>NC_140591.1:809588406-818991554 GCF_964204655.1 Triturus cristatus | reverse complement strand
AGGAAGAGAGAGGGAGAAAGAGTGAGAGAGAGGAAGAGAGAGAGACAAAGAGAGAGAAGAAGAGAGAAATATTAAGAAAGAAAGAAAGAGTGAGATACAAGGAAGAGAGAAAGAAACAGTGTGAGAGAGAGGAAAAGAGACAAACAGTGTAAGAGAAAGGAAGGGGGAGAGAGAGGAAGTGAGAGAAAGAAAGAATGAGAGAGAGAGGAAGAGACAGAGAAAGAGAAAGTGTGTGAGAGAGAGAAAGGACGAGATGGAGAGGGAGTGTTGACACTGGAGAAAATCTTTGCAGCTCACCTTTGTGTCACCGGTGTGTCTCCAACCACGTGCCAGGACATACTGCACCCTCAAGTTTAGTTATCTGAAAGATAGTATAGAATTAGTAATTGCAGATTATATACAAGAGCACACGTGTAATTCTCTGTTTTGGCTCTGCGCACCCAGGCTGCTGCATCCTATCCACTTCCACTGCCCAGAGGTGTCTAACAGCCGCTGCGCACCCAGGGCCATATTATCAAGAACAACGGCGATAACATTATCGCCGCTTTAGCGGCAGGAAACTGCAGCAAAAGCGGCTATAAGGGGCTTGATATTATGCCCTTGTGAATTCCCATAGAAGCCCAGGTTTAATGTCATTCACACCAGAACCTGGGCTTCTATGAGAATTCTCAAGGGCATATTATCAAGCCACTTATCACTGCTTTAGCGGCAGTTTCCTGCCGCTAAAGCGGTGATAATGTTATTGCCGTTCTTGATATTATGGTCCCCAGTCTGCTGTAGCCCATACACTTGCACTGCCCAGAGGTGTATAAAAGTTGCTGCGCACCCAGGCTGCTGCACCCCATGCACTCCCACTATCCGGAGCTGCGGCTGGGCATCCAGGCTGCTGCACCCCATCCACTCCCACTGGCCAGAGGCGAGTGCCCGCTGCTGCACAAACAAGGCTCTCTGCCCATCTTCCGCCACCGGCATGTGCCGAAGAGAGTCAACCACGTGCCAAAGGAACCTCCTCAGCCTCAGTACACGCGGTCAACTGAGCTCACAATTCAGAATGGGTGTTGATTGCCAGGATGGACACGCCTCATCGCAGGTTCTACACGTGTTCAGCTCTGGTGGTGTTGAGGGGGGGATGCCAATTTGTGAATCAGAGTATGTTAGATAAAAAGCAAGATAAGATTGTGCATCATGCGTCCATCAACGAAGGGAGGAAGAGAGAGAGAGAGAGAGAGAGAGAAAGAGTGAGAGAGTGACACTGGAGAAAATCTTCGCAGCTCACCTTTGTGTCACCAGTGTGTCTCCAACCACGTGCCGGGACATAGTGCACCCTCAAGCTCCCACATCTGAAAGATAGTACAGAATTAGTAATTGTAGGAAAGACCAGTATGCAGGAATGAAAAGACAGAGACGGTAATTCTCTTGATGTGGTTTAATCCTCAGAACTTGTTTTGTAAGCAGCAAGTATAAAGCAAGAATGACTGAATCCCTGTTAACTTCTACCTCCCAACATTCTCACATTCAAAACATAACATTCCCAAAGCGACGCGAGGCAGCCACGAGCTGTGAGAGGAATGTCACGGTCGTGTCTGCATGCTTCGATGTTGCCAACACACCTCGCCTCTTTAAAAAAAAAAAACGAAGAAAGGAAAGTTCGTCAACATTTGATGGTAAATTTAAGGGTACAAAGTATGAAAAAAGAAATACTCAACTCCTTTGCTACAGATGTGGGAGCGACAGACATTTGGCTGACTGTAAAAGCTGTCCTGCTATTGGAAAACGTGTTCAAAATGCAATAAGAAAGGGTAATGGCAGGGTATATACGACTGCGTACGCCTAAATTGCTGTGCAGCCTTTCTGCATCCAGGCTGCTGCACCACATGCACTCCCGCCACCCAGAGGTATCTGCCCGCCGCTGTGCACCCAGGCCTCACTGCTCACCTTTTCACAGTCACGGCACCCTCCACATCATACAGCTCCGTTCTGGAAGGTAATAGGTCTCACACTGGGTACTGAGTCTAGATATGGCCATGGCAGAGGATATATTAGTGCACCTATCATCATCGCAGGTTGTACACCCGCTCAGTGCTTGCGGTGCTACTAACTCAGTGAGAAGTGAGGCCATGTATTCTAAACTCTAAAATGGCGTAGTGCACGTGCGCCCGGTCTTTTATATTAGCAGGGTCACGTGTCCTGTGACGCCTGTGCTGGATGGGTGTGGTGTGGGTGTATACCAGCCGTGATGGAGTGGCTGTGGCAATGCGGGTGTCCGTGTTGGAGTGCTACCGTCACCCGGGTTGCAAAAACCAAAAACCAAAGTGTAACTCTGTGAGCCAAGTCCAACAATATGGCGAACATGGAAGGTACGGGGAATTACTGACCCTATATTCATCCATAGTTCCACACAAGAAAGATAGTGGACATGATACATCTGTGTGGATATGAATGTTTATTGCACATTCAGTGGAGTGTGGCAGCTGGAGCAATACAGGGTCATGGAAATTTGAAGTTTCAATTTTTGGCACATGGAGGGCAGCCAATTAGAGACAAGCTTGTTGTCGGAGTTAGGCTGCGCCCACATATGTACTTATACAATCACTGCGATGATACTCACGCAGTTATAAATTCACTATACACTCTGCTAGCAGTATTCTAATGATGTAGTCTCTACGTACGTACTTGTAGAATGACCGAGACAAAGTTACATAACTAAACTTTTCCCCCACTGTCAAAGGTAAGATCGTTGCATACGCTGTTCAGAGCACTATGTAATGTGGTAGGGCCTAGGAGCAGAATGTTGCATACATAATGAACATACGGACACAGATAGATTGTGGAACTGGGTACGGGCACGTGTGCTCGACTCATATCTATTACCAGTGTCACATGTCCAGTGACGTCTGTGGTGGATGCGTGTGGGGTGATTGTAAGCCAACCCTCCGGGAATGGTTGGTGGTGGCAACAAGTACAACAGTAATCATTGGATCAGACACAGAGATTCAACCATAAAGGGTCAATGATTTGTGCTGTAGTAAGGGACGGGTACCAGATATGAAATCATACAGAAAGTATTCTATCGTAAAGGGTTCATGACTTGTGATACACTGAGGTAGGACAGCAGATGTGAAATTATACACAAAATATTGTATCAGAAAGGATGCATGAGTTGTGCTGCACTGAGGTAGGGGTATCAGAAGCATTCAGCCTGTGCTCAGCCACCGATGATGCTTGGTGCGGGCTGGCCGCACTGGGAGCAGTGTCTCTTGCCTACTGGACTACGTCATCTGCAATCGCGACTTGATCTGAATTGTCCTGCTGTCCGAAGTGTAGATCGAAGGCAGTAGTCTGCTTTTTGTCACTTCTTCCTGACAAAATCAGAGGACATAGAGTACAGTTCACTCTGCAATTAATAAATCAAAACTGAATTTGAAATATGAGTTTGCTGTCCGCAGTGTAGACTGCCATTTAGTGTTCATTTGGACTTATAAGATGAATTTGGTCATTGTAGTAAAGCTATAACTGATATAAAAGAAGTTCTTGAAGCAAGGATGCTAAAAGGATATTGTGTAGGTTTCAGGGACGCTGTAGTTAATTGCCTACTGGACTCTTGTAATGATGCGTGGTTCGGTCGGGCCGCATTGATAGCAATGTCTTTTGTCTAATAAATTCTGCCATAATAAGGCCACGTGGCGTTGACTTGTGGTGCACTGATTTAGTGGTACCTCTGGTGCTCAGCGTGTACGCAGCCTGCGATGATGCGTGGTCCGAGCGGGCCGCACTGGGAGCAATGTGTTTTGCTGTCCGCAGTGTAGATTGAAGGCAGTAGTCTGTAGAGACATAAGTCTGCGGTGCTGTGCCGCTGTGTTCACAGGGGGCCTGTGTCTAGGAGGCCAAGGTCATGGCGACAGCCACATGGCAGGGTGAGGCCCGCCGCTCTGGCACACTCGCTGGTCTTCACAGTTCGCAAGTGAACCACGCCCAGAGCCCCGGCCTATTTAATCATACTCCTATGCTGGAGTGGCGTACGTTGGACCAGCCCACTGCGCTTCCGCTTACAGGGGACGACGACACAGGTACATGACCGAGATCTTCCCCACTGTCTGAGGAAACATGGTTGTGTCCACTGTCCACAAGACTACAAGCATCAGCAGTATATGTACTGATGGAGAGGTTTATGATCTGTATAGTGAGGTCTGTCCAGCACATTACCGCTACACTTGGTATTGTGTGCATTATTATTATTGATGGATGAGTTGCGTCCTTCACACATATTTGCTTGCCATATCCGCCAACATTCAAGTATTTTGTGGCTGAAGGACCATGCCGCTTTTGGAAGGTCCGCTGTCCTGTTCTGCGCTAACTCGTGGTAGTAGGGAGGGGGGTGGTCCGCTGGGACGTTCTGAGGCTGGTGGCAGTGAGTGTTGTGGCCTTCATGGGTGTTTGAGCTGCGTGATCAATAACTCTATGACATATGTTGCGCTTCAGATGTGATTCTGGGCTGCGATCCCTTTCACATTGTAGGTAGTCGTCCTGGTTTACACCAGTAAAATGCATATGTTAGATACCTACTGCAAACATGGCTTATTCCCTGTTTTTGGATCGCACCCCAGTTTTGGCTGCTCGTTGAAAATATCGGGAACTGGTGCTTTTGTGTTAATTTTTGCATGGGGACGTCTACTCTGTCTATTATAACCGTTAGTTGTTGTTCTCATTTGTGACAACAAAAAATTTTGGGGAAGCTATTGCTGGAAAACTGGGGATATTGGCTGTTTTCACTAGGTTGACAATGAAGTGATAATTTAAAATCACTGAAAAATTTATATATTTAAAGAAGAAAATAATTACAAATTAGCACTGAAAAAAACATAGGTTTCAGGGACGTTATAGTTATAAATTAGCATTTAAAAACCTTTTAAATTCACTGAAAAAAACATCGGTTTCAGGGACGTTATAGTTACAAATTAGCATTTAAAAAACCTTTAAAATTCACTGAACAAAACACAGGTTTCAGGGACGTTATAGTTAGTTGGACATTTCGCTCATACAAAACCATAGAAATTCCGCTGTTCTAGTTAGTTGAGCTAACTATAACTCATGCCCCCGCAATGCACTTCTGATGACGTCACATACTCCATCATTCATGACATGGTCAGTGACATCACTGATGACATCTCAAATAACATCACAGATTACATCACTGATGACATCATCTACGTGACAATCTGATGCACCTCCTCACACTCTAATATGACCTTTGATACACCCCCTGTAAAATACAGACAACCATTTTCAAAACCATTAACACACCAATACCAGTTACTACAAACGCACTCACTGATTCCTAGGTGTACACACACACCCACTCATTCACCCATACAACTATTCATACATGTAGTCACTGATCAATACAACACTATCATATGCACTCATACACCTATACAGACACTCACACACTACCACTCATCCTAGTCAGTCATGCACTCATCCTAGTCAGTCATGCAAAGAATCAATCACAGTTCCATTTACTCACCTACACAGTTATACAGACACCACCTCATTTATTTATACAGATACTAACGCATACTTACTCTCCTATATAATCACTAATACAAGTATACACTCATCCATACAGCCACTCTCACAATCACTGACTCTCACATATAGACATTTATATACTCCAACTCTCACATACACTGCCTTTTACTTTTGTACTTACTTGGACATCTACCACTGAGGCATCCAGTCACTCACCAACACATCCATACATACACTCACTCACCCATACAACTGTTTCCACATGCATTCTTAAAGCCATGCACCCAGTCAGTTAACCACTCACACATCTATGCACCAAGTCACGCACCCCCATCCAACCACACACACTCAGTCTCCCATTCAATTACTTAGGCAACTAATCAATAACCCATATAGACACCCGTGGAGCTACTGACCAACTAATGCAGCAGGTTATACAACAACAGACAGACTGATACAGACATTCACACAGTTTAGTTACTAACTTAAACAGTAAGTCACGCACCTACTAAATCCTCCATCCAAACACTTATACATCCACTCATTCTTCAATACAGCTTGGTATATATAAAATACATATTTACATTTTAAAGAAAAACACATTCACTGGATGATGTCATCAGTGATGTCATCAGGGATCTCATTTGAGATGTCATCAGTGATGTCACTGACCATGTCATGAATGATGTAATATGTGACGTCATCAGCAGTGCATTGCGGGGGCGGGAGTTAGAGTTAGCTCAACTAACTATAGCGGCGGAATTTCTATGGTTTTGTAAGAGTGAAATGTCCAACTAACTATAACTTCCTTGAAACCTATGGTTTTTTCAGTGAAATCAAAGGTTTTTTAAAATGCTAATTTGTAACTAAAACATCCCTGAAACCTATGGTTTATATATATATATCCATCTTCCATTGTTTCAATGCCACAAGCAATGATCCACAGCACCCAAATGCTGTAAGCAGACTTTATTTGGCAAAAGCACAACAACGCATTTCGGAAACCAAGTTTCCTTGTTCACATATATATATATATATATATGAAAAAGGAGAGTTACACATATGACTGGCACTCACGGGCAGAAAGGATAAAGGCCCCTTGTCAAGCTAGCAGTGATCCGCATAATCGCCCCCTCCTTCATGCTGATCCGAGGTGTTTCGGGAAACACTCCCTTAATCATGGATCCCAAAAGGAACTGAGCGGCAAGCAGTAAGGCTACAAGCAGTCCATCTTTTATTTCATTAATTAACCAGGAAGTCCCGCTCATGTGAGCCATAAGGCATTCTGGGACAAGTAGTCCATATTTATAAACTCCCAAGTGGGATGCCTGCCACGCAGTAACTTTGCAAAAAAGAGTCTTTAAAAAGAGGAGGAAGGAGCCGATGAACACCGCTGATAGCCATTTCCAAAGGCAGCCTCCAGGCCACCCGTACTGCTTTCCTGCCGAGTGGAACAGGAGCGGTTCTTCAAAGATCCTGTAGCGGTGCCATGCCGTGACCGGGTGAGGCCACAATTTACGAAAAAGGAAAGTTACCCATGTGGCTGCCACTCACGGGCATAAAGGATAAAGGCCCCTTGTCAAGCTAGCAGTGATCCGCATAATCGCCCCCTCCTATATATATATATATTGCAAAGTACATATATGTGGCATTAAGTGCAGTAAATCTATAATGACAAATGACCAAGACACACTTACATTCACAATATTTTTATTGTCGATATTCTTGTTACAATTTGTTTGCAGTACGATATTAAGGATCTATAATCTGGAAGTATACTGACTAAAGAACCTAGGAAGCAACGTGCAGAGTCATAAGTGATTCCCATTCAGCTCATGTTCTCTAACCTTTCCTGTTTAGTGTGAGGACAAATAGTAAATAGACGATTGTCAGTTTCTTATTGAAGTCGGAACATAACTGCAATGTAATAAAACTCATCCACTGTTAAATCTTCTGCGTGTCTCCGTGGCACAATCCTTCCATAACACACCAGCCACTTGAAACAATGGGCAGCATATCATTGGGCCAAGACAGTGAATTGACTTTAAGCGGCCTGCGGATTCCAAGGCAATTCTGAAAAAGCAGAAACTAGTCCCTCTGGAGATAAAGTAATGATACTCATAAGATTTTTGCAATTGATCTATAACACCAACTTGAAAATTACATAGATTTTTTTCTTCTTAACCATACAGCCCAAGTGCAGAGCAAATGTTCTGAAGCCGTACAGCGAGTGTCTCGGACTCTGCCTTTCTCTGCTAACATGCAGGGAGTAAAGATTGTTTATCTCATGTTGCAGGTATATCACTTGAATATTTTTGTTCTTATGGGCAAATGGTGGCTAATTAGCAATACAGCCTGAACATAAGTATAGTAAACTTAATAGTCAGAGATCCACAGTTATGGAAAATTTAAATAGATTAAAAGTCAAAGGCTCAGAAAATGGGTCAGAGAAGGAAAGCTGATAGCACTAAGCTGAAAACTAAACAGAGCAGCTAATGCAAAAGGTTCTGTTACAATTTGGGTGTTTTTAAGACCAGATGAGGTCAAACAATGTAAAAAGATTTAAACACCACACGATAAATAGGATCCGGAAATTCAAAGTTATCATTTGTGTCTTTATTCCATATTTTGAAGTGGACTCAAATCACAAAGCTTATCCTATTAGTAGGTATAACTTACCTCTGAATTTAAATCGCATGGGAAAAAATGCTTAATGAATCATGGCAGTGTGTTTGAATATCTTCTCCAGCTGCGGAGCCTCATGCATATTTTATAATTGGGTGACAAACTGTCTCAGAGGGTGCATCCATCCACTCCATGAACCTCAGATGGACTCTTTCAGTTGAATAAGTGCTATGTCTTCCCATTTGTCCACAAACTGAAATATTTTTGCCACCTCAACCAACCACTGACTTCCAATGTTTCTGGCATGCAACTAATTAACTCACAAAATTGCAATTATGGTGTCAATTAGACATATAAAAAAAGAAAGCATAGCATTTTGTAAGATTTTGTGTCTACAGCTTTATGAATATGTTTTGGGAAATAAACCTGTGCAGTCTTTCAATTTTACAAAGTGAAATAAACAAGTACCTGACACAATATATCTTGAAATTAGATTTGTAAGAGAAAGACTTTGCAAACTCTCCACACTAAACATCAAAAATGTTATGACTTGTAATTCTTATGGAACAGATTTATACTAGCATGCTAGCAAGTTGAAGTGTTTTGTCCTTCTTCTTGTACCTCTTGAAAACCCTTTAAATGGGTTTGAGCAGATGTTGTATAAAACTGTTTAGAAAAGCATTTTCCCAGGAAAACCATGTCAACAATATTGTCAATTATAAGGCTTTTTTTTACCATATATTGGACTTCTTATGAAATCATTCCTGTAACTAGTATGCCATTAGCGTGTCATTATCTGTGATGGAGTCATCTCCAATTACAGTGCATCTGTGTTTTCTATAGAATTTGATTTTGAGTATTAAAATCCAAATTACAGTAGTAATCCTAAAATACAGTTTAAGCCTCTACTGTGTTGGTTTCTTCAGCCTTGATCCATTTTGGTTTAGTTTTTATTTCATCCTCTTTGCAATAATCATCTATTTGTTTTCTTATTTTTGTTACACTCATGGCTTTGTATTTTTATTAAAACATTGTTATCATTGTTTTTATATTGACAAGCTTCTTATTGCCTAATGTATTTTGCCCAATTTTCATTTGATTTCTCGCTATCCACCAGCTAAAACATGTCCTAGCATAACTTGTGACCCCCTTTGTATAAATGTTTAATAGATAGCTGCTATTAAAACAACTGTTACATTAATTGCTTTGTCTACCTCTGCTGCACAACTATAGACATAGGGGCATATTTACAAGAAACTAGTGGAGCTGAGTTATGCCACAATTGGTAACGCAGCGCTCTGGCAGTTTAAAAATGCTGGGGTGCGCGGTATTCACCAGAATGCGGCACACCCCTGCATTACCCCTAGCACTGATGCAAAAAAAGCTGCCTAGCGCCAGTGCTGGCACCCTAGCGCCATCTTTCTACAGGAGCAATTGTTTATGTGCTGGAAGGGACACCTTCCTGCACATAAACAATCTTTACAGGCGATTTGCTCTATATGTGTGTGCCGCAGAATGCAGTCCTTGTGGAAAAAGCAAAATACAAGGAGAAATAAAACATTTCTCCTTGTATCGCCTGCTTGAGATCAGGCATTCCCTGGCGGTAATTTTGGTGCTGCCCTATACCTTGTAAATATGGGGTAGCATCAAAAAGTTTGAGCATTGTGGCAGAACGTCCACTGCAACCTCAATTGTATGCCCCTGTCATTCTTAGTGCTGCGTGAATAGGGGCATTATTTATAAGGCGGCTTTAAGCCACGTTAAGTGACATAATGCCGCCTTGTAAATATAGCGAAGAAGTTAACATCACCAGAACATCAGAAAAAGTGACGTTCAGGTGGAGTTAACTCCTTGTAAATATGCCCCACATTTCTGTGATTTATATACCTATTCATCTCTTTGCACACATCCTCTGCTGGGACTGGCGCAGATGCTCCTATCACATTCTCCATCAGTTAGCGCACATTTTATGAAGTTACTCTTTGGAGAATAATGCAAAATATCTTGCTCTTTTTACCATATCCTAATGCAGAATATTACAAAATTGCTTCTTACTTTTACCGTATCGGAATTGCAAATATGGCAAAATGTTTCCTAGCTGAGAATATTGAAAAATTCCTTCCTATTTTTACCATTTCCTAACTGAGAAAGAAAATGGGAATTGTTTTTAGCTTTTTTTACCGTATCTGAACTGGGAGTATGACAAAATGTCTTAGGGCCTTATTTTGAGTTTGCTGGTGCGGGAGCGGGACCGCCCGCTCCCGCACCGCCAAACCTGTGTAGGAAACGCCCACCATTGCAGGAGTTGTCTCCTGGTCTAGCCGGCGGTACTTTGGCATTTCCAGAGCATGAAATAGACACCGCATTGGGAATGTCAAACGCAGCAACTGCTCGGCATGCACTGCTGCAATCCATGCCGTGCAGGTACTGGGGTGCATGCACACAGGGGGCACGTGTTGTGCCCTCCTGTGTGCATCCACATGGCGTGAGGCACCAGGGGGCCCTGTGGGGCCCCTTTGTTTCCTCACCACCCCACTTTTCATGGCGGTCACACTGCCATGAAAAGCGTGGCAGTGAGGAAACTCATAATATGTTGCAGCCTTGTCAAGCATATTGCGGCCTCAAGACTGCCGCATCACAGCCAGTGGTCTCTGACCCCTGGCGATTGCGGTGGGCCCAGGGTGGCCTGACTGCCCTGCTCATAATAGGGCAATCGCAAGACTGTCTCCGCCGGGGTCCGTCAAATTCGTAATAAGCCCCTTATTCTTTTTACCATAGATTAGGTTAGGAACAACTTCATATCATGAATTAACTGGTTAAATATTTACAACCTACACCTGCGCTATTCACAACAGAGGATGGTGGATAGGTGCATAATGAATACACATGTGGCTGCACTTTTGTGAATGGAGACTGGCAAACCAATGTTTGCACCGATGCACATTGCTCCTGGTAACACCTCAGTTCTCTGAACCAGCCATGATAATGCTCCAGAGTGAGAAATATAGTTGGCTTTCTATGAAGGAGCTCTGCCAGACTTCTTTCAAACTCTATAGAGAAAAAAGAACCTGCTGTTTCTGTCGAGAGCAGCTGCTTTTTGGAGAAGTGCTGCCTTTTAGATGGAAATGTAAAGGCATTTTTGTATATGCGAGAGTGCCTGCTCACATTATGCAACCCCCAGCTGGCTGGACGTTTGAAAGACAGAATTCACTATCTATTTTTTCCAATCTCATTCAAAATAGAGCAGTTTTTGGAAGTGCTTGCACGCCCACACTGGGGGGAAAAAGCCAGATACGTTTGCTTAACAATTTTGTAATTAGTCAGTGATCTTCCCAATGTGTTATCCGCCGAACCTTGGCAGGATCAAGTGCTTAAAAATTCAATAGTTATTTATGGAAAGCTTGTTTCAAATTCTGGAAACTTCAATGAAGCGAAATTTGGCAGCATCAGGCTTTTGATTGTGAGCTAAACAGCATGATTTTAGTGAGAAAAGTCACTCTTCGCAAACGCGCTCTGCAATCACCCATTGAGACTTTGTCACAAAGTTAATGAGTGAGTGAAAAAAGAACTGTGGTACTAGATTCACACACTTTTTTGTGTTTGACCTTAAATCATGAAGCACAACGATTGGATTTATAGCCTTCATTTGAAAATGCTGATTTGAAGGAATTTACAACCAGAAATATAATTTATTCTATCTCTCTCACACAACCACCCCGCAACACACACACCCTGGCCATTGGTAGATTTCCACAGTCGTAGGGTTAGAATTGGAGGTTGAAATACTGGTTGCCTCAGAAGAGGGAAACACACTCAATCTCTCTCTTGCTGTCTCTGTCAAACATACACACTCTCTCTCACACACACATACACCATCCACGATATGGTAGATTTTCCACAATTTTAGGTTTAGTGTTAATGGTGGAAACATTGGCTTTCCCAATAAAAGGTGGTCACTGGGAATGCGCCAATACCACAGCGTGGAACTTGTGGGGTGTGGCATCTCACCTGATCCAACAAGCATTCAAGAGACTTAAATACAGCAGAGGTTCCTTAAGAGTCCAAGGTCAAATACAATAGACCACATTTATGCTTTGGCTCCAAGCTCAATCTTCAATTCAGGAAGCTCCTGATTTTTTATTATTTTTTATTGGCATTCAAATAGAACTAACTGCACTAAGGGGAATGATGGGAGAATGCCTTTGTAGGACCTTCCCAGGTATGCCCCTTAAACCTAATTTTCCTTAAGTTTGACCTCTGTTCTCTGTGCTTTTTTCTTTGTTTCTTTGTGGATTGAAGTGACCAAGGTGATACACTGACAGTATGTAAAAATATTTCAGGGAAGCCTGTATTCCTATGAACCTGGGTACTAATGACTATATGAAAATTGTGGTTCCTTTGAAGTTATTTAAATAAATCAGAAATAGTGAAGACCACCATATGCTTAGACTCCTCAATTGGGCAGAGAACTCTGCAACTGAAAAGATAGGACAGATCTTTTTTTATATGTGCAGAGTTCTCCACCCTGATAGCGGAGTCTCCGCAGGTGTAAAGAACATAGTAAATCTTCGTTTGTGAATACCGAAAAAGAGTAAACTTACCCAAAAGGGCATGTTTACCTTTGTGAATCAGGGGCCCCAGGTGTTATTTCTGAGAGATAGGTTGAGCTGAAGGGTTTGTTCTCTCACACTAAGGGACAATATTTTGTGTCATTAATTGACACACTTTTGTATCGCTAATAGACAATATTCAGCAGTACCTAAGAACAACAGTAATTGACAATGTTGGGCAATGGTCTCTTTAAATGATGCAGAGGAATTCTGTTCTCTCAGCAGGCAACATTCCACTGCACTGGTGGAAGTATTTACTGAAGGCTATTGGCCAGTAGTCAGTAACACTCTTGAGCAATTTTCAGTGATGCTAATAGATAATTATCTGCATCACTAATAGCATTTTCCTACTCAGATAGTAAATATTCTGTAGTGATGTGTGTTAGTATTTTCTGACTATCTTTAAAAAATATTCCATACCAGTAGTAGTATACTATTAGGTAGAATAGATGAGTACTACTCTCTGGTAGATTTGGGTAATGCTCAGTGGCACTGATAGGCAGAGGTGGTTGGATCGATTAAGGTCTAGAGCGGTCAACTGCGGAGCTGGGAACCAGGTTCAAGTCTCGCCAGGGACCGTCAACATCCTGTGATTCTGGGTAAGTCGCTTAATCTTTGTCCCTCTGTAACACATCTGGTGCTCATGTAAAGCGCTCTGATATCTTCGGGTCGGTGTTCATGCTATATTAAAAAGAAAAACTGCCCTATTCTACAATACTTTTATGCTTGTCTGTATAGTTATAGTGGGGGATTTGTTAATCACGCATACACCAACAGGTTTTTTTGTTGTCATTAGAAAACAGAGAACTGATTATATAGACTTACAGCTGAAATTAACAAGAATACCCATCTTGAATTCATGTGGCTAGACAGGGACAAAGGCAAAAGGTGATATTGGTTAGTTCAAAAGAAATAGAGGTAGAACAAAGTATGAGTGACCGAGTACATTGTTTCTAGAAATGTTGGCCAATCACCAACAATAGCTAGGAAGATACAGCATAAGTTCTTCTTCAGAAAGGGAACACCATCCTGCTCAATGGGTAATGTAAATTGTTTTCAAACTAAAAGTGTCCCTCTGTCAAAAGCCATTGAAGTTTCAGCCTGGGAGAACCATGCATCAAACACATGCTTTTGACCAGATAAGCTAGCTGAGTTCACAGGTATTTGCTTATTTCAAGATTACTGGCACGTTCGGGCTGGTCTATCAGGCAGTGCCAGAAGGGCTGGTCTGAAAGGTCAGTGTGCGGGCTGGATATTCCATTTGTGAGTTGTTTCGTGGAGTGATGTATCAATTTTCACAGTTGATTTCCCTGATATTTCCACAAATATTGACAACAACAAGCACAAACTCTTGCAGTTTCCCATACCTTGTACTACAAAATTGCAGAGTGTCTATACAAGTTCAAAACAGTCTCAATTTGCAAATCAAACCACTTTGTGATATATCGTATTCACTAATGGGGGTCAATTTTATTTTTGAACCTCAGCCTACTTTCAGTCCCAGTCCAACATTGATTAATGGAAGATATTTTTGAAACATCTTCAGCTAAAAATCATTGTACTGACACCAAATTCACCTGAGAGACAAATAGCAGTTTTCTATCAATCCTGCATTTCTGGGGTGGGTGGTTTCTGTTCTTCTCCCAAAATAGGAAAGACCATAAATTCCTGCAGGGCCTACATGACTCCAATCAAAATCACCTCAGTCATGTTAGTGTTCAAGTGGTTTACATAAAGGCTTACATACTTATGTATGATAGGTGCATCCATCAGTAATGCGAGTAATTGTATTTTCATTTATATCAGTTTTTTAATAAAAAGAAACATGAGTAGGGAATAAAGGGAGAAGCAACATCACCCCGGTAGGGTAATGAACCCTAAAACTATTCACAAACCTCACTTGGTAGTTCCGTGTCCATCCAAAATTTCAATTCTACTTTCTTTATATTGTCTATATAAGTGACCTTGCGGGATATAGAAAAAGGATTGTAGTCAATAGACAGTCGAGCATGGGCCAGATATTAGCATGTGAGCTGTGCACAAATACCAGTATTCGTTGCATCTTTGGTTGCATAGCCAAGAGTCTATGCAGAAAGACAGAAACATTTAAGAATGTGATTTATGCAAAAGCCCATGACACGCTGATGCTGAATCATTATCAGTCGCAGCTGGTGTTGTGGTAAAATGACGGGGCCAAGGGGGCGAGGGGGTGGGCAAAAACAGAAAAAAAGTACCTGGATCCCGGCTCGTTGCCGCTCTTCCAGCTGCACTGAGGCACAGGCTCTCAGACTGCCCTGCGGCCAATCCTGATGCTGCTGTCACAGCATGAGAGCTGCATCAGGATTGGCCAGAGTGCTCTGGATTTGTGCTCCTGGGTAGACTGGGAGCCTATGCCTGCTCCCTCCAACCCAGCACTGCAGCTGGGTTGGAGAGAGCTTCAATGTGCATGACGGTTTGGCCAGCATGAGACAGCAGGCCAAACCATCATGCACACTGAGAACAGTGCACTACCACTCCCCCTGCGCCTGTTATTCCTCTGGCCTCACCACCAAGACTCCAAGACATTGAGAAAACAAAACGATAATAAACATGGTTTATTATCATTTTCTTTTTCAAGTTTTGCAGCTGTTGCTGGCCGGGGAAAGCAACACTCCTCCGCCATAGCAGAGGAGCCGCCACAGATCATTATATTTAGTAGGCAAAATTGCCAGCGAAACATTAAAAGTGATACAATCTCAACAATTGTGAATCATGGTTGACCCTTGCCTCACTGAGAGGATACAGTCAAAGCTCATGATAAATGCTGTAAATGTACTGTAGGTCTCTGTCTCTATGGTTTACTCACTCTGATCTTTCTGCCATGCACAGTTGGGTGAAACACCCTCCAGCCCTTCTAGCATGCTTGGGTCAGGCTTTGTGTTTATTGCTTCAGCATCTTGATTTACGCTTGCAGATGTGACATCGGGGCAGTGACTCATACCACCATGCGGCAATGTGACATAGTAGTAAAATGACCAATCGATAAATATGTATTGCTTTGATTCTGCACAGTGTCCTTACTCATACAAGAGAATTAGAGAGCTTGTTTTGGCAAATATATATTAGAAGTGACATTTTCTCATTTTCATTGGTTTTGTACAGTTTTCTGGATGGGTTATTTTGACACAGTGTAATAAATGTAACAATTAAAGAACATGCAAAATACTTTAAGTATGTATGCAAAATAAATAGAATTTTGCCAGCTGGAGGAGGAAGCACTATAAATACTCCATTTTGCCGTTTCCTACTACTTTAGTGACACCAAAAGATGGCGACCTGTGGCCATATTACAAAGTGCCCCGGGAGCGCAACGGGCATGTGCACCTGCTTTGTGCACCCAGGTACACCTTGGTATTAGAGAAAGGGCATCAGCGATAATACAGATAGAGCTGGCACACATATAGCGCCAGCGCTACCACTAGAGGGGGTTTCCTCATTTGCATGGGGGCGTGTTCCCATGCAAATGAGGAAATCCTTTGCCTCGCACATGCGCCATATTATAGATGTGGGCACAGAGGCAAAGAAGCTGTGAGGAGGCGCACTGACAGTGCGCCACCTTTTTGTCAGTTCACCCCTGATGGCAGCCCACTAGAGGGAAGAAAGGGTGTCCTATGGACCCCCAGACATTCCCATATAGGCTGGTGCAGTCACTCACTGCACCCGCCTGCAAGGGTGTTCTCTAATCCCACTTAAGAGTGCAGACTGGTTGCCACCTGCACAGTGAAACATGAAGCGGCTGCTTCAAAGTGGCTCCGTATGTCACTTGAATGCACTGCCTCCAGGACAGCATGAGTTCGCAGCTGCCCTGGGGGCAGTGCATTCAGTCTAATATGGTGCACTCTCCTTGTTAGCGCAGAGTGCACCTTCTGAAATGTGCGCTCAGCGCTAACATGGAGAGTGTAACATATTTCATAACATGGCTTCTGGTGCGACTGCCATAGCTAGCCTCTTGGACGCACCGTCAATGTAAGGGTGGAAAGGTAAACATGGAATTGTGTGGCAGGTTACTGCTATGTTCTTGCTACAGGTCATGCATAAGAGAGAATAACAAAGCTCATTTGGGTAATTCAGTCACTGCAGATGTATGAATGCATGTAACCGGAGAGTCACAGAACTGACTCCTGCTTGGCTCATTGAGGAATGACCATATGTTGTATATAGTTCTACAAGGTCCCACCCTGCATGAGAAAGCACAGTGAATATGCAAGTCGTTATTTCAAAACAGTGTTACACACACTATACAGGTAGGGTGCTGCAAAGAGTGCAAAGGCAATAGTGATTAAGATTTTTAAAAAACTACTTTCCAAATGTATATTTTAGTAGTACACAGACTCTACCTAATGAAAACTTTTTAAAAATATTGTTCTATTAGAAGGACACACTACACAGCTCAGCTGCTAACAACCTTAAGTTATTTCTCAAAAAAGAAATAATCTTTATTACCATGAAGCTTAAAGTGACACACTATTAAAGCCTACACTGATGCCCAAGCAGCCTCTAGACTTCAGGATTAACCAATTGCACACATTTACATTTCTCTCAGATAGCAGACAGCCTGGTGAGAAGGCTTGTTCCTTCTCTCTGTCCCTTCCTCTGCTTTTGAGAGCAGGAGTCCTCCCTCCCTTTCAGACAGCAGCACCTCAAGATCTCCATTAACCATCCAGAAACAGTTGTTTTTTTCCCTAGCAAAAAGTAGGGAAACTGTTTTTGTAAAATGCAAAACGATGAGGAATATTGGGCTATGTGTATGAATGTTATAAATAGCAATTTCAAAAGAGCGAACCACTGCAAATCGCTATTTGGAAATCACAATTCGTTATGTACGTATGATTTCACCCATCAATTTGCGAGTTGCTATTCAGTCGTGTCACAATTTAGGAAATCAGTAAATGCGATCACAGATAGAGGAAAAGCACTTTCTGGTCATGGGTGATCACCTTTGAACCAGGAAGAGCTTCACAGTACATGCCTAGATATCATCCTGAGTGGATGTGAAGTGGAGGTGGAGAGCAGCTGCCATTCACGATCTAAATATTTGACCTACAAAACAAGTCCCACTAACAGAAATGGCAAGCCAAAGTGCAGGAAAGGATACAGGAGGCAGAAAGAGAAAAGATAAAGTTTTCTGAGAAGGAACTGGGCAGTGGTGGCAGGCACAGGTAAGAGCGGTGGGCGGGGCAGATGTGGGGGGGAAGTCGAAAGATAGGTTAGTTAAAATGAAATAAAAAAAATAATAAAAGCACTTACCTTGCGGTCGACGCATCGCCGACTTGGTGATGTGGCAAATGCAAGTTAAGTGGTTTTATTAATGTTTTTATTTAATATTAACTAGCCTGTCATCTGTCGACTTCCCCCCACCCCACCCTGCCCAGCCTACCGCTCTTACCTCTGCCAGCCACCACTGGAGTTGGAGATCCTAACCAAAGAGTGCTGCCAAAATCATGAAGTGTTGTTTGGAAGGGCCTCCATTAATGTACCAGAATCCCAAAAGAAGATAATATAGCAGTATACGCAGCACAAAATGAATGCAGATGGAGTCACCCACTACTCCGTTGATGAGATTAGCATGAGGTGGCACAACCTCAGGTCACGAACAAAGGAAAAGGTGTTGACGCAACTGTCTGAGTACCGGGCAACAGGAGGTGGCTCCCCAAACTGTACCCCCACCCACTGCACTGGAGTTCATGCTTGAGACCACCCTGGAGTCTGATGCTGTTGTGGGAATAGGAAACATTGACACCTCTGCACCTGAACATCACAAATTAGATGTAACATAGTTACTATTTTCACATCTCTGAACTTAAGTCCAGGTCCAACGTCCATTAAAAACGACAGCAATTTCAGATGTTTTTTTTTTAGTTAGTTAAAAATGTACCTTGATAGTGCGTTGTGGGACATTTTACCACTCTAGTCACTGTTTGATAGTTATTATTCTAATGCTAACAAAACTGAAACATTAACATGCCATCATATCAGTGACTGCATAAAATGTAATTATTTTACACAGATCTCTCTGAGTAGCTTATTGATGGCATGGATGTGGAGGGTGTGGAGGACTTAAATAATAGCAGCTGAAGACCCCATAACCTTAGCCAGTCACCCAATGACACCTCCAGCCCAATGTAGTACTGCCTCATTGTCACCACAGACACCATTAATAGAGGATACTGGTGTCACTCTGGCATCCAGGTGTGAGGCAACGAAAGCAGTGTATCCAAGTGCGTATGTGCTATGAGGCACATCAAGTAGTAGATCTGGAAGCAAATGCACAGTTGTTTGGAGGCCTTGAGGCGTCCATGCTTCAAATTCAGCGCCTGTAACATAGGCAGATGAAACTAATGGCCACAAAGATGCAGAACATGCAGCAATGCGTGTAATTTGGATTTTATAACATTGGCACTCAACTGGCTAACATGAAGACATAAATGGACAGCCTCACCACCAATATTGAAAAATTTGCCAGCACATTGTGGATGGTCATGCCTATCAAAGGCGTCAAAACAGGAGCACTGTGGCTATAATGGATGAATTAACATGTTCCATTGGTAGATTGGCAAATGCCACTTCCACCCTATCCGGATGAACGGTATCCCTGCAGGTGGAAATGAAACAGATCACCTCTGCAGTTGAGGTGTTTACAAAACACACAAATAGCAAGTGGTGTTGCAGTTGTCCCCTCAAAATAGTGAGGACATGTCAAGTGTAAGGAGCGTCTCTGACACTGATTTATGTGTCTTGCGATGCAGCAACAGCTTACTCCTGATGGAGAACAAATAGGGTCAACCCATGTGGGATGTAGCAGAAAGAGGCATTGAAGGACACAGAATAATATGTTTAATTTATGGCCTTCTAATTTAATTTTGATGATGTAACCAACATTTCTTTTGTACTTTTCTAACTATTAGGATGTCATAGAGTTGAAAATATATTTAGCAATTGAAATAGTAGCCTGACAAAAAAGGTGCTTTAGTTTGCTGCATGAAATCTGCTTTCATCATTTAATTAAGTGTACTGTCACATATAACGTACCTTGAAAAGTAATTTGTTGCAATGTAGTCCTGTCGGTGTCTCCCTTCCACTGCTGTGCTCTGGTCTTGAGGCTCCTGAAGAGGTGGCTTAGAACCCTCATCTTCAGAATCAGTGACCATCATAGTGATGCGTAGTCCTCTCCTGGTAGCTGTGTTATGCAATATAGCACGTGCTACTTCTATTTTGCAGGCTGTCCCAGGAGCATATTGCTGTGCACCTCCACTTTTGTGAAGACACCAAGATCTAGATTTGAGCATGCCAAATGTGCATTCTATCACAGCACTGGTGCATCAATGGACAATATTGTAACGCCTTACATTTTGGCTTGCTGGGGTAAGTATGGTGTCAGTATCCCATGTCTTAAGGCAGGGTTCTCCAAAGTCTGTCCTGGAATGCCGGATCCATGCCAGATTTTTATGATAATTACATTTATCTAAATAGGGATATACTTAAAATCTGTCATGGATCCGGCCTTTGGAGAACCCTTCCTTAAGGCATACACACTGGCACCCGGAACAAAAAATTTAAGTGAGAGTATGCTTAAAACATTCAAACTCCTCTCTTTCCAGGCGTCGGTGTATTCCATTGTGCCTGAAGATGTAGATGTCATCAGTGCTCATTGGGTATTGTGACACTTTATAAGTAATTACGTTATTTGCATCACAGACAATATGTATGTTGTAGGAATGTTTATTTTACTGATTCCTAAACAGGTGATCTATGTGGGATGGGGGACAAATTCGAACACGTGTTCCATCTATGCACCCAATAACATGGGGAAATGTGTGAAGCCTATAAAAATGTAATTTTGTGCTTTGAATTTCCTCAGCAGTCCTGGGTAGGTATATGTACCTGTTGATCTTTTGCAGTAAGGCATCTAGAAAAATCCTAAAAAAGTGCAAAAGCACACTTTGGGATACCCCACCAGCAACAGCAATCACACCCTGGTACCTGCCAGAGGCCAAAAGGTGGAATGAGCACAATATCTGCACATGAGTGGGGATGGAACTACTACACAGAGTACTCCTTTCAAGATGTGGTTTTAACATTTCAAATAAATCTAATATCACTGCACTACTTAGCTTGTATTTCCTCCACTGTCTGTTGGAAAATGGTAAGCCTTGCTCTAAATATCCTCTCTTGTTTCCTCCTCCTCCTCTGCTGAACAGCCAGTACTTTCACCCTCCTCACAATCACATATAGAGCAGCCATTATGGAAACCCCAAATGCATTCTGGGTCAGCTTTTATAGTTTGCACACACTTACCACCTGTAACGAATTTGTGTCATATTGCATGTGCAAACGAAGTAAGATTTAGTTGTTTTGTTTAAAATTCTTATGATAAGCTATATGTTGATACAGTGCTTACTGGGCAGAATACCATGTTCCAGGATGTCTCCTGTCAGAGCTCCATGAAAATTAGTTATGGATAACGGGGGATGTTTTCTCTTCATACCGTAACAAAATGAAAGCAGGAATGATAATGGGTATGTTTCCAGGTAAACAAGTGACAAGTTGTGACAAAGGTTGTATGATAATATTTCACCATAGTATGATTTGCACCACTATGTCATGATCGTGCGGAATACTTAACCCAACGATGTACTGTATTACAATCATCCAATAAAAATATGTTATAAAAAAAAAATATATATTGCATGTGCAAACGAAAGTGTTTCCGACTAGTGGCTAATTGCGACAGACTCGAACGGAAGGTTTGCATATTGCAATTATTGAATCTGTAATTTTGACTCACAAATGTGTTATTTGACATCACTCTTAACCTCTACATGGGAGAGAAAAAAGCAGTAGAGCATTGTTTTTGCCCAAAGTCAGACAGCCCTTTCAATCTAGTTGTTTCATCCCGTGGAACGCAGATTCTGAAAATCGGGTAGTGTATACGTGAATGTACCAAAAGGGTAAGCAATCAGTAAGAATTTGTGAGAAATATTTACATTGTGACCTGTGGTCATAGCCTTTGTGAATAAAGGTAATGGACTCCTGCAGGTTGAGACACAGGTGGAACCAAATAGTATACATGGTACCCATTACACTTCCTCTTCAAAACTTTTACTGCAGCTTGTTGCCATTTTAATTTTTGTGAAGAGATTCATTGACTAACCTTTGCTATCCATACACATGGACAAGTGCCATTTCTTCAGTTACGACTCCTCCACACCACATGGTCTTCCTAAATGACACACCATCCAGCACACTAACTTTCCACACCTGTGCGTACCTATAGGGTGAGGTAACAGCACTGCAAGACTACAGTTTTAGCTGCAATGAAATATATATACATATATATATATTCAATGAAAAAAACATAGGTTTCAGAGACGTTATAGTTAGAAATTAGCATTTAAAAAACCTTAGAAATTCACAGAAAAAACCATAGTTTCCGTAATAGTTAGTTCTGCTAACTATAACTCGCGCGCCCGAAATGCACTGCTGATGATGTCACATATTGCATTATTCATGACATGGTCAGTGACATCACTGATGATATCACTGATGACATCTCAAATGACATCACTGATGACATCACTGATGACATCATCTAGTGAATGTGGTTTAGTTTGAAATTTAAATATGTATTATATATATACCAATCTGTATTGAAGATTGAGTGGAAATATAACTGTCTGGTTGGAGGATTTAGTAGCTGTCTGACTGTCTGTTTAAGTGAGTAATTAAAAGTGTCTTACTTAATACATGGATTAGTAACTAAACTATGTGAATGTGTGCATCACTGTCTCTGTTGTTGTATAACATGCTGCATGAGTTGGTCACTAACTACATGAGTGTGTATATTAGTTATTGATTAGTTGGGTGAGTATTTGTATGGGACACTGAGTTTGTGTGGTTGGATGGGGTGTGTGTAACTCTATGCATAGATGTGTGAATAGTTGATTGACTAGGTGTATAGGTTTAAGAGTGCATGTGGAAACAGTTGTTTGGGTGACTGAGTGTATTTTATTGTGTGCTGGTGAGCGAATATATGTTTTAGTTGTACATCTTCAACAAAGTAAAAAAATAAAAGGCATTGTATGTGAGAGTTGCTGTATATAAATAAGTATGTGTAAGAGTCAGTGATTGTGAGAGTAACTATATGAATGTGTGTATAATTGTAATGGTGATTTCTTAACATATTAACTATGAGTTACTATGTGTTTGAATAAATGAGGTGTTGTTGGATAATTGTGTAAGTGAGTAAATGTAAGTGTGATTCATTTTTTACACCCCCGGATTTTTTTAAAATTATTTACGGGGGGTTCTCATGCCCCCCCAACCCTGGGAAACGCCACCCCCGGGGATTATTAAAATTGGGTGGGGGGCTTCCAGGCCCCCCCAGCCCCGGGGACCACCACCCCCCAGGGCTACTTAAAATTGGGTGTGGGGGGCTCTGAGGCCCCCCCAGCCTCGGGGACCGCCACCCCCTGGGGCTTCTTACAAATGTGGGAGGGGGGCCGCACGGCCCCCCTCCTGGAGTCTTGTACAGGCCCTGGGGACTGCCACACCCCAGGGCCGGCTCCTGCAGTGTCCTGGGATGCCCACCCCAGGACACTGCCGTTTGCAATGACAGGGCTCCCACCCTGTCATTGCAAACTGCTTTGCTATTTGAAAGAGAGAGCAGGAAACCTGCTCTCTTCCAAATAGCAAAGCAGATTGCTTTTCCACATGAGGAGCAGCATGTTAGCTGCTCCCCATGTGGAAAAACAATGCCGGCTCCCGCAGGATGCGGGGAGCTGGCTGGGACCGTGGGGGGATTGGGGACCCCCCACGGTCCCCAACGGAGTGGACCAGCCCCGGGGATGGGGTCCCCGGGGCCATAAGTGGCCTGGGAGGGGGGGCCATGCGGCCCCCCTCCCCAAAATGATTTTTTTTTAAATAATATAAATAAAAAAGGTCCGGCCCCGGGAGATGGGGTACCCGGGGGCATAAGTGACCACAGGAGGGGGGCAAGGCAGCCCCCCTCTAAATAAAAAAATTAATTAAAAAAAGGCCCATGCCCCGGGGGATGGGGTCCCCGGGGCAGATTATGGCCTCGGGAGGGGGGCCACGCAGCCCCCTTCCCGATTTTATTTGTTTAAAAAAAAAAAATTAGGGGCAGGCCCTGGGGGATGCGGTCCCCAGGGCCAAAAAATTAGAAAAGGAAGGGGGGGGTTACACAGCCCCCCTTCTTAAAAAACAAAAAAGAACAGGATCGTGGACGGAGGCCACGTCCCCTCATTGCACCACTCTGCCCCCTGCCACGAACAAATTCCCCTTGAATACTGGGGGTCCCTGGGGGCCAACTAGCTCACCAGATGCCTCCAGTATGCGCCAGGGAGCTGTGTTGTAGAGAGGTGTTCTGAGGCCACGTCCCTTTTTACACCTCTCTGCAATGTAGCTCTGATGCGCTTACTGGAGGTAGCTGGTGGGCTATTTGCACCCCAGGGACCCTCAGTATTCAAGGGGAGTTAATCCCCCAACTTAAAACACGCCATGGGGCGTGTTTGCACAGTGGTGAAGGGAGGGGGCGGGGCCTGAGTTCACATGTGTGCGACACGCCCTGTGGCGCGGTTTAAGTTGGGGAATTAATTCCTTGTCAATACTGAGGGTCCCTGGGGGCCAACTAGCCCACCAAGTACCTCCAGTAAGCGCCACGGAGCTGAGTTGCAGAGTGTTGTAAAAAGGGGCGTAGCCTCTGAACACCTGTCTGCAACACAGCCTCTTGGCGCATACTGGAGTTACCTGGTGGGCTAGTTGGCCCCCAGGGACCCACAGGATTGAGGAGGAATTAATTATCTAACTTAAAACGCACCAGAGGGCGTGTTTGCACACGTGAACTCAGACCCCACCCCCTCCCTTCACCACATTGCAAACGCGCCCGTGGCACGTTTTAAGTTGGGGAATTAATACTCTTTCAATACTGAGGGTCTCTGAGGGCCAAATAGCCCAACAGGTATCTCCAGTATGCGCCAGGGAGCTGCGTTGCAGACAGGTGTTCAGAGGCCATGCCCCTTTTTACATCTCTCTGCAACGCAGCTCCCTGGCGGTACCTGCTGGGCTAGTTGGCCCCCAAGGCACCTCAGAATTGAAGAGGAATTAATTCCCCATTTTAAAACGTGCCACGGGCGTGTTTGCACACATGTCACCTCAGGCCCTGCCCCCTTCCTTTACCATTGTGCAAACGTGCCCTGTGGTGTGTTTTAAGTTGAGGAATTAATTCCTCTTCAATCTTGAGGGGTCCCTGGGGGCCAACTAGCCCACCAGGTACCTCCAGTATGTGCCAGGGAGCTGTGTTGCAGACAGGTGTTCAGAGGCCATGTCCCTTTTTACACCTCTCTGCAACACAGTTCTGTGGCGCTTACTGGAGGTACCTAGTGGGCTAGTTTGACCCTAGGGACCCTTAGGCATGAAGGGGACTCAATCTCTCAACTTAGAACGGTGACAGGGCGCGTTTACACTGTGGTGAAGCGAGTGGACGGGGCCTTACTTGATGTGTGCAAACACGCCCTGTGGCGTGTTTTAAGTTAGGGAAAAAATTCCACTTCAAACCTAAGGGACCATGGGGGCCAAGTAGCCTACCAGGTGCTTCCAGGAAGCACCACTGCGCTGCGTTGCAGAGAGGTGGTGCAGGCCGTGCCCCTTTTGACATCTCTCTGCTACGCAGCTCTGTGGCGCTTACTGGATGTACTACGAATTCCGATTTACTCACCTGTTATCAGGAGAGACCTCAGTGCCGCATCTGTGAGCCCAGTACTGATCCTGAAAAGTAATTGTAACCATACTTACCAGTAACTTGAATGTCCTTCCATAGGGTAACATTGACTGGTTTCACTTGAAAATTCTTCTAAGTGTGGAGTTTAGGAACTTAAAAATTTTCACCTAAAATCATCCGAAGAACGAATTCCGATTTACTCACCTGTTATCAGGAGAGAAACCAGTACTGCATCTTTTAGCCCAGCACTGACCCTGAAAAGTAATTCTAACCGTACTTACCAGTAACTTGAATTTCCTTCCATAGGAATCCATTGTCTGGTTTTCAGCAGAAAAGTTTCTAAGTGTCTATTTTCACAAACTAAAAAAAAAATTAAAAAGTCGCCTTTATGACTTAAACGCATTCTTTCAACTGTTTACAGGAGATGCACCAGTGCTGGATCCAGGATCTACCACTGAATAAGAAAAAGTAACAATAACACTACTTACCTGCTAAGTGAATTTCCTTCCACAGGGTACCATTGACTGGTTTAACTTGAAAATTCTTCTGTGTGTGGAGTTTTAGAACTTTTAAATATTCCTATAAAATCAGCAGTACTACGAATTCCGATTTACTCACCTGTTATCAGGAGAGACCTCAGTGCTGCATCTTTGAGCCCAGTACTGATCCTGAAAAGTAATTCTAACCATACTTACCAGTGACTTGAATTTCCGTCCATAGGCTAACATTGACTGGTTTCACTTGGAAATTCTTCTAAGTGTTGAGTTTTGGAACTTTAAAATATTCACCTAAAATCGTCCGAAGAACGAATTCCGATTTATTCACCTGTTATCAGGAGAGAACCCAGTGCTGCATCTTTTTGCCCAGCACTGACCCTGAAAAGTAATTCTAACCATACTTACCAGTAACTTGTATTTCCTTCCATAGGAATCCATTGTGTGGTTTTCACCAGAAAAGTTTCTAAGTGTCGATTTTCACAAACTACAAATATTCCTTAAAAATCGCCTGTATGACTTAAACGCATTCTTTCAACTGTTTACAGGAGATGCACCAGTGCTGGATCCAGGATCCACCACTGAGTAAGAAAAAGTAATGATAACACTACTTATCTGGTAAGTGAATTTCTTCCCATAGGATAACATTGGTGATTCGATGTGAAAAAGTTTCTACGTGTCAACTTTTAAAATACAATAATATTCCTTAAAAATCACTACTGTAACCAAAACGCTTTTTCTCTACTGTTTACATGAGATGTCCCAGGACTGAATCTAGTATCCAGCCCTGTGGTTAGAAAAGTAATCCATAAAGTAACTATTTCCATTTAACTAGAAATTCCCATTGCGGTCAATGTTGCATTGTGTTTGAAATTGTGTTGCCCATTGCAACAACTGTAACTACTGTACTTAAAAGTCTATTGCCTATTTGCAAAGTATTTATACTAAAGTAATTTGTTCTGAGAAAGTATATTTTGTAATGTAATGTATAATGTAATTATAATGTAATTTAAAAAATAAAATATCTAAAAATAAAGTTTAAAAAATGTAGGAAATCAGTATAAAAAAAATCAATATAACAATTAATACATTTAAAAATTGTCATTTACAAAACCTTTGAAATTCACTGAAAAAAACATAGGTTTCAGGCACGTTATAGTTAGGAATTAGCATTTAAAAAACCTTAGAAATTCACTGAAAAAAACCATAGGTTTTAGGGGTGTTATAGTTAGCTGGACATTTCACTTGTACAAAACCATTGAAATTCCCCCGTTATAGTTAGTTCAGCTAACTATAACTCGCGCGCCCACAATGCACTCCTGATGATGTCACATATTACATCACTCATGACATGGTCAGTGACATCACTCATGGCATCACTGGCTGCAATTTTATAACACTATTTTATAGTATTAACAATTGATTGTGGTTGTTGCTGCCAAACATCAGTAAATCTTGAACATTTTGATAAATACCAATTGGCAATGTCTATTCGCCCCCCTAATTTGCTTGCAAAGTGGTCCCAATGCGCCTTACACATGTGCAGCCCCCCTGCCATAGCAACAGTCTAAGCTAAAATTATATAGCATTAACATTCCTAAAATCAGAGGAAATAAAATATCCGAAACCAGCTGTGCCACACATCTATTTTAGTCCAAATGGGATTTGTTGCCTAAAAATGGGATGACCGAGAAAGTACCTTGTCTTTTTAAATGTCATATTTCAGTGTAATGCTGCTAATATGAAAAAATGTTACTTTGCAGTAGAAAGTTCGTTTGTGGCATACATGGTGTGGTGGAATCCCCAGGTTGGCACAGCGGATAATCACTCCAGGGTCGGGGAAGGCCTATCCATAAAAGCGATAAGAGCACACAGTCCTCACCGTGACGCTGTAATGTCCGGTGCCCAGGACCAGAAATCCTTTCTTGAGATACTGAGTGCGGCCCCATGCTTATAGCAGAGATCCCAGCTCCTGCGCTGAATGTCTCTAAACTTCCTCGCGCTGAAACCTCCTCTCCACCTCAGCCCGTGCCGCATATTACTTGTGTCAATTGAAGGTCTGGTGGCTGCCAACGAGGCACTCAGGTACCAAATCCTTGAGGCTTTGCGGTTGAAATATGATGGCTCAAACTCTGGCATATATATATATATATATTCACTGAAAAAAAACAAAGGTTACATGGATGTTATAGTTAGGCTTAGGTTTCCCTCATGGAAAACCAGTGAAATTCAGCCATTAAAGTTAGTGAGCTAACTATATCTTGCAGCCCCGCAATACACTGCTTATGAATTCACATATAACATCACTCATGATATGTAAGTGTGTCAGAGATTCTGTGGATGATGTAATTAGTGATGTCATTTGAGATGCCATAAGTGATGTCATCAGTGATGTTGCTGACCATGTTATCAGTGATGTAATATGTGAGATCATAAGCAGTGCATTACAGGGGAGCGAGTTATAATTAGCTCACTAACTACAACGGCTGAATTTTACTGGTTTTGTACGAGTTGAACCTGAGGCTAACTATAACGTTCGTGTGACCTTTGGTTTTTCAATGAATTTCTAAGGTTTTTTAAAAGCTAATTCCTAACTATAACGCTTTTGTAACCTTTCGTTTTTCAGTGAATTTCTCTGGTTTTTTAAGTAGCAGTCATGTTTGCAGAGTGGTAGAGAAAGTGGGTGGGGCCACCAACCAGCTCTCAGGAATACCGCTATGTAGAACTTACAGCAGGTACCATGAGGGCGTCTTGGCCCCCAAGGTCCCTCAGGAGTAAAGTAGACTTCATCTCCCAAGCAGTAGTGCACCAGGAGCTGCGTTTGCAGAGAGGTAGAGAAAGGGGGCATGGTCTCAGAAGACCTCTTAGCAATCTCGCTGTGTGGGACTTTCTGGAACTAACAGGAGGGGTAGATGGACCCCAAGGACGTCCTTGGAGGCCAACTACCCCTCCTGTTACCTCCAGTACGTCCTACAAAGCGGTATTGCTGAGACCTTGTAGGAAGACACTTCCCCTTTCTCTACCACTCTGCAAACGCATCTCCTGGCACACTACTAGTAGGGAGATTAAGTCCTGTTGGCTATTGAGGGTCCTTGGGGGCCAACTACCCCTCCTGTTACCCCAGCAAGTCCCACACAGTGGGATTGCTGAGAGGTTTTTGGTGGCCCTACTAGTTGAGGGATGAAGTCCCCTTGGCTCTTGAGGGTCCATGGCGGCCAAGTAGCCCTCCTGTTGCCTCGAGTAAAACACACACAGCTAGATTATTAAGGGGTAGTAGGAGGCCACACACCCTTTCTGCACCACTCTGCAATGAACCTCCTCATGCACTGCTGCTTGGGGGAAGTCGTCTACTTTAGTCTTGAGGCCCTAGGTTGCTTGTGTTCCAGTTAACGGAGGACCTGGCTTGGCAGTTCGGCTGGACTGTTCCCATTGGAGTGGGGGGTTAAGACTGATTTGGATATAGTTGGGTCCAAACTTAGGTGGCATGGTGGCAATGAACTATGAATTGGGATACTGCTCCTTCCCAGTGGCTGAGACTAACTCAAGCATTCCATCCATCTTCTTGCTATTTTTGCAGTTGATGCCCTAAATGCGAAGGGTATGCCCAGACCTGGGTCCAAGGCTCACTGGGCCACTGGAACGAAGCTATACCCAGCTGAAGAGCCCAGAACAAGGGCAAAAACAGTCCTGGGTTGCTTGTGTTCTGGTTCAGGGAGGACCTGGCCTGGCAGTTCAGGATGGACTGTTCCCATGAGGAACAGGGTCAAGACTGAGTTGGTATGGCTCGGTCAAAACTGAGGTGGCATGGTGGGTGAAAAGGGATGGAATGAGATATGACCCGAGCGATTGCCAGTGGCTGAGATTTATTCAAGCATTCCATCTATCACCTTGTTATTTTTGCAATCAAGCTGTGGTACACTACAACGCAGTCATTTTGAAAATATAGAAAGCAATGTTTTCATTGCTTTCTTTACTTTTAATATGGTTTGTTGGACATGGGCAAAGCTGATTTGGTCCCTTGCTCAACAAATCAAATGAGACAGATTAGCTTTGCCAATGATTGTTTTGTAACGGAGGTTGAGCAACACTGAACTAGAACATCATATGCTGACAGCGTGTCAACATATTTTGACGTACAATCATTTGTATGCAAGGATATTGTCTTGGTGTGCTTTGAGATATGTCGATGTGGCATAAATATTAATACATCTGGAAGTGACATGGTGCAGATACACAAAAAAATGTGTGCTCTCGCCTAACAGTCTATCATGGTGATGAACTCCTGAAATATGTTGGTTGAATGAATGTTTTTAAGCCATGTTTTATAAAGGTTAAAACTGAAGACTTTAGCACTCTGTCACTTCTCTAGCTCCACTGTTACCATAACCCCCTCCCTCTTCCTTTCTTTCTCCTCCTGTTGTCTCTCCTGCTACGTTAGATACTTGTACTCTCTCCTATCCCCTTCCTCCTGCTTCTCTCTTTCATGCTCTCTGCATCTCTTTCTCTCTCTCTTTCTCTCTTTATCCTTTGTTTGTCTCACACCCTTCCTCTCGCACTATTTACTCTGTATTTATCTCACCCTTTCTCTCTGTCACTCTTTACTCTGTTTCTCTCTCACCATTCCTCTCTGTCATTCTTTACTCTGTTTCTCTTTCACCCTTCTTCTCTCTCTCTTTACTGTTTCTCTCTCACCCTCCTTCTTTCTCTCTCTTTACTGTTTCTCTCTCACCATTCCTCTCTCTCTCTCTCTCTCTCTCTCTCTCTCTCTTTCTCTCTCTCTCTCTCTCTCTCTCTCTCTATCCACTGATACTATGTCACTCTTTACTCTGTTTTTCTCTCAGCCTTCTTCTCTGTCACTCTTTACTCTATTTCTCTATCACCCTTCCTTCCACTCTCTCACTTTACTGTTTCTCTCTCACCCTTCCCTCTCTCTCTTTACTCTGTTTCTCCTTCACCCCTCCTCCCTGCCACTCATTGCTTTGTTTATCTCACTCTTCCTCACTCTCTTTCTCTCTCACCCTTCTTCTCTCTCTCACTCTTTACTCTGTTTCTCTCTCACACTTCTTATCTCTCACTCTTTACTCTGTTTCTCTCTCACCATTCATCTCTGTCATTCTTTACTCTGTTTCTCTCTCACTCTTTACTCTGTTTCTCTCTCATCCTTCCTCTCTGTCAATCCTTACTCTGTTTCTCTCCCACCCTTCCTTTCTTTCACTCTTTACTCCATTTCTCTCTCGTCCTTCCTCTCTCTCACTTTGTAACCTGTTTCTCTCACACTCCTCCTCCCTGTCCTCTTTATTCTGTTTATCTCTCACCGTTCCTCTCTCTACTTACTCTTTTTCTCTCTCACTCTTACTCTCACCCGTTTTCTCTTTCACTCTTTACTCTGTTTCTCTCTCACCCTTCCTCTCTGTCACTCTTTACTCTGTTTCTCTCTCACTCTTTCTCTCGCTCTCTCTTCCATTACTCTGTTTTTCTCTTAGCCTTCCTTTACCCATCTTTTGACTCTGCAATCTTTAACCCCTTGGCCTGAACGAGTATCCTGGAATCTTCCAAACTTTGTTTACACCTTTCAAGGGTAGATCAAGCACATTTGTCCATCTCTTTTTACCACAGACAATATTTTAGCTGGAGACTATTATCCCTGGGACACTCTTGCTGAGTAGCTGTGCGCTCTATACATGCGTTTGTTCATTCATTTTCATTACAATGGCAGAAGCTTTGGTATGGTGTGGGCTTCACCTGTGTAGTCCACAAATGTGCATGTATTTTATACAAAGAAAGGTTTACATGTCACACTTAGACACCCTTGAACATGTGCCTGTTTCCACCTCTGTATTTGACAAAGTTGAAATGAGGCAGACAGGACCGTTATGAGTTACTCTAACCATTTATAAGGGTGTTGTTATTGTAGAGTGGTACTGAGGTAAGATGAAATAACTCTGCTACGCAAAGAGCAGGCAAATACTCGGGAGAGTCCTAATGAAATTCTAGTTAATGAAAAGTGCCTCCCATCTGAGAACAGCTACCTTCAGGCTGTTTCCAGAGCTCTGCCTCTTCTCCTCGTTAATGAATGAGCAGTCATTTTGATTAACGGCTTAGATTTTGACACATACTGTAGGTTCTGCATCCGGATTGCCCATGCATCACTGCGTCACTGCCCCTAGGCAAGTCTTTTAAAGCTGAAGTGAATGAGCAGGAAGGAGCCTGGATTTTGATAGAGGGCAACCTCACTGCACTCACCGCGAATCTCAGGTGCACAGGTTACCTCATTACCACAGTCAGGGATGGCAAACACTGCGGAGCAGCTTCACTATCATTCTGTGGTATCTATGCACCACTTCTTTGGCGCAGCCTCAATGCAAAATTTTATTTGTGGTTTACAAAGCCAAACCCAAGGATTTTGGCACATTCCTAGATTAACTAAAGCTAGCAAACCTGGGAATGAACCAGGTGTAATAAGAAGAAATATCCTTATTCCTCCCATTACTTACTCTTTGTATGTGTGCCACACATGCCTTTAAGAATTGTTTTTGTGCCGGAAGGTATCCCTTTATGCTAAAAAAGCAATCCTGCAGGCACCCTTGCACCATGATTCAATAGAGCCTGGATTGGCACTCACCTGCCACAAGTTGGACAGTATTAGGAGACAGCAGAAATGTGGCCTATCTTAATTGAAGTGACATATTTCTGCCGGCTCCCTTTCACACAATGCAGTGCAGAAACTGTGCTTGCTGCCTTGCATTGCATGAAATGTACGTAAATATGCCCCTTCTTTCGAAACAGAAATTTGGTCCCACGCGTATGTGCCGGCCAAGGTCTTACAATGCTGCCTGTTCAGTTCTCCTTTGTTTACCTGAAGTCTTAGGGGCAGATTTACAAGAAACTGACGCATCTGTAGAGATGCGTCAGTTTCCCTGTGCCAGCCTGCGATACCCTTGCGCCACCATGGATGCACCATATTTACAATACAGCACACTAAGGCGCAAGGATTGACAGATGCGTCAGAAATTTTAAAGCATCTGTTGGCCCAAAAGACACGCATTGCTGGAGTCATATTGCAAGCATGACGCAACTTCAGCAATGCATGTTGAGGTCTAAACTTATTGTACTGCGTCACTTCTTATGCCTGCTTCACACAGGCGTAAAGTTTTGACACAGTGGCGTCCCAGAAGTGGTGCAGTGAAATCTAGTAGATTTCACTGCGTCACTTTTACGAGGTTTTCCTGCTTGGGAACACCAGCCTTGCATACATTATACCTGAAACAGGTATAATGTGATGCAGGGCTTTACAACGTGACACATCTCCCTAGATGCATCACATTGTATATTGGAGAAGTGTGGCTCAATGGTTAGAGCGGCAGACCCTGATGCAGAGATCTGTCCTGGTACCAGGGTTCAATTCCTGCCTCGGCGGGTCTTGGGCTCAATTTCCTCAGACCTGATAATTCTTGCCTTGGTGCCTACTCTAATCATGGTTCTCACTCTGCAACTCTGGGCAATAGCATGCTTAATCTCCACAATGGCCCCAACAGCCCTGGGGATGTCTGGCTTCACCTTGGGGGTGCCCAGGAGTGGACATTTCACAGGGAAAGCCAGGAAGGGTTCCACAGCGGTATGAGTACAAGCGCCAGGACGCCCCGTTGCTGGGGCAGCAGTGCGCTATACAAGTACAAAATTTCATTTTCATTTATTGGCCGCAATGTTTACGCCGCCGCTGTGTCACAAAAGTGACGCAACAGCAGTGCAAAGGGCTTGTAAATCTGCCCCTTACTTTTTAGAGATTTAAAGGGCAAGTGACCCCTGCTGGGACTTGACCTTGGGATTTGCAAGCAACACATAGGTCACTACAAGAGTCTCTCAACCACCTGAGGTATCGTACTAAAAGTTACAGAATTCTAGTCAGTCATTCTGCAAGTCCTATAACTTTCTTAAGTGCTTCAAACTTTGCAATGACCATGTGGATTGGCACTTAACTTTGTATGGCATTGTGCACTAAATATGTGAAGTGTTTGTGTATTGGGATCCTTATGTGCACAGTATCTTCAGGTCTGGATAGGTTATGTACCTTATTTAACAATTTTTGTGGGGCTAGAGCCTTTTGAGGCCTGTATGGGAAGAGCCGGGACCAACAGGCTCTTCTGTAACTCTCTATAGCTTGCCAGGGGCAGGGTAGAACTGGGACAGAAAGCAGGCCCAGGCACCAAAATAAAAGTGCCCCCCATTAGTTATTCAGATGGTTACAAATGTAGCCCATATTTGCAAACCAGGCCAAGTTTTGAACTTGTAAACACACACAGTACAGTTATTGTGTAAAGTATGGGAGACTCTAGGTATTTGTGCTTGCTGCAGACAATGTTTGTGGTAATATCAGGGAAATAAACAGTAAATACCTGCCCACCACACAATTAAACAGAACCACACACAGCAGAAAAAGCAGCCCACACACTGAAATCAAATCAGCCCTTCTTTCACAACCAGATTGCTGTATGGGCCAGTCTGACCCTACCCTTTGTAGCAGGCACATTGAAGCATAAGCAGACAGGGAGAGTAAGAGAGCAAAGGATAACAGACAGAGATGAAGCAAAGAGAGAGAAAGGTAAAAGAGATTAGGATGATGGATCAGAGTCAGGGAATGAAAACTGAAGGCAAGAGAAAGACAATGCATCGTTTGAGAGAAAAGAGGAAGGGAGTGGCGCTGGTCTGACCTTTATTTTTTTGACACTGCTACTTTTGGATTCAAGTCTGAACCAGCCAAACTTTGCTCTCTTTATAACCCATATTGTCCCCCTAGAGTTGAGTTTTCATCCTTGTTGAGCACCTGTGTGCTTCAAGTACTTTTCCTATCATTTCACTCTTTCTCAACCAATCAGTTCAACACACAGGCAATCCTCAAATACAAAATATCTGAAGAGATTCAAGCAAAAGGTTGAATGCAGAATACAGTATCTCTTGACTTATGTGGTCAAAAGTATCATTTTAGCTAAACAGATATCACAGGGAGAAACTTGTTTAGCAAATGTTGTCCAAGTGTCTACAGCTGCCTCATCATGTTTGCCCTCATACATTCGCCAGTGTGCATTCCTAGCTCATGTGTAACATTTCAATACGCTGATTTGCTGCGACCTCAAATCTTTTAGCCAGATGTTTAATTATTGAGAAGCTAGCCCTTGAGTGTTTCCCTTTGAACTCGACTACAAATACATCTGCAAGCAGCTGCTGTGTGAATCCTGAGTGCTCAAGTGTGTCCTCCAGCCTTCCACAGACCTCCTGAAAAAATTAACCAATGTTTATTGGATACCAAGGAAAAAACATGTTCACTGATTAAACAGTTAAAAACTGAATTATGGTTCTGGCTTAAAACAAAACTCTGAAATTCACTAGTTATGGTTCACAGCACACATAAGGCACCCCATAACTAATGTCTCTTGTCATATTGCTACAGTGTATTTGTACTTATGTCTTGTAGGACATGTTTGTTGCCCTGAGGTCTCTTTGAATTGGTGAGAAATAAGCATTGTTTGCCTTTTGTTGAGAACTTACATGGAAAATCACAGGCTGAACTGTGTCTTGGCACTTGTATTACAGGGATAATATTTTTTTTAACTCAGTAAGACACAATTTATTGAACTGCAAATGGTGAAAGTCTGAGTAAGACTTGTCCAAACTTAAGGTTATGCTTTGATATAAGCCAAAAACAGGAAAAGAAGCCAAACAAAATTGACTCCTACCCAGGGCACAAGTTCTAAAAAAAGAAGTGGGGCTATTAACCAAGTTAGGCAGTATGCAAGTGACATCATGGCGCGCGACATCGCACATTGCATCACAACGCATGACATCACAAGAAGTGAAGAGGAATTACAATCTTTGATGTATTATGTAACAGATGAATTGCAATCATCAGAAATCAATTGCCTCATTCCATATTACGATTTTAACCTGTATATGCTTTTTATGAATGTAATATGTATTGTATGAGATGTGACATGTTTGCACCATATTGGTGATGAATAATATATATTCATCATTTTGTTTTCTTGTCTTTGTTCTACACCTTTTAATGTTGATTTCTCAGTTTCATTATATGTTGTGAATGTATTTATTACATTAGATGTGTTGTGGATTTTCCTCTTTTCTATTTTTACGACATATACCCTATATGGGATAAATGTTGCAGATTGATTTACCTGTTAAATGAGATAATAATAAATAAAATATATAAAACAAAATAATCAATATCACAATTATCTTGTCCATACATGGCCTATACAGTGTAATTATATAAAATTCAATTGGTTGCCAAGGATTTTTTTACTTCACTGATGAACTGTTCCCTGCCCTTGGAACCATAATCCTTTATCGGGGGTTCCTATTTCTTTACAATCACAAGAAGTGACATCAGATCTTAACACCTCAGACATATGTTTAGCAGTTCTATCAAAACTACATTAGAGCGAGACACGCGAGTGTCCGGAAACAAGAGGGCCGCCTCCCGGTGAGCTCTGCATCTAAGGGGCCCGTTTTTTTCCGACAAACTTATCAATTCTAGTCACAATTTACTGGAAATTACTCCTGCAGCCTGCTGAAGCCTTACCTGATGCTGTGGTGCCTTTTCCTGGTGTTCAACATTGGAAGCGGTGTTTTTCTTCCTCCTGATTCAGCTTCGATCTCTGCCTTAAGGTACTGCCCTGATTTCCTGTCATGGGGGCGGAGCAAGTATTCAGGAAAGGACCTGGCTTTGGCCTAACCACTCTCACAGTCTATTTTAGCTGCTGCACCAACTTTTCCTTGACTCATTTTTTCTGCATTTACATTATTTCACTGTACTTGCATTTATTTGGCCCTTTCTTTTCATAAAACGAAAATGGAGAATAAAAATGCGCAAAATCCCAATAATAAAAGGAAGCAGCAGATTTCTCCTCTATCTAAAGTGGTGGAATCTAGTGAGCCCTCATTGGCATTAATTCTTTATGAGCTTCATGCACTGCGTACCAACACTGATACCATTGCGTCAGAGATTAAAAGCTTACGTAAAGATATGGCTAGTATGTCAATGAAAGTTTCAGATAACTCAATTAAAATTCAAGATAGCAAAGTTAAAATTGATGCTTTTGCACCACTTGTGGCAAAACTTTCTCCTATATCTGCTCTTCTTCTGGACATGGAAAATCGTAACAGGCAATACAATTTACGTATTTTTAATTTACTAGAGGATATTGAAGGCTCTAATTGCAGACTACCTGGAGAATTTGATACCTGGTCTGTTAAACATTAAATTTCCGGAGAAATTTGAAATCAATAAAGTGCATAGGATTCCCTCCCATCGCAATCCTCATCACACCAAGCCAAGGTTCTACGTCACCATCATTTGGTCTTGATAAGGAAAGCAGCACGGGAAATTCCATCCTTAATGGTTAATGGCAATAAAATCTTCATTCACCAAGACTTTGCTAAAGAGACTGTTAAGATTCGTAAAGAATTCACTGACATTCGTCCTAAATTGATAAGTCTTGGTTTTAAATAGGGCCTATTTTACCCTTCAACAATGCGAATCTGGAAAGATAATTTTTCAAAGTCCTTTCAGCGTCCGGAAGATTTAAAATTATTGCTGGAACAGCACTCGCAGCATTCTATGGATACACATGATTCTGCTACTTAAATATTGTTATAACAAGTATTTCTGACTAATTTTACTGTTTCTCTTCACGCTGGGCTCCATCGGATCGGTCATACTTGTAAAGCATGTGTGCGTTTCAAATCTGTTATTAATGTTTATTTGTGGTCATCTTTTTTATGTTTGTTTGTCTTTTTTCTTTTCCCTCCTTTTCCTTATACAATGTTCTAGAACTACTATTCTCTATATTTTCTTTAACTTTCTCTCCTCTTCTTAAATCCTATTTCTTTTTGCTTTCTTTTTTATTATGGCTAAAGTTCAAATGTTAAAATAACCTCTTTAAATGTCAAGGATCTGAGATACCCGGTAAAACGTACAAAGATTTTAGATTATTTAAGAAGTTGTACAGCAGATATTTGCTTTATTCAGGAAAAACATATTGAAGATAAAATATTAGATTATGTGAAAAAAAAGTGGGTTGATACTATTTTCTCTTCTCCTGCTAAAGGTAGAAAAAATGGTGTTGCTATTCTTTTTGCTAAAAGACTACATTATGATTCTGTTATGTTTTTAATTAATGTTTATGGTCCAAATGCTGATGATCCTATGTTTTAATCTAATTTAACTACTGAAGTACTCAAGTTAGGTAACGTTCCTTTTATACTTGGAGGAGACTTCAACCTTATTTCTGATCCTTTATTGGATAGATCGTCACTCACTAAATTTCGACCTCCAAAAGCTTTTCTAACTTTTAAATCTTTCTTTAAAACTACAAAATTAATTGATATTTGGCGATTGCATTTTCCTACGGAAAAAAATGTTTACCTTTTTCTCTAATCCACATATCTCACATTCGAGACTTGAATATTTACTTATTTCCAGACAATTAACTAATTCTGTGGTTACTCCTGCCATTGGTAATATTGATATATCAGATTATGCTTTAATATCTTTTGTTTTACAATTTAATTCACATTTTAAATCTCAATCCAGATGAAGAATGAATACTCATATTGTTCTTAATGACCAAAACAAACCTAATTAGATGCTATTCAGGATTATTTTCAACTTAACCCAGAAGGTTCTACATCCCTGGTGAATAGATGGGATGCTTTTAAAGCTTATATTAGAGGTGCTTCTATTTCTCTCATGGCACATGAAAACAAAACATTTAATGTAAGAATTAAAGAATTGGATAAGCAGATTGAAAAATTTGAAAGGCTTTTTATTACTTCTAATGGCCCTCAGTAAAGGATGATATTACAAAAACTCAGATATGAATTTAATTCCATTCTTAGCAGTCGAGCTGGTATTCAAATCTAGATGTCTTTTAGCTAATATCTACGTATTAAAAAAGATAAAACCCAAATAAATTTGATTCACGGCCCCAATAGGAAAATTGCCATATCGCAAAATGATATTGTTAATGAATTTCTAAATTATTACACTACTTTATATAATCAACCTAACTTTGATGATTCTTCTTTAATTGATTCTTTTCTAAATACATGTGGATTACCCAAGATTCCCCTTTTAACTAAAAAATAAATTAGATCTGCCCATTACTGAAGATGATATTCGATAAGCCATTAAATATCTTAAGCAAAAGAAATCCCCAGGACCAGATGGCATTCCAGCAGAATTTTACAAGGAATTTCAAATACAACTTATTCCTCATTTATTTAAATTATTTACCTTTTTTAGCTCCACAGGGACTACTACAGGTTCTTTTACTGAAGCGTTAATTGTTGTTTTGCCTAAACCTAATAAAGACCCTACACTTGTTCCCAATTACCATCCTATTTCCTTATTAAATCAAGATTATAAGCTCTGTGCCAAAGTACTTGCAACTAGGTTAACCTTTGTTTTAGATTCTATCATTCATCCAGATCAATCAGGGGTTATGAGAAATAGTTATTCTGCAAATAATACAAGAACATTACTACATGTTATAAAACAAGGATCCAATTTACCTTTACCATCAGGAGTGGTGGCATTAGATGCTGAAAAAGCCTTCGATAAAGTACATTGGCAATTTTTATTTCGTATTTTATTTGCATTTAATTTTGGTGACATATTTATTCGTGTGATTTCTGCACTTTATTCTACTCCTACAGCTCATTGATTTATTAATGGCCAAACTTCAATCCAATTTTCTCTTTTTAGAGGTACCAGACAGGGTTGTCTCCTCTCCTAGCTCCTATTGCTTCTTGTACTTGAACCTTTGCTTGTTTCAATTAGGAATTGTAATGATATTAATGGTTTTAATATTAAAGAGGTTAATGTTAAAACGTTAGCATATGCAGATGATGTTCTTTTATTTATTAGTAATCCTATCTCCTCACTTTCTCCTTTATTTGAGATTATTTCATCCTATTCCATACTTTCTCGTTATAAGTTAAATACTAATAAAACAGAATTCTTTCCTATAAATATTCATTGCACCTCAGATATATTACCCTTGAAAGAAATAATTTGACAAATGTAAAAATTGTAATACTTAGGGGCAGATTTATGTTTCCTGGCGCATCCCTGCAAATCAGCAGGGATGCGCCAGGAAAGATGAGTCACGCAAGTTTACACTTGCGCCACTACAGATGCGCCGCATTTGCAATGCAGCGCATCGTGGCGCAAGGATTAACAGATGCGCGACGCATCTGATGGCGTAAGGGCGGTGCATTGCTGGAGTCGCGTCGCAAGCACGACGCAACTCCAGCAATGTTAAGGGGCTGCCCATACCTAACATGCTGCGTCATGCCTTACGCCTGCTTCAAGCAGGCGCAAGGTTTTGACGCAGCAGCATCGGAAAAGTGACTGAGTGAAATCTTGTAGATTTCACTGCGTCACTTTTCCAAGGCTTTTTCCGATGGAACGCCCACCCTGCATACATTAAACCTGACGCAGGTTTAATGTAGCGCAGGGCTTTACAACGTGACGCATCTCCCTAGATGCGTCACGTTGTAAATAAGGCGCAACATGGCGCATGGTTTACGCCGCCGCTGCGTCACAAAAGTGACGCAACGGCGGCGTAAAAGTGGCGCAAGTCTAACATAAATCTGCCCCATAGGAATTTGTTTTTCATCTTCTATGAAAACTACCATATCATTAAATTGTGAGTCTATTTTAAGTTACATTAAGCATAACATATCTAAATGGTCTTCACTTCATCTTTCGTGGTGGGGAAAAATGGACTCCATAAAAATGACTATAGCACCAAATATGTTTTACTCCCTAGCTATGATTCCCACCCAATTTCCTATGAAGTTTTACAAAGATATAGATCGGCTTGCTACTAAATTTCTTTGGAGCAATAAGGCATCTCTTATTAGGTATTACAAATTTAAATTGACTAAAGGTAATGGAGGTTTTGGTGTACCAGATTTCTTTTGTTATCACAAAGCTTTTACATTAAAGCAAAGTTTTCCATGCTTCAATCATTCTCATTGGAATAATCCCCCTACATGGCTCTCTATAGAAAAGAGTTTAATAAAACCGTTTCCTTTAACTTTTTTGTTAACTATTTCCAATAAATCAATATTTTTCAATAAATCTGTTATTTTGAAATCCACTAAGTTAATATTACATGATTTCGATTTAATTTTTCAATCACCCATGTCCATTACTGAAGATGTGTCATTATGGTATTATTCAAATATAAAACTTACAAAAAAATGTTAGATTTTGGCTCTCATGGATCAAAGCTGGTACTTTTTGCCTCAAAGATATTTATCATCACAATGCTTTTACCTCTTTTGATGTTCTAAAGGAGAAATTTAATTTGCCTTCCTCTGATTTATTCAAATATGAATTTTTATGCAATTCTATTTTAGATTAATTTCCTCATTTTATACCTTGTAAGGCTCAGTCAGATTTATCAATTTATATTCAAACTCTTTCTACTTTGCCTCATGGTGTTTCAATATTGTATAAAAAGATGACTACATTTAAGGGTGACAACATTAATATGCTTTTGACATTTTGGAATAATGAGCTTTCTCTATCTTCACCTTATGATACATGGAAAACTATTTGGCTTAATAGTATTTCAGGATGGTTACCTGTTTCGCTTTATCAAACAAACTCATATATTTTATATAATTGCCTATGGTCTCCACTGAGATTGTTTCAAGCTAAACTCCTCCTGACTTTAAAATGTTGGCACTGTAACTTACATACAGGTTCATTAAAACATATGCTTTTTGAATGTCCTTCTATTTTTACATTTTGGACTGAAGTTTGGGATGTTGTAAAAAAAAAACTTAATATTTATGATGATTTATCATTTAATTTGCTAATTTGTAAATCTGCTGTTCTTTTTCATAAATTAATTGACTTAGAAGGTCAACTTTTTAATTTCCTGTTATCAGCATCTTTAAAATTCATCACCTCATGTTGGAAAGAAGTTTAATTATTATCTGTTCATGTTTGGTGGTCATGGGTTATTTTTACTAGAAGAGGAGCTCATTTATCCTTGAATGGTATTATTCACAATTGTAATTCTTTTCACTTTTCTGATAACCTATTGATATCTATTTATCTTCTTAAAATGTATTTTTTCTATTAGTTAAATATTTATTGATATTTTTGCATAGTTTCTATTTAATAGTAGTTCTATTTTAATGATTATTAATATCATATGTACAATTGTTCTTTCACCCTCCCTTTATAATTTTCTGTATCAATACAATAATATATTATATTGTACCTGTTATAACTTTAATGATGTTGATAATCGTCATATGTTCTTATTAGGTACTTTTATTGTACTGTTTTTTGTATTGTCTATCTGTTAACTAAAAATGTAATAAAATATTCTGAACACAAAATTACATTAGAGCACATTATGAGATTTAACAAGTGAGATTTTTCATCTGTATTGTGCCAAAAAAGTGATGCACCCGGACGCAAAATCTGGGCCTCAACTTATATATTTATGTTTATTTAGAGTCTGGCACAAAGAAATTGGTAGCAAGGAGAAATATGGTCGTAAATCAGTTCTGCTAAATGGTTTGCAAAGTCTGCATTTTAAAAAGTCTTATGGGGTTATAGTACCTGTTGCAGAGATCTCTGCATGCCCAGTACATCCCAGGAAATAATAATAATAGTAAGATAACACTGGAGGTTAACACATTTGCTGGAGAGATCCGTATTTTGTCTAAACACAGTTTTGAATCAAAGTAGCATAGAGGGTTAATGTGTCTCCTGCAAAAAACATCATGCAACATGCAGATGACAGATTTGTATTTTATGTAAGTGGATTACAGCTTTAACACAAAGATAATTTTGTTACGTGCAGTTCATAAATTGTAATCCTTCTAATGTAGAAGAGTGAGCTATGAAGAACATGTGACTCCTACTACACCTTGCAATCCTCACTGTCTCATGTAACACATCCTGTACATTGATGTACACACATATGATTTATTGTCAATGTATAATATTTATGTATGATTTAAAGCGCTCCTACACCCTCCATTGGGATGAGTAGTGCTATAAAAGAAATAAAACAAAGTAGGGGTATTTAAATTGTTATTTATGTAAATCCTGGGACAGCCAACACATCTGAGATTCTTACAGTGCATATATATGTCTTATATACAGGGACAGAAGAAAGTCAAAAGCATGTCTCTTGTATGGACCTGTGAATTGATAAGCTGTGTTCATTTGTTTCCTCCATTACATCAAGATGTGAGGCTCCAGATTGCTTCCAGCCAGGATACTCAAACAAAAGGAGGCCTGATGGCTCCTAAATTTCAAATAAGAAAGCTCCCTCCCGTCCTGCACGGCCTGCATGTTGCTGCTCGGAACGAAAGCAGAGAATGAGCAGGCACTGCTGAAATTGTCCCACTACACCAAATTGTAGTGGGTACCAACTTCTTGGCAGAGTGGACAGCATCTACCCTGTAAAAATAGTAGATGGATGCTGGCTACCCGCGTGTGCCCCTGACTTGTGCCCTGCTCTTACCCATCATTGTCCTACCTTCTGCATCCCATTGACCATAACTGAAAGTGTCTTGCCTTTCTGACTTTCTGGTAGCATCAGGGGAAAAGCCGTCCTTTGGTATATTATGGTTATAGATCACTAGAGATTACTGAGTAATAACTATCCAGAAGAACTAAATCCAGTGCCTGTGTGTTGCCTTCCATAGCCTCCCGATTTCCTCAGATCACCTTCCTTTCTGAAAAAATTATGGTACATTTTTAGAACCGTTTGCATAGACTGAACCCTTCATTACCCCTCCTTGTGTTTGCCAATAGTTTACACCAGTACGAAGACTGTACCAGGTTGACATCAGTGGAGGAGCTCAAGAGCAGCCAGAAAAGGGGTGTGTCTCACTTTAGTTCTGGATGAGGAAACACTATATTTTACTGACCAACATGCTGCCTATGTGTACAGAATGCACCTGCCTTCTTCCATAGGGAAGAACACATATTGCAGTGGACGCTACTCCACTAACAAAGTTATTATCATTTTATGTTTCCATACTGCTTTGCGGGCGGAGTTGCTCTGCTCTCAGGGTAGGGAAAGAGGGCCCACTTCAAGTGCGCAATGACTGTTTGGCCAGCCCTCTGGCGCCGGCCAAAACAGTCATGAGCACTTCGCATGTTCTTCATACCGAGAAGGGTAACATTAAACATTACAGCCTGCATGGAGAACATTGCAGCACTGTGATTATCCAAGGGAGCCTGGGTGCTTACTAATCACAATGCTGCATTGCTATGTTGTAATTGGTATGGGGATTCTGGGTGCTTCCTGGTTTCTGTTCGGCACTAGCAGAGGGCTGGCGCAGAGGAGAGACGCAGTAGTAATAAGAGAAGTTGCTATTTTATTTTTAGCATCCCCACCCCTGTCCCCGCCTCGCCACCCCTGATCTGTGCCAGCTGCCACTGACATATTGCCACTTTACCTTTTTCCATATTCACAGCAAGTGTTGCACAGTCAACAAGACTATGGATTGGCATTTGGGAAACGGACATATAGTGGTACACATGAAGGTCAATTTACCAAAATGTCGGGGGTAGTAGAAATGACACACACTCATTAACCACAGATTCCCAAACCCTTTGTCCATCAACAGCCTCCAATTTCCTGCGGAGGGACTAATCGAGAGTAAATCGTGACTTCCTGCTACTTTCTTCCAGTCCCAATGCATACATGATTCGTATTACAAAGGCTAGATAAATATAAGCTGATGGCTGTGAAAACTAAGGCTAGTAGCTGCTAGCCCTGGCTACCCTTCATTGGTGTGCATGGTGGCAAGGAGAAGTGGTGTATGTTCTGGAATGGACAGTGGAGGAGGAATATGAAGAAGTTGCTTGGCATTCTGAGTATACAGATATATGTCCATAACAATATTTGACACCCAAAAAAGGAGGCAAGGTTCTAATACAGAAGTGAGAGCCATGACAAAGGAGTAGAAAATTCTAGTTATTGAAGGGAATATGTGCATTCCAGGGGGATCAAAATGTGGTCAAAAGGAGGGAAACAGAGGAAGGGGGTTTAATCATTAAATTTTAGTTCACTTAAGCATTAACATGAATAAAAGAAAATACTGGTCTCATTAGATATTAAAATGTTAAAAATTAAGTTTAGTTGGAATGATTATCAGGGGCGTAGCTTCAGAGGGGGTGTTTGGGGTGTCACTCCCCCTAATAAATGTATTCTGTAGTTAATAATTTGGTACAGGTGCTTTACGACGGGTTGGAGAGGTGTTTTTGTCGGATTACACCTGAGATTTTTACATACACATGCAGACAAAAACACACACACACTCACTCATTTCTCTTTTAAGGGTCTTAAAACATGGATATTTTAAAATATATTGTTTTTTTAAGTATCCCTCTCAATCCGCACTCCTCTCCTTTCCTATTGCTCCTTAAGCCCTCTGCAGCTTGGCATCTCACATGATTGTTGGGGAATCAGAAGCTTACACCCCCCAAATCTTACTGCCCAAGCTACTCCCCTGATGATTATGCATTTGTATTTAATACCTGAGTATGCACAAATACGATATTTATTTAAATATGAAATATGGGTTATTCTTTTTTTTTATAAGTTGTTTAGGGGGAACAATCAGAAGAACTCACTTATGGGATCCTTAGGCAAGCTGATTTGTATATGTATTTTTAATTGTGTGTTTGTCCTGAGGAAGAATGGGATGAACCACTGAAACACCTCATTAACTAGTTAGCGGGGGATTACTGCTTACAATGTGCATATCATTCTAATGAAACATTGTGTTACAAATGTCAAATTGACAACTGTGAGTATGAATGCTGATATATTTGTTTTAAGGGGTAGTCACATTATGTTTAATGGTTCCCACTAGAGATATATTCACATTGTGATTTTTAATGGGGAAAACCTGAATGACTAGTTTTTTTTAGTGTTTATGAACAATCAAACAATGATAAATGATATTTTTATATGAAACTTTTAATGAAATTGTAATTTTTTGCATGCACAGTATGCAACACATTATTGAGTAAATGATGGTTGGAGTTTAGTGTAGCATTTTTGTTCTTTGTTCAAGAATCTGGCTGCTACATATCCTAAGGTCTATCTACTGGAGGGACTGTATGTTATGTTTTCACCCTGTGGCCTATGGAAGTTTTGTGTATGTGTGGGGGAGCGCATTAGCAAACCAATGGATTATTCAGAGTCTGTTTGGGGTTATGGAATGGTCTGTTAGAAATATAAGAAGTCAAATGGGGACTTTGTGTTGATCTATGAGAGCTATTATAATGACTGTTTGCATGGTCTATGAGTGTGACAGAGTATCCTATAAGCTTGACTACGTGCATGGTCTATGATGACTTTGACAGCTTCATTCCAACCTGGGCCTGTATTACTAAAAGGGCACACTTTCCCAGCTTGTGCCTCAGCACTCCTTTAAGCACGTGCACCGTGTGCAAGCAGGTAAAGTGCAATACATTGTGAAGAATGCCCTGCCTTTAGGGCAGCCATGAACTCGCCCTGTCCTGGGCGCAGCACATTCAAGTGAAATAAGGAACAGCTGTTTAAAAGCTGCTCCTTGTTTCTCTGTGCAGCCGGCAACCCACCTACACTAAGGGAAGAGGTGTGGCACCACGGCCAGGGTGACTGACTCTGGAATCTGGGGATCATGGTTCGATCCCGGGTACCGGCGGCAGATTAGCCCAGCACCAGGTGACTCAGAGCAATAGCTTGCTTAATCTTCCCGACAGCCCCCAACACCTAGAGACCCTTATGGGTGATTGTTCACGCTTTACAAATGTGTATTATTATTACACTTTCAAAGGTGATTAGAAAAGAGATTGCGGGTGCAATGAGTGACTGCACCTTCCTGAAAGGGGAAGCCTGGGGAGTCCATGAGATCCCCTTTCTCCCTCCCAGAGGGCTGCCTTAGGAGGCACACTAAAAGTGCACCACCTAAAGGCATGTTTGTGTCTGCGCCCATATCGGTAATACGGCATGGGTGCAGATTCAAAATGATTCCCTCATTTGTATGGGGCCATGTCCTCGAGGGAATGCCCTCCCTCGATAGCGATGATGCTACATGTGCGCCAGAACTCTCTGTATTATGTAAGGGGCAGCACAAGCATCTGCAGCCCCTTCTGTAATACCAAAGTGCCCCGGGGGCAGACAAAGGGGGCACCGACGCCCATTGCGCCACAGAGCACTTTCTGTAATACGACCCCTGGTCAGAATTATTGAGTGTTAAAACCAACTATGATAAACACAGTTAATGCATGGTCACTGTCTTACCAGATTTTCTAGTTTTACAGGTCGGAATGAGGAATAACTTGTGGCTTCAGTTCTATCTGTACATTAAAAGCTTATGTTAGGCCCCTTTCTATCCTGGTACTGCCTGTAAATGTATTCCTGTAATGCTTAGTGTAATTTGCAAAGGGAAAATCAAGGCAACTATATGCATTCTGCATTTGACTCTGAGTCTGGACTCGGGACACTGTTTGCGTCCAACACGATACAACTTGGAATGAGGGGCTTAGTAACGTAAATTGGATTTTGAGGGCTATGTAAAGTCATTTTGCTTCTTTGTAAAACAAGGATGCCTCTGAAAGTAAATAAGAGAAATGGGTAAAACAGAACAGGTAATGTGGGAATATGATGTAGTGCCATGTTGTTTTTTTGTATAGCATTTTACGCCACAATGGAATTTCTTAAGAGAAATAGCTATCAATGGTGCAACAGGTGCAGTTGCACTGGGAGCCAATGGTCTGAGTAGTCCACTACAACCCAATTACAGTGGTTAATTTGTAAACAAAGTAACGGCTGGGGCTCTTGTCAGGAAGCAGCTTGCATCACCCCATTTCTTCTGTTAGAGCTGCCTAAGACAGAACCAACTACTAACCATGAAAGTGGGGAGAGGGTGTGGCATAAAGCCCAGAGCTGCTGACTTCAGATCTGCGGAGCCAGGTTTGAGCCTCAGCGTCGGCTCAATATCCTGAATTCTGGGCAAGTCACTTAATCTCCCTGTGCCTGTCATAAATGAATGTGTCCTTAACTGGTGGTCATCAAAAGAGACAGTATTGATGAATAAGTGCTGGTGCTGTGCACCGGAAACCACCTGCTCAAATTAAGCACTGCCCAATTATCACCATTCTTACTAACAAACCCAGGGATAAGGGGGTCCAATTTTCCTTGCATGCATTTGGCCCATGACACCCTTGCTACACCACTTTTTCTTGCAAGCACTGTAGTGGAGCAGAAGAAGAAAGGAGGATGGAAAGGTGACAAAGGAACTAGTAAGATACGTTGGAGAATAAAAGGAAGTGAAGTATGAGGAACTAGGTCACAGGGAGCAGGTAGGAGAGGATATCTGTCTTGCTGTGTTTCGGTATAGCGCTTTACACCTGGCGTGAGGCTGCTTCAAAGCTCTACACAGGAATAGTAGTATGCTGAAAAACGAATCTGGACAGGTTACAGTTTTAATGTTCAGATCACCCATGAGATCGCTATATATTTAATACTTTACTGCACTGACAGTATCATGGCAATAAGGTTTGCAAATCAAAAACTCACTCTGTGAGAAGTGAAGTGTGTGAGGTAATTGAGGACTGAATTGAATCTGTCACACTCAAGAGATTCTTGGTATTTTATCACTCCTTGAGATATAATCAAGCATCGTCCATGTCACTAGCTATGAACTCATCTACAGAGTGCATTTATTCATTAGTCTTTCTGTGACCCTGGGCCCTATTGAACCCGAAAACCCTTTACTACCCCTTAGAGCTACCCTTCCCTGAAACCTATAAACTTATGCTACCCCTCGATGCTACCCTTACTACCCCTTACAGGTACCCTTCCCTGAAACCTCAAAAACTCTTACTACCCCTCACAGCTACCCTTCCCTGATACCCAAACAACTCATGCAACCCCTTAATGCTACCCTTACTACCCCTAACAGCTACCCTTTACTAAAACCTAAAAACGTACTTCTCCTTACTGCTACCCTTCCCTGAAACCTATAAACTCATGCTACCCCTCAATGCTACCCTTACTACCCCTTACAGGTACCCTTCCCTGAAACCTAAAAACTCTTACTACCCCTTAATACTACCCTTACTACCCCTTACAGCTACCCTTTACTAAAACCTACAAACGTACTACCCCTTACAGCTACCCTTTCCTGAAGCCTAAAAACTCACGCTACCCCTTAATGCTATCCTTACTACCCTTTAATGTTACTCTTACTACCCCTTACAGCTACCCTTCCCTGAAACCCCAAAAAATCATGCAACCCCTTAATGCTACCCCTACTACACCTTACAGCTACCCTTTATTAAACCTAAAAAGTTATTACCCCTTACAGCTACCCTTCCATGAAACCTATATACTCATGCTACCCCTTAATGTTACCCTTACAACCCCTTACAGGTACCCTTCCCTGTCACCTAAAAACTCTTACTACCCCTTAATGCTGCCCTTACTATCCCTTAATGCTACTCTTACTACCCCTTACAGTTACCCTTCCCTGAAACCCCAAATACTCATGCAACCCCTTAATGCTGCCCTTACTACCCCTTGCAGCTACCCTTTACTAAAACCTAAAAACTTACTACCCCCTGTTGGGAAGGAGTGCAGGAGAGTCCCTCTTGGGAGTGGTGAGGAAGAGGCCGAGCACCGGGTAGGAGGCTGCCAGACAGTGGCAGCTGATATCAAGAGGAGACTGCAGTCGGGAGACGGGGAATGACCAGAACCCCAGTGACGTGGAAATTTGGAGTTTGTTACGCTATCAACCAGCAGGACCATTGCCGTGAGGGGAACGGCCTGCCGCCACTCTGCCCGTGACAGCCGTGAAGGGTACGGCTTGGCTGACCAATCTACGTGCCGTGAGGGGAACCGCTTGAACTACTCTTCCCAGCAGTCTTGGGCGCCTGCTGCTGATGCTGTACTACGCCGCCGGAGGAGCGATAAAAATCACGCCGGGGTGCTGGGGCACCGGGACGCTATCAACCAGCAGGAGCATTGCCGTGAGGGGAACGGCCTGTCGCCACTCTGCCCTTGCAAGCCGTGAGGGCAACAGCTTGGCTGACCAATCTATGCGCCGTGAGGGCAACAGCTTGGCTGACCAATCTATGCGCCGTGAGGGGAACGGCTTGAACTACTCTTCCCAGCAGGCTTGGGCGCCTGCTGCTGACGCTGTACTACGCGCCCGGAGGCGCGATTAAAATCACGCCGGACTCCCGCGGCGCATGACGCGCGCGGGCAGTGCCTGGGCGAAGCCTGGGACAAGGGCGGGCCCATCCCTGCCCGTCAGTGCCAGGAAGAGACAGGGCAGGGCTACCCACCTTGAGTTCCTTTTTCCAGGAGTCAGAGGGTCGAGAACCAGGACACTGCTGGTGGAAGGTTAGTGATTGAATCCTCTTCCCTTTGTTCATCTCCAACAGTGACCCTCTCTATATCCTTCCCTTTGGTGGCTAAATACATCTGTTGAACCATGGGGAAGTGCAATTGTGTGGACAAGAAACAAATCGCACCTTCAAAATCGATGCCTAATGCCCAACCTATCTCGATTGACAGAATGGATTTCCCCCTGATTGACTTGAATGCGACGCAGGCCTCAGGAATTTTGGTCTCAGAAACATCTTTGCCACAGTTAACTGTAGACAACTCCCCCAATGATGGCTCACCTAAGGGGGCCGGGTTAACACGCCAAGCCAAAAGGGGAAAGCCCAAAGCTACAGTAAAAGCGGGGATCAAACGTAAGTAGGGAACGGATGAAGTTACAATAAACCCAGCCACGGGAGTAGACGGCACCTCAAGTCTTGCAGCTACGGTCACTGATCAAGCAATCTGGACTACAAAATTAGTGGTGGACTTGCAAATACAAGTCAGGAATATTGTAAAAGACGAGCTTAAACAGTTGTCTGAAAGGGTAGAAAAGTTGGGCGTGATGCTTGAGGCTCATGTTGGTAACTGTGGGGTATCAAATGGGGTAGCAACAAAGTGCAGAACCCAAGAAGGACAGGCCGCACCCAGTTTAACCAAGGATGACCCCCCACCAGTACTGAATGGCCTTATTGTTAGTAATGCTGGGAATAAAGACAGTTTGTCTACCAATAATATAACTAAGAAAAATTCAACCATCCCATCAGTGCCCAATATTAGATCAGGGCAAGAAATAAGACCTCGGGGGGCAGGATCTATCAAGAGCCCAGAAAATAATCCACCCTTGTCATGCATTAATTTACCACCTGCCTCAACACCCTATGTCATTGTTCTCTCTGGAGTCAAGGAGTTGGGGAGGGGGTGCTCTGAATCGCACCAGGAATTAAAAAACAAATGTATGTTTTGGCTAAATAACCAGAAGCAATTCCCATACGAGGAAGCAGGAGTGATCCTAATGAATCGAATAGTTAACTGGCTGGGCTGGAGACCTAAGGATAGACAGGGGGATTGTATTGTTATAAATTTTAGAAACCCACAGGTAGCAAGAGCCATTTTAAACAGAAACAACTGGAGACAGGAGGGGCCTATAGTGGTTTTACCGCTAGGCTACTTCTATCCTATAAGGGGTCCTTGCCAAACAAGAAGGTTAAATGGATGGGAGGAGGACAAACTCCATCAGTCCAACCAGCCAATTAACCCAGCTCATGACCGGTTTAGGCATCAACATTACAACATCCATACAGCTAATAGGTTTAGAGTGCTAGAGGGTGTAGATTGACTCAAATCTACAAGGCATAGGCTGGAGGAACCTCATTATAAGGGCAAGACACTGGCGGAAAATACTCAAACAAGGGAGGTTCAAAATTGGAGTGTGTGCCCAGGAGGGGATGAGACAAGTATGCGAAAGAATGCGGCTAGGATGGGAGCAACTGAAAGGGGAACTAGGGACCCAAACACTAGCCATTTAGGTGATACAATAAAAGAAATCCCACAGTTAATCGATAAGGCTAATAGTTTGACTAGGTAAACGCTTTTAACCATACTGGTAGAACCAGCTAAGAAGCCGGATTCAGTTAGGCTAAGGGTTTTATCGTGGAACTTAGCCGGAATAGCCTCCAAGTTAGAGAACCCTGAATGGAGCAGTTTTATCGAACAGCATGAGATTTGTATGCTACAAGAAACGTGGGCAAGGGAGCATACAATCAAATCTGGATGTGCATCGAATAGTTTAGCTGCAACTTCAGGGGGTTACGGTAGACCTTCAGGAGGGCTTTGTAGCTGGGTGAGCACCCATCTGGGATGCACCGTAAATCAATTGGATACATTATCAAAAGACATCCAAGGTATACTTCTTAATTTCCCCACAAAGTTTACAATTGCCCTAATAAATGTATACTCGCAACCCGTAAGTCGCATTCAAGAGTCCAAAACCCTGGCTGAGCTTACGACATTCTTAGCTACCATCCCTGACTACTGTACTGTGATCCTTGGAGGGGACTTCAATTGCCAATATGAGCCTTTAGTTCGCATGAATGAAGATAATCCCTGTGAAGAGGATCAACACTGGGCCATCCCCGAAACGTCATGTGCACCAGTAAGTGTCTGGACTCCTCTGGTGCTACAAATGAACTCTCTCACGCTCAGACACTCCATGAGGGCATGCAATGGAAGATCACAGTCGGACACGCCTGGTGGACATACCTATAACAGAATCGAGCACTCCTCTATATTAGACCTTATCCTGATAGATACTAAATCTTGGTGCAGGGTAGTGGATTTTAAGATTGAACCACGCTTTGATAGCGAGCATAACGCATTAATTTTAGTACTATCAGTGCCATGCTCGGGGAGTGCACCTGGTCTGGAAGTACCAATTGATGACAGACTAACTCTCACTAGCTGTAGGAGGCGAGTTAGATGGACAGACTTAAGTCAATCCCTAGAAAAACTAGCACTCCTATACCAGACAGCTATTCCCATCCTCGAAAATTCAATGCAATCTGTGCAAGAGGATGGCATAACAATTGACCTTGAGAGGGTCTCCACTAACCATTCCAGCTTGACATCCACTATGGAAAAAAAATGTTTCCTGATCAAAAAACCTAGGGCTAACAGTAAACCCAAACATCCCTGGTATAGCGGGGAATGTCAAAAATCTAAAACTGTTCTGATTGATGCTATTAAGGCAATGGATAGATCCATGATTAAAACTAGCAGAGCGGCCTACCGTAATACCATAGACGAGGCCAAAAAAGGGTGGGAGAGCGCAAAGTGGGACACCCTGAGAAGTGCTTTAGGTGCTCATGACATGAGGACTTTTTGGTTAGCAGTTAATACTGGTAGTGCCAATGGGAATTCAGCTGTAGCTCCAAACTTGGGGGTGTATGTGTGGATGAACCACTTTGAGTCCCTCTACTCGAGGGCTGAAACAGAGGTTGGTAGTCAAGATAACGACCACTCCCCCTCACAGGGAAGCACTTCTGTTGGTACTATAATACTTCCTGGGGGTAATCAAGACAGTCCAGTGGTTACCCTGAAAGAGGTAAGTGATGGTTTGAGCAAAATAGCCCCAGCTAAAGCCCCTGGGCTAGACAAAATACCCTGGGATCTTTACCGTAGCGAACTTAACATTTGGGCTCCACATTTATGGATTCTATTCAACGCAATATAACAAGGCATGGACATCCCCCCAACCTGGGCTGGTGCGGTAATCATTCCTGTCTTCAAAAAAGGCTCTCCACTGCTCCCTTCCAATTACAGGCCAATCAGCCTTATCGATATCAGCCCCAAAAAATGTGCACGAGTGCTGCTTGGCCGGCTCCAAAGTTGTATGGAGGAGCATAATGTCTTAAGCCCGCTACATGCAGGGTTTAGGGAAAAAATGTCTACTCTGGATCAGATTTTCAGGCTACAACTATTACACTGGAAGAGCGTGTTTATTGAGGGTGGCAGCCTCTATTTAATATTTGTAGACATGAGATCTGCATTCGACTTGGTATCGAGAGACAAACTGTGGGGTATCCTTTATGAGTTAGGAGTTCCGGTATATCTGTGCCAAATGTTGAGGCAGCTACATAAGGGAAACTTTGCCCAAATACGGTTTGGTAAACACAGGGAACTCACCACACCTCTCCCAGTAGCAAAATGAGTTCGACAAGGATGTGTCCTAGCCCCAACACTTTTCTCTCTTTTTATAAATGGGTTTTTTGAATTCGTAAAATTCCAGCAATGATGTTTGCCGATGACACCTTGCTTATCTCCAAATCCCCCATGGGCATACAGAGGACTCTCAATCAATTTGTCCTTTTCTGTAAGGAAAGGGGTCTCAAGATTAATTCACAAAAGACGAAGTACATGGTGTTTAATCCAGGAAAATTTACTCGACCAAATCCATGCCTGGATGGCACCCCATTAGAAAGGGTACCAGTTTTTGAGTACCTCGGCCTAACGATCACCGATAAAATGGACTGGGGTCACAAATCAAAAAATCCAGTCTGAAACTAGGCCAGACAATGGGGGGTTTGTCCAAAGTATTTCGAAACTCTAGCCACAAACCAGTTGGCCCAGTTTTGGAAATATATAAGACCCAAGGTAGAGGAGCAGCTGTTTACGGGGCGGAACTCTGGGGGTACGGTTATTATAGCAGTCTTACTCAGGCTTAAAATTCATTTGTAAGACAACTATTCTGTTTCCCCCGTAGCTTCCCCCTTATTCCACTCAGACTAGATTTGGGGGTCAGACCAATTGCAGAGGTTGTTGCCCTTAGACCCCTTTTATTCTGGGGTCATCTTTGGGCCACCCCTGAACTGGCTAGCTTTAGAGAAGAACTAAAGGAGGTGATCAGTCTACCGGGAGCAGGAAAAATACCATGGTGATCCTCCATACAAAACATGCTTGTATCCATGGGAGTGGGTAATATGTGGACTAGTCCAGAAACAAGTTGCCCTATTGTGTCAAAGAAGATGTTAAAGGATCTCTACTAGGAGCATAAATTGACTTTGCTAAAGGGGAGTTGTACAACCGGCAGACTTACTATAGCGTTCCTAGAAATCAAAGACCAGTAGAGATTAGAGCCGGCAGCGGCTAGGAAGCTGTACATGCAATTTAGGCATGGGGTACTCCCCTTGCGTGCCTTTACGTGCAAATGTGCTGGCTCACAATGCACGGTCTGCCCAGCATGTAATATTGGAGTTGAAACTGAACAACACGTACTATTCTTCTGCCCTGGGTATAAGAAATTCAGAAAACGATGGCTTATACAAATCTGCAGAAATCTGGGAACCAGGCATTGCGTAGAGGTTTACAGGATTCTGAAATACAATGCCAGCCTACACATAGCTTTTTCGGTCTCAGGTTTCTTGTTTTCCATGTGGTGCACACGAAGAGTTTATTTAAGATGTCCCCCACTGCATTGTGATAATTAACGGTCAACTTTTAATGAGTAATATATTTTACTAATCTTAGGCATCTTTTTTTACTTATTCTATAAAGTTAATCTGCTGACGTTCTTGTCAGAAATAGGTTGTACAGCATAAGGATGGGCAGGTTAGCCTACACGTTGACTCTTTGTTGCCCAGCATATGACAACTCGGCTAGCATGGGTGTAGGTCAATGTTTACAGTTAATGATACTTTTTTGCACTTTATCACTAAATATCTTGAATGGTTGCTATTGATTAAACATTATGGCTCTGCTGTAACTTTATTTGCACATGCACAAAGCACTTTTATATAAGTTATGAGTCTTATGTATTGTATTAACTTTAGTTGCTGATAGATCTACAATGAACTTGATTGACTAACATTTCTTTTTAGTGTTTTAATTTGTAAATGAGACTACAAAATAGACTGTGATACATGTCCACATTTATGTTTCAAGCAGTCTAGTTGCCTTAGGAGATTGTTGGACTTGGACAGACATAAAACGATTTTATCTGTTTTTACCTAATGTTTTAATCATGATCGTACCTGTATTTCGAGACCTGTATAACTGCTTTTGTCGCCATTTGGCCGAAATAAAGTTTTATTAAAGTAAGTACTACTCCTTACAACTATCCTTCCCTGAAACCTATAAACTCATGCTACCCCTTAATGCTACCCTTACTACCCCTTAATGCTACTCTTACTAACCCTTACAACTACCCTTCCCTGAAACCCAAAAAACGCATGCAACTCCTTAATGCTGCCCTTCCTACCCAATGCAGCTACCCTTAACTAAAACCTAAAAACTCTTAATACCTCTTAATGCTACCCTTCCCTGAAGTAGAACAGCTTACTACCCCTTAATCACACCCATCCTGAACCCTACAAACCCTTAGTACCCTTTAATGTTATGCATCCTTGAACTCTACAACTCATTCCCACCTCTTAATGGTATGCTTCCCTGAACTCTTAAGACACTCACTCCCTTTTTTATATATCCTTAGCTTTGCCATTTGTTTGCAGATGAATGGCAGATTTGTTTACTAAAAATTTCACAAAATAGTCAACAGTGTGACAACCCTGCAGTGTTTCCCACAGGAAGCCTGTGTTCTCTCTATGCCCTACCTTCAACATAAATCTCTTTTGTAGCTTTCTTTTAAAACTTTTTTTGACAGTCTTGCAAGGTGTGTTCATACTAATGCAAATCTTTAATTTCCATCCCAACTTAATCTGTGGCTGGGGATTGGTCGCAGCGGGAGGGATAGGCTAACAAGATAGCCAGACTACCTGTCGAGACAAATAGCTTTGAGTTCGGATCACAGCCATACTATGCCTGGGTGAAATTTGTATTACTCTTACAAAATCTCATGAAACCTGCATACATCCCATAACAAGCACTTAGCAAAGTGTTTTTCCATTATGCAGTTGAATGATTTGAATGTTGTTAATCTGCATGAGGGTGGATTGATTAGGAAATATCTTGCAGGAACAGTAAAACTGCAGGCGAGCGACATTTTGTACAGGTATCAGTCTCCTGCCGGCATGATGAATAACTTTTATATATGATCCAATTTTATTTCAAGATTCTGGTCAAGTATTTGAAAATGACTTTATTCGGTTGTTTTGCTTTAAACCATCAAAGTGTACAAAGATTTAAAAAATCCATCAATTTACAGTCTACTGGTCAAGTACATTTCGCATAACACCAAAACGTTTCATGAAATGTTTGTCAAAATTAAACATATACTATGAAAAAATTCAATATCCCCCATCCTTAATCCTTATTCTATTAACTTCAGCCAGATGTGTTGGAACCATTTAGGTGAATGTGAGAATATGCAGTCCATACCCTTTACTTGGAGCTTTTATTGGCTGTAAGGGTGTACCCTTCCGCCTCTAAAGGAATGCGTGAGGGACTATTTTACATTTGAAAAATACACTGTCATCACACACTTCATTCTTTATCTTGTCCAGGCATAGTATATAGGGAGAAATGTTCTTTCTAATTGTTTTGCTCTGCAGCAGACAGCTTTTTTTTTATTGATGTCCGCTTTCGCGAGCAAGGAACCAGCGTGTTTGCTCCGCCTTCACGCCTTCATTTTTTAGACATTTTTTGTGTAGTTTAGGGCGAGAGAAGGGAACTAGGAAATCAGCCACTGCCAATTATTTTACCTGAGTGATCCTGCTTTTAAGGAATGAATTGTATCTTCTTCGCCACGGGTCAAATAGGGTTTAAAATGATCAATATACTGTCAAAGTGGTGAATTTGATGGCCCCATACATTCAGTTATTGACCTCTCTGTTGGACTACCCAACATGGTGCTCCTCTCCCCCAGGCAGTAAATCATCTGGTTTCCTCAGGAATTCCAGTGTTTAAAAAGCAAACAGCGCTTCACTGATCCGGCCATTTGAGCCCTGATCGATAATTCCATCAATGCCCCATCCTTCGGTTTGTCGGGAGTAATGAGGCCGACCCCTTTATCTCATGCCTCGAGCATAATGCTGCCATCAGATCTTCGTCAGAGCTTCCATTTCCTTTCTCCTTTGTCGGAAGTTTGCATTTGAGGCTTCAGCCCGTTTAAACATATAGAGAAATGGACTGCTCAATTAACTTAAAATAGCAGGTGTGTTTTGTTTTTTTGGTGTAGCAGGTGCTAAATTGATGTAGGTCGTTTTTTTTGTTGTTTTTTTTTAACTTGAGTTTCACACTTCATTTTGCTTTAAGCATCTCTCATATCCAAAGGCACTTAGGGGCATATTATCAAGAAACAGAGTTAAAATTATCGCCGCTTTACCGGCAGAAAACTGCCGCTAAAGCGGCGATAATGGGCTTGATAATATGCCCGTGAGAATTCCCATAGAAGCCCATGTTTTGGTGACTACATGGGCTTCTATTGGAATTCTCAAGTGCATATTACCAAGCCCATTATCGCCGCTTTAGAGGCAGTTTTCTGCTGCAAAAGCGGCGATAATTTTAACTCCATGCTTGATAATATGCCCCAAAGTCTTAATGTGAAATGCACCGACGCAACAGCTGGGGGGGGGGCGTTTTTGTTACCGGGGGTCGGCAATATTGGCCCCCTATAACAAAATCGGCGAAACCAGCCCTAGCAAACAGCTCCCCTCCTCCCCTCCCAGGCAGGGCCGGCCGAGCAGTTTGCCAGGGACGGTTTCTGTTCCCAGTCCGGCCCTGCAGGGCATCTTCAGCCTCAGGAGTTGTAAACAATATGCATCTGTGCAGAAACTAGTTTGTGCAAATGTTTGCCCTATCATGTGCAGGAATGTTGCCACTTTTCTCTATTTTAACGCCTAATCATCAGTTTACACACATGCTATCAGATTAGCACAGATACACAAATTACATTTTTAGTTCCGTTAATTCACAACCTAACCAAGATCATGGCAAAAAAACATTGCGTTCACTGATTTAAAGTAGTGCTTGTCAGTCAAGTCAAACTAGGAAGGTTTCTATTCAGAATAATTATTAATACATAAAACACTTTTATAGAATGCCTTTGTACTGTAAATATGTCACTGAGAACTGTAACACTGGTAGTTTTAAAAAGCATTGCTTTAAAGGCACAGTTTCCAGTTTATGACAATGAACAGATCCCTGTTGAAGTGGATTTCATTGGCTCTGACACTGGTTCTAATTTAGGACAGAAATATTAAAGAGCCTTGGAGTACTTGCATGCACATCCTCCTACAACAAACTTGCCCCCCCTACATATGAGACAAACTTGATAGTTATTGTATTAGTTGGTTACATGTATTTAGCTCTTTTATCCAAACTGCAAAATAACAAGAACATCTTTGCTTAGTACAAAGCAACAAAAAATGCTAAAAACAGTCTGAACAGAATAGTACAGAGCAGCATAGTAAAGAATAGATTTATGGGGAGACAACAATAATGAAGTGTGCAACACAAAAGAGGTGGTTATAGATGAGTAGCAGGAGGCAGCTTATTCCACAATTTAGGTCCATGAAGAAACACACAAATTAGCTTTGTGTGCTAATTAATGATGTCTCTCACCTGTAAACAGCCAAATAATCCCATCCTCTGACTGCCTCACTGTCCCTTCCATGTGGCTGTTTTTTCACTACCTCACAACCTTTTCTTCTGCCCACGTTCTTCTCTTTGCCTCATTCATCTGTGCCACCTTCCTCTCCTCACATCTCCCTCTTTTCTCTACGTTGCATCTTCTTTTGCCATTGCACTCTCTATAACTCCAGCCACTCTCCTCTCTCTATGTTACCTTCCCCTTCTTATCTCCCTCTCTTCTCGTATCAGCACATACCACACCAGTAGAAATTTCCATCACATGATAGAACACACCACACACACATACACCAAGCACATCCTTTTCAGCAGCAGTGCAAGTGTGTGTGTGTGTGTGTGTGTGCACATGTGTGTGTGTGTGCGTGTGTGTGTGTGCGTGCGTGCGTGCGTGTGTGTGTGTGTGTGTGTGTGTGTAGTATCCCCTGCTGCTCAGAGCCATATTAAGAATGTATGTGGCCCTGGGCAAAACAGATTTTGGGGCTCCTGTCAAGATCAACTTTTATTTTATTACCCATTTTCCACTGTTCTAAACTTTTACATGATACGAAACAATATTGAATTATATGTTAAAGTTTCAGAAATGTGGTAAAAAAAAAAGCTGTAATTTATCTTTGTGGGGACACAAAAATCCTTAAGATTACACTGGGTAGAGAAACAGAGTCAGAGGTAGAGTGAAAAATTGAGAGATTTTGAGTTAGAGAAACAAATAGAAGTGAGATAGAGAGTGAACAATCACTCTCCCTAGGAACCACATGATTGGTGGGCGCTGTGGGCGATTTCCCACTTTGCTCATGCATTTAAAATGTATCTCTTGCCTTTGAAAGGTTCTGTGCATGTGTGAAATGCTTAACTGCTGCTTAACACACAGTGTGTGAGCCAGTGTTCTCTGCTCCTACTTGTGTTGTACCTGTTGGGAGTGTGCTTATCTGTGTGTGTGTGTGTGAGTGTTTGTGTGCGCATGTGCATGTGTGTGTGTGGTGTGTGTGTGACACGTGCACTAACACAGCCTTCCCTATACCCATTATTTGTGTTTGAGAAGCTATTACTGATGCTTCCAAACTTTGCCTTTGTTGTGAGTAAGTGAAACTTTTTAAGACATATATACTTCACCAGAGCAAAAATGATTGGCCTTTTCAAAGCTGGATCATTTTAGTCATGGCAAGGTCACATCCCTCCCACATTCACTTGAGGATCACATTTTATTGCTGGGCCATTGTAGATAATGACCCATAGGCTATCTAAAGTGTTAATGATATTTTTTCTGAGGTGTGTGAGTGTATCAGACACAGACAGAAACATAGAGAACCATCTGTTATTTAGCACAGAGTCACCCACTGGTGGATGCTATGTCATGGTAGGTGGTGAAAGGAAGATGGGTACAGGAAATGTATTACAGAGCTGGTGGCACAAAGCAGTCAACCCCTGAAAATGTATGTGCCCCATGTGAAACAACAAATTGAGCATTTGAAAAAAATATATTATGCAGACATTGGGCCAAATGCATATGTGCACAGTAAAAGAAATTGCAAAGAAACCCCTTGACTTGCCCATTTACCTTATATTTAATTTTACTCAACCCGTCCAGAGCATCCTGATTGAGAAATGTCTTAAACTGGCTCATATTTGCATAACGAGTTAACATTTATAGGCAGCTCCAAGGCAATGCTTGACTTTTCGTTCTAGCTACAAACAATGGTTAATATATATAAAATTGCCTGCCCTTTCATTCCAGCTGTAAACAATCATCAGCTGGGCCTGGTGGCTTAGTGGACCAATGCATCCAATGCAGGGGCTTGTGTTCGATCTCAAGCTCGCAGGTTCAAATCCCAGTGGGTCTACTCAGCCTTTCATTCATGTGAGGTCAATAAAATGAGTACCATTGAGTTGGGTTACAATAAACATCTGTTATTCAGCGCCTTGAGAGCCACAGGTGCTAAGTGCGCCGTACAAATACACACGTTATGTTAATACATTCAATTTTCATTTAGCATGTGCTCTAGGGGACTGTACAGGTTATCATCTGAGTTTCAAGCGCCTAGATTGCTGCAGCTAGACAGGGCTGAAGGATCCCGGGAGGGCCTCCAGAGCCCATGGACAGGGTGACACCACCGGAGTCTTCGGGTTTAGGTTGGTAAGACTTGCAGGCTCTCTGTACTGTGGAGGCAGAACCCATGCAATAACAGCGACCAAGCACATTTGGCATTAAAAGGAAAAGATTATTTTTCTTCTCTGGAAGCAGTATTCAATGCTCCTTTAACACTGTGGTATCAGTTCAGAGCTCCCCACTCTTATAGATATTGCTTATCCCAGTCTCTATTAGGCTCCAAAATGCCCTCTTCCAGACTGGTTTGCAGTGCCTAATTTGAGCAGGTGGTTTCCGGTGATCGGCACTAGCACTTAATTGACAGCACGGACACTTGAAACAGTCTGCCACAAGATAGCACTCTCTGGCTAATTTAGAGATAGCAACAGTTAGTTGTTAATTCAATACACATTAAAATTACTATTACCTCTCCCCAAGCGATTCTTATAGTTTAGGGGGCCTGCAATAGTCCAAATTGTTACACTTATAGGGTGTGATGGTTAGTAGTTGTGATGTTACTATCATTGGCAGCGCTGGCAGAGGCAATGTGTGGTGCAAGCTGAAGTAGCCTCCTGATCAGAGCCCTAGCACTTATTTTTTTTTTTACAAATTAAGCACTGCTGGTTAGAGCAGTTCATAGCAGAATAAACACCCAGTCGATTGGCACGTCATCCAAAGGAACGGGCATGGCAGTCCAAGGCTTCATCCCAACCAGGTTCATGAATTTAGGACTTCAACGGAGAGGAGAGAATTGTAAATTTGTCGCTGCGTAACGTTGAGCATAGGATTACTGTTTGAGCAGAATTGTGATGAGTGTCTGCTTGCTGTTAACTAATGCAACCAGGAAAAGGTGGGCCAATTTCCTTTAAAAAAAATGTTTTTAAATTGGCACATAGACTCTGCAAATACTAACTTTTTAATGTTGCAGCTCATACTGTGCAGTTTCTCTTTCTAAATTATATGTAGAGCAATTTACTGTTACCTAGTAGAGCAGTTCTCAATTTATTGACCTAGGAAGGTTGAAATTCTGAGTTGGCTTTTATGGTATTTAAACTAGTGAGCTAATGATCATGATACTAGCAGTGTGTACTAAACTCTTTTTTCATCTGGTAATTGTGAATGGTAATTTTGTCTTGCACATTTAAATGTCACACCCGGCAGAGTCACCTCAGTTATTAATGCCTCATATATAATCTCCTAATGTTGTGATTACCAGTGGCGTGGTTTTATATGCGTTTAGTAACGCGGACAATCAAAACTCACACTGATTTGCACAGAATGTATTGTGTGAGATGATCAAGAAACAAGTAAGTGTGAAAATGCACTCCTTCCCTTATCCGTAAACATTCGTAGAAAACTGTATTTTATGCTGCGTGCGACCAGATACTGTGAACCGTCCAACATCACAGCTACTTTCAAAGTATATTGAAGGGCACATCACTCGAGTCCCCATCCGTTGCACTGCTGAAAGAGGGATGCTTCTTCCCATCTATCCACTTCCTCATTAGTTATCCGGATTTTAACCACTGTGATCCAAACATTTAATGTTTCCATAATCTTCTTCCATCATCATACCTATTTATATATTCACTGATGAGATAGGTTGATTGCACCTTAACTCTTTATACAGCATTTTCAAGTACCTCTTGTGTGCCCATCCAGGCTTTCACAAATGGCACGTGCAGGTCAATCAAACACCAAGGGAGACTCATTTGATTATGCCCAATGCATTTCGAGCCTAAGCCCTTCATCAGGGGTCTCTGAAATGATGAAAACAACAGTTCAACTGACTGCTCATTGCGGGCTTACTAAATACAGAAGAAATACCAGAATAATTAATACCTTCATCCTCATGTGTGTGATAATGACAGCCTATCACCAGGTTTGCCTCTAAAATCGGCCCAAAAAATTGGGGTTTTGCGCTTAACGCACTGAAATACCACATGTTCCGGTTTTTACCGGTCATTTTTCACATGATAAATTTTTCGGAGAGATGCTTTTTTTATTGCACCTAGGCCAAGAATTATAAAGGTTTTGCGATGGGTTTGCATTACTTTTTTTAATGCAAACCTGACGCAAATCCTTTTTGAGGATTAACAAACCAACGCAATTTGTATTTGTTTGCAAGGAAAAGTAACACAAACCAGTGCATTACTTAGCGCTAAGTGGGCGTTCCAGGGGAGGTGCATGGACCTTCCCATGCAACAGCCCATGCTTTTTAATGCAAAACCCTATCTACTAACAGGGTTTTGCTTCCAAAAATAATGTTGCTGGATAGCAGGTGTTAAAAGGAGAAATGTTTTTTTTTCTCCTTTCTTTTCTGACTTTGAATGTGTGCTGTACTGTACAGCACACATACAAAGTAGGAAGAGATTAAAAACTTCTGTAGTCATAGTATGTTGTACTTCCAGTACAAAACCTAGGCTAGACTCACGCACACACCCTTGCACTACGGTGCAAAATTTGGCACCGGAGCTATGGAGAGGAGAGTGCCATATCTCTGTAGATATCGCGCTCTCCTGCTCGCTCCCTGTCAAGCCGTGCAGCGCAGTGCCTTTGAGTGCTGTGCTGCGTTGTGTGACACCTTTGTAAATCTGAGCCCCTGTATGTACCAGGTGCGATAAAAACTGCAAAGCTCAATTCCAGCATGCATATATTTCTTCTCAGTGTTGAATGCCACTAGAGGGAGCCAGACACAGTGACATTGCGGAAACTCCATACTTTGTTCCTATGCTTCTTCAATAAACGTTTTTCAGTTTAGGTGACAGCACCGATTTGCTTTGTGGCGCCTTTCCCACCTGCTTGATTGGCAGGAACCAGGCCAATGTCTGCTGTGGTTAGTGGCTACGTTTTCCCCATGACTGCACCATCATTTCCCTACTCCAACGCTGGGGGAAGTGTCATTCATAGCTTGCTATGACACACTCAACCCAGGCATTTATGTACTTATTGCTAAGTAGTGTTATTCGTGTCTCGCGCTCCCTTTCGCCACCTGTGACTTTTATGTCGAGCTGCTGCAATACCTATGAATCCAAATGAGCTATGGCAGCGATTCTAAACCTATAAATCAATTAAGCATTATTGTAACACAAATAAACTGAGTCACAGCCCAATATAGTTTGTGATAACTGGGGTAGCCAGAGAAAGTGTTTTTCTATACATATGAGTAGAGTGCAGGGCGAGTAATTTTTCGAAAGTGCGTGCTAATGCCAATCCGAGGATTAAAATTCGTTTTTTTAGATCGCATTGCCTTTCATTTCCATCAAGAAAATGGCATGTCACCTATGTTTGGATACAACCATACAATTCAAATTGCTTCTAAACAATTAGACATGCACACACACTCACTCTTATACACAGATGTTGAGTCACCAAAATGCAATGGATACCGGAAGAGACATCATACAGCCTTTGACCTTAATGATGTCACAGGAAGTGGCTTTTGACCCTGTATCTTCCCAGGAAGTCATGTCACATGACCATTACCCTCCCAGACGGCATCGCAATGATTGACATCTGTGAAGTTCCATAATAACTGAAAGATTAACAACACAACACAGACAAATGTATATTTTAGAGGCCATTTAAATTAAGGTGCTAATAAAATCTTTGAGGGTAGTTAGGCATAATACTATCCCTGAGTTTTAGTGAGTGAGCCAGGCCTCCTTTTTAGGGCAAGGGACCATCCGGTCTGCCGAAGGCAGAACCGGAAGTCCGGAGATCTTATGTTTCTTAGAGTGGCTATTTAGCCCGCCTCTCTTTTTGGCTCTTCTCCATTGGCTGGCTTCCTAAACGGAGGCCAGCCATTGGAGGAGAGAGCCGTCCCTCCAAATAGGCTCCGTCTTTTTCAGATTCGGGGGCGTGTTCCGTGCTGTTCTTACCACTTTTTAGCCACGCCCTTTTTGGGCGTGTTTTTCTCACCTCCAGCCAATGGCAAGAGGAGAGAAAAAGAAACACGCCCCCGAATCCGAAACCGCCGCTGCCTTTCTCCGAGGCATTTCTGCTTCGCCTCGGAGAAAGGCAGCGGTGTGCTTGTTACTCTTCCCAAGTCTAAAAACGTTTCCATCTGTTGAGGAAACTGTTTTGCAATAATGCACCGCGTAACCGACGTCACGGACCCAATTTATAATATGAATTTTCTTCTGTGAAATTGAACGCATCCTCCTCGGATTGAGTTCACGTGCAACCGATTTATCAATTTTAGTCAAAACCATCAGAGGGATTCGCTTTGAGGCGTGTTGGTATTTCTGCCAAGAATTGATCGCCGACCACTTCAAGCTTGAATGTTTCCACAAACAAAGTGATATTAACTTAAACAACATCGGAAAAGAATGCAGCGCGCGCCTCACGCCGAATCTGCTGAGGTGGAAAACCCCTCCCAAAAGTGGATTGTAGCAAAAACGTGTAATGTTTCAGGAGCCTGGGGTATGTTTGTGTCAAAATCATAGTAAAAAAACGGCTTTGCAACAAAAACACATTGTCTTCGGAAGAAGCAAACGTGTTGCGGCCCGCGAACTGCCATCTCTCGGGTGTAAAATACGCGCTAATCTTGGCGGAGGTCTGCGCGTGCGCGCCGATACTGCTGCTGTTATTATAAATACTCTGATTCATATTATTATCGTTGTTGTTTTCGTTGCTACTATTGTCGTTTTTATTATTGTTACATCAGTTCCATAGTCACGTTCTTTCTTCGTGGTCGGGAGTGAGTGTATTTTTATGTATTGAGGCTCTGTATATGGCCGGAATCAGTGCATCATTGACCGGAAGCTGCGACTCAGCGGGTCCTTGGGCCGGAAGTGGTACCTCAGTGGATTGTTGGGCCGGAAGCAGACTGAGGCACAATGGGTCTTGTGGCCGGAAGCGGTACATCGGTGGTGCAGAAGGCCGAAAGCTGATTTTGGTGCAGTGTGTTCTGCGGCAGGAAGTGGGGACTTATTGGGGTATGGGGCCGGCGCCCATCAGTGGGGTCCCGTCAGTGGGGCCTGGAAGTGGTACATAAGTGGTGCTGGGGGCAAGAGGCGGGGCATCAGTTTGGCCATGGACGGATTTCTTATGGCTTGGATCAGTTTCCTACACACCATCATCCAGACTGCAGAGATAGGAAGCCGTGGCTTCTCACGCATCCAGCGTGAATGTGCAAACTTACCTTGCACAAACACTGCACACGAAAACAAGCAAAAGTTATACTCCCACCGGAGCCAAGTTCAGCAGCGTGTGTGCTCCTCATCTGCTCTGTGGATTTCTCATGGCCGCGTAGCTCGCCCCATGGGGCAGGGGCCCCGCTCGCGCCTGGACCTGCTGCAGAACTTGCTGACGGCGCTGGTGCGGCACGAGCGCATACAGACAACCTTGGCTTGCGCCAACGAGCTGCGATTCTATGCCGAGAGGATGAGCACGGGACCGGGTCCGACGGATGGAAGCTGCAGGCTAGTTGGGGGCTAAATGAGTGATTGGTGCACACGCGGGGGCAGGGGATCGTCTGCCGAGCTTGGAGCAGAAAGACTGAGGCATTTGTAAAAGGCATTTCAATGTGATACATGTGCTTCGGTAAGGTAGATGGTTTAAGAGTGTGGTTATGGCGTCGGGGTGGGGCGAGTTGCACTCGAGTTCATTAAAGTATATTATATTGGAATCGATGAAGCAACACACTCTCTCTCTCTATCTCACTACCTCACTCTCTATCACTACATCACTATCTATTTCTATCTCACTCTCACTACCTCACTATATCACAACACACTCTCTCAAAACGTCACTACATCACTCTCTCACTACCTCACAACTTCACTCTCTCTTTCTAAATCACTAATTCACTCTCTCTATCTCACTACCTCACTCTCTCTCTCAAATACACTAAGTCACTTACACTCACTCTTTCACTACCTCACTCTATCTCACTACTTCACTACATCACTCTCTGTTTCTATCTTAATACCTCACAACATCCCTCACTACCTCACTCTCTCTTTCACTACCTCAATCTTTCTCTCTCACTACCTCACAACATCACTCACTGTTTCTATCTCACTACGTCAGAAAATACCTCTCACTCACTAGCTCACTCTTTCACTACCTCACACTCTATCTACCTCACTCTCTCTCACTACATAACTCTCTATACATCACTACTCCCCTCTATCTATATCACTACCTCACTCTCTCACTACCTCACTCTCTATCTACCTCACTCTCTATCTCACTACCTCACTCTCTATCTACCTCACTCTCTCTCACTACCTCACTCTCTATTTCAATACCTCACTCTCTCTCTCTATCTCACTACCTCACTCTCTCTCTGCTAATGCAATAGGTATCACATATGCAAAAAAAAGCTAATGCCAATAGAAATGACAATGCCATTTATTTAGGGATACAAAAATGATAAAAAAATAATGAGCAATACCAATAGCTCTACCTATAATATTGCCGATACCATTGCATTGTAAATGCTTGTTTTTTTCCCCCAGAAATACTTGGAGAGTTTCTCACTTTGAGAAAGAAGTTGGCAAAATGGGGCCAAGTACTGAATATTGAAACATAACTGGCAAATAAATTTGCTAAAAATCCATAGGCACTGAAAGGGCACTGACATGTATGTCTTTTCACAGTGTGCCAGGAGAGGATGTGGCCCTCGGCTAAACTGCTGACTTTGGTGCTGGAAACCAGGGTTCGAGCCTCGAGGTCGCATCCACACCCTGTGATTCTGGTAGGGTGACCAACCGTCCGTAAATTTCACGGACAGTCCGTAATTTCGGCTGTCTGTCCGTTGTCCGTGAAGGATTCTTTAACGGACGCCATTTGTCCGTAATTTTAACCGGGCACCGGTCGCACCACCCTAATGCAGTCACAGCTTCCACCCACCTCCCTGCTGGACTCCGATGATGTTGGGGTCGGGTGTAACAGACTAGATGAGGTACAAAAGCTCAGATACCCAGCAGCATTGGAGAGGAACAGCGAGAAACAGCGGGAGGGCAACCCTCACACCTTCAGCCCTTGATGAGCTGTTAAGAGGTGCTTGAAGGTGACTGAGAGGGAGGCGCTGCAGCTTCAGGAGCAGGGGCATCTATTCAGATGCAAACAGCCCTGAATGCGTCATGTCTCTGCAATTTAGAGGGACCTCACACATTCCCTTTCTGCCCAGGGCCCCAAACATCCTAGAACCGGCCCTGATTACCCCGAGGCAGCACGTGGTTCTCTTCACAAAGCTTAATTACTGTCACTAAATTGTAAGCAAACCTCGGTTCTTCAAACATGCAGTCTATAATGTAATACAATAAAGAAATGGCAGAATCGCACCCACACTGATTAACAAAGTATGGAGGACAATCAGTTAAATCAGTTCTCTTTGAGTATCTCCTTTAAGTACTGTACATCACAGTGGGGGATGGCAAAACTAACATTTTGGAAAGAGAGCCTGTCTTCTCATTGTCTTGTCCAGGAAGGGGTGAGGAGCCTTACCCCACCCTGGAAGAGACCAAGATGATACTAGAATACTGCATGCCCACCCCTGTGTCCACCCTGGTGGATCCTGTTCCCCCTCCTGTAATGGCTCCTGCCCCCCCCCAGTGATGGCTCCTGTCCCCCCATGTGGTGGGTCCTGTCCCCCCTGCCTGTGATGGCTCCTGTCCCCACTGTGGTGGATCCTGTCTCCGCCCTGGGTGGCTTCTGTCCAGTCCTGGAATGGCTCCTGCAGCGAGGGTGAAGTTCTTGATGGGCCTCTTCTCAAAAAGGCTCAGCTCAAAATTAATATGAAAAGGTGGGCGAGTGAGTAAGTGAAGTGATGGGTGGATGGCTGGATGAATTAGTGAAAGGGTGAATGGATGAATGAAAGATTAAATAGATGGATAATGAGAGAGGATGGATGGATTCATGATTGAGTGGAAGGATGGATGAGAGAAAAGGTAAATAGCTGGATGTATGGGTGGAAGGGTAGCTGGATGGGTAAAAGGGTGGATGGATGAGTGAAAGGATGGATGAGTGAAAAGGTGGATGATGAGTGAGTGGGTAGATGGATGAGTGAAATGATGGGATGGATTGATGAATTAATAAGTGCAAGGGTGACTGGATGGAGGATGAGTGAAAGGGTGGATGTAAGGATGGATGAGTGAGTGAAAGGGAGGGTAGATGGACAAAAGGATGAATAGATGAGTGAAGGAGTGAAAGGATAAATGGATGAAAGAAAGGATGGATGAGTGATAGGGTCAATGGATGGATTCATGAGTGGATGAGTAGATAGATGGGTGGGTGGATGGAAGGATGGCTAAGTGAAAGGGTCGATGGAGAGAAAAAGGGAGGATGGATGACTGAAAGGGTGGATGGGTGGAAGGATGAGTGACTGGGTGGATGGATGGATGAGTAAGTGAAAGAATGGGTGAAAGGGTAAATGGCTGGGTGGATGAGTGGATGGGTAGAAGACTGGATGGATGAGTGTACAGATGGATAGGGTGAAAGGGTGGATGAATGGATGGATAATGGATAGATGAGTGAAAGGATGGATGAAGGGATGGAAGAGTGAAATGATAGATGGAAGGATACAAGATGGATAGGTTTGCAAATGGTTGAATATGTTTGGATATGGCTGGGCTTACTTATATACTATTGCGTGACCTCCTCTGATGTGTCTGTAAAACTTACTTATTGTCCTGAAGTTTTGTCCTGAATTTTGACCTCCTGTCCTGAATTTGTGTCCTGAATTTTCACCCTTTGTCCTGAATTTTTACACTCACCGTCCTGAATTTACACCAATGCCAGTTGGTCACCCTGGATTCTGGGCAAATCCCTTAGGGGCATATTATCAAGAAAGGCGATAAAATTATCGCCGCTTTAGCGGCAGAAAACTGCAGCTAAAACGGCGATAATGGGCTTGATAATATGCTTTATGGAATTCCAATTGAAGCTCAGGTTAGATGTCCTTCACATGTAACATGGGCTTCAATTGGAATTCCATAGAGCATATTATCAAGCCCATTATCGCCGTTTTAGTGGCAGTTTTCTGTCGCTAAAGCGGCGATAAATGTATCACCTGTCTTGATAATATGCCCCTAAATCTCCCCGTGCCTGAATGTGTAATGTAAATACGGTGCTCTTGTAAAGCGCTCCAACACCTTTGGGTCGAGTTCGCGCTATATAAATATGCAAAAAAACAAACAAACAAACATGTGATGCTCCCCAGGAATGTATCCCACTTTTTCAGACTGTGCTGTGGGTGGCACCATATGTCAAAAATTTCCTCCATTGGGCTATGGCAGGCATTTTGTCGTGGGTCCCCATATGCCACGGATGCCCCTCATGCCAAAAATGACATACAATATGCCAGTGCCAGAATGTTGCCATTAACAGCTCCATATTCCATGGAAGACCTTTAGGGCAAAAAACATCTCTAGTATGTCAGGGCCGGCACTGGACAGAGTTGCCCCACAACCATGTGCCACAGGTCTTCTTTCTGATGCCAAGACTTACATTCAATGTTGTAGGGCTCTTATTTTGCCACAGGTGCCCCCCATGCCAAGAGTTACCTGTGATATGCCAGTACTGCTGTTTTACCATGGGTGCTGATTATGGCAATAATTACCTCCGGTATGCCAGTGCCTCTATTTTGTCATAGGTGCCCGTCATGCTAAGAATGGCATCCAATATGACAGTACCATTCTTTTGCCATGGGTACCTCTATATGCCAAGAAGTACCTTCAGAATGCCAGGGCCAACTGCAGACTCACAAAAATAACACCACATTGTCACTCATGCGCACGTATGTTCACTAATTCACACATATTCTCACTCACTGTACTCATTTATTCTCATCATCCTCATACACCGACTCTTATTTTCAGTGTACTTGTTCTTACTCACCCCCTCTCACTCATTCTTACTCTCACTCATCATACTTTCTCACTCTCTCTCTTGCACTTTTACCCTCACTCCCTCATTCTCAATTACTCTTTGTTATCCACACTCACTCTGACTCACTGATTCTCACTCATTCATTGACATTCACTGGCATTCACTCTTTCTTCCACTCACTCATACATTCTCCCTCAATCACCCTCACCTGTACTTACTCTTACTCACTCATTGTCACTTCATCTTAGTTACTCTGAATGACTCATTCTGTCTCACCGTTACAGTCACTCTGTCCATCATTCACACACACAATCTCTACAATCCCTCTTGTTCAGTTTCACTCACCACTCTCGCTCACTTGCAGTTACCCTTTCTCTCACTCATTATCACTCACTATGACTCATTCATACTTACTGACAGTCAGTCTCTCTCATTGTCACTTACTTTCCCTCACACACATGCTTGCACATAAACACACATTCACACATACAGATCCTATCACATAAACCCACTCTCAACTCCAAACATGCATACAATATACATTAAAAATCATGTTTTACTTCCATCAGATTCTAACGAAGGACCTGTTCCAGCTAATTGTGCCTCTTTAACAGTGAATACAGGATTAATATTCACTTTTAGAACAATTTCAAAATGAACATAAAACAAGGGGGTAGAGCCCCCAACACACATAAGATTGATCTGCCCCAATCTTGGCACTGATTTTGATACCATTGAGGACAACGATTGGAAAGCCAGTGCCACGGGTCACTCTCGTAAGCCAGGGGGTCACTGTTGCTGCCCTAGGTGACCCCCATATGATGTCCATGCTCACTCTGAATAAGAGGGTAAATCAATTCTAGACATTGTGCCTGAAATAACTTTTTTTATTCAAAGTCCAGAAAAAGTTCATTGTGTTGGTTTAGGAGGGCCAATACAAGTGCATATCAACTATCCATGTCTATAACAGACCACATATTCATTATTTTATAATTACATATACAACCAATAAAATAAAAGAATAAACGCCCTGTGGGTTAAGAACTTTAAAAAAAACCTACTCACTTAAAATACAGTCAACAAGTCAGCATTGCGAAGAAGAAAGTGCAGGTTTTGAGGAATCCCCATTATTACAGAGGGCTATATTCCGGGGGTTCTCCAGAAACTGGCAGTCTCTACAGGTGCAGGGGCGGCTCCTCCATTAGGGCGGAGGAGCATCGCCCCACTGCTTTCTCACAGTGCGAGAAGCAGTAACATAAATTGGTTTCGGCTTCTTGCACTACAAGAAAGAAAAAGTGTTTAGTTGGGGGCGGGCGGGTGGGCAGGTCGGGGAAAAGTGGCTTGCCCAATGTTGAGGGCCCTGACTGTTTGGTCGGCCCTCTGGGGCCGCCCAAACCAGTCATGTGGACTCTCCCTTTTCTCCATGTAGACTGCATGCAGCCTACATGGAGAAAATGGCTTCCCCCTAGGCGCCCGGCTGGGCGCCGTCCCCACCAATCTGCATTGTTGTGAGTGGGTTGGGGGCGGGGAGGGAGGCTGCCTGCTTCCTGTTCAGCAGGAGAGCAGGAAAATGGGACCCAGCCACGAACTACGACAGCATGGAACCCGGGAAGGTAAGTTTCTGTTTTATTATTTTTAACCACCCCCCGCGTGAACCCCCATGCTAACCACCCAACCACCCCCCCACCCGCGAGTCATGCCGGCCGCGACTGTACAGGTGTTGTGTTCATAAAGTAGCCATGCAGACAAGTCACTCAGCCCAGGTCTAACTAAAGGCCCAAAGGTTCATTTTTGTCATTGGTGGAATGCTCGCTTGCCCGGCAGATTTGCAAAGGCTCAGCCTCCTCACTCCTAGTGGGGCACTGCCCGCCATATATAGAGTCCCCAACTGGCTGGCAATGATCTTTATACCCTAGGTACATTTTCTGGGGCACTATATGCAAGACCACGGGAGTTATGCATTGCAGAGGAAAAAATTATGTGGCAGGGTAAACTAAATTGTGTAGCAAGAATAGGCAAATTATGTAACATAATGCATACAATTATGTGGCAGCCTTACTTCATTATTTTTACATTTTTACAATTTTAACACTTCCTGGGCTGAAGTCACGTCATTCATATCATTTTAATATATAAAAGCAGCAATCAGCAAAAGAAAGTTTGTCTGTTACTGTGCGGTAAAGGCCTTGCCAGAAAGCGGCAATATGTGTGGCCGAGTTTTTTGTAACTTATCCGTTTGAGCTAGAAACCAATTTTTTGTTAACATTTGCACATTTTGCATCAAATAATGGTATATGTGGCAAGTGTGGCAAAACCATAATTTTGCAGAAAACTCCAAAATCACAGTCACATAACTCCAGTGGCTCTGACTATGTGCACTGAAGGAAGAGATTGATTGAGCAACTTTCATTTTTGTTTTATCCAAAAAGACTCTCAAAGTGCAAGTTTACTTTTACAAAATAAAAAATACGAAGTCGGTGGTGCGCAAGGAGTTTTTTCCCTACACATTAGAGACATTGTTAAGTTTGCCTGGATAAGTGTTGATTGTCGCTTCTTTAAGTAAGGTGGGTCCCCATCACTACGCCCTGATGGCCCTGTAGCATAAGGTTGCCAGATCAATGGTTTACAAAGCCAGCTAAGACTCTACTGTCAGATACGTGGCAGTCCTCCACATCTAAGCGGCTGGGAAAACTCCGAGGGTGGTGGACAAGGCAAAAGGTGGCTTCAAGTGTCTGCAAATCTGACAAGAGATCTGAGCATAAATCATGTGATCTTAATAGGAGAGGAGGTAGTTTTACATTTCACACTTCATCCAGTTTGCAAAGTCTGATAACTACGCTTGTGGGAGAGGTTTTACAAAGCAAGGAAACATTTTGTGAGATAATTTGTTGTTTTTTGTTGTTGTTTCGATTGTTTTCTGTAATTCATTTTTAGTTGAAGTTTTGACCAACTATTTGAGTTCTTAAAAATTCCAAAAAAAATGACAGATTATGACAAATGCAAAGTTGTTTTAAAAACTTGATGAGGTTTCAGAGAAAAAGGTTTTCAACTTACCACGTTATTAACATAACACCAGTGCATAAAAAAGTAAGGGAACTGTGATGCTGGTCACAATGGGGGCGGGTCAAAGTCGTGGCCCAAAAAAATATTCTCTAACTTTTTCGGTCTTTCTCCTTCAGGTCTGTACATATAAAACGACACACAGTTTAAATGTGAAATAAATGCAAGTTAAGTTAATCAGTGGGAAATGCACTATTCAACTTCATGAAACCTCTGTTAATTAATACATGCAGAGGTCTGTGTCTGTAACCAGAGACCCACGGAATTGAAACCTGGTTGGAGCAGTGGAGACTAGTTAAGGAGTAACACCGCCCCCTCTGTGCAGGGAGCTGTATTACGCCCTTTTAAAAGCACACATTTGACAGCTCAGCTGGTAGCTCCCTTACATTGCCGCTCAAAAAGAATATATGTGTGTCGTCAGGTAGCGTAAAAGCGCTTCCATTAAGGTCAATACTGGCTTCCAGGCACCCTTTACATTTGCTATTACCAGTTGCCCACATTTAAGTTTATTTTAAGCAGCAGTGCCCCTGACCGGAAGGTTTGCTTAGCTGTCTGCCCACCTTCGGTTTCACAGCACCTTAGACTCCCTACCTTACACTTCAGCTTAAGCATTTCAGGTCTAGGAATTAATTGTACCAGCACGGTTATCTTTTCACAGAAAGTAGGGGAACTCACTGGCGTAAGAAAAGTTGAGGGTGTCCCCTGCAAAGTACATGGAACCCCCACGCTCCAGGCCGAGTCAAGAGCTCTCAGGCCAGGGCCCCCTGCCTTCACACAGTGCCAGAGGGGGCCCCCTAGAGGTCGGGGGCACCCCGCACCTATGGGGCTTTTGTCACGCCACTGGGGGAACTGCTTTACTTAAATTTATAAAGTATGGGCATGACATGCTGCTCCGATTCCGCCCACTTCGACCACTGCATAACACACAGTCTGTTTTTTGCAGTGCTATATGCACGGGACGCTGCGTTCCTTTTTACAGAGGCACGGTCCGCTCATTTAAGAAGTAGAAGCCATTTTAATATATCAAAACCTATCTCATAGACCCCAGGGACAGACCGGTTTGGAATCTTTTTAGCACTTTTGTCATCACGCCAGATCTATTTCACACATGAGCGCAGGCCTGCCCCAACTGGCAGCGCAGCCCGCACAAGAACGACCTGACAGGACCCTTTTGCTGTTTAATTGGTTAATTGGTTTGTCATTAGAATTAAATACTCTTCAGTTCTTGGGCATTGTGTGGTGTAGTCAAGCTCACAAATAAGTATAATTTAAATCCATAAATAGCTGATGAAGTGCAATATCTTACTGAGTTGCTGCAGAAGAGCCAAACTGGAGCAAGAAAAATCCCTACGAAGACTTTCAAACCACTATATAATATTGTAAATAATTTATAGTAGGCGGCATACTTATATTTGTGCTAGCATTTGTTCCTAAAACTCCTCTGAAAAACCTCTGGCTCTGTTAAATCATTCCTTAGTATAAATGCAGTGATAATTTAAATGTGACTAAAGACATTATGTCAAGAAACACTCAGGGCCCGATTCACAGAACTAACTTAAGACAAAATCCTAAACTTACTACCATTTTGGTATTCACAGAAGGCACTTACTCATTTTGGTATTCACAGAAGGCACTTGCTCATTTCGGTATTCACAGAAGTTAGAAGTCCTAACTTTAGGACTCCTAAATGCCTTTTGGGAATACCGAAAGTCTTAAAGTTAGGATTTTTCTCAGTTTAGGAGTAGTAAAGTTAGGACTCCTAACTTTAGGACTCCTAAATGCCTTCTGTGAATACTGAAAGTCTTAAAGTTAGGATTTTCTCAGTTTAGGAGTAGTAAAGTTAGGACTCCTAACTTTAGGACTCCTAAATGCCTTCTGTGAATACCAAAAGTCTTAAAGTTAGGATTTTTCTCAGTTTAGGAGCAGTAAAGTTAGGACTCCTAGGGTACAGCAGGTCTTTACTGGCCTTTTCCATCTATGCACCCAGGATCGAGAACAACATCCCATATCCACTAGGACTGCCCCAATGCAGTGGTTTAACAAAACGTGAAGGGTCCCCCCTGCATGTTATGCTGAAGGGGCCCCTCACACTCACATCAGTAGGGGCTGAGGGGGACTTCCTCCACTATGGGTAAGTCTGGGTGCCCCCACCTGACCGCGGGGGCTGCGAGAGCCTTTGTTACACCCCTGCCACAATGCCACTTTAATTTAGAACAAGAACACTACATAACAATGGGTCAGCTGTTGAGAACTCAAGCTTCTTATCCTATCACTCGATGACGTTAAGCTTCCCTTTGATCATATACAGCACTACCATGCAGTTTGGCTAGGTTCGTGCTGTAGAAACACCATATACACACATACAATTGGCAAGCCTACTGCTTTGATTTTGCTGAAGTCAGTTTACTCTCAACCTTTTCCCCAATACTGACCGTGGCAGGAACCACCAATGCGGGATTGAAGATGGGATTAGTAGTGTTCTCTTCCTTCTAGGATGCTGGGTACTCAGTTTGCTTGGAGAGTTGGTCTCTCAAACTTCCTCGACTCTCTGTATATCTTGTTCAAGCAGTCAAGGTCTAGGCCAAAGGAGGTGATTAGGCTGAGGTACAGTGCAAAACAACTATGACAGTTGGTGCAAAGGTGTTCAGTTATGGATGGTGTGTTTTTATATAATTAAAAAACGTGTTTATAATGCATCAACATGTATACTTGTAAGTACTGTGAAAATAACAATGGAAAGCATCGAAATTGATTATGTTACAAAATAACACAAAGCAGTGCATTTTCAACACTGGGCTACCAGGCTACTCACAATGGGACCTATCCATTACCTGCATTTTGTAGTACATGAAGTAATAATACAGTAATACTATTTACCGACTACAAAATACTTTTTACTAACCTGTGGGTGGAGACCTCTCCCTTGCATCTCCAATCAATCCACACAAGTGGGCATACATTTTAGCAGTAATGTGAGAAGGAAATGGTGATTGGCAGGAAAATGGGAATGCTCAATATTCAAAAATATGAGGGGCTCATGAAAATGTAAGAAGGGGTTCGGAAAAGAAAATGCTACTTTAAAAACTCACCCACAAAAAAGTAAGACTGTCGCTATTCAGAAACTACACTTCCAAGGTCTAAAAAGTTAAAGTGGGCTGACCCACTCCTCTATGCTGTATGTTGTAGTGGGTGGAGGAAAAATGTGAATCACACAATAAAAGACAAATGGATGAAGAGGGTTAGCTGAAATCCCCTATAGGCAAGTATGCTGTACATGTAATTTTAGTAAAATCGAAAGTTCTTGGCTAGCACAGACCTAAAAAGTGAGTGTTTCTTAGAATGTATACACATGCAACTACAGCCTGTTCTGAAGTGAGGACAGAGGCGTGGCTTGCAGCAGGTGTGATGGCACTAGGGCCCCGGGATCTGAGGGACCCACTTCTAGTTATTATTTACTACCAAACTAAGGAACAGGGGTATTTTCCTTATTTATATTAGGGCCACTGCACCTTTACTACACTACTCAGTGGAATCTCTCAGCTTTTGCCTGTTCTGGGCTGGAATATATCTGTTATGATGTGAAATAAGTGAGTAAAGGTTACATTCAAGATATTCAAGTGAGGATGGCAAGAAGACAGAAAATGTTTAAATCAACAGGTGGTCACGTATTTTCCCCATTTTCCTGTTTAGTCTACCCCACAAGTTCCAAGGGTTTGCTATTTTTATTTTTTTGCAGTGTCATATAGCGTGAACTCTTCCCGAAGGTATAAGAGCGCTTTACATGAGCACCAGTTAGATTTTTAGGCACAGGGAGATTTCTTGATTTGCTCAGAATCAGGGGATACTTAAGCCTCCCTCCAGACTCGAACCTGGTTCCCCAGCTTCAAAGTCGGCTACTCTAGCTGTTAAGCTACATCCTCGAGGTCTATGCATTCTACCACTTTCCTTGCCTCGTTCTACCTCAGTCAATTCCCAGGTCTGCTCTTAGTCTCCAGGTGCAAGCACGCTGCCCCTTTCTTTGTGTATTCTTCCCACATTTGCTCCAGATTTACTCTCACGTTCCAGGACCTTCTATTCTGGTTCTTTCCTTGCCTTTTCTACCCCATGTGGCTCCTGGATTTGCCTCTGCTTACTATGTCCAAACGCACTACCTCTTTTTCTGCCTATTCTACCGTCAGAAGGCCCAAGCTTTGCCTTTACTTTCCAAGTACACGCAATCTTTCTTTTTCAATTGCTGTTCCACCCCACATTGTTTAACATTTGCCCTTGCTTTCTAGATCCAATCACTCGGTCTTGTTTTGCCTGACTAGGTGGTCACCAAATTTGCTCTTGCATTTTAGGTCCAAGCACTCTGCATCGCTCCCTGTCTATATTACCCCAGTTGGTCCCAAGATTTGCTCTTGCGTTCCCAGTGTATGCACTTTGCCTCTTTTCCTACCTATTCTACCCAACATCGCCTCTAGAATTGCTTGCATTTTTTGAGCCCATGTACTCCGATTCCACTCAATATTGTTTCCAGTTTTTTCTCACTACCCGGATCTATGCATTCTGCCTCCTTCCTTTCATGTTCTTCCGTACAGGGTCCCAGAGCTACTCTGGCTTTCCAGGTCAATGCATTTTGCGTCTTTTCCTGTCAGTTCTACCGCGCATGGTTACAGATTTTGCTCTTACTTTCCAGCCAATTTTGGGTCCTGGCTAATGCCTTTTAATTTTACCAAATGTATATGTTCAATATGCTTACTTAAATGGGCTTTCAACCAACCCTCTTTATCCATTGGTCTCTTATAGTGGCATTCACACATTTTTTTCCACCTACCACAGCATACAGAATGGGGTAGTGAGGCAGCTCCATTCAACAATTGATTTAATTTCACTATGAGTAACCACATTCTGCCCCTTCACAGGGAGCACATTCACACATATTGTAGTTCCCTTCAGTGCCAGGCCCTGCTATGGCACTGTGTTCTTTTTGAGACCCCAAAAATATTTTTGCTTTCAGTCCTTTTTTTATTTTTAGATTGACCAGGGCTTGGGAGCTTTCCCAGAAGTAAAGTTTTAGAAAAACCATCAGAAAGCAAAGTAAGCATTGGAAAAGCCAACAAGGCTGACAAAGAACTCCAAGCAAATTGGCTTTGGCAAAGCTTGCCTAATTTATTTCCCCCCTAATTATTACTGTTTAAAAAAGCTTTATTTAGATAAAGGTAAGAAATACAGAAGACCAGCAATACAAATTAAGCATATTAATCAAAATATAGCATAAAAATGGCTAGTATATAAATAAAAGTGAAAGCTGTTTAAATTTTTTCTTTTTTTAAGGAGTGAGGAAAATAAGGGGGAAAGGGGAAGGGAAGTGGTAGGGAAGGGTAAAAACGTGCACAATGGTAGAACGAGATAATGTATATTTACCAAGGAATGTGAACAAACTCCAATATAAATTTAACAAGCATAAAAAACCAACATAGGTAGAGAACGAAGAACAGAGAAGATATACATTCAAGGAGGCTTAACATTTTCAGAATTGAAACGAGAATTATTTGCTAATACTAATTTGTCTAAATAAGTAGTAAGCGGCAACCAAAAAAGATCTCTATTAATCATTGGTTTGCAGGAGGAGGCGAAAGCAATGTCAAGATGATGATAATGGCATAGACTATTCCACCAGTTTTGAATAGAGAGTTTTTTAAGAGATTTCCAGTTGAGACAAATGTGTTGAAAAGCCGAGGCAAGCATAAGATCGAAAAGACCATGATTGAGAGAAGAGAGATTCAGGGAGTCAGATAGACTTCCAGAGAAAAGAAGAGAAGTGGAGTAAGGAATGGTAATATTGAACAGGTTAGAAATATATGTCCAAACTTTCCCCTAAAAAGTAGAGACAGAAGGGGAAAAGAAAAGAAGGTGTAAAAGATTAGCATTAGGAGATCCACAGGTCCAACAGATAGAATCAGTGGAGTGGGAAAAATGGGCTATAGAGGAAGGGGTAAGATAAAGTCTATGATAGAGAAAAAACATAGTTTGGGTAAGAGAAGCAGATCGAGAAATTTTGAGAGAACGGGACCAAAATTTGTCCCAGAAGACGGTGGTCCATTCACATCCCAGATCAGATTCCTACGCAAGCTCCACTGTGGTTTTAGTGTGATCTGGATTAGGGGCAGATAAATATTTATAGATAAGAGAAGCTTTGGGTGGTGAAAGAAGAATCGTAAGAGGAGAGTTTTTAACAACAGGGAGAGGAGAGAGGGAAGAGAGTAATAAGTATCAAGAATGACCGACATCAAAATAGTGAATTTCTGTAAGAAGGACCAGGGACAGTGGCATAAAACTTGAAATTGGGGAAAGGAGCATGGGGATAATCCATCAAAAAGGTCCTTGACCCAGATTATACCTTTTAATCTCTTGGCTTTCCAAAAGATAGTTCTGTTATTGATGAGACTAAGGGAATTATGCCATATTGGAGATTCTAAAAAGGATTCTCTAGAAATGGAGTTAGGTTGAATCAAAGGTTTCAAGAGGGAGCAAGTGTGTTTAAACAAAGGAAGAGAAGAAAAAGGAGTTTTGGCAGAAAAGGCCAAAACTTCCTTTAAAGAGAAGGGTAATAGTAAGGCTTGTTCAATGGAGAACCAAAGAGGAGTGAAAGGAGAAGGTTCAGAAAGAAGCCGTTTGGAGGCTTGACAAAGGGAAAATGCTTTGTGATATAGGCGAAAGTCAGGGAAATTCACACCTCCATTAGACTTAGTCTTACGAAGTAAAGATAAGGAGATCCTGTCTCTCTCATTTTTCCAAAGAAATTTAGAAAGACAAGAGTCGATATGTTTAAAATAGTAGGCCGGAATATGAAGAGGAAGCATATAAGAGTATAAATCAAGATAGGAGTAACCATCATTTTGATGGAATCTAACCTGCCCCACCAGGAAAGAAAAAGGGGGTTCCAGGAGGAAAGAAGTTTGCCAATTCGAGATAAGACTGCAGACATATTTAATTTAATAGAGGAGGCGATGGAATTGGAGAACCACATACCTAAATACTTGTTTTTTGAATTATTCCATGCAAAACCAGTGGAGGAAAAAGCGTGAGGGAGAAATTATTTAGGGAGAGGGAGGATTTCAGTTTTATCGGAATTGATTTTATAACCAGATACAAAGAAAAGGAGGCAAATTCCTGTAATAGAGGGGGAATATAAGTTTCTGGGGTGGAGATAAAGAGTAGAATATCATCCGCATAAGCAGAAAGTTTTAAATGGTGATCACCATAAGAAAAAACAGAAATGGAGTCATTATTGTGAATTAAGGAAAGGAAGGGTTCAAGAGCTAAAATAAAAATAAGAGGGGAGAGAGGACAGCCTTGGCAGACTCCACGCTGAAGAGGGAATTAAGCTGAGACACAGCCATTGACTAATACAGAGGCTCTGGGGGCAGAATATAATAAAGAGATAAGTGAAATCAATTTGGGACCAAAGCCATGCCACTTCAGAGATGCAAATAAAAAGGACCAGTGAACTTTATCAAATGCTTTCTCAGCATCAACAGAAATGGCCGCTAAAGATGTAGAAAGGGAGGGGAGTTTATTTAAAACATTAAGAAGAAGTCGAGAGTTGTCTGAGGTCAACCTACCTTTAACAAAACCACATTGCTCCTTACCAACTAAATGGGGCATGAGGTGATCTAAACATAAAGCAAGTGTTTTACCAAATAACTTATAGTCAACATTAACTAGAGAAATCGGACGATAAGTTTTACAAAACATAGGATCGCGACCATCTTTGTGTATGAGGCAAATTGTGGTTTCCAGAAAAGTGCCTTCTGTCTTCCGGAAAGAAAAAATTAATAAAAAAGATTTAAGACTTTAGGGAGTAACAGAAAAATGCAAATAAAATTCAACAGAAAAACCATCAGGGCCAGGAGTTTTCCCTTTTGTTAAAGCATTTAAAGCAGTGGATTGCTCAGTAAGGGATAGATCTGTTTCAAGATCAGAAAGATGGAGGTGATAAATAGATGGAGCAGGGAGTTTATCAAGATAAGCTTGGATAAGGGGCCTGGAAGGGGAAGATTCTGGGGTGTAAAGATCTTTGTAAAAGAGTTTAAATTTATTAAGAATGTCCTGATCTTTGTGTATGAGAGAGCCATCGGAAGAGTAAATGGAGTCAATCAAATTTCGGTCCTTACGAGTTTTACGATAGTTCGCCAAGAGTTTACCTACTTTATTATGACCGCCATAGTATCGAGTGCTACTGCGGAGGAGTTTTGAGGATGCATTGTCGGTCAAAGATTTATTGAATGCTAGTTTAGCACGTATCAGGGCAGGTGGAATCGAGTCAGATGAGGAAGTATAGGACTGATGTTCTAAAGCTTTAATATGCGCCAAAGTGGCTTTTTGTTGTTGATCTAATAATATACAAGGGGGGAGGAGGGATCCTTATTGAGGTCAAAAAATTCATTAGCGAAAGAAGTGAAAGAGGAAGAGAAAAGGGGGTCAAGGAGAAGAGAGTTCTTAAAACACCAACGGGAGGACCTGGGACGCGGAGGGAGCAATTTAAGGTCAGTAATAATTGGAGCATGGTCAGAGATAACGATAGGTTCAATAGAAGAAGATAACAGATTTTGAGATAAAGATTGAGAGAGAAAAGTATAGTCTAAAGGAGAGAGTGAGTTGTGAGGAGGAGAGAGGAAAGAGAAGTCAAGAGTATCGGGGTGGGGAAGTCTCCAAGAGTCTATGAGATGCGTTTGAGAAATAGTGTTGAGAAAGTGTTTATGAGTTTTGTGAGGAGTGAAGCGGACCTGGGACTGATGGTCTAGAAAGGGGTCAACAACTTGATTACAATCGCCTCCTAATATAAAAAGATCATCCTTAAATTGAATGCATTTTTGAGTAATCAAAGGCCAAAAGGAACAGTCAGGAAGTGTAGGACCATAAACATTAAACACAGTTAAAGAAATATTATTATTTACAATTTAGCTAACAACCATCTACCTTCTGTACCGGTTTCTTGCAAAATAACTTTACAGTTCAATTTCTTGTGACACAGAATTATAACACCGTTTTTCTTGTTGGTAGTAGGAGAGATTAAAACAGAACCTACCCAACCTATTTTTAATTTTATTGCCTCAATATCCGTGAAGTGAGTCTCTTGTAAAAGAACCAAATCAGGGTTGTAAGAGGTAAGATGAGAAAGAATTCTCTGTCTTTTAATAGGATTAACAAAACCTTTCACATTCCAGGAGATAACTCTGAATTTGAAAGCACCAAAAGGACATAAAGAACAAAATGTGTAATAGTAGAAAAGTGGAGTAAGAGAAAGATGGGAAACCGGCAAAAGGAAGGAAAATATAAAAATAAGGGGAGAAGGAAAAGAAAGACAACAAGGATGGAAAAGAGGAAGGAGAGAAGGAACAAGAGCAAAAGAAGACAGTACATGTCAAATGATGACTGTAAGACGTACCTTATGGGGAACAAAAGGAAGGGATGAGAGGCAGTAAGGGACAATGGAGACAGCACACCCAACAAGGGGCAACACGCCACACCAGACTTTCAATCAGAAAATAAATAATATACGATCAGGAGCGGGAGTACAAGACATGAAGGGAGGCACAAGGAAGTTCAATGAACCTGTAAGGGGAAACAAAACAAATTATATAAACAAGACGAGACAGAGCAATGAAGTAAAATAACACAACACAGAACCTCAAGATAAACTAACAGCGAACCTGTAAAAAGAGATACAGAATTATGTAAAAATAGGAACAGAAGACCAATAGATATCAAGAAGGAAAAAATTGTAACAGTAACAACGGCATAATAGTAAAACAGCAGAAATATGGCAGTCAAGAGCCAGTGGAAGAAAGATTTGTTTCCATTGAAGAAGAAGAGTGAGGTTGGAGAAATCTACGAAGGTCAGCCGGATCCTCAAAGGTGGAAGTCTTGTTGAGGTAGGTAACCTTGAAGAGGCAGGGGTGAAACAGTCCATACCTTGCACCTAAGGAGCGAAGAGCTGGACGAAGATCCAAAAATTCCTTCCATCGCTTGGCAGTCACCAAAGAAACATCCTGGGATATAAATACTTTGGTACCATGCCAAGAGTGATTCTTTTTGGATTTGGCAGCATTTAGTACCAACAGAAGGTCAGTGAATTGCAGAAATAAAATAATTATTCCACTAGGATTAGAGGGTGCAGATGAGGAAGAGAGACCAGGGCCCAGTCTATGAGCACGTTGTATATTCAGTTTCGTGGTGGGAGGGAGACCCAGAAACTGTGGCAAAAAAGAGGAAAAGTACGCAACAGGATCATCCCCTTCAAGACCTTCAGGAAGGCCGTAAATAATTAAGTTATTATGGAGATTTCTGTTTTCCAAATCTTCAGTTGCCTTTTTCAGCTATAAAATTTCCTTCTCCAACGAGGATATTTTAACAGATGAATCCTGTATTTCAGTGAGTTGATGTTCCACCACAGTGATGCGTGAATCCATAGAAGACCATTTATTGTCCAACATTTGTAAAGGGCTATTGGTTTCCTCAATAAAGGGTCGGAGGGCGCGCAGTTCCTCCCAAACCATGTCCAAAGAAACCGGTGAAGAAGACTTAGGAGGAGAGGGAGGGTCCTGTTTAAGTCTCTTGCCAGTAGTCAAAGGTAACGGCACTTTAGACGCCATGCTGAGAGAACACTCTGCAAGAATGGAGCAGTGTCCGTGTGCCGGTAGGTCAGATAAACAGGAAAATTTGTTAAAAGTGGTGACGTTGGACCCAGAAGAAGCAGGAGTATTCAAATCCAGTTTTCTAGCATGATGTAGTAGGCGTTTGCTCCTACCCATGAAGTGTGGTAGAGAGAGTGCATAGAGAGCAGTGACACCACAGAGGATAAAGGATAGAGTGCCTCAGTGGAAGTTGTAAAAACGACAAAAACAAATGTTAATCGCAGCAAAAGTTTAGTCATGAGGAAAAAATGCCAAAAACACTCAATAGTCATTAAAATAGTATAGCCAGAGACATCATGTGAGGAGATTTGAGGAGAAAAACGGCAGGAAAGAAAGAAAATGGCGGCCATCAGGCAGGGTAAAACATTCACCTGAAGAAAATCAACACTTCCCTTGAGTATTGGAGGAAGAAAAAGGTATCTGCAGAAAGCGCTGGCATTCCGATTCAAGAGGATGCCATCCTGATGAAAAACGGCACAGCAAAACTGCTCCGATAATTAGAGGAAGTCCGACGCAACGCAGAGCTCTCCCGCTAGGCGGCCATCTTAGGTCACGGCGCGCGCAACTCCTCCCCCCTAATTATTATTAAGATTTCATCATTAATGTAAATGTGCAGATATTTATATAGCGCTAATCACCAACCGGTCTCTAAGCGCTTGCTTAGGGAACCCATCCTGGTATTCCCCTGTGAGATAACCCAGCAGGGCATCCACAAGGTGAAAGCCAGGCATCCCGCCGCGAGGGGCCATTGTGGAGATTAAGCAAGCTATTGCCCAGAGTCGCAGAGTGTGAACCCATGAATCAAGTATGCACTGGAGCGAGAATTATCGAGTCCATGGACAATTTATGGACTCAAGACCCAGCCAAGCCGGGAATTGAACCCTGGTCCCGGGCTGACCTCTGCTTCCAGGTCTGCCTACTCTAACCAGTGAGCCACACTTCTCCACAATCCATTAATGTTACAAGCCTGCTGACAATCGTAAGGCCACCCCGATGTGCTCTCTACCAACTTGAGCAGAACAATGCCAGACTGCAAACAAACAATCGACATTTGGTAGGGCCACTGAAATGATGTTATTCTGCCACCGGGTGTTTTCTAAATAATTGTAGATTCACCATATGTGCCACAAAATCTATCATCTGCAGCATAATCTGCACATTTTAACAGAATTAATGACAAATTTTTTTTTAAATCAAACGGACCAAAAGTTACTAAAAATCAATGTGACACATGTTCCAGCATAGTGAAGGCCTTTCATAAAGGTTGACTTCTTATCTTTCAGTTACTTATTGCTGTATTCGGGTGCTAAATTGATAATATTAGGTGAAATATTTTCCCACACGGTGTTAACGGTAACTGTGTAAAAATGACACATGCTGCATTAGGCCACATAATTTGCCTTTTCGTGCTCAGTGGCGGCCAGCACAGGTAAGAGCGGTGAGGGGGCGGGGGTGAGTAGAGAAGTCGACAGACAATGGGGTAGGTAAAATTAAAATTAAAAAAGAAATAAAACCACGTACCTTGCACTCGCTGCATCATTGGCGATGTGGCGAGTGAAGGGAAGTGGTTTTATTTCTTTTTAAATCTAATTTTTCACACCCTGTCGTCTGTCGACTTCCACCCGCCTCACATTGGCCCCGCCCCACCCCACCAGCCAGCTGCTCTTACCTGGGCTGGCCACCACTGTTCTTGCTCCATAATTTAGTCACCTGTGCGGCATAATTTGGTCCTCCAATGCCTCATAAATCCACTGGCCCTGACTTTTGGTAACCGACGGGAAAAGCAACCCACACATCCAGCATTTTATAGCTCCCTGAGGTGAACCGCTACCATTTGGTGAAATACTGTTAAGAAGCTACAACTTTTGCTAGTATATTTCTTCACAACGCACTGAGTAAGTTACTCTAGAGGAAAAGACAGCGGTTTTTGAAGAGCAAACAGTGAGTGTATCACGCCGCCAAGATTTCCCTGCTGGAAGACTATTGATTATGGCACAGTCCGACCTCAATAAAGGCTCCAACCTTCCGGTTGTACGTCTTGCTGTGACTCGGCAGGCAGCCTCAGCCCATCGAGATTTGTCTTTTTTATCGTCCTGATTTCGACACAAATACAATGTTTCGACGTTCGCTCTTTGTTGACAAATGAGTCCAGATATCAGAAAATGAGTCTCTGAAGAAAAATGTTTTTGTGGGCGCGGCAGTTCATGCCAGCCTAGCTATATAAGGCCCTCGCCTGCCGCCAGATGGCTGGAGCTCTGTGCTGATTGATCATTTCAAGTGTTTTAAATGATTACAATGTACCGCAGATAGAGATGTTATTTTAGCCCAAATCACAAAAGCGCAAAGGCAAAAGACCAACTTGATTTACATTCATTAAAAAGCGAAACTGAAAAAAACAAGTGCTTAATTTGGGCTGGTTGTTGCCGGTGGTGGGTACCAGCACTCTTTTTTGGGGACTGGGACAAATTTTTCATTATCAAACTTTCACCGAGAGTGAAAGAGAGAGAGAAAGGAGGAAAGGCAGGAAAGCTAGAAGGATGAAGAAGAGATAGGAAAAAGATAAGGGAGAAAGCAGGCATGAAAAAGAACCTCTAAGAGAGAGATGCGTATTTTAATTTCAATTTATTTATTTAGGATTTAGATCTACAATGCGATCCATATAAACAAAGAGAATACATTTTCAATACAAATGTAAAAATCTTTTTAAAAAGTAAAACATTATGGCATTTCACACACACAAACACACGTTCAACCACAGTACAGATACAACACATTTGGAAATAGTGCAAATTTCCCTACACCAAATAACTACAGATTGGGCAGCACCATTCCAGGATTCCCTCAGGTGCAGAGAACTGGTCTGAGATGCACCAGGTCTAGCTTTCCTCAAGCACAGCAACAACATTACAAGACGATTAATTTCTTCACTGTTATATACTGTTGGCAGAGGAGCAGTGCCTGTCCAATAGATCTTGGCATAAAAATATTGGCTGTGACTCGGTAGCGTAAACGTAGATGTGCCTTTTGTTTAGACTAATGCTCTGGCTACAAGTTGGTGAACGCACACCATTATCTTACGATAAAATTCCTCTTATATGGGCAGGGGCGCTCTTTTCTGCCACCACTCCACCAGTTGTGCTTAATGGCTTAATTGTGCATCGGGAGAGTAATCTATGTAGCGCACAATAAAACGCTCCAAGCAGCTCCAGCAGTACTGACAGCAGCACTGAATGTACCCACAGCATTGCTAAAACAAAAAGCCATGGAAGAGCAAGTTTAGCACTGTGATTGAGAGAGGTCAATTCATACATAAAATGTTAACAATCTGATGAATTGAACAGTTCACATGTGTGGGTTCAACAGTCTGATTCTTCACTGGATACACAGACCCAGGTCTCCTTCGAGTCTCTCGGCAGAATGTTGGCAAAACGATTCTGAGTCCCAGCTTTGACAGTTTAGGCAGGAGGAGTACACTCTGACACCAGCCAAGGGTTCTAGGACCTCAGGAACAGCACTTGGGGGTAAGGACTCACTCCAACAGCAGCCATGAGAAGTGTCTAGGGCAGGCCCAGTTGAAACAGGTCAGCTGAGCTCTTTCAGGAAAGTGGTCGTCTTGCAGAGTTGTTGTAACTGTAGCTTAACAGGTGGTCAGCCATCTGACCCTAGGTGTCCACTTCTTTGTCCTGGGTACAAGTGGAAGCAGATCCAGCCACTCAGACCTCCTTACAGGTCACAACAACAGGTGCAGTCCTTCTTTTGTCTTCCACACGTTCAGTACTGTTTTGAAGAGGGTGTCCAGGGATGCCACATTTGCAGCAGTTCCTTTGTGCTCTACTGCAAGCAGTCCCAGACTGCCCCTCCCTACATAATCCAACATGCAGAGCTGTCCTTCCCTCGAGCAGATCTCCTGTGCCTACACTATAGATGCACCAGTGAAATGAGTTAATCCTCCCCTGTGGTCACTCAAAATCGATTTTGGGGACAGCTCCTCTCCCATTGGGATTGGTGTACAGCACACACTGAAAGAAAAACAGAGTGGGTATAAGCTTTATCTGCCTGTGACAGGGTAGGCATTCTTTTAAGATTTGCAAGGGGCTTGGCACAGCCCCAGGCCATCCTGTCAGGGGAAGGTAAACTTCCCCCCACACCCAGTCTGGGTGCCAATTCATGCCTTATCACTGAGTACCATTGAGTTGGGTAACAATAAATATCTGTTATTCAGTGCCAAGATACCGTTCTGGGTGAATGTGTGCTTTAATAGTACACATGTGTTGTTGTGTTATGTTATCAAGGAGCTATTCATCTCCTGTGTGACAGTTGCAAGCTCAGGCAAATGGCCTTCTAGAGACTGTAGACAGGCTATAGGTCAGTTTTTAAGTGCAACTTTATAAAATATGTGTTACAAGTCTTACTTTACCAATGAATTGGATTTCAAATTTCCATTTTAAAAAGTCCAAGAATTAACTTTTTATCTGGTTCCTAGACAGAGATAACTGTAATGACTTTAATAATGTATCCCAATGGTTTCCTATGCTACAATGAAACTATATTTTAGGGCATTGTCACTGTTAGGACATTTTTAACATTAAACTTTTGCATGTCCTACTTTTAAAAATCATACAACCTGCCTTATGGGCATTTAAGGTTTACTGAGAGGTGACTAATTACTATTTAAAAGGAGGGTGTAGGCCTGTCAAAAGGGATTATTTTGTCAGGTCGAATTTGCAGTAAAACCTGCTCAGCTAGGTTATTGGTGGCAGGCTTGCAGTCATGTTTTGCACTGTCAAACAAGTGGTAGCACAATGGATACTGCAGTCCACTAGTGATATTTAACTTATAGGCCCTGAGTACCCTTTGCACCATATACTAGGGACTTATAGGTAAGTAAATTATGCCAATTAGTAGCATATCAATTCAACATATTTCTTGGGATCAGAGGACATACACTAAGCACAGGACAGATGTTTACCAGTGGGCAGAGTCCAAAAACCAGCGACAACATTTAAGACAAAATTGGTGTGACCATGCAAAAGGGAGCATTTTTCTACAGCAGAAGGGCCACTGAGAATAGCACATCTTAACTGGTGCTACAACGTCATGTCACCATATCTAGCCATTGCGAATGGCACATCATTTTGAATCCCTTCAAAATTGAGAAACACGTTGCAGATTATAGAAAATATCTCCTTAACTAAGGCAATAAATTGGACCATAACTCACAATGTTTGATGTCTCTGTATCCCTTTACAGTCAGGCAAGAGGCTCACTTTCAAAATCCCATGTGTAGAGTCTCTTGTGTTAAAAGTAGAATGTGTCACTTACTACGGTGAGAAGAAGCAGATGTGTTATGTATATATACTTGGTGATATCACGCTGAGCACATGCAGAAAAAACCTACTTGACTGGTAGGTGCAGTGATGGAAATCCAGAGTAAAAGCAAAGATTTGGAGACCAATATAAGAGTAATTAATGGAAAGTAAAGGGAGGAATGTGCATGGAAAATAAATGGCTCTCAAAAGCATCCCCAAAACAAATATTTGTAATAATTTATGCTACAATCCAGAATAAATCAGAGAATTGTTATTGAAGGAATGAGGCATCATGTTTACTACACGTGTAGTTTTATTATGCTACATTGTGCTGGTAGAGTGTGTTGCTTGTGTTATGTTATGTATTGTCATGTTTTCTTATGTTATGTGGTATTGTGTCATTTTTTGGAAATTGTATTCAAAATAGTGATCAAAACAATTATCCAACACAATCAAATATAATTATGTTTACATACAGAAAGTAACAACCTTTCCAGTTCCCATTAATTGCAATGATTATTCAGGGGATTCAAAGTGATAGCATATGGTTTCATAGCACTTGCTGACTCTAGTTTTCAAGTTAATTCAAGCAACTTCTCCATAAATACCTCACTGAATGCCTCTTGGTTTGCACCATTTCACGTAACTTGTGGACCGCCATTTTGTCACCACCTCAGAATCTGTCTGCACCAAATTGAGATTCAGGCCAATTGACCACTGTAACTTGGCAATAGAATCAGTTCCCATTGGACTGCTTGACAGCATTCAACTCCTTTCCACTATGTAACACCGCTCTGAAAATCCTCTTCTTTTACCTGGAGGACCACAGTGACTGATTATCTTATGTCACCACATTTCCTTCTATATCATTCCTCTCCCTCTTTCATCAGGGAATGCAATTAGGGCTCAATGTTTCTTTTAATTTATTATGTTGACATTTCCATCTATAATCACATCTATTTTTTACTAGCTTTTGGTATGTCCGTATTCCTTTTTTGTGAGTGAAACAACAAAGTTGCAGAAGTATTTAACTGATAAAGGCACAATCCCACTTTCATAGCTATAGGATTTCCAAACATCACGGGGCATATCATCAAGGGGTGAAGATGTAATTATCGCCGCTTTAGTGTCCGTTTTTGGGTGAAAAGCGGCGATAATTATAGCGCATTATTTGCAAGGACACGCTAGCGCGTGTTTCCTTGATTCAGCTCCCATTTTGTTCATGCCTCGCTTTGCATCTCTAATGAGCTACCCCAGCTTCGTGATATCATCAACGAGGGGAAGCAGTATTTTAAATTCCATTAGCTATGCCTTAACGCAGGAATTTAACGTCTGTTAAATTCCTGACTAAGGCATAGCTATCACGGGAGGTGTATTATGGTGATACGACCACAGGGTCGTATCACCAAGGCTATCTCCGTTTTGGGTGCAACATCGCTGGTTTTCCAGCGATGTTGGCTCATTTTCCTGGAATATTATCGCCCTGGAGTAACGCGTTGTTAATAACGCGTTACCAGGGCGATAAATTCCAGCGATAGACGGTGATAAATAAACAAGCGCTAAGCGTGCTTTGCGTTTATTTATCGCTGTCCTAGTAAATATGCCCCCAAGTGAGCATATGCAATAAAAGTATACACTCACCTAAAAGCATTATCACTTTTATACTAGCACATGTGCATCAGCACCTATTTAAGCTTCATCTGGGCATTTCTTTTTAACTCTGTGTTCAGTAAAGATGAACAACTGTTGACCTGAAAGTCATGACAGCCAGCGGGTAGAGACATTAAAAAATGATTACAAAACAAAGTACAGCCAAAGAGATTATTTTCGTCTGTATTTATATGTAAAAATCAGTAAAAATATAAAACTTGGGGGCATATTATCTAGGGCTGGCGATAATTTTCGCCGAGCGTGCTTAGCGCGCTTTTCTTTATCGCTGGCTATCGCTGTAATATCTCGCCAAGCTAGCGCTGTATTACCAATGCTCAGCGCTATGGCGATAAATATTCCAGCGATAGCGGGGCAAATGGCCAAACATTGCCTATAAAACAGCGATGTCCCTCCCAAAATGGCAATGATCTTGGGGATAAGGCCCTGTGGCCTTAACCCCATAATCCACCTCCCATGTTAGGTATGCCTAACACAGGAATTTAGCAGACATTAAATTCCTGCGTTAGGCCAGAGGTAGCGCGATTATTATCATAGTTACCCCTCCTTGCTAATATCGGCAAGCTGCCTTCGCGATATTTTCCCATGATGTTTCTGTCAGCCATGCCTACTTTGCATCTCATTATCGATGCGTAGCGAGTGGGGACAGAAACGGGAGATAAATCAAGGATACACGCGCTAGTGTGTCCTTGTTAATAATGCGATAGAATTATCGCCGCTTTTCGCCCGAGATAATATGCCCCTTGGATCCTTAAATCCAATTTTGATATGTGTATATTGTGTGCTTACCTGTGTCTGCTCACCAGTCAACCACCAAGAGCTACTTACCACCACAAACTGGTTGTGTTATCACGCAGCACATCACAGTTATACAATAAAGCATACAAAGAATTAAAAAATTGACATGAAATTGCATAAAACCATCAAGAATCGGATCATTAGAATTACCCCTATCGGGTTGATCTATAAACCCCCATAAGAAACATTGACACATTTTTATTGCCAATATATAGTGGTTTGGAAGGGGACAGTAGACATTATTCTGAGGCAACATACAGACAGTGCCTCCTGGGTGCACTGCGCTATCTTATGGGGGATAGGTAGGACACTATCTTCTGTAGGGGAGTGTGTTCTCAAGGCAGTTAATTGAATCTGCGGAGAATGGCGGCTCCAGACAGTATCCTGGGGTACGGGTACGGCATCGTGAAAAAGGCAATAGTTGTTATTGTAGTGCAGTGTGCACTGTACAGTCAGAGGTTAAGAGAACCATCAATGTCAAGAGTATATCAAAAGCAGAGATAAAACATGAAATAACTATGCTTCCTTTGCAAAAATCTGTTTTTTTAACATAATTATGATTAAATCGCTAACAATTGTAAAAATAAATGCACAGAATACAGTTTTCTCAAGGAGACTTAACATTTTTAAGCTTCAATTCTCCTAATTAAGACGTTTGTATACAATATGGAAAAATAAACACATTATTTGCATAAAACTATGCTGAGTCACTAGTAATGCAAAGTTAATTAATCATGCATCAGTCACCTATTATTTAGAACATTTCTTCATTAAATGTCTACAGCCTCTTGTCACCATGGCAAGGACCCACATAAAGAGCTCTCCAGTTGGAGAGTTCACTTGTAACGTTAGGACCTGATAAATAGTGCTTTTTGGGGAGTCCTTGGGGGGAACTCTAAGGGAAGCAACCGCGATGGCCCGATGAATTCTTTAGAGCTCTCTAGTTTCCACATATAATAATGAGTATGTGCTTTTTGGTCTTCCTTGTATGATAAGGTGTTTTGCCTACATGTTGAGTTTCAACCATCTCTGAACTTTATGAGGTCTTGGTCAGGTCTGGGGTCCATGTTGTTGACCTGTGAGTCAGTGTATGGAGTTGATGCTGCTTTTTGGAAGGCTGATTATGGATATTGGTGTACAGCACACACTTGGAAATTGTTTGGAAGACTTTCTCGTTTGGCCCCATGGTAAGGGATGTTCACTTACTGTATGGTGTCACAGAATACTGTAATGGAAGCACTTCGATACTGGACTTCCTGTGTGATTAGTTGCTGCCAGTGTTTGAGCTCTCTTTGGGTGTTTGGAGCTGGCGCTAAAATGATGTTGATCTATGGCATTGTTGTGACCACAGTAAAAGAAAATGCATCATTTTATGGTTCCCGGGAACTGGGGCACTAGATGGTAACCTTGGATTTGTTTTTTTTAAAAAGGATTGCTTTTTGTCTTCAATTTATTTAATCGAATACTTGCTGACTTTTTAGATGTAAAACAGTACCTAATTCACTGCAATGCAATGCGGACGTGGAATGATACACCAAGAAGCCAATAGCATCCGCTGAAACCCAAAGATCTCTCCTTCTATGTTTTAAGGAATCGTTCACAATAGTTTTAAGAAAAGCTGTGCAATTAAGGCAGTCCTAAAAATAGCAGAAGCATTATTAGCCATTTGGTATTGTGACCATCCATTGGCTTTTGACGTGGCTTTCTGTCACACGTTAGGTTGATAACTCAAACAGTGTGCTAACGGTAGCACTGTCTACGGCTGGATAAAAAGCACCCATCAAAATGTCTTAGAAATGCCCTCCTGAAATATTCCTTACTTAAATAATGATTTAAATAAATATGAAATCAAATTATGCACATTAAATTGTTGCATACCTAGCCCACCGGGCCACTTTCTTCAAGTCAATCAATGATCACTGATAGCCCTGCCAGGAGATGAAAACCGTGTTAGGGGCATATCACCAACACCCGGCGATAATTATCGCTCAGCGCTCTTAGCGTGAGGATAATTATCGCCGGGTGACGTGGATTTTTATCGCTGAGATAGCATGCTATTAGCAATGCTTATCTCCTCAGCGATAAAAATACTCAGGCTAACTGCCTAACCTGAGATTATCGCTGGAAACCCAGCGATAATCTCACGCAATGTGGCGTTAACTTGCTGATAGGGACTCGCAAACTTAGCCATGATATCCACCTTCCATAGGATATCAGGGCTAAGTCAGTCCTGAAGCAGGCGTAAGGAAAGTAGCGATAACAGGGGTTATCGCTACTTTTCCTGACGCTATGCTTCATAGCGTGGGGCTTGATGATAGGAGAAATGTCGCTTAGCGACATTTCTCCTGTCATGTTAGGTCAGGAACGCCCACTTTGCATCTCATTAGAGATGCAAAGCTGGGCGTTAGGAATCCCCACGCTAAAGCAAGGCTTCACGCGTTAGCGTGGCCTTGCTAATTAGGCGATAAAATTATCGCCGCTTTTCGGACGAAAACGGCCGCAAAAGCGGCGATAATTTTTTATCGCCTTCTTGTAAATATACCCCTAAGTCTTGTTCTAAATAAAGTGACGCCATTTATTCAGTGTCAAGATATCATTGTTTGCAAACAACCTCCTATAACGTTAACATATATCTCTAACTTTTCCAACAAAAAACTATCATTAATGTAACTCTCCCTCTAAAGCAGAGGTATCCACACTTGGCCCCTGAGAGCTTGATTACTGTCAGGTTTTAATGATAGCCAGATAAAATAAATTTGCAAGCAGTGAATCTAGATGGGTGTTACTTACAAGGTGAGTGGAGAACCTGATAATTTGTTGAACCAATCGCGGACTCTTCTGATCTAAGGTATATAGAGTATTGATCTGGGCGGTTGCACATGGAAGAGTTTGAGCACCTCATATGCATATTTATTATCTTTTGATTATGATTTCAAATTTAACGTATAAACGATTTTATGTTTTTACTATGTTGGAAACTTAAATGGAAAATACTGTGGTATCAATCAATCAATCAATCATGGCATTTGTAAAGCGCACTACATACCCGCGAGGGTCTCAAGGCACTGATATGTGATCTGATGTCATATTTTTGTGAAACCTTTGAATCAAAAGCACCTAAAAAGCAATTAATACCAATATTGGGACTGATTCACAAAGGTAAACTGCGACGAAAGTCTAACATTACAACTTTCAGTATTCACAAAGGGCATTTACAACTCGTAAATGCCCTTTGTGAATACCGAAAGTCATTAAGTTCAACTTTTGGTATTCACTTTTGGTATTTGGACCCATTGAGTTAATGTGTCAACTAAACGAACGATGAATTCTTCTTGGGAAAACTCCAGGCCTAAAATAATATCTGAAAGACGTTACTGAAAGCATAGGCTTTCATTCCCATTGTCTTCAATTCTGGAAATTCTGAAAATTCTTGAAAATTGAGTTATTCGATTCGGTTTTTGACTACGCATCTGCCTAATCAAGAGGATTAAATGGACAATGACAGACCTAGGGTCAGATCTCACATCCGGATACCCATCTAATCCCATTTTTCTTGTTTCACTGCTTTTTCACCTTGGGCTCTGAAGTGTGTAAGGTCATGTGTGGTTCTACAGAAAACTCCTAAATAAATAATTAGAAAGAAATTAGATGGGGTTATCTTGCAGAAGGCAAAATAAAATAGCCAGCCTCTGAAAATCCATTGCAGTCATTGAAGTTGGAAATATTACCCAAAGGTAGACAAATCCCAAAATGATAAGCAGCTTGGTAGCCCTTCAGTAATAGAAGTGTGGGCAGAATAATGCTTAAGGGACCCAAAGAACCTTTAATACACTCAGCTACTCATTTTTATAGCCAGTAAATGACACCAACTTCAGTTTCAGCATGTTTGGAAAGCCTCAGGGAAGTGGTTTACAACATGTTTTGATTGTTTTTGCGGTGCTGAAAATAAATCCTGTAAAATAAAAAAAAACTCCATTCTTGTGGTTAGTTAAGTTGTCTGTGACAACTTAAATGAAAAAGCTCTGCAGCGGAGGTGGGAACAGGAGCCGCCAAGGTAGGTAATATCAATCATGAAGGCGCGAGAAGCGCATGGGAGATAGGGTCATCGTTTGACAGATACACCGATTATCTGAGGACTCCATGCATAAATTAAGGCCTCTGGGGAAGCCATCTTTGCTACATGAGAGTATGTGATTTACTGAGGCCGTTTAGCTTCCCGCGTATTGCTAAAGCGCGAAACATTGTTCACATCTGTACCTCCCCTTCCACTGCCAATTGGAAAACTAAATAGTGCCCTCAATACATCTCAATTTTTCAATTACAAAGATTATAATGCGTTAGCCCTCATTATAATGTATGAGGGCTAACGTACCGCCTACTATCCAGTACAAAGCCTTTGAGCAGTTTTGTCACCTTTCAGAGGAACATAGGCAAAGGTAGAGTTAATTTATCAGGTCACACGTCACCTGCAATCCTCTTTTCATCTTTTGTGAGTTGAGGAATTTCATGTGGCAAGCCAAGTCAGAGCCGAGCCAGAGCCGCGTCAGAGTCGAGATAGAGCTGAGCTAGGTTTCTGGCTTGGCCTCAAGAGCAAAAGCATGAGCTGAGACATCAGAAGAATTAGAGCCTTAATTTGAGGTGGACGGAAGGTGATGGATCTCTCGCCGGCTGTATTACAAGTGCCATTGGCTATAATGCACCGGTAACATGGCTGATGGAACATCTGTCATGTTCGTAATGGAGGATTCCATCCGCCAAGCTCTAAATAAGCCCTAATTCGCAAATGATACAGGTAATGTCAAGAAAAACTGCATCAAAAATTTCAGATTAAAAAATAGGTAATTTTCAGGGCATTTCCTGTGTTTCACTTTAGTACATTATATTAATGCACTTTATTGACATTTGCTAAACGTAGTCATTTATAACATGAACGTTCTCCATCTCCAATGCCCTGACAGCACTGCCACGAATAAATAACTGAATGCCAGTTCGTCATGCGCACTGCATTTTTGTCCAATCCTGTTGTAAGTGCAGCAAAGTTGTTGTCTGTTAAACCATCCTTGAGGCTTTCATATATCACTCATCTTCAGCAGACGTTCTTCACCCTGGTCTCAGAGTTTATGCTCAAATAAATGAGGCACAGTCGAGTGAAGTAATTTGCACAGTGTCACACAGTGTGGCCTAGTGGGGAAGCTGGCATTTGAACACAGGCTTCCTGGTTGCAAATTGTGCTGTTAAGCCACTGCATGAATATCTCAATTTTTAATTCAATTATTTGTCAACTAAGTTAGTAGAGTATGTTCCATAAATACAAGTATCATGTTAACTGAGTCTAACCCCATATAAGTATAAGATGCCCGACTGTTAAGTGGAAGGGAAGGCAGGAGACTATAAAATGTTAATATCCCTGCCTTCCCCTGATTGAGCACAGATTAAAGAGGAAGAGGGTTATCACCTTAATGATGGCAATTACATTGATTAGCAAAACAAAAGGCAATCTGACTTCCGCAGCTCTTCAGTGAGAAATCTTCAAATTGCTTTTCCACTTGGAAACATATTTTTAGATTGTGTGTGTTTAGAGGCCCTGTGCCCAGTGGTATTTGTCTTTAAAAATTGCAGCAGTGATGGAAGAAGACAATGCATCGGATGATTAAGAGCTCAGTTTAATTATCCAGGAGACAAGAGCCAAACCAGAGCCAGACAAGCAGACCTTGTTGACTTGCCCTCCTCTAATGTTGGGGTATTTTATTTCTTATAATACATTGCTATGCCATCGCTAGCACTATACTGGGCTGAAATGAGAAAAAGTGAAATACATTGCTAGTTACCAATGATCAAAATGGAAATATAGAAGTGCTGGTACTCCCTGTCCCACAGATGCTGTTTGCAACTGATAAGTATCAGAAAGGCAGTTAAGTCTTAAGGGCCTCATTTACAAACTTTTGAGGCAGCGCAGCAGGCCTTCCTGCTGCGCTGCAGTGCGTCAAACGAAAAGGGCAAGAATGCACCATATCTACAAGATACAGCACATTCCTGTCCTTCTTCCCTGCCCCAGTGCACAAACAGCAGCCGTGCGCCAGTGCAGGCACCTTTGCGTCATGTTGCAAGGGGGCCTGCGCTGCAGATAGGATTGTTTTTGAGCAGGAAGGGACACCTTCCTGCACAAAAACAATCATGGGTGGCATTTTCCTCTTTCTATGCATGCTGCAGAATGCAGCATGCATAGAAAGAGGAAAAAACAAGGAAAAATAAAAGTATTTCTCCTCTTTGCACCACTCCTACGCCTCCCCTGGGGAGGAGTAGGAATCTGACGCATTCCCAGGATTATGATTCCGCGTAAATCTGGGAGTGCTTCTGACTCCAACGGTGCTGCGTGGGAACACCCACAGCAGCACACATGGAATGTCCCTTTCCCGCAGTGTTCTGTGTGAAAGGGGCACATATTTACAAAGGCCATGAAAAGCCATATAAAGTGACTTTGAATGGCCTTATAAATATGCTGCGGCACAATGCACCACTGGAGCAGCAAAAACGTGATGCTCCCATGGTGCAAAAGTGCCCATACGGGCAGCGTAAATGAGGCCTTTATTGAATTGTAAAATCACTTACAATAGAGCACATCAGTAAAACATAATTGAATAGCCTGAAATGACATAAGCTAAAAAAATGTTAATCACAGCCACAAGTTATCTCAAACAGAGGGGCATATTTATAATAACTGACGCATCCCTGCATATCAGCAGGGATGCGCCAGTTATTTTGCGCCCCAGCTCCGCCATCATGGATGCGCCGCATTTATAATGTGGCGCACCATGCGGCAAAAACGGCACAGATGCGTCACGCATCTGTGCCGTAAAAGTGGCGCATTGCTGGAGTTGCGTCGCAAGCGCAACGCAGCTCCAGCAATGCTCTGGGGGGCCCTATCTGCACAATGCTGCGTCAATCCTTACGCCTGCTTCAAGCAGGCGCAGGGTTTTGACGCAGCATGGGCTCAAAGGTGACTGAGTGAAATCTTGTAGATTTCACTCAGCCACTTTTAGGAGGCGCTCCTGCGCCGGAACGCCCCCACCTGCCCTGGAACGCCTACATGTGGCGCAGGGCTTTACAACGTGACGCATCTCCCAGATGCGTCACGTTGTAAATACCCCGCACCATGGCGCAGGATTTGCGCCGCTGCTGCGTCACAAAAGTGACGCAACGGCGGCGTAAATGAGGCGCAAGTCAAACATAAATCTGACCCTTAGTATGTAAGGTAAATTACAGATCATCATATAAAACCATAGCGATATAATTTATTTCATGCCAAACTTAGGTGATCAATAGCAAATGTAAGCAAGTACATTATGCATCCAACATGTTTATTAGTATTCATGATCAATAAATACACCGTAGAGTTGTTCCCTAAATCTGGGCTTAAAAGCTTTCTATTTAGTTCGAATAAAGCTGGAAATATATTAACAATGTGTTCAATTGAATCAAAGGACACCTGTTAGTGAGGACACAAACTATTCTCTTTCTCAGTTCTCTACCAAGAAACATTAGACTAGAAAATTGGGATGTAGAATAATCTAAAACTTAAAAAATTGTATTTTATCTCAGAACATAAAATGGGACTAAAATATAGGGTCCAATTTACAAAGGTAGACTGATATGAAAGTCTAACTTTATGATGTCGGTATTCACAAAAGGTATTTACGAGTAGTTCGATTTTTGTCTTAGTTTTGGTCTCAGTTAAACTTAAGACCAAAACTTAAGTTTAACTGAGACAAAAGTCTACCTTTACCACTCGTAAATGCCCTTTGTGAATACCAAAAGTCATAAAGTTAGACTATCATCTTAGTTTACCTTTGTGAAACGGGCACATAATGTATACTTGTAGCTACAGTTTTAGTATGATAGAGATAAACCATACTGATATGCATTTTAAAAACAGTTTGCAACCTGGGGGGTGTAGTTTAAAGATTACATCTGTGGGTGGTAATTGATGGTGACTTAAACTCTTGTTTAAGCAAATTTCTTGAGGCAGCCGATCATCCCTGAATGGTAAAAAAAAACCTTTGTAAAGTAATGATCCTAAGGTGTCTGAATCAGCTCTAACACAATTACAAAATAAATTAACCATCTACATTTTGCTTAAGGAGACAAAGTGATTCAATTCAAGTTCTAGAAGTAAGCCTCAGTGAGGTGTAACAGACCTTAGATTTAGCAAGGAGTGAATGGTTTGCATGCAGATAGTTACAATTTCTTAGAGGGCAGAGCAATGGCGGCACATTTTAATGGTGGAATTAATTTGCTTGTAGGGATGTTAATTGAAGGTCCCAAAGCTCTACCTCTGTATTTATTTGAAAAGCATTTAGTAGCAATAACAATCTCCATTCTTTTAAATGCAAGAGTCCCTAAGTGTTGGTATTGTCCCAGTAAAAGTGCTGCCCAACTTGTGATCAGGGCTCCAGTCTAAGTTAAATTACCCTCCCCGACTTGCAGTGCCGTACTGTGAAACCGCAATATGTTTTTTTCAGCGGCCCCTCTGATGCTTTTTTTCTGTATTTGCTAAGTGCCATAAGCACATATTTTCAAATATTACATAAAAAATATACTCCATAGAAAGAGAAAACATGGCGCCTGGCAGCATCTTGTTTTATGTCCATCTAAGCTGGTTCTTTAATAATTTAGACAGCAAGCATGCTTACATTAAAAAATTATATGAAATTTGCTAAAGGTGTGCAGGAGAAAAGCCAGGATGGTTGGTTTTGGTTTTTTGGCAGTGAAACTTTGGAACTCTCTGCCTCTCCAGCTGAGGATAGAACCTTCGGAAATACTCTTCCATAAGCGGCTAAGAACTTTTCTCTATCAATCGGCTCTGGAACAGGGTCATGTCAGGTAGTTAGGGTGGCAGAGGGCTCGCTGTTCTCGACACTGTTAGTAGGTAGGACTGTTGGGTGGTAGGCCTTTGGTGCTTTCTATCTCCAGCCCGGTGACATACCTTTGGGCGTAACCATGTGCTTTATAAATTAGGCTTATTATTATTATAGGGTCCTGGAAAGAGGGGGTCTTAGGTCATAATGCACCATCTGCGACACATACCACTTCGCCACTTTCCATTGTAATGGCCTTGTTCTTTTATGGATATACTAAATGTCTGGCATGGATCCAGCACTCTGAGACCTAAGTTGACATCCCTGCTATAGAACACTATGGGCCTGATTACGAGACGCTCGTAATATTCCGATCCATTTGTTAACCCGTGTTAACAGGTGGGTCGGAATTATAGTTTGCAAAGATGCATTAGATAACTCAACCTTTGTGAAAGTTCAGCAGGTCAAACCTGTCAAAATTTAACAGAAAACATACAGTATTTACCATATCATGCGGATTTTGGTGCGTTAAACACAAAAATCAGCTCGTTATTCTTCGTGAACTTGTAATACGTGTTATTTATCGCACTCGATAAACAACATACTCGGTGGTATTGTTATTTCTCAGGGGCGATAAATAACACCTTAGCTCGTAAACAAGCTCTAAAGAACTTAATGAAAAGCAGTCATCCATTCACATTTTACCATTACTGTAACAAAGGCTACATGAGCCAATTGAAGAAATATTTGTACAATCCCTTCTGCTGTGTGGAACGAGGCCAGCAGGCGATCACGTAATTTCACTAAAATAAGAACATGCATAGTTGTACATTACGTCCTCAATTGGAGCAAAGCTGAAGACCAACACCTTCAAGCATCAGTTTTTCCCTATGATCCAGCACTCACAGCAATAGATTTCCATTTAAATGCAAATGCCTCAGACAGAAGTGAGAAGCAAGAATTATTCATGAGATAGAAGTTAATGAATAATGAATTTTGAGTCAGTAAAGGTGGCATGAATGGGGTTTCACTTGTGTTCCAGTGATTAGTTGCATTGTGTGATCTTCTTTGAAGCGCACGTTTAGCCGATCAGATAGGGTGGGCCTTCCGCAATAGCGCCCTCCTGCCTGGGCGCATCGCACAGCGACACCGGCTGAACAGCCTCTCTGAAACCAACAGACGGGAGAGTAATGCTTGCAGAATGATGCTGGCAGACAAAGAAAGGGCTGCGGGTCTGTTTACTGCTGGATCTGCTGCCTGATGCACCTTGCACTCAATGCTCTCTCTCCTGAAAGCAGGCTGATGTATCCCAGAAATCATTTCCCCAGAGGACAAGAGGTGTGACTGCTTTTTAGAGTGAATAGCAGGAGGATAAACCTTGAGGAGGCAAGAGAACATGCGCAGACAGATTAGGGAAGAGAAATAACACAATCTGGGTTCTAACCAGGGGTGTGGAAAAGTTGCATTATTTTCATTTGTGTAATTAGGGAAAACTATGCACAATTATGTGTAATTATGGGAGATGCAAAAGCAGCATTTGGCTCTGTATTTTAGCGTGCAATCCATCCTTGCATCCTAACACATTTCACTCAAGCAAAAACACACAAGTGCCACAAACAGCAATTGCTTGTCTTCTGGTCACTCACATTGTTCCCATGCTCTTGAGTTAATTTTTTTCATGAACGGCACATAGTTACCAAAAGCAGCTTTGTAGCATATTTTTAGAGATTTCACTTAACAAGCTAACATTAAATTGTAAAATTATAGCAAGGCAAATAAAAACTCATTTGGTCTAGTTACCACATGCAAAGAAGCACAAAGGTACGAGGTCACAGGCAAACAAGTTAGCCGAAGGGAATACTGTGATGACTCTAGAGATCACTGGAAGTGTCCAGCCGCGGGCCGTGCAGGTAAGAGCGGTGAGGCCGGGTAGGGAGGAATTTTGACAGACGACAATGAGGGAAATTCAATTATGAATGTAATTTTCCCTTGTGGTCCTCTGTCGAATACCCCTCCACCCCCCAACCCGGCCACACAGCCCCACACTCTTATCTGCACTGGCCAGGGCTAGAAGTGTAAAAAAATGTGAAGTTCAGTGGCACACATTGGAGAAAGGAGATGTGCTAGAAGAGGCATCCAGGAAATATTACACAAAAGAGGTTTTACTGGGGACAACAGAAGCCCACTTAGGAAGGCCAGAAACGCTGAGTAAGAAATCAGAAACACAGTAGTCAAGCAGAACAACCTTGTAGGATGCTGTGCCCCCCAAAAAAACACATAAAAGACAAGACAAAAGGGAACAGGAGAACACAACAATCCATCAGGTATGTAGGGAGTCATGGTCCATATTGATGGAGGGGAATAACAAAAGAGAAAGCTAGGACCGTTATAGAACCGTCCCTGTCCCTAAGTAACTATAGTAAAAAACAACTTGGACGGGCCCAAGCTAGATAGCTGTCCAACACTGTGGTGCCTGGCAACACACAGGTTTGTTAAAAGAACCCTCACACACCAACCTAGTTGGTGTCTGTTAGAACCGGCGGTCTCTAGTTGGCAGAGGTATACACTTCTGACAAATAGGGACCAACCAACTCTAGTCAGGGAAAGGGGATTACACACTCAGATAACCCCTGCTACCCCCTTGGTAGCTTGGCAGAGCAGACAGGCTTATCTCAGAGGCAGTGTGTTAAGCATTTATGACCACATACAGTAATAAAGTGAATACACTACAGATGGACACGACACAGAAGTTATTATAAAAATAGTATTTTTATATAAGGCTTAGCACAAGACCAAATAACGACAAAAATATACCACAGTCTTAATAAATACTCTTTGGAAGGAAAAATAATAGTTCAAGTAAGGTTTCTTCTTGGCAAATAGTTCTTTAGCAAAGTATTCTTCTGAGCACAGTTCTTTGGCAACAATGTAACCCCCACAGGAGTCACACGACGTCGAGTCTACAAGATTCCCAAGGTTCGGCGTCGACCGCGAGGAGCGCTACGTCGAGCCTGGAGTTGCAACAGACCCCACAAGTACAGTACCTTGAGAAACGAAGAAAACGATGATCCACGGCGTCGAGATGTCGGCGTCGAGGTCGGCGTCGATCGTGCCTCGGAGTCGGGTCAATCCGCAGCGGCGTCGATGGATGTCGGGCCGGAGCAGCGCTCACGGCGTCGAGACGGGCGTCTAGTCGATGCGATCAGCAGCGGCGTCGGGACGGGGTCGCTTGGAGGCAGAGCCGATACTCACTCCTCACTGGCGTCGATACCGGCGTCGAGACGGGGTCACTTGGAGCCGGGGCCGATACCCACTGCTCACTGGAGTTGCTGCTGGCGTCGATCGGGCCCGGCGGCGTCGAGACTGCAGATTTTCCCTTGTGTACTGGAAACAACACTTTCCAGCAATTCAGCAATTCAGTAGATGGTGAAGTCCTTTGGCCCTGTGACTTCAACAGGAGACTGGCACTCTTCCAGTCCTTGGAGATTTCCTAGCAAGTGTTCAGAGAGTACACACCAAGTTCCTCTCTCCTTGTTCCTTGGCAAAAATAAAGAAGCAGCTTTCAGGTTCCTCCACAGCAAAACAGCACTCTGGCAGAAAGGGGAGGCAAGTCCTTAGATCAGCAGGCTTCTTGTCCTTGGTACAGGTTTCCTTGTCAGAAGTGATCTGAGTTCTTGGTTCAGGGGTCCTTCTCTTATACCCCTTTTTCCCTTTGTTCCCTTTGTCCAAGCAGGGCGATTCCCACCATCTCAGGTTTGTTGTGGGTGTTGTCAGGCAGAGGCACCTGGCCTATTCACTGGGCAGGGCAGAGTCCTCAGCCGCCCAGCAGGAGGCGGAGCCAGTATTGTCACTGGTAGGAGCAGGGCTATCAGTCGCCCAGCAGGAGGCGGGGCCAGTATTGTGTCAGGCAGGGCAGGCTACTCTTCCCTCACTCTACGTGTAAACGCCCCATTCACCCCACACTGACTCACTCAGACCTCTGGAGCCACTCAGCCCCTGACACACACACCAAACCAGCAGAGACCGGTAGATAGTTGGACAAGAAAATAGCCACTTTCTAAAAGTGCTATTTTCAAACATAGAATTTAAAAACCATCCATCCTAAAGGGTGTGTTATTAAATTCTGAGTTCAGGGATACTAAACTCGACTTGCTACCATGCTCCCTGAGTCAGATAGATTATAATGGAGTTAATAATCAGTCTGCCCAGTCTGGCCTATTGGAGGCAGGTAGCCCTTCAATAGTGAAAAACGAAAATGGCTGTAATTCACTATTAGGTCATGCCACACACATCAGGGCATGACCTACCTTTTACCAACAATGCACCCTGCCCTAGGGCCTACCATAGAGGTGTCTGAAAGGTGGCAAAGTGAAGGTTTAGAGACTGGCAAGTAGGTTTCCTTACCAAGTCGACATGGCAGTCAGGGACTGCACGCAGGCGCCGCGGTGGCAGGCCTGAGACACATTTTGCACGCTGCTTCTGTGGGTGGCACAACCAGTGCTGCAAGCCCACCAGCAGCAGTTAACTTACACGCCCTTGGCACGCGCAGTGCACTAGACTAGGGTCTGAACAGTAAGTCAACCAAGCCAATCATGGTAACACCAATCAACGTAACAATTTAGCATAGGGAGCACTTGCACTGTGGCACTGATCAGCAGTGGCACAGTGCCCAAAGCAATAATCCAGCAAAAACATCGTAAACAGAGGAGGCAACCAGAAAAAAATGGAGGAGAGACTCATGCCAATGATGCCAGGTCTAACACGTGTCCCCTCCAGCTGAAATGTGGGGAGAACTACCCTTCACCCAGGGAGTCCTCATCACTAAGGCGGAAAAATCTGGACAGACCATCAGCATTGGCGTGATCTGTACCAGGGCGGTGTTCCACCGTAAAGTCCATCCCCTGTAGGGAAATGGACCACCTCAACAGTTTCGGGTTCTCACCCCTCATCTGCATTAACCATCTGAGGGGCCTGTGGTCTGTCTGAACCCGGAAGTGAGTCCCAAACAGGTAGGGTCTTAGCTTCTTCAGCGCCCAGACCACAGCAAATGCCTCACGCTCTATCGCACTCCACCTTTGTTCCCTGGGAAGTAACCTCCGGCTGATGAAGGCTACAGGTAAGTCTCGGCCCTCCTCATTCATCTGTGCTAGAACAGCCCCCACACCATGCTCTGAAGCGTCCGTCTGGACAATGAATTCTTTTGAAAAGTCGGGTGCCTGGAGGACCGGTGCTGTACACATTGCAGTTTTCAGGGTGTCAAAGGCTTTCTGACAGGCGTCAGTCCAGATCACAAGTCTCGGCTGCTTCCTGGAAGTCAGCGAGGTCAAGGGGTGCACAATGTTGCCATACCCCTTGACGAACCTCCTGTAGTAACCCGTGAGACCCAAGAAGGCTCTCACCTGAGTCTGGGTTTTGGGCGGTTCCCAAGCCAGGATGGTATCTATCTTGGGTTGCAGGGGGGCCACCTTGCCGCTCCCTACTTGGTGCCCCAAGTACACCACTGAACCCTGCCCAATCTGGCACTTACTAGCCTTGATTGTGAGGCCTGCTCTGCGCAGGGCCAACAACACTTCCTGGAGGTGGCGCAAGTGTTCCTCCCAGCTGGCGCTGAACACTGCTATATCGTCCAGGTAGGCGGCGCTGAAATCTTCCAGCCCGGCCAATACCTGGTTAACCAACCTCTGGAATGTGGCAGGGGCATTCTTCATCCCAAAGGGCATCACACGGAACTGGTAGTGCCCATCTGGTGTGGAGAATGCAGACCTCTCTTTTGCCCCATCAGTCAAGGCGATCTGCCAGTACCCAGACGTTAGATCAAACGTACTAAGGTACCGGGCAGCCCCCAACCGATCGATGAGCTCATCAGCTCTGGGGATGGGGTGCGCGTCGGTCTTGGTGACCGAATTGAGTCCTCGGTAATCCACACAGAACCGAAGTTCTGGTGAAGCACCAGGCGCTGCAGCCTTTGGGACCAAGACCACTGGGCTGGCCCAAGGACTGCTAGAGGACTCAACCACCCCTAAGGCAAACATCTTGGAGACCTCCTCCTTGATGTATGCTCTGACCTTGTCAGTCACCCTGTAGGCCTTGTGCCTCACAGGAGTGCTGTCCCCGGTGTCCACATCATGGACACACCACTGAGTGACACCAGGGATTAAGGAGAACAAATCAGGGAATTGTACCAACAGATGGCGACAATCTTGCTGCTGCTCAGGGGTCAGTGTGTCAGAGAGGACAACACCATCCACTGACCCATCTTTTTCTTTTGCACACAGGAGGTCAGGAAGAGGCTCACTCTCCTCCTCCATCCCAGCATCTGTGGCAAGGAGCATGCCCACTTCGGACCTTTCTAAGTGGGGCTTTAACCGGTTGACATGCAGGACCCTTAAGGGGTTCCTGGGAGACTTCAAGTCCACCAAGTAGGTGACATCGCTCTTTTTCTCCACAACCTCAAATGGTCCAGTCCACCTGTCCTTGAGCGCACAAGGTTCCACAGGGGCCATGACCCAAACTTTCTGACCAGGTTGAAGCTCAACCAGAGTGGCATTCTGATCGTACCACCGCTTCATCTCTTCCTGGCTGGCCTCCAGATTTGCCTGAGCAAGATCTCTGAAGCGCCGAGTCTGGTTCCTAAAGGCCAGCATGTAACTATATACATCCTGGGGAGGTTTCCTGGGAGATTGCTCCCAGCCTTCTTTAACCAGACTCAAAGGTCCTCTTACCGGGTGACCATACAAAAGCTCAAAGGGGCTGAACCCTAGAGACTTCTGTGGCACCTCACGGTAAGCAAACAGCAGGCATGGCAAGAGGACGTCCCATTTACGCCTCATTGGTTCTTCAAGACCCATGATCATGCCTTTTAGGGTCCGGTTGAATCTCTCAACCAGCCCATTACCTTGAGGGTGGTAAGGAGTGGTAAACTTGTAGGTTACCCCACACTCCTTCCACAGAGACTTCATATAATTCGAAATGAAGTTGGTGCCTCGGTCTGACACCACCTCTCTGGGGAACCCCATGCGGGAGAAAACACCCATCAGTGCCCGTCCCACCACGGGGGCCGTCACTGTTCGGAGAGGGATGGCTTCCGGGTACCGGGTGGCATGGTCCACCAAGACCAGGATAAACCTGTTGCCCATGGCTGTCTTGGGGTCCAGTGGCCCCACAATGTCAATTCCCACTCGCTCAAAGGGGGTACTGACGACGGGAAAAGGTTGGAGGGGAGCCTTCTGCTTCCGCCCACTTTTCCCACTTGCCTGGCAAGTTTGACAGGTCCTACAATGGATATCTGAATCCCTTCTCATCTGGGGCCAATAAAAATGGGTGACAAGCCTGTCATAGGTCTTGTCCTGCCCCAGATGTCCAGCTAACGGAACGTCATGAGCCAACCCCAGTAGGAAGGCTCTGAAGCGCTGGGGTACCACCAGCACACGGGCTGACCCAGGTTCAGCAGCCTTAGGCTCGCTATACAGGAGGTCGTTCTCCCAGTAGACCCAATGTGATCCTGACTGATCACCTGTCGTTTGGGCTGAGGCCTGCTGCCTCATACCCACAAGAGAAGGGCACACTTTCTGTTCAGCACAAAATTCCTCCCTGGAGGGACCACCATCCTGCTGCCAATGGGTCAGCTCGGGCAGGTCTCCCAGTTCGGCCACTTGTTCTCCTGTCGGTTCCAGGGCATCCCCCTCAGGGTCTGCTCCCTCCTGGACCGCGGGAACGATGGGGGACGGTTTCCCGCGCCCCCTGCCTCTTCTCTTCACGGTTGGGACCTGGGCCATACTTTCAGGCTCCGGGCCCCCATCAACACCCTTACTGACTGACATGGACCGGGTGGTCGCACACACCCACTCAGGCAGACCCAACATTTCCAGATGCGCTTTTCTCTCCACCTTAGCCCAAGGGGAGTCCTCCAAATCATTGCCCAAGAGACAATCAACAGGCATGGCGGGCCTCACAGCAACCTGAAGAGTACCTGAGACCCCCCCCCACTCAAAGGGAACTTGAGCTACCTCACACTGACTCTGTGAGTTGTCAGCAGCTACAACGGGGTAGAATGCATGAGGGACCACCTGCTCTCTGGACACCAAGTGACACTTGACAGCTGTCACACTCGCTCCGGTGTCTCTGAGAGCTTCCACCCTATGGCCATTAATGGTCACCCACTGCCTATATTTCTTAGTGTTACTAGGCAGAGGGGTTGGAGGGACCATTTCCACGTCTCCTAAAGAGACCAGGGACATTTCTGCGGGACCCCACCCACCGGGGGCACCCATCTCCTCCCCTCCCAGAGCTACACTCGCTACCTGACGAGGGGGTGCACGCGGCGGTGCATTCGAATCCTTCATGGGACACTGGGGATCATAATAACGGTGTCCCACCTGCTTACAGGCATAGCAGGTCATGGGGCCCCTGTGAACAGGTTTACCTGTCGGGGCCTCTGGTTTCTTTACAGGGGGAGGCTGGGAACCCTTCCCTTGGTTCCCTTGGGGACTACTTTGGGGCCCTTTCTGAAACTCCCTCTGTTTACCCCTGTCCCCCCCACTCTTCTGCTGGGGACCCTGCCCACCTTTGGCTGAGTCTCCCACTGGACCCTTGTGGACCCTGGTACTGACCCAGCGGTCCGCCTCCTCAGCAAGTTTTCTAGGGTTAGATAGCTTGCTATCAACAAGGTGCTGGCGTAGCTCTGGAAAACAGTTATTAGACAAGTGCTCCCAAGCAAACAAATCATAAAGAGCATCATAACTATCAACCTTGCTACCCTTTATCCAACCATCCATGGTTCTGCAGAAAAAAGACACATATTCAACCCACGTAGTACCAGGCAACTTCTTACATTCTCTAAAGGTTTGTCTGTACTTTTCTGGGGTTAAGCCATATCTCAGCATTAAAGCATCTTTCATATGAGTATAAGACATCCTATCCTCAGCAGGAAGGCTCAACAAGGTATCTCTCCCCTCGTTTGTAAAGCGGCTCCACAACCCCGTTCCCCAATCCTTCTCAGGGACCCGGTGGGCCAACAATGCTAACTCATACGCTTTAAACCATTGGCTAATATCTTCATTCTTACTGTAATCTTTGATCACATCCTTAGGAAAATAAAACCTACTTTCTGCAGGCACGGATGGAGTGCTGCCACCAGAGGGATTCAACTCTAAACTCTTAGTTTTAAGCTCCATCTCCCTCACCATCTTCTCACGTTCAAACGCTAATTTCTCTCTCTCAAAATCTAATCTTTTGCTCTCCATTTCAGCTTCTCTCTTGCTTCTTGCATTCTCTAATTCCAACTGCCCTCCTAATTTAAGTTTTGCCATTTCTAACTTGTACCCCCTCTCCTTCTCCCTGTCTTCTAATTCTTCGGGGGAAAGGCTCCTAGAGGACGCACTACTGCCTGGAGATGACACTGGCCCACCTGTGGGCTCTTCCTCTTCCTCTTCTTCTTCCTCTTCCGGTACCACCACCGGATCAGAGGGATTTCTGGCCTCTAACCAGGCCTTCAGCGCTTTGAGGAAGCCCTCTTTCTTGGAGACACCTGTGGTAGGAACTTTAAACTGCTTGCAAAATCCTTTTAGATCTTTTAGCGTGTAGGAATCTATCTTCTCCTTATCGAATTCCCCCACAACATTCTCCACAGGTGTAGTAGCTCCGGCATTCTCCATGGTCAAAACTGGCAGTGTTTAAGGAAATAAGCTCCAGGAAAGCGGAGAACAAAAATAGGATATCCTACCAAACGGACTGTGGCTGCGTTATGGTCTGCTTTCACTATGTAGCGTACACTAATCACTGCACATGAGTCATAAATGCAAAGTTCAATCCCACCGCTGACCACCAATGTTAGAACCGGCGGTCTCTAGTTGGCAGAGGTATACACTTCTGACAAATAGGGACCAACCAACTCTAGTCAGGGAAAGGGGATTACACACTCAGATAACCCCTGCTACCCCCTTGGTAGCTTGGCAGAGCAGACAGGCTTATCTCAGAGGCAGTGTGTTAAGCATTTATGACCACATACAGTAATAAAGTGAATACACTACAGATGGACACGACACAGAAGTTATTATAAAAATAGTATTTTTATATAAGGCTTAGCACAAGACCAAATAACGACAAAAATATACCACAGTCTTAATAAATACTCTTTGGAAGGAAAAATAATAGTTCAAGTAAGGTTTCTTCTTGGCAAATAGTTCTTTAGCAAAGTATTCTTCTGAGCACAGTTCTTTGGCAACAATGTAACCCCCACAGGAGTCACACGACGTCGAGTCTACAAGATTCCCAAGGTTCGGCGTCGACCGCGAGGAGCGCTACGTCGAGCCTGGAGTTGCAACAGACCCCACAAGTACAGTACCTTGAGAAACGAAGAAAACGATGATCCACGGCGTCGAGATGTCGGCGTCGAGGTCGGCGTCGATCGTGCCTCGGAGTCGGGTCAATCCGCAGCGGCGTCGATGGATGTCGGGCCGGAGCAGCGCTCACGGCGTCGAGACGGGCGTCTAGTCGATGCGATCAGCAGCGGCGTCGGGACGGGGTCGCTTGGAGGCAGAGCCGATACTCACTCCTCACTGGCGTCGATACCGGCGTCGAGACGGGGTCACTTGGAGCCGGGGCCGATACCCACTGCTCACTGGAGTTGCTGCTGGCGTCGATCGGGCCCGGCGGCGTCGAGACTGCAGATTTTCCCTTGTGTACTGGAAACAACACTTTCCAGCAATTCAGCAATTCAGTAGATGGTGAAGTCCTTTGGCCCTGTGACTTCAACAGGAGACTGGCACTCTTCCAGTCCTTGGAGATTTCCTAGCAAGTGTTCAGAGAGTACACACCAAGTTCCTCTCTCCTTGTTCCTTGGCAAAAATAAAGAAGCAGCTTTCAGGTTCCTCCACAGCAAAACAGCACTCTGGCAGAAAGGGGAGGCAAGTCCTTAGATCAGCAGGCTTCTTGTCCTTGGTACAGGTTTCCTTGTCAGAAGTGATCTGAGTTCTTGGTTCAGGGGTCCTTCTCTTATACCCCTTTTTCCCTTTGTTCCCTTTGTCCAAGCAGGGCGATTCCCACCATCTCAGGTTTGTTGTGGGTGTTGTCAGGCAGAGGCACCTGGCCTATTCACTGGGCAGGGCAGAGTCCTCAGCCGCCCAGCAGGAGGCGGAGCCAGTATTGTCACTGGTAGGAGCAGGGCTATCAGTCGCCCAGCAGGAGGCGGGGCCAGTATTGTGTCAGGCAGGGCAGGCTACTCTTCCCTCACTCTACGTGTAAACGCCCCATTCACCCCACACTGACTCACTCAGACCTCTGGAGCCACTCAGCCCCTGACACACACACCAAACCAGCAGAGACCGGTAGATAGTTGGACAAGAAAATAGCCACTTTCTAAAAGTGCTATTTTCAAACATAGAATTTAAAAACCATCCATCCTAAAGGGTGTGTTATTAAATTCTGAGTTCAGGGATACTAAACTCGACTTGCTACCATGCTCCCTGAGTCAGATAGATTATAATGGAGTTAATAATCAGTCTGCCCAGTCTGGCCTATTGGAGGCAGGTAGCCCTTCAATAGTGAAAAACGAAAATGGCTGTAATTCACTATTAGGTCATGCCACACACATCAGGGCATGACCTACCTTTTACCAACAATGCACCCTGCCCTAGGGCCTACCATAGAGGTGTCTGAAAGGTGGCAAAGTGAAGGTTTAGAGACTGGCAAGTAGGTTTCCTTACCAAGTCGACATGGCAGTCAGGGACTGCACGCAGGCGCCGCGGTGGCAGGCCTGAGACACATTTTGCACGCTGCTTCTGTGGGTGGCACAACCAGTGCTGCAAGCCCACCAGCAGCAGTTAACTTACACGCCCTTGGCACGCGCAGTGCACTAGACTAGGGTCTGAACAGTAAGTCAACCAAGCCAATCATGGTAACACCAATCAACGTAACAATTTAGCATAGGGAGCACTTGCACTGTGGCACTGATCAGCAGTGGCACAGTGCCCAAAGCAATAATCCAGCAAAAACATCGTAAACAGAGGAGGCAACCAGAAAAAAATGGAGGAGAGACTCATGCCAATGATGCCAGGTCTAACAGTGTCATGCTTCATCATCGGGTTCCCAGCTGAGTAGCCGAATGCTACCCAGCTGTGCTGTGACACCTGATTACAGTGGAGCTGTTTTTTTTGTTTTTTTATGTGAGTGTGATGAAGTGGTGTAAGTTAAAAATACCTCTGGGGATTCCAACTGTTAATTACTTTATTCCCTGTGGCCCAGGATATATTTTAAACAGAATGTGGATAATTTTTTAAGACTAGTGAATTTGGTCTTAATTATCCATGGTCTACATGTTTCAGCCTTATACAAAAAAACAATTGTAAGGCTTTCTTCAGGACCTAGCTAATGTGCTAGTGATTATAAAAACAGTGAACAAATAGGTGGTAAAGATCATATCACGTGCGCTTGCATTTTTAGCACACATGCTATGGTGTGCTATGCATGCTGTGGACTAACCGTTTGTTATAGATCCACTGCTGAGAAAATGTACGTTAGCTATGAGATTCCACAGCTAATCTGTTCCCGGGAGGGGTGAGCCCCTATAGTCACACTTTTGTCAAGGTGCTTGCCCGCTTCTGAACCTACTCCGGTCTCCTCGAGAACAGGATGCAGGTGTGTGAGGGTTCTTTTAACAAACCTATGTGTTGCCAGGCACCACAGTGTCGGACAGCTATCTAGCTTGGGCCAGTCCAAGTTGTTTTTTGCCATATTGATGGAGACCAAAGACAAACTGGTTGTGGATAAGCAAACCGTTGGAGATCAACCAAACAAAATAATAGGGAAACCTGAGAGACAAGAGAAATACTTGGTAGGTTAGAAGCACAGATCTGGAGATACTAAAGATTCTGGGAGACACAAGACTCCTTGTGTGGACAAAAGGGATACACTGTAGTAGACATAAGAGACACTAGCAACTGAGAAGATGTACTGGGTCAGTAAAGAGAGGTGCTTGAGTGAAAATGGAGAAGATGAGAAAGAGGAGGCTGGAAATGAAATAAGAGACAAAGAAGACAGATTGTGGAGAAGAATAGAGGAAGGCAGTATGTGAAAGACAGTTAGCACTGTTTGGGAATATAGAGCAGACACAGCAAAGTTGTTAGACAAGACAGTTACATAACTAAGACACCCCGCATAATCTAAATAACACTGAAATGTGCCATTTGTAGCGAGCAACATCACTCTAACGCCCCTCAATGTACTGATCATGATCTCATACAAAGAGTGAATGGTTTCTGAGGCAAACACCCTCTTTTATGGCAACCAATGGGCTACAAATTCCGATCCTGGCCTTTGGTCAAACCCATTGTACTCTGGTTTTAGGATCTGGCTTTTAGACAGGTACTGCTCTTCAATCATGAGTGCCCCAATTCGCATACTGATACATTCATGTAATTTATTTTATTTATGGTATTATCTGTGACATTTTGTGTGAGGTTATGAGCTATATTTTGGGCAAGTTGTGCTTGTTTTTCTCATTTAGATAGAGCTATGACACATATAACAACCAACAGAGGCATAATCACCACCTCAACTTGACACCAATGAATCACAATGGCTAAGGGTGGGAGAGTGAAGTCATAAGAAAGAAGAAATCAATTATAGCAGTCCTTCCACGGCTGACTCTATCATGATAGCTCGAAATTAGTATGTTAGAAGAAAGGGACCGATAATGTTATGTGACAGCCCATGACAAGAATCTTCTTAACACACCCACATCCATTAACAAGGCAGAACAAGGCATCTGCCTGAGGTACAGACAGACTATTGAATGTGCTTTTGAGGTACAGACACATGATTGAAACACATCAGTGTAGCAGACGCATGGAACGTGATATGGCGACAATCAGCATCATGCACAGCATATACAACACAAGTATGATAAAAAACCTAATAAAGACCAAAGTTCAAAATTTCACTTGGGATCAGCTGACATTTGTTACTATAAACAAAATGGCTGCTGTAAAAGAAGGGACTATTGTCACAAAGTAATAGATTTGCTCTCACATTCTGAAAGTGACCTTGCACAAAGATGAGTAGCTGAAGAACCATCATTGGGTTTGATTGAAAAAAAGAATATTGTCCGCAAAAATATTGTGGTCCAAAAGTACCAAAGCCAGAATATTGATTGCCAAATATTATGAAGGTAAGTGTTCACAGACATGTATAGATTTACTGTTCTTGACTCCACATCTACATACCTTGAAAATATATATATTGTTAAGGATCAGGGATGTGCACAGGTTTGAATTGGTTTCACAAGGTTCAGAAATCTTAAAGCAGAGATTGCAGAACAAGCATAGTGGAATCAAAAAGGACTTTTTGGCTATGACATCTGTTCAGCTCATTGAATGAGTAAATAGGTAATGTGGCTGTGAATATAAAACACTATGAGGGATGGCATAGGAAAAAACTGAGACCAGTTTTAAAAAGTGAGAAGAAGAAGAGAGTGCCTACAAGTGGATAGGGTGAGCAGTTGAACATTAATGTCAAATGATACAGAGTGGAATTGTGACAATCATCCAGGGCACACCAGACCTCATCTAGGCCCTTCAGAGTGGCCCAAATGTACCAAAGCCCTGTGGCAGCAAAAAGCAATGCAAAATGGCTCATGGTATTTACATTCCAGCACAAAAGGCCCTTTGTGCTGGGAAGGTGACCATTTCTAAATGCAAAAAGCACTTTGCACTGGTTTGCATTTCTTTGCGTCAGGGGACCGTTACTGGACTATTAATTGGGTGGATCACTACAAACATTCATATGTTACAGCACAAAAACGTATCTACTAAGAAAGCCAGTCTTGACCTTTGCATAAATAATAAAAGGTCCTTCAAGTAGGTGTAAACAAGGAGAAATGTTTTTATTTCTCAACAATTTTTTATTACATGTGTGCTGAAGTGCCCAGCACCCATCTAGTATGTGTGATTCTTCTATGTTTGTTTAGACATAGGAATTTGTAATGGAAGGGAAGGGAGAACAGATCCTATATCTCTGAAGACTCTACTGTTCCCCTGATGCTCCTTACTGTCGGTAATTGGTTTTGTCATTAGCGCTGGGAGGCCTTTGGTAGCCATGCGCTTTAGAAGTACCTATTCATTCATTCTTGCTAAACCCTCTGTAAGGTGTGCGTTAAGCAAGGTGGCCTTTTTTTGTACCACCACAAGGGATGACAGAAGCAGCAGGCCAATCTTAATAGATAATGCTGTGTTTTCCCTCTTCAGCAGCAAATGTGGTAGCCGTGTGGCGTGAAAAACTAGAGTCTCTGCCTTGGAGTCAGATTAAAACAGCGTGTAGTGGGCTATATTTGAAAATATGATCAATTCTTGCTGTGCTAAGCCTTGGTGATTGAGTCTATCAGTCTGAGAGGTCTTCCAGGCGGTGCTGCTGAGGCACTGTCCTTCTGGATGGAGCCTGCAAGGTTAGGATGCACTGCCATATGTGAGGACGCCATATTTTGAAGAGCAGCAAAAAAAGTTCTGCATTATTAATCTGATGCAGGGCTTGAATTCCCACATCTTTTTGTTTACCTCAAAAGCTGGGTGCGCTGCAAATTGTTCACACATAAATTACAGAAGACGCAAAAAATATAAAAAGCAGTGCACTGCTGGTATTGTGATGTTAGATTGGCCGGGTAGAGGGGAATGTAACTTCTGTGATGTCTTGCCTGTGTTTTATGGTTTCTACTGGACCCTACCAGTAGTGGTCCGTGGAGGGAATGAAGGTGAGGCAGTGAGGCGGGGCGGGGGAGGGGCAGGGTGGGGAAATGTAAACCCGGAATATGGATGAACGGAGGTAAGTACACATTTAAATAAGTAAAACAATTTTTTTTGTGCACGCTGCATCGCATTTTGCGATGCAGCGCGCGCAAAGGAATTTGTTTTATTTATTTAAATGTGTACTTACCTCCGTTCATCCATATTCCGGTGTTTACATTTCCCTACCCTGCCCCTCCCCCGCCCCGCCTCACTGCCTCACCGTCACTCCCTCCATGGACCGCTACTGGTCTCTACTGTGTGTGCCTGGACGTGGCTGTGTTTGTAGTTATATATGTATGTGTGTATGCTTGCTTTATGCGCTCAGTATGTTTTGTATATATGGCTGACTGCTAATTTGTCATCTGTTTAATGAATATATATAACTGAACTACTGCGTGTTACTCAGATCAATTCACAACATGTTCTATATTGTATAGATATGAACGTAACTGTAAATCTGGAATTTCCAGAAAGTCAATAAACTAAATATAAATAAAAAGTGCAGAACAGGCAGGCAATGCCACAGGCAATAAATATTTGATCACGTTACTTGAATTATCCCACAGACTCTGAGGGCCTCATTTATGAGGTTTTGGCGCAGGGCAGCGCTGCAAGGAATCTTGCTGCGCTGCCCTACGTCAAAACAAAAGGGCAAGTATGTGCCGTATGTCTGTGATACAGAGCCTTCCTGTCTTTTTCCCCAGTGCCGGTGCACAGTGGGCTGCCATGTGCGAATGAAGGCACCCTGCACCATGATGCAAGGGTCCCAGCGTTGCGGGCCTGATTGATTTTGTGCAGGAAGGACGATTTCCTCTTTCTATGTGTGCTGCATTCAGCGCACATAGAAAAAGGAAAGCACAAGGAGAAATAAGAAGATTTCTCCTTGCTGCGCCTCCCTAACGCCACCCCTGGGGTGGTGTTCGGTTCTGATGTATTCCCAGGTTTACGATTTTTCGTAAACCTCTGAATTTGTCTGTTTCCATGGGTGTTGCGTGGGACACCCCCAGCAACACCCATGGAATGCCCCTTTCACACAGTTTTCTGTGTGAAAGGGGCACATATTTATAAGGCCATGAAAAGCCATGTAAAGTGGCTTTACGTGGCCCTATAAATAGGCCGTGGCACCATGCCCCACCGGAACGTCCAAAAAGTGATGTTCCAGTGGCACAAACGAGCTGGTAGATCAAGGCCATCAGTATGTTAGCTGCAGTGCATGTGCCTATGTTTACATGTGTTGAAAGGAAGTCACCAAACCCTGACTAAATCTGCAAATTATGTGTTCTTTAATTGGTTTAGGACTCAGTCTGCATACACAAACATGCATGGACATAAGCATGCCTCCATATCTGCTCATATACATTGAATGTAGATTGCTACTTAATATACATCATCACATATTAGAAAATGTTCCAAAATAAAACAAATTAACGTCACAGTACTAAAATCACGCCCACTGGAGCTGTGTGTCAGGTGAGGATCAAATCATGCAGCAGGGTGAGTAAATTATGTGGTAAGAAATGGCAAACTATGCGGCACAACGTGGCACATTTTGTGACAGTATTACTTAAATGTTTTATCGTGTTATCACCACCTGGGCGAAAGCGTCTCCTTATTAGCACCAGTTAAACACTCAAGTGCATCAATCAGCAACTGAAAGGTGATCTGCCATTATCTGAGAAAGGGCTTGTTAGTGCCAACAGCAGAAGATGATAGAATATGTGGCAAGTGTGGCAAATCTATACGTGAATGGTGTCAGATGGGCATCATTTTGTTCATTCCAAGGAAGTCTTAAAGCTTGGTGCGATCTAAGAATCCTACAGTCTTGCGTTAGCCTTGGACAAGCTGGTTAATTCACCTAATCCCATCATTGTTCCAATATTCAAGGGCAGGGACCGTTCCTCAGTTATTGATTTTATCTTTGTTTCTGCACCTTTTTTGCATATTTCCTCCTTTAACATCATTCATAGCCCATTTAGCAATCACAATCCCCTGTTTTTGGAACTGGATTCCGTTCACTCAACAGCTGGGGCTCTGAGAGGGCTTTTCTTCGCTGACCAAGGCAGGAAACTTAACTGGTCCCAGTTGGACCCGATGCACATTTAAATGTCCCTCTTTTCCAATGCTGTCCACGAGCCATCCATCTGTTTGGATGCAGGTGCCCGCGAGACAGACGTTCTGCAAGCATTTGAGTGTATTACCTGCAAAGTCACTGAACTATTGTCTGTACCATTAAACCCACTTGGGTGAGCAAGACCTGAAATGGTATGACAGGGCCTGCTCCAAGTGGCTACGGCAGTTGAAGGCAGCCCTGAAGCAGTGAGAGTGGAGATGGCTTCCTTTTCTGGAGGTTGGTAAGCAGGCCATGTTTTACAAATGGGACAGGTCGGGCCATAGGTACCAACATACATTTCCGAGCAGCAGTGGGTAGATCACTTTGCAGAGGTCTCCAATTTTGGGGAGGTGTAGCATGGTGAGGCGATGGTAGCTCCAGAGCTGGGGCAGCTTCCTGTGGTTTCTACCCTGGATGAAGTATCCAAGGGCATATGTGGGCTAACATGGAATAAGGCCCCAGGTCCTGATGGGATCCCCTGGGCTTGTTCCGGGTGGATGTTGAGATTTGGGATCCCCTCTTGACTCAGGTCCTGAATGCAGCAGCGTGTCAAGGGGTGCCGCTGTCGCAATCGAAGGAGGTGATCGTGCCTGTGTTTAAAAAGGGTGGCAAAGTAACCCTCGATGCTAATGCCCCATTTCATGGATTGATGCGGTAGTGAAGGTACTTGGGAGGGTCATACTCAACAGGCTGGTGGCTTGGTCAGATGCTAATGATACCCTGACGGAAGTCCAATATGGCTTCAGGCCAGGGAGGTTTACATCTGACCAATGTTTGAACCTTTATTTAATTATTAATAAGTATACTGTTGCCCAGCCTGAATCCCTCCATCTGACATTCATGGACCTTACGTTCGCATTCAATAGGGTTAATTGCACAAAATTGTGAGCCTTGCTGCTTGAATTAGGGGTGGAGCCGAATATAGTGCCTTTTTTAGCGGACCTACATTCTGACACCTCAGCCTCAGTGCGTTTTCGCACTGTGCTGCTCGCACTCTGTCATTTCCAATCAGCAGGGGGTTCGACAGGGGTGAATCTTTGCACCATTTGTGTTTACCATATACGTTAATGAACTTCAGCAAGCACTTCTTTCGGTTCAGGCAGATTGCCCTACGGTAGGGCCGAGGTAGGTCCCAGCATTGTTATATGCCAATGATGCGGTCCTTATTGCATGTACTGCTAGTCGACAACCAAATAAAGATTTTATGATGATGATGATTTATTTCCGATGTTTGTTTGTGTTGGCAGGAGTTAGTGGAAAGTTGGTAGGAATTAGTGGGAAGTCCTGGGACCAGACTGGAGATATCTTTCTGATCAATTGTTTTTCCAAACCGGCTATTTGGCAGCAGAGTGTGGACTGTTGCTGCGAGAACAGGTGTATATTTATATATATACATGTTTCTATATTACACATGATGAGACCATAAGGTGTCTTAGTGATATCTGGACACATGAGCTTGATGCGTCACACACGGGATTGTGTGTAGATAGGTTGTTCTTTTAGATACTTGGATTGGTGATGGGTGATTATGTTATTTATGTTTCACTTCATTTTTTGGTGCTCTTTTGGGTGTATGGATTAAGCTTTTAAAGAAAGGGTACGCGTACGGGGACTCATTTCTCTCTGCGTCCTCCTCTGCCTTGGATGAAATTTCTGAGGTATCTAGATATTCATAGAAGACCTTTCTTTATTTGCCTAGTTATTCAAATATTTGTTTGTATTTCTAGAGAACCGGAAGGTGGCTGCCCCCTTTTTTTTATCTCCTTTTACTGTTGTTTTATCTTGTTTTGAATCTCCAATTTGTGCCCTGAAGAAGGTGTGTGGTCGGCTATCCCCTTTACACCGATATGCGCATTGGCACCTGCGCTTCTGCCAGTCCGATATGGCAACAGAATATAATTAACCAAGATGCCATAAATGATTATATGTTAGAAATTGTATGAATATATGCCTTACAGAGACCTATAAATGTGTTTCAGGCTGAATAGTATTTCAGAATGTATGATGATTAACTTCTTGCTAAGGACTGCACTTTGAGGCAATTTATTTTTCCTCGATATATGTTGTTTATATGTTTAAGAGGCATGGTACAACACAGTTTTCATGAGTTATAGCATGATTTGTAAGGTACAAGTGGTATAGATGAAGTTTGTGAGTGTGATGAGTTTTTGTTTATGAGAGTGAGATGGTTCTCTTTTGCCAAACTATCATGCTTAAGTGATTATGTTCTAAAATATTGATTATGAATTTATAAATAAAGACAAGAATTTGATGTATTCTACATATCTAAAAAGTAGTTGCATTATCAATATTTGTGGTTGACTATTCATATAGAGCATTTGTTTGGAGGTGGGTTGTTTTGCTCTTTTTGTGTTGCTTTCCCTGTCTCACTCAAATATACATTTATAGCCTTGGGGAACCCATTGCTCATTTTGTCATTCCATAACATTTCCCACAGACCATTTATATCTTTGGTGTCATGCTCTTATATATGCCAGAGATAAGAAGTTTGGAAACTTGAAGAATAAAGGTAGAATCTCTAATGCAATATAAAACACACCAAAACGTAGTATGAAAATTTGTTGGAAAATGATACTAGAATCAGTTCAGTAGAAGTCAGAATAAAAAAACACTAGTTCAGAATATATGGAAACATGAACAGATATTGTATTTGTCCTATAATTACATAAAGCATGAAAAAAAAAATATGCTCCCATAAAGATCTCCTTTCTGGCTACCACTGTTCATTTAAAAAACAACAGAGCAGAATAAGAAAAAGCCATGTTTCATTTTTAAATGCAATTTCATAAATGCACTGTAACTTGCCTTTCCCCTCAGATGCTAACTCTGGCAGCAGGCATTGTGATGTCAGAACTCTACTGTAATAAGTTATTACAGTTAATTTGGAACACCATTTCTTTTTAAGTATCTAGGGTGACTGAGGATGGCGCAAGTCACCCGTAATAAGGAAATTTGAGGCAGGCTTTTACACATGGATTGCAGGCTCCCGTGTATGATTCGGCAGTAATTTGGTTTCTCACGTCCATGACTACTGTCCGTCTTTGTCACTAAGATATGTCCTGCTTCAGGTGAATGTTTCACTAGATGCTAAAATACAAAATTTGCTTGAGATAAATTTGCATGCCTTTCACTGCTAGCTGACAGACAAACTCTACTCGGTTGTTGTCCATGCCACGTCCTGTTGTAAGGAACAAACAGTGTTGTTAACGTTACCTGTTGCACGGCTGCCCTGTCACTACAAATCTAGAAGGCAGTGATACTGAATACAGCTCCCTGTGAGGGATGGAAAACAGGGAGCAGGGGAAACAGCAAAGCACAGATCCCTTATTTGGGTTTGAGACCCAGGCATGGGAGCAATTTTGTGTTGGGATACTGGCTTCGTCTTTAGTGAAGCCGCCTTCTGAGAGTGCCAGTATCCCTACTGCACAGTGCAGCACGCATGCAAAGTCGGAAAAGCACGGAGAAATTAAAGCATTTCTCCTTTTAGCATCTCCTTTGAAGGGGCATTAACTTTTGGAGCAAAACCATGTCTACAAATCTTTGTAAATATGGTTTTATGTCAAAAGGCTTGTGTGGTTGCATTGGAACACCCATGTTCCACCTATATGACGCCCCCCTTCGCGCTGGTTGGTGCTACTTTGAGGGTGCTTTCCAGCATGAAACAAATTTTGCGCTGGAAAGTAAATAGCAAAAAAACATTTTGGGCTGCTTACCATCACTTTTGTGACACTAACCCAGCGCAAAATGTTTATAAATCTCCCCCTGAGTGTTTTCTTTAGGAGAGGAGGGTTGGTCTGATGTACATATGGTTAGAAGTGTTTCACTATTGATGGTGTAAATCTTAGGAGTCTTGCGCTATATTTTTGCAACAGGGTGCACGAAGTTTCAACGTCTTGAAACCCTTTTCAGACATTTTATGGAAAATGTTGCTTCTTACGTTGGAAGGTTTCATTGAGATATCCATGTGTACGTCATGATATTTGTGGCCACTCTACATCCTTGTTTAACACTAAAAGTGGCTCTATAGAAGGCATGTTTCACAACAAATTGTGCTCTTTGCAATGCCTTTGTGCTGAGGAAAACTCTGCTAAATGTGAAATTGCAGAAAACATTCTGCATGAATTTTGCAGAATGTTGAGAGAAATATGCAAGTGATGTCAATGACATTCCACAGGCAATTTTTCAATTGATTCTGTGACAGTGAAAACTATCTCGGTATCTCGAGATGATTACAGTTTATTTGGGAAAATTAAGTTCTTAAAACTTACAGAAAATAAACAAAATCATTAGAAAACAATATTTCTAAATTGTTGAGACCATTTAAAAACTCTTCAAGTCTATCATAAAAAATGGCTTAACAAATCTAAAACAATTCTCATAACACAGCAAGGAGTAAAAAACGCATACATGTGCAAAGGAAGCAACCATTGCAACCAGGCAATTTCTCCTGGTCTAGAATTTGAGGCCTTTGGCTTTCCTTATAACCCTGATATGAATGAAAAAAATAGCATACAGCAATAAGTTAAGTTATGTTGCATACAGAATATGTTACCCCTCAAGATTCTCATTGCCTCCAGGTGTCTCCGAAAGCCATAATACTTGTACAGTGGGCATATCCATTTTCCTCTTGGCTTTGCATATGCTGGACAAAAACCTAGCACATGGTGTATAGTTTCATTTGCAGATAGCCAGATCTGGGATTTGGAATAGCCCCTGGTAAATATGCTTAGTGTGCCCCGATATAATTTGAAGAAACCAGGATATATTCGGCAGCGTCCACATATTGACTGTTTTCTGTTACGAGCAGGAACCTGTTGGCGGTGGAGTTTTTTTTTATTTTAAAAAAATGCTTTTTACTTCCAACTCCGACCCCCAAAAAAAGGGCTGAGTTAAAGGGCCATTAGCCCTCCTTTTGTTAGAGTGTCATCCTAGTTTGGAGCTATCTTCAGCCTAACACCTTGATGTCAATCAATGCAATGGAGGGAAACAAAGGCCCATAGCTTGTTATCACTTCACAAGCACTTAAGAGACAATAGGATTTGTAGACAGGTTTTTGACTTTGTTTAACCCTTTTATAAAAGAGATATGCATGCGCTGTAGGAACATCAGATGTATTGCTCTGTATGAATAGTTCCACAAATGACACAATTTTTGTTTTTTATCGAGTTCCTTTATATGCCTTCCAATTCAAGGTGTCAGAGAGTTTTACATCACATGCACATATAATACAGAGACAATAAACCACACAAGTGTGTAAGTAAATGTACAGGAAGTATCATATAAAACAATAATGGTTTTGAGGTAAAGGGGTAAAATATCATCCTTATTGGTAGGCAATATATGTTAAGAGCGCATGTCTGGGAGAAACACAAAGTTAGGATTTAAGATGTAAAACTGTGGTAGGGCTTGTCAAAACTAATTAAACTTTAATGCTACCCATAGAAACCCTTTTAGCAACTGTAGAATAATGACAAATTGAGAAAATCTAAAAACATGCCCTGCAGTCTGCGTCCAGCTTCACTGTGCTCATTCATAGCGCACTGTGCTGCATTAGAAAGATTGCAACTTACGAACTAAAAATAAAATAACAGTACCTCCTTCTCAAAAGCATTACCCTCGTTACCTATCTACATACAATACAAATTTGTGATCTGCATGGTACGGTGCGAACGTCGCAGGAGTCCCATTAACCCCTTCAGTGCCACGCCCTTTCCCCCTCCTGTGCCGGGCGTTGCACTAGTGGGTGGGGTTCATGACGAGATAGTCTTGTCATGGGCACAGCGCAACCGTGCTCCATGACGAGACTATCTCGTCATGGGCACTGAAGAGGTTAACTCTCTATTTTACTTTAAGAGTCAAAACAGTAACTAAACAAAACACAGACCTCTCCACAGCGTGTATTAACGGCCAGTGTTATCTATAGTAATAGCCCCAGAAATTTGCTGGGCAACCAAGATCTCTGCAGCAGGTGTCTTGACCCCATAATATGTTTTAAAAAGCAGCTATTTTTTGGACAATCAAGTAAGCCAGAACAGATTTACTGTCACATTTTTATCCAGTGTTTTATATGGCATGAACTTGACCCGAGGGAATTGGGCATCAGAGCGATTTACATGAGCACCAGCTGCGTTACACAAGGACACATTCATTTTTGTTAGGCACGGGGGAAATTAAGGGGCATATCAACAACAACCGGCGATAATTATCGCTAAGCGCACTTAGCGCTAGGATAATTATCGCCGGCTAGCGTGGATTTTTATCGCTGAGATGGCGTTCTATTAGCAACGCTTATCTCAAAAGCGATAAAAATCCTCCCGCTAACTGCCTAACGTGAGATTATCGCTGGAAACCCAGCGATAATCTCACGTAGTGTGGCGTTACCTTGCTGATAGGGACTCACAAACTTAGCCATGATATCCTCCTTCCATAGGATATCATGGCTAAGTCAGTCCTGAAGCAGGCGTAAGGAAAGTAGCGATAACAGGAGTTATCGCTACTTTTCCTGCCGCTATGCTTCATAGCGTGGGGCTTGATGATAGGAGATATGTCGCTTAGCGACATTTCTCCTGTCATTTCAGGTCAGGAACGCCCACTTTGCATCTCATTAGAGATGCAAAGGTGGGCGTTAAGATTTCGTAGGCTAAAGCAAGGTTTCACGCGTTAGCGTGACCTTGCTAACTCGGCGATAAAATTATCGCCGCTTTTCGGCCGAAAACGGCCGCAAAAGCGGCGATAATTTTCTATCGCCTTGTTGTTGATATGCCCCTAAGTGATTTGCCCAGAATCACAGGATGTTGAGTGTCATTGCCGAGACTTGAACATGGTTCCCGAGATTTGAGGTCGACCGCCCTAGCTGTTAGACCACCCCCCCCCACTAATTTCAGTGGAGTGTTAAAAAACCAGGGCTCGAGTCGGGGTACCACGCGGGTGGACGGCGTCCCCCCACTTATTTTACCAGGTTTTTCCGGGTGGACGCCGTCCCCCCTGCCCAAAAGCTGGACAGCATTGTGTGAGCAGAGAGCCCGGGTGGGAGGGAAGTTTCCCGTAAATTACCAAAGATATGCTAATTTTTGTAATTGGAGACTTTAAGAGGCACCGGTGGTGTGTGCAGGCTGGAGTGATTGGGAGGCGGAGCGAGCAGGCGTTGGCGGTTAACGCTTGGAACTGGGGCACCCCCTCGGGGGAGTGGGGGGGGAGGGGGGGTTGCAAAGGACATCGAGGAACAGACCAGGGGTAGCAGTGCTGTGAACTGCCCCGTCATCTAAAGGCATATGAATACTCATGAGATTCCTGTTGTGACGTCACTTCCGGTGACAGTGTCCCCCCCACTTCTTTTCATGAGATTCCTGTTGTGACGTCACTTCCGGTGACAGCGTCCCCCCACTTCTTTTCATGAGATTCCTGTTGTGACGTCACTTCCGGTGACAGCGTCCCCCCACTTCTTTTTTTAGGACTTGTGCCCTGTAAAAAACATAAATGTGTGAATTGACTGCCATGCGTCTGTTCTTCCTGGCTCCTCCCTTCTTTCCTCCACCCCCTTTCCGCTGCCACACCTTGAACAGAACTGTATGGGTTCCTAGAGCCATTTTTTCCCCAGTTCCAGTACTGGGTTCAGATATACGCAAAGGCATGGGCGTCATTTAGTGGCCGCAGTCGCCTGGCATGCCCCTTGTGATCCCTAGCACTGTCTTTGCGACCCCTAGCGTTAGGAGTGGCAAAATCAGTGGCAGGAACAGAAGCAGTTCGTCCTTATGGACATTGGTGGGGCCTCACTCACCTCGTTTTTTGTCAATTTTGTATTATACTAATAGTGAATTATATTACATTATTCGCTATCAGTTTAATAAAAAATGGAGTACAAATAGCTGGATATCACTTTCCGTGGGGCTGAGGTAAGTGAAAAAAATATTTTTTATGTATCCATGGTGTGTGAGTGCTTGCAGTTTTGAGTGTGTTTATGTAAGAGAGAGTATGTGTATGTATGAATGTGTTTGCGTGTGCAGGCAGGGTGTGTGTGTGTGTGTGTATAAGCATATGTACGTGTGAGTGAAAGCGAAGGTCAAGGGGCATGTGAAGTCACTTCCGCTACCCCAGCCATTTTGGTGAATTGGCGTCCACGCCCTAAGGGTGATGGTTATCAGTGCTCCTCATTTTGCCACCGTCATTTGTCTAATATAATTTAAAGCTGCTTATTCTATAGTGTACCAAAATTCTTGGATGCGACTAAAAAATCAAACGATACACAACATAAATAAATCAATAAATGTATAGTTCTGATGGTGTTTATTTATTCATCTACTTAAGGCATTTGTATAGCGCTAAATCACCCTGCTACCACTTCAGAGCTCTAGCTAAACATGTATCAACTCGAAATTAATTATTTATGACCCTAAGTGTAATATTCACGGAAAATCCTAAATTAGGGCATCGATGTCTAATTTGGCCCCCTCTACCTACCCAAGCAGAAAGCATTCATCCTAAAATAAAATAATTTCAAACAAATAACGTAAATAAACATACGAACCTTCAAGCTGTTGAGGTGCGCCTGTGCTTTTATTTCATATCTGGTGTAAGAGCGTCCACTGCTGGCTAATCTTTTAATTGCAGTGTCAGATATCTACAGCAGCCACAATTGATCAAGAAAATTTTTTCTTTCTGGTAGAAGGTGGATGCCTGGTTACGTATTCGTGCCTGGTAACGTGTTAATATTTAACGAACTGTAAGGAAAGGTCATATCACATTTCAGAGGTGAACAGAGATTCGGAGAAGCTCTTATTTATGACAACATTTAAAACCGACTGACTGTAAAACGTTATTTTTTTTTTCCAAAACGCACACTCCGACATTTGCTTTCACCGTCTTCCCTTTACCAACTGACATTGTTTTTTAAAATATTTTATTTATAAATGGCATAAAGAGCAACAAGGGCTAAACAAAGTACTTTCCTAAATTCCACGCTGATAAGCCTTGTTGGTATATTAATGTTTATCGTGTTGTGTTTTCACCTTCCACGAATGGTCCCCAGCCGTCTTTCTGTCTGTCTTAGCCACTGCACAAAGAACAGACATCCAAAGAAGACAGACGCGCACATACACCTGCATATTTTACACAATTGCACATACACACATTACGCAATGTATCATAACTTTTCAAAAATGATTTTATCTTAAAATTCCTCCAAAAATGTATCTGCAACTGTATTTGAAGTACAGCTATCCAGAGGCATTGCTCTGTTCCTTAGAGGCTAATTCAGTCAAGCTCTCCAACCAGAATTTAATCTTGACAAAGATGCAGAATTTACTTTTTTTGCCACAGTAAGAACTCGGACGATATATATATTTTTTTCAATAAAGATTCTGGGTCAGATTTACAAAATTCTGACGCATCTGTTGGCCCAAAAGTCACGCATTGCTGGAGTTGTGTCGCAAGCATGACGTAACTCCAGCAATGCATGGGGAGGCCTATACTCATTGTACTGTGTCACTCCTTACGCCTGCTTCAAGCATACATAAGGTTTTGATGCAGTAGCATCCTAGAAGTGGTGCAGTGAAATCTTGGAGATTTCACTGCGCCACTTCTATGAGGCTTTCCTGTAAGGAAACGCCCACCCTGCATACATTATACCTGACACAGGTATAAAGTGACGCGGAGCTTTACAACGTTACGCATCTCCCTAGGTAAGTCACATTGTAAAGTGGCCGCATTGTTTACGCCGCCGCTGCGTCACAAAAGTGACACAATGGTAGCGCAAAAGTGATGCAAGGGGCTTGTAAATCTGCCCCTCAGAATTTATAGTTAAAAGCCATACGATCTCTTGCACACCCTTCAGACAGTTTCCATGGGGGACGTGACCGTGAGAAACCAGTGCACCCAAAAGCTGCAAATTTGTCTTCAATGCATTTTTAGTACAAGTAACACAAAACATAGTACTTGGAGGGTGGGGCAAGTGGTGCGCTGAGCGTCCATACTTAAAGTCATAGAGGGGCAAGTGGTGCACGGAGCGGCCATACTTAAAGTCATAGAGGGGCAAGTGGTGCGCGGAATGGCCATACTTAAAATCATAGAACTTGGGGGGGGGGAGCACATGGTGCACTGTGCGGCCATACTTAAAGTTGGAGAGGGGCACGTGGTGCGCGGAGTGGCCATACTTAAAATAATAGACCATGGGGTGAGGTGAAAGTGGTGTACTGAGTGGCAATGCTTACAATGATAGAACTTGGGGGGAGGGGCAAGTGGTGCACTCAGCGACCATGCTTAAAATCATAGAACATAGGGTGTGGGACAAGTGGTGCACAGAGCGACCATGCTTTCCCATACCCCTGAAGTGGACTTGCTGTTTCCACTCCCAAAACCACATCTGGGATTTGTAGATCTTTGAGGTAGAGTGAGGATGTGCAGGACGGCGTTAAAGCAAAAGGAACTACCACAGAAGGCAGAGACCCATTTTTGTATAAACTATGGTTGGGATGGGGGTTCCACCTGTAAAATCGGAGATTTAAAACAAAGGCCCAGATTTACTCTTCTTTGATCCAAGGCAACACTGTCCCAAAGTTGCTGCGATGCCTTGCGTCATAGGCAGAGAGAAAAAATGTGCCATATCTACTAAGACATGGAGCATTTTTCTCTTCCCCAGTGCTTGTGCACTTTGACAGCTTTGCGCTTAAGCACACAGTTTTGCACCATAATGCAAGGGTGTGTGCATTCTCAGAAGCATATTTTCTTTAATGGAAGGGATCCCTTCCAGTACAAATTATATGCCTTAAGTCTTTTCCCACTTTGTATGTGTGCTGTACAATGTAAACATTCTCTTACATGCACCTGCCTTGAAAAGTCGTAACATTTAGTTGCAAATCTCCGTCTACCAATGTGTGTAGATAGGATTTTTCTTCAAAGTCCTTGTGTGATTTCATAGGAATGCCCATGCACCAGCCATGCAACAGTGGCATAACAGAAAGTAATGCAACACAGTTTATTGTGCAACTTTGGGTTAGTTTAGGATACTATCCAATGCAAATCCAAATTTGCATTAGATAGTAAATGACACCTTAACCCCCTTAAGTGCTGGGGTTTTCAACCCCAGTGCTGAGCCTTTTTTTTTTTTTTAGCTTTTTGGGGTACTTTTTGCTTATGCCTCCATGACAATTTTTCCCATATATGTTATCCATGCCAAATTTGGGCCCTTTTTCATAATGTCATGGACATTCATAAGGTAACAAGAGTATGTAAATTCTCCTGGAGAGGACCTAGAAAATATTCAAAATATAGTTACATGTTGAGTGTTTGTGGAAAAAAATGGGAAATAGTGCGTCACAAAAAAGTGTCTATTGTTTTCTCTCAAAATTGCATTAATGAAAGGTTTGCGTTGCTAAAGTCCACATCTTCCCAGCTTTCATGAACATGCTGAGCTGAATCAAAAACAAATAATTGTTTTTTAACTACAGTTTTGCCATTTTTTAAAGAGGTAGCCCATTTTTAACACATATTTTTGCTTTTAGCCTACATCCAATTTGTGGTGGGGACCAGAATGAAACTCATGGGTGATCCAGGAAAGCTATACAGGTCTGAAAAGTAGACAAACTCATGAATTCAGCAATGTGTAATTTCTGTAGATCCCTCAAGGTTTTCCCTAAGAAATTAACTGTAAATAAAATATTGAAAATTAGTAGCAAAATATGACCATTTGTAACAACGTTTATCTGTAACTTCTTGTCACAAAGGCGATTTACAAAAGCAATATACCATTATGTCCCCAGACTCTTCAGGTTGAAGATATATATAGGGTTTTTAGGTCGCCCAAGAATCTGAGGTACCTAGATCCAACAACTGAGCGGCACCATACAATGGTTTTTCATTGTGTAGCAAGTTTAAAGCAATTCATATGATGAAATATAAAGAGTGAAGGAAACATATGTTTTTCTGGACACGAAATACTGAGTTTAGGAGCATTAGTTATTTGTACAGCTATGAATTTGTGGGTACCCATATTATCATGTGATTCAGGGAGCATTTTACAAATGTCTTCTTTCTCACACACTGGCTTCTATTTGGAAGGTACAAATGTAGAGAAATTCAATTGGTGCTGTTCGGCTGTGGGACTCTCATTGACCTTAGTTTGATCCGTTTCCGTCGCAGTCACTAGGTCCAGCCACACAAGTAGGGTCATGTTGTTATCAGGATAAGTGGTGGAATGCTGGGTGGTAGGTATTTTCTAGATCCCTGTGGATTCCGGAAGATTATGTCACAGAAATGAACACCCAGTTAACGGGGTGCTCCAATTGCCAAATTAGGTTTGTTTTTGACAAGATATGTTGATGTTTCCATATTATGTTTTGGGGGTTTTCCTCTTGTGCCTGCTAGGCCCACCCAAACAAGTAGGGTAGTATGTTTATTGAATCGAGTGCGGTAATTCAGGGCAGTAGGAATGTTGTGGATCCCTGTGTATTCCTGAAGTTTATATCACAGAAATGCAGGGAGTATGCCTAATGTTTGGGAGAGTTTGACATATGCAGAGCACTGTGGTTAAGAAAATGTCATGGGATCCATGCAAGCCATAACACCCTGAACTCCTCTCGATATCTAGTTTACTGACATGTGTGAGTTTGGTTGTTTTCACCAGGTGGCAGCCTACCCAAGCCCAAAAAGTGCAGACATTCACCATGGCAAGTGGGACAAAATAGGGATTTAGTTACACTCTCCTGGCCCAAATACAAAAACAACACCCAAAAGAATCAAATGTCCTCTCGTTTGCCATTGGGATGGGATGATTTAGTCTGCAGGGGAGCAGAAAGACTATTGAGGATTTAGGGGTGAGGGTGGGGCCTGATGTCAGGATGGGGCAGACCCTCACTATTATTTTTAAAAAAAAGCTCCTGCCTTCTAGTGGCCTTTCTGCCCCTCCCGCCCGGGCACATTGGGGAAAAACTCCCAGGTGGCCATATTACTAGTTTATCCTTTTTGGAGTGAAAGTATGGCCCAATGTCAGAGTGTGCCCATTTATTTTGTCCCAAATGCAAACTTCCTGTTGTCTAGTTTGCTATCCCCCAAGGGAAGATCTGGAGCAACCTCCCCAATAGGGCCAACTCTCCTATCTGACCCACGGGGCAGAGAAAAGCTATTGCCTCCATTGTGGCGGCGGGTATGGCTCAATGCCAGCATAGGCCATCCCATTCTTTTGTTTGTTTGGGTGCCGTTATAAAATCTTTGATGTCTAGTGGGATTTCTACCAGGGACAATTTGGGGTTGAACCCCCTGACTTCCCCTGGGGAGGGTAGAAAAACTGGCTTTTCCTTTATGGGGTAGGGTATGGCAAATGCCAGAGTACAACACCTGTACCCCTTTCTTTTACCCTAAATGCAAAAATCCCTGATGTCTAATGGGATTTCTACTCCTCAGGGGACAGATTTGGGGAAATTTCCCCAATTGTGACAGGTCTAATACATGCCCCAGGGGGGTAGAAAGACACTACTGCTCATTCTGGGGTGGGGATATGGTCTGATGCCATGGTAGGTCATCAAATCCTTTTGTTTGTTTTAGAGCTGTTTTGAAATCTCAGCCAAATTGGCCCTAGGATGGGTGGGGACCACAGCCCATGCCTGGTAGAGTGGGGGGTTTCCTCCCCCAAGAAATACTGGATAAAAGCAGTACCTGGTTTCCGGTGGGATTTCTGTGCCCCTACAGGGGTAGCAAATTGGGGGTGAATACTTCTATCCAGCCCCCAGTGCAGGCAGAACGTGAGTTGGTCCCTGGATGGGGAGGAGCATGGGAACATGCTCGGGGGACCTGCCCCCCAAGCAAAGTACTGCATAAATGCAGTCCCTGGTGTCAAGTAGGCTTTCTGCACCCCATCCCACCAGTGGGGGTAGATTGTGGGTGTATACCCATATCCACCGTCAAGGGAGCAGAGAGTCTATTGGGCCTTGGGTTGGGGAGAGCAGGGTCCCATGTCCAGGAGAGCAGCTCCCTCCAAAAGAAATTTCTGCCTGAATGCAGTCTGTGGTGTCTAGATTGGAGGAGAATACCCCTAGCCACCCCCTCGGGAAAGGAAGTCTATTGGGTCCCTTAGGGTGGATAGAGCAGGAGCCCATATCCAGGTGGGCCACTTCCCTCAAAAACATTTTGCAATGGGGTGGGGTAGGATATTTTTACATGGGTGGGTGGGTGGCAAGCCACTAGGTACTGGTATTGTTTAGGACAGTGTGGTAGAGTGGCATGATGCTTGATATATTTTGTGCATTTGAAAGCCTGGTAGGAAACCAGGTTAATACTCTTATAAAACTAAAGTTATATGGAGCATGGCTTTCCCATCCCTGCTCTTCTCCTATGCAACTGATGCATAGGATCAACTGCACAGGGAAGGAGAAAACGGGCTGTACATAGCATAATATTTTTCATGGGTAGTTCTCAATAACATGGAGTTTTCCACCTTGAGGTTGTAAGTGACATCTTACGTAACTCCAACATTTGGTATATTTGGTATCACATGTATTCACCCAGGTGAAAAAACATTACTGACACCTTACAAAGTAAAACTCTGTACATTTTGTAAGTGCTAACTTACATTTCAGTTTGATGTGGTCTAAATAAAGTGACAATATTGTTTTAAGGAATTAATTGAAACGAAATTAAATAAATCCCCACAATGTGGTACTGTACCAGCTTTCAATACTTTGATTGATTCAAGTCCTGAACAGTAGAATGAGATAAGAGTCAATTAGATACAGTAAAAGATTTAAAAAATACACCATTGTGGGCCAGAGTAAGTTTGGTAGGATTGGATCAGCGTCAAATGTTCAGGATTATTCAATATTTCACTGACTCTGTAAATTACATTGTATGCAATTGTATCTTACGTGAAAAGCCTGAAAATCTGTGAAGGATAGGGAAACACTGAACCTATGTTGGACACCATTACAAGGGATTAACAGAATTCTAGAAATATAAGACTGTGTTAGTAGAATCTGTTCTTGGAAAAACAAACAATCCTATCTCAACCTGGTAAACATATTCACATCTATCCAGTGATGACTCAGAGAGACACATTTATCATAAGCCACAGAAATTGGCCATGTAGCTTCAAACGTAGGCCTGGAAGAAGAAGTCTATCTTCTGCCTTAATCTTTTATGAATCCAAAGTTCTGTCAAGCAGAAACTTTAGTCTCAGGGGGAGATTTACTAAGATTCTGTGCTGTGTTTGATTCACAAAAGTGATGCAAATCGCCCCAAAATCTTTTTTTCCCTATTTGCTTTCCAGCGCTAAACTTGTTTGATCTGGAAATAACAGAAAAGTAGTGCCAAGCAGTGCTCTTACTTTGTGCCATTGGGGCGTACCAAGGGTGGAGCATGGGCGTTCCCATGCAACCACCCAAGGTTTCTCACGCTAAACCCAATTTACTAAATAAAGTAGATTAGGTTTAGCGTGAGAAAACTGAGCCCTTTTCAAGTAGGGGCACCGAAGGAGAAATGCTGTCATTTCAAAATAAAAGTGGAACCCATTAGTAAACCGGACAGCAAATAAATGGCACACACATTCAAATCAAGCCAATTTTGAACTTGTCAAGACAAGCTGTATGGGTATTTTGCAAGGTATGGGAGACTGCAGGCATCTGTAGTTGCTGCAGGCATTGCACTTTGGTAATATCAGGGAAATCAACAGCCCAAACCGGCCAACCTGGCCCTATAAAAAGCCCACAAACTGCTACAAAATCGGCCCACACACTGATCTGTGAGACCAGCTCACCAGACACTGCCTGATTGCCCTATAGGCCAGTCGGGCCCTGGGTGTAGGCAAGCTGTGTGGTGGTAGTGTCCACATTTTCAGATTTTCCTGAACACCTTGTTTACTCTGAACAGTTCCAGACAATTTTCATTGTCTTTACTTGACTCAAGCTCTTGATGTTAGTTTATGAAATAAAGACTCCATTGGCTGTCAGTGGTTAAACTATACCAGTAAATTAATAAAGTACCAGGCTATCGATGGCCTTGAGGGAACAATGGTTGTCATAAAGCAGTGATACTTAAAGTACGGCCCGCCTGACCTTCACATGCGGCCCCTGGTAAACAGCAGCACTGTGCTACTGTTTACATTTATAAAGATGTTAAATAAACAGTAAGAATGTATTTACAGGCAAACTGAAGGAATAGAAAAGAAGCACAGAAGGTGTCCTGCATAACATTGAGGATACCTCAATTTTTAAAGATATCTTGCAAACAAAACTGTAAAAATATGATGAACTCCCTTAAAAACTCAAAAAAGCATATTTCATGAAAATGCCGAAGCATTTCACCTTAGTAGATCAGATGTATATCACTGCATTGAGAAGTTGCAATGGGATGCTTTGTTTCGTTATTATTATTAGACCTTCATTGAACTCTGGGAATTATTATGTTCTCTTTGGAGCAACCAACATATGTATATCTGATGCAGATTTCATGTATTGAGCCTGGACATCAGTGGCGCAATAATTTGTTTCATCTGCATGAGATCCGATGTATATCACTGCGTTGAGAAGTTGCAAGAGGCAAGTCAGTTATGTGCACCCCCTGTCTGGCCTGGTTTGCGGTTATACATGAACAATAGTATAGTTTATTAAACAAAACACAACAGAATGTTTTGTACAGCGCACTTCTTGAAGTCATGTACTTCAAGGTCCACTTATATGCGATAATGAAGAAAAAGGAGGCAACGTGGAATGAAACAATTGCTTAGGATCACACAATTTGGACAAGTGGGGAAGCTGGGATTGATACCAGGTGTTCTGGTTTCACATTGTGCAATTGAGCCACTATATGTACATGCATAGCTTCCCCTACTTCAAACTTACACCACCTCCCACTGCCGCCCGTCACCCTGCCCTGTCAGTGCAGCCCTCGGTCACACCACAGACCAAAGGTTTTGCCCCCTGGGAAAATCTTTGTGAGTACCCATTTCATGAAGGAACCCTAGATTTAGGATTTGCTTTCTCCAGGGCCATTCTAACCATCAGTCATGAATGTCAAACAAGGGTTGGGAAGATTGTTTCACCCTTCATGAACATTGGGACCAAAAATAGCATACATCTGTTTCAAATTTTTAAAGATTGTATAGGTGTTGTGATGCTTTGTTTCATTACTATTATCAGGCCTTCATTGAACTCTGGGAATTATTATGTTCTCTTTGGAGCAACCGACATATTTATATCTGATGCATATTTCATGTATTGAGCCAGGACATCAGTGGCGCAATAATTTGTTTCAACTGCATCGGCAAAGGACTTCAGTCGCCTAATAGGTAAACTGACAATGCCAACCTTTACTTTAATCTATTTCAAAAGACTATGAGACTGATTAGGATGTCGTCGGATTTGGCTCCAACAGGCATCCCTGCAGTTTTGGAACCGACAAGCCTTGGGTCGGCGGTCTGAAACTAGAATTACGATGCGACCGCACCAGGTGTGGTCACACACTCCCATTTCCATAAGGGAGCTTGTGAGGTGGTCAGAAACCGGCGGCAGCACAAGCTTCCATAGAGAAATGGAAGTTACTGTACATTTCTCACATTGCCTGCCATACGGTGCAGGGCTATACAGGTGCACCCTTGGCCCCCAACCGGAGGCCGTGGAAGAAGAGGGGCCCTGCTCGGGGCTTCCAAAGTCATTTTTCGACAGGCTTTCAGGTCAGAAAACCCGACATTGAAAGCCTATCATAAACCGACATCATAATCCCTTCACCAGAAACGCCGTCTGTACGGGATTATGTGGCTCCTTGAGCCCATCAGAAGCCACTCGGAATGACCGCCCAATTTCGAATCCGACCGCTGTCATTATAATACGTGAGATTTGAAACCTTGGATGTCGGTCGGAAAGCTTCCAACTGCAGACATCCAAATTAGTCTCTTTGTGTGTGACTCCCAAATACGTCTTCTACAGGAAACAGAACAAACCAAATATGTTCATAGTGACTAATGACGGACCTCTGTGACAACCACACTAAACACTCAACACGTTGGATTTGTGTTGTGCACATCAATACATTATCAAAGACTCACAAAGACTTATCGTCACTCTGAACTGAAGGACTGCCTTAGCATTTTACCTGCACTGACGGTAAAACACTCCCACACTACACGGGTGAGTGCACACAGCACTCCCTGCCACTTCCAATGTCGAACCTGCAGAATGTTTCAATACCCTGATTCCCAGCATTAAACACGTAACAATTAGTGCATGGGCTTCAGTTATTCATATAATCTTCCTTAAAGCTCTGTTAGAATTCCTTGCCGGAAAAAAATATATATTAATATTGAAAACGATAAACAGACTAACCTTGTTAACACCGGATGAGATGTGAATGGGCAAAGGTATCAATAGATTCGGCGATGCAGCGAGCGCGAGGTAAGTGGTTTTATTTATTTAATATTACTTAACCCGTCGTCTGTCAACTTCCACCACCCTCCACCCCGCCCCACCGCTCTTATCTGTGTGAGCCGATACTAGATAGATAGATAAGATAAGATAGATAGACAGACAGACAGACAGACAGACAGACAGACAGACAGACAGACAGACAGACAGACAGACAGACAGACAGATAGATAGATAGATAGATAGATAGATAGATAGATAGATAGATAGATAGATAGATAGATAGATAGATAGATAGATAGATAGATAGATAGATAGATAGATAGATAGATAGATAGATAGATAGATAGATAGATAGATAGATAGATAGATAGATAGATAGTCAAACAAATGGAATAATGACAAACAGAGAGACAGATGGAATCAATGGCATGTAGAAAATTAGAGGAAGAAAGGGATTGAGAGAATAAAACATAGTAGCAGTGGTAGACAATGATTGGAGTGGGAGAACAGATTACAGAGTGTGTCAGACTAGGCTCCATGTACCAGATAATTGAAGGAGCAAATGGGCTCTCTAAAGGAGAGAACACTCAGGGTGGTGAGTAATCTGCAGACAAGATACTACTCAGTCTTCAAATGAAGGGCCACTTAAGTATCCTTCACTCATCAGGTAGACGTGTGCCTGCAATCCAAGGCAGAGCTCTAAAATGGCTGTTTGGGGTCATTTTAGGTAAAATGCAACTCAGTTACCAAAGAAATACAAAAAACTATAAATGCCCTGCCAAAGTTTGTGCATACACAGCATGTTTAATAATAAGTCACATGTCCTAAATATATTTATAGTATAAATGGAATCAAATCAAAAGGTATATGCACAAAACTACACAGTGCTGGAACAATGATCCAGCAATCTCAGAAAGAGAATGCGAATTACACAGAGGATCACTGGAGAATACATACAGCAGATATCTGCACAGTACAATAATGAAAAACTGTTCATGAGGCTTTACAAATACTGCCACTGTTGTTCAAAATGCAGGATGGCAAACCTTTGAGCCAAAACAGAATGAATGCTTTGTACCTCTATGGTTATACGGGAGGGGGTTGCAAAGCAAGGTGTTTGTGAACGTATAAATAAAAGAGCAAAAAGCAAACATAGCAGCACAGGCAGTGTGAAGGTGTGCCAGTGTCTCAGAACGTATGCCGCATATATGGGTTTGTTGAGGGTACACCAGTCTGAGGTGAGGCACAGGAACACAGGGGTAGCAGTATGTGATCAAACAGGGCTGGACCACAATATGACTATAGATCCGGGTAATTGACTGGCCTTCTGGTGTTATACTGATCAAATGGAACAACAAGGGAATTGATAAAAAATGTAAAGGTTGGTGGAAAAAGGGGTGTGCTTGGCAGACTGACTAAACATCATATCAACTAGACATGCAAGGGTTAATCTCTTGGGCTGCTTGTCTCCATCACTGACGTGAGGTATGAGAGGCTCATTTGATATTTAAGAACCTCGATGCCCAGCCAGGTTCATTCTTCAACAGACCATCTCCATTATCTGGCTGGGCTTCTCAGGAAAGCTAAAGGTCTTCAAATTTAGATCAGGAGAAATTGGTTGCTTACACTGGCTGCTTCTCCTGCACATGAATGTGTTTGTTACTCCTTTTTTTTTTTTCTAAATTTTTATTGAGCAGAGGAGAGCAGGATAAATAACAATTTTTAAACACTTTTACAATTACTTTCTAATACATGTATGTATCTGAAACAACACATCGTAACATACCAATCTGTAATCGAGGATATAGCCTTATAAAACAACCCCACATAAAGTAGCGTCATGCTTTCTTATAGTACAAGCCATAAAAATAACCTAAAACAAAGTGTAAAGCTACTGAAGTGCAATGTGCAACACTATTGGACTTTCTACAAAACTTTCTACAAAACTTCACTTTTATATTGATAGCAATTTATCTAATGGCCTCCATTCCACAGTAAGAAAAGCATCTGCTTTTCCACCCCCCTCATTCCCGCCATATTTTAATCTATTTCATCGAGTCAACAATAAATTGTGCAAAAATACAAATTTTCTTAAAGTGCAATATGCTAAAGTGCTAAGTGCTAAAGTGCTGTTTGTTACTCCTTGCTGTGTTACGAGAATTGTTTTATATTTATTTTACTGTTTTTTTGTGACAGGTGTTAAGTGATGGTCTTAACAATCTTGAAACTTTTCCCTTAAATGATTGTTTTATTGTCTGCGGCAGCGGGCGGTATGGTGGAGGAGCAGGGAGGCAGGCCGATGTGAGGGGTAAGGAGCACTAGGGGTTGCGGGGGAGGGGCGATTAAAAAAATGAACATAAAAAAGTACCCGCAGCCGTCCCCATTGCGATCTACTGCTACTCTTCACTTCTTCATGCACATGAGGGCACCTGCAAGATTGGCCTGAGTGCCCTCGATTTGCTCTCCGGGGCAGAGTGTGAGTCTCTGCCTGCTCTAGCCAACCCAACTGCGTTGCTGGGTTGGAGAGAGTTTTTACTGCGCATGATGGTTTGGCAGGCCTGAAACGGCCAGCCAAACCATCATGCGCAGTGATGTGAGTGTGCTACCACTCCCCTCAGTGCCTGTCACTACCAGGCCCCGACCCCAAGACTCGGCGGGAAAGGAAAAATAAATCGAGTGTCATTTGATTTTTCCTTCCCTGATGTTTTTGGGGAGGGCGCCACTCCTCCGCCATTGAGGAGGAGCCTCCGCTGATTGTAAGTTTTAAGGAATTAATTTTCTGAAATAAACTTTATACATACATATCTGGTGAGGGGCAAAGCCTGCGAACGCTGTCATCAGCAGGGCAAGGCAAGAGCACAGCAGGCAAGCACACGTTCGACATCCTTGGCATAGTCCTAGACAGGAGGAGAAGGCCAGGATGCGGACTCCACAATCAGAATGCAGTTGTGCAACAAGGGCTCTACCAACGACCAGGATAAATAAAAGTTCAGGGGCTTATTTGGCATCTCCAGCGTATTTTCACAAACTTGGGCAGTTGACAAAAGCCCAATGTGCAATCACCCTTCATTACATTCCACGAACTCACAGGTCCAGCCAATTAGGCTGGGTTCAAGTTTGCCTCCTCAGAGAGGAGTCTGATATAGAAAAATACAACCGCCTGTGTGAAGAGACTCCAGGTAAACACCCCAGGGGTAGGCTTATCTCACAGGAAGCTTTTTGGATTTCCTATCAGGATAGAGAAGCTGTGGATGGAGTTTTCCTCTGTGGGCAGCACTCATTCAGCGTCTTACAAACACCATTCATCCTTAATGATAAGTGTTTACTAAATTTATGAGCAACCCAAACTTAGGTATATCCATAATGTGTTTGATGGCCTTTAACTTACTTCATAAATATAAATGTTCACAAAGTGCTATGTTGATGATCGTACAAGATTCTCAAATATTACTGTTAATAAAAAATTTGTAAGGAAAGTTTCCCCATTGGCCCTGATTATCTGACCTTTATTTTACACAAGGAGGCCAGGAGTCAGCTCCTCTAAGTAGATATAGGCACCCCAAAAACTCATAGGGGCATATTAACAACGGCCAGCGATAATTATCGCTGGCCGTGCTGAGCGATAATTTTGTTATCACAGGCTATCTCTGGAATTCATCGCCCTGGTAGCGCGTTATTAACAACGCATTACTCCAGGGCGATAAAAATTCCAGAGGAAGCGAGGTTGTCGCCGTTTTGCAGGGAACATCGCTGGTTTTCCAGCGATGTTCCCTGCAAAACGGCGATAATCTTGCTGATACGACCCACAGGGTCGTATCAGCATAATCCACCCCAATGTTAGCGATAGGTAAGTCTGCATTTTAGCAGACGTTAGTTTTTGGAGAAAACAGCGGCTTTCTCCAAAAACTAACGTGTGCTAAAATGCTGGGGCAGCCTTGTAAATATCGCGATGTGAACATCAGCGATATTTACAAGGTTGTCCATCTGGGGTACGCCCAGTGACGTCCACTTTGCATCTCATTAGAGATGCAAAGGGAGGCGTTGGTTAAAAGGGTGCTAACATGCGATTAGGCATGTTAGCACCCTCTTGTAAATAGGGTGATAGTTTTATCTCTGCTTTTTTGGCTTTTTAAGCAAAAAAAGCGAGATAAAGCCCTTGTAAATATGCCCCATAGTGAGCTGTCGCCAGCCAGACATCAGTCTGACGGAGTTACTGGGTGCTTTAAACACAAATGGGCAGTTGGGTCACGTGTCACCCAGAATGGTGGCCCTAAGGCACCAATTTGAAATTTGGTGTCTCTGGGGATTATGGCCCCATCCAAATGTCACAAAAATCAAATAGACCAAATCCCCAAAAAACGTCAGGATGCCAATGGCCATGATGTTGGGAACTTCTGTTCTTACATAGTGAGACAGGCAAAAATCTTAGGGGCATATCATCAAGAAACTGCGTTAAAATTATCGCCGCTTTAGCGGCAGAAAACTGCCACTAAAGCAGCGATAATGGGCTTGATAATATGCCCTTGAGAATTCCAATAGAAGCCCATGTTCTGGTGTCCACATGGGCTTCTATTGGAATTCTCTGCAGCATATTATCAAGCCCATTATCGCCGCTTTAGCGGCAGTTTTCTGCCGCTGAATCGGCAATAATTTTAACGCCGTGCTTGATAATATGCCCCTTAGAGAGTGAGAAAGAGGTCGCTAAATAACGAGAGAAAAGAGAGAGTGGTAATAGGAAGAAAAAGAAAGACTGAACGTGGCAGATTAGGGAGAAAGTGTGGAAATGTGAGAATGACAGAGAACCAGGATAGGAGAAAGACAGGGACAGTATGAGAGGGAAAATATGAGATAGATACAAAGATTGAGCAAAATAAATAAAGAGAGGTGGTAGATAGACAAAAGAGAGAAGGTGAAAAGGACATTGAGGGGATAATGAGAAAGAGAATAAGTGAGATAAAAAAGAGAGAGAGAGAGAAATAAGGCAAAAAGTACTCTGTGCATTTAAACAAGTCGCTTTGCATAAACATATAGCCTATGCATACATAAACCAATAATGTATCGCCCCAATGCATATTAACAAGGAGTCCTACTTTGCTGCATAATAACAGTGGCCCTGGCAAGTAGAGAACCAAGAGGCAAGTCAGTTGTCATGTGAACCCGCTTAGATTTTTAGACCCTATGGAACAACATTAAAATCTATAAAACACATAAAAGTGAAGTTTTTGGAAAGGGCACATGCTAAATTGAGGTTCTTTTAATGTACTCCTAAAAGGAAAGATACAAGACATGGAGGCACAGTGAAATAATGTAATTGCTTAGAGTAAAACAGATTTTGTCTAGCAGGTAAACCGTGTTTGAAGCCAGGTTTCCTGGTTTTACAGTGCACAATTTAGCCACTAGATGATGGGGAATTAGCTTCATGACTGATATAGCGTTATGGGAGACAGAATCCACAAGAAGTCTTGGTTCGAAGTTTAAATTGGACTTTTCCCAGAGCCATAACTCAGCATCTGGGTCTGGCCTTCAATGACACTTCCGCCTCTGGAAAGCAACTTTCGGCTTGTCCAAAAGGCTGACATTTTGTTGCAGGATCAGTTTCAAAAACCATAGTTCAAATTACACCTGAATCCCCACTTGCCAACTGCCGAGGATTTGGTGAATTATTTGGAGTGCCTCGGGATACATCATCCTCCATTCACATAGCTCACAATACACTCACACAGGTTCACAAGTCATCCTCCACTCATACAGCCTCACCATTTACTCTCCCCATCCACTCACAAAAGCACACAGATCACCAAGTTCTCAAATGGGCACACCACTCACCCTGCACTCACGCGTCTCACCCTGCTTTCATTTGTCCCTGAACTCACACTGCTCATCCTGCACTTACACCACTCACCGTCACTCAGCACTTCCAGACCACACCTGTAACACAGCACACATTAAACTACTAAACACTTGTGAACATGCACACACGTCTACAAATGCAGTTACGGAATATCTGTTCTTCCTTTAGTACTAGATGTCTATTGAGTTTCATCCATAACTACAAATTCAATGCAAGAGCAGAGAGTGTACTAAGACTGTGGGATGGTATGGGAAGGAAGATTGAGCTGAGGCTGTGGGCGCTGGTGTGGGAGCCAGGATTAGTCATAGGCTGTGGGGATAAGCCAAGAGGGAGTGGTGAAAGCAGCAAATGCAGCAGGAGGAAGGAGCAGCACAACAGGCAAAGGATTAGGCACTGCAACAAAAACCTTAGGGGGTTGTGGGAGTTGACTGGGACTGCAGGCTAATGGTGTGATGCAAGTGGTGGGCGAATTTACAGCTCAAAAGGTACTAGTTGGCCCTGCAGTGAACCCCATTGTTCTTCATAACAGCCACTGTGAAGAAAGGTGGGGGAGGAGGCATCACCTCTGGCCAGACATGCTGTTTTTCTGCTTCTGAAGCCATGATGTAGACCAACATCTGGGCCCTGTTGGCCTGCATAGCAATAGCGCTCTGCAGGGGCTGGTATCGGAGGGAAGAGTGTGCTGAGGCTACAGCTGATGGTTGAGATGGGAGTAGTCCATGGAGAATTCAATGAAGTTGAGGAGAGGGAAGTAAGGTTGATGTAGAAGGAGGGACTGGGATGAGGCTGTTGTGACACAGGACTGCAGGCTAAGGCTGCAGTGAGCAGCACTTCTAGGGTGCAGGGAAGGTTGACCAAAACAAACTTTTTTGTTTGGAATGCCACTAATGGAAATGGGGAAGGAGAAGCAAACAGGCTAAGATCCAGCTACGTCATCATGCTGACATTTTGGATGGAGGAAATCACTTGTTGGGAAGCTGTATTCACCAATACTGCTACCAGTATACTGCTGTTAGCTCACAAAGTAATATTCTTAGTCACTACTATCACATCATTGTGGAAGAGTCTTCTTCTTGTACACTGCCACGTTTTTGCGTTTTAATGGGGTAGCCATGTTAGGTGAGGGAACACCACTCAGGAGTCAATAGAAGTGCAACAAGCACTGCACACTTTCTCAGCAGTACCACGCAGGTTCTGCCCAATCAAATGCTGTCCTCAAGGTAAACAAGTGGGAGGAGTTAAAGTCTCTCTGACAGTTGTGATCTTAAAGCTTTTTTCTCTTGATCACACAAGGAATGGCAATAGTCAAACCTAAAAAGCACATCTCAGAGGTATTAAAACACATTCAATATTGTAGCTAAAAGTTCACATTATATCACTATACATTAACTTCAGTACATTAACCCTTTAAAAATAAAGGAAGGAGTTATGTCATGTGTTGTGGAGGACTAGCGATTATCCAAAATATGTGAAGTGGTTATTAAAACAGTATTAGTTTTATTAAAAAATCTTTGTTTTGATTCTTTTCCTTCAGTGCCTTGTACCATTCCTATCTAAGCCCAATGTTCACTTGACTCCAATTGAAAACTTAGTATTAAATTAACGACAACGACTATATAGACTTGGGTAGCACACAGTGTTTAGTTGGTAACTCTGAATACATACACTGTCTGGCAGAGGGCATATGTCAGATCCAGTTCAGTTGGCATGGGGAAACAGGGGCAACTGGGCCTCAGCCATGGGGACAGGGGTAGTTTACCTTGGGTGTCTCAGTCTGTACTACCTTGGCTTCCCAAACTGGGCTACATACAACCCCTTCAGCATTTGAGTCTCAGTGGTAGCACTTTGCATCATTCACACACTTCTCAGGGAGGTAGTGCAGGGGTATGGAAACTCAGATCACACAGCAGAGCAATATCTGTTTGTCCAACCCAGTGCTTAATTTGGATAAGAAATATACTTTAATAGGCACACTTAAAACGGCATACTGCCACAGGTACAATAATATGCACTGCCACATAGGCTACTGCACCTTGGGATACTGTCTTTACTGTCTTCCTCTTCTTTCTTTCACATGAGTCCCTCCTCTTGTAAGCCTAGCCAGACCTCTGTTAGGCTATGTTGTGAGTCATTAATCAAGGCTCCCAGCTCAATGATGGTTGTTCTCAGTTCAGTACAGTCTCCTAAACATCGTCTTACCACAATGCAAGTCTCTATGCCAAGAGTCAACAATTTTACTATGATAGGGAACTCCGACAGAGGTCCACATAATTAATAACAATAGAACTAAAGAGAAAACAGAACAAAAATACATATTATATTGTAAATCGATGACAAACAATAAAACTCCTCCAGCGTTTACATAAATTGTAATTGAAAAGAAAAGGATTAAATCTAATTAGCGAGTTGATAGGTCTTGCTACAAAACACTTCATTCGAAGGAAACAATGCAGACTTAAAAAGTGACATCATGCATAATGCAGTAGGAAATGTTCAAAAAGTACTTTTTTTAAATCCAGTATTAACAGAGAAAACAAGACCCCTAAACTTCGAAAAACAGGAGTCTGAAGATTAAAGAGATGTGTTGTTCAATATACAATACTGACCATAAAGAAAGATGTCATGCATAATATAACAAAAGATGTGCAATTATGCAAGTTAAAATCTTATAGATGCCACATAAAAACATACCCACGCTTTACTAACTGCCACCGGCCAAGCCTGAAGGCAGTGGCATTATACAACTCAGACCAATAGAGGTAGACACAGAATAATTACAAAACATTCCATTGATTAGAACGTTATTGGTTTGCGGGCCATCAAATCAGTTTATAAGTTGTACATAAGAGACAGAGACATTATACAGTTACAATGTGCTTTCTGTAACAATAGCGACATGTATGATTCAGTGTACAACACTGACCGTAGCAATGTAAGGCATGCATAGTGCAACATATGATGGGCCTATATTGCAAGTCATATGGTTGTGCATTGGGACATCCTTACCAGACTAACAATCCCTGGCCTAACAGGAGGACAATAACATTATTCCCACAACCAGACAATGATCCATCCAGGATAACTAATAAATGTTGAAAAAATATTTGAAGAATTGATAGATCATATTACAGAACATTTCATTAGATGGAAATAGTAGTGACATATGAGCCTCCAGGAAAGTGAATATGTTATGTTTTAGAAAGAAAGGCCGTAAAAAGTGGAGACGTGCATTCAATAACACAGGACAAACCAAAAGAACATGATTAAGGTCTTGAATATGTTGCCGACAAAGCTTGCACGTTCATTCCCCTTTCGGGACTTTATCAAATATTCCAGTTGTATTACACAAGGAAAGCAAATCCATTCTCAATAAAAGTATAATCCTTCTGACCCCATGAGGGAAATTCCAGATTGGGTAGGGCTGAGATTCAATACCTAAAGAACTCCCCTGAACCACTAAGTTCTGCAGGTTTGACTGGCATAACGAAATTCCTCTGCCCTGACTTATTATAGGCAACGTGTTTTTATAAGGGTCTCTGGAGCAAATTTAGTTATGGAGCGTCTATACTCAAATTGAGCCCAAAACTTTCATTAGCCAAGTCTCAGTGCATTTCACCATCATGTGTCTCCGATCTGGCCCGCTTGTAGGATGAGGTGGCATGGTGGCAGGAGTGACCCTTGGTCTGGGTAGGCCACAGCAGGATGGGGCAGCCAGAGCGGCTGCCGTGAGTCCTTCAGTGAATGCAGGAAATGGGATTTACTGAGGACTCATGACAGGCATCAGACCTGCTTCTGGGTCACTGGGTAGCAGATGGGCCACCACTTAAACTGGTGTCACAACAGCATGCTAGCAGCCATGGGATGCACTTTGTAAGCATTTCATTGTTGACCATCATGCGCACAAGTCTGGGCTATGACAGTGACGTCCACCATGGACATCGTTTTTGATGTCTGCGGTGATGTCAGCCACAGGAACAGCTCAGCATGGGCACTGCTCTTGATTTAAGCAGCGAGATCAACCATGATTGCTCCTATTGCACGGTCGGCTGCCTGCCTGTGATTCTCTCTTGGGACAGAACTTCTGGAGAGACTGCAATCACCCTCTTTGGACTTGCAGATCGCTTTCTGCGGTCATCTTTCTCCTGGTAGACCCTCCACACTAGAGTCTGGCAGCTTCTGGCATTACCTGGACAGTCACACCTCCTTTGGCTTGACAGGCTCTTTCACTCTCTCAGCAGGAAGGCTGGCTTCCTGGCAGTTCAGGTCAGGGGTACAGCTCTTTTAGCAAGTAAAAACGTGAGGTTATGTACCCTCTCCTCTGGTAAGCTGGCTGTCACACAGACACCAGTTCGGGTTGTTGTACAGCAAGCCTCAAAGTATACTGCAGGATACTTGATTACTCTGGCTCACTCATGCACATACTGCATGGACTACACAAGCCACAAACACACACAGTCCACTTGGAATTTAGTACTAGTTACACATTGATGAAGAACTTTACACAAGTGTGGCCGGTTAGACTGATAAGAGGTCTGATCACGACTGTGGAGTCACATAACAAAGTATGCTGTCACTAACGCTGTACATACTAAACCCAGTGGTAGTCCACTGCCAGAAAAATGAGAGCACATTTGGTGAACCCTTCCAGGTCACAGGACAGTTGCAGGACTTCATTTGCCTCAGGGACAGGTGTAGGCCTCTGCACGTGTTATAATAGTGTGAGCCTAGAGCAAAAACTGGGATATAAGTGAGTCACAGTCTAGGACTCAGTACATGGCAACATGACTGCACACCCACAGAGAACATTCTCAGTCCCACAGCATGTTCAGGCAATATTATGATTTTCCTAAATTAATATGGCTTATCTTACAGTCTTTTCAATACATATATGTTTACTTAACTCCTATAAATATGTTATTTTGTGGATACTAAGCAAGTGCATATTTGTGTCTCCATGTATAATCATTTATGTAAATATACATTATTTCCTATCATTGTCCACCTCCACATAGTGCACACATACAAGAATAGCTGCTCCTGACCCTCTATAAGGTGAATAGCTTGGATGATTTATTTTCTTTTTTGCACAACAACAATGAGCTGGGAGCAAGGAAAGCTCACTGGAACCTGTAAAGTTAACAATTCTTTTGATCTGGTAGCTGCCTTGGTCAAGGGAGACCAGCCCTATGTCCTGGAGAGCTTACCTAAAGGCTGTAGAGCTGAGACTAGCCACAAACCCTTAACATAGGGGCAGAAGATTTGATTAGAGAGAACTGGTGAGAGGACTTCAGACGCGATGAGAGACCTCAAGGTCACAAACAATAGCTCTGCTCGAAGATTTCAGAGGGAAAATGGCCTGCCCGCCATAATACATAAAGTGGTAGTACCTTAAAACATCCTGATTCCTTGGCAGTATGGCTGAAGGCCTCATCAACACTGGCCCTTGCTGTTTGAAGGGCAAACCTGCACTATGTCTCTCCTGCCAATTTTACTCTTCTAGCATTCCTTCCTCCTGCTCAACCACAATTTCAGAAGCTCAATACAATTTACCAGATAACAAAACAGACAAACATCTGCAATCACTCACCTTTAATCTCATCAAGGCTTCACCAATCCTTCATCAATTTTGCAAATGCGCGTGGGCAGCAGAATTGCCTGCAGACCCATATCAATTACTAGCTCTGTGGCCATTCCAGTTAGAACAGCCAGCAACTCATTGAATATAGGTATTTTCCCAAAGCAACTCTATATGCCTTACATAATACCCTCCCTAAACCAAACAGGCTTTGAGCCAAGAGATCCTTCTAACTGCTGGCTCAAAACAGACTCTTTTAGTCAAAAAGATAGAATGATTGAAAGGTTTGCCTCAAAACATATACCTATTTACGAAGAAAATAACCTGCTTTAAGATTACCAAAACAGATTCAAGTATGACTGAGGCATGTAAGCAGCAGTGATGTCCATGTGGAATGATTTTAAAACAACAGTGGATTAAAACTGAAGTACCGCCACACCTTTTACTTGAACTCTTCAATGTCGTTGATACTGTTCACCATCCCAAGCTTTTACAGAGACTTGACTACATCAGATTGCAGGACGCATAACTGAAGCCGATTGCATCTTTTCTATAAGACAGCTCATTATCTCACTGCTCCCTTCATGTTAGTTCCATTAATTCACAACTAATGTACCAAACATCTTTACCCCTCTAGAAAATTCACCTTAGTTCTATATTGCTCCAAACCTGCTCCTTCAATTTCAAGTGTTACTGTTAAGCAGATAATAAACAAATCATACTTAAGTGTGAAAACTCATCTGACTTTGACTCAAAATCAATTGGACAGTATCTCAAAGTCATACAATGGATGTTATCTAATCCCAGCAAAATAAACACATCACAGATTGAAATATCCACATGCAATAAATGCATCCAACACCACCAATCGGCAATATGCCTCAGCAAGCAGGCCCGCCACCAAACAACTGAACCTAAGTGAGGAATCTAGGGATAAATATGGACTTCAGTCAGTCACTCATGCGGGATGGGGAGGTGGAGAGTCACAATTTAGATGCTTTAATAGCGCCCTTTAACAATATCGACTATCACCATATTGTCAAGATAAGTAGATGTGGAGTTAGATTAGTAACTATACACTTCAGTATCCATACTTTATTTGCAGGTCAAGTTGTAGTTAATATTGTGGAGTCAATATTTGTGTAGGTCAATACTTTTGTCGTCAGTATTGTGTCATACAATCGATAAGGATGAGTTCTACAGCTATATTAATTAATTTAGTTATTTAAAGCTTTTACTGCACTGTGTGTAACCTTTCAGATTCTACAGTGTGCAAGATATGGAATATAGATATTATATTCAAGAGAAAAGACAATGTAAAGAGAGAGTGCAGTCAGTTGGGTGGATATCCATAGTTGATATTCTCAAACTGGGGTCCCTGGCACATCAGTAAGCTTGAGGGAATGAGCATTTCAGTTTTCAGGCCATTCTAAAGCACATGTGGTTGGGTTGTGTTTGGGACTTTAGGAAGGGTTGAGAGAATACCATGGTCTTGGGTCATGCACAGCATGGGATTGTCACCTGAGGTCCTTCAGTTTACATACACATTGATGAATCGGGTTGCAAGCCAATAAGCAGAGGCTTATAGCTGATGTGCAGTTAAGAGCTCGCTGCTAGCTAGTCAGTCTCTAGATATGTTGAAAAAAAGAGACGGCGCTGCTAGGGAATTCGAAAGTGTGACATTGCAATAAATAAAACAAACCTACATTCATTAACTGATGAAGCCTGCTGGCTTGTCTCTGTGGTGCTGCCACTCACTCCCAGGAGTACAGTTTGTTCTTCATTACAAGCTGTTTATTCTTTGTAATGAAGTATTGTATAAGTGTGCTTTACCATGAATTATTCATCACCTCCTTCCCGGAAGGTACCAGGCTGGTGGCACTGATTGCATGCGGAATGCTGCTTTTGTTGAAAAGTAGAGCTCATTTTAGACGTTCTGCCCTTCCATTTGCTTCTTCACCTCCCAGTCCACAGGTCAGCCTGGTAAGGCAGGCTGGGGTTTGAAGGTGGTCAAGGGCTGAATATTGTCATGCACTCTTATCAGGACGTTGATCTTGGGAGTCAGATATCATGTTTTAAGTACTCAGGGCACAATTAGAGGTAAGCAAGGCGCTGATTGTTCGATCTAGAGGACTAGCTCTGACTTAGCTCAAGTTCATCTTGGTTACTAGAGCTCCAAAATGAGTTGAGCTTTTAAGTGGCTCCTGCCTGCCACCCACACTCTAACTTCATGTTTCAAGAATGAAAAAGAACCCATTAAACGTTGATCTAAAACATTATAGAGACAGAGATGCCCATTTATTGGCTGTATTTCAGAATGTGAAACCAGAAATACTATTAGTCACAGCTTCCTCGCTTGACTAAATAGTTGGATCCCATAGGAAAGTGGGATATTAGTAGGTGGGGGCATACACCCTAAGCTAGTAATAATGCCACAATCACTAATATGTCCATTCAAGTCTCAGTAAATTAATCCTTACCCAACCCTCTGTAGCTTAGCAAATGAGCAGTCAGGCTTAACTTAGGAGACAGGTATGTATAAAGCATTCAATACCACCAAAACAGTAAACAAGTAAAAGACACCACACAATAAAAAATCAAATACCAATTTATACAAATAGAAAATATTTTTATCTTCAGACCAACGCCAAATTGACAAATATCTAATGTAGGGAACCAGAGATATGAATTTTCAAAGATCAAATTAAAAATTGTGCATTCTAGCGCCAAAAAGCTTAAAGCCCCACTTGTGGCTATCTGGTTTCTTTGGACTGGGACAAAGTCAAAGTTTTAGACTGACTTCAATGGAGCATGGTTCGAATACGCAGAGGCCTAGGTCCGGTCAAACGTTTACCTTCGGACTTCATGTTTTTCTTGGAGATTTTCTCTCAATGACGTTTCCTCAGGTTCCTCGGAGTCTGTTTCGATGATGGTGGCTTGCTTGAGCATGACGACACAGTGAGCCTCTTGAAGTCTCAACATCAACAGTGAGGAGAAACTGAGCTTTCAGTGGTCAGGCCAATCCGCAAGTTGACGACAGTGGCTCGACTCTCTAAGTCAAGCCAGTCTCCTCCTGGAGCTTTTCTACAAACCTTTGCAGAATGTTTCCAAACTTTTAAATCTTGTTAGCTCTGAGTTTCTTTGAGGAAAATAAGGGTCCACTATCTCAGGCCAAGAGTTTAGAGACTATGGATGGCCTCTTACGGGCTAGGATTCAATTTCACAAGATATGCTTACACAGATCAGGAGCATTCTAGTTTCTACTGGTCAGCTAGGCTGTCAGGGTGCACTGAGGAGAAGAGAGTGAAAGAAGAGCCCACACAAGTGAAACTTCAAAAACCACCCTGGGCAGTGAAAGTACAAACTCAACAGGCATACTGAGAAGATGGAAGTAAAAGAAGATGCTCACTTGTGAGACAAGAAAAATGTCTGAGGCAGTGAAATTACAGAATCAAAGAGTGCACCTAAATAAAGAAAATGAAGAACGATATACATGGTCCTAGGCCCAGCTCTCCCGTGCTGCTGTACTGCTCTGTTTCCTCCCTGTTTCTCTGAGTGCTTTCTCCTGCTTTTGCCTAATTTTTTTACTGCCTCACCTTCCTTTCCCCTGTTTTTTCCGTGTGCTTTCTCCTGCTTTTGCCTCACGTTTTACTGCTTCACCTTCCTTTCGCCTGTTTTTTACGAGTGCTTTCTCCTGTTTTTATCCTTTTTAATGCTTTCTCCTTCCTTTTCCCCATTTTTCCGAGTGCTTTCCCCTGCTTTTGCCTCACTTTTGACTGATTTCGCCTTGTTTTTCTAAGTGCTTTCTCTGCTTTTGCCTCATTTTTTACTGGTTTCTCCTTTCTTTCCCCAGTTTTTGAGTGTTTTCTCCTGCCGTTGCCTTTTTTATAGCTTTCTCCTTCCTTTATCTGTTTTCTGGGTGTTTTCAACTGCCTTTGTCTGCTTTCTACTTCTTTTACCCCCATTTTATTGAGTGCTTTCTCCTGCTTTTGCCTCATTTTTTACTGCTCCCTCCTCCCTCCCCCCTTTTTTCTGAGTGCTTTCTTCTGCTTTTGCATTGTTTTTACTACTTTCTACTCCCCAGCTAGTTTTTCTGAGTGCTTTCATCTGTTTTTCCTTTATTTTTCACTGCTTCTCTTTGTTGTTTCCTCATTTTAGAGGGACCCAAACATTGTTGTTCAAATGAACAGAGCACCACGAAGCAGCTAGAAACTCTAATGTCTTGATACCCTCACAGGTTATTTGCTGTGCTTTATAAATCCTGATTGATTGATTCCTCTCTTTTGATCTTTCAGGGGCCTCCTTCCAGCTCTGTTGTACCTGTTATTGATCAGGGAGTGCACTCCTTTCTCTTTGAGTCAGCACAGTCCTTTCTTAAGGGAGCCTTGTGAGTGCAGCAGGTGCAGTCTTTCAGAGTGCAGGCCTTCTATGGTGCAGTCCAGGGGTCCAGCAGGGCAGTCCTCCTCTTCTGTTCTTCCAGGCAGTGATCTGATAAGCTACTGCAGCTCTTCCATATTTATTCTCCACGTGGGCTCGCAAAAGGGAACACCCTAACCCAGAGGTCTTCAAACTGGGGGGTGGGCCCCCCTAGGTGGGCCTCAAATGATCCGGGGGAGCCATGCTCTGGTAAAAAGAAGCATTATGTCGATAACAGGTCTCCGTTTTAAGCTGAAAACAATGAGAAGCAGTAAACTGCTCTGTAATTGGCTACCACTAACATGTTTTGTATCCAAGCAGGGAGTATGTGCCAAAAGGGAAGGAACTCCACCCCCAATGATTACACTGTGGATTCTTCCACACATTAGGAAGGCCTGCCTGATCAGAATAGTATGTTTTGCATAATTTATTTGATTGCATTTACAGTAACAGAACTTAACTGCAATGTTTAAATAAGTCTAGACATATTTAAACATTGCTATTGTAATAGAATAATTGTGAAGAATTTGGAGGGGGGCCACAGCATGAGAAACTTTGAGGACCACTGCCCTAACCAATAGGGGTAAAGGTAGGACCATTTACTGCGAAGTGTGCCATGTTTTTGACCCAGAATGCACCATTCTTCCAAAAATCTAAATGGAAAAAAACTCTCCTTGGTGTGCGTTTCTGTGTATCAAAACCCAGATGTGTGGCTAAAATCTGACTACACACTCCTTCCAGCCCCTCTCCTAATCTGGTTAGAAGAGCTCCCATCTGACTGGGGATCAAGGAATCAGGGCTCATTCTGGGTCCTATGACATCTGTTTTCCTGCCTTTGAAGTCCAGCTTATCTCCCGAGCCCCCTTCATCTCTCTGACTTCCTCAGAAAGCAAATCTCCTCCCACCAAATGGCTGTATTGTTGCAGCCCCAGACCTCTTCACACCTACTCACAAAGCAGCTTGGCTCGACCTGTCAAAGGCTGACTGAGCAGAAGAGGCTGCTACAAGGGATGTTTTAGGTAACTTTTGGACAGTAAGTTCTAAAATGACTTTCCTGTAATAGCTACATTAAATCCTACTTTGGCAAGTTATTGGCTTTAACATGACTATTAATTTGATACTTTGAATGGTATTGCTAGCTAGCTCCAATGCAAAGACAGACTTCATCAAATGTAATGAAGCCTTCCCCATGTTACTCTATGAGGCTAGCAGCAGTACAACAGAGATAACTGACTTTGGCTGTTTTTTCCTTGATAGGGCATATAAAACAACTTTTATATTGTCCCTGTTTTTTCTAACAATGCACCCTACCCTTAGGGCACCAAGGGCAAACCACAGAGGTAACCTTTAAGTAATAAAAAGGTAGTTTGTGACTTTGGAAGTACTTTTAATTCCAAAGTCGGAATTTGGACATGGTTTCGTTTGAAAACCAGTCTGCAAGGCAGGTCTGGCTTTAAAATGTCACCGGACACCACAGTAGTGCACACTTAAGTGCATTAAGTCCAATGGGATCTTTAAACATACATCCCAGAGACTTACAGGTAGGTTGTTTTTGCCAACATCCCAGAGACTTACATGTAGGTTGTCTTTGCCAATTTTCTTACACCAATTACCACATACCTTTAGAGGACAGAGCACTGGCCCTGGCCCAGTTAGCTGAGCCCAGGGCACTTTCAGAGTCAGTAATCACCAGCTGCAGTCAAAATAAATGGAGGTAAACAGGAAAAAAAAGGTTGACTTTGCTACTGACCCTAGGTGAATATTTTATTACAATGTGCCATCTTCATTACAACATATGTGAGCTTCATGATATATGCAAGTTCAAGGTGTGTGCTATTCAAAAACCTCTCTTGTGTTTGAGTCAATAGACTGTAATGTTGCTCCATATTTAATAAGAATCATGGGGCATATTATCAAACATGGCGTTAAAATTATCGCCGCTTTAGCGGCAGAAAACTGCCGCTAAAGCAGCGATAATAGGCTTGATAATATGCCGCAGAGAATTCCAATAGAAGCCCATGTTGACACGAGAACATGGGTTTCAATGAGAACTCTCAAGGGCATATTATCAAGCCCATTCTCGCCACTTTAGCAGCAGTTTTCTGCCGCTAAAGCGGCGATAATTTTAACGCAGTTTCTTGATAATATGACCCCTAGATTTCTGATGCGTTACCCCAAAATCCTGATGGTAGTTTGAATCTTTGTTTAATAATTCTTCATAACTTTTAATCTTGATATCACATTACATTTCATCGTTGTCACATTAAATCCTCAGAACGTGTATTTTGGATAGCAAGCCCATGCATTTCAGGCTGGATCCTTTATCAGGGGCTGATTTCTAAAATGTAACGGACCATCATTGCTTCTTTGCACTTTGCACTTTGCACTTTATCGCCAGCCCCTGCCTGGGCTACCGGCACGCTTTACTTTCTGCCTGGCCCCTGCATCACGTTATTTAACTCAGAATCAGTCACGCCATGCGGGCCGCGCGCGGACGGCGCCCAGGCCAAGACCAGGCCATGACGGGCCCGTCTGAGCCCGTCAGAGATCAAAAGAGGCTGGGCTGGGCAATCCCTCTTAACTCTGTATATCGGGTAACGGTATCTCCATACGGACCCTTTGATTGTGGTAATATTATTGACTGATTCTTGTGTATTCTTGTTACTCCTGATCAGGAGCCTTTAATGGGGAATGAGGCACTATCTATTGCTTCTTGTATTGTGAAGGATAATAAGAGAGGGGAGCGTTTGGTGCCAATAGTGGATCGGTTTATTCTATATTTTATCTTTTATAATTACTGTGTATTAAGGGTTTGATCATCTTGCTCAGGTTGGGGTTGATTGATCCCTGTGAGATGGGAAAGAGAAAGCTGCACATTTCAAACTTTGGGCAATCAGTAAAAAAGGCCAAAGACGCTAACATGTCCCTGATGAAATACCTAACGGGAGTGGTAGGTGCCCTTGCTAAACAAATATTGAATGTAGAGGAGGCCCTAAACAAAGATCCACAAGGCCCACTCCAAGATAGCAGGGCCAAAATACCTCTTCATAATGAATTGGGGGACGTTGTTACTTCACACATTATGCCTGTGGAACATCACAATGGCTGCGTCCAGATCACGAGTGATGAGATTTCCCTAAGTGATCCGGACGGTGAATCTCTACCCCCGCCAAAAAGAGCGTGTAACCCTAAAACGAAGGTTACCCCTGTAAATTTACCGCCACTTATTCATCAAGCCCCTCCTGTCTCTAACAAACAAAAACTCAAAACCAAAGTACAACAGGGGAAAGGTATTCTACCTATTACTAAAGGAAAAGAACAAGAAACATGTACCAAAAGTAAAGGTAATGGTAAGGACCACTCCACTAATAATCCGACTGGGATGATGGGTCTGTTGACTAACCTTACTAAATATATTAAAGAATCTATTGGTACCCTGGAGAAGAGATTAAATAAAATAGAAACCGGTCTGGAAACCATCTTAGTGCGTATGAGTCCTATAAAGGAAGTGATAAACAAACAGCCTGATATTGGCGGTGACGATAGAACAGCTAAACCCTAAAGCCAGATCTTGTCAGTTAGCACCTTAAGTAATGGAAAGCAGTTAGCTGAGAGGGAGAGAACTAACAGAATACTTGGATCCTCAAAAATGAAAGATACTTCACCTAGTAGTCCACTAAATAGGGTAGTGGAAACTAGAGAGAGCGAGAGAGTTAGAGCAGAAGCTAGGCAGGGCGATTTACTCGTTTTCGATTCACGTCCTAGCCTGGGAGCATCAGCGGTAGATAAGCAGGATCATCCTTCTAATGAACTTAATCTAAATCTTCCTCCTGCTGCGGTTCCCTACACAGTGGTTCCGGCTAATGTTCCACTATCTTCAGAGGGGAAAAACAAAACCTGGGTTACCCTGAGGAACAAAGTTATTCATTGTCTAGGGAGTAAAACAGGTCTGTAACAAGAAACGTTTTCATTTTTTAAAATAGTCAGACGTTTCTCCTGGGTGGGTACAAGCAGAAAAGTTTTTAGAGGGGATTGTGTTGTTCTTTCTCCGGGATCTCCAGCTCTGGTTCATGAAATTCTTGCTCGAACCAGCGATAAAAATTTTACGAAGGATGACATTAAGGTTCTTCCCCTGGGTTACTTTTATCAGCCCAAAATGTTTAATAAGTATACAGGCTTATACCCACGCTCACAGCCCAACAGTAACTCAATCTATAACCTAGAAGTAACAAATAGATTTGGGCCTCTTCAATTCTTAGATGAGGTTGATTGACTCCTAGTTCCTAAAGACTACTATAAGCCTGTCGTAAGCCCGGTCCTCAAACAACCTAGCAGGGTAATTCTGACTAAAACCTCTGGGCTATTTAATGCTGTCCAGAGAGAAGTTACTAGTAGGGGAGTTTCAGTAGATGATTTGTTTCTAATTACCAATAATCATTATAACCCCAATGTATCCTCGGTTTTTCAAAACTCACGTCAAATAATATCAACAGGAGTCGTGGGGCCACTAAAAGTTGATCAGAGCGATTTATCAAGTAGGGGAGAATCTATAGATTTACCGTCTAGTGTAAATATTGATTCTAGTATGATTGAAGATGTGCGGAGGGTGGGGACCCCAGGTCAGGATTTGAGTGGTCAGGCGATTAGTATATCAAATGAAAGTATCCCAGGGAATATTAGAGTGGTTTTTGGAACATTGCTGGCCTTCAAACGAAGGTGAATAACCCATTGTGGATAGATTTCATTCGTAACTTTGATATTTTTTGTCTCCAGGAGACGTGGTTGTTGAAGGAGATACATATTGATGGTTTTAAGACTTTTCACACACCAGCCACGCGGTCAGCTCACGGGAGACATAAAGGAGGGACTTGTGTTTATACTTCAAATATGCTGAGGGTCCAAAAGATTAAAATGACATAATCAACCACATTTTACCAAATTGTCAACATTCATTTGCTTTTGAAAATAGAGGTAATGGTTGTAAATTTTTACAATAATATAGACAGGGGTCAACTGGGTGCAGCTTTAAAGAGCCTTAGTGACGATCTGTGTAAATTAGTAGCCCCTAAAGGGATGGATGTGATTATGATCTGGGGTGGTGATTTTAATGCTAGTATTTGTCCTTTGGCTGAATGCAGGGTTTGTGGTATAGAAACTGAAGAGTATGACCATGTGGCTCACTTTGCTCACTCAGACAGGGGCGAAAGGTTTAATGATATTATGGCATCTCTTGATCTGGGTTTTGCCAATATGGTGTGCTCCCCACCAGTGGACTGTGGTTGTACGTTTATTGGTCGAGGCTTCAAATCACTGATAGATTTTATCATCGTTCCAAATCGCTATGCAAATTGGTTTGACAAATTTACAACCCACTCTAACGTTTTGAGTGACCATCTTCCCTTAAGTATGAATATAGTACTTCCCAAAACTGGTATCCAATTAACTATAAATAGTCTGGCTTGGACTCAAGATATTGCCTTGGTCTGACAGAATGGTTATTCGTTACGTTGGGGGAAGAAAGACTCGGAGGTTTTGAATAAACAGATTATGACCAAGGCCATGGGCCCTATAGTGGAGTGCTTACTAGAAGGCACTTCTTATATGGGCATATTGAGCGCGTTCTCTTTAATCACAATAGTAGTACAAACAACGGTCAGAGTTCACCACAAGGGTCCAACTAAAATGAATAATGGGTGGTTTGACAGTATGTGCGCCAAAACTTACTCATCCTTAAAGGCTGCACTTCATAGAATAGAGAGAGACCAAGAGGAAATTAGAGCTTGTAGGAAGGCATATAACCTCGCTAGGAAAAATCGTAAGAAAGAATTTAAAGAACAAGCCTGGACCAACCTGTATGAAGCATCCCTACGTAAGGATTGTAACTCTTTTTGGCAGGCAGTAAAGGCTCTGTTTGTTTCTAACAATGAGGGACCAAAGTCTAACAATGAGGGACCAAAGATAGAGGTCGCTATTGATGAGAATTTGTGGATTAATTTTTTCTCCAACGTGTATCGCAATAAGGTGAACAAGGATACTATTATAGTTCCTTATTCACAACTACCTGGAGATTTCTTGCCTATTGACATCTGCATTACTCTTGATGAAGTTTTAGCGGCTGTTAATGCAAGTAAAAGAGGTAAGGCACCAGGACCCGATGGGGTACCGTTAGATTTGTATAAATGCACCACAGAGCTATGGTCCCCCCTGTTAACTCCGGTTTTAGAAGCATGCTGTGCAAAGGGTTTTATTAAATCCTGGTCAGAGTCCGTGATAATTCCAATATTTAAAAAAGGGGATCGTGATAATCCAGTTTGTTATCGACCCATATCCCTTTTAGATTCGCTCATGAAAATAGCAGGAAGGGTAGTTTTGAATAGGCTTCAAACGTGGTCAGAGGACAACAATATTTTAAGTCCAGTCCAATACGGTTTTAGGCAGGGGCTGGGCACAAATGAGCAGGTCTTAAATCTCTGTATTTTAATGGGGAAGTATACCCAAGCTAAGGCTGGGAAGTTTATGTGGCGTTTGTCGACCTTAGTGCCGCCTTGGATTGCGTTGTCCATACCAGATTGTGGAAAATCCTAGAGGACTTAAATGTTGACCCCGCACTGGTGCAATTTTTGAGACAATTATGTGCGGGGGCCACAGCGAAGGTGAGGTATGGACTAAAGGGTGAATGCACAAAGCCATTCGCGTGGAGAGGGGCGTCAGACAAGGGTGCGTCCTGGCGCCGTTCCTTTTCACTCTATACACTAATGCCCTGGAAGAGGAACTAGCGACCAGGGCGAGAGACATCTTGAGTCCCTTAGAATTGGGGTGGAAATTAATAAATATTCGGTGATCCAGCATCAAATGACCCTGGTCACCCATTGTATTCAACCCTACCTTGTGTGGTGCACTGGTGGGTACGACAGATATGTCCTCACTAGGTTTAGGTTTGATAGTTTCCATTGTTTGGTTACATTTCCTGTCATAAACGCTTGGTCCAGAGACCTTTGTCATTGTCCATGTGATAATATATCCGGACAAATAACAATGCATGTGACCATTTTTTGTAAATTTTATTCCAAGGAAAGAGCAAGATGGATTATGCCATTTTTGAAGAAGGAAGCCTGGCGGCAATGTCGCCCGGCCTTTTTATATCTACAATTATTGGAAAATATGTATTGCATAGGTTTTATGACTGGATTCCTGAAAAGTATTGTGAGGAAAAGGAAAAGTATAACTGTATATATTCCAATCTGAAAATTGCTTATTGTTGGATGAGATGTTTTTACACAGTGTGTTGTTAATTTGTTTTATCCATATGAATTGTTTTTAAATTTTACTTTTATTATTAAATTAATTGTCTAAAATTGAATAAAGCATTTTCTGTTTCTGATTCTGATTCTGATTCTGAACACCATACATTAATCTAGGATATTGAATACCACCTCTATGGTTAGTATTTCATGCCCGTTATCTAAGAAATGTGCATTAACAAAAAATACTCAATAAAGTTATCAAGAACTAAAAAAACAGTTTTTTCACAGAAAAAGAGAAGGTTTAAATGAAGCATAATACACACCTACAGTGAAACAACCCGATCTACGTGGTAAGACCGGTGTGACGCCGAATGAAATGACAGTGTAAAATAGTGAATAATAAAGAATAGTGAAAAGTGGACACTCATATTAGAAAACAGTATACATCCAAGTAGTGTGAAAAAGAAGCAATATTCGGGAAACCACCCATGACCAGAGTGAGCACAGACAGTCTAATGCCGAACAAGTGGAAGCCATTAGACTGTAAATACAGTCATAGTGCAGATTACATTTGCATCTGTGCGTTATGCACCGAGAAAGGAACAGGGAAAGTAGACATAAAAAAAGGATTGCAAGGTGTACGCAACTCAGGAAGTGTTTTCTAAAGAAATAAACAGTGGACTACGAAGTGACAACAAATCCTAAAATGGGTGGAATCGTGACCTGAATGCACAAAATTGAAGTAGAGCCTTAAATAATGTTTATGAGATAGAAAATGTTGCGTAAACCTAAAAATGAAAGGATAAAAGATTTAGAAAGAAAGATAAGGAAAACAGGCAGTACAAAAGACTTGACCTTGAAAAATATACAAAGGCATATTCCGTTAAAGGTCGGGCATGAGGTACATGGTTCATAGAGTACAAAATAAAACAAATCATCATGACAAAAACGCAATTTGAAAAAATGCAAGTAGATCTGAGGGAGTTCCTCTGTTTGAGATATAAAAATCAAGCAGTTAACAATATTATGGAGATATCCAGCTATCGGCAATCATAAGAAACAATTAAAGTCCATTGTTCATTTAGTCCATTTGGGCTGATAGAATTCAAGCGGTTCATACAGTAGGTTTCCCTTTGAAGCAAATGTCTGTTATTGTCTCTTCCTGCTTTGACTGGTACATATTCGAGTATCAGAAATCTCAATTGGCTGATGTTATAATTAATTGTGAGTATTAAAATGAACTGCAAGCATTGATTTTGAGTTCTTAGTACGTATATTTCTTTGCTGTATTTGTGTTGTCTCACAACCAACTCCAGCCATTCGTCACTTTAGTGCCAACAGATGCATCAGAATTTCTGAAACATCTGTGAATCTTTGCGACATGGAGCACTGTTCTGTAAATACAGCATATCCATGGCATCGTTAGGGCATTTGCGGTAGGCACAAGAAATCTGACACAGTGATGCCAAAGTGTCAATTCATGTAACTATGCCCCTTACTTCCCAAACGTTACCATCTGTGCTTAGGTTGTAAGATTATCCTATTAAACCACAAGAACCATGGACAATGTCCACGATGAGGATTAGAGGCTCTAGGGCCTGAAGGGTGAACTGGCCTCCAATCGGATCCTATAAAACTATATAAATTCACTTTGGTGGCTTTTTTGTGTGAGATATCTAAATGTATATGTCCAGGGCCCATTCTTAGGACTCCACTGCTAAATGCCTGTTTGCTGAATACAAACTTTGCTTCGTTTTCATTCCACAACCTGCCTCTTTTTTCTGCCGCCAGACATTTCCTTGTCTCACTCTTACAGGTTTTTTTCATCCTTGCTTTCTCCCTTTGTCACTGCTTTCCTATCTCTCTCTTCCTCTGTCTTTCTCCTTTTCTGCCTTTTTCTCAATCTCTTGCTCTGGGTCAAAATCTGATGATGAAAAACAAATATCTATTCTGCCTTGCAAGTGTGTGATACTCCGTCCAATAGTGTTGTAAGATGTTGTACGTATAATAATTAGTTCACAGAGTTTCACTCCACGGAACTCTGCAAAGTGTCAGAAAAACTCTGCCACAGAGTTCCGCCAGCTGTGGAGTCTGTTAAGTCGCACTGCTGGCACTGATTTTTTGTCCTGGGAGTTTATCCCATGCTGTGAAATCAGCGCAAACGGCACTACATGTCGCACCAGAGGGTGCTTCTGCTTTCTGTTGCTCGAGTAGATATTGTACTCGAGCGGCAGCTCTCAACGCGAACGGCAAATTTCTAAACGCAAGCTGTTGCAACCTTCCACAACTGCCTGCATTGAGAAATCTCACCAGGAGGTGGTCTAGTGCGTGATTTTTTCGGGAGTCCTCACCAACTTGACGTTGGTGAGCTGCTTGAGAGGGAAAAACTCCACTATGCATCGTTTCGCTGAGTTTTTCGAAACTCTGTGTGGAGTGCGCAAAACTCTGCGAACTCTGCTGGCAGAGCCGAATTCTTCGCCCACCCCAGTTATAATTAAATGTACAGGCTTTTGTAAGCATATTGATATCCCAAACATAGAATATCCATATGGGATTGGCTGTGTGCACTGAGCTGTGTCTGTTGTGGACTGTTGAGAGGGAGGCCAACAGTGCAGAAAAATGTTTTGGCCTTGCTGGAGGAGGTGCTTAAGCGCTCAGTTTCTGTAAAGGTTAAAGGAGTAAGGGATGGAAGTTCTTGTTCCTTCACCATGGACTCACTTCTGAAATGTTGTCATCTTTTGTTTATGCTCTTGTTTCATGTGTTCTGTGTTTTGTGGACACCATAGTTTTTTCTTGTTAGGAATCATAGTAACGGTCACAATACATTAGTCTTGGCTACAGTATTCCTCACCATTCACTGTCAAATTTTCAACATGCAGTCATGCAATGCTACATGTCATTTTGTGTTGCAACGAGGGCTGGACTGGCCATAGTAGGCATCAAGCATTTTTCCGGGAGTCTGGAAGGGTGGGGGCCGGTTTTGCAGCAGTGGGGGCCAGTTTTTAGTTACTGAGGACCGGTTTTCCAGCGGTGGTGCAATATTGTCCCCCAGTACCAAAAGCAGCAGTGCTTCACACTTGCACTGCCCCCCCTACATCTACTCCCCTTCTTTGGGTTCAGAGTCCGGCCCTGGCAACCGGTTTGCACCTAAACATTCCCTGCCAGTAGTTAGTTCTGGTTTCAGTGTGAATAACACTGGTGCGTTTCTACACATTCGAGGGAGGAGAGCCGTAGGAGTTCAGAACATCAGTTCCCTGGGCAGCAATTGTGTGAGTGAAAAGACTTCTGCTCCTGTAGACTGCTTGGCAGTGCAGACGGCTGTAGGCTTTCACCTCTGGTCCGTCTGGGACAGTGCGCATGGTATCTGCGTCTCTATGTTAAACTAAATTGGGATTTATAGAGTGTGCATTGCCCAAAAAAGGTAATTTTGGAGCTAGGCCTAGCAGACAGTGGGAGGTGAGATGGCTATGAAGAAGAAAAAAGTTGTGGAAGAAGAAATCACTGGGTTTGGAGCTACAGAAAAGTGCATCATGAGCAGATCTGACACGAGGGGTTCACTAGTTTTTCAGCTACTACATGCCCACCACCTTCTCCTGCTTCGGAAATGAGTACTGAGATCCTCCCACTTCAAAGGTGAGCGCAATGGGACTGGCAGCACAGGTGCTAACAACAGAAGACATATCAGAAGCTCTGCTTCTGAGAGCCTCCTAACTGAGGAGTGTGACAGACTGCCTTCTCTCAACATTTAAAGTCGCAATCCAATTCATCTGGCTAGCTGGTGGTTGTATTATGTACATATGTAAAACCATTTCCCATGGGGTGTAATGCAGGCCTCTGCATCCCCTGCAGCACAGAGGGGCCCCTAACCCTTCGGGGGTGCCTCACCCATTCAGCCAAGGACAATGGACACCTGTGAGACTCAGTGGACCCTCCTAATATTCATATTCTGCAGGGGGCATCATTTTGCATTACTCCTCTGCCTTTTCCCCTTCCACAAGGAAAAGATCACCCTTTGGCACCTTAGGAAGATGCTACTGCAGCTTAACCCTTAAGGTATTCCATTTATATTTGCTTTTGAATTTTTTGATCACCATTGCTATGATAACGCCATGTGAATACATTTCTGGAGTTAGTCGCGATACTCTACTGAAACCGGTGACTTACTGCTGGCTAGCTGAGTTGCCCAAGGGCAGGAAAACAAAACCCTATGGCCTCCTATTCAGCTGTGTGATAGAGAACCTCTCTCACCAGAGAACACTCTGTTACAAGGGATAAACCAGGATACTCAACAGTTACTCCTCTGCAGCGACGGCCCGTATAGGGCGTGTTACCGGGGCGGTGACGTGGGGCAGAGGAGGGGCAGGGTGGGGGGTTGCAAAATGCGGCATACGGCAGATTGCAGGTAAGTTACGGGAAAAAAAAATACGAATTTCGTTGCGCGCGCAGCATCGCCAAATGTGAAGCAGCGCGCGCAACAAAATTTGTTTTCTTGATTTTTTCAACCTGCAATCGGCCGTATGCCGCATTTTGCAACCCCCCACCCTGCCCCTCCTCTGCCCCACGTCACCGCCCCGGTAACACGCCCTATACGGGCCGTCGCTGCCCCTCTGGAAAAACTGAAATCAGAGATTAAAGTGGTTAATAGGGGGATACAGCTTATCACTTGCCAAACTAAAAAGACGATCTAAAATAGAAAACAACAAAGCAATTCAAAATACACACGACAATATGACAAAGCAGTCAAAAGGGCACAACAATTCTTCCCTACTTGGATGTATCTGGTAACAACGCCAAGATTTCCTGAAGGGTGCGTGGGTGCTCACATAACGCTTTTGAAATGTTGCTCTGTGCCTGCAGGCCTTTTTAGTGGTAAGTACATTGATGTAATCATTTGAGAAACTTTGCACAATGTGCAGGTGAGGCGGAGGCCCGTGCAGGTAAGAGCGGTGGGGTCGAGTTCATGGGGGTGGGGATTCGACAGACGACCACGAGGGAAAATTAAATAAATACTTATTTTTCCCCATCGTCGTTTATCGAAATCCCCCGCCCCTCCACCCAGCCCCACTGCCTCACCGCTCTTACCTGCACGGGCCGCTGCTGACCATGCAGGTATCCATTTGAAATATTATTAAATAACCCCAAGTGTTCAGTAAAATAACTAGGTTCCTGCAATCATCAACCATACAGAAAAGTCCTAATAATCTCACTTAACACAACAATAGGATTCTTAGAGCCACTGACACTTATCAGCTTGGAAATATAAATAAACTGTTATGGCATAGTGTACAATCCAAAGCCATCTGCATTCAACCTGCCCATCTGATCTGTCCTTTCTCACCTTTTGAATCCATAATAAAGTTTCTTTATATGATGCATTGCTGCCTACAGGTTGTAAGCAAAAGAACATTTGTGGAGTGAAATTAGAGCTAGTTTGAACTCGTAAATAGCTAATTTATTGAAGAAAGCAGGCACAGTTCTCTAATAAAATATATGCCAGCCTACATCCTCACATATTTTTTTCCTCTAAACTAAAAAAACAAATGCTTTCTTCTAAATTTTATTTGACCTTTTTCAGATGATTCCACACAGTTACAGTGTTGTACCTTCGAGCATCCACCCAAAAATTAAAGGAAAGCATTGCGGCAGAATGGCATTCCCTGCTTTTTTCATCACTCTCATTGTGTCTCAAGCAACACAATTTAGCAAAGTCACTAGGAGCACAGCACTTTTTAACTAATTACTAATTTTGGCTAGTAATTTCTAAGGCGACCCTCAGGGTCCCACTAGTAATCCTCTGGAAAATCTACCTCCTTTAGGGCTTCTGGGCAGTCACGGTCCGTGCAGGTAACAGTGGTGGGGCCGTGTAAGGGGGGATTCCGAGGAACGATGAGAGGGAAAATTAAATAAATAATTTATTTTCCCTTGGCATCATCCCTCGGAATACCCCCTTACACGGCCCACCACGGTTACCTACACGGAGCGTGGCTGCTTCTGGGTACCCTTGTAATAGTACCTCCATATGTGGCATTAGCAGGAGGATTACTGGGTCACAGTTCATAAGGGCATGAGGAAGTATTTTTTGTTGTGCTCTGGACAACACAGTGACCTCCGCAGGGGAAACAACCTTTACAACGCAATCATTACAATGCACGACCTTTACAACGCAGTCATTACAACGCAACATCCTTTACATCGCATGCCATTACAACGCATGTCACTACAACGCATGTCATTACAAGTCATGTCACTGCAATGTATGCCATTACAACGCGTTATAAGGTAAGTAAGGGGGAATAGTCATTTTTACCCCTACACTATCCAACACTCACTCTACTGTTTGCACTCACTGGAGTGGGAATACTAATTTTTACCCCTACACTATCCAACACTTACCCTATTGTTGCACTCACTGGCGTGGTAATAGTAATTGTTACCCCCACACTATCCAACACTTACCCTACTGTTGCACTCACTGTAGTGGGAATAGTAATTTTTACCCCTACACTATCCAACCCTTACCCTACTGTTGCCCTAAAAGTAATATGCGTTGTAATGGTATGCATTTTATTGGAATGCATTGTAAATGTAGTTTCTAAAAATGGGTTGTGATGGCATGCGATGTAAAATCATGCATTGTAATGGATGTTGTGATGTAAAAACTGTGTTGTAAGGGCACAAAAATATGCACTGGTACCATGCTGGATGATAAATTGTGAAAACTCTAGATTAGAACGTGTTTTCCCCGAATATCAAAACAAAATCAAAACTGTTCTTTTTCTACACGCTTAACATTTAAATTCATATCGCACCGCATAAATATCAGATCAATTTTCGCAATTTCATTATTCCTCTAGTGTCTACCTTAGCAGCATCTCCAAGAAGCTGATGAGACCTGGTGCAAAGACACATTCTGCAAAATCAAAGTTTAATTTTCAGTGCAGGCTGCAATCTCACTTCAGCTGCAGAAAATTGTTCATTTTATACATTGACCGGACTGGGGGTGCGTTTTGCATAACACTTGGCGGAATTACAAACAATCAAAAATCACAGTCGCGAAGATGTGAGATAAACCAAGAAAGTTGTTAGCTAAGGAGTATTGCATGATTCTAGACAGGTACATTAGAATTCTAAGAAACAACCTATTACTAATTTGTGGTGCTACAAACTTTGGAAGAATGAGCCATAATGTTTGACTCAAGAATAGCGTGTTCATGGCCGAAAGATATTTTCCTGCATTTATGATACATTTGAAATATTAAAATAAGTAAATGTAGGAAGACTTAATATAGCCTTATAGCCCGCTGCTGAGGACTTTATTGATGGCTAAAGGCCCTGTATTCAAGTTGTAAGTCCGAGCTTCAGGCGAGGGCCTATAACGAGGGAGAGGGCCATTAATAACTGGTATAACCTGAGACAGAAAGGCACTAATGTTATTCCACCCACAGAGGGTAGAATGCTCTAAATAAAACAGGAAGAAATATAAAAGCAAACACTGAAATGTCAGGGTGGGAGGCTTATTCCAGGCATTATTGGCCCCGCGCCACTTCATTATCTTCAACGAATGTCCCAACATACCAATGTTTTAATAACAAATGAAGTTTTACAATATGTTTAGTATGAGGGTTTAAAATGTAATTCTATAGTTCAATGTATTAGATTTAGAAGGTTACTGTGCTTTAAAGGTAAACAGACAAGATTCAGGTACATGAGTGAGAGGATCACAACTAGGGGTCCTATTATGACTGTCGGGTGGAGTTTCCTCCGCCCAATATCGTCTCAGTCATGGGACCGACCGACACCCAGTCGGTGGTCCTGACCAACTAATTAGGATACGACAAAACACTGTTTGGTCGCAATCCCATACTTTACAATGGGAGCTTGTATTCCGGTCAGAATGCATGCTCCCATTGTAAAATAGGAGGTGCAGTTCATTCCTGCACCACGTGGCAGGCACTACGGGGTGCAGGGATCAACAGGTAAGCACCATAGGTGCCCCCTCAACCTCCAACCAGAGCCCGTGCACACATGGGGGCCCCGCCGGGGGTCCCCAAAGTCGAATTCCGGCAGTCTTTCTGTGTCGGAATGGCCAGCACAGAAAGGCTGCCAAAATCTGACATCATAATCCCATGAGCGGAAGAACCGTCCTTGGGATTACTGACAGCATTCCGACTTGCGGACGGACTCTCCAAGCCCGTGGGAAGCCAGTCAGATTGACCGGTCAGATTCCTTTATGACCTCCTCTATTGTAATGAGGTGGGTGGAAAGCAATCCGACCGGCAAATTACAATGCTGTCGGAAAGGCTCCGACTGACGGTCGGAGCCTTTTCCGACAGCATCGTAATCGGCCCCTATATGTTCTTGAAAAACAACAATAATTTAATCTATTTTAACTTAGATATGTAAATGCAACACATAATAATATTAAATTGATATTATCTACAAACGTATTTGTTTTCTGTCGCAGGTTCTGTCCCAAAATTGAAACAATGGATTATAATATCCCCCCTCTTTACAAACGTGAACTGGCTGAGCCAGCAGTGTTTTATTCTTTTGCAGTTTTATATAGCACGTACGTGACTCAAGGTATTGGAGTACTTTACATGAGCACCTGCTACATTACACAAGGACACATTCATGTTTGGTAGGCATAGGGAGATTGAGTGATTCCCCTAGAATCAGAGGATGTTGAGCCAACGTTGAAACTTGAACCTGGTTCCCCAGGTCCAAATGTTGGCTGTTCTGACCGTTATGCCACATCCTCCCCCCAAACCCACAGCCTGCATCAATACCACTGGTCTGCAGCTGTGCAAGCAATATAATGATATTTGGAAGGAATGTGTTGTGCACAAATGTGTTACTTAATGTTGTGAGTACTACTGACCTTTGGTCAAACTTTTACTTTCAGATTCAAGGTTTTACTTTGGTATACTGCCCCTAAGTTGAAACAATGCAGAGCGAGTAGTGCTTGAGGCTTCACTAACATACTTCAGGAACATGCCACCCTGCAAGCGGCTTAGGATCTATCATGATATACGAAAGTTTACATCCCGTAATACGTGTTCTACTCAGATGGTGTTGGTGTAAATAAAAATTCAGCAATGTCTGAAAATGCTAAGATTGTGGCACAGGTCAATTTGATCCAGTTGCATCACCCCTCTTTCAGAAGCATATTTCTGACTGCAGTCATAGATTTTCATAAATTAGCACAACATGTATTCATGCAAATTTTCTACCAGAAGGAAAATTCTGCATACTTAAGCATGACTCAACTGTGTTTTTGCGCATGAAACATTTTTTCCAATAGAGAAATCTGTCTCTCTACATCCACTTGAAACATGGTGGGGTCCCTATGCAGTCAGCCAGTGAAAGTGTATTTAAGCCTACCTTTGACAGGTGTAAAAGTGTGCACATTGCCACTGTGGAAAACTGCCCTGGGGAAAGAGAAGGATCTGCCTCTAGCCCTAGATCTTCAAATTCTAGGAATTCTAGCCCAAAAAGCATTGGCAGAGCAAAGACATCCGGAAGGAGCTAGAAACTAATCTTTGCCCCCAGCTATCCAGAGCCAGTCTGGTTAAGGACCTTGTGAACCAAAGCAAGGGTCTAAAATAGAAGTCTCTTTTTTATAGGAAGCCAGTTCAGAGCCGGAAAAGGATCTCAAAAGCAGCCCCAAGAGAGTGCGGGCAGCTGCATTCTGGACCACCTGTATGCAACAGATTATAACCTCCTCGTTAGTCTTCCTCACCACATGACTAACAAAGTGAGCTTCAGCTCCACACCAGAACCCTCCAAAGCAAAAAAGTCATTTTGTGGGGCTTCTGTTTGTGTTGGGGTTGTTTGCGGTGACTGGCACACGTGCATGCGTGCTGAGTTCTTCCTGACTTTCGGTGGGCTGGAACTTCTGCGGTTTTGTTTCAGGCTCGGTTGGTGCCCTGCGGGGGCATGTCGGTTCTGCAGGATCGTCCCAATCTGGGTGAGTGTGTGGTTTCTGTGTTCATGTGTTTTTTTTTCCTGGATTTTTAGACGCTGATCCTGGGCATTTCTGCTACCTCTCTGCGCCACGACGTGTATTTGTGAGGTTCCTTCATACGTGTTTGGTCACTGGTACACTCGTGTATGCCTTGTTGTCCTGTGTGACTGGTGATGTCTGGTAGCAGAGCTGCGGACTTTGGAACGCGGTGTTTGGGGGTTCGGGTCCTGTCCTCAGCGTTCGGCCTGACATCCACGATTCCTGCGGTTGCCAGGTGGTCTGTGTTTGTCTAACTGCTTTCCTGGGTGGTTTGTGCTGTCTTTGTCCATTTAGGTTTTCCCCCGTTCCTGCTTGTGTTTCCAGACCTGCTTCTCCACACTGTATGTGGTTGGGGAGTGGTGGGTATGTGGCCTTTGGGCTAGGGTCGCCCTGGTGGCTGGGGGTCCCCGGTTCAGGTCTCGGCACCGATGCTCAGCACCCTGTGATTCTGGCCTTCTCTCTTTCTGGTCAGGCCCTCTGCGTTCTGCGTTTCTGGCACGCTACTGGTCGTTTCTGGCTATGTTTGTGGTGCAGTGTGGTGGCTTCTTTACTGTGGCGGTATCCGGGGGACTTGTGTGCACTGTTTCTGTGCAGTGCTTGTCGCAGCGTTGGGCCCCTCCGGGTGTTTTCTACCACCGGGTTTTGGCTCTCTGATGTGTCGTGTGCCTAGGGTGCATGGGCTCTCATGGGTCAGGGGTTGAGTCCTGCCTCTGTTTACATGTTGTCCCCTTATGGTTGTTGTTCATACATTCCTTTGCGGTTGTGTGTTTCTGTCCTCGTGTTTTACTGGGGCGTTTGGGGTGTTTTGTGGGGCTGTGTCTTCGTTTGTTGGCTGTGTTTGTCCCTGACTCCTTTATTTTCCCCTTCCGAGCTTTGGGCCTGGGGTCCTTCCGTCCTGTGGGCTCCTGTTCCCAACTGTTCTCCTTGGGGTGCAGGGTCTGTCCTGGTCGGTCCTGGTTGATGTGGCCTTTGGGGATTCCGGGGGCTGTGGGCGACTGCATGTCTGATGGGGCGGACCTCTGTTTGGTCCTGTTCTTCCTTCTCAGGGCTGCTTCTGTAGTCTCCGGGTGGGCTTTGGCTTCTGCTTCTGCTCCTGTTCCTGGAGTCTTACTTTTCTTGCCAAGGGCTGCACCGGTGGCGTCCCCTCCTCCTCCTGCTCCATGGCTCGGCGGGCGTCCCTTGCGCCCTCCTCCTGATCTTGTTTCTCCTTGCTTCCTGGGGGTTGGGGCTCTGTTGTCACTGATGGGTCGCTCCGGTTGCCGGTTGTTGGGCTCCCCAGGTTGGTACCACATGCTGTGGCTCTGTGGTTGATCTCCTCCCTTGGGTGGCTGTTCCCCTTCGTCTGTTTTTGTGTGGCCCCCTCGCTGTTCATATCTGGGTTGTCTATCCTGGCCTTCCGTAGGGAGGGTTTTGGGATCCTTGTGCCTTGTTGACTGGCGGTGCTTGCCCGGTCTGCCCTGTCTGGTTGGTTCCGGTGCTCTGTGGGTTTTCCCGATTTCGCCTGTTCCCGTAGGTGTCCCTTCTCTTGCCCCAGTGGCTCCCTTCCCGCCCTGTCTACCAGTGCGGCCGGTGGTCTTTGTGTTCTGGTCTCCCCTTCCCGGGTGATGGTGGCCTTTTCGGCCTGTGGGGCATGCATGGGTTCCCGGTCTGTGCTGGGTCGGCTGTTGCACCTATTGGCGGATTTCTTGTCTGCCTTTTGTTGACTGTTCCTTGGCTTGTTTGGGGTTTGCCCCTGCCCCGCGGGGTCTTCTAAACCCTGCCTAGTTCTTTGGGGTGTTTGCAGGGTTTGCCCCTTTGGTTTTTTGGCAGGGTGGTGCTTTCCTTGCCTCGGTCACTTTCTTCCGGGTTTTGCTCCTGGTGCTGTTTTTTTCTGCCTTCTCCTCTGGGCTCCCGGCTTTGCGCTTCCTCTGGTCCCTTTGCTTCCGTGGGTTCTGGGCTTGTTGGCCTGGCCGGGATGTTTGTCCTTCTGGTGGGGCTCGCCTGGGTGCTTCTCGATTGGTTTCTGCTCCTGCGGATGGTGGACCTGGGTGTTTTTGCTCAGTGGTCCGTGTTGTGCCTCTTTGAGCGCTGGCTCATTTGGGTCTCTGGTTTCGTATCCTGCCACGGCTTGTTATATGTATCCTCTTCTTCTTTGTCCCTGGTTTTGGGGTACTGGGGCCTGCCGGCTCGGGTTTGATCCCTGGGGGTGTTGACATTACCCGGGCTCGTCCCGCCCGACTCTTCTGTCCTTCTCGCCTTTGGTGTGTTGCTGCCTGTAGCCTTGCCTCTTTGTTCACTCCGGTTCCTGTTGGATCTCCGTTGTTTGACTGGGTTGGTCCTGGTTGTTGGTTGTATAATTAGCTGCCTGGGTGCTCGCCTCGGCAGCTCCTTTGTTGCATGTGGAACATTGCGGGGATGGTTTTCTTGGCCCCTGCGCTGGGCTGTCTCGCTTGTTCGTTCTGCATTCCCTTTCCTTCCGGATTCGTTATGCTTTCTTGTGCATGAGGTCCCCTGGTGGGCCCTCGCCTTCCTGTTTGGGGCTTGGCCTTGGTCCTGGTCCCTTTTACGCTCATAGGCCTCCGTGGGCGGTCTTGTGGGCTTTCCTCTTTTCGTTGTTAGCCGATTGGGTGCCCTTGGTTGAGGGGTCGCTTCGATGACGTTTCCTGCCGCCTCCATTGTCTGTTTTGCCTTACGCCTGCCTGGGCTCTATCTTTGCTGTCGCGCTCCCTTCCGGGGGTCCTTTGGGTGACTGTGGTCCGTGTTCCACCTGTCTTTCCTTGCTGGTGGGGTTTGGGTGTCCTTCATTTTGTTGTTCGGGTGGGGTGCTGGTTTCCTTTCTGCACCTCCGTCCATTCTTGCGACTCATGCCGGTCTGGGTTGGTCCCATCTGGTTCCTCTGCTAAGGCCCTCAGGTGCCGCCTGGCCTCATGGGTTTTGTTTCCGTCTCCCCCTCCGGCCATTGGATTGGGGGTGGTTCGACTCTCTCACTGTTGGTGGTCCACCGTGCGGTATGGATGGGCTTCGGTCGGACTGTCTCTCTTGCTGCTGTGGCGTTTTTTGTTGGGTCACTGTGGTGGGGATGCCCGCTGTTTCTTCTGTATCTCTGTTTGGGCTTTTGCTCCCCTCTCACTTTTGGCTGTCCATTGGGCAGTCTTGGTGTGTTTGGACCGGCTTGCTGCTTTATGTTCTGGGGCCTGTTTGCTGTTGCTTTTGGCTCAGTGCGGTCTGGTTCTCTGTCCTCCTTAGACCTTTGGTTGGGGGGGTTTCTGGCGACACTTCGTGTCTCGGGGGTCCGGGTTTTCGGCCCTCCAGGTGTCTTTCTGTCCCGGGCTGGTTCTTCCTGCTCGTGGTTGCCTCTCTCTTGGGTGGTTCTTCCACTCGTCTGGTCTGTTGGGTTTGTCCTCTTTCGTGGGCATTCCATTCTAGTCCATTGGTTTCTTGTGAGTTTCCATGAAGCCGCTTGGCTTTGGTATGTGCTCACTTTGTTAGTCATGTGGCAAGGAAGACTAACGAGGAGGTAATGCCCCGGTAATCTTCATTACTTCGAGTATAGTCTTCCTCGCCACATGAGTTCCCATCCCTCCCTCCCTGTCTGGCTATCGGCTTCATGTTTGTGCTTGGTAGTTTCAGGCTGATGGGTTGGGCCGGCCCGCCTCTTATAGAGGTCAAGGGTGTAATGGGTTGTCCATATTGGGAAGGGATGGGAGGCATGGGAGGCATGGGAGGCTGACTTTTTTGCTTTGGAGGGTTCTGGTGTGAAGCTGAAGCTCACTTTGTTAGTCTTGTGGCGCGGAAGACAATACTCGGACAATACTCGGAGTAATGAAGATTACCGGTAAGTAACCGGGGAAATTCTCCACCCCAAATTTGGATTGGAATCTGTGACCTGGAAGATTAAGCAAATCTCGCAGAAAGCTTTAACAAGAACCATTCACACACACACACGTGCAGGCACACGTGTGCACACATACACATGCACACAAGCGTGCACATACGCACATGCACACACACCTGCAGTGTTGCTGTTACTAGAATGTGTGTTCTGCAGATTACATACACGTCTTAGTGCAGGTGTATTAACCTGACAGGCTACCTTACTAGGATTAGAAGATGCAATCTTCAGGTTCAGTGTGTGTTCGCATGTAGTCAGTGCTTGAAATTGAAGAGTACCTGCTTGTTTCTGAGAAGTGCTCTGAAAGTATTATGTCTATGAACTCACTGCATTCTGTAAATAATATTAGGGGTGTGCTTTTTGGATTCTGTGGTTTTCTCTGCTGTATGATACCTGTCACTGTTGAAGGTAAAAAAGGTGTGCTTCACACAACCTCTGCAAATACTGCAGTGCTTACATTGGAAAAGAATAAGTGGCAGGGTATGGGCAGGAGTGCTGCAATTTGCACCACCCATTGCTGCCAACCAAACTTCGAACACTACTTCTAACCATCCCACTCCTACAAGTGTTACATTTCAGACTATTCCAGCTTCCATAGCTCTAAGAATGGCTTTGTCATTTTAATGTATATTGAATTAATAAACAACTGTTGATGTGCTCATTTCTAAATTAGGCAAACAGTGCCACCATTTGGCAGACTGTTATATGGGCCAGTGTTGGCAATTAAATACTGGTGCCAAGCACCGGAAACCACTGGTTCAAATTAAGCACTTAAATACTGGGATAGCAATATATGCTATGTATTGAGCTAAAATAGAGGGACATAGAAGTCTGTGCATGTTTAATCACAGAATATACTGGTGTCTGATGCAAGGACAGAGGACTATTGAGGTAGCACTGTGGGTATCTCAGTACTGTAAAATAAGGATGCGCCGCAAAGCATAGTGTTAGCGTGCTGCAAGAGCTCTGCAGATGCCTCGGCAGTACTCCTCCAGAATATCTAATACAGAATAATTTTGAAGCCAAAATATTGTGAGAAAAATACTGAGGCCAAAAAATTGTGACGGTAAGTTTATATAGGTAAGCATGGGTTTACTGTAATTAACTCCACATATATGTACCTTGATTATATAAACAGCTTCAAGGTACAAAGGTGTGGAGTTGAGAATAATAAATCTATATACATTTATATTTTTACCTATATGCACTTACCTTCTCAACATGTTGGTCCTTGTTAGCTTTTCCACAGTATTTTGGGCCTACAATATTTTTGTCTTCCATATTCTGTGATACAATATTCTCAGCACTTGGACAGAAAAGTCACAAATGTATAAATTGTAACAACATAAAGATGCTTTGTAAGAACACCTTGGTCGCCGCAGTACTTGGAAACCTAACCATGGTGCCGTCAGGGGGATATTGATAGTTTTACGGATGTCTTAGCACTATATCACCAATGCATGATACATATCGTGTACGAGGAGGAGTTTGAGAGCTCTACCAATGTCTCTGCAGTGGTATAGCTGTGCCAGTTGAAGGTCAATTAGATGTGTTTTATGACAGGTCCGCAAATGTCTTTATGCTGGGATTTCAGTGCTTAGAGCCAGATGGAATAGAGGTAAGCAATACATACATCCTGCAAATATGTGAACGCTGGGATGTTAGCACGGTCCATTCACTGCAGTGGGTCAATGTCATAGCAATGTAAATGTATCACTATTGAGATATCACTGCATAGTGTCAAACACTACAAAAACAAACTGTAAGAGACATGTGAATGTCAGTACTGAGATATTAATGCATCATGCATGTCCCTATAAAGTCACATTGTAAGAGCCATGTGAAATTTTCAGTACTGAGCTATCAGTGTACGGTGTTGTCCCTAGGGAGACACATTGTAAGAGACAGGTGAATGTTTCAGTACTGAGCAATCAGTGTAATGTGCCGTCACTACAGACACACATTGTAAGAGCCAGGTGAATGTTTCAGTACTGAGCTATCAGTGCACGGTGCTGGTTACTACAGGGTCACATTGTAAGTGCCAGGTGAAGGCTTCAGTACTGAGCTATGTGTGTACGGTGCCATCACTACAGAGACACTTTGTAAGAGCCAGGTGAATGTTTTAGTACTGAGCTATCCGTGTACGGTGCCGTCACTACAGAGTCACACTGTAAGTGCCATGTGAATATTTCAGTACTGAGCTATCAGTGTAAGGTGCCGTCACTACAGAGACACATTGTAAGAGTCATGTGAATTGTTTCAGTACTGAGTTATCCGTGTACAATGCCGACACTACAGAGACACATTGCAAGAGTCATGTGAATGTTTCAGTACTGAGCTATCCGTGTACGGTGCCATCACTACAGAGACACATTGTAAGACTCATGTGAATGTTTCAGTACTGAGCTATCCGTGTACGGTGCCGTCACTACAGAGACACATTGTAAGACTCATGTGAATGTTTCAGTACTGAGCTATCCGTGTACGGTGCCGTCACTACAGAGACACATTGTAAGAGCCAGGTGAATGTTTCAGTACTGAGCTATCCGTGTACAGTGTGGTCACTACAGACACACTTTGTAAGAGCCAGGTGAATGTTTAAGTACTGAGCTATCAGTGCACGGTGCTGGTTACTACAGGGTCACATTGTAAGAGCCAGGTTAATGTTTCAATACTGAGCTATATGTGTAAGGTGCCGACACTACAGAGACACATTGTAAGAGTCATGTGAATGTTTCAGTACTGAGCTATCTGTTTACGGTGCTGTTTACTACAGACACACATTGTAAGAGTCATGTGAATGTTTCAGTACTGAGCTATCCGTGTACGGTGCCGTCACTACAGAGACACGTTGTAAGAGTCATGTGAATGTTTTAGTAATGAGCTATCAGTGTACGGTGTTGGTTACTACAGGGTCAAATTGTAAGTGCCAGGTGAATGTTTCAATACTGAGCTATCCGTGTACGGTGCAGACACTACAGAGACACATTGTAAGAGTCATGTGAATGTTTCAGTACTGAGCTATACATGTACAGTTTTGACACTACAGAGACACATTGTAAAAGTCATGTGAATGTTTCAGGACTGAGCTATCAGTGTATGGTGCTGGTTACTACAGAGTCACATTGTAAGTGCCAGGTGAATGTTTCAGTACTGAGCTATACGTGTACGGTGTTGTCACTACAGACACACATTGTAAGAGCCAGGTGAATGTTTTAGTACTGAGCTATCAGTGTACGGTGCTGGTTACAAGAGTGCCACATTGTAAGTGCCATGTGAATTTTTCAATACTGAGCTATCCGTGTACGGTGCCAACACTACAGAGACACATTGTAAGAGTCATGTGAATGTTTTAGTACTGAGCTATCAGTGTACGGTGTCATCACTACAGACACACATTGTAAGAGTCATGTGAATGTTTCAATACTGAGCTATCCGTGTAGGGTGCAGACACTACAGAGACACATTGTAAGAGTCATGTCAATGTTTCAATACTGAGCTATCCGTGTACGATTCCGTCACACCAGAGACACATTGTAAGAATCATGTGAATGTTTCAGTACTGAGCTATCAGTGTGCGGTGCTGGTTACTACCGGGTCACATTGTAAGTGCCAGGTGAATGTTTCAATACTGAGCTATCAGTGTGCGGTGTTGTCACTAAGGACACACATTGTAAGAGCCAGCTTAAAGTTTCAATACTGAGCTATCCGTGTACGGTGCCGGCACTACAGACACACATTGTAAGTGCCAGGTGAATGTTTCAATACTGAGCGATCCGTATACGGTGCAGACACTGCAGAGACACATTGTAAGAGTCATGTGAATGTTTCAGTACTGAGCTATCCGTGTACGGTGCCGTCACTACAGACACACATTGTAAGTGCCAGGTGAATGTTTCTATACTGAGCTATCCGTATACGGTGTAGACACTACAGAGACACATTGTAAGAGTCATGTGAATGTTTCAATACTGAGCTATCCGTGTACGGTGCCGTCTCTACAGAGTCACATTGTAAGTGCCAGTTGAATGTTTCAATACTGAGCTATCCGTGTATGGTACCGTCACTACAGAGACACATTGTAAGAACTAAGCAAATTTTTCAGTAATGGGATAACAGGTAATGGTCCAGTTCACTTTTGTTTACTGTTGTTGATTGGATCTTCTATAGCGCACAATCTGCTTTGAGTATGGTATTGCAGCACCTTTCAGTCATCATCGGTATGACTTTTGAGATGGTTCCATCGCAGGTCAGTAAGTTATTCGGTTTTGTGAGATGTGCCATCAGTATAGCAAGTATGTGGATAGCGGTCTATTATCAAGACCTTGTGAATGCCTCAGTACTGTGACACTGTTTGCTGCAGCTATAGTTGCATTGCATTAACCCTTGATGTCTCAGTTGAAAAATAACTGTCCATAGAATATTTTGGAAAATATGTGCATCGTGTGAGTCCTGAAAATGTCTCAATATTTGGATATCAGAGCATGGTGCAAGACAAAACTGAGGACATCGCTAACATACTAAATGGATTTTAAATTGTAAAGTGTTTGGTGCTGGTACAGGCCAACTGTAGATATATTGTACTGTGTTGAATTTTATTATTGTTCTGTTTTATAGCTCATAATCAATTCTCCCGTTAACATCAGGTATGCAGCACTTTCCAATTACGTAATGGTCAGTCTAAGCCATGTGTGGAATTATCTTACATTTGATTGTGTGTACATTAATGCTGCAAAGAATGTTGTTCGTTTTTCAGAATCTCCTTCCCTCCCATCTAGCTCCTGGGTATTCAAACCCACTCCCACCTACATCCCTTGGTGTTTAACTGCATGTGGGCTCCTTTTTACAGCATCCAGTTTAATTGGGTTCACTGCATTTCTTGCTTAGGAATTTGTAAATTACACCCTTCCAAGCAAACGGACCATGGTAACCCCCTGTTAAAGCTCTAAATGGCCCTGATTGTGTTGCAACGACCATTTATAGAGCAAGCGTCATGAACTTCAAACTGTTTCCGCACTTGATTCATGATAAGCACTATTGTTGCCGAAAGCCACTCCACTAATGTTCTCAGCATCAGAAGAGTGAAGGCTCCTGTTTCACACCCGCCAACTTACAAATGAAGTTCACCTTGTGTGGAAGGGGCCTGGCCTTGGAGGAGGGTGGGGCCTCAGGCCCAGAGCTACCTAAGAGGCACTGTGCCCCTCACCAAGTCCCCTAACCATCAAAAAACAAAGGTTCATTGAGCTGTATCCAACGTCATGGAGTGCTTTCACACTTCTTAATGGGAATGTGCTGCTTAATGCCACCAAAATAGCCGAAACCTACTGTTTACAGTGGTTCTCAGCTTGATTTCTCTGAAACTGTGTGATTTCGGCTCCTTAACGGGTGACCCTGTGAATGGAGTTACGGTGGCACCATGTGAGTTGGCAGGTCTGTAGTTTACAGACAGGTCTTTGCTGCAGACACTCAACCACTAGACTACCAATCTTACTTAAAGCAAGTAAGAGCAGGGCTTTAAGTGGGCCGGGTCTCAGCGGTGCTGAGCACCGGCAGTTTTTTAAAGGGGGCCTCGAAACGGGTCTTTATCGGGCTCTGTTTTTTGCCCTGGCACAGGCGGTCCATTTTTTACCGGACTGCAGTAACAGCAGGCACATCGATGTGTGCGTGCTCACACTGCTCACTTCTCACTAGTGAGGAAGTTACGGCATGAAGTCATGCCAGGTGAGCGTTGTAGGGGAAGGAAAATCCTTTAAAGAGAGTCATTTTCTCTCTGGATTTCCCTTCTCTTTTTGAAACGCAGGAGCAGCAACATCGTCGTGGTGTCACCAGGGCTTTAAGTGGAAGCTTTTTCAATATTATATACAAGCCATAGTTGCTGCTTATTTATCTTCATGCAACTAACAACCATTGACAAAGCCAATAGTCCTGACTTGTTGTAGGTATGATGTTACTTGTTGTATCATATATCTGGATGCAATGACAGAAACAGCAAAATAGAAGTCGGACGGCACACTATGCTAAGCACAGATTTTTAGCTCATGTGTTTCCAAGCCACGCCCTTAAACATTGGCCGTGCCCCTTTGAGAGACCCCCAGTTTTTTCCTCCCAATTAAAGCCCTGCTGAGTAAGAGCATCCAGGATTTTGTCAACATTACAGCGGTGCTAAAAGCAGCAAGTTAGTATTTGCTCCAGTCCACGCACGTAACACCCATTGGACTCACAGGGCTTCAGCCCCCATCGTGTGTGGTAGCCCGGGATGAGACAGCTTCCCGGGCACGCACAGCCGCACCCGAGCACTTCACAGGTCTTTAAAAGACCATTTGCATGTTAATGAGGCCTCTGCCTATTGATTAAAGATTCAGCCCCCCCCAACATTTTTTCTTAGGCCCCTAAACCCCCCCCCGAAAATTGGCTCTAGTTGCGCCTCTGCTCCAGTCCCAGACGGGCCACATCACTGGAGCCTCACTTAAAGGAATAGCACCTAGGGTTCCGCTTGCGAGCAGCAGGAACCACGTGCCAGGCTTCAGCTTGCACGTGGCTTACGTTTATACCGCGACGTCAAGTTCATGATGAAAACCAGACCGAGCTCCTCACGCCGCGCTCGAGACGCTTTCCCTCGTTTTCACTGCCAAGTCAACCGACGGCTTCGATCGATTCCCAGCCTTGAGCAACACTGCATCCACGTGGACAAAGGTGGAAATGAAATCTCGTTCTACTTTTTTCACAAAGATTTCCAGTTTGATTAACGACTCGTTTTGGATCGAGAAGCAATAGCTTGGAAAGAACCCGCATAATTACTGGTTCTGACGAACTGAGCCCACGCTCTGATAATTCAGTTATGACCCCTTCGACCTAGCAGGCCCCGAAAGGCGGGTTGGAAATCATTTCAGGTGGCCCGGGAAGTGCGCATATAAAAAATAACGACTTCCTGTCCTGTGCTTCAGAAAACAGTGCGCTGTGCTCGGCATAATTATGTAAGACCCCTCGTGTAACATGGCTTCTCATTAAATAAATATATGTTCGGCAGTGAAGAATGTGTTCAATAGAGCATCAAATCTTCCGGGACAGTACAGAAAGAAAAAGTGCGAAGAGAAGACAGTATAAACAAGAACGTCAATAAGCACTGGCAAATTCAATAAATCAAGATTTAACGTAATAACCTATGCAGGATTAGAGAGAAGAAAATGGTAGGGAGCCATTAGGATGACAGAGAGGGCTACAGTTGAAAAATAGTTCCTCATGCAGTTCAGGGCAAGAACTGGAGGTGGGGGGGGATATCCCTAAATAGCCAATAGCGATATGTTAAAGATTAATACTTCACTGGGCTAATCCAAGGCATAAATCTCAAGCAAATGGCTAAAAGAGGGTGGTGAAGGAAAGCTAATGGTTTAAAGGGTGGGCCCAAGACCCGCTCTACGGCTATTGTAATCAATAGTCTCATTTCCAGCTGTACTGTCAAAATCCAGACCTAAACAAGCATTTACAATGCAATAGGTCTCGCAATTGCGAGATTTTGAGCTGTTGGCATTGTAAATGGCAATGCATTTTATAATATTAAAAAGCATTGTCACTTACAATGCCAAGGATTGAAGCTGGTTCCCCACCTGCAAAGTTGGCAGCTCTGGTCGTTATTTTTTAAATTTTTAAAAGAAACAGTGGTCCTTGGAACAATGAGAGTACAGAAAGAATAAATATAGTCCAGAATCGTTGCTATATTAGGAGGATGTCCAGCCGGACAAACCTTTTAATTCTTCAATGTAATTTACACATATATGAAAATATACGTTTTGTGGGACACAGTCCTGTATCCTTCAAGGAGAAATGACATCACATAAAGAACAGTTACACACAAGTGAACACAAGGGCATTTCAGGCAAGACGGGGGAAACTTATGTACATTATCCAATGTTAGAAGCTTTTTAACAACAATTGCACTTTTTTAACACAGTGGATTCATGTGCACGTTGTTGGCTTAGGTCGACGACGTTTCGATCCTGTCGTGAAATACTAGGATCATCATCAGGACTAATTAATTTGCTGGCCTGAGCATAAGAAATTGCCCAATAGGCTAAGAAGCACTTGAGTCCGGAGGGGGAAGTACGGTGAGACCGTAAGTGGTTGTGTGCAAATGCGCTTGGGAATTGCTTACAGAAGCGTGTGGTAGCCTGTAAGAAGTAAGAAGTCCGACCGGAGAGTCCGGTCCGGGGCGGGAATTTCGTTAGGCCACATTCTCGACCGTACTTAATAGTGCAAGTCATGTATGTGTGATCAGTGCTGGGCCTTATCCGGTGTAACATTCAGATTCCCATCGGTGGCTTGGGAAATGGTTGGAATCGCGAAGATTCATAGTTAGTTGGCTACTATAACAGGCAAGGGAAAGTCAATCGGACAGGTCTGCTAGTTTCCAGTTGGTGGCGAACCCCTGCTTTGTGAGGGTGTGTGACGTGAGGATTACACGTCAGAGCCCCTCTAAACACAGGCATGCACTTACAACTAAATCAAAGGTAGCTACGAGGCGTGGTACAGTCCTGTCAACAGCCATGGGAAGGAGCAGCCTGTGAAAGAGCACTGCGTCAGGATCCATTTCTCCAGATTTCTTTTTATTCCGGGTCACGGGGTCAGGAAGAGTGGTCTTTAATTACAGCCCTTTAATTAAAGCTCTCAGCAGGGCAGTTATTCAAGCTTTAAGAAGAAGTATGAGCCCTGCAAATCTGGGATTGCTGTGAGCGCCCTAATGAGACTGAAATGGGCATTAGGATGACCAGAGGAAGAGACCGAAAATCCAGAGCCTCTTGTCTGATTTTTGAATGCAGTTACGTTTACAGAAGCACTAAGGGTACAGCTTCTCTGAGCTCTCCTTCCCACACGCATTCTAGAGACTATGAGGTAGCTTTCTTTCTCTCTACATTCACGGCTAGAGGAGTCCCACCTGAAGCAGACAAACCGGGTTCGAGACTTGGCAGGGACGCTCTAAACACCTATAATTCTGGGAAAATCATTCAACCTCCCTGTGCATAACAAAAAGCGCTCTGATACCTTCGGGTCTAGTTTGCGTTATATAAAGCAAAAAAAAACCGCATAATGTTAGCCACCCAACTCAATGGTACTCCTTTAGAGTATGGCGATCCCTGCTAGCCACCCGCCACTCGGTGACATATATACTTGTTCCCTGCAAGTTGCGCACAACTTTCTGTAGCTGGTGCTTCAACCACACGTGCTGTGTGGCATTATACTCGACGCACCGCATTCCTGTGACTGGATCCTGAGTGCACATGAGCACCTCAGAAGATTCTGTTGATGTGCAAACATTAAAAAGCAAGGCAAAGTCTAACTGCGTGAGGCACTGTGAGCATCCTGCGAGCTGAATGAGGGCAACCCCAGGCTAATGGTGGTCCTCCCTCCTGGCAGCGTTACCACAGGCTGGGAAGCGGCGCACACGCCAACTACCTGTAACCTCACTCAGAATGCGTGTCGATGTACACAGCGGGTACTCTCGGTCTCGGCCGAGGTGCCTCAGGGTGCGTCTGGATCAGGCTTCATCTGCCACCACCCTCGACTCAGCAGCATCACCCTCTGGGGTCGCTGTAGTTTTAGAGTCATGGGCATCTCCACATCCGAGGTCCCGGCTGCTCCACGCAGCTCCTATTGATCCTCTGCTTGCCTACCGGTAGCGCTTGGACATGAATTAATGTAACTTCATGCCGGCTTTGCGCCCCAGAACTCGAGCCGACCAACTTCACGAGAATGAGGGGTGGCACTTAATATTTGTGCATACCTTTCTGTTCCTTCGGACCTCCAAGCATTAGCGAAGTGCACAGCAACAGATAAAATGGTTGTTTTTCTTTCTGGACTAGCGCTGGGAAGCCCCGTTTCTGGGACAGCTACACGCTCTGTACATTTTATAACATTTGTAAATTGATACTTGTATAGCGCACTACTCACCCGCAAGGGTCTCAAGGCGCTTGTACGAATAACGCTGTGGAACCCATCCTGGCTTTCCCTGTGAGGCGTCCACTCCTGGGCACCCCCAAGGTGGAGGCCAGGCATCCTTAGCGTTGTGGTGGCCGTTGTGGAGATTAAGCAAGCTATTGCCCAGAGTTGCAGAGTGGGACTCCATGATTGGAATAGGCACTGAGGCGAGAATTATCAGGTCCGTGGAATTTTTTAGCCCAAGACCCGCCAAGGCAGGGAATTGAACCCTGGTCCCGGGCTAGACCTCTGCATCAGGGTCTGCCGCTCTAATCATTGAGCCACACTTCTCCACAACACAACGTAAGATCTTGGTCTGCATGAGCTGCGCATTAAATGTCCAGTTCTATGCTTATCCAAGCTCGAGGCAACGAGGGCAGGGGACTTCTGGTGGCTCTACAATGTGTGTGCGGCGCTGTAAGAAGGAAACACTGTGCCGCCACTGCTGTCTTGGAGTGCGGCCTCTGTGCAAAGGGTCAAGACCAAGCAGCAGAGTGAGAGAATACCTAAAGCACTGGCCCATTTCCGTTCATTCCTGCCACTGCCCTACACTAAAACACATTGAGCAGTTGCCGATGTATCTGTCCATAGCACAGCTGTTAGAGTCCCTTACCTGGCTTATGTCGCTGGTCCACGCTGCCTTTTCCCGCCGAGATGGCGCCAGGAGCACCACGGTGAATGGAGGCACGTCAGCGGCTTCTACCACAATCTTGAAATCTAGATGTCCGAACATGTGCACCGCACCTTTTGCTAAAAAACAATCAAGGGAGAAAGAAAGGACAAGCAGCATGTGCTGCCCACCCCTTGCGCACACCGGCTCCTTGCGCATGCGCCGCTGCCATGTTTAGGTCAGGCAGCGATGTGAAAGACAAAAAAAAAGTCCGAACAGTGCGGACTAAAACTGTAGTTGGTGGCCGCTGCTTCCGGACTACATGGAAGTCAGTTGGGCCAATGAAAACAAATGTAAGAAAAGTGAAAACAACACTAAGCCAATGGCAAGCAGCTGGAGAAACTACCAGATACTTGCCAACATATAGAGATTACTTTAGGTCTCGCTGAGACAGCGCATGCAGCGCATGCGCTGCCAAGGCGAGACCTAAAAAGGGGACCAGGATTATCAAATGCTACCTTTTTGTTTTTTCCCCTTAGTACCCCTGACACTAATATTGCTACTTCTGGTTAGGAGTGTGCAGAATTCATGTAATTTGCTTTATCATTATTAGGTGAAATTATTGGATAATGAAGAAAACATACGTATATTTATGCAAAATGCAAATTCTTCATTTAGCAATCATTTTACAGTAAGAGCATAGCGTGAAAAATAAGTAGCACAAGCAACAGCTGCCCGCGTTGTGGGCGTTCGCATTATTTTTGAGCTCTAGTGGAATACATTTTCTGTGAATGATGTGTAAGTACACAAAATGGCACAATGCCTATAAAGTGTAACATAAAATTCACTAATTTATGCAAATTACGCTGGTGAAATTTAAATTTCACCTGGGCCTACTTCTGATCTGAGGTAGATCGTTAAAACAGGAAAAAATGAACAGAGCACTGATTTCTGAAAATTCCACATGCCCTTACATTAAGCCCACTTCCTCTACGCCTTAAATTAGAAATGGAAGTACAGTTAAAAAGAAATCTGTTTTTGGCCCCAGCGGGGATCCCTCTGGGAGAAGCTCGGTTTATCAGGAGGAAAACATGCTGTCACAAGCAGCACACAGTAAAAAAGAAAGCTAACAATACACTCTATAAGAGGATATTTACAAGAACATTTGGCAACGCCGCGCTTGGAATTTTTCAAAATGCAGGGATGTACCGTATTTACAAAAATACAGCACGCCCCTGCATTTCTCCTAGCGCTGATGCTGTGGAGTTTACCAGCTCTACACATTCATACACACAACACTCATTTGGGCCCATATGCATTCATACACACAATGAGCTGGCAAATATCCACTGGCCATCAATTTTGTTTTACCCTAAGAAACCCTTACACCAGTATTCTTACCATTCCAGTCCCCTGAGTAAATGCACGTTCGAAAGATCTAGTAGTAGATTAGAATAGGGAGGAAATAATATAATACATTTATCTTTATTCAAAGAACCACAGACTCAGAAGGAATTTTAAAAGTGTATCTGAATTAATAATTTTGTGAGCCAAATCAGAATACAAATAGACACATCAAGATTCTCCATCAGGAATAGTAGTTCAATTAGTTTATAATTCAATTCACATTAATTAATCTCATATGATGACAGTACCTGAGGAGAGAAAGAACAGAAAGCAAATACGAATCACAACCCACAGAACTATATTTACCTAGAATGGTAAGAGGACCTAGACATCAAGAGTATCAAGGATTCAGGACAGGTTCAGGACAGGGAATGTGACCTCTTCTAGTGTAACGCCAGCATTACACCCCTCTCTGGTGCCACTCTCTCCGGCTCGGGCTCGTCCGGACCCCTTCCTAGATGTGCCTCCTCGGTTGTTCCGCAAATTTTCCCTAGTGTTGGATTCCTCAGTCAGGTTGCAGCAAAATCGGGCAGCATCTCAGCATAGCATCGGCATCTCGTGGGTCAAGTGTGTCTAACTATCTAGAACTTACCACTGCTATACCAATTCAAATGTATGATCCACCCCCAAATGTTTCAATTCCATGTTCACCCGCAATTTGATTGGGCCAAGCAGTGGGATGAAGACATCACACCATACGAAGTGCAATAATTTTCTTTAGTTCTATTGTCTAATTCCCTGCCCCTTAATTTTAATACCCACAAGCTTTATTCCCACAAGCATTTCAAATGTGGATCGATAAATCTGTAATACAATGTTTCAAGTTCTTCCTCTGGTAGGGTCAGGAGTTGATCTTCCCATGTCCTTGCTGGGCACATGGATTGGCAGTCACCCAATGACTTCATTAGTTTCAGAACAAGGAGGTTGCGCGCATGCGTAGTTGTCACAAAGGATAGGGACATTGGTCACCCTCCAAGGCCCAAATGCGAGCTATTAATAAAGTCAGAAAAGAACATGTTAGAATACAAAAATAAATGAACTCACTGTATACCGCTTACTTCTACTCTAACCCCATTTACTTAATATTTCTTTAGCAATAATAGCTTAGTAAAACTTGCATAGGTTAGTTTCAGCACAGCATGTGTGTGAATGCGATAGTTTCAAGCAGCCATATTAAAATCTGTTGCGCAGCTGCAAAGATTTCCCCCATGCGATAGAAGACGTCAAACTACGTAGTTGTAGTAGATGCATGCGCAGAAGAGTTGCAGCGTTTTTTGACGGCCATTTTAGGACACTCGGGTTATTAATTAGTGAAGCACATAGAAAAGCTTCCCCATGATACAATATGTAAAATGTGGTGCAAAATTAGTATTCACAGACAGGTCGGTTAAAATGTTATAAGTTATTCGAGAGGATTGCATACGAGCAAGTTTCTTTTTATACGAAACCTTGCTCCATCAGCGCTGGCCTTAAAAAATATGCCTAGCCCCAGCGTTGGCACCCATGCGCCATGTTGCAACAGTGACAGAACAGTTTATGTGCTGGAAGGGACACCTTCTTGCAAATAACAATAAATAACGGTGATTTGCTCTTTCTCTGTGTGCTGCAGCACACAGAGAAAGAGTATAAAACGAGGAGAAATTAAACATTTCTCCTTGTATCGCCATTCTAAGACCAGGTATTACCTGGCCTTAGTTTTTGACACTGCACCAGCCTTGTAAATCTGGGACAGCGGCAAAAAGCAATGGGAGTTGCAACACCCATTGCCCAGCCCTTTGCCGCAGCAAACTGCTGCGGAAAGGGGCATATTTACAAGGTGGTGTTAAGCCACATTCGTTGACTTAGCGCCACCTTGTAAATATGGGGAATGGCGCAACACCACTGGAGCATCAGAAAAAGTGACGCTTCTGTGGCGTTAGGGGCTTGTAAATATGCTTCATAGTGTTAGAAACAGGTTAAAAGCATTAATCAAGCCCCATATTTGAGAAAGACTTACAGGCTTGAATCCATTTTCAGGGACATCATCACACTGCACAGAGATCACTTCCTTTCCGTAGTTTAGCTGCCTTACCCATAGTATAACAAAGACGAAATATTTTAGTGTTTGATCCATTGAGATCAATGCGATTGTATTCTGAGAATTCTTTTAAGCAAAGAGTTGCCATGCAAGAAGAATAGTCATCTGGAATCGACCACAGAGCTGGAATTTTAATTGATTTGATATTTAATTAGCTATTAGCCATGACTTCATGCGCAATTATAATATCTAGTCAGAGATGTAGCAGACATTTGTTCTTTGAAAACGAATTAGCTGGTCCTTCCTCATTAACAACCATTGCTGCAATGAGCATTGTCAGATCAAAGCAGTGTGGCTTTCTGCCCTTTTTATCTGTGCCGTGTTTGGTGGCTGATGCCATGAACAACTGGAAAGTAACAGCTTCTTATAAAAAACAAACAACAGACACACACCCACACACACTTTTGATTCAATGAAAACGTTACTGGACTGAGAGACATCCACAATATTGAAACACACACAATTTAAAAAGCTGAAACATTTGTGTTAGCCAAACGTGCCAAATATTTGCAAACACTTGTCAGTTCCTACCAGGAGATAATGACCAATGATGTAGCCATTAGCCTGTCATGTACCCTAGGCAGACCAGCTCTTATATTTCACTAACACTGGAGCAAGGTCAATGTGTACCATTCACCCACCCAACATTCACCCAGGCAACCTAGAATTGTGCCAGCTGAAATAGTCCCTAGGACTTTTTAGACCTTTATTGGTAATCCGGCACCACAACTAGAGGACACCCTAAAGCTGCAGTTTTATGTATCCGTGTGTGAGTTCTGGCACTGACTTCATTGTGCTAGGTCCACCAGCCAATCATGAACTTGAAATGACTAAACAAGACTTCCTGAATAGTGGATGAGTATATTTTTGCGCTATGCACCAGCTGCCTAAAATGTAGTCTTCAAACATTAAGGGACACTGTACTTCTTTAATTCTCCTAATGTCTGTTTCTCTTAATGGCAAAATATAATCGCCAAAATATTTGGCAACAAATGAGACTGAAATGTGGTTTATCCAATCTCCATTTTTCTCTTGCCACTATAGCAACAAATAGAAAACATGTTTTAAGCGCATTGTTCTCCGAAAAAGGAAACTGCTCCAGTCACAGTGCATCACAAACAATTCCACCTTCTTCTTACCCCTTGACCGCCCTGTGCAGTTCCATGTCTTTTTCTTTAAATGAACAGGGATATTCTCACCCGAGGAGGTAGTGTTTAACCTTAGAAAAAGAAGTTATGTTATGTTAATTTACTCTTAATATAGCGCATATACACCGACAGGTCTCTTAGCGCTCTGGAAGAGAAACACAAACAGAGAGGCTGCAAATTACACTCACTAACAATGAGGAGAGGTTACCCTTAGGCCTATGATCTAGGACAAAATCCTTCAGAGAATATCTAATTTCACAGCTGGTGATTCTTCTCTCAACAACAACCAGGGCCGGACTGGCCATAGCAGGCATCAGACATTTTCCCGGGAGACTGGGGGACAGTTTTGCGGTGGGGGGAGGGGCAGTTTTGTGACCGGGTGCCGGTTTTGCAGTGGTCCTGTCATATCGGCCCCCAGAAACAGGGGCTGGTCCAACAAAATTGCCAGGTCTGCTTTGTGTTCCCGGTCTGGCCCTGACAACAACTATGGTGAGCTGTGCCAGAAGCAAATAGTTTTCCTGGAGGAAACTGACTAACAGTTCAACTATTTTCATAGCTCATATATTAGTGGTCTGCAATATTGTGAGATTTTAGAGAAAATTCACAAAATTCCTCTTTCAAATAACAATGTGATTTTCCAGTACCGTGCATCACTTTTTCGACATCGCCTGAGTCTTGCGTAAAAATGTCTTGACCACATTTGAAGAAGAGACTGGTTCAAGCTGAAAATGTCTCCCTGTGACAACAGAACCCCTGCTGTCTCCGCCGGTGGACACCTGAGACGAGTAGCCCCACAGACAATGGGCCCTCAGTCTAAGTACCTCAGAATATCCGTCATCTTTAGTGCAGACATTCTGAAATAATATTTTACCTGTTGGAAGCTGCACACAGAACTTTTTTTTTAAAGATTACCCTCATTTTATTGGAGAACGATAATTTTTGTGTTTTTCATAAACAAACTACGGCTGTGGGAGTTTGTTTCTGAAACACAAAAATGTTTTCTGAGTGGCCACATAAAATGTGGTGGCCTCTCAGCAAGTTTCCAGTACTTCCGAGGAGCCACCTTGGTGACAGCTCCTTTGAAGTCACAGAGATCTCCATCAGTCAGACAGATATCACTAATTATGGGAAAACTTCCTTTACAAGGAAGGCTTAAGAACCACAAGCCTTTACAACAAACTCTGAGAGACGACCACAAGGCAAAATTAATTATTTGATTTTCCCTCGTGGTAGTCTGTCAAACCCCCCCCTCCCATCTGGCCCTCTTACCTTCAGTGACCACGGCTGGACAAGATCCAGTAGGTCGTACCTATGCAAGAGCTATTGGGTTTGCCAGTGTGTTTTAGCCATATTGCACACCAGCATGGCTGTTGTTCAGCATGGCTAAAAGTTAGTGGCATGGAGTGGCATAGAGTGTAATGGGAAGAGCATCATAGAGTGGAGTAGAATAGATTGTCGTGTATTGGAGTGGCATAAAGCAGAGTTGCGTAGAGTGGCATACACTAGAGTGGCATAGAGAAGAGTGCACTGGTGTAGGGTGCATTGGCGTAGAGGGTTGTAGAGTACAGTGGTGTTGAGTGCACCAATGTAGAGTGTAGAGGCATAAAATTCAGCGGCATACATTAGAGCATCATAGAATGCAGTGGTGGTGATTAGAGTGTTGTATAATAGAGTGCAATGGTATAGAGTGCAGTTGTGCAGAGTAGAGAACCATAGAGTACAGTAGCATTGAGTGCAGTGGTTCAGAGAAGAGTAGAGTGACATTGAGTGCAGAGGGGTAGTGTGGTGCAGAGTAAAGTGGTATAGAGAGGTGCAGAGTAGATTATCATGGTGCAGAGTACATAGGATATGCAGTGGTGTAAAGTACAGTGGTCTCGAGTTCAGTGGCATAGAGTGCAGTATTGCAGGGTAGAGTGTCTTAGAGTGCAGAGGTATAGAGTGCAGTGGTGTAGTGTGCATAGATTGCATTGGCATAGAATGCAAAGGTTTAGAGTGGCATAGAAAGTAGTGGCATAGAGTACAGTGGTGCAGAGTAGAATGCAGTGGCGTTGAGTGCAGTGACGTTGAATACACTGGCATGAAGTGAAGTGGTATAGAGGCGAGGGGTGCAGAGTGGAGTAGAGTGGCGAAGAGTGCGGTGACATAGAGTAGATTGTATCAAAGCAAAGTAGAGCGATGCAGGGTAGAGTGCAGTGGCATAGAGTAGAGTGATGTGGATTGTAATGTGATCAAGTAAAGTGGTATAGAATGCAGTGGCGTACAGTGCAGTGGTGCAGAGTAGATTACAGTAGCATGCAGTGGATTGGCATAGAGTTCAGGGGTGTAGAATTGAGTGATACAGAGTAGAGTGCATTGGCGAAAAGTGTATTGGCATAGAGTTCAGTGGAGTAGAGTGCAGTGTTGCAGAGTGGCATACAGTAGAGTGACATAGAGTGCAGTTATACAGAGTAGAGTGGAGTGGGCTAGACTGGAGTGGTGAAGAGTGCAGTGGTGTAGAGTACAGTGGCTAAGACTGTATTGGCTTTGGCATAGGGTGCATTGGCATAGAGTGAAGTGGTGCAGAGTGCAGAGTTGCAGAGTGGTGTAGAGTGGCGTACAGTGGAGTGGTGCAGAGTGGAGTTGTGCAGAGTGGAGTGGAATAGACTGGAGTGGTGTAGAGTGCAATCGCTAAGAGTGCAGTGATGCAGAGTAGTGTGCCTTAGAGTCCATTGCATAGAGTAGAGTGGTGCAGAGTAAAGTAGCGAAGCATAGAGTTGAGTATGCATGATGTGGTAGCACACTCCAATACAGACAACATATCTTCAATTGAAATGACCTTAACATTTGCACAGACACACAGTTTTTTAAATAAAAATATACAGTTTACAAATACTTGCACGGTTCATTTAAATGTTGAGTGCTAGAAATAAACCTCTTTGCTGCCCCCAGTATCCAGCAAGATAGTCACATAAATCTTCTCACTTTGAAGTCTGAGAAAGAAAAATAAACACCAAGCTCCCTCAGAAGACAGAGCCTGAAATGTGACCTCTGTTTTTTCAAATGCACAGCTAATGTGAAAAGATAAGAACAAGATTTACGGGCCTGTTTGCAGAAAAAAGCACATGTGGAATACTGCAAGGAGAGGTAGTTAGAAATGACGTTGTTCCATGGGAGTGACGAACTCACTCAGGGCAGCCTAAAACAAATACTGGCAACAAATAGCCAGAAATTGTGAGTTACATACCACAAAGCCAATTGCAAGCAACGGGCCGAATGCGTTCCCAGGGATGTTTTCTGAATGTCGTTAGCAGCCAGACAGCTGCGCTGTCTGGTAGACTTGGAACTAAAAATTATTCTGTTGGCATTTGCTTTCAGGTGATTACATCAGTTTCAGGGTGAAGTTAAGGCAACTTATTGTATTGTGTGTCCGTCCAATTTTAAGAAAAGTTGCATCCTTACAACAGCCATTATCATTTTTTAATAAATGTAGGCATTGCCACTCTAAATTAGTCTTTGTTTTTATGCAGTCATAGAAAGTGCAAAAGATGTATAAACCTTTGTGAGGAAGTGATTGGGAGTGAAGTGAAAAGAGGAGAATTTGTTTGCTTAATGCCCTACAGGCAGCATTCAACAACACCCAAACACAGTTCTGCACAAACAAAAGTCAGCTGAAGGTTGCCTGAGAAATCTTGTTGCTCTCCCTGAACAGCAATGGAATTTCTGAACAGGCCTGGGCAAAAATGATTTCTATCAAGCTAAATGTTGCAGAATTCCCAATTGTTAAGTTCCTAGCATTTGTGTAAACTCTGTTTTCCTCCATGTTAGCCATTTTGCATGATTTAAAACAGGAGAATGGTTCAAGCAAAAACAATTGAAAGTGATGGAGATTTCCTCCCTATTTCTTGTTGGATACTGTGTTTAAGTCCGAGTTAGCCGCAGCTATTATAGAATTCTTTGATATTAACATTGGATTGGTTGAACACTTTGCTACTGCTTGGGAGGCATTTAAGGTTTTCATTAGGGGGGTTGCCATAAATAAACATTCGGGGTGCTTTGTTCAATCAGAAGTAGACTTGCTCTACTTGAGAATCGACTGGGTGTCTTGGAGCGGGAAGCAGGGAGCAGGAACGATCCACAGAGCAATTGAAAAAAACATTAGAAGAATATCATGAGGAAGCAGATAGTGAGATAAAACACATGGGAAAATATGCTACAGCTAGAACTCGTGGAGAGGGTGATAGACCGGGCTCAGTGCTAGCGGCGTTGACTCACCACCGGTGCAATATTGGTGAAGTGACTGAGTTGCTTGGGGAGAGTGCTAATCTTTTAAAAGACCCAACTGATATTGCGAACAGAGTCAGCAGATATTACCAAGACTTGTATAGTTCCAAAGTAACCCCAGATGATGAGGCCATACTGAACTATCTGGACAGGCACAGAGAGTTCCTAATGAGGCCTCTGGAATCTAAGGAGATCCAAATGGCATTTACTTCAATGCATGATGGGAGTTCCCCTGGTCAGGATGGGCTCATGGTGTCTTTTATAAGGCCTTCAGGGAACTGCTGATCCCACAATTGAGCACATTGTTACAGGAAATAAGCGAGTCTGGCATTATGCCCCCCTCTATGAGAGAGGCTATGATCATAACCCTACCGAAACCTGGAAAAGTCCCGTCAGAATGCTCGTCCTACAGACCTTTGTCATTAATAAATGTAGACACCAAACTATTTGCCAAAATATTGGCCAACAGATTGGACCCCCTCTTTCCCGACTCTGATAGGTGCTGAACAGGTGGGTTTTGTGCCAGGTAGCACGCTATCATATAACCTAAGGACAGTTTTTGGGGTAAATCAACATGTTAAACCGTACATTTAGGCTGTGGCAGTGTTTCTATACGCTGAAAAAGCATTTGATTCGGTTGAGTGGAGGTTCATGTCGTCTGTTCTTGAGGCGCATAGGAGTTGGAGACATATTTCTTAAATTGTTCTCGGTGCTCTTTAATGCACCCATAGCCTGAGTGTGGACGTGAGATCCTGTTACCTCTCCCATCCGGATATCTAGAGGCACAAGACAGGGTTGCCCTCTGTCCCCGCTGCTCTACTCTGTGGCGGTGGAACCCTTGATATGCGCACTCCATGAGTATCACGGTAATAAAGGAATACGTTTTCCCAATTACAATCTCATTGTCTCCGCCTATGTGGACGATATGTTATTAAATATACGGAAACCCAATACTAATCTCTCTCCAATAATACGAGAGGTGCTGAGATTCGGCGGTGTCTCTAGACTCACAATCAACTGGAATAAATCTATAATATTTCCTCTAACCCCGGTCATGACACAGACTGCTCTGGATTTCCCCCATCAATGGACGTCAGACCCGGTGAGATATCTGGGGATACTAGTCCACTCAGACGCGGAACAAGTCCTCAGGGTTCATTACGGCAGAGCGATTGCCAGGCTTGAAGAAGACATAGAAAGGTGGATTTGCCTCCCTCTCTCACTGGTGGGTCGAATATCTTGGATGAAGATGGTCGTCCTTCCCAGACTCCTCTTTCTCTTCGTTCACATCCCAATGGTTGTCCCAAAACACACCTTCAAAACATTGCGGGTTTTAATGGGAAGATTAGCATGGGCCGGTAAGACTCCGCGTGTCAATATGGATGTCCTTACCTTGCCTTGCTCTATGGGGGGGCTGGGATCAACAGATTTGGAATTATATTATAGGGTGGAGCAATGCTCTCACGCTCACAGCTGGATCCATGGTCCACACAATTTACCCCACCTACAAATAGAGATGGTAGTGGTCAGCCTGGACCCACTTCCACGTCACCAGGGCCCATTAGAAGATGCAGCTTGTTGGATTCTACTAATTAGACTGTGCATGCATGGCACGATTTACTGAAAAAGCAGGCCGGCACAGTGCTGTATTCCCCCCTTATGCCCGTGGAATGGTGCCACTGGCTTCGAATGTGCTCTGAAGGGGGCGCGCTCCGGTCCCTGAGAGCCCTGCGGATACACACGATGGGTGACATCTTCAATATGGGCAAGATGCGCACCTGGGAGGAGGTTGTAGAGGGCACAAATTACTTTACTCCTCTTACACATTATCACTATTTTCGAATCCGTCATGCGTTGCGAGAGGTGCTTGGGGATGAGCTACAGGAGCCTCCAGAGTTACCCGCCTTCTCGCTATTACTGTGCACAGACTCTCCTAATAAGTTAATCTCTTAAGTTTATGCAAAATTGCAAGCTTTTAAGACAACACAGTACACTAAGGCTCAGATAGAGTGGCAGACCGAAGTTGGGGTGACACTAAGTGATGACATATGGCGCTTCTGCTGCGAGGCAACGCAAAAGGTCTCATTTAATGGGAGGCACAGACTGATCCATTTCAAGTATCTCAACAGGGTATACTACACCCTGAAGAGGTTATTTTGATTCGGTCTTAGAGACACAGATCGCTGTGATCATTGTGGGGTAGCAGAGGCTGACTTCCTGCACATAGCATGGTCGTGCCCCCCAGTTGCGGAATTTTGGAAGCAAATCTTTTTCACATTAAATGTAATTACAGAATTATCCATTTTCCTAGACCCCCTACTTGCACTTCTGGGATACACAAAGCCTCTCAAGAAAGACATTAGGAAACTTGTTTCAATGGGGTTATTAGTGGCTAAACATAGGATTGCGATGCATTTCGTGGGGACCCATACCCACTGTATTAGAACGGGATATGCTTTACTGTAATACGCAATCAGATGTCTATAACGAGCTGCTACCTCCCCAAAGTAGACCAAAAGGTTTTGGGGTCTGTATACACAATAATAATAAATAAATAAAGAAGGGGGTATCCTTAAATGAGAGAAGGTAAAGACCTTCTGTCTGTTAGAGAGTTCTCAGAGAAGTAAAAAGAGAAATGATTTCTTTTTTATGAAACCCCTCACTCACCAACCTAGTTGGTGACATGCTTCATCATCGGGGTCCACCCGAGCAGTCGAATACCACTCGGGTGTGCTTCAACGCCTGATTACAGCGGAGCAGGTTTGTTATTATGTCAGTACGTGTAAGTGACGTGTGTGAGTGAGTGAAATAAAGTTAAAAGTAATCCTACTGTACTCCCTAACAAATTTAATATGGAGCAGCAGGGTCACGATTAAAAAAGTGGTGAAGTGTAATACTAATGTAGGTTTAATTTGACCTAAAGTATTATCCAAATATTGACGGTCTACATGTTTCAACCTTTGAGTGTAATCACAGGTTTTCATCAGGACCTATCGACACACCGGGCGGTCTACACGCACTAAGGTGCATCCAACCCTGGAGCGTCTGTGTGCCACCTACATATACTTGTGAAGGTGGTAAAAAGGGTTCAGGGAGTCCTCTGTGTACAGATGAACTCGCGATTCTTACTCGAATCGTGTCATGGGCTCATAAGGGAGACAGACGGTGCTGCATTACTCAGCTCACCGACTGCCTGCCACAAACCTGCGGTGCTTCCCCCAGGCGCCCGGATGTATACACAACATCTAGTGTCGAAACAGGCTGGGAACACAGATAATGAATAACAGCATGGTAGGGAAAAGGAGTTTCGGAACTCATGCAGCACAGCCACTACATCATGCTGACCAAGTCAACTGTACACTGATACTTGAAGAAAGTCTTCCTCTGGTTGCTAGGTTCCATAGGCTACAGCATTGGAATGCCATTACACGATGTCCCGTTTTTCTTTTTCTTCTATTCTTTCTTTCTCTAAGAATGATGCGACACCACCATTGCAAACTATGATAACAGATTTTATCAGCAAACTAGCTTACTCATGTATGTTGATAATCATGTACTGTGAGTTGTTGTGAACTGTCTTATAAAATGTAATCTAAAAAAAAACAATTGAAAGTGATATGCGTCACTACAGCAAGACTTTATTTTTGCTTCAATCAGTTCTCGCCAGTATAGCTTATGATTTTGTGTGCTAGATATGGGGGTGCATACAACCCTTCATGCACACAACTCGAGATATGTATTTCACATAATATATACAATACTCTAAGTAGATGCAGGGTTGATGTCTTGGAGTTGAGGTGGTTGTAAAACATTACGATCTTACCTTGTCGATGGAGTGGTCCTTGATGTAGCGCTGTTGATACAGTTGTGGGTCCGTGTAGTGGTAGTAGATATGAGTATACAACTGCGGGTGAGCCATTAAAGGTTTGAGAAGTCAAATAACCCATACACATAAGGAAAAATGTATGTCAATATCTCATCCCACCTCCCTGAAGATTGAGCGATGTGAGAATCTACATACTTTGAGATGTGCTGTCGGCACAACATTCTGGTCAAAGTCACCCTGATGTTTTTGTTGAAACAAATAATTTAGAAGTAAGATATTTCAAATCTGATTTCTTCATTAGGAATGTCAGAAAACGTACAGTACCTTTCATTTCTCGGGTAAACGGGATCTGTCACTGGGAGAGCCTGCATAATCTTATATTTTTATATCCAAAAGTTTTATAACACAGGGTATGTGAGACTCTATCATAAATTATGCTGATAAGGCCCAGCAAATAGGTAGGCAAAAGGGAAAACTAGCATTGAAAAAGTACCAGAAGGCATATGAAGGCTATGTGACCACAAGCCCAAATTAAAAGATGTACTTTTAATTTAAAAAACACGCTTTTGTGTGACCGCTAGGCCTGCTTACTCTCAGGTCACACTCATTTTTAGTGTGGGAAAAAATGGGCATTTAGTACCCAGTTGACGGAGATGTTTTACCAACTCAGTGCAAGGTATGTTTGCTAAGAAAAACAGCTTCTGGTTCAAAACTTCAGCTTTCAAATTTGAAAGTGCACTCATGGTGGCAGAAAACCATTCTGATAGAGTTTCCACCATTCTAACTTTAAGGTTAGGAGAGGTAAGGGCATCTGAAGAGTGTGCAAAATTGATCGGAACCCCACAGACTGTATGTTTTTTGGGGGGCTCACCTATTTTACAGGTAATTGCAACTGGAAACACAAAACTAAACAGTTTTTGCAATGTGGGGAATTGGGGCCAACACCATTTTATTGATGGGTGTGCATAAGATGTGGTTTCTGTAAAGAAAAAAGTCCCTATTATTATAAACAACCAAGAGGAAGAGTACTCTCCCGGGAACATCCACTAATTACTATATTTCAATCCTGATTATTAAGGACAAAGTGAGCAAGAGCTGCAAATTTCTGAGGTGTATCAATATACCATTTATTAAAACAAGTTCATAATAAGCCACTTTGTATTAGGTCAGTGCCTTACTAATCCTCCTATAATAGGTTACAATCTAAATGACATAAAAAGGGACAATAAAGACTGTCCTCTATTGAATATACTCAATATAAAAGTTAAAACCATAAGAACATAATCACATTAGTACATTGTTGGATATAATCAATACACATATAAAAACAAAATGATGTGGTTTCTCCATAGGAAAATGTGTTCTTTTTGAAAAAAAGAAAAAAAAATTGTCGAGTGCAATTTTCTTAATCCCGTGGAAAATCCTGCTGGATGCATTTCGGGAAACAGAATCACTTATTGGAATCTACATTTGATGTAGATTTAAAGGAGTGCTCTAAAGAATGTTTGCACTGCCCCATGAATTGAAAATATACTCTAAGCACTTGAAGAACACAACAGTACATTTGCGACTTTGGCCCGCAGGAATTGTGAATCAGGGAGCAACATGGGCATGAACATGGATCAGAAAAAGGGTTATTTGCTAACCAGGTGAAAATTTCCAAATTCCATAGGCTGTGTAGGGGTCCATTACTATGAAATATTGACCAGGGAGCCAGGACCTTATTTGTTTTTGCCCCTCAGTTAGTTTGAAGGTTTATCTGAGGTTTCACCGTGTTTAAGGAGTGCAAATATTGAAGAGCAAACCACGCGGACGAGGTAAACCAATCAGAACTGACCATACGAAAGGAAACATGGCCGCTGTGCTACCCATAATAACCTTGTTTTGACAAAATGGCGGTATGCGTGCATATTAAGAATCATGGGGCAGATTTACAAGCCCCTTGCGTCACTTTTGCACCGTCGTTGCGTCACTTTTGTGACGCAGCGGCAGCGTAAAGGTTTGTGAAGCCCTGCGCCACATTAAACCTGCGTCAGGTCTAATGTATGCAGGGTGGGCGTTCCGTCGCAGGAAGCCCTGTAAAAGTGACGCAGTGAAATCTACAAGATTTCACTGAGTCACTTTTACGTCCATGCTGCGTCAAAACCCTGCGCCTGCTTGAAGCAGGCGTAAGGAGTGACGCAGCATGTTAGGCATAGGGCGCCCCTGAGCATTGCTGGAGTTGCGTCGTGCTTCCGACACGACTCCAGCAATGCGTGACTTTTCCGTCAACAGACGCATCTGTCAATCCTTGCGCCATGGTACGCCGTATTGTAAGGATTTGGCATGTTGGCGCATGGAAAGTGACGCATCTCTACAGATGCGTCACTTTCTTGTAAATCTGCCCCCATATCTGCAACAAACTGTGACAGGTTCTATATAGCTGAAGTAAGAATGCATATATTGGAACTTTATTACGTTAGCACAAAGTATAACAGTTATTCGCCTATCAACCTAGTTGTCCAACGAGTTAAACATTAAATAAATACGACCATAAAAAATAACCATTGTTGCAAACTTGAGTTGAACTCCGCGTCATTTGCTGTTCTTTACCGATCGTGGACTATAATTGGGAGGTCAATAAAAGCAGCTTCCGCCGGCTTGGTGGAGTCACTTGCACGGAGCTAACAGGCTCGGTGCATCTAGTCAAGTATAATACACTGCCAAGCTCGTGCAGTCGGCGGGGTTATGGTGCTGGGAGACTCTGCCACTCCGCGAGGCGTTTCACACCTGCGGACGGCAGATGGCTCTCGCGAGTCTTCATCGGTGAGCCCAAAAGGCGCTAAAAAAACCGCCTCTCTGAAACAATGTGCGCGCGGCTCTCCAGGGGCAGTGCGCTTGCGCGGAGAGGGGTGCCAATGAGAGTGGGCAGTGGTAGAGAACGTAACCCACCGACTTGTGCACAATGCAAACACGAGCGCTGCAAACGGGTAGTGCACGAGCATGGCGCCGCGGAATTGTGACAATGGTAACACTGTTGTTTGCAGCGTCTTGACACTGCAAACTGGCTGAAGTGGGCGCTATTAACAAACAGCTTTATTGCCCGATGTTATCAGTAAACTTTTTATGACTTTTATTGTTGTTTTTACTTATATTTGTGTTTTTTCACGTTTCCCACTCTCGTTTTTCCTTATTTGAGTATTATCCCTTCTTTCTCTGCTGGGGATCTCTCCTTACAGTCCTGTGTCAAAACGTCCCAATAGTCAGCGTGAGGCAACGTCATTCACGGAGATTAATAATAATTATAGACAATAAATTACGATTATGTTTATTGTTAGTAGAGAGCACACTAGTGGTAGCAGCATCGTTAATGGCAGCAGTAGTAATGCTTGTAATGCTCGTAATAGAAGCGTTAGTAGTATTTGTAATAGAAGGGACAGAAATGGCACGCAGAAACAATAAAACCAGTGCCCACTAGAGAAGCAGTGGAAACAGTTGTAGTGGTACCACTAGTTGCAATAGCAGTGGGACTAGTAGTTGCAGTTACATTAGTAGTAGCAGAAGTAGTTCTAGTGGTAATCACATTGAAATTAGTGGTGGTAGTATTAGTAGTAGTAATAGTAGTAGTGGTATTAATAGCAATGATAGTGCTAGGAGTGCCAACGGTAGCTGTAGTGTAAGCAGAAATCCCAATGATGGCAGCTGTAGAGCTATGCTAATACTACTGCTAATAGCTGTAGTAATAGTTATAGTAATTTTTTCCACATTAATAGCAGTAACAATGTGAATTGCAATAGTATGAGTAGTGGGACTGGTGCTAGCAGAACGAATGTTTGTAGTAGTAGCAGTAGACGCAGGGGGAGTTGTGCCACTAGTCGCAGCAGAGGTAGCAATGGTTTTACCATTTGTAAATGTAGTAATTTCGGAAGTAGTCTTAGCATTGATGGCAGTGATTGTAGTAGTAAGAATAGGGGTAATCCTGCGGGAAGTAAAGTGTGAGTATTGGAAGGCATCATTGCTTTGATGGTAGTAGTAAGCATAGTAGTAACCGTATTGATAGGAGTATTAACTCTCCTGTAATTTAAATTTACATTAGAGTACTCCCAGAAGCGTAGATCCAGTGGTGCAGTGGCACCGGGGCCCAGAAGCCTGAGGTGGCCGCCGATTCCTAGTTATTGCTGTATTTTACAATTCAAACAGCTGACAGGGGCCATTCATTTCCTTACGTGCACTGGGGTCCAGGGTACTCAAAGGCCCCATTGTTGGGTTTTGTTATATGAGAATCTTGGATCTGGCACGTTTAGTTTGCAATATTTGGTTTATGAAACGCCTGTGCATAGAAAGACTGCATGCATTACCGCCTCTCCTCTCAACCAGCTGCTCATTAAAACCCTTTTTGAAAGACGCAGACACCCCTAAGCCCCTATATGTGTGAAGGGCGCACTTTTGGATGCACGATGCTCGCAGTTCCAGTGTCAGCCCCCCCCCCCCCCCCCCGACGGGAATGGAGTGTAAAAGTTGGGGCTCTTCACATGAACGTTAGCTGTTCAAGGTGTTGTTCAAGGTGTTCACAACGTACTCTGTTGAGAGCTTGAGCTGTCCCTTGGCCGTGCGGCGGTATCGCTGGGCGCTGTCCGTGGTGCTGCAGCCAGAGGCTGGTGCTCGAAGGTGCGTCCTGCCCCTTGTCCTTCAGACTGGCACCTGTCCGTGGTGCTGAAGTTTGAATAGGTCACGTCTACCGAGTGATTGCTTGGGAGGGAGGTGAGATTGGCCCCGCCCGCGCCGCAGACCTCTCCTCTGTGCACGTGGAGAGGACGTGATTGCTCCATGTGTCCTATCAGCAGCTCCCTCCGGGGGTACCGCACAGCACTGTGGGACAACGCCTCAAATCTACTGCTTGTAGAGAACATCAGGAGTAAAACAGCAGCATTGACAACTCGCCGAGGCGTGTGTGTGGGAGTTACCAGAGTGAGAGAAATCACAGATTTTCATGTGAGAACGTGCTGACTGTTCTGCACACAGGTGGGTGCTTGCCATAGAAACCAGCGTAAACGCCCCTCGGCAGCAAACAACTTACTTCTTGCACGTTTGAAGTGTTACCAACAGATACACGTTTGCGACTACTACTGCCTGCTTTGGAACTGTGGAGCCCGGTCCGAACTCCGACCTCGACGATGAGGCTTGTGTCGACACACTCCGTTTAATCTCTCCATTTGTGTGCATCAGAAAGCTATGTTTTACGTGTGTGTTTGTATGTGGTTGTGAGTGTGAGCGTGAGATAGGGGCGGGCGGGCGGCGCGCACGTCTAAGTATGAGAGAGATGGTTACGTGTGTGTATTATGTACATGGCTGTGCGCGTGAGATATCGCTGCGTGCGTACTTTGTAATAGGTGAGTGTGCGAGGGGTGTCGCTAGTTAATGCGTGTGTGTGTGTGCCGAGTGAACCACGGTGAAAGCGACGTCTTTCTCTTTGATCACGGTGCAGCTCCTGTGTTCTGGTCCAATGCCTGAATCCCACAATCTGGACTCGGTGTTGGTTGGCAGCCTCGTGGCTCCAGTTCCTGGAAAGAGGCATGAAGCACTGGTGCTCGCCGAGCACTGGGGCAGAGAGCCGCTTCTCACCCCTCGACATGAGAGCAGAGACTTCGTCTGTTTCCCACACGTGTGGAAAGTGATGCTGTGCGTCTGCTATAACCCCCTCTTTTGAAGTGTATGTGTGCACTCGCACAATGACCTGCGTGTGTGTATGCTGTCTATGGAGTGCTTGTAAGCGCCTGTGCGTGTAGACAGTACATTTATCATGCTCGTCGTGTTTTCAAAACTCAAACACACTCCTGTATTTTAAATGTTGTAAATAAACCAGAAAATATGGCGAAATCTCTCTTCCCTACCCGAGTGTTAGTTTTGTTTAGGTGTATGCTGTGTAGTGTGCATCTGTGTTCGTGTATCTGTTGGTTTGAGTGTACTTGCCTCTCTGTCAGTGTGTGTGCGTGTCTCTATGTGTGACTGAGTACATCTATGTGGCTGTATGTGTCTCAGTGTGTGCGTGTGTGTGGGTGCCTCAGACCTGCAAGCTCACACGGTGCCACCACGTGTCACACGATATCGGCTTCCTTCCCAAGGTCACCCAGTGAGGAGCCTAAAAACACCCTGTGGCAGTAAAGACAAACTGAAACCCACTACACAGCGTGATTTTGCAGCTCGTTTTTAAGGGACCGAGCTACCAATATCAATTAAGGGATGTGAAAACACCCCAGAACATCGGAGACTGCCTCGCCCAGCTTTTGTTTTTCTTTTTTTGGGGGGGGGGCCGGGGAGGCTGGTCAGCGGGGGGATGGGGCAGAGTGCCTCTCAGTCCACTCTGTACTCTGGTACAATGCCACTCCCCCCTCTCACAGGTTAAATAGTTGTGTAATGTTAGCAGGTTTGGTGCCTGTGTTTTTAAGAGTTTGTAGACGTGCTGGAGGGGCTCGCGAGGTATGGTGAACTGAGCGCCGAACTTCTGTCTTTGTCCGCCCCCCGCATGAGCTGGGGGATGGAGGGGGGCTGATATCCCTCTACCCTCCCGTGAAGTCGGTGCTGATTTCGAAGCTGGTTTGCCGGGGGCGTCTTGCCTCTTAATCCGTCTAGCAAACGCATGTCAGGCTGCCTCCCCCCAGGCACCTCCCAGCTGCCTTCCCCTCAGTAGCAGGCGTTGTCGGGACAACTGGGCACGAGTGTCAGGTGAGATGAGGCAGGTCACCTCACCATATGTGTGCTGTGAGTGCCGAAGGGTACCATGGACCCTGGTGTAAACCAGCACCACCCCTAATCCGGGATGAGTAGTAAAAGGCAGTTATAGCTCCAATGCATCCACCACGCCACTCCCTTAGTCCCGGTGCCACTACACCTTCTGCACCATTTGTAGCTATGTGCCTGTCCATCTCCCTCTCATTGCAGTAGTCGACTGTTGGGTGTGCATTGGGCCGGTTTCTTGCCCTGATTAAGACAGCAGTCTAGATTGGGGTTTAATAGGGCTGGGTGCCCGTTCCCAAGTTCTCCAAAGGGTGTGTCTTGGAGTGACAGGTGGTTCCACAGCCCCTCCTCTCACACATACACTCCTTCCCCTCCCTTCGGCTGGTGTAGGTAGTTGGAGTTCTTGAGCGACAGGATGTGTGGTTCCTGCGAGCGCAAGCACTCTCTTCACCCCGTCCTCACAGAACTGTGACGTGTCACCTCTCCGAAGTGTGAGGTGCTTGTGAGTACACCAAGCCATCCTCTGCCAGAGGTGCCTCGAATACACAGTCCTCCTCCCCAGGCACCAATGTCAGTCGTGCTGTCCACCGGAAGCTGCCCTGTCCTCCCCTGGTGGGCCGTGAGGCTGTAGCTGTCCGCCCCTTCTCTGCTGTGCGGCGGAGAGGAGAGCGCGCTGAGGCGCCTCCTCTGACAGACGTGCAGTGCCTATGAGACTGAGTTATATATCCCACCATCGCCTCCCCCCCCCCCCTTGCACAAATTGGTGCTCCTAGGAACACGCATTAATTCCCCGTTCAAATAGTATATGATACTGATCAAGGTGCTCTCCACTGCTTTCAGAAGCGTTGGTTCGGCTGTGTGTGGGGGCGCGGTGTCCGTTCCCAGATGATAAGGCGGGAGGGATGTCAGGCGCGCATCTCGCTTCTCCCCGGGCAGTGTTCTACATTTAGGAGCCTATACCAAGGGCTTGAGGTATGTCTGGACTGTCTGCCGCCCAACTCCCTGACAAACGTTGTCTGAGGTGAGGTGCCTGGGAGCACACCGCCCCCTGACAACAGCGTGCGCTGAGGAGTCTGCTAGTGCGCCTTCTCCTGAGAAGTGTGTCAGAAGCGATGTTTCAGCCCGCCGCCCTCCACAGAGAAGTTTATGACAGGTGTCTGGAAGAGAAAAAAAAACGCCCCTCAACAGGAAGTGACAAGATGCGTTGCTTGGCCGGATCCCGCCTCTTTACTTGGCGGGAGTATAACGTGAGGTGCTGCGGGTCGAATTCACTCTAACAAGCGTGCGGGAACAGGCGTTTTATATCAGTGCCCGCCATTCCAAGATAGACGTTTATGGCGATGGTATGAGCGCCTTCCTCGCGCACAGGAGAGCGTGAGAGAGTAATCCCTCACAGACCCGCTGCTCCTTCTTTCCCTGTGATGGGCGTGAGATATGATGCGAACGCTTGCCAGTTTCCTACACAGAGACTTATGATAGGTGTCTGGGATCCCCTTACCGCCTGCATACTAGGTGTGAGGAAGTGCCTCGCAGCTCGAGGTCCCCTCTCGCCGGTGGCTACCCAATGAGGGTGGGTCCTAATGCATGGAAGGAAAGGCTCTACCCCGCCCCATACACACAATGAGCTGTGAAATACAGCGATATGAGGCCTCAGACATCTGCGCCCCGGTGCCACTGCACCTGTTGCACCAAAGAAAGTTACGACCCTGCATCCTGTGCGGAGATAAGGTCGAACTGTTGTGACTATGAGGTGAGGGGGTTGGGTGCGGAAAGCAGCCCATCAATCTGGGGCGAGAGTGCCAGGTGTGGGGTTATCCTCACCCTCCCTAGTAGGGGGGTAGAGAAGGCGGGCAAGGATGCTTTTCACAGCCCTTCCTGAAATAAATGTGAGGTGTGGTATACTGGAGCACACCCAGGGCTTTAAGTGGACCGGTCCCTCCAGGTGTCACACCCTGAGTATTTTAGAACGGACTTTGAAACGGGTCTCTATCCGGCCCCTATATACATGTCTTAATTTTACTGGGGAAATCACTAATGATTTCTGATCAGTTCATGTAATAAGTGTTCAGGTGATCCATGCCAGTGATTCCTTCCCCCTTATAGTTCACGTTTCACTGTACTTTGCAGCCAGGGTGTTAGCTATACCCAGGATGCTGTGTTTTTGTGTTTTTCTGTTCAGCTTGTTACTCCTGTATAGGGCATACAGCCACGATTGAAAGCTCTGGTGTACGGGCTCATGGTAGTGCGAGTTTCTCGTCAGTGGGTCAAAGACGTGTTCAGAAGACATGGCCATCCAATCCGTGGCCTCTCTGCTGAGCACACGGGGATAACTATCGACAAACCCAACAATCCTAGCTGGGTTTTAGGTCCATAGCAAGTACTGTGCTTTTATATATGTGTGCAATAAATGAAAGCTCAGAGAGACACCAAAATCCGGTCGGGGGGCTCAATATGGAAAGCAAATAAATGAATGCATAGGTCACACAACTGTTAGACCCCTCCCCCCTTTTTCATCCCACTTAAAGCCCTGAGTATACCGCCTCCTTGATCGGAGTATGAAGTACTAGAGCACCCCTACTCGCCCCCAGTCCTCACTCCCCACTCACCTGAGAGGCGTGTGAGTTGAAGGGGCTGCAGACCTCGCCCGCCCTGCTGGAAGAGTGAGTTGAGATAGAGAGGGGCGCGCGCCCACGGTTCCGCCTAAATGAGGTGTGTTGTGTCAGAGCAGCGCGCCCCACACGGATATGAGTGTGAGGTTTGCTGTCCGGGAGCACACCTGTTCCTGGCCGTAGTGTGCGCATCTCTCCCTCTCTGACAGGAGAGTGCGTTGAGATAGGGGAGGGCGCGCGCCCACGGTCCCACCTGAAAGATGTGTGAGGTGCCAGAGCACCACGCCCCACACGGATATGAGTGTGAGGTTTACTGTCCGGGAGCACACCTGTACCTGGCAGTAGTGTGCGCATCTCTCCCTCTCTGACAGGAGAGTGCGTTGAGACAGGGGAGGGCGCGCGCCCAGGTCCCACCTGAAAGAGGTGTGAGGTGCCAGAGCACCGCGCCCCACACGGATATGAGTGTGAGGTTTACTGTCCGGGAGCACACCTGTACCTGGCAGTAGCGTGCGCATCTCTCCCTTTCTGACAGGAGAGTGCGTTGAGACAGGGGAGGGCGCGCGCCCACGGTCCCACCTGAAAGAGGTGTGAGGTGCCAGAGCACCACGCCCCACACGGATATGAGTGTGAGGTTTACTGTCCGGGAGCACACCTGTTCCTGGCAGTAACGTGCGCATCTCTCCCTCTCTGACAGGAGAGTGCGTTGAGATAGTTGAGGGCGCGCGCCCACGGTCCCACCTGAAAGAGGTGTGAGGTGCCAGAGCACCGCGCCCCACACGGATATGAGTGTGAGGTTTGCTGTCCGGGAGCGCACCTGTTCCTGGCAGTAGTGTGCGCATCTCTCCCGCTCTGACAGGAGAGTGCGTTGAGATAGGGGAGGGCGCGCGCCCACGGTCCCACCTGACTGAGGTGCCAGAGCACCGCGCCCCACACGGATATGAATGTGAGGTTTACTGTCCGGGAGCACACCTGTACCTGGCAGTAGTGTGCGCATCTCTCCCTCTCTGACAGGAGAGTGCGTTGAGACAGGGGAGGGCGCGCGCCCACGGTCCCATCTGAAAGAGGTGTGAGGTGCCAGAGCACCGCGCCCCATACGGATATGAGTGTGAGGTTTGCTGTCCGGGAGCGCACCTGTTCCTGGCAGTAGTGTGCGCATCTCTCCCTCTCTGACAGGAGAGTGCGTTGAGATAGGGGAGGGCGCGCGCCCACGGTCCCACCTGACTGAGGTGCCAGAGCACCGCGCCCCACACGGATATGAGTGTGAGGTTTGCTGTCCGGGAGCGCACCTGTTCCTGGCAGTAGTGTGAGTTGAAGCGGCCGTGTGCACATCTCTCCATCTGACAGGAGAGTGCCTTGCGAGGACTTGGGGTACCTGCCACACCCCCTCATAAATGAACTGTGAGTTATTGTGCACAGGAGCAAACGTCCCACCTTGAGGCAGTTGGGAAGTCGTCTTCTCGACCACTCCCTCAAGATGTGTGAGGTGTACAGCGCGATGCCCTCCCACTGACAACAGTGTGAGGTGTGTGGTCTACTTCGCCCTCTGCCTGACAGGAGGAGCGTGAGGTGCCGTGTGGCGGATCACACCTACGGAGACGAAGGACCCCGGACACCTGCCTCCCCCCTCCCCCTCCCGAGCTCAGCCCCTGTCAAGCTCCCGCCGCCCGCCTCCCACGTCACCTCCCGACGCTGGCAGACAGCGCCTCACTTTCCTCGCCTTGTTTATTACTGACACCGGGATCCTGCTTGCAAGGGACGCCAGGGACCACCCGGCTGGCAGCAGCTTCCCCTTCGCTCCGGGAGCCCTTCCCCGACCTGTCACGGCTGGACAAGGCTCCTGACAGCCCCCTCCCCTCTGCGGCCAGCAGGAGCGAGATTTAGGGAAGTTTGGAGAAGAGAGAGGGCGATCCGCGGTCCAGACTGTTCCCAGCTCCGAGATACCCCAGCTCAGGCGGAAAATCATCGCATTCCGAGTGTGGGATCCGCGGGTCTGGTTTCCAATATCTCCAAAGAAACGATTTCTTCTGTGGACTGGCGGGCATCAACACAGCCTTAACCCCCTGGTGGAACCATTTAACGTCCTTTACTGCAAAAGGCAGAGACAATCCAGCGAGGAGGCTGAGCGCGCCTGGTTACCCAGGAGAAGGGGTAGACACCACAAGCGGGGGCACCAGCCGAGCCCGGGGCTGGCAGCCTCTGGGGCCGAGCACGCGGCTCCCGCCTAATTTTCGTTCATCTATTGGGAGGTGGGCGCAGAGGTGGCGAGCCCGGGCTTGGAGGGTCAGAAGCCTGCCCCGGTCACCGCCCCCTTTCCAGCACCTAGATGCGGACTTTCCGGGCCCCCCGGGTGTGGGCGCCGGGCAAGATGGAAGGAGGTCACGGATGGGGGGGTTCCGGACACTCATGAGAGCAGCTGAATGAAGATCGCGCCGCCCACTACCCTGTGACCCCCCTCAGGGGGAAACGCAGCGCTGAGGGCTGGTCTGCCTCTTAGCTAACGTGCAGCCAGGGCCCCGGTGCCAGGCGCTCCTCCTCTTCACACCCCCGCGGGGGAAGGACGTCTGCTGAAAAGAGGAGTACTCGCCGAAGTTGCCCGCTCTCTGCTTGTGTCTCATTACTCCTTCCTGACTTGAGAAGCTGGCGGTTGGCCGACACTACCGTGCTCACTGGAGTGTGGGTTGCTGTGGGTGAAGTGGCGGGGAGGCACGTGGGATTCACTGGAGACCGTGAAGTGACTGGGGATTACGGTGCGGTGATTATGTGGTGGGTCAAGGGCGGTGTGGCTGTTAGCGGGCGGGGCTGAACACGGCCTGTTGGTTATCGAGTGACGAGGTGCACTTACCTCTCGGTAGGTGGTGGCCAGTGGTCCTCTGAGTGCTGTAATGTCCTTTTTACAGCGGTACTAAGGGTACGTAGCTTTTACGGGAATACCGTTTGGCGCACCGTCATAAACGCAAACAGTTCGTTATTATGTGGACACCGTTGGCATAGTGATTGTGGCGAGTGTGGCAAGTGTGTGTTAGTAGAGTTTCCCTGGGATGGTTTTCCACGAGTGACAGGCGAGGGTGGGCGATGAGCACACAGCGTCGGGGGAGTTATGAAGGCAGGTTTATTGTAGCTCCTCGAGGTGAGGTAGCAAGGCAGAGGCGCTGTACTGGCTGGCGGAGGTAAGGCGTGGAGTTGATGGTGAGGCGAGTTGGAGATGTGTTCAGGTACCTGTGAGTTGTGAGGGGGTTTAGGATAGAGGTTCAGGCAGGGGAAGGGGGTTTGAAGAAGCTTGGTGGTTGAGAAGTGATTAGGGAGAGGTTTTCTTGTGGCTGGTAGCGGTGAGAGGCCTTCTGATGGTCGGTGGGGGTGAACAGCTTTGGGGGTTCTTCTGCTGGCCGACAGGAGTGAAAGGTTGAAGGAGGGGTCTTCAGGAAGCTTCTGGTGGTGAAGTGGTCAGAAAGAGGTATTCTGGCGGCGATTGTCTACTAGTCATTGGCGGTGTCCGGCGGTTTGCAAGGGGACTGAGTTGCCGGTCGCCGGTGACCAGTGGCAGCAAGGTTAGCATGGCTCGGCAGCGGGGCTAGCACGTCCTCCGTCCCTCCCCCGGAGGGTGGGCAGCGCCCATGGCGGCGGCCATCGCCAGCGGGCTGATCCGGCAGAAGCGGCAGGCGCGGGAGCAGCACCTGGACCGGCCCTCGGCCAGCAAGAGGAGGAGCAGCCCCAGCAAGAACCGCGGCCTGTGCAATGGCAACCTGGTGGACATCTTCTCCAAGGTGCGCATCTTCGGGCTCCGCAAGAGGAGGCTGCGGAGGCAAGGTCAGGCTCCCTCCATACTCCCCTGTCTGTCTGTCTGTCTCTGTCGGCCAACTCTGGAGGGGTGCTGGGCCGGGCGCGGCGCGGCCGCTTCATTCGGTGTTGGTGTCTTTGAGCAGCGTTTAACAACTGGAGGGGGGTGCGCGGCAACAGGGAGGCATGGAGTGCGGCTCTTCGGCTGTGTGCTTGTGTCTGCGCGCGCACACCCTGACCTCACGAGAGTCCCTCAAAGCAAGCACACACAACCCATCATCCATCCACTCATCCATCCATCCATCCATCCATCCATCCATCCATCCATCTATCTATCTATCTATCTATCTATCTATCTATCTATCTATCTATCTATCTATCTACCCATCCATCCATCCATCTCTCTATCTGTGTCTACCTGTCTGTCTACCTGTCTATTTATCTCATTTACAGACCCCACTTCATCTTTACTCAGTCAACGAGATTCTAAGCACTATAGTTGGTGCCCAGACCACAAAGAGTTAGGTGATCATAGCAGCTGGAAAACGCGCTATCAGACCCTGACACCATAAAATACTCACGAAACTTGTATCTATGTCCTTTAAGAATATTTCTCTGTCCATCCTCAGCCACACATTATTGGGGTACTGTAGGCGGAGCTACACAAGAAAACCAATCACTCCAACCCTGGCATAGAAATCCTAAGGAATGAATGAGTGATTTGTCAAATGTCAATACAGAACGAGTGACCTGGGTGTCAACAGTACACGTTGTCGCCCATTTATTGAACAAGAGAAAGCGGCCAGTATCGAAAGTGGAATGCCACAGACACACTTAACACATACACAACACTTTCACATACATACACATGCGCATCACATGCACATTCATGATTGAACGTTCAAACCATGATATGGAGAGTTGGCGAATAAGGCTGAGAGCCGAACTTCTCAGTGACAGCGCAACACCTGTGTTAACCTCTGTGAATGGAAGGATGGCCGCACCTTCAAGAAATGCAGCCATGATGAACTGTTTATTCGTTTGTCCGTTCTCTGTTTCTATCCTTTCCTTTTCACTCCCTTCATTCTTGTGTTCCCTTCTCTTCGCCACAATGCTTCTTTCTGTCTTTTATTTCATACAGTTTTCCTTACCTCGACACTTACCTATTCTTTGTCTTCTTATATTTACGCCTTTTGCTTCTCTTTTTCCTTTGTCTCTCCTCTCATTTTCTTTCCTTTTCCTCCTCCCTATTTACTTTCTTTTCCTTTTCTTTCCTCCCTGTTCCTTTCGTTCTCACTCCCTTCTTCTTCTCGTCTTTATTATTTCATTTCTTGTTTCCTCCTCTGCTTTTTTCTCCTCTTCTTTGCTTGCGTTGCCCTCTATTTCACACTCCTTTTCACTTCCTACCTCTCCCCCTCTAAGCCCCTCTCGCACTCCTCTCCACATCGTCCCCGCTTGTCCTGCGAGTGCGACGGGCGCGCCGAGAGACGCAGCTTGAGTTCAGGGGGTGCCTTGCAATCCCACTCTGAGAAGAATCTTCCGTTGGCGCAGCAGGTGCAGTGGCACCGGGGTACAACGGCCTGAGGGCCCTACTGAACCATGATCATTTCTGCACTCACAGTTCAAACAGCGCTCACTAGGCCCATTTCCTTTCTTGCAGCCGGGCCCAGGACGCAGGCCTCTGAAGTCACCCTATTAACGTTGTCTTTGGAACAAACCCACCCAAACTAACGCACGTTTCTGCAGTCAGCGGTGCCACCGACAGCTTGTGTTGTGGTTTAAAACCAAGCACGTGAAAGTGTAATACCAAAATGCACGTGTAGACCTCCGCGGCTCCAACAGCTCGCCCCAGATCACACACCGGGGTGGCACCCTTCACAAAGGCCCCTCGTTCCTCTAACCTGCCTCCCAGGCTCACAGATGAGTGGTGTTGTATGCAATCCTTAATACTGGTTGGTGACCAGCCAGTTTCCAAATGCTTCCAATTTTGGACAATCTGTTGCAGTTACCTTCGCCCAAGATCACTCGTTGCAGTGGAGCGGGGAAGCCTGGATAAGGCCAGAGGGCCACAGTCTTCTCAACACGTGTCGCCCGACCAGATATCACAGCTGGTGTTGTGTAGCTTCTCTTACCCACGTGTTGTGATATCTGGGGACAGTCCACTGCTCCTAGAGCAGGGTTTTAAAAGTGGGACGAAAAAACTGGGGGGTCTCTCAAGGGGGCATGGCCAATGCAATTAAGGGCGTGGCTTAAAACGTGTAACCTGACTGGCATGTTGCTCTTCTGTGATTGAATCCAGATATATAATGCAAAAAGTAAGATTACCTACAATAAGCTAGGGCTATTGGCTTTGCCTATGACTGTTAGTTGCTTAATCAACAAGTTTGGCTTTGTTGCATATAATATTGAAAATACTTCTGTTCTGAAATGATAAGACTGTAAAAGAGCAATAACAAGTCTCTTTAAAGTTACCTCAAAGGCAGTGAAGGGTGGTACTGCTGCAGAGTTAAGATTTTTTTTTAACCCCGTGGCGAGGGCAAAAATGGAGGGATTGATAGGGACCCGTTTCGCCACCTGTTTTTTAGAACTGCCGGTGCTTAGCACTTGCAAGACCCGGCCCACTTAAAGCATTGCCCTAGAGTGGCCTTGGTGGTGTAACCGTTCAGTGTGACATCAACACACCACTTCCAATTCCCACCTGTAAACAGGGAGCGGTGATTTAGAACAACTTCTTGCATCTAGTCGTTTCTGCTTCAGAGACCCCAGATTCAAGATGCAAGCAGTAGCATGTGTATCTATCTCACGAGCGGCAGGCAGGGGCCTACTTCTGTAAAACCCTTACCAACCTAGGTGTGTTTGTGAAGCTTCCTTCCGCCCTACATACACTGTGATTGGCCAAAAGAAAGATTCGTCCGCACTCAGACTCAGACGTCAACGGCGCAAGGTCGGTGTTTCGACTGCTTCCAGTGCAGTGCCTGTGAGCGAGTCCTTCTAATAAGCACCCACCCTCGTGTCTAACACCTCTTCCCAACACCCTGATTGTACAAGGAGACATCCTCCTCTATCAGAGGAACTCACACCCTGCAATAACTGCTGCTGAAGTACATTTCCATGTCAACGCTAGTTGGAAGATGCCAAACTTTGGGGGTCACACTGGGAGTCAGTCAGTATGGGAGCTTTGTGGGGAAAAACACACCCTCCGCCCATACCATATGTTTGGCGAGCCAGGCCTTAGATCTGCCGGCCTGCAATGTAAAGAACTCTCCCCATTTCCCCTTGTGAAATGCAATATGTTGTGCTTTGATTCTAACCCCCGCACCACACACAAACACACACAATTCCATTGGTTACTTACACAACAGGCAGAGAGAATATAAAAATAGAGCGACAAATGCAGGTTCTAAATAAAACGATTCAAATATGTCACTGTGCGCCTTTCTAAAATGTCCGTGATTAGTAATTGATACGTAAGGGCTTATTTTTTCAATTATTCATTCTTTCCAAGCTTGACTTCTAGCAGCTTTAAAAGCACGTTGGCAGCAATCATTATAGAGCCTAACTAAAAAATACGCGTTTAAATATCCGCGCTGGCTTCTATCTCGAGGACACTTACACACACCAAAACAGGAATTTGGAAACGACATTTTGGCTTGAATTTGTGACCGTGGCCACTGGGAATAGCCGCGTTTAACATTAGTGATAATTTCGAACCACTTAAATGAGTCGGGGGAAGTGCGTCACTGGATTGTGCTAGAATGTTCGGGAAAACGACAGGACATGGCAGCGTCTTCAAGGGTCGCTGTTTCCTCGCTGGTGCGGTGTAGCAGCCATACATTGTAATCCGCTATACATCTTTTGGAGAACTAGCATATGTGGTGATGTTTAATTAATCACTTATCTCCAGTATAACGCCCAATTGATTGGCGCTAGACGTTTTTTACGAGAAGTAAAATCTCGACGTCAGAAAACCGCCCTCATCGTTTTCTTAAGAAGTAGGTCGGATAGCTGGGCGGGTTAATGCAGAGGTGGACCAACCATAAAGAAACTGCAAACGCATTGCACATGTGCGGCGGCTATATCTGTGTGAAACACAAGGCCAGGCTCGACTTGACTGTCTCCGCCTTTCATCTCCCTAAGTCGATAAAATCAGCGCCGCTGACTTGGTTTAAGTCCAGCTGTTCGTCACTTGGCCGTGGCGGCAGCAGGCTGTGCGCTTGAATACATCTTCCGCGAACGGGGACAGAGTGTGAGTGATGCGACCTTTCAGAGGCGGGAGGTAGCCTCGCCTGTGACATGCGACGACAGCGCCAGCTGGGAGGGGAAGAAGGCTGTGTTCTGTCTGATTAGGAATCCGAGACAACATCAGTCAAATGAAATGAAGATCACAGAGCCTCCCTGTTATTTTTTGAAGTTTTCATGTTGTGCAAACTTGGGGGCATATTATCAAGAAACGGCGTTAAAATGATCTCCGCTTTAGCGGCAGCAAACTGCGCTAAAACGGCGATAATAGGCTTGTTAATATACCCATGAGAATTCCCATAGAAGCCCATGTTCTGGTGTCATCATGGGCTTCTATTGGAATTCTCTGCAGCATATTATCAAGCCCATTATCGCCACTTTAGCGGCAGTTTTCTGCCGCTAAAGCGGCTATAATTTTAACGCCGAGCTTGATAATATGCCCCTTGGTCCGAGGGCTTTAGACGCGCTTTACTTGGCTACCAGGTCTCTGTCTCTCTCTCTCTATATATATATATATATATATATGTGTGTATATCTATATGTATTATAAATCTGTATATATCTGTGTATATATATATATATATATGCATATTATATATATACATATACATTTATATATACATATAGATATATATATGTTTTTTTTCCCAAAACGCTAACTCGGTAATACAAGTTTTTGGGTGTACTTTCTGAAACCTTCCATGGCAGCATTGACTGACCCGATACGTCACCTGAGATCCACTTTATGCTACCCCAGTTCTTCCATGGTAAACAGTGTCTGCCATTGGGTCATAAGTAATGTACAATTGGCACCAATAATAAAACAGGTTTCCGTTTACAAACAAGGGTCGGATTGGCCTATAGGGCAATCTGGCAGTGCGAAAGGGGCTGGTCGGACAGATCAGTGTGCGGGCCTTTCTGTTTTTGCTGTTTGTGGACTTTTTATGGTCTGTTGGGCCGATTTGTGGTCTTCTTTTTTTGTGAGGACATCGTAAAAAAAGACCAGTACGCCATTAGGAAAGCCAGGTCAGCCTTTTTTAGTACGCAGATTAAAAACTCATCAAATTCGGCAAAGGGGCCTTTAAAATGTTAAATTCATTCATGAAGCTACAAGCTCTGCAGGCAGTCTCAATAGCTTCTAAAGCTAGTTGCAACATGTTTGCAACTTACTTCTTGGAGAAAGTCCCAAAAATCTGTGCAGCCATGCCCAGGGTAGGAGCTCTAAACACTAATGATGATCCGACACCACAGGAAGAGAAGGCTAAAGAGCACCAGACCTCCTTTTACAGGATCAGTTTGGAAGACGTAAAAAGCCTTCTCAGATCAATCAAGTCGGGATCCCCACAAGATCCGGCACAACCCAATTATCATCCTGAAAGGCAGAAAAGCAATCTGCCTGGCCCTAGGAGATATCATTAATCTGTCCTCAGAAAGTGGCGTGGCGTGGAAACATGCCATGCTGCCACCCCTTCTAAAAAAAAGCCTCACTGGACCCCTCTATCTCCGAAAGTTACAGACCAATTTCAATGTTGCCAATTATCAGTAACATCACTGAAAGATTCATCATCAAAAATCTTTCCAGATCTTTGGAGGATCAGGGTCTTCTCGACCATACCCAAAAGGGCTTTAGGGCAGGGAACAGCACAGAAACTGCTCTGTTAGCCGTGATGGAGGAACCTAAATCAACTCTAGACCCAAATGGTTCAGCAGCAGTTATATTCCTGGATCTAAGTGCTGCTCGCGACACAGTGTCTCATTTGACACTGGCCAGAAGACTAAAAGACACTGGAATTGTAAGCAGGCTCTCAAATGACCAATTTCATTCTTAAAAAAACAGAAGCTTCCAGGTGTGAGAGGAATCCTTCTGTTCAAAGGTGGTGGCATCAGAGTACGGGGTGCCACAGGGCTAATCGCTAAGCCCTACACTACTTAACATTAAATGCAGCCTCTGGCAGACATCATACTCGGGCATAGATTTTTACTGGTATCATATGCTGATGCTACCAAAATAACCATCTCCCTAACTCCAGTCAAAGCAGTTCTCTCCACCAAGTTTAGTTCCTGCCTCAGAGATGTCACTGACTGGATGTCCAGTAACAACCTGAAACTTAACGGTGACAAAAGCGAGGTCCTGGTGGTCGAAAACAGCCCCACCTTGTGGAACGAACTACAGTGGCCCGTGTGAATAGGTGACAGACCCCTCCCTAAAACCGAAATTAAAACTCTAAGCTTCTGGATCGATTGCCCCCCAACCATGGAGATCCAAGCCAAGAAACTATCAGCTACCCGCTTTGGCCTTCTTAACACATTAAGGAGGGCCCTGAGTAGGTTGCCTCGGGCCACGTGAATAACAGTAGTTCAGGGCTTAGTGCTCTCCCAGCTTGATTATGGTAACTCGGTTTACCTGGGAGGCTCTTTGTATGTAATCAAGCACTTACAAATCATTCAAAATGCAGCAGCTCACACTGTCTTAATGATTTCCAGGTTTCAATCAGTCTCTGAATTCTTAGCAGCACTGCGCCGGCTGCCAGTCTTTAAAAGAATCAAATTCAAAACTTTCCGTCTGGCCCATTGATGATTCACAATAAAAGCTCCCCATTAATCTAGCGGTTACTCACACCCTACAGATCTAAAAGACTACTACGCTCCTCTAATCAAAGACTTTTTACGGTACCAAAGATCAAGAGAGCAAGAAGTGGAGGCCGCTCTTTTGCAAACCTGGCCCCAAATCTTTGGAATTTCCTACCCCTATCATTGAGACTGATCAAAGAGGAATCCAAACTCAAAAAATGACTTAAAGCACACCTCTGTGAATGACCTGCTTTGGCCTAACCACTATGTGATGGACTTCGACTTTCACACTGGGAGGCCCGATGGGTAGCCATGTGCTCTACAACTCCATAACATAACATAAAATAACATAACATAACATCCTTCCTCCACTCTGATGTGGCCTACCCAAATGTGCCTTCAGTCCCCATTTCTCACCCGTCAAACAGAGAGCCCTAACTTACCAGACGTTTATATCCTCTGCATCCTGTCAGTCAAAGAGAAGCGAAGAGGCAAAATCTTTCGCTCATGAAATTGCAGTTTTGCAGAAATGATGCAAATTTACAAGTATTGCAGCACATGTATTTGGCTGACATCTTGTGTGAAAAGGGCAAATCTTGCACACAAAAGTCATAAAAGAAACCAACAGGACAATGGTTCAAGCAGACATTGTCTCTCAACCAAGCAGATTTCAGTTTTACAGTTCCCGCAACACAATTTCTGCTCAAACCAATCTGTACAGGTAAAAATGTAATAACATTAAACAACTGTTAAAGTGGGAAAGAACTTCTGAATTTGCTTACATCAAAATGCATTAATTTCACAGGATTGTGCCCAATTATTAAACACTTCACCCGGACAAAACTTCCCCGTTCGTTTGCCCATTGGAATTCCACCCTTTCCTATATCTACATACTTAATGTTTTAACTTCCTGTACCCATACTTCCGCCCCCTTTTCCCAAAAATTACCTGTTATAACACCCTTGGTACCACCAGTGATCAGGCTCCCTCCAGCACCCCTCTCTTATTTCAAAGAAATACAGAATCAGCTCTGAATGTTTAGACTAGGCTATTCAACCCCAGCTGACCCCACCCCCAGATCCACAGATAAGTTGGCACACCAGTACTAAAGCAAGTATATTGACACTGTATGGGTGAATAGCAAGATCAAAAAGCAGGCAGAAATAAAAAAGGACATGTTTCTTATTCAAAACTTTAATGGTGTGCACAAAAATGAGTGGAACACTGAAAATGGGTGAGACATTCCTAAGGAGACTAAAAGGCTGAGAGGGAAGATACCATAGGGTATGTTTAGGGTTTGAAAATGCGACTGATTAATCCTCCTTTGCAGATCCAATGCTTGTCTCTGTGAGAGTTGAACAATAGCTAGTAGATAAACTCAATGCAACATTTTCTTAGCTACTTCCTATTATGTAATCATGGTCAATAGTTGTGTTAGGTTATTTCATATGATATTTTCCTGCTCCTCAGGTCATGTAGGGTCACTTCCTGTGATGTCATCACGGGGTCAAAGGGCATGAGGTATCACTCCCCGTGCCCCAATGAAACAATGCCTGTGTTTTCTTGATTCCTCTGTGAATGTTTGCAGCTTGCTTGTGAGCACAGCACTTGTGGAGTTCAGAGGAGTGTGTTCATTGCGCGTGGTCCTACATGACAACACGCGCATGAGGGGCGATATTCACCTGGTTATGACTGTTCATGTCGTTCACAGTATCATCTTATACCAGGGTTCTATGTCATCATGAGGTGAGGATGGAAGGCTTGTCAGTGTCCAATGCATGTTGTGTATTTTCAAGTTATTGCTGGAACGTTGCATATCTACACTGTTCTATAAAACACCCCATGGTCATTTTTTATAAAGTTGACATTTACTCTATTCGTTTGCAAGCTCAAACATTAATAGATAAATAAAAAAAGCTTGCAGTATGTTAAATGATGGAAATAAAATCCTTGCCTTAAAGAACTATTTCTATTGACGCCTCATGCTTTGCAAGTATTTACTACTGTAGGCCCAAAATCGCACAATTTCTAACCACTTGGCTATTTTTCCATATGCCCACCCCCTTTATTCAATTTTGTCACTTGAACATAATCAAGTCAGTTGTATTGCCTCAGAAAAGGACCACATGACATTAATAATGGACAATCTTCCCACCAAACCCTTTCAAGAGGATAGCACCTGTTAGCAAAAATCATAAAATGTGCACTGCAGCAACGTAAAATATATCTTTCAAATAGGTCTTCATGCTATAATAACAGGATATATGATCTCCATCTGTAGCACACCGAATCTCCTATGGCTATTCATACTCATCTGCCTAAGCTGAGGGTGTCCATCACAAGACGAGGCGTGCCAGTGCATGTCAGATTTACACTATACCTACATGAAATTCATTTACATACAATAAATCCTAAAGGTATCATTATATATATAGCAAGTGATTGCCCTAATATTCTAGAATGTATTTGGCCATCCTGACCTTATCCTCCTGTCCTCAAGCATGAGAAATGAAAAAATAGGTAATTGATGAAATGCTTGAATTATTCTCAGACACTGGTGATTACATGGAACCACATACTAGTCCATCTTCTTTTTGTCTATCATGCTGCATCGGACAGGAACCAGCCGCATCCAAATGCGCAATGGTCCTGGTCCAGAAAAATATCATCAATGTAACGCAGCCACAGGACCACGTTGTTCTCAAATTCCACCATTTGCGTGGACACCTGCTCCTCCCACCAGCCCATGAAAAGATTAGCATAGCTGGGGGCGAAGCAGGTGCCCATCACAGTGCCCTGTGATTACCTGTACACTGAGTCATCAAAGATGAAAAAATTGTTAGTGAGACAGAATTGAATCATCTCTACCAACATTTCTGAATGATGTAATAAGGGGATGGAGCGTGCCTTGAGGAAATGTCGGATGGCCTGTATACCCAATTCATGCTGGATACTCGTGTTAAGACTACACAAATCTAAGGTGACAAGAGTATACTTCTCCTCCCAATGTATACCATCAATGATTGTTAAAAAATGTGTGGTATCTTTCAAGTAGGTGGGAAGATCTACTACAAAGGGTCTATATATATATATCAAAACCACAAAGTTCGCCCATTGAGGAGAGCCACAAACAGGTAGGTAACATCTTGTTTAATGTAGAAGCTGCAGCCAAGTAAAAAGAAAACTTCACCAATATTAATCAGCCTGACGCGTTTCATGCCCGAAAAGCATTTTTTCAGAGGCAGTTCAAATTGTGAAGTGAAGCATGAGGCAGTACTTGTATCTTCAAACCACCCGCCCCAGTGGGCGTCGGCTTGCGCTGAGCTTGATGGTCCCTGTAGTGCCTAATAATACTCAAGTGAGCTGCTGCACTTTGCAAAAAATAAAACCACAGTGGGTAAGGAAAGAGTCTCTCTTACACTTTGATTGCACTTTAGAACTCCCACAAAACGGCCTCCTGTCCTTTCAGTGCTGGTAGCTGTTTGGTTAGATAGATAGATAGATAGATAGATAGATAGATAGATAGATAGATAGATAGATAGATAGATAGATAGATAGATAGATAGATAGATAGATAGATAGATAGATAGATAGATAGATAGATAGATAGATAGATAGATAGATAGATAGATGGTAGGTAGATAGATAGATGGTAGGTAGATAGATAGATAGATAGACAGATAGATAGATAGATAGATAGATAGATAGATAGATAGATAGATAGATAGATAGATAGATAGATAGATAGATATAGATATATATATTTGTTTGTATTTATGTATTGCTATTAAATTATATTGATGTGAGTCTTGAAAATCAATTATTTTGCAAACATTGTTATCCGTGTAAAGACAGATGGTTGGTTTTAAGTGGCAAGTTGCCCTCACCACTTGCTGCGACCCTTGCACCCTGTTGGCAGGAGAGACTTGTCTGGGAAAGTTGTTCTACATTATAGTTGCATTTGAGGGCCTCTCAACCAGATGCTTGTTGGATGATCAAGCACTATCCCAAAATATTTGATGCAGGAAGATCTTGAAATCCAGGTGGTGGTTCCAGTCACCATGTTTTTCTTGGCAATGTATTTTGTTGAAGAGAAAGGTCCCTTCTTCTGCTTTCTCTAAAATTGTAATCTTTTTCCGTGTGTAATAGATGCAACACAAAATTATCTCTATGCACGTTTTGTCATTTGCATTTGGCTGGGTCCCGCAGCCCTCTATGTCCATGCGATTTAGATGAGCATTTCTAATTTTTAATAGCATTGTTTAGTAGACAATTGAATGGTGGGTGACAGATATATTGGAAAGCATTGTTACAATTCTATTTGTGTGCTGTGTGCTACATGTGCACCTTTTTGTGTATAATTTACATCTACATTGTGGAAAAGAAAACTACATTTTTAGTCAATAGATTATTTTTTTTCAGTTTTATATAGCTCAAACTTGACCCTAAGGTATCAAAATACAAGTTGCGTTACAGACAGACACATATATTTTGCTAGGCACAGGGAGATTAAGTGATTTGCCCAGATTCTAAGGATGTTGAACGTCCCTGTCAGGACTGGAACATGGTTCCCCAGCTTCAAGGTCAATCCCTCTAGCCATTAGGCTACATCCTCGGCCCCAAAATGCCAGCTCTTTTTTTGCCACTGTAGTGCTAATGTTAGTTGGGTGTAGCTCATATTCCTATGCCTCATTGATATTGTGAAGTACAACCTTTGAAATATCGGTAACCTTCCTGACTGGAAGTTACTGGCTTCTAATATAATGTGTATCAATTTAAGTGACTTGATTGCTTAACTATTTGCCAATATATGTTGCTTAGATTCTGGACTGTGTGTCAAAAATGTTCAATCTCCACCTCCATTCCTCATTTCACATGCATCTACCTCCTGACCTCTCTCACTCTCCCTTTCGCTCCCGGCTTATTGTCATATCTTATTGCCTGTCTGCATGACTGTCCACCAGTTGGTGCTTGGTTTGCCTGTTTTCCTGCCTCCATAACTTCCTTTTTGCCTATCTATCAGTCTGTTTTTATCATTGCTTGCCTACCAACTTCTTCTTTTGTACATATGCCTTCCCAGCATAATTGACTGCCCACGCTCCACACTTTGTCTCAAGTTGACTGTCTTCATACCAATATGCTTTGCTTTTGCTTGCTTGCATGCTCACCTTCCTACATTTCTGCCTGTCGATCTACTCATTCTGCCTCACTCCCAGCTTATCTGTCAACATGTTTGTAAGCGTCTCTTTTTATTTGGGTATAGCCTACCAGTCTGGTTGCAAAAGTGGTCTTTTCAAGAAATGTTGGGGCTTGCACCCACCCATTGCTTACCATTGGTTGGCTTTACTATCGCTCTACTTTAACTGCTTTTTCTTCGATGGATTGCCTTTTCCATCTTGTGTTTTTCCCTCCACTACAGCATGTCATATTTATTTGTATCCTTCCACTACCCATGGTTAGGGAATTACTTTTTTTTTGTTAAGCACTCCATGAGAGTGCTTGTGTTTTTCTGCTGGTTACCTCATGTACTTCTCTTCACCCCTCCACCATGCTCCTTTTTTCACCTCTTTTGCCCTATGTGCTTCTCCCCCCCAAGGGATGCGCACGCCATTTTGTGCTTCTTACCACACTGTACTTTACCGCCTGCATGCTTTGCCCTCCCCTCCACCCACATTCTATGCTGCTCTCTGTCTTGCCCATTTGCTTTTCTTTGCCCCATCCACGCCCTCCGTGTTGCTTCCACCCACATATGAGCTCCATTTTGCTTCTCCCACCCGTGCTCCATAATACTTTCCTCCATTATCTGATATGCTCACTTGCAAAATGAAACAGACGGCCAGGTCATAGGCTTTCTTTTCATTCTTCTTTAGCGTTGCTGCTGTACTGGCTAAAATCTATTGGCAAAGTCAAAAGGGCCCAAAGATGAGTTCTGTTTGCTATGTCAATGCTTGTTTTTTGTCAGCATTCCTTGCTGTCTACCGTAGGCCCATAAAGCAGTAGTATGCCTGCTTGCCTTCCTCTCTGCCCGTAAGTTTGACCCTTCTGACTTTTGGTTTTTGTGTAGTGGAACTTTAGTGGCGTATGGTAGAAATTAATGTATCAGTATTAGAGTATCCTTATGTGTGCAAGGTTCTTTAATTGCTATGCATCTTTCCACACTGTGAATCAATGTAAGCATAGAACACTGATCAAGGGACAGATGTATCAACATTACATTTTGCGAGTCTATAATAGCAAATTTTTACCAATTCGCTATTATCGAGTCGCAAAATGCAATGTATGTAGGAATCTGCTAATATTTTGTGATTCCTACACATTCCTTATTTGTGACTCGCAACTTGCGAGTCGCAAATAAGGAATGGCTTCCCATTCATTTCTATGGGCCAAGAGGCCCATAGGAATGAATGGGAATTGAGTGCGCAATTTGTGAGTACCCAATAGGTACTTGCAAATTGCGCACGCAATTTCAAGGGTGCAAGGGTTCTTAAAGGACACCCTGTTGCACTCCGTAAATGTGCATGTGTGCACATGTGGCGCACATACATGCCCTAAGGGCATGTATGTGTGCCACATGGCAGTTTGAAAAATGCTCATAAGTGCATTTTTCAAGGTAATCGCAAATTACCACAAATTTGTGAGTCCTTGCAACAATATCGCAATTTGCAATGGCTACTAGAATAGCATTTAGGGAATCACAAATTGTGATACATCTGGCCCCTAGTTTTTTGCAAGAAATAATATGGCACTTTGGAACAGCCACCATTTGTTCCCTAAAACAAGATGTATGTGTGGGTGAGTTTTTTTTGCAAAGCAATATGCAGTATGGTTATTTGGATACCATGGATAGGTGTATGAAAAGGAAAGATAGTGCTCTTCATGAATTTTTTAAATGTTGTTTTGCTAAAGACACTGTTGGATATTAATTGTATCTTAAGGTATGTTCTTTTGTGGCACTTTTATGATCTATTTATTTAGAGTTTCTTCAGACTCTGACTGAAGGAAGTTCGCACTGCTGTTGTAGATTTGTATCTGATCAAACTGTCAGGGAAGGTAGAAATCCTGCTGCCTGCCCATATTTGTGGATCAAGCATGCATTACTGATGCACAGCCAATGCCTGTTCTGTGTGTGAATGAAGACTGTACTGCTGCTTCTCTTGTATCACACGGGGAAGCTAGCATTTATTTTTGTTCATGTGTGAACGTGCTTGCTCTTTGAAGTTCATGCTGTACTTGTGATTTATAGGAAGTTTGCAAATAGGCTTATTTATTTAATTTCTTTGGAGTGGCATAAATATAGTTATCTTGATTAGGGGTGGGCGAAAAATTGCGCTCCGTTGGCAGAATTTGTTGCCCACACTGTGCTCCGTGAGGATCACAGAGTTCTGAAAAACTCAACAAAATGTCACTAAGCGGATTTTTTTCTCACAAGCAGCGGGATATCTGAACGCGGGCGGGCGTGGCAGGTAGTGGCCCCTTGCACAGAGAAATCTGCCGCTCGCGTTGAGGAAGCTGCGGCTCGAGTATAATGTCTACTCGAGTGGCAGAAAGCAGCAACGCCCTCTGGCACGATGCACAGTGCCTTTTTCGCTGATTTTATAGGACAAACTCCCGGCACTAAAAATCAGTGCGAGCAGTGCAACTTAACAGACTCCACTGCCAGAGCACGGCAGAGTTTTGCCGGGACTTCGCAGAGTGCAGCGGAGTAAAACTCCGTCCCGGCCTAATCTTGATACATAAAATATATATATTTACTTATAAATAATAACTGCATGCCAAGTATATGTATAAACATACACTTTAGCACACATGCACCTTATCAAACGCAAACATGCAGACTCTTCGGCCTACAAACTATTCATACTGCTAAATTTTATTCTCTGTGAGTAACACCAGTAAGTCACCTACACATTTGAGACAAACCACAGCAAAACATTGAAGGTACAGAATGCAAAGTATTTCTTTGTCTTATTCAGTCAAAATAATGAGACCCAACACATGACCTGCTATAAAATCTCTGGCAATAATGTCAGGTTAATTGATAGCAAAACATTTTTTAATTCAAACATTGTTGATCCTTTTAATCATGGAGGTTAAAATATTTTCAATTTTCTAGGTTGTGTGCTTTTTTCTCACAACTCAAAGTTAGGTTAGCTGATATCAGTTTCCAAGTAGAGAACATGAACAATTTGAAAAGCGATTTGGATTTTCTCTAGCATGTGTCATAGAATCAAAATATGGACCAGTAAATACTCGCAACCATGTTGTTTGTAGTATTTCTAACAGCACTTTCTGTCAAGGGTCGATCACAAGCAGATGCAAAGGGAATAAATCTGGCTTTAATGTTCCCACACGTTTAAACACAGGCATTCACAAATTCTGTTTACGTGTGTTGCATGCACAGATGTCCTAGTGGCTTTGCCAATGCTGTGAAAAAGTAGAAAAAAAGGACCTCTTTCAGTGTAGAATGCATGTAGAAATTAAGGAAACAAATGTGACAAATGATGCACTGAAAATTTCAGATGAAAATCAGTCCCTCTTGCATTCCAATGGAAGCATTTTCTGGAAGGTTGAATAATATGCTAACTAGTCATTAGCATGAAGTAAAGGGGTAAAACTGCATTGGTTGGACCCAAAGCCCGCTCTCTGTATATATGTTTAATAATTAGCAACAATGGGGCTGATTATGGGGCATATTTACAAGCAGGCGATAAAAAATTATCGCCGCTTTTGCGGCCGCTTTCGGCCGAAAAGCGGCGATAATTTTATCGCCTAATTAGCAAGGCCACACTAACGCGTGAAACCTTGCTTTAGCATGGGGATTCTTTACGCCCAGCTTTGCATCTCTAATGAGATGCAAAGTGGCCGTTCCTGACCTAACATGACAGGAGAAATGTCGCTAAGCGACATTTCTCCTATCATCAAGCCCCATGCTATGAAGCATAGCGTCAGGAAAAGTAGCGATAACCCCTGTTATCGCTACTTTCCTTACGCCTGCTTCAGGACTGACTTAGCCATGATATCCTATGGAGGGTGGATATCATGGCTAAGTTTGTGAGTCCCTATCAGCAACCTAACGCCACATTGCGTGAGATTATCGCTGGGTTTCCAGCGATAATCTCACGTTAGGCAGTTAGCATGAGGATTTTTATTGCTGAGGAGATAAGCGTTGCTAATAGCACACTATCTCAGCGATAAAAATCCACGTTACCCGGCGATAATTATCCTCACGCTAAGAGCGCTGAGCGATAATTATCGCGGGGTGTTGCTGATATGCCCCCAAGTCGGTTGGAGTTGCCTCCGACCGACATCTCTGAGGTTTCGGAACCAACCAACCTCGGGCCGGCGGTCCGAAACAGCAATTAGGATGCGACCACATGTGCAGGTGCAAACTCTCACTTCCCTATGGGAGCTTGTGCGGCAGTCGGAAACCGGCTGCAGCACAAGCTCCCATAGAGAAATGAGAGTTACTGTAAATCCCTGTACCATGTGGCAGACACCTCAGTGTGCCTGCCACATGGTGCAGGGATTTACAGTGGGGCACCATAGGTGCCACCGAGGCCCATATCCAGAGGCGGCGAAATGAGGGAGGCCCTACAAGGGGACCCCAAAGTTGCTTTCTGACAGGCTTTCTATGTCAGAAAGCCCGACATGGAAAGCCTGTCGGAAACCGACATTATAATCCCAATGGCGTAAATGCCGGATTATGATCGGTTTCCGGCTGTCCGACAAGCTACTTGAGCCCATCGGAAGCCAGTCGGATTTACCAGCCAGTTTAAACTGTGACCTCCTCCTTTGTAAGAAGGCGGTCAGAGTTTATACTGTGGATTTCGGTCAGAGGCTTTCCAACCGACATCCAGATGAGGCCCAATGTGCCTTGCAGACAACTGCATTGTCAAACCAAATCTGAAAACTGCTGCACTATTTATTGAATAGCAGGCCAGAGCGTGAAAGACCCGACCTTCAAATATACACTGAGCCTGGTATTCAGTACATAGATATTGTGTTTACAAACCCATTCATTCTCAATGTCAGAAACAATTTATGTTAAAGTCCACGTGCAATTTGATGAGAGTGGAGGAAAAAAATGATTGTGGTTTAAAGGCAAATTATTTGCTTGTCCAAATATTAATAAGCTAATTGGTCTTCATTTGACACACTGGAGCGAGCTTAGCTCATTGCACGAACTGTTAAATGGCTTTTAGGCAATATATAATCATTTACAGAGGCTGGCAAAATGTAATTAGACCATCGCTTTACTAGATGTATAAATAGTGTCGGTTGTGTGTACTTTCCTTAAAGTACATACAATTCTTGTCTTGCCTTTGATTTTGGCACTTTTTGAAAAAAGGTCTTCAAATTTTGAATAGTATCCTGGAATGCTGAGATGCATTACCAAGTGAGGTTTGATGACGACTGGTCAAGGAATTCATGGTTACAATTGGTTTCTTTTTTGCTTCTGTTCACTCGGGTAAAGTTTAAACAGCCACCTGCAAAAACAAGAAAACAAATTTTAAATATTATAAGATTGTATAGCTGCAGGTTTTTAACTGAGAAAGGACCCCTGACTTGCCCACCTTGGGCAGATTTACAATTTTTTCACGTAGCGCACTGCAGCAGCCGCAAATGCTGCGCGAAAACGAGAGAGGAGGAGAGATCCCTGTTTACTAAAATAAGGCACACTCCTCCCCTCTCACTAGTGCCGGCACTAAAAACAGCTGCCATGCGCCTTGGAGACACCTTTGTGACATGGTGCACGGGTGTCTCCGTGAGTCTAGCGTATGTGTTGTAGTACAAAATACAATGCACAGACCCACTTTAACCATTTCCCTACTTTGTATGTGTGCTCTAAAATGCACCACATATGCAAAATCGGAAAAGGATGGAGAAATGAAAGCGTTTCTTCTTCCTTGCGCCTACTTGAAAAGGGGGCAGGTTTCTCACGCTAAACCAATTCTACTTTATTTAGTAAATTCGGTTTACTGTGAGAAACCACGGGTAGTTGCATGGGAACGCCCATGCACCACCCTTGGTATGTCCTATGGTGCTAAGTAATGCAAAGTAGTGCTATTCCCTGCTTTGCATTCTTTTTCCGTTATTTCCAGCGCAAAACAAGTTTAGCGCTGAAAAGTAAATTGCGAAAAAAAGAATTTACACCGATTTGCGTCACTTTTATGATGCAAACACGGCACAAATCTTAGTAAATTTCCCCCCATGTTTATTATTTTTCTTGTTCTTTGTTCATCAATCATTATCTTAAATGCTCTGTAAAAATGTGCCTGTTTACTTAAAAATGCATTGTTTTACTATAATTCTTGTGATGTTCCAGCTTCTCAGAATACACAGAGAAGATTAATACATGCTTTGATAATTTCTTGAATTCTGTGTTTTTCTGCTTGCCTTTATCTCTTGGTTAGCATCAGTTCTTTCATCTTCCATTTCCATTTGGTTTCTCTTCTACAGTGAAAAGAAGGTAAACTCAGAGCTCCAATGAAAGTCTGCACACCTGTGAGCTCACTGTTGACTTCGTCCCCTGTCAGCCGCGGCCTGTGGAGGGAGTTCCGTGGGGCGGTAAGGCGGGGCGGGGGAGGGGCAGGGTGGGGGGTTCTAAAAACCGGAATATGGATAATTGCAGGTAAGTAAACAATTAAATAAATAAACCGAATTTCGTAGCGCGCGCTGCTGCAACGCGCGCTATAAAATTCGTATTATTTATTTAATTGTTTACTTACCTGCAATTATCCATATTCCGGTTTTTAGAACCCCCCACCATGCCCCTCCCCCGCCCCGCCTTACCGCCCCACGGAACTCCCTCCACGGGCCGCGGCTGTCCACTGTTACTGCATACCTTTCAACTCTTGCTTCACCCTTACCTATTTTCAGCGACAGCAGGAGTCATGTACGCAGGGTGGTGGGCGGGTGGAAGAAAAATAAAAGTAAATAAAATAAGTAACAAAAATAAATACACTTACCTTCCTGGAACGACGTCCTCTTCGCTCCGGTCTTCTCCAGGCAGGCAGGCTCCAAAGCAGGACCGAGGAAACTGCACTAACCAATCCTGGCACTACTCTCATGCAGCATGTAAGCAGTGCCAGGACTGGAGGAAGCGGCCTCCTTTGGCGCTCTCAAGGACACTCGAGCTCTTTGCTTTCTCTAGAGAGGTTTAAAATGCATGTCTGACTGGCCGTCACAAACCGGCTGGCTAAAGAGACTTGCGCACTTTAAAATTAATGTACCCCACCCATCACTGCTTTCTGCTGCTGCCTGACTGGCAGCAGCAGAAAGACCTGCCCCGCCATCCTCGGACGAAGTTTTGAAAAGTAAAGTCGTAATAAATAAACTTTATTACCATTTTATTTTTCATCTGAGGGGGGGAAATTTGATTCGTACGACGACGGTCCTCAGTCTTAACAGAGGAGCCGCCCCTGCCTGTTTTCTATGGCCCTTTTCTATGAAATAAGCACACAGAGTTTTCCCAGGCGTGCCCCACCTTATCCCTTGTTTACGTAAACTTCAGTGCTTAATTTGTGCCTCTGATTGCAGATGTAGGCGCTGGAACTTTTTAAAGGGGACTGAGACTTATTTTTCATTATCGGGCTTTGAGCCAGAGCATGAAATGAAAAGGTAGAAATGAAAGACAGAGGAGGATTAGAAATACCGGGAAATAGTGGGAAAGAAATTAAGCAGGGATACAAGAGAACCTGTAAGAGTGAGATAAAGAGAGGAAGTGTAGATGGTCTCCCAGGAAAAAGTTTAGTCCCCTGGGCGTATTATTTTATAGAGTTAGTGGACCGGACAGGGATTGGAAACTTAGACTGGCCTTTGAGTCCAGGGAAAAAAAACTTGGGGTGGAAGACACCAGAGTGAAGGAGATTCAATCTGCCTGGCTTGTTTTGAACTTGGAAAGAAGGTAACCCTTGCATTTTGTGCAGTACCATCTCCCTAAAATCTCTGTCTCTATGATGTTGCGCTATGTACCCTTTACCCACTGCACCTGTTTTCTTCCCGGGCTTATCTCCTTCCGTCTGTCTGTGTGCTTCTGCTCAGAGGAGGCGAGGGGAGGTCCAAAGATAGTAGAATCTAGAGGGAAGAAACTGCTTGGGTAAAAAAGGGGCTTTCACACAGAGAGCTCCATGAAAATTCAATGTCTCCATAGAAGTGCCGAGAAAAGTGGGGGCAGATTTACAGGAAAGTGACGCATCTGTTGAGATGCATCACTTTCCCTGCGCTACCCTTAGAAACCCATGCGCCACCATGTATGCGCCGTATTTACAATACGGCGCACCATGGTGCAAGGATTGGCAGATGCGTCAGAAATTCTGACTCATCTGTTGGTAAAAATTCACACATTGCTAGAGTCGTGGACCAAGCACGACACAACTCCAGCAATGCATGGGAAGGCCTATCCTCATTGTGCTGCGTCACTCCTTACGCCTGCTCCAAGCAGGCGTACAGTTTTTATGCAGTGGCGTACTAGAAGTGGCGCAATGAAATCTTGTAGATTTCACCGTCACTTCTACAAGGCTTTTTTGCATCGGAACACCCACCCTGCATACATTTTACCTAACGCAGGTGATGCAGCGGAGTTTACCAGCTCTACACATTCATACACACAACACACATTTGGGCCCATATACATTCATACACGCAATGTGCTGGTAAATATCCCCTGATCATCAATTTTATTTACCCTAGGAAACCTTTACACCAGTATTCTTACCAATCCTGCCTCGTGAGTAAATGAACGTTTCGATAAGATCTAGTAGTAGATTAGAATAGGGAGGAAAGACAATAATGCATTTATCTTTATTTTAAAGAACCACAGCCTCAGAAGAAGTTTTAAAAATGTATCTGAATTAATGATTTGGTGAGTCAAATCAAAATACACATGAATATACCAGAAGTCTCCATCAGGAAAACAGTACAGGTAGCTTATAATCAGTTTGCATTAATAAATTCTTGCAATGACAGCACCCGAGGAGAGAAAGGACAGAAAGCAAGTACGAAGCATTTACCCTACAGATATATTTACCTAGAATGGTGTGAGGACCCTGACATCAGAGAGTCAAGGATACCGGATAGGTTCGGGACAGGGAAAGGTGACCTCTTCTAGTGTAACACCAGCGTTACACCCCTCTCTGGTGCTACTCTCTCCAGCTCGGGCTCGTCCGGACCCCCTCCTAGATATGCATCCTCGGTTGTTCCAGGAATTTTCCCCAGTGTTGGATTCTTCAGTCAGTTTGCAGCATCTCAGCATCAAGTGTGTCTAACTATCTAGAACTTACCTCTGTTATACCAATTCAAATATATGATCCACCCCCAAATGTTTCAATTTCATGTTCACCCGCAATTTTGATTGGGCCAAGCAGTGGGGTGAGGACATCACACTATACCAAGTGCAATACTTTTCTTTAATCAATTGTCTAATTCCCCGCCCCTCAATTTTAATACCCACAAGCTTTATTCCCACAGATATTTCATATGTGGATCGGTAAGTCTAATTTACAATGTTTCTTCTGCTTCCTCTTGTAGGGTCAAAAGTTGGTTTCCCATGTCCTTGCTGGGCTTGAGTTTGGCAGCCAGTCAATTTAGTTCATTTGTTCAGAGCAAGCAGACGTTTTACTCATGTGTAGAAGTCACATGGAAACAGAGATGCGGTCACCCTCCAAGGCCCAAATGGGAACTATTAATAAAGTCAAAGAAGAATACGTTAGAATACAAACTTAAATGAATTTGCTGTATACCACTTACTTCTACTCTAACCCCATTTACTTAATAAATATTTTGCATTAATGGCTTAGTAGAACTTGCATAGGTTATTTTCAGCATGGCATGTGCGTTAGTACATTACTTTAAAGCGGCCATTTTAGAAGCTATAGCGCAGCTGCAAAGTTTTCCCCCCAAGCGACAGAATACGGCATACTACGTAGATGTAGTAGACGCATGCGCAGGAGAGTTCCCGCGTTTTAGCGGCCATTTTAGGACACTCGGATTACTTATTAGTGAAGCACATAGGAAAGCGTCCCCTAGATACAATAATGTTGAATGTGGTGCACTGTTAGTACTCACGGACAGGTTGATTATAGTATTACAGGTTATTCGAGAGGATTGCATATGAGCAAGTTTCTTTTTATGTGAAACCTTGCTCCATCACATGTATAATGTGACGCAGGGCTTTACAATGTGACGCATCTCCCTAGATGCGTCACGGTGTAAATGGGCCACATTTTTACGCCGCAGCTGCGTCACTAAAAGTGACTCAACGGCGGCGCAAAAATGACGCAAGGGGCTTGTAAATCCGCCCCAAAGTATTTTAATTTGTCACATCACTAAGACCCAGAGTAACCATAAGCTGCTGAGAAGTCATACGCAAGCCCTTTACCACATGCATATCTTGCCGGGTGGAGCCTGGTCAATTGCCTGGCAAACAAAGGCAGGTACTACACATATCTTCCCTGCTTAGAGCAGGTTCTGGTGGGCTGATGTTTTCTCTGCCAGGCTGCTATTGCATCATAAGAAAAGGAGGCTGCATTTCAGCGGATCTCCCTGCTGAAAGTGAAGCAGTGGTAATATTGTGGCACCAGGTGACTACTCTTTGTTTTCAAGGCTGCCCAGAAAGCCACTCTGACACTTGACAAGAGTATCAGCTATGTATCTTTTGTTATGTCCCTCCTGGGTGATAGTTGAATTCTACCCTGCTTTGTTTATCCTGGACATACTTAAATAGGAATGTGTCATGTTGAAATGGGCTTTCAGACCACTCCTCAAGGTCACTTAAGTCGGTGTAAATGGGCTTTTGTGGAATCTACTTCCTGGGGTTATAATACCCCTTGGTTATATATGAGCTATTGATTTCAGGCAGGCTTTTATGCATGGGGTATGTTCAAATATACTTTAGTCATATGTTGATGAGCTTTAAGTCTTGAGGTCTGCTTTAATTGCTGAGATCAGACTTTGGTTGGATCTGCCAGACCTGGTGGACATTTGAGCCACTAACTCCAAGCAGCTTTGTCTCTATTGGGCATATTTAGTACTTTTGACATGTTTACATGGGCTTTGAGTCCCATGCTTGAGTCTGATTTAGCTGTTGTGACAGGGCATTGGTGTGATCAGCTACTGGGGATATTTACGTCATTAATTTAAGGCAGATTTGCCTGTTTTGGGCATGCTCAAGTTGGCTTTGGGCAAGCTGAAAAGGGCTTAGAGTCTCTTCCTCAACTCCGCTTTAGTTGTTGCGACTGTTTGGGCCCCACAGGGACACAGCTTCCATTACCTCCAGCATGATAAGCACAACCACATGTGAAGCTATCTCTCAGGTGACTTTGCTTCACTTTGTTTAATGTCATGCATATGCTCAGTCACACACTTGCAGTGATGCAAAATGATTAGCTTCTGCTCTACAAGGACAACATTAAGACTCTTCTCATGTAGGCCACACAAAAATTCACACACCTTGCCATTCACACTGTGCAAATTTTCAAACGTCTAAACTGAAGTATCCTATCTCTCAATCTTTTCACTTCAGTACACGCAAGAGCTGTAGAAAAAAAAAGTGATGAGAGCACAACTATGGTCATGATGTGCACTTCCCACACCAGAAGCTCACACTCTTTCATCCAGACACACACCTTGTAAAGTAGTGCCCATCAGCCAATGCACTTCAGCATCTGACTGCAGGTATGAAGAGTTATATAATTGCAAATACAATAGAGTATGAGATGAAACCATCACTTAAATCCAGAGTTTATTTTTTAAGTTATTTGATCTAATATTGACTAACACAATGCTATCTGGGCTTATAGCCTTTGGTATTTCTTTGTATACTTGTGTTCCTTCAAAATAAATACAATAATTTGAATACTAAAAAGTAGATAATTTTATGACAGTTTAAACGCTTTTTAGGTCGTGGCTAAACAGCGCATGCGCTGTCTCGAAGAGACGTGTTGTGTTCTGTCTGTGGGCTTACAGGCCCCCTATCTCCTACCATTGATAAACTTCAGTGACACTCATTTTCTTTGATGCCATTCATCATGGCATGCCGTACAAAATGCAGCAGACCGGATGCTACTAAGAATTCTGAAATGGATTACCATTAGTCCCGTTCTGGCTGCACCACACTGGCTCCCCATTAAGCACAGAGTCTCCTTCAAAGCTCTCGGTTTTACGCACAGGACACTGAATCAGAGGGTCCTAGTTACCTTTTCCCCTTGATTAAAGCTTACACCCCTTCCAGAGATCTTAGATCTGAGGAAGCAGCTCTGGCAGTGATTCCTAGAGTGCGTTGAATGCGACTGGGGGGTAGCTCCTTTAGTTTCCGTGCGGCCAGCTGTGGGACTCAATGCCACTCATCCTGAGACTCGAACCTTCAGAGGCAAGTTTCTGAAAAAACCTTAAGACTTGGCTCCTTAGGCAGAGTTAGTAGGAGCACAGGCCTAACTGTTTCTGACTCAATCTGACCATGATATGAGGCTACTGCCTGGCGCAGGGACACTCCTTGGGAGTAACCAGGCGCTCTACAAATTCTAAACACTAATGCCTTCTTCTTCTTGTGTTTGGCTCCCCATAGCGAATGGACCAAGTACATGTCTCCTTACACTGCTCCCAGTCTGCGGAGCTATTATTGGTTTAGTTTTCAAGCACTCCGTTGTAGAAATGGTGTTCTCCCATGTACACATACAACTAAAATGAATGCATGTGTACATAAACGAATGCATTTCTTAAAAAGTTGTTAAAAAAGAACAGCACTTGTTTATTATTTTTTTGCACAATCCGATGGTAGTGAAGCGCTCACTCGTTGGCCTTCTTCCACTAGTCTGCATTAGACCCTTCTAGAATGGGCCCTGCTGCTAGCAAAGATATTCAGTGACAAATACACGAGTAGCCCAGGTAAGCTCCTTCATGTCCTGGTATTGTGCATGATATATTGGAAGCTGTCATTTGGTTAGACAGGACAAATGACGTGTAATATGGTTTTACTCACCTGTCCATTGTGTAATACTCTTGTTAATTCAATACGGTGACTCAGACACCTCATTTTTCCAGGTCGAAAATGCTATAAGTAAAATATGTAACTAAAATCTGACTGCAAATTTGGCCTTTTCAGGCCAAATTTTAAAATACTGCCAACATTCTCTAGACAAAGTTCAAGTACTAATTTGTGTTAGCCTCATGAGAAATGGACAAGCCAGCAATGATGTTAAAGATCTGTGCTGTTTACTAAGCTAAGCTACATGACATTTATTTTGAACTATGATCTAAATATCCACAGTTCCCTAACTGGTCCTGATACCGCAAAAGAGTTGTCCACACTTTTGTTTTACAATAGGACAAATATTAATATGTTGAAACGTGTCAGTTGTGGTGTGGTGCTAATTGCTCTGTGGACCCCTAGCTTTTGGACTATGCTGTGGCCTGGGGCCTGCTGATCAGGCCTCAAATACTGTCTGTGCAGGAGCAGTGCCCTTCTACCAGGGAATGGGCCTGCATGAATCAAAACACTCGGCTGGAACTGAGATGAGTATAAAAGTATGTAGGTTAATCTGAAGCGTGCATGAGGCTGTCCAATCACAAATATATTCTGCCATGGGATAGTGAACTATAATACATTTATTGCAATAGTTTGCAATTAAAAAGCTGAGACCCCGCTCCTCAAGGAGACTCATTGTTTTGTAAAGTTTTGCTTTTAACGTTGAATCTGTTTTGAAAGGTGGAAGTACTAACTAACACTGAAAGGAAACTGCTTTCACTGCTTGCACTTTACGCTAGAGTCGCCACTGAGGTCAGCACTCTAGTTGTTTTTCTTATCTTCGGCATAAATGAAGGCCGGGACGTGGGCGCGCAGCTGCTCAACACGCTCAGACCGCGCTCCTCAAGGAGGCTCATTATTTTTTACATTCTTGCTTTTAAAGGCTTTTAACGTTGAATCTGTTTGGTGGACGATTTACCTAAAACTGAAAGGCGACTACTTTTACTGCTTGCACTTTACGCTAGAGTCGCCAGAGAGGTCGCCACTCTACTTGCTTTTCCCATCTCCGGCAAAATGAAGGGCAGGAGGTGGGCGTGCAGCTGATCAACACGCCGAGACCGTGCTCTTCAAGGAGGCGCATTATGTTTTACATTCTTGCTTTTAAATGTTTTTAATGTTGAATATGTTTTGAAAGGGGTAAGTGTTAACTAAAACTGAAAGGGATGCTTTCACTGCTCGCACTTTATGCTAGAGTCATCTGTGAGGTCGGTGCTCCACTTGTTTTCTCATCTCAGGCATAAATGAAGGCCGGGATGCAGGCGCACAGCGGATGCACCGCAGGCGCGCCAAAGGCAGGCCAAAGGCAAGCCCATCTCCGCCTTTCCATGCCCGAACGGAACCAAGGGCCAGAAACTCTGCTCCTTTCACTTAAAGTAAGATCGCATACTTCTCCCAACAACTACAATCAGTACAGTAAATTTTGTTTAAATCTCTGTGCTTAGTTTTTAAAGCTCTTCATGGGCTTGGCCCTGGACCGCTGCAACGTCTATTTAGCTGGTATGCCCCTACGCGCAGCCTGCGCTCCTCGGCAGCCAGGCTGGTCAGGATTCCTAAGATGAAGAGATCCACCTTGGGGGGTCGAGCTTTCGGCGTTGCAGCCGCCCGGCTGTGGAATAGTCTTCCTCTAAAGCTAAGACATGTTCAGCAATTGACACTGTTTCGTAAGCAGATTAAGACCTGGCTCTTCCCCTGAGCATAACTCCTATGGGCCTATTTATGCTAACTTTCTCCACTGTGTCGGCAGCGCCAGGATGCCCGTAGGGTTACAGTGCGCTCTATAAATGAAAAATACATACATACATACATACAGACAACTCCACCTGAGGCTTGCCTTCACTCCATTGATTGGTATTGTTATGAAATGCAATGTAAGAAGTGCTGCTTCTCCCCCTGTGTGGCTGTAGAGTGTGTGGCAGATTGCTCTCATGCCATAAACTTGACTTATTTTCTCTCCTGGAAGATGAAGGCCCAGATGTGGCCTTCCCTACTGAAACATGGTTGCACAAAATCTCAATGCCGGATATAATTCAAGCTCTCCCGTTAGGATATTATATTTGCCAGAGATATCAATTGAACAAAACAGGTGGGGGAATAACTGTCATCCTTAAGGAGTCTTTGAAATGTACATATGATCCATTATCCATTCCTCATTGAGTCTTTCCTTTTCCTTCTCCATGACCCCGACATTTACATTTTCAGAAGTTCTGATTTATAGACCCCTGGTTCATGCTCCTAGTGTGCTCAGGCTCTTCCAGACCAAATCTCCAGTATAGCAATTGGCAAGCCGAACTTGACTTTGCTGGTGGACTTCACTGTCATTTCGAAGATGTCAATAAATCCCTTTGTTTAAACATAATGCAGGATGTTAGTTCTCTTTAGCTGACTCAAAAAGTGGCTGGTTCAACTCATTAAAAAGGGGATCTCGTTTACCCAGTATTTAGTAATGACGCTTATCTAAAAGTTGCGGATCCTATACCAATGCTGTGATCGGATAATTATTTGATCCTAATGTTTTTGCATGCTTCTACTCCCACCCTTCTCTCCTTGCCAGTTATTGTGATGTATTTTAGGTAGGCTAAACTTAATAATGAAGAATGGAAAGCTGCTCTTGACCCCTCCAGACCCAAATTGGGAAATGATTCCTCCTTGCAGAATGATACGTTTGTCGATTGGGTTAAACACTCCTTGGATCAGATGATCCCAGTGAAAACTGTTAAAACGAACCATACAAGTAAATCCTCCCCTTGATTCACCCGCCATCTACTGACCTTGACAAAAGAATGTAAAAGGCTGGAGAGAAAATGGACGAAGTCATATGATGAGCATTGTAAGAAGAAATATCGCCTGGCCATCAGAAATGATCATACAGAAATCAGATGTGTCCAAGCATCTTACTTTGAATCTAAGATTAATAGGGCATCTAACTCTTCTCTGGAATACTTCAAATTGTTAAATCACTGACTGAGATGAAATTAGATAGCCTTCTCCCAGGGTCTTAGTGAGCTCGCTGGAATGACCTGGTAGAGTTCTTTCTGAAAAAAGATACATATATCTATTCTTCTCTGAAGCATACTAAAAGTAGTCTGGATCCTACTCAAGGTGGGGGTGGTGGGGAGTTTCACAATTTGTTTAGCACCTTTTCCAGACATTACTCCTGACCTTATTACAGGGCTTTTTAGTAAGGTGAAGTCTGGTTCCCTTTTCGACCCAGCCCCTCCCTATATCCTCTTACATGGAGTGGAATTTATTTTCCTAGTGTTTCTGGACATTCTTAATCTTTAGTTATCCAGTGGTACAGTTCCTTCAACATGGAAGCATGCTGTAGTAAAGCCTTTGTTAAAAAAGCATAACCTGGACCCACTGTGCTTTTTGAATTACAGGCCTATCTCCCTGCTTCCTGTAGTGAGCAAGATACTGGACAAACATGCAAATCATCATCTGTCCCTGTATTTGGAGGATAATGCCATCCTGCATTCCACCCAGACTGGGCTTCGTCCTCAACACAGCACTGAAACTGCACTTTCAGCTGTAGTTGAGGAGCTTAAGATTCTGCTGGATAGGGAATGCCCAGCCTCAATCATACTCCTAGACTTCAGTGCTATGTTAAACACAGTAGGTCACAGAATCCTCACTCAATGGGCCTGATTTAGATTTCAGTGGATGGGTTACTCCGTCACAACGGTGAAGGATATCTCGTATGGCAAAATCTAAATCCCATAGGATATTACGGGATTTATATTTCGGCGGACGGGATACCCATCCCTGGTGTGATAGAGTAACCCATCTACCGAATTCTAATTCAGGCCCTCTGTGTTAAAATTACTTATAGTTTTTAGAGGATAAGACTTTTCAGGTATGAGATCAAATCTCTTATACTGATACGCTCCACTTGAAATGTGGAGTACTCAGGCCTCTGCTCTTAGTCCTATGCCTTTTAATCTTTACATGCACCCTCCTGCGGAGATTTTTCTTGAATGCAGGTTGTCAAATGTTTCCTACAAAGATGACACTCAATTAGTGTTCTCTGTTTCAACTGGGCATGGTCCACAATCTCTACAAATTGGCCCTTGTCTGGAGAAGATAGCTAGCTGGATGTTTAATGGAGACACAGAGACAAACTTCCCCTAAAACTCCTATTAAAATGTTGAAGATGTGGCTAGATAACTTTCTTTAAATGGAAGCCTGAGCGAGGAAACTATCAGCCAGCTACTATGGCCTTCTTAGAATGCTTTGAAAGATTTAAGATCTGCTCCCCCTCATTTACAGAAGGATTATTGTACAAGCCTTGATACTCTAATGCCTGGACTGTGGAAGCTCACACTACCTGAAGGCCCACGATATTTGACCAGAAGGTTGCAAGTCATCCACAATACTGTGGCTCGCCTTCTGCTTAACATTCCAAGATATTGTTCAGCTCAGAGAGGCCTGGCCACTCTTCGCTGGCTTCCTATTGATCAGCATGTAAAATTCAAAGCTCTATGCATTCCAAATAGAGTTCTACATGCAAAAGGCCCTCCTCTAGTACGGGCTCTTATACTGCCATACTCTCCATTGCCCGACTCATAATAGTTCCCCCAATACGCAGGATGAGTTGTGAATGAATCTACATTCAGGAAGCACTTAAAAGCCTGGCTCGATGTAGTTTAGTCTTTACTCAATAAGATGTCCGGATGTGCGGTGATAGCTCAACTGTGTTGTGGATGCTACTGCTGGGAAGCCTCTGTGCAGCCATGCACTCTATAAATCCCAATAGTATAGAATAGAATAGAAAATACCCCTGTGACATAGGTAGTCAAATTGCACTTACACTCTAAATTGCAGCCCCATTTCTTTTGAAAATTCTAACTGGCTGGTAGCATATGTTATGACATTTACAGCATAAAGGAAATTTTGACTAAAAAGCACACATTAAAACAAATCGAATTTGTTTTTCTTCCTTCATTGAGAAGATATTAGAATTGTTTTATTTTTCCCAGACAAGGGGTAATGTCTGTGCTACCTTGGCTGAGGTATATCTCAATCAGCTTATGCTATTTGACCTACTGTGAACTGTCAGCATTTGTGGGCATCAACATCAGTCTTACAGCACATGCCTAAAGCTGGCAAGATGCTTTACTTTATGCCCCTCAGATTGGTTTTGACATATGTTTCATGCTAGAAGAACCTAACCTCCAGGTTTGTCTAACTAGATGTTTTTAATTTACATAGATATTTTCTGTGAAGGTAAAATTCTTCACTTAGACAAACCCACACCTCGCATCCATTGGCATGGACTTGTTGATTTTTCACCATGGGCCACTTGGCCCTGTTCGACTCTAAGGAGTGCTCTTAAAATCTTTTCTATGACTGTTCAGCCTTTTAAGTTTTCCTTTAATTGTAAATACAAGTTTTAGTTCTTAATACCTGATGGTGACATTTTTCATAATATTTGGCATTGAATTGAAATTGAATGTAAAACTTTTAACGTTTTATGGTAGGTTTATTAAGCAGAACACCGACATCCCCTTTTTCTGAGGATTGTTTTTTTACTCATAACAAGGTACAAGAGGCCACCCAAGTTTGAACCCATTAGAATTGTCCTGCCTTTATGGACTTCACTGCTGCTGATTTCCAGAAAGGACAGTGTCATGCAACCAGCTGGGGTTGGCAGCATTACAGCAACAATGTTTCTTCAGTCAGAGTATATCTGATGAAGATGGAATACCCTCAACATGGCTTTGTGATTGCCTAAGTCAATTTCAAAGCTTGGACTTCAAGTCTGCTATAAAGATTTTCTGATTGTTATGTGTAAGTGTCAAAATGTCATGGACACACAATGACTCGTTATACACCCCGCACCAAAGATCTCTCGTGAAATTGGATTAGTGCACTATCCAATGTCTGGAGCCACCAAAACGACATAATATGGAAAATGAAATAACTTTGAAAAAACAATCCTTAAGGAAAATCCCAGCTTCTCTTACCAATGGTTTGGTGCATTTATATGCAGTGATTCAAGGATCTAGACCTAGACAACTGGTTATCCACAGAGAACCCTCAACGCAGGCTGGTACAGAATTGTCGGTGGATACCAGAAGCAACGCTACACTTTTTGCCTAAGTTGCGCCACTTGGTGAAACAAGTTGACAAACTTTGCTGCTACAGGAAAAGATAGACCGGTCATGCAAGAACTGAAATTAAATAGATTCATTCAGGAATCTTACCTCTAAAATGGAATCTTCAGCACTTTCAATAATTTTGTGGGATCAAGACCTGGACAGAAACCAGTGTCGTTCATCCCGACCAGCATTACCTTAATCAAATTGGACTCCACAAAAGTGGTGATCCGCAGACCTTATGTTAACCTACCATGAATCTCCTAAATTAACTAACCAGCGTTGAACATGTGAAAATAAAGTAGTCTTTCTCAAAAACATGCCCTTAAATGTTAGTGGATTCTCCTTGCTGACTGTCACCCGACCTTTGGGTTCTTTTAAGGGCAGGCATTGAGTAGTAAGCGCCAACCACCCTTCCTCTCTCCCAGTGTAGAACTCATTTAATGATCAAAGAATGGATGTATTTACCCACTCAGGGCCATATGTATGAAACTTTGGTTTTGGAATTCTCAAATAGCGATTTTTAGAGAATCGCTATTCGAGAATCGCAAAATGCTATGTATGTAGGATTTGCAAACAATTTTGCGAATCCTACATATTCCTTAATTGCGAATTGCAAATTGCAATTCGCAATTAAGGAATACCTCCCCATTCATTCCTATGGGCCTAGAGGCCCATAGGAATGAATGGGAAGACATTCTCAATTTGCGATTCTCAATTAGAGAATCGCAAATTGAGAATGCAATTTCAAGTGTGCCAGGGTGTCAAAAGGACAGCCTGTTGCACCCCTGAAATGAGCATGGGTGCACATGTGGCGCACATACATGCCCTAAGGCAAAAATATGCAGTTTTGAAAGAAATCGCAAATAACCACACACCTGTAGTTGGTGGTAATTTGCGATTCCTTAAGGCCAAATTGCACTTTTTTGGTGCTTTTTACATTGCATTTAAGGAATCGCAAAATGTGCGAGTCCTTAAATGCAATTGCAAAATAAGGAATCGCAAATTTTTCGATTCCTTATTTTGCACGCAGATTTACCTTCATACATACCACTTAGCAAAATTGCGATCGCAAACACCGAAATTCGGTGAATTTCGGCGTTTGCAATCGAAATTTTGCTTGATACATATGACCCTCAGTCTTCTAACTCTATAGGTACAGTTCCGTCAGCTTTGAGGGCTATGCGGAAAGAAGGGACCTGTTGTGTGAGTAGAGAACTGAACAAAATCTGTGTTCTGCAACAAATGCAGGTGGTGCACATTAACAGCATTGGCCGGTGCAGATAAGTACGGTGGGCGGGGCTGGGGGTAGTCGACAGATGACGGAATAGGTAAAATTCAATAAATAAATCCTATTCAATTGTCTGCCGACACCCACCCCCACCCCGCCCACCGCGCTTACCTTCACCGGCCACTGCTGCACTTGAAACATGTAAATCATCTTTAAAACATTGAAACGTTAGGCATCTCAGGTTGGCAGAGGTCTTTAAACCATCCTTTTTCATACATTGCAGAGGCATCATATACAATGCCTATCTAGTGCATTAAAATAAAGAACCCTCATGTCCTTTAAGATATTATTTAAATAATTGTACCTTTGAAATATAGATTACAATTGTTTATTTTTTGGTTGAAAGATAAATTCAACTGTCACCCAGAACAGAGCCAAACGTTGGCCTTGAGTGATTAAATGTTGTAGAAAGATATTTAACCTTTTAGACATGATAACACTGAATTGCTTTGGAGAACTACGTGTACAGAAAGATAGTGATTTTTTGAGCTTAGATTACTGGCCCAGCTTTTTGTGTATATTAAATAGCAATTAAATAAACGTTTGCCAGACGCGTGCTCAATATTAACCTTTATGTGCTGTGACTTACATTACTTTATATCATTGTTTAATATGTGCAGGTGTTTGCAGGCGGTGGACACCGCACTCATTTTTGTGGATTGGGCCTCAGTTTTCATCATCAAATTTTATAAATGATGCTCTGCTACATCTACATCCATTTAAACCTAATCATTGAATGAATGAATGAATGAATGGACTATATTTGTAGAGTACAAAACAGCTGCTCAAAAAGGGGCATCGTCATGCTAGGTGACCGCAAGACTCAGCTGAGATGAGTGAATGGAAGAGGGACTGGCAAGCATTAGATCTACCTCAATAGGTGGGTCTTCAGAGCGCTCTTGAAAGCATTCCCTGAAGTGACGCATCGGAAATGTTCAGTAAACTGATTCCAGATTTTTTAGGAAAAAAAAGAGAGAATGCTCCCCAACTCTTGTCTTTTTAATCCTGGGAATACAAAGCAGGTTGAAGTTATCAGAGTGTAATGGTCTCGGAGGAATATATCTTTTAGTTTTGTCACAAATGTGCGTCAGACCTTTCAGTTGAGTGGCCCTAAATGTTATTGTCAGGCTTTAAATTCAATTCTTTACTTGACCGGGAGCCAGTGTAGGCTTTTCAGGCCATTACAGATAGAACGTCTTTTGGGGATGTTCAGCACCAGACTGGTTGTTGCATTCTGAACCCGCCGCAGTCTGTTTAGCAAAGCTTGGCGAGATCCCAGAAGCGATACGTTGCCATAATCAAGCCTAGACATGATCAATGCATGAACAATGATCTTTTGGGTGTTTCTGGTGGTAATTTGAGTGTCTTCTTAGAGTTTTCAATAAGGAGAAACAGACTCCTGCAGTAGCATTAACAAAGGGTTTAAATGAAAGGGAATTGACTCCCTGGATTTTTCGCAGCTGTGGATGGCTCCATGGAAAGTTCCATTTCAGAGGGCCACAGATGAGTCGAGCCTGGTACCATGGGGGAGCCAAATATCAAGATTTTTGATATTTTCAAATTCTGGTCTCAGTTAAAGCCATCAAGTCTGTTTTAAAAGTGTTCATGACAGTGCAAAAATACAGTTCTTTCATAGAGATGCTGTATTCAAAAGCTGAGAAACTGCACCTAAAACATTTGTTACATGAGTTAGCTCTTTGTATGAGATGGATGAAATGTGCACTCACAAACATCCCTTACAATTGGTCTCAGTTAAATCCATCTAGTCTGCCTGTTTTAAGGGGTCATGACAGTGCAAAATATAGTTCTTTCATGGAGATGCTGTATTCAAAAGCTGAGTAAGTGCACCTAAAACATTTATTACGTGAGTTAGATCTTTGTATGAAATTAATGAAATGTGCACTCACAAACATCCCTTGCAATTGGTCTCAGTTAAATCCATCAAGTCTGCCTGTTTTAAGGGGTCATGACAGTGCAAAATATAGTTCTTTCATGGAGATGCTGTATTCAAAAGCTAAAGTGCACCTAAAACATTTATTACATGAGTTAGATCTTTGTATGAAATTAATGAAATGTGCACTCACAAACATCCCTTGCAATTGGTCTCAGTTAAATCCATCAAGTCTTCCTGTTTTAAGGGTTCATGACAGTGCAAAATATAGTTCTTTCATGGAGATGCTGTATTCAAAAGCTAAAGTGCACCTAAAACATTTATTACATGAGTTAGATCTTTGTATGAAATTAATGAAATGTGCACTCACAAACATCCCTTGCAATTGGTCTCAGTTAAATCCATCAAGTCTGCCTGTTTTAAGGGGTCATGACAGTGCAAAATATAGTTCTTTCATGGAGATGCTGTATTCAAAAGCTAAAGTGCACCTAAAACATTTATTACATGAGTTAGATCTTTGTATGAAATTAATGAAATGTGCACTCACAAACATCCCTTGCAATTGGTCTCAGTTAAATCCATCAAGTCTTCCTGTTTTAAGGGTTCATGACAGTGCAAAATATAGTTCTTTCATGGAGATGCTGTATTCAAAAGCTAAAGTGCACCTAAAACATTTATTACATGAGTTAGATCTTTGTATGAAATTAATGAAATGTGCACTCACAAACATCTCTTGCAATTGGTCTCAGTTAAATCCATCAAGTCTGCCTGTTTTAAGGGGTCATGACAGTGCAAAATATAGTTCTTTCATGGAGATGCTGTATTCAAAAGCTAAAGTGCACCTAAAACATTTATTACATGAGTTAGATCTTTGTATGAAATTAATGAAATGTGCACTCACAAACATCCCTTGCAATTGGTCTCAGTTAAATCCATCAAGTCTTCCTGTTTTAAGGGTTCATGACAGTGCAAAATATAGTTCTTTCATGGAGATGCTGTATTCAAAAGCTAAAGTGCACCTAAAACATTTATTACATGAGTTAGATCTTTGTATGAAATTAATGAAATGTGCACTCAAAAACATCCCTTGCAATTGGTCTCAGTTAAATCCATCAAGTCTTCCTGTTTTAAGGGTTCATGACAGTGCAAAATATAGTTCTTTCATGGAGATGCTGTATTCAAAAGCTAAAGTGCACCTAAAACATTTATTACATGAGTTAGATCTTTGTATGAAATTAATGAAATGTGCACTCACAAACATCTCTTGCAATTGGTCTCAGTTAAATCCATCAAGTCTGCCTGTTTTAAGGGGTCATGACAGTGCAAAATATAGTTCTTTCATGGAGATGCTGTATTCAAAAGCTAAAGTGCACCTAAAACATTTATTACATGAGTTAGATCTTTGTATGAAATTAATGAAATGTGCACTCACAAACATCCCTTGCAATTGGTCTCAGTTAAATCCATCAAGTCTTCCTGTTTTCAGGGTTCATGACAGTGCAAAATATAGTTCTTTCATGGAGATGCTGTACTCAAAAGCTGAGTAAGTGCACCTAAAACATTTATTACATGAGTTAGATCGTTGTATGAAATTGATGAAATGTGCACTCACAAACATCTCTTGCAATTAGGCTCAGTTAAATCCATCAAGTCTTCCTGTTAAAAGTGTTCATGACAGTGCAAAATAGAATTCTTTTATGGAGATGCTGTATTTAAAAGCTGAGAAAGTGCACCTAAAACATTTATTACATGAGTCACATCTTTGGATGAAATGTGCACTCACAAACATCCCTTGCAATTGGTCTGTTAAATCCATCAAGTCGTCCTGTTTTAAGGGTTCATGACAGTGCAAAATATAGTTCTTTCATGGAGATGCTGTATTCAAAAGCTGAGTAAGTGCACCTAAAACATTTATTACGTGAGTTAGATCTTTGTATAAATTAATGAAATGTGCACTCACAAACATCCCTTGCAATTGGTCTCAGTTAAATCCATCAAGTCTGCCTGTTTTAAGGGGTCATGACAGTGCAAAATATAGTTCTTTCATGGAGATGCTGTATTCAAAAGCTAAAGTGCACCTAAAACATTTATTACATGAGTTAGATCGTTGTATGAAATTGATGAAATGTGCACTCACAAACATCTCTTGCAATTAGGCTCAGTTAAATCCATCAAGTCTTCCTGTTAAAAGTGTTCATGACAGTGCAAAATAGAATTCTTTTATGGAGATGCTGTATTTAAAAGCTGAGAAAGTGCACCTAAAACATTTATTACATGAGTCACATCTTTGGATGAAATGTGCACTCACAAACATCCCTTGCAATTGGTCTGTTAAATCCATCAAGTCGTCCTGTTTTAAGGGTTCATGACAGTGCAAAATATAGTTCTTTCATGGGGATGCTGTATTCAAAAGCTGAGTAAGTGCACCTAAAACATTTATTACATGAGTCAGATCTTTGGATGAAATGCGCTCTCACAAACAAACCTTGTCAAAGCAAAACAAACGCTCTGCACTGAAGGATCTGCGATTTGTGTGGCCTCATTCCACCACTTATAATCCCAGAATAGAAACACCTTTCGCATGTTAAAAAAAGGAATGCTCAGAGACACAGTCTGATGTGTGTGCTCCAGAAACGGAACTGGTGCTGAACATAATTCAGAAACATCAAAGGTCTCTTGGACCTCCAGGGCACTCGTAAATGTCACCCCTTCCGACACAGGTTTTATGGGTAGATCTGTAGAAGCCAATCGTCCGCGGTATCATTCGTGCAGGCGTGTCTGTCCGATCCGTGCTCAGAACGCGATAACCTCCATTGCATCTGTGTCATGGTCCTTTTAGCCATTTCTGCCCTGGGTGCAGGCAGAGTTTGCAGGCAATGACCTTCAACTGGCATTTATGAGACTTTCTTTTGAAAAACCTTGAAACTTCCAAGACTGCAGCAATTCCATACATTCAACAACTATTTTATATTAATTGCCATTGCAGTTGCTAGATCACTTGTTCTGCAAAACTGGAGAACCAGCTCACAACCTAGCATTGAACATTGGTTTAATAAAATGATTAGGACGTATAAACTTGAAGAGGCCTATGCCAAACGTATCGGAGCGGTAGTAAGATTTAAAGGTATATGGCGCTCTTTTTTTCCCTATGGGCTCATTGCCGAAGCCTGATGATTATGAATTAGTTAATATACAAGTTATATTTGCACATAGCACTTTGTAGAAATGAGGGTATTTCTTAAAAATAAAAAAATAAAAATAGGCACATGGCACTTTCTATTTTTGCACTTTGCACTTTGCTCTTTATTTTTTTTTTAATACTATTCAATGTAATTTAATAAATTGAATAGTTTAGGTAGGATGTTTTTAACTTAGGACTGTGGGAGTCTGATGCTTTATCAGTTGCTTTTTGAAAATGTAATGTGAAATGCTCTGTATATATTGTTGAACATGCTTGCTTAATTTATTGGTCATGCTATATGTTATGTAAATCGATATGTAAAATATTTGCTTTACTTATTTTTTTCCTGTTCTAATAAAAATTATTTTAAAAAAAACAAACTATTTTGTTATGCCTGATTACCTATAGAGTTACTGTGTTTATTGCTGGCAATATTAGACATTTTGTGCTATACTTTTATCAATCAATATGAATCTTTATTCGGGAAGCAAAATCCCCATAAAAGAATTAGGATCAAAGACAATAATATCAATTTCATGGATAATAAAAACAAACAATGAGATTACTCATAAAAACAGAGAGCATTTTGCGCTCTCTTTTTATGAGTAATCTCATTGTTTGTTTTTATTATTCATGAAATTGATATTATTGTCTTTGATCTGTATTCTTTAATGGTGATTTTTCTTATTGAATAAAGATTTATATTGATTGATATACCTTTATCATTATTGACACTTTTGAGGTGAGCATGACAAGACTAGAGCGTGGCTCGTGCCATATGCCTGACTCTGGTTTGGCTCTTGTCCAATGGGGACTGGCAAATCAAAATAAAGCCACCCCCACCTCTCCCTCCCTAATTCAGTTCTGTTTCGAAATTATTAATATTAATAAATGTCACTTCATGCAGCCATCTAATCTGATCTATTAAATTAAAACACGCGTTGAAGAAATGCCTGTTTTTTATTTGAAATATTTTCAAAGTGTATTTTTATATTTTTACATGGAGTTTGTTGCATATTTCACCTGAAAAGTCTTTCCAGGACTTGTCTCTTAGAACCAAGCCTGACTGCTGGATCGGCTCTGCTCTCTATGAATACGCTGGCTCGCCCACCTCTATACTCTGTTACAATGCAGACGTGCCATACCCTTTCATAGTTCACTAGCACCAGTCTCCTCTGCAAGGACTTTCATTTTGATTCCCTCAACTGAACTCCCACTGACTCAGCATGGATTCCCCCATGAATGACAACAAGAGTATCCTGTAAATTGACACTGTGCACCCAAACCTTGTTCGACAGGAACCCCAGGGCTCCCTTCAACTCAACAGTACAGGGCCGGCTCTAGGGCGGTGCGGTCGGTGCCACCGCACCGGCGCTGACTTGATGTGGGGGCGTAATTTTTACAAGTAATATTATCATTTTGAAAGCACCAACCTGCTGGCGCGTTCCTGGCCTCCAGCAATTTTTGTAGGCATCAATTAAAATGTAGAGATACCTTCTGCGAATTATCATGTTCCTGGAAAAAGACTGGAGGTTTGTCTAGTGGAAGTTTTGACTCATCCAAAGGTAGCGCAGAGCGTTAAAATGCCTGCTGCTAAGAACGTGTACCATGCAGGTAACAAAGTGCATGTAATGTAAATAGGTCAGTGTGTTACTGCTTCTATTAGAGAGCACCTTTTGTTACTTGTCGTTTGTAAGTCAAAATCGTGATATAGAACATTGAGCTATTACCTGTCATCAAAGAGCTGTGTGTAAACTGCAAGGTATATGTTAGAGCTATATGTTTTGTTGCCCAGGCTTTCATTATCCTAATCTTGTCAAAAGTGTTCATTTGGGTGGAAAACAATTCTTGCTATTAAAGAGAATCCCTAACACTGGTGTTACATTTTAAATTCTGAATTTATGCTTTTCCAGAATGAGGACTCTTAACCTCATCAATGCTTATGACGAGCCCAGCTCGTCATGAGTCACAGTGGAGCTGTGCTCATGACGAGCTGGGCACGTCATAACAGCCACAGTCCGCCCATGCGCGATTGATTCCCCGCCTGTGCGGGTGAATTAATTAGTGGGTGGAGTCGTTCAGCACCCCGGATAGGTTACCACGGTGACAGTTATCTTGCCACACCCTGACCAATGTCTAGATACATCCCCTTCGGCTTCACATTTTCTTGGCCCACTTTACTCAAGGAACATTGCATTAGAAATTGCTGTGTGTAAATCTGTGAGCAAGCGCTGCTTTGTCGTAGTTGTGCCATTTTGCATTTATTGAGGTTGCATAGGTAAATAAATTGTCGGATGTGAGTGCAGAATATCAAAGTATGTCTACTTTCAGCTTTGCCTTCAGCACACTGGAGTAATGAAACTTGAGGGGGCCCCCTGCAAGGTACTTGAAGGAGCCCCCTCCGAACTCAATCGAGAGCTCCCCAGCCAGAGTACAGTGCTAAGGGGGCCCCCTGGAGATTGGTGCCCCCTGCACCGTGGGGGGGTGCGGGGCCCTGTGTTACGCCACTGCTTCAGTGATCTTCTAAAGGCACACTAGAATATTTGTAGGAAAGTAACGAGCATTACTCGCAGGAGGCAAGTGTCGGTTTGAAATTAAAATGAAAGGATTCTAAGATGGCGTCCTTGCTCAGATACACAACAACACGCATCAGATGAACACACATTTTGAGCACCGCTGCCACATTGAAGATTTTGATCAAATGAAATTATTGCATGATGAGAAAACGCACAACCTTCAGAAGGCAGCGTTTTTCATGTGACAGGCCACAAATGAGAGAACGAGATCTGAATGGCAATCAGAGGGATCTCAGACAAGGTGATAAGACTGGGTCGGCTCATAAGGGATGAAAAAGGAAAGGCTGTGAAAAGAATATATAATGACTTGGAGAAGATGAGGTAATATCAGGAGACATTTAACTAGGTGCAGACAAATGGGTCATAGAGTCGGATGGCAAGAGAAAGCAAGGGAGGAAAAGCAAACTAAACCATTACATCACAGTCTGCAGAGCTGACACATGTGACAACCCTAGACGTGCCATGTATGTGTGCTGCACAACCTGATACACAGCATCTCAGCATCCAGCATTCGTTCCTGCACTAATGGATGCCTTTACGATGTCAAATTACAAAACAGGAAAATTGGGTCAGTAATCTATCAGCAATGATTACCCTGTCACTACTGAAAAGAATGAGGGACAGCATAAACCATAAGACACGTAGAAGACACATTTGAAAGACTATTTGCCACACACTAAGAGGCATTGTTTACTTACATTGTGTTTGCAAGGACAGGGATCTCTTTAAAGTTTGATTAGTGGAGCCAACCCCATTTTAATTCCATAGACTTTGTAAGTCAATAAAAAAGTATTACATCTCATGTCAGCTAACCACTGTGGCCCACACTGTCAATTATTCACAAAACATTTCAGACATTTTTAATGGTGCTTAAACAAAAAAAAAATATATAGGAGCAAGAATAATTTATTCAATATTATCTCATAAATCGCTAAGTCAATAATCGTATTCGACAGTGGCCACGTCATGACGGATAAGGTGCCCTTTTCACCAAAAAACAAGCTCAAATCTGATTTACACTTTTAACTTAAAACGCAGAACTCACACCTCTGTGGTGTCTGATCCCTTGTATGGGCAGTGGAATTATGCGATTCTGCAGTGATAGTATTGCCTATATAATTAAAGATTTAATTCATTTGACCCATGATTCACAATTTATTGAATAGATATTATATGTTTCTAGCTCACGTGAATAAAAAGGTTGTAAAAATAAAGGCACCACAAGTTGTGTCACACAGTGGCAGACCCTTTGCAAAGATTAACTGGTCACCTTTGTCTGCATGACACCTGCGTGCAGCAAGTTGATGACGATGGCGAAGGATTAATTTAAGTTATTACTGGTCTTTTTGCCCTTTCCCTTGTTTGTACGACTCCTCTGTGGTTGCAACTATTGCATCACACATCCTGCTAAGTTGTGGATGATAATATTCGAAAACAATTTGTGAGTGACTGACATTTGAAGACGTATGAACCATAATTCTGTGGGGACCCTAAATTAATCTGCATTACAATGTTTCTTATTGAGTGCCATTCATTTGAATGCATATTCGCCCTGAAGAAGTGCATCTAAATGGACGAAACGCATTGGCTGTCATTTCTATTTATACGTGGAATTTTACTATACACAAAGAATTAAGAAAAGAAGTAAAATAAATACAAGCATCACAATTCTGATTGTTTGATTATTGGTGTGGTGCATCTCTACGTTTCTCAAAGTAATTTGTAACCAGTTCTTGATTGATGCACTCAGACAAAAGGTGCTTGTAGTGTTTGCACACATTTTTACTTTTGTATGTTCAAAGATATTAGTTGGAGCAACAAACGGGTCTGGCGCAGTTTGTTTCTTGGTAAGCGACCTTTCCTTTATTCGATGTTGATCACCTTTGGTTGTTGATTTGTGTATTTAGGTGTTAAACTGGTAAACTTGTACTCACACGGGTCCTCTTGCTAATAGAGCAAGAATATGCTTTAAAATTGTAAGAAGTACCATAGAATGTACTGCATTATGCCACATAATTTGCCATTTCTTGCCACCAGATTTAGACAACACTGTCACATAATTTCGTCCTACCTTGCTGAATATTTCAAGTGTCCTTGCCGTTTATCAATGGGAAAAGCTAAAGATATTTTACACATAATCATTTAGAGTCCGATTCACAAAGCTATGTGAAAGTGTAAGTTTGTTACAAATAATGTTTGTGAGAGCAATACGCAAAAGTTTGTTTCACACTTTTACATACATTGATACACCTAAAGACGTTTTTGGGGAGTATATCCACTCCCATGGGTTATGAGTGGGCTTTGCATTGCGGGAATACCCTTAAAGGTTGCCTGTGGATATTCACAAATGTTTTCCCTACTCCTTATCAGCCTGTATGTAGTCAGGCATTTACTCCTTTCATGAGCAGAAGTAAACCCTTTCAAGGGTGGGTGGAAGGGTGTGAAGGGAGCATACTCAAAACTGGCCGGTGTAAGTGAAGGACTTTTTATGGGAAAAATGTCTTCCCTTTGGGGAGAACAACAGAAAATGTAATAAGTATTTTTGCACTTGGTCTGTAGATTTCCTCCTGTGTGAAAAAAAAATCGGGAGGAGTCCTGGATTTTTGCAGGTATCCAGAAGTACTCATGGAAATTTTTAAAAATCTGAAATTTACATGCATACGAGGAATATAACCTGCAGGTGAATATTTCTTTTTTTCCTTAAGCATTTGTGTGCATTTAGGAAATATTGGGCATGGCCTTTGCATGTACCTTCCCCAGGCTTTGTAATTTCAGATTATCGACCAAGGTCCTATTTACCACAGCTGCTTTTCTTGGAATGACCTTTAAATTCAAATTCACCTTTGTTCTTCCTTTATTGATTTTCGTAAGCATCTGAAGACACATTTTTAGCCCTACTTGTGCATAGTTTAAGCTTTTCTTCAGAGTTGACCTTCGGTTGGCTTTTCTTCCCATAATTATCATTAGAATACATTTATTGTAATGATTTTTTTTTGTAGAGTGCGCTCATGTTTACTGATTATGACAGAAATTAATGTTTCAAAAGAAAAAAAAGAAAACAGATACGTTTTCAATTTATAATTTGACTAGAAATGTAATATGACAATGGAAATTCACTGGAGAAGCAGAATTAGCTTTGATACAGTGGTGTATGCTTATCTTTGTCGGATCTAGGTAATGCATTGGATGCAAAAGGGACAGAAGCAGTATGTTAAAATAAATAATGAATGTTGTTCCAGAGAGTGCATTTGAAAAATCCATTTTCTATTGGGAGGTGAAAAAGTGAGAAACATAATATTCGAAACACCAAGAATCTATTATTCAGTTTGATATATTTTTAAAAAGTTGTTATGTATACACATATTTTCAGAAAGCAAAAGCATAATCTGCTCCATTGCTTTGGAAATTAAAGGGTTGTTCACTTTAACAAATTTCCAAGCTCCTGGCCCTCAACTTTGACCTGAAAAATGAATCACATTTTATTTTAAATACTTTACACAAACATTAAAGGCGGGGTACCTCATACTACCTTTGTCCACCAAAATCTCTCACTGTCCTAATGTCAAGTAACTTTGGACACTATTTCATACAAAATGAGGGGGGCAAATTCCAACCTCCAAGAGCTCTCAGCATCTCTCCACAATGTCCGCAAATGCCGCTCATCCATGATTAAAAATGTTTGAGGTGTAATGCGGAATCCACTTGATTTACATTTTTCTGTTATGAGGGAGGAGCAGTCAATGGGATTTGAAAGAGTTTCTATCTGAGCCAAGTGGCCCAATTCACATAGCTTAGTTCCTTAAGTACCCATGACTTCCTCCTGGGAATTAAGTACTAAGTCAGAAGAAAATCCTACAAACCCACAGAACATATTTGTGCATCTCTCCAGGGAATGTAGAGCCAGTGCTTAATTTGAGCTGGTGTTTGCAGGTAGGGCCCATCAGCACTCAATCTTGGCGACCAGAAACTATTTTTTATTTTTCAACCTTTGACCCATAACTAGACAGAGAAAGACGGTTAAAAGGGGAAGAAGGAAGTATTGCAAAAGGATAAAGCAGGGAAGAAAAAGAACCTGTAGAAGTGAGATAAAATGACAGATATTGTTTGGTGGTGGTTAAAAGACACATGCGGAGAAATCAAGACTACACAGCCTTGGTATTCTGCAAGCCTGAAATTTAGCACTGCTGCCTATGTGCTACTGAGGAAAATTATGTGCACCAGCACTTATTATTTTACAACTAACCATAGTACTGTGGAGGGAGACTCAGACATCCTAGTCCCGCCTACCCACAACATTATCAGACTACATAGAGTTAAGAGAATGGGTGGAGGCATCACTTGTATTTACCAAAGTAGCCTTACAGCAAACCAGTCCCCCTCCACAATTCTCTCCTCTTGTAAAATTCTTTGCATAGAAATCACCAGCAAACACAGACCTTTATGCAACCTGCACGTCTTTTACCATCTGCCAGGAGACAACTTCTATTTTGTAGAACAATCTATGGAAACCATCTCATCCAACTTGGGTCACCATTGTCCCCAGATCTTTCTCGGAGACTTCAATATACACTGGAATCACCTGAATGATCAGGATCTGAATAGTCTTAAATACTTCCTAGCTGACCTCAACGTGATTCAAATCTGTGACAGCCCTATGCACACCTTGGGTTCAGTTCTGGATCTAATCATTTTTATTCCCAACTCCATTCATCTGGAATCGATTGCCCCTTGTGTCTGGTCAGATCACCACTATATCATGTTCCACATCATAGAACTGTGGACCAAAAAAATATCCCAACCAGAGAACAAGAAACACAGGAAAAGATCCATGCATAATGTAAACTTGAATGAACTCATTTCCTATAGCAATATGTCCTTGCCTCCTCTAATTATCATGTCTGACATCCATGACCTCACTGAGCATTACAACAATTCCATGCTGAATGTTCTTGATGCAATTGCCCCCTTACAACTAAACAGAAAGTCCAACAAAGACTCCAAACCATGTTTCTATGGTAGTTTAAACTCAGACAGATGGAGCCTGAGACTAGCCGAACGATCTTAGAGAAGCTCTGCATCCCTTGAACCCCTTAAGCTTTTGAAATCGGGAACGAGTTTGTACAATAAAAACATCAGAAATGCGAAAGCGATCTTCTTCAGAAGTCAACGGGGCAAAGCCAGAAATCGCCCAAAAAAACTGTTTAGATTAAACTTCAATCCGATAACTTTCCCATCCCATTCTTGCACCAATTTTCTTCAGTTCACAACCAAACTGTGAGGACTTTGCCTCCTTCTTCCTTGAAAGTTGAATAAGATTGAATCTCATCTACAGACTACCATGGGTGATTTAACATTCTTACCCTCCTCCAGTCCATCCTCCCCTTTCATCTGCAGTCTCATCTTGCAATATGTCACACACCCAAAAACAAGGCATACAGGAGTCAATTTACAATCTTTGACAATACCTCCATATTCAACATCCTTTCATCTCTGAAACCCTCAAATCACTTCAACGATCCCCTTCCCTAAAATTTCTTTAACAAGCTCAAAAGTTCTTTAGTCCCACTCTAGGCAAAGATTGTAAATGCATTCCTTCTACAATGTGAGATCCTGGACTGCTTAAAGTCGGGGCAGGTTATGCCCATTCTTATAAACCCACTGCAGATCCAGGGGACTTTTCCAGCCAATCATGAACACCCTAACTCTGGCAAAGCTCCTTGAGAAATGTGTACATGTCCAACTATGTAACCACACTGATGAATACCAGCTTCTTAATCAATTTCAATCTGGTTTCCATCATGGGCCAGCAACGAAACAGCCCTCACTCACATAGTTGATGATGTGCCTACAGTTCTTGATCTGAACGAATCCTGCCCTTTAATCATCCTCGACCTCTTGTCAGCTTTTGATACTGTCAAACATGACAATCTCCTGGACATTTTAGAACTTAGGATGGGGCTCTCCAGCTCAATGTTAAAATAGTTTGCCTCATTTCTCCACAACAGAACACAAAGAATTAAAGTCAATCAATCCCTCTCCAATTCCAGTCCATTCACTCTTGGGGTACCTCAGGGGTCCTCTCTCTCACCCACACTCTTCAACTTATTCATGGAGCCTCTTACTGAAATCCTCAAAGCATCTAACATACACTATCACATATTTGCGGACGACACCCGATTGTACATAGAGTTCTCTTCCTCTGAAGAGATCAAGGCACTCAACATAACCCTGCACAAAACCCCAAATTGGCTAACCTCTAACCATCTCAAACTTAGCATCCTCAAAACAGAATTGCTCCTGATCTCCCCTCCCAAGCAATCCCCCAATATTGAAAAATATCTCAAAAATCTAACTGCTATCAACTGCACACCACACATCATAGATTCTACGGGATCCCTTGGAATAATACTGGATAAGAACTTGAAAATGCAGGATTACATCAGCGCATCTGCCAACGTAGAGAACTTCCAACTGAGCATCCTGAGGAAAATAAAGCCCTTCCTTCCTCGTGCTGACTTCAAAACCGCTATGCACGCCTTAGCCATCTCAATGTGGCAGTGCAACCCTTTGCGGTCTACATAGCTACAGATTGGTGCCACTTTGAGCTTCTTTGAACTCCACTGCTAGGCTCAAAATAGGTTCCAAACAGAGCAACCGCATCTCTCCGAATTTGAAATCCTTAACTTTGCTCCCTTATGAGGCCAGGATACAATTACAAATGGCCTCCATGACCCATAAAGCCCTTCACTTCAGCACCCCTCTGTACCTTGCTCAAAAATGATAACTTTCTGGCAGTTGCCGATCCTCCAGGAGCTCCTGCATCCTGCTGCTTAAACCCCCCAAAAAATCTAAAAATGAAAACGTATAATCGGACCTTCTCTGGTATTGCCCGAGAATCCGGAACTCTCTACCTACGGAAACCAGATTGAATCCTTCAAAAGAGTCCATCAAAAAGGAAGTGAAAGCTTTACTGATGAACACTTTTCCGAATCAGACTTTAGCCTCTGACTACTGTCTTGTCAACCTGGGTCTCCTAGCCCAGTGGGCTTCGTTGCTTCATCGTTCCTTATCCTTTTTCTGTATTCAACACCCATGTTCTTTTGCTTACTTATGCTATGTTACATTAACGTTATACTGATGCCTTCCGTTAGTTCGGAGGTGCACGCCTGTATGTGTTATGACCATTTTGGTGTTTTGCCTCACTTGTCCCCTTCACATGTGTTGAGGAATCTTTTTAAAACACTCCAATACCCTCATGGGTCCCGTTCGCACTATATAAAACTTTTTAAAATAAATAAATAAATAATAAAAAAATAAATAAGGGGCCGAGCTAACTCGCGCATATTTCACTACCAAGGGGTTAACTATAGCAGCGCATGCCTTACGCGTCCCGTAAAGTAGTTTGGTTTACAGCAACATACAGAGGCGCAACCAGAGACAAATTTCGGAGGGGGGGGGGGGGGGGGGGGTGGCTAAGAAAAAATTTCGGGGGGGGGGGGGGGGGGGCTGAATCTTTTAAGCCATAGGCAGAGTGGAGCTGCAGGGGCTCTTAGAAGGGTGAAACAACAGCGAGGCCTCATTAACATGCAAATGGTCTTTTAAAGACCTGTTAAGTGCTCGGGTGCGGCTTTGTGTGTGCCGGGAAGCTTTTCATCCCGGGCTGCCACACGCGACGGGGGGGGGGGGCTGAAGCCCTGTGAGTCCAATGGGTGTTGCGCGCCTGGCAACATATATATATATGTTATGTCCTCCGGCTCCCGCAGTTACGCTGCGGGGAAGCGACCGCCGGGTAGTCGCGACATATATTTTAATTTGAGTTCGCCATTTTGCTTCGCAGACAACGCTGTGCAAGGTTTATGCCTTTCGCTTTAATGAGGAGGTAATGTTCTGTGCTTGCGAACAGTGGCCTGAGATTTCAGGCTAAGGGCGTAACACTGAATGCAGCTCATTGGGTACAGCGGGCAGATGTTCGTACAGGTGGGCGACTTGGATTACAGAGCTGGTTGGGCCGTGGCTTCTTTGCGTTGTGAGGTTTACCACTAGGTGTCGCTAAATTACAAGATAAATGTCTGAAAATTGTATTTTGTTTAATTAGGGATCATGGAGCGGTTCAAAGGCAACCTGCTATTTTGCCGGAACGCTGACCATCCTTGCCACGTTGGTGCAGCCATAAGAAAGTAAAACATGTCAAACAATCTTAGAGCGATAATGAAACAAGAAAACGTTCTCAGCTGCCTTGAATACTGATAAGAGCACGATACGTGACGTGCCCACGTAGTTTTGCGTATGTTGCATTGATTTTTCTTTTCTTTTTACTATTGCACTCAACGCGAACTACATCGTGTCTATGCGACGCCAAGATCCTGAGGCGATTCTCTCATGATGGACCCATATTGAGCTGGGGATGTTGCAGTTTTGTGGTTTTCCCTCTTTCTTTAATGTATTGCAAAATGAAGTTTCGACAAACGGCTCGCACACTACCACGAGTCGAAAACAGCAATGTATCACCTCCGGGTTAGAAGGCCACCGGAAGTAATCGCTTTTTGTTTTTGCAGCTTTTACATCGCGCAAACTTAGCCCAAGGGCATTGGAGTGCTTCACATGAACACCGACTACATTATTTAAGTCCGTGTTTTAGTTTTTTTTTCTTTTGGCGGGGTGTTCCCAGAATCATAGGATGTTGAGCACACGCCAGAATTCGAACTTGGTTCCCTAATCAGCAGTCTTGACCCTAAGGCCGCATCCTGGACTCTTCATTGCCTGCATTAGGAATGCATAGTATGAGGTGTGTGTGTTGCAATAAGTCACGAGAACTTGACGAGTTAAGTGGTTTCCGAAATTAATTACCCACGAGATACATTATATTTGTAACTGAAACCCCTTTATTATAACCCCCCTTCAGACCATATAAGTTCATCACATCTTCACAACAGGAATGTTCTGTTTCTGACAGGGTGGAGTTTTATATTTTGCCAAAGCCCTAAAAATAGAATAAAATGCTTTTTTTTTCTTCATTTGAATCCTTTCCCCAATTTGCCTTCATAGAAGTTTGTTTGCTGCAATTGAAATGCTTTAAACTGCACATGGGCCTATTTTGGTTCCCCTCAAGCTCGCATAATTTGTAGGTATTAAGATGCATTTCGTTTTGTGCACTCTGCTCTGTAAATGTTTGCAGTTCGGTGAGTGAAATGCACATTGGTGGCCTATAGGTGTGCAGTCGCAACCTTCATACGATCATATTAAAAGCCCTGGAACGCCACAAAGTTGTGCAGTTCCACAATTTATGTCTTGAAAGGTAATTTTGAAGATAAAAATTATGCATACATTTTCCATCTTGCTTTAGTCTGAATGCAGTGAAAATGACTTTGCAATGCTCTTTAAACTGTTTGATGCTGTGCAGAAATTTTTTTGCGAAGAGAAACCTAAAACGGGAAGCTTCACAATCTTTTTGAAGGGCAAAATTGAAAAATATCAGAAAACTATAATGGTGTAAAAAACGGAGACAAAAGACCTCTTCAGATCCCTATGTACTATGAACCACAGGTTCTCAAATGGTCTGTAGGGGGCGCCAGGCTCGGGAGAAATGTATCTGATCGTCTTTTAATCCTTATCATTAGCATCTCACCGAATAAGTTCTTCAAAATTAATGTTATAGCTATAAAGACTACTGGAGTTTTACTGAAAAGTTATATTTGCCCCTGTAATGTCGGGCCTAGGGCCTAGAAATAAATCTTGCACCACACTTTGTGTACACTGGTGGTCAGTAGAATGCCTGCCCACGCCCAGCGCCCTGGGCTCTTTATTCCTTTTCGTGCGTGCCGTCCGTGGGGACGTCGGGCGTACCCAATTACATACACGCTCAGAGGGGGGTGTGACCCTAACACACACAAGGACCCACGGACAATGGTTTGGTCCGTTGTGGGGCAATACTACTGAGGTTAAAATTGAGGGGCATATGTACAAGCCCCTATCGCCACCACAACGTCACTTTTATTGACATTGTGGTGGCGATTGGGGCTTCGCCTTATTTGCAAAGCAGCATTAAACCACTTAACGTGGCTTAACGCTACCATGTAAATAAGGCACCCTTTCACACTATGATTAACGTGAAAGGGGTGGGCAGTCGGTGTTTCAGTGGGCGTTCCACCGCAACACCCATTGATTTTGACGCTGCCTCCTATGTACAAGGCAGGCAGGCAACTAGAGCCAAATTTCGGGGGGGGCTGAAAAATATTTCGGGGGGGGCTAAGTCTTCGAGCCATAGGCAGAGTGGCTATAAGCAGGGGTGAAACCACAACAAAAGCCTCATTAACGAGTAAATGGTCTTTTAAAGACCTGTGAAGTACTCGGGTGCGGCTGCAATTAGATGGACGCCAGCCCGCGAGGCTGTCTCAGCCCGGCTGACACACACGACGGGGGGGGCTGAAGCCCGGTGAGCCAAATGGGTGTTGCGCGCCTGGTACAAGGGCAGCGTACATAGGAGGCAGCGCCAAATTAAGACCAGGTAAAACTTGACTTAAGTTGACGAAACGAGGAGAAATGCATTATTTTTCCTTGTTTTTGCTTTTTCCATGTGTGCTGCCTTGTGCAACACACATGGAAAATGCAAACGGACACAATCTAAAAAAAAAATGCAATTTTGTGACTTCCAGCATGAAAGGAACAAAATGGCATTTCAGAATTCTTTATGTGCAGGAAGGGACACCTTCATACACAAACAATCCTCCCCTGCACGCAGACACCCTTGCACCATAGTGCCTGCGTTGGCGCTACACTGCTAAGTGTAGCACCGTCGCAGGGGGAAATTCAAGGCTGCACCATATCGTTGTAATTATGGTTCAGCCTTGCCTTTCAGAAGTGGCGGAGTGAGGCATTAACCATGTCAGCTAACGCCTCACTTCATTGTACATATCCCCCTGAGTCTTCAAATAGTAACAGAAGTATATAAGCTAATCCTGGAGTACTAGACAGAGATCTTTAACTCTATTTGCCTGTCCGCCAGGGGCCAGAACAACTGCTAAGGCAGGAGAGTCATATGGGCGCAGCAACGCCCTCCTTTTAGGGTCCTTATTGCTGTATTTTGGTGTCTTTTTCAGTTAGAAAAGAGTTAATTGGTTAAAACCAAATCACATACTTTTTCAGTAGGGCACCTGAAAGGAAAGGAAGCCGTTGGCAATTATCTTTCAATTATTAGCGGCTAGTGGAAATAGGTTGATAATAGAAACATTTCCAGAAAGAGTGGACCATAGAAATTTGTTGAGGTGCCACAATGTGGGTGAACAGCTTCTACTTCCTCTGCAAGCAATAGCTCATGTGCTTCCAGTCATCTATGCCGACAACTGCAGTACATATGTACAGGAAACAACACCTCCCAGAGCGGAAGAAAAGGCTGGTTCCATTTAATTATAGACAGTCACTTTTCATGGTAGGTATACTGTGAACATCAATCTTATGACAGTAGTTGTGATAAAGTTATCCACTTTAGACGTCTACAAGAATGGGCTGTTAGCGATGATGGCTGTCAATCAAAAACAACCGTGGCTGTGTCATTAATATGAAATCGACAGCGTTAATCACAGAAGAGATGCGGCGGTGATCTTGCACTTATCTAACATCTTCAAGAATTGTGCCTCAAACATAATTTATGATCTGGGAGACCTTTAATAATTTGGCGCAAATTTATTAAATGCAGACAACGCCTATAGTTTTACAAGCATCCTTCTCCCGATTTTTGGAGTTCATTGAAAAACCACTGCTGCCACAGGGGTACTCACAAACTTTCTCTTGGGGGCCAAATTTACAGTGTGGTTTGTGGCCGAGGGCCGCACCTTGGGGGCGGGGTCATTGGGGGAGGGGGCGGGGCTAGAGCAACAAAAAAAACTGTGACCATGAGGTGGAACACAGGTCCCTGCAGCGGACGCCTTCGTCCACTGAGCCACCGGACCCGGCATACACATATCTCTCTCTCTCCCTCTCTCTATCTCCCTCCCTCCCACCCTCCTCTGTCTCCCTCCCTCCTCCGTCTCCCTCCCTCTTCCGTCTCCCTCCCTCCTCCGTCTCCCTCCGTCCTCCGTCTCCCTCCCTCCTCCGTCTCCCTCCCTCTCCCTCCGTCTCCCTCCATCTCCCTCCCTCTCCGTCTCCCTCTGTCTCCCCCTCTCTGTCTCCCCCCTCTGTCTCCCTCCCTGTCTCCCTCCCTCTCTCTCTCCCTCCCTCTCTCTCCCTCTCTCCCCCTCTCTCTCTCCCTCTCTGTCTCCCTCCCTCTCCGTCTCCCTCCCTCCCCCTCTCCCCCTCTTCCCCTCTCTCCCTCCCTCTCTGTCTCCCTCCCTCTCCCCGTCTCCCTCCCTCTGAGTCTCCCTCCCTCTCAGTCTCCCTCCCTCTCAGTCTCCCTCTCTCTGTCTCCCTCCCTCTCAGTCTCCCTCCCTCTCCATCTCCCTCCCTCTCCCCGTCTCCCTCCCTCTCCGTCTCCCTCCCTCTCCCCGTCTCCCTCCCTCCCCGTCTCCCTCCCTCTCCCCGTCTCCCTCTCTCTCCCCGTCTCCCTCCCTCTCTCTCTCCGTCTCCCTCTCTCTCTGTCGTACTTCCTCTCCGTCTCCCTCTCTGTCTCCCTCTCCGTCTGTCTCTTTGCCTCTCTGTCTGTCTCTGCCTCTATCTGTCCCTGTCTCTGCCTATCTGTCTCTGTCTGTCCCTGTCTCTGTTAGTCTCTATCTGTCTCTGTCTGTTTCTGTCTCTTCCTACTGCCCTCTGTCACCCTCTGTCCCCTTACCTGACTCTCACACCCTGCTGTTCTCTTGTCATTCTTTGTCACATGTCCCCCCCCTTTTCCCCCTTCCGCTTGTGTGGCAGCTGAGGCAGCTTCCCTTCCAGGGCACACACACAGCCCCACCTGAGTACTTCACAGGTCTTTAAGAGACCATTTGCATGATAACGAGGCTTTGTTGCATTTCACCTCTTAGCGCCCCAACAGCTCCACTCGGGCTATCGCTTGAATCCCTGGGCCCCCACAGAGCAGAGTCTTTGTTTGCTGACACTGTTAAAAAAAACAAAAAACACCGGTACGATGTCTGCAAGATCTGCGGGCCGCCAAGAAAGGCTTGCCGGGCCTCTGTCGGCCCGCGGACCGTACTATGAGTACCCCTGCTGTAGACTATCTATGGGAATTTCTTTTGAGAGATAGATAGATCCCGTTTACATTTAGAAATAACAGTTAATCCTGCGATGTGTAATTTTAAAGATCTTTATGAATTTGAGAGTAACCTTTGTCTTTTCTTTGGGTGGGTGGTGCATTTAGTCTCCCCATAGAACCACCATTTTGTGTAAATATACACATTTAAATTTACTGTTGCGTTTTGTAGTGAATCCACTACTTTTGAATATTTACCATTTCTAAATGTAAATTTACTACATAGGGGCTGATTATGATCTTCATCGTGGTTTCAAAACCGCCAGCCTTATTACAACAGAGGCTGTCGGTTTTGAAACCGGCCAGACATTCGGCTGGCTTCCGACTGGCTCAAGGATTCTGCCAGTCAGAACCGGCACATAATCCACATGGACGGTGTATTATGCTCTCGGGATTACGATGCTCGGTTTCCGACAAGCTTACCATGCCAGGCTTTCCGACATGGAAAGCCTGTTCTTCCTGCGGCCTCTGGTTGGGGGCCGAGGGGCCACCTATGGTGCCCCCTGTTGATCCCTGCACCGTGTTGCAGGCACCTTGAGGTGCCTGCCACGCGGTGCAGGGATCTACACAAACTTCCTTTTTTGTATGGGAGCTTGTGCTGCGGCCGGTTTCCGACTGCAGCAAAAGCTCCCATACAGAAAAGGGAGCTTGCGACCGCACCATGTGTGGTCGCATCATAGTTCAGCGGTTTCGACCGCCGACCAGAGGTCGGTCGTACCCGTATCCACGGCGGTGACAGGCATACGCAAGTTCTCCCAACATCATGATAAGGCCCAAATTGTAGACGTACGTGTCTCCACCTTCTGACAGCGAGTGGAGCCAAATTTATGAGCGTGAAGGTACTACTAGTAACTTTTCATCTGTTAAAATACTTTTATACTAAATATGAATGTAACTTAATTTCATATATCTACTTTAAATTTAGCGCAAAAAAAAAATGCTACAACATTATTAATTTTAATGTCAATATTCAATTAATTTTCATGTATTGCATTAAATGAAACTTATTTTTTTTAAATGTCTCCAAAAATGTAAATGTTTATATTTATTTATTGTGTATTAAAATTACTAAACATTATGTATAAAAATTCATTTAAATTAGTGTCATTATTTTTAAAAGTGGTTACATTTATATTTAAATGACTAAGGGTTATGAAAATATTGTATAGTAAAAGAACATTTATTTTAATATAATTTTTAACCTCAATTTAACTGTATATGTATGTTTGTAAAATCTAAATAAATTAATCTATTTTAACATTATTTCCTATTGGATTCCCATTTAAGTCCCTGCCTCAATTTTTATTTTTATTGGAAGTCTTAAAGTACCAGTGGTTGGCCATGTGTGGTGGTGTACTTACTCCAGCTCTGAGGTGGAGTACAATTTAAACTGTTTGGGACCATTTTGGTTCCAGTGACTTTATAAGTGCAGGTTGTTAATAGGAATGGATTTACTCTTTTGTGGGTGGGTGCGTGTTCCTCGCTAAACCCGTCCTAAGCCCTCTCTAATCTCCACCTTAGCCCCCCTAAACCTGTCCCATTTTCTAGAAAGTATTTCCCATTTTAAAGCCACTCCTTCTTGTCCTTCCCACATTTACAACAAAAATATATGTGCAGATGCAGAAATATTGGGAATCAGAGCAGAGATCTCCATACAGAAACGATAGGAGAGGCGGAGGCAGAGTCCTCTACACTAGGTTTGTGAATAGCATTTTACGGTATGTGAGAAGTACTATTGTATTGCAACTAAACATACCACAAAATGCAGTTTGTGAATAGGCTCCGTCACGTTCCCTTAAATCCATGCTAAAATTAAGTGCAAGGCAATGCTCATGCAGAAGATTAAGAAGAGTATATATGCCGTGACCCCTACCTTTTTGTTTCGTAGCTTGCGATATATATACTACTCAGTCAACAATGCTTTATGTTCACTGGGAAAACTGAGAGAGTGATTTGGAGAGATGAGGTAGCTCATTTCTTTTCACCAGTTCCATTGAATTGTTTGGGACCTGGTTTTTCCACTCATTTCTTTCCACTTTCCTATCATGGAGTACACACCGTTCATTCTCCCTATGTCTTACAGTATTATTACTTGGCACTAGTTAATGCATAATTAAGTGAAGGGGTTAAGTATATATTTCTTATTGAAGTTATGCGTATGTTGTTGTTTATCAAACTGTTGATGTATTGATCGAGTTTCTGCAGGAGTAATAGATATGATTATTAGGGTTGCACACACTTACAATTTCACTGGAGTAGAAAAGTTTAACAGTCCAATTTCATGAAAATGCAAATATTTCAATTTCTTTCAGTTACAGTATTTGTGCTTGTGATGTTCAATCAGTCAATCAATCAATCAGGGGGTTTATAAAGCGCGCTACTCACCCGTGAGGGTCTCAAGGTGCTGGGGGGGGGGGGGGGGCAGCTCCGGATCAGTCTTAGAGCCAGGTCTTGAGGTCCTTCCTGAACGTGTGCAGAGTTGGGGAGCGCCTGATGTTCACAGGGAGCTCGTTCCAGGGCTTGACTGCAATGTAGGAGAAGGCTCTCCCGCCTGCTCTGTTCCTGCGGATGCGCGGGACCTCTGCCAGGGCAAAGTCGGCAGAGCGGAGGTTCTCTTGGGTGCGTGGAAAGAGACTCTCTCATTGAGGGATTTGTAGGTGTGGGTGAGGAGCTTGTAGGATGTTCTAGCCTTATGGGGTACTCAAAAGTCACCTCTGGGATGTAGATTATTCCATTACCTTAGTCCAGCACATTTTCATTAATTGGATATTGAACTTGTGCCAGGCCAATGCAAAACCCAATCAAAATCAGGTAATTCTGTGTTTTAAATGTATTTGGTATTAATGGAGTGTGGTTGCAGAATGACGGCCCCTGGGGGACAGATATCGCAGACTAGTCTTTCCTTTGGCAAATTTGTGCCCCAGAAACAGCACATGGGAGGGGATAGGTGGGTAGGGGACAAGGGGCGGATCATACAGTGGAAATATAATGGTCTGGATAGGTATGATCAGCCTCTTCCGGACCCTGTACATCACCAGGAGAGGGGCTGGATTGTGAGGGAAAAGTTTAGTCTGCCCACCAACCCTACAAGTCGAAGGGCTCAGACTAAGGGGATTTTTGTCGCAGTTACAGTGTTACATTTGCCAAAGTTATGACAGGTTGCGGGGCTAGCGAGCAGAAGTCTTGGGGGGTGGGGAGTCCCATGCAGGCTCTTCCACACCCTCAGGGAGGAAAGAAGAGGGGAGTGCAGGAGAAAAAGCCGGGGCTGTACCTTGTTGCGGAAGGATGGAAAGAGGTATGATGTTTGAGGAATGAAAGGTTGGTGGAAGAGGTGAATGAATGCTTGAGGTTGGGGGTTTGGGCCTTAGCTACAAAGTTGATGTTATTTATTAATAAAGTTGAAGTTATGCAACCATTACCTAATAAATTGGCCTTTTACTCTAGTTATGGTTGTGGAGTTTTTTTGTTGTAGCACGAAGCCTACATGGTAGCAATTCAATTGTATAAAAACCGCACATAATGTAACTCAGCGGAAGCTACATTACAGCACAATGCCTCGCTACGGAAGGCTATACTGGTTGTTAAAGTCCCTGAATGCAAATGCAGCCCAGGCCTATGACAACAAAGATGGTCTTTCACCTCTGATGTAGCCCAAATTAAAAGGGGTATAATTCTATTAGAACAATCTAGACATTGACAAGTAAAATATTGTAAATAAAAAAGGAAGAATCATAACATGCAAACATTGGAATGTCAGGCCATGAGCCTATACCAGCCATTATTGGCCCTGAGCCATTCCACTGTTGTAAGTGGATCACTCAACATTCCAATGGTTCTAATAGTACATCTGACTAGTAAATAAATCACAGTGTGTGTGGCCTATCAAACTGGACAGTAACAAACATGCACACATTTCGAGAACCCTCCTATTAAAAAGGTACTTTCGTGAGACACATTTTTAAAGCCCTGTTAAGTGTATTTTAGTGCTGTGGTTATGTGTTTCCCTAGTCTGTGATAATTGAAGCTAATTTAGTATAATGCAATAATGGAGAGACACTGTGTAGTTATCCTTGAAATAACATTAACAAGAGTAATAAATCATCTAAATAGACAGGAAACAGTAGAAGTTATGTACACAAGCGGCAAATTGAGCCTCCGAGGACGCCAGTGGTGCACAAAGGTCTTATGTGGTTATAGCTCACTGTACTGATAAGCACCAAGATGTTTACTTTACTGTATGCATGTAATTTTAATGATGGATTATTGTGCAATCTGTAGGGATTTGTCTCAATGCGGCTTTTCGTTCATGAAATAAAACACCGACGAGCATTTCTGAGACCAGTGATTTTTAAGACCCTATAAGCAAAGCCAGTACACCTGTGCAGTGGTGACTGGTAATTTGAGCACATGGGGGCGGAGAGTCGGTGAACCACACACACACATGCTCACAAACACACAGCAACATATACACTCACTCCCACCCATACATTAAAAGAAAGCACACATACACCCACCATTCACATGCACATACACACGCACATACATTCACAGCACACATGCATTAAAAGACATACATTCATACATACACACACCAAACTTTAAAAAATAAAGAAACATTTACTGAGTCGCAGTGGTGTTCTCGGGTGGGGGAGGGAAGCCTTTGAGATTCCTGCAGGGTTGGGACTGCAGCCTCTTCCTATTGGCTGAACCCGGGTTAGCCAATTAGAGGAGGCAGCAATCACTCACTTGTTACAGTGTGGGATCAGATCAGTATGACTGCTGACTCAACCCCACTCTGTGATGAGCCTCACTGATGGACACTTGGCCCTGGGCAGTTCAGGGCTCATAACTGATGGGCCCAGGTCCGCGTCTGTCAGTGACTCACTCCCTCGTCATGATTGGGATGACCTTGATGCACTTTGCTGGGCTGAGGAGCTCACATCCACCGGTGTTGTGAAATCCTCAGCCTGGCACAGTTCAGCTCAAGTCGCCAGTTGCCCGTGCATTTAGCAAATGTATAGCACCTGGCTGCCGGACCTGAACACAAAGAGTGTCTGTCAAAATGGCCTTTGTTTAACCTGACAACTCTCTTCATGTTTCCAAAAAGATGTGCAGATGAAGCCCCTCTGCCCTTAAGGACGGGGCACGCCGCCACGTGTGTATCGGGTGTACCTGGATTTTTGTTTTATGAGGAATGAATTCAGGGGGATTTTGATCTTCTTCACTGCCAAAAAAAGACTGAATGGGTCTCATTACGAGGTTCCTGGTAACGCAGAATTACAAGGAGCACATTACAGTGATTGTTTTTAGGTTTAACCATTGGAAATCATGTGGGTCTACTGACCAGAAGGATTGGGGAAACTTAGGGCCTTACCAAACTCGTATTGCTTCTGACAGGTTATTGCGTGAATCAATTAGTGTTTAACTTAGTATGAAGCTATTTTCCTGAAGCCTCATTGGTCCAGATGTTCACTGCACATATTTCTACATACGTTATGTTATACTACCTGAATTTGTATAGCATATTTTCTGCCATTGGTGTACCCTCATAGTGGTCTTGACAGTTTGGTGGCTTGCCATAAGGTTCAGGGACTATCCTCGCAGTGGGAAGTCTGATTCCATTTCGAATGATATGTTACTGGTGTTGTGTTCTGGTCACCTTTCAAGTTAGGTGGCTATCTTTTTTTTAATTGAGATGCGGAAGTATGCTTTTGGGGTGTAAGGGTTAATGCTGGCAGGTTTGGCATTTGCTTAGACATCTTCTAGATCAATAGGTAAACCCACTGGCTGGCAGATGAATATGTGTGGTCATGTGTATATACATGTATGCTGTGTTTCTAGGTGGAGAGTGCAATGCTGTTGCCCTCATTGTCCATCTCTGGGAAGTTAGGTGTATTTAAAACTTTCTGCCCAATTTTTCCTTTTGAATATTAGGTTATGTTTAGGTGCCAATGAAATTGCACCTCTTATCATTGATAATGTAGGGTATTTTGTCATCACTTAAATCATGCTTACATAATTAAATAAATAACTCAACACTACATTAAAGGGTAGGCACTTGATAATGATTTTTTGCCCTAGAATTAGGATTCCCTAACGATATATTGAGTTGCAGATAAATACTTTAGAGAAAAGTGTGTGGAGAATTCTTTGAGAAGTTCGCGAGTTATAAGCTTGAACAGCGGTGTTGTCTTCTCCAAACATGCTTAGCATGACATCTTGAGTTAGTCAATGAACCTGGAAGTTGTTTCATTGAGGGAAAGTCTATAATCCTAATTCAGTCATAATTCAATAATAGGTTTTCCCTGGGGAATCATTCTTGTACCTTCCCTTCCTAAAGAAGATATTCTTAGGTTTCCTTAGTTTTGGTTAATTGTCATTTTTGATTGAATTATTTTGCTTTCTTTATTTTTTTCTCTAAAATCCATGACGGAGACAACCAACCTTTCTGGTAATTGAAAACTTAATATGTGACAAATTGACCAACATGTCAGTTCAATGTTAACACACACCCGAAAACACTCCATGGACCAGATAATAAAGTTGGGGAGAACGTAAAGAGCTTAGATATTTTTGGACTTATGAAATGGTATGGCATAGGGTGGCTTTAGACTAGCATTGGAAATGTCATAGTTTTTAGATGAAAAAGCTTTGCATTCAGAGCTGCCTGTTGCTTGTTGTACTATTGTCATGAAGCCCCACCTGCTGGATCTTCTGCAACTTTTGCTAAATTAAAGATCTTAGTCAAATGGCCGCTGGAAACATGTCCACTTCCTTGACCTCCCCCTCCCAGTTGTCTCTAACAGTCATTCTTGTGGGACCCAGCAGGCGTTTAAATGATTTGTTGGACAATGCATGGGACCTGGAGGCCATTCTCACCCACAGGACATTAGCTTTGCTCCACTAGAATGGCTGAGGGAGATTGTTTGAAATGTGTCACATAAGCTCTGTGAATAAACGAGGGGCTTTTCTTTTGAGTATTGAGGGTGATGTGTGTGTTTGTTTATTTGCTTGTTTAGAGAGCCAATGGCTTGTGATGTCATAACTTACGTTGAATGCCATTGGTTCCCACGTCCCAGACGTATGCCATGACGTTTCAACATGTCCACCTATGTGGAATCAGAGTCCACTTGAGTCGACTATTTTCAGTTTTAGGATTCTGTTGAAGTTAGAATGTGTATAAATGTTCCTCTTCCCAAAGGAGGCCAGTCCCATTGGTCTTGGAGTGGAAGGCACGCGCCTCTTTGAGGAGACTTGTTTTAAGAACATCCATTTCACAAGCTTTGCATTTGCACAGACACAGAGAAACAGTGACGCAACGGTTAGTGAGCAACAATTCCGATGAAAAAAGAGAAAACTAAAAAGAACTGAACAAGATTGTGAGTCAGAGAAGGTGTTCACCTTCCAGGCAGCCAGCATATTCATTTACATTTCTTGGCCAAAGCTCCAACTTTATTGGCTACAAAGGTGCACATGTGCCAAGGGGTCCTTGCACAAACATCACAACCAAGAAACCCAAATAATGCGAGGGCCTGTAGTCAAGGACTGAGGAAACAGGACTGTGTGACTTCTCCTGCTCTCAGACACAATACCTAAGGCTTCCATACGGTCTCCACTATGTACACACACACTCAAGCCCTAGAGTCCATCAAAACGGATAAGATATTAGTGGTCACACTAGTGTTAGCAATGCGATTTACAAATGCACATTACAATAGAATACATTAATGCAGATTGAAGGTGCAAAGGATCTAGCCAGCAACCTTCAGGGGCAGCCATTTTGTATTGTTCTTTTTCTCTGACATGCAGGAAAGTACAGCGACATGGTGTGATGTAAACAAAAAGTTGTTGGTGGATGAATACGATTACCCTGCCTGAATGTGTGCCGTCTGTGTGGGTGGTTTGTGAGTTATTAGAGGCTGCGTGGCACCTCGGTGTAACACTCTTTCCATGAATCCGGCGCTGGTACCACTCTAGTAGCACACTGGGAAGTGTGAAACAGCTGCATTGGCAACCATGGACTCCATGAGAGATGTTTGTGAGGCGACAGCGATGATGGTGCATGTGGGCGGGAATAATGTTATGTGTGGTTCCCCGCAGACAGAATAATTCTATAATACTACATGTAACGGAGTGAAAAACTTAGTGGTGAAAATGCCAAGATTTGCTATTAAAGAAAATGAGTGCTTCAAGCCCTTTGTCAAGGCCAGGCGCCAGGCAGAGCGCGTAAGTTGATTTTTAGCGTGGAACAGTTCAGTGCTTATTTGTGCCGGGGGTTGTGGGTGGTGGACCCCAGAAATCAAAGTTGTAGACCAGGACTTATTTTTCATTTCTTTCATTTGAACCAGAGGAGAGTGAGGAAATCGGAAAAAAGAAGGAAGTGATCTATATCAAAGCCGTGATAAAAGAAAAAACGTTGTATGAAAAAGAACCTGTAAGAGAGACATAAAGAGGCAGGAAGCCATATCACATAAAGTGAACAGTGGGATCGCAAAGTTAAGACTCAGTCTCTGTAGAAGGTTTGGGCTGAATGGTGTTCTAAATAGTTGAGCAGGAACCCCCGCTATTTAACCACCTTAAACATTTTAAATAGTTGCATGTAACATATACTTTTAAGGCATGGGCTGTTTTTGTCTGGAAGTGAAGCAAAAAACATAACTTAACAGTGTAACATACATAAAGTAACATAACAACACATTTAAAACTTACCAGGACACATCACAAAGAAACAGTCAAAACACAATGCAGCCTAACAACTGTAGTACAAAACATCAAAATTACATTGCAATAATGCAGCACCTTAAAAAACAACAAAACACATCACCACCACAACCAAATGGCATACAACAATATATAAATATTACGTAAACGTTCTTGTTACACATTACCACCACCAGAATCCTGTTTAAAAAGCAAAAAGGCAACCACCGCCTTAGCATGCCACCAAGGACATGCAATAGCGTCGGCCAAAAATGCTTTGTGATCCTGCCCAGGACCTTTAGGGTGATGGAAGAAAGAGGCATAAGGTGGATTCCAGATTAGGCAGCCTCCTTTAGGGTGATGGAAGAAAGAGGCATAAGGTGGATTCCAGATTAGGCAGCCTCCTTTAGGGTGATGGAAGAAAGAGACATAAGGTGGATTCCAGATTAGGCAGCCTCCTTTAGGGTGATGGAAGAAAGAGGCATAAAGTGGATTCCAGATTAGGCAGCCTCCTTTAGGGTGATGGAAGAAAGAGGCATAAGGTGGATTCCAGATTAGGCAGCCTCCTTTAGGGTGATGGAAGAAAGAGGCATAAGGTGGATTCCAGATTAGGCAGCCTCCTTTAGGGTGATGGAAGAAAGAGGCATAAGGTGGATTCCAGATTAGGCAGCCTCCTTTAGGGTGATGGAAGAAAGAGGCATAAGGTGGATTCAAGATTAGGCAGCCTCCATATTGGGGAACACTAGCACTTGCCAGTGCTGCCAATTGGCTCCTAAGAAATCCCTTTGGGTCATCAACCCTTTTCTATAAAAAAAAATATGCACTGGAGCACAGGCCTACTTTTGAGAGCAAGTGTGTGTGTATATGTGTGTGTGGTTTGTGTGTGTGCATATATATATATATATATTTATATATATATATACACACACACACAGTATGTTTTTGCCAACAGACACCATGGGGTACTCTGATTGTGAATGCAGTTAGCGGACATGCTTTTAGAATGATAAAACTCAGGAAACCTGATCATAATTTGTTTTTTGACTGGCGCAATTTCTTTACCTTGGTGTCAAGGGAAGGCAGTGCTTGATGCAAACACCTTTTACCATTATATTATGAAAACAAACAGGTTACTTGAAGTAGTAATATGTGATAAATGGTTGTGCATACTTGTTGTGTGGCTTTTTTCTGCTGGTGATGTGCTCTACTGTTTTTGTATTGTCGTGTTTTTGTGCTGCATTGTTGCCATACGTTGTTTTGTATTGCACAGTGGTTGTCTATTGCATTTTGTTTCAGCGGTTATATTGTGCCCTGTTTGTTTTAATTGTGTTGTTATGTTGCTTTGGATATGTGATTATTTTTATTATTGCATTGTTCTATTGTTTACTTTAGATATGTCAAAAAAAAGCTGCTGCAGCTCCAGACACATATGTTTCCTGTGACATTTTTTGTGACACGCAACCACTCACCACTGCCTGTGGTGGTAACATAGGGCTGCTCCAACTCGTAAGCTATTTAAGACAACAGATAACCAAATCTGTGACGGAGACCATTGTTTTAATGAGCACCGTTGTGCTTACTTCATGTGATACAGCCATACATCATTTACATGTTAGGGTGCAATATGCGCTTCTGTGCAAAAAGTAGATGTAAATGCCTGTGAGCACCCAGGCACTTCTATAAATCAACTTCAGGTGTTGTATTCAGACTTTCAAATCCAACTTCTGTTTGTTTTTGTGACTTTAAATGAATACATCACTACAAGATTGGTAAGAAAAGGTGACTGTACTGAGAACTTTCCACACTTGAGCAGAAATTCTTCTTTTAACTTCTTCAGATTTCAGTTATAAATATGAAATTATTCAAACATGTTTGGAGTATATGTTCATTATATGTGTTCTTTAAATTAAACCTAAACATGTAGTGAAGTCATTAGTTAGGGTTTTCAAAATAGTGTCATATTTTCCTCCGAAATTTCGTGATATTTTCTAAACACTTAAAATACTGTATGCTTGTAGAGCAAAAAGGTGGTTTGCCGGTATATCACATGATTGTTTTCACACGTGCACACTTCAAGCAAAAAAGTCTTATGAGATACTGGCGGGGGATTGGTTTGAGCATAAAATGCCTCTTGGCAAGATATTTTCTCCACAATGGTAGGGGTGGGCGGAATTTGTGAAATTCACTTTCGCAAATTATCGCGAAAATGTTAAAAATCTCCGCAAACACGTGGAAATATCACGAAGATGCAGAAGTTTTTTCCCGCCCGTTCGCGGTATTTTCTGCGTGGTCGCGGCTCGCCAACTTACCCATGCGGTTGCTCGCGGGCGCAGCCATCTTGTTTTCACTTGTCTTGCGGTGCATGATCGCGAGAAGAAAGACGTGTTCGCCCGACGAATGACGTTACTGCGGGTGCGAACTGTCGCGAGACAGCGCAAATGGCTACCAACAATCCAACATCTCGTGGAGAACGCGACCGTATCGGGAAAATTAGTCGGCGATTCAGGTAAGGCGATCGCACGCACGCAAGAATGTATTATTTTACAGCGCGAGCAAGCAGAAAATTTCTGGTAAAATGCGGATTGCAGAAATTTTGACATTTTCGTGTGTTCCGCGGAACGCGAAAATGTCAAATTATCGCAATTTCCGTGAGCGGAACAGAATTTTACACAATGGGTCTCTCACGTGCGGAAATTCAGCGAAATTGTGTAGTAAGAAATGTTAGGAATTTTGCATAGTGTAAAATTTGGGAATGGAATTATAGGAACTTCGCCATCATAATTACAATGTCTTTTATAGCAAGTTCCAGTAAAACTGTAGTTGTTTGTATTTCTTTTTGTTGTCCTTGGGTGACTCATGAGGCAATAGAATGTCTACCCCATCAAAGGAATGGTTCACGTCTAGCTTGTGTTTTTGAAAATGGTCAAAGACAAACCAGGGAGTTTACCTAAAAACTTTTCAAAGATGAGTTGCTCAGAAATGTAATAGAAGAGTTGCCCAGAGCCTTTGCTAATCTTAACACATCTAGCATGGCATTCTAAATATGTAGGCAGTGTTGCCAAATGCCGTGGCGTGTCAGAATGACACATCTGTAGAGATTAAAGTGGATTTGCCTGGCTCCAACTCCTTGAGCTCTTGTGTGACTTTTTATAATCAATGTATACAAGCTTTTTTTTTTAAAGTGCCTATCGGGCTCTCTATTTTTGCCTTCACCCTCATTGAAAAATAGAAATCTTACGGGCATATCAACAAGCCTGCGCTACAAAATTATCGCCGCTTTTGCGGCCGTTTTCGGCGGAAAAGCGGCGATAATTTTATCGCCTAATTAGCAAGCTCACGCTAACGCGTAAAAACTTGCGTTAGCGTAGGAATTCCTAACGCCCAGCTTTGCATCTCTAATGAGATGCAAAGTGGGCGTTCCTGACCTGACACGACAGGAGAAATGTCGCTAAGCGACATTTCTCCTATCATCAAGCCCCGCGCTATGAAGCATAGCGGCAAGAAAAGTAGCGATAACCCCTGTTATCGCTACTTTCCTTACGCCTGCTTCAGGACTGACTTAGCCATGATATCCTATGGAAGGTGGATATCATGGCTAAGTTTGTGAGTCCCTATCATCAAGCTAACGCCACATTGTGCGAGATTATCGCTGGGTTTCCAGCGATAATCTCACATTAGGCAGTTAGCGTGAGGATTTTTATCGCTTTTGAGATAAGCGTTGCTAATAGCACGCTATCTCAGCGATAAAAATCCATGCTAGCCGGCGATAATTATCCTAGCGCTAAGTGCGCTTAGCAATAATTATCGCCGGTTGTTGCTGATATGCCCCTCTATTTTCCTGCAGTGCCACCCTTCACTGCCTTTGTTTTACTTTCTAGGGGGCATATTATCAAGGCCGGCGTTAAAATTATTGCCGCTTTAGCGGCAGGAAACTGCCACTAAAAGCGGCGATAATGGGCTTGATAATATGCCGCAGAGAATTCCAATAGAAGCCCATGTTCTGGTGAGAACATGGGCTTCTATTGGAATTCTCTGCAGCATATTATCAAGCCCATTTTCGCCGCTTTAGCGGCAGTTTCCTGCCGCCAAAGCGGCAATCATTTTAACGCCGGCCTTGATAATATGCCCCAAAGAGACTCTGTATTGTTTTTTTCGGTCACATCATTTCAGAACAGAAGCATTTTCCATATTCTATACAACAAAGCAGTGGCGTAGCAAGGGGGAGGGGCGGTCCACCCTGGACAGCACAAGTTTGGGGGGGGCACCCGTAGAATTTATCCCCACCCCCCTCTTCAGCACTCCTGCGGGAGGCAAAGGCAGGGACCGCCACAGGCAGCAGAGTGCCTAGCTATGCCACTGCAACAAGTCATAGTTGTTGCTTATTTATCTTATGCAACTAACAACCATTGACAAAGCCAATAGCCCTGGCTTGTTGTAGGTGTGAGGTTACTTGTATTATGTATCTGGATGCAGTGACAGAAGCAGAAAAATACCAGTCGGGCGTCACACTAGGCTAAACACAGATTTTCAGTTTATGTGTTTTTAAGCCACACCTTTAATTACATCGGCCACGCCCCTTTGAGAGAACCCTCAGCTTTTTCATCCCAATTAATGCTCTGCTGGTACATGCCTTGGTACTCACCTGCAAGGAAATTTCTGCTTTGGCTTCGAAGCACTTCTGTTGTGATTGCTTTAAAAGCGCTGCCATTCATTTTTACTGTAACAGACTGAAATGGAGTCTACCTAATACGTCAGCGCCATGACTCAGTGACTTAAGTGCTCACCTCTGGGATAAGAGGTGATTTGCAGGTCATGAATTTGAATTCCTTTCAGGTACAGCTATAGACTGTTCCCTTGCTTTCACCAGGCATTCTGGCTTTCACCATTCATATGCCCCATTAGCAGTGAGCGGAATGGTGACTTGTTCTTTTGTTCAGATGCTCCCATTCAGTATGATGTATTGATTTCTGTCTCTGTGACTTTTAGGCTTTGTGTATTCTTGAGAGTGGGATTTTAGTGCCATGTGTCTCGAAATGCATGGTTTATTTTCAGAAACAAGCAGGTTTCTATAGGAATACGTGTAATTGTAAAATTAATTCCACAAAATGTTACAAACTTTGGTGCAGGTTACCATGAAATTCTGCAAATTTTAAAAAACAAAATTTTACTCTACCTCATGGGAACAATACAAACAAGCATTTACAATGCAATGGTCTCGGCATTGTTAAAGTTTGAGCTATTGGCATTGCTCATGACATTATTTTTGTTTATGTTTTTGTTTTTAAAAACATTTAAAGAAACGGCATTGTTATTTACAATGGCAATAGCTTAATCACTCTCAAATGCGAGACCTATTGCATTTGCAGCCACACACACAAAGCCACCCACACACAAAGAGCCACCCACAGAGCCACTCACATAGAGCAACCCACACACAAATAGAGCCACCCACAGAGCCACCTACACACACACACGCAGTAGCCCACTGACCTATTTACATTATGTGCACTTTGTGATCTGCATGGTACATGTTCTTTGCTGCAGGCACATTAACCCTATATGCTACCTTTCCAGGAGTCAAAACTTCCACTAGACAAAATTCCAATCTCTCTCTAGGAAGAACATTAAACACCAGAGTCATCAAGACATTTTTATTGTTGCCGAAAATTGCTGGAGGCCACAAAGGAGGCAGCAAGCACTTTAAAAACATTAATTTACTTGCAAACATGATGTCTCCAACCAAAGTCAGCGCCGGGTCACACCGGTTGCACTGCCCTAGAGCTGGCCCTGCTCAAGGGTCCTGTGACCTCAGTGACAGAGTCACTGTTGTTCTTGGCTGTGCTGCTTCATAGGCCTGCTAGCAAGACTGGAGGTGAACTTCAGTATGGATTGTGGTGGACAAACCTTGAAGGTTAACCCAGACGTGCCAGTGCTAGGGTCCACCTGCTGGTGCTAAGACACCAGTGCTTCTAAGGTCTTGCGCAGCCTTCTAAGGTCTAGCATGGGATTGTGCTCTCTCAGGAGAGTCGTCTGGTGGACTGGTTATTAAGGCTGAACACTGCCTTCAACTACAACCCAATTGCTGCCGGCTATAAACACCTGGATGAGGCTCAATTTAAATGATGCAATAGACAAGAGCAATATGCGGCCTACAGAAAAAAGTAACATCATCCTGGAAAAAGCAAACACTCATAGGGGAATGCAAATTTAGCAAACCATGTGAAATGCAAGCAGGAACAACATTGTTACCTTAACGCTTTTACACTCACTATTCAGAAATCAGTGAGTGCTTTTGCCTGAAAGGGGCCTTGAATGGTCCCATTTCAATGTCCATTGCTGATATCCTTACAAAACGTTAGCAGTATGGTAAAAAGACCACATCCCTGGACGCAGAGCCGCAGTACACATTTTGTTTTCCAATCCACACTTTGCAGTACCTCCAGGATTGGTGCACTAGTTGCAAGCCCAGGGAAAACAAAGCCAAGAAAACAAAAGCCCAGGTAGGTGAAGCCCCTCTGTGCAAGTCACTTACTTGGGAGGCCCAGCTAGGTGAAGTACGTCTCTGGGAGTCACTTGATTAGGAGGCCCAGCAGGGTGAAGTCCCTCTGTGAGAGTCACTTACTTGGGAGGGCCAGGCAGGTGTAGTTCATGGCCCATCTCTGAGAGTCACTTGATAAGAAAGGCCAGCTGGGTGAAGTCCCTCTCTGGAGTCACTGAAAGGGCAGGGTCGTGGATAAGCAGCCGGCCTGTTGTCTTTGCTAGCCCCCTGGGATCAGTCTATTCCTGGGGTCAGTCGAAACAAATCCCAGCCTTCTTGAGCCGGTGCCTCCTCCAGGTGATCAATGCAGGGGCCCTCAGCCCAGGTAAAGAAGTACACTAGGCTGGGGGTGAGCCAAGAGGTATCCGGGGTTTCAGGCTACCTCTGCGGGACCCTCCGTGGGGAGCCCACAGAGGACACAAGTGCACCCTGGACACACCGGCACCCATCAGGCTCCTTCCTGACAGAAGCCCCGCACTCACCTGCCTGCTGGTGCGGTATCCACTGCTGCCCCAGCCGGTTCCTGACAATGAGCAGCCTCCACCCCTCGGAGACCCGGGACTCTACTGTGGATTGGACTGGAGCAGGAGGTGAACTTGGACTGGCGCGAGCCACACGGCATGACCCTACGTCATGAAAATATCTCCGCCCGTGCTGGGCGTCGAGAAGGACATATTCGAAAGAACCTGGAGCCACAATCGCTGGCGCTCTGTGCATGCGTAAAACCTACCTATGTTTACCGATGGAACAATGCCCCTTAACAGCGAACCCCGGATCACGTTAGCAGGCTACATAGGGCGCCACCCAGCCTTACGCCACCCAATACGACATTTCCAGCAAAAATTATTTTTTTTTTTGGATCCATTTCACAGCGGAACAAATAAAAGAAAGTAGAGGAAAGAGAGTGAGAACCCCATCTTGAAGTCAAGGTTTTCAGTAAGAGAAGAACTGCTAGACAGAAAGAGAGGGAGGGGGGCAGCTGAAGCATTGTCGCACAGGGCGCCACAGGCACTAAAGCCGGCCCTGTGTGCGTCGAAGGTGCTGTACAAAACACTGCTGGAGAGGGGTGAGCAGGAGGGGAAAGAGTGGGGGGGAGGCAGCTGAAGTGGAAGAGCAGAAGCGGACACTGTATCTTTCTTCTCTAAGTAAGAAGGAAAAGACAGAGTCCGGATACTTATCTGCCGCGCGTCCTCGAGCGCCAGGAAATGCCGAGATCAGCCTTGGAGCAAGGAAGAGGCGACCCCACGTCCCGCTCCGTTCCGACTGCGCACAAAATGGCCGAACCTTCCGACGGTAAAAAAAACAAAAACAAACACGCGCACCACACGTAAAAGGGTCAGGGAGTAAAAAATGAGAAAGAAGCGAAAAAGCACGCCCCCAAATCCAAAAAAGACGGGGCTTGTTTGGAGAGACAAAGCTCTTCTCCAATGGCTGACCAGCATTTAAGATGCCAGCCAATGGAGAAGAGGGGAGAAGAGGGGCGGGTTCAAGCCCCACTTCTGAAAAACATTAAATCTCGCGAGCGAGCCTGCACAAGCGCAGCCTTCGCTAGCCTAGACCTAAAAAGGCGACTGATGCGAAAAAAAATTCACTTGCATCCTCAAAAAACTCTTTCACAGAACAAAAGTAAGCAAAATTCACACATTTTGTAAGCATAATAAAAAACGTGCAAAGGCTTAATTGTTTTATGGTTCTTTCTGGTTTATCCTCCCTATGAAGCTTAGCTCAAGAGCAAAGAGAAGACATGTCTCATTCAAATTCTTACTGAGTGTCTCAGAGATGGAATGAAAAATAAAATTAATTCGTGGTTTAAATGCTTGAAATTCAGCTACCCCCTTAAAATCTATATTCATTTCTTTTCACCACGTTTGGAAAAAGACTAAGCAATTTTATTTAGAAACGTGATCAGAAAATAAACAGTATTATAGTTACAGGTGAGGCGATGTGAAAAAGAAACACAAAATGGATTGGATTTCAATACAGTAATTTAGAATTATATAGGGATGCCCACTGGGACTGAAATAATGATGACTCAGCCAAGAACTTGGCAGTACTTAGCAAGGGTGATGGAAATGCATTCTACTTTCCATTTTGAAAGGCGAAATTCAACCATTGATGTGCTAAAACATTATTTAATGTCTTGTGAATGAACCCCGAACAGACACAATATCCTGACATGTTTCCACTTGGATCACTCAGTCATTTTCTTGAAACATTTCAGAGAGATGCCATATATTTATAGACCATATATGTGAAAAAGCAGTGTATTGTATTGTAACTGCATTTATATAGCGCTTACTACCCCTGACGAGGCGTCGAAGCGCTTCACAGAATATAAATATTTACTCATCCTATCAGCAATGGATTTAAAACATAGGAATTGAAGATCAATGTGGTTGTTTGCAAATGTGTGTCACAGTTAATAATAACCACAACTTTGGATATAGCAGCCAAATCCGAAAAAAAGAAAGATTGCCCAATGCACTTCATAGCATTTTAGTCACCCTTATTTTGGTTAACCAACTAATCAGTTAGTGGGTTCATTAACATTCAAAGTGAACAGAGGTACCAAGTGACTCAAACTAAGGGAATTCATGCTACCCACCCGCTAAGAAACTATGACTTTAGCAGTTAATCACATATTCCGTTTTTTCTTTATTCCCCTATGTGTGCTTAATAGTATTTCTTTCAAGGGTAGTCACGTGAAGCACTGATTTTCACCCCACATCCCAAACCTAATTTATTTTTACAATCTGATGATTTAATTTATATTAAGTTATAGCACTGGTTTGCATCTTACATATTCTCTGCTGCAACCTGTTTTAGTAATCCAGAATTTTTCGTAAAACTTGTCTAGGTGCTTACAGAATTTTTCGTAAAACTTGTCTAGGTGCTTGGATCCTTCATGGTCACTTTTCCCTGGTAAGCACAGTAACGCGGGCAGGAGATGTGCGCTAGATCAATAAAGTTATTATATGTGACCATGGGGGTTATCTACTAAGGGTTGCATGGATGTTTGCGAAGCGCAGCGCACATTTTGTGCTGCATTTTATAATGGTAATTAAATCAACACAATGGGCCTGATGCACAAAGGTAAACTGGGACAAAAGTCTAACTTTGCAATTGAATTGAAAGAAAAAACCCAGAAAAACCCCAGAAACTAATAGACTACTGGAGTTACTGTGGTGTGACATAGGTCAGAGTGTGAGTTCTACCACAGAAATTAGTGAAATTAAATAATATGGTCATACTGTCTTCTTGAACTACACAGATTAATCTAGATTGTTCTAACGATATTAAAAACAATTAGTAATATTTCCAAGAAAATCGTGGTATCCACTCTGGGCAACTTCTAATGACAGGGAGCAACATCAATCTTACTCAGGTAGGTGCATTTGGGCTTCTCGATGATCGGCAGCAGCCGTCATCAGCTCAGCGTAATTCATCAAACCCAGCAGACATTAGATATCAACAGAATTATATTTAGTGCTATTAGCTTCCAAGTGACATTGTAGACAACTCAAATGTCCCAGTAAAGTAAGGGTGTGATATATTTATTAGGCAAGCATAGCTTTACAGAACTCCCAGCTATTGGGCTACTTCTTGTACATGTGCTTTCCTTTTTAGGTTTCACCTACAGCGCGCATGCACAATCTGCGAAAGCTATTGTTTTTTTTTTAATTCTTAAAGATGTTTAGAGCCCGCCCCTTACTTATGTTTCCTTACCATTGGTTGGCTCCCACATCATTCTTGTTTCTTTACTTACAATTGGTCATCGCCTCCTCCTTACCTCAAAATCCTCCTGGGCCTTTTCTGTGTCCATGTCGTAGAGCATGCACAGCTTCCATGGCTTAAAGTTTAAAAAAAAGAGCACTATGACGTGGTCAGCGTTGACCGCATCATAGCACTTTTTTTTTTGTTTAAGCTGTGTTGCATAGCTGCCTGCACTGCTGTGCAACATGTAAAAAAACACAATGCAGGGGTGTTTGGGGGTGGTAACACATCCGTGAGTGGGAGGGGGGCGGGGGTGGGTGAAAAAAGGTAGGGGGCGGGGAAACATGGTCAGGGTGAAGGAGAGTCACTTTCAGACATGCACTCAGTAAGAGTGGATGTCCAACAGTAACAAAAGAGTACCTGCAGGAGCCTTTGACAATGGAGGCCTCATGTACTACACATAGGGCCTAGTTACGAGTCTGGCAGTCCAAGAACCACCTGACTCGCGGGGGGCGAGGCAGTGGCAGTCCAGCCACTGCCACACTGGAGATCCAACTACCGAATTACAACTTTGGCGGTCGGACCGCCATCGCAAGGCCACAGTCACAAGGAAACCGCTGTGCCCTGGCAGTGGCGCGGCGGTCTTGAGGCAGCAATATGCTTGGCTGGACCACCGCGGTCCCGCCAAGCATATTATGAGTCTCCTCTCTGCCACAGTTTTCATTGTGGTTCCCCCTCCATGAAAACCATGGCACAGAGGAATGAAGGGTTACTACAGGGCAATGGGGTGCCTGCAGGGGCCACAACATGTGCCCCCCTGTGTGCATGCACCCCAGTTCCTGCACGGCATGGACTTTACAGTCTATGCCGTGCAGGAACTGTTTTGGTGTTCCCATTGTGGTGCCTATTTTCAGAGGCACCGCTGTGGGACCGACAGTAGCAAGCCCGCCAGACATTAGGAAACCGGTAATCTGGTGCGCGGGCCATACGTGGGTTTGTCGGTGCAGGAGCAGACCGCCTGCATGGCTGCCCACTCCCGCATCGCCAAACTCATAATCAGGCCCTTAATGTCTGTAGTTTTCACGTAAAGTATGGGCACTGAGAATGAAAAATCTGTGTGACTATGCACCCATGTACTTGCAGAATATGATGCCACTAGGGAGCCCTTGTTAGAAATCCTCTCAGGTGTTTATGCATGCCAGTGTATAATTCAACATATTCACCATTACCATGTAGAAGAGAGTAATGTATCCCGGGGTGCAAGGCGTGATTGACAGCTGCCTAGGTTCTGGGAATTTTTCTGGTGCAGCAACAACAAACTGTATACCACCAATGCTTATTTTGAATGCCTAAATAGACCTACCCTGACTTGGAAAGTCCAGCTTCCTACCCCATTGAGAAAGGCTGTTGGGGTAATGGTCTCTGCTGCCTACGTTGTTTTCAGTGTCTCTTAAGGTGTGAGAAGGAAGGGGCGATGTGCATGCAGACGCGAGAGATTAAAAAAAAAGCTGTTCTTTCTAGAACAGGCATCACCCAGGAGCTCTGTTATGCTGTTCAACTCGAAGCCATTCAGGGCCTTTGTTGTTTCACTGATGCTGGCAGAGGTTGGAAGAGGTGGGGGCAAGGAGGAACGTTCCACCTCGGTAGGGACAATGGATGCTGCTGTTCCACGACTAGCTCTCCTCTTTCGAATGGAGAGCATGTTTTCTACCTTTGACATCATCCTTTCAGTGCAAAACCATGTTGGCGACCAGGCCTGCTTTCATCAGCAAGCGCTGCGTTTAAGGGCAAACGCGACAATGCTATCATTTCTGAGCACAGAGAGGATAAAAGCCATTTTGACAATGCTATTTTTGACATTTGCCCCTACATTCTCATATCCCTCTGCAAGATAAACAACACCCCCTCCTGGGCTCTAGCACACTCATTTTAAATGCTTTTAAGTGATAGGAAAGGCAGGAAAATTACAAGGGGGTGCTTAATGCTGCAAAGTGTTTAGGTATAGACAATCATCAGTTCATAAAATCGATATACAGACCTGCCAAATCACATGGTGCCTCGGTGTGTCACACGATAACTGTTCTCTTCCCATGATCATCCGGTAAATGACCTATGTAACATGGTCAGCTCAGGTGAGTTGGAAACACATACTGAGAGTGGGTTTCCAGCTCATATGTGGCAGGTGTGCCCTCATAAACTCAATTACAGATTAATTTTACCCCCCAAAAACATTGTAGGTGGATTCAGAAGCCTCTTAGGCATTCAGGCCTTTCCAGGTTCCACACTGCAGCTCAGGCTCTGGTGGGCTGAACAGCCCACCTGCATCTCAAGGCGTTGCCCCTCAGAGGCCACGCCTCCTCTCTCACACAATGAGAAATGTTTTCAAAGTTGGCAGGCTCAGCTGTGCTACAGGAAACTCAAATTCTTGAATTCCCATGGTACAAGGATTCCCCACGTAGATGCCTCGGAGTCTTATATAAAAAAAAATATTAGTGATGTCTTGAACGCTTGCACCAACTAGCTCAGTAGGCTGCAGTTACTCTGGGCTGAATTCCAGTCCTTCCTGTTTTTTAGGTTTGACTTGGCAGCATAGCTGTCTGTTGGCCTATTTTCATCAATCCAGTTCCTTAAAATATACACAGGGAGTGCTTTGGCTTCACCTAGAGTTGTATTTCTCTCTCACCTCATGCTATTTAGTTTTTTTTTTAATTCCAAGATCACCTGGAGTGCTTGCGTAGACATGAATGGATTTTTTTTACATTTCAAAATTACTCTGAATCATCACACATTAAATTATGTAGCTAACTGATGCGTTGCGTACACAAGCATTTGTTTCACTGCAGCAGGCTTTTCTTTAAAGTTTTATTCTGGACTTGAAATGCAACCCAGACCTATTGTCCTTGTCAGTGTTTGCTTTACAGAGATAGACCAATTACATGCAAATCATCTTTGAACCTGCTCAGACAGGACCAGTCCAGCTCAAACTGAGGGGTCACATTCCTCGTGAATGAAAGGTCAAGCAACCCGAAACAGGTTTCGCCCATGTTTAGCCTCTTTAGGGAGGTGCAGCTTGAGCCCTGTGGCACATGGAGCACAGTACTTACCTCCTACGTTTTACTCCTTTAATTTCTTTTATATTTTAAAGCATTACACATTCAAAAATATTACCACAGTAGATATATATCTAGTAAGCATTCTAAGACTGGAAAGACTAATAAAGAGTTGGATAATAACTGGGCTAAAGTTCCCTGTGTTGTACATTATAAGGATATTGAAAATCATTGAGGAGTTCCATGGCTGTGTAGAGGAACGAGGCCAAAGGCCAAGTCCGTTAATAAGGTTTTGGAACTCTGAGGCGATTGCAATATTCTTATCATGTACTACAGGGGGTACTTTATTCCTTATAATGCATAGTCACACCATCACCTTTCCCAAAAATCATTGAAATCCTTGGTGCGTAGCTCTTTCATATGAAAGAGACAGTATGTTTGTAAACATGAAGAAGAAAAATAGAATCTTAAGTGCAAAATTAAACACATCAAAAAAGCTGTAACACATCCAAGTCAAACCATCTTTAAATGCTGTAAATCCTCCCAAACTGTCTTGTCCAATTTGCTATTAGTGATTGAGTTACAATAGTTTAGAGGTAAAGCATCCTATAGGTTGGATGTAACAAGTGCTTGCAACCAGAGCACACTCTGTTTGCACGCAGTGTTTAAAGGTCTTTGAAATTATTAGGTAGTTCTTTCAATTTCTGTTTTATTCAACAAACATTTCATTAAATCCTAATTTCTTTTTAAATGCAGCTTCCCTATTTAGTGCTCTGTATGTATATCTTTCCTTGGTGGCAAATGCATGCATTGTCTTAATCCATTCTTCAATTCTAACAGCTTTCTTAGATTTATTATGTTGATCACAAAGTCTAATATATTTCTTCAAAGTCAAATCCGCTATTGCTGCTGAGTTGGTGATGAGATGTGTATTTTTCATCTCAGCAGCCATGATTTATAGGGAATTGGAAGATTGTGCCTTTAAGGAGCTAACTAGGGCAATGGGGTTGAACACTCTAAACTACTGTGTGTCAGTGTAGGAGCAAAACTGTGCTCCAAAATTTAGACATCTCAAAATGTACCTCCTTTAGTTCTCTCACAGTTTACTGGATCTGAGAGGGTGTTAAATCTCACTTTCAGGAGGCAATGTGTCCCTACGGTATGGCACCTCCTTGAACATCAAAGTAGCAGATCAAAGCAGCTCATTAAGTAATAGATCCCACTCAATAACTGAGTTCTAGATCTATACATTTTAAAAATGTTATTACAAAAATTCAAAATAAGTAATACAGAGTGTATACCATGAAGACTCTCAGAAGAAAATGTATCCAGAGTATACAAGTCCCAATGGTCAGCACAGTCAGAAATAAAGTGGGCAGATATCCAAGTAGAATAGGAAATTCTTCTGGCTCACCCCCAAAATCAAGGGGCTCTTATACACAATACGTGCATAGGAAATTAGCAGTACTGCTAATTCATTGTGATGTGACCGAAATTATAATTTCTTTAGCAATTCAGAACACAAAAATAATAAAGTTCATTACCTTAACACATAAGCCCCAACCCCAATTCTTTGAATAATTATTCCACACCTTCTATGCTAATGTCATCCGGAGATGTTTGAATATAGCCTTAGAGCCTGCCGTAGTGAGGGTCCTTTAACAAGGAAGCGGGCCTTTAATGGCAGGTAGAGCCCGCTAATGATGTCTCTAAGGCTTTTAGAACATTCCACCTCTAGAGGGCAGAATTTTCTAATTTGTAAAACAAAAGCCGCACGGAGCTCAAGGGGGTTGAAATCTCATCGGGCTCCGTGAGCCCTTTATTAAATATTCAAATGTTGATGCTCTGGGCTTCTACTGGCCATTAGAAGTCCGGAGCACTCCATTGTTTTTAATTGAGAGCTCAACATTGTAATGTTCTAATGTGGTTTCAACAACTTTACATCAATTGATTTCTTGAGATTCTAGTACTTGAAAGATAAAACGCTGACATGCAGTTTTATATGGAAATGCCAGAAACTGATCCTAGGAAGCTTGTTTCCGGTCCAGGGAAGACATGGCTTGGCAGTTCGGGCTGGACTGTTCCCATGAGGCACAGGGTCAGACCGATTTGCATATGGCCATGTCTGAACTGGGGTGGCAGAGTGAGCTAAAGAACGGTGATGGATTATACCCAGATCAGTTGACTGGGGGTGAGTGCTTGCAATGTTCAACACTCCGTCCATCATTTCCTTTGGTTTTTGCTTTGTTCGCCATAAGTTGGCAGGGTATGCTCAGACGTGAGTCCCTTGCTCACTTTGCCACTGGATTCAAGCAAGCCTGGCTGAAGATGGCTGAAATGCCAGAAACTGGTTCTAGGAAGCTTGTTTCCGGTCCAGTGAAGACATGGCTTGGCAGTTCGGGCTGGACTGTTCCCATGAGGCGCAGGGTCAGACTGATTTGCATATGGCCATGTCTGAACTGGGGTGGCAGAGTGGGCTAAAGAACGGTGATGGATTAAACACAGGTCAGTTGACTGGGGGTGAGTGCTTGCAATGTTCAACACTCCGTCCATCATTTCCTTTGGTTTTTAATAAGCAAAGACAAACATTTATATATACAAACACGTCGCTGTGTTGACATTCAATCAAAACATGTAGACAAGTGACAAATGTTACTAACATAAACAAGTGGTACAAATGAACCCACATTTTTTTGTGACTGGGTTCATCAACTTAAATTACATATTCGCTAATGACTAGCATTTTATGATGACAAGACAATTTGTAATACATCTGTGACTTAAATCGTTATTGCTTCATGGTAGCACAAAATACAAACATTGCTTTTACGAACATTGCTTCAAAAACAGTGTTATGTGTCCTTATTCTTGTGTACTGGGACCTAATGGCATTATGTCCTCTAATGCTTTCAAGTACTGGTGTTTTATAATGTCCTGGTAGGGTCAGAGATGTTCATAGACATTTTAAGGTAGCGCCATTCCTTGTGCTTACTAATCTGTGCCTTATGTGCACTTGCTGATGGTTCAACTAGTCTCTTGACATTAAAATAATGTACACCGACACGTTTCGACCTTCAAGTGTGGACCTCAACGATGTTTTAATGGAAGGTCTTCTTCAGGGCCAAGGGTTCTTAGTGTGGACACGTGTATTCTTATCAGAGATGAACTAGCTGCTGGTTTAGAAGCTAGCTCCTTCATGGGTGGGAATCATCCATATGGTGCTCCATGAGGATGATCACCTCTTCTTATATTACTTATGCCTTGCACTTTCTCTGGTGGGCTCCCGGTGTGGCCGTTTCTTTAACTTCTCCTGGTGGTGCGTTTTCGAGACCTGTATACTTCCTCCAGAGGCTTGTTTTCAGTTGCTAAGGGTTTACAAAGGCTTGAAGATATTCGTCATGACGGATGCCTCCCGAGTGCTACTGATTTCTTTTATGTTGTGGCATGTGCTCGCAGTAACTAAAACAAGTAATAACGGTCGTGCCATCTTGTCAAGGCCAGACCTGTTGATTTTGCAGTGATTATGTCTACGTTTATGTGTACATGTCAGAATTCAGTACATGGTCTGCTCTGTTCCTCACAACTCAGAGAATTTCCAGCTTCATTTGAGTCACAAAAAGGATTCTTAGAATTGCTAGCGGACTCTTCCAAAAGAAATGTGTCAGACCTAATATACAACATAATAACACGTTTGAAATCCTTCTGAATCTGTCCAGACGCCAACTAAAGCTGTCACTTATATGTATCTGTCCCCCTCAGTACGTCAGTGTGATACCCAAGAGCAAACATTACTTCTGACGTTGTTGTGGTTTTTTTTTTAGCTATGAAAGACATTTGTGCCGTTGCTATGAAAGTACATCTCGCAGTTATTACCCATGATAGTTCGCAGCTGAAATGCTTCTGATTAAAATAGAGAGCCACCCCGACGCTCTTGTATGTCTCCCTATAGGTTGCTGCCACTTTTTCTTATGGTGCTCATATTATACCGTATGTTGTATAAATCATGTGAATGTGTGTCTTGTTACTGTTTATGACTGCCATATCAAATATGCATAAAATACGTATGCCCCGAGGATGCTGTGAATTGTGAACTGTCTGCAGCGTGTGAATTTAATATATTACGCTCTGAGGCGGTGTCGCACATATTTATGGAAGTGATGTGCGAATTACCACAGTCAATTGTCTGCGCTTCAAGCCACCAAAATGTAGGGGCATATGTATTAAAAACCCGTTTTGTGAGTCCTTAATAGCGATTTTTTGCAAATCGCTATTAAGGACTCGCAAAATGGAATGTATGTAGGAATCGCAATATTAATTGCGATTCCTTACTATTCCTTAATTGCGGATCGCAAATTGTGATTCGCAATTAAGGAATAGTTTCCCTTTCATTCCTATGGGCCTAGAGGCCCTTACGAATGAATGGGAAGACATTCGCAATTTGAGAGTTCCCATTAGGTGCTCGCAAATTGCAAATGCAATTTCAAGGGTGCAAGGGTGTCAAAAGGACACCATGTTGCACCCCTGAAATATGTATGTGTGCACATGTGGCGCACATATGTGCGCCACATGGCACTTTGAAAAATGCAAAAAAGTACATTTTTTAAGAAATCGCAAACTAATTTGCGATTTCTTATGCCAAAATTGCACAACTTGGGTGCTTCATGCATCGAATTTAAGGAATCGCAATTTGCAATTCGTTAAATGCAATTGCAAAATAGGGAATCGCAAATTTTGCGATTCCCTATTTTGCGATGCCCTTTTGGGTTGACACATCGCAAAAGGCATTTTCCCGTTTGCAAATGGCAAAAGGCCTTGATACATATGCCTTGTAGTTCCGTGAAAATGGTGGCTGATGACGTCACCGTAGTATACGTAATACGTGCTCAAATCCAGGCGAGTATTGCTCAGCTGTCAGAGTACGTTCAATTAACCACCAGTATGTAAAACTCCTCTTGTTTACAGTACTTAAAAACGACATAAGTGTAGTACATGCACATTTTTTTTTTAAATTGACTATTTATTCCTTTATTGTGCTCCTTTTTTAGAAGCAAAAAATGAAACAACCAACAACTGGAGTGTAAACATGACCCATTTATTCTGATTGTATATTGCAACCTTTCTGCCCATGCAATCTCATCTGTAAACTATGTGTGTGTTTCTGAAAGGAAAGGTGTGATTTCTCCAATGCTTGGCTTAACAGGCCACAACAGAATTAACACTTTCTAGGCAAAATACAACTCAGAGGCCTATACTTTATTTCATTCGTGTTCCATGTACAAATTTTGAAATTTGAAATGGTATCTTAAAATATAAAATATTCTTGGAACTTATATTTACTGCCAAATATGCCTCCATTCCTCTCCATTCCCTATTCTGTTTGAATTTCACAAAATGATTCCTGGCAGGCATAAAAGGGTGTAATTGTGCAGATTTCTCCACCATGAATGTGAAGAAATCAGCAATAGTAAATCCCATACAAGTGGTGGAGAGCGGGTATTGAAAGGCTAGTGGAACATTTTAAATATTTTTTTTTAATGCACGTCTCAGTTAACACTTGACTTCTAATGTCTGTGCTTCCAGAAATGTAGGCTTGCATGGGAGAGTAGAACTCTTTCACTGAACTCTTTGTCACTATGAGACTGTCTTAGAAACCCCTGCTTAAATAAGACCTGGCATACACAAAAATTTAATCTGCGGCTTTGCTGCTTTAAAGCTTATTGGTATGCTGTAGCTCCAAGACACTCCACAGTTCTTGACAAACACCTCAGATTGTATGCTGCCAATAGTATACAAGCTTTCAGGATAGGGGCTGGGTAGGTCGCAGAGACAAGCTGTATGAAGGGCCAGGTTCTTAGCCACCACCCGCATGCCTCCTAACCTGATATAAGAATCGGCCGATAATGGACAGCTGGTTTGTGGCTTCAGACTGCAGATTTGTGGTCTTTTTTGGTTCTAATGCCCAAATGACCAACTATTGTGGAGGCTAAATTCCACATAGGATGCATATGTGTATGTGTGCTTTGATGTAAATCCATCAAGTGCTGTCAGAACTGGTTGCGGTCACTGGACCTCCAAGGTAGACCCTAGTGCTATCTACATGGACTCTCTAGTGTGCACCCAATAAGTTGCATTGGTGGATCCTTTGCATCTGTGTACTTTTTTGTGGGCCAATCAAGCCCTATCAGAAATGGCTGTGAGCTCTGGTGAATTACAAGCCCTACCATTAGTGCCTGCGTACTTGGGAGCTCTAGTACGGGAAAACCAAGTCCCACAAGTGGTGTCTCTACGCATTGGTTAATCAGATCTTCTCGGTTTAAGTTCTGTGTACCAGAACTCTACCAGAAGCCCATTACATTCTATCCCATAAGGCTATTTCAGTAGACGATCAGAAGTATGTCCATTATGTCATTTCAGATGTGTCTTTACAGACTGGTGCTCAAAGGAGTACAACGGAGCACTGGAGATGGTCGTTCAAATAAAGGGCATAACTTGTGGAGGTGCGTGTATGTGCTTTGATGTTGGCCAACCAATAGCTATCATGTATGCTTGCACACATCAGTGCAGTCACAAACAAATCCCCTAGATTGGCTGGAAAGGCAAAAGGGAGAGGGCCACTGTGCATTGTATCCTCCCAGTCACTATGCTCATCCAAAAAACCAAACCGACCAATCGTTGTTGTTGGATGTTTACATGGGTGCTCCGGTGTACGCCCATCATGCCCTCTCGGTGATGACTGTGTGCATAGTTGTCTAGATGCAGGTCTATTAATCCGTGTGGGTTGTGTCGATGTGTACAAGAGCTCCGATGGTGGTTGGGCAAGTGCTATCATTTTACCTGCATGCATAGGTGCTTAATATAAGCCTTTCAAGACCTTTAAAGTGAGGTGGTATGCATGGACAATCATTGGATCAATGTCGTCTTTCTGGTTCGCATGCAGAATGAAGGAACAAAAAAAAAGTACCCTGCATATTTGTATTTTCTATAAAGAATTGTGGGAAAAATGAGACTAGAAAAGTGTATAAGAGTGAGAAAATGCAAAGGCAACTCTAAAGTTCCTCATTAAAATTTTCAAATGTTATATATGGGGATTTGTAGTCTGTCTCATCAGGTGCCCATTCCAACTTTAAAACCAAGTGCAAATTAGGAATATGCAGCCATACTAGAAAGGCAAAAAAAAGAGTTTTTCAAGTACACTTTTCGTATTCCCTTTGAAACCTAACTCAAAGGGAAAATTGGGACCCATTCACAAATGATATACAACCGCGATTCCTCCCTAGGTTGCTGGGTTTCTGTACACAAATCAATATGGGCCCTACTCACAAGGCCATTTACGCCAATAAAACTACATTTACTTCTGTAAACAGCTCAATTTAAAGTATAAAGTATAAAGAAGCTTATTAAGCGCTCGAATGCCAAAGGCGTCTTGGCGCTGAAGTGTGAGAAGGACAGCAAAGATGGAACTAGGTAAGCTACTGGACATTAAACAGCCGAGACTTCAAAGCTTTCCTGAAGGAAAGGAGGTCTAGCTGGTGGCGCAGGGTGACAGGGAGCTTGTTCCATAGTTGGGATGCACAAGTGGAGAATGAACGCCTTTACACCTGAATTTACACCTGACGGCCATTCAGAAAAGGATACTGATCGCCTGTAAATAGATTTACAACTCTGTAAACTTCTTCACCATGAGTGTGTAGTAGTAAGCAGTACTAAACCCCATACTAGGGGTGGGAGGTTGTATGTGGTTTCCCTTGTCAGTAAGTGAAAATCCCCCAACTCCTGAGATAGTGAGCATTCCCAAGCTGCTACTATTAGTAGTCAACGTTTTACTCTTGCAAAGGGCTGGACCAAATGCTCTTCAAGACTGGAAGTGGAGATTCATCACCCACAGACTTGGTGGGGATGTAGAGGATGGAGGGGCATATTATCAAGACACGGCGTTAAAATTATCGACGCTTTAGCGGCAGAAAACTGTCGCTAAAGAGGCGATAATGGGCTTGATAATATGCCCTTGAGAATTCCCATAGAAGCCCCTGTTGACACCAGAACTTTATAATTTTAACGATAATTTTAACTCCATTTCTTGATAATATGCCCCGGAGATCCTTATGGGTAAAAAATATTTCTCGTGAAATAAATAAAAAAAAATTGTTTGCTCAGCGAGCTATACTTTCCCCAATGCAGAGTTGTGACATTCTGAATAGAATACCAGGAAACCAGTGAGTGGGGCTGCTTTCCACAGGAACTACTGGGAATGCTTGTTAATTGCCAAACAATGTACATCAACACAAGCGCATAAGATTACGCCTGTGGGTGTAATTTTATGACTTTTTGGGTGAATCGGGTATATGTGTACTATATTCTTATGCACTTTTTAAGACAACACCGTGGGTAAGTACATCTTTAAATCTCTGACCCAAAATATGTCTGCTCCAGGACAGAGGTGCTCGATGGCCCATAACAACAAACCAAAAGTTAAAAAGTAAAATGTCTCAGTTAAACATAAATATCACTGGACAGATATTTTTCAACAACTATATGAAAGTTGCACTAATGAGACTGAGTACCACCAAACGAGTTAACTTGATAAAAAAAAAAAAGAAAAACACAGTATTATAGGCTGCATAGTAAATGAAATATAATGTCCTCCGCAGTCACTCCGGGAACTTGTTTTGTGACTGGTTAAACCTGGCCACGTGCGCACATTAACCAACTCCAGTAATTACTCTGGAGAACCAGATGGGCAGGTTTCAGCTGCGCGTTCCTGTCTCGTGACACCACTGACAAGGGTCGGGAAACCGCATCAACCTCCCTCGACCACCCAGGGAGCCCGAGAGCTCCAATCCGTTTCTCTTCTTGGTCAGCAACAAAAATGGCGTCTTGTCGACGCAGCGGCGAAGGTAATTTTACATTGCATTTCTGTCAAGACTTCATTTTTTTGCCCCCTAAAATGTACAGTCAATTGTAAGGCTACTTTCTCAAAATGCAAACTGAAAACTCGTTTCCAAACGGTCGATTATAAGTCAAGGGAGGAGAGATACGGATTTCGGAAGTGTGAAACCCGGTTAGAGGCTCGGCGTCAGTTCGACATCTATTGGTTCTGAACAAATCACTGGATCTTCCCGCGCCTAGAGGGAACAAAAAATCGAAAGTGATCTTTGGAAGTGTAATTCTAGGTTTCTTGGTAGTTTTAAGCGGTTTATCAGAAATGTTAATTGCTATAAAATGTGGTTACGTGATCTACAACCCTTAATCAATTGAAGACAGGATTGGGCTCAGTGTTGTAGGTTCAATAAGGCCACATCTCCCTCAAATGGGGACAAAAAAATATTTTCAAGGAACTTAAATTTCTTGAGGTCACACACACTGGCATGACAAACCATGATTGGGCCATCTAGCAGAATGTGGCTTGGGACTTGAGATCAGAAGCGCAACTAGAGCCACATTTCGGGGGGGGGGGCTAAGAAAAAAATTCTGGGGGGGCTGAACCTTTAAGCAATAGGCAGAGGAGCTGATTTCGGGCGGGGGGGCTGAATCTTTAAGCAATGGGCAGAGTGTGGCTGCAGGGGCTCTTAGAAGGAGTGAAACAACAGCAAGGCCTCATTAACATGCAAATGGTCTTTTAAAGACCTGTGAAGTGCTCAGGTGCGGCTGTGTGTGTGCCCGGGAAGCTGTCTCATCCCGGGCTGCCACACACGATGGGGGGGGACGACCCTTTGAGTCCAATGGGTGTTGCGCGCCTACTTGAGATTCCTGTATCTCTGGGATACTCAGGGGCATATTTACAAGCCCCTATCGCCACAGGGTTGTCACTTTTTAACATGTTCCTGTGGCGATAGGGGCTTTGCCTTATTTACAAGGCAGCGTTAAGCCACTTAACGTGGCTTAACAGCGCCTTGTAAATAAGGCCCCCTCTTACGCTACACTTAGTGTGAAATGGGTGGGCAATGGGTGTTGAAGTGGGCATTTCATCCATTGATTTTGATGCTGCCCCCTATTTACAAGGGTGGCGTAAATAGGAGGCAGTGCCAAAATTAAGACCAGGGAAAACCTGGTCTTAACATGGCGAAACAAGGAGGAATGCTTTATTGCTCCTCGTTTTTGCTGTTTCTCTATGTGCTGCATTCTGCAGCACACTTAGAAACTGCAAAATGCCATGAGCAATTGTTATGTGCAGGAAGGTGTCCCTTCCTGCACATAAACAATCATTTAAAAATGACAATTTGCAACTTCTATGTGTGCTGTACAACGCAGCACACATCGAAGTTACAAATCAGCATTTTTGATTATTTATGTGCACAATAATTCCCCCCAACGCAGACACCCTTGCACTATGGTGCAATGGTGTCTGCATTGGCGCTGGGCTAGGCAGCTAGAGTTAGCGCCAGCACCGGGGAAACACAGGGATGTGCTGCATTCTTGTGAAGATGGCGCATCCCTGCATTTTGGGAAAGGCGGAGCATGGAGTTAGCAATGTTTGCTTAACACCACGCTCCAGCATTCCCTTGTACATATGCCCCCCAGAAGATTGCGACTGAAACGGGGCCCGTGAAGGGTACGACCCCCTCCACTCCCTGGTAGACCTCTGCTCATTTAGGTCAGAGGTTTAACCAACTGATTCAATTGAGTCAATAAAGAAATACATTTCGATAAATTAATGTGGCTTGAGGGATTGTATTTTTCAAAACTCTACGTGTGCCGGACACTGCCTATATGTTTATGGCTCAGATTTATGACAATCTTAACATGGCTACCGCATTGAGATCTTGTCTCATGGAGGTTGCCCAGTTGATGGATCTCAACTGTCTTAAATTGAAAGCAAGGAAAACTGAAGTTCTTATCCCAGCAAACAATCGTTCACCTGGGCCACCGCATGTTGGCTGAACTCTCTTGGCCCTTTTCCCATGCCCAAGCTCAGGGTTGAAAACTTGGGCGTTTGGTTTGATGAGAAGCTGAATTTTGATTGCCATATCACAGCTCTAAATGCAAAAAGAACTATTGATGGACAAAATGCAGAACAATGTCATACATTCACCCCAGTACTGAGATAAAGTTATTTTTTCCAACCCAAAAGTAGCCTCTGGAATAGGTTTTATAGTGTTCAATTTTTCCATTTTCAAACACTGAAGAAAATTGATAGGGAAGTGTGGCTATAATGTCATTCAGATGGTCTAACCTGATTCAGCCTTTGTCAGTCAGTACCTGGGATGTAAACAATGCGCCGCCAGGATTGACTTTAATTGAAACCTCTTGTGAGATAGTGATTGTTTTAATTAAAAAGGCTGCCTATTCCCGCCAGAGGCAGTGAGGCAGATTTTGCATTCATTTCAGACTTGATGTTGACATGGCTTCCCACCTTCTTGCAGACAGGCATTCATTTTCTCCCACTCTTCATCCGGCCCTTCTGAGAGTGGCTGTCACTGAAGCTGAGTCCCTGAAGCTACGTTCGCTTTCAATTCCGCCTCCAAATATCATGGCTGGGGTGAGAAAAGATCCCTCTTACATAATGTGTGCAGTGGTTCAGGGTGTGATAAAGTTATGAGAGAAGACTTCAAAAGAACCATCTTCCCCACTAGTCTTTATTGATAAGTATGGCAACACATTATCTGCTGTCTGACCTACATTGTGTTTTCTGTACACCTCCTTTTTATGGTCTAACCTGACAGCGCAGCTGTTGCCAGACAATTACGTGGGGCTCACTAGAGAGAGGCTTTGGCTCTGCCCACATGTTTGGGGCCAGGGGTACATGGTTTGATTGGGCAGAAGTTGTGGGCTTCCACTAAAAAAGTGATCCCCCACCCACACAGCTTGATCATTTTCTTTATTTATCCAGCTGCTAGAGCTTGAACTTTCAGGGCACACACAAAACATTGTAATACTATTAAAGTGTCTTAGATGACTAGGTCATCAATGGTGTTTTTCTCCGACACAGCACAGATAGGAGGAGGGCAGTCATTTACCTACTGGATGTTTAGTTTTGGCTTGAAAGTGCATCTTTCACCTGACCTTTTAACCTGTACCAATATTAATCTACAATTCTTTGCTTCCATTCAAATATGTATCTATCCCCATGCTATTTACTAGTAATGCTTCTCTTTACTATACAACAATCTTGTAAAGCCAGAAATATTAGCATTGCCCATACTTGTTTACAATCATGCAGTTTTTCTTAGGTCAGTTTCTAAAAGAACCTTTTTAGGAAGACTCTTTAGCAATGCATTAAGACAAAAACTAACCAATGCTGTTGAATATTACTACAGTTTACAATTTATGGATCAAAACAAAACCCTTTCAGTCATAGAGTGATGCATAAATCGTGCAAAAAAAGAAGCAGAGAACTCCGGGTAGTTCTCAGGTTTAGGTGGAAAGCAGCGCCAGTATAGAGCACATTCAAAACTAGTGACACTGTAAATTTGCTCACCTCAAATGTCTGCTTTTCTATCAAAGTCTTTAAGCGTAGTATTAGCAAAGTGCCATCCAAGCAGAGATAGAAAGGGACTAAGTGTTTTGCCATTTCTACAGCAAAGTCTTTATGCATAGGATTAGCACAGTGCTATCCATGCCGAGCTGTAAAATGGCCAAAGCCTTTAACTACTCCAGGCACAGTATTACAGCTTTGGATTGGTAAAATACCATCCTAGCCAACCTGAAATGAATAAAAGCAGACCCTGACACGTGTTTCGCTCTCATTAGAGCTCTTCAGAAAGGTATAGCTTTGTCCAGACACAAGGGAGCACCCAGTATAAGTCAAAATAAAACCCTTTCAGGCATAGATTGACACATAAATTATTGCTTTTCTTTAAGCGTAGGATTAGCATAGTGCCATCCACGCCGAGATAGAAAGGACTTTGCTGTAGAAATTGCAAAAGACTTTGGGCCATATGTAGGAAGCTAAATACCGGTCGGTAACGGCCGAAATTCGGTAAATATCCCGTTACCGACCGGTATTTAGGCATTTGAGATGTAGGAGGCATGATTTAAGGATTCGGTAATTTACCGAATCGGTAAGGGATCGGTAAAATACTGAATCGGTAAAATACAGATTCGGTAAATTACCGAATCCTTAGATCATATGTAGGAGCACTCAAGTGAGTGAATTTCATTAGTAAGGATTCGGTATTTAACACCAACTACAGGTTGATGTTAAATAACGAATACCTTTCAAAAAGCTAAATTTGGCTGCTTTAAAAGTGCCATGTGGCAGACATACATGCCCTTAGGGCATGTATGTGCACCACATGTGCACACATGTACGAATCAGGGGTGCAACAGGGTGTCAATGTGACACCCTGTCACCCTTGAATATTCTCCCCCTATTACCGATTCGTAAATTCGTGAATGGCTTCCCATTCATTCCTATGGGCCTCCAGGCCCATAGGAATGAATGGGAAGGGATGCATTATTACCGATTCGGTAAATACCTATTCATAAATACCGATATTTACCGAATCGGTAATAATTACCGATTGTTTACCTACATATTATTTACCGATTCATAAATACCGAATCGGTAAAATTCGGTATTTATGAATCGGTAAATATAATTTAGCTACATATGGCCCTTTGTCTCTTTCTATCTCAGCATGGATGGTACTGTGCTAATCCTACGCTTAAAGACTTTGATAGAAAAGCAGACATTTGAGGTGAGCATATTCAGAGTGTTGCTGGTGTTGAGAGTGCTCTATACTGGAGCTGCTTTCCACCTAAACTTGAGAACTACCCAGAGTTCTCTGCTTTTTTCTTCTTTTTTTTTTACAATTTACAGAGCGTATCCAGGATGGCCTCTTCAGGAGGGTTTCTCCATTTCAATAAAGATTGATAAATAATCTGGTATCTTTTAGATTTTGTGTTCTATAAAATTGTAACTGAGGTGAGCACATGTTAAAAAAATAGAGGGGAAAGAAAGTTGTAGCAGCCACTGTAATCTACTTGAAAAATCCCTAGGCCACATTTATGTCAGTAAATGAGGCAATTTTTTTTAGTATGAAACGACAGTAATTAGGATAAAATCCTGAAGTGTGGAACAAGATGTTGGGTAAGGGAGGGATGTAGAGAGCAGAACCTGTGGTGGTGAAAGGGAGCCAATTAACTGTGAAACTTTATAAAAAAATTATTGTGTTGTGAATGCATTGATATAGCATATTGGGATCAAAAATAGGCCCAGGCTCACAAAAAAAGTGTCCCACATTTGCGGATTGCCTTTCAGCAAAACAATGCTTAGGCAAAGATTTATGAAAAGAAGGGGGGAGGGGGTCTCTGACAGAGGAATATTTTCTTATCTTCACTTAGATACAAAAAAATGTATGGATTAGTTCACATTGGTGAACTACACATGAATAAAAGTGAGACCACTTCTGCTCAGGCCCCTTGCCCCCTCTCAATCTTCATATATTAATGGGCTGGTCTAGCGAGACAAAGGGAGTGACATCTCCACCCTTTTGGTAAAAACGGAGGTAACAGGCCCATCTACCTCCAGGAAGGCCATTTGGGCACCCTCTGGGCTGCTGGCAGCATCCGAACATCACAGACACTGCCCAAATCGCCCCCAAGCTGCCCAAAAAAGCGGCCCACAGGTGGAACTCGGATAATGGCCCCTCGGCCATTGCCCTAGTACCCGCTTTACCAATCCGACCCTGCTCATTAGGGTTAATTGTTGTAGATTTGTTGGTTATTGGGTTAGTCTTGTGCTCTAAGGAAACTGAAGACTTTTTAAGTGATATGTATTCTGTACACACCAACAGACCACCGTAGTGTTTTGCATACACTAAAGGGTCTACCACTGACCTTACTTAAAGCAATCAAGTCTCCTCTGATTCTGAAACATCACTAAAATAGCACGTCTAAATCTATAAGGCACTGTTGACTTTTTATAAATACTTTGACAAACGTCCCTGGCAAAAAGCAGTCAGGGATCCAGGGTTGTCAAGAAGTTAATATTCAGGAGCTAAATTTGCATCATGGGACCTCATTTCCATATTCTTTGCTTGTACTGAAAAAAGTCATGCGGCGCGATTCTCGAGGCTCCTCAGCAGACTCATGCCACATGCAGTTGTGTAAATGCTATTTGTTTCCTATTGGGCGAAGCACGCATTCTGTTTCCCATGCAGATCGGTTGTGGGAGATGATGTGGCCTAACGGCTAGAGCGGGCGACCGCTGGAGCTGGGGAACCGAGTTTGAGTCTCAACAGAAGCGCTCGACATCCAGTAGTTCTGGGCAAAATAACTTTATCTCCCTTTGCTTAACAAAACAATTCATGTGCACGTGTGTAACGCAGCTGCTGCTCATTTTAAGCGCTCTGATGTAAACATTAAAAAACTATATATGTCATCTGTTTGCTCGAGTAATATAATTGATCATTAAAGCAAACTACTGCTATTTGCCAGGTGGTTCGAATCAGGCAAACTTTACTGTCGTTATCTAAAGACACAAACACACCAGCCCTTTAACATTCTTTTGTAGAGAACATTTACGTTCCTCATAATCCACATAGCACACATTCCTCAGCAAACCTTCATCGAGTCAGAGCACAGGCAGGGACTTCACATTCACTCAGGAGAGTGGCCATTTTTAAGAGACAGTTATTTCCAATCAAAAATGGACTCTACAGGCAGTGTGACTGTAAAAGTAACCTCATCATATAAAGAGGGACATTCCTCATAGACATTCGACCATCACAGACATTTGTTCTCTTTGTTCGGCCTCCTATCCCTGAGATTACTTTGCGTGAGTGCCTGATTCTGTGATAAATGATTTAGATTTTTGCTCTGATATATATTGTGTTCAATATCTTACCTCACATCAACACTGTGACTATGCTACCCTCTGCCTCCGCTTGTTCCAATGCAGTTAGGCAAGATAAACCTGATGTGGAACTGGTTTGACGGAGTTTTGCAGGAAATCTTTCTCCCACTCCCCATTCTGTCGCCAACCTCCATCCCACCACACACATATTCAGAATGGAGAAAAAGAAATCAGACCGCAATTTGCTCCCTTCATATTTCCACCTGCGAACGCGCGAAAGCCAGCTCAGCGATACACCGGTCTTCGAACTAATTCGAAACTACGTTTCTCTTACAGACCCCCAGCTCAAGGGTATTGTGACCAGGTTGTACTGCAGGCAAGGCTACTACTTGCAAATGCACCCCGATGGAGCTCTCGACGGAACCAAGGAGGACAGCAGCAATTCAAGTAAGTGGAATTTGATCATCACCTCCTCTGCTGTGCTTTAGCTTACACAGGGCCGGCTTTAGGGCAGTGCGACTGGTGCGGCTGCACTGGGCGCTGACCTCAGGTGGGGTCGCTGTGTTTAGCAATAATTTATTATTGGAGAGAAGAGGGGCAATTTTGCGTGGTGGTAGTGTGAGTATCCGAGGAGGTAGTCATGGGTGCGGGGCACCAAAAATTATTTTCGCACTACGCACCACCAGCGCTAAAGCTGGCCCTGTTGCAGCTTACAGATGTGACCACTGCGATGTGAACATTCTAGAACACCATCTACCTTGCTATATTCAGGATACCATGTTTTGAGTCCAGAGCTTTTTTGTTTCCAATTGGTGTCATCAGGTGTTACCATGTTTGTCAGATCAATTTATTCGGTGTAACTTGAATTAATTACTACTACAAAAACACATCAGGCTGAGAAATAAAAACCAAGAACTGGAAAACGGTGCTCTGTCGACATGGATCTAGGTGGCAAGCCTAGATAACATCTCTCCAGATATTGTGGGCATTTGATTAATTCTTTGAATGGAGATTTGCGATCACTTCTCACGATCATATGGGGAATCGATCTCCAGGTAAATGGCTGCAGTCTTAGACACAGCTGTGAAGCATTTTCCAATATATATAAAATAATTTTGACGTTGTAATGACCTCTACATAGTACCATGCAAAAACATACATGACATATCACCAGGTTTTTGGCACGCAATATAATTTTGTGCTCTGTTCACATTCGCAAACGAATCTGTCTGGTATCCAAGTATCCAAGGCCTTAAAATGGCGACATCTTTCTACAAATGCAAGCTACTGGGTGGTATATATATATATGTGTGTGTGTGTGTGTCTACGTGTGTGTGGCTATATATATATAGCAGTAGCCACTCTATAGTTATAGTTAGGACTCCAAGGTATAGGAATTTTTTCTGAATTCTGGTCGCTTACAACTTAGTCCTGTTTGACCAATCTCCACAAAACCTTTCACACCTATTGCTTTTTCTACATTAGTTGAGGATGGAAAGTTTCACAATGATTGGTCAAGGCGTTGCAAGGATAAAAGGGGGCCCCAAAACGCATTTTTCCACCAATGCATTTTCTATACACTTCTGTATCTTGTGTAGCACAAAAACGGCTGAACAAATGTACACGAAATCTGGCAGGATTACACATTATGGTGTGCAAAGGATCCTTTTGGGAAGTACATCTAATTTGTTTAGTTATTTTTTTAAGTTATAAGGAATTTTATCTCAGTGAAATCTATTGTTGCAATATTTTAGTGAAATTTCACAGTTTGCTGTATTTCACACAAGCACTCTGGTACATGGCAGTGGCAAGTCATTATGTGATTGGCTAATGACTGCCTTTACAAAAGTTAAAGGTAGCCATGTTCCTTTTAGTAACACTTTGGCAATTTTCTGCGTTTCACACTCAGATATGTGAAAGTATTAGTTTTGATATTTTCCCCTACTTACTGCCACTTTGGTTAAAGTGGTAATAGGTAGGGACAAATATTTGTACGTTTTTCTATACTTTAAAAAAATGTGTGGAGTACAGTGATACTACCTTATGAGTACAGTGATACTGTAAATAAATACAAAAACATGTTAAAATATTTAAACTACACTGTAGTACCCTATATTTTACAAATACAGGGTACAACAGTGTAATGTCTAGTTTTAACATATTAAAATCTTCACAAAAAAGTCTACAGAGTAGCGCGCTAATACCTACAAATTACAGCGCTACTTAAAACATTTAAAAAAAAGCGCAGTTCTCACAAAACTGCTGTTAAAGGTAGCCATGTTCCTTTTAGTAACACTTTGGCAATTTTCTGCGTTTCACACTCAGATATGTGAAAGTATTAGGTTTGATATTTTCCCCTACTTACTGCCACTTTGGTTAAAGTGGTAATAGGTAGGGACAAATATTTTTAGGTTTTTCTATACTTTAAAAAAATGTGCGGAGTACAGTGATACTACCTTATGAGTACAGCGATACTGTAAATAAATACAAAAACATGTTAAAATATTTAAGCTACACTGTAGTACCCTATATTTTACAAATACAGGGTACAACAGTGTAATGTCTAGTTTTAACATATTAAAATCTTCCCAAAAAATTCTACAGAGTAGCGCGGTAATACCTACAAATTACAGCGCTACTTAAAACATTTGAAAAAAGGCGCAGTTCTCATAAAACTGCTGTAAATACATATACAAAAAATATAAATTAATTTCTCCACCTGTAAATACTTCAATAAAGTGAATATAGGTATGAAACAAATAAAACATAGTGCTTACTTATATCTAAGAAAGACCCTAACCTAGAACGCAGCAAAACGTAGAACACAGTCAAACTGAGTTGAAAACTACACGGCTGCATTTTATGTTTGTTAAACATAGCCATTAGCCAATCATATATTGCCTTATCATACGTATATACCACAGTATACTCAAAACTTCCTCCAGTATGCCGCAGCACAATATATAGCTAAGTATTTTAAAACATACAATTTTAACACTACTTACACTATTTCTATATAGCATTCGGAGTAACCTTTTTAACTTTTTTAACAATCTCGCTTACTTGCACATTAAAAGGAAAGACACCGGAACGCTTGTTCCTGACTTTGGCTGCTACTTTCTATAATTGTTATTTTGCACATCACTTCTCCAAAATGGCGCTGCCAAAATTTTACTTCTAAATCCTCTAGAGTCACGTGCCCCGCCCTCTTGCACCTCCCAGCTTGCTCCGGCTTCTATTTTAACAGCCGGATGCAAGCACGCATTCTGTAGGTAATGTACAGATTACTCACTTAAAGACGTCCTTGTTTTGACTCTGTGCTGCTTTTAAAATTATTGTTTAGCATTCTGTAGTTACTCGTGCATTCGGAGTAACCTTTTTAACTTTTTTAACAATCTCGCTAACTTGCACATTAAAAGGAAATACACCGGAACGCTTGTTCCTGACTTTGGCTGCTACTTTCTATAATTGTTATTTTGCACATCACTTCTCCAACATGGCGCTGCCAAAATTTTACTTCTAAATCCTTTAGAGTCACGTGCCCCGCCCTCTTGCACCTCCCAGCTTGCTCCGGCTTCTATTTTAACAGCTGGATGCAAGCGCACAGTGCGCGCGCGCAGCGGGCACGCCGCGTGCCAGAGGCAAGCCCGTCTGCGCCCGTCCGCGCCCTGACGCGCCCAGCACCCGGCAAGATCTGTTTACTAGCTGCTCCTGTTCCTAATATTTTAAAATACTCAGCTGACGATTTGTGGTCCTTGCGATGTTTGATCTCGCCTCTCTGTGCTGTAGCCAAACATCAATCATATAGGTTTGTTTGCCCTAATTGTCATTTTGCTCTGGGCCAAGGTCCTAAAACACACCGGAAGGCCTCTGACCTCCCCTGTCCAAAGGAGAAGTTACTTTCGGGAGCAGGCAACTTCCTTCATTTCTGGAGCCTTAATTGCCGCTCGCTTCCGAAAAATAAGGCTCACATTCATGACTTTTTACAGTCAAAAAAACCTGATGCCTTGTTTGTCACTGAAACTTGGCTTCATGCTGCCTCTGGTCCAGATATTGCTTGCGCTCTCCCCCCGGCTATGTCATTGTTAGGAGTGACAGAAGCATGGGGAGGGGCGGCGGGATAGGGGTAATTTTTAAATCAAAGTATTCCTGCAAGTTTGAACCCCAATCCTTTTTAGGCTGCGAGGCCGCCCTGTTTAAACTTACTATTTCATCTCAAATGACTATATCTGGAATGCTTATTTATCGCCCCCTTGCCACGCGAAACATTGGTCCTCCTCTTTACCAGATCTAATTGCTCCTTTTATTCTACAAGCAGCAAATTTTATGATTTTGGGCGATCTAAACCTTCACCTGGAAGACCCTGTGAGCTTGGATAGCTCTATCTTCTTAGCTGACTTGGAAGCCCTCGGTTTGACTCTTCATAACAAGGGATCTACACATCAGGCAGGGCACCAACTTGACCCTATCTTTTCTAACTTCTCTTTCATCTGCAGTCAGCCTGCCCTTCCCTTAACTTGGTCAGATCATTTTGCGGTCCATTTCCAACTTACTGTTCCCAGTTTCCCTCTAACTCTGCCCACTTACAGTACTGGGAATAAGAGACCTTGGCACAAGTTAAATCTAGATTTACTAAATCGCCTTCTTGAAGTAAATCGTCCGGATCTGAAACTTTCACTTAATTCTTTAAATACGGCAGTGTCCGATTGGTTATCCTCATCAATCAATCTCTGCTTGCCTTTCACATCGAAAACCTTCTCCTCTCACCGCACTCCGGTCCCGTGGTTTAACGACGATTTGAAGAGTTTGAAAACAAAATGTAAATCTTTGGAAAGGAAATGGCGCAAATCATACGCTCCCAGCTGCAAAGTCGTTTATAAGGCAGCTCTCCATATCTATCATTCTGCTTGTAAGGCAGCAAGGGTGGCATACGTTTCTAACACTATTAATAACTCATTGAATCATCCTCAAGTTCTGTTCTCAATGGTGAAAAAAATTGGCTGGTGCAAATACTCTTCCCCTACCTCCCGCTCTTGATTCTATTAAATGTAACAACCTTGCTAATTTTTTCATCGCTAAGGTGAAGACGATTTACAACAATTTAACTTCCACTGCCCCTAATGCTTTAATCAAGTCCTGTTCAGATATTATGCATGTGAATTCTCTCTCTGATGCAGAAAAAATTTCACAATGGCCCCCCCTTGATGAGATATCTTTTGAGAACTGCCTAACTAGGGTAAAATCAGGTTCCCCTTTGGATCCCTTACCGACTAACATTCTAAAACAACTCTCCCCTATTGCGCTAGGAACCTGCAGAGGGCTCCTGAATTCCGTCCCATCTGACTGGAAACATGCAATGGTGGTTCCTCTGTTGAAAAAGCCTAATGCCGATCCTTCGATCTTAGCCAATTACCGCCCAATTTCGCTTCTGCCAGTGTTTTCCAAAATTTTGGAAAAACATGGTAATTTCCATCTAACTACTCACATTGAAAATTCTGGATTTCTTCACCCTTCTCAATCAGGTTTCAACTGAAACCGCACTTTTAGGAGTCACTGAACAACTACGCTCCCGCCTTGATCAGGGTGAGACCATGGCACTCATCTTATTGGATTTGAGTGCAGCATTTGATACTGTGTCTCACCCCATCATGTTGAAATCTCTTCAATTAGCAGGTGTAGAAGGTCCAGCCCTGTTGTGGTTGACCTCTTTCCTTGGTGACCGTACATTTCAGGTTTTTTCCCCTGGCTTTTCATCCACCTCCCATTCATCGGCATTTGGAGTCCCCCAGGGTTCCACCTTGAGCCCTTTGCTTTTTAACATCTATGTGCGACCCCTTGCTACCATCGTCGAGTATGAAGGCCTCACGTTATACTCCTATGCCGATGATACCCAAATCGTCTTTTCTCTATCTTCTTCTAAAGACACTCCTGTATCCTCTTTACAGAGCGGCCTACGCCGAGTCTCGGAATGGATGAATGCCAATTGCCTGAAATTAAATGGGGATAAAACTGAGGTCATTATCCTGGGCAAAGATAAACATCTTTGGAATCCTTCTCACTGGCCCCAAGAAATGGGTCCGTTCCCTCAGCCAGTTGCTCAAGCTCGAAATTTGGGGTTTATCATTGACAGCCAACTTTCCATGCGGCAACAAGCAGTTAGTACCGCTGGTACCTGTTTTTCCATATTGAAATGGCTACGGAAGATACTTTGGATGCTCCCTCTCTCTACACAGAGAACCGTAGTCCAGTCCCTTGTCATCTCTCGTCTGGACTACGGGAATGTACTTTATTTAGGAAGCAACAAGGAACTTCTGAATAAGCTCCAGGTGTTCCAAAATTCTGCGGCGCGCCTCCTTTGTCATGTCCCTAGGAAAATCTCCATCACTCCTTTTTTCTACAACCTCCATTGGCTCCGTATTGGCAATCGAATTAAATTTAAGACCCTCTGCCACATTTTTAAAATAAAGCAAGGTGAAGCGCCAATGTACTTGCAGAAACTCATTTGCCCCTACACGCCGCACCGCGTCTTACGTTCTTCCACTCTAGGAAATCTGGCACTCCCTAGATTTAAACTGACCAGAATGGGTGGACGCTCTTTTTCATACCTTGGACCTAGACTCTGGAACTCTCTCCCTAACCACTTGAAACAGGAATCTTCCTACCTTAAGTTTCGACGAGACCTCAAGCCCTGGCTCTTTATTCAGTAAGTGGCTCAGTTACCTAGTCTAGTTTTTTTTTTAGACTCATTTGCGCCGGGAAACCCTGAATAGGGTAGCTGTGCGCCTAATAAATTTAATAATAATAATAATAATATAGTACCAAAAATTGCCATTTTCACCTAATGTATTTTCCTCCCACATTACTTCTGTTCACATACATTCATGCAAAGTCTATTTCAATTACCACACTCCGCTCTCTGGCACTCCTTGCCACTAAACTTTATGCCACTGTACTCTACTCTGTTGCACTCTAAACTACTCCACTTTATGCTAATTCACTGTACGCTGCGCCATTCTACCCCACTCTACTCTACACCACTACACCATACGTTTTTACACTCTATGCCACTCCATTTTGCAACACAACAGTAGATGCCACTCCACTGTATGCACCTGCACTGTATGCTACTCCACTGTATGTTATTCCACTGTACACACCTCTATTCTACAACACTACATTCTACTGTACGCAATTTCAATGTACAACACTGGACTGTATGCTATTCCAATGTATGCTACAGCGCTGTACGCCATTCCACTGTGCGTCACTCCACTATACGTCACTCAACTGTAAGACAGTCCAGTATATGCTATTACACTGTATATGACTCCATTCTACGCCACTTCTCTCTACACCGATCAAATCTATGCCAATCCACTCACCCTACAGCGTTCTACACTATTCCACTCCATGCTACTCTACTCTATGCTACTTTACTCTACCCTATTCCACTATATGCCACTCCACTCTGTCATTACACTGGATATCAATAACACTCAATGTTATTCCACTCTACACCACTCCACTGTATGCCATTCCACTCTACGCCACTCCACTCTATGCTATTCCACGGTATGCCACTCAACTGTACAACACTCCACTGTACACCACTCCACAGTATGTTATTATACTGTACACCACTATAGTCTACCCCAGAGGTCTTCAAACGTTTTTAGGTTGAGCCCCCCAAGCTGAATTTTTTTAAATGTCGGGCAGCCCCTCCACCTGACAGAAATTTCTGGAATCTGGTACACCTCATAATCAACCGCCATTCGGAAATCCTAGGCCATATCCGGCAAATAATGCTAGACACAGTAAGAGTGTTTAGTAAAGTGCAGGTTTGTGAGTGGGTGTGTTTAAATGAAAGAATTTATTAGACAATTTAAATAAAAAATGTCCAAGATAAAATGCGCGCATGTTGTTTTAACTAGGGTTTTACTTATGTAGTTGAGTCATAATGGGACAGTGTTCTCTGGAGCAGCCCAGTCACCTACTAAGGAGCATATTATCAAGGACGGCATTAAAATTATTGCCAGTTTAGCGGCAGCAAGCTGCCGCTAAAGCGGCGATAATGGGCTTGATAATATGCCCTGGAGAATACCAATAGAAGCCCATGTTCACACCAGAACAGGAACCACAGCAAATGACAAAATACAAAAGTTGTATCTTATTTATATAGGCAACTTATACAAACTGTAAATTCACCCACAACTTTGGGCTCTTTTTTAAACTTGCCCATTTACTCGGTTGTTGATGGGTCGGGAACCCCCTATGTGCCTCAGAGTAAGTATAAGGTTATTTTAAGGAACATTATTGTGGGCAATAGTCTGGTGTCCTTGCCTCGCTCACTATGTCCCATATAAACATTCTTTCTCTGTGAAATCACCTGAGTTTGATTTCTACAACTACTTATGTGCCAATGACCCTTGAATCTCTGCCATTCTCTAAATCACAGACTCACTCACATGTCGCATAGTGCCGATTCTTTCCAAAAACAAAAGTAATTTCCAACCTACTGCTTCAAGAATGATTCAGTTCCAGCTCTCTTTTCTACGGAGTTCTATTACCCATTCCCCTTCTGTTCAAGATCATTGAAATCCACCCACACCTTGCCTTCCATTTTGGAAAAGACTTTAGAGCTGAATCTGATCTACTGCATATCATCCCACTGTTTCCTCCAATCACCCAAAAAACACCTTCCTTTCAACATGGATATCTGGTACAAGCATCAAAATTCGCATCCACTGCTCCCTACAGCCACCAAGTGAGCGAGCTCACAGTGCTCCAGAATTCCCTACAAAACTTCCTCATTCTAGTATAAAGATCAGTCCTTAAACTTTAAGTGTGCGAAGAACTAACCATCCCAGATGATTAATTCTGAGAGCTGAAATGTTTCAGCTGCAGTGGGAGGCACAGTGTCTCCTGTGCTGTGAAACCGAAAGCCAACTGCTTGTGGTTTTCTTTCAAATTACCGAAGTAGGGGCACATCGTGCCCCATCGAATGGGACAGTGTGAAACTAAGGTGAGATTTTTGGGTGGAGTGCGCGCCCCCCCTGAAGAACGTTTGGAGAACTCTGGTCTACCTGCTAAACTCTGCTCGCTCCACTGTACAACACTCCACTCTATGGTATTCCACTCTACAAGATTCCACTCTACTCCTCTACACTGTATGCACTCCACTCTACCATGCCTCAGTCTATGCTATTCCACTGTATGCCACTCAACTGTACAACACTCCACTGTACGCCACTCCACAGTATGCTATTATACTGTACACCACTTTAGTGTATCCACTAAACCCTGCCCCGCTCCACTTTACAACACTCCACTCTATGGTATTCTACCCTACAAGATTCCACTCTACTCCTCGACACTGTATGCCACTTCACTCTACCCCGCTTCAGTCTATGCTATTCCACTGTACCCCACTACATTGTACCTCACTCTACTCTACGCCACTCTACTCTGTGCTACTCCACTGTATGAGACTCCACTCTACACTATTCCACTTTATGCCACTCCACTCTAACCCACTCCAGTGTACACTATTCCACTGTATGCCTCTCCAGTGCATGCTACTCCACTCTACGCCACTCTGCTCTATGCTATTCCACTGTGCACCACTACAGTGTACCTCACTGCACTCTACGCCAGTCCACTCTACAACACTCTACTGTATCCCACTCCACTCTATTCCTCTCCATTGTACCCCAATTCAACTCTACGCTATTCCACTGTTTGCCACTCCACTCTAACGCATGCTACTGTATGCTATTACACTGTACATCACTCCACTGTATGCTGTTTAACTGTATGCTGCTCAACTGTATGACACTTCAGTCTATTCCACAACAATATATGCCAGTAACATTCAATGCTATTCTTCTCTATACCACTCCACTATATGGTAGTCCAGTCTACTGTATTCCTCTCTAATATGCGCTATTCCTCTTTAGGCCACTTCACTGTATGTCACTCCACTCTGTGCCACTGTACTCTATTCCACTGTACTCGATTCCATTTCAATCTATGCCACTGCACTCTACACCACTTCACTCTATGCTATTCCACTGTACGCAACTCTACTCTTGCTGCTCCACTCTACCTTATTCCACTCTATGCCACTCCACTTTATGCTATTCTGCTGTATGCCACTACTCTGTACCTCACTCCACTGTATGCCACTCCACTCTGTGCCCTTGCACTCTTCTCTACTCCACTGTATGCTATTACATTCTACCACACTACATTATATGCCACTCCACTCTTCATCACTCTACTGTACGCTATTCTACTGTACGCCACTCCACGGTACGCCACTCCACTCTACAACACTATTTTATGCCACTACACTGTTCCTCACTCCGCTGTATGACACTCCACTCTATGAGACTCCACTCTACACCACTGCACTCTTCACTACTCCCATATACACTGTTACACTCTACCACACTCCACTCAACGCCACTCTACTCTTCGTCACTCAACTGTACTCTATTCTACTGTATGCCACTCTACTCTATGCCAAACCACTCTACAACAATCCATGCTATTCCACTGTATTCCACTCCACTGTATGCCACACCAGTGTCCCCCCTGAACTCTTCACCATTTGCTATACACTATTCTCCTGTATGCAACTCCACTCTACTCCACCCAACTCTATGCTATTCTACTCTGTTACTCTGCTCTACCACACTCCACTATACCTCACTCCACTCCACTATACACCACTCCACTCTATGTTATTCCAAACTACGTCACTCCACTCTAGGGCCCTCCAGTGCATGCCACTCCGCTGTACACCACCTCACTCTACGCTACTCCACTGTACACTATTTCATTGTATGCTACTATACTCTATGCTATTTCACTGTATGCCACTCCTCTCTACACCTCTTCACTCCACACTGCTCCGCTCTGTGCTATTCCACTCTATGTTCGTATCCTCCATTCTGCCCCACTCCACTCTACACCACTCCGTAGTACACTATTCAAGTGCACACTACTGCACTCTCTGCCACTGCAGTCAACACCACTCCACAGTACATCACTACACTCTACAACAAAGTACTCTACACTATTCTACTGTATGTAACTCCACTCAACCCCACTCCACTCTATGCTGTTCCACTTTATGCCACTGCACTCTAGCCCACTCCACTGTACGCCACACTACTGTACACTACTGCACTGTATGCCACTCCACTCTATGCACATTGCACTGTATGCTATTCCACTCTACGCCACTCCATTGTACGCCACTCCACTGTACGCCACTCCACTGTACCTCGCACCACTCTAAACCACTCCAGTACATGCTATTCTACTGTACACAACTCCACTCTACGACACTCAAATCAATGCTATTTGACTTTATTCAGCTCCACTCTACCATACTCCACTGTACGCCAGTCCACTGTTCACTATTCCACTGTACGCTATGCCACCATAACGCACTCCACTGCATGCCACTCCGCTCTACGGCACTCCTCTACACGCTATTCTAAATCTATGCCGCACCACTCTACGGCACTCCAATATATGGCACTTCCTGTACGCCAGTCCACTCTATGCTACTCCATGGTACTCTATTTCAGTGTATGCTTCTATACTGTATGCTATTCCACTCTATGCCACTTGACTTTACGCCACTCCCCTTTATGCCAATCCACTTTACATTAGTCCACTGTATTCCACACTACTGTACCCCATTCCACTCTACAGCACTTGACTCTACATGACTCAACTGTATGCTATTCTCCTGTAAGCCTCTCTCCTCGACATCACTGCAGTTAACACCTGTTGGAAATGGGGGTCTCTAGTTGGCAATGGTTTGCACCATTTTCCAAGTAGGGACCCTTCTTCCTAGTCAGGGTAAGGGAGATACACTTTTAAAATAACCCCTGCTCACCCCCTTGGTAGCTTGTCACGAGCAGACAGGCTTATCTCAGAGGCAGTGTGTAAAGCATTTGTGCACACATACAGTAATACAGTGAAAACACTACAAATGGACACCACACCAGTTTAGAAAAATAAGTTATCTTTATCTAAACCAAACAAGACCAAAGTGACAAAAACTCATAATACAGCTATGAAGATATCCTTAAAAAATTGGTTATTCACTCAAATAAAGTTTGTAGCAACAAATAACTCCACCTGGAGTTATTACAACGGTGTGACATGAAAATCCCAAAGTACGGCACCGACCGTTAGGTGTGCGGTGTCAGGTGCAGTCAAATAGACCTCCAAAGAACAGTACCTTGGAAACAATGAAATCCAAGATGGTGCACGGCGTCGGGGAGGTGATGCTTCATTGGTGCCGGGCGGTGTAGGTTTCTTACGACCCCAGGGGAGGTGAAGCTTCGGTTCCTTATTGAGATGCAGGGGAGGAGAGACGTCGGTTCCTTACTGTGTCAGGGAGGAGATGTCACGGTGGCAGCGGTTCCTTACAACGGTGCGGTGTTGATGGATTCGAGAGTCACCCACGTTGGGTATCAGCTCTGCATTGATGAAGCACCGGCGTCAGTGAAGTCGGGGCTGTGGTGCGAATCGGGACGGTGCATCGTGGACATCACAAGAGGTGTCCTCGGCTCCAGTGCAGGCAGCGGCCTCGGTGATGGCTTCGGAGTCGATGCAGCACATCTTCAGCAGGCGTCGGGCCTACAGTGCAAGTCGGGGCAGTGCGTCATGCTCTTCACGAGTGGTGCCCACGGCTTAGTTGCAGGTCACGGCATCACTCGCTGGCGTTGTTGTTGTAATTTCCTTCTGTGGCAGCTGAAACAGCAGTTCCAGATGCAGAAAGACAGAACAAATGAAGTCTTTGTGTCCCTGAGACTTCAGAACAGGAGGCAAGCTCTATTTCAAGCCCTTGGAGATCTTACTCAAGCAAGGGACACAGAAAACAGCAAAGTCCTTCTCATTTCCTTGGCAGCAAGTAGCCACTGCAGGCCAACCAAAGACAGAAAACAGCACAGGGGCAGTATTCCTCCTCAGCTTCTCCGGCTCTTCTCCTTGGTGAAGGTTCCTCTTGATTCCCAGAAGTGATCTAAAGTTTAGGGGTCTGGGCCCCATCTTTTATACAGCAAGAGCCTTTGTTCTCTGGTGGCAGAGAAGTCCTGTGCCCAGCCAGACCCAGTTCTGTTCTCTCAGTGTAGCTGCCCGGCAGGAGGCGGAGACAGTATTGTCCTTGGCAGACTAGGCCCATTCAGGTGTGAAAGGAATCTCCTCCCCCTACTCTAAATGCAGCCCAGGTCTATCCAGCCCAGCCCTGACTCATCCAGACTCTCTGGAACCACAGCACATCCCCAGTCCCTGCCACTCCAAAACCAGACAGTCAATACACATCCTAGCAGAGGCACTCTGGATGGCTAAGCAAGAAAATACCTACTTTCTAAAAGTGGTATTTTCAAACACATAAGGTAAAAATCACCTTTACTAAAATATGCATCTTTAGATCCTGAGTTCAGGCATACTAACGTTTATTTGCTATCTAGTCCCAATGGGAAGTTACATTTATAAGATGTTATAAATAAACTCCCATTCTTTCCTATGGGACAAATAGCCTCACAATAGTGAAAAACAAAATTGGCAGTATTTCACTATCAGGGCATGCCACACACATCAGGGCATGTCCTACCTTTCACATACAATGCACCCTGCCCACAGGGGTACCCTGGGCCTACCTTAGGGGTGACTCACATGTAAGAAAAGGGGAGGTTAGGGTCTGGCAAGTGGGTGCACTTGCCAAGTCGACATGGCAGTACTAGACTGCCTGCAGACCCTGAAGTGGCAGGCCTGAGTTATCTCTGAAGGGCTGCTGGTGTGGGTGGCACAATCAGTGCTGCAATCCCACTAGCAGCATTTGATTTACAGGCCCTGGGCACACACAGTGCACTATACTACGGACTGACTAGTAAATCAAATATTCCATTCATGGAATTCCAAACAATAGCAATAATTTACAGCAGGATCACTTGCACTTTGGAACTGAACAGCAGTGGCAAAGTGCCCAAAGCATCTAGACCAGCAAAATAAAGTCCATCACACAGCAAAATAACAGGAGGCCAAGTAAAAAAATATTGGGGAATCCCAAGCCAATGGTGCTAGGTCTAACACCCCCACTCCACGCCACTACACTTTTGACACTGTACTCTATGCTATTCCACTGTATGTAACTCCACTCTACACAACTCCACTCTAAGCTATTCCAATGCATGCCACTCCACTCTATGCCACTCCACTGTAGGCTATTGCAGTGTGCGTACTCCACTCTATGCTACTCCACTATACTCTATTCCATTATATGCCACTCCACTCCCCGCCACTCCACTATGCTCTGCTCAATGACACTATACATCCCTCAACAACATTCTACACCCCTCCACTGTACCACACTATACTCCACTGTATAGCACTACACTGTACAACAATGTTGTCTTCTTAATGCCACTGTACACCACTCTGTTTTACTTTATAGCACGTAATGACACTCAACTCCACTCTGTGACACTTTACTCAACTCCCTCTATGCCACCCCTCCCCAGTAAATATACTCTATTCTGTAAACACTATTCCTCTCTAATCCACTACTGCACTCTATGCCACTCTACTCCACCACCAGACTCTACACCACTCCACAGTGTGCTACTGTATGCTGCTCGACTCAACAACAGTCTATTCCACACCACTCTACCATACTGTATAGTACTCTAATCCAATCCATGCCACTCCACTGTACAACCCTTTAATTTATAATTTACAAAACACCTTCAAATTATTATAACTCACCTACCTCCACACAAAGTGTATTGAACTCGGTACCACACTACATTATCTGTAACTCACGTCTTTCCCATCCCCTGCTTATACCATTTTATATTATCTCACTTATGCCATCTAGAATAATAGTAGTTACAAAAACAGTAATGACATTGCTAATCAAATCTTTTGTGAGAACATAGTGCATGGTAGAGTGGGAAGTTATAGTTAATTTAGTGTTGCTAACTATTTTGACTCTGTAAAAAAAAACACCTGTCTGCGTTACTTACATATTTTTAAGGGGAGGGGCATGCAGCCCCCCCTCCCTTAGCCCCAGATAATCTTGGGGACCCAATCTCCCGGGGCCAACTATTAATTAAAGCGGAAGGGGCATGTGACGCCCCTCCCCTTTCCAGCAATGGGTCCTGGGAGGCCCATTGCCAGGGCCAAAATGATTATTAAGGGGAGGGGGACTTGCGGCCACCCTCCCTAATGTTCGATAGGAACCCCATCATATGGAGGTAAAAAAAATGTAGCTGGCTGCGTGCCCCTCTCCCCCTGTTGGTATCTGCCCTGGGTACTCCATCCTCTGGGACAAAATACTTAACACTGTTCCAGCAAGCCCACCCCAGGACACAGTGGTTCCCTGCCTGGGAGGGTGCGGGTACAGCTTGCCTGCACTGTCCTGGGCTGGGAACTCTAGTTTGCTGCTGCTCGGTGGGAGCTGTAGGAAAATGCTGCTCCCACCCTGGTGGAACCAAACAGAAGTGCTGATTCCCGCCAGCACACACTATGGTGCTGGATGGAAAGCTGGCTGGGGCAACGGGAATCCTTGGGCTCCTGTGCAGCTCCCAATGTGCTCATTTGTGGGTGCAACAGGTGGTCATTGTGGCACCCAGTAGCGACCCCAGAGTATGGTGTCCCTGTTGCCCATTTTGCTTGGGTAGGGTGGCAGGGGATGGGGTACCTGGGGCCTTTTAAGGCACAGGGAGGTGGGCAATGCACCCCCCTCTTTAATTAAAATATAGCCCTGAGGGATCAGGTCGCTGAGGTCCATTTGGGTTTGGGGAGAGGGTAGAGAATTTGGCCCAGGGGTATGAGGCCACCGGTGCCTCTTAAGGCTCGGGAGGGGGGGCCACATGTTCCATCCCCTAAAATTAAAAATGACTATGGGGAATGGGGTTCCTGGGGCCCATTTGGGCTTGGGGATGTGGGCCACATGCCTACCTCCACTAATACTTGAGTAATGGTCCCTGGGGTCTCAGGGGTCTTTTAAGGCTCGGCGAGGGGGTCCCTCACCCACTCCATTTTAATTAAAAATATGGACATGGGGGTTCCAGGTGTCCATTTGGATTTGGGAATGGAGCCACATGCCCCCTCCTTTTATAGTAAGGAATTTGGCCCCAGGGTATGGGTCTCTGGAGCCTCTTAAGGCTTGGGGAGGGGGGTCACATTGCCCCTTCCCCTATAACTAAAGTATGTCTCCGGGGAATAGGGTCCTTGGGGACCAATTTGGCTGGAGGAGTGGGCCACACATCCCTCTTCCCTAAAGTTAATGTATTTGGCCCTGGGGCATGGGGTCACCGGGGCCTCTTAAAGCTTGGGGAGGTGGATCTCATACACCCTTAACAATATCATTTTTGGCCCTGGAGGATGGGGTTCCTGGGACAAATAGTTGCTTGGGAAGGGGGCCATGCTCGCTCCTCCCCTTTTTAGAAACAAAGGTCCCCATGGGCAATAGTGGCTTGGGGTGCTGCACGACCACCTCATCTGGCAAGGGGTTGGCTGTTTCACGAGGGCTGGATTTTAAACGTAGTAATACAATATTATTGTATGTTAAAGAAAACTAGAAATGCCCTGAAAAAAAACAGAGGTTAAAGTGATGTTATATTTAGGTGAAAATGTCAGAGCCAATCAAACTTTTAAACTCAAACAAATCACTGAAATTCACCAGATATAGTTATTTCTTGTAACTATAACTTGTGCCACACAACAATAACTACACCCTGCCCAATATACCATGCACTGTGTTCTCACAAATAAAGTGATTTGAGATGGCTTAAGTGTTGTCATAAATGCTATGATTTCATATGGTATATGTGATGTGAAAGGGCATAAGCTATGCATTGAGATTAAATGAATTATAGTTATTTTTGAGTGGTAAGTGAGTTGAAACCAGCATTTATGGAGGTGCGTATTTATAATAATTTGAAGGTGATGAATATATTATAAATTTAAGGCATAACTATAACTGTAGAGTTTCAAATGTTTGTGTAGTATCATTTTTGTTTGTAAAGAAAAAATATGTTTCCCTATCTATAACTAAGCTTTAACTCTTGTTTTTTTAATTGAATTTCATTGGTTTTGTTATGTTTAAAACATAAGTTAATATAGTGAGAGAAATTAAAGGCATATTTGTATTTAAAAATGGTGATGTTTAATCCAATTATAAAGTAACACTTTCATGCATGCATATACATGTCCGTGTTAAGTTATCCTTAACTGTCATTTTGTGTTGTAAATTACAAATAAACTTATATTACTTCCCTACAGTCACCACAATCTGTATGGTTTCTGTTTAATCTAGCAGTATTGGGCTGTGGTTATGGCCCATTTATTTTAGCTTTCTCTATGGTTGGAGACTATCGCCCCTTTATGGGGCTATTTTTGGGCTATTTTAATTTATTATGTATATTGTTTGCAAAAGTACACAAACTCTGTTGTTATAGTTTTGCAATAATATGTGTATGAAAGGGGAGAGGAACAAGGCAAAAATACTTTTTAAAAAACTGCAATTCTTAACGTGTTAATGAACTTATAGACAATAAAAAGAATGGCTACTTAGCCGATTCTACTTTGTCTGTTGTCAGGTGACAAGAAACAAAGTAGCCATTATTTTCAAGTCCCTGCACCCACTGCTGTCTCCTAAATTGCGGGGGGTGGGGATCCACGACAGTGCTTGCTTCTGTACAAGAGCATTTCCAATTCACATCAAATCAGTGATGGAGGTTCAGTGAACAGAGCACTGAAAGGCCAAGAAGGATACCCTGAAATAATGAGAAATGTGCATGGCTTTATTTGTTTTCTAACAAGTGTGTAATCTGTGGAATGGGAGGCAGGAGGCCAGCACCAAGATAGGCCATCCGCTTCAGTAGACATACACATGAGTCATTTCTTTGCAGACCTGGAGAGGGCATATTACACAGAAGATGCACTCATCTGTCATTTTAGGTTACTTTAATTTGTTTGGAGGAGCAGCACTGCGCATTATGAAGCAACCCAAGCAATGGCTAATTTGTTTGTTTTTCTTAACACACCAAAAAGGTGTATTTTTATGGCTTTCTTGTACAGTCAAAGATTCAGAGAATCTAATAAGAGAGTTCCTAGAAGGAAAAATTCATCTAAAAGAAACCAGGTATGCTTCTGTTATATTCCTTGTGACCCCATTTCGAATGACAGTGTCCGCCCTGTTGGCTGTTGCAAGATAATGTAATGTCCGATGGAATGATTGCTGTGTGAGGCCACGGGGCAAGCCTCAGGCAGCAGCTTGGTAGTTGAACTGGGCAGGATCAGCGACCATCCAAATGCTGTGTTTTAGACAATACTTATCTTCTGCTGGACATTATCTATCACTTCCTAGCGAAAATTGGTGATGCGTTATCTGCTGCTATGCTCGGTATCGTGGCTCAGCGGACAAATGCGTCCACTGCAGGGGCCTGTGCTCGATTTTATGGTCACAAGTTCAAATCCTGGTGGTCAGCTTTTCACCCATCTGAGGTCGAAAAAATGAGTACCACTGAGTTGAGTAACAATAAACATGTGTTACGCGGCGCCAAGATACTGCGCTTTACAAATGTTAAGTTATACCACTGGTGAGATTTAAGTCCCCTATGTGGCGAAGGAACATATGGCACCCCGTCCTGTTCTCCCTCTTGTCAGGCAGTGAACTTTATTTAATCACTATTTTCTCATCTGTCATGAGACAAGTGGAGGTGTTTTCTGCCCACATGCTGACTAGGTTGTGCTCTTTTGAGAAAATACTCCCTGTGAGGAGGTAGAGTCATTTTTACTCCAGTCACTTTGTGTTACATACTTCAGTTGTGATGGAGTAACCTGTCCACTGAGATCTAAGTCATGCACTGAAACATATCTTTGGAGACTGAAATTCCAATTTAGAGCCAATCACAAATCACTGCATAGAAAGTACAACTTGAACAGGTGCAAAAGAGTTCAGGCCACTTGGCAAGATTTGCATTCAGAACACAGAAGCTTTTGTATGTTGTGGAGTTTTTATCAGGTTGGCACAGTAAACGGGTGGATTGCTTGTCAAAAGTACTTTTCAGATGGTAGAAAATGGATCACAAATCAAGGAGGTGTGATGAGGTGAAGTGTGTGGTAGTGTTGACTTGCTAATTAGCTATTTGAGAGAGTCGTTGCACAGTACTGGGACTGTCTAAGACTTTGTAAGACCCCCTGTGAGTCTTTATAAGATTATTCCAAGGATAATGAAAAGAAAAAACCCACGTCAGACAAGGATTCCAGGTTACCTTTTCATGGATATATTAAAAAATGTACTAATTACAAAAGCAGAAAATAACTAGTTGTAAGAAGTTGGATTATTGGTTGACGAGTGTAATAACAATCATTGTCAGGGTGAAGCACAATTGTCTATAAATAACCCTGTGCTTAGCCCTCTAGTAGCCTAGCACAAGCAGTCAGACTTAACTTAGAAGTAATGTACAAAGTATATATACTGCACTCAAACAGTAATTAAGTGAAAACACAACACACAAAGAATCCCACTTAGGAAAATTGAGGATGGTTTAATAAACAAGATGAAATCAAAATGACTAAAATCCAATCAGTAGAACTGGAGATATGAGTTTTTAAACTGTTCTGTAAAAATAGCACCAGAAGGTGCGAAGCGTCAACTGCGGCTATCTGGTTGCGCCAGACTGGGACAAACGCATAAGTTGAGGCCTACTTTAATGAAGCATGGGTCAAATATAGTATCAGATTTGTCCAGCTGAAGATTTTATCTTCTGATTATGGTACTGGGTCAGAGCAGCATGTGTTACTTTGCGTTAGAGCCGGTCAAGCCTTCAGTCAGTATATGCAGAGTATGGCTCTGCAGGGCTCTGTTTTGATCAGCGTCGGATCCGGTGAGGCCCTTGATGAGAAGGTGTGTTTCTCTTCTGGGCTTTGCATTGTGTTGGATCTGGTGAAACCTTCTGGTAGGGCGTTAGTACACTCTGACTCCAGCCATGTTTAGAAGACCATACGGACAGCACTTGAGAGACAGGACTCACTCCCACGGAGGCCAGCAGAGGGGGCCAGGTTAGGTTCAGTTGGGAAGCTTTGAAGCAGGAAACACATCTGGAAGCGTGTTGTGTAACTCAAACAGGAAGTCTGTCAACAGACCCTGGGAGTCACTTCTAGGTTCCTGGGTTCAATGCAAGTAGGTCCAGCCTTCCATCTTCAGACAGCAGGGCTGTCCTTCTGAATCTTCTCAGGTCCAGTAATGTTCTGCTGAGAGGTTCTGAGGGTGCCATTTTTATGCCCATACACCTCTTTGTCTAACTCTAAAACTTTTCCGGTCAGTTCTCCTCTTTCCCCTGAGTTTGGCCCCAGCTTGCCTAGTGAAACAAAGGCCAAGTAAGCCCATGTGTGAGCTGCAGTTCATCAGGATTGACTTTTCTAAAGTCAGGAGGGCTGGATACAGCCCCCTAGGCTAACCATTGTAGTGTACTGGGGTGGCATAGTGAGCAAAAGAACAATGGATTTAACTCAGATCTCTTGAATGGGGGTGAGTGGTTGAAAAGTTTCAGCACTCCGTCCATTATCTTGTGTTTGCTATGTTTGTCCTACGTGGCCAACGGTATGCTCAGACGTGGGTACCTTGCTCGCTGTGCCACAGGATTGAAGCTAGCCTGGCTTTTTGGGGGTGATTCCCCCAAACCAGTCTCAGGATGCTGGTTTCTGGTCCAGGGAAGACCTTCCCTGGCAGTTCAGGCTGCACTGTTCTCATGAGAAGCAGGGTCAAGACTGATTTGCATATGGCTGGGTCCAAACTGGGGTGGCATAGTGAACAAAAGAACGATGGATTTAACCCAGAGTAGTTGAAAAGTTTCAGCACTACGCCCATCATCTTGTTGTGTTTGTTATGTTTGCCATAACTGGCCTAAGGTATACCCAGACATGGGTCCCTCACTTACTGTGCCACTGGATTCAAGCTAGCCTGGCTGATGAAGGGTGATTCCCCGAAACTGGTCCCAGGATGCTTGCTTCTGGTCCAGGGGGAACAAGCCTGGGAGTGTTGACTGGACTGTTCCTATGAAGAGTAGGGTCAAGACTGATTTGCAAATGGCTGGGTCCAAACTGGGTGGCATACTGAGCAAAATAATTATGGATTTAACTCAGATCTCTTGACTTGGGGTGAGGGGATAAATTGTTTCAGCACTCCATCCATCTTCTTTTTTTTGCATTGAAGTGCACTAAGGGCTGAGGCCCAGATCCTACCCAGCCTCCTATCAGGAAGACCCTCACCTCTCCACAACCAGGCCCTTTAGTCAACTGTATGAGATGAACACACATTCCCCCATAGGAGGGCCATTAACACTCAGTCTAATATTGGCATTTCCAAAATAATAATTTAAAAACTGACTTTACCATTAACCCCTTCACTCGTAGTACCCCCCACCCCCCCAAGTGCTAAGCTTCTTTTTTTCTTTTTGGCTATCTGGGGTACTTCGGCCTTAGACCTTCATTATGTTTTGTCCACATAAGCTATCCGCGCCCAATTTGGATCCTTTTTCCCCATAATCCTATGAAGTCTAAAGGTGCCCAGGGTTTGTGGATTCCCATGGAGGGGACTGAAAAATTTCTTAATTATGGGGCTTATTTATGAGCCCCTTGCAGCTTTTTTTGTGCCGCTGTTTCATGATTTTTTGTGACACAGCGACCATGTAAACAATGCACCATGTTGTGCCATATTTAGAAAGTGATGCATCTAGGCAGATACGTCACCTTGTAAACCTCTGTGCCACATTATACCTGCGTTAGGTTTAGTGTATGCAGGTTAGGCGTCTCCCGCAAGAAAGCCTATCAGATTTCCCTGCGCCACTTCTAGGATGTCACTGCTTCAAAACCTTATTCCTGCTTCAAAGCAGGCATAAAGGTGACTCAGTGCAATGTGTATAGGCATCCCCCGTACATTGTTGGAGTTGCGTGATGCTTACAACACAACTCAAGCAATGCGTGAGTTTTGCGCTGACAGATATGTCAGGATTCCTGACACATCTGTCATTCCTTGCGACGTGTTACATTTTGTTGCAGGCACTTGGGCAACCCACATAAGTGAGGTAGCATTTTTATCGGGAGACCTTGGCGAATGCTGGGTGGCAGAAAATTTGTGCTAGCCTGGATATCCCACACATTTTTCACACAGAAAAGTGGAAAAAATTTGACTTTTAAGCTAAATTTGAGGTTGGCAGGGGATTCTGTGTAAGAAACGTTTGGGCGATCCATGCAAGTCAGATCTTCCTGAACTTCCATGGGTGTCTAGTTTTCAGAAATATCTGGGTTTGGTAGATTTCCCTAGATGGCCACCGAGCCAGAGACCAAAAACGCAGATGCCTCCTTGCAAACCCAGGTCGTTTTGTAATAGATCATTTTGTTGTCTCCGCAATACGTTTTGGTTCCTTCCCTGTCTCTGACACTTGGCCCACCCACAAAAGTGAGATAGCATTTTTATCGGGAGGCCTGAGGAATGCTGGGTGGTAGGAAATTTGTGCCAGCCCAGTGATCCCACAACTTTCCTTTACAGAAATGTGATGAAAATGGGACTATTTAGCTAAATTTAAGGATTGCAGTAAATTTTTGGTCTGAAAACTTTGGGGTATCCATGCAAGCCACACCTACTTGGACTCCCCTGGGTATATAATGTTCAGAAATGTCTGGTTTTAACGTTTCCTGAAATGGCCTCCGAGCCCGGAACCAAAAACATTGGTGCCCCTTTTAAAACCAGGTCGTTCTGTAATAGATAATTTTGATGACTCCGCAATACGTTTTGGGCCCTCCTCTGTTGTGGGCACTTGGCCCACCCACACAAGTGAGGTAGAATTTTTATCGGGAGACCTCGGGAACACTGGGTGGTAGGGCATTTTTGCCAGCCCGGGAATCCCACAACATTCCCACACAGAAATGTGAAGAAAAAATATGTTTTTCTCAAAGAATCAAATTTAGGAGGGCTTCTGGGTATTTAAACCTTATGGGATCTCCACAAACCGTACCACATATTATTCCCTTAGTGACCCTAGTTTCCAAAAAGATATAAGAGCAGAAGGTGATCACTACAGAGAGAATATGCACTGACAGTAAAAAGCAAAAAAACACCAAAATATTATTGCACACCCATCGATTAGCCAATCACAGGCATACTGATTGGATTTGGCATGAGGGTAAGTAAATGGTTCCTAAAAAAAAAAATGGCACCACTGACTTTACAAAATCAAATCCACAAAAGTCTCTGTTAATAATTTCAACATTAGATCAAAGAACCACTGATTTACAGCTTGTTAGCTGTCAAAAAACGACAGGGCAACCACTGCTTTACAATCCATTCACACTGCTTGCATGCATAACACACAGAAAGCCATTCACACTGCCAGCTGAAGGTCCAAAACAATACAACACTTACATTTACAAACAGCAACATTCAAAGGCCCATCACTTCCATATGTTAACAGGACCAGCACACCAATCACACCACCAAGCACCCAAACATCAGACAACTGACAAACACGTTTCAAGCAAGAAAATACACATACTGGTTACCAGCCAGCAACACACCTGAAGTCCACGCACATTATCAGCTATAGAAACTATTTCCTTTCCCCCATGCCTGTTATTTGAAATCCCTTTCCCCCATAGAGAAGGACTCAGCTTTGGACATTTGCTTCTCTGGACTTGCTGGAAGCAAATAGTTTCCAGCCCTCCCCACCTGAATTTTATGACGTTGGCACACCACGTGCTTATCAACCTCATCAGATCGCTAAAGGAGTTTGGGAATGGCAGCAGAAGTGCTTTCGGTGGCATCCCCGGTAGGGGCTTTTAGAGAGGCAGCCCGCGGGTTGAGAGCCACCGCTTCTCCTGTGGGTGGATGTGAGGACGACTTGCAGTCATCAATAAATACATCTATATTTGTAGACCGCGCTTGTCACTCTGATGGGTATCCAGGGGCTGAGTGAGGAAGAGCTACTCGAACGGCCAGGTCTTGAGTCCATTCCTGATATCGGCGAGGGAGGAATAGGTTAGGAGGTGTATCTGGATGTCATGCTAGGCTTTGGCTGTGATGTGAGAGAATGAGCGACCCCTGGCTCGGGTGCGATGGATGCCGTGTATGGTGGTGAGGGTGAGAGAGGCAGACCCCAGGTGTCTGGTGGGCTGGTGGAAGGTCACGTGTTAGTTCAGGTATTCCGGTCATGGAGGGCTTTGTAGGCGTGCGTGAGCAGCTTGAAAATGCCTCTCTTCTTGATGGGGAGCCAGTGCAGGCTGCGGAGCTGGGTGATGATGTGGGAATGCCTCGTTAGGTCCAGGATGATTTTAACTGCTGTGTTCTGGATTGGCACTTGAGAAGGAGGGTGGTGGTTCCAACAAAGAGGGCATTCCCAAAGCAAAGTCAACTGGTGATGAGTGCATGAGTGACGTTTTTCCGCTGTTGGGATCCATCTGAAGATTTTACGGAGCAGTTTGAGGATGTTGAAGCAGATGGAGGTAACCATGGTGAGCTGACGTCTCATGGAGAGCTCGTTGTCGAGGATGATTCTGAGGTTGTGGGCGTGGGTGGTGGGTGCTGATCCGAGGCTGGAGGGTCACCAAAAGTCATCCCATGGTGAGGGGGGTCTTCTGAAGAGGAGCACTTTGGTTTTGTCCGTATTGAGTCTGAGGCAGTTGACTCTCATCCAGTCAGTGATGGCGGTCATTACATTCTGATAGTCTGATCTGGTGGTGTCTATGTCTTCAGTGAGGGAGAGTATGAGCTGGGTGTCGTTGGCATAGGAGATGATGTTGAGACCATGGCTGTGAATTATGAGTGCCAGAGTCATCATGTAAACATTGAACAGTGTGGGGCTGAGAGAGGAGCCCTGGGCACACCACAAATGATGCTCTTTGGGTCGGAGGTGTAAGGAGGAAGTTAGATTATCTCAGTGCATCTGGTGAGGAATGATGATAGCAGCTTGAGGGTGTTGCCGTAGATGCCGGTGTGATGAAATCTTTGGATGAGGAGGTGGTGGGAGACGGTGTCGAAGGCCGCTGATAGGTCAAGGAGGATCAGGGCTGCTGACTAGCCATGTTCAAGGATGGCTCTGATGTTTTCTATGGCGGCAATGAGGGCAGTTTCTTTGCTGTGGTTCTAATGCATTGGGAAGGGTTGAGCAGGTGGTTGGATTCCAGGTAGTTGGTGCGTTGGGCATTGACGTCTTTCTCCAGTACCTTGACTGGAAAGAGGAGGAGCGAGATGGGGCAGTAGTTTTTGAGGTCGGATTTGTCCACTGTGGGTTTCTTCAGAAGGGTTTTGATTCTGCATTCTTTAAGGTTTCAATAAAGGTGGTGGAGCTGAACTCCGAGTTGATAATGCTGGTGAGTGGACTTCTGATTTGGGTGGTGGGGACAGGGGTTGGTCGGAACACCAGAGTGGATGGAGGACATTATGGATGTTGTGGTTTCAGTGCAGAGACATGTCCAGTCGATCAGGAAGTTCGGCAGGAGGTTGCTGGAAGGAGCGGGAAGGTCTGACTGAGGCAGTTGAGGTTTAAAGGTTTTGTAGATGCTGGCAATCTTGGTGTGGAAGAAGTTAGCGAGTGAGTTGCAGAAGGACTGGGAGGGCTGTATGGAGTTTTTGATGGTGTCAGGGAAGGAGAATTCTCTGACAATGAGGAAAAGTTCCTTGGTGCGGTTGGTGGACTGGAGGGGCAGGTGGTGAATGCAGCTTTCTTTGCTTCTCTGGCGGCATGGTGGTGGGATTTGAGAGTCGTCTTGAAAGCTGTGTGGTTGACTGGGTTTCTGCTGGTGCACCAGCATCTCTCCAGAGGTTTGCATTTGTGTTTTTTAGCTTTGAGTTTGGAGGTGAACCAGATGGTATGCTTGTTGGTTCTGCTGTTGCTGATGGTTTTGATGGGAGCGATGGAGTCAGCGCTGGTAGTGATCCTTTCAGATAGGTGGGTGGTGGCTTGATTGACATCGTTGGATGTTTGGAGCATGGTGATGTTGAGGGTCGTCATCCATAGGGATTTGGTAATAGTGTTCCAGCTGTGGTGGGCGGCGGGAGGCGGGGTGTTGTGAAAATACAGCTGAGGGTGTGGCTGGCGATATGCATGGTGTCGGTCATGATCCGTTTGAGGCCCAGGTTATCCATGGAGTAAAGCAGGGTGGCCGGGCTGGTGTCTGAGGGGTCTTTGAAGTGGAGGTTGAGGTCGCCAACAAAGAGGTAATGTCTGGATTCCAAGGCGAGGGGGTGATGATTTCAGAGATGTTGTTGCAGAAGGGGGTGCTGGGTCCTGGTGGTCTGTAGGTGAGGGTGCCTCTGGCAGTTGAATTTGTGTTGGCATGAAGGTGGAAGTTGAGGAGTTCAATGTCAGGAGAGGAGAGCCATCCGAGATGGTGAGCCTGATGTTGTCCTTGTGGATGATGGGGATTCTTCCTCCGGGTCTGCCTGGCCAGTCCTTGTGAGTCAATTTGTAGCCAGTTGGATTGGTGGGGACTATGTCTGAAGCTGAGGGGTTCATACGCCAGGTCTCTGTGAGGAACACTACATCGGTGCTGGTGATGGTGTCCTAGAGTTTAATGGCATGCTTGGTCAGAGGGCGGACATTGAGTAGCATGCATTGAAGTTTGGGCTGGTGGTCGGTGGTCTTTGTAGAGGCCCATGGTTCAGTGGAGTCACAGGTGAAGTTGCAGTGGAGGCAGGAGAAAGATCTTTCGGTGCCTATGGGTGAGCGGGTGCAGCAGAGGGCACTGCAGCATCCTGGGTCCATTCTATGGAGAGCGGAGCTTGAATAGCAGTAGACTGTTGGTGGCCAGGGATACTGGTGCTGGGTGCGCTCGGAGCATAGACCAGCACAGATGGGCATACTTTGGCAAGCCACTTGGGGCACTTGCTGCACAGCCGCGGAGTGGCTGGCATTAAGTATCAAACTTATCAGGTGGATTAGTTCCTCGTAAGTGGGAGAGTGCACAGACAGGTGGAATTGAAACGCAGACCACCGGGATCCCAGGGGATCCGCAAGGTCAGATCTTAACAGAGGTTCCTGGCGTACCTCCGGTCAGTAGACAGAGGAGGGCAGGTCGAGGGAGAATGTCTCGTGATGATCAACTGTCCTGTAGCTACGCTGGGACCCTCTGTCTAACCTAAGGGGCAATTTATTCTCAACCTTAGGATGGAATTCGCTCCCTACATCAAATTAGGTGCAGTATCGTACTTTACAAGTGGCTACTCTTTCATTCAGAGGGTGTCTCACTGATTAATATAGGGTATGAGTGTATCATCCTCGGTCCTGATGAAATGCCATTTGACCCTCCTGGCAGACTAAGTCATGAAACATGTTGACCCCACCTTATCACCTTAATTGATAGCTATTATGGTACATTGCTACTAGAAGATAGCTCCTCTGTTTATATTTAGTCAAGATACCTGTACCCCATTAAACTCTCCTTAGGTTCCAATAGGCAATTGTATCCACACCCTTATCACCACCCTATCCTTTACACGAGTTACTCTCATGCACTCATCTAATGGCTGTGATAGAGCAAAAGACCTCCAATAAAGAGCCCCCAGGCCCATAAGACATTGCAACGCCCGCTTGATGAGGAGCGCCTGATGATGAAGCATGACACCCTACCAGGTGTGTGAGGGCTTCACGATCTGACCTTGTGGATCCCCTGGGATCCCGGTGGCCGGCTTTTCAATTCCACCTGTCTGTGGACTCTCCCACTTACAAGGAACTGCACCCCATGATAAGTTTGATACAGCATTCTAGAAGGAGCATGGGTGTAGAAACCCTTAAAATATTTAGCTCTCCGTCCCTCCTGTGTTGACATAGCTGGCATTAAGTAGCCTTGAGTGGTGGGCGGGTCTAGAGGGAAAGCCTGCAATGCGCTAATGTCATAGTCTGAAGAAAATGGCAGCTGGCTGGTTACCTAGCAACCAGTCACACTGGGCAGGAAGCTGAGCAGCGATGGAGGCAGGAGCGCCTAACAGGAGGGAGACTTGTTAAAGTTTGCAAGTCTCAGTCACGCAGGATAGCGGGGTCGGATGACACCAATCTCACTAATGCCGCTCAGCGGACGGCATTAAGAATCCTTTGGGGGTGGGCAGAGAGGTGGGTGGGTCTGAAGGTGAGGCTGAAGAAAATGGCAGCCAGCCGGCATTCATGGCAAAAATGTAAGGGAATGCCATGTAAAGATGGCCATTTCTAACATTAGTCAATTAGGAATCAGCATCATCAAAATAGACAAAGCTATATTTGTTAAGAGGAGTAACATAAGGTCAGCTTCTGAAGGAAACCCAAAGAAACAACTAGGTATAAAGCAAAAAGACAGACATAGAGTCTGCTATCAAACAAGCCCAGAAAGTACTAAGTTTAAAATAAATAAACAGACTAGCACAGTGTCTGCCATCTAAAGAATGAATTTGCTCATCTCCAAAATACAGCAATTTATAACATATCAGTATACAGAAGCCACACATATTTCATGATTTTATGGCATGACAGGTTTGAACTAGCAATGTAATTAACTCATAGTCCAATTGTTACTCTGGTTAATAAAATATCTCTGTTGTGAGAATCAGAAAAATGCCAACTTTTATTTCTTGAAATGTTAATTTAAAGTCAACAACATCATCTTTTGTCTGAATGCAAACACCATCTGTTGTGCAATAAATTATTAAATTTAATTTACAGAAATGATCACAAACCAAAGATGTACTGGACTTGTCTCACTAATTATAAACTCATGACTATTTGTGGTTGATCCACTTTTTACAGGGACATTTGCTGACAACTTACTAGTCATTCACTTATTTGAAAAACCTGAAACTAGGACTTCTTTTTGCCAAAGTGGTAGATCTGGAATTTCCACTGGTCTAACCTTGGATTGGGTAGCACCTGTACCAATTATAAATGATACGGGATGGTCATTATATCTCCTTTTACACATGAGTCATCCGGGTCTACCTCCAGGACTGCAACAAGCATGCAATCCTTCTCCCCACACAGGCAACATCATTGTGCCTGAATCGTTCCAGAAGGGGTCCTGAGTGTAGCTGTAAATTGTGGAAATCGTCAGTAATTACTGAACGTTTTTGCTGAAATTTAAAATTTGTTTGAAATACTGATATATTATTCTGCATAAGACCAGGGCTGAAGGCATATTCCAATTGAAATGCCATGTATTCTGGATGTTCTGCACAAATGCTGGTAGGGCTAGGACAAATTACTGCATCATCCCATTCCTTGCCATTGCAACATGGTCCCAATCTCTATGCTGCTGAATGGGATTTATTTGAGAGACCATTTGTGTATTGTTTTGAAATCTATTCACATTAAATTTACAGTCTCTCTTCTAGTGTCAGTCTCTACCACAATGTGACATACTTATTTCACTTGACTATTGCTAGAATTATTAAAGTTATTAAATATTATTAGTAAAGCATATACCTCCACAACTAGAACTAGCATTTCCAACTCACATGCCACCTTGAAAAGCACATTGATCTGAAAGGAAGTCACATTTCAGAATGTACTGAACATCTGTGCCACCATCAACTTTTACTTGGTTGTTTTCTTCTTGCATCACAGTAATCACTACAATGCTTCATGTAGGTGAGAATCTCATCTAATGATTTCAGTTACCAACACATCACACTTTTATAAGGATGTGTACTGATCTCTGGATCGAAATCCAACACATAAGCAGAAACTAATCCTGACACACATTCCATTGGTGAATCATCAACTCCACTAAGCTGACTGCAAATCTGCATCAATCTGCACGAACAGACTCATCTGAATTTTACTTCTGCAGGAAATAGTGTTACTGGTTGAGGGGGGTGAAAGCCTATTCAAGCAGCAGCCACGTTGGTTGCTGTGGCATGAAGAGTCAGGTTCACCAGAGCTTCGTACTGACGGGCAACGTGAATGGCAGGATCTTGGTGCAAACTGGCCCTTTGGCATAGAGCCCAAAACTTCAGGATTTCTAATTTTCTTGAAAGGGAAGCTCAACCAATGCCACACCAAGGGTCCAGAACCTAAGGGGTACCTCGTGGGGATTAGGAACTAACTCCAGCAGCATCCATCAGGCCTCAGGCAGGTCCAGGTGTAGGTCCAGGCAGCAGGGCAGATGCAGGGAGACCCCTGGAGCCTAATATGTCCCGCTAGCTCAGAACAGGAGGTCAGTCACTTGACCCTTGGAGTCACTTTAGCCTGGGATGAATAGTGCAGGTCCTGTCTTCCTTCTTAGCAAGAAGAGCACCAGCAGAGTAGTGGTCCGTCTTGCAGCAGAGCAGTACAACAGTTCTTCTTTTGTAGCATCCACAGGTCCAGAGGTGTACTGAAGAGTTGGGTCTGAGCATCCATTATTTATACCAGGTGCCCTCTGTGAAACAGGAGATGGTTCTCGAGGTTTCCGCCGCCAGGGGTGTTTGAAATTTCCTGCCTCCCTTCCCTGGCTCCAGCTTGTCTGGGGTCACAAATTACTAGTGTCAAATCATTTGTGAGTGTGCCCAGACAGAGCCTATGTGATGTGCAAGTGTGGTAGGGGACAGTTCCTTCCCTTCAACAAGTCAGAGATAGCCTTTTCTGCCAACACCTATCTTCCCTTTGTCTCACTGTTTGGGAGCAGTACACAAAGATAAACTGCCAGCTACACCTAGTCATGTAGCACAGGATACAGACAGGAGACACCAAATGGTTGGGACAAGAAAATGGGAACTTTCTAAAATTGGCATTTTCAGAATTGTGATTTATAATCCAACTTTTCAATTGAAGAAGGCTTTAAATCCCAATTATTTAGACACCAAACTTGACTGTCATACCTGATCCAAATTGAAAGTATTCACTTATTAAATGTAGTATGTTAACCCAAAGTTATCCTTTGGAAGAGGTGGGTCTTGCAGTAGTCAAAACAAATGTAAGATTTTTTTTACTACCAGTGATGTAAAAGTTAAAAGGACATGTCCAACTTCATAATACACTAAATCCTGTCCTCTGGGCTGTTTAGGGCTTACCCTAGGGGTGACTTATATCTATTAAAAAGGAAGGTTTAGGTCTGGCAAAAGGTTAATTTTTGCCATGTCATAGTGGCAGCTTAAATTGAACACACAGGCTTCGATGGCATGCTTGAGACATATTTAATAGGCTGGCACAATCAGTGCAGCTGGCTTACTAGTAGCATTCTAGTAAACATCAGTTATTCTGTGCCAAGATATTCTTCTGGGTGAAAGTGCACTTTACAAAATACACATTTGTTGTTAGCATTTAATTTGCAGGCCCTGTCTACAAAAATCACCACTTTACTCGGAGCTTACAAGTAAATTAAATGTGCCAAAATGGTTGTTAGCCAATTTCACCAAGTTGCTATCGGGGGCAGAAGCTGTTGGATTTACAACCCAACACCTTCCCTGCTGTTGCACAAACTGGAGTAGGAATAGTAAACTATACTATTCCTAAGTCCAGCGCGCTCCCTACAGCAAGTCGTTGTAACGACTTGCAATGTAATGGTTCACGTTGTAACAACGCGGTCATTATAATGACCGCGTTGTAATGGAATGCGTTGTTGAGCATTCGATGTAAATAGGTATATTCCCACAAACTCATATCTGCCTTGGTGGCGGCACAATAGTGAAACAAAGAGTTGCTGATTGAAACAGGCCTTGTCTTCAATGTGCAGGCAGCACACACTTTCAAGGGGGACAGAGAGCCTCTCCAGCAGGAGAATGTCTGGTCCATGGGACATCGTCTCTACCCTCCAGATGGGTGCCCTCAATGTGCTGCACCCAGAGCAACCACAAATGGGAGACATCGTTTACATCGAATGCGCTACAACACATTCCATTAGAACGCAGTCATTGTTACAACGTGAACCATTACATTGTAAGTCGTTACAACGACTTGCTGTAGGGGGCAGAAGGTGATGGATTTACAATCCAACACCTTCCCTGCTGTTGCACAAACTGCAGTGTGAATAGTAAATTATACTATTCCTAAGTCCAGCGTGCCCCCTACAGCAAGTTATTGTAACGACTTGCAATGTAATGGTTCGCTTTGTAACAACGTAGTCATTGTAATAACCACATTGTAATGGAATGCGTTGTAGAGCATTCGATGTAAAGAGGTATATACCCACAAACTCATATCTGCCTTGGTGGCAGCACAATAGTGAAGCACAGAGCGGCTGATTGAAACAGGCCTTGTATTCACTGTGCAGGCAGCACACAGCCTGCACTATCAAGGGGGACAGAGAGCCACTCCAGCAGGAGAATGTCTGGTCCATGGGACATCTTCTTTCCCCTCCAGACGGGTGCCCTAAGAGGACTAAATGACTGTGCCCCACCTCTTTGCAGCTCACAGTCAGTGATCCTCCTGACAGCCTTTTTGCCTCTATGCTTGCATAAATAATGCAGCGCAGGTGCAGAGGCAAAGTGTTTCCATCATTTGCAATGGGCCACGTCCCCTTCAGATAATGCCAGCGCCATATGTGTGCCAGCATTATCTGTATTACAGCATGGATGCACAGGCATCTGCTGCCCTTTCCATAATGCAACATGGGAGCACATGCCTGTTGCACCTCGGAACACTGTAGGCACCAGAAATATTAGAATGAGTTGAATTTCCAGATTGTAATTCACTCTTGACAGTGGGAATTCTATGAAAGATGAAAAAACCCACTACAGGGAGGATGGCCATGCTAAATGTAGTGTACCCCTAGAGATGTGCAAGATTGTGGTTCTTTAAAAATATTTTGCACGTGGAGACCCACACAACACAAATAAAAATAGTTCCTGCGATAGGCAAGCTTAAGTTCCTTGGGCAATGCAAGAGAACACCATACACATTTCTAGGGTATGTATGAGAACAGGTTTCTTAACAAAGATGAAGAAACATGAAAAAGTAACATTTTGATATGCACATTTGAATTTATTGTTATTTTGCTGTCGTCAACGTCGGTTGTACGACAGAACCATGCATGCTATTACCACGCATGCCTTTACAACGTAGCCATTACAAAGCATATGCCTTTACCAAGCAAAACTTTTCCATGCATATGCCTTTACCACACATGATTTTAAAACGAAAATGTAAGTATTTCACAGGTAAGTATAAAGCCTGCTCCAGTAGGATATATATGTAATAACTTTGGCGTAGTTTGACGAATCATCATGACATTTTCAAAATTAGATTGCCACTCACTTCAGCTACTGTCTTGAATGTTTTGAGTGAATCACCAAGCAGGGTCCAAGAGAAAGGGGCAGTCCCAAAACACGTTTCCCCCCATGCAATTTCCCATAGGGATTTTGAACACAACTACAGCCCTAACGGCTGAATGATATTATACCAAATTTGGCCAAAAGGTAGATACTGGCCCCAAAAGAGCTCTTTTTGTAATTTGGTGTAAATTTGTTCAGCAGTTTTGGAGTTATTAAAGAAAAAATATTTATAGATTTCTAGGGACGTGGAGGGTCTGCGGATCCGACAAATCTCATGATTAGATCTGATTGGCTGCCACCACTTCAACCTGTAAGTGCCGGCAGTGGTCTTGAGACCTAGACACGGCCAAGTCCCAAGAAGAAACGTCCCCCCAAAAATTAAGGGGGCATAGTATGAATATCCTGCCCCTCTAGTCCTGGGGTTGGGGTCCCACAGGGAAAAACAATTGTGTGTGCCCTCCCTACCCAAGATGATTTCAGCCCTGGTACCATTTGCCCAGGGCCCGCCAATTTTACATGCCGGGAGGGGGGGGCAAAGTGGACCCCACCCCCCTCTAGCCGATTTCAGCCTCGGGAACCCCATCCACCGGGACGTGGCCCTAAAACAAATGGGTAAGGGAGGTCACACGGCCACCACTTCCCGGGCCTCTTTCGGCCTCAGGGACCAATCCTTTTCGGCCTGGATGTGCACACAGAAGGGAAGGGGGCCATGAGAAAATGGGGTTTCGGCCCGACTCAGTGCTCACATAAGGAGCATGGAAGAGAAATTTGAGCTTCAGAATCCAAGTAGCCCACAAGCCAGGTAGTTGCTTTAACTTTACTCATAAAGACAGTGAAAGCTAAATCCCATATGAGGCTCAGGGACACTTCTTCTTGAACCTAGGTCACTGAGATGGTGATAAACCAGTGCTCACAACACACAAGATGAAGACCAGTGGGTACTAAACATGGGAATATGAGGAGTGCAACTAAGGTGTGTTAAATGTGATCACAGCGAGAAACTGTGCTCACTAGGCAGAATCTTCACTCAACTCAATGCTATTGAAAGTTGATTTTTGGAAGCCATCTCTAAGTCTCTGGATAGGGGTTGAAAGGACTTCTTGGCATGATGTGAACATGTCACTAGATGCCTTTGGTAGGCTGGGTGCTTTCAGTCAGCCAAGGTCAGAAACAGCCACAGGGCAGGCTTGCACAGCTTCCTTGCTCAAGATAGGCCATGAGCTTATATTCAGAGCTTTTGCAGTTGGACATCAACCCGGTATCAGTTAGTTTAAGTGTATCCCAAAGTTTCTAATGTCCAATTTGCCAGGTTGAGTTTGATTTTTTACCCAGGATGAATTGTAAAGCCTGATGACTAGTAGATTGTTATTCATTTGTCAACTGCTATGAGAAAACATGAGTATTTCACTCCTTTATGTCATGGACAAAATAGGGAGCTACAGAAAGTATGGGAGCGAAATGGTGTGAAGGTTGTCCATGTTGTTTCTCTGCAGGCAGTTGCCATCCTGCCTTTTGCCTTCACTGTTCATACAGATGCTCATAGTCATCTAAAGGTAACCCTTACATAATTTGAACTGAAGGTCATCACAATCAGTGTTCCACCCTCACTCGATGTTTGTGATCATATTGACATCTAAATCTAGATAATGAGGTCTCTAAATGTAATTTACACGGGGAGGTGGTTTAGATGCTGCACTCTCAAACTTCATCAATGCTGCCACTAGTCAGGACCTTGCTTAAGGGGTTGAGTGAGATACCTTTTCAAGACCACAGGATAGGAAGACTAGTCTAGAGTTCCTCTTATGCTTGAAGGCAGCAGTGGTGTCCTTTGGGGAAAGTTGTTTTGTAGTTAGGAATGTCTCTCAAGCTAAGGTAAAATGAAAACATACGAAGGAAATTGCAAGTATGGAAAAGCTGCACAATCATTCATGGGCGAGGGAATTGGCTTGTATGGAAAAGCTGCACAATAATTAAAGGGCTTTTGTCCACAAGGGAGCATCCAGTATAGTGTTATCCTCTTTGGATTGGCTGCGCTAAAGCACAAAGTAAAGATGACAGGTATTCAAGAATATGCACTGGTCAAGAGCAGGTGCTACAATAGGTTGACTCAAGAGGATGCAGGGGTTTCAAATTGGCACTATGATCTTTTTAGGCCCCTTCTTTAGTGAGTGATGACATTTTGTGCTTTGATCATTGGTTCAGGTGAGCTAGCTCCAAGCCAAAATGTCTCTGTTTGAGCTCAATAAGGGACTTTCAGTGTGCATGGTTTTTGGGGTGATGCTGTTTCAGATTTATTTAATGTGTTTGTGGTTTATATACGTTTTCAGCACCAGGGTCCTCGTTTAGTGCAAGATGGTAATGGAGAATATATCAAAGAAATAACAGCTGCTGCAACCATACTGCCGGTGATATAATATACAGCACCCTGTTTCAACATCTTCCAATGAGGCACATCCCAATGTTTCGTCTTCTCTGGCTCTTTTTGTCTCTGCTAAGATTCAGAGTTATTTGGGGCATGGACAAGATGGCCACCACACTGGACGTGCTTTAGGGAGCTCCACCACCAGCCTGATTATAATCCTCATTTCATCCTGCCTATCTCTCTACTACTGTCCCAGGAAGAGATCCCCCAATGTTGGTACTGTTGGGGGCTACGTGGGTGCATTGTGCTGAACGAGCGACTCTCCCGCATTCATATGCCTCCCCAGGGTATACCTGAGGCCTACAGTGACTAATGACCACGCAGTCTCGCTTACTACGGGGGCTTACCGGCATCACAGAACTTTGGGACGGAGCCAGGGTGGTGACATGCGGCTGAAGTGGTTTCCCACCTGATTGCTGTGCCCAAGACACTGTCTGGGGCGGCTGTTCAGGCAGAGGCCTGCCCAGCATGCACAAGATATAGGTGGTGTTTGTCTGCTGCTGGAGCCCAGAGGCCTGGGGGGGCAGCTGCGGCCCGTGCAGGTAAGAGCAGTGGGGCAGTGGGGATGGGTAAGTAGCATTTCGCCGGACGATGATGAGGGAAAATTATTTATTTATTTAATTGTCCCTCATCATTGTCTGTTGAATTCCCCCTTACCTGGCTCCACTGCCCCACTGCTCCTGGGAGGCTTCCCATACTGCCCGATGCGCCCAGAGGGCAGCTGTGACCTGTGTTGTTTGCCCATGTTTGGCAAAGTCTTCCAGGGCCCTTGCTGAGGGGGCTAGGGGATGCAGAAGACTCGGGCGTGGGGCACTGCTCCTGCAATGGATGGATGTGACCGGCATGCTGCGACTTCTTCCTAGAGGGGTCAGGAGGCAGAGAAATCCCCTCATGTTGGGGGGTTACCAGGAGCCACATTTCCCTGATATTTATGCTGGTCTGTACTTGTGGGGTTGTCTTCAGCGCCCAATGCTGTTTGGGGGGTGACGCCCTGGATGGGCTTGCCTAGAGACTGACTGAGAAGAGGGCCTGAGTTTGGTGCAACTGTGCTGGTTGAAGGAGGCGCTGGGGCCCTGACTAACTGCTCCTGTGAGTTGCCACAAGGCCCGCCTTGTGGGCCACCCCTCCAGTCCCTGAAAGCTGGGACATTACAAGCAAGGAGGAACCCCGTTGGCCCTGTGAACTGTCTAAACACCTGAGGGAGGCCTTCAGGGCTATGGATCTGGTTTCCAATGGCAAACGAGCAGCCTGTCCCTTCAGAGTGAGTGCCTCCTTGCTGAGTGTGGCCAAGCCCCCCTTGATTGGCACACCAGCCTATCGGCTGCACATTACTCCATAGAGATATAGAGTGCTATCCGAGAGGAGAAGTTCTGGAGAATTGATGCCCTCCTTGGGCCACAGCTCCACGTCTGTGGATATTGGTGCCGGAACTGGATCAATTAACGGTGACGGAGACCACATAGAGTGGCCGGCAGTTGAGTGACGACTTGTGACATTGTTTGCAAGAGTGCCTGCCCTCCTACCCCAGTTTGTGGCCAAGGCTGCCAGGGCTGGGCAGTTTGGCTGACCCCTCCGAGCTGCACACACTCCTCTCTCCCTGGAACTGTCATTGTGGTGGATAGTTGATATGGTGCCTCCCTGGCAGTCGCATCAGTAGCCAGTTTCATTTAACAACTGACTACTCGCCTTCTTGTGACAACTATGCCTTGTCGCTGCGGAGTGCTGCCATGCATCTGGGCTTTGAGGGCCCTCTCTGGGTGGCTGCAAGCTGAGGTCGATGTGAGGTGCCGAATTTTGCTGGAGGGTTGTTTGACCATCCCTCCTTGCCTCTGGCAGTGTTCCCTCTCAGACTGGGTAGCTCCCCTCATCCCACAGGGACTGTTCCAGGTTGAGCCTCACGGGGTCATTAAAGAGTTACATGCAAACTGTATATAATAGGTTAGGGCATTATGTTTTTCCCCAGTCTTTCATTATCTATTCTTGATGCTGCTGCAAAGGGTTTGTTTGGGTAGATATATATTCTTAGTAGAAAAGTCAGCCTTTACCAGTGCTTTAAAACAAATTAAATGTATGTGAGAGAGAGAGTGTCTATGGAGAGATGAGGGGCACTTTTGCCCCGTGGTCATGAGGGAATCCGAGGAGGAGGTCATGGGGGTTGTGCCAAAAATGTAGCACTGGGCACCAACAGCGCTAAAGCCGGCCCTGCCTGCGGGTTGACCAAACTGAAATTGGGAGGTTTTTAGATGACTTCCTGCTTCCGCAATTCTTCCAGTAACACTCATTCCTAAAGTAACAAGTGTGCATACCAGATTGTATTCAAAGACCACCTACTACTTCCTATTTTTAATGAACCCGCGAGAGTCTCGCAAGACTGTAACATTTACAAAAAAAAGAATTAACCTTCTACTCATCACAGTACTTATGTCTTACACACTTCCTCTCAATAACAAGGGCCACAATATGAATTTCTACTAGTAAGTGCAATCAGAACTCACCTTCTCCTTCTTACTATCCACGATGCAGCAAGAGTCTCACAAGATCATAAAAATAAAAATAAATACATACATTTATTTTCATCACCTTAGTTATGCCTCAGAGAACGCCATTTAAAATCTAGGGGACAGCATGCCTTTCTCCTGCCCTCTTATATACCTTTTTTTCTTGAATTCCACCACACCTACAATATTTTTCAGTAAACAGTAATAGGCACCATTTCATTTCTAATCCTCCAACGGCCAGCCAATCAAAGCACTCATGGGACTCTCGGGAGGTTCTCACTGCTTTGAGAGCGTGATGGCTCAAGGGAAAAGCAGGCCTCTTGACCAATCACAGGGCTCCAGTTTTTTAATTTTCGCTGTTGTGGGACACTCACAAGACACTTGCAGACTCAACTGTGAAAATCTAAAATAAAAAATCTCAAAAACTACTTAACAGATTTACACCCAATCACAAAAAGCACAATCTGCGGACCAAGATCTATCTTTCTACCACAATTGGTGTTATTCGGTTCACCCGGTTTTGCTGTAGCTCGTGTTAAAGAAGTCTATGGGAAATTCATAAAGATTTTGCATTTTGAGACCCCCCCGGAAGGATCACTCCAAAACTTTCCAGGAAGCGAGGTCGATGAACTTTGTTTTTGGAAAATTTTGTGAAGATTGGTCTAATGGGGCCAAAGTTATTAGCATACTAAAAAACACTCCATGGAAAAGCAGACCTAACTATAACTACCTAGTGGTGACCGCCACTAGGTAATATATTTATATCTATGTCAATATATCTATCAACAACTTCTCAACTCATTTCTAATGACATGCCATCACTCCAGGAGTTCTGCTTATTCAATCATTTATTTCAGTCTTGGCCAAACAAACAACGTTTGTTTGCACCAAGACTGAAATATGTTGATGGTATGATCAGCGGTTGAGGCATTGATGAATTCACATGTCTTTAATTATGTTTTTCTGTAGTCAGGAGGGTCTATAGAGCATGCGAGCAGGTGCAATGTTTTCTCTTTTATGTATGCTTGAGAGTGATTGGGATATGGATAGGATTCCTAATGCTGGAAGTGCAAGAATGCATAGTATAGGTGGGATGTTTTTGTGTTTGGCGTTTAAGTCAAGAGAATATTGCATTAGGCCTATAGGTAGTGGCTTACATGAAAGGAGAGCAAGCAGATGTTCTGGATTTTAGGCCACCACCAAGGCCTTAACAAGATCAGTCAGGAGATAGTCATGTCTCCATCTACTCATTTTTCAGATATCCAGACAAAGACACTGTTGGGATTCCACAAGAGAAGGGTGATGGGGGGGACTTAAGATGCATGGTTTCTGGATGTCATGGTAGAATTATGTCAGGTGATTTGTTTTCATTGGTATTGTCTCCATATGGATATAGCCACCAGTGTCACAACAAACTCACGCCTTCCTGCCTGAAGAAGTCTTATATTTGCAAGATAATCTTGAGGCTGTAGGTAAGATTAAGAGCTGCTTAAGGCAAGACTCCTTTAAAGCTAATTTTCCCCCTGTTCTGCTGAGGGATGGGCTGGGGTATGGGATGGGGTAGCCTGAGTGCTCACCTGAAAAATACTGGTATCCAATGTTTCTTTCTATTAACAAATAGCATACACTTACTAATAGACATGCCCATTTATCATTAGAGGAGGAGTCTGTTGATATTCTCACTTCAATGGAAGAAGTTAGAAAGAGGACATGCTGCTTTTTCAAAATGAATATAACTACCATAAATATAGAAGGTTCTCTTGATAAAAGGGAAAATGGATGTTTCTCATAGCCTTGGGAGCATCTTTAAATTATGTCAAGTATTACTACTGTGAACTTCTCCTTCCTAAGTACAAAAGATATAAAGCCAAGAAGTACAGTTACTGACAGGAAATCCGTGTTCTGTGAGCAGAGAACTTTGTTTGGCAAATCTTCCAGGGGCTGAACCCTGGCTGGAGAAAAGATGTAGCAAAATCAGAGCACAGCTAGAAGCTGTTTGGGGTCTGGTCAAGGAGATTGCCTAAGTCCACCAGCCCATCCAATTGCGATAAACATGGGAGAAGTTGCTGTCACATAGGAGGATGGCTCCGTTGGCAGCAGTAGTAGTGTGGACTTGTGATTTAAGAAAGGTCCTGGAGTAAACATCTAATACAATATTGCTGAAGTGCGACTAGTGTAGCGCTAGTCGATGCAAAATACATTGGAATCCCCCTTGTAAATTAAGGCAGAATTTACCTTGTTGACCAATTGATGAATGATCCCTGTGATGATGAGTAAGATGCCTGTGAAAGTGACTCTGCCCAGAAAATATAATGTGGAGTTGTTCTTGCCTCCTTTTGTGCAGTGCTCCTTCCAATTCTTCTACGCTTTTAGTTTAATACAATATTATGGAACACACATTTGGGAAACATGTAAGATTGGGAGGAAACACATAATTTAGTATATTTAAAACAAGCACAAGAAGGCACCATTTGTTAGATGAATAATGATCCATATCTGCACCTACAATTGCCAGGACTGATCATGAATTGTAGAGTCTCCTTGGAGGCAGCTTAACTGGACTACGGATGCAGTAGTGTTTACTTTCAAAAGAAGTGGTAGAATTATCCAATTTCCTGGATTGTTTATCCAGGCCATTTTAATCGCCACCAGAGGCGAAACAAAACTCAGACCAAAAATGGCTGTAGCCAGGTCATCTGTTTATCAGCTAATATTTTCTCTCGTACTTTGTCTCTGAGATTTTGGACCCACAAGATAGGACATGCAGATTGTTAGAATATCTATGTCCACCCCTTCATTTTGTGGAAATGATTACTTTATTTTTTTAGGTACTTGTCCTATTGCGATGGTGGTAGTGTGATGGTCAGAAGGGCCAAGGCTGACATGCCCAAAGTGGTTCTGTTGCCACTGCAGATCCCTTTTGATGGAGATGCTTGTTTAAAGCCAGCCAGGAATGTTTGCTTGAGTGGGGTATGCTCTTAAAAGTCTCGAACCCTTCTGTGTTCCACTGTTGTGAAGGAAGGAGCAGATGCTGGCATTAGATTGGTGGATCTCTACCATACCCCCAATGTTTGGGCATAAACTCTAATGCAGTTTCTACTACTTTGCACATACCCTTGGCACTGTGGATACAGTTTTGGTTTGTTTCTGCTGTTCTGTTTAAGTATTCACAAATATATGGGTTTGTGAACAGCATTGATCATAACCAAAGAGCTACAAACATGTCACAATTTGTTGGGAAGGGTTACGATCATCCATCCATTTTAAATCACTATGCACATATCATAAAGCTTTCTGAATATTAGCTACTTCAGAAACGTAGAATACCATATCCTTGCATTGTTTATAATGCTTTATCCTTGAATTGGTTCTGTGATTGCTGTACCATGTATGTTCTGAGATTGAAGAACAATATAGCTTTACCATTATTATAATGGGTCAGATTCATAGAGATCTTGCTTTAACTTACTCTTGCAATACTCCTTAAGTCCAAGGAGTACTTTAGTTTATTCCTGAAATTGGTGATTAAGCTATGTGTGAGTTCTCCTTAGTCACATATACACATACACCAGTGTTTGTGAATCAGGCCCACAGAATACAGCCAGCAGCCATGTTTCAATATTGTGTTGAACCTAAAGCCTCTCTGAGGTTGTGCACTGACTCCACTTGAGAGTACCACTATTGTTGTGGGAGCACTGCCTCATTGTAGCCTATTATGTTGATACTATAGATGCTACTGTTAGTAATGTGTTTGTGTGCTTTCCATCTGATTTGATCATATTTATATTGTACATTTTTTTGGATATGTGAAGTAATGTTCAATTTGTAGTGTTCATACAGCCGTTGGTTGGACATTTATATTTTGACAAAGATTTTGCTGTTACTTATTCTTGTTCTAAATGTTATGAGTGAAACAGAAGTACACCAGGAGTACATTGGACTCACTCCTGAAATTGATGAGTAAGGCAGGAGTACTGCAATAGTATGTTTCTCCTACTCATACATCAATTGGTATGGTTCAGTCCTAGAGGTTTAAGCACAACCCTTTGTTTCAGTATGGGATTGTGTTTAACTCTGCTAATAGTATCCAGTGACCCCATTTGAGATTGTGGTTAGCCTAGTGGGACCAGTGAATCATTGAATCCTATTATGTGTATTAAATTATTTTCATTAAAACCTTGGTCAGTTTGTTCACATCATTCCTTAATTTGCAGTAAAATAAGTGCGATCGTCCCCGTTAGGAGGTGACTGCAGCTTGCACCATGTATTTCCCTTGCCAACAAAAGTACCAACACAACTACTAACCATTACACTCTTACAAGTGTGAAAGTTAAGACTATTCCAGGTCCCTAAAGCTATTAGAATGTCTTGGGTGGCAAGTATTAGTCATTTTTAATTTATTTGGAATTAATAAACAACTAATGATGTGCTCATCTCTAAATTAGACAGACAGTACCGCCATGTGGCATACTGCCATAAGTGCCAGTGTTGACAATTATGTGCCAGTGCCGAGCTCCGAAACCACCAGCTTAAATTAATCACCTGTCCACATCTATCAAGGGTGATTACGTGAACCCCCTTTCTTTTGCAGACTGAATACTCTGAATGTTGTTTCCCAGGAGCTCAGCATTTGTAGCAATACCAAAGGGAATGATGGACGGAGCGTTTGAGCAAATCAAACACTCACCCCCAGTCAACTGATCTGGGTTTAATCCATCATCATTCTTTAGCTCACTCCACCACCCCAGTTCAGACATGGCCATATGCAAATCAGTCTGACCCTGTGCCTCATGGGAACAGTCCAGCCTGAACTGCCAAGCCATGTCTTCCCTGGACCAGAAACAAGCATCCTGGGACCGGTTTCGGGCTCATAACCCTCATCAGCCAGGCTATCTTGAATCCAGTGGCAAAGTGAGCAAGGGACCCATGTCTGGGCATACCGTGCCAACTTAGGGAAAACAAAGCGATACCAAAGGGGATGATGGACGGAGCGTTTGAGCAAATCAAACACTCACCCCCAGTCAATTGATCTGGGTTTAATCCATCATCATTCTTTAGCTCACTCCACCACCCCAGTTCAGACAAGGCCATATGCAAATCAGTCTGACCCTGTGCTTCATGGGAACAGTCCAGCCCGAAATGCCAAGCCATGTCTTCCCTGGACCGAAAACAAGCATCCTGGGATCGGTTTCGGGCTCATAACCCTCATCAGCCAGGCAATCTTAAATCCAGTGGCAAAGTGAGCAAGGGACCCACGTCTGGGCATACCCTGCCAACTTAGGGCGAACAAAGCGATACCAAAGGGGATGATAGAGGGAGCGTTTGAGCAAATCAAACACTCACCCCCAGTCAACTGATCTGGGTTTAATCCATCATCATTCTTTAGCTCACTCCACCACCACAGTTCAGACATGTCCATATGCAAATCAGTCTGACCCTGTGCCTCATGGGAACAGTCCAACCCGAACTGCCAAGCCATGTCTTCCCTGGACCAGAAACCAGCATCCTGGGACTGGTTTCGGGCTCATAACTCTCATCAGCCAGGTTATCTTGAATCCAGTGGCAAAGTGAGCAAGGGACCCACGTCTGGGCATACCCTGCCAACTTAGGGTGAACAAAGCGATACCAAAGGGGATGATGGACGGAGCGTTTGAGCAAATCAAACACTCACCCCCAGTCAACTGATCTGGGTTTAATCCATCATCATTCTTTAGCTCACTCCACCACCCCAGTTCAGACATGGCCATATGCAAATCAGTCTGACCCTGTGCTTCATGGGAACAGTCCACCCCGAACTGCCAAGCCATGTCTTCCCTGGACCGGAAACAAGCATCCTGGGACCGGTTTCGGGCTGATAACCCTCATCAGCCAGGTTATCTTGAATCCAGTGGCAAAGTGAGCAAGGGACCCACGTCTGGGCATGCCCAGACGTGGGTCCCGTGCTCACTACGCCACTGGAGTCAAGCTATCCTGGCTGAAGGGGGGTGAAACCCCGAAACCGGTCCTAGGATGCTTGATTCTGGTCCAGGGAAGACATGGCTTGGCAGTTCGGGCTGGACTGTTCCCATGAGGCACAGGGTCAAGACTGATTTGCATATGGCCATGTCTGAACTGGGGTGACGTGGTGAACAAAATAACGATGGATTAAACCTAGATCTGTGACTGGGGGTGAATGTTTTGCCAATGTGCAACATTCCGTCCATCATGTTGTGTGTTTTGCTGTTCGCCCTATGTGGGAAGGGTAAGCCCAGACGTGGGTCCCGTGCTCACTACGCCACTGGAGTCAAGCTATCCTGGCTGAAGAGGGGTGAAACCCGAAACCGGTCTTAGGATGCTTGATTCCGGGTCAGGGAAGACATGGCTTGGCAGTTCGGGCTGGACTGTTCCCACGAGGCACAGGGTCAAGACTGATTTGCATATGGCCATGTCTGAACTGGGGTGACGTGGTGAGCAAAATAACGATGGATTAAACCCAAATCTGTGACTGGAGGTGAATGTTTTGCCAATGTGCAACATTCTGTCCATCATCTTGTGTGTTTTAGCATTTGTAGTCATTTAGAGAGCCCTGTGATCCTTGAAGTTATTCACTCTGGTGGACTCAGGGATACAGGTAACTTGTAGGGTTATCATGCATTTTGGGTGACAATAACAAACACCTGCTTCATCCACCATAGCAGTTGACTGGAGAGTGACTCTGGTAGTAATTCAGTATATCTTGCCAAAAAGATCTACACTTTTCATTATCTTTATTTTTAAGGAAAGTCCTCAGTTTTCTGATCAAAGAACAGGTACATTCAGTCACACAATTTGCTAATATATTTACGCATGGAATGTTCATATGATGATTGGTATAAAGGTTGTTTGCTTGATCATGTAGGTAGCTTATGGTGGGCTTCAAACTCTAATGACCTACAAATGAAAATTTAATAGGTACCTGATAACAACGCAGGGATTTAAAAATATTGTTTAAAATCAGTGCAAAGGTATGGTAAAAACATTACATGAGAAGAATCAAAGTTCATGGACACGTCACATTGATCTCAAAATTAACTCCTGAAGACAAAATTGGTGAATACATGTGCTTGCTCATTTCGTTTTGTAAGACTATATGCTAATGAATACCACACAGCAGTGTTAGTATTACTCCTAACTAGACAATTACTAAGTAGTATACACACAGGAACACAGATGGTAATGCTGCACCTTTTACACCCTGCCAACTAAAAAGTGACATCTATGGAGACACTTTAGCACCAGATATCATTTATAGATGCAATTTGTACATATTTCACATTATGCCAGGATGTACACATTCGGGAATTCTGCCCAATTGCAACTGTGAACTTTTAGTTGGCAAGTGGTTACCAACATCTTCTGGCCTGAGCACTTAAGCGAGAATTTTTGTATTTGTTGATATCTTCCGTGCAAACTTAAATACGGTTATTTTTTAGGATGTTAATTTCCACACGCAGATTTACTGCAATTAATGTTATTTCAACTTATATCTCGAACCTGGTGCTGACACTATCCTAAATCATAAACAATTCTGCCCTGGGACGCAGTTAGGGTTGGTTATAGTTGCAAAAGGTGGTCCTACAGTCGGAATTGTCTCACTACTGCACTACCTGGGGGAGGTGGTTGATTATCTTTACTTCAGTGGCACCATAAGACATCTGTTACCTTCTCTGATAGATTTCCCAGAGAAGGACTTCCTATAGTGGGAAAAAATAACACAGATGAGTGGCTACAATTGTCTTTCATCACTACAACTCAGGTGACACCATGGAAAAACAAATCCCTGTAAGCTGATATCCACCCATGTTGGACAGAATAACTGGCTGCACGGATGGGTAAATTTGAACTATAATACAAGACGGGACTAGCAATTGTGTCCTTGAAGGCTAGGGAAGGTCAGTTTAATTTATCCCCTCCCCTACATTGATGGGGATGATTAGACATCAGCTTCATTTGTTCACTGCCTTTCTAAACCAGCATCCAACTAGATTTAGCAATACACACCTATGACGCAGAATGGTCTGATTAACAATATGATCTCATGTCCTAAATAGTAAGACATTACATTAAAAAACAGTCACCTTTGTTTCCTTTGTAAAGTCTCTGAGATGTGAAGGAGAAAATATTTCATACATTTCAATGTTTTTTTATATCTATTTCCACAAGTCTTTTATTGGGGATCCTAAATAGTTAGCCCTATGGTGTCACATACCGCTAACAATCTGGGGGTCACTATCGCCACAAATATCATGTTAACCATTCTTATTGTTGATATGGACATATATGAAATAAAAAATGTAAATTGCCATATGTTTTACAACTTTATTCACTCTAATGCATTTGCTCCAGTAGATCTGAGAGGGCAGTATATCTGAGTATTGTCCATGTATAGCTGAACTTTTTAAATGTTCTGAGCGCAAGGGCACCTCTTTTTGTTGGTGAGTAGTGTTGACAAGTGGAGCCCTGATGCACACATTATGTGATTTTCCTCCAGGTGGATTTGATTGAGCAAAATAATATAACAAAGCCACAACAAAGCTCATTCTGCGCACATATAAAAACCAGTGGTAACATTCCACAAAATATATCAACTACATCAATGTTTAGGTCAGATTTCCAATTCTTTCCTTATATTGTGCATCATCTACTTGAAATTAAAAGAGAATCAATACTTAAAATGTAATTCTGCTGTGGTCACATTGATCCTCAGCCCTCCACCACTCACCTCTTATTTACTGGAATACTTACTGACAATTGGTGAGCCCAGAGGGAGTGAATTGGTGAAAGACTGTCATAGGTTTGTAAAGAGGAGTGTGGAACTCCTCTTACTGAGCTGTTTGATGTCCTGGACCACCCTAATCTCTTGGTGCATTAATTGATAATGGTACAATTGGAGAGAAAGCTGCAATGGAAGAGATGTCTGTGGGTCAAGGTGGAGGGTGCGTGGTTGGACTATCCTGGCATCTGTGCCCTAACTCAAATGCAGATTAGCTCTAACACATTTTCCATATTTCCACTGTCCATAAATGGGACAGAGAAGGGGTAGCTGGGCTAATTGACAGTACAAATAGGCCTTGATAGAAGTTAACAGCGTAGCCTATCACAACTCATCTTTCCAGACCATTAACAACTCAGTCCCACTTCAAGACTCATAACCATTTATTGGTGAGGAATGGAGAAAGATAAGAGCATGAAAATACCTGGAAAGACATTTATCTGCACTGCTGTGGACTCTTTTTTGAATAATCAATATCAGTACCTAATAATATTTTCTATTGAACATCATTTTATTTCCCTGTTATTTATGATTTTGTACATTGAGTATTTTGGACAATAATTTTGCCAGATAGATTTGTTCACAACATTAACAAAACTGCAGATGTAAATATAGGTGAATCACCCCCAGTGCGCAATAAATTATAGGTCCCTCAAGTATGCGTTTCTCTTTCAGGGGGCTGTCTACCCCTCTTTACTTTCCTGGCAAACACATACCTCTCAATGAGTAAATAAATTGAGTTTACCAACACCATTTAAATAAAAAGATGTCTTTTCAGAAATGAACAAATCATAATATAAGGGGATAGAATTTCAAATACAGAAGCTCTAGTGAATGGAATGGGTCAAAGGGTAATTCTACATATTTTGTTATATTGCACACATCTGACCCTCTGCACTTGGAGGGTGGAACTTAATTTCAATTTGCATGTATAAGATAGAAGATAAGTAGACACTTTTGAGTAAAAAGTGTTTTAATTGAGGAATATTCAGAATAATAAGGAGGCGATGGCAGATGTTGCTGAAATACATATGAGGTAGCAGCACAAAGTGGGCAGTCACACAACAATCCTCATACAGCAACCATTTCAATTATTTGCAGAGGAGATAATGATCTTTAAAATTCTTTCCCCTATGCTGTTACAGCCCATTTATATGTTGCTACGTTGATTAATAATTTCAAGCTATTTCTCTCCCAGCTCATAGGCTGAAACCAAAATTATTTAAAAGAGAGAAATTCAGCCTCTGGAAATTTCATAACAATTTTGACTTAAGTTTTGCAAAGAAATTGTTCTACGTGTTGAGCAATGATCTTCTGGAATATCAGGAAAACATTTAACAACATAACTTTGAAATACCATTACGAAGCTATGATCTGAAATCAGAGTTGAGTGCATTTGATATAAGGCTTACTGGATCTTATCTGTATTATTTATCTCACAGATTATTTTAATATGTATTGCATCAAACTTTTAGATCAAATTTATCTAACAGATGACCCAATCACATATTAAAATTCACTCCTGATTATGTTTATTGTAACTTTCACTGTTTTATGTGATGATATTCAGATATTAAATCATGATGGAAAATGCCTATCAAAATGTTTCCTATTATTATATGGTACAGGTTTGATCGTTGCACAGAATACCAATATCCTTATGTTCCTAATAGAATCTATATTGGTATTAGAGTTTTCAATGTTTTCACAATGTATAGCAATAAGTATGAACCTTAAATTATGCTCTGGATCCAAAACGGTTTAAGGAAAATTTGTATACAGAAGTTAGCCCACTCAGCTAAAACATGAAAATATTTAGGTGTAGCTGTTTCTCGTAGTTTGCAGATGTATGCATGATGTTAGTTATCTCCTGATCTTAAGTTACATTTTAGTTGTTTTGAATACCTTCTCACTTAAAGTTTATGATAAAACAATTTTTCTCAAATCTTCTGAGCTTCAGTGATTTGTTTTTGATCTGTTTGGAACTTGGTGATTTACTTTAGTCACCTCAATCCAACCATTAATTCTTTTTATTCGCAACTTCAACAAGCATAGATTGAAAGAGCATCTCTGAATTTGTCAAGCGTGTAAAGTGGATAGGATTTACCATTTTTGAAGTTGTGAGTTCATTGACCAATCCACATATGATAATCTTTCTGTTTACTCTAAACAAACTATTGTATTATACAAAAGATGTAATCAATTCCCAGTGTCGTCTCCTTGTGGTCTTTATAGCAATACATGCCTAAATTGTTTACATTTATTGCATTAATACTTTAGGAAGAAAATGATGTTTGATTTTTAAGGAACAGTAAAGCTATCCTCCATGAACGGATTCATTAATTCCACCAAAATCTGAAATATATCAATGTTAATCATTCCAGCCAATCCAGTTCAAAAGGCAGCATTTTTTCGAAATTCACATGTTTAATTGTCTTACTTTTTAATACTCTTTATTACGGTTTATCGTGCAATATATCTGCCAGCAGGCATGTCTTATGATACGAATAGGATTTTTCAAATCACCCCAACCTATTTTGTCTTTGCAACCCCTGTGAGAAGCAAGTTGTCTTAGTATAAACTTGACATCACTAAATATTGTACCATTGAATTGAAGTCAGCTTTTTGGGTGCAAGATTGTATTCCTTTCAAAATTCTAAACTACAGTTGAGAACATATTGGTAAGGAGTGCATATGGGCTTGAAGGTTTAGAGTTTTGTCAAATTAGAGCCCATGGACTTTGCACAGTTAAGAAATGACAGCATTTGAGTCTGTTGAGTGAGTTTAACCATCAATGAACTGATATGGTACCTTAACTTGGGGAGATCAGCAGGTATTTCTCTTTAAGTGTGTTTAACTTAAGGTGATGCAGGATCATAAATAGCTGAAAGACTACTGGGATCTAGGTGAGTAGGATAATATCCTCTTTGGTGAAATGCTCATGTCGATCTGGGTGTTGTCAGTGTAAAAATGGAACAGAAAATGTGAAATTCTAAGACTATAGCTGAAGATATCCACACACTGTCTGATACATGCAATTGCCAGGATTAAACCTGTTGGTGGTGAAGAGGGTGGAGAGTCTGACTGTTTTACTTGAATGTATCTATTTAATTTGTTTGCTTCTATTTTGTATTTTACTGTGGTCTGTTTTTTATTTACTGTTAAATGCAGTTCTGTGGTATATAAAATGTTTTATGATCTCTGATGAGTATGCATATTTTTGGTTTTTTTTCAGCATTATTCAACCTTATACCAGTGGGTCTTCGAGTTGTTGCCATTCAAGGTGTGAAGACAGGGTTGTACATAGCCATGAACGGGGAAGGCTACCTCTACACATCAGTAAGTACTGACATTGTGTTGCATGAAAATAGTATAAATAATGAATTATACATTAATGAATTCATGTAAATGTTTTGTAATGAGCTGGCATGTTTAAGTGGCCACTTTGCAGTGCTTTTTGTTGTTGATTTGATTCCGTTCGGTATCTGAAATCCCAAACCTGATAGAGGGGCATGGAACTGCTTGTTCCTTTTGGATGGTGTTATTTCAGGGGTGTGGGGGTGTGTGTTGGTTGGAAAGTTGTGATTGGGTTCTCATTAGAGGAATGTGGTCCCAAAGACATATAGCTGGGGGATAAACCCCTCAGGAGCAAAGTAAGTTTCAATGACCTCTTGAAGGTGAAAAGGGCTGGGAAGGGAGCTTAGTTGAGGCTCCAATATATTTTACAGCTGTATCTTCTGCACTATGATGGTTTTGTCTTTAGACTTTATAGTGACCATCCAGCACAGAGAAAAGAAAACTGTAGTCGTTACCCAGTCCTGCATTGCTGACAATGATATTCCAGAATGATCCTTTGTTTGCTGATATCTACTTAATTCTTGATATGTACTGTGGCTTCATTCACTCTATGGCACCTTTAACTCATGAATCTGTTTGGGTATCAGCCTGGAATTTCCTGATCTGATATTGCTGCTGGAATGATGTGGGAATGTGCATTTTGCCTAGACTTTCTAGACCTTTTCCCCCAAAGATCTTATAAACCAAGCATTGAATCACAAATCTGAATATCTGTGGCTCAGGAAGCAAGTAGAGTGCTTTGGGGCCAGTAAGATGCCAGTCTTCCTTAGATTATGGTTGAGTCTTGCTGCTTGATTCTGAAAACTTTGGAGTTAATATATTGCAATAGTTCAGACGAGACAGGTCCAGTTCTATTGTGATACTGATGAGGTGGCCATTTTGCAGAAATGGGAGAAGTTTGCCTAAGGAACAGACATTGTTGGGTTACAGAACACCCCAACATTATCATGTTATGGAGTGGATTCCGTTGAGCTACAACCAAATATGCTGTTTTTCCAACTTGGCATGCTTGAATGTAAACAAAATAGAGTGGCCTATTATAAAGCCATCACTGCTCTAAAAGGTACTCTGTGATAGCACTGATTTGTGCTTATGCACTGCCTATTTCCTCATATTTCATGCCATACGGATCCAGGCCGTTACACTTCTGTCCCGTGAGAGGCAATTGGACAGATAAATCTCCTGATGCCCGAAGGGAAGCATTGTGTCTGAATTCGTCCTGTGACAGCATATGAAAAGTTACCTTCTGAGAAACATCACACACCAAACGGAGAAAAAAACAAGCACAGGGTCTCCCAGGGGCGCGCGGACAAAGCCATGTGGAAGATTCATTGTCCGGGACTGACAGTGGAAAATTCTATCTCATGAGAAAGAATGGAAGAGCTTTGCTATCACCCCCACGCTGACGGCCATGAGAGCTCTAAGCTATAATGCACTGTCTAAATGAAAACTCCCGAGAGGTGCCCAGGTTTAGCTACCGCCTCCTGGTATTATAGTGTTTAGATTTTGCTCACGCACAGCTGCTTCCACATGCTTATCTCAGTGAGCCTGCCTTTTCTACTTGTAACTGTTTGAACTGTAAAACAATGCAAATCAACTACACTGCTGCAGATATGGCACCCAATGGGATGGGTCGAATTGTGTTAGTGTTTTTCGGTTAGTCAGTGAGAAAGTGATCTCAAGGGAAGAATGATTCACCTGTCAACCCATGTGAGCCCTATCCTTAAACAAGCATTTGCAATGCAATTGGTCTCGCATTTGTTAAAGTTAGAGCTCTTGAAAATATCAATGTTTTTTACTTTCGCTTTTTTAATTTGCAGTGACGTTATTATATTTACATAGCACTATTGTCAATGGTATGGAAAAGCTAAAGTAAAAATCATTGCCATTTTCAATGCCAAAGATCTAACTTTAACAAATGTGAGACCTATTGCTATGGAAATGCAATCAGTCTCGCATTTATTGGAGTTGGAGTTATTGGCATTATAAATGCCAATGTTTTTTTACCTAGCCATGTTGCAGAGAGCAGTGCCATATGTGGCCAAAAGAGGTCCCATGGGACCCTTTTTGGTCACATATTGTACTGCACCCTTAAGAAGATATGGTAAATCCACCCTGCCCATAATGCATTGCATGCAAGACAGTACCACAAGTACATTCAAATAGCTATGTCCATTTTTACAATAAGTAGCTTTGAAATGTGCAAAAGAATTATTATATTAATTCCGAATTAGGTTGTACTCTATGTGGAGCTGATGTAAGGAAATGTATAGAAGGTTCATATAAATGTGAGATGTGCTAGTGAGTAATGTACCCACTGCCATCCTTGCTTAGGACCAAGCATGTGTTCTGTCTGAAGCCCTTTAAGAAATTAGTGCTCTGAGGTTCTAATTAAAACCTAGGGAGTAATAACACATGTAACAGGGAGTGTCCTCATGGGAGGTTGCGAGAAGAGACAAGGCAGTACTAAGGAGGGACTACTAAGCCTATTGACCAATGAAAAGCCATTATTTATAGAGGACAGACGGGCGGGTAGTTGGTGGAGTTTTATGCCCATATCCTGAATACAGCATGTTTCGAAGAGACCCACAAAGCGCTACCTAGGCGAGACCTAAATATACAGAGGAATCAGTTTAAAGGAGCCGTCCAATGTAGAGAAAAAAAACAGTTCTCTTTGCCTAGTCCTGCATAGCTAACAGTCACTGACAATAGGCCTTCCAGAATGTTCGGCTGCTTGATGATGTCAGCTGGGGTTTTGAGTTCTACTGTGATATCATTCACCGGAGGGCTGTGTTAATGCATGCATTGAATAAATTAAGTCCACAGAGGAGCAAACACATAGCTGACAATTTTTCTGTTATTCTTTCAGAAACCACAAGACCACCACAGAAGGCCGATGTTCTATAATGTACATGTATTTTCAACAAATGAAATGCAAATGCACTAAGATCATTTGGTAAACAGTCTTAATTTAGTTACAAAAGTGCATCACAGTTTTGGTACGCTGTACCTTCTGCGATTTTTGCATGCACGCGTGTATTTTGTCTGAGCACAATACACATATAGTCGCACATAGGAGTGAATGCTCTAGAACTGAGTATCCTGTAAAATGCTGACATGCAGTATAGTAACAAGGGCATTGGCGTCATTACCAACTAAAGAAGTGCAATTGAGCACCTAAATAACCCTTCCAAGTTTTCAGGGAATTATGTGCGGATTGTGGTGCTTACCGCACCAAACTGCCATGTCCCAGTAAATACAGATCCTTTTCCCTTTGTTTAATTCAGTCCCATTTGCAATTACAATCTCAGTGCGGTTTGGCCCACTAGTAATCAGGCCCTAAGAGTGAGGTAAATGTACCTTCAGCACTCCTGCATATATAATTTACTCAGTGCAGTTAAGTCAGGATCTGCTTTTATCCACTCCTGCATGCCTTAAGAATACTGTTGTCCGGTTCTGATACATTAGGAGCACATATTGACCTCCCATCAACACCATTATGACCACAAATGTACAAAAGCGATTTTAAGGATTGCAGAAGTAGATAAATCTGCTCCCACCAAAACCGCGCCCCTCTGCTTGCTCCGCAGGGGGTGGGTGGCAGGAAGGGGAGCTGCAAGTGGACATCAGTTATGGTGGCCAGAAAACATGCCTTGTTCTTCTAGCTATTGCTATGGATCATTCAGACCATATCAGCATAAACGATTGCATTGTTTTTGAACGATAAGGCGCCTGGGGCCATATGTACACATTTTAGTAATTGAGATTCTTTGCAAATCGCGATCAGGAAATCGCAATTCTTGATGAGTGAAACCCACTGAGTTTCATTTAGCGATTTCTTATGGGGTTCCATAGATCTACCTCATGACTATTAATGAGGTAGGTTATAATTTGCGACCCATTAGGAATCAGACCACCATGTCTTTGATTGCTTTTTTAAATGGGATGCTTTTAAAAAGAAAAAAATGAAACTTTTATTTTTTTTATTTTTTCAAGCGCAGGTAGTAGTCCTTTGGTTCACTGCCTGCTCATAAAAAATATTTGTTTTACAAAGGGGGTCTCTTCCCATTTGTGAATGACTACCAACACCCTTGAGGTGTCGTTATAAACATTTATGGTTTGTGACCGTTTTTTTTCATTCATACATACCATTGTGATTCGGGATTAGGAAGAGATGCCCTAAATACTCCCCTTCAAAATTGTGATATGCTAACAGTTTGTTTAATTGATATTTGGCATTTTTTCACTCTGCGAATCGGGTTATGTATGACCTCAAAGTAGTGTTTGTACATATGGTCCCTTGTACATAACATTTAGTTGCCGAGGCTTCTTGTACTACATTTAGTTAAAAATAGGCACTTGAATGCAATCAGCGCAACTCTCTATCGTTAAACATAGCCCCGCTTCGAGGCATAACAAAACGGGCATTTCAGGGATTTGTTTGTGCCTAGATGATCATATAGAGGGTCAGGATTTATATTCAAGAATTCAACACCTACAATTGGAAATTGTAGGTGTAGGAAATTGTAGGCTCTTGCCTTTTAATATGATGTCACTAAAACTGGTACTGACCTCATGTGCTTTTATTCTGCTGCTGTGTTCAGTATTTCTTGCTGAATTGCTCTGCTGATCAATACATTATTTAAAATTCATTGACATCAGATCTGATTAACCCACTGTAATTAAAGACACACTTCTTCAAAGAACACTACCACCTCAAGCAATAGGAACTTTCTTTTGTGTAGAGGTAGTGGTAACATCACTAAGGGTTTTCTAAAGGTCAGGCTTGACAGCGCAGCTGTCTGCAAGATGTATTGTTTACACATACTGTCGACTTTGGGTCTATCCAGCGCCGTTTTACTCTCTCACCTCATACTGTTGGCTCCATGGTGTAGCATTCCTCCTCCTATGGAGTTGAGGCATTGCAGTGCATGAAAGACTATTTGATATTTGAAAAATACACTCAGCCATCACACATTCGACTTTTTATCTCATAAGTGCAATATGTTTTTGTAATTTTTGTTTACCGTAGTAAGCATTTTAAATTTGTTTGTCAGGGCTCAAGTGTGAGCTATTACCACATACCATTCACGTCCACCATTATTACCACCACCAGTGCCTCCACCATAACCCCTACCAATACCACCTTCATTGCCACCACCATTGCCTCCACCGTTACCACTATAACACCACCTCCATTACCAGCACCATTGCCTACACTGTTACCACCAACAATATCACCATCGCTACCACCACAATTGCCTCCGTTACCACTACCAACACCACCTTCATCACCACCACCATTGCCTCCACCGTTACCAGTACAAACACCACCTTCATTACCACCACCATTGCCTCCACCGTTACCACTACCAACACCACCTTCATTACCACCACCATTGCCTCCACCGTTACCACTACCAACACCACCTTCATTACCACCACCATTGCCTCCACCGTTACCAGTACCAACACCACCTTCATTACCACCACCATTGCCTCCACCATTACCACTACCAACACCACCTTTGTTACACCACAATTGCCTCCACTGTTACCACTACCAATACCACCTTCATTACCACCAGCATTGCCTCCACCGTTGCCAATACCAACACCACCTTCATTACCATCACTGTCATCACCACCACCCTTAGCATGACTGCAGCATTTGTTTGCTGGCTTTGCTAATGCTTATCTTAATAGCCATGACCAGTTTGTTTTTTAATCAGGTTAAGCTTCCACAAGTAATGCCTTACTATTTATAAAATAACCAACCGTGTGGTCCATGTGTCCGGGGTTAAATGAATTTTCTGCTTTAAAAAACAAACAAAAAAAAGAAAACGTAAAGCGGGTTTCGTGATAACTGCAGCCCCCAGAACTCTGGTTGGGGAGAATCTTCAGCACCACGGGGTGTAGCTTGACATTTGTCATGCGTCACTCGGCTGATTGTCCTGGTTTCGCCTTCCCCACGCAATTGACTTGCCGGCAGGCGTGCACGCATAGGCCTTAGCCACAGGGAACAGTCCACGCCAGCAGATAAGACTGGGCAGCAAACGAAAACCACCGATAGCAGCCGATAGCAATCATCATTACCCAGACAGTCATTCTTCTACTCGTAAATCAAAGTGAGAAGAAACGACCTTTGAATTTCTGGGGAGACTCCGCGCTTTTGTATCTTTAGAAATGGAAGAGATAATGCAGATAAACTGAGCAATTGTGCTAGAAGGTGACAGTCTGGTTAGAAATCAAAGATGTCGTGCCTTTCACTCGGAGCTATAGCAGCTAATGAAGACATATAAAAGAGGCCTCCACTGCTTTCAGAAGACTGATGAAAATTCCCCAAGAAACAGGAATGCAGCGAACTGAAGTTATTAAAAAAATTCACCAGACAAATAACACATTTAAACAAAAAATAGCAGTCCAGCTGTTCCTTATAGCGTTTTGCAAGTGCAAGACTTTTCCCTCAACGCTCTGCCTAACTTATAACTTTTGTTTGCTTTGTGAGTGGATTAAAGCCTTTTAAACTTTTACTTGTGATACTTAGTAGGCTCTTTGGTGACAGAGAAATTTCCAACTCATATCAGCATTAGCTACCACCAGCACAAGAAGCCATTTGTGGGTGTATGTGTTCCTCAGCAATAATTATATAACCTAACCTAACCTAACATAACGAACCAGGTGTAGTCTCTAGGCAGAACAAAATAGGGGATCACTTCTGTTCATGCCCAGTCTATTTATGGAGATCCAGCTGAGAAATGTGATAGAAAAGCTGAAGCCAACACCTCCTGAACCACCAGGAAGTGCTTTATTAGATTATCCATCATATTGTTTGCACCATTACAAATGGACCATATTTATTTAAATCAGTCAAATCTCCCCCAACAGCAGCAGTCAATCCCGTGCATAGGCTATGCCCCTCTGTATGCAGCACAGCAGGAAACACTTGCAATTTTTACCCTTTTTAGGTTGAATCTGGGCAGCGCATGCGCCTCTGTAAGAGGCATGTATTCAGGTAGGGACTTGAAGGTCTGCCCACTCTCCGCCCATATTTTTCATTGGCTACTGTCATTGTCCATTGTAAACTGTGGCTGTTCATTCGTCAATAGGCTTAGTAGTCCCTCCTTAGTACCGCCTTGTCTTATTTTGTAACCTCCCATGGTGACACCCCCTGTTACATGTGTTGTTACTCGGTAGACTTTAATTACAACCTCCGAGCACTATTTTCTTAAATATCTTTGTCCTGCCTGCTGTTGCAGGCAGGACACGCTCTCTCCTAATGCTGTTATAGAAACAATTATTGCACGGGCGCCGAACGCAATTGCAATGCAATAGGTCTCGCGTTTGCGAGAGTTTAAGGTATTGGCATTGTAAACGACAATGCCTTTCAGTTATCTGTTTTAAAAACAACACATAAATAAAGGGCATGGTCATTTACAATGCCAATAGCACAAACTCTTGTTAATGCGAGACCTATTGCATTGCAAATGCTTGTTTGGTTTAGTGCTTGGAGTGCAGCTTCAGTCCATAGTGTGCGCACCTTGTAACATTCTTCTGCATTAGAACTATCGCTAAAATTTAGTAAGTGCCACACAGAACTAGACAAGCATGGCTGGGTTTATTAAAATCACCAAGTCTCAAATCTCCACCAAAACTTCAGTCCTTACACTTCTAGGAAATGGAGATCAATGAAGACCACACAATGTCTTACACCATGACCGCTGCACTATGTGAGTGTAGCAATATTATAGTACTGTCACATCTGAGTCAGGCACATTTATACCCTCAGGTTACTTCTGAGGTTGGGCTTCTGTGTCTTGCCCTAGTCGGCTGAGATACAGTGTTCTCAACAGTTTCAAGAGGTTCAATTGCGGAATCAAGAGAGATCCCGGGCCTAATACCTCTAAGTTGGTTGTGATGTTCTACACACACACTGAAGGCAAAATAAGGTAATTTCTGTACATAGAAACAATGGATACAAAGATGACGTCCTATTCGATTGCTGCCTTGAAAGACTATCATGACGTATATTTAACAATAGATCTAGAAAAAGCAGGTTTTTACCATTCCTCAGAAACACGATTGGCTTTCCAGAAATAGAATTCTAAATGTCCATTCAGCGGGTATGCCTGCAGACACTCTTTTGGAAATCTTCGAAGGATTGAGAAACCTCACTGGAGTAAGTGGCCCACCATGAGACTTGATGAAGTTTTTACAACCTGCTTTTTTTTTACGTCGTACATTTTTCAGAATCAACCTGAAATAAATCTGCGGTGAATCAAGGCTAGACAGGGAACCTGTAATCAGAAATGGGTTTCTTGGGGGATATAATAGCATAGTTAATATTATATTTTTGGTTAAATATTAGAAATATAGACCTCCAACTAGACATTTCTGTGTACAACGAAGACAATCTCTGGCAGATATTTGTAAGGACTTAAAAAAAGAAACTGTTCTTTTTAGTGACCCAACTATGTAAGCATGACAGTTTGTCTTGGAACATACATCCTTAAATTGTCTTCTTTAACACCAAGCATTCTCTTCCTCAATCAAACCTGAGTACAATTTATTCGTCAGGGTCTCTTGCTGAAAATTCACAATTAAATTATTTGTGTTGGTTATTCCAAAGTTCTGCTTGTGAGGTTTCAGATCCAGACAGAATCAGACCACCTGAAACCTTGGAGAGACATCTACATCAAGATCTGCTAAATTCACAGTAGGCTGCAGCCAAGGGTAGAAAGTTAGAACTGTAAATTGCACACTTTGTTACCATACATGTTTGGTATACAGCTTTTGGAGTTTGTATATCCATACCTACTGTAAATCACTTAAAAGTTATGCATGTCTGAATGTGTTATGTTAAGTTAGGTTAGACATATTTATATTGACTGAATCCTGCCATTGGTATGGCTTCACACCACCATTGAGTCCAGTACATTCACTCCCTGGGTTTAAGGATTCTTTAATAAACCGTTGTCTGGTTGGGTTAAATGAGCTGTAGTGTAATTAGTATATTTGTTTTGTGTGATAAATGGGTTTTAATAGGTAACGGAGCAACGGTTTATGGATGGTAGTGGGTCTCGCCGAAGACCTTGCCAAAAGTGTTTATTTGTTGTCTGGGTAATGTGGGTTCTCCATTGCTCGGCATGGTCTTGGGTGAATGCGTAACATGGCGGTAGCGGTGGTGCTGTGAAGCCATGACATCCATTTACTGGCCTATGTGGCCTGTATCTGTTGGGTGAAAGGAGCCGGGATGTGTTGATTGGTTGATGTCTAAATTATCTAATACAACATGTCATGTTATAGAATGGAGATAAATAACTATATGGTATATAGATATATGTGTAGTATTCACCTGGAAAGTTGATATACTTTTTTATTTTCCTTGCCCTATATTTCATTAATGTTTACAATGTGTACATTTCACCTAAGTATAGCTAAGGAAACTGCAGAATTTCAGATTAGAGTATATTGCATTCTTATTCCTGCAAAAGCATATCAACATAAATATCCTGCTTTGCACTGCTTATTTCAGATGCATTTAATTTCAGTTAAGGTACCCATATAGACATATTCACTATTTATGACTCCCCAAATGTTGATGTTCTTTAGGTGATAACCAAATCTTTATTGCATTGCCCTTGGCCACACCTTTGATATTCATTTGGGATACCCGCTCTAACAAAGCTATTTGGATATTATGTGTGCACAGATATATATTTCATACCTTACATATATACCTGGGGCCATATTTATGAATAATACAGTGTAGTCCTGCCTTTTCCCCTGTGTTGGCGCCGTTTTGTCAGCCTAGCACCAATGCAGGCACCTTTGTACCATGGTGCAAGGGTGCCTGTGCTGCATGCAAGATAGTTTTTGTGCAGGAAGGGGCACCTTCCAGCACAAATTCAATCCTGTTAGGCTTATTCCTCCATCTATGTGTACTGCAAAATGCTGCACACATTAAAAGAGGAAATAACAAGGAGAAATACAGAGATTTCACCTCGTTACGCCCCTCCTGGGAAAGCAAATCTTTTTTGTGCATTCTCAGGTTTACCAGTTCTGGTAAATCTAGGAGAGCGTCAAAAACCATGGGTGTTGCGTGGGAGTTCCCACGCAATGCAGATGGAACACCTCCCAACCGCAGAGTACGGCAATGCAGTGAATCGCTCTGCTTTGCTTTACTTGACGTTTATGAAGCCACGCAAAGTGGATTCATAATTCTCTATTTTCAGTTGCCTTCACACATGTACCACGTTGCATGGTGCAAGCGCAATGCAACTGGAATCATAAATATGACCCCACATTTACAAATTAATATTTCACTTTAGAAAGCCAAACATAGGGCCAGATTTGATTAGATTTGTACTAGCACAGCACAACAATCAATGTTTCTGTCTGCTTTGTGTCAAAGGAAGATAGCAGAACAGCGCCATATCTACAAGAAATGCCACTTTTTCTGTCACTTCCTGCTCTAGCGTAATCTAGGCAGCAATGATCTCACATGCACCCTAGCACCATGGTTCAAGAGTATGTGTGTATGTCTAGCATAGAATATGTACTGGAATGCTACTCTTCTAGAAGAAAATACTATGCTTAAACAGAGTTTCAAATCTTTTCAAGTTTGCTTGTGTGCTGTAAATTACACCACACATGCAAAATTGGAAAAGTTTGATGGAAAGAAAACTTTTTTCCACCTTTACTACTGCCTCAAGTAGGTGTACGTTTTTGGCGCTGGACCCTGTCTACCTTTTCTAGTAGATAAGGCTCTGTAACCAAAATCCAGGGGAGGTTTCATGGGAGCACCAATGTACCCCCATGGTACAAACCCTTGACAAAAAATGTTCAATGTTTTGCGCTACTTTGTGTTAAATTGGGGCTAATTTCTCAGGCAAGTTAAGTCCTGTGTTGGAAAGCAAATACCAGTCCTACACTTTGTGCCGATTCCTTGCACAAAGTGTTAGTAAATCTGGTTCATAATGTATTGTACAATTTAAAATAGCAAACCTCAAAAATGATTCATGAATCTACCGCAAAATATTTTGTATTGTTTTGTATTTTTACTTTTAGGATTTTATATTGGTACTAATTAGGTTTAGAAGGTCACCAAGGTGCAGCATACTTTCCTCGCATGCACGCAGATACCTGGTGGCCGGTATGGATCTTGGGAGGCGGGGCAGGGGGAAGGATTAAGGGGGTGTTAAAAAAAAAGAAATACTTACCTTATCGCCTGTCTCTCCTCCATCTCTTCTCCGCGTCAGACTCTGGCCAGGAACCCAAGCACCCAGACTTCCCTTGGCCAATCACAAAGTTGCAATGCAGCATTGTGATTGGTCTGAGCGCCGTGGTTCGGTGCTCAGACGAGGAATGGGAGCCTGGGCATGTTCACCACCCAAGCTGTAATGCAGCCTGGGTGGAGAACATGCAAAGTGCGCATGAATGTTTGGCCGGCCCGAGACGGCCGGCCAAACAGTCAAGTGAACTTAGTGTGCCACCACTCCTACTACCCCTGTTCTGTGAACAGAGCACCCCCGCCCTACAAAACTGCTGCAGCAGGAGAAAATAAAATGATAATAACATCAAATCATTATCATTTTATTTTTCCTTTATTTGACTGCTGCAAAGCATTGGGGCGACGCTTCTCCGCCTTAGCGGAGGAGCTGCCACATTTTTTTTGTATGACATTTTAATCACTTGCTTCTTTCTGTGACCGAGGATATGAATACCATGCTGCTGGCAAATGGTGTTAGCTCAGCTTCTCTTTTTCTAGCTTCAGTCAATTCAAGTTTTTTCCCTTTTTTGGTCCACTAAGTTAGTTTTTTATGAATAAATGGTTTGGTTGGCACCCAGCTCTTCTGCAAGATAGGGTGAGCAAATTAGCTTCTTATGACAAAGTATTTAGAGCACAAACCTTGCTGGGAGGCAAACCCTCTGTTTATGCAGGGAGGAGAGTGGAACTGAGATGGAATATTTATCTTTCCAGTGCAGCTGCTGTTGCTCCTCTAGCTTGCAGGCTTGCCATTAAGCAATCTTTGATATCTCTCCAGTCATGCAGAAATGAGATAAATAGGATGTTTCATTTAGCTCCAGGGGAAGTGACATTCCTGAGATGGAATCTCTTGTCTCAGAGAGGTCTGTTTTAGAGACCGCGAGTGATGGAGAATCTTCTCCAAAGCTGATAAAGAATCGTTTTCCCGAATTTGTCACAGTTCATAATTTTTTTTAACTGTGCCCAAATGTAAGTACATAATTCTAAATGCTGTCTAATCAGTAGAATTTAACAAAGAGATAAAACGTTATAAGCTCCCCTTAATAAGCCATATTTACTATGCCCATCAATGTGCTTCCTCTATTGCCCAACTGTTGTAGTGGAACGAGGGCAAATTATAAGAACACAATACTGTGGTTTCATGGGAAATCTTTGCACAGGATAACATAGCTAACATGTGAGCATTAATCAATCAAATTTGCATCCAAACAAATGTATACAAGAATCTTTCTATGTAAATGTTTTGTATTCATATATCACAGTGAATCAACATCAAATGGACAGTGGTGAAGATGGCGTGGTGCACAAAACCATAGACATTGGAATTCTACACTCTAATAAGCAAGTAGACCTTGGGTTGTGAAACAATAAAATGCAGAAGAAATCCAGCATTATTATTCAGAACTCCATTTTGAATAGCCAATAGACAACCCACAGTATATTGTCAACATTTCGACTGAAATGCAACAATCTGCGGATCTCATCAGGGCATAAGCATAACCTAAGAAACAATGAGTGGGCCCCCCAGAAAAATTAAACATAGCAGCAGGTGGCACTCAAAAAAGGAGAAAGAGGAAAGGAGTGAAAGTGGACATATAAAAGGGAGAAAATGAAACACTAAAGGACTGGCAGTTCAGAAGTGGAGATGCACATGGGATCAGGCAAATGCTGTTACTATTAGAGAAGATTAAACCAATGGCAGAACTGGCCTAACCCATTGCTCCATACAGTATGCTGTCATGAGAAGAAGCAGAATGTGAATGGCACTCAAAAAGACAGAAGAGGGTGACCAACGACTCTCTATGTATGGATGTGTATGTAGAATTTTTATGCTTTTTTTATATTAGAAGTGTCTGGCTTCGAAATATTTATTTATTTATAATTTTAGTAGAGGACGTGAATGCCCAAACAGACTTCCGGGCACTGAGAAATAAAACAGCCTGCCTAACCAGTTGTGACCATTTTCATTTACATTCAGGCCTTGAGATCTTTCCTAAATGTAAATAAATCGGCATCTCAATTCAAGCGGTGGTAGAGAATTTGAACCTTTGGTGACTTGATAGGCAAAAGATCCGCCACCTTGAGGATACCTTTTTGTCTTCAGAATCTGTTTAGACAGAGGTAGATTTTGATGTTCTGGAGGGAATGCACGAGGAAAAAAAGCTGTTTGATAATTAGAGGGCCACGGTTATGCAAATCCTTGAATCAAATATAAAGGCTTTTGAAATTTTTTTGCTGCTAGACAAGTGCATGCTCCTTGAATTACTTGTAATTAAGGCATGGGGCAGTCAAAAGCAAGCTGGTGGCAATGTGTGAACCAATTGAAGTTGTTGACTAGAGTAAGCAGGGATTCTAAGATATGGAGCAATAGAGCAGTCCAATTAAATTCCTAGCGCAAAATGTGTTACAGGGAGTTAGACAATTTGGAAAGAAAGGTCTTCAGGTGTAAAAAACAAGAAGATGTAACTTTCTCAGCTGTAGTGTGGAATGAGAGAGAATCATCAAGTACAAACCCTGTATTTTTCACACATTGAACTGGGTTGGGAGTTGACCATGGGTGTCAGGCCACCAATGAGGAGACCAAAGGGATTGGTAACCCCCAACACCATCACCACTGTTTACTCTGAGTTTAGCTTCAACCGCTTTGCTGACATCTAGTCAGCTACGATGTTGAACCGCAAGGAAAAGTTATTATAGGTAGTATCTCTGTTTCTGTTATGTCTGCGTGTTGTCAGCCAAATACATACAAGTTAGTCGAAATTCCTTTGCTATAATAGCTGGGGTATCATAAAAAGTTTCAATACTCAGAGAAGACCCCTAAGATACTCAGCACTGCCAAGGTTTAGATGTGAATCTGAAAGGACGCATGTGGAGCATCTGTGTTCTGTACTGCAATCAAACTTTACACGGTGAAAAGGTCGACATCCAGCCTAAGATGGGCTAAGAAGAGAACTGACAGTGATAACCTCTGAATGCGGTGTATTCCCAACCTCTTCAGTTAACTTTGCACAAAAAGGAAGTAGTGAAATAGGATGGTAATTGCTTAGAATCAAAGTATCAAGGGAAAGTTTTTAGTAATGGAACAAACACATGTTATTTTACAATTGTAGGGCACAAGACCAGTCTTTAAGGATGAGTTAACTAGTTGACAGACCACTTGGATAATTATGGTTGCAGTGATATAAACGGGTGACCTTGATTTGGTGGCATTTAATATCTTTAAAACCTAATTCGGTAAAATAGGGCTAAATTTAGATGACGTCTGTACCAGTACCAGTGACACAGATGAGGAAAATTCAGAGTGGGCTCGTATACATTAAAGCTTGCGGTTCCTAATGACAGCCTTATATTTACTTTTGTCCTTGGCTAAGTACTTTTTATGACATGATCTTTCCAGAAGTTTATAGGCATGTTTGATGTTAGCTACCGCTAATGTGTACAAAGGGGCTGATGGTGACGTTCGATGGGTAACAAACAGCTTCCACATGTCACTTTCTTGTATATTTCCTAATAAACAGATCAGGCCTGTTGGACTTGGCCCTTTTTGCAGGGTCATCCCTGAACTTTTTGCCTTCCTCCTATATTTTTTCTGACCTGTTGTTGGCTGTTTTATGGCTGGGCACTTTACCACTGCTGATCAGTGCTAAAGTGCATATGCTCTCCCTATTGTAAATTATTGTACGAATTAGTGATTCCATGATTGGTTGGTTTGGTTTACCTGTCAGACCCTAGTACAGTGCACCAGGAGTGCCCAGGGCTTGTAATCCAAATACTGCTGGTGGGCTCGCAGCACTGGTTGTGCCACCCACAGAAGCAGCCTGTAAACATGTGTCTAAGGTCTGCCATTGCAGAGCCTGCGTGCAGTCTGGTACTGTCATGCTGACTGGGCAAGTACACCCACTTGCCAGTCCCTAAACCTTCCCTTTTCTTCATATCAGACACCCCTATGGCAGCCGCGGTCAGTAGTATGAGTAACTGCAGGGCTGTGATGTGGGGAGGGGGAGGGGCAGGGTGGGGGGTAGTAAACTATGGATTACGGAGGTTTACAGGTAAATTAACATAAATTAATAAAACGAATTTCGTTGTGTGCACTGCATCGCATTTGGGAATGCAGTGCATGCAACGAAATTCGTTTTATAAATATATATGTTAACTTACCTGTAAACCTCCGTAATCCATAGTTTACTACCCCCCACCCTGCCCCTCCCCCTCCCCACGTCACCGCCCTGCAGTTACTCCTACTACAGACCACGGCTGCCCTATGGTAGGCCCAAGGGTTTGTAAGGATAAGGTAGGAAATGCCCTGGTGTGTGTGGCATGTTCTAATAGTGAATTACAGCCATTTTTGTTTTTCACTATTGCAAGGCTACCTGTTCTCCATAGGCCAGAATGGGCAGTTTGGTTATTACATCCTATAATCCGAACTGACTCAGAGTACATGGTAGAAATTCGAATTTAGTATACCTGAACTCAGGATGATAAAATACAACTTTTAGTGAAGTTGGTTTTAAGTTTCTGTGTTTGAAAATGCCACATTTAGAAAGTAGGCATTTTCTTGTCTAACCATTCAAACCTGCCTCTGCTAGGCTGTGTGTATTCCTTTGTCTGGAGTTTGAGTGACAGGGCTGGGGAATTCCAGGAGACAGGGTGAGGTGCCCCAGTGATGAATAGAGAGATCTGCATCTAGATGGGTGGGAGGAGGTTTCACCTGGGACCTGAATAGGGCTGTGCCTGCCTTCCACAATGCTGGCTCCACCCCCTGGGGAGCGGCTGATGTCTCTGCCCTACACAGTGAATGAAGAGTAGGAATCCTGTCAACAAAGTGTTCCAGGGCTGTACTTGCCTTCCACAATGCTGGCTCCACCCCCTGGGGAGCGGCTGAGTGCTTAGGAACTGGTTTGGACTGGGCAAAGGCCCCTCTGCCTTCAGAGGACAAAGGATTTCTGGGTATAAATATTGGGACCCTGATCCCAAGAAATTTAGATCACTTTGGGAAAACAAGAAGAACCTCTGCTGAGGGAGGAACCAGAAGAAGCTGAGGAGGAAACTATCCCTGAACCTGGGGGATTGGCCTGCTGTGGTTGCCTTACTGCCAAAGAGAGGAGAAAGGAACTTTGTGTGCACTTTTGCTCAACTTGTAAAGGATCTCCAAGGGCTTGGAAAAGAGCTTGCCTCCTGCTGAAGTCTCAGGAACAACAGACTTCACCACCCAGCTCCCCAGAGTTCTTTTGAAGTGCCTGCTGCTGTTGTTGGGCCTTCTGAGGGACTGCGTGTCGCAAGGAGCTGGAAGCGCGACTCAAGAAGGAGAAGTGGGCTGCCATCGGAGCTGTTGTCGTCGCATCTCGTAAAGTGTGTCGCCGCTGCAGCATCGCATCGAGCGGAAGCGTCTCGCAAACGTCGGAGAACAGTGTCGCTACCAAGGCCGCTGTAGTTGCATCGCGTAATCGGTGACGCCGCTTCAGCTGAAGCATCGAGTCGAGTCTTCTCACAACATCGGAGAAGCGTGCCATATCTGGAAGATCTTCACGTCTTTATTTCTTTGCACCAAAAACGTCATCGCATCAACATCGTTGCAACACTTTCGTTGCCCTGCGTGTCGCATCTAAAATGTACATTGACTTAAAGTATCACATTTAAGAACTAAAGAGAACTAAGCAAAATTCTACCATCTAAAGTAACAGTATTGTGTATTTTTGTCGTTTAATGATCTTGTGGTAAAACCATATAAAGAATACTTATTTTTGATATAAAGCCTGTGTGGTGTCCATTTGTAGTGTTGTCACTTGGTTACTGTATGTGTTCACAAATGCTTTACACACTGCCTCTGAGATAAGCCTGTCTGCTCGTGCCAAGCTACCAAGGGGGTGAGCAGGGGTTATTTTAGGAGTGTACCCCCTTAACCTGACTAGAGGAGAGGGTCCCTATTTGTCACAAGTGCATACCTGTGCCAACTAGAGACCCCCAAGTCTAACAAGGCCCATGACATGTGACATAGCATTTACTAATGAAACAATCAGATCTGTACCCGGTATTATTGGCTCATCACCACAACCAACTCATGCCTTCTGTTTTGACCATGACCATTCCTACATAGTACCCATAAAGTATACAGTCATATAATTAGAAATATTTACACAATTAGAGCTTGCAAAATAATATACAATTCCTCCTAAGAGGCCTAACAAGATACTTGGAGTGCAAATCTTCTACTCTCATGGTTTTGTCATAGCTGTAATCAATACCAGGACCTTTGACTATCATGGTAATCTATAAAAATCCATATAATGCAATTCCAATCTACCGGCTTTAACACAGTGTAATAAGTATCCACCCGTATTGACATTAACACATGCTTTACCTAGTAAATAAGTTAAGCCTATTGCTTTTGTCATAACATTTCATAATACTCTGGCCTACTGTTTTGAGCTCAAGATTTGCCACTAAGACAGTATACGGTGATAAAATTGCAATATTTATAACATTTGAACAGGCAACAATATGCAATCCCTTCTAAAACAGCATTAACAAGTATTCAGGAAGCAGAAATCTACTCCCAGCGTTTGTTACGGGGAATAACCAACAACAGAATCTTGGTTTACTAGTGTAATCTCTGAGATTCCCTGTAATAAAATAAATGCCCACAACCTTTAACTCGGTGCAATGATAATCCACCCTTACATGCCTTTTATATGTCTATGATATATATGCATATGGTCTTTCTATAGTGTGAGATCTAGACAAAAGGCAGTGAAGCACTGCATACTGTCAAAGACAAGCATAAAGACAACAAGGAATATGGGAATAAACTGGGTTGTGGATGCCTATTGACTGTAAAATATGCTCTTTAGGCCTACCTTCTTTGTAAAAAATTCATGATAAACACATCAGTCCCATGGCATCTAACACAAGTTTCCAAAATAAGCCAATCAGGCATATAACTTTGATTATTATCTGACCACCACCACCAACTCAGAGCTACTATATCAAGCATAAGCTTTTTCACAAGGCGATTACCAGGAAAACAGTAAACAAATCACAAATGTATATATAGTGGCAGTTGTCAAATTAATATACAGTCTCTCTTAAGATGGCCTAGCAAGGATGATCAACGTACAACTCATTTACTGCAATGGTTTATTTGATAGGGAACCAACACCAAAGCAATTGCCTACTAAATGAATATATGTGATGTTTGTAATAAAATGCTATAATCTTCAACACAGTGAATACACACCTTAAATGCCCGTTGACTCTAATAATTACATTTCACAATAAATAGGTCAGGCCTTTTACCTTTGTTGGACTTTTTTTTAATAAACAGATCAAACCAATGGCATCAGGCTTAACGTTTGCCAGTGAACAATGTAATCCCATAGCCTTCATTAATATAAAGGTAATCTGTGGCATTTCATCTAACATAACCACTATCCATAGGCTTTAACACAGAGAAATAACAATTTACCCTTAAATGGCAATTCATTTTTAGATATGCTTTTCACAATCAGTATGTCATTCCTAATGTGCATATCATAACTTTTCATAATAAACAGACCAGACAAATGGCAACAGAAATATGTTTTTCTAATTAAGAAATCAGGGCTGTGGCTATTCTCATTGGCGTAGTACCATAACCAACTGAGGCCTTCTGTACGAACATAAGCTTCCCCACAAGGCAACGTTCTGGCATCAAGTCATAAAATTGCATTGTATAAAAAATTGCAGTTGTCAAATCAAAATACTTTCTTTCCTGAGAGAGTGTATCTAAGATTTTGACAAATCCTCTATACAGTTTATCAAAGGGGATAACCAGCACCTTGCCTACTAAGGTAATCTGTGAGATTCTTTGTAACAAAATACCTATCTGTAGTAATACAAATAAATGTCTATTCACTTTACGATATGCTTTTCACAATCAATATGTCGGGCCTACTGCCTTTATCATAATCTTTTATTATAAACAATCAGGCCTATAACCTTTATAATTGGCTTGCCACCACAACCAACTCATACCAAACCTCTTGGTTCATAAGCCTTACAACAAGGCAGCTATCAGGTATACCATAGTTAAATTACAAATATGTCTAGATACAGTTGTCAAACAATGTAGAATCCCTGCAACTAGAGCCTACTAAGGATTATTACAGTGCAGATCATCTATCCCCATGGTTTATCAAGTGTGTCACTAATAATGACAAAATCCTTGCTGCCTGTTACAGTAATCTGCGAAATTTCATGTAACAAAATACCTGCTGACAGGCTTTAACACACTGTAATTACAATCCACCCTTAAAATATAAATCTTGCCTTTAAGTAAGTAACGCCTATCTGCTTTGTCATTACTTTTCATTATAAACAGACCACATCTATTTGCTATAAGTTTTCCACAATAGCTTTCCCAATAGGACCTCTAGCTGTTATTGTCTCGTCACCATAACTAACTGATACTGATTGTACTGAGGGTAAGCTTTCCAAAAGTCAATCATCCAGCACACAGCCATAAAAGTACAAATATACATAAAATTACAGTTGGCAAAAAAAGTACTGTCTCCCTTAAAAGAGTCTAGCATGAATGATTGTAGTGCATATCTTCAATTCCCACAGTTTGTTCGCATGAATGACCAACACCAAAACTCTTGCCAACTATGGTAATCTGTGAAATTGCATGTAGTAAAAGGCCCACATACAGGCTTTAGACAGCGTAATAACAAACTAGGCTTTAAAGCCTGTTGTTTAGAGTGCATGCATTCCACAAAAAGTAGACCAGGCCTACTGGCTTTGTCATAACATTACATAATAAACAGATCAAACCTATGAAATCTGGCATCAACACTGGCCCACTCAAATCTACACAAACTGGCAACAATCATGTATTCAGTTATAATATTACAAACATGTAGAAAAATACAGTTTGCAAAGCGATATACAACCCCTCTCAACACGGCCCAACAAGAATAAGCACATTGAAAACCCTCCAGGTTTGTTAGATTAGGTGGCCTATGCCAAAACCCTTGCCTACTACAGTAATCTGTGGAATTACATGTAACACAATACCTATTGATAGTCTGTAAAACAATGTGATAACAACTAACTGTTAAAGGCTAACTGTCTCTAACATATGCTGTACAGAATTAATAGGCTAGACCAACTATCTTTGTCATAATGTTACATGATAAGGGCACCAGACCAACCTATGGCATCAGACTTAAAGTTTCCAGTGCTCCAATCAGGCCTTTACCTTGTCACCATAACCAAAAGTTTTGAGCATAAGCTTTTCCACAAAGCAACCACCAGACACAGTCATAAAATTAGACATTTACACAATTCAAATTGGTTAAGCAAAAGGCTGTCTCTCATAAGCTGGCCTAACAGGGACTCTCACAGAGCAAACCTACTGTATCCATGATTTGCTACACTGAGAGAGCAACACCAACACACCAAAACCATTGCCTACTATGGTCACCTGTTAGATTATTTGTAGCAAAGTACCCATCTGTAAGCCTTAACACAGAATAAGAACAATCCACATTTAAATTCCTATGAATTTAAGCATATGCTTTTCACAGTAAATATGTCAGGCCTTCTGCCTTTCTCATAACATTTCATAATAAACAGATCAGGCCAAAAGCGCTCCCCCAGGAGCTGGTAGTCGCAACTAAGGGCCGAAGGGCCAGCGTAATGGAACGAATGGGGGGGAGCACCAAGGAACCCACACGCACAGATGGAGAAACAGAGAGAATAAAACACACTCGGCAGGAACAGAAGAATGCTGAGGGCGATACTCGGCCCGGAACCCAATAGCCAGCATGGAACCGAGCGGGTCAGCACGAGAGCAGCCCAGAAGGCATATCAGTAATGCCGGTGAGTCCACTCTGACAGAGACGGTAGAGAAAGCAGAGGATACTCAACTGGGTATTAGGAAGGTGATCCGGGAAATGGGCGGGTTTTATACACGGGAGACTGGGCTGCCTGATTCCAAGATGGCAGCCCCTTGGGACAAAGATGTTCGTCCCCTGGCATGAAGCGAGAGCGGCATGTGCGGATGAGCGCTGGGAAGCCTGGCTGTCCTCGGCACCGTAATTGATACAAGCGGAGGTACGGTGTGGTGATAGCGGGAGTACCGACCAAGCTGCCGATCACGCTAAAGTTGAGACGCGAGCGAAGGTCCATAGGAGAGTCCTGGGTTCTTAAGAAGCTGCCTCTCTCTGCTGCGGACCGGTAAGCCAGATCTGACACCAGAGGATGGCGGCGCTTGAGCCCAATGGAGCGCATCACCCTGGAATACTCTGAAACGAATCTGGGGGCAATTAAAGGCAAGATCAGAGGACAGTGTGCATGGCCCCTCTCCCCCTGAGATAGCCATATTGCTGAGAAATGTGGCTGAGGTGGCAAGTAAGTGCACAGTGCACGGATTACAGTGGCAGCGTCAGCACTGACCTGGATCCTGTAAGTGGGGATCTGATGGTAGAGACCAGAGTTTGTGTGGGCCTACCCTCTGGGCCCTTCGGGGGGGGGAACCACAAGGAAATCCCGATCACGGTACTGAGGGCCCTTGGCTGACTGGGGACAACCGTGTTCTTCCTGGGAGGAGACCGACCCGGGCAACTCCATTTTGTAGACTACTTGGAGGAAAGGGAGCCCCATGGGCATGAAACGGATTGTCATTAGGCTCCTTGGACACTGAGCAAGGTGCAAATCCCCATTGCCTCCTAGGATTGGGGCAACATCCGGCTGGCCTGCTGATCCCGGGATACTGAATCACTGAAGGGACAAGATCTGGCCAAGTGGGGTCATCTGACACACCAATTTTCTATTAGTGACCACCATAAGGGGGCCCCTTTCCAAAGCACTCCTTCTCCCCTTGTTGGGGAGGGATCCAGCATTTATGCCCTGGAGTCTCAGAGACCCCTCTGAGAGAGTCCACAGCGACAAGGGAGTCTCACACACCGGAGGCCTGGGTTTTTTATCCCATTACCGCTGGGAGCACAGCACCGTACACCGTGACCGGCGCGCTCGATTGAACATTTGGACTATGCCCCCCTAGGCGGAAATTAACCTTTCTGTATGTACAGCGGTGCCCGAGCAACCTTTGGCCGATGACTGGTGGAGCTGTCCCACGCAGCTATTGAGGAGTTTGGCTCTGGTTCACCCCTAGGCTGTCACTTACCCAGCCGGATGTGAGACACTGTTTTTCCTCGTCTCCCCGTTGTGCCTCCTACACCCTCCCCTCCTCTTCCCTCCATTATTCTCCATCTACCTCCCGTATTCCTTCCCTCTCTCCCCTAATCTTCTCTCCCCTTGCCTATTTTTTTCCTCATGTTTTTTTTGCTATGCTTTTGTACTCATGTAATTCTGATGTAACTTTGTAACCATGTTCTGAAACAATGTTTCTTCCTCATGTAAAGCGCTCTGATACCCCCGGGTCTAGCCAGCGCTATATAAAACTCAATAAATAAATAAAATAAAATAAATAGCAATGGTCATTGGCTTGCCACCATAACCACCTCTGTCCTGCTGTATCTAGTATAAAGTTGCCAGAAGTCAAAAAGTACAAACAAAAAGACTTTTTAGTGGAGGCCCACAAATGTGGCCCAATTAAATCCTGTAATCAGGGGAACCAACATGTGGGTGGAGCCTAAGCCCCTTTCTCAGTAGGACTCTGAAAGCTCATTTTTTGTTGCACATTCAACCTGACCTAAAAGTAATGTAGATTAGTTAGCTCAGGGCTCTCAAACACAAAACTGCACTCTGATGCCTAAAGTCAATGACTGCCTTCTTATCATCTGTTCTGCTACCAAAAAAAAAAAATTGTCAAGTTATCTAACACTTTAATAGCAGCATTATAATAACATGTGTGTGCCTCTGAAATGTCAAACTCAGACATACAGCTGCTGTCTCAGGCAGCTGGATAAATAAACAAAATGATTGCAGATGTGTGGTGTGCCAGCGCTTTTTTCTGGAGAAGCACATAATGCTGCCCAATCAAAACAAGAACTCCTGGATACCACCATGTGGGCGAAGCCAAAGTCCCTCCCCCTGGTAGTGCTTCCTAAAGCCCCTTTTCAGGTTAATCACATTATGCCTGGCGACAGCTGCTCTGTCGTGCCAGACCTAAAAATGTGATGAGGCATTAATGCACTTTCACCTCTATGTATTTGCAAGAACTTTGATTTGCACATCCAATCATTCAATACATCTTACGAAGATTAAAAGCTAGGCTCATAAACCAAAAAGCGTTTATCTCTTCTTTACAGAAATAGTACTGTTCCGCACAGATAATTCCGATTAGAGACGCATACAATGAAAAATAACCCAGATTAAATTGATGCAGTGCCAGATTGCTGTCCATGAAACATATTACTTGAAATATTATAGTATTGCAGTTATGAATTTCTCACAGTTTCTCATCTGGCCTTAGCATTAGGCATTAGCTGAGGCACCCGGTGCTGCATAGTAGTCGAAGCCAGGAAGACCCGTGAGAACAATAGGTTTTTACTTTAAAACTTTCAGAAATAAAATATGCACAGTACTGTAGTTATTTTAGTGGTATTGTGAACTTTCTCACAATGATGTACTGTGATGTGCAGTGATATTTATGAAATATATGCTAATTGAATTTAGACCCTTGACAATGTTTTAGGTCTTTGGTGCCTGGATAACTATTCTGTGGCAAATAGATTGTGACGCCTTTGTTGATTTGCCGCTGATACCTTTACACGTTTTATTATTCAGAACACTTATGCTACCACTCAGGGTTAATTATGATATTCGTCTTATTCTTATATGTTGCCACAATGTGATTTAAATAAAAGAGCTGTATAGCACCATGAACTGTAGTAATAAAGTGGTGATGAAATCGTATTTTTTGATGTCTTCATAGTTGTAGGTAACTTGCTCTTTGTTTTTTAAAAACAAAAAACGAATCACCCCTACACAGAAGGAGATTTCTCTTAGAGCATGAAGGTCATTATTTTATTCTGTCCCTCACTGAGAGGTTTTATCTGGCAGTGACGTCCAGAAAAAACAGAACATCACACCATTCACCATAAATACGCCGGATGGTGTAATGGCCTTCCTATGATGACCACTACTTTGTTGGGCCGTCAGAGGAATCTTTCCCTTCATTGAGCCAGCAGGGACTCCATCAATGAAAGTCTTATGGTCCGCTCGTCTCGAAATGCGGTACGCGGACCAAGAGTTTGGCAGATAGGGTACTGTGGTGCGTTTGTGACAGAGTAGCCTGTCTAAATCAGGCCATGCGTCTGTTGGCTGAGTGGACTGATGCACTTGTTGCAGGGCTATGTGACTCAGGTTAAAATCCCAGTTGGTCCTGTCTAGCCTTTCATCCTTTGAAGGTTGATTGGTAAAATAAGTATTACTTAGTTGGGTGTCAATGAATATAGGTTGTATAGCCTTAAGAAACCCCTTTCGGGATTGGTGCTTTACAAATGGGCTGTTATATGGATGGAGTTAACACTGGATGCATGAAGGTGGCATATGCCTCCCTTTGGCATATTTGCTGTAATGGGCTTTTGGGCAAGGTTCAATGCTGTGTTCATTGTATGAGAGCATGGGTGTTGTAGAACATACCTTTGAACTGTTGAGGTAACCTGCTTGTATTTTCTCTCTTGACGATGGGTACATTGCCAACTGGGGGCTTTGTTGCTGTGCTGTTTGCAGGAGGGCATGAGCTGGTTCACTATCAGTGAAACATCCATTATGCCATTTGACTTTATGCCAGCCTACATGTCCTGAATGTTCCGCAAACCATAAACTTCTCTAGTTTTGCTTAAGCCTTTTTGGAATATGGATTAAGACTCTGGAATGACATACCTTTCTATTTAAGATTTGCTCCTTCAGTTTTGCGATTCAGGAAATATCTCAGAACCCATTGTGACACAATTTTCCTGCCATCCTAGACGGTATCTCTTGCTTCACCCGACCTTTGCAATAATGTGAACCTTCTCTACTCGCTTGTCAGTCTTCCCTCACATGTTGCCTGTTTGTCTGGCTCTGAGGTACTGCATCCCATTGCCTTCTGGGCTAGGCGTGTGCACTTATTAATAACCTTCATGAAATAAGTATGGACAATTCTGTGGCGTAGATATGGCTGTCGTTCTACCTACATTTTAGTGTCTGCTTCTGCTTAGTCACATTATGGATGATTACACCATCAACAAACTGGTTCCTTTTCACCTTATAGTTGACAATTGTAAGCTAACTCCTCACTGACTATTCAAACTTAAAATTTCTGAAAGGACACATCCTAACAAGTGATCAAATATCTCTATCATAGTGGTTCAATAAGATCCATGTATCCAGCTGTCAGCTTCTCCTGTGGACTGGACAGAGCTGACTATCTCTAACATTACAGGTCATGTGAAACCAAAACATTCCCTGTGCATATTATTAAGATTTATACATACTCAAGGTTGATCTTGACAAGTTATATAATCTACTCTTAAGAAGTGGAAAGTTTGTGATCCCTCAAAGGCATTAAGATAGATGACAGCAGCCAAACTGATGCATCTTCTACTTGTACGGCTGTTGACCCAGTATTGGCAATCTGTTCAATGGATGCAGGAGTATAATGCAGTTAGTTTCATTGCAAATCGTACACATATGGCCTCAGACCTTTATGTATCTGTGAGAGAAGCAAACTCAGGGCCTGATTACAATCTTGGCGGCCAGAGTTACTCTGTTACAAACGTAATGGATAGTCTGTTCGTCAAATTATTGTTCCATAATATCCTACGGAACTTGTAATACGATGGACGGGAGTATCCCATCCGCCAAGATCGTAATCAGGCCCTGAGTGATGATTTATAGCTTTATGGTCTAGCCTTTTAAGTAACACAACTCCATTAATGCAATAGTAAGAACACTAAAGAGCCTTAGTTTATTAGAGTTGTAGTCTAGTGAAGAGAAGAAATTCTGTCTCCAAAAATACTGTGAAAGAGCTACAGCTTGTACCATTGGGGCAGAGAAAGTAGGATTTGACATCAGAGCACACGATTTGTTTAGTTCCAGTTCATCCTCTCAACTGAGAATGTTCCTCACAGTCCCTCATAGACCTTTTCAAATTCCTTTTTTGTTTATGTGTCCACCACTTTGGGTGAGAGAAAACACTGTTCATTCACTCAGGGGATTCTCATCCACATGGGCCTTTGGGTTAGAGCCTCACCAGCCCTGGAACAATGAGGAGATTGACAGACTGACTGACTCCTTCCTCACTGCGAAGTCTGGCAGTAGAAATGCAGCAGAGCAGAGTTCATATACTGGGCGTTTGAGGCTGGGTGCCTTCAATCTCCTCTGATCATGCATGGTGAGTGTGTATCTGTGAGGTAGTGGTAAAGGCAGGTAGATCCTGGCAAGAGTGACAGTTTACCTGGGCTTTTTATGGTCATGCCATGAGCACTATTGTGAAATGTGTCCAGTCTCCAGGAACTCACCTCAGAGGATTAGTCGTAATAGCGGGAGGCTAATCTTGGAGTTTACCGAAAATGAATTTCTGCCTACCCACCTCCATGTTCTCACTGTGCCCTGCATCTTGTCCCTCATGCCAGAGCCTCTCAACAGCTGGCTTTCCCTGTAACCCTTGCATGCCCCATGTAAGTGCTAGGCTCAGTAGATGGAGCACCCCATCCATCCCAGCAGTGATGTTGCACCACTTGGTGCCAGGGCCCCTAGCTCCATCATCCCAGAGGATGTTAAGTAGTTATGGAGAAAGGATCATGTGCCCCTGAGCTGTATGGAACCAGACTGACTGCAAACCAGGAGGTATGTGATGAAGGGCACTACAGCTGCAAGCCACAAATGTGTGTGTAGGCATCTGTAAATGTGTGTACTTTTATGAGAGTATGTGAGTTATACTATATGTTATGTGAGCATCTCCTTATGTGTCTGTGTGTGTCTACTTGCATTTGTGTATGTATATTTATGTCTTGTGGCTCTGGTATGTTGTTGCCATGACTTTTGATTTGACTTACTATCGGGGGCAATATTGACAAAATGTAGGTTGTCTCTGATGTAATAACGAAACCACAGCAGTACTGTTTGCCAAGAGCTAACAAAAGCTGGCAGTACTCCCACACCAGAATTATTCAGACTGGTGTCAGTAGGGGGCCCAGTTATGAAGCGTCCCACGCAACAGGTGGGCGAGGGTCTTCTGTCTTGAACACTGGAGTACCTTTAGCTCATGTTTCCTCGTGCCAAACAGTACTGTTGTGTGCTGATTAAGTGTCTTTAGAGGAGATACTGTTCTTTACTTTTCCTCCTCACCCTATTTTGTGATGACTGCTGTCATAATGGACATGCTTAGTTTTTTGGGGGGCATTCTTGGTGACATTCTGGCCATCCCAATGTAACAGTGGGACACCGTTACATCATTAAAACACAGGGAGCATTGGACACATTCTGGCTATCTCTGGCACAACTGTGGCCCTCCTAAACTTATAGAGGCCATTCTTGGTGACATTCTTCTAGTCATAGGGGGATATTTACAATAAAATGTTGGACATGGATTTACTTCAAAATTGGTAACGCCGCACTCTGACATATTTTAGTGCTGGTGCTAAAAAAGCCGCCTAGTGCCAGCGAGGGCAATCTTGCGCCATGTCGCACTAGAGGGGCGATTGTTTATGTGAAGGAAGGGACACCTTTCTGCACATAAACTTTCTTTAAACGCAATTTGCTGTTTCTATGTGTGCTGCAGAATGCAGCACACATAGAAAGAGAAAAATACGAGGAGAAATTAATAATTTCTCCTCTAATCGCCATCCTAAAACCAGGTTTTACCTGGCCTTTTTTTCTGGCGCTGCCCCAGCCTTGTAAATATGGGACAGTGTAAAAAAGCAATGGGTGTTGTGGCGGAACGCCCCCTGCAACTCCCATTGCATGCCCCTTTCACACTAACAGAAGCGTGAAAATGGGCCTTATTTACAAGGCGGGTTAAGCCACATTAAGTAGCTTAATGCTGCCTTGTATATAAGGAAAAGGGTATATCGCCACCAGAACTTCACTAAAACTGACGTCCTGGTGAGGATATCCCCTTGTAAGTATGCCCCATAGTATCATAGTGGCCCTTCATTGCCAAACAGCAGACACGCCTGGTGATTTTCTTGCTGTCCAAGTCACAAAATATTGGCTTGGTCTGACCTATTGTGGGGTTTTCCTGGGGTCATTCTGGCAATCTCTGGTAAAGATATATTGTGGCCATTCACTGTAACTTTCGGGATATTTTTGGCATGCCAGTGGATGATGCTTGAATTGTGCTCCTTCTTGACAACATCCGGGCCCTGGCATAAAAGGGGCCTTTCCTCAATATACTGGGTAAATTCTGCACAACATATTGGTTACTCTGGCACAATGTTGCCCTTGCTTAATATGTTGGAGTCCTTCTGGTGATGGTCTACTCATCCCTGACATGAAGTGAGTGGCCTACTTAACAGATTTAGTGGATTCCCAGTGACATTTTAGCTTTCCTTTGTATAACATTAGCATATCCTTACATCATTGATCTGGAGTGGGCCTTGACATTTATGACTATGCCTAGCACAATAGTGCCAATTCATACACATATTGTGGGCATTCCTGGCAACAACCTTCTGCAACTCCTGGGGCAAAGGTGGCCCTTCCTTGGGATGGAGGATTCTTGATGATTTTTCCGACATAGTGCTCATTCCTGTCAACATTTTTAATTGTACTTGCCATACTAGTGGCACTTCCTTGAAATACTGAGGGATTCTTTACAACATGCTGATTAGACATAGCATAATAGTGGCTTCTCCTTGATGTTCTTGCACCTTCTAAACAAATTTGCGGCTATCTCTAGTGTAATAGTGACCTTTCATTGATATAAATGGTGCATTATGATGAAATGTTGCCTCTGCCTGGCTCCATAGTGGCTATGATTAGCATATAGTGGTATGCTCAGTGGGTGCCACTTGAGTAAGAGTGACCTATCCTTCATATATAGTGAACAGTCTAGGAATCCTTATGGCTATACATAGCATAACAGTGAACCAAACCTGTCATAGTCTGAGTTTAGTGAAGCTTAGTGCTATCTTTGATTCCTTTTTACCAGATGTCACTTCTTGCTATGGTTGTTGTTTCATAATTTGTGTAAAGTAATTTAATCACCTCCACTGGTTAACCATTCTCTGCTATAACTACTTCTGGCTGGGGCTGAAAATGTAAGAATGGTGTTAACTGTCTGATGTAAGCTCTATGTATTTGAGGAGTGTCATTAATGTATGAGCTTTTGGGATTTGTTTAACTCTTCTGCCTGTAGCATGTAATTGTGAAATGAGTTTAAATGGTAAGTTGTCCACCTTGGCCCGTCCAAGTAGGTTCCCAACCATAAGTGGCTATATGGGTGGGTGAGTGTGTAGCTGAATGGCAGTATGAGTGAGTGGCTGGCTGTGTAAGTGAATGTATGGGTGAGTGAGTGGCTGTTTAGTTAAGCAAGTTGGTGTGTGTGTGGCTGTATTGTTGGGTAAGTGTCTGTGTGAATGGATGTCTGGGTGAGTGAATGTGTATGTGCTTGTATGGATGTGTGATTCTGTATGTAAGTAGATGTGTGGATGCGTGAGTGCTTGTATGAGTATGTGACTGGTTGTTTGAGTAGCTATATGGATGAGAGAGTGATTGTGTGAGTATTTGTATGGATCTGTGAATGGGTTTGTGAATGGTTCTGTGGGCATGTGAGTGGGTGGGTGAGAAGTTGTATAAGGGTGTGGTGAGTGTGTGAGTGCATCTGAAGATGATGTCATCAGTGATGTCATTTGAGATGTCATGTGTGATGTCACTGACCAAGTCATGTGTGATGCAATATGTGAGGTCATAAGCAGCACATTGTGGGGGTGTAAGTTATAGCTAGCTCAGCTAACTAAAACTGCTTAATTCCACTGGTTTTGTAAGACTGAAATCTGAGCATAACTAAAACGTCCCAGGAACCTTTGTGTTTCCTAATTATAATGTCCCAGTAAACATTTTCTAAAGGTAACCACTAACCTTTGACAGTGAGTGTGTGAGTGAGTGCATGAGTGTCTTAGTAAGTCTGTGAGAGAGGTTATGAGTCTCTGACTGGGTCTGTGAGTTGGTGTGAAGTGGGTGTGTGAGTGTCTGAGGGCTCACTATTTGGACCTCTCCTGCTCCATTTTGCCTTTTCTGCTTGTTTTTCTGCCCTCTATTTTTCCTTTCCTGCACGTTTTTCTGCCTGTTTTGCCTTTCCTGCTCGTTTTTCTGCCCTTTGTTTTGTCTCTTTCTGCTTATTGCTGACCTTTATTTTGCCTCTTTCTGCTTGTTTCTCACCTTTATTTTGCCTCTTTCTGCTCCTTTCTGCCCTTTATTCTCTCTTTCTGCTCCTTTCTGCCCTTTATTCTGTCTCCTTCTGCTACTTTCTGACCTTTCTTCTGCCTCTTTGTGCTCACTTTTTACCTTTATTTTGCCTAGTTCTGCTAGTTTATCACCTTTATTTTGCCTATTGCTGCTGGTTTCTGACCTCTATTTTGCCTCTTTCTGCTCATTTTACAACTTTATATTCCCTCTTTCTGCTCGTTTCTCACCTTTATTTTGCCTCTTGCTGATCGTTCCTGGCCTGCATTCTGCCTCTTTGTGCTTGTTTCTCACCTTTATTTTGTCTCTTTTGCTCATTGCTGACCTTTGTTTTGCCTCTTTCCGCTCCTTTTCCATCTTTAGTTTGCCTCTAGCTGCTCTTTTCTGACCTTTATGCTAGCTCTTTATGCTCGTTTCTCACCTTTATTTTGCCTCTCTCTGCTAATTGTGGATCATTATTTTTTCTCTTTCTGCTCCTTTCTCACCTTTATCTACCTCTTTCTGCTGGTTGCTAACCTTTTTTCTGCCTCTTTCTGCTCGCTTCTCAACTTTATTTTGCTCTTTCTGCTCGTTGCTCACCTTTATTTGACCTCTTTCTGCTCGTTGCTCCCTGTTATTCTGCCTCTTTCTGTTCGTTTCTGAGCTTTTTTCTGCCTATTCATGCTCATTTCTCACCTTCATCTTGCCTCTTTCTGCTCCTCACTGACCTTTATTCTGCCTTTCTGCTCATTTCTCACTGGTATTTTTCCTCTTTCTGCTCGCTGCTGACCTTTATTTTGCCTCTTTCTGCTCGTTTCTCACCTGTATGTTGCCTCATTATGCTAATCGCTGACCTTTATTTTGCCTCTTGCTGCTGGTTATGACCTATATTTTGCCTCTTTCTGCTCGTTTCTCACCTTTGTTTTGCTTCTTTCTGCTCATTTCTCAACCTTATTTTGCTCTTTCTGCTCATTGCTCACCATTATTTGACCTGTATTCTACCTCTTTCTGCTCATTTCTCACCTTTATTTTGCGTCTCTCTGCTCATTGTGTATAATTATTTTGCCTCTTTCTGCTCGTTTCTCACCTTTATTTTGCCTCTTTCTGTTCTTTGCTGACTTTTTTTCTGCCTCTTTCTCAACCTTTTCTTGATCTTTCTGCTTGTTGCTCACCCTTATTTGATCTCTTCCTGCTCGTTGCTCAGTTATTCTGCCTCTTTCTGCTCATTTCTGACCTTTTTCTGCCTTTTCATGCTCATTTCTCACCTTTATCTTGCCTCTTTCTGCTTGCTGCTGACCTTTCCTTTGCCTTTCTGCTCATTCCTCACTGGTATTTTTCCTCTCTCTGCTCGCTGCTGACCTTTACTTCGCCTCTTTCTGCTTGTTTCTCACTGTATGTTGCCCCTTTATTTTGCCTCTCGGTGCTGGTTTATGGCCACTATTGTGCCTCTGTCTGATAATTTTTCATCTTTATTTAGCCTCTTTCTGCTTATTTCTCGCCTTTATTTAGCTTCTTTCTGCTCGTTTCTCACCTTCTTTTGCCTCGCTGCTTATTTCTAACCTTTATTCTGCCTGTTACTGCTCGTTTCTCACCTTTAATTTAAATCTTACTGCTCGTTGCTAACTTTTATTTTGCCTCTTTCTGTTAATTTTTCATCTTTGTTTTGACTCTTTCTGCTCATTTCTGACCTTTATTCTGCCACTTTCTGCAGTTTCTCATCTTTATTTTGACTCTTTTTGCTCATGTCTGACCTTTATTCTGCCTGTTACTGCTTATTTCTCACCTTTATTTTGCATCTTTCTGTTCATTGCCGACTTTTATTTGACCTCTTTCTGCTTGTTTCTGATCTTTATTCTGCCACTTTCTGCTCGTTTCTCATCTTTGTTTTTCTTCCTTCTGCTAGTTTCTGATCTTTATTGTACCTCTTTATGCTCGTTTCTCACCTTTATTTTGCCTCTCTCTGCTAATTGTGGATCATTATTTTTTCTCTTTCTTCTCCTTTCTCACCTTTATCTACCTCTTTCTGCTGGTTGCTAACCTTTTTTCTGCCTCTTTCTGCTCGTTTCTCAACTTTATTTTGCTCTTTCTGCTCGTTGCTCACCTTTATTTGACCTCTTTCTGCTCGTTGCTCCCTGTTATTCTGCCTCTTTCTGTTCGTTTCTGAGCTTTTTTCTGCCTATTCATGCTCATTTCTCACCTTCATCTTGCCTCTTTCTGCTCCTCACTGACCTTTATTCTGCCTTTCTGCTCATTTCTCACTGGTATTTTTCCTCTTTCTGCTCGCTGCTGACCTTTATTTTGCCTCTTTCTGCTCGTTTCTCACCTGTATGTTGCCTCATTATGCTAATCGCTGACCTTTATTTTGCCTCTTGCTGCTGGTTATGACCTATATTTTGCCTCTTTCTGCTCGTTTCTCACCTTTGTTTTGCTTCTTTCTGCTCATTTCTCAACCTTATTTTGCTCTTTCTGCTCATTGCTCACCATTATTTGACCTGTATTCTACCTCTTTCTGCTCATTTCTCACCTTTATTTTGCGTCTCTCTGCTCATTGTGTATAATTATTTTGCCTCTTTCTGCTCGTTTCTCACCTTTATTTTGCCTCTTTCTGTTCTTTGCTGACTTTTTTTCTGCCTCTTTCTCAACCTTTTCTTGATCTTTCCGCTTGTTGCTCACCCTTATTTGATCTCTTCCTGCTCGTTGCTCACTGTTATTCTGCCTCTTTCTGCTCATTTCTGACCTTTTTCTGCCTTTTCATGCTCATTTCTCACCTTTATCTTGCCTCTTTCTGCTTGCTGCTGACCTTTCCTTTGCCTTTCTGCTCATTCCTCACTGGTATTTTTCCTCTCTCTGCTCGCTGCTGACCTTTACTTCGCCTCTTTCTGCTTGTTTCTCACTGTATGTTGCCCCTTTATTTTGCCTCTTGGTGCTGGTTTATGGCCACTATTGTGCCTCTGTCTGATAATTTTTCATCTTTATTTAGCCTCTTTCTGCTTATTTCTCGCCTTTATTTAGCTTCTTTCTGCTCGTTTCTCACCTTCTTTTGCCTCGCTGCTTATTTCTAACCTTTATTCTGCCTGTTACTGCTCGTTTCTCACCTTTAATTTAAATCTTACTGCTCGTTGCTAACTTTTATTTTGCCTCTTTCTGTTAATTTTTCATCTTTGTTTTGCCTCTTTCTGCTCATTTCTGACCTTTATTCTGCCACTTTCTGCAGTTTCTCACCTTTATTTTGACTCTTTTTGCTCATGTCTGACCTTTATTCTGCCTGTTACTGCTTATTTCTCACCTTTATTTTGCATCTTTCTGCTCATTGCCGACTTTTATTTGACCTCTTTCTGCTTGTTTCTCATCTTTGTTTTGCCTCTTTCTGCTTGTTTCTGATCTTTATTCTGCCACTTTCTGCTCGTTTCTCATCTTTGTTTTTCTTCCTTCTGCTAGTTTCTGACCTTTATTGTACCTCTTTCTGCTCCTTTCTCACTTTTATTTTGCCTCTCTCTGCTCATCGTGGATAATTATTTTACCTCTTTCTGCTAGTTTCTCACCTTTATTTTGCCTCTTTCTGTTCTTTGCTGACCTTTGTTCTGCCTCTTTCTGCTCGTTTCTTAACCTTATTTTGATCTTTCTGCTCATTGCTCAGCTTTATTTGACCACTTTCTGCTCGTTACTCACTGTTATTCTGCCTCTTTCTGCTTGTTTCTGACCTTTTTCTGCCTATTCATGCTCATTTCTCACCTTTATCTTGCCTCTTTCTGCTCTTTGCAGACCTTTATTCTGCCTTTCTGCTCATTTCTCACTGGCATTTTTCCTCTTTATTTTGCACCTTGGTGCTGGTTTATGACCTCTGTTTTGCCTCTTTCTGCTCGTTTTTCATCTTTATTTTGCCTCTTTCTGCTCATTGCTCACCTTTATATTGCTTCTTTCTGCTCGTTTCTCACCTTTTTTTGCCTTGCTGCTCATTTGTGAGCTTTAGTCTGCCTGTTACTGCTCATTTCTCACCTTTATTTAGCATCTTTCTGCTCGTTGCTGACTTTTATTTTGCCTCTCTCTGGTCGTTTCTCATCTTTGTTTTGCCTCTTTCTGTTCATTTCTGACCTTTATTCTACCACCTTCTGCAACTTTCTCATCTTTATTTTGACTCTTTTTGCTGATTGCTGACCATTATTTTTCCTTTCTCCTTATTTCTCAACTTTATTTTGCTTCTTTCTGCTTGTTGCTTACCTTTATTCTGCCTCTTTCTGCCCGTTTCTCACCCTTATTTTGTCTCATTCCGCTCACTGATAACCTTTATTTTGCCTCTCTCTGCTTGTTTTGACCTTTATTTTGTCCTCTTTCTGCTAATTTTTCACTGATGTTTTCTTCTTTCTGCTCATTTCTGACCCTTAATTTGCCTCTTTATTATCTTTCCCCCGGACCTTGGGAGGGAGCCTCAATGCCCCGGGGTCCCTGTGGGCTCCACCCCTCCTGTGGGAGGCAGTATTGCTGCTGCATGGAGGGATCTACTGGAAAGGCAGTGCAGGAGCAATCGTTTCATCTCTTTCCCTGCCCACATGACTGCAGGCAAGGAAATAAATAAATCCTCTGCTTCCAGCGGGCGGAAACACTTTGACAGCTCTCGCTCGCTGGAAGCGGAGTGTTTTATTTAGCTTGGCAGCAGCTTGGAGCTCCTGCCGAGCTAAAGCAAACAGCTATGTCCCAGGGGTGTACACACGGGGACATAGCAGGAGCCGGCCCTGGGGGTCCCCAGGTTCATGCATGCTTCAGGAGGGGAGCTATGTGTGGCCCCCCTTCTTTGATTTTCCAAGGCTTGCTCCAGAGAGGTGGTGGTCCCCCGGGCTGAGAATTCCCCGGGAGGGGGGCTGAGTGGCCCCATCCTTCTAAAAAAAAGCCCCGGGGAGGTGGTGGTCCCCGGTGCTCGGGGTATCCGCGAGCCCCCCCCCACTTCTTTGTATTTTGCTCTGGGGAGGTGGTGGTCCCTTGGGCTTGAACCTGCTGCAGGAGTGGGGTTTGTACAGCCCCCTTCCAAATTTAAAATAAAGTCATATGGAGATGGTGGTCCCTGGGCAGTGCTTGATTTGAGCAGGTGGTTGCCAGTGGGGGGCACTGGCACTTAAGTTTTTGGGGACTGGCACTTATTTAGCCACATTAGACATTTCTCGAGGCCAACAGAGGGAAAAACAAGCAAAACTAAAAGATTGAAGAAAAGAAACACAGAAAATCTGTCTCCAAGAGAGAAATCAAAGTGACTGGCAGTGAATGAACGAGCTCTGAGGTGGATTCGGGACTGTGCCCCATTGCTATTCCAACTCTGACATTTAATAGAGCCATTGCGGATGTCTGAGCAGCGCTTTGAACACCAGCACCTATTATTTTACAAAAAAAGCACTGACCCCGCCGCGGCTCAAACAAGCCCATGGAGGGCAGTCTGCGTGGCCCCCCCTACATTATATTATAAAACCCCAGGGAGGTGGTTGTCCTCAGGGCTGAAAAGAGCCTCAGGAGGGGGGCTCCATGCGCCACCTCCCTTTTTAATCCCACTTGACCCCGAGACCTGGACCACCCGGGGTATAAATAGCAGAGAAGCACGGGATCCCATACTTCTTTTTTTAAACATTTTCGGCAGGAACAGTGGATCCAGTGCGACTCCCCCCAAAATTATTTTGTTGCCCTGTGGGGTACCTGGGGGCCCCAAGACCACAGTTAGGGGGTCAGTGTATTACAACCCTGGCCCATTTTCTTTTTTAAAATGTTTTTTGTGGGATTTGGCTGAAGCTTAGTTTCAAGATGGCTGCTTACACTTTCTGGTTTAAGGGTTGGCAGTCAATCAGATTTCAGCATGGGGACTGTTGGATCCTCAGAGGATCAGTATCCCTATGTATACATATTTTTTATATCTCAAAAACTACTGAGCAGATTTAAACCGGGTCACAAAAAGGTCACTTTCTGGACCAAGAGCTACCTTTCTGCCAAACTTGATGTAATTCCGTTCAACGGTTCAGGCTGTAGTGGTGTTTAAAATTTCTATGGGAATTAACATGAAAAACACACATTTTTTTACCCTGCCCTTTTTCTCAGCCCCTGCTTGATGGATCATGCCGAAACTTTCCATGCACAACAAGAATCACTTGGGCACTTTTGTGGCACATTTTACGTAGATTCGTCAAACGGTGCCAAAGATGTAGGCAAGTCAAAAAACACTTTTCCTATGGAAAATAGGTCTTAACTATAACAACCTACTGGCGATTGCCTGACGGTAATATATATGCTGGGAACTATGGTTCGCCGACGCGAGCTGCAGTGAGGTTCCACCAATCAATATGGCTCAGCTGGACTGCGGCAATCAACGCGGGATCAATTTGCATATTTAAAGAAGGAGATTGGCGGGACATCTCATTGAAATATGGCATTTGAAAAAGGCATTGCGCCGAAACGCGTCATGCCATGGTTTTTAATAAAAGCTCCTTTCCTGTATTCCCCATTGAGTCCCCTTCAGTTGCTTCATCAGAAGAGACTGGTTTTGTCGTATTTTGCGCCCTGCCCATGGCGCATTGGGGGACCCGCTCAACAGGAGTCTGGAACATTATGGGCAAATTTTGTGGCTTCTTCCAAGGGATTGGATTGTTTTCCAGACCGCCGCATCCAACGAAATTACGGCGCAGCTGCAGTCGCAGTTCATGATTTCATGGGGAGATTAGAGCATTGTATCGACGTCTCAGCGCAGATTGGACATTGGGTAATGAGGCTGAGCGTTGGGGACACAGGACGGGACTTTGTTTGAACTGCAATGTGATGTGCTGTCAACCGGGATTCCTCTTTCAAAAATCTCCGTACCATCACTTCCAGTACTCACTATGGGATATGGTCAGTGGGGGATACTTACCCAACTAGCCAGGTGCCTGCTGGGAACTGTGGTTCGCCGACGCGAGCTGCAGTGAGGTTCCACCAATCAATATGGCTCAGCTGGACTGCGGCAATCAACGCGGGATCAATTTGCATATTTAAAGAAGGAGATTGGCGGGACATCTCATTGAAATATGGCATTTGAAAAAGGCATTGCGCCGAAACGCGTCATGCCATGGTTTTTAATAAAGGCTCCTTTCCTGTATTCCCCATTGAGTCCCCTTCAGTTGCTTCATCAGAAGAGACTGGTTTTGTCGTATTTTGCGCCCTGCCCTTGGCGCATTGGGGGACCCGCTCAACAAGAGTCTGGAACGTTATGGGCAAATTTTGTGGCTTCTTCCAAGGGATTGAATTGTTTTCCAGACCGCCGCATCCAACGAAATTACGGCGCAGCTGCAGTCGCCTTTCCTGTATTCCCCATTGAGTCCCCTTCAGCTGCTTCATCAGAAGAGACTGGTTTTGTCATATATATATATATATATATATATATATATATATGTATATATATATTAGATCCAATCCTGAGTTTCTGTGATCTGAAGCAGGCGCTGACACCGTGGGATTTCAAAGGAAAAGATTTATTTCATAACAATGTAGCCAGACGCGTTTCGGCGGAACAAGTCCGCCTTGCTCACTGTAACCAACCCAGTTTTCGTAAGTCATTTAAACAGTCTCTACACCTGAAATTAATTAAACAGTTGCTTAGAAACGTTGTAAACAAATGATAAACATAGAGAAAGTCACAACGGAAGATAAGTCTTTCTTCCAATTCACAATATATATACAACTTTTCAAAAAACGGAATAGCTAGTTAACACCATCATAATTATAGCGCAATACTCATCAATAGTTAGAATATATTATTAAATAATAATACCTCGTCGTTCTTTTTATGAATGACATGTTTAAGAGAAAGAGTGAATATACTCAATCGAGATATAAAGCCCCAGTGGGCAAACTCCAATACTACTTGGTTCTAACCCTATTGCTATTGATGGTGTAACTAAATATAAGGAATTTGTGACCTGCTATTAATACCTATATTAGCATAAATTTAAAGTGATATTCCCTTAAACCAAGTGTATTTGAAACTCAGGTAACGAGCAGTGACTAACTGGGTCAGCAATAAAAGGATGGATCATCGAATCTTTTAAGAGGCAGTTATTGTCTTACAGATGCACATTTAATGCCTCATCGGCATTAAGGCCATTAGGAATCTTACTGTCCAGCAGGATAATATATCTGGACTCAAGTCTCCTTAGTGCCAGTTGTCTGTTCCCTCCCCTGATGTTTTTCTTCACACAATCAACAACAAAGTATGTCAGGTCTTCTGCTTTACCACTATGCATGTTGTTGATGTGACGGGCCACAGGGTAAGCTGGATCATGATTGCTAATGGCCCTGAGGTGTTGTAAAATTCTAACATGTACGGGGTGAATGGTACTACCCACATACAGTTTGTTACAAGTACAACGTAGCACATATATTGCAAATTCTGTTTTGCAAGTATAATGCTCCCTGATCTCCAATGGGGTTTTCCATAAGGGAGTGGAGATTGAACTGATATTGACTCCATGCTTACAAGCTTTGCACTTTGTACACTTGAAAAATCCATTCTGACATTTTAACCAACTAGTGCCTTTAGTTTGTACAGGCGCATTACAGACTAATTCATTTTTCATGGATTTCGCCCTCCTGAAAGTCAGTTGAGGGAGCTTAATACATGATGGTCCTATGACGGGGTCACATCTCACTATTGGCCAGTGCCTGTACAGGATTTGTCTCAATTTCTGGTGATATATGTTATATCCTGTAATAAGCCTTGGCGTTTGTGACGTCATTGGCGCAGACTTAGGTCGTTTGGCTTCAGTTTTAAACAGTAATTCTTGTCTAGTAACTTTAGCACATTTTTGCTCCGCAGCTCGCAGAGTTTTATCTTTGTACCCTCTGTTGCTAAGTCTCTCAAACAAGTTATTCGTCGAGATTACCAGACTCTCTGTTGTACTGCAATTTCTTTTCATGCGCAAACATTCAGCATAAGGTATACTCTCAATCAATTTGATGGGATGAAAGCTTTGTGCATGAAGGATGGCATTTCCATATATATATATGCGTTTCACCAAATTCCCACAGCTGCTGGCTAACAAGCAGGACACGGACACCAGTTAAGTGCATAAATTCATCCTTTATTTGCAGACGCTTAGCATGGCAAATGACGCGTTTCGCCCATCAACTGGGCTTGATCACATGTATATATATATAGATATATATATAGTAAAAGCATCTGGGGCCCACCCTGCTTCACAAACTTCTGTATTCCAGGATGAAAACAGAAGGACGGCACACAAAAATCTTTAAAGGAGCAGTTTTATTAGGCTTGAACTGCTTCCATTGTTTTTTCAAGCAGTCATCACGCAAAGTGCAAGGTGCATGTATACCCCAAGTCAGACCTATGCGTTTCGGCCGTAGCCTTCTACTGGGTCATATATATATATATATATCTTTTTGGGGTAGAGCACCTTATTAAGTATGCAAAAAAGAAGAGAACTCTGGGTAGTTCCCATGTTTAGGTGGAGAGCAGCTCCTGTATAGAGCACCTTACAACACAAGCGACACTCTGAATCTATTCACCTCAAATATATATATATAACCTATCAGAGTTCACCAGTAGGTAGTTATAGTTAGGACCTAGTTTTCATAGGAAAAGCATGTTTTGGTTTGCTAATAACTCTGTTGCCGTTTGACAAGTCTTCACAAAATTTCCCAAACAAAATGCCCTTTTTTGCCTAGTTCTACGTGGAGAGTTTCGGGGTGATACATCAAGCGAGGGCCAGGAAAACATCTTTTCCCCATGCGATTTCCAATAGAGATTTGAACACAGCTATATCACGAACTGCTGAACAGAATTACACCATATTTGACAGAAAGCTGTCTCTTGGTCCTTCAAGAACCCTTTTGTGATTTGGTGCAAATTTGTTCAGTAGTTTTAGAGTTATTATTAAAAGAAATATAGATATCTAGGGACACAAATCCTTTGCTGATCCAACAGATCTCATGCTGAGATCTGATTGGCTGCCAACACTTCAAGCAAGAAGGTTAGTCAGTCAACATGGGATTCGGGTTCAGCTGAGTCCCAAGACAAACGGTTAAAAAAACACAAGTGTGCAGCGTAGGAATACCCTGACCCCCTAGGCCTGGTGGTGGGGCCCGAAACATTTTTTGTTTTCATTTTGCTGCAATATTGCTACCCCTGTATATAGAATTATAAAAAAGAAACAGGAGTTAAATGTAAATGTTTTGCATTAGAATATATTGTTTTCTTGGGCCCATCTCAGCTGAAAATCGGAATTTACCATCAATGGAAAATGTCATTCAAAACATTTTCTAGTGAACAGATGAGTATATTATTTCAAGGAAATGTTGCTAAAATGTTTAGTCATTCCACCATATTTTCATTAATAATCCTTTAATTAGGCCCACTCATACACTCCACAGTGTTCATTAACAGGCCTTGACTAAGTTCCCAAGTGGATTCATCTTTAGAGCTCCCGCGTTCCTTTCCACTGATGATTTTGGTGTTCAAGTGTGCACTTGAATACAAATATAGATTGCTAAGCACATAAAATATATGACTCCGGTGCCATTCAACCAACGCTCAGCTTGTTCATGAAAATCAATTTAATATGACTACATCACCCCTGAGATGAAAGTTTTTGTTCTATTAACTTGTACTACCTAGAAATGATTCCAGTTTTCATTCTTGAAGTGTTTTATATTATAAATGCATTTTCATTTCACTTATACCTATGATAAATCATTGCTGCTGAAACCTTTTCCAGGTTATTGGCACCACTTCTCTAAATTAATAGTGACTTTGAAAAATAAAGATGTTATTAAATAAATAAGGGTAGGAATGTCAAACCCTACGTGGCTTGAGAATTGTGCCCCCTTTGTCATCTTTCCTTTGCTATTTAGCGACAAAATAGGGTGCAAAAAGGCCTTTTATAAAAGTTTTTCCCAAAACATGAATTCAAGATAGTACAAAATGCATCTTTAAAGAAAAGCATCTTCTCTGTCCATCAAGCTGTTCCCAATGTTATACATCATCAAAAACAACCAGTGGAATGCCAGCTTAACCTTCCTGAGTGGGGAGTCAGATCTTTTTCATTTAGAGTATCTGTTTTTTAAGAAAAAATATGAATGTGGCCCATCAGACATATGTGTGTGCAACTCAAGCTTTGTATGTTCAAAATAGATTCATTCAGATGTCACATCTACATTCCCAGATTGACTATTCTGTAAACTTAGGGCCTGATTCACAAAGTGCACTTTGTAGTACGTTTTCTAATACTGAAATAGTACTACAGTAGTACTGCACAAGGTTCTACAAAGCGCTATTCACAAACTGTAGTTTTGTTGGTAGTTAAACTGTGAGTATGGTCACTCAGGTACTTTCTATGTATACCCCTATCAATTCCATGGGAGTACTCCTCTCGATTTTTTGGAACTAGGTGGCAATTGGCTGGAGAAGGAGGGGGATAACCCGACTTGGTGACTTATATCATGACGATGGGCGAGTTTATGCATTTGCTGAGTTGGTGGATAAATTCCATCTACCGTCTACGCACTTTTTAAAGTTTTTACAAATCAGGGATTTTCTGGGGAAACACCCTATTTGTACTACGAAGGTTAAAATTGTAGAACCTATTAGACGGCATGATAAGATCGAGGTTATCTATAAAGTATTGCTAGAGGGTAGATCGGATGAACTAGAAAAATATAGTTCGAAATGGAGAACTTGGTTGGGGAACCCCGGAATTTCACTGGAAAAAACCATTGACCTAGCAAGAAGGATTTTGTGCGCAGCTAATCTTAAAAGTCAACATTATAAAATGATATTCAATCTATATCATACCCCGTGTAAAATGATGAAGTGGGGGGGGGGCAGCATGATGAGTAGTGTTTTCGTTGTGCTAAAGACAGTGCTGATATCGCCCACGTATTTTATGCATGTGAGGTACTGGACCCTCTGATAAAATCTATAGAGAAGCTTTGACAGAAATAACTGGCGATGGGGTCAAAATCTCTCAATCCATGATGTTGCTTGGTATAGGGGATGAGGTCGGGGAGGGGCAGCCATTATATAAGCACCGGTATTTAATCTTTATGGCCACGGCAGTTGCTCGGCTGGCAATTGCTTCTTTGTGGTTACAGCAAGAGGCCCCGCCCTTTGAGATGTGGCGTGCTAAATTTCTCAATGTTTATAATTTGGAATATAGTTTATACGCTGTGAAGGGATTGAGGAAAAGAAAATTAGGATTATTGATATGGTGGGCGGTGAGGGAGTATATGGCGCGGTAATTTTGTTTATCATGTATAATACAGGCGATATCTTATCTAATTCCAAGTAGAGGACATTGGTTAGGATTGGGGCCTAAATCTGTAATAATGATGGTTGTCTTGATATAAGTGCTATTGGCTGTATTATTGTTTGTTATTATCTTGCTGCTATGGAACTTTAATAAAAAAAAAAAAAAAAGAAGAGTACGTTTACTCATTTTCGATATTCACAAACTGCATTTTTATAGGAAGTCCCTACTTCTGTTACTTTTCCATAGGAGGCTGTTGCAGTACCAGTAATTGGCCATGTATAGTGCTGGACTTACTACAAAAGAGTAAGTTACTACAAAAATGCAGCTAGTAAATTACTCACAAGTGTGAACTTACTCCAATTCGTAAGTTACCTTTGTGAATTAGTCCCTAAAAGTCACATAGAATTGTGATTCTCAAAGTACTCAGCGTAGCTAAACACATAGAGCCTGATTCACGAAGTAAACTTATATTTTTGTGTAAGTTTAAAATTGTTTCCTATTCACAAAAGTATTTTAAGAAAAGTATCTTTATGACTTTGGAGTCTCCCCACATAAACAGATAGTGCTCGTGCTGCTCAATGTGATACTTAATTCTCTTTCAGAAGTCTGGAATTTTGAAGGAAGGTTTCTATCTGAGGATCTCTTTTGTGTTAGATAAATACATGTAAATTCTGATTTTTAAAGGTTTGAATCGGTTTTTGGTGCTGCCCACCACTCTTATTGGTTGAAGGATGACAGCAAGTCTTGTCATTTGTTTCCCATATGCCCTGTCAAAATATCTGCAGCTTATTAATTTCAGAAATGTTTGCTTTGCACCTTTTTTCTCTTGTTAAGGTAGTTCAGTGGGTTATTGTCCCCGCTGCAATGAACATTGTTGGTCTCCAAAGTTGTAAGGATTGGGCTCACTCACCACATGGCATTCAAGTCAGAAACTTATGGTAGAGTTGTAAGAATTGGGCTCACTCACCACATGACATTCAAAAAAGGCGTTTATGCCACACCACTTAAAAATGTCACCAGCCGCCACTGCTGAAAACCCCATAGGTGTGCAGAAACACAGTCCAAGCCCATGTTTTTTTGTGCTCCTTTATAAATAAGTACAGCTATAAATGTAAGCAGCATTACACAGTCTGAGCTAGGCCTCAACCTTTTTCTTTGCCTTTGCATTGTATTTGAAAACTCTGTGGCTCTGAATCGTTTTGATCTGCATATGATGAAATCGGGCGAAAAATCCTGTTTGAACATGACTCTGCATCACACCACTGGTGCAAATTATGTGTCTTGGGGGATTTGCCACATTAATTTCCACCAGTGGAAATAGCTCACATGGGCTCTTTGTAAACCCTTGAATAGGAAATAACACTATTCCTCATTCGGACTTTCATCAACATTATAGGCCACAAATTATATAACTCAGTAAAGATTGAACCCTTTGCAATCAGTATTTATCGAGTGGCAATTTGCACCAGGGATGCCATGCAGTTGGTGGCTTCCTGAAATTTGTGCCAAACAGACAGACCTGCAAAGGTTTTTCAAACCTATGACAACCTTATGCTTTCAAAAAGTCAACATGCTTGCATAAATTCTTCATGGCTTATTATTTACAAAATTGAAATATTTGCACATATGGATGAGCTGTAGGTACACAATGGGTGCATCCTTGCAAAAGTCAAAAGGGTCTGCAAAATTGGACATTCCCTGAAGTGTGCCAGAAAAATAGGAATAAAAATGCAATGTGGATTTGGTTCCCTCTTAAACAACAATAACATTATGGAGATTCACAAAAATCTTCCTGTGTGCATGGAATTAGAACACATCGCTCACCCTAAAATGGATCTGCCACAAGTTGTGCTGAAAGCGAAAGTGCATCAATTTCTGTATAGACAGTGGCACTCTATATTTTTAAACTTACCTTATTCAGTCATAGGATTAGGGGAGTAGGCCTTAATTGAAAATATACGCAAATAGTAGACCATATGTGCTAATGTAAGGTATACGTACACTTTGCATGAGTACTAAACCCATCTCATTTGGCTATGCATGCTAATTAAAACCACGTGGTGTGGTAACAGAATTTCATTTTCAGAATATCAAAATGTGGTCTTAACATTCTTTATAAAAAAAGCAGCCAACTGAGGTTAATAATTAAAATCTGTAACTAGTGGAGCAATATTTGAATAACTGATGCTAGAGGAGATTTCTGTACACAATACTCAGACGTACAACATTTAACATACATAAATTACAAAGCTTTTGTAAATTATAAGGTACAGGGTTCATCTATCCCCAGATAGCTGTAAATCAACTCCTTATGTTCAACAGTCAAGATTAACTTTAAAAAGTTTTCTTTAGTGGATAACTGCAATGTTGGGAATATATACATTCGCCCATTTATTTTCTGCTGGATTTTAGCTCAAGTGGGGCTATTTTAAGCTTTTTGGGTTCTGAATATGCTTTCAAGCTAGAATGAACCAATAGCATGTCAGCCTTCAGCGAGCAAGTTCGAACCTGCCAGCACAGATGTTGTTCATGCAAGTCAGATTTAAAGGGACACTGCCAGCCCTCCTGTGGGCTCATTTTGACAGTTTTCAACTGCAATAAGGAATGACAGCAGGGCTGGAACGAGAATTTTCCTTATCAAATTTAAAGATACAGCTACAAAGTCAAAGCGATAGATTTCAATGCAACTGGACAGTGCTACTGAGTCGAAGAATATGGTTTAGCTGTTGCTTCGACTCAAAGGGCATGAAATGAGTGTTAGTATTCCAGAATGTACATGTTTGTTAGTAAGGGCATAAGGCGTGAGCAATCATCATATTTTGCCCCCAAAAACCTTCTGGGCTGAAAACCACCGTTTTATTGTGAACTCTTTCTGTGCGACTGACATTCTAGATCCTGTCAACCAATCATTGAGTTACCTGTCTAGATTTATGTTATCCACCCACAGCATGTATGCACTGTAATTGTAATCAATTTCTTTTTTAAAGATAGTTAATCAGATCAGTGTCAAGTCCTGGCAGTGGTCTTGGTAGTTTTTGTCCCAGTTACAATCAAGGTTTCCAGTTTTTCATTTCAACAAATATTAACAAGTACATAAACACATAAGGCATCTATTTATCTGCTTATATTAATTTTGTAATATGGGGAAAACGAAAAATAGGGCTTTTGAGTAATTCTCAATGCTATAAATCATTTCTGCCAGGCCACTCGATGTGCAGACTGACAGGCAGGCAACTTGAATGAGGGGACAAGTTTTCCTAATGAATCTTTGAACAACTTCAAATGTGATTGTGTTATTGAGTTTGTGCTACAGTGCTAATGTTTTCACATGAGAATATTGCATGGGAGTAATGCCTTACACGTGGTTTCTTATACCACTAAAACCCACCAATTATTCAAGTGCTAGCTCAATCTTCTCTCTTAAATAAATACATACATTTAGTAATTAAACACAAAAAAATAATATGGATAAATACAAACAGCTAAAAACAGAAGGAAATGTCTAAACAATAAATACCATCATGCAGGGAGCCCTAATTCTGCGTTTTTTCGTGTTTGTGAAATTTAGCTATCTTTATGGAAAGGTGCCTCTTCCTTGAATGTTGATGTTCTGATGTGGCCAGAGATGTAAAATGCTCAGAGTGGCATATGGTTCCTGGCTGAAATTGTTCAACCGAGAGATTTTAAAATGCATATATATGCAAATCAGAACCAGCCACTATTATACTCCACTCCGAATTATGGACGTCATTGTAAATCATTTGCTACGTTTTACATGTTGCCATATTTGTGGTATGCAAGAGCTAAATTTGGTCTGTATGCTTGCACAATTTGCAGCACATTTTACCTGGCAAAAATCTGCAGCCAAACATCTCTAGTAAACAGTTTATACTGACCCAAAATCATGATTCAGGCAGAAATGGAAGATTCAACAAACTCAAGTTATTCCCATAATTTATTGCGGGCTACTGAGCGATATTAAGACCCTCTGGCCTGCAAAGCAAATAAGGCCATTGTAGTTCTTTCACAGTATTATCACAACAAAACCGAGAAGAATTTTGAGAGTAGGGGTGATAATTTATAGAATTGAGTCGAGACACAGAAAAAAAAAATCATGAAAGTTGGTCTTCTCAAGGACTCACTATTTTAGGAATACATTGGTGGATTGAACAATTCTTTAGCATATTATGGTAAAGAAAAGGCAGCCTTTACATGGTGTAGAAAAGACATGAAACCTGTGTAACATGGGGAGAGGAGATATTGTTGATCCTCACACAGAGCGAACAAAAGGACTTTGCAGATGTATTCTTGGTCTTCCTTGGAGGAGGACATCTGGCATCCGCACTTATTGCTGTGTTAAACAGATCACATTTACAAGAGCAAAGCTGAGCAATGAATAATTAAATCTATATTAGGGGTGTGCAAAATTGTGTCATTTCTTTCATGATATTTCACATTTAGAGCAAAATTTGGTTTGCCTGTATATCACATAAATCTTTACAAGTGAAGTTTTAGTTTGCAGAAAAAGTCACGCAAGATACTAGCAGCAGACTGGTTTATGTAGAACATTTCTCCGGACAAGACATTTTCTGCTTGAAAGAGTTTTTCCCAAGCGATAACTATGCAAAATTGTGTACCGCAAAATGTTAATACATTTTGTGAATTTCACATAGTGCAAATGATAGGAAATGTGTTAAGTCAGCCGGAACAATTTAAATTCCTCCCAAGCCTAATCTATATGTGAAATGCCCATAAATGGTTACCTGCTGCTTTTGGTAACTCTAAACAAGAAAATGTCAGCATTTAAGACATGCAAGACTCCTTACAGGAGGCAGAGAGTAACAGAGCACATTTAAAATGGGAGAAAGACAGGATAGATCTTGTACTCAGCAGTTAAAAAGATGTGGTTGCTATTGGTGCAGTATGATTGCTACACGTGTGATCAAAAAGTGTAAGGAATGGCTAGACCTGAGTAGCCGGGCATACAATGCAAAGGAATGCATCCTTGGCTTTAAGAAATCTATTTTGTACAAAGTTGGACACATTTGTGAAAAGTAACTATTAAGGAGGTGTACATGAATGAAAACGAAGAATGTCTGTCTGCCTGTACATTATTTATGTAAAATGAGCCTAGCTGCAAAGCAACAGAGCACTGTACAAAAAGCAGAGAGATCAAGAGAAGAGTTGAATGGGAGGAGGAGGATGGAGAGGTTTGGTCATTGGGGAGATATGTGTGCAGTGACGCTTCATGGATAGAATTGATTTCATTAGCTTTCAAAAGAGGAGAAGGGAGCTTGTATGTGGGCTGGAATCTTGTTTTTGATTCTCAGGATGTAGGAGGAAAGACTTATTGTCTGATTATACCAATCTTCCAACATTTTTTTCAGTCAAAATCCACCTCAAACAAAAAAAAGTAATGGAATGAGTACAAAAATCTACATATTAAATCAAATCAGAATTCCAAGTATAATATATACCCAGTTTTAACACTTTCACCTAAAAATGGTACCTATTCAAAATAATAAAAGCTGGTGGTCAAAACATAGGCCTTGATTACAAGTCCTTTGAGACTGGTGTGTTATGTATCGCACCTGATGAAAAAAGATACTTTGGAGATCTACTGTAACTGGCTCTGTGTTAATTGCATGATGCCATTGTGTTTGCTACAAGTTTCTATCTGTGTTTGATGTGTAGCCGGTTGCCGGCAGCCTTGCGCTGTGTGTGTCCAATGTGGTGATGTAAGGCTTACCTCCTACTGGGTTATAATAAACAATAATCATATTTTAAAAAAATCTGCATGTCTCTGTATTTGCTTAACCTTTTTCATCAGGAAAACTCTACTTGCTTGACTTGACGAATTATATTGGGTACAGTCTGACAGATGTGGAATTCCGACACTCGTGCAAATAGGGGGTTGCATTGTGTCAGAGTGTAACGAGGACAAGATACCAATGTCACGCGCTGATGTGCTTGATAAGTTTAAAACCAGTCTAAAGTGCCATCTCATTAAAAAGGAAAAGAAGAATGCATAAAGGCACACACCCCATCCAAAATGTAATAAGTGGACTATGTAACTTTCTTTAATGGCATTTAGTTGTAGCTCAACAATAAATCACAGTCATGTGCCAACAAACATATCAGCACTCAAGGTAACAATGCACATAGGGAAATGATAGGATATCAATATACTGTGTGGAGATGCCATTCGGACACAAACATTCTTCTCATGCCCACCGCAAAGCAAATAGGGTACATTATATCATGACATTTCTCAGGGTGGTGCCAGGTATCAAGAAATGAAAATAAAACAATATACAATTGTAAGAACAACAAAAAAACAGAAGCAGCAAAACAGGACTGCAAGGACGGTAATACATGTGGTAATATAGGCAAGGAGTATGACAGTAGAATCTGTTGGGGAAGGGGTTCTGAAACCATGGCACAATTACTGGCCTGTTACACAGTGCCCTGCAAGCAGGCAATGGCTGCCTGATGATCCTCTCAAGGATGCTCGTGGAATAGACATTCGGGGCAGGTTTCAGTCACCCCACCAGTAGCGGTCTGTGGAGGGAGTTCGGTGGGGCAGTGAGGCGTGGCGGGGGAGGGGCAGGGTGGGGAAATGTAAACACCGGAATATGGATCGCATTTTGCGATGCAGCGCGCGCAAAGGAATTCTTTTTATTTATTTAAATGTGTACTTACATCCGTTCATCCATATTCCGGTGTTTACATTTCCCCACCCTGCCCCTCCACCAACCCCGCCTCACTGCCCCCACAGAACTCCCTCCACGGACCGCTACTGCACCCCACATCATGTATACTCAAACAATATGCAGGGGCATTTAATCATTCCAGGAGTTTGAGCACATACACGCCCCAAAGTGTGGCAGTTTCCTCTCCCCCCCTGAGCTGCAGGTCTCGGGACATGGTGTATGCCTCAGCCGTTGGCCATTTACACAATGCCCATAGCCAACATAAGATCAGGGGCGGCTGGGCAGCCTTCCAGAACATTGCAATCAATCACTTAAGGAGGGCCATGGCTAGATTTGCTAACTTCATGTAGTGTTTGGTGCATTTTGTCTCTGTATAGTGATTCCCACTAGGCAGAGCAAGGGGTCAGGCAGCAACTTTACCTCTATTAATGCTGATACATCCTCCTTCACCTGTGTCCACACCAGGGCCAATGTGGGCACCCCCATACCATGTGCTAAAAGGTCACATCAGGGTGGTGACAGCACGGGCATAATGGGGCCACACTTCAAAATATTCGATGGAGGCGGTGCTGTGTAAGGAACATGTGATGCAAGTAACTGAATTGTGTAAACTTGAGACAGGCATTACGGGAGACATGTTGTACTTGTTGCGTGGCCATCCTCCATTGCTTAACTGTCAGCACTGTCCCCAGGCACTCCTCCCATTGGAGCTTACTGCAGGAGGAGTGATATACAACTGCAGCCTGTAATGCTCTGTATAGCATTGTGACAGCTTTTGTACCCAAGCCGTGTTTTAGGACATTTTGAATTCTGTGATGGAGGGTTGGTTCCTCCTGTCTTACCACCCGCCACCTCCAGGATGAGCGCATTAAAAGCAAGAACCGCCCCGCTTCCAGCCCATACACATCCTGCAACTCTAGAAAGGAGTGCAGGGCTCCATCATTATAGAGGTCACCTATACAGGTCAACCCGCTTCCTGCCATGGTATTGGATCACGTGTCCCCAGCAGAGCTCTCATCCTAGGCATTCTCCAAAGTGCCATTTGTGTAGAATAGGGTGTTGGCCTTCGTCTGAGTTACATATACCTATTCCAGCAGAACTTGACAGCACACTCAATCTGCCCAGGTCCCTGGATGGGCCCCCTAGTGCCAGTAGCCAGTCCAGGACCCTCATATCTCCATGCTCCTACTGGATGTTTCAACTCTTTCCCATTGGTTACCCACCAGCCATCGCATAGGCCACTGCATCTGTGCCGCCGCAAAAATAGCTGGCTCCCCAGACCACCCTCCATCAATGGACATAGGAGTGTCCGAATAGACACTCGCTTGCGGGCCCCGTCCTATACCAAGTAGGAAACAAACCCTTGCAGGTCTCTGAAGAATGCTTTACTCAGAACCACCAGAACTGCTGCAATAAAATATAGAAGCCTTGGGAGAACTAACATATTGGCTATGGAAGCCCAGCCTATAGGGGCAAGTGTGTCCAGAAGCCATGGGGTTGGCATAAAGACGTCATGGTTCTCCCGTGGTTACCATCTAGGAGGTCCTTATCAGAGTGGTACACATTGATACCCAGGTGTCGGAATGTCTCGAAGCCCCAGGGTAGGTGGCTGGGTACAGGCTCCTCCATGTGTGCGTGCTCCACCATACATCGGGGAAAAATGAATGACTTCCCCCAGTTGACTCAGAGGCCTGTTTTCTCCCCAAAAAGGTTGAATAGTGCTGGGAATGTGCGCTCAGGGTCATGTAGCTAGCCCAACATGTCATCTGGATATAGAGAGAGACTGTGTACCAGACCCAACCCACTGATATTCCCTAGTCCTGGCCCCTCGCTTGCAGTAGTGCAGCCAGTGGCTCCATGGCCAGAGCAAAAATGATGAGTGATAATGAACAATGCTGGCACATTCTGCTGCCAATCTTAAACTGTCAGAAGGCTTGACATCCTGTTCTCATTCTGATTTTTGGAGCCGTGTAGGGCAACCTGACTCATCCTAGAACCACTGGTCCCATCCTCAGGGCTTTCAACACTAGCAACAAATAGGACCACCCTAGGGTGTCTAAATCTTTTTCAAAGTCTAGGGACTCAGCCTACATGACCAGATCCATATTAGGACACAGATGACATGTATTATAATGATTTGCCTAGTGCAGGATGAATCCACTCTGGTCAGGGTGGACTAGGGCCTGAAGCAATGGAAGTAGCCAATTAGCGAGTACCTTACCTAAAAACATATAATCAGTTTCGTGCATTGATAAAGGGTGATAAGAACTCACCTCCAAAGGGTTTCTACCATGTTTAGTCAACAACAGAAACATTTCTTTGTACCAAAAAACACAATTTAACTTAAAAAACAGATCTATAATTAAGGGGTTGAATGTACAGCACCAGTAATTATCTGTTAATTTCTACTTACTGTAAAGTCATGGACACTTTAATCCCTTTGAAGTAAATTTACACAATTGTATGAAACAGTGGCACTCATTTGTTTACAATTTCTATGCTGGACAATACATGTATCATTCCTTTACATGCCTTTAAATGTTTTATTTGGTGATTGATTAAGCAATTGATTGATTGGATGAATGTGAGAATTTTTGCTTGAATGAATGGGTAATCAAATGGATGGATAATATAGCAAAGCTTTAGGCATGGTTACTTCCTTTCTGGGTGGACACCCCCTTTTATTGATTTCCACCAATTAAAAAACTCTCTGCTTTTGGGGCAGCAAATGCATTGCGTTTGGCCTCATAACAGTTCAGTCCTGCATTCTCCCACCACTAAGCCTGATTATCAGTTTTTGTATTCTTGTATTACTTGTTCCGAGGCATTCAAAGATAAGGTGGAATCAACAGGGGTCAAAATTATCAGTTCCAGGCAGTATCTTAACTAACTTCAGACATTATGGGTGAAAGCCCCTGGATGGGGAATGATCTACTGGACCAAGAGTTACTGGGATATAATCCTTATGTTTCTATGGAATCAGGTGAGGGGGTATGTACCCTATTTATACCACTTCTTCCGACCTAAAATGAGGCTCCTAGTGGTGTACTTGTGGAACGCCGGAAGGTCCCACTCCACCTGGTGGAAATACACCGGGCCTGCCCTGGTTGAATCAAGCCTGTGTGCATCTACCTAAACTGGCAATAACACTAAATTCAAACATAAATAACTTTAATACAATGAAATGGATAAAAGAATATAACTGTTTGGGTGCAAGAGAACAACAAATCATTGAAAACTGAGATAAAAATTGTTGTAGCATAGCAGTATAAGCAATACGAACAGCTAATGTTTTTTTCACCAACAAAGGCAGTATCATTCAAATGTAGACAGAAATTATTAGCAATTTCAGTCCTGGTTCATTGGTTGTGTTTCAATCTGTGAAGTTCTAGTTTCCCTGCCTGTCAAATCTCATGATTAACCAATCTCCTTCAAACCTCCTTCAGTCTGCAAAGGCATGGCAACACTTACTCCCCTCCCCATTCACGTACCACCCCTCAGCCAGACAATCTTATTTGTTTTCCACGTTTTAGCGGAAATGATTCCCAGAAAGTCTTTCCACTTTGTCAAATTGCTTATTCAGATAAGTAGCTGTTGAAATTGAGGTTGCTTCACTTAATGTTGCTAGACATACTCTAAGATCATTATGAGACGGTGCATATACAAATTAAATACCACAGTTTCGCAGAAGTCAGAAGTTCCTTTTCTTTCTTTTGAGACATCATCCTCTGTTCAACGTATGAAGATGGTATGGGGGAAGGACAAGGCTTACTTTCAATTGCTGCAACCTGATGTTTTTTTCTGTGAAGCAATTAGGATTTCTAGGAGCAACAGAAGGGTAAAGTAATACGCCTTCTCTAGGCTTTAGTGATGTGTCATGCACGTTTTTGTATATTTGATCCATATGGAAAGAGCACCTCTCAATTTGTAGGGGGTCTCCATTAATCGCTTCAAGGGGGGAAGCTGTATTTAGCCTGGGTATTGTGGGCAGCGTCTCCTCTTCTCCTTTGTCCCACTTCCAACTTCTGCTGGAAAGTGCCCTTTCTTTGGGGGCTGGGGGTGGAGGACCTGGGGGGTTCTTTTCGTTTTTTATTTATTTTTCTGTTTTACATAGTGTGAAGTTGGTCCAAGGACATTAGAGCACTTGACATGAGAACCAGATTACATTACACATTTATTAGGTTTGGCGAGATTAGGGGATTTGCCCAGAGTCACAGGATGTTGAGCCATGGCTGGGACTCCAGCCCGGTGCCCCAGTTCCACAGTTAGGAGCTATGGTGGTTACTCAAAATCTCCTCGCTGGGTTTATTTACTTTAAACAAAATGTTATTATTTTCTTGTAACACTATACACAAAGCATTTATGCCAGGCTTCAGCACAGTGATAAAATTTGACTTCGAAATCACACAACAATCTAAGCATTGCAACACATTGTCGGACAACTCAAATGTGCGCACTGCTTACAAACTCAATAGTGAGCAATTAACAACTAACTAAACCCCATCCCAAACCCACCCAAAATCACCCCTTACCATGCTGACAGATTTCTAGCACCTTCACTCTCAAAGCAACTTCACACGTGTCAAATACATCCTCTTTCTGAATTCTCCTGCAAAATCTGAGACCTATCAGATGCATGGAAGCCTACATCTGGAGCTCGAAGGGTATCAAATAAATGTTCCCAAACACTCACCGATCAATTTTCCTTGATCTCTTTTCAATTCACGAAACAGAATAGTAATCTCCAGTCCAGCCTCTTTAACTATCTAATTCGTCCATCTAAGCTCTGGAGGTCCCAAAAGCAGATTTCCAATGCACTGTCTATTCTATTTTTCAAGAATCAATGACCAAATCAATAAATCTAGCAGTGTTTTTTCACTTTTTATGGCATGGCAAACACCCACGGAGACAAGCCAGAGGTGAGCAAGGGATATCCCGTTGCGTGACATCATTGACACAGTCCACCACTGCCTCCGAATTGCTTGTCAAATAAGGACAGGACAATACCATATGGAACAACTCTAGAACCACCTTCATGTCATCTTGGACATGCTGCAGCAGCATAGATATTATTGATCTTAACTGGTGTCAGGGAAGCTCTATGAAGAATATAAAAATGTATTAATTTAAATCTAGGATTTTGAGAAACAGCGGTTATGTTTGGTTGGATGTTTTCCCAATCAATGTCAGAAATCTGCATCTCCAGGTCCACCTTCCATTCATTCATTTCATAAGGCTTTATTCGGAGCATAGAAAAAAAAATGTCCATATAAGCACATACATAACATAACAAAATAACATAACAAATTGCCACAATGGTCAACAAATAGTTTAAAAACAAGAGAATATTACAAACAGGGGAGAATAAAATATTTAAAAGCACATACTTTTCCTGATATTAATTGCTTTGAGTAAGAAAGTTGCAGTAAAAAAGCAAATATCGGGATGATGCAGGTTAAAAAGCAATTTAAAAGAGTCATGTACTGTTCTAACACCGAATTTTATAAAAATAGGTTTTAAAAAAGCTACACGGAGATTCCCATACAGTGGGCACATCAAAAGAAAGTGCATCGTGCTTTGTGCAGACAAATTGTCGCAAGGACAAAAACCAATGGGCTGCTTGTTTACAGTTGGAAAAGCGACCAATTTATGCACAATCCCCATTCTGAGTCTAGTTAAAACAAATTTGTGGGAGACTCTGTTCACCATGGTAAGATATGGCTGAAATCCTTTCAATTCATTCAAGGAGTTATATTGCACACAGGTAGAGAGAGATTTACATTTATCATTCCGACCCTCGGATTTACACAGCAGAAAGATATACTTCATTTCAGCCTTAGAAATTGCAGCGGCCCCATATCTATCGGATTTAATGTTAATCCCGTAGAATTCTTGAAAACTGTTGGCAATATACTTAATCCATGGTATCTTAAAATGATTATCAGCGGAGAGACAGTCATCAATGATGGCTCTATTTAGTGACGTCTCTTCTTTGAGCCAAATTGACCGCCATAACAATAGTGGCCTTAAGAAAGGGGATACCAAGTTCGCTGTGGACTAAGTCATTAGAGGCAGAATTGGGTAAGTTCAACAGTTTTTTCAAAAAGGCATTCTCCTCCACCTGTAAACCCCCTGCCTGGGTAAAGCCCCAGATCCCAGCTCCATAAAGCGCAGTTGAAAGGCATCGTGACTGGAAAATCTTAAGCATGTCACTTATTCGCTTGTTCCCTAGTTTGGTGGCAAAGGTGAACACCCCATTAGAGCTTCTGACCATCTTGGCTCTAACACTTGTAAGTTCACTAGCCCATGTACAGTTCTTTGAGAAGTTAATTCCAAGATAACAGAAGTTGTCCACCACTTTGACCCTATGTTGATCAATGTAATAAGCGTGAGGCTTATTCTTTCCGGTGCCACATTCCATGGTATAGGTTTTGGTTTTGTTGATCACAAGCTTTCTCGATGTAATAAATTGTGAAAACCTATCCATCAGACGTTGGAGGCCTATCGGGGTCCTAGATAATAATACGGCATCGTCCGCATAGAGTAGGACCGGGACAGTCATATTATTGACTCTAGGGGCATCGGCCACGACTGACTGTAGCACAGTGTCCACTTCGTTAATAAAAAGGGTGAAAAGCAGGGGGGCTAAAACACACCCCTGCCTTATTCCCCGCCCAATCCTGAATTTAGTGGTGCACTCCCCATTAGAACCATATCTAACACTAGTTCGGAGTTTTTCATACAATCTGGCTAAGAAGAAAATAATGCCCTCTGGAGCCCCCATATCGATCAGCTTGACCCAGAGAATAGCGTGATCCACCAGATCAAAGGCACTACTTAAATCTGCAAAGCAGAGATAAATAGAACCCTTTCTGGCCTGGGTATATTTCCCTATCAAAAGTTCGAGATTCAGGCATTGCTCAATCGTCCCACGGCCTTTTCTGAACCCATACTGGCAATTAGCCAAAATGCCATTGGTCTCTGCCCATTCTTCCAACCTAACCAGGAGAATCCTACTCATGATTTTAACTGAGGAGTCCAACAGGGAAATGGGGCGATAGTTCTTCACATCCCCCTTGTCTCCTTTCTTATGAATAGGTACAATGATAGATTCCTCCCAGGTTGGGGGTATCCCGTAACTGACTGCTGCATTAAATACTTTAACCAGAACAGGACCCCAAATCTCCGGGGCTACCTTGTAGACATCAATGGGTACTCCATCAGGGCCCTGGGCCTTACCACCTTTACTTGTGGCAATGCTACCCAAGACCTCAGAGAGACTAATATTAAGGGGCACTATAGGCCAGCTGTCACTTAAATTTAGCAAAGAGTTAGCTGAATCAAAAATAATAGAAAAATGGGAAATCCAAGTATCCATGCCAACCATAGAGGTGAGCTCCGGAGCCTTCTCATCTTTCAAGAAAGGGCAGTTAACCGTGGCCCAGAAAAGCGAACAATCTTTCAGTTCGGCGGCCTGCGTCAATTTGTCCCAAGCCTCGTGTTGTAATTCTGTCTTCCTGCGCTTAACTATATTCTTATAGTTAGATCTAAGCTGACACACCTGCTTCTTGTCTCTAGGTTTGGTAGCCAGAGCATCTTTAAGCTCTTTTAGTGCGCAGGTACAGGCACGATCAAACCATCCTCTTTGCCGTATTGGCTTGCCATCACTTAATTTGGTAAATTTTTGGTCAATAATGGTATTGATTCTTACAAAATGTTGGACAAGATCGGCATTGACGTCATCCTTTTCAAGGATCTCAGTAATTTCAGGAAGACAACTATTAATGATACTATCAGACGTCATTACTGATTTGTCACCTTTCCATCTCAACCTAGTACCATTGGGTCTATGTGGTTCAATACTGTCAATAACCCCAGATGATACTACAGATATTTTGTTCCAGAAAACAACCTCTAAAACTATACAATTATGATCGCTAAGCACAATGTCCACAACCTTAGGAGCCAGACTCCATGGGACTAGGCTTGAAGACAAACATATAAAATCAATGACAGTGTTAGCCCCCCTCCCTGTAAATGTCGGGATACTTTCTGCAGAGTCATTATTTTTGGTATCCAAAATTTCCATGTCGAAAGCCGCTAGAAGGTGGTTTAAAGAGTCCCCATATTTATTATGAGGAAAATGGAGATCCACATCCCCAAATCGGTTAGTAATTCCGCACGGACAATGACTAGAGAGGGGGCAAACTGTAATATTAAAATCCCCTGCGAAAATAATTTCAAAAACAATTTTAGAACCATTAATAATATCTTCTAGAGCACTGAACAAAGAATCTACCACCGCATACCTGGTACTATCAAAAATATTATTATAGAAATTAATTAAAAGAATATTTCTACCATCCTTCTTGTGCAGCCACAAGATTTGTGCATGGGTCCCCACTAAGACATGCTTCTTAACAATAATGGGAATTTTGATAGAAATCAGGACCAAAAGCCCTCCCTTGGCTCTACCAGAAATGGATGCAGTTGCAGGTAGCTGGTAAGAGATATATCCATTGTACCCCAAAAAATTTTTACACCAAGTTTCCTGAAAACAGCACATATCAAAAAGATTAATAAACTCTGGCCAACCCAAGCTCGCTTCTTTTGAAGTTAAGCCAGCAATATTCCAACTAACAAAATGACTTCTAGTTGATAATTCTGTGCCTTCGTCCGGGGGGGAAACACTTGAACACTTGCTATGGTTATTGGTTATATAAGATACTCCTTTAGCCCCCTCAAAAGCAGTACCAGAATCAATTAGCGGGCAGTGATCATGGGGGGAACTAACGTTTCTTATCAGCCCCGGAATAACACTTACTGATGCTGTGTCACAGTGAACAACCCGGTCTTCACGGTATACTACATCAGAGATCAGTCAGTCATTACAATCTAAACCGCTCAAGCACTGGAACCGATTGGAGTTAACTAACTCAAACCTATTAGGCACATTTGAGGCACTGCCCCCACCCCTGCTAGGAACATTAAGGGGTCTACTAATAACGTGTTGGTAAAAAAACCCAAGTGGTCTAAGAGAAATGCCCTGTTCATTTGTAGGTCGTGAGGTGGCTCTAAGCAAAGTTGTAGTAGCTAATTGTGGGTCGCTAAAATTAATGATCACACAATCGCCACTAATGCTTTTAGGAGAGTTCCCAATCCAATTGGCTCTGGTAGTAGTTAAAATTTCGTGAGACAGGGCCACTGGGTAGCCACACTCACGATTTAACCAGGCCACTGTTTTATTCTTAAGGGACTCGTGGCTTTCAAGATTGCCCCGAGACCCCTTGTCCGGAAGTGGGGGAACGTTAGTTAAAACTGCCACGTAAGGGGCACATTCCGGGGGTAAATTGGGGCAGGGATAACGATAATTTTTGGGCTTATTGACGATCTTCCAAGGGTTATCCACTACCATAGATAAAGGTGGAATATTAGAACCAACCGCTAAATTCGGTTCAACTGTGGAGTTAGGACAAAGGCTCTCATTAGGGATGTTAAGAGTTTCCGGTTCTGATACCATAGCTGTTACTAGATCTGATGGATCTAGTAGATCTACTCTATTAACCTTAGTCCCTAAATGGGAGTCTAGAAGCCCCCCCAGTCTCTTAATTTCTAATGATAGAGTATCAAGTTTGTCCATTAAAGGCAAGATAATTTTATCAAACTTAGTATCTATCAGACTAACTAGAAACTCTAATTGCTTGGGGTCTAATGTTACTTGAGTATTTTCAACAACAGTAGGTGGGTTACTCACTGCACACTTAGATGGGGGATCCGATCTTTTTTTATTATGGTTCCCTCCTCGTTTTGGAATTGTTGACCTAACAACACCCTTCCCCGATCTTAGCACTCTCTGCACTCTCGGAGCCGGAGAGCATAAAGCTAATGATGAGTCTGATGATTCTGGCATGATCAGGATAGGATCAGGTACGGGGATCACTACGGGACGTTGCGAGCATTCAGTATTGACACCACCGTCTACTGTGGATATTGGTGAAACAATAGCTAAATCTGGAATAGTAGGTAGGGAGTCTGAAGGGCACCCCCGGCCCAAAGAAAGTCGTCGCTCTTTGTTGATTTTATCAACGACTTTCACAAGATAACTATCAAGGGTGGCACAATTAGAACGGACAGTCTCCTTATTAAGTGTAGACATCTTAACTTATTAAATAATGAAACCACAAATATAAAACTAAACTAAACACTCTGAAACGCCTTAATCAGACATAATCAATTTGATATAACAGTAAATCACTTAAGATATTACCATACAAACTAGATATATCAGCAACACAATTAATAACCATTAAAAATCAGGTGCAAAAGTGCATTATGGCCCGGGTACATACAGATGCAACCCTTTAAATGATCGATTGCACAGCGTCCGGCCCAGCCCAGCCGCGGCCAGCCCCGGACGGCCACAGACGGTCCCGCCCTTGTCCCGGGCTTCTCCCGGCGCCGACCCGCGCGCGATCCCGCGACGCGGAGGGAGCCTCTGAAGATATAGCGCCTCCGGGCGCGTCGTCCAGCGTGAGTGGGCGGGGCTGAGGGGAATGCTGGGGCTTGCGGTCCTACCCTGCGGCAGCCTCAGGTGGCGCGAGGCAGCAGCGGCAGGGGAACCGAGCGTCCGTTCAAGGCCGAAGGAAGGTTCAGAACAGCCCCCAGAAGCCTGTCAGGTACTGTGTCTTTCCTCGTTAGAAGCGTTTTCCCCCCGCTCCACCGAGGGAGCCTCTGAAGATATAGCACCTCCGGGCGCGTCGTCCAGCGTGAGTGGGCGGGGCTGAGGGGAATGCTGGGGCTTGCGGTCCTACCCTGCGGCAGCCTCAGGTGGCGCGAGGCAGCAGCGGCAGGGGAACCGAGCGTCCGTTCAAGGCCGAAGGAAGGTTCAGAACAGCCCCAGAAGCCTGTCAGGTACTGTGTCTTTCCTCGTTAGAAGCGTTTTCCCCCCGCTCCACCGAGGGAGCCTCTGAAGATATAGCGCCTCCGGGCGCGTCGTCCAGCGTGAGTGGGCGGGGCTGAGGGGAATGCTGGGGCTTGCGGTCCTACCCTGCGGCAGCCTCAGGTGGCGCGAGGCAGCAGCGGCAGGGGAACCGAGCGTCCGTTCAAGGCCGAAGGAAGGTTCAGAACAGCCCCCATAAGCCTGTCAGGTACTGTGTCTTTCCTCGTTAGAAGCGTTTTCCCCCCCGCTCCACCGAGGGAGCCTCTGAAGATATAGCGCCTCCGGGCGCGTCGTCCAGCGTGAGTGGGCGGGGCTGAGGGGAATGCTGGGGCTTGCGGTCCTACCCTGCGGCAGCCTCAGGTGGCGCGAGGCAGCAGCGGCAGGGGAACCGAGCGTCCGTTCAAGGCCGAAGGAAGGTTCAGAACAGCCCCCAGAAGCCTGTCAGGTACTGTGTCTTTCCTCGTTAGAAGCGTTTTCCCCCCGCTCCACCGAGGGAGCCTCTGAAGATATAGCACCTCCGGGCGCGTCGTCCAGCGTGAGTGGGCGGGGCTGAGGGGAATGCTGGGGCTTGCGGTCCTACCCTGCGGCAGCCTCAGGTGGCGCGAGGCAGCAGCGGCAGGGGAACCGAGCGTCCGTTCAAGGCCGAAGGAAGGTTCAGAACAGCCCCCAGAAGCCTGTCAGGTACTGTGTCTTTCCTCGTTAGAAGCGTTTTCCCCCCCGCTCCACTGAGGGAGCCTCTGAAGATATAGCGCCTCCGGGCGCGTCGTCCAGCGTGAGTGGGCGGGGCTGAGGGGAATGCTGGGGCTTGCGGTCCTACCCTGCGGCAGCCTCAGGTGGCGCGAGGCAGCAGCGGCAGGGGAACCGAGCGTCCGTTCAAGGCCGAAGGAAGGTTCAGAACAGCCCCCAGAAGCCTGTCAGGTACTGTGTCTTTCCTCGTTAGAAGCGTTTTCCCCTTCCATTCAACTTTCAAATCCGAAAGGGAAGTTGAACAGTTTGCACGTATGGCATGGCACAACAATATGACCTCTTTAACATGACCCGTCATTGTACAGAGCGTTGCAGGTTCCAAGTCTCTACTTACCCAGTGACAACAATGGCTCGGTGCAGCAGGAATTGGCCACGAGGAACACCAAAAGCTTCTACCAAGTCTGTAAATTATAGTAATTTTCCATCCTGCTACATATGTACAATGTGGTTTAACCCATAAGCAGTCCACCCTGAAATTCCACGCAAAGTCCCCTCATGGGCCTCCGTCTTCAACCACCTAAGTGGCAGATCTGGCGAATAATGTTTAGGGACACAAGATCGCTGCAAGCAACGCTGTGGACATAACAATGTGCCTCATTAGGAATCATGTCAATTGTGCCACAGATTCCTTCCATATTTCTATCACTTCCACAACTCTGTACCATATAGTAAAACACAGCTGGTGGAATCACATATATTTGCTATATTTAGCATATATTTAATGATTATCCCAGTAGCATGACTGATAAGGTCTCTTTGGTGGAAATATCAATTACGCAGTTCACATGTCACTACTGGATCCACATGTAGGCCTTTGGACACTGGACCATTTATTTTAGGTGTACAAAAACAAGTGAGATACCAATGATTATGTAAGAATGCCATTTGTTACCAATAGACTTCATTAAACCCATATGCTGCTCCGAGAAATAGGCACAATCGATCAGAATTTTGTTCAGGGCAATTCATTGGATGTACAAAAACCCATATACCAACAACTGGACCCAATAGAAACTATTGTAGTTAGTCAACTGGATTTTTCTGGACTGCTATCTACAAATATTTTCAAGCCTTCCATATTTGTTCAGAGAAAAACCCTTTTCATTTCATTTACTCTATCTGCTTGAATCATTATTATTTTTCAAGCTAACCTCCTTGCTTTAGACATAAAAAGGGCTGCTGTCCTGTAGTTTTACAGTGAGGTTCTTTTGTTCTCCTAATTCTTGGGACGATAGTATGTGCATTTTTCTCTTTAGGACGATGGTAATACAAGGGGATAAAAACATTGAAGATATCGAGGGAGCATGTGCTGACTAGTGAATGGACAAAAAAGTTACTAATGAATAACAAGCAAAGGCCAGCTCCAAAAACTGCCTACTTGTGCCTGTTATGGAAAAGTGAATCTGAACTGAAAACTAAGGCTGGCAGTTGAGAAGTTTCACCGATGAGGGCATCTTAGGTGTCCAAAAGCACTATCTCTAAATGAAAATACCAGTTTCTGATTTGCAGCACCAGGATCTTTGGCCATTTGCACATGCTGATGGAGCTTACAACACAAAAAAATCATCAATGATGGTCAATTTGCTACAGTCAGAACTAGTGCTGGGAACGTGGTTTTACACGGGCAACGGGCTGGAAGGTAGTCACCGACAAGGTTGTGGAAATCCATATGCTTTTGAATATTCACCAGATACTCAATATTTTCCAGTCCCATTCTGAACATTTACACCTGAGGCCATATTTATAATTATTTCATGCAAAGCAGCAAGACATCTTTCTGTGCTGTGCTGCGTGAAAGGGAGAAGGCAGGAATGCGCCATGTCTACTAGGATATGGTGAATCCCTGCTCTTTGCCCGTACTGAAGCACAAACTGATGCCTAGTTCCAACACAGGCCCAATTGTACCATGGTGCAAGGGTGCCTGGGTTCCAGGCAGGATCGTTTTGTGCAGGAAGGGACACCTGAATCCAGCACAAGTAGAAAGAGGAAAAAACGAGGAAAAATTAAAATATATTTCTCCCTGTTACCTTCTCCCTTGGGTAGACATAGCATTCTGATGCATTCCCAAGTCTACCTGTATTGGTAAATCTTGGAATGCTTCAGAATCCATGGGTATATGCATGGAAACACCCTCACTTCATCCATGGAACGCCTCCTTGGGGCAGAGAAACTCAAGGCAACTTGCACTGCCTTGCATCTCTCCAGATCTACCAAGTGGTGGAGGGCCACGCAAGGTGTCTTTGCGTGACTTGGTACATCTCATTATAGGTTTTGCATTGCCCTGCATCCCCTTGAGTGGTGCAAGGGTGACACAAAACCCTTGATAAATATGCTCTTGAATTGCCCAAACTGGGTGTGAGAAATTCCCTAAAAATGCCCATATTCTCGAGGGGTGAAGAGAAGAGGATTTCTTCATTCTGAGACGTAACTCCTGGAAACAACAGTTACATTTACAAAGGTCTATTTGTGTGAAAGTTACTCTAATGGACTGTCCACCAAGTATATAGGGAGGAGTGTTTATGGAATTCAGTGATCTACATACATTTGTATGAATTCATTTTTATGAGTCTCTTAAAAGGAGGACTATAGCCATTCTCCCCCCATCAGTGACAGCTATTTTGCCCATCATGTTACAATGATAAAATGCATGTATTAAATATAGTTTGTTCAGCTTTGAAGTGCACTGTCACTTAAGTTCGTTTCTCGAGATGGCTCAGTGCACATTATGAACATTGGGCAAGCTGCTTTCTGGAAGTCAACTTTCACCTCTGCAGTGTATTAGCACACACGGCAAAGTCACTGACAATGTGTCACAAGATAGAAACGTCCTTATAAATTATTGACAATTGCGCCTGAAATAGAAGCTTCTATAAGTCAGCCTTTCCAATCTTTGGAGCTGACAGCTAAGGTAGAGTCGGGAACAGAAGCTCGAAGGCTAGGCATAAATACTGGCATTTTTTGGCACTACAGCTTTTCCTGGCTGAAACCTCGATCACGCAGAATGCTCCCATTCTGCGTCGCTAACCATGGCGTTGGCAACCATGAAGAAGATTAAAGGATTTAAAAGAAAAAATTGATAGAGCAGGCGCTGTTGTCTACATTGATTTCTTATCTAGTTTGACCCACTGAATTATATTCTAATTCTCCTGCAGCGTGCCAAGCCACAAGAGGTTGGGCCACAATAACTATGCCGATGATGATGTGCCTGAAAGTCATACAGGGCCGCATTCCAGTTTGCCCTTTATTTTGTAAGCTACTTTCACACCTGGTAAATACTGATACTGTGGGGTGAGGCATTTACCATATGAGGTATTACTTCCTCATTCATTGATCTTCACGTCATGACTGGGGAGAACGCACTACCACCACCTTTTCCTATAATGCGCGTTTAACTGTTTAAAATGTGTGGTGTTTTGCCCAGTTAGACTCTGTCAAGTTGTATCAGGCCGAATTAGTGTGGAGAAAGAAGCGTACTATTACCGCACAAATTATAATCCTGATTCACGCGTTTACCGTGTTCAAACTTCTATTTCACTATTTTGGAGCAAGTTTTGACACACATTAAAAGTGAATGGTAATTTCCAATGGGGTTGGAACAGGTGTTTCTAGCCCCATGGATTTACAAGATTCATGGGAACACAGCAGATTTGTTTTGTTTCACCTGGAGATGCCGGCCGTTGAAACTCTGGGGAGAAATGAGGAATTACTCAAAGTTACAAATTCCCAATTTGCGATTTCTAAGGGGACCCTAGAGCACCCTTCTTGTAAGTCTCTTTTATATCCGCAACTTTCCGAAGTTAGCTGTACAGGAATATTGGTAATTCTACAACTGAAGTTCCTGGGAGTGATGATGAAGCACTGAGAATAAGGCCCTAACAGGTATAGTACACGTAACTCTCACTTCTGAGTTTTAATGATCGGGTTCTTCTAAAAGCAAGGTGTAGATTTAAAAACTCAGTTTGTTTCTGGACTAGTAAAGTCATTGGAACAAATGGATGAAAGACCCCTGGCTTTCTGTTTTTTTGCATTTCCCTATAAACCTTGTTTAGCTCCTGGTATCCATCACATTTTTGCCTGCACGAGTAAGTTTACAGTGGAGGAAAAGGCGCTTTATAAAGTGTGAGTGATGGTCTTGAAACTAAACTGCATTTCTAATCTGGCGAGCAGGGTTCTAGTATTGGCTTCGATACGACGTGTGGCACTGGGCAAACCACTTTTATCCAATCACAATGTAAAAAGGTCAGGATTGTAAAACAATGAACTGCATGCCAAACAACCCATTTCATCTTGGTTTCTGTAGTCTGGTGTCAACTGGCCTCCACACACCATAACGCTCAATGTACAACAACAAATTGTGCAGATCCTACCGGTACAAAAATGTCTTCTGTACAACATTCTGCTGTTGATTGAAGCTTGTTTTGTGCTATATCATATACTCATAAAACAATTAAGGTACCAACATGTAATGAGCAAGATCAGTGTTTGAAGTGTTCATTCATGGATAATCATCCAAGTACTACCACTTTACTTAACTGATAGAATCTGCGTAGAACTCCAATTTTATAGTAAGTCGTTTCAAGAGAAGCATGTTGCATTTTTCACAAACACTCAGGGGCTCATTCCGATGTCGGGCGCAAAGCCTCCGCCTGACATTTGGAAGCTTCCTGACTGCGCCAGAGCACTTCTGACTAGCTTGGTCGATTTACAGTCCGACCGCCCGATTACGATGTTTGTGGTTGGAACGTAAACTGGCCAGACATTCCAACTTGGTTCCGACTGCCTTGCAGAGTATTCCTGTCGGTTGGAACTGCACCGTAACCCCCTATGGATAGCGTTCCCGCCATTGGGATTATGATGTTGGTTTCCAACAACCTTTATGTGCCATCGGAAAGGCTGCCGAAAAGTGACTTTGGGGGCCACTTAGCCCCCGCAACCTCAGGTTGGTGGCCGAGGATGTACCAATGGAATCCCCATGTAAAACCCTGCACTGGGTGGCAGGCTCCATGGGGTGCCTGCGACTGGGTGCAGGGTTTTACACACACCTCATGTCCCCATAGGAGCCTGTGTTTCAGCTGGTTCTCAAGCGTAACACGAGCTCTAATAGGAAACAATGGGAATCCAACCGAACAGTTAACGGTCACATTGTAATCTGGCAGTCCGAACCATCGACCGCAAGTTGGTCGGTCCCGCGTCCTAGATGGTGTTGGTCGGAGGCTTTCTGACCGACATCGTAAGGAACCCCTCAGTGTTTGAGTATAGAAATTTGAAAAACTCTTGAGGACCAATCATATTAAAAGACAATGTTATTAGACACTAGTTAAGGTTGTGTAACTGGCGGCCACTTTTGCTGCTCAGATTCTGGGAGTGTGAGAGCTAGCTGATGTTTCATTAGCTTCTATTAAGAGTACACCAATGATTGCTTTCTCACTGGTGTCCATGATCTCACTTTATGTTATCAGTGGTTCTTCTACAGACAGCACACTTCTCTATCATAGCACAGCAGGAAGCTTTGGCAGAGAAAGGTATTGCATAAAAATATATATATTGTGAGGCAAATATCATGTCAAAAATATTGACATATCAAGAATACCATTGGACAGATTATAAAAGATGAGCATTATTTTTTTATACTATTGTTTTATATTTTTTAACTTGATCTTTATTAGTTTTGCATTATATTTTATTATTATTTTGATGTTAAATATGTTAATTTATTTTTTAGTGTTTTATGTTTCAACTGGTAACATATTTGAAGGGATTTTTTTATTTTATACCAATTTTATTCATTTGTTTTTTTAGCGTGTTGTTGGGATTCTAGGGAAATAGGGTGAGAAGTGTTTAAATATTTGTTTTTAATTAATTATGATTGTTTTTATACATTTTAACTTGTTAACTAGATGATTAATTATGTTTTTGTTAGTTATTTTATAGATAATTTTAAGAATACAGTAATACATTTTTACTTGTTTATTGGTTGAGTGGATGATTGAGTTAAATATATAATTGTTTTTAATAAATTCGATATTAATTAAATATATTGATTGTCATGTTTTTGTTCAATCATTCAACTCAATAATTTTATAGTTTTATTGAAATTTAAATAATGTGTGTTTTCATTTTTTCTGTTGTTAATGTAATTTGTTTTTGTTTAAGGTTAGGGTAATATGGTGAGAAGTATTTTAAATGTATTTTTTAAATGTGTTTATTCATTTAATTTTTAAATGCTATTGTATGAATTCCAATTTGTATTGGGGTCCAAAGTGATCTCGTATCCCTCCCAGCCTAGGCACAAAACCAAATAAGATAAGAGTTGGGCTTACCTCCATTTCCGCACCCATGACCCTGGAGATAGTCTTACCCACCTCCGACCAAAATTCGTGTATCTTGGGGCAAGATGCAAATCTATGGACATCATCCGCATTTTGGAATCCACACCTCCAGCATTTGGCTTCTCCTCCACCCTTCAATTTAGAAACTTTAAGAGGGGTCCTGTATATCCTATGGAGTGTGAAAAAATGATTTCTTCTGAGTGCAGCAGATTTAACCACAGAATAAAGCAAGTCATTAGATACTTGCCATAACTCTTTCCGTTCTTCTCTAGGCAAGTAGTTCTCCCAGACCTGATAAGGCTTTTCCATCCCTCGTTCTGCTGCAGCCAGAAGATAAATGTACCATAAAGCAATTTATTTCTTCCTTGGTGTCTGATTTTGCAAGTCACTTTCCATGAAATTATCTTCACAACACAACCAGTTTTGAGATTTACACCATGAGGAGAGCTGATAGTATTTAAATCTGGACAAGGTTCCATTTGTAATATGATTCCAGAATTCCCAAGGATGACATATACTGTCCACTACCAAGTTCCCCCAATGTAGAACTCCTACCTCTGTCAGAGGCTGAGCTAGGGCGTCCAAAAGGCACTCTGGGGTTCCAGGTGAATCCCACACTGGTGTCCATTCACTATAATAGGAGAGCCCCAAGCAGTTTTGACAGTCTGACCAAAGCTTGGCCGCCATACCCAGAGTCTTCAGACGAACCTTTTTATAAAATTTCGGAGAGCCAAATTTATACATAAAACCGTGCTCCACTACCCCCTCCAGCATGGCTTTGAACATATTACCAATTAATGAGTTATCCGGTGTATGCAAAAGCATCCTGGCATTTTTCAGCTGATAAGCCCAACAGTAGAGCTGAAAGTCTGGTAAACCCATCCCACCCTGTGTTAGTGTGCGCCTCAGTTGTTTCCAGGACAGCCTAATCCCTTTTCCTGCCCAAATGAAAGAAGAAATCCTGCCCTGAATTTTAAGAATCTCTGCTCTTGGGAATTCTAATGGTATGTTATTAAAAAGATAAGTATATTTCGGGAGGACACACATTTGACAAGATAGACCCGTCCGTAGTGAGTTAAAGGAATATTCTGCCATCTTTTTAAAAGGAGCTCAACTTCCTTTGAAACTGTCTAAATTAACCTTTAGGATTTTCCTGGGATCTTGAGTTATTGTAATTCCGAGGTATCTAAGTTCTGTTGCATATGGATCAACCTGATTAACAATATTCCAAGCCATAACCTCAGTCTTATCTTTATTTATTTCGTAACCCGAGAATTTCCCAAAAGTTTGAGTTTCAAGAATAAGTTTGTGTAATGTGATGTCCACATTGGATGAAAACACAACTAAATTGTCCGCATATAAAGCTATTTTCCTAACATACCCACCAACTTCGAAAGGAACAATTTTTTTATTTGATCTTAAATTCTGAGCCAAAGGCTCCAGATAAATATCGAATAAAATAGGGGACAAAGGGCAACCTTGCCTAGTACCACGTTCTATGTTAACAATGTGAGAAAGATTTCCATTGACTAAAATCCGGGCCCGAGGAGTACTATACATTTTTTTAATAACATCTATAAAACCGGGAATAAAACCCATAACATTTAAGGTCCTATCTAAAAATGGCCGGTTCGCACGATCGAAGGCTTTAGCCGCGTCAACCATGATAATTGACAAAGGAAGACCCCTAGATGATGATATATCCACTGTACCAACTAAAGTTTATACCAATTCTGACATTTGTCTACCCAGAAGGAAACCCTTTTGATCTTCATGAATTATTTGGGCTGCGATTTTACAAAGCAGTTTATTCACTATACCTGCAAAGACCTTATAATCAACATTTAATAAGGAAATTGGACGGTATGATTGACACTGAAAGGGATCCTTACCGGGCTTCAAAATCAGCGTGATAACTGCATCAGACTATGAATCTGGCAGAGGAGATGTACCCTTTAATATTTCGTTAAACAATTTTAACCAGACTGGAATGATTGCATCCTCCATCGGGATTGCATCGGGCCTGCAGCTATCCCCTTTTTTGCCATGTCTAACATTTCCAATATCTCAACCCCTGTTATTTCTAAGGAAAGAAATTGTTGACTTGCCTCGGTTAACCTCGGAAGCTGTTTTTGTTCCAGCCAACTATCGATGGACTCCTCCACCCCCTGAAGATCTTCATAATAAAGATCTTGAAAGAACCCTGTAAAGGCCTGTTCTATCTTATCTTTCTCCTCATTAAGTTGTGTGCCCACTTTAATCTTGCTAATATACATATTAGCTCTATCGATCTTTGCCTTGATGGCGAGGAGCTTACCACAGTTCTCCCCTTGGTCAAACTCCCGCATTTTACTTATCTCCCTCTTTTGATGTAAAATTTCTTAAGTTAAAATTTTAGCTGCCACTCCTCCACTCTCTTTACCCAACGTTCTTTCTCTGGATCATCTTCAGCCCCCGCTACCTGTTGTTCTAGATTAACCAGTTCTTCCCTCTCTGACCTGGCCCACCCAGTTACTGCCCGTTTTAATATCCCCCTCAGCCAGGCCTTAAAGGCATCCCAGACGATATGTTGGGAGGCAGACCCTAAGTTATTATGGAAAAAGGTGTCAGTTTCAGACTTCAAAAGGCCCGGAGTTGAAGATAGCAGGAGAAACCTCCTATTTAATGTCCATCTCCTTAAATAATAGTCCGGAGGAAAATTGAGTTTAAAAACCATAGCTCCATGGTCTGATAAATGAATGGGCAGATATTTAATTAAGCTCACCTTTTGAGATTCCGCATAATCCATAAATACATAGTCTATCCTGGAATAGTGGGAGTTCTTTTAACTGTAAAAGGAGTACTCCCTAACCTCACCATATTTTTTCCTCCACAGATCACATACATTAAAAAAATTCAAAATATTCAACAGATGAGCTTTAACAAGAGGGACTGCTATCTGAGTTCGGGGAGAAGACCTATCAAGCTTATTGTCTAAAAGTACGTTAAAATCACCATCCAGGATCAAAGGGGCATCAAAGTCTGCGAGGGCCAAGCAAAGATTATTCAAAGGGAAAATATCATATTCGTTAGGCCCGTAGTAACTTACTAAAGTATATTTAACCCCTTTAAATTTGATGTCAACGATGGCCCAACGTCCTTTATTGTCTACCTAAGACTTAGTAAACTCGACTCCCGAGTTCATTTTTAATACTATCGCAGCCCCTTTAGAGCAGCATTGCTGATCCGAAGCAATAATTTTATCCACCCATTTTTGTTTACCAAATAGTGCCTTGCACTCTGCTTGCAAAAGATGGGTCTCCTGGATCAATAGCAATCTAGCTGAACTATTTCTTAAGTATTGAAGAATCAGATGTTGCCTTCTTTTGACTCTCAAGCCATTAACATTCCAACTAAGACACTCAAGAAATTGATTCCCATCATGGGCAAACCTATCCCCCATCATATAAAAAGTTCCACCCTCTGCAGTAGCTACTGGAAGTTTTAATGTCACATGAATTTAGTATATATATATATATATATTTTCCCAATGCTCCCCATCAAGCTCCGTGAAAACCCCCAGTACCCCCCATCACCACCCAGCTATCCCACCCACCCCGCGGGAACCCTCCCAAACTATCTATTGGCAATAAATATTGCCTTTTGAGCCAAGGGCCCCTAGCCTAGCTTCTTGTATGTAAAAAAAGAAAAAAACTTAGATGCTGATTCACATACCCCAAAACCTTACACTGTGGCCTTACATTGTGCAAGAAAACTGTTAACCTCCTCCGGAAACCTAAAACTATACATTTTGTTCGCGAGGACCACTTTCAAGAAGGCAGGAAACTGCAACTGCACCTGTACTCCTAAATCCCTTAAAGCGTCCATTCGCTTTCCCTTTTCCCATCTCCAATCTTCCGTGACCCGGGAAATATCAGAACGGATGCTAAAGGAAGCATCTTGAACCTGAATAGTTTTAAGTTTAAGTGCCGCCCCCAATAAATGCTCCTTTAGAGAATAGGACTGTATATAGACCAAGATCTTTCTAGGTTTTTTCCGAGCCGGATTTAACCTAAAGGGGTCCCCATGAATCCGTTGAATTTTGGCTTCCCAAACCGAAGCCGATGCAATCTGGGGGAAAGCTTTGGTCAGAATATCAATAACGTAGGATTTTAGGTTATCTCCTTCCAGCCCTTCTTTTAAATCTAAAATCCGAATGTTGTTCCTTCTTGACAGATTTTCCAGTCTCTCCAGTCTCTCTGCCATTTCCCGCTCTCTTTCTTTAAGACTTAATACCTCTTGAGCATTGTCCTTTACCTCCTGGCTCAGCTCCCCTACTCTTTGTTCTAGATCTTCCATCCTGTGGGTGAGTGCCCAAAAATTTTCTTGTAAACCAGTGCAGTTATCTTGTATTTTTTTTTTTTAGTTTTGGTCCATTTCCGAAGTAGAGAAGCGAGCCCCAATTTCCAGAGTCAGCTGTTTTAACAACTCCTGTACTGTTTCAACACTTTGAGCAACCTCCTCCACTGGCGTAGAACCCGCCTGTTCAAGGTCTACTTGTCTGTTCTCCCCAGATGAAGCAGACATAACGCTCAAAGGGGCAAAACGATTAGAAAGTTTAATAGAGGGGTCCACTTCCCTATTTTCCTCTACCGTGGCTGTAGACTCAGACTGTTTTTCAGAGTCTATGCTGCCCTGTAAATTGGCCATGAAGTAAGACCAAAGTGAGGGGGCAGCCTTTATGGGGACTAAGTTCTTATTTTTCTTACGGCTTTTTGCTGGGGTGAGCTTCACAGATTTATTAGGTTTAGGTTTGCTAGATAACTGCCTCTGTTTAGGATTCTGTCTGCTTTTGCCCTTACCGATCTCAGTGACTTGATGAGACTCTGCTTGCGGAAGATCTCCCCTAAACAATTATATGATCTTAACTTATACCTCCTCCCCCGAGTCAACTCAGTGGTTGAAATGGAAGAAGCGATAAAGGTGGAGGTAATAATAGTAGGGGTAATAGTGGAGGTGATAATGGGGCTTAAACAACCTGGAATATCAGAAAACTGCGAGTTTAACTGTCCCTTCCTGACGGCCTCTGCTGCTTCAGGGGAATCAGGTTGTCGACCAGATTGTTGAATAACTACTTCCATGGGGGAGGGATAAAATACATATCTCAATTTCGTGCCCTGTATTATCTGCTCTCTCGAAAAAACAGAGATGTCATAAGAAGAGACTGAACTCTGTCTTATCACCCCATTTAGGTCAGTGCATGGCTCGGAGGACGAAGCATACTTAATTCCAAACTTAACCCTACCAGTAGTATCAAAGGCGCTGTACAGTTAATAGTGCTACGAGATCACTTTGGACCCCAATACAAATTGATATTCTATCTGATTTTGTTGGCCAGGAGAGAGATTTGTATGTTGTGGCGTCAGGAAATCTCTCCTAGTTGGAATGCCTGGTGGAATTCTGTCAAGTATTACCGAGCCGTAGATCAGAGAGTTAATGTTTTCAGGGAAAGGCCTGATATTGGGTTGTTTTGGAATCGGTTGGATGACCCTTCTTGAGTAGTTTTTGGGTCACCTTATTTTAGATCTGAGTATAGGAAAACTTCCAATGATTAAAACCTCTGGGTCAGCTCAAGTTGACTATAAACGGGTATCCCCCGTTTGTAATACATCAGCTGAGACTAAGTACTAACAAAAAGTTATCTGCGCCAGTGGTGGGACAGGCCGAGAGGCAGCAGTAGCTACGGAGGTCATATGAGGAAAAAAAAATGCTATTGTATGAATAATTTTATGTTATTTTTTTATATTTAGATTTTAAGTTTATTTAAATTATATATATAGTTAAAAATAGTTTGTGGTTTTTTTTATAGAAATATTATATATGTGTAACTTAATTTGTATTAATTTGAGATAGGGAAAATCTAATCAGAGCTTTCTAAATTAGAATCTTTTCCCTACTCTTGCTTACGCTGGAGTGGGACTAGTCATTGCCATCCCTTCAATATACAATACTTTCTCCACTGTGGCTTACGTCAGAGTGGAAATAGCATATCTTACCCTGCCAGCATCTAAAACCTTTCTTATTGTTGTTTAGATTGGAAATAGTAGATATGAGCCTTCCAGAGTCCAACACTTTCCCTTCTGTTGCTTACGTTTGAGTGGGAATAGTGATTTTTACACCTCCAAGTCTAATTTTTTATTTGATTTTTAAAGTTATTTTAAAGTACAAATTAGTTTATTGTTAATTTTATTTGTAGAAATTGTGTTAATATTTTTTTATTTTACTTTTGTATTGTTAGTAATTTAATCAATATCTAGCGTTTGTTATCATAGTTTATTTTTAGGAGCTTTGTTTATGTTCAAATAGTAATTCTATGTTTTATATTATATTTATTCTGCTTTTGCATTTCATTAATACATATATTTTATGCTTTATGTTTGCGAGTTATACATTTTTAAAATATATTTTTATAATGTAGGTATATTTTTTACTTTGCAATATTTTCCTAGTTATTATTTTTTTATTCAGAAAGCTTTAGAACAATTATAGGAAACTAAGTCCAAATCTACATATATAAATAGAATGCCCCATAGGCATCTCATAGATACATACATCTTATTAATTACATAAAACGTAAATACCAAATTTCATCAAACAAAAGGGCATCTCGAAATAATGGTTTAAACAGATTTTTCCTAGAGCTTAAGGAATGTAGATTCAAGCTCAATATAGCTGTTCTTGTTGCTTAACTATATGCATATTTTCCTGCCATTCTAGAAATGTTCAGATTTATTTAGACTTCCATTTATACAGTATCAATGAGTGAGCTATAAGAATGGACACATAAATCAATCTACAGTAGCTAATGGGTAACCTCATGAGGATGAATAAAGGAGTAAAACTGGTATGAGATCTGCCTGCCATTCTAGAAATGTTAAAATGTATTTAGACTTCCATTTTTGCAGTATCAATGAGTGATCTATAAGAATGGACACATAAATCAATCTACAGTAGCTAATGGGTAATCACATGAGGACGAATAACGGAGTAAAACTGTTATGAGATCTCATGTTAATGTAATATTAATTTTTTATCAAAGTATTCAAAAACTGCATTCCTATCATGCTCTATTTGGAACAACAACATATGGCATGACACCATTTTCCGATTTCTGCAGAGCCACGTCCAAAACTAAATGAACCACTTTGCACAAAATTGCATCTTATCATAATTGGCCCAACTCAAAACTGAAAAAAACTTCTTATTGATTTTATTCCATCTATCTAATAATATAATAACATTTACCTTTGTCAGCCATTTATGAGACATTTGTGTTAAAAAAATCAATTTTGTTTAAACGTGAACAATAGATCTCAAACTTGGATTCTCTATTAAGTCCAAGACTAGATCCACATTAAGCCTCATACTGCCAGGATTGATGCTTAGCAAACAATGGTAAATGGTATTGTATCACCACATAAGCCAACCTTCAAATACTTTTAGCGCAGTTTGTAAATTTTCGCAAGTTTTCCATATACCATAGACTAAGAAATCTGACAATTCAATAAAAACATAGATTTTACATATAACTTAGTGACAATTTGTCTAAAAGTGTTGGTCTTATTTTTTTTTATATATTTAAGACTGAAAGTGGCATTAAAATATGGAACAGAAAAAAACATCTTAACCCCTTCGCCGCGGCAGGAATTCCGCCGCGGCGCTGGGGGGGTTTGGGGGCAGTTGCGGTGGCGCTGTGCTCGTGACGGAACCACTCCGTCACGAGTCACGGGTGAGCTGTGCTCATGACGGAGTGGTTCCGTCACGTCTCCGCCTGATGAATACAGGCCCCAGCCAGGCCCGCAGGACACAAGGGTTCGCTCTCCTGTAATGGAATCTATAAGGAAGTTGGCACGGAAACTGCAAAGTACAAAGACAGCATTTATTAACCCTTAAGGGTGGTCCTACAATCCACACAACACTCTTCAGTATTGCATAGAGTAGCACAAAGAACTTGCGTACATGGTCCCCTTTTATACACAATAGAGGGGGGCTCATAAGTGGGTGGATACAACATGAGGCCAAAGAACATTACCATTTATGGTCATTTTCGATACTGAATCAATATGTGGGCGGAGCTAACACACTCCTTGAGCCCGCGAAAACATGGTCAAGCAAGGCTAACTGATAACAGATGTGGTCAAGCCTGGGCATGCGCCAGACGGACAAAGGAGCTATTTATAGACTGTTACTAGGCAGATTACAAGAGCAACTAACACAGAGGTTGGACTCTTCTCGTGGGGAACACGTGGAAGCATGACAATACAAAATGGAGTCCAGACTTCAGTCAACATAACAAAAGGAACATGTGTAAGGGAGGAGAATTCATGTCTTTAGTAAATGCTTAATCACATCGAAGTTGCAATTTACAACAGACGACCCTTTCAGCATTTACTGAAGACATCCGGCTTGTTAGAATAATCATCATATATATCGATTATCATCATTTCTTCTACTTCCTTAGCTAAACGTTTCTGATAAGTGACATTGGCAATAGCTTTCTTATCGGGGATACAAAATGATACACATACAGAACAGAGCAAGGGACCACACTGAACACAGATACAGCAAGAAAATAAAATTGCTATAATTATGCAGAGACCAGTCAAAACCTTCCATCCCCAGGCAGTAATCAATGCCCAAAACCATCCAGAAAAGGACCAAGTGCCGTTTTCTGTATGGATTTCAGCTGCAATTTTATGTAGTTTGTTGATGGCATTATAAACCGATGGCGTATGATCAGGGATAAACACACAACAGCTACTCCCAATAATTTTACATGCTCCTCCTCTGTCAGCTAGCATAACGTCTAATACCATACGATTCTGCAATGCAACAATTCTAGTAATTTGCAATTCCTCCGTAAGATTCCCAAGAGCAGCAGCAGTCTGGTTTGTCACAGCCTCTACCACTCTTGTTAATCTTCGGATCTTCCTACTGTTCAGAGCAGCTCCAACAAAGAAAAACAGTCCTAAGTTAAAATCAATATACTGTTGCAGACTGGTATCAGTCTGATCTACATCATCAATTGATAAAGTACGTTTATACCTATTTACAGTCACATTATTCAATAATTTCAGATCCTTATGATAAGATGCGGGTGCTAGGAATACAGGAGGTAATAGAAATGATACATAGCATACCCCAGACCACCCAGCCGGCAGATGGTAATAACCTTTATTTCCGCACACAAAGTATGTATTATGGGACGCTAGAAAGGTACTATTATTCAATCCATCAATGTTCAGGACAGTGATGCAATCACTGACACCAACAGGAATAAAACCCACACTCTGGACACACAGGTCCGCTTGAGCTTGTGCTACTTGAATCACAAATTTGTCCTTTCCCACAGTGTCTCTTGTGTTCGTGAAGATGTAGGGAATGGATTCATTGTCTGGTCGGTACTCTTCCCACTCCCAAATTGTCCCATTCGCTTGCGGATACCCATTTTTATCCTGATGACATTCTTTATTGAGTCTGAAGAGCAATCGTCCCACTGTCGGTTTCCGAGTGGCAAAAAGCAAAGTGTACCATGCTCTACAAGAGCCATTGTGAGAGAAAGGAAGTGGTATGAATGGCGTACCTCCTTTCTTCTGATGGGCTGGCATCATCCCACATATCCAACAGTTCGTAGCGTTCGTAGCAACGTGGGTATGATGCAGCATCTGGATGAAAGTGTTATTCAAGTAAGACTGTCGATGCTTCAACTCTTGATACGGTAATGTATAAAAGTAGTGCTCCTCAGGCACCGGAGTTGTCAACACAAGTATTTTCCGAGCGGGAGTTACATCCTCCATAAACCATGTGGTTATCCCAACAATAGCTACTGTCAACATGAACCCTGATGCACAAAGGACTTTCTTTTTCTCCATGTCAAAAATAAAAACCCAATATCTTCCTGAAACTAAAAGTCTGTCAGAACTCTTCCCCTTGGGCAGCGGTCGATTTCTTCACCAGCGGGCCAAGACGGGTGTCGCTACACTAATGCAGGGCTGATCCCCCCCCCTTGCCTCATCGGCTCTCCGTTTCACTAACCCAAGGGCCGTTCTGACAGCATGTCCCGGTACTGGAGAACTCACTTCCTTGGTCGAAGATGATATCGCCTTCCTCCAGGAGTCGCGTGGTCCGGAAAGAGCTCCTCAGTGGCGTTTGGCTCCGCAGCACGGCCTGTCTCTGCAGCCAGGATTTCTCGTTGATCGGTCAGCACGGCAGGTTCCACCAATCCGGGCGGCACCTTCCTACAGTGCAGGGAATGGATCCAATTCTTTCTGTTGGAGACTCGCACAGCCGTCCTCGTTGCGAGGAGGACCTGCTCAGGACCCACCCATCTCGGTTCCAAGCTGTTTGTTCTGTCAAAGATTTTCACCATCACGTGGTCGCCAGGTCGGAGACCATGTCCTTCACCGGTAGACCGATCAGGGAGCGCCTCTCGGACCTGTTGATGAATAGAAACCAAGTTATCCGTTAACTGCGCCAGATAATCATTCATCATCACACAAGGTACATCATACACAGCCTTGGGTTTTGGTGGACCCCAAATATTCATTGGGCGCCCAAAAACAATCTCGTACGGTGTAAGGCCAGTTCGAGAGTGTGGTACCGATCTTATTGACAATAACGCCAGCGGTAGAGCATCTGGCCAAGTCAAAGACGTCGAAGCTTGAATTTTAGCGATCTTGAGCTTCAGTGTACCATTATACTTCTCGACTAGTCCTGCAGACTGAGGGTGGAATACCGCGTGAAACTTCTGGGTGATGCCCAGGCCCTTCAAGACGTACTTTATAACATCCGCTACAAAGTGAGGCCCATTATCACTCCACAGAAGTCTACAAACGCCATATCGGGGGAAGAACTCTTTCAGCAGCAACTTCGCAGTAGTCATTGCAGTATTGTCTTTCGTAGGGTACGCTTCAACCCATTTGCTGAAAGCGCAGACCACTACTAGAACATACTTCAGATTGTTACAGCGCTCAAGCTGGATGTAATCCATCTGCAAAACCTCGAAGGGTGCAGTGGGTGTCACGAATCCTCCTGCTGGAGTTCGAGTACCCTTTCCTGGGTTATACCTCAGGCAGATCATACAGGTCTGTACCACCCTCTTTGCTGTGCTAGCAATCTCTGGATGCTCCCAGACTTGGGTAAGCAATTTCACAATTGCGGAAGCTCCAACATGTGCTAGCCCATGTGCCATCTGAACCATAGGTTGTACAAAGGCCGTGGGTAATTTCCATCTATCCATCTGCTTATTTCTCCAGCAACCCTCATCATCCAATTCTCCCTCACTGGACCATTGCTCCCGTTCTTTATCCGAAGCGGTCCTCTGTATTTCTCGCACTTCTTCCTTCGCATCATGCCATCTTTCCACCTGTGACTTTACTACATACATGGCAGTAGTACCGGGCTGCATCGCAGTCTCCCGTGCCACTCGGTCTGCTAACGCATTCCCTTCTCCAACTTTATCAACTACTTTCCTATGGGCGCTACATTTAACGATGGCAATTTTCTTTGGGTATGTCAATGCAGTTAAAAGATTGTGAACTAACTCTCCATGCATTATCTGTACTCCATGTGACGTTAAAAACCCTCTCTCCTTCCAGAGTAGGCCGAAGTCATGCGCTACTCCGAAGGCATAGCGGCTATCTGTATAAACATTCACACATAATCCTGTACTGAGCTCACATGCTCGTGTTAATGCTATCAGTTCCGCTGCTTGAGCTGATTTCTGTGGTATGCGTGCTGTCTCCACTATCGTTTGTAATGTGGTAATTGCATACGCTGCTGAAGTCGTACCATCTGGTAGCTTCAGGCATGATCCGTCCACCCACAGCTCTCCATCTACATCTGGAAAGGGTGTATCCTGGAGATCAATACGACCCTTTGTTTGTTCCTCAGTCACGAGAATACAATCATGTGCTTTCCGCGCCTCAGGCTGGGTTTCGGGGTATGGCAACAATGTTGCCGGGTTTAACGTTACGCACCTTTTCAACGTAATATGAGGAGCCAAAAGCGTCAACTCGTATCCCGTTAAGCGGGCACTGGTCAGATGCTGCGTCTTCGTCTGATTAAGCAGGGCATCGACAGCATGGGGGACTAATACCAACAGCTTATGAGATAACACAATTCCCTCACTTTGGCGTATTGACACAGCTGTCGCCGCAACCGAGCGAAAACACCCTGGTAATGCTCGGGCGACAGGATCAAGTACAGCCGAAAAGTATGCACAAGGGCGCTGCTTATCGCCGTGCATCTGCACTAAAACTGATAATGCACATCCATCTTTCTCATGCACATACAACGAAAAGGGTTTTGCATAATCAGGGGTCCCTAACACTGGTGCTGAACAAAGGGCCTGTCGTAGTTGCTGAAAAGCAGTATCACACTCATCTGACCAAGGGATTGGGATAGGCGTGTCCTTTGTCAAGAGGGCTAACAATGGCTTAGCTATATGTGAAAACCCCAATATCCACTGTCTACAAAAAGAAACAAGACCCAAAAATGCACGCACATCCTTCTGCGTGGACGGTCTCGGTGTGTCCAAAATTACTTGGATACGATCCGGTGTGAGTGCACGCCCCTCCTTAGACAAAAGGTGACCCAAATAAGTCACCTTTGGTCTACAGAATTGCAATTTCTTCCTAGATACCTTATGATTGTGGGATGCTAAAAAGGAAAGTAAGGATAACGTACTTTTCTCACACAACTCCAGGGTGTCAGCCGCCAGCAAGATGTCATCGACATATTGAATGAGGGCGACCCCCTCGAGCAGAACAAAGGAATCCAATTGTCTTTTCAAAGCCTGACTGTAAATGCTAGGGCTTTCTGTGTAGCCCTGGGGGATCCTACAAAAACGATAAGATCTATTATTTAATGTAAACCCAAAAAGATATCGGCTATCAGGGTGAATGGGAATGGAAAAGAAGGCATTCTTCAAATCGATCACTGAGAACATAGTCGCCGTAGGCGGGACTAAAGTAAGCAACGTCGTGATATCGGAAACCACTGGGTACTGAGGTATCACGATCTTGTTTACTTCTCTCAAATCAATTATAAACCGATAAACTCTGGCATCCGTATCCTTTTTCAGTATGGGAAGAATCGGACTGTTACAGATGTTGTAGGGAACTTCCTCCACTACCCCTACCGCAATCAAATCCTGCACTATCTGTATGAGAGCCTCCTCGCCCTCCTGGGAAATACGGTACTGTGGGAGGCGTGGTAACACCGCCCCCTCCTGGACACTAATGTGGACCTGTGGAATCACCATTTGTCCCACATCAGTATCCGACGTTGCCCACAAAGCACGAGGGAGGGTAGCTAACAGCGCATCCTCTGACATCGCACACATCCGTTCAGACCGGGGGTAATTGTCATTCAATATTACCCGCACACCAGCAGGGGAGCAGCGGATCGTAGCCCTAAAATGCTTTAACATATCAAGGCCCATAATGTTGTCCGGTGTGTACGGGGCAAGCAGAAACGGACAGGGTGCAGAAAAAGAATCAACCTTAAACATGAGGGGCTGCGAAAGAGGGCTTCGGGAGAGTGTACCGTCAAACCCTACCGATGTAACCATTAAGCCGGATGGGGGAGCCCCCGGAACCAATTGCTTAGACAGCGCACTACGTGTCGCTCCTGTATCCACTAGGAACTGATCGGTAGAGCCCAAAACCTCAGCCGACACATAAGGACCCTTCTGATCGACCGGCACCTCAACTGATTCTAACCCCCATCCAACGCATTCCTATGCATGCTGAGAATCATGGTACCCCGATCGGTCAATCCCCGACACTTGATACTGATGCTGGCGATCGAAAACATTTGATCTATCTCGGTGATGCCCAGCAGAGTCAAAACGAGCCTGTTCATTAGAATTCCCTCTAAAGTTCGAGAAACCCCCTCTACCTCGCGGGCCACCCTGAGTATGCCCCTGACGCGAAGCATGCAACACCGGGCAGTCCCTAGCCCAATGACCCGATTGCTTACAATACGCACATTGGTTCCTATTCAAATCAGATCGGCCCGAGGGAGGACCATAAGATCCTCCCCTACCTCCATTACTACCCCGTCGGGGCGGGCCATATACTTGTGCCAACATCACCTTTGTTTTTAGATCTTTCGATTTCTTTTCCTCCTGGCCCTTTGCTTCTTGCTCCTGACGTTCATAATACTGAGCGATAGTCAGGAGGGCCGTTGGGGTTGCGGAAGACCAAGAACTCTCGCTCGCTTTTAAACGGGCCGCAACTGCCGGCAGCAGATTAGCTACATATTTATCCGCAAAAAGATGGCGACCCGTATCATCAGTAAGCGACTGGCCACTAAAATCATGAAACGTCTCCTCAAAGCGCGTAAAGAAGTCCGCCACTGACTCGTCAACTTTCTGTTTACATGAAGCTAACATATTCCAGTCAATCTTTTTAGGGGGGATAATTGTCTTCAGCTTAGCCAGAATAGCAGCAGGGAGATCTAAAATACTCTGGGGTGGTTTCTGCGCGGGCTTCCTTCCCTATCCTCATCCTCAAGGTCAGACCACCGAGCCTTAAAGGCAACTATATCATCTACCTTTCGGACAGATCGCCACATATCCGGTGGTAGAATAAGGCCAAAGAACAGGTCTATATCTGCTAAGGTCATAACGCAAGAATTCAAGGCCCCCTCGACTTCTTCGTAGAAGGCCGCTGGATTCTTGCGGGGATCAGGCAACGCATTCTTTAAGGCCATAACATCAGCTCTATGCCAAGGAGTATAAACCCAATTATACACAAAATATCCCTTAGCATCGGCGGAGGTAATGTCCGAGCTAGTCCCCGCTCCTTTAGGAGGAACATACAAAGGCGCCGCCTCTCGCATTGGTTTAACATGCACTATGCCATCCTTATCTGACTGGGAGGTGGATGAGTGGCCTTCTGCTGTACACAAATCCAACTGCTTCTCCTCCCCTGTTCGTTGGCGCGCTTTTTCTTTAAGGGCCAGCACCGAGTCCCGTAAGGCGAACAGCCGCCGAGCCGTATCAGGAGCCTTAGAGGAAGAGAAAACACCATTATGCAATGCTTTAGCATCCGATGTCACTTCTTCAGGCTCAAAGACACTAGAATATTTCCGGTAAGCAGCAATCACTTCCTCAGCGAAATGACCCAGAAAATACAATTTCTCTCTATCCTGCCACGGCCCCCAAGTATGGAATAATTCATCCACGGACACCTTGCCCTTAAGTGCACGGAAGGAAATTTGCCGAAGCTCAGCCATTGGCTCAGCCGATAGCATGGACCGCGTATCTACCTTACCCGGACCCGGAACAGAATCTTGTGGCCTCGGAGCAGATGCGCCAACATAAGGGGGCGGAGAGCGATCTAGTAAATAAAAATCATCATCAAGATTATTAAGGACAGGATAAAGTGGCTGCCGAACAGCATATTGACCCGAGACTTGTAGCCTACGCTCTTTCTCTTGTCTCTCCGTCTGTTCTCTTTCCTCCCGACGCTTCGCTTCCTGTGCTCGCACATGATCATTCTTCCGTTGTTCTTTATCAAACAGCGCTTTCTCACGCTTCTCTCGCTCACGCACCTCCTTCACCCACAACCGCACACACTCAAACATATCCTGACGAGCACGCCGCTTACACATACACTGTTCCACATACTCAATCTTACGTATATCAAACGATCCATACAAAGGCCATCGTAACTCAGGATCTTTTTTAGTATATTTCCTCCATACTGTGCTGTACATTATGGAAGAAAGACCATGCTTCACATACATATCCCTATTAGGAGTCCCCTCTGGGGGAGCTGGAGCAGATTCCTCGAGGTTCAACCGGTTTCCAAAGCAGCAACACCACTTACGGAGTGCGCTAAAAGCAGGCATGCTCAGAAATAATGCAAAATATGCAATATTATAAAGAAAATGGCACTTAATCGTTGCGCCGTTCAAAGTTACACAGTTCCGGAGAAATCTCTCCACATTACCTGCCTATATGTGTTGCAACGCATATATTTTCACAAAGACAAATACAAAATATGACTAGTCATCACAAATCAAACTCAAATAGCCAGACCAGGCTTCAAAAACTCGGAGCAAGTACCGTACAACGGTTCTTACCAATCAAGAGTCCAGATTCCAACTGCCAAGCTCCAAAATCGCCCAAACGGCTTTCACGGCAAGACCGACAGAAGAGGTCTCAGTCGAGGACCGGCGCCACCCAGACGGTCAGCTCGGAAGGGAAGGAAGAAAAACCTCGGGATGCCAGGGCTAAGACGCCGCTGGCAGTGATCACGTCCCCGGCCAAATTCCTCACCTTCGTCGCGACCAGTCCTTCGAGCATCCGAGTCGCCAATGAGCCCCACGTGACGGGCGCCAATTGATGAATACAGGCCCCAGCCAGGCCCGCAGGACACAAGGGTTCGCTCTCCTGTAATGGAATCTATAAGGAAGTTGGCACGGAAACTGCAAAGTACAAAGACAGCATTTATTAACCCTTAAGGGTGGTCCTACAATCCACACAACACTCTTCAGTATTGCATAGAGTAGCACAAAGAACTTGCGTACATGGTCCCCTTTTATACACAATAGAGGGGGGCTCATAAGTGGGTGGATACAACATGAGGCCAAAGAACATTACCATTTATGGTCATTTTCGATACTGAATCAATATGTGGGCGGAGCTAACACACTCCTTGAGCCCGCGAAAACATGGTCAAGCAAGGCTAACTGATAACAGATGTGGTCAAGCCTGGGCATGCGCCAGACGGACAAAGGAGCTATTTATAGACTGTTACTAGGCAGATTACAAGAGCAACTAACACAGAGGTTGGACTCTTCTCGTGGGGAACACGTGGAAGCATGACAATACAAAATGGAGTCCAGACTTCAGTCAACATAACAAAAGGAACATGTGTAAGGGAGGAGAATTCATGTCTTTAGTAAATGCTTAATCACATCGAAGTTGCAATTTACAACACGCCCACTGCGCTAATCGCCCGCACAGGCGGGGAATTAGCGCTGCGTGGGCGGAGCGGCCGCCAACGGCCGCAGCATGACGGAACCACTCCGTCATGAGCACAGCGCACCCGTGGCTCATGACGGAGTGGTTCCGTCATGAGCACGGAAAGGGTTAAAAACTGCTGTTTCCTTTTTAAAACAACATCGCAGCAACTAGTAACATACTTTCTTAGGTGATTTTGCCAACTTCAGAACATCATCAAATCTATTTTCCATAAAAATCATAACCATCATCTCATTGTCAAAGTGATAATTTGTAAAGTACATTTTTTATATCGTGAAGACGTGTACAAAAATCACAAGATAGTACATTTAAATATTCAAAAGAGCTAAGCCTCCCTCTCCTGTGGGTCTATAAAAATTGCTAATGTGCAGTTTGGGGTTTTTATTTTGACAAATAAGTAATAAAAACATACTTTACTTTCTATTTCTTTCAATAAAACCCTGCATATAGTACAGCAGCAGCAAAAACTAAATGTAATCGATATTCCGATCAAACCTACGTTACTGAGTGTCATCAGGACGATGGGATCCCATATTGATAGCAACGATTTGTCCTTTAAGAGCAAAGATCTATAATTTAAGTGATAAACATCAGCTAATTTTGATGTTACATCAATCCTTAGATAATGCTTTACTTTGTTATTATGTGACTCTCTAATCTCTATGACTAATGAATCTATGCAGTACAGTTGCATAACAAAACATATGTTTTCAATGTGTTGATTTTTATACCCACCCAGTTCTTGAAACTTGGGAAAAAAATGCAGACTAGCTACTGTATTTCTTTGTCAGGAGTCAAGAACAGCATTGATTTGTCCGCATATAATTAGATTTTAGCCATTTTTTGTAAAGGAAGAATTATACTACTATTATTGTGGATTGCAATAGCAATTGGTTCAATGAAAAAGGCAGCTAAAGTCAGAGACGGGGAACACCCCTCTCCAGTTCATCAATTTACGGTAAAGAAGACGGCATAAGATGAGGTCAAAATCAGTCTGGCCTGAGTTATTTTGTCGTTTGAGGGGTGTAACCATGGCGGTGATGGAGTAGTCTCCACCCTGGTTACACCAATGGTCATCCGATGGAGAATCCTTGCCCCCAAGATATAAGTCTTCCGTCTTTACATTTTCACTATTTTTCACAGATAATATCATTTATTTTCTCCTGTGCTCCCTCAGCCTGCCACAACACTCTTATCCACTCTCTGTATGCAAACATTTAGCTAAGAATTGTTTTATACTGTTTTTGTTTCATTCTTTCAAATATTTGATCCTATTGTTGTGTCTTTTAACAAAAATTATCGCAATTGTTTCTTTTTTGATTCATTTAATATTATTCACTCATTTCATTATTGATCAGTGCTTTTCAGATATACCACTTCCTTCACCATAATTCATATTAGTCACCTCCTTCATCACGACTTATATTAGTAACAATGATTTCTTTCTTCTGTCTACAAAAAAATGCAGTATTTTTTCCTCATCTAAACATGCCTTCTAATCATTATAACTTATAAATAAATCATTGCTCAAAATTGTTTAAATAATCTACAAAATAAAACAATGAAATAAACCAACAATGCCTTATAACACATTTTCTTATATTTTGAGATGCATAATCTTCCATGCACATTATCATACAATTCAAGGACACTAAGGGCCTGATTACGATGTCGGTCGGAAAGTTTCGACCGACAGTCAGATTCTCCTAGACCGTCTCCGAACCAATCTGCCTGACTCGGTTGGAAACAATCCCAAATGACCGATTACGATGCGCGTGGTCGGAATGGGAACCATTTGGCCATTCGGAATTGGTTTCGACCAGCATTAAAAGAATCCGAGTTGGTAGGAGCTGATTCATACAGCTCAAGGGACAGCAGTTCCAACCTACCGATTATGATGTCGGATTCCAACAGCCTTTCCAACTTGGTCTGTCCGACACGAAAAGGCTGTCTGGAACTGACAGGTCCCCCTACATCCTGAGTCCTCCGGTTTGGGATCAAGGAGGTACCCAAGGGACCCTCCTGTAAAACATTGTACTATGTGGCAGGCAGCATGAGGTGTCCCTGACAGGGTGCATGGTTTTCTTCAGACAACCATTTTCCCCATAGAAGCCTGTGTTGTCCGTCAGATTACAGGCTCCCATAGGAGTCAATGGGAGTCTTCCGAATGCTGCTCAAAAGCATCATAAGCATCATTATCGGTCGGGCATCGTAATGAGGCCCTAAATTATCCTTGCAGCCTTTGTTATGATTACCTGGTCTCTGTAGGCCATTCAGTTTAAAGAACCACCAGGTTACTATCAAATCAACTTTGGGAGCTTGCCTGAAAGACAAAACCATCACTAGCCCTTCGGTTTTAACATTCTTCCCTCTGTGTGTCATTACTTCTGCATCTGTTATTGAGAATCAGAGTCAGACAACACTAGTCCAGCCACTTGTATTGCTGCCTTTCTCTTTTCAAACTTTTCAATCAGCCATGTACCTATTGGTCATTAGAAATATAGGTACTTTACATGTATTAGTTTTCCCCAATCTCTCCAATAGATAAAGGAATAGTACAAATGCATGCTTAACTGCCCCCTCCAGCTTCCGCAAGGATATGATCCTGCAACTTGGCCACATAAATCTCTGTGCCATCATGGCCACAAACTAGGTGTTGGATGTGGTGGGTAATATTGCTTCCATCCAGAAGATTTTGCATCCTCAGTCTTTCCGACTTGTAAAGAACATGTGCCACATTTTGGATCACTGCAATATTGCCAAGATCTTCTGCTCCCAATTTATTTTTTTAATAAAGGTATTATTCTGGACGGTTTAAATGAATAAGGATAATATTATAATCTTTTAGGGCTGCAGATCTTGTGGATTTAGTCAATCATCACCCCTGCGTGTTTTATCTACTAATGATCACTCTTCTATAGGACCTACAGATATGGTGGTTGGTTAACATTTACATGAATTCAATTGATTTTCTATATCAGTTAGTCTTCCATTTTGTGCTCTCTATTCCTTCTCATGAAACCGTCCTGTATCTCTAGAATCAGGTGGACCTATGGGTGGAGGGACTCAGGGATGACAGAGTTCATTGGAGCAGAACAGCCCATGGCACAGCATCATCAATACTTCTGTTTATGCAGACCTGGTTGAACATAATAAGCATCAACAATTGAATTACCTATAATATATATGACCTCGTCCTACTGGCAGAATATCTCCACAAACATACTCAGATTCCTGCCACTGATTGAAATCTTGGGACATTGTGCAATGTCATTCTGGACTACTGAAAAACTGCAACTCTATACTAATGGCTAATATGTACTTTTTAAATTCTCAATATTATCGCAACAACAATAGTATTGCAAAACTTGTCATACACTTTAATGGGTAATCCTATAAATCTGTGCTATTAATATTAAATTGTTGGATCAATAAAATATGTTTATTTTGAGCAGGTGGCTCTTATTGTTTTATTAAGCTGTGATGGTTGTTATATCTCATAGTTTCTAAATCCTCTGTGTAAATCCAGAGCCAGATAAATCAGAGGATTTATACTGCAAGGTATTTAGGTGCCGTTGAAACTATAATCATGGGATTATTTACAATTGGCTGTGTGTCCTATGAGCAACAGTAACTTCTTATGTTATTTCTTCGTGACTTGAAAATTGAATCCCACGATTCCCATTTTTTGTGTAAACAAGCTAACAACCACTGTTGCAATTTATGCTGCTACCATACATTTAAAACTAACCTGCATTCATTGTTGAAGAAGGTACTTTAAACACCTGCTGGTTTGGAAAGGTTTCTAGTTCAATTCTTTCACTGGGAGTCAGCGGGGGATGTCTTTGACTGACACCTGTGATTTCTACTTCTCTTTATCTGTTAATGTCAAATTGAAAACAACATGTCATTGTGGTGTCCACGAAAGCAGAGTCCTTCATAAATGGCTCTTTTAAGAACTTTGCTTTGACCTTCCAAACTTGTTTTTTTTATTTCACCTCAAACGTAAACAAAGCAACTCTAATTGCCTCAGTGAAGAAATGAAAACTTGCTCATTGTTCCATTTCCAACAATTTCACATCTTTCTCCACACAACATTTCTGTTTCGATAGCCTAATCCCAACGCTGTTTCCACAGGTAATGCAAAAGCGTTGTATGACAGAATATTGAAAACAAAAATATAATTCTAAAAAAAATTTGCAGCTAGAATTTTGACTACAAAAAACATTGTTCTTCAAAAACATTGTAGCCTGAATACCAATCACCAATATATCATGAAGGATGGTATAAGTGGATAAGTAGAGATTTAGTATTTTTAACTTCACATATCTTGAAAATATATTACCTCAAGGTAGATATATGTGGAGTTTTGTTTGATAATTTTTATACTTCCTTATACATATTTACCTTCATAATATGTTGGTAGTTAATATTCTGGCTACAATATTTTAGCAGGGACATATTTCATGCTCAGTATTTCAGAAGAGTAAGAGTGATTTTATTGGGTAAATATGGTTTCTTACATTAATGTTCTTTTCAGCAAGTTACAGTCTGTCAAGATCAAGTCTGTCACTTTCTCAACACTTCAACTGCATGCAAACGTTTCTGCAAAAAAAACAAAATTCTACGGCTAATATATTTTTTTTCATAATGTTCATCAGCAAAAGAAGTAGGTTTCATGTTTACTCCCACACAACTTATTTCTATGGAATATTTGCCCATTATTTATAACAACCAACTGGTGAAGGCTTACTGATTTTAAAACAATTATTTTCACAATAAACAAGCTAGACCAACTTTCTTTGTCATAACGTTTCATAATATACACATCAGGTCTCGGGCACCAGACATCATTTTTCCCAGTGCACTAATCAGGCCTATGACTTGTCACAAAATACTGATCTGTAGATGTAAATATAGATTAATAGCGATCCCCCCTTAAATGTCTATTGACTTTTACATATGCTTTTCACAAAAATGTGTCAGGCCGACTGCTTTTCTCATTGTAGTGTAGTTCCTATTTCCCTTATAGACTCTGCGCATTGGAATAATATACACTATAGTTTTTGCATAGGACTAAGGTCAGTATGCTCCTAGTGAGTGCATTAAACTTAATTACTTGTGTGTGCCAGCTACCTCAGAGGTCACTAGAAACTTCTCAAATAAACAAGAAGGGATTAGTTTCTGAAAACCGCATAAACATGACAACTTTGTTTCCCTTAGAATCGGAAAGCATCTCAGAATCGTGGAAACAATAGATAACAGTTTCACTCAGGCAATCGTGCACGCTTAGTTTCTTCAGAGTTACACAGAAATAGATAGAGGGGCGTTTCAATAAAAGGGATTTATTGAACAGTCTTGTTTCTCGTATAAGAGATACGAGCTGTTACAATCATTAGACAGTAAGCAAGAAATAATACGCACAGTGTAAGCAGTAGGAAGAAATAATACTGCAATAGCATTGTCTTTTAGCTATGACATATATTCATAAATAACACAGGCTAAAAAGTGAATAGTCGTCTGATGCTTCTAAATAGTTCTACCCCAGTGTACCTAACCTAAGTGTAGTACGAGGTAAGAAGTAGGTGCTGTTTTCTATAGTATGGTATATACTAAGTTTGTATGCCAAGAGGCCATCTAGGTTCTAGTTCGGTCCATACCTTAGAATGAGAGAGGTGGGAATCTTTCTCCGGGTCTCAAACTCTAACACCCCGGGAAGGGAGTCAGAACACTGGAAGCTGAATTCTCTGCGAGCAGGGATGATAGCTTTTGGTCAGTGCGTCAGGCCGGGATATGGTCTCTTCCGAACTTGCCGTGGCGAACCGTGCAGTCAAGTCATGCTGAGCCGTGCCGTGGTTTGCCATGGTAAAGGAAGGTATATTTATACCTGGAAGGTGCTTAGGAATGCTAGCATTGACGTAAAGTCGGGCAGAGGAAGACGTCATGGATGAACCCCTAAGGAATAGTAGTTCAATACATAATAGGGGAGTTCTTGGAGAAATCAATAATCCTAGCTAGGGAAAGTCCCGATTGCTTAAGAGTCTGGTTTCTAAGAACTCGTTGTGACGTGAGATGGACGGATGTAGGTGACCATACCTGTATTTGGATAGCATGGCAAATGCCTAAATAAGGATGGGGATTCTATGCCCAAAAAGGGGCAATGTGAATTGTGCCTATATAAGGACATGATTTAGGGAAACCTATGTACGGGCATCTAAATCGAAACACATCATCATAACATTTCATAATAAATAGATCAAACCTATAGCAAAAATCTTTGTCCTGCTACCATAACCAACTCAGTCCTGCTGTATTGAGTATACTTTTGCCTGATGACACAAATTGGAATACAAGCACTGTTTTTAGTGGCCGCGTATACATTCGACCCAATCAAATCCTGCACTCAGGGGAGCCAACATGAAGGTGGAGGCTAAGCCCCTCTCTCAGTAGTACTCTAAAAGCTCTTTCATTGTTTGTCACATTAGATCAAGGTGACAGCTGCCCTGCCAAGCAGGTCCTAAAAAACCATGTTGATTAGTGTAGCATGAAACATCCCATACTGATCTCAAACATTGGAAATGATATACTTGTCTGTTTGTTCCCTGAAAGGTCAAAGTAACCATGCTGCTGCTGACTCTGGCAGTTCGATACACAAACAAAATAATCACAGCTGTGCGAAAGGAAGGAAGTACTTTTTTTGTGAAAGCACACCATTTCTGCCAAATCACATCATGTACTCTTTTCCACCTATATGTGGGTGGAGCAAAAGACCCTCCCTGTAGTACTCCTGAAACCTCTTTTCTAGGTTGATTACATATGGTCACACAACAGCTGTGCTATCAAGCCAGACCTAATCATGATCTGGCAACAGCTGCTCTGTCAAGTCAGTCCAAAAAAGGAATGTTCCCATTGGAACTGTGATGGGGTATTCCACTGCAATGTTAGGGAACAGTCACTAGGCCTTACCTTTTTTCTATTACGAACTCCTATTTTCACTTTCATTGCAATTACCAACTCACGCATGCCTGAAGCAAGCATTAGTGGTGCAATACTTGTGGAACGCCAAACATGCCAATGCTTTTGCAGGGCAATGTAGAAGAAAGGCATCCTTCACATAGATTGTTTGTTTTCCATGTGAAGAAAATAAGAGAAAATATAACTATGCAGTTGCAGGTGGATGTATGTCGTTACAACGCAGACTTTTACAACGCATGCACTTACAACGCATTTTTTACAACGCAACATCCACTACAACGCATTCCATTACATAGCATGACACTACAACGCATGTTTAAAAACTACCTTTACAACGCATTCCATTACATCGCATACTACCTTTACAACGCATACCATTACAACGCATAATATTAAATTGCATTTAAGGTAAGTATTGGATAGTATAGGGGTAAAAATTACTATTCTAACTCCAGGGGGTGCAACAGTAGGGTAAGTGTTGGATTGCGTTGTAATGGTATGCGTTGTAAAGGTAGTATGCGATGTAATGGAATGCGTTGTAAAGGTAGTTTTTAAACATGCGTTGTAGTGTCATGCGATGTAATGGAATGCGTTGTAGTGGATGTTGCGTTGTAAAAATTTCGTTGTAAGTGTAGTGCGTTGTAATAGTTGCGTTGTAAAGGTTGTTCACCGTTACAGGTGTATCCTAACCCTTCGCCTGTGGATTGCCTGCCTTGCTAGCAATTCTCAGCACAGGGATAAGACTGTAAGCCGTATACCATATACACGTAGAAAGTCGTCGTTTTACATTTAGTGTGTTAGGTCTTTCGCTTGGCTCAGTCAGCAATGCATCCCCCTCTTCCGCTATCCACCACGGAAGCTGTTGATTGCATGCGTTTGCTTGACCTCTGCCAACATTTATTCATTTTCTGCTTTTATGCCTTAAAATGAATACAATTATGTTTCTGCGTCGCCAGTGTATGGCTCTGGAGCAGGGCCTGCTTTCATGTTAATTTCCATGCCCGAAAAGCTCCAATAAACATTTTTCAATGTGATGAAAAAACAGAAAATCAGAAAACAAATGACTTCCGTGGAAGCCGAAAGGCAATATTTAATTGTGTAAATCCATGCATGTGTATGCACAATGCACACCCGCGTCCAAAATTACAATCTGGGGTTTTCTAATATTCATGTGCAAATTAATCTCCATCAGCATGACAAGGAAATCCCTTCCAGGGGCCTGCACAATTCACCTGGAGAGATTTCCCTTCCTCTTCATCGTGAAAAATATGTTGCAGCTGTGTGGGAAGACAAAGAGATTCAATTTTACAAAGTGAATAAAATGGCTGCACAGATGTATGTTTTTGATCCTCGTAGTTTCACAAGGCAGGAAGGAAGAGCAAACCTTTAAAAAACAAGCGATCACTCTTTTGGGGTTGTGGGGGATTTTAGGCCTGCGGCACCAAGAGCTCATGTGTTCAATTCAAAGGGCATCAGAAGAAACGCACATAAACAAGCTTTTTCTTTTAATGGTTACAGGGAGTTATTTCACTTCAAATGGACAATGTTTCTCTGCTTTAGATGATTGGGAATTAATGGCCCGATTTCTCGTTTGCCGCCCAGGGCCTATTATAAAGTCCTGCTCTAGGTCACATCTCAAGGTGATGGTTATTCCCTCATTTTATCGTGCTAAGGAAATATTTTTCACCTTTAAAATATGAGGGCTCTTTGAGGTTTTGAAATAAAAACAATCCTCATCGCTTAAATCTATTATCGCTTTCATGGAGAACTAATGCAGCGCTATCTATAGCTCGACAGTCTAGCGCCTGGCTCACTGGCTTAATGAGTGCCTGTTTGTTCGTCTTTCTGAACTCATGCCTTCTTATAGAGGCTTGATATTCTCAATAACCACACTCAAATGTATTTGAATACACAGGGCTCCTCTCAATGGAATTGCGTATTATACTCGGCACAGGGAAGGGGTCAGTAGGTAGCAGGATCTATAGGCATATTATGTACATGAAGCAAGAGGAGGGTGTATTGCCAGAATGTTGTGTTTTAAATATTGTCGCACAAAATATGAAATCCTAAGTATTGACTATCACAATATCATAAAAGTAAGTATGAATCCACACATGCACACACACACACACATATATATATATCAGCGTAACAAAATAAACCAGAAACAAATCGTTGATCTTGCCCCTGTGTCGGTGTCCGTTTCTTGACTCTGCAGGTGGTGGAACTATTTACAAGGTATTTCTGATGGTCACATCCTGCATCCACAAGTGAAGAGTGTACCCAGTGTTTCTAGGGAGTACATGGACTGAACGCAGGGTGTGGCCGAAAGCCATAACTGGGAACGCACAACGCCTGTGCCCGGACGACTCTGGAAGCAATGGAAGTGGCAATAGGGCATGGCCAGAGTTAATGCCCTACTTCCAATCCCTGATGGGCACCTTGAAGGCCATACCGTTGGGATCGAGCAGCAGCGGCTATGTGCACGCATTCATGAAAGGCACACTCTCCACCCCAAAACCCACTGGGCAATGCTCAAAGGGCCCTGTAGGCTCTTGGACACCTGGTCAGGGTGTAATCTGTGGTCAAAGGCCACAAATGTTACCCACCATCCATTTTACATGGCAGAAGGCTGAGCCCTTCCCTTCATGTTCTAATGGCAGGTAATGGGTTCAGGTGTTGGCCTAAGAGAAGGACATGAGAGAAAAACAAAACAGTGATGGGTGAGTTCTTTAATTAATATTAACAATTGAAAACTACCATGGACTGCATTGTGCTCTGTTACTATTTGGCTCACAGTGTCACTAAAGACAGGAAAAAAACACGTGAAAGCAGCCTGGCCCTGCTCCAATAGGAGCAGTCCAATCGGAACCCAAAATGCTAGGTCACATCCTCTCCGAATGGGAACAAAAACATCCACAGACTGGTTTCTGCCTTTTTGGAGATCATCAGTGAGGTGCAACTTGTGTCCTATGTCACAGTGAGCACAACGCCCATGTCTAAGGCATACCCGGTGAGCCTAAGGTCCTTCATTGAGAAATGTGTTGTGTGTAATGAATGAATGAATTAATATTTGCCACTAGTTATTCCCACGTTGTCTTTTTTGCAGTTGATCTGTAAACTCTGGTCCCTAGTCACCTTTCCATGTGCAAGAATCGGAGCAGGCACCTGCTGGTGCTGTTCAGTTATTGCAACCCACAATGTAAATACACAGGGGCATAACACAGGACCCCGCAGCCCCCGTGCTGCTGGGGGGCCCCCAAGCTCCAGGGGGCCCCCTCAGCCGGAGAGCTCCTAATTGTGGGCGGAGGTAGTGCGCTGTGCCAAATACCGAGACAACTGGGGCGGGGCCTGTCCTTAGTAGTTGGTGATTACTGGCTGTGGTGGGGGACCTCACCTCACGTCCTGGAAGGAAGTGAGTGTAGAAGTCCCCCAGCATGGAGACACGGCTGCTAGTGCGGGCCTACAGTTACGGGGCCACGTGGTAAATAGGATGGGGAAATAATCACACAGGAGGCATGTTTGCTGGTACGGGCCGGAAGGTCACGAGCGACCTCCGCCCTTTTATTTATACTCTCTCTGGCCACGCCTGGCCAGAGAGTGATACATAGTGTGTGTATGCTTCCGGGGGTTGCTGGCTAACGGAACAACTAGACCGTTACATCCCATCCCAAATCAGTTCTTTTCTTTTCCGGCCAACTTGTGCACTCCATGCGAATTCTGTTAGTTGGCTATTCGGTCGCGGGTTGGGGCGCAGGTTGTACCTGTGTCGCACTGTACTCATTCCCCTGGTGGGACTGACAGTTCCAGCTTCGATGTTTACCCCAGGCGCGCCTGTCTCCTCTTCTTCTCTTGCCGGTGTCATACTCTGTTGTGGTTCATCGGTGTGAGCTGGTCTTGATTCACTCAGGGTCAAATCTAGACTTGGTGCGTGTCCAGACACTTGACGTTCATTTTCTGTCTCTGGAATTTCTTTGAACCACGAGATGTTCCTGGTTATTACCTCTCCATTCCGCTCCACCGTTACTGCTGTTCCTCGGACTTCCCGCACCAACCATGGACCGTCTTCATAGGGTGTCCGGAATTTTCCTCCACTTCTCCGGTTCCTTATCAGTACTCTACACCCTGGCCTAAGGGTACGGACTCTGGCCCACCTCCGTTGGCTTGCCTTTGCATTGGTCGTGGTTCTTCGGCGCTGCGTCGCTGACGCATCGTACGGCTCCGGCTCCCAGCTATCAGACACTGGAAAACTGTCACGCCGAAGCCCTGCTAGCATCAACGACCATGGGGTTCTCTGAGTTGTGCAGTGCGGTATACTGCGGTACTCCCGCAGGAACTTTTGCAGTTCTACCTCCGGATCTGTTTGTTCTGCTACGGCTATGCGCAAGATTTTGTTGATGGTCCGCATAAACCTTTCTACTTCGCCATTGGTTTGCGGCCATTGTGGAGTTATGCGGTGGTGTTTTATCCCTAACCTGGACAGGAACTCTTTGAATTCACCTCCCTGGAATGGAGGTCCATTGTCCGTCTTAATGGCGTGTGGTAGGCCAAAGAGTGCAAATATTTTCAGGAGTGCCGGGGCTAGATGATTGAATGCCGTGGATGGTAAAATCTCGACACAGGGGTATTTTGTGTAGCTGTCCACTAACACCGCAGTAACTCTCCCATCGGGGAAGCTCCCGAAGTCCAGGCTTACCCACGACCAGGGGGTTGGGGCATGGTCTTCCGTGATCACCGGGGCCGGTGGCTCAGCATTCCCGGTCAGTTGACATGCTCGGCAGTTTCTGACTAACCTCTCTGCGGCTTCCTCCAGCCCTGGGAACCATTGTTTCTCCCGCAGTCGGGACTTCATTCTTGCGGTGCCCTGATGACCTTCATGTGCCAGGATAGTGACTCGGTCTTGCAGGCTCTGAGGGATGACGATGCGTGACCCTCTTAGAAGAATACCACACTCTGCAGTGCTTAGTTCGTCCCGGACTCTCCATATTTGTCCTAGCCGTGTTCTTTATGCTTCATTCCACCTATGGATGTTGTGGAGAAAACCATCCCATGATCCTCTCGCTATCGCATCCACTGTTCGTTTGAGGACCATGTCTGATTCCATGTGGGACGTTATGTCTTCTTTTGAGACTGTCTGCGGGCATGCCCATTGAGATAGCATATTGACGAAATCTTCGGTTTTTCGTTCCTGATCTGCATCCATTTCTTCCTGTTGTGCCGGATGTCATGACAGAAAATCAGCTGGATTTTTGGCGCCAGGACGGTATACTAAGTCCATCTGGTAGTGTTGGAGTTGTATCGCCCATCGTTCGATCCTCGGTGGGGGATGTGGCGCCGACCCTCGGAATAGCGGAAGGAGAGGTTGGTGATCTGTCACCACTCGGAACGGGTGTCCACTGACATATAAGTGAAAATGGTTGCATGTCCATTTGATGGCGAGGGCCTCTCGCTCTATTTGAGAGTATCTAGCTTCAGTTGCTGTGAGCGCCTTGCTGGCGACCGCCAGAGGCGCCCAGGTTCCCGGTTCTGTTTCTTGGGTCAACACCGCTCCCAGCCATACGGGGCTGGCATCCACTATCAGTTCCGTCTGTCGGTTGACGTCGAAGTATGCCATCGTCTTACTGGCTAGTAGGGCCAATTTAACCTTTTGGAATGCCTCCTCCTCTCTTTTAGTCCATTGCCACACAGCGTCTTTCTTGGTTAGCCTGCGTAGAGTTTCAGCGATGGTGGCTAAGTTCGGGATTAACCTCCCACAGTATGTAGCCATACCCATGAAGCTCCTAACCTCTGAGGTAGTGTTGGGTGCAGGTGCTAGTTGAATTGCTTCTGACTTCTTCGGGTCTACTTTCACTCCCTCCCGACCAAAGACATATCGGAAGAACTCAATGGAGCGCTGGAAGAACTGACACTTTTCCTTTTGCAGTGTCACTCCATGTTCGGCTAGTCGCTTTAGCGTTCCTTTGAGTCTGCGGTGGTGTTCTTCCAGCGTCGCTGAGTGTATCAGGATATCGTCACTTACGTTTATGACTCCTTGCAGGCCTGTCAATACTTCTTTTACGGCATTCTGGAATATCTCAGCGGCCGAGGATATCCCAAAGTTCAACCGCTTATATCTTCGCAGGCCCAGGTGCGTCGAAAACGTTGTTATGTATCTGCTGTCTTTGTCCAGCCTCAGCTGGTGGTATCCTGCATTCAAGTCTAACTTGGAAAACCATTGTGATCCATTCAGATCTGCTAGGATGTCATCAACGTTGGGCGTCAGGTGCCGTTCCCTTTTGATTGCTTGGTTGGGCATCCTCATGTCGATGCATATCCGGATCTTCCCTGGTTGGCGAGGTTTCTCCACAATCACCATCGGGGACACCCACGGAGTCGGACCTGATACTTTTTCTATGACACCTTGCTGTTCGAGTTTCAGTAGTTCTTGTTCGACTAGTGGTCTCAGATGGAAAGGTATCCGCCGATGTCCTAGAGCTACCGGCTTTACTGCTGTGTCAATATGTAATTTTATGGGAGGCCTTTTTATGTTTCCTAGCCCTTGAAATAGTTGTGGGAATTGTTCTAAGATGTCTTCTGTTTGCGTGGTTTTCACGGCGTTGGCAAACGTGACTAGATTGAGGTCTTCAGCTGTGTGGCTCCCAAGTAGAATGTCGGCTTCTTTGTCTACAACATGGAGTGTAGTGGTGACCTCGTGATCTTCCGTTTGGACGGCTACTAGTATCTTCCCTTTCAATGGGAGCGGAACCTGGCTCCCATATGTGAGAATCTTCACCTTCGATGGCGTCAGCTGAGGTTTGGCCTTGAGCGACTGATAGTGTTGGTAGCCCATGACGTTGACGGATGCCCCCGTGTCTATCAGATATGCACAACAATAGGGCAACCCACTAAACCCCAAGGGATTGGGTATGTTAACTAGACACAAGAATAAACCTTGAGGATTTATTTAACTTATTTTTATCAATTAAATCGTCACCGAAGTGAGCATTATTTAGAAGAACTCAGACAAGACCACAATTCATTATTTTGTGTTCTTTTTATATCAAAAATAAATCTTTTTTTGTAATGTTTCAACACTTTTCATTAATCAAGTATAGAAACTTCATTCAATTTCATCATTGGCAACCTAAACCACTGTCTTCTTTCACAATTTAGGCAGTAGTTATTGACACTTTTACACACATATGCACCTAGCACAGTTGGTCATATGACATTAAACCAATTTCCACATTTATAATGTATGTAACACAACACATGAAAATTATTTTTGTTGAAGAAGTGTCACAGCGTCGACGTTTCGGTCTCTTAACCTTCAATTTCTGAGACCATCATCAGGACTCTAGTTGCACTTCGTATTTAAACTTTCATGTGAAGCCATAGGCTCACGTAATCCAATTCTATATGTCGTTCTACGTTGTCGTTTTAGGTCATTCACAAATGACACGAAGTGGCACTCTTCTTCTTCCTCCGATGACGAGTCTTCCAAGTACTGCCGATGCACAGGCCCTGAGCTGTGTGTTCTCGCTTGTGTTGGTTCGTCTAACGACAGTTGCTTTACCTGTCTGTATGGTGTTTTCCTCCCCGACGATCCTCTCGGTCTCGCACCTCCTCTACACACACTTGTGAAATGATTGGGGATGCCGCACTTGGTACATGTCTTTCCTCTTGCCGGGCAGTTGTCTTGTGGGTGTTCTTCTTTGCGACAGTGCCCACACTGCGACCTGCGTGGCGTTCTGGTGGGCCACCTGCCACGGGCTCCACGCGGCATTGTGCGTAGCACATCGGCTCTCTCTGTCTTCACAGTTACTGTCTGTTCCGTCGCAGTATGAAGGGGCGCTTCCATTGCAGACGCTCGGACATCGGATAGCTCGTGCGACCTTGCTAAAATTAGGATATGTTCCAGTGAGATGCGAGGTTGGCGGAGGATCAGCGTCCTCAAGGTTTTGTTTTGGCATCCTTGAATTAACTGCGCACGTGCTTCCTTGACTGGGTCATCCTCCGTGCATGTGCTAGCCAGTTCTCGAAGACGGGCGTGAAACGCATCCATAGATTCACCGTCTCGCTGACGCACTTGTCGCAATTTAAACCGCTCATAATCTGGGTTTAGCTGAGGATCAAAATGCGCATTCAATGCTCTGACCGCTGCATCATAGTCTGTTGCTGGCCCTGTGTTCGGCAGGTGCGCAAACAATTTATAGATTTCATCCCCCGCGAAGTGCAATAGAAGCGATCTTTTGACTTTGTCGTCGGTTTCCCTCGTTGCTATGAAATAGTTATCGAGGCGGCCCAGCCATACCTTCCATCTTGGGGACGCCGTTGCGGGGTCAATCAGTTCACTAAATGGGGGTAACGCGCTCATTTGCGAGTGCGTGGGCGTCGCTAGTGGTGCCGGTGTCACTGGTTGTTGGCTCGTTCCTGCCACCGCTTGGTCCACCATGTCGACTGCTTATCTAAGTCGTGCCACCTCCAGCGCTCCTTTACCGGTCTCTAGTGGCGTGGTGTAGCGCGTGCCGTACCTCCCTGAGTTGTGTCAGATGCGTGTTTTGCCATGCATTGTATTTGAAATTTGTTGTCGCCAATGCTTGTTTTGCTCTTATCCTGTGTGGCGAGCTGTGTTATTCCCCCTGCGCTGTCTGCAGACAACCATTCTGTGTATGGTCTCATTTTCCGCTGAGTGAAAGCCACTGAAGCTGTCTGTGAAGCCTGTCTCTTGCTTTTACCAATGCTTTGTGGGTTCCCATTCACAGTCGTTCAGCTCATAGGTGCAAGCAAGCAATGTATTTCCCTTGTGTCTGCCAATGCTCGTCGTGCTGAGTCGTGGCTTTAGCGTGGCGTTCCGAATGTCTCCCCTGACTCACGCAGCATAGACGCTCTGCAGCGCACGTGTCCTCCCCCAGGCTTACCGGCACGTCGCCGTCGGTGTGATTCGAGCGCCAGACTCGCGCTCGCGCTTCTCCGCCGGAGCACGTTTCCTTCCGCACGCACGCTGACATGCACTGTACCCGGGCAGCTGCCTCCAGTTGAGGGGACGCAATGCAGGTATCGCCGGGGCCGCCTGGTCGACGCCGGTGCACCCTATCTTCGGCGCGCTCAGGTAGTGTCAGCGGCGCATCTTTGCCTTGCGGGGGTTTGATAATGAGGGTACTGGTCCACCCTCGTCGCCAGTGTAGAAGTCCCCCAGCATGGGGACACAGCTGCTAGTGCGGGCCTACAGTTACGGGGCCACGTGGTAAATAGGACGGGGAAATAATCACACAGGAGGCATGTTTGCTGGTACGGGCCGGAAGGTCACGAACGACCTCCGCCCTTTTATTTATACTCTCTCTGGCCACGCCTGGCCAGAGAGTGATACATAGTGTGTGTATGCTTCCGGGGGTTGCTGGCTAACGGAACAACTAGACCGTTACAGTGAGGTCGGATTGAGGAAGTGGGGACTCAGAGGCGGGCAGTCACTGTGTCCTGTCCGCATCCCAGCATGTGACCGCATGTCAGTCAGTGCGCTGCTCACTGTAATACCGTCCTCTGCAGCATCAGCATGGCGCCTGAGAGGCCTCGGGCGCTGCAGAGTGCGACGGTGGTGGACGCCAGGGCATATCCTCAGAGGTTGAGGGATTCAAGGCTGCTTTCTTTTCAGCTGCCTTCCTTATAACAACAAAGATGGAGCTCCGTTCAGCCCTGCAGTACAGGTACACCTTTGAACATGCACAGCACATAAACGTCCGTTAACCAGGCCCGAAAGCAAGTTGCACATTTGCATTCCGCTTCCGAGTGTTGCCGCACGTTAAATGAGCTCAGCTGTTCCAGAAGGCTGTTACCCCTATGGCCTCCTAGAATAAGAAAATCGCGTCGTTTTACTTTGCATAAAAAAACTGCATGATTTTTTGTTGGACAAGCTGAGGAGCGTAGCAGCAGGGACCAAGTGATGCTAGGCAGGCGGAGAGGGTGGGGAGTGAGGGGTGGCTACGGAGTGTACTGCTGGACGCCGGAACTTCGTACTACAGGCTGAGGTACCAATTTAAAACACCAGAAGATTTCCTCTCTGAATCTCGTTTCAGATCTCTGTTCTTAACCTGTAACTGGAATAAAACGAGATCACTGTTCTGATAAAGACCGTTCTATCTCCGGGCCTACGCCCAGACTGGAGGCTGGTCTGCTCTGACGCTACAGTGATGGGCCCTTCACTGCCTGAGGTCCCAGCCATCCTCACTGTGCACCCGGTGACTGTAGAGACTTTGCACCCCCCGCATTTCATCCACACAACTCATACTGTTATTCTGTACACCACTCTGGCCATCCCATGTACACAATTGCAACATCAGTAAGTACCCCAAAATACATTACTACCTGTCCAGTGTTTTCAGGTAGAGAAAAATGCTCACCATGGTAAATATGTCAGTCTAACAGTCCAAAGTGCAAACATGTTGCTTCCACCTTTGGGGGTGTAAGGCTCATGCTCACTGCGAGGAAGAGGTCTATATGTCTTGTCCACTGCTACCACCCCATCATATGTCTCTGTGTTCTTTCTTCCAATCCAATTATCGAATTTTTCCTCTTCAATGAGTATGAAAATAAAAAGGCAAAAGTGACATAAACAAGTACACTCTAGTAGTACTGCGCCTGTGAAAGCTATGCCGATGTGGAGAGAAAAAGGATTGTGTTTACGCCATACGCTTAATAACATTGGCCATGCATGCTCCTTTTAGAGACCCCCCACTTTTTCAACCCTCTTAAAACCCTGATGTCAAGATCTACCATTTCTGGTGCTTTGCAGCAGGTTTAAGATTTTTTTAGAGTTTCTCGTTGTTCAAATAGTTGTAATTTCTGATATTTAGATGTTTCCCTCAGCATTTTTACTTGGTTTTGCTCAAGAGAAAGTGTCACTCATAATCGTTGAAATGTCACTCCTAATTACATTGCAATTGTGAAAATGTCACACATGAGCAATCTGAAACCTTGGGAGCTATGAGCACACACAATGGGAAAGACAGTTTGCAACATTTGACGAATAACCATGTGGCTTACTGGAACTCACACGTGTTGTAGTGCATGCCTAGAGCTCTCTTTTACAGTTGTATGCACATGTCTGGGTGGTGTGTGTGCTTTTACTGTAATGTGTGTCCGCCAGACTGCCTACATCCAGCCCGCCCTTGACACGCAGGCCCTGCAAAGTCTCCCATTTTCCCCTTCTGTTGCCCGACTTTATTAACGCTTCCCAGGCACGCGATGTTTCCCTCATGTGGACGATGCATTGAATTAGCCCTGGCAACAGTGCAGGGTGCTGTGTCGCGTGCTCTACACTGGTGCAGGAGCAGCTTCCAGTAAATGCTGGCCCTCCTCCAGCCACGAGGGCCCCGCCGACCGCACTCTTCCACACTGCTCATCATGAAAAGGATTTGAAATGTGAAATACCTGTTGGATAAGGCGGGTTCCCTCTGTCACTCCAAAAGCAACTCTACCCAGATAGCACCCTGGCCCACCTCGCCTGTTCCCATCCATAAACGGACAGAGGGCGTGCTTTACTAGAGGTAGAAGGCAAGACTTGTGCAATGTCCTGGCGGTGCACCCTACGATTTATCACCAGAACAGTGGACGTGCACTCTTGTCGCCTCTGGCCACGCCTGTAATGTTATCTCCTTCCAGAACACCTACATCCTCACCCTTTCACCAGTTGACCCTTGAATACCTAAGATCTGCTCAGAGATGAAGCCAGGAACTGAATGGATATGGGGTTTATAACCAACTCTCTCCCCTGAGCATTTTGGATGCGCTGCTGGTTGGGCTTAAGGCTGCATCACCATTAACGTGCTCATAATCCCCACTGGTGCATCCAGGTCATTCAGTGCACAACTTGGGCTATAAAATAGCCCCTCCTATCTCGTTAATGTACAGTCTGCAGAGGTGTCCAGAACAGGGTCCCTTTTAATAATGTTTTACTTTTCTTCAACTTGTATCTTGGGATTGTGTATGAACAAACATCCTAATGAAGGCCACCCCTTAAAAATCATTTAGTATTTAAAGCTGATATAAGAATGTTATAATTTACTCCTCCTATTTTGCATTTCTAGTAAAGGGGCATAGAGGGTTGTGCCATAGAATGGAATCAAGGCGCGTAGAGTGAAAGGCATAGAGTGGCATAGCCTGGAGTGGAGTAGAGTGCTGTAGAAAGGAGTGGGGTAGAGTGATGTGGCATGGAGGCTTGTGGAATGGAGTGTCCTAGAGTTGAAGGTCTTAGAGTAGGGGATCATAGTGTTGTAGAGTGGGGTAGTGTGGAATAGAGTTGAGTGACGTAGTGTGTAGGGATGTACAGTGGCGTAGCAAAGAGTGGTATAAAGAGCTGTGGAGTGGTGTGCAGTAAAGTGGAATAGACTGGAGTGTCGTAGAGTGTTATAAAGCAGACTGTCGGAGTGGAATACACTGTTGTGTCATAGAGTGAACTGTCATAGAGTGGAGTGTCGTAAAGTGGAGTAATGTGTCAGAGTGGAATGGCATTGCGCGGAGTGGCATAGCATTGAGTGGTGCGCAGTGAAGTGGTGTAGAGTGGCAAAGAGTGTCATGGAAAGGAGTAGAGTAGCATAAAGTAGAGTGGAATAGAGTGTCAAGGAGTGTGTAGAGTAGAGGGGCCTAGAGTGAAGTGGCATAGTGTGGTGTAGTGTGTCATAGTGTGTCGTAGATTGGAGTATTGAAGAGTGGGGTGGCGTAGACTGGCATGGAGTAGAGTGGTGCAGAGTGGAGTAGCATGGAATGTAGTGATGTAGAGTGGAGTATCATAGTGTTGTGATGTGTCATGGAGTAGAGTAGAGTGTTGGTTGTAGAGTGGATTGAATAAAGGGGAGTATGCATGATGTGCAAGCACAGTACCATTACAGACAACACATTTTCAATTGTAATAACCATTACATTTGCACAGACATTTTTTTTTACTGATAAAACTATACAGAGCACAAATAATAATTTGTGGAAATGTCATTACCTAGTGTACTTGTTTGTTTTGATTAGTATTAAAATATTTGTTTTCACCACACTCACCTCTGACAATCTACTCAACTCTACAAAACTCCCTCTATGCCACTCCACACCGCTTTACTCCACTCTATGCAACTCCAAGCTAATGTATTCCACTCTAAGCCCTTCGACTCTACTACCTCCACAACACTCTATGCCACTTCATTCTATAAACTCCACTCTATACTACTTAACTCTACAACAGTCTACTCGAGGGGCGTAACACAGGTTCCCGCAGTGCGGGGGGGCCAAGCTCCAGGGGCCCCCCTCAGCACAGTACTTGGGCAGGAGAGCTCTTGATAGAGTCCGGAGGGGGCCCCTCCACATACCTAGCAGGCGGGCCCCCTCAATTTACGTTACGCCACTGTAAATACATTCTCGTATTAATTGGTGATTGAAGCTAGGGAACTAATAATCACAAGTGGATGATTTATACAAAACAAAATGAGATACGGCTACACAGATAGAAAGTCGATAGCAAACTGCAAACAAAGAATTCCAGAGGAATTCACATTTATGATTGAGTGAATATCAGTTTCACTGTGCAGCGCTCTACAATTTCTCCACGTTTTTCTGGCCCACCCACACGTGCTTTGAAATAGTCATGTTCCCAACTGACAGCCACACAATACAACAGGATGTTCATTCTGCTTTTCTATAGCTGACATGTTTATTTAAGGATTTAAGTTGAAACTAATCAGCATTGTGTTGGGGCGGAATAATGCACATTGGCATTTACTAAACATACCATATACAAAGCATTCATGAAATACTTACAATGGATCTATTCTCTCTATTACAATGTTCTTTGAAGAGTGAAGTTAGTTTTAATAAGTAAATCCCTCTCGATACACAAAAATCAGGTCACAATGCACGATTTTTTCATTTAAATTTCTGATCATTTTCGCCTCCAATTTAAATGGGTTTCTGGCTTTTTGGGGATTCAAAAAAAGCCTCTGGAGTGCATATGGAAATCTTCTCCAATTGGTGATTTCCATGCGTGCACAGGCGATTGTCTGCATGGTTGATAACCTGCTTCAACGTGCTCGGTGCATTTTCAGTTTTTTAATTTTTTTACTGAAATATAGTACTCCTTTTAAAAAGTACCTTCTTCCACACCTTGTTGAATATGGGGTGTTCAGCTCCCTATAGTTAAGAGGATGTTGTAGTTTTGTGAGGTAAATGAATTCTATGGATGATATCTGGAATGTCACCCGAGTAGGGTTCAGGCAGTGACTGGTATATCAGTTGCTGCCAAGATCCAAGGAGGACTGGTTGCCTTTGAGTCGTGGGTGCTCTGCATCTGAATTTCCGATTGTGCCGGGGTCGATCATGACATATTTGGCCATAAGCGGAAACATCCTGAGTGTCCACAGCCCAGAACTATGCAATTGCTAACTGCACTGGTTCTTTAATGTGGGAGATGCGAGCCGTGGCAAGCGTTTGCTGAACCTGAGATGAAGGTCGCGACCTAGTGAAGCTGACAATCGGATTAGTGGTTCTTTCCCGACCGCATTGCAATTTATATTAAGATGGTATTTTTGGTGATTCTCGTAACCCTGACTGGTAAGGAAAATTTAGACTCTGCTTTTCTGATCATTCTTGGACTTTTGATCATGACCCAATCTCTATTGACTGGTTGCATTTGAGTTATCAATGCTCTGTACCTAAATAAAAGATTAACACAATCCTTCTGATGGTGCTGGAGTACATCATTACAGTGGGCCAATTTTTAGGCTGCTTCTGGGCCTGTCTTATGGTCTACTGGGCCAGTTTTTACTGTTGATTTCTCTGATACTAAAACAAACATTTCCTGCAGCAATCTCAAATCCCTGTAGTCTTCCATTCCTTGGGAAATCAATTATAAAGCATGTGTTTACAAGTTCAAAATTGGCCTGATCTAAAAACATAGGCCACATTTTTAGCACTCTAATTAACTAATGGAGCCAATTTTTGTTTTGGTGGCCTATTGTTTGTCCCAAACCGACCGTGCCACCAACCATTAAAAGGCACTTGCTCTCCTGTACTTTACAGGTGTAATTTCACATGTGTTTCTCCGATGGGAAACAACCTGTAAAAGCTTTGTGAGCAGTCACGTTCTGTTTACTGTATTAGTTTTCAATGCATTTTGCATTGCTACCTCTTGTAATGCTCAGTTTCTGGCTATGCTGGTAAACCTAGCACCACTGATAATTCACTGTACTGAAGGACTGTCCACAGTAAATTCCATTGGCATGTGTAAATTATTTACATAACAGCACACCTGCAACTTATTGGATATTTGCAAATTTTTTCCTATAACGTCTTTGGAAATTGATTCACTTCAGTCTTTTAATCTGGGTTCGACAATTTTCTCCCGCGGTACATTTTTTGGTTCACCAAAGTAGTCCTGTAGTGTGTAGAAAATACTTGTAAATGAAGTCCTAGGACGGAATTTCAAATTTAGGATGCATGTCTGAAAAGTGACAGGGAGTCGGAGTTTACATTTACTGACAGTACGTTTTGGTAACTAGTGCCAAGTGGTAGAGCAGCTCACCCTCTGCAGTTTTCTGGCACAATCCTCAAGTGACAATAATAGTGAAGAAGAATGGGCAGAACTTGAGTTTTTGACAAGTTTACAAGTTTGAGTTGAACAAAACAGAAGGGGTTCAAACATTTTGCACACGGTTGTGCACATACATACACCTGTGAAGAGACTTTAGGTATGCAGAGGTCTCACAGACTTCATAAAGTGTGAAACTCAATAAATTAATCGTAAATCGATTATACTTAAAAGCAGTGAATGAAAATCATCAGTGTGGCTTTTTCCTCAATCCGTATTCATAGATCCGGTAGGACCTTGTGATAGTAGCTTAACGCAAAATGATAGATCCCCTTCAGAATGTGATGGGGGCCCCTGAAATTCCCATATTTGACAAGTATTTACTGACTTTGGGCTGAATGGGGGCCCCTCTGAAGGGTTAGGGGCCCTTTGAAGGGAAGGGGTCTCATTGTAAAGAGGTTCAGCATCTTTCTACAGATTGGCCGGGAACCCTCATGTGTAGGTAAAAAATGCCCCAGCAGAGGAGAGGCCATTTCATTTTTCACTGGTAAGATGTTTCATCAAGTGAAAGTGAAATTTAGAAGCCTTTTTCTGTGATTAGGTTCAGACTGCTATTGGTTGCATTAGTCTTGGAGGCATCACAAGCATATCAGCACAGTGTCCTACTGACAGGCCTGTTAGGGCCTCATTACGATGGCGATCGGACATGCGTCCGACCGCCACCACCTTGTACAGGTGTCCGACTGACTATATGTCAGCGGTTCTACCTTTCTGATTACAATGCAACTGCTGTGCAGGTGGTCAGAAAGCTGCTCTTTTCCATTGAGGCATGTGCCGTGGCCCTTGGAAAAGGGCCGCAGTGCTAGCGAGAGTGGAAAAGGGCAGTTCACAAACATCCATGCACCGAGTGCCAGGCACCATGCCTGGCACAAGGTGCATGGATGTTTGGGGGACACCACATGCTCCCTCCGTGCCCATAGCAGAGGCCCAAAGGGGACGGGGGGGCCTGCTAGGGCCTTTAAAGTCCCATTCTGTCTTTCATAGCGTTCGGACCATCAAGTAAAAGCAGAAGGAAAAGGGACATCGTAATCCCTACGGCAGTGCCTCCGCAGGCGCCATCCCCATTGTAGGGATTACAGTTGGACCGATGCTTCAACGGGCTCCTCGAGCCTTTCAGTCATGTCAGTCAATCCCTCTACGGTCCGACCAACCACATCATAATGCGGCAGTCGGACCGCTATGCTGGATGTCGGTGGGATCGAATCTGACGGCCTGTCGGTGGCGGTCCTACAGACATTATAATCGGGCCCTAAGTGTTCAGTGGTGGCTGAGTCTTAGGTTATCAGAGTGGCATGAACAGCACCATGCAAAATGGTGCCTATGCTTATATTTCAACCACTGGCGAAACTAAATGTTCAAACCCAAAAAAGTAAATGTAGGTAATAAGCCCTAGTGTCTAGACCTACAGACTTCGGAGCATGGGGAACCAGGTTCGAATCCCGACCTCGACTCAATATCCTGTGACTCTGTGTAAATAATTTAATAGCCCTGTACCTAAAAAATAATAAAGAAAAAAGGGTATTTTCGTTTTGTTCTGTTCTGAAGAACTCCAATGCCCCTGGGGAAAGTTTGTGCTGTATAAAACTGCAAAGAAAAACCACCTAAAACAAAAAAGAGGTTATTTTATGCTTTCAGGTTTGCAATTATGACTGAAGGGGCAGTGGCCCGCTAAGCTTAAAAAGCCGCCTTAAAGAGCGAGAACTGTATGCAATTATGGTATTGATCCAATGAATGTGTTGCCATGCCATTTTGTTCCAACACCTTTGAATACAAGTTTGAAATGAATTTGAATTTTTTTTGTTTATTCCGATATATGCTGCTCAAGAAGGTGCTACTGGTTGCACATATTGCCTGAGCTAAATCTGATTTTGTATAGGTCTATTAGGAATATACACGGAGACAGATTAACAAAGCGGTACCCAGGCCAATCGTAAATTTAGGCATAGAAAAAGTTTAGTTTCATATATTCGTAATTTATTTGCAGTTTAGGAATGTACACTTCATATGCCTATGTGTATTCAATGTGTGCTTAACATGTGCAACTTGCTCATTCTGTTAGAAGTCACGTAGCAGCCTGAGCGAAGGAAGGTTGGACAAAGAGCCTTATGATTAGAGGCAAATTCCTACAATAAGCAGGTGAGGGTGGCTCTTAGAAGCCAAGTGAACATGTCTTGGAAGCCCCGTTGCCCCTCATTAAGCATAGTGGGCCATTGCTGAAGGCTTACTCCCACCAAGTACATGGGGATGGGGGTGAGCAAGGATACCACAACACACACTAATGAGGAAAAGAAAGACATATTGTTTCAGGAAAATTAAAGGGAATGTGGTAATTACACAAAAAAGCAACAAAAAGGAAATGTAACAACTTGTATTCAACTGTTTCCAATAAATGTCAGTGGGTTGAACTGTGCTTCAATGGGAACCAATGCAAGCCTATGGGGAAAATTAAAAAATGGTGAAAACATGACCACGGGGCAATCACAAGCGGACCTGCAAAAAGCAGGTGAAACTGTGCCCAGAAAATGGACCAGAATTTGGAGGAAAAACATGTGAATAGCAGTGCAATAACAATGATTTGTGCTTGTTTGTTTCCTATACTAGGGCCCTCTTCATGAGGGACCTGTTTTTTTCCGATCCATGTGCAAACTATTGTTTGCACAGCAATCGAAATTACAGATTTTGTTGTAGTAATCTTCCAATTTTCACCTGGCAAATTTTTACAATTAAAACCTGTCGTATTTCACCGGATGGAAAATGCCCCATAAATACTGATACATGAGGATTTTGGTCTGCAAGCGCCAAACTCCACATTAATGCACCTTTTTCAAGAGCACAATTTGTAATAGACAGTAATTATCCTCCCTTTTAAAATCCGAGGTCTGTAGTTTCAGATTTTAAACTGTGCAATAATTATTGTCTTCCTAGAAGGTCCACATATAATGAGGGCCTAGATGTCAAATCCTATACTAGCCAGATACACATCACCCACACATGCATTCCACCTGGATGTGCAATAGTTGGGATTGCCAGTGAAGTATCAGAGTAGCAGCAAAGAACAAACAACACAAAGTGGGCGAGAACCACAAAGGTGTAACTGTTTGGACATTGTTGTGTCCACATAGGTCTGGTCACCTAAATCAAAGTTATATGGACTTGTGCACCCTCACTATATCACATACGTTGTATTGCATGATGAAAATAGTGCAACCAGTCTATCAAACTAACTGCAATACCACAAAGTATGTGTGGAAGGCTACATGTGGAGTTCAGAATAGTAGTTATATGCTTGACTTGTGAAGTAATGACAGGCCACACAATGGATGTGATAGTCTTGTAAGTCTTTGTTTTTTACCTTTAAATAGCAGTATACAACCATGTGGATTAAGTCTTAGTGGGGTAGAAACTGTAGGAGAGTGTACCAGCATGTCCTGTTCTTACAGGATGTGAGCTGGAAGGTGTGTCATGGTCTTTAAAAATATTCATGCAAAAAATCTTTACTGTAAACAAATATCATTACTTCTTTTCCTCAGTTGCAGACAAATGTAACGTACCTGCACGCATAGGTGGGGAAATAGTCACGACTCAACGATGTAGATGTGCATGCTGCAACATGCACAATTTATGCATAAGTGGAATTTACTTGAACCTCCCTCCCCCCAAGCTTTTAAATATTAATATTCAGTGGTGTAACAATGGGGGCGGTCTGCTCCAGGCAGCATGAGTTTTGGGGGGCGGGCCTCCCCCACGCTCTTATTGGTGGCTGTCACGGGGCAGCAAACACAGGAACCACCAGCACCCCCCGCTCTTACATGTAGCCACCGCGGGCGGCAAACAATATCGACTGAAAGATATCAGCTTGCATGATATCATCAAAGTAAGGCGAAGGTGAGCTGGAACAGTACATCTATGCTCCCATAGGTAGGTTCACCTTGATGATGTTGTTCAGGCTTGTATTTTATTCTCCATTTTGTTGCAGGTCATTTTTTAATATGATATTTTAACATACAACCAACCCATTCAGTAAACAAAACACAACAATGCGCATGAATAATGAATTACCTACTTACGTTTGTGAATGTGTCCCAACTTGTATATGGATGTGTGTTTTGTTCAAAGGACATATGTGTTTTACTGACTAGAAGTTCAGAAATGTAAGGGAAGATTTATAAAGTCTTTGCGCGTTGTAAAGTGATGAAAACTGGAGCAAAGTTATGATTAGGTAGTAGTTCCTTTCCAATGCAAATCTTTTTTGCACTAGAAAGTTTCCCTAAAGATAATGCACCCAGGCTTCGCGCTGCTTTGCGTTACTTTGCATCAAGTGGGTCTCCCATCGGTGGTAAATGTACATTCCTATGCTACCACCCATGGTTCTTAAACAAAGCTGTATCTACTAAAACAAGTTGACAGGTCAACGCTTTCTCGAGGCTGTTGTGAACAAGTAAAAAAAAAAAAATCTCCTCACTTTTCACACATTGCATTTGTTCTGCACTGTCCAATGCAAATCCAATGTGTGAAACGTTTTAAAGATATACTAAGGATAGTATTTTGCACTGTAAGGGAATCCTTGCAATACACATCCTAATCTAGACATCACACACAGGCCTTTGAACTATGGTGCAATGGTATGTGCATGCAGCCGCGGTCTGTGCAGGTAACAGTGGTGGGGCGGTGGGGCCGCTTAAGGGGGGCTTTCGAGGGATGATGCTGAGGAAAAATGAAAAAATAATTACTTTTCCCTCTGCATCGTCCCTCGAAATACCCCCTTACCTGGCCCCACTGCTCTTACCTGCACGGACCGTGGCTGTGTGCATGGACCTATACTGCCTCTCCGCCTGCCAGGGCTGGGGAAGAGAGCAAGATATTGTAGTAGATATGGTGCTGTCCTGCTCTCTCCCACTGTGTTGCAACTTTAGTAACTGTACTGTGTTGCGCGCGGGCTATGAATGGTCTGTCAAGATGGAGAAAAGCACCGACAAAAATCCCAGACCCTGCTTCCAGCTAAGATTGGCACTTTTTTCAGACTAAGGCAAAATATCACTAGTTTTCTATTTTGTAGAAACAGAAAAAGAATGGGGAATTGCTTTGGCTGGTGTTACCCTCAAAGAATGCCTGGGTGAATGCTAAGTATAGAAGTCTACAGAGAGGATCTGTTTAAGTATGCAGAGGGTGGCCTCGCCAGGAAGACCCGTAAATCAAGTTAATCTGATAATGTAGCACCGGATTGTTTGCACTGTGCATTTTAACTGGAAGACAGAATTCACTTCTAACCCTTTTTGCATCTGCTTTGTGCACCGATGGTTCGCCTTAAATATATTTGCAATTAGATATAAAAAAAAAAGGAAAGGCTTTTCAGGTTTTCGCTGTTATATGCTGTGCTTAAAGACTGCAGCCAGCACTCTAAAATCCTACAAATTGGAAAATATGCCCTGTAGACAGTGTCATATTTTATCTGGTCTGAAAAAAAACCGTACGTCTGACTCGCTGCTTCACATTAGAAGTTGCACATAGCTGGCAGGCCCGATCTAACCGCCACTGAGATATTAATAGTGATAGCAAAGACCTTTGAAGGATTTTTTCCTTTCTGTCAGTCTGTTTGTTCCGGAAATAAATTGTTTTGAAAATTGTATCCACTTGTATTTCACAAGCATGGTGCATTCAATCTTATCGTTTTTTTTCAAATTTCAGGAGCAGAATGTTATCAAATTAGCATGTATCAATCAACATGTATTGATACCATTTTTTCTGACCGATGTTGCATTGCCTTATTTCCTTTTTTGAGGCAAATTTTACGATACTTGAACCTTGACAATCTGGAACAGTTTTTCGTTTTCTGACATTTTTCAAAGTACACAGGCGAATGTTTGTAGACTTTGCTCTGTAAATTCGCCTTTTTTTCAGTTTTTTTTTCTATGCCCAGAGGCATTGCGCATTAAAAAACACAGTAACTGTTTTGTGCAGGAAACAGCTTATGGATGACCATTTTATGAGCGTTAAATAAGGATAAGTGCAACATGGTTTGTCACAAGATCAATAATTTCACACAGAAGTGGCAAAGTGCAAAACTTTTTGACCTTCAAGAAGTTGCAAACCTTTCCCTGTAGCTTTGGGAAAATTGCAAAAGTATACTTTGCAAGTTTGCCGCGTGCCTACTAATTTTGGCTAGCGCAGAAAACCTGAGGCATCCCTAAATGACACCTTCTAGGCACATATTACTGGTAGCCTTCACTCTGACGTAGATACCAACCCAGGTCCTTTAAGTTGTCCAATCTGTCAGTCCTCCGAGCAGGCAGAAAATGTCAGTGATTTTGAACTTAGAGTTGGGAAAAAACAATAAAAACGCATCTTGTGTATGTCCTCATTCTAAGGACAGATCTTGTATTTGGATAATTTTGGGGCTATTCAGATATTTTGCCTCACCCCTCTTGGTCTTTCTCAAATCGTAGCAAGTTTATCTGAGCAGCAACTCATGCAACATCTCTCAGCTCAAGTTAGCCTTTTGATTCATTACCGTAAAGTTCCTAAGATATTTTTGGAGTTGGGGTACCAGGTTTGAGTCTTAGCGCCGGCTCAACATCCTGTGATTTTGGGCAAATCACTTAATCTTCCCCGTGCCAACCAAAAATGAATGTGTCCTTGTGTAATGTAACTGGTGCTCATGTAAAGCACTAGAATACATTCGGGTCGAGTTCGCGCTATATTAAACTACACAAAAATATATATATGTGGGATCCAAAAGACTTATATGTCAATCTCTAAATGGGTGATTAATAGGCCTGAATTGATAGGTGCATAAATTAGATTGATATTGTAACCATGCTAAAGTTATTTGGAAATTGTAGGACTCTAGTGTGTTTCAGAATTGGTGGAGTACCATCTCGGGTTTCACTCGTTCACTGTTCTCTGGAGGAGATAGACTTCTAATAGCTGTTGATTCTGCAGCATCTGTCTCCGAGGGATGCTTTCCTCTCTACTATCTGTCCGAGGTGACCTTTGGGTCAGAAAACCTGAATACATTTTCATTTCCTCTAGGGCACTAGTTATTTCTTTAGCATTTCCCTGTCTTTGCACATTAACCTTATGGGATAATGGAGAATGGTTGCCTCTGGGGGATCGCCCAGTCTACTGCAACATTGCTTTGTTCTTTTAATTTTGTTGTTGTTATTCTGGACCCAAACGAGGTCACCTCACCACACAGGGCGCAGATAGCTTTCCGTATTTGTATAATTGGTTGCGTCTAGTGCTTGTCAGCCTATTGATATGGGGCCGGCTATAAGAAAAATATATTTTTTGATCAATTTGGGTATTGGCAGTAAGTTTGAAATTGACCCCTGTTTTTGTTTCCATGACCTAGGGCTTGTGTAGGTGTGCATGTTTGTGTGCATCTGTATGTGTGTTTGTGTGTGCCTTTGTATGTGTATATTTGTGTGTGTGTGTGTATGTGTGTGTGCGTGTGTGTGTGTGTGTGTGTGTGTGAAGTAATGGGCATTCCATGTCTTAGGAAGAGAAGGCAAGGACACTTGCCTCCTCCTTATTCTCGTCCTTCCCTTCTCGTTTGTTCATGATCTCAGTTAAAGCATGGTACCTGGACGGATTACATTTCGGAAGGTCCCATCTAGAATGTTGTGGCAAGAAAACACGTCCCTCCTTCCCACTCCCATTGTGATTCATTCCTGGTTAGGCAGATAGTTAGATAAGGAAGAAAGAAGGGGGAGTCCTTAGATGTTCCCACTCTCACCATTTTTTTCCTACATTTCCTGGACCAGCGGAAATGGCAATCACATACTGATGTCAAGAGAGGCTCAGGGAATGCCAGATTTCCCTATAAAGATGCTAAGTACTGAGTAGACAAGCAATTTTACTTTGAACCCTTCCATTACTAGAGTCTAACTTTAATGCACTTTGATGCTTTTCATTTAGAGAGACAACATTTGTTCTACTTCAATAATTTCCATAGGGAAAGCCCGACTTCGAACTTTGTTAATGATTTGATTGGGAGAGCCCAACTCAGCACAAGAATTGGACCAGCCTTTCTAAGGACTACAGTTCTGGTCACATCAGCCAGATGAATGCACAAATCAGAAATCGGCTTCCCTGGCTCCAATGGCAGACTGACCATGGCCAGTCATAACACATCAAGTCCACCAATAATAAGACCTGACCTTGCAGCCACAGTATTCCATTTGATAACATTGTGGGCTTCCTCCATGGATAGCCTCCTTGGTTGCTGCTCTACAGGTCAGTGTGCCAGCGTAGAGAAACTTTACTGTGCCAGTTGGTTTAGGCCATGCAATATTAGCTATACCGGTTGTGAAGCCATGTGATAGATGATGCATAGGGGCAGGCACTTTATATTCATCTCTCAGATTACTGAAACAACTTTTACATCATTCGACTTAGCCACTACAAGTTACATACTTAGTGACTAACTGACAAGGTTTAGAAAGTGTGCGCTACTCCACTGCATCGCTTGGCACTGGCCTTAAATACTGCCGAGCGAAACGGATGAGTCTTCAACTTCAGGGGTGAGGAAGTGGCCTATGGGCTAGAGCGGTCGACCTCGAAGCTGGGAAACCGGGTTTGAGCCTCGGCCGGGACACTCAACAACCTGTGATTCTGGGCAAATCACTTAATCTCCCAGTGTCCAACAAAATGAATGTGTCCGTCTGTAACGCAATTGGTGCTCATGTGAAGCTCTCTGATACCTTCGGGTCGAGTTCGTGCTATATAAAACTTTTTTTTTAAAACTGCTTCTTCAAGATTGTCAGTGCGGGCGAAAGCCTGATGTTTACCTTGTGTGTTTGTCACAAAAAAGAGATTATGAAGATTTGAAATCCCAAAACAGCTGTGCAGTTGGTCAAAATCGAAATAAACGTGCTCTGAGAACCAGAGATTTACCAGACATGATTACCAGAGATCCCAAGCCAGGTTAAATGCAAATTGGCCTCCAGAGTGAGGCCAGTGTACTCAGTTCCACATCCCAAAGAAAACTCTCCTTATTGAAATTCCTGCCATAATGAAAATCCCTAATTGGATCAGACACACTATGCTCTAGAGGGTTTCTGTGAAAAAGCTGCATATTGAATTTAGTGGGAACAAAAACTTGCAACTAAAGGCAAAGTACATAGAACCACCAACTTCGTGGGCAGGTTTAAATACCTTGGCTCCTGCATAGGGTACGCATACACCTAAGCAATCTTTATTCATTTTACCAGTGACATCGTAAGGATTTTGAGGGCCCTGGGCCAAATGTATTTGGGGGACCCCTGTTTTGAGCAGCTTTGAATTTATGATTCTATTTCAGCTCTTTCATACCCTCTTTGACCAGGTCACTCCAAATTCTAAATGTGTTTACATCCAATATTCATCTATAGTGACGTGTGGTTTACATTTTGTACCACAGCAGCAGCTCACTAATATAACTGCAAATACTCTATGTGACCCCCTCCCATTTCCCATTTGTGAGGTCCTATCGTGTTCCAAAATAAACTTTTTTATGGATGTCCCAAGAATCAGGAACTCAACAATTCTTTGCAAAATGTCTGTAATAGACACACATCAACCACATTAAAAACTAATGACATGAGAACAGTTTTTAGAACAATCTGTTTAAGATTTACTCAAGGTCATCAGGGTAAGATGCTTTGCAGAATAAATCTGGCTCTATCAGGGGGCCCCCTGAGAGGCTGAAGCCCTGTTCCCGAGCCCACTTTACCCATGCCTTAAAATGTCTCTGCATTTTGCTATTTCAAATATATTTTGTTTAGGTATGCGTCGACGTGAAATGCTGATGCAAATGCATTTGAATAAAGAGACGAAGAGCATTTTGCCTAAGAGCCCTCCTCCTAGCCCCATGCAAGGAACTGGTGCACGGCCACGTGATAAGTGAAAAAAATTATATTTTTCTTGCTCTAATCAAAGTGCATTTTATCAATTTGGACGAAATCTTACTTTTAAGGAAAAATAATTTAAAAAATAAATGTTTGAGTAAATCTTGTGGGCGATATGTCGTTGAAGCAGGAGCTTATTACTATAATTAGAAATCCGCAATTCATTCATTAAAACTGTCCTAGAACTTGGGGGCATATCAGCAACGAGGCGATATAAAATTATCGCCGCTTTAGCGTCCGTTTTCGGCCGAAAAGCGGCAGTAATTTTATCGCCTAATTAGCAAAGTCACGCTATCGCGTGAAACCTTGCAATAGCGCCCAGATTCTTAACGCCCAGCTTTGCATCTCTAATGAGATGCAAAGTGGGCGTTCCTGACCTGACATGAGTGAAGAAATGTCGCTTAGCTATCATCAAGCCCCATGCTATAAAGCATAGCGGCAAGAAAAGTAGCGATAACCCCTGTTATCGCTACTTTCATTACGCCTGCTTCAGGACTGACTTAGCCATGATATCCTATGGAAGGTGGATATCATGGCTAAGTATGTGAGGCCCTATCATCAAGCTAATGCCAAACTTCATGAGATTATCGCTGGGTTTCCAGTGATAATCTCACGTTTGGCAGTTAGCGCTAGGATTTTTATCGCTTTTGAGATTAGCGTTGCTAATAGGACGCTATCTCAGCGATAAAAATCCACGTTAGCCGGCGATAATTATCCTAGCGCTAAGTGCGCTGAGCGGTCCTTGATGATATGCCCCTTGATTGAGTGTAAACCGCCTCCTCTTGGCCGCTCTTTTGTGCACCTCCTTGTTTACACCAACTTTTACATTTTTTGCGGACTATGCTAGCTATATGCATCTCACACATGGGGGCATAAGTGCGCTTCTATTTCTTTGTATATAGAGTGCTTTAAATACACACAATAATGTCACATGTGTAATGAATGTAAATACTTTTGAAGGAAAGCATCCCTGCTGTAAATCAGCTCTTTAGTCCCTGCCACAGTCTATTGTCTCCATCATTAATCACGAGTCTCCATCGTGTGTGCATTATGCTCGGTTCTTCTCTACAACCCTGCAGGGATGGACCCTTCTCAGCGCCCTCCGGTAGATTGTCTTTTTGTACTGTTTGTGCTGGATCAACAACAGGGATTGGTCGTAGCCAACGTTTCACATTTTTAAAGCTGCACCCCATAACTTTGACCTTATTGTAAAGTTTTTTTTAATCTCACCTGTATTTCATTCTATTATTAGATCTTCGATGTAGGTTTTGTTTTAGGTCTGCTGGATAGATTTGGACTTTATTATTATTTGTATTGATTCATTAATTTATTTGGCGCTTTTATCAATCTAGACCTTAACTACTTGGTTTTCTTTTTTTGTATAGAAATGTACATATTTCCTAACCAATTCAGAGCACTCCATGAGTTCCAAACACTACCCTGCGAGTCATACCTTTCCTCTGCCACTCTTTTGCACACATCCTCAACTCCTTTAATTTGGCTTTCATGGACCCACCTGTTACTTTAGTCCAGTGGTTCCAAAGGCAGGTTCCAAAAGGCCACATCACTGCTAGAATTTCAGGCCATTCACATAAAGTAAATGTACATACATTTAATCTGAACTCATATACATAATTAGTGGTTAATCTAAAAGCATGGGATGGAGTCAGCCCTGTGGGCCTATGTTGGACACTGTGCTGTACTTTGAAGTATACAGTCAAGTGACCCCATATTTATGGAAGTTCTGAGGACCTACTTTCTGATTTCTTACTGCCTTTTTTACATTCTACCCCTTCAATTTAAAACCTACACCACAGATAGAGTACCCCAAATACCTTGCATTTCCCTCGTAGCGATCATTAGCCCGCGAGCTAGTCATATTTTTTTTTAGATCTTTGCAGCTTGATTTTCCCCAAATTCCCTCCAAGATCTGCATTCACATTTCAGGCCTTTAAAACTTCTCATCCAATCAATTGTATGCAGCTTCATTCCATTCCTATTTTTCTGGTGCTCCTATCAAGTCCCAATTCCTTCTAAGTTTGCCAAGGTTGTCGAGAATATTTATTCGGAGACACCTAAAAATAGATGCAGAATCTTTAGCATTTAACATTCAATGTTGTTTATTATAGTGATTTAAAATCAGGCACAAAGGATTATGTAATTCAACAGCTTGAGCAATTTTAACAAAGTTAAGCATTTAACTCACTCACAACATAATTCACCATCTGATATATACATTTCATATTTCAACAGCTACACCATAGTGTCAGGCTCTTTGGAAAGGTTAAACTTCATTTATTAATTGCTCTATTCAGGTATTGAATTGATATTAATGTGGTGAAACTTTTCCCAGATTGTATTAAAATGACAAAATAGCAAATTAATACTGCCACACAATGTGTTGGATTATGCTGCATAATGTGCCTCCTCTTTTTCCGTAATGCCCTAAAACATGGTCCTAACTATTATTATTTCATTAGTTATAAAAAAAAAATAGAGGCTATCACATATTTTTCGGATGGAGGACCAGAAGGAGAAATGTGGGATATCTCAAATCAACTACGCCATTTATGCGCGCACCTATACACATATATATATTGCAGTGTATTTTGTAGATAGAGAAGGGCAGACAAATTCTCTTAAGAACAACTTATCATACCTGTAAAAAAACGACTTCACAGTTCTGCAACAACTGCAAGAGATATCCTCAATTGTGAGTATGATAACTAGCACCTATTACACGCACTTCCTAGTGAAAGTGGCACAATGTGGATTTTGCTGCTAACCACTCCAAATTCTGCATGCCTTGGTACTTAGCAGGAATTTTGCTCCACTACATTTCTACAGGTTTCAATGACAAACGTATAATTTTGACTCTAGTGCAAACTGTGGTTTGCATGGGTGTCAGAACTTTAGGAAGCTCTCACAATAGAGGTCAAAGTGCACCAAGAAGGTGTAGCAGAAGTGACATCATACAACCTTTGACTCTCAGTGAAATAACAGGGTTGATCTGTTGTCCTAGTCTTAGCCCCTCAAGAGTAGTCTATGTTCTGCTAAAAGGGTAGGAGAAGTGCTAAAACTAGAACATACAGGAAGTGAACATGATTCTTTGAGACATATTTACATTTTATTCTTGCTGCAGCCTTCATATCCAGGGATGAGCGATAGCAAGTAAGGTGATCATCCCTCTGCAGACACTTTTATACTACTGGGCTTTCATTTGACATCTGCTCCAGTGGAGGGGATTTGGCCCTTCTTCTTCTCCTCTCCAACTGATCTTTTTAGGGAGCTTGTGGAAAAAAAGAGTTACATTTCAGTACAAATTCATAAATACAGTGCAACCTATCAGCCACACAGAAAAACTCCACTCGAAAAGTAAAATTAAGCATAGGTTTCAGTACAAATTCATACATACAGTGCAAACTATCTGGCCACGCAGCAAAACTCTGACTTAAAAGTCAAATTAAGCATAGATGTATTGCAAATACAATGTTAGCGTAATATAAATCAATCTTGGGAACATCACATAGCAATACAGAATTATCAAAGGACTTGCAACTTTGTGGACAAAGTTAATTCTCAATAGCAAGTAACCAATGAGAACCTCAGTAGCGATGGTACAAACCAAAAGAAATACAGCATGATGAGGAGATTGAAAATTCCGATCTTCCGGTCTATAATGCACGAAGATTTCTAATTTCTATAATTAAATTACACTAAAGAATGCTAAACTAAGTCACAATTTGATCCACAAAGTAAAGAGAAAGGTGGTAGTGTGGAAAACTTCAGTAGAAGTTTCTAAAGTAAAATATTGTATATCTTGAAGCCACACAACAAAAATAAAGTATAAAATATAAAGCACAGAGGTCTCAACCTCTCCTAACCTAAAGAATCTCAGGATGATTCTGTGTCTGCATCTGCATGCAAAGCCACAGAACATTGACTAGTTATACACTCAGAGACCCTCCTAAATTACTATCAAGAACCCAATTAAGGACCACCTTCAAACAATACTCTCTTTGACAAACACACTCGTAATTCTTCTTTCTTTCATGTACATTTTAAAAACATGCTCATAACTCTTCTCTTTTGAGCCACATATTTGGAGACAACCTTGGATATGTCCTATCATTCCACAAAGACATTAGGCCTCACTTCTGCCCGTTAATTTTATTTGCCTTTGACTCCCTTCACCAGTAGCGGCTGCTACGGGGCAGCAGTGGTGTGACGGGGAGGAGAGGTTTGAAAAAAAAGGGGAAAAAAAAAAAAATTAAACTTACCTTACCAGCGGGCGCCTCTCCTCCATCCATCTTGCCACAATGCAGGAACAGGAAGCACCCAGGCTTCCAGATTCCCCTAGCCAATTACAACGCTTCTGATAGCAGCGTCGTGATTGATCTGAATGCCGTGGTTCATCGCTCAGATGGGGACTGGGGACCTGTGCATGTTCTCCACCCATTGTGTGCATTATAGCCAGTGGAGAACGTGCAAAGTGCGCATGACTGTTTGGCCGGCCCAAGACGGCCGGCCAAACCATCATGCGCACTTGGAGAGTGCCTACCACTCCTCCCCTGCTTTGAGGGCAGCCCCACCATGCACCTACAGAGCCGCTAGGGAAAAATAAAATGATAATAGCATGGTGTTGTTATCATTTTATGTTTGTTGTGGGGCAACGCACCTCCGCCTTATAGGAGGATTCACCACTGCCGTTCATGGATCCTTATCTATTTCACACAAAGAGTCTTTCTCTATTAATAGGTAATCGTACCAGGCAATGGAAGAGGAAAGGAAGACACGCCAGCCAAGAAAACATTCCCATTGAAGGTCAATATGCGAAATCTTAATGCTCAAGGCCTCTGGTCACATTATTAAGATCAAATTTCCAATACCCATTATAACAAGATAAATGTAAATACATGAGTAGTCACATTATGAGAATAAATGCATTTACCATGGATGCACATTCCAGTATACGGCAAAAAGAAAAACATCTTCTTATAAATGCATATAAACTGCAACTCTTTACTGGAAAGTAAAGTATTAGTAAACACATATATACAAATGTCATGATTACATAGCACGTGCACTTCACCTAGAGCCTTAAGGGAACTTTTCTCTAGTTAGTAACATTACATCTCACAAATACATAAGGCTTTAATATACATATGTGAGCTAGTCAATAATAATTAGGATTGAGCCAATTGTATGCCTCTCCACAACCTAATGCATTCTGGGTGTCTAGGATTGCTTTCATTGGCCTACTACCTTGCCTAACAGTAATGATTTGTACGTGGAAAGTCCAGGACTGGAAGCAGTAACTGTGATGACATTTGAGGTGCTCGCCCAGGCAGCAAGGCGAAGCAAGAGGGCAAAGCAAGGTGCCCATGACTATATACTGTACAAGATGGCCCGTCCTGTGAAGGGGAAGTACGAAGAACCTCACTATAGTGCCGTTTAGCATCAGCAATGCGGGCCAGGAGAAAAAAATTCACAGCTGATCCGTGCCCAGTTTGAGAACTCAACTTATTCCTTTCAAAAGTATCATTGTGCTTTTTGGCGCCAAGCCTTTTGGTCCTGCGGGCATCTGCTCCTCGTGCCATTTCCTATTACGACAAAACAAACTGAAACCGCAAAGGGAGGCACACAGAAAGCAGCTGCCATTCCACTAGCACAGTATCCATTTGAGTGTTGTTCAAATGGTCCCAGGTGGCTCTTCGGCGGAAAAGCCCTCGCGGAGAGTGCCCTGCGCCTGCCAGCTGTTACGCAGTAAACAGAAAATAATGCAGTTTGCTCTGGCATGACTGCAAGCAGAGATTCCAGGGTAGGACATAGGCAGACTAATGCTTGGTGCTGTTTGAGCGTTGCAGGTGTGGTGTGCAGGCAGTTTTTATACTGCCAATGGAATTCTGATTCCCGCTCAAACCAAATGGTTACATTTCTCTCCCTCAGTGGCCGACCCTACGAGCAAAGGTCAAACCAGGCTGGGATACAGAATTCAATACATTCTATGTCGGCAGGGTAAGATGCAATAGGCATCTGGTCTTTAAATACAGCAGTCTTTCCTAGGAAGGGGTTAAACACAACTTGTTATCAGAACTTGAAACTATTGGGAAGCTGGTGCTGACTATACCTTCTGAGTGCCTCACTCAGGGTTCCTCGGTTAATCTAAGCTAGGATGCCAACTCTGTCCACGATTTTAGGCCCAGCTGTACTATGCTATTTAGTGGCCTCAAGCCCAGTGATTCTCTAAATCACAGGGTTTATGATCGCCAATGGCTTTTTACAATGTACTAATCCCATTTTGCAATTCGGTAAATGCTGGCCGAATCACAGAAATTGGTTCAGAAATGCTCAAGGAATCTTAATTTGAAAGGGGTGTTTTAGTAGCATCCCTTCCAAATTGCGATTTGCAATGTAGTGTATCAATGCTTTCAACCACAATTTCATTTGAAAAACATTGAAAAGTTACTTGGTCCTCAAAGGAGGTGGTAACCCATTCCTAAAAATGAAGACCCCTTCCACTTTGTGAATATTAAAAATAAGTTAGCTGGGGATGAGGTAGTGTTCCAGGGGACCACTAGCAACTCTCAAACAAACTTTAAAAAAAAAGAGTAAACTTTTTTTTTTAAACGCAGCCCCGTTTACTTAAAGAAAACCAGCTGCACTTAAAAAATAAAGTTTTCTTTATTTAAATGCAATCACAGACAAGGTGGCCTGCTGACCCCAGAAAGCCACAATCCCTTTTATTGCATCCAATCACAGCAAATTGCAATTTTCAACCTACCTGATTAATATTTATTAGGTAGGTCCACTTGAGATCCACTCAGACTGCTGACTTTGCGACCTGCCCTATAAGCACTTAGTTTAGTTTGTAAAATCTCATTAGATTTTCTAATGGGATGTTTTACCAACCACAAAAATTGTTAGAACCCATAATAGGCTGCTGAGTGTCAAAACATCCCAATTTATCTACCACTGTTTGTGGGGAAAAATACCTCTTTCTTGTTACAGCAATCAGTTGTAAAAATGGACACGATGACTTAAATTGCCCTGTGTGGAGAAGTTCCTTTTTACAAGACTAATTGGTCGACTCTATGAGTCACAGGATTTCGAGTGCTAATAGCTCCTCCAGAAAATTCTGTTGCCGCTGGGAGCGATATTACCTTGCCATTTAATTTATCTACTCCGGAACGGGGGAATGACAGGACCTATTGAATGTTTTACCACCATCTGACCAGAGTCGGACTAGCTTATAGGGCAACCACGCAATACCTATTGGGCTGGTCAGACAGACCATGTGTCGGACAGTTTTTTTGCTGTGTGACGGCCTGTTTTATAGCTAGGTGGGCCATTTTCACTGCTAATTTGCCTGATCTTACTGCAAACATAACCTGCGGCAAGCACAATCGCACACAGTCTCCCATACCTTGCAAAACAGCTATATAGCATGTCTTTGCAAGTTTAAAATGTGCCTGATTTGCAAACGTGGGCCACTTTTTTAGCTATCTGGTTCACTAATGGGGGATACTTTTGTTTTGGTGCCTGGACCTATTTTATTCCCCAATCAGACCCGGCTTCTGACATGAAAACTCAGAATTTATGGCATTATTTAAGTACAAATTCTGCAAGGTTTTACCTGGTGACATTTTCGTGGGTAAAATATGATGTAATACAGCACCAGTTTTAATCTAAGGGGCATAAATTATGTACAAGCCCCTATCGCCACAGGAACGTCACTTTTTGCGACATTCCTGTGTTGATAGGGGCTTCACCTTATTTACAAGGCAGTGTTAAGCCACTTAACATGGCTTAACACTGCCATGTAAATAAGGCCCCCTTTCACGCTATGCTTACTGTAACATGGGAGGGCAGTGGGTGTTGCTGTGGGTGGTCCACCACAACACCCATTGATTCTGATGCTGCTTCCTATTTACAAGAGAGGTGTAAATAAGAGGCAGTGCCAGAATTAAGATCAGGGAAAACCTGGTCTTAACCGGGCACAACGAGGAGAAATGTTTAATTTCACCTCATTTTTGATGATTTCATGTGTCCTGAATTGTGCAGCACTCATGGAAACAGCAACAGGCCAATGAATTTTCATGTACAGGAAGGTCCCCTTTCCTGCACCTAAACAATCATTAAAAAGAATGCTGTTTTGAAACTTCTGTGTGTGCTGCAGTTTACAAAATGACATTTAAAGATTGTTTAGGTGCAGGAAGGGGGATCTTCCTGCACATAAACAATCTCCCCCTGCATGCAGACACGCCTGCACTATGGTGCAGGAGTGCCCGCGTTGGTGCTAGGCTGCTACGTGTAGAGCCAGCACAGGAAAAAACACAGAGCTGCAACATATTCTTGTAAATATGTTGCAGCCTTGCGTTTCTGAAATGGCGGAGAGAGGCGTTAAGCCAGGAAGGATAACTCCTCTCTCCTCCACTTCCCTTGTATATATTCCCCTTAAAGTCTTGTTTGTCTCGAAATTGGCTTTAGCAACTTGTTTGTAAATGGAGCCTGAATGCTTTAACTTTGGAATTTTACCCCATATACCCTGTATTTTATATAGTATGTGCATGGTTTGCTAGTGCACAGTATTTTTTTATACAGCATGGTTATGTTTTCAGAATGTCATTAAAAAGTAGAGTTTAGCAGTCAAATCATTTGTATGATGAAATCCAACTTTTCTTTTGTATATATAGAAAAAATGATGCTACCACAAGATGCCGGAGGTCAGCTTCCCAGCCCTAGGTAGGAACGTTTAGCAACAGATCTTCTCACTGCCAAGGTTCTGTCCTTTACAACCCGAGCCTGCAACCCTTTAAACCAAAACCAAGCACCATATGCTCAGAAGGGCTCTGAAGGCCATCATTTCCACTCAGAGTAGGGGACCTTAAAAATAATAGTGTTTCTTTGGTTTTCTGTGTTTTGTACCAGATTTAGTACTATGAAGTGACCACACGGCTGTGTGAGCATTTAATGAGTAAACATAAATAAATGAAAATACAATAAAATGTATAATTCTGACTTATAACTTTTACAGTGCCTAATAATTCCAACGAGTCCCAATGCATTATGCACAATTGTTTTCTGAGATGGCCCCGCAAAAAGTCGAAAGCCCTCATTAACAGTGGAATGGTTAAATTTAAAATGTAAATTTGATACTTGTATAGCGCACTACTCACCCGCAAGGGTCTCAAGGCGCTTGTACGAATACCACTGTGGAACCCATCCTGGCTTTCCCTGTGAGGCATCCACTCCTTGGCACCCCCAAGGTGGAGGCCAGGCATCCTTAGCGTTGTGGAGATTAAGCAAGCTATTGCCCAGATTTGCAGAGTGGGACTCCATGATTGGAATAGGCACCAAGGCGAGAATTATCAGGTCCGTGGAAATTTTGAGCCCAAGACCCGCCGAGGCGGGGAATTGAACCCTAGTCCCGGGCTAGACCTCTGCATCAGGGTCTGCCGCTCTAATCATTGAGCCACACTTCTCCACATGGTTAATAGTAATGTGTGTGGCAACTGACATTACTGCACATATGGCAGCTATAGGTTTTGTGATAAATATTGGCAGTTCAAACCCTGTTCATATTTATTGAGGTAAAAATAGCTAGTATTTACTGGAACATGCAAATTTTGCTTGAGTATGCACCTACATCCACATGTTATTCCCCAAAATCTTGTATTAGGGTGGTATTTGTTGCAAATGTTACATTCCAACTCAGCAGAGTCAGATTTTATCAGGTGTGATGAATGTCACAACAATCACCAAGCCACTTTGGGTACAATTAGTTTCTCCACTTTTAAGACCCCTCAGTGGAACAACTCACACAGATAATTCCTCTAATTAAATCCAGTGTGCCGCAAGACCCTGGCCCTCCCAGGATAATGCACATGATACCTGCTCAAGTGGCACAATACCTGGGACAAATCTTTAATAACATGTTTGCCGGAGGAATCTCCTCCTCCCAGTGGAAACTAGCCTCAATCCTCCCGCTCCTAAAAAAAGATAATTCGAACACCATTGACCTCAACAACTATTGCCTTATTTCAAGACTCCCTTTTGCCGCCAGATTGGCAGAGAAAATTATGAATCAACAGATCTCAGGATATATAGAGGAAAACTCTTTGCTGGACGACACAAAACATGGTTTTAGAAAAAAAATCATAGCACAGACTCCTCCCTAGTGGTAGCAACTGAAGATATACAAGAAGGTCTTAAAAGAGGGTGGACGGCGATGATCTTGCGGAATCTCTCAGCTGCCTTTGATACAGTCAGCCATGAGATCCTGGCTGACCGTATGCGAGGCCTGAGGATTGGGGCACAGCTTTGGATCTCCTGAAATCATTTGTGGCAAATAGACAACATAATGTGACAATGGGCACATTTGTCTCCAGGTAGTTTCCCTTGCCCTGCGGAGTCCCCCAGGGATCGGCTTTAAGCCCAACTCTTTTTAACCTTTATGTTACACCACTTGTGTCAATTATCAAAGAATCTGGTTTCACCTTAGCGTCTTACGCGGACGACACCCAAATTGTGGTGTCACTAGTAAACGGTGAAAGCAACCCTGGTGGGGCTTTCAGCTTATGCATGAGTAAGGTGAGCAACTAGATGGATTGCAACTGCCTGAAATTGAAAGCCTCAAAAACTGAGATCATCATTTTCGCCAATAAACCCTCTATTTGGACACCGGACTGGTGGCCTCCAGAGTTGGACTCATTGCCTACACCATCAACTAAAGTAAAGAACTTAGGATTCTTGGTAGACAGCAAACTGAAATTGAAGGACCAAGTTAATAAAATTACATTTGTCTCTTTCTGCTCCCTAAGGCTTATAAAAAAATTCGAAAAATTTCTGCCTCCCGAACTTCTAAAAACAGTAACCATGGCTATGGTCCTCAAAAGGATTGACTACTGCAATAGTCTGTACCTTACTCTTGCATCAGGTCTTTTGAAAAGACTACAGATCTTGCAAAACGCTGCTGCCCGTTTCATTTTCAAAATTACCAAATATGAATTAACCAGAGAAATCAGGAACATGCATTGGTTGCCAGTTAGACAACAATGTAAGTTCAAAGCCCTGTGCCTGGCATTCAAATCCCTGCACGGACTCGGTCCAGACCATTTTTAAGAGGAAACTCAAATGGCATGTACCAGCAAGAGCGCTGCACTCAGGCGCTGCACTCAGGCTCTGCCAGGATGATGATGGTTCCCCCATTTAGGAAGGCCACTTGGGAGGCGGGGGGGAGTTTTTTCAGAACTACTGTGATGCTCTGGAACAGTCTGCCACTGACTCTAAAAACAGCCCCCTCCCTACTTTGTTTAAGAAAAGCTCTAAAGACTTGGCTCTTCACACAAGATTAGAAGGCACCTAGGGCACTCACTTAACCCGGTGCAGACACTGTCACTGCCTTAGTCCGACCTCCATAGCGCCAAGACGCCCCCGGGCACGAGCTGCACTTTATAAATTACATTTACATTGCATTACACTACTTGAAACGAGGGCTACTGTGTTCTGACAAATAGTAGGTTTTTAAAAATATTATACACAAAATGTGGACTATCCTAATTAGCACCAGCAACATGCATCTTCTGTAGCATAGCAAATATGGGGGCCACAGCACCCCCCTGCAATATTTAGTGCTTGAAAAAATAGTGCCACATCGAGCAATAACTCCTACCCCTTTAATTGGAAGTTTACCACTGACAATAATGATACCCTAGGTGAATATCTCCCTCCAGCTGTGAGGTACCAGAATGCATGCAGGAACTCAGTCCATTGTATGTTACCAGACTCCAGTAGATATTGTGACTGGGCATAGCTTTCTGATGGCAAAACTCCCTTCAAGGGGGTACTAACTTTCAAAGAACCTCCTTAACTAATAGATGCATCTGTTTTTATGTTTGGAGTTTTATATAGCCCAAACTAGACCCAAAGGTATCAGAGCGCTTTACATGAGCACCAGTTGCGTGACAGATGGACACATTCATTTTTTTGTGAGGCACGGGGAGGTTAAGTGATTTGTCCAGAATCACAGGATGTTGAGCATCCCTACTGAGACTTGAACCCAGTTCCCCAGCTCCGAGGTCGACCGCTCTAGCCGTTAGGCCACATCCTCTCCGCATCTTCCCAGTGCTAAGGAAGTGCACACAGTGTGTTAAAAAGTCATGACTGCTAACACCTTTGCAAACCTTTTATTGGTTTCCAGTGGCTGAAAGCAGGAGATAGGCAGTCACGGTAAGCAAGCACTTCATTCTTGGCTACTTTCGTAGAGTTGTGGCCCTGAGGCAAATTCAGGGAAAAGCCAGCCCCACTTACAAACAGTGCTTAATTTGAGCCGGTGGTTTCTGGTGCTCAGCACCAGCACTTAATCATCAACACATTAATTTACAGGAAGATCACGTGACTTGCCCAGGATCACAGGGTGTTGAGCCAACTGCCGTGACTCGAATCTGATTCCACAGCTTCCAAGTCGACAGCTCTGGCCAATACAGCACATTCTCTCCCAACTTGTATGGTTAGCATTTGGTTCTGTTTTGGGAAGCACTAATAGAAGAAATAGGCTGGTGCAAGCTGTCTCCTGATGAAAGCCCTGGCACTTATGCTTTTTTACAAATGAACCACTGCTTAAAAATAAAACCATTGTAACTTATAATTACAGTATGTATTTATTTTTGGGGAGCATTCTTGACTCTCTCCTAGGTCCCCTTCAGATGCCAGCAAATCCCACCTGCTGCACCGCTGCTGTCAGTCCATGACAATTGAAGAGCCATGGGAAATCTCACATGTTTGGACATGTGTTAGTGCGCTTGACTGCTGCCACCATAGTGTGGCAAAGAAAGTACCAATACAACTTGCAACCCCCCTGTGGCGAGGTGAATCCTATCATAGATTCTTCTGGCCTCTAGTGTTTTAAATATTCTCCATTGTGTAACAAGAGATTCTAGTGACATCTCATTAAATAAGATCAAGTGAAGGTGGAAAAATCCCTGCTTGCCCTTACATCAACTTCAGTAACTTTAGGGGGCATTATTTACTGCACCAATTGTCCTCGATCTTGAATTGTACCTTTTTTGTTATGTCTACAAAGGTTTGGCTAATTTAACAAGCTGTGAAGAACCTCTCTCCTTAGCCTTCCCATTGCTGCCTAAACCATCTGTTTGTTTGATTACACAATGAATCAATGCTCAATAAATCTATCAAGTCAATATATTAATGGGCTTTGTGTCAAATTGTGTTCTGCCCTGCCTCCAGTACTTAATTTGTAAAAAAAATAAAAAATAAGTGACAGGGGCCCTTGTTAGGAGGCAATCATACTTGCATCACCCATTGCCGCCGCCAATGACACTACCTACACAACTATTATTCATCACACTGCTACAAGTGTGAACATTCAGACTGTCCAAGGCCGCCAAAGCTATAAGAATGACTTGGGCAGCAGGTATTGGTTGTTTTTAATGTATACTGAATCAATAAACAACTGTTGTTCGGGTCATCTCTAAATTGGGAAACAACCTTTACAATGTGGTCATTACACCGCGATACCTTTACAATGCGGTCGTTACAATGACTGCGTTGTTAGTGCGTGATGCATTTACATCGCATGTCTTTACAACTACATTCACTAGGGGGCGCTGAGGTATTGGAAATTAATTCCAACACCTCCCCTACTGTTGCGCAAACTGGAGTAAGAATAGTAAATAATACTATTCCTAAGTCCAGCGCGCCCCCTAGTTGAAGTCGTATTATAGACTTGCGATGTAAATGCATTGCGTACTAACAACGCAGTCGTTGTAACAACCGCGATGTAATAGCATGCGATATATTACTTCGTGTAGTAAAGTGCTATATTCCTCTAAATTAGGCAAACAGCGCCACCATTGGCAGTTGTCATAAGTGCTGGTGTTGACAAGTAAGTGCGAGTTCCGAGCACCAGACACCACCAGCTCAAATTAAGCACTGCCTACCTCTTTTGAGGGGTTACTTAAATCCTCTGTCCTCAAGAACAGCTGCCTGTTCAAACATCTGCTCTATTCTAAGAGAGAGTCAAGCGTAACAGGTAGAGCGGGCCACCTGGAAGCTGGCGAACTGGGTTAGAGTCTTAGTGGGAGGCTCAACATTCTGTGATTCTGGGCAAATCACTTAATCTCTCTGTGACTTAAAAAAAAGAATGTTTCAATCTATGATGCAAATGGTGTTCATGTAAAGCTCTTCAATACTTTTGGATCCAGTTAGCCCTATATAAAGTTTTTTTTTTAAAGCCAGAAGCAAGGTACAAGCCTTCTTCTCACCTGAAGAATTTTCCTTGTACTCTAGGCAGACCCTATGCTACCATACTATTATAACATGATGCTGAAACAGTCCACTTCCACTCCTTGAAACCGGGCAGTACTGGGCAGGGGAACCAAAAGCAGACCTGGGAAAAAGGCTGAACCCAACCCCACTCCCTCCGTCTCCTCACACAGTCACTCTCTTTCCACCCATCCATTCTCTCTCATGTCTTCTCTCCTTTCTCTCTTCACTTCTCAGGTAGTTTTCTCTCTACCTTCCCCCTCTCTTTCTCTCTCTCTTGAAGCCTGCCTATGCCTTCTGCAGTTAATCTGTGATTGATGGGGACAGTGACAGTCACCAGAAGCGTCTCTGGGCTTTCAAAACCTGCCTCCAAGGGCTCCAGCCCACCAGGGAAATGCCTTGTGAAATAAAAGGCCTGTTCGGCCCTGAAATCAGCTACCCATCCAAACGCCCATTGGTAGTATCTCTGCCTTTGACACAGCAATCTGCTGCCTTCAAGATAGGTTGGCTCTATGCTAATGCTACATAATCACACAGATACATACTACACATCTTTTTGGGGATAAACCTTCATTGAACAACCTTCGTAAGTATCAAAGAACTGCTATTGGTCTTTGCATACATATATTTCTCAAAAATCATAACAACATGGAAGATACACAGACTTAGTCACAGTGTGTTAAACCTATTATTGGCTAATATGAGAAATCTGCTAATTAATAACAATGGTAATTTAATGTGCTACTGCAGAATCCTGGATGCCTACTTTGCTCCTGTACCCAAACCTAAATCTTCATAAACTCTAAGAATTCCATAAAACCAAAATCAAACTGAGGTGTTCAAACTTGTCTTCCACTGATTTTTATATAGGAAAGGGATAATGGCTGAAGAATTTCACAAAAGGGTTTGCCTCATCAGTCAGACTCTTATGCCCCATTCAATCAATCAATCAGGGGATGGTATACGCAACTACTCACCCGCGACAGTCTCAAGGCGCTGGGGGAGGGATGGGGCATCTCCGTTGAGTGCTGGAGTCATCCGAAGAGCCAGGTCTTGAGGTCCTTCCTGAACTGGGGCATTGTGGGGGCTTTTGACTGACCAAAGCAGAATTTCCTCCTCCAAGACGTTTGGTGCTCTGATGAATATGGAAATGACACATAGCATGCTGCAAAACCCCATATATGCAAATCAATAAATTAATGGACTGCACTTGAACTTGTGGTATTTTGACGTGTGCAACTTTGACTGGCTGTGCCTCAGATTTCTGAGCTATCATTCTCTTTAGCAGGCTGCAGCTCAGCTGAAAATCCGTGCAACTTTCCTGTGCTCACCACCCATGGAAATTCACTGTGCACCCATTCATTCCAGCAGCCATTTATTCATTCTTTTCACCTCAAGATAAATAAACAGGCTTAAACTTTGGGTAATCAAAGTTTCATTATAAAGTGACTCTTGTGTAGGTTGACAGATTCAACGTGATATTACCACCCAAAGACAGATATCAGGCAAAAATATTCTAAAATTCAAAAGGCTCCCATGTGGGAGTCAGGATAGCATTTCCTTATCTGCATCAAATGTATCTAGCAGCCCCTTGCCTTGTCTGCTGTAAACAGTTAAGAACATACTAGTGCTATCCGAAAGCCATTGTAGGCCACTGCCTTAGAGCACCGACCCATGGGAAAGGGCAGTAAGAGGGTTGCAGATTAAAGCCCTTATAAGATAACAAATTACCTAAAAAAAATGACCCTGTTGCTTGGAAGACAGAACACTCAAATGCCAAACTCATAGTTCGAGAAGCGCTGAAAACCCTTGCACCAAAGAGAAAGGGTTAGGAGAAAATGAAAAGAAATGCTAGACAAATACCATTTCCAGAGAAGGAAATCAATTCATGGGCCATTCAAAATGAGATTCTCAAAAAAGCATCTCTCCATCCGAATATAAATGCCCACAGATCCTAAAATAGGCTATGTTCTCTTTATGAAGCATATCCTCATGCACGAAATAGAGCTGCAAAACCCCTAATCAATTCACCCAACTCAAAATCAACAGTGCAGAAGGCATGTACCAGGGCAGTTAATATAGAGCTGATCTGAAAATCAATGTTTGCCTTGAGTTCATACTGAAATCAATAGGAGGAGCGGCTGGGCCAAAGATATAAAGCCCTTTTGAAGGACATCGTCAGGTAACCAAAAAGCAGGAGAAGAGACTGGCACAGAGAGAAATTGAGGCTGTGATTTCCCGCTTTCCAGACGCTAATCCAGGCCTCCCGCGGGGGGACAGAAGCCATCATTACTGGCTGCAGTGATGACGGTCATTTCAAACTCGCCAGAGGTCTGATCCACTTTCCAATCCCATAGGCAGCGTTGGCGAATCAGTGTGATAGAGATAATTTGCCTTGGCATGCTTGAATCGGCAGCGTGCAGCACAGCATGCCCAGGTGCAATCTGAAGGGCAGCAAATTTAAATGTATGGATGGATGTTCAGCTGGATAGCCTCTTCGGTGAGACATATTGCGTGCTGTGTGTCCTTTATACCTCCTGTCTATATGACCCTGCATTTAAAGGGAATGGACGCCTCATGTTGTATGTCAAGATTAACACATTTGGTAATATCTTCCAGACAGCTACAGAACTTCCAATCTTGTAATGTTTTCACAATATGGAGAGACAAGTAAAGTGTTTGGAGCAGTGCTTAATTTGAGCCGGTGGTTTCCGGTGCTCGACACCGGCACATAATTGTCAAAACCAGTGCTTATGATAGTCTGCTACATGGTGGCGGTCTTTGCTTAATTTAGAGACCAGCACAACAACAGTTGCTTGGTATTTTGATATACCTTAAAACGATTACACCTGCCTCCCAATCCATTCTTATAACTTTAGGGGCCTGGAATAGTCTGATGTGTCACGCTTGAAGGAGTGTGATTGCTAATAGTTGTGTTGGTAGTGCAATTGGCAGCGCTAGCAGAGGCAATGGGGGGGGGGGGTGCAAACTGCAGTGGCCTCCTGACAAGGGCCCCCACACGTATGTTTTCACAAATTAAGCACAGCTTTGGCGGGGCTGTTTATAGAGAGTGGACAAGGCTTTGAGCGAAGACTGCCTGAGCAGCCATTAGTGAGCACTGGAGTGGACACAGTCATGGGCATGCATGGGGGCCGTGTGACTAGCGGTGTCTGAAAGCTTTCTTCTTTTATAATAATAATAAAAAACACAAACAAAATCTTTCAGATTCTATCATTGATGTCCTGGGGAGCTGTGATCAATGTCAGCAGTTCAAATTGGTTGAATCCCCTCTGTACAGTGGTTTCCATCTCAGCTGGTGCTCAGCGTGTGATATTGCCTCTTCAACAGGTGACCATGTGTAGTGAGCTGATATCCTGTGACACAAGATGGCGGCAAGTGAGGTAGCACATTTGAGTTTCCTGATAGTTTGGAGCTGATCTGATAAGTTGCAGAGCTTGTTCATGTTTATCGAATTGTAGCCAGAGGACACATTTTCATAAAAACTCATCAAAGGTATCAATTCTCTTTTTTTAATTGTTGATTATATGCACCCTTGCAAATACTGATGTATTTCACACAAGGCTGATTTACAAGCATGGACATCAATTCACCAAAATGCCTGGGGTAGCGGAAGTGACATTGCACGCCATTTGATCTTTACTTTGACTAACACATGATTACACATACTAACACATTCACACCCTCTCACACACATAAACACAGTCTCACCCGCAAGCATTCATACAACATACATTGAACAGCATTTTTTACTTACTGTAGCTTCCAGATAGGTTATATTCCAGCTAATGTACTCCATTTTTATTACACTAATAGTGAATAATATTATTCACTATTTGTATAATTTAAAAAAATTGACAGAAACCAGGCAGGTGGAGCGCCAGCCAGCGTCCACAAGAAAGAGCTGCCCCTGTGCTCCAGGCACTGATTTTGCCTCCTCTGAGGCCAGGGGTCACAAAAACAGGGTCGGGTTTTGCAGCTGCGACTCTAAATGACGTCCATGGTAACAAGGTATTTATCTAGAAGCTTGCAATCAGAAGGTCCATATTTTAGTAGAAATGGGATGTTGTTTTATACTTAAGGAAAATGAGGCATTGTCAGTAAGGTTGTGAGTAGAGTTGTGAAACTGTGAGTGTCAAGCAGTGACTTGGTGTCTTCAGTGCATCATATAAGGATAAGGTACTAAGCGGAGGGTATAAATGAATCCACAAGGCGAGTTCTAAAATGCAAGATCCAACTTAGGCTCCAATTGCAAGTTGGCCAGACAGGGTGCGGTATTTACCACACCTGGTAAATACTGTTACTGTGGGGGTAAGGTATATACTAGGTTTGGTAAATACCTCAAATTCCAGGCTTTTCAATTGGAAATGGGACAGAGCATCCAGAATCGATATTTAAAGCACAAAATTCCACATGATTTGCATTTTTAGGGTTTTTTTCCCCTTTTTGGTGAGTTTGACCTGCCACAGTCTATTAGGAGAAACAGCTAGGGGTCAATAATTATCCCAAAGCTCAGAATTCCAATCCCAGAGCAAATCTCTGCTTGCACATAATTTGGAATTTAGCCCCAAGCTAGCAACCAAATCCTCTGTGCTGTCTAGGGGGCTTGAGAGAGCATATCACTATAATTCCAGCAGCCAGGGTTGTTAGTTTATGCAGTTATTTCCCCTGGTTAACTTTCTTGGCCTAATTTTAAACGGTTGCAATTTTGGCTCTCAATGAACATGACACTCAGGGTATTAAAGCAATGGGCCCAAATCAAAATAATTGGTGAAATAGAAAGTCAGAATTAGAATGAAGGCTTATGTTTCCACAGCCCAAGAATTGACTACCAGGCCACATCTCCTGTGAGGCGCTAATGGGGTATTCCGGCTCTGCGGGATACTTTTGCACATGCACTAGGTCTTCCAATTATCTGTGTCTTTGATGCATATCTTGAGAATGTTTAGGCATAAGTTGGATTTCGCTACGCACACTACTTCATTGTGAATGCCTTATTAAATGGAGATGTCAAGCTTGTCTAACTGGTCACCTTGTGGTCAAATGCATAGATTAAACAGAATGGGTGAATGACATAGGACCATGGCGCTCTCTCTCAAAGGCTGCTGCGGGGTCATGATGGACCACTAAGGAAAGCTTTGGCTCCATGAAACTTAAATAAGATGTCAGCGACCATCTCCTCACTGATAGTTGCTGGCCTCTGGATTTGGTAGAGATGCCTCATAATTTGGAAAATAGGTTGTACTGTGTGTACTGTTTGGTACTGGAGTGGTAGCTGCCTTTCAGTAGCCTTACTTAAGAATAGTAAATGGATATGATGGAATAGAAAAGGTTGGCGTTAGTTTGTAAATCAGAATGACGTTTATTGCTTAGAAGTATGCTTACAGGTTATTTGGACTCCAAACATTCAAGGGGCTTTTGATGTGTATGCAAATATGCAAGAAATATATTAATAACAATTCAGGATTGTATAAATTACTATTGCACGGTGCAAGTTTGCACTGACATTTATTGTCTCTAATCAATGGAACCAACATTTGCACTGACTGGTCATTTCAAACATGACATATTGCACTAGTCGGCTGATAGAAATATTGTGGAATGCTACAGCAATAACATCTATATTATCCTTTCCTAGACTGGCAAAAGTCTCAGAACAGGAGAAGATGAAAAATTCGGAGAGCACGGGTCTCAGGTGTTTGCTGAATTGTGTGGCTGGAACTTGTGTGTTCATCATAGTTTCAGGTGTGCTGTCTGTCCATTGGACACAATTGCAAATTAAAAAGTGTGTTACTAATGTATTATTTGAATCAACATTTTATCTAACTACACCGAGGAAGAGTTTGGCCTCTCTAAAGAAAGATGGTTCTCCTTTCTTCTAACCAACTCATGTGCAGTGTCAGGACCAGAGATTCAAAGGCGTTGGACAAACCTATTATAATTCAAGTTCTAAAAAAGTTCATGTTTGTCGCCTCTTCTTTCAAAAATAAATATGTAATTCCCCTTTGTGTTCTATTAAGGTGTCATTCCAAATTCACCCAGCCGAAACCCAAGAAATCATCTCAATTTCAAACATTATTAAGAAAGACATGCATCACATAGAAGGACACTTCATATACATGCACTTATGGAAGAATGCAATCTGGATCCACCTCAATGAGTAGAAAACTGAGATCCCCAATATAGTTGTTGGCTTTTCCTTAAAAAGGATAACATTAACTACTCTAAATTTAAGGTGGTTGAATTCGTTCTTCCTCAGGAGAACATAAAAACTGTTGGTATCTTTTTTTTTTTTTTTTTTTTTTTTTTATTAAAAAAGTTTTATTGTGCAGAGAAAAGGTTACAAGCACGGGCCTACAACCGCCAGGGCCGGCCGCTAGTAATTAAAGTGGTCAAGCAGATCAAAAAACAATGACTGGCCCACAGGGGCTCCGCTATATTACAGTAGATCAGACTGCACATAAGGGAAGTCAGGATACACACTTTTAATATAAATAACAACAAAAATAAAGAAAAACAAAAAGCAAGGCGAAACGACTTGAAATGGGCGTCGAACCACAGCCGGGGGAGTCCACACCCGACCACCCGAGGGCGGTCAATAAAAGGAGGCCTGAGAGGGAGGGGGGGGCCACGGGAGAACCAAATCTGTACTCCGAAGTACGAGATAAGCAAGGAACCCTCAAGGATCAGGGGGACGAGGCAACCCCAGACGTATCCACCAGGGGGGGAGCACAGATAGACCCGCGATACACGTTCCACTGCCCCCAAATTCTACCCCATGCCCCCGGTTTACCACGAGCCACATACACAGTTTTCTCCCTGAACATGCACCAGTCCATGTTCTCCTTCCATACGGACACGGTGGGAGGCCGTTGGGAACCCCAAAGCTGCGCTATATCTCTCTTTGCGATCATGTTCCCCAAGGCCGCCCACCGAGCCTGAGCCGCATTATAGTCATTGGGCTCCCATACATTCAGAACACAGCGACGCACCTCCGGCAGCAGAGCGACCCCGGTGACTCGTCTCATAACATCATGCACCTGGCGCCAATATTCCGCCACCTCGCGGCATTCCCATAGAATGTGGAGAAAGGTGGCACTGAGCCCGCAGCCACGCTTACAGAGTCCGTCGTCAGAGAACCCCATCGAGACCAAGCGGGGGCCCGTCACGTAAACACGATGGAGAATCTTAAGCTGGACCAGACGGAGACGGGCCGGGATGGCCACCTCCTTAGGGGATGACAGTGCAGTCTGCCAGTCCTCGTCGTCCAACTCCACCCCATCTCCCGTCCATGCCTCCCGAAGACGCACCAAGAGGTCAGCCTGATTATTTATCAGTTTTTTGTAAATCAAGGAGATAGTACTGTCGGGGACGTGACCATCGAGTATGCGGTCCTCGAGAGGCGAAGAAGCAGGGACCGTGGTCCCCTCCCCAAAGACCGAGAGCAGGGCGTGCCGAACCTGCGCATAACGGAAGAACTCTCTTTCACTAAGCTCGTGCTCGCTCTGGAGCGCAGCGAAGGATTTAACCGCACCTTTAACCCATAGGTCCCCCACTCTGCTGATGCCGATCGTGTCCCAGTGCTCGAAGCCTTTCGTTGTCCAGAGGCTTCCCAAGCGTTCTGAGGCGAATAAAGGAGTGGCACACGTTAAACGCTCACTCCAGCCCATCGCTACGTTCGCCGCCTGCCACACACGTACCGCAATCCTAGTAGGGCCCGTAAGGGTCCTACCAGCGGATCGAGAGTAAAGCGCTCTGTTATAGTTACCGCCGGGAAGCAGGAATTTATCCATCTCATATGCCGGGTTCAAACCAGGAGCGTACGTAGCATGGTTAATGGCAGACAGCTGGGAGGCCCAATATCAGGAAGCGCGATGCCCCCGTCATACCAGGGGAGAGTCAGCTTTGCCAAAGCGATACGCGCTCGCCCGTCCCAAACCAGTCTCCTCTGCAAACTCTCCACTTCCCTAAAGTAGGCCGCCGGAATGACATCGAAGGAGTTCTGGAGTGCATAAAGAAATCTGGGAAGGGAAATCATTTTAAACAGCGCCGCGCGACCAAGTGGAGACAAGGGCAACTTACACCACCGAGCCGTATCCGCCATCAAACGCCGGAGTGGAGACAGGAGATTCTGCTCATAGCGGACCGCCGCATTCAACGAAACGTACACCCCCAGGTATTTAAAGCCGGACTGAGATATTTGGAGCGGAAGCCGAGGCGGCAAGAGAGGAAGGCCACCAGAGATAGGATACACACAAGATTCGGACCAATTAATTATCAGACCCGAATTTTTCCCGAAGGAAGTAAGGACATCAAAGAGAACATTGAGCGACTTCCGCGGCGAGGTGAGATACAAGAGAATATCATCCGCGTACAATGAGACCCGATCCTCGAAGCCCGGGGCCCACCGGAGGGTATCTTTTTTGATGAACGAAGGTCCATGTATGTTTTTGTGTCAACTTGATTATTTCCTTGTCCTCCAACCACTTAAAATTATTAGCAAGAACAAATTCGCCTTTGGAAAAGAACAATTATTGCAGAGTGATAATTGGTGCACAACAATACTAACTCGGTGCCTTTCTCCTGGTTGCCTCTTCTGAGGATAGGTACAGTTCATTAAGAATGCTGAAGTCAAGGGTGTTAAATGACTCCCAACAAGAAATCACATTTCTCTTCTTCTGAAGTGCCTTGGCAAATGATCAGAGCTAGAGTCAAACTCAACAAAAAATAAAGTTGTCTATGGGGAAAAAGGATTCAGAGTTATATTTTTTGAAAATACATCTCATTAATGGCCCATGAGCAGAATAATAGTCTAATTGAATAAAATAGTCTAATAGAATAGAATAAGTATGTGCTTATTAAATTAATGTATGTTCTCATATAGCAGTCTGATGTGCAACACATAGCAATACTTTGACCCAAATGGAAAACCATCAAATAATATTAGGTATGGTGACGAATTATGAGCAAAGAGCGTAAGTGGCACCATGACACATAAATAACCATAAAAGTGTGGTGCACTGAAAAAACATATACAAAGGACTGACTGTTCTGTAAATATATCAGTTGTTAAGACAAGTTCACATGAATTTGCTCGTCTTTTAAGATCACCAACGTTTCGACCTCATGCGTCAGCAAATAGATTAGGTCACAATCAGGACTAGATGGTTAATACTTCTTGCTTGACATGTGGCGCCAACACTGACCGCTTTCAGTCCATAATTCCTTTTATTGGAAAAACATTCAGCAATTGCTATGCTTATTTACTTTGTGGTCAGTGCTCAACATTCCATTACTCAATAAACAAATCAGCCGCTTGCGTGTAAAAGCAATGTACTTTTTTTCCCACCTGAGTCTGTCTGTTGAAATTATTGCCAACATATTTGCTTTAAAATAGGGTGACACAATGATCAAAATGTAGGAAGTTGTAATCCCTATTTTTTTTTTGCCGAACAGTGTCACAAACGATGATAGGGTACGTTATGAAATTAGTGTTGAGAGGGTATGCTTCTACACAAATTGGAATTCTGCCAACTTTAGGAACTCTGCACATTTATCAGAGTTTCAGGTTGAGTTGAGAGAGTTAGATGCAGGTTAAGCAGGATTCCATTTTGTATGGCACCTGCAGAAATACTACATTTTTGCTGGCCAGTTACCAAGATGCCTATAGCTTATTTCATTTACTAGGTTTATTCGTGTCACCAGTCACTGTTTAGAAGAACCTGCTGGCACGTGTTCAGATCTGACCACTTGTCAGTGCATAATCAGTTCTACTATTCACAACCAGAATTGGCGCTTGTGGGGACCAAGGTGCTCCCTGCTAAGCAATACATAAAATGCATGTTTCCTTGTACGGAATATGAATAAACAGCATGTTTGTTGAATGCAATCAAGATAAGCGCTCGTAGCAGTTGCCTCATTGGTCTACATGCACTAGTCGACGATTACTGCAAGTCATTTTGGTTTCCTAGTGAAACTGATGCACACCCCTTTGACAAGGGGGCATTCTCTTGTTTGCATGGTGACATGACCCTATGCAAATGAGGGGTCTCTTTGCCTGTGTGTCTTGGCGCCTTATCCCAGACAAGGGCACAGGTGCAAAGCAGCCACCAGGAGGCACACTGACTGTGTGCTACATATGAGGTGGCACAGTCCACGAGCCCTAAGGTTGGCCCTGTACATGGAGGATTGAGGGGATCCAAAGGCCATAGGAATCTTATGTGCCTGGAACTCCAGAAAAAATGGCAGACCCACCAAGTGCAGGAAGCTCAGTCATGAGTGACAGTGCACTTTATCAACCCCTCCTATCATATCACCTCACCTCACCTCACATCACATCTCATACCATACCATACAATACCACACCATATCATATCATACAATACCACACCATATCATATCATATATCAAATCATACCATATCATATCATATCATACGATACCACACCTTATCATATCATATATCATACAATACCATATCATACGATACCACACCATATCATATCACATCATATATCATTTCATACCATATCATATCATATATCATATCATATATCATATCGTACCATACAATTCCACACCATACCATATCATATCATATATCACATCAATCATATCATATATCACATCATATCACATCAATCATATATACCACACCATATCATATCAGCATGTTTGTTGAATACAATCAAGATAAGCGCTCGTAGCAGTTGCCTCATTGGTCTACATGCACTAGTCGACGATTACTGCAAGTCATTTTGGTTTCCTAGTGAAACTGATGCACACATCTTTGACAAGGGGGCATTCTCTTGTTTGCATGGTGACATGACCCTATGCAAATGAGGAGTCTCTTTGCCTGTGTGTCTTGGCGCCTTATCCCAGACAAGGGCACAGGTGCAAAGCAGCCACCAGCCGGCACACTGACTGTGTGCTACATATGAGGTGGCACAGTCCACGAGCCCTAAGGTTGGCCCTGTACATGGAGGATTGAGGGGATCCAAAGGCCACCACTCATGCTCCTTCGGGTAAGCGCAGAAACACACTGCATTTGCCTGCAAAGAAATCCCAGCTTCCCCTTCAAATTGAGGGTGAGTCACTGTCTGCAGTGAAAGACGGATCAGCTGCTTCAAACAACCAGTCTACATTTCACTAATCCACTGTTCGCAGCACAGTTTTTGTTATCCCTCACTCTGTCCCAGTCCGTGCTGAGCACATTCAGTCAAGGATGCACCATAGTGCAAACAGGGGCAGTGCTCCCAAACGATAATTTGTTGCTCAGGCCTTTGTCGCCCGTTGCTAGGCAACTGTATAGATGAGAAGGAGCTTTACTGATCTATATGTCTGAAACTGCCTATTAGTGGGGAAGGGAATCATTTTGAACATCTATGCCGGTCTGTATAACCTATATGCCGAGAAGAGGGTCGAAGACATATTTGCACAAGTACAAGGAAAGGGGCTGAGGTGCAAGATGTAGAAAAAGGAAGGTGTTTGACTTGAGGACAACTGAAAGGATATTATAAGTGGGGTGGTATTTGATGCTCTTCAGCCCTTCTGGTATAAGAAGTCGACTCTTGGGTGCTAATCACTAGGGAGGCGTGATTCAGCTAGGGTAACCTTGTCTGTTGAAGAATAATCACACAAAAAAAGCTCAGAGATTCGTTTGAGTAGCGGCACATCTGTCAGGGAGCAAGACAGAATTTAACAGCCCGGCGCGAGCAAAGCTTTCCAAAAATCTTCTATCTTGTCTCCCAGCGAGGGCTAACTACGTCTTATCCTGTCAGAAAAGCCCCATACTGCTTAAATGACTGTGACACAAAGACACTTGAAAACCGCCAATTTGTCAGCATGCCTTCCCCTGGATTCTACCCCTGACATCTGCAGAGGCCCTGTTTTAGCGCACTTGTAATGCATGCTAAAGTGCTGCTTCTCAGTCAGGCTGTACCTCTCCAGGCAGCTGGCATACAGATTCTTACAGCTGGTTTGCTGTTTCCCGATTCTGCATAATGCCTGTTAAGCTTCTCTTAGCCAATGCATATTTTTATGCCACATGAGAAACCTGTATATCTTAAAATGTGTTCAATACTTTATAATAACCAATCTAAGTTTAACTTTTAGGTTGGATCTATAGGAATCTTATGTGCCTGGAACTCCAGAAAAAATGGCAGACCCACCTAGTGCAGGAAGCTCAGTCATGAGTTACAGTGCGCTTTATCAACCCCTCCTATCATATCACCTCACCTCACCTCACATCACATCTCCTACCATACCATACAATACCACACCATATCATATCATATATCAAATCATACCATATCATATCATACGATACCACACCTTATCATATCATATATCATACCATATCATACGATACCACACCATATCATATCACATCATATATCATTTCATACCATATCATATCATATTGTACCATACAATTCCACACCATACCATATCATATCATATATCACATCAATCATATCATATATCACATCATATCAATCATATATACCACACCATATTATATCATATCACATCATATCATATATCATATCATACCATATCATATCCTACGATACCACACCATATCATATCATACCATTCCATATCATATCATACCATACCCCACCATATCATATCACATCATATATCATATCATACTATACCATATCATATCATATATCACATCAATCATATCATATATCACATCATATCACATCAATCATATATATCACACCATATCATGTCATATCACATCATATCATATATCATATCATACCATATCATATCATATGATACCACACCATATCATATCATACCATTCCATATCATATCATACCATACCCCACCATATCATATCACATCATATATCATATCATACCATACCATATCATATCATATATCACATCAATCATATCATATATCACACCATATCATATCAATCATATATATCACATCATATCACATTAATCATATATATCACACCATATCATATCATATCACATCATATCATATATCATATCATACCATATCATACGATACCACACCATATCCTATCATACCATACCATATCATAGCATACCATACCCCACCATATCATATCACATCATATATCATATCATACCATACCATACTATACCATACCATATCATATCATATATCCTATCATATCGTACCATACGATACCACACCACACCATAACTTATCATATATCACATCAATCATATCATATATCACATCATGTGCAAGTCTTTAATTGCCAGAAGTTTTCCAGCAGTGCCCGAGTTGCTCAGCTTCCTCAGATGCATGCCTACTCGTGTCCAGGGGTGTAGCTAACAATAGTAGAACACGTGCAGTGGCACAAGAGCCCGGTGACTTCCAGGCCAGCGGAATCAATTAAAGGCTGCTAAGCAATAAATGACATTCAAGAAGCTGACGAGTATCAGGAGGTTGTTGGTCATTTGCTGGAGATTAGGCAGACAGTTTGAGGATTAAGACTGAGTAGCAAGTACTGAAATACAAAACAGGAAAGTGCCTGCGGCCTGATAAACAATCCAAGGGAAGGTTAAGGAGCAATATTTGAGGATAGGACTAATGAGAATAAGTCTGTGGAAGGTGGTGCATAGAAGTATTGTGTGGGAGATGATGCAGAGAAGAGTTGTCAACTACAGTAGATGGAAGGGAGTGATTATTAACACACTTATGGTGACTGCTGCTGAGTAATGGGTTAGATGGATGACGGAGAAACAGGGGGCGTTGGGTGCACAGAAAGCTAATCCTCTCTAAAGCAGTGTGGGAAACTGGGCAAGCATTTTTAGCACTCCAGACAAGAATGAAAGTTGGCCAACTGGAGGGCTCCCTATAAGGTGCAAAAGGCCATGTATGGACTCCTGTTCACTAGCTTGGACCCAGCCCTAGGTGACGTCTAATGTTACCATCTTATCTCCCCAATTGTAGAGGGCTCAATGGATTGCTGACAAATTAAACAGGGTGGGAGCAATAGGAACGAATCTCTGTTGGGTGCTGTGTAACAATATGTTTTTAAGATTTTCTGTGCAATAGTATTAGGAGAATGGGGAATAAATGAATGGCATGGAAAGGGCTCTGGGGTGTAGTATATCGTAGGTGGTGTTGTGACAGCATCTGTAAGGCAACCAAACTCTAGAATAGAGATTATGTGAGAGGCAACGAGTACACTCCATACAGGAGCAATATGTATAAAGGGATGTATGACATTACAATGCGTGTTATCACAACGTGTGCAGTTACATCGCATGCGTTACAACGCATGCGATGTTACAACGCTATGCCATTACAACGCAAGTCTTTACATTGACTTGCGCTAGATGGCGTGCTAACATTAGAAAAGTGTAATTTACTATTCCAACTCCAGTCCACTTAACAGTAGGGAAGGTGTTGGGATAGTAAACTACACTATTTGTAATGTTAGCATGCCATCTAGCGCAAGTCGATGTAAAGACTTGCGTTTTAATGGCATAGCGTTGTAACATCGCATGCGTTGTAACGCATGCGATGTAAAAGCTATGCGTGGTAAAAACCACGTTGTAATGGCTGTTCCCCTGTATAAAGGTGATGAGGGCGTGTCTATCAGATGTTATCTTAGAGCTTTACTGTGGGGCGAAGGAGTAGAGGTCTCTGGCAAAGCAGATCAGAGTTTCGGTCTCAGAGGGAAACAAATAATCAAATGTATTGCTGTTTTTAGATGGGCTAGGAGTATGTACCAGATTATTGCAAGAGGGTGCCAGCATAATCCCCTGGCTTCTTCTCTGCGGACTGAGGTCCCAGGTCTAGGCTACTCTAGAGGGCAGGTGCTTTCTATTTTCATTGAGATGTAATCGTACATTTAGCTAGAATAAGGGCCAGGTTAGCCAGTCTCATGGCCGCATGGGGTTTCTTGTATCTCCTGTATATCCCTAAGGTAAGTGAGGGCCAGTTCTGTGGGGTACGTGTGGCTTTTATAATAGATAGTAAATTTGTAATGCATGCACAGTATGGCCTAAGGAGAGGGCAGGATCAAGGCACGTGTGTAAAGTCTGCTACTTGTGCTGAGCTTCTGGTGTATGTGGCTACTCTGTGTGGGAAATATTTGTTGATGACTGCAGGGGAGAAGTAGCCCAGTGCAGAATAAAGTATCAGATCCATTGAAAATTTGCATTACAAGATATAAAATGGGGTAACTCAAGGGCTTGTGCCCAGTTCTTGTTGTGCAAGGCTCAGCCTGCTTTTAGTTTCCATTTGTAGTTGACTTTACATAGTGTGAGCGTGCATGATTAGTGACTTGTAAAATAAGGAAACATGCCCACACCTATGGCCGATGGTGTACAGCATTTGGATACACTCCAAGGAGTGAGTCTAATATGGGCCAAAGCGAATGCAGAGCTCACTGGAAGGTGTTGTAAAATAAGAACTGGCCCTTTTGGAGATCAAATTATTTCCATTAGTTCTTAGTAGGAGAGCAAGAGTTCATCATCAATAAGATCACCATCAGTCAGTAGATTTGAGTCGCCCCAGTGGTTAAGATCCCATGAATTAATGGGAACGGTAGTAGTCAGGACCAGTAAGAGGATACTCTCATAGTTAGATTCAAGGCTCACAAATAACATTGCAGTGCCACTCTGAGGAGCTAGGCCTATGCATGGGAGCAGAGGAGATTTGTGAGCCGAAGAGTGTTGAGTTATTCCACTTGCAATGGTGGAGTCTGTGTTGCAGTCTCCACAAGGATGAGACTAATAGCCATCTGTTTTACCAATAGAGTTGGGCAGTGGGATAGTATAACTCACAATGTGGGGCTCCTTAGACCACCAGCTTCAGTCAGGAGGCTCAGTTTGGTAAGCTCTACCTGTCTCCTGCCTGAAGGCGAGATGAGTTCTCCTAATACATTGTTATCAAGGTCTCGCAAGAACCATGGAGACATAGCAAGTCATAAGTAAGAAAAGTAGTACAGTAAGCAAGGAAGGACCAACATTTTCCAAAGCACAATGTGCCCACTCAAGACTAGCAGGAGGGTTTTCCCAAATTATATTTTGGAAGAAAGGGCTGTCACTGCCCTGGTCAGGTTACCATCTCTGAGATCTTTGTCTGATTGGCATATCCTAATGTTGAGGTAGCGAAATGCTGTGTACTCCTAATACAATAGACTTCCCCCAGTCCAACTGGGCCCCTGGAGTCAACTAGGAGTCAATGAGAAGGCTCAAGACTTTGGCCAATTTACCCTGAGGCCAGTAACAGCTTCAAAGTCCACCAGTTGTACTGCAATTCTGGGTGCAGGGTCCTGGTAGACCTCAAGATAAAAGAGCGGGTCATCTGCGTATAAGGAGGCTACATGGACCCCATTAGAAAGGGGGATTTCCCAGGTTACCCTGCTGGTGTGGAGATGGACCGCCAGTGGCTCTATGGCTAAGGCAAAGAGGAGGGTAGATGGGGAAAGGGGTAGTAAAATCTGCTTTTTGCTCTGTAAAGATTTGTAAAGGTGACCAATTTGATTATGGACTGCAATAATATAGCCTTATAGCCTGCTGTAATGGGCTCTACTGGCCATTAAAGGCCCACTCCAGCATTTCGGGTAGAGGGTCTTTAACAAGGGAGCGGGCCTTTAATGGCCGGTAGAGCCCACTACAGAGGGCTCTAAGGCTATTAGAACATTCCATCACTAGAGGGCCCGAATGTTCTAATTTATAAAACAAAGGCCTCACGGAGACCTAGGGGGTTGAAATCCCCTCGGGCTCGGTGAGGCCTGTGTTCACAGCTATCGCTATCGCTGTGAACAAACATTGGAATGTTGATGCTCCAGGCTTCTACCGGCCATTAGAAGCCTGTGCATTCCATTGTTTTCAATGGAGCACTCAACATTCCAATGTTATAATTTTCCTCTAAGGCTGCTGCTTCTAATGATATATATTTGTATGCCATCCCTCACTTGCATGTCCTGAGTATCATGGGTCCCAATGAATGCAAGGAAACTTTGTCCATTGCTTCCTCAGATTGGTATTAAAGTACAGATATAATTGGGACCCAGAGGGCCCCTTATGCCCCTAGCCCCCAGTGTCACTGCACCTACTACACTAAGGATAGCTGTTCCTCATGCCCCCCATTATATCTGGCATTCGTCCTCTCATTCCTAGCTACAGCCCTGCCTTGTCTCCTTTAATTTTTCGCTGTCTTCTCTTTAACCCCTTCCTCTGTCTTTCTCTTCCCCACATTTGTGTCTCACTCATCCTATGTCCTGCTTCCCTTCCAACTCTGACATCTATATTTCTGGCATCTTTCTCTCCTCTTCCCTTGTGCTCTTTCATAGTCTAATCTCTTCCCCTTTTCTCCTAATTATCTAATTCTTCAATTCATTAACTGTTTACTCTACTCCTCTCCTTTCTACCCATCACTGTCCTTTTTTCTTTTATCCTGTTCCTTTCTCTTCTATATTTTCCTCTTATTATCTGGTCCCTGAAGAGTAAAGACAGAGCCAGGCCCCAGGCAGACTCTGTGTTGAAAAAAGTCTGGTAGGGCTGTACAGCACTCTGCTGCCTTTTGGCTAGGTACGTGCTTTAGAATTACTATATACAGATATACATACATACATACATACATGCATACATACATAGGGCTTCCTCTAAAGACAAACTGCAGTTGGTGCAAGCCAGGATGAGCTCATCCCACCTCTGAACTACAGTACCACTACACCAATGCTGGTTGTACACCTTCATATCCTCTACAAATCTATAGACGATATAGACTGCAATGTAGCCATTCCAAAGCTACACTGTGCATTCTGAAATTATAAGCATTCCCCTCTCCCCCACTCATGGCATATGAGTCCAAGGGTCCAATTTATGAAACATTAGTTACATGGTGCAGCCCGTCATTTTCCCCTGCGCTAGTGCTAAATTTTGCTGCCTAGTGCCAACACAGGTACCCTTGCACTATAGTGCAAGAGTGCCTGTATTATGGGTGATGATTATTTATGTGCAGGAAGGGACACTGTCCTACACATAAACAAACATGCATGGTGTTTTGCTGTTTTTATGTGTGCTGCACGATGCAGCACACATAAAAACAGCAAAAACAAGGAGAAATAAAGCATTTCTACCCCTTTACCAGGCTTTCCGTGGTCTTAATATTGGCGCTGCCCCATATTTAGGCCACTCTTGTAAATATGGGGCAGTGTCAAAATCAATGGGTGATGTGGTGGAATGCCCACTGCAACACCCATTGCCCACCCCTTTCATGCTAAGTAAAGCTTGAAAGGGTTCCTTGTAAATCAGACGAAGCCTGTATCGCCACCTTAACGTAAAAAAAGTGACGTTCTGGTGGTGATAGGGGCTTGTAAATATGCCCCTATATCCCTTATGTATCAGTACATTTACCCATAGAGAAAGAATGGGTAAAAACCTTTATATATCAGGCTCTAAATATTTGCCTGCTGATCTTGATTCACAAAGTCACCTGCCTGCTGTGTTTCCTGTACCGTAACTCCATGAATACTAAAGTAGCGGATGCCCACTGACTGCTTTACTATTCATTGGCTCCTTTGATCCATGTGGGTGGAGATACAGGATTGTTCTGATGCCTGCAGGCCTCAGTCCCTCTATGCATGTTTGTCAATAAACACATTTCCATGAATGTTTCTTTAAAGTTCAATGACCAGAAATATACTTGATTTCAATCCCAGTATATACATTAGGTCCACCATTGCTTGTTGAGTTACTGCAGGAGTGTCTGCAAATTATGCCTTGTACATAATATTCTTCGATTATTGGAGACCTAACGAGCTCTGGACTCTCATAAGAAAAGTGGACCTGCACTAGGTGCTGATTTGTTTGTATCTCTCTGAATGGATGGCCCACACATATCTGCTTGTGCCAGTTTATGCCCGCCCACAATCACAGAATGTACAATTGGGCGAGCTGTGTCAGCACGGCAATTGGAGTACGTGTGCATGTGCAAAATACACTTATGTTTCTCATCTAAGTGGAGATCCAGGGGGAAAAGTTCTTCCTAAATGAGTTCTCATCATACAACCACACAGCACAGAACACCTCAGCTTAGGTTATCCACATACTAACAATAGTATATGCACTGTCAGACAACGCCTATGCACAGTCCACCAATATAGACAATTTGCAGTTGATATTTAGTTGCAGTTCCTTGGTAAGGCATGCACCCCTTTTAACATAGGTGTAGAATGTAATGCCGATACAGAGGTGTGTTATGCCAATATTTGTTAGGCATCTTTATAAATCTACTTTGTGCTTCAGTAATGTTGTCGAAGGATGCCATTGAAGCTATACATGGTTGTGTCAATAAAAAACCATCACACAATATTGTTGGTCAGTCATTATACTTATTCGGTCTACCAATGACCATAAAAGACAAAATACAGTAAAATGTATAAGGTTAATCATTGAAATCCATTATCATATAAAATCATAAATCTATGAAATAAGGTCGTGTCACATAGGCATAAAACAAATCATAAGACAGGTACAGAGTTCATATGTTTTGCTTGCTGCCTAAAAAGTGCAAGCAAAAAGCATGCCCTGACAGTCAATAGCTTTAGAGTTTCACCTCCCTTATTGTTCAAGGCAGGGAAATATCATTCCCCAAATCCACAGTTGAGAAAAATAAACAAGCATTTGCAATGCAATAGGTCTCGCAATTGCTAGAGTTTAAGCTATTGCATTGTAAATGACAATACCTTTTATGTATCTGTTTTGATAATTAACACATTAATAAAAGGCATTGTCATTTACAATGCCAATAGCTCAAACTCTTGCAAATTCAAGACCTATTTAATTTCAAAGACAGGCCACCATTGTCCCAGGCTGCTTGGAAAGTATGCATGTACCCCAGTTCCTGCACGGCATGGAACTGACAGTCCATGCCGTTCAGGAAATGTTTTTGGCATTCGCATAGCGATGCCCATTTTCTGAGGCACTGCCATGGGAACAAGAGAAAGCAGCCCACCAGACAGGAGAAAACTCCTAATTTGGTGGGCAGCCCAACCACATCTTTGGCGCAGCTGGAGCGTGGTGGTGGTGTACCACCCGCTCCTGCTGCACCAAAAGCCATAATCGGGCCCTTAGTTGGTTGCACAGTCTGTACATTTGGAGAATCACAGACTGTGCAACCACTAAAAAGCTATCTAGATCAGTCCCATTATTTAAACTTTAAAAATATGTTGGACAGAGGTCATATTCCAGAAAGGAATCACAGATGAACTAGAAAACATGGTTCTCAAATAATTTCAGGCATCGAATATGACCTAAAAAAGCCTACGCACCTAATAACTGAATATGCTGTTTATTTAAAAACATTTGTGCAAATTAAATGTTGTTGTTCCAGTGCATTTCAATTAGAAAATAATATTTAACTAAAATTAACAAACCCATTAAAGTTGAAATATTCCTACTGAATGAGATATTATGCATTTTATGTCCTCAGATACATAGAATATCGCTGTCACAAAGCACTAAGGACTCATTTACAATATTTTGGCATAGGGCAGCGCCGCAAGCATTACTGCTGGGCTGCCCTACGTCAAAACAAAACAGCAGGAATGCACCGTATCTATTAGATACGGCGCATTCCTGTGCTCTTTCCCTGCTCTGGCGCTCAATAGGCACCCTTGCGCCAACGCCGGCACACTTGCACAATGGTGCAAGGGTGTCTGTGTTGCAGGGATGATTGTTTATGTGCAGGGAGGGACCTCTTACTGCACAAAAACAAGGAAAACATATTAATTCATATTAAAAATCGAACTTATATATCCCAAATATATATATATATATATATATATATATATATATATATATATATATATATATATATATATATATATATATATATATATATATAACCTACTGGCGGTCGCCAGTAGGTAGTTATAGTTAGGACCCTGTTTCCATAGGAAATCCGCAACATTCTATTTGGAATAACTTTGGCGCCGGTCGACGAATCCTCGCAAAATTTTCAAAATAGGTGGGGCGCTACGCTCCGCTCCTACCCTGAAAGTCTCGAGGGGATTCGTCAAGCAGGGGCCGAGAAAAAAGGGGGGTCCCAAAATGCGTTTTCCCCATGCATTTTTCCATAGGACCTTTAGACACAGCTACAGCCCGAACGGCTGAACAGAATTACTTGAAATTTGGCAGAGAGGTAGCCATAAGGTCAAGGAAGTGCCTTTTGCTGGTGTAAATCTGTTCAGTATTTCCTGAGAAAATAGCATTTAAAAGCATATATATATGTGGGCGGAGCCTAACCACACATCTCATCCTGAGATCTGATTGGCTGTCAGCAGTTCATCCAAGAAGTGTTGGCAGCCATCTTGGGACCAATATACATGATAGCACCTCATTAAAAAGCATTGCAGTTAATAGAAGGTTTTAAGACTTTAGTTACATTATAAATCATTTGTTGATGGTACCATACTCATTTTAGGAATTGTGGTATGTTCTAAGGTGATTTCACCATGTGAAAAAGCCTTCTGCTGGGATATCATGATTGAGAGAAAAATATTTTCTCATGCTTTTACCACAGAGGTTTGGAAGGTGATCTATAGGCTAAACTGAGAGCTTATTTTCTGTAAATTCACATTATCTTTCTCAGTCATGTGAGAATGAAGTCTGACATTCTCAGTAAAACATGTACATCCAACAAGGGCAGAGACTGTCAGTTGATTCCTTTGTGTTCTACTGCAGCTTCCCAGAGTGTTCCAAAGAACTACTAGAGCGCTAACAGTCCTACTTATGATAAACGTATGGCACACCTGAAGCCATCTTGCTTGGATTAAAGTGGTAACTCTTAAAACATTTAATTTAAAAAGGAACAAAATGAGGGGGTTCATTTTTCCATAAAAAGTATGATTAGTGCTGCAGAAAGAAAAATTAGGGCACATTTTGAGTGACTTCTTAAATCCTCTTCTATTTCATTAAAAAATTCTGACATGCAGACTGAAACATGCACGTTCAATACCAGCAGCAGTTTTCCCTGGTGAGCAGTTTGCTTTACTACAGTGATCTAATGAGCAAAAAGAGTGCTAACATTCTGAATTTATGGCAAATGTGTGACACATCTGAATGCCTTCTTGATGGAATCAAAGTAAAAAACTGAAAGTATTTCCTACTGAGGAGACTGCAGTAAATGAGGAAATTAGGAAACTTCATAACAAATAAATCTCCCAAGATGGCCACCAGAGACAAAAGAGCCCAAATGTAGCCCAAATATCACCCAGATGTAGCCCAAGTATAGCCCAATGACAGAATGTCCCAGAATGTTCTTAAAAACAACTAGAGCGCTTACTGTCTTCATTATGACAAAAGTATGGCACACCTGAAGCCATCTTGATTGGAATAAACTGGTAAAACTTAAAACATTTAATTTAAAAAGGAACACAATGAGGAGGTTCATTTTGCCATAGAAATTATGATTAATGCTGAAGAAAGAAAATGAGGACACATTTTGAGTGACTTCTCAAATCCTCTTCTATTTCATTAAAAAATTCTGACATGCAGACTGAAACATGCACTTTTAATACCAGGAGCAGACTTCCATGGTGCAGTAGTTTTACTACAGTGATCTAATGAGCAACTAGAGTGCTAACATTCAGAATTTATGGCAAATGTGTGACATATCTGAATACCTTCATGATGGAATCAAAGTAAAAAACTGCAAGCATTTCCTACTGAGGAGACTGCAGTACATGAGGAAATTAGGAAACTTCATAACAAATAAATCTCCCAAGATGGCCACCGGAGACAAAAGAGCCCAAATGTAGCCCAAAATCACCCAGATGTAGCCCAAATATAGCCCAATGACAGAAGTGTGCAAAACACTTATTATTTTGTGTTTTTGCAGTGTTATATAGTGCAGACTTGTCAGGTATTGGAGTGCTTTACATGAGCATTGGTTACATCACACAAGAACAAATTCATTTTGGTTGTAGACATGGGGAGACTAAGTGATTTGACCAGAATCACAGAATGTCGAGCTGAAGCAGAAACTTCAACCTGGTTCCCCAGTTGCAAAGTCTGCAGTTCTGGAAGTAACACCACATCCTCTCCCCTAAGTGCAACATTTAATCAAGTGGTCAACTGGATAAAAAAACATAAAGATAACAAATAATTTAAAAGTGCTTTGTCGCTATTTGAAAACTCAGAAAATATGTCCTTATTTTAGTCTTTTAGGGCACTAACCATAATTTTGATGCCAATAAGACCCTCTCATATATGTAATTTCTAAAGGAAATGCTCTAGGTATTACAGTTTTGATTACATCAAGATGATGTCAGGCGTTCCACACTTTTGTAATAAATATAGAATGTTAGCAATCTAGTTGTTCATTAGGATACTGTTGAGAGGCAGAGGCCAGGGGCACGGACTCTGAAAATTGAAGGCAGGTAGGTGGGTGCAAAGGCAACAATTTAACCACACTGAGCAGGCAGGAAGGGCCGTGGAAGCACAACAGACTATGGAGGGCAGTGGAAAGGGGGCAGGGGAAACAAACCAACAATACAGGACTTGCAAGAGAGGCTGTTGGAGGGAAGATCTATTACGGGTCAAGGAAGCTAGGGGCGGTCCCCAGATCCCCGGGAGCCACCACAGAACTGAGCAGGAGAGTGAGTCAGGGACAAAAAGGGCACCTTAATTTGAGCCGGGGTGCCTAGGAATGCTTGCTCCAAAAATGAAGAAAACAGACATATGAGACATGGAATTGGAGGCAGAATACAATGGCAGTTTAATGAGAAGATGCAACTTCAAAGAAACCGCAGAATAGAGACATAAAGTACAAAATACAGAATCCAGATAATCATACAGCTGTCATAATATTCTCTGTATCTCAATTAATGTACTGACAGAGAGAGAGAGAAAACACATCTATAAATGCATCATGAGAAACAAGTTACACCAAGGAAAATGTTACCTAGGAACACTCACGTTTACTCTTAGAGCAAGCATTCCTGCAATTACAATACAAAATCTTTTAAATGCAAAAGTAAAGAGAACAATGGTTAAACATAACATGACATTTCATATAGGTAAAATAGAATAAGATACTTCAAGCAAAGCAGAGCAAGACATTTTAAGAAAAGGAAGACAAGAGCTCCCAGCTCTTGGGGAAAACCTGCACTGCCTGTTAACCTACATACAGACGGCGAGGTAGTCCGTCGATATCTGTGGGTGCTCCCTTTTTATATCATTTTGTGGGCTCCTTTGCACGCTACATCTACCTACGTATGCTACCCAAAAGCTTCGTCTGCAGATTTTACCAGACATTTCGTCATTTACCCACTTAATGCTGACAATGGACTGGGTGAAAAGGTCAGTCTCTCAGGCCAATCGCTTATCGTAAGTTCCATAGAGCAAGCAGAAAATAATGGGTATTGTACGGGAATTCAATATATTCATGTATAAAATCTCCTCAGTTCTCCTAACTTGACGCTCTGCGGTTGCCACTTCCTTAAAAGCGGGAAACCTGCCCAGGAAGCAAGTACCAGTCCAGGATGCAGCCTACTGTTTGTCGACAGCTTCAGGGGGATGTTGAACTTTGATACCGAGCATGGAGCACTCGGGTAGGGTGGGGGCTACTAGTTTGGATCAGAAGGCCTCGCAGACCTGCCTTCAGACTGCTATACACTAAAATTGCAGAGCTATGGTCAATTTAACAAAGAGGCCTACATATTGAACAGAAGGGCCTACACAGGGGTTTTATGCTGGCTGAGTGGTAAGGATGTCTCAGGATAATTATATAGCAACACAGGACCCGCTGGTCAATTTAATACGGCCTACAAATGCAGCTGGCAGGGCAAGGACAAGGGTCTCATACTTCAGGTGTGGACAGAACGGGCCAGGGGCCCCCTGTGATACAAAATCTACCCTCCTTCAAGGCTGTGGCAATGTAATAGACCATTGTGGGCAGAAGGAAGAGGCAATGGTAGTACAACCATACATGCCAACAGACCCGATTCAGCCAGGAAACGTCCAATGTTTTTAAGCTCAAATGGGCTTTATTTGATCTGTCTCCTGTCTACAATATCCTCTTTTTCAATGTAACTCAAAGGGGAAAATCAATACCCCAGTTTTTTTTCAAAATCTCCCTCTTACCAAGTTCAAAATGTTCGCAAGTATGGTACATTGGATCATGGAAGGAAATGGGATAGGGACATGGACTTGGATAACAGAGGACAGGAGGGACATGGAGAGGTGCACCAAACTGACCCTGCAGGGCAGGCATCAGGGTTTGCAGCAGCACAATACACCACACAGGGCATGCAGGACGGGAGTGCAGCACAACAATCCATAGAAAGCAAGAGGGAGGGGACAGGACCATGCACATGGACAACAGAGACCAGAGGGGCAAGAGGCAATGGTAGCTAGCTGACCATAATGGACAGACAGGAGAGAAAGCTGCAGCATAACAGACCATAAAGGGCAGGAGGGACGGATCAGGGGCATTACAATGGAACAGACAAGCCAGGAGGGAGGGAGTAGGGCTGGGGGCAAGGGGGCAGGGCAGGAGCAGCAAGATAGCCATGGAGGTCAGGCAGGATGGGCACTAGAAGCAAGACACACCATGAAGAGCAACAGTGAGACTGTGATGGCATACACACAGACCATGGAGGGAAGGTGGGAGGGGGTCAGGGGCAGCTAACTGACCACACAGGGAAGGTGGGAGGGGCCATGGCAGCACAGAAGACCATGCATGGCAAGTGGGAGGGTTAGTGGCAGCACAATGGCTATGATGGGCAAGAAGGAGGGTGGAGGGGCATGCACAAAGGACCATGGAGGATAGAAGGGAGGGTCAGGACCTGGGCACAGACAAGAAAGTTCAGGGGAAGGGACCTCACAACAGACCACACGGGGCAGGCAGGAGGAGCAGTTGCAGCACAACAGACCAGGGAGGGCAGAAGGGTGTGGCAGTACAATGGACCATGTAGGACAGGAGGAAGAGGATAGGGGCATGGCATGTGGACAGGCAGGGTGGAGGTGGCAGGGACAGGTTACAGTCATCTGACAATGCTAGGCAGGTGGGAGGGGAGTGGCAGCTCAACAGAACACTCAGAGTAGATAGGAGTGGCAGGTCCATGGGACATGGTGGGCAAAAAGGATGGAGCAGGGGCATGCACAAAGACATCGGAGGGCAGGGGGAAAGAGAATAGGGGCAGCAAGCTAAGCACAGAGTTTAAGCAGGAGGTCAATGATGGGGCATAGAATTGGGCAATGGAGGGCAGGAGGAGTGGACTGGTACATCATACTAAATTGAGGGCAGTGGCAGCACATCAGACCATGCATGGCAGGAGGGAGGAGGCTAGTCCATGGATTCACACAACAGAGGATAGGGAGGAAGGGGATGGGGCAGCAAGCTAACTGTTCAGAGAAGGCGGGTATTAGGAACTTTATTGTTTTTAAAACATTGTGTCTGTGCGAACTACTTAAAATATGAACAAGTATGCAGCATAATCTCACTTTTATTCAGGAAGAAGAGGACGTTTGTGACTGTGACTCCGGGCTCACTTGGCAGAAACACCCCCTGACCCTCCACCCCCTATCGCAAAATGTAATGCCCGTGAAAAGGGTAGGTGAACACAGTGTTATATAGAACATAGTCCTGAGAGCACGATTGAAAATGAAAACTAGATATAGTGTATGGTATAAACTATGCACCAAAAAGTGTGATATAAGATGAACCGGGCGTGAAATATAATATGCAATACATTGTGCGCAATGACAGATTCATTGGAGAGCGCGAGATAGCACAGGCACTACCGCGTGCTATGCGATATGCGCCTTGGAGTGTAATATGCACAGGGCAGTGTTGTGTAACCTAACTAGTCTCTAAAGTTGTAATATAAAATATGTGCTGGGGAGTGTAACGTTGCATATGCACTGTGACAAAGATATGGATCCCAGATTGTAATATGTATGGCATAGCACTGTGCGTTATAACATAGGCATCGAGAAAGGCACGTTAGATGGGGCAATATAACCCGTGTGAAGACAAGTGTGGCATGACATATTCACGGGGTGGTGTTACAGTGCACATGGGCTAGAGAATGTCATAGCATATGCACTAGCTAGTGGAATACAACACAGAGGTGTGTGGCACTCGGCAGGCAATGGTGGGTGTAACACAGCATTGGGCTCTGTCAGGAGCACGCTGTGACTCTCAAGTGATGTTCGTCCCCTTTCCAGAGAGTAAAATAAAAAGTATTACACATCCGGCAGTGGATGTGTGTTTTATTAACCGTGAGGGGGGTTTCTTGCATAGTTTTGGTCGAATTTTTGTCGAATCCCCTTTGAATGGCTTGGTGTGCATGTGTATTAAATGTGCCCGTCAATAGCTACCCATGTTTGTATAAATAAACGACAAGGGTGTCTACCAGGATTAGGCACCGTAGGGCATCAGACATGTCAGAGCTTCACTAGTGGTGTAAATACATTCCACGTGGATTCATTGCATGCATAGTCGCCTTTTAATGAATATCACGCAAATCGTCATGGTGATAGGTACGTACGGTTTGTCCAGCATGTCCTAGGTGTGTCTATAAATATATATTTTTTAAAAATAATAAAAAACAGTGGCCGGCCCTGGGGATTGGGGTCAAAAAAATATAATTAGGAGACTGGCCCTGGGGGATGGGGTCATCAGGGCCAATAAATTAGAATAAGAAGGGGAACCAAACAGCCCCCCTTCTTAAAAAACTAAAATAAATAAAAGACTGGCATCGTGCCGGAGGCCATGCCCCCTCCGTGCAGCACTCTGCAAACGCGCCCCCAACAGGCATCTCCAGTATGCGCCAGGGAGCTGCGCTGCAGCCAGGTGTTCTGAGGCCAAGCCCCTTTTTACACTTCTCTGCAACGCAGCTCTGTGGCGCTTACTGGAGGTACCTAGTGGTCTAGTTTGACCCTAGGGACCCTTAGGATTCAGGGGGACTTAATCTCTCAACTTAGAACAGCCACAGGGCGCGTTTACACAGTGGTGAAGGGAGGGGACGGGGCCTGAGGTGACGTGTGCAAACACGCACTATGGCACGTTTTAAATTGGGGATATAATTTCCCTTCAATACTGAGGGCCCCTGGGGGCTAACTAGCCCACCAAGTGCTTCCAGTAAGCGCCACTGAGCTGCATTGCAGAGAGGTGGTCCAGGCCGTGCCACTTTTTACACCTCTCTGCAACGCAGCTCTGTGGCACTTACTGGAGGTACCTAGTGGGCTAGTTGGACCCTAGGGACCCTCAGGATTCAAATGAACTTAATCTCCCAACTAAAAATGGACACAGGGCGTGTTTACACAGTGGTGAAGGGAGGGGACGGGGCCTGAGTTAACGTGTGCAAAAACGCCCTGTGGCCTGTTTTAAGAGGTAGTTTTAATCCCCATGCCCTATTATACACTAGGGGCTTACAGAGGAGGTCATGCTAATCACAGGGGGACCCCAACGCATAATGTTCCCTAGTGTATGTAGGTGTTTTCACTGTATTCTAAGTGTCTTTTAACATAGCACTGGCTCTAGGACTGGTTAGTCAGACTCAGTTACCACCAGTATCCGTCTGAAAAAGTTGAGGGTACAGGATGATTTTGCAACAAGGCTTCTTTCTGCTCTTCTTTTTGTTCTTTCTGCACGTTATCCTTCTTCCTGCACTTATCTTCGTATTTGAGGACTTCTGTTGCTTCTTTCTGCACTTCTTTTGTTTCTTTCTGTGCATTTTTTCTTCTTTCTTCACATGTCCTATATCTGTAGGCATAGTTAGAAATTAGCATTTAAAAAACCTTTGAAATTCACAGAAAAACCATAGGTTTCAGGCACGTTATAGTTAGGAATTAGCATTTAAAAAACCTCAGAAATTCACTGAAAAAACCATAGGTTTCAGGGGTGTTATAGTTATCTGGACTTTTCACTTGTACAAAACCATTGAAATTCCCCCGTTATAGTTAGTTCAGCTAACTATAACTCGCGCGCCCGCAATGCACTGCTGATGACGTCACATATTACATCACTCATGACATGGTCAGTGACATCACTCATGACATCACTGATGACATCTCAAATGACATCACTCATGACATCACTCATGACATCATCCTTGTGATAGAGTGGCAGACCTCCTCTCACCCTAATATAACCTTTGATACACACATTCAAAAATAGAGACTAAAATTTTCAAAACAATGGACATACCAATACCAGTTACAACAACCTCTTCAGTAATTCTAAGATCCACATACACATCCACTCATTCACCAACAGTCCTATACAGTCACTCATACATGTACTCACTCATCATATGTACTCATACACCTATACATCCTGTTACACAATGCCACTCATCCATAGAGTTACTCACACACATAGTCACTCATGCTAATAAAGAATCAAACATACATTTACTTGCATATACAGTTATACACACACCACCATACTTACTTTTACGGAAACTTACACATACTTAGTCTTTTAAACAATCACTTATAGAAACACATACTTATTCATACAGGAACTCTTTCAATCTCTCACTCTCACTCTCACATATACTCACATATATACACCAATAGTCACATATACTAGTTTAAAACATATGTAGTTACTCATAAAGACACTATTGAGACAGTCATTCACTCACTAACACACCCGGAACGAACTGCGTTAAGTGTGCGCGCACGCCACGAATGGCGTAAAGTAACTTAGCATTTAAAAAACCGTACAAATTCACTGAAAAAACCATAGGTTTCACACACGTTATAGTTAGGAATTAGCATTTAAAAAACCTTGCAAATTCACTGAAAAAACCATAGGTTTCACACATGTTATAGTTAGCGGAAATTTTACTGATAAAAAACCAATGAAATTCCCCCGTTATAGTTAGTGCAGGCAACTATAACTCACGCGACCGCAATCTTCTGCTGATGACATATGTGTCTTTATGAAAAAAAAATATTTGTAATATATGTATAGCTAAAAATTTATGGAAGAAGACATGGGCAAATAAGTGTCTAAATACAGTATTAGCATCAGCAGAGGATTGCGGTCGCGTGAGTTATAGTTGCCTGCACTAACTATAACGGGGGAATTTCATTGGTTTTTTATCAGTAAAATTTCCGCTAACTATAACATGTGTGAAACCTATGGTTTTCTCAGTGAATATATATATATATAATGTTTTATTTAAAACATATTAAAATATAAACCTAACAAAATTTAAATAAACATAAAAAAGACAAAATATGTAATTTTATAAATAATTTTTTTAAAATCATTTAAAAAAAATATTCTTAACGAAACAGTTGGAGGGAAAGTGTTGTGCTTTGAAGGATTCAGTTTTATTATTCCCGCTCCAACATTAGCAACAGCAGGGAAAGTGCTGGACACTGGAGGGAACAGATTTACAATTCCAACTCACCTTAAGCAAAAGCAGAAAGTGTTGGACTTTGGAGAGGCTAGATTTACTTTTACCATTCCAACATAAACAACAGTAGGGAAAGTGTTGGACTTTAGAGAGTTTCAATTTACTATTTCCACTCCACTATAAATAACAGTAGGGAAAGTTGTGGAATTTGAATGGGTTAGATTTGCTTTTTCCACTGCAATCTGAGCAACAGTAGGGAAAGTGTTCAACTCTGAAGGGATCCAATTTACCATTCCTTCTCCAACATAAGCAAATGCAGGGGAAGTGTTGGACTTTGGAGAGGTTAGATAAACTTAACACCAAAAGACAAATGAAAATACTAAAAACATAATTAATAAATCAAACCTTTGAAAAAGTCAAATTTACTATTCCGATTTTCAATATAGGCAAAAGCAGGGAACGTGTTGGGCTTTGGAGGTCTTAAATTTACTATTTCCACTCATATCTAAGCAACAGTAGTGAAAGTGTTAGACTTTGGAGGCGATAGGTGTACTCTTTCCACTCCAGTCTTCGCAACAGCAGGTAAAGTGTTAAACATTGAAGGGGCCACAAGTAGTATTCTCACAATAAAGTAAGGAAAAGCAGGAAAATATATTGGACCTTGGAGGGTTACTTTTATTATTCCCACTCCAAAATGAATAGGAAAAGTGGTGGGCTTCGGAGGAGTTAGATTTATTGTTTCCATTTCAATGTATGCAAAAACAAGTAAAATGTTGGACTTTGGAGGGGTTAAATGTACTATTCACACTCATATCTAGGCAACAGTGTTGAAAGTCCTGGACTTTGGAGGGGTTAGATTTACTATTCACACTCCAGTCTTAGCAACTGTAGGGAAAATGTTGAACTTTGGGGGTTGGTCAAGTGTACTATTCTCACAACAACGTAAGCAAAGACAGGAAAAGGTATTGGAATTTTGTGAGTTACATTTATTATTCCCACTCCAATCTGAGAAACAATATGGAACATGTTGGACTTAGGAGGGGTCAAATTTACTATTCAGACTCCAATGTAGTCAATAGCAGGGAAAGTATTGGACTTTGGAGAGGTTGGATTTACTGTTCACAGAAGCAGGGAATAGTTTGGATGTTGGAGGGATTAGATTGTCTATTCCCACTCCTATTTGAGTAATACTATAGAAAGTGTTGAACTTTGGAGGGGTTAGATTTACTATACTCATTACAAACTTAGCAGCAGTAGGAAAAGTGTTGGGCATTGGTGGGGTCAAATTGACTATTTTTACTTTAACAATAGCAAAAATGTTGGTGGTGATTTACAATTCCCGTTCCAATAAGAGCAAATGTAGGGAATGTGTTGGATTTGGAAAGGTCAAATTTACTATTAACCTGAAATGTAAACAAAAGCAAGGAAAGTGTTGGACTTCGGAGAGATTACATATTCTATTCCCACTCCAAAGATACAGTATGGAAAGTAGTCAACTCGGGAAAGTATTGAAATGTGGATGGAAGTATTAGATTTAGTATTCCCTATTCAAACACAGCAACAGGATGGAAAGTGTTAGACTTTGAATATGTAAAATGTACTATTCCCACTCCAATATAGGCAAAACAGGGAAAATGTTGGGCGTCGGAGAGGTTAGGCTTACTGTTCGCAATCATACATAAGCAAAAGTAGATAAGGTGGTAGGGTTTGGAGGGATCAGATTTGCTAATCCCACTCCTAATTGCGTTTGAGAGAACATTTTAATATACAGCTAAAAAAATTTAAACATATTTAAAATAAACATTATCTGAAATAAATATAAATAAAATTGAATTAAATTCTAACAATAAAACTCAAATAATAAAACATTTAGAACATATATAAATGTTTAAAATATTACCTCCTTAATACCCAAGAAAATGAAACACCAACAAACAATTGAAATTGATAAAAAATTTAAAAAGGAAATATAATTAATATTAATTGATTATAATGTGAAACAATTTAAATAAACCAATTAATAAATATAAGGTTAATTTAAGGAATTTTAAAATTAAATAAACAATTCAACCAATTTACAGTTAAAAGCAAAACATTATTAAAAAACAATTATTAATAAAGTATTTAATTTACTTAATTAATTATCAATCAATACATTAAATGAGAAAAATAAACTATAAATGAAAACAAATAATTCACGTTTTAAATAACACCCCACTCTACACCTTCAAACCCAACAACCTCTTACTAAACTAAAAATGCCTAATTACAATTTTAAATTTCACATTACAAATTGCAAACTATAATAAAAATCAAATGCAACTATTATTATAATACCTTTACTTTATAATGATTCAATTACTAATATCCATCAAATTAATTAAAAAAGATATTTTATACAATTATATTAAATAAAGCAATATTATATATAATTATATTTTCAAAGACAACAATTATAAGCCTAAACAAATACTTTTCTCACCTTATTTATTCTGTCCATCTATATGTTTTTTAAGTCACGATGTTTTTGACACAATATTTGTGGATTGTGATATTTTATCCACAATATTTTGGTAATTCACACTAAATACCGTTATCATCACTGAAATGTTTGGCTAAACTTAAGGACATATGGACAAGGAGTTAACACCGGCTTAGCAGCACTTTTTGATGGTAAGGCAGGGATTCTTTCATCGCCATATGTGCAAGCTGTCGCTAACCTCAGTTAGCGGCCGTTTTTCGGCGAAAACATGCATTTGAAATATCGGCACTTCTGTTAGCGATAGTTAACCAGAATGAGATGCAAGGTTGGCGTTCCCGTGCAAAAGCGGCTGCTAACCCCTCTTTGCCATATTTACAAGGAATACTTTGTACGGCGCAAGACCAAAAAATCTGCCTCTAACTGCAGTTAGAGGCAGTTTTTTAAGACAAGAAAATAGCTGGTCTTAAAAATGGTGCAAAGATTTGGGACCTCATGTCAGCAGGTTTTGGTGCTGGACAGCGCTGCAAGGAATGTTGCTGCGCTGCCCTGTGACAAAACTACAGGGCAGGAATGCGCACCATCAATAAGATCGGGCCCATTCTTGGGCCTCATACATGATAAGTGTTGCAGTGCTGCAACAAAACAGTGTTTCAACACTTTTCACTACGCCCTTCTTGCGACAACATGGATGTGCTGTATTCACTGTACAGCACTCCATGGTGCAATTAATGACAGATACGTCTGGAATCCTGACGTATTTGTCAGCTCTAAAGTCACACATTGCTGCAGTTGTGTCACTAGCATGACGCAACTCGAGCAATTGCATGGGCCAGCCTATCCCTGTGGCACTGCGTCACCCTTACGCCTGCCATGAGGCAGGCGTAAGGTACTGACGCAGTGCCGTCCTACAATTGGCGCAGTGAAATCTGATGGATTTCACTGTGCCACTCCTATGAGGCTTTGTTGCAGGGGAATGCACACCCTGCATACATCATACCTGATGCAGGTATATTGTGGCACAGGGCTTCACAAGGTCACACATATGCCTACATGCGTTACTTTGCAAATACGGCACAACATGGTGCAAGAATCATGCTGCAAGTGCGTCAAGAAACTGATGCACTGTCGGGGTGAAACTGTCAGAAGGGGCTCATAAATAAGCCCCTCTATATTTTTTACATACGTTGGCGCACAATGGCTGCCATGGTGCAAGGGTGACTGTGTTGTGGAGTTGATTGATGCTGTGGCTTCTCACTTCTCAAGACATCTGCAGGGCATCTGGACTAGTGGAGGGCGGGAGTGAACCAGTTGGCCTTCTTGGAGTGTTGTCTGCCTGTTCATTTCTTGAAGGATGCCAGGGTGTCGGAGCAGTAGGAGATCCATCCTTGGAAGTTGCGCGCTGCGTTGTTATTTTCTGTGACCGTTGGTGGCAAGAGGGGGTGATTATGGCGGTGGTATACGATGGGCATGGTGAAGACGTGGTGTATACAATGATAGTCTGTCCAGGAAAGTCTGGTGGTGTGGCTGTAGGTGAAGTTCCCACTGGCAGAGGAGACGTGCTCGAGCGTGTGTCCTGTCATATGGGTTGGTACGTGAACTAGCTTCTTGAGTCTGATGTTGGCGAGCTTCCCCAGTAGGGGGTGGTGTATTGGTCAATTGGGGCTGTCCTGGTGGAACTTGAGGTCTCCGAGCAGGATGGGAGAGCCTAGGGTGCAATGAGGTCTGCAATGGTATCGGTGAATGGGGGGCCATGGCTCGGGGGGCCAGGAGAGGAGGTTGACGCAGAGGATGGGGTTGGGGTTGATCCGTATCTGGAAGTGGAGGTGTTCCATGGTCGCCGTTGGGTCATTTGAGTGCGTGGTCAGTCGGAGTGAGCTTTTGTAGGAGATGGCAATGCCGTCAGGGATGATGATGGCGATGTGTGGAACGGAGTAGAGGTTGGTCCAGGTTTCTGTGAAGAAGGCGCTGTCTGAAGAGGTTGCATCGAGGAGGTCCCAGATTTCTGTTGCATGTTTGTGGAGTGACTGCACATTGAGGAGGATGTAGTTGAGCTGGTTGGGTTCATTGTAGGTCTGCTGGGCGGAACGAGGCACTGGTGTTCTGATGAGACAGAAGGTGTGTTTGTAGTTTTGACAGGTGCAGGGTTCAAGTGACTTCCACAGTGTTGCTAGATGGCAGGCGATATGGCGACCAGGGTTGATGGCGAAGAAGGTGCTGGAGCCATAGCGGTAGAGTGTCCGAGAGGAGGGCTCCTTGGTGCTGGGCATGATCCAGGGTCAGACTGATGCAGACAGGCTTGCCTATGGCTTGCCTTTGGAAAGGGAGACAACCATTACAACGCAGGCATTACAACGCATTGTAAGGTTAGTGATGGAGAATTTTAAGTTTTAGGGTGGGTATGGGTTTTGGGGTGCCATGGTTAATTTTAGGGTTGAGGGTGTGTTTGGGTTTTGGGGTGCAAGGGTTAGTCTTAGGATTGCAATCACTGGAGTGGGAATAGTGATTTTTACCCCTCTGCTATCCAGCACTTTCCCTACTGTTGCAATATGCCCTGTATTACTATGCATTGTAATAGAATGCAATGGAATGCTATACGTTGTAACATCATATATTCCTTTGGTACACCAGTGGTACGCACGCTTCGCATGGGCGCACAGCGGCGACCATCAGAAGTTCTGCGGGGCGGACTGGACAGCTGGGAGGAGGGAAACACCGGAAAAGACAGTGGAGGGGTCCTGCTCTCCTGAGTCTGCTTCCAGGAACAGGAAACAGGCAGCCAGGCTCCCTCCCCTAAGCCAATCACAACGCTGCAATGTGGCATTGTGATTGTTCTTGAGCGCCGTGACAAGGCATTCAGCCAGGGGCTGGAGGGGTGGGCATGTTCTCCATGCAGGCTGTAAAGCAGCCTGCATTACAAATAGGAAAGAGTGGATGTCTGCTTTGGGCGGCCTGATGAGCCAGTATTCCTATCGCCTTCACGCTAGTGTTAGCGGCAGTTTTCACTGCGGCTTCCTGAAACTATTGCCATGTAGCGACGTCTTGTGCATACGTCGCTAACAAGGCGATAGTTTTCAGCGGTATTCAGCGGTAGGAAAACTAGTCTTAGTGGAAATTAACGCCAGTCCTTGTACATATACCCCTTAATGTCTAAAACATCTCCATCTGTATTGTAACTCTGTAGGGCCATGGCATGTGATCAAATTTGTGACTGCTGAATTTGTATTTGTCAGCGGTAAAATGTAGTGATCGATGTTATTACTATATTGCTCTAGTAGTAGTAGTAAATCTTTATTCGATTATGCATCATAATCATAAAAGATAAAAGCATACGGACCACATAAATATGGTAAAAACATTAAAATATGCAGTCCACCATCTATATAATATATTTTGCATTGTTGCTGGGGTATTTAAATAAAAAAATAAATACAAAATATTTAGCACATTTAAAGATGACACAGCTCGGGTGATAAGTTACGGTGTTTACGTGATCCTGCCCCTGGTATTAAATATTAAAGACAGTTTGTACTCTGTAGCAGTTTGCAAAGAGATGGGGGGTCTGGTTAATTTGAAAAGCATGCAGAGGCTGTCTCCTTTCGTGATTGCACTTTCCAAATGCACATCTCCTAGTTTTAGATTGTGTGTCAAGCCTGCAAAAATGAGGTTAACTGATACACTGCTGTTGTTGTTTCTCTGACTTATTATCCCAGGCAGTAGAGCCTCGCACACAGCCATGGCCCTCGGTAATTTTGTATCAGGCCAATTAATTTTAATCTTCAATTCTCTCACAAGCTGTCAAGTGAGAAGATCGAAAAATCGAGAGCGCCAAAGGGCGAAATGCAGCTGGACGACAAAATGATGAGGTAAAAGGTGAAGTTAAAGTGATATATTTCTAATTGTAATACAAAAATAGGCGTTATTAGCAAGTAAATGTCTACCTTGTAAATCGTAAACAGCCTCAGTATCTGTACACAGGCAGGTTACCTTCAATGAAGGCCAACAACTAGAAAAACCCACTAGTATTTAGACTCACAGCTATTAATTTATGAATAAAAAATAAATTGTAACATATTTTAAATATTGTGGTTCCGACTCACTGAAAACAAGAAATTCATGGCCCCGCTACGTTCAACGTTCACTAGTGTAAACTGATAAATAATTGAATCTACAATGTGTACACAAAATATTAGCTTTAAAAATTTGGAAAAAATGTTCTCTCAAAAGAGTCCAAGGACAAGATGTACAAACCTATTTTGAGGTCAAAACTCAGTCATTCACACAATCGCTGGGGTTTGGGCCTGCAAAAGGACTTTTCAATACACAAGGCCCTCTTATGAGTCCAAAAATGGTATTATGACCCTTTCTGAATAACAAATAGGATGAAGAGTGAAAGAGGCGTAAATAACCTATTTGTTGATTGGTAAGGGTACTTATCAATAGTTTGCGATTGCAACTGCAGTTGCAATCCATTGATCATTCACCAAACCACCGCCTGCTCCCAGAGGTCATCTTCCATCCCTAAATTTGCAGCCAATCACAGGTCACTGCAAACTGTGAGCTGCTTAATTAATATTCATTAAGCCGGACCTTTAGAGACCCCTTGCAAATAGACATGCAATGAGACCTATTAGTCCATAGATTGCATAGCCAATTGTATTCCTATTCCCAAATGAGATGGAACACAAATTGCACATCTCTGGTTTGCGAATGAGGATAGTACATAGGGTCCTATATTCTCAGTTATGTTGGACAGAAGGAACCTTCAAAATAATATTTTTTTAGCATAAGTGTTGAAATTAGTATTTTCCAGGTGGGTGCACTGAACAGTAGCGGCTGGCACAGGTAAGAGCGGTGATGCAGTGGGTGGTGGAATTTGACAGACAATGGGATAAGTAATATTAAAGAAAGAAAGAAAGAAAACCACTTACTTTGCGCTAACCGCATCGCCGACACGGCGATGCAGCAAGCGCAAAGTAAGTGGTTTTCTTTATTTAATACTACTTATCCCATCATCTGTCTAATTCCACTAGCTCCACCCTGCCCCACCCATCCACCTCACCGTTCTTCCCTGTGTGAGCCGCTACTGGCACAAAATGGGACTGATGGGAATGCATCTTGTAAGATATTTAAACAAAAATGCATATCACCAGTGCCTGCTACTAAATTGCAAGCCAGAGCAATAGATGAAGAACAAAGGAAGCCCCAAGGGAACGAAAATATATTCAGCAGAGTCACTCCAATGTAGAAAAATCAGTGAACCAGTTCTGTCTCCTCCTGGTCTTTCAAGAAGGCATGACCTGTTCCAAAGAACTGAGGCAGACCGTAAAATCTGCAGTCCTCTTGTGAGGGCTCTGTGTGAATATCGTGTCGCCAGTGGAGCATGATGCACCCAGTTGTACTGAAATATAAAAAAAATAATATAAAAAGAAAATCTCATAGATCCAGTTGTAAGTATTCTTAAACTAAGCAAAAGATGGCTCTCAAAGACGAACAAAATAACATCTGCTCATTTCCACTGTACAATTTTCCTGCAGGGTTTTTGATTTTCGTGTATAAATATGCGTTGCCGTGTGAAATCTGCATTTCACGCTAAAGAGTGTTTTTTTCTACTATACAGCGAGGTGTGAGGCAAATGAGCTTCAGAATATTCATGAACTTCATCCGTTGTGAGTAACAAGGCTGAAACTGTGATTCTGTGTAACGTCTGAGCTTCCTTCGCCACAGTCTTGGAAAGGAGTCTGCAAGTTTCTGTTGCAGTGCGGTGGGGACTGGAGTTTGAGACCACGAATTCGGGCCATATGAGTGTATGTTGTGGGGGTACATTGGCAGTTGCGTGCTTCAGGCATTTGTAGCAGTGCATCCTGGGATAGCTACAGCGTTGTAACTCGTGTATATCTAATGGTCGCCAAAGCCCTTTTCAGAAGCCACGGCCAGTGCAGCTAAATATTGATGTGGTGAATACCAAGGGGGTCATTATGATAGCGGGCAGATCGCCCCCGCCCATATGGCGGTGGCGATCCGCCCGCCAAAATCTACCACCCGCATGACTTTTCCCCCCGCCACATTAGGATGGCGGGGGGAACCCGGCAGACGGGAAGACCGTCCGCCGGTGTTCTGCCGGTAGGCAATCCGCCCGATTGGCTAAAGGGCGGAAAAGCCCCGAAATATGGTGGCGGTGCCTTGTAGGCACCGCCATCCATATTATCATCTTTACGGTGAACTGCCTTTCCATGGCGGAGACTCTGCCATGGAAAGGCAGGCGGTTTTGTCTTTGGGGGCCTGTTGCGGGCCCCCAGGGTGTTCAGGGGGTGCACATGGGGGGTACCTATGGTACCCCCTTGCATTTGCATGCACAAGGTGACAGGCACTGCACGGTGCCTGTCACGTTGTGCATTCAAATGTACAACACGCATTTTACACATTGCGGCGGGTGCCGCAATGTTCAAAATGCGGGATACGGCCGCCAGTCTGGCAGGCGCATCCTAATGCCACTTGCGGGACGCCGCGACAATGGCGGGCGGTCCCGTTTCCCGATACGGTGACAGGTGGACAAAGTCCGCCCGCCATCCTAATAGGCCCCCAATGCTGTACAGGAACATCTTAAGGATTTTGAGGGCCCTTGGCCAAACATTATTTGGGCCCCTGTTCAGAACAGCTCTGAATTTATGATCCAGTTTCAGCTCTTCCATGTCCTCTTTGGCCAGGTCCCTAATTGTCCAAATTCTAAATGTGGTTACATCTAATATACAGGGATAGTGACTTTTGTTTTCAATATTGTAGCAGAGCAGCATCTCACAAATTTTACTACAAAAAGTCTTTCTATACTGACTTGTTTTTGTGGGATTGTGATTTGTGAGATTGTACATACATATGTGAGCTTGTGTAGGGACCCACAACTTTATGTATTAATACAAGGCTTTTAAGTCTAATGTGCAATCCAACTACAGGGGTGGGGACCCTGCAGTCATTCAAAGATTTGTGAGGCTGGTGTTTATTTGTCAGTCTGGGATATGGATCCCTTAGACTGGTTCTGTGCTTGGCTGGGGTGTGAAATCCTCTAGCCTGCTGGAGTTGAGCAAGGACTGGAAGTCTTATGGGACTACAGACGTGAAGAAACTATATCCATGCAGTTGCCTATTGATTGTTGTGCGTGTGGGTGCTTATGTGTTTTTTATTGCCAGAAGGTATTATGGAGCGCCGAGCTAGTGTTCTATTTAGTTGTGGTATGGAGTCCCTACTTGTTTGAAAATTGCATGTCTTGTAGGACTCCTGTTGTGGTGAGCATGCATGTGCGAGTGTGGAGCCTCTTTTCTTGTGTGTAGTCATCCAAATGGTTGAACGAAGGTGATGTTGTATGTGTCTTTTTATTGAGATTTAGTGGTTATATGGGATTATAGCATGTGACTAGTTAGTAATATAGAATTTTGCCTGTGCTATAGTGTGCCTTTGGGAGTTAGATGATGTTGGTGGTTGTGAGTGGCAGTGTTTGGATCAGGACGCATGCCATGTATCTTCTTTAGGTTGTGTGATGCTACTTTGTTGTGCAAAGGGAGACATGTGGTATCTAGTTGCGGTATGAGGGCTGCATGATAGGATTCTGGATGAGCAGTCTGACTGGGGAATGGAATGTGAGCTTTTGACTGATCTAGGATGGTGAGGAGTCAGTCAGTGGAAGCCCTGGACTGACATTAACATCTAATCAGAGTAGACAATATTTTATAAGCATGCACCTGAACTTGCAAATAGTCAATAAATGGATTAGATCATGCCTTCCCATGTGTGAAAAGTGAACACATCACTAACAGTTTGCCTGTGGACATTAATGCATGGTAGGGCATCATCACGGCATGTGATCACAAGCAGTCGCTGAATTGCTTCATCAACATATACAATGACCTTCAGAGAGGTTTTAATAGCATGTTTCAAATCAAAGGTATTGCTGATCTTGAGTTTGGCAGGGTAATTACAGTGCTTTGGTGTATCACTCCTGATTTCATTTCTGAAAACAATAGGATGAAAAGATCATTTTTATGTGCCACACCATTTAGGCACAGTGACGTTCACAGTGGTGTGCGCACAAACAAGAATGGTGTAAATTTTGAAAATTAAATATAATCCTAACCCCAGGTAAGAAGGGTAAGAAAGGAGATGCACACCAAATGCCTACACAACCAGTGATATCTTGAAAACTGTCCCTTAACCCAATAAAAAGATTAATCTTAGAAAAGGTATTGCTGATGGAATCTCACACTGTCCATAAAGCAATTAGATTTGAGATTGTATATCTGTTGTTCTACTGAGAACGTCTGTGTCAAGATGAAGAAAGGTAGAATTTTCTAGGAATACAAATGTGTCACTCTGTGGAATGGCTAGTATCCACCCGCTTTGCTTCCTGTGTGTGCCGCTGTTCCCGCCATTCTCATTCATTCTCTCTGTCACCGCCTACAGGATGATTGATCACAGCTGCCTACACAAGTACATTTGATAAATCAGAGCAAAGATAGAAAAAAGAAGCACTCACACAAGCTCAAGTCTACCACACACCTCACAGAAATGTTGGCCTATTGGAAATGTTGAGAGCAGTACTTTGTTAGTGAAGACTGACCTGACACAGACTCAACTCTTTATAAGCTGAATAGGTTCTTTAGTGGAGGGTTTGTCCACAACACTGAGTGCCACCAATTGCAAACACACTGGTAGTTTTCAAAACTGTAAATATCAAAACACAGCAATAGGGCTTCATTGGAATTGACTTGTTTCATGCCCATATTGTGATAGCGCGGATCCAGACTAGGTAATATTATTTAAGTATATAATAACTTGAAAAGATTCAGACAGTGGATCACCAATAGACAAAAATCCTGAATCAAGACATTATTAGTTGTATGGATGCATGAACATCGATTGGTCTATCGTTCACACTTTTCTGGGATACTGACGCAGTTAGCAGCCATGACATGATTGGATCACATTTTGGGACCATAGCGATAGCACTCAACTCTTTGTGTATATAACATCTAATGAATCAATGGTGTTTGTTTGGATGTGTATGCCTTTGTCAGTCATATACTAATTTCTGGGCCACTAGTGACGTTAACTGTCATGACATGAGTGAAGAAAATCTCTGGGTAGTATTACCTCAACACTGAGAAATTGTCACTTGTAAATTCAGTGCATCATTGCTTCCAGGCTCGGTTTGCGCCCCGTAAACACCTGACTGTATACATCTATCAATACATAAATGCATACATTCACAAATAAATACATATATATATATATATATATATATATATAAATCATTTTTTGAAAATAACATTTTTCCCCAAAAAACAATTAAAAATACACCCTACTTTAAAAAAAGAAGGATATGAATAATAGGACATATAGAAGTGATAAAAAAAGAAAAAAATGTGAAGGGGATAGAAGGGAAACATAGGTCAAGGTTATCCTCAATGAACAAAATTAAAGAATAAGTCAAATAAAAAGGAGAGGGCGACAGGTGACGCAAGATAAAAAGAATGGGAAAAGAGGAAAGCGAAAATGATAAATGGGTTGTGGTTGGTTCTCCCGTCGAAGCAAAACAATAGAGAGAAAAAAGAGAAAAAAATGAGAAAGTAAAAGTGTACAGGGAAATCACACACTTCTAATACGGTAAACAATTATAAAAAAAAAACTAGAAGTGAATATTTCAAATGTATAAGGTACATTCCTCTGCATCTCACACATGACATCCAGTGCCTCCCAACTAGTTAACTTACCAGAGTCCAGCCCCATCCATTCAGTATGGCACAACTCCTCCCCTATCACAGCACTATTATACACCAACATGCTTAGCTACAGCACCAATCCTGCTGTGACGATGTGATTGAAACATCTCTTGTCCCTCATACATATCATCTAATATTTTCAGTATAGAAAGGACCACTGGAATTATTTGATTGTGCGTCTGTTACCTTGCATGTGCACATTTGTTTTAACACAGGCTGTACTCCAGAGGACAGATGGGAAGGTGGTGCCTGTACCCCAGTAAACACTGAAGCATAGATTTCCACCTGCTCATAGCAGGTGGTAAATTAACGTGTTAAATTTACAGAGAGTTGGGAAATCCATGTCGATTTAGGCCTGATTAATCCAGTCCCACATGCCAATTTCCCATTCCATGGGATTTATCTCCTAAATGCCTGGTATTGGCACAGTGTTATTGCACAGTAACATTATTTTCGTATGCAGATTTACCACCCTGCCAGTACTGTGTAACTTGTAATAAGCCCCTAGTTGACAAAAATGCCAGCTTGCGGTTGCATGTGGCACAGTATTACAAATGGTACAAAAAAATAATATTTAGATTCCCAAACACCTGATTTGTAAACAACTTTATAATGTGGGAGAAATATAATATTCTCGACAGTATAATATTCAGAAGCAAATTTGAAATTTATTTTGGTCTGAAAAATTGACTTTGAGAATTATGATTCTAAAGGATGAGGCCAAATGTCAATATAATCAGTGAGCTACTTAAGGTAGTATACGTGGCACGTTTGAATGTCCCTGTCGAAATTTAAATATATGAACTTCATTTGAGAAAATATTGCCTGGACATGTAAAAATGATGGCTCATACCAACATTATGGCTGTTAGAGCACTGATGTGGTAGGACAAGGTCCGTTCGAATGTTTTAAATCTTGCTGCAGTTTTCGCTTTTGTGTTCTGTATATATTGTGTACTTTTTTTGCTCTGGTGGGTGGGATTTTTCGCATAATTTTCACCTGTGGGAGACTTGTTCGAGCAGAACTTGTTTTGCAGGAACTCAGTTTCCCAACAGTTTCCCTCATGACAAGTATGAGTGATAAAGGCTTGTGCACAATATGGGTAATTCCCCCAGAAATTACACACATTTCATAACAAGAACATTTCACAACTTTGCCCGCTACTAAGTAGAACGTGGAACATGTGAATTATATTCACAATTCCAGTGTACTGAGGTAAATTATTAACCATTTTCACCTTTGATTGAATAGCCGCTCCCTACTTTCAGAGAATATATTGTTTGGTATTAAAATCTGTTCATGGAAACCAGTGTTTAATGGGCATTCGTCATTCCATTCCATCGTTTTTACTACCATTCATATTTCGAATACATGTGAATGTTATGGTCTATTAGTGCAGCTCACTGGACGTCCGAATGAGGAGGTGTGGATATTAACAGTGTTTGAACAAACTTATTGTAAAGTAATTCTTCCACTTTGGCAAATTAAAATTGTGCAGTGTTCACCAATACGTTTGAAGAGGGTAAAATATGTTTCCTCTGTGGTTTTGAATGTTCTCATTAAAGGCTTATAATCCTGATTATCTTTTTAGAATCAATCCTTCATGCCCTGCATGCTTCTTGGACCCTACTGGATTTGTTTGTGTGTTTAACTTCAAATAAATAAATTAACTTGTTCAAACCATTTCATGAAGACTTAAAAGCGATTGATGTGCAAGTGCTTTAATGTTTATCAAAGCTGATGATGCAAACTTTCTCCCGGATCCATGCCCACACACGTTCCTGATGTTTTAGGGCTGAATTTTTGTAAGAGCTAAAATAGCTTTAGAGATAAAAATGGTCACCAATTAATCGCAACTAAAGAAGTTTGCATGCATATGTCCTTCCTATTAAGTCATCAAACAATTTCATGATCATCTACATAATGTTGATCAATTTTTGGAGGGACCCTAAAGTAGTCATTTTTTAAAAGAAAAAAGACGTGCTGAATGCATTTGAACTAAAAGGAATATCTCTGCATGTTTCATGTTGACTGAAAAATTGTACAATTATATGGACAGTACTATTCTTGTGAGCTCCAAAAATAAAAATGGTTGTCTACATAATTTTGTTCAGATTCGCGAACAAGTGGCAGCCATTTTCCAAATGCATGAAAAGGCTGTTCTCTAATGCAGGATTAGAAAACAGAATACCAATCCTACCAGGATGACTCAAAAAACAGTTATCTGGCATGTGCAATAGGTGTCATCAAGTTTATCTTGAAAGGGAAGCTAGCTCATTTCTGAAAGGAGGAGTGTTTGGCAGCCGGTGACAGTGATGTGAGTTGTATGTTTTCAAATTACGTGCTGGGGAAATGTGAAAACAGTGGATCAAACCGATGAGGAATCTTTTCCACGGTTCTCACATTCTCTGCCATCATGTCTCATCATTTGCTTGCCATTCTGTCAAAACAAGCATGCAAACTTTGTTCCTCAGAAGTCGCTACTGTGTTAACTGCAGGTAAATTCAGATTTAAATACTTGTTGAATGAAGTGTAGGGTGTGTTTTGATTATGATCTGTCATGGTTAGTAGGCTTCAGACAGCCGCGGTCCGTGTAGTAAACAGCGGTGAGGCGGTGGGGTCGCGTAAGGGGGAGATTTTGAGGGAACATGCAGAGGGAAAATTAAATTATTTATTTATTATTATCAGCATCATCCCTCGAAATCCCCCCTTACACGGCTCCACCGCCCTTACCTGCACGGAACGCGTCTGACTTCAGAGCAGTCTATTGCACTTCTTTGAACTGTTAATTCCCACTAGCCATCACACTAAAGGCTAACATTTCTACCAAAATGAAGAGCCCCATGTACTATTATTCCATTTGCAAAAAGGCTCCTGTCAGACTACCTCTTGAAGCACAGGTACTTTAAATCTGATGAGTTTTAAAGCCCTAAAAAACGTGAATTTTAATATGCTGCATTTTATGATGATCTTAATTATTTTTTATCTTGTATTTTGTAAATTAAGTCATTAATGATACGTGTGTGCAAAGGTTTTTATTAATCATGCATAATAATAATCAATTAAAACTAAACACCAAAAAGTGGTCTCAAATTACACACCGACTTTTTGCAAGTTTAAATAATATTTAGCGAACCATCCTATATACTAATGGATTGGTTAACCACTGCCTTCTCCCTCCAAAGCTGCAGACATGATTCCCTTATGGGAATGGATCCTAACTAGACCATTTTCCCTTTGCAAATCAGTAACCACCACCCCAACCCCTGGGGTCGCTTATCCATCAATGGCATACAACCACAATTGCACTCTTAAATCATTAATACATTCCTTATAAATTTAAAATGGGTGGGAAACACCCCCTTCACACCCGCTCCTATCTGGATGTGGTTGAAAAATTCCTCTTATGATTCACATAATCGCCCTCTTGGGAACGCAAACCCTACGATTTACAGATATATATAGAAACAGAAGGTGAAATCAACATCTTGGTTAACAACACAGTGCTTCCAAGGATTAACCCATGTATGGAGTGATCTGGAACTGATCAATAGCAGCAGAAGTTGGGATCAGGGATTTTGTTATCTCCAAGGGTTGGCCAGTCATAGTATAGCTATCTTTGTCTTAAGGTTTTATATAACCACAGTGGTGCTACAGACTTCAGTTTGCAACAATAGTTAAAGATGAGCGAACAGAAACAACTGCTCTACCCATTGTGAACCCCTGTGATATTTTTCTTTTATTTGTGTATAAAAAACAACAAATTCCAAAAAAGGTCACATTAACTAAGTGTCTTTTTCCCCACATGGGTAGTCACTTTCATTTCCAACAGTAGCAGTACATCCATCAAATGTAAGGTGTGATCCGTAACCTCTTTCCCGCCCAGTTGACCTATATAGACATCACAAGAAGCTGTCCCCAATATGCATCTGTAGGTCATTGCCATGTAACACAAATGTCAAGGGATGTGTACTTGACAAGGTCAGTGCAATTACTGGGAAAACAAAGTATTTTTTCTGGCAGTATTTTTTGTGTTTTAAAATAAATACTGTCAAATACCGCCTATGTCTATAGTGACCTGCTTGCCCACTCTAAATATCCTTTCAGCACCGCTGCATTGTAGCGGGTAGTAATTTCTAAGTATCTCAGCATGTCATGCAGCATTGTCCTAATTCACTGTAAGGTTTAATGATGATGCCTATACATTGTAGGTGTTTAAATGCCTACATTTTTAGTGGCAGATTTTTTCCAAACGTATCTTTGTTTGTAGCCTCTTTCCAACAAGCTCATAGATGGGGTGTAAGAGCAGTGCTGATCAAACCAACCTGGCTAATTGAGGACCTTCTGGCTAAGTCGGATATGTGTAACAATAAAACACGCCTGTCGTCTCTGAGAATTTGCAAAGAGTTATTCTGAAGCAATCGATGAACATCTATTGTAATCTAGATCCACAGTAGCCAGGAATATGCTGCGTCATGCGTTGAAAGTTCTCTGTACTAAGAAACTCTGGGCCACATTTACTAACATTTTACGTCATGGTTACACCACTTTTGTGGCACGTCCATGACGCAAAATATTAGTAAATATTTACAAACCCACACAAGGGATGATTTGAGCTGCCATGGTGGCTTTGTAGAAAAATATAATGCAATGCAGCGGCTTGCGCTGCGTTGCTTTGCATTTCATCCTGGAAGGTATTCAGAGCCAGAAGTACGGCGCTTTTTTGCGTGTGCAAACGGGTCTTAGACCCGTTTGCGCACGCTAAAAAGTTTGGGCCCATGTACAAACAGTATTTTGCGACTCTCAAATAAATTGCGACTCGCAAAATACTGTTTTGCGACTCACTATTAGGAAGGGGTGTTCCCTTTCTAATAGTGACCGCAAAGCTGTGTACCAATGTTTTGCGACTGCAATTGCGGTCGCAAAACACTCGAAAATTACCACCTACTTCAAGTAGGTGGTAATGCATTCGCAAATGGGAAGGAGTCCCCAGGGGACCCCTTCCCCTTTGCAAATGCATGCAATATTATTTTTTAAGGCTGCCTGCCCATAATAAATGAAACAAAAAAGTTTCATTTTTTTTTATTTTTTAAATGCAGCCCGTTTTCCTTTAAGGAAAACGGGCTGCATTTAAAAATCAAAAAGCTGCTTTATTTAAAGCAGTCCCAGACATGGTGGTCTGCTGAACCCAGCAGGCCGCCATCCCTGGGCAGGCCAGCCATTCCCAATGGGCTCGCAAATTGCGAGAGGCTCATTAATATTCATGAGCCTCCCAATTTGCGACCCCATTGGGAATCGCAAACAGTGTTAAACACACTGTTGTACATGCCAAATAGCGCCTTGCAAATTGCGAATTTCAAATGCAACGCAATTTGCGAGGCACTATTTGGCAGGTTGTACATCTGGCCCTCCATTGTTGGAACATGGGCGTCCCCATGCATCCACTCATGGATTTCATGGAATCCCATTTTTACAAAGGTTTGCAAATCTGTGATTTTGTGAAATCACTACACCTCCCAGAGGATGGCATAACGAGGAGAAAAATCTTTTTTTCTCATCGTTATTTCCTCTTTCTTTTCTTTGTGTGCTGTAATATGCAGCACACATAGAAAGAGGAAAATGCTCTGAGATATTGTTTTTGTGCAGGAAGGTATTCCTTCCTGCACAAAGACAATTCTCCTTGTAACAAAAGCACCCTTGCACCAGGGTTCAAGGGTGCCTGTATTGGCACTGGGCTGCCTGAAGCGCACCGGCGCTATAAGAAAGCAGAAGTGCACCATATCTTAGCAGAAATGGCACTTTTTTTCTCTCTCCATTTCATGCAACGTAGCACAACGAGTTACCTTTCTTCACTGCTTTGCGGGAAATGTTAGTAAATCTGGCCCTCTCTTTGGAAATATCACTCATGGTAACATAACTTTGTAGACGTTGTTCTGAAATGTTACAAGTTGTACTGTGTTGTTGTTTTAGATAGACACTTTTGAAGGTATCTTAGTTCATTTGAATGTATTATTCCACTCTAAGCAGGCCTGTTCAAATATGGGTGCAGGTAACATTGCTAATATAACCAGTAGCTGTTGGCAGGGAAAATAATCCTTTCCCTGATACAATATCCAATTAATGAAATTGGCAACCCTGAGCTTATAGCATGCAGTCTCATTTATTTTTAGAGATTAGGATTTTAGTCAATCCATTTTAATCCTCTAACTTTCATCATCCTGGAGCATTGTCTGGAGATTAGCCCTCGAACAAATATGTCATTCCTGGAAGCAATGCAAACCAGCACATAGAATTTTGCATTCAAATTATAGTAGCAGGTAAGAATTTGACTGTCTTGTTAACTGTGTTAGTTATTCTTTTAGATTTCAAAGAGGTGAGTGCAAAATGTGCCCCTTTACTAGCACTACTGCCATTAACATCTAACTCAATATTTTTAATCAAACGCTGATACTTGTTAATCCATGCCTCAATGTTTTATGCATGTATTTCTTGCTTTCCTTTCTGTTTGCCCTGCTCTTTTTTAACTTAAGATTGTGCCAGTGGGGCTCTGGCAGCAATAACCATAAGTCACAATATTGGTTTTAGCACCATTTTCAACTTTCCACTCCTGTTGTCCCTCTGACACATGTGCTTTGGTGAAGGTGATCACCATGCAGTGTTGCATGGCCATATCCAGGAGATTGAGGTGCATAGTGCCTGGGTGAACATTTGTTGCTTGGGAGTGACTGGGAAGATTTGAGCTTACAGAAACAAAGTTTTGCTTCTTAGATCAACTGCATATGGACCGCCCAAATTTCTTGTTTTCAAAGTCATTGGCTGCTCCTTTTTAGGTTGAGCCTGGGCAGCACATGCTCTGCGAGGCATGCTGTATTCAGGTAGGGACTTGAAGCTCCGCCCACTCTCTGCCCATATTTTTCATTGGCCTTTGCCATTGTCCACTGTAAACCGTGGTTGTTTATTGGTCAATAGGCTTAGTAGTCCCTCTTTAGTACCGCCTTGTCTCATTTTGTAACCTCCCATGGTGACACCCCCTGTTACATGTGTTATTACTCAGCAGGCTTTATTTAGAGCCTCCGAGCACTATTTTCTCAAATAGCTGTTGCAGGCAGGACAAGCTCTCTCCTAATGCCATTTTAAATTTTTATAGCACAATGCAATAGGCCTCGCGTTTTTAAGAGTTCAAGCTATTGGCATTGTAAATGACAATGCCTTTTATTTATCTGTTTAAAAACAACACATAGATAAAAGTCATTGTTGTTTACAATGGCAATAGCTCAAACTCTCATAAATGCGAGACCTATGACATTGCAAATGCTTGATATGTCTTGCTTGCAGACAGCCTCAGCTGTCTGTTGTTTAAGATATACTCCTATTCACAACAGGTACCTAATGGAAAAATCTTTGGTGTTCAGAAACACAATGTGCCTGGATTCTCAAAGTTGGGCATATACTTTTTAAAGACGAGAACCCTCACTCACCACTGGGGTGACATGCTTCATCATTGGATTCCCTCTTGTACATAGTGCCCGCAAGGTGCACTATGTTGGCTACAACTCTCCCAATGGAGAGGAGCGTGAGGTGTTTTGTAACTCCAATGGAAAACAGTGACTGAGGGGCAGAGTGCAAATCAAAAGTGACTTAAAAACATCACAGGAGGAAACACAACTTTAATAACTTTCCTAATGGATGTAAATAAAAAGTAGTGTGACGATAGGTATAAAGATATTTCCTATCTGACTAGGTCAACATGTTTCTGCTGGGTGACAGAAAGTTCATAGCATTCGTCAGGACCACTGTCTTGTCACTCTGCTATAAAGTGAAGAAAACAAAAGCCATACTTATATCATGTATATGTATCAGAGAGACCAACTGCAGTCTGGTCTTCTATCAATTCTAGATAAGAATGTCCTCCTCAACCTAATTCAGGTCCTTTTCAATATGTGGGTACCGAATAACACCACATAAATCACCTCATTTCAAGGCCAGGAGTGGGAGGAGATGTTTAAGATATACTGTCACTCATACATTAACATATCCAAGACTAAATACTATGTAGGTGGTACACGCATCAAGCTGAAAGGTAGTTCTCCATAACACTTGTGCTGTAGATATTGTATCGAACAAAGTATTTCCCAGATTTAAATTGAATAACATTTGATCTCCGATCTTACACCTTCTGTGTAGTATATTTTCATAAAGACATTCAAATAGATTAGAGCAAGGATGTGATTGCATATATCGTAAGTTTGGAAACCAGGTATTGTGACCATTAGAATGCATCTAACCTTGCACGTGTTTGACAGTTTATTCAATGAGATCATCTTGATTTTGAATTTAAATTGGGATTCTCTAATCAGTACAATGACTGCCTAATGAGCAGATTCTCAGTGTGGATCCTGTTTGTTATAATTGCCTTGAAAAGTGAATAATCAGTGAAACACTTATTGGCTGTGCAAGACAATTTTACATATGGATGCGCTCATCATTGATCTTAGTTTTCCAACTTTTGTCCATACATTAAGATAAGTATACATATTAGGCTTTGGGTCAGCTCTTGATTGGATGACAGTATTGCTTAACTCATTTCCCTTTTCCTGTTTGATGGCTTTCCTCATTATTCTTTGTTTTTCTTGCCTCTGGAGCATTTGTTTCTTACTGTGTTCTGATTTGAAGATTTGTGTTCTCCTGACTGTTTGCGTTCAGGTGGAACATGTTTTCTTAATCCCTTCATCCTTACACCCCCATACTTTCCGTCTTGCTGACCCATTCCCTGTAAAGTCATTCTATTACTCGGAATGACCTTTGTTTATTTTCACACACCCTCATCCTCTCTTGCTCCTCTGTGACTACCAAGTCCCTCCCCCCGTTGTGGCTTCTGCCACTGATCAGCATTGACTGTATCCCCCTAGCCCCTCCTTCATTGTTTCTCCCTTCCCGCCCTTCTCTGTTTTCGTCTTTCTTCAAAGTTTTATGTGTTTTATTATGGAGGATCTGGCAACTGTATTATGTTGCATAGTCTCTTCTTTCTGCGTTTGTGGACATTTTATTTGTTTTCTTTCTTTACTGCTTGAAGATAGTCATCCACCGGTTTAGAATGGTCAATAAAAAACGAAATGGCAGCCACAAATGCGTGCTCATGCATAGTGACGCATAGATGCGTATCTGCTATCACCTTGGGTCCCTGTAGCATAATAAGGATAATACGTGCTTTACGCATATATAGGTCATCATGCTTTTTTCAGTTTTTTTGCGGATGTTGTTCAGCATCAGCAAAGACATATTTTTTCTTATAGCCAATGTGGAAGAGTGTCAGCAAAAATATTAGCATAGGTCCTTATTGCTTTTAAAATCACTATCGATGAGCTCTGCCTTTGCTTGGTAGTGACTATAATGGTTATATTATGTTTGAACTATTGTTTTCGCTGCTTCTAAAAAATCAAGTTGCCCTGTTCTTTCTTGTGTACTGTGGCAAGGAGTTGTGTGGAATTCTAAGGTAAGAAATTTCATATCTCAACTGTGTGGATGTGCGGTGGTTTGGGGACTGTGGGCCATTTTTATCCTTGGACCCCACGTTCATACCCCTTGGTGGTCCACTGGAAATGGGCAGCTGTGGGACTGTGGCCTTCTCATTGGTTTATGGAATGTTGTTACGCGCATCTCACTAGGTAGACAAGAATAGATGCAGTGCAATTGCATACTTGATTTTAATACGATTAGTAAAATGCATGTGGCTAAAAGCTTACAAACCCAGTTCAATTTCTGGCAATACAAAGATCACACTTTCCTACCCCTTGTCTGATAATATTATTTGGAGCATATTTACAAGTCACTTTCACCGCTGATGCATCACTTTTTTTGAAGCACCGGATGCTCAGTGTGGTTCTCCATATTTACAAGGCCACGTAAAGCAACCCTGCGTGGCTCTTTTGGCCTTGTAAATTTAGCCCTTTTTCACGCAGCACTTTGCTTGAAAGGGGTGTGCCATGGGTGTTTCTGTGGGTGTTCCAACATACATGTATCAAGGTATCACTTTTAAAATGGTTACTTCAAAAAATAAAACTGTATAAGCAAAATAGCTCCAACCAGGGCTATTATGATGTACTGACATACACAAATTCAAAGTACAGTGTCGACCGCGAGGTGCGCGGGCCAGGCATGGAGTCACGCGGACCCCCAAAGAATTGTACCTTGGAAACGAATTCAACAGGCGATACATGGCGCCATGGAGGTGAGGCGTCAGTTCCGGTGAGGCGATGTGATTTTGAAGAGTCCGTGTAGTCACCCTCGTCGGTTATCGACTCCACGACAATGGGATGCTGGTGGCACAGGTGTCGGGAAGGCGGATAACTCCAGACGTTGACAGAATGGTTGAACAGGAAAATGCCCACTTTCTAAAAGTATAAACAGCTAAGGTGCCTACAAGGGATTTATTCTACTGCTCGTTTGTAAACTTGTCGGAGATTTATCTATAGTGAGCTCTAGACAGTAGCTTGCATCGACGTATTCCTAGCAACTAATTGCCTATTTATACATGAACCAATCAATATAGAGATATAAGAAAACAGAACACAGACGGGTGTATACTTCTGGAAGCATACATTTATGTAGAAAAATATATTCTTAGGAGGTACAAAAAATAGATATGATAAAAAATCACATTAAAAATGGGTGCAGTTTTTCTATGTGATTTTTCATCATATTGTTTGTTTCTGTATGCTACATTACAACTTTTTGCAAATGTTTGAAAAGGGTGTTTTTACACCAGTGACAATGAGATAATAATGGCAATATAAAATCTGTAAATCTCAGTCACTGTGTGTCCATTTGCACCTATCTATTTTTTGTATAGAGCTTACTATATATAAATCTATGACAAGTATACAAAAGAGCAGTAGAATCCATCCCTTGTAGGCACCTTACCTGTTTACAAGTTAAATGCCCAAGCCTCCAAGGGTCTATTGGGTTTCCCACTCTCTTTTTCACTTTCTAAAAGCGGCATTTTCAAACACACAATTTAAAAACCATCTTCACTAAAAGATGTGTTAGTAAATTCTGAGTTTAAAGAGCCTAAACTCTATTTCTCGAGTTTGTTCCCATGGAGAGTTACACTTGTAAGATGTCACAGTGCAGCACCCATGCTATCCTATTGAACAGACAGCCTTTCAATAGTGAAAACCGAAATTAGCAGTATTTCACTATAAGGACATGTAAAACACAAAAGTACATGTCCCACCTTTCACATACAGAGAACCCCTCCCATGGTGGTATATTAGGCCTACCTAAGGTATGCCTTCCATGTAAGAAAATGTAAGGTTTGGTCCTGGCATGTGCACATACTTGCCAGGTCAACATGGCAGTTACAAACTGTGTGCGCAGACACTACAGTGGTAGGTCTGAAACAGATTTACAGGGCTATTCATGTGGGTGGCACAATCAGTGCTGCAAGCCCACTAGTAGCATTTGATTTACATGCCCTGATACAGTCAGTGCTCTCTACTAGGGACTTACCATTAAACCAAATATGCCAATTATGGATAACCAATCATAATTATAATTTACACAGAGAGCACTGCACTTTGACACTAATCAGCAGTGGCAAAGTGCCCAAAGCATCTAGGCCGGCAAAAATGAAATCTAGCGCACAGTCAAAATTGCAGGAGGTAGAGGCAAAAAGTCAGGGGAATCCACACCAAGGATACCAAGTCTAACAGCTGCATAAAAGGATTTTTTTTAAAATCCTGCTAGCAATGCAGCAGTGGACTTATAGGGGTAAAAAACATCCATATACATGTAGGAGAGGGGATAGGGGAGAAAAGTGACGTGCACATTTTTCAGAGGATGAGAAAGAGAAAGAAAGTGAAAAAGTATAGGATGAGGAGAAGATGAAGAGTGAATATAAGTGATAGAAACGGGGAGAGAGCTTGCATGAGTGAGAGCAAGTGAGAGTGAAAAAGGGAGAGAATGGTAGGGAGTAGATGAGAGAGGGAGAGGATGGGTAGATGTAAGGGAGAGAGAAAGGGAAAGAATGAGAATTAAATTAGTTGAAACGGGTAGATAAAAAAAGAGTTGGAAAGTTCTGAGACCGAGGAAAATAAGAGACAGACACATCAAGAAAGAAAGAGAGTGGGAGATGGAACAAAAGGGAGAGGATGGGTAGATGTAAGGGAGAGAGAAAGGGAAAGAATGAGAATTAAATTAGTTGAAACGGGTAGATAAAAGAGAGTTGGAAAGTTCTGACACCGAGGAAAATAAGAGACAGAGACATCAAGAAAGAAAGAGAGTGGAAGATGGAACAAGAGAAAGAAAGAGAAATGAAGAGAAGGGAAGAGGGAAAGTCTGTGTGTCAGAGAAAAAGAGAGCGAGAGAGAGAGAGCTGAGGTGATGAGATCAAGAGCAATCTTTTGTTGATGTAGGTTTGAGTGTTTTCCAGGTGTTTCCCTGGCCTATTCTTGGTCACAGAGAAGACTAGGTATTCACTGTAGATTCCAAACAAAGTTTATCGAACATTCCAAGTACTATATATAATAGGGATCAGCTGTGAAATACCATTTCAATTATTTTCAAATGCTGCCACGCTGGCACTCCATAAATCCCATGAGATAGACGGGAAACCAATTATTTGATGTGTTTTATAGCAAGAATTATTCGATGGCGTCCAACTGGTATACCGCCATTCATGTTGACACTTGCATCCTAATCATTTGCCCCTGTGATGGTGACAGCACAGCTCCGTCTCTTGTATAGTTATGGACCAATGGTGCCATCTGGCGGCCAGTTGAGTTATGAATAACTCTGGATTCGGTATGCAGGTAAACAGTTGGCCTTGAGGTCTAGTTCTAGAACAGGTACGAGGAGATTCCATACACTGTTGGCAGCCAGTGCTGAGGCAAAACAATGACAGCCAAATCTGTAAAGGGAATGGCGGTTTTCCACTTTGATCACACTTACAGAGGAAAGTTGTATCATCCCTCTCTAGCATCTCTATCATCCCTCTGAAGACTCTCACCCCTGTAGGCGCTCTATATCATCCCTCTGAAGACTCCCACCCCTGTAGACCCTCTCTATCATCCCTCTGAAGCATCTCTATCATCCATTTGAACATCTCACCCCTGTTGACGCTCTCTGTCATCCCTCTGAAGACTCCCACCCAGTAGACGCTCTCTATCATCCCACTGAAGCATCTCTATCATCCCTCTGAACATCTCACCCATTAGACGCTCTCTGTCATCCATCTGAAGCATTTCTATCATCAGACTGCAGGTTCTCTATAATCCTTTTCGAGGATCTCTGTAGTTCCTCTACAGGTTGTTGTCTCTGTTTCATCCTCAGGGAGCACTCTGTTGTATCTCTGAAGACTTTCTATAATCCATCTGAGCCTCTATAGGCTGTGTATTGTTGTCCTTAGACTCACTATCACCCCTATTGCCAAGACTCTCTGCAGTCCCTCTGGAGGTTATCTAGTTCATTTTGGAATCCCCCTGTTGCTTCATCGGAGGTTATCTGGAGATTTTCTTGAGGTTATCGGTGGGTTTTGTGGAGGTTTTGTGGAGGTTATCTGGAGGTTTTCTGGAGGGTATCTGTGGTTTTTTGGATGTTTCCAGGAGGTTATCAGTGGATTTTCTGGAGGTTTTCTGGAGGGTGTCGGTAATTTTCTGGAAATTTTCTGGAGGTTATCAGTGGGTTTTCTAGAGTTTTTCTGGAGGGTATCTGTGGTTTTCTGGAGGTTCTCGTTAGGTTTTCTGTAGGTTATCGGTGGGGTTTCTGGAGGTTTCCTGGTGGTTATCTGTGGGTTGTCTGGAGGTTGTCGGTGAGTTTGCTGGAGGTTATCAGTGGTTTTCTGGAGGTTATCAGTAGACTTTCTGGAGGTTCTTTGTCATCCCCCTGCTCACACATTGTGATGCATTTGGGTGTTTGTAGGATATCAGTCTGGAAGCTCTCTGTACCCTTTCCAGTATCTGTGGATAACCACTTTGTCATGCCTCTGGGAAAGCAAGCAATCATCCACTTAAAGGCTTCCTGTCATTCCCGTGGGGGCGTTTGAGTCATCCCTTCGCAGGTTCTCTCTGTTATGCTTCTGAAGAACTTATATGTCATCCCTCTGAAGGCCTTCTACCATCAGTCTGGAGGCTCTCGTTATCATCACTTTTCGGTCTTTCTCTATCACTCCTCAGGAGACTACATTTTCTCTCTGGACCTTGAATGTCATCCCTCCAAGCTTCTTGCTGTTATCCTTCTGGAATCCAGTCTGTCATTCCTCTGAAGGCGCTACATCCTGCTTCTAGCAGATCTCTATTATTCTTCCGTAGAGGCTCTATGTCATCTCTCTAGAGGATCTATTGTCTATCTAGAATATCTCCCTACCTGCCAAAAGACTCTCTTCTGTCATCCCTCTGTAGGTTATCTCTAACTTTCTTCTAAGAGGCACTTTATCTTCCTTCTAGAGGCTCCCTCCATCATCCATCCTTGTCCTGACCTCTACAACTTTTACTGACTGACTGTTTTCAAGACAGAACCGAAGACATGTTGTATCAAAGAGGCATTTCCATCTGCCTAAAAGCCGCATGGACTACTGGCACGCTCACCAGACCAGTGCTTAATGTGTGCCAGTGTTTGCTGGAACTTGGCATCAGCACTTTTTTTGTTGAACCCGGCACAAGGTGATGCTGTCTGTATATGTTTGAAAAAATCACATCAGCAGAGGTTTCAAAAACGGAATGCACCCCAAAATGTAAATAAGAATACATCGTTCAGGTCCATTGCACAGCTTTGGTGGCATGGACTAATTCAAATTGGGCACATTTGTTGCAATGTGATGGTTAGGAGGTGATGGTGACACTGGTGTTTGGCAGCATTGATAGGGTGTGCAGAGTGCAGTGGCCTCCCATGAAGTCAAACTAAGCAATCGATAAGGCACCATGGAGTGTACCCTGATCATAGCCGAAACCTGTGTCTTATACTAATGTGCTGTGATTCCTGTCCCACTTCAGACCTAGATCTTCAGCACTGGAGATGGAAAATAGGGTAATTCATGCACTAGCCTTAGCTAGTTAAGGCAGCTCTTGTCACAAGCCAGGACTTTACCAAACATGCATATAGATGTAAAAATAAATAAATAACCGAAATGAAAGAACTACCTAATTATTTAATTAATTTTGCGCATGAAGACAAAAAAATGTATTGGTGATTGACAGTGATTCATCTAACTTCCAGTGCCTGTTTTTTTCATTCCACATAATTTAATATGCGCGTGCAGTCTCATCTTGATACTTGTCTCACCTTATTCAGCAGCAATTCATACTTAGTTGAACACAGCCCAAATAGCCTTTCGTTTCAGGTTACCCTCCGACCAGTATACTATCAAAAACAAATATTATCCAAGCCAATAGGCCTCAGCCCTTTAAGAGCATGCAGTTGGTTTTGTAATGTTTTTTTGTTAGCATTTACTCGCGTGTCATGACGTATGTAATCCTGCAGTGGGTTTATCTGTTAAAGAAAACCGATTCCATGATAGCCACCATTGCATAGTCATGTGTTGTGACGTAACACAAGTGCATGCATGTATAGTGACAGATATGCTCACATGCACGTTGTTGCCATGTGTAATTTACCATTTTAAAGTAGTAGAGGGCAGTTTAAGAGAAATACGTAAAAAATGGGAAAAAGAAAGTGTGTGAAGTGCAAAAAAAAAAGGAAGCGAGTAGCTCAGAAGCACTTTTTAACTGCTAGACGCTCATTTAAGATGGGAAGTGGAATGGAGAGCATCGGAGAAGAGAGCAAAAACAGCATGCTGGGGGCGGAGAAACATGTGGGGGAGAGTGCATGGAAGCGCATGCACTCCAGTGGAGTTCTGAAGAATACAAAAGGAAACACAAATTGGAAAAGCCAATGGATTTCTGCTTTAAAAAGTCTAGCTATTGAATTTGCCTTTACTTTTTTGCATTGACTTTAACTAGTGCCAAAATGCCCATCAATTAATCATAACACATGCATTATGCTGCATGTGCATACATACATACATACATACATACATACATACATACATACATACATACATACATACATACAGATGCCTGGCCAGTCAGTTTGGAATGGGTCACCTATTAATGAAAAGCCCTTCTAAGATAGCTGCCAATGCGTACACATGCATCATAACACATGTGCGTGTGTCTTGAGGTGTGCATGAGTATGAAACCATTCCAAGATGGCCACCGATGGGTTCACATGCATCATGGTACATCTTCTACTGCATTGTGACACACTGGTGGCCATTGTGATATTTTTTATTCCATCAGTTCAATATGGCCAACAACCATTTTTGGATGGTGAAACTTAAGAGTAAACAGCCAAAAAAGTTGTACATCAGTACTAAAAAAATCGGCTCAGTGTTACTTTGCAACCGGGAGACCCTTGTAAAAAACTAAATTTTTCCAAATACATTGAAAAGGGAGTGCAGGCTGGAACATCCTTAGGGGTGTGCGAGGAGAAGGAGAGGGAAGTAATTAGAGATCACATGGCTGGCTGGTGCTGAGCACTGTAGCGCTGAAAGGAGCAAACTGAAGAGGCAACCAAGGAAAGACATGCATTCCTATGGAGTGCTGAAAGGCAAAGAAAAAGAGACCCTTCAAGTCAGCAGAGGAAGGATACAACTCATCCAAACAGAATGAGACCTAAATGCTCCTACTTAGGAGAAACACAAGAATAAGAACCAAAGGTATCAAATCGAGAGCTGTGACCTGAGAAAGACTACAAAGTTATCCAACCATGAGCAGGGGCTGACCCAAAGCACACTCTAAGGGTACATTATGTATTGGAGACATTAGGTCTGCCAGGAAACAGCTCAAACTACCTGTTGCCAAGACTAAGAGGAAGGTGATGCAAAAAGTAAATGATAATGCCTGAACCTGGACCCTGTTGTCTATACCGTTGAGCATCTTTGCAGAGAATGCATAGATTTAGAAGGGCATCTGCCACAAATTGAGTTCTGGACATATTCCTATAGGGCCTGGAAACAGCGAATGCCTGGCTTTAAAGGGAAGCCTCTGTGTGATAACTGAACATTTGGAATGTATAGCAGTGATTTTATTGGAGGTATTAGCGATTTACTCTGCAGACGTAAAGGTGAGAATGGTTCACACTGGGGCAGAGGACGGGTGTGCGGTGCGCACAATAATGTCAAGGGTGCTCAGAGAAATAATGCAGGCAATGAAATGATGCTGAGAGCAAGAGAACACAAGGAGTGGGTTACATGGCGAACAAAGGAGCCATGTTGGAAGGTGAGGCTATATCCCAACCCCTGCTCTTGAGGCAGCGCCTGATCTCTGGAAGCTTCCTTCCCATCTCCGCAGCTCAACACCAACCCTCCCATGTCTTAAAGTGTAATCCAGTTCATACAGCCTTCCGCCCCGAGCAAGGCAGAGATAATTAAAAGGCTGTGAGGTAGATAAAGTCGAGCTTCACTTCAAAGCAGGTTCCCAACGTATTTCAAAGGAAAAAAAAACCAAGACAGAAAATGGAGGTAGCGCGGTTTGCTCTAGTCCCGCAGCTGCAGATGGGGACATGTGTCTAATGAAATCATTACGAGTTGAAGATTGCAGAAGCTAGGATTTCCCGGGGAAGCACTTCTGCGAGCGAGCTGCCAACCGGAGGAGATTGGAGAGGCGCTCAATTTAATGCTGTTGAGACATTGTGAGTGACAAGCTGCTCTGAGGAAATGCAGCCGCCCTTCTATTCCCGTTCGGCAGCATTTTTCGGCGGCAGCTTTAATATTGTTTGTGGCCTACTTTTAGAAAGGATAATGCCCAAGATTAGGAGTACAGCTAGACAGGTGCTCAGCTTTGGCGGCCATTTTGTATAACGTGCTTGGCTGCCCTTGGGTACGGCTATGTGGAGAAATTGAACAGCGCCACATTGTCAGTGTGGATGAAAACATGTTTCTTTTAAAGAATAAGCAACTATATCTGAATAAAAATATATACCATATTTACTACAAGTCTTTAAATCTATGTCACATTGGGAGGGGAGGGGATCGGGACAGAGGTGGACGTCATCCTAAATTTAATTGACAGAATACAGTATTTTATATCCGGCTGGGAAATATTGTTTTGCATAGAGATTGGGCGGGGGAAAAGGGAGGGGAGAAAGAAAATGGGGGAAAGTGAGAGAGGAAGACATGTTGTGAAACAGAGGTAGAGTGTTAGAGAGAGAAGGAGAGATTGTAGAGTGAAGAGAGGTAGACAGGCAATAAGGAAAATAGAGAGCAAAAGAGAGAATGTGAGAAAATGTGAGAGACGAGGCAGCAAGGAAGAGAAACAAAGGTAGAGAGAAATAGCATGAGAGAGAAAAAGATAGAGAGAAAGAGACATAGAAAAAGAGAGCAACAACTAATCCCATACTGGATGACCAAAAATCCTTCATTAATTTCCCGATGACGTTGGTGATAAATCACTGGGTGGGCTCTAGTATACTCACTAACCTCTGCTTAATATTGGAGGAGAGTGGCGTGTAAAAACTTTGGAACTTGTACTCCTTTCCATCAGGTTGCCCCCTATTGGTAAGGGCACAAATGAGCTAAAAGTGTGGAAACACATCACACGTCACTATAGAGAGGTACATGCAAGCAGTGTGCAAGCGCTAGTGGTGCATAAATGGAGCATATTGCTTTGCACACACAATGTAAAGCAGTTTTGAATGAGCCCACTCCAGAGGTAAGTACTTTTTAATTCCTTGTACCTTGATTACTAGTCTGATTTCTTTGCAACCATTGCGGCTTACTCACTGTGACTGCAGATCTTTTAAAGTATGGCTTTTTATTTGGATTTTGCTAGTTTGTTAGATAGTTATCTTTCCCTTTAACCCATCATTGTTTGGTAATAAGCTGACCTCTTGTTGTTTCAAAACATGTCTGTTTACAGTGAGCCTGCAACCGCCTGTCTTCGATTCACATCTTCGTGAGGTCACGTCCCATGATGTCATCGACATGTCACGTCACTTCCGCCAAACCTCTCTTTTTGTTTAATTGACTCCAGGATACGAGAACCCACCAGCTTCCATGTCACAAACTCGTCTCCTGACTTATATTTTATTACGCATGAGTTTTGAATGTTTAGTCTGATATTTCTGGATATTTTTCTGTTGTTGCCCGAAGTCACCTTCAAGATAGGTAATCCATTGACAACCTGCTGACAGCGGGCTGCCTCCCCACGTCTGACATTGATTCTGATGCCTTTTCTGCCCGCGCATTGCATGCTGATGGTGGTGAACCGCCGAGGGCAATGGGAACTATCAGAACTCTGCATTTCTATAATCTCCCTACATAAGATCTGAGCTTTTTCTCCCTGTTCAGAATGCAAATTTACTGCTCTGCGCAGCAAATTATTAAGGTAATTAAAGTGTAAGCTTCTTGTGTAGTGAGGTGCCAAAAATGCTCCGTTTGAGGGTCTAATTAAAATTGATGCTGCCAAAAGCCTAGAGCCTTCAAACTGGTAGAGAAACCCAATTTCTACTAAAATTACAGCTGTTGAGTTCGAAAGCACTTTGTCTAAAAATGTGCATTTCTATTTTTTGCTGAACTGGAACAAAATTGAGGAGTGCATTGGTATTCGGAACATTGATGTAGCAAACAAATCAAAAAGCCTAAAATTGCTTTTTGTTTGACAATTCATTTGAGGAATATTCTCCTGTAGACTGAGCTGTCCCAAGGTGTGATAGGGAGATTACCTTATGCCCTTCACTTAGCAGGGCCCCATTCTTCTTCACCATGACATAGTTATTGTACACAAGCCTGTCATCTTCATTAATGATGATTCAGCATGCAAGGCCATTCCACTAGGTGGGACCAAATGTGACGTTTTCTCTTTCCCTGGAGTAAATGTTTTTATTAATAGTTAGAAACAAATGCTTATGGCACCTGGAAAAAATGGAAGGAAAGGCTGGAGGGCCCCATATTGGTTTGGCCCCAGGCCTTGCTAAAACGTCTGGACATCTGGCAAACCTGCATTTAGCAGTCAAGTCCATTTTATAGATCCTTCATGTTCAAGTAAGGCGCAGCTAAATTCTCCATTTTGAAAATTACTTAGCTAAAGAGGAGAATTGTACTTCCCATGTAGCTTAAATGAAGGCTAGGAACAGCTGTCTATTACTAGAATTTTTCCTTCCATTCTAACAGTACCCAGGTGATGTTCCTCAGCCACTGATGACGATGCAGATTAGATTCTATAGACTGCATCAAGGTCCAAGAAGATAAAGACATTGTGTAGCTAACTGGATCGGAAGATCCAAAATTAGCCACAAGTGAACCGTGCAATTGCAATGCTTTAGCACGCTTACCAGTTGACTGTGAAAGTTGTGTCCCCCTAATCGCAGTGAGCTGTGGAAACCAAAATCTATTAGAGGAACATCAATCAAGCTTAAAACGTGTCCATATAAAAATAGAGGACAAGAACCAAAAAGTATCCCTAGCATTATTGGACCTTTCTGCCACCCCCACTGAGGGCTCGTGCAAATGTTGATCACTCATATGGGTCCAACATTCTGAGCATGTCAGTAGACACCATCATTTCAATTTTACTGCAGCAACTGGTTCAGCTGGAAGAACATTTGACTCCCTTAAGAGGGAAAACACTTCAATGCTCTTCCTTCTTCACCCTTATTTTATTTATTTAATTTAATTTTCAGCAGCTATATGAAGCTATTGACTGACGTCAATTATTATCGTGGTCAGCATTTCCAACCGATGCAGTGGACAGTCAGCCTTTGTTTGGATAGTAGAGGTCTCTATATTGACTAATCAAGGAATGTCTCTTACAAGCAGGTCTGACTGCTAAAACGGTAGATGTGGGCATAGATAAGCCTGGCGGGTTCTGCATGGGCACAGATATTCCAATAGTGGTTGTGTTGTTCAAGGTAGCCCATTTTTATCTTCAGCTTGATGAGCTTTCCCGGGAACGCCTGCCACCATTTTTTTGAAGAACAGTGAATACCAGGGAATCCTAATTTACAATAAAGTTATCTGCCTGGATTAAACCAATACCATCTAAAAAAAGCAGCCAATTACTTCAACTGTAAAGGCTACAAAGAGTCAGCAGAAACTAATAACACTGTTTCTCTGTTACCATATCGCACCAGCTATTATAGCTTTATAGAAATTACCATCAAAACTCTGTGCACACCACAGAGTAATGAAACCAATGACTCTGGCTGGTCTCAGATACCAGCCAGAGTAACGAAAATCAAATATGTAAGGGGAGGGAACCTGCACTGCTGAGTCTATGCTAACCAATTCATTTCACACAATCAGACCCAACAAGTTAAAAACCGAATCAGTTTGAGGAGAAGTGGGGCTTCATGTAGAGAACTGCCTTTGAAGGCCCTTCTGTCCCTCCAAAGTCCCATCCCCTTTTAAAGAAAAAGCTTGCTGAGGCAGCCACCAATGTCCCAGGTGTCTTTTCACATCTGTTAACTGATATAAGCTGCTTAAAGCCTCCTAAAATGAGCAGAAAACTTACTCAGTGCAGGGGTTTCCAGCTTGCGTTATCAGCCACCATGTAATCCCGGCTCTTCATTGGTTGAACCTGTGAAGAAAGCCCATATGGCATGACACACAGCACTGTGTGAGTTGAACGGCCTACACATTGTGTTAAAGTACTGTAACTCCCAACAAAGTAGTCTTTAAATCAAGTTAGAAAACAGGAGCATTACGTTGTGTTCAGTGTGTTGAATGTAATTGTTGTAGATTGCTGATTCACAGAAGGCTCACAGAAGGTGCTAGAAGGCTTTGTGTTCAGATGTCTCTTTAACATTTTATCCCTGGCGGTTGCTAAGGAGTTGCTTCAGAAACACTCCGCGAAGCAGATGCGCGTCCTTTTGCTTAGTGGGTTGGTTCACTGAATCTTGTTTTACCTCACTGTGGAGCACAGCTTATTTATTAAATGTTTAATCGGGATACATTAGCATGTGGATAATTAAACTCTATTGATCTAGTTTTACTGTACTAATCCATACATTAAAGTGGTTGCACATTAATCTATCTGTTTAAGAAGTCACAAACATTGTCTGTAGAATAACACCTTAAAAAACCTGTTCTCTGGCTTTAATCCACCTCTGTAAGCAATCATATTTCTTACCTCTGTTAGAGAACTTTAGGGTGAGAAAACATGGCATACTTTTTTCATGCAAAAACATGTGGGTTATTTTTAGGCTCTTAAATAATGTAGGGATGCTAGCGAGGAAAGGACAGGAACTCACAAATGCTTATAGGTTACAAGGATAAGTGCAAGCAGAAAAGACATAGTCCCCACTAGGAGCAGGCGTAACTTATTGCTGGCCTGGTCTAACTCTCTAGGGCACACCGGCAAGGAATCTCCAGCACATCTCTTTCTATGATGTCACGGGGAACCAAGAAGGCAAGACTGCAAACATGGGAAATATCTAAGGAAGGATACTACAGGCCCTCAAAATGACCAGTAAACGTTATGATTACCCTACTAGAAGTGTGATTTTCTTTTCACAACAATTACATAAACATTCCAATTACAATCCACCAATGAAAATTTCACAACTAGCACATGCTTTGTGCCATTACCTTCTTATACTACAAATGTTTCACACATTTCATAACAATACATTTGCACAGCACATGACTATTGTGAAAGAGTATCGTCTTTACATCCTCACAAACAAATTCTCACGGTAATCTCAATATCGCAATACTTCACATATAATAAGAAATATAGTGAAAGGACATTTTTGTGCCTGTCCTATTTTTTTGAGGGGCTACATTTTTTCTTAATTTCCAGAGCTGTAATTACAAGATATTTTGAGTAGTAGTTTTTGTAAACCAGGTGAAAGACAGTGGAGGCTAATCACACAAAATTATGTGTGATCATTGGAACTGCTGTTCCATTTGCTATGCAGATATGATGTCTGTAAATAGATGTGATTATTGAGTCGTAAAAGGTTTGACAATAGCGTTTTTTTTTATTCTCAGGGAGGCTGTACGGTTGTAGGATAGACTGGGGGTTTTGTTTGTTGTTAACGTGGAACTCCCTAATAAAGCATTCCATCTGGAATTTGAAGAAGACCCAAGTTTCAGATAATGATTTATGGATTAGGCATGAATATTCAGGTCTAACCAAAGCTTTCTCACTTCCATCTAAGCCTCAGCCCACCTAAGACTCATACCCTTCTCATAAAACTCTGCAAATAGGACCTTGTGGGTTGAAATGTCTGTGCCAACCAGTACAGTTTCTCATGACGTTATAACTGCTCAGTGATCAAGAATGACAAGGCAACACTGGGGCAATGGAAAGTGAAAAGGGACAAAGAGTAACACTGATCGAAAGAGCAAAGAGAGGCATTACAACATTATAGTATGAGCAAAGACGCAATAACTGCCACAAAGGGAGTACTCAAAGGGGTAGAGGTCTGAGGTACATATGGAGGTTAGGATCCTTCTTTGTGGACATTCTACTTGACAGCATTATCAATGCTGAAATTTAAATGCTACTTTATTCCTGAGCAAAAGCATAATGTAACCATTAGTGATTCCATTGTAGTTCTCAATTATTCAATAGGTGTGTTAGTCTACACGTAATCAAAATTAAATTGTGTGTTACATGGTGTTAGTTGCCTTCCATCACCATTCAGGACTTTAAAAGTTTTCATCAAGAATAACCCAAACGTCTTTCATATGTTCTTCAATGGGATGTGATTTCTTTCTTCTGAACTTGTGCTAATCTATGCAAGCACTCGAAAAGAAAAATCAGAAAAAAGGGGGCTGATTTGCAGTTTTCTTTAGGACAGCTCCGCAAATAAGTGCATTGTATAATTTTTATATATTTAAATATTGCATACCCAGCAGGGAAATAAAAGAGTATGCTAAAAGAGAATGCTAAAAGAGAATAGGAAACAGTTTACGATAGTGCATGTTAAACCCTGGATCCCTGGTTGGCTGAGGTAGGTACCTTAGGCCAAGTAGGGACCCGCGTTCCAACGTCATGGAAAGGAAGGTCACCTTCTGAGATAGCCCCGCTCATCCCCTTGGTAGCTTGGCACAAGCAGCCAGGCTTATCTTCAAGCCAAATGTGTAAAGTATTTGCAACCACGTTCACAGCAACCCAATGATGACACCACATGTAGACTCCACACGAGTTTTATAAAAACGAGTACAAACTTTATATAAAAAGATATAAGATAAATCCACATGATCTAAATCCAAAATATGCGTATTTGCATTATTCTTCCTGGCCAGTTGTTAGGCCAGCCAGCCCTGGCGATATTAATGAGCACTTATAAACATTCTACTGTAACCCTAACACCATGTTATGCAGATCGTAATGCTAGAATCAGGCATTTATGCAATGTAAAAATAATGTAATGCGTACGCAACAATCAGGCACTTTGCGATGAAAAAATACTGCAATGCGTAGCATGTCAATCAGGTACTTTGCAATGTAAAAATAATGCAATGTGTAATTCAACTACCAGGTACGTCGTTATACAGATGTAAGGCAATGCGTAATACACTAATCAGGTAGTTCGTTATGCAGGAATAATGCAATGCGTAATACGCTAATCAGGTAGTTTGTTATGCAGAAACAATGCCATGCGTCATACACTAATCAGGGAGTTCATTATGCAGGAAAGATGCAATGCGTGATACACTAATCAGGTACTTCATTATGCAGAAATGATGCAATGTGTAATACGACAATCAGATACTCCGTGATGCAGAAATGGAGTAATTTGGAATACACTCCGGCACCGATCACAATGACCTAGGCGGTGTCTCCACCACTCGTGCTGACTCGCAGGTAGCCTCTGACAATAGTTGCCCCCAACACGGGTATGGTATAACACAAAAAGTGCAGCTTCGCGCTCCGGCCCCGGTACTGCCACTCCCTTGTCAATATGGGCTGCGATACGAGCCGAAGCAGAGGCTCGCGCTGCTGAAGTGAGAGAGAGGCCGAGAGCGTCTCCCTCCGAGCCCGTGCCTCACCCTAGGAGTCGACACACGTTACCTGGGGGGTGTGAACTCACTCTCCTCTCCTCGTCTAGCAGTTTGGGCCTCCGATGCAATCTTTGGGACTTGGCAACAGCAGGCATGGGCCAGCGGCTCAACTCCTCCGGGGCTGCCGGTCCGGGCCGCTACTACTACGAAGATCTCAGGCTGCCACAGGGCACACGCACACAGCATCACTGAGACTCCCCATAGCTTCGGGTGCACAATTACCAGGAACTCCACACGAATGTCTCAGGCTGCACGAAGATCACACGCACAGCGTCGCTGAGACTCACTTTCCTCCGGGTGCATGTTAGCAAGGCAATCCTCACGAAGGTCTCCCGTTGCACAAAGCACACAGCGACGTGGAGACTCACTTGGATTCCGGGTGCACGATAACAAGGTAATCCTCACGAAGGTCTCACGCTGCACAAAGCACACCGTGTCGATGAGACTCACTTGGATTCCGGGTGCACGATAACAAGGCAATCCTCACGAAGGTCTCACGCTGCGCAAAGCACACTGTGTCGATGAGACTCACTTGAATTCCGGGTGCACTATAACAAGGCAATCCTCACGAAGGCCACATACTGCACAAAGCACACACACACACACAGCACCATGAGACTCACTTGGATTCCGGTGCACGCAATAACTGGACATTCCTCACTAAAGGTTCAGGCTGCACAAAACACATGCACACAGCGTCACTGATCCTCGCTTGGACTCCAGGTGCCCACGATCACAGGGCACACCTTACGAGGGTCTCAGGCTGCAACAAGCACACGCACACTGCACCGCTGAGACTCTCCTGGAAACTTTTGTGTTCCTGAGTTTCCGCAACAGGGACCCAGCTCACCTTGGGCCCTTGGGGATAAGCTACTTCCGGACACAGCACACAGCAAAGTCCTTTCAAGCAGGGGGACACAGCACACAGCAAAGTCCCTTTAGCCTTATCTTGGTTAAAACAGCAAACTCCAGGCCTCCCCCTACACTCCAGATGCAGGTCAGCCTGTTGCTGTCTCACCTCCTCCCCTGGGTCAAGAAGACATTCCCCAGATGCTATCGCTTTCAAATCCAGACAGTCAATCCACAGCCAGGCAGAGAAACACAGAAATGTTAGAGCACAAAAACTCAGCCACTTCTAAAAGAGTGGCTTCTAAACACGCAATGCAAAAACCACCTTCATAAAAATATGTGTTATTACACTGTGAGTTCAGGCATACTAAACTTCACCTTTCCATCTTAAGCCTTTGGGAAGATAGGCTGGAAAACATATTACACATGCCTCCCCATTCTGTCCTATGGGCAAGATGGCCTTTCAACAGTGAAAAACCAAATGGAGATTATTTCACTGTCAGGACATGGCACACACCTTAGTACATGTCCTACCTTTCACATGCACTTCACTCTACCCAGGGGGTACCCTAGATCGACCATAGGGGTATCTGATGTGCATAGAAAGGGAAGGTAAGGTCTGGCAAGTGAGTGCACTTGTCAGAACAACATGGCAGTTTTACAAACTGCACGCAGGCACTGCAATGGCAGGCCTGAGTTCCCTTTTTAAGGCTACTTGTATGGGTGGCACAATTCGTACTGCAGGCCCACTAGTAGCATTTGCAATACCAGCCCCAGCACACATTGTGCACTTTACTAGGGACTTGACTAGTAAGGCAAACATACCAATCATGGAGAACCAATTACCATTACACTTTATACAGGGAACACTTGCACTTTGACACTGTTTAGCTGTGGCAAAGTGTCCAAAGCATCTAAGTTGGCAACACCATGTCAGAAAAAGGTCTAGGGGGAAAGCAAAAGGTTTAGGGAACTTTAGCCAAAAAGGGCCAAGTCCTACAGTGCACAGTTGGGATATACCAGGGGAAGAGTAAGGAAGATTTTTTTTACTGGATAGGTCTTAAGAGCAAGAGGAGCTAAAGTCCAATAAAATATATATAGAGGTTTCTGAAACCTTACATCCACTGTTCCACCTTCACTCACTCCTGTTATAATAATTCAAATTTGATTCCCCGGTAGATATGTAGCACACAACAAGGATAATTCAGTTGTAGAGAATCCTCATCGTTTTTAGAATCTACTTTTTATGAAAGTGCATGTTCAATCACGTTTGAAAAATGCAAAACAAATTATTTAGTACTGCCTTGATGACACAAGTACACAAATCAATCCAAACTACTAGCAATCAGCAAATCATTTTCAAACATTATTTAAGTACATGCAAAAATACTCATACCTAGCCTGAACAACATTTTTAAAAGAAATGTTGTGATTGTAATTTATTGTTAAAAGAATACAGCAGAACTACAAATTAACCTCATGATTCCGATTGTGGAAATCAATAAACAGTTCAAAAGAGGGTTTTGAAATAAAATCTGCATCTAACAAAAAGAATAATTTGCTAGTCAGCGCAACATGTTAAGATGAAAAGTCTTGAGTAATTGCCATTTTAATTTTTTTAGATTACAAACTGAAAAACTATGGATTAGTCGTTTAAAGGAAAGTATCGACTGTCTTTAAAAGAAAAATGCACACAATAAGTCCATCCATGTCCTACTATAACCAACCAAACTGAAATTATAGAACATCTATAAACTATTAGGACAAACAAAAGAAATGTTCATGATACAAAGGAAATCAATATAGGTAATTACAACAAAGTGTGCTTTATTGCAGGTGTCCCTGCAAGGAAAGTATTAGTTCCTCACCCGAACAAAACAGTGAGTCCTACGAGCTATGGGGTGTGAAATTGACAAGGCTTAACGGTTGAAAACTGATAATCTTATGAATAATGGTGAATTATCGGGGAAATTGGTAATTCTGGGCCCCATTTACCCGGTAGTTCCACATTATGCCCCAGTCTTTTATTTGCATATTAAGTCAACAGGTATATCTTGTTACTGTGCATCTCATAAATCCACTGGGACCATTATCAGCCCCTTCAAAATGATGCGCTCATTTACAATGACCGCAAATGAGATAAAAAATCTTGCAAAACGGGACCCATGTGAAAGAGATCTTGACTGAGACCTTTAACACGGATTGAACTGGGATTTTTTCATGAGCAATCTAAAATATTCTTTTGATATTCTATCTAAGACTAAGGGCTTGATTTAGAGTACAGAAGATGGGTTAATCCATCACAAATGTGAAGGATATTACGTCTGCAGTATTTCAAGTGCTATAGGATAAAATGCACGAGGAGTACAATGGATTGGATATCCAACATGTTGGTCAGATGATTTGATATCTTGTCTAGTTTTTTTAGATTAAATTATAATACCTATTTTGAAATGTTATATGGACTTTGTTTACTTGTTTTCGTATTTATTAAAATGAAGCTGGAAATGTCATTTTATTTATAGGGAGTTTGCTTTACTCCACATATCTGTGCAACCCAGGCCAACACCACAAAATTATATATAAGTTTCTATGGAATGTAAATAGATCAAACCTGCCTACCTAATCAAACTTTGCTCAATACCGGGGTTGCCAATAGATAGTGTATAAGTAGGGGAGGGTGGATGACGGGAGCTCATAGGTGCAGTTTGTTGCACTCGTTCAGAAGACATTTGGTCAAGGTCTTAACACTCAGCTCAACTGCCAAGAAATAAGTGTTGTCTCTTTATCTTTAAAAATGTGTGTGAGCATTTGGATTGACAACAGTATTTTACAAGGGTACAAGATGTTTGTTAAATATGCATACATGTCTTGCTGTTAGCCCTCCTTTTAAATTAATACATTCCACACAAGATTGTCACTTTTGTGACATTGTGAACCTTGGAGCTAATCCCTTGAGTATGTTGTATCTTTAATTTTTCCTTAGTGATGAATGGGCAGTCACTCGGTACCTAGAGAAATCCATTTATCTTTACACTCTGTGCTATCAGTGCAACAAGGACATATTCTCACTTTTGTAGTGAACATAGAACAATTCATTTGATTCGCTGACATACTTGCTGTCTACTGAAAATTTGGCCACATATCTGAGGCCAAATACCCATTTTAGCTCAGTGAAAAGATCTTTATATGTAAAACCTTCCACTTTCCTCAAGAATTTCAGACACAACACAGCAATGTTACTAAGTTGTTTTCCTTTATAAGACAAACTGTAAATGCACCAATCTTACACATAGAATGTGCAACTACGCTTCTTCGGACACTTTAGTAATACTGTGTGTAGTATAAAAAATTGCACACCTTTTAGCCGAGTAAATACAGTGCAATGATTACAGGCTGAGCTTATTTAAATAGACTACCCTAAATGAAATGCAAAATTTTTCATACGATCTAATAGACATTCCATTAAGAAATAGTTCAATAATGTAAAACATCAAGCAAAAAAATCGTAATTAAAAATTAAATAAATGTGATTAAAACATTTGCCTCAAGGCTTCTCAAAGTTTGTATTAATTATAGTTGCTTTTCAGTGGATTCATATTTGGATGCAAGTCTGTATTTTTGCAGATGAATGGATTGATTTTATAAATGGAATACGATATGGTAAAAGGTAAGAGGAGACAAAGACATAAAATGCACTATGGATTGCCTAGATCACAACAAAGAGACCTTTAAATGCCAGGATGAGTTGTTTGGAAAGTGCCCCTGCTTTCAGAATTGTATTCGTCATTAAAGATGCTTCTGTAAAGGCACGGTCTACTCTAGAAATGCACAGCTGTGTATCCAGGTTACACATTATCAAGCTATAATGCCTACAGAGTTTGATAGATGAGTCACCTTGTTTTTGCGAGGAATAAAAACAGAGTACGTTTAGGCGAAACACAATTTACAGGAGCAGGGACGTAATGAACAAAACAGGTTCTATTAATGTTATGTGCATAAAGTTCTGGGCACGCATGTTAGCATGATGTATCAAGACACGGACCATATTTACCATTTTTTCAAGCAATGCAGAGAGACACCTTGCTGTGTTGTGTGAATGGGAGAGTTATGTTAACACAAATTGTCCCTTGAAAGAGGATAACAAATTTTTTGGAGTTGATTATTCTTGATAAGGATTTTGGTGTGCAATAACATCCACTCCACACACAAAGTAATTGAAAACGAAAAATATATCAATTAATATATCATATTGTATGGCGATGTCAATGAAAATATTAGGCGTCTTCAGTATAATCATATTTCTTTATTAATAAGTCATACTCTCAATAAAACATGGGAGAGGGCAAGGATGCACCATATCTATCAAGCAGTGGTCAATTGCTGCTCTAGTTTTGCGCTAGCGCACATTTGCTTGCCTAGCGCCAATGCAAGCACCCTTACGCCATAATGCAAAGGTGCCTGTGTTTCAGCCAAGATTGTTTTTGTGCGAGAAGGGGCACCTTCCTGCACATAAACAAACCTTTGAGAGTTTTTCCTCTTTCTACATGTGTTGGAGAATGCAGAATAAAGATATTTCCCCTTGTTACGCCTCCCCTGGGAAGCCGTAGCATTTTGACACATTCCCATGTCTTCTACTCATAGTAAACCTGTGAATGTGCTAAAATCCATGGGTGAGTGCATAGGAACACCCACGCTCCACCCATGGAACGCCTCCCTGGGGTAGAGTAACGCAAGGCAGTGGTTTGCAATGACTTGCGTTACTTAGGATTTAACAAGCACTGCTGGTCCATGCCAGGTGGCCTTGCATGGCTTGGTGTTAGAAATGGGGGTCTCTAGTTGGCAGAGGTAGGTACCTTTGTCCCAATAGGGACCCTTCTTCCTAGTCAGGAGAAGGGAGTTACACTCCTAAAATAACCCCTGCTCACCCCCTTAGTAGCGTGGCACGAGCAGTCAGGCAGTGTGTAAAGCATTTGCACATAACCAACAGTAATACAGTGTAAGCACTACAAAAGGACACCACACCAGTTTAGAAAAATGTACAATATTTTCATATACTTAAGACAAGAGAGGTGTGGCTCACTAGTTAGAGGCGGCAGACCCGTAAGCAGAGAATCGGCCAGGGACCAGGGTTCAATTCCAGACGCGGCAGGGTCGTGGACCAGGGTCAAAACAGACTCGATAATTCTCGCCTCGGTACCTACTCTAACCAGGAACACACTCGGCAACTCTGGGCATTAAGCTTGCCTCATCTCTACAACGGCCCCCCACAGACGCCGGGGATGCCTGGTTTCACCTTGGAGATACTCAGAAAGGGACCATCTCACAGGGATAGCCAGGATGGGTTCCCCAGCGGTCTACAGCGCCGGGACGCCCCGTTGCTGGGGCAGCTGTGCGCTTTACAAGTCTACAACATTTATTTATTTATTTATTTAAGACCAAAAACGATAAAAATCCACAATACAGTACTTCAAAATCTTCAGTTATCAAAATATGCTTGAAAAACAGTTCCTAGATTGCGATAGCTCCGTCCAGGGCTATCACGGCGTCGTGAGCAAACAAATCCAAACAGTTTTGGCTGACCGCAGCGTCGCGGGCCAGCTACGGTGTTGGGAAGACTCGCAAACAGTACCTTTTAGAAATGCAGGGTATCGGCGACATCTCGTTGAGCTTCCGAAAGCACGGAGTCTGCAGGCGTTGGTTCCGGAGGTCGGTGCAGGAATCGTCGGGGCCCTCAAAGTCACACGTGTTACAGATCAAACTCCTCTCTTTTGAAGTCAGGAGCGCAGGCTGGTGTCGGGTGCTGCGCTGTGAAGTGCAGCGGTGCCCTCAGGTCGCGGTGCGAGTAGCGGCTCGTTGGCGGCGTCAGATGGCGTCAACGGTGAGATCAGGGTCTGGGTGCGAAATAAATGCGGTGCTCATCGCGGTGTTGGCAGGTTGCGGCGCAAGCGGCGGCGTTGTAGTTGCTGAAGCGCTGTCGTCGGTTGACGAACTGGAGTCGATGGCACCGGCATTGGTAGGCCAAGGCCGCAGTGCGAGAAGAGGGCGGTGCGTCATGTAACTTTACGAGCGGTGCCTGCGAACCACGGTGCAAGCAGCGGCGTAGATTTAGGCACATAGTGGCGTCCCCGGGATACCAAGGCATCGTCATGAAGCGAGGCGGTGCAGAGTGTGGTGCCCACAGATCACGGTGGGAGCAGCGGTTCAGTGGCGGCATCAGCAGGCGTTGTCAGTGAGACTAGGGTCACGGTGCGGCATTGCGACGGTGCCCTCTGCAGTGCCGTCAGGACACGGAGTCGGCAGCGGCATTATCGGGTTGGTTTTTCTTCTGTTGCAGCACAAAACACACAGCGCCCAGTGCTGAGGGCAGAAGAGCTTGAAGTCTTTGCTGGTCCTGAGACTTTTTGAACAGGGGGCAAGCTCTACCTCAAGCTCTTGGAGAAACTCACAAAAGTAGATTGCAGAAAGTTCTGTCCAGTCCTTTCACTGCCCAAGACAGAAGCAGTCACTGCAGGCCAACACAGCAAAGCACACAGCAATGTGGTAGTTCCTCCTCACAGCTTCTCCAGCTCTTCTTCTTTGCAGTCTTCTTGGTCCAAAAGATTTCTAAAGTTCAGGGGTCTAGGCCCCATTATTTATATCCCAAAATCCTTTGATCTCTTAGGCAGAGAGTGTCTGTGCCCAGCCAGAACCAGTTCTGCCTTCTCTAGGGTGGCTTCCTGGCTGGAGGTGGAGACGGCATTGTCAGAGGCAGACCCATTCAGGTGCAAGGAAAGCTCCTCCCCCTACTCTAAATGCAGCCCAGGTTTATTCAGCCCTTTCCTGACCCACCTAGACAATCCAGAGCCACTCCTGCTCCCCAGCCCCTGTCATCCAAAACCCAGACAGTGAGTCCACAAACCCAGCAGAGGCACACTGGATGGTTAGGCAAGAAAATACCTACTTTCTAAAAGTGGTATTTTCAAACACAGAATGTAAAAATCACCTTCACTAAAAGATGCATCTTTAGATTCTGAGTTCAGGCATACTAAACTTCATTTTCCTACCTAGTTCCCTGGGCCAGTTATGTTTATGAGATGTTCATAAACAAACTCCCCATTCTGTCCTATGGGGAACAGGTAGGCTTGCAATAGTGAAAAATGAAATTGGAAGTAATTCACTATCAGGACATGCCACACACACCAGGGCATGTCCTACCTTTCACATACACTGCACCCTGCCCACAGGGGTACCTTGGGCCTACCTTAGGGGTGACTAACATGTAAGAAAATGGAAGGTTAGGGCCTGGCAAGTGGGTGCACTTGCCAAGTCGACATGGCAGTTCCAGACCGCACACTGGCTCTGCAATGGCAGGCCGGAGTTACATTTACGGGCTGTTTGGGTGGGTGGCACAATCCAGTGCTGCAGGCTACCAACAGCATTTTATTTATTTATTTATTTTTTATTTATTGAATTTGTAAGGCGCAGCAGCTACCCAAGCAGGGTTTCCCGGCGCCAAGGGGGACTAGATGAGTGTGTAGCAGCTTAGTAAGATTACTGGTTAAACAGCCAAATCTTCACGGACCTGCGGAAACAGGCGTAGACTGTTTCTTTCCGGATAGCTGGGGGGAGTGAGTTCCAGAGTACAGGGCCAAGGTAGGCAAATGATCTGCCTCCCATCCTGGATAATTTAAATCTGGGTACAGTAAAGTTCTCATGGAAATGGGGGATGGGAGCACACTGCCTCACCTCCCAGCACAGTTCGCCCCTTAGCATTGTGGTAAATGCAGTTCACAGTGATTTCTTACTTGAATTTTAGCTGTAGTGGTTCACCAAAGTTGGTGCAGGTTAGTGCTGTGAATCTCTAGACACATGTTTTTCTGGATATTATCCATCTTCAGTAGAGATAAAAAACGAAAATTCCTTCTGGGGTTGCTGGAAAGGCTGCCATAGTCTCTCAGGTCTCAGTACCTCTCTCTGGCGCACAGGTGCATCGCCAAGAGCTCGTCAGCTCAGTGGCTCAAGGGAGCCTTTTCAAACAAATGGGGGATGGGAGCACACTGACTCACCTCCCAGCACAGTTCGCCCCTTAGCATTGTGGTAAATGCAGTTCACAGTGATTTCTTACTTGAATTTTAGCTGTAGTAGTTCACCAAAGTTGGTGCAGGTTAGTGCTGTGAATCTTTAGACACATGTGTTTCTGGATATTATCCGTCTTCAGTAGAGATAAAAAACGAAAATTCCTTCTGGGGTTGCTTGAAAGGCTGCCATAGTCTCTCAGGTCTCAATACCTCTCTCTGGCGCACAGGTGCATCGCCAAGAGCTCGTCAGCTCAGTGGCTCATGGGAGCCTTTTCAAACAAATGGGGGATGGGAACACACTGACTCACCTCCCAGCACAGTTCGCCCCTTAGCATTGTGGTAAATGCAGTTCACAGTGATTTCTTACTTGAATTTTAGCTGTAGTAGTTCACCAAAGTTGGTGCAGGTTAGTGCTGTGAATCTTTAGACACATGTGTTTCTGGATATTATCCGTCTTCAGTAGAGATAAAAAACGAAAATTCCTTCTGGGGTTGCTGGAAAGGCTGCCATTGTCTTTCAGGTCTCAGTAACTCTCTCTGGCGCTCAGGTGCATCGCCAAGAGCTCGTCAGCTCAGTGGCTCAAGGGAGCCTTTTCAAACAAATGGGGGATGGGAGCACACTGCCTCACCTCCCAGCACAGTTCGCCCCTTAGCATTGTGGTAAATGCAGTTCACAGTGATTTCTTACTTCAATTTTACCTGTAGTGGTTCACCAAAGTTGGTGCAGGTTAGTGCTGTGAATCTCTAGACACGTGTTTCTGCATATTATCCACAGTGAGCCACTGAGCTGACGAGCTCTTGGCGATGCACCTGTGCGCCAGAGAGAGGTACTGAGACCTGAGAGACTATGGCAGCCTTTCCAGCAACTCCAGAAGGAATTTTCATTTTTTATCTCTACTGAAGACGGATAATATCCAGAAACACACTCCCACTTCTTAAAGAGGCTTGTTTCAGGAGTCACTGCTGGAGACCAGAATGTAGACCAAAAGGGTTTAACACAACAAAGAAGTGAATGAAAATTCACATATTTGAGGTGGTAATAATGAGAACTCTTTTAAATGACACTCAACCAGATTAAACTTGGAGTATTGTTTTCAGACTAAATAATGAACAAATGACACTCTTTTTCCTGCTTCTTGCTACTTTCCACACCTGAGGTGTGGTTTAGTATAACAAATAATAATAAAATAATCTGAGAAGCCCCCTTCAATTATATCAGAACATGGTGTAATTTCAAGGTTTATGCTACTTCTTCTTCTATGGGGCATTTGTTCAGATCTTTGTAGATGTGATGGGCCCCTGCAGGCATTTCCACACACAGGTAGTGGTTTATGAATCAGTATATGTGACAGCCCAAGGTACTTTTTATTGTAAAAAATACGTTTCTGGGGAGTTACTTTGGTCCAATTAACCTTCTATGGTTGATCTGAGCAAACCTAGTTACTCCTGAGGTCACCGCCTTACATGTCTTATTTTCCTGCATTTGGAAAATAATGCATTGATATATTTGCTTTTCTATTTGAATTGAGTATTCATAGAAATTAGTGTGATGGAGACTACTAGGGTTGCCACCTTTTCCACCTAAAAATACTGGCTATCTGTTCACATTTTAAGATTCTGCAAAGGCCCGGACATGAAACCTAACTGGAACTTTATATAAAGCTGTCTGAAATTCATTGTTAACATGGCTTTTCTGTCTTTAATTTCTTTAGATTATGAGTCAGGGGTAATTGGGGCAGCTGTAGAACACATTCTAAAGTGTTTTCTTCTAACATTTACAGTTTACAGTATGTGTTGATAAGGAGAAAAAATACTAGCTTTAGGTGACTTTTCATGCCAGTATAAAACCAGTCAGGTGACAACACTGGAGGCTACCCAGAATCTAGGGTTGATTTGCATATTCAAGCGATGTATGTAACTAATGGATTCATTAATTGCTCATTTCAGATTGTAAGGATCCACATACTATTCTGAAGATTGCTCTTTTAGTTACAATAAACGTTTCTGTCTACTACAAAGAGCTTATTATTCCATCAATAGTGATAAGAAATATACTTTGAAAATAAGCAAGAATATTTAGAATTTAAATATGTTTATGCCTTGTTTCTAGAAAAGTACATCATATGATTTTAGATCTTTTCAGTCAAACAAATCACCCAAACTTTCACTCCATGCCTTCACAGTGGGGTGCATAAGGCATCAGTGAACAGATACTAAAGGTCTGGTTGATCCCAAATTACTTTATAGTATTTTAGCCTTCTTAGTTATTATTTCCACACTTAGCCAAGGTCTGGGACAGCCATGGTTTGGTACATCACCCTTTGTTTTTCTCCACTGTTTTTGCATAAATTGACTACCGTCTCCCCTGCAAGTGAATGCCAGCTAATCAATCACTATTGTGGTTCAAATCTGTTTTATTGAATTGCAGCAGGGTCAAACAGCATGAAACAACACAACTAGAAGCAAAGGTCTGGCATCATAAAAGTATTTTCTGAATACAACTGCTTCATTTTCTCCAGCTGACACTTGAAGACGCAGACATCCACTCAATTGGCAAACAATGGCCCAGAGCCAGTCACTAGAGGACAATCATATACAAACAACACTTTGGGCTAAATAATCATTTTGATTGTGTGTTCTTTTATGATAATTATCAAGGTTAGTGATATCCAGTTGGAAAACAGTTCCTTGTTGTGATTGAACAACTTTGTAAGTTGCTGAGAATTGATTCCAATTGTGACAGTGTTTACTCGTGTGCCCCTGTATCTAGTCTGTTTATATAGTTAAACCCTGTATCCTTCCATTTCCACACTCTCCTTTTGTCTGAATTAATATTTCACTTGTGAATAGAGACATTCCTGTCTGCAAGTTCTGCTTCCGCGGCTATTGGCTTTAAGATCAGGGACAAAAGGAGCACAACTTTGGCACATAACACTCTTATGTGAGCGCTCGCATAAAATGCATTTTTGATTAGATGTTAGAAGCACAAGTTAGAGATGACACTTTCACCAGACTCAGTTTTGGTATCAACCCACCATGAAAATACATTAGCTGTGGGCCATGAGTTTGAGGCATAAATGGCAATTGCTAAAAGGAAAGTGTTCCCATGCCAATCAAGATGACAGCCTTCCACCGATGTTCCTATTACACTCTGTTAAAAGCTTTTTTCCTCCATTCACACCGATAATAACTAGATATAAGTGATGCAAATGCACAATGTGTTCCCTGCAAAGATGGAGTTTATGAGGTTAGGGTATCATACTCCCAGCAATTAATAATGCCTTTTATGTTCAGTTGGACATTTTATTGATTGAATTGGTTGAATATGTTGGCTAGTACTTTTGGATAGCTCTTTTTAGCTTAAATTATGCACATTTTCGTTAGTTTCACATTCACATTAGTCAGCGACATAGCTCCAAATTTTTTTCCCAGTATTATGGCTTTACTATCTACAGTCACTAAGACAGTGCTTGATACTAACACAGACTTCATACGTTAAGCAAACAATAATCATGTCTTTTGCTTTTGAATGAATCCCTTTTCTGCACATCCAAACTTTTGGACATCGTTCAAAAGAGGGCACTGCACTGCAGAAAAAAGATATTTAAAAAAAAAATGAAAGATATTGTAGCTGAATTCAGTTGGTTTGGATGGCTCTTTCATAATTGTTGAAAGAGTGTCTAAAAGGTTGAGTATTTTGTAGAACCAAGCTCCAACTCCATAAGTGCTCAATTTTAACAATTTTAAGCTCTCAAGAAGTGGTGTCAGTGGTCGAGCAATGATTCCACTTCACTCTTACAATTTTGTATTCGATAATATTGTGAGAAGCACTTATACTGAGTAGTGACCAACACCCATCATTTAAAGTGCACGTATGAGGGAGAACCACGCCTCCGAGTAGCCACAGGTGACCCGCTGCTCCGCCCCCAGTAATGGCGATTCGTACCTGGCTGGCGTGCTGGTGATTCTGCCAGGCGAAATCTTTGTGGCTTTTTCAAGTGCCTGCAGGTCGTGGACTTTAAGGATACAAGGCGAGGCGAGGCGCCTGTCGAGTGCTGGAGACAAGATTTCCTCTGTTTGTATCGAGGAGGCGAGGCAGCCACGGGATGTGGACACCATCAGTGGAGACGGGCGGCAGCCTCTGCTTTTTTTTTTTTGACTATTCACTTTGAGGAGGTGAGGTGAGGTGATCATGGTAGGTTGACGCCGTCTGTGGAGATGGGCGTCAGTCTCTGCTTTTGACTGGCAGTGAAGTCCTTCGGCATCCGCTTCGCTGATCTCCCTCGATCTCTGTGTCGGACTGTCTGCGTCCCCAGTGCAGCAGGGAATCGTGGTCCCTGGATGTCAGCTTGTCTCCCCCTGCACTCATCAGCCCCTTGACGGGTAGGAACCATGGAACAGAGTGCTGGTACAGCATTAGACTGCAAGGAAGACAGCAACTGGACGGATCTCAGGAGCATGGTGGAGAGTTTCGTGGAGAGTTCCATGGAAAAATAAGTTTACAATTGAAGGTACGGAGGATTTAAAGGGGGACATCGGGAATTAAGAGGGATACTAGAGGCGGAAGGGGGACACGAAAAAGATACGGGAGAAAAAAAAAGAGAGAGCTACGGGGATAAAAGAGAAAAAAATGGGCAAACCTCTGAAGCATTCTAACGCAGTTGCCAAAGTCGACTCAGCAGCCCGTCTAAAAGCTAAAACACGCCTAGCTCAGGCAAAAGAAGCAGTACAACTGGCCAATAAGGAAAATGCCACTAACTCCTATGGCCTCGATTGCACACTTGAGAGCTCGGAGGAGGAGGTGCCCCCCACTAACTCTCCGGAACGGGAGGTATCGTTAATAGATCAGACAAATGCTACATCAAATTTGACAGGAAGGATCTCAATGCTATCTAGAACCTGACCATCTGGTAGTCCCGGAGCCATATCAAGATCAAGGCCAAGACCAGGTGGCCTTTTCAACATCATTAAGTTCAGTAGAAATGAGTGTTTCTAGTACAATTCACTCGAAGCTAGAAGAAACAGCAGCCGAAGGCAACAAGCCAGCAATAAATATCTCTTTAAACCCGATGTCACCCCAATCTAAACTTTAGCTACAACCCCAACCGTTGTCTCAGGGTCTAGTATTGCCAGAGGGTTTGTCGGCCCAAGAGGACACCATGGTTGGAAATGCGAATATTGGTTCTGTTGAATTGCAAAACAACTCTAGCCAAGGTACGGAGACATTGGGAGCATATCAACTAGATATTAAAGACATGCTCAACTTAATATTGGATGAGGTACAAGAAATGAAAAAAACTCAAAAATTGGAAATTGCCTCTCTGCACCAACGGCTAGGGAAAATCGAAGAAGCAATGACATGCTTTCCTATCAAACTTCAGGAGGTGGAAGCCAGAATTTCAGCTTTAGAAGATCAAATTAATGCGGTCCTAGGGAGAATAAACTGGAGGACCTTGAGAACCATTTTCGGAGGTCAAACCTCCGAATAGTGGGGGTTCCCGAAGGCATCAAAGGTTCTCAAACTCTGCAATTAAGCAGAAAGTTCTTCCGGAAATTCGAAGGAGATCTTACTATTACTAGGGCACATCGAGTCCCAGCCCATCCCTTCCCCAACTCCCCAAGAATCTTGACAAAGGCGATTCAGCAGAGGCAGTTTCAAGTAAACGAAACTATCAAGTGTTGTATATTTTCTGATATGACTACTGCTGCTGCGCGTAGAAAAAATAATTTGTTAAGATTCTTCATTTATTCAAAGCCCAGGGCGCCCAAGCTTCAATTGCCCAACAATCGAAACTGCGGGTACTAGTTAAGGGAAAGTTTTTTATGTTTTCGGATTTGGAGGAAAGCTCAGGCATTATTAAAGGAGATTTTGCATGGGTCCTGAGCTTAAGGGAATAGTTTAAAATATTCAGATCCGGAAAAGGGGCTTCTTTTGTTTTTTTGGTGCTAACTATGCTCACCAGCTAGATAATTCTGATTGTTTCTTTTTATTGCTGGGGCCAGTGGGGCCAGCGGGGTCACCTAGTGTAATTCCATGACACCCAGGAGGTTCAAGGGGGGACAAAATGTGGCTAGCGTGGGTAGTGGGGAGTTTTCCACATTTCGATGGGTGTTTTTGTTTCTTTCAGGGTACTGATGTCTTTTTGCATATATTCGCTTCGCTCTAGGTCGAGAAGACAGGCACCCCGTTATAGGCTCATGGGGCAAATTTAATTCGCATTTCGAGTAGGTTTACTCCTTTTTTCCACCATTGCGCTCTGTTGACACTGGCATTAACTTTCCTTGTTTTTAAAGAAATAATGTATTGTTTGGTATATAATGCATCTTCTTAACCCTCTTTAGGGATTGTGAGTCCTGATCCTTTGGCATTTAGTGTGTGTGCTTTATGTTCAATGTTTGTGTGTCTTTGTTTGTCTTTTTCCTCCTATGACCACAGTGGGACATGCCACCATTGAACTGCACTAAGATTAACGATATAGACATACATGGTCACTCATTTCACTTCTTTATTGCAGGCATATTTATGCTCACCATGGCTGGCTTTACTACTTGTCGTGCTTTAAAAACTCATGTACCTCCTTTCTTTATTTCAGAAGAGTTACTTCATGATACTTAATTAAGTATCCAACAAATGCATTGGGAATCGATATGCACTCTTAACCTCATGATTATTAGCAGAATTTTGCAGCACACATTTGATTTGTGAGTGTAGATAGGGATCATTCAAGTCCTGACGAAGAAGCCTGGGGAGCTTCGAAACACGTAGACACACCTAGGAGGCACAGCTCATTAAGGTATATTTATCTCCGCCCCCCTATTTTTTACTGATACCAGCTCACAAGTCCATTAAAAATTCTTTATAACTAACGAGCCAGGTATTTTTTAACTTCACCTACCCATCCACCTCTGACCCTTGCACTCACTCCCTCACGAAACACATAGTTGTTTGCTCACAGACCAAAAGGTGCTCCCACGTAGTCGTAGGTTGCAGCATGCCCCGTCCCATAGAGGGGCGGGAAGACCCCTATGATGAAGCATGACACCAAGGTCCCTTTTGGTGTGTGAGGGGTATTTTAACATCACTGTGTGTTCCTCTCTACCATTGTGGAGAACACAAATTACCCGGGAGGACATTTAAGTTACTCATTTATAAAACCTGTTCTGAGGGTGGATCTTTATGGTTTATAGTTGCTAAAAGAATGCTGTTTTTTCTACAGGATGTAGTACTTGAAAGGAGGTTTTGCTGTCTCTCTCAGTTACATTTACTTGCATGTGCACTATGTTCTGTTTTTGTATTCATATTTACAACCCTTATATAATTTCAATCGAACAATCAAAAATCCATTGATCCATTTCCCTGAAAACACTTATACGTGCTTTTGCAATGTAAAGTTAATCTACATAAGAATACATTTATGTATCAGCTCTGAAAATCACACTAACAGCAAGATAATATTTCTGCCAATCAAAAAGATCACCACTTTGCTTAACTTATTAAAAGGAAAAACACCAAAAAAATGCTTTCAGGAATGGAAAAACAGGTCAAAATAATTCTACTTTTTGCTTATTGTTCTTTCTATTTAATGCATATGCATTCATCCTTGTTTGAGACTGAGGAAGGGGTTGTTTTTTGTTGCCTCTGCATTGTTTGTTCTTCTTTCTCTCTGTCCATGTTGCTATAACAGTTCCTTTCAATTTTGTTTTTCTTCAAATATGTATTTCACTTCTACAAATAGCTTTAGCTGTAAGTTAGCAAGACCTATTGTTTTTGGTGAACTATATGGATTGAGTTGGTTTAGGGTCAGTCCCTATCTCGTGACTGGTTGGCTTAGTAGTCTTTCTTACTTGTCTGGTCTTAATTTGATGGCTTGCCTCCCTAATTTAGTGTTTGTTCTGTCCAGGAGCATTCCAGTCTCATAGTCTTCTGACTGGAAGAGAACCTGTATCCTTTCACTACATACTTGTTTTTTACTTGTTTTTGAGCACCCTAACATAGCGCATAGTTTCCTTACTCTCCCCTGCTTTTTTGCCCCATGGGGCACTTGCTTTAAACTTCCTATCTCCTCAATATTCCTTGCTCTGCTCCCCATCCCCTCCGACATCCTGTTCATTGTGTTACTTTTTTTTAAATTTCCTGGCAGCTTCAAATTCCTGTCTGGATGCTCACTTTCTTTTTGGCACTGCCATCCACCATGTTAGCATGGTAAATAAAAAAGTGGCACCCATTCATAACAACGCATGTCCACATGCATATCATGCCAAATGCATGAGCTGTGAGCCTGAGCAACCTCATGGATGTGTGTGCATGTGTCTAGATGCATGCCCACGCATCAGCAGCCATCTTGTTTTAATGAAACCAGAAACTTATGACAGTGCAAATACAGTATATATGTAGCTCCATACGTGTAATATGACATTCATAAGAAATGTAGAGGGAGGAGCACTATAATTCACTTCAGGATCTCAATCTACACTGAGTAACCAGTCCTCCAAAATTTAAATCAGGCCCTTAGACAGATTTGTAGATAGATACATTTGTTGGCATATAGAAATAATTTGATATTCCTCAATAGTAGAATGGGTAAAACATTTTAGAAACTTACATTATTAATTTGTTGTAATGCTGTGCAATCTGCAATCAACTTAACTGAAGACACTGCACATGAACAGTTGGGTGCAATTTCACGGGGTTTATAATTTACCCCATGTTGTGTCACATAATTAACATAGAAAAATTGCAATTTTTAAAAATATTCTCTGCTTGAGTAACAACATGACTAAAATGTGAATTTGTATTTTGTCAGACAGATACAGTTCCTTCCTGGCTTGTGGTTCAAAGTCATACCTTTAGAATTGCATCTCTTTTCTAGCTGCACTTTTATTGTAGCAAGTGGGTGGGAACAATGGCACAGTTACTGAAAATTCATGGCTATAGATAAGAGTGGTCAAATAGATGAGCTCTATATTTCACTGTATGACTACTACTTGACCAGGTAAACCTATGTTCAATACAGTGACCAACAACACAGTCTGTGATAGGATAAATCACAGCTCCTGTGTGCAATCAAGCTAAAAATGATGCTTCCAGACATTTGATATGTTGTGCTACAGCTAGTGCATTACATTACAAAATGTATGATAGACTTTAAGTCCAGTTTTTTCAAATAATTTCACATGTCCTTTCTACAAGCCAGGTATTTCAAAAGAAAAGTTATCTGAAAATGACAAACTAACAATAGTAACGTGTTCTAATATACAACTTCTTACAATATTGCTGCTGTTTTCAAGAACTGTAAACAGCAGTTATTTCCATTATCCAAATCTATGGTATTGAGTTTTCCAATCTCTGGAAAATAGAAGTCTGAGCTGGTGTGACTGAGATTCAGTGTCATCACCTCCAGACCACAGCCTATGTCAGATGGGTGTTTCATACACTAAGCCTGATTTACATGTAGTTTCCATTTATTTTACCATTTAAAGCAGATGCTTACCCTTAAAGTCAGATTCTTTAGTCTTCAGTTTGGTATGTTATTTTAAGAAACAAAACTTCTTAGTTTTTTTTCTAGCCCTCCACAATTCTTTTTTTGAAATAATTTTATTATTCGTGTTCAAAAGAGCCAGATTTTCCATGCCATCCCTTTGTTTAAATGGATTCAATGAGTTACATCAATATTATGTTTCACTATTGCTGTAAATCGCATGACTGCAATTTGCCGGTGAAAGGCAAAATCATTGCATTGCTCCTTTTCTCACGTATTCCTGTCAATGTGGTGACTTCTGCTTGTTCAATTTTTGAATATTTAAACACAGAACTTGAGAGATAACATAAACACAAGAAAAACATTTTCAGAAAGTACGTTTTTGCCGTCCAGTATTAGAGTATATTGCAATTTCATAATTACTATTTTAGCTCTTCTCTATATAGGCATGTAAATGCCATTTTGAGATCTCTCACCTACTGACTAGAAAAGCTCTAAGATACAAGAAATTTTACCCCAAAAGTAAAGCCTTACTACAGGTTACTGAATCTTAATAATCTTTCATTCTCGCAAGCATCAGAATGTGCTTGGTCTGAAAAGTTCTTAGCTCTTATTGGAATATGATATGCTAGGCCTCACTTTATGTCTAACATGAGAATAGCTAACAGATGATCACCCATGGGATGTATAATCTACCCGTCAAACATGAGCGAATGCCCACTAATATACTTCTCAGGAGGGTTATTGCACTTTGTGATTTCAGAAGAAAAAGCTGGTGCACATTTTCCCTTTTACTGCTAGAATTGACTCCACAGCAGTCCTCAAATACAGTTGATTTGATGTTGAGGGGGCATCTCTGTAAGGTGGTATGTGAAAGTGGGGAATGAAATAATAAAGCTCTGAATAATCTTAACATAGAAACCAAAACCATGATGTTTTTATCTTGCATTGGGTTAATAAGAATGAAGAATCCATGCTAAATAATAACTTAAGACTGCAAATCAGGCATCCAGTGCAATGCTAACCGTAAGTCTGACAGAGCGCTAATCCTGTCAATTGACACCAATCCTAATTCTTTTTCAGTTACCCAAATCCTTACTGTAACACTGACTCTCCCCCAACGCCTAGTCTTTCCCAAACCCTTATTCAATGCAATATGTTAAATCTTACATTAAACATAATTGTAACCCTTATTCTTTACATGACCCTATCTCAAACCCCACTTGAAAACCTAAACCTACCCCGATTTTTAACATTTACCCTTTCCCTGTTTCAAACCTTCCCAAATTGTAATTAACGTTTTGTTGCTACGTTTTAAACAAATATGTACATGTGCAAAAATGTACACTGGCTTAGTGTTCTTTCACTGTCTTTCTTTAGTGTGTCTTTTCTTCATGTGGGCTTATGATTGTTATATTTCTATCCATATTTTAAATAATATTTCATTTCTACTTTTAAAAATATAAAAAATGTACATTGCTTTAAAGTTCTTAACTTTTTGTTGGTTAAAACGTTCTTAATTATCTAATTTCTTCATTTTGGATTTGTGTTTATTGCATTGCAACCCTAATTTCTTCTCCTCACAGTAAAATGCATTCTGTATCTTCAGTCTGATAGCATCTCAGGATTTGTCATGGGTATCAAGAGCTAAAGCTTTTATGGTCAGGGAACACCTAATTAAACTATATCATATTAATTAAAGACATTTCATAACTCTCCATTTGGTGCAGAAATCAATACATTTGCTGATACTTGCCTAAATACTATTGCCAAGTTGAATGAATCATCATAATTGCAAACCATGTAAAATGTAATATTTATCTATGTTAATTTTACTATTTTCTTCTCCGCATTAACATCTCTATTTCTATGGTTGATTTAACTTTTTTTAATTTCTACTCAATTTTCTATATTTTGCTGACAGATTGTTTCTCTATACCAACATTGTCCTGTGTTTTATTCATCTGAAGCGACCAACCTCTGTTATTTTTTCTCAAATCCTCTTTTTTCTCTTTATCACCCTTCTTGTCTTAACATCTCACTTGTGGGTCTACTTTTCATTATCTATTCCTATTTTCTCTTTGTCAGCACTCCTCTGTCTAGTACTAGTGTTCTCTTCACTACACTCGCCTTCTCTTGTCTAAGATCTCACTGCTTCAGTTAAGTGAATGGTAGCGTACTGCCTGGAAGAGAGAGTGGAGCATAAAAGCTTTTCTTGGACAGAGAAAGATCTGACAATGATCCACAAAATCTCAAAGGTGTCTTACTGTGAAATAGCTGAACTGAAAATAGTGTCCCTGCATTGAAATAGGGAAGGGAAACTATTAAACTCTTGCTCATGAACCATTTACCTTTCTGCTTTTTGCAACTAGTAAACATTAAGCACTGCATGCCTTCATGAATACATCCATCACAATCTTGTCTGTGAGCGGAGGCAGCCATTATGTCCTCAGACCATTTTCTGTTTCAGTGCTGAACCATATTGTCACCGCACTTTGGGCAGAATCCCTTATTATCAGAACAGTTCTAGTTCCTAAGTAATAGCTGTGCAATTCAAATGGGCTGCGGAGGTATGGGATTTCTAAATTGTAAGACATGGTAGAATTTAATATAAATGATACAAAACATAATTTCTTTAGAAATATAAATTGCTTGATATAAAATTATGTTCACAATAAAATTTCAAACCCAGTTGTTATCAATAAAGGTGGAGAAGAATGTAAATTATTTTTAAGTCAATTTATAATTCTGATGCAATTGTTTCTAAATGATAGGTATGATGACAAATAAGCACAGTTTTTCTGGCCATAAAAGGTTTCACTGCTACTTATTTGTGATGAAATTACACCCACAAGTCAGTGCAGAGTGATTCTTTGGTCCTTCACTGCCATTTCAGAATGATATTACCCAAGATGCAAGCATTAAAAAAAACTGAGGGAAATTAGTTGCTCAAGATGCAGAAGTGTGAATGTTCTAAAATAAAATATTTTAACCTGCAACCAGAACTCATGCTTTTCTTGCCTAGATAAAGCCAGGAAGTTGCAGGTGGAAACCTTTCTAGAGTCAGACAAAGGGAAAGAAAATGGGAGCAGGAGAGAGACCACAAGCAGTACACCATTAGCCTTTCAAAAGCAAAGGCTAACCATACAAAAAATGTAAGCTGAACTCTATTGAGCCAAGATGTTCATCAGAGTTTGAAAAACATTTAAAAGCAGCTTTAATATTCTTCAGACTAAGATTACATTTTCTGCCATATTGCTTTGATTAGTATGTAGTTGGGTGGCTCATTTTCCATCATCAAAATACAAAGGGCTTGATTTAGATCTTGGAGGACGGGTTACTGTGTCACAACAGTGATGGATATCCAGTACGCCAAAATATGAATCCCATAGGATAAATTGGGATTAATATTTCGGCGGTTGGGATATCTGTCACTGTTGTGATGCAGTAACCTGTCCGCCAAGATCTTAATCAGGCCCTAAATAGTAAATTCCACTAAAAATTTCAGGACATCTATAATTTTATATCAACTTAATGTATATGTAATACATTTTGGTAGAGAGTATTTGCATGTTTGTTGGTCATTCTAAAAGTTCTACTTGTTTCTCTTATTAGATGGTTTGGAGAGCGACGTCTAATTTAAGAGACATATCATAGGAGAAATGTTATAATCGAGTTACATGTCAGCATTGTCAAAGAAACCTTGTGATTCATCTGTAAAAACATCTGGATGTTTTAAGAAGCCTGATTTGACAATAGTGGGTTTTTACTTCATTAACATACATCACCACATAAACTGGTGATTACAGCTTAGAAATATAGAGTTGTAAGCTTATTGGGAACACGTGTTTGGATATCCACAGAAGTGCACATGTGGTAAGGTATTTGAGATATTATCTGGAGATGTACAGAGGTAGATCTAATTAAAATCTGTTCATATGTGGATATGTACAGAGGTAGACCTAATCAAAAACTGTTGGGCGCACCACAGAATTTAAGATGAATTACCATCAACATAATAGTATAGTTAAGATCCAAGGTTGGCAAGACTAGTCCTAGTGAACAAGGGATAAGTTCATGACACATTTTCTAGGATATCAACATTGGATAAATGTACATAAAATTAAAATAAATGGGAACTATTATATGGTCAGCGGCCATCCTCAAAATCTGGAATAAATTCGTCCTTGTGACTGATGTTGGACACCCATGTTCTAGGCTATGTTTTACAGGGCAGACCAGAGGATACATCCGTTTTCGGGATATGTAAAATTAGAGAGCAAATCCTCTTTTCAAATTTGAAGTAATATAGGTTCCTAAAAGACCCCTTATTGTCACCTTGGCAAAAGGGGGTGGTGATGGACGGAGCATCAGAACCAATCAAACACTCACACCCAGTCAACAGATCTGGGTTTGATCCATCACCGTTCTTTAGCCCACTCTGCCACCCCAGTTCAGACATGGCCATATGCAAATCAGTCTGACCCTGTGCCTCATGGGAACAGTCCAGCCCCAACTGCCAAGCCATGCCTTCCCTGGACCGGAAACAAGCATCCTAGGACCGGTTTCACCCCTCTTCAGCCAGGATAGCTTGATTCCAGTGGCACAGTGAGCCCAGGGCCCACGTCTGGGCATACCTGGCGCACTTAGGGCGAGAAAGCAAAAGACACAATTGATGGACAGAATGCAGAACAAATCAAAACATTCACCCCCAGTCAAGAGATCTGGGCTAAATCCATCATTCTTTTGCTCACCATGCCACCTCAGTTTAGACCTGGCCATATGCAAATCAGTCTTGACCCTGTGCCTCATGGGAACAGTCCAGCCTGAACTGCCAAGCCAGGTCCTCCCTGGACCGGAAACAAGCATCCTAGGACTGGTTTCGGGGTTTCACCCCTCTTCAGCCAGGATAGCTTGATTCCAGTGGCACAGTGAGCCCAGGACCCACGTCTGGGCATACTTGGCGCACTTAGAGCGAGAAAGCAAAAGACACAGAATTGATGGACGGAATGCAATGATCAATAAGCATATTATTTACTAATACTGGTAAAATAGGGATATTTGAGATATTATATGGGTTTCTCATTTCTTATATACTATGTAATCACTGAGGATTTTAATTGACTAAACATGTTTTTTTAATGTAAAATGATGTTAAATATGCTCTGTATGAAGTGGGCCCATCCAGTTTGTCCTAAGTTGCTGTATCACCTGAGTGTGTGGCTGTGTTTGAATCGTTCAATGCCTCAGAAGAAGACTGATATACTGGGTGACATTACTATTAATATGATTAACTTGTACTCATCAAAGAGGTTCTGTACAGCCAATGCAATGTTAACTGTCTTGTTGTAGATGACTTTTTACACACTGCGAAAAAAAGGGTCTTGTGCAGTTTTGCATTGTTGCAATTTTACTAAAGGTCTGTGGAAAGCTTCAGAAATTTGTGAACAGTGCATAATACTTCTACTTTGCCACTTGCAATTCATAACACATAACCCTACTTTTAACACTAACAAAATGATTCTGTGTCAGAAAAAAAGTTAGGGGTAGTTTAATATATGGTAGACAGTTGGTGCCCCATCCCCACCCAAGAGATCCCAATGCTGGCAGGGATTGTTTTGCCAAAAGTGCTTCGACCAAAGCAACACAATCACTGAAACGCCATCCAGCCACCGTGTCGTGGAGGCTGGCAACTATTATTTTCTAATTTGCAGATACAAATACCCAAACATGAGAGTTAATTCCTGCAAAACAAAAAAATAATCAATCTGTCAATGCAGTGAGTTTTCTGCCTTTTGTTGGCATCACTTGCTGATTTTCTCTGCCTGGATCCACCATACCATACATGGCGAAATTTGGCAAGAAGCACAAGTTTCTAATTTGCTCAATCTGACTTGACATGAATTGCCATTAAAATGGCTATGTGGGAATTGCTACTGTATGGACAGAGGAAACAAAATACAAGATATAGAATGGTAAGTACAGTAACTAACTAAAGGAGGCAAAATAGAGTAACATTCTGAAGATGAAGCACAGACTTAACATATGAATGGTAACTAATTAAAACTACATTACCGGGGTTTTATGTCAGAATATGGTTTCTCAAACATTTCATCTGAAAGAAATATTTCAACATAAATATCAGTTACAAAATGATTGCCCAGTGGGTGTACACTTTCTATCACTAACTCCACTGGGAATGTATATATATTGCATTGTACTATTAACAACCATAGGCATGTTGTTACTTCACCTCACATTGGAAATTGAAGTACAGGTATAAGTATAAATATATATTCATCAGAAGAAAAGGTTACAGGGATGCTATAGTTATGTTCTAAATTTATTCACACAAAACCATAGAAATTAAGCAGTTATGGTTGTACTTATAGTTAACCTTAGGTTAAGAAACTAAGTCTCGTGTCTTAAGTTACTTAATGGCATGAGTTACAGTTTGTTCAGCTAAGTTTAACTGTAAGTATAACAATAACTGCAGAATTTCTATGGTTTTGTGCGTGTAAATTCAAAACCTAACTATATAATTCTCTGTAACCTTTGTTTTTTTCATTGAACTTCTATGTTTTTTTATCATGCATGTTAATAGAACCAGCGCCAGGGGTTTGGCTGCAGGGCCTGGCCTATGGTTTCTGGCCCAACATCTAGCTTTCTGCTAGATTTGATGTCATTCTGTCAAAATCCCCATGGGAAAATGCATGGAGAAAACACATTTTGGGACCTCTTTTTTTCTTGCCCCCTACTTGATGGATCACCCCAAAACTTTCAACACACCAGCTGAACCCAACTCAAGTATATGTTTTGTAAATTTTGTGAAGATTTGTCAGGCTGCACCAAAGTTATTGGCAAAACAAAAAAACCTTTTTGTTCTTCATATCCTCGGCTATTTTGTCATTTTGCTGGATGCAACTCAGCGGGATGCTTCGTTTCCATGGATCACCGAGGCTGCCCTGCAGGGTCATGGGCTCCTGCTCACGAAGAGACTGTTGTTGATATATATATATCTATATATCTATATATCTATATATATCTATATATATCTATATATATATATATATTATCTACTGGCGGTCGCCAGTAGATAGTTATAGTTAGGACCGTGTTTCCAGAGGAAATCTCAAAATTCTATTTTAAATAACTTTGGCGCCGCTTGACGAATCCTCGCGAAATTTTTAAAACTAATGGGGCGCTCTGTTCAGCTCCTAACCTGAAAGTCTCAGGGTGATTCGACAAGCGGGGGCCGAGAAAAAAAGGGGGTCCCAAAACGCGTTTTCCCCATGCATTTTTCCATAGGATCTTTAGCCGAAGGTACAGTCCGAACGGCTGAACAGAATTACTTGAAATTTGGCAGAGAGGTAGTCCTCAGGTCAGGAAAGTGCCTTTTGCAGGTCTGGTGTCAATCTGTTCAGTAGTTCCTGAGAAAATAGCATTTAAAAGCATATAAATATCTATAAGCGCGCACCGTGCGCGCACCGTGCGAGCACCCTAACGTGCGCGAGCGTAATTCTGATTGGTGGTTACATGTTAGTCAACGTTCGAATCGGTCGAAATCAGGAAGTGTCGGCCGCCATTTTGTTTGTTTTCAGTGCGAGAGTGAAAAAGGAAGGTGGCGAACGTGAAAAGGGGGCAGGGTAGAGAGTTCCTACCACCCTAGCCTAGCGCCCGCAATCCACTGCTGATGATGTCACATATTACATCATTCATGACATGGTCAGTGACATCACTGATGACATCTCAAATGACATCACTGATGACAGCATCCAGTGAATGTGGTTTGGTTCGTTATTTAAATATGTATTATATATATATAGCAATTTGCATTGAAGAATGAGTGGATATATAAATATAAATATCTGGATGGAGGATTTAGTAGCAGTGTGATTGACTGTTTACTTGACTAATTTATAGTGTCTCACTAAATATATTGGATAGTGACTAAACTGTGTGAATATCTGTATCACTTTGTCAGTTGTTGTGTAAACTGCTGCACCAGTTGGTTACTAGCTACGTGAAAGTCTATTATTTATTGATTAGTTAACTGAGTATTTGTATGGGAGAGTGAATGTGTGTGTGGTTCAGTGGGGGTGTGTGACTGCCCAAAGATGTGTGAATAGTTGATTCAGTAGGTATCTAAAGTTAAAACTACATGTTATAACAGTTGTTTGGGTGAGTGAATATCTTTATGGGTGTGGCGATGAGCCAATATATGTCTCAATGGTACATGTCCAACAAACTAGGAAAATAAAAGCCAGTGTATGTGTCAGTTGTTGTATATAAATAAGTATACATAAGACTCAGTGATTGTATGAGTGACTGTATGGATAACTGTATACTTGTAATAGTGTTTTTATAACACACTAAGTATGAGTTATTATCTATATGAATAGATGAAGTGGTGTTTTTATAAGTGTATAGCTAAGTAAAAGTAAGTATGATCCATTGTTTGCATAAGTGAGTAGGATGACTTCATAAGTGATTAGGATGTGTGCTGGTGTGTTATGTCGATCTAGGTGTATAAGTATATTTGATAGTGTTCTATTGATCATTGACAGCATGTATGAGTGAATCTATAGGTAAGTGATTAGATGTGTGTATAGATCTAGGAATCACTGAGTGGGTGTTTAGAAACTTGTATTGGTGTGTCAATGGTTTTAAATCTGGCACTCTGTATTTTACAGTGAGTGATGAAAGGTTATACTAGTGTATGAAGAGGTGTATCTGATTGTCACGTGGATGATGTCATCAGTGATGTCATCAGTGATGTCATTTGAGATGTCATCAGTGATGTCACTGACCATGTCATGAATGATGTAATATGTGACATCATCAGCAGTGGATTGCGGCCGCGCGAGATGTAGTTAGTACAACTAACTATATCGGAGGGATTTCAATGGTTTTGTTCGGGTGAAATGTCCAGCTAACTATAACACCCCTAAAACCTATTGTTTTTTCAGTGAATTTCTAAAGTTTTTTAAATGCTAATTCCTAACTATATCAGGCCTGAAACATATGTTTTTTTCAGTGAATTTCAAAGGTTTTTTAAATGCTAATTCCTAACTATATCAGGCTTGAAACATATGGTTTTTTCAGTGAATTTCAAAGGTTTTATAAATGCTAATTCCTAACTATATCAGGCCTGAAACCTATGTTTTTTTCAGTGAACTTCAAAGGTTTTGTAAATGACAATTTTTAATGTATTAATTGTTATACTGATTTTTTTTATACTGATTTACTACATTTTTTTAACTATTTTTTTTTAGATATATATTTTTTATTACATTATAATTACATTATACATTACAATACCAAATATACTTTATCAGAATGAATTACTTTACTTTAAATACTTTGCAAATAGGCAATAGACTTTTAAGTGCAGTAGTTACAGTTGTTGCAATGGGCAACACAATTTCAAACACAATGCAACATTGAGCTCAACGTGAATTTCTAGTCAAATGCAATTAGTTACTTTATGGATTACTTTTCTAACCACAGGACTGGATCCTAGATTCAGTCCTTGGACATCTCCTGTAAACAGTTGAGTAAAAGCGTTTTGGTTACAGTAGTTATTTTTAAGGAATATTATTGTATTTTAAAAGTTGACACTTAGAATTTTTTTCACATAGAATCACCAATGTTATCCTATGGCAAAAAAATTCACTTAGCAGGTAAGTACTGTTATCGTTACTTTTTCTTACTCAGTGGTGGATCCTGGATCCAGCACTGGCCAATCTCCTGTAAACAGTTGAAAGAATGTGTTTAAGTCATACAGACGATTTTTTAGGAATATTTTTAGTTTGGGAAAATAGACACTTCGAAACTTTTCTGCTGAAAACTACACAATGGATTCCTATGGAAGGAAATACAAGTTACTGGTAAGTACGCTTAGAATTACTTTTCAGGGTCAGTGCTGGTCTAAAAGATGCAGCACTGGGTTTTCTCCTGATAACAGGTGAGTAAATCGGAATTCGTAGTTCGGCTGATTTTAGAGGAATATTTGTACGTTTCAAAAATGGACACTTGAAACTTTTCTGGTGAAAACCACTCAATGGATTCCTATGGAAGGAAATACAAGTTACTGGTAAGTACGGTTAGAATTACTTTTCAGGGTCAGTGCTGGGCTAAAAGATGCAGCACTGGGCTCTCTCCTGATAATAGGTGAGTAAATCGGAATTCGTAGTTCGGCTGATTTTAGAGGAATATTTGTACAATGGTGAAGGAAGGGGGCGGGGCCTGAGGTGACATGTGCAAACACGCCGTGTGGCGCGTTTTAAGTTTTGGAATTAATTTCTCTTCAATCCTGCAGTCCCCTGGGGGCCAACTAGCCCACCAGGTACCTCCAGAATGCGCCAGGGAGCCGCGTTGCAGAGAGGTGTTCAGAGGCCACGCCCCTTTTTACAACACTCTGCAACGCAGCTCCGTGGCGCTTACTGGAGGTATCTGGTGAGCTAAATGGCCCCTAGGGGACATCTAGATTGAAGAGGAAATTCCCCAATTTAAAACGCACCACAGGGCGTGTTTGCACACATATCCCCTCAGGCCCCGCCCCCACCTTCACCACTGTGCAAACGTGCCCCGTGGCGTGTTTTAAGTTGGGGGATTAAGTCCCCTTGAATCCTGAGGTCCCCTGGCAGCCAACTAGCCCACCAGGTACGTCCAGTAAGCGCCACTGAGCTGCGTTGCAGAGAGGTGTAAAAAGGAGTGTGGCCTAATTACACCTTTCTGCAATGCAGCCCCCTAGCGCATACTGGAGGTTCCTGGTGGGCTAGTTGGCCCCCAGGAACCCCCAGTATTCAAGGGGAATTAGTTCCCCCTCTGCAAACGCCCCGGGGGGCACATTTGCAGAGTGGTGCAAGGAGGGGGCGTGGTCTCGGCCTGATTCCGTCTGTTTTTTTTTTTTTAGAAGGGCGGATGTGTAGTCCCCCTTCTTTTTCTAATTTATGGGCCCTGGGGACCCCATCCCCCAGTGCCTGCCCCCAATTTGTTTAAAAAAAATCGGGAAGGGGGACCCCATCCCCCGGGGCATGGCCCTTTTTTTTTATTTTTTATTTTGGAAGGGGGCTGCCTTGCCCCCCTCCTGTGGCCCCTTTTGGCCCCGAGACCCCATCCCCCGGGGCGTTTATTTTTTATTTTTAGGAGGGGGGCCACGTGGCCCCCCTCCCGGGCCACTACTGGCCCAGGGGACCCCATCCCCTGGGGCCTGGCCACCTCATTGGGGACCATGGGGGGGTCCCCAATCCCCCCACGGTCCCAGCCGGCTCCCCGCCTCCTGCGGGAGCCGACATTGCTTTTCCACATGGGGAGCAGCTAACATGCTGCTCCCTATGTGGAAAAGTAATCTGCTTTGCTTCATTGAAGCGAGAGCAGGTTTCCCTGCTCTCGCTTCAATGAAGCAAAGCAGTTTGCAATGGCAGGGTGTTCTGGTGTGGCTCTTGGCTGTGTTCCCTTTCATGGTGCAGGTAGTTGTCCTGCTTAACACCAGCAGAAAGCAGGTGTAAAATCCCTGGTGCTAACGTGTCTTATCGCCGGAATTTGTTTCGCATTGCAATTGGTGTGAAAGTTGTGATGTGATTCTTTTCATGTGCACAACAATATACGAACTGAGCAGTGTATCTTGTCAAGATCCAGCACCTGATGCACTATTCCCAATCAATATAAATACAATGAGATTTCTTAATAGATTTTGTGTGTACACTGTAAGTGCAGCCAATACCTCAGTGCAATACAATACAGGATTTTAGTATTTAGAATAAATCGCAAAGGTGCACCTCGTGTCTTTTTGCACGGGAACGGCTACTCTCCATTTCATTATCAGCACTTTAACGGAAGTAAAGTTGAGATAAATCTAACACACTATTCAGAAGTTGGTACAAACTGCAGATATCACCAGTATTCCAGCGATAAGTGCCCCAAAATTTAACACCATGGTGGACTCCATCAAATAACAGTAATAAGAACAAGAGTCACACAGCAGTTAAGAGAACAACCAAAAACATTATTAATTTTTTTTTCAAACTTTATTTTTTATAATAATAAATATATAAATGATAAACTATTTTCAAACTTTATTTTTTTATTAACATAAATATAAACAATAAACTAATAAACAAAATGTAACAACAATAATACAAAACAACAAGGCGGAACACTCCTGTAGGAACCACGGATGTTGACGACAGACCTGGAAAATCAGAAAGATTGTTAAAAAAAAAACAACATGGTATTCTCAACAAAATACCACAAGAAAAAACATAACATATATATAAAATGTATACAGCTAACAACATTTTATAAGTTTAACTTACAAAAACTGTAAATGTTGCCGCTTTAAAATATTTACCGAATCTGAGGAAATTTATTTGCAGAAGGCACCACGCCCACAACGTTTTTCTTCAGTGGTGAAGAAATTTTTAACTTTTTCCAAGGGGCAAACAAAGACCAATGCCACCTTCTTCATTCGCAAGATTTGCCAAAGAGTTCTGTTACGAGGGGATCCTAACAAAAAATACTCGTGCGGCACAGCAAGTATGACGAAACACCTAAGGACCCTTCATCCAAACAATCTTGCACGAGAAGAGTGCAAACAGATGAGAAACACTCCTGTTCTGTATCTGTAAAAAAGAATCACAAATAAATGTATATTAATAACTTTCAAATTTATACTATTCCATTACTGTACAAACACATTTTATATAAAAACTGACTAAGAAACTATAGCCCTGAACCACAAGTGTGACGATCGTTAAAACACTACATGCATAGTGCATACTACTTTGAAGCAGTTCATGCCCTAAAGCCTACCTCACTAAAAGACTACATGCTAACTGACTAAATGATTACAGTACTATAAGGAGACACACTGGGTGAGTGACAGGGTGTTTGCTAGAAGAGTATGAATACTAACTAGGGAATTGAAGGTGTGAAACTCAATTGTGTTGGTGATTAGAGGACTGCATCCATACTGCATAGGCATTTAAAGCAGTCCATGTGCTAAGGCCTGGCTCACTGCATGACTACTTGGGTACTGACTGAATGATTAGAGTACAGCACGGAGAGTGCCTAGGTGAATTTATAAGTGCTAGGCTTTTCGCACAGGGAATGGATTAGTACTTGGTACTGAATGGGTCACTAGAGGAGTGCAAAAGCAGTCACAAGTGCTGGACTGTATGGATACTGACTAGGAAATTTAAAGTGTGAAAGACAAGTGTCTAAGTGGTTAGAAGACTGCATGCATAGTGCATAGGGGTTTGAAACAGTCCATGTGCTAAGGCCTGGCTCAGTGTATGAATACTTAGGCAGTGACTGAATGATTAGAGTACTGCAAAGATAGTATCTTGGTGAATTTATAAATGTTTGGGTTTTAGCACAGTGAATGGATTAGTACATGGTGCTGAATGGGTCACTAGAGGACTGCAAAGGGATTGACAGGGTATTTCCTGGAAGTGTATGGATACTGACTAGGGAATTGAAGGTGAGAAAGACAATTGTGTAGGTGGTTAGAGGACTGCATGCATAGTGGATAAGGGTTTGAAGCAGTCCATATACTAAGGCCTGGGTCACTGGATGAGTACTTGGGTACTGACTGAATGATTAGAGTACTGCAAGGAGAGTGCCTGGGTGAATTTATTAGGGTTTGGCGCAGTGAATGGATTAGTACATGATGCTGAATGGGTCACTAGAGGAGTGCAAATGGAATGGCAGGGTGTTTGCTGGAAGTGAACGAATACTGACTGGGGAATTGAAGGTGTGAAAGACAAGTGTGTAGGTGCTTAGAGGACTGCATGCATAGTGGATAGGGGTTTGAAGAAGTCCATGTGCTAAGACCTGGCTCGGTGCATGAATACTTAGGCAGTGACTGAATCATAAGAGTACTGGAAAGAGAGTGTCTTGGTGAATTTATAAGTGTTTGGGTTTTGGCACAGTGAATGGATTAGTACATACTGTTGAATGGGTCTCTAGAGGACTGCAAAGGAAGTGACAGGATGTTTCCTGGAAGTGTATGGATACCGACTAGGGAATTGAAGGTGTAAAAGACAAGTCTATAGTATGTTAGAACACTACATGCATACTGCATAGCCATTTGAAGTAGTCTATTTGGTACTTAGAAACTGACTAAATAATCAGACTATTTCTAGGACAGTGCTTAGGTAAAACTTTTACATTTTCAGTTCTGCCACAGTGAACAGAATAGTACATGGTACTGCACCTTAGTGTCAAACCCTGACTCATTTTATCAATGCATAAGCAAAGACTAGATTCTAATGCTACTAAAACTTGACAACATGAGAGGTTTTACATTAGCTATCTGTCAGCAAATACACAATGTTACCAAATGCTTCTCTCACAGTGGTTCTCAAATGCACACAGACTCACAGTGTAATTCGAGACAACAACCACTATACCTAGGAGTTTACCAAAAATCATTCACTACTGTGGAAGTGGTAAGCGAACTGCACACAATCTTCATATTTCAGGACTGCACTTTTGTGTCAAAGCCTGACTCATATAATCAAAGCATAAGCAAAGACTGGCTTCTAATTCTACTAAAACTTCACAACATGACCGGTTTTAAAACAGGTATATGTCTGCAAATACACAATGTTACCAAATGCTTCTCTCACAATCCTTACCCAAATGCACACAGACTCACAGTGTGATTTTAGACAACCAACACTATCCTAGGAGTTTACCAAAACTCATTCACTACTCTGGAAGAGTTAATGGTACTGCACACAATCTACATATTTAAGTACACCACATCAGTGTCAAAGCATGACTCATTTAATCAACGCATAAGCAAAGACTGGATTCTAATCCTACTAAAACTTCACAACATGACAGGTTTTAAAACAGTTATCTGTCAGCAAATACATGATGTTACCAAATGCTTCTCTCACAGTGATCCCAAATACACACTAACTCACAGTGTGAGTCTAGACAAGCACCACTATCCCTATGAGCTTACCAAAACTCATTCACTACAGTGCAAGTGGTAAGGGAACTGCACACAATCTACATATTTCACAACTGCAATTTACTATCAATGCCAGACTCATATAATGAAAGCATAAGCCATAACTGTCTTCTAATGCTACTAAAACTTGACAACATGACATGTTTTACAACACTTATCTGTCAGCAAATACACGATGTTACCAAACACTTCTCTCACAGTGGTTCCCAAATGCACACAGACTCACAGTGTGATTCTAGACAAACCACACTATCCCTCGGAGTTTACCAAAACTCCTTCACTACAGTGGAAGTGGTAAAGGAACTGCACACAATCTACATATTTCACGACTACACTTTAATGTCAATGCCTGACTAATTTAATCAACGCATAAGCAAAGACTGGCTTCTAATGCTACTAAAACTTGACAACATGACAGGTTTTAAAACAGTTATCTGTCAGTAAATACACAATGTTACCAAATGCTTCTCTCACAATCCTTACCCAAATGCACACAGACTCACAGTGTGATTTTAGACAATCAACACTATCCTAGGACTTTACCAAAACTCATTCACTACTGTGGAAGGGGTAAGGGGACTGCACACAATCTACATATTTAAGTACAGCACATCAGTGTCAAAGCATGACTCATTTAATCAACATATAAGCAAAGACTGGATTCTAATGCTATTAAAACTTCACAACATGACAGATTTTAAAACAGTTATCTGTCAGCAAATACATGATGTAACCAAATGATTCTCTCACACTGATCCCAAATACACACTAACTCACAGTGTGATTCTAGACAAGCACCACTATCCCTATGAGTTTACCAAAACTCATTCACTACAGTGCAAGTGGTAAGGGAACTGCACACAATCTACATATTTCACAACTGCAATTTACTGTCAATGCCTGACTCATTTAATGAAAGCATAAGCCATAACTGTCTTCTAATGCTACTAAAACTGGACAACCTGACTGGTTTTAAAACGGTTATCTGTCAGCAAACACACGATGTTACCAAATGCTTCTCTCACAGTGGTTCCTAAATGCACACAGACTCACTGTGTGATTCTAGACAAACAACACTATCCCTTGCACTATATCAAAACACATTTCTTCATCTAGAAGTGGTACTACATTTTAGTATAGAAACATAACATAACTCATTTCACAAATTCATAAACAATGACTGGTTTCTAATTCTACCAAAATATAAAAACTGCAGAGTTATCTGTCTACAAACACATGAAAAACACAAATGCCAATCACAGAATGGTTTCTACATGCACACACATTGTAGAGAAAAAAGTACTCCCTACACTTTAGCAGGAAAAATACATTAGTCTGATTAAAATCAAAATAGTCTACATACATCCCCTCACAATTAAATAACTCATCTTTCAAGTTCTTTTGTAGATTAAGGAGTATATCAATCACTCACCATATTTTCTTTTACAGAATCTCTGCACTGTGCACCTCTCAGCAAAAGCAAAGAATGAAAACGTTTCCCTTTCATTTTCCACACATATACATGTAAACATCAAATCACAATCCTTCGCACATAAACTCAAAAGCAAACACACATTTCTATTGGTTAAACATTTCAACCCTTTGCAACTGAAATACATTTCAACCCTTCCCCCAATCTACCTTCTGCCTGTTACCATAGAAACAGGTCATGGAACACTGCACTGAGCTCACAGGTCACAAGTTCAGCACACAATGTTCCTACACAAGACAGGAAGTGTGCTTGACTTTTCAACATATCAGCTTATCATATATAATGTTCCTTACAATCTGTTTTTGTTAACCAATAACAATCATACCTTTAAAAAACAACAATATACACCCTACCTTTCAGTGTAGAAAGTTGTTATACAACCAATGATTTCTTGTCGTTTTTCAACAAACGTTGCCATGGATCCGCGCACCCACCGCGAGAGAATCCGTGCATCCAACGCGATAGGATGCGCGCACCGTGCGTGCATTTCGCCGCTTTAAAAAAAAAAAAAAGGGGGGCCACAGGGGGTCCTTGTGGGACCCCCTAAGCAGATCTAGAGGGTCAGAGTATTTCCACTGTGCCCCTTTATATCTTTTACACACTTATTCCCCTTCCATCTTCAGCCTAGCTTCTACCGAGGCAGAAAATGGCCACCAACAGTTCCTGGTTTCGAATGTAGAGAGACGCTCGACACCCAATTAGCATTCAGCGCGCGTTCGGGGAGGGTGCGCTTACGGTGCGGGTACAGTCCGCGGATCCTCAGCGGCCATAGATATCACTAACTTTTTTACCCTAATTTTCTCAGGACCTACTGAACAGCTTCACACCAAATATGCAAAAGGCATGAGTCCGAACTGAGGACTACCTCTTTACCAAATTTGGTGTCATTCCGTTCAGCGGTTCGGGCTGTAGCTGCGACAACAGATCCTGCGGGAAATTGCATGGGGAAAACGCATTTTGGGACCCTCCTTTTTTCTCGGCCCCTGCTTCACGGATCACCGCAAAACTTTTAGGGTAGGAGCGGAGCGGAGCTGGCCAAAAGTTTGGAGAATTTCGCGAAGATTCGTCAATCGGCGTCAAAGATATTCCCAATAGAATGTTGCGGATTTCCTATGGAAAATAGGTCCTAACTATAACTATCTACTGGCGACCGCCAGTAGATAATATATATATATATATATATATATATATATTCACTTAAAAAACCATAGGTTTCACACATGTTATAGTTAGCTGGACATTTCACTCGTAAAAAACCAATGAAATTCCCCCGTTATAGTTAGTGCAGGCAACTATAACTCACGCGACCGCAATCCTCTGCTGATGACGTCAGATATTACATCACTGATGACATATGTGTCTTTATGAAAAATAAATATTTGTAATATATGTATAGCTAAAGATTAATGGAAGAAGACATGGGTAAATAAGTGTCTAAATACAGTGATGTAATATCTGACGTCATCAGCAGAGGATTGCGGTCGCGTGAGTTATAGTTGCCTGCACTAACTATAACGGGGGAATTTCATTGGTTTTTTACGAGTGAAATGTCCAGCTAACTATAACATGTGTGAAACCTATGGTTTTTTAAGTGAATTTGCAAGGCTTTTTAAATGCTAATTCGTAACTATAACGTGTGTGAAACCTATGGTTTTTTTCAGTGAATATATAAACATATAAATATAATCTGCATATCTATATAAATATAAATTCATGCAAACATATACATATATGCATACATATGCATGGTATGTACATGAAAGTTTGAAAAACTCTAATACAAGCAAAGCTAAAAAGCCACCTAATTACAAACATAATTGCTATATTGCATTTTCAATGCTTGTTTACTTTGATTCCATCAAGAAGGCATTCAGATGTGTCCCACATTTTCCATAAATTCTGAATGGTAGCACTCTAGTTGCTCATTAGATCACTGTAGTAAAGCTACTGCTCACCAGGGAAGTCTGCTGCTGGTATTGAAAGTGCATGTTTCAGTCTGCATGTCAGAATTTTTTAATGAAATAGAAGAGGATTTGATAAGTCACTCAAAAAGTGCCCTAATTTTTCTTTTTTCCTCACTAATCATAATTTCTATGGCAAAATGAACCTCCTCATTGTGTTCCTTTTAAATTAAACTACTCACTCTCTACTACTCACTCGCTACTACTTTCTACTACTCACTCTCTACTACTCTCTACTACTCTACTACTCTCTACTACTCACTATCTACTACTCACTCTCTACTACTCTCTACTACTCTCTACCACTCACTCTCTACTACTCTACTACTCACTCTCTACTACTCTCTACTACTCTCTCTCTACTACTCTCTCTCTCTACTACTCACTCTCTACTACTCACTCTCTACCACTCTCTACTACTCTCTACTACTCTCTACTACTCACTCTCAACTACTCTCTCTACTACTCACTCTACTACTCACTCTACTACTCTCTACCACTCACTCTCTACTACTCTCTCTCTCTACTACTCACTCTCTACTACTCACTCTACTACTCTCTACTACTCTCTCTGCTACTCACTTTCTACTACTCTCTACTACTCACTCTCTACTACTCACTCTCTACTACTCTACTACTCTCTACTACTCTCTCTACTACTCACTCTCTACTACTCACCCTCTACTACTCTCTACTACTCTCTCTCTACTACACACTCTCTACTACTTGCTCTCTACTACTCACTCTACTACTCACTCTCTACTACTCCCTACTACTCCCTACTACTCACTCTACTACTCACTCTCTACTACTCTCTACTACTCACTCTCTACTTCTCCACTACTCTCTACTAATCACTCTCTACTACTCACTCTGTACTACTCTCTACTACTCTCTCTACTACTCTCTACTACTCACTCTCTCTACTACTCTCTCTCTACTACTCACTCTCTACTACTCACTCTCTACTACTCTCTCTCTACTACTCTCTACTACTGTCTACTACTCACTCTCTACTACTCTCTACTACTCACTCTCTACTACTCTCTACTACTCACTCTCTACTACTCTCTACTACTCACTCTACTACTCATTCTCTACTACTCATTCTCTACTACTCTCTCTCTGCTACTCAGTCTCCACTACTCACTCTCTACCACTCACTCTCTAATACTCACTCTCTACTACTCCCTCTACTACTCACTCTCTTCTACTCCCTCTACTACTCACTCTCTACTACTCTCTACTTCTCACTCGCTACTACTCTCAACTACTCACTCTCTACTACTCACTACTACTCTCTCCTACTCACTCTCTGCTACTCTCTCTACTACTCTCTACTACTCTCTCTACTACTCTCTCTCTACTCTCTATTACTCATCCTCTACTCTCTACCTCTCTACCTTTCTCTACCTCTCTCTCTACTACTCTCTACCTCTCTACCTCTCTACCTCTACCTCTCTACTTCTACGTCTCTACCTCTACATCTCTACCTCTCTACCTCTCTCTACCTCTCTCTACACGCACACATATGCACATATATGCATTTATATATATGTATGTGTATATATATGGATATACATACATATATAAACATATATATAATCTGCATATCTATATGAATACAAATATAAATGCATGCATACATATACAGATATGCATGTTATTTACATGAAATTTTTAAAAACACTAATAAAAGCAAAGCTAAAAAGCCACCTAATTACAAACAGAATTGCTTTAACTTAAACGAGGGCGAGACCTATTGCATTTTCAATGCTTGTTTACTTTGGTTCCATCAAGAAGGCATTCAGATGTGACACATTTGCCATAAATTCTGAATGGTAGCACTCTAGTTCCTCATTAGATCACTGTAGTAAAGCTACTACTCACCAGGGAAGTCTGCTGCTGGTATTCAAAGTGCATGTTTCAGTCTGCATGTCAGAACTTTTTAATGAAATAGAAGAGGATTTGAGAAGTCAAAATGTGCCCTAAGTTTTCTTTCTGCAGCACTAGTCATAATTTCTATGGCAAAATGAACCCCCTCATTTTGTTCCTTTGCAAATTAAATGTTTTAAATGTTACCACTTTATTCCAATCAAGATGGCTGCAGGTGTGCCATACCTTTGTCATAAGTAAGACTGTTAGCGCTCTAGTTGTTCTTTAACACACTCTGGGATTTCTGTCATTGGGCTATACTTGGGCTACATCTCGGTGATATTTGTGCTACATTTGGGCTCTTTTGTCTCTGGTGGCCATCTTGGGAGACTTGTTATGAAGTTTCCTAATTTCCTCATTTACTGCAGTCTCCTCAGTAGGCATACTGTCAGTTTTTTACTTTGATTCAATGAAGAAGGCATTCAGATGTGTCACACATTTGCCATAAATTCAGAATGTTAGCACTCTAGTTGCTCATTAGATCACTGTAGTAAAGCTACTGCTCACGAGGGAAGTCTGCTGCTGGTATTGAAAGTGCATGTTTCAGTCTGCATGTCAGAATTCTTTAATGAAATAGAAGAGAATTTGAGAAGTCACTCAAAATGTGCCCTAATTTTTCTTTCTGCAGCACTACTCATACATTCTATGGAAAAATGAACCCTCTCATTTTGTTCCTTTTTAAATTAAATGTTTTAAATGTTACCACTTTATTCCAATCAAGATGCTTTTAGGTGTGCCATACCTTTGTCATAAGTAAGACTGTTAGCGCTCTAGTTGTTCTTTGGAACACTCTGGGAAGCTGCAGTAGAACACAAAGGAATCAACTGACAGTCTCTGCCCTTGTTGGATGTACATGGTGTACTGAGAATGTCAGACTTCATTCTCACATGATTGAGAAAGATAATGTGAATTTACAGAAAATATGCTCTCAGTTTAGCTTATAGATCACCTTCCAAACCTCTGTGGGAAAAGCATGTGAAAATAGTTTTCTCTCAAACATGATTCATGATATCCCAGCAGAAGGCTTTTTCACATGGTAAAATCACCTTAGAACATACTACAATTCCTAAAATGAGTATGGTACCATCAACAAATGATTTATAATGTAACTAAAGTCTTAAAACCTTCTATTAACTGCAATGCTTTTTAATGAGGTGCTATCATGTATATTGGTCCCAAGATGGCTGCCAACACTTCTTGGATGAAGTGCTGACAGCCAATCAGATCTCACAATGAGATGTGTGGTTAGGCTCCGCCCAGATATGTATATGATTTTACTTTTGATTTTCTCAGGAACTACTGAACGGATTTACACCATATATGCAAAAGGCACATGCCTGACCTGAGGACTACCTCCTTGCCAAATTTCAAGTAATTCTGTTCAGCCGTTCTGGCTGTAGCTGTGTCTAAAGGTCCTATGGAAAAATGCATGGGGAAAACGCGTTTTGGGACCCCCCTTTTTTCTCGGCCCCCGCTTGACGAATCACCCCGAGACTTTCAGGGTAGGAGCTGAACGGAGCGCCCCATTAGTTTTGAAAATTTCGCGAGGATTCGTCAACCGGCGCCAAAGTTATTCAAAATAGAATTTTGAGATTTCCTATGGAAACTAGGTTGTAACTATAACTATCTACTGGCGACCGCCAGTAGATAATATATATATATATATATATATATATATATATATATATATATATATATATATATATATATATATATATATATATATATATATATATATATATACACACACACAAAAAAGAAGCAAAGAACTCTGGGTAGTTCTTAATTTTAGGTGGAAAGCTGTTCCTGTATAGATCACCATCAACACCAGAGAGACTCTAAATGTGCCCACCTCAAATGCCTGCTTTTCTATCGAAGTCTTTAAGAATAGAATTAGCACAGTGCCATCCACACGAGATAGAAAGGGACAACAATTTTTTTGCCATTTCTACATCAAAGTTTTTAAGCATAGGACTAGCACAGTGCTATCAATGGTAAGCTGTAAAATGTCAAAAGCCTTATATCACTCCAGGCACAATATTATAGCTTTCAATTGGTAAAATACCAAACAAGGCAACCAGAAATGAATAAAAGCAACCCCTGGCACATGTTTTGCTCTCATTAGAGCGCTTCTGAGAGGTATAGCTTTGTCCAGACACAACGGAGCACCCTGTATAAGTCAACAGAATACCCTTTCAGGCTTAGAGTGATGAATAAATTATGCAAAAAAGGGAGCCGAGAACTCTAGATAGTTCTCAAGTTTAGGTGGAAAGCAGTTCCTGTATATATATAAACATGATAGGATGGTTTCAGCATGCTAAAAGGAAATTTGTTTGGAAATTTACATATGTAAATAAGTGGCGCTGTGAATGATTAATGATTGAAGGCAGAGGTTGCTTAAGTGATAGATTAATTGTGACAAACATATCAGGGAGAAGGCTAATAAAGCTGTCACAATAGACTATCAGCGGGAATAATATTTTCATGCATGCAATCATGCCGTTCATTGCCTTTTCTTGCCACTAAGCAGTTGAAATCTCTACCACTAAACTTCTGCACTATTGACAACTATCTGATTTTCTACAAGAACTGTCTTTTTCAGCTACCAGGATTCCTCTGATCTTCGCTAGCCACTTCTCCTCAGCGCCAGGACATCCTCTGCTGTATCAATTCATGCTTCAGCAATCTCATTCATTCAAATCACAATCATTATCTTAATTATATTTTAGAATCAGAAATCATGGATGGTCAGTGATTTTTTTTGGCTTTGTATCGATATATGTTTAAAAAATGTATTTCATATTTAACAGAGAATATCACACCTTTGCTTGATCTTCTGAAAATTGGTACTTAGTAACACCTGTTTTGTAGTGACTTTGCTTTCTTTGCCTGTTGTTTAGGGCACCTTCCTATAGTTTTATTAAAATGGCTTGCCCCGATAAGCTCTCAGAATGCTTTTGTGTATGGTGCAAAGAAAACTGTTTCACATTAAATTCCATATCACAATTTCCACTTCATTCTGATGGAGCCAGTACTGCAGTTACCAGTACCGTCACAAAGCAAAAATCGGAGAAAACAACGCATATCAGTTTGCAGTCACCAGGAGATTTTGCCTGCTGAAAGCTGCCAAAATTCAGGGGTAAAAGTCTGGAGCAAAATGAGAAATTACTAGGGAATCAGACCCAGAATTACCAATTCACTCTTGCATATCTTTGCAACAAAAAAATCATGGGCTTCCAAGGCCAGACCTATTGGCTTTGCCAATGCTTGTTCTGTCTGATTTTGACCATCAGAGACCTTATCACATTTAGAAAGCAATATATGAGTTCTTACTCTTTGCAAAATTATATATGCTCCCTTATACCCTTACCACTTGCCTGATGGTCTCCCCCGAAATGGTTCAGAGAGAACCGCTGTTGGTAGGCATACATATAGTGTATGGGAATTTTACCATATTTCTTAGTCTGCTAGAATCATCCTGCCAGCTAATCTTGCTTAATATTTGCATAGCCCTTCTCTGGCCTCTAAAGGCTTTAAGGTACCTCTGATATGACTCTGTTGAAAGGACATAGACCTTCTCTGGATTCACTGAAATAGAAAATGCAGGATTGAAGAACCAGCCATCCACTTGCTGCCAAGACTACTCTATGTTTCGTTTCACTTTAAACAAAGCACTGCACAGGAAAACGTTGAGCAACAGCAAAATCTACATTGCTTGAGTGCCTGAAGCAGATCACGTTGCTTGAATTTTATGACTAGTCACTATCCTTCATGAAATTCCGTCTGAATGTTGACCACCCTGGATTTGACTACTGCCCTTACTGACTGCTTGTGAAAAATTCTTGAGAGAAGAAAACACCACAAAGTTCAGAATTCCCGCCAAACAACTCAGATGGCAGTATAATGGTCCAGAGACTGCCTTGCTGATGAGACCTAGGGCCTGCTGAGCAAAAGTTTTTTTCATTTGCAAATGTCCAGAGTCGCAGAAATTGGCCGTTTGCGGAAAAATAGTATTTTTCCCATGTAAAAGGCCCAATTTGTGATTCAGTAACCTATTATCGAATCGCAACTTGAGTTTGCGATTCAGTATTAGGAAGGGGTGAGTTCAGGGCATCCATTTCTAATACCTAATCACAGTGGTATGTGTGAATGTTTTGCAACTGAAATGCGATTGTGAAACATTCACATTTTGCCACCTACGTCAAGTAGTGGAAAACCATTTGCATATGGGAAGGGGTCCCCGAGGTACCCCTTTCCCTTTGTGAATGGTTGAAAAAAAGCATTTTTTAAGAGCAAGCAGTGGTCCCTCAGACCACTGCCTTCTCTGACAAAATGAAAAGGAAACTTTGCATTTTTCTTTTTGAAACGCATCCTCTTTTCCTTTAAGGAAAACGGACTGCATTTAAAAAAAAAACATTGCTTTATTTAAAAGCAATCACAGACATGGTGCTCTGCTGACCCCAGCATGCCACCATCCTGCTGATTTTTGCGATTCCCAATGGGTCACAAACCAAGACCTAACTCATGAATATTAATGAGGTAGGTCTATTTGAGACTCACTGGGAATCGCTAAATGTGTTAAACACACATTTGTACATGGGTGTTTGTGATTACCAAAAAGCGAATCCCAAAAATGTGCTTTTTCGTAACGGCAAACCGTTCCCTATGTACATTTGGCACTGAGTCTGAATTAAGATGCATTTAGGGGCATATCTAGTGGTAAAGTGGTGAAGCGTGTTGTTAAGTCAAGAAGGCTAATGAAACGCTCTGTCACTTTAGGAATGTAGGGCTGCACCATATTTACAAGAATATGGTGCAGCCCTGCATTTCCTCCTGCCCTGGCACTAAATTTAGCTGCCTAGCACCAACGCAGGCACCCTTGCACCACAGTGAAAAGCTGTGTGCGTTGCAGGGGTAGATTGGTCATGTGCAGGAAGCTGTCCCTTCCTACACATAAACAATCTTTAAATGGCGTTTTGTAACTTCAATGTGTGCTGCTCAAAGCAGCACACATAGAAGTTGCAAAACGTTATTTTTTTAAAGATTGTTTATGTGCAGGAAGGGACACATCTCTTGTAGTAGGTAGTTTTGTGCTCAGATTGCTACAAGGAATTCCAGCCTTTAAAGAGTGGTTGTACTCTGGCCTGAGTTTGCTTTGGTTACTGCAGGTGCACAAGATTTTTATAATGGACTGTACTTGGAACTGTTCATCCCCCCCTCCCCAGCGCCTTGAGACCCTCACGGGTGAGAAGCGCGCTATATAAACCCCTGATTGATTGATAGATTGATTGGAGAAAGTTTCTCCATCTGTCTCTCCAATATATGCCTTAACATCCATCCATCCATTCGTACATCCGTCAGTCTGGCTACCTGCCTGTTCATCTTATTTCCTGCCTGTGTGGCTCGCTGTATTCTATTGTGTATTCATTAGTGTATTTACCTATCATTCGTCTATCCTTATAACCATCTTCTGTCCACATCTCAGTTGGCCTGTTCATCTAGCCATCTACATATCTCAATGTCTGTCTCTGTTTGTCCAGCTAAGGAGCATATTTACTAGACCCTTGTGCCACCCGAGTGTCACTTTTTTCGAAGCTCTGGTGGCTCAGTGTACTTGCCCATATTTACAAGGCCACGGAAAGCCACCCTGCGTGGCTTTTCATGGCCTTGTAAAGATGGTCCCCTTTTACACATTACTCTGCATGAAAGGGGCATTCCATGGGTGTTGCAGTGGGGGTTCCTACGCAACATCCATGGATATTGACCATTCCCAGATTTAAAAGGTTTTGTAAACCTGGGAATGCGTCAGATTCTAACGCCTCCCCAGGCAGGAGCAAAAGTGGCTCAATGAGAAGAAATACCTTTATTCCTCCTCACTTTTTCCTCTTTCTATGTGTGCTGCATTCTGCAGCACACATAGATGGAGGAAAAATTGACAATTATTTTTTTTGTGCAGGAAGGTGACCCCTTCCTGCACAAAAACAATCATCCCTGCAACTCAGGCACCCTTGGACCATGATGCAAAGTTGCTTGCATTGGTGCTAGGCACCCTATAGTGCACCAGCACAGAGGAAAACACAGGGATGCATTGTATTGTTGTGAATACTGCACATCCCTGCACTATCCTAAGATGCAACTCAGTGTAGCAAGATGGCTTGCAGCACCGCGCTGCTTCATTATTTTGTAAATATGCCCCTAAGTTTCTTCGAACTGCGCTCCAGGGAGCATGTACCTTCAAACTCACCCACTGGTCCAGTTTTCACATGCTAGTCAGCACCTGGATACCCTCACAGGTGATTAGTAGTGCTCTGCAAATCCACATACGATAACATAGTTTCACACACATGTTTTCATTCAGGTTGAATTAGCATTTTCCTGCTCCTCATTTTGCTTGTCGAATTGACTTCATTATCAGCTCGAGTGGCAAAGTGCCACTTGAGAGGGATGGTTTCCGGAAACTGAATGGGAACATGGTGAAAGCGAGAGGGCCAGGAAAACATTTTTAGGAGGCGATTTTAAAACCTTCAAACAGCAAGCTGGAAATGTATACTGAAAGCACATGGCTTCAATATGCCTACATTTCCGACGTGTAGGAAGTCTTACAGCTCCCGATCTATAAAGATGTTTTGCATCAGTAGGTATGACCTGTTTCTGTAAATTCAGGAGTAAGTCAAAAATACTTCATGACATTTATTTTTTTATGAATGAAGGCTAAGAAAGTGCTTCTAATTTGCTGGATATGTACCAACTTACCAGGAATATTAACTTGGGTAAACATTTACACGCGCATAAATATAGCACATCTGCATTCTCACATGTGCAAATTTAATACAGAATTCATTTGTCCTAACTACTCTTTGCTTCTCCAAGGAGAAAACATAATTTCCTGTGGAGAAACTCCTTATAGATCTGCGCCAGCCCTCTTCTATTTTCCAACTGTTAAAGCATATGTACTTCTTTCATTGACTGGAAAAAATGACAGATGTTTTTCAAGGTGACAACCGACCTACAAAGGTTTGCGAATACTCATAAAATTATCCATTTGTGGATCTTCACCACTCTTTGCAGGTGATTCTACCCTGAAGTGCCCAACACCTGTGCCTGTGATCAGATTTACGCTCTCAATCAAATGCTGTTATAGCGAAGGGATTTTAGGTGTAACTATGCCCATTTATGTGGGGGGGGTTCCTCTGTTCCTGGTGCACAAGAGATTTTGCCCCTGTAAATGCCACTACTTTGCACTTAGGCACGAAAATAGCTTCGGCACTTACGGTCCAAAATGTTTGGTTCAAAATAGGTACCAGTATAGGTGATACAGAAGAGGTCAAGCCATAAAGTGCTGGCAGCAGCTCCAAATTTTCTTTGCTATGACAAGTTCTATTGTGTGATGTTCAAGGTCACAAATACCATTACTGAGCGTTATACTCTGATTGGGTGGGGAAACCTAAAACTTGGAGCCAAAACCAACTGAAAGTTGGAGTGTGTATTAGTGTTTTCAAACCATTCCACTTTTGCGTTCTTCCACACGTTTTGATTCATCAGAGTTGGAAGAAATGTCAATAGCAGATAATTTTTTTGGGGGGGGAGGGCAAAACATATCAGAAGCGATTTACATATGTTCCTGCTGTTTATAGATTTGTTACCTCGGTACACCCAGCTGAACAGGAAAAGGTGCAATTGAAAATTATTTTAAGAAGACCACTCCTTCATTACTACATTGACAAAACACAAACATAGACATACCTGCATACAGAATAAAGTGATAAATAAGAAATAAATTGGGCATGCCACAGACATAGGAATAGGATGGACATTTTAAAACTTGTCACCGACTAGGGTCATTGATTTGTAAAAGGGATTATCTTAATCCAATACGCATGCAACAAAATTAGACACATTCAGGGTACATTTTTAACACTTCACGCTCCATTAATACAGTGGAAATTTCTGTTAGAACTGGTTGAAGGTAAACACCCGTCACCTTGTCCCCGCCAAGACTGTGACAAACCTCAGAGGAAGGTCTGCAAACTTGGACCTTGCCAGAGATCCTCCTTAAAATGCTGATTGGCCTCTCTTTAAATTCTACAGTGTGTTATGAATGAGGTGAAGCAGGACTGCAGTGGAATACTTAAGCAGTTAGGGACTCATTAGGATGACGGTGGGACCGCCACCGACAACACGTCGGAGGCGGTCCCACTGCTATTGGTAACTGCTGTACCTCCCACCTCATTATGATGGTGGGCGGTTCTTTGGGGGTTGGAGAGACTGGCCGCCATGGATCCGACGGGCTCAGGGAGCCCATCAGTCCGTTGGAGTTGTAGTAATACCTACAATGGTGGTGGTGCGTACCAGGCACTGCCGTAGGTATTACAATGTTCCTTTCTGCCGTCTCTTTCATGACGGTAAACCTGCAATGAAAAGGCAGGCATATAGGGACATTGGGGGCCGTAACAGCCCCCTTCCACCAGGGCCTCTGAAATGGGCCCTGGGGGGCACCTATGGTCTCCCCTACATATCCCTGCACCAAGTGGCAAGCACCGCATGGTGCCTGCTACGTAGTGCATGGATATTGTGTAATGTCTTTTTTTGTACTGTGGTGTGTGTTGCAGCTGCAGCACCTGCCGCAGTACAAAATATAGACATTGCAACCGCGGTGGTGGCAGTGGCATCCTAATTTGGCTTGCCGGGCCCGCCGACTTGTAGTCGGGCGGTCTGTTTCCGAATGGATAGTGGTCGAACATAAGTCCGACCACCATCCTAATGAGGCCCATAGTCTCTGTGCAAGGTGTGATGTACAGGAAAGACATGAGGATATATGAGGATGTATGACATTATTTACTAATGTGCTCACATACACCCGATCCTTTCTTCAAAACCAGGACATGTATGTATTTTAATAAAAACTGTCGGGACACCTGAAAATACTTTGAAAAACTAAGGTGTATATTAACTAAAAACTGGCGGAGCACGGTGTTACTCCTAAATTGGTGATGCCGAGCTGCGTCAATTTCAAAATGCAGGAATGCACTGTATTTACAAGAATACAGCACTCCCCTGTGTTTCCCCTAGCACTGGCACTAAAGAAGCTGCCGAGCTCAAGCGCAGGCCTCCTTAGCGCAGGCCTCCTTGCACCATGTTGCAAGGGTGCCTGCGCTGCAGGGGTGATTGTTTATGTGCAGGAGTGGGACACCTTCCTGCACATAAACAATGTTTTCTGGCGATTTGCTGTTTCTATGTGTGCTGCAGAATGCAGCACACAAAGAAAGAGAAAAATACGAGGAGAATTGAAACATTTCTTCTCTAATCGCCTGCTTAAGACCAGGTATACCCTGGCAATATTTTTGATGCTACCCAATACAGTGTAAATATTGGGCAGTATCAAAAGGCAATGGGTGTTGCCGCGGAACGCCCACTGCAACACCCAATTCATGCCCCTTTCATGCTAAGTGTTGTGTGAATAGGGCCATTATTTACAAGGCATCATTAAGCCTCGTTAAGTGGCTTAACGCCACCTTGTAATTAAGGCAAAGGACTTAACATGAAAAAATGACGTTCTGGTGGCGTTAACTCCTTGTACATATGCCCCTAAGACCATCCGGGCAAATTCAAAGCATCTGGCTAACCAGAGACATATGTGTGTGCACACAGCTGTGGGTGGAGTGCACAAAAGTAAACTTGTACAGACAAATGCGTGTGGCACACACATAGGTAGTCAAACAAGTTTGCCCCCACATGAGGCTACCAGGAAGGATTGCAGAATGCCAAAGGAGTTCCCTGGCTGCCTTTGCCGTTGGGATTCTCACTTGGCAGCTGATGTCAGGTCAAGATAACATTGCACAGTAGAACACATTATGCATGCAGAGACTACACTCCAGAGACATGTGCAAAAAGGTTAGAGCAGAGGACAGAGGGGGGTGAGGAGAACTAAGGCAGCAACTGACAAGAAGGCATCAGGGAGTAAGATGGGAGGAGGAGGGAATCTTAAAGAGTCGATACATTGAGAGGGGCCCCTGAGAAGGAAGCAAAATAACAAATGTCCTTGAGATGAGGTATGGCACTGCATTATTGTGCCTGGAAAACCAAAGTCCATTGCTTTGAGGTCATAGAATCCACTCGGTAAACAAATAAACATACATTTTTTGGTCCGCCAGCATTGAAGTCAGGACCATATGTCACCTGCAACTATGAAACGGAGTCTTTGCAAAATTGTACCCTATTGCAGCCTGAGGAATCTCCAGGAAATAATGAAACTGTTTTTTTCTCAGAATCCCTGCAGTGAAGCAAAAAGATCCTTCATTTATGACCCTTGCTAAGCCTGTTCCGCCTTCCCACTTCTCTCCAAATTCAAGACTGCAAGTCAGCATTAACCAGACCAAAAACCATGCCCCGGGCATTCTAATATGTGAATATTCCATGCATTTTTCTTATGTGTGTATATAGCTCTTATCTTTTCAGGAATAGGTTTTGTGTTTTGCAGTTTCCAGCATTGTGTTCTCCAGCAAAACACTTGGAAGCTGCATTCTGTGGTACCCTTAACTGCTTATAAATATGAATATCTCATTTTAGAGCTATACGTAAAAACAACCACTGCCAGAACACGTAGACCTTGCCTGTGAAAATTATTGACTTTTCCAATGCTTGCCTTTCTTTTCTGTGGCCAAAGATGCATGCACACCACCACCAGCCATCTTTGAATGGATTTTCATAAGGCACATGCATGGGGACCATCTTGAAAAAGTCTTTTTAACATTGCTGCCCATCATTAAAGTGGTGGGTGGATTTCAAAGTGCGAGGGGACTGACAGTGGCAAGTAGGCATTGGGGCCAGATTTTAATAAAAACGTGTCAGAAAGAAGGGGAAGGCAGGTTTCAATATAATAAAGGGCAAAACAATTGCCCCTCATTTGCACCGTAATTCAAGTTCAGTAATGAAAGGTGTTAGAAATGGGGTTTCTCGTAGGCTAGGGTATGCACCTAAGCCAGGCAGAACCCAGCATTCTAGTCAGGGCGAGGGAGTTGCACACCCACGATAAACCCTGTTCACCCCCTTGGTACCTTTGCAGAGCAGTCAGGCTTATCCCAGAGGCAATGTGTAAAGTGTTTGCACAACACACACAAACACCAGTGACACATTAGACACATCACAAAAAGAGACCTCACATAGTTAAGACACATATCCTACCTTTTACTTACCCAGCACCCTGCCCTTAGGGCTAGCTGGGACCTACCTTATGGGTGACTTATATGTAGTTAAAGGGGAGTTGCAGACGTAGCAACAACTTTACTTGTCACCTCACTGTGCATGCAGGCCTTGCAGCGGCAGAGGCCTGAGACAAGTTTGAAAGGCTACCTGAGTGTGTGGCACAAGCAGCCCAGCAGCATCAAGCCCACTAGCAGCATTTAGTTTACAGGCCCTGGGTATATTGGATACCACTGTACAAGGGACTTAAGGTAAATTTAATATGCCAAACAGGTGTAGACCAATCTTACCATGTTTACAAGACACAGCACATACACCTTAGCACTAAACAGCAGTGGTAAAGTGCCCAGAGTTATAAAACCAACAACAACTGGTCAGAAAAATACAGGAGGAAGGCAAAACGTTCTGGGATGACCCTGAAATAAGGGCCAAGTCCAACACAACCCCCTGCCAGCCTAAACACAGGGTGGATTAATCAATACCTTGATGGGCTTCCCGGTGTGGGGCAATAGAACATGCACCTTGACCCGCAACTGCAATCTGTGCCAATCTGAACCCATGTGGATTCCTTTGTCTAGGCTCTCAGGACCAACTAAGCTAACCCATGGGGACTCCTTAGCAGTCCGCAGCCAGAACCATGCCACAGGCTATCCAAGGGTCTCTGGTCCTTGCCATCTCACAGAGTGGGGGAGCGGTAGCCCCAGGTACATAGTATCCTTGCTCCACTCTACCTCTCATTGGGGCAGGAGTTCTACTCTGCTACCAGTCCCTCAGCCTAGGGTCTGCACCCTCAGGCTGATCAGGGCTCCTCCCCTACCCCTCCTTCTGGGGTTCTTCACAGTCCTCGTAGAAGAGGTACCCCAGAACCTAGAACTGTCAGGGTGCTTGTATCAGCCCTCCCACACAATTCTCACACCAGTTCAGAATTTCTGCCCTGCAACTGGTTTCCTAACCCAGGGACCAAACCCTCGGGTTAAACCGGGCTCAGAGGTGAGTACTCCCTCCGCTGCACCCCATTCCAGAGTATTGTACCCTCCCACCTGGAAAGGTACCCCCAGAAGACAAAATGATAGGGACACTGCTAGCAGTTACCCCTCTCTCCAGGTTAGACATTACATACTGACCTTGCCTCCCAATCCAGGGACTGCACCCTATGCTGAGCCTGTTCCCGGAGAGCACACCTGCCCCCTCCAAGGGTAACACATACCTCATGTGTTGCGTGACAGTCTGACTGGCGCTAATCTCCCGACCCCTGTCCTTCTGACAGTGTGCAAAGACCCCCCAAACCAGAAGCGGTGTCACCAGGGTCATTCCTGGGGCGCTCTACCCTCAGAGCTAGCCCTGAGCCACTGGTTCTCCCACTGGGGACATCCTCCCCCTCTCACCCCTGCCCCGGGCTTCCACACCCTCTACTCAGGAGTGGTGCTGCCAGACACCAGAACTGATGGAATGCTGCTTACAGACACGCCCCCCCCCCAAGTTCTCCTGACACTAGGAGATCCCCCTCAGCGGCTACCCTCCTGGCATACACTCATGGAACCAAGTAAGCTTTGGGACTGGGCTTTGGGCAACCTCTGCTTCTGCCCACCCCCACCCATCCTCCTCACCTGAGAAGGGACCTGGGACCCTCTACCCATCCCTCTACACTGGGACCTATCTGGGCTACCACAAACCTCTCCCACCACCCTCTGTTGGGAAATACCTGAGCCACTCCCTTTAGGATCACTCCCAAATGCCTTTCCGGACCACCTGGCACTCACCCAGAGGTCTACCTCCTGTGCAAGTTCCCTGGGATCAGAGAACTCACACTCCAAGAAGTGTTGGCGTAGCCCTGGAAAACAACATAGGAAAATGTGCTCTCCGACAATCAGCCCTTCAAAATTGTTTGCTGTGCTGCCCTTCACCCAACCCACCAGTACATCACAACATTTTGCCAAAAACTCCCCCCAAGACTGGTGAGACAGTTTCCTACTGGCCCTCAACCTCAACCTATCCCCTTCAGGTGTGACACCCTCCTCCTGGGAACTAGGTAGCATGCTCTGAGATCTGGGAGTGGAAGTTTCTACACTGGACACAACAGTGCTGCCACCACTGGACTTCACCCTCACTGGTGAATCCAGAACAATGAGACTACACTCAGGGGACAGTCTATCCTCAAAAACTAGTTTCTCTCGGGCAAAGGCCCTCTCTGCCTCCGCCATCCTCTCCTGAACTAAAGCTCTCTCCTCATCAGCCTTTCTCGCCTCCACAACCAGCTGCGCTAGTTCCTTGGCATGCTCCAATTTGAGCCTTTCCAATTCCAGCTGGTGCTCCCTTTCTTCCCTCTTGTCCGCCAACTTCTCAGGGGACAGAGAAAGGCAGATAACACTACTCCTGGCACTAAACCCAGCAATGGACTCCCTCTCTACGGGGTCCTCACTACCGACTGGTGTCCCTGCCTAGTTATTATCTCCCTCCTGTTCAGACTTTCCAGGGCCACCACTCTCCAGGGGTATGGACTGGGAGCGCTCCCACTCAGAGTCCTCCCTATTCTCAGGGTCCTCCTTAGGGTCTCATTCAGAACAACCACCATCCTGGGTCTCTGTTGACGCCTGTTCAGGGAACTGTTCAGCAAGCTACTGAACCCTACGATAGTCCTTTTCCCATCTGTCCTCTTGCCACCTGAACACAACTTTCTGAAGGTCTGGCTGGGTATGGTGCCACAGCACCACTATTTTCCTCTCCCTGCACAACCCCTTTAGCTCCTCCAGGCTGTATTCCCACAGGTCATGTAGGTTAAAGGCAGATTCCATTTTGGTAAGGTACTAAATACACACATGCAACACAATATTTCTAGGTGTAAGAGCTGATGCAGGAGTACACAATAAAAAATGACTAACAAGAGAAAATCTGGAGAAAACCAAAACACGTGATTGTCTAAGTGCAGAGTTTGTCGTGCAACAATGAATCATGGTGGTCCTGCGCAAACGCAAGTCCTATCCTCACTGCTGATCACCAATGTTAGAAATGGGGTTTCTGGTTGGCTAGGGTATGCATCTAAGCCAGGCAGAACCCACCATTCTAGTCAGGGCAAGGGAGTTAAACACCCAAGATAGCCCCTGCTCACCCCCTTGGTAGCTTGGCAGAGCAGTCAGGTTTATCCCAGAGGCATTGTGTAAAGCGTTTGCGCAACACACAGACACAACAGTGACAGATTAGGCACACAACAAAAATAGACTCCACATAGTGAAGGTACATGTCCTACCTTTTAACTTACACAGTATTCTGTCTATAGGGCTAGCTAGGGCCTACCTTAGGGGTGACTTATATGTAGTAAAAGGGGAGTTGCAGACGTGGCAGTCACTTTACATGTCACATCATTGTGACAAAGGGATAAGACAGGTTTGAAAGGCTACTTTGGTGGGGGGTGCAAGCAGCGCTGCAAGCCCACTAGTAGCATTTAATTTACAGGGGTATATGAGATAACCACTGTGCAAGGGTAAATTAAATATACCAAACAGGTTTAGTCCAATCTTACCAAGTTTACAAGAGAGAGCACATGCACTTTAGCACTGAACAGCAGTGATTAAGTGCCCAGAGTCATGAAACCAACAACAACAGGGCAGAAAAAATACAGGAGGAAGGCAAAACATTCTGGGATGACCCTGCAAAAAGGGCCAATTCCAACAAAAGGATACATGCCACTCAATCAAAATACGGTGAGATCGAAATGCTCGTTGGATGGAGTAAACACAAAAATAGGGGTGGAACTAATGAATCAGGATCAGAGATGTGAGATAGATCAGAAGTCATCCATTTATGAGTAAAGTGCTGACCCACAGCCCACCTCAATGTTTTGTATTGATCACTAGGTTTTTGACAACAGCTTAACCTTTCAGGTTTGGCCTGCTCAGTCAGAAATGTAAACAGTTTTGTTTTATATGGTGGATCAACCAAAGTAATTTTGGAGCTGTTGCCTTCACTTTATGGTTTGACTTCCACTGTATCACTGTTAGATTTGGGGGTCTCTAGTTGGCACAGGTAGGCACTTGTGACAAATAGGGACCCTTGCCTCTAGTCAGGGTAAGGGGTATACTCCTAAAATAACCCCTTCTCACCCCCTTGGTAGCTTGGCATGAGCAGACAGGCTTATCTCAGAGGCAGTGTGTAAAGAATTTGTGAACACATACAGTAATCAAGTGACAACACTACAGATGGACACCACACAAGTTTTATATCGAAAATAAGTATTCTTTATATAGATTTATCACAAGACCATTAATGACAAAAATCCACAATACTGTTACTTTAAAATGGTAGAATTGGCTTAGTTCTTTTTAGATCTTAAAATGCGACACTTTGAGTCAATGTACCTTTGCATGCGACACGCAGGTCAACGAAAGTGTTGCAACGATGGTGATGTGTTGATTCCGTACTGCACTTCCGGGGTGATGTGGCGAGCAACGCCGTGATGCGATAACATTTTGGTGCAAAGAAATAAAGATGTTGTCTTCTTCTTGATGCGGCACGCTTCTCCGATATTACGAGAAGTCTCGACTCGATGCGTCAGCTGCAACGGTGACACCCTTGTTCTGTGATGCGACAACAGCGGCTTTGGCGGCGACACTCTTCTCTGACGATGCGAGACGCTTCAGCTCGATGCGACAGCTGCAGCGGCGACACCCTTGTCCAGTGATGTGACGACAGCGGCTCCGACGGCGGCACGATTCTCCGTGGATGCGAGGCGCTTCTGCGGTGCAAAGCAACAGCTACAGCGGTGACACCCTTGTTCCGGGATGCGACGGCAGCGGCTGCGACGGCAACATGCTTCTTCTTCGTTGCGAGACAGTTCTCGTGATGCGGTGCAATGTGACAGCTACAGCGGCGACATCCTCGTTGCGACGACAGCGGCTGCGACGGTGACACGCTTCTTGTTCTTGAGTCGCGCTTCCAGCTCCTTGCGATCCGCAGTCCCTCAGAAGGCCCAAACCACTGCAGGCACTTCCAAAAAACTCTTGGGGAGCTGGGGGTGGAAGTCTGTTGTCCCTGACACTTCAGCAGGAGGCAAGCTTTTCTCTCAAGCCCTTGGAGATCCTTCGCAAGTTGAATGAAAATGCACACAAAGTCCTTCCTCCTTTCTTTGGCAGTCAGGCAAGCACTGCAGGCCAATCCTCCAAACAGTACTTCAGCTTAGGGATAGTCTCTCCTCAATTTCTTCTGGTTCCTCTCCTCAGCAAAGGTTTCTTATTGTTGTCCAAAAGTGATCTAATTCTCTGGGGTTTGGGACCTCTCTTTTATACTAAGTTTCTCTTTGTTCTCTGATGGCAGAGAGGCCTTTGCCTAGTCCAAACCAGTTCTGGTCAGTCCCAGAGCACTTTGTTTACATGACTCCGTCTTTCCTTTCAGAGAGCAGGGCAGAGACATCAGACGCACAACAGGAGGTGGAGCCAGCATTGTGGAGGGAAGGCACAGCCCTATTCAGGTCCCAGGTGCAACGCCTCCCTACCATCTAGATGTAGATCTCTCTATTCACCACTGGACTGACTCACCCTGTCTCCTGGAATCCCCCAGCCCTGTCACTCAAACTCCAGACAAGGAATACACAGTCTAGCAGAGGCAGGTTTGGATGCTTAGACAAGAAAATAACTACTTTCTAAAAGTGGTATTTTCAAACACAGAATATTAAAACCAACTTCACTAAAAGATGTATTTTATTATTCTGAGTTCAGGCATACTAAATTCAAATTTCTACCATGTTCCCTGAGTCAGTTAGGATTATAGGATGTAATAATCAACTGCCCATTCTGGCCTATGAAGAACAGGTAGCCTTGCAATAGTGAAAAATGAAAATGGCTGTAATTCACTATTAGAACATGCCACACACACCAGGGCATGTCCTACCTTATACTTACAATGCACCCTGCCCTTGTGCCTACCATAGGGGTGTCTGATATGAAGAAAAGGCAAGGTTTAGGGGCTGGCAAGTGGGTGCACTTACCCAGTCAGCATGACAGTACCAGAATGCACGCAGGCTCTGCAATGGCAGGCCTTAGACACACTTTTACAGGCTGCTTCTGTGGGTGGCACAACCAGTGCTGCAAGCCCACCAGCAGTATTTGGATTACCAGCCCTGGGCACTCCTGGTGCACTGTACTAGGGTCTGACAGGTAAATCAAACCAACCAATCATGGAATCACTAATTCAGACATCAATTTACAATAGGGAGCACTTGCACTGTGGCACTGGACAGCAGTGGCACAGTGCCCAAAGCATCCAACACCAGCAAAAACACATGAGGCAACAGCGAAAAATGGAAGGGAGACTCACGCCAAGGTGCCAGGTCTAACAATCACCTATGCTGCTACGTATTTTGAACTAAACGAGTATGTGATTTATATCATTCATCACTTCAAGTCACAGAATTTATACTTAGACAGCATTAAGGCTGCCTGATCTGAACCTTTTCTGTCATAGGATTATCTTAAATCAGATCCTTTAGTTAATGGATGTGGGTATTTCCACTGATGTGTGAAGGCATGCACTACACTTGTGACAGAATAAAAACCTGAATCTCAACAAATTGTTTTTCTTTTTGCTCTTGACTGTGGGTGCCTGTTTACGCATGAGACATAATGTCCCATACAGGTATTAAATCGATCTTCCATTGTTTCCTTTACAAGAGAGGGGTGAAATTGTTTTGTGCTGGCAATCATCATTGTATTTGCACATCACTGTACCATTGAGAACACATTACCACCTCACCTCCCTTCTCTCTACTGCAATCTAATGTTCTCTTATTCTGCTCATCATACCCAAAACAGAAGCAGATACCTCCTCCCACCATGGTTGTTCCACCCACTTTATTCAGGCTAGCGAGTCTCAAACCTAAAAGAACTAACTGAGAACTGTACCTTTAACAAAACTGAAAGAGAGTTCTTTTCAGTTATCCATAATAGACCAATGTGCAATTTATCAGACCATACAGAGGTTTACATGTCGGCTCAACTGATGCGAGAGCCATAGGCACCCTTATGGTTGCCATTGAAGATCAATGAAGTTGAAGCTGTTATCATTGTATTACCATCTGGGAAAACTCCAGGACCAGATGGCTGTCTTATAGATTTCAATGAAGTATCTATTAAACAACTAGACGAATCCCCATTAAAGACCCATACTGGTAACAAACACAAAACAGTACTGAAATTTCAATCCTTTGCAGACACTGCCATGTTTTAATGCAGATGAGAAGAAGCATAGCCGCGATGCACACACAAACCAATAATATACTTTAAAATACTTTATGAACACAAAAATATGGCAATGTAAGTCAGATCTCAACTTAGAATGCACATATTTTATTTCACTTGACATTAAGAGATACCTTGATTGCCTGTATCTGCTTTGTAGAACTGAAGTACGAAAAATATTTAAATGTCACAGTGTTGAAGGGGTGAATGTAGTCTAGACTGTGCACTCAAGTTCACATTAGCTGTGCAAAATGTCAGCTCTGCTCTTGCAAATTCCCAATCTTGAGTCACATAATCATGATTAGTGGACTGTTCATGCAGAGATTTCAAAATAAGCAAATAATAACATGAGGGTGTAATTTCCATACACATACATTACTTGGGTTGCATCAAAGACCTTGGCACATTCCCAAGTAACCTAGCCGGCATTCATACCTGTGTGCAGCACACCTCTTGATGAACAACACACATAAAAACTCAAGGGATTATGAGAAGTAATAAAGGTTCAGAAGGGGACTTTATTCCTTTAACAGCATTCAGGGGAGACGGAGGTTGCACGGGGGTTCATTCATTTACTCTGTTACTGGCAGTGCTTTAAATGGGCCAGTACTGTCCGGTACTGAGTACCAGCACTTTTTTATTTTGAGAGGGAGAGTACCTGCACTTCATAAGAGAAAGTAATACTTTTAATTGGAGAGTACCGACACTTCTCAGAAACAAGCAGGTACTCTGGTACAGAGACCTGCACTTCTATTGTTCCATTTAAAGCACTGGTTACTGGTGGAAGTTTGTAGCTCTAGAGTCTAACTATTACACTCCTGACTGATAGTCGTGATCATAGATAAAGTTGTCATCCCTTATTCACTATTGACTATGAACATGGTTTCATGAGTCCACATTTGTGCCTGAAAAAGAAGACTTGGCCAACCTTCCTAAGAATGAGACTGTAGTCACCGTATGGGGAAGGGAAATGCATATTTAAACAGAAATGTACAACCCAAAGAGGAAGGTGCACACTGTATAAAACACACTTCCTGAGCAGCTCTATACATAGTTCATATAGAACATTCCCTTCCAATAACCTCCACAACCCCAAATTCCAGTTGAGAAATGTTCTTTGTTATGTTTTCAAATCAGATTTCATTGTCTACTTATTTCAAACATAAAACACATTTTCATTTTGATAGGTAGCATATATTTCACAATAAGTGTATAAAATGTATTAATGAAATATTATTTCAGTTGTACGAGTTGTGGAGAGAGAGACAGAGTTTGTGGTTTAGGGGATGTTTTTTAAACAGTGCAGAATATAGTATGCAGAAGTGTTGAATTGTTGCGGCAGTGTGTGTCTTGAAAGAGTGGTGCTGTTAGTGTCTTTAGGGATCTGGTGATCTGTTATGTGCTGGTTCAACCTATTGCATGTATGGTTATAGGTAAGGGTGTATTTGTATGCAGCAAACCTAGTCATTGAGCAATGGGGTTACTGTGTGGATTTAGAAGGGGTTTGTGAATTTATTTGCATATGGGCCTATCTCATGGAGACAGCACTGCACAAGAATCAGAAAATAATAAGTCTGAAAACGGCGTTGGTGCTTTCCTCAATAAGTAGGTTAAGCAAATTTTGCAGCAGCCCTTCTCTCCTATAGGCAGAGCCACTGGAATAATGCTGCAGGAGAGGCCCACATTATGTGGCTTGGTTGAGTAAATTATGCGGCAAGAAAAGCCAAAGCCAAAGCATAATGCGGCACATCTTGTAATAGTTTTTTTACTTCTTTATTTTGTCATTTTTAAACTTGTGAACACTGTCTGGATATTAGTTGCACCTCAGTGTTACCTGTTTAACACTCAAATATACCAATAAGCAAGAGAAAGGAGACCAGTCCAGTTTTGCAAAGGGCCTCCCACAGAGCTGTAACGTGTATTGCTGCATTTTTAGTAACATTTTAACCGTTTGAGCTAGAAACTATTTTTTTTGTTAAAATCTGCAGATTATGCGGCAGATAATGGATTATGTAGCAAAAATCGCCATGGCCACACACTGGCATAATTCCAGTGGCCCCGCCTATAGTTCCCACGTAAACAATCTTTCCATACTATGCTGTCTGAAATCCTTAGAAAAATTATCGGGATTTGAACCTAGATTCTGGAATGAGTTGAGCTGGATGCCTAGGCTACAAGTGACATGCGTTCTATGCACCTTGTCTATTAGTGTTTATTGCACTCTATTGACATTTTACACTTAGTATCATTTATTCGACAATTAATTGGGTTTTTCGTCCGAACTGAGTGGAATCATTCATGACACTACTGTATATAAATGTTATCTCTGAAATGCCATAAACGTAATTGTGGAAGTGAAAAAACCATGTAATACCCTGAGGACCTCATTTAGAAAGGTCAGAAGTGGCACAAATTTCTTTTAAGTGATGGGCAACATATTAACGCACTAGTTGAACACAATATTCCTATTTAAAGTAATGCTGTATAACTTTGAGAATTGAGCCAATGTTGGATCACAGCATGTTCAGTTGTGTCCCTTAGCATCGCACAGACCTATGGCTAACATTGCACCTAACCATAGTGGTATCTATGCATGGGTTTCTGAATGTTATTCCCCATTTAAAGCAACATTCATGAATACTAGGTTCAGTAATACTGTTAACGATTTTTGGCACTACCACAAATTCTCCAACCTTCTCTAAATGAGGATATAAGTGCTTTCAGAGGGCAGTTCAATTAAGCTGAACAGACCACAGCCTATCCAGAACATTGGGCCAGATGAATGAAGGCCCTGTTTTGCGATTTCCTAATTGCGAATCTTTGCGATTCCCAATTAGGTGATCGCAAAATGGAATGAATGAAAGTGTGTTTAACACTTTCTGCGATTCGTAGGGGATAGCAAATGACCTACCTCATGAATATTAATGAGTTAGGTCGCAATTTGCGACCCCCTAGGAATCGCAAATACCACAGGGATGGTGGTCTGCTGGGCTCAGCAGACCACCATGTCTGTGATTGCTTTTAAATAAAGCAATTTCTTTTTTTTAAATGCAGCCCATTTTCCTTATAGGAAAATGGGCTGAGTTAAAAAAAAAAAAAAAAAGTTTATCATTCATTTTTTAAAAGCGGGCAGTGGTCCGTGGGACCATTGCCTGCTCTTAAAAAATGATTTTACTAACATTCACAAAGGGGAAGGGGTCCCTTGGAGACCCCTTCCAAGGGACCCCTTCCTATTTGCGAATGGGTTGCCACCTACTTAAAGTAGGTGGTAAAATATGAATATTTTGCGACCGCATTCATGGTCACAAAACATTCATACATACCGATGTGAATCGGTATTGGGAAGGGACGCCCTAAGCACGCCCCTTCCTAATACCGAATCGCAAACCCAAATTGCGATTCAGTAACAGGTTACCAAATCGCAATTTGGGTTAGATACATTTGAAAACCCTTTTTTCCATTTGCAAACGAATCGGCCCGTTTGCGAGCCAAAAAAAGGTAGATACATCTGGCCCATTGTCTATATCAGATGTAAGCTCTGCTTTTTGAGGGTTGGACTGCGGATGTCGTATTTACAAGTAGTACTGGTACCAACATGTAGAAGAGATGAAGGAGAGATCATTAGCAACATTTTAAAACATGCATGGAGACCTTGAGACTAAGTCTCTCCTTATGAATTTGTCGGGAATCTCATTACTCCAGGGTGAGGTAGTTACCACATGTGGTAAATTTGTCGTATTCCAAGTTTACGGAGAGGTGTGGCGCAGCGGGCAGGGTTGCTGACTCCGAAACCCGGAGGCTCGTGGTTCGATCCCCGGCACTGCTGGCAGATCAGCCCAGCACCATGTGACTTTGGGCAATCTTCCTGACGGCACCCAGCTTCTTGTTGCCCTCGGGTAACTGTTTGCACTTTACAAATACTGGACATTTACATTTACATTCTAAAAGAAAAATGGGGCATGACATTCAGAATGTTTTTTAAAACACAGAATTCTGCATGTTTAGCATTTCTTGGGGGGGTCAGCGTGTGATAATTATGTCACAACTTTTAATTCGGATCTCTGTGCTAACATGTGTTTGCAGAAGGATCAGAATGTATCCCTTAACTCGTAATGAGGGCAGTAGACTTTTGTGCAAAATCAAGAGATAATATTGGTTACAGTTATAAACATTACTACTGGGTATAAACACCTGATTTCTAGTACTGAGGTAAATGCATGTTTTTGCTGTTTCATTTGCACAGTGGTAGCACCACTCTTTTGTTTACGACACCAGGACCAAAGTCAAAATGTGTGCAATTTCTGTATTCTATGAACTGGCCAGGTCTTTTGACTGACCTGGACCCACCTTACAAGTTTCACACAAGTCTTTAGTGCTGCAGAGCTAGGAGTCTCTGCTCTGTGATGCAGAATTAAACTCTTTGGGACAGATTTTCAAAAAAAGGCACGCAACACAGCGCAGCCCCCAATGAGGCTGTGCTGCTTTGCGTGACAGGGAGGGAGCAGGAGAGTGCCATAGTGCTAGGGGGCGTGCCTGAGTCTAGCATAGGTTTTGTACAAAAAGAGTATCCTACCTGTGCAAAATAATATGCCTACCCATGTTTAAACACGTTTACCACTTTGTATGTGTGCTGCACAGTGCAGCACGCATGCAAAGTCGGAAAAGAAAGGAGAAATCCAAAGTTTTCTCCTGTTAACACCTCCTTTGATGTGGCGTTAATTTTTGGCATTAAACCCTGTATACAAATGTTTGTAGATAGGGTTTTTCATCAAAAGGCATGGGCGGTAGCATGAGAACGCCCATGTATCACCCATGTAATGCCCCCTTGGTGCTAAGTAATACACAGCAGTGCTCCGCTTACTTTCAGGCTACTTTCCAGCACAAAACTTGTTTTGCCCCGGAAAGTAAATTAGAAAAAAAAATGTTGTGCTGGTTAGCATAACTTTTGAGGCACTAATCCAGTGAAAAATGTTTGTAAATCTACCCCGTAGTTTCTTCACAGCCCGTCTCACTTTCATGTCTCCTCAGGATCTACTGAGAGTATGCGCAGTGCCTGCTTTTCCTCATCCCTGGTGAATAGTAGGTAGTTAATGTCTCTGGGTGAACAAGCGATCTGTGTGCAGTTTTCAGATCACAACTTTCAAACCCGGTAAGTCCTGACACAGCCGTTCATCTTTCCGAGGTTGATAAATGCAACGTTTAAAAAGTTGAACACTAGCATTATCTTTCATTTACACCTGTACAAAATGGCAAAATAGAAGCATTTCTCGACTGACCCGGACCCTTCTTACCAGTTGCACGCAAGTCAGACTCCAAACTGGTCATTTGACCCCCGCCCATGTGAAACTTAGGGGCGTATTCACAAGCCCCTATCGCCACCACAACATGACGTTGTGGTGACGTTAGGGGCCTTGCCTTATTCACAAGGCAGCTTTAAGCCCCTTAACATGGCTTAACGCTGCCTTGTGAATAAGGCCCCCTTTCACGCTTTGTTTAGTGTGAAAGGGTCATGCAGGGGGGGTTGTGGTGGGCGTTCCACCCCGACACGCATTGATTTTGACGCTGCCTTCTATTCACAAGGGCAGTGTAAATAGGAGGTTGCGCCAAAATTAAGACCAGAAAAACCTTTGTCTTAAGTTGGTGAAACAAGAAGAAATGCTTTATTTCTCCTTGTTTTTGCTTTTTCCATGTGTACTGCCTTGTGCAGCACACATGAAAAAAGCCAAACGCCATAGTATGTTTATGTATAGGAAGGTGTCTCTTCCTGTACATAAACAAACCATTTTTTTAAATGCCGTTTTGTAACTTGCATGTGGGCTGCATGAAGCCGCAAACATGTAAGTTATAAACTGCCATTTTCGGTTTGTTATGTGCAGGAAGGGACACCTTCCTGTACATAAACAAACCTCCCTGCTTGTAGGCACCCTTTCACTCTGGTGCAAGGGTGCCTGCGTTGGCGCAAAGTTGTGAAACTTAGCTCCATCGCAGGGGGAAACGCAAGGCTGCACCATATCCTTGTGTATATGGTGCAGCCTTATGTTTCCGAAGTCGTGGAGAGAGGCGTTAAGCCAAGAAGGCTGACGCCTCTCTCCGCCACTTCCTTGTGAATATCCCCCTTACTTTCTTTACTCCTATGGAACACCTAACAGCATGCATAGTGGCTGCCACCCGCCCGCTGTGGTTAAGAGCAATGCTTGTCTCCAGGTAAAAAATATGTGGGTAGTGGGGGTTCAGAAACACTTGAATCTTCTGCACTGCCCCTCCCCGCCCCCCCAGCCTCTAGAGATAACAGTATGAGTAGAACCGTGTGGGCACTCCTTATTAGGAACTCAGTTTGATCAGAAATGACATTGCTGCATGCGGCATTCCCCTCAGCTGTGGCGGGAAACCCACTCTGCTCTGGGTCACTGACTGGAATGAAGATATTCTCAGGGCGCAAGGGAGAAATTGATGGAGAGGAAGAAAAAAAACTGTCTGATGCAGATGTGACTTGAGGAGAAGTGACACTTGCAATTGCATGCACTTGGATGGAGCCGGTAGGATTCAAGGCGCCAACAGGTGAGGCGATGCGGTGCAAAGTAGGGCATTCGCTTCAGAGTCGGCTGTCGGCCTAATACTGCGGTGTGCTGAGCCTGAAAAAAAATGGGCAGCAGCAGCTGGCATTTTTCTGCAAGAAGTGCTGTTAAAAACTATGTTGTTACACATTTGTAAAGCTAAGGAATAATTTCACAGCAAGCCTTTTAATCGAATTTCAAGGAAAAAAAGATATTTAAGCACTTCTCCTAGGACAGTTAGATATTTTGTAAGCCTTGGTGAAATAAATCTACGATTGCCCTGAACGTGTTTTGATTAGGCCTGGGTGAAAATGTAATTGAGCTACCAAAATTCATGGAAATTGCTTTGCTCTGAAACATAAAAGTCGAAATTCATCAAATTTGGCATGCGATTTTGCATCATTTTCAGCCACAGGAGACTAGTTCCTGCAGAAAATGTCTAACTCGAGAAAAGTTTTCTACTTGAACCAGTGTCCTGGTGGTATTTGAGATGTCATCAGTGATGTCATGAGTGATGTCACTGACCATGTCATGAGTGATGTAATATGTGATGTCATCAGCAGTGCATTGCGGGAGCACGAGTTATAGTTAGCTGAACTAACTATAACGGGGGAATTTCTCTGGTTTTGTGCGAGTGAAATGTCCAACTAACTATAACTTTCCCTAAAACCTATGTTTTTTTCAGTGAATTTCTAAGGTTTTTTAAATGCTAATTTCTAACTATAACGTACCTCAAACCTATGTTTTTTTCAGTGAATATATATATTTATATATATATATATATTCAGTGAAAAAACCATAGGTTTCACACATGTTATAGTTAGCTGGACATTTTACTGATAAAAAACCAATGAAATTCCCCCGTTATAGTTAGTGCAGGCAACTATAACTCACGCGACCGCAATCCTCTGCTGATGCTAATACTGTATTTAGACAATTATTTGCCCATGTCTTCTTCCATTAAATTTTAGCTATACATAATATTACAAATATTTTTTTTTCATAAAGACACATATGTCATCAGCAGAGGATTGCGGTCGCGTGAGTTATAGTTGCCTGCACTAACTATAACGGGGGAATTTCATTGGTTTTTTATCAGTAAAATGTCCAGCTAACTATAACATGTGTGAAACCTATGGTTTTTTCACTGAATTTGCAAGGTTTTTTAAATGCTAATTCCTAACTATAACGTGTGTGAAACCTATGGTTTTTTCAGTGAATTTGTACGTTTTTTTAAATGCTAAGTTACTTTACGCCATTCGTGGCGTGCGCGCCCACTTAACGCAGTTCGTTCCGTGCGCGCACGGTGCGCTTCGCGCACCGTGCACGCACAGTGAGCACGCGGTGCGCTTCGCGCACCGCGCGCCCAGTTTACACAGTTAGTGCCGTGGATGGGCCATGTACGCACGATGCGCTTCGCGTACCGTGCGCACATGGAGGACATATTATGCGCTTCGTTGTGAAAGGTAAGCTTTTAGATTTTTAAATGAGAAATTTTTGTGCCATGCACAAATGATGCCCTTCGGGCTCCATTTGGACACGGGGTGGGGAGAGTGTGGATAATTGTTTTTTTTTTTTGTTTTTTTTACCGTACGCGTACGGTAAGCGTAATCGGCGATTTTTCGTAAAAAAAAAAATCTTATTTTTTGGCCTTGGGGGTGCATTGGGGACATATACATCAAAGCTAGGTGGTTAGGATCTGTCTAAACAGTCCCTTTACAAGTTTTTGGCCTTTGTTTTTCCTCTCCTCGTCAGAGTGCGAGAGAGAAAATGGCAGACGCCGCTTCCTGGTTTCGAACGATTCGAATGTTTACTAAGATCTACCAGCCAATCAGAATCGCGCACGGCACCGTACGCGTACGGTAAGCTTACCGTAAGCGCACGGTAAGCGCACGGTAAGCGCACCGTAAGCTGCCACAGATATATATATTGATTTAAATGCTATTTTCTCAGGAACTACTGAACAGATTTACACCAGACCTACAAAAGGCACTTCCTTGACCTGAGGACTACCTCTCTGCCAAATTTCAAGTAACTCTGTTCAGCCGTTCGGGCTGTAGCTGTGTCTAAAGGTCCTATGGAAAAATGCATGGGAAAAACGCGTTTTGGGACCCCCCTTTTATCTCAGCCCCCGCTTGACGAATCCCCCCGAGACTTTCAGGGTAGGAGCGGAGCGTAGCGCCCCATCTATTTTGAAAATTTCGCGAGGATTCGTCGACCGGCGCCAAAGTTATTCCAAATAGAATGTTGCGGATTTCCTATGGAAACAGGGTCCTAACTATAACTATCTACTGGCGACCGCCAGTAGATAATATATATATATATATATATATATATATATATAATGGGTTTACACTTACCTGTAAAATGCATTCTTTCTGTTGTAAAAGCATGTATGGTAAAGGCATATTCATAGTAAAAAAAAGTTGTAAATACTTCCATTGTACAGACTCAGTTGTTGTTCCCTTGTTGTAGTAAAAGTATTCATTGCAAATGCGGTTGTGGTTCCATCATACATCAATTTCTATGTTAAAGATGTGTAATGTCTGAAAAATTACAAAACTGATTCAACTTGTCCTGTTTCAGCTGTCATCATGTACAAGCCTATACAAGAGGGTACCTTGAGAAATGAGATGGAAAGGCACCACCTGCTTACCTGTGCACTGTGGCACTATGCATAGTGTTGCTCTAAGATGGTAATTTTTACACAAGCATGGCCGATCAGTGGCGTAGCAAGGGGGCAGTCCACCCTGGGTGGCACATGTTTTGGGGGCGGCAGCCTCCTCCTACGGATTATCTGCCGTCTTAGGCTGCGATCGCCAGCTCCATCCCGCTCTTTAATGGCTGCTGTGGGGTGGCAAACACAGGGACCGCCACGGGTGGCCAAAGGGCTAGCTACGCCACAGTGGGCAATAATATCATCAGCATGCAATTCTATGCAAAAGGGCACTCTAAAACTTTCCCCATTCACTGCTGTGCTGAATGTGGGCAATGGGGGCATCTGCAAGTTAGCATCTACTAAACTGCAGGGTAAGTGCAGTAGCACTAGCTGTGCAGGCAGCGCAATTTCTTAAAAAGTTCAGAGTTTCTGAAATCCGCCTGACAATAATATTGAAGCATATTAAGCAAGAATGTCTATTGTTTGATCATAGCTAATCAATCGATTACTGTCCACAAGTTATCAATGCAGTTCCACATATCAGTGGGTCAAAAAAAAATAAAAAGGAACATTTCCCATCCTCAATGTTGCATACCAGATGCAAAGAGACCTGCATTTCCTCCCCTCTGAGCTGGTAACACAATGGCACATGGTTAGATTTGGAGATAAATTCCATTTTGAGGAAGAAGGTTTGATCATGAGGCTCATGTTGTGCCAAATGAGCAAGTGTAGTGATCAATTTCGGTTCTCTCAAGGGGGTTTTGTTCTTTTGTGTATTCTGAAATAGTTTTATGAAACCATTGGACCAAATCTAACGGCACAATTTCCGGTGGGTAGTGGTGGAAAACCCTAAGGATTTGCAGGCCATTCTGAAGAGGAATTCATCAAATATTCAGATCCTCCAAACTCTGGCAAATAACCAAAGAAGAAACATTAGTCCTTCAAGTTGCAAAATATTTATATGTCTATAGTAAAGTTGCTTGCTGTGCCCAAAGGGCTGTGCATCTGACTGAATGACCTGAGAAACCCTTAGAACATAAAGCCCAGAAAGTAGCCTGCTGATTGCCTGTCTATTGAGGGCTTCCCAGGTTCCCTCATGGCCAACCCTCTTTTCTTCTGGCAGGCAGTAATACATATGATCTACCTCGCCAAAGAAAAAAGGCTGGAGTTTCCAGAAATCCACTGCCTCAAAATATGGTTATCATGTCAGCTTTCTCTAATTCAACATTCACTTATGAATAGTGATTGATTCTTCTGACTCTGCTTAAGTACCCAACTAGAGCAGCTTGTCATCACATACACCACTAAGGCACCGATTATGAGTGGGCAGCAACAATAAAAGGAAGAGCCAGGATTTTAAAGAGCTTAAATCAGTACTGCTTCCCTTTCATACTACTACGTTATAATGGCAACAAGTTTGACAAACTCTAAACATAGGAGGGAGTACCAAATCAGGCTTCTGGAGGCTCAATTCATACGTTTCTATTTAATTCTGTTAATGATGACACATTGGTTAATGATCCCTACCAATATGTAAGGAAAATTAACAAAGGGAACAATGTTAATTGGAAGGATGTGACCCCTTACTAGGTGCTATGCTTCATCATTGCATTTGCTCCTTTTGTCAGCACCATCATAGAGTGCGAGGTGGGCTCATGCCAGAATTCTTGGAGTTTTTTCTGTATTTTGTCTGAATAAGAGTTAGGTGGAGCTAACGGTGGGTGGTCTTCAGTGTGGTTGCTAAAATAGGTTAAATCAAAATTATATTGATCAATAAGTGTTAAAAAAATGCTATCGCATGCAAGGGTAAAAACAAAAAAAGTGGGAGGAACTTTGTACTAGTTATGATGCCTTCCACACAGCCCTGCCAAGGTCGACATGTTTCCGCTCTATAATGATGACACAAGCATCCTAGTGCTATCTTCAGGACCTATTGACAGTTAACTGACAGAATATTAATTAAACAATTATCGTGTGGACTGAATATCGTGTCAAATATCGAGACTAAAATATTGAGAAGGTAAGTTCAATGAGATAAGTATAGATTTACTATTCTACATACCTTGAAGATAAATATATTATCAAGGTACACATATGTCGAGTTAAGTATAGACAAACTTTGCTTACTCATAGAAACTTACCTTCACAATATTTTTGTCCTCGATATTCCTGACACGATATTTTGTCCACACAATATTTTTTCTCTGATATTTTGTGCAAACACCCTATTGTCTCTACCCAAGTACCCATGCACCTAAATCCAATAAAAACACTTCAACCCTCAAACGCATAAATTAAATCATAATTCTGCAATTCTACCATTCAAAAAGAACCACATATTTTCATCATAGTAGCTCAGATATCCAAATGGATCCAGGAAGCCACAAGGAGCGCCCATGTTGTGAAGCATAAACCTTTCACCACTTTGCTAAGTGATTTTCATTGCAAAAATAAAAGAGGAGATCGAAATTTGAAGTTTCCTGAAGAACATTAGAGTTCTTATGACACATTATGAAATAGGAAGGTGAATCCGGGTATATTAAAAAAAGTAACTATTTTGCTCCTACCTACACGTTACAGAAGTCTGGACCAAGATATTATTTTCATTGCTTTGTAGACCGTAACTGATTTAATTAAACATAGCAGCCCATTTGGCGGTTAGTTTAACCCCCAAATAGCTCAAAGCTCTTCTGTGTTGGTGACAACACAGAGTAAAAATATTTCATTTCATGAATTCAGCCTTAGTTTGATTAATTCTATACCCTGAACCCCTCCGAAAATCCAACTTTTCCTCTGTCTATGAAAAACTGGACTCTCACCTTCTATTAAATGCAAGAGTATTTTGTCCACATACACTTTCATGTACAAATTCATCTAATTAATATTAAAAAGGTGAATTGGTGTTTTTAGGTTGTAGTAGAGATACCGAAGCCTCGACAGGCAAGTCTGACAGGAAGAATAATCAAGGACACCAGTACCTTGCCGCCCCATTACCAATGGTGGAAGATATCCTTTAACAATAACCCCTATCAAAGGTGATTCATATCTTTCTCTGATCACTATGAAAGTAGTAATCCCAAAAGTACAATACCCCTGCACACCCTGTTGTTTGCCTTTCCAGCATCCACTATTAAGGTTTCTGGATGCATTTTATTTATAATAACATAGATCTATTGCTGAATAAATGATGGAGGTTTGTGTTTGAATCTATCTGCTTCAATGCAGCCTCCCTGATTTGTGCAAAGGGATTTTAAGATCACCTTATCCAACCAAACCATTGCTATTTTTGTAGAGATGTTAGGAGTCATAGTGAGTCAAAGACATAGGCTTATGGTATATCTGAATGTCTTTGCCCAACTTTACAACGACTTTATAATTTACTTTTGTCACGATTGTGGGATTTTTCCAGTTTCCATCAACTTAAAAATCTCAATAAGGTATATTAAAATCCTAATTGCCCCCATTTATGGATAATCAGACAGATGCCGAACACCAAATTAAAATGCTGCCCCTCCTCTACCAACAAAAATGATATCCTGGAAAGTAATAAAGTAATCCACGCTGACAGAGTTAAAATGTTTCAATAATTAAACAAGTATTTTTTTTAGATAACGTATAACATGACATAATTCTGAATCAGGATTCAATATTTTACTCTTTTTTCTCTTAGTACTCCTGAAATGTGGAAGCAAGTGTTTCATGCAGCAAAAAATTCACTGGGAGGTTCAAATGTAGTACAAGAACCAGGGCCCCTGACAGTCAACCAACAACTTGCCACACCTGTGTGAGATTTACTAAAGAGAATTTCTCTGTACTTGTGGCAGAGAAATATGCAACAATAAGGCCATTCAAGTCTGCCAGAAATCCTTTTGTGAATTTTTACCAGGTGTAAATCGAGGTATTTTCATATGTTTCATACATTTTATATATTTACAGCCGAAAAAGCATGTGTGGATTGGGCCCAATATCTCTATTTCCGTACAAGACAAATTTGTCTAATAAAATATCTGCCTTTCTGAAGTCACTCCAATACCAAATTCCACATATTCTGATTTGTACACTTGTTCTGATCCCAGCAAATTTCTTGTGACATAAATCAAGAAATATCCAGTGTTCATAATGACATATTCAAATGCTGCTACCAATAGTTGATGGGAGAAATGGGAGAGGATGTGGTGCAATGGCCCGATTTCTCAACTTTTTGGTAACCACGTTTGACTCTTGGCATCGGTTCAATATCCTGTAATTCTGGGCAAATTGTTTAATCTCACAGTGCCTACCAAAAATGAATGTGTCCTTTTGTAATGTAACTGATGCTCATGTATAGCATTCCAATGCCTTCAGGTCGATTTCGGGCTATATAAAACTAGGGGTGGGCGGAATTTGCGAAATTAACTTTCGCAAATTATCGCGAAAATGTTTAAAATTATCGCAAACAAGCGGAAATATCGCGAAGATGCGGAAGTTTTTTTCCGGCATGTTCGCGAGATTTTCTGCATGGTTGCGGGTTGCCAACTTACCCATGTGGTTGCTTGCGGGCACGGCCATCTTGTTTTGAGTTGTCTCGCGGTGCATGATCGCGAGAAGAAAGACGTGATCGCGCGACGCATGACGTCACTGCGGGCGCGAACTGTCGCGAGACAGCGCAAATGGCTAAAAACAATACAACATCTCATGGAGAACGCGACCGGATCAAGAAAACTTGTCGGCGAACGCAGGGATTCAGGTAAGGCGATCGCGCCGCGCGAGAATGTATTATTTTACAGCGCGAGCAAGAAACAAATTATCGGCAAGCTGCGGAAACCGGAATTTTTGACATTTTCGCGCTCTCCGCGGAACGCGAAAATGTCAAATTATCGCAATTTCCACGAACGGAACGGAATTTTCGCCCAGGCCTATATAAAACTACATAGAAAATGCATTACCCTCAACATCACCCCAGCTACCTTCAGCCATGAGTGAGCCTTAAGTTGTCCCGCTTCTACGAATGCCATAAAACCTACTAGTCACAACATCATTTTCTGTATGATATTTTTAACTGTATTCAGTCACAACATAATGTTAAGCTTAGAGGCCTACAACACTGATGTACTGGTAATGAGCTGTACATGTGGAAATAAGTGAATAAATCATGTACAGTGTTTGGCAGGACAAGCCTGTTATTTTTATACATTGTCATATTTTATTCATATCTATAATCTCCATTGTTGCAGCCTTATCGTTAAGAAACCTGAGTGACTCAGAGCCTAAGTAACTAAGAGGATTAACTTTCAACTCCCTTACTTTCATATTCTTGATATTAATCCTTGAAATTAGGTATTGGAAAGTTGTTTCAAAAACAGACTTTTGGTTTTTACTAGAAAGAAATAATACAAAAATACCTGGCATCTAAGAGATGAAAGCTATGTGTAACACTGTTTTCGGAAAGTACCATTCATTATCTAAAGCAAATGTAAGGTACACGTGACTATCCATGAAGATATCTACAGGAAGTTACAGTGCATTGTCTACTACAGCAACCCAAACACAGACTTCCTGGTCAGGAAAATTCGCCAAGACTTGCATTTGCAAAGGTAGTGAATCAAGACAAATTTTCAATATAAATTTAATTTCAACAGTATAAATGCAATTCAGGTCTCTGTGATAGAATATTGCTTTTTGCCAATGGCGCAGGCACAGAATGAATCCACTATTTACTGTGAAGATCGTAGGTCCGTTTCTGAAATCAGTCCCAAAGATGGATCATTCTAAAGGGATCTGTGATCTTAAATGTGGTTTTTAACAGAAACATGGCCTTCCTGATTGCTCACAATCCACTGTACCCACAGCTAAGACAAACTTTCTTCTTTAAAAAGCTGAAATCCTGGATAATAGAACACTAACTGTACAAGAAAGAATTTCAAGTGAAGATTTCTATTAGCTTTACCAGAATGCACCATAGTTTACATCGAAGTAATGAGACGTGGCATAAGTATTAGAGCTGCCAACTTGGGCATTCGGAAGGGGGGGGCGGGGGCTACCAGGCTCAATTTGAACCCTTTATGCTAAAGCTAAAGCTAAAGGGGGGGGGTTGGGGCCAGCCGAACGTATTGAGGTCTGCCCCCCCCAGCAGTTTGGGAGGGGTTGGGGCTGGCCGGATCACCCATTTGGTATTTTTGGGCTTTTTTGGGACATAGCCCAATTTTAGCCCAAGTAGCCCAATGCTATATATACTATGAGGGGATATGCCAGCCACCATTTTAGGTTTTGGTGACCTGGTGTTGGCAGCAGGTCTCTATGGGCACTTTTATTTTATACTGCTCGGGATTTCTATACATAGAATACCAAACAATCATATTATGTCACCAGAGCACCTTAAAAATATCTGTCATTTGGGATAGAGGTTGTGACGCAGATATTGTTAATGCATGATAGCACAAAATGGCGCTGGTTACTGCCTGACCGACTGCAGTGTATAGTGCGTTAATAGTGCTATTTGAATAATAATCATAAACACAATTCATTTAATGCAGCTTCACACCGCTAAGCGACACAAATCAGGTGGGAAACATACTTATGTTGCTCGGGTTGAGAAAATTTGCAGGGTGGAAGCTGGTTCAGCCCTCCTCCTCTGCTAGGGAGAGCGCTTAGGGTAAGTCCCTGATTGCAAATGTAGAAAAGAAAAAGCTCGTAAAACGCAATTACCTTTTGACGATGCCACCGAGAGGTTGCTATGCATTAGGAATGCATCATTTGATTAATCTTTTCATCTGATTAGACGTAGCAATTAACATGTCTAAAAATACCTGCTAATCAATCAGAGACTTCAAAAATCAACCAGGAATGCAAATTATCTTATAGGGTGTGAAAGAGCCGAGCTGCTTCGGCTTCTCTTAACTGGATGCACAATTTTAATGAGAGATTTCTGGTCATGTGGTTTCTGTCCAAGCATCCAGTTTGGTTATTACTACACCTCCAATGCCGCTGTAAAACCTTCTTACTGTAGTTACAATATTGCACATATGCTACTATGGAGACATTAGCTTTTAAAGGAGCCACCCAATGAGTTTAGTCAAAATAGGTCTAAAAATCCAAGCAGACTTCACCACAAGGGGAACTTTCTGTATTGAACATCGTTATTTAATCCTTCAAATGATCTTTTATAAGAAAAAAAGTTTTAAATTACAAACAATGAATGAATGAATTAATGAGCGCATTTATCTTAGGCAGCTGGAGCAGCGAAGAAAGAGGACGATAGAGCAGCGGCGAAGGGTCTTGAGGGACATACTGACTGCCAATTGGATGAGCTGTTTTTTGTGTCTATTTCCCATTGAATCATGGGGAATGTAGTTTTATAGGCAAAAACGAATTTGATGGCTGCTGGTGGAAATAAACAGCTGCTGGTGCAAATAAATGAAGAAAGATAAAGCCTAATCCTCGCCTCCGGGTCCTGACATAGAATCATACATGCCTCATTACGTTTCCTACAATAATTCTGCTCAGTCAATCAAGTGGGTATTCATATTGAATACCAACAGGAGGTATGATTCAACAGTCCCTGTTTATGTAAAGTACTTATTGTAATAGCTCCAAGTTTCCCAGATCTTTTGGTGTTTAAGCACAGACTCAGGCTTTATAGATTGTTTATTAACCTTTCGAACAGCAGTTCCTCCAATGAGCCATTCACCTGGAGTCAAAGCCTCTTTTTCTTCCATCTTTGAGCTATGTCCATTTCGGTTACTAATAGTACAACCCCTGTCAAAGTGTTACCGCCTGCTGACCCCATTCAACCTTCCATCATAGCTTACAAGCAACCTTAGGTTCAGGAATGACTGGTTTCCTGATAATAGCCCGAATTGTTTGATGGATTAGCTTTCAATTCTGAGCAACGACCGGGCACTCCCATATGGTATGCATCAAGGTTCCATTCACAAAATTGCAACAGAGGCTAGCAAAATTACCCATTTGTCACAGCCTTGTTGGATTAAAGTAGACTCTATGAAAACACTTTAATTGTATTAGCTGCAATCGTGCAAATATGACTGTGATGTGGGCGGCCATCTTTGCCTCCGTCCATTCTCCTTCACCCACTTTGCCAACATCACTTTCCAACTTCTCCCGCAGTTTAACCAAGGGGTCTGGCATACTAATTATCAGGGATTTATATTCTGGAAATACCTTTCTTGCCCAGGCTGTCCATTGTAATGTTAGCTTTGAGGGACTTAACTCAGGCACGTTTGTTAGCTTGCGTATGTACGCTTCTAAGGTATGGTGAAATTGTAAGTAAAGACAGAAGTGGAATTTACACAGCGTAAATGTGTTAGGCAACTGTTCAAATTATTTGAGGTGACTGGATGCCCAGAGAACACCTTCTTTCAAAATCTCTATGAGATCCAGGCCTGGACCTGTCAAGTGGTGTGGTTTAAGTTATCAAAGAGCTTGGCAGAAATAAAGGTTTAGTTTTGTCACTGATTTTTGCCACTTGGTTCATCACAGCAGCAGAGTAGCGGCAATCTTGTTATGTATGGAAGAGAATGGGGGACCGTTGGCCCATAAAGCAATGAACATAAATCCTGCAGCTCTGATAGCTCCAAATCCAGACTGACTATGGAGTCTTTTTTGTTGCTGGTAAGCCAGTCAGTGAGTGAAATTAAGTCATAGCTAACTAGCAGAGCTGAGGATTTGCCGGTCCCCAAACCACTGCTGCACTTTCTACATTTCAATAAAGAAACTTGTAGCATAACACTGTTCCACAAAAATGTACCTATTATGGATTATAAGATCTGACAAAATTAGGCCAGCAATAAAAATATGAAATTATGCAGAGTGTACAAAAACCTGGGAAGCAAAATCATCCTGATTGAACATTGCTTCTAATTGGTAGAGATCCAGGACTAAGGTAGCAAGGCTTTTTTCTCTACACTGGAGGGCATCTTTTTAGCTCTCTTTACCTTGTTAAAGTTGTTTCTAGGCTAGGTTGGTTCAGGTGTGGTGCACAAGGGCCAGATCTGCAGATCCACACCAGATTCTCAGGATAACCACTGACTATGTAATAGTTTCTATTTTGATAAAATGTCATACCTTTGTCTCCTGAGGCTATAGTGGAAATCTGCAATGCATCCAGCCTGCTTAGATTAGCAGTGGACACGTCTACCCTAGGCGACAAGGAGCAGACCTAGCCATGTATGTGAGCATGTATCATGGCTGTGGAAATATATTATTATACACAACTTGCTGTGGTTTAGTATTCTTCAGTTAGTTGTGGCATTTTCATTTTTCATTACTACATGCATTTGACAATACTGACCCATCAGGAGAACTTTTCATATAGTTATTCAGGCTGAATGCCAACTTAGTATCTGCCCTTCCTCGCCCTTCTTCCCATAGCCAACTCTAATCCTCTCCACAATGCCTGTGAATGGTCTGGTCCAATTGGATGTTAGAGCCATAATTGATGTTTTTAGAATGGCCTTGTCAAAGCATGTGCCATAATTGTCTGTCCCGACTACCATTTGACCGGTATTGTGGAGTCAGTGTAGATTGGCTTGTGGCTTGATTTGCTCGGCCTGACCGGTGGGACCATCAATTTTACAATTGGCCAGCCGTTAGTATTTTCTCGCAGTTGGAGCAGCTTTTGGTATACTTAAGAGCCATTTAATTAATGTTTGTCTCATTGCTGCTATTTTACACAACAGTGATCCCTAGGGATTGAGGGATAGTAAGGAACAGATGAATATAGTATTGTTAGTGCAAAGGATGTAGATTACTGCGCCCTCGGAGTACACAACGGTGACTCCCACTGTGCCGCGCATATCCTGCCTGCTGCCTCTCGGACAGCCTCTCACTCCCCATATCCCAAACATTACCTGGAACCCACCTTCCTGGTCACTTAAGGCACTAACATACAGTCATGCTTATTTAATGTCCTGATGATGATCCAAGTATTCTAACATGGATCGAAATGCCGTAGACACCATAAAACACCTTATACAATGTCTGTAATGCCAGCATTGTTCATGTAAAGGTGTTCTTTGAGATTTGTTTACTGTATTAAGTATCCTTTGCACTAACAAACCCTGTGTTTTGCCCTAGCCTCCCTTGAATGTTCCCTATATATTTTTTGTTGTTTTTGATTTTGTAGTAGGATGCAGGCTTGTGTCCCACTTTCAGTATTTGTGTCTGTACATTTCTTATAATTTTGATGATTAAATATTTAACCTCTGTCCGGCTGGACAAGTTTACCTAATATAGAACTGACTGGGTCTATATTCATCTGTTCCTGACTATCCCTCAATCCCTAGGGATCACTGTTGTGTAAAATAATTGATTCCCAAGGTCCCTGGCTGACTCCTCTTGGGTTCCCTTGTTGTTTATAAATATGTCTCATTGCTGCAACAATATTGGGACCATACTTGTGATTTACATGAGGGCTGAATCATTAATTGATAGGGTGCCCTCCGCATTTCTCATTTTTTCTTGCAGCAATTGGGATTTGAACGAGTGGAGCCAGTTTACTCCTGTGCCTTGGATCTAATAGAATTTATGGTTGGAATTCTTTATTGGACGCTCAGGTATCCATTATTGTCTGTCCTGATGATGACCACCAAATGTTAATGTGGTCGAAACACTGTTGACACCTTCCTGTGGCCTAAAATTGTAGAGGACGCAATATGTGTTGTGTTTTGTTTTTGTTTTGCACAAACTACAGACTTGAATTTTTCCTCAGCCACTTCTTTTGTTTACACAGTGTATTGTCTGTATGGTTTCTTGTGCAAGGTATTTGAGCGTCATTGATGTTGATGTTTTTGCTATAATTATGGTCATATTTAAATACATTTTGTACATTGATTTTTGTGAATCTGTGTAGGGATATCATTTGTTAGAGAGTTATTTATAACTTTGCTTCAACAAGATTGCTTGTATTACTGTCCTTTTCCTTTTAAAATAATATTTGTTTAATTTCTTCCTCATTTCTTTGATATTGTTAGTGTGTATTTTACGTTTAACTTGAACCTTTGTTAGGATTCGAATAATTGCACAGAAAGGCATGCATATGCCACAGAATACAGTGACATTTTTTCAAATGAGGCATTGAAAGTGTGATACATTTAGCCCATTGGTGCTTGCTGCCCACCAGCATAGCAACAGATGATAAATGGAGGAAAGAAGTGGAAAATTACCCTGAATAGTCTTCACTGTGTAGTTGATACTGTGAAGGGTTAGAAGAATGCCTGCTATGAATAGTATTTTTAACTATTTCTTAAAGGTTATGTGTTCCTATACGTCTGCCAGATCTGTTGGGGGGCATTCCAGTTGAATGTTCCTACACTCCTAAGCTATAATCTCCCACTATTCATTTTGGGGAATTTCTATCATTTTAGAATGCTGATTAGAGTGGATAAGGTAGCAACATATCTTGCTGCCCTGGCTCTAAGTCTAAGTGACTCATGGTTCAATGAAGTTGTATAGTTTTGGACTAGACCAGTGCCAGTGATGGTGGCCCCCTTCCGCCCCCTGAGCACCAGTTGGGGAATGATATGGACATCTGTGTGCCAGCTGTAGGAGGCATAGGAGATTGCTGGCGCAGTTGGACAGTGAAACCAGCTCCCCACTGAGTACACCCCTTGTGGAGGCCAAAAGGCCCAGTGAAGCTGCTCCAGGTGGCTAGGGCTCACCACAGAACTAAAATGAGACCAGGATCCCCATAACTGGTCCTTATTGGCCAGAGTTATGCATCCTTGAAGTTGGAAACCAATGTGGGATCACACTACTTCACCTCCCAGCAGGTCGCCCCTGAGCATTGTGGTCAATGCAGTTCACCAAGCGTGTGTGCTTGCAGGATTGTCTCGAGTAATTACAAAGTTGTACTGGCCATCTCTATACACGTGTTTCTGGATCATTATCCGTCGTCAGTAGAGATTGGGCATCAAATATTTGGGGTTGCTGAGCAGGCTGTCAAAGTATTCTCAGGTCACAGTACCTCTCAAGGCGCGCAGGTGCCTCTCCACAAGCTCGTCGGCTCAACCGGCTCGAGGGAGCCTTTTAAACAGGAAACCAATGTGGGATCACAGTGCTTCACCTCCCAGCGGGTCGCCCCTGAGCATTGTGGTCAATGCAGTTCACCAAGCGTGTGTGCTTGCAGGATTGTCTCGAGTAATTACAAAGTTGTACTGGCCATCTCTATACACGTGTTTTTGGATCATTATCCGTCGTCAGTAGAGATTAGGCATCAAATATTTGGGGTTGCTGAGCAGGCTGCCAAAGTATTCTCAGGTCACAGCACCTCTCAAGGCACGCAGGTGTCTCTCCACCAGCTCGTCAGCTCAACCGGCTCGAGGGAGCCTTTTAAACAGGAAACCAATGTGGGATCACACTGCTTCACCTCCCAGCGGGTCGCCCCTGAGCATTGTGGTCAATGCACTTCACCAAGCGTGTGTGCTTGCGGGATTGTCTCGAGTAATTACAAAGTTGTACTGACCATCGCTATACACATGTTTCTGGATCATTATCCGTCGCCAGTAGAGATTAGGCATCAAATATTTGGGGTTGCTGAGCAGGCGGCCAAAGTAGTCTCAGGTCACAGTACCTCTCAAGGCGCGCAGGTGCCTTTCCACGAGCTTGTCAGCTCAACCGACTCAAGGGAGCCTTTTAAACAGGAAACCAATGTGGGATCACACTGCTTCACCTCCCAGCGGGTCACCCCTGAGCATTGTGGTCAATGCAGTTCACCAAGCGTGCTTGCTTGCAGGATTGTCTCGAGTAAATACAAAGTTGTACTGGCCATCTCTATACACGTGTTTCTGGATCATTGTCTGTAGTCAGTAGAGATTAGGTATCAAATATTTGGGGTTGCTGAGCAGGCTGCCAAAGTATTCTCAGGTCACAGTACCTCTCAAGGTGTGCAGGTACCTCTCCACAAGCTCGTCAGCATCCTTGAAGTTGCCTATTTAAACATGCTGGAATTTAGCAACGGAGCGTGTGTGGCTCTACCTTGTCTTCCAACCTTACCTCCAGGGTAGGCTAGTGCCTGGGGGTCGGTGCAAAAATGATTTCTTTCTTTTGCCCAAGTAGTGGTATGAATGAGGTGCCCAGACTTCCTTTAGGCCTGGGGACCCCATACCCTAGGCTGGTGCAACTTCTGTGGGGCCCCTGATCACTAAGAAAAGGTAGGGACTCTCACCCCATCTCTGGGACCCAGAAAACAAGCACATCTCCCCTCTCCGTGTGACCATGGGGGAGGCCCAGCCATACATCTCTGCTTCCACTGCCAGCAGGATCATAAGATAAGCTGCTTCTGCTAGAGAGAGCAGCAGAAGCAAAAAGACTGGCACCTGAATTGTAAGTACTGTGGGGGCAACTGGAAGTCCAGCTACCTATCTCGAGGCTCTTCTGTCATCATTTTTAAGCATTCCTAAGGATGTAACTTTTGTTTTATAGCTTGAGAGTGCAGCGACCTCTAGGGGTTGGTTCTATGGCTGCTTGTTATGTTGCCTAAACAAGGTAAAGAGTTATGTTACATTGATTTTCAATGCTTGATTGATAATATATTGCTAGCAATGGTTTTTGATAAGCATTGCAGAACTTTATTGACAATAATAATTGCATTTAAACCTCATTAATGATTTCAGTTATATAATTGAGTTTTTTAACGTGTTGTCAATGAGCTTTTAATTTGGTGACCTCTTAACAAAGCCAATAGCCTTAATGTATATATTTATAAGGTGATCTTTGACACAACTATTGTTGTGATACCCCTTGACAAAGCCAATAGGCCTGCATTATTTAAAGTGATACACCGAATATTGTGATGTTCTATCTGGTATTACACCGAATATTGTGATGTTCTATCTGGTATTTCATATATTGGTAGCAGCAGTGGGATTCGAACTTATGCCTCCAAAGAGACTGGAGAATGTAAGAAATTGGGGGGCATATTATCAAGAAACTGCGTTAAAATTATCGACGCTTTAGCGGCAGAAAACTGCCGCTAAAGTGGCGATAATGGGCTTGATAATATGCTCTTGAGAATTCCCATAGAAGCCCATGTTCTGGTGTCAACATGGGCTTCTATTGGAATTCTCTGCGGCATATTATCAAGCCCATCATCACTGCTTTAGCGGCAGTTTTCTGTCGCTAAAGCGGCGATAATGTTAACGCCGTGCTTGATAATATGCCCCAGGGTTATTAGTTGTGCAGGATGTGAGCCCTGCACAGGTAAAGTTTCCCCTTACTGGGATCCAAGCACCCCATTGTAGCACTTGACTCTCTCAGGGTACCGAAGCAGAGCAGTCCAAGGCCTACTCAGGGGAGGTAGAGTGGGCTAGTAGTTACCATTCGCTGGCATACTACAAAAGCACTCCATAAATGATCTTCCAGTTAGTGTTTTGTCTTTGAAAAAGTAAAAGTACATTTGTTACACACACACTACTAAATATTACACATTAATTTACAAATACACACATCAAGTAGATAGAAATACGTTTTGTGACATTCTGAAATTACATTTGACGCTTAATGGGTCTTCACCCCAAAAATCGCAGTACCTCACCCACATCAGGTAGAACTTCACCCTTAAAGAGAACTTTGCATTACAATTAAAAAGCGTGGAAGAAGTATTTTTCTATGTGCCACCAAACTGAATTTGCCATTTAATAGAGGGAACAGGGTAGCCATATTGATTCCCTGCTACATGTTCAACATCAGTTTCTAAATGCCCTTCTTTTAAGTATCTGCACCCTGTGCTTTATGGGCAAAACAGACTACATATGGGTGACTTATTAATATTTAAATAGAAGATTAAGGCCTGTTAAAAGGGGTATTTTGACAGGTCAAATGTGCTGTTTAAAACTGTCAAAGACAGGTTACTTGTGTACAGCTACCAGGCTATGCACAACGGTAGTCTCTCACGTGCAGCCTAAACCCATACGCACATGCATGTGCACATGTGTTCACATGTAACTAGCACCGCGCCCCTTAAGCTAGCTGCATCACAGCAGCCTTACCTTAAAAGATGGACCCTGTTGGTAAACATATGCAGTCCAATTTACCATGAAATTACTGGGAGAGAGACTCAGGTAGTGAGACTCACCTATCATAAAGGTCCAAAACTGGGTGATCAAAAAGCAAACAACCTGGGTGTACTAAATGGGCGGAACCCCTTTGCAGCACTCCCCCTTGCACTTAACACCACAGCACTGTTAGTTACTGCACTGCCTTGCATTAGAAAATAATAAATCACCCCACAGTTTCACTTCCACCACAATTACTGTGCAAATCCACATTGGAATAGTATGCCTGGTGGGTCTACGTCTACCGTTCCACAAAACTAATGACTTCTCCGCAGCCACAGCTGATGCAGGTAAGAGCATTGGGGCAGGGGGCGGGGATGGGGGAGTCGACATACGATGACGAAGGAGAAGAAAAAAATGTAAAAAGAAGAAAAAAAATAACTTGCGCTTGCCGCATCGCCGACTCGGCAATACAGCGAGCGCAAGTTTTTTTTTCTTTTCTTCCTGGTTGTACGATGTAACCTCCCCCCACCCCACCTCTCTTACCTGCACCGCCGAGGCTGCTTTCTATTCTCATCCCTACAACACTTTAATTAGTGCATTCGTCTTGAACAGGGATCTGATTGGTTCATCAGTACAGTACAGAAAGTATAAAGTCTGATTACAGGCCCCATCATTGTCTTGGCAGCGGCAACATTAGGACACACATGATTCACAGCAAGATTCAATGTGTCATACTTAAGGCTGAATACTGCTGTCTCTCCAGCACTCAGCGGGTCATTATTGCTACCCTACTAAAGCGCTGGCAACTGATGTCCTGTCAGCACTTGAAATCACGGTGGCATTTGCAATCCCGCCCACATTAAATGCATTTTCATTTTCTGTAAAGGGGCAGCGACTTGGAAAAATAAGGAAGTAGGATAGCCGCTGAAAAGTGTATCATGCTGTTCCTGAAAGCGACGCTAATAAGGTGTAATTATGAAAATGCTTTGTGCCTACGCTGGATATGGGATGGAAATTAATCTGGTGGAAAACAAGAATTGATCACAGGCACAAAGCTCCAGCAATAATTTCTGCCATTACATTGTGCTGGGTAAAATGCCATCAAGGCTTTTATAAATCATGACACTGGTAAATAGGCCATGCTCATCACAAACATTTGCTCAATAGCTTCGGCATTTGACAAAGAACATCCTGTTGATTCTTTTTAAGCGTTCGGCCCAAGATTTTTAATACCACTTTTTGGTCCCTGGAACGAAGCGGAGGGGATGTTTTTCATCCTCCCCAAAAAATCTTTTGACCTAACTTCGTTTAATTGCTAGGCAATCTTCAAACTTGTGACATACAAAGCGGTATCTAGGTAAAAAAAAAATATTTTTTACATTTTAAATTCACAAAGATTTTTTTTTTTTTTTTAAATGCAACTATTAGCTGAAAATGCAAAACCATGTTTGGTTTGAACATATCAGTGTCTAGATTAATATTTTTTCTACATGTAAATGAATGTAGTGTAACTGTGTCTAGGATGATCCTAGTGTCCCCATGTAAAGAACCATTGATCTTGCACATGGAAAAGGGTGAGCAACTATTTAAGGAATGGGAGAGTTATCTATTATGAAGTACAGAAGCTAAATGCCCCTGACTTAAGTGGTAAAGTATGCGGAGAGAGCATATTTCTATATCTTGTATCCAGTCACAGTGCACGCATATCATTAATAAAAGGATATCCTGGCAATAAATGGTTACTGGGGGCATGTCCTTGCTTTTTGTTCTGCTTTAGCATATTTGGTTTTAATGACCACAAAGAGAACAATAAAATGCTTCTCAAGTGAGACAAATACATTGCCTTACATAAATTTATTGTCGTGCATGCGTGTTACCAGCATAGTGTCCCATTTTTAAGACCACGCGGTCCTTATCAAGACTTTTGGTTGCTTCCTAGGACGCTATAATCTCGAATAGAAGGTCTGCCAAGACCTCTCCTAGGGTCTTCCAGGAAAGATAGTAACGAGCAAACGTGTCCGTGAGTATTCATGGATGCGCTGCCTAGGAAGGCCTCCCCCTTTGACATTGGCTGACATATCAATAGCCACCCAACACTGTGAGCGTCATTAGACTGAGTGCGCGCCAAGGCCTTTCGATGACCCACCATGGAAATCTTGCAAGGCCTGGGCTTGATACCCCCATAACCTGTTTGATCTGCATACCTTTTGATTGGCTCTGCCCAACGTGAACATGAACTATGCTGAGATATCTAAGGAGAACAATTTGTTCACAAGTCAAATAGGAGGAAAGAAAGTAGTGGCTCTCAAGTAATTGAACAAGTAGTGCATTAAAACTAGGATCACGTGGCGTGCTGAACATGAGTAGGTGTGTGCCTGCTTGAGTGTAGTTATTTAGGAGGCAGCTAGCTGCTTCAAATGAATTTGTAAGTTACAGCTACATAATGTTCATGACTCAATGAATGGTGCATAAAAGAAACCAGACAAATTCCAGGCGTCACTAAATGACCTCACCAACTTATTATGCTTCTTTGCCACAACTGAAGATTAATTAAATGGTCATGTGTCATCTTAAGCCTGGGCTGAAGTTTTGGCTTCCACATTGATCCAAATTGTGTGATCCTGGACAAGTAACTTTAAGTCACTCTAGCTCTTTGCCTCATTTGTTTAGTAAAGGTGGTTTGTAATCATTGTTGCTCCATGTGCATGGTAACCTCAAAAAACGTATTGAACTGGAGCATAACTGTCAAAAACAATGTTTTTCTATTTTATTTTAAGTGGTCATGTTATATTTATTACGTCATCCGTTGTGAAATTTAAATTATGGCGCTTCCTATGACTCAGCACGTGCTTTTGGTCTTCTGGGCAAGCCTGGGCCCTAGCTCAGGTATATTAATGTACATTCACCTTCGGAATGACAGAATTGGCGTCTACAAAATTCCTAGATAAAGCTTAATAGCTCCCAGTGGTTCTGTGCCAGCTTTGACACCTTCAACCAGCCCCGGCTTTTAGCCACAGCACTTACTTTTTGTCACTAGCACTAATGTAGTGGATGACAAATTGAACTTGTTGGGAGCCACAAGATTTGATTGAGCTGTCCAAAAAAATACCAAATGACTAAGGGGCATATCAGCAAGGGCCGGCGAAAGTTATCGCTAAGCGCACTTAGCGCTATGATAATTATCGCCGGCTAGCGTGGAATTTTATCGCTGAGATAACGTGCTATCAGCAACGCTTATCTCAAAAGCGATAAGATTCCTCGCGCTGACAGCCAAAAGTGAGATTATTGCTGGAAATCACACATTTTGGCGTTAGCTTGCTGATAAGGCAGGGCATACTTAGCCATTATATCCACCTTACATTGGATATAATGGCTAAATCAGGGTGAAAGCAGGCATAAGGGAAGTAGCGTTAACTGTGGTTAGCGCTACTTTTCTTATCGCTATGCCTGTTAGCGATTCCCTTGATAATTTGAGAAATGTCGCTTAGCGACATTTCTCCAGTTATTTTGGGACTCAACGCCCACTTTGCATCTCAATAGAGATGCAAAGGTGGGCGTTATGGGAAAAGGAGCTAAAGCAAGGAATCACGCGTTAGCGTGACCTTGATGATTAAGCGATAAAATTATCGCCGCTTTTCGTCCAAAAATGGACGCTAAACCAGCGATAATTTTTCATCGCCAGCTTGCTGATATGCCCCTAAAATATTTGATGCACACGTTTGGGCCTATTGGGTGCATATAGCATTTCCAGATCATTACCTAAGATCCCCCAAAAATATATATCTTTAATGTGTATGTGTATTTAAATCCTTTACAATATGCACAAAAAACCATATTATAAGCCAAGACAGATCTAAGATGGTATAAAAACAAGTTAAAAATAAATACATAAAACATCGAGGAAAATGTTTGAAACATATGGAACCACTGGGAACTCGGGGTGCCTTACTGAATATCTTCTTGTTATTTATGTATTGTTATTTATGTCGATAGCAACTAGATTCATTATTTAATTGTCATGATAGAAAAAGGCAAGATCGCACTAAATAAACCATGGCATTAATGCTTTTGCTTGGGCCCTTGTATAATTTACTGTCTCAATTTTGTCATTAGACACACATTTCACGTTCAATTGAGCTGGGCTTATTTTGAATATTAAAATAGAGGTTGGTGTATCTGCTGCCTTGAGGCCTGCTGTCTAATTCGAAAGCTGCCATATCTCGAGGCCACTTACAGGAGTACACCTCAAATTATGGAGAAAATAATGTTGTGTTCACGTGGAAAGAAGCAGCCTTTACGCTGTATCTGGTGTTACATTAATTGTATCTGAAGAAGGATTTTTAGGAAGCCATTGCTATTTTTTTAATTCCGAAATTTTTCTGTGCGGAATGCCCTCTGAAGATTGGAATACAGAGAGGCGAATTATATCCCACCATCAGTGCGTTCTGTAATAAATAGCCTAGCCCCCTGAAACTGACTGCTGAGAAATGATGCATTTTGACTGCACGTCTCCTCCAATCCACTTGCACCTAACATCCTACGTCATCACGCAGTGCGGTGGGACCTCTCTACAATGAATCTGTCTCTTTCTATTTGGAGCACACGTGGACTCCCTAAATGAGCGGGACAAAGCACCACACGTGAGAAAGATGATATTATGATACAGCAGCAACGGAGAAAGGTCACAATTCTGAGCATGGGTTTGCAGTTTGGAATATCATGTATTGAATATCGAGTTACAAGAATATCATGATCACTGCAATTGCCTTTTCTTCAAAGAGAAAACACATTTTATTCACCTTTTGGGGGGGTGCTACCTTGCCATCACCAACCTGGAAACATTTTCTTGAGCCCTTGGTAGGAGAATCTAAACTTTCCAGGATGGAAATGGGATAGAAAACAAGCATTTGCAATGCAATTAGTATCGCCTTTGGGACCTTATATGTATTTAGCTATGCAGAACATTAGCCTGGGTGCTAAAACATCTACTGTTCTTTAACATGGAGGGAAAGTAAGCAGCAAACTGTGTGACACACCAGGTATGGGAACACATGGAGAGAAATATTGCCTTTCAGCGGGAAAAGGTATAGTCTGAAGCTCTGTTTTTGATATAAAATCAGGGCCTTCGGTGGTCATATCACTGAAAATACAAGATTTGAAAAAAATATTATTATCTACGGAGGCTCGTGGAAGACAATTTCTGTGGACTGGAAACTTGAGAAAGCTAAAGTTATTCTGGTATTTTACTGACCTCTGCTGGTTTTTTTCTATCAAGAAAGTTAAATAGAGGACGTTGCCAGAAAAATAAAATAGAGAAAGTCCCTCAGCAGAAAGCAATTCTGGTATTTTACTGACCTCTACTGGTCATGTTCTATTAAGACAGTTAAATAGAGGCAGTTGAACAGAAATAAAAGTCCATAAGCGGAAGCAGACAATTCCTTGGACTGATTTCCAGAGCCCACAGAGAGTACATACACATATACGTATATATAAGTATATACTAAAATATATACAAGAGGTCTCGAATGCTTGACCTAAAAATGGTTGACTACCCAAGCCTGTGAAGATCTGAAACATTCAGGGCATTCCTACCCTGGAACACTGACTCTCGGTTTTTGGTAGGATGCTCGCTCAGAAATAATTGAATGTGAATACATGTTTTTATGAATGCAAATCGAGGTTTTTGAGAAAGCTAAAGTAACTTCATCGTCGAATCTGAGCCAGGGATTTGAGGCTTTAAGATTAGTGCAGGAAGAAGGGTTGAGGGTGTATTTTTTTTGGGAGGGGGCATTGCAGGGTGCAGAGTTAGCTTTCTTTATTTCGGTAACATTGGAACGCAATAATTAGGTGCTTTATAACATGTGTGAACGTCAACATTTTGTGGAGTGCAGTCTCTATTTACCTTTGTTCTTTTGTTTTCCATCACATTAGATAAAAAAAGTTTCCTGTGAGCCTTGAGAAAGCTTGAGCAACGGACACAAAACATGTAGGCTGGATTTCTATAATGGCATTCTACGGTAATTTTGAATGCTCTATTCAGTGCACAGCAGATTGAGGGCCTTATTTATGAAAAGTGTCACATCGCTGGGGTGAAACAGAGATGCAACACTTTTCAGTGTGCCATCCTTGTCACACCAAGGATGCGCTGTATTTACTGTACAGAGCTCCATGTCGCAAGGATTTACAGATACGTGAGGAATCCTGACGTATCTATTGGCGCAAAAATGGCGCATTGGTGGAGTGTGTCATTTCACAAGGAGGAGAAGGCCGGCGTCACACCTTACGCCTGCTTCAAGCAGAAGTAAGGATTTGATGCAGTGACACTGTAGAAGTGATGCAGTGAAATCTCATAGATTTCACAGCACTACTTCTACGAGGCTTTTCTATGTTGGAACGCCAAGCCTGCATATATTATACCTGTCACAGGTATAATGTAGCGCAGGGGTTTAGAAAGTGATGCAACTGCCTAGATGCGTCACTTTGTTAATATGGCGCATTGTGACGTATTATTTACACCGCCGCAGCGTCACAAAAAGTGATGCAGCGGCGGTGTAATGGCCTCATAAATTAGGCCCTCAGTTTGTACTGTATGACCATTGGCTGATTTTAGGAATAAAATGTGAAGAGAGGAATACATTAAAACTCAACCTGGACTCACATATAATGGATATTTAATGTTTTGGTGTGCATCGGCTGCCTTTCTGTTTATTATTGGTTTACTGGTCCAAGACTGCAAGCGCCTGGACCAATTGCACTTGGAGTGATAGGGTGTTCAAGAAGCTAGCACCCGTTGTCTAATATGAAGCTCTATGCTTTGCTGCAAGATGTTTTTGAATACCAAACATTCTATGACTATTTTGGTTGGAATTTCATTAGCATTGCAGTTTCCCATAAGCTTGCCTTGATCCCCCTTGAACTCCAACTAATCGAGACTAATGTACCAATCAGGTGTATTTGCATATAGTGAGTGCAAGAGGCAAACGTACAGCACATTGGCATGCAGACATTACATGTCTTCAGCTTCATAATGCACGTGTAATCTACATAGTATAAATTACATCAAACGCTTGGTTTAAGGCAACAGAAGGCAGGCCCAACACAGAAAACTCATTTTTCCTGAGGCTCTTAGTCATAATAATCTTTATCCGGCCAGTTAGAAAAGCCATAAAAGTACAGAATAAGACAGTTAAAATATAGTTAAATAACAGACACATTCTTCATTATGTAAAAATTATTATCATCACTTACACTGCACCCAAAGAGTTAAAACGTATATTTGTTCCTGAACTTAATAGCAGCGACAATGTAACTCAAAACAGGAGTGCAATTTTCAAATGTGGACAGGCATTGCAAATATACTTGTCCCTCTTTTTATGAAGTTTGTATGTGCATTAAAGTAGGTCATAGGAAACGTTGTCTAAAAGTGTTAAAAAGAGAGCAAAAGAGTAAAAAGTGTGCGTTTGATTGGGCAGATATACCATCACAAGGGCAGCACGGGAGAGATTTTAACCATGTACCAGCTACAGGAAAAGCGACACATTTTTTTTTATCGTATTCAGTCGTAACCTTGGCAGGTAAAATCTGTGCTCAGGATTTACAACCCAGGATAAATTTGGCTCCGCACCTATGATTGTAACAGTTTTCAGATACCTAGTAACTGGACTTATGTCAAGTGTTCTTCCTAGTCTCATGTCCTCTCTATATGATTCGGCACCCTGTTTAACTCTTTCTTTAGACTTGGCAGTAATAATTTCCGGTGTGTCAAACAGTTGATTAAGACCCAAAGTGTTAAAGGTATCTTTGATATACGGTAACCATGGGATGGCCAACATATTTTCTAGACTGAGACAGTCCATTAGCACCTGTTTGGAAAATTCTGCCCTAGGGTTGCGCCATAGATTTAACCACAATAATAGCAGAGCAATTTTAATTTGGTCTCCACAAAGACAATGCCCAGTTCTGAGTGGGAGATGAGATTTGAGGTAGATTTTGGGCTAGCTAAGAGCCTACATAAAAAAACTATTTTTGGCTACCTGTAGCTTCCCAGGGGCAGCATAGCCCCAAACTCCAGTTCCATATATGGCCACTGACAGACAATTACTTGTATACAGTCGGACCATCTCATTTATGGGCTTATAGCTCAATCTTTTAGCAAATCTAAAAACTGAATCACATGTCACCCCCATTTTCGGCACTGTCTGAGTTAATAGTCTGTCCCATGAACCATTTGCCTCTAACAAAGTTCCAAGGTAATTAAAAACAGGTACATTTTCAATTGGGGACCCCCCTATAAAAAAGCTGTTAGATTTTGTATTTTTTGGGCCACATATCATAACAAACAATTTTTGTTGGTTCACTTTTAAATTCAGATTGGTCATAACGTGAAATCCATTTAATAGATTTTGAAGTCGGTTTGCTGTTAAAGCCAAAAGAATCGAGTCATCAGCGTAAAGCAAAGCTATAACTTGTCTTGAACCAGTTATGGGGATGGCCTTTCTATATAAACGTAGTACTTCACCCAGAGAGGTAATATAAAATAAAAATAAGAAAGGGGCTAAAATACTGCCTTGCCTGACCCCTCTTTTATATTTGACGGGGGCGGTGCAGTCCCCGTTCTTTGTATAACAAACTCTTGTAGTAGAGTCCCAGTGTAAATATTTTACGAGATCTAAAAGAGGGGCCTCAATATCTGCTTTGGCCATCATGTCCCACAGCAAATCCCTTTCAGCTGGGTCGAAAGCACAGGAGAGGTCCATAAAGGCCATGTGTAGAGCACCTCTCCTGGCTTTGACATATTAGTCTGTGATAAGAGTGATTTAATGTTTGCTCCACCGTTCGTAAGCTAGAGCGAAAACCATATTGTGTTGGTGAGAAATAGGAGTCTGCCATTGCCCAATCTTCCAACTTATTTAATATTACACACCCCAAGATCCTTACTGTGGAGTCGGCAATGAGATCGGATGGTAACATGTTGGTAAATTTCGATCTCCCTTTTTTGTAAATGGGCATTATGATGTCTTCTCTCAAGGAATCAATCCCCTCACCCTTCATTGCTGCCCTACATTAGTGACAAGGGGTGACCAAGCTCCACATTGCATTTAAACAGACCAATGGGTACCCCATCTGGGCCTGGGGCTTTCCCACTCACAGCACCCATCATTGCTTTGGTTGCAGATTTAAGATCTATAAAATGTGTTACCCAATTCTCTTGAGGGGAAGGGATGTCAGCCCTATTAGCCAATGTTCCCTCTCCTTCCACCTTATCTCGATTAAAAATAAGGGAAAAATGGCTAATTCATTCTTGTTCGGTAATACTGCCATGCAAGCTTTCCGAAAAAAAGGGCACTTTATTCTATACCAGAAACGCCTGGTATATTTCGGCAAAGCAGCTTCATTTAGATCCTTCCATGCCCTCCTTCGAATCTTCTGTTTCCTGTTCTCAATAGCCCACCTTATCGATGTTTCTTGCTTCTCTGAGATCAGCTAAATTATGGGGTATTTTATTGGAGGCCAACTCTATGCCTTTTTGGGCTGTGGTGCATTCCGAGCTAAACCATGCCTGATGGGCTTGCTCTTTTGGTAATTTATTCGAAAATAGGCCCCTAGAAATGACCCCACATAACAGTCAGGTTCTTAAAACACAGGGGCTGGGAACCACAGCAGATGACAAACGTCTGAATTATTTACATGATAATAAGGGTTCCAATAAAGTGTGCTAAACATCTGTGACGAAATATGAAAAATCATATGTAATAAAATGCTGAAGCATATATATTAATTGAAAACTGAGTATATATGGGTAGGCATACATATGTTCTGAAATAGACCATTGCGACAATATTATTGAGTATTGCGATATAGCTCTGGGGGCTAGGAGCCTAATGTGTAATTGAATGTTATCATAGGGTGTCCCGGATACAGACGGAGACAATATATCAGAATATGCCAATCTGTATCATGTTTATTATATTAGAATCTAATACCTGGTGTAAAATCTTGGCCATTGTGTCTCTTCTTTTTAGAGTCATAAACAGGATCATGTTCTTAGCAAGGGATTGTTTTTGAACTATGATCTCCATGCAGGAATCATTTGTGGTTAATGGACATTAGAACATTGGAATGTTGAGCACTCCATTAAAAGCAATTGAGTGCTCCGGGCTTCTAAAGGAAGGTAGAAGCCAGGAGCATCAACATTCAAATTTTTACCAAAGGCCTCAAGGAGCCCAAGGGGAATTCAAATCCCTCTGTCTCCATGAGGCCTTTGTTTTACAAATTAGAACATTCTGTCCTCTAAGGACGGATTGTTTTAATAGCCTTGGAGCCCTCTGTAGCAAGCTCTACCTGCCATTAAAGGCCCGCTCCCTTGTTAAAGGTCCTTGCCGAACACTGGAGCGGCCCTTTAATAGCCGGTAGAGCCTGCTACGGCAGACTCTAAGGCTGTATTAGAACTTCGGAATGTTGCGAGCTCTATTGAAAACAATGGAGTGCTCCAGGCTTCTAGCAGCCGGTAGAAGCCTGAAGCTCCAATATTCCAATGGTTTCCTTTACAGCTGTTGCTGTGAACAAAGGCCTGGCTGAGCCCGAAGGGAATTTCTATCTCCTAGGACTCTGAGGCCATTGTTTTATTTGTTAGGACATTCTGCCCCCTAGTGGCGGAATGTTATAATGGCCTTATAGCCCTCTGTAGGTGGTCTGTACTGGCATTAAAGTCCCGCTCCTTTGTTAACTGCAACAGGCTTTTAATGGATGGTATAGCCCGCTACAGCGGGCTATAAGGCTATAGTAAGTCATTCCACTGTCACAGGCCTATGTCCCCTGCCAGGTATGTGAGTAAAAGCAGTGTCCCTGAAGTGAAAGGCCAGATAGGTGTAGCCCTGTATAGCTTGCTTGATTGAAGATATTTATTGAAGCCACTATCAACTTTACACAGCAGCTCAAGTTGAATCGTTGGATACCTTGTACCTGTGAGAGTTATACAGAAACCTATTTTTGTGGGTAATTGGAAGCAATATAGTTATAGAAGTGCAAGTTTTGCTGTTTTTTCTGTGTGACTTTGTGGAAAGAAAACAGTTTCCTTGGTTCCTTCACGCCCTGTCTTCCCCCTACAGTGGTACTACTTCACCAAGTCCCAGATTTATGAATATTTAATACGAGGCAGCGCAACAACCAAAGATGCTACCTGGCATCATAGGGAGAGAAAACAAAATGCTATATTTGTTCAGAGAATGGATTCAATAAAAGGTGAATGATCATGTAGCAAGATTAACCTTGAAAGTGAGCACAGAAATACTCAAGAGTAGCAATCAGGAAGAGGGTTTGACTTGTTCCCAAGGTAATACCTCAATCAGGGTAACTCCATGCCATTCTGGGCTCAAGTTACAAAGATGTGTTTAAATAGGTCCGACTTACTTGTGGCTTACCACCAAGTCATTCGTGGTTTTTCAAGAGTCAGTTGTAAAAACTCACTAAGCTACGATTGTGAGGAAGGCACATTGAGTTCACTGCAAAACAATACATCACAGCCCTCATTTATGAAAAGTGATGCCACGCTGTGAGAAAACAGCGATGGGTCACTTTTCATTGCGCCCTTCTTGCGACACCAATGATGCGTCATATTTACAATATGAAGCATCATGTCGCAAGGAGTTACAGATACGTCAGTATTTCTGACGTATCTGTAGGTGCAAAAATGACGCATTGCTGGAGTGTGTCACAAAAGTGACGCAACTCCAGCAATGGGTCATTACACATGGGCAAGTCCCATGTTAAATCTGCCTGCGTCAGTCTTACGCCTGCCATGAGGCAGACGTAAGATATTGACACATTTGCATCCTAGAAGTGGCGCAGTGAATCTCAGATTTCACTGCGTCACTTCTACGACCCTTTCTTGCGTCAGAACGCCCCCCCCCCAGCATACATTATACCTGGCGCAGGTGTCATGTGGCGCAGGGGTTTACAAAGTGACGCATCTACCTAGATGCGTTACTTCGTAAATATAGAGCAACATCGCGCATTTTTTACACCGCTGGTGCGTCACAAAAAGTGACGCACCGGCATCGCGAAAGTGGCCCATAAATAAGCCCCTAAATGTATGTGTGCGCATTTAGAATTTTTCTCCTTGTTTTTTCTGAGATTTTTTTATTGAATAAATTGTGCAGGGATACAATGAATCTAACTTAATTGTGCATATTAGAAATAACAATAAAATTATGAATGGACATGTTCTGTGATGCACAAATGATGCTTTTATCCACACTTGAAACGGTGACAGCATTCCTGGGGAAGAATTATTGACACACATTACGGTAGATTTCTAAAGTGATGTGGAAGAATTTGCGTAAACAATTTGGCCTGATATATGTGTTATTTATGGATCTTTTTGGTGTATTATTATATCTGCTTCAGGTACAAAACAAGTTGAAATAATGAACAGCGGTTCATTGGTCTATGTTAACGAGCACGTGCCAGGACTACTTCTCACACCGGAAGTTAAATCGTCATATCCCTTGTGAAAACCTTGAAAGAGCATAAGAGAAGACTAGGGATAGAGTCGGCATGAGATGGCGGGACAAGGCATTTTACTAGTTCAAATAAACAACCCAAAATCTGAAGACAGTGCAGCAGGCCTCTTGATGTTTTACCTTATCTCAAAATATAATGTTTTCATTGCTGTGGCACCCCCTGTCTATGTGAGAAGTACTGCCTACAGGGTCCGATCCATCCTCACGCATATGAGAAATGGCCCCCAACAGCCTTAACATCACCATCCATATTATGATGTCGTTAATACCATTTGTATTGAACACGACAGTTTTATCGCTCATAATATGAGTCATAAACATCGTTTGCATGAATGCAGGCATAACAGTCTAAATATAACTGAGACGTATATTTCCTCAGCGATATTAACGCCATCAATAATGCCAGGGGAGAATAAAGACATCCTGTTAGGTAGTTAATGTGATTGGTTAGAATACATGCATTCATAACAGGGTCCTTTCTTGTAGACACTATCATTTGCAATAGATCAGTGATTTCCAGGGGCACTTATAATACATATGCGGCTCAAATGTGTACATTGTGTGTTGCTGTAAGTATGGATCTTGTTTCTCGACAGGCATATTCTATTCGAGAACGTTGTGGAATTATAAATGGTAGTAGGAGAAAGTATCCGTTCTGAATTATTGCAGTGGGACTGAACCATTTCCAATGGTTATATACGGTGCTTAAGTTGTATAAAACATAAGTGCACATTAAAAGAGTGTAGTTTTCTGACCCTAAACAGTCTAAATTGGGCTTAGCGTCAGAAACCTTGGATGATTGCATGGGAACGTCCATGCTCCACCCATTGTACGGCCCTCTTGGAACTAAGGGGCATATTATCAAGACAGGCGATACAATTATCGCCGCTTTAGCGGCAGAAAACTGCCGCTAAAACAGCAATAATGGGCTTGATAATATGCTCTATGGAATTCCAATTGAAGCCCATGTTAGATGTGAAGGACATCTAACATGGGCTTCAATTGGAATTCCATAGAGCATATTATCAAGCCCATTATCGCCGTTTTAGCGGCAGTTTTCTGCCGCTAAAGCGGCGATAATTGAATCGCCTGTCTTGATAATATGCCCCAAAGTTGCATTACTTTCAGGTTATTTCCAGCGCTAACCAAGTTTAGCGCTGGAAAGTAATCGGGAAAAAAAAATCCACCGATTTGCGTCACTTTTGTGACACACACACAGCGTAAAATCTTAGCAAATGTCTCCCGTAATTTCAGGTATTTCATGTTACAAGCGGGAAACACAATGCTTGAAATTAAACAAGGTTAGACCAGCGCAAGAACATTTTTGCCTGGGCCTAATTTAAATGATCAAAGCTCTGAATTGAGACGTGGAGCAATCCACAACTCTCACGCAGTGGATACGCTTGGAGATTTAATTAAGCATTTGCAAATGGGACTGCAGACCTGAAGAGGATAAATAGGGGCTAGACAACTGTGACCAACTATAACTAAATGAAGTGGGGTCTGTGAGCCTCACTTAAATGTGCTAAAAAAGCATAATATAAAACTCACGCGCAATCACGATTCGCGAGTAGCACCTTGAAACAAAATAAAACCAGCAGGTGTTGTAATCACTTTGTCCGAGCTTTCCAAAACTGAATATATCCTAAACACTGACTCCCTGGCCACCCAGAGGTAAGATAAAAGAAAGGTTTGGTAAGTGCCTTTGGTGTTTGCGAGCAGAAAGTTTATTCAATGGCAGTGCTTAATTGGAGTTGGTGGTTGCAGGTGGGGCCCTCGGCGCTCATTTTTGGGAACTGGGACCTGTTTTTCATTCAACAAAGGTGAACGGGCAGAAGCCGACGACTCCTAGGAATCATGTATTCACCATATTTGGGGGCATATCAGCAAGGCGAGGCGATAGAATTATCGCCACTTTTGCGGCCGTTTTCGGCCGAAAAGTGGCGATAATTTTATCGCCTACTTAGCAAGCTCACGCTAACGCGTGAAAACTTGCGTTAGCATAGGAATTCCTAACGCCCAGCTTTGCATCTCTAATGAGATGCAAAGTGGGCGTTCCTGACCAGACATGACAGGAGAAATGTCGCTTACTCCTATCATCAAGGCCCACGCCATGAAGCATAGCAGCAAGAAATCGCTACTTTCCGTACGCCTGCTTCAGGACTGACTTAGCCATGATATCCTATGGAAGGTGGATATCATGGCTAAGTTAAGTTCGGGCTGGACTGTTCCCATGAGGCACAGGGTCAAGACTGATTTGCATATGGCCATGTCTAAACTGGGGTGGTGTAGTGGGCAAAAGAACGATGGATTTAACCCAGATCTCTTGACTGGGGGAGAATGTCTGCATTGTCAGCATTCCGTCCATCAATTGTTTGGTGTAATAAGTTTGTGAGTCTCTATCATCAAGCTAATGCCACATTGCGTGAGATTATCGCTGGGTTTCCAGCAATAATCTCACGTTAGGCAGTTAGCGTGAGGATTTTTATCGCTTTTGAGATAAGCGTTGCTAATAGCACTCTATCTCAGCGATAAAAATCCACGCTAGCCGGCGATAATTATCCTAGCGCTAAGTGCGCTTAGCGATAATTAACGCCGGTTGTTGCTGATATGCCCCTTGGTTTCTTGCATGTCTACATTTACCATCGGCATTGTAACGACGGAATAAATAAAAGAAAAGTAAATATTGCTTGGAGACTTTCACAAAGGTCATATAAAATATCCATGTTATCAAGTCTGAATGTGCCAAGGACCACGTCGTGCCAGGGATCAGATTAAGTGCCAGGATTCGCCTCATGTTGGAAAATATTTAGAAGGCATTTGTTTTTCTCACCCTCTTAGTTCATCTTTTCCGTGCATACTCCCACCCCCTCTGAGTGTTAATTCAGAAAAACGCAGTGCTCCTGCCAAGGACAGAATTTTGTGCCAATTAGACCACATGGAAGAATCATTTTTCTGAAGCCTTCATAATTGTACAGTCCAACAGATACAAGTAAAATCAATGTGTGCGCTTGTTAGATAAAAAATCATCTCTGACGAATCCTGGCTTGAGTTACAGCTATTCACTGCCCCCACCCTTTGTGCATTCAACTGCAGCGCTAAATATTATACATACACTTTGGATCCGTTGTGATATGGCCCCGTGAATAACAAAATATTCAATCCAAAATATCGAAAGGTAAGTAAGTATAGATTTTCTAAACCTGACTACACTTATCTGCAATTTGACAATATCTCCTACGTACGTAGATGTGGAGAGGGTAAATAGTGTCCCTATATCAATCAAGTGTCTTGTGAAGCGCAACTACTCACCCGTAAGGGTCTCAAGGCGATGGGGGGGACTGCTGATCCATCGAAGGCACTGTGTTCAGTCGAATACTGCCTCTTTATTCACTTACCTTTAGATCTTAGTTTTCAATAGTTTGTCCACAATATTCTTCTTGATATTCTTAGCCTCGATGTTCAAATGTACAATCGACACATCAGTATTTTACTTTTATTGTCTCTCTTCATTAAGGAGTATGGGCCAGATGTACAACCGTTTTTTTGTGGTGGCAAACGGGAAATCGGCCCGTTTGGAACCGCAAAATAGGTCTGGCCCATGTACAAACCCTATTTTGCGAGTCAGCAACCTATTACTGACTCCCAAAATAGGGTTTGTGACTCTCTACTAGGAAGAAGCGTGCCAAGGGCGTCGATTCCTAATAGGGAGTCCCAATGGTATGTACCATTGATTTACCACCACAATTGCGGTCGTAAAGCACTCGCAGTTTACCACCTACTTCAAGTAGGTGGTAAGCCACTCGTAAACAGGAAGGGGTCCCCAGGAAACCCCTTCCCCTTTGTGACTGGCACTCACAATATTTTTTAAGAGCAGGCAGTGGTCCCACGGACCACTGCCTACTCTTAATAAATGAAACAGTAACATTTCATTTTTCTGTTTTTTAAATGCATCTCATTTTCTTTTCAGGAAAATGGACTGCATTTGAAAAAAACAGCTTTATGTAAAAAGCAGTCACAGACATGATGGTCTGCAGACCCCAGCAGGCCACCATCCATGGGAGTGCTCGCCATTCTAAATGGGGTCAGAAATTGCACCTGCCTCAGGAATGTTAATGAGGCAGGCGATTTGCGGCCCCATTAGGAATCGCAAACAGTGTCTGAGACACTGTTGTACATTCCTATTTGTGAGTCGCAAATTGCGAGTCTCAAAACAACGCAATTTGCGACTCACAAATTGGTAGGGTCGTACATCTGGCCCTATATCTCTTTGCTAAAACCACTTTTAAAATAGCGCTGCCGTTACCATGTCATTTTACCCTCAGTTTTGCTTGGAATAATTAAAGCTAAAACATTGATGTTACCCAGAAAACATGTGTATGCCCAAATCTACAGTTTGCACTAGTGTTTTTGGATGAGTTTTCTTGGTAAAATCTACGCAGGAACTTTTAAGTGTGTGCATAAACATGGAGAATGATTTTTTTCCTACTGTATATTTAAAGGGATCTTTACCCACTCTCACCTAGCAAAAAAATCATGCACGTTGTGCAACTTCAGAAGCTATTTACCAACATGCTCTAACATTGCCAATAGGTTTAGTTTTTGTACAGCAAAAAAGAGTGTTCTCAACCTTTACTGGCACACACAGAACAGATGTAGGCCGGGGAGCAACAATGCTAGGTGCTTCTTGTATGTATAGAACAGATACAGCATATGAAGAAGCAGCACAACATCACCATACGCACAGAACTATAACAACACAGACAGCTTCTCTCACACACAGGCCAGGTAGAGCATTATCAACAGCAGCATATGCATCCAACTGAATCAAAAAGTGACAGGTCCTACACACATCAAAGGCCACACCCTCGACCTGGTGTTCACTAATAATAATAAGCTGTCGGTGGGGACACCTATTCCCCTGCCTTGGTCGGACCACTCACTGATTCCCTTTTTTTTTTAAATCCACAATGCAACGCAATCCCATGGAAATCAGTATCAGGAAAGACTGCCCCTGGGCAAAACTGTCCATAGAGTCATGATCATGGTCTAGTGCACTGAGGAACTCTAAACCCATCTTAGACTCTAGCCCTACATCATCATTAGGAAAATTCTCCTACTGAATAGAATCCTCATTGGACAAAGTGATTCCTCTTAAAGAGATCTCCCATAGGTTGAGAGAGAGGACAACGCCGTGGTACTCGCCCCAGCTTGGAGCGCTCAAACAGGCCTGTAAACAGTGGGAAAGGAAATGGAGGAAGGATTATTGTGAGACTAGTAAAAGACAGTATAGAGAGTCAATTAAATGCTACCAAGTGGAAATGAATACAGCAAAAATAAATTCAGCAGTCAATACTCCTAGTGAAATCTTCCGCATAGCGAAGACCGTCCTAGAGATCCAGGCCCCCAAAACTCTGACCACAATCTCCACCAATCGTGCAATGAATTTGCTGATTACTTTCAGGGAAAAATTCAGACCATATATAATACATTTCCTGTCTCCCCATGTTCCAGTGATCCTCCCGTCCCAGCCCCCCTTCATGACCCCTCTGATATCACCAGGCCTACACCACCATTTGGTTTTCTTTGGAGAAATTCCCACTGCTAGACCAGGAAATGCTTTTTTGCTCAGATAAAGTTGGGTTCCATGTGTGACCCAGCCCCCCTCACCAGATGGGCAAGGTCAAGGAGGTGGTGCTTCCAGTAATAGTGGAAGTCATAAACCTCTCCATCACCAATGGCCAGGTTCCTATTTCTTGGAAACACGCCATGGTGAGAGCACTATTGAAGAAACCGAGCCTAAATCCGGATGTCTTGAGCAATTATCGTTCAATATCTCTGCCACCAATGGCTTGTAAGGTCCTGGAAAAACATTTTAACTCCACCCTCTCGGTTCTCTTAGAATCCCATAATCTCCTACACCACTCTCAGACTGGTTTCTGCCCCCTTCTGGGAACAGAACCAGCACTTATCACCATAGTGGAGGATTCAAAAAGGGTAATTGACCAGGGGTGAGCAGTAGCCATCATTCTCCTCGACCTGAGTGCCGCCTTCAACACGGTCAATGTTGACATCCTCCTCAACAGGCTTAGGAGTATAGGAGTGTCGGGAGGAGCAATCACATGGATCCAATCTTACCTCAGTGGCAGAACATTCCAAGTATTTGCTGGAGAATCCACCTCCAGGTGCTTACCCCTGAGGTATGGAGTACCTCAAGGATCTTACCTGAGTCCTACCTTATTCAGCATATATATGAGGCTGCTGGTGGATATTGTCCTGCCATTCGGGATAAAAATTGTCACCTGTGTGGTTGATACCCAGCTGGTAGTTTCCCTGACTCACCCGCACAATGCTCCTTCTGACCTTGAATCCTGCTTGGGGAAGGTGGCTACCTGGATGCAACACTCCTGCTACAGGCTCAATGGAGATAAATCTGAAGGAATGTATTTGGGCAATGGGCCCAACGCGGACCTCAAACTGCAATGGCCAACATGTCTGGGACAAGCACCCACCCCAAAGACTAAGATTAAAAGCCTGGGGTGTGGCTTGATTATTCAGTAAAATTAGATCACCAAGCTGTAGAAGTGGCAGGTATTTGTTACGGCTTCCTCAGAATGCTGAGGAAAAATCTTCCTCTCCTCCCTATGGGGGCAAGGAGAACTATGGTCCAGGCACTGGTCCTCTTGCGCTTGGACTATGGTAACTCATTGTATCTGGGCGCGCCTAAATCTACCATAAGAAAACTCCAAGTTGCCCAGAATTGCGCCGCTTGGATGCTGCTTGGGACTCCCAGAACTCAATCGGCAAAGCCATGTCTGAAGACCCTACACTGGCTACCCATTCTGGAGAGGATCAAATTCAAATCCCTCTGTATAGCCCACAAAACCTTATTGAGCAAAGGTCCCTATATCTATAAGTCCATCATTACTTTCTATCATCCCAGGAAATCTCTCCGCTCTCTGAGCCTGACCCTGGCTGTCATCCCAAAAAATCCAAAGGATGCGAAGTGGTGGCAGCTCCTTCCCGTATTGCATAGCCAGGCTCTGGAATACCCTTCCCCTGCAGGTATGTTCAGAGACCCATTATTTCACCTTCCGAAAGCACTTGAAAACGTGGTTATTTCAGAACATTAAACAGTAAGCTTTGTTCCTTCTCCTGCTCTGCTGCTAGCACTGGGATGCCTTAGGGTAGCTACGCGCTTTAAGAAATGCTAACTAATAATAATAACTCTTGACATTAACATATTATATACCAACAGACATTAGAGAATTCACTTTAACATAATATTTTATTGAATATGCTAATAAAATTGAATTTGATTTCCAAGAGAATCTACAGACAGCAAAAGTATGACCGTAACACACTGTCCTTAACACATCATCACAGGGCACATAATACTCCTGTCTGCAGTGATAATCCTGAGAAGCATGTGGAAAGTCTTGAATCTGAGGAAGGCACTTTATGGTCTATCTATTTGGGTGTGTGAGAGGCCTACATTTGTTTCTATGCAGTGGGGCTGTTATGTTAAGTAAATCGGTAAGTATACTTCTGGTTATCTGTGATTGTTTTTCACACACTATGCCACTCCAGGGAGAGACCAGCAATATACAAACCAGTCTTGGTCCTGCTCCAGTGGGAACAGTTCATCCTGAACCACCAGTCAAGGTCCTCTCTGAACGAAATAAAGCAGTCTTAGACTAGTTTCAGCAATTATGATCATGACTTCTTCACCACTGTCTCTCACTTGCTTGACTTTCAGACTTTCCTCTTCTAAATCTGGTGAGTACCACCTGTTTCAGTCTCTACTCCTCTTAGAAGAGAGTCCTGGCCTCAGGGGTGTCAGTTGGTCTGCTATTTAGTGAATGGCATTGTACATTGACTCTCTATATGTGGAAGGAGATCTGGGATTAAACGTCTCAACAAGGTGGTCTGTGAAGAGAGATCTTGTCCCCTCCATGTCAATCCTGCCCCATCTTCTTCTTTTAGGGACATAGAGGTTAGGAGAAACTCACTTACTGGTGAAGAGCAGGGTCATTGAAAAGGTAATCCTTCAATGATATGTTCAAGTCAGCTGATTAGCTGATAGAGCAGATAGCACGGATGGATGTTTATAAAAGATGCATTATAATAATGTTTTCTCCCCCATATGGAGCAGTTCTTTTGCAATGTGGGCATACCTCGGACTTTCAAAGTATCTGCAGAATTGATGCCACTGTCTGCATGATAATTTAAATCTCCTGATATGATCGGATTGTGGTCGTTAAGTTCAGCAAGTCCACTTAGCTCAACAATGTTCTTCAGAAAACTATTGTCCATACCTACAGGCCGACAAGCTAAAATGAAAGTTTCCAAAGATTAGGGGTTGAAATCCCAGGTACAAACCAAGGTTTCAGGAATAGATACAGAAAAATAATTGATCAATGCCTCCTCCCTATTTCCCCTAAATATCTTGAACCCCAACGGTATGGCACTCTCTAGATCTGGATTAGATGACTCATAAAGACAGTTTTCACACAAAAATAAGAAACCTGGCTTGGATTTCCCACCTATGCCTGGATACAGATCTAGAGTGAAGCAGGGTGTTGTATATGGAGGGAAACGCTTTCCTAATGTGGGTGAGGCTGGTTTGCTCTGTCTGGCCTTGGGGCTTAGAGGCTAGAATTCCCACCCTGACATGCGCACTTCAGTATTACTTGGGATATGGTCCCATCTACAGTTGAGCCCCTTAATACCTCCCTTGAGTAATACATGTGGGATATGGCTCACTAATAGTGCTGACTGGTGCTGCTCTGCTTGACTTTTCCACATCAGCAGTGCACCAGAGGTGAGGGAGGGAGTTTTCTGTATCTCAGTCTATGCACATAATTATTATTTTTTAAACGCCGCTGGTCATACGGGTCTTTGTTCATCAACAAAGAGAAATAAGGAGCAAAACTCTACGTGAAATTAAATCTTTAAAGACTTTCGATTCAGTCAATAAAGAGAATTTAGTGTGAGTAAATAGGGTTTTTTTTTACATTCTTTTAGTCTTCCATCATTTCATTCTTAAGGTATTAATCATTAAATTTCAGTAATATCATATTAAAGTTAATATAATCCATCAGTTGATACTTTCTTATAAAATAGAAAATAATATTGATTAGAATCACAGTTAATATAGTGATATTACAGCAAGCATGTTCCATAAAGGAAATTCCCCAATCTAACTTGATGTGGGATAGAGTAACTGTTTCAATTCAGATATCCAATTAAGAGTTCTGATGAGAGAACCAATGTGCAAGCATAAATCCTTTACATATTGGACTGCAAAATATTCACAGTCTAAACCAGAAGACATAAAGAAATAGGCTAAATAAACCTCTCATGTAGAGAAGTCTAAGTAACTCAGAGATGAGCCTCTGGCCAGAATGTCAGGTAAGGAATCTGATAGCTACTCTAGGAACACACACTAATATAACAGACAAATTCTATATTGAAACATTGTTCTCTTTTTTCTTCTTCATGCTCCAATAGAATATCAGCAAACTCCTGGGAATAAGTAAAGACCACACTTTCTCATAGGAGCAGAATAGGCTTTCAGACATTGAACCTTGAAAAGTTACATGTTGATGTCTTGTGGTCCATAAACTTCTTCCCATGAATCATCCTTCCAGTCACCTCCTCTTCTCCTGGTGAGAACTTGCTACCAGTTGTCTAATACAAAACAAATGCCTATTCATTAGCTTGGAAAAGGATTCTAGAAAAATATAACATTTGTACGAAAAAAGAACATTGTGCACAAACAACTATTCAATGTGAAAAATTGGTGTTTTAAGGTTATTGTGTTATTTGAGGTTAACATGGCATTGACAGTTAGTCTGACTTAAATCAGCACTTTATTTACAGGCCTATAATATTTAAGTATGATTACTTACTACAAATTTTGTATTTAGCATATATTTTACTCAAACATAAGCTTTTCATACTAATAATACAAGCATTTTGTCCGCTAATAAAATTTGAGTTAGCAGAGGCATGAATGCGGCTCTTCCTCTGCTGTGTGGCCACTCAGCAATCGCACTAAAATTAGGAACAATCGCCCTGCACAAATCCGTTCCCCATTAGCTAGGTCACTGAGCTTACAAGGTGGCTGCCCTTCATGGTTTATATACACTCAAAGTACCCCCTAAGTGACTTTGAAGGATTTCCTGCTTACAAGGCCAGTGACCCAAGAAAGCAACAGAGGACAGACAGCACAAGGAGCTCCAAATGCTAAATATTGGGGCGCAAGAAAACAGAAGAGAAGGTTCCCTCACAGCAATGTTCCACACTCAGCACAAAAATCTCTAGACAATCCCTCTAACCTTCACTGGCGGCGTAAGGGAAGAAAGAGTGGAGCTACTTAGGCAGTGTACACTCCAGGGTGAAATGAGCCTCTTCCTATTTAAGAGCAGGAGCATGCAAAAAAAGCACAATGCCTACCTCCATCTTACTGGTGTCTAAAGAGCCACCAGGGCCAGGCTAAAATCATTCTGAGCATACAATGCCTTTTATACTTATGCAGGAAAGGCTACTGTGTAATGTCTACCTGCTATAGAATCTGTTAGAAATGGCCCTTTCTGCAGGGTCATCCCCAAACATGTTGCCTTCCTCCTTCCCTTTTTGCTAAATTTGTTTATTGTTGGATTTAGGACTCAGAGTACTTTACCTCTGTTAACTAGTGCTAAAATGCATGTGCTTTCTCCCCTAAACATGGTAATATTGTTAATTGTGAACTACCCTTCGACCTGGCAAAACAAACATTTTTTCAGGCCCAAACCTTTCTTCCTAATACATATACGTCCCCACAAATGGTAGGCCCTGAAAAGCCCAAAGGGCAGGGTCAGGGTACAATGTATTTAAAAAGTAGGATTTGTACTTTTGAGTTTTACATGTCCTGGTTGTGAGAAACTCTCAAATTCGTTTTCACTACTGCCAGGCCTATTTCTCCCATAGGATAACATTGTGATTACCTTCTTACATTTTATGAGTCTAATTTCCAATTGGCAAGAGATCAACCCTTGTTGATGTCTCTAGAATCACAATTAAAAATTCAAACTTATGGTGAAGTCGGATTTTAAATTGCAATTCTGAAGATGGCACTTTTAGAAAACTGGCATTTTCTTGCTTTAGCCATTTGGTGCCTGTAACCTGTCTCTGATCACATGACGGTGTAGTTGGAAGCTGGGCTTTGGGTATTCCGCCTAGACAGCCACACACAGTGGGAGCTTAGGTGTATCTCAAAGGGCCATCTGTGGCAGGATGGGAGGAAGGAGCTGGGCACAGCTTCACATACACCTGAATAGACTGTGTCCTGTCAACACTAAAAGGGCTGCATCCCTGAAATGAGTCTGACACCAGGGCAGGAAGGGAGGACATCTATGCAATTCAAAGTCATATCTTTAACATCTCTCCCACTTCAAAGGTATAACTGAGTATGAGTGCTGGGCCTCAGACACCACCACTTCAGTACACTTCAAGACCTGCAGATACCCTGCCAGGAAAAAGGACTGCTGTGGGGCAGAAGGACTGCCACTCTGCTGGACTGAACTGTGCCGGAGTCCTGCTTTGACGTGCTGATCTTCTGCATGGGTAAGAAGGACTGGACCTGCATCTGTTGTCCCCAGACCACAGAGTGACTTCAAGGGCTAGTTGTCAGGCCTCCTGATCTGATGCCTAGGCGATATAACAATCTTCCAACCCCTATATGTAGACTCTGCCATCTTTGAGCCTACCCTGCCAAGTGGTGCCACCTCTGTCCTGGACCCTTGGAAGTAAGCCATAGGTGCTTGCCAGCGGAATCGGTGCATTTTCACTACTGAGCTACGCTCCCCGGAGAAGACTCCATGCATCTCCCCTGCTATGCGGCACAATCCCAAGCAGAATTGACGAATTGCTGCTGCTGCATGGATTAGACATGTCACAAAAGACTTGAATGGTCACTACTTCCTGCATCTTGAGACTTGTAGATTCCCTTCCGAACTGCTGCTGTGCAGCTCTTTTCTCAGTGCAGGCTTCTTGCATCCCTTGTTGACGGCAGACTCGACGACAAAACTCTGCATCGCAACTGCACAGCTCAGGTGCACGACACATTGCCTCGGCTGCGAATTGCATCCTCAACACCGACCTTCACATCACAAGCCCCTTCTACAGGATCCTTGATGTCGATGCATCAGGGCCTCGGAACCGACGTATCGCCTCATCTGCATGACGCATCTTCAACACGGATTAACGCAATGCTCCGCAACCAGGATTTAAGGTATTCTGTTCAATGGGCCAAACTGCATCCCTGTAGGTGGCCCATAGTCCGTCGTGGTCGGCCAGAACTTGGGACTTGGTCATGGTCCAGTGCGACCAGATGTCCCCAATAGCTCTTTGTGCTTTGTGCCACTATTTTTCAAAATAAACATTTAAAATCAGTATCTCTGGTTCTGCTAATCAGAGTTTTGACATTTTGGTCTAAATTTATTTATAAAGTCAGATCTATTTTCTAACTTGGTGCAGAATCATTTTGGGCCAGATGTACGACCTGCCAAATAGCGCCTCGCTAATTGCGTCGCATTTGCAACTCGCAATTTGCGAGGTGCTATTTGGCATGTACAACAGTGTGTTTAACACTGTTTGCGATTCTCAATGGGGTCACAAATTGCGAGGCTCATGAATATTAATGAGCCTCTCACAATTTACTAGCCCATTGGGAATGACAGGCCCTCCCAGGGATTGTGGCCTGCTGGCTCAGCAGACCACCATGTCTGGGACGGCTTTTAAATAAAGCAGCTTTTTAAAAAAAAAATGCAGCCCATTTTCCTTAAAGAAAAACAGGATGAATTTAAAAAAAAAACGTTTTCATTTCATTTTGTAAGGGCAGGTAGTGGTCCCTGGGACCACTTCCTGCCCTTAAAAAATAAGAAGAATGCATTACTACCTACTTGAAGTAGGTGGTAGTTTGCTATTGTTTTGCGACCGCAGTTCTGGTTGCAGAACATTGGTACATAGCTTTGCGGTCACTATTAGGAAGGGAACGCCCCTCCCTAATAGTGAGTCGCAAAACAGTATTTTGCAAGTCGCAATTTATTTACATCTCGCAAAATACTGTTTGTACATGGGCCCATGCTTTTTAGCATGCACAAACGGGTCTAAGACCTGTTTGCGCACGCTAAAAAGCATCGTACATCTGGCCCCAAGAGTGTTGTTTTCACTGTTTTATTGTTTGAAGTGTCGCACAAATACTTTACACACTGCCTCGAAGTTAAGACTGACTGCTCTGTGCCAAGCTACCCGAGGGTAAGCACAGGTCAATTTAGGGTTTGCCTGCCCCTACCCTGACTAGGACTGTGGTTACTGCTTGACCAGGGCTTACACCCCAGTCAACCAACAACAACGTTTCTAACACAAACTATTAGGCTTTTAAGCATCCCTGGCAGTGGACCACTGTTCACTTTACATCATGCTACCACATGAAGATAATAAGTCTCGCAGCTTTGAACAGTTTCCCTTCAAGCAAAGTGTTGCCTTATCTCTGGGCATTTCTCCACTTGCCGTTGTGAACATAAAGGATGTTGAAGGGAGCGCAATAGAAAGGCAAGTCTTTTGGCATAAAAAGGGACATGCTCAATCAAGTATGCAATGGGCTTGATGCACTTTTGAATCTAGAGATCGGTTTTTAAGGTGCTGTCCATCTTTGCCCTGTTCCACATATGCAATGGTTCCCCCAGTTATGCCGCATAGGTATCCTGGAAGGAAAACATCAGTTTATGGTTTTTATGCACATAACAAATACAGTGATGTTTGCCAGATTAATTATGCCACAAATTTGCCTCCAATAATTAACTTGAAGTGGATAATTTACTGACTCACAGTCTAAAATAATCCCTATTCTCATGCTAGAGAGTATCAATGGAAAGGCTAGAGGTTCTTTCCCTGTGTACTTGAACCACATATCCAGACACTCTTCATCTATGAGGCCAGATAACTACTAAATTCCCTACCAATACTTGCAAAGACAAATGCACCATGCAATAGCTCCTTGAGGCTAAAGGAAGTTTTGTTAACTCAGACAACGATGAGAGGAATGCGATTGAAGGTCGTTGCTCGGAAATCAAAGTACAGATGCAGTCTAGGGAAAGGGAAAGATAGGGGCATATTATCAAGAAACGGCGTTAAAATTATCACCCCTTTAGCGGCAGAAAACTGCCGCTAAGGCGGCGATAATGGGCTTGATAATATGCCCTTGAGAATTCCCATAGAAGCTCATGTTCTGGTGTCAACCTGGGCTTCTATGGGAATTCTCTGTGGCATATTATCAAGCCCATTATCGCCGCTTTAGCGGCAGTTTTCTGCCGCTAAAGCGGCGATAATTTTAACGCCGTGCTTGATTATATGCCCCGTAGTTTGTCAGCTACTCTTTGCAGCACAGCATTGCGCCATCAGAGAGGAATCTGCCAGCAGAGCTGTGATTTGCCATTGGCACCACTGACCCCAGGCGTTCCCATTCTCCTCCGCGTCCACGAGAGCCTCCAACTCTCCAACGGGTTGTGGATATGGTGTAAGGGCCAGAGCAGCCGACGTTGGAGTTGATGAACCCCTTTCTAGTCTTAATGTCGGCTCAACATCTTGTGATTCTGGGCAAATTAATTATTCTCCCCGTTCCTAGCAAAAAAATGAATGTGTCCTTGTGTAATGTAACTGGTACTCATGTAAAGCCCTCTAATCCCTTCAGGTCGAGTTCGCACTGTATTAAAAAAAATAAAATGCACACCTACCTGCTACCACAGCCTCCCTCACTGATAGAGCCTTTTGCAACAAATCTACCTTCTCTCCCAGCACCTAGAGAGGCACAATAAAACTGTGCGCCCCTCCTTCTCCAACACTGAGAATCTTTGCCGCCCCCTCCAACTCCATCCCAGGCCCCTAGAGGGGCCCAAAAAACATATCCCTCACCTCCTGTCCCCTAGGAATATCAGTCCAACAGCACTAGTCCTCCACCCCAACACCCTTCACACAGAGAAGCTTCCTTGACTAGTCCATCCCTACTCCCAGCACCCACCACTCGTAAAATGCTGTGATTGACATAATGTCTGGCTTCTTTCAGTAGGTGGGAATCACACCCTAGATGAGTGGTTCCTGCACTTAATGCAGTAGCTCCTATGATATAGAGAACATTTCTCAATTACAACACATACTGAGAGGTCTGACACGTGTTTCTTTTGTTAATCCGTATTATAAAAAAACGATCAAAAAATTCTCCGTAATCAACAGGATTGTACATAAAGTGCAAACGACACAGTGCTTCTTAGCACAGGATAATGCCTAATAAAAAATTTGAAATACCTCATGGACCCCCTCCGGATCTGTGACAAGATAACCTCAGCTGTCCCTAATTTCCGTGATCTCCCCATGAGTTGCTAAAAAAAGGAAAAAGTGGAAAAAAATAGGCACTTCAGAATGTAACTTCTATGAATCCCTCGAATTCGGCTGAACCCTGCTGCTGTCTGCAGAATTGTATGCACAGAATTATAAAACAATATTTAAACTGTACGACACACCATCTAAAATTGCCAAATGGGGAGGAGAGGTGGCACTTGCTGTCCATGGTGTCAAAGCCAGGGGGCAGACTTGGTTCATATGTTCGATATAGAAAACAGTGGTCCTAGACAAACCTTAACTATACTCAATTTCTATTTCTGTAAACAATTCATAGACGCTGGAGGCACATTCATAAAGATAAAGAAATCATCAGATCATAAATCGGAGGCCACTGAAGATTTGTTAAATTGCAAACATCAATTTATTTGCGCTGAGTATTCATTCAAAAGATGAACCATATTTATAAAGGCATAATATGCAGCATATGATATTGACACGGTTATTGTCAAAGGGAGAAAGAAAAAGTGTGAAAGTAAGTGCTCATGTGGAGAATAGAAAATGAAGATGAAAATAATCAAAAAGGCATAATGTAACAATTCAAATATGTTATGGAAAAAGGGGATCCGGAAAAAATGCCTGACAGAACCTGTCTAGGACCACTGTTTTCTATATCGATCGACACCCAGGTCCTTTGACTTTTTACTGGGTTACCTCATTTATCATAATGGGTCATATGTTCAGCACATGCCCTTCATTGGAATTGTTGAAGCCGGAAATCGCAGGGTTTATGCAAACTGTGCTGGATGTAGATATCATCATGCCCCCCCTTCCCAGTTGACAGTGCTGGGTGTACATAATGAGGGGGGTCACCAAATCAGCGCAGCATTTTGTCTTCATATCTATGGCTGTAGCTCGCATCTGTATAGCATCAGCATGGCTTGATCCGTACCCCCCCCGACATTCCACCAATAGCTAGCATGACTGCTCTCGTTATATAACCTAGAAAGTATCCTGTATGTTTGCGAAGACAGGAAAACCAGGTGCAGGAGGATACGGATTTGGGCTCCTCTACAGAAGCTGGTAGGACCAGAGCCACCTGACTAGGTGGAAGGAAAGGGGCTATCTTCATGGCCTCTCCAGCTGGACTTCTTACATGTAAATTTGAATGTCAACCATAGATGTGCTATATCGATAACTTTTGATACCTTTATCCTTGGGGTATCCCCCCTCCTTATCTGCCAGGAATTCGCCTGACCTCAGAGTTCTGGCATATCCATCGCTGTAGGTACTGCATATTGGTTTTGCTCTAGCGCTGTCAATGATGTATAATGGACATGAATATGTTCTGATTTGGAATGATCTATCTTTTGTGGCATATCCTGTTCGATAACTCATGTGCAGCCAGCTCTCTCGCTTTTATCGAAGAATGAGAAAACTATCTGATATCAACTGATGTCTGTGGCTTGATTTTGTATTACAATCTATGAATTGCCTAATTCTGAGCCTACACTAAGTTACGAGGAAACATGGGTACTTCCAAGTAATCAAGGTGTTATTATGAACTGCTGTTTCTTATCATGCTGTCATGTTTTTATTGCCATTTAATCTACTAAAGCGATTACGTAAAATTTTGATATCATCCTCTTCTAGTCGTATTGTGAAGACTGAAAATATATAATTGAAAAAAAAATCCTGCAATGCCATTTAAGGCTGATATTTATGTATGGTTTCTGCCATTCTCCTTGATCTTGTTAACTTTGGCCATGGAAGAGCGAGTCTGAGATCACCAAAAATGTATATGCTGCTCGGCTGTCGGTGCTATCCAGGAACACATATACTTAAATCACATTGGCTTAGAGTCTATCCCTGCAGTCAGCTTTCCACGCTACATGCTGCCAAGTGAGTTGCTGTGGCCAGGAGAAAGCAATAGATTTATCAAGCAGCTTGTTGATGTTGGAACTTGATGGATGGCTTATTGCACATAAAAAATGACCAAACTTCTTGGAGTCCACAAAAGCCAGGATAGGTCACGGTAATGTGCAGTGGTTTGTCTAGATTTGTGTTGTTGTCGCTCTTCTGTACTTTTTAATACACTGGGATCCATACTTCAAATTGTTTGACACAAACGCGCGCAGGCGGAATGATAAATTTGTATGGCAGTAAATAACCATCATAAGTTACCTGTCTGGGCAAGAAGTAGGATACCCTTGACACAGAGACCAGCAACAAAACAAGAAAGAATGGTGAATAATAAAATATGGAGGAGTGTGCATAGGCAGTGCATTTTCATGTAGGACAATAACCTTTCTTAAGTAACTGATCATAAATCTGAAAAATTGTTCTCCTTGGAAAGAGCTTCAATTTCTTCAAAGAATTAAAAAGATGTAGGCCAATGTTTACACACAAACATACCCAGTCAGTGTACATGCACCCGACATTATTTCATGTACATATAAAAGGACAGCCCTATATGCCCACACGGACTGAGGAAAGCATTAAATATATGTACATGGTGTCGTGAGCATCATTCAGTAGGTTGGAATCACACCCTAGATGAGTGATTCTTGCACTTAATGCAGTAACTCCTATGATATAGAGAACATTTCTCAATTTTAACACACAATGAGCAGTCTGGCACGGGTTTCTTTTGTTAATCTATATTAGCAAAAAAATCTCCTCAATCAAATGTATACTTTTTGTACATAAAGTGCAAATGATGCAGTGCTCAATTGAATGGGACAATAAAGAGATGTGAACACAAGACACTGAACAACCCAGGCTCATCCTACTAAGGAAATGCACTAGCAAATAGGGCATATTTATAATATCCAATATAGAGAAGTGAGCCAAGGATAGGATGTCGACGTTTCGACCCAATCTGATTGTAAGGGTCTCCTCAGGACTAAGTCGTTTTGACTAGGACCAATGACTATGAATAGCGTATCATATGATTTCTTCATATGAATTCTTTGATTCCAACTCGAGTTCGGCACAACCTGGGGGCCCACAGGGTCAACCCTGCTTCCAATAATCAATAGATATCCCTTGATGATACCCTGAAGACATTTGCAGGCTGAAATGATAGTAATGGTGCCAAGTCCACCATGTATCTGGGATGACACTTATAGGCGTTTCCAAAAATGGGTGATTCAAAAGTTTGAGAGCAATCTCAAGACAAATGAAAGGAGGCTCCCAATGACACGCTCTCCACCCACCTCGCCACTCGCTGACTCATGCATACACACACAACAATGACAAAGTTGACACAGCTGATCTGAAATTTGTACGAGGATGCCATGACATTCCTGTCATTTATTCAGACAAAAGAAATAAAATTAGTATGTGATGATAACTTTTGGCAACTAGGCTAGGATCCTGGATGTCAAGAAGGCATTGGAAGGTTGCCAAGCTCATTTGTCTAGTGAGCATACACATTTGAGTTATTATTCCCAATTCAAATGCATTATAAACAAATCACACTCACATCAATGTCTCAGCTCTGTAGCTTTGAGTTCAAGGATGACAATGGTTTTATTAATGCCATTAATAATGTTTAAAATATTACCCTGCTTCAAGAATGGATTTGCTGCTGTGAATTGTCCAGTTTCCGTTAGAGAGACAAAAACTAAAAGTATGAATAGCATAGCACCATACGTCACAACCACCAGACTGGCATGGGAATCAAAACCCAGACCATTTACGTGGTTTTAAGGTATTTTCAAATTTACATTATTAATGTTGACAATATAATTAGGTAAGATCAAAAGAACGAAAGACAACTATTGCTTAAACCTGTCTGTCTTCTCATGCTATATTTTCAAAAAATATAAATGTATTTTCAGAATTAATACCGTTTTTTTTTAACTAGTTGAGCCTCAGCCATGAATTAATTACTTTGACAAGTCTTTCTTTTATGTTCATGGAGCATGATACCTGTGTCCCAGGCCTGCACCTTCTTAGACGTAATAAAACTCAGTAATATTTACACCAATTATTTAGCACCAAGGGTCTTATTTAGGAGATCTCTGCATCACTTTTAACCCACGTAAACTGGTACATGCGTGATGCAGGGCTCTCAATCACATTTATGAAGCCAGGTAAAGCAACCCTGCCTGGCTTTGAGTGGCCTCATAAATCATGAGTAAGGCAATGAAGCGCAAATCGCTGACGTGCCTTGCTCTGCACCCGGGAGGCATTTCATGGACATTGCAGTGGGTTTCCCATGCAAAACCCTTGGAATTTGACGCTGCTCCGGATTTACAAAATCATGTAAACCGGGGAAGCGCCAAATCCTTACGCATCTCGAGGTGAGGCATAACAAGAAGAAATAGTTTTTTCCCCTTGTTTTTTCCTCTTTCAGCACAGAAAGAAAAATGAAAATGCCTCCTAGAATTATTGTTGTGCAGGAAGGTGCCCCCTCCTTCACAAAAAGCATCCTATATGCAACAGGGGCACAATGATGCAAGGGTTCCTACATTGATGCTAGGCTACCAAAACGGCACCAGTACAGGGAGAAAGGACCAGAAGGCACTGTATTGCATAAATATTGTGCATTCCTGCCCTTTCACTTTAGTGCAGCACACACCAAACTCCCATAAAAGAGACCCAGAGTTTGTGGCGTCTCATACAAAAATGGCATTTCCTTTATTATTCTTAAAGTGAGGTTAGAGTTCTTTCACATCTAGATGAAATGCTCCCTTTCAGAGCCATCCTGAAATTGCAGAAATAATGAATTGATAAAGAAGGAATATTTCTATTTGCACAGCCCACAAATGCATTTTCATAGTTAAGCTTTTTATGAGCCATTTTTACAGTGAGTCAGACATAGAAAAAGATTACAGTGGGAGTTTTGTCCTATCCCTTTGTTGTGGCTGACAGTAATTTCCCCGCTCCCCAGCTCAGAGTAAATTAGTCTCCTCTTTAACCTTTCAATGGAGCCACGATGCTGTGTTTCTGATGTCATAATCTGTTGCCAAGGTGATTGTAATCAAAATGATGATTCCGCTTTCCGAGTTCACAGCTTGAACTGTCAAGTAGGAGACACATTTGAAGTCGGAATTGCTTCCTTAAGGCATTAGTCATTGGTAGAAGGAAAATAATACTTCAGGGACATCTTAAGGATTTTGGGTACCAGGGCCAAACGTATTTTGGGGGGCCCTGTTTGGAACAGCTTTGAATTTATGATCCAATTTCAGCTCCTTAATGCCCCCTTTGGCGAGGTCACAGGCAGTGCTCAGGCACACTGGTACAAATTCTAAATGTCTTTACATCTAATATTCAGGGCTAGTGATGTGTTTTCAACATTCTAACACACCAACAGCTCACTAAAATTGCTGCAAATAATATATGTGACACCTTACTATTTTTCATATTTTTTAATCTAAAAGAACCTTTTTTTATAGATGCTGCATGAAGCATAAACACATTTCTCTGCAAAATGTTTGTAATAGACCCTCACACATCACCCACATTAAAAATAAATTAAATAAATACAGTTTTTTTTAACAATGTGTCTAAGAATTATTCTAACTCATCAAGGCAAGACTCTGTGCAGAACAGAGCTGACTCTATCAGGGGGCCCCCTGAAAGGCAGGGGCATTGGGCCAGAGACAAGTTTGCTCATGCCTTGAAACGACTCTGTAATACTTGTAACTTGATTGGAAATAGTTTCATATTAAATTGTACATTGCAATGCTGATATAGTGGCTGCACCTGCCCTCTGTAAAATTCCAACATCTTTCTGTTTTCTAGACTTCATTTTAGACCTCAACTAATGATTCTGGATGTTCCACTCTTTTCTAGACCCCAATGGGCCCTATTCATGAAAACACCCCGGTTAAAATTTTGAAGCTGATAAACATAGGCTTACACCATCATTTAAGCGCAGAATTCCAACGTATAGTTCAACATACAGACATGGAACTCTAAAATTCATTTGTCTCTTATAACTTATTTATTTTGTGTCATCAACAGAAAATATTTTCCCCGTGATACAACCCATTCTCCTTCAACCTCCCCATTTCTATCCCGAAAACAGATACCGGTATCGGCCCTCGATGCGTGTAAAGCTCTGCCTAAATCATTTATGAAAAGTGATGCATTGCTGGGGAAAAACAGCGATGCAACACTTTTGATTGCGCCATCATTGCAACACCATATAGGCGCCGTATTTACACTGTGGTGCTCCATATCGCAAGAATTGCACAGATACGTCAGAAATCCTGACGTATCTGGCGGCGCATTTATGACGCATTGCTGGAGTGTTTAAGTAAATTGACGCAACTCCAGAAATGTTTCATTACACATGGGGGAGTCCCAAGAGCAAAGCCCTGCATCACTCCTTACACCTGCTTGAAGCAGGTGTAAGGGTTGTGATGGAGTCAAGTTGTAAAAGTGGTGCAGTGACATCTCATAGATTTCACTGCCCACTTCTATGAGGCTTTTGTAAGTGGGAACACCCACCTTGCATACATTATACCTGATGTAGGTATAATGTAGCTCAGAACTTTACAAAGTGACGCATCTGCCTAGATGCGTCACTTTGTAAATAGGGCGTAGTGTGTAGCATTGTTTACACTGCCGCGGTGTCATAAATAAGGGCCTTTGTTTTCAAGCGTAAAAGTGGCCTTTTTTGCTTAATAATCAAAAACCTATGTAAACAGTATCACAGGATACAGTCTAGCTTCAAAGTGTTGATTAGCTATGTGTACAGCCAGCCATCTACGTGCTGGCTTATTACCTGACTCACTGTAATGGAGTATGACTATGTGTTATAAAAGGCATATCTTACACTCAATAGTCTGTGATCAAAAACCAAGTCTGGTGGCTGAGCGGATTGGTACATTCAATGCAGGGATCTGTGTTTGACCTGCCTGGGTTCTGACTTCCATCTTTCCAAGGTTGGTAAACTGACTACCATTAAAATGCGCAACAATAAACATCTGTTGTTCAGTGCCAAGATACCCTTGAGGGTGAACATGGGATTTAGGTATAAATTTGAATCATAGTAATCTTACTGTGTTATGAGATGTCACACTGTGGCTTGATTGGCTGGAGTTATATAACAAAACCTCCTGTCTAAAGTGGCAGACATACAGTTGTCCCGGCTAGTAGCAGTCTACACTTTTATGTCAGGCAATAACTTGGATTGGACTCTTTGCATCAAAAATAGGGAAGTTAATGTTCAATCATCAACTGTATGACACTACTAGAATACTGAGCCATCTCCATTTAATTTTCTCTACCTTCATGTTTTGTCTCCAGAAATTAAGTAGGTTTGGTGATTAAATAATACTGGAAATCACTAAACACAAGTTTGCTTCCTTGGACTTGACATTACCGTCCCCTGGATCCCATAACTCAGATTGACAAGTTTTCATAATGGCGTGCTGTTAGTTAAACAAACACATCCATTTTCTACCGTATATATTCACTGACTGCACCTTAACAGAATTTAGTTTATCTGGGCTTCTATCTGGCCCCCAGTACCACATCACTTATTAGAGTCATTCTAGATGACCTGCAAATGGAGATTGATTTTATTGATCTGAGGGTACTTATTTCCCTAGATTGATTGGCTGCCCAGAACTTCCTAATCCAAGGCCTGGCCCAAACTGGATCCAGCATTTCCCACAGGAAGTGTCTCTCATTCCAGTTCAGTAATCTTCTGTGTCACAGCATTGGAGACAATTGAAAGAGAGAAGTGCAGCTCTCCGTCTTATACTCTCAACCCACCCTCTATATCTAGTTTTAATCAGTAGAAGAACCACACAATCCACTCCACCCCACTTCGTACTCTGCTCAGACACTGAATCCTTAGCACGCAAGAATACAACTACATCCTGATATGAATGTTTGTAAAATAATACAGATGTACAACCAGCATCCTGGTCCTTCTAAGAATCACTTCATAATCTCCTCAGACGTCAGGCGGGTGGCACACGTTTAACCAAAGGGTGGGCAAAAAGTCAGCCATTTGGTCGTGAAATGTATCTTTAGTCTCTTACATATTACCTTTCACAGACCATCGAACTCCACTCATATGTCCTCTATTCAGATCACAAACCCAACACTGCTTCAACCTCTCCAAATCCACAGGTCTTTCCATTGGAATGTATTCCACATCAACCCAAAATCTGCCACCTCTGACCTCTTTCAAAATAGCATCTCACACCACCATCAAATCAATTAGTCCCTTCATTTTTCCCAAATATGGTCACTTCCTAGGCTCTGACAACTAAACTCATCGGGGCACATGCATAAAACATTTTTGTCTTCGCAAAGGGGCTGATTCGCAGAATCGGCCCGTGTACGAATGCAAAAAAATGCTTTTCAGATGCAGTAAACCATATTTTGCGATTTGGTAGCCTGATCCTGAATCGCAAAGTGAGTTTGAGATTCGCTACTAGGAAGGGGCGTGTTTAGGGCGTCCCTTCCTAATACCGAATCACTTTGGTATGTAGGAATGTTTTGTGACCGAAATGCGGTCACAAAACATTCGCATTTTACCACCTACTTTAAGTAGGTGGTGACCCATTCATTCGCAAATTGGGGATGTTTGTTACAGCATTTTTTAAGAGCAGGAAAAAATTAATAGAAAACTTTTCATTTTAGTTTTAGAAACGCATCCCATTTTTCTTTAAGGAAAATGGGCTACATTAAAAAAAAATGCTTTATTTAAAAGCAGTCACAGATATGGTGGTCTACTGACCCCAGCAGGCCACCATCCTTTTGATTTTTGCGATTCCTAGGGGGTCGCAAACTGCGACCTACCTCATTAATATTCATGAGGTAGGTCATTTGCGATCCCCTAGGAATCACGAAAAGTGTTTAACACACTTTCATGCATGCTGTTTTGCGTTTTCTTAATTGCGAATCGCAAGGATTCACAATTAGGAAATCGCAAAACAGTTTCTTAATGCATCTGGCACATTGTGACAATCATTCTCATTCTGTAACATCTAACCCACGACCCTATGTCTCAAATACATTTACAATCCTCCGCCTAGTTCTTATGTACTGATTCATGTTATCTTTGTACAGATCACCTATCCAAGGTGCACAGCAAATAAATAAATATGAGTTCAAATGCCTTTATCAATGGCACTCATTGGTCAGCCGAAGTATGATGAAAGGTTGAGTTCACAATACAGGAATGCACAGGGATTCGGAGATCTCAATTGTATCCCGCTGCTGAGGTTTTTTGCATCTTGCTTGATATTTTCTTTAGATTATGTGGCAAGAAACCAATACCTAGACTGTGAAGCTGCCAATGAACCTGTTTTCAATATCCATGTATTATTAAAAGATGCTACTCAAACATTCATTATAAGAACTGCACACAATTCGCCACAATGGATAAATCTTGTAGGATCAGTGCTATTGTGGCCGCATATCGATTATCTTGACAAGATTAAGGCGCCTATAGTGCACACAAACAGCACAATGTACACACAGAGAATTGGGTTGATGACATGATGCAATGTGAGAATATAATTCCTACCTAGCTGTGGAAGGAATTGTGAATATATTGGAGTTTGCATTTAATGGAATGTAATGGAAGCTGCAGCTCTCCCTAAAGGGTTGATTGTTTAAGAATGTCTGGATCATTGCGAATGAAGTCCTATTTACTAATATGCAGCTTTTATACACCCAGACATGGTTTCTGTTTGCTAGAAGCTAACATTTCTTTCCCCCCAAAATCTCTTTTCTTTCATTCGAATTCCTTCTTCTGTAGGAAAAAGTAAAAAATAAAACCTGCAATGGATGTATGTAAACTATTACTGATGAAAGTCACTAATCATCCAGATTGTTGAAAAGGAGCTGTAACGCGAAATCTGCATTTGCAAAGGCAGCTATAGTCTGCAATAGAATGGCGTTTTGTAAACTGTGAGGGAACTTCATAAAAAGTTTCAAAAGACATGAAGAACAACCGGTGCAAAATAAAGAATGTGCAGCTCAGGAATACTGAGGTTTTGAACAATGGTAATAAAAGAAGACTTTGGGGGTAATAATTTCAGGTTAGGAGGAGTCTGTTCTGAGTTAAGGCAATATTTTGTGGTCATCTTGGGTACCACATGCAGGGGCGGCCATATTTCCACTACAAACATCAATTTCAAACATGGTTCCAGTGCTATGTCAAAGTGCAGCAAATGTCACTTCACATAGGGGAGCAATGCAGAGCATGGAAAGTTCAGTTGCGTTGGGAGAGGCCTACCGTGTAGATAATGTAGGTTGTGTTATCAATCAACACACCATTGCTGAGGCCGCAATTGATCTTTATGTTCAGTTCTATAACTCTTTCATCCAAAAAAACAAGCATTAGCAAAACCAATAGGTTTGGTGTTTGCTGCCAGCCATCTCGTGTTGTGAATGCTTGTTTTGACATTTCTTTTTGGTAAAATGTTATTTTTGAGGAAGCTGCCAGGGCCTTGCCAATATAGAACAAGCATTGGCATAGCAAATAGGTCTCGCCATTGGGACCTTATACGTGTTTAGCCATGCAACAGTTGATGTTGTTGCACCAAGGATATTGTGCTGCATAACTAAATACTTATAAGGTCCCAAAAGCGAGAGCCATTGGCTATGCCAATGCTTGGTAATAGAAGGGTGTGACTGGGGGTCACAAAAGCTGCAAGAAGTAAGTTCTAGATTCTCAGGACAGAACATAGTGTGCGGCAAAAGTCAGAAATCTCAAAGTGCAATTGATCAGTACTACAGACAATTGCACTCACCTTCAGAGAAAATCAGTTTTCAGTTGGTTAGTGCACGATTGTGTATGAGGCAAGCTATTTGAGCACACACCTGGTTTCCATAGATAGTCACTGTATTTAGTCATCTGAGAGCTAGAGATATGTGATTTAAGTCTTCGATGCTACCGATCAGCGAAGCAGCTACGTGCAAGGTAGTAGTACTGGGAGCTATTCGGAATTCCCCCTGAAGGCAGCAGAGCACTTTACAAAAGTTACCAGTTATGGCTTACAAGAAAGAGAGAATATAAATCAAACAGCCAACGAATAAACCCAAAGTCCGAGAGAACAGAATATCAAAATGTAAACAGAAGCTACAGCTCTTATAAGTGAGCATCCCACATAATTGAAGTAAAACAGGAAATGGGGTAGCATACTTTTAATGATATGCAAAACAGTGTCAAGTATTGCGGATGTAATAGGGCTCAATTACAGAATGCAGAATTTCCACAGATTGCACAGAAACAAGACATCCATGTTGCGAAGTGGCATTGAAACAACAGACAGGTTAATTCTTTTTAAAACTGCAATAAGATATTGTCCTTGGGGCTGGGGGAGTTCTAGACCTTGTGGAAGCACTCTTAGAGATGGACTGCTATATTATCGTTGGGCTTTAGTAAGAGTTAGGCAGATGCAATACATCCATCAACAAGCGCGCGCGAAAAGCATGCCGCGGGGCCAAAGTGAAAGTGATCGCGGGGCAAAATGCTACCGCTGGCCACAGCTTGCAGTGCATGTGCGCGAGGGGTGCACGTGCCGCAGTAATCACGCCATATGGCGCCTCTGCTCAAGCGGTCACCCGCGCACATGCACTGCAAGCTGTAGCCGGTGGTAGCATTTTTTTGAAGCCCTCACTTAAAGTCTCGGCCAGACCAGCGCAAGCACTGGGTTAGGCGAGACCCAAAAAAGTATTGGCTAAGAGCGAAAATATTTTTTGGTCTTAAAAAGTCAGAGTCCACTGCGCATTCCCTGAAATGAACTACGTTGTGTGAGGATGCGCTCCCTGTGAAAGAGCAGAATGCCACCACTCTCAGTAGCCAAGTGGACTGACCCAGTGCACCATGTGGGGCTAAATAAAAATGTGAATCCCATTACTACAGACCCATGGATGAAGAGGGCTGGCTGAAAGCACACACACACACACACACACGCACGCACGCGCACACACACACACACACATATATATATATATGAATATTACTTGTATATAGATTTAGTAAAATCAAAAGGTCTTCGCTAAGGAAAGACCTAATGAAGACACACATGAGACACCTCTAATTGGCTAGTGAAATTGTGAATTAACCAAAGCATGGCTTACGAGAAAAGATTTAAAATGCAAATCTGTATAAATTGAAGGAAAGGGATTATGGAGAGAAGAAGGTGAGACGTTCAGATTTCTATAGGGAATAAACATAGCAACGAAGTAAGCATCTTTCAGGAGAGGACCACCTCGAGACTTGGTCACATTCTGAAAGTAAAAGCAGGTGAAGGTCATGAGCTAAAACATTCTATTTTCTCAAAAGAGAGCAATGAATGCATAGAAGAACTTTCCCTCCAGAAATCACAGTAACAAAAGAAATAAATGAATTTGCGAAGGTAGCCAGCCAACACATAAAGACGTTTATTAGAAAGCCAATCTGAAGCTGGCAACAAAGTCGAGAATTCATTGTAAGGAAATGCAGGAATATTAGTCTACGGTTGTAGTGTGAGTTCCAGCAATACCTTATATCAAATTATATGCATTGTATAATATTAGGTGCAACATTATAAACTCTTCCTGACCAACCCTCACATGTCACACAAAATTATCATTTTTGGATCGAAATTCCAATTTAATATCATCCCAGAATATTGTGCTATTAGAATATAGTGGATGTTGGAATAGCAAGTCTATACTTACCTGTATGCACTTACCTTGTAGATATTTTGGTCCTCGATATTTCGGTCATGATATGTTTTTAGCACTATGCTTGTGTTGTCAATATTTCAACAAGTAACCTTCTACTTGAGTCTAGATTTTACTTTACATTTGTCTTCTTTCAGCTACATCGCTGTGCAGCTCATTGGGTGGGACACAATGGCAATATATATGATAATATATTATTGTTAGAAACTGGGGGGCAAATTTACCAGCCCCTTCCGCCACTTTTGCCTCACTTTTCCCATGTTAGAAGTGACGCAAGAGTGGCGCAAGGGGCTTATAAATCTGCCCCTGGGTCTCTAGTTGGCAGAGATTTGCACCCTGTGCAAGTAGGGACCACATTCCTAGGCATTGAAAGCTAGCTACACATTGTAAATTAACCCGTGTTCACCCTCTGGTAGGTTGGCACAGAGCAGGCAGGCTTAGCTTAAGAGGCAATGTCTAAAGTATTTGTGCAACACACACACAGACACACACACACAGTAACACAGTGAAAACACCACAAAAAGACTTCACACAGGTCTAGGAAAAAAAAGAATACTTTTATGAGACAACCAAGACCAAAATGACAAAAATCTCAAAAGTGGAACCGAAGTTATGAATTTTTAAATAATAAACCAGTAATAGTGCTTAGACATCAATAGCACTAAAAGGTTACTTGAGGCCCCGCTAGACCTAGGTAATACCAAAGTTCTGGCTGACCGTGATGTAGGGCAGGCCGGCTACAGGACTCAGACAGGTCCCCCTAACAAAGTGCCTTGGATGGAGCAAAGCGTGGACATCAAGGACTCGAGGCGAGGAGTCGAGGAGGGACCGAGTTGTTGTCGATCCCGTGGATAGAGGCAAGCGTCGGCGCAGATCTGCGCAATCGATTGAAGCTTCATTGACGAACCCCTGTATGATGCAGGCACTGCATCATCATTGAGCTGCATTGTCTGTCATCGTCAAGCCATGCCAGCTGTAGAATCGCTGTCATCGAGTGGCCGCTGCATTGGTGTTGAAGGCAATGCTTCAATTCCAATCAGCACAAAGTCACCACTGCTTCAACGTTGATGTAGGAAAAGCTGCAAGAATCCACTTCTGAGGCATAGGACTGGCGGAGGCACCTCAGGCAAGGGTAGGAGTCAAAAATGGTCCAGCAGCACCAGCAGGATTGTAGGAAGTATTTTGTGTCCTTTTGAATTCAGAAGACAGGAGGCAAACCGGCAAGCCAGCAAGCCCTGAGAGTCACTCTGGGTTCAAGAGAGATGGTTCCAGTCCTTGCCCTCAACAGGGCAGAGATCAGCAGGCAGCAGGGGTAGCTCAGCACAGAAGTGAAGCAGTTCCTTAGAACAGTCAATCAAGCAGAGTGGCAATACTTGTAGCAAAGCATTTCTTACTCCTGGCAGAGTTCTTCTTCAAAGGTCCAGTAATTTACTGATTTGATACGGTCAGAGCCCCATTACTTTTACCCAAATGTGCCTTTCAAGTGGAGATGACTTAAAAAGCAGCTCCTTGATTGCACTGGTCATCTTTCATCCCAGCCTGTCTGCCAGGCTATCTGTGGGGGGTAATCGGTTCTTTATGTGGGGACAGGACTCAGCCTATTCAGATGTAAGTGTGAGCTCCTCCCTCTTCCTGCTCAGGGAGGGTATCAGAATGCAGAAGAATGCGGATGAGTCCTCTCTCACTCCCACCCTTCCTGTGTTTGTGTCTTTCTAAGGGGACTGCACACAGTGCAGCTGTTACCCAGCCCAGACGTGTATTGGAGACAGGCTGAAGGCCCACATAGCTAAGTTAATAGCAGAGAAATGTCCACATTCTAAAAGTGGCATTTCTAAAATGTATCATTACCATTCCAAAGATATGAAACATGATGTAGCTACTCCTTTTCTAATATGGAATTACAGCTTTAAAGTGTTTAAAGGGATATTTAATGCTGGCCTATAAGAGTAGGAGGCTTCACAGTAGTGAAAACAAATTTAGCTGTTTGTCACTACCACAGCACGTAAAACTTAAAAGTACATGTCCTTCCTTTTACTTACACAGCACACTGCCCATAGGGCTACCTTAGGGGTGACCTATGTGTAAGAAAAAGGGGATTTTAAGGATTGGCAAGTGCTTTTAAATGTGAAGTCAAAGTGACAGTAAACTGCACACATAGGCCCTGCAATGGCAGGCCTGTGACTGGTTTGAGAGGCTTCTTCCATGGATGGCTCAATTGGTGTTGCAGGCCCACTAGTAGCATTTATATTACAGACCCTGGGTATATGGTACACCACTTTTCAAGAGACCTATATATATACTAAATATGCCACTCTGGTATATACCAATGTCACTATGCTTAGGGGAGAAGCACATGCACTTTAGCACTGGTTAGCAGTGGTAAAGTGCTCAGAGTCCCAAGGCCAACACAATTGATACAGCAAAGTAAGCAGGCAAAAAGTTGGGGGAAGACCACCCTAAGGATGATAGGTCTAACAATTAAACACCTGGGTCAGGGAAGATATAGGAATTTATGTATCTGCATTTGTGTGCATGTTTGTGGGCTTAAACATGCATGTGTGTGTGCTTGGGCGCTCATATATTGGTGCACAAATGCACACATGTGTGGGCTTACACATGTGTGCATGTTCTGGCACACATGTGAGGGTATGCAAACACACATCTGTACATGTATGTGTGTTTTTGTGTGGGTAAGACCATGCACTTCATAATTTAAAACCAATGCATCCTTTTATCCTTTGGGTATTGATAGCATCAAACTGGGTAATTACAACAAATGCTATTTAAAGTGTTTATAAATCACCCAAACTGTGATTTAACATTCGATTTAAAAACAAGTGCATATTTCTTTATGAATGTGTTCCAATGGCTGTATGTTAATGCTCTAAAAAAATCAACATAATGCAATGATTAGGACATCTCTCCACCTTTCATCTTTCTGCATATTGCTATTTTTTCTTTCCCGGTTTTCAATCTTGTTTCAGCCTCAAATTACATTAAAGTGCTGTTTCCTTCTGAGAACTATGTAATCCAGGAACCCAATCACGTAAAACACAAATACAATCAGTGTTTTCCAGCTGAGCCCTAAAATATACATACTTGGTTGACCTGTATGCAGTTTCTTTTTCTCCCTCTGACAGTAAAGAAACTCTGAGAAGGCTTGACAGGATAAATATTCTCTCAATTCCATTGTTACAAAAAGTCTTTTGTAACTTAAAAACTTAAATTATTTACCCCTGACCTTCTTACCTCCTGTTCGCTTCCACCATCCATTAAATCTAACACACCGGGGCATATTTACAAGGCCCTAGCACCATCACAATGTCTCTTACAGTGACGTTGTGGTGGGGATAGAGGCTTTGTCTTATTTACAAGGCAGCGTTAGTCCACTTTTTAAGTTCAAAAGATTTTATTAATAAGAAAAACCAAGATATGACAACATAATACATCATATGAAATGCATGTCACACAAAAGAAAAGTTACAATGTAATTCATGAATTGGGTTAAAAAGGAAAATAAACGAAAGAGAATGCTCAAAACAATAACATAAATGCTTAAATATCAAATAATTTAGGAAGAAGTAGGGGTATTCAAGGGGGTTTTAAAACTTCCTGCTGAATTGGATGCAGTTGAAAAGAACGCTTAGCACATGCATCTAAATAAATTGTAATAGGTGACCATAAATCCAATCGTTTCGTCGCCAAGTGTACAGGACATACAAAAGAGCTATCCAACCTGTGATTATGGCAAACAGCATACCACCATGCCCTATAAGAAATTTTAGAAAAGTCATTTCAGTTTGTTGTGATTTGCTGAAATGCAACTGCCAATAATAAATCAACTATTTTAACGTTAAACATAATATTCTCCCAGCAAGATGACAAACTACCTAGAAAAACATGAGTTTAAGAAAAAGGGAATACAGTTCCAAAAATCAAATTCATTTGAGACCAAACTTGCTTCCAGAAAGTAAGTACAATAGGACAAGATAATAACATATGGAATAAATCAGCCTTTGGAGAAGAACAAGTCCAACAAATATCAGGCGCAGTGGTATAAGTCTTACTCAAAGCAGTAGGTGACAAGAAAAGTCTATTGTAAACAAAAAACAAAGTTTGCATTGTGCTTGCAGCTCTGGAGGACTTACGAATCCTGGTCCATAATTTATCCCATGAAGACACAGACCAAGAGATTGTTAAATCTCGTTCCCAGGCCTCTTCAACTTTAGATTTCTGTCGAATGGTGCCCATGTCATGTAGAAAATGATATAATGTGGATGCTTTGGATGTGGTCATTAACAATGTTCGTAATTGTGAGGAGGATTCTGGGGTACTTGAAACACTAGTTGTCGCTATCAAATGGGTGTATACATCTAACATAGCTCTTTTAAGTATAAGGTATTTGTGTATAAATGAAGCAGGTAAGTTAAATGAGTGACTAAGTGAGGAAAAAGGCAGAAAATCCGAGTGTGACAATAGCTGATGTATCCAGGTGAGACCTTTCCGTTGCCAGGACTTCCAATAGAATGGTTTATTCCGAATAAGTAAACTTTTGTTGTGCCATATTGTAGAACTAAGAAAAGATTCAACTGTATTGTGGGGAAAAGGGAATAGAGGCAGTAGTAGCTTAGAGGTCAATTTAATAATGGGAGTAGATAAGGTTTGCGGTTTACGTGAGAATGAAAGATATGCATCAAAGGAAAAAGGGGATAAAAAAAGACGCTCAATTGTGGCCCATAAAGGGCAACTCCCTTTAGGGTCGCTCAGCCACAGAGAAGCTTGGCGTAGAAGGAATGCCTTATGGTATGTCGGGAAGTCAGGAAAGTTGACTCCTCCCTCAGATTTGGGGCGAGTTAATCTAAGTATGGACATTCGAAGTTTCTTCTTATTCCAAAGTCAGGAAGAGAGAATGGAGTTTATCTTCTTAACATTTTTTGTTGGGATGAGAACTGGGATATTAGAAATAGTATAGATAATTATGGGTGGCAACATCATTTTAATAGTATCTAATCGGCCCCACCATGATAAATAAAGGGGGTGCCATCTGGCAGTTAGATCTGAAATCTTTTGTATACATTTGTTCATGCACAATGACACTGTGTCTGATAATGAAGATGTGACAAATAAACCTAAATACTTAATGTGGTTAGAACTCCAAGTAAAATTAGAGGTCGCAAAATCAGGCTTAAAGGTATATTTTGTTAAAGGCAAAATCTCACATTTGTCATTGTTCAATTTGTAACCCGAAATGCTGGAATAAGCTTGTACTTCCGCTAGGAATGAAGGAATGGAGACCATTGGTTGAGACATGACGAGCAGAATATCATCTGCATAAGCTGCAAGTTTAATATGAGAATTAAGTGTTTTAAAGCCATGTAAATTGGGACTTTGACGTAATTTTGATAGGAATGGTTCCAAAGCCAAATTGAATAGGAAAGGCGAAAGGGGGCAACCTTGGCGAAGCCCTCTCCCTAAATCAAAAAATGGAGATATCAATCCATTAGCACAAACAGCCGCTCTAGGGTTAGAGTAAAGGAGAGAAATCAAGGAGATAAATTTAGAACCAAAGCCGAACCATTTCAGAGTGTGGAACAAGTATGCCCATTCAACCCTGTCAAATGCCTTTTCAGCGTCCAAGCATTATTCCACTTAACGTGGCTTAACGCTGCCTTGTAAATAAGGCACCCTCTCACGCTGTACTCAGCATGAAAGAGTAGTGCAATGGGTGTTGCGGTGGACGTTCCACCACAACACCCATTGATTTTGACGCTGCCCCCTATTTACAAGGGTGGTGTAAATAGGAGGCAGCGCCAAAATTAAGACCTGGGAAAACCCTGCTACAACACCGAGAAATGTTTTATTTCTCCTCGTGTTTGCTGTTTCCATGTGTGCTCCCTTTTGCAGCACACATAGAAACAGCACATTGGCATTGATTGTGTATGTATAGGAAGGTGACCCTTCCTGCACATAAACAATAAATGAAAATGACGTTTTGAAACTTCTGTGTGTGCTGCAATTAAGTAGCACAAATAGAAGTTTCAAAACACCATGAATGATTGTTTATGTGCAGGAAGGAAGACCTACCTGCACATAAACAATAATTTTTCCCAACACAGACACTCTTGCACTATAGTGCAAGAATGCCTGCGTTGGTGCTAGGCAGCTCAACTCAGCGCCAGAGCTATTGGAAACACAGAGGTGCGCCACATTCTTGTGAATATTGCGCATCCTTGCGCTTTTAGAATGGAGAAGCATGGCGTTAGCAATGTTTGCTTAATGCCCTGCATCTGCATTCTGTTTCAAACATGCCCCACCATGTCCATGATATCTTCTCTCTCAACACAATATACTCTACACTCTTTGATAGCCACAAACGTCATTTGGAGGTAGCCAGGAGTAGCAGCTGTGACCTCTAGCTTGCTCCCTGCTACTCCTGCCACTTCCTTTGTGACCCTTGGCGTCAGAGGAGGCAGAACCTTTACCTTCTTTGAGGCCAGGGGTCCGTAAGGAAGTGCCAAGAGCAGCAGGGAGTAGGATAGAGGTCACAGACTGTGACCTTTTACTACTTCCAAATGACGTCCATGTTGTGAGCCCTTTTCTTTCCGAACCCTTAATGACAGCCTGACCATGAGCCTACCCTCTGCAAAAACCCAGGGTTAAATTTGTATTCTGATTGTAAACCATGGGACAGATTTATCAAGACTTTGCGCCACCACACAGTCACGCAAAGTGATACAAAGCAGCTCAATGTCTTGATATGGTATTTGCTATCCAGCATTAATTTTTTTTTTGTTATAAAAGTGCCCTTTTTGTAGCGCAAATAGCTCTTTGTACTTCTTTGTGACAAGGATTGGTCTATTACTCGTACTTGCGCATTACAGGGCAACCAACTATGGTTTTTCATGCCCCAGCTAATACTATTATTCGATCAGACTTTCCATCAGAAAATTATGCCTCCTTGAGGAAAGGTGCAAAGTAGGAAAATGTTTTTATTTCTATGTACATTTCCCATGCTACTTCCATGCTCCAATGTACAGTATGCACTTAATATGTGAAATGTTTTTAAAACTGTCCTGACTTGGGCCCTGTGCTCACTGTGTCACTGGAACCAAGCCAAACCTGACTGAAGAGCCCCATCTAGTGTGACACCAGTCTTGAGTTGCTTGTGTTCCAGTTCAGAGAGGACCTGGTTTGGCAGTTTAGGCTGGACTGTTCCTATTGGAGAATTACTACGGCTGATTTGCATATGAATGGATTTAATCTGAGGAGGCATGTTGGGCAAACAAACAGTAGGCTGGGGTGTGGTCCTGCGTAATTAAAAGTTCATGAGATTAATTCAAGCATTTCACCCTTTAATTTTTTGTTTAATTCAGTGTGATACCCTAGGTACGACAGGTATGTTCAGACATGGATTCATTGCTCATTGTGCCACCGGAAAAAGCTGCACTTGACTGAAGAGCCCCAACTAGAGCAAAACCAGTTTTGGGTTCCTTGTATTCCAATTTAGAGAGGACCTGATTTGACAGTTTGGGCAGGACTGGTGTTATTGGAGTTGGACGAAGACTCATTTGCATTTGGATGTGTCTAATCTGAGGTGGCATGGTGGGGAACAAAACAGTAGTCTAGGATACCGCCCTGAGTAGTTACCATTGGCTGAGACTAACTGAAGCATTACACCCATTATTTATTTGTTTTCTTTGGTGTGATGTCTTCTGTGAAACGGAAGCCAGGATGTGGGTACCACGCTCACTGTGCCAATAGAAACAAACTACACACAAATGAAAAGCCCTAACTAGGCCGAAATTGGTTTTGAGTTGTGATAAAGCCGCATTCTTATCTGTCTTACCATCACCAAGAATCCTTTCAGGTCACCAGGATCTTTTTATCTGCTAAATAGTGTAGAGGGTAGAAAATCCAATATTAACACATAATCAAAGGGAAACAGAATTTGAACTCTAAAGGACCACTGACTCCGAATCTCAAATTTTAGGGGATTATTACAAAGCCAAAAATAACTGCACATACAAGCACCTCAACACGAAGGTTAAGAAAATAAACAGGCACTAACACAAAGAATAGCCTACGCAGGAGTCTTATCCGACTCAGAATAAGAAGAATAGTCAGCTCTAGTAACATCAGGCAAGCGATAATCACTCCAATCTCTACATTAGAAGTCATTAACCTAAAAGAAAATCAGTTAGTCTGTCCCTACTCTATCTCCAAGGTGACATCCATACTTACCATTTTACCAGGCAAGAGGATAAAAGGTGTCAGAAGTGAAGACTTCCTTAGAAGTGCACTCACTTAATCTGAGCTCGTTCTAAGATGCTCCTTCTAGCTCCCCATCTAAACCTCAACTGCTCAACCCATAGGACTCTGTCCCTAATTCAAAATCCCAAAAACGTAGAACACGCCCTCTGGCACAACTCTTCAGCCAGGTCTTCTCCCAGTGATTTTCCAGTGAAACACGTCTCTCATCCAACGACGGTTAACTTGACCTTGGGTCCCAGGCAACTTCTCCACTGAAGGTATCATCCCTGCATTCCAGTGTACTTCCATACTGGCTTCTCAGGCCATCCTGACTCCTGAAACAAAGAGTTGGCTTCTCTAACGAGTTAGGTGTCCTTGCACCTGCAACAAACATGGGAACGAGAAACTTTCCACTTCTTTGAGATTTTCTAACGTCTCTGAAACTCAAAGCCTTACCAAGGGAAATCATTTTCGGCCTACAATATTTAGCTAACATAAGGAACGAACAGGCCTTTCTCTTGAAGCGTATATGCGATCAGGCACTTACACAATTTTAAACACACATTTCTATAATCACTCTATAAGCATTGATTTCCTTGCACTTCATATATGAGGAAGCAAAACTACACGTGCAGACTTTAATATGGTGCACGTTTAAACCTAATACATCACATTACACGAAACCCAGTCATTATGCATTGACTAAAATACATTTGCAAACAACAACGACATCGAGCTTCACAAAGAACATGGCTACATTCCTAAGTCATTCTAATAAATGCTGCATTAGTATTGCAATCCTAAATCACACGTTGATATGAATCGGCTAAATATGTGGATGCGGACTAACAGTGATTATGATGCACCCCTACAAATTTCAGAACAACATGGTGCTCTATCAGTTGCTTGTGTTCAACTTCGGTGATGACCGGGGTTCAATATTCAGGTTGGACTGTTTCCATTTAAAGCATGACCAGAGCTAATTTGCATAGAGGTAGATCTAATCTGAGGTGGCAATGCAGGCAAAAAAAATGTACTAGGATTCAGTACGGAGAAATTACGACTAGCTGCGATTAATTCAATTATTCCATTGATTGATTTTTTTGCTAACTTCAGGTACAAAATGTTTAGGCATAGGCTTTTGTACTTGTTATGGTATCAGAGTGCTATTTCAGTGTAAATCTGCCCGTGTCTCTAAAGTATCTCAATGCACTGTTCATGGGTCATGGACAAGATCCATGCTGTATAAAAGTGTATAAATAAACACATAAAATTATCATTCAGGGAAATCTTGTTGACCGGGCCGTGTGAAAGAAAGCAAGCTCATACCTGAAAGAAGAAAAATACAGTGATACAAGTCAAAGAGATTGAACTGTTGGGTCGAACTCTAGTAGAGGGAGAATAGTGTTCTGCCTCATTAAATATTGAAGTCTTGCAAATTGAGGAGGATGACCTCTAATTGAGAAACCCAATAACATTATTTCAATGTCTGCTAATGTTGGTCTCCAACAGTAATAAATTAATAATTCACTTTTTCTCCCACAGGAACTTTTTACAATGGAGTGCAAGTTCAAGGAGTCTGTTTTTGAGAACTATTATGTCATCTACTCATCAATGTTGTACAGACAGCAGGAATCTGGACGGGCATGGTTCCTGGGGCTCAACAAAGAAGGGCAAGTCATGAAAGGAAACAGAGTCAAGAAAACAAAACCAGCAGCTCATTTTCTACCCAAGCCATTGGAAGGTAAGATTTGTGTGGCATTGCTTGTGTCTTATCACCTCAAACATTGAAAGAGTTTTGTAACTGGGAGTCCAGACATTAGAAGATTTAAGTATTCAGGGCTATTATTTTGGTCAAGTTTACAACTCTGTGCTGTAGGCAAGTGAAAGAGAACTGAGGTCCCAATCTTTTTTTTTCTTCCTCATTTGTGCAATAAACTACCAGAATGCAAAGAAGAGGGGCTTCGCACTTCCCTCCGACCGGTAGAGTGTCGAAGCACGAATCCCCTGACTTCCTGTCCCTTGGAGTCCAAACGGAAACGGACTTTGGGGCACCAGTCTTAGACCGTGTACCCGGTAGTTCTTGCAGAAATTTCTCAATCATTGGGCATTTGAATCAGCCTTTACATATTTAAATAACTTGATACACCCGTAAAAATAAACTAAAATGAGAAGTTCTTATCCCAAGTATCCCAAAAATCAAGCTTCTTTATGCCCTCTCTGCTCTCATCCAACATAAGCACCCTTTGTACCAAGTCCAACCACTCCCTCCTCTAAGGGGGGTGCGGAGTTATCCACTTAATGCAGATCTCACGTCTAGCTAGAAGTACCAGCATGAACAGCAGGTTTCTCCGCTTCCTATCCAACCTGACTCCTGACACCTCCTCCTCATTCAAACCCCCAAAGGTACATAAACTCCTGCTTACCTCCAGGTTTACACCCAATACTGTTGTGAGAACCAGGCTTGCATCATGCCAAAAACAACTGGAGACTGGAGATTTCCTCCCCACATTTATGACAGCTCTTAACCACCTGCTTATTCATCTTTGTCAGCTTTTTCGGTGACCAATATGCCCTATGTATCATAAACAAATGTTTTTTTCTGAGAGAAGCGGCACTGACAACATATCACAACATAGACATCGATACTTGCCAGAGATTTTGTATGTCTCCCGATAGCCAACACCACTCTGATACCTCTTTTTGTTGTAAAGGACCCTTTAGAAATATTTTCTTTAGGTCTCCATTTCCCGTTTCGTCCTTTGATAGTGATTTTGTCCAGCTAACCAGCTGATAGTACTTAAATCTGGAGATGTTCCCATTCGACAAAGATGACAATTGTTCCCAATCCACTAAGATCTGTCCATTAAGTGACTGGTTCCATCTCGTTATCCCTGCTTCTTCTAACAGGGATGAATGTTTGTCCTTTAGACGTTCAGGGGTTCCTGGAGAGGCCCATATTGGGGCATGGCTGCTATAATACGGGATTTGAACTGCCCTGCTAATTTGAAACCATAACTTACAAGCTGCGTGAAGAATCTTTAATTTCACCTTCTTAAAGTATTTTGGGTGCCCGAATTTATACAAAAATCCATCTCCCTCTGACTTTGTCATGGCTTGTAAATACTTCAGATGATCCTGCATTAAAATTCTCATTGCCTTAAATTGGAATGTCTTGCAGTACTGAAGCATATGCGGGATAGCAATTCCTCCCTGCTGTTTCCCCCTACAAAGTTTCTTCCACGCAATTCTAGAGGCGTTAGAGGCCCAGATAAAGATAGTAAAATCTCCCTGTCATTTGTCAAACCAGGCCTTCTTAAATTCTAGGGGTTTTGAGGTGAACAAAAACGTGAACTTGGGTAGTATAGACATCTTCAGGATAGTTGACCTACCTAAAAAAGAGAGTGGAAGCCCTGCCCAGGATCTTAGTAACCTCTTAGTCTCGCTTGCCATCTTCTCAAAATTCAAACGTGCCCCATCTTTTAAGTTCTTATGCACCTTGATTCCTAGGTATCTTATTGAGTCCCTTACCAGGCAATTGTTACTCTGGGAGTTCCATTCCATCACTTCTGACTTCTGCCTGTTTATCTGATAACCTGAAATCTCCCCGAAGGTCCCAATCTTATCAGCAAAAAAGATGCAACTTCAGCCAATGCAGAAAGCACTTGTATATCACTTAGAACTGTATACCAAATGACGCATCAGCTAGCTGAGGATCTGGCTTACCGGAAGTAGACGTTTTCTATCTAGCTTTGATGTTCAAGGACCTATTGGTAACTTCCCAATGACTCCAATCTATATACTGTAGTCCTTACAGCAACAATAAGTAAATAGAAACCCTAGCATGGTTGGCGGGTAGAAACTCAAAATAAATAAAGAATGACGTTGCCTGTTCTTCCACTTAAGTAAGGAAAAGTTACTGCTCCTACAACCTTCCCTGATAACTATCAGAAAGTGGGCTTGGCTAGTGTGCTTTTAATAAATGTGCCACTTCTTATGTTGTACACTTAGAGTTATTGGGCCAGCCTATAGATGGCCACTTCCCTCAATCTTTTTTTGAAGTCACCAAGACAATCACTCTACCTCAGATGGGTAACATTTTATGTAGACTGGACATTTTTATTGGCTTTACTACAACCTGAATGGACAGTATATATGAGCATGGCTCTTAACAATGTATGCTATTTTCTTACTCTAAAATTGTATGGCCCAGCATTTTGTCTCCTCTGCAGCTTTCCTTACAGGTTAAGGGCTAAACAAGAGATTGTATAGGCATTAGAATTAGGAGCTGAGTGATAATCATCACACCCGCTGACTTTTCAACTGATAGATTCCGCCAGGTGAAACCTGCAAAACTTTATCAGGAAAAAAGGCTAGGGAAAAGACAAAACGTGCAGAAATGGTGTGTTAAAAACTGAGTTAAAAACTCGGAACAAAAGGTATTTACCACATTCAGTAAATACATCACTCTGGGGTAATAATATTACCATGTGAGGTAATGTATCATACCATATTCTGTCCAATTTGCAATGTGGCTTTAGGGTTCATGCACTTGGTCAGTGTCCCAGTGTCCTTGTCTCAGTGTACATGTCCTCGTCCCTCTGCTTGTCTGGGAGTCCTTGTCCCAATATGTGTGTCTGCATATTTGTTTGCCCTTGTTATATCACTTGGCCAGGTCCCTGCATCCATTTAAATGTGTCTGTTTCCATCACTCCTTTTTTCTCATGTTCACGTCCTCATGTTTAGGTCTGCTTTATTTGTTTTGTGTCCCATAGCCCATGTCTCTGCTTCCTTGCCTCGCATCCAGGTAGCAATGTCTGTCTCTAATGTGTGTGTCCTCATGTCTGTTGCCAGGAGTCAGTTTTACAGTGTTTTTGTTTTTCAGTGTCCAGCATTCATGGTCCTGTCAGGAGAGTAGCTGGGTGAGACTGGGACAAGATTGGATAACTGCAGTATAATATAAATAAGGCTCCCTATTTTCCGTTTTTGCGGATTTTTATAGATAAATACAGACAAACAGTGTTTTGTCTGTCTGCGTTTATTTTTAAAAGTGGATAAATACAGAACATTGGGCTTATTTTAGGTGACTCTTTGCTGTATTTCATGAATTATAGGCCAACAGCTGAGGAGATGGATAACATGGGAAATTAAAAGAACAGGATGCAATTTCATTAAATAATGCCATGTGTCAACATACATTTGTGATATAATGCTAATATTTGCCAATGAATATTTTATTATATAATATTTGGCAGCTTAAAAAGCTAATACAGGCAGACATTAAAGTATGAGTGCGTCTATCAGTTAAATATCTCTGGAAATGTACAGTTTTACAACTTATCGAAAAAACACAAATTAAATATGGATAAATATAGACCAAGTGGGCAAAAAATAAATATGGATAAATACAGATGGAAATGGAAAAAAAAGGGAGCCCTAAATATAAACAAGAGAGTGCTTGATGGCTGGAAAGGAAGTAGGACAGAAACTGAGCACTGAAACTGGTTGGAACAGGCAATGAACAGTGAGCTAGAAGTCTCCAGAGAAACACAAGTACTAACAACAGTACAGTAAAGCAGGGAACGATTGGTAAACTATCTTAAATGATAGTTTGTCTGCTCCTCAGAAATGATCTCTCCGTGAGGTGAACAGATCTTATACAAAAGCAAGGAGCAGATTAATCTTGTTTGTTTTGGAATCCACAAACGTCATTTTATTAGTAAGTTTACAAGTGCTGGGACTCCACAGTCAAGATGGAGAACTACGCTCAATAAAATATAGGCATGTTGTATCGTTTTATGTGCGGAGTTCTCTGCCCCGACTGTTGAGTTTCGTAAACTTACTATTAAAATGCAGTTTTTTGAATTCCAAAACAAATGTAAACTTACAACGGTGTAAGTTTATCCTAATAAATTACGCCTTTGTGCCTAAGTGGAGTTACTTCAATAAGATTGTTTTAAGAACATAATGTGTTGTCTTTGTGTATATATTTTTCCCAAGATGGAATCTTATGTTGTAACACATGATGCCTGGTCTCCATTTCTGACTGCTAAAAGTCCTAGTGTTGGCTTTTCAGCAGCAGGGAAAAGGGATCATAGCTGAGAGATGTCTTTTGCTCCTTACCAAGGCTACTCAGGTGACAGCCAGGAAACACATTTCAGTGAAGAAAAGTGTCTCGTACATGCTGGGTGGGGCCTCCATTTGTGTGGCATTTGAAGTGAAACTACACCAGCCTCGGCTGAAGTTGGGACAATTCACACCTCTTTGTGCATTGCCCTGACTTATTCCAACCTTGTGGGCATAGGAATCTCTTGACCCACTCCCTAGTCCTAACAATAGTGTATGTCTGTCATCACAGTGGTAAAAGCATGTCTTGTATTGGGAGATGTATTGTTCAGTGATGGAAATTAAAAATGTTTAATATGGGAACCAACATATTTGGGGGAGCAGGGGCAAGAAACCCAGAGGCATGGGGAGCAGAGTTGTGAGGAGGACACAAAGTGACAATCAGTCTATGGTCCACCAGTGAATGGCAAGTGCATATGATTATTTTTAGAAACATCGCTTCCAAAAGAATCAGTAAGAACAAAATCTGCTTGTTAAGCATCTCTATCTTACTGGTCACAATCTGCCTTTTAAGCTAGTTTAGGGGACAGACGAACCTGCTGCAGGCATACCAGCATACCAAGCTAGTCTCTGTGCTTAATACTAGCTCTGGAAGATATTGCATTTACTACATGGATCAGTGCATCCCCTTTAGTCCCATGTAGGAATCAGGGTAGAATAGCTGAGAAGATAAATGTCCCTGCTGCAGAAGATTGTGTGTAACACTAAGGTTACAGGTCTGTGCTCTATATAAGATTGCACTGTTGGTTAATAAACACCTAAGTGCAAAAAACAATTGTTTGTATTGTCTGATTCCATTAGTGAAATTGGACACGTAAACCTACATACTTTACAGGCACGCAGATATTGTGAATATAAACCCAGTAGCGGCTCGTGCAGGGGAGAGCCGTGAGGCCGGGTTGAGGGGGATTCGACCGATGACCACGAGGGAAAATTAAATCAATAATGAATTTTCCCTCGTCGTCCTCTGTCGAAATCCGCCCCCCATCACCCGGCCCCACCACTCTTACCTGCACGAGCCGCTGCTGTATAAACCGGTTTCCAAGTTTCTATCTCCGATGACTTTTGTTTTAAAATGACAATCAAATGGTCTTCTTTGTCCCCTCATATGTGGTTTGAGTGTCAACTTGAGCTTCCAGCCTGAACCTTCTTTCTGGTGGTCCTTTAAGGTGCTCTTTAAGTCAAGAATTATGAGTTGTCCTCTGCCCAGGGAAAAAAGCCTCAACCCCCCACTTGCCCCTTTACAGGCTTTTGCTGTGCACAAGCTGAGGGGCTGATTCACAAATGACCTCCACACTCATTCCGGAGGCCCCACAGTCATGGCGGGGATCCCACACTCGTGGCGGGACCTCCGCAATGGGTAACTGCAGTGCGGCGGTCCTGCCACGAGTGTAGGAACCCCGTCATGACTGTCGGGCCTCCGCACTCTCCGCCATGAGTGCGGAGACCCTTTCTGAATTGGGCCCACTGTGCTTGGGTGCTGCTGCCTATGTTCCAGGACGTCGTTTCTGTGTGAATCTCAAGGCAGGGCCGTATAACAGGCCCCTGCAGCTTCTGCGGTGCAGGTGGGCCCCCGTTTGGGGTGGACCCATTCAGCCCACGGTCAATGAATCGCTGTAAGATATGGGAGACTCATGGTTCTCTCGGGGGGACTCCATCATTTTGCGTTATGCCACTGTTTCTGGGAACGGACTGAGGACAAGTTCCATCATAATGTAATAAAAGCGTGCACAATTGGAGCGCGCCTAGTTCCCACTATTCCTGGACTCGTATCCTTCATAGCACATGAACAATAGCTCTAGTAGAGGCCATTTTAAATGGTGGCATCACATAAAAGTGAAATCCTTTCAGCATTGAAAAGAAAGGCGAATATGTTTATGTTTATGTTTTTTTGTAGTCTGCATATATCACCCCACTAAAAACTGATCATTAACCAAAATCCAGTTGCTATTCATGGGCTACAACGAATGATTGTGCCTCAGGAAAGAGCCAGGCCTTTAAGCTTTTCCTAAATTTCAGTGTATCTGGTGACATTAGCAATAAGAAAAAAAACAATAGAAAAATCTGTAAGAAAGTAGAAAAGTTATCAGTGTAGGTTTGTATGGAGGTTGTTGAGTCCTGCGTGCCAAAAAACAGACAAGAGCAGTGATAAATATGAACCCTTCACCCGCCACCATGGCAAGTACGTTTTCTTTTGAGCAAGTTTCAGTCCTCAAGTCTTGCAAGTTGCAACAAACCAACAATATACACACAAAGAGCTCCAAGGCTAAGCAGTCTTCAAAAGCACTCTGTGGAATTCAAGGGCGACATTTGCAGAAAGAATCTTCGTGGGTGTCCATTTTCCACACATTGACACCTTCCTGACTAATGTTTCGATGAGAAATGTCACACGTCCTTGTCGAAGTGCAATTGTTCACAGAATGCACTGGCCAGTATATAATTTCGCAAGTATGTTGAACAAATTAACTTTAAAGTGCGGAGATGGACGCAGAATATACACAAAGCATAGATGGGTTTTTTGATTTCCCTGGCGGCTCCTGTGCAGTGTACATGCGCATAGGTATGGCATTCCCATATAATGGGAACATGTGTCTGTTTTCTTCACCCTAAGAATGAGCATAATGAATGGAGTGCACTAAGTACACACGTATAAGGCTGGGAAAACTGTGGAGGATTTTGTTTGTTAAAGCAAAAGACAAGCAGATGATGGACGGAATGCAGAGCAAATCAAACATTCTCCCCCAGTCAATAGATCTGGGTTAAATCCATCGTTCTTTTGCTCACCACGCCACCCCAGTTTAGAGCCAGCCATATGCAAATCAATCTTGACCATTGCGAAGCCAGGTCCCCCCTGGATAGGGAACAAGCATCCTGGGACCGGTTTCGGGGCATCACCCCTCATCAGCCAGGCTAGCTTGTATTCAGAGGTACAGTGAGCCCAGGACCCACGTCTGGGCATACCCGGCGCACTTAATGCAAGAAATCAAAAGACACACAAATGATGGACGGAATCAGAGTAAATCAAACTTTTTCCCCCAGTCTTACCTGGGCGTGATGCGCTCACTTACACTGGATCTATTCAGGTGTAAGGTCTGTACTCAAAGTGTAAAAAATGTGTGCCTAAGTGCTGAATGGGGAAAAAGCCAAGTCATTACTCAGGCAGTGCTGAATACACCCACGTTTCAAGCCCACATGATGTTTGTGCACAATATGTATATGTCTAGCACACATTATTCACACATATGTCATACTTAGTCATGCATATTACATTTTTATTTACTAATGTCAATCAAAAGTACTGTACGCATGAAGGTATCATGGGTGTTCCCATGTGTAACTATTTTTCCACCTTAAAACTTTTGGGCTCATTACGATGGCGGGCGGTCAGACCATCGACTGCCATTGTTTTGGGCCGGAATTGCCTGACAATGAGTCGGTGGGCCTATACGCCCTATCAGGATACTACTGCCATGCAGGCGGTTGTAAAATGTTTTTTCTACTGCCACTTGTGCTGCAGCCCAGGAAAAGGGCAATGGCACAAGCCGCAATAGAAAAAGGCACTTTGTGCACATCCATGCACTGTGTGGCAGGCACCATGTGTCCCACAGGGGCTGGGGGCCCTGCTTGGTGTCCTCAATGTCCCTTTCTGTCTGTGGGACCGCCATGAACAGGCATTCGGAAGGGGTTGTCCTAATCCCTACAGCAGTGCCTGCGCAGGCACAGCCTCCATTGTAGGGTTAGGAATCCGATCGCCTCCCGACGGGATCTTTGATCCTGTCAGAGGCAGCAGTCTTTCCCCCGACATTATCAATCCAACCGCCTGCATCGTAATTCAGTGGTTAGATTGATGCCCTAGATGTTCGACTAATCACCACTGATGTCCTGTCAGTGGCGGTCCACCCAACACCTTAAGGAGAGCCATTGTTGTGAATTGGTTCAATCACCTTTCCACCACATCAATGAACCAAAATATAAATATTAACAAAGGATTACCAGCCCTAACACTAAGATTGATACTAAACAAGCAGGGGCAATGAGATGCGATAGCATTTAAAGTGACTATAAATACATAGCATAGAGGTGAAGACAAAAGTGTTTCTCTATGCACGAAAAGTTGGTGTTTTCTGGAAATGGTAGTTCAGTAGGGTTTAGCAAAGTGTCCCACGGATACTGACTTCCTCCAATGCGTTACTAGTTCTTGCTGACCATAGAAATCACCAGGAGGGACTTACTGAGCCAGCAAATCTGCAGGGATATGGGGACTTGGAGTCACCTGCAGACCCTCAGCAAGCAGGTAAGAGCTGTCAGTGACGTTATGTTAAAAAGATGATCCCTGCCTGCAGAATGTGAAGCTAGGCCCCTGAATCTCCCATATCTCACAAATGCTCATTGGCCACGGAGTGGGGTGGGATGAAACCCCTTGAAGGATTTGGGGGCCCAACTGCACCACAATGGCTGCAGGGCCTTGGGTTGTACCCCTGGAGGTGTGTGTAGAGGTAAGCAGGCAGTGACTGCACGGCTGACAAAGCCAAGCTCCCAGGGATGAGGGTGTAGGAGGGGCGGTTTACTATAGGTCTGGACAGCAGGTGCTCCCTCCATGGGCTCAGTTTGGGAGTGGATGGGGCCAGGGTGCTGAGGGTCTTTCTGCCTGACCAAGTCGAGTGAAAAAAGGCTGTCTATTCGTCCATTAGTTCAATTACATTTCGTTAAACAGCATTGGAATAACGGGGCGGGAGGACATTTTCACTGGTTCCTGGGAAGTCTTCCGGTCTTGGGGAGTAGGGGGAACCCAAGGGCCATCTTGGTCAGCGTGAGGGGCAGCAGGAGGGCACGGGATACTCCCAGGGGAGGACGCGAACTACCGTCTTATCACAGATACATGTACAGTGCCCTTATCATGGTGGCACTGGATGACTATTAAGGACTGTTCACCCAGCACATCTCGTAACCTACCGAGAGACGACTCCTGGTTCACATGAACTTCGGCGCTATTGGATTGCATTTGCATCATTACACATGCCCTGACGAAGTTCTTTATTGAACGAAACGCGTTGGCTGAGGCTCTGTGTCAACAACTGAATTAAAATAAAGACTTTGTTTATATACCAACTACAGACCACTTGGTGTAATTTACTGATAAACTTACCTGGTGGTGCACCACCCCAAAACCCCTTTCGAATTTTCACTGATCTGCTTGGCAGTTAGCATCCATCAACGGCGGATGCAGGGGTGTTAGTATGCACACCATCATCTAATACCATTCTATTCACATTGGGAACTCAGTAAGGAGGTGCAGTCATTGGAGTCCGCCGTTTATCCTGTTTGCTTCAAGGGCAGCAGGAGGGCCTTGAACAGGGGAACACTGTTGTGCGGAGTGGACGTTTGCAACACAGGATTTGGGTTTTTGCTGCAACAAAGTGCCACTGTCACTGTCTCTTTTTTTGTACAATTGATGAGCTTTACGAGGTGCTCATTACATTCTAGAACAATTTCACAAAATTGTGGACTGTGGGATTTTGCAACCTTTCACACCTTTAATAGAGACACATGAATTTTCACAACTAGTTAAATTGGCTAAGCCTCTTGATTATCATGCATCATATTAAATTTACAAATAATGTTTCCTAAATTGTCATGGTGTTTTTGAAATATGTTTTAGCTTTCCAGGTGTTCTGGGGTTACTTGATTTGTCTATTTTCTCTAGAGGTGTTTCACTTGCCATAAAGTGCCAGGTTAGACTGCTAGCTTTCTTGTAGTAGAAGTTACAATTATAACTTTGCTGGTAAAGAAGTGCAAAGTGCTCAGCATTTGCAATTCACAAAGTTGTGAAGTGTGGGAACTTCACATAATGTTGCCAAGAAGTGAAATGTTTTCTTATAAAAGGTTTTGCAGAAATACCTTTCCACAAAACCTTTTTTGCAGGAGAGTTTTCCTCAAAAAAAGGACATCAGTACTTAGTCAGTGTGGCTGTCTGGTAGGTCATCCGTTACTTTAAGATCAGTTCTTTACAACTTCTTTTGAATCTCCTCAGCCGTCGGCCATACAATGTATCTCTGGCCCATTCTTGCACTTTTGGGGCTCTACCAGATAGCCATTATACATCCAGGTGATGCTTACCAACTAACAAAGTAAGGTTTGCTGATTTCATCATCATCTTATTCTTTGAGGGGAATTAGACATACCCAGCAAACTTACTCCAGGCTTGACAGCCAGTACCAACCCCATCCTACTCTTAAACCTGTAAGCAACCATGTGACAACCCAGGGCATGTCCATGTCATATTCAAAAAGAGTCCCCATATGAAAGCATTTACGAAATGTAAATTCTTTAGCTGGATTCAATGTGCTCCTTATCTGGGAATGCTACACCACAGTCAGTCTCAACGCTGATTCGTTATGGGGTCCATCTCTTCTAATTATTTGATACATTCTACTAACCAACCGCCTCTCGTGGTCCACGAGTTCCAAAAGCCATAGTATCGGTGTTGTCAGCAGGATCACCTTTCCGACCCTCCAGGTTCTGAACGCTGCTCTAAACAACCAATAATAATGTACAAATAGGCCAAGGTCTAGATTGAAATTCGCTTTCACTTCAGTACTTGTAATTATAGTCATGTCTGTCACGAGTGTGCACCTACCGTTGTCCATTCAGACAGGCCTGTCATTTCCAGTGGTTTCACAAATTCAGGTAGCACCTAGAGTGATATATGAGGGGAATAGTGAAAATATTCGATTTACATTTATGCAAAAGTCTTAGCCACACTCTCAATTCCAGGGTTACGATATGTGGATAGGCGGTCCTAGTATCCACCTCTTGGAATAATGCAGGCAGAAGTTTCAAAGAGGCTCGTTCATCCTCTATCATCCTCTGATCTATATATTTCTCTCTACCAAACCATCCAGCGACATACTGGAGTAAGGCCGCAAGACGATACTCTTCACAATCCGGTACTTGTAGCCCACCATGTTCATACTCTAGCTGCAGAGCATCTATCTTCACCCTGCTTCAAATTCTCCCAGATCAAATTCGGTGTTCATCTGTTTGAAATTGTACATAGTATAGGGTGTATACAGTATTGGAAAAGATGCAAACATTGTGCTATCCTACCTGCCAAGGGCAATGCCAGTCCACACCCGATAGGAAGGGATCTGCAAATTTTAAAAGTAGTCTTCTACTATTTAATTTATGAAAATCTGCACTTGTGTGAGTGATCTGTACATCTAAGTATTGGAACAAGTATACCTCCCAGGGTAGCTCCAGTGGCGGCACGGCTGCACCCTGATGGGGGCCTTTAAAGAGAACAGGAGAAATTTAGCTTTCTTTATTTTCAGTCCTGAGAGTTTGCCAAACTGTCATTGTGTGGTACACTGTCTTCCGGGTCAGTCATCTAGGTCAACATGTAATGACACCACATGTTGCCTACTATGATCTTGATCTTTAATCCCCTTCCCACTGAGTTAGTGTCTGAGGTCAATTGCCAGAGGTCTTTCACAGGAAGCCTGCCTTGGTTGCTCCCGTGGTTGGGAGTACAGAGAATTTAAATAAGCATAGAACGATCCATTAATTCCTGCTTAGGAATATTGTTATGTCTGAGTCTCATCTCTCACTAATAAGATGTTTGAGAAGCCAACTCGGCAACCTGCCAGAGTTATATCCCTCCCACTGTAATCTCTGCCCAGTCAGTTATGTCAGGGCTCTGTTTTTTTGTTGAATTATGCAGATCTAAGGGCCCAGCCTTCTTCTTGCATCGTTGAAGGGCCTGGCATGGTAGCAGATTGCGTTCCAGTTATTACTTTTTCTTCATGATGTACCTGTGTTTCCAGTTTCATACATGTCGATGTCACCCCAAGCACTGCATATCCGCGTATTACAACCTCCACTACAACCCACTCAACGCCTCTTGTTGTTGTCATATTACAGTTTTGAACAAAAGATGAGCTCATTTCCTCTCTTACACTCTCTCTAAATTCAGATCCAGTGAGTTCAATATCAAGTGAGCAATAATTGGCTTAATTCACCTATATGTGTATTATAAAGAGGTGTTGAGTGATTAGATTGATCAGATAGTAATCCATCCAGAAAATGCACATCTGTGAATAACGGTACAATATCTTGTATTATTAATGCATACTCCAGTCAGGAGTACATCCATGGGTATGTGAGTGACTTGAAAAGTCTTTTCAATCTATATTGCTTATCCTCCAGACATCTACTTCTTTCCTTATAACCAGCCGCTGGAGCGCTCTATCTCACACAACACCCTGTTGAAATCTCTTAGCCATAACGCTGGCACACCTAAAATGACTTTGTGATCTGAGAAATGAAAATGAAGACAATATTGCCATCGGTATGGATCTATCCCTGCCATTCCGCAAACCATATAGAAAAATATCAATTCTTACCAAAGAGGAGTAAGGATGTTTATGTGACTGGTGAATTTTTAATGGCATAATTTGCCTGAACGTGGAGCCTTTTAAACATGCATCTTATAGCATGGCCGATGGCCATGACCCGCCCTAGCCCCCAGACTGAAGCTTCTTCTAATCTGAAGGTAGCCGTGCGATCAGAATGCACACCTTTTTTTGTAGATTGTATTGTGTTCTCATTTATATAGAACTTTCAGTGTCCCTTGTGAGGGAGAGAGGAAGATCCTGTATAGCCCACAGTATCCACATCTGTGCAGAATATGTTGGCCTTCCTAAACCATTGCAGACGCTATCAATAACATTAGTCACAGCTTGGGTGAGAAGCCACTTACCGCTTCTTCCCAGGGAGATCATCAAAGGCCCCAGCTGCACTGTGTAATTTCTTTCTGCCACAGCTCCAGTACATGTTGTCAAGCTGCATTTTCTGCAGGTCATGCTGCCTTTTCATCATATCCTTAATTAATCAAAAGTGCAGCAGAAACAAGGGGTTGAGCAGCAAAGGCTCAGATCATCCTCTGTGTGATATTTATGGATTTAATTTTAAAAGGCATAAACGGATTTTAAATATATTAGTGGCTATGTTGAGAGAAGTTAAGTCAACGATATTGTGGCTTTTCCATATGTTCAAGGGGCTTAACAGGAGGTGGTTTCAAGGTCAGTGCATTGATGCCTGTAGGCACTGAAGAGAAAGGCACTCCCCACCTATAACAAACAACTTCCGGATTGAACTCAAACCATAGTGAGCAGTTCAACTTTAAAAACAGTTATACATCGCGGGCAGGGCCAACGCGTCACCAAGCAACAACAAACCCGATAGGTATTGGTTTATGTGCTGATGGAGAAAATGATGTTACATCAGTGCCAAAATCTTGGTGCAGAAAGGAAGAAATGTGTACCCGAGGGAAGTAAAGTATCAAATAGCATTAGATATAAAGACACAATAGCCAAAATGATCCTAAACGCCTCAAAATTCATGTATGAAACTACAACTTTGTAGACCAAGAAAAGAACTAGAGGACAACGTGTATGCATAGTGTATGTGGAGACTTTATTTACACAAGAATGACCCTGCAGTTAAGGAAGAACAAAATACCCGTCAACAGATCCACATGAAAACATTATTAAACAGCACACCTTTTGAAAGAACACCACCAAATTTGGGAATTGGTGCCCCGACCTGATGCCATTCTGTAACAAAGGAACAACAATTGCTTATTCTTTCAATGGAATGGAATAATGGAATAAAAAGTGGTGCCTGTCCAATGATTCACAGTGGCACATACAGCGCTTATACGCTGCGCTCACCCAATTTAGTCATCTACAGGTAGAGCAGCTCAAAGATGTGCATGGAAGTTCATCCCTTATATGACTAGCTTCACTTCCTCATCACGTAGGAAGAAAGAGAAAAAAAATATTTTCTGGACTACCGTGGGACCCATTCTCCTCTTTCTGGGGCCGATTCACAGAACTAATCTGAGATAAATTTACTACTTTTGGTATTCACAGAAGGCATTTAGTAGTAGTAAATTTAGGATAACTTTACTACTACTAAATGCCTTTTGTGAATACCAAAAGTAGTAAGTTTAGGATTTTATCTCAGATTAGTTTTGTGAATCGGCCACTCAGAGGGTAGCTACACTGCAGACTTATGTATTTGAAAATGGGCTACTATTGACATGTTTGGCAGGCAGGGTCCACAGGCGAGTGTAAGCAAGTACATGCTCTCTGATGTCCCCCATCATAGCAAAATGTGGAGTGTCTGGAACTAACAAAATGTTCCAGGAGGAATTATGCTTTTTCGCTTGTCATTTTTTCAATAACACAGGGAGAATGGTCGTGTCAAAGTTCAAAGGGAAATCTCTCATTGACTCTTAAACGCTGTCTCCTTCCTAAATGCTCTACAGTGGGAAGTTACAAGGGCGCCGTTTTTCAGTTGTTAATGTTCCATGGAGGTTCACACTCTACTTGGCAATGAGACTCATTAACCCAACATTAGCTCTACGATTATGCTACAGTGTCCTATTGACAGTGACTAGTAATTAAATGAATTCTCACACTTTAAAAATCTTATTGGTTTTTAAAGAAAATGGCTCCCAGAATGGTGTAAAATCATCGCGTTTTATCCCATTATCAGAGAAGCAAATCCTTTATTGTTTTCAGAAATGCCATGTAACGCTCTTGCAAATTCAATGCCCTCCGTTCAAAGGTCATTCAGGTAAATGTTGAGGAAAGGCTGATGACTTTTGCTGTGGATGTTTAAAGATCTACGATGAGGTGTTGGCTAATATCCGATGAAAAATAACTGGATGAATCCAGCACATTATCTATAGTCAGTTCTGTTCGCCATATATGCTTTTTTATGTGCTTGCATCTTTCAAGCAAGCTGTACTATTTCTTGAAGTCCATTAATCGATCACTCGAAGGAAGCCCTTTGGGATGGTTACTTATCTGAATTAGGTTATTGGATTTGGCCCCAGATGCATTGTGAAGCTCAAAAAGTATTGAATAATTGAGATTACTGGACTCTACTTGAAGGGGATTTTCCCTTCTGCATTGTCTACATAGCAAGGAGAGACCGCTCCCCAGGTATCTAGGGTGATGGTTTTACAACATTTTAGGATTGTGCCTGTTTTCCATCATGCTGTTTTACTTATCTTTAGCTAATTGGGTTACTGGTTGAGGGGGGCAAACGCCTACTCCATTAGCAACCACAATTCCTGTCAGGTTGAAATTACAAGCAAATCCCAAATTAATATGTGCTTACCTCTCAGGAAGCTTGGCACAAAGCAGTGAGGCTTAATGTAGAGGAAATGTTTAAAGTAGTTATGCCTCACTCCACACAGTAATAAAGTGAAAAGACAACACAAGAAAAATTCCACACTAATTTAGAAAAATAGAGTAAAATGTAATAAATTATTTGAGACAAAGCAGACAACAATCCAATCAGTAGAACCCGAGATATGCCGTTTAAAAGATTCAAGTGAAAATAGTGCCTAAAAGAAAAACGCTCCAACTGTGGTGATCTGGTCTCACAGACTGGGACAAAGTCACAATTTCAGGCTGACTGTGATGGACCCCCTGCTGGATATGGGGACCATGTTAGGCTCACTGAATAAAGAACTTCAAATCCTGGTTGTGGAGGGTTCTGAGATCCCTCATCGAGGATGTGTTGCACAGGTGTGGTTTTGATGAGCTGCAGGTGGCAATGTGAGGTTTGGCATTGAGGATGCTTTACGCAGCGATGGTTCTAATGGAGCCATCAATGAGGTTTGTGATGTGAGGACCTTCGTTGTCATCAAGGGTGTCATCGATTCAGGCTTGCAATGCAAAGTCCTACATTGGGGATGTGTTGTGCAGCAGTTGTTCCAAGGAGCTGTGGGCTGTGATGCAAGGTCCCGTGTCAGGGATGCGTTGTGCAGCGGTAGTTCTGAAAAGGAGGTACGAGGTGGTGTATCGTACTGTGTTGGTTCTGCTTAAGAGACCACAGTTGGGCTGGTAGAGGACATTCAGGCCTACTCCCAAGGGTCCACAACTGCTGCGGCACCACTTGGTGGGAATGAATCACAGCAGACAGAATCTAGATTCTGGGTTCAAGGTGGTTGGAGCCTTTTCTGTCCCTGAGGCTCTGATCAGGATGCCAGCCAACTAGTCCTTGTAGTCACTCTGGTGGACCTGGGTTCAAGATGCAGGTCCAGTCCTTTTAACTCATGCAGCAGAGTAGCAGGGCAGTAAAGTAGCAGTCCTTCTTGTACCAGAGCAGCACAGCAGTCATTCATTCAATCAATCAATCAATCAATGGCTTGTAGAGCATGACTGCTCACCCGTACAGGTCTCAAAGCGCTGGAGACGGGAGGGGAGCTGCAGATTCGTCGAAGGCGCTGTGGTTTAGTCGATGAGCCATGTCTTGAGGTCCTTCCTGAATTGAGGCAGTGACGGTGATTGCCTGAGGTGGAGAGGCAGGGTGTTCCAGTTCTGTGCTGTGAGGTAGGAGAAGGATCTTTTTCCGGCTATGGTCTTGCAAATACATGGGACGGTGGCCAGGGCAGGTTGAACAGAGCCAAAGTTTCTGGTGGGTACGTTGAATGCAGAAGGTGGTTGAGGTACACAGGTCCCATGTCATGTAGGGCTTTGTAGCTGTGTGTGAGAAGCTTAAAGGGGATTATTTTGTTAACTGGGAGCCAGTGGAGTTTGAATCCATTGGCGCAGTGAGCCTCATGTCTGGGCTTACCCGGCATGAAATGCATTGGGTTTATGTCATCTACATTGCATTATAAGGAATGGTGAATCCCATGTGTTTCTGGAGAAAATCCTGGACAGGCACTCATTGAACTTGAAGGGGATTATTGGAACATGAAAATGTATGGCTAAAAAGGTTTACTCAAGGAATAAACTGGATGAAAAATAAAATAAACTTTTTAAACGTCCATTTTCATTTGCTGGCTGTGCATTCTAGGCTTGGGGGACCTGACGAGGCTCAAGCTTCTATTTTGAAGATATTTAACTTGCAAGGTCTAAATGGCAGTTTTAAACTGCACATACAGGTTGCAATGGTAGACCTGAGACATGTTTGACAGGCTACTTAAGTGGGTGGCACAATTAGTCCTGCAGGCCCACTAGTAGTACTTAATGTATAAGCCCTGGGGACATGTAGTGCCAAACAAGCCAATTTTACCATGTTTAAAGGAGAGAGCACAACTGGTCCACATGTATAACCTTAAAAGACAAGTGCTACCACACCTCCAACAAGTATGAATTCAAATGGCCAGTGCAGCATTGCCACCCATAAACAAGGCCTAAAATACCCACTGATATCGCCCACACCCTTATGTAGGGGCTGAAATGGTCAGCACAGTTTCTCAACTGACTTATATAGCTTCAATAGCCCAGTTCATCCTTCCCATCCACAGTGATAGCCCTCAAAGACAACTAAAGCCTCCCACTTGCCAGCGTAGTATCAGTAGCCTAGTACAGCTCCCCTAATCTGAGCTCCTCTTACATCTGGGCTGTTGTCGTGCTGGGAGTGGAATGATAGTGGCCAGCATGATCTACACACTGACAGAGAGCCTTGAGCACTACCCCACAGCTCCCTTCTTTTTCGATGGCAGAGAAGGCATACAATCCTGCAAATCTTATTAACAGAATTTGGTCCCAGTTCCTGTTCATCATGGCACTACACAGATCTGGGTCCCTTTCTTTCTGCACAGTTTTTTATTCTGCCCTTTGCCTTTCTCTTTCCCGTAAGCACAAAACAGGAGACTTTTGAGGGGTTACACTTCTATTTTATGCTTAATGAGCCTGAGATTGGATAAATAGTGAGAACAAGGGTCGGATTGGTAAGGCGGGCACTCAGGCAATGGGCGAAGGGCCGGTATCTGAGTTCCAGCTGTGAGCTACTTTTTTGGCCAGCGTGGTGGGCGATTTGGGCTGTGTCTGTGCAGTTCAGATGCCACCACCAGCCCAGTGGGGGCCTGAGCGCCCATTTTGAGGCAGATGGGCCTCTATTACATCCCTTTTATCAACCGTCTCTTGCTGGGCCCATCCATTAATGTAGGCATATTGAGCAGGGGGCCTGAACAAAAGTGTCCTCACTTATATTCGATGGGGTTCACCATTGTGAATTAAGATGTGAACAAAGTGTCCTGGCAACATTGCATTTTGTTTATCTTTGTGAAGTTAAGAAAACATTCCTCTTTTATAGAAACCCCCCTCCTTCTTTATATAATACTTAAAACACTGTAGAAGTGTTTTGAAAAAAGGCCCAATCTGCAAATGTGGGCTACTTTTTTATGGTGCCTGGGCCAATTTTTAATCCCAATCCAACTCTGGTGAGAACTACAGAACGTTTAACGTGGCTATCACAGATGTGTTTTACTTATGGCACAGTGCCCCTGCAAACTCTTCCTTTGTTCTGTTTCCTTGTCTCTATTTCTCTCTTTCTTCTTTTCACTCTCTACACTACCCACATTTCTAAAACCCCTCATTTCTAAAGTACATTGCTGATCACTCCTTGTTACTAAGCTCAGTGTGCCAATAGGAAAGACAAACTGCCTGGAGACAATCTCAAAAATATCTATGCTTATTAAAAATGAACGCTAATGGTGAGTATATTGGGCTGTATAAAAGAAGACTTCATGATCTATTATAGTTATCAACTAGATTTTCGGAGGTTAATCAGAAAATTCTCTTTTGACAATTAGATTATCGTATAATGAGATATTGTAAAGCCGGAAGGGAATCAGACTCCCGCTCCTTTATAATACAAACCAGGATAGGATAATTGCATTCCATTTCTCAAGGTCCCATTAACAAGGGGCATTCTTTATGCAACATATTGTCTCCTATTCAGCATGTGCGTCACCATTAGCGCGAAGTCATATCTACATTGTGAGATTATTTCTGTAACTAGCGCATTCTTTCCAAAGCAATTCCACCCTAAATGTGATTATGCAAGTCGAGGCTATTTTACTCCCTTCAGCTTTTGTCGCATTAATGATCGAGTAGTAATCTTACTAAGCGAGTATGTCTTCTCTTTTTCTTTCTTCTCTTTCTATCCTAGTTGCCATGTACCGCGAGCCGTCGTTGCATGACGTGGGAGAAACTGTGCCAAAGGCTGGAGTGACTCCGAGTAAAAGCACAAGCGCATCTGCAATAATGAACGGGGGCAAACCAGTGACGAAGAGCAAGAAAACATAGCTAGGGAGTTTACAGGTGTTGTGACTTATTGAGCCATCCGCACAGTTGCGTGATTTATCCTGGCCAAACTTTCACTTCCGGTGTCCGTCGATCAGCTCAAAGCAAGTGAACTCAAGCTTGGTCTCTGCTGTTCCCGAACTCGTGCTGTAAAGAAAAGCGGATAAATCCCAGCGTGCAGCTCCTCTCACATCAAAAAGACACCTGGAGTACCAGCTAACTCAGACCATGGAATGCCCTACCAGATATGGAATGCCTTTTTAATATCTTTTCTGTGACTGTGACACTTCATGTGAATGACATACTTCACAAGTTCACTTGATACCTTGCCTGCTAACAGTAACCCATAAAAACCCGCCCCTTCTTTTTTGAGCCCACTTCCAACAGAATTTCATGTGGTATACATTCTATTTTGTAGCTCACACATAATATCCAGCCCTTTCTAGTTAGATGCTGTACAGATCTGTGCTAATGGCAGTTTCTCTTCTTCCCACTTTTTTTAAAAATGAGGCTGCCCCGGCCTGTGACCTTACGCAGGAAAGCTGTTATTTCATTGGACACTTTGAAATGTTGCAGGTGGCCTAGCTCGAAAGCAACCAGGGAATCAAGAAGTCTCCAAAGAGCTGTACTTGTAAGTCATAGCTCCAACAGACAGGACCATTTTCATCTGGACTGCAGCATTCACTAAAAGTAAAATTGCTATGGTAAATGAACCCTATTCTAATGAGATGAGTTGACATTACTGTTGACGGAATCCTGCCAAACGCGGGCAGTGCGAGGATCACATCGCTCACTATCTCCTGACATTCCCCCTTTGGTGTACTCTTTTATGTGCTGGCAACATATCACAAACTGACTAGTAATTGTAAATTTCGCCTTGCCCAGGAAGCAAAATAATCTTGTCTGATTTTGGTTGACGGGTGGATCCGAATCACCCAATAAAACTGAGGTCAACTGTGCATTCTTCTATTTCTCTCCATTGACCAATCAAAAGTAACTGCGTTCAAGTGAAGGAGAGTGGAGCAATTTGAGCCCTTTTACAGTCCCCAGTTATTGTTAGGAATAAACACAAGGCCTTTAACGGAGTATTTAGCATTTTTGCATCCTGACTCAAAGCATGGGCTAGGCTGGTCTTGTTTTTTATTAACAGCAATGCAGATAGACGGGACACAAATATTTGTTATTCTTTTTAAAAATCCCTTGCAGAGATGTAATTTTTTGCACAACATGTAGAGCCTAGTGCTGCTTCCAAGTGAGAGTACCATTACTGGCAGTGCTTCCAAGTCAGTGTACTATTCCTGGTACATACTTGAGCACAGACTGATCACAGGGTGCATCACCTTAAACTGAGGCTTCAGAAAACTGAGACAGGAGAGAGTACAACTCATCATAAGTTTTGGTCCTAGAGAGGTCAATTTTTTGTTGTTAATGTCAAGGTAAACCGTAGATGCTGTGCAATGGTGCCAGGCTTTGCGCAATATGCGCTGTTGTTCAAGACCAAGATTGGAGCCCTTAAGTTCCAAAAAAGTTTAAATCTACGTTTTTTATTTCATGCAAGGTAATCATTCTAACCATGTCCTGTAAGTGATTAGTGGGATTGATGTTTCGACCCACAAACTGAGGGTTACCACCCCCCCCCATGGAAGGTGTTGCTCTAATCCCTAAAAAAAAGTGGTTGTGTAGCAGCTTTACGCTAAAAACCAATATCGTCTGACATTTGAGTACGCCATGGTGTAGTTGAAAGCCATGTGACAGGAGACTTCAGCTGTCTATGATAGGCCTGTTGCAGTCGGTTTCAGGGCATGCACCATTTTAGTTGATCGCTGTCATGCTCCTATGCTACAAATCCACACACGTTCACTGTGCTGCTTTTTGGGTTCGCGTTCTTATTGACCCCGCGCAAGGCAACAGTAAAAGCTTGTTTCTATGTAGTTAAGAGACAGGAAGCACATTAGAAAGAAACTCATTATCTAGGTCTTCGAGGAAAAAGAAGCTAATTTAAATGCTGTAACGAAATATGCACAAAGATACTTTTAATTTGAAACTTTTGGAGCTGGGCTCTCAGGGCCACACCCACATGCGCACGCAGGCACACATGCAGACTCACAGACTTACACACTGTTTTCAACAAATGGGTGCCGACTCACGGGGTGGGTCTTCGCTCCGCAGACCAGTTGACTGGTTGAAATGAAGGATGAATTTATTTTTGTATATGACTAGTACGTACTGTATATGTATCACACCTCTGTTTTTTTGTTTGTTTGTTTCTACGGTTTGTCTGTAAGCGTGTTTATTCCTACGAATGGATGTCTTAAACCAGTTTCTTCTTAAAAATATGTTTAACCATAGAGCAGAGGGGTTCTCCTTGTTATCTGTGCTTTCGTTAAGACTTTTGGGTTTGTCTGTTGTCTCACCTGTTGCATGGGACGAGGATGGTGATGATGAGCTGCATGTCATTAGGCTATCTGTATCAAGAAGTTGTTGGTATGTATTACTAAAGTTACATGCATATATGCAAAGGATTTGTCTGCATTGTACAGTTTATGTGTTGACTATCATTTGTTGTATACACGGATGCAAGATGTTGAATAAACTATTTATATGAAGGTAAAGCGAAAGAAGCTAACAGCATTTCTGGAACAGATTGTGCAGGGTGGCCTTTCAATGGGGGCTACATATATGGCAAAAGACCATGTAAATAGGGTACAGCATTTTGATTCCTCCCTTTATACCATGCCAAAGAAAATTTTAGCTCCTTAATGTTACCTCGACGGTTGTTTCCCTTTGACCGAGTGCCACCCCTTCCCATCACAATTGAATTTACTGTAAGAATATTATGAACTGTCTGTTATTACGAACATACTGTATAGTGAAGCCACTGGAATCAATTTGTACTCGCAAAGTGTGTGTTTTGTACTTCTATGTACATATAAACAGAACCTTAAAAGATACTCTGCAAACGTTGCCTGCTGCATGGGTCACTGCCTATGGCCCGCCATTGTTTTGCCTTTTCTTTATGTAATCCCAGAATGCTTTGCACAGTCCAGATGAGATAATTTAATAACACTGTTTTGGTAATGTAAAGGGAATGTGAATAATACAGATATTCATTATTACTTCTTCCTTCATTGCGTTCTTTCAATAAAGTTACATTTTTAGTTCAGCATGTTTACTCGACAGCCACAATCCCATAGAAATACTGCAGCCACCCTGACTGTGTCCAAACTGTGTCTCAATTTTCAGAGCAAGGTCTTGAGAGAACATTTGATGGGTGTATGGTTTGCAGAGTAAAGAGGACACAAATATTGTGGGGACAAAATATTGTGGCAAAAATTTCAAGGACCTAAATTCCAAAATGATATGTGCATATTGGTAATTAAGTATTTACTATGCATAACTCCACATCTAAGTACTTTGAAGATATATATATGCCAAGGAACACCATGTGGAGTTAAATATAGCAAACCTATGCTTACCTATATAAACTTACCTATACTATATTTTGGTCTTTGATTTTTTGCTACAACATTTAGGACCCACAATATTCTGTTGTCAGTGTTCTGGTTAAATACCAAATTTGACTTCTTAGGAAAATTATGTTAACCAAAACATTGACACTGTTGGGAAAATCTGTACTATACTTATTTATTGACACAAGACATGAATGAAGAGCTAACAAAATCAATAGTTAATTTAGTTTCACTTGTAGACCATCACATTTAGTCATTTTGTTAAAATGTCAACTCTGTTTTTACAGCTCACTAGCAATTAGATACTTCTTAGGCCTAAGATAAATTTTAATAATGATAGCCTAATTTGTGTAATTCAAGAATTTTGCATAATTCCAAATTTCTGATATTATTGAAATTTCGCATTACGCAATTATGTGTAACTTTTGTCTGTGAAAGATTAGTTTTTGCAGAAAATATCTCACCAAGAGACATTTTTTGCTCAAATCAGTTTCCTGGTGGTATTTTGCAGGATGTTTACAGAAAATCTAAAGTTAAACTCATGTGAAAAAACACGGCGAGATACCAGAAAGTCATATTTTACTCTAAATAGCTAATTTTATCAATATTACACAATATTGAGCACTCTTAAATGACTTATTTATAATAAAACCCCTTCCACTCGTTGTAACCAACAGTTTATGATACAAATAGAAAATCATTAAGTGAGGTGTCTTGTTAAGCCTCGTATAACTCACTTGTTCAGATGTAGGTGATGGGTCCAGCACTTGTAAGAGTTGGTTCTTTAACTATTAAGAATGCTTCCTTGTGGCTATAATGTTAAAACAGTGTTGCCATGGAGGCCTGTATGGCAGAGAGCAGAACTCATGTTGCCTCACAAATATTTATGTGTGAAATGGCCCAACTGCACGGTAAGCTACATTTTCTTTCCTTGTATTACCTAAATACCCTCAATGTGTGGTAAAATGTCCTCATTTTCAGTACAAGGTGAACACCTGCCTAATAGATCTTAATATTTCTAACCAACTACCTGAAAATGTATACTAGAACCTTGTTTTTTTCTTGAAAAAGACTGCATAGATGTATTTTCATCCTAAGGAAATTTATGCTGATGATTGAATACTGCAGAACTCCAGAAACATCCACACCAGTCCCGGCGTAATGGAAAGTTCCAGCCTAGGACTAATCTCAACTTTGGGGCATGTTTAGTGAGTTAACTGTGTGGTATACACACTCATTTTGGTGTATTATGCCCGGAGTTATTACCAGATAGGTAACATAGGCAAATTGAAATTAAAGAAGCAGGGAACTGGCTCCTCTCTGGTCAAAGACCACAGTGACTGTATTCCTTTCCAGGAAAAGACACCAAGAAACTGTTGAAATTATTAAATTAATAAAAATCGTAGCCCAATCCTGAGCCCTTTTCTGAGGTAACACATTGGCTGGAAAACATGGCAATTCAAAAGCACTAGTACCACATTTCCTCTTTGTGTTAGATTACATCTTCCACAATGAAGAAGTTGCTTCTCTCGCGACTTTTGAGCTCACATCAACATACTTCACAAAGGTGACCCTGAACACAATGGCATCCAAAATTTCATTGGATGGAACACAAACAATGCTGGGGATAAGCCAGTGACCTGGTACTACATATACCACCTCCCTTGACATCTCTTTAAACTCTTGTGTATTTGCTTTAATGAGTCCTAGCTATATATCCAAGTAACCGCTTGCCCCTGATAGCCATTTCACTGGAGCATTCCATTTGCTTGTAGTGATATCCAGTACATTTTAATAGCGTAGCCATGCACATTCACTGTGAGACACAATCATACACAATGTAATCTTAATGAAGACTCATTTTGAATCCAAGGCACGAGTCATCGAACAGATAACTTGTTTCTCATGCAGTGTATCATACCACACATTTTGACTTTTCTACGTGTGATAAACAAGAGGTATTGTATCTCCCAGTTTAATGGTACTGAATTTGCCAATCTTTCAAAGTCAGACTATTCAGCATGGAAATGCATGTACGTACCCATAGTGAAGGTGACCTAGAAAATCATCACTTAAATTCAGAAGAGATATCCACAGTTCAGTTTATAATCCACGATCTTTGCCGTTTAATAGACCCTTTTAATTCTGTATATAGCAGTAGGATCCGCAAAGTAAGAGAACATCACTTAAATCAAACTGTGAATTAAATGCAGAGATCATGAGATCTAAACAACATTTGACCCAGCATTTTCCCAGAACTGGAAGCTTACTCTCCTTCCAGACCCTCAATAGCTCGTGACAGACTGCATGCTTTCCAACATATTATAAATTGCTGAGGGATATCTGTGAGTTTATTTTATACCTTTAAATGAAGTGTAGGTGAAGGTGAAAGCTAACTAGAAGGGATGCCTTCAGGTCTTGTCTGTTGTATTATTTAAAAGGCTTCTTCTCTTTATGTGCAACAATAAATAACTTTGGGTTCATAAAATCACAATGTGTAGGCTGGGAATAATGAATACCAAATATTAACGGGTCAAAATATTGTGACCACAATATTGAGAGACAAAATATCAAAAAGTAAGTTTCTATACATTTTCCATACCTAACTCCACATATACATACCTTGGTGATATATATATCTTAAAGGTACATAGAAGTGAAGTTAAGAATAATAAATCCTTATCTTCCTCTATGTGCTTATCTGTTTGATATTTTGCTCCTCAAAATTGTGGTCACGGCATTGTGAGTCACCAATATTAGGGATTAAATATTCAGTCAAAACAAAATGTTATTCTCCCGCAAGATCAAAGTCTCCTTATCTTCAAGGTGATCCTCTGACTGGCTACCATTCGCCCTTATGTTTACTCCATATCAGCGTACAACTAATATTTAGATGGCAAACCTCATTAAAAAAATGATTCAATTACCACACATCTCTGTGAAATAAGATTGAGCAACCAGAGTGACAGGCAAATTGTAGGATGAATAAATTATGTAAAAAATGTTCTGATCTGGCTTCTGTGAAACATATTTTTGCATCATGGGCAGCCTGAGCTTCCTTCCTTGCGTTCATCAATAAACATGTGCTGTATGAGACATGGCATCTATCAGAACTCACTGTGAAGCTGAACGGCCTATTGTCAGACTACAACATTTCCATTTTGAGGCTGACCCATGCCAGTGTCACTGAAATCTGTGCCTGTTGCTTATTTGGTGAAATTACTAAAATCTACTCACACATCTCACAATTCACATAATTAACCACTGCTAGAAGTCTGTATTAAATATGACATCATATTTCACCTTTAACCATGTGTTCAAGTTTAGGAACTTTGGGAAGTAAATTAGCTAGGAAGAGGAACGTGTGCTCTCTCAAATTGTTCAGGGCGACAAGGTTACTTTTAATACTGTAAGCAACAGAATGGCAATTGCCCTAAAGCCCCAGGCACTGAACTTCAGTCATCCTTTTTTTGCTTTCTGAGCTTCCCATCCTTGACTAACAATAACAGAGTTTTGATTTGATTAGGATTTTTCTTTTAATTATCCCACTCTGTCTTTCTGGCAGGTGAAGGGTTTCATTCAAGCATCTTAGAGGTATTAAAAGGAAACCATTTGAAGAAGATTATATGGTAAATAAAAAAAAAATGTCAGAAAATGAAGTGGTGTTTCATTGAAATAATTTCCATAGCAGCTAATGCTCCGAAATAAATTACTCCATATTACTAATTCTGGGATTTTTCAGGATGATAACCTAGGGTTTAGGGTGAAAAAGGAAATGCAGTAGATAGGGATAGTAGATGGAGTGAAGTACTATGCTACATACACCCTTATTACAAGTTGTTTCCTTGTAGTATTTAGGATGTTCTTTAATTAATATTGTAAGACATTGGTTGATGCGGTGAGGGCCCTGGTCACATAATAAATAGAATATTTGTCAGGGTGAATCATCAAAGTCACTAAATAAACCTGTGCTCTACCCTCTGGTAGCTTGGCACAAAAGTAGCCAGACCTGACTTGAAGGCAATGTGTAAAGTACTTATGCAGCACACAAACAGTAATAAAGAAAAAACACAACACAAGAAAAATCCCAACCCCATTTAGAAAAGTAGAATAAAATGTAGAAATGGGAAACAGACGTTTGCTGTTTGGCATGAAGAGCAGTTCGCCTTCAGAAGTTTGCATTGCTGGAAAAAAACAACAGTCATTGCTGATGCGAGGAGGACCCCCTTGTGGTTGCAGAGAGCCCAAAACTTTTGGATTGTCACCTGTAGCTTAGTTTTGAAACAGGAGGAGTGGATTCTGATGGCAGTTAAGGGTCCAGAACCTGGGAGGCACCTCTTGGGGACCAGGACTCATTCCAGAAGAGGCCAGCAGCAGAGCTCAAGCTTGTCCAGTTGGTGCTGGTCAGCTGGGCAGTTGCAGGGAAGGTCTCTGAAAGCTTGTTATGTACCTCTGGCTCAATCAGGCGGTCAGTCAACTGACCTTTGAAGCAGTGGCGCCTCCTCCGCCGCTAAGGAGCAGTGTAAAAGCAAAAATAACATGATAATAACTGAAGTTATTTCTGTCATTATCATTTTATTTTCAGTATTAGTCGGGTTGGGTGGGGCGGGGCTGGGCTCCCATGATGTCTGGTAGGAGGACTGTTTGCTGCACTCCAAAGTGGGCATGACTGCCTGGCTGGCCTCTCAGGCCGGCCAAACAGTCATGCACACTATGCATGTTGCCACCGGGCTGCATTACACGGCCTGGTGGGGAACATGCCCAGTCTCCCATTCACCATCTGAGCGCCGAGCCACGGCGCTCCAACCAATCACAACACTGCATTGCAGTGTTGTGATTGGCTTAGGGGAGGGAGCCTGTGTGATTCCTGGTTACAGCAACCACAGACAGACAAAGAGGGACGACGGGGCAGCGGTGAGGCGGTGTGTGTGTCATTTTTAATTTTGTACACCCAGCTCCCTCCATTCTTGTTCTCTGCCAGCTGCTACTGCTTTGGTGTTACTTCTAGGGGATCCTGGGTTCAAGGCTAGCAGATATAGTCTTCCTTCTTCAGACAGCAGGGCAGTCCCTTTTATGAATCTTCCACAGGCACAGGAGTGTTCTGGTGAGGTTTTTTTATGGTGCCACCTAGTGGCAGCCTGTGTGTGGGGTCCCTCTCTTTGTCTATCCTCAAACTGGTTATGGTCAGTTCAGCTCTTTTTCTTGGGTTTGGTTCCAAACTGTCTAGGGCAACAAATGGCAGGCAGGTCCAGGTGCCAGCTGTACTTGCCAGTGACAGAGCAGCCAGCTTCAGTAGTCAGGAAGGGGATAGGCACTAGGCTCAGTCTATCCCGCTCAGGAGAGGAACACCTTGCTCCATACCCAAGGCCCTGTTGTCCCCTGTCTGGAATGAATGCACAACACACCACAGGAGAGCCATTTAGATGACTGTGGACACTAGCAGAAAGATACATTTTGTTTAGACAAGAAAATGCCAAATTTCTAAAAGGGGCATTTTCAGAATGGTAACCTAAAATTTGACTTTATCATTAAAAATGATCATCCATTACAATTCAAATGAGAGGACGAAGTCCCCAAACTGAAGTTATCACTTATTAAATCTAGCAAGGCAACCCAATGTTAGTCTACAGAAGAGATAGCCTTGCTACAGTGAAAAATGATTTTTAGGAACTTCTCATTGTCGGGACATGTAAAACTTAAATGCACATGTCCTACCTTTCAAATACCATACACCCTACCCTATGAGTGTTTAGGGGCTACCTTAGGGGTGATTTATAATTATTTAAAAAGGAAGCTAACAAAAACGAGTTCCACAAAAATAGGAGAATGAAGGAAAAAAGACTTGGGGAATAGCAGGACAAGGCTTTCAGGTCTAACAAATATCTCTGTGATCCTACAAACATACCAAAGTTTCAGTCACATTCAAATAAATTATTACAGACTTACTCTGAAAACAGTACTAGATAATAGATGGATAAGTAGACTATATAACTAAACACTGAGTGCATACATCGAATTGCCTCATATAAAGAAGCTCTATAAAATCAAATGTTCATGGGATGACACATCTATATTACACATAGGATCTGGCAAATAAACATCAGCTCTTGACTAAATAGCAAAGAAACTCAGCTTATTTAACATAATACATTTCAAGTTAACATGATACTTTGCAGCACACACAAACATACAGAATGAAGACTGGTGCCGGATCAGAAGTAAAGAGAATGCAACTACAGTGTCTTTTAATAGCAGGCATATCATTTACTGGTTAAAAGATGACCAGCAAATCTAAAAGTCACAATATATTAATGCCTGAGATTCAATAAGCTCAAAAAATCCAGCCAAAGGCAAAGAATAGTTTGGGTCTTAACTAAACATTTCACTAACTTCCCAACATATTGCGGATCATATAATAAAAACAAGTGCTTATGCGCTCATGGGCAACTAGTAAATGGCTCCTTTGATTCAATAAATCCCCGACTGCAGCTCACCACATTTAAACTGACTGTGTAATATCTTAAAAAGCAAATATATTGTGCAGCAAAACATGTTGCTTATCATTCAAAACTGTATCTTAGACTCCCTTTCTAACATTAACAAATGTATTAATAAAACACTAAGGACCTGATTTATATCTTGGCGGGCGGGTTACTCTGTCACAACGGTGAGGGATATCCCATCTGCCGAAATATAAATCCCATACGATATAATGAGATTTATATTTCGGCGGACAGAATATCCGTCACTGTTGTGACAGAGGAACCTGTCCACCAAGACCTAAATCAGGCCCTAAGGCTCAGATTTACTAACACATTGCACTGTGTTTGTGCATCACAAAAATTCCAAAAAACCCAGCGCAAAGTGTTGAGGTGGGATTTACTTTACAACAAAAATCCCGACTATGCGCTAAAAACCTATGCCTTCTTGAGGCAGAAGTAACAGTGGAGCAACTTTCAACAGTCTCAACATTTTTCCAACTTTGCTCATGTGCTGCACTGAACAGAACATATTCAAAGTGGTAAAAGTATGAATGCATGGTTTTTGTACTAGAAGGATCAGCTGGCAGTACAAAGCCTATGCTCAACAGAACACACACACTCATGAACTATTGTCCAGCTGAACATGTACCTTTTCACACAACAAAGCACAGTGAATTAGAGTGAGTGATGTAGAGAATGGAAGTCAAAGACAAAGCTAACGTACAGAGGGATGCCAATGTTGTGGTATGAAAGAAGCGTTTGTTTTGAAAACGAAATAAATGTTTTTCTTTTTTCTATTTTCCTCTATTTATCTGGTTGAATATTGACAGTCCTATCACCATCTAGGCATGGATAAACATTTAAATGATATGCTTCTATTATCCATTCCATTCAAATATATTTTAATTTTACAATCCCGACTCAAAATTCGTCGTACCAGTTTTTACAATTAGCTGCAATCACAAAATGCCAAAACAAGACAAATACAGATATTTTCTAAATGACAATAATGGTGCTTTTCCAATTCATTAATGCCAAAGTGTTTTTTACAGGTTTCAGAGGACTTCTTATTGCCATGGGAGAAGTGTTCTTTTAAGATTGTATAACCCCCACCTTTCTGCTCGCAAATGCTTCTCCAATCAGTGCCGGGGTAAAGTCAGGATTTTTGCGGTTAAGGTGTAAATAGGACTGGGAAGGTTTTCACTGTTTTGTCTTGTGATACTATGTCCCAGATCTCCATTACTAAATGTAAATCTGAGGCATACATAACTTCTGGTCTATGCTGCAAGAGGAACCAAAGGAGATCTCATAAAGGTCTGCCCATCAGCCCGCCTTTCAGGTGAGTCCAGAGGTTTTAAATTTTCCTCTCATTTCATGATTTGGCATGGACTTCGGTAATGCCAAGAATAAATAAAATAGCTTACGAAATATATTAATCATTAGGGCCATCCAAGATATAGAGATAGGCTACCATCTATTGAGCTCTTTCTTAATGGATGCTGTTACTGAGGGAATAATTGGCTTTGTACAAATCTTGCATCAATGTTAATAGAAATATCTATATACATATTCACTGAAAAAACCATAGGTTCCAGGGGCATTATAATGTTTTTTTTTTTATTATATTTATTAAGGTTTTAATTGTCATGACACACATATAACATACATTGCAAAAAATATGTCCGTCATTACCGAACTGCCTGAGCAGTTGTACTAATCATTATACATTCTGTTGACATATTACAATTCAAATCACAGGCCATGACACTTTAAACAAAACTACACCAAATAACCCCCCTTCCCTCCCCATGAACCCTCATAAATTGCATGTAGCTAGTAAAAAGATACAACACACTCAGACAAAGTTCGGACTAGCAGCAACTCTTTTGCATATAAACATTTCGTATATGATCCAATGATTACGTCTTAGCCACCTCCCACACAGTTGTTCATACATAAATGCAGGACCCCGTATCCTCCAAACCCCGACTACATCTCCCTTACAATTCTTTCGCCTTAAAGTCTTCCAGTATCGCATTCCACTCTAAGGAGATGGGCTTTTTGCGCATTCCCCGGTCTTCTTCCCTCTTAAGTTCTGCGCCCTCTGCTTTGCCCCACCTCACCATCTTGCCATGCCACTCCATCACCAACGGTGCCGTAGCAGTTTTCCAGCGTTTAGTAATTGCACGCCTGGCCAGTATTAGCACTAAGTTAGCAAATCTGATCATGGGGTTGCCACTTTTGGCTTTCATACCCAACCCCAGTAGAGAACGTTCCGCCAGTACACCTCGCCCTCCCGGCACCACCTCCCTGAGGACCTCGTGCACCTCCGCCCAATAGTGCTGCAAACGCGGACACGTCCACATCATATGGAGCAGGCCGGCACTAGGGTTCTTGCATCGTGGGCATGCGTCCGCCGCGGTCGGATACATTGCGTGTAGCCTGCGGGGGGGTCAAGTAGGCACGATGTAAAATCATAAGTTGGATGAATTTAAACTTCGCATTACAGGACACCTTTCTGGGATAGTCTAGTATTGCAAATGGACCAGTGCGTGTGTCGGAGGTTCCTCACCAGCAGGAGCCCAAGTGGTTCTAATATATATATATTTAGATGGCAAACCTCATTAAAAAAATGATTCAATTACCACACATCGCACTATGGCAGCGTGTAGCAGAAACAGAGAGTTCGGCACCCCCCTCTCCTCTACAAACGTGTCGTGGTTCATCAGTGTGTGATCTGCAAACAACATACCAACAGTATCTACACCCGCCTCCGCCCATGTAGAGATGTGTCTCCGTGAAACTGTTCCCAGGGGTGCAGTTATACCAAGTAATGGTATATTAGGTGCATATGGAGTACATGTCTTCGTGTAAGCCAATGCTCTTTTCCAGTACGTTATTGCCACCTTCAGCAGCGGGGGAGCGGTTGGCGCGAGCACTCGACCGGGCAGCAGCAGCGCATTCAGGTGGCCTCCATCCCATTCTCTCTGTGACATTTCTATTTCCTGGAGGTTGCGCCCCACTATCCAATATGATAACCACTGCAGCTGTCCCGCATAACAATATGCCTTAAAATCCGGTGCGCTCATGCCCCCACCCCTGCTGGACAGCTGCAGTTTGGCTAGGCCCACTCTGCGCCGATCCGGACCCCAGATCAGCTCCACCAGCAATGTATCCAGCAACTTGAACACACTCATCGGGAGCACAAGAGGTAGGTTCATGAAGTAATAAAGTAACCGTGGGAGCATCACCATTTTGGCAATAGCCACTCTACCGGCCACCGAGAGGGGAAGAGACATCCAGAACTTTATTTGACCTCTCAGTGAGTTTATCGCACGGATTACATTGCCATCTATGACATCCCCTGGTTCCCTATACACATTGATACCCAAATACTTAATCGTGGTCGGCGCCACCCGGAATGACCACTGCCCAAACTGTATAGTGTCCTGCAGCAACCCCTCCGTAAACGCGAAGGCATATGACTTAGTTTCATTGATAGCAAGCCCTGACAATGAGCGAAATTCGTGAAATAGCGCAGGGAGGGGCCATGAGACACCCCCCAGATCTGTAAGATATAGGATAATATCGTCCGCATAGGCGGAGACAACATGCGTATCATGGCCAGTTGTAATACCCTTATGGAGCGCCAGTCTACGAACCTTCTCCAATAGGGGTTCCAGAGCCAACACAAAAATCAAGGGGGAGAGCGGACAGCCCTGTCTTGTACCTCTCGCCACTACATATTGTCGCGAAATATATTGTCCCATGCGAGCTCTAGCAGTGGGGTTAGTGTATAAAAGGGAGACCCATTGTATGAACGCATCCGGTATCCCGAACCGCGGTAGAGTCCGGAACATGTAGTCCCATCGTAGAGAGTCAAAAGCCTGACGCATGTCTAATGAAATACACCCCTGATGTTGAGGGTGCATTCTGGAGTGCGACATAAGGTGATGCAACCGCCGGATGTTATGGGCTGTACTACGGCCCGGTACGAACCCGCACTGATCCGTGTGAATCAGTCGGGGTATGTGGCCTTGGAGCCCTATTAGCTAACAATTTACTTAAGATTTTATAGTCGGTATTGAGTAATGAAAGGGGTCGGTAACTTGCAATATCCTTACTGTCCCTACCCGGTTTGCGCAAAGAGACCACTAGAGCCTGAAGTGTGGTAAGTGGCAGAGAGCCATGTTCCAGAGACTCCTGATACATTTGGCGCAGATGCGGAACCAGCAATGGCATATAAGTCACATAAAACTCAGCCGGCAGGCCATCCAGTCCCGGAGTCTTATTCTTAGGAAGTGCCCGGAAAGCCGTTCTGATCTCTGCCTCCGTCACCGGACCCTCAAGCCCCTTCCTGATCTCATCTGTGACCTGCAGGAGGGGGAGTCCCTCGAAGAAGGAGTCAAACTCTCTCTGATCCAGCTCCGCTGGGGCGGCATATAACGTCTCATAATATGATTGAAAGGCCATGTTTATTTCTAGTTGTGTGGTTGCAAGAACACCCTCTTGTGTATTAATTTCAAGTATCGGAGCCGTCTGTGGGGCTTCGCGTATTATCCTGGCCAACAATAGTCCCGTCCTATCTGCCTCAGCATGCTGTTTTCGGGTATATAAGGTGTAATCTAGCACTCGTAAGTCTTCCAGCAGTTCTGCATATTGAATGCTCGCGTCCTGCAATTTCCCGTTCCCCGAAGCACCCCGTACAGTCTCCTGTTCTAACTCCCGTAGGTTATTCTCAACGGCTTTGAGCCGAGTAAGTACAGCAGCACGGGTCCCCACCTGTGTACTAATTGCAACTCCCCGCAGCACTGTCTTAAATGCGTCCCACTCAAGCTGCCGCGTGCTGGCAGTATGTGCATTCACCTCAAAATAACTTGTTATTGCTGTGGATAGCGCTTCCCTGAACACCGAGTCCTCTAGCAGAGTGGGCTGCAGTTTCCATGTCGGAACGGGGGTAGGCACCCTCCCCCATTTCACAACTACTTCCAGCGGGTTATGATCAGAAAGGGTTTTACCTAAATATGTAGTGTCCAACACATTAGCTACCAGGGACAGTGAACAAAAAATCCTGTCAATACGGGTGTGCAGGCCATGAGGTGGTGAATAGAAGGAGTACTCCTTAGCTGTTGGGTGTTTCATGCGCCACACATCACTCACTCCCCACCCGTCCGCCCATCTATGCAGACAGTCAGCCTGTTTCTTGCTTCCTGTATTGTGCAATGGCGGGTGAGACCTATCCAGATCTATGTCAAGCACTGCATTGCAATCGCCACCCAACACCCACGGGTAAGAGTCCCACCCCGCCAATGCCGTGGATAACAGGTCCAGAAATCTATCCTGCTCCATGTTTGGGGCATATATACTTCCCAATACCGCACGACGCCCATCCAGAGTACCCAGAAGGAGCACATATCTGCCACTGACATCAATTCAGTGCTCTAACAATTTAAAGGGTGTGCCATTCCGGATCCAAATTGCGGCTCCCCTAGCAAATGCCGAGTATGAGGTATGGAACAACTGCCCCCTCCATTTCCTTTGCATTTTAATGGCTTCAGCCGTCGTGAGATGAGACTCTTGCAGGAGCGCAATATGCACCTTCCTGAGGTGAAGCTGCGCTAAAATTCTATGTCTTTTGTGTATGGAACCAAGCCCTCGCACGTTCCAAGACGTAAACGTATATGTGCTAGAGTGTGCCATCCAATCCTATCTTACAAACAGAGACCTGTCTTGCCTTCTCTGCCCGTGGTGGAGTGTGTTGCGAACATGCAATATGGTTCATATCTAAACTTCCCAATACTAGGTTCCCCCAAAAAACGTTAGAGGGCCAAACTAAGAACCAGAAACGATACCAAAAGGCAGTCGCCATAGGGGGAGCGGCAACCACCATGCTATTGCACACTGTAGCCCGCATGCAGTGACATTATTTACAGCGCTCCAACTCCTGCCCCATCAACTCAAAATAATTTTAAAGAACGATACCCACCGGCAGCATTATGTACATTGGAACATAATAAATAGCAACTTATACGATACCATCTTTCAGAGGGACCACTATATTACATCAACATTCGTTCACAGTCTGTGGGGTAACCGATGAAAACAGCACAAGACTATGCTCAGAGTCTGACTGGATTGTATCGTCCTCCGATGAATGAACAATCTTATCTCGGGTTTGGGCGTCATGATCCGCCAGGGCCGCAGCCGTCAGGAGAGCGTCCTTTTGACTGTCCGATATCTGCTCCGGAGATGGGCTCACACCGGTCCCGCCGCCACGTCTCCCATTCCCTGCCGAGCCTGTCGTTCCCGTAGTTCTCTCCAAAGACCTTGCAGATCGACTCGGTGACGCCCCGGTCAGTGACACAGGTGGTGTAAACGTGACCTCCAGCCATTCCTCCACTTCCTCAGGATTATCAAAAAATAGAGGTTTTTTGCCATGTATAACCTTCAAGCGGGCTGGAAAGAGCAGGGCATATTTCAGATTGTGTTGTTGCAATTTCTTTTTGGCATTTTGAAAAGTGGCTCTCGCTTTCTAAACTGTGATCGTAAAATCCGGGTACAGGGAAATGGTCTTGTTCTCATAACGGATGGGAGCGTTCTCCCTAGCAGCCCGCAGGATTGTGTCCCGATCCTTGTAATTCAGTATTCTGGCTATTAATGTTCTAGGCGGGGCCCCCACTGGGGGAGGCTTGGACGGCACCCTATGAGCCCTTTCTACACTATAATGTGCCGACAGGCCCTCCCTCGTGACGTGCTCCCGCAGCCATGTTTCCACAAATTGGGTGGGATTACGTCCTTCACTTTGTTCCGGTATGCCCAGCAAGCGAACATTGTTGCGGCGGGAGCATCCCTCGGCTTCATCCACCTTGTCCTGCAATCCCCGCAGCTGGCGCTGGACTTGCTCCATTTGGGAGGTATACGTCGCTTGTTGAGGGATCAAATCATCCAGTGCAAGTTTGTTTAATTTCACCTTTTCAGCCAGCTTCTTGTGGTCTGCCTGCAGGATAGGGGCGTTATAGTTAGTTGGACTTTTCACTCATACAAAACCATTAAAATTCCCCCGTTATAGTTAGTTCAGCTAACTATAACTCGCGCGCCCGCACTGCACTGCTGATGACGTCACATATTACATTACTCATGACATGGTCAGTGACATCACTGATGACATCACTGATGACATCTCAAATGACATCACTGATGACATCATCCAGTAAATGTGTTTTTCTGAAAATTAAATATGTTTTAAATATATGTATATCACAAGGTCGATGGAAGAATAAATGGGTATATAAGTGTCTAAGTTGATGATTTGTTTTTGAAAAATTGATTGATTAAGTGTATCTTAGTGAATACATGGCTTAGTCAGTAATGTTTAAATATGTAAATATCTGTATCAGTCTCTCACTTTGTGTATAAGTGGCTGCATGGGTGGTGAGTAGCTACATGAGTGTCTATATAGGTTATTAGTTGTTTTTTGAGTATCGGTATGAGTGTCTGAGTGTCTATATGGTTCGTTGGGGGGTATTACATAGTGCATAGGTGCATGAATGAGTGACTCAGTTTGTATGTGTTGAAGACAGCATGTGTGCAGGATTGTATGGGTGGATGAGTGTGTGCATGGGTGTGTTAGTGAGTGAATGACTGTCTCAATAGTGTCTTTATGATTTACTACATATGTTTTAAACTAGTATATGTGACTATTGGTGTATATAAGTGAGTATATGTGAGAGTGAGAGATTGGAAGAGTTCCTGTATGAATAAGTATGTGTTTCTATAAGTGATTGTTTAAAAGACTAAGTATGTGTAAGTTTCTGTAGAAGTAAGTGTGGTGGTGTGTGTATAACTGTATATGCAAGTAAATGGATGTTTGATTCTTTATTAGCATGAGTGACTGTGTGTGAGTAACTCTATGGATGAGTGGGTTGTGTAACAGGATGTATAGGTGTTTGAGTACATATGATGAGTGAGTACATGTATGAGTAACTGTATAGGACTGTTGGTGAATGAGTGGATGTGTATGTGGATCTTAGAATTACTGAATAGGTTTTTGTAACTGGTATTGGTATGTCCATTGTTTTGAAAATTTTATTTTTTATTTTTGAATGTGTATCAAAGGTTATATTAGTGTGAGAGGAGGTCTGCCACTCTATCACAAGGATGATGTAATCAGTGATGTAATTTGAGATGTCATCAGTGATGTCATGAGTGATGTCACTGACCATGTCATGAGTGATGTAATATGTGATGTCAACAGCAGTGCATTGCGGGCGCGTGAGTTATAGTTAGCTTAACTAACTATGACGGGGGAATTTCAATGGTTTTGTACAAGTGAAAAGTCCAGCTAACTATAACGCCCCTGAAACCTATGGTTTTTTCAGTGAATTTCTAAGGTTTTTTAAATGCTAATTCCTAACTATAAAGTGCCTGAAACCTATGGTTTTTTCAGTGAATTTCAAAGGTTTTTTAAATGCTAATTTCTAACTATGCCTACAGAGATAGGACATGCGAAGAAAGAAGAAAAAACGCACAGAGAGAAAAAAAATAAATGCAGAAAAAAGCAACAGAAGTCCTCAAAGACGAAGAAAAGTGCAGGAAGAAGGATAACCTGCAGAAAGAACAAACAGAAGAGCAGAAAGAAGCCTTGTTGCAAAATCATCCTGTACCCTCAACTTTTTCAGACGGATACTGGTGGTAACTGAGTCTGACTAACCAGTCCTAGAGCCAGTGTTATGTTAAAAGACACTCAGAATACAGTGAAAATACCTACATACACTAGGGAACACTATGCGTTGGGGTCCCCCTGTGATTAGCATGACCTCCTCTGTAAGCCCCTAGTATATAATAGGGCAGGGGAATTAAAACTACCTCTTAAAACGCGCCACAGGGTGTGTTTGCGCACGTCACCTCAGGCCCCGTTCCCTCCCTTCCCCACTGTGTAAACACGCCCTGTGGCCGTTTTAAGTTGGGAGATTAAGTCCCCTTGAATCCTGAGGGTCCCTAGGGTCCAACTAGACCACTAGGTACCTCCAGTAAGCGCCACAGAGCTGAGTTGCAGAGAGATGTAAAAAGGGGCACAGCCTAAACCACCTCTCTGCAACGCAGTGCAGTGGCGCTTACTGGAAGTACTTGGTGGGCTAGTTGGCCCCCAGGGTCCCTCAGGATTGAAGGTGAATTATTTCCCCAACTTAAAACGTGCCACATGGCGTGTTTGCATACGTTAACTCAGGCCCCATCCCCTCCCTTCACCACTGTGTAAACACACCCTGTGGCCGTTTTTAGTTGGGAGATTAAGTTCATTTTAATCCTGAGGGTCCCTAGGGTACAACTAGCCCACTAGGTACCTCCAGTAAGCGCCACAGAGCTGCATTGCAGAGAGGTGTAAAAAGTGGCATGACCTGGACCACCTGTCTGTAACGCAGCTCAGTGGCGCTTACTGGAAGCACCTGGTGGGCCAGTTAGCCCCCAGGGGCTCTCAGGATTGAAGGGGAATTATTTCCCCAACTTAAAACGTGCCACAGGGCGTGTTTGCACACATCACCTCAGGCCCCGTCCCCTCCCTTCACCACTGTGCAAACGCGCCTGTGGCCGTTCTAAGTTGAGAGATTAAGTCCCCTTGAATCCTAAGGGTCCCTAGGGTCAAACTAGCCCACTAGGTACCTCCAGTAAGCGCCACAGACCTGCGTTGCAGAGAGGTGTAAAAAGGGGAGTGACCTCAGATCACCTGTCTGCAATGCAGCTCCCTGGCGCATACTGGAGATACCGGTTGGGCTAGTTGGCTCTTAGGGACCCTCAGTATTGAAGGGGAATTAATTCCCCAACTTACAACTCGCCAAGGGGTGCGTTTGCAGAGTGCTGCAAGGAGGGGGCGTGGCCTCTTGCGTGATGCCGGTCTTTTATTTATTTTAGTTTTTTAAGAAGGGGGCTGTGTGGCCCCCCTTCTTTTTCAAATTTATTGGCCCTGGGGACACCATCCCCCAGGGCCTGCCCCCTAATTTTTTTTGTTGAAAAAAAATCATTTGGAAGGGGGCCGCGTGGCCCCCCTCCCAAGGCCTTAATCGGCCCCGGGGACCCCAACCCCCGGGGCATGGACTTTAAAAAAAAAAAAAAAATCTTTAGGAGGGGGGCTGCGTTGCCCCCCTCCTCAGGCCACTTATGGCCCCGGGGATTCCATCCCCCGGGGCCGGCCTTTGTTTTTTATTATTTATTAAAATAAAATATATTTATAGAAACCCCTAGGACATGCTGGACAAACCGTATGTACCTATCACCATGACGATGTGTGTGATATTCATTAAAAGGCGACTATGCATACAATGAATCCACGTGGAATGTATTTACACCGCTAGTGAAGCTCTGACGTGTCTGATGCCCTACCGTGCCTAATCCCGGCACCCCCGCCGGTTGGGTACTCTCCAAGTAGACACCCTTGTCTTTTATTTATACAAACATGGGTAGCTATTGACGGGCACATTTAATACACACGCACACCAAGCCATTCAAAGGGAATTCGACAATAATTCGACCAAAACTATGCAAGAAACCCCCCTCACGGTTAATAAAACACACATAATACTTTTTATTTTACTCTCTGGAAAGGAGACGAACCTCACTTGAGAGTCACAGCGCGCTCCTGGCTGAGCCCAATGCTGTGTTACACCCACCAGTGCCCGCCGAGTGCCACACACCTCTGTATTCCACAAGCTAGTGCGTATGCTATGACACTCTCCAGCCGATGTGCACTGTAACACCACCCCGTGAATATGTCATGCTACACTTGCCTTCGCACGGGTTATATTGCCCCATCTAACATGCCTTCCTCGATGCCTATGTTATAACGCACAGTGCTATGCCATACATATTACAATCTGGGATTCATATCTTTGTCACAGTGCATATGCAGCGTTACACTCGCCAGCACATATTTTATATTACAACTTTAGAGACTAGTTAGGTTACACAACACTGCCCTGTGCATATTACACTCCAAGGCGCATATCGCATAGCACGCGCTAGTGCCTGTGCTATCTCGCGCTCTCCTATGAATCTGTCATTGCGCACAATGTATTGCATATTATATTTCACGCCCCGGTTCATCTTATATCACACTTTTTGGTGCATAGTTTATACCATACACTATATCTAGTTTTCATTTTCAATCGTGCTCTCAGGACTATGTTCTATATAACTCTGCGTTCACCTACCCTTTTCACAGGCATTACATTTTGCGATGGGGGTGGAGGGTTAGGGGGTGTTTCTGTCAAGTGAGCCCAGAGTCACAGTCACAAACATCCTCTTCTTCCTGAATAAAAGTGAGATTATGCTGCATACTTGTTCATATTGTAAGTAGTTCGCACAGACACACATTTTAAAAACAATAAAGTTCCTAATACCCACCTTCTCTGAACAGTTAGCTTGCTGCCCCATCCACATCCTCCCTGTCCTCTGTTGTCTGAATAAATGGACTAGCCTCCTCCCTCCTGCCATGCATGGTCTGATGTGCTGCCACTGCCCTCCATTTAGCATGATGTACCAGTTCACTCCTCCTGCCCTCCATTGCCCAAATATATGCCCCATTATTGACCTCCTTCTTAGCCTCTGTGCTTAGCTTCGTGCCCCTATTCTCCTTCCCCCTGCCCTCCGATGTCTTTGTGCATGCTCCTCCTCCATCCTTTTTGACCACCATGTTCCATGGACCTGCCACTCCTATCTACTCTGAGTGTTCTGTTGAGCTGCCACTCCCCTCCCACCTGCCTAGCATTGTCAGATGACTGTAACCTATCCCTGCCACCTCCACCCTGCCTGTCCACATGCCATGCCCCTATCCCCTTCCTCCTGTCCTCCATGGTCCATTTTACTGCCACACCCTTCTGCCCTCCCTGGTCTGTTGTGCTGCAACTGCTCCTCTGCATGCCCCATGCGGTCTGTTGTGAGGCCCCTTCCCCTGAACTCTCTTGTCTGTGCCCAGGTACTGACCCTCCCTTCTATCCTCCATGCTCCGTTGTGCATGCCCCTGCACCCTCCTTCTTGCCCATCATATCCATTGTGCTGCCACTAACCCTCCCGCTTGCCATGCATGGTCTTCTGTGCTGCCACGCCCCTCCCACCTTCCCTGTGGTGTCAGCTAGCTGCCCCTGACCCCCCCCACCTTCCCTCCATGGTCTGTGTGTATGCCATCACAATCTCATTGTTGTTCTCCATGGTGTGTCTTGTTTCTAGTGCCCATCCTGCCTGACCTCCATGGTCATCTTGCTGCTCCTGCCCTGCCCCCTTGCCCCCAACCCTTTGTTTCCAGACCCCTATTCCATCCCTCCTGGCTTGTCTGTTCCATTGTAATGCCCCTGATCCGTCCCTCCTTCCCTTTATGGTCTGTTATGCTGCAGCTTTCTCTCTTGTCTGTCCATTATGGTCAGCTAGCTACCATTGCCTCTTTCCCCTCTGTTCTCTGTTGTCCATGTGCATGGTCCTGTCCCCTCCCTATTGCTTTCTATGGATTGTTGTGCTGCATTCCCGTCCCGCATGCACTGTGTGGTGTATTGTGCTGCTGCAAACCCTGATGCCTGCCCTGTAGGGTCAGTGTGGTGCACCTCTCCATGTCCCTCCTGTCCTCTGTTATCTGAGTCCATGTCCCTACCCCAATTCCTCCTGCCTACCATGATCCAATGTACCATACTTGCGAACATTTTGAACTTGGTAAGAGGGAGATTTAGAAAAAAAACTGGGGTATTGATTTTCCCCTTTGAGTTACATTGAAAAAGAGGAGATTGTAGACAGGAGACAGATCAAATAAAGCCCATTTGAGCTTAAAAACATTTGACATTTCCTGGCTGAAACGGGTCTGTTGGCATGTATGGTTGTACTACCACTGCCTCTTCCTTCTGCCCAAAATGGTCTATTATATTGTCACAGCCTCTCTTGCCAGTCCTGTATTGTTGGTTTGTTGCCCCTGCCCCCCTTTCCACAGCCCACCATAGTCTGTTGTGCTGCCACTGCCCTTCCTGCCTGCCCAGTGTGGTCAAATTGTTGCCACTGCACTCTCCTACCTGCCTTCAATTTTCAGAGTCCGTGCCCCTGGCCTCTGCCTCTCAACAGTATCCCAATGACAAACTAGATAGCTAACAATCTATATTTATTAAAAAGTGTGGAACGCCTTACGTCACCTTGATGTAATCAAAACTGTAATACCTAGAGCATTTCCTTTAGAAATTACATATATGAGAGAGTCTTATTTGCTTCAAAATTATGGTTAGTGCTCTAAAAAACTAAAATGAGGACATATTTTCTGAGTTTTCAAATAGCGACAAAGAACTTTTAAATTATTTGTAATCTTTATGTTTTTATATCCAGTTGACCACTTGATTAAATGTTGCACTTAGGGGAGAGGATGTGGTGTTACTTCCAGAGCTGCAGACTTTGCAACTGGGGAACCAGGTTGGAGTTTCTGCTTCAGCTCAACATTCTGTGATTCTGGTCAAATCCCTTAATCTCCCCATGGCTACAACCAAAATGAATTTGATCTTGTGTGATGTAACCAATGCTCATGTAAAGCACTCCAATACCTGACAAGTCTGCACTATATAAAACTGCAAATACACAAAAAATAAGTGTTTTGCACACTTCTGTCATTGGGCTACATGTGGGCTACATCTGGGTGATATGTGTGCTGCATTTGGGCTCTTTTGTCTCTGGTGGCCATCTTGGGAGATTTATTTGTTATGAAGTTTCCTAATTTCCTCATTTACTGCAGTCTCCTCAGTAGGAAATGCTTTCAGTTTTTTACTTTGATTCCATCAAGAAGGTATTCAGATATGTCACACATTTGCCATAAATTCTGAATGTTCGCACTCTAGTTGCTCATTAGATCACTGTAGTAAAGCTACTGCTCACCACGGAAGTCTGCTGCTGGTATTAAAAGTGCATGTTTCAGTCTGCATATCAGAATTTTTTAATGAAATAGAAGAGGATTTGAGAAGTCACTCAAAATGTGCCCTAATTTTTCTTTCTTCAGCACTAATCATAATTTCTATGGCAAAATGAACCCCCTCATTGTGTTCCTTTTTAAATTAAATGTTTTAAGTGTTACCAGTTTATTCCAATCAAGATGGCTTCAGGTGTGCCATACTTTTGTGATAAGTAATACAGTAAGCGCTCTAGTTGTTCTTAAGAACACTCTGGGACATTCTGTCATTGGGCTATACTTGGGCTACATCTGGGTGATATTTGGGCTACATTTGGGCTCTTTTGTCTCTGATGGCCGTCTTGGGAGATTTTTTTTTTATGAAGTTTCCTAATTTCCTCATTTACTGCAGTCTCCTCAGTGGGAATACTTTCAGTTTTTTATTTTGGTTCCATCAAGAAGGCATTCAGATGTGTCACACATTTGCCATAAATTCTGAATGTTAGCACTTTAGTTGCTTATTAGATCACTGTAGTAAAGCTACTGCTCACCAGGGAAGTCTGCTGCTGGTATTGAAAGTGCATGTTTCTGTCTGCATGTCAGAATTTTTTAATGAAATAGAAGAGGATTTGATAAGTCACTCAAAATGTGCCCTAATTGTTCTTTGTGCAGCACTAATCATACTTTCTATGGCAAAATGAACCCCCTCATTTTGTTCCTTTTTAAATTAAATGTTTTAAGAGTTACCACTTTATTCCAAACAAGATGGCTTCAGGTGTGCCATATGTTTGTCATAAGTAGCACTGTTAGCGCTCTAGTTGTTCTTTAGAACACTCTGGGAAGCTGCAGTAGAACACAAAGGAATCAACTGACAGTCTCTGCCCTTGTTGGATGTACATGTTTTACTGAGAATGTCAGATTTCATTCTCACATGACTGAGAAAGATAATGTGAATTTACAGAAAATATGCTCTCAGTTTAGCTTATAGATCACCTTCCAAACCTCTGTGGGAAAAGCATGAGAAAATAGTTTTCTCTCAAACATGATTCATGATATCACAGCAGAAGGCTTTTTCACATGGTAAAATCACCGTAGAACACACCACAATTCCTAAAATGAGTATGGTACCATGAACAAATGATTTATAATGTAACTAAAGTCTTAAAACCTTGTATTAACTGCAATGCTTTTTAATGAGGTGCTATCATGTATATTGGTCCCAAGATGGCTGCCAACACTTCCTGGATGAAGTGCTGACAGCCAATCAGATCTCACGATGAGATGTGTGGTTAGGCTGCGCCCAGATATATATGTGATTTCACTTTTGATTTTCTCAGGAACTACTGAACGGATTTACAGCATTTAAGCAAAAGGCACGAGTCTGAACTGAGGACTACCTCTTTGCCAAATTTGGTGCAATTCCGTTCAGCACTTCGGGCTGTAGCTGCGTCAACAGGTCCTATGGGAAAATGCATGGGGAAAACGTGTTTTGGGACCCCCTTTTTTCTCGGCCCCCGCTTGACGAATCACTGTGAACTTTTCAGGATAGGAGCAGACTGGAGCTGGCCAAAAGTATGGAAACTTTCGCGAAGATTCATCAATCAACGCCAACGTTATTCCAAATAGAATGTTGCGGATTTCCTATGGAAAATAGGTCCTAACTATAACTACCTACTGGCGACTGCCAGTAGGTAATATATATATATATATTCAGTGAAAAAACCATAGGTTTCACACATGTTATAGTTAGCTGGACATTTTACTCGTAAAAAACCAATGAAATTGCCCCGTTATAGTTAGTTCAGCTAACTATAACTCGCGCGCCCGCAATGCACTGCTGATGACGTCACATATTACATCACTCATGACATGGTCAGTGACATCACTCATGACATCACTGATGACATCTCAAATGACATCACTGATGACATCACTGATGACATCATCCAGTGAATGTGTGTTATTCTGAAAATTACATATGTTTTATATATGTATATCTCAAGGTCGATGGAAGAATAAATGGGTATATAAGTGTCTAAATGGATGATTTGTTTTTGAAAAATTGATTGTGTAACTGACTGATTAAGTGTATCTCTCACTTTGTGTATAAGTGGCTGCATGGGTTGGTGAGTAGCTACATGGGTGTCTATATAGGTTATTAGTTGTTTTTTTGAGTATCAGTCTGAGTGTCTGTATGGTACGGTGGGGGGTATTACGTAGTGCATAGATGCATGAATGAGTGACTCACTGTTTGTATGTGTTGAAGACAGCATGTGTGCAGGACTGTATGGGTGGATGAGTGTGTGTATGGGTGTGTTAGTGAGTGAATGACTGTCTCAATAGTGTCTTCAGGAGTAACTACATATGTTTTAAACTAGTATATGTGAGTATTGGTGTATATATGTGAGTATATATGAGAGGGAGAGATTGAAAGAGTTCCTGTATGAATAAGTATGTGTTTCTATAAGTGATTGTTTAAAAGACTAAGTATGTGTTAGTTTCCGTAGAAGTAAGTATGGTGGTGTGTGTATTACTGTATATGCAAGTAAATGTATGTTTTATTCTTTATTAGCATGAGTGACTATGTGTGTGAGTAACTCTATGGATGAGTGGCATTGTGTAACAGGATGTATAGATGTATGAGTACATATGATGAGTGAGTACATGTATGAGTGACTGTATAGGACTGTTGGTGAATGAGTGGATGAGTATGTGGATCTTAGAATTACTGAAGAGGTTGTTGTAACTGGTATTGGTATGTCCATTGTTTTGAAATTTTTAGTCTCTATTTTTGAATGTGTGTATCAAAGCTTATATTAAGGTGAGAGGAGGTCTGCCACTCTATCACAAGGATGATGTCATCAGTGATGTCATCAGTGATGTCATTTGAGATGTCATCAGTGATGTCATGAGTGATGTCACTGACCATGTCATGAGTGATGTAATATGTGACGTCATCAGCAGTGCATTGCGGGCGCGCGAGTTATAGTTAGCTGAACTAACTATAACGGGGCAATTTCATTGGTTTTTTACGAGTAAAATGTCCAGCTAACTATAACATGTGTGAAACCTATGGTTTTTTCACTGAATTTCTAAGGTTTTTTAAATGCTAATTCCTAACTATAACGTGTGTGAAACCTATGGTTTTTTCACTGAATTTCTAAGGTTTTTTAAATGCTAATTCCTAACTATAACGTGTGTGAAACCTATGGTTTTTTCAGTGAATTTCTAAGGTTTTTTAAATGCTAATTCCTAACTATAACGTGTGTGAAACCCATGTTTTTTTCAGTGAATTTGCAAGGTTTTTTAAATGCTATTTTTTGTTTTTTTTCTTCATTTTTTTCAAACATATTTTTAATTTAATTTTTTACCTTTTATAAAGACTATGCTTAATTTTTTAAAATCATTAAATATTTTTTTTATATAAATTTTTTAAAATAAACAAGTGACATTTATTTCCAGATTTTTTTTTTTTTTTTTTTTTTTTTATAGTACGCGTACCGTAAGCTCACGGTAAGCGTACGGTTTACGCACCGTCCGTAATCTATCTACACTGCTTGCGTATAGTTGCGTACTTTGCGTAGCGCGCGTACTGCGCGTGGGACGCGTGCGCGCTTACGCAACACGCGCACGTTACGCGGAAGTGCCGGGAAATGACTGTTATGCGCATGCGCGCAAGCGCGTGTCTTTTTTACGCGCACGCGTACTTTTTGCCGTAAGCGTACCGTAAGCGTACCGTAAGCGTACGGTAGGTCATGTGATCTTGAAACACAACTTTTGATTGGTTGAAACTACTTTCAGTTCTAGAACTCTCCTACACCACACCCATTCCCCTCATTTCTGCTTGTGATCCCTTGGGAGAAGGAGCTGGTTTGTCTTTGGGATACGATGGCAGAACAGCAGAGCTCTTCTGAGAGTGAGGCTAGCACCAGCAGCACTGTCTTGAGGCAGAGAGCGAGGAAAGTAAAACCTTCTTATGTTTGGGATTATTTTACTTTTCCAGAAGGCCAGCAAAAGGTGAATGCACCCTTAGTTACTTGCAAGCTGTGTCAGCGTGTACTTTCTAGAGGTAATCCTGACAGGAAGTATTCCTTTGGGAATCACACCATGATGAGGCACCTCAAGGATGTACACAAAAGGACACATGCTCAACTTTTTGGAGGTAACTCTTCAGAAAGACGAGCCAGTACATCCACAGCAGCTCAGCCTGGACCATCACCTGCAGAGCTTACTCCTTCTTCTGCAGCTCAGGTGAGCCCTTCATCTGTGGGGGGAGAATCTCCTTTTGCTGGCCCTCTGGAAATGAACCCTCGATTTCGGAAGGTTGATATTCATTGCACATTTTGTAAAGCTCTAATTTGTTATAGGGAGACCAGTGTTTCCCTAGTGAATAACAAAATAGATCAGCACATTTGTAGCTTTGAATGATTTTCCCATGGTTCCTTTCCTCTGTCCCTGCATGAACACAACGGTTCTTTTAAGAGCCAACCTTATCTTTCATCTTTTTTTTACATTTTTTTTAAAAAACTTTTTTTTTTTTTTTTACCGTACGCGTACGGTAAGCGTACCTTTTTTTTTATTTTTTTAAAAAAACACTAAAAATCATTTTTCACATTACAAGGTCCTTGAAAGACTACAATTATTACTATTGACTTACCATACTCACTGAAAAAAATATTTATTCATTTGTTTTTTTAAAAAATAGTTTTTAAAATGGTTGTAGTTTACGAAAATTTTCTATATCGATCTGAAAAAAAAGAAAAAAGTATTAATATCTTTAAACCATTTTATAATACAGTACACATATTTACATTTTTTACCAAAAAATATTTTTGCCTTATTTTTGCTGTTTTCAGAATATATTGCATTTCACTATAAATTGTGAAAGCAATTGCATTCATCATTTTACAGCGGGCAAAAAAAAATAACAATCTCAAAGATTGTATTAAAAAAGCCCAGAATCTCTTCTCACTTAAACTTATCATTACAGAAATGCATATTATTCTAAAAAAATATCATCTAAAAACAATACTTTTTTCTTTAAAATACCGTCTGATATTTTTGTTTCAGGAGTATAATCACAATATTATATCTCAAATAACTCCAAAATACATCTGATTTTATTTCCTTTAGGCCAAATTGTATTTTTTTTTTTTCCCTTGAATAAATTTCCAAGGGAAAACCATTAAAATTCTAAAGTTTAATCTGTCCAGATCTCACCGATTCTCTGTAACATTTTGGTTCACAAAAATTTTTTGAATAATTTATTTAGTCCACAATAGAATTGCTTACTTTTCCACATGGCCAAATAGTAATTTTTTAAATCATTTTTGTAAAAATTTCCAATGGCAGTCCAATAGCATTCCAAAATTTAAAATGTGCAGAAGTTACCGATTATCTCTAAATTATTGGTTTTTCAAAATTGCATTAAAAATTTAAAAAGTCCACATTACAATTGGTTATCTTTCCTTTAGGCCAAATGATAATTTTAAAAAATATTTTTTCTACAAAATTGCAATGGTAATCCAGTAAAATGGTAAAAATATTTTGTCCACATCTTGCCAAGTCTCTCTAAAATTTAGGTTTCAGAAAGATTAGATAGGAATTAGCTAAATCAAAAGGCAAACGTTGTTTGAAAATCAATTGGGAATCATTACACAGTGTCCAGCCTTTTTCACATTTAAGATAAACTGTGTAATGTCCAGAAGTAACAGTAGGTCCATCATGGAAAATTATTGCAACAGTTACAAAAGTTTTTCCTGAAATTGATAATTGCTGTCCTGTAAACTTCTTTATTAAAGTATCCAATTTTGAACCATCAGCTCTACATCGTTGCATCATTAAAATTACATACTGTCCGTATTCCCTTAAAATTAATGTTGAAAACATGTCAGAATTACACTCACCACATTTCATGCTATGATTAGCATCTTTAACTAATTTTGCAAAAGTGACTGTTTTACTCTCTGGCAATGTCAAATAAATAAACCTTTCATTATCAACAATAGAGCCACATATATTATAACAATTTTCACAACTATGTTCCCATTTATAAGAGAGACCAAAAAAAATGTCAATGGGAACTCCTTCTTCTTCCACTACCTGAAGAAAAAACAACAAGAATTCCTGTGCGTCTTGCTGTACATTTTGAGAAAACTGTGTTCGTCCTGAACATACATCTAAAAGTTTTCTAATGTCAGTAGCACTTTCTATTTGAGTTTTATCTTTACTCAGCTTTTGAAAAAGGAGACTGAGCTCTGAACAGAATCTTTTTCCCTGATTTACTATTATCTGCTCTTGCAAACTTTCCAGATAAAATACAACATTCAGCACTACATTAGCGTAGCAGTTGACACCAGAGCTATTTTCAAAATGACATCCTACAACCTGTTCTTCATTTTCCTTATTCTTTTTGCTTGCAATTACATCACTCCTCTTTTTTTTCCTCTTCTCTACATCTTCATTACAGATATTCTCATTTCTCCTTTTACGAGAAACTACACGTTTCTCCAACACAGGATACTGACCTAAATGAGGAGCATAGGTTCTTCTTAATCTATTATACTCCTTTACACAGTTTGTATCAGCACTAACTTTTGAATCATCAAAGTCAATCATGAATAAACCTGATAATGTTTTGACTCGTGACAAAGCTACATATGCCATACCTTCTTTGAACACAGTTGAACCAATGTTCACAAATGCACAATCTACAGTCAATCCTTGAGACTTGTGGATAGTTACAGCATATGCTAGTGAAAACGGAAACTGCTTCCTACGTACATATAAGTCTTTCACAAGCATGAAACGAACTGAACAACGACAAATGTCTTTAACTTCCTCTATCTGATCAAATTTTATTTTTAAACATTCAATTCCATCTTTTTTCTGATAATTAATAAAACCCACAACTCTTCCCATCGCTCCATTCACTAAGCCTTTTTCAACATCCAAATTTCTCCTTAAAAACACTCTACAGTTCATGCAAACATATAGATTTTTTTCTAATCCTGCTGTTTTGGAGATATTCTTCTCTAGTGAGTCCAATTTATTTTTCAGTTTGCCTGTTACTGTGACAGTAATTCTTCCATCCTCAATTTTGTCCACTGCTTCCAATTTCATGATGTCTTCATTTTCCAATTTCAAAAGCTCCTCATTAAATATTGAGCATTCACGTAGAGTTGGCATTAAGCAGATGACACTTTTGTTTTCTGCAATATTCTTGTATATTTTCTCTGCAACTATTTCTTCCTTTGGAAATAAGTTATGTAGCAGCCGACTCTGTAATGCTTTTTTGCCAACTTCTGTGAGTAGTCCAATTCTGATATCTTTCAGAATACTTCCATATTCTTCATCGTTTGCTTGCCTCATATTAGTTGTAAGTTCCTTGTACTCAAAGAAGGACCAAATATTTGTATTTCCAATGCTTCCCAATGACTTCTTCGTGTCTTCATGTGTCACAGTATTAAACACTGGTTGTCCTTTAACTGGAGTAAGTTGCAAAAGATCCCCAAAAACTATGACGTGTTTTCCACCAAATAACACGTCATAGTCTGTCTTCAAAATTAGCTGCATTCTTAAATGCACAAAGGCAAGCATTAAGTTTGATACCATGCTCACCTCATCAATAATGAGAACTTGCATCTTCTTCAATACTCTTGACACTTCTAAGGATGCTTCTCCAGTTAGCTTGTTGAATTGTATTTTGTTCTCATGCTCCACTGGTAACATTAGCAAACGATGTAAGGTGATTCCTTTTATGTTATATGCTGCTAACCCAGTTGGAGCAGTAACCACACAAGACAAAGTAGAATCCGTTTTTTGCTTTAGGTAGCTTCTGATGACTTTAATTAGGAAACTTTTTCCAGTGCCAGCTTGTCCGCTTACATACATCCTGATTGGATGAAATGATGTGCATGAGCACTCTTTTTTGATATGTAGAAATCCGTGATCAATTTTGTTTTTGATCTCTTCATAAATTTGTTGCTGCTCTTGATTCAGTTGTCTTTCCAAATTTTCTAAGTCTATAAATTCTTCTTGAGCTTGATTCATAGCCGTTTCCACTTCATTCATGGCTATTGATGCTTCATTTTCAACGATTGGTTGTCCTAGGGGATCTTGACTGTATGTTCCTGAACTTTGGCTGTCCTGAGAACTGTCTCTAGCTATTTCTGCTGCAATTGTAGTTTCCTGTTCAATTTCTTCATTTAACATTTGCAGATAAGTTGAGAATGTACTGCATTGTATGCTGTCTTTGCAAGCATTAAAAGAATCTTCATAGCTCTGGAATTCTCCCAGTAGTTCATCCTCTGTACGCCATGGTTTAAACAACTGTAAAAGAGCCAAGTAGTAAAATTCTTTCTTGTCGGTAGTGTCGCAACTCAGCTTCCGGTGATTTATCAAACTTCCTTTGGTTTGCTTCACCAAACATCCTTCTTCACCAACAACTTTATATTTTCCACTGTTGATGTCTTCTGCAGCTTTCCGTGAATAAATGTAGTTCTGCAGCACTTCATAGAGACACATGTTCTCCAGATGATGACTTCTCTTGGGATAATATGTGTCCAACATGTTTGTTTTCAATATGTCTGTACTTTCTGGGTCATTCTCAGCCAAATATTCAATTTCTCCAACAGATTTCAGTACCCGATTTCTCATTGCTGCAAGGCCTAAACTTGCCCAAATTATTCTTCTTGACTTCGAGTAGAGACTTGCAGAAGATAACCTATCTGAACATTCGTAGGATCCAATTTCTCGATGCGATAACATCTTCAAACTAAAACTGTACAGCTTCTTACTGACAGTCTTCTCGTGAGAAATCTCTTCCCACATTTCCTTCAATTCTGTTTTTTCTGATTTCGTAATGTAAGACGTTACATATCGAGCAACAGCAATGGAATTGTCAGCAACATACTGTATATCCATGTTAGCGTTCCACATGGATAAAATGACTGGGTTGTAGTCATTTATATTTTTTGATTCTTCTTTTCTTTTAAGGTTGTAGGTATTCTTAGGTGATTTTCTTGTGATAGTATGTCTCACAGCTGACATAAAACTGTTGACTCTTCCATTTGTAAGAACAGGTCTAGGAAATCCAAATCGACATTTAGTGTAGTATTTTTCTTTGCTCTTGTATTTCCGTCGACAGTATTTTCCACACCGATGACTTTGGAAACGTAGAACTTGCTCCTTTAACTTGTTCTCTTCTGTGTTTTTAGGTATAGCACATGTTGCATATTCTTCAATGTAAGATAACACTGCTTCATCAGTATCTGTTCCAAACTTTGGGGCATCCTTGATCCACAGCAGCATATGAATATGAGGAGCACCTCTTGCCTGGTACTCTTTTCTCCAAAAGAAATCCACTACTTCTCCAAGGGGTGGATTTTTTTTATTGCAGATGAAGGACATCATAGCCTCAAATCTATGATTGAAATATCTGCAAACATTAACCGGATCCAATGAGCACAGTTCTCCTGCTGTCTTGTATTCGATGTTTTCAATGTTTGAATTGGCCTCTCGTAGAAAATCCAGTAAATCATCCCAAGCGTACTCGGCGCAGCTTAGGGTAAGGAACCATGTTGGTGTTCCTAAGTTGCGTAACATGCATTTTAGTTCACCATGGCGTCGGTACCAATATTCATTTGTCCCACGCTGACAAGCCATCAGATTGATCAGTTGTGTTTCCAAATGATCATCTCGGTGCTGCACTTTCTCCATAAAATCCTTAGCAGACACATTTTGTAAATGTACTCCACTTTTTAAAATGTGATTTACTGCATAAGACAGTGCAGACAAGTCGCTTTCAAATAAAAGATGGAACAAATAAGGGATACTTTGTCGAAATCTGGGATCTTCAGCATATAGTCTTGTAGTCCGATACTCAGAAGCTGGAATCTGTTCCGGACGTTCATCGTATCGTCCTCCTTTTCCTTTAGGAAACAGCTGGGGAAAACATCGAGCTTCCAAGCTCTCCTCCCATACACTCACGGGATTTCCTTTTGCTTTCTTCATCTGAAAGAGATCAATATTGTCTCCCATAACTTCTTTCGAATGGAGAGGATGTATGCTAAAATGTTCATAAATTTCTTCTTCCTTTGACTTGTCCACTTTTTCAATTTGTCCAGTTGGTGTTTCTGTGTCTCCTTGTAAATCTTCTTCTTCTTCTTCTTCTTCTATATAAATTGATTCATACCATTTGTTATTTTTTTTCAAATACAAATTTGCTCTTTGTACTTTCCGCACATCTACCAGCTCCTGCCAAATCTTCTTATTCTTTGTAGGGACACCATTAACCAGAATAATTAATGGTTCAGTTTCCAAAGTATCTGCATCAATAGTTTCCATATTTTTTTTCAAATCCAAGGGCAAATACACCACTCTACCTTTTAAACCTCTCAGTAAATCTGAAGGAGGTAATTTACCAGTTTTGGGCTCCATACGTACTATGGTCTGGAACGGATGAACACATTGAATGAGTATAGACTCATATGTATTTAATTCAGAAAGTTCAGCAGGAATAGCATCCAATTCTAAATTATTATGTACAGCTCTGGTCGGCATTCTATTTTCCTCTAACTTGTTGTAGCAGTATTTGCAAATACGCTGATCTTCACCCAATTCAAAACAATTTTCAAGAAATATATATGTGGCAAAATCCATCCACTTATAATTATCTTCATTTTCACTCTTTCTGTAGAGATCAACATTCCTAGTTTGTTTTCTATAATGAGTTCTGCGGCAACAAATACAAGTAACATTTGGTCTTTCATTAGAGACTATTGCAAATTTTGTTATGTGATCATTAAATGTGTTACTTACAGAGGGTTCTACATTCTCTTCCACTTCTGCCTCATTTATTGTGTCCTTCTCTGCACTGTTTTGTTCAGGACCAAAGTAACAAAACTGAATTTCATCAACAACCTTCTCTACATCTGATACCGTTCCTCGGAACAGAGCCCTATTCAATTCATTTAACTTTATTGCTGGACTTTTGGCAAAATACAACCGTCTCACAAACTTTCTCATTTCAGTATGATGAACAGCCAGCATCCTAAAATGATGAAAAACACTATTGCACACTTTTCTAGATAGACAAGCAAGAGAATGACCCTGCAAACCAGTATTCTCTCTCACTCTGCATGGATCCAGACTTTGAAGCACCTTAATCTTTTGTTTTACACTTTTTTTACTATATTCTCTTAGAAACTCTCGAAATCTGTCAATAGATTCCTGACGCACAGTGCAAATACTACTACAATTCCAAGTGTACACTGGGGCTTTAGGACGTCTCCCCATTGCCTCATCTGCCATCACTTGTACCTCATCTCTTGGAACCATTATCTCCTTCTCCATTATGCAACCATTTTTTACTTCGTATGAACGACCTCTGGTGTCAACTGCATGCAGCAAACTATTACTTTGAAAATAGCTTTCTTCATTAAAAAAAGGTTCACTACTTGAACTATGCATCCACTTTCCTAAAAACACTTTACAAAAGTTTGTTCTGTTCACTACTCTTTTGCTTTTGCTTTGTGATTTCAGTACATTAACCATTTTATCTAATGTACGCATCCTATTCAAAATTAATATGAATAGTTTCCTTTTTAATTCTAATGCTTTTGCTGCAATGGCTTCAATTTCTTTTTTTCTCTTATAATATTTAGCCTTTTGCTTATATTTCTTTATATCCTTTATCAAATTGGACATAACTCTTCTCTGAAACATTTTTCTACGTATCTCTTTAAATGCTGTTTTTCTGTTTATGTTAAACTTTTCAATTGCAGAAGGTATATTTGCATTAACTAAATCCTCAATTTTTTGCTGTTCTGTAGGTTTTGTTACATTTTTCCGAGAACAGACATTTTGTACATTTTTGTTTGTTTTCAATATTTTGTTTAGGAATTGTTTTTTTTGCTTACCAGAAGATTTTTTCTTTTTCCCAACATCAGCATCTTCTACTAACTTTGGTCCTCCAGTTGTCCTCAAATATAGTTTTTTTTTTAGCGTTTTTTGAACTCGAGATTTTGTAGGCATCTTAAATTTTGTTCACTGTTCTTCAGCAATACCTGAAAAAAACTAAAAAAAAAATCCTTTATTGTATTTAAATATATTACTACATTTCTTTTCACAATAGTCACAAAACGAAATTTCTTTGCCATTTTGAATGCACACAAACTGCTCTTTTTTTAAAATTTATTTAAATGCACATGTCCAAGCTTTTTTTTTTTTTCAGATCACCACCGTGTGTATTCTCTGTGACTGCCTACACTCCAGCAGGGGCCACCAGCCTTAGTGATGCTGAATATATTTGCATTACAGACTTAAACCTGAAAACCCCACTCGCTTCTAATTACTGTGCATGACTATACATGGCAAGCACATGGGTGTGTGCTAAGCCTCTGCTTCTTCCCCCAAAAATTCGCTCCTCTTTTCCATCTACTGCAACTGTGAAATCACCAGAGCAAGACGCAATAAATTTCTGCCTATAATTCTTCTATGCACACAGAGTCATGTTTTCACATTAGTGCCAAAACGAAATTTCTTTGCCAATTTGAAAGCACACTTACTGCTCTTTTTTTTTCGGGCCAAGTGAAAATCTCTTTTTACACTTTGAAATCACTTTTACAGACTGACACATTCTGAAACCTTTTTGTTAAATTTATTTAAATGCACATGTCCAAGCTGTTTTTTTTTCAGACCACCACCGTGTGTATTCTCTGTGACTGCCTACACTCCAGCAGGGGCAACCAGCCTTAGTGATGCTGAATGTATTTGCATTACAGACTTAAACCTGAAAACCCCACTCGCTTCTAATTACTGTGCATGACTATACATGGCAAGCACATGGGTGTGTGCTAAGCCTCTGCTTCTTCCCCCAAAAATTCGCTCCTCTTTTCCATCTACTGCAACTGTGAAATCACCAGAGCAAGACGCAATAAATTTCTGCCTATAATTCTTCTATGCACACAGAGTCATGTTTTCACTTTATTGCCAAAACGAAATTTCTTTGCCAATTTGAAAGCACACTTACTGCTCTTTTTTTTTTGGGCCAAGTGAAAATCTCTTTTTACACTTTGAAATCACTTTTACAGACTGACACATTCTGAAACCTTTTTGTTAAATTTATTTAAATGCACATGTCCAAGCTGTTTTTTTTTCAGACCACCACCGTGTGTATTCTCTGTGACTGCCTACACTCCAGCAGGGGCAACCAGCCTTAGTGATGCTGAATGTATTTGCATTACAGACTTAAACCTGAAAACCCCACTCGCTTCTAATTACTGTGCATGACTATACATGGCAAGCACATGGGTGTGTGCTAAGCCTCTGCTTCTTCCCCCAAAAATTCGCTCCTCTTTTCCATCTACTGCAACTGTGAAATCACCAGAGCAAGACGCAATAAATTTCTGCCTATAATTCTTCTATGCACACAGAGTCATGTTTTCACATTAGTGCCAAAACGAAATTTCTTTGCCAATTTGAAAGCACACTTACTGCTCTTTTTTTTTCGGGCCAAGTGAAAATCTCTTTTTACACTTTGAAATCACTTTTACAGACTGACACATTCTGAAACCTTTTTTTTAAATTTATTTAAATGCACATGTCCAAGCTGTTTTTTTTTCAGACCACCACCGTGTGTATTCTCTGTGACTGCCTACACTCCAGCAGGGGCAACCAGCCTTAGTGATGCTGAATGTATTTGCATTACAGACTTAAACCTGAAAACCCCACTCGCTTCTAATTACTGTGCATGACTATACATGGCAAGCACATGGGTGTGTGCTAAGCCTCTGCTTCTTCCCCCAAAAATTCGCTCCTCTTTTCCATCTACTGCAACTGTGAAATCACCAGAGCAAGACGCAATAAATTTCTGCCTATAATTCTTCTATGCACACAGAGTCATGTTTTCACATTAGTGCCAAAACGAAATTTCTTTGCCAATTTGAAAGCACACTTACTGCTCTTTTTTTTTCGGGCCAAGTGAAAATCTCTTTTTACACTTTGAAATCACTTTTACAGACTGACACATTCTGAAACCTTTTTTTAAATTTATTTAAATGCACATGTCCAAGCTGTTTTTTTTTCAGACCACCACCGTGTGTATTCTCTGTGACTGCCTACACTCCAGCAGGGGCAACCAGCCTTAGTGATGCTGAATGTATTTGCATTACAAACTTAAACCTGAAAACCCCACTCGCTTCTAATTACTGTGCATGACTATACATGGCAAGCACATGGGTGTGTGCTAAGCCTCTGCTTCTTCCCCCAAAAATTCGCTCCTCTTTTCCATCTACTGCAACTGTGAAATCACCAGAGCAAGACGCAATAAATTTCTGCCTATAATTCTTCTATGCACACAGAGTCATGTTTTCACTTTATTGCCAAAACGAAATTTCTTTGCCAATTTGAAAGCACACTTACTGCTCTTTTTTTTTTGGGCCAAGTGAAAATCTCTTTTTACACTTTGAAATCACTTTTACAGACTGACACATTCTGAAACCTTTTTTTTAAATTTATTTAAATGCACATGTCCAAGCTGTTTTTTTTTCAGACCACCACCGTGTGTATTCTCTGTGACTGCCTACACTCCAGCAGGGGCAACCAGCCTTAGTGATGCTGAATGTATTTGCATTACAGACTTAAACCTGAAAACCCCACTCGCTTCTAATTACTGTGCATGACTATACATGGCAAGCACATGGGTGTGTGCTAAGCCTCTGCTTCTTCCCCCAAAAAATCGCTCCTCTTTTCCATCTACTGCAACTGTGAAATCACCAGAGCAAGACGCAATAAATTTCTGCCTATAATTCTTCTATGCACACAGAGTCATGTTTTCACATTAGTGCCAAAACGAAATTTCTTTGCCAATTTGAAAGCACACTTACTGCTCTTTTTTTTTTGGGCCAAGTGAAAATCTCTTTTTACACTTTGAAATCACTTTTACAGACTGACACATTCTGAAACCTTTTTTTTAAATTTATTTAAATGCACATGTCCAAGCTGTTTTTTTTTCAGACCACCACCGTGTGTATTCTCTGTGACTGCCTACACTCCAGCAGGAGCAACCAGCCTTAGTGATGCTGAATGTATTTGCATTACAGACTTAAACCTGAAAACCCCACTCGCTTCTAATTACTGTGCATGACTATACATGGCAAGCACATGGGTGTGTGCTAAGCCTCTGCTTCTTCCCCCAAAAATTCGCTCCTCTTTTCCATCTACTGCAACTGTGAAATCACCAGAGCAAGACGCAATAAATTTCTGCCTATAATTCTTCTATGGACACAGAGTCATGTTTTCACATTAGTGCCAAAACGAAATTTCTTTGCCAATTTGAAAGCACACTTACTGCTCTTTTTTTTTTGGGCCAAGTAAAAATCTCTTTTTACACTTTGAAATCACTTTTACAGACTGACACATTCTGAAACCTTTTTTTTAAATTTATTTAAATGCACATGTCCAAGCTGTTTTTTTTTCAGACCACCACCGTGTGTATTCTCTGTGACTGCCTACACTCCAGCAGGGGCAACCAGCCTTAGTGATGCTGAATGTATTTGCATTACAGACTTAAACCTGAAAACCCCACTCGCTTCTAATTACTGTGCATGACTATACATGGCAAGCACATGGGTGTGTGCTAAGCCTCTGCTTCTTCCCCCAAAAATTCGCTCCTCTTTTCCATCTACTGCAACTGTGAAATCACCAGAGCAAGACGCAATACATTTCTGCCTATAATTCTTCTATGGACACAGAGTCATGTTTTCACATTAGTCCCAAAACGAAATTTCTTTGCCAATTTGAAAGCACACTTACTGCTCTTTTTTTTTCGGGCCAAGTGAAAATCTCTTTTACAGACTGACACATTATGAATCCACCATGTGTAACTACAACAAAAACAATTCCCATTTCTATTATTCATTTCTTAAGTTACCACATACATCCCCTCTCAAACTGTAAACTCACCTTTAAATTTAGTTAGTTGTGAAAGAAATGTGTCACTCAAACAGCAGATTATCAGAGCCAGGATCTCTGTTCTGTACACCTCTCTCCTCTCAGCAGAACCAGATAATGGCAAACTTTCCCTCTATTTTTCCACACATATACATGTAAGTTTCAAATCTCAGTGCTTCCCCCTTTTTTTCAAATGTAATGACACATTTCTATTGGTTGAAAACCAACCCTTTTCCAAAAGTACCCTGCCCCCAACTTGACTTCTGCCTAGTACCCTTCCCCCAACTTGACTTCTGCCTGCTACCATAGCAACAGCTCATGGAACACTGCTGTGTGCAGTTAGGTCAGAAGTTCGACACACAATGTTTCAATTCCACAGAGCAAGAGTGCTTGACTTTTCAATCCTAACTGCAAATCCATAGTACTGTTCTTTGGTTACACATTTTTTTGTACCAATACAAAACATGCTTCTATTAATTTTCACATACAGCCTAGTTTTTTTTCTAGAATGGTATGAAACAGCCAATCAGTTCTTTTTGTTTTGTAAAAAATATGTATGCCTCCATTTCCAAACTGTCTTTATTTTCATATTGCCATTCTACTGAAAGACACCTCCTGAGTGCATCCAGTTCTCCTTTGAAGATGTTCACAGTGTGGATTGTAGGGCACAGCTATGTCTTCTGGAGTGAAAAGTTTGCAGAGAAAACAGATATGGTGAGAGACCTTGCTTTGCCAAATGTAGACATTAAATGGATTGGTCAGAGAGGGTTAAAGTGGCACCAATTGATGCCATTGGTGAAATCCTTCATGCAAATCCAACACCCTGACCTCATAATAGTGCACTGTGGTGGCAATGACCTAGGCACTTTGACTGGGGTAGGTCTGGAAATGCTTATGAAGGACACCTTTGCACAACTGTTTACACTTTTCCCTAAAACTGCCTTTGTGTTTTCCAACATATGCCAAAGGCAAAAATGGAACTGGTCCAATCATTTCTGTCCACAGATTGACAAAGCAAGAAAGCACGTCAACAAATCTGTTTCTGCTTTCCTCCGTGACTATGGTATGGGTGCCATTTACCACAACAACTTGCGTTACGACATGCAAGACATTTATAGAGGAGATGGTGTGCACTTCAATGATGAAGGGAACAGAGTCTTCCTCTTGAACCTTAGACTCTGCATCGGTACTTACTTGTAAGTACCACTAAAAAAATGACTCCATAAACACAACAGCTCTTTTTAGAGCTCCCTAATTTCTAAACTCTTAAATCTGATTTTCATTTATTTATTTTTATTTTTTTTACCGTACGCTTACCGTGAGCTTACCGTACGCGTACCCCGTGATTTTTTTTAAAATCAATAAATGTTTTTTTTGTACTTTTCTGTCCTTCTTTGACCCCCTTACAATTGTTAGGGGGTCTGTAACTCTCCTCATTGCCCCCTTTCTTTGTTTTCACTCTTTTTTTTCAGAGTGAAATACACAAAATGGCGGCCGCCGCTTCCTGGTTTCGGCCGATTCGAATGTTTACTAAGATCTAAGAGCCAATCAGAATCGCGCTCGCGCACGCCACCGTACGCTTACCGTAAGCGTACGGTAAGCGTACCGTAAGCTGGCTCAGATATATATATTGATTTAAAGGCTATTTTCTCAGAATCTACTGAACAGATTTACACCAAACCTACAAAAGGCACTACCTTGACCTAGGGACTACCTCTCTGCCAAATTTCTAGTAATTCTGTTCAGCCGTTCGGGCTGTAGGTCGTTCTAAAGGTCCTATGGAAAAATGCATGGGAAAAACGCGTTTTGGGACCCCCCTTTTATCTCAGCCCCCGCTTGACGGATCCCCCCGAGACTTTCAGGGTAGGAGCGGAGCATAGCGCCCCACCTATTTTGAGAAATTCGCGAGGATTCATCGACCGGCGCCAAAGTTATTCAAAATAGAATGTTGAGGTTTTCCTATGGAAACGTGGTCCTAACTATAACTACCTACTGGCGACCGCCAGTAGGTAATATATATATATGTATATATATATATATATGTATATATATATACACACGCATATTACCTACTGGCGGTCGCCAGTAGGTAGTTATAGTTAGGACCACGTTTCCATAGGAAATCCGCAACATTCTATTTTGAATAACTTTTGCGCCGGTCGACGAATCCTCGCGAATTTTTCAAAATAGGTGGGGCGCTACGCTCCGCTCCTACCCTGAAAGTCTCGGGGGGATTCGTCAAGCGGGGGCTGAGATACAAGGGGGGTCCCAAAACGCGTTTTTCCCATGCATTTTTCCATAGGACCTTTAGACACAGCTACAGCCCGACCGGCTGAACAGAATTACTTGAAATTTGGCAGAGAGGTAGTCCTCAGGTCAAGGAAGTGCCTTTTGTAGGTTTGGTGTAAATCTGTTCAGTAGATTCTGAGAAAATAGCCTTTAAATCAATATATATATCTGAGCCAGCTTACGGTGCGCTTACGGTGCGCTTACCGTACGCGTACGGTGAAGTGCGCGAGCGCGATTCTGATTGGCTCTTAGATCTTAGTAAACATTCGAATCGGCCGAAACCAGGAAGCGGCGGCCGCCATTTTCTCTCTCGCACTGTGAGTGTGGATTTAAAAACAAAGGACAAAAACATGTACAGGGGCTGTTTGAACAGCTCCAAAGCACCTAGCCATGTTGAGGGAGTCCCCAAAGATCCCCCAAGGCCAAAAACTGAATTTTTATTTTTTCGCTAATTTCGCCGATTACGCTTACCGTACGGTGTACGGTAAAAAAATATTTTTTAAAAAAATGTATCCATCCTCTCCCCACCCCCTGTGCAAATGGTGCCCGAAGGGCACCATTTGTGCATGGCTTATAATTGGTGTGAAAAATTAAAATATTACCTTTCAAAACGAAGTGCATCATATGTCCTCCATGTGCGCACGGTGCGCGAAGCGCATCGTGCGTACATGGCCCATCTAGCGTAACGTGGGCACGCGGTGCGCGTAGCGCACCGCGTGCCCACCGTGCGTGCACGGCACTAACTGCGTAAAGTGGGCGCGCGGTGCGCGAAGCGCACCGCGTGCTCACTGTGCGCGCACGGTGCGCGAAGCGCACCGTGCGTGCACGGAACGAACTGCGTTAAGTGGGCGCGCACGCCACGAATGGCGTAAAGTAACTTAGCATTTACAAAACCGTACTAATTCACTGAAAAAACCATAGGTTTCACACACGTTATAGTTAGGAATTAGCATTTAAAAAACCTTGCAAATTCACTGAAAAAACCATAGGTTTCACACATGTTATAGTTAGCGGAAATTTTACTGATAAAAAACCAATGAAATTCCCCCGTTATAGTTAGTGCAGGCAACTATAACTCACGCGACCGCAATCTTCTGCTGATGACATATGTGTCTTTATGAAAAAAAAATATTTGTAATATATGTATAGCTAAAAATTTATGGAAGAAGACATGGGCAAATAAGTGTCTAAATACAGTATTAGCATCAGCAGAGGATTGCGGTCGCGTGAGTTATAGTTGCCTGCACTAACTATAACGGGGGAATTTCATTGGTTTTTTATCATTAAAATTTCCGCTAACTATAACAGGTGTGAAACCTATGGTTTTTTCAGTGAATATATATATAATCACAATGCAGTGGGTGCCTCCAGCTCTTGAGGACAGGGTTGTGTACACACTTTTTTCACTTGAACTTAATGCCGGGCACTCTGGGCTTGGTAAATCATTTTATTTTTGAATCAGCATGCAACCAAAACACTGACAGGCATGTTTTGGCTGCCTGGCCTTTGTCAATGGCAGTTATCCTCCTGTGACACAGTGTATTTAATACACATTACTCTGATTAGAAGGCTCTCTTGGCCGGTTGGTATATTTCATATACTTAACAGATTATCTAGTGTCATCATCTTGAGATAACACAGTCGGGCATGACACCTGAAGAATCCACATGCATGTGAGTTCACATATACTCGGGCCATTGACCTTTGGAATTCTGTCCCTCACATACGATACCTACAAGGTTTATATCCATAGAAGTTCATTCAACTTATACAAATTATTAATATTATTATTATATTATTAATTTAAAGTAATTATTAAAAATAATAATTCGTAGTCAACAACATATCATATATACAGCCCTGTATAGGCCTTATCTTATATAGCATTATAGAATCCTGTACCCATTTTATTCATGCAATCTCTTTCTTTCATGTTTGTACGGCCAATGATAATTCCAATGATGGCATGTGGGAGGGAATTTATTCATCCTAGCCTAAGAACCAGCCACTAGTATATGCCACAAAACATAATTCGCCACCTATCTAAGTCCTAATGGCCCTGCCTTATTGAAACATGTGTAAGTAGGCTCCCTAGATTGATGAATCCCAAAATCAATAAACGTAAATACAGGAAGGAAGACGTGCAATAAATAAAAATTAAAATATAGAAAAAAATAAAGAGATATGACAAAAAATAACACAAAGAAATTGCACTGGAGAGGCTACTAGCCGGAGAACTCTACAAATGGAATCCCTTGAAGTAATATGGTTACCTCACTCTCCTACATGGATCCAAAGCTCTTCCTCTGTATTAAGACCTATTGGGATCCTGGTTCGGATTTCCACTATGTATCTAGACTGCATTTGCCTCAAACGTCTGACTCTGTCTCTGCTCCTTTCTCTATGTTGTACTTGGTCAATACAAAAAAAACTTCAGTTTGTCTCCTCTACTCTGCAACTGGATATTAATTATCCTGGTTATTGATGGCTCTGATATGTTCCAGGACCCGCTTTTTTGCTTGATGGACTGCTTCGAATATACTTCCTTTCACAAGGACAAATCAAACAATAGACTACAAAGTCCGAATTGCAGTTTAATAACTTCGTAATCTTCTTTTTGTCCTTCCTGCCTGAAACCTCAAACTCTTTTACTTTCGTACTACCTCTGCAAGCTTTGCATTTGGTGCACGGATAAAATCCTGCCACTTCAGTGTTTCTTGTAGATTTCGCTTGAAAATTACTATTTACCAACATGTCCTTCAAAGATACACGTTTTCAATAAGAGATGTCTGGCTTATTAGACAGTTCTTTTCCTAGGACCTGGTCAGTTTGGGGAACACTCCAATACCTCTCAATTACTTCCCGGACCTGTCTAAGCTCTGTGGAGGAATTCAATATCAGTCTCACTTTCTCATTCGTACCTCCTTCAACTTTCCATGCTTCTTTTCGTCCTATTTATGTGACGAGTTCCCAACAATCTTTTTTCTTTACTTTTTCGCTAGCATCTTTAAGTATAGACTGGATGTAACCCCTCCCTCTAAACCTCGTAAGGTTTTCTCTCTCAGCTTTCTCATAATCTGATGGGAGGGAATAATTCCGTTTAGATCTTAACAATTCACCATAGGGAATATTGTTTATCAGACACTGCCTATGATGACTGCCCGCATGTAGAACTATGTTACCAGCTGTAGATTTTCTAAATAGCTTTGTACATAGCTTGTTGTTGTCAACAAAAAGAGTAAGATCTAAAAATGTTTTGCTAATTTCACTGTACTCCTCAGCTTCTGATTGGGTACCACACCATACTACAAACAGATCATCTATATATCTCGCTCATAGGGCAATCTTTTCTATCCATTTTTATTTGATTCTGCCTAGGCCACGTGCTTCTTCCACCAGCCTATAAACAAGTTCGCATAGCTGAGGGTGAAGCAAGTGCCCATAGCCGTTCCCTGATTTTGCCAATATTGCTCCCCAGAAAAAAGGAAGATGTTATTGTTTAGACAGAAGGAGGCCATCTGTAAAAACATTAAATTATGCTCCTGGGATTTCAACGGTGTGCTTTCCAAGAAATATTCTAATGCAGAAAGCCCATTCTCATGCAAAATACAAGTATACAGACTATCATCACCTGAATTCTTTAGTCACCTCCTCAAGAGCTCTTTCATTGTCTTGTGTCTTCTGAGATATTGTACATTTCACATAAATATAGACTAAAAGCATAATTTCATCCGGGGAGTAAAAACAAACATAAAAAGCTTATTACCAAATACAAATTAAAAACATTACAAAGTGTGCTTATAAAGTGCTAGTACCCCAGTGCATTACCCCAGTGCATTATCTACTTTCATAAATGATCTTAAACAGGTTCAACAGGTTCGGACTTTTACAATAAAATTCCACTTTTTAATAAATAAAAAGAAATTACCCTGTGTGATGAGATTGTTAGGGTATGCCTCTAGTCCTTGAATACTTTTTTCCTCAATCTGAGGGCACCTGAAAGGAATCTTGCAACCCCAAAACAGATCATAGGGGAGGGTAAGGTTTGTAAGAACAACAATGCAGGCCTTACTTGTGCAAATTGGTTGTTTCTTACAGCGGAATAATAAATGTGTGCCTCAGAGCGGAATACCAGTCACTAGAGAAAATAAAATGCAATGTGTCCTGTTCTGAAAAATTATCACTTGGGCAAGGTTTCAGGGCTGTTGGCTTTGACAATCCCTTTGGACAGTTAAGAACCAGTGTATGGAAGTAAATCGAAATCTGGTCGATATAAATCGATGGTGAGCATTATTGAAGAATGACAATTCCTAGGTCTAAAAAAAGGGTTAACATATTTGAGGGAACTATTAGGAAAGTGTTTAAATGTTTTATCATTTGACAAGTCAAAAAAGTGTCTGATCACTTGAAACTCTGGCACAAGAAAATTCAAAAGGCATTTATCATTGAAAATAGCAAATTATTTCGATCAGTATTTGATAACAAACCAGGACCTGGAGAATAAATTCAAACTTTTAATAGTCAATATCCAAAATAAGCTGACCTTAAAATGTAAGTCTGAAATTGTATCCAACATCACAAATATCCACTTGATTTCACTTTATTTGAGCTTCAATACGGAGACCTTTATATCTGAGGGAAAGGACCAGCTGTTCGTCCAATCTGCCATTCTCAATGAAACCATTTCCCTCAACCCCATTATCCCACAAAAATGTATTTATTTTCTGGAGGATGGAGGCGCAGAAAAGCAACAAATCAAAATATAACCTTCGGTGCAATTTACATTTTTGTCATACAAACTTTTCAGCAAAGGAACACAAGAACTCCATAGTACTAAATGCTGAATATTTGGTACACACAGTATGTCATATTCCATCAACCCCTATATCTGAACTGCTGCCTAATTGATGAATTCCAATGCACAATAGTTATCTTCTTATGACTTACCTTATAACCATTCAAACTATCATATGCCATTGATAAACCTTTTAGGAGGATATTCACAAGGAAGTGGCGGAGAGAGGCGTTAGCCTTCTTGGCTTAACGCCACCTCGGAAATGCAAGGCTGCACCATATCCTTGTGAATTTCCCCTTGTGATGGCTCTAAGTTTAACAACTTAGTGCCTACGCAGGCACCCTTGCACCAGAGCACAATGGTGTCTGTGTGCAGGGGAGGGTTGTTTATATGTAGGAAGGTGTCCCTTCCTGCACATAAACAATCCTAAATGCAATTCTCTCACTTTCATGTGTGCTGCTTTATGTAGCACACATGAAACTGACAGAATGGCATTTTTAAAGTGTGTTTCTGTACAGGAAGGGACACTTTCCTGTACATACACAAACCATGGCAATATGTTTTTTCCATGTGTGCTGCACAAGGCAGCACACATGGAAAAAGCAAAAACAAGGAGAAATAAAGCATTGCTCCTCATTTCGCCTGTTTTTCCTGGTCTTAATTTTGGCGCTGCCTCCTATTAACGCTGCCCTTGTGAATAGGGGGCAGCGCCAAAATCAATGGATGTTGCGGCGGAACGCCCACCCCAACACCCATTACCCTACCCTTTCACGCTAAATACAGCGTCAAAGGGTGCCTTATTCACAAGGCAGTGTTAAGCCACGTTAAGTGGCTTAACACTGCCTTGTGAATAAGGCGAGGCCCGTATCGCCATCACAACGTCACTGAAAGTGGTGTGGTGGCGATAGAGGCTTTTGAAAATGCCCCTAGATGTCTACAGGGCTTCAGCTAAACGAGCGTTGAAAATTAGCACGCCAACAGCATATAAGCAAGTGTTCCTCTCCCAAACATGAGCACTAAATAAAGACAAATGTTTCTCGGATAAGGCTTTAAGAGATCACAACACCTTTTTTTACTTTTCTTGCAAAGGCCACCAGACGGATTGCCTTGCCCTGTCTTAAAAACACTTGTTTACAATGCACACCACTTCTAGTGTAATTTCTTCTTCCAGCAATATCACCCTAGCTTTATTAGAAATAGCCAGAAGATCAAAGGTATCAAAATAAAAATGTTAGATTTCAGTAAGCCTTGGTAAGGCATTTTCATAGTGCTATATCTGCATAAAATGGATTAAAACAAACTACAATACACAATGGACCGTCTGCATTCTGTCCTGAAAATGATCGCAAATGCCATTAATCATGCATTTTGCCCTGTCCTCATCTGCCATCAAGACCAAATATATCCCTATTGCTTTTAAATTCCATTCATGTTCCCTAATCAAATATTAGATTTAAAGAGTTTTCCTACCTACTTTAGCATGTGACAAACATTTTAACTCTACTGCCTTATTTTTGCAACCACTCCAGAAATGTGTGAATTCAAAGTCAGAATGTATTACAATTAGCCTTAGATTACCCCAGATTGAAATCTTTACACACTTCTCCCCTTCAGCCACCAAGTGCTTACAGCACTTACCTGTAGCAAAAGAAACTGTACTGGACAACAGATGACTGACCTTTATGCATTTAATACACTATGTACTAGGGCTGCATCCCAGTTGAGCTGAATTTAGGCTCGCCTTATCTGGGTGAACTAAAGATATCATCATCAATTTCCTATTTATTGTCAGCCTAATGTCAGAAGTGTGTTTCACTGGAAGAACCAGAAGCTGCTTATCTAAACGTGTGGTCCAACCAGCATCTAATTCAATGTTCTATTACTGTCACTGCTGCCGTCAAAAGAAGTTCTACAATGTGATCAAGTCTGTAAAAGGTTTTGTATCAATATGAAATATGTGTATGTGGAGGAATACCAGTCTGCCAACTTCTCCAACCATCTGTCAGTTGCTGGGTATACATTTATGTCATCATTTTAATATTTACCCTACTTAAAATGTACATCTTTGTTATAAGAAGAAGAGTTGTCTATTGCTTGTAAAAAAGACAATAAAATGTTTATTAAAAAATAATAAAAGTTGTCAAGGTGAAGATCCAGGTGGATGTTAAAAAAAGAAGATACAATATTCTCGACAATACCATATTATTTTTAATATTTTATTTTTAAAATCTTCATTGCAAAATAATGTGTTTATATATTTAGATTTTGTGTAAAACATTGAGGGGGATATGTACAATGAAGTGGCGGAGCGTGTCGTTAGCCTCCTGGGCTTACCGATACGCTCCGCCACTTCGGAAACACAAGGCTGCATCATATTTACACGAATGTGGTGCAGCCTTGCATTTCCCCTGCGATGGTGCTAAGTTTAACGACTTAGCGCCAACGCAGGCACCCTTGCACCAGAGTGCAAGGGTGTCTGTGTGCAGGGGAGGATTGGTTATGTGTAGGAAGGTGTCCCTTCCTGCACATAAAGAATCCTAAAAAAAAAGCCATTTTGTAACTTTCATGTGTGCTGCCTCATGCAGCACACATGAAAGTTACAAAATGCCATTTTTTTAAAATGATTTGTTCATGTACAGGAAAGGACACCTTCCTGTATTCAAACAAACCATGGCATTTTGCTTTTTCCATGTGTACTGCAGCACACATGGAAAAAGCAAAAATGAGGAGAAATAATGCATTTCTCCTCGTTTCGCCAACTTAAGACCAGGATTTTCCTGGTCTTCATTTCGGTGCTGCCTCCTATGTACGCCACCCTTGTACATGGGGACAGCATCAAATACAATGGGTGTTGCGGTGGAATGCCCACCACAACATCCACTACACACCCCTTTCATGCTAAACATAGCGTAAAAGGGTGCCTAATGTATATTAAGCCACGTTAAGTGGCTTAACGCTGCCTTGTACATACGGCAAGGCCCCAGGAACATCCCAAAAAGTGACATTCCCGTGGCGATAGGGGCTTGTACATATGCCCCTGAATGTTATCTTTCAGGCACTTCAAAGCACTTCGATAAACAGATTTAACAAGAGCTGAAGATCAAAGATAATTAATTGACCGACTGTGGTAGGTAAAATGTTCCTATACAGGTGAATAAATATTTACTAATTGACTTCAAATCGAATTACACATTAAGCCACGTGACTTTAATTTACAAAAGTTAAAAACATAAAGCCATTTGGAATCACAATTTAGGGGGTCATTAGCATGGCGGGCGGATGGCCCCTGCCCAACCGGTGATGGTGATTCGCCCGACAAAACACCCTACCGGACGGCCTGTTACCCCCGCCACATTAACATGGCGGGGGGTATCGCGGCGGGCTTTTCTGCCATGACGATTGCCTACCGGGCGGAAAAAGCCCACAATATGGTGGCGGTGCCTTGCAGGCACCGCCATTCATATTATGATATTGGCGGTTTCATGCCTTTCCTTGGCGGAGACTCCACCATGGAAAGGCATGAGGGAATCGCTTTGGGGGCCTGTTTTGGGCCCCCGGGGGTGTGGGGTGCTGCACTGGTACCCCCTACATTGGCATATACAAGGTGGCAGGCACCGCACGGTGTCTGTCAAGTTGTGAATGCCAATGCACAACATGCATTTACAACATTGTGGCGGGTGCTGCTCACAGCACCGTCCGTCACAATGTTGTATATGCGGGATGCGACCGCCGCCATGGGGGCGGTCGCATCCTAATTTGCAGTGCGGGACCGCGCACCACTGGCGGCCGGTCCCAGCACTGCTAGGGTGGCGGGCGGACTTCCTAATGGACTCCTTAGTTACTATGATAATGCATGGAACTTGAAGGCAAGTAGACAGAGGGAGGAATGCCTCCAGGTAATGCTTGTTTCCAGGAAGCGGGATTGAGGATGACAGAAGGTGGGAGGAGTCAGGAAGTGGATTGGATGTAGAAGCGAGGGTAGGGAGCACTAGTCACTGGGAAAAGGGAGTCATAGAACAAGTTAGGCAATGGTACCATGGGATAATTAACCAAGTCTATGCCTTTGCAGATAGAACTGAATTCAATCTTTCACAATATAATATTTTTGGCGTTTTCTTTCCATCCTGTAAATCAATATCGCATTATTTTTCATTTTTCGTGTTCCATCTGTCTTACCTGTTACTTATTTTCTTCTTCGGCTTTTTCATTTGTTTGAGGCATATTTGGAATGTTTGTGTTCAATTGTTTCATCACTTTTTTAACTATAATTCCCACCACTTCAGGTGCGATTACATTGCCACCCTTGGAAAAATCACTAATTCTCATCTTTCCATTTTAGCCACTAAAGATTCTTCCGGAAACGTTGTCTCTTGATATGTCAACAATTCATGGGGTAGCAATTTTCCAACTCGATTAATTAAAAGGCATACTAATCTGTTTTGCTTATAATAATTGCTATTCATGTTTAGGGTGCGCTGCCCTTTAGAAGCGATAAAAGCAACAAGGGAACCAATATTTACAAAATTGTAGTAAAGGCCCCTCCTCTCTTCGTGGCTCTTTGTATTCCCTTAACATTAACAGCTTTGCATAGGGGGTTCGTTATCGCAATTATTACATTGCTTTTTAAAAACAAACAATAATATTGCTTTTCAGGAATCAAGCTATCGTTCCTCTAAAATCGGACTATATTCATGCACATCAGAGCTTTAAAGTGTGTGTGCGTGCGTGCCTGTGTGTGTGTATAGATTTGCACAGCAGTGGTGTAGTATACTTTAAAGTTTGACAAGCCCATCTAGAGACACCACACCCTTCCACTTTTTCCTATCCTACAGAAAAGAATCAATAGAGTGGATACCACTCATCAAAAAATAGGCAAAGGCCACAAATTAAGGATTATTTTGAAAACAGAACAGATTCTGGTTTAGCATTACCATGTTTAGTAAATTAATCCCCTCTCTCTTACAGTGGAGAAAATCTACTCTTTTCAAGACTGGGAGGATTTTGTCTTGGTCTACAAACAAAGGAGTCCACTTTGGATAGATCTTTCCAATTTTTAGAGACAGAAATATTGATTGTGGTGTGTGTAGATTTAATATCCTGCAATCCCAAGGTTAATATTTCTTTGTTACAAGATATCATGGTAAGTAAAAAACAAATCTGTTAAAGTGTGAAGAATGGATTGCATCAGAGACCTGTTCCTATGACATGTGGATTGTACTTTGGGACTCCTTCTTTACTGGTGCGGAAAACAATCCTTAGGTTATACCATGGAAACAAAGGCAAGAATTGGAAAACTCAGTTCCTGAATTTTTGGGATTCCAGGTGCTTTTTACCACATCAGATAAAGAACGATACCCTGGGGTATGTTTTTTATTGGGTGCAATAAATAGAACCTATTCCAAGTTTCTGGAGAATAACATGCAGATTTTAGTACTTACTGCACCAAAATCCCCTATTAAATTCTAGCAGGTGTGACCTGCCAAAATTAAATGAAGGATGAGATATGTAACACACCGGTAATCACCTGATGTGGGAAGCACAGCTCAGCTCATAATTTCGACCCCTGAAAAATCACTGGTTCGCAAAGGTGTCAGGAAACTCTAACCCACTCATAATCAGGGCCAGTGAGGAACAGGATGGAAATATGACACCAGAGTGTTTTGCTGGATTTAGATATTGTTTAGAGATAGTTAAAACAGTAAAGTGATGGACGGAGTGCTGAAACCTTTCAGACACTCACCCTCCGTCACAGATCTGGGTTGAATCTGTCTTTGTTCTTCTGCTCACTAAGCTCCCCTAGTGTGGAACCAGCCATATGCAAATCAGTCTCGACCCTTCTCCTCGTGGGAACAGTCCAGCCCAAACTGCCAGACCAGGTCCTCCCTGCTTCCTCTGGTGTGCCTTTTGCTACTTTGTGCACTGCTCATTCTGTCCCTGGTCAGAAAAGCAGTAGCAGGGCCAGAAAATAAACAGTGCTGAAAGAGAACATTTACATTTCTGTACTTTCCATCATTCTCTTTTCCTCTAACCTCTCAGCCATAAATGGGAGGGGCTAAAAGTAAACTCTGTGATGTCATTTGGGAAGTCAAAGGGCATATGATGTCACATCCAGGAGCCTTGGAATTTTGACGAATTGACGTTTGTGATTAGGACTAAAGATATTGAGCTGTTGGGAGGGGTTGGGGGGAGGGGGAGTGCAGAATTCTGTGAAAGAACCCACAGCAACAAAGAATCAGGTGCCATTAGATGGTACTAAGGTTGTACAGCGAGGAGATCTTTAAAATAAGAATGACATAAATGCAAAGTATTTACAAAGTAAAGCTCATAGAAGGACTTATTTACAACCCCTTGCGCTGCCGGTGCGTCACTTTTTATATGGGAAAAGGAGATGCACCGGTGGCGCAAGGGGCTTGTAAATAAGTCAGTGTCCCTTAGTGCTGGAGAAGGATTTATCATTTGGCTGGTGTAGTTTCTGTACTGTAAATTCCTTGGAAATACCTTGGGTAACAGAAAGATCTGAAGGGTGTGGTTCCCAGTGTACATCACGAACATATTGGAAATACCGCGAACAACCTCTGGTCGTAGAAGACCTGTAAGGAGCAGATCTGATATGCAGAAAACAAGACAAAACACAGAGAGATAGGGGTGATGGACACTGAGGTTATACCTCATGATGTTTCAATGGTGAACAGAACACTGAAAATAAATTGTGATTATTAATTTCCTACTAGGAAACAGAGGAAACCGAATTTGCCCTGGTCAATGTTGGTAAGGATTGTTGCACCATTGAAAGTGGTGGAAGGAAATTGCCAGAAAACATCTAACACATCTTGCTTTCCTAAATGACCATTGTTTCTTTCATATGTGAAATAAAGTTTTTAACCAAATAAATCCTGGTCCTTGAGTGATCTTAGTTAAAAGAAAGAACCACATTATTACATGTGTATTGTTGTCTATGTAAAAGGTAATTGAACACAAATAACTTGATCCAATTCTCGTCCAATGTTAAACATTTCAAAAGTGGTGAGAATGTACTTGCTACATTTCTTATCATGAGTACACTGAGAAATAGTCTAAAATGTGTTTATGCCATTCCCTTGACCTTGTACAAAACCTTAGGTTTGAGGAAACCCTGTTAGGTAGCATCACATTTCTGCAAGCTGCATAATAATTGGAACTTTATTTGATTCATTTGAACCAGGGCAAAACTTCATTCAGTATGCCTACAATTACTTGATATCAATAGTCAATGATGTGCTAGGAGCTGCAGAAAACTGTTTAACAAAAAACTAAGGAAAGCATTGCAAGGCGCAGCCCGAGAGACTACAGGATTATCCAGAAAAAAAGCAGAAGCAGGCAAAGCCTTGTTTACCCAGGAAAGCAGCTAACAGAAACCACTGGAACCTGCATACAGAACTGATAGAAATAATAGAGCAAGGCATTCAATACATCCAGGCAGCAACAGGCTGTATCCACCTAAGTCTAGAAACAGACAGAAAAATATGATGCTAGTTGCCACTGAGTTGACCATGATGGCCCAGGACATGTGTAGTCAGGCACAGTGAGGCTGACCCAGGAATTAGAGCTATGTGATGTAGTTCTGGAGCTCTTATTTTTTCTGTGTGAGCGTGAATAATTAATCGGGTGGATGAGAGTTAACAACAAGAAATATCTATCTTTTAGGTTCAGTAAAAAGTTTCAGTACTTTAAACCCAAGCTCAACCCCTGGTAGCTATGGCACAGATCAGGCAGACTTAAATTAATAAAATGCGTAAAGCATTTAGAAGTACCAAAACAGTTAAAAAGTCAAAAGCACAACACAAACCCACACCAGTTAACAAAAATGGAAACAAATGTAATGAGCAAAAGGACACCAAAGCAGTAAAAATTCAGTAAAGAGAATGGGTAACATGGATTTTGAAAAGTTTAGGTGAAAATAGGTCTAAAACGGGGCAAAGTGCCAATGGTAGTCAATGGTGGTGTTAGACCGGGACCCAGACACGATTTCAGGTCGACAGCAATAGAGCATCTGTTGGACACACCAACCAGGGCCCATCCCGTCAAAGCTTTTACCTGGGAACCTAGGAGCCTATTAGGATGGCGGGCAGATCACCCCCACCTGTCCGGTGTAGCCACTGCCAACCCCGTGGTAGCCACCGCTGACCCGGCGGGGGCGATCCGTCTGCCGTCCGTGCCAGAATGACCCCCCGCCATATTAGGGTGGCTGGGGGGTTCATGGCAGACGGGAAGACCGTCCGCCACTTTTCCGCCCGTTGATGATTCGACCGGGCAGAAAAGGGGCATAATATGGTGGCGGTGTCTGCAAGACACCGCCATCCATATTATGATGCATGCGGAGGAGAGCGTAAGCCGCCATGGAAAGGCATGCGGTCCTTCCTGTATGGGGGGCCCCTTGCGGGTCCCCAGAGTGTTGGGAGGTGCACATGGGGGGTACCTATGGTTCCCCCCTGCATTTGCATGCACAGCCTCCCACGTTGTGCATGCAAATGCACTACATACATTTTGTACATTGCGGCGGGTGCTGCTTACAGCACCGCCCGCCGCAATGTACAAAATGAGGGGTGCGCCTGCCAGTGTGGCAGGCACATCCTGATCTGAATGGCGGGACCGCCGCACCTATGGCGGGCGGTCCCTTTAGCAGTTGCAATGGCAGGTGGACTTTGGCCACCCGCCATCGTAATAGACCCCTTAGTCTGTTTTCTGGAAGTCAAAATCCTTCAGTGGGGAAAGGCAACAAACTGTTTCCAAACAGGGTGCCATGATGTTGAAAAGGTGTTGGATATCATAACAAAGAAGCTGTTGGTTTTGGAGGGAATCGCTCAGAGCAAGAGAATGTGAAATTTCATGCTCAGGGAGTTCTCCCGCCTGCTGGATACTTTTGGCACCGCTGTCTAGTCAAGCTTTTTATCTTCGAACCTGGGGACATCGGGGCAGATTTATCAATATTTCACAGAATGCAATGCAGCAAGACACCTTGCTGCGCTGCATGAAAGTGAGAGGGAAGGAATGCACCATATTTAACATTATATGGTGTATTCCTGACCTCTCTGCATTGGAGCACAATGTGCTTCCTTGTGCCACTGCAGGCACCCTAGCAAGATGACATTGCAGGCAGGACTGTTTTTGTGCAGGAAGAAACACCTTCCTGCACAAAAAACAGTCCTTTGAGACGTTTTCTTCTTTGTACGTGTGCTGCAGACTGCAGCACATGTAGAAAGAGGAAAAAATTAGGAGAAATAAAGCTGTTTCTCCTTGTTACGCCTCGTCTGTGAAGGCGTAGCAATTTGATGCATTTCCAGGTCTACCACTCATGGTCACTCTGGAAATGCGCCAAAATCCATAGGTGGATGTGTGGGAGCACCCACCTTTCACTCACGGAATGCCCCCCTGGTGCATAGTAACCCAAGGCAATGACTTGCACTGCCTTGCATTGCTCCAGATATACCAAGCACCACCGGGCCACGCAAGGTGGCCTTGCATGGCTTGATAAATCTGACTTTAGTGTTGTGTTGCCCTTGCGTTACTTCATGCGATGCAATGTCAACGCAACACTTTGGTAAATCTGGCCCCAAGGCCATTTTTTGTTATTTTCTCACAAAGCGCAATGCAGCAAACCACCTTGCTGCGCTGTGTTAAAATGAAAGGGCAGGAATACTCTGTATTTAACATTATACAGCACATTCCTGTCCTTTCCTAGTACCGGTGTACTTTTGACTGCCTAGCACCAACGAAGGGAACCCTTGCGTTGTGGGGTAAGGGAGCCTACGTTGTAGCAGGATTATTATTGTGCAGAAAGGGACACCTTCCGGCACAAGAACAATCCTCAGAGGCATTTTCCTCTTTTTGTGTGTGCGGCAGAATGTGTAAGCAAGTATTACATTTGCCATATGTTAGAAATGGGGTATCTGGTTGGCTAGGGTATGCACTTAAGCCAGGCAGAACCCACCACTCTAGTCAGGATAAGGGAGTTACACACCCAAGATAACCCCTGCTCACCCTCTTGGTAGCTTGGTAGAGCAGTCAGGCTTATCCCAGAGGCAATGTGTAAAGCGTTTGCGCAAAAAAATATCCTTTGTATTATGCATAAAATACATTAGACCAGAATCACATAATCAGCCAATTGTCAGGACATCACATGTAGTGCACTAAAGTAAATACTTCTAAGTTGCACTACATCCTCCTCGGGGACCTGAACTTCCACCTCGAGAGCAACAATGACACAAACTCCTCCACCCTGATCGACAACCTCGCCAACCTCGGTCTCAAACAACTCGTCACTACTCCCTCCCACTCTGCTGGCCACACGCTTGACCCCATCTTCTCCGCAAGCTCCCACGTTTCCTTCAACCACACCACCGAACTCCACTGGACTGATCACCGCTGCATCCACTTCACCTTCTGGAAACCCACCATGCACCACCGCACCCAACAGATGCCACGCCGCTGCTGGAGCAGAGTCACCTAAGACCAGCTTTCCACCACCCTCGCCCGGAGCCCACCCGCAGATCCGACCGACCCAACACCGCCGCTCGCAACCTCAGACAGTGAATCAACGACTGCGCCTACACCCTCGCCCGCTCAAGAAGCCCTCCAACACCCACACTAGCAAGAAAGCCAGCTGTTTCACCGAAGACCTCCAGGCCTCCAAGCGAACCTGCCGAAAACTCAAAAAAAACTGGATCCGTGAACGAACACCAGAAAGCTACACAGCCCAAAAGAACGTCACCCGCAGACACCACCACCTCATCAGATCCGCCAAAAGGACCTCCTTCAAAGACCGCCTAGACAACAATGCACACAACAGCAAAGAACTCTTCAACATCGTGAAGGAACTCTCCAACCCCAGCTCCAACACCAACGACATCCCACCTTCATAAGACCTGTACGACTCGCTGGCCACCTTCTTCCATCGCAAGATCGCAGACATCCACAACAGCTTCAACGCCGTCACCACCCTGGCAACCACTGAGACCCCCACACCCACGACCAACACCCGCACCAACCGCCTGATCGCCTGGATCAACAACGACGACACCATCAAGATCATGAACACCGTCCACTCTGGATCCCCGGAGGACCCCTGCCCACACCACATCTTCAATAAAGCCAGCAGCACCATCGCACCCCATCTCTGGAAAACCATCAACATATCCTTGGAGACAGCGACCTTCCCGGAGAGCTGGGAGCACGCAGAGATCAACGCATTACTCAAGAAACCCAAGGTGGACCCCAAGGACCTCAAGAACTTCCGACCCATCTCCCTGCTCCCGTTCCCGGTGAAGATCATCGAAAAGGCCGTCAACAAACAACTGACCAGCTTCCTCGAGGAGAACAGCATCCTGGACCCGTCCCAGTCCGGGTTCCGCAGCCACCACAGCACCGAAACTGCCCTCATCTCCACCACCGATTACATCAGGACCCTGCTAGACAACAGAGAAAACGCGGCCCTCATCCTCCTGGACCTGTCAGCCACCTTTGACACGGTCTGATACCGCACACTACAAACACGCCTCTACGATGCCGGAATCCAAGAAAAGACCCTGAGCTGGACCTCCTCCTTCCTCTCCGGCAGAACTCAGAGCGTCCGCCTCCCCCCCTTCCACTCCGAAGCCACCAAGATCATCTGCGGCGTACCCCAAGGCTCATCCCTCAGCCCAATGTTGTTCAACATCTACATGGCACCGCTCGCCCACATCGCAAGACGGCACGACCTCAACATCATCTCCTATGCCGACGACACCTAGCTGATCCTCTCCCTCACCAGGGACCCCCACACCGCCAAAGCCAACCTCCACGAAGGAATGAAGGCCGTCGCCGACTGGATGAGGAACAGCCGACTGAAGCTGATCTCATCTTCGGATCCACCCCCTCGGCCTGGGACGACTCCTGGTGTCCGACTGCACTAGAAACACCCCCAACACTCACCGACCACGCACACAACCTAGGGGTCATCCTCGACTTTACCCTCTCTGTGACGAAGCAGGTCAACGCCGTCTCCTCCTCCTGCTTCAACACCCTCCGCATGCTTCGCAGAATCTTCAAGTGGATCCCCACCGAAACAAGAAGGACCGTCACCCAGGCCCTCGTCAGCAGTAGACTGGACTACGGAAACGCACTCTACGCAGGAGCCCTGGATAAACTCCTGAATCGGCTTCAATGCATCCAGAACGCCTCCGCACGCCTGATCCTCGACATCCCTCGCCACAGCCACATCACACCCCACCTGAGAGACCTGCACTGGCTCCCTGTCAACAAGAGGATGACCTTCAAACTCCTCACCCACGCACACAAGGCAATTATTTTAATAACTTATAAATTGATAACAAATATCTTATAAATTATAAATATAGCTATACACATAAACAATAATATAAATAAAAACTAAATAAATATATATAACAAATAAAAAAATATTTTTAATCTTTTTAAAATTAATTATATACTACATTAACTAAAATATTACAAAAAATATTAGATAGCGGAGGAAATAAAACTACTATTCCAACTCCAAACAGTGCAACAGTAGGGAAAGTTTTGGATAGGGTAGGGTTAAAAATTTGTATTCCCACTGCAGTAATTGCAACAGTAGGGAAAGTGTTGGATAGCGTAGGGGTTAACATTACTATTCACACTCCAGGGAGTGCAACAGTAGGGAAAATGTTGGATATCGTAATAGTTAAAATTACTATTCCCATTCCAGAGAGTGCAACAGTAGGGAAAGTGTTGGATAGCGTACGGGTTAAAATTACTATTCTCACTCCAGTGAGTGGAACAGTAGGGAAAGTGTTGGATAGCATGGGGTAAAAATTACTATTCCCACTCCAGAGAGTGCAACAGTAGGAAAAGTGTTGGATAGCGTGCTATTCCCACTCCAGAGAGTGCAACAGTAGGGAAAGTGTTGGATAGCATAGGGGTAAAAAATACTATTCCCATTCCAGTGAGTGCAACAGTAGGGAAAGTGTTGGATAGCAAAAGGGTTACAATTACTATTCCCACTCCAGAGAGTGCAACAGTAGAGAAAGTGTTGGATAGCATAGGGGTAAAAATTACTATTCCCACTCCAGTGAGTGCAACAGTAGGGAAAGTGTTGGATAGCGTAAGGGTTAAAATTACTATTCCCACTCCAGTTAGTGCAACAGTACGGAAAGTATTGGATAGAGGAGGAGTAAAAATTACTATTCCAACTTCAGAGAGTGGAGTAGTAGGGAAAGTGTTGGATAGCGTAGGGGTAAAAATTACTATTCCCACTCCAGTGAGTGCAACAGTAGGAAAAGTGTTGGATAGCGTGCTATTCCCACTCCAGAGAGTGCAACAGTAGGGAAAGTGTTGGATAGCATAGGGGTAAAAAATACTATTCCCATTCCAGTGAGTGCAACAGTAGGGAAAGTGTTGGATAGCAAAAGGGTTACAATTACTATTCCCACTCCAGAGAGTGCAACAGTAGAGAAAGTGTTGGATAGCATAGGGGTAAAAATTACTATTCCCACTCCAGTGAGTGCAACAGTAGGGAAAGTGTTGGATAGCGTAAGGGTTAAAATTACTATTCCCACTCCAGTTAGTGCAACAGTACGGAAAGTATTGGATAGAGGAGGAGTAAAAATTACTATTCCAACTTCAGAGAGTGGAGTAGTAGGGAAAGTGTTGGATAGCGTAGGGGTAAAAATTACTATTCCCACTCCAGTGAGTGCAACAGTAGGGAAAGTGTTGGATAGTGTAAGGGTTAAAGTTACTATTCCCACTCCAGAGAGTGCAACAGTAGAGAAAGTGTTGGATAGCGTAGGGGTAAAAACTTACTATTCCCACTCCAGAAAGTATAACTGTAGGGAAAGTGTTGGATAGCAGGGGGTTTAAATTGAAATAATTATTAATTATGTTTTTGTTTTAAATTAAGTACAAAATTAATAATTAATTAGCTATTAAAAAAAATAACAAATAATTGCTTAACAACACTAAATTACTTCCCACCCTATTCCCCTATAAACACACAGTATGCTCATAAAATAATTTAACACAATTAATAAAACATATCAATTAATCAAATATTAAAAAATAATTACCAATTCATAATTAATTAACATTTTCTTTAAATAAATACCAATACATTTAAATTAATAATTACTTATGTATAATAAATTACTTCCCACCCTATACCCCTATAAACACACAACCCGCTCCATAAAAATATTTACACAATTCTTATAATTAACAATTAATCAATTAATACAAATTTATTACCGATCGGGTAAAACCCGGGTACGAATGGTCGTACGGAGCGTATTCTTCATACGACTCGTACCCGGGAAATCCTCCTTACAAACCAGCAAGTACGATTCGTACAGAAATACAATTTTCGTACGAATCGTAAAAAAACTATCTGCGTCTAAAAAATACCCACAATTCCGATCCGGGACAGCGCGTACGTGACGTCCGGACGGAGTCAGGCAGCGTTCTACGACCAGCAAATACGATTCATGCCCACGTCACTCCGCACGGATCATTTTTTATGGCAGCCAAAAACTCCCGGGAAATTGAGGACGACGTGAAGAAGGAGCAGCGGTATGCGACAAACAGCCATGGACCCCGTCCTACGTGTCATCCCGGCCCTCCTAGCCTACGACCTGGTGCACCGAAACCGCCGCGCACACCGCAGAAGGTCAGCACAACACCCAGGGGCAAAGGGGGGGCGAGGGGCAGGAAACATAACCTCTACCTAATTTTAAAAATACCATATACTGTCCATACATTACCTCCAGGGTCTGGTCACTTCGGGGGGCGTGTCCACCAATCCCCGCGTACGCGTACCCGTCACCACTACAATGGTTGTACGGGCCGTACCCACGCTTTGAGGGCGTGGGTACGGCCCGTACCACCATTGTAGTGGTGATGTGGGTGTACGCGCCGTACCCATGCCCTCAAAGCGTGGGTACGGCCCGTACCACCATTGTAGTGGTGATGTAGGGGTACGCGCCGTACCCATGCCCTCAAAGCGTGGGTACGGCCCGTACCACCATTGTAGTGGTGATGTAGGTGTACGAGCCGTACCCACGCCCTCAGAGCGTGTGTACGGCCCGTACCACGCGTACCCCTACATCACCACTACAATGGTGGTACAGCCCGTACCCACGCTTTGAGGGCGTGGGTACGGCCCGTACCACCATTGTAGTGGTGATGTAGGGGTGCGTGTGGTACGGGCCGTACACACGCTCTGAGGGCGTGGGTACAGCGCGTACACCTACATCACCACTACAATGGTGGTACGGGCCGCAACCACGCTTTGAGGGCGTGGGTACGGCCCGTACCACCATTGTAGTGGTGACGTAGGTGTATGCGCCGTACCCACGCCCTCAAAGCGTGGGTACGGCCCGTACCACCATTGTAGTGGTGATGTAGGGGTACGCGTGGTATGGGCCGTACACACGCTCTGAGGGCGTGGGTAAGGCACGTACACATACATCACCACTACAATGGTGGTACGGGCCGTACCCACGCTTTGAGGGCGTGGGTACGGCCCGTACCACCATTTTAGTGGTGATGTAGGGGTACGCGTGGTACGGGCCGTACACATGCTCTGAGGGTGTGGGTATGGCGCGTACACCTACATCACCACTACAATGCTGGTACGGGCCATACCCATGCTTTGAGGGCATGGGTACTGCCCGTACCACCATTGTAGTGGTGATGTAGGGGTATACGTGGTATGGGCCGTACACACGCTCTGAGGGCGTGGGTACGGCCCGTACCACCATTGCAGTGGTGATGTAGGGGTACACGTGGTACGGGCCGTACACACGCTCTGAGGGCTTGGGTACGGCACGTACACCTACATCACCACTACAATGCTGGTATGGGCCGTACCCACGCTCTGAGGGTGTGGGTACGGCCCGTACCACCATTGTAGTGGTGATGTAGGGGTACGCGTGGTACGGACCGTACCCAACCTATGAATGCGGGGGAATGGACCGCATCACCCATATCCCTAGGGAACCAGTACATTTGTGATACAAGGCGTGCACACGCCACGAATGTTGGCTTATTGCCTGGTGCAGCATATAACCAGTATATGGGTGTGTGTTCATGGCCAGGACAGCAGTGTACTGCACCAAGGGCGCGGGTTGTCTGCCTAGGAGTCCCAGCAGTGGACAAAGACATGTGAGGTGTGGGTGCCTATCACTCCCAGCAGTGGACAGAGACATGTGAGGGGTGGGTGCAGAGGAATTCCAGCAGTGGACAGAGACATGTGAGGGGTGGGTGCAGAGGAATACCAGCAGTGGACAGAGACATGTGAGGGGTGGGTGCAGAGGAATACCAGCAGTGGACAGAGACATGTGAGGGGTGGGTGCCGATCACTCCCAGCAGTGGACAGAGACATGGGGGTGGGTGCCTATCACTCCCAGCTGTGGACAGAGACATGGGGGTGGGTGCCTATCACTCCCAGCAGTGGACAGAGACATGTGAGGGGTGGGTGCAGAGGAATACCAGCGGTGGACAGAGACATGTGAGGGGTGGGTGCCTATCACTCCCAGCAGTGGACAGAGACATGTGAGGGGTGGGTGCAGAGGAATAGCAGCAGTAGACAGAGACATGTGAGGGGTGGGTGCCTATCACTCCCAGCAGTGGACAGAGACATGGGGGTGGGTGCCTATCACTCCCAGCAGTGGACAGAGACAAGTGAGGGGTGGGTGCAGAGGAATACCAGCAGTGGACAGAGACATGTGAGGGGTGGGTGCCTATCACTCCCAGCAGTGGACAGATACATGTGAGGGGTGGGTACAGAGGAATACCAGCAGTGGACAGAGACATGTGAGGGGTGGGTGCAGAAGAATACCAGCAGTGGACAGAGACATGTGAGGGGTGGGTGCAGAGGAATACCAGCAGTGGACAGAGACATGTGAGGGGTGGGTGCAGAGGAATACCAGCAGTGGACAGAGACATGTGAGGGGTGGGTGCCTATCACTCCCAGAAGCGGACAGAGACATGGGGGTGGGTGCCTATCACTCCCAGCAGTGGACAGAGACATGTGAGGGGTGGGTGCAGAGGAATACAAGCAGTGGACAGAGACATGTGAGGGGTGGATGCCTATCACTCCCAGCAGTAGACAGAGACATGTGAGGGGTGGGTGCAGAGGAATACCAGCAGTGGACAGAGACATGTGAGGGGTGGATGCCTATCACTCCCAGCAGTGGACAGAGACATGTGAGGGGTGGGTGCAGAGGAATTCCAGCAGTGGACATAGACATGTGAGGGGTGTGTGCCTATCACTCCCAGCAGTGGACAGAGACATGGGGGTGGGTGACTATCACTCCCAGCAGTGGACACAGACATGTGAGGGGTGGGTGCAGAGGAATACCAGCAGGCACATTATTGTCCTTCACAACATCTGTGGATACAGTCACCTGTCACACCTGGGGGGCCACTGAATCACCTCAGGACTATCAAAAATGGCCCAAAGGATTGGGCAGGCTGAGTGTGCCATGCACTATGCAGTGAATGTCACAGTAAGCACAATGCAAGTGAGGAGTGCACACATGAACTACATCATGCTCTGCATGAGAGACATAAGCCATTCCCACCCCTGGGACCCACTCTAAACTACATTGCATGTCTGTCACACCTGGACAAAATGCCAGAAGTGACAGTCACAAAAAAGGTGCACAGTCAAAGGTAGTGGAGTCAGCACTCACCTGCTCCCCTGGTCTCCCATACAAGCTGGGGTACTGTGGGAGGATGACATCTAGCAATGCCTCATTCTCTTCTTGTGTGAAAGGCTGGGCCCTCTCCACAGACCTTGACATGGTGCCAGAGGAAGCACAGGCAGCAGCAGTGGTGTTGACTGAAAGGTTGTGCAGGCAAGTGCCCTCTCATGGGTTCTGGCTGACTTATATCTGCCTTGCTGGGCTGTTTCATTTACAGGAGTACAGAGTGATTGGTCAGACTCATTTGCATCCTACGTTTCCTCCAATCCCTTTAAACATACACCAGTGAGTGCCTTTGCATGGTTCAAAATTTGAGCATCATGTGAAGTCAACAACCACTTTGCAACATTGTATTTAGTTGCCAACTGACTTTTACAGGGCACCTGATGGAAAAATTTGAACTGGAAACTCGGTATCCATGACAACCAGCATGCATTTAGGCCCTAATACTTGTCCCTCATGTGTCCCTATGTAATTTAGAAATCCACACACAAGTACGGTGCGTTTCACACGTACCCCTACGGCACCAGTTGCACAGTGCGTTTGACACGTACGTGTATGACCAGTGTGTGCACGTACATATACTACGGTCGCACACGTACGTGTACGACCAGTGTGTACACGTACGTGTTCAACGGTCGTACACGTACGTGTACGACCAGTGTGTACACGTAGGTGTACACACTGGTCATACACGTACGTGTACGACCAGTGTGTACACGTACGTGTACTACGGTCATACATGTACGTGTACGAACAGTGTGTACACGTACGTGTACTACGGTCGTACACGTACATGTACGACCAGTGTGTACACGTACATGTACACACTGGTCAAACACGTACGTGTACGACCGTAGTACACGTACGTGTACACACTGGTATTAGACGTACATGTGAACGGTCCGTACACACACCCGTACTCCGGCGGCAACACAAATATAATGATACGGACCGTTCACACGCCCTCAGAGCGTGTGTACGGGGCGTTTCACAGCTTATACTGGTGATAGGAGGCGCACACGAAAGGAATGGAGGTGTCAGACTCGTGCGCGGCTGTACATCAAGTCATTGTCATTGTAGTCCTTCATGTGCAGGGCCTGGGTGTGTCAGGCAGTGATATGGCACATGTCTCCTCATGTTTTAGCACAATAGATGTGTGATGACCTGTGTACACACGTCATGTGTGATGGGGCAGTATGTGGCACACTTCCCCTTCCCACTTTGCACATGTGTGCATGTAGTACAAACGTGTCAAGCACTGCATCACTGGTATGGCAGAGTCACCAACACCTGCAACTGTCCCCTGATGCCAGGGACAGGGACACTAACACCTGACATCTAAGTACCAGCGTGCCCCGATGTGACTATGTCCTGTGTGTGTCATGTGTTCCCATGAGCTTGCTGTTGGTGTTCCGTCAACTGCATCTGCTGTTGCTGCATCCAACATGTGTCTGTGTGTAGATGGGCATGTAGATGCTTCGAAGATGATTTTTTGACATTAGGACATATCTGCGCCGTATCCATGTCTGTGTTTTTGTTTTTCACGTGTACCCCTTCATCGCAATGTGTGTGATCTGTACATTTTCAATGACATGTGACCTGTGCGTCTAGCTTGCCGCCAGCTGTCTGTATGAGATGACATCCTTCAAATACAGATATGTGGATGTATGTCACTCCTGTGATGTCTCTGGCTGTTCACTTACACTGGCCCACAGCTAGTTTCGGGGCATGTCATGTAGAACTTGACACTCAACGGGTGTAGCTGGCTTTTCGTAGGAGTATCACCTGGCTGGCATACGTGTCCTGGATGTATTGCACAGACCAGACTCTGTATTTAGCAGATGTGTGGTAGCAGTTGAGCATGTGCTCAGTTCATTGACATTGATGTTTTTTTTTTTTTTTTTTTTTTTTTCTTTTGTCCTCATATTCAGCCCATTTGAAGCCACCCAGGCATTGGAGCGAGAAGAAAAGAGTGACACCGCCTCAGTGCACTGGATTTGTAAACTTTATCAACAGACAAGCTTACCGGTGTATCTCCTTCTCAAACACTAGCCAGCGGCGACATACACTAGGGACCCAATTGCTAGGCCCGGAAGGCAGTAGCAAGGCAGGAAGGGCAATGAAATCATTGGACAGGGGAAAAAAAAAAAAAAAAAAAAAAAAAAAAAAAAACCCCGTCACCACTTCATAAGTTTCCAAAATTCCTGCTTCTTCTTACTTCCTGGTCTTATAAGGTCCATCTTGGATATCCTTAAGAGAGAAGTCTGCCAGTCTAAAAATTCCGGAGGCTTGGGATCTTTCCATTTAATACAAATCTCTCTTCTTGCTATTAAGATGGCATAAAATAGCAGATGCTTGGGTGAACCAGTCAAATTGGGTATTAATCCAAAGAAAATCAGAGAAAAGTCAAGGGTAATAGGTATCCCCAAAGAGGTAGACAGAGCCTTACCCACTTGGTACCAAAAGCTCGATAGGAGAGGGCAAGTCAGGAACATGTGAGCATCAGACGCCGCTTCTTCACCGCATCTAGCACAGCACACAGGAAGATCTTTTGCAAATTTAGTTAGCCTCTGTGGTGAAAAATAGGCTCTATGAATCGTGAAGATATGATTCCTTCTTAACCAGGCAGGCTTTACAATATCCCATAGAGTCTTACACGAATTAAGCCACAACAGCTCAAGATCAACCTGTGGAATGCAGCTATTCCACAATGAAGTTGGGAGTTTAAAGTCACCATCGATCTCTTCAAGAATAGTGCGATACCAAAAACCAACCTCTTTTCTAAATGGAGGTTTCTGTGTAGCCTGTGTCTCCAACTGTGTAACCCTACCTAGAGTGTAATTGCTTCTAATAGCATAATTTGTGGTGGCCCAGCTAGAAAGCTGGAGAAATTTGAATCTGGAGATAGAAAAGCCAGTATTTTCTCGGAGGGCCTCCCAAGGGATCAGTGAGCCCTCCACGAAAAGTTCACCCCACCTCGCTATACCGGCTACCCTTAGTGGTAAGGACAAACTATCCTTTAGGAACTCAGGTGTCCCAGGCGAGTCCCAGATTGGGGCTAGGTTAGAAAAATACCCCATCTTCATTGCAGCTCGCATTTTAACCCAAGTTTTTAACAAACCCCATAAAACCTTTAATCTAACTTTTTTAAAAAACTTGGGATCTCCATATTTAAATAGGAAGCCATCTTCGGAAAAGCCACTCACTCTTAGCATGGACAGGAACATCAAACCCATACCACTACTTGTTGGAACCTTTAATAGCATCCGTGAATGGGTGAATTGGAAGGCCCAAGCATATATTTGCAGGTCTGGGGCTGCCAGGCCGCCCTTCTCTCTACGTCTTCTTATTTTCTTCCAAGCGATCCTGGACCCTCTAGAAGCCCAAATGAAGGTGTTAAGCTCACTCTGTATTTTTGCTAGCGAAGCACTCTCAAAAAATAAGGGGATACAATCAAAAAGAAAAGTAAACCTTGGTAAAATTGACATTTTGATCAAATTAACCCGACCCAACATTGACAGAGGTAAGTTGGCCCAATTTTTCAATAGTTTTCTGATTTCTTTTGTAATTAATGATAAATTGTGAGAGGGGATCTTATCAATTTCATGTAGGATATGGACACCTAGATATCTTATATCGGTTTTTAAGGAAGGAAGATGAGAGTCTACATACATATTCCAGGCCATAATTTCCGTCTTCGAGGTGTTTATCTTATAGCCTGAGACAGATCCAAATTTCTGGGCTAGTTCGATAACAGCTGGGAATGCCATATTCAGGTTGTCTGTCAGAATAAGGATGTCATCGGCATATAATGCCACTTTCCTTTCCCACTCCCCGCATTTGAATGGAGACACCCTAATGTCATCTCGCAACATCTGTGCAAAAGGTTCAATATATAAATTAAATAATAAAGGGGAAAGAGGGCATCCCTGACGCGTACCCCTTGTTATCGCAAGGGATTTTGTGAGGGAGCCGTTAACCATGATATTCGCCGATGGATTGCAGTATATAAGAGAGATAACTCGTCTAAATTTATCACCTAGCTTAAATTTGGCCAAGACCTCCGACATGAACAGCCAATTGACCCTGTCGAAGGCCTTCTCCGCGTCCAATGTCATTCCCGCCAAAGGAAGGGACCATGCTGAAGCCATATCAATGGCTCCAATGAAATCATAGGTTAAATCAGACAGGTGACGGCCCTTGACAAAACCCTTTTGGTCTAGATGTAATAGAGCACCTACGACTCCTCCCAATCTATTGGCCATGATGGAAACAAAGATCTTGTAGTCGGTGTTCAAAATTGAGATTGGCCTGTAAGATTCGCAATTTGAAGCTGATTTCCCAGGCTTCAATATTAGTGATATTGTCGCTTTATTCCACGAGGGAGGAAGAGGAGTGCCTTCTTGTAAGATTTCATTAAACAAGGTAGTTAGGAAAGGGGTGATCTCTTTTGCCAAGCATATATATATTTCCGAGGGTAAACCATCCGGCCCAACTGCTTTCCCTTTCTTTGAGCTCATCACAGCCCTATATACCTCATCATATGTAATAGGTGCATCTATTTTCGTTTGTTGATCTGGATTTAACCCAGGAAGGTTTATATTGTTTAACAAGGACAGAACTTTAGCGGAGTCATGGTGACCCTCTTCCTTATATAAGTCTGAAAAAAAAGAATAGAATTGTGTTTTGATGTCCTCATCAGAGGTATACAATATCCCAGATTTAGACACTGAACTAATATAATTCCTTGCCCGGTCTGATCTAATTTTCCAGGCAAGGAGTTTCCCGGCGCCCTCCCCATACTCAAAATGGGCGATCTTGCTAGCTTCCCATCTTTGTAATAATCTGGAATTAAGGACAGACTCCAGGTCCCCCTTCAGGGTCCGTAGAGTCTCTTGTGCACCCTCTATACTCTCTCGATTGCCCAGATCAATGACTGCTTGGGTTGCTTTGATTTTATTTTCGATATCCGCGATGTCTGCCTTATACCTTTTTGACCTATAGGAGGAGATACTTGTTATATGCCCCCTCAAATAGGCCTTAAAAGCTTCCCATACAATAGTGGCTGAAGCAGTTAGGGCATTTCTAGCTAAAAATAATTTAGTTTCCGACTGGAGGCCCACTAATACCTCTTCCTGCATAAGTAGAGTGCGGTCCATTGACCATGTCCTCTCCACTGGGGGCGCCGGTTTATTGATGACTAGGCTGATCGCAGAGTGGTCAGAGAGGTGAGACGGAAGATAGAAAATATCCTCTACCCAGCTTTTTATTGATTGACTCACTAAAATAAAGTCAATCCTAGACTTATGCCCGTATTTGTAGTTGCGAAAAGAGTACTCTCTTTTAGACCCTGCTTTTATCCTCCATATATCTAGGAAACCCAATTGTTTCATAAAGTCGGTTAGGCATGTTCTAGTTTTGTGAGATGCAAGTGGCCTGTACTGGGAGGTCTTGTCTAACAGGGGGTTCAAGATCAGGTTAAAATCACCTGCCAAAATAACCGGGCTAGAAAACGCTATTAAAGCAGATGCCATGCCATTGAAGGAAAGAGGGTCGTCCTGATTTGGACCATAGTAGCCAGTAATTGTTAATCTTACATCCTTTACTTGACACTCTGCTATGGCCCATCTCCCCCCTGAATCCACGACTTTAGAAAGGAGTGTTGCTTGGGCTGATTTTTTAACCAGTATAGCTACTCCCCTGGTATTAACAGATTGAGTGGTACAAACTACAAAATCCAACCAACCCAACCTCTTAACTAAAGTAGATAGTTCTGACTCAGTTAAATGCGTCTCCTGCAGTATAATGACCCGCGCACTGCTATCCCGTAAATATTGGAAAATCCGATGCCTCCTTGAATTAGTGCGCAGGCCATTAACATTCCAGGAGAGAATGCCTAAGCTATTCATGATTCTGAGTCATCCTCAAAAAAACCCTCTTGGCTACAAATCCACACACACTTATCATGCTTCTAACTCCCATATAACAGACAAAATGGACTATAATAGGGAAAATGAGGACTATTTTTTTCTTTTTTCCCAATGCAACACCCACCCTTTTCACCCCCCCGTGCCCTCGTCCCAACCCTGCCACCCCTACCACCCCTAGAAACCCACCCGTGGAAACCCTTGCCCCAAGAATCTGGACCTAGTCCAGAGTACAGCACCTTCGATGCATAATGCGAAGCACTCAGCAGTAATTAAATTAAATTAAATTCATGCCTATACTATTCTTTTATTATCCCATTCTCTCATCCCGCGAGCCAAGCAATTGAAGGAATAACTTTTTTTTTTTTTTTGCATTATTTTCCCCTGAGTTGTTGAAGAAGCCCGTCCGCTGCCTCCACAGATCTAAGATTGTACATTTTGTTATTGTACATTACTCTCAAGGCAGCGGGAAACTTCAGCTGGGCCACAGCACCCAGCTTGCGGAAATCTTCCAGTCTGTTACCTAGCTCCCACTGTCTTTCAAGAGTAATTTTTGAAAGATCTGACCTAATCTGAAAAGAGAAACCTTTAGCTGAAAGTGATTTTTGTTTGAGAGCTAAAGTTAATATCTTCTCCTTAAGGGTATACGTCATAAAGTTGACTAAAATCTTCCTGGGCTTCTGTCTTTGTGGGGGTTTACGAAATGGGTCTCTATGGATCCTTTGTATATCTCGCAATAACTCCTCTTCCAATAAGTCTGGACCCAGAGCTTCTATTAGAAGGGAAACAATAAACTGCTTAATATCGCCCCCTTCTCTTTCCTCCGGAACATTAAGAAGACGGAGGTTATTCCTTCTACTGTTGTTTTCCAGGGCCTCCATTCTCTCCGCTTGGTTAGCTTCACTGGCTTTTAAGAGCTCTATTTTATCTTCAGCTTGTCGAAGACTCGAAGTTAAATTTGTAACATTACTTTCTAGCGTTGCCGTTCTGGTATTTAGAAGGTCAATTTTTGTCTCCAGAGACTCACAGAAACTCCTGATCTCCAACTGGTTGGCAGTTGAGGTCTGAAAACCTAATTTGATGTCCTGAGACAATGCTCTCAGCATTTGCCCAACGGAGTACTCTGCCTGCTCATCTATTGGAAATAGAGAAGGCTCTCCACCAGGAAGTGGGACAATTGGGACACTTGTGTCATCTTGCAATTCTGTGGTTACAGACAGTACCGCTACAGCGTCCCCGGACTGAGACTGAGACTTAACCTCCTGTTGGGATTGCGAGGGTCCCCCTAAGACCAGGTCATCCTGAGAAAGATTACTTGATAGCTCCGAGGAGCTCATGACAGGAAGCTTCAAGCAATCCTGCGTTGAGCCAATATAAGAAGTTGGGCTTTTGGGAAGCGCCAAAATCTGGGGTAACACCTTAAAATAAGATCTCAAGGAAGGTGTGATCTTGAGGCCCCCCCCCAGTTGGCTTTTTCGTTTCTGTTTTAAGGTATAAGCTTTACCTGCCACTGGGGTGGCTGCTGGCTCAAAGGATACAGCAGAAACAGAAGGGACTGCTTCCGTTAGAGAAGCGACACCTGGAAGAACTACTGGGGTGTCTGTCTGACCAGACGATTTGCTCGTTGAACCCGTCGTCTGCTGTGGTCTCCCATCAATGGCTGTAGTAGTAATAGCAGTGACAATATTTTTGCGGGGTTTAGCTATACTCCTTTTGGCCCCCCTCCTTCTGTTTTTAGAATCTTGTTTATCCTGGGCAACTGCCTGGGCGGCTGCCTGTCTGCCCTGGCGCTTGGAACTTCGGGTGGTACAGGCAGTCTGGGCTTGCTTAACATTTACCGTCCCCCCCAGTGGACTTACCACCTCACACACTCCTTCAGTGGTCGGCAGCTGCTCAGCCACCTTCAGAGAGCTTGCTGTGTCGCCCTCCAGGGTGAAACCTCTCGCAGGAGCCGAGTTGAACGCCCTATCCCACGTCCAGCCTCGGACAGAGCTCCGCAGTCCGCTCCTCACTCTCTGAAGCTCCCGTGACGCCCGAACCCAGAACGGGACGCCAGAGAGAGTCGAATCCTGCAGCGCAAGCCCGGAAGAGGAACCGCACATTGATGAAGTGCAGGGAGGTCAGAAGCGGACAAGCGGAGACAGACAGAGGCTACGATGGCAGCACCCCCCCCCCCCCTGGGGCCGAAGGTAAGGAGAATGAAAGCCCAATTACTTCACGCTCGTAGTCGGGGTATAGGCATCGTATTGTCAACTCAGTGCTGCCGAGCGCCAAGCATCACAGATCGAGTGCCGCGACCGCTAACTCACGGCCGCCATGTTTCCCCACCAGCGATGACATTGATGTTGTTATGTACTCACTCTTCGTTATTCCTTCCAATTTTCTGCAGGGCACCGCCTCTCCCCCGACCAATGCCAGACTTGGGTGCCATGAGGGAACCTGACTGCATAAGACGTTACCGCTTCTCGCAACAGTTGATTGAAAACTTTACCGCAAAGCTGGAACCACACCTCCAACCGCGACACAGGTATCCTACTGCACTGACCCCCAAGATGAAGGTGATGGCAACCCTACATTTTTTTGCCACCGGTACGTTTCAATTCACCATAGCTGATGTGGGTGGCATGTCACAGACCATGTTCAGCCGTGTTCTGCATGATGTTTTAGAAGCCATGTTGGAGCACCTGGATGAATTCATCCATTTTCCGACTCCCGAGGAGTTTACAGGTGTCAAGGGTGATTTCTATGCCCTGGGAGGGATGCCCCATGTCATTGGGTCTCTTGATGGGACACATGTGGCTTTTGTACCACCACAGGCACAGGAGGTCACCTATCGCAACCGTAAACATTACCACTCTATAAATGCCCTTGTGGTGTGTCTTGCTAACATGCTGATTTCCCATGTCTGTGCACGTTTTCCAGGGTCAGCACACGATGCCTACATCATGAGGCATAGCAGGGTGCCAGAAATGATGCTGCGGCTGCAGAACGAACAAGCATGTCTTGTTGGTGGGTATACTCTGTTTGTCCTTTGTTTAGCGCTATCTTTGTATCTTACGGCATCTCCTGACCCGCTTCTTTACATGATGTTTCCATATAGGGGACTCTGGCTATCCCAACATGCCATGGCTGATGACGCCTCTCCGCAACCCCAGAACAGCTGCAGATCACCGTTACAACAACGCACATGGGCAGACCAGGCGAGTGATCAAGAGGACGTTTGGCCTCCTGAAGAGCCGATTCCGGTGCCTTCACAAGACAGGCGGGTCCCTCCCATATGCACCGGTGAAGGTCTGCAAAATCTGCCTCGTGTGCTGCATGCTGCACAACATGGCAGTGGAGAAGGCTGTGCCACTCATCCTGGATCCGGATGAGCAGGAACATCCACCCGTGGAGGATGAAGGGCTTGGTCACGAGGCAAGTGAGGATGAGGAGGAGTAGGAGGACGACATCCGGAGTCAGCTCATACGCAACTTCTTCTCATAATGGTGAGTCCATGGGTCTGAGTGTGCACGCTTGGAGCATTGTGTGGCATGTGTTGCAATGTGTGTGTCCAGCTCACTGTATGCTAAGTGACTTAGAGGTGTGTTCAGATGTGTCACTCGAGTGATGATGTCCTTCCACACATTTTAGCTTAGACACTCAATTTAAAAATAGCATGGTGACACACTTATTCCTGTAGAGTAAATTACCATGCATGCGAATGACAATCTTTTCCCTGACTTCTTGTGTGTCTGTCATCCCCAGGTAGTTGCGCATGCTGTCTGCTTGTGTCATCCTTGGCCTCCCGCTATTCCTCATGAGTATTGCAACGTGTGCTGAATCAGCGTCCCATGCACGGACATGGTGAAAAGTCTTTTTGGTTAAGGATTGCTGCAAGGCATTTTGGTGTTGGTAGGTGTTTGGAATGTGTGGGCACTGCTCCTGTGCATATTGTGTTACTATACATACATGTCGACTCACCATGAGGCACACAACATGTTGCATGACTCCCATGAATTGATAGTCACCCTTCGTAACAGTCATTTGTAATGGGACAGTGGATTCTGATGAAGGCATCAATGTGTGTACAACTTCCCTCTGAAACATACGGGATGCTACGGGTGGACATAGTGTGGGACATCCCCATGAGAGGATCAATGGGGAATTGCAGCCCCTCCGTGTGCAGCAGGGGGTGTTTGGCTCACCCCCTTCACTTGTGCCAGTTCAATGTATTTACAGCATCTGTGTTGTGAAGGGGGTGTCCAGTGTAGGTCCCACATGTTCAGCCTAATGACCTGTGAGTCTGTTCATATTGATGCATTTCCCTAGGTGTGAACCTGAGTAATAAAGGTGTTCCTCGCCCTCCAAGGTGCCTCATCTCTGTCAATGCAGGTCTCTTGCCACTTTGCATGCGGCAACTCTGGCATAGTTGTCAAAGATTGTGCATATGAGTCTATGTGTAGTTTAGCAACATGCATGCAGTTCTTCAGGGATTAGGATCTCTATTGTGCATGATGTCCATGGTTGTGTATGTATTTGGGCATGTTGGTCACCACAACGGGCCGTCAACACCTGCTGAGGGTGTGTATCCTGTGCGCAGCTCGGCCTTCAGTTTCCTGATCCTGTGTCAGTCATCTTTGGTGATTGAGCATCCATTGTCTCTGGGTGTGCCATGGGAAACTGGACAATCCTTCCTTTACATACGCCTGTTGCAGTTGTCCTTTCTGACATCCTTGTCTTTGTGTGCAACTTGTGGCATAGTTTCCAGGACATGCCGCCTGCTCCTGCGGCCCCTGCAGCAAGGGCCCACAAAGTTTCCGGATTCGGAAACACACACACCTCAAAGATGCTCCTCCCTTCCTCCCTCCACCCATTCATTTGGCTGTCATCAGCTTGTCTGTTGCGGCCATGTGGTGCCAAAGGCTGGACCGTCAGCGCATACAACGTGCACATTGCACGACCCTCATGTCCTTGCATGACCCACATCACACTACAGTCTGATGGTGCAGCCACCCTCCAAGCATTGTCCATCCGAAAATCTACCGCCTGCTCTCAGGCATACCCTAGGCGCACACACGCCACCTTTGCATGATGAGTGTGCAACTCCAACTGCCTACACAGCGCTGCCCCACCTTCCAGGCCCTGTCACACCAACCAGGTCATGTCCCTCCTACTCCCCACCGGCTCCGTACACCAGCAAGGCCATGGGAGTGGGACTCAAGCCTTCAGCATGTAGTATAGTGGCATTATCTGGCACATGGCCCAGGTATCATCTCTCAGCGTGTCAATATTCAATGTGTCCATGTCCCCCTGTCCGGCATCACATGCGCACAGCACCTCATCATCAGCCCGTATGCCATTGACAGCCAGGTGCTCCTCACCCTCACCAAAGACGCAGCCATTGCCAGGTCTAACATTCAAGAAGGCATGAGATCCATTGATGAATGGCTGAACATCAGCCACCTGAGGCTGGACTTGTACAGGACTGAGGTAATCATCTGAGGATTGTCCCCTTACAGCTGGGTCAACTGCTTGTGTCCCACCTGCAAGAGCCCTGCACATGCACCCAGTGCCCACGCACACAAGATGGTGTGCATCATGGATTCGTCACTCACATTTGCCATGCTAATCACCAGCATCTGTACCTCAGGGTGCAACACCCTCTGCATGATGCACATGATCCACAGATAGATCCACTCCAAGGAAAGACAGACCATCCCCCAGGCCCACGACACCAGCCGTGTCAACTACTGCCCCGCCCTCTACGGAGCAAGTACATCCAAACTCCCGGGAAACTTGTCCACATCCAGGCTGCATGTGCACACCTCAGCTTCAACATCCCGCGCCCCAGCCACATCACCGCCCACCAGAGATAGCTGCAATGGATCACTGTCTGCTGCAGGATGACCTTCAGACTCCTCACCCACACTCAGGAGGCACGCCACAACCCCAGACCCCAAACCAACCTTGCCTGTCCGTCATCCGAGACCCCGTTGTGCCAACTCCGTGCATCCAACCTTGCCCTGGCCACCATTCTTCACATCCACCGTACTCCAGCATGCAGGACATAGTTCTCCCACCTGGCAAGACATACCTGCTACTCCCTCCCCGGCAACATCCACATGAGCCATGACCTCTACGCCTTCATGATACTCTTCCCAATTGGTCTGTCCGCACAGTATTGCATGCCCCCCCCCCCTCAGCAGCTTGAGGCCATCACGGGTGAGTATTGTGCTCCATGTCTGTATTGTATGATACATTGTGACCCATGTGTGTCCTGTACCAGACTCAGATTCCAGAGTATGGATGGCTGGAGTTAGTTCAACACTCAGGCATAGTTTGACATTTCCCCACACTTAGGTTGTGTACTCAAGCAAAATGAATGCAACATCTAATTGAAGAAATTAAGATTTATTCTCGGTGGGGGGCCTGTTTAGTGTGGACAAATAGGTGCTATACAGTGTGCATGGAATCCAAAGTTCACAGGGGGAGATGGGATCCTTGTCATTTGGAGTCATCAGAGTCCAGACCACAGTGTTGGTCATCATTGGTCAGACTGTGACCAGCAAGTCCATGTGGCAGAGAATGTCATTGGATGAGGTGCTGCTGTTGCGCATGAGGGCCAGGTGGCAGGCCAGGTGACCTGGGAGATGTGGATGGTCCGCTGCCTCTCACGGTCTTTTCCGTGGACGACCCACCTTCCTCGGGGGACCCTCAGATGCAGGCCTTGACGATGTTTGTGACGCTCCGTCGGATGATTCCTCCTCCTCCTCCCTCCCTGTGGCTGGTGGTGGTCTTCGCCTGGTTGGCCATGTTGTCGGCGATCTGATGGAGTGAACGGCTTATATCCGTTTGCACCGCCAGGAGCTCAGCCAATCTTGACTCCATCCGTCCTTGGTGTTGTTGTTGACTGGCGTGTTGCTCGGCCTGCTGGTTCTTAATCTCGTTGAGTGTCGCCACTACCTGGCTGATGCCCCTGGTGTCATGCCGGTATGTGTCCAAGATGTGGCGTATGTGTGACATACCGGTTCCCTCAGCTGGCTGTTCAGGTTCACGCCTCCGCCTGCCTCCACTCCCACCACCCCTGCCCACACGAGCCTGGCCTGCCGTTGTGGGCACATCGGGTCTACGGGACCCCTGAGGGATGGCATTTGCAGGGTTGTCTGCCTCCTCCTCGGTGGCCGGAGAACCTTGTGCCTCCAGGTCAGACTGGCTCAGTTGTTCTGTGCGGGCAGGGCCCCTGGGTGTCTCCTGGGATGTGGCAAGAATGGGGGTGGTCGTTGGCACAGATGTACCTGACGCAGGTGCTGCAGGGGCTTGGGCACCAGAGGGTCCAGGTTGGTTGGGGTCATCCACAGAGTGCTGAGAGTCGTCTCTGCCGGTGGGATCATCTTCCTGCCGAGCCTGGGCCTGTGATTGTTCTCCCCCAGTGTTGGAGGGAGATCCATGACGTTGCCCTGTGTGTGAGAGAGAGACAATGTTAATGCTGTTTCATACAACATCCATGTTTCATACATGTTCTAGTTGCCACAGTTCCTCCAGGTAGTTGTATGTGCCTAGCATTCATATCAATGTTCACTTGTGGATGGGTATGTTGCAGGGGACTGATTGAAATGTTATCCAGGGTCTTTGACATGTCACATTTGGCCTTGGATGCTTTTTTGGCTGTGGCTTGATCTTGTTGTGTCACATGTCCATTGTGAGAGTGTGTGACTCCATAGGCTGCCCCGGGGGTGTGTGCTTGTGTAAGGGGTGAGTGATCATCCCTCAGCCCGATGCTGTTCAACATCCACATGGCCCCCCTCACACAAGTGGCCCGCCACCACAACCTCAAAAACATCTACTACGCCGACGACACCCAGCTCATCCTCTCCCTCACCAAGGACCCTCACACCGCCAAGACAAACATCCACGATGGTCTGAGGGCCATCGCCGACTGTATGCGGAGCGGCCATCTGAAACAGAACTCGGACAAGATGGAGGTCTTCATCCTCGGACCCACACCCTCAGCCTGGGACGACTCTTGGTGGCCGATCGCTCTGGGGACATCACCGACACCCACCAAACACGCACGCAACCTAGGAGTGATCCTCGCATCCTCCCTCTCCATGTCCAAGCAGGTCAACGGCGTCTCCTCCTCCTGCTACAACACCCTACACAGGCTCCGCCGGATCTACTGGTGGATCCCGACCTAAACAAGTAGAACAGTGATACAGGCCCTCGTCAGCAGCTGACTGGACTACGCCACTGCACTCTACGCAGGACTCCCATCCACACACCAACAGCGGCTACAACGTTTCGGAAACGCCTCGGCACAACTGATCGTCAACGCCCCCCGCCACAGCCACATCACCTCCCTCCTGAGAGACCTGCACTGGCTCCACATCGATAAGAGGATCACCTGTAAGCTCCTCACCCACGCACACAAGGCACTCCACACCGCCGGCCAAGCCTACCTGCAAATCAGACTCAGCTTCTACACCCCCACCCGCCAGCTCTGCTCCGGCAGCCTCGCCCTCGCAGCTGTCCCCCGCATCCAACATACGCCCGCCTGCAGCAGATCCTTCTCCTACCTCACCGTCAAGACCTGGAAGACCCTCCCAACCCACCTACGACTGACCCAAGACCTACTTGCCTTCAGGAGACTCCTCAAGACCTGGCTCTTCGAGCAGTGGTGGAACCCCCCCCCCCCTCAGCGCCTTGAGACCCTCACAGGTAAGTAGCGCGCCTTACAAGTACCCTGATCGATTGTTGATTGATTGATGGTGCCTGCTGGTGGGTGTGGTGTGATTTGGCAGTGGGTCTCCCAGGTTATGTATCTGTCCCACCATGGCGCATGCTGCCATGTCAGTGAGTGTGAGTTCCTGTCCTAGATTTCTGAGCTTGTTGTGTTTGTGTTAGAGTTTTCAGTTGTCACAGGAGGGCCTTGTGCTGCCTACAGCAGGGCCAAGTGTCAGCTACCTTGTCAGTACTTTGCCAGTCCCTGTGCATTGCGCATGGTGCATGGGTATGTACCTGGGCCATATGGGCTGAGGGCAATGGTGTCTGTTTCCGAGTTGTACAATATGTTTAGTGATCCCCTCCCTCCCAGCATCCCGGACATCCTGGTTTGTGTAGGCTGGGACATGGCATGGCCTTGCTTTGTGAATGGGGAATACTCATGTTAGTGGCATGAGCGTTGTTTAGAGTGTGGTTGTGTCAGGTGAGGGCTTGGGGGTAGGTGAGTGCATTTGTTGTAGTTGGGGTGTGGATGCCATTCCCCCATGTTACGTAAGTTGTTTGTGTACTCACCAGGCTCTCGAACTCCTTCGACTCCGTGTACTCCCACCGGCGGAAGCAGGGCCATCGCCTTCTCCTCCCAGGAATGGTAATGTACCGGTCTGCGGGGCAGCCCACCTCCTGTGATGTTAATCTGTGCGTAGTCCTCGTTCATTTTTGCTCTTGAGTGCCCTCCGCCGATCGAACCACCTGGCTTGGCATTCATTCCTGGTCCTTCTGATGGGCGCAACAGCATTCACCCGATCGATGATCCTCTGCCACAGGCTAGTTTTTTGGGATATGCTGGTCTGTCTGACCAATGTTCCAAAGAGCTGTGGCTCGACTCTGATTACTTCGTTGACAAGGATGTCCAGCTCCTCCCTTGTGAACTTTGGATTCCTGTCTGTGGGCATGGTGTGGGGTGTGGGTGTGGATGGTTGTGGGTGTGAATGTGTAGGTGTGTGTGTATGTGTAGAGGGGGGCTGTGTGAAGGTATGTAAGTTAAGGTGTATGGGTGCAGTTGTTTGTGTGTGATGTCTGTCAGCAGTGGGTCTGTTGCAAAGGCTCATGGTTTGGGATTGTGGGCCCCTTTTATTGGTCCATTTGTGGGTGTGGCTGGGTTTGAACTTTTGGTGGGTGTGTTATAGGAGGTGGTTGTGAGTTTGGGCCTCTGTTTGCCTGTTTGTATGTGCCAGGTCAGTCTTTTAGATGTTTTTTGTCCTGTAGACGTGTTTTGTGGTGTTGTGCGAGTCGAATTGACCCTCCTTGGGCTGTTTTACAGTGTCCTGGTTCAGTACGAGTCGTTTTCGCGTATGTAAGGTGCGTCCATAGCTATGCTGTTGTACAGTGATCACATATGCAATGGTGTTGTACGATTCGTACATACGCGATGCTTGGGTACGGTGCGTCCAAGTACGGGGCTGGGGTGGGGGGTACGGGGCGTACATACGTGCGTGCTGGGGTGGGGGGTACCAACTTACATACGCGTGTGCTGGGGTACGGCGCGTACATGCGCGGGTGCTGGGGTGGGGGGGTACGGTGCATACATACGCGGGTGCTGGGGTGGGGCGTACGGGGCATACATACGCGGGTGCTGGGGTGGGAGGTAGGACGCTTACATACGCGTGTGCTGGGGTTTGGCGCGTACATGCGTGGGTGCTTGGGTGGGGGGTACGGCGCGTACATACGCGGGTGCTGGGGTACGGCGCGTACATACGCGGGTGCTGGGGTGGGGGGTACGGCACGGACATGCACGGGTGGGGTGGGAGGCCCAGGTGTACCCGGGGTAGGGGTCGTACAAACTTCGCTCCGTACGGGACGTTTTCCATATGCTTGTGTATTCGGGACGCCGGTACGGATCAGACTTGTGCGCTCAGACTTCAGTTTTACGACTCGTATGTAAAACTGTCCGGGGACGTCTCGTAGACTTTTCCCGATACAATTCGTATGTATTTTTACTGTACGAATCGTACTTCGCCGTTTGTACGGGACTTGTACGACTCGTACGTAAAAAAATACGTTTACATATACGGATACGAGTCGTACGGTAATTTTTTTTACCGGATCGGAATCGGCACCTTAATAATTATTTTTAAATGAATTAATTATAAATACCATTTAAAAAAAAAATAATTACTTAATTATAATTAAATTACCTCCAACACTATTCCCCTCTAAACCCACAACACACTCCAAATAAAAATGACACAATTAATATAATCATTAATTAAATAATTATTGAAAATGAATTACCAATTAATAAAAATGTAACAATACATTAAAAATAAATACCAATAAATAAATAAGAATAATACATTAATTATAATTAATTACTTCCCACCCTATTCCCCTATAAACACACAACCCGCCCCATACACATTTTTACACAATGAATATAATTCTCAATTAATACATTATTAATAATTAATTATCAATTAATAATTAATTAAAAATAAATTAGTTATCAACACCAATAAATAAAAAATAATAATGAATTAATTATAATAAATTACTTCCCACCTGTTCCCCTAGAAAACCACAAGCAGCTCCGTAAAAATATTTACACAAATAATATAATTATCAATTAATCAATTCATAATAAGGAATTACCAATTAATAATTAATTAAAATACATTAATTTTCAATAACAATAAATAAAAAATAATAATTAATTAATTATAAATAATTACTTTCCACCCTATTCCCCTATACACACACAACCCTCCCCTTACACATTTTTACACAATTAATATAATTCTCAAATAATAAATAATTAATAATTAATTACCAATGAATAGTTATTTAAAAATAAATTAATTATTAATACTAATAAATAAAAAGTAATAATGAATTAATTATAATAAATTACTTCCCACCCTATTCCCCTGTAAACCCACAACCCGCTCCGCAAAAATATTTACACAATTTATATAATTATCAATTAATCAATTAATAATAATTAATTACCAATTAATGATTAATTAAAATACATTAGTTATCAATAGCAATAAATACAAATTTATAATAAATTAATTATAATAAATTACTTCAAAACCTATTCCTCTTTAAACCCACAACCCGCTAAAGTAAAACGATTTACACTATTAATATAATTATCTATTAATCAATTAATAATAATTAATGACCAATTAATAATTAATTAAAAAAAATTAATTATCAATACTAATAAATAAAAAATATTAATTACTTAATTATAATTAAATTACTTCCCACCCTATTTCCCTATAAACTCACAATCCACTCCATAAAAATATTTACACAATTAATATAATTATCTATTAATCAATTAATAATAATTAATTACCAATTAATAATTAATTAAAAATTAACTAATTATCAATACCAATAAAGAAAAAATATGAATTACTTAGTTATAATTAAATTACTTCCCACCCTATTCCCCTATAAACCCACAACCCGCTACGGAACTAAAACGCAAAATTTAATTTAAAATAATTAATAATTTCAAAAAAAATATTCATTAATTTACTATAATTAAATTACTTCCCACCCTATTCCCCTATAAACCCACAACCCGCTATAATACTAAAACGCAAAGTTAACTTAAAAACAAATAACTTCTAAACATTTAATACATATATTTAAAAATAAATAAAAAACATAACAAAAAATGTTAAACACATACATATAAAATACATACTAAAATACATAACTAATATAAATGCCAATAATATTGACATCTATATTATTGCAAACGATATTTCTTACTTCGATATTAATAAAAACGAAATTACTTACCTTAAGGTTGATTTTCTGGTCGCCGATATTCTTGCTGTTGATATTCTGTCTCTCCAATATTTAAAACTCGATAAAAATGTAGGTCGATATAAAAAAACTCGGGGGCATATTCGCAAGGATCTATCACTGAGTTATTGGCACTTTATCGCAGCCAGAATCGCGATAAATTTATCGCCCCATTCAAAAGCTGGTGTAACAGCCGATATCATCAGTTTACCTATGATAGCAGCCGCAAAAAAACATCGCCACAGGTGAGCCCGGCAACTATCGCTAATGAGATGCAGAGTAGGCGTTCCCGAGCAAAAAGCCGCTACAACACCACTCCGCAACATTCTCAACAACCAGCCAGATCGGTGATAAGATCTCAAAACATGCGATAAGGCGCGTTAGCAGCAGGAAACTAACACCTGCTCTGACCTGGTGGAAAGTCGGAAGACAACCTGCACCATCAAAAGGAGCCCAGCCCATAGCCATACCTGAAGAACAACAGATGCCATGGAGCCACTGACCATGCATCCCGTAGCCCCAAGAGGGCAACAACACTCACCGCTACCACCCCCACGGCCCCCACCCAGGGGCCCCCCTCCGGGCACCCCTCACCCACCCCCGGACAAAGGTATGTCACATCAACATTATGAAATCATGAACAAAATAATGTGCCTGATGTTGCACAATTACAAAACCTAACAGACATGTGTGGTCAGAAAAATGAGAATCATACATTCATCTTAGAATTTCCAAATAATTTGTTTCATTCAGATTATACACAAAACAACCATTTTGAAGAGTCATGGCAGGTCCTCTCAGGACAATCTGTAAGTCACAGCTTGCAAAATAAAATCCTAGAGAAGAAGGTGTGTCATGCGCTCATCAAACGACAGAGAAAGAGAGAGAGAAAGTGAGAGAAAGAGAGAGATTGTACAAGGAGCGCAAGGCCAATCGGGCTCTTGGCTCATACATGCCAACTGCTGTGTGTGTATCGCTATTGGTGCACACTAAGTCAAAGGCCTGGCATCAATTACAACGTGAAGGCCACATCACATTTCAACAATGCAAGTAGTAGTCAGACTAACATTAGGCATGAAAGCTCCTTTGTCTCAATACACAAGGCGGAAGGACAGCTGAACCCCCGACCTTGGTTTTAAATGCGGCTGGCACTCCCTGCGAGAGATATCCATACCAGATCTTGACGACTCCCACACCACAAACTGCGCAAATTAAAGACCAACTAGTCCACACCCCACACACACTTATCCCTGCTTGAGGTACACCTGCATGGGATGCTCTTGACACATAAGTTAAAAACAACCCATACGTCCAAACATTGCAGACAAATACGACTCATTGCTCCGAGCAGTGGCATATCATCCACATAACAGCCGCCTGTCAGAAGAGTGCCGGTGCTACGAGACCAACAAAGGCAATGGCTGGCGATCCCAGGCACATGCACAACCCCTGTGACGTGGAACTGTACCGTGCATGAATGCTGCATCTGTTGGGATCAGTGCCACTGGCAGTGTAGCACATCAGTTTCCGTCTGAGTTTCCGTCTGGCATACGTCACCTGTGTCCAGCCCTGGTTCCACTGTCTATCATGCACATTCAAGTGGCCCATGGATGTCTGCCTATCCAACACAACGGTAGCTGAACTGGATTATGACTTGTGTGTGCGCCCCCAGTTGGCCCACAAGCAGGAGTGTAACCGTGATACCTGTGCATGATATTTGGCGTTTGTGCAGGCAGTTGGGCATGGGAGATTGCATAACTCCTCGTGTGCAGTGACCACATCGAGGCGCTACCCTATTGGGCTGTGTTGTGGATTTGTGAAACGGCGTGAACGGTGCACAGCTGCCCGGACCAGTAAATGGATTGGCTCGCCCTCGTGTTCCTTGAACTTGACAACGATGTACTCTTGGATCAGATTGCCCATGAAGCTGCGCTTGCATTCATGGACGAGTAACAACGTTCCTGCAGCCACAACTGATTGTCACCCACAGCACAGGTCCCCACACCTAGTAGCATCTTGGAGTAATGGTCACATATTCCACCACAACAGTGGACATGTCTGCCTTCGCCTGGACTCAGAATGCATGTGCGTGGACCAACACGTGTGTACACACACCTGTGCAAGGTGATGCAGTCCCATGGGCGTCATTTGGCAATGTTTACAAAATCTGAGAAATGGCGATGTAGTACGACATGTGACCTTGTAGTACCCTTTCACCTGCTCACTGTCAGCAGAGCACACAGTCGGCTCAGTCCGGTGGTACAGCACTATGGAGATCCCATGGGTTGTGAGTCATGTCCCCTGACACGGGGCAATGAGCAGACACCAAACATCACAGGACTCGTCCAGCAAGGCAAGGTGGGCTGAGACCGTTGACATCCATAATGATTTGTGTTCATTTTTGCCACCCCATTTCTTGCACCTCAACATGTCCCTAAGCTCCCTGTATGTGTCTTAAACATTGGTTTGAATGTTGTGGCCCTTGCCTTGCCCTTACTGACATGCACATACTAATAAAGTCTGCACAAATGTACTAGTGCACAACTGTGATGAGTGTTGATTATAATGACAAATCATGTGCCTCCATGAGCATTGTCCGTACACAGGGAGGGATTGACTATTGACAGATTCACCTCTGTGAGCCAGACATTGTGGTTGGGATAGTTGCTGGCAGACCTGTGCTCTTACATGTCTCCAGCAATGTGAGTATGGTGTCCAACTTCTTGCTATGTAGATCAAGGTTATCCATCAAAACAGACTGTGTCCACACAGATGTGTGTGAGTAGGTATGTGAAGAGACGTTCTGTTGTCACATGTGATGGGGACACCACTTCAGGACTGCTACCGAATTTGACAGTTCTACAAACAGCCCTATTTAATACATGGCCATGGGGCTACGTTCCTGATTTGTGGTCTGTGCAGGGTGTGGGGTCAACGCGATGCATCTGGGCTGCCCTGCTCCCAAGGGTGGGGTGCGCAGGCTGTCCATTAGCCGTTGGAGGGTGTCTGGGCAAATGTGCAGGGTGTCCTCTTCATCATCACTGTAGAGATGTGTGGTCTGCTTTGCAGGAGGTGTTGATTGTCCCTCTGCAATGTAAAGGGGAGATGCAGGTTAACAGTGTGTTCCGTGTATGTTGGCGCATTGTAGAAGTTTGCATTCATACTGCATGACAATGTGCATTGTGACTGTTTTGGGGAAGCTGGCTATTTGATGTGAGACAGTGGACATTTCGACTACATGACGGATGTGTGGTTGTACACGTACATTATCATCTCACATTGTCATGCAATGCCAGATGTGAGTGGCCAATTTCTACGCACGAGCGGCACCAGTTGTGTCCTCTGTCCTGTGGTGTAAGGGTTGCACGTTGTACCACATTGTCATCAACGTTGATGTACTGTGATTGCTATGTGCGTGTGCTGCATTGTTGGCGAGTCACCCCTGCAGCTCTGATTTGTCAGCCCCTGATCCCTTTGAGTCTGTGTGCCTTTGACTTGTGTGCTTTTCGGGTGCTGGGATGTTTGCGACTTTGGTCAATTGTGTTCCTGGACAAATTCTGTACTCTTGTGCATTGTTTGTCTGCAGATGTGTTTTTGACGTCATGGGTTGTAGGTGCACGTGGATGTGTTAGAGTGTGACCTGCTCCTTCATGGATGTGGTCCACACTCAGCCACCTCAATGTCGTCTTGTGCACCATGTCATGTATTGTGACTGCAGCCATGCTATCTGTCATGCAGTGTCACTTGCATTGTCAGTGTGGCTCTCCGATGCCGCTGCTTTTCTAGATTCAGCACATGTGCATGGGTAGGTTGTGGTATTGGTGATATGGAGGGGGGCCCATTAATGCACATTGTGGACTGGGGCCTATTTTGTGTTTCTATGTGTACTGCAGTGTGCCAAGGGTATCAGGGACATGTTGCACACTCATTGTGGAAGTGCAGTGTGCTGCACATGATTTTGCATGTGTGCCATTGTGCCCATCTCCCTCCATCCTCCCAGGCCCTGGTCGTTACTCACCCTGTTGCTGTTGGGTCAGGTCATATCGAGCTGTGTCCAGACCCCCAAATCCTTGCACTGTCTCCACACTGAGGACTGTGGCCACCATTTCCTCCAGCTCAACCAGCTCCTCCTGTGGTGCAGGACTCCTACCTCCAGTCGCCTTTGCTGCCTTCCTGTTGGCAGCGAGTTTCTCCTTGGTTTGGCTGTACACTTCATGCCAGCGCCTCTTGACCTCCTCCATTGACCTCCTCGACACTCCGACTGCATTCACGTTGGTGACGATGGACTGCCATTTTTCCATTTGTGTTGCTAATGATGCAGTGGAGGTGACGAACAGTTGTTGGTAGTGTTCTATCACCTCTGTGACGATGATCAGTCTTCCTACGGACTGAACCCCGTCTTCCTCTTCCTCTTTTTCTTGCCCTTTCCCGAACACGGGGTTCCTGGCTGGTCCACCGTGGGACTTGTGGGGTTTGGGTTGTCCTCTGCACTCGGTCTGGGTGCATCCATGGCGCTACGCAGTTTGATTTGGTTTTGGTGTGTTCTTTTTTTTTGCTTTTATAGTGCATTTTCCCGCATGATGCATGGGAATTGCAGGCCTGTCACTGGTTGTCGCTGATTTTTGTATCGCGATTTGTGGCATCTCAGGTTTTTTCGCGTTCCCGTTTCGCATTTTTGCAGCGGTGCGTTAATTTTTAGGCGGTCATTTGGCGTGTTAATCTGCTACTATCGCATGGTACCGCCGGGTTGGGCATAAAACGTTAACACAGTGTTATTTTGTCGTGAAAGACTGCGATGTGTAGAGTTGCGTTAAGCTAGTTTTGCGATGATTAACACATGTTCTTGAGAACATGCCCCTCGATATTTTGACTGCGCACCAGCACACACGACAACAGACCGAGGTTTCGGTTATCAGTGGATGAATATCGGAACCTAATAACTTAAAATACGAATTTCTTCACTGTAGTACCGCGTGAGTTGGAATTATAACCACATCTGAAACAGATTGGAGCAAGTGACATTGGAGCCTTGATAAAGTTGCGTGTTTATTTTCCCACTGTGGCTACGAAACACGTGTTGGCTGGCTAAGAACCTGTACGAATAAAAAGAAACAGGGGAAAAGAATTAAAGAAACAAAGAAACTTATTACTATTTTTTTGTGTGATTAACCCCTTCTGTGCCCATGACGAGCTGGACTCGTCATGGGCCGCGGTTGCGCTGTGCCCATGACGAGTCCAGCTCGTCATAAACCCCGCCCGCTAATGCAACGGCCGGCACAGGGCGGGGAAAGGGCGTGGCACACAAGGGGTTAAGTGGACTGACGTATGCTACAGCTGTCATTTTTCAGAATTTGAGAAATGTGTGCTGGGGATTGCAATTATGTGGCAGGGGATTTGCAATGGGAAAAGGGACTTAGGGGCTGATTACGATGGTGGGCGGATCACAAACGTCGCCCTGTTGCTGTTGGGTCAGGTCATATCGAGCTGTGTCCAGACCCCCAAATCCTTGCACTGTCTCCACACTGAGGACTGTGGCCACCATTTCCTCTAGCTCAACCAGCTCCTCCTGTGGTGCAGGACTCCTACCTCCAGTTGCCTTTGCTGCCTTCCTGTTGGCAGCGAGTTTCTCCTTGGTTTGGCTGTACACTTCATGCCAGCGCCTCTTGACCTCCTCCATTGACCTCCTCGACACTCCGACTGCATTCACGTTGGTGACAATGGACTGCCATTTTTCCATTTGTGTTGCTAATGATGCAGTGGAGGTGACGAACAGTTGTTGGTAGTGTTCTATCACCTCTGTGACGATGATCAGTCTTCCTACGGACTGAACCCCGTCTTCCTCTTCCTCTTCTTCTTGCCCTTTCCCGAACACGGGGTTCCTGGCTGGTCCACCGTGGGACTTGTGGGGTTTGGGTTGTCCTCTGCACTCGGTCTGGGTGCATCCATGGCGCTACGCAGTTTGATTTGGTTTTGGTGTGTTCTTTTTTTTTGCTTTTATAGTGCATTTTCCCGCATGATGCATGGGAATTGCAGGCCTGTCACTGGTTGTCGCTGATTTTTGTATCGTGATTTGTGGCATCTCAGGTTTTTTCGCGTTCCCGTTTCGCATGTTTTGCAGCGGTGCGTTAATTTTTAGGCGGTCATTTGGCGTGTTAATCTGCTACTATCGCATGGTACCGCCGGGTTGGGCATAAAACGTTAACACAGTGTTATTTTGTCGTGAAAGACTGCGATGTGTAGAGTTGCGTTAAGCTAGTTTTGCGATGATTAACACATGTTCTTGAGAACATGCCCCTCGATATTTTGACTGCGCACCAGCACACACGACAACAGACCGAGGTTTCGGTTATCAGTGGATGAATATCGGAACCTAATAACTTAAAATACGAATTTCTTCACTGCAGTACCGCGTGAGTTGGAATTATAACCACATCTGAAACAGATTGGAGCAAGTGACATTGGAGCCTTGATAAAGTTGCGTGTTTATTTTCCCACTGTGGCTACGAAACACGTGTTGGCTGGCTAAGAACCTGTACGAATAAAAAGAAACAGGGGAAAAGAATTAAAGAAACAAAGAAACTTATTACTATTTTTTTGTGTGATTAACCCCTTCTGTGCCCATGACGAGCTGGACTCGTCATGGGCCGCGGTTGCGCTGTGCCCATGACGAGTCCAGCTCGTCATAAACCCCGCCCGCTAATGCAACGGCCGGCACAGGGCGGGGAAAGGGCGTGGCACACAAGGGGTTAAGTGGACTGACGTATGCTACAGCTGTCATTTTTCAGAATTTGAGAAATGTGTGCTGGGGATTGCAATTATCTGGCAGGGGATTTGCAATGGGAAAAGGGACTTAGGGGCTGATTACGATGGTGGGCGGATCACAAACGTCGCCCCGGCGGTGAGGACCGCCGGCCCGGCAGTGGTGATCCACCCGCCATCAACCTGAATATTCCCACCGCCAAATTGGGATGGCGGTGGGAATGGGAATGGTACCGCAGCGGACGGAAAGACTGTCCGCCATGGTCCCACAAGGCGGTCCTTTTCTGCCCGCCTTGTGGAACACGGTACAATGGGGCAATGACAGTGGTGCCGTGCATGCCTGTCTTTTTCAGCGGAGATCGCGCCGCAAAAAGACAGGCGGAGAATGCCTTCGGAGGCCCGTTGCGGCCCCCGGGTGGGGTAGGGGGCGGCACGTCGGGGGTACCTATGGTACCCCCCTGCATTTGCATGTACAAGGTGGGAGGCACCGCAGGGTACCTGACACGTTGTACATTCAAATGCACAACATGTATTTTTACATTGCGGCGGGTGCTGCTTGCAGCACCGCCCGCCGCAATGTAAAAATATGGGATGCGCAATTGGTAATGCGGGACTGCCGCACCTATTGCGGGCGGTCCCTTTTGCCAATGCGACCCCTTAGTCTTTTTGCGGTCATCAGGGCTTATGTAAACATATTTTATAAGGACCCTGCCTATACCTACAGGGCCCCACAATCCTGGGATACACAGGAAAGACTTTAGGGGTTCTGAATATGTAAACATTTTGCAGATCCTCCTTCCACAGTGCTCCTAGCACAAAAGTCGATTTGTGAAGCACTTTATCACAATGTGGGGAGTGAAATGTGCAATTTCACTTTAATCAGGCATATAAAATTCTTTTTTTAAGGGTTCTCGTTATAAATATCTGACCCCCACCCCTGGGACACCTAGGGGAGGCCCTGGGGGTACCTAATATGCCCAAACATTGTGTTTTAACAATTAGTAAGTGCCCCAAACACCAATACACCAATACAGCAATACAGGGCTGCTTTTAAACTGACCTCAGGCTTCAACAGTGTACACATACAAGTGCAGAAAGGGCTGCTGCCCTTAATATATACTAGGCACTTAAAGGTAGTTTCAATCCCCCTGCCCGATTATGTACTTGGGCCTCATAGGAGAGGTAATACCAATCATAGGGGTATGCTAACCCATAGTGTACCCTTAGTGTATGTAGGTGTTTTCACTGTATTCAAAGTGTCTCTTTCAGCATAGAAGTGGCCCTGGGCCTGGTTAGGCAGAGCCCAAGGTCAGTCAGAGTCAGTTACCACTAGTACCTACCAGCAGAAAAGTTGAGGGTGCCCAAGGCACATGATGACTTTGCAACATAAACCCCCACCAAACATAAGGTGATGCGTTACTAACCTATAGCCTGGTATTCCTCATCAGCTAAATGGAAAAACTTGGAAAGTCCATCTGCATTTGCATGGGCAAGCCCAGGCCTGTGTACCACTGTAAAGTCCATTCCCTGTAGGGAGATGGACATCCTTAACAGCTTGGGATTCTCCCGTCGCATGAGCCATCTGAGAGGCCTGTGGTCAGTTTAAAGTGAGTCCCAAACAAATATGGTCTCAACTTTTTCTTGGACCAGACCACAACAAAAGCCTTTCTCTAAATGGCACACCATCTCTGCTCTCTGGTAAGAAGTCTCCTGCTAATAAAGGCAACTGGCTGATCAAGGCCCTCTTCATTTAGCTGTGACAACACTGCCCTAATCCCTTGCTCTGAAGCATCCCGCCTGAAGCACAACTACTTTTGTGTTGTCAGGGGCCAGCAAAACTGGTGATGAACACATAGCAGCTTTCAGAGTGTCAAAAGCCTTCTGACACTCTGGAGTCCAATCCACCTTTTTGGGCCTTTTCCTAGAAGTGAGTTCTGTTAGGGGTCCTACAATGGTCCCATCATTTTGATCAAACCTATAATACGCTGCCAGTCCAAGGAATGCCCTGACCCGAGTCTGGGTAACAGGAGCTGTCCAATCTAAAATAATTTTAAATTTGGCCTTGAGAGGCTGTATTTGGCATCTACCTACCAGGTGGCCAATATGCACGACAGAACTCTGCCCTATTTGGCACTTACTTGCCTTAATAGTTAGGCCTGCCTGCTGCATGGCCTGAAACACTTCCCTTACCTAAGGGATCATCTAGGTAGAACTGTATACAGCTATATCATCCAGATAAGCTGCACTGAACTACCCTAACCAAGACAAGACCCTGTTCACCAGCCTTTGGAAGGTGCCGGGAGCATTCTTTAAGCCATAAGGCATTACCTTGAACTGATTTTATTTATTTGTGTATTTTATAAAGCGCACAGCTGCCCCAACGGGGCGTCCCGGCGCTGAGAACTCTGGGAAAGGAGAGCCAGAAATGGAGGACCTGTCTAGGAGGAGAAAAGATGATAATGTCCCCCTGTGTGGAGAATGCAGATTTCTCCTTTGCTACAGCAGTGAGGGCAATCTGCCAGTAGCCTGAAGTCAAAGCTAAAGTACTGAGGTACTTAGCAGCCCCTAAACTGTCAATGAGCTCATCCACTCTAGGTATAGGATGAACATCAGTCTTTGTGACTGTATTAAATCCTCTGTAGTCCATTCAGAACCTTAACTCCTTGGGACCCCTTGGGGATCAGGTTCGGGCACCAGCACCTCTGGACTGGCCCGTGGACTTTCAGATGGTGCAATGACCCTGAATTCCAGCATTTTAGCTACCTCAGCTTTAGTGCTGTCTCTGACATGGTCAGACAACCTGCACAGCTAATTTTTGACAGGTGGACTGTCACCAGTGTCAATGTGGTGCACACACTACTCAGTGATTCCTGTGGTCAAAGAGAACAGGCCAGCAAACTGTTCCAGCACCTGCTTACAGTCTCTGTGCTGCTGGTCTGTCAACTTGGGAGAGAGTACAACTCCCTCCACTGACCCATCTTGCACATTAGTAGAAAGGTGATCGAGCACTGGCTCAGTTTCCTCTTCGACTCCCTCATCAGTGAAGAGTAGCATGGCCATATCTGCCCTGTTATGTTGGGGTTTCAATCTATTCACATACAGGGCCCTATGAGGGTTCCTGGGGGTGCCAAGGTCAACCAAATAGGTAACTTCTTTTCTAAGATTGAATAGGGCCCACTCCACTTGTCATGGAGGGCCCTGGAAGCCACAGGCTCCAACACCCACACCAATTGTCCTGTAGTATACTCTAGCATAGTGCTGATAATACCAGTGCTTCATGCGCTCCTGGCTAGCCTTTAGTTTCCTGCTTGCCTTGTACATGTACGCTGCCGTCCTAGATCTCAGGCATAGCACATAATCAAGCACATTGTCCTTTGCTTCTTTAAGAGGCTTCTCTAAAGACACAGCAGGCACAATGCCCCTCCCCATAGGATGTTCAAATAGCAATTTAAAGGGACTGAATCCAACTCCTTTCTGTGGCACCTCCCTGTAGGCAACCAGTAGGCATGGGAGGAGAACATCTCATCTCTCCTTGAGTTTCTCTGACAACCCATTTATCATGCCCTCCAGGGTCTTGTTAAACCCCTCAACTAGACCATTTGTTTGTGTGTGATAGGGGTGGTAAACTTGTAGTTGACACCACACCCATCCCATATAGCAGTCAGATAGCTGGACAGAAATGTTGTGCCCCTATCTGACACCACCACTTTTGGAGAACCAGCTCTGGTGAACACTCCAAGCAGTACTCTATCTACTGCAGACGCAGCAATGGTTCTAAGAGGGATTGCTTCAGGGTATGTAGTGGCATGGTTCACTATCACCAAGATATACCTATTCCCTGATGCAGTAGAGAGGTCCAGGGGACCAACAATGTCCATCCCCATCCTTTCAAAAGGAACCACAACCACTGGCAGTAGTATTAGGGGAGCCTTTGTCTTGTCCCCTGCCTTGCAACTGGCCTGACAGGTGACATAGTCGGTTATATGTCTTTGTCTGTCCCAAATGTCCTGCCAAGGGGATATCATAACCCAAAGCTAGGATGAACTCTCTCTACTTCTGGCGCACCACCAACCTCTGGGTTGCACCCTCCTTGAGGTTTTTGGCATCAGTATAAAGCAGTCCATCGTCCCAGTAGATTCTGTGAAACTCACTTTCATCCCCTGCCTCCTGCTTGGAGGATATCCACCTTAAGCTCTCATGGGTGGGACAGTGTCTCTGTCCCGTGCTGAACTCCTCCCTGTAGGGTCCACCTGCTCTTGTCAGTTCTGCCAAATCTGACAGCTATGGCAGGAATGGAGTCCCTCCCTCAAAGACCAGATCCTCCACATCAGGGTTACATTCTTCCTATACCTCTGAAGTGCCCTGGGATGACTCACTAGGCCCAGTATCCTTATCCTTGGATGCTTGGCCCTTTGTTCCAGAGTCCCAGTGTCTAGTCTTTCCCTTCTGGATAGTATGTGACCTAGTCACAGCACATACCCACTCATTGAGCTTCAATATTTTCAGATGGAGTTCTCTCTCCACTTCTGACCACTCTGAGGCTTCAAGATCATTGCCCAGTAAAAACTGGACTGGGAGCACCTTAGACACAGCTACCTTCATAAGGCCTGTCACACCTCCTGGTTGCAAATTCACCACAGCCATAGGATGGAGTTTGGTAGTGCTGTCTGCATAGGTAACCTGGTGAAACACACCAGGCAGCAACCTCTCCCGAGGCACCAGCTGGTTCAGGACCATAGTTACTCTAGCCCCTGTGTCTCTACCTCAGTCCCATTCACTTTAGGCCTCTGCCTACACTTGTCCATGGTTGGAGGTAAGGCAGCAAGGGTTGCGATATTCACCCCACCCAGGAGCACTAAGGTTGCTTTTAGCACCTGCCTACCCCTCTCTGGGGCACCACTCTCCCCCCACACTTACACTGGCAAGCCCTGAGAATGGCCCCTTAGAAGATAGCTTCTTGGCGCAGACAGCATCTCCCATTTTGTGCCCTGGCTGGTTACAGTCAAAGCACTTACCAACCTTTGAGGGATCAGAGAACCTACCATTCTTTCCCTGATGCCCCCTCCCTATGAATTTGGGTTGGCTCGGGCCACCATCCTTGTTCAGGTTTCTGTGGGTCTTAGGAGGACTCCTTAGGCTTTTGACCTTCTTTTCCCTGGGCTTTCATCTGGGGAGGGACCTGTCATCCATTCTTCTAGTCACCCCCCTGGTGCTGAGAGGAAACTCGGTTTCTCACCCACTCATCAGCTGACTTGATTAGGCCTCTAGGACTAGACAGCTTAGAGTCCACTAGGTACTGGTGTAACTTCTCTACAGCACAATGAGTCAAGATATGTTCTTTCAAAAACAAATTATACAATGCCTCATATGTGGAACTTTAAAGTAATTCTTCGAAATTATGTTAATGACAAGCACAAATCCATTTTATCTCACTCAAGTTCTTCAACTATTAGATGACTTCTGTATTTGAATCCACTTTGAAACACTGCTTTTAGTGCAAAGACCTGCCCTGCATACTAGACAAAATGTATACTTGAATCTAAACCTAATTATGTCGCATCTTAGACAGGGTAATTTTATTGGATGATTACTTCTTGCCACTACGTAGATAGTGCTGAAAGTTAAGCCCATCCTTGTATCCAGAATTGGTTATTTGGAATTCCTTTCCACTTTTTTCAGCCATCAGCTAAACATCTGAGACCAGCACACAGACAAATAAGTCTTCAATTTCTTATCAATACTCTATGGCACATGCCCAAAGTAGCTCAAATATTTCTGGAGACTTGATGTTCTTCTTCCTATATTAATTCAGGATGCTCCATTTTACTTCCGAATTTCAGGTTTGCCTGATCTGTGTCTCATCATACACTGTGCACCCAATTCACAATGCTTTTTCTAGGAGTATGTGTGTTTTACTCCATGTTTAATGTAATCTGAATCTGAATATAGAGGACTGATTCACAATGCTTTTCTATAGGCAGCTGTGTCTTCAGTGGCATAGCAAGAGGGGGGGGCAGTCCGTCATGGGCGGCAGATGTTTTGGGGGCGACCGCACTTGAACCATCATTGTTGTCTGTATCCCCGCCACCCGCCACCCCCCACCCTTCGCTCTTACCTGCAGCCGTCACGGAACATCAAATGCAAGGACCACCACAGGAGGCAATCAGGAGTAGCTACACCACTGTGTGTCTACGTCAAGCTCAGGCGGGACTTTAAAAAAAGAGAACTGTGCAAAGCAAAGGGAACTCAAAAGTAATCAGGCCTAAAAAGAAGACACAAGGGGCCGATTTATTAAGTTTTCACCCAATGCAGAGTAGCATCTAAATTAGATTTGCTGCATTGTGCAAGGGTGACAACACAGCATGGAACCATATCTAAAAAGACTGGCCCGCTACTAATATGATCCCATGCACTGCACACAGTCAGCATTTGTGATGGACTGACAGTGACTAAATTCTAAAAGAATGAGTGTTGATGCCCAAAGCTCTGATCAGAAGTCCGAAGGCATTGCTATTACATGTCACTGCACCAATTTAGTGCTGCACAGTCTTGAATCCACCTCATGCCTCTTTAATCCACTACCACACCATTCCCCGTCCCTTTATCTCACTCTTATCGGTCCCTGCATTCTCCTTTGGGTTTTCAGTGTTTCTCTTCATCTGTTGTTCTGCTTTGTTTGTTTCTTCCTCTTTTGTTCATGGAAAATGCCCAATGAGGAAAAATTAGCGCTTATCCTAAATAACATAAGCGGCGATGGTCCCCACTGAAAACCACCAGCTCAAAGTAAGCACTGGATGCACAGCCTTGTACCATGGTGCAGAAGTGAAAGTGCGCTGTACAGCATAGACTAGACTGCAGTACACATAAAATGTGTAATTCTTTTGAGGAATGAACACATTTTCCCCTGCTTGCACCTGCTTCTACTATGCGTTATATTTTGCCGCAACGTCCAATCTGGCTATCTTAGATTAGGCTTTCATCAAAAGCTCTGGTTATTTGCATTGGTCCGCCACAGTAACGCCCCATTGACGCAAAGTGACTCAAAGTAAAGGAAAGGGATTTTTGTCCTGTGAAAAGTTCACCTTTCCAGCAAAACATATTCTGCAGTGAATAGTGAATAGCATGCTCCGCCCTGCTTTGCACTAGTCCTGCTGCAAAGCCTTAGTAAACCAGTTCCAAAATCAGATGAAATCACAAGACTTTTAAGAACCCCCAAAAATATTTTTAAAAGTCTTGTTTCTTTTAAATGCATGAAATTCAGTTGTGCAGCCTTCATCTTAAATGTAAAAAAGTTCAGAGTGGATAAGCACAGCTTGATTCTTTTCCGCCAGCCCTCAGGCCTTTTGTAAAGAAATATATCATCATGATTTTCACTCCTCCTTATATGTCATATTATTTACCCTATCTTAGAAACTTGTGTTGCAAACATTGAAAGTGAAATGTAAAATTTGGTTAGTGCCCTAATTCAGATACATAAAAAGTCTACAAACACAATAGAAATTATTGAAAATCAGAAAATAAGATAATATTCTAAGGGGCAATGCAATTTCCATGAGTAGGTTTTGTACTCTTGCCTGAGGCGAGATTTACTCACAAATGTAACATTTACAGGAACAAGTCTTGTTTACTCACAGGTGGATATTTACAATAAAATGTCGGAGCATGGTGTTACTCCAAAATTGATAACGCCGCACCCCGACATATTTTAAAAGCAGGTATGTGCCGTATTTACAAAAATACTACTACACCTGCATTTCCCCTAGTGCTAAAAAAGCTGCCTAGCGCCTGCGCAGGCACCCTTACGCCATGTTGCAAGGGTGCTTGCGCTGGCGCTCAGCAGCTTTTTTAGGGACACCTTCCTGCACATAAAGAATCTTTAAAGGCGATTTGCTGTTTCTGCAGCTCACATAGAAAGAGAAGAATACAAGGAGAAATGTATAATTTCTCCTCGTATCACCATCCTAAGACCAGGTTTTACATGGCCTTAGCTTTTGGCACTGCCACATGCTTGTAAATATGGGGCAGCATCAAAAAGCAATGGGTGTTGCGATGGAACGCCCACTGCAACACCCATTGCACACCCCTTTCACGCTAAGTGAAGCCTGAAAAGGGGCCTTATTTACAAGGCAGTAAACGCTGCCTTGTAAATAAGGAGAAGATGATATCGACACAAGAACGTCACTAAAAGTGACATTCTGGTGGCGATATTCCCTTGTAAATATGCCACATAGTTTCTGTGGGTATGTGTTACTACTAGACACTACTCACAGAGAATAGTTAGCAAATCAGGCCTCATTATATAGATACCTTAGTTGAAATTTCGCAAGTACTCAATTCAGGTCCTAGGTACTCATCTGTCTTGTGATTGGAATGAGTAATGACTCTTCACCACCCCACCAGGGGCCAGATGTACTAACACTGGGAATAGCAATTCAACAAAAAATGTGGTTTTCTTTGAATCGCAATTGCGAAATCGCAATTACAAATGTATAAAACTTATAATTTTAAGTAAGCAATTCCTAGTGGGTCTCAAATTGATCTACTTCATGAATATTAATGAGATAGGGTGCAATTTGTGACCACTAGAAGTCGCCAGCATCACATGGATGGCAGCATGCTTGGGTCGGCAGATCACTAGTGCAGCGCAAAGATTTCCCACCCTTTACACGTCACAAATGTCACAATGTCACAGACACTTAAGAAACATAAGGTATGAAAGTGCACTTAGCAGATGATTCATATATGGTTTGACAAATTAATGTAAGTGTTACACTTTCTTATACATGTAGAATGCAATCCAACCAGAAACTATATTGAATGTTTGTAATATGTGTGTTATTATTTTATATATTTGATTCAAATGTACTTGCCAGTCATACTTACCACAGAAAATTATAATGATGTATTGAATATTACGTGCATTATAAAACCTAATGCATGAGATACATATATGAATTTGTGTTTAAACAAGCACATGTGTATTAAATGTGCACCATTGAAGTTAAGGTTTAAACTTGTACAAAGTGGGCCTGTATTTCACTGGGCTGCAAAAAGCTGATTTCATTTTTCTATTAACTCAACATTTCGTGCAAATATTCGCATGCATTGTTAGTTTACAACAGATACATTACTGTACTAAAGATAGATGCAACAGGAGCCTGAGAAAAGGACCTACTCGAAGGTATATGGAGAGACAAGGCGCTAACTGAATGAACTATTGTCAAAAGTTGCCAGGCAACATGATGATTCGACAATTTCAATGGACTCCTGATGGCCTGATCGAGGGGGTATCGGCCAATGGACTTTGCACGTTATAATTAAGGCTCCCTGTTTTCCGTTTTTACTGATTTTTACAGGTAAATACAGACAGAAACATTCATGTTCTTGTCTGTATTTATTTTTAAATGTGGATAAAAATGGAAATTGGGTTGCTTTTTGAGTAATTCTAAATACTGTGTGCCATGACTGCCAGGCCAATAGATGTGTGGATTGATAGATAAGGGGGTTAAAAATTAAAGGAATTTTAGTAAAGAGGCTTCAAAGCAGTTGATATGCACAAGGTTGATACTGAAATTCAAACTGATTTATCTTCTGCGGGTGTTCACAGCACTGAAACCTGGCACACATTCAAGCATGAGTGCATATTTAAAAGTTAAATAAATGTGGAAATATACTAATTTCAGCTTAATTTTTCCACAAAACTCAAAATAAATATGGATCAATACAGATAAAATTAGAAAAATAAATATGGATAAATACAGATGGAAATAGCAAAAAAATAAATACCATGAAACCGGGAGCCCTAGTTATAATATACAGTTCTCATTGGACCTTGGAACAGGTCCCTTTGCCAATCCCTTTATGATCCTCACTGACCCCTAGAAGATTATTTGCAGAAAACTTCCCTGATTCCATGCTTCCTTGAGTTGGGGGTTGCCTGTTTATGAAGCGGTTTCTTTGCTCCCTGTGTCACGGTGTCACGGTGTCCTAATCAGCGCCAGCGGGACGCACTCTTCACCGCACCTTGGGGTTTCCCTGGCGCCGCCGTATCCACCAGCTAAACGGCCGCTGTGTGCAGGGAAACTACAGCTCCCGGCGGCCCTTGCGGGACGAGCCCGCCAACGACAGCGGAAGCGCGCCTGAAGCGCATAAAGCGATTGAGAGCCCTCGGCAGAGCGGGGTTGCCTGTTTATGAAGCGGTTTCTTTGCTCCCTGTGTCACGGTGTCACGGTGTCCTAATCAGCGCCAGTGGGACGCACTCTTCACCGCACCTTGAGGTTTCCCTGCCGCCGCCGTATCCACCAGCTAAACGGCCGCTGTGTGCAGGGAAACTACAGCTCCCGGCCGCCCTTGCGGGACGAGCCCGCCAACGACAGCGGAAGCGCGCCTGAAGCGCATAAAGCGATTGAGAGCCCTCGGCAGAGCGGGGTTGCCTGTTTATGAAGCGGTTTCTTTGCTCCCTGTGTCACGGTGTCACGGTGTCCTAATCAGCGCCAGCGGGACGCACTCTTCACCGCACCTTGGGGTTTCCCTGCCGCCGCCGTATCCACCAGCTAAATGGCCGCTGTGTGCAGGGAAACTACAGCTCCCGGCGGCCCTTGCGGGACGAGCCCGCCAACGACAGCGGAAGCGCGCCTGAAGCGCATAAAGCGATTGAGAGCCCCCGCGACGCGGGACGCGCGCGGGCGGGCGTCGGACGAAGCCCAGACAAAGGGCGGACCGTCTGAGGCCGTCAGAGGTCGGAAGAGGTTGGGTTGGGACCATCCCCTTACATCCGGCCTGATCCCTGATCCCACATTGACTGCTGTTTTGGGGTGAGTCGCACAACCCTTTGTTATGTATCCTGTCAACACCGGGGTGAGCAATGCAAAGAGGGAACTCAAAACCAAGTACGAGGGCTGCAGGCATGGGGACTTTGGACAATTATTTAAAACAGGCTGAAACAGCCGTAGTAAATGAAATTGCACTGGTTGAACGGCGACTATCTCTTGAGCCTAATGGTCATCTAAGTATCCCGCAACCTACAGTTGATATTTCCTCCCCGAATGTTACACCGGCAGTATTGTATCCCCGAGTTATTCCTAATGAGTTGATGGCGGAAGATTCTATTCCTATTCCCACTATTACTACTCCTTTAAGCACAGATAGCATTGCCCCCTCACCCGTGGCTATCCATACTAGACAGTCCAGGTCGAAAAATGGCACTAAGTGTAATGGGGGGAGCTCTGTTACTGGTAAAAGGAAAGCCATAAATAACCCTGCGGGGAATCGAAAGCAGGCAAAGCAACCAAGGATTAATACCTCTCTTTCTAGGCAGGAGAAAGTTAATTCTAGCTCTCTTCACTTGGACAGGGCAGATTCTGGCGAGAATAGACGTACTAGTTCAAACGTAGAGGTGGACCAGAGTAGGGAGACATTTATGTCTAGTATTATCACAACTATGGAAGCATATCTTACCTCACTTATTCAGCCCCTAATAGTCACCTTGAAACGAATAGAGGACCGTATTTGTATTATGGAATCTCACCTTAGAAGCAAAGAACCCCAAACAGGTCCAAAAATTGTTGCAGGGGATACATTAAGTACACTTACGGCTTCGGTAGATAACTTGTTGAGTTCCATGATCACTTCCTCACAACAACCAGCCCCTCCTGTAGTGCCCATCTGCCCAGGATCTACTACTTTCCAACCAGTCTCAGATAATTTGGGCAAGACCTTAGGAACGGTAGGGCAAATGCAGACTAAGGAGGGGGGCTCATATTTTCCTGTTCCTCAGCAAGGAGGGGATTTTTCTTTACATTTACCAGCTGAGGCATGCCCCTACACTATTATTTTAGCCAATGTGCCTAAACTGGAGCAAGACAAAAAGGAACATTGGTCTTCTCTGAAAAACAAGGCCCTTCATTATTTGTCTAATAAAACGGTTCTGGGCCATCATCTTAATAAGCACTTCATGATGATTAGAAGGGTACCTTGGGTTGGAAAGACTGTTAAACATCTAGAGGGTGACTGTATCGTTATAAGTTTCAGATCCCCAGGGTTAGTAAATGACATTTTAAGACAGGCAGGGTCTGTGAGAATCCATAAAGATTATGTGAATATTCTCCCCTTGGGTTTCTTTTATCCTCCATCTCACTTTGGTTCATCATTTTCCATTCAACCAATTAGACCCGGTACTAGATTCAGTTCCACCAATAACTTTGCTGTCCCTGTTTCCAATAGATTTGAGGTCTTCTCCAATCTGGATGATATTGAGTGACTAAAGACCAGCGATCAAGTCACCTTTCCTGATATACAAGTCCCTGTCCTTCCAATTGTGAAACCCCCAAATTGTGGTTCCATCTCACTAGGTCCAAATCAGGAGTCATTGGGTCTTTCTTCTAAATTGATTTCTTGGAATATAGCTGGTCTTAGAAGTAAAGTAGATGATCCCACCTGGAGAGATCTCATTAGATCAGGTTACATTATTGGTTTACAAGAGACATGGGACACTGAGGATACGTTGCACATGGATGGGTATGAGAGTTTTTTTGTATCCGCCACTCCGTCTAGTTCGGGGAGGGCGAAGGGTGGGCTGGCTATGTTAATATCAGCATCTATACCCGGCTCATTCTCTCAACTAGATACAGGCTCGCCAAACTTCTTGGCTATTTTTATCCTCATGAATGAGGGACCTGATTTTCTGGTAATTAATTTTTATAACTCATATGATAGAGTTACCACGACCGATCACCTGGCCGCATTAAATAGTTTTTTAGCTGATCACATGGAGACCAATAAACTCAACAGTAAGAATTGCCTTACTATAGTGATGGGTGATTTTAACATCCATGGCTGTCCACATCTTTGTCTCTCCTCGGATCCCCTGGGACCGATTGAATCAAGTGCTGCACATTTCGAACATTCAGCGGCGGGACTTCTTCTTGAATCCATCTTGGCAGACCACGGTTTGTTTCTCCCGTCTATGGAGGGAGAAATTATTCCCACTTTTAAAGGAACTGGGAAAGATTCGGTTATTGATTACATCTTTGTTAGTTCTGTTTTGGGGGCTAATATTAAAAAATACGCGACGACCTGGTCCCATTTAAGTGATCATAACCCCGTGACTCTAATTCTCTGTCACATTTTTGAAAAACCGGCTAAACCCCCAATAAGAGTGGATAAATCCGACATCTGCCCATCAGATCAGGCGCGTAGAATTAGATGGTGCAAAGTAATCCCTGGCGACTTTTATAACAACCTGAAAAGTAAGGTAGGATCTGAGTTAAAAACTTGCCTGGACCTCGAAGCAGGGGATGATGAGGTCCTATCGGCCTACTCAGTTATCTGTAGTCAGATCTTTGCTGACTTGAGCCGTCCTGGGAAATACATGGATAAGGCAGAGCTAGGCTGGTTTGACAAAAGCTGTTCAACCGCTAACAGAAAGTTAATGGCCGCCTTGAAATTTAAGCCAGTAAATAGGATTTTGGTCACGGAGTTGAGAAAAGAATACAAGAAAACTCTGGATGCCAGGAAAAAGGTGATTAGGGAGGAAGCATGGGAAGAACTTTCCTGCGTGGATGTAATAGGAAATAGCGCAAAGTTTTGGTCTGTGGTCAATAAACCCTTTTTTTCCGATATAGGAAATGATCAACTAGACTGCGGCATCGGGAAACAATCGTGGCACTCTCATTTTAAAACAGTCTATGAAATGAGAACTAGTGGTGAATTGAGTATTTTTCCCACCACTGCGAACCCATATACTTTATTAGTCTCTAAGCAAGAGGTGGTCGAGGCCATCGGCAAGATGACAAGTAATAAGGCCCCTGGCCCCGATGGCGTACCAGCGGACCTCTTTAAATCTGATCTTGAGACATGGTCCATAGTACTAACCAATGTTTTTAACCGGGTATGTGTCGCTGGGATTCCTGACACCTGGTCCAAATCAGTAATCATACCCATTTTTAAAAAAGGTAACAGGGGGGATCCTAGTTGCTATCGGCCTATCTCCCTCATTGATTCAGCTGTGAAGGTTCTGGGGCGTGTGGTCCTGGGCAGACTAACTGATTGGTTAGAAGACACAGCTACTCTCTTGTGTCTACAATATGGGTTTCGAAAGGGCCGCGGGACCATAGACCAGAGCCTGAACCTCCAACTTCTAATAGGCAAGTATACCATTGCAAAAAAAGGGGCTTTGTATTTGGCCTTTATGGACTTGTCCTCTGCGTTTGACCGAGTGAATCGTTCAAAATTGTGGGGGTTACTACTTAACTGTGGAATAGATGCCAATATTGTTTATTTTCTAGCGGATTTGCATAGAGACCTCACCGCCACGGTCAGATATGACCGTCAGGGCAATTCCACGGATAAAATTGGAATCACTAACGGCGTTAGGCAAGGATGCATTTTAGCCCCCCTGCTTTTTACATTATATATTAATGATTTGGGTTCTACACTAACTAAGTCTTGCAAGGATATTCCTAGGGCAGGCAAATTCGCTATCCCAGCATTATTGTATGCTGACGATGCCGCTCTCTTAGCACGTACGGCTGTAGGGCTCCAAAATCTTTTAGATTCTTTCGCTAAATTTATGATTGCACTTGATCTTGGAGTGAACTTCTCCAAATCCCATGTGATGTTTCTGGGTTCTATTCCAAAGAGAGTTAAAACCATGTCTTGTGAAGGTCATGTTCTATCACGGGTCTCAAGATTCCCTTATTTAGGTGTCATTTTTGACGACAAGTCCACCTGGGCCCCACAATTGGCTGCCAAACGTAACGCTTTTGCTAGGGCCACACTTGCTGTCTTAGAGTTTGGACGCAAATTGGGGGTGAAGCCCATGCAAGCTATGTTGAATGTTTACGTAGCAAAATGCACCTCCATTGCACTATATGGGGCAGACCTGTGGGGTTTTAAAAACATTTCTGATCTACAAATTGTAGAAAACAGATTTTTAAAATCATTATTATCCCTCCCATGTTCAACATCAGGCTATATCGTTCATCAAGAGTGTGGGATTGACTACTTAACTGATCGTATAGCCATTGCCCCACTTTTGAAATGGATCTCAATTTGGCTAAATCCTGAACTAGAACTGAACCATGCAATTTTAAAAGATTGCTTATCCTTAGAGTATGGCAAAACTATACCGTGGTTGAACCATATTAAATTTCTAGCAAGGTATCTGGGCCGACCTGAGTTATTTGAGAATCCAAGCACTATAGTAAGGGGGGATTTAAAATGGGCTAAAGTCACCTATAAACAGAGGGCTATGATAATAAGGGAGGAAAGAGAATTACTCAAACCCACTGTAAAGGCACACCAGCTGATCACTACATCTAACAGTTTAGAGCCTTACCTGGGTATTGTCAACAAGATGGACCATCGTTTTTTATTAATTAAGTTCAGAATGAACAAATTCCATCTTTTATTGACTGACTCTCCTGGTTGGACTAAGGAGAAGGATTTGGGGATCTGTTCGTGCGACAGATTCTCCATAAAAGACACTATGCACTTTATCTTCTTCTGTGACCACCTGTCTTTAATCCGTAAAAAATACATTATTCCTCTTTTAAAAAATAAAGGTTTCAGACAGGCGAAACCAGCTCTCATGTATCTTCAGATGTTGGGTTCTCCTTGGGAGATATTTAATATTGCCACTTTTTTAGTAATATCAATAAGATTGAGGAAAAAGATCACATGGTTATAGTGTATATCATTTTTTTTCTCTGAGTAAATAATTATTGTAATTTTATGTCAAATGTTTTTAAATGGTTGTACTGTTTTATGTTCGTCGTACTTTTATGGTTTTTGCTATGAACCGAATAAAGTAATTTTGACTGACTGACTGAGTTATTGCTAACTTAATGCACTTCGAGAGGGTTTATACCTCAATGCTTCTTATATTTTTGTTTCGGTGTGGGTTAGGCTGAAACTTAATTGTGGCCCATAGATGACTCTTTACCAAGCATCTGAAATGCTAACATTTCCCTATTTGACTTCTTTCTGATCTCACCTGACTCCCATTATGGAGTTTCCTTGATTTGCTATAGCCCTTTTTCTGAACCATCCTCTGGACTTTGAAATTCTACATTACTAATGTATAGGAGAACGAACCTTAGATCATTCTCTCAGCATTAGATTCTGATGCTGTTATCCTGCATGCTGTCACAGAATTGCTTGTCTGTTTGACACTAATTTGCCTTGATTTATTTAGGTGCCTGGGAATCCCAGTTGCTATCCTGTATCTTTACAGGTTGGCAATACGAGTTGTTTATTTGAATTTTGATTATTAAGTTGAACTAAATCTTTTGAACTTGGCTACCGATTCCTGGTCATCATTGTGTAGCCAAATGGGTTGCACTGTTAATTGAATTTTGATTGACTGTAAATTCAAGCTCCTATCACATCCCAGACGGATAAAAAGTTCCATTGGAGAGCCAATGGCAAGCAAGCTGCCCAGAAAATGCTGGATCAAATCCATGCTTGTGATTGCTTTTTAATAAGGCAATCTTTCTTTAATGCTGCCCGTTTCGCTTTAAGGAAGTAGGACTGCGCTTATAAAGAAAAGTTTCTTCCTTTCTTGTTTGTTTAAGAAGACACAGTGGTCCTGTAGACCGCAGTCTCCAATTAAGCCAACTTTTTTTTGTCTACATTCACAAAGGGGAAGCTGTCACAGAGGAAATGAGTTACCACTACAGGTTGGTAGTCGGGAAATTATGAATGTTTTGCAACTGAAATTTGGTTGCAAAACATTAATAAATACCATGCCGATTTGGTACTTGGAAAGGATGCCCCATTCAAACACCAAAATGGTATTTGGTCACAAACACAAATTGCGATTCAGTAACATAAAAAGGGTTATTGCGATCCCAAATGTCAGTGTTTAGAACAGCCCCCATATATCTCTAACAATTGGATGAGCAAATTCTAACATTTATTTTCAGCACTGATCACTTATTAGTCGTATCAAATTTCTACTTTTATAGGCACATGTAAAAAATATAAATATTCATGACAGTCATACAAGTTAACCTCTTCTGTATCTCTGTATGTAGTTGGATTTACTATGTAGATAGGATAAATCCCAAAGGCTATAGAAAAACGTTTCTTGGTTGCTGATTTTAAGACAAAGATAAATTAATTCTCATTACCATTCATTTTGTTGGAAATGCTACTTTTGTGTGAGATGTGAGGCAGAATTTGAAAACACAGAAACTCTTTTATTCTGACCCTTTGCTTCTGGCACGCCAATAACAGACAGTGAGTGACACATGCACCAGTATTCCCTAAAGAAGGACGCATGCTGCATCTGAAACACACCATGTCTGTTGATGCTAGACTGATTGTGGATTCTGGTGCTTTTTAGGAGGAACCCCTCTGTTGACTTTTGCAATTTGTAAACCCATATATGTGACCAACTGCAGAATATGGAATAAGGAATAATGAACTGAATCAACTGGTCGCTTTAAATGTATTTATTTGAAAACATTTATATAGCGCGAACATGATCCGTTAGGGTATCAGAGCGCTGTACAAAGAAGCAGATACGATAAGAATGGTAACGGTGTAAATACTACACATATAGGAACTTAACAAGCACAAATCATAAAAAATAGTAACCAACCATGTGGTACATGTAAAGTAGCAAACATTTCAACATATAGGGCGCTAACATGCACAATCCTAAAATCTATCAAATCGATGCTTCACTCCAAACACACTGGACTATTTTAAAAGAATGTCTGCCAGCTGCATATGCGCTGATCTCTTTAAAACAAAAGATTTGAAGGAGCTTTTTGGAATTATTTTTGGTATGTAGGTATTCTCTTTTGGTTTTGAGGTTGTAACGCCTATAAGGACGCACTTTACTTGCCGTGAGGGGAACGGACTTGCAACTATCCATATCGCAGTGAGGGGAACGGCTTCCCAGGCACCTACACTGCCGTGAGGGGAACTTCCCAGGCACCTACATCGCCGTGAGGGGAACGGCACCTTCACCACCGAGGAAACTATATTACCCAGCATCCCCGGGCCAGCGCAAGGCAACAACGTCACCCTTGCGCCTGGAGCCCCAACAAAAGGGTTGCTGGCCTCCCGCAGCGCGGGGCACACTTTCTATTTGCCGTGAGGGGAATGGCCTTGCAGCTTTCCATATCGCCGTGAGGGTAATGGCTTCCCAGGCACCTACACCACCATGAGGAGAATGGCTTCCCAGGCACCTACATCGCCGTGTGGGGAACGGCTCCTTCACCCCCCAGGAAACTACATTACCCAGCAGCCCCGGGCCGGCGCAAGGCAACAACGTCACCCTTGCGCCTGGAGCCCCAATAAAAGTGCTGCTGCCCTCCCACAGTGCGGGACGCGCCTGGGTAAAGCCCAGGCCAAGAGCGGCCGGTCCTTGCCCGTCAGTGACAGGAAGAGGCAGGGCAGGGCCACCCCTCTTTCATTTCATTTCTGGACAATTATCGCGGAAGCATTTGCAATCGAACAAGGTACTGTGTTGGTCTTTGGATATCCCTCGTTTTATCTTTCATTTCTGTTTTTTCTGCGGGAAATCCTCTTGCAGTCTAAAAAAATTCACAAACTATCCACTTGTAGATCCTTCTTCTCAGTTTGCACACAACAAGATTTCCACTTTAGGGAATTAGCTCTAGTCTGGTGTCCAGAAAGTATTGATTGCGATCATCTAGCGCAGGCCTAATAATGGGCAAAAGAAAAACCATGGAGGGTACGGGGGGACAAATGGTCCTATTGGCGGGGCGGGCAAGGGTAAAAAGGCAAGAAAAGCTCTCAAGAATGCTTCCAACAATTGTGTGATGGATAGAATTGATACTCTCATCACAGAATGCGAAGGGATATTAGGAGCAGAATTGCCAGCACCCATTGACCACACTAATCCTTCACCTGTAAAGAGCCCTACCCCCTTGCGCCCAACAATTGTACCCTTAATGTTCCAGAAACCCCAACGTAAAGATGCACCAGGCTTCATCGAGGATACTCAATTAGGCCCAAAGTCAGGGCAGCTGGAAGATATTCCTCCCCAGCCCCCTAAATCTCCAGTTCACAATGCCGCAGGTCACTTTGAGCCCTCCATCATTTGCTCAAATAGATTTGCAGCATTAGCGATATGAGCGATATGGGCAGACGCTCATTTAGAGACATAGCCAGGCTACGACCACTGCTTTTCTGGGCCTGCCTAAGGCGGAACGCGGAACGCCGACTTTTCTAATTATGCTGCTGCGCTCACAGAGGTAATGAACCTAGATGGTAACCAAAGAGTCAGTTGGATAAATAAAGTCAGGAAATCACTTATTGCCCTTGGCCTCAAAGAATCATGGGAAAGTCAGAAGAGTTTTATCTACACAAGCAGCACATATGCTTAGAACCATTATCTAGATTTTATCCAGATACCACAAGATAAGGCGCTCTAGATACAGTTTAGGGTGGGCTCACTTTTGGTCCGATGAACTAACTGCAAAGTGGAGCCCCCCCTATCAGACAATCACGGGCTGTCCCTGTTGTGAGGCCCCGACTGAGAGCGTGGCCCATCTCATGTTCGCTTGCCCAGCATACAAAAGGGAAAGATCGAGATGGTTAAAACCCATTTGTAGACAATTGGGTACTTCTGACCATTGTGCTGCCCTGCGCATTCTGATGTCTGATACAAGAACTCTTTTTGCTTGTGGCCTGACTAAGTATTTAAGCTGCGTCTGGATAGTAAGGCACCAATCCCTGCACAGGGTGGTTTAATGAAAGACTATGGTCTTATTTTATCTTTTATTCAAGTCCAATTTGCTTGCCTAAATTATAATGCACTGTCACTTTAAATAACTATTATTAAATGTAAATGTTCTATTTTAGTTTTTAAGGTTGGAATCAAACCAATTTTATTTTCAAATCATGGACTTGTCTGATATAGCTTGTTACTGTTACTGACTTGGCAATGTGACAAGTTATTAGGTTCTGATGAATTTACACATTTTTATTATTATCGCTTTAAAGATAACTCGTATTATTATTGATGGTTTTTAACAATGTTGATGCTTTTATGATACCTGTTATCGAAATAAAGCTATTTGACTTGACTATAAGGACTAATCACTCAGTTTTATTTATTACCTAACAAATTTGTATCAATGAATTAATGTTATGGAACTCACAGCTACTTTCAGTCAGAGACAGTCAAGTGAAATGACTTTATAATGCATGCGTGGTAAAGGCATGCATGGGAAAGGCATCTTCACGGTGAAGGCATGTGTGGTAAAGGCATTGCATTGTTATGAGTACATTGCAATGGCTCTTTTTCTCTGTAATGTCACTGGCCTGTTTAATGAATCACATAGTATGCAGCCATAGTCAGTCTCCGGTGGCCCTTGAAGTCCATCAGTTCGATGATGTTGATCACTGTGACCTGTATCATGCATGCCGAATGAACAACACTTTTTACCAATACAAGCTGTACTTCCAAATATGACTGGCTTACCTCTGCTATGTCATCGCTATCCCCAGTTCGGATGTCTGTAGGTATTGATGCAAGCTATGTTGCCTCAAGGCCTGCCTTCAACAGAAGGCTATGGACCACCCAACAAGCCATCCAGGACCCATCAACAGGACGGAGTACTGTCTAGAAGGAATTGCCTTGGGATGTCGGGACCCTAATCCGTTCAGATGCTCTTCCTCTGGGAGACAAACACACAAATTGCACTTTGGGCTGGAAACACCAAAACACTACACATATCACATACCACAGCCTGGAGAAAGAGAATATCTTTTTCTTTCTGGAAGTCGCTATTAATCTACAATGTCATGATGGAAAGATCCCACTAGTTGTCAGACATTAACGTAGTGAGCTCCTGAGCTACTCATACTTGTAAAAGTGACTTTAAACATTTCAAAATGAAGTTCTTTAGTCCTCCAGATACTTCTCCTCTAATAATTTTGACAGATATTACGTCCAGCAGGACTCAAAGAGAACGATTTAAGAAGAAGGGGTAGTCCACACTTCAAGGCGGTTTTTCCTTAGCCCTTTCTCTTTTCACAGGGTTCAGACAGTACCATGTCACAAAGAATCAGGGGCATAGTTACAAGGAAAAGGGCGTGGTGTTTTTTTAGAGCGCAAACTTGACCCGAATCGGGTATCAGAGCGCTTTACATAGCACCAGTTACGTTACATGAGGACACTCATTCATTTTTGTTGGGCATGGGGAGATTAAGTGATTTGCCCAGAATCACAGGATGTTCAGCATCATTGCCGAGACTCGAACCCAGTTCCCCAGATTCGGGGTCGGCCGCCCTAGCCGTTAGGCGAACTCCTCTCCCCAAATTGCCAAATCTAGTGCAGCTCTGCGCTCCGACATTTTGAAAAATGAAGGGATACACCGAATTTACAACAATATGGCTCACCCCTGTGCTTTCCCTAACGCTGGTGCTAAAATTAGCTGCCTAGCACCAGAAAAAGCTAAAAAGAGGAGCATAAAAGTATTTCTCCTCGTTGAGCCATTCTAACGCCTGCTATTTTAGGGCATTAGTATTTGGCGCTGCCTCACATTTACACATCCTTCTAAATCTGGGGCAGCTTCAAAATGCAATGGGTGTTGCGGTGGAACACCCACAGCAACACCATTGGACGCCCCTTTCATGCAAAGTGATGCGTGTAAAGGTGCCATATTCACAAGGTATCATTAAGCCAATGAAAGTGGCTTAGCACCACTTTGTAAATATTGGGGAGGGCATAGCGCCACCAGAACGTCACTAAACGTGACGTTCTGGAGGCGCCGCGCCATCAATTGTAAATATACCCCTTTGTGTCTTCAGAGCTTGCATACATATCTAGACACTATACGTGAGTCCCATTTGTGCGTTGCAGCACACCAGATACATGCATCATCCCTGCACAACACATCAATCCTGCTGCAAGTCCACGAAAGGTACCAGGAAAAAATGTGTCAGTAAATGCTCAGAAACATCACGTGCTGCTTAAGAATTTGGCTATTTTAATTTCTACATACGAACATATGAATGGCATGAATATATGTTGTATATAATGCTCGAAACATAAAACTTCAGTAAAGAGCAGGGCTCAAATTATGTTATGAAAAAAGAAGGGAAACATATAATAAATATAATAATGCACTGCTCAGGCCTGCAGAAAGAAGACAGAATTATGTCTAATATAAGGACTGTAAGGTCATTGCCAGGGAAGCCAAAAAGTGCTTTCCAGGCACAATTATTTTAATGACTGTCCAATTGCTTAAACCCCACATCCCAATGGGAGTTAAGGGCGTTCCATATCTTCTCTTTAGAAACAAGACAGCATGGGCGTCCAAACTCCTGCCTACTATCTCTAGACTTTGCAAGACAACCCCTTTCTCAGACATATGGAATGAAATGAAACAGACACAACTGATTTCCTTGCTATGATGTTTCAGCATTTAATACGTAGCTTAGTGAAAATAACCTTTTACTTGAGTAATAATTAAAACAAAGTGCAACGCATATTAACAATGTAACAATATAGCTAATGGACTAGGAAGAACACTACAGAAAAAGAGAAAATCTCACATCTTAAGGGTCGAAAATATCAATATAAGTGCGGATTTTCTATTAGTAACTCCCTGATATATTTGTGTAGGCTGATAGTTCAATTCCAATACTGTGGTAGAATACTATCAGACAGACTATGGGGCATATCAACAACAACCGGCGATAATTATCTCTAAGCGCACTTAGCGCTAGGATAATTATCGCCGGCTAGCGTGGATTTTTATCGCTGAGATAGCGTGCTATTAGCAACGCTTATCTCAATAGCGATAAAAATCCTCACGCTAACAGGCTAACGTGAGATTATCGCTGGAAACCAAGCGATAATCTCACGTTACCTTGTTGATAGGGACAGGCAAACTTAGCCATGATATCCTCCTTCCATAGGATATCATGGCTAAGTCAGAAAAATACCAGACGTAAAAAAGCAGCGTTAACCGCGGTTAGCGCTGCTTTTTTGGTCTCTAACAGGGTTAGCGACATTCTTGATAATAGAAATGTCGCTTAGCGACCTTTCTCCTATTATTTTACTCTGGAACGCCCCCTTTGCATCTCATTAGAGATGCAAAGGGGAAGCGTAGAGTAAAAGGGTGCTAACATGCAAATTTGCATGTTAGCACCCTGTTGTTGATAGGGCGCTAGTTTTATCTCTCCTTTTTTGGCTTTTAAAGCCAAAAAAGCAGAGATAAAGCCCTTGTTGATATGCCCCTAAATGAGCGCAACATCTACCTTGAAAAGATATAACACATGTACAAGGAAGGGAGCTAATGACAGCTAGATACACGGTAAAACCCTCTCCCCAGCAACCACTTGGATTGCAAGCCTGCTATTTCACATTCAAAAGATTCAAAACATATATGCTTGCTACCCGCTTTTGGATATGTAAAATGGGTCAGAGCATGAGAGAAAGGCCTGCAATGGAGTCCTGGCAATCCCGAAGTTCTGCAGCTGCCCCGCTGTAGAAGGAATATGGAATGATACCACTTAGAAAGCCTTCAGCCTTTCATATTTACAAAGAGCTAACACAGCCGCAGCATAATCTTTTTTGACGCAGCGGCGGCGCAATCAGTGCCCCACACTGCTCTATATTTACAAACGGACACATTGGGCCCAATGCGTCAGTTTATAGAGGTCTACGTCACATTATACCTGCGCCAGCTATTATGTGTGCAGGGCAGGCATTCCCACGTTAAAAGCCACGTAGAACTGACGCAGTGAAATTTACAGCTTTTCACTGTGTCACTTTACGACTTGACTGCGTCAAAATGCCTACGCCTACTCAAACCAGGCATAAGGATTGATGCAGGGCTTTTAACATGGAACTCGCCTCTGTGTTCTGACGTAATCCTGGAGTTGCACCAGTCTTACGACCAACTCCAGCAATGCGTCACCTTAGCACCAAAAGAATTTCTTGAGGATCCGGGAATCCCTGTGCCATGGAGTACTGTATTGTGAATACAGCGCATCTATGGCATTTGTGGTAGGCGCGAACAATCGGACGAAACAATGCCATTGCGTCAGTTCTTGTACATATGGCCCTTGATTTATAACAGGGATTGGTGTTGTCAATCTTAAAAGCCCGATGGTATAATCCTCGCTCTTGACTCTGCCAGTGACACTCAGGGGCCGATTCCGATGGCCGGTCGGACAGATGTCCGTAGCCTTACCGTGCGACCGAAACGTACCCGGAGCCGGTCCGTCCTGTCGAATAAGTACAATACGCATAACTGCCAAAAACATGACCGAAACGTAGGCTGTGAATCAAGGCCCATTCTCCGTCTGAGCAGTAACACCTAAAGAGGAACTGAGTCGCCCGGAAGCAGTATCCATAGCAGTTTCCAGCATGACAAGTATGATGCGTACTTCCTACGCACCGGACGGGTCATCACGTACGGCACATCACAGCATCCGGAAAACAAGCATATCAGCTATGATTAGCGCCACAAATCCATACACGGCTACGAGACGGACCAGCTTGCAGCGGGTACGAGACAGAGCAACAAGCAGCGTGTACGACACGAACACATCATGAATCCCATCTCCCAGGTCATACCAGTACTCTACATCTATGACCGGATCAGGGCCGACGCCGACAGCGCAGACGATAAGTCAGACACCTACAACACAAACAAACAACACGTTCATGCAAAATGGCACACACACACATGGGATCCACTTCCTGGCCACTAACAACAGCCCGCCATAGGGGTTGCATTGCCAGCACCACTAACACCCCCACCCATAGGGGGCCTGTTGCCCATCACTACTTCCACCCCCACCCATAGGGACTATGTTGCCCATCACCCCTGCCACCCCCACTCACAGGGGACCTGTTGCCCATCACCCCTGCCACCCCCGCTCACAGGGCTTATGTTGCTCATCACCCCTGCCACCCCACTCACAGGGCTTATGTTGCCCGTCACCCCTGCCACCCCCACTCACAGGGGACCCGTTGCCGATCACCCCTGCCACCCTCACTCACAGGGGACCTGTTGCCCATCACCCCTGCCACCCCCACTCACAGGGGACCTGTTGCCCATCACCCCTGCCACCCACACCCATAGTGCTTATGTTGCCCATCACCCCTGCCACCCCCAGCCATAGGATGGGTGATGTGCAACACATCCAGCATACGCAAACATCAGGTAGGTCCGCAAAATACATCCCCCATGACATCATGACAACAGTGTGTAGTCTGTGACAAATGCCCACAACAGTGATTATGGCTACGAGCATATAATGTAATTAACAGCAGATGTGTGACTAACACATGAGAGTGACATACACAAGGCAAGCATCACCATTGCACTGTGGCAATGTAAAAAGAACACCCCCTCACTGTGTAGAGCAGATGTTAAGTGGGGGCTCACAAAATGCAGCAGACGTGGAGCATTGTGGTGATGGGGACCAAACCCCCCCATCACAGTGACCAAAAGGTAAGTTTCATCATGGTCAAAGCTGCAAATAACAAACAGCATGTATGATCCCTGCTCCCAACACATCAAACACTTCTGGGGCAAACTAGTGGTTGTGTCCCATACACACAGAGATGTGGTGAGGCTAACAGTGCTGTGAAAACATAACACTCTCGGCCATATGCAGACAAGCACCACACATGGGGGCTGACAATGCACACAGCGTACAATGACACAACAGCAGAAGTGAGCATCACCAAGCATGCACACATCTCGAAAATAGACACACCAATCAAAAGAACATGTGTAGACTGTAGGTGTCAGCTCACACACTCACATTCAATGCCAGCAATGGCCCCAATGTGCACAATGATGTGAAATGGCTCACAGGGACAGCATGCAAAATCACAGAAACAGCATCCAGACCAAGGCACACAACAGCAATACCAATGCACTGGTGCAGATGCACAAACAGGCAAACTCATACTGCACATCGGACACAGCATGTGTGTGTGTGTGTGTCACAGTATCCCCAGGCAACTACACAACACATGTGGGGGGCTGAACCACAGTGACACAGATGTGAACACAGTGCCATACAAAAGTAAACCATCATTGGGACACCCTCAGTGGGCAATCAGGCGTTGGGAGATGAGAGGAAGCACAACAGACACATGTGACACAAGCTGGAATGAACACCAACTAACACAGCAAGAGACTGACACACAACACCACTACCCCCAGGGACCAGACAATGGGGTGACACAAGCATGCATGACACCTCCACTGTGATGACAAAGGCATATGTCGTACAAACTGGGAAACCCAGACATGTGTCCTGTGCCACAAACGTACATCACACATACACAAACACAAATCACTCAGCATGGCCCGTCATCCATGGACAAACGGGAGCTAGGGGACCATCCATGCAAACATTCACATCAGTCCACCCTCAACACCACACACCTGAACTGCAAAACTGTGTATCTGTGAAGTCCACATGGACAGGTGACATTGCACATGCACCCATGACAAACACAAGAATGTTGGCAGCAACTAAGGTGCACACACACATCACACAAGGACTGTTTACAACCCTGGGGGATGACAGACACACTGCACAGTATGCGGTACATGGCCATGACCTCAAAGATCATGTAACCTTCAGAATCCCTGCCACAGTCCCAGGACTATGCAGATGCCAAGGAGAAACACAAGGCACCCATGCTCACACCTGCCAGCATCGCAGCCGTGAACTCGACATGTTGGAGCAGTCACACACACATACAAATGTCTCAATCACTGAAAACTACCACCTAGGGACAACTACATGATATTGCGAACAAACAAGTGCCTTGAGGAACCCTGACTGTGTCCCATCTGTGTCTGACAACATCATCACCACTCAGAACTGACAAATCCCAATGATGATACACCAATTAACAGTAGTGTGTCATGCACCCACACATCTGGTAGCCCATTGGAAAAGTAGTGGGATGAACCCAGAACCACTCAGCAAGCATCAACAACAGGAACATATCAAGGGAACACTGTCTGTGTATGAACAGGGATGTGGACCCACACACATGCACATACAACACAAACCATGGACCCAGGTCATGTCACTGGAAAGAACATTAACTTGAGGGGACACAACTCCTGTGGGAGCCCAGCTGTGCCAAACATATTCACTGCAAGTCCCACTCATGTCTGCAGAACACTTGGTCAGTCAGCCATCAGTTACCATACAATGAAGGCTCTGGTCACAACAGCCTGGGTACGTGAGTCTACCCTAAGTCATCTGCACATACCCAAAACATATGTCTAGCAAGTTGCACAGAGGCCCTAGTTGCTCCTATTACAATGATGCCCACACCTGTAGGGCCAGTATTGATGAGCACGAAGTATGTGGAAGTGACAATTTGGACAATGGGAAGCACATCATATGTGCAGGGGTGCAAGCCACAGATGTGACCATGCCAATGAAATGCTCACAGAGGGGAAACAACCTTTACAACGCAACTATTACATCGCACTACACTTTCAACGCAGGCATTACAATGGAACATCCTTTACAACGCATGACACTACAACGCATACCATTACAACGCATACCATTACAACGCATGACACTCCATCGCATGTCACTACAACGCAGGCATTACAACGCATACCATTACAATGCATACCATTGGAGTTAGAATAGTAATTTTTAACCCCTACACTATCCAACACTTACCCTACTGTTGCACCCCCTGGAGTTAGAATAGTAATTTTTACCCCTATACTATCCAATACTTACCTTAAATGCAATGTAACAGTATGCGTTGTAATGGTATGCGTTGTAAAGGTAGTATGCGATGTAATGGAATGCGTTGTAAAGGTAGTTTTTTAAAATGCGTTGTAGTGTCATGCGATGTAATGGAATGCGTTGTAGTGGATGTTGCGATGTAAAAATTGCATTGCAAGTGCATGCGTTGTAAAAGTATGCGTTGTAACGTCATACATCCCTCACAGAGAGATGTACACAAATAGTTGATCCAGACACAACCAGGTAGCTGCAAAGGATGACATGGATACCCACCAGAATAGGATACATATCTCATGGACCACAGGGAGTACCTCACATCAACACATCAGTATGCAATATTGTAAACCAAGCATTACAGGTGCAAGGGCATGTAAAACAACATCAACATGATGTACAGCTAAATCAAGTTCACAGGGACAAAGAAAAAAGCTTTATTCAGCATATGAAAAGTGAAACGTCTGTTCCAACAAAAGGCCAATGGCCAGTCCATGTCCAAATGCCAAGGAGTGAACTAGAGTGACAAATTCAGTATATGAAATTCTAAACGTCTGTGCAACCAAAAGGCCAATGGCCAGTCCATGTCAAAATGCCAAGGAGTGAACTAGAGTGACAACTGTCACACCTTGCTTGCCTGCACTGCTAAGGACCGGGGTCATCCCCTCGGAGGGGCATACATGGGGGCAGGCCAGGCACCACAGGGACAGGATCATGGCGCAGCAGAAGGAGGCAGTGAAGAGGTGGGGGATGCAGGCAAGACACTTGCAACCATAGTGGAGATGACTGAAGTGGTGGGTGCTGTCACAACTGTGGGGTACAAGTCAGATGGGGTGGGTGCCGGCACAACTCCAGTGGGCAGGTCAGATGGAGTGGATTGGCTCACCACTGCAGTGCCCAAGTCAGACGGGGTGGTCGTGGACTCCAAAACAGTGCCTACATCCATGGGAGCGGAATGGGGGACTGGTGAGGTCGGCAGGGCGGGGGGGGGGACATGGTCCCCACATCAGTGGCACCAACTGTCTGACCAGGTGTGGAGGAGCAAGTGCTGGGGGGGGATGGCCTTAGCATTTTGGGGATGGTGTATCTGTGTGTGGGGGAACCCGGGGCAGGGAGTGGCAGGGGAACCTCTGGAGTGGTGGCCTGGGGGATGGAGGACGGAGACTTTGCCTTGGAGCTGCGTGGTAGCGGGGGCTTGCTCTTCTTGCGCTGGGGGGACTTGCGGGTGGGCGTCTCGGTCTGACTGCGCCTGGGGGAGGGTGTCTGGATGTGAGGGGCACTCCCTTCTGTGTGTGGGGACTTCCTCTTCCCCTTGTAATCAGGATCTGCTGGGTCGGTGGGGAAGAGGCCAAGGTCACAGAGGAAGAGCTTCTGGGGGGATGGGGTTGCAGGTGAGGCAAGGGAAGGGGGCTGAGAGGGAGAGGTCTCGGAGGACTGTGGAGTGGTTGTGGATGACTGTGTGTGAGTCTGCAAACCAGCCCCTGTGAGTGTGGAATCAGTCCCCTGCGCTTGCTTGTGTGCAAGTCTAGCCCTTGGTTTGGGGGATTCTGTGCTTGGGACAGGTAGGGTGCTAGGAATCGTGGGTGGTGCAGAGATAGGAGGGGTGCGGGACTGTTGGAGGAGGGACACTGCTACCGTCAGGGAGGAGGCCACTGACTGGTTGGTCCTCTGTAGGGCAGACATGCCTGAGGAAATGCCCTCCATGAATGACACCAGTTGTGTCAACAGACCTGTGTGTGCATGGAGGACCTTCAGCATCGACGTCTGCCCTACATGGATCTGTCGAAGTAAGTCCACAGACTCCTCACTCAGGGCAGCAGGGGACACAGGGGCAGGGGGAGCAGTGCCTGGCACAAAGGAGACATGCTCACGAACACGGGAGCCCACAGGGACCTCTGGGATGGGAGCCGATGAGAGGGGGGTGGGGTTGGGGTGGGGGTGGTGACGGTGGCGGAGACAGCCTCACTAGCTGGGGTTTGGTGGCTGCTGACACCCGCCTCCACAAGGGAGTCATCCTCAGAGCTGCTGTGGCCTTCATCTGGGGGGGATGGTGCTGATGACTCCACTGTGTGGCTCAACTCGCCCTCCGTGCCACTGGGTCCACCTGACTCCTCTCTTTCTGTCCCTGTAAGGCTCTGTGGCTCCTCCTGGTCCATGGAGCTGTCCCCTCCTGTGGCCGTGGATGGATCTGGATAGGAATAGGAAGTAACAGAACTACATCAGTCACTTGCATTGACTGCACACACCACAGTGAGTACATCACATCACAGGGCAAGCCCTGGCATCATCAGCAGAACACAGCTCAAAGTCCCAACACTGTTTAGGATAAGACAATTGTCATTCTCAACATAAACCATGGCACACATATCCCTCCTTGACTTTCACACATATGTCCGTTGCATGTTGGATGCTAACACACCAATGTGCCAACATGCACCACCCACACATTAGTTGTACATGCAAGTGAACATGTAGGAGTATGTCACTATACACACAGCACATCTCTTGCGACTGACTCATTTCACATGCTTGGGATGCATGCCAGCAACACACACTATGATGTACTCATGTCCTGATGTGCAAGGCCACAATGGGGTGCATGGTGCACACTTGAACACAACGCAGGCTCACTCATAGCAAGTTCAATGCTATGGCACTGGGATGCCCTGAAAGTCAGTCAACACTGTCTCCTGTCACAGGGGCAGGGCATCCAGACAACAACGATATGCACTGACTCACAATCCTAGCTCAGGGGTAGAGCTGACTCTGCAGATGACCGGCGCACTTGCCCATCCCATGCAAACAACATATCCAGGACCCACATCATGCAAATCATTCATATGAGTCTCAGCAAACACAATCCATGTACATTAACACATCACAGCCTGCCATGCATGTAACCCAGCTGCATGAGGGACACAGTTCCATATACCATTGTGCGCTGTCAGATGATCACACACCTATATGTCACACAGGTCATCTCCCACAGTCACATTGCAGATGTCATACTGACCGTCTGAATCATGGACACCCCAGTTGTACATAGCAACAAGCCACACCCTAATGACACAGAGGCAGAAACCTGAAGGCACATGTCACTAAGCACAACCTGCAATTTCATACACAGGAGTGGGATTACAGAGTGTTTCTGAATGCCCTTGAGGGGGCATGACTGGGCAGGACTAAGTGAAACAGTGTTTTGCCCCAGACAGTAGTCAGGTGGCTAAGCAATTGTGACATACTTGATATACATACTCCTGATGCCCAAAAATTGGAGTCCCCTGCTGCATGGTTTTGTTTGGAATACCCCAGACACATGTTGCGAGTCAGACCAGCAATTGGTACACATCTCACGGACACACACAGTTCACATGTCAGATCTCAGGAATTGTGTAAACAATTGACCCACCCATGAAACACACAACAGAGTCACAGGAACTGATGCTGACTGGTACCTGAAGCATAGCTGACTGCAGGGACACAGTGCCCTAGTGACACAAGCAACAGACTGTAGGGGCCACACCTGTGGAACAGATGAGGAGGGTGCATCACACAAATGAGGGACCTGATTTTGAGACTACAAGACCTACGTAATGTGGAAGTGTGACCAGGACAAAAGACTGCTATTTGCATGTCAGACATAGTACACAGATCAGGCATGGACTTACCCCCTTCCTGCTGCTGTCTGGCCTTCAGCTGCCTATCCAGGTCCGGGGAAGACCACCACCAGTATCCGGAGAATGTGGGGAGTCAGGGTCCGGTGTCCGCTCCTCCTGCGTGGAGGTGACAGTTTCAGCTGGACTCTAGCTATACTCCGGGTCCAGCCCGAAGGTCCTGCCACCTCTTCTTGCAGTTGCGGATGTGGCGCTTGTAGACCCCCACAGAACGAACAGCCCGGGCGATGGTCAGCCAGATCTCCTGCTTCTGGTGGGCATCAACCTGTGAGGATGACAAAGTGAAAAGTACATTAACACACATGCCCCAGATTTATGCAGCACACAATTGGATATACATGTCATCATCACAAAGGGAAATAAATTACACAGGTAGTGCAACCATGGGGAATGAAAACTCACATGCATGTCTGACATGTTAACAATGCCTGGATAGTTTAAGCTTGCAATAATGCACTTTAGCAGCAGGAAAACTATTCATTACATGTACCTACACACTTTGGTGGATGAAAGTAGTCAGTGAGAATGCTTGCCACTGGTGTACACACTGCTAGTACTACTAGTCAGACAACATGCAAAATTAGGAAGGCAGTGGACAGCACACTCACCTGCTCCCCTGGTGTCCCATAGAGCTTTCTGTACTCTGGAAGGAGCCTGTCCAGCAGGGCCTGGTTCTCCTCCTCAGTGAAGGCTGGGGCCCTCTCCAGAGTACGTGCTATAGCAGGAGCCAGAGGATGCATAGACAGCAGCAATGGTCCAGTAGCATGTAGTGCAGGCAAGTGAGCTCCCTGGGGGCCAGCCAGCCTTATATCTGTGCTGCAGAGGCAGACTCTGTGCCATGTGTCCCAAGTGATAGGTCCAACACGGTTGCATTCTATGAATCTGGCCAATCGATTCAAAAGTATGACTCGTACACGCCTTCCGCCTCGTTCAAGTCTTCACCTTCATGGAACACTTGAAATTGCAACATTGTTGTAGGCATCCAACTGAATTTGCAGTGCACAACTCGTACAAGTTTTGAATCCGCATCCGTCTCCATGACAGTCCTGAGCCAATGGGTGCGCCCGGCTCATTCAACTGACTGTACAACGCGTATTTTGAACATACACATGCACCCGTCTCCATACGATTCAATGGCCAAGGCGTACGCCTGTCTCGGACCATGCCTGTCCGACACGTATATGCATGATAGTCACCCACGTCGGACCTCATTGGATTCAATGACAAAGCGTACGCATGGCTCGGTCATGAACCGTGCAATGCGTACGCATTGTCACCCGCGTCGGACCTCGTTGGATTCAATGACAAAGCGTACGCACGGCTCGGTCATGAACCGTGCCATGCGTACGCATTGTCACCCGCGTCGGACCTCATTAGTGTGACTATTAGACGGATGCAACACACATATACTGGCCATGGACACCTGCGCACACCTGCCACACTATAGCATTGGCCACAGAGTGTCCCATGGCATGTAAGGCTGCATTCCCTGGGTGTTTGAGGGGGCCACAGATGTTTTTTTGTCTGGCACTTTGTGCAGCCACTCCCAGGCTGTTATCTTGTACATGGGGGCAGAGTCCTTTGTATATTGTGCACATTACCACTGTGATGTGCAATTGGACAGTAATGGGCATGAGTGAAGGCCACAGTGTCAGGTTGGATATGTTTAAGACATGTCACATACACCCTGAGTCCTGGGGGTGATGGCATGTATGTCACAGTGAGACCTGTAGCCCCAATACTGATGTGCACCCACAGTCTGTGTGCATGATGTGTCTCAGATGTGTCTGATCACATGTTCCCAATGGGTGACAGTCTCCACATCCATGTGGTATATGCATCAACCTTGATGGGGTGTGTGTCTAAGAGACGTACATGTAGGGCCGGCAGGAACAACAGTGGCCACTACCTGTGGGACTTACGCTTGCCTTGTGGTGTGTACGTGCTACGCCATGTCCATTGCTGTGTTGATGTGGCAATACAGGGAGCCTGGGTTTCTGCATGGCAAAGACCTGTGATGCCTGGGAGACATGAGTCCTCATTTGTTACTGGGGTGGGTTTTTTTAACGTTGCAGCAGCACATAGGTTGGGTGACACAGCCAGATGATTAGCCCATTGCACTACATGGCACTCATGTGGACATGTGGAATTGAGATGTGAGGTGGTGGTCTTGTAGGTGACATATGTGTCCATGACCAACAGCACACACCTCAGTACTTTGTGTTATGTCATGTACTGGCATGTGATAGTGATCGTGGTCATGGCCACATGGGTGGATGTACTGACAATCTTCCTTTGTGCATCTCTGTACTGCAGGGCACCAGCTGTCCATCGTCCGTTCCCAGACCTTGCAACCATGCATCAGACGGTACCGCTTCACCAGGCCACTGATTAAGGAGTTAGCGGAGCAGTTGGCGCCACATCTGCTACCTGGCCGGACATACCCTACAGCACTGATCCCAGAGGTGAAGGTGATGGCAGCCCTGCACTTCTTTGCTACCGGTACCTTCCAGTACACTGTGGCTACTGCTGGTGGTATGTCGCAAACAATGTTTAGTCGGGTGCTACGCGATGTCTTGGAGTTGCAATTCCTCGACCTATATATCAAGTTCCCGAGCCAAGATGAACTCCTTGATATTAAGGATGCCTTTTATACACTGGGGAGGATGCCAAACATCATTTGATCCATTGACGGGACACATGTTGCCCTGATACCACCACAGGCACATGAGCAGGCATACCAGAACAGGAAGCACTACCATTCGATCAATGCTCTGGTGGTCTGTCTTGCTGACATGTTGATCACACATGTGTGTGCACAGTTCCCTGGTTCGGGGCACGATACCTACATTATGAGGAGTAGTCGCATTGCAACGCTGATGTCACAGATGCCAGTTCAGCGTGCCTGGCTTGTTGGTCTGTACTGACTGTTTCTCATTGTGTGTGTTTGTCAGTGTTGTATTCCGCACTCCTACAAAACTCAGCTACTTGTTCATTTTTGGGTGTGTAGGTGACTCTGCATACCCTAACATGCCGTGGTTGCTGACACCCCTCAGGAACCCTGTGACACCAGCTGAGCTGTGCTACAATGAGGCACATGGTCGAAGCAGGAGAGTGATTGAGCGGACATTCGGCCTCCTGAAAAGCCTCTTTCGCTGCCTGGACAAGACCGGAGGGGCCCTCCCATATGAGCCTGCAAAGGTGTGCAAAATAATACTGGTCTGCTGCATGCTACACAACATGGTGGTGCGGAAGGAGGTGCCTCTCATGCAGGATGACGATGATGACGACCAACGTCCGGCACCTGTGGAGGATCCCGGCCTGGGCCAAGATGCCAGTGATGATGAAGATGATGGTGACGTCCGCTCCCAGCTCATCAACAACTTCCTCACCTGAATGTGAGTTTCCAGTGTTGTTATATGAATGTATGGAGATAGCCTGAAATGTGTTGAGCCAGCTCTGTTGCTGTCTGAGTGTGTCTGTGTGCCACTTGGCTGGATGCATGCTGTGATGTGTCCATTCAGGTGGTGTGTACTCCACAACAGGGTAGTACTGCTAACTAGTGTTTGTGTAGGTGTTTTGCAACATGTTTTGTGCATGTGTATTGCATTTCTCTCCTGTTCTTCTGTGCTTTTGACTATATCATGTCTGTCCTTCCCAGGGTCCTTTGCCTGTTGTGTGGTCAACACTGACCCCCAACACCCAGAAGCCAACACCAGTGTGGAAGTTGACAATTCCCATCAACTGATGTTCCACACATCCCTGGACTTCCATTCTCCAACACATTGTGAGCATGTGTCCACTGTTACGTAGAACTACCATGCAACTAGTGTGGAATAAACGTGTTGCTGATGTGTAATGAACCTGTGCTACACTTTGTTATGTGCGTTGTCTGTCTTCCCACATCTGAGTGACATCTGCTTACCTCACCTGTGGACTTGTTACCACTGACTGTGCTTGGTGTTGTGTCTGTGCATGCCAATGTGTTTCAGGTCAACATCGTTGTGTGTGATGAGTAACATGGCCATGGTGAGTATGTTTTGTGTTGCCATAGTGGCCTGTCTCCCTCACATATGTCACATCCCCATGACTCCCCTTACGTTGGTCACATTGTTGCAGTATTTGGCATGCACTGTGTTGTGTAGCAGATCGACATCTCCCTGAACATGACAAGTTGGAATCACAACAGAGGCAAGTATGGTGTACTGGTGAGTTTATTTACAAACATGTGTGAATGAAGTGCACAGGATGGTGGGTGCTGTGCAGTGGTTTGGGAATCCAAAGTTCACATTGGAGTTGTAAGTGCTGGTAGATGAAATGTCCAGAGTAAAGTCCACAGTTGTCTGCTACATTGGCCCAACATGTAATGTGGGCGAGTTGTGTGCGATTGGAAAAAGTGAACGGGTTGTGCACGAAGAACATTGTCCAGAACAGGTTTGGAGGCCCTGGGGGATGTGCTGGGACATCTGCCTCTCACATGTCCTTCTTCGGACGACCCCTCTTCTTCCGGGGGGATCCTCATGTGCAGGCCTCTGCGGTGCAGGGAACTCTCCGCCAGAGTCCTCCTCCCTCCCTGTGGCGCTGGCAGATGGTGTTGCGACAGATGTTGTGGGCACACAGGGGGGTGTGGACAGGTTGGTGTTGATCTGGCAGATGCATTGTAGTATGTCCCGATGCACCGCAGTGATGTCATCCCACTTGGCCTCTATGCGGGCATGGTGGGTGACCTGCTTGTGTTGCACGTCCTTGAGGATCCCCACTACCTGGCCAAATCCTCCGGTGCTATCCTGGTACGCATCTAAGATGCGTGCCAGTTGGGGGTCATCATGCAGTCCAGACCCCTCTGCAAGGCGTGCCCTGTGCCTCCCACCCCTCCCAGCACCCCTCTCCACATGGGCAGGACCAGCGGCGGTACGCACACGTGACACTGGGACCCCTTGGGTGGTGTTGCTGGTGGTGTTGGCTGTAGCTTCCGGGGGGTCCTGTGTCCCTGTGCTGTGGGTGTTGTTAGTCCTTGGTCTGTCCGTGTTGGTGCCCTGTCGGTGTCCAGATGCTGGAGGCGTGGGTACAGAGGGGCAGATGTTGCTGCTGCTGCATGATGGCTCACACCCGAGGGGCCAGGTTAGTCGTCGTCATCCGAAGAGGACAGTGAGAGAGTCAGACCAGAGAGCACAGTGTCCACCAGAGTCTGGGAATGGGTATCCTCGTCATTTGGTGCTGGGTGTCCAGCACCACCTGTGTTTGGAAGAGACACACAATGTGATTTATGTTTCTACATGCATCGTTGGTTCACAAACATGACATTTTCTACTTTTCAAACAGATGCCTGCCTGTACACTGCTTTTTCCCAGCTTGTCACAGACAGAGTTTGATATTGCTGTTGGCCATTTGCCAGCATGGCCTTGTGCTCCCCACAACAGAGCCCAGTGTCAGACATCTTGTCAGTCCCTTCCTACTTCCTGTGAGGCGAGTATGGTTCAGTTTGATCTTGCAGGGCCATGTGGGTGGGTGTAGGTTGTCTGTGACTGCGAGTCCCATCATACTCTTGGCTACACCCCCCTTCCCAGCATGCCCATGCTTCCTCCCTCTTGACTCTGCATCCCTGTGAGTGGGTGTGACAGCAATGCCAAGATGGCTGACTGTGAAATCCTGGTGTTTGTTTGGCTACAAGTCCCAGCATGGCCTTGTGCTCCCCACAACAGAGCCCAGTGTCAGACATCTTGTCAGTCCCTTCCCACTCCGTGTGAGGCGAGTATGGTTCAGTTTGATCTTGCTGGGCCATGTGGGTGAGTGTAGGTTGTCTGTGACTGCGAGTCCCATCATACTCTTGGCTACACCCCCCTTCCCAGCATGCCCATGCTTCCTCCCTCTTGACTCTGCTTCCCTGTGAGGGGGTGTGACAGCAATGGCAAGATGGCTGACTGTGTAGTCCTGATGTATGATGTTGGCCAATTGCCAGCATGGCCTTGTGCTCCCCACAACAGAGCCCAGTGTCAGACATCTTGTCAGTCCCTTCCCACTCCCTGTGAGGCGAGTATGGTTCAGTTTGATCTTGCTGGGCCATGTGGGTGGGTGTAGGTTGTCTGTGACTGCGAGTCCCATTAAACTCTTGGCTACACCCCCTTTCCCAGAAGGCCCATGCTTCCTCCCTCTTGACTCTGCTTCCCTGTGAGGGAGTGTGACAGCAATGGCAAGATGGCTGCTGTGAAATCCTGGTGTTTGTTTGGCTACAAGTCCCAGCATGGCCTTGTGCTCTCCACAACAAAGCCCAGTGTCAGACATCTTGTCAGTCCCTTCCCACTCCCTGTGAGGCGAGTATGGTTCAGTTTGATCTTGCTGGGCCATGTGGGTGGGTGTAGGTTGTCTGTGACTGCAAGTCCCATCATACTCTTGGCTACACCCCCTTCCTAGCATGCCCATGCTTCCTCCCTCTTGACTCTGCTTCCCTGTGAGGGGGTGTGACATCAATGGCAAGATGGCTGACTGTGAAATCCTGGTGTTTGTTTGGCTACAAGTCCCAAGTGAGCCCCTGTGCTTCACACAGCAGCACCCAGTACGGGGTATCTTTTGCGATATTTCAATGAGGTGTGTGTCAATGCATTGTACCCGGTGAGTTGTGTGGAGTTTGTGTTGGGGGGGTGTCTCCCCATGCTGAGTAGTATGGTCAGGGCTGTCAGTCCTCCTTCCCATCATGAAACGTGCTTCCATTGTAGGGCGTGCAAGTTGTCTTTCAGGATGTCAGTCAGTGGTGTCCTGCTTCTGATTTGCACACAAGCCCTACCAGGGCCTTGTGCTCCCCACAGCAGGACCAAGTGTCAGCCATCTTGTCAGTCTTTCCCCACTCCCTGTGATGTGGGCATGTTTCAGAGGGGTCTTGATGGGCCAATCAGGAGGGGGGCATTATCTGTGACTACAGGCCCCATCATGCTTTTGGCTACACTCACTTCACCTGCATCCCCACTATTCCTTCCTGACAGTCAGCTGCACTGGGAGGTGGTGTGTTTGTGGTGGCAAACTGTCTGGCTGGGTGTATTTGGCTTAGTGCCACTGGCTTGCTCTATTTGTTTGTAGGTTGGTGCATGTAATGACACAGTCCCCAGTCACTATGAGATGGCAGGTATTGTGTTTGTGTGACTGGCATACACATCTTGGGTTGATTATCTATTGGTTAGTGTAGCTTTGCTTGCTGTGCATGGTTTCACTGTCCCCTTGCCACACAATCTTGGGTATGTTGTTTGTGTTCTCACCAGGCTCTGGGATGTGTGTTAGGCCATGGACGCTCTCTGGTGGTAGGATGTCCCGCACCTTCTCCTCCCAGGTCCTCAAGTAGACTGGTTTGGCAGGAGGGCCACTGCCGGTGCGCTGACTCAAGGCGTGATCTTTCTCGATGAGTTTCTTGACCCTCCTGCGCACGTCATACCACCGGTTCTGGATATCGTCCTTTGTGCGCAACGTTGGTGCTTGTGCGTTCACCTTGTCCACAATCCTCGCCCACATCTTGGTTTTCTGTGAGATGGGGGTCCTTTGAACCAATGTACCAAACAAATGTGGCTCTACTCTGATGATCTCGTCTACCAGCACTTCTAACTCACTATCTGTGAACTTTGGATTCTTCTTTGGAGGCATGGTGATGGGTGGTGGTGGTGGGGGATGTGTGTGTGAGGGTGCAAGTGATGTTGGTTTTGTGTTGGTTTTGCTGTGTGTATGTGTGTGTGCTTTTATATGATGTGCTGATGGTGTGTGAGTTGTATGATGGGTGAGTTGTGAGTGTGTCTGTGGTTGCTGTGTACTGGTGTTTGCTGCTGGCTGTGTCTCCTGTTTGCAAGGTACGATGGTAGTGATTGTAGTCCTTTATATAGTTGGAGTTGTGGGTGTGTCTTTGTCCCATGTTTTGTTTTTGGTATTTATGACTCCTTACTGCCAGGGAAGGTGATACATCGGTTCCCTACTGTCAGGGGAGGAGATGCATCGGTTCCTTACTGGACGGGAAGGTGTTGCATCACTTTCCACACACACGACCTTTGTCCCTTACTTCTGGGCAACATGAATGAATGAATAAAAATTTATATCGCGCAACTAAACCCGAAGGCATCAAGGCGCCTAACAAAAAAAAGATCAAAATAGACCAAAACTACTCCTGCGGGTAGGCCTTGGCAAAGAGCCATGTCTTTAATGCCTTTCGGAACATAGGGAGATTCTGCTGGGATTTGATTTCAGTGGGCAGGAATTCCGCAGTTTAGGTGCTAGTGACGAAAAGGCTCTCCCTCCCCATTTATCTTTTTGAAAGTGGGGAACTGAGAGAAGATTCCTTCCCTGGGAACGCAGGTTCCTGCTCGGGACATAAGGAGCCAGCAAATCCTTCACTCCTTCTGCCCCGCTGCCAGTCAGGGCCCCAAAGGTCATGCAGAGGATCTTAAAAGCAATCCTATCTTGGATAGGTAACCAATGAAGACTCTTTCTAGCAGCTGTGGCTGACGCAGTCCTGGGAGCGTCCAGCACGAATTTGGCTGCCGCATTTTGGGCTATTTGTAAACGCCGCACAAGGCTCTTGTTGATACCAGAGTAGAGGGCGTTGCAGTAGTCCAGCCGCAAAGCGACCAGTGCAACCACGATCTGCTTGCGGGCCTGCGGCGCCAAATAGTGTCTGATCTTCTTAAGGGTTTTGATAATACCCCAGCAGGTGGAAACAGTCCTATTGACCTGTTGAGACATAGAGAGCACAGGATCAATCATCACCCCTAGATTACGGGCCAGGACCGTAGGTGTGGGACATAGTCCCAAGGAGGGAGGCCACCACTCCGAAGACCAGATGGCTCTATTTCTGCCAAAAATGAGGACCTCGGTTTTTTCCCCGTTAAGTTTTAGTGAATTGATGATCATCCACTGAGAGACTGCCTGCAAGCAGTTCCTGAACGTAAGAACAGGGGAGCTGACCGAGTGGGAGAGGGACACCATGATCTGGGTGTCATCTGCATATGACACCACTTCCAACCCAAAAGATCTTATTAACCTGGCAAGTGGGGTCACATAGATGTTAAAAAGGGTAGGGCTTAAAGCCGACCCCTGCGGGGCCCCACATTGCACAGGTAGGGGTGTAGATAGAAATTCACCCAATTTGACCCTCTGTACCCTCTGATTTAAAAAGGAAGCCAGGAGTCTCAGAGCCAGACCTTCTACCCCAATCTCCCTAAGGCGAGATATCAGAACTGAGGGAGATAGGGTGTCGAAAGCGGCTGTCAGATCCAACAGGATCAGAAGGGTGGTGTGGCCTGAATCAACCTCCTTGCGGATGTTGTTGAGCACTACCGTGAGGGCTGATTCTGTGCTATGGTGTCTCCGGAAGCCATGTTGGGACTGGTCAAGACAGCCCGAGCTGTCTAAGAAAGCCATAAGATGTTCATTAAGATGCGTTTCAAGCATCTTCGCAGGAGCGGGAAGCAAGGAAATAGGCCGGAAATTTTTGAGAATTTCCGGATCTAAAGTCGGCTTTTTAAGGAGGGGCTTCACAACAGCACTTTTCCACAGAGCAGGAAAAATACCCTCCTGTATTGCTTTATTCATAACGGTCAGAAGCGGAGGCAGAAGCGTTTGCCGACATTCCTTGAGGATTTTAAGAGGGCAAGGATCCAAGGGGGATCCTGACCTAGTCTTATTCAGCAGCACATCGAGCTGTTGCAGAGAGAGCGGAGGGAAATGGAACAGATGCGCCAATGAGACTCTGCTACCCTCTCCTCCGGTAGAAAAAGCCGGCGGGGGAGGGCTCAGCACTGCTCTCTGCAAGGCAAGGGCCGAATAGATATCGGCTATCTTGGAATGAAAGAATTGTGCTATATTATCACAGAGAGCCTGGGAGCTAGGGATGGGATCAGGTATTTGCAAGGTGCAAAGGGAGTCTGCAATTTTAAAAAGATCTCTAGGGGAGGTGAGAGCAGAGGTCAGCTTGGAAAAATACTCCTGTTTTTCCTTGATCACCTGAGCCTTGTATCCCTTAAGGAGGAGTTTATGTTTTTCCCTCTCTTGGTGGCCTCCACTTGCCCTCCACAATCTTTCCTGCCTCCTGCAACCCTGCCTTAGCACTCTCAGAGACTCTGAAAACCACGGGGCTGAGGGTGTCTTTCTCGCAGAGTAGCGGAGAGACACCGGAGCCAACCGATCCACCGCCATAGCTATCGAGTCAGAAAGCTCACACACCGCCGAGCTAGCATCCTTTACTGTGGCAGCGAGTGCATTAGGAATAAAAGGAACCAACGTGTCATTTGGGATATTCCTATAGTTACGCTTCGGTTCCTTCCTACCAGGACCTCTCAATTTGATATAAGCAGAAGAGGTCTGGAGCCTCAAAGGGACCGCTAGGGGATCGGACCAGACCAATGGTATAGGGATCTCTGTCTTCAGCCTCTCATCATTGGAGAACACCCCATCAAGAATGTGACCTGCCTGATGTGTGGGATTGGAAACCAATTGCTGAAGACCGAAAGCAGATAGAGATTCCACAAGCGAGGACGTCTCTCTGGAGTCTACATTATCAAGGTGGAAATTTATATCTCCCAGAACCGTAAGCTGGGCACCCCCAAAATAGGGCTCTAGGAGATTGAGCAGGATATTCCCAAAGTCCGCTCTCGGGCCTGGTGGTCTATAAAGCAAAATGCCGGAAAAAGGAGCAGCGGAAGGAGAGCTTATCATGAAATGTAGAGCCTGAAAGGGGTCCGCGGATGCGGATAAAATAGATATCCGACAGGTATGGGAACTTTTATGTAGAGTCCCCAGCCCTCCTCCCCTGTGACCCACCCGGTCCAACCTGACTAGAGTATAGCCCTCAGGGATGGCATCCACCAGGTCGGGCCCAGAGGAGTCAGTGGCCCAGGTTTCCTTGATGAAAACCCACGATGGCTTTCTCACGGCCACAAATTCATGAAAGGTGATGTTATTCTTTACCAGTGATCTGGCATTAATAAGAAAGCCAGTCTCACTCAATGGTAAAGAGGAAAGGGCCAAATCATTGGGCGAGCTGATGTTAACGGCAGCCTCTGTCGACGGGCAAGGATACTGGGGCAGACAGCAGCAAGCAGATGTATCAAGAAAGGCCTCCGGGGGGCACGTAAAATGACATGGTACCCAAGGAGGTCGATAGACCATCAGCTCCAGTAAGGAATACGCAAACCTACCCCTTCTGCGGCCACCTTCTCCCACACAGGTCAGGCCCGGCCCGGTCCCTAGCCCGTCCTTAACGCGGACGGGCGCAGACGGGCTGGACTCTGCCCTGACTCCGGCGCGATTACGGCGCTTTCGCTGCGCGTGTCCATGTTGGAGCAAAGTAGAGCACTAGCTCGTCAGCCGGACGACTAGAGCGCTAAACAAAATGGCGCCCGCAAAGCGTCCCTTCCAGCCCCAGACTATTCCTAAATGGCCGGTACACCGCCCTAGAGGGAGACCGCTGAAACCGCGGTGTATGAAGTCACAATTTAAGTGCAGGTATGTGGTGATGGGCTAAAACATAGAGGAGGCTAAACAAAACATAATAAACACATTTTAATAAAGCGGCCGATTTTAAAATGCACAGAGGTGCAAAAGCGACACGCTTGAAATATGCAAGGAAATAGAGATAAGCAATGCCAAGCGCTACGCGCAGGAAAAGTAGCCTTATCTAGGCTGACCCACCGCCTTCTCTGCCCTTAAATACAGTCCAGCGAGTCAGCCGGACGACTAGAGCGCTAAACAAAATGGCGCCCGCAAAGCGTCCCTTCCAGCCCCAGACTATTCCTAAATGGCCGGTACACCGCCCTAGAGGGAGACCGCTGAAACCGCGGTGTATGAAGTCACAATTTAAGTGCAGGTATGTGGTGATGGGCTAAAACATAGAGGAGGCTAAACAAAACATAATAAACACATTTTAATAAAGCGGGCGATTTTAAAATGCACAGAGGTGCAAAAGCGACACGCTTGAAATATGCAAAGAAATAGAGATAAGCAATGCCAAGCGCTACGCGCAGTAAATGTAGCCTTATCTAGCATCGATGAAGAGATAGCGTCGAAGTATGATGCCTCGAAAATCCAGCTGTGTTGTGTCAATGCTGTGGTGGCGAAGCAGGCGTTGCTTCGATTTCACAGCCGCAAAGCGGTTAACGCGTTGATTCTTCAGTGGCAAAGTAGGGACTGCATCAGATTCAGAGTGGCTGCAGCAATTTTTCAGTCGCACAATGATGTTGCATTGAGAAAACAGGTGCTAGGGGTCTTCTTCAGATCACCAGATTCTACTTCCAAGGGCTCAGCAGAAGAGCCCAGGCACTGGTAGGTGTAGTCTTTGACGACCCTGACACTAATTAACAGGAGGCAAGCACACACTCACCCTTAGAAAACCTTTGAAGTTGGATGTAGAAAGTAAAGTTCAATCCTTTCACTCTCAGGACAGAAGCAGCAAGCAACAGGCCAGCACAACAAAGCAACCTCCTAAAGTATCCAGCTCTTCTTCCTGGCAGAATGTCCTTTAGTCCAGCAGTGTTATTAAGTTATGGTGTCACAGCTCCAGTATTTATCCCACTTTCTGCCTTTGAAGTAGGCAAACTTCAAAGAAAAGTCTTTGTAGTGCACAAGACCTTCCTTTCCTTGACCTGGCTCCAGACACACTACAGGCGGGAGGAGACAGCTTTGTGTAAGGACAAGCACAGCCTTATTCGGGTGTCAGTGACAACTCCTCCCACCACTGTAGCTCAGGAAGGGCCATCAGCCTAGTGATGGCCCATCAGGCTATGCAAGGCACAACCCAGCTCTTTTTGTGTGACTCTCTAGAGTGAATGCACAAGAGCCCAACTGTCATCCTAACCCAGACGTGGATTCTACAGACCAGCAGAGGCACAGAATGTTTAAGCAAGAAAATGACCACTTTCTAAAAGTGGCATTTTCAAACAAACATATAAAAATCAACTTCACCAAAATATGTATTTTTAAATTGTGAGGTCTGATACCCCAAACTCAAAAGCTCTATCCGCTCCCAATGGGTAATTACACCTAAAAGATATTTCAAGGCAATCCCCATATTTACGGGAGAGATAGTCCTTGCAATGGTGAAAAACGAAATTAGCAGTATTTCACTATCAGGACATGTAAAACACACACGTACATGCCCTACCTTTTAAATACACTGCTCCCTGCCCATGGGGCTACCATGTGACTACCCTACGGGTGCCTTACATGTAATAAAAGAGAAGGAATGGTCCTAGCAGGTTAGTACACTTGCCAGGTCGACATGACAATTTAAAACTGCACACACAGGGACTGCAGTGGCAGGTCTGAGACAGGTTTGCAGCGCTATCCATGTGGGTGGCACAATCAGTGCTGCAGGCCCACTAGTAGCATTTGATTTACAGACCTCATTCACACCTGGTGCAATTAACTAGGGACTTACTAGTTAATCACATAAGCCAATCATTGATAAACCAATCACCGAAACAATTTACACAGAGAGCATATTCGCTTTAGCACTGGTTAGCAGTGGTAAAATGTCCAGAGTCCTAAAGCCAGCAAAAATGAAATGCAGCACACAGTCAAAACACTGGAGGTCAGAGTAAACTGACAGGTGAAATCATGCCAAAGATGTCAGGTCTAACATGTGCCCCTCCAGCTGAAAGTGGTGAGAACTAGCCAATCACATGGAGTTCTCTTCACTAAAGCAGATGAACTTGGACTGACCATCAGCATTTACGTGTTCTGTGCCAGGGTGGTGTTCCACCGCAAAGTCCATCCCCTGTAGGGATATGGACCACCTCAACAGTTTGGGTTCTCACACCTCATTTGCATCAACCATCTGAGGGACTTGTGGTCAATCTAAACCTGTAAGTGAGTCCCAAACAAGTGGGGTCTTAGCTCCTTCAGTGCCCAAACCACAGCAAAAGCTTCTAATAAAAGGTACGGGTTGATCTAGGCCCTCTTCGTTCAGCTGTGAAAGCACGGCTCACTCTGAGGCATTAGTCTGCACCACAAACTCCTTGTAGAAGTCAGGAGCCTTAAGCACGGGTGCCATCAAGGTTTCAAAAGTGGTCTGGCAAACCTCAGTCCAGATCACCTGAAGTGGCTGCTTAGTTGAAGTCAGCTCAGTCAAGGGAGCCACAATAGTGCCATTCTCCTTAGCAAATCTGCGTCCCTACCTGTGAGGCCTAAGAAGGTTCTCACCTCTGTCTGGGTCTTGGGGGGTGCCCAAGCCAGAATGGTGTCAATTATGGGTTGTAGGGTTGCCACCTATCCTATCTGGCACTTACTAGTCTTGATAGTAAGGCCTGCACTCTGCAGAGCCTTCAACACATCCTGGAGGTGGTACAAGGGTTCCTCCCAACTATAACTAAAGACCGCAATGTCATCTAGGTAGGCGGCACCGACGTTCTCCACTCCAGCCAGGACCTTGTTAACCAGCCTCTGGAATGAACTGGTAGTGCCCTTCTGGTGTTGATAACGCTGACCTCTCTCATGTCCCACCAGTCAAGCAATCAGCCAGTACCCAGACGTTAAATCAAATGTACTGAGAAACCTGCCAGCTCCTAGATAATCAATGTGCTTATCAGCTCGGTGGATGGAGTGCATGTCACTCTTAGTGACGGCAGTGAGTCCATGATAGTCCATGCAGAACCGCAATTCAGGAGTGACACCGAGCAGTGCAGCCATTGAAACCACGACCACAGGGCTGAACCAAGGACTGCTGAAGGGCTGAATTACCCCAAGGGCTAGCATCTTGGGAATCTCTCCCTTAAGGCTGACCTTCACTCTGTCAGTCAGCCTGCAAATCGTGTGTTTCTCAGGTGGTCCATCCCCAGTATCTATGTCATGATTGAACCAATGAGTGACTCCTGGGATGAATGAAACTAGAGTAAAAAACTGTTCCAGCAACTGGTGACAGTCACTCTGCTACTCTAGGGTCAGTATAGGGGAGAAGATCCCACCCTTCACTTGCCGATCCTGCTGTTGAGCAGACAGGAGGGCGGAGAGAGGTTCACTCTCCTCTTCTGCCCCATAGTCAGTAACTAAGAGCATGGTCAACTCAGACCTCTCGAAGTGGAGTTTGCAGTGGTTCACATGCAGGACCCTCAGGGGGTTCCTAGGAGTCTGCAAGTTCATCAGGTAGGTGATGTAACTCTTGCACTCTTTTACCTCAAAGGGTCCGGACCACTTGTCTTGTAGGGAGCAACGCTGTACTGGCTCCATCACCCACACCTTTTGACCAGGCTGAAACTCGACCAGAGTGGTATTCTGGTCATACCAGCTTTTCATATCCTCCTGGCTAGTTTATAGGTTCTCTTGGGCAAGTTTCCTGAAGGGTGCTGTCTGATTTCAGAGGGGCAGCATGTAACTTAATACATCCAGGAGTGACTTCCTAGGAGCTTGTGCCCATCCCTCCTTCACCAAACTGGAATGTCCCCTCACTGGGTGCCTGTACAGAAGTTCAAAAGGGCTGAAGCCAACCCCTTATGTGGTAGTTCTCTGTTAGCAAAGAGAAGGCAGGAGGATGTCCCACTTACACCTCATGGGTTTCAACATGCCCCCAATCAGGGCATTCAGGGAACAGTTGAATATCTCGACTAACCCATTACTCTGGCGTAATAAGGGGTGGCAAATTTTTAGTTCACTCCACACTCCTCCCACATGGCCTTCATGTACAGTGACATGAAGTTGGTACTCTTGTCAGAAACCACCTCCTTGGGGAAACCTAAGTGGGTACAGGTCCCCATGAGTGCCCCGGCCACAACAGGCGCTGTCACTGTCTTCATAGGGATAGCCTCATGGTACCGGGTGGCATGTTCCACGAAGACCAGGATGAACCTGTTGCCAACGACTGTTTGAGATCCAGAGGCAGCACAATGTAAATGCCCACCCACTTGAAAGGGGTGCTCACAACATAAAATAGTTGCTGGGGACCCTTACATCTCCCCCTATTTTTGCCACTCACTTGGCAAGTCTGGCAGGACCTTCATAATGTATCTGAGTGTTTTCTCATTTAGGGCCAGTAAAAGTAGGTGAAAAGCTTGTCAAAGGTCATGCCCTGCCCCAAATGTCCTGCCAAAGGCACATCATGAGCCAGACCCAGTAGGAAGGCTCTGAAATCTGGGGTCCCACCAGCACACTGGCTGCCTCGCTATAGAGGATATTATCCTCAAAATAGATCAGGTGAGATGTAGGGTCTTTTCCAGCTGCCTGGTCTTTGGCCTTCTGCTGAACACCCACAAGAGTATGGTACTCTTTCTGCACTGCACATAATTCTTCTCTGCTGGAACCCCCTACCTGCTGTCAATGGGTCAGCACAGGCAGGTTCCCCAGTTCTGCCACATATTCCCCTGTAGGGCACACTCAGGTTCAGCCTCTTCCCAGACCATGTGATTTTCTGGAGTGGTTTTCCTGTACACCTTGCCACTCCTCTTCTTGGAAGACACCTGGGACACTGTTTCAGGCTTCATTTCCTTCTGATCACCCTGGGCTACCATGGACAGTGTTCAGGCACGCCCACTCAGGCAATCCCAACATCTCCAAGTGAGACCTGTACTGCAACTACTTGGTGAAGCAATCTAGGGACCACTTTCTCTTTAGACACCAGGTGATAGATGACAGTAGTCACACTGGCTCCTGTGTCTCTCAGAGCCTCTACCCTCTATCCATTGATGGTCACCCACTGCCTGTATTCCTTAGTATTATCAGGCATGCAGGTTCTTACTGTCCCCTAGTGAAACAAAGGTAATCTCAGCTGGTTCTCCACACCCACCTGGGACCAACTCCTCACCAAGTACTACACTGACAAGCCACGGTGTCTGCCCACTGGTTGTGGCCTGTGCCCACTTGGGGCACTTGGGACTCCCTCTAAAGTGCCCTGGCTTGTTACAGTCAAAGCACGCCAGGGGGTCCCTTCCCTCCAGGCTTTCTCGGCTGGAAAAAACTCTTCTTCTTCTCAATGGGGGGCTGGGAAACCTTACCTTGGGAATTATTTTGGGGCCCTTTAGAGAACTCACCATGTTTACCCTTGTTTCACCTCTTCTGCTGCTAGGGATCTTGCCCACCTTTGATGGAGTCTCAAAAATACAACTATTTTTGGACCCTGGTCCCGTGCTAGCAGTCTGCCTCCTTAGCAAGCTTCCTTGAGGCAGTAAACTTGCTGTCAATTAAGTGTTGGCACAGCTCTGTAAAACGACGGCTAGACAAGTGCTATGATGCCCCTGATAGTCTGTTACCTAACTGCCCTTCACCCAACCATGCAGTGCTCTGCAGTAGAAATCAACATAATCAACCCAGGATTGTGAGCCAAGTTTATAACTCTCTCTAAACTTCACTCTGTACCACTCTGGGGTAAGACATTCCTCGTTACCAGGGCTTCCTTCATAGTGGAATACCTCATCTGATCCTCTATTGCTAAGGCCAATAAGGTGTCCCTTCCCTCCACGGTGAAGCGGTTCCACAGACCTGCTCCCCAATCTCTCTCAGGGTCTCTGTTTGCCCTTAAAGCTACTTCTTAGCCTATAAACCACTGGTCAGTGTCACCCCCACAACATAATCCTCCACTGCATCCTTGGGTATAAGTACCTTTCCTTCTGAGTGCACTAAAGAAATGCTGCCATCATCTGAGCTGGACTTGGCCTTGACATGCAGCTCTTTTAAGCTCAGCTCCTGAGCGAAAATCATTTTATTCTCCTCTATGACCAACTTATCCTTTCCACAACCAAGGCATCCTTTTCTGTCTCCCTCTTGATTTTAGCCAGTTCCAACTGGAACTTCCTTTGTTCCCGCCTGCCCTCCAGCTCCTCTGGGGACAGACCTCATGAAAGAAACACTGCTGCGTGCCCTGGAAGGCACCTTCTTCCTAGGGGGATCCTGATTCACAAACATGCAGACTCTGCTCCTCCACATCCACATTATCATTTTCCTCACTCAGCATGCCCACCAGACTCCTCTGCTCTGATCCAGGTCCTAGTGCCTTTTCTAGCTCCTCCTTCTTAGTGAGGCCTTTAGTAAGACATTTGAATTTCCTGCAGAACCTTTTGAGCTGAGATATGATATAGGACTCCAACCTCTGTAACTCAAACGCCAGCTCTGCAGCTTCAACTGCTTACTCACCAGCCTGAGACATGATTGTGGATCAAACTCAAGTGTTGCAAAAATGGAACAATCTATAACACTATGTGATTGTGTAATGTCCTGCGATCTAGTAGTAGTGTACACCAATCACTGTATGCAAACAGACAGAAGGAAATAAGATGGTGAACAAGTAAAACCCAATAGAGAGCAAACTATTCAAAGACGCCCTCAACCGATACCACCACCTCCTGAAGATCACCAAGAAGACCGCAATAGACACTCGCATCAACAACAGCTCCAATAACAGCAAGGAACTGTGCAACATAGTCAGTAAGTTAACCAATTCCTAAGCAACTGGAATCATCAACATACACCCGCAAGCTCTCTGCGACACCCTCTTGTATTTCTTTCTCAAAATCAGCACCATCTATCAAGAATTCACACCCCAACCCCCACCGAGAACAACATCAGCCTTCTCACACTGACTGACGCCTATCCACACCAGCTCACCTTGTGGAACACCCTCACAGAGATATAAACACTTCATGAGATTAAACCACTCCCGATCCATCTCCCAGCTCCCTTCCCCAGCCAAGGTCATTGAAGATTTCAACAACCAGCTAATGAGATAGCTAGAGAATCACAGCCTTCTGTACCCCTCCCAAGCCAGCTTCAGAGGAAACCAGAGCACAGAGACAGCTCTACTCGCAGCCATGGATGACATCAGAATGCTGCTAGACCGCAAAGAAACAGCAGCCCTCAGCCTCCTCAACCTCTCAGCAGCCTTCGACACCGTATCCCACCACACACTGCTCAACAGACTCCACCAATTCGGAAATACAAGGAGCAGTCCTCAATTGGACTGCATCCTATCTCAAAGGAAGAATTCAGAAGATCATCCTTCCTCCCTACTCCTTGCTCCCTAAGAACATCACCTGTGGTGTACCTCAAGGCTCATCCCTCAGCCCAACCCTCTTCAACATATACATGATACCCCTGGCCAACAGTGTCAGGAGCCATGGACTCAACATCATCTCCGACGCTAATGACACCCAACTCATACTCTCCCTGACAAATGACCCAACAACGATCAAAGAAGCATGATGGACGTGGCCGTCTGAATAAACAACAAGTAGGTCAGTGCTGTCTTCTCTGCTTGCTTCCTCACCGTCCAAATGCTCAGGAAAGTCTTCAGATGTCTCCACCCCAACATCTGGCGAACTGTCACACAAGCTCTCACCACCAGCAGACTTAACTATGGCCACTTCCCCTACCTAGGAATCACCGCCCATCTCAAGAGGAAACTCCAGACCATCCAGAGCACAGCAACCAGACTCATCCTCAACCTCCCCAGACAAACGTATATCACCCCTCACCTCAGGAAACTCCATTGGCTACCAGTCACAACGAGATGCCAGTTCAAGCCGCTTCTCCACGCCTACAAGGCACTACACAACAAAGGTCCGGCGTACCTCAACAAACAAGTGAATTTCCACTGAGCTACCAGGAAACTGTATTCTGGATCCCTTTCCCTAGCAGCCACCCAACACATCCGCTGATCAAACAGCGGAGGCCACTCCTTCTCTCATCTGGCGGCAAAGACCTGGAACACCTTCCCCCTGCACCTCAGAGCCTAACCATTGCTCCAGCAGTTCAGGAAGGACCTCAAGACCTGGATATTGAACCAATAGGCACAGGCAGCATGATCCGGCAGCATGACCCTCACAGCTCCTCAAGACCCTTATGGGTGATGCAGCCGGGCTTTACATATCCTGACTGACTATTTGATGAATTCAAGTCCTATCCTCACCACTGACCACCAATGTTAGAAGTGGGGTCTAAAGTTGTCAGTCTATATGCACCCTGTCTAAGAAGGGACCCTCTGTCTAGTCAGGGTAAGGGATCACACAGCTAAAATAACCCCAGCTCACCTGCTTGGTAGCTTGGCATGAACAGTCAGGCTTATCTCAGAGGCAATGTGTATAGCATTTGTACATACACACTCAGTAACACACTGAAAGCAGTACAAAATGAGTCTACCCAAGTTTAGAATAAAAGCCAATATTTATCTGAATAAAACAAGTCCAAAATGACAAAAATCCAACATACAAAAATAAAAATATTGCTTTAAAAAAGTTAAATCAGTTCAGTCCATAGTAATCTATGGATACGTCACTTTTAGCACAAAGTACTTGGATGCACCATAATTCACAGACAAAAACAGGGGCAGTGGAGGTGAGGTGCCAGAAAAACAAAGTGATAAGTCACTTCCTTACTCTCTGGGGAGGTGATGCGTTGCTTCCTTACTGCCAGGGGAGGTGATGTGTCAGTTCTTTACTGCTATGCAGGGGAGGTGATGCATCGATTCTTTACTGTCAGGTGAGGTGATGCGTCGGTTCCTTACTTGAAGGGGAGGGGATGCGTAGATCTCTGCAAACGCGGCCTCAGTTCCTTAGTGATGGGCACCATCGATGAAGTGAAAGTGTCGAGGTACGATGGCCGAAAATCCAGATGTGCTGTGTCGATGCTGTGGCAGGGAAATAGATGCTGCATTGATTTCACAGCCGCAAAGCAGGCGATGTGTTGATTCTTCAGTCACAAAGCAGGGACTGTGTCGAAGTCAGAATGGGCGCCTCAGGCATCTGTGATACGATGCTCAAGACTCGTCTGCATTTATTTTTCAGCTTCACAGCAGGCGCTGCATCGATTCTTCAGCCGCACAGCAGTGTTTCATCGAGAAAACAGTTGCTAAGAGTCACAGCATTGATTCTTTTCTTCAGATCACAAGATTCTACTTCCAAGGGCCCAGGACCTTGATTTGGCTCCACTTGGCAAGTCGGGGCTTTCAGCAGAAAAGCCCAGGCATTGGTGGGTGAAGTCTTTGAAAGCCCTGAGATTTCTTAACAGGAGGCAAGCACGCACAATGCCTTGGAGAACCTTGGAAGCAGGATGTAGAAAGCAAAGTCCAGTCCTTTCACTTCAAGGACAGAAGCAGCAAGCAGCAGGCCAGCACAACAAAACAACAGGCATACTGTCATTTCCTCCTACAGCATCCAGTTCTTCCTGACAGAATTTTCTTTTGTCCAGATTTGTTCCAAGTTATGGTGTCACAGCTCCAGTACTTATACCAGTTTCTGCCTTTGAAGAAGGCAAACTTCAAAGGAATGTCTTTGTAGTGCACAAGACCCTGCCTTTCCCTGACGCGTCCAAACACCCTACAGGGGGTTATGGAGAGCTTTGTTTGAGGACAGGCACAGCCCAATTCAGGTGTCAGTGACAAGTCCTCCTACCACTGTTTCTCAGGAAGTCCCATCAGCTTGATGATGGCCCATCAGAACATGTTAGGCACACCTCAGCTCCCTTTGTGCACTGTCTAGAGGGAATGCACCAGAGCCCAACCCAGAAGTTGACTCTACAGACAGGCAGAGACACAGACTGGTTAAGCAAGGAAATGCCCACTTTCTAAAAAGTAGCATTTTTAAATGCACAATATAAAAACAAACCACAAAAAGATGTATTTTTAAATTGTGAGTTCAGAGACCCCGAACTCCAAATCTCTATTAGCTGTCAATGGAAAATTACACTTAAAAGATTTTCAAGACAATCTCCATGTTACCCTATGAGAGAGATAGTCTGTGCAATAGTGAAAAACTAAATGGGCAGTATTTCACTATCTGTACATGTCCTACTTTTTAAACATTATGCACCCTACCCATGGAGCTACATTGGGTCTACCTTGGGGGTCCCCACAAGGTGTTTTCATTGACTAAACTACGGTCAAGGGGATTTGTGATTATCCTTCCTTAAATTCGGTGAAAGAATTTAGTTTTCAAATTGTTATTGTCATTGTATTAACACACTTTCACAAAAGGTCACCTTCTGAAAATGGACGTGAAATTTGCATGGACCCCAGAGGTTGAAGCATTAACTACCACAGTGATTCTTTTGCATCCAAATCCAGAGCCTTCTTATATTGGAGCTGATGCTTCACATTTAGTCCTAAGTGGATGTTAGAAATGGAGGTCTCTAGTTGGCAGGTTGTTACCCTGTCCAAGTAAGGACCCTTCTTCCTAGTCAGGATAAGGGGATACACTTCTAAAAACACCCCTACTCACCCACTCCCGCCCTTGAAGTCACATGCTTTGCAGATCGATTTCCTCCCGGTTGTAGTCGGGACTGCTGGCATCAGCAGGCGTCAGGGTTGTGGTGCGAAGTGCAGCGTTGCAGCACCCTCAGTTTGCAGTGCAGGCAGTGGCTTGATGCCGGTTGTCCTGTGGCATCAATGAGACCAAGGCTGTGGTGCACAGTGATACAGTCATTGTCGCGGTTCTGGCAGGTCACGGTGCAAGTAGCGGCATCGCTGTTGTGGAAGCACTATTGTCGGCTGACAAACTGAAGTCGATGTTGCCAGCATTACTATGCCAAGGCTGCAGTGCGTGATGAGGGCAGTACATTGTGAAACTTAAGAGCAGTGCCCTCGAACCACGGTGCAAGCAAGGGCATCGATGTTGGTATGGAGAGTCATCGTCGGGGATACCAGGGCAGCATTTTGTAGTGAGGCGGTGCGTAGTGCTGTGCCCACAGGTCACGGAGCAAGCAGTAGCTTGGTGGTAGTGCCAGGCGCTGTCGAGACCTGTGTTGCAGTGTGAAGTGTGGCGGTGCGCTCTGTGGTGCCTTCACAACACAGAGCCGTCAGCGGTGTCCGTAACGGCGTTTGGTCGCTTTTTCTTCTGTTACAGCACAAAACACACAGGGGCTTATTTACAAGAAACTGGTGCTTCTGTATAGATGCATCAGTTTCCCTGCACTTGCATGCAAAACACTTGCTCCACCATGGATGTGCCGTATTTACAATACAGCACACCATGGCTCATGGATTGGCAGCATCAGAAATTTAAACATATCTGTCGGCGCAAAAGTCACAGATTGTTGGAGTCGTGTCGCAAGCATGACGCAAATCAGCAATGCATGGAGAGGCCTATTCCTAACACACCCCATCACTCCTTATGCCTGCTCCAAGCAGGTGTAGGGTTTTGACACAGTGGTATGCTAGAAGTGGTGCAGTGAAATCTTGTAGCTTTCACTGCCTCATTATTACAAGGCTTTCCAGCGTGGGAATACCCACCCTGCATACATTATACCTGATGAAGGTATAATGTGTCGCAGGGCTTTACAAGGTGACACATCTTACTAGATATATCATGTTGTAAATGGGCAGCAATGTGTCACATTGTTTACACTGTGGCTGCTTCACAAAAAGTGACGCAAGGGTGATGCAAAAGTGTCGCAAGGGGCTTGTAAATCCACCCCCACAGTTCCCAGTGCTAGTAGAAGATGAACTTGAAGTCTTTGCTGTTGCTGACTTCTTGAACAGGGGACAAGCTCTACCTCAAGCCCTTGGAGGAACTGAAACAAAGAAGTTGCAGAAAGTTCAGTCCAATCCTTTCTCTGCCCAATACAGAAGCAGCCACTGCAGGCCAACACAGCAAAGCACACAGCAAAGTGATAGTTCCTCCTCACAGCTTCTTCAGCTCTTCTTCTTGGCAAGTTTCTTTGTACAAAAGAGTTCTAAAGTTTTGGGGTCTGGGCCCCAATATTTATAACACATTTCCCCTTGTTCTCTTGTGCCAGAGAGTCTCTGTGCTTAGTCTAAACCAGTTCTGTCCTCTCTGGCCCAGCTTCCTGGCAGGAGGTGGAGACAGCATTGTGTATTCAGCCCAGCCCTGACTCATCAAGGAAAGGCAGGACACACCTCAACCCCCCCAGTGTCTGTCTACAGTAAATGCACATTCCCAGCCCCTGTCACTCCAAATACAGACAGTCAATTACAATCCAGCAGAGGCACACAGGATGGTTAAGAAAGAAAATGCCTACTTTCTAAAAGTGGCATTTTCAAACACACAACTTAAAGCCATCTTTACTTAAAGATGTTGCTAGACTTCACTGTTTTTGCAGGGTCATCCCAGAACTTTTTGCCTTCCTCCTGGTATTTTTTCTGATCTGATGTTGGTGGTTTTAGGACTCTTTATCACTGCTCTCCAGTGTTAAAGTAAATGTGCTCTCTATGGTAAATGGGGTAGATTGGTCTACACCTGTTTGGTGTATTTAATTTACCTATCAGTCCCTTGTAAAGTGGTATCTCATATACCCAGGGCCAGTAAATTAAATGCAACTGGTTTGCTTGCAGCGCTGCTTGCGCCACCTACCAAAGTAGCCTTTCAAACCAGTCTCAGGTCTCTGCAGTTGCAGGGCCTGCATGCGCAGTTTACTGCCACTGTGTCGTGGACATAAAGTGGTTGCCACATCTGTGACTCCCCTTTTACTACATGTCAGTCACCCCTAAGGTGGGCCCTAGCTATCCCTATGGGCATGGTGCGGTGTAGGTAAAAGGTAGGGCATGTGCCTTAACTGTGTGGCATGTCCTGGTAGTGACAAACAGCCTATTTGGTTTTTCACTGCTGTGAGGCTGCCCTCTCATAGGAATGCATTGGGATTCACTGATATGTGTTTCAGTGGTAATTCCTGGCATGAGAGGAGTAGCGTGATCAAGTTTGGTATGTTTGGAATAGTGTTAATAAAGGCTTTGTAATGGTGTTCGCAGATTTATTATCACTATTTTGGAAATTCCACTTTTAGAAGTGGGCATTTCAGTGTGCTATGTGTCTTTGTGCCTGCCTGTTGTGTATTGCATGTCTGGCTCTGGGTGACAGGGGCTAGGTAGGTGCAGCGGCTCCAGAAAGTCTGGGTGAGTCACCACTAGGCTTAATAGGCCAATCTGCATTTGGAGTAGTGGAAGGAATAGCCCCTGACCTTGAATAGGACTGAGCCTGCCTTCCACAATGCTGGCTCTGCCCCGCTGTGGTGTGTCTGGGGCCAGAGCTTACACTAACAATGGGGACTGTTGTGCACTTGTTAAGTGACGCCCAGAACTGGTTTGGACTAGGTCCAGTGCCCTGCCTGTGCCAGGGCAGAACAAAGACTGAATGTGGTATAAATATTGGGGCTGTGACCCCATGTAATTGTGCTTACTGGGAGCTGAAAGACTGCTGGGTACCAGAAGGACCCCCCACAAAGAACTCCCCCTCTGCCGGAGGGCCCTGTGAGCTGGCCTGCATGGGCCCAGCTCTGCCTTGTGTGGGCTGGAAGCCTGGAGCGTGAGAAGCACTCTTTCCTGGTTGTGCCCCTCAGTGATGTGCCACATACCGAAAAGCTTGTGATCAGCACTTTACTAAAGTGCCTTTCCCGAGCCCGAGGAGGGGGCTCCAATGTTGCTCGTGAATGAGTGACGTGGACCAGATATCAGGCAGAGGCTGCCTGGTTGTGGGCGGGGCTCCTGTGAGGTGGAGAGAGCCCTGCGTGCTGCCTGTGCCTTTGGTGGGCGGAGCCAAATGGGACCGTGTTCTCGAAAGTGAGCCCAAGAGTGGAGAGAAGGAAGACAGGCAGCGTTTAGGGCCTGATTGTGGGCAGGGCCCATGAGCGAGACACAGAGCAGTCCAGGAAGTCAGGTGAAGGACGCCTTGTTGTGGGCGGGGCTCCCGTGAGAAGAGGAGAGACCCACGTGATTGTCAAGTGTGGTCGGAGGCATGGTCACATTCCAAGAAGGAGATGGAGTCTGCTGCCGGAGAAGGCAGGGCGAAGGGGAAACGCCGACGAAGACTTCGCTTCATGCAGTTGAGGCCGCACCCGGGACCAGCGCAAGGGAGGAAGTCACTGAGACTGGGCTGCTAGGCCCCTCAGGCAGGGGGATCCAAGAATTCTGATTCCCCCGGCCGCGGGTGAGTTGCTGAATAACCAGCAAGTGGGTGGAACCTGGGAGAGGCCTCTGTGTTGGTTGCGGCTGGGTTACCCTGCAGCAGCTGCCCCACTGTGTGATTACGGGCATCTGCATTCCAAGAGGGCTGGCATAGATTGAGCGCAGGGGACCGGGAGAGGTCAACAGCGGGGTTTATTTTAGGCTCCCGCTGCACTGCGCGATCACCCGCGCAGACCCCTCCATTACTTATTGGGACATTTGACCAGCCCACGAGGTTAGCAGGTCGGTTGTCAACCCTGGACAGAGGTCACGTACCTTTCTATATATTAAACTGTTCCTGCCATAACCATGCTTCCCACACGGTAAGCACCAAAGCGCTGTGGCTGCAGAGTTGGGGGCAGGGGTGAAAGTACTTTGGTACCCTATGCCCAGGCTGGATAATTCAGGTGCCTGTGAGCCCTGGGAGTGGCCGTATGCACATGTGTTGTGCCCGGATGGAAGTAGGCTGTGGATAAGGTGTTTACATACTGTGTGCACCTTATAAATGTTGTACTATAGTGTACTGCTGGCTATGTTTGGTGATTTCCATAATGTGTGCACTCTGCAAGTGTTAAGTGCAGCAATAATGTATATGTCATACTGACATGGTAATGGCCTTACGGATGTGGATACAATATGTGGCATATTGTGCAGTTATGTTCATGCTTAAGAGGGGCGTGATGGGTTATGGGTCTGATACGCTGCACTACTGCTGATTATGTTTTGCATATATTCTGTATTAGATAATGCTGTGAGAATCATGCCTAAGGTGTTTATGCTAAGTGTACCCTTACCAGTAGTTACGGGTTGTCTTCACTAATTGTGGATTCTGATGGTTATGACAGTGGCCTGATTGGCCCTGCAGTGTATATAATCCCTGTAAAGTCATACTAAGTGACAGGTGGCACAGTGAATATATGAGATTATGCTCTAATGTTTTTTATGAGTAATAAAAAGGCTATTTTTGATATAACCTTGTGTGGAGTTTCTTTTGTGGTGTGCCTAGTTTGTCACTGCTGTGTGAGTGTGTTGCGCAAATGCTTTACACATTGACTATGGGATAAGCCTGACTGCTATGTCAAGCTACCAAGACGGTGAGCAGGGGTTATCTTCAGCGTGTAACTATTTTGCCCTGCCTAGAGTGGTGGTTTCTGCCTGGCTTAGGCGCATGCCCTAGCCAACCAGAAATCCCATTTCTAACAGATGTATTTTTAAATTCTGAGTTCAGGCATACCTGTATTTCACTATCCGAACATGTCACACACACAGTACATGTCCTACCTTTAACATACACTAGACCCTGCCCAGGGGTGTACCTGTTCCTTACATGTAAGAAAAAGGAAAGATTTTGGGTCTGAAAAGTGGGTGGACTTGCCAGGTCGACATGGCAGTTAAAAACTGCAGGCAGACACTGCAGTGGCAGGGTCTGAGATACCTTTACAGGGCTAATCATGTGGGTGGCAAGATCAGTGCTGCAGGCCCATTAGTAGCATTTGATCTACTGGCCCTGGTACATCATGTGCACTTTACTAGTGACTTACCAGTAAATCAAATAAGCCAAACACGGAAACACCAATCCATAAACACAATTTACAGTAGGACCACTTTTAAACTGATCAGCAGTGAGAAAATGTGCAGACACACTAATCCGGCAAAAAAACAGAGTCAAAACCAGGAGGTCAGAAAACAAAAAGACAGGGGAAACACACCAAAAGATGCCAGGTCTAACAGTGGATGTCTGTCACAACAACATAAAGCCACAGCCCAGCTCTACCCAGTGGCCTCCCTTTCCAGGAAACTAAAACCTCCAGAGATTAACTATTCCATTGCATATAAGGAATTATTGGCTGTCAAGGATGCCTTCCAGGACTAGAAACACTACCTATTAGGAGTGTGACATATTGTAACTGTGTAAACGGACTGCAGAGCTTTACAAATCCTAAAATCCTCTCAAATCTGACCCCCAGAAAATTAAGGTGGTCCCTATTTTTTATAGACTTTAATTTTGTCATCACATACTGACATGGGTCAACTAATGGTAAAGCGGTTGCCCTCTCCAAATTGAACACTCCTTAGATGCTGGAAAAGACTTAAATCTTATCCATAGAAAGATTTGCTTGTGCTATCATGTACCAAGAATTTGAGAAAAAGGTCCTGTGTGTCAGGTTTGTGTTTTGGCACTGTTCTTATTTTCATTGGGGCATATTTATAATAACTGACGCATCCCTGCATATCAGCAGGGATGCGCCAGTTATTTTGCGCCCCAGCTCCGCCATCATGGATGCGCCGCATTTATAATGCGGCGCACCATGGGGCAATAACGGCACAGATGCGTCACGCATCTGTGCGGAAAATTGGCGCATTGCTGGAGTTGCGTCGCAAGCGTGACGCAGCTCCAGGAAGGCTCGAGGGTGCCCTATCTGCACAATGCTGCATCAATCCTTACGCCTGCTTCAAGCAGGCGCAGGGTTTTGACGCAGCATGGGCTCAAAAGTGACTGAGTGAAATCTTGTAGATTTCACTCAGCCACTTTTAGGAGGCGTTCCTGCGCCGGAACGCCCCCACCTGCCCTGGAACGCCTACATGTGGCGCAGGGCTTTACAACGTGACGCATCTCCCAGATGCGTCACGTTATAAATACCCCGCACCATGGCGCAGGATTTGCGCCGCTGCTGCGTCACAAAAGTGACGCAACGGCGGCGTAAATGAGGCGCAGGGGCTTCATTAATCTGCCCCATTGTATATAAATGACCAGGAGGAAAACTTGCTGGAGCTGAGGGCCGACTTGCCACGTATAGGTGACAGCAGAGTTCCTACGTTAATTTCCTAATGACGAGGACTGCAATCGGCTAACAATGCTTCCTGGACCTTTTTTGTCAGTTCATGACCAGTCTAGATCTGAGGGTCAACCAGGCCATTATGAACGTTATGATTGTTGGTGCAAGGAAAGGGGCAGGGCCGGACTGGCCGTAGCGGGCACCGGGCAATCCCCCGGCGCGCCGCATGGGTGGGGGCCGGTTTTGGGCCCCTGGGGGCCGTTTTTGTTACAGGGCCGTTTTTGCAGCCCCGGAGTGGCCGAGCCCCTTGCCAGGGCCGGTTGTGCTTTCCCAGTCCGGCCCTGGAAAGGGGACAGCACGGCATTTGCAGTTAATAGTTTCGAGGTTAGCACTGTGCCTTCACTTTCATACCTAGGTATCCCCTTTTACACTCACTTAGCATGGGGCCCCATAAAGACTGGCAGAGCTGCTGCTTTTTCTAAACCCCTGGATTTGGCCACAAGCCGATGAAGGAACTTGTGGCCATTTATAAAGCCAAATGATGTGCTGTCGCCTCCTATTGGGCCCGGGTTATGCGGCATTAAAAATCAGCGGAGCCTAGAAGCAATTGAGAATAGTTTAATCAAAGGGCTACTATCTGTCCCCAGTGGCACCAGCTCTTTTATTTGCCACTCTGAGGTTGGGATTGGGTATATAAATACATTTATAAGGCTGTAACCACTCCTCCTGTGGCTGAGAATTTGGTCTAGGAGTGTGGGACTGGACCAAAGCCTGGCCATTACCTGGATAAGATATATCTGCGACATTTGCCTAAATCTGGGATGCCAAGACCTGTTCATTTCTCCCAGGTTTGGGGCAGCTGTCTCCCACAATTCTATAAAGAATACTTTTTTAGAGAGTCAAATGTATGAGAGAATTCGGAGGGGGGGTTGATATGCCTACTGTCCAGGGGCATATGCATATTTGCGTAAACACTGGCGCTGCACCTTACCTTACATGGGTGTGTAAAGAGCACCACAGATTTTTGAAAGTCAGATTTAAACTAGGCACTGTGCACTTGCTGGCTGCCTTTCCTGGTCAAGGCTCCTATTTCCGTAGCTTACCTTCTTGCCCCCGAGATGATCACTCAAAAGCATTATTCACTTACATTTTTCTGCACATTTTACTATTTGCTGAGAAAACGCTACTTTCTACCTTTTATAACAGAAGCGAACATTTGTTATTGCAAAGCAGCTTTTAATTTCCTACAAACTCTTCACTCTGCGAAAATTTGCTTTTTAACTGCTACATTTATTCAATGTGCAATAAAGCAGAGGGCGATGTTGATTATGTAGTAACTGAAGCACTTTCTTGTAATTTGCTTCTGTCTGCATGGGTCTTGAATATTTTAGAACTATTTGTATTTATTGGCTCTTATCGTCTTTAATTGTATCTCGCCTGCTGTATTATATTATTGTGGTTTGTACTTATTTGTATGGATCTATTGCTTTATAATGTGTGGTCTAGCTAGACCGAATAAAGGGGATCATTAAGATGGAGTAACGATCACCACCGCCAGGCCGGCAGTGGTGATCGTTACGCCATCGTAAGGAGAATTACCCACTGCCATATTACGATGAAGGTGGGTGTCGCGACGGACGGAAAGTCCGTCCGCTGCTTTTCCGCCGGCAGGTAATCGTTACGATTGCCTGCCGGGTGGAGCAGGGCCCTAATATGGTGGCGGTGCATAGCAAGCACCGTCCGCCATATTAGGATGTCGATTGTTAAAGGCCTTTCCATGGCGGCGTAAAGGCTGGTGGGGATTGGTTTTGGGGGCCTGTTGCAGGACCCCTTGTGTCTGGGGAGGTGGGGTGCACTTGAGGAGTACCTATGGTACGCCCCTACATTTCGTTGCACCAGGTGGCAGGCACCGTGTGGTGCCGGCCATGTAGGACAGTGAAATGCCAGGCATGTGATTTTAACATCGCAGCAGCACCCGCCACAATATTAAAATGTGGAATGCAACTGCCAGGATGGCGGTCGCATCTTAATTCACGGTGCGGGACCGCCGCTTGTCTGACGGGCGGTTCCAACACCACAGCGATGGCAGGCAGACTCAGGTCCGCCCGCCATCCTAATAAGCCCCAAAGTTGTTTCTGACTGTCTGAGAAAAAGGTGAAAGAGAAGTACAAAATTGTCTTCCATATTTTAGGGGAACCTTGTATCTGCCTACCAAAAAATTGCAAGGACTGGCCTTGCGAGCTGTTAGTGATGATCAGTTGGCTGTAAATAAATGAGTTTAAAAGACTATAGAATTAGTTAAAATACATTTTTGGTGGAAAATTGGTTAAAGGAAAGGCAAAAAGACTAGCCCCTCAGGGACTTTTACAACCCCTTTTAAACTCACCATATACTTGCCACAGAGTCACTATGGATTTAATAGTGGACGGTAGAGTTTGCTTATAATGATGCTGTTCATGCTTCCAGCGGTTACCCTCCATTCTATCTAAACTATGGCAGACATTCAAATTTACTAGTGGGCAAAGAAGAAGACTCAGTTCCAGCTGTAGGAATTCTATTTAGAGAACTGCAAGTAGCCTATCAATCAGCGACAGTGAGTTTACCAAAGGCTGAAGAGTCCTATACAAATAAGCAGATATAAAGAGACCACATCCAGAGTATATAAAAGGAGAGAAGGTTTGGTTTTCTGCACAACATTTGCATTTGTGTGGTGCCAGAAATGTTCAACCTAGATTTTTAGGCCCCTTTGAAAGTATTAAAATAGTGAATCAAGTAGCAGTGAAATTGAAACTACCTCAACAGGTGAAAATACATTACATTTTTCTTGCCTCCCTTACTAAGAAAAATCCACACAATTTCCATACTGAGGGCCTCATTACGATGTCGGTCGGAGTTGCCTATGACCGACATCGCCGTGGATATGGAACCGACCGACCTCCGGTCGGCTGTCCCAACACCACCTTCCATTTTAAAATGGGAGCCTGTGCAGCGTTCCAAAACTGGCCGTAGCACACGCTCCCATTGTAAAATGGACGTTTTTGCAGATCCATGCACCGTGTGGCAGGCACCTCCTGGCACCTGCCACACAGTGGAGGGATGTGAAGGGGGACACCATAGGTTCCCCCAGGGCCACAACCATAGGCCGCAGAGTGATGGATGCCCTGCTAGGGGCGCCCAAAGTCACATTTGAACAGCTTTTCCATGTCAGAAAGGCCAACATAGAAAGGCTGTCAGAAACCGGCATCATAATGCAGATGACGGAAATGAGTCGGATTGATCGTCTGGTTTACACTCTGACTGCCAACACTATAGCTCACTTCGCCACCCCAGTGTGGTCCAGGGAAGACCTGGATTGGCAGTTTGGGCTGGACTGTTCCCATGAGGAACAGGGTCAAGACTCATTTGCATATGACTGGTCAAAACTGGGGTGGCAAAGTGAGCTAGAGAACGATGATAGATTAAACCCAGAACTGTGACTAGGGGTGAGTGTCTAAAAAACTTCGGCGCTCCATCCATCATCTCTTTGTGTTTGGTTTGTTTGCCCTAAGTTGCAGGGTATGCCCAGACTTGGTTCCCTTGCTCACTTTGCCACTGGATTCAAGCTAGCCCGGCTGATGAGGGGTGTTACCCTGAAACCGGTCCCAGGATGTTTGTTTCCGGTCCAGGGAAGACCTGTCTTGGAAGGTCGGGCTGGACTGTTTCCATGAGAAACAGGGTCAAGACTGATTTGCGTATGGCTGGGTCTGAACTGGGGTGGCGAAGTGAGCTACAGAACAATGATGGATTAAATCCAGATCTGTGACTGGGGTTGAGTGTCTGAAAAGTTTCAACACTCCGTCCATCATCTCCTTGTGTTTACTATAATCTCTTTTAAGGCCTGAGCTTAGGCGTATGTCCTCTGCATGAACGCTTGGTATCTTTTTGTATCAAAAGCACCTCCCATACCTGTTCCAATAGGTAAGGGATGATCCTGATATCCCCTCTCTTTCCATGTATTGCAATTGTGTACTCAACTAGCTCCTGAAGGAGAGGGGAAGGTCAATCACTCAAAGTTTAATACTTACTGCAACCCCCACCTTTAATTGAATTTTATACACATATTTACATGGCTGCGACTTTAGTTTGTTCACAACCATTGGGGATTGTGTCCTTAAATGTGAATAAGATGACTCGTTATATAAAAAGAAAAACATCTCAAATTTTTTAGGTCCAAATTACTTGAGATGGCACTGATACAATAAAATCACCTGACTCAGATGATACGTGAAAAGCAGAACAGAGATTGGGCGGGCAAAGAATGCTGTGCTGGTGGGTTTTTTGGAGCACAGGAAAGGAGTCCTTGCAATATCAATACACAATTCCTTTTCAATGTAAGTCATATTGACCCGGAAAGATACTTAAGGTAAATATGTGTTTGAAAAACTAGAATTGCAAGATGAGACATTGAACACATATTCGATATACACACCTGTTGGAAACAAATCTGATCTATTAAGTACACTATCCAGACTTCCCCATTGTTTTTGTAGGACAAAGATATTGCTGGGGTCATTGGAACTTACCCAACTTGGCCCAATATAGAAAAAATCTGGAAAACCAGGCACTAATCAATTGAAAGACAACTCTAGATTTGATAGTGATATATTAGATGATATACTTAAAGACCTTACCCCGATGGAACCATGGTGACTATCACATTACTACTTTAATAACCTATTACAGGACATGGTGACAATGCAAATAATTAAGAAAGCAAAGGCAGGGTATAAGTGATGGGCTCCTTCGTGGTATTTGCAAAGTCTAAAGGTCCGACTTTGACGTGCTGGTTCAATGATTATTATTTTTTTTTTTTTTAACTGAAAGCATATGTCAAAAAATGTCATCACCCAAACTTGGCTGCCATTCCCATGCAATATAACAGTTGCATATAAAAACATTCACTTATGTTGCTGTTTTACCCTTTGATTATTTTTTAATGAAGTATAACCTGCCTTTCCATTCAGTTGTGCCATTCAATGTATCATTATTTGTAGAGGAGAGAGATATAAATCACCACCAAAACAAGGACTCAAATGGCAGGTAGGAAAAAGGTTAAACCATCACATTATAATTGCAACTTTAAATAGGAGACATGAAAATGAATCACAATTTAACTAGGCACCCGAAGTGCAAGCATAATAGGCAGTATTTAAAGTCAATATTAAAAAGTAAATTAAAAAGTACACTTTGAACTAGCTTTGTTATTGTGTTGGGATGAAAAAGGCCTCTTAATGATAATGGACATGCACCCCTGCTCAGAGTTCCCCGACTGTACAGATATCTGAATCCCTAATTCAGATTTTTGTTGTCATAGACAAACACGGATCACATATGTGTGCCATGACATGGACCTGTCTAAAAAAATTACGTCTTGTTGGACGGGGTGGAGCACCTAAAGTTCTACTGTTGTTGTGGTGAAACGCCACTGCTTTTACCAGGAGTTAAGTAGCATGAGCTCGGTGGTGGCAGCATATCCTGTAGTGATCAGTAGGCGTGAACAGCTCCTCTTTAATCTGTGTCACTGGAGAGAGGCCTACAGGATCATTCATTAACAGTTCTGCAGCTATGTTCTTTATTCACCCCTTCATTTACATCATATGGATGGGGAGTGCTGCGCATGAGTAGTGTATCTGCACTAGGTGTATGTGAGCCTGGGAAGGGTACAATACAGGGATAATGCAATACTGTGCAGTGCATGCATGTTGAGTGCTTGTGCTGGGTGTGTGTGTGCCTGTGAGTCGCACAGTACATGAAGGATATAGTGCTTTGTAGTGTGTGCATGTTAAATACTTGTGTGGGGGGTATTTGCATCTGTGAGTGGTACACTACATGAAGGATATAGTGTATGTGAAATGCATGAACTGGTCGAATGTGTGTCTATGAATGGTACAGTACATGGCAGATCATGAGTTCCATTCTGGGATACCCGGGGCTGCATGGTTAAAAGTGTAGTAATCCCCCCTTAGAGATTTGTGTATTTCTGCAATCCTTATTTGCTCCCCATGCCATTCCAGTTCAAACCCAGCCTTATGCAAATCAGTCTTGACCCTGTTCCCCAAGCAGTCCAGCCCAAACTACCAGACTAGGTTCTCCCTGGACAAGGAACAAGCATCCTACGACCGATTTCAGAGTTTAACCCCTCATCAGCCAGGCTAGCTTGACTCCTGTGCCATAGAGAGCATGGAACCCACGTCTGGGCATAATCATACCACTCAGAGTGACATCTTCAAAAAGAACAATTGATGGACAGAATGCTGATCAATGTCAAGTATTCACCTCAGTACAGAGATCTGGGCCTAAATCCATAGTTTTTTTGCTCTCCATGCAATTCCAGTTTAGACCCAGCCATATGCAAATCAGTCTTGACCCTCTTCCCCTTGGGAGCAGTTCAGCCTGAACTGCCAGACCAAGTTCTCCCTGGGGAGGCGTATAATTTTGACTCATTCCCAGGTCTACCTGTAATGGTAAATCTGGAAATGCACCATAATCTATGGGTGGATGCATGGTAACACCCACGCACTAACCATGGAACGCTTCCCTGGTGCAAAGTAAGGCAACGCAGCAATTTGTGCTGCGTTACTCTAAATTTATCAAGCCACGTAAGGCCACATATGCTGGCCTTGTGTGGCTTGATAAATCAAATGTTAGAGTTAGGTCACTCTTGCGCCCCTCTGCGGGGTGCAAGGGTAATGTAACTCTTTAATAAATATGCCTCTGAGTATCCATTACAAGGGCCTATGTTTTGTGCTTTGACTAGGTATATCCCCAAATACTCCCTCCGCTCAGGTTCTTCACTCTTATTTACAGTTCCGCGATTCTTGTGAGCTCGGGTGGAGTTCGCTCCTTTTCTTTTATCACGCTCTCTTCATCTCTGGTCGACAACCACAACAGCTTCAGGTAGGTACTTAAGATCCTTCTGTTCCATTTATTGTCTGTCCGGCTTTTCTGCAATTTCAGTTCCCAGCACCATGATGGCTTCAAGCAGAAGTTCGCTCTTTATGAGCATCCAATTCAGTTCAATTTAATAGAATGCGATTGAGGTACAACTGCCTACCTGACAGTGATGATGTTGATGTCTCCCGTGACACATTCAACCGCGATCGGAGATTGACAAAAGCTGAGCTAAGCAGGGAAATGTTCATAGTGAGTTCAGAATATCCCTCTGTAAATTTACAAAGAATGGAGTTGTATCTGTGCAATGACTGCAGATGGGTTTCTAAAAGTCACATCAGTGGAATGAAATAATTGACCAAGATTCATAAATTGGCAACGCTAGCCCTGTCGAAGTGACCACAAATACTCGTGGACAAGCAGAAATAGAGCAAAATACACCCAGCACCACTGGAATGGCTCAAACATTACTGGCAGTTCATATAAACTAAAGAAAGCACACAGAAGTACACAGAGCAAAACACAAATGTCATCAATGTGTTAAAAATATTATTTTAATAGCCAGAGAATTAACAGAGGTGTTAATCCAATTGGTACAGTAGCTGCAGTCTCTCCCCCAGAGGTTGCGTGCTATAACGAGTCATGCACCTACGCACACACCCTTGCACCATAGTCAAAGGGCATATGCATAACTTCAAACATAGGTTTTGACAGGAAGGGGAACCTTCCAGTTCAAAATCTACGCTTTAGTACTTTTCACACTTTATCTGAGCAGTAGAGTGCAGCACACATGCAAAGTTGGAAAAATGTCAAGACTTTTAAGTTTCTTCACTGCTATGCCAGCCTAGAGGAGGCATATATTTATAGGACAAATCCTTGTTTACAAATCGTTGTAAAAAGCCCCACTGGGTAGTGCCCATGCTCTAATCATGATACGCCCCCTTTATGCAAAGTATCATAAAGTATTGCACATTGATACTTTATGTTAAACAAGGCAACTTTCCCAATGCAAATCATGATTTGCTTTGCAAAGTAACTTCCACCAAAACACTTTGCACTGAGTTTGTGTCACTATTGTGACACAAATCTGACACAAAGTGTTAGTAAATCCGGACCTGAGTGTTGACTATGTATTTCACCGCTCCATCTGGGTGGCCTTCCTTTACTTAGCAGCATGCTCGTCCATGTTTTGTAGGTTGTCAATCACATGCCGTGTAGTCCCAGTTCCATATTGCTATCACTGAAGAGCAGTGCACGTAGTCAACGACAGAATCATGCAGGGTTTCTTCCATGATCAATATGTACATCTTCAGGGTCATTTCATTGTTCCACTCTTACAACACCATCATCTGGATTTAATTGAGACTCCACCTCTTCAGTCAGAACCTCCATCTCCACAGCCCGCCAGCAATCTTCATCCTTGTGAGGCAGTTCTATGACCATATGAGGCACCTGGTTTAGCGGAGGTACTTTCTTGGAATTGAACATTGGGATGGCTATGTTACCGTCTTGTCCAGTATCAGATGATGACCATGAGATCTCCTTATCTGCCCTTGAGTTGTTTTGCTGAACATTCTTATCTAATACTTGTGGCACAAAGGCAGTGTAGGGGTGCAAAGGGGAGTGGACGAATTTCCATCTGGAACTGTTGGTATTTAGAAAAAATATTGAGTTTAAAATATTGGGAGACAAAAATATCGGAAATTAAATATCGTGACACACAAATATTGTGATGCACAAATATTGTTGACAAGAATATCGTTTTTTGAGGTAAGTAACATCATTTTAAAGAATATCAATATTATCAAAGTAGTTTTCATTAATATTTGTCAGTCTCAATCGGAGACTGATTAAAGCTGAGCTAAGCAGGGTAAATTATCTTAGTGAATTCAGAATATCCTCTGTAAACTTACAAAGAATGGAGTTGTATCTGTGACATGGCTGCAGATAGATTTCTAAAAGTCACATCAGTGGAAAGAAAACAGTAGCGATGGAACCAGTTTCATAAATTGGCAATGCTAGCACTGTCAAAGTGACCACAAATACTCGGGGACAAGCGGAAATAAAGCAAAATACAACCAGCACCATTGGCATGGTTCAAACTTCACTGGCAATTCACATACATTAAAAACAGCGCACAGAAGTACACAGCGCAACATTTAGATGTCATCAATGTGTTAGTACTAATCTTTTAATAACCAGAGCATGAACAGAGGTGTAGCTTCAATTGGTGCAGCAGGTGCAGTCTCTCCCCCAGAGGTTGCGTGCTTTAACGAGTCATGCACCAAGCACACACCCTTGCACCATAGTCCAAGGGCATATGCATACTATAGGTTTTGTACAGGAAGGGGAACCTTCCAGTTCAAAACCTATGCTTTAGTACTTTTCACACTTTATATGAGCAGTAGAGTGCAGCACACATGCAAAGTTGGAAAAATATCAGGACTTAAAAGTTGCTCCACTGCTATTCCAACCTAGAGGAGGCATAACTTTCTAGCCCAAATCCTTGTCTACAAATGGATGTAAAAAGAATATTGCATCAAACCCACTGGGTAGTGCCCATGAACCAATCATGATACGCTCCCTTTGTGGAAAGTATCATAAAGTATTGAATAGGGATACTTTACATTAAACGAGGGAACTTTTCAATGCAAATCATGATTTTCTTTGCAAAGTAACTTCCACCAAAACACTTTGCACTGAGATTGTGTCACTATAGTGACACAAATCTGACACAAATGGGCATATTCTCAAGAATCTTTTGCCTAGTTATTTGCACATTATCACAGCCAAATTGGCGATAAATATATCGCCCCATTCACAAGCTGGTGCAAACAGCCGATATCACTAGTTTTCCGGCGATAGCATCCTCAAAAAACATCGTCACAGATGACCCCGGCAACTATTGCTAATGAGATGCAGAGTAGGCGTTTCCGGGCAAAAAGCCACAACGCCACACTTCAACGAACAGCCAGATCGGCAAAAAGATCACAAAATATGCGATAAGGCGCGTTAGCAGCAGGAAATTAACACCTGCTTTGACCTGGTGCAAAGTCGGACGACAAGCGGCACCAGACAAGGGAGCACAGCCCAGAGCCACACCAGAAGAACAACAGATGCCCAGGAGCAACTGAACATGCAGTCTGGAGCCCCAATAGGGCAACAACACCCACCGCCACCAGCACCCGGGACCACACTAAGGGTACCCTAGCCCGCCCCCTGGACAAAGATATTTCACATCAACTCCACGAAATCAAGTCAAGTCAAGAAAGCTTTATTCGACGATTGTCATAAAAGCATATTCATATCATACATATTAGAAGATAAAAACATTTTAAGATATTTTAAAATGGTTTAAAACAATAAATAAAATAGAGATATTTACAAACTGATTCAGCAATTCATTGGAAGGAAAATTAATCAAGACAGCATTTTGCTCCTAATCACCCATGCCCTACCAAGAAACTTTGCAACAGATATATAAACAAATGAAGTTTCAGCAGATCGCAAAATGCGAACAGCCACCTTGGTATTCGTGGTACCCAAGGTCCGGCACATTGGTTTAAGCCAGGTCTGTCGAGGGATTATGTAGGAAGGGCATTGGAACAAAAAGTGATTAACAGATTCAACAGGTGCAGTGCAACCAGGACAATTAAGTACATTTTCTGTAGACCATCTAGATGTAAACTCTCTTACTGGGAGACTACCAACTCTGAGCTGAAAGTAAAGCTTCCTGTCCAAAGGACTGGTTATATCATCCCAGAAAGGTGCCAAGGAAATGGTATCCTTAAAGTCCAAGAAGATGCCAGATAGTGAAAGCGGAGCTGTTGTTCTGAAAACTCTGGATGCTACCATTTCCCAGTACAGAGACTTCAGGACTTGTTTGGTGGGGAAACAAGCATTTTGAGGATCCTCCCACAGGTTTTTTAGACCCAGGTCCCGAAGTGACTCATAGATCCTACGGAGCCACTTGACCTTTCGGCAAGTGTCCAATTTGATAATGTCCATGAGGCCAAGAGCAAAAAGCCTAAGTTCGGGGGTAACCCATAGCCGCCTCCAGTATAGAATAGGGCGGAATGAGGCAATTAATGCTATCGGTCTCATACCAAGGTCATAGAATAGAGGGCAAAGGGGAGTGCTCTGTGGTAGACTTGTTAAATTTCGAAGGAATTTATTCTCATAGGAAGATAGCTTATGTAAATTTTCAAATCCCCACAATTCAACTCCATAAAGTGCTGCTCCAACCACTTTTGCATCATAGACCCGAAGAGCAGGATCAATCGGTTTGGTCAAAGATTTGGCGTGTTCTTTACTTAAAGCACCAGAGAGTTGGGAGTGCTTAAGAGAAGCCAAGTTAACCTGCTTTTTCCAGCTCAAGTCATGCTGAATACAAATGCCCAAATAAGTAAAATCTTGGACCTGGTCCAGTAGCAAACTATTCATAAATATCTTACATTTAAAAGATTTTGGTTGGTTAAAAGACATGAATTTGGATTTTAAAACATTAATTTCAAGCCCACGGGCTAGACAGAACGCCTCAAACAAACTTAAGGACCTCTGTAGGCCACTCGGGGTTTTAGAAATTATGAGGCAATCGTCGGCAAACATTAAAATAGGAATTTTCGCACCTGCCAGAGAAGGGGCATCCACTTTCGCATCTATTAATAATTTTGCTATGTCATTAATGTATAGAGAAAATAAGGTTGGCGCGAGGACGCAGCCCTGCCTGACCCCCTTTTGGATGGGGAACTGCCTGGTCACTTGTCCAACACCACCCCATCTAATCTGCGCAAAGTTGTCTAAATGGAGTCTAGCAATTAGAGAAACTAGAGCAGCTGGCATCCCCAGATTGTCTAAGACAGCCCATAGGGTTTGCCGAGGGACTAAGTCAAAGGCTGCCCTAAGATCTATAAAAGCTGCATATAGGCTGCCTCCCCCCAAGTAGACCACCTTCCAGTAAAGCATAGCAAAATGCAGCACCTGATCAATGGTGCTTATTCTTGCTCTGAAGCCAGCTTGTAGATGGGAAAGGATTGCATTATCTAGGGCCCAATCCAACACTTTGTTCAAGATCAACCTGCCTAAGATCTTTTGTGTGGTATCTATCAGGCTGATAGGACGGTAGTTAGCGGGGAGAGACTTGTCCCCCTTCTTGAACACAGGAATAATTTCTGCTCCCTTCCAGGATCTCGGGATAGGAGCGCCTCTAGCAATCAAATTGGCTAAAATTAGAATGTAGTTACCCCATGACTCACTATTACAGGAGAAAATATCAGCAGGGACTCCATCCATCCCAGGAGCCCTCCCAGGAACCAATGACTTAAGGGCAGTAACAACATCACCCAAGCTAAAGGCATCTTCATTGTAAAAAGTATATTGATAATTTTGAGATGGGCATGTGTTTTCATCAATTGCATATAAAGATTCAAAATGCTTGACCCAATCATCTTGTGTAACCCAGTTTTGTGGTTTATCAGGGTTACCGCCAGCCCCCCATTTAAAAACTGACCAGAATTGTCTCATGTCTTTATGGGCACCTGCTTCCCTAAGTTCCTGCCATCTTTGGAAGTCCCATGCTCTCTTAGCTTTAAAGATGGCTTGCTTATATGCATACCTAGCGGGACGAACTAAGGAGATGTCGCCAGATTTCAATGCGGTGCCCAGATTAGCACGAGCTTCTCTACAATCGGTAGAATACCAACGTAGTGAGAAGTCGATATTAGGTTTAGTTTTTTTTTTGGTGGGTCTAATAAAGATATCTTTGAGTTCTGAGAAGAAGGTTTCATGGATCGAAGTTCCCAGATTACAATGAGTTGCCGATGGGCACTGGTTAAGTACGGCCCCCATATCCTGAGTGGCAAGCACTAATCTATTAAAAATATGAGTTAAGCTTTCTTGGCTTTGAGCAACCTTTGCCCACTTTACGTGACGCATATCATTTGAAATAACCACGTCTTGAAGGACCTGGGGAGAAAGATTATTGTGGGCAGTTGGAGACACCCAAAGCGAGATAGTCAGAGAGAGAGGGTTATGATCACTCTCCAATCTGGCTATAACTTCCATGCCCTTCAGGGATTCCCATGAATCTAGAGATAGAAGGATGTAATCTATCCTGCTTGTGCGGGAACCACTCTTGAAGGTGATAGATCCAGATTTATCCTGTTCAGTCCTTCCATTTGTTGCACGAAGCCCCTTGCTTAAGCAAAGAGCGTTGATCTGGATTGCCAGTTCAGACCAACGAGTGACAGGTTCAAGATCTAAGCATGGGACGCCCCATAGGGCATCCTCAGCCGCCGAGATATTCCAATCAATACCAGAAAGGGGTTCAAAGGTTATATTAAAATCACCACCTACAATGACATGTGAGTGGTGAGAATAAAGAAGCAAGAGTTCCTCCAAACGTGCTATAATATCGGATTTCTTGCCCCCAGTGCTTCTAGCATAAACATTGTAGATATCCAGCGATTTGCCGTTTCTAAACTTGAGCTTAAGTAGTTGGATATCTGGGTGAGAAGTTGAAAGCTCCTTAACAATGATACCTAGGTCCTGTCTAATCCAGGTGGTGAGACCACCTGAAGGACGCCCCTTTTTGCCCTTTACGGCCAAGACGTTAAAATTCAGAAAACCCGCTGCAAACTGAGCCTCCAGTAGCCAGGTCTCTTGGAATAAGCAAATGTCATAAGAGTTGATGAATCGTACCCAGTTAGGATCATTCAACTTAGATTTAAGTCCTGCGATATTCCAGGACAGAAGTGTGCCATACTCAGAGATGGTTGCACTATCTTCTTGAATAGATTCTAGGGTACCATTCAGTGGAGTGTTCTCTATTGGGTTTGCAAGAGAACAATGCATATCCAGACTACCCAATTTACCAATGACAGGGACATTGTTAATCTCTGGGATGCTGCTCAGTGAAGACATCCTTACATAGACTTTGGAAGCATGTTGGTTATCCCTACTAGCCTGAGTACCGGTGTTAAGGGTTTTGTTAGGCAAAAGAGGAGAGGCAAGGGAAACCACTAGCCTAGCTTCATTACAAAGTCAATCATTTAATTCTAGGCCGGACTCTCCCAGGGGCTGTGGCCAAACACCTCCTGAGCAAGAAGTTTGTATAGGGGAGGACTTGATTTGGATTGTAGAATGGTCAGGAGGGCAACTTCTGTATTCTAGATTGATGAGGTTATCTGCTAAGATGGGATCGAAAAAAGTGACCTCTATAAGGTCCATCCTGTTATCATTCTGAGAAATCCTTCTAGCTCCCTCTATATCAGCTCTGATTACAGAGCAACATCCCCTTACATGCCTGAGCCAGTGTATGACCTTGTTAACCAGAGATTCACTGCTTTCAAATTGGGACCCAGAGGACAGTTTTGGAACATTTACCATAAGGACCTTTCGTGGGTGAAAAGTGCGACTGTGTGGCCCATGTCTTTGAGTTTGATGGTAGGGATTACCTTTAAAAGTAGTTCCTGTTCTCTCATTAGTAAGAGAGGATCTTTCAGCGCGTGGTAATGCCTGAGGCATACCAGGAGAGACTCTGATGGGATGTCTAACAGAAGGTGGGGTGCAAGCAGCGGCAGAGTTAGCCTTTGATATAGCTAAAAGACGAGACTGGATATTCGCAGGGTGAGAAACATGGGGCAGTTTCTTAGCAATAACATTAGATGTTACTGACGGCCCATCGGTCACCTCTGTGGAGGCCTTAACCAAACCCCTCTCCGAATTAACAGAGTTTAGCTTAGAATAAGTATCAGTAGCCAGCTTAGATTCCCCCAACTTCGTGACAGTGGTTGATAGTGTATCAATCTTGAGTTGCATAGTCTCAATCAGGGAGTGCAGGTTTTTCACTAGAACCAACAGAGATTTTATATCATGTTTGCAGGATTCAGTCCCCATGAATTCCTCGGGCAGGTTAATGATAGGACTATCTTGAGGTAAAAGAGGACCTGTATTTGCATCCAAGCTTGCTGGAGGGAGCAGGGCTGGACATCTAGCATCAATATCAACTTCACTCAGAATGGAAAACCTATTGCTACAAGCTATACCCGGGGGACAGTTGAAGACAGAAGGGGATTTGTCAGAGTGAACTTGGCTCACTTCCGTTGATACTGTGGGGGTGATAGAGACCACAGCTTTGCCCCTTACTCCACTTGATTGTTCTTCCCCACCCTTTTTCGATAGGAACATGTCCGGGACTATAACAATGCTTTTAGTAGCCACATTTCTACCACCAGTAGCCTGCAAGGGGGTGGCGTTAAGTATTTCCCCACATTCATCAACAATAACCTCAATGCGATCCATGACACAGTTACTGGCTGCATGTTGGCGAGCTTTCTTTGCTCTAGTTTTCCTTGTCTTAGAGTTCACAGGCAGGGAACGTGAGGAGTCCGAATCTCCCTCGGGGGTTTTCCTTTTGCCCATGGCTGTTAAAAATGATGACCAATATACAGACCTTGATGAACCGGGAACACCTTGTTAAGGACCAGGCCAACCCGACCCAGTTCGACCCCGGACGGCCACAGACGGCCCGCCCTCTGCCCGGGCTCAGCCCGGCGCCGCCCGCGCGCGTCCCGCGACGCGGGGTGTGCTGACGATTTTTAAGCGCCTCCGGGCGCTAATCCGATGACGCTGGTTCCGACGTGGGCCCGGGGATCCTGGGTAATGTAGTCCTTACACGCCCTCCCTCCACGCTGCGGCCACGAAGGTTTCACACGCGGCGGCGGGAGGGGGGGGGAAGGACAGGGCAGTAGCAGGACACTCGAGGACAGTGGCGTCCAGACCCCAGGTACGAGCAGGGGCAACAGAGAGTCGTTTTTAGAGTCGTTTTTAGAAGGCACCCGCTCCGCCGGGTGTGCTGACGATTTTTAAGCGCCTCCGGGCGCTAATCCGATGACGCTGGTTCCGACGTGGGCCCGGGGATCCTGGGTAATGTAGTCCTTACACGCCCTCCCTCCACGCTGCGGCCACGAAGGTTTCACACGCGGCGGCGGGAGGGGGGGGGAAGGACAGGGCAGTAGCAGGACACTCGAGGACAGTGGCGTCCAGACCCCAGGTACGAGCAGGGGCAACAGAGAGTCGTTTTTAGAGTCGTTTTTAGAAGGCACCCGCTCCGCCGGGTGTGCTGACGATTTTTAAGCGCCTCCGGGCGCTAATCCGATGACGCTGGTTCCGACGTGGGCCCGGGGATCCTGGGTAATGTAGTCCTTACACGCCCTCCCTCCACGCTGCGGCCACGAAGGTTTCACACGCGGCGGCGGGAGGGGGGGGGAAGGACAGGGCAGTAGCAGGACACTCGAGGACAGTGGCGTCCAGACCCCAGGTACGAGCAGGGGCAACAGAGAGTCGTTTTTAGAGTCGTTTTTAGAAGGCACCCACGAAATCATGAACCATACAATTCGCCTGTAGTCGCACAATCACAACACCTAACATACAAGTGTGGTCAGAAAAAGGAGAATCATACATTCATCTTAGAATATCCAAATAATACGTTTATTATAGAATAAACCCAAAACAACAATTCAGAAGAGTCATGTCGGGTCTTCTCAGGACATTCTGTAAGTCACAGCCTGCAAGACAAAAACCTAGATAAGAAGGTGTGTCATGCGCTCATCAAAGTACAGAGAGAGAGAGAGCGAAAGAGAGCGAAAGAGAGAGAGAGAGAGATAAAGAGAGAAGGAGAGGGAGAGAGGGAGAGGGAGCAAGAAAGAGAGTGAGAGAGAGAGAGAGAGGGAGAGAGGGAGAGAGAAAGAGAGGGGGAGAGAAGGAAAGAGGGAGAGAAAGAGGGCAAGACAGAGTGCCAACACTGCAGACCCAGGCCTCACTGCTCACCTGCTGCCACAGGTGTGTCTCCAACCACGTGCCGGTACACACTGAAGTCCCCAGGTCCCTCATCTGAAACAGTTTCCAGAGACATGAATGGCAGAGTCCATACAGTAGCACATGCCATCATCACTTGCCCGCCCTTGCGCACACAGGCTGAGGCACCCCAGCCCCTCCCGCTGCCCAGCGGTGATTGCCCACCCCTGCGCAACCAGGCCTCACTGCTCACCTTCCGCCACCGGCGTGTCTCCAAGAGGGCCCACCACATGCCGGTGAGAGCTCCATGTCCGGGGTCCGCGACCAAAGCACTCTCCAAATCATGCAGCCTCGCACCGTGGGCCACTAGGTCACACACTTGATTCTGGGTCTTGATTTCGCTATGGCAGAGAACATATCAGTGTACACGGCATCATCGCAGGCTGAACACTCACTCAGCACTTGAGGTACCACTAACTCTGTAAACCGCGAGGCGACGCCACGTGGCAGTAGGCCCACACTGCCCACTGGCTCAGGCCTACACTGCAGTCCAGCAGGGCTCACACTAATCCTACCAGACCGGACCGCCAGGACGGCGCATCATCGCAGGCTGCACACCTGCTCAGCACTTAAAGTGCCCCTACCTCAGTGCACCGAAAGACACCGTCATGTGGCAGTGTGCCTGTGCCTTTAGGTCTAGTTTCAACATGATCATGACATTTGCGTTACGTATCGGCAACGCCCACCCCGGAAATGGGGCTCTTCGTCTTGGTCACATAAAAGTTTTTTGAATTTCGATTTTTATTGCCGCTTTCTACTTTAAATAGGTGGTCTAGATACTTTGTGTTCTTTTTATTCACTTTCGCCATAATGATGCTTAAATAATATAACGCTTACATTTTTGGATTTAACTATAGGTCGCGGTATAGCTCTCTGTATGCCCTTAATTTATCCTCTTCCGCCGGATGATCCTCCGGTCCGTGGGATATTGACTCATCAAGAGTTGAGGTCTAGTCTTCAATGTGACCGTGACGTTTGCGTTACCCATTGGCAACGCCTGCCCCGGAAATGGGGCTCTATTTAAATGAGAGTCCGAGATACCTTCAAATCCCAGCACTCTGAATTACTGGTCGTACAAATGGGTAAGTTGTAGATGGGCTTTTGAATTGCGGAAATACACCGTACTGGATATGCTTTCCTTCCTTTTAATTTTGTTCTAAAGACGTATCCCGTTACTGGTTTTTTCGAGTCCGCACTAGGCGCGAGATAGGAATTTCTTTAATCATATGGGTAGCCACCTGATATTGGGGGCTTTTTTAGGATTTTCCATAACGTGTGTATAAATTACAAGTATACGTAGGATACCACAGCGTTTTGATTTGCAGAGCTGTCACATGATACGCTTTCTATTGAATACTGTGATTAATTATGGGGTCATCATCAACCTTGTAACATAGAGCATTCTATAGTATACATAATTGGGATATGTGAGAGCGTTCAAGATCATTTGGGTTTTGTGTTTTGGATCATCTTGGACAATGACATTGACTAGAATTGTTATTCCTTGACGTATTTTCGATTCATATGGTTTTTTTTTTCTTTCTTCAATTAGGCGCAATACAGCTGTGGGAACTTTTTCCCTTCTTAAGACTCCAGATTATTGCCTGGAGACCTTATTACATTCAATAGCTCTACTTTATTGATCTCAGGTAAAGAGCATTATATTTAGATATACTGGCCATGCAATGCCTGGATTTTCTTCTTCCTCTCTATTCTCTTTCTTTTCTTTTGAAATTTTGGATATATTTACTGATTTTTGGTGTTGTTTGAACCTTCTTTATATACCTGAAATTTTGACGAGAAACGGGCAAATTATACAGATTGCCGTAGTCTCTTGAGTGGGGAGCATTACAGTAACAACTGAACCTTTATATCATGCAGCCTCGCACCGTGGGCCACCAGGTCACACACTTGATTCTGGGTCTTGATTTCGCTATGGCAGAGAACATATCAGTGCACACGGCATTATCACAGGCACTTGAGGTACCACTAACTCTGTGAACCGCGAGGCGACGCCACGTTGCAGTAGGCCCACACTGCCCACTGGCTCAGGCCTACACTGCAGTCCAGCAGGGCTCACACTAATCTTACCAGACCGGACCACCAGGACGGTGCATCATCGCAGGCTGCACACCTGCTCAGCACTTAAAGTGCCCCTACCTCAGTGCACCAAAAGACACCGTCCCGTGGCAGTGTGCCTGTGCCTGCCGCAGTGTATCCGGTGCCACCAAGTCTGCACCGCAAGCCATGGACCCTTTATGACTGAGTCTCATGGTGCGGACACCATCATGTCACCCCCGGCACTGGGCAATGTGCTGTGCCTGGGCCCTAGGTCCTCAGGCATAAATGATAACCACACGGAGACAACCCGTTAAAGAGTGGAAATGGCATCCAGCACGTGAGCCAGGCCCTTTTTATTGGCAGGGTCACATGTCCTGTGACGGCTGTGCTGGATGGGTAGGGTATGGGTGTAAACCAGCCGTGAGGGAGTGGCTGTGGCATGCTGACAAATACACCTGTGGTCAACAGATCCCTGCAGGGTAGACCTGGGACATGTAGCATTGTCGTCCCCCCCTGTGAGTGTAAGCGGAGTGGGCTGGGCTGGCGAATGCCAGTCTAGTGTAAGGGTGTGAACAAAGATCCCCGGGCTCTGGGTGTGGTTCTGTTCTGTTCTGGGCTGGAGAAGGAAGTAACTAGTGAGTGTGTCTCCGTTCTAGTGTCAGCAACACCCGGCACGCAATCGGCAATGTGTCACCCTGTGACCCAAGTCCCACAACATGAGCAACGTGGACGTAAGGGGAAATCATTGACCCTACATTCATCCATACCTCCACACTTGCAAGATCATAGACATGACACATCAGTGTGAAATTGAATGTTTAATGCACATTCAGTGGAGTGTTGCAGCTGGAGCAGTACAGGGCCAGCCAGAGCCATTCAGGGAATGACAAATACATCAGTAGAGGAGGAGTTCAGTCCGCAGTCTGATAGCTGTGTCATTGATGACCAAAAAGAATATGGCAGTCCATGTTGCGGTCCAAGGTGAGTGTCGCAGAGCACTTCGGGGGACAGTGGAAGGTGATGATGCAGAGGGCAGAACCAAGCAGAAACAGGCCATATGGTGGAGATAAATGCTACCGCTTCCTCCTGACTACAAGGGCAGATTCATCCGCATCTTCGTCCACTGCTGTTTCATGTGCCTCACATGTGGGTGGTGGTGTTCTGTCTCCAGCACTGTGTGGCAGTGACACCTCAGGGGCTGGAGGTGGGATGTCTGCCGCACTGTGTGGTACTGACACATCAGGGGCCGGAGATGTGGATGGAGTGGTAGCAGCAGCATGCATCAGCGCCAGGCCTTGTGGCAGCATTGCCATGAGGAGGGTCTTTATGGCATTGAGGGACCCAGCTACCTCTCACTTGTGTGCAGCCGTGGCAGACGCTCTTTCCGCCCGTGTCCTCTCCGTGTTCTCCACGAGCCTCAGCATGAGTCCAAACTCCCGGGCAAGATCGCTGAGGCACTCTGACTAGACAGTCATTCTTGTCGCAGAGTATGGACTCTAGCAATGTCAGCCATGGTTCTTTGGAGAGCATGGAGTGGACTGTGGGTGTCGGTTAGGGACTGTGAGTGGTCCCTGATGGGACTTAGACACCCACGTATGGCGTCTAATTTGTCTGCTATGAGGTCGAACCCCACCTGCACCTGTTCAGCCATCTTCTCCTGGCACCTCAACACACAGCTTTGGAAGGCCATGTGTTCATCGTGGGGGTCCTGGGAGGCAGCCGTGGTGGTGGATGCTGCCTGCTCTGTGTTCTGTGCAGGGGGTGGGTTCTCCTCATAGCAGCTGGGCTGCCCTGCTCCTGGAAGTGGGCTGCGGAGGCTCTCCACAAGATGATGGAGGGCGTCGGAGTCGAAGGTGTGGTGGTCCTCTTTGTCATCAGAGAAGAGGGGTTCAGACTGCTCTATAGGAGGTGTTTCCCCCTGCAATGTGAAGGGGAGATGCAGTTTAACATTGTGTTCACATGCATGTTGACGCATTGTACATGTTTACATTCAGACTGCATGACAGTGTACATTGCAACTGTTTGGGGGGAGCTGCCTATTTGATGCGGGACAGTGGATATTCTGACTACAGCACGGATGTGTGTTTGTACTTGTACATTGTGAACTCTGTTATGCCTAGCAATGCTTGTCACAGTTCCCTGCAATACCAAATGTGATTGGCCAGTTTCTACGCACATGTGGTAGCAGTTGTGTCCTCTGTTCTGTTGTGGACGTGTTGCGGTTTGTACCACATCGTTGTCAATGTTGATGTGCTCTGCATGTAATGTGTGTGTGCCGCATTTTAGGGGAGTCGCCCCTGCAGCTCTGATTTGGCTGCCCCTTGGCCCTTACATGAGGTGTGCCTCTGGCTTCTGTGCTTCTGCAGTGCTGGAATGTTGCATAATTGGGTGCATTGGCCTCCCTGGTCGTTACTCACCCTGTTGCTGTTGTGTCCGGTCATGTTGAGCAGTGTCCAGTCCCCAACTGCTGCCACCGTCTCCCCACTGATGACTGTGGACACCATTTCCTCCATCTCGTCCAGCTCCTCCTGTGGCGCTGGACTCCCACCTCCAGTCTGCATTGCTGCCTTCCGTTTGTTTGCGAGTTTCTGCTTGGTTTTGTACTTGACATCATTCCAGCGCCTCTTGACCTCTTCCATTGTCCTCTTCAGCACTCCAGCTGCATTCACCTTGTCCACGATGGTCTGACATATTCCATTTTTAGTTGCCAGTGACACAGTGGATGTGACGAATAGTAGTTGATGCTGTTCTATCACCTCGGTTATCAGGATCCTGTTTTCCTGCGGACTGAAACTTCCTACTCTTCTTGTCCTTGCCTTTCCCTGACCCCAAGGTCCCAGGCTGGTCATCCGGGGGCTTGCGGTGTTCTGGTTGTCCTCTGCACTTGCTCCGGCTGACTCCATTGTGCTTCGCTGTTGTTTGGATTTTGTATGTATTTTCTTTTTCAACTTTTAGTGCATTTTCCCGCCTGACTTGTGGGGACTGCAGGCCTGTGGCTGGTTTTCGCAGATTTTTGTATCGAGATTGGCATCATTGCTGCTTTTTTCGCGTTGGTGTTTCGCATTTTAGCAGTGTTACGTTGATTTTAACGTGTTCATTTGACGCGCTATCGTGGGTCTATCGCATGGTGCCGTTGTGTTGTTAATACCACTTTAACACAGAGTTATTTTTAGACTGCGATGTGAAGAGTTGCGTTCAGCTACTTTTGCGGTAGTTATCACACGTTCTTGAGAATATCCCCCAAAGTGTTAGTAAATCCGGACCTGAGTGTTGACTATGTATTTCACCGCTCCATCTGAGAGGCCTTCCTTTACTTAGCTGCATGCTCGTCCATGTTTTGTAATTTGTCACTCATATGCTGTGTAGTCCCAGTTCTATATTGCTATCACTAAAGAGCAGTGCACATAGTCACATGAGAATCATGCAGGGTTTCTTCCATGATCAATATGTACATCTTCAGGGTCATTTAATTGTTCCACTCTTACAACACCATTATCTGTATTTAATTGAAACTCCACCTCTTCAGTTAGAACATCCATCTCCACAGCCCTCCGGCAATCATCATCCTTATGAGGCAGTTCTATGACCCTATGAGGCACCTAGTTTAGCGGGAGTACTTTCTTGGAACTGGACGTTGGGATGTCTATGCTGCTGTCTTGTCCAGTATCGGATGATGCCCATGAGATCTCCTTATCTGCCCTTGAGTTGTTTTGCTGAACATTCTTATCAAATACTTGTGGCACAAAGGCAGTGTAGGGGTGAAAAGTGGAGCGGACGAATTTCCATCCGGCACTGATGGTATTTAAAAAAAAATATAGAGTTTAAAATATTGTGAGACATAAATATCAGAAATTAAACATCGTGACACATGAATATCGTGATGCACAAATATTGTTGACAAGAATATCGTCTTTTGAAGTAACATCGTTTTTACAGAAGATCAATATTTTTTAAGTAGCTTTCAGTAATATGTTTGTTAAAAATATATTTTTTTAATTATTTGAATGTATTTTAGTTAATAAATACATTTTATGTGTTACTATTGTTTATATTGTTTATATCATTTTTGAAAATATAGCTTATGATTTAAAGTGAGTTTGAATTTTTTATTTCATTATTAATAGTAGTTTAAAGTGTCGGAGTGGTTTGTTGTGTTTGTAGGGGGATAAGTTGGGAAATTAATTAAGTAATAATTAATTATGAATTATTTAATACATTTTACTTAGTTATATGATTAATATTTATTATGTAAATTATATAATACTGATTTAGTTTAATTATTTGTGAGCTATTTGACTTGTAGGGGTATAGGGTGGGAAGTTAATTAAGTTACCATTAATTAACAATTTTTATTAATAATTGTTAATTAGTTATTTCATTGACTTTTAATTATATGGAATACTGATTTATTTTACTTATATTTTAATTGCAGGCTGCTAGGTTCGTGGGGGTAAAAGTTGGGGAATTGATTGAGTAATATTTCATGAACAATTTATTATGAATTGTCAATCAATTATTTAATTGAATTATGAAATGAAATACATTTTATAAAGCTTTCAATAGCCCGAAGGCATCTTGGCACTAACAGAAGGAAAGGAAAGAAAGAAAAAGATAGACCTACAAATTAAAAAGCCATGTTTTAAGATTCTTCTTAAAGGAAGATAAAGAAGTGCATTTCTTGGGATCAAGTAGTAGTGCATTCCACCGTTTAGTTGTCCCATATATGAAGATTTTTCCGCCCCAGCGAGCTCTTTTATATTTGGGGACAATCAAATTAAAGGCTGATGAGGATTGCAGTGGCCTAGGTGGATCGTACCAAATCAATGTCTTTTTAAAATCGTCAGACCCTACACTATGCAAGGCTTTAAAGACAGTGCACAGAGCCTTGAAATAAATATGCCTATGTACTGGCAACCATTGGAGTTGGACTAACACCTTGGAGGCAGATTAATGCTTAGGTATTCCAAGTAATAGCAGTGCTGCAGCATTCTGCAGTATTTGCAGTTTGTTCTAAAGACATTTCTGCAGATTAATGTACAGAGCACTGCAATAGTCCACCTCAGATGAGAGCAGTTTCAACTAATTTCCGAAAATATATTGGGATAAAAAGAAGAATCTTTCTCAAGATTTTTAAAGTGAGAACAGATGAGGAAGTCACTGCATTTACCTGTTTGTCGAAAGACAGGTGGTTGTCAAAGACAACACCCAGATTTTTCACTTTTGATACCGGCACAGGTGCATTTCCTAACTCTAAGTAAGTAAATCTTTATTGCAGATTAATAAAAGTCATTGCAAAAAGTACAACACAGAAATATAAATTTGCTTGTTTGCATAAGCTTAAAAAGGTGCAATAAGTTCAATAAAGTTCATCTTAATAAAACAATATAATCTGCATACTGTAGACACTGCACTGGTTCGTTTGCTAGTTTGGGAGGATCGCCTACTACTTCCGATGATCGCACATCGAGGTCCACCATGAAGATGTTGAATAGGCAGGGGGCAAGAACGCACCTTTCCTTCAATCCGCTGTGTGTGGCAATCTTGTTGGTTGTGCTATCGCCTTCACCTAATTTTACTCGAACCCAGGTATCTGAGTACAGATTGATTATGGCCTTTATAATGTCATAACTCAGATGGCCACCAATTTGGAGACCAAAAAGAGATATTTTTACCTAGCAGCAAAACTTTTTTCCGGAACTTAATTTTAGGCAGTTGTTTAGCATCCAATTGTTGACATGCTGCATACAGCTGAGAACATTTGCAGCAGATTCGGAAACACCAATCTGGGTATCATCTGCATTACTAACAGCAGAGAGATCAAATTTTGTGATCAGAATAGTTAGGGTCATCACATATAAGTTGAAAAGGGTGGGGCTCAATGATGAGCCCTGAGGAACCCAATCAAAAAAGAGGGAAGGAGCTAGAAGAAAAGCCATCCATTGATACAAATTGCTCTCTCTCTTAAAGACGAGATGTAATCAAAACGAGAATAGTGCCACTTATACCCAGAGACTCGAAAGAATCAATTTAAACATTGTGATTGACCATATTGAAAGCGGCCAAAAGGTCCAGCAAAATCAGCGCTGCAGGGCTTCCATTATCCAGAATGGTTCTCAATTCCTCCTTTGCAGTATTCAAAGCAGACTTAGTCCTATGGTGGCCACGAAAGTCGAATTGAGAGTGGTCCAATAATTTAATGGATTCTAAAAAATATGTTAATTCTTTGTTAACTGACTGTTCCACAATCTTAGATGGAAAAGGGAGACGAGAGATGGGGTGATAATTGCCCACGTTCAATGGACTGAGGTGTGTTTTTTTAACAAAGGTAAAATAGAGACTACGTTCCATTTTGTTGTAAAGTATCCTTGCTGAAACGTTTAGTTAAAAATTGTGGATAAATGGCTAGCTACAGTAGTAGAGACCAGCTGTAGAATCTTTGGTGGACAAGGGTCCAAAGGAATTCTGGACCTTGCAGTGAGAATGAGATCCTGACCTTGATCCACCAGTAGAGAAGTAAATTAGGAGAGAGAGACGGTGGGCTAGAGGTGGAAGGCAATGTAATGTAGTGCTTGGAGAAGGCATTTCCAGAGACTGGAGCATCTACATTCAGCGATGACACAGGGCTTGCCCTAAAAAGCTAGAAAAGGTATTACAAATATCCAAAACTTTCACTTGAAATGCAGATGCAATATTGTCTCATAGGATCTGACTGCTATCTATTTTATTTTACTTATATTTTAATTGTGGGCTGCTAAGTTTGTGGGGGTATCAGGTGGGAAATTAATTGAGTAATAATTAACAAATTTATACTAATTGTCAATTAAATATTTAATAGAATTTAAATATGTACATTATGGAATACCTATTTAGTTTTCATAAATTTTAGTTACAGACTGCTAGGTTTGTAGTGGTCTAGGGCAGGAAGGGAATTAAGTAATAATTAATCAGCAATTACTTATTAATTGTTAATTCCTTATTTAATTCATTTTAAATATGTAAATTATGGAGCACTTATTTTGTTTTAGTTATATTTCAGATATGGCCTTCTAGGTTAGTGGGTATATAGGGTGCGAAGTTAAGTAAATAATAATTGAATAACAAATATTTATTAATTGATAATTATTTCTTTTATTGAATAGTAATTATGTAAATTGATTAATTGGTTTTAGTTTTTGAATACATATATATTTTTTCAGGTTATTTTAATAGTGTTATATTAATAGGTAAATATATTTTCTACCTTCATAAAATGAACCTCTTTCGACACTTCCCCTACTGTTGCAATGTTTGGAGTGGGAATAGCACATTTCTCCCCTAAGAACTCCAACGCTTTCCCTATTTTTGCACAGACTGGAGTGAGAATAGTAAATTCTACCCCTCTGAAGTCCAACACTTTCACTACTGTTGTGTTGTTTGGAGTGGTAATACGAAGTCCAATGTTTTTCCTACTCTTGCACAGATTGGAGTGAGAATTGTAAATCTTACCCCTCTAAAGTCCAAAACTTTCTTTAAGGTTGAGTTGTTTAGAAATGGATTAGTAAATTTAACCCCTCCAAAGTACAACACTTTCCCTGCTGTTGTAAAGACTGGAGTGGAAATAGTAATTTTCACCCCACTGTAGTCCAATGCTTTCCAAACTGTTGCTTAGACTGGAGTGGGGATAGTAAATGTAACTCCTCCAAAGTCCCATGCTTTCCCTACTGCTGCACTGACTGGAATAGGAATAGTAAATCAAACTCCACCTAAGTCCAGTTGTTGGACTTGGCCCTTTTTGCAGGGTCATCCCTGAACTTTTTGCCTTCCTCCTAGCCTTTTTTCTGTACTGCTGTCCAGTGTGAAGTGCGTGTGCTCTCTGTGGTAAACATGGTAAGATTGGCCTACACCTGTTTGGCATATTTAATTTTACCTGTCAGTCCCTTGTAAAGTGGTATCTCAGATACCCGGGGCCAGTAAATTAAATGCTACTGGTGGGGCTTGCAGCGCTGATTGCGCCACCCACCAAAGTAGCCTTTCAAACCTGTCTCAGGCCTCTGCCATTTCTGGGCCTGTGCGCTCAGTGTACTGCTGCTGTGACGTGATACCTAAAGTGTGTGCCACGTCTGTGACCCCCCCTTTTTCTGCTTGACAGTAACCCCTAAGGTAGGCCCTAGCTAGCCCTGTGGGCAGGGTACATTGTAGGTAAAAGGTAGGACATATACCTTAAGTGTGTGACATGTCCTGGTAGTGACAAACAGCCATTTTGGTTTCTCACTGCTGTGAGGCTGCCCTCTCATAGGAATGCATTGGGGATTCCCTGATTAATGTTTCAGTGGTAATTCCTGATATGGGAGGAGCAGTGTGGTCAAGTCTGGTATGTTTGGAATAGTAATAATAAATGCTGCGCAATGGTGTGCGCAGATTTATTATCACTATTTTAGAAATGCCACTTTTAGAAGTTGGCATTTCTGTGTGCTATGTGTCTGCCTGCCTGATGTGTATTGGGAACAAGGAACAAGGGAACGCTACTCACGGGGATCCTTGGTAAGTATATTGCTTAACGCCATCAACAGTTAACAAAGACGAACCATTACCCAGCACTTATGATTGTATAAAGTGTTGTCCAACACATTTCTAAATTTCCAACGGTCGTTGTAATGTTCAAAAGTGAAACCTTGTGCATATGTCACATAATATGTCATCACTAGTTTAAGTTCCTTACATGTTTTCATTGGGACACCTCTCAGTAATGATTAATTATTGTTTGTGGTACACTCCCAAGCTCTGTGTATATATTGTTTACCTTACCTACTTATTATATAAACAATTTTACAAATTTGTGTCCCCAGTGTTTGTGGCCAGCTTCTTTTCTGACATCAATCCAACCCTGTAGATCGCCATTGTGCACTTTTTTTTATTAAGAAAAACCTTATTAGTCCACAGGAGCCATTGTTACCTGATGTGTATTGCATGTCTGGCTCTGGAGTGACAGGGGCTGGTGAGGTGTGTGTGGCTCCAGGGAGGACAGGGTGAGTCAGAGCTAGGCTGAATAGGATATTTGCATTTGGAGTAGTGGGAGGAGTAGTCCCCTGACCCTGAATAGGTCTGTGCCTGCCTAGGTGAATGCTGGCTCCACCCTCCAGCCCCACCTGACAAAGGGGAAGAGGAGCCCTGTAAACAAAGTGCTCCAACACCCCCCAGAACCAGTTGAGGCTGGTTCCCCCAAGCCCTGTGCCAACGCAGACAAAGGAAAATGTTGTATATATACTGGGGCTGTGACCCCATGTTTGGGGGCTTCTTTGCGCTACTTGGGGATTTGCTGCTGCTGGGCCCCAGGAGGAACCGCCATGAGGGACTGCTGCTGGAGGGCCAGGTGAGCTTGCCTGCCTGGGCCCAGCCTTGTGCCCCTGAAACCTTGGGAATTGAGTGCCTTGTGGGCGCTATATCTTTCTCTTCCAGGACGGGGAGAGTGCTGGGGTTTTGCAGTGCTAAGCTGCGACATATTTAGAGGGAATCCCGATGTGGGGATTCCCCCGCATCGATGCCTTTGAAGCGGGAGCCCACCCCGCTTTGATGTCACTGAAAGCCTAGCCTACCATGCTGTTTTTGTGCTCCTGAAAGCGGGAGCCCACCCCACATTTTCGTGCTCCTGTTAGCGCTAGCCCACCCTGCATTGGTGTGTATTTACAGGCAGGAGCCTACCCTGCATTTTTGGATGAGAGGAGCCACCGAGAACAGTGGAACCAGAAGCCAGGCGAGGAGCGCCTGACCCGGGGCGTGGCCGGAAGTAAAGGGCCGCGCTGAAGCAGGAAGCAAGGCATTGACGGCCTGGTTGAGGGCGGGGCCAAAGGGCAGGAGGTCAGGCAAGTTGGCACCTGCCTGAGCGGGGATCCCATGAGCAGAAAGGAGAGCCCCGCATGTTTCCTGGTGACCGGCAAGAGGGAAGAGTGGGGAGCCTGGCAGGCTCCATCTTCGCCCCCCCTCTCGTGGAAGAGAGAGAGAGGCTGGCACCAAAAGGCTCCAGGAGAGGGGCCGGCTGAGGCACATTGTCGGTACCTTTCTCCTGATGTGGAGGAGAGACCGGAGGAGTCAAGAAGGAGAGCCTGGTGAGTGAGGCTCACAGTGAGCAGTGTTGGTGCTCCCTGAGGCATCGTGGTGCCGGTGCTGATTACCTTGTGGGCATATTTTTTGATCCTAAGTCCCGGAGTGGGACCTGAGCGGCACGGTGGTGCCAGTGCCGAGTTGTAGACAAAGCTGCACCGCGAGAGCACAGGCAGCTGCAACGTGGGGCGATATTGTTTTTAGAGTCCCAGTGGAGGCTCAGGAGGCACGGCAGTGCCAAAGGTGATTCCTCAGCTGAACCGCAAGAGGGTGGGCAGCTGCAACACAGGAGGCCTTTTCTTTTTCTGCTAAGAAAGGGGTGAGTTGCACCCCCCTGCCCCAGTGCACAACGCACGTTGTTCTTGCTGCAAAGGCAGCCAAAGGGGCCAGTGGAAGGCCCCAGTTATGCCCTGATATTTGGGACAAAGGGCATTGGGCCCAATAGGAAGGCCAGTTGGCCTGGGGTCAGTGTGGGTAGAACGTAAGGCCCTACAGAGATGGAAAAATGTGTTTATGCCTATTATGATTGTTGCTAAATGTGATTTATGCACCATGTGTTGAGGCCTAATGTTATGCTATAATGTTTATGCATAATGTGTTCCAGAGTACAGTATTTTACCAGTAATTTCTGGTGGCGTTATTCTTACTAATTGTGCTTTGTGATGGCTCTGACAGTGGCCCGATTGGCCCTGTCATGTATATAATCCCCTGTAATTTATGACCTGGTGCCAGTTGGCACAGTGTATATTGTGTGGTTATGATTCTAATGTGTTTTGGATAATACCAAGGCTCTTTTTATATAACCTTGTGTGGAGTTCCTTTTGTGGTGTGCCTAGTGTGTTGCTGCTGTGTGTGTGTGTTGCTCCATAACTTTACACAATGCCTTTGGGATAAGCCTGACTGCTTGTCCCAAGCTACCGAGGGGGTGAGCAGGGGTTGTCTTCAGTGTGTAACTCCCTTGCCCTGACTAGATTGGTGGTTTCTGCCTGGCTGAGGCGCTTGCCGTAGCCAGCCAGAAATGCCATCTCTAACACCAACTCTTTCCCTACTATTGCGGTGACTGAAGTAAGAATAGTAAATCCAACCCATCCAAGGTCTAACACTCTCCCTACAGTTGCATAAACTAAAGTGGGAATAGTATATATAATATTCTTAGAATCCAATAGTTTTCCTACTATTGGTTAAATAGATTTTATAGCATTTGTTGTTTTTTTATTATATTTTACACTATTTGTTTGCATTTTTAAATGTATTTGAATGTTTTTTGTACTTTTAGTAAATATGCTACTTTGGTTTTAAATGTGTAATATTTTATTTATTACCTAAATTAATTGATATATTTTTGTTATTGAAATGTTTATTTCATTTATGGTTTTATTGGTATATATATATATATATTACCTACTGGCGGCCGCCAGTAGGTAGTTATAGTTGGGACCTATTTTCCATAGGAAATCCGCAACATTCTATTCGCAATAACTTTGGCGCCGGTTGACGAATCTTCACAAAATTTTCAAAACTCGTTGGGCACTCCGGTCCGCTCCTATCTTGAAAGTTTTGGGGTGATTCGTCAAGCGGGGACCGAGAAAAAAGAGGGGTCCCAAATAATGTTTTCCCCATGCAATTTCCCATAGGAAACTTTAGACACGGCTACAGCCCGAACCGCTGAACGGAATTACACCAAATTTGGCAAAGAGGTAGTTCTTGATTCAGAAAGAACCCTTTTTTTAAATGGTGTAAATCCGCTCAATAGTTGCTGAGAAATTCAAAAGTAAAAACACATATATATCTAGGGCTGCGGATCCTCCCGAGCAAGAGCTTTATGCTAATTGGCTGTCAACACTTCAAAACAGGGAGTGTTGGCAGCAGTCTTGTGCCTCGGTAGAACTGAGGCACAAGAAATCAAGAAAACAAATGTGCAAAACGCGAAAAGAGGGCAGGGTAGAAACACCCTGACCCCCTAGGCCTGCTCAGTGGGTCCCACAAGGACCAGCGCATCCCGGCCGCAAAAAGAAAAATGAAGCGCGGGCTACCACGCTTCGTTAGTATTTAGCCCCCAGGTGGGCCAAGTCCCGGGGGCAATATTTTTTAATGTAAAGTGGGGCTCAGACGGGCCCCCCAGCCCCGGGGACCGTCACCCCCGGGGTTTTTTGCAAATATGTGGGGGGGCTCTCAGCCCCCCCAGCCCCAGGGACTGCCACCCCTCGGGGCTTCAAATAGAAATGGGTGGGGGGCTCGAAGGCCCCCCCAAGCCCCGGGGACCGCCACCACCCGGGGTTTTAAAGTTTAACGTGGGTGGGCATCCAAGCCCCGGGGACCGCCACCCACCAGGGCTTAAAATAAATTATTGTGTATATTGTGTAGCGGGGGCACACGGAACCCCCGCTGCCCCGGGGACCACCTCCCCCGGGTTTCTTTTTAATTAAATAAACCTGTGTGGGGGGCTTGACCTCCCCCCACATGCCCCGGGAACTGCCACCTCCCCGGGGCACTAACTCTTTAAATTTGGGGGTTCGTTAAGGACCTCCAAGCCCCAGGGACCACCACCCCCTGGGGTTTTGAAAATGTTGGGAGGGGGGCCGCGCGCCCCCCCCCTCCTGGAGACCTTGATTGCCCTGGGGACTGCCATCCCCCAGGGCCGGCTCCTGCAGTGTCCTGGGGTGCCCACCCCGGGACACTATAGTTTGCTATGGAAGGGCGGGAGCCTCACGGCTCCCGCCCTGCCATAGCAAACTTGGTTTGGATTTTGAAAGAGAGAGCAGGGAAACCGGCTCTCTCTTTCAAAATGCAAACCAAATAGCTTTTCCACACGGGGAGCTGCATCTTAGCAGCTCCCCGTGTGGAAAAGAAATGCCGGCTCCCGAGGGACGCGAGGAGCCGGCGGGACCGCAGGGGATTGGGGACCCCCACGGTCCCCAATGGAGAGAGGGCCAGTCCCGGGGGATGGGGTCCCCGGGGCTACAAGTGGCCCGGGGAATTAAAATAAATAAATAAATAATAAAAAAACAAAGGCCGGCCCTAGGATATGGGGTCCCTGGGACGATTAAGGCCTCGGGAGGGGGGCCATATGACCCCCTTCCAAATTATTATTATTATTTTTTTTAAGTAGGGGGCAGGCCCTGCAGGATGGGGTCCCCAGGGCCAATAAATTAGAAAAAGAAGGAGGGCCACACATTGCCCCTTCTTAAAAAAAAAAATGGGATCGCACTGGAGACCACGCCCCCTCCTTGCTGCACTCTGCAAACGAGCCCCCTGGCGCATTTGCAGATGGGGAACGAATTCCCCTTGAATACAGGGGGTCCCTGGAGGCCAACTAGCCCACCAGGAACCTCCAGTATGCGCCAGGGGTCTGAGGCCCCGCCCCTCTTTACACCTCTCTGAAAAGCAGCTCTGTGGCGCTTAATGGAGGTAGCTGGTGGGCTAGTTGCACCCCAGGGACCCTCAGGATTCAAGGGGAGTTAATCCCCCAACTTAAAATGCACCACGGGGCGCGTTTTCACAGGGGTGAAGGGAGGGGGCGGGACCCGAGGTGACATGTGTGCAAACACTCCCTGTTTGTTTTAAGTTGAGGAATTAATTCCTCTTCAATCCTGAGGGTCCCTGGGGGCCAACTAGTCCATTAGGTACCTCCAGTAAGCGCCACGGAGCTGCATTGCTGAGTGTTGTAAAAAGGGGCATGGCCTCTGAACTCCTCTCGGCAACGCAGCTCTCTGGCATATACTGGAGGTACCTGGTGGGCTAGTTGGCGCCCAGGGACCCTCAGGATTGAGGAGGAATTAATTCTCCAACTTAAAACATGCCATAGGGCGTGTTTGCAGACATGTCAGGTCAGGTCAGGCCACGCCCCCTTCCTTCACCATTGTGCAAATGCGCCCTGCGGTGAGTTGTATGTTGGGGAATTAATTCTCTTTCAATTCTGAGGGTCCCTGAGGGCCAAGAAGCCCAACAGGTAGCTCCAGTATCTGCCAGGGAGCTGCGTTGCAGACAGGTGTTCAGAGACCACGTCCCTTTTTACACCTCTCTGCAACGCAGCTCTGTGGCGCTTACTGGAGTTCCCTCGTGGGCTAGTTTGACCCTAGGGACCCTTAGGATTCAAGGGGACTTAATCTCTCAACTTAGAACGGCCACAGTGCGTGTTTACACAGTTGTGAAGGGAGGGGACGGGGCCTGAGGTGACGTGTGCAAACACGCCCTGTGGCGCCTTTTAAGTTGGGGAAATAATTCGCCTTCAATCCTGAGGGATCCTGGGGGCCAACTAGCCCACCAGGTGCTTCCAGTAAGCGCCAATGCGCTGCGTTGCAGAGCAGTGGTGCTGGCCGTGCCCCTTTTTACACCTCTCTGCAATGGCGCTTACTGGAGGTACCTAGTGGGCTAATTTGCCCCTAGAGACCCTCAGGTTTCAAGGGGACTTATTCTACCAACTTATAACGGCCACAGGGCGTGTTTACACAGTGGGGAAGGGAGGGGACGGGGCCTGAGGTGACGTGTGCAAACACGCCCTATGGCGCGTTTTAAGTTGGGGAAATAATTCCCCTTCAATCCTGAGGGCCCCTGGGGGCTAACTAGCCCACCAGGTGCTCCAGTAAGCGCCACTGTGCTGCGTTGCTGAGTGGTGGTCTAGGCCATGCCCCTTTTTACATCTCTCTGCAACGCAGCTCTGTGGCGCTTACTGGAGGTACCTAGTGGGCTACTTGGACCCTAGGGACCCTCAGGATTCAAGGGGGCTTAATCTCCCAACTTAAAATGGCCACAGGGTGCGTTTACACAGTGGTGAAGGGCGGGGACGGGGCCTGAGGTGACGTGTGCAAACACGCCCTGTGGCGCCTTTTAAGTTGGGGAAATAATTCCACTTCAATCCTGAGGGACCCTGGGGGCCAACTAGCCCACCAGGTGCTTCCAGTAGTGCCACTGCTCTGCATTGCAGAGAGGTGGTCTCGGCTGTACCCCTTTTTACACCTCTCTGCAACGCAGCTCTGTGGCGCTTATTGGAGGTACCTAGTGGGCTAGTTGGAAACCAGGGACCCTCATGATTCAAGGGGACTTTATCCCCCAACTTAAAACGCCCACAGGGCTTGTTTGCACATATGTTAACTCAGGCTCCCCCATCCCTTCACCAGTGTGCAACACACCCCATGGCGCGTTTTAAGAGGTAATTTTAATCCCCATGCCCTATTATATACTAGGGGCTTACAGAGGAGGTCATGCTAATCACAGGGGGACCCCAACGCATAGTGTTCCCTAGTATATGTAGGTGTTTTCACTGTATTCTAAGTGTCTTTTAACATAGCACTGGCTCTAGGACTGGTTAGTCAAACTCAGTTACCACCAGTATCCGTCTGAAAATTTGAGGGTACAGGATGATTTTGCAACAAGGCTTATTTCTGCTCTTCTGTTTGTTCTTTCTGCACGTTTTCCTTCTTCCTGCACTTTTCTTCGTCTTTGAGGACTTCTGTTGCTTCTTTCTGCATTTTTTTTCTATCTGTGCGTTTTTTCTTCTTTCTTCACATGTCCTATCTCTGTAGGCATAGTGAGAAATTATCATTTGAAAAACCTTTGAAATTCATTGAAAAAACCATAGGTTTCAGGCACGTTATAGTTAGGAATTAGCAATTAAAAAACCTTAGAAATTCACTGAAAAAACATAGGTTTCAGGGGCGTTATAGTTAGCTGGATATTTCACTCGTACAAAACCATAGAAATTCCCCCGTTATAGTTAGTTCAGCTAACTATAACTCACGCGCACGCAATGCACTGCTGATGACATCACATATTACATAACTTTGAACATGGTCAGTGACATCACTCATGACATCACTGATGACATCTCAAATTACATCACTGATGACATCCCTGATGACATCATCCTTGTGATAGAGTGGGAGACCTCCTCTCACCCTAATATAACCTTTGATACACACACTCAAAAATACAAACTAACATTTTCAAAACAATGGACATACCAATGCCATTTACAACACACCTATTCAGTAAGATCTACAGACACATCCACTCATTCACCAAAAGTCCTATACAGTCACTCATACATGTATTCACTCATCATATGTACTCATGCACCTATACATCCTGTTCCACACAATCACTCATCTATAGTTACTCACACACATACTCACACATGCCAACAAAATATCAAACATCCATTTACATATACAGTTATACACACACTACCACACTTACTTCTACCAAAACTTACACATACTTACTCTCTTAAACAATCACTTATAGAAACACCAACCTATTTCTACAGGAACTCTTCCAATGTCTCACTCTCCCTTATACTCACTTATATACACCAATACTCACATATACTAGTTTAAAACATATGTAGTTACTCATAAAGACACTATTGAGACAGTCATTCACTGTAAGCCTGGGCAAAGCACTACGCTATGCTCGCGTAGTTTGCGAAGTTCGCGCTACTTCGCACTACGCGAACTGCACGTAGCACAGTGCGAACACGCGTAGCGTAGTGTTGCGTAGTGCTGCGGTCATTTTTTGCTTGCTCGCGGTCCTCAACGTCAAGTTGGCGACCGCGAGCAAGCAAAATGACATCCCGGCGAGACTTTTTCCTTGTTCCCGATCAGCAACAACAAGTTGGCGATCGCGAGCATGGAAAATAAACCTCCCGGCGAGATTCCCAACGCGAGGAGGTCAGGTTTCTCATTGCGAGTGGTCGCGTATGCTCGCGACCGCTCGCGATGAGAAACTACCAGTTCGCTTTGAGAAAGCTGCCGCTCGAGTAAAAATCTACTCGAGCAGCAGAAAACTACAGCTTGCACTGTGCAAGATGCCATTTTCAATGATTGCACAGTGCCGGTTGCTTGTCCGCACTGTGCAATCATTGAAAACGACATCTGGCACAGTGCGAACAAGGTACTACGCAGTTCGCGAAGTGCACTTTGCGTAGCTTCGCGAAGTGCTACTTCGCAAACTACGCCCAGGGTTAATTCACTGACTAACATACCCATACACACTGTCGTCCACCTATACAGTCCTGCATACATGCTGTCTTCAACACTTATAAACAGTGAGTCACTCATTCATGCATCTGTGCACTAAGTAATACCCCCCACCGAACCATACAGACACTCAGACACTCATACTGATACTCAAAAAACCAACTAATAACCTATATAGACACTCATACTCACCAACCTATGCAGCCACGTATACACAAAGTGAGAGACTGATACAGATATTTACATATTTAAACATTACTCACTAACCCATGTATTCACTAAAATACACTTAATCAGTCACTTATACAATCAATTTTACAAAAAAGAAATCATCCATTTAGACACTTATATACCCATTTATTCTTCCATCGACCTTGAGATGTACATATATAAACACATTTATTTGTCAGAAAAACACACATTCACTGGATGATGTAATCAGTGATGTCATCAGTGATGTCATTTGAGATGTCATCAGTGATGTCATGAGTGATATCACTGACCACGTCATGAGTGATGTAATATGTGACGTCATCAGCAGTGCATTGCGGGCGCGCGAGTTATAGTTAGCTGAACTAACTATAACGGGGGACTTTGTATGGTTTTGTACAAGTGAAATGTCCAGCTAACTATAACGCCCCTGAAACCTATGTTTTTTTGTGTGAAAATATATATAGTTAGGACCAAGTTTCCATAGGAAGAACATTTTATTTTTGCTTATAACTTTGGCGTCGTTTGATGAATCTTCATGAAATTTTCCAAAATAATTCTTTGTTCATATCAGCTCCTACGTTGAAAGTTTGGGGGTGATTCGTCAAGGGGGGCCTGAGAAAAAAGGGGGTCCCTAAACATGTTTTCTCAATGTAAATTTCCATAGGAAACTTTAGACAAGGCTGCAGGTCGAACAGGTGAACGGAATTACCCCAAATTTGGCAGGGAGAAGGCTCTTGGTCTAGAAAGCACTCGTTTGTTTATTTGGTGTAAATCCATTCTGTAGTTTTGGAGAAATATCGAAATTTACAGATATCGATATTTGGGAATTCTGCCATCTGATTGGCTGAGGCGTTACGATCAAGAGCTTGTTGCTTATTGGCTGCGAGTGGTTGCAACTAGGAAGTATTGGCAGTTATTTTGTGATTCCGTTGAAACGAGTAAGGGGGGAAAAGGGCAAAAAGAGTAGGAAACAGGAGGATAGGAGCACTGTAACCTCTGTGGGGGAGTGCGAAGCGAAGTAGTGCGGTGTTGCTCAGAGTGACATGGTGCTGAGATGAGATGCTGCTACACTCGGGTATGAAACCGAGAGCCTAAACCGTGAGGTCATTGCTGTAAAGTGATGTGCTCTGGTGTTTGTAGCATACCTGTGGAAGTAGTGTTAGTAAGCGTTTATACAATACAGGGAGTGGGAAGCGAACTACTGACCTCTACCGTGCGTTTATACTATACCGGAAGTGGGAAGCGAAGTACTCACGCCTACCGGTGTGAAGACTCGGGGATCAAACTGAGCTGATTGTTGTAAAGTGATGGGCTGTGGGCACTGTAGCATACTGGCCGCTGTAGTATAACTGTGTATGTAGTGTTAGTATGCATTTATACTATACAGGGAGTGGGAAGCGAGCTACTCACCCCTACCGGTCTGAAGACTCGGGGATTAAACCTTGAGCTCATTGCTGTAAAGTGATGTGCTCTGGGCGCTGTAGCAGACCTGTGGACGGTAGTGTTAGTTTGCGTTTATACAATACAGGGAGTGGGAAGCGAACTGCTCACCCCTACCGCTCTCAAGACTCTTGGATGAAACCATGAGCTCATTGCTGTAAAGTCATGTGCTCTGTTTAGTGTTCCAATGCAAGTCATAGTAGAATGTTACTATGTACTGCTACTATAATGTAAGTATGTAATGTTAGAATATAGGGCTGTCATGAGGGGAATCTTGGGGATTTTTTACACGGTGCTGGAGAAGACGGTTGCCTTGCTGTCCGGTTCTGTTGGTGGCTGTTTAAGCTGTCTTCTTTTCCTGCAATAAATCTACTTATCGGATCCACTGCTGTCTTCCTCTTCACTTCATAAATTTGGCGACGAGCGGGAGAAGGTAAAAAGAAGGGAGCACTCACCAAGATTTTGAGCTGGATTTATATTTTTTGATTTTGGGCTTCATCTGCCTCTTCACTACACTCTGGTTGCTGTACTACATGTGTGCAAGTAGTGTTAGTATGCGTTTATACTAATTCTGTAGTTATGCATTAACCAATGCATCATGGCCCTATGGAGCACCACCTCCCAGGCGCAGGTCATACAATGTCCCGTTGTGTGCATCCACGGGACATTTATGTTTGCTATTACAGGGCGGGAGAATTGCTTCCACCCTGTGATAGTAAATTATTGTTTGCCTTGTTGAAGCGAGAGGAAAACCTCGTATCGCTTCAATAAAGCGGATCCGGATGGTAAAAATGGAGACAAAAAATGAAGCGGGTCTCACCCGTTCATTTAAATGAGCCCACTGGTAGGTAATGTTCCGGGGCCAATCCTATTATTATATTGTGGGGTCTCTGCAGCACTGGGGACCTTAATCGCATATGGAAATTAGGCGCGGGAGGGCACAGAGATGTTTCGCAGACGAGGGCATCAACACCTCCTCGGGTATTGTTTACGAATTGTACAGGGGGCTTCGAGGCCAACTCAAGGCCGGGGATTGGCAACCTCCGGGGCTTTACTTAAATATGCAGGGTGGGCCTCGCCAGTCCTTGAAGCCTCGGTGGCCCTAGGCAGTGCCTTATTGGTTCTGAAATCAACGGGCAGTACTCATGGTGTTATTAAGTGATACACTCATAGAACCCTTGCCGTTGTAGAATTACCCAGGTTTCATTTATGTAATAGTCTGTTGGTTTATATTTGGTAGGTGCACCGCAAAATTAAAAATGTTTTCCCTCATAACCTACTATCAACCGCCGATTTTCACAATAAACTACAGGCTAGTGTTGTCAGAAAAAAAAGACCCATACACTCACTTATTTATTGGTAAAAAAAATAGCTTTTATTAAAACAACACAAATAAATGGAAACGTAACTTTATTTGAACAACAGTAAAACATGAAAGAAGTGGGTGGGACTCCTCTGGAAGCAGTGTACAAAACCTGCAAGAGAAAAAAGAAACATAAGTATGTGTGCCATGTCCAAGAGAACAAGAATTTGCAATGCAATAGGTCTCGCATTAACGCAAGTTTAAGCTATTGGCATTGTAAATGACAATGCCTTTTATTGATGTTTTAAAAACGAAAACAAAAATAAAAGGCATTGTTATTTGCATTGTCAATAGCTCAAGCTCACGTAAATGCGAGACCTATTGCATTGCAAATGCTTGTTAATTGCTGTCAGGTCTACGACCAGGAGGGACCCGGCCCACTTAAAGCCCTGCGCACTGTACGTTTCAAGCAAGCGCCCTCTACACGAGACTAAAGACTCCTTGACCTTTGACCCAAGGCACCCTGCCCATTGACACTGGCTCCTGCTCACAGTATGAGGTTCTTATCCCTAAAACTCACCACCATTGGCTCACCGCATGAGACCAGAGGCAGCCTTAAGCCGCGCTCTGGCATCAGAAAAGAGGCAATACCAACACACGCCCTGAAGTTCTCGTAAGGCGCCACTTAGGCGCTCTAAAAACGTCAAAATAAATACAATAAAATAACAAGCCTGGGAGTTGTGTGCGCGCGCGCTAAAATAAAATAAAAAAAGTGCTCAATTGGTGCTCAGAGGTGCTTGAGTGTGTGCGCTGGCGATGAGCAGGTGCGTGATCGCGCATCCTGCTCTTTTTCAAAGCACATACTTGTGCTTGTAGCGCGAGGCAGCGCACTCCCGCATGCCGTATGCCGCCACAAGCACGAGTATGTGCTTTGTAAAAAGAGCTGCACGATGACTAAAGGTCTGCTATGCCGTGCATGCGCACTAGGTAGGCGAGACCAAAAAGAAAGGTAGTCAGAATGAAAGGAAGAAAGTGAGAATGGGACAGAGAGCGAGTGGGTGGAAGGGAGAAGGGGAGGGAGAGTCAAAAGAACAGAGTGAGGAGGAGACAGAGCGTCGGCCTACTGCACCCAGCCCTCACTGTTCACCTCCCGTCACCTGTGTGTCTGGGATGCTGGGGTCCATGAGAAACAGTGCAGTCGAGCAAGTCTTTCAAATGAAAAATAGATATGAATGAGGCCAGCGTGTCTGCACCTATGCACCCAGGCTGCTGCACCCCAGCCCCTTCCGCTGCGCTGTGCTCAATTGCAGCTTCTGTGCACCGAGGCTTCACTGCTCACCTGCCACAACCGATGTGTCCAACGACGTACCGGTGCGAGCTCCAACTCTGGGGTGCCGCTCTCAGGGTGGCACAGCAGGTCTCCAGTAGGGGACGGTTTCTTGCTACCACGATGGAAGGTGTCAAAAAGGCCAGAGCATCAGCACTGGTTGAGCACCTGTTGCATGCTTTTTCGTGCAACTAACTCAGCGTCTGAAAAGGGAGAAATAATATAATGGTGGAAGCGTCTTAAGGTAAATGAAGGTTTATTTCAAGCTTAAGAGAGAACACCAGTTGAGGGCATCCTTCCTTCTTGAAGTACGATCTACCAACTGTTGGTGGTAAGCGTGGTTCAAAGAGGAGTTGGAGTGCACGAGAATACACAAGGGTAAATAATAATATATTATGCCAACGTTCACATACAAAGGAACAGAGCGCATGCTAGAAGGATAATGTGCGCGTACAATGCAGTTGGGCAAGCCTGTGTGCATGTACACTTAGTAATCAGCTCACTACAGTGCCCCAAAAGTCAACGACACATGTATGTAGGGCAGCGCTGCCCGCTGGCTCAGGCCTACAGTACGGTCCAGCAGGTCCTTAAAATGAGACAGAGATGTGACTGAATGAGGTCAGAGATCACATCATTACGCACGGCAACATCGCTTGTTTGCACCTGTGCACCCAGGCTGATGCACCCCATTCCTTCCACCGCACCGCGCACAATTGCAGCCCCTGTGCACCCAGGCCCCACTGCTCACCTGCTGTCATTGGTTTGTGTCCAAACACGACGGCCAGCAGGGTTCACAATTCAGATGTAGTTTTGATTGCCAGGATGATGTACACCACATGGATCCCTTTTTTTTATTGTGCATTGTGATATGCGAGGTGGATGCAGCCATATCACCTGAAGCAGTGTGGAAGAACTGGGACATGTGGCGTCATCGTTATCCTATTTATACGTACGCAAAGTGGGCTGGGCTTACATACGCCAGGCCAGCGTAGGGGTGTAAATAATTATTCCGGGGACCTGGGCGTTGTTCAGTTCCTGCCTGGGCAGGACGTTTACTTATGTGTTTGTCCCTGTTGCAGTTTTGACGTTGCACAATCCGCAGCTTACATTAATGTAGCATGTACCGGGAGGCCGGCAACTATCGCTAATGAGATGCTGTCCAAAAACATTGAATGGACAACATCACATGTCGTTGTCAAGCTTGTGGATATGCGCAGACACGCATGTCAATGGTGTACGGTATTTTTGAAAGTGTTGCTATCGCGAAGTGCACACATGTGAATGTGCTCGGATGGAGGGAGGATCAGCAGTGAGGTTACGTCATACACAGTGATAACGTTCATTACAGTCAAGCAATGAATGTCAAACATGAATCTGAAGGGCTCACATATGACACACTACTATACTTGTAAAGCCTGACAACAGAGCATACTGCAACACAAATCTACACATTACTCTTTACTGTTTGTCACACGTGATCTAGGATGTGCACTCTGCCCATGGCTGATGATACCCCTTCGAGCCACTAATACCCAGGCCGAAAGGCAGCACAATAATGCGCACACACACACACACCAGGGGCATCGTGTAACACACATTTGTTTTTTGATGTAACGTTTCAGATGCATGGCTATCACACATGGAAGGCTAATGTACAGAGCATGATTATTGATCAAGATGATCGTTGCATGTTGTGTGTACTATAAGATATGTGTACACAGCAAAAAAGCAGAAGAGTTGTCGCTCATCAAATAGTGTAGAGAGAATGACTAAAATGGGTGGGGTCCTCCAACTGTTACAATGGGAAATGTTATGAACCAATCAAAAGCTTTTTTTTAAGGTCACGTGGCAAACACGCACCGAGCGCACAAGGAGGCCGCACCCAACACGATTTTGAGAAAATATATTTACCATAATATAAGTTTATTACAGTTAGAAATTTATAAACGTGAAAATATTTTAGATTATCGCTTGCTCTCATATACACTTTAAACTTATTTAGATATAGTTTTGAGACATAAAAAAATAAATGAGGGAATGCCATTGCCGGTGCGATACCATACGTCTATGACGTAACACAAGGCCTGGCAGCGTGCACTCGTCGCATATGGAATGCGCAGCTGGCGCGACCCTATAGGTAGATGACGTAACGCGCATATTGGTACCACGCAGCCGTCGCATACCAAACTAGGAGCTGGCGCGAATTTATACGAATATGATGTTAGGCGGGACACAGTGCTACGAAGCCGTCGGATACGAAATGCGCATCCTTAACGAGTTTCGCAATATCACGGATAGGATTCGCGTGGTGATGGAGCTTGGTACACTACTGGTACGGGAGTCTAGTTTTCTAAAAAAATAAATATATATATACATACTTTTTTTGTAAGATATAAAAAATTACATATTTTTCAAATTGAAAAAAAAAGGTTAATAAAGTTGCAAAATATTACAAAAAAATAGAAAAACTATAGGTTTTATAAATATTAAAATATGAAATTAACATTTAAAAAACCTTTGAAATTCACTGAAAAAAACCACAGGTTTTACAGACGTTATAGTTAGGAATTAAGATTTAAAAAACCTTAGAAATTAACTGAAAAAAACATAGGTTTCAGGGACGTTATAGTTAGTGGGACATTTGACTCATAAAACCAGAGAAATTCGCCTGTTATAGGTAGTTGAGCTAACTATAACTCACGCGCCCGCAATGCACTGGTGATGACGTCACATATTACATCACACATGACATGGTCAGTAACATCACTGATGACATCTCAAATGACATCACTGATGACATCATCCACATGATAATTTGATGCACATACTGATGGCCTAATACAAACTTTGATACACGCACTCTAAAATACAGACTACTATTTTTGAACCCATACACACAACAATGCCAGATACTACATACCACCCTCTATTTCCTAGGTCTACACTCACATCCACTCACTTATACCTGCAGTTACTCATCAATACAGTATTATAATATGCACTCATACACCTATACATACAGTCACAATCCGCCACTCATCCATAGAGTTACTCACACACCTGGTCAGTCATGCAAAGAATCAATCACATAGGCATTTACTCATGTATAGAGTTATACACACCAACTTTGTTACTTATACACACACCACATCACTTATTTATGCAGATACTAACATACAATCACTGATACAAGCAGACACTCTTTTATACACCCACTCTTCAAATAACTTACTCTCACGTATAGTCATTTATATACTCCAACACTCACATATACTGCCTTAAAACATATGTAGTTACTCACACATATACCAGTGAGACATTCATTCTCTCACCAACACACTCATACACATACTAACTCACCCATACAGCACTTCCCAGATGCACTTTTTAATCCATACAACCAGTGAATCACTCACTCAGACATGTATGCACAGAGTCAAACCCCCCCCTGCACCCACCCATACAGACAGTCAGGCACTCAGACAACAAATCAATAACCCATATAGACACTCATGTAGCTACTCACCAACCCATGGAGCCGCTTATACACCAACTGAGACACTAATACAGACTTTCACACAGTTTAGTCACTAACCCATACATTCAGTAACACATGTTCAATCACTCATTTATACAGTCAGTCACGCACCTACTAAATAATCCATTCAGGGACTTGTAAATTCACTCTTTCTTCAATACACCTTGGCATAGACATATATGAAAAATATTTAAACTTTACAGAAACGCACATTCACTGGATGATGTCATCAGTGATGTCATCAGTGATGTCATTTGAGATGTCATCAGTGATGTCATCAGTGATGTCACTGACCATGTCATGAGTGATGTAATATGTGACGTCATCACCAGTGCATTGCGGGCGCACGAGTTATAGTTAGCTCAACTAACTATAACAGGTGAATTTCTCTGGTTTTATATGAGTCAAATGTCCAACTAACTATAACGTCCCTGAAACCTATGTTTTTTTTCAGTGAATATATATATATTTATAATTCACTGAAAAAAACATAGGTTTCAGAGACGTTATAGTTAGAAATTAGCATTTAAAAAAGCTTTGAAATTCACTGAAAAAACCATAGGTTTCAGAGACGTTATAGTTAGAAATTAGCATTTAAAAAACCTTAGAAATTCACAGAAAAAAACGATAGGTTTCAGGGGTGTTACAGTTAGCTGGACATTTCAGTCGTACGAAACCATAGAAATTCCTCCATTATAGTTAGTTCTGCTAACTAAACTCGCGCGCCCGCAATGCACTGCTAATTATGTCACATATTACATCATTCATGACATGGTAAGTGACATCACTGATGACATCACTGATGACATCATCCAGTGAATGTGGTTTAGTTTGAAATTTAAATATACATTACATATATATATATACCAATCTGTATTGAAGATTGAGTGGATATATAACTGGTGGATTTAGTAGCTGTCTGACTGTCTGTTTAAGTGAGTAATTAAAAGTGTCTCACTTAATACATGGATTAGTAACTAAACTATGTGAATGTGTGCATCACTGTTTCTGTTGTTGTATAACATGCTGCATCAGTTGGTCACTAACTACATGAGTGTGTATATTAGTTATTGATTAGTTGGGTGAGGATTAGTATGGGACACTGAGTTTGAGTGTGGTTGGATAGGGTGTGTGTAACACTATGCATAGATGTGTGAATGGTTGATTGACTAGGTGTATAGGTTTAAGAGTGCATGTGGAAACAGTTGTTTGGGTGACTGAGTGTATTTATTTGTATGTTGGTGAGCGAATATATGTTTTAATTGTACATCTTCAACAAAGTAAAAAAATAAAAGGCATTGTATGTAGAGTTGGTGTATATAAATAAGCACATAAAAGAGTCCGTGATTGTGAGAGTAACTATATGAATGAGTGTATAATTGTAATGGTGATTTTTTAACATATTAACTATGAGTTACTATGTGTTTGAATAAATGAGGAGTTGTGTGTATAATTGTGTAAGTGAGTAAATGTAAGTGTGATTATTTTTTTTCATGAGTGAGTAGGATGACTGCATAACCGACTAAGATGACTGCTGATGTATCAATGTCTATATATGTGTATAAGTGCATTTGATAGTATTCTATTAATTAGTGACTGCATGTATAAGTGATTCTGTTGTTGAATGGGTAGTTGTGTGTGTAGACTTAGGAATCAGTGAATGGGTATGTAGTAACTGGTATTGGTGTGTCAATGGTTTCAAATATGGTACTCTGTATTTTACAGTGAGTGATGAAAGGTTATACTAGTGTATAATGAGGTGTATCAGATTGTCACGTGGATGATGTCATCAGTGAGGTCATCAGTGGATGTCATTTGAGATGTCATCAGTGATGTCATCTGTGATGTCACTGATAATGTCATGAATGTTGTAATATGTGACATCATCAGCAGTGAATTGCGGGCGCGCGAGTTATAGTTAGCAGAACTAACTATAACGGAGGAATTTCTATGGTTTTGTATGAGTGAAATGTTCAGCTAACTATAACACCCCTAAAACCTATGTTTTTTTCTGTGAATTTCCAAGGTTTTTTAAATGCGAATTTCTAACTATAACTTCTCTGAAACCTATGGTTTTTTCAGTGAATGTCAAAGCTTTTTTAACTGCTAATTTCTAACTATAACATCTCTGAAACCTATGTTTTTCTCAGTGAATTTCAAAGGTTTTTTAAACGCTATTTTTTAAGTGTATTAGTAGTTATACCTATTTTTTGTACTGATTTTCTACAGTTTTTAACTGTTTATTTATAAATATTTTATTCAATAAATAACATTATATATTTTTCTGAAAATTGCAAAAAAAATAAAATTAAAAGTGAAATATTGTTTAATTTTTTAATTTGAATATATTTATATTATTTTCTTTTAAAAACGTTTTTTTCTAAAATGTTTTTGGAGTCGCGCACCCAAAGTGTACACATCACGGTGGGTGCGCAGATTCTAGCCACCATTTTAGAAACATCGTGAAGGATCCGCGTACGGTGTGCGACGGCTGCGTGTTTTTCAGTTACATCATATACATTTAATATTACGTGATGTGCGCGATTGGTATGCGACCAGTCCACGACTCCTGCTCCCGCACATTTGTGACACATGCGCGTTATGGTACGCGACGCTTGCGCGGTGGCGTGTTCCGCATGATGTCATATACGTGCTGGGGCGCACTGGGTGCGCGACTCCCGCAAAATAAATTTATGTTCTAAAATGATATGTATGTGTGTTTAATATACATATTAGGGCAAGAGACTATCTAAGATATTCATTAAAATAATATATTTTTACTTATAATAAACTTATATTATTTTTAAATATATTTTCCCGAAGTCGCGTCGGGTGCGTGCTTCGTGAGCGCAGAGTGCACGTATCTCATGTGACCTCAAAAAAAAAGATTTCATTGGTTCATAACATTTCCCACAGTAACTATTGAAGGACCCCACCCATTTTAATCATTCTTGTTGGAGCATCTTTAGAGAGACATCTCTTTTCCTACAAGAACACTTTTTGCTTGTTTTTTTGGGTGTTTTTCAAAAAATATCAAACAAAATGGCATCTGGACAGCAGCAGAAGCAGGAGGAAGTATTTTCTGAAGAAGAATTCTTGTAGGAGGCACCCCATCCACAGAGGCCGGAATCTGTTGTGTGGAAATTCTTCACTTTTCCACATGGAGAGAAGAAAGTAAATGCGAGAAAGGTGAAGTGCAAAAAAAAAATACTCTTGTGGCACTGCTTCTATGTACAAGCACCTCCGGACCACACATCCTCTCAATCTTGCTCGGGAGGAAATGAGGCAAGTTGCTTTGAACCCCTCACCTGCTGAGGCAAGTACATCTGGAGCATCCTCAGGAACACCTGCAATGGACATTAGGCCAGAATTCACCTTTCTCGAGCAACACTGCGTGAAGTGTAAGAAACTTACATGCTTCGGTGAGCAGTCGGTGGATGCAGTTTGTGCTGCGCAACGCAACCATCGTTGTTAATTTTTCTGATTTTTTGTTTTTGGAATGATAAAAAAATACAAAATTGTTCAAAAAAATACAAAAGAAAAAAGAAGAAAAAAAAGTTCTTATCATAACTACCTTATCTGGTTAAAGAAAGAACTATAATTGCAAGGTAATGTGTGGAAGTTTGGTTGAATATATGTATACAGCATGATTGACTGAAAGAATGCATTACTAGTGTATGGTGAATTTATAGGTGAAGATTTATGAGGAACTACTGCGGCGTGACACTGCAAGCTCTTTAGCTGCACTGCACTGTGGCACTTCCGAAGCACAGGGATGTGACATATGTACATGAATATGTTTCAACTCTGTGCTTCCCTCTGCACTGCTGCACAAACTGCAGCCATGCGGTGACACAGGCCATGGTGCAAGGATGTCTGTGTCGTGTGGAGATTGTTTTTGTGCAGGAAGGGGCACCTTCCTGCACAAAAACAATCAGTAAAGGCATTTTCCTCTTTCAATGTATGCTGTGGAATGCAGCATGCATTGAAAGAGGAAAAAATGAGGAGAAATGAAAACAATTCTCCTTGTTGCGCCTTTGTTATATGCTGTAATTGTACTAATGATTAGACACATGTCTCTTTAAAGATTAGAATGTGTTTGTGCTGGGTAATCTAGAGTTTAGAATGTAACTTGTACAATATCATTCTTACTGGGATCTTGTGTTGGAGAAGTCGTGGGTTTCATATCTCTGGAATAAATCCTTTTACTTACAAAGAAGAAGAACCTGTTTTGCAGTCTTATTTCTTCGTTATCATCATACTACATATATTGGCGACGATTGGGATTATTTTGAGGAACCCACCGACCGTGTTTGGACAAGTTACAAAAGATCATCTTCAACCTTATTCATTTTCATCTGATTCAAGACAAATGGCACCTACGTGAGTGTGTTCTCATGTAAAACCTGAAAGACTGTAATTATTTCGCTGCTTTCCTGCTTGAGCATAAGCATCTTTTTACAATTTGTGGAAAGATTTGGAACTGCGTCAAGGCGAAAACCTTGTGGGTTTATATTCGTCAAAATTGTGCAGCCTGCGTTATCTACACAGAGATACTCGTGAGTGTTGGATTCGCTGTGGCTGATCAAATTTCATAGAAAGCACTCTACCTTGACGGCAAGTTTTCCGTTGCAACTCGCTGATTTTTAATTCTCGCCATTGTTCGACTGGAGTCACGGGAGCAGTCGCGGGATCAGACGCGTATCTCAGCAACATCTGTCATCAGCGCATCGTCAACGTCAACGTCACGCCTCAACGTCGACCTCACTTCACGTCTGCTCGTCACTGCGTGATTCTCGTACAAGCCGCCATCTTTAGTTGGGGAATAGCAGGACATTAACATTACGGATAGAAAATATCCCGTTTGGCTTTTTGGATTCTCTATTTATTACGGAGATCGAGCATATGGAACAACGGGTGGTATAGCTCGTTGAAGGAGAATTACTTTGGTATTCAAGTGTCATAAATTATTGTCTCAATCTGTTTCTTTTAGCTTAATGATATTTACGTACAAGACTACTTGCATAGGTGATGTTTAGGTAATTTATTAACCTATATTTTCTTTTTAGGTGTTATTAATATTTCTTTGTCAAATTCATACGTGGTATACTGGGCATATAATTATATTTTAAGCATGTCATCTTCATCAAACAATGTGATGCAGCCACCACCATTTTTGACAAATCCAGGTAAACCACTTATACCATGGCATAGATGGTTTAGAATTTTTGACAATTATTTGGAAGCTATTGATGCAACGAAATACTCTGCGGGAAGAAAAAAAGCATTATTGTTTAACCATTTAGGTAATGCTGGTCAAGACGTTTTTGATAATTTACCTGTAGTAACAGCTCCACCCAGGGATGAAAGTTGGAATGTATACGCAGAGGCCTTGGCTAGATTAGGTAAACAATATGTAGATGAGCCTTCCGTTATGGTTGAATGTCACCTATTTTTTAAGCGTAAACAAACACAAGAGGAATCCATTGAGGATTATTTAGCCGTGTTACGTGTTCTAGCGGCAAAGCGTCAATTTGCATCCCAATTGGACACTTATTTGCATGACCAGTTAGTGTTTAACTGTCATAATAAGAAAATACAAGAACATATTTTAACATGTAAGAACCCTTCACTAGATGAGGTTATGGACATTGCAAGGAGTATTGAAAGATCTGTGGTGTCCTCAAAAATTTTGACACAGAATTCTTCCAGTAATGTAGATTCTAAAGTTTTGCAGGTTGATGGGAGTGCTAACAATAATGAAACAAATATTAGTGCAGTGTCCACGAAAATGAAAGTTAGCAGTTCTTCAGTATAAAAAGGTTCATGTTATAGATGTGGTTCTAAGTATCACATGGGGAATTCACCCAATTGCCCTGCACAAGGGAAAAGATGTAATACATGTAAGAAGATTGGTCATTTTTACACAGTATGCAGATTTTCTAAACATAAAAGTCAGATCAATAGCGTAGACATTGAACAGGAGGATCTTTGCAGTGCCATGAACAACATGTTATCTACAATTGAAGTAAATAGTTTACGTGGTGATGTGAGAAGGTGTAAAGGACCGTTATGTAGCGTGTCTATTGGGGTTATTGATGTGAATGTCATGGCTGATTCAGGATCTCCCATTACTATTTTAGATGAGATAACATTTTGTAAGTTTTGGTCAAAGGTTCTGTTGAAACCTACAGATGTAAATCCTAAAGCATTTGGGGGGTTTGATATTACCATGAAAGGATATTTTTCTGATTCCATCAAGTTTATGGGTAGAGAGATTTACACAAAGATTTATGTTGCTGTGAATGGCAGGGACATTCTTGGGTGGCAAGATCAGGCAGATCTGGGAATTATTATGAGACCTGGACATATAGAACCTGTTACTTTAGGTGATCTGCCTATATCAACAATTGTACATAAACATGATTTAGAAAAGCACAATGTAGAAGATGTTAACAATATTGTAGCAAAGTATCCTAGCGTGTTTTCAGATAAGATAGGATTGGTTAAAAATTTCCATCATACTATCAAACTTAAAAAAAATGCTTTTCCTATAGTTCAAAAATGCAGACCTGTGCCTTTGTCTGCTAGAGAAGATTTACGGAAGACTTTGAATGATTTGTGTGCACAAGATATTATAATGCCTGTTGAGTCGTCGGAATGGGTTTCTGCGGCTGTAGTGGCTCGCAAGAGTTCTGGCGAGATCCGCCTATGTGCAGATTTGAGAGTTTTGAATAGAAATATTGTGGTGGATTGCCATCCACTTCCTAAGATCCAAGAGATGTTAGCAAATTTAGGTGGTAGCAAATTCTTTAGCACAATTGATTTAAAATCAGCTTACCATCAAATTCCATTATCTAAGGAATCTCAATCTTTAACCACTTTCGTTACACCTTTTGGTGTCTTCATGTACAAACGTATGCCGTTCGGGTTAGCGTCGGCTGCTAGTGTATTCCAACGTCTCATGGACAAGTTGTTTACTGGAATGAAAGGCATTCAGGCTTTTCAAGATGATATTTTAATTCATACTCCCACTCTTGAGTCACACTATTCACTACTTGATAAAGTTTTACATATATTAGAAGAGGCTGGTATGACTGTCAATAAAGGTAAATGTAAATTTATTACTCAGGAGGTGGATTATCTGGGGCATAATATTTCTGTTGATGGTATCAAACCTAAATTATCTCTTGTCAACGCCATTAAAGAAGCTCCGAGACCATTAGACAAGGATGCATTGAGAGCCTTTTTAGGTTTAAGTGAATATTATGCTCGGTTTGTGCAAAGTTATGCGATCATTGTACAACCTCTGAGGGACCTGTTAAAAAAGAATGCGAAATTTCTTTGGTCTGAGGAAACTCAAGTGTCCTTTGATAAGGTCAAAAAATTAATTTTGGAAGCACCTGCTATCAGAGCTTTTTCTCATGGTCATAATTGTGTAGTTACGGTAGATGCTAGTTCAAAGGGTCTAGGCGCAGTTTTAAGTCAAATTGTGGAGGGAAAGGAATTCACTATAGCATTCGCGTCAAGATCTTTGAGTAGTGCTGAGTTAAATTACAGCACTATAGAACGTGAAGCTCTAGCATGCTGTTGGGCTGTAGAGAAGTTTAAAATGTATATCTGGGGTTCAAGATTTCAGTTGTTTACTGATCATAAACCATTGATATATGTGTTAGGTGATAGTAATTCTAACAAAGCCTCCACTCGTTTGATCAGACTACTTGCTAGATTACAGGAATTTCATTTTGATATCAAGTACATTCCAGGTGGCAAAAATGTCAGGGCTGACTGTTTGTCGAGGATTCCTTTGGAGTGTGATGTCTCGGATGGTGATAGCAATAGTGATTCTGACGTGGTGTTTAGCATTAGTGATATCACACATATGACTAAGTTATCGGAAGAGGAATGGATGGAAGGTGCACAGAAAGATTCTAGCTTGGAAAGGGTGAAGAAGTTTTTGGTTCAGGGATGGCCATGTGATAGGAGTTTATCCATGCAGGATAAACGTTTCTCGCAAGTGGCGCACAAGCTTTCAGTTGTCAATGATATTCTCCTTAGAGATGACAAAGTTGTACCACCCGAGTGTTTAAGGAGTAAAATTATAGTGCTTGCGCATGAGGGACATTTAGGAATTTCCAGTACGGTTAGGAAAATCAAAGATGTGTATTGGTGGCCAGGCATAGATAGTCAAGTAAAGTTATTTGTGGATAAATGTCCAGAATGCTTGTGTTCTGACAAACACTGGCGTAATTATACTTCCCCTTTGTGTCTGGTTGAATGGCCCAGTGGACCATGGCAAAAGCTGGGGTTGGATTTTTCAGGTCCTTTTAACATACTTGGGAATGATAGCAAATTTTTGATTGTGGCTATTGATTATTTTTCTAAATGGTTGTATTTCTCTTTTGTCAAGAGCTCAGATTCCAAAGCAGCTATTTCCTTTTTGCAGCATTTGTTTTTGATTGAGGGGCTTCCTTCCCAGATTTTTACCGACAATGGTACCCACTTTGTTTCTAATGATTTTGAAAACTTTTTGAGTGAAGTTTCTGTAAAACATATTTTGGTGCCATTGTACAGTCCTGCCTCAAATGGTTTGGTTGAAAGAGCTAACAGAATGTTGAAGGAAGGGGTACAAACTGCCTTGAATAATGGTTTGGATGTATATAAGTATATCTGTGATAAGATTTGGAGTTATAATGTGACTCCCCATTCTACCACGAACTTGTCCCCATATATGTTATTGAGAGGTAGGAAACCGATCACAATGTTTAGTCCATCATGGCTGAAGGGTAAAGTAGAACTAGGTAATCACCATGAGATTGACTGGCAAAAAGTTAGGACATATGTAAGGGAGAAACAGCTTTCTTATAAAGCTAACTATGATGCTAGAAAACATGTTAAGGATATGGATTTGGTTCCGGGAGATTGGGTACTAATTAAAAAACCTATTAGAGTTGGGAAAGGTCAATCTAAATTTTCGGAACCAGCTAGAGTCATAAAGGTGGCTAGAATGTCAATTATGTTGCAAGATCGTGGATGGTGGAATCGGAATGCTTTAATTAAACTTAAAAAGGGTCAAGCAAAAATTATTTGTGATAAGTTGAGGTCTCAAGGTAAATTGTTTGATCATTCGGATTGGTTCAATTTAGGTGATCTGAATGGCAAGAATGATAAAAATGAGTTGTCTTCGCATTTTTCTAGTTCTTTGATAAGAGAGGGGGATGTTGACAATGGTTCTAGGAATAACGATGGTGACAATGGTTCTAGGAATAACGATTTGGAGATCTGTGATGACAGTGGTGAGACTAGAAATTTAAGTGGTTCTGGTGACCACATGTGTGTAAGGCAAAGTTCTCGAATTAGAATTCCATCTTCTCGAAATAAGGGTTTTGTTTATTATTAATGTGATATGTTGAATGTTGTTTATTGTTTTCATTTTCTATGTAAAAAGGGGGATGTGTTATATGCTGTAATTGTACTAATGATTAGACACATGTCTCTTTAAAGATTAGAATGTGTTTGTGCTGGGTAATCTAGAGTTTAGAATGTAACTTGTACAATATCATTCTTACTGGGATCTTGTGTTGGAGAAGTCGTGGGTTTCATATCTCTGGAATAAATCCTTTTACTTACAAAGAAGAAGAACCTGTTTTGCAGTCTTATTTCTTCGTTATCATCATACTACAGCCTTGCTACCCCAACTCTAGGATGGCGCAGCATTCACACACATCTCTAGATTTACGATTTCTCATTAACCTGGAGATGTGTCTTGTTCTATGGGTGTTGTGTGGAAACACCCACCGCAACACCTATGGGATGCCACTTCAACGCAAAGTTCTGTGTATGAATGGGTCGTATTTACAAGGAGAGGAAAAACTACGCAGGGTGGCTTTTCCTCTCCTTGTAAATTTGAAGGAGTGCCTGACGCCATCACTACGTTACAAAAAGTGACGTACTGGTGGCGCAGGGTGCTTGTAAATCTGCCCCATAAGTGCTTAGCTATTGGCAGACTGATACAATAAGAACATAGTGCTGGATGGGTGATTGAAGAATTGCATGAGACTGACAGGAGGTATCCTACGCTGCATGGGTACTACTTCAGTATTTAATAGAGTGGACCAATAGTATGTATCTGCTTAGAGATTTGTAGGGATTATGCACAGAATATTTTATGTGTACTTGTGTTGGTGCCTAGGTCATTTTATAAGAATACCACTAGTAACTGGAATGATGACAGTGCTGCAAACAGAGTGAACCCTTAATTCGTATCAATAGTATGTAGCTGGTTAGAGATCTGCATGCATAGTGTACAAAATATTGTACCTGCACTTTTGTTAGTGGCTAGGCCATTCCTTAAGTATATGACTAATAACTGGAGTAATTTCAGTGCTAAAAAGAGAGTGCATGCTACATTTATTAGTGCTTAGGTATTGGCAGAGTGATAGGATACGTAGATAGTGCTGGATGGTTGAATGGAGAAGTGCATGAGACAGACAGAAGGATTTATAGACTGCATAGGTACTAACTGAGTTTTTAAAAGACTGTATCAAAGCTATGTCGCTGATTAGAGGTCTGAATGCATAGTGCACAGAATATTGTAGCTGTACTAGAATTGGTGTGTCTATGGTTTCGAGAATGGTAGTCTGTATTTTAGGGTGTGAGGAGGTGCATCAGATGATCATGTAGCTGATGTCATCAGTGATGTCATTTGAGATGTCATCAGTGATGTCATCAGTGATGTCACTGACCATGTCATGAGTGATGTAATATGTGACGTCATCAGCAGTGCATTACTTTAATCCAAAAAGCTGGCGCCCATATTGGCCTGGTCACGATGTGAAAATTCAGGAATTTATACAATAAAGAAAAGAAAAGAAGTGTTAATATGCACACAATGTCATTTCAGCATATCTTGCCCCGTGACCGCCATACCTGTATGTTCATCAACGTGACTTATTCATAATAAACATACTTAGGATTGCAAACATCAACATAAGCAATGGACTACACATTAAATTAAAGTGAAAGGCTATCGGCCATATTAATCTGGGCACGTTGTGTATTATAATGGTTCTTACACGAAAGAAAAGGAAAAAAAGGGTGTTAATATACAAACACTATCCCTAAATAAAGTTCTAGCGATAATTGTTCCATTCCATTCACAGCTCATTTGAGATGTCATGAGTGATGTCATGAGTGATGTAACTGACCATGTCATGAATGCTGTAATGTCTGAGGTAATTAGCAGTACATTGCGGGGGCGTAAGCTATAGGTAGCTCAGGTAACTATGACTACTGAATTTCACTGGTTGTGTATGAGTGAAATCTGAGTCTAACTATACCGCCCCTGTAATCTTTGTTTTTTTCAGCAAATTTCTACTTTTCTTTTAACCTTAAGTAAGGTGCATATCACAATGGATGGTGGGGGTTGGAAGCATGGCCTGGCATTGCGCTGCCCCCACCCAAGCTTGCTGCTCCTGCCTTCCCTCCCCCTAGCCATCCATTGTCCAAGTCCATGTCCCTGCTCCCTTATTACAGCCCTGTGTGGCCTTTGTTCTGCCACTGGCCTTCCCGCCTTCTCTGAACAGTTAGCTTGCTGCCCCATCCAACTCCTCCCTATCCTCTGTTGTCTGAATCCATGGACTAGCCTCCTCCCTCCTGCCATGCATGGTCTGATGTGCTGCCACTGCCCTCCATTTAGCATGATGTACCAGTCCACTCCTCCTGCCCTCCATTGCCCAATTCTATGCCCCATCATTGACCTCCTGCTTAGCCTCTGTGCTTAGCTTGCTGCCCCTATTCTCCTTCCCCCTGCCCTCCGATGTCTTTGTGCATGCCCCTGCTCCATCCTTTTTGCCCACCATGTTCCATGGACCTGCCACTCCTATCTACTCTGAGTGTTCTGTTGAGCTGCCATTCCCCTCCCACCTGCCTAGCATTGACAGATGACTGTAACCTGTCCCTGCCACCTCCATCCTGCCTGTCCACATTCCATGCCCCTATCCCCTTCCTCCTGTCCTCCATGGTCCATTTTACTGCCAAACCCTTCTGCCCCCACCTGGTCTGTTGTGCTGCAACTGCTCCTCCTGCCTGCTCCGCGTGGTCTGTTTTGAGGCCCCTTCCCCTGAACTCTCTTGTCTGTGCCCAGGTCCTGACCCTCCTTTCTATCCTCCATCGTCCTTTGTGCATTCCCCTGCACCCTCCTTCTTGCCCATCATAGCCATTGTGCTGCCACTAACCCTCCCACATGCCATGCATGGTCTTCTGTGCTGCCATGGCCCCTCCCACCTTCCCTGTGTGGTCAGTTAGCTGCCCCTGACCCCCTCCCACCTTCCCTCCATGGTCTGTGTGTATGCCATCACAGTCTCACTGTTGCTCTTCATGGTGGTTCTTGCTTCTAGTGTCCATCCTGCCTGACCTCCATGGCTATCTTGCTGCTCCTGCCCTGCCCCCATGCCCCCAGCCCTCTGTTTACATGTGCAGACCTCTACTCCCTCCCTCCTGGCTTGTCTGTTCCATTGTAATGCCCCTGATCCGTCCCTCCTGCCCTTTATGGTCTGTTATGCTGCAGCTTTCTCTCCTGTCTGTCCATTATGGTCAGCTAGCTACCATTGCCTCTTGCCCCTCTGTTCTCTGTTGCCCATGTGCATGGTCCTGTCCCCTCCCTCTTGCTTTCTATGGATTGTTTTGCTGCACTCCCGTCCCGCATGCCCTGTGTGGTGTATTGTGCTGCTGCAACCCTGATGCCTGCCCTGCAGGGTCAGTTTGGTGCACCTCTCCATGTCCCTCCTGTCCTCTGTTATCCAAGTCCATGTCCCTACCCCATTTCCTTCCATGATCCAATGTACCATACTTGCGAACATTTTGAACTTGGTAAGAGGGAGATTTTGAAAAAAAACTGGGTTATTGATTTTCCCCTTTGAGTTACATTGAAAAAGAGGAGATTGTAGACAGGAGACAGATCAAATAAAGCCCATTTGAGCTTAAAAACATTGGACGTTTCCTGGCTGAATCGAGTCTGTTGGCATGTATGGCTGTACTACCATTGCCTCTTCCTTCTGCCAACAATGGTCTATTACATTGCCACAGCCTCTCTTGCAAGTCCTGTATTGTTGGTTTGTTGCCCCTGCCCCCCTTTCCACTGCCCTCCATAGTCTTTTGTGCTGCCACAGCCCTTCCTGCCTGCTCAGTGTGGTTAAATTGTTGCCTTTGCACCCTCCTACCTGCCTTCAATTTTCAGAGTCCGTGCCCCTGGCCTCTGCCTCTCAACAGTATCCTAATGAACAACTAGATTGCTAACATTCTATATTTATTACAAAAGTGTGGAACGCCTGACGTCATTTTGATGTAATCAAAACTGTAATACCTAGAGCATTTCCTTTAGAAATTACATATATGAGAGGGTCTTATTGGCATCAAAATTATGGTTAGTGCTCTAAAAGACTAAAATAAGGACATATTTTCTGAGTTTTCAAATAGCGACAAAGCACTTTTAAATTATTTGTTATCTTTATGTTTTTTTTATCCAGTTGACCACTTGATTAAATGTTGCACTTAGGGGAGAGGATGTGGTGTTACTTCCAGAACTGCAGACTTTGCAACTGGGGAACCAGGTTGGAGTTTCTGCTTCAGCTCGACATTCTGTGATTCTGGTCAAATCACTTACTCTTCCCATGTCTACAACCAAAATGAATTTGTTCTTGTGTGATGTAACCAATGCTCATGTAAAGCACTCCAATTCCTGACAAGTCTGCACTATATAACACTGCAAAAACACAAAATAATAAGTGTTTTGCACACTTCTGTCATTGGGCTATATTTGGGCTACATCTGGGTGATTTTGGGCTACATTTGGGCTCTTTTGTCTCCGGTGGCCATCTTGGGAGATTTATTTGTTATGAAGTTTCCTAATTTCCTCATGTACTGCAGTCTCCTCAGTAGGAAATGCTTTCAGTTTTTTACTTTGATTCCATCATGAAGGTATTCAGATATGTCACACATTTGCCATAAATTCTGAATGTTAGCACTCTAGTTGCTCATTAGATCACTGTAGTAAAACTACTGTTCACCATGGAAGTCTGCTCCTGGTATTAAAAGTGCATGTTTCAGTCTGCACGTCAGAATTTTTTAATGAAATAGAAGAGGATTTGAGAAGTCACTCAAAATGTGCCCTCATTTTCTTTCTTCAGCATTAATCATAATTTCTATGGCAAAATGAACCCCCTCATTGTGTTCCTTTTTAAATTAAATGTTTTAAGTGTTACCAGTTTATTCCAATCAAGATGGCCTCAGGTGTGCCATACTTTTGTCATAATGAAGACATTAAGCGCTCTAGTTGTTTTTAAGAACACTCTGGGACATTCTGTCATTGGGCTATACTTGGGCTACATCTGGGTGATATTTGGGCTGCATTTGGGCTCTTTTGTCTCTGGTGGCCATCTTGGGAGACTTATTTGTCATGAAGTTTCCTAATTTCTTCATTTACTGCAGTCTCCTCAGTAGGAAATACTTTCAGTTTTTTACTTTGATTTCATCAAGAAGGCATTCAGATGTGTCACACATTTGCCATAAATTCAGAATGTTAGCACTCTTTTTGCTCATTAGATCACTGTAGTAAAGCTACTGCTCACCAGGGAAAACTGCTGCTGGTATTGAAAGTGCATGTTTCAGTCTGCATGTCAGAATTTTTTTATGAAATAGAAGAGGATTTGAGAAGTCACTCAAAATGTGCCCTAATTTTTCTTTCTGCAGCACTAATCATACTTTTTATGGAAAAATTAACCCCCTCATTTTGTTCCTTTTTAAATTAAATGTTTTAAGAGTTACCACTTTAATCCAAGCAAGATGGCTTCAGGTGTGCCATACGTTTATCATAAGTAGGACTGTTAGCGCTCTGGTTGTTCTTTGGAACACTCTGGGAAGCTGCAGTGGAACACAAAGGAATCAACTGACAGTCTCTGCCCTTGTTGGATGTACATGTTTTACTGAGAATGTCAGAGTTCATTCTCAAATGACTGAGAAAGATAATGTGAATTTACAGAAAATAAGCTCTCAGTTTAGCTTATAGATCACCTTCCAAACCTCTGTGGGAAAAGCATGAGAAAATATTTTTCTCTCAATCATGATATCCCAGCAGAAGGCTTTTTCACATGGTGGAATCACCTTAGAACATACCACAATTCCTAAAATGAGTATGGTACCATCAACAAATGATTTATAATGTAACTAACGTCTTAAAACCTTCTATTAACTGCAATGCTTTTTAATGAGGTGCTATCATGCATATTGGTCCCAAGATGGCTGCCAACACTTCTTGGATGAAGTGCTGACAGCCAATCAGATCTCAGGATGAGATGTGTGATTAGGCTCCGCCCACATATATATATGATTTTACTTTTGATTTTCTCAGGAACTACTGAACAGATTGACTCCATACATGCAAAAGGCACATCCCTGAGCTGAGGACTAACTCTCTGCCAAATTTCAAGTAATTCTGTTCAGCAGTTCGGGCTGTACCTTGGACTAAAGGTCCCTATGGAAAATTGCATGGGGAAAACGCGTTTTGGGACCCCCCTTTTTTCTCAGCCCCCGCTTGACGAATCCCCCCGAGACTTTCAGGGTAGGAGCGGAGCGGAGCGCCCCACCTATTTTGAAAATTTCGCGAGGATTCGTCAACCGGCACCAAAGTTATTCCAAATAGAATGTTGCGGATTTCCTATGGAAACACGGTCCTAACTATAACTATCTACTGGCGACCGCCAGTAGATAATATATATATATATATATATATATATATATATATATATATATATATATATATAGTCACTGAAAAAACCATGGGTTTCACACACGTTATAGTTAGAAATTAGCATTTAAAAAACCTTAGAAATTCAGTGAAAAAACCATAGGTTTCACACACGTTATAGTTAGGAATTAGCATTTAAAAAACCTTAGAAATTCAGTGAAAAAACCATAGGTTTCACACATGTTATAGTTAGCTCGACATTTTACTCGTAAAAAACCAATGAAATTGCCCCGTTATAGTTAGTTCAGCTAACTATAACTCGCGCGCCCGCAATGCACTGCTGATGACGTCACATATTACATCACTCATGACATGGTCAGTGACATCACTCATGACATCACTGATGACATCTCAAATGACATCACTGATGACATCATCCAGTGAATGTGTGTTTTTCTGAAAATTAAATATGTTTTATATATGTATATCTCAAGGTCGATGGAAGAATAAATGGGTATATAAGTGTCTAAATGGATGATTTGTTTTTGAAAAATTGATTGTTTAACTGACTGATTAAGTGTATCTTAGTGAATACATGGCTTAGTGAGTAATGTTTAAATATGTATATATCTGTATCAGTCTCTCACTTTGTGTATAAGTGGCTGCATGGGTTGGTGAGTAGCTACATGGGTGTCTATATAGGTTATTAGTTGGTTTTTTGAGTATCAGTCTGAGTGTCTGCATGGTTCGGTGGGGGGTATTACGTAGTGCATAGGTGCATGAATGAGTGACTCACTGTTTGTATGTGTTGAACAGACCATGTGTGCAGGACTGCATGGGTGGATGAGTGTGTGTATGGGTGTGTTAGTGAGTGAATGACTGTCTCAATATTGTCTTTATGAGTAACTACATATGTTTAAAACTAGTATATGTGACTATTGGTGTATATATGTGAGTATATGCAAGGGTGAGAGATTGGAAGAGTTCCTGTATGAATAAGTATGTGTTTCTATAAGTGATTGTTTAAAAGACTAAGTATGTGTAAGTTTCCGTAGAAGTAAGTATGGTGGTGTGTGTATAACTGTATATGCAAGTAAATGTATGTTTGATTCTTTATTAGCACGAGTGACTATGTGTGTGAGTAACTCTATGCATGAGTGGCATTGTGTAACAGGATGTATAGGTGTATGAGTACATATGATGAGTGAGTACATGTATGAGTGACTGTATTGGACTGTTGGTGAATGAGTGGATGTGTATGTGGATCTTAGAATTACTGAAGAGGTTGTTGTAACTGGTATTGGTATGTCCATTGTTTTGAAAATTTTAGTCTCTATTTTTGAATGTGTGTGTCAAAGGTTATATTAGGGTGAGAGGAGGTCTACCACTCTATCACAAGGATGATGTCATCAGTGATGTCATCAGTGATGTCATTTGAGATGTCATCAGTGATGTCATGAGTGATGTCACTGACCATGTCATGAGTGATGTAATATGTGACGTCATCAGCAGTGCATTGCGGGCGCGCGAGTTATAGTTAGCTGAACTAACTATAACGGGGCAATTTCATTGGTTTTTTACGAGTAAAATGTCCAGCTAACTATAACATGTGTGAAACCTATGGTTTTTTCACTGAATTTCTAAGGTTTTTTAAATGCTAATTCCTAACTATAATGTGTGTGAAACCTATGGTTTTTTCACTGAATTTCTAAGGTTTTTTAAATGCTAATTTCTAACTATAACGTGTGTGAAACCCATGGTTTTTTCAGTGAATTTGCAAGGTTTTTTAAATGGTAATTTTTTTTTTTTTTTTTTTTTTTTTCTAACATATTTTTAATTTAATTATCTTACCTTTTATAAAGACTATGATTAAATTTTTAAAATTCTTTAATATGTTTTTTTAAATATATTTTTTAAAATAAACATGTAAAATTTATTTGCAGTACTTTTTTTAAAAAAGAAATATTTTTTTAGTACGTGTACCGTAAGCTCACGGTAAGCGTACGGTTTACGCAACGTCCGTAATCTATCTACGCTGCTTGCGTATAGTTACGCACTTTGCGTAGCCGCGCGTACTGCGCGTGGGACGCGTGCGCGCTTACGCCACACGCGCACGTTACGCGGAAGTGTCGGGTAGTGACTGTTATGCGCATGCGCGCAAGCGCGTGTCTTTTTCACGCGCAATGCGTACTTTTTGCCGTAAGCGTACCGTAAGCGTACCGTAAGCGTACGGTAGGTCATGTGATCATGAAACACAACTTTTGATTGGTTGAAACTACTTTCAGTTCTAGAACTCTCCTACACCACACCCATTCCCCTCATTTCTGCTTGAGATCCCTTGGGAGAAGGAGCTGGTTTGTCTTTGGGATACGATGGCAGAACAGCAGAGCTCTTCTGAGAGTGAGGCTAGCACTAGCAGCACTGTCTTGAGGCAGAGATCGAGGAAACAAAAGCCCTCTTATGTATGGGATTATTTTACTTTTCCTGAAGGCCAGCAAAAGGTAAATGCACCCTTAGTGACTTGTAAGCTGTGTAAGCGTGTACTTTCTAGAGGTAATCCTAACAGGAAGTATTCCTTTGGGAATCACACCATGAAGAGACACCTCCAGGATGTACACAGAAGGACACATGGTCATCTTTTTGGAGGTAACTCTTCAGAAAGACGAGCCAGTACATCCACAGTAGCTCAGCCTGAACCATCATCTGCAGGGCTGACTCCTTCTTCTGCAGGTCAGGTGAGCCCTTCATCTGTGGGGGGAGAATCTCCTTTTGCTGGCCCTCTGGAAATGAACCCTCGATTTCGGAAGGTTGATATTCATTGCACATTTTGTAAAGATCTAATTTGCCATAGGGAGACCAGTGTTTCCCTAGTGAACAACAAAATAGATCAGCACATTTGTCGCTTTGAATAATTTTCCCATGCTTCCTTTCCTCTGTCCCTGCATGAACACAACGGTTCTTTTAAGAGCCAACCTTATCTTTCATCTTTTTTTTACATATGTTTTTAAAAACTTTTTTTTATTTTTTTTTTACCGTACGCGTACGGTGCGCGTACTTTTTTTTTTTTTTTTTTTTAAAACACTAAAAATCATTTATCACATTACATTGTCCTTGAGAGACTACAATTATTATTATTGACTTACCATACTCACTGAAAAAATATTTATTCATTCGTTTTTTTAAAAAATAGTTTTAAAAATGTTTGTAGTTTTCGAAAATTTTCTATATCTATCTGGAAAAAAAGAAAAAAGTATTAATATTTTTAAAACATTTTATAATACAGTACACATATTTACATTTTTTTCCCAAAAATATTTTTGCCTTATTTTTGCTGTTTTCAGAATATATTGCATTTCACTATAAATTGTGAAAGCAATTGCATTCATCATTTTACAGCGGGCAAAAAAAAATACCAATCACAAAGATTGTATTAAAAATGCCCTGATTCTTTTTTTACTTAAACTTAACATTATAGAAATGCATAATATTGTAAAAAAATATCATCTAATACCAATAGTTATTTCTTTAAAATACCGTCTGATATGTTTGTTTCAGAAGTATAATCACAATATTATATCTCAAATAACTCCAAAATACATCTGATTTCATTTCCTTTAGACCAAATAGTAATTTTAAATTTTTTTTGGGAATAAATTTCCAACGGTAATCCAATAAAATTCTAAAGTTTAATTTGTCCAGATCTCACCGATTCTCTGTAACATTTTGGTTCACGAAAATTTTTTGAATAATTTATTAAGTCCACAATAGAATTGGTTACTTTTCCACATGGCCAAATAGTAATTTTTTAAAACATTTTTGAAAAAATTTCCAATGGCAGTCCAATAACATTCCAAAATTTAAAATGTGCAGAAGTTACCGATAATCTCTAAATTATTGGTTTTTCAAAGTTTCATTAAAAATTAAAAAAGTCCACATTACAATTGGTTATCTTTCCATTAGGCCAAATGATAATTTAAAAAATCTTTTTTTTACAAAATTGCAATGGTAATCCAGTAAAATGGTAAAATTGTTTTGTCCAGATCTTGCCAAGTCTCTCTAAAATTTAGGTTTCAGGAAGATTAGATAGGAATTTGCTAAATCAAAAGGCAAACGTTGTTTGAAAATCAATTGGGAATCATTACACAGTGTCCAGCCTTTTTCACATTTAAGATAAACTGTGTAATGTCCAGAAGTAACAGTAGGTCCATCATGGAAAATTATTGCAACAGTTAAAAAAGTTTTTCCTGAAATTGATAATTGCTGTCCTGTAAACTTCTTTATTAAAGTATCCAATTTTGAACCATCAGCTCTACATCGTTGCATCATTAAAATTACATACTGTCCGTATTCCTTTAAAATTAATGTTGAAAACATGTCAGAATTACACTCACCACATTTCATGCTATGATTAGCATCTTTAACTAATTTTGCAAAAGTGACTGTTTTACTCTCTGGCAATGTCAAATAAATAAACCTTTCATTATCAACAATAGAGCCACATATATTATAACAATTATCACAACTATGTTCCCATTTATAAGAGAGACCAAAAAAAATGTCAATGGGAACTCCTTCTTCTTCCACTACCTGAAGAAAATACATCAAAAATTCATGTGCATCTTGCTGTTCATTTTGAGAAAACTGTGTTCGTCCTGAACATACATCTAAAAGTTTTCTAATGTCAGTAGCACTTTCTATTTGAGTTTTATCTTTACTCAGCTTTTGAAAAAGGAGACTCAGCTCTGAACAGAATCTTTTTCCCTGATTTACTATTATCTGCTCTTGCAAACTTTCCAGATAAAATGCAACATTCAGCACTACATTTGCGTAGCAGTTGACACCAGAGCTATTTTCAAAATGACATCCTACAACCTGTTCTTCATTTTCCTTTTTCTTTTTGCTTGCAATTACATCACTCCTCTTTTTTTTCCTCTTCTCTACATCTTCACTACAGATATTCTCATTTTTTCTTTTACGAGAAACTACACGTTTCTCCAACACAGGATACTGACCTAAATGAGGAGCATAGCTTCTTCTTAATCTATTATACTCTTTTACACAGTTTGTATCAGCACTAACTTTTGACTCATCAAAGTCTATCATGAATAAACCTGATAATGTTTTGACTCGTGACAAAGCAACATATGCCATACCTTCTTTGAACACAGTTGAACCAATGTTCACAAATGCACAATCTACAGTCAATCCTTGAGACTTGTGAATAGTTACAGCATATGCTAGAGAAAACGGAAACTGCTTCCTACGTACATATAAGTCTTTCACAAGCATAAAACGAACTGTACAACGACAAATATCTTTAACTTCATCTATCTGATCAAATTTTATTTTTAAACATTCAACTCCTTCTTTTTTCTGGTAATTAATAAAACCCACAACTCTTCCCATCGCTCCATTAACTAAACCTTTCTCAACATCCAAATTTCTCCTTAAAAACACTCTACAGTTCATGCAAACATATAGATTTTTTTCTAATCCAGCTGTTTTGGAGATGTTCTTCTCTAGTGAGTCCAATTTATTTTTCAGTTTGCCTGTTACTGTGACAGTAATTCTTCCATCCTCAATTTTGTCCACTGCTTCCAATTTCCTGATCTCTTCCTTTTCCAATTTCAAAAGCTCCTCATTGAATATTGAGCATTCACGTAGAGTTGGCATTAAGCAGATGACACTTTTGTTTTCTGCAATGTTCTTGTATATCTTCTCTGCAACTATTTCTTCCTTTGGAAATAAATTATGTAGCAGCCGACTCTGTAATGCTTTTTTGCCAACTTCTGTCAGTAGTCCAATCCTGATATCTTTCAGAATACTTCCATATTCTTCATCGTTTGCTTGCCTCATATTAGTAGTAAGTTCCTTGTACTCAAAGAAGGACCAAATATTTGTATTTCCAATGCTTCCCAATGACTTCTTCGTGTCTTCATGTGTCACAGTATTAAACACTGGTTGTCCTTTAACTGGAGTAAGTTGCAAAAGATCTCCAAAAACTATGACGTGTTTTCCACCAAATAACATGTCATAGTCTGTCTTCAAAATTTGCTGCATTCTTAAATGCACAAAGGCAAGCATTAGGTTTGATACCATGCTCACCTCATCAATAATGAGAACTTGCATCTTCTTCAATACTCTTGAAACTTCCAAGGATGCTTCTCCAGTTAGCTTGTTGAATTGTATTTTGTTCTCATGCTCCACTGGTAACATTAGCAAACGATGTAAGGTGATTCCTTTTATGTTATATGCTGCTAACCCAGTTGGAGCAGTAACCACACAAGACAAAGTAGAATCCGTTTTTTGCTGTAGGTAGCTTCTGATGACTTTTATTAGGAAACTTTTTCCAGTTCCAGCTTGTCCGCTTACATACATCCTGATTGGATGAAATGATGTGCATGAGCACTCTTTTTTTACATGTAGAAATCCGTGATCAATTTTGTTTTTGATCTCTTCATAAATTTGTTGCTGCTCTTGATTCAGTTGTCTTTCCAAATTTTCTAAGTCTATAAATTCTTCTTGAGCTTGATTCATAGCCGTTTCCACTTCATTCATGGCTATTGATGCTTCATTTTCAATGATTGGTTGTCCTAGGGGATCTTGACTGTGTGTTCCTGAACTTTGGCTGTCCTGAGAACTGTCTCTAGCTATTTCTGCTGCAATTGTAGTTTCCTGTTCAATTTCTTCATTTAACATTTGCAGATAAGTTGTGAATGTATTGCATTGTATGCTGTCTTTGCAAGCATTAAATGAATCTTCATAGCTTTGAAATTCTCCCAGTAGTTCATCCTCTGTACGCCATGGTTTAAACAACTGTAAAAGAGCCAAGTAGTAAAATTCTTTCTTGTCAGTAGTGTCGCAACTCAGCTTCCGGTGATTTATCAAACTTCCTTTTGTTTGCTTCACCAAACATCCTTCTTCACCAACGACTTTATATTTTCCATTATTGATGTCTTCTGCGGCTTTCCTTGAATAAATGTAGTTCTGCAGCACTTCATAGAGACACATGTTCTCCAGATGTTGACTTCTCTTGGGATAATATGTGTCCAACATGTTTGTTTTCAATATATCTGTACTTTCTGGGTCATTCTCGACCAAATATTCAATTTCTCCTACAGATTTCAGTACCCGATTTCTCATTGCTGCAAGGCCTAAACTTGCCCAAATTATTCTTCTTGACTTCGAGTAGAGACTTGCAGAAGATAACCTATCTGAACATTCGTAGGATCCAATTTCTCGATGCGATAACATCTTCAAACTGAAACTGTACAGCTTCTTACTGACAGTCTTCTCGTGAGAAATCTCTTCCCACATTTCCTTCAATTCTGTTTTTTCTGATTTCGTAATTTAAGACGTTACATATCGTGCAACAGCAATGGAATTGTCAGCTACATACTGTATATCCATGTTAGCGTTCCACATGGATAAAATGACTGGGTTGTAGTCATTTATATTTTTTGATTCTTCTTTTCTTTTAAGGTTGTAGGTATTCTTAGGTGATTTTCTTGTGATAGTATGTCTCACAGCTGACATAAAACTGTTTACTCTTCCATTTGAAAGAACAGGTCTAGGAAATCCAAATCGACATTTAGTGTAGTATTTTTCTTTGCTCTTGTATTTCCGTCGACAGTATTTTCCACACCGATGACTTTGGAAACGTAAAACTTGCTCCTTTAACTTGTTCTCTTCTGTGCTTTTTGGTATAGCACATGTTGCATATTCTTGAATGTAAGATAACACTGCTTCATCAGCATCTGTTCCAAACTTTGGGGCATCCTTGATCCACAACAGCATATGAATATGAGGAGCACCTCTTGCCTGGTACTCTTTTCTCCAAAAGAAATCCACTACTTCTCCAAGGGGTGGATTTTTTTTATTGCAGATGAAGGACATCATAGCCTCAAATCTATGATTGAAATATCTGCAAACATTAACCGGATCCAATGAGCACAGTTCTCCTGCTGTCTTGTATTCGATGTTTTTAATGTTTGAATTGGCCTCTCGTAGAAAATCCAGTAAATCACCCCAAGCGTACTCGGCACAGCTTAGGGTAAGGAACCATGTTGGTGTTCCTAAATTCCGTAACATGCATTTTAGTTCACCATGGCGTCGGTACCAATATTCATTTGTCCCACGCTGACAAGCCATCAGATTGATCAGTTGTGTTTCCAAATGATCATCTCGGTGCTGCACTTTCTCCATAAAATCCTTAGCAGACACATTTTGTAAATGTACTCCACTTTTTAAAATGTGATTTACTGCATAAGACAGTGCAGACAAGTCGCTTTCAAATAAAAGATGGAACAAATAAGGAATACGTTGTCGAAATCTGGGATCTTCAGCATATAGTCTTGTAGTCCGATACTCTGAAGCTGGAATCTGTTCTGGACGTTCATCGTATCGTCCTCCTTTTCCTTTAGGAAACAGCTGAGGAAAACATCGAGCTTCCAAGCTCTCCTCCCATACACTCACAGGAGTTCCTTTTGCTTTCTTCATCTGAAAGAGATCAATATTGTCTCCCATAACTTCTTTCGAATGAAGAGGATGTATGCTAAAATGTTCATAAATTTCTTCTTCCTTTGACTTGTCCACTTTTTCAATTTGTCCAGTTGGTGTTTCTGTGTCTTCTTGAAAATCTTCTTCTTCTTCTTCTTCTTCTATATAAATTGATTCATACCATTTGTTATTTTTTTTCAAATACAAATTTGCTCTTTGTACTTTCCGCACATCTACCAGCTCCTGCCAAATCTTCTTATTCTTTGTAGGTACACCATTAACCAGAATAATTAATGGTTCAGTTTCCAAAGTATCCGCATCAATAGTTTCCATATTTTTTTTCAAATCCAAGGGCAAATACACCACTGTTGAACACAGGACAATGATTGAAGTTAGAAACGTGGTTTATTGCTTCAGTAAAACACCCACGACCGGAGCCATCCAACCATGGAGAAACCAACGTCCAGAGTGACGTTTATCGGAATCTCCACGAGTGGAAGACATCGATCTGGAATGCAAACAAACACAATACATGAGTCGCGTGGACTCACGCGACTCTAATACAGATAGCGTAGAACACTGTATGAATGACAGTAAAACATCTCTATAACAACCACTCTACCTTTTAAACCTCTCAGTAAATCTGAAGGAGGTAATTTACCAGTTTTGGGCTCCATACGTACTATGGTCTGGAACGGATGAACACATTGAATGAGTATAGACTCATATGTATTTAATTCAGAAAGTTCAGCAAGAATAGCATCCAATTCTAAATTATTATGTACAGCTCTGGTCGGCATTCTATTTTCCTCTAACTTGTTGTAACAGTATTTACAAATACGCTGATCTTCACCCAATTCAAAACAATTTTCTAGAAATATATATGTGGCAAAATCCTTCCACTTATAATTATCTTCATTTTCACTCTTTCTGTAGAGATCAACATTCCTAGTTTGTTTTCTATAATGAGTTCTGCGGCAACAAATACAAGTAACATTTGGTCTTTCATTAGAGACTATTGCAAATTTTGTTATGTGATCATTAAATGTCTTACTTACAGAAGGTTCTACATTCTCTTCCACTTCTTCCTCATTTACTGTGTCCTTCTCTGCACTGTTTTGTTCAGGACCAAAGTAACAAAACTGAATTTCATCAACAACCTTCTCTACATCTGATACCGTTCCTCGGAACAGAGCCCTATTCAATTCATTTAACTTTATTGCTGGACTTTTGGCAAAATACAACCGTCTCACAAACTTTCTCATTCCAGTATGATGAACAGCCAGCATCCTAAAATGATGGAAAACACTATTGCACACTTTTCTAGATAGACAAGCCAGAGAATGACCCTGCAAACCAGTATTCTCTCTCACTCTGCATGGATCCAGACTTTGAAGCACCTTAATCTTCTGTTTTACACTTTTTTTACTATATTCTCTTAGAAACTCTCGAAATTTGTCAATAGATTCCTGACGCACAGTGCAAATACTACTACAATTCCAAGTGTACACTGGGGCTTTAGGACGTCTCCCCATTGCCTCATCTGCCATCACTTGTACCTCATCTCTTGGAACCATTATCTCCTTCTCCATTATGCAACCATTTGTTACTTCGTATGAACGACCTCTGGTGTCAACTGCATGCAGCAAACTATTACTTTGAAAATAGCTCTCTTCATTAAAAAAAGGTTCACTACTTGAACTATGCATCCACTTTCCTAAAAACACTTTACAAAAGTTTGTTCTGTTCACTACTCTTTTCCTTTTGCTATGTGATTTCAGTACATTAACCATTTTGTCTAATGTACGCATCCTATTCAAAATTAATATGAATAGTTTCCTTTTTAATTCTAATGCCTTTGCTGCAATGGCTTCAATTTCTTTTTTTCTCTTGTGATATTTTGCCTTTTGCTTATATTTCTTCACATCCTTTATCAAATTGGACATAACTCTTCTCTGAAACATTTTTCTACGTATCTCTTTAAACGCTGTTTTTCTGTTTATGTAAATCTTTTCAGTTGCAGAAGGTATATTTGCATTAACTAAATTCTCAATTTTTTCCTGTTCTCTTCCTTTTGTAACATTCTTTCCAGTACAGACATTTTGTACATTTTTCTTTGTTTTGAATATATTTTTAAGAAATTGTTTTTTCTGCTTACCAGAAGATTTTTTCTTTTTCCCATCATGAGCATCTTCTACTAACTTTGGTCCTCCAGTTGTCTTCAAATATAGTTTTTTTTTTAGCGTTTTTTGAACTCTGGATTTTGTAGGCATCTTAAATTTTGTTCACTGCTCTTCAGCAATACCTGAAAAAAACTAAAAAAAAAATCCTTTATTGTATTTAAATATATTACTACATTTCTTTTCACAATAGTCACAAAACGAAATTTCTTTGCCAATTTGAATGCACACAAACTGCTCTTTTTTTTGGGCAAGTGAAAATCACTTTTACAAACTGTCACATTATGAAACCACTTTTCAGATTTTTTAAAAAGCCCATGTCCAGAGTGCTACACTCCAGCAAGGGCAACCAGCCTTAGTGATGCTGAATGTATTTGCATTACAGACTGAAACCTGAAAACCCCACTCGCTTGTAAATACTGTGCATGACTATACATGGCAAGCACATGGGTGTGTGCTAAGACTCTGCTTCTTCCCCCAAAAATTCGCTCCCCCTTTCCATCTAATGCAACTGTGAAATCACCAGAGCAAGACGCAATAAATCTCTGCCTATAATTCCTCTCTGCACACAGAGTCATGTTTTCACATTAGTCCCAAAACGAAATTTCTTTGCCAATTTGAAAGCACACTTACTGCTCTTTTTTTTTTCGGGGCAAGTGAAAATCACTTTTTACAAGTGAAAATCACTTTTACAGACTGACACATTATGAAACCACTTTTTTTGATTTATTTAAATGCACATGTCCAAACTGTTTTTTCAGACCACCACCATGCGTATTCTCGGTGACTGCCTACACTCCAGCAAGGGCAACCAGCCTTAGTGATGCTGAATGTATTTGCATTACAGACTGAAACCTGAAAACCCCACTCGCTTGTAAATACTGTGCATGACTATACATGGCAAGCACATGGGTGTGTGCTAAGACTCTGCTTCTTCCCCCAAAAATTCGCTCCCCCTTTCCATCTAATGTAACTGTGAAATCACCAGAGCAATACGCAATAAATCTCTGCCTATAATTCCTCTCTGCACACAGAGTCATGTTTTCACATTAGTCCCAAAACTAAATTTCTTTGCCAATTTGAAAGTACACTTACTGCTCTTTTTTTTTTCGGGGCAAGTGAAACTCACTTTTTACAAGTGAAAATCACTTTTACAGACTGACACATTATGAAACCACTTTTTTTGATTTATTTAAATGCACATGTCCAAACTGTTTTTTCAGACCACCACCATGTGTATTCTCGGTGACTGCCTACACTCCAGCAAGGGCAACCAGCCTTAGTGATGCTGAATGTATTTGCATTACAGACTGAAACCTGAAAACCCCACTCGCTTGTAATTACTGTGCAGGACTATACATGGCAAGCACATGGGTGTGTGCTAAGACTCTGCTTCTTCCCCCAAAAATTCGCTCCCCCTTTCCATCTAATGCAACTGTGAAATCACCAGAGCAAGACGCAATAAATCTCTGCCTATAATTCCTCTCTGCACACAGAGTCATGTTTTCACATTAGTCCCAAAACGAAATTTCTTTGCCAATTTGAAAGCACACTTACTGCTCTTTTTTTTTTCGGCGCAAGTGAAAATCACTTTTACAGACTGACACATTATGAAACCACTTTTTTTGATTTATTTAAATGCACATGTCCAAACTGTTTTTTCAGACCACCACCATGTGTATTCTCGGTGACTGCCTACACTCCAGCAAGGGCAACCAGCCTTAGTGATGCTGAATGTATTTGCATTACAGACTGAAACCTGAAAACCCCACTCGCTTGTAAATACTGTGCATGACTATACATGGCAAGCACATGGGTGTGTGCTAAGACTCTGCTTCTTCCCCCAAAAATTCGCTCCCCCTTTCCATCTAATGTAACTGTGAAATCACCAGAGCAATACGCAATAAATCTCTGCCTATAATTCCTCTCTGCACACAGAGTCATGTTTTCACATTAGTCCCAAAACTAAATTTCTTTGCCAATTTGAAAGCACACTTACTGCTCTTTTTTTTTTCGGGGCAAGTGAAACTCACTTTTTACAAGTGAAAATCACTTTTACAGACTGACACATTATGAAACCACTTTTTTTGATTTATTTAAATGCACATGTCCAAACTGTTTTTTCAGACCACCACCATGTGTATTCTCGGTGACTGCCTACACTCCAGCAAGGGCAACCAGCCTTAGTGATGCTGAATGTATTTGCATTACAGACTGAAACCTGAAAACCCCACTCGCTTGTAAATACTGTGCATGACTATACATGGCAAGCACATGGGTGTGTGCTAAGACTCTGCTTCTTCCCCCAAAAATTCGCTCCCCCTTTCCATCTAATGTAACTGTGAAATCACCAGAGCAATACGCAATAAATCTCTGCCTGTAATTCCTATTTCCACACAGAGTCATGTTTTCACATTAGTCCCAAAACGAAATTTCTTTGCCAATTTGAAAGCACACTTACTGCTCTTTTTTTTTTCGGCGCAAGTGAAAATCACTTTTACAGACTGACACATTATGAAACCACTTTTTTGGATTTATTTAAATGCACATGTCCAAACTGTTTTTTCAGACCACCACCATGTGTATTCTCGGTGACTGCCTAACCTCCAGCAAGGGCAACCAGCCTTAGTGATGCTGAATGTATTTGCATTACAGACTGAAACCTGAAAACCCCACTCGCTTGTAAATACTGTGCATGACTATACATGGCAAGCACATGGGTGTGTGCTAAGACTCTGCTTCTTCCCCCAAAAATTCGCTCCCCCTTTCCATCTAATGCAACTGTGAAATCACCAGAGCAATACGCAATAAATCTCTGCCTATAATTCCTCTCTGCACACAGAGTCATGTTTTCACATTAGTCCCAAAACGAAATTTCTTTGCCAATTTGAAAGCACACTTACTGCTCTCTTTTTTTTTCGGGGCAAGTGAAAATCACTTTTTACAAGTGAAAATCACTTTTACAGACTGACACATTATGAAACCACTTTTTTTCATTTTTTTAAATGCACATGTCCAAACTGTTTTTTCAGACCACCACCATGTGTATTCTCGGTGACTGCCTACACTCCAGCAAGGGCAACCAGCCTTAGTGATGCTGAATGTATTTGCATTACAGACTGAAACCTGAAAACCCCACTCGCTTGTAAATACTGTGCATGACTATACATGGCAAGCACATGGGTGTGTGCTAAGACTCTGCTTCTTCCCCCAAAAATTCGCTCCCCCTTTCCATCTAATGTAACTGTGAAATCACCAGAGCAATACGCAATACATCTCTGCCTGTAATTCCTATTTCCACACAGAGTCATGTTTTCACATTAGTCCCAAAACGAAATTTCTTTGCCAATTTGAAAGCACACTTACTGCTCTTTTTTTTTTCGGGGCAAGTGAAAATCACTTTTACAGACTGACACATTATGAAACCACCATGTGTAACTACAACAAAAACAATTTCCATTTCTATTATTCATTTCTTAAGTTACCACATACATCCCCTCTCAAACTGTAAACTCACCTTTAAAATTAGTTAGTTGTGAAAGAAATGTGACACTCAAACAGCAGATTATCAGAGCCAGGATCTCTGTTGTGTTCACCTCTCTCCTCTCAGCAGAACCAGATAATGGCAAACTTTCCCTCTATTTTTCCACACATATACTTGTAAGTTTCAAATCTCAGTGCTTCCCCCTTTTTTTCAAATGTAATCACACATTTCTATTGGTTGAAAACCAACCCTTTTCCAAAAGTACCCTTCCCCCAACTTGACTTCTGCCTAGTACCCTTCCCCCAACTTGACTTCTGCCTGCTACCATAGCAACAGCTCATGGAACACTGCTGTGTTGAGTTAGGTCAGAAGTTCGCCAAACAATGTTTCAATTCCACAGAGCAAGAGTGCTTGACTTTTCAAACCTAACAGCAAATCCATAGTACTGTTCTTTGGTTACACATTTTTTTTTACCAATACAAAACATGCTTCTATTAATTTACACATACAGCCTAGTTTTTATTCTAGAATGGTATGAAACAGCCAATCAGTTCTTTTTGTTTTGAAAAAAATATGTATGCCTCCATTTCCAAACTGTCTTTCTTTTCATATTGCCATTCTACTGAAAGACACCTCCTGAGTGCATCCAGTTCTCCTTTGAAGATGTTCACAGTGTGGATTGTAGGGCACAGCTATGTCTTCTGGAGTGCAAAGTTTGCAGAGAAAACAGGTATGGTGAGAGACCTTGCTTTGCCAAATGTAGACATTAAATGGATTGGTCAGAGAGGGTTAAAGTGGCACCAATTGATGCCATTGGTGAAATCCTTCATTCAAATCCAACACCCTGACCTCATAATAGTGCACTGTGGTGGCAATGACCTAGGCACTTTGACTGGGGTAGGTCTGGAAATGCTTATGAAGGACACCTTTGCACAACTGTTTACACTTTTCCCTAAAACTGCCTTTGTGTTTTCCAACATATGCCAAAGGCAAAAATGGAACTGGTCCAATCATTTCTGTCCACAGATTGACAAAGCAAGAAAGCACGTCAACAAATCTGTTTCTGCTTTCCTCCGTGACTATGGTATGGGTGCCATTTACCACAACAACTTGCGTTATGACATGCAAGACATTTATAGAGGAGATGGTGTGCACTTCAATGATGAAGGGAACAGAGTCTTCCTCTTGAACCTTAGACTCTGCATCGGTACTTACTTGTAGGTACCACTAAAAAAATGACTTCATAAACACAACAGCTCTTTTTAGAGCTCCCTAATATCTAAACTCTTAAATCTGCTTTTCATTTATTTTTTTTTATTTTTTTTTACCGTACGCTTACCGTAAGCTTACCGTACGCGTACCCCGTGATTTTTTTAAAAATCAATAAATGTTTTTTTTGTACTTTTCTGTCCTTCTTTGACCCCCTTACAAATGTTAGGGGGTCTGTAACTCTCCTCATTGCCCCCTTTCCTTGTTTTCACTCTTTTTTTTCAGAGTGAAATACACAAAATGGCGGCCGCCGCTTCCTGGTTTCGGCCGATTCGAATGTTTACTAAGATCTAAGAGCCAATCAGAATCGCGCTCGCGCACGCCACCGTACGCTTACCGTAAGCGTACGGTAAGCGTACCGTAAGCGGGCTCAGATATATATATTGATTTAAAGGCTATTTTCTCAGAATCTACTGAACAGATTTACACCAAACCTACAAAAGGCACTTCCTTGACCTAGGGACTACCTCTCTGCCAAATTTTGAGTAATTCTGTTCAGCCGTTCGGGCTGTAGCTCGTTCTAAAGGTCCTATGGAAAAATGCATGGGAAAAACGCGTTTTGGGACCCCCCTTTTATCTCAGCCCCCGCTTGACGGATCCCCCCGAGACTTTCAGGGTAGGAGCGGAGCGTAGCGCCCCACCTATTTTGAGAAATTCGCGAGGATTCGTCAACCGGCGCCAAAGTTATTCAAAATAGAATGTTGAGGTTTTCCTATGGAAACGTGGTCCTAACTATAACTACCTACTGGCGACCGCCAGTAGGTAATATATATATATATATATTCATATATATATATTCATACTAATAAACACAAAATATTTTTCAAAAATTATAATGTGAAATAAACATTTGTTTTAATTATGGTAAACTATATATATATTTGTATATCCACTCATGATATATAGATATAGATATATGTGCTTGTGTGTTTATATAATTATATATACATATATATATATATATAGTATTAAATATTAGTAAAATGTATTTAATTTACATTGTATTAAATGTATATATTAAAATATTTACCATTTACTACTTTCAACTCTATTAATATTAAACAATCTATGTTTTTGTATATATGTTTGGGCAATATTAGGGGTTTATTTATGAGAGCCCTGCGTCACTTTTCCACCACGTAAAGTGGTACATGCGTGACGCAGAGCTCTCATAAAGATTTATGAAGCTACACAAAGCCAACCTGTGGCCTCATAAATCATGAGTAAGGTAGTGCAACAACCATGGAATTTGACGCTGCCCCAGATTTACAAAGTGATGTCAACTTGGGGAAACGTTGTTTTTATACACCTCCCTAGGTGAGGCATAATGAGGAGAGACATGTTTATTTCTCCTCGTTTTTACCTTTTTCCATGGAAAGAAGAAAACGCCTCATAGAATTGCTTTTGTGCAGGAATGGGCCCCTTCTTGAACAAAACCATCCTGCCCGCAAAGAGGGTACCCTTGCACCATGGTGCAAGGTTGCCTACGTTGGCGCTAGGCTGCAAAAACGGCACCAGCGCAGGCTAAATGGACAGAAATGCATTGTATTGCTTAAATACAGTGCGTTCCTGCCCTTTCACTTTGTTGTGGGGCCCTATGCCAAAATGCCATAAATGAGGCCTTGTGTCAACTATATTTATTTCCGATATTTTGGTACTTAACTTTATAAGTATAGGAGCACGATGTTGAGGTAAGTGATATTGGTGATACAATGGGGTATATTTTCAAGGGAAGTGGCAGAGCACGGCGTTAGCCTTCTTGGCTTAACGACGCGTTCCGCCATTTTGGAAACACAGGGCTTCACCGTGTTTACAATAATACGGTGCAGCCCTGCATTTCCCCCCAGGTGCTAATTACAGCTGCCTTGCTCCAACACGGGCACCCTTGCACTATAGTGTTAAGCCACGTTAAGTGGCTTAACGCTGCATTGTAAATAAGGTGAAGCCCGTATCACCACAGGAACGTTGAAAAAAGTGACGTTCCTGTGGAGATAGGTGCTTGTAAATATGCCCCAATATTTTTCACAATATTGTTTGCTACGATATTGTGTCAGTGATCCATACTGGCACATGAAAATAACATTCTGTTGACACAGAACATCACTCCCTCCTTTGCAGTGCATGTCTGCTAATGTTCATGTAGCAAACAGCTCTAAATGACTAACATATTAGGCATTCATTGAGTAATGGTGTTTTTATTTGTACAATTAATGAATAAGAGATGTTAAAAATGTACATTGAAAACCTTCACTGCCATGACATGTTCTGTGATTTCCATTTAATCAACTTTAATCTTGTGTCTGAGATTTTGTCTATTAACTCCTTCTAAGTAATTATTTATGCTTACAGTCTTCATGCATTCTTTCTTGTGTTTTACAATACAGTATCACACCCTGTAAGTCAAGCTCTCTATTTTATGTCAGTGCTCATGCCTGGGACCATGGCGGCCACATGATCCCTTGCTCAATAGCCTGTCTTTCAGCAGTGGTTTCTGCAATCAGTGCATCACACCAGCATACGTACATTCTGCATTTATGCCACCACACTGAACTGCCTCTGCCGGTAGACAGTAGTGGGCGTGGCTTTATTGCCCACCGGCAGCAAGGCGGTGTGACTGAACTGCGCATATCAGGTTGGTCTGGATTTTGCTTATAGCCATCCCAACATGCGCAGTTTATGGTTCCCCCAGACATTGCTGTGAGTGAGCTTGACAAGCAACACAGCCCCATCAGTCTCAGATGAAGCGCTGTGGTCACCTGTCCCAGCCAATCCTCGCACTTCTCTTATGCTGTTTACTATAATAAACAGCATGAGAGCCAAGCTTTTATTGGCTGAGATGCATGATGGTTTGGTTTCACTTTGCCCTCTCTGAATGCATTGCTCAGATTTGGATTTCAAAGTGTCTGCCAGGAGTGCAGAAGATCGACTACAATGCTAAGGTAAGTGATTATTTGTGGGTTTTTCCCATAAAACGTCTTGTCTTGTGTTTTTCATCAAATGTGAAGGTTCATCTCCTAATGTCTGTTAGCGGTACTGGAGTGTGCTTTAACAAGTGCGAGAGCCAGCGAGTCGTATTGGAAAAAGTACAGGTTTACCCCCCCCGGGTCACCGCTGTGCAACAGTCAGTTAGAAGGGAGATTTCCTGCTTTAAACGCGTGTTTGCTGGCTAATATTTTAAGGCAACAAATTGCAAGAAGAATTTTGTCTGCTTCGGAATTAAGCATACAGCACGAGGACAAACTGAGCTAAAATGGAAGTGGAATGGATATTAGAATAGAATATACAAATATTCGTCGAACGACTGCATACTTTTACTTTACAGGCATACCCTGTAGGTGTCCATGTTTTTGGAACAGAAAATAAGGAGAAATGGAAAATAAACACTCCACTTACGCAATTAGTGAAAACAAGTGTTTGCAGGAGACTGACAAAACAAATGTTCATTTGCCAGCGTACAAAATAACCTGCTGAAAATGTGATCCCTAGTGGGAAAGAAAATTCCATTTGGCATCAAACACCAAAAAGTCAGTCGCAGCTCCTCCTAAAGGGCGTGGGGGCGTCACCCCACTGCTTTCTCGCAGTGGGAGAAGCAGAAACATAAAATGGTATAACTGCCATTTTATGTTTCTGCTTCTCGCACTGCAAGAAAGCAGAAGTGCCTGGTTGTGGGTGGGCGGTCCTGCTTGAGGGCAGTGGGTTAGTGGCTTAGCAACTGTTGTGGGCCCTGACTGCTTTGGTCAGCCTGGGGCCGACAAAAGCAGTCATGCACACTCTCCCTTTTCTCCTACATAGAGAAAAGGGGCCTCCCATTAGGCACCCGGCTGGGGCGTTGTGCGCTTGCACCGCACCAATGACAACGCTGCCATTGCAGCATTGTGATGGGCGGAGGGGAGAGAGGCTGACTGTGGGCGGCTTTCCTAAGTAGAGCAGCAGGATTTAGGAAAATGCAGGACTGCGGAAAGGGAGACCGGCCAGGAGCTGAGGCGGCGAGGTGAGTTTTCTTTTCTTTTAAGAAACTGTTTCAAGGTGTGAAGGTGACCTGGGAGCAGAGAGAACCCGGAGATAAGAACTACACCCATACATTAAGTGGCCATTATGCCTGACGTGGCTGTGCGCTTTGTAGAGGGCTATCAAACTACCACCAATCACTCAGGTTGACCACCAAAGCATTAAATCACTTGCAAAGGGCCTTCCAAACACCATGAAAAGCTTGGAGCCAGCTGGCCTCGGAGGATGTCTCTGTGAACCCTCTGCGGCGAGGCTGCCCTCACAAAGGAACAATTCGGAATAAAGCCTTGTCCTGCCTCTGGCTGTCACCCAAGGTGTCATGAGGATGAAAGGGACCATGGCGAGGGGGCATGACACTTATTTACCCCATGCCACCCTCTCCAAAGGGTCTTCCACCCATCTCTGGTGCTCGCGAACACCCCGGTGTTATTCGGCTCTGGCATTCCATGAGCAGGCCCTGCCCCCAACTGATCGGCATTAAGAGCATCCTCTGACGTGTGGATTGTTGTGCATTCTAGCGGCCCCCAAGCTGGACTGGGGGTGAGGGGCTGGCTGGTTCACCCATTTATCTCAGTCATGGCAGAGCCCCTGAAACTCATGCCAGACAGACAACAGTGACGCATAGATAAATTCAAGGTCACCCACTTGAAGTATCCCCTCCCATGACAATTACAATGAAATCTTTCACGTTCCAATGATACGTTTTTTTTCTTCACACCCAATATAAATTAAGAAAATCCTTTTTTTTCTTTTCTTTAATGTCTTTCAAGTTTTTTGGAGAAAAAAAAGAATAGGCAATAAACCCATAAAGATATATTCACAACTTGCTTTGGATGTTACTGGTGAAAGCTGTGAGTGACCCGAGTGTACATAAGCAGGCTGCACCGCATGCCTCCCGGCACCTTGCTCCCATTATGGAACAGATTCATGTCAAGTGAAAGGTCAGGCTGTGCCATTTACATGCACCCTTGAAACGTATAGGTAGGTGGTTGTGCCCCAAGGAAAAACGAAAGTCTGGACATCGATTGATCTGGGGCCGGTAATCTAATCTGATTCCCAAAGTACCAATTGCCAACCGAACGGCTTTGATAACTAAATGCATTTTTTCTGGTGATTGGCTTCCATCGAACGGCCTAAACCAAGCCTCTTCCATGTGTACAATCTGTTTCTGGTGCTTGGTCGATGGATTTCAACTCTGCTGCCCATATTCCTGCAAAATGAAGGATTTGTCGGAGCTTTCTAGTGTGCACGTGGCTTTTCCTGGGCAGAAAATAAATGAATAGACATTATAGTTTCCCTGGGGAAATAAGATATCTGCAAAGTAGTCATAATCCCATCAACTGTAATACAGTTAGATTCACATTACCATATTTGCCCCGGAGTTCTGCGGAGTTTAGTGCCCTTTGTTTATTTCTGTATACACAATTGTCACTGAATCACTTTTGTAGTAGAATCAATAATGGCTCCTGCATCTATGTTAAAAGGAAATAGCGGCAAAGTATGTGTGCCATGCACTTCTTTAAATAAGAGATCAACTCTTTTGGGAGTCTAATCTCCAGCACATTTACTTGAGAAAGTCATTATATTACAACTTACATTTCACTAAAACCAATGCTGTAATTTATTTTACATGTTTTAAGGTCTACTTCTCATTGCTACTTCTAATTACTTTATTCCAACTTGACTTCATGTGTTAGGTCATTTAAATGTATTATTATTATTTTAATTTCTCAAATGTGCTTGAAAATCCTCATTTGTCCACTCTTTTTTTCAAAACTTTCTCGGGTGGAGAGCCCCCCCGAACACCCTTTAGGTTGCTCGGGCTCGCTCGCCTAGCTCGCCTGCCACAGTGCAGTATCACAATTATTCTACGGCATACCACTTTCAAATGTCACCAGCCGCCACTGCAAAAAGTAATTGACGTCTTTAACCCCTTCTGTGCCCATGACGAGCTGGACTCGTCATGGGCCGCGGTTGCGCTGTGCCCATGACGAGTCCAGCTCGTCATGAACCCCGCCCGCTAATGCAACGCCCGGCACAGGGCGGGGAAAGGGCGTGGCACACAAGGGGTTAAACACTGGATCAAATCCAAGTTTCCAACTTTTCAGCTTTTTGTGTACACTAAGAGTAGCATGTTTCTGGGCCTGATTACGAGCTTGGCAGATATGGTTTACTCTGTCACAAACGTGACAGAGATCCTGTCCACCGTATTACAATTCCATTATGTCCTATGACATTTCTAATATGGCGGACGGGATTTGCGTCTTGTTTGTGATGGAGTATCCCATCTGCCAAAATCGTAATCAGGCCCTCTGTTTGTTTATCGTCCTTGAGATGTCTTTGAGCTCCTCTTGCTTTTGTAAAGACATGAGCAATTACCTGCCTTCCACAGCAGCATTTAAAAGTAAAGAACCTGCCTCTGGAAAACCTTCAGCGGCTCACGAGAGTGTGCACTTGGTTTGAAGCACCACATAAGTAAAACCAACTCTGTTCATCATGCGGTTTGTGACTGCTGAGTATTAGAGAAGAATGCCACCAGTTGAAAGCAAAACAAGAGATCTGGGACAATGTGCCTACAGTGAAGACGGCCTAAATTCCCTCCAATAGGCAAGTTAACACAATAACACAGAGAGCCGAGCGAAGGGTCTACTTGGATCGAAGAGCTCCTGCACTCGCTGAGCCATAAAAATGTTTTCAAGTGAATCATGCAACAGGCATAATGTAACAATATGATAAAGTCTTCAAAATTCAAAAATGTTTATTTTTTTACCTTTGGGAAGCATTTCACCTTAGTGTGTCAGTATGACTGTATTGAGAGGCACTTTTTAAAAGAGATAGTTTATAAACATGATCTTAAAGACAATCCTGCCTCCCACCCAGACACAATAGCATTAGTGAACTAAGGGGCAGATTAGTTGTCATGGCCACTACGTGTGGCCTAGATTCTTATAATATATGAAAGAACGTATTTACCACTAAATAAACAGAAGGTTTTTTTTATAGCACACATCCTCAACTCGTGTATTTCAAGGTAGTCTCATATGTGGTAATGAAAGAAAGGAGGCTAGAAAAAGTAAACTTGCTTAGGATCACACAATTTGGTGAAGCTGGGAAGCCTGGATTGAGCCCAGACTTTCTGCTTTCACATTGCGTAATTCAGACCTTGTGGCTCTCTGACTCACTCGTTTCTTGCTCATGTGAGGACTGTTTTGTCCCACCACTTTCAAAAGTCACCAGCCACCACTGCTGTCTTTGGTGAAGTGTGGCATTCTGCTAAGGTGACAACCAAAACAGTATGGCATTCTTAGATGTTGCTTCCAATTCAAGTACTTGTACTTCTCATCCGAATATTATAAGATCAAGGGGTATATTTACTAGAGACTGGTGGAGCGCAGTGTTATGCCCACATGCTGGGATGCACTGTATTTACAAGAATGTGGCACATTCCTGTGTTTCCCCTAGCGCTGGCACTAAAGAACCTGACTAGCGCCAGCGCAGGCATTCTAGCGCCATGTTGCAAGGGTGCCTGCGCTGCAGGGGCGATTGTTTATGTTCAGGAAGGGACACCTTCCTGCACACAAACAATCTTTACAGGCGATTTCCTGTTTCTATGTGTGATGCAGAATGCAGCACACATGGTAAGAGCAAAATAAGAGGAGAAATGAAGCATTTCTCCTCATATCGTCTGCTTAAGACCAGGTATTCCCTGGCGATATATTTGGTGCTGCCCCATACTTTGTAAATATGGGACAGCGTCAAAAAGCAATGGGTGTTGTGGCGGAACAGGGGCATATGTACAAGCCCCTGTGGCCACCACAACGTCACTTTTTAAAACGTTGTGGTGGTGATAGGGGCATCGCCTTATTTACAAGGCAGCGGAAAGCCACTTAACGTGGCTTAACGCTGCCTTATAAATAAGACTCCCTTTCACGCTATGCTTAGCGTGATAGGGGCTGGCAGTGGGTGTTGCGGTGGGTGTTACACCGCAACACTCATTGATTTTGACGCTTCCCCCTATTTACAAGGGCAGAATAAATAGGAGGCAGTGCCAAAATTAAAACCAGGGAAAACCTGGTGTTAAGATGCCGAAACGAGGAGAAATGCTTTATTTCTCCTAGTTTTTGCTTTTTCCATGTGTGCTACCTTGTGCAGTACTCATGGAAAAAGCAAAAAAGCCTTGAGTTGTTTATGTACAGAAAGGTCCCCCTTCCTGCACATAAACAATCATTTTAAAAAAGATATTTTGTGGCTTATTTATGAGCCCTTGCGTCACTTTTGCGCCGCTGGTGCGACACACTAGCAGGGTAAAAAATGCACCATGTTGCAACATATTTACAAAGTGACGCATCTAGGTAGATGCGTCACTTTGTAAACTCCTGCACCACATTATACCTGCGCCAGGTATAATGTATGCAGGGTGGGCATTCTGATGCAAGTAAGCCTTGTAGAAGTGATGCAGTGAAATCTATGAGCTTTCACTGCGTCACTTCTAGGGCGCAAATGCATCAATATCTTACGCCTGCCTCACAGCAGGCGTAAGACTGACGCAGGCACATTTGAAATGAGACTTGCCCATGTGAAATGACCCATTGATGGAGTTGCGTCACTTTCGGAACACACTCCAGCAATGCGTCATTTTTGCACCAAAGATACGTCATAAATACTGACGTATCTGTAACTCCTTGCGACATGATGCGTTATACTGTAAATATGACGCATCCAGTATGTCGCAAGGAGGGCACAATGAAAAGTGACGCATAGCTGTTTTCACGCAGCGATTTGTGACTTTTCATAAATGCGGCCCTTTGTGACATCCATGGGCCGTACAACAGAAGATGGTGCCCTGGGGGTGCAACTGGCATTTGCACCCACTTTGCGCGCCCCTGGGGCACCTTGGTATTATAGAAGGGGGTGCAGATGCTTGTGCATCCCCTTCTATAATACTGATAGGGCTGGCGCACTTAAAGTACCAGCGCTCTCAACAGAGGGTGTTCCCTCATTTGCACAGTGGCATGCCCTATGCAAATGAGGGAATTCCTTTGACTCTGCGTGCACGCCATATTACAGCCGCGAGGCAGAGTCAAAGAAGGCCTCAGGAGGCGCACTGACAGTGCACCATTTAAAGGTAGTGCGCTGTCAGTGCGCCTCCTGACAGCAGCCCTCTGCAGGGGGTAAAGGGGGTTCTGACTACACCCGCCTGCAAGGGGATTTCTAATCTCCTTTGAAAGTGCAGGCGGGTGTTGCTTGCACAATGAAAACACAGAGTGGCTGCTCCGTGTTTTCACATGAATGTGCTGCCTCCAGGGCAGCGTGAGTTCGCGGCTGCCACTGGGGCAGCACATAGATCATATTAGGGCGCATTGGCATTGTTTGCACCCAGCGCACATTTTGAAAGGTGCGCCGAGCACAAACAATTCCAATGCGTAATATGGCCCCATGTGTTCTGCATTAAGCAGCACACAAAGAAGTGACAGAATGGCATTTAAAGTTTGTTTATGTACAGGAAGGGGGACCTTCCTGTACATAAACAATATTTCCCCAGCACGCAGACACCCTTGCACTATGGTGCAAGGGTGCCTCCGTTGGCGCTACACTGATTAGTGTAGCACCAGCGCAGGGGGAAAGGAAAGGCTGCACCATATTCTCATAAATATGGTGCAGCCTTGTGTTTCTGAAGTGGCGGAGTGAGGCTTATAGCCATGACGGCTAACGCCTCACTCCGCCACTTCAGTTGTAAATATCCCCGTAAGTGCTGCGTGACTAGGGGCGTTATTTGCAAGGTGGCGTCTATGAAGAACATAAGATCATCAGCAGACTACTTTTGAGTGTGTATGATTTTGTAATGGTCATCTCATGTTCCCCTGCTCAGTCAGTCAGTCAGCATTACCTTTATTCGATTTTCTCATAAAATCATAAACGTGCATACAATACGGTACAATAAAAGCTCACAAAAAGGGCAAAATAGAAACAAATGTCCCCAAGATCTGATTACATTTACATAAAATCAAGGTAAAGCACATATGCGCAAACATGATAAATTGTAGCGGCACACACGTGCTGCAAAGCTAATGCTAAATTACTGACTACAATTAATACTAATACAATCTAAAACTCTCTCAGAAGAGCACACAATGCCCATGAAATATACCAGAAAGACAGCAAGACACCATATAACGTATCCTGGGTGATTGTAACAATTGTAGGAACAGAAGTGCAGGTCTCAACCCTCTAAAGTTCAAGGGTAAAAGTAGTGGGGGGAGATACCTATAGCATAAGGTATTGAAACGGGGGCAAATCAAGAATGTGTAAAGTATCTGAGATGGAAGTATTATCCCACGTACAAGCTTGTAACTTCGATACTTTAGTCCAGGACCCCTTGCGGAAGTAACAGCCGGTGGAACAAGTTCAATCAAAAGAATATTAGCCTGTGATGGTAGCTGGTCACCCCCATATTCATATAAGGTTCAATTCCGATAACGGTTTTTACCATGACAAATTGTCATATTGTATGTTTACACAAAGCAGATGCTTCTCTCTCAGCTGCCACCATAGGGAGAAAGGCCAGCTTCAACCATTCTTGATCCCCTTTCACAATCCGCTCCGAGTCTGCAAAGAGTTCAGGATGAACCAAAGAAGCAACATTACTTCTAGTAAATGTTAGCCAGGAGATTCAAAACCAAATGTCCAGATTAAGGCAATTACAAATGATATCTCCATTGAGTTTTAAATCCTCTTTAATCCAGATGGATAACCATTGATGCAAGGGGCATAAACCAATAGGGTCAGAGATATATCCCAGGCCAAATTTCTCACGAACAATCTCACTACGGGTTCCCTGAGGAACTTTTAAGAGACCTCTTAAAAATATATTCTCAGCTCCCTGTAAAGGCTCTGTAGGTGCATACCCCACACATCGCAGCCAAAACTAGCCACTGATACCCATTTGGTCTTGTAGACCTTAAGTGGTGTCTATACATGAGTTTGATCTAAACGTCCGGAAAACTAGGTAGTGCTGTTTATTGCCCTTTTAAACAACATGACAATTTTTGAAGCAGGGGTTGCCATGTAAGATGCGAGTCCAGTAAAATCTGGAGGTAAGTAAAGTGCTCAACTTTGCTAATGACATTGCCCTTAATCACAAAGGTTCTTGTATTGGTGTTTCTAGAGCCAATCACCAAGACATAGTTCTTTGTATAGTTGGTCCACAGTTCAAGGTCATCCATAAAGGAGACAAACCGGTCTAAAAGATGCTGCAGTCCCATAGCTGTAAGAGCTATTAGGACGTCATCGTCTGCATATAAGAGAGCTGGCAGTGGGCATCCATCCACCCTTATTACATCCAACCCCTGGGTGGATAGGACTGACTCCAAACCATTGATATAGAGAATGAAGAGAAAGTGGCTAGAGTACACCCCTCGGTTCCCCCTTTTCAAACTGAAAGGCTGGGTGCATTCTCCATTTGCCCCGTATCTCACGGATGCAGTGAAACCCTGATAAAGATCACGTAAAAAGGTGATCAGCACGGGGTCTTCCCCCTTGGACCCCAACACTGCCCAGAGCTTAACTCTGTTGACCCTGTTGAAGGTCAAGCTGAGGTCCATGAAGGCCAGGTGAACCTCCCCTCCCTTCACCCCATTATATTTAGAAGTCAACAGAAAGAGATTTAAGTTCTGATCCACGGTCCCTCACCCTGCCCTAAATCCATAATGAATCTCTGATAACACATTGTTATCTTTAACCCATGTAGTAAGGCAGTCAAAAACACACCCGCTCAATGATTTTGATCTCACTATCCACTAAAGAGATAGGACAATAGTAAGCAGGAACTATGCTCGATCCCATTTTAAAAATAGGCATGATAACAGGTTGGCACCAAGTGGAGGTAAGCAAGCTACAAGTGGCTTCATTAAGGTGCAGGATCACTATAGGGGCCCACAGGTCAACCTCTGATTTAAATAAATCCCCTGGTATCCCATCTCAGCCTGGGTCTTACTATCAGGAAGGGCCAAGGTGGCATTTTTTAATTCAGTCCACTCAAGGCAAGACCCACAAGCTTAATGACCACTGTCTAAAAGAATCTCATTATTCTAAAAGTCATAAATGGCATCAAAGTGGTCATGCCAGGTCTGAGGAGTGATAGTGAGGGCCTACAGTAACACCTGCTAAGGGCAGAACTGGGGATGGTTCACAACTTTCCAAAATGCTACACTGTCCCGAGAAATACAAGCTTCCAATACATTTTCCCAAAGCTCCTTTTTTAGATTCCTCTTTTTTACATTACGTGCCAAACAATAGGAGGCCCTAGCCCTCCTCACTTCTTCTTGAATACAAGGCTGCCTTTGCAGTCAAACCATAAGCACCCTATAGGCCTGTGAACACGCCTTGTCAAACACCTTTACCGGGGCTGCCGGATATGTGGCAATGGACAAGGTGAGAGCAGTCTTTATACACCCTGTAAGATTAAAAAAGGCTGCCAAGTGGTTTGGGTTCGAGGCTCTGTCATCGATGCAAATATTAAAATTTGATCAGCAGGAAGATAGCAGGTACGAATTAAAATCCGATGGAGCCACCTTTGCCCACGCAAGTCTTCGTCCTTGATCTTTAGTATTGGTCCTTAATCAAGCCTACCCTCGTTATTTGGAGTCTGAGACCAACAGAAAGTGGCCCTGAGAGGATATTGATCGCTCTGAGTGTGCCAACTCACATCAATCCAAGTTAAAGAAGGGACTAAACAAGTTGAGACAAAAATATAATCAATTATCGAGCTTGACCCTGCCCCCTTAAAAGCTGGGATTTGTGTTGTGCAATTAACATCCTCCTTGCTAAATAAATTGACATGGGTATGTTCTAAGATCAAGCTATGAAGCATGCCCTCCTGTTTTGAGTGTTTAAGGTGTGCCATAGAGACCTAAGTCAGCTGACGGGGATAACTAGCTCTGGCCACTTCTGTAGGCATTGGGGCTCTCACCCCCACCGTCCTCTCATGGATTAAGCCTTATTAAGGCTTAATAAAAACAAAAAACAAAGGTAAGAGAGTAATATTGCTAGTATGATGGGGTTCAATGGCAATCCTATTTAAAAATGTCACCAGCTCTCCAAGCATTGCAAAAAATTATGACGATACAATCGCCGGTAAAAACTGAGAAAAAGCCTCGACAAGGCACTAAAAATGCAGACGCAGGCAGAAAAATCTAGTACATGAATAATATATTAGCTTTTAGGTTGCAACAAATATACAGTGATATATAGACTGATGTTATCAAATTATTTATTCAACATGTTTTTTTATATAGAACATATATGAAGAAATGTTTCTGTTTAAATATGATAAAATAATTTTATCCGTTGTCAAAATTTACAGTGAATACACAAAAAATGACATGAATGTTACATGAATTTAATCAATATAATGTTTCCTTCCCTTTGTTTAAAACATAGCAATCACATAGGAACCACATCAATTGATAGAACATAATTGCTGTGTATACAATGCACACTGAGAGTAACTAGATGTTATCGAACAACTGACGGTATGTTGACAAACTGATACAATCACCGGTCACAGTTTTTTCCAAGTGTCCTATCCACCCCACCCTCCCTGCAATGATAATGTCATTACAAAATAAATAATCTAGATTTACTACTGGATAGTCAATGGGTTATTTAAGTTGCTGGAAACTCTCAATAGCCTCTAGCTTAAGTGGAGAAGCATTAGCTAAGACCAACACATATGGAGATGAGGCTGGCAAAAGTTGAATAACATCCCTGCATGGAAGAATCCCCACTGGGCACTTTGTAGGAGAAGGGCAACAAGCCCCTAGCAGCCGCAGGGCCTGCAATGTCTTATGTTCCAAGAGAATAAGACCGTCAATCGGATTAAGCCCCCCTTGTGACTGGGTCACGGGCTGTACTAGAGGGGGGCGTCAAAGGAAGGGTGCCGGAAAGATAGATAGATGAAGGAGCAGTACACTTCAGCCCCAGTCCCCCATCTGCTGATTGAAACGGGCTAGGCCTAGCAGGATGAACACTGGTTTGAGAAGTCACACACGGGATAGCAGCAGGCTTAGATTAGGATACATCAAGTTTTTAGAAGAGGACAAAAGAGAATGAACTGCAACCATGGAAACTCTCAGATTGCTCGTAAACTGATCTGACTTGGAGATACAAGATGCCAAATCATCGAATATAGACTTAATGAGCCATTTTAAATTCTAGAAATACTCCAACTGATGAATATTTGCTGCAACCAATGTCGGCTTTTGGGACAACATCCCTTTATTGGAGCCACTAGACATCTTAACACCTGCTTTGGGTTTACTAGACACCGGCAATCTTCTATTTTTTGACCTGTCCACCTCCCTCTGGATTCTTGCATATTGATTGTGTTGAATCTGTGTGGCAGCAGCCAGAACGTGCTTTAGGTTAGATACAGGTGGCAAATCCTTAACTGGTTCCTTGACCAAGGGGTTGACCAGGGGACAAGGCTGAACAGAAATACATTTGGAAGTGCTAGAAAAAGGTACTGGAGACACCTCATACACCGGTCCTCAAGACTGGGTTATACTGGCCCTTCAGGGCTAAATAGGGATACTGGAAGGGGAATCGGTGATGGGAATCAAAGGCTCCTTCCCTGTGACTACATTGGACACATACTGAATGGTAGCTAGCTCTTCTTCAATGGAGATAATCTCCTCTGTTACGGCCCCCTAAGCATTGTTAAGATGGGATAGAATAGATTTGCTAGTCCTAGGTCATATGTCGACCGATTTATGCGAAACCCCCCTTCTTTTTCCCCATCTCACCACAAAGTAGATAAACCACACCCCAAAGACCCACTTCCTTCCCTTAGTGGCAAAGACCTGAGACACCACAAATGCAAAAAGTACCAATGAAACAAATATACAGGCACAATATCAATCAGTAATGAGTACACCACCGCAGACTTTCCCCAGAGTCAGAACGATCCTATTTCTGGGTCAACCTCAGCAAAAGTCCATGGATGGCAGCAGGATGCGGCAATAATGCAAAAACAGCCTACCTGAATGTCAAAACAATGCATTTTGGAAAGGCCAACAGAGCCCTGCCCAAAAACAAGGGGATGGCGCAGCCTTGCCTCTTTCTGGCACTGACGGGTGCAGAATGGGTCTGTCCTTGGCCTGGGTGTGGCCCATGCACTGCACATGCTGTCGGAAGCTCGTCAGCACTCTATTCGCAATGACAAAGCTCCTCCCACACTTCCAGCTGCAGTTAGTTCAGCGTCTACTGGTGCTGTAGTGTGGGACAACAAGTTCCCACAGTCCACTGCCCACCAGCAGAACAAATAAAGTACTGATTGGTCCCGCACTGAAGGAGGGTTGTGAGCGCTATATGTACGATGACCAGGCTCTGCCCATGCTCCCAGCTGTGGTGAGTTCAGCACCTCCTGGCACGCTGTGGTGTGCGACAATGAGTCCCACTGTCTGCTGCCCACCAGCAGAACAAACAAAGTACTGAGAGGTCCCCAAACAAACAAAGTGCTCCCTTGCTGATTCTCAAATAGCGTACGGATATAGTCCTTATCAGGACCCTGCTGCTGCTCACATGTCATTCCAGTGTAGCAATCACCTCTCCTTCCTAGTGTTATCCTTCCTAGTGTCATCCTGACTGTTCTCCGAGCTGTACAGTCTGTGAATCTACAGAGTATTGGTCCTGTGTCCTTGATCCCTATGTGACTCTTCCTGGCTTTAACTTGATGATCCTATTAGTTTTGGTCCTGGACCACAAAGCGTGGACTGAAAAACAACCGGTGTGTTTCATCATAAGTGTTGAGCAGCTTTAGGTTTTTGTGTTTCCAGTTTAAACCTTAAACACTAGTAAAATCCCATCAAAAGGACATAGCTGGTCAGTGTAAATGGCTAATCTCTGCAGTGAAAGGGCTATGCCACTGTGATGCTGATATTCTCCATCCTCTTGACTAAACTTTCAAAAAGGCTATTGCGTGGTGGCATCTGCCACCTCTTGTACAAAGTACATGCCACAGTGTGCTCATAAGCCTTGGCAAAATTTTAATTTCTCTAGTGAAATGCATAATATTTTTGAATTTTCTGTAATGCTAAATTCACTCTTACTCACAACAGGTACCTAATGGAAGAATCTATAAGAAATCTAAATCACAATGTGTATGAATTCTCAGACTGAGCATGTGCTTTTTAAAGACGAGAACCCTCACTCACCACTAGGGTGACATGCTTCATCATTGGGTTCCCTCTTGCACACAGTGCCCGCAAGGTGCACTGTGTGGGCTACAACTCTCCTAATGGAGAGGAGGGTGAGGTGTTTTTATACTCCAATGGAAACAGTGACTGAGGGGCAGAGTGCAAAATAATATCAAAAGTGTCTTAAAAGAGGAGCCTAGCGCTTGACCAAGATGGCCGCGTGAGCCTTGAGCTCCCGCGACCCTCGCGCCCTCCTGCAATCATCCTGTCCTAAATCCTGATTTTCATGCACAGAATCCTGCCGATGAGTCACAGCTGGGGCGATTGACGTTGTCCGGGCTAAGATCGCCCACCGGGGACCGAAGTTGTGCATGGCGGAAGATTGCGGCCTACCTCCGAAGGATGCCAGGGGCTTGCGTTGGCAGGATGCCCGGCCACTAATTGAACAACAGCGGCCTTGGGAGGTGTGAACTGGCGGACGGGTGCCGCTGCACTTTCACTTTCGCTTTCTCGCCCTTTGCTTGCTCTGGGTTGGGAGTGTTTCGTGCCGATCCCCTGTTATCTGGAAGACCTCCACTCGACCCTGGCTGGCTGCTGAAGTCCTAGTTGAGAACAAACCAAGGGTGCAGTTCCTCTGGGAGAAGGGGGGTTAAGAAAAAAGGGGGGGAGAGCGATTAGTCTCTATAGAATGCCCTCACACACCTAGCAAGGTGTCATGCTTCATCATAGGGCCGGCGCTGCAATGCCCGACGGGCTCCCGTGAAGGGGCTCTTTTTCGGAGATCTTTTTAGAGACAGCCGTATTGGTGCGTGGGGGTAGGTGCAACAAGTGTAGTGAGTGATGGTGTAGTGAGTTAAAATAGGTATGGTATTGCCAGACAATGAACCATTTTATTCTGATGGTATACCAGCCTAGGTAAAAACAGGTGACCCCAAGGGATTATAATGATCCCTAGGGAAATCAGAAGGTCGACATGTTTCTTGCTCTATGCCCTTACGAGTCGGTGGCAATTCATCAGGACCAAGTGAGAGAGTGCTCCAAAAAATATAATAAACTCTACTACATAATTGGTGATTCAAAAATTATAAGTACATCACCAGGCAAATCCATTGGGTCCCTAAGAGGAGTGGACCCGCTGTTGCGGTACCTAGAAGAAAAAGAGAAAAGAAGGACAACACAGACACATAAAACTTTACAGCATTTGGGAATTAGGTGCTGGTGGGCTCCTGTAGGGAACCGTGCGTCTATTGTGATAGCCAAATCAATGTGTGCTCACACAGAAGATCTCAGAAGAGGATCGTGCCTAATACTATAAGGGTTACCACAATACGTGATAATGTGCAAACACCATGAATGCCAATTGCTATAATGTGCTTCACGAAGTGCTCAAATGGTAAGAATGGATCTCAAAAGCGGATCGTGCCTTGTCGTATCAGGGTTATCACAATGCGTGAGGCTATGTACACACCATCTATGCCAATTGCTATAATGTGCTTCACGACGTGCTCAATGGTGAGGGGTCGCGATGTGTGATCGAGCGGGAATTGCATTGTCATTCTCAGCCCTCCGAAAACGTAAATAAACATAATATGCAATCGGGGAGGTGTTGGGAAGCTAAAGTGGTGGTTTTGGTGAAGACGCTGATCCCACGAGTGCTAATGCTAATGGCTACGTAACGATACTCGTACTGATAGTTGCGGGGCCCGTGAGGGTGAGACTCACCCCCTGGGGGACAGAAATTGCTGTACGGGTTCGCCTGGAGGCCATAAAGCGCTCGCCCTAAAAAAGTTAAGGGAGAGGTTAAGTACCTGGCAAGTTGTCGTACACACATAAAAACCCTGGGAAAGTTGAGTACTTACAGAGTTGGGGCGCAAGCACGACCGAGATCCTATTGAGGCTCAGGCTTCCGTAACACGCCGCCGGGGGTGTGTCCTAGATAAAGGAAGTGATCGGACGCACCGGGGCAAACGACTAGACCGCAAACTTGGGCGGCCATATTGGAGATGTCAAAAAACTTTATTGTGCGAAAAGTACAGGGAAGGACGAATGTCCCATTGCAAGTTCAGCTTAAGGCATGCACAACACAGATCTTGTAAAGAACGCGCTGGAAAGTAACTCAGCGGAAAGAACACGGTTATGGGTGGGTATTTTTATATTCTCAGGGGTGGACAAGAATATAAGTATGTAATTATTATTTTTAGCTATATATCCACTGGTCAGACCACTTAATTGGCACCATCAGGACATATGTGTGTGTAAATTGAGTTGTGTATTGTCAAGGTCAGCACTTCAAGCCGATGAGTCTTTCCCTAGTGTACCAAAAAACTGTTGTTTGTAACCATTGGTGTTGTTTACGGTGACCAAGGGTAATCACCTTAATGTAGGCTGTAGAGATCAGGTTATTAGTTAATACCGGCCGTCTCATATATGAGGTGGATCATGTATTGTTAAGAGTGGCCCATGGTATATCATCGTTGAGGCCATCAGTATGGCTAGAAATTCTGAAAATCCACTGCTGTTCCTTTCGGAAGAGGGCCTCCTTACTGATCATTGGGAAAGCCTGTACGATTGTCCATGTAAGATCGTTGGCAGTATGGTTTTTCTCCAAAAAGTGGGTGCACATTTTGGTGCTAATCTTTTTGCATCTAATGTTGCTACGGTGCTCGGAAATCCTGATCTTCACTGGACGTGTCGTCATGCCAATGTACATAAGGTCACATGGGCACTGAATTAAGTAAATACAATTGCGGGTGTTGCAATTGGTGTGGGATCTTTGTTGCCAATTTAGGGTTTCTGAAAAGGTGATAGATTTACTTGTTTTTGTAAGGGTGCACGCTGTACATTGTCCGCATGGGTGATGGCCTGTCACAGGTGGAAGGCCCCACAGTCGTTGGTTGGACGGAGGGGCTAGTTTGGGTCTGGTGCTGATAAGCATACTTTTCAAATTGTCGGTCCTTTTGAACGCAAAACGGGGCTTGGGGACTTCCCAGCCTCCTACCGATAACAGATTCCAATGTTTTTTGATTATTTTTTGGAAGGTGTTTGATTCAGGAGTAAAAGTGCTTACACACGTAATTAGGTCAGTTTTTATTTTTTCTGTGGAGGCAAGCAAGACATCTCTGTTGGTATTGCGTGCTCTTTTGTAGGCCGTTTGCGTGATTGTCCCCGGATATTCTCTTCGAGCCAGATGGCCAGTGAGGTCATGTGCTTGTGATTTGAAGTCCTCCAGTGTGCTGCAATTGCGTCGGAGTCTGAGATATTGTCCATATGGCAGGTTGTTACGTAAAGCCTTAGGATGGAAGCTACTAAAGAGTAGTGGGCTATGGCTGTCAGTAGGTTTTTTGTAGGTTTTGGTGTATAACCCAAAAGGGGTTTTTTGGATGAGCAGATCCAGAAAAGGCAGCTCATGAACTGAGGAGTTGGCTGTGAACCGAAGATAGGGGTTCAGGCTGTTAACCCAAGCTACAAAAAGAGGGATAGAATTCAGATCCCCTTTCCAGAAAATGAGAATATCATCTATATACCGCCGCCAAAGGGTGACGTTCTCCTTATAGATATTAGTCTCAGATAGGATGTGGTTGGCTTCAAAGTGTGCCATGTAGAGGCATGCCAGGCTGGGAGCAAATGTGCTCCCCATCGAAGTGCCCTGGACTTGATGGTACATGCGGTCTTCAAATTGGAAGTAGTTTTTTGTTAGGGCAATCTCTGCACACTCCATGATGAAAGAGATTGGTGTGGGCGAGTCCCATATTTGTGCTTGAAGTACTTCTTCCACAACATCCAGGGTGGCCCTCTGAGGAATGTTAGTGTAGAGGGCCTCTACATCCAAGGTAACAAGTGCATCCACACTACTGCCAGTCTCATTGACTTGTTTGATGATATTGAGGACATCCCTTGTGTCGAGTAGGAAAGTTGGAGTCTTTTGTACCAGGGGGCGTAGAAAGTGGTCACAGAACCGCAAAAGGGGTTCCAGAGCCGAATTGATACCTGACACAATGGGTCTCCCAGGTGGGGGTAGAACACCTTTGTGAATTTTTGGTAATGTGTAGAAGTACGGTATACGGGGATCATTATTCATTAAGAATTCTGACTCGTTTTTTGATATCCAGCCTTGTGTTAAAGCACTGGTCACTAGTGTTCTTATTGTAATGATCAGTTTTTTGGTTGGATCTTCTTTGATTTGCACGTAATACCGTGTATCACTCAGTTGTCTTAGGCATTCCGTTCTGTAATCCGGGGTGGACATGATCACTATTGCTCCCCCCTTGTCTGCCTCTTTGATGGTAATCGTCGTGTCTTTGCTGAGATCGGTTATCGCCAAGTTTTCCAGGCGAGAAATGTTATGGAAGGTTTTTTTCTCTGTCATGGTACTAATGTCCTTGATGACTGCTTTTTCGAAAGCCAGAATTTCCGGTGGCACCATTGCGGACGAGGGTGTGAAGGTGGATGGTCTTCGCAGGCCTGAGTCTGATTGGGAAGAGGAATTTTGGCCTGTGAAGAAATTTCTCAGACGAATTTTCCGAAAAAGATCGTGTACCTCGCAGTGAGTCCTGAATTCATCGTGTCGTGGTATGGGCACGAATCCCAGCCCCTTGGTACCACAGTTTTTTGGTACACTAGGCAAAGACTCATCGGCTTGAAGTGCTGACCTTGACAATGCACAACTCAATTTACACACACATATGTCCTGATGGTGCCAATTAAGTGGTCTGACCAGTGGATATATAGCTAAAAATAATAATTACATACTTATATTCTTGTCCACCCCTGAGAATATAAAAATACCCACCCATAACCGTGTTCTTTCCGCTGAGTTACTTTCCAGCGCGTTCTTTACAAGATCTGTGTTGTGCATGCCTTAAGCTGAACTTGCAATGGGACATTCGTCCTTCCCTGTACTTTTCGCACAATAAAGTTTTTTGACATCTCCAATATGGCCGCCCAAGTTTGCGGTCTAGTCGTTTGCCCCGGTGCGTCCGATCACTTCCTTTATCTAGGACACACCCCCGGCGGCGTGTTACGGAAGCCTGAGCCTCAATAGGATCTCGGTCGTGCTTGCGCCCCAACTCTGTAAGTACTCTACTTTCCCAGGGTTTTTATGTGTGTACGACAACTTGCCAGGTACTTAACCTCTCCCTTAACTTTTTTAGGGCGAGCGCTTTATGGCCTCCAGGCGAACCCGCACAGCAATTTCTGTCCCCCAGGGGGTGAGTCTCACCCTCACGGGCCCCGCAATTATCAGTACGAGTATCGTTACGTAGCCATTAGCATTAGCACTCGTGGGATCAGCGTCTTCACCAAAACCGCCACTTTAGCCTCCCAACACCTCCCCGATTGCATATTATGTTTATTTACGTTTTCGGAGGGCTGAGAATGACAATGCAATTCCCGCTCGATCACACATCGCGACCCCTCACCATTGAGCACGTCGTGAAGCACATTATAGCAATTGGCATATATGGTGTGTACATAGCCTCACGCATTGTGATAACCCTGATACGACAAGGCACGATCCGCTTTTGAGATCCATTCTTACCATTTGAGCACTTCGTGAAGCACATTATAGCAATTGGCATTCATGGTGTTTGCACATTATCACGTATTGTGGTAACCCTTATAGTATTAGGCACGATCCTCTTCTGAGATCTTCTGTGTGAGCACACATTGATTTGGCTATCACAATAGACGCACGGTTCCCTACAGGAGCCCACCAGCACCTAATTCCCAAATGCTGTAAAGTTTTATGTGTCTGTGTTGTCCTTCTTTTCTCTTTTTCTTCTAGGTACCGCAACAGCGGGTCCACTCCTCTTAGGGACCCAATGGATTTGCCTGGTGATGTACTTTTAATTTTTGAATCACCAATTATGTAGTAGAGTTTATTATATTTTTTGGAGCACTCTCTCACTTGGTCCTGATGAATTGCCACCGACTCGTAAGGGCATAGAGCAAGAAACATGTCGACCTTCTGATTTCCCTAGGGATCATTATAATCCCTTGGGGTCACCTGTTTTTACCTAGGCTGGTATACCATCAGAATAAAATGGTTCATTGTCTGGCAATACCATACCTATTTTAACTCACTACACCATCACTCACTACACTTGTTGCACCTACCCCCACGCACCAATACGGCTGTCTCTAAAAAGATCTCCGAAAAAGAGCCCCTTCACGGGAGCCCGTCGGGCATTGCAGCGCCGGCCCGACGAGGAGCACAGCCCTATGATGAAGCATGACACCTTGCTAGGTGTGTGAGGGCATTCTATAGAGACTAATCGCTCTCCCCCCCTTTTTTCTTAACCCCCCTTCTCCCAGAGGAACTGCACCCTTGGTTTGTTCTCTATTCCTTGGAGCACGGTGCAGGACCTCATTAAAAAGCTCTTGGTTCCTCCCCTTTTTGAAGAAGTCCGAGTTGACCCTGTTTCCTCTGGCTGAGTGAGGGACGTCTTTTTGCGACTGACCGCCCTGCTGTTCGAGATGTCGACCAAATCGGAGGCAGACAAGTCGAAGTCTAAGACTACCTGTCGGGGAGGCTATACCCAATCCAACAATATGGATCGCTATGCCCAGCAGAAGGGGTCGCCTGGTGGATCGGGACAGTCGCTGGAAGCACAGAAGGCCGATTCATCCCCAGCCTCGGAGTTATCATTGCAGGATATCAAGGGGGCGATAGATGGGATGCAATCTTCGATCGGGCGACAGTTCGAGACCCTGGCGCACAAGGTGGACATGATCTTGGTTGATGTCAACTTGATTCGCGCGGACCTGGGCAAAACCAATGAGCGGGTAAAATCCCTGGACCTCAAGACTACTGGCCTCGCGGACGATGTCTCGGAACTCCAGGCTGAGGTTCGTAAGTTACGAACCGCGAATGACCTCTCCGCCCGCCGGCTCGAAGACTTTGAAGGTCGGGCCCGGCGCAATAATGTGCGCCTTATTGGGGTCCCGGAAACTTCGGAGGAGCTCTCCGTGGATTTACTCGTCGAGGACTTGGTGGTGAATCATCTTGCGACTGAGGGCCTCGGCAAGTTTTTTGCGGTTGAGCGGGCTCACCGAGTGCCTGGCGGACGGCCTAAGGTGGGAGCCCCCCCGCGGCCGATTGTCGCCCGGATCTTTAATTTTCGGGATCGAGACGCTATCCTGCAAGCATCGAGGGTGACAGGCCCGGTGCCTTTTCAGAATGCCTCTGTGAGCTTTTATCCTGACTTCACCCAGATGGTGCAGAAACAGAGGCAGAGTTTCCTGGGGGTGAAGCGGCGGCTTCGGGAGATGGACCTGAAGTATGCCATGCTTTTCCCCGCCAGGCTACGTGTGGTGTATGAGGATCGGACTTTCTTTTTCAAATCACCGGACGTGGCTGGGGACTGGTTGGATGCGCTCCCTCGGCGACAGCCCGGCCGGGACCGCGTGGATGGAGCAGAAGGCGACGGGGATGGACAGAAGTGATACCTCCGGTGTCGGTCTGTTTTGACTCAGCCCCGGACAGTGACTCGCACCCTACTGCAGTAATGGGAGGGCGGCGGGGGGAAGATAGGAGCTCTTTCCTCCCTTGGGGTACTTTTTGTAGATTTGTTTTTGATAGGGCGACAGGCACACTGCAAGTTGGGGGGGCTTTGTAAGCTGACGCAGGGGTGCAGGGAGGGGGGGGATTCGGGATGTTGGGGTTGTTGTTGGGGGTAGTTTTTTTCTCGCAAGGCGTAGCAATTGTTGTCAGTATTGTCCGATCGTGGTTCTCCGGGGGGGATGGAGGTCTCTTTGTGTTCGGGGATGGGGGATAGGGGCTTAAATATAATTAGCTGGAATGTTAATGGCTTAGGGGATCGTATTAAACGGGGGATAGTCCTGCAATTCTTGAAACGGACCTCGCCAGATGTGGTCCCCCTGCAGGAGACCCACCTTATAGGGAATACATGTTATGCACTTAACAGAAAGGGTTATAATTCATTGCTCACTCGGGGTTCTCCTCGGGCTCCAGGGGTGCGGGCATACTTGTTAGAGCTTCCCTACCATTTGAGGTTGACTCCACCATCAATGATGACAGGGGGCGCTTTGTGGCTGTGGCGGGGAGGTGGGAGGGCAGAACGTTGGTATTGGTTTCTGTTTATGTCCCCCCTGCCCTGCAGGCCTCCACGTTTGCTGATCTGGGCAAGGCCTTGTTGGAACTCCCCGAAGGGATGTTAGTGGTGGGAGGAGACTTCAATGCGGTTGGATCTGGAATGCTCGATAGGTACCCGCCCAGGGACACCGGGGGTGCTCAGAAGTGGCTTCCTGACTTTATAGATACTTTTGGCCTGGTAGACTGTTGGAGGCTACGGCACCCCACTCAGAGACAATATACCTTTCATTCCGGGGCCCACGGGAGTCTCTCTCGGTTGATTACTTGCTCACTCTGGCTGCGCACGCCTCATTGGTATCTGAGGCTAGGCACATGGCACGGGGCATATCTGATCATTCGCCGGTGTGGGCCCGTCTGGATATTGGCCGGGTGGTGGGGGGCAGGGTGGCTCCCATTAACCCCTGGTACTTTCGTGACCCCAAGCTGCGCAGTGCGTTGCTGAAGACAGTTGATCACTATTTTCAAGATAATCAGGGTTCAGTTGAATCAGCGGTGTCCTTGTGGGAAGCTTTTAAGACTGCATTGAGAGGGGAGGCCCTTTCCTTGGTAGTGGCCGCCAAGCGGCGGAGAGACGCCGAGCTGACACAAGTAGAGGACGAGATAGCGGCTTTAGATGTGGCCTTGGAAGAGGATGTTGCAACGGCCACACTGCATAATTTGAGCTTGAAGCAATTGGAATATAGGGATCTGGTGACGAACGCTGCCAAGACCCTCCAGAGGGAGCAGCAGGGTCGATTGTACGATGTTGGTGATAAGGCCGGGAAATTGCTGGCGTGGTTGGATAAAAAAGAGCATGTTAATCGAGTGGTGCCAGAGTTGTCGATGGATGGGGGAGAGGTTGTCACTGACCCCGATGGTATAGTTCAGTGTTTCTCGGACTATTTTCGTACGGTATACACCTCGGTTTCAGATAGGCCGACTGAGGACTCGTGTGACTTTCTGCGTGATATCGCTCTGCCCTGCCTTTCTGCCATTGATAGGGATGACCTCGATGGAGATATAACTGTAGACGAAGTGGCGTGTGCTATCCGTGCGTTGCGCTCCGGTAAGGCCTCGGGCCCAAATGGTTTGCCGATTGAGCTGTATAAGCTTCGTCCGGATAAGTTGGCTCCTCACCGGCGTGCCATGTTCGTGGAGGCGCGGGTGAATGGGTTTCTTCCGCTCGATCAACGGCTGGCGACGATTGTGGTAATACATAAAGACGGTAAGCCCCGGGACAAGTGTGGTTCCTATCGGCCGATATCACTTCTCAACGCCGAGCCGAAAATCCTTGCTAAGATCCTTGCTAACCGCCTGGTCCGGGTGCTTGGCGACTTGATCCACCCGGATCAGTCGGGCTTCATCCCGCACCGTAACACTGCACTGAATCTTAGACGCCTTCATGGAGTGATCGCTAGGACGGGCACGATGCGAGAGCCGGCTATTGTGGCGTCCCTCGATGCCACGATGGCCTTCGACACGGTGGAGTGGGCATACCTGTGGGCTGTGCTAGCCAAGTTCGGCTTTGGGCCTGGATTTGTAGGCTGGGTGAGGTTGCTCTATCAGGGGCCTCTTGCTAGCGTCGTGGTGAACGGGCGGGCGTCGACACCGTTCGAGCTCGGGAGAGGCACCCGGCAGGGCTGTCCCCTGTCACCGTTGTTGTTCGCCCTTGCTCTTGAGCCGCTGGCGGCGTGGATACGATGGCACCCGGATATACGTGGGATTCGTTGGTCGCCTGACCACGAAGACCGTATTTCACTTTACGCCGACAATATTCTGCTATACCTCACCTCGCCTAAGAAATCTCTGATAGTGGTTTGCGACGTCTTGACTTCTTTCGGTAGGAACTCTGGTCTTCTCATTAATTGGGGGAAGTCATACTTGTATGTCCTGTGTGGGGATGTCCCGCCTGTCCCGCGCAACTGCTCGATCCAGATAGCCCGGCAGGGCTTTTTGTATTTGGGGATCTATATTTCCACCGACCCCATTTTTAGATACGAGAAGAACTTGCTCCCTCCCTTGGCACGCCTGCGACGGGACGTGGCGGGCTGGCGGCGGTTGCCGCTTTCCCTCCTTGGCCATGCCGCCCTGTTTAAAATGATGTCTCTTCCCCGTTTCCTCTATGCCCTGCAGAATACCCTTGACTTGGTCCTGGCCAGTTATTTCCGTGAGGTCGAAAGCCACCAGCGCGCGCTATTGTGGGAAGGGCGCCCGCGCATAACGATTGCTAAGTTGACGCTTCCGTGGTACAACGGGGGTATCGCGCTTCCAGACATTCGACGTTATTATTGGGCCACTCAGTTGAGCGCGATTAACCATGGTGTATATGGTCCGGCGCTGAGCCCCGGCTACGCCATGGACCGATGGTTGCTGCGTGGGGGTAATTACCACAGAGCGTTGTACTCGAAGTCGTCGGACTTAACCCTTACGGGGCCCACCAGGGTGGCCGTGCATGTATGGAAGGTGGCGACGGATTCACTGGGCTGGAAGTGTAAGCTTACCCTTGCCACCCCTCTGTTTGACTCCGATATTCTGGGAAAGCTCTGGCATACAAAAGGGTTTGAGAAATGGGACCTGATCGGTATATCCAGGGTTGGAGACCTTTTGGTTAAGGGTAGGGTAAAGTCATTCGAGGAGCTGCAGAAGGAATATGAGCTAGGGAGCACGGAGTTCTTCCGATACGCTCAAGTGTGCCACGCCTTGCGGTCAGTCCTTGTAGAGGGGGAGAAGGTGCCTGAGTCCTCTACGTTAGAGGACCGGATCCTGGATGGCCATATGCCAGAGAGTACAATCTCGCTCATTTATAAGAAACTAATTAATGTTCGGGCGGATCTTCTTCTAGGGTTGCGCAATCAATGGACCAGGGATGGCCTCGAACTAGATGATGAGGATTGGCAGTATGCAGTTTCTTCTCCCAAAGAGGTCGCGATCCCCGCGTGCCTGCGGCTGGTGCAGCTTAAAATACTCCATAGGGTCTACGTGACGGGGCCCAGGCTGGTTCATATGGGTTTCTCTGAGGAGGGCTTATGTAAGAGAGGCTGTGGTATGGTGGGCACCTTCCTACATATTATTTGGGAATGCGGTGCGATTATGGAGTTTTGAAAGCGAATCCACGATGTGATGGGGGAGGTGACAGGCATCGTCATGCAGCCGGAGGCGCGGTGTTGTCTCCTGAATGTTTGGGGTCCTACTGACCACGACGCGCCACAGACTCAGTGGGTGACCCTAGGGAACATGGTAGCCAAGCGCGACATCGCTCGCCTGTGGGGCTCTACTAGGCCTCCTACATTGACAGCGTGGATGGAAAACATGGACTGGAGCATGTTCAGGGAGAAGACAGTGTAATGTGCTCGAGGGCACCCTCGGAAATGGCACTCTGTATGGGCGCGATGGAACCAGTACAGAGGGGGCATATGCCTGCCCCCAGACCCGGACCGGCCTGAGGAACAGCTCTCCCCTTAGCTTTCTTTCCGGCTTTGTACTCCTTGCTGGTATGTGTTTGTCTTCTTGAGTCTCTGACTTCCCCTCCTTTCCCTTACTATAGACCTGTGTCTGATGGACGAAATGGGGCTCGCTCCCCCTGATGGGAACCCTTTTTTTGCTTTCAGTACTTATCGCCTTGCTTGTGTTTAGGTTTGGGTTTGTGTTTATTTAAAACAGAACCTTTGATTCTCCTGTCAGAAAAATGTGGACGCTCACATGTGTTGTGTTTCTAAAGCTGCCGTGCCTCTGGGTTGTCGGCTGAATAGCTGTGTCACTGATTTAAAAGAATAAAGGTTTTTGGGAAAAAAAAAAAAAAAAAAGTGTCTTAAAAACATCTCAAAAGGAAACCAAACTTTAATAACTTTTCTAATGGATGTAGATAAAAAAAGTAGTGTGACGATAGGTTTAAGGATACTTCCTATCTGACTAGGTCAACATGTTTCTGCCAGGTGACAAAAGTTCATGGCATTCATCAGGACCACTGTCTTGTCACTCTGCTATAAAGTGAAGAAAACAAACACCATACTTATATCATGTATGTGTATTGTCGAGACCAACTGCAGTCTGGTCTTCTATCTGGAACACATGAGAAATACCATTAGTAAATACAACACATCGTGGTATCCAAACAACTCATACCCAAGTGATGTGAAAAATTGTGCCTGCAAACATCACCACTGTGAAAATACATAAGTCAATAGTCTCACCAATTCTGGATGAGAATATCCACCTCTGCCTAATACAGGTCCTTTTCAGTATGCGGGTACCTGGAGGCAAGATCAAATAACACATATAGGTCGTGAAGGAACCATCTTCTTAAGAAAAACTTGTAGACAGGATTGGTTTAAAAGATTCTCTCTAACTCTAATGATGTCGCTAAAAATACTTCATATTGTCTTATAGCCATTCATCTTTTCATCTATCTCATTCATAAATGGCCCAAAAATAACATCATTGTCCTCGATGTGGCCTGCTAAAGAAATCATTTCTCAAGCGTTTTTAAAACACTTTAAGCAAAGCCATGCCATGGCCGAGGTCGTGCACATTTCTTCGCACACTGATCTATGTAACAGTCTCCATATTCAGTTCCCAACCAACCGCTCTATGACTATGAGCGAAGCCTGTTAACACGGTGGAGAACTGCTCGCGTACAATCAAGATGCATACTCTCACAATGTACGCTCGTTACTAGTCACCAGCTAGTTGCTAACTCACCGATTGTCCCCACATCAATCATCTCGTATAAAGGCCAAAAACGGGAGGGAAAATTTCGTGTTTCTTGGCCCCATTTAAACGCATCTCACTTCTTTGACCCGGAAGTAGAACCAACCATTTCCGGTTCGCGGGCTGTACATGCGACGTTCCTCAATATATAACATAGAGTTCAGCGCATATATTATTTCATTTTGTTACCGCAATTGCGCTCCTATTAAATACAGAGCTCTATTTACTCCGCCACAACTATAAAAACAACGAACGACATGTACAAGATGCATGATTATTAATACTACCAAACATACTGCATTGTGGGTCATGTAGTCCTCAAAACCACCAATGTAAGTATTATGTAAAAGAAGTAGAAATCAAAGAAGGTAAAAGGAAAAAACGGGGAACTTTGCAAATTGCAGAAGAGCATGTATTGAGACAGCACGTTGAGATCAATTGCACTGCCGGCAAGGTGTATTATTAGTTATAATATGTTCCATGGTATATCTTCATTTAAACCCAGGACATGGCTTTTCAACCGGAACACCCATCTTTGTTCCCTGTGAAGGAGTACTCTATCTAGAGGCCCCATATTAATATCATACTTAGGTTTGTCAATGATTATCCAAGTGAAGTCCTCTTCAGTATGTGCCTTATCCATGAAATGTTTAGTCATACGGCTATTCGTTTTTTTACTCCGAAAAGCACTGCGGTGCTCCACCATCCTCTGTTTTACTTTCCTGGTGGTCATATCAATATAAATCAACAAGCAAGGACATGTAATCATATAAATGACCCCGCTCGTGTTACAGTTGGTGTGTGAATTCAGTAGCCACGGGGTCCGAAGGCCTAGATCCAGTTGTGTCACTTTTTTAGTAAAGGGACACACTGAACAGGACCCACACGGAAAATGCCCTGTCACAGGTGTGGCACCCCAAAGTGTGGTTTGTCTAGTGTCCCGTATTTCAGCTCTTGATCTAGTGTGTATTAGTAAATCTCGAAGGTTACTACTTTGTTTAAAAGCAAACAAAGGTCTTTCTAGAGGTAATGTTCCAATATTCAAAATATGCCAAGCTTTATTAATGGCCTTTTTGACGTTATCTGACAAATCACTAAAAGTGGTCACACAGACCATCCTTTTATTTTCAGGTTTCTCGTGTGACTCTAGGAGAGCCTCTCGATGGTTGTTACGTGCTCTCTTTTGTGCCCCATATAGCAACTTACTTGGGTAATTCCTAGCTAACAGTTCTTCGCTAAGGTTCTTAGCATGTATCCTTTACTGTGACACCTCACTACAATTCCTACGTAACCTTAGGAATTGTCCTATTGGAAGGTTATTTAGTAGGGCCCGTGGGTGAAAACTATAATAACTCAACAAAGAGTTCCTAGCCATAGGCTTCTGGTATAGTTCAGTTTGAATTTTCCCATTCTTAGGATGCAGTCGTAGATCTAAATACGATACAGAACTGTTGCTAGATTCACCAGTAAATTTCAGATTAGGATCTTGATTATTAAGCCATTGGGAGAAATGATCTAGAGAACCCTGGTCACCATCCCAGATGACCAGGATATCATCTATATATAGTCTCCACAATTTCAGGCGTTGTACAAAGGGGTTGCCAGTCTCAAAGATGACCTTACTCTCAAATCCATACATATAGAGATTGGCCATACTGAGAGCACACGTACTGCCCATCAAAGTGGCAGTCGTTTGCCAATATAGTTCTCCCTCATAGCTGAAAAAATTCTCCTTAAGTGCCAATTTAGCACACTGCATTATAAACAGGTTTGGTGTCAGATCGTCCCGAGGATGACTCTCAAGCAGTTGTTCAATAATTTCAAGAGTGTCATCCTGTGGAATGTTAGTATATAGCGATTCCACATCATATGTCACCATCAAATCTGTTACGGGATCAAAAGGTACTGTTTCTAGCAAGGAGAGAACATGTTTGGTATCCTGTAAATAGGAAGGCATCTCTGCTACTATAGGACGTAAAAAGTGGTCCACGAACTTGCATAACGGCTCAAGAATGGAGCCAATACCGGACACTATTGGTCTCCCTGGAGGTGGTCTTTGTAACTTATGTATTTTTGGGAGAATGTAGAATGCCGGTATTTTAGGATTTTTTTTAATTAAAAATTCAGCCTCACTTTTAGTAATCCAATTTCGTTCTTTGCCTTCTTCTACTATTGTACCAATCTGTGATCGTAATCTGGAAGTCGGATCCTGTGTAATCAAAGTATAAAACTTAGGATCATTAAGTTGTCTCAAACATTCACTACGATAGGTTGTCGTATCCATAATAACAGTCGCCCCAGCCTTATCGGCTGGTTTTATTGTAACGTTTATATCGTTACCCAATGTTTGTATACATCTCCTTTCCTCATTCGAAATATTACAAAAGGGTTTTTTGGGAAACTGTAAACTGGATTCGTACGTTTTAAAAACTGCCTTCTCAAAAGTATTAACCTCTGAGGGTACTTGTTGTAGTGAAGGTAGAAAAGTGGATCTATTCCTCAAACCTGTATTTGGTATCACATTTCTATCATCTTGTCCAAAATTAGAAAAGAAAAAGTGTAATCTCACTTTCCGAAAAAACTCGGCTAGTTCTTTATGGACTATAAAGCTGTCCCCCAATTTAGTAGGAATGAAACCAAGTCCTTTAGATAAAAGAGTATGTTCCAGATCTGTAAGTGTTTTAGAGCTAAGATTCAAAACTAGGTATTCTGGTCGCTTGTGGATGCTGTCATGCTCCGAGTCACTCTCTGTTCTATTGAGGGATCCCAACTCACTTGTTGCTGGCTGCCCAACCCTCGGCCTCTGTTGTTGCCTCTTCGACGTCCTCTTCTGCCTCTGGCCTGACCAAAAAAAGGGGGGTAATTGGGACCTCCAAAAGAGGGACCGGAGATGAAAGGTGGCGGAGGTGGGTATGGCCAAGATTGTGGTGGCCACCATGGAGTATGTGGAGGATATATATGCATATTACCCCTTCCTCGTCTCACAAAATTAGTAGATGTATATTCTGGGTCTGAATCGTTAGAATCACTCCATTCATCAGAATTGGAGGTCCATTCGTCAGTGTCCCTACGCCATCCTCTGAAACCTTTCTTGCCTTTTTTCTTATTAGGAGTGGTTTGAAAGTCATCAGAAATGTAAGGATAAACTTTTTCCAAAGTAAACCTATCAAGATCCTTCTTCAGTTTGTTTACTTTAAACTTCACGAGATCATCCTTGATCTCATTAAGATTTTTCTAAATTTCTTCTAATTTCTTCTTGTACATAGTAATCTGGACACCTGATTTTAATTGATTCTCCAAAGTTTGTATCTCAATTGCTAGAAGGTCGGCGTTTCCTTAGCTGTATTAATAATTAGGATTAGCCAATCCCTAGTACAACGCCATGCTATCTTACACCAATTGGTTACAAAAATGTTGTTGTCTAAGAAAAGTCTAGGGGCATTGGTCACTATCAATCCTGGGGGTGCTATATTTCCTCTCAGATATTCTGTGAGTATGGCGGCGTGCAAAACAGTTCTGACGTGCTGCTTCTTAACATTACTAAGTTTTGTCCACTCTTCTGTGTTTGAAAGGGTCTGAGAGATATGTGTGTCTAAAATACTTGGTGTTTGTAGTATGGCCTGGACCATATCATCATCAAATGCTAGTCCAGTATTCTCTGTCATCTTAACGTTATCAAAAATCAGAACCGACAAAACTAAAATGTGTAACTAACCAAACAATTACAAACCCACAGCCCACAGCTGTGCTATATATTATCTCACAACAGGGTCTCTAATGGAGGAATTATTACCATCAAGTGTACCACTCCAATGAATCCTACTCACAACAGGTACCTAATGGAAGAATCTATAAGAAATCTAAATCACAATGTGTATGAATGCTCAGACTGAGCATGTGCTTTTTAAAGACGAGAACCCACACTCACCACTAGGGTGACATGCTTCATCATTGGGTTCCCTCTTGCACACAGTGCCCGCAAGGTGCACTGCGTGGGCTACAACTCTCCTAATGGAGAGGAGTGTGAGGTGTTTTTAAACTCCAATGGAAACAGTGACTGAGGGGCAGAGTGCAAAATAATATCAAAAGTATCTTAAAAACATCTCAAAAGGAAACCAAACTTTAATAACTTTCCTAATGGATGTAGATAAAAAAGTAGTGTGACGATAGGTTTAAGGATATTTCCTATCTGACTAGGTCAACATGTTTCTGCCAGGTGACAAAAAGTTCATGGCATTCATCAGGACCACTGTCTTGTCACCCTGCTATAAAGTGAAGAAAACAAAAACCATACTTATATCATGTATGTGTATTGTCGAGACCAACTGCAGTCTGGTCTTCTATCTGGAACACATGAGAAATACCATTAGTAAATACAACACATCGTGGTATCCAAACAACTCATACCCAAGTGATGTAAAAAATTGTGCCTGCAAACATCACCACTGTGAAAATACATAAGTCAATAGTCTCACCAATTCTGGATGAGAATGTCCACCTCTACCTAATACAGGTCCTTTTCAGTATGCGGGTACCTGGAGGCAAGATCAAATAACACATATAGGTCGTGAAGGAACCATCTTCTTAAGAAAAACGTGTAGACAGGATTGGTATAAAAAATTCTCTCTAACTCTAATGATGTCGCTAAAAATACTTCGTATTGTCTTATAGCCATTCATCTTTTCATCTATCTCATTCATAAATGGCCCAAAAATAACATCATTGTCCTCGATGTGGCCTGCTAAAGAAATCATTTCTCAAGCGTTTTTTTAAAAACTTTAAGCAAAGCCATGCCATGGCCTAGGTCGTGCACATTTCTACGCACACTGATCTATGTAACAGTCTCCATATTCAGTTCCCAACCAACCGCTCTATGACTATGAGCGAAGCCTGTTAACACGGTGGAGAACTACTCGCGTACAATCAAGACGCATACTCTCACAATGTACGCTCGTTACTAGTCACCAGCTAGTTGCTAACTCACCGATTGTCCCCACATCAATCATCTCATATAAAAGCCAAAAACGGGAGGGAAAATTTCATGTTTCTTGGCCCCATTTAAACGCATCTCACTTCTTTGACCCGGAAGTAGAACCAACCATTTCCGGTTCGCGGGCCGTATATGCGGCGTTCCTCAATATATAACATAGAGTTCAGCGCATATATTATTTCATTTTGTTATCGTAATTGCGCTCCTATTAAATACAGAGCTCTATTTAATCCGCCACAACTATAAAAACAACGAACGACATGTACAAGATGCATGATTATTAATACTACCAAACATACTGCATTGTGGGTCATGTAGTCATCAAAACCACTAATGTAAGTATTATGTAAAAGTAGTAGAAATCAAAGAAGGTAAAAGGAAAAAATGGGGAACTTTGCAAATTGCAGAAGAGCATGTATCGAGACAGCACGTTGAGCTCAATTGCACTGCCGACAAGGTGTATTATTAGTTATAATATGTTCCATGGTATATCTTCATTTAAACCCAGGATATGGCTTTTCAACCGGAACACCCATCTTTGTTCCCTGTGAAGGAGTACTCTATCCAGAGGCCCCATATTAATATCATACTTAGGTTTGTCAATGATTATCCAAGTGAAGTCATCTTCAGTATGTGCCTTATCCATGAAATGTTTAGTCATACGGGTATTCGTTTTTTTACTCCGAAAAGCACTGCGGTGCTCCACCATCCTCTGTTTTACTTTCCTGGTGGTCATATCAATATAAATCAACAAGCAAGGACATGTAATCATATAAATGACCCCGCTCGTGTTACAGTTGGTGTGTGAATTCAGTAGCCACGGGGTCCGAAGGCCTAGATCCAGTTGTGTCACTTTTTTAGTAAAGGGACACACTGAACAGGACCCACACGGAAAATGCCCTGTCACAGGTGTGGTACCCCAAAGTGTGGTTTGTCTAGTGTCCCGTATTTCAGCTCTTGGTCTAGTGTATACGAGTAAATCTCGAAGGTTACTACTTCATTTAAAAGCAAACAAAGGTCTTTCTAGAGGTAATGTTCCAATATTCAAAATATGCCATGCTTTATTAATGGCCTTTTTGACATTATCTGACAAATCACTAAAAGTGGTCACACAGACCATCCTTTTATTTTCAGGTTTCTCGTGTGACTCTAGGAGAGCCTCTCAATGGTTGTTACGTGCTCTCTTTTGTGCCCCATATATCAACTTACTTGGGTAATTCCTAGCTAACAGTTCTTCGCTAAGGTACTTAGCATGTATCCTATACTGTGACACCTCACTACAATTCCTACGTAACCTTAGGAATTGTCCTATTGGAAGGTTATTTAGTAGGGATTCCACATCATATGTGACCATCAAATCTGTTACGGGATCAAAAGGTACTGTTTCTAGCAAGGAGAGAACATGTTTGGTATCCTGTAAATAGGAAGGCATCTCTGCTACTATAGGACGTAAAAAGTGGTCCACGAACTTGGATAACGGCTCAAGAATGGAGCCAATACCGGACACTATCAGTCTCCCTAGAAACAGTACCTTTTGATCCCGTAACAGATTTGATGGTGACATATGATGTGGAATCGCTATATACTAACATTCCACAGGATGACACTCTTGAAATTATTGAACAACTGCTTGAGAGTCATCCTCGGGACGATCTGACACCAAACCTGTTTATAATGCAGTGTGCTAAATTGGCACTTAAGGAGACTTTTTTCAGCTATGAGGGAGAACTATATTGGCAAACAACTGGCACTTCGATGGGCAGTACGTGTGCTCCCAGTATGGCCAATCTCTATATGTATGGATTTGAGAGTAAGGTCATCTTTGAGACTGGCAACCCCTTTGTACAACGCCTAAAATTGTGGAGACGATCTATAGATGATATCCTGGTCATCTGGGATGGTGACCAGGGTTCTCTAGATCTTTTCTCCCAATGGCTTAATAATCAAGATCCTAATCTGAAATTTACTGGTGAATCTAGCAACAGTTCAGTATCGTATTTAGATCTACGACTGTATCCTAAGAATGGGAAAATTCAAACTGAACTATACCAGAAGCCTATGACTAAGAACTCTTTGTTGAGTTATTATAGTTTTCACCCACGGGCCCTACTAAATAACCTTCCAATAGGACAATTCCTAAGGTTACGTAGGAATTGTAGTGAGGTGTCAGAGTATAGGATACATGCTAAGAACCTTAGCGAAGAACGGTTATCTAGGAATTACCCAAGTAAGTTGATATATGGGGCACAAAAGAGAGCACGTAACAACCATCGAGAGGCTCTCCTAGAGTCACACGAGAAACCTGAAAATAAAAGGATGGTCTGTGTGACCACTTTTAGTGATTTGTCAGATAACGTCAAAAAGGCCATTAATAAAGCTTGGCATATTTTGAATATTGGAACATTACCTCTAGAAAGACCTTTGTTTGCTTTTAAACGAAGTAGTAACCTTTGAGATTTACTAGTACACACTAGACCAAGAGCTGAAATACGGGACACTAGACAAACCACACTTTGGGGTGCCACACCTGTGACAGGGCATTTTCCGTGTGGGTCCTGTTCAGTGTGTCCCTTTACTAAAAAAGTGACACAACTGGATCTAGGCCTTCGGACCCCGTGGCTACTGAATTCACACACCAACTGTAACACGAGCCGGGTCATTTATATGATTACATGTCCTTGCTTGTTGATTTATATTGGTATGACCACCAGGAAAGTAAAACAGAGGATGGTGGAGCACCGCAGTGCTTTTCGGTGTAAAAAAACGAATACCCGTATGACTAAACATTTCATGGATAAGGCACATACTGAAGATGACATCACTTGGATAATCATTGACAAACCTAAGTATGATATTAATATGGGGCCTCTGGATAGAGTACTCCTTCACAGGGAACAAAGATGGGTGTTCCGGTTGAAAAGCCATATCCTGGGTTTAAATGAAGATATACCATGGAACATATTATAACTAATAATACACCTTGCCGGCAGTGCAATTGAGCTCAACGTGCTGTCTCGATACATGCTCTTCTGCAATTTGCCAAGTTCCCCATTTTTTCCTTTTACCTTCTTTGATTTCTACTACTTTTACATAATACTTACATTGGTGGTTTTGATGACTACATGACCCACAATGCAGTATGTTTGGTAGTATTAATAATCATGCATCTTGTACATGTCGTTCGTTGTTTTTATAGTTGTGGCGGATTAAATAGAGCTCTGTATTTAATAGGAGCGTAATTACGATAACAAAATGAAATAATATATGCACTGAACTCTATGTTATATATTGAGGAACGCCGCATATACGGCCCGCGAACCGGAAATGGTTGGTTCTACTTCCGGGTCAAAGAAGTGAGATGCGTTTAAATGGGGCCAAGGAACACAAAATTTTCCCTTCCGTTTTTGGCCTTTTACGAGATGATTGATGTGGGGACAATCGGTGAGTTAGCAACTAGCTGGTGACTAGTAACGAGCGTGCATTGTGAGAGTATGCGTCTTGATTGTACGCGTGTAGTTCTCCACCGTGTTAACAGGCGTCGCTCATAGTAATAGAGCGGTTGGTTGGGAACTGAATATGGAGACTGTTACATAGATCAGTGTGCGAAGAAATGTGCACGACCTAGGCCATGGCATGGCTTTGCTTAAAGTTTTAAAAAAAACGCTTGAGAAATAATTTCTTTAGCAGGCCACATCGAGGACAATGATGTTATTTTTGGGCCATTTATGAATGAGATAGATGAAAAGATGAATCGCTATAAGACAATATGAAGTATTTTTAGCGACATCATTAGAGTTAGAGAGAATTTTTTATACCAATCCTGTCTACACGTTTTTCTTAAGAAGATGGTTCCTTCACGACCTATATGTATTATTTGATTATGCCTCCAGGTACCCGTATACTGAAAAGGACCTGTGTTAGGTAGAGGTGGCTATTCTCATCCAGAATTGGTGAGACTTTTGACTTATGTATTTTCACAGTGGTGATGTTTGCAGGCACAATTTTTCACATCACTTGTGTATGAGTTGTTTGGATACCACGATGTGTTGTATTTACTAATGGTATTTCTCATGTGTCCCATGATAGAAGACCAGACTGCAGTTGGTCTCGACAATACACATACATGATATAAGTATGTTTTTTGTTTTCTTCACTTTATAGCAGAGTGACAAAACAGTGGTCCTGATGAATGCCATGAACGTTTTGTCACCTGGCAGAAACATGGTGACCTAGTCAGATAGGAAATATCCTTAAACCTAACGTCACACTACTTTTTTATCTACATCCATTAGGAAAGTTATGAAAGTTTGGTTTCCTTTTGAGATGTTTTTAAGACACTTTTGATATTATTTTGCACTCTGCCCCTCAGTCACTGTTTCCATTGGAGTTTAAAAACACCTCACGCTCCTCTCCATTAGGAGAGTTGTAGCCCACACAGTGCACCTTGCGGGCACTGTGTGCAAGAGGGAACCCAATGATGAAGCATGTCACCCTAGTGGTGAGTGAGGGTTCTCGTCTTTAAAAAGCACATGCTCAGTCTGAGAGTTCATACACATTGTGATATAGATTTCTTATAGATTCTTCCATTAGGTACCTGTTGTGAGTAGGATTCATTGGAGTGGTACACTTGATGGTAATAATTCCTCCATTATGGACCCTGTTGTGAGGTAATATATAGCACAGCTGTGGGCTGTGGGTTTGTTAATTGTTTGGTTAGTTACACATTTATGTTTTGTCGGTTCTGATTTTTGATAACGTTAAGATGACAGAGAATACTGGACTAGCATTTGATGATGATATGGTCCAGGCCATACTACAAACACCAAGTATTTTAGACACACATATCTCTCAGACCCTTTCAAACACAGAAGAGTGGACGAAACTTAGTAATGTTAAGAAGCAGCACGTCAGAACTGTTTTGCACGCCGCCATAATCACAGAATATCTGAGAGGAAATATAGCACCCCCAGGATTGATAGTGACCAATGCCCCTAGACTTTTCTTAGACAACAACATTTTTGTAACCAATTGGTGTAAGATAGCATGGCGTTGTACTAGGGATTGGCTAATCCTAATTATTAATACAGCTAAGGAAACGGCCGACCTTCTAGCAATTGAGATACAAACTTTGGAGAATCAATTAAAATCAGGTATCCAGATTACTATGTACAAGAAGAAATTAGAAGAAATTTCGAAAAATCTTAATGAGATCAAGGATGATCTTGTGAAGTTTAAAGTAAACAAACTGAAGAAGGATCTTGATAGGTTTACTTTGGAAAAAGTTTATCCTTACATTTCTAATGACTTTCAAACCACTCTTAATATGAAAAAAGGCAAGAAAGGTTTAAGAGGATGGCGTAGGGACACTGACGAATGGACCTCCAATTCTCATGAATGGAGTGATTCTAAAGATTCGGACCCGGAATATACATCTACTTATTTTGTGAGACGAGGAAGGGGTAATATGCATACATATCCTCCACACACTCCATGGTGGCCACCACAATCTTGGCCATACCCATCTCTGCCACCTTTCATCTCCGGTCCCTCTTTTGGAGGTCCCAATTACCCCCCTTTTTTTGGTCAGGCCAGAGGCAGAAGAGGACGACGAAGAGGCAACAACAGAGGCCGAGGGTTGGGCAGCCTGCAACAAGTGAGTTGGGATCCCTCAATAGAACAGAGAGTGACTTGGAGCATGACAGCATCCACAAGCGACCAGAATGCCTAGTGGTGAATCTTAGCTCTAAAACACTTACAGATCTGGAACATACTGTTTTATCTAAAGGACTTGGTTTCGTTCCTACTAAATTGGGGTACAACTTTATAGTCCATAAAGAACTAGCCGAGTTTTTTCGAAAAGTGAGATTACACTTTTTCTTTTCTAATTTGGGACAAGATGATAGAAATGTGATACTAAATGCAGGTTTGAGGAATAGATCCACTTTTTTACCTTCACTACAACATGTACCCTCAGAGGTTAATACTTTTGAGAAGGCAGTTTTAAAAACGTACGAATCCAGTTTACAGTTTCCCAAAAAACCCTTTTGTAATATTTCGAATGAGGAAAGGAGATATATACAAACATTGGGTAACGATTAAAACGTTACAATAAAACCAGCCGATAAGGGTGGGGCGACTGTTATTATGGATACGACAGCCTATCGTAGTGAATGTTTGAGACAACTTAATGATCCTAAGTTTTATACATTGATTACACAGGATCCGGCTTCCAGATTACGATCACAGATTGGTACAATAGTAGAAGAAGGCAAAGAACGAAATTGGATTACTAAAAGTGAGGCTGAATTTTTAATTCAAAAAAATCCTCAAATACCGGCATTCTACATTCTCCCAAAAATACATAAGTTACAAAGACCACCTCAAGGGAGACCGACAGTGTCCGGTATTGGCTCCATTCTTGAGCCGTTATCCAAGTTCATGGACCACTTTTTACGTTCTATAGTAGCAGAGATGCCTTCCTATTTGCAGGATACCAAACATGTTCTCTCCTTGCTAGAAACAGTACCTTTTGATCCCGTAACAGATTTGATGGTCACATATGATGTGGAATCGCTATATACTAACATTCCACAGGATGACACTCTTGAAATTATTGAACAACTGCTTGAGAGTCATCCTCGGGACGATCTGACAGCAAACCTGTTTATAATGCAGTGTGCTAAATTGGCACTTAAGGAGAATTTTTTCAGCTATGAGGGAGAACTATATTGGCAAACGACTGGCACTTCGATGGGCAGTACGTGTGCTCCCAGTATGGCCAATCTCTATATGTATGGATTTGAGAGTAAGGTCATCTTTGAGACTGGCAACCCCTTTGTACAACGCCTGAAATTGTGGAGATGATATATAGATGATATCCTGGTCATCTGGGATGGTGACCAGGGTTCTCTAGATCCTTTTTCCCAATGGCTTAATAATCAAGATCCTAATCTGAAATTTACTGGTGAATCTAGCAACAGTTCTGTATCGTATTTAGATCTACGACTGTATCCTAAGAATGGGAAAATTCAAACTGAACTATACCAGAAGCCTATGGCTAAGAACTCTTTGTTGAGTTATTATAGTTTTCACCCACGGGCCCTACTAAATAACCTTCCAATAGGACAATTCCTAAGGTTATGTAGGAATTGTAGTGAGGTGTCACAGTATAGGATACATGCTAAGAACCTTAGCGAAGAACTGTTAGCTAGGAATTACCCAAGTAAGTTGATAAATGGGGCACAAAAGAGAGCACGTAACAACCATCGAGAGGCTCTCCTAGAGTCACACGAGAAACCTGAAAATAAAAGGATGGTCTGTGTGACCACTTTTAGTGATTTGTCAGATAACGTCAAAAAGGCCATTAATAAAGCTTGGCATATTTTGAATATTGGAACATTACCTCTAGAAAGACCTTTGTTTGCTTTTAAACGAAGTAGTAACCTTCGAGATTTACTAGTACACACTAGACCAAGAGCTGAAATACGGGACACTAGACAAACCGCACTTTGGGGTGTCAACTGTGACAGGGCATTTTCCGTGTGGGTCCTGTTCAGTGTGTCCCTTTACTAAAAAAGTGACACAACTGGATCTAGGCCTTCGGACCCCGTGGCTACTGAATTCACACACCAACTGTAACACGAGCGGGGTCATTTATATGATTACATGTCCTTGCTTGTTGATTTATATTGGTATGACCACCAGGAAAGTAAAACAGAGGATGGTGGAGCACCGCAGTGCTTTTCGGTGTAAAAAAACAAATACCTGTATGACTAAACATTTCATGGATAAGGCACATACTGAAGATGACTTCACTTGGATAATCATTGACAAACCTAAGTATGATATTAATATGGGGCCTCTGGATAGAGTACTCCTTCACAGGGAACAAAGATGGGTGTTTTCCGGTTGAAAAGCCATATCCTGGGTTTAAATGAAGATATACCATGGTACATATTATAACTAATAATACACCTTGCCGGCAGTGCAATTGAGCTCAACGTGCTGTCTCGATACATGCTCTTCTGCAATTTGCAAAATTCCCCTTTTTTCCCTTTTACCACCTTTGATTTCTACTACTTTTACATAATACTTACATTGGTGGTTTTGATGACTACATGACCCACAATGCAGTATGTTTGGTAGTATTAATAATCATGCATCTTGTACATGTCATTCGTTGTTTTTATAGTTGTGGCGGATTAAATAGAGCTCTGTATTTAATAGGAGCGCAATTACGATAACAAAATGAAATAATACATGCGCTGAACTCTATGTTATATATTGAGGAACGCCGCATATACGGCCCGCGAACCGGAAATGGTTGGTTCTACTTCCGGGTCAAAGAAGTGAGATGCGTTTAAATGGGGCCAAGAAACACAACATTTTCCCTCCCGTTTTTGGCCTTTATAGGAGATGATTGATGTGGGGACAATCGGTGAGTTAGCAACTAGCTGGTGACTAGTAACGAGCGTACATTGTGAGAGTATGCGTTTTGATTCTGCGCGAGTAGTTCTCCACCGTGTTAACAGGCTTCGCTCATAGTCATAGAGCGGTTGGTTGGGAACTGAATGTGGAGACTGTTACATAGATCAGTGTGTGAAGAAATGTGCACGACCTAGGCCATGGCATGGCTTTGCTTAAAGTTTTTTAAAAAACGCTTGAGAAATGATTTCTTTAGCAGGCCACATCGAGGACAATGATGTTATTTTTGGGCCATTTATGAATGAGATAGATGAAAAGATGAATGGTTATAAGACAATATGAAGTATTTTTAGCGACATCATTAGAGTTAGAGAGAATTTTTTATACCAATCCTGTCTACACGTTTTTCTTAAGAAGATGGTTCCTTCACGACCTATATGTGTTATTTGATCTTGCCTCCAGGTACCCGCATACTGTTCTTATAGGGTATATTTAGCACATATAACCCAAGACAAAACAGATAGATTCTTCTCAACAGTATTTGCCCCTCCACTTTCTGCTTCCACCAAAGAGTCTCTTTTACAAACATGCGGGTCCCAATAGTTCCTACCATCTAAGGCTTCATAATTTTTATCTGATTCTCTTTTTCCAGGCTGCGACATCCGCAAAATGTGTATGCCCCCCGCCATTTGGAAGGCCGTCAAATACGCACTGCATCCATTTCACTGAGCTACCAACATCTGTCCTGACTAGACCAGCTATCTTTTGCATTAACAGTTCAGTTTCTCCTGGGCTGGACGCAGCCAACTATTTAGGATCCCACCAGTAATGGCATAAGACTAAAGTCTTTCTTTTGAAAAGTAAAATACAAAGCAGTAAATCCCCAGAAAAGATCAGGGGCAGGGGTTTCAAAATATTAGGTAAATGTCACATCTGAGCTCTAGAATATCAAGCTCCAGATTGACTTCCTGAGCTGGTCACCATGTTCCTGATCTCCCATCAATAGAGCATTCCATTTATGTCTACTGTGTGCTTAAAGATGGTCGAAATGTCTGTTTAACATTGGGGGATTATCTTTTTGTAGCCTGAGTGAGCTGCAGAATCTATTTGATCTATTGTTGTGTAGCAGAAAAATCTTGATCAAGAATTGTGGCAACCTACTAAAGTTCTTCATTGACAGCTTTTGCTTTCTGGATGGGTCTTCTCATGATGGAGAGTCAGTTGTTCAAAATTGCAACTCAGAGCCTGATTTTAGATTTTGTCAGATGGTTTACTTCATCACAATGTGATGGATATCCTGTCTTACTTATTACAAGTGCATTTGAATGTAATGAACCTGCAGTATGGCATACGGGATATCTGCCATGTTTGTGATGGAGTCCCCTCTCCACCAAACTCTAAATCAGGCCCAAAATGTCAATTGCATTTGACCTTGATCCTGGAGACAACAGATAGGAAGCCTAGCTTTCAAAAGACTTCTCAAGGCCGTTTATCGTATTGCTCCGTGATCTTATCAAAGACAGTCTGCTGATAGGGCATCAATTCTCACTGTTCTTGCAACTTCCACCCCTATAGTTTCAGAGCAGATACTGAGTGAAGGGGTCCCACAGACGTCCAGTCATACTTTCACTGTCAGATCATTTGTATTACTTACTATTCCTCACAAACTGACAGGATTATTGGTCAGAGGTGGGTGGTGAAGGCTATGATTCGTTCTCTGTCACTGATAAGGAGACAAACTGTTCTTCTTAGGGAGTAAGCACTCAAAACATGTTAGCCATAGTGATAGGTACTTGGCCAAGTAAAATAGGCTGGTTGTTACTTTCAAAAGCATAGAAAATAGGGGAGCAAGCAGATAAACACTGAGCCTTGGAAAAACTCCTCCTACTATTGGCTATCATGTCTTCAGCCTTTCTGCCTCCCTTTCTTTTTAGGTGGGCTGAAGGATTGGTATAAGCCTTAATCATGGTAACATGAAGACCTGTTGAACATGGAGCTTTTAAAAAGCTTTTAGGTTGGAGAGATGGATGCCCCTTGAGTATTAATTGCAGGGGGTTACTATTTTGCTACAGTTGAAAGATAGGGTTTAGCCCATCAGGAGTAAGAAGAATGGAAGTAGATGGCTGTTGTAGGAAAGTAATCCTTTTTGCCGTGATCACCCTCATTTGTTAACTGATGCTAGTGGTTACTGATCCTGAAAGGACCCTATGGACTGTTAACTAGCCCCCAGGGCCAGTGCTCTATCCTCTAAAGGTGTATGGTAATTGCTATCATTCTAATTGACCAAGACAACCTACATGTTAATCCCTAGTATATGGGATGGCATGTAGGTTTAGAGTCCCCAGTAGACTTAATGCACTTACGTGTGCACTGCTGTAGTGCCTGGACTCATTGTAAAGCCATAAGTGCCTTGCAGGATGGTTTTTAAAACATAACTATGTCCAAATTCAACTTGGAATTAAAAGTACTTTCAATGTTCAAAACTACATTTGTATTACATTTGTCTCCCCCAAGGTCTTCCCTAGGTGCCCCAAGGGTAGGGTGCATTTGTATTAAAAGCAGGGAAAATATAAAAATGCTTTAGGCCATGGGCAAAAATAGATTTAAGTTCAAGGCTCCCTCTCTGACCTATAAATCCCTCCATGATTCTGGACCTGTGTTTCTGAAGACAGCTCTAACCTGGTACACCCCTACCAGAAATCTAGGATCATCAGGCACTTTTAAAATTAACTCTATCAGATTCAAACAATACAAATGGGGTGGGAGTAGTTTTGTGGCCAGAGCAGCTACTTCTTGGAACCTCCTTCCACTCTACATAATGTCAGCCCCTTCCCTACTCCAATTCAGGAAGCATCTGAAAACTTGGCTTTTTGCTCAGTAGGCCTTCTTTTATTCTCCTCAAATGGTTGCTCATGGATTCAGTGCCGGGTTAAGCTGCACTTTACAAATTGGCTAACATCACATAACATAGGCTAACATGGGAAGGCTTTACTAAACTAAATAACACCTATCTTTGCTTGGGAGCTAGCTAGAAATCTCATTCAAAGTATCAAAATAATGGTTACAATAAATCCAACAACTTGCCTAGGTCAGATTTATTTTAACTATTACAGGAAAGTAGTTTCTTACTATCCTGACGCTACCCAAAAGAACCGTGTAGCAGCCTTTTCTGATTGGTCAGCCCTTGACAGCATGAGCCAAGGTGCTTCCTGAGTAAGTGTGAAGAGACCTGGGGCTGAAACACTACAGACATTTGATGGGAGATTTATTTCCTGGAGATGCCAGGGAGAGGAAGGGAGCTGGGAGATACGCTGGACTTCAAAGGCAGGAGTTTAGTTGTCACAGAACCCAGGCCAACTCACACATCCTTGATCCCCAACCAGATGGGAGCCACCATCATTAGATAAGGAGAGGATCTGAAAGGGGAGTGAAGTGAGTTGTTAGCCACACCTCTGGGATGGGTTACACAAACACACACACAAAGGAGAGATTTTCTCCATTTTGGTTCTTGGAGAACAGTGCATTCTGGGTCAAAAATATGCCACACTTCTCTGGAAGTGGTCATAGCAGAGACAGGTAACTTTACCTTTATTGGCCGGGGTGACACTCCTCCGGCTAGCCCAGAATGAAGGACATATGTGTGAAAGCTTAAGGAGCTCCTCAGAACAATGACTGGACCAAAAGAAGAAGAAGGACTGCCCTGATGGACCCTAGGACTGCACCACAGAAGGCTTGCACTCAAAAAGGACTGTACCTGCTACACTCTCTAGGATCCACAAAGAAAGGACTGTACCTGACTCAAAGGAAAAGGAGTGGACTTCCTGATCAGCAACAGGTACAACAGAGCTGGAAGAAATCACCTGCAAGCCCCAGCTGACTAGTTGCAACTGGATTTTTCCTGGACTGTTTAGGTGCATTGTGGGAGATCAAGACCTAGCCCCCACAAGGCAATCCAGAGCCTGGCCGATGCTGGTTTGTCCTGCTAAAAGCTCAGGAGCTCCTCGCCTTTGACATTGAGGACAAAGACTTCCAGAGACTCACCAAGGCATTGCGCTGCAGCAGACCATCGTCATCTAATTGAACTTTAGATCTGAGAAGCCTGATGACCTGCCGACAAGCCTGTCAGCAAGAGAAAAGCTGCAAGAAAAAGACTTAGAGCCTGATTTAGATCTTGGCGGAGGGGTTACTCAATCACAACGGTGACGGATATCCCATCCACCGAAATATAAATCCCATAAGGTAAAATGGGATTTATATTTCTGTGAACGGGATATTCGTCACCGTAAACTTTTGACCGGGACCTAGCACTCAGCCTATCTGCACCCCGACGCGGTTGGCCTACAACTTTGACTTTTTACCGGTCCAGCGCGACCAGATATCTGCGAATGGCACTTTAAGCTTTTTGCCACTAGAATGTACTATTTTTGATTTAGGGCCTGATTTAGATATCGGCAGACAGGTTACTCCGTCACAACAGGGATAGATATCCCATCTGTCGAAATCTAAATCCCATACTATTCTGTAGGTTTTAACATTTTGGCTGACGGGATGACTGTCCCCGTCGGGACAGAGTAACCAGTCCAGAAATAAAAGTCAGCCGCTTAATATTTATAAATTCATATCTCCGGTTCCCTACATTGGATTGTTGTCATGTTGGTGTCATTTTAAAGATAGAAATATTCTCTATGTTTATACATTGGTGTTAGATTTTTATTTTGTTGTTTCTTTTACTTATTTACTGTTTTGGTGATTGTAAATTCTTTGCAGATACCTCTCTCCTGAGTTAAGTCTGACTGCTCGTTTGCCAAACTACCAAGGGTTGAGCATGGATTAAATTATTAAGACTTGACTGGACATATTAGTGATTGAGGTATTAATACTAGCTGAAGGTGAATACCCCCACCTACTAATAATATCCACTTTCCTACATCTGTATAACAGGAATATACCATATACAATTGGAATTTCTGGGATCAACATGCCTCCAATCCCCTTCACCTGTTGCCTCCATCACAGTTTCTGTTGGGTCTTTGTAGTAATCCAGATAAAATTCAAATTTAGCTTTTTAAATGAAGTTTATTGAGAGATACAATAAACGTCCACAACCTTCAGCAGTTCATAAAATACTGACCATTCTAGGAATCTTTGCTGTGATGCTGTTCTACAGCATCACAGCTACATCATAAACATTCCAGCTACCACACATCTCCCCCCCTATAATAGCCTAGAGGAAGAGAAAGAAGGTTAACATGCAGAGAACAGCAAAACTTGCCACATTAGTACAAGAAAAAACTTAATAGAAGGCAATAAAAATTCATACAGCAATTTACAATAACAAGAATAATACAGCAATTGCATTATACATTCATTGAATGAAATAAACAACAATTGCTTTAAACCCTACTAAAATGAGATATTTTACACATATCCCCAAAACTCAATTTCTTGCCGTCGTCCAACTGAGCTACTGACCCCATCACGATAATGACTTTATGGGGCTCTGAAAACTTACTTTCACCCTTTCTCACAAAACCAGCTTTTTTCACAACTATCCAATCACCATTAACAATGTCCAAATCTTTCACTTTTTTATGATTGTCAAAATTAATTTTGTTACGCCACTGACAATCAAAAACCCTTGACCTCATTTCTTCTCGATCAACCCACACTTGCTTCTTTTCATGAATCCACATCAGAGATTCCTTAGTATCAGGCTCTCTTCCTTTCAGTGCTATAAAAGGAGAAACACCAGTGACAGAATGAGGCGTCACTCTGTGAGCCCACATCATCTCCCATAGCTCCTCCTTCCACGACAACCCATTTGCCAGTGAGAGTTGAATACTTTCCATTACAATTTGATTCACCCTTTCAACAAGGCTGTTAGTTTGAGGACGGAATAAAGCCACTTTATCATGTTTAATTCCAAGTCTAGAAAGAAAATCTCCCATTTCTGAAGAAACTAACTGAACACCGTTATCAGTCACAAGAACTCTAGGTACACCCACTTCAAGAAAAACCTCCTCAAGAAATTTTATAACATTTCCAGTAGTGACTTGTCCCATGGATTTGCACATAAACCACTTGCTATGGTAAGCCACCAACACAACCAAAAAACGAAGACTGCTGCCCAATTTGTCAATAGGACCTAATACATCCAATGTCAATTTATCCCACGGCCTCACAGGCAAATCCACACATCTCAAAGGAGGTTCCCTAATCACTTTTACCTTATCGCTATTACAGCATACATGTCAATCCTGTACTAAATTCTCCCATCTCTGTCCATTCCCGCCCACCAAAAAGATTGCTGCAACCTGCTCTTTGTTAAACTCCTTCCCAAATGTCCCTCATGAACAATCTTTAACAGTCTCGATCTCAACAAACCAGGAGGAACTATACGATCTCTCCTTAAAATGTTATCTCCTTGCAGACTAAGCTCATCTCTCACCATCAAATATTGCTTAACCACCTCACCAAATTTCCAGAATCCTTCCAACAACCAATAATGAGTTCCATCAATACCTTTTTTTTGTTTTTTAAACTTTATTAGGAGTTCGAAATATTGTCCACAGCATGGTGCCTACATCCCATAGTGGGCCGGCATTGCGAAGTGATCGGTAGCAAGTCATCATAACCGGGAATAGGGAATACACAGCAAGCCGCCTACAACCACTCCGGGCCTGCCGCGTCAGTTGGGAGAGAATGAATTAGTTTCAGCATGTATTCATGAGCAGGCATGTAGAAAACTGTAAACAAAATAACAACAGTACCATTTGTATATATTTGCAGGTAGAAGGTGCCTGTGTATGCTGACGTATTCTGACTATTGAGTAACGTAGTGATGGTGTCTGGTGACCTGTCGTTCCTCTAGGGTAGCGTGCTTTGGTCAGGGGGGAGTATCTCTCGCCTCTATTCAGTTACTTAGCATGAGAGCTATCTCATTGCCTCAGGGGTTAGCGTCTGAGTCTGTGTCAGTAGTTCTCTCCAATAGATACGCTTGAAGGGGGGCCCATATGTCCCGTGATCTGGAGGAGGGGGGTAGGAGTTCTGCATAGATGTTGAGTTGTTCTTGACAATAAATGAGATCCTGTAGCCGATCTTTGAATTTGGGTGCCCTTCCTCTTCCCCATCTATAAGCGACCGGTCTCTTAGCGAGGAGTAGTGTAAGGGAAACACATTGTCGCACCTTGACGGCCAGCGTCTCGGTGTACCCTAAAAGGGTTGTTAGGGGAGCTGCTGGAATATGTAGCCCTGTCATATGGTCCAGTGCCGTCAATACCTCAGTCCAGAACCTACGTACAGACGGAGAGTCCCAGGCAACGTACCTAAAGTCTTCTCCCTCACACCCACAGCAATCACAACGATCATTATCGCGGAGACGCAGTTGGTGTAGTCTTGCAGGTGTGTAGTAAAGACGATTGATATATTTATAATGGATAATTCTTAATCTGCTGCTTGAGGATATGTCTCCAGTCTGTCTGCAGCAAAAATACCATTTGTCATCAGTGAGGGACAGCTCCAACTCCTCCTCCCACCGCCTCCTGGCCAAGGGGGGGCCGTATATCCTGTCTTTTTGTGTTGTGCGGTATAGTAGTGATATGACGTGTGTGGGAGCAGTTTGCTGTAAAAGGGCATGCAGTGGAGACATGGTGATAGGTTCTTGCGGGAAGCAGGGAGTGAGGGCCCGTGGTAAATAGACATAATATCGAAAAAATAATATCGAACAACAAGAATATCGAAGTTAAAATATCGAGATAACATTAATATCGAAGTGTAGAATATCGAGGTAAGTAATATCGTTTTTTTTGTGTTTAGTAAAATGTCGAAGTATGAAATATCGATGTAGTAATATCGTTTGTAGATAATATCGATTGATTAGTTTTGTTAGAAATATCGAAATATAATATATATATTGTTTAAAATGTCTATTTAGTGTATATTGAATGAGTAAATTGTTTAATTATATGTATAAATACTTTCTTAATTTTTAAAATATAATTAATAGTGTCAAGAAATTTATTGTATGATATGTTTTAGGAGCGGGATGTTGGGTTATTAGGGGATAAGGGTGGGGAGTGTTTTAAAAATATTAGTGTAAAATCAGATAATAATTTAAAAATAATAAATAATAAATAATTATGAATAGTAAATTGTGATGAAATTTGTAAATTAAATATTTATAATTTAGAAAATAATAAAGAAATTATATATATTTTTTAGGAGCGGGATGTTGGGTTATTAGGGGAGAAGGGTGGGGAGTGTTTTAAAAATGTTATAGTAAAATCAGATAATAATGTAAAAATATTAAATATTTTAGAATTCGAAATTTCAAAATTTTAATGTAAATTCGAAATTAATAATTTAAAATTATACTGAAATTTTATTTTTGTTTTATGAGTGGGATGTAGAGTTATTAGTGTATAAGGGTGGGGAGTGTATTAAAAATATTACTGTAAGATTTGATAATAAGTTATAAATATTAATTTTTAAGAATTAGACATTTAAAATTTTTAATTTAATTTTGAAAATTGTAAAAAAAAAAATCAAATTAATTTCGAAATTAATTATTGGTTTCATGGTTGGGAAGTTGAGTTTATAGGGTGTAAGTGTGTGGATTGTATTTTAATAATTATTACAAATTTATAGATTAATAAGTAAATATATAATTGGCAATAATTTAAATTTGTGAAAATTTAATTAAAAATTCAAAATATATAATTTTATTTGGAAATTAAAATTTCAATATTGATGTTGTATTTATGGGTGGGATGTGGGTATATTAGGGGAGAAGGTTGGGGAGTAATTGTAAAAAATAATAGTGTACAAATAGATCATAAAACAATTCAATTTATTAGTAAATATTGTGAAATTTAAAATTTTAAAAGAAAATTATAATAAAATAATTGTATATTTGCAAATTTTATGGAAAATATACTGTACATTTTTATGGAATTAGGGTTAATATGGGATAGGGGTGGGTATTGTTGTAACTATAGTATTGTAAAATGTAATAGTTTTTAAATGATATCTCATAGTTAATAAATGTAGATTTTTAATATTTTAAGTGATGTTATAAGCAGCACCTTCTCTCAGTTTTATCTTTCTGGAGCGGGAATATTACATTTTATTGGGTTAGTGTCCAGCACCTTCCCTCAGTTTATGTTAACTGGAGTGGGAATAGTAAATTATATAGGGTTACTGTCCAGCACCTTCATTGACTTTATTTTAACTGGAGTGGGGATAGTAAATTATATAGGGTTACTGTCCAGCACCTTCTCTGAATTTATGTTAAGTGGAGTGGGAATAGTAAATTATATATGGTTACTGTCCACCACCTTCTATGACTTTATGTTAACTGGAGTGGGAATAGTAAATTATATACGGTTAGTGTCCAGCATCTTCCCTGACTTTATGTTAACTGGAGTGGGAATAGTAAATTATATAGGGTTACTGTCCAGCACCTTTCTTGACTTTATGTTAACTGGAGTGGGAATAGTAAATTATATAGGGTTACTGGCCAGCACCTTTCTTGAGTTTATGTTAACTGGAGTGGGAATAGTAAATTATATAGGGTTACTGTCCAGCACCTTCTCTGAATTGATGTTAACTGAAGTGGGAATAGTTAATTATATAGGTTTACTGTCCAGCACTTTCCCTGACTTTATCTTAACTTTAGTGTGAATAGTAAATTATATAGGGTTAGTGTCCAGCATCTTCTCTGACTTTATGTTAACTTGAGTGGGAATAGTAAATTAGATAGGGTTACTGGCCAGCACCTTCCTTGAGTTTATGTTAACTGGAGTGGGAATAGTAAATTAAATAGGGTTACTGTCCAGCATTTTCCCTGAGTTTATGTTAACTGGAGTGGGAATAGTAAATTATACAGGGTTACTGTCCAGCACCTTCCTTGACTTTATGTTAAGTGGAGTGGGAATAGTAAATTATTTAGGGCTACTGTCTAGAACTTTCACTGACTTTATGTTAACTGGAGTGGGAATAGTTAATTATATAGGGTTACTGTCCTGCACCTTTTCTGACTTTATGTTAACTGGAGTGGGAATAGTAAATTATATAGGGTTACTATCCAGCACCTTTCCTGACTTTATGTTAACTGGAGTGGGAATAGTAAATTATATAGGGTTAGTGTCCAGCACCTTTCCTGACTTTATGTTAACTGGAGTGGGAATAGTAAATTATATAGGGTTACTGTCCAGCACCTTTCCTGACTTTATGTTAACTGGAGTGGGAATAGTAAATTATATAGGGTTACTATCCAGCACCTTTCCTGACTTTATGTTAACTGGAGTGGGAATAGTAAATTATATAGGATTAGTGTCCAGCACCTTTCCTGACTTTATGTTAACTGGAGTGGGAATAGTAAATTATATAGGGTTAATGTCCAGCACCTTTCCTGACTTTATGTTAACTGGAGTGGGAATAGTAAATTATATAGGGTTACTATCCAGCACCTTTCCTGACTTTATGTTAACTGGAGTGGGAATAGTAAATTATATAGGGTTAGTGTCCAGCACCTTTCCTGACTTTATGTTAACTGGAGTGGGAATAGTAAATTATATAGGGTTACTGTCCAGCACCTTTCCTGACTTTATGTTAACTGGAGTGGGAATAGTAAATTATTTAGGGTTACTGTCCAGAACTTTCACTGACTTTATGTTAACTGGAGTGGGAATAGTAAATTATAGAGGGTTAGTGTCCTGCACCTTTCCTGACTTTGTGTTAACTGGAGTGGGAATAGTAAATTATATAGGGTTACTGTCCAGCACCTTTTCTGACTTTATGTTAACTGGAGTGGGAATAGTAAATTATATAGGGTTACTATCCAGCACCTTTCCTGACTTTATGTTAACTGGAGTGGGAATAGTAAATTATATAGGGTTAGTGTCCAGCACCTTTCCTGACTTTATGTTAACTGGAGTGGGAATAGTAAATTATATAGGGTTACTGTCCAGCACCTTTCCTGACTTTATGTTAACTGGAGTGGGAATAGTAAATTATATAGGGTTACTATCCAGCACCTTTCCTGACTTTATGTTAACTGGAGTGGGAATAGTAAATTATATAGGGTTAGTGTCCAGCACCTTTCCTGACTTTCTGTTAACTGGAGTGGGAATAGTAAATTATTTAGGGTTACTGTCCAGAACTTTCACTGACTTTATGTTAACTGGAGTGGGAATAGTAAATTATATAGGGTTAGTGTCCTGCACCTTTCCTGACTTTTTGTTAACTGGAGTGGGAATAGTAAATTATATAGGGTTACTGTCCAGCACCTTTCCTGACTTTATGTTAACTGGAGTGGGAATAGTAAATTATATAGGGTTAGTGTCCAGCACTTTTTCTGACTTTAATATAGGTGAAATGGGAATAGTAATTTGTATAGGGTTAGTGTGCAGAATGTATATGTATTGTGTTAATGAAGTATGTTTTTGGATTTAATGTTGGAAAAAATGTGATTATTTACATTTTTAAACCATTAAATTAGCTAAATTATATATGTGATAGTAATAAATTATGAAATCCAATGACACATTTTATATTTTTATATAAGCTTTATTTTTGTTGAAGAAAGGAGAGAGATTATTGATTTTTTTATTTACAGAATGAAGTATACATTAGTAGAGATACAGCAAATATGCATACATTTGTGTATTTTTGCAATGTTTTAAGGAAAAAAAAAATCTTGATATCATCACATTTGATAACAGAAGTATTGATAATTACAAAAATAAATACATAACATTTATTAATTTTTTACATTGTTTGTAAATAAACATATTCTTACAGTATTCATATAATAATGTGTTTGTTGGCTATATACATAAAAATAATCATTGCATATGTAATTTCTGAAGAATATTGTGTCATTTTTATTTTGTTGTTGTACATAATTAGTTCATGACAAATAGTATATTTTTATGCTATGTATTTTTAATGATGATTAATAATATTATTGTAGGAAATGTTAATATTATTAATTTTTATATTTTATTATTATATGAAAAAATTTTTTTTGTACATGTACGTTTTGAAATAAAAATTTAAATAATAACATACATTTTATTATAGTTTGTACAGTTGTGAAAAAAATATTACTGTATTATAATCATAATAATAATGTATTTTTAATTATTATGAATATAATTTTTAAAGGTATTGTTTATTAGAAAATAATTTTTAAGAATTTAGATAAATTTATGTTGTTTTTATATATGATTATAATGAAGTTTTTTATTGTTTTAATGTATTTATACTGATTTAAGTAGGGATTTTCATTTGAATGGGATTATTTTGTAACCGCTTCATGTTATTTTGGGTCATTTTGGACTGAGGAAGCTCGCGGTCGGAAGCTGCGTCGCGTTGAGCAAGGTAAGGGGTGTTTTAAGTATTAAGTGTTATTAAATACTTATGTTTAGGATAGTTAGGATGTTTATAGTGTATTGATTGATAATGTTAAATGTTTTGGGTGTTTTTGAGGTGTTAGTAATGATTTAGTTACGTGTGGTTGTTTACTGGTTGTGACGTAGTTTTAGAAGTAAATATTGTGATTAAATATGTGTTGTTTGAAATGATGTAATTGTATTTATTTCATGTATTTGGGTGTGATTGTCTGGGTGGGTATGTTTTGTTCTTTTTTCAGGTAAATGTTGATCGATGTTTTTTCGAAGACCAAGACGCGTTTTTTTTTTTAAAGTGTGTGTTACTTTATTTAAGTAATATTGTTAACACACTTTTTAACTTTTTACGGGATTTCATGGAGCGTTTTTTTTGATTTTTTACTTCTTTTCGGGTTTTTTAGGGTTTGGATATTATGATGGAAAGAGAGACGTTATTTTTTTTTTTTTAGAAAGTGTGTTTTAGTTAATGAAACTAATAAAGTTATCACACTTTTTTTTCACCTGGATTTCCAGGAGCGTTTGTTACTATTTTGACATATTTTTCGGGTTTTGAGGGTTTCACGTTTTTGGATTTGTCGAGGATGGATTTACATTGGATGTGTTCATTTTTTAATTTTTGGTGGGGCAAATTTTTTATTATTACTATGGATTGACATACAAATGGAAGGAGTCTTGCTTGGTGGAATTCATCTTGTATGGCTACATCAATGGTAAGTTATATTTTGTTATAATTTGGGTGGGAAATGTTATTATAGTTTATTGTTATATATATTATATTTACATAAATAATATTTAATTGTACATATATATTTTCTATATGAAAATGAAATGTATCTGACAATTATATATTATTTAGGAAAATATAGTATTAATATATTAATTGCAATTGTTTATTGAATTGACCAATTTCTTTTATTAGCTGTGTGTATGTTAATTATAAAATGCTTTTGGCTATTAGTGATAGGTAGTCTAGGCCACTTGTTGATGGGTATAGGTTTACTTGACTTTGTAGTAGATCAAACATTTGTTTGGTTTGATTAGTTAATTTAGGACCTATTTGAGTAACAGATTGTTGCATCCGTAATTCTTGGTAGCTTTGTTCTTTTTGTAGAGATTCCAGGAGTTTTTGTAGGGTAGGTTTCCCTCTGCTTGTAGTTGCTTGGAAGGCATTATGCCATCCTTCAACACTATTGTTTGTTTTGGATTGTTTATTTAAGGTACTCAGGTATACATTCCACCAAGGAATGTGGAACTTTGGTTGTCTTCTATGTCCTGATCGATGTAATCTTCCCACCCAGGTGTCCTCAAAGTAGTCTAGGAGTTGGCTTAATTTGTCTTCGTTCTTTTTGTAATAGGGACTTTCTATTAGAATATTATAGTGTTCTGCTACATCTGTTACAGGAACGTATGCTAGTGCTATTAGTTTTTTAACCTGGTAGGCAAAAGTACTATCTGTAGCGTATTGTACACTTAGGTGCCGATCACGATCCGGTAAAAACCGGGTACGAACCGTCGGACGGAGCATATTCTCCGTCCGACGCGTACCCGGTCGTCAAAATATACAAACATGGAATTACGATTCGCACGGGTACACCATTACCGTACGAATCGTAAAAAAGCCCGACCGAACAAAAAACACCTACCAATGCGATCCGGGAAAGCGCCGACCTGACGTCGGGACGCACGCAGCCAGCCATTCACGACCCAGGAATCACGATTCGCACCGACGTCACCCCGCACGGTGAATATTTTGCGGCAGCCAAAAACTGCCGGGAAATCAGGACGACGCGAACAAGGACCACCAGTACGCGACGGACAGACGACGACGCGAACAAGGAGGACCAGTACGTGACGGACAGACATGGACCCGAACCTACGAGTCATCCCTGCCCTCATAGCAGTCCACCTCCTCTACAGGTTACGACGCAGACGCCGCAGAAGGTCAGAATAACTAAGGGAGGGGGGAAAGTGGGGTGGGGTGGGGGTGGCACTACCAGGGCAGGCCACAAAACAACCACATGAGTGACACACTACACATGGCCTGGACATACCTGACTCCCATGCCCTGGTCACCACGAGGGGGTGGGGGCGTGTCCTGATAATCCAGCGACCGCCACAACGGAAGTCCGTCACCACGCGAACCGGCAACACAACCAGACAGGTACGTCCCGTACCCACGCCTGAAGAGCGTGGGTACGAGTCGGACCACGCCCACACACGTCACCCCAACAATGGCGGGACGGATCGCACCCACGTGGCAAAGGCCTGGGTACGGGCCGCACAAACATCACATAGCGTGGGGACGGATATGTACGGACCCTACCCCCACCCCGTATGCAAGGAGCGTACCCCCCACCCCAACAGTGAAAGTACGACCCGTACCCCCACCCGCGTATGCAAGGAGCGTACCCCCCTGCCCAACAGTGTAAGTACGACCCGTACCCCCACCCGCGTATGCATGGAGCGTACCCCCCATGCCAACAGTGTAAGTACGACTCGAACCCCCACCCACGAATGCAAGGAGCGTACCCCCCACCCCAACAGTGTAAGTACGACCCGTACCCCCACCCGCGAATGCAAGGAGCGTACCCCCCTGCCCAACAGTGTAAGTACGACCCGTACCCCCACCCGCGTATGCATGGAGCGTACCCCCCTGCCCAACAGTGTAAGTACGACCCGTACCCCCACCCGCGAATGCAAGGAGCGTACCCCCCTGCCCAACAGTGTAAGTACGACCCGTACCCCCACCCGCGGACGTACGGAGCGTACCCCCAGCCCAACAGTGTAAGTACGACCCGTACCCCCACCCGCGGACGTACGGAGCGTACCCCCAGCCCAACAGTGTAAGTACGACCCGTACCCCCACCCGCGGACGTACGGAGCGTACCCCCAGCCCAACAGTGTAAGTACGACCCGTACCCCCACCCGCGGACGTACGGAGCGTACCCCCAGCCCAACAGTGTAAGTACGACCCGTACCCCCACCCGCGAATGCAAGGAGCGTACCCCCCTGCCCAACAGTGTAAGTACGACCCGTACCCCCACCCGCGTATGCATGGAGCGTACCCCCCATGCCAACAGTGTAAGTACGACTCGAACCCCCACCCACGAATGCAAGGAGCGTACCCCCCTGCCCAACAGTGTAAGTACGACCCGTACCCACACCCGCGGACGTACGGAGCGTACCCCCACCACACCAGTGTCAGTAGACTCGTACCCTCACCTCTAATGCAGTGTGCGTAACCCCACCGTGTATGTGCCAAGCGCACATATCCAGAAATCGGAGGTGTGTGTGCAGAGTCCACCCAGCAGTGCCCTGAGACAGGAGTGGTGGGTGTGGAGTCCTCCCAGCAGTGCCCTGAGACAGGAGGGGTGGGTGCCCATCACTCCCAGCAGTGCCCAGAGACAGGAGGGGTGGGTGTGGAGTCCTCCCAGCAGTGCCCTGACACAGGAGGGGTGGGTGTGGAGTCCTCCCAGCAGTGCCCTGAGACAGGAGGGGTGGGTGCAGAGTCCTCCCAGCAGTGCCCTGAGACAGGAGGGGTGGGTGCAGAGTCCTCCCAGCAGTGCCCTGAGACAGGAGGGGTGGGTGCAGAGTCCTCCCAGCAGTGCCCTGAGACAGGAGGGGTGGGTGCAGAGTCCTCCCAGCAGTGCCCTGAGACAGGAGGGGTGGGTGCCCATCACTCCCAGCAGTGCCCAGAGACAGGAGGGGTGTGTGCAGAGTCCTCCCAGCAGTGCCCAGAGACAGGAGGGGTGTGTGCAGAGTCCTCCCAGCAGTGCCCTGAGACAGGAGGGGTGGGTGCAGAGTCCTCCCAGCAGTGCCCAGAGACAGGAGGGGTGTGTGCAGAGTCCTCCCAGCAGTGCCCTGACACAGGAGGGGTGGGTGCAGAGTCCTCCCAGCAGTGCCCTGAGACAGGAGGGGTGGGTGCAGAGTCCTCCCAGCAGTGCCCTGAGACAGGAGGGGTGGGTGCCCATCACTCCCAGCAGTGCCCAGAGACAGGAGGGGTGTGTGCAGAGTCCTCCCAGCAGTGCCCTGAGACAGGAGGGGTGGGTGCAGAGTCCTCCCAGCAGTGCCCTGAGACAGGAGGGGTGGGTGCCCATCACTCCCAGCAGTGCCCAGAGACAGGAGGGGTGTGTGCAGAGTCCTCCCAGCAGTGCCCTGAGACAGGAGGGGTGGGTGCAGAGTCCTCCCAGCAGTGCCCTGAGACAGGAGGGGTGGGTGCAGAGTCCTCCCAGCAGTGCCCTGAGACAGGAGGGGTGGGTGCAGAGTCCTCCCAGCAGTGCCCTGAGACTGGAGGGGTGTAACACATGTGTGTGAGGCCAGAATTATCCACATGCATACTGGCTACAAGGGAACATGTCCCCATGAACTCATGTCAACAGACTCCACACACAAGTACAGTGATCACCAAGGATGCCACGATTGTCGCAGGTGGAGACATGGCCCTGCATGCATGGCCAAAGTAGAAGGGCTCCGTCACACACACAGCTCATGTAGACACAGCTCTGCGCTAAACATTGGGAACACCCTGCAGGGAAGAAAGCTGGGTACACAGAGGAAGGAATACACCCTTGGACAAGTGCACCATGCAGTAACTGCCTACATGAACAAAGAAAGTTAGCCAACACCTTGTGATGGCACACAGATCACAGGGTCCCACCAATGAGCAGTACACTACTACATATCCCACACACCCAAACCCTTACACACCACCCAAAACCATGTAGCAGCCCCACCAACACCAATACCAGCATAGCAGTAGTGTGATAATGAAAACAAAATTAAGCTTTATTCAGCAGGAGCACAATGTCCGTGGATCGCAGGCAGTTCAATCTTCACAAAGCCCATAGGGCAGTCAATGATTCTCAGCTGGATGGGGGACACAGTGGGATGCGTGTCCCCTACCTTGCCTGCACAGTCAAATGGCATCGTCTTCCACACTGGTGAGGGCATCAGGGGGGGGGGGAGCAACAGGCACCGCAGGGACATCAGGGCAAAGGGGCGGCGTTGTGGGTGCAGGGATGGAGGAGTCCACCACAGGGGGTGGGTCAGTGCCAAAGGCGGAGGCCAGGATGGCACTACACACCTTTGCAAGGTCATCCAGGGAGTCCCCTGCACCCGAAGGGACCTCAGGCCCCAAGGAGGGGGGGGGTCAGAGGGATGGGTCGCAGCGCCACCGGGGGAGGGTGGAGACAGGGGGGGAGACTCAACCACCCTGACCGGGGACCTCCGTGACCGCTTGCGTGGTGGTGTAACTGTGGGGCTCAGGGACAGAGCGGCCATGAAGGAGTCCTTGGGGGAGATGTGGCCAGGAGAGCTGAGGGGAGGGGATTTGGAGGGAGTGGACTGGGTGGAATGCGGACTCCCACTATGGCTGCGTGTCACACGTTTGCCCCCCGACCCAGTGGGTGTGCCTACCTCACCCTGTGTGTGCGTGTCAGGAGGAGTGCGGTGGACCTTCCCTGCTGGTGTGGTGCCCGTGTCCGTTGATGTGGGTGCATGCCGACGTCTGGGTGTACGTGTGACAGGCATGGGAGTGGGAAGTGTGGATGGGGCAGGGGTAGGTGGGGGGAGGTCGCGCTGCAGGAGACCCACTGCTGCAGTCAGTGTGGAGTCGATGGACCTCAGCAAGTTGCGTTGGTCAGCCTGCGATGAATGAATGCCCTCCAAGAAAGCCTCGATGTTGGTGAGGGTTTTGCCGTGGGCATGGAGGACATTAAGGATCGCAGCCTGACCAACCTGCAGTTGCCGCTGGATGTCCACAGACTCTGCATTGGCGGCAGCAGTGGAGACAGGGGCAGGGGGCGCGGTGCCTGGCAGGAAGGAGACATGCTGTGACCGGGCACGCTGGGAAGGGACACGAGCAAGTGGGAGGCGGCTGGTGGAAACTGAGGGGGCGGTGCGAGGTGTTGTTCCGCTGTCAGCTGCTGGTGCAGCCTCCGCCCACTCGGAGACATCGTCCCCGGACCTGTCAGCTTCGTAGTCTGATGTGCCAGTCGACAGGTCCTCGGCCACACTCTCCTCCGCCTCTGTCCCACTCGATGTGCCAGACCCGATGTCACGGCTGGCACTGGTGCTCGGTCCCTCCGCCTGGTCTGTGTCCATGTCTCCCTCTGTGTCCCCCGACGATGCTGTGGGCAGGGTGGAGAGATAGAAATTATTCAGACACCTGTACACATCTGTCACATGAGTCCAATCTACATAGGTAACATTGCATGGCCTGAAAAGGAAGATCCCTAACATCTACTGAACAGGGTACCGATGTAGGGCATGCAACACATAGTTGGTTGAGCCACCATGCCACTGAAATACCATGGAGAGCATGAGACAATAGCTAAACACAGGAAAAGGAGTCTGACATAGCACCCAGGTCCTGGGGACAATCCAGCACTGCATCTGCACCACACAGCGTTTGCGAAAATACCGATGACCAGGGACCATATCCATGAACTTGAGACACATGCTGCATAGGTAATGCTGAAAACATGCACAACATGACTCGGTCACTGCACATTGCGTGTGTGTCCAGGCACATCACACACTGCCCAGACCCAGCAAGTGGTAATCAGGATTTAACACATAGGCATTGCCCGCCCCAACAAGACCCTACACGAGGCAAATTGTGGAGACACAGGTGGCACCAACATCTCATGGTCTGGGTGATACACACAGGGGCAGGCAAAAAGCAAGATTGGACGCCAAACAGCCAAGGTGCGCCTGTACAAATAATGAGGTACCAGTGCCCATCCTCAGATGAGTATAACAAGACACACAGGCACTGGCAACTGTGAGTATGAAGAAGGACAATCAGGTCAGGCTGCACAGTGGACACCTGTACAAATTAGCACGTCTATATACATGGTGACAGGGGACAATGGCACAGAGCACAACTTACGCTGTAGACACTGACAGTGGCCACGTTCATGATGACACATACACCACTGAGGAAAAGGTGCCCCAGGGGACAGTAGTGGGCACGCAACTACATGCTACTGAATGGTAATGACAGCAACACACGTCACCATCCCTGCACTATGTGTATCGCACAGTCATGCACATCATGTCACAGGCCACTACATAGGACATGCGCGCTGTAAGGCATGACACATGAGAGACCTACTCCCATGTCTGGAGTCAGCATCAGTGCCAACTGACATGGAACCCACATGCAGTGAACTTGACAGTGCACAGGCAAGGTCCCACAACCTGTTACACACCACCCCCACACATGATGCTACAGACATTGTTCCCGTGGACAAAGCGCCAGCCTACATTACCCTGGGAAGGAGTGACTACACACAGACCAGGGAACACATTGCAAGGAGGGGAAGGGTGGCAGGGGCACAGCGCTATACTGGGGCAAACAGGATCTGCACAGCACCTTTAAACCCTGCCAGTGGATTCATGCTACTGTGCCCTTACAAATGCCGGTGACACACAACAAACACACATGTACCTACCCCCTTCCGGCTGCTGCATCGCCTGTAAGCGCCTCTCCAGGTCTGGAAAGACCACCGGCAGCACACGCCTGTGGAGGTGGCTCAGACGGCGGCGGCCGCGGTTCTTGTGGCTCTCAGGTGAGTCCCCCAGCAGGAGCCGTGCAATCCTCCGCGTCCAGCACCGGATATCCTGCCAGCGTTTCCTCACCTGGGCCAGGCGCCGCCTCCGACCATCCACACCCCTCACGGCACTGACGGCGGTCAGCCAGATCTGCTCCTTGGCAGTGGCGCCTACCTGTGAGGAGGAACAAGTGACACCACATCAATACACCAGCCACATGTCACAGAGAGACATATGGGTACAAATTAGCTGGTAACAACAAGGCATGTCATGCAGCCAACGCATTGCACCTTTGTCATAGGGACATCATCCCCTGGTGAGGGAAAAAGCAGTACGTGCCACAGTGGGTACACAGGTGGAATGATGGCAATGTCACAATCAATGATCTAGGCTCACACTGTGCATCACACCCACCCCTCCTGGCTCAGGGCACTGCTGTGAGGACTCTACACCCACCCCTCCTGTCTCAGGGCACTGCTGGGAGGACTCTGCACCCACCCCTCCTGTCTCAGGGCACTGCTGTGAGGACTCCACACCCACCCCTCCTGTGTCAGGGCACTGCTGTGAGGACTCCACACCCACCCCTCCTGTGTCAGGGCACTGCTGTGAGGACTCCACACCCACCCCTCCTGTCTCAGGGCACTGCTGGGAGGACTCTGCACCCACCCCTCCTGTCTCAGGGCACTGCTGGGAGGACTCTGCACACACCCCTCCTGTCTCTGGGCACTGCTGGGAGGACTCTGCACACACCCCTCCTGTCTCAGGGCACTGCTGGGAGGACTCTGCACCCACTCCTCCTGTCTCAGGGCACTGCTGTGAGGACTCCACACCCACCCCTCCTGTGTCAGGGCACTGCTGTGAGGACTCCACACCCACCCCTCCTGTGTCAGGGCACTGCTGTGAGGACTCCACACCCACCCCTCCTGTCTCAGGGCACTGCTGGGAGGACTCTGCACCCACCCCTCCTGTCTCAGGGCACTGCTGGGAGGACTCTGCACACACCCCTCCTGTCTCTGGGCACTGCTGGGAGGACTCTGCACACACCCCTCCTGTCTCAGGGCACTGCTGGGAGGACTCTGCACCCACCCCTCCTGTCTCAGGGCACTGCTGTGAGGACTCCACACCCACCCCTCCTGTGTCAGGGCACTGCTGTGAGGACTCCACACCCACCCCTCCTGTGTCAGGGCACTGCTGTGAGGACTCCACACCCACCCCTCCTGTCTCAGGGCACTGCTGGGAGGACTCTGCACCCACCCCTCCTGTCTCAGGGCACTGCTGGGAGGACTCTGCACACACCCCTCCTGTCTCTGGGCACTGCTGGGAGGACTCTGCACACACCCCTCCTGTCTCAGGGCACTGCTGGGAGGACTCTGCACCCACCCCTCCTGTCTCAGGGCACTGCTGGGAGGACTCTGCACACACCCCTCCTGTCTCAGGGCACTGCTGTGAGTGATAGGCCCCCACCCCTCCTGTCTCAGGGCACTGCTGGGAGACATCAGGCACCCCCCCCCCTGGGACCCCCCCGACAGTACATGGCATGTGTGTTACACCTGGACGCAATGGCAGAAGTCACAGTCACCACATAGGGACAGTCTGTGGCAGTGGCCTATGCACTCACCTGATAACCTGGTCGCCCATACAGCATGGAGTACTGTGGGAGGATCACATCCAGCAGAGCCATGTTCTCCTCCAGGGTGAATGGCTGTGTCCTCTCCACAGCCCTTGACATGGTTCCAGGGAATCAGTAGCAGCAGCTGGGTCGACGAATGCAAAGATGTGCAGGCAAGTGCTCCCTCATGGGACCTGGCTGCCTTATATGTGCCCTTCTGCCCAGTCTCATGCACAGGAGTACAGAGAGATTGGTCACTCACATTTGCATCCTATGTTTCCACCAATCCCTTCAAACCTAGCAGTCTGTGGGTTCTCTATCGGTTTCATTCTCCTGCATGATGTCAGCCCCACAAACACATTGCAACAAAGTAGACAAATCCCAACTGACTTCTGCTGTGCACCTTCCAGAACAATTTCCAATTTTGAACTTGGTCTCCATGACAACCAGCATGCATGTAGGCCTTAATACTTGTCCCCCATGTAATTTTGAGCATCACACACAGGTACGGTGCGTGTGGGGGCCCTAGGGCACCCCAAATGCATGGCAACGGCCCGTACATGCATGCCTACGCTCTCCATCACTTTTGGTCTGCACGCGTATGCGTACTCGTAGTGGTACGGACCGAACACTCGCATCTACGCTCACTATCACTACGGGTACGCATACGCGTGCAGACCCATAGTGATAGTGAGCGTAGATGCGAGTGTACGGTCCGTACCACTACGGGTACGCATACGCGTGCAGACCCATAGTGATAGTGAGCGTAGATGCGAGTGTACGGTCCGTACCACTACGGGTACGCATACGCGTGCAGACCCATAGTGATAGTGAGCGTAGATGCGAGTGTACGGTCCGTACCACTACGGGTACGCATACGCGTGCAGACCCATAGTGATAGTGAGCGTAGATGCGAGTGTACGGTCCGTACCACTACGGGTACGCATACGCGTGCAGACCCATAGTGATAGTGAGCGTAGATGCGAGTGTACGGTCCGTACCACTACGGGTACGCATACGCGTGCAGACCCATAGTGATAGTGAGCGTAGATGCGAGTGTACGGTCCGTACCACTACGGGTACGCATACGCGTGCAGACCCATAGTGATAGTGAGCGTAGATGCGAGTGTACGGTACGTACCACTACGGGTACGCATACGCGTGCAGACCCATAGTGGTACGTACCGTACACTCGCATCTACGCTCACTATCACTATGGGTCTGCACGCGTATGCGTACCCGTAGTGGTACGGACCGTACACTCGCATCTACGCTCGCCATCACGATGGGTACACATACGGCAGCACTCCCACAGTGATTTGGGAACATGCACAGGCCCTCTCAGCAGCAGTACGGCGGATTTTAGACATCACTGTGGTGATAGGCGACACACATGTCGGAATAGGGCGGACATACTTGTCCATGGATGGACATACTTGTCCAGGAATGGACACCAAGGCATCGTCTGTGCATTACCACATGTGTGGGGCACAGGTGTCACAGGCTGTGATGTGGAACATGCCTCCTGAGTGGAGAAGGCACCAGATGTATGATGAGATGTGTACATGTGTACTGTGTGAGGGTGCGATGTGTGCCAGGCATGCCCTTGACTCCTTTGACATGTGTGCATGTGGGACTGCGCACTTGGGGTGAGCGTCACTGGCATGGCACGGACACCCACACACGGAAGTGTCCCATGATGCCCGGTACAGGGGTCATGACACATGACTCATCACTACCCACAGTGCACAATGTGACTATGCCATATATGTGTCCGGGATTTACATCGGGTTGATGTTGTAGCACCCTCAAAAGCTGCAGCCGTTGCAGCAACCAACATGTGGCTGTGTGTAGATTGTCATTGCACACTGTTCCCAACACCATGCCACATGTGTTACCGGATGTGAGGTGCACATGTATGCAAGGGACACGGAGTAGCGTGACAAGGCCATGTCAGCAAACTCACAAGGAATGTGTGGGGAGTCATGACATGTGCACCTTCATGGCAAGGTGTGTGGGCTGGACTAGTGTAATGTCATGTGACCTGTGGCTCAAGTGTTCCGCTGCCAGTCTCTGCAATCAGCATCACACTTCTGCTGATGTGTGGGTGTATGTCACTCCTGTCTTGCGTCGGGCAGTGCACTTGCACTGGGACACAGCTATTCCCATGGCGTGGCATGGGGAGGTTCTCAATCACCGTGTGTAGCTGGGTCTTGGAAGGAGTGTCACCTTGCATCCATACGTGTCCTGGGCATGTAGCACATGCCTGACTCCCTATGTGGCATGTGTGTATTGGCAGATTTACATGTGCTCAGTAGACATGAGTTGTTCTCGTAGTGCACTCACTCTTCCTTGTCACTTCCAAATTACTGCAGAGCGCCTCCTGTTGCCCGAAGAATTCCAGACTTGGCCACCATGCAGGAGAATGACAGGATCCGGCTCTACCGCTTCACCCAACCGTTGATTCTGGAGCTGACGGCGAGACTGGCACCACACCTGCAACCGCAGCACAGGTATCCTACGGCACTGACACCCCAGCTGAAGGTAATGGCTGCCCTACATTTCCTTGCCACGGGTACCTTCCAATATACCATAGCTCATGTTGGTGGCATGTCCCAGAGCATGTTCAGCGGTGTGCTGCATGATTTCTTGGAGGCCATGTTGATTCACCTGGATGACTTCATCAAGTTCCCAACCCCTGAACAGATGACTGAGGTCAAGCGTGGTTTCTATGCCCTGGGAGGGATGCCCCATGTCATTGGGTCCATAGATGGGACACATGTAGGTTTGGTACCACCACACGCACGGGAGGTGGCGTACCGCAATCGGAAGCACTACCACTCCATCAATGCCCTTGTGGTGTGTCTGTCCAACATGGTGATTTCACATGTCTGTGCTCGTTTTCCAGGATCAGCACACGATGCCTACATCATGAGGCGTAGCGGGATGCCTGATATGATGATGCAGCTGCGCAACGAACGTGCATGTGTTGTTGGTGGGTACAGTCTGTCTGTCCTGTATTCTGTTTGGCCGAGCAGCACTACCGCTTCGCCAGTTCTAACGATATCCATGTGCTTTCCATTTAGGGGACGCTGGCTATCCCAACATGCCTTGGTTGCTGACACCTCTCCGCAACCCCATCACGCCGGCCCAGCTCCGCTACAACACCGCCCATGGCCGGACAAGGCGAGTGATAGAGAGGACGTTTGGCATGCTGAAGAGCCGATTCCGGTGCCTCCACAAGACCGGCGGCGCACTCCCATATGCCCCGGCGAAGGTCTGCAAGATCTTCATGGTCTGCTGCATGCTGCACAACATGGCAGTTGAAAGAGCTGTGCCCCTCATCCTGGATCAAGATGACGAGGACCATCCACCCGTGGAGGACGAAGGGCTTGGCAATGGGGCTAGTGATGTGGAGGATGTGGAGCCGCAAGAGGACATCCGGACTCGGCTCATACGCGACTTCTTTGCTTAGTGGTGAGTACCAGGGTCTGAGTGTGCACGCATTGGTCCCCGTGTGGCATGCGTTGTGATGTGTGTCTCCACCTGCATGTATGGCACGTGGGTCAGAGGTGTGTGTGGGTGTGTCACTGGAGTGATGGTGGCAGTGATGGTAGTATTTCCCCAGGCATAATTGTGACCTAGCATGTTGTCATACATACATGTGTCGAGTAAATGCACATGCAAGTGGCTGTGCTTCTTGTGGCTGACTTCTTGTGTGTCTCTCTTCCCCAGGTACCTGCGCATGCCGTTTGCTGGTTGCATTGTTGTGGCACTGCTATTCCTCATGGACATGGCATCGTGGGCTGACTCAGCGTTACAGGCACGGACACGTTTGGAAGTCTCCATGGGGTAAGGGATGCATCTGGGGTGTATTGGGTGTGGCAGTTGTTCACGATGTGTGCACACTGCCCCGGTCGGGGTTTGGGTCCTCTGCAGACATGTGGCATCCCCATGGGACACGACATGCAGCTGGGTACACCTGAATAGATGGGCTGCCTGGTTGTCAGTCATCAGTGATGGGATGGTGGATTGTGATGAAGGCATCAATGTGTGTGACACTGCCCTCGGACACATACGGTTAACATTGTCTTGACATGGCGTGGGACTTCCACATCAGCGGATGTATGGTGTATGGCAGTCTCTCCGTGAGCAGCTGTGGGTATTTAGCTGTTATCCGACACTTGTGTGCCAGTTCCATGGCTATCACGCATTTGTGCTGCAGAAGGGGGGTGCCAGTGTTGGAGCCACATGTTACTCCACATGATGTGTTCATGTGTACTTCAAGTTGCCTCTGCAATCCCAAACACATGACTATTAAAGGTGTCCCTATGCCTCCAAGGTGCCTCTTCTCAGTCAATGCTGGTGTGTTGGCACGGTGCATCCTGCATGTCTGGCATGGTATTCCCTGATTGTGGCTATGTGTCAATGTGTCGAGTGGCAAGATGCAAGCTGTGTGTGTGTGCTGAGACTGTGTAATGGGCATGATGTCCATGACTGTGTGGGTATTGTGACATGTGCCATCCCCATGCATCCAACGTTGTCCATGACCCCATTCTCTGCATCCACCGGACTCAAGCTTGCAGGACATGGTTCTGCCACCTGTCTACACGTACCTGGGTGCCCCCCAGGACACGGGCCAGGATCCCTGACCTCTGCGCATGACTGTTGCTGTACTCAATGTGTCTGTCAGCACGGTTGTTCGGCCACCCCCTCAGCTGGTTCTGACCATCACGGGTGTGTATGGTGCTCCATGTCTGTCTTGCCTAGAAAACTGTGACCCATGTGTCCTGTCCCAGACTCAGGCCCCAGGGTGTGGATGGTTGAAGTGAACAGATGACTCAGGCATGTTTAGACTGTACAAGACACATGTTAGGTAATAATGCTACCAGCAGGCATCTACTCTTAATAGTGTGATTTATTATTGGGGGGGGGGGCCAAGTGAGGGCCTTTCCGGGATTAGGGAATCCAAAGTTCAGTAGGGGAGTTGGTGTCCTTGCCATTGGAAATCCTCAGAGTCCATGCCACAGTCTTTGTCAACATTGGTCAGCCAGTGACCAGCAGGGCCATGTGGCAGAGAATGTCTCTTGATGCTGTGATGCTGTTGCTCCAGTGGGCCAGGTGCCAGGCCAGGTGTCCTGGGAGATGGTGATGTAGCAGCCACCCTCACGGTCCTTTCCGTGGACGACCCGGCTTCCTGCGGGGAACCTCAGCAGCAGGCCGTGACGACGTCTGGGATGCTCCGTCGGATGTTTCCTCCTCCTCCTCATGATCCCTCCCTGTGGGTGGTGATGTTCTCCGCCTTCTGGCACAGGGAGGGTCGGCCATGGTGTCGGCCATCCGACGGAGTTCAGCGTGAATCCCCTGGGACGCCGTCACTTGCTGAGCCTGTCTGTCCTCCATCCTCCGTTGGTGTAGCTGTAGACAGGCTATTAGCTCCGCATGTTGCTGGGCCTGCTGGACCTTGATCCCCTCGAGGACGGACACAACCTGGGCCATGCCCGTGGTGTCCTGCCGGTATGAGTCCAGGATGTTACGGACATGGGAAAATACCGGATCCCCAGCCAACTGGTCAGGCTCGCGCCTCCGCCGTTCTCCACTCCCACCACCCCTGCCCACTTGCGTCTGGCCTGCACTTGTGGGCACATGGGGTCTCCGGGACCCCTGAGGGGTGGCATTGGCGTTGTCGCCTGCCTCCTCCTGGGTGCCCGGGACACCGTGTCCCTCCTGGCGAGCCTGGCTGCATTGTGGTGTTGGGGCAGGGATCCTGGGTGTCTCCTGGGATGTGGCAGGAGTGGGGGTGGTGGTTGGCACGGTTGTACCTGACGCAGGTGCTGCAGGTGGTTGGACACCAGAGGGGCCAGGTCGGTCGGGGTCGTCCGCAGAGTGGTGAGAGTGGTCGCTGCCGGTGGGATCGGTCTCCTGCAGATCCGGGTCCTGTGAGTGTTCCCCCCCAGTGTTGGGGGGTGCAGCACGACGTTGACCTGTGTGTGAGAGAGACAATGTTAATTTGGATCCATGCAACATCCATGTTTCATCCGTTACAAAGTTGGCACATTTCCTCTTGGAATTAGGATCTGTCTTGCATTCCACTCACAGTGCACTTGTGCATGTGTGTGTCCCTTGGGCACCAATTTGGCCCCTTTAACTATGTGTGGCACAGTCTTACTTGCTGCGTCAAGTGTGACTGCAGTCAGCAGTGGAGTGTGCATGTGTGCCGAGCTATGCGTTTGCGCCTTCCTTGTAGCACTGTACATGTGCACATGGAGTGGATCCACACACTCATATGATGCAGGTGGCTGTCCTTGTGCTCGTGTACAGGTTGTAACATGGCCCTGCGTTTTGCCATGATGAAGAGGGGGGGTTCTGGCACTGGCCACCCTTGTCTACATGCACGCAGTCCACCTGCTGACGAGCAGACATTCCCACACACCAAAGGACTGATTTGCTCTCCCTGTGTCTCCCTCCTTCTCTGTCCCCCTCTCCCTCCCTCTGTGTCCCCCTCTCCCTCCCTCCGTGTGTCAGCCTCCTCCCTCTGTCCGTCTCCCTCCCTCTCAGTCCCCCTCTCCCTCCCTCTCTGTCCCCCACTCCCTCCCTCTCTGTCCCCCTCTCCCTCCCTCTGTGTCCCCCTCTCCCTCCCTCTCTGTCCCCCTCTCCCTCCCTCCGTGTGTCAGCCTCCTCCCTCTGTCCGTCTCCCTCCCTCTCAGTCCCCCTCTCCCTCCCTCTCTGTCCCCCTCTCCCTCCCTCTCTGTCCCCCTCTCCCTCCCTCTGTGTCCCCCTCTCCCTCCCTCTCTGTCCCCCTCTCCCTCCCTCCGTGTGTCAGCCTCCTCCCTCTGTCCGTCTCCCTCCCTCTCAGTCCCCCTCTCCCTCCCTCTCTGTCCCCCTCTCCCACCCTCTGTGTCCCCCTCTCCCTCCCTCCGTGTGTCAGCCTCCTCCCTCTGTCCGTCTCCCTCCCTCTCAGTCCCCCTCTCCCTCCCTCTCTGTCCCCCTCTCCCTCCCTCTCTGTCCCCCTCTCCCTCCCTCTGTGTGTCAGCCTCCTCCCTCTGTCCGTCTCCCTCCCTCTCAGTCCCCCTCTCCCTCCCTCTCTGTCCCCCTCTCCCACCCTCTGTGTCCCCCTCTCCCTCCCTCCGTGTGTCAGCCTCCTCCCTCTGTCCGTCTCCCTCCCTCTCAGTCCCCCTCTCCCTCCCTCTCTGTCCCCCTCTCCCTCCCTCTGTGTCCCCCTCTCCCTCCCTCCGTGTGTCAGCCTCCTCCCTCTGTCCGTCTCCCTCCCTCTCAGTCCCCCTCTCCCTCCCTCTCTGTCCCCCTCTCCCTCCCTCTGTGTCCCCCTCTCCCTCCCTCCGTGTGTCACCCTCTGTCACCTTGGCCCAGCTTCCTGGGCACACACTGTTAGCAGATCTTTGAGTGGCCCTTGGCCTGTTGATGTGAGTTTGTTTCTGATCTCCAGGCACCCATTTTGTCTGCTGTGTGTCTGTGCGCTGCTGCTGTGGTGGTGTGTGCTGCCACTCTTTCACACTGTTGGCTGTTCATTAGCTGCTGGCATGTGCAAAACAGTGCCTTCACCCCCATGTGTTGATGCAAGGCGTCCGCCATTTGCTGGCAAGTCATTCCTGTGTTGGGACACAGTGTTTGTCTGGCTGTGACCTAGGCCATATGGGCAGAGGGCATTGTTGTCTGCTTTGGAGTCGCACTATGTGATTCTTGGTGCCCAGCCTCCCGCCATCCGGGTTACCGTGTCATGTGTTGTTGTCTTCTGTGGCCTGTGACTTGACATTGTCCAGCTGGGTGCATGGGGCATGGTGGCAGCAGTGGCATGTGCCTGCTCATGGAGTGTGGTTGAGTAATGCGATGGCTTGTGGTGGTTGCGTGCCTGTTATTAATTTTGGTTGTGGTTGCAGTTCCCCCCATGTGAGGTGCGTTGTTTGTGTACTCACCCGGGTCTCGGAGTCCTTCTACTCCTTCAACTGCCTCCACCGGCAGTATGGCCATCACCCTCTCCTCCCAGGGATGGTACTGTACGGCTCTGCGGGAGGGCCCTCCTCCGGTGGCGTTGGCCTGGTCGTGTTCCTCCTGCCTCTTGGCTCTGACCCTCCTCCGCAGATCGTACCACCTGTTCTGGCAATCCTGCTTGGTCCTCCTGGTGTCCGCAACAGCATTCACAGCATCGACGATGGTCTGCCACATGGCTGTTTTGGCTGCCTGGCTGGTGCTTCTGACCAATGTTCCAAAGATCTGTGGCTCGACTCTGAGGATTTGATCAACAAGGACCTCCAACTCTCGGTGACTGAACTTTGGATTCTTGGTAGTGGGCATGGTGAGGGGTGTGGGCGGGGATGGTGTGGGTGTGGGGGGGGGTGTGGATGTTGGGGGGGGGGTGGATGGTTGTGTGTGTGTGTGAATGTGATGAGAGGGTGTTTGTGAGGGTGGTCGTTTGAAGGTGTGCAAGTGTAAGGTGTGGTGTAGCTTGTAGTCTGGTTCTGTGGTGTCTGGCAGCAGTGAGTCTGTTGGAAAGGCTCATGGTTTGTGTGTGTGGGCCCTTTTTATTGGTCCATGGGTGGGTGTGGCAGTTTTTGAATTTTGGGTGGGTGTGTTATAAGGAGTGGTGGTGTATTGGGCCTCTGTTTGTTTTTGGCAGTTGCAGGTCAGTGATTGTGTTATTTAAGTGGTTGTTGGCCATGTTTAGTGGCTGTGTGCCTTTCGACTGGTGTATTCTTGTGTTGTTTTATTTTGTCCTGGTTGTGTACGTGCGTTTTGAGCGTGTGTACGGTGTGTACATGGGCCATTTGGTTGTACGATTTTGTCCTTGTGTGTGGCTTTGTAAGACTCGTACATGCGGTTGTGATGTTGGGGCATGGGGTGCGCTCCGTACTTAGGAGGTTGTGTTGGGGGTGCGCCAGGAACGTACTGGGGTGGGGGTACGACTGGAACGTACTTGGGTGTAGGTACACGGGGGTACGACACGTACAGGGGTGGGGGGTGTACATTGACGGTGGTACGACACGTACTGGGGTGGGGGTACGACTGGAACGTACTGGGGTGTAGGTACACGGGGGTACGACACGTACAGGGGTGGGGGGTGTACATTGACGGTGGTACGACACGTACTGGGGTGGGGGTACGACTGGAACGTACTTGGGTGTAGGTACACGGGGGGTACGACACGTACAGGGGTGGGGGGTGTACATTGACGGTGGTACGACACGTACTGGGGTGGGGGTACGACTGGAACGTACTTGGGTGTAGGTACACGGGGGGTACGACACGTACAGGGGTGGGGGGTGTACATTGACGGTGGTACGACACGTACTGGGGTGGGGGTACGACTGGAACGTACCGGGGTGTAGGTACACGGGGGGTACGACACGTACAGGGGTGGGGGGTGTACATTGACGGTGGTACGACACGTACAGGGGTGGGGGGTGTACATTGACGGTGGTACGACACGTACTGGGGTGGGGGTACGACTGGAACGTACTGGGGTGTCGGTACACGGGGGGTACGACACGTCCTGGGGTGGGGGTACGACTCGAACGTACTTGGGTGTAGGTACACGGGGGGTACGACACGTACTGGGGTGGGGGGGTGTACATTGACGGTGGTACGACACGTACTGGGGTGGGGGGGTGTACATTGACGGTGGTACGACACGTCCTGGGGTGGGGGTACGACTGGAACGTACTTGGGTGTAGGTACACGGGGGGTACGACACGTCCAGGGGTGGGGGTACGACTGGAACGTACTGGGGTGTAGGTACACGGGGGTTACGACACGTACAGGGGTGGGGGGTGTACATTGACGGTGGTACGACACGTACTGGGGTGGGGGTACGACTGGAACGTACTGGGGTGTAGGTACACGGGGGGTACGACACGTACAGGGGTGGGGGGTGTACATTGACGGTGGTACGACACGTACTGGGGTGGGGGTACGACTGGAACGTACTGGGGTGTAGGTACACGGGGGGTACGACACGTACAGGGGTGGGGGGTGTACATTGACGGTGGTACGACACGTCCTGGGGTGGGGGTACGACTCGAACGTACTGGGGTGTAGGTTCACGGTGGTACGACACGTCCAGGGGTGGGGGTACGACTGGAACGTACTGGGGTGTAGGTTCACGGTGGTACGACACGTCCAGGGGTGGGGGTACGACTGGAACGTACTTGGGTGTAGGTACACGGGGGGGTACGACACGTCCTGGGGTGGGGGTACGACTCGAACGTACTGGGGTGTAGGTTCACGGTGGTACGACACGTCCAGGGGTGGGGGTACGACTGGAACGTACTGGGGTGTAGGTTCACAGTGGTACGACACGTCCAGGGGTGGGGGTACGACTGGAACGTACTTGGGAGTAGGTACACGGGGGGTACGACACGTCCTGGGGTGGGGGTACGACTCGAACGTACTTGGGTGTAGGTACACGGGGGGTACGACACGTACTGGGGTGGGGGGGTGTACATTGACGGTGGTACGACACGTACTGGGGTGGGGGGGTGTACATTGACGGTGGTACGACACGTACTGGGGTGGGGGTACGACTGGAACGTACTGGGGTGTAGGTACACGGGGGTACGACACGTCCAGGGGTGGGGGTACGACTGGAACGTACTGGGGTGGGGGTACACGGGGGTACGACACGTACAGGGGTGGGGGGGTGTACATTGACGGGGGTATGACACGTACTGGGGTGGGGGTTCGACTGGAACGTACTGGGGTGTACCTAGACGGGTGGGGGTATACATACACGGGGGGTACGTGTCGGACGTACGGGGGCTGGGGGGAGTGTTGGGCGCGTATGCGGGCACATGTCTCCATGGTTGCTATGGGTGTTCGGTGCGGACGGTGTTTTTTCCATACGGTTGTACGCTCGGACGCACGGGATGGATCGTGATTCCTCGGTCGGACTTGGCTTTTCACGTTTGTAAGGTAAATCGTCCGAGGACGTGTCGGACACATTTTCCGACCCGAGGACGTGTGGGGAATGATTCCCAGTGCGGTTCGTATGGACTTTTTACCATGCGAATCGTGATTGCCAGTTCGTACGGCACTTGTACGATTCGTACGGTAAAAAGACCCGATACGAGTCGCACGGGGGAATTTTTTACCGGATTGTGATCGGCACCAATGGGTGGACTTTTGCAGATGTCTCCATAGACTCTGGTTAAAATGATAATAGCAACCTTGGATTGCTGTGTGTGGATAATATTTTAGTATTGAATTGATCATGGCTAATTCGAAATCAATAATTATTTTTTGTGGGAAATAATTATTGGTTTCTTCTTTAATTTTGGTTAACATTTCTATGTATGTTGTTTGCTGTTTATTTGGTAAGAGGGCATAGATGAATGGAATGTTAGAATGTTGGTACAATCCATGCACTGTGTACAGTTGGTAGAATGGTTTTGGACAAACTTTAAAAGTTCCATCCATCATCCAAGTGTCACATTGTTGTAATTTCACTAAATTGTTTGCAGTAGCAAACATAATTATTCTTTTATCAGAAGATTTGTTATCAAACAAAATAAATGGTTCATTAGTGTGAGTTATGCTTAATTCTGGGGGAATTATTACTGTCTCAAATGTTTTAGGGGTAGGTAGTGTTTTGGTAGTTAGTTTTTTTTGTCTAGCAATAGTTCTTTTTAAACAATCAATTGGGGTAATTGTGATGATGCATGGTGTGGTATTTTTAATAATTGTTCTTTGAGTATTTGGGTGGTGGGTTTATCAGTGCTAGTACTTGCTTCTTTAATGTTTTCAAGAGCATTTCTAGCTTCTATCTCTGTTATATTGGGGGGGTGATTATGTTCTTTTACAGAAAGAACAGTGGTTTCTTTTGTAATAGCTCTACCATAGCATTTGTTTGAGTAGTATTTGCTACATTTCCAAAACATTTTCAGACCACTTTGCTTTTCTTGTGTATATACATAACCCATATAACATAACAACATTTTATTTTTTTGAGATGTTATAAATTCTGCACCTTCAGTCATGTTGTTCTGTATTATGCTAGGAGAGATGAAAAAATATTTTGTAAATATAAACAATGTTATAGATATTTTAAATATATTTACATTTTAGTGAATATACTTACAATGTTTAATTTGATGTGTTGAAAGATGTTAATTAGCTGATTTCAAGCTTTCAGTTTAATCTTGGAGATAGATTTTCTGTTGATAAGAGAAAAACATTAGTTAATAGTTGGATACATTTTTTTAAATGTGATACAGTTTTAAGGGGAAAGTCACATTCTGGCTGCGTATTTTAGGCTGTTTAATGATTGAGGTTTATATACTTACTTATTTCTTTGGTCCAGTAGGTGATTGCGTAGAAGGTAGTTTTGGATGGTTCTGTGGTTTTCTGTAGAGGAGAGAAATAAGGAATAAATTTGTTTTAGAAATATGTTTTTTAATTAATACTTGTAGGTGGGTAGGAAAATTTTAAAATATACTTACATTGATTATTATTAGAGTTGTGGGGATGTCCAAAATATTTCTGTCTGTTTAGAAGGTATCTATAGAGGAGATATGAATGTAATTAAATCAAGTGTAGTAAATTCATTTATAGAAATAGTTTCAGCTGTAGCATTCTAGATTTGTTGCTTTATCAATAGAGTTTAACTTACTTTCTGTAGTTGTTAAATTATCTTTTGGATTGTAAATCTTCTTTCAGGAAACAGTTGAGTAGAGTTTCATCTTATTTCTTCTTTTCAGTTTGTCGTGTGAAAGAGATGTTGAAATGTAGTGTTTTTATAGTGTCCAATTAATTAGTTGCTTCATTTCATTGGTTTAATTTGAAATGTGGGCATGTCATTGGTCAACCTTGATTTTTTATTTTTTTTTCTGGCTGTTTGTTTCCATGTAAGGGAAACGCTAATTAGCAACTTATTAGTAGTAAGTTATTGTTTATTTGTAGTATTAAATGCTTTAAAGAAAATTTTAAATGTGGTTTTATGCATGTATAATAATTAGAAATGTATTTATGTAGTGAAATGTATTCATGTTGTTTATGGAATGTTTATTTTTAAATGTATGTATTTGAACGAAAATTTTAATGTTATTTAAGTGTTTTATTATGTATTACAATGTTAATGTATGTGTTGTGCTTAAAGTATATTTACTTCATAGTTTTTTAGATAGTCGATATTGTGAAATATTCTATATTTTGGTTGTCTATATTTCTGGTTTCGATAATTTTGTAATTTACATAGTCATTTAAGAGTAGACGATAATTTTGTTAACGATATTTATAAGTTCGATATAATGATATACGATATTTTTTAAAGACGATATTGTGTACTCGATATTTTAGTATTTTCTTTAATAAGTATGGTGAGTCGATAATATTGTAGTCGATAATTTAGCAACGATATTTTAAGTAGTCGATATTTTGGTAATCGATATTATGTCAGTGATCCAGGGCCCGTACGTCGTGGTATAATCTGATAGAGTAAAACCGTTCTAACGGGGAGGGAGATGTGGTGCCAAAGAATTAATCGCAGGTGCAGAACTTGCTGCCAATGTAAAGTTGCCCCCAGGTCTGAACGGACAGTTTATAAAGTAGCCGGCAACATCCACCCTCTTGTGTGACCGGGATATCATGTCTGACGAGGATTGGAAGGAGGGGGGTTGTTAGATTTGGGGGTCTCTAGTTGGCACAGGTAGGTACTTGTGACAAATAGGGACCCTTGCCTCTAGTCAGGGTAAGGGGGTACACTCCTAATATAACCCCTGCTCACCCCCTTGGTAGCTTGGCACGAGCAGACAGGCTTATCTCAGAGGCAGTATGTAAAGCATTTGTGACCACATACAGTAATCCAGTGACAACACTACAAATGGATACCACACAGGTTTTATATAAAAAATAAGTATACGTTATATAGATTTACCACAAGACCATAAACGACAAAAATACACAATACTATTACTTTAAGATGGTAGATTTTAGCTTAATTTAGTTCAGTTCTTAAGATGCGACACTTTGAGTCAATGTACCTTACGAGGTGTTGCGCTTCCACGACAAGTAATGTCGCAGTGATGGAAATGCGGCAAAGTTCTGGTGCAAAGAAATAAAGACGTGAAGATCTTCCAGATGCAGCACGCTTCTCCGGGGATGCGAGAAGTTCTCGGGTCGATGCGTGGACTGCAGCGGCGATACCCTTGTTCAGAAGTGCGACGGCAACAGCTCCAACTGCAACACTCTTCTCCCACGAAGCGTGAAGCTTCCGCATGATACGACAACTACAGCGGCGACATCCTTGTTCAGAAATGTGACGGCAGCAGCTCCGACGGCGGCGCACTTCTCGGGGATGCAAGGCGCTTTCTCTGATGCGGTGCAATGCGACAGTTCCAGTGGCGACATCCTTGTTCAGAAGTGCGACGGCAGCAACAGCGATGGCGACATGCTTCTTCCTCGTTGCGAGACTCTTTTCTCGATGCGGTGCAGTGCGACAACTCCAGCGGTGACACCCTTGTTCAGAAGTGCGACGGCAGGCAGCAGCGACGGCGACACACTTCCTCTTCATTGCGAGACGCTTCTCTCGATGCGGTGCAGTGCGGCGACACCCTTGTTCAGAAGTGCGACGGCAGCAAGCAGCGATGGCGACACGCTTCGGCTTCGTTGAGTCGCGCTTCCAGCTCCTTGCGATACGCAGTCCCTCAGAAGGCCCCAAAACAGCAGCAGGCACTTCCAAAGAACTCTGGGGAGCTGGGGGTTGGAGTCTGTTGTCTCTGAGACTTCAGCAGGAGGCACGCTCTGTTTCAAGCCCTTGGAGATCCTTACAAGTTGAAATAAGCACACAAAGTCTCTTCTCCTTCCTTTGGCAGTCAGGCAAACCACTGCAGGCCAATCCCCCAAGCAGCACTTCAGCTTAGGGATAGTATCTCCTCAGTTTCTTCAGGTTCCGCTCCTCAGTAAAGGTTTCTTCTTGTTCCAAAAGTGATCTAATTTCTTGGGATCAGGGTCCCACTACTTATAGCCCAAAATCCATTGTTCTCTGAGGGGAGAGCGGCCTTTGCCCAGTCCAAACCAGTTCCTGAGCACTCTGTTTACCAGACTTCTCCTTTCCTTTCACAGTGCAGGGCAGGAACATCAGACGCCCCACAGGAGGTGGAGCCAGCATTGTAGAAGGCAGGCACAGCCCTATTCAAGTCCCAGGTGCAACTCCTCCCAACCATCTGGATGCAGATCTCTCTATTCACCATTGGGACACCTCACCCTGTATCCTGGAATTTCCCAGCCCTGTCACTCAAACTCCAGATAAAGGAATACACAGCCTAGCAGAGGCAGGTTTGAAAAGGTTAGGCAAGAAAATACCTACTTTCTAAAAGTGGTATTTTCAAACACAGAATGGTAAAACCAACTTCACTAAAAGATGTATTTTATCATCCTGAGTTCAGGCATGCTAAATTCGAATTTCTACCATGTTCCCTGGGTCAGTTAAGATTATAAACATGTAATAATCTAACAGCCCATTCTGGCCTGTGGAGAACAGGTAGCCTTGCAATAGTGAAAAACGGAAATGGCTGAAATTCACTATTAGGACATGCCACACACACCAGGGCATGTCCTACCTTATACTTACAATGCACCCTGCCCTTGGGCCTACCATAGGGGTGTCTGATATGAAGAAAAGGGAAGGTTTAGGGACTGGCAAATGGGTGCACTTGCCCAGTCAGCATGACAGTACCAGACTGCACGCAGGCTCTGCAATGGCAGACCTTAGACACATTTTACAAGGCCGCTTCTGTGGGTGGCACAACCAGTGCTGCAAGCCCACCAGCAGCATTTGGATTTACCAGCCTTGGGCACACTCAGTGCACTATACTAGGGTCTGACAAGGAAACCAAATCAGTCAATCATGGAATCACTAATCAATACATTCATTTACAATAGGGAGCACTTGCACTGTGACACTGGACAGCAGTGGCACAGTGCCCAAAGCATCTAACACCAGCAAAAACATATGAGGCAACAGCAAAAATGGAAGGGAGACCCACGCTAATGGTGCCAGGTCTAACACGTTGAGGTATTCAAGTCACTATGGTTTGATTAGCGCAGTATATCTAATGATAGTCTGATTAGTTCCGGTGTGTTAAACGGTTCGAAATCCCCAATTATGTTTAGCACGACAAAAAGGGCCGAGAACCGAACCGCCTCCATCTTGGATTGCGGCTCTTTCGCTTGGGAATCACGTGGTCTCTTCCGCAAACCCTCTGCTTCCCCCTTGTCTTGCATTTATTAGGAGACAGGCTGAGTTGCTGAGAAGCAAGGTCACATCTGCTAAAAGGGAGTATCAAGCAAATTCCTCTACACCTGGGACGAGAAGGGAGTCACCCTTTCGACCTTCTCTGTAAAGATAGTAACCCTTTGTATGTGTAACCGAAACTAGAAATAGGCATGAGCTCATTAGGGGCGCCAGGACTAACTGGTACTTTTCCACATATAAGGTTTTGTATGCTGTACTGATAATGTATAAGAGTGTGTTACTGTCAAGGAGCCAGCAGTCTTCCTCGGCGCACCTGATGGGTGAGGATCGACGAGGCTCCTCTATATAGAGTTCTGTGGTGGCTAATAAACGTTTGAACCTTCCACGTTGCCAACTGCTCCTTATTTTACATAATATTGCGGGCCAGTGGAATGTGTGGCCCTTGGAATAATTATTTGGACACAACAGTTGGCGACCACGAAGGGACCCCGTGAAAGGGTCTTCCCCCCCCGTATTCGGGTGGTGGGATTGGGGGCGTCCTGACCGGTTGGCGGGAGAGGAGCCTGAGGATTTCTCCCACCCTGCGCGACTTTTCGGTACGTCCCCTGCTGCTAGTCACCCTTCACCGGGGTCCTACGGGCTTAACCCAGAAAATGGACTGATTTGGTCGGGAGGAGTTGGCAGCGGAGAATGAACATTCGTATCTGGGTGCACCCGGTGAGTATTGATTTGATTTGACGCACGCGTTGTAAACGGTGCATTATTGGTTAAAGCACGCGTTGAAGACGGTGTGCTATTTGATTGATTTAAGAGCATTCGTTGAGAACGATGCATTTTTGATTTTGAACACGGATTGCATTTGTTTGAAGCTCGCGCTGGACAGCGGTGCATTAATTTGAAGGCACGCACCGGAGAGTGGTGTCTTGCTTGATCGGGTTAGCATTACCGTGGTTTGACTCGAAGTACGTACAGGTTGCATTTGATTTGATTAAAAACCGGCACGCCGGAGGAATATAGACGGATTGCACGTGGAAAGACCTGCGACCTAGACTGGGTAGCCACAAGGCATACTCCTGACGGGGCAAGTCCCCGTTGGGGGCTGGTCTTAGTGGTGAGCCAGGAGGGTGGCCGGAATCCCGCGTGCAGTTTGGTGTCTGGACTGTGAACCAGAGTCGACGGGCTTGGTTCTCTGATACCGATTGTAGGTTGTGTATGATTTGTGTTGATTGTTGTTTTGTGTATACATGTTTGAAAACTAACCAAAATGTCCTGTTTTAGTAAACTGAATTGTTTTGGCTGCTGCTGCCGAACAAGTGACTCCAGATTAGCTGAGAGCCAACCCGCCCCGCCGGAGGGCAGTCCTAGCCATTTTATGTATGTCAAACATGGGATCTCTCCTTTGTTGTTCTGCACTCTGTGGCATAAGTATACCAAGGGAAATGAGGAGTTACGATGGCCCAAGACGGGTTCGTTTGATGAGAAGAAAATTGCGTTCCTACAGGAACAACTGTTTTCTAGGCGAAGTAGGCAGGCCATGTTCGATGCTCTAATTGCATGGCAGAAGGAGGCCAAACAACGGCGAATAAGGGAAGAGAAAGTAGCTAGAGCCAAGGCAGGACAGAACGTTACTCAGAAAGCTATGGCCTATGACCGAGAAAGAGTAGAAAAAGGATTGGATTGCATGAATCGCGAATTTAGATTGAAGGTTGATAAGAGCTATGTGACCCGCCCGAATGCGGAAGATGAAATAGAGGATTTATTGGACACTAGGCCACCGCCCCCTTATGTACCACAGAGGATATATCCAGAGGTGTCAGGGGCCTCGGCCCCGGCCCCAAATATATCCCTGGGGGCCTCGGCTTCGGCTCCCCCGGCCACTACTACCCCTCCCTCCCTGCCGAACCTCTCCCAGTTGCCGACATCTGTGTCTGAAGTTATGGCCATGCTGCCTAATTTATTGACGGCAGCTGCAGCCGGGACCCCTCAGCTGTTGCCGGGGTCAATGTCTTCCCCTTCTTTTCTGCCCTCCTCCTCCGCCAGTACAACGCCGGTAACAGCTGTGACTACTCCAATACATCCGGCCAGTCTAACGGAGGGTAGGAGGTTGTTCACTCGTTCTGCCTTGGGAACGGAAGAAAGGGAAACTATTGCCACACAAGCATCCCAGTGGATGCGACATCCTATTTATACTCTTGCTGATATTTGGAGTACCATGAGAGACTATGAACCGGTGATGCAACAGCATGCCCTGGAGCATATGGCCAACCGTCTTATTTCTGTGTGGGAACAGGTACACCAGGAAGGGAGAGCTCCGGCTATATTATATGATATTCTTGATCAGGTTCACAAATCTCAGTTGACGCCGGAAGAGGTGTATGGGAAAGTGCAGACTTTGGTTTCTTATAGAACTCGTTTGCAGTCTGCCATTCCCGCCGTATTCTCCCAGTTCCCTATGCGAGAAGTGCACCCTATCTTCCATCCGGAAGTTGCTGAGGTGGTGGATGCCCACGGTGTCGTTACCCGCCCGGGAATAGACGCCCGGTTCCAGGAACAATGGGTCTATACCCCCTGGAAGCGGAGTGAGGTATTATCCCTAAAAAGCCAGTTGCCAGATCCTAGAAAAAACCCCACCGCATATTACAAGGAGCTGACCGAGGCCGCCTCGTCAGCAGTAATGACGTTGGCGGATATTGAATTATTCTTTGCCTTATTAGTACCGGTGGACATTTGGCGCCAGGTACATGACCAGGACCATGTTACGGAATTTGGTGGGACATGGGACCAACTGAGAAACTGGGATAGAGATCGTAAACCAGGGAACAAGCCCCGACCTGAGATACTGACCTTGCCTGAGAAAATAATAACTTATATGCATTCATTGATCCCACCCAGGAAAGTAGATTGGGACAAGCTGACGGCCTGTAAGCAAAAGAAGGACGAGAGTGTATCTGATTTTTTCACGAGGTTTGAGGGAGTATTCATTGACTTCAGCGGACAGGACTTGGCCACGGAGGGGGGTGTGCGTTTATTTGTTAATAGATTCGTAACCAATCTGCTACCTGAGGTATCGGCCCGGTTACAGGCAGCTGAGAGTACCTGGACGACCACCACGCCTTCCACGATACTAAGCATGGCTCAGTATTATGAGCATCGGGAGAATGAGAGCAAGGATAAGACAGAAAGAAAGTCGAAAGATTTGAAAACACGAGTGTTACTGCAGCAAGTGGAGAGGGGTAGAGGAAGAGGAAGAGGGTTGCAGAATTTCGCTCCAAGAGGGGCGGGACCGACGCAAACGGCTGGGCGAACAGATCTAGGCATAAATCAATGTGCTTTTTGTAAAGAGGAGGGGCATTAGAGAGCACAGTGCCCGTTTGTTGTATGAGCAGAATACTGCTTCAAGGGGTCGTGGACGGGGAAGGATGAGTGGGCATCGAGGTGGATACACGAGACAAGAACAGGCAGCCCGAGGTGAGAACAGTCAGAATTATTTCGACCAAAGCCAAGGTAAACAGTACTACAACGACAGACGTGTAACGGACGAAGACACCGGGTATACTCAAGCATAGGACAGCCAAGGGCAGAGTAAGGGGCATGTGTCAATCCCGATAGATCAAGCTGGACCTTATGTCCATACACGATTGTTGGATGCATCAGGTAAGTTTTTGGTTGACACAGGGGCTATGAACAGTTCTGTTTCACGTGCCCTGGTCCCGGGGGCCGCTCTGTCTGGCCAGACTAATGTGTCCGTGGGGTTCTCTGGAACTCCGGTGGTGAGCCCCATTTCTAAGCCACTTTCCCTTACTCTGGGACCGGTTACGATAGAATCGCCTTTCCTCCTCACCTCCCAGTGTGGGGAAAATCTCCTGGGTATGGATATATTAAAAAGATTGCATGCCCGCATCTATTGCTCCCCTGATGGAGTTTACCTGACCATTCGGAATACCTCTATCCCCTCCATTCAATGTTTTTCAAAAACGGACTCCTTACCCCCTGAGCTTGCAAAACTCCCGAGGGATCTTTGGGCCCTGGGGGACACTTACGTAGGGTTCCTACAAATTCCCCTGGTGTCCATCACCCTGAAACAGAATGCCAAATTGCCGAGGATCCCACAGTACAAAATAGCCCCCGAGGGAGAACGCGCTTAACTGGCCATTATTTCTGATTTGATTAGAACAGGGGTGGTGGAGGAAACGACTTCCAATATCTGCAACAGTCCTATTCTTCCGATTCTTAAACGAGCCCCCGTACCCCAGTCCCCTGATTATGCTGATACCTACCGATTTGTGATTGATTTGCGAGAGATTAACAAGATTGTGGTACCCCAATATCCTGTGGTACCAGACATTAATTCCATTTTGACCATGATTCCTCCCACTGCAACATTTTTCTCGGTGGTTGATTTGAAGAATGCTTTCTTTAGTATTCCCATACATCCAGATAGCAGACATTTGTTCGGTTTCTCATTGGGGGGCCGCAGTTTTAGATTCTGTCGCGCCCCCCAGGGGTATACCGAAAGCCCTAGTATCTACAGCCAAGCCCTAAAAAGAGTATTGGATTCTATACAATTGCCGCCAGGTAATGTCCTATTGCAGTATGTCGACGACCTCCTTGTGGCCTCTGATACAGAACATGGTTGTCGCGATGCCACGGTTACCCTGCTACGGCATTTGGCCACTCATGGTAACAAGGTGTCGCTCTCTAAATTTCAATATTGTCGACCGGAGGTGACCTATCTCGGTCATCTCCTGTCGAAGGAGGGAAGACGGTTGACTTCTGAGCGCATCGCAACCATAACTAACATGCCTGTTCCTCGCACGCAACGTGATGTCCGCGCTTTGCTTGGTATAACCTCCTACTGTCGCCAATGGATTGCTAACTATTCTCTCTTGACTAAACCTTTCCTGTATCTAACTACGAAGGATGTGCATGAGCCTTTACCTTGGACCGATGAATGCCAGACTGCCTTTTCCGCTCTGAAAACTGCTCTTTGCTCTGCTCCTGTGCTTGGCACCCCTGACTACCGGAAACCTTTTGTGCTCTACGTGCATGAGGTGGACGGTTGTTCTCTTTCAGTGTTGACACAAGACTTTGGTGGTAAGCAAAGGCCTTGTGCATATTTCTCGGCGGTTTTGGACAATGTCGCCAGAGCACTTCCCAGTTGTCTGAGGGCTGCAGCGGCAGTGGCTGTAGCAATCAGACAATCGGAAGGGCTAGTCCTGAATACGGATCTGACAGTGATGGTGCCTCATGCTGTGGACGTATTATTAAACAGGACACAGACGCAGCACTTAACTAGTGCGCGTCTTACAGGGTACGAATTGACCCTGTTTGCACCTCATATAACGATCAAAAGATGTGTTAATTTGAACCCTGCTACGTTGTTACCCCTCCCTTCGGGAGATGGTGGACAAGACATACATGATTGTATCTTTCGAACTGAAGAAGAAACCAAGGGCCGGATAGATCTAACTGACACCCCACTATCTGATGCCCAAGGAGAATTGTATGTTGATGGGTCCTGTTTTAGATTACCGGATGGTACGACAGCTGCGGCTTATGCGATCACTACCCTGCAAACGGTAGTCGAGGCAGCAAAGATACCATGCCGGTCGGCCCAGGCGGCCGAGTTGGTTGCATTATTCAGGGCCTGCGAGTTGGGGAAAGGCTTAAGGCTAAATGTCTACACCGATAGCCAGTACGCGTTCGGTGTAGCACATAGCTTCGGGAGGTTATGGGCGGAAAGAGGATTCTTGACATCTCATGGCGAGAAGATAAAGAATGGACCATTAGTTGACCGATTACTGGCTGCATTAACATTGCCTAAGACCTTGGCCATAGTCAAATGCAGTGCACACAAGGTTATAGTTGATGATGTGGGGAGGAGAAGTTTTTTATCTTTTTACCTTTTTGGTTTCTCTGAACGATAGGAGTCTGCCTGTGAGGCTCTATACGGACACAGGAAAGAAGCACCCTCCGGCAGGTCAGACTGCTTGTAGCCCCTTTCCCGAGATTATATTGGACTTTTAGTGAGAAAATGTACCCTTTTGCTCGTTTTGTCCCTGAAGAAGGGCGCCCCATAGTACCCCGTACCATTACCCCGCATTTGCCAATGTTCTCCTCATGGAGCTTGCGTGTTAAAATTGTTTTCATTTCTATACTGATTGTATCATTTGTACTATGCTTAGGTTTGTTTATATATCTAGAGTTCCGCCACCCTGTGCACACCTTGATAGTGTCTACCCCTGCTCCTAAGGAACATCATTTCCAGACTTTTGCCCCTCATAAGGAAAGACACCGACAGACATATGTACATAATGCCTTCATTGAGATGCTACACCAGACTCATAGTTCCACAAATGTTACTGATTGTTGGGTCTGTGGTCTTCTCCCGTCAGTGATGCATAAGCAAGATTTGTTTATATCGATGCCCTTGTCTTATTTAGGTAGTTGCGAAGCCTGGTTCAAAATGTTATCCATGCTATATGAACACTACACTATAGATGAACGTCGATTCTCAGAGAAGGATTATGCCTTGATTCTAGCCTATATAGAGAAACACCAAGGTTTTACTCCTAATGCTGAGGGGACGGATGGTACCCTTGATCCTACCGCCTGTATGAACGTATACACTGATCATGAAAATGATACCTGGTTGAGGGATGAAGTATTGGATTTCATGACTTTTAACTTTACTGAGTATTTCAAGTATTTCCAGGAGCGAAATGTCTCAGATGAGAAAATCATTCCGGTCCCGGTACTGAATACGTCCTCCTCCTTCTGCGTGCAGGGTACTGGACATTTATTCGTAGGTTATAGTAGATGTAATTACACTTATAAACTGCAGACTTTCAGTAGTCCCCCAACACTCACCCCTCCCAATGTTTATTTTGTGTGCGGTGAAAACGCATACACTTGGCTACCCAGAGGATGGGCAGGTCGATGTTACTTATCTTTCCTTTACCCACCGGTCTGCATAGCTCCTTCTGATTATCACAAATCTCATTCCTTAAATCGGCGGAGCCTGAAAGCTGAAGCCGCCAGTAATGATGCCACTGACCAGACTGACACTCCAGCCCAACACTTCGTTGATATCATAAAAGGGGCGTTGCCCATATGGGGACCCATCCTCAATAGTAAAGAAGTTAGGAGGCTATCTAGAGTGGTGGAAGGGGTGGTTAATACTACTGCAGGAATATTAACTAATATCACAGTGGAGCTCCAGGCGACCCGGCTTGTGACCCTTCAAAATCGTCTTGTTCTAGATGTTATCCTAGCTGATCGCGGAGGAGCTTGTAGAGTCATCGGCAGTTCCTGTTGTGTATATATACCTGACTCCGCCCCTTCTGTCCATTTAGCCATCTAGAAACTGCATCGGCTAGCCTCTGAAATTCACACTGAGACTGGTACTTGGTCTTTGTCCGGGTGGTTTTGGGATTTGGTGACCACCTGGGGATGGAAGTTATTTATGATTCTTTTGGGAGCAGTAGGGTTCATTTTCACCTGCTGCCTTTGTCTACAGTGCGGGCCTGCTTGCTGTGCATATTGCGCTACTCAAGTTCGCCGATCCATCCCTAGGCCCAAGCCCATCCAAACCAGAATAGATACCCAGCGGGCTCAGAAGGAGATGCATGACTTAATGCAGATCGATGAGGGTATTTTTGAAGACTGACCCCGTTATTAGCTATGCTGCGCTAAAAGGGCCGTTCTGAGGTATTCAAGTCACTATGGTTTGATTAGCGCAGTATATCTAATGATAGTCTGATTAGTTCCGGTGTGTTAAACGGTTCGAAATCCCCAATTATGTTTAGCACGACAAAAAGGGCCGAGAACCGAACCGCCTCCATCTTGGATTGCGGCTCTTTCGCTTGGGAATCACGTGGTCTCTTCCGCACACCCTCTGCTTCCCCCTTGTCTTGCATTTATTAGGAGACAGGCTGAGTTGCTGAGAAGCAAGGTCACATCTGCTAAAAGGGAGTATCAAGCAAATTCCTCTAGACCTGGGACGAGAAGGGAGTCACCCTTTCGACCTTCTCTGTAAAGATAGTAACCCTTTGTATGTGTAACCGAAACTAGAAATAGGCATGAGCTCATTAGGGGCGCCAGGACTAACTGGTACTTTTCCACATATAAGGTTTTGTATGCTGTACTGATAATGTATAAGAGTGTGTTACTGTCAAGGAGCCAGCAGTCTTCCTCGGCGCACCTGATGGGTGAGGATCGACGAGGCTCCTCTATATAGAGTTCTGTGGTGGCTAATAAACGTTTGAACCTTCCACGTTGCCAACTGCTCCTTATTTTACATAAAATTGCGGGCCAGTGGTAAGTGTGGCCCTTGGAATAATTATTTGGACACAACAACGTGTCCCCTCCAGCTGAAATGTGGGGAGAACTACCCTACCTCCTGGGAGTTCTCATCACTAAGGTGGAAAAATCTGGACAGACCGTCAGCGTTGGCGTGTTCTGTACCATGGCGGTGTTCTACCGTAAAGTCCACACCGTGTAGGGAAATGGACCACCTCAACAGCTTTGTATTCTCACCCCTCATCTGCATTAACCATCTGACGGGCCTCTGGTCGGTCTGAACCCGGAAGTTAGTCCCAAACAGGTAGGGTCTCAGCTTCTTCAGTGCCCAGACCACAGCAAATGCCTCACGCTCAATAGCACTCCACCTCTGTTCCCGTGGAAGTAACCTCCTACTGATGAAGGCTACAGGTTGATCTAGGCCCTCCTCATTCATCTGTGACAAAACAGCCCCCACACCATGCTCTGAAGCGTCTGTCTGAACGATAAACTCTTTGGAGAAGTTGGGTGCCAGGAGCACGGGCGCCGTGCACATGGCAGCTTTCGGGGCCTCAAAAGCTTTCTGATAGGTGTCAGTCCAAATCACTTTCTTAGGCTGCTTCCTGGAAGTCAGCTCCGTCAAGGGTGCAACAATGTTGCCATACCCCTTGACAAACCTCCTGTAGTACCCGGTGAGTCCTAAAAATGCTCTCACCTCTGTCTGGGTTTTGGGGGGTTCCCAAGCCAGGATGGTTTCTATCTTGGGCTGTAGGGGCACCACCTGGCCGCTCCCAACTTGGTGTCCCAAGTACACCACGGAACCCTGCCCGATCTGGCACTTACTCGCCTTGATCGTGAGGTCTGCCTTCCGCAGCGCCAACAACACTTCCCAGAGGTGGTGCAGATGTTCTTCCCAACTGGCGCTGAACACTGCGATGTCATCCAGGTAGGCGGCACTGAACTCATCCAGTCCAACCAACACCTGGTTGACCAACCTCTGGAAGGTGGCAAGGACATTCGTCATCCCAAAGGGCATAACCCGGAACTGGAAATGCCCATCTGGTGTGGAGAATGCTGACCTGTCCTTTGCCCCATCAGTCAAGGCGATCTGCCAGTACCCAGACGTTAAATCAAACGTGCTGAGGTACCGTGCAGCCCCTAGCCGATCAATGAGCTCATCAGCTCTGGGGATGGGGTGCGCATCAGTCTTCCGAATTGAGCCCTCGGTAGTCCACACAGAACCGAAGTACTGGTGTGGCACCCGGCGCTGCAGCCTTTGGGACCAAGACCACTGGGCTGGCCCAAGGACTCCTAGAGGACTCAATCACCCCTAGCGCAAGCATCTTTGAGACCTCCTCTTTGATGCAAGCCCTCACCCTGTCAGTTACCCTGTAAGTTTTGTGCTTCACAGGTAAGCTGTCTCCGGTATCCACATCATGGACACACCAATCTGTGATACCAGGAACCACGGAGAACAGGTCAGAAAACTGTCCCAGCAACTGGCGACAGTCATTCTGTTGCTCAGTGGTCAGGGTGATAGAGAGGTTGACACCATCCACTGACCCATCTTGCTCTGTTGCAGACAGGACGTCAGGAAGAGGCTCAGTCTCCTCCTCCATTCCAGCATCTGTTGCTAAGAGCATGCCCACTTCGGACCTCTCCAAATGGCGCTTAAGGCGGTTGACATGCAAGACCCTCAAGGGGTTCCTGGGAGACCGCAGGTCCACCAAGTAGGTAACTGGACTCTTGCGCTCCACAACCTGAAACGGTTCGGTCCAATTATCTTGGAGCGCGCAGGGCTCCACTGGGGCCATGACCCACACTTTCTGACCAGGCTGAAGCTCTACCAGAGTGGCATTCTGGTCATACCATCACTTCATCTCCTCCTGGCTGGCTTCTGGATTCGCCTCTGCGAGTTGCCTGAAACGCTGAGTCTGGTTCCTGAAGGCCAGCATGTAACTATATACATCCGGGGGAGGTTTCCTGGGAGATTGCTCCCAGCCTTCCTTGACCAGACTCAGAGGTCCTCTGACTGGGTGTCCATAGAGAATCTCAAAGGGACTGAACCCTAACGATTTCTGTGTCACCTCTCGGTATGCAAAGAGTAGGCATGGTAAGAGGACATCCCACTTACGCCTCATGGGTTCCTCAAGACCCATTATCATGCCTTTCAGGGTTCGGTTAAACCTTTCAACCAACCTGTTTCCTTGGGGGTGGTAAGGAGTGGTGAACTTGTAAGTTACCCCACACTCCTGCCACAGGGACTTCATATACTTAGAGATGAAATTGGTGTCCCGGTCAGACACTACCTCGCGAGGGAATCCCACTCGGGAGAAAATTCCCATCAGTGCTCGTCCCACCACGGGGGCCATCACTGTCCTCAGAGGTATGGCTTCCGGGTACCGGGTGGCATGGTCCACCAAGACCAGGATGAACCTATTGCCCATGGCTGTCTTGGGGTCCAGTGGCCCCAGAATGTCAATCCCCACCCGTTCAAAGGGGGTACTGACCACAGGGAATGGCTGGAGAAGAGCCTTCTGCTTCCTCCCACTCTTTCCACTTGCCTGGCAAGTCTGACAGGTCCTGCAATGGGTGTCTGAATGCTTGCGCATTTGGGGCCAATGAAAGTGGGTGACAAGCCTTTCAATGGTCTTGTCCTGCCCCAAATGTCCTGCTAACGGCACATCATGAGCCAGCCCTAGTAGGAAGGCTCTGAAACTCTGGGGTACCACCAGCACACGGGCTGACCCAGGTTCAGCAACCTTAGGCTCACTATATATATATATATATGTTGAACTTTGACCTCTGAGGCGGAAGCCGGAGGAGAAAACTCGCAGAATTTTTTACAATTGTTTATTCTTTGTTGTGCTTTTAACTCACTCGCACTCTCACCTGTGCTTTCTTCTGGGCTGAAGCGCTGACAGGATTTTACAAACCAGCGGATTTATCGCTGTTTGGGACATCATTCTGTCAGGGACGCCATCGCTGCTCTTGCGAGGCCACGCCCACCTTATAGGCCACGCCCACACCCCCCGCCTATAACTTCAGCGCGGAGCATCAGCGCGGTAGTTGAACTTTGACCTCTGAGGCGGAAGCCAGAGGAGAAAACTCGCAGAATTTTTTTAAATTGTTTATTCTTTGTTGTGCTTTTAACTCACTCGCACTCTCACCTGTGCTTTCTTCTGGGCTGAAGCGCTGACAGGATTTTACAAACCAGCGGATTTAGCGCTGTTTGGGACATCATTCTGTCAGGGATGCCATCGCTGCTCTTGCGAGGCCACGCCCACCTTATAGGCCACGCCCACACCCCCCGCCTATAACTTCAGCGCGGAGCATCAGCGCGGTAGTTGAACTTTGACCTCTGAGGCGGAAGCCGGAGGAGAAAACTCGCAGAATTTTTTTAAATTGTTTATTCTTTGTTGTGCTTTTAACTCACTCGCACTCTCACCTGTGCTTTCTTCTGGGCTGAAGCGCTGACAGGATTTTACAAACCAGCGGATTTAGCGCTGTTTGGGACATCATTCTGTCAGGGACGCCATCGCTGCTCTTGCGAGGCCACGCCCACCTTATAGGCTACGCCCACACCCCCTCACTTCAAATGTGCTTTCCACGCAAGCGCAGCGGACGAGCGCAGTGGGAGCGCCGACTGCGCGCCGAAGTCGCGCACAAGTCAAGCCCGTCTGCGCCCGTCCGCGACCAGCCGGGACCCGGGGCCACAAACCCTGGCTCCCACCCTATCCAGAGTAGGACATACAGCTTGGCGGCCTTATACAGCATAGGCAGGACTGCCACTTCCCAGTGTTCCCATATCTATGCTCCCACAGAGCTACCCGCCCGATGTCCGGGGTGCAAACACTCCTTCCGCAAATCCCCTTCGGCCGCGGCACAAAAGTACAGCATGTACGTGCTAAATTGCCGCTCCTTACCAAAACACAGCACACAGATTGCCATGCTGCTTGAGGAGCAAAAGCCAGACGCGGTTTTCCTGACTGAAACGTGGCTCACTGTTCATTCTGAGCCAGATGTGGTTCTAGCCCTACCCGTAGGCTACCATATCCTTAGACTGGATAGACAGGTAGGGAGAGGCGGAGGTCTGGCGATCATATTGAAGAACCAATACCGATGCCGCACTACAGCAGAAATTATCTCTGAGTGCGAGAGTGTAGCATTCTGCATAGAGTTCAACGCAAACAGCTCCTTCTCAGGCACCCTGATCTACCGCCCCCCTGAGCCTGTAAAAATGTTTCATAGGTCTCTTCCTGAAATTATAGCGGAAAGAATCCTCTCTTCCGCCAACTACACGATCCTAGGGGACCTTAATCTCCATTTTAACTCCCCCTCAGACCACGTTGCTCAGGAATTACTAGACGATCTGGAAGCTCTCCAACTGTTCCAACTGGTTGCAGCCCCGACCCATGAAAAAGGCAACCTACTTGACCCTATATTCAGTAATTGCCTGGATATAACTGTTGATCAACCCATTCCTCTTCCATGGACAGACCATTTTTTGGTCCCGTTTACTTGGGTCACACTTAAAACCTCCAATGGACCTCCTCAAGTCACCACTAGGAGGAACTGGTCAAAACTCCCTTTGGAAGCCTGGCTGCACAACCTGGACTCCACTCGCCCGGCACCCTGCCTAATGTGGCAAATGTCAACTATGAAAGTTGGATCAACCACTCGCTAGACTCGATCCTCCCGTTTCATAGATCCTCCTCGAAGAGACTACAGAAATCTGCCCCTTGGTTCTCTGACTCTCTAAGACAGTTAAAACGCCGTTGCAGGCAACGAGAGAGAGCCTGGCGTTTAGACTTCCTCCCAGACAAAAAGGCCTCCTACAAAGAGGCGATTAAAGCCTACAGAGAAGGGATCAGAGCGGCCCAGGCAACCCACTACGCTGAGAAAATTTTAGAAGCGAAATCAAAGCCCAAAGATATTTTCCGAATTATAAAGCAATGTTCCAGTGCCAATACGGCACCCCCTCCTAATAAAACCCGGGACCAATGCAACGAGCTTGCAGATTTCTTCTACAATAAAGTTTTAAAAATTTATTCTTCCTTTCCAACTACAGCCACAACCCCGGATGTGATTAATCCACCCCCCCCCAGACCATCTTTTCACCCTGACCAGCCTTCTCTCGATCACTTCCCTCCTCTGGACCTCGACACTTTAAGCAAAGTGGCACGGCAGGTCAAGTCGGGCTCTCCCTGTGATCCTGCCCCTCCAGAAGTCCTGATGCAGGCTAGCAAAGCCACCCTGCCTGTAATTCTGGATCTTCTAAACTCGTCCATATCTGCCTGCTCTGTCCCCACAGCTTGGAAGCAAGCCATGGTACGGGCGCTGTTGAAGAAACCCAGTCTAGACCCAGCTGACCACTCTAGCTACCGCCCCATCTCACTTCTCTCCTGGGCCAGCAAGGTGCTAGAGAAATATATAAATGCACAGCTGGTCCAGTTCCTGGAGGAGCATTCTCTATTACACACATCCCAGACAGGCTTCAGACCAAAGCATGGTACGGAAACCGCCTTGTTAGCGGTCACCGAAGAAACGAGAAGGATATTGGATCAGGGAGGATCAGTGGCAGTGATCCTCCTTGATCTAAGTGCCGCCTTCGATACGGTCAGCTATACCACCTTGCTGGACCGTCTCCATAACATCGGAGTTTCAGGTGATGCTTTAAGGTGGTTTGACTCCTTTCTGTCTGGGAGGTCGTTTCAGATCTTCGACGGTGAGACAATGTCCTCTACCAAACCCCTGAGCTGCGGAGTACCACAAGGCTCCTCCCTAAGCCCGGTTTTGTTTAACGTGTACATGGGGCCGCTGGCGGGTGTTATCGAACCGTATGGCATTAAAATGGTGTCATACGCCGACGACACCCAGCTTGTGGTCTCGCTGGCAACTGGGAATAACAGGCATTCCCCAGCCAATCTGTTAAAATGCCTAGAGGACGTCAAGGGATGGATGACCAACTCCTCCCTTAAACTAAATGGAGAAAAGACGGAGCTCATGCTCCTAGGTCCAACCTCTCCTGTGCCTTTCACCTCCTTGTGGCCCAGTACTCTGGGACCCCCCCCCTCCCCTAAGGAAAGTGTTAAAAGCCTGGGAGTGTGGCTGGACAACAAACTCTCCTTCTCCACCCAGGCCAAAAAACTGTCCGCCTCATGTTTTGGTTTACTTAGAATCTTGAGGAAGGTTCTCCCGTTACTTTCCTTAGAGGCAAAAAAGGTGGCTGTACAAGGTCTCATCCAGTCTCGCCTGGACTCGAATAATGCCTTATATGTGGGGGCTCCTGAGATGACCCTCCGAAAATTGCAGGTTGTGCAAAATTGTGCAGCACGTTCTCTGCTGAAAGTCCCGCGCACCCAGTCGGCTAGACCTGCTCTAAAAAGTCTCCACTGGTTGCCAGTTAGGCAGCGAGTGGCCTTTAAGGCACTGTGCTTGTCGCACCGCGCCTTCTGGAAAACGGGCCCAGCCATTAACAACGACCTTGTCATCCCCTACCACCCTAACAGAAACCTTCGGTCGACGGAGGCGTTCCTCGCCGTTGTTCCCAGAGTAAAGCGAGCCAGGTCTGGGGGCAGGCTGTTTTCTTTGAATGCCGCCAGGCTCTGGAATGCTCTCCCCCTTTCACTCCGTTCCAACCCAGACCTTTTCTCATTTCGTAAAAACTTGAAGACACTGCTGTTCGCCAAATCCTGCATACCTTAGCTCCTCTTCCCTCTACCTCTCTGTTCAACTCAGCGCTTGGACGCCTACGGGCAGCAACCGCGCTTAATAAATATTTTTACAATTACAATTACATCCAATATAGGAGACCATTCTCCCAGTAAATCCAATGTGATCCTGAATGATCACCTGCTGCCTGGCTTGCAGCCTGTCGCCGCAAACCCTCAAGAGAAGGGCATTCTCTCTGCTCCCTGCAGAATTCTTCCCTGGAGGGGCCTCCTTCTTGCTGCCAATGGGTCAGCTCAGGCAGGTCCCCCAGTTCAGCTACTTGTTCCCCGGTAGGCTCCAGGGCATCCCCCTCAGGGTCTACCTCCTACTGGGCCATGGGAACTTCAGGGGCCGGTTTCCCGTGCCCCCGGCCTCTTCTCTTTAATGCACGTTCCTGGGCCTCCCTCTCAGGCTCCAGGTCCTCTTGAGCACCCCTACTGGCTGCCATTGACCGGGTGGTCACACACGCCCAGTCAGGCAGACCCAACATCTCCAGGTGAGTACTCTTCTCCACCTTTCCCCAAGGTGAGCTCTCCAAATTGTTCCCCAACAAACAGTCAACAGGCATGGCGGGCCTCACAGCTACCTGAAGAGTACCCGTGACCCCCCCCCCACTCAAAGGGAACCTGAGCCATTGGATAATGGCTCTCTGTGTTGTCGGCAGCAACAACTCGGCAAAATGCATGAGGGACAATCTGCTCTTGAGACACCAGGTGACACTTGACAGCTGTCACACTGGCTCCTGTATCTCTAAGAGCCTCCACCTTGTGGCCATTGATGGCCACCCACTGCCCATATTTCTTAATGTTCCTTGGCAGTTGGGTCCCTGGGACCACCTCACAGTCTCCTAAAGAGACGAGGGACATCTCTGCGGGACCCCACCCACCTTGGACATTAATCTCCTCCCCAAAGGCTACACTAGCCATCTGCCAGGGCTGAGCACCAGTGGGTGCTCTCTTTCCAAATAAGCGGCACCTGGGATCATTCGCCTTATGATCCAGGTCCCCACATTTGTAACATTTTAGGGGCCCCTGTGGAACAGGACTACCTGTCGGGACCCCCTGCTTTCTCTCAGGGGGAGGCTGGGATTCTTTCACTTGGTTCCCTTGGGGATTTCTTTGGGGGCCGTTACGGAACTCCTTCTGTTTACCCTTGTCCCCCCCACTCTTCTGCTGGGGACCCTGCCCACCTTTGGCTGAGACTCCCATGTGACCCTTGTGGACCCTGGTGCTAACCCAGCGGTCCGCCTCCTCAGCAAGTTTCATAGGGTTAGTGAGCTTGCTATCTATCAGATGCTGGCGCAGCTCTGGAAAACAATTATCAGACAAGTGCTCCCATGCAATCAAATCAAAGAGACCTTGAAAATCATTAACCTTGCTGCCCTTCACCCAACCATCCAATGCTCTGCAAAAGAAAGTGACATATTCTACCCAGGTACTGTTTTCTAACTTTTTGCATTTCCTGAACCTCTGTCTATAGAGTTCAAGGGTCAAACCATACCTAGACATTAATGCATCCTTCATGTGGCTGTATGAATTGTGGACGTCTGAGGGCAAGTCTAACAGTGTGTCCCGTCCCTCCCTAAGGAACCTTCCCCACAACCCCGCTCCCCAATCTCTCTCAGGGACCCGGTGGGAAGACATGGCTACCTCATAGGCTCTGAACCACTGCCCAATATCATCATTTTTATAAAATTCTTTCACCACATCTTTGGCAATGTATACTCTAGCTTCCACAGGCACTGACGGTACACTGCCACCAGAGGGAGTAACCTCTAAACTCTTGGTTTTAAACTCCAACTTCCTCAAAACCTTGCCATGCTCAAACTGTAACCTTTTTTCCTCTAGGTCTAATTTCCTTTTTTCTAACTCCAGTTGCCTGTTCACCTTGAACTTGGTCATCTCCATTTCGTGCCTCCTAGATCTATCTCTGTCCTCCAACTCCTCTGGAGACAGACTCTTGCCAGAAGCACTGCTACCTGCGGGGGAAGGTACTTTCCTTCCTCCTTGGCCCACTGGCCCTTCCAGCTGTACATCTGCATGGTCATCCCCCTCCTCAATTTCAGGGGTTTTCCTTGCTTCTACCCAAGCTCTCAGCGCCTTGTAGAATTCTTCCTTCTTCGTGCACCCAACAGTGGAAATCTTGAATTTCTTGCAGAAGTACTTCAGCTGCCTTGCTTTGTAGCTTTGTAGCTTCTCTTCTTCCATATCACAATCAATAGAGGCTATGGATTCTGTATCTCTCATGACAACTGAATCTGGCATCTTTTAAAAATAGAAAATTCAAAAACGAATCTACCAAAAAGTATGTGGTTGCGTTATGGTCTGCACTCACTAAGTAGTGTTCACCAATCACTGTACATAAGTCACAAATGCAAGTCCAGAATCCTCACCGCTGACCACTAATGTTAGATTTGGGGGTCTCTAGTTGGCACAGGTAGGTACTTGTGACAAATAGAGACCCTTGCCTCTAGTGAGGGTAAGGGGGTACACTCCTAAAATAACCCCTGCTCACCCCCTTGGTAGCTTGGCACGAGCAGACAGGCTTATCGCAGAGGCAGTGTGTAAAGCATGTGTGACCACATACAGTAATCCAGTGACAACACTACAAATGGATACCACACAGGTTTAATATAAAAAATAAGTATACTTTATATAGATTTACCACAAGACCATTAACGACAAAAATACACAATACTATTACTTTAAGATGGTAGTTTTTAGCTTAATTTAGTTCAGTTCTTAAGATGCGACACTTTGAGTCAATGTACCTTACAATGCGTTGCGCTTCCACGACAAGTAATGTCACAGTGATGGAAATGCGGCAAAGTTCTGGTGCAAAGAAATAAAGACGTGAAGATCTTCCAGATGCGGCACGCTTCTCCGGGTATGCGAGAAGTTCTCGGCTCGATGCGTGGACTGCAGCGACGACACCCTTGTTCAGAAGTGCGACAGCAACAGCTCCAACTGCGACACTCTTCTCCCACGATGCGTGAAGCTTCCGCATGATGCGACAACTACAGCGGCGACATCCTTGTTCAGAAATGCGATGGCAGCAGCTCCGACGGCAGCGCGCTTCTCGGGATGCGAGGCGCTTTCTCCGATGCAGTGCAATGCGACAGTTCCAGTGGCGACACCCTTGTTCAGAAGTGAGACGGCAGTAACAGCGATGGCGACATGCTTCTTCCTCATTGCGAGACTCTTCTCTCGATGCGGTGCAGTGCGACAACTCCAGCGGTGACATCCTTGTTCAGAAGTGTGACGGCAGGCAGCAGCGACGGCGACACGCTTCCTCTTCGTTGCGAGACGCTTCTCTCGATGCGGTGCAGTGCGACAACTCCAGCGGCGACACCCTTGTTCAGAAGTGCGACGGCAGCAGCAGCGACAGCGACACGCTTCGGCTTCGTTGAGTCACGCTACCAGCTCCTTGCGACACGCAGTCCCTCAGAAGGCCCCAAAACAGCAGCAGGCCCTTCCAAAGAACTGTGGGGAGCTGGGGGTTGAAGTCTGTTGTCCCTAAGACTTCAGCAGGAGGCAACCTCTGTTCCAAGCCCTTGGAGATCCTTACAAGTTGAAATAAGTACACAAAGTCTCTTCTCCTTCCATTGGCAGTCAGGCAAACCACTGCAGGCCAATCTCCCAAGCAGCACTTCAGCTTAGGGATAGTCTCTCCTTAGTTTCTTCAGGTTCCGCTCCTCAGTAAAGGTTTCTACTTGTTCCAAAAGTGATCTAATTTCTTGGGATCAGGGTCCCACTACTTATACCCCAAAATCCATTGTTCTCTGAGGGGAGAGGGGCCTTTGCCCAGTCCAAACCAGTTCCTGAGCACTCTGTTTACCAGACTTCTCCTTTCCTTTCACAGTGCAGGGCAGAAACATCAGACGCCCCACAGGAGGTGGAGCCAGCATTGTGGAAGGCAAGTACAGCCCTGGAGCACTCTGTTGACAGGGTTCCTTCTCTTCATTCACTGTTCAGGGTAGAGACATCAGCCGCTCCCCAGGAGGTGGAGCCAGCATTGTAGAAGGCAGGCACAGCCCTATTCAAGTCCCAGGTGCAACTCCTCCCACCCATCTGGATGCAGATCTCTTTATTCACCACTGGGACACCTCACCCTGTATCCTGGAATTCCCCAGCCCTGTCACTCAAACTCCAGACAAAGGAATACACAGCTTAGCAGAGGCAGGTTTGAAAAGGTTAGGCAAGAAAATACCTACTTTCTAAAAGTGGTATTTTCAAACACAGAGGTGCCGATTCGGATCCTGGAAAAATTCTCCCCGTACGAATCGTATCCAGTATTTTTACCGTACGAATCGTCCAAGTAGCGTACAAACTGCCAAGTACGATTCGTATGGGAAAAAGTCCATACGAATCGCATTGGGAAAATTTCCCCACATGTCCTCGGGTCGGAAAATGTGTCCGACACATCCCCGGACGATTTACCGTACGAATCGGAAACATGAAGTCCGACCGCGCAAGTACGATCCGTCCCGTCCTTCCGATTTTACAACTGTATGGAAAAAACACCGTACGGACCTAACTCCTATAGCAACCATCCAGACATGTGCCCGCATACGCACCGAACACCCCCCCAGCCCCTGTATGTACGCGCAGAACACCCCCCAGCCCTCCTATGTACGTGCCGAACACCCCCCCAGCCCCTGTATGTACACGCCAAACGCCCCCCCCCCGCCGCGGATGTACGCGCCGAACCCCCACCAGTGCATGTACAGAGCGTACCCCCACCCGTGTATGAATGGAGCGTACCAACACTCCACCAGTGTATGTATGGCGCGTACCAACACCCCACCAGTGTATGTACGGCGCGTACCAACACCCCACCAGTGTATGTACGGCGCGTACCAACACCCCACCAGTGCATGTACGCGCAGAACCCCCACCCGTGTATGTATGGAGCGTGCCCCCACCCGTGTATGAATGGAGTGTACCAACACCCCACCAGTGTATGTACAGCGCGTACCAACACCCCACCAGTGTATGTACGGCGCGTACCAACACCCCACCAGTGCATGTACGCGCAGAACCCCCACCCGTGTATGTACAGAGCGTACCCCCACCCGTATATGAATGGAGCGTACCAACACCCCACCAGTGTATGTACGGCACGTACCAACACCCCACCAGTGTATGTACGGCGCGTACCAACACCCCACCAGTGTATGTATGCGCAGAACCCCCACCCGTGTATGTATGAAGCGTACCCCCACCCTTGTATGAATGGGGCGTACCAACACCCCACCAGTGTATGTACGCGCAGAACCCCCACACCATGCCCACTAACAAGAATCCAAAGTTTACAAAGGATGAGCTGGAGGGCCTTGTTGAAGAAATCATCAGAGTCGAGCCACAGCTCTTTGGAACATTGGTCAGACGGACCAGCATATCCGAAAAAACAGCCATGTGGCAGAGGATTGTCGATGCTGTGAATGCTGTTGGGGCCACCAGAAGGACCAGGCATGAGTGCCAAGCCAGGTGGTACGATCTGCGGAGGACGGTCCGCCGCAAAATGACGGACGATCACAACCAGGGGAACATCACTGGAGGAGGGCCGCCCCGCAGACTGGTACAGTACCATCCCTGGGAGGAGAAGGTGATGGCCACGCTGCCACCGGTGGGAGTAGACGGAGTAGAAGGAGTCCGAGAGCCTGGTGAGTACACAAACCACTCACCTCACATGGGGGGAACGCCATCCACAACCAAAATCCCAATCATGCAAGCAACCCCCCCAAAGCCAGCACCGGACACAACCACACTCCAAAAACACACACATGCCACTAGCGCCTCCATGCCCCATGCACCAGGCAAGGCCATGCCAAGTCACAGGCCACACAAAACACCAACACAAGACAGGATGTCCCCGATGCCGGGAGGCTGGGCCCCAAAACTAACACATAGCAACTCTGAAGCACACAACAATGCCCTCAGCCCATATGGCCTAGGGCACAGCCATACAAACAGTGTGTCCCCACACAGTACTGTGTTGCCTGCAAATGGTGGCCGCGTTGCAGGATGACATGGGTATGAAGGCACAATTTGCACATAACAGCAGCTAATGAAGACGCATCACTCTGGAAGAGTGTCAGCACACACCGCCACAGCAGCAGCGCAGACTCAGACACTCTGCCCAATGGGTGCCCGGAGATAAGAAACAAACCCACATGAACAAGCCAATGGCCTTTGAAAGACCTGCAAAATGTGTGTGCCCAGGAAGCTGGGCTGAGGTGACAGAGGGTGACACACAGAGGGAGGGAGAAAGGGAGACAGAGGTAGACGGACAGAGGGCGGAGGGTGACAGAGGGAGGGAGAAAGGGACACAGAAGGAGACAGACAGAGGGAGGAGGGTGACAGAGGGAGGGAGAAAGGGAGACAGAGGGAGACGGACAGACGGAGGAGGGTGACAGAGGGAGAGAGAAAGGGAGACAGAGGGAGACGGACAGATGGATGTCGCATGTAACACAATTAACATTGTCTCTCTCACACACAGGTCAACGTCGTCGATCTCCCCCCAACACTGGGGGGGAAGACTCACAGGACCAGGCTCTGCGTGAAGAGGACCCCACCGACAGCGACGACTCTCACCACTCCGTGGATGACCCAGACCAACCTGGCCCCTCTGGTGTCCAACCACCTGCAGCACCTGCGTCAGGTACAACTGTGCCAACTGTGGTAAATAAAATTCCTTTACCTGGACTTAATTTGATACAGAAACATAATAAAATAGCTCAGTAAAATGAGAGGCAGAATCCGTGGTATTAGAGGTTCGGAATGGGCTTTATTCCAGTGATCGATTATAATCGGTTGCTCCAAGTTCCATCACCACGGGGGTTCAGGAAGTGAAGTACATACATTATTGACATGAAATGACTTTTATAGATCATACATTACAATGAAGCGAATGCAGTAGGCGTAACAATTGATAAGGAAATTGACGATTTATCTGCGTAACAAAAAATGGGTGTAATAAGGAGTAAAAAGGAACATAATTGGTTATGATGTCACATATAGGTGGATCTATAAGATAATACTTGGCATAGATGCGCGCGCAGCAGCATGACGTGTAATTGACGTGTAACTAGGGGGTGAAGGGGACTTGACATTTAGCTCTACATGTGGAGACAAAAAGTCTGGGGGGTCAAGTCAACCTAATCCCAAATCATATCTAACATCCTATGTTTAAAGAACTATGTTATCCACAAAAGAAGGACTCTCGGACAGAATCTATTCTATACTGACTGTGCGTGCGTGTACAAGCGTCTAAGTGTCTACACTGAATGCGAGGGGGTAGAAATATTCCATGGTAACAGGGCTATGAATTACTTGCATGAGGACAGAGAAGCCGAGCCTTTTGCTCGGTAACTGGAAGAATGTTTACTTAAACTACTAGGCAGGAATGCATCGGCTGAGGGGGAAGCAGATAATTCGAAGGTGAAATACAGTTCTTGGCAGAGAATAGGCTGATGTCAGGCTTCGGGAGCCGCGCAGGGAATGAGACAAAGTTCATGGTCACAGATGCAGGCTCAGACTGGAGCTTTCAGAGGCAGAAGGCAAGAGGAGTTTGATGACAGAATCAGGGCCTACTTGCCTAGACTGTAAAATGGCATAAGTGAACCATATAAAGCCGGTGGCCTTTCATATTTAGGAATGGAATATCCGGCCTATTCATGGCGGATCTGACAGAGGACATGTTGACGGTGGACGCACATGTGTTTGCGTCTTCATAACTGGAACTGGAGGGAACATACATGTACTTGTAACATGCACATAGAATCGTTGGGGTCCAAGATAGGGGACATAACTGACCAGAAAAATCCATATTTCCACATTCCCTCCTTGTCCCCTACTTGCCCGTCAAGAGATATCAATCTTCATTAATCCATTGATCTGTTCATATAACATCATTTGTTCTTCTTTCTTCTTCCGTGACGAATGAAATCTTGGTGGTGGAATACACGATGTGGTACACAGACCACAAATCGCTGGTCCACATTGTAGACATAGACAGCAACTGAATAGTATGAGAAGGCCAATACCTAGGAAGGATAAAACTCTCCATCCCCAGGCTGATACCACACTCCAAAACCAACTGGACCAAGTCCAAGTGCCTGGGTTCTGGTGTATCTGGTTTACAATCTTATGAAGGCGAGTGATGGCTTTATATACAGATGGCGAATTTTCTGGTATGAATACGCAGCAGCTTGATCCGATGACCCTACAAGCTCCGCCCCTATCAGCCAGGATGACGTCAAGGACAAGACGATTTTGAAGCACAACAATCCGCATGGCAGACTGCTCTTCTGTTAAATTGCCTAAGGCGGAAATAGTCTCATTCACTACTGCTTCAAGGGTTCTAGTTAATCTACGTATCAGCTTACTATTAGTAACAGTACCTATATAGGGAAAGATGCCTTTATTGAAATCTGTGTATTTTTCCCATGCTGTTTCAGTGTAATCGACAATTGGGAGATCTCTCCGCTCTCTGTTGTGTACTAAATGAATATTTCTGTAATAATCAGGAGGAGCTAGGAAAACAGGTGGCAAAAGGAATGCAATGTAGCAGGTACCATCCCAATCTAGAGGTAGACGCATATATGCAGTCTGACCACATATAAAGTAGGAGTGGCGATAAGCTCTAAATGAAGATTTGCCTTGATCACTGAATTCTACTATAGTAGTGCATTTACTATGGCCCATATGTATGGAACCAACCTTTCTTACACACAATTCACCCTTCGCTGGGAATACTGACATGGTGGGCAAAACTAGTTCAACTTCGGATACGACATTTAGAATCATGAGATTAGGTGTAAAATTACCTAATCCATATACTTCATTTTCTAGATCAGTTCCTGTTCTTTTGGGGCGACCCTCCTTGTCAGGGTAGCAGACCTTGAGTAAAACTAGGTTCAGGTTTCCCCATACCCAATGATCTTGGTAAACTGCTGTGTCTGAATCTATGGAATTGATTAAACTAAACCATGCTCCACAGGAGCCATTATGTGTAAATGGGTGTGGAAAGAATGGCAGGACTCCTTCATAATTCTGATAGGGAGGGAGCCGACCACACACCCAACAATTGGTGGCATTACTAGTCTGATGGGAATGATGTAACATACTAATGAAAGTGTTATTGCGCAGCGCAAGTCTATAAGACAATTCATGCGGAGGTAAGTCACTAAAAGAATGTTCAGCAGTAACATTATAAACATGTCTAGAAATAGGGTAATATATGTGCAACAATATACTTGCAGTAATTATTAAAAGACTCAAGAAAAACAAGATTATTAATGTCACTATGCAATGGCTACGCAGTGATTTAAAATACGCCTGTCGTTTCATCATTTTTCGCGACTGTCCATGATTCAGGTCTAGAGGATACATGTCAGAGACAAATTCAACCGCTTCACCTTGGAGAGGACTTAAACAATCAAATTGTCTGACGTTCTAGGCCTCAATTTTACTTTATAGAGTTCGGTTTCAGTCTTTTCAACCAAAGGAAGTTTTGAATCAGTCTGTGAGGGAGTGCAGGGCACAATGTCTATATCCGAGGATAGTCCATGAAATTTCTTGATATGACTTGAATGCATCCAGCCCTTGCGGCCCTCGATCTTCACGGCTGTCCTTGTAGTGAGCAGAACCAACTTGGGTGTCTTCCACCTGGGCTCCAGCTGAGTCTTTCGGTCGAAATTTCTCACAAATACGAGATCACCCGGAACTACATCATGGGGTTTCACCTCAGTGTTGTCGGGAAAGGCTGCAGCTACCTGTGAACGACAAGATTGTAGTGCAGACATCAAGGAAGCCAAGTAATCTGTCAGCATATTACAGTCAATATCAGTTATTTTGCGTGGTATAGGCGTCCCCCACATATTTGGTGGTCTGCCGAAGATCACCTCATACGGGGATAGCCCTGTTCGAGAGTGTGCTACCATTCTCATGTAAAAGAGTGCAACTGGTAACGCTACTATCCAGTCGACACCTTTCTCCCTGCATATTTTGGACAATCTAATTTTCAGTATCTGATTATGTCTTTCTACGAGACCTGCTGCCTCGGGGTGTCGGACACAGTGGAATTTCCACTGATATCCTAACAGAAGTGAAACATGTTTCATTAATTCGGATGAGAACGGCTGGCCGTTATCTGAGTAGACAACACGTGGTAAACCGTATCGTGGGAAGAATTCTCGAACCAACTGTTTGGCAGTAGTCGGGGCAGTGTAATCTGAAACCGGGTATGCCTCTGTCCAACGGGACAGAGCGCAGACAACTACGAGAACATATTTGAATCCTCGACATCGTTCCATCTGGATATAGTCCATCTGGAGGGCTTCAAAAGGGTGATTAGGAGGATGAAATCCACCCTGTTCTACGGGAACGCTTTTTCCTGGGTTAAACTGACAACAGATCATACAGGTACGGACTTTTTGTTTGGCTGCTGCTCGTAAATGTTTATTGAACCAAATGTGTTGAATGCTGTCTAGCATAGCTTTTTCTCCTAGATGTGCTGGACTATGTATAGTGTTAATTATAACTTGGACCATTGAATCAGGAAGGAACCACACAGACTTTTCCTTCATCATCCATCCTTGGTCCGTTTGGATCCCTCCTAATTCAGTCCATTTCTTTATTTCGTCTGGTGTAGCATGTGTCTGTATGTCAATTACGTCAAGGGTAGGATCTTTAACTGTCATACAATGTGTCGGTGTCGGGACTATTGTCTTTATCATGTCGGGGGTTTGAGTTTGAGCAGTCTGTTTAGCTGTTCTGTCGGCTAGATCATTGCCTTGGGAAATGATATCAGTAACCTTCGTATGAGCCTTACATTTCATAATTGATATTGCAGTGGGTCGATGTATTGCATCTAATAAGGCATGAATGAGGGGTCCGTGCTGAATGTGGGCACCGTGGGAAGTTAAATAACCTCTCTCTCGCCACAGCACGCCGAAGTCATGTACAACTCCGAATGCATAACGTGAATCAGTGTATATGTTGACTTTTTTATTTGTGGCTTGAATACAGGCTTGTGTCAGAGCGATGAGCTCTGCGGCTTGAGCTGACAAAGTATTTATACGATTAGTTTCAATGACTTCAGTATCGGTTGTGACTGCGTAAGCGGCCACTAACTCTCCTGTACTTGTTCTCATACATGAACCATCTACATACAATGTCAGGTCTGGATCTGACAATGGGACATCGGTTAAGTCTTGTCTGGGTTTTGTCGTGATAGTAATAACTTCAATACAGTCATGAGCTAGTGGGTCTGTTCCGGTTACTGGCAAAAGTGTGGCAGGATTCAATGTGTTACAGCGTCTGATTTCTATATGTGGTTGAAACAATGTAAGTTCGTACCCTGTAAGTCGCGCTATAGTCAAGTGTTGTGTTTGCGTTCTATTTACAAGAACCTCTACTGCGTGTGGTACTTGAACTGTCAATGGATGTCCTAACACTATGGCATCGCTTTGTCTGATTGCTAAAGCTGTCGCTGCTACTGATTTCAGGCATGCAGGCAAAGCCTGAGCTACGGGATCTAATGTACTAGAAAAATAAGCACATGGTTTGTGTGCTCCTGCTTGTTCCTGTGTGAGTACTGACAAGGCAGTACCTTCGCGTTCTGTAACAAAGAGTGTAAACTGTTTTCTGTAACATGGTGTTGCTAAAACAGGTGCTTGACATAAAGCTTTCTTTAGGCTTTCAAAAGCTTGTGTATGTTCCTGAGTCCAAGGGAGAACAGTCGATGTGGCTGCCTCCTGTGTTGTCAACTGAATGAGTGGTTTTGCTAGAAATGCGTACTGAGGGATCCACTGCCTGCAATATGAAGTGAGACCTATGAAAGCCCGCACCTCCTTTTGTGTCTTGGGTATTGGCATGTTAGCTATTAACTGAATACGGTCGGGTGTAAGCTGCCTTCCCTCCTTGGACAGCGAGTGTCCAAGATAAACAACTCGCTGGACACAGAATTGCAGCTTAGAAGGGGACACCTTGTGCCCCTTTTCGGCTAGAAATTGTAAAACTGTCAGTGATGCTTTTTCACATTCCGGTTCGCTTCTCGCGGTGATCAGCAGATCATCGACATATTGAAGCAAGGCAGTGTTAACTGGCATGTGGATACTGTCAAGTTCTCGTTTTAGTGCTTGGCTATAGATGCTGGGACTTTCTGTAAATCCTTGAGGTGCGCGTGAGAATTTAAAGCTACGCCCATTTAAACTAAATCCGAACAAATATTGGCTTTCCGGATCTATTGGGACGCTGAAAAAGGCATTCTTGAGATCAATTACAGTAAAGAATGTTGCTTCAGAATCAATAGCTGTCAGTAATGACGAGATATCTGGGACCACAGGAAATTGTGGCACAATGCATTTGTTTAATTCGCGCAGATCAATAACCAATCGATATACTGGCGGGGCCTTTGAATCTGTTCGTTTAAGAATCGGAATTATCGGTGAATTACATACATTGGAGTCTGTTTCCACAACTACTCCTTGGGCAATGAGCTCGTCAATGATTTGTAGTAAAGCCACTACAGCATCTGGTGGTAACTTGTATTGTCGCATTCGTGGTAGCACCACTCCTGCCTTTAATGTGACTCGATATGGTGTAATATTCATGCAACCAACATCAGTAGGGCCTCGTGCCCATAGATGTGTAGGTAAAGTCTGCAGTCGGGAATCCATGTCTCTAGACACATAGTGACCTTTAAAATCACGTAAAAACAACCTTACTCCTTCCGGAGAACAACATATTATGGCTCCTAGAGCTTTCAGGGTTTTTATTCCTAACAAGTTTTCTGGACATGATTTTGTAAGCAATAAATCTGTAGTTCGGGTCAGAGGTCCTATCGTAAGTGGAAGAGGCTGTGATACTTCATTAACAATAGGTTTTCCTGAAAAACCAAGGGAAATATTCTGAGAGCCTGAGAGGGGTGCCCCTGGAACTTCACTACGTTTTATAGTTGTTCGACTTGCCCCTGTATCGAGTAAAAATTTTCTGTCTTGACCTAATAATTCACTATGTACATAAGGTCCTTCTTGATCTACTGGGATTTCAATAAGGGGTAAGTCAACTTCCCTCTCTAGGCTAGTTCATGCGTAACGCTGATACTCAGGATATTCATACTGTGCGGTCTGATACATTTGTCGTGTTGTTGTCTGTGTGGCAGCAACAGGCAACGGTGGTGCAGCTGGCACAAACTGTATTGGCTGTTGTGCGGCTGGCATGGCCTGGGCATGCTGCAGAGCTCCTTGTTCATTCTGATCTTGTCTGAGTGGCCGTGATCTTTCTTGTGTTTTACCTATGGCGATATTATGTTTTAAAACTGGACAATCGTGTACGTAATGACCTGGCTTTTTACAATAATTGCATGTCCCTTTTACAGGTCCTGTTGAATCGGAATGTGTCATACCCTTTTTATGTCCTTCAGCTGGAACTGTCTGGGAAACTAGCATTTTCATTTTCGTGTCTTTCATGCGTCTGTGTTCATGTTCTTGTTCCTCTCTAATTCTATTGTGATGGTACTGTAACATTTGTAACATTTGTGATGGAGTGTTACCTTGCCAGGTACTCTCGAATTTTAATACTCTATTCTTTACTGGGGGCAGGGCATTTTCTACTAATTTTGTTACAAACAGATGCGGGTATGATTCGCTACTTGCTTTTATGCCACTATTTATACCAAAACATTTTTCAAATCGGGCATAGTAATCACTAGTGTCTTCATCTTGCTTCTGCTTACAGGCTGAAATTGTACCCCAATCTTCCTTTTTCGTAGTTAATAAACGTGGCAGTACCTGTACTAGTAAACCTGGTAGTGCTTTAGTTTTATCCCCAAGTCCTGCTCCTGCAGTTCGGGCCTTTTCTTCCGCTTCTAACACTGACCATTCTATCTTTTGGTCTACTACCTCCCACTCTTTTTCCTTGAGTTTCTCATAAATGCCAGCAGGCATCAATACCTTTAATATTGTCATAATGTCGGGATAGGTATACTCTCCCATGAGTAACATGTCTTTAATTTCTCGGTGAAAACCCGCTGGGTCTTTGTCATGACTGGGTACCACTTTCTTCATTTGTAACAATTCTATTTTCGATATGGGCGTATATACAAATACGCGCTTGAACTCGTTGTCCTCGCCCTTTATTGGGTGCACTTCTCGTAAGGGATTCTGTCTATCCATGTGATACATGGTTCTTTCCTTGACGGGCAATGAGACATGCTCTGCGCATACAAAAAGAATATACTGCTTTCTTGATTCTAGAATTTCTTTAATTAATTTAGTACCTGCACCTCTCCATTTATTCATAAGTAATTCAGTCAATATGTCAGGTAAGGGACCAGGGTCCGAATGCTGACTCCGATATAGTATAATGAGTTGTTGAATCATATAAATCCCAGCTAACCTCTGTTCATCTGGGGTGAGATTCAAAAATGTGCGTACTACTGTATCATCACTATATTTTCCGGGACTGTCCACCCAATGGACAGCTGCCCTGGCTAAATCTTGTTCATCCATAGAATCGAGAAAATGATAACCCCTTCGTTCTCGGAGTAGTTTGTCAGCGGTTTGGAACGAATGCTCGTTAGACCTTATATTAATTATAGGTATTTGGAAATTCCTGTTATTATCTGGACATATCGGACGTATCGAGTCAGTAAGACGTCTATTACTATTACAAGATCTTCCTCTACCTACATAGGCTATGGTGTCTGACTGTCCTGCGGGCAGTCCTGACCCTTCCTCCTCGTTTTGTTCGAACTCGTCTACCGCTAATCTTTCTTCGTGTAGGCGTTCTATTTCTTTACGGATCTTTCGGCACATGGCTATTATACAATTTTGTTTATCATGTCTACCTTCTGATATATTCTGGCTCCATCTGGTAAGAATTTGCATTGCTTCCGGGTCTACCCCCGGTCGGTCTTGATTTCTGATCACACAATTTATGAGGAAACGTAACAGTTCCCCCTGTATCTCTACTTTCTGGTATTCCATAGCTCTGTTAATACATTCTGGATCTCGCCCTGTTTGGACAAAATGATATATTTTATCTAGATGCGCAGTCATTCCTGGTAACTTCCCTAAATACACTGCGGCTCGTCTGATACGCAATGATGCCAGGGTCATTTCGTCCTCTTTACCGGGCACAGGGTCATATCTACAATCTATAAGAAGTTCCTTAAGCGTACGGGCACTTATGAGTTTGGGTGTACGTGAATGTGCTGACTCTTGAAAAGTAAGTTTATTTATTCTGGGTGGCGTAGAAAAAATATTGGTAGCACCTCCCGTGGCCCCATCTGGGGTGTCGGGTGTGAAAGGATTCGTTGAACGTGACACAGCAACTACAGGTGTGGACACAGCTATAGAAGTAGCTGTAGGGACGGATGCAGAAACAGATGTGCTAGCCGGAACTTGTGACTCGATTTGTTGCTGTAGGGATACGGGTACTGGATCTTGGCGTTGGACCTCCCTGGTATGCGGTCTATGTGGGGCGGAATTAGCATACTCGGGAGCTGCGTCATCTAAATATGAGGAAAGAAAAACATCTTCTGCGGTTCTAGGATGCCCCTTAGGATGTACCTTTATTGGGAATAATGGGGGTGGCAAGTCTTTCGGTATCTCTGGAGTAGCCTTAGGTAATCCTTCGGCCAGAAGGGGATACATACCATTCATAAGGGCATTTCTTTGTCTGTCTACTTGTTCTGATTTCACTCGGATACCTTCCTCAATTAATAGATTTTCTCGAACTTTATTTGAACTCTCTTTATTCTTTTCTTCCTGTCTACGTGCTTTTTCCATACGTCTATGAGATTCTTTACGCCATAACTCAACGGCGTCTTTCTGTGACTGTCTGACTTTCCTTTTCCATAACTCTTCCTCGACTTTCATGATGCACTCTGCATCCCAGGTCCCCGCTGCGGGCCACCTCTGACTTTCTGGTAATCCCTTGGTGTAGTCTACCCATAAATCAAGAAATAATATAGCGTCTAAGCCATGTTTGTGATACATGAAGTGCCCTGGAGTGTCCCTAGGAGGAATAGGGACGGCTTCTTCGAGTACCCCTTTTCTTGTAGTGATCTGTCTTAGTTTCGAAAAGAACGGCATATTGAGAACTGACCTTATACTTGATTTTGACCAACTGACCTGATACTTGATTTTGAACAGACTTAATACAGTAAACACGATAATGAACAGTCATTCATACCACAATATGCAGGACGTTTAACACATTAAACATTAAACATTAAACACATTTTTTAACCTTTAAAATAAACAACAATGGTGATCGTCTGCATAACTAATCACCAAGATAATTCTTAACAATAACTAGATACTTCGGAATACTTGATATACTGCTAAACAGTACAGATACACTGCTAAAACAGTGCAGACCGGATTTGTGTACCCAAACCCGTCTTGACCGGCACAACCTATGTGCACGTCAGAAAATGCCTCCCCAGCAATGGTACTCACCGGGTAGCTTCGGAAACGGAAGGCCTCGGTAACTTGAACTTGAACCGGACTGGACTCGACTCGACTCGTCGGAAACTGGACTCGACTTCGAACTGGTGGGTCTCTGTATACCTCGGATCTTGCTCTCTCAGCTAGGCTCTGGTCGGGATACTTCGCACTTCTCACCGCCTCGTCTGGGTGTTGATCGCAGTCTCAGTCGCCCCCGCTTGACCGGAGGGAGATACAGGAAATCCTGCTGGTACGCGTTATTGTCCGTCCAGCTGTGGCAGGAGACCGGGCCTGCAACTCACCGCCGGCGCGTGAGATGAGAAAGTGTCCCTATTCGGGCGCCATTCATGTGGTAAATAAAATTCCTTTACCTGGACTTAATTTGATACAGAAACATAATAAAATAGCTCAGTAAAATGAGAGGCAGAATCCGTGGTATTAGAGGTTCGGAATGGGCTTTATTCCAGTGATCGATTATAATCGGTTGCTCCAAGTTCCATCACCACGGGGGTTCAGGAAGTGAAGTACATACATTATTGACATGAAATGACTTTTTTATAGATCATACATTACAATGAAGCGAATGCAGTAGGCGTAACAATTGATAAGGAAATTGACGATTTATCTGCGTAACAAAAAATGGGTGTAATAAGGAGTAAAAAGGAACATAATTGGTTATGATGTCACATATAGGTGGATCTATAAGATAATACTTGGCATAGATGCGCGCGCAGCAGCATGACGTGTAATTGACGTGTAACTAGGGGGTGAAGGGGACTTGACATTTAGCTCTACATGTGGAGACAAAAAGTCTGGGGGGTCAAGTCAACCTAATCCCAAATCATATCTAACATCCTATGTTTAAAGAACTATGTTATCCACAAAAGAAGGACTCTCGGACAGAATCTATTCTATACTGACTGTGCGTGCGTGTACAAGCGTCTAAGTGTCTACACTGAATGCGAGGGGGTAGAAATATTCCATGGTAACAGGGCTATGAATTACTTGCATGAGGACAGAGAAGCCGAGCCTTTTGCTCGGTAACTGGAAGAATGTTTACTTAAACTACTAGGCAGGAATGCATCGGCTGAGGGGGAAGCAGATAATTCGAAGGTGAAATACAGTTCTTGGCAGAGAATAGGCTGATGTCAGGCTTCGGGAGCCGCGCAGGGAATGAGACAAAGTTCATGGTCACAGATGCAGGCTCAGACTGGAGCTTTCAGAGGCAGAAGGCAAGAGGAGTTTGATGACAGAATCAGGGCCTACTTGCCTAGACTGTAAAATGGCATAAGTGAACCATATAAAGCCGGTGGCCTTTCATATTTAGGAATGGAATATCCGGCCTATTCATGGCGGATCTGACAGAGGACATGTTGACGGTGGACGCACATGTTTTTGTGTCTTCATAACTGGAACTGGAGGGAACATACATGTACTTGTAACATGCACATAGAATCGTTGGGGTCCAAGATAGGGGACATAACTGACCAGAAAAATCCATATTTCCACACAACCACCACCCCCATTCCTGCCACATCCCTGGAGACACCCACCTGCCCGCACACAACAACACAGCCAGTCTGTCCAGGAGGGACAAGGTTCTCCGGGCACCCAGGAGGAGGCAGGCGACACCGCAAATGCCATCCCTCAGGGGTCCCGGAGACCCGATGTGCCCACAACGGCAGGCCAGGTGCAAGTGGGCAGGGGTGGTGGGAGTGGAGGACGGCAGAGGCGCGAACCTGACCAGTTGGCTCAGGAACCGGTAATGTCACACGTCAGCAACATCCTCTACACATACCGGCGTGACACCAGGGGCATGGTCCAGATTGCGTCCACCCTCACAGACATCAAGGGGACCCTCGAGGAGATTAAGACCCTGCAGGCCGAGCAACATGCCTGTCAACAGCGACACCAAGGACGGATGGAGGCAAGACAGGTTGAGCTCGTGGCGGTGCAAACGGAAATGACCCGTGTACTCCGTCGGATTGCCGACAACATGGGCAACCCTCCCTGTGCCACCAGGAGAAGAACATCACCAGCCACAGGGAGGGATCCGGAGGAGGAGGATTCATCCGACGGAGCATCCCAAGCATCGTCACGGCCTGCTTCTCAGGGCCCCGCAGGAAGGTGGGTCGTCCACGCAAAAGACTGTGAGAGTCAGCGGAACATCACCATCTCCCAGGTCACCTGGCCTGGCACTTGGCCCTCTGGCCCAAAAGCAGCACATCAGCAAATGACATTCTCTGCCACATGGACTTGCTGGTCACTGTCTGACCAATGTTGACAAAGACTGTGGCAAAGATTCTGATGACTTCCAATGGCAAGGATCGCAACTCCCCCAGTGAACTTTGGATTCTACACTCCCGCCAAGGACCCCTTGTCATCCCCCCAAACACATACCCCACCACAAATAAATATCTTCACAATCACGAGATGATGCCGTCATTTTGCATTATTCCACTACATGTGTGTGTCGTAAAGTCAAACCATGCCTGAAGTCTGAAGTAAGTCCAACCATCCATACCCTGGGGTCTGAGTCTGGCACAGCACACACATGGGTCACAATATATCATTCAATACAGACATGGAGCACCATACTCACCCGTGATAGGCCCAACCAGCTGAGAGGGTGCCCGCACAACTGTGCCCACAGACCTATTTAGAAGAGCAACAGTCATGCGCAGAGGTCAGGGATCATGTGGAGTGTCCTGGGGTGCAACTCCCAGGTATGTGTAGACAGGTGGCAGAACCATGGCCTGCATGCTTGAGTCAGGTGGATGTGGAGAATGGTGGGCCGGACAAGGTTGGATGCATGGAGATGGCACAATGGGGTGTTGGATCACAGTGCCACAAGGTTGTGTTGTGGTTGTGGGCTGCATCCTGAGTGTGTGCGTGGATTGAGAAGGTCATCCTGCAGCTGGCAGTGATCCATTCCCCCCATCTCTGTTGGACGTTGATGTGGCCTGCTTGCCGGATGTAGGAGCAGAGCTGTGCAGATGCACCCTGGATGTGGACAAGTATCATGGGAGTTGTAACGCACATGTCCGTAGAGTGCAGGGTAGGAGTAGACACGGATGTCGTAGTTGACCTGGGGGATGGTCTCTCTTGCCTTGAGGTGGATGCAACTGGGGATCTTGTGCACAATGCAGAGTGTGCTGCAGCATGAGGCACAGATGCTGTTGATCAGCATAGCACATGTCAGCAAGCAATCCATGATGAACACCAGCTCCTTTCCGTTGACACTGGGTGCCCTTGCTGCAGGGCCTGCAGCAGCATGCGCCATGTCAACTAAACAATGCCCCAAGTTGCACACAAAGACAAGGATCTCAGGAAGGAACTATGCAAAAGGTGTATGTCACGGAAGGAATGTCTAGTTCAACATGCCACACACACACACAATGGATGCACATGCAGCACAGTGTCCGTCGTGGAAACTGACATGCCACAATACCTATACAGCCATGGACATCATACACAATACAGATTCTAATCCCTGACAAACAGCTTGCATCTTGCTACTCTACACATAGACTCATATGCACCATCTCTGATAACTATGCCAGACATGCCGCATGCACAGTGGCAACAGACCACCATTGACAGAGATGAGGCACCTTGGAGGCAGAGGGACACCTTTATTAGTCATGTGTTTTCGGAATGCTAAAGCAACTCTGTCAACACATACACAGGTCATGTGGATGAACATGTGGGACCGACACTGGCACCCCCCTTTGCACCACATATGCAGGAAATCCATAGAACTGGCACACAAGTGACGGGTCACAGCTAAACACCCCCTGCTGCTCACGGAGAGGCTGCCATACACCATTGAGCCTCCAATGGGGAAATCACACACCATGTCAACCCGGTGCAACCCGTATGTTTCCGAGGGCAGTGTTACACACATTGATGGCTTCATCACAATCCACAATCCCATAACAGATGACTGTCACCAAGTCTGACCATCAATTCCGGTGAATTCAGCTCCATGTCATGTGCCCCATGGTGATTCTACATGTATGCTAAGTATCGAAACATGAACAGGAGCAGTGCACACACAATCAAAAAAAATACCACGCCCAAAAAGCCGTGCTGCATCCCTTACCCTAAGGAGATTTTCAAACTTGTCCGTGCATGTAACGCTGATTCAGCACATGTTGCTGTGTTCATGAGGAATAGCAGGAGCACAACAATGCCACCAGCAGACAGCATGCGCAAGTACCTGTGGATGAGAGACACACCAGAAGTCAGACATAAGAATCACATCCGCATGCATGTGCATGTACTCGACACGTATAAGGTTGTCAACATGCTAGGTGACAATGATGACTCTGGAAAAACATTCGGCTATTGCACCATCACTCGAGTGACACATCCAAACACAACTCTGACTCACCTGGCAGACATGCAGATGGACACACACATTGCCACACATACCACACATGGCCCAATGCGTGCACACTCAGACACTGGAACTCACCACTAAGCAAAGAAGTTGCGTATGAGCCGACTCCGGATGTCCTCTCCCGCCTTCTCCTCCTCCACATCACTTGCCTCGTGACCAAGCCCTTCATCCTCCACGGGTGGATGGTCCTGCTCATCCGGATCCAGGATGAGTGGCACAGCTTTCTCCACTGCCATGTTGTGCAGCATGCAGCACATGAGGAAGATCTTGCATACCTTCACCGGTGCATATGGGAGTGCGCCACCGGTCTTGTGGAGGCAACGGAATCGGCTCTTCAGGAGGCCAAACGTCCTCTCAATCACTCGCCTGGTCCGCCCATGGGCGTTGTTGTAGCGGTGCTGGGCAGCCGTGCTGGGGTTGCGGAGGGGCGTGATCAGCTATGGCATGTTGGGATAGCCAGTGTCCCCTACATGGAAACATCATGGACAAAAGTGGGTCAGGAGAAGCAGTAAGACAGGAAGATGACGCTAAATACAGGACTGACAGAGTATACCCACCAACAATACATGCCCGTTCGTTGCACAGCTACAGCATCATTTCAGGCACCCTGCTACGCCTCATGATGTAGGCATCGTGTGCTGATCCTGGAAAACGAGCACAGACATGTGAAATCACCATGTTGGCAAGACACACCACAAGGGCATTAATGGAGTGGTAATGCTTGCGGTTCCTATACGCTACCTCCTGTGCCTGTGGTGGTACCAAAGCCACATGTGTTCCATCTATGGACCCAATGACATGGGGCATCCCTCCCAGGGCATAGAACTCACGCTTGACACCTGTCAACTGTTCAGGAGTTGGGAATTTAATGAACTCATCCAGGTGATCCAACATGGCCTCTAAAAAATCATGCAGCACACGGCTGAACATGGTTTGGGACATGCCACCAACGTGAGCCATGGTATGTTGAAAGGTACCCGTGACAAAGAAATGTAGGGCTGCCATCACCTTCATCTTGGGTGTCAGTGCACCAGGATACCTGTGTAGCGGTTGGAGGTGTGCTGCCAGCCGTGTTGTCAGGTCCTCAATCAAGCGTTGGGGGAAGCGGTAGCAGCGTATACAGTCATTTTCCCGCATGTCAGCCAAGTCCGGAATTGGTCGAAGGAGAGGCGGAGCCCTGCAGTGAATTAGAAGGGACAACGAAGAGTGGGTACAGTACACCACCAATGTCAATGTACTGAGCACATGTTCAACAGGCAATACACATATGCTACATACAGAGTCAGGTCTGTGCAATATGCCCTGGACACGTATGCCAGGCAGGTGACACTCCTACCAAGAGCCAGCTACAAACGTCGATTCTCAACCTCAATATGCCATGCCATGAAACTAGCTGTGGGCCGGTGTAAGTGAACAGGCAGACGCATTACAGGAGTTACCGACATCCACATATGTGCAGAAGCAGGATGTTCATTGTACAGACAGGTTGCCGAACACTAGATGCACAGGTCACATGTCATTTAAAAAGGACTGGCCACACCCCTTGCCATGAAGGAGTACATGTCAAGACTGATCACACATACATTGAGAGTATGCAGATATGTCCTTGTCATGAAACTCCGTGTCCATGCATACATGCACACCTTACGTCGGATTACGAATGTGTGCTGCTGTGCGTAACAGTGTGCCATGCCCATCTACACACAGACACATGTTGTTTGCAGCAACTGCAGATGCATTTGACCAAACACCTACAGCAAACCTATGGGAACACATGACACACACATGACATAGTTTCAGCGTGCAACGTGGGCATACACATTTCAGGGGTAATATTCCGTGTACCTGGAATCAGGGGACAGTTGCGGGTGTCGGTGACTTTGCCATGCCAGTGACACATGCCTCAACGAGTCTGTACCACATGCACACATGTCAAAGGAGTGAAGGGGATGTGTGGCACATAGTTCACCATCACACATGACATGTGTACACAGCTCATCATACTTTAATTGGCTTCACACCTCAGGAGTAATGTACCACATCACAGCCTGACACACCTGTGCCCGACACATGTAGTACTGCACAGACAATGCCTTGATATCCAGCCTTGACCAAGTATGACAGCTCTATTCCTGTCTGTGTGCCACCTGTCACCACTGTCAGGTGTGAAACGCACTGTACATACGCTTTGAGGGCGTGTGTAGGGTCCCTATCACTATGGGAGAGCTGGCGTAAGCGTACGCCATAGTAATACGGACCGTACACGCGTGTGTAGGGTCCCTATCACTATGGGAGTGCTAGCATATGCGTACGCCATAGTGATACGGACCATACACGCGTGTGTAGGGTCCCTATCACTATGGGAGAGCTGGCGTATGCGTACACCATAGTAATACGGACCGTACACGCGTGTGTAGGGTCCCTATCACCATGGGAGTGCTGGCGTATGCGTACGGCATAGTAATCCGACCCGTACACGCGTATGTGCGGGTCGTATTACTATGGCATACGCATACGCCAGCTCTCCCATAGTGATAGGGACCCTACACACGTGTGTACGGTCCGTATTACTATGGCGTACGCATACGCCAGCTCTCCCATAGTGATAGGGACCCTACACACGCGTGTACGGTCCGTATTACTATGGCGTACGCATACGCCAGCTCTCCCATAGTGATAGGGACCCTACACACGCATGTACGGTCCGTATTACTATGGCATACGCATATGCCAGCACTCCCATAGTGATAGGGACCCTACACACGCGTGTACGGTCCGTATTACTATGGCGTACGCATACGCCAGCACTCCCATGGTGATAGGGACCCTACACACGCGTGTACGGTCCGTATCACTGCATTTGGGGTGTCCTAGGGCCGTGGAACGCACCGTACCTGTGTGAAAATGTTGAAATAACATAGGGGACACATGAGGGACAAGTATAATGGCCTAAATGCATGCTGGTTGTCATGGAGACCGAGTTTACAGTTTGAATTTTTGCATCAGGTGGCCAGCAGAAGTCGGTTGGAAACAATATACTTTGTTGCAAAGTGGTTGTTGACTTGACATCATGCTCAATTTTCAAACCATGCAAAGCCCCTCACTGGGGTAGGTTTAAAGGGATTGGAGGAAACGTAGGATGCTAATGTGACTGACCAATCTCTCTGTACTCCTGTAAATGAAACAGGCCAGCAAGGCAGATATAAGGCAGCCAGGTCCCATGAGAGAGCACTTGCCTGCACATCCTTTCATTCCACAACACTGCTGCTGCTTGTGATTCCTCTTGCACCATGTCCAGGTCTGTGGAGAGGAGCCAGCCATTCACCACGGAGGAGAATTTGGCGTTGGTGGATGTGATCCTCCCACAGTACACCATGCTGTATGGTCGACCAGGGGAGCAGGTGAGGGCTGACTCCACTAGCTTAGACTGTGCCCCTTTTTGTGACTGTGACTTCTGGCATTGTGTCCCTGTGTGACAGACATGAAATGTTGTTTAGACTAGTGGGTCCCAGGGGGGGGGAGGCCTCATGTCTCCCAGGCAGCGCATGCTGTAGTTCCTGTGTGCACTCCTCACTTGCATAGTGCTTACTGTGACAATCAATGCATGGTGCATGCCACATTCTGCCTGGCTACTTCTCCTGGGAATGTTGTTGCTACAGTCCTGATGTGATTCTGTGGTCCCCCCAGTGTGACAGGTGACAGTACCCATAGATGTGTGTTTGGTCAGTGTACCTGTGCTGTGAGTGTCCAAATGATGTGTTCGTCCCCTGGACATTGGTGTGTGTGTGTAAGTCCCCTGTCATGTGGGTGAGTGCATATGGGGAGTGTTGTGCACCAGCTGCATGAGGGATGGATATACCCTGGCCATGTGATGTGAGCAGGGAGCAGTGCTGTGTGACTGCCGTGCTGAGCCAGCCCCACACCTGTGACACCCCCCAGTCTAGTAGCACATGGGCAGAGTGAGGTTTGTACCCGCAGTTGGCAATGGCAGGTGATTGGCCTGTGCCTGTGTGTGTCTGCGTACTCTGCTGAGGTAGCGTCAGTGAGCTGGGGCATGTGACTGCTTTGAGGTGCTGTACATAATTCTGGTGTAGCTTGTGATGCACAGTGTGATCCAGGATCATTGAATGTGTGGCACCCCTCATGCCACCTGTGTACTTTCAATGCCACGTAGTGCATTTTGCCTTCCCCAGAGGATAATGTCCCTATTACAAAGGTGCAATGAGTTGCCTGCATACCATGGCCTGTTCAAAGAAGACAGTTTAATAATATGTGTGTCTCTGTGTCATTGCTCAGGTGTATTAATGTATTATACTTTTGCATCCTCACAGGTAGGCGTCCATGCCAAGGGGGAGATATGGAGGCAAGCCGTCAGTGCCGTGAGGAAGACAGAGGGTCGGAAGCGGCGCCTAGCCCAGGTGAGGAAACGCTGGCAGGATATCCGGTGCTGGACGAGGAGGATTGCACGGGTCCTGCTGGGGGACTCACCTGAGAGCCACAAGAACCGTGGGCGCCGGCGTCTGACCCACATCCATAAGCGTGTGCTGGCGGTGGTCTTCCCCGACTTGGACAGGCGCTTACAGGAGAAGCAGCAGCAGGAAGGGGGTAGGTACATGTGTGTTTGTTGTGTGTCACCTGCTTTTGGAAGTGCGCAGCTGCATGGATACACTGCCAGGGTTTAAATGTGCAGTGCATAACCTGTTCCCCAAAGTAAACCGGTGCTGTTCTTCCTCCCTTCCCCTCCTTGCCATGTGTTCCCTGGTCTGTGTGTAGTCTCTCTTGCACAAGGTAATCTAGGCTGGCAGTTAATCCAAGTGCCCAATGCTTGCAGCATCATGTGTGGGGGTGGAGTGTAACAGGTTTTGGGACCTTGACTGTGCCCTGGCCAGTTCTGTCATTGTGGGGTCCATTTCAGTTGGCACTGATGGTGAGTCCCGACATAGGAGTGTGTCTTTAAAGTGTACTGCCTTACAGCATGCATGTCCAATGTTGTGCCCTCTGACATGATGTGCATGAGTGGGAGTAATGCATAGTTCAGGGACGGTTGGTTCAGTTGCAGTCATATCCATCCAGGACCATGGAGGAGTGTGGCCACTACCGTGCCCTGGGGCACCTTTTCCTAGGTATCATGTGTGTCATCCAACAATGTGGACATTCTCTGTGTCTTCGGCATAGGTTGGGCTCTGTGGCATTGTACCCTGGCCTCATCTGTAGTTACGTAAACTGTGCTGCATGTGTCCACTGTACAGTGTGACCCAATTTTGCTTGTGCATACTCACAGTGGGCAGTGCCTGTGTGTCTTGGTACGACAATCTGATGATGGATGGTTGTCAATGATGTATGTGGACAGGGGTGGTTTGTGTACAATCAGGATTTAGTGCAGCCCATGTGTTTTCATCCCAGAGTAAGAGGTGTAAGTACTTCCTCTGTCTCAATTACATTGTCTCAGGTAGGGGGTGGTTTGTGCGGGAAAGGCCTACATGTCAAAATCTGAAGTCTCCTTGATAGGTCGGGCCTGTGGGTGATGTCTGTCTGGCCATACACTCAAGGTGCAGTGACCCAGTCTTGTTGGGCATGTTTTAATGAGTTAGCTTTGCAGCATGTGCAAAAAGTTGATAGACATGGTTCCTGCTCATCCCTTTTTTGGCAACGCTGTGTGGTACAGATGCTGTGCACGATTGTCCCCAGAGCCTGGCTCCTCTGTCCAATTTGATATCAAGTAATTTGCTGTTGGGTCATGCTCTCCATTGTTTCTCAGTGGCATGGTGGGTCAACCAGCTGTGTGTTGCAGGCCCTACCTATGTACCTTGTATTGCAGTTGTTACTCATGTTGCTTTTCAGGCTATGCACTGTGACCTATGTAGATTTGACTCATGTGACATGTGTATACAGGTGTCTGATTATTTCCTGTCTCTTCACCTTGCCCACAGCATCGTCGGGGGACTCCGAGGGAGACACTGGCACGGACCGTGCGGAGGGAGCAAGCACCAGTGGCAGCAGTGCTGTCTTGTCTGGCACATCGAGTGGCACGGAGGCCGAGGGGAGTGAGGCGGAGGACCTTTCCAGTCTCACCACCGACTATGACGCTGACGGGTCCGAGGCTGAGCTCCCAGAGGGGGCAGAGGCTGCTCCCACAGCTGAAAGCAGCAGTCAATCTCTACCCGCCCCCTCTGTTCCCATCACTGGCCTCCCACTTGCTCTGGTCCCTTCCCGCCGTGCTAGGTCACCACATGTCTCCTTCTTGCCAGGCACCGCGCCCCCTGCCCCTGTCTCCACTGCTGCCGCGAATGCCGAGTCTGTGGACATCCTGCGCCAGTTGCAGGTTGGTCAGACTGCGATGCTGAATGTCCTCCATAGCCACACCCGAATGATCACCCAGATGGAGGCATACCTGGAGGGCATCTCAGCTGCGCAGTCTGACCAACGCCAGTTGCTGAGGTCCATAGACTCGACACTGACTGCAGCAGTGGGTCTCCTGCAGCGCTACGTCCCCCCCACTACACCTGCACCATCCACACTTCCCACTCCCATGCCTGTCCCAAGCACACCCAGACGTACCCATGCACGCACCCCACCAGACACAGGCACCACACCACCAGGGAAAGCCAAGCGCACACCTCCTGTCACGCACACACAGGGTGAAGTAGGCACACCCACTGGGTCGGGGGGCAAACGCAAGACACGCAGCCACAGTGGGAGTCCACATTCATCAAAACCCCCTGCCTCCAAATCCACTCCCCTCAGCTCTCCTGGCCAAGAGTCGGACACAGGGTCAGTCCTGCCCAGTCTGTCCATCAGCCCCAGTGTGGCACCACCCCGCAAGCGGTGGAGGCAGTACACCGGCAGGGTAGTTGAGTCCCCCCCCCTGTCCACACCCTCCCCCAGTAGCGCTGCGACCCATCCCTCCGACCCACCCCTCCTTGGGGCCTGTGGTTCTTTCGGGTGCAGGGGGGACGCTGGAGGACCTTGCAACCGTGTGCAGCGCCCTTCTCACATCCACCTTTGGCGCTGCCCCACCCCCTGTGGTGGAGTCCTCCATCCCCGCACCCACAACACCTACCCTTGCCCCTCCTGTCCCTGCGGTGCCTGGTTCTTCCCCCCCACATGATGCCCCCCCTTCTGTGGATGAAATGGACATGTGAACTGTGCAGGCAAGCTAGGGGACACACGTCCCGATGTGTACCCCCCAGGACTTTGCTGATGGCCTGGCCCATGGGCCTTGTAAATAATGGACATTTAAAAAAATGACAATTCGAATGCTGAATAAAGCTTTTTGTTTTTCTTTTGCACACTTATGCTTTCCTGGATTTGCTGTTGGTGGTGCTGCTTCATGGTTTGGGGTGGGGATAATGTGTTAGGTGTCTGGGAAATGTAGTAGTGTGCTGCTCATGGGGTGGACCCTGGTATCTGTGTGCCATCACAAGGTATTTGCAAAATAACTTTGTTCATTTTCAGCTCTCACTGCATGGTGACATTGTCCCAAGGTGTGTTCCTTCCTCTGTGTACCCTGACATCTTCCCTGTAGGGTGTTTCCTAAATGTTGTGCTGAGCTGTGTCTACATATCCTTGGAGTGTGACGGATCCGTTCAACTTTGCCCATGCATGCTGGGCGATGTGTCCACCTGCATCATTAGAGGCATCCTTGGTGGTCACTGTACTTGAGTATCGAGTACATTGACGTGACTTCATGTGGACATGTTCCCTTTCACACACTCAGCATGTGTGTACTCCCAGCCTCGCACATATGTGTTTCGTGTTCTGCAGGGTCTTGGAGCACCTGACTGACAATTGTGGGTATTGTATCTGTGGGTACTGCACCCTTTTCTTTCCATGTGCACTGCTGGGAGGACTCTGCACCCACCCCTCCTGTGTCTGGGCACTGCTGTGAGTGATAGGCACCCACCCCTCCTGTGTCTGGGCACTGCTGGGAGGACTCTGCACCCACCCCTCCTGTGTCTGGGCACTGCTGTGAGGACTCTGCACCCACCCCTCCTGTTTCTGGGCACTGCTGGGAGGACTCTGCACCCACCCCTCCTGTGTCTGGCCATGTACGCTCCAAACATACACTGGTGGGGTGTGGGTCCGCTCCGTACATACACGGTGGGGGTACGCTTCATACATACACAGGTGGGGGGATGCTCCATACATACACGGGTGGGGGTAAGCTCCGTACATACACAGGTGGGGGTACGCTCCGAACATACACTGGTGGGGTGTGGGTACGCTCCATTCATACACGGGTGGGTGTACGCTCCATACATACACAGGTGGGGGTACGCTCCGTACATACATGGGTGGGGGTACGCTCCGAACATACACTGGTGGGGTGTGGGTACGCTCCATTCATACACGGGTGGGGGTACGCTCCATTCATACACGGGTGGGGGTATGCTCCGTACATACATGAGTGGGGGTACATTCCGTACATACCCGTACCCACGCTCTGCAGGCCTGGGTACGGCCCGTACCCATGCCTTTGGAACGTGGTTACGGTGCGTACCCCCATTGTTGGGGAGCCGTAGGGGTCCGCACCGTACCCAGGCCTTCAGAGCGTGGGTACGGGTCGTACCATGCGTACTTCTACATCACCCCGACAATGCTGGTACGACCCGTACCCACGCTCTGAAGGCCTGGGTACAGTGCGGACCCCCAATGGGGTGCTGTAGGGGTACGCACCGTACCCAGGCCATCAGAGCGTGGGTACGGGTCATACCACGCATACACCTGCGTCCCCACAACAATGCTGGTACGGCCCGTACCCAGGCCTTTGGGACGTGGGTACGGGCCGTACCGCCATTGTTGGGGTGACGTAGGGGTGGGCGTGGTACGACCCGTACCCACGCTCTTAAGGCGTGGGTACGGTACGTACCGGAATTGTTGTGTTGCCGGTTCGCGTCCACATCCACTTCCGTTGTGACGGACGCATGCGTTGCTGGACACGCCCCCACCCCCTCGAAGTGACCAGGCCCTGAAGGTCAGGTATGTCCAGGGCATGTATGATTTGTGACTTGGGTGGGGGTTATGTGTCCTGCCCCTGCCCCCCCCCCCTTAGCCCCTGGGTGTTGTTCTGACCTTCTGCGGCGTCTGCATCGGTTCCTGTAGAGCAGGTGGTCTTCTATGAGGGCTGGGATGACACGTAGGTTCGGGTCCATGGCTGTTCGTCGCGTACAGGTGCTCCTTGTGCACGTCGTCCTGATTTCCCGGCAGTTTTGGCAGTCGGAAAATATAATCCGTGCGGGGTGACATCAGTACGGATCGTACTTCCTGGTTCGTGGAACGCAGCCTGGATGCGTCCCGACGTCACGTCGGCGCTTTCCCGGATCACATTTGTATGAATTTTTTCGTCGGTCGGTGTTTTGTACGAATCGTACGGAAATAGTGTTTCCATACGAATCGTACTTGCATATTTGTAATGTTTTTGAACCGGGTACGAGTTGGACGGAGAAAACGCTTCGACCGACGGTTCGTACCCGGTATTTCCACGATTGGAATCCGCACCAGAATGTTAAAACCAACTTCACTAAAAGATGTATTTTATCAACCTGAGTTCAGGCATACTAAATTCGAATTTCTACCATGTTCCCTGGGTCAGTTAAGATTATAAACGTGTAATAATCTAACAGCCCATTCTGGCCTATGGAGAACAGGTAGCCTTGCAATAGTGAAAAACGGAAATGGCTGTAATTCATTATACTTAAAATGCACACTGCCCTTAGGCCTACCATAGGGGTGTCTGATATGAAGAAAAGGGAAGGTTTAGGGACTGGCAAGTGGGTGCACTTGCCCAGTCAGCATGACAGTACCAAACTGCACGCAGGCTCTGCAATGGCAGACCTTAGACACATTTTACAAGGCCGCTTCTGTGGGTTGCACAACCAGTGCTGCAAGCCCACCAGCAGCATTTGGATTTACCAGCCATGGGCACACTCAGTGCACTATACTAGGGTCTGACAAGGAAACCAAATCAGTCAATCATGGAATCACTAATCAATACATTAGTTTACAATAGGGAGCACTTGCACTGTGGCACTGTACAGCAGTGGCACAGTGCCCAAAGCATCTAACACCAGCAAAAACATATGAGGCAACAGCAAAAATGGAAGGGAGACCCACGCCAATGGTGCCGTATCCCCTCCAGCTGAAATGTGGGGAGAACTACACTACCTCCTGGGAGCTCTCATCACTAAGGCGGAAAAATCTGGACAGACCATCAGCTTTGGCGTGTTCTGTACCAGGGCGGTGTTCCACCGTAAAGTCCATACCCTGTAGGGAAATGGGCCACCTCAACAGCTTTGGATTCTCACCCCTCATCTGCATTAACCATCTGAGGGGCCTCTGGTCGGTCTGAACCCGGAAGTGAGTCCCAAACAGGTAGGGTCTCAGCTTCTTCAGTGCCCAGAGCACAGCAAATGCCTCACGCTCAATAGCACTCCACCTCTGTTTCCGTGGAAGTAACCTCCTACTGATGAAGGCTACAGGTTGATCTAGGCCCTCCTCATTCATCTGTGACAAAACAGCCCCCACACCATGCTCTGAAGCGTCTTTATGAACGATAAACTCTTTGGAGAAGTTGGGTGCCAGGAGCACGGGTGCCGTGCACATGGCAGCTTCTAGGGCCTCAAAAGCTTTCTGACAGGTGTCAGTCCAAATCACTTTCTTAGGCTGCTTCCTGGAAGTAAGCTCCGTCAAGGGTGCAACAATGATGCCATACCCCTTGACAAACCTCCTGCAGTACCCGGTGAGTCCTAAAAAGGCTCTCACCTCTGTCTGGGTTTTGGGGGGTTCCCAAGCCAGGATGGTTTCAATCTTGGGCTGTAGGGGCGCCACCTGACCGCACCCAGCTTGGTGTCCCAAGTACACCACGGAACCCTGCCCGATCTGGCACTAACTCGCCTTGATCGTGAGGCCTGCCTTCTGCAGCGCCAACAACACTTCCCAGAGGTGGTGCAGATGTTCTTCCCAACTGGCGCTGAACACTGCGATGTCATCCAGGTAGGCGGCACTGAACTCATCCATTCCAACCAAAACCTGGTTGACCAACCTCTGGAAGGTGGCTGTTGACCAACCTCTGGAAGGTGGTTGGGGCATTCTTCATCCCACAGGGCATAACCCGGAACTGGAAATGCCAATCTGGTGTGAAGAATGCTGACCTCTCCTTTGCCCTATCAGTCAAGGCGATCTGCCAGTACACAGACGTTAAATCAAACGTGCTGAGGTACCGTGCAGCCCCTAGCCGATCAATGAGCTCATCAGCTCTGGGGATGGGGTGCGCGTCAGTCTTCGTGACCGAATTCGAGCCCTCGGTAATCCACACAGAACCGGAGTTCTGGTGTGGCACCCGGCGCTGCAGCCTTTGGGACCAAGACCACTGGGCTGGCCCAAGGACTGCTAGAGGACTCAATCACCCCTAGTGCAAGCATCTTTGAGACCTCCTCTTTGATGCAAGCCCTCACCCTGTCAGTTACCCTGTAAGTTTTGTGCTTCACAGGTAAGCTGCCTCCGGTATCCACATGATGGACACACCAATCTGTGATACCAGGAACCATGGAGAACAGGTAAGAAAACTGTCCCAGCAACTGGCGGCAGTCATTCTGTTGCTCAGGGGTCAGGGTGGAAGAGAGGTTGACACCGTCCACTGACCCATCTTGCTCTGTTGCAGACAGGAGGTCAGAAAGAGGCTCAGTCTCCTCCTCCATTCCAGCATCTGTTGCTAAGAGCATGCCCACTTCGGACCTCTCCAAATGGGGCTTAAGGCTGTTGACATGCAGGACCCTCAAGGGGTTCCTGGGAGACCGCAAGTCCACCAAGTAGGTAACTGGACTCTTGCGCTCCACAACCTGAAACGGTCCGGTCCACTTATCTTGGAGCGCGCAGGGCTCCACTGGAGCCATGACCCACACTTTCTGACCAGGCTGAAGCTCTACCAGAGTGGCATTCTGGTCATACCATCGCTTCCTCTCCTCCTGGATGGCTTCCGGATTCGCCTCAGCGAGTTGCCTGAAACGCCAAGTCTGGTTCCTGAAGGCCAGCATGTAACTATATACATCCTGGGGAGGTTTCCTGGGAGATTGCTCCCAGCCTTCCTTGACCAGACTCAGAGGTCCTCTGACTGGGTGTCCATAGAGAAGCTCAAAGGGACTGAACCCTAGAGATCTCTGTGGTACCTCCCGGTATGCAAAGAGTAGGCATGGTAAGAGTACATCCCACTTACGCCTCATGGGTTCCTCAAGACCCATTATCATGCCTTTCAGGGTTCGGTTAAACCTTTCAACCAACCTGTTTCCTTGGGGGTGGTAAGGAGTGGTGAACTTGTAAGTTACCCCACACTCCTGCCACAGGGACTTCATATACTTAGAGATGAAGTTGGTGCCCCGGTCAGACACTACCTCGCGAGGGAATCCCACTCGGGAGAAAATTCCCATCAGTGCTCGTCCCACCACGGGGGCCGTCACTGTCCTCAGAGGTATGGCTTCCGGGTACCGGGTGGCATGGTCCACCAAGACCAGGATGAACCTGTTGCCCATGGCTGTCTTGGGGTCCAGTGGCCCCACAATGTCAATCCCCACTCGTTCAAAGGGGGTACTGACCACAGGGAATGGCTGGAGAGGAGCCTTCTGCTTCCTCCCACTCTTTTCACTTGCCTGGCAAGTCTGACAGGTCCTGCAATGGGTGTCTGAATGCTTGCGCATTTGGGGACAATGAAAGTGGGTGACAAGCCTTTCAAAGGTCTTGTCCTGCCCCAAATGTCCTGCTAACGGCACATCATGAGCCAGCCCCAGTAGGAAGGCTCTGAAACTCTGAGGTACCACCAACACACAGGCTGACCCAGGTTCAGCAACCTTAGGCTCACTATACAGGAGACCATTCTCCCAGTAAATCCAATGTGATCCTGACTGATCACCTGCTGCCTGGCTTGCAGCCTGTCGCCGCAAACCCTCAAGAGAAGGGCATTCTCTTTGCAGAATTCTTCCCTGGAGGGGCCTCCTTCTTGCTGCCTATGGGTCAGCTCAGGCAGGTCCCCCAGTTCAGCTACTTGTTCCCTGGTAGGCTCCAGGGCATCCCCCTCAGGGTCTACCTCCTCCCCGGCTGTGGGAACTTCAGGGGCCGGTTTCCCGCGCCCCCGGCCTCTTCTCTTTAAGGCACGTTCCTGGGCCTCCCTCTCAGGCTCCAGGTCCTCTTGAGCACCCCTACTGGCTGCCATTGACCGGGTGGTCACACACGCCCAGTCATGCAGCCCCAACATCTCCAGGTGAGTACTCTTCTCCACCTTTCCCCAAGGTGAGCTCTCCAAATCATTCCCCAACAAACAGTGAACAGGCATGGTGGGCCTTACAACTACCTGAAGAGTACCCAAGACACCCCCCACTCAAAGGGAACCTGAGCCATTGGACAATGGCTCTCTGTGTTGTCGGCGGCAACAACTTGGCAAAATGCATGAAGGACAATCTGCTCTTGAGACACCAGGTGACACTTGACAGCTGTCACACTGGCTCCTGTATCTCTAAGAGCCTCCACCTTGTGGCCATTGATGGCCACCCACTGCCCATATTTCTTAGTGTTACTGGGCAGTTGGGTCCCTGGGACCACCTCACAGTCTCCTAAAGAGACGAGGGACATCTCTGCGGGACCCCACCCACCTTGGACATTAATCTCTTCCCCAAAGGCTACACTAGCCATCTGCCGGGGCTGAGCACCAGTGGGTGCTGTCTTTCCAAATAGGCGGCACCTGGGATCATTCGCCTTATGACCCAGGTCCCCACATTTGTAACATTTCAGGGGCCCCTGTGGAACAGCACTACCTGTCGGGACCCCCTGCTTTCTCTCAGGGGGAGGCTGGGAACCTTTCCCTTGGTTCCCTTGGGGATTACTTTGGGGACCCTGCCCACCTTTGGCTGAGTCTCCCATGTGACCGTTGTGGACCCTGGTGCTAACCCAGCGGTCTGCCTCCTCAGCAAGTCCGCCTCCTCAGCAAGCTTCCTAGGGTTAGTCAGCTTGCTATCTATCAGATGCTGGCGCAGCTCTGGAAAACAATTATCAGACAAGTGCTCCCAAGCAATCAAATCAAAGAGACCTTGAAAATCATTAACCTTGCTGCCCTTCACCCAACCATCCAATGCTCTGCAAAAGAAAGTGACATATTCTACCCAGGTACTGTTTTCTAACTTTTTGCATTTCCTGAACCTCTGTCTATAGAGTTCAGGGGTCAAACCATACCTAGACATTAATGCATCTTCCCCAAAGGCTACACTAGCCATCTGCCGGGGCTGAGCACCAGTGGGTGCTTTCTTTCCAAATAGGCGGCACCTGGGATCATTCGCCTTATGACCCAGGTCCCCACATTTGTAACATTTCAGAGGCCCCTGTGGAACAGCACTACCTGTCGGGACCCCCTGCTTTCTCTCAGGGGGAGGCTGGGAACCTTTCCCTTGGTTCCCTTGGGGATTACTTTGGGGGCCTTTACGGAACTCCTTCTGTTTACCCTTGTCCCCCCCACTCTTCTGCTGGGGACCCTGCCCACCTTTGGCTGAGTCTCCCATGTGACCCTTGTGGACCCTGGTGCTAACCCAGCGGTCCGCCTCCTCAGCAAGCTTCCTAGGGTTAGTCAGCTTGCTATCTATCAGATGCTGGCGCAGCTCTGGAAAACAATTATCAGACAAGTGCTCCCAAGCAATCAAATCAAAGAGACCTTGAAAATCATTAACCTTGCTGCTTTTCACCCAACCATCCAATGCTCTGCAAAAGAAAGTGACATATTCTACCCAGGTACTGTTTTCTAACTTTTTGCATTTCCTGAACCTCTGTCTATAGAGTTCAGGGGTCAAACCACACCTAGACATTAATGCATCCTTCATGTGGCTGTATGAATTGTGGACGTCTGAGGGCAAGTCTAACAGTGTGTCCCGCCCCTCACTAAGGAACCTTCCCCACAACCCCGCTCCCCAATCTCTCTCAGGGACCCGGTGGAAAGACATGGCTACCTCATAGGTCTGAACCACTGCCCAATATCATCATTTTTATCAAATTCTTTCACCACATCTTTGGGAATGTATACTCTAGCTTCCACAGGCCCTGACGGTGCGCTGCCACCAGAGGGAGTAACCTCTAAACTCTTGGTTTTAAACTCCAACTCCCTCAAAACCTTGTCATGCTCAAACTGTAACCTTTTTTCCTCTAGGTCTAATTTCCTATTTTCTAACTCCAGTTGCCTGGTCACTTTGAACTTGGTCATCTCCATTAAGTACCTCCTATATCTCTCTCTGTCCTCCAACTCCTCTGGAGACAGACTCTTGCCAGAAGCACTGCTACCTGCGGGGGAAGGTACTTTCCTTCCTCCTTGGCCCACTGGCCCTTCCAGCTGTACATCTGCATGGTCATCCCCCTCCTCGATTTCAGGGGTTCTCCTTGCTTCTACCCAGGCCCTCAGCGCCTTGTAGAACTCTTCCTTCTTGGTGCACCCAACAGTGGAAACCTTGAATTTCTTGCAGAAGTACTTCCGCTGTCTTGCTTTGTAGCTTTGTAGCTTCTCTTCTTCCCAATCACAATCAATAGAGGCTATGGATTCTGTATCTCTCATGACAACTGAATCTGGCATCTTTTAAAAAACGAATCTACCAAAAAGTATGTGGTTGCGTTATGGTCTGCACTCACTAAGTAGTGTTCACCAATCACTGTACATAAGTCACAAATGCAAGTCCAGAATCCTCACCGCTGACCACCAATGTTAGATTTGGGGGTCCCTAGTTGGCACAGGTAGGTACTTGTGACAAATAGGGACCCTTGCCTCTAGTCAGGGTAAGGGGGTACACTCCTAAAATAACCCCTGCTCACCCCCTTGGTAGCTTGGCACGAGCAGACAGGCTTATCGCAGAGGCAGTGTGTAAAGCATTTGTGACCACATACAGTAATCCAGTGACAATGCTACAAATGGACACCACACAGGTTTTATATAAAAAATAAGTATACTTTATATAGATTTACCACAAGACCATAAACGACAAAAATACACAATGCTATTACTTTAAGATGGAAGTTTTTAGCTTAATTTAGTTCAGTTCTTAAGATGCGACACTTTGAGTCAATGTACCTAACGATGCGTTGCGCTTCCATGACAAGTAATGTTGCAGCGATGGAAATACGGGAAAGTTCTGGTGCAAAGAAATAAAGACGTGAAGATCTGACAGATGCGGCACGCTTCTCCGGGGATGCGAGAAGTTCTCGGTTCGATGCGTGGACTGCAGCAGCGACACCCTTGTTCAGAAGTGCGACGGCAACAGCTCCAACTGCGACACTCTTCTCCCACGATGCGTGAAGCTTCCGCACGATGCGACAACTACAGCGGTGACATCCTTGTTCAGAAATGCGACGGCAGCAGCTCCGACGGCGGCGCGCTTCTCAGGGATGCGAAGCGCTTTCTCCGATGCGGTGCAATGCGACAGTTCCAGCAGCGACACCCTTGTTCAGAAGTGCGACGGCCACAACAGCGATTGCGACACGCTTCTTCCTCATTGCGAGACTCTTCTCTCAATGCAGTGCAGTGCGACAACTCCAGTGGTGACACCCTTGTTCAGAAGTGCGACGGCAGCAGCAGCGACGGTGACACTCTTCGGCCTCGTTGAGTCACGCTTCCAGCTCCTTGCGACACGCAGTCCCTCAGAAGGCTCCAAAACAGCAGCAGGCACTTCCAAAGAACTCTGGAAGCTGGGGGTTGAAGTCTGTTGTCCCTGAGACTTCAGCAGGAGGCAAGCTGTGTTCCAAGCCCTTGGAGATCGTTACAAGTTGAAATAAGCACACAAAGTCTCTTCTCCTTCCTTTGGCAGTCAGGCAAACCACTGCAGGCCAATCCCCCAAGCAGCACTTCAGCTTAGGGATAGTCTCTCCTCAGTTTCTTCAGGTTCCGCTCCTCAGTAAAGGTTTCTTATTGTTCCAAAAGTGATCTAATTTTTTGGGATCAGGGTCCCACTACTTATACCCCAAAATCCATTGTTCTCTGAGGGGAGAGGGGCCTTTGGCCAGTCCAAACCATTTCCTGAGCACTCTGTTTAGCAGACTTCTCCTTTCCTTTCACAATGCAGGGCACAAACATCAGACGCCCCACAGGAGGTGGAGCCAGCATTGTGGAAGGCAAGTACAGCCCTGGAGCACTCTGTTGACAGGGTTCCTTCTCTTCATTCACTGTGCAGGGCAGAGACATCAGGCGCTCCCCAGGTGGTGGAGCCAGCATTGTAGAAGGCAGGCACAGCCCTATTCAAGTCCCAGGTGCAACTCCTCCCACCCATCTGGATGCAGATCTCTCTATTCACCACTGGGACACCTCACTCTGTCTCCTGGAATTCCCCAGCCCTGTCACTCAAACTCCAGACAAAGGAATACACAGCCTAGCAGAGGCAGGTTTGAAAAGGTTAGGTAACAAAATACTTACTTTCGAAAAGTGGTATTTTCAAACACAGAATGTTAAAACCAACTTCACTAAAAGATGTATTTTATCATCCTGAGTTCAGGCATACTAAATTCGAATTTCTACCATGTTCCCTGGGTCAGTTAAGATTCTAAACATGTAATAATCTAACAGCCCATTCTGGCCTGTGGAGAACAGGTAGCCTTGCAATAGTGAAAAACGAAAATGGCTGTAATTCACTATTAGGACATGCCACACACACTAGGGCATGTCCTACCTTATACTTGAAATGCACACTGCCCTTGGGCCTACCATATGGGTGTCTGATATGAAGAAAAGGGAAGGATTAGGGACTGGCAAGTGGGTGCACTTGCCCAGTCAGCATGACAGTACCAGACTGCATGCAGGCTCTGCAATGGCAGACCTTAGACACATTTTACGAGGCCGCTTCTGTGGGTGGCACAACCAGTGCTGCAAGCCCACCAGCAGCATTTGGATTTACCAGCCCTGGGCACACTCAGTGCACCATACTAGGGTCTGACAAGTAAACCAAATCGGTCAATCATGGAATCACTAATCAATACATTCATTTACAATAGGGAGCACTTGCACTGTGGCACTGGACAGCAGTGGCACAGTGCCCAAAGCATCTAACACCAGCAAAAACATATGAGGCAACAGCAAAAATGGAAGGGAGACCCACGCCAATGGTGCCAGGCCTAACAGGGGTGTATAGTAAGGTGCATTGCAGCCTCTGAGCTAGCTCGTGCCAGGCGCTGGTAGTGCATTGTACAGTGGTGGATGCAGAGCGGCGCAGGACTGCGGGAGTGCTCAGTTAGGCAGTGCACGGGGTTGGGGACATATATCCATCCTCTATCGCAAGATGGGGCATGTAAGGGGGGTTTATCCAGTATGAAGCGAAGTGAGCTTGGACACATAGGTAGTATAACTCCAGATCCGGTATTTCAAATCCGCCAGCGTCAAAGGGCCGCGTAAGGGTGCCCCAGTGCAGCCTGGCTTGTTTCCCTCACCAAGTGAGACGCATGAGCTGAGTTTTGGTAACTTTAAAAAAATGCCTACTGGGGGTGTATGGGATATTGATGAATAGGTAAAGGAGCTTGGGGAGGACCACCATTTTTATGAGGGCAGCTCTTCCAGCCAGGGAAAGGGGCAGGACGATCCATCTGGTGATTTTCTTGGTCAGTAGGTCAAGTACGCGTCTATAGTTGGCTCTCATAAGCTCCTCGGTTGCGAGAGATGACTACGTCGAGGTAGGTGAGTGTGTTGTCACACCACTTGAGAGGATAGTCATGTGTGAAGCGGGGAGTGTTATCAGTGAAGGGATATATCTGGGATTTCCCCCAATTAATATTGACCCCAGAAAGGCAGCCAAATAGAATAAACAACCGGAGAATAGGGTTAAGGCTCTCACTCGAGTTCTGCAGATAGAGTGTGGTATCGTCTGTGTATAGTGATATCAGTGTTTGTCTCTCTGGATAAATAAGGGCATGATCTCAATAGTGTTGTCGGACCTTAGCGGCTGAAGGCTCGATAGCCAGAGCAAATAGGAGGGGCGAGAGGGGGCATCCTAGTCGGGTGCCTCTGGCTATCGTAAACGAGGTTTCCATTGACCAGCACCGTGGCCCGCAGGCCAGTGTATAATAAATTTATCCATGCTAGAAAAGGGAGGGGGAATCCCATGCGGTTGAGGACAAAGGCGAGATAGTCCCACTCCAGGGAGTCAAACGCCTTGGTGGCGTCGAGGAAGATGGCTACAGCTTTCATTTCAGGGTCGATGTCATGGAGGAGCGCAAACAAGGTGCGTAGGTTGTGGGAAGTGCCTCTACTTAGTACAAACCCTGACTGGTCGGGAAGGACCAAAACGGGCTTAAGTGAGCTGATGCGATTTGCGATCAGCTTGGCGAGGATCTTGGCATCCACATTGATAAGGGACATGGGTCTGTACAAGTCGCACTGCTTCATGGGTTTCCCCGGTTTTGGTAAGGAGACAATGAGAACTTTGCGCATTGTTTGGGGCAGGATACCCGATTCCCGTGCATCTTCAAAGACATGGCGCAACACAAGGATGAGGAGATGGCGATAAGTTTTATCAAATTCGGCGGGATGGCTGTCAGGGCCAGGGGATTTACCAGATTGTAATTGCATTATCGCAGAGATAATCTCCTCATCCTCATGATGCGCACAGAGGAATTTTCTCTGGTTATTCCCCAGCCACGCAATGGCTGTGTCTTCAAAGAAGGAAGTGAAATCCACAGTTTGCGTTCTATTTGTCTTATATACATTTTTGTTAAAGCGTTTTAAGACATCCACTATATCTGAATATTTTTTTGTGTTTTCCTGTCTTCATCCTCTATTTCTAGAACAGTATTGGAGAATCTAGGGGGGCGAATCACGGAATCCAGCGCTTTGCCCGGTCTCTCTCCCTCTCCGTAGCGACGCGCCTAATGGGATTTTCCCCTGAACTTACATTCACGTTCGGCTGTCTCTTGGTACTCCGTTAGTATATCTCTTAGGCGTGACTGTAGTTCGGGTGGAATTGGCTTGTATTAGCTGTTCCATTTGCTTAAGTTCCCGCTCTAATTTTTTAAGTGTGGTACGGATATCCTTCAGCACCCCCCCACTTTTGGCAATGCATACCCCGCGTATGGTGACCTTAAAGGCCTACCACACAGTAGAATATTGTGGAACTGATTTATCATTGCGGGGGAAAACATCCGTTTTTTCTTGTTCCAGTTCCTCCTTGAAGATTGGGTCTAACAGCGTCTGAGGGGTGAGGCGTCAAGAGATATAGGGTGACTCTTCATGAGGCGGCGCAAGGGTGAGGATGACAGGTGACGATCAGAATATGTGCGGGGGAGATGGGACGCGTATACCAGCCAGGGCGATAACCCCTTTGTTATCAGCCAGCCATCTATACGCGACCAGGAGGAATGAGCAGTGGAAAAGCATGATCCCTCTTGAGTTTGGGGGTGAAGGGTGCGCCATGGTATCTAGTAGTTTGTGTTCTTCCTTGATGCTGTTAACTGCATGGTGTGCATTGGAGTAGTGATGGGGTTGTGGGTGTGATCTGTCTATTGTCGGGTCTAGCGTGATGTTGAAGACCCCCCCATATCAGATGCGTGGACCCAATGTCGAGCACTTTGCCCCATAGGATTCAGAAAAATTCCAGATCATCAGTGTTAGGCACATAACATGAGACAAGGGTAATGGAGTGAGCAAACAACTTCCCCCACAGGATGCTGTAACGACTTTGTGGCTCTTCGTATGATCCCATGGGGGTGTAGGGGAGCGCCCGCTTCACTAAGATAATAGTACCTCGAGCATATGAGGAGTAGGATGAAAAACATCTAAAAAAGCTGCCCAACGGGATGCGAATGTGGTGGGTGCAGTGGAGGCAAGATGCATTTTGAATATTGTGGCGATCTAAATAGGACAGGCTGTGTCTTCGTTTGCGGGGGTTACCCAGGCCGCGCACATTCCAAGTTAAGAAATTACACTTCAGAGCACTAGGTCGGGACGCCATAGCGGTGGTGCTGTTTGACACTGTGGTAGAATGCGTGTATTTGAGTCAGAACAGTCAGCAGAGGCATACGTGTGCAATATACAGTGGTAAAAAACATTCCCAGTGCCCTCCCTCTCCCACATCAGCAGCCCAATCCTGCCATGAGGTACCCACCTCCCTCCCTTAGAATCCCCAATCCCCACAGCCCCAATGGAGGATAGTGGGACCAGCAAAGTAAACATTTCAAACCAAGATATTGTAGGGCTCTCCTGAGCGGGTGGTAGAAAGAGGGCAACCAGAAACCCCTTGTGTCAGCAAGGGTGCCCGGGGGGTATGTGTAGTGGTCTGTTCCAGTCCATTTCGCGTAGCGCGATTCATCCTCAGAGGTGCAGTCTATCCGATACCAGAAAGTAATTATGGGGTGAAATGAGGCCCGCCACCATGAAGGGTGTCTTTGTGGAAATGGATACTATGGTCACGGAGCCGGGTGTCAGTGTCATTCTAGGTCCGATGTATCCCCGTCTGCATGTGAGAGCCTGGAGGGGGAAGAGCGGTCACTCGCCGGCTTAGGTAGAGTTTTTAGGAAGTTGTAAACATGCTGAGGATTGGTGAAGAAATGCTGCTTCCCTAGATGGTTGATCTTGAGGCGTGCCGGGAGGAGCATGGCATATTCAATGTTCAGTAGTTGGAGATTTTTCTTCACAGAGAGGAATTTCCTGCGTCCCTCTTGAATAGCCATTGTGAAGTCTGGATATTTGGAGACTTCTGTGCCATCAAAAAGAACTTTTTTGTGTTCCCTTGCGAGTTGGAGAGCAGCTTCTCAGTCTCGATAGTTGAGAATCCTTGCGATAATGGGGCAGGGGGGCTCTGGGAATTGGACGGGGGGCCAACGAGAGGTGCCCTCTCTCCACGAAGAACACGGAGGAGAATACGGCTACCAGCATACGCTCCACATATTCTTCCATCTTTCCGGTGGCGGTGGACTCAGGGACGCCTAGAATTCGTAAATTGTTGCGCCTGGAGCGCAATTCTAAGTCCTCATTTTTGGCCGCTATTAGTTTCAGGACTTTTTCCATTTCTGATGTTTTTGTGATGGTGGTGGTGGAGGCGTCATCTAAGTCTGATATGCGCTTTTCGGTCTCTTTAAGCCGCTCATCGTGTTGATCACTTTTATGCACAAGGGTGTCAATACGTGCATTCATATTATCCCTTTTTGCTTCAATAGAAGCGAGGCTGGATTGTATAGCAAGAAGGAGGGTGTTCAAATCGTCAGTGGACGTGGGCTGGTCAGAGGTGGTGGGCTGCTCTCCCTCCATGTCTGTTTGGGACCGCGAAGATTTAGGGGCATCAAAGTTCAGCTTGGGTTTCTTAGTGTCTGTGCGGCTCATGACTGGGTATGAGCTATGACTGAAGACGGGAGATTTAGTATCGGTTAGAGAAAGGGGAGTCACAGGCCCCGCAAGTAGGGGGGAAGGGCCGATGAAAGTTCTTCACAGCTTCTGCCCGTATTTCAACGATGTTAAGTAAACCTAGATTGTGGGGGGCAGACGATTCTAAAGTATCTACCCTGTAATATGAAATGGGCTGCCTCACCTCTTAGGCCAGTCCCTCTGTGGTTACATTAAGATAAGGTTAGCGAGGGGTGGGTGCCCAGTGGCGGCGACCAAGGAGTAGGCTATCTTGGCCAGTCGCGGTATCCCGAGCAATTGTTGGCACTGAAAGACTGAAGGGCATGAACTGGTTAGCAGGGCTGTCCCCCCAATGGTCTATATGGTCAGCGTCCGGCACTGGGTAGAGAGGCAGCGGATCCGTACCAGTCCGCGGTTTAATCCGGCAGAGTGCAAGTGTAGGCAGCAGGGGGTGCATATATTAGGAGTAGCACAATATGGGAGGGAACCAGCTGGTCGCGCTACAACAATGGATACTAGAAGCAGGGCGCGGAGCGGTAATGGGGGACAACCAGCCATCGCTGTGGAGCCACCAGGGCAACAGAGATAGTGGGCAGCGAATGTGGAACACTCCTCCGTCGATGCAGCGAGCCCCACAGGCCGGCGGCCTCTACCCCCGCGTCACAGACCCCGCAGTGACCGGCCAGGTCCACGTTAGCACAGGGAGGCCGCGGTGGAGTGGGCAAATGAGGATGGTATTAGTGGTCAGGAGACCCGGCCGTGAGTCGTGGGGCCTTCACTCAGTCGCTCTCACCAATGTCGAGGTCCACAGCTTGTTACGGGTAGAGGTGAGGCGGAACCGCTGCCGGCAGCACCCCTGGCCGGGAAGATGCAGCCGACACCTGCAGGGTACCGCATAAGCCAGCAGCAGCACCGCACGAGCAGCTCACGTGGGGGGGCCAGCAGGCACCCACGGGTGACAGCAGTAGGATGCGGGCAGCAAGCGTGGGTATTCAGTCACCGCAGCGGACTCGACAGGAGGCAGCAAAGGCCGGTCGTGTCTCCCACAGGGCGGGCGGCCCCGTGAGCCAGCAGCTTCCCCTCTCGCCACAGCTCCCGCGGGGCCCTGCCACAGCAGCAGGGGGAAGCGCCTCCCTCAGTCCCAGGAGCAGCACCCACGCAGTCCCCGGCTCTCTCGCCTCAGAGCAGCCCTCCAGGACCCACGGGGCGGGAAGTCACCGAGGCCCGCTCCTGTCCAGCACTTCAGGGCAGCGACAGAAGTTAGTTGCTAGCCCCTCCACAGAGGTTTTAATCTGCTACGGCAAGCGGCGCAGAGGCAAGGTGAAATGCGTGGTGCAGCTCCTCAGAATTAGTAAGTGGCGACGATTTGCAGGTCCCAGCGGTGCAGATATAATCTGGAAATGACTGCGAGCGCTGCGGCTGCCATTTTGTTGCAATCCGGCACGATCGTGTTGGAGGCCAATTCCGGGTGTTTCCTGGCGGATGTTGGCTTAATATTTGCTGTGAGAGGTGGGCAAAGGTTATGTCCACCTCATATGTTCCTTTGTTGGCGTGTGGATCAGGAACAGGGGAGGATGCCTGGTGATTCGTGTCCCGAGCAGCAGGGGCCTCACAGAGGTGCAGCCATCTTGCTCTGTGCCCTCTAGCACCCCGAGTTCCATCAATACCTTATACTCCTTATCATTCTGTATTGCTACCTTCCATTCTTCTTGTCCAATTGCAAACTCACCATCAACATTAACCACTTGATCTTCTATTATCTGCATACATGAATCATCCTCCACTGGCATCCTAGACAAACAATCCACAATAACATTCTTGTTACCATTGACATACTCTACCACAAAGTTGTAGTCCAAAACAGATAAAAGCCACCTTGAAATGTGAGGAGTTACACTTCCATCTAAACCACAACCACCTTTGAAAATATGAAAAAGGGTTTGTGATCAGTTTTCAAAACAAAAGGCAAACCCCACAAGTAATATCTAAAATGTGCCATTCCCCAACAACAAGCTAAGGCCTCTTTTTCTGTGGCAGAATAAGATCGCCTAGCACCTTGTAACCTGCGTGAAACGAAACCTATAAAACTCTCACCTTCCTCAGACCTTTGCATCAGGACCTTCCCAAGCCCAACATTTCTTGCATCTGTAACTAATATGGACTTTTTATTGGACTCAAAATGTCCAAGAGATGGCGCACGGGAGAGAAATCTTTTCACACTAGCAAATGCATTTTCACATGTGGCATTCCATTCAAACACACTACCTTTTTTAAGAAGAAGTCTCATCGGTTCTACCACCTCTGCATAATTTGGTATACATTTCGAGCAATATTCTGCAAGCCCTAAGAATGACTAAATGTTCTTTGTTAATAGGGCAGGGAGCGTCTTCTATAGCCTTTACAATGCTGCCTTTGGGTCTAATACCCTCAACAGATATTCGATGACCCTAATAATTGACTTCCTTCAGTTTCAATTGACAATTTTCTTTTTTGCTAGTAAATCCATGGCTAGCAAGTCTATGCAAAACTTCCACCATTAATTCATCATGTTCTTCAAATGATCTACCCACAACCATGATGTCATCCTGAAAACATAACACCCTTTCCGTTCCCTTAAAAATGTTTTGCATAATTCATTGAAATGCAGCATAGGCTGATGCCAAACCAAAAAGTATTCTGCAATAACGAAATGCTCCTAATGGTGTGACGAAAGAAGTCAAAAGACGTGAGTCTGGGTGTAAATTTACTTGATGATATGCTGAAGACATATCCAAAACACTAAAGACAGTTCCGCCCCCCATCATACTTAACATTTCTCCAATATTTGGCAACGGTTGTCTATCCACCCATATAGTCCTATTAAGATCCCTCAAATCTATTCATAAACTAATTTTATTAGCATCCTTAGGGGCAACCACTATGGGAGACAACCATTCTGGTGACTCTATTGGTTCTATGACATTGGCCTTTAATAACTTGTCTAGTTCATTTTGAAGTAGTTCTCTCATCATATAAGGTATGGTTCTAACCTTATGCACAACAGGTTTAGGATTTTTCTTGAGGATTATTAGATGAGAAAATCCTTTTAATACTCCTAAATTATCAGAAAATACATGTGAATACTTTTCCATAAACCGTTTTCCCAACTATTCGTTCACATTATGGTGCCGATTCGGATCCTGGAAAAAATGTCCCCGTACGACTCGTATCTGGTCTTTTTACCGTACGAATCGTACAAGTGCCGTACAAACTGCCAAGTACGATTCGTATGGGAAAAAGTCCATACGAATCGCATTGGGAATAATTCCCCACACGTCCTCGGGTCGGAAAATGTGTCCGACATGTCCCCGGACGATTTACTGTACAAATGTGAAAAGTGAAGTCCGACCGCGCAAGTACGATCCATCCCGTGCGTCCGATGTTACAACCGTATGGAAAAAACACCGTCCACACCGAACTCCCATAGCAACCATGGAGACATGTGCCCGCATACGCGCCGAACCCCCCCTCAGCCCCCGTAAGTACGCGCCGAACCCCCCCAGCCCCTGAAAGTACGCGCCGAACCCCCCCCAGCCCCCGTAAGTACGTGCCGAACCCCCCCAGCCCCCGTAAGTACGTGCCGAACCCCCCCCAGCCCCCGGAAGTATGCGCCGAACCCCCCCCCCAGCCCCAGGAAGTACACGCCGAACCCCCCCAGCCCCCGGAAGTACGCGCCGAACCCCCACCTGTGTATGTACACCAGTGTACGTACGAGTCGTACCCCCACCCGTGTATATACACCCGTGTACGTACAGCCCGTACCCCCACCCGTGTATGTATGGAGCGTACCCCCACCCCAACAGTGGATGTACGGACTGTACCCCCAGCCGCGTATGTATGGAGAGTACCCCCACCCCAACAGTGGATGTACGGACCGTACCCCCACCCGCGTATGTATGGAGCGTACCCCCACCCCAACAGTGTATGTACGGACCGTATCCCCACCCGTGTATGTACACCAGTGTATGTACGAACCGTACCCCCACCCGCGTATGTATGGAGCGTACCCCCACCCCAACAGTGTATGTACAGACCGTACCCCCACCCGTGTATGAACACCAGTGTATGTACGAACCGTACCCCCACCCGCCTATGTATGGAGCGTACCCCCACCCCAACAGTATATGTACGGGCTGTACCCCCACCCGTGTATGTACACCAGTGTATGTACGAACCGTACCCCCACCCGCGTATGTCAGGAGCGTACCCCCACCCGTGTATGTACACCAGTGTACGTACGGACCATACCCCCACCCGTGTATGTACGGAGCGAACACACACCCCACCAGTCTAAGTACGGAGCGCACCCCAGGCCCCAACACCAGCACCCTCACCCAACATCGCACATGTACGAGTCGTACCAAGCCAGAGACAAGGACAGCACTGTCCAACAAAATGGCCGATGTACGCACCATACAGACGCTAAAAACACACGTACACAACCAGGACAAAGCAAAACAACACAAGAAGACTCCATTCGAATCGTACAAAGCCACAAAACATGTCCAACAAGCACAAATACAACCTATTCACTGACCTGCAACTGCCAAACTCCCAAACAGAGGCCCAAAACACAACCACTCCTTATAACACACCCACCCAAAGTTCAAACACAGCCACACCCACCAATGGACCAATAAAAAGGCCCAACACACACAAACCATGATCCTTTGCAACAGACCCACTGCTGCCAGACCACACAGAGAAACAACTGCACCATACTACAACCTCCACTACACCTTCACCTGCACACCTTCACACAACCACCTTCACAAACACCCCCTTATCACATTCACACACACACCTGCACAACCACACCCACACACCCACAACCATCCACACCCACACCCCCCACAACCATCCACACCCACACCCCTCACCATGCCCACTAACAAGAATCCAAAGTTCACTAGCCAAGAGTTGGAGGTCCTTGTCGACGAAATCATCAGAGTCGAGCCACACCTCTTTGGAACATTGGTCAGACAGACCAGCATTTCCGAAAAATCATCCATGTGGCAGACGATTGTCGATGCTGTGAATGCTGTTGGGTTCACCAGAAGGACCAGGCATGAATGCCAAGCCAGGTGGTACAATCTGCGGAGGACGGTCCGCCGCAAAATGACCGACGACCACAACCAGGCCAACACCACTGGAGGAGGGCCGCCCCGCAGACGCGTACAATACCATCCCTGGGAGGAGAAGGTGATGGCCACGCTGCCGCTGGTGGGAGTGGAGGGAGTAGAAGGACTCCGAGAGCCTGGTGAGTACATAAACAACTCACCTCACATGGGGGGAACGTCATCCACAACCAAACTCACAATCATGCACGCAACCACCCCAAAGCTATCGCATGACTCAACCACACTCCATAAACACGCACATGCCACTAGCGCCACCATGCCCCATGCACCCAGCTAGACAATGCCAAGTCACAGGCCACAGAAAACACCAACACAAGACACGGTAACCCGGATGGCGGGAGTGTGGGCCTCAAAAATCACATAGTGTAACTCAGAAGCAGACAACAATGCCCTCAGCCCATATGGCCTAGGTCACAGCCAGACAAACAGTGTGTCCCCACACAGGAAAGACTTGCCTGCAAATGGCGGACGCCTTGCATGAAGACATGGGGGTGAAGGCACTTTTTGCACATGACAGCAGCTAATGAACAGATAACACTGTGAAAGAGTGGCAGCACACACCACCACAGCAGCAGCACAGACACAGACACTACACCCAATGGGTGCCTGGAGATCAGAAACAAATCACATGAACAAGCCAAGGGCCATTCAAAGATCTGCAAACAGTGTGTGCCTAGGAAGCTGGGCTGAGGTGACAGAGGGTGACAGACAGAGGGAGGGAGAGGGGGAGAGAGAGGGAGGGAGACACAGGGAGACGGACAGAGGGAGGAGGCTGACACAGGGAGGGAGGGAGAGGGGGACAGAGAGGGAGTGAGAAAGGGAGACACAGGGAGACCAATTCACCCTTGGGTGGTGTGGGAATGTCTGCTTGTCAGCAGGTGGACTGCGTGCATGTAGACAAGGGTGGCCAGTGCCTGAATCCCCCTCTCTTCTCCATGGCAAAACACTGGGCCATGTGTCAACCTGTGCACGAGCACAACGCCAGCTACCTGCATTATATAAGTGTGTGGAACAACTCCATTTGCCCACGTACAGTGCAACACGGAAGGCGCCAATGCATGGCTCGCCACACCTGCTCACTCCACTGCTGACTGCAGTCACAATTGATGCAGCAAGTAAGACTGTGTCACGCATAGGTAAAGTCTCAAAAGCTGTGGCCAAGGGACATACCCATGCACAAGTGCACTGTGAGTGGAATGCAAGACATATCCAAATACCCAGAGGAAATGTGCCAACTTTGAAACCAATGAAACATGGATGTTGCATGGAACAAAATTAACATTGTCTCTCTCACACACAGGTCAACGTCGTGGATCACCCCCCAACACTGGGGGGGAAGACTCACAGGACCTGGCTCTGCGGGAGGACGATCCCACCGGCAGCGACGACTCCCACCACTCTGTGGACGACCCCGACCAACCTGGCCCCTCTGGTGTCCAACCACCTGCAGCACCTGCGTCAGGTACAACTGGGCCAACCACCACCCCCACTCCTGCCACATCCCAGGAGACACCCAGGATCCCTGCCCCACCACCACAACGCAGCCAGTCTGACCAGGAGGGACACGGTGTACCGGGTACCCAGGAGGAGGCAGGCGACAACGCAAATGCTACGCCTCAGGGGTCCCGGAGACCCGATGTGCCCACAAGGGCAGGCCAAGCGCAAGTGGGCAGGGGTGGTGGGAGTGGAGGACGGCAGAGGCGCGAGCCTGACCAGTTGGCTGCGGAACCAGTATATTCCCATGTAAGAAACATCCTGGACACATACCGGCGTGACACCACGGGCATGAGCCAGGTTGTGTCCACCCTCAACGAGATGAAGGGGACCCTCGAGGAGATCAAGACCCAGCAGGCCCAGCAACATGCGGAGCAACATGCTTGTCAACAGCGACACCAAGGACGGATGGAGGACAGACAGCCTGAGCTCGTGACGGTGCTCACGGGAATTAACCGTTCACTCCGTCGGATAGCCGACAACATGGGCAACCCTCCCTGTGCCACCAGGCGAAGAACATCACCACCCACAGGGAGGGATCAGGAGGAGGAGGATACATCTGACAGAGCATCCCAAGCATTGTCACGGCCTGCTTCTGAGGGTTCCCGCAGGAGGGCGGGTCGTCCACGGAAAAGACCGTGAGGGTCGGCGCAACAGCACCATCTCCCAGGACACCTGGCCTGGCACCTGGCCCACTGGCCCAACAGCAGCACATCAGCAAATGACATTCTATGCCACATGGACTTGCTGGTCACTGTCTGACCAATGTTGACAAAGACTGTGGCATGGACTCTGATGATTTCCAATGGCAAGGATACCAATTCCCCCAGTGAACTTTGGATTCTACACACCCGGAAAGCCCCTCTTGTCATACCCCCCCAACACGTACCCCAACACAAATAAAAACTTACACAATCAAGAGCTGATGCCTACATTTTGCATTATTACATTACATGTGTCTTGTAAAGTCTAACCATGCCTGAGTTCTCATATGACTTCAACCATCCATACCCTGGGGTCTGAGTCTGGCACAGGACACACATGGGTCACAATGTATTAGGCAAGACAGACATGGAGCACCATACACACCCGTGATGGCCCCAACCAGCTGAGGGGGTGGCCGCACAACCGTGCCGACAGACATATTGAGTACAGCAACAGTCATGCGCAGAGGTCAGGGATCATGTGGAGTGTCCTGGGGGGCACCCAGGTATGTGTACACAGGTGGCAGAACCATGTCCTGCAAGCTTGAGTCAGGTGGATGCAGAGAATGGTGGCCTGGCCAACGTTGGATGCATGGGGATGGCACATGTCACAATACCCACACAGTCATGGACATCATGCGCAATACAGAGTCTAATCCCAGACAAACAGCTTGCATCTTGCTACTCTACACATAGACACATAGCCACTATCACTGAGAACCATGCCAGACATGCCGTATGCACCGTGGCAACACACCAGCATTGACTGAGAAGAGGCACCTTGGAGGCATAGGGACACCTTTATCAGTCATGTATTCCGGAATGCAGAGGCAACTCGGAGTACACATACACAGGTCATGTGGAGTAACATGTGGGTCCAACACTGGCACCCCCCTTCTGCACCACAAATGCTTGATATCCATGGAACTGGCACACAAGTGTCGGGTAACAGCTAAACACCCCCTGCTGCTCACGGAGAGGCTGCCATACACCATTGATCCTCTGATGTGGAAGTCCCAAACCATGTCAAGCCAATGCAAACCGCATGTGTCCGAGGGCAGTGTTACACACATTGATGCCTTCATCACAATCCACTATCCCATTACAGATGACTGTCAACAAGTCTGACCATCTATTCAGGTGAATCCAGCTACATGTCATGTGTCCCATGGTGATGCGACATGTCTGCAGAGGAACCAAACATCGACAGGGGCAGTGTGCACACATCGTAAACAACTGCCACCCCCAATACACCCCTGATGCATCCCTTACCCTAAGGAGACTTCCAAACTTGTCCGTGCGTGTAACGCTGAGTCAGCACACGATGACGTGTCCATGAGGAATAGCAGTGCCACAACAATGCAACCAGCAGACGGCATGCGCAAGTACCTGGGGATGAGAGACACACAAGAAGTCAGCCACAAAAAGCTCATCCACTTGCATGTGCATGTACTCGACACATATAAGGATGACAACATGCTAGGTCACAATTATGACTGCGGAAATACACTCATCACTGGCACCATCACTCGAGTGACACATCCACACACACCTCTGACTCACGTGGCATACATGCAGATGAACACACACATTGCAACACATGCCACACAAGGACCAATGCGTGCACACTCAGACACTGGTACTCACCACTAAGCAAAGAAGTCGCGTATGAGCTGACTCCGGATGTCCTCTTGCGGCTCCACATCCTCCACATCACTAGCCCCATTGCCAAGCCCTTCGTCCTCCACGGGTGGATGGTCCTGATCATCTTGATCCAGGATGAGTGGCACAGCTTTTTCAACTGCCATGTTGTGCAGCATGCAGCAGACCATGAAGATTTTGCAGACCTTCAGCGGTGCATATGGGAGGGCGCCGCCGGTCTTGTGTAGGCACCTGAATCGGCTCTTCAGGAGGCCAAATGTCCTCTCTATCACTCGCCTTGTCCGGCTATGGGCGGTGTTGTAGCTGAGCTGGGCCGGCGTGATGGGGTTGCGGAGAGGTGTGATCAGCCATGGCATGTTGGGATAGCCAGCGTCCCCTACATGGAAAGCACATGGACATAAGTAGGACAGGAGAAGCGGTCGTGCTGGAAGTCTACGCAAAATACAGGACCGACAGGGTGTACCTACCAACAACACATGCTCGTTCGTTGCGCAGCTGCGTCATCATTTCAGGCACCCTGCTACGCCTCATGATGTAGGCATCGTGTGCTGATCCTGGAAAACGTGCACAGACATGTGAAATCACCATGTTGGACAGACACACCAAAAGGGCATTGATGGAGTGGTAGTGGTTGCGATTCCTGTACGCTACCTCCTGTGCCTGTGGTGGTACCAAAGCCACATGTGTCCCATCTATGGACCCAATGACATGGGGCATCCCTCCCAGGGCATAGAATCCACGCTTAACACCTGTCAACTGTTCAGGAGTTGGGAAATGGATAAATTCATCCAGGTGAAGCAACATGGCCTCTAAAAAATCATGCAGCACACGACTGAACATGGTCTGGGACATGCCACCAACATGAGCTATGGTATATTGAAAGGTACCCGTGGCAAAAAAATGTAGGGCTGCCATTACCTTCAGCTTGGGTGTCAGTGCCGTAGGATACCTGTGCAGCGGTTGCAGGTGTGGTGCCAGCCTTGCCGTCAACTCCTCAATCAACGGTTGGGGGAAGCGGTAGCAGCGTATACAGTCATTCTCCCCCATGTCAGCCAAGTCCGGAATTGGTCGGGGAAGAGGCGGCGCTCTGCAGTAATTTGGAAGTGACAAGGAAGAGTGAGTGCACTACAACAACAATTTATATGTACTGAGCACATGTTAATCTGTCAATACACATATGCTACATACGGAGTCAGGTATGTGCTACATGCCCTGGACACGTATGGCTGCCAGGTGACACTCCTACCAAGACCCAGCTACACACGGGGATTGTGAACCTCCACATCCCATGGCATGGGACTAGCTGTGTCCCAGTGTAAGTGAACAGCCAGACGCAATACAGGAGTGACATACATCAACATATCAGCAGATGTAGGATGTTGATTGCAGAGACAGGTAGCGGAACACTAGAGCCACAGGTCACATGACATAACACTAGGACAGCCCACACACCTTGCCATGAAGGTGTACATGTCATGACTGATCACACATACATTGAGAGTATGCAGACAGGTCCTTGTTACGCTACTCCGTGTCCCATGCATACATACACACCTTACATCCGATACCACATGTGGCCTGGTGTGCGTAACAGTGTGCCATGGCCATTCACACACAGACACATGTTGGTTGCAGCAACTGCAGATGCATTTGAGGGAACGCCAACATAAAGCTAATGGGAACACACCACACATACATGACATAGTCACATCGTGCAACGTGGGTAGTCACATGTCAGGTGTGGTAACCCCTGTAGCGGGCATCAGGGGACACTTGCGTGTGTTGTTGACTGTGCCATGCCAGTGACGTTTATCTCAAGTGTTCTGTACGACATGCACACATGTCAAAGGAGTGAAGGGCATGTCTGGCACATAGTGCACCATCACACATAACATCTGTACACATCTCATCATACATCTATTACCTTCACAACTCAGGAGTAATGTGCCACATCACAGCCTTTCACACCTGTGCCCCACACATGTAGTACTGACAGACAATGCCTTTATGTCCATCCATGGACAAGTATGTCAGCTCTGTTCCTTTCTGTGTGCTGCCTGTTACCACTGTTACGTGTGAAAGGCACCGTACATTTGCTCTGAGGGCGTGTGTAAGTTCCCTATCACTATGGGAGTGCTGCCGTAGGCCTACCCATAGTGATAGTGAGCGTACACGCGTGGGTACGGTCCGTATCACTATGGGTACGCATACGCGAGCAAACCCATAGTGAAAGTGAGCGTACACGCGTGTGTACGGTCCGTATCACTATGGGTACGCATATGCGAGCACACCCATAGTGATAGTGAGCGTACACGCGTGTGTACGGTCCGTATCACTATGGGCACGCATACGCGAGCACACCCATATTGATAGTGAGCGTACACGCGTGGGTACGGTCCGTATCACTATGGGTTTGCTCGCGTATGCGTACCCATAGTGATACGGACCGTACACACGCCTGTACGGCCCGTAGCTATGCATTTGGGGTGCCCTAGGGCACCGGAACGCACCGTACCTGTGTGTGAATCTCCAAATTACACAGGGGACACATGAGGGACAAGTATAAAGCCAGAGATGCATGCTGGTTGCCATGGAGACCGAGTTTAAACTTTGAATTTGTTTAATCAGGTGGCCTGCAAGAGTCGGTTTGAAATAATCTACTTTGTTGCAAAGTTGTTTTTGAAATGACATCATGCTGAATTCTAAAAAAATCTAACCCCCTCACAGGGGTAGGTTTAAATGGATTGGAGGAAACATAGGATGCAAATGTGAGTGACCAATCACTCTGTACTCCTGTGCATGAAACAGGCCAGCAAGGCAGATATAAGGCAGCCAGGTCCCATGAGAGAGCACTTGCCTGCACATCTTTTGATTCCACAACACTGATGCTGCTCGTGATTCCCTGGCACCATGTCAAGGTCTGTGGAGAGGGCCCAGCCTTTCTCCCTGGAGGAGAATGTGGCATTGCTGGATGTCATCCTCCCACAGTACCCCATGCTGTATGGCCGACCAGGGTTTCAGGTGATTGCTGAGTCCACTAGCACAGACTGTGGCCCTTTTTTGTGACTGTGACTTCTGGCATTGTGTCCAGGTGTGACACACATGCATTGTACTGTAGAGTGGGTCCCAGGGGGGGGAATGCCTAATGTCTCCCAGCCAGAGCATGCTGTGGTGCATGTCTGCCGTCCTCACTTGCATTGTGTTTACTGTGACAATCACTGCATGGTGCATGCCACATTCTGCCTGTCTAATCCTCCTGGGAATGTTGTTTCTACAGTCCTCATGTGATTCTGTGGTGACCCCAGTGTGACAGGTGACTGTACCCACAGATGTGTGTTTGTTCAGTGTACCTGTGCTGAGAGTGTCCACATAATGTGTTCGTACCCTGGACATCGGTGTGTGTGTAAGTCCCCTGTCATGTGGGTGGGTGCATATGTGGAGTGTAGCACCCCAGCTGCATGAGGGATGGATATACCCTGCCCATCTGATGTGAGCAGGGAGCAGTGCTGTGTAGCTGCAGTTGGCAATGGCAGGTGAATGTCCTGTGCCTGTGTGTGTCTGTGTACTCTGCTGAGGTAGCGTCAGTGGCCCATGGCATGTGACTGCTTTGAGGTGCTGCACATAATCCTGGTGTACCTTCTGATGCACAGTGTGAGTCTGGATCATTTATTGTGTCGTACCCCTCATGCCACCTGTGTACTTTCAATGGCACGTGGTGCATTTGCCCTTACACAGAGAAAAATGTCCCTATGACAAAGGTGCAATGCTTTGGCTGCATACTATGCCTTGTTGAAACCAGCAATATTGTTCTAATGTGTGTCTCTGTGACATGTGGCAGGTGTATTGATGTAGTCTCACTTTGTCATCCCCACAGGTAGGCGCCTCTGCCAAGGAGCAGATCTGGAGGGACGCCGTCAGTGCCGTGAGGAGGACGGATGGTCACAAGCGGCGCCTGGCCCAGGTGAGAAAACGCTGGTAGGATATCCGGTGCTGGACGCGGAGGATCGCACGGGTCCTGCTGGGGGACTCACCTGTGGGCCCTAAGAACCATGGGCGTCGCGGTCTGACCCACATCCACAAGCGTGTGCTGGCGGTGGTCTTTCCTGACATGGACAGGCGCTTACGGGAGAAGCAGCAGCAGGAAGGGGGTAGGTACATGTGTGTTTGTTGTGTGTCACCAGCATTTGTAAGTGTGCAGTTGCATGGATACACTGCCAGTGTTTAACTGTGCGGTGCAGGTCCTGTCACCCACAGTATAGCGGTGCTGTCCTTCCTCCCTTCCCCTCCTTGCCATGTGTTCCCTGGTCTGTGTGTAGTCACTCTTTCACAATGTCATCTGGGCTGGCAGTTTATCCACGTGACCAATGCTTGCAGCATCATGTGTGGGGGTGGTGTGTAACAGGTTTTGGGACCTTGCCTGTGCCCTGTCCAGTTCAGTACTTGTGGGGTCCATGTCAACTGGCACTGATGCTGAGTCCAGACATAGGAGTATGTCTCTGAAGTGTAATGCCTTACAGCAAGCATGTCCTATGTTGTGGCCTGTGACATGATGTGCATGAGTGTGCGATACGCAGAGTGCAGGGATGGTGGCCTGTGTTGCAGTCATTACCATTCAGGACCATGGAATATTGTGGCCACTACTATCCCCTGGGGCATATTTTGCTAGGTATCATGTGTGTCATCACAATATGTGGACACTCTCAGTGTCTACAGCATAGGATGTGCTCTGTGCCATTGTCCTCTGGCACCATGTATATTTACGTAACGTGTGCTACAAGTGTCCACTGTCCAGCCTGACCTAATTTTCCTCATTCATACTCACGGTGGCCAGTGCCTGTGTGTCTTGTTACAATTATCTGATGATGGCCATTTGTAAATGAGATCGTTGTACAGGCGCACATGGGGTATTTTGGGTCCAATATGGGTTTCTTGCAGCCCATGTGTATTTCTCCCAGACTAAGAGATGCAAGTGCTTCCAGTGTCTCATCAAATTGTCTCATGTAGGGGGTGGTTGGTGCGGGCAAGGCCTACATGTCAACACCTGAAATCTCCTTGCTCGGTCTGGCCAGTGTGTGATGTTTGTCTGGACATACACTCAAGGTGCAGTGACCCATTCATGTTGGGCATGTCTTTAAGTATTACCTTTGCAGCATGTGCCTCAAGTTCATGGAGATGGTCCCTGCTCATCCCTAGTTACGGCAACGCTGTGTGGTGCAGATGCAGTGCTGGATTGTCCCCAGAGCCTGGCTCCTCTGTCCAAATCCATATCATGTCATTTGTGCAAATGTGTCATGCTCTCCATAGTTTCTCAGTGGCATGGTGGGTGAACCAACTGTGTGTTGCAGGGCCTACATATGTACCTTGTATTGTAGATGTTACTCATCTTTCTTTTCAGGCTATGCACTGTAACCTATGTAGATTTGACTCATGTGACATATGTGTACAGGTGTCTGATTAATTCCTGTTTCTTCACCTTGTCCACAGCATCGTCTGGGGACACGGATGGAGACACCGGCACGGACCGTGCGGAGGGACTGAGCACCAGTGCCAGCAGTGACATCTTGGCTGGCACATCGAGTGGAACTGAGGCCGAGGGGAGTGAGCCGGAGGACCTGTCCACTGCCACCACAGAATATGAAGCTGGCGGGTCCGAGGCTGAGCTCTCCGAGGGGGCGGAGGCTGCTCCAACAGCTGACAGCAGCACAACATCTCTCCCCGCCCCCTCCATTGCCATCACCGGCCTCCCACTTGCTCGTGTCCCTTCCCGGCGTGCTAGGTCACCACGTGTCTCCTTCCTGCCAGGCACCGCACCCCCTGCCCCTGTCTCCACTGCTGCCGCCAATGCCGAGTCTGTGGACATCCTGCAGCAGTTGCAGGTTGGTCAGGCTGCGATGCTTAATGTCCTCCATGGCCACAGCCGAGTGCTCAACAACATGGAGGCATACTTGGAGGGCATTTCAGCATTGCAGGCTGACCAACGCAACTTGCTGAGGTCTATTGACTCGACACTGACTGCAGCAGTGGGTCTCCTGCAGCACTTCGTCCCACCCCCTACCCATGCCCCATCCACACTTCCCATCCCATGCCTGTCCCACGTACACCCAGACGTCAGCATGCACACACCCCACCAGACACAGGCACCACACCAGCAGGGAAGGACAAGCGCACACCTCCTGGCACGCACACACAGGGTGAAGTAGGCACACCCACTGGGTTGGGGGGCAAACGTAAGACACGCAGCCAGAGTGGGAGTCCGCATTCTGCAAAATCCACTCCCTCCAAATCCACTCCCCTCAGCTCTCCTGGCCACAAATCCAGCAAAGACTCCTTCATGGCCACTCTGTCCCTGAGCCCAAAGGTGTCACCACCCCGCAAGCGGTCAAAGGAGACCCGGTCAGGGTAGTTGAGTGCCCCCCCCTGTCCACACCCTCCCCCAGTAACGCTGCGACCCATCCCTCCGACCCCCCCCTGCTTGGGGCCTGTGGTTCCTTCGGGTGCAGGGAAGACGCTGGAGGACCTTGCAACCGTGTGCAGCGCCATCCTCACCACCACCTTTGGCGCTGCCCCACCCCCTGTGGTGGAGTCCTCCGTCCCTGCACCCACGACACATACCCTTGCCCCTCCTGTCCCTGCGGTGCCTGGTCCTTCCCCCCAACATGATGCCCCCCCCCCTGTGGAAGACAAAGGAGTCTGACTGTGCAGGCAAGCTAGGGGACACACGTCCCACTGTGTCCCCCATCCGGATTTGAGTCATGGACTGCCCTATGGGCCTTGTATATATTGACATTTATGATGAATATTACTTACATCCTGCTGAATAAAGCAATTTTTTTTTTCCATAGAACACTACTGTTTATCTGGTATTGCTGTTGGTGGACCTGCTCCATGATTTTGGGTGGTGATAATGTGTTGGGTGTGTGGGAAATGTAGTCTTGTGCTGGTCATAGGGTGGACCCTGGTATCTGTGTGCCATCACAAGCTGTTGGCTAAATTACTTTGTTCATGTAAGCAGTTACTGCATGGTGACATCGTCCCAAGGTGTGTTCCTTCCTCTGTGTAACCTGACATCTTCCCTGCAGGGTGTTTCCAATATGTGGTGCTGAGCTGTGTCTACATCAGCTGGGTGTGTGACGGACTCCTTCAACTTTGCACATGCATGCTGAGCGATGTCTCCACCTGCATCATTCGTGGCATCCTTGGTGGTCACTGTACTTGTGTATGTAGACTGTTGACATGACTTCATGTGGACATGTTCTCTTTTAGGCGCTATGCATGTGTGTACTCCCAGCCTCGCACACATGTGGTACATGTACTGCAGGGTCTTTGTGCACCTGACTGACATTTGTGGGCATTGTATCTGTGGGTACTCCACCCTTTGCGTTCCATGGGCACTGCCGGGAGGTCTCTGCACCCACCCCTCCTGTGTCTGTGCACTGCTGGGAGGACTCTGCACCCACCCCTCCTATGTCTGTGCACTGCTGAGAGGACTCTGCACCCACCCCTCCTGTGTCTGTGCACTACTGGGAGGACTCTGCACCCACCCCTCCTGTGTCTGTGCACTGCTGGGAGGACTCTGCACCCACCCCTCCTGTGTCTGGGCACTGCTGGGAGGACTCTACACCCACCCCTCCTGCGTCTGGGCACTGCTGGGAGGACTCTGCACACACCCCTCCTGTGTCTGGGCACTGCTGGGAGGACTCTACACCCACCCCTCCTGCGTCTGGGCACTGCTGGGAGGACTCTACACCCACCCCTCCTGCGTCTGGGCACTGCTGGGAGGATTCTACCCCCACCCCTCCTGCGTCCGGGCACTGCTGGGAGGACTCTACACCCACCCCTCCTGCGTCCGGGCACTGCTGGGAGGACTCTACACCCACCCCTCCTGTGTCTGTGCACTGCTGGGAGGACTCTGCACCCACCCCTCCTGTGTCTGGGCACTGCTGGGAGGACTCTACACCCACCCCTCCTGCGTCTGGGCACTGCTGGGAGGACTCTGCACCCACCCCTCCTGTGTCTGGGCACTGCTGGGAGTGATAGGCACCCACCCCTCCTGCGTCTGGGCACTGCTGGAAGGACTCTACACCCACCCCTCCTGCGTCTGGGCACTGCTGGGAGGACTCTAAGCCCACCCCTCCTGTGTCTGGGCACTGCTGGGAGGACTCTACACCCACCCCTCCTGCGTCCGGGCACTGCTGGGAGGACTCTGCACACACCCCTGCTGTGTCTGGGCACTGCTGGGAGTGATAGGCACCCACCCCTCTTGCGTCTGGGCACTGCTGGGAGGACTCTGCACCCACCCCTCCTGTGTCTGGGCACTGCTGGGAGCACTCTACACCCACCCCTCCTGCGTCCGGGCACTGCTGGGAGGACTCTACACCCACCCCTCCTGTGTCTGTGCACTGCTGGGAGGACTCTGCACCCACCCCTCCTGTGTCTGTGCACTGCTGGGAGGACTCTGCACCCACCCCTCCTGTGTCTGGGCACTGCTGGGAGGACTCTACACCCACCCCTCCTGCGTCCGGGCACTGCTGGGAGGACTCTGCACCCACCCCTCCAGTGTCTGGGCACTGCTGGGAGGACTCTACACCCACCCCTCCTGTGTCTGGGCACTACTGGGAGGACTCTACACCCACCCCTCCTGCGTCCGGGCACAGCTGGGAGGACTCTACACCCACCCCTCCTGTGTCTGTGCACTGCTGGGAGGACTCTGCACCCACCCCTCCTGTGTCTGGGCACTGCTGGGAGGACTCTACACCCACCCCTCCTGCGTCTGGGCACTGCTGGGAGGACTCTGCACCCACCCCTCCTGTGTCTGGGCACTGCTGGGAGGACTCTACACCCACCCCTCCTGCGTCTGGGCACTGCTGGGAGGACTCTGCACACACCCCTCCTGGGTCTGGGCACTGCTGGGAGTGATAGGCACCCACCCATCCTGCGTCTGGGCACTGCTGGGAGGACTCTGCACCCACCCCTCCTGGGTCTGGGCACTGCTGGGAGTGATAGGCACCCACCCCTCCTGCGTCTGGGCACTGCTGGGAGGACTCTACACCCACCCCTCCTGCGTCTGGGCACTGCTGGGAGGACTCTACACCCACCCCTCCTGTGTCTGGGCACTGCTGGGAGGACTCTGCACCCACCCCTCCTGTGTCTGGCCATGTACGCTCCATACATACACGGGTGGGGGTACGGTCCATACATACACTGTTGGGGTGTGGGTACGCTCCATACATACGCGGGTAAGGGTACGGTCCGTACATACATTGTTGGGGTGGGGGTACGCTCCATACATAGGCGGGTGAGGGTACGGTCCGTACATACACTGTTGGGGTGGGGGTACGCTCCATACATAGGCGGGTGGGGGTACGGTCCGTACATACACTGTTGGGGTGGGGGTATGCTCCATACATACACGGGTGGGGGTACGGTCCGTACATACACTGTTGGGGTGGGGGTACGCTCCATACATACGCGGGTGAGGGTACGGTCCGTACATACACTGTTGGGGTGGGGGTATGCTCCATGCATACACGGGTGGGGGTACGGTCCGTACATACACTGTTGGGGTGGGGGTACGCTCCATACATACGCGGGTGAGGGTACGGTCTGTACATACACTGTTGGGGTGGGGGTACGCTCCATACATATGCGGGTGAGGATACGGTCCATACATCCACTATTGGGGTGGGGGTACGCTCCATACATACACGGGTGGGGGTACGGTCCGTACATACACTGTTGGGGTGGGGGTACACTCCATACATAGGCGGGTGAGGGTACGGTCCGTACATACACTGTTGGGGTGGGGGTATGCTCCATACATAGGCAGGTGGGGGTACGGTCCGTACATACACTGTTGGGGTGGGGGACGCTCCATACATACGCGGGTGAGGGTACGGTCCGTACATACACTGTTGGGGTGGGGGTACGCTCCATACATACACGGGTGGGGGTATGGTCCGTACATACACTGTTGGGGTGGGGGTACGCTCCATACATACGCAGGTGAGGGTACGGTCCATACATACACTGTTGGGGTGGGGGTACGCTCCATACATAGGCGGGTGGGGGTATGGTCCGTACGTACCCGTGCCCATGCTGTGGAATGCTTGTGCGGCCCGTACCCAGGCCTTTGGCACATGGGTACGGGCCGTACCGCCATTGTTGGGGTGACGTAGGTGTGGGCATGGTACGACTCATACCCACGCTCTTAAGGCACGTACCTGTATTGTTGTGTTGCCGGTTCACGTCGTCGCCCACTTCCGTTGTGGCGGACGCTGGTGTTGCTGGACACGCCCCCACCTCCTCGAAGTGACCAGGGCCTGGAGGTCAGGTATGTCCAGGGCATTTGTGCTGTGTGACTTGGGTGGGGGTTTTGTGTCCTGCCCCTGCCCCCCCCTTTGCCCCTGGGTGTTGTTCTGACCTTCTGCGGCGTCTGCGTCGGTACCTGTAGAGGAGGTCGACTGCTATGAGGGCCGGGATGACTCGTAGGTTCGGGTCCATGTCTGTCCGTCGCGTACAGGTGCTCCTTGTGCGCGTCGTCCTGATTTCCCGGCAGTTTTTGGCTGCCGGGAAATATTCTCCGTACAGGATGACGTCGGTACGAATCGTACTTCCTGGTTCGTGAATCGCAGGCTGCATGCGTCCCGACGTCACGTCGGCGCTTTTCCGGATGTCATTTGTATGTTTATTTTCCTCGGTTGGTGTTTTGTACGATTCGTACGGAAATAGTGTTTCCGTGTGAATCGTACTTGCATGTTTGTAAAGTTTTACAACCGGGTACGAGTCGGACGGAGAAAACCGTCCGACCGACGGTTCGTACCCGGTTTCTCCAGGATCCGAATCGGCACCTATGTTTTGTCGCTATATGTACAATTACCGGTTCAACAACCATAACCCGTTCTGCAGCATTTGGATTAAGTATAATGTTCAAGTCCTTCTGATGTCGCCATCCCAAAAGATCTGAACCTTCATGTGTCACATAAACCTTTTCCATGAACACCACTCTGATTAAAAATAATGTTCATCCATTGCATTCCCAAAATGTTAATTTTGTTTCCTCCATATTCGACTGCTTTCACATCTGATTGTAACAAATCCTTAATCTGTCCACCCAAGTTCTTTTGAAAGGTTTCCTTGGAAATTAAGGTAAAGAGGCTACCTGAGTCAGCCAACAACTTGATCCTTCCTTTATCCAAAGTGATCTCACAATAAGGCTTTTCAAGCTTCTCTGTACTTTTGTTCTTTATATTTAAATTATTGTCATGGATACTCAATGCAGATGGGACAACTACTTCAAGATTCGATTTCTCTACAGACTCAATAGCTTGAGATGAAACCAATTCTGTACCACTATGGATCACTGACAGAATATCGAGGAGAAGAATATCGACCTACAAAAATATCGAGGAAAAAATATAGAATGCCAAAATATCGAATCCCTATCTACAAACAGGTAAGTACAAAAATATCGATTCCAAAATATCGTTGTAAAAAATTATCGTTAGTCAAAATATCGAATTTTTTAAATGTCTTAGAAAGTAATGTAAAATTAATGAAATAATAAATATAATTAACTAAAACATACTTAAAAATACTTAAATAACTTTAAAATTAATAAATAATTAATGTAAGTAAAAACATTTTTTTTAAGACATATATATATATTAACGTAATATTAATTAAAAATATTCAATATTTTTAGCGTAGGATAGCGGGCGGGTAAAATTTACGATTACCACTTTAGTAGGTGCAACAGTAGGGAAAGCGTTGGATAGCAGGAGCGTAAACATTACTATTCCCACTCCAGAGAGTGCAACAGTAGGGAAAGCAGTGGATAGCGGGAGGGTAAAAATTACTATTCCCACTCCAGAGAGTGAAACAGTAGGGAAAGCGTTGGATAGCGTATGGGTAAAAATTACTATTCCCACTCCAGTGAGTGCAACAGTAGGGAAAGCGTTGGATAGCGAGAGGGTAAAATTTACTATTCCCACTCCACTGAGTGCAACAGTAGGGAAAGCATTGGATTGCGTAGGGATAACAATTACTATTCCCACTCCAAAGAGTGCAACAGTAGGGAAAGCGTTGGATAGCATAGAGGTAAAAATTCCTATTCCCACTCCAGAGACTGCAACAGTAGGGAAAGCGTTGGATAGCGGGAGGGTAAAATTTACTATTCCCACTCCAGTGAATGCAATAGTAGGGAAAGCATTGGAGAGCATAGGGGTAAAAATTACTATTCCCACTCCAAAGAGTGCAACAGTAGGGAAAGCGTTGGATAGCGTAGGGGTAAAAATTACTATTCCCACTCCTGTGAGTGCAATAGTAAGGAAACCGTTGGATAGCATAGGGTTAAAAATTACTATTCCCACTCCAGAGAGTGCAACAGTAGGGAAAACGTTGGATAGCGTGAGGGTAAAATGTACTATTCCCACTCCAGTGAGTGCAACAGTAGGGAAAACGTCAGATGACGTAGGGGTAAAAATTACTATTCCCACTCCAAAGAGTGCAACAGTAGGGAAAGCATTGGATAGCGTAGGGGTAAAAATTACTATTCCCACTCCAGAGAGTGCAACAGTAGGGAAAGCGTTGGATAGCGGGAGGGTAAAATGTACTATTCCCACTCCAGTGAGTGCAATAGTAGGGAAAGCGTTGGATAGCATAGGGGTAAAAATGACTATTCCCACTCCAAAGAGTGCAACAGTAGGGAAAGCGTTGGACAGCATAGGGGTAAAAATTACTATTCCCACTCCAGTGAGTGCAATAGTACGGAAAGTGTTGGATAGCGTAGGGGTAAAAATTACTATTCCCACTCCAAAGAGTGCAACAGTAGAGAAAACGTCAGATGACGTAGGGGTAAAATTTACTAATCCCACTCCAGTGAGTGCAATAGTAGGGAAAGTGTTGGATAGCATAGGGGTAAAAATTACTATTCCCACTCCAAAGAGTGCAACAGTAGGGAAAGCGTTGGATAGCGTAGGGGTAAAAATTACTATTCCCACTCCAGTGAGTGCAATAGTGGGGAAAGTGTTGGATAGCATAGGGGTAAAAATTACTATTCCCACTCCAGTGAGTGCAATAGTAGGGAAAATAATAATTTAATCTTTAATTAAAAATAAATTAATTATTAATACCAATTAAAAAATTATTAAAATGAATTACCAATCACAAAATATTTAATAATAAATTAATAATAAATACCATTTTTTTATTAACTACCTATTAATTAACAAGCAATTAATTTTCAATACCAAAAATTAATAAATACAAATAATACCAATTAATAATTAATTAATAATAAATTAATTATCAATATACAAAAATAATTTCAATAATTAATTATTTACAATTAAATTACTTCCCACCATATTCCCCTATAAACCCACAACCCGCTACAAATAATAAATTAATACAATTAACCTAATTATCAATTTAAAAATTAATACAAATTAAATACCAATTAATACAAATTAATTACCAATTAATAATTAATTAACAACCAATTAATTTTCAATAACAAACATTAATAAATATTTAAAAAATACCAATGAATAATTAACAGTAAATTAATTATCAATACACAAAAATATTTTCAATAGTGACTTAATTATAATTAAATTACTTCCCAGCATATTACCCTATAAACCCACAACCTGCTCCGAATAATACATTAATACAATTAATATAATTATCAATTAACCAATTAATACAAATTAATAACAAATAATTACCAATTATTAAAATGTAATTACCAATTAATAATTAATTACAATACATTAATTATCAACACCAATTAATAATTAATTAATAACAATTAAATTACTTCCCACCCTATTCCCCTATAAACCCACAACCCGCTACAGAACTAAAACGCAAAATTAAATTAAAAATAATTAATAATTCCAAAATATTATTATTTAATGTACTATAATTAAATTACTTCCCACCCTAATCCCCTAGAAATCCACAACCCGCTACGGAATTAAATTACACAAAAATTAAATAACATAAAATTCATTACTTTAAAAATATTCAAACATATATTCCAAAATTAATACATACTTTTAACACATATACTAACACTTGAAACACTATCAAAAATTCTATATTTTTAACAACTATATTATGACTGTCGATTTAACTCTATTTCCAGTGATGCTGGTGGGTTGTATTCTACCTTTCGATCTGCAGGCTTTCGCCAAATGCCCCTTTTTACAACAAGATCTACAGGTAGAATTTCTTGCTCCACACGCAAAACTAGAACTAACATGTCCAGGAGACTCACACCTATAACAAATTTTGGGTTGCCTCTCATCAACCTTCACAGGGACATATTCACTACTTTTATTGAATGACTTCTTGAAAACTTCTCTTTTAACTTCCTTCACTTCAGCAGATATTTCCTTTCCCATTGTTACTACTGCACTAGCATTTGTTCCTTTTACTTTATCTATTTCTTTCATTCATATAGCAGTGTTTTCCATACTTTGTACAATTTGGAAACCTTCCTCCAAACTAGGATCCTTTGAGAGCAATTTTTCCTTCACCTTTTTATTATTTGTACATCTCACAATCTGGTCCCTTATCAAAGAGTCAAATAAACCTTGGAATTCACACGTGACTGCCAAGCCCCGCAAGGAAGCTACATGTGTCATTATATCCTCATCCTGGTTTTGTACTCTGCAAAATAATGTATGTCTTTCAAAAACTCCATTCACCTTAGGAGTAAAATGTTTCTCTAACATCTGTAGCGACATATCATAAAGATTCATTGGTTGACTATTTCCAATGCCTAAGGATATTTCAGGCAAATCATCATAGATTCTTCTTCATTCTACGCCGAGATGATGCAAGAGTATAGCTTGTCTCAGCAAAGGGCCATATTTATCCCCTCCAATAGCCATTAAATAAGTAAAAATGATATTCTTCCAGCGCTTCCAAGTAATCAATGGTTCTCCTGGAACTGTTAGGAAACTAGGAGGTGCTGACTTACTTTGCTCAGACATACCTGCAATAAAGTTTAATTAACAAACTAAAACAATAGACCAACACAACAATCTAATACAACAAGCTGAAACAACAATTCAAAATAATTAATTAAAATAATTAATTAAAACAATCAATTAAAATTATTAATTAAAATATTTAATTTAAATAATCAACTAACACAATAAATCAATAATTAAATCTGAGTTCCTTCACTTGTTTGTTGCCTGTTGTCTGTTTCTGTGCAGAAAAGGAAGTCGTAAGTCTTTCTTCAATCTCCTTAATTATTCAAATCCGAGAACGCAGTGCCAGCAAAAACTGAGGTGAGTCTCTTCTTCGTTTCAAGATAATTTTGTCACGCTTGTTCCCAAAGCGAAATAGGAAACTAAACGATCAAGTTTCAATTGATCGCCATAGCCCTAATACATGCAGCAATGAAAGACGAGATGATAGATTGGGAGGCAGAGAAAAGCAGCAGAGCTTGGGGCCCCATAACCTAGCAACTACAAGCTTGTCTCGTAGACCGCATTCCGCTCTATGCATTGCTGGTTTCTTTTCCATAACCTAGCAACTCAAGCTTGTTTAGTGAGCCGCGAGATCACTAGGTTATCTATGAAGTCGCAAGGACATACGCGTGCATAATTTAAACATGGTGTCTGCGATTAAGGCTAACGTACTCGCCCAAAATTCAATCAAAAGAGGGGAAACAAGCAAAATAGAGTAGTGCTGGCACTCCAATTCAAGAAAACAACTCACAGTTCGATGAATGATGATGGAGGATGAAACCAAGGAAAATTCTTCAATAGCGCTATGTCAGGCAATAGCGACGTTCCAGAGGTGAAGGTTGAGGTGCCTCCTGCCCTTTGCACAGGACCAACTCGTCGCCAAATTTTGTAGTAATCCAGATAAAATTAAAGTTTAGCTTTTTAAATGAAGTTTATTGAGAGATACAATAAACGTCCACAGCCTTCAGAAGTACCGAAAATACTGACCATTCTAGGAATCTGCGCAGTGATGCTGTTCTACCGCATCACAGCTACAGCATAAACATTCCAGCTACCACAGTCTTCATGTAGATTCCAGAGTTTGGCAAAATCTTTTAAAGTTGGGAGAGGACATCCCAAAGGCTGGGCTCCTTTCACCATTATTGGTATATGGTGTTATCTGACATTCTCTGCAAACATGTGTCCATCAGGCCATTTACCTATACATCTTCGCTGTTCTCTTTCACAAGTTCTAGCAGGCATACAAAACATCTTGTTGTCTAGTTCCCAAAAATACATAGGATCTGTACGTTTGTAGGTAACATAAACTTAGGGATTGGTGCCTAGGGTCATTCTGGACACCCCCAAAGGATATGTCAGCCTATAGACGAGCTAGCTCACAGTGCCACCATAAGCTCCCTAACTTTACCAAGGAGTGAATAGTTTCTGGCAACCATCAAACATGACAACCCTTACCCTTCAGGGATCGTGGAAACAGTACAGTACTTTTCGCTCAGTCATTCATGCTCACTTAGTCTCGGAGAGATACACAGAACAAATGTTGGGGATGTTTTCAATAAGCATTTATTGAACCAGCGTCATTCTAGTATCAATCATGTTTGCTGCGACAATCATTAGACAGAATGTACAAGATTACAAGCACCAAAAGAGTAAATAGAAGATAGAATTCTACCTTGGTGCTAAAACAGTGAATATATGCAGGCATATAAACATGACAGTAATCAAGCATACTCCTACGATGCAGACCCTACCTAAGTGTATCTAAGTGTACCTAAGTGTGCCTAGCACGTATGTGGGTGCAAAGCCAAGAATCTCCTAGTAAAGAGGAAACCCCATTACCTGATGGGAGAGAACGAAGGACCCTGTCTTGGTCACGAGTTGAACACCCTGCAAGGGATGTCAGACCACAGTGTGTTGAAGCTTCAGAGTGCAGGGACCTCGCTGTCTTGTGTCAGTGTGGAAGTGTCTCCTCTAGTTACCTAGTGCAGGTGCGGTTCTTTTATATAAAAAAGATAGCCTCTGGGTTCCTACCACAATTGATATGTTGTGAGTACGATTATGTAAATGAGCCTAAGTCAATACTTGCAATTATGCAAAGTAGTTCTGTCGCCCTAGGATGAAGATGGCCATGACTTTTATACAGAGGATGTTAATCCTGTTATGTAAATCATGTGCAGGGGAATTTTCTAAGAATCCTTATGCATAATCATTGAGGCTAGTTTCAAGGAAACCAATCCACATTTATTCAGCAGATAACTGGGTAAAAGGTCAGTGCTAGAACCGTTATGCATTGCAAGGTAGGACAAATGCAGGTGAAAGACCATTTTGCTACTTAGACCTAAGTTGGGGTACATAATAGTCTAGTTTTGGGTCTTACCCTCCCAGACAGTGTCTTCACCTTAGGTTGGTGGAGTAATGCCTCCTATCATGCCAGTGGTGTGACTATCTGTGGGCTAGAACTTGGCAATGCTCCTTGGCAGTCTAGAGAAGTTGGTACCAACTAGTAGCTGCGTTAAAACTGAAACAGTGACACCAGGCTACGGGTTCGATCTGGTATGCAAGACTGGTAGGTAGCCTATGGCTTGCATTGATTCAGCATCTCATGTCACTGACACAGGCTCTGTGCCATGTGGATCAGGCAGGCCAACCCCACTAATTTCTAGTGGGGATACCACTGCTGGAAGGGAGCCCAGTTCTTCAGTGGTGTTGTGGATTTAATTTTTACCTGCCTGGAGGTCGGGAATGTGGGAACAGGAGCAGCCCGTGGTGCGGTGCAGTCAGCTCGGGGGAGGATTCAACAGACGACCACAAGGGAAAATGAAATAAATAATTGATTTTCCCTCATCAATTGTTTGTCAAAATCACCCCAACCCTGCCCCACCACTCTTACCTGCACGGGCTGCAGCTGTGTGGGAAGAACTGTGACAAAGCTGAATGAAGAAGATAACACAAATGGAGTTTAGGAACTAAAAATGGGCACAGCATGCATGACACTTTTAATGAAAGTTCTCCCACTGAAGTGTTGGAAACACTTATGTGAAAAAATCCCAACCAACTTGGCAAGGATCCTAAATATAATGGTGACTCATCACAGGTAGGGCAAAGTCACGGCCTTAGCCATTCTTGTTATTTTGCAGCCTACCCAACAAGACCCAAATCTTGCCTTATGTTAAGGGGGCTAAATGGTGACTATTGACACTTGGGGTTTCATTTATCTCATGGATGTAATATGATTTAGAAACAAAATGCTGCTGACTTACCTTTCACCTCCCCAGCATAGATAAAACATGCCTAAAGATACTTAATTAGGCAATTACATTCTACTATGGTCAATACAGGTTTATTGTATGTTTTCAGGTTGTATGTATTTCTTTCAGGCCACTCTTTGTTGATGGGGTGGTGGTAAATATAACTTCAATACCTGGTGTGGTTGAAATCATGTCTTTATTTATGTCCAACACTGTCCAGAACGGCTGGTGGTGAGGGACAGAAAACAAATGCTGACCACTACATTCTAAGAGAACAGGGGTCATAAGTTTTTTGTTTTTCAGAAAAAAATACCTGCTCTGAGAGTTTGCTTCTGTAAAACAACACATTTAACCCCTTCGCTGCAGCGGGAAGTCCGCCGCAGCGCTGGGGGGGGGTTGAGGGGCAGCGCGGTGGCGCTGTGCTCATGACGGAGCCACTCCGTCATGAGCCACGGTTGAGCTGTGCTCATGACGGAGTGGTTCCGTCATGACTCCGCCAAGTTGCATTGTCCCCCCGCGCAGGCGGGGAAACAGCGCCGCGTGGGCGGAGCGGCCGCCAACGGTCGCGGCATGACGGAACCACTCCGTCATGAGCACACGGCAACCGTGGCTCATGACGGAATGGCTCCGTCATGAGCAGGGGAGGGGTTAAAAATGTTTGCTGGATGGCTGTCAAAACCAACAGCGACCAGCCACCAAACTTTTTGTACAATGAATGGAACCACTGTGATATTGTTCCTTTCAATTTACAGAGATGACTGCTGGGCTGCTGTCATCTCTAAATTTGATGGACAGTCACCTACCAGAATTGCACTGGTAATGTCCTACGCCCCCTAACGGATGAAGTACCATCCGTTAACCATAAACCAGGTCCCTAGACATCTGTTTATAGTTTCAATGGGACAGTCTAACTAAGGTCAGAACGTAAGGCTACAGAAAGAAAAATAATCTTGGGACATTTCACATTGGCTAAACACAAATGGTCTTTTAATACAGCATCATCTTCTTGGTGCATTCCACACATTTTTGTAATGCCAACAATATTGCAACTGCTTCCAGCCTGTTGCCCATGGCACCCTATGTATATAAGGGAGGAATATAGTGAACTTTGATAAATGTTCTGTTCTTATCCTGAAAAATGATATGTACTGAAGCCTAACAGGCAAATCAATATAGCATTCAGTCAGGTGTATACAAGGTTATGAAGTAAGGCTCTCAATTATAGACAGTCCTTTTAACAACAACCTCCCCCAGCACCTTAATTCTTCTACCTCCAGGCCATAAAAACGTAGCTGACATTGTAGGGTTTGTGCCATAAATTGAGGAATGCCTCCTCGGTCCACTCCTCATATCCTCCTCTTCATTTAGAGTCAGGTTAAACATTTATTCTCCAACAGCAGAGGTTCAGTTGGTTCCTCCATTGGAAAGCCTTCTGCAGTGGACAATTTCCAAAGAAACTCCAGTTGAATGGCTTTGGAAGGCCCATATTTTTGGAAGGCTTCCAATATGCTTTTTCTGCCTGGAACTGTCCCAAACAGGGAAAATAAATGCCCATGGTGGAAAACCCTCATTGTACCAGCGACATTGTTCCCTTGTTATTCATCTGGTTGGTATTGTAGTTTTGCCAAAAAGGCTCTTGCTGTGTTTCGTGGCTAGCCTGCCAAACTCTAAATGGTGCCCATAGGCACACTACCCATCATTGGGTTTTATTTGCAAAGTAGTAACACTACACTAGGGTGTTTAAATCTAATCTTAGAAAAAGCTTTCCATTAAGATTCCATCGAAAATCACCTGATTTTCCAATCATAATACCATTCCCACTGTACAGTGTTCTCTGTTGGGAATAGAAGACCCTGTGCAAATGCAATGTGTTTTTTAAAACGAGTTCTAATTGGGAAACTATTTGTCCCAGTAACAAACTCTTCCCCCCTTCATCCTCACCAAATTTGTTGGGGATCCATTTACCTTCCCAGCATGGACTCTTGCCAGGTCTTGGCTTGAGTTAAAATCCTACCACTCCAGGCTGGAAGGGAAATGTGAGGAGGTTGTGCATACCCACAAACGTACTTGTTGGTGGATTTTCACACACTTTTAAAGCAAACCACGCCTTGAAAAACCCCAGAAATGTCCCGAGTCCTACAGCCTAAGGGGGATTTATGGCTGCAGACATATCTGCACTCATGGTGGCAGTCCCTGCACCTGTAAAAGGGCTATGCCTACCAGGAATCCCTTTATGAATACCTGGCAGGCATAAGTAAGGGAAATTAAATTTGACTTTGTGACTAGGTCGAAAGTCAAAGGGTGAGCAGAGAAATATAGTTATGTCTAGAAGAAGGATGCACCCTTTTCAGTGACTTTATATCTTGAGAATCATTTCATGTTTTCCAGCCTGAAACTACCAAATGTACTAAGGGGGATACCTCAATAACAGGAGGCGAGTTCAGTTTAGACCACACTTTTCACTTGGGGTTCAGTAAGCCAACTTTCCCACTGTTAAAAACATTACACACAAACTTGAACACAGATTGTAAATTGAGTCATCACACATCAGACCCCTCCTGGACACTGCTAAAAACAGAAATAAACTCCTATTTGAAGTAATCAAAGTACCCTTAATTCAGTACACCACCCATGTTCTTTGAGACCATATGCAACAAATTAGTGGAGTTTTTTACAAAAACGTCAAAGACATAAACATCTCCCTGCCAGCTATCTTTTATGATAAAGCTGAGGAGAATTTATCTTGCAAAGCACAGCACCCCTGGTTCTCTTTCTCCCCAGTTTCTGAGACCAAACTACTTCTAACCATACCCAAGGTAAAACCCACAAATCATCTTTATGACTCTATCCATGGCTCCATCAGTAAAGACCTCGTGAAACAACTACTCCACACTGATCAACTCCTTCCTCAAACAGGATATGTTCTTAGACTGCCTAAAAGTTGGCCAAACCTCTCCTCTTCTGAAACATCAATAAATGTACCCAATGACCTTAACAACTTCATCCAGTCAGGAGCCTTCCCCTTAAGGTGATTGAAAGCTATGTAGCCTCCCAATTGTTGTCCCACATCCATGCAACATACCACCTGGACTCTCTCCAGTCTGGCTTTAGGCAGAGCTACAACACCAAGGTGCCGATCACGATCCGGCAAAAAAATTCCCCATACGACTCGTATCCGGTCTTTTTACCGTACGAATCGTACAAGTGCCGTACAAACTGGCAATCACGATTCGCATGGGAAAAAGTCCATACGAATCGCATTGGGAATAATTCCCCACACGTCCTCGGGTCGGAAAATGTGTCCGACACATCCTCGGACGATTTACCGTACAAATGTGAAAAGTAAAGTCCGACCGCGCAATTACGATCCATCCCGTGCGTCCGATGTTACAACCGTATGGAAAAAACACCGTCCGCACCGAACTCCCATAGCAACCATGGAGACATGAGCCCGCATACGCGTCCAACACTCCCCCCAGCCATCCAATGTACGAATCGAATCCCCACCCGTGTATGTACACCTGTGCATGTACGAGACGTACCCCCACCCGTGAATGTATGGAATGTACCCCCACCCCAACAGTGCATGTACGTACCGTACCCCCAGCCCAACAGTGCATGTACGTACCGTACCCCCACCAAAACCGTGCATGTACGACCCGTACCCTCACCCGCCTACGTACGTACCGTACCCCCACCCCAACAGTGTAAGTACGACCCGTACCCTCACCCGCGTATGCATCGAGCCTACCCCCAACCCAACCGTGCATGTACGACCCATACCCTCACCTGCCTACGTATGGAGCGTACCCCCACCCCAACCGTGCATGTACGACCCGTACCCTCACCCGCCTACGTATGGAGCGTACCCCCACCCCAACCGTGTATGTACGACCCGTACCCTCACCCACGTATGCATGGAGCGTACCCCCACCCCAACCGCGTATGCAAGTAGCGTACCCCCACCCCAACAGCGTATGTACGCACCCTACCCCCACCCCAACAGTGTAAGTACGACCCGTACCCTCACCCGCCTACGTATGGAGCGTACCCCCACCCCAACCGTGCATGTACGACCCGTACCCTCACCCGCCTACGTATGGAGCGTACCCCCACCCCAACCGTGTATGTACGACCCGTACCCTCACCCGCGTATGCATGGAGCGTACCCCCACCCCAACCGCGTATGCAAGTTGCGTACCCCCACCCCAACCGCGTATGTACGCACCGTACCCCCACCCCAACCGTGCATGTACGACCCATACCCTCACCCGCCTACGTATGGAGCGTACCCCCACCCCAACCGTGCATGTACGACCCGTACCCTCACCCGCCTACGTATGGAGCGTACCCCCACCCCAACCATGTATGTACAACCCGTACCCTCACCCGCGTATGCATGGAGCGTACCCCCACCCCAACCGCGTATGCAAGTTGCGTACCCCCACCCCAACCGCGTATGTACGCACCGTACCCCCACCCCAACCGTGCATGTACGACCCGTACCATCACCTGCCTACGTATGGAGCGTACCCCCACCCCAACCGTGTATGTACGACCCGTACCCTCACCCGCATATGCATGGAGCGTACCCCCATCCACACCGTGTATGCAAGTAGCGTACCCCCACCCCAACCGCGTATGTATGAACCCTACCCCCACCCCAACAGTGTAAGTACGACCCGTACCCTCACCCGCACATGCATGGAGCGTACCCCCACCCCAACAGTCTAAGTACGTAGCGCACCCCAGGCCCCAACACCAGCACCTTCACACAACATCACGCATGTACGAGTCGTACCAAGCCAGACACAAGGACAGCACTGTACAACAAAATGCCCGAAGTACACACCGTACACACGTTAAAAACGCACGTACACAACCAGGACAAAGCAAAACAACACAAGAATACACCATTCGAATGGCACAAAGCCACTAAACATGTCCAACAAGCACAAACACTGACCTGCAACTGCCAAAATCCAAAACAGAGGCCCAAAACCCAACCACTCCTTATAACACACCCACCCAAACTTCAAACACAGCCACACCCACCAATGGACCAATAAAAAGGGCCCACACACACAAACCATGAGCCTTTGCAACAGACTCACTGCTGCCAGACCCCACAGACAACCTACAGCACCATACTTGAACCTTTACTACACCTTACACTTGCACACCTTCACACACACACCTTCACAAACACCCCCTCATCACATTCACACACACACCTGCACAACCACACACACACACCCACAACCATCCACACCCACACCCCCACCCCCAACCATCCACACCCACACCCCTCACCATGCCCACTAACAAGAATCCAAAGTTCACTAGCCAAGAGTTGGAGGTCCTTGTCGACAAAATCCTCAGAGTCGAGCCACACCTCTTTGGAACATTGGTCAGACAGACCAGCATTTCCGATAAAACAGCCATGTGGCAGAGGATTGTTGATGCTGTCAATGCTGTTGCGGCCACCAGAAGGACCAGGCAGGAATGCCAAGCCAGGTGGTACGATCTGCAGAGGAGGGTCCGAGCCAAAATGACCGACGACCACAACCAGGCCAACGTCACTGGAGGAGGGCAGCCCCGCAGACCCGTACACTACCATCCCTGGGAGGAGAGGGTGATGGCCATATTGCCGGTGGTGGCAGTCGACGGATTAGAGGGATTCCGAGACCCGGGTGAGTACACAAACAACTCACCTCACATGGGGGGAACGTCATCCACAACCAAACTCACAAACAGGCACGCAACCACCCCAAGCAATCGCATGACTCAACCACACTCCATGAACACGGACATGCCACTGGCGCCAACATGCCCCATGCACCCAGCTGGACAATGCCAAGTCACAGGCCATAGAAAACACCAACACAAGACACGGTAACCCGGATGGCGGGAGTGTGGGCCCCAAAAATCACATAGTGCAACTCAGAAGCAGACAACAATGCCCTCTGCCCATATGGCCCAGGTCACAGCCAGACAAACATTGTGTCCCCACACAGGAAAGACTTGCCAGCAAATGGCGCACGCCTTGCATTAACACATGGGGTGAAGGCACTTATTGCACATGACAGCAGCTAATGAACAGCCAACACTGTGAAAGAGTGGCAGCACACACCACCACAGCAGCAGCGCAGACACAGACACTACACCCAATGGCTGCCTGGAGATCAGAAACAAACTCACATCAACAAGCCAAGGGTCATTCAAAGATCTGCAAAAAGTGTGTGGCTAGGAAGCTGGGCTGAGGTGACAGAGGGTGACACACAGAGGGAGGGAGAGGGGGAGAGAGAGGGAGGGAGACACAGGGAGACGGACAGAGGGAGGAGGCAGACACACAGAGGGAGGGAGAGGGGGACAGAGAGGGAGCGAGAAAGGGACATACAGGGAGACCAAATCAGCCTTGTGGGGTGTGGGAATGTCTGCTCGTCAGCAGGTGGACTGCGTGCATGTAGACAAGGGTGGCCAGTGCCAGAACCCCCCCTCTTCTCCATGGCAAAACACAGGGCCATGTCACAACCTGTGCACGAGCACAACGACAGCTACCTGCATTATCTAAGTGTGTGCAACCACTCCATGTGCCCACGTACAGTGCAACACAGAAGGCGCCAATGCATGGCTCGTCACACCTGCCCACTCCACTGCTGACTGCAGTCACAATTGACGCAGCAAGTAAGACTGTGCCACACATAGGTAAAGTCACAAAAGCTGTGGCCAAGGGACATACCCATGCACAAGTGCACTGTGAGTGGAATGCAAGACATATCCAAATTCCCAGAGGAAATGTGCCAACTTAGAAACCAATGAAACATGGATGTTGCATGGAACAAAATTAACATTGTCTCTCTCACACACAGGTCAACATCGTGGATCACCCCCCAACACAGGGGGGGAAGACTCACAGGACCCGGCTCGGCGGGATGACGGAGCCACCGGCAGCGACGACTCTCACCACTCTGTGGACGAACCCGACCCCGACCAACCTGGCCCCTCTGGTGTCCAACGACCTGCAGCACCTGCGTCTGGTACAACTGGGCCAACCACCACCCCCACTCCTGCCACATCCCAGGAGACACCCAGGATCCCTGCCCCACCACCACAATGCAGCCAGGCTGGCCAGGAGGGACACGGTGACCCGATGTGCCCACAAGGGCAGGCCAGGTGCAAGTGGGCAGGGGTGGTGGGAGTGGAGGACGGCGGAGGCGCGAGCCTGACTAGTTGGCTGGGGAACCGGTATGTTCCCATGTCCGAAACATCCTGGACACATACCGGCAGGACACCACGGGCATGGCCCATGTTGTGTCCACCCTCAACGAGATGAAGGGGACCCTCGAGGAGATCAAGACCCAGCAGGCCCAGCAACATGCGGAGCAACATGCCTGTCTACTGCGACACCAACGGCGGATGGAGGACAGACAGGCTGAGCTCGTGACGGTGTTCACGGGAATTCACAGTACACTCCGTCGGATGGCCGACAACATGGGCAACCCTCCCTGTGCCATCAGGCGTAGAACATCACCACCCACAGGGAGGGATCAGGAGGAGGAGGAGGAGACATCCGACGGAGCATCCCAAACATCGTCACGGCCTGCTTCCAAGGGTCCCCGCAGGAGGGCGGGTCGTCCACGGAAAAGACCTTGAGGGTCGGCGCAACAGCACCATCTCCCAGGACACCTGGCCTGGCACCTGGCCCACTGAAGCACCAGCAGCACAGCAGCAAAAGACATGCTGGTCACTGTCTGACCAATGTTGACAAAGACTGTGGCATGGACTCTGAGGATTTCAAATGGCAAGGACACCAACTCCCCTAGTGAACTTTGGATTCCACACACCCGGAAAGCCCCTTATGTCAAACCCCCCCCCCACCCCCTACCAAAACCAAAATAAAACGTCACACCATAAAGAGAAGATGCCTACTCATTGCATTATTACCTAACATGAGTGTTGAAAAGTCTAACCATGCCTGAGTTCTCATTTGACTTCAACCATCCACACCCTGGGGCCTGAGTCTGGCACAGGACACACATGGGTCACATTGTATTAGGCAAGACATACATGGAGCACCATACACACCCGTGATGGGCCCAACCAGCTGAGGGGGTGACCGCACAACCGTGCCCACAGACATGTTGAGTACAGCGACAGCCATGCGCAGAGGTCAGGGATCATGGGGAGTGTCCTGGGGGGCACCAAGGTATGTGTGGACAGGTGGCAGAACCATGTCCTGCAAGCTTGAGTCAGGTGGATGCAGAGAATGGTGGCCTGGCCAACGTTGGATGCATGGGGATGGCACATGTCACAATACCCACACAGTCATGGACATCATGCACAATACACAGTCTAATCCCACACAAACAGCTTGCATCTTGCTACTTGACACATAGACACATAGCCACTATCACGGAAAACCATGCCAGACATGCCGGATGCACCGTGGCAACACACCAGCATTGACTGAGAAGAGGCACCTTGGAGGCATAGGGACACCTTTATTAGTCATGTATCCTATATTGCAGAGGCAACTCGGAGTATACATGAACGGGTCATGTGGAGTAACATGTGGGTCCAACACTGGAACACCCCTTCTGCAGCACAAATGCGTGATAGCCATGGAACTGCCACACAAGTGTCGGCTAACAGCTAAACACCCCCTGCTGCTCACGGAGAGACTGCCATACACCATTGATCCGCTGATGTGGAAGTCCCACACCATGTCAATCCAATGCAAACCGTATGTGTCCGAGGGCAGTGTAACACACATTGATGCCATCATCACATTCCACAATCCCATCACAGATGACTGGCAACAAGTCTGACCATCTATTCAGGTGTACCCAGCTGCATGCCATGTGTACCATGGTGATGCGACATGTCTGCAGAGGAACTAAACATCCACAGGGCAGTGTGCATACACCGTAAACAACTGCCACACCCAATACACCCCTGATGCATCCCTTACCCTAAGGAGACTTCCAAACTTGTCCGTGCGTGTTACGCTGAGCCAGCACACGATGACGTGTCCATGAGGAATAGCAGTGCCACAACAATGCAACCAGCAGACGGCATGCGCAAGTACCTGGGGAAGAGAGACACACAAGAAGTCAGCCACAAAAACCACAGCCACTTGCATGTGCATGTACTCGACACATGTAAGGATGACAACATGCTAGGACACAATTATGACTGGGGAAATACACATCACTGGCACCATCACTCCAGTGACACATCCACACACACCTCTGACTCACGTGCCATACATGCAGATGGACACACACATCGCAACACATGCCACACGGGGTCCAATGCGTGCACACACAGACACTGGTACTCACCACTAAGCAAAGAAGTCGCGTATGACCCGAGTCCGGATGTCCTCTTGCGGAACCACATCCTCCACATCACTAGCCCCATTGCCAAGACCTTCGTCCTCCACGGGTGGATGGTCCTGATCATCTTGATCCAGGATGAGTGGCACAGCTTTCTCAACTGCCATGTTGTGCAGCATGCAGCAGACCATGAAGATTTTGCAGACCTTCGCCGGGGCATATGGGAGGGCGCCGCCGGTCTTGTGGAGGCACCGGAATCGGCTCTTCAGGAGGCCAAATGTCCTCTCTATCACTCGCCTTGTCCGGCCATGGGCGGTGTTGTAGCTGAGCTGGGTCGGCGTGATGGGGTTGCGGAGAGGTGTGATCAGCCATGGCATGTTGGGATAGCCAGCGTCCCCTACATGGAAAGCACATGGACATAAGTAGGACAGGAGAAGCGGTCGTGCTAGAAGTATACGCAAAATACATGACAGACAGGGTGTACCTACCAACAACACATGCTCGTTCGTTGCGCAGCTGCGTCATCATTTCAGGCACCCTGCTACACCTCATGATGTAGGCATCATGTGCTGATCCTGGAAAACGAGCACAGACATGTGAAATCACCATGTTGGACAGACACACCACAAGGGCATTGATGGAGTGGTAGTGCTTGCGATTCCTGTACGCTACCTCCTGTGCCTGTGGTGGTACCAAAGCCACATGTGTCCCATCTATGGACCCAATGACATGGGGCATCCCTCCCAGGGCATAGAATCCACGCTTGACACCAGTCAACATTTCAGGGGTTGGGAAATGGATGAACTCATCCAGGTGAAGCAACATGGACTCTAAGAAATCATGCAGCACACGGCAGAACATGCTCTGGGACATGCCACCAACATGAGCAATGGTATTTTGAAAGGTACCCGTGGCAAGAAAATGTAGGGCTGCCATTACCTTCAGCTTGGGTGTCAGTGCCGTAGGATACCTGTGCAGCGGTTGCAGGTGTGGTGCCAGCCTCGCCGTCAACTCCAGAATCAACGGTTGGGGGAAGTGGTAGCACCGGATACAGTCATTCTCCCGCATGTCAGCCAAGTCCGGAATTGCTCTGGGAAGAGGCGGCGCTCTGCAGTAATTTGGAAGTGACAAGGAAGAGTGAGTGCACTACAACAACAATTTTTGGGTGCTGAGCACATGTTAATTTGTCAACATACGGAGTCAGGTATGTGCCACATGCCCTGGACACGTATGGCTGCCAGGTGACACTCCTACCAAGACCCAGCTACACACGGAGATTGTGAACCTCCACATGCCATGGCATAGGATTAGCTGTGTCCCAGTGTAAGTGAACAACCAGATGCAACACAGGAGTGACATACATCCACACATCAGCAGAAGTAGGATGTCGATTGCAGAGACTGGTAGCGGAACACTAGAGCCACAGGTCACATGACATTACACTAGGACAGCCCACACACCTTGCCATGAAGGTGTACATGTAATGACTCACCACACATTCATAGAGAGGATGCAGACATGTCCTTGTGATGCTACTCCGTGTCCCATGCATACATACGCACCTCACATCCGATGCCACATGTGGCCTTGTGTGCGTAACAGTGTGCCATGTCCATCTACACACAGACACATGTTGGTTGCTGCAACAGCTGATGCTTTTGAGGGAGCTCCAACATCAAGCTAATGGGAACCCCCAACACATACATGACATAGTCACATCGTGCACCGTGTGTAGTGACATGTCTGGTGTGGTAACCCCTGTAGCGGGCATCAGGGGACACCTGCGTGTGTTGTTGACCGTGGCATGCCAGTGACGCTCATCCCAAGTGTGCAGTACGACATGCACACATGTCAAAGGAGTCAAGGGCATGCCTGGCACACATAGCACCGTCACACATAACATCTGTACACATCTCATCATACATCTGGTGCCATCTCGACTCAGGAGTAATGTGCCACATCACAGCCTTTCACACCTGTGCCCCACACATGTAGTACTGCCCAGACAATGCCTTGGTGTCCATCCATGGACAAGTATGTCAGCCCTATTCCTTCCTGTGTGCTGCCTGTCACCACTGTGATGTGTGAAAGGCACCGTACTGCCGCTAAGAGGGCCTGTGTACGTTCCATATCACTATGGGAGTGCTGCTGTATGTGTACCCATAGTGATAGTGAGCGTACGCACGCGTGTACGGTCCGTATCACTATGGGAACGCATACGCGAGAACACCCATAGTGAAAGTGAGCGTACATGCGTGTGTACGGTCCGTATCACTATGAGTACGCATACGCGACAACACCCATAGTGACAGTGAGCGTACATGCGTGTGTACGGTCCGTCTCACTATGAGTACGCATACGCGACAACACCCATAGTGACAGTGAGCGTACATGCGTGTGTACGGTCCGTCTCACTATGGGTGTTCTCGCGTATGCGTACTCATAGTGATAGTGAGCGTACATGCGTGTGTACGGTCCGTCTCACTATGGGTGCTCTCGCGTATGCGTACTCATAGTGATAGTGAGCGTACAGGCGTGTGTACGGTCCGTCTCACTATGGGTGTTCTCGCGTATGCGTACTCATAGTGATAGTGAGCGTACAGGCGTGTGTACGGTCCGTCTCACTATGGGTGTACATGCGTATGCGTACTCGTAGTGATAGTGAGCGTACAGGCGTGTGTACGGTCCGTCCCACCATGGGTGTTCATGCGTATGCGTACCCATAGTGGTACGGACCGTACACACGCCTGTACGCTCACCATCACTATGAGTACGTATACGCGTGAACACCCATGGTGGTACGGACCGTACACACGGCTGTACTCTCACTATCACTATGAGTACGCATATGCGTGAACACCCATGGTGGTACGGACCGTACACACGGCCGTACGCTCACTATCACTATGAGTACGCATACGCGTGAACACCCATGGTGGTACGGACCGTACACCTGGCTGTACGCTCACTATCACTATGAGTACGCATACGCGTGAACACCCATAGTGAGACGGAACGTTCACACGGCTGTGCGCTCACTATCAGTATGAGAACGCATACGCGTGAACACCCATAGTGAGACGGACTGTACACACGCCTGTACGTGCCGCTGATATGCATTTGGGGTGCCATAGGGCCCCGGGACGCACCGTACCTGTGTGTGAAGCTCCAAATTACATAGGGGACACATGAGGGACAAGTATAAAGGCCTACATGCATGCTGGTTGTCATGGAGACCAAGTTTAAATTTTGATTTTTTGTTCTGCAGGTGCACAGCAGTAGGCAGTTTGAATGAATCTACTTTGTTGCAATGTGGTTCTGGAGTTGACATCATGCTGAAGAAAAAAACACAATAAGAACCCACTGACTGTGCTAGGTTTGAAGCGATTGTAGGAAACATAGGATGCAAATGTGAGTGACCAATCACTCTGTACTCCTGTGCATGAAACAGGCCAGCAAGGCAGATATAAGGCAGCCAGGTCCCATGAGGGAGCACTTGCCTGCACATCTTTGTATTCGTCGACCCAGCTGCTGCTACTGATTCCCTGGAACCATGTCAAGGTCTGTGGAGAGGTCACAGCCCTTCACCCTGGAGGAGAACCTGGCTTTGCTGGATGTGATCCTCCCACAGTACCCCCTGCTGTATGGGCGACCAGGGTATCAGGTGAGTGCAGAGTCCACAAGCACAGACTGTGTCCCTTTTTTGTGAGTGTGACTTCTGCCATTGTGTCCAGGTGTGACACACATGCTATGTACTGTAGGGGGGGTCCCAGGGGGGGAATGCCTGATGTCTCCCAGCCAGAGCATGCTGTGGTGCATGTCTGCCGTCCTCACTTGCATTGTGTTTACTGTGACAATCACTGCATGGTGCATGCCACATTCTGCCGGTCTTGTCCTCCTGTAAATGTAGCCCCTACAGTCCTCATGTGATTATGTGCTCATACCAGTGTGACAGGTGACTGTACCCACAGATGTGTGTTTGTTCAGTGTACCTGTGCTGTGAGTGTCCACATGATGTGTTCGTACCCTGGACATAGGTGTGTGTGTAAGTCCCCTGTCATGTGGGTGGGTGCATATGTGGAGTGTGGCACCCGGGCTGCATGAGGTATGGATATACCCTGACCATGTGATGTGAGCAGGGAGCAGTGCTGTGTGTCTGATGTGCAGGGCCAGCCCCACACCTGTGAGCCCCCCCCGTCTAGTGGCACATGTGCAGAGTGAGGTTTGTCGCTGCATTTGGCAATGGCAGGTGGATGTCCTGTGCCTGTGTGTGTCTGTGTAGTCTGCTGCGGTAGCGTCAGTGGCCTGTGGCATGTGACTGCTTAGGGGTGCTGCATATTATCCTGGTGTAGCTTGTGATGCACAGTGTGAGCCTGGATCATTGATTGTGTAGTTGCCCTCATTCCACCTGTGTACTTACAATGGCACGTGCTGCTTTTGCCCTTCCCCAGAGGATCATGCCCCTATGACAAAGGTGCAATGCGTTGGATGTATACTATGCCTTGTTGTAAACAGCAAATTCGTTCTAATATGTCTCTCTGTGACATGTGCATGGTGTATTGATGTAGTTTCACTTGTTCATCCTCACAGGTAGGCGCCTCTGCCAAGAAGCAGATATGGCTGACCGCCGTCAGTGCCGTAAGGAGTGCGGATGGTCGCAAGCGGCGCCTGGCCCAGGTGAGGAAACGCTGGCAGGATATCCGGTGCTGGACGCGGAGGATCGCACGGGTCCTGCTGGGGGACTCACCTGTGGGCCCTAAGAACCATGGGCGTCGCCGACTGACCCACATCCACAAGCGTGTGCTGGCGGTGGTCTTTCCTGACATGGACAGGCGCTTACAGGAGAAGCAGCAGCAGGAAGGGGGTAGGTACATGTGTGTTTGTTGTGTGTCACCAGCATTTGTAAGTGCACAGTTGCATGGATACACTGCCAGGGTTTAAAGGTGCTGTGCAGATCCAGTTACCCACAGTATAGCTGTGCTCTCCTGCCTCCCTTCCCCTCCTTGCAATGTGTTCCCTGGTCTGTGTGTAGTCACTCCTTCACAAGGTAATGTAGGCTGGCGCTTTCTCCACGTGAACAATACCTGTAGCATCATGTGTGGTGGTGGTGTGTAACAGGTTTTGGGACCTTGCCTGTGCCCTGTCCAGTTCAGTACATGTGGGTTCCATGTCAGTTGGCACTGATGCTGAGTCCAGACATGGGAGTTAGTCTCTCATGTGTCATGCCTTACAGCGCGCATGTCCTATGTTGTGGCCTGTGACATGATGTGCATGAGTGTGCGATACGCATAGTGCAGGGATGGTGGCGTGTGTTGCAGTCATACCCATTCAGGACCATGGAGTTGTGTGGCCACTACTGTCCCCTGGGGCATATTTTCCTAGGTCTCATGTGTGTCATCACAAAACCTGGACACTCTCAGTGTCTACAGCATAGGTTGTGCTCTGTGCCATTGTCCCCTGGCACCATGTATATTGACGTGAAATGTAGTACAAGTGTCCACTGTACAGCCTGACCTGATTTTCCTTGTTCATACTCACAGTGGCCAGTGCCTGTGTGTCTCGTTACAATCATCTGATGATGGCCATTTGTACATGAATATTTGGACAGGCGCACCTTGGGTATTTGGCGTCCAATCTTGCATTTATGCAGCCCCTGTGTATTTCACCCAGACTAAGAGATGTAAGTGCCATCTGTGTCTCACCAAATTGTCTCATGCAGGGGGTGGTTTGTGCGGGCCAAGCCTACATGTCAAAACAAGAATTCTCCTTGCTAGGTCTGGCCAGTGTGTGATGTTTGTCTGGACATACACTCAAGGTGCAGTGAGCCAGTCATGGTGGGCGTGTTTTCAGTATTTCCTATGCAGTATGTGCCTCAAGTTCATGGATATGGTCCCTCCTCATCCCTAATTTCGGCGCCGCTGTGTGGTGCAGATGCAGTGGTGGATTGTCCCCAGGGCCTGGCTCCTATGTCAAACTACATTTCATGTCATTTGCTATTGTGTCATGCTCTCCATGTATTTTCTGTGGCATGGTGGGTCAACCAACTGTGTGTTGCATGGCCTACATCTGTACCTTGTTTTTTAGATGTTACTGATCTTTCTTTGCAGGCTATGCACTGTAACCTATGTAGATTGGACTCATGTGACACATGTATACAGGTGTGTGATTAATTGCTGTCTCTTCACCTTGCCCACAGCATCGTCGGGGGACACGGAGGCAGACATGAGCACAGACGGAGCGGAGGGACCGAGCACCAGTGCCAGCGTTGACATCGTGGCTGGCACATTGAGTGGTACACAGGCGGAGGAGAGTGAGGCCGAGGACCTGTCCACTGGCACGACTGAATATGAAGCTGACGGGTCCGAGGATGATCTCTCCGACTGGGCGGAGGCTGCACCAGCAGCTGACAGCGGCACAACATCGCACCCCGCCCCCTCCATTGCCTCCCACTTGCTCGTGTCCCTTCCCAACGTGCCCGCTCACCACATGTCTCCTTTGTGCCAGGCACCACACCCCCTGCCCCTGTCTCCACTGCTGCCGCCAATGCCGAGTCTGTGGACATCCAGCGGCAGTTGCAGGTTGGTCAGGCTGCGATCCTTAATGTCCTCCATGGCCACAGCCAAGTGCTGCACAACATGGAGGCATACTTGGAGGGCATTTTTTCATCGCAGGCTGACCAACGCAACTTGCTGAGGTCCATTGACTCGACACTGACTGCAGCAGTGGGTCTCCTGCAGCGCTACGTCCAACCCCCTCCCCCTGCCCCATCCACACTTCCCACTCCCATGCCTGTCCCACGTACACCCAGACGTCAGCATGCACCCACCACAACAGACACAGGCACCACACCAGCAGGGAAGGTCTTACGCACACCTCCTGGCATGCACACACAGGGTGAAGTAGGCACACCCACTGGGTCGGGGGAAAACGTAAGTCACGCAGCCAGAGTGGGAGTCCGCATTCCACCAAATCCACTCCCTCCAAATCCCCTCCCCTCAGCTCTCCTGGCCACATATCCGGCAAGGACTCCTTCATGGCCGCCCTGTCCCTGAGCCCCACTGTGACACCACCCCGCAAGCGGTCAAGGGAGTCCCCGGTCAGGGTGGTTGAGTCCCCCCCCCTGTCCACACCCTCCCCCAGTGGCGCTGCGACCCATCCCTCCGCCCCCCCCCCCTCCTTGGGGCCTGTGGTTCCTTCGGGTGCAGGGGAGACGCTGGAGGACCTCGCTAAGGTGTGCAGCGACATCCTGGCCTCCGCCTTTGGCCCAGCCCCACCCCCTGTGGTGGAGTCCTCCATCCCTGCACCCACGACACCTACCCTTCGCCCTCCTGTCCCTGCGGTGCCTGGTCCTTCCCCCCCACATGATGCCCTCCCCGCTGTGGAAGACAAATGAGTCTGACTGTGCAGGCAAGCCAGGGGACACGCGTCCCACTGTGTCCCCCATCCAGCTGTGACTCATGGACTGCCCTATGGGCTTTGTAAATATTGAACTTTATCCACACACACATTATTTGGAAATGCTGATTAAAGCCTTTTTTTTTCTCCTTTGAACACTACTGCTTTCGTGGTGTTGCTGTTGGTGGGGCTGCTACATGATTTTGGGTGGTGATCATGTGTTGGGTGTGTGGGAAATGTAGTAGTGTGCTGGTCATAGGGGGGACCCTGGTATCTGTGTGCCATCACAAGCTGTTGGCTAAATTACTTTGTTCATGTAAGCAGTTACTGCATGGTGACATCGTCCCAAGGTGTGTTCCTTCCTCTGTGTAACCTGACATCTTCCCTGCAGGGTGTTTCCAATATGTGGTGCTGAGCTGTGTCTACATCATCTGGGTGTGTGACGGACTCCTTCAACTTTGCACATGCATGCTGAGCGATGTCTCCACCTGCATCATTCATGGCATCCTTGGTGGTCACTGTACTTGTGTATGTAGACTGTTGACATGACTTCATGTGGACATGTTCTCTTTTAGGCGCTATGCATGTGTGTACTCCCAGCCTCGCACACATGTGGTAAATGTACTGCAGGGTCTTTGTGCACCTGACTGACATTTGTGGCCATTGTATCTGTGGGTACTCCACCCTTTGCGTTCCATGGGCACTGGTGGGAGGACTCTGCACCCACCCCTCCTGTCTCTGGGCACTGCTGGGAGGACTCTGCACACACCCCTCCTGTCTCTGGGCACTGCTGGGAGTGATAGGCACCCACCCCTCCTGTCTCTGGGCACTGCTGGGAGGACTCTGCACACACCCCTCCTGTGTCTGGGCACTGCTGGGAGGACTCTGCACCCACCCCTCCTGTGTCTGGGCACTGCTGGGAGTGATAGGCACCCACCCCTCCTGTCTCTGGGCACTGCTGGGAGTGATAGGCACCCACCCCTCCTGTCTCTGGGCACTGCTGGGAGGACTCTGCACACACCCCTCCTGTCTCTGGGCACTGCTGGGAGTGATAGGCACCCACCCCTCCTGTCTCTGGGCACTGCTGGGAGTGATAGGCACCCACCCCTCCTGTCTCTGGGCACTGCTGGGAGGACTCTGCACCCACCCCTCCTGTGTCTGGGCACTGCTGGGAGTGATGGGCACCCACGCCTCCTGTCTGTGGGCACTGCTGGGAGTGATAGGCACCCACCCTCCTATGTCTGGGTACTGCTGGTGGGACTCTGCACCCACCCCTCCTATGTCTGGGCACTTCTGGGGGGACTCTGCACCCACCCCTCCTGTCTCTGGGCACTGCTGGGAGGACTCTGCACACACCCCTCCTGTCTCTGGGCACTGCTGGGAGTGATAGGCACCCACCCCTCCTGTCTCTGGGCACTGCTGGGAATGATAGGCACCCACCCCTCCTGTGTCTGGGCACTGCTGGGAGGACTCTGCACGCACCCCTCCTGTGTCTGGGCACTGCTGGGAGGACTCTGCACCCACCCCTCCTGTGTCTGGGCACTGCTGGGAGTGATAGGCACCCACCCCTCCTGTCTGTGGGCACTGCTGGGAGTGATAGGCACCCACCCCTCCTATGTCTGGGCACTGCTGGGGGGACTCTGCACCCACCCCTCCTGTGTCTGGGCACTGCTGGGAGGACTCTGCACCCACCCATCCTGTGTCTGGGCACTGCTGGGAGTGATAGGCACCCACCCCTCCTGTCTATGGGCACTGCTGGGAGTGATAGGCACCCACCCCTCCTATGTCTGGGCACTGCTGGTGGGACTCTGCACCCACCCCTCCTATGTCTGGGCACTGCTGGGGGGACTCTGCACCCACCCCTCCTGTCTCTGGGCACTGCTGGGAGGACTCTGCACACACCCCTCCTGCCTCTGGGCACTGCTGGAAGTGATAGGCACCCACCCCTCCTGTCTTTGGGCACTGCTGGGAGGACTCTGCACTCACCCCTCCTGTGTCTGGGCACTGCTGGGAGGACTCTGCACCCACCCCTCCTGTGTCTGGGCACTGCTGGGAGGACTCTGCACCCACCCCTCCTGTGTCTGGGCACTGCTGGGAGTGATAGGCACCCACCCCTCCTGTCTGTGGGCACTGCTGGGAGTGATAGGCACCCACCCCTCCTATGTCTGGGCACTGCTGGGGGGACTCTGCACCCACCCCTCCTATGTCTGAGCACTGCTGGGGGGACTCTGCACCCACCCCTCCTGTCTCTGGGCACTGCTGGGAGGACTCTGCACACACCCCTCCTGTCTCTGGGCACTGCTGGGAGTGATAGGCACCCACCCCTCCTGTCTCTGGGCACTGCTGGGAGCACTCTGCACACACCCCTCCTATTTCACGATATGTACGCTTAGGTCATACACGGGTGTCGGTTCGCTCCATGCATACGAGGTGGGGGTATGGGTCGTACTTACACTGTTGGGGTGGGGGTACGCTCCATGCATACGCGGGTGAGGGTACGGGTCATACTTACACTGTTGGGGTGGGGGTACGGTACGTACATACGCGGTTGGGGTGGGGGTACGCTCCATGCATACGCGGGTGAGGTTACGGGGCGTACTTACACTGTTGGGGTGGGGGGTACGCTCCATGCATACGCGGGTGAGGGTACGGGGCGTACTTACACTGTTGGGGTGGGGGTACGCTCCATCCGTACGCGGGTGAGGGTACGGGTCATACTTACACTGTTGGGGTGGGGGGTACGCTCCATGCATACGAGGGTGAGGGTACGGGTCGTACTTACACTGTTGGGGTGGGGGGTACGCTCCATGCATACGCGGGTGAGGGTACGGGTCGTACTTACACTGTTGGGGTGGGGGGTACGCTCCATACATCCGCGGGTGAGGGTACGGGTCGTACTTACGCTGTTGGGGTGGGGGTACGCTCCATGCATACGCGGGTGAGGGTACGGGTCGTACTTACACTGTTGGGGTGGGGGGTACGCTCCATATGTCCGCAGGTGAGGGTACGGGTCGTACTTACTCTGTTGGGGTGGGGGGGTACACTCCATGCATAAGGGGGTGGGGGTACGGTCTGTACATATGCATCCCCACGCTATGTGATGCTTGTGCGGGCCATACCCAGGCCTTTGCCACGTGGGTACAGCCGTCCCGCCATTGTTGGGATGACGTAGGTGTGGGCGGGGTACGACTCGTACCCACGCTCTTAAGGCGTGGGTACGGGACGTACCTGTATTGTTGTGTTGCCGGTTCGCGTCGTCAAGCACTTCCGTTGTGGCGGACGCTGGCTTTGCTGGACACGCCCCCACCCCCTCGTAGTGACCAGGGCCTGGAGGTCAGGTATGTCCAGGGCATGTGTGCTGTGTGACTTTGGTGGGGGTTTTGTGACCTGCCCCTGGTCCCGCCCCCCCCTTTTCCCCCCTCCCTTTGTTGTTCTGACCTTCTGCGGCGTCTGCGTCCGAACCTGTAGAGGAGGTTGACTGCTATGAGGGCCGGGATGACACGTAGGTTCGGGTCCATGTCTGTCCGTCGCGTACAGGTACTCCTTGTTTGCGTCGTCCTGCTTTCCCGGCAGTTTTTGGTTGCCGGAAAATATTCGCCGTGCGGGATGACGTCGGTGCGAATCGTGATTCCTGGTTCGTGTATGGCAGGCTGCGTGCGTCCCGACGTCACGTCGGCGCTTTCCCGGATCACATTTGTATGTTTCTTTTAGTCGGTCGGGGTTTTGTACGATTCGTCCGGTAATGGTGTGTCCGTGCGAATTGTACTTCCATGTTTGTATATTGTTCCGACCGGGTACGCGTCGGACGGAGAATATGCTCCGTCCGACGGTTCGTACCCGGTTTTTACAGGATCGTGATCGGCACCCAAGACTGCAAATCTGCATATTGTGGATGATGCTCACTACATCCTTGACTCTGTAAATTAATGCCTTTGCGTTCTCTCCTATTTCTCCTTTGCATTTGACACAGTCAACCACCATGCTCTGATAAACACCCTGAAGGATCAAATAGTAATTGAAGAGATAGTCCTTAACTGGTTCACCTCCTATTTGATGAACCACTCTCAAGTAGGGAAAACTGGGAGCTCTGTCTCGAAGAAAGTTAGCCCACAGCAAGAGGTCCTCCAAGATTCAATCCTCTCCCCATCCATATATATTCATGCTCAATCTTGAGCCTCTCTATGTCACCCTTGGAAAGTCTGGAATCCTTTTTTACCAGTACGCCGATGATACTTGAAGTTCGCTTCCCCAGATGATATCATCCCCCAATCTAACTCCTTGATAAGAATTTAACCATGGATGTCAAATTACCACCTTAAACTAAACCCTGCTAAAAGAGAATTGCTTTACAGATCTCTGAAGAAAACCAATCTATTTGTACAACATTGGATGGAATTCCTCCCTACCTTGGAGTGCAAACCCCCCATTGTTATGAATGCTAAGTCACTTGGCTTCAACATCGACAGCTGACTCAACCTTCAGATTCATAGCCCAGCCATAGCCAAGAGTACCTGCTCTCAACTAAGGCTGCTATGGGAGATCTGGTAGCCCATCCCAGAACAGGACCTAAAATTATTCATACAGGCATTGGTTCTTTCCAGACTTGATTATGGGATCTGACTCTTCTCAGGCATCACCAAAGTTCACTTAGGTCCACTCAGAGCAGTTCTACATACTGCAGCCTGCTTTGTTACCCGTCATAAGAAATTGACTGTAAAGGCGAGAGCCCATTTTAAAACTGACCGCACCACACTCAAGGCACTGCACTCCTCTTTTACCACATACCTAACTGAAAATTTCAATGTGCAGTTCCTTCTCCTGGACCTTCCCCCTTCAAACAAGAGCAGTCCATGAACCAATTATTATCGGGAAGTGCTACAAGAATTTGGAACTCCCTCCCTCCGGCTCTCTTTTTGACTTCATGTTGCTACCTTCAAAAAAGATCTCAAACCCATTGTTTGAAAGGCACTTGGTTTAAATTCCTTTTCTCCCACTCCCTCTCAAATGTCTGCTCTTATTTTTTTCAATGTTGTATCTCAATGAATTCCTGTGTTGATTGTTTAGGAATTGCATTGGTTTACAGCTTATCTCTCACTTACTCTTGATGATCTGCTTTTAATTCTTTCTAGGCTGTACCTCTAAAGTACTTCTTCTGTGATCTTCTGGTAACTGTTCTGCTATAAAGCACTGAGATGCCTCTGGGCCATGTCCATTCTACATAAAATCACCTAAATAAATAATATAAACAAAAACATGAAAATGGATACCACATGACAGAAATTGCAACTATAAATACATTTATTAAAGTGAAACTAAATGAAAAATACATACATGTATGTTTGTTAGCAGGAAGTATCTTTAAACCCATTTGTTTGTTTTACAATACCTTGGATTTTCGAGGTGGAAAAGAAAGGATTCTGTAATCCCAGATCTAAGCATTTATATTTTCATGATAGAAATTACAGTGAAAATATGATACAACAAGAAAGCCCTCAGAAGTACACACAGGTGCTTTCCACAAATAATACAAAAAAAAATCCACATTGATACATCTTTCTCTTATTTATTTTTGTATTTATTACAGTGAAATTTTGCTTTGACAAGAAGAAAGAATATTAGATAAGATACAATGGTGGCTATACTGGTTGATATGTTTGTCTTAATTTTTTAGATGTTAACTCTAATTGCAGAGAATCTGCAACCGCTCAGTGCAGCACGGCACCAAATAACTCCATGGGTTCACTGACCGTCTGTCTTTCCTGGTTGTGTATCACAAAGTATCCCGGGCAACGATTTATATTTTGGATTTTTAATGGTGCTGAACCTAAACCTTATTTCACAAAACGAGTCAAAATGTATTCTTTCACTCATTATCAAAATGTAACATAAGAAAGTCCAAAAAGGGATTGAAGTGAATAAATAATTTAGGAATGATAGAATATGTAAATAAAAAACAAGACGAAATGCAAATGTCCTACTGGTCAGCATTAAGAGGCAATATGCACGTGTGTGTGCACGCTTCCATGCATGCATATGTGTGTGTGCGTACACTACGTTGCGTCAGACGTTTGTATATTTTGGTATTTTATGAATTAATCTAAAATTTGTGTATGCTTAACTATTCCAAATTGTGTTTATGTCGTAGTGTACCCTGAACTAGTTGAAAGTAGAAGTTTGATGTTTTTCTAATAAAAGGAAAGGACACACATATGTGGAAGATTTGCAAGATGCCATATGTTCCAATAACTTACAGTCCGTTAGGCATTTTCTAATTTTAATTTCCATTTTAATTTTACACTAAATCAACATCTGTATAAAAACAGTATGGCAATATTCTTTACCCTAGGAAATCGTTCCTTACTTTCTTGATTGTTGTAAACTGTTGAACAGGCTGTCATTCTAATGTGAAGATATATACTTGTAGCATGATGTCTAGGCCACAGAACAATTTTGCGTAGGCTCACACAGATATCACTGACCTAAAAGTAAATCATCATATTTACCAATCTCAGCGGCTAGTCAAATAGGTAACCTCTCGAATTCATGGGGGGTGGGGGTTGCTAGCGAAAAAAATGACTATGCAAGACATTGCTTTGTGAGGCGAGGGATTTGGCAAAGGCAGGATACAATGAAGAGCAAGAGTCTCGATCAGTGGTCCGCAGCACCTGCTGTATGGGGTGGATCAGGCAATGTTGCGCTTATGATGATTAAAAATTGTAGAACAGCAATTAAATAGTGAAGCAGGACTGTTCTTTATTTGGCTTTCTTTAAAAAAAAAAACAGTTCAAGTCAAGACATTGAGTCTTGATAGATCCATACAACACCATATGTTTGAAGTGATCCAATTGGCAGCTCCCATTGCAGCATATGAGTAAATTGACTTGCTTCTCTCTGGTCAAGGGGTCTACAATTTAGGAGTATTCTGTCCCTTGCTGTATTGAGTTATATTTAAGGATTTTCAGTCCCCAGCCAGATCTCACAAGCATTTCCATTCCATCCTTCCCAGCAGTCGCAGTTTCCACAGCTACATATGCCGTTGCCTACAACAAAGGGAACAGGGGATAATTATAACTATCAAATTGTACGGCAGTGCATTCAAATCTCTTACTTAACGAGGGTAGCAGGTCGTAATCAGAAGCTTCTCGCTGGAGCGGCGCACGTGTTCCCTTTGTGTGGGGCACTTTATTTTCAAGCAAGCGACTGCCAGAAATATGGACCTCCAGACAACTAATAGCATCTTTTCAACCCTGCTCTCAGCAAAGTGCCCAACGCTATAATCATTTTGCCTTTTATCGCATGTAAGACTGCTTTTACGTGAAAATAATATGGCGCTGCCCTTAAATGTTCCTCCCGCACTGAATAACGCTATCGCAAATCATGAGGCACATTATCTACAGCTTCAGAATGAGTCCTCATCGAATGTTCCTAAATTTTGTGTAACAGAGGGTGTCTGCTGAGGTGATGTGTGCTGTTAGGATGGGGTGGGGGGTGTAAGAATTAAGCCCATGAAGAAAAGATTCCAACTAAAATGGCTGCCTAAATCTTATAGTGCACAAATGCAAATATTGCACCTCGAGGTAAAGCCCGCCAAGCCATTAAGTGCTGCTGAGGACAACAGCCACAAGCACTTCAACTCAACCTTCAGGTATGCAACCTTTGTCTTAATATGGCAGTCATAGGCTTTGTTAAGTGGGGGGTTCGTGTTTTTTCCATACTTTGGATTTCCAGCTTTCACACACCATCTGTGTGGTGTCTGTTAGAGTAAGGAAGAGCTGTTTTTGTTTTAAATATATGCTGTTTCCCCTTAGCCTTGTATCCGCCGGGACTAGGTAAGGCACTGCCTATTGCTGAGAACGTTTTTTTGGGAGACAGAATAATTTCTCAGTGTCCCGAGGAGTAGAGCATGCCCTTTCAAAACACAAGAGCTAAGACACAAAAAAGCATATTCACAGTATTTGCATTCTTTAAGAATCAATTGTGAGTATACAGTTTGTTCAATAATTTAACAAGTGTTTTGGTCTCATGCTGATGTGTCCCACGTATGTTATGTTATTGCCCTTTTTTTAGTCATTTAGAGAAATATTATTGTAAGACACACATCTGCATTCTTGAATTTATCCCGCAGTTTCATTGGGCCTTTACTTAAAGGTGTATACTGAGTTCGAGGCTCATACCAACAGTTTGTGGGAAGGGTGGATGACAAGGTCAGGTTGAGCAGGTTGATCAGAGTTGGCCCAGTCATGGTATGTTATCTAGAACACGCTTGTGCTTTATGGGGCTCTTGATCTGGCAACAAGACATCCCTCAATTGGCTCAAACTTATTATATTACTGAGATATGTGATATATAATTCTCCAATACTTTTAAATGAAGCAGACAATGCCTTTTCCATGCCAAAATTAAATATTAAATTTTAAACTAATTTTTTAATATTATTTTCTCTCTTTTTTATGATATTGCAGATGTGTGTGGGTATATTACCTCAAGTTAATATACACATCCGACTTTAAAAAAATGTGCTTACATATGAGTAATGCATAAACACAAGGTATATTCTTAAGATGCTGAAATAAAAAATATCCCATAGAATAATTGGCCTGGAATTGAATACAACTAAAATAAAGACCCTGCAAAGAAATGGAATCTGCCATGACTGCTGGAGGTAATCTTTTTCATTGATGCCCATCTCATGCATGGCATCTCTTAAAGGGCGTTGCACCTCTGGATTGCACCATCACACGCCATATAGATGAAGCAGGCTTTCCACACCCCTCTGCGGACACCTTAGTGTTGTCGTTCACTGCTAGTATTCTCTGTGGCATAAGTCCGTTCAAATCCAATGGAGGATTCTTCAACCTTATGCCATAACCCTAGTGAAATAAGAGTTTTTTTCATGAAAGTTGGAAGAGGAAGCAAGAACCTTGTGAAGAGACACTGGGCCTTATTAATTAAGGCTTACAACACTTTTACGCTGCCGTTGCGTCACTTTTTGTGACACAGCATAAATAACACGCCACACTGCACCATATTTACAAAGTGACGTATCTAGGCAGATGCGTCACTTTGCGTATTGCCTGCGCTACATTATACCTGCATCAGGTTTAATGTATGCCGGGTGGGGGTTCCCATGTGAAAAAGCCTCATAGAAGTGGTGATAGATTTCACTGCACCGCTTCTAGGACACTACGGCGTCACAACCTTACGCCTGCCTAAGAGCAGGCATAAGGGTGCCGCAGTGCAATGAGAATAGGCCTCTCCATGCATTGCTGGAGTTGCGTCATGCTTACGACACAACTCCAGCAAAACGTGGGTTTTGCGCCGTCAGATAAATCAGGGGATTCCTGACGTATCTGTCATTCCTTGCGACATGGTACGCCGAACAATAAATAGAGCACACCCATCGTGTCGCAAGAAGGGCGCACTGAAAAGTGTTGCATCACTGCCTTCACCCAGCGATGCCACACTTTTCATAAATGAGGCCCACTGTATTTAGAATTCACCCAATTCGCTTCTCAGAAAAGTGAAATGTCTGATCTATACTGCACCTGTGCAAACGAGACCGTCGTGCTTGTCGCAGTCCCTGTCATCACATTCGCAGAATTCGCCCGAGACGTACCACTCCTGAGGGGAACAGATGCACTTGCCACAGTGACAGGAACCTGCAATTACAAAGATCATTGCAAGTAGTTAAACCTGATTCAGGCCATTTTAGCACCACACACAGTTTGCTTCTCGCAAGCTAGAGTCTTGAAAGCAGGTAATCAGGGGAAAAAAGCTTATCCAATCACGGATCTGGCGGAGGTGAAGTTTAGCATTTAAAGTGGCCGTCTGCGTAATGCCAGCCTTTCACAATGTTGTTTCATCAGAATTTAAAATCATACGTTCTTTTTTTGCTCGAAAAAACAACAATCAAGCCACAGCACATTTAAAATGTTGCATTGCTCGGCGCAAGATTGATGGGAATGGGAGAGACGCCAGTCCCCACAGAGGCAGGATTCCCTTTTCAGACAGGTGTCTCTGGGACTACAGAAATAAAAAATGACTCTATTTCTTTAGAGCTTTAGACATGTCAGCATTATTCAGTCACTTCCATGTCGCTCTATAATAACTGAAACACAGGCAGTGCATTTTTAATTCAACATAACAATATTTAATTCTCTCGGAAAAAGCTGAAGCCCAGACCGTGGGGGCAAAATGTCAAAATGTTACATGAGTAAATTCAGCAATACATTTATTTAGAAAATACAAAAATCGAAGTGTGGAATTAATTTAAACCATAGACTAACCGATAGAGTATGCATGTATAATCGGCTAAGAACTCAATGTATTACATTTGAATAAATAGACTCCATGTGAAAACGTGTTGTCTAGAAGGGTGGTGCCCTAGCTGCCCATTAACACCCTAAATGCTATCGGCCTTATTTTTTGAGGGTTTGACATAGGGCAGCGTCAAAACAAAAGGGCAGGAATGCACCGTATCTATGTGATGTCCTTTTCTACAGCGTTGGCGCACAATGGGCTGCCATGCGCCAACACAGGCACTTTTGCACTATGCAATGGTGCCTGCGTTGCGGGGCTGATAGATTTTGTGGAGGAAGGGCACAGCTACTTCATGTCTTGAGTCACGTCCCCCTTTTAAAACAGTGTTTAAAGAAAATAGGGTGGAAGTTGAAGTACATTGATTTGAAAACGGACGGAATACCACGATTTTTGTCTGTTTATAGGTTGTTGTAATGTGTAAATCGTGTTTTAATTGGTTGTAAGTTCTGTATTGAGTACTGTCCCTATTCACATTATATTGTGGCTGTTCATTTCTTTTTGTGAATTTGATTGTATAGCAGCCATATATAACACAATGCATTCAAATGATATATTAAGTATACTATGTGTGTGGTGTACCTCTGATTTACCCTTTACATTTTTGAATTGTGTCATGTAAACCACAGCATGTCCACGCAAGGCGCTGGAGCATACAACAGATCTCATGAACGGTACGGTCAGTGTGTCAAGACAAAGAGACTATAGGAACGTTCCATTTTTTTACCGTGTTCTCTAGCTATCTAGCATACCAAGAGGGCAGGACAATTTCCTCAAGGTCTCTTCCAAATTCTGAGGCACCTTGCCATAATATCAATGATTTCCTTTGCATCATGAAATAGCAAAAAGGTGTTTGAGTGTCAAGCATAATTCCCATCTGATTGATTTTGGTGACAGACATTTGATGGCAAAGGAAGCTGGGGACGGGGGAAGCCCACATCAAAAGTGCCATAACAAGGCACCAACACATTGGATAGTTTCATACCTTCTTCATATTAGTTAATGAGAAATCTTGTATCGATTCTCTTATCACTGAATGTTCAATGTATTTCATGTTTATTTAAATGGCTACTAATTCTTTTTTTTATAAAGAAAGACTTTCTACCTCATTTGGAGTTGGACGCTAATCGAATACCAACGGTGGAGGAAGAGCTAATACTCTTTTGATGAATTCTCTGGTGTAAATATGCTTTTGGGATTTCTTTTGCTGGAGGGTAGTAAGAAATGGTAGTGCTATAATTTCACTCTACAATGGTAATAAAAGCTTCAGCTGATTATTTAGCATGTCCTCGACAAATGTATGACTACCTCTCACAGTCTCTAAATAAGCCGGGAAAATACAAAAGTGGGAGGTCGAGCCATCAAGGGACATATTTATGTAGGAGTTGAGTCGCCCTTGTGCCACGCATAGGGGCCTAAGAGTGACACAACTCAAGTTTGAATTATCAAGCCCCGCAAAGCCACCTCGTGTGGCCTTGCGTGGCTTGACAAATACAGTGTAACACAAAGCATCTCAAATCGCTGCATTGCATTACTCTGACCCAATGAAGGCGTTCCAGGGGTGGAGGTAATCCCATGCATCCACCAATGGATTGTAGCGCATTCTCAGATTTGCATAATCTATATCATTTAGAATAGTGCAGGCATATAATGCGAGCCAGGGAAGCATCACCTGCTTTAGCATATTGTTCTCTAGCCCAAACTCTCTTCAGCATTTTAAAACACATCAGCCTCCTCACAGCAAGTAGTAGGGGTTTGGAAGGGATGCATCCTTGCCCAAACACTTTTTATCCTTTATGTGAATGAGCTAGTAGCTCATCTGAACCAATGCAAGGGCGATGCTCCAAGCCTGCCAGGTATTAAGGCCTCCGCCCTAATGTGTGTGAACGATACACCAGTAACTCGCAAAGTCTCCCATGGGGCTGGAGAGAATCCTAGATAGTTTTGACATCTTTTGTAGAAGGCAGGGTTGGAAATAAATGTGGCTAAAAAGAAATACATGCTTTTCAGTCCCTACCGCTCAAGCAGGTCCTATCGAGACTCAGGGATGTGCCTCTGGAGTGAGTTAACATATTTGAATATCTTGGGCTGACTGTGTCCAAACGACTCGACCGGCTCCACCATATTGACAGGTGTAGGCTCAAATTAGAGCAACAGGAGGGGAACTGATCAAACTGCATTGTAGATCTAATTTCCAGCCAATACTTCCAGCATTACAATCTACAAACAGCAGGCCCAGGGTGATGCCTTATATGGGGTGAAGCTTTGTGGCCACAAAGGGAAAAATAACTTTTTGCGTCAACTGTTGAGTCTTCTGGTCAGTACCCCCCCCCCCCCCCCACCCTTTTAGACTCGATTTGGGGCTGCAACCAATTTCTGGCATCATCAGCCTGCAACCAGTTCTCTACTGGCGGAGAATTTGGCCTACTCCTGAGCTGTTCTCCTATCGCCAGGGGTTCGAAGAGATCTTGGCCCTTCCTTGCTCCAGCAAGATCCAGTGGATCAAGTACGTCAGAGAAACCCTCAGGGAATTTGGTAATGGGTCACTTTGGGAGGTACCTTCCTCTGCCACGTCCATCAACAAGCTGTCCATTAAGGGGAATTATGGACAATATCAACTGCGTTTGATGTAGGCACATCCTTCCTATGGGTCCCTTCCTGGCAATTTCCTTCTGGCGAAGGATGAGTTCCAGGCAGAACAGTTTCTGGTTGAAATAGAACCTGTGGCCACCCAGAGGTTCTATGTTCAATTCCGCTATGGCACACTGCCAATTTTTTCTTTTACACAAAAGCGGGCTCGATCAGATGACTCCACTAGTTGGATTTGCACCTCTTGCAGCCATAGCAAGGAAACAGTAGAGCATGTTCTCTTCTTCTGTCCTGCTATGAAAGTGAGAAGAAGATGGCTAGTGTCTCTGTGCCAGACCTTGGGAGTAAGGAAATATACTGAGCCTCTCCGATTATTGAAATTTGATATTAGGTAAAATATTGCTTTTGCCACTTCTTGCTACTTGCAATCCATGATGAGGATCAGGAAAAAGATGCGTTTGTCTAATACTGTCCCCTTTTATTGTGAAGGTGTGTGTCCCAATTAACTGTCTGTTTGGCAGTATAGTCTAAAGATAATAACTATTCCCCCTTTGCTTTTAAGTGCACCTAATTGTTTTATACTCGATTTGCTTGTTATGAATTTTAAGATAGCTATTGGTCTAGATAGTATCAGTCGTATTGATTCTATTTTTCATGGATGATATGTAACCATTTAAAGATTCTGGTGACTGTTTTGATTTTCAGCCAAATAATCAATATGATGGCATTATTTATTTTTTTTATACTCCATGTATGTATCTTTTATGGCTCTTAGCCAAAATAAAGATAAGTTAGAGTAAAGTAAAAGGCAGTAAACCTACGCTATGCAAGGTCAAATAAATAAAGAAAATCAATAGCCATAGCCCACAGCTTGTAAGCTGCATGCAGAATCATGGCATGCCATTCACCTGCTTGGAGATGGCACACGTGCTTTTCTCCCGACTTCTCCACTGCTTACAGCGACATGTCCAGCACTTCAACTTCTGATGCTGCATTGGGGTCATATAGCTCACTGCCGATATTTGAAGCCTCGAGACCTGCTCTAATCAGCCGCCCCCCCCACCTCGGTCTCTACTCACTGCAACAGCAACACACGGAGTACAAATGAGCCACTCTGCATGTTACCGTCCCAGCCGAAATGCTGCACCTGGAAGCGTTTAGCCGCCGAGCATGACAGGAGCTACTACGCATGGATGCTTCATCGTTGGGCCCCTCCAATGACATATCGACCGTTGATACTCCTCCTCCTTGTGAAGTTATGCTGTCGTCAGCTGCGTCCAGGTCCTAAAAAATCCACCAGAAATCACCACCTAGAATTTAGGTAGGCTTCAGGGCAATGGTTTGTCCGGTAAGGTTTCCTCTCCTTCTCGGCCCCTCGACTCACAGATAAATTCTGAGCAATTCATGTCGCAAGAGGTGATGCAGCAGGCTGTTTTGGAAATGACACAACTGATGCCATCTGGCTCCGAGCCTTCCACATCGCTTGCTGCTCTTCTTCAGCAGATCCTCATCAAGACAAGCAGCCCAAGTTCTAGCAAGCAAAGAGATTAATGTTCAACTACATTCTAAGAATGAGTGGAGCAGCAAATTTCAGATCTAGAGGATAACCTAACCAGTTTGATACAAAAGATAAAGACAGTCTCAAATCTAAGCTCGAGGAGATGGAAGATAGAACTTGTCGGTCCAATCTTTGCTTTGTGGGTATACGTGAAGGTCAGGAGAAAAGCCAAGATGTTGATGGGTTAATTACAGATACAGGAAAAAGTTTAGCTCATCGTATCCCTGACTACCTACCTCCAAATCTAAAATACGCTAGAACTATTCTTGTGAATTTCTGAGATTATCATATTAAGGAGCAAATTCTTATTCAGGCACTGCACAGCAAGTTTTTTTAATCTACAGATAATTTTACATTTCATATCTTTTCTGACAAATCATAATCCACTGCTTGTCGGCACAAGGAGTTCAACACCATGATTGACTAATTGAAACAAGTGGGGGCACAGGCTGGGCTGTTTCAACTGGTAAACTTATGGTCCTTCACGACAGTTGATAATAGTTTTTCATCAGTCTTGCTTGCTGTAGTATTTTTGAATAGTCTGCAGAATGTGAACGCCTACAAGCGGTATGCATATTTTGCATTCCAACTCCATCCTTACGTCAGAAGGAGATGTCATTCTATTCACAAGGAACTTTAATTAAGGATTGAGTTGACTCTTTTTACGTTGTTTCTTTTCAAGTGTATCTTACAATGATTTTGAATACGTTCTCTAAGAGGGGTTGCATAAGTTTTGTTTAATTATGAATTGCAGTGGTATGCCCCCAAAAGATAAAACCAGCAGGCGTATTCTTAATTGTAAGCATTTTACATGTTTAAAGAAAGTCTAATTTAGCTTTCTTTTGTCTGTGTGCAAGCTTAGGTTGTGACATACACGCTTGTCTATGTATATTCTAGGGTCCTAGGAATTGATGTTTTTGATTTTTAGAAGGCCCGAGGCAAAGGAATGGTTAAACCAGCCCTTTTCGGTCAATAGAGTTAGGTGTTGAGCCATGTGTACAGGAGGATACTAGTAGTCCCGGTCTGGAATGCCTTGTACCCACGGAAGCATCCCTGGGAGCTCTTTGAAGGCACCTCTTTCTGGGAGGGATTCACGAGGGGGGTCTGTGGGATAGGTTGTTTTGGGGGGGCAATGGGTGGGTCTTTGGGGGCCATGACAGGGAGCATTCTGATCTCGCGCTGGGAGCTGTTTGGGAAGTGGGAGGGGAGCACTTAAGCAAAATGAACTAGACAGATATTCTTTGATCATGCTAGTTAGAGATTCTGAAGGTAGGGTGCCCGGTCTCTATGTCTTTTTTGTGGTACTAGAGAGCCGTACGCAAGGGTGGAGATGCAAGAAGAGGCCAAGGGTAGGAACTGAGTATGGTTGCCAAACGTATTAAAATCGAGTCATGCAACGTTAATGGCATCAACAATAAGACAAAATTCCGGTCCATTCTTGTCTGGTTTAGAGCGCTTAATAGCAGTGCCGTTTTATTGCAGTAGACCCATTTGAAAGTTTTATCACCTAAATCCAGTTTGCCAGATTAGATCTCACATGCATGTTTTGCATTAGCAAAGGCTATTGTTAGAGACCTGGCTGTACTTATATAAAAGGAGCTGGGGTGTCAAATACTTCAGATGCTTCAAGACGAGGAAGCCAGGTGGATCTGGGTCTAAATTTCAATTCAGTATCAAATTCTTAATCTGGTTAGCTATTACGGGGCTATAGAGGATAATAGTTCTGCCCTCAAGGCCATTTACGATTTGGCCATGATTTCTAGGAGGTTGGGTATTTTGGATGGTGACTTTAATGTTTGCCAGAACGTGAGATTGGATTGTTCTTGTGTAGATCAGCAGCAAACCGAGCCTAAATCTGCAGCTATTTGGCCAAAATGAGATGCAATTTGGCCCTTATTGATCCTTGGTGGGCCGAGCATCCATCAAAACTAGCTTACACTTGTTTGTTCAAGCGTTTCAGGTCTGCTTCCTGAATAGACAATTTATTGATTTCTTATTCTTTATGCATAGGTAAGGCAGAGATTCTAGAATCAGCCTTTTCTGATCATTCGGTGCCTACAATTGAGCTGTCTATTACCGACGCAGACTATTCCAATCCAATGTGGACTTTAGGCAAACCATTAATAGCGGGCCTAACCTGGGTTGCCTATAAGCATAATGCACTGGAGAACTTTTTAGAAAGGAACTGTGGGAACTGCCACTCATTTTTTTGTTTGGGGCTCTTTAAAAGCTTTTTTTTCATGGTGAAGCAATCTCTTATAAAATGCAGCTTCTAAAAAAGTGTAAGGCTACAGCGGCATCTCTGCAGCTGGCATCAGAAGCTGCAACTGCAGCAGTGGTTGTATCCAATACTTATGAAGCCAGAGAGCAGCTTATTAGAGCCCAAACAACCCTTAAAAACCATTTCACAGCAGCAGAGATAGAGAATCAGAACACTTGCTTTCAAAAATATAATGAGGAGGGCGAGCATGTTGGTCACTGCTCAGCCTAGCCCTTGAAAAAGAACAATATCATTAATATCATCAAGTCTACTTCCGATGGATCCTTAAGCAAGCTGGTCAGTAAAACGGACCAAATCGGAGAGGTCTTCCTTAAGTATTACTCCAAATTTTGTTCAATCGTAGTTGAACCTGCACCTGAAAGTGTTAACAATTTTTTTAATTCTATTGAGATGCGTGTTTTATAGAAGACTCAATCGCAAGCGCTTATTCTCCCTTTAACTGTGGTGGAGATTGAGTTCAGTAATTAATCCATCCTTGAATGCCAAAGCATCTGGGTGTAATGGACTGCCGTTTGACGTTTATAAAAAATTTACCCTGCCCTTCAACTATGTAGTAAATCAGCTTTTATTGATAAAGAGCTTTTGGGAGGCAAGGTACCTCCGAATACATTTACCAAGGCAGGGGTCGCCAGCTTTTTGAAGAAGGGGAAGCCCTCAGAAAATTCTGGCTTGAATCAGCCTAAAATTCAGCTAAATTGGGATTCTAAGATTTTTATGAAACTTTTGACATGCTGACTAGCTCCGCTAGTGCTAAGATTGGTCCAGCGTGATTAGAATAGTTTTCTCCCCACAAGATTAATGTCCACCCACACAAACTATTTGATTCAGACAATCGATTATTTCTCAGTTAATCAAAATAAGGCCACTATCATTATATTTGATGCTGAGAAAGTGTTTGATCTGGTGCAATGGGACGTCTCAGTCGCATTCTTGTCTACGTTTGGGTTTCCTTTGCAGTTTATCAAATTATTGCGCATTCTTTTCAATGAAGCTGAAGCAAAAATTGGCATTAGTAAGAGATCTGTGGGCCATGTCATTGCCAGGTGAGGCACAAGACAGGGATGCCCTTTGTCCCCGGTGCTTTTTTCCTTGTATATTGAGCCTTTAGCTTGTGCGCGGAGACAAGATTCCATGATCCGAACCCCAATAGAAAATGTGGCTAAGTTGAAGCTGTTCGCTGATGACATGATTCTGTATTTGGACGCAAAGGAAGACAATGTCCAGAATGCCTTTGCCTAATTTGAAGAATGTACTCGTCTCGGTGGTTATATGGTCAACTATTCAAAATCTGAAGCGCTATTGTTAAATTTGTCTTCTTTGGGTTTACCATTTGAAACGTGGGCTCAGTTCAAGCTTGCCCGTCCTATAAGATATTTCAGGACTTATGTCATTTCGAGTTGTTCTGATCTATAGCGATTGAACTTTATTTCTGCTATAAATAAAGTTTGTGGGTTATTACAACAGCAGCAGTCTTTAGCATTAACTATAGTTAATCAAGGTGCATTAGTTCAAATTGCTATACCACCTTTATTTATTTTCGTATTTTCTAACATTCTAATTAAGGTTCCCAATCCTATTTTGATGAATTGGATCACATTCTGAGATTCTTTTTCTGGCAAGCAAAAAAATAATCGGCTAATTTATGAGTGTTTCAATTAGATATAGAGGAAGGTGTACTGCCGCTACCTAGTATCAAATGATATTTGTAAGCCACTTTACTTGATTCGCTAAGTAGTGTGACCAACTCTACAGATCATTCAAGCTATAACGATCTCAGCAAGATGCTGGGAGAACACTACGTATATGACTCCTCACACTTTGAGTGTCAGACTCACTAGAACTTGGAAGGAATATATGGTTCCTTGGATTAATTTATTGTGCAATCTAAAAGATGCCATGCAAATAGGCCTACCATTAGATAAATCAGTAACTCTAAAATGGGATGAGACTTGTTTGCTCTTTATACCAAATCCATTTCCAGAGCCACAATCATGTAGTGTATGACAATAATTGAATCACCCAATGGTTTTCTTCAAGTGTTCATCCTTGGTCTTTATTCCATATCTTGTAATATTTGCTTGTGCTTCAGTTCTTTATCAAAGCTACCGACAGTCACAGTTTTTGCCAACACGTGTTTCGTCTTATTGGTAATAACCAAAGACTTCATCAGGGCATGAACTGGGAATCTATAGGTGGTGTGGTTAATATCCACCACGATCAACCATCCTCAGATTTAACCGAACCAGTAGATAAACTCCAATTGTGCAACTTCCTTAAAAAATAAGTGAAAGTTCAACTTCAATCTATGTCCAATCTTCACATAGGCAATCAATATCCTTAAAATCAAGTAGCGCAACGGAGAGTACTTCGATCCGGTTTTGGCGTCTTGTTTGCTCTTTGTTGGAAAACTTTGTCGAAAAAGGATTTGTTAAATCATGGGACCATTGAGTTGCAAATGTTCCTAATAATATCCTAAATCTGTGGTTTAGTTATATTCAGATCTAAGGGGAGATTTCCAAAGAAGTCGCCCAACGCAGCGCAGCCCCCCCGCGAGGCAGCGCTGCGTGACAGGGAGGGAGCAGGGGAGCGCCATATCTTCAAAGATATGGCTCTCCCCTCCTCTTTCCCTTGCGCTGGCACTGATTACAGCTGCTGTGCGCCTTGCACACACCTTAGTGCCGCAGTGGTAGGGTGTGTGCAAGAGTCCGCCCATGGCCTATTGCTTGCGGTTACCCGCACAGGCAGCATCTGTTTTGAATTATCGTGCCCAGACGCACGCGCGATAATTCAAAACAGATGTTTCGCTGTAGCGTGTTCGCGCACTACTCGCCTGCTTGTTTTCTCTGCCAGACATTCCCCCGCTGTTTGAGGAGTTACTCATCAGACTCTGAATACTTGTGCCGGGGGTGAGTGACATCAGTTGCGCTGCTCCTCAATGGCCCATTCTGTCTCACAAGCCCTGGTATCGGTCACGTAACCGTGCCTACCCCCATCCCTCCCTCCCTCCCTCCCTCCCTCCAAGAGACAGACTGTGCTCCAGGCTGTCCCGGCAGTCTGTTCTATGCCTCTTCTACGCCTCATCATACCCTTAAAGATCTACTGAAGGAACTTCGGAACTGCGGTTTCTACGTTTATGTAGCGTGCACAATTCACGCCGAATCGCCTCTAGGCGCTGGTTTTAATCCCTGTAAAATTGAAACTACACGTTCCAGGCAGTGGCGTAAGGAAACCTCCCCCCCCATAATCTGACAAGCTGAGTCCCCCACACCACCCCACCGCACCCCCCACCCCCGCTACGTATGGAAGCCTACTGCCCCCCGCACCGCGGGGTGTCTGTCCGTAACGCCACTGGTTCCAGAATCCAACGTGAGGTAAATTAAAAAGCCAGCACTGACTGAAGCTGTCTCACATACCATGCTTATTAAAACATTGAATATGTTCGGTTTAATATTATGAGATATCCATATCAAAGAGAACGTGCAGTGGGAGGCACTTTAATAACATGACCAGAAACCTCCAAACCTGTCTGAACACAGCACCCACCAGGGCGTCTCCCCTCTTTCAGCATTCACTGAATACCTGCGTCTGAAAAGCATTAAATCTGTGACAGGTGAAAACACACCCAGGGTTGCGGCCCGCTCATCACACTGCCCCTTCTGCCTGCAGCCAGACTCCGCGATAAGATCAAAGGTGGCAGTGACGTCACCTCCAGCGCCCTCCCCCTGGGATCCTCAGAGCAGGCAGCTCGCTGCATGCCTGAGCTTTGGTGCCTAGTGCTGTGCATGCAGGTGCTCTGCCTCTAGGCGTGTGGGGGAAAGAGGCGGAGGGGCATGGCCAGGTGGGGAGGGGTCCGGGAAGCTTCCAAACTGCCGCATTAACAGAGGGGTGGACTCTGGGGGATTTGAACATGTGTCAACAAGGGTTAATGCTTTAACATACGGAATTAATTTAACATAGATAAGCCAAGACTGCGGGTATCTACCTTTGTGTGAGACATTTGAGACTGCATTGATGTCTCTGACGCAACCTCATCTAGAGCCCCCTTTACCTTTTTGAGACTGTGTGCCAAGGTGTCTACCTCAGAGTGAGTCAGAGTGTGCCTGTTGGTGTATGACTCACACCTAGTGTGTGAGACTGTGGATCATGGTGTTTGATTATATATTTTTTGCAGTTTTATATAGCGCGAACTCGACCGGAATGTTTCAGAGCGCTTTACAGGAGCACCAGTTGCATTACAGAGGGACACATTCATTTTGTTAGGCACAGGAGATCAAGTGATTTTGCCAGAATCACAGGATGATTTAGCCTCCTGCCAGACTCGAACCTTGTTGAGTGTAAATGTACACCATTGAGTTAGATTGTGTGTCTAGGAGTTTGACTCAGGCCAAATGAATCGAAGAGTGATTCTTCGCGTGACTCTGTACACCAGAGTGGTTTTATTGATTTTTATTGTTGTAGTTTTATACCGAACTCAACCCAAGTTCACGGGTAGAGGAAGTGATTTACCCAGTTGAGTGTCGGACTCAATATCCATAACTGAGATTGTGTTTAAGGTGATCTTCTCAAGAGCAGTGAGTGAGGTGCACAGCAAAGCGTGAGGCAAACACTGAGGGCCCGATAAAGTTAAACTTACACTTAAGTGTGTTAACTACTTTTTGGTATTCACAAAGGTAAATGACTACTAGTAATTTTACTAGTAGTAAAGTTACTAATTGTAACTTACCTTTGTGAATACCAAAAAGTAGTAAACTTACTCTTAAGTCTAAGTTTACCTTTGTGAATTGGGGCAACCAGTGCTTAAGACCGTGCCAATATGTCTGACTCACTCCTAGCGAGTGAGACTGTGCATTACCGAATGAGTATACATTGAGTGCTCCCATACACCGTGCTGGGCAGCACACACTCAGTGAGTGAAAGTGTGCGCGCGGCTCATGACTCGCATCTAATGGAACTTATTTTGCTTCTAGGTGTCTCTCTCATATATCACTCAGAGATGTGAGGCTGTGCACCAGAGTGTCTGATGCACACTTAGTATACAACAAGCATTGGCATAGCCAATAGGTCTCCCCTTTGGGACCTTATAAGTATTTAATTATGCAGCACAATATCCTTGGTGCAACATCGACTGTTGCATGGCTAAACACTTATAATGTCCCAAAGGCGAGATCTATTGGCTGTGCCAATGCTTGTTTCAACTGAACTGCACACTTTTGTTGTTTGGATAGGTCATTTAGGGAGAATGTGTGCTGGAGCAAATCCTCTCCCTTACCTCCTTCATTTGTTGTTTAAAAAAAACTTGCACCTCAAAACACATCAAGTATAAAATGTAAAAAATATGTAATAAACATTAACACTTTAATGTTGTGGTAATGTGTAGCTTTAGAACCACCTAATAAATATATTACTTTAATGCTTACAGATACAATGGCAGACAGAGCCACTTACATCACCTCGCAAAAAGGAAAAACAGTTATTGATACACATGTGATACACTCACTGTCAAGAGAGCAAAGGCATAGAAAATATACATTGGAAATCTACAAACTATTATGCTAATGGTTGTTATGGGAGGGCTATTACCAACATTTGCGTTGTAGTTAATGCTATAGAGCACAATCATCCTGCAAATGTAACTGAAATATATTTTGCAAATGTTTTGCAAGGCCATTGAAAAGTAAGCCCTAACCAACAGGAACCTTAAAAAAAATATTCTGCTAAATTTCCTGACTACACCACAGGGAAATGTCCAGGAATCAAAAATTTCAAAAGACTAAAAGCATGCACTAGAAAAGCTACAACAGAAACCCCTGCTGCTCCTAAAATTTACCAAGACATAAACATTTCTGAGAGCCTAACCACTAAGCATAGTGAGGAACCCTTATTCATGCACAAGAAAAATAATAATGACAGGCAAATAATAATCTATACTATTGAACATACCCTTCTAAGACTAACCCAAATCCAAACACGAATGATGGATGTGACTTATAAATTATGCCATCCACCATTTCCACAAATATATTTTTAGTCTGCACACTGCTTCCTAGAAAGCAAAAATCTACATACTACGAACTACTGACCCAAAGTAAAAGCAAAAGTATCAACTATAGCCCTCGAAAAATTATCATTCACTTTCAAAAAGCAATGACAAACACAATATTTAAAACCTACCCACAGTCATACCAGGCTGTTCTTACCACTTAAACCAAAGCATTAGGAAATAGCTCCAAAAATCAACACTAAGGGCTTGATGTAGATCTTTGCGGATGGGTTACTCTGCCACAACAGTGACAGATATCCCGTCCGCCGAAATATAAATTGAATTATATCTTATGGGATTTATATTTCTGCAGTCAGGATCCATCACCATTGTGATGGAGTAACCCGTCCGCCAAGATCAAATTCGACCCTAAGTCTAGAATATGTAACAAATGCACAATTTGTCTACTACCATCAATTATTAGCCCTAGCATACATACCAGTCACAGAAGTAGCTAACCAATGCAACCCCATCATAGAGCCCTCCTTACTACCAACACACAAACAGAAACTATGGGGCATATTTACAAGGAACTATTGCCACGCAGCATACATTTTTTGATGCTGTGGCAGCTTTTTTTCGGTGCCATATTTACAAAGTGAAGCCTTTAGCGTCACTTTTTCAACTTCTGCACCTATTTTTCTTAGTACCCGATCCGGCTGCCGCAGTTAGCGCTTATGATATGCAAGGTAGGCGTTTATCCTGAAAAAAACATGGAAAACTGACGCAGTTGTATGTACAACGATTTTGGAAAATTGAGCAACTTTGGCAAAACAGGAGCAGAGACAAAATAGAGGCAGAATTTTAACGCTATGGAAAAGGAGGCGTAAAAATTATGCATGTCCACATGTACAAAAGAATAACATAACCAAATCACTCTGGCAAGCTTAATGGCACCATGAACCTACTCCTACTGCAGCTCGGAGCACTAAGAAGACCACCACCTTCACCATCCCCATACCCACGGAGGCAGTGCAGGAGAAGGTAGCGGACATCCCGCCAGAGAATTACCCTCATTGACCTTAGGGAGGAGGAGGTCATTGCCCATTACTGGCTCAGGAGGGAGTTCATTGTACGCCTAATGCACCAGATTGCACAAAGGCTGCAGTCAACGTCACAGCGGTGCACCAACATCCCTCTGCAGGCAAAGCTACTGGCTATCCTACTCATGTTGGCATCAGGAACTCTCCAACCCACCACAGCCAGAGTGGCAGGAGTATCCCAGGCATCCTTCTCTAAATTCCTCACCTCCATTCTGGATGCCATCTTAAGCCTCACACTTTGGTACCTCTCTGTCCCCAACATAATGCAGAACCAACAGGGAAATAAGCAAGACCTTTATAACATTGCAGGATTTCCATATTTTTGGGGGGCAATGGACTGTACACATGTGCAACTTGTGCCTTCAGCGGCTACATCACACCTGTACCGCAATAGGAAGCACACACATTCAATGGACGTGCAGGCAATTGTGGATGATCTGGGCCTCTTAATTAATGTCCTCGCAAAGTTCTCGGGCAGTGCTCATGATTCCTCCATCTCCTGTCATTCCACCATCAAAGAGCGCTTCCAGAATGAGACATGTGGTAATCACCTACTGGTTGGTAAGTACTTCTCAAGCACATGACAGACCACATGACAGTCAAATATGTTGGAATACGCTGCCATATTAGTCCTGAGCTGAATGAGACAGTGAATATTTAGGTGGTATGGGCCTATATACTTGCACCATACTACATGGCATATGCACAAAGCAATACTATAAGTCACACATGTTGAGACCACCTACACCACTGTGGGCCACATGTACAAGTGAATTTAGCTGCTGGAGCCTCACTGGTCATGATGCTCTGGTGGAGCAGGTCTCCAAGTCATAACAATGAGGCAATGCAAAGTCTGTCTGCATGCCCTTGTATGGCCTCATAGTTATGCAGTAAGGCAAGCCAGAGCAAAGTGAAGCATTGATGCACCCTAGATACAGGATGTATTCCATGGGCCTTGTGTTGGCTTTTCGTATGCAACACCAATGCCTCCCAAGGGGGTGGGGATGGGTCGAATGAGGATACAGAATTAAATGTCTCTTTGTCATGTCCAATTACTATATGTCCTGCATTCCACAGGATACGTAGAATGAGGAAATTACATAGATTGTTTGCCTTTGGTGCAGGAATGTGTCCCTTACATCATGAAGTCACTTAAGGACACAACGCTGACACATGTGCACCATGGAGCAAGTGGGGGGTGTTGGTGCTATTCACTAATATGTGATGGTGTGTATGCGGATGAACAATGGATATGCTGTATGTTTGGAATATGACACATTTCAGCTCTTCACTTTGGATGCAGGACAGCGCAGCCAGATGACATCCAGTGCTGCCCTGTGTCAAGAACTGCCACATGAGGCCCTGTATGTGAATTCAATTATTTGAAAGAGCCTCACTAATGCAACACTACGTGGAATGCTGTGTCCAAACACGGTGTTGAAATAAGGGATTCCCATACTTTATTCTGTGTGTCCACAGGTAAATCTATGGTCATGAGACATGTGTGGTAACCACTCAAGATCATGTCTACCATAGTACATTACAATATCATCATCAACACACATCCCATCCTATGAGCCCACCATTTTGCGTTGCACAACCCACTCTATCAGTCCTCCAAGACACCTTCTGTGCTGCAAGGTGCAGCCTCATGCACAAACTACATCTCTCATGATAGCAAACAACACAGGCACCTTGACGATAATGTGCCTGTCTTGGAACTATGCTGCACATTTCCTGCCAGCACAGGCACCACACCATGGTCACTGAATCATGTGGAAAATATATCCTAAACTGTCCCTAAGCAGTGAGGCACTATAGTGTGGTTAGTCTACCAGTTGCACTGTACGGCGAAAGACTCCCACATAACTCAAACCCTTTGTAGACTGTCAACATAGTGGGCATAGTGCACTGCCACGTGTACACTATCATGTTCCATATTGATATCCACTCGCTACCCTCCACATGGCAGTACACATTGAACAACATTGACTCCAACTCTCACTGCCAAATATGTGTGATGGAAGTACGTAACATCAACAGCTCCAGCTACAGGTTGCACAATCAGACATGTATCAGTTCAGAAATGGTATTAGTAGTTAATACCAGACTCAATAGATGAGTGTCAGAGGTTTGTCTACTCAATGGCTAATTGACTCTCCTTACTGGCGAAAAATCATCACCTTCATGGCATGGCCACTCACAAGTGTAAAAAATATTTACTAAATCACAGATGGCAGCGTACCTGTACGTGTAGTACAGTGTCAGTTCCAATTCCTACTTGCATGTATGACACAATGTTATAGCACATCTCTTTCAGTAGGCAAAGTGTATGAGGCATTCAGGACACATAACAGAATGTACATGAATGTGGGGCCATCCTTTGCCATGACTCTTAACCCTTCTCTCTATGCACCTGATCAAGGATATGCTCTGCAGCTGTGGGTGATAACTCCTCTAAAACAAAAAACAGACGCAAACACATTGGGGGTACAATCATGTAGAGCAGATATTTGGCATAGTCAAATCTCGTTTCAAGAGTCTGGATATATCTGGGGTGGATTGCTCTACTCACCATCAATGGTGTGCAAAAGGGCTCTTGTTTGGTGCATCTTGCACACCATAGGTGTGCGGACAAATGTACCAAGGACTGATGCCAATGAGGGGCAGGAACTGCCAGATGATGAGGATGAGGAAGACGAGGAGCCACATCAAACAGTACCATCTGCAGCAGCAACACGGCGGAGGGACCATTTCATTTACAATTTTTCATAGAAGCATGAGTGACTTACATGATGTTACAAAATGTGTCTACATGCAACTGTGCACATATATGTGTATAAGAACAATTTAACACTACCAGTGTGTATGCATTTTGATTTCATAGTCACAGTAGACATCACACATTCGCATAAAACCTGCTACTAATTGCCACTAGTTGTGGCTAGGCAAGCTGGCCTCATGATCCACAAATCATAGGCTATGCTTGGTGATAAAAAAAAACTATATGCAATTGCTATGTCCATGGCCCACAAGGCCACACAGTCAATGTTTGTGTACCACAACATGATATGGTGGATTCTCTCAACACTTCCCTGCACATAAACCTTTCATGGAATAGTGCTACATGGCCAATGTGAACAACAGAATACAGGACACATGGAAACAGATTAGCCAAGGATACATCAATTGATATATCCTTGTTCTGGCTCTACTGGGGATGTCTTTCAAGTTTTGGTCTGTGCAAACACACACCTCTGAAATCTATCCAAGGTAGGGAACTAGAGGCTATTGGACGTCAAGGGTGAGCTGGCCTCCAAACACAATGCCTTCACACAAAAAGAGCTACCTTAGATTTTATTTGAGGGAAACAAAATCATAAAATAAAATCTGGTTTAACTCTTTTTGTGTGAAAACAAAGTTTTGGACTGTGCCAGATCTATGTGACTCTCATCACCTGCCTCATTGTCAAACCACATGAGTGTTGCATGTGAACACTCACTGCTTCACAAAAGCAACACTGCCTTGATGCAGAGTATAGTATGCTGTGAGTTATGCAGCCTTACTGTCAGCAATATGTAGGAGGTGACGCCAAGGCATGCATGGTGAGCTTTCATAGCACCATCTGAATGAGTGAGAATTGTGTGGCCCACAAATGATGACTCTGTTACTCTCCTGTGGGGTATGACTCTTGAATATGACTGGCCTAAACTCATCTAATGATCTAGCATTATCCACACATCACCTTCCAAGTGGATGAAGTCAATCGCGGCGCTGGACTGCAAGGAAAAATGTAACCCTTCCAAATATCCCCACAGCCTGATACCTGCATTGAGGTACACGGTGCAGAGTAGCAGTAGGCTGCGCGGTCGTGGATGTGGGTGCACTGACCCCAAGGCAGTGCATGGTTGTGGCATCCCTGGGGGAAGCTAAAGCAATATCATTGGGTGTTAATATCAATTTAGCACACAGGGCACCTCTTATATGTTGTGTGCTTATGCTCCCAGAGAGATTGGGCACTATGCATAGTATGATCCCTGAAAAGCATTAAGTCATACATGTGTACACTGTCAACACAGATTTTAAACATATGCAATGACAGTACGCAGGACAACTCCACCATTCACACCCAACACAGCAATTCCTGTAATTGACTGCATTCATTGCACATCTCAATACACACAAAAACACACATTTGCCCTATTGTGTCAAAAGAAATTGATGCATGAGCCTGAAGCGTGGATTTTGATGCCACTGCGTCAGCCGAACATTATGCTTTCCAGCTGACGCATCTGAATAACTGCATCGTGCTTTGTCAGGCCTTGTGTGAAATAGACAAATTGACTGGTTCCATAAAAATAATGAAGCATCGGCTGAAAACGTGACGCATCCGCCCAGGAAATGAAGTTATGGTTAAAGGGAAGTGATATCATGGATCTTGCATGATGGAAACTTGGAAGAGTGAAGTTACTTTCATTTTCATTTTAAGTCACAGTTTTACAGTCTGAGCATGTGATAGGTTATGTCTTGACTGTGTTGGGGAATGTGTTGGTGTGCTTGGAGCTGGTTAGTTGTGTCTGTTGTCCCTATTGTGTCTCCCAAGTTAGTTTTGTGCTGTTTTGTTGTCTATTGTTGTGTATTGTCTTGTATTCAGTTAGGTGTTTGTCTTCTGGGATATTGCTGTTATAGGGCTAGTTATGGGTTTTTGGGGGGTTCTGTTTTGTTTGGGTGTTTGTTGTCTTTGGGGTGGATCATGCTTGGGAAGGGTAGGGGTCGTCCCATGAGTGAAGAGGAGTTTGGGAGCTTCCTGTGGCTGGTGATCGATTTCCTGCCTAACATGGTAGCCAGTGGGGGTCGTGAACTCCTGGGCTACCCCGTGATGGTACGAAAGCAACATTGGGAGAGTGTGCAGCAACAAATGCCGTGGCTGTTTGGAGTCAAACGGATGACCCATCAACACAAACATCGCTGGGCGGATGTGGTTGGCAGGGAGTCTGACCTCCTGAAGTAAGTTGGCATCGCCATTGGTGGGTAAGTTGGGAATTACACATGATTTGTGTTTTTTCCTTTGTAACTGATTTACCCATTGATGAATAGAGGTAACATTATATACGGCTCACATTACATTTTGCACAAAATAACCATGCCCCCATGCAAATAAGGGAAATGGTGTGGCAATAGAGCTGACACGATCTCAGCACCAGTGCTATTTGTGACACTGAACGGGCCACACAACTGTTAATGTCCCATTAGATGGTATAAATGAGCCCCAGGGAAGCACTGAGCTGATGCACATGCCCGTAGCCCATCCAGTCAATGTATATGATGACAAACCAGGTAGTGCAGATCAGCTGCAGAGGTGCTTCTTTCACCACAAGCATTTGTCAGGTAAAGTTGTGGTGGACCATTACAGGACATGCATTACACATAAAGGAGATTATTTACAAGCCCCTTGTGCCACCGGCATGTCACTTTTTCCCTTATCAAAAGTGATGCACCGGCGGCGCAAGGGCCTTGTTAGCTAGTTCCAAAGCTGTGTGCAAAATCTATGGGAGTGCAATTCACAAGTAATGGTGCTGCACATCTCAACAGGGGCTTGTTTACAAGCCCCCTGCACCACTGGCACGTCAGTTTTTCCCTTATCAAAAGTGAAGCACCAGTGGTGCAAGGGCCTTGTAAATAAGCCCTAAAGTTGTCTGTAAAACTCTGTGGGGGTACCATTCACTAGTAATGGTGCTGGGCAGTTCAATGATGATTTGCCCAGTGCTGGCTAGCAAGACAGAGAAGAAGCAGATTTTGGCAGTAGTCATTGATGAAGGGGCAGTCAATTGAGTTATAGCATACCACCTTAACAACAACACTGTTTATTTAGAAGCTCCTAGCAGCACTGGTGCATAACCTTTTATATGTTAGAAAAGTGAGGCCTCAGTGGTGCAAGGGGCTGGCAAATTAGCCCCTTGGTGTGATTAGCATACACATGCACCATTTACCTATGGTGCACATGTGTGTGCATTGTTGACATGATTGGTATTGTACTGGAAAGGACAGTTCTCAGCACAAAGAAATGCTAAGGCAGAGTATGATACTTTTGCATGTATGCATTGGAATGCATGCAAATGTGCCATTTTATTGCTTACAGTCTGAAGGGTGACATAGCCAATAGCTATGCATATGTAGTGTGCTTCTGTTGCATATAATATATTTGTTTTGAGTTAACTGATGTGTTTATACATGTTATATTCTGCAGGTGGACCACCATCATACACAGTTGATGAGAAGGATGGTTTCAAGGACCCCAGCAAGACCAGTGAGTGCATTCATCAATGCTAATTGTGTAGTGCAAGGATTGAGTGTTATGCCAGATGCTGTGTGAATAGCCAGATTCAATGTGCATCCCTATCATAATTAAACTTTCGCATAATGATTAATAGGTCAGGAAAAGTGGATGTTAATTGTTGCATGCGTATCGGCCTCTGACTAATGTCAAGCAGAATACATTGCCAAACTGGGATGGACCGCTTGATAGAGGCTTGACAGTGGAGCCATGATCACACTGGCAGACTATCTGAAAATATGTGGTAGTGGATACACATCTGAACATGGCGTTGAATGTGAACAATTCAGAATGCATGTCTGTTGCACATGCTATGATATTGGGAGCATGTAATGAGCGGTCCACCATGGACTTACACCAGATCAGATAGGAGAGGTTTCATCTGTCTCTGTGTGATGTGAGGTACTTATCAAGCATCCATTGTTACATTTATAACCTGCCAAGTGCTCAGTCTAGTTAGCAATGTACCCTGATATGGGTCCTTGCCATATTAGTTACACTACGTTGATAGACAATACATATAATTTGCAGACATTTCACATCTTACTGTGGCAAATGCCAAACCATGAAGGCCATTGAAGGATGCAGAAGTCATACTAATGTTTAGTAAAGATGACATGTGTACCATACCATGGGTGCAAAACAGCATTTTTTCCTACGCATTCTATATACTGACATGGTCATATCTAGGAGTGCCTCTAATGTATATGTTGTCTCCTGTGAGGGGGTGTTGTAGGTGCAGCAGTCGAGGGAGGCACACATACATCGGGGGGCGGAAGATGTGGATCACATGCTTGCAGCAGCATTCATCTGTGCCAACATATGAGGCAGCACAGCAGCGAGGAGGATCTGCTGGTTTTGCAAAACACTGGTAACGTTGTAGGGGTAGGCAGTCAAGGCAGCAAAGTGGGAGTCCTCCATGGACTCCAAGATGGTTATTACCCCCAGCTGGTTGGTCACATCACTGGTGCCACTTTGATAGGGTATTTGTTCATATCCTCTACCTCATGACACCAGCGATGCCAGCCAGCTACTGCTGGAGGCCATGAAGTGAAAAGTAGGTGCTTCTGATGGCCCTACTTGGACTGAGGCACCCACTGACTCCCTCTAGAGTAGCCTCCATGGTCTCCATCCCTGCCCACACCTGCTCTACCATCTCCCTCTGTACTTCTATTGCAGTACGTTAGAAAGAAATCTGTGTGTCCTCGGAGTCCAAGGCTCTGGGTGGGGTGGCAGGTGATGCCTGTTGGTTGGTAGGTGGGAGATGTGGAGACCCCACACTGCTGTTGATCCTCCGAGTGTCCGGAGATGGTGTCCTAATGGAGTTTTTGGAGGGTGTTTCCTGGTTGATGATTTGCAGGTTGTCATCCCCATCATCTCGGAAGTCAGGGACAGCATGCTTACGTGGAGGTGAGGGTTCATCCACTGCATTGAGATGGAGAAATGCCGTTGCCGATCTCTCCGATGTTGACATGAGTAATCCAGTTGACAATCAAGGGTTAATACATTTCACTTTTAGATTCTCTTGATGCATAGGGCACTTGCTTGGCAAGGGTATGGATTGCAAATTACACTGCATTTCCCTTTCAGATGACTGGATCTCAGTATTGTTCTCACTACCACTGTGTGCCTACTCTAAGTAGATGGGCCCTGTCATACTATTCAGATTACGATCACTGACTTTCAATTCAATTCACCATGACCAGAGTTGGTTATGTGAAGATTGTCACACTTTGTTTTATTCAGACCCATTCACTTGTATGTCTACATGCCTCCTCTGTCTGTTCCCAATTTAGTCCAGGCAGCAGACTTACTGCCACACAGTGATGGGACCTGGATCATAAATTGACTCTCATGTCCCTACAACACCTACATTATGCATTACCATATCCAATGCACAGACATGGCAGGTTGGTATAGTGTTATATGGTCAGGCAGCACCCCACATGGTAGTAGTGCTGGGAATGATGGCATGTACCTACCCAGTGTTCTAAGACAACTGGGTCTAGTCACCTCAGCACCTGATCATCCCAGACTCATGTCCTTTGTGGTCATTAAGTAGTTCTCCCTATTCCTTGACAGTTTCCTGTACAACATTCTCCAACTTGTACATGTGCAGGAAGGGATGCACCGTATTTACAGGAATACGTGCACCCCTGTGCTCACCTCTGCGCCGGGGCCAAAAGAACAGCCATGTGCCAACGCAGGAACCCTTGCACCATGATGCAAGGGGGCCTGCTTCGCAGGGATGATTGCTTCTGTGCAGGAAGGTGTTCCTCCCTGCACATAAACAATCTTATGTGCAGGTAGATGTCCCACATAAACAATCATCTCAAGTATCAGATACCATGGTGGAACATTTATGAAACTATAATAATGAAATACAAAGCAAACAAATTATTCTTACATCAAAACAAATAGCAGAACTGTAAAATATTTAACATTCCCCACACATGATTAACGTAGCAAAATACAGCTTACAGTTCTGTAACTCCAGTTCAAAGTAATCTTCAGTTTATCCAAAAGTAAATCCATAAAAATTGACTCAAAAATGTAAAAATTAAACAGACAAAAACACAAGCTAGTAAGATAATCCACAGTCCTTGGAAACCATAAAGAACCCAAAAATATAAATGTATGAACCGCTCCAAGGAAAACTGAAAAATAAATGGAACTTACAATTATACGTTGGTAAAAATGCAACCAACTTGCTTTCCTTTTAGGAATATGCATCCAAATATAATGGAAGTCTTTGGCAACAACAAAGAACCTGTAAAAAACACGACATACCACCCTCACATACCAAATTCCCCAAATACAATTAAATAAAAACTACATTGATTACAAAAAACAGCTTTCACATAACATAAACAGTAATAACAGCATAGAACATTTGAAACATTGCTTTAAGGCACACCACATAACACTAAAAAACCCACAGCACAATGAAATACTAAACTAGTAAACCCTAAGAAGACAAAACAATAACCTAAGTTTACTCTTCAAACCCAGATCCCACCTACCCCCAAAAACCAAAAAGTTAATTAAAAGTAGTCTTACCTGATGTGAAGAGCAGCATTGAAATGTGACTGCCCAGAACCAAGAATGCCCAAAAACAACAATAGATTACATAATAGAGGCAGCGGTTGTTCATCACTCCCTGCAAAATCTTTTCAACAAAGGTTCGTTATGCTGGCGCAATTATTTAACCATGTTGACCCAATAATTATCCATGTTTACCCATCCATGTTCTCTTATTTTATCCATCCATAATGTTCATCTTCATAAAATGTTTTACAGTGCTCACCAAGGGGTCCATTAGGATGTAGGGCGGTGGGACCACCGCCGCGCTGGTGGTGCGGAAAAATGCTTTTTTCCGCCCGCTAGCAGCGGACATCACGGCTGCCATATTAGTATGGTCAAAAATAGGCCAATTCCCGACCGGTGTGACGCGCAGCGCCATCAAAGTGCGCACGCCACCGCGGCGGTGGGAGCCAATGGAGACCCTCCGCCGTGAGGAATGACGTCTGCCCCGGCCCACAAATTAGGATGAGTCAAGCAAGCAGACGCACCGCAGCGGAGACACCGCCCAACCAGAGACAGTGGAAACTCAACAGCGGAGCACGAAACCAGAGTCCCGGTCCACACCACCCGGACACGACCGCAATGGACCCAGCTCTACACGTCTTTCCGGTGCTGTACCTGCTACATCACCAGGAACTCATGGACCGCCGTGGACGACGGCGCAGGTACGCAATAACACAACACACAACACACAACCAACGGCCTGACACAGGGTTCAAATCCACATCAGACACCCTAGGGGGGATAGGGACACATCCCCAAGGGCACCCACACATCACCCACCTGCCACAAATGCACCCCGCTGCATCCAGGACACACAGATACCGCCACCATGCAGCAATGTCCCAGTCACGTCACTGCAGCGGCGAACACAAGCAAATACATGCGCAATGCAGAAGGCAGGGCCAGTGCCAGGCATGGGCTGGGCACAAAGACCACAGGGCCACACCCACACACTAGCACACCCCATGAAGGCACATGCCATGTGCCCCCCTGTGCACCCTATGCACAACAACAAGCCAGGGCAATACATACCCTGCACCACAGAACAAACAATCATGGAGACACACAATGCAGGAGTGGCTGCACAGGAACAGACAGCACAGTAGCACAGGGCCAGAGAAACACACACTACACCCCACTCAGGGAAAAAGCAATGAGGACAAGCAACAAATGAACACACACAAGGAATCAACATCCAAATGGACACAGAGCCTGAACAGTCACACATACTTATCACAGACTGACACACACACACATACACACCACACATGCCAACAGCAATGGAGAACAACAAATAGGGAAACCAAAGTGGGCTGCACACAAATGGAAGGCCATGGAGACACACAACAAGCATGTGTACATCACATCAACACAAGGAATAGAGCACAACACCCTCACACCATCAAAGCACACATGGCTGGCACAGTCAGTGAAATCAAACCACAAACAGCTTAGTGCAACCACACAGGGAGACAGCAAGGCAAACCATGTACAGGCACAAGGATGAAAGGATGAAAGGAAGGCCCTGAAGTCAAACTGGGAACAGCCACACATACATACAACTACTTCACAGGAGTAGACAAGCAGCACTACACACAGGGACCATCTACACACCTCAGGACTGACAGACACCAGTAAGAATCTACACACATACCCCCCTCACACCAGCAGCACACAACACCAGTGCCAAACACACTGAAGGCTGGCAATACTTGACAGACACTACACACACAAACAACCACACACCCTGGGCTCAGCCACAAACATCACACACACACACACACTGGGATGCCACCATAAATGTGGAAAATAATACAACAGACAAACACATAACCCAACTCAAACACACACAGAGCCACAACAACAACAACAGACATGCCCAGTGCAGCTAAACTGGGGAAAGGCAATGGGAGCACAGACACAACAGGAGCGCACAACCTCATCACTCGGGAACAATGCACAGACAACATTCCACAACACACACAAGAAGTGCAACATCACAGAACAACACAGCCATAGCAAATAAACAACAGATGCACATAGCAAAAATAGCACGACATCAGGGGATGCACAACAGGCAATCACAAGGCAACATACACACAGCACAGCAAGTACAACACACTGTGTGTGCACACCAAGCATACCAGACACACATAGACATCAGTGAAAGAACAGCAACCCACACAACACCATACAGCACAGCATAAAGAAAACAGCACACCCAGGAAGTGAAGCAATAACAAAAACAACACACATACATCCAACACAACACCCAATAGATGCACAAGTCTGGGACACAAAGGTGGAAACAACTTGACCACAGGACTGGGCAGCACACACATTTGAACTGCATAGCAGCAACCATGACTGACAAACAGCACCAGAACATCACACATCACCCCTTGGGGGGAAATGCACTGAGTGACACATTGACCCTGGACAAAGCACTGCACCACAAAGCACAGTGGCACAAATGAAGTCATGGGGAGGCACACACACATACAAACCAAGGGGACAGTTCACACCAAAGTGAAGTGTACTGCATGTCAGTAGGGTACATGGCAGGAGTGTACCATACACAAAGAGAGGGAGTGCAGACCCACAATGGGTAGGCAGCTGAAGCACAGATAGGGGATGGCATGACAACACACACAACATGCCACACTGAAGGCAAGAAGGCACCATGGGACAGCAAGGCATGAGAAAACACAACCACAATGGCAGTGTGGAACAGCGGGTCTGCACAGACCCCACAAACAGCCACCAGACACAGGGATGTGCAACAAAACACAACACTGAATTGCCAGTAACACCCTCTGCATACTCACAAGTGACAAAAACAACAAGTAGGAGTCAGACAGAACTGCAAGGACACACCAACACACTGCACAGTGCCCAACATACAACTCACACATGGGCATACAACCACATCCACATGGATGAACAATCAAAACAACAGGCACACAACTCCTGGGTGACACATGTGTGTAGTTGACATTGTAGAGGCAGGCACACATCAACACTCCCCACAAACTCACCACCTTCACACTGCACAATACCTGACCATTCGAGAGCACACGTGGAAAGTAAGCCATGGGACTAGGAAGACTGGCCATCACAAGATGACCACCCACATACACCACTGGGCACACATATAGGAAGAGCACACACATGATGACCCTGGACAGCCTGCCTGCAATACTGTGTGCAGAAACCCACCCTGTACTGGCAGTGCCCCCCAACCTGACATGTGTACAACAGAGCCAACATGAACTAATCAAGTAAATGACTACTGCTAAACATTTGAAATTGACACCATTGCCACCACAAGTATCTGGGCCAAGAAGAACTGAAGATCCTGTCACCCCTGAAAAAAAGAGAGCAAGTGAGCCCAAACATTGAACATGTTTAAGTGCCACACAGACCATGTGGCACAGTAAACCATTTACACACAGCAAAATAACTTTATTCAGTAAGGACACTGACAAAATAGACAACTGGAGCAACTGTCTTTATTCACAAATTGCACAGATAGGTACCACGAGAAGAGAAGAGTAAGGCACAAAATGCAGAGCATGTCCATGAGAAGCTGCACGGGCAAGGGCAAAACAGCAGTGAACAACAAGGCCAGTGGCCAGGGCAGAGTGCAGAGTATGTCCATGAGAAGCTGCACAGGCAAGGACAAAACAGCAGTGAACAACAAGGCCAGTGGCCAGGGCAGAGTGCAGAGTATGTCCATGAGAAGCTGCACAGGCAAGGGCAAACAGCAGTGAACAACAAGGTCAGTGGCCAGGGCAGGGTTCAGAGTATGTCCATGAGAAGCTGCACAGGCAAGGGCAAACAGCAGTGAACAACAAGGCCAGTGGCCAGGGCAGGGTTCAGAGTATGTCCATGAGAAGCTGCACAGGCAAGGGCAAAACAGCAAGGCCAGTGGCCAGGGCAGAGTGCAGAGTAAGTCCATGAGAAGCTGCACAGGGAAGGGTCCAACACAGCAGTGAACGGCAAGGTTAGTGGGCATGATAAAGTGCAGACTGAGCCCATGAGAAGCTGCACAGGGAATGTGTGCGACTGTACCTTTCCATGGCCAGCAACACAGTCAGGTGGCAACAATGTGCAGTACAGGCCCTCCTGTGTGAGACACAGGTGTTTGAGAGTGACTACCACTCAGACTTGGCTGCCAGGCGGACTGGGAGCTGGCTGTGCCTCAGGGACTGTCGGGCACTTAAAGGGGGAGAGAGTGGAACAGCTGAGGTAGAGCAATCAGTGTCTTGGCAGGCTGGAGGGCTGCTTGGACCAGGTAGTGTAGTGGCACATGGAGGTGGAGTCATGCAGATGGGAGTCACGGTGTGGCTGGGAGATTGTGGAGGGGTGCCCTTCCACTTCTTGGGGATCCTAAATGGCTTGACTGACTGTGGATCAGTGGGAATTGGTGTGGGCACAACAGGCACACTCACCACCACTGATGCAGCAGGTGCAGGTGCTGGCAGCCCCTTTGGTGAAGTGCTAGACCCAGCTGAATGCTTTGCCTTGCATCGCCTCTGCCCCCCCTTCCCCTGTTTACTAGGTGTCACCCCTACAGTCCCCTCTGGCCCCTGCTTCACTGGGCTTAGAATGGGAGTCGAGGTGGTTGGTGATACTGCCTTTGAGCCCTTCCCAGGTGTACCCTTGGCATGCACCACCTCCTTGGTGGGCACAGACGCTGTACGATTATCTTTGCGTGATGCCTTAGGGGCAGGAGAGTCCTTGGATGGGGATGCCACTGAGGCATGTGTGCCTGAGGTCTGCTGCTTTGCTAATTGTCCCCTGGTGTTGCCTGACGGGCTTTTCTCCCTGCGCTCTGGGGTACCTTTGGTCTTCTGTGGGGATAGTGACTGCACAAGGGACCACTTGGGTTGTTGCTGCTGTGTGCTCCGTGTGCTGTATCGTGACTTTGATGTATGTGGACCGTGGTCACTATCGTCAGACGTGGCCACTGCCTGGGTGGTGGACAAAGGGACTGGAGCTGGACTGTGAGAATGTGCCTGTTGCAGGGCAGACGTCACTGTTGATGACAAAGCCTGGACTGTCCGGTGCAGCCCACCCATGTCGGAACGTATGCCCTCCATGAAAGCAACCACCTGGGCCAATTTCTTGTCGTGGTCAATGAAGGCATTTAGGAGAGCTGTCTGGCCTACACACAGCAGGCACAAAAGGTCCACAGACTCAACATTGATGGCAGCAGGGGGGGCAGGGGCAGTGGTGCCAGGGGTGAAGGACACTCTTCCCCTCTTACTGAGGCGGACACAGGCAGCACCAGAGGAAATGGCCGCTGTGTGGTTGAAGTTGATGCAGAGTCCCTGTTCCCTGTGCCCTCCAACATGGATGCATCCCCGCCGCCATCGGATGATGTGGTGCTTTGCGTCTCAGGCTGGGACTCCTCCAGCAGACTCCTGTCCCCCTCTGATGTGCTGGTGACATCTGTGTCACTGGGCTCCTGGGCAGCTGTGGTGCTAGTTTCACCCCCACTGTTGTTCGTCTCCTGTCCCTCCATAACCACAGGTGATGCTGCATGGGAGAGAGAGATGTAGGGTCAGGTCAGTGGCAAAAACAGAACAAACATATGCAAGCAATGCATGGCAAAAGTTGAGGAAATCTACATGTTGCACACCACCCTGTGCAATCACATCGTGCCAACTCACTACATAGACTCAAGCAGTGCATGGAAACTGGAAACTCAGGCATGAGTGAGCCATGTGATGACCACACAGCACAACACCCTGCTTGTGGCTCTGTTCAAACAGACACACAACTAGTTCTGAGCACACCTAGGGACATGATGGGGGCACACAACTTGTTGCCAATGACAGAACTGGATGTAACAGGAGGGGACAACACAGACCCAGACTACAACATGACAGTCCACAATGGCCATTAGCCCATGCCACCCACCATGTCGTACCTTGTGGACAATAGAATGCTGCACATTGCTGTAAGATATCTAGCCCTCCCCAATATGGGTGCATGTAATGGACGCATTGATGTACGCACAGTCAGATTGGGCACACTGTCGTTCCCTCCCATGGGATTCCCAAGACTACACCAATGCAAAAGAAACCTGAAGAGCACAACTCAGAATGTAATGTGAAGGCACAGCTTCCAAATCAACTTTGTAAGTACAGGTAGGGCAAATGCATGCCACAGGCACCCAGGCCAGCAGCCACTTACATGCCACAGCATCACACTACCAACATCACAGAGGCCAGCACTGGCACAGGCTCTGTACACATGCAGCCACTCCCATCCAAAGTCAGACTCCTCAAATGCTCACCCCTGGCTTGCTGCTGATGCTCCTTCAAATGTGCATCCAGCTCAGGCTGTGTCACCGCCAAGATGCGCCTCATTAGTGGTGTCATGCTGCGCCGTGCCAGACGCCCAGTGCGAGGAAGCAGCCCCAGGGTCATCTTCGCCACATTCTTTGCCAGCTGGCTGATGTCATCCCATCTCTTGTGGCAGTGGGTGCGCCATCGGTTTGAGACCCCCAGGGCTCGCACCTTCACTGCAATGGCCCTCCACACGGCCTTACGCTGGTGTACCTTGAGATGCAGGCATGGGAGACAAGAGGGAGAAATGATCAGGTACACAGTGCCATGTACCAACATCTATCAGTATAGCAGCAAGATACAACCAAATCACATATCCAACGATATATTAATCAGAGACTATAGTACAGCCCACATGTGACCCCTGCATGGGAAAAGCTGATGTTAAAGCATGCAGGTGTGAGGGGGAACACAGTCCCTGCACATCTCACACACATGCAGGATGCCAGCACTGAAACCTGCCTGCCCACATCTCCAGTCAATTGTTGGGTTGAGCAACACATACATCACATATCAACCTGTGTTTGGGGGGTGACCCACTGTGTCCAAGACTGCGCAGCTCTCAATGTCCCTGCCCTGTGAATGGATGTCACATTGAGGGACATGATCTCACAAATACAAAATGCCCTTCACAAGGGCGGTTGTGTGCAATCTACAGTGCTGTGATGGGCCACAGCTGGAGTGCAATGCGAAAAGACTGATGTTATATTCTGTAAGTGAAGTGATGTGTCCTTGTCTTTGTAGATGGGGACTGTGCTGTCCAGCTGGGCTCACGCTGAGATGGACTACAGGGGCACACACAGCCATCCAGCCAAGCAATCACTGTCCTGACTACAGCATGAAAAACCTTCTGTGTCACTGTATGGCTGACAACACAACACAGGTCACTCATACTTACATGTGCAGGGAGGGCAAGCTGTGGCATTGGGTACACACACCCTCCCATTGGAGACAGCATGTCAGGCAGTGCATTACACTACCCCACACTCCCAGGCACATACTGCATCAGTCCACTACATGTGTGGCCCCCCTGCCCTACCACAACACTGTTTAATACTCACCACGACATTTGGGGCACCACATAGCCTTGGGTACTGTGTGAGCACCTCGTCCACCAGGACCTCCAGCTGCTCGCTCGTTAAGGGACTGGCACGGATCTTATCTATCCTTGCCATCACTGTGGACGTGAGACAATAGCAGGGAATTTGGATGGCGAGGGTCCCCAGGCAGCAGTCCCTGGAGGCAGCAGCAGGTGAGGGGTGTCAGGCAGCAGTCCCTGGAGGAAGCAGCAGGTGAGGGGTGTCAGGCAGCAGTCCTTGGAGGCAGCAGCAGGTGAGGGTGTCAGGCAGCAGTCCCTGGAGGCAGCAGCAGGTGAGGGGTGTCAGGCAGCAGTCCCTGGAGGCAGCAGCAGGTGAAGGGTGTCATGCAGCAGTCCTTGGAGGCAGCAGGAGGTGAGGGGTGTCAGGCATCAGTCCCTGGAGGCAGCAGCAGGTGAGGGGTGACAGGCAGCAGTCCCTGAAGGCAGCAGCAGGTGAGGGGTGTCAGGCAGCAGTCCCTGGAGGCAGCAGCAGGTGAGGGGTGTCAGGCAGCAGTCCTTGGAGGCAGCAGCAGGTGAGGGGTGTCACGCAGCAGTCCCTGGAGGCAGCAGCAGGTGAAGGGTGTCAGGCAGCAGTCCCCAGAGGCAGCAGCAGGTGATGGGTCTCAGGCAGCAGGCTCTGTGAGCAGTGGCAATGTGAGGCTCACTCCCACATATATAGCCCCCTGGGGTCATTTCAAAGGTGCCAAGCTGCAGCAATTGGTGGTCCATGTCTGCCTCTTTCAATTGCATCCAATGACCGCCTCCGCGGTGGCGGAGCACGCCTTCCGCGACCTTCAAAATTGCATAATGCCACCGCTATCGAGCTTCGCATTGGCTCTAGGGTGAGCTCCATGGCGGTGTAACACCGCTGGAGTCCGGGGTGCGCTACCGCGATGGTGCATCTTTCAAATGCAGCCAATGACCGCCTCCGCGGTGGCGGAGCACGCCTACCGCGACCTTCAAAATTGCATCATGCCACCGCTATCGAGCTTCGCATTGGCTCTAGGGCGAGCTCCATGGCGGTGTAACAGCACTGGGGCTCGGAGTGCGCTACCGCGATTTTAGTGGCGGAGCATGCCAACCGCCATTTCCACATGTCTCCATGCCTATGACTACTGCACTGGTGTGAATGGGGGTGCTGGAGACACACCGCCGGTGCCAGGTGGTAGCTACCATGATATGGGTGCCATGCATTGACACGAGACACCGCCATTCTGGCGGCGGAGCATGCCAACCGCCATTTCCACATGTCTCCATGCCTATGACTACTGCACTGGTGTGAATGGGGATGCTGGTGACACACCGCCGGTGCCAGGCGGTAGCTACTGCAATATGGGTGCTATGCATTGACAAGAGGCACCGCCATTCTGGCGGCGGAGCATGCCAACAGCCATTTCCACATGTCTTCCTGCCTATGACTACTGCACTGGTGTGATTGCAGGTGCTGGTGACACACCACCGGTGCCAGGCGGTAGCTACCGCGATATGGGTGCCATGCAATGGCGATGGCCATCTGTCACACATCAACAGTGCATAGTGCCAACATGTTCAATGGCACATCATTGTGCACACGATGCCAATGTTCAATTTACTTCACTGATGGCTACACATGCCATGTTTGTGTGTGTGTAACGTACATTTGCCTGTATCCACTGACATGTCACTTGAGGATTTGATGTTGGTGTAGGCAGGACAGTGTTGTCCTGGACTGTACACTGTGTACACATGTCAATGTGTGTTGAGGTCCAGTGACAATCACAGCAATGCTCGTTTCGATGAATGTTGATCTAATTAGCATTGCCTCTCATGTCTGCTCATGAACATATTCATCATTCCAGCGCCAACTGTGGTCATAGTGTGGTGGATGTGTGCCAGGTTGCAATGACGCATCAAGGTGTGACCGGTACAGCAGCTAGGTAGGAGACAGTGGTTTTGATTAGTTACACATATGCTGGTTGCTAGACTCCCTTGCATGCACATGTGTACTGTGGCCATATCCCTATGTGCATTCACATAGCCAAAGGTGGTGTTTGAGCTCCTTGTCTTGTGTAAGTTGACATGTGTGCCCTTTGTGTAGCTGAAGGTGTCCCTCCATGTAAGCTGGTCTGTTAGTCACTCTAGATGTCAGTCATTGTTGTTGTGTCATCCAGAACGTGATATGCTGTGCACATCTCTTGGTGTATTGTATTGACATGTATCCACTATCAACTCCAATAGGAGGAGGCCAAATTTGATTTATCACTTGACGGTGCTGGAGGACATGGAGGATGTTGCGATCATACGTAAATGCCGCCTGGACAGAGCCACCCTGAAGACCCTTTGTGATCTGTTGGAGCCCCACCTGCAGCCACGCAGGACATATCCAACAGCTTTCACCCCTACTTATAAGGTGATGGCAGCCCTGCATTTTTTTGCCACAGGATCATTCCAGGAGACTGTGGCCAGTGTGGTGGGATGTCACAACCGATTTTCAGCATGGTGCTGAGTGATGTACTGTCCGCCATGATGCTATACAAGGACACATACATCCATTTACCCAGGGGTGCTGAATTGCCAGCTGTGAAGGGAGACTTCTATCCCCTTGGACACATCTCCAATGTTGTTGGGGCCATTGATTGCACCCATGTCGCTCTTGTGCCACCACAGGCAAGTGAGCACATTTACCGCAATCGCAAGCATTACCACTCCATCAATGTGCAGGTGGTGTGCCTGGCAGATATGACCATCTCGCAGGTGTGTGCCAAATACCCAGACTCAGCCCACGACTCCTTCATTCTGAGGAACAGCATAATGCCCCAGCTGATGGCTAATCTTCTTCCAGAGTGTGCATGGATTGTGGGTGAGTATGCCTAGTCGTGTGGCATGCTGTGTGTGTGACCTGCTCCCCTGAGACTCTGCGACATTGCAATGTCTATTTGTGTTTGTCATACCTAGGTGACTCTGCATATCCCAACCGTCCCTGGTTGCTGAGCCCACTGCGGAATCCCAGGTCCCCGGCTGAAGTCCGCTACAATGAGGCCCATGGGAGGACACGTTGTGTGGTGGAGCGCACTTTTGGCCTGCTCAAGTCACGTTTCCGGTGCCTGGAAAAGACCGGAGGTGCACTGGCATACTCGCCCGGGAAGGTGTGTCAGATTGTTGTTGCATGCTGCATGCTCCACAACCTAGCCATTCGCAGGGAGATTCCCCGGCTCCTGGATGATGGTGAGGACCCAAGGCCCCAGCCTGCAAACCAAGCCGTGTCCAGTGATGAGGACAGTGGAGAGGAGGAAGGTGTTGACCTGTGTGAACAGCTCATCACCCGCTACTTCACTTGACGGTGGGTGGCAATATGCAACATACCCATTGTCTGATGAGATTGCTGTTGTCGTGAAGGGGCATGTGAGAATAGTAGCATCAGCCAGTTGTAGACTCAGTGGTGGTTGGAAATGTTTCTAGGACATGTCATTTGGGAACATCAACGGGACGTGTATGTTGACACTTGGGGGCCATTGTGACATGTGCATGTTGGGTTATCCTGGTGTTAGGGCTTGTGTGATGTCTGTGATGCCACACCCAGACCAGTGACAGTAGTTCTGTTGTGTTTCCCTAGGTGCCTTCGACTTCTCCTTGCCTACATACAGCCCATGGTCCTGGTACATTGTGATCATGTTGAAGACTGTACACCCTGCAATAAAGACGGAGCAGACACAACAAAAGACACAACAACATGTGTGTGAGGATATTTTATTTACTATGGTGAGATGCAAGGGGGGTGTACATTTCCATTGGGGGAGTGAGTTGACAGTCGTGGTAGATGAGATGGTTGAGTAGTCACCACATTGCTGTGGTGATCCAGTCCAACAGGCAGATGCCATTCACAAGGCAGTGTGGGGTACGACAGTCCAAAGAGTCAATGTAGTGGTGGAGAGGGTTGCCATCATGGCTGGCTCTGTGACTTGCGTCTGTCAGGTGCTTTTCCTTCAGATACTCCCAGGGTCTTCTTGGGATGGCCCCTTTGTCGTTTGGCAGGGGCGGGCCTGCTGCAGGGCCAGTGGGGTCTGAGGACTCACACCTCTCTGTGGGCGCAGGGGAGGATGGTGAACTGTCGTTGTGCAGCCCACCAGAGGGAGGCGGAGATGTTGTCTGGGGCGCATGCCTGTCACTCAGTACCACCATTTGCTGGCCCAAGAGATCCACGATTTGTCCCATGCGTCTGTCGATGGACCTCATCAGCAGGATCATGCAACAGATCGTCCGACCAGCCCGTTCGTCCCTGGGCCTGTTTGTATGCGCCCAGGACTCTGGTGATGTGTTCCAGGGAGTGGGTCCCAGCCTCCTGGTGTCCCTGGGTAACCCTGCCCCTCCCACCTGCCCTGCTGCCACGGACCTGTTGCTTTATCACTGTGGGCACCCGCATCCTCTCCCTGCCCTCCTCCATGGGTGGTGTGTGTGGGGCATCCTCTGGGACAGGGAGGCTGTTGCCGGCAGCACTGGTGGTGGTGGCCGCACAGGCTGTGACAGCAGGGGTCTGCTTTGGATTTGTTGCCGCAGATGTGGTGGGGGACGCTGTGGTCCTGGGACCTGTTGCTCCCTGGCACACCAGATGGGCCGGCCTCGAGCTCATCATCCACGGAATCCTGGGAGCCAAAATCCGAGAGTCCTTGTACCATGGGTGGAGACTGGCTCTGCAGGTTGCTGGTGTTATCCCCTGCAGTGAGTTCTTGGTCACCTGTGGGTCAGATGGGAAATGGTCATTGCAGTGCACCCGGCAAGCTTTGGGTTAGCTGTGTGTCATTCACATTTTGTACACTGCACAATTGACATATCATCACATTGTTGACTGTGTGCAGTACTGTGCTCCCTGACATGATACAGTGGTACAAGCATTACTTGTCCATGGTGCGAGGTGTCAGGGCATACCGTGCGAACCATGTCCAATTGAGGTTTACTGGGACTTGTTGCCATCTAGGGCCTGGCATAACATGTGTTCAATTGTGGACTCATGGTTTAGTTGTCTGACCTAGCAGACGTCACATCTGGCCCTGGACTGGCCATTGTCATCTCCTGCATCCCTTTGTCCTGTCATGTGCATATCTTGATTTGTGCCACCACACATGCTTTTATATTTTGAGAATGGTCCTTGTTGCACTTGCCCCATGGTGATGCACATGTAATTAGTTGCTGTGCATGAATGTGCCCAGGCTTTCTTCTACTTGTGCATTGGTGTGTCACACTTTGGTGGTTTTGACAGTTTCCTTGGCTTACCTGTGTGCACACTGTGCTTGGCAATGGGGTAGGTATGGCTGTTTGTGCAATGTGAGGGCTGGTGTTTTCATATGGCACCATTTAATTTGGGAAAAAGGGGTGGGTGCACGTACTGGCTACCTACCTGTAAGTTTGTTTGGTGTACTGCAATGGCTTCCAACTGCTCCTGGGTGGGGTGGGGGACGGCTCCATCTTGCTAGGCTGTGGGAAAGGGGGCATGATTGGAGTAGTGGTGGAGGCCCCCCACCCCCAGACACCCTCATTGTGAAGATGGCTACCTACCTGTACGTTTGATGAGGGTTGTGTAATGGCTGACACATGCTTCTGGGTGGGGTGGTGGGAGGGATCCATCCTGCTCAGGTGTGGGACAGGGGGCATGGTGGGAGTAGTAGTGCAGCCCTCCCAGACACAAACACCCTCATTGTGAAGATGGCTACCTACCTGTAAGTTTGTTTGCTGTACTGCAATGGCTTCCAACTGCTCCTGGGTGGGGTGGGGGAGGGATCCATCCTGCTCAGGTGTGGGACAGGGGGCATGGTGGGAGTAGTTGTGCAGCCCTCCCTGACACAAACACCCTCATTGTGAAGATGGCTACCTACCTGTAAGTTTGTTTGGTTTACTGCAATGGCTTCCAACTGCTCCTGGGTGGGGTGGGGGAGGGATCCATCCTGCTCAGGTGTGGGCCAGGGGGCCTGGTGGCTGTTGTAGTGCTGTCTGCCTGTACACATGCCCCCATGGTTATGTTGTTAGCTACGTTTGTGGTGAATGGAAGTGGGTGAATGTTGGATCTGTGAGCAATGTTTTTGGGAGTGTGTGGTGCAGATGGATGGTGTGTGTCCTAGGTGGTGTAGCCTAGGTGTATCCTAGCCCACATTTGTGTCCTTGTGGCTAATGGTGTCTGTTGGACCAGGGTACCAAAAAGCTGTAGTTCCACTCTGACTATCTCATCTACCATGACCTTCAACTCACTCTCAGTGAATTTTGGCATTTTCTGTGTGGCCATGGTGTGTGGTGTGCAAAGTGATTGTGGGTGCAGGGGTGTGAGTGGTGGTTGTGGTTGTGCTGTGTGTGGTGTGTGTTGTGCAGGGGGGTTAGTTGTGTTGGTTTGGAGGTGGTGGTGGTGCTGTGTGTGGTGTGGCTGGTGATGTTGTGTCCTTTGCCTCTCCTGTCAGCTGGGGTATGTGTCCCTTCTCTCCTGGAGTTTTACAAGGGATTGTGGTCAGTGAAGGGGCTGGTTTTATACACAGCTATGTGGGTGTGTCCAATTGGAGTGTTGCTGACAGGTGTGTAGTCCTGGGATTTGTATTTTTCGTTTTGCCATGTGGTTGTGTCATTGGGGTGTGTTTTGTGTATTTGGGAGGCATGTCTAGTTTTGTGTGTGCACTTTTTGGCCTTCTTGTGGGGTTTTGGCTTTGTCCGCCATATTTTTGACGGTTCGTCTGCCGCGGTGGCTGTGCTTCAGCTCTTCCGCTGGCTCTCCCATTCATCCCATTGTGCGACCGTGGCGGTCGGACTTGGCGGTAGGTACTGCAGGACCATCGGGGATATACTAATTTCCGGGGCGGTGTCTCCACTATACTTGCGGCGGGTTGTTGTTTTTCTGCCGCGATTCCAACCGCCGTGGATGGATTTTGGCCATCTCCGCCCGCTACGGGCGGTTATTTTGGGCCTCGAACCGCCGTGGTTGGATTTTTTTGGCGCTTAATGCTAATTTGGCTGCCGGTTTCCCCACGGGGCCGGCGGGCGGTTGTTTTCCGCTTCCTTGGCGGTCGGGGTGTTTTTCCACCCTAAATCCTAATGGACCTCCAAGTCTTTCTTAACTGGTGTCAGCAATGGCAACCACATTTTTTCAAATCTCTCATCTGGCCAGAAGGACCAGTTATAAAAGAAGCTTTCTTTTGCCTATACCCATTATGTCCGAGCCATTAAAATGTCCAAAAATGTCCAGCATCAGCCTTACCTTGATATCCTTTTGCAAAATATCGGTGATATTCTTACCCACATCTTCCCAATAGGACCTTTTGGGTGGGCATTCCAAAACATAAGGACATCGTCGGCTTTCTCTGCAATACACTTTGCACAAATGGAAGAATTCCTCTTGCCCATCTTTTCCAGCCTATATGAAGTCCAATATACCCTGTGCAGAGTAAAGAGATTGTTTCTTTTTAAGACAGAAAGTAGCAGGTCTGACTGTGCCATATAAAGTAGTCATTGATACATGCCATGTATCCTGCACTGCGATCTCCAACAAGTTTCCTCCCCATAGTTTTGACTTCAGCACTTGACCTTGGTTGAGTAAATCCAATCCATCATCTCCCACCACAAATGAGATACAGAACATCCAACTATCCCGGTTGCAGTAACCAAGGATCGACACCTCAGGAAGTATGGTGTTTGGGGCGAATGGGGACAAAAAAATAAAAAAAGAGGTTGCTGTAAAAACAAAATGACCACCAAATAAACATAAATAAAAAAGACTACTCTCCATAGAAATCAATGAATAGAAACAGAAAAAAATATATATTTGCAGCAATAAAAAAACAATGAGAAGATGTGAATAAAAAATAAAGTTTTCAACATGTTGAAAATTGTTTCAATAGTACATATTAAAATATTCAATAAAAAGACATTATTAATTATTATTACTAATTAATATATGTTTAATACATATATTATAATACAAAATGTGCATTCAATTATATTAAAAATGAAAAATAAATCTATTTTATATATATATATGTATATATATATATATGTATGTATATATATATATATATTTATACACACACACATATACACACATATATATTTGTAGAACACAGAAATAAAGACAGGCGATGGACTATCCAGGCTGCACCTCACATATTAATCACTAATAGTATAGATGTCCTGTGCGCAATTTCTCCAGCACTTGTCGCCGTTTAGTGCCACTGTTCGACAGAGTCCAAAATTGTTGTACATAAGGAGGTGCACCAGGAAGACAAGTCCAATCGCATACATTTTGTAACGACATCCTTTATTTGATCATTCTTCAAAACTTTTTTATAAAAAGTACAATCCAGCCAACGTATTTTGTTCCAAAACACTCATGGAACTTCATCAGGGCTGAAACAAATCACATAAAACATATAAAACTTTGACATATGATACCACATACCATATACAACATTAACAACAGACTACATTTAAAGTCGAATACACGCACATACATATATACATCAACATATAAATTAGACCAAAACCATACAACACATTTGCCATGAACGATTACATAGGAAGGCACATAGGACAAAAACATACAAAGTCAAATATATTTACACAATTTAGTGAAAAAGATAAAAAAAACTGCCCATTAAAAACACACTAATGTGGCATAGAGATAACTACACTAAATAATGAGAAAAATCCAAGTATACCACAGGATTTCGATTATAAGTTACCAAGACACGTGAAGATCCCAATTCAAAACTTTGTCTGAATACTCTCATATAAAAAAGAATGAAGGAAGAGAAAGGGAGAATAGAAGAGACATATATATTTGTGTATTTATATATATTCATTTTTTCAAAGAGTTGCTCAGAGATGGAGCCGCACTCCGTGTTCAGGTAGGTAACAACCTTTTTATTTGAAAAACAAACTGCTTCCCATTCCGTGATTGTCTTGTAGCCTTACGCGTTTCAGGGAAAACATTCCCTTTCATCAGAGGCCAAACACGAGCAGCTTCCTTTCGTGCGCCTGCACTGTTCCCTGCATGTTGCTTCAGTGATAATTATCAGCCTCCGGTGTGCCACTTAATTTATTCACTCTCCCGCTGCCTGCTGGAACCTGCAGTTTAATTTAGCACTTTCTGACCCTCCAGTGGGTTAGTTGCTCTTGTTTGTATGTATATTCATATATATTACACAATAAATGTTTTGCTAAAAAATATATTTTTATTAAACAATAAAACACTTTATGGACAAGTATAACTATTAATATGTTAACTATTAATATATTCAATAATCAAAAACATATTTTTTACATTTATTAAAGCTGTAAATATATTTTGAAAATATATAATGTAATATTCTTTATAATGCTAAAACACACAAAACACTTGAAAATAATTGAAACACATAACAGAAATATAATAAAGAAATATACAATACATTAAAGAGTTATAAAATATAAAAAACTAAATGAGCATAAAGGTTGAGAGATAAAAAAATATATTAAAACATTAAATATAACATAGCAACGTAGACCTTAATATTATTTTTATTTTAATTTGTACAACTATTTTAAAGTTATATGTATATTTATGAAAAGGTTATAAAGCTTTTAATAGTTGCTACTTTAATTAGCAATATTTTGACAATGATATTTTTGTACCATTATGTTTTTGTGGATGATATTGTGCCGTAAAAATGACAACAGCATTGAGCAGGGAACCTGTTTTGCAAATGTGGAGAAGGCGAATGTGGCAAAAGTGAGCAGTCTAGTAAGGACAAAAGAGACTTGAATTTTCCTTTCAAATGTAACCATAGTCCGGTAATGAAAAAAGAGACTCACATTTTCCTTTAAATTTAACCCCAGACTGTGGGTAGAAGCGAAAGCAAATGTAATTGAGAGGCTCTTTAATGAAACCTGGCACATTTCTGTGTAGAGGAAGAGGTGAACTATATGATCTACATTTTGTGTGATTAAGCCTAAAGCAACAAGTGATCACAGAGTACAGAATGCCAGTAAGCCAGTGTGTGAGAGGAAGGGTAAATCGACTTCTGTCATTAATGCAGAGCTGATATGAAAAGCAAAACAATGTGATTATGTCACTAAGAGAACATGTGCAGATGGAGATATATGTGGATAAATGACAGCCCCTTGGGGACACCCATTGATAGTGAAGTTGGGATGGTGGTTAAGAAGAATGAGGATGGCATATATTAAGAATGTGCCATGTGGTAAAAGGAACACCAGTGGTGTGCAGGTCCAAATATACATAACCAAGTCATAGTTCTCAAAAATATGGTTTTGTCAAATACAATAACTTCAGTGACAGTGTCAATTTGGCTGAAAAGCTATGACTGCTGACTTGTGGTCATCAATGCAGATCAACGTTGCAGGACTGCTTCAATGGCAAAGAAAGACCTGTCTCCAGGACAAGTTTCTGAAAAAGGTGGGCCGAGAGTAGCTGAGTAGCTTAAGTTTGAAACGATCTGGTAAGTGTTCAGGAACAGATCATTTGATCCAATATGCTCCACAAATTTTCAAGTCTAAAGAATGAGTTATCGCTTCATAAGGTCAATGAAACTTAAGAACTTAAGTTTTACTTTAAACTTGAGACCAGAATTGATTGAGGCTTTAGAATACAAGAAGTTGAAGATAAAATCAAATTTTAAAACTTCAGTTAGCCTCAGCTCTTGAACCTATTTGAAACTAAATCACAAAAAAAAGGGGAAGGGATTGGAGCATCCAAGAAAGGGACTGACTTCTGAAACTTCGTAATAACCATGAAAATGGCCTAGAACGGTGGCAGGGGTTCAATACTTGTCATGAGTACATTCATGAGAATACAATCAGAAAACATGTACAAGACCCTCAAAAGTACATTGTACTAGAGGCAGAGTATAAAAATGTTTTGGATAAAGTATTGGAAACCTCAAACAAATTGTTAGCTTCTGCAGAATATGAGGAATTAGTTTTTCACACAACCACAAGATCCCCATATTATACTTTTTAGCTAAGATTCTTAAACATTTCTACAATTTACTTGGAAGTCCTACAATTGCATATAATGATTCTATAAACAACCCCAGACAAGTGTGTGGCTGAAGTTTTAAAAACAATTTTACAGGAGTTTGCTACTTATGTCCAAGATATTCCAGACATCCTAATTAAATTTAACAAAGTCAAAATTAAAGTTGACAGAGAAATGTGGCTTTGCACAATGGATGTAACATCACTCTTTTAATTATTGAGGCAAGAAGGATTAGAGACTAATTTTTATCATTTAATCTTTTTATTCGGTTTACATATAGAAAATCATAAAAGTACACACTAAAAGCGGTACAATTGATAAGTTAAAATATAACGCAAAGGCTCATGTCTCAATATCCACTCCCAATGACAAAAGCCTATAACATTTTTAAGTCACAGCACAGGCTCTTCATACCTAAAAAACAAAAACCTACTAAGTTGTCCGCCGTGTTGTTAGTTATAATCACCTGGTGCTACCCTCACATGTCAATCAATCAAATATTATTATAGGCAAAAACAACAATATCCTAATAAAATCTTTAAAAGTAATACATTTGTTTCATCTTTAAAACATTTTGCTCTCTTTCTCATTTCAATAATCACAGTCGATGAATTGTATATAGGCGGACCATATTTGTATCGAGGACAACATATGGTAGCTAAATAGAGGCATCCATGTTAAAAAGGATAAATAATGCACTGTTTTTAAAACTATACAATGTATAATAGAATAAAAAAGGTTCCACAAAATAAGTCTATCAGGAGGCACGTAATAAGTATAGCTATAAGCATCTTTAGAAGAATCATAATGCAGCCTCATAAGACTTCCAAATGTGCAAGATTTTTCCTTCTACCAAGAGGAAATATAATAAATGAGATAACAGAAAACAAATGTCCACATTGGCTATTGCACATAAATGATCAAAGGCATCCTGATAATAAATGTATTTTTCCAGTTTTAAAAATTAGCGCTAAGAATTGTTTTCTTATAAAAGCTACAGAACAGGAAAAAGTGCATTCTGCTTTGGCTGGTTCTTTTGGTAATGTATCAGCCCACTCCCCCATTTTTGGGAAGGCAACCCTCAGGTGCAATGTTCCTAGACGAGACGTAGTCTGGTAAGGTAGAACCTATGTTGGATGTTCTTCACCATTACCAGGTAGTTTTGCAGGTCAGCTTGTACCGGGCCTGACCGGTATCTACTCACCATAGATTTTTTGCACTCATGAGTATCTCTTTCTATCTCTCTCTCTCTCCCGAGTATGCATTTAACCTCAGTTTTGCTGTATCATAATATTTTAACTGTGTCCTTAGCTCCAATACTGTTATCCACTTTTCTTAGGTGGCTGTCTATACAAGTCAAAACAAAACCAAAGGGGATGATGGACGGAGTGTTGAACATTGCAAGCACTCACCCCCAGTCAACTGATCTGAGTTTAATCCATCATCATTATTTAGCTCACTCCGCCACCCCAGCCCAGACATTGCCATATGCAAATCCGTCTGACCCTGCGCCTCATGGTGATGGATTAAACCCAGATCAGTTGACTGTGGGTGAGTGCTTGCAATGTTCAACACTCCGTCCATCATCCCCTTTGGTTTTGCTTTGTTCGCCCTAAGTTGGCAGGGTATGCCCAGACGTGGGTCTCTTGCTCACTTTGCCACTGGATTCAAGCTGACCTGGCTGATGATGGCTGATTAGCCAGAAACCGGTCCCAGGATGCTTGTTTCCGGTCCAAGGATGACATGGCTTGGCAGTTCGGGCTGGACTGTTCCCATGAGGCACAGGGTCAGACTGATTTGCATATGGCCATGTCTGAACTGGGGTGGCGGAGTGAGCTAAAGAATGATGATGGATTAAACCCAGATCAGTTGACTGGGGGTGAGTGCTTGCAATGTTCAACAGTCCGTCCATCCCCTTTGGTTTTGCTTTGTCTATATAAGTCGGCCATCTTATCTTTCTCCATTCGTCTAAGGTTAGGCAATCTGATATTATATCCTTAGTAAGCTTTGTCCCTACTTTGCTCCATAAGTTATACCACAAAAGAACGAGGCTGACGTGTAGATCATCCTCTAAAAAAGGAACTGCCACTTCCTTATGTTTAATGTAGGATGAACTAGTTTTTGGAACAGCTGGCAGTCGAGATAGAAACAAGTTCTCTAAGGTTTACAAAGAGGCACAATTTACCCACCTGCACAGTGTGTCACCGTAACTAGCACTTGGGAGGCATTTAACTTTATATAATATCAATATTTCCCTAATCAGTTTATAGCATACTTTGCTCTCAAATGGATTCTATGGCTTACAGGAATTTCATTCTAGATATGTTCAATTGGGTTCCCTAGCGCCCTAGTGCAGTGATTTGGACTCCGAGATATGAGAACAATTGGGTCTCGCTAATCCTTCTCCCCTAACGTGGTGTGCCCTCTTTTGTGCCCTTCCTTTTCCATTCATCATGGTAACTGTTTTCTCTGGATTTACTTTCATGTATTTATCTTCCAATGAGGTGATGAAGTTATCAATCAGGAGCTGCAGCCCGTTTGCTGTTCTAGATAATAGACCAGCGTCATCTGCATATAGTAGGATTGGAACTGGGCGAGATCCAACCATGGGGGCATCAGCCTTCACTTTCTGTAACATCTCATCCACTCCATTTATATAGAGTGAAAAGAGCAGGGGGGCAAGGACACACACCTGTCAAATCCCCTAGGCAACCTTAAGTTGTTCGGTACATTCCCCTTTCAGTCCATAATTTACCCATGCAGTCAGATGGGAATGCAATTGTGACAGATAACTAATAATAATATAATAATCACTAAGGGGTAACAGTTCCTAAAGATAAGATGAGCTGGCCTATTTCGGTCACTGTGAGAGACTGTGTGAAACTGACTCATAGGGTAGGTTGGAAATAGAGTAGTGTGGAGGTGGGGAAATTCCTCCTTTTTGAAGAAGTGCCCTCACACACCCATGTGGGTGTCATGCTTCATCATCGGGAGTTGCTCCTCGTGGGAGTGGTGCTGCAGTCCCCCATGGGTCCCGCGAGAGTGCACTTTGTCGGAGTTCTTTTCAGGAGTAACGCCGCAGTGGTGAGTGCGGGTGTGTGGGAGGGAAAGGAAGGTGTGTGAGTAAAATTTCCACAATGGATCCCCTAAAGAGCCTTTATGCAGGAGTTCATGTGGTAAAGTTAAAATTGGTGACAATGAAGGCCTCAAGAGGAATTATATCTGTGGGGTGAATATTTTCCTTCTGTTCTGTTGTCAGCAAGTGAAAAGTGGTAATGGTGAGTGAGTGCGTTAGGTCGACATGTTTCACACCTTCAGAGGGCCCTAATGGATCCTGTGGCGTTTCTTCAGGACCATGGTAGAAATCTGGAATAGTTAAAAATAGGAATCTGAGACAGCGACACCCAGTATCCCTATAGTACCTATATTCAGGTTCTTAAGTAGGTGTCAATGCACCCTAAGGAACATCATCTAGGAGTTTCTCAATCTAACCTATAAAGAGAGAGAGATACATTGGAAAGAGAAACAAAACAATTTTTTTTTGAAAAAATGACATAGCACTTACTTTCATAGTAGTACAATAGTGCATATGTTACAATCTGTATGGGCAAGGAGGCATGCTATTTCACTCACACCTCAAACGCCGGAAAAACAGAAGTGCAGTGCTCATTCACATTGCATCCTTCAAACCCAAGGCATTAGCTCGTTGCAAGATTTAAAAGCGCCTCTACACATAGAAACTGTGTGACAAAGGCAATATACCGGTGTGTGCACAACACCAAACATGTATCCACAAACAAATTGACACATGTCTGTGATGTCTATCAAAAAAGGCACGGGAGCCGTGATAGCTGATTCAGTCCATGAAGATATGTTTGTTCGTTCACACATCAAGTGAAGGGTTACTCTGCTGTAAGTACCTCCTTCTGGTCCGGTCATGCGGTACAAGTACAGACACCCAAACATATAACATATATCTCCTACTCCACCAGTAGTAAAGGCTGGCCGCATCGGCGTTTGCAGCACAGTATGGAAAAGGATATCTGCAAGTGACATTGTCAGAGTAATCAAAATGCGCTTGTGTTCAGGATATTACCTTTTCTGAAGTGAAGAGCCAGAAGGAAAATACTCACAGTGCCTCTTCCCGGAATACAGCCTATTGCCTGCGCGCCACTGCTCAAATGCAGGTGCGGGGTCATCGGTGCTGTTTTCAAATATGTACCCCGCTCTCTCGTCAACCCGGAAGACCCAATAACACGGGGTGGAGCCTAGTGACATGCACGAAGACGTGCGGATGTCACCAAACAAGGCAGCCATCTTGGGAAGGGAGCATGCCGATGCAATATACATGGGAACGGGAAGTCTCGGATGAGAAAGCCTCAATGTTGAATTTAGCTCATTTTTGGGGCCTGTCCAGTATGTGAAAGGATGATCTGGGTAGTTGTTCAGTGAAGTAATTAAATTTAACAAGCTGAATGTGGACTTAGTAGCTTCTTTCATTCCACAATACCTTCTGAGGGTCTAGGTACTATACTCACACCCACATAATTAGTAATGGACAATCCAGGCCTAAGTTTTGATGACGACACTGTAGCTCAAATTTTGAGGGTCCCATCATTACTGATAGCGGGAGGGTGGATAGCATCGGGAAGTAAGACTGAGGACTGGAAATCACTTCAAGCTCTTAGGAAACAACAAACTAAAACTGTCCTTCATTGGTCTATTATGACTGAGTACTTGCGGGAAAACATAGCCCCTAACGGTCTATTAGTAACCCTCACCCCCAGGATCTTCTTAGAAGATATCACCTTTCGCAGGGAGTGGTCAAGGATAGTGTTGTAATCTCAGTTTTATATTAAGTGGTATGCTCCGCACACCCCTCTGATTCCCTCATGTTGGTATGGCCCCTGAGAGGTGACAGTAGAATGTTGAGGAGAGCTCTCCATGATCGAAATTAAAGTAAAGGAATGCAACAGCTGTGCAAGTAGTGATAAGAGCAAGGTTACACGTAAGACTCCTTTATCCCCTGTAGAGGTGCCAGAAGTTCCTTGGACCAAATTGGCAGTCGACATAATTGGTCCCATGGAAGTTCTAGGTACCCAGAAGAGGTTTATGTTTGTGTTGGTGGACTACACGTCACATTGGGTAAACGTTAAGTTCACACCGCAGACTACCACGAGTAACCTAATCACATTCTTGAAGAATGTATTCGTGTATGAAGGCATTCCGGCAACATTGGTTACTGACAATGGAGTGCAGTTTACCTCAGAGGCTATGTCCACATTTCTCGAAGAGTTAAGCATAAAACACGAGAGAACTGCACTCTATTGTCCGAGAGCCAATGGGTTGGTGGAGAGAACTAACAGATTCATAAAAGAGCACATTCAGTTGGCCATCGCTAGTGGGTTCAACGTGGAAGATTCTCTGAGAGAGTGCATTTGGGCATACCACACTACCCCCAATCTGGTCACGGGAGTGTCTCCTTTTGTTAACTTAAGAGGAAGGGAACCGTGTACCAAACTGGTCCCGCACTGGCTGAGGGGTGGAAACAAGGTGAACCCAGACCTTGGGGTCAGTAAGCAGCTGAGATCCCAACATCAAAGGAGGTACAAGGGTTGGTATGATCATAGTCAGGGAGTCAAAACACAAGAGTACACGAGGGGTACCACTGTGGTTGTGAAGAAGCCCACACATGTACAACCAGGGTTGAGCAAGTATCAGACACACCAAAAGGTGGAAAAAGATTGCAAGAATGTGGTTCGCCTAAAGAACGGTCAGACGTGGAGTAAGGACAGAATCGCTGTGTCATCTCAACTTTAAGTTGGTGTATTGTGCTATGCCAACAATGCATATTTCATGATGTTGTATTTTCTTTTAAATATATATAGGGAGATGTGTTGTAATCTCAGTTTTATATTAAGTGGTATGCTCCGCACACCCCTCTGATTCCCTCATGTTGGTATGGCCCCTGAGAGGTGACAGTAGAATGTTGAGGAGAGCTCTCCAGTTCAGGAGAGTGGATGACAGGAAATAAAGGCTTAACTTACCTCGTCTTCTTGGCTTCATGGTTTTCTTCAAACTACAACAGATAGCTTGGAAGTGCACTCGTGATTGGCTTATCCTCATCATTAACACTGCTAAACGCCTCTCGGATGCACCATTAATACAGATCACTGTGGCGGAGAACGCACTGAAAGCAGGCATATTCATCATGGCCTTCAAATCACGCTTAGCCGAGATCAACGAAGAAATGAATGAGCACAAGGAGTACCTTACTAAACAAAAAATCACGAAGTTACAAAAGGATGTCAAGCGCTTTGACCAGGAGAAGATTTACCCTTACATCAAAGAGGATTGCAAATATCAGACCAATGATACCTCATCAGATAAAAGTACCAGCAATTTCTCGAGAAGGTCAGGATCCATAAGCAGTGACTCCAGTTACGAGAGTAGGAACTACACACCAAAATTCAGGGGCGCACAGAACAACCAACCACGACCCATCTTCCATAACTTTCCTACACACCCCTACCAACCACAGATGTTTCCCGAACAATGGATGGGACCACCACCAGTATGAAATATTCCACTGGGTCACCCCCTACAGGCTCAACAGTACCAACAGTTTCCGAACCCCCCTTTTTTTCAACAGAGTGAGGGGCAGAGGTCAAGGCAGAAGAAGAGGAGGACAAAAGAACATACACTGGCAGGAACCAGATACCCAGATGACATTGAGGAGCAAAACAACGAGCCAGAGATGTTGGTGGTCAATTTATCCTCTAGACCATTTGTTGAGGGTGAAGTCAAACTCTTGGAGAAGGGTTTGGGATTCGTCCCGACACCTCATGAGGATTCTTTCTGACTCCACCAAGAACTCCACCAGTTTTTTAAGAAGATTAGGCTTAAGGCCTTTTTTCAGAACAAACCCGAGACTTCGACCATTGGGACAGGTCCTAAGAAGAAATCACGGCTCACTACCCTGGAGGTATTGACGCCCCATGAGGTCCTCACTTTCGAGCAAGCGGTTCTTAAAGATATTCCAGCCAGCGTCTACGGACGGCCATTTCACAATCTGTCTGCACAGGACAGAGACCATCTCAAGGCACATATATAGAGGACAATACAAACATTATCAAATCAGCTGATAAAGGCGGTTCTGTCGTTGTCCAGGATGTTAGCACATACAATGAAGAGTGTCACCGCCAACTCAACAAAACCTGGTACTACCTCCCTATTGAGGAAGACCTGACTGGACACCTCACCACCAGAGTCAGGATTTTGGTTACAGAAGCAGAAACAGAAGGCTGTATCACCTCACATGAAGCTGAATTTCTTATCAACAATTATCCACGGATCCCATACTTTTACACTCTCCCACAAATTCACAAAGGAGTCAACCCGCCACCGGAACAACCTATAGTCTCGGGCATTGAATCCCTGCTTGAACCTTTAAGCAAATTTTGCGACTTTTTTCTTCGACCCATCATGATGAAGACACTAGGGGTGGGCGGAATTTGCGTAATTGCGTTACGCAAATCTCCGCGAAACGGTAAAAAATCTCCGCGAACACGCAGGAATTCCGCGAACACGCGGAATTGCTTGTTCGCGATGCTTTTTTCCTGTTCACAATTGCTGTTTGCGTGCTCGGGGAGAAATATCTCGCGAACACGCATTTTGAGAACGCGAACAAGCAAAATTTTCGCGAAATCGCGGAAAGCAGGCTTTTGAGCAATTTCGCGTTCTCCGCGGAACGCGAAATTACGCGAATTCCGCAAATTCCGCGAGCAGAACGGAATTTACCGCCCAGGCCTAGAAGACACCCACCTACCTCAGAGACACCACAGAAGTCCTTAACTGGATTGAAGACTTTCCCGAACCAGACAGAATTAGTCTCCTAGTCACCCTGGATGTGAAGGCATTATATACTAACATCCCTAGGACTCCACCCTGGAGGTCCTTGAGACCATCTTACATGAAACTGAACCTTGGCCTTACTAGACTCCTATCCTGTTTATCTTGGAGTGTGCATCTGCGGCCTTGAAGGAAAACTTCTTTGCATTTCAGAACCAACTTTACCACCAAGTTCAGGGGACCAGCATGGGTAATACCTTTGCTCCCGGTCTGGCCTGCCGGTATATGGCTTCTTTTGAAAAGAAGTTCATCCTACATGAGAGCATTCCCTATCGGAAAAACATATTAATGTGGCGGTGCTACATAGATGACATCTTGGTGTTTTGGACGGGTGAGGCTAACAAATGTGAAACATTCTGTGACTGGGTCAACACTTGTGACCCATTCCTAAAATTCACAAGCACTAAGTCAGAGAACAGAATCCCGTTTCTTAATCTGCTGATCTCCATCCAGAATGGGGTTTTACTAACAACCAACTAGAGAAAACCCACTGATAGGAACAGCCTTTTTACTCTATGACAGTCACCACCCAAAAGACCTGAGGGATAACATTCCTATGGGACAGTTCGTTCCCCTCCGGAGGAATTGTAATACTATGGCAGAGTATGACAACCAAGCCACGATTCTGCGCATCAACCAAAAAAAGTGATACGTCAAGCGTATAAGAGAGCCAGGAAAAATCATAGAGAGAGCCTCTTGGAAAAGCAGGGCAAAAATACCTACAGACACCCTGACGTGTGTTATAACATTTACACCTAGCTCTAACCGAATACAGAAAGTAATCAAAAAACACTGGGGCATCCTAGGAATGGGCAGTTTATCCCCCGGGCCAACCCTCGTTTTCTCCTTCAAACGCACCCAGAATTTGAGGGATCGACTTGTTCACACCCGCCCAAAACCACAACTGATGAGACAACCTACTTAATGGGCCCTACCCCCGGTAGAAGGGCATTTCCCTTGTGGGTCATGCGCGGTATGCCATCTTACCACGGCAACAAAACAAATAGATCTGGGCCTCAGAACACTCTGGTGCCAGAAAAACATACCAACTGCAACCCCAAGAATTGTGTGTACTTAAGAAACTGTCCCTGCAATCTGCGGTATGTGGGTATGACAACAAGACCAGTCAAAATCCGCATTAGTGAACATAGAAGCACTATTCAATATAAAAAGACCAACACTAGGATGCTGAGTCACTTTTCTGACACTGGCCACACACCAGACAGCTTGAAGTGGGCTGTCATCTAGTCCAATCAGAATTGGTCGATAAGAACCTTATTCACACAAGAACAACAGTGGGTGTTCCGCCTTAACAGCTTCATCCCAGGCCTTAATGATGACATTATGTGGGCAGAATTTATCAACTGACTCATCAACTGACCCACTCTGTGCCTGAAATTGTCCTAAGGACTGGACGGCGGACATTTAGAGACACAATAAGTATATTCAGATACTGGCAGCTGGAATCATGCCCCTATTCAAAGATGATGTCTTCCTCCACTGTTATAATGAGAGCCTACCAAAGTGTTTTGGTACAACTGAGATCATCCATGAACAACTGGGCAATGGGTGCCAAGTACACCATAAGGCCATACATTCCAATAGCTTTAAATATTTATATCCCTATTAAGCACAGCGTCCGCACATATACCTTCACAGTTACTGTACTTGATGGATAACCCACTCAGTCCAATCACCACTTGTTGCCATCCACAAGTCTGGTCAGACCCTATGCATTATTTGATCGTTGAGAAAGAGTAAAATCACACTGGCTAGTCAATTAATGCTTTTTTGAATAGGATCACAGTCATTGCACTGACTTGTTAGGCGCACCGTTTCTTTCCCAGTATCACATGTCTGAGTTTAATAGGATCACTAACCCGAGCCATAAGGTATTCCCTACCCTAAGATGCCCGCCATATTAAGCACATTTTACCCAACACCTGGTAGTATGAATTTTTACTTGGGAAATACACTGCCAAACTTACCGCATTCAGCTTGTTCAATTTAATTTTTTCACTGGACAACTACCCAGATCATTCATTCACATACTGGACAGGTCCCAAAAATTGATCTAAATTCAATATTGAGGCTTTCTCATCCGAGACTTCCCGTTCCCATGTACTATGCATCGGCGTGCTCCCCTCCCAAGATGGCCACCACGTTTGGTGACGTCCGCATGTCTTCGTGCGTGTCACTACGCTCCACCCCCATGTTTCTGGGTCTTATGGGTTGACGAGAGAGGGGGGTACATATTTGGAAACAGTACCGACTGCCCCGCACCGGCATTTGAGCAGCGGCGGGCAGGTAATAGGTGGTATTCCGGTAAAAGGCACCATGAGTATTTTCATTCTAGCTCTTCACTTGAGAGAAAGTAATATCCTGAACACGAGCGCATTCTGATTACTCTGACAATGTCACTTGCAAATATCCTTTTCCATACTGCGCTACAAACGCCTATGCGGCCAGCCTTTACTACTGGTGGAGTAGTAGATATATGTTATATGTTTGTGTGTCTGTAGTTGTACCGCATGACCGGACAAGAAGCGGGTACTTACAGCAGAGTAACACTTCACTTGATGTGTGAACGAACAAACATATCTTCACGGACTGCATCACCTATCACGGCTCCCACGCCATTTTTATAGACATCACAGACACGCCAGCATGTTGCCTCTGTCACACAGCTTCTATGTGTAGAGGTGCTTTTAAATCTCGCAACGAGCGAGTGCCTTGGACTTACAGGATGCAATGTGAATGAGCACTGCACTGCTGTTTTTCCGGCGTTTGAGGTATGAGTGAAATAGCATGACTCCTTGCCCATACGGATTGTAACATATGCACCATTGTAATACTATGAAAGTAAGTGCTATGTCCTTTTTTCAAAAATTTTTGTTTAGTTTCTCTGTCCATTTTATCTCTCTCTATAGGTTGGATCGAGTAACTTCTAGAGGATGTTCCTTAAGGTGCATTGACACCTACTTAAGAACCTGAATATAGGTACTATAGGGATACTGGGTGTCGCCGTCTCAGATTCCTATTTTTGACTATTCCAGATTTCTACCATGGTCCTGAAGAAACGTCACAGGATCCATTAGGGACCCTCTGAAGGCGTGAAACATGTCGACCTAACGCACTCACTCACCATTACCACTTTTCACTTGCTGACAACCGAAAAGAAGGAAAATATTCACCCCTCAGATATAATTCCTATTGAGGCCTTCTTTGTCACCAATTTTAACTTTACCACAAGGACCCCTGAATAAAAGTTCTTTAGGGTACCGTTGTGGTAATTTTACTCACTCACCTTCCTTCCCCTCCCACAAACCCGCACTCACCACTGCGGCATTCCTCCTGAAAAGAACTCTGACAAAGAGCCCTCTCGCAGGGCCCATGGGGGACTGCTTCGCCACCCCCACGAGGAGCAACACCCGATGATGAAGCAAAAAAGAAGAATTTCCCCACCTACACACTACTCTATTTCCAACCTACCCTGTGAGTCAGTTTCTCACAGTCTCTCACAGCGACCGAAATAGGCCAGCTCGTCATTTCTTTAGGAACTGTTACCCCTTAGTGATTATTACGTTAGCCTTGGGAGCACGGTAACTGGACTTGTTTTCTTCTTAGCTCCCCGTCCCCCCTCTTATGTGTTTTGTGAGATAACTAATAATAACCATCGGGGTGCCCATGTCCATGAGAGTTTTCCATAGCTTATCGTGACTTACCAAATCGAATGTACTGCTTAAGTCTGCAAAGCATAGATAAACATGACCCCCTTTTGCGACTGTATATTTATTGAAAAGCAGGTGTAGGTTAACACACTGTTGTATCGTACCATCATCCCTCATGTCCCCCTACTGGGTATCAGTAAGGATATGTTTCTCCTGTACCGACTGTTCTAGCCTGTCCAAGAGAATTCTACCCATTAACTTGGCACTATAATCCAGGAGGAATATTGGGCGGTAGCATCTTGGGCCCCCTCTGTCTTCTTTTTTGAATATCAGGACAATTGCACTCTCTGTCCAAGTTGCAGGGAGGAAACCTTTGACTGTAGTATTGCATACTTGTGTTAGCAAGGGGGCCCAAAAAGTAGCATTTAAAGAAAAAAAGTATCTATCAGGACCCCATCGGGGTTGGAGCCTTTCTGTTAGCAGCTCTATTAATGGTATCAATCACCTCTTCTAGACTTATTGGTGGGATGTCTGCGGCATGAGTGGAATATACAGTTGAGGTGGGCAGCTCTATGGTGCGGTTGTCAGGATAAAAAATAGTGCCAAAATGTTCTGTCCAGTCCCCCTGTTTTTATTTTATCCTAGGATCCTCTATATCTTTCAAGAAGGCTGGTTTATTGTCTTCCAGAAATGGGTATTATCATTTAATTCTGCAGCCTGTAATGGCTTAACTAGATCCTGGCTTTCATCTCTCATTTGCTTATATCCAGGGCAGATTTGTACATAGCTGCTTAGCCTGCTAATTTTGTCCCTATCTCTCGGGATATCCTGTATGGCTTTTCTCAGTTTTCTATTGGTCTGGGAACAATCCTTATTGAACCATCCCCACCTCTTATTTCCTTTGCTTCTAGTGGTATTTCTTAGCTTCTCTGATATTTCTGCCATTATTTTACAGGAGGCTATCATGATACACGACGGTGGAGACCTGAGATCCATACATATGTTAAAATCAATGAGATTTCCTGCCATGATTTTCCCTGTGATAGCAGCACCATTTATATTCGCCAATTTTAAACTGATGCCGTTTCTGACCTGCATTTTGATTTGGTTTATAGTTGGTAGGCCATTTGGCTGTAAAATATTTATGTAAAAAACCACTTTTAGAGGGAAGTGATCACTAAAAGTTCTTGGGGTAATGTCATAGGAGTCTATTAGTTGATAACCATTTTCAGTGACCAGAATATGGCCATAAGTGGAGCTTTAACCATTCCCATGGTACGTGGGTACTTGTTGCGATCCTGACCCTTTGGGGTATTCTAAATATTCCATATTATATTTAAAAATACTTTTGTTTATTGCCTAGCCATATGAGTAAGAAGTGCAGCATTCCCTCCCCATTGGTTTTTAAATAGCCACATCTTTTAAATTCCATCCTGTTCCATTGAGTGATGTTAAAATCCTCTAACCATATTAGTATGTAACTTACTGAATACAATTTATAAATGATTCAATCTCGCTACTCAAGTCCACAATGACATTAGCTCTAGTTTTGTCGAAGACATGATAAAAATTGGCTAAAGCCAGGTTTAACTTTTCCTCCATTTGCAGATGGTATAGTTGAAAGCATGGGGAACTCGTGAAGGATCTTATCAAATTTCAGTGATATGGTTATAGATATTAATAAGGCCAGACCCCCCTTATCCAGCCCTCCCTCTGAGGGTGTTGCCGGGGTTTAAAAACGATGTAAAGCCCTCCATGTGAAAGAGGTCTGTTGCCCATGTCTCTTCCAGGCAGACTAGGTGAGTTTGATTGATTGTCTCCAGCCACTCTGGATTCCCTAGTTTATTTTTTACTCCTGCAACATTCCAAGTCCTGAATGTAAGGGTGGTGCTTTCATTTTTTATACAGGTCAGGATGTCCTTATCTAGCTTCTGTGATTCACAGTCTATGTTATGTGCATCAGTTGAAGTGCTACCCTTCCTTCCATACCTGTCCGGTTCTCAATCTTGTTCATTGTAGTTGGAGGGGGGAGAACCTATTTGTAGTTGGGACTGTTATAAGCGGTCTGTGATTCGATTTAATTTGCTGTTGGTATGTATTCTTATTTGCTGGTATTCCTATTTGGGCAGATATACTACCCATGACAAGGAACATATCTTACCTGTAGAAAAAGCCAAGGGGTTCAGCTAAAATGATCCCTGTGGCATTCTCAGAGCGTAGCTACAACTCCAATCAAAGAGTGGGGTTTTCACTATCTTAGGGGACCGAAAATTCTCATCAATTCAGCTATCGTGACCAATTTTCCTATAGGGACCTAGCCAATCAACTCTTCTGACCATTATTACTTCTTGGAAAAGACATTTTATGCTCCAAAACTGCTTGGCCAGCAAGTGTATCACCTTGCTTTTAAGTTTTATCCATGTTTCTGTTACACAGGGCATTCATTTAGGGACATTTCGCAATATGATTACATAAGGTGTTGCTTCCAGTGGAAGGTGCAAAATCGTGTTTACATGCGTCTCTAAATTCGTTGGGGGATTACTTTTGGTGGGATCTGAGAGTGGACATGAAGGATCAGCATAAAGTGTTGTGGTTGCTGGTAAGTTAGCTTGTGCCACGTTCTTTGTGGCAATGTCCCCAGTATGCATTTTGATTAGAGAAAGCACTTCTTTTACAGATGTCTCCAGTTTTTCGGTATTCACAAACTGCACTTTTGTAGTAAGTCTAGCGCTCCACATGGCTAAACACTGGTACTGCAACCTCCATTATTTTCTATGACTGGGCATTACAGTACCGGTGGTTGGCCATGTATGGTGCTGAACTTACTACAAAATTGTAAGATACTACAAAAGGGTAAGTTACTACAAAAGTAAGGTTTGTGAATACTGAAAAGTTAACTTACTCAAAAGTGTAAACTTACAAGGGGCGTGGCCGCCCAAGATGGGAGAGTCAATGTAATACACATGAGCTCCTCTGCAATGTTACTGACCCTCTAGGCTTGTGGGCATCTGATGCTCGACCAGAGATTACCCACTCCTCCTACACATGAGGAGAATGAGGAGTGGCAGGGGGACCACTTATTAGCCACCACAACAGCAGACTGTCAAGGATTCTGTGGGTGTCTGCGGGCGGCAAAGGAGTGGAGGCCATGACAGGGGCCGACCCTCCTTTACGAACCAAAGCCTGTATATAAACTGAGATCACACTACCTGGGAGGCACCTGTAGAGAGAGGCTGGTGTTATGAGGTGAGACTATCTAGGGGAGGGAAGAGCTTTTAGACCGATAAGCAAGACACCCCATTCACACTGCACCCTCGGCACTTAACAATAACGCACATCAGAGGTGCCAGGAGATATGCGGGTGCCCACCAAATGGCTGAAATCATAGCTACATGTATTATTTACTCCCTCCTTAGAGGTTCTGCTCCATGGTAGATGAGGAACATGAATCTTTTAACACAGTGCAACTCAAGGCCTGACTCCAGGATGGCGGCACGGCAGACAACAGCTCAATAAACTTTGTTTTGATGCTTCCTCATTGCACTTACCACATACATTTAACTCATGGAGGGGATGCACAGGCCCTGGTCTTCACCCTATAATACCCAGTCTGTGCAACCTGACCACTTCAAGATGAGGTAACCGCCAACACCTGCTTCCCTGACTTCAACATGGCGTGCCATCTTTGTCATCAATTTCGGAGCCGATTATGACAGGCCCCCATCTTTAAAAATGCTCAGAGCGCTCGATTGCTGATAGGGGATGGTGGCTGGTCAAACATTCTATTGATGGAATTCCAAGCTATCTGCCATGAGCTCTTTCATTTTTGGTGAAAGCCTGGAATGTGACACCCTGGGAAGGAGCTTACATGGCAGAGAGACAACTTGCTCCTATCATCACAGGAATGTCACTTTTAGCGAAGTTCCTGTGGTGATATGTGCTTCGCCTTATTTACAAGGCAGTGTTAATCCACTTAATGTGACTTAATGCTGCCTTGTAAGTAAGGCACCCTTTCACGCTGTACTTAGCGTGAAAGGGGAGGGCAACGGATGTTGCGATAGGTGTTCCACCAGAACACCCATTGATTTTGACGCTGCCCCTATTTACAAGGACAGCGTAAATAGGAGGCAGCGCCACCACTTCAATTATCCATATCTCATGCCACAAGTATATCCATCAACAGCCACAATCATATGAACAAATGTTTCACCCAATGGTTAGTATTTAGAAATATTTTTCACCTATAAACAGGGAAAGATATCCATCAGAAGGTTGACCCCTTTTTTCTTTATCTATCCATATGGCATTGCTGTCCATTATATTTTTTAGAAGAAGTCATCTGTCTCAAACAATAAACACTCTTGGTTGTGCTCGGGTCAACAAAAGACGTAAAGACTATATTACTCATTTTTTCAATCTGATATATGGCATTCTACCGGATAAAGGAGAAGTGCCTAAGCTAATATACACATCTCTTTTTTCCTGCCTGATGTCTGTTAATTTTTTTAAGCATTAGATAAACACCCGCATCCATCAGCCTTTTTCTTCCTGGCATGAGAGAAACAACAGAGATCCATCTTCTCAATAAGCGGATTTAGCATTTGAAAGGTAATTTTGTACCCAACGCCGCCATTCATCCATTAATTTAGCAGGCTATCAATTGCCAATATGAATATATTCACGTGTATTTCTCTTCTTATACATATACAAAGAATAGGTGACAAACCTGAAATCCTCATCTACAAGAATCAGTAGCTGCATATCCCTATGTTAAATTTCGAACATAGAACAAATAATAGGTATGCCACTCATAGTTAACATGCTAGAAATAAAGGGCAAATTAGGTTGGCCTCAAGAAGGGATATAAGGAATATTCTAGACTATTTTGACCACCTACTTTCTAGAAATACACTACTTTCTTCTTTTTAGAAGATATGTTGCATGCATGCTATGATTTTTAAATTACTATAAGATCCTGAGCACTAAAGCATGGGTACTTTTGACACGAAAAACTTTCAGTCGACTTGGGCTTTTTTGGTCTATTCTTTTAGTTATAAACATCAACTAGAGACACAATGTCTTCACATGTAGAACCATTTGTTGTTACCTGCAATTTTAGTGTAATACATTTTTTAAAATCTAGTAGATAAGTAGGCAACTTAATTCTGGACATTGATGTTGTCTATTACTTCATTTAGTGATCACTGTGACTGAGTTCTGACGAAGGCCTCGCCGAAATGCGCATAGTTTGACAACATTCCGCCAGTCTCTGCACATCATCACCCAATTGTTCTCTTTTGAATACTAACTATAGATAAAACAACTGTTTGGAAACAAAGGAAGATTGTTTCTGCATACATGTTCATAATGCTGGTTTCTGCAATAATGATGTGAAGTAAGACAACTAGAAATGAATTCAAACAATATTTCATTCATTTGTATCATCACTTTTCATGAATATGTATCAAATGTGCATATTTAAAGATATATCAAAAAGTATTATGGAAAAAATGTTTTTATATTATTTTTTAAAAAGTGAAAAAATAAAATGAAGTAAATATACACTGGTTGATTATCTGTTTTGATAATTATTGTTACAATATTGGAATTTCAGAATTACCTTGCCTACTTTATTTGTAACTCACCGTGCCTAGGTGTGTCTTTACCTGTTATTAGCGCCAACATTAAGACCAGGGAAAGCCTGGTCTTAAATAGGCGAAACAGGGAGAAATGCTTTATTTCTCCTCGTTTTTGCTGTTTCCATGTGTGCTGCGTTGTGCAGAACACATAGAAACAGCAAAAGGTCATTGATTGTTTATGTGCCGGAAGGGGATCTTTCTTGCACATACACATTATTTAAAAAATTACATTTTGGAACCTCTATGTGTGCTGCATTAAGCAGCACACATAGAAGTGACAAAATGCCATTTAAAGATTGTTTATGGGCAGGAAGGGACACCTTCCTCCACATAAATAATCTTCCCCTCAACATAGACACCCTAGCACTATGGTGCAAGGGTGTCTGCATTGGTGCTAGGCTGCTAACTTTAGTGCCAGCACAGGGGGAAATGCAGGGCTGTGCCATATTGTTGTAAATATGGTGCAGCCCTGCGTTTCACAAGTGGCGGAGCGTGGTGTTAAGCCAAGGAGGCTAACAACACGTTCCACCACTTTATTGTAAATATGCCCCATTGTACTGGATGGTTAGCTCCCGCTTCCCCACCATATTGACACATGGGGTTCACTCACTTAAGACTGCTATGCTATCGCCCTTCATGCTTTCAAACTAAGGTTGCCCTGGACACTACATTACACCTGGGAGGGCTGGTCTCATGCAACACAGGCAATGCTCCTGGCAGCGGGCTGAGTGGTGACAGCTAGGATCTCCAGGTCGCCTCATTTACCTACGCCTACTGTCTATATGCCACCAAAAAAGACCCAAGCTAACAGAGTGTCCAGCTACTTCACACCTGCAGAGATGCGATACTCTTCCACTTTTAATACCGCAGGCAGTGACATAGCACTCACAAAAGCGGGGTGTCTATTCTTCCTCAAATAATTCAAGCTGGAACTTCAAGAAGAGCTGAAGGCTGCTCTGACCTCCTCACGATAAACCCTCAGATCAGACATTAATAACGAAATGGCTTCTCTTTAACAAGACGTCGCCTCAGTGGGCACCCGCACACTAGACCTTGATACTTAAGTCTGGAAATTGGAACAATGCACAAACCAGTTTAAAAATCAACAGACTCCCTGCATATGCAACTCTAGGTCTCAATCTTAAAATGTGAAGATCTGGCAAACAGATCAAGACATGACAATATTTGCATCCGTAACCTGAAAGAAGGGACAGACAGGTCTGTTTGCATAACTGCTTAGGGGGGAACAGGCGAAGATCAAATTTGACAGAGTCCATCTGGTGGGCCTGCAAAGCTCTGGAGGGAGCACACTTTCCTGGGATGTCCTGGCAAACTTACACTCATTCAAGGCAAAAGACACAATCCTCTAAGCGACGCACAAGAAGGAGGAAAACTAATACCAGGGCTACCTCTTCCAAGACATCGTCCCAGAAACTTTGGCCCACAGTCAACAGTTGTGCCCAATTACCGACAAACTGCAACAATATCGCATTAAATACAGGTGGACCTACCTATTTGGGTTGTTTTTTGGCTTTCAAAATAAGACGTATCATATCACCGAACTTTCGGAAGTGCAGCCATACTGGGTGTTCCAATACCAGATGCTCAACAACATAGAGAGGGAGTGGAAAGCCCAAGCAGGAGCCCTCATGGGACCACAGACAAGGGCCTATGGCTCTCCCGGTGATGTTCCAGACACTTGAAACGGCGTTCACCTGCTAACATTATCTTTTTCCCCTGGCAGTTTCTCTCCCACTTGTGAACCTCAGGCAGAGATTTAGGGTCACCAGTTACATGTGGGGAGATCATGCACTGCTCCCACATGTTCCCCTCTTTCTCCCATGAGGGTACAATGCCAGATTGGTTATGACTGATTGCACTACAAATTGGTAGGCTAGATCCTTCACGATTTTGTTTAGTTATTCACGACATGTCTTGATTATTATGGACTTCCATTATACTGCATTAGCTGTATTTGACCAGATGGGTACATTTACTGACACTGTGCTTTTTTGGGGACCTGTTATCTCACTCGTTCTTGCAGGTACATGGAGGGCTAGGCTCAGTGACGGTAAGAGGGGAAGGGGAAGGAAGAACAAGGTACACCATGCTTTTCAGCAGAGGATGATAAAAAGGGGGAGAACCAGAACAGGTACTACTCAGAGCCCCATCCTAATATCCAGGGACACTAAGTCAACATGGTGATCACCACACTCACATGGAATGTTAAGGGGCTGAATACACCCACCAAGCATCACAAACTGTGGAAATACTTACTAGATCAGCGATGTGATGTAGTGGTGCTCCAGGAGACTTACCTCAAACGGGATTCAGACCATGGGTTGTGACATAAGGCCTACCGATAATGTACAAGTCCTCCTCATCCCCAAAACACAATCGGGTAGTCCTTTGTTCTATTCTTCATTAACATTGATACCAGAAGGCTGCAAATCTGATAAGGGAGGATTATTGTGGTAGGTAAGGAACGTCTCACTGGGTAAACATGCACCTTTGCTTCTGTCTACACCCCTAATGCCAATCAGGTCCTATTTATAAAGACACTCCTATCCTTAATAGGAGGCTTTGCAGAAGGTGAAATATTCTTGGTAGGCAACTTTAATCTTACCTGGGATTCGGCCATGGATAGCACTCTCCCTCATAGATCCAAAACGGGGCGCTTCCCCAAAGTCCTGAAACAGGCAGTTCACTCATTGGGTTTACTTGATGCTTGGAGAACTCGCCATCCAACAGCCCGCGATTATATATTCTTCTCCCACTCCCACCGTACATGCTCAAGATTAGACTACATGTTTGTTAGCCAATCTCTCACTCCAGCCTTAATGACGTCCTCCTTCCACCCTATTACTCTCTCTGATCATGCCCCTGTAATCTAGATTGGGAACCTCCACCACCACAAAATGGTTTTTCCTTGGCTACTTTACCTGAGACCGCCTCCTCAAGGACGACCTTCGTAAAGCCTTTAGGGAATATTTTCAACTAAACACCCCAAAAAACACCACACTATCCAACAATTGGGATACATTTAAAGTGGTAATCCGAGGGAAATGCATAGCTTTCATCTTGGCACTTAACAAACAGAGGGTGCAAGATAGACTGGCCTTCGAGCCAGAACTCTCTACAGCTAAAGAGGCACATAAAGAACACCCAATGTTAACCCTACAACGACAGGTCACAGCCCTGAGAGGAAAGCTCACAAACATATACACTAACAGAGCAGAATTAACTCTTTTACAACTTAAACACACAACCTACGAACAAGGCAACAAGGTGGACTCTCACTTGGCACGGCAGATCAAGCGGGAGAAAGAATATATTGGGGACAATAGTCAGGGGTTTGGTGAACCAGCGGTCACTGATGTAGAGAAGGCTCACACTTTTGGCAGTTTTAAAAAGCACTTATATGCTGCTGCCCATGCAAATGACCACTCACAACTGGACTACCTTGAAAGAATGTGTACGAAAGTAGGATCTGTTTCTATGGTTACCCCCACTTTCTGCTTGATGTAATGCTATTTCTGACTATTCTGACTGGTGTCTTGCTAATCAGGAACCCAGTCTCTCTGCTTTCTCATCTAAATTCTTATGGTAAGTGCTTAGGTACATCCCATATTGGATACTGGGGTACCCTTATCAGTCCCTAGTATATGGTACTAAGGTACCCATGGCATAGGTACCCCAGAGGTCCCCCTTAGGCTGAAGCATGTATAATGCCACCTATGGGAGACCATTCAAACTATCTCTACAGGCCTGCCATTGCAGCCTGTGTAAGCTGGTGCTAGCACCACTTATGAAAGATATAGGTTTCCCTATATCTAAGGTCACTGCACTTAAAACCTTTAAGTCACCCCTATAGCAGGCCTTTTCAATCCTGAAGGTAGGGTGCTTGGTTCTAAGTGTGAGGGTGCCCCTGCATGAGCAGGACACCCCTAAAGCCTTTGGGAGTCCATTCTCCCTGATTGTAAGTCAGACAGCCATATAACATATAGAGGGGCGCCATGTCTTTACGCAATGACCATCTCGAAACTGACTGTAACGCACCCTGTCATGTTAGGTAACAAACATGTTGGAATCATACCTCCCACACTGTAAACAATTTGAGAGGTATGATTCCAAGCACTGTAAAGGCCCTCCATTAGGCCCTCAGTGCTCCCGGTACCAGTCTTCCAGACTCATTGGGCCCGATTCACAGAACTAACTTAAGACAAAATCCTAAACTTACTACTTTTGGTATTCACAGAAGGCATTTAGTAGTAATAAAGTTAGGATTTTGTCTTAAGTCTGTCTTAAGTCTGTCTTAAGTCTGTCCTAAGTCTGTCTTAAGTCTGTCTTAAGTCTGTCTTAAGTCTGTCTTAAGTCTGTCCTAAGTTTGTCTTAAGTTTGTCTTAAGACTGTCTTAAGTCTGTCTTAAGTCTGTCTTAAGTCTGTCTTAAGTCAATCTTAAGACAAAATCCTAACTTTACTACTACTAAATGCCTTGTGTGAATACCAAAAGTAGTAAGTTTAGGATTTTGTCTAAAGTTAGTTCTGTGAATCGGGCCCAGAGAGTACAACTGCTGCTGCTGACCAGAGACACGATTCTGCCTGCCTGCTGCTGAGCCAAGCTCGGTGCAAAAACAACAATTGATGGACAGAATGCAGAACAATGTCATACATTCACCCCAGTACAGAGATCTGGGCCTAAATCCATTGTTTTTTTGCTCACCATGCCATTCCAGTTTGAACTCAGCCATATGCAAATCAGTCTTGACCCTGTTCCTCATGGGAACAGTCCAGCCCGAACTGCCAAGCCAGGTCCTCCCTGGACTGGAAACAAGCATCCTAGGACCGGTTTCGGGGTTTCACCCCTCTTCAGCCAGGATAGCTTGATTCCAGTGGCATGGAGAGCAAGGGACCCACGTCTGGGCATACCCTTCCCACTCGGGGTGACAAATGCAAAAACAACAATTGATGGACAGAATGCAGAACAATGTCATACATTCACCCCAGTACAGAGATCTGGGCCTAAATCCATCGTTTTTTTGCTCACCATGCCATTCCAGTTTGAACTCAGCCATATGCAAATCAGTCTTGACCCTGTTCCTCATGGGAACAGTCCAGCCCGAACTGCCAAGCCAGGTCCTCCCTGGACTGGAAACAAGCATCCTAGGACCGGTTTCGGGGTTTCACCCCTCTTCAGCCAGGATAGCTTGATTCCAGTGGCATGGAGAGCAAGGGACCCACGTCTGGGCATACCCTTCCCACTCGGGGTGACAAATGCAAAAACAACAATTGATGGACAGAATGCAGAACAATGTCATACATTCACCCCAGTACAGAGATCTGGGCCTAAATCCGTCGTTTTTTTGCTCACCATGCCATTCCAGTTTGAACTCAGCCATATGCAAATCAGTCTTGACCCTGTTCCTCATGGGAACAGTCCAGCCCGAACTGCCAAGCCAGGTCCTCCCTGGACTGGAAACAAGCATCCTAGGACCGGTTTCGGGGTTTCACCCCTCTTCAGCCAGGATAGCTTGATTCCAGTGGCATGGAGAGCAAGGGACCCACGTCTGGGCATACCCTTCCCACTCGGGGTGACAAATGCAAAAACAACAATTGATGGACAGAATGCAGAACAATGTCATACATTCACCCCAGTACAGAGATCTGGGCCTAAATCCATCGTTTTTTTGCTCACCATGCCATTCCAGTTTGAACTCAGCCATATGCAAATCAGTCTTGACCCTGTTCCTCATGGGAACAGTCCAGCCCGAACTGCCAAGCCAGGTCCTCCCTGGACTGGAAACAAGCATCCTAGGACCGGTTTCGGGGTTTCACCCCTCTTCAGCCAGGATAGCTTGATTCCAGTGGCATGGAGAGCAAGGGACCCACGTCTGGGCATAGCTGAGCCAAGCTCGAGCAGGGGAAGGCAGAACAATAGGCATCCTGTCACAGGGAGGTGTGACCACCTCCCAGAAAGGGCTAGTGTATTGGGGCAGGGTGGGAGTGCTTGCCAGCGCCACATAGTCTGTGTGCAGGGCACACTTGGTGCCCTCCATGCATAGTCCAGCTCAAACCAGTTCAGGGAGCCATCGGCTCCCGCTCTGGCGCAAAACTGGTCAAAGGACAGGGGAGTATCCTCTCCCTTGTCCAGCTCCTCCTTAGGTAGGGACCCCTGTATCGTACCCAACCCTTTCCCTAGGGTATTTAAGTTCTTACCTGTGGGTGGGTTCCTCGATTCATCGTTGGACATGATACAATTCAGACACCACTTCAACTTTGACTGTCTGGGCACATGGGACTTCATTACGCTTCACTCTGGGCATCAAGGCTGCAACCGAGAAGACTCCCGCTGTTTCTGATCTCTTCGCCCTGCTCATCTGCTGCAACATCGATGCCTGTGCTCCATACAGGAACCTGTCCAGGGCTGTGGACATCCATGACACCTGAAGGAATCTCCCTTGAAGTGAAAGAGTCGCTTTCCTGCATCAGCAGGCACCGCAACCAAGCTGACTGGTCTGCTGAAACTGGGCTCCTATGGACTCCGAAAGGCTCAGCAACACAGATGGTGGTTCCTCACATCCCACAAGGCCTGCCCTGTCCTCTCACCAAGCTTGAGGCCAGTATCCCTCATCGGAGCCGCTGGAACCGAACCCCTGTGCACTGCAGTTGCAAAGGGTTGTTGGCTTCCATCCATCAAAATCTTCGGGATCCAAGTAGCCCCAACCTCAAGCATCTCCAGTGACCAGAATCTTCAACCACACCACATTGCTTGTACCGTGGGCCTGCTTCTTTGGTAGCTGCTCGAGGTCCTCCTGTGACTCCAGTGCCTCTGGTCTGTGGGACCTGTCAAGGGTCACATTTGAATTTTTTGGGCTGACCTGACTCCCCTGCTTGCGGTGAGTCTCCTGGACCTAGCTGGTCCCGACATTGCACCTCCTTCGACTCCTTTGTTGTTTGCAGTTGCCAAGGCTTGTTGGTGCTCCTGCCGGACACCGACCCCTCAACTCTCGAAATTCAACATGGGACAGCTCGTGTACAGCTCCTGGTCTTCCACAGCATCACCTGGTCAACACAGCTGCAGTTTCAACATCACAGTCAGCTCTCCTGCAACACCCAACATCAGTGGGCATTCGTCTTCCGTGCCTCCTGAGTGGCATAGACTGTGTCCCCTCTGCTTGCAGGTTCTTCACATCTTGAATCCACTTTTGGGTTCCACTGGACACTTTTGCCTTCTGCAGCAGTGGCATCTTTCTGAAGTCTCCTATTGAGTTCGACGACGGGTTCTGACGCCACTTCACACTTATGCACCTGGCTTCCCTGGTTCAGGTAACCTGGTTCCTAGGGTTTCCATGGGTTTCCATGGGTGGGGTGGCTCTCCAACCTCTTGTCCTCCACAGGGTTTCCTCAGGGTCCACTGAGAAGGGTCCTCTTTCTTTAAAATTGCAACCGCGACTTACACGTTGATTTGTACGGAGAACGTGGTCATGTTCCTATACTGCACACGACCTCCGTGAGGCTCCTAGATACTCACCTTGGGTGGTTTCCTGGGTCCCCAACACTTCTACATCCTCTGAGTATTGTCTTGACTCGAGTCGTGGTTCGCATACCACTATTTTAGTATATGGTTTGGTCTTCCCCTGGGGACCACTGTGTATTCTGTGCGACTTACCTATTCTTATTGGAAAGTATTGTGTGTATTGCGTATATCTTCGGCTAGGAGATATCTAAATGTGTTAATGAGTGTCTTATAATAAAAACATAATTTTTATAAATACACTGTATGGTTCTTTTTCACTTAATCTATACCAATACGATTGTGTTCTGGTGATACACGCTGCTTTACACTCCTTTTGGACTAAGCCTTAAGGCTGCTCTCCACAACTACCACTTAGAGAGCTTTCTAAGGTTGTCTAAGACCACTAAAATCACCATAGGATTGTCTGGATCAGTGCAGGGTGTCCACTTCCATAAGTGTATTTCATATAATAAGCCAGTCTCTCACAGAAGGGGACTCCATCATGTGTCAGTGGCTCAAAACGAGATTCAGGGGGAACCCATTAGTGAAGATGAGGTACGGATTGCCATCACAACCTCGAAGCCTAAAAAATCCCTAGGGCCAGAAATGTTCAGTGCCCAATTTTATAAGGAGTTTAGATCTGATCTAATACTTAGTCTAACAGATCTTTTCAACCATGTGGTTCAGTTATGCTCTCTATGAGTGAGATGCTGGTCTTGATCATCCCAAAACCAGGTACAGATCCCCACTCCTGCTGTTCCTACCGTCCCAAAGCTTTGCTCAACCTGGATACCAAGCTATTGAGAAAGGTATTGGTCTCCCGATTAGAGGACTTGATGCCTGACCTTATCGACCCAGATCAGTCTGGTTTTATCAAATCAGACAGACACACTATAACTTACGGAGGGTTGTTGACTTGGTCAAAAAAGCCACTAAGAAAAAGATACCCATAGTTCTGCTGGTTCTAGATGCCAAGAAAGCCTCCAACTGAGTGGGCTGGCTTTCTTGTTCCATAGCCTACTGCGTTTTAGCTTTTGTGACCAATTTTTTACCATGATTCGGACCAATTACGCATCCTCACTGTCAAGGATTTTGGTCAATGGGGCGGGCTCTGACTTCTTCCTACTGGAGAGTGGGATGCAACAGGGGGGCCTTCTCTCCCAGCAGTAATTTACCTACAGCATCAAACCTTTTGCAGCTAGAATACGTTTGACACCCTCCATCAGCAGACTCCCCTTTCGGCTAATCAACCACAAGATCCCCCTTTTTGCTTATGACATTCTGCTGACACTCACCTCTCCATAGTCCTCATTGGATGCCCTGCAAGCTGAAATGTGAACCTTTAAAGAGGTAGCGTGGATTTCGTATAAATGTGCACAAATCTTTCCTGCTCAACCTAATCTTCCCTATTCCTACTTGGAAACCTTAGTGGCCACAGTCCCCTTCCCACAGGCTAAAAGGGATATCTCCTCTCTGGGTATTAAAATCACTTGTACAGTCTCCAGTTTGTACCATGCTAACTATCCTCCACTTCTACAGCAGCTTAAGGTAGATCTCAAGCGATTGGCACCCATGTATATCTCATGGCTTTGATGCATGCATGCCATAATAATTAATGTCTTACCTCGGTTGCTCTACTTCTTCCACTGAATCCCCATCAAGTTAGATTGTCATTTTTTACTGACTTTACGCTCACTAATTGCACGCTTAGAGCTTGCCTATCCTATTATATCTGCAGACTACCGAAAATCTCAGGTGGATTAGCTCTCCCAGATTTCCACTTGTACTACAAAAAGCAGCCAAACTACGAATGATCTCTGAGTGGTCGCTATGCAAATCAGATTAGTATTGGTTGCACATGGATAGAGCAGTGGTGGGGAGATATATCTGGTAAGTAATGTGGAAACCAAAGGCTGACCTTCCCCCCAGTGGATATTTGAGTACATCCATGAAAACACTGCTTAAGGTTTGGGATGAGTTGATTATAACATCAGAATGAACCACCTTTCCTTCACCTTTCAAACTGATTAACTATAACCCAGCGTTTCCTAGGGCCATTTTATGCTTGGAGAAAAGGGGGATGCTTTACTATTGCTGACCTTTTTCATAACTGGGACATTCTGTCTTTTGAGCACTGTAAGAGGGATTTCCACCTCACTGACTCTGAACACTACCGCTACATGCAACTGAAACACTGGGTACTCCACCCGGACATTAGGGAAGCAGCCACCATAGAGCTTACTCCAATAAAACAATTTGCCAGATATGCAGGAAATTCTAGAGGTTTTATTTCAGTCTTATATTCCTTATTGCTCTCCATAACCCTCACTCTGCAGCCTCATAACATGGCTTTTTGGGAACAGGTTCTTGGGGAAGTCATCCTGGAGACGGGTTGGAGCAAACTCTGGAGAGATATTCCCAAGTTTAACCACTTTATTGGTATGCGACAAGCCCATTATAAGATTATTTTTGACTAGCATCTCTACCCCACCAAGCTGAAACAAATCCTCCCTAATACATCAGAGCTCTGCTGGAGGGCATATGGGTTGCTGGGCGACTTTCACCATATATAGTGGGACTGCCCACTTTTTGTCCACTCTGGACCGAAATACTTGCTCACATCAAAGACATTCTAAAATTCCCGATTCCAGACACTCCGGCTTCACACTCCTAGGATGGTGGGATGCCATTCTTAAATGCCAAACCTCGTATGACAGATCAATATTATGGCTTTGCCTGGGTGCAGCGAAGCTGACGCTGGCTTCGATGTGGAAGAAGAAAGGAGCCATCATTATTGCAGTGGCATGCCAGGCTCTGGCAGGCCCTCATGATGGAAAGAATGTCTTATATCCCTTTAGATAACTACAAAAACGTTGCCGCACATTTGGTGCCCCCTGGTGTCCTATCTCTCCAGAGGGTTGCCACTATGTGTGTGCCTTGCCCACATGACAGCCCTTACCACTTCCAATTCTAATCAGTTTGACCACTGATGAATTGACTAAAGACTGGTACCCCATTCTCTGACAATGGTTCTCCAGCGAACTCCTCCCACCACTTGTCATGCCTTACCTATGTACCTATGTTTTTGCCTGGGGCTTTCCGTTTGGGGGAAGGGAAATGGGGGAAATGTTAGTTCATTGAAATGATAAACTCGACAGCACTATGAGTAGACTTTGTATTGCTTGATGGACAATTTCCAGACACATTACAAACTCTGGAAACAATAGCTACTTTAGGAGTGATGAAGAGAATGAGATGTATCATTTGCAGTTGTCTGATATATGTATAAAACGAATGAAGACAATTTTGACAAAAGGTGTAAACTTAGTCAAAATTAAAGGGTACCTTTTTTGAATCAGGACCACTATGTTAGATATATTCAAGCCATGGGGATGCTCTCTAAAAATGCTGGAGAATACTCAGGAATTAGTTAACATAAAATTATGCAAAGATCTTTTTACAAACTTCATCAAAATGTATGAGATGTATGGCCCAGTTTACATTAACAGTCATTTTATTAAAAGTGAGATGATAAAAAGAATTATTAACAAGTGTTACAAATTAATTGAAACTGTACCAGAACTTAAAGCTGTATAAAAAAAAACCAATGTTAATCTACAAAAGAAACAAAAACATCGAGGAAATGTTGACACAAGGAGAAAGGAACAATTTAAAAATCTGCAATGTCAAAAGAAAGATGTCCCCTTAAACTGCACACATTGCAATAATGGTTTAAAATGACCACACATATATCATCCTATTGCTAGGGGAAAATAGCACTGACAGGATTTTGAATGTGCACTCTGTACTTTGTACAACTGGGGTTTATATTTGTCATGAAATTTCCCCATTGAATGGTACACTTTCATAGCACCACCAGAAACATCAAAATACGACTGACAGATCTTGTAAGGACAATCAGAAGAATATAGAATCCAAAACCCCATGTGTCATACACATGAATGAAAATAATCACAATATTAACAAACCAAAATCCCAAGACCCCAAAGCAGGGAAAACATCAGATAGAGAATGGGAAATTGAGATGTTGATGCCACAATGGAAATATCATTAGATAAAATAACTTGACACATTTTAGCCAAAAGAGGTGAATGACATATAGAACAGAAGTGCTTCCTCTTAAAGAAACCTACACAGGACATATACTTGAAGGTCGACACCCATCCCATTGGTGTTGCAAATTCATCCTGTGCACCCCCAATGTTTTTGCTGACTGATACTGGTGCTAACCGACTCTGACTAACCCTGGGCTCTGCCTAACCAGGCCCAGGGCCTGTAATATGCTGAAGACACACTTAAAATACAGTGAAAACCCCTGCATACACTAGGGTAAACTATGGGTTAAGGTACCCCTAGGATTGGCATGACCTCCCCTATAAGGCCCTGGTGCCCAATAGGGCAGAGGGACTGAAACAACCTTTAAATCCCTATTATATAATATATATAGGGCATGGCAGTTTAGAGGCCAGCAGCCTTTTTTGCCTTTGCATGTGTGCACTGTTCAAGCCTGAGGCCAGTTTAAAAGCAACCCTGTGTTTCAGGACTGCTTTCAAAATGCAAATTGTGCCCAAACTCGACTTTGCTGATTGGGGCACTTACAAATTAATAAACTACAATGTTTTTGGAATATTGGGTACCCCCAGGGCCTCTCCTAGGTGTCCCAGGCGTGAGGGGTCAGGTAGGTATAAGGAGGACCCGTATAAACCGAGTTTTATATACCTTGGATTTAGTGAAGTCACACATTTCACTTCCCACATTGTAGTAAAGTGCTTTCCAAAATCGACTTTTATGCTAGGAGCACTGTGGAGTGAGGATTTGCAATTTCTTTTCATATTCAGAACCCCTACAGTCTCCGGTAGGTATCCTAGGACAATGGGGTCCTGTAGATATAAGCAGAGTCCTTATAAATGGTGTTTTATAAACCCTGGTGTTGGAAAAGTTTGCAAGTCATTTTTCCATTGCAAATCCCCAGTCACATAGGTCAACATGGTAAGAAGTTATTAAATAATAACTAACATTCAGGAGGTCATAAAAATATCATTCAAGTACTGTCTAGAATAGTATTGATAAATCCAACTATATGCTATTGCTGAATTTATCCCAAAATGTACAGACAAGAAGTTATACGACTTTCTTGTCTGTAAGCCAACATTCAGCCCTCTAGTGCTCTGACCTGTGGATTAGCCAGGCTGCTTTGATGAGGTGATAAGCAGCCAGGGGGTCAGAGAGCCATACTGGGCTCTGCTACGTAGGACTGTTATGGCAGGGGGAGGGTTTGTAAACCATCCTCCTCAAAGAGAGGCGGTGACAGACAGTTTGAGTCCGGTCCAGTTACAGCCCTAACATTTGAGCCAAGCCAGAGGTCACGATAAAGGCAGGAATTCCTAGATGTAAGGGGAGGACATATATGTAGGTGAAGCCATCATGTAGGCTTGTTTAGGTAGTTCTTCTCTCTGTGCTGAAAATTCTGACATGTTGAAATTTGGAGAAATAGTGCATTCTGGGAGACCATTGTGCCAGACTTTGGAGGAAGTGATCATGCTCTTGGGTGTTGCCTTGTACCTTTTTGGACAGGAGTGCCCTCCTGCTTGACCCCAGAGAACACTGAATAAGTATCTGAGAGGGGCAGTGCCTCTCAGATCGGCTGCTTGAAACTTAAGAAATAAGAAGGGTCCATGCTGGAAGTTTGATTTGCACCATCAGGCCCTGCATTCTGACAGACTCCGCTTGCTGCTTTATCTGGGACTACAGCCTTTGGGTGTACCTTGTTTCAAGAGGAATACAGGGTGGGCTCCCTGCACTCTACAGGTTAACAGAGCTCACCTGCATCAACTCCACCAAGAGTCCCCTGTCTAGAGTGTATCTAGTGGACTTTTAAGGGTGTTGTCCAGGTGCTTTTGGGAATTGTGACCCCCAACTTTCAAGGACCATCTTGGAGATTCCAGACACTTGGATTGTGTTTTGGACACTTAGGGCCCGCAAGAGGAACTTCAGGAAGGAGTTCCTCCATGAATCCGGCCTGCTGGTGAGAAAGTTTTACAGGAATGCAATCTTATAGTATGGATTAAGTGAAAAAGAACCACACAAGGTATTTATAAAAATATGTATTTATTATAATACACTCTTTAACACTTTTAGATATCTCCTACCCGAAGTTAATCACAATGCACACAATACTTTGCAAAGAAACAGTAAATAGCACAGAATGCACAGTGGACCTCAGGGGGGAGCAAACCATACACTAAGAAAGTGGTATAAGAGGTGCTTGAGGTTGGGGCTACTTGGAGATCTTCTTGGTAGGAAGCCAACATGCATTTCCAACTTCAAGTTGACGCGGTGCACAGGGGTTTGGTTATTGCAACCCCCATGAGGGATACTGGCCTCAAACTTGGTGAGAGGGCAGGGCAGGGAAGGCTTCTAGAGCTGTGGAAAATCACCACCGGTGTTTCAGGAACCTTGCGGAGTCCTGAGGAGCTCAGAATCCGCAGTTGCGGTTCCTGCGAATGCAGGGGAGTGACTCCTTCACTCCAAGAGAGATTTCTTCAGGTGTCTTTGATGCCCACAGGCCTTGGAAGGTTCCTGTATGGTGCACAGGCACAGACGATACACCAGACTGGAAGGGAGATGAAGTCGAGCCAAAGCGAAGTCCAGAGTGCCCAGACGGTAGAAGAAGTGGTGTCTGATCTGAATCTTATCCCATGACGAATCAAGGGACCTACCCACAGGAAATTGCTTAAGTACCCTTAGGAAAGGGTTGGGATGATTCAGGGGACCCTCCCAGGGGATGGTCTGGACAGGGGGAGGTTACTCTCATGTCCTTTGTCCAGTTTCGTGCCAGAGCGGGAACCAATGGTTCCCAGAGCTGGTTTGAACTGGACTATGCATGGGGACACCAAATGTGCCCCTCATGCAGACTGAGTGGTGCTGGCAAGCACACCCGCCCTACACCAATACACTAAATCCTGTCTGGGAGGTGTTCAGAACTTCCTGTGACAGGATGCCTATTATTCTACCTTCCCCTGCTCGAGCTTGGCTCAGCAGCAGGAGGGCAGAATTGTGTCTCTGGTAGGCAGTAACCATTTTGTGCTGTCTGGGTCAAGAAGGCTGGTACTGGGAACACTGAGAGCCTAACGGAGGGCTCTTCCAGTGCTTGGAATCATACCCTCATATGTTTACGGTGTGGGGGTATGATTCCAACATGTTTGAAACCAAACATGAGAGGATTCATTGCAGCCATTTTCGAGCTGGTCATCGCGTAATTAAGCGGTACCCCTCTCTATGGTATATGGCTGCCTCACTGAGAACCGAGAGAATGGACTCCGTAGGCTGTAGGGGTGTCCTGCTCATGCAGGGATGTCCTCTCAATTAGAACCAAGCACCCTGCCTTCAGGAATGCAAAGGGCTGCTACAGGGGTGACTTATAGGTTTTAAGTGCCGTGGCCCTAGATATAGGAAACCTATATCTTTAGTAAGTGGTGCTAGCACCAGCCTACACAGGCTGCAATGGCAGGCCTGTAGTTTCATTTGAAATGGCCTCCCATGGGTGGCATAATGCATGCTTCAGCCAATGGGAGATCTCTGGGGTACCTATGCCCTGGGTACCTTAGTAACATATATTAGGGACTTATAAGGGTACCCTAGTATCCAATCTAGGATGTACCTAATTACTTGTCATAATAATTTATGGGAGAAAGCAGATAGATTGGGGTCCTGATTAGCAGGATCCCAGTCAGACTAGTCAGTAACAGCTAAGCACCAGATAAAAAGTGGGGGTAACCATAAAAGCAGCTCCTACTTTCCTACACAACCCCCCCAACCGTAAGGAGATGAGACTAACTTTGCCCAATTGAGTCTTCATTTTCTAAGTGGAAATATCTGGAGAGTCCATCTGCATGGTTTCTCCCAAGTCTATGTTCCACTACATAGTCCATCCCCTGTAAGGAAATGGACCACCTCGAAAGTTTGAGGTTTTTACCCTTTTTCTGTTTAAGCCATAAGAGGGGCTTATGGTCTATCTGAACAATGAAGTGAGTGCCAAACAATTATGGCCTAAACTTCTTCATGGCCCAGGCCAGGGCCCAGACCACAGAAAAGGCATCCCTCTCTATAGCTAACTAACGTTTCACTCTGGGGGTCAACCTACTGCTGATAAAAGCTACTGGTTGACCCTGGCCCTCTGCATTAAGTTGTGACAACACAGCCCCTACTCCCAATTCAGATGCATCTGATTGCACAATGAAGGCTTTTGAGTAATCAGGTCTCTGCAGAATGGGAGCAGTGCACATGGCCTGCTTAAGGTCATCAGCTGACTGTCCACTGAAATTTCTTGGGCATTTTCTTAGATGTGAGATCATTCAGAGGAGTCACTATGGACCCATATCCCTTTAGAAATATCCTGTAATACCCAGTCAGGCCCAAGAAAGCTCTGACCTGAGTCTGGGTAGTTGGAGCAATCCATTCCATTATGGTCTGGATTTTGCTCTGAAGTGGTTGAACCTGGCCTCCACCTACCAGGTGGCCCAAGTACACAACCTGACGCTGCCCTATATGGCAATTAGTAGCCTTGATAGGGAGGCCTGCTTTCTGCAGAGACTCCAAAACATTCTTGAGGTGGACCAGGTGATCCCCCCAGGTGGAGCTAAAGACAGCAATATCATCTAGATATGCTGCACTATAGGCTTCCAGGCCTGTGAGAACTTTATTCACCAACCGTTGGAATGTGGCAGGTGCATTTGTCAAACCAAAAGGTATCACAATAAATTGATAATTCCCACTTTTGGTTGAAAATGCAGTTTTTGGTTTGGCACCCTCAGATAGTCTGATTTGCCAGTAAACAGCAGTTTGGTTAAATGTACTTAGAAACTTGACCGAGGCCAAAGTATCAATAAGTTCATCTGCCCTAGGTATTGCCCTAGTGACTGCATTACGACCACTGTATTCTACACAAAACCTAATCTCTCTTTTTCCACCCTTGGTGTGAGGTTTAGGTATGAGGACTACTGGGTTAGCCTAAGGGCTATCTGAGGGTTCAATTACTCCCAATTCCAGCATCATTTGGACCTCTGTCCTGATGCAATCTCTGATATGGACAGGCTTCCTGTAGATTGTATTCTTAACAGGTAGACTCTCACCTGTGTCCACTTCATGGGTACACCAGTTGGTTTGACTGGGAGTCAGAGAAAACATATGCCTGAATTGATTGAGGACCTTCCTGCAATCAATCTGCTGCTGATCAGTGAGGCTGCCTGCCAAGGCCACTCCATCAACTGATCCATCAACAGGGTTCTGAGTGAGGAGATCAGGGAGAGGGTCACTCTCTTCCTCCTGTCCCTCATCAGTTGCCATGAGCAAGCCCATATCAGCCCTGTCAACAAAAGGGTTTACACGTGAAGTACCCTATGGGGACTTCTGGGAGTGCCAAGGTCCACCAAATAGGTGACCTTACCTTTTTGTTGAAGTATGGTGTGAGGTCCACTCCACTTGTCCTGGAAAGCTGCTGGGGTCACAGGCTCCAACACCCACACCTTCTGACCTGGCTGGTAAACAGTCAGGACAGCCTCTTGGTCATGCCAAGCTTTTTGGAGTTCTTGGCTTGCCTACCGGTTTTTGCTGGCCTTCTTCATGTACTTAGCCATGCAGGAGCGAAGAACAAGAACATAGTCCACTATGTCCTGTTTGGGAGGTTTGAGAGGTAACTCTCATCCCTCCTATACCAGACACAAAGGACCCCTAACTGGATGCCCGAACAGAAGTACAAAAGGGCTGAGGGACCTCTCTATAGGCAAAGAGAAGGGAGGGTAGTAGGACATCCCATTTTCACCTAAGCTTTTTGGGAAGGACAATGATCATACACTTTAGGGTCTTGTTGAATCTTTAAACTAGCCCATTGCATTGAGGATGTTAGGGTGTGGGGTATTTGTAATTAACTCCACACTCTTTCCACATTGAAGTTATATATTTTGATGTGAAGTTTGTACCTCTGTATGTTAAAACCTCCTTAGGGAAGCCCACTCTGGTAATAATTCCTAAGAGGGCCCTTACCACGACAGGAGCTGTAGTGGTCCTAGGGGAATAGCTTCTAGGTATCTAGTGACATGGTCCACCACCACTAGACTATAACTCTGCAGAGATGCTGTTGGAGGGTTCATGGGACTAATAACATCAATTCCAACCCTCTCAAAGGGAACCCCAACCACTGAAAGTGGAATTAAGGGGGCCTTTGTGATGCTACCTGACTTACCACTGCCTTGGCAAGTGGCACAGAAGCGACAAAACTCCTTAGTGCCCTCAGACATATGGGCCCAGTGAAGGTGAGGGACAAGCCTGTCCCAAGTGTTGCTTTGCCCTAAGCGTCCTGCCAGAGGAATATCAAGTGCAAGGGTGAGCAGGAAACCTCTAAACTTCTGGATTATAACCAGCCTCCTGGTGGCACCAGGCTTGGGGTTGCTTCCTCAGAGTAAAGAAGTCTTTCATCCCAATAGATCCTATGGGACACACTGATAGGTGGGTCCCATAGGTGAGTGAGGCCTCAGCAGTACCTTGGTGTCTGAGGGGTTCAAGAGAGGGGCAGGTTTGCTGCCCCAAACTCAAATCTGCTCTGGAAGGGCCACTTGCCCCCAAGAACTCAACCTGGTCAGGTTCAAGTTCATATGAGGCAGTACCTTCACTGAGGCTAGGATCAGCTCCCTCAAGAGTCTGATCCTCACTCTGAGTCTGTGGGGAGGACACAGCCTTATTCATCCTGCTCCTTCTCTTGGAAGGCACCTGTTTGGTCTGAGCCCTTGTCACAGCAAACACACTTGCAGAGATGACCAACATTTCTGCATGAGTCCTGAACTCTACTTCAGTCCATGCTGAAGTTTCAAAATCATTGCCCAACAAATAATCTACAGGTCGGTCTGAGGGTACCACAACCTTCTTAGGTCCAGTTACCCCTCCTCAGCTGAGATTCACAACTGCCAAGGAATGGTCAGTCCTGACATTGCCAGCATTGGTCACTCTATACGCTTGTCCAAGTATGATTTGGTCAAGAGACACAAGTTTCTCTGTTACGATTGTGACACCGGCCCCTGTGTCCCTGCCAGCCATTGCATTTTGTCCATTTATCAAAGTCTGTTGCCTGTTCTTGCCCAAGTTAGTGGGACTTACCAGTAAGGTGCCACCATCACAGACCAAAACAGCATGAGCTGGACTCCTGACTAAGTCAGTACCCACCTCAGAACCCAAGGTTAATCCTACTAATCCCTTGGGGGCTGTACTACAACTTGTTCTGAAGCTAGGGGGTGCAGTTGCCTTTGGGGCAGTGGTAGTAGAAGAGTCCTTGGCTTTAGGACAATTAGCATCCTTTTTCCAATGGGCCTTTACCTTACAGACATAGCACCAAGGTTTCTTCTTGCCTTTCTTGGATGTTTGTGACTCCCCCCCAACCCCTATGCAGGTATGTGGGGCCCTTGGGAAGACTCTTTTCATCTTTGCCCTTGTTCCCACCCTTATCTTGAGTTTTAGAAGAATCTTGCTTTTTCTGGTCACCATCATTACCCTGTTTATTTCTGCTTCACCCTGGTTCTGACCCATTTGTCTGCCTTCTTTTCCAATTCTTGGGGAGAGGTCAGATCAGAGTCCACCAAGTACTGGTGCAAAAGCTGGTTCTGACAATTAAGGATCTGCTCCCTCATTGTACAATCCTAAGTAGTCATGCACTTTGCTGCCATGCAACCAACCTTCGAGGACCTTAATGGCACCATCCTCAAAGTCTACCCAGTCCTGGGTCTGTTCTTTCCAGGTGTCTCTGAACTTAATCCTGTATTGTTCAGTGGTTAAGCCAAACCCATCAATGAGAGCACTCTTCAAAACTAAATAATTATCAGCATCCTCTTCTCTAACAGTGAGGAGCTGTTCTCTACCTTTGTCGGCAAAGGAGAGCCACAAGATAGCTGCCCACTGCTCTTGGGGGACCTTCTGAACTTTACAAGCCCTTTCTAAAGCAGTTATCCATTTGTGGATGTCATCCCCAACATGTTAGGGAGGGACTATCTTGCTCAGGTTCCTATGGTCATGGGAATTTTCTCTAACTCTAGGGGCACTGTTGCTGCCACTATTGGACTCTAGTCCCAATTTCTTCCTAGCTCTCTGGACATCAGAGTACACTTTGTCAAGGGCCAACTGCTCTTGCCTGAACCTAACTTTCTCAAGTTGAAGAAGTTGGTATTCCATCTCAAAAGAGTTGTCCTTCTTACAAAATATGGAGGTCCCTACTGAATGTTCTGAGGGATTGGATTCTCTTGAGGAGGATCTAGACCTCATTGGTCTACTCTGCACTCTCCCAGGAGGAACAAATGGGGTACCATTTGGGCCACCTGTAGTATCCTCTGGGAGATCGGAGTTATCCAGGTGAGAGTCATTTGGCTCCTCCTGATCAGGGTTTGATTCAAGGTCAAAGAGGGGCTTTCCTCCTGGCCTATCTTCAATCCCATTCCCATCCATTTTCTCCAGTTCATCAGACCCACTCGTTTTCTGGAGGTCATCTAACAGTAATGCCTCTAGGTGGTGTTGGGTGTTGGCACCTTTTCCTGTCTTCAACTTTCTAGAGGCACACAGTGCTTTCAGGTCTTGGAACGAATGTTCACTGTATCTAGCAGTCAGAGAGCCACTGGCATCTCCTTTTGTAGACATACTAAGTGTGGTGGGGTGTTGCACCTACCTAACCTACTGGGAACTAAACTCTCTGAGGTTGGAGAAAGGCTTACTCAACCCTAAGTTCAGTAGAACTTACTATTCTAAGCCTGTATTAAATTTGCCTAGCATTAGTGATGGTTTTTATATTAATCAGCACAAAGATTTATCTGGTAAAACAATGCAGGGTTGAATGCCAACCGCTGCACACCAATGTGAGAAGGTGGCCTGTTATATGATGTACACTAATGTAAGTGGGCACCTTGCAGCAGTCCAGACAACCCTTATGGAGATTGAAGAGGTCTTAGACAACCTTAGAAAGCTCTCTAAGTGGTAGTTGTGGAGAGCAGCCTTCAGGCTCAGTCCAGAAGGAGCACAAAACAGCTTGTTTTACCAGAATGCAATCTTATAGTATAGATTAAGTGAAAAAGATCACAAGGTATTTATAAAAATATGTATTTATTATAATATACTCTCTAACATGTTCAGATATCTCCTACCCGGAGATAATCACAATGCACACAATACTTTGCAAAGAAACACAGTAAATAGAACAGAATACACAGTTGAGCCGGGGGGGGGGGCAAACCATATACTAAGAAAGTGGTATAAGAACCACGACTCAGGTCAAGATAGTGTCGAGAGGATGTAGAAGCGCTGGGGACCCAAGGAACCACACAAGGTGAGTAGATGGGGACCCCACAGAGAGCATGTGCAGTGTGGGAACATGACCGCATGCTCAGTACAACTCCATGTGTAAGTCGCGGTTGGATTTTTAAAGATTAAGGACCCTTACCAGTGGACCCCAAAGAAACCCCTTGGAAGAGAGAATGTTGGAGAGCCACACACTCGTGGATACCCTATTACCCACGTTACCTACACCAGGGAAGCCGGATGCATAGGTGTGAAGTGGTGTCAGAAACCGCAGTCAAACACAAAGGAGGACTTCAGGAAATTGATGCTGCTGAAGAAGGAGAAAGTGTCCGGTGGAATCTGAAGATGGATTCTAGATGAGAGGTGCCTGCCAACAGAGGGGACATAGTCTATGTCACTCAGGAGTGACCAGAAGACTTGGAAGACGAATGCCCTCCGATGTCGGGTGTTGCAGGATGGATGACGATGACCTTGACTCTGCAACTGTGAGGACCAGGCGATGCTGGGGAAGACCAGGAACCATGCACGAGCTGTCCCACGTCAGGTGTTGAGTGCTGAGTTGTCGGGGTCTGGCAGGAGCACCAACAAGCCTTGGCAAATGCACCCAATGCAGAAGTCGAAGAAGGTACAATGTTGGGACCAGCAAGGTCCAGGGGATTCACCACAAGAAGGGGAGTAAGGGCAGGCCAGAGCAATCAGGGGAGCCCAAATAAAGCAAAGTTGACCCTCAGTTGGGCCCACAGGCCGGAGGCACTGGAATCGCGAGAGGACCTCAAGCAGCTCACCAAAAGATGCAGTCGACGATGCACAGTATGTGGTGTGGCTAAAGATTCTGGTCACTTTAGGTGCTCGAGGTTGGGGTTACTTGGAGCCTGAAGATCTTCTTGGTAGGTAGCCAAAATGCCTTTGCAACTGCAAGTTGACACAGTGCACAGGGGTTTGGTTATTGCACCCTCCACGAGGGATACTGGCCTCAAACTTGGTGAGAGGGCAAGGCAGACATCATGAGCTGTGGAAAATCACAACCTGTGTTGCAGAATCTTACGGACTCCAGAGGCGCTCAGGATCAGCAGACTGGTCAACTTAGTTGAGGTGCTTGCGAATGCAGGGCAGTGACTCCTTCACTCCAAGGGAGATTCCTTCAGGTGTCTTTGATGCCCACAGGCTTTGGAAGGTTCCTGCATGGTGCACAGGCACAGACGATGCAGCAGACTGGAAGGGAGATGAAGTTGAGCCCAAACGAAGTCCAGCAATGTCCAGAGTGCACAGATGGTAGATGAAGAAGTAGTGTCTGATCGGAATCTTATCCCACGATTAACCTAGGGACCCCCCCACAGTTAAGCCCTTAATTCTCCTTGGGAAAGGGTTAGGACGATTCAGGGGACCCTCACAGGGGATGGTCTGGACAGGGGGAGGTAACTCCCATGTCCTTTGTCCAGTTTCGCACCAGAATGGGAGCCAAAGGCTCCAAGTGCTGGTTTGAACTGGACTATGCATGGGGACACCAAATGTGCCCCTCATGCAGAATGAGTGGCGTGGCCAGCACACCTACCCTCCCCAATACACTAAATCCTGTCTGGGAGGTGGTCACACCTCCCTGTGACAGGATGCCTATTGTCTGCCTTTCCTTGCTTGAGCTTGGCTCAACAGCAGGAGAGCAGAATTATGTCTCTGGTCGGCAGCAACCATTTTGTGCTGTCTGGGTCAAGAAGGCTGGTACCGGGAACACTGAGAGCCTAACAGAGGGCTTTTCCAGTGCTTGGAATCATACCTCCCACACCCTTTACAGTGTGGGGGTATAATTCCAACATGTTTGATACCAAAAATGATAGGATTCATTGCAGCCAGTTTCAAGGTGGTCATCATGTAATTACTCGGTGCCCCACTATATAGTATATGGCTTCTTCTCTTACAACCTGAAAGAGTGGACTCCGTAGGCTGTAGGGGTGTCTTGTTCATGCAGGAGCACCCTCACACTTAGAACCACTTACCCTGCCTTCAGGATTGATAAGGCCTTCTATAGGGGTGACTTATAGTTTTTAAGTGAAGTGACCCTAAATGTAGGAAATCTATATCTTTAGTAAGTGGTGCTAGCACCAGCATACACAGGCTGCAATGAGAGGCCTGTAGTTCCATGGGTGGCATAATGCATGTGTCAGTGCATGGAGGACCTCTGGGGTACCTATGCCCTAGGTGCGTTAGTGCCATACACTAGGGACTTATAAGGGCACCACAGTATCCAATCTGGGATGTATCTAAGTACTTGTCATAACAATTTAAGGGAGAAAGCAGATAGACTGGGGTCCTGAATAGCAGGATCCCAGTGAGACTAGTCAGCAACAGCTTATCACCAGGCAAAAAGTGGGGTAACCATAGAAGCAGACGTTACTTTCCTACAGCAATTCTCCAGAAAAGTTTGTAAGTTTGAAGATAAAATCTTGACGAGGGCCCCCGCTTAGTGTATCTGACCAGGGTTCCATTGTGGTCAGCCTCAAACTTTGAATTTGTCCCAGTTGGAGGCAACCAAATGTCTAAAATTGGCACTATTGATTTCTAAGTACTAGAAAGTGTTTAATTTTCAACAATGTATATCTTTGGCGCCCGACAGTGGATTCTTTTCATTTTGGTGTAATTTTAAAGATAGAAATATTTCTTATATTTTATAAATCTACTATTGGCATGACCTCCCCCATAAGGCCTTAGATTTCTTAAATTGATGTTGAATTTTTATTGTGTGCTGTGTCTTAATTATTTACTGAATTGGTGTTTTTAAATGCTTTACATATCTGCCTTTGAAGTTAAGGCTGGCTGCTCTCAGCCAAGCTACCAAGGGTTGATCATGGGAATCATTTTTTAAGACCTATTCTGAGCCATATATTGTGTTAGTGATATTATTGCCAATGGTAAATGCATATCTGCCACTATGTTATGTTGTTATGTTAAATTGATTTATAAAGCGCATGTACACGGATTGGTTTCTTGGCACTGATTATAGGATCTGCTGGAACCCTGTTAGCTTATCATGTGCTTAAGTTTCAGTCATAGGCTTGGATAAATAGCCATGCCTTAAGGAGCTTTCTAAATCTTAGAAGGTCCATGCAGGCTCTAATATCAGCTGGAAGAGAGTTTCTAGGTGCAAGCACTGAAAACCTGCATCCACCTTGGCGCTTCAGTTTGTAGGGAGGTATGGCCAAAAGATTCATATAGGATGAGCACAAATCGCAAGTAGGTATGTGCCTTTGAATGAGGCTGGAGATTAATTTTGGGTTTATGCCGTGCAAGACCTTAAAGATAAGGCAGCCAACTTTAAATGCTGATTGTTGTGGGATGGGGAGCCAGTGCAGCTTCCTTATAAGAGGAGAGACATGTTGCCATCTAGGCTGTTGGAAGATCAGTCTTGATGCCTGGTTCTGCACCAGTTGCAATCTTTTCATAAGATATAGTAAAATGCCAAAGTATAGAGAGTTGGCATAATCTATGTGTGATATGACCATGGCTAGCACAGCCTGTATCAATGCCTCCCTAGTAAGGATCTACTGATCTTCCTAATTTTTCTCAACTGGAGGAAGCAGGTCGAGGTAACTGAACCAATTTGGGTTTTCATGGTCAGGTCGCTGTTGATTATGACCCCAAGGCTCTTGGCTGATGGGGATGGAATAAGGGTAGAGCCCAACTCAGTTGGCCAGAAATGGGAGTGCCTCCTATCATGATGAGTTCGGTCTTATTTGGATTAAGTTTTAGATGGTTGCTGTTCATCCAGTCATGGATGTGCAGCATGGTAGTTTGAAATTCAGACACAGAGTCAGGTGTGTTATTGATGGTAAACATTAATTGTAGATCTTTGACATAATTGTATGTACACACCTTCATTTCTTTTAAGGACCAAATCAATGGAAGGAGATATAGGTTGAACAGGTGAGGTGACAATGAACCATGGGGTACTCCACATGTTATGCTCATTTTAGATGCTGTGAACTGGGTTAGGCGGACTGACTTGGAATGATCCTCCAAAAACTGCTTTATCCAGCCAAGAGCTGAGCCCTGAAGGCCAGCGTCCTGGACACGATCGATCAGATTACCATGGTCGCCCGTGTCAAATGCCACGGAGAGGTCCAGCAGCACCAGGGTTTTGGGGATCCTTTATCGGCTTCCTTCTGAAGAGTGTCCAGCACGGTCAGTATCACTGCCTCTGTTGAGTGGGCTGGGTGATATCTTGCTTGGTGGGGGTCAAGGTATTCTGATTGTTCAATAAAGGCACAGAGGCATTTAGCCATGTGGGATTCTAGTACCTTGGTCTGGTAGGGGAAAAGAGAAATTGGGCGATAGTTAGTCAAGGTCTGGGGGTCAGCCCCTGGCTTTTTTAAAAGGGGAACAATGACCGCTTCTTTAAAGGCTCTTGGTACGAAGCCCTGAGACAGTGACTCATTTAGCAGGGAGAGGCCAGGCCTAGGGAGTATAGAGAAAACTTCTCACAAGATGTGGGGTGGACAGCTGTCAGTGGGTGACCCAGATTTTAGTTTGGACAGGAGGTCAAGAACTATATGACTGTCTATTGCCAGGAGCCGGCAAGGGAAGAGGAATTTTTTTGTGTAAGTGGGGGTACCTTAGAGGTATTACAGGTAGGGATGCTGGCTTTAATTGCACTGATTTTATCGATGAGAAAGGTGTTAAGGGAATTACAGAGTTCTTGAGATGGTGCTGGTTTTACCGTAACTCTGTTGGGTTGGATAATTCATTGATAATAGAGAATATATCTTTGGACCTATTGGTAAAGTTGAGGATTTTTGAGGAAAAATAGGTAGCCTCAGCTGTGGAGATTGACTTTTTGTATAGTTTAAGTTGTGCTAGTTTTTGTGTTTTTAGATCCGTAGAGAACCATCGCTGGGCTTCATGGCGCCTTGCAGATCTTATTGTCCTGAGAGGGGTGTGTTCATTGCTGGCCACTGTTAGCCATGCTACAAGAGTTTCCACACTGGTGGTAAAAGATCACTGAGTATCAGGGACTGTAATTGTCAATGGGTTCAGCAGAAGATTTTTGTCATCCCTATTCCAGTTCCTAACCATGAGCTCTTTGGCAGCTCGGGGTTACCATAGCTATATTGTTACTAACAAACTGTATTACATAGGGGTCAGACAATATGCAAAGAGAAACTGTCAGTGCAGACACTGTGAGATTGGCTGTCCAGACGTGATCTAGAGTGTGACCCTTATTATGTGTAGCAGAGGTTACCTGCTGATAAAAATGTAATCGGTTAAGTAGTTCAGTCAGTTCTCTAGAATGAGGTCCACCCAGAGTGTCATTGGCCCAGAAGTTAAAGTTGCCAATCAGCAATATTTTTTTATGGTTCGTTTTAAATGGGCCATTTGTTCACAAAAAGAGTAGGGGATCAGAGGCATATTCTGGGGGGCCTATATAGTATTACACAGATTAGGGGAACCAAAGCCAACTCCAGTTTAATAGATAAATTGTCTACTGACGTGAAAGCCAGTGGGGTTCATGAGTTGAATTTTAGCTCCCGACGTATAATGGCAGCAACTCCTCCACAAATCTTTCCTGGGGGGTGATTCGCCTGCAGGATATAGTAATTGTTAGGAAGTGTAGTTAGAACATCAGGAACGGATTCCTGTGATAACCAGGTTTCTGTTAGAAAGAGGATGTCTGGTTGATTTGAATCCAGTAGATGAAATACATCAAGCTTATGTCTGGGCAGAGAGTGAGTATTTTAGTAGAGGATAGTTATCTCTGTTGGCCTGGGTTTTACAAGTTTCTTGTTGAGTCCTGTATGGTTGAGAAGTGTCTTGTGTTTTTGCTGTATGATTTCTGGGAAGGAAGTCCTTGCTTCCATAATTCCCAGCTTAGTCAGTTTAGTGCCAGTGGAGGGGTTAAGTGACTGATCTCTGGAGTGTAGGAGCTTTAGCTCAGATGAGGTATAGGATAGAAATTGGGCATAGTGACTAGCCTCTGGCCCCGTTCAGCTGCGGACAGGCACCAACAAGCTTGCCTTGGGGCGTCTTTGGCGCACCCTCTGCCTGTGTCCGCTGCGCTCCTGCGCTGCGGCCGCCATTAAGTGAGTAGTTGCTGCATAACTCTGCCTCCCTCCCATAGCGGGAACGCCCCTGATGGATGTCTCCCAGGAAATAGGAGAACGGCCTCGCAATAGTGCTCAACATGTAAATTTCCATGTAAGGATAAGTTGGCAGATCAGTTTCAGGCAATTTCAGGCAAATTCAATGTTACAATCAATTTAAAAGCATATAGCACATTAAAAACGAACAAATGGGCAGCAGCGTTAACCTTAAACTGCTTGCTCCCGCGCTGCGGCCACTATCAAGTGTGTGGTTGCCGCCTAACTCCTTCTCCCTCCGTTAGCGGGAACGCCCATGGTGGGTGTCTCCCGGGAAATAGGAGAACAGCCTCGCAATAGCACTCGACCGGTCGATTTCCAGGTAAGGATACGTTTTCACATCACTTTGAGGTAATTTCAGGCAAATTCAATGTTATAATCAATTTAAAAGCACATCGCACATTAAAAACAAACAAACAGGCAGCAGCGTTAACCTTAAACAGCTTGCTCCCAAGCTGCGGCTGCCATTAAGTATGTGGTTACCACCTAACTCCTACTCCCTCCATTAGCGGGAACGCCCCTGGTGGCTGTCTCCCAGTAAATAGGAGAATGGCCTCACAATAGCGCTTGACCTGTCAATTTAAAGGTAAGGATAAGTTGTCACATCTGTTTCAGGCAAATTCAATGTTACAATCAATTTTAAAAGCACATAGCACATTAAAAACGAACAAACGGGCCGCAGCGATAACCACTACTGCCACTACTAATAATTCACTTCTAATAATCCACTTTCCAACAATTAGTGTTTAGTTTTACTACAACCTCTTGATATTTATTAAGGAGAGAAGCATTTTTCCATCTAGATTATTATAGGATTACTTAATAAATACATCCAAACAAAATGTATTATTCAATGACTGGAACATTATAAATAGCAATCCAAATCTACACATCAAAGTAGATGGGCGACCCTACCTAAGCAGTATCATTTCTTTAATAATTATGTAGGTGCATGATGATAGGGTTATGTTACACAGTCATAATGTGATATAAAGGTTTACTATTGGATATTATCAAATATCACCCAAACTGTTGAAATAACACATACAAAATAGAGACATTATTGCCAAATCTTTTGTTAATGCCCTATAAGTCAAGGTAGCCTGTGTTATATTTTAACACAAAGTGAGTGTGATGTCTTCATGCCATAAAAATATATAACAAACAGACCATCCAAACAGTTTGAACTGTGGACAGCAGCATTCAAGAGAATGATACAAAAATGGCTTATATTTTCATAGCACATGAAGCAGAGATTTATTACATTTTACGCAATTTATTCAAGGTACCGACATTTGAATTGAACAAACTGGACTATAAAATGCCGTTTGATATTAATACCACCCTGGTTGATAACTACATAACAGGACTGAGAGGTAAATATCATATATTTCTCTTCAGCTTTTGCAGGGAATCACGGATAAGGCATTATTCACCTGAAGGTATGCAAATCAAAATTGTTAACAATCCCATCATATGAATGCATTGAGTCAGGTATGCATAAACACAGGGAGTTCAGTAAGTAGACAATTAATACATGTTAGTATGTATTCAATGTATAGATATTTCTATAGATATTTCTTAAATTAAATATTAACTAACATAAGTAAACTGGAAGAATGTGAAGTGTGTTAGGTTATACTGGATGCTCTTACCAGCTATTTCGGTTCCTACTTAAAGTCATATCGAAAAAGAGGAACCCCGAAATTTAAAGGAATACAACCCCTTTATAGATCCATTAGCCCATGGAAGGCTTCAGAAATGTATGAGAAAAAATGAAGAAATATATTTACCATAGTGGGGTAAGAAAAATGTATTTAAATTCAAAGAAAGTTGATATAATCAGAATATCATTTGTTATCAGAAAAATGTACAGAGCCCATACAATTATTAATTCAGATAATGCCATTAACCGAAGAGTACCGTGCTAATGTAATACTACGATTCACAGATTGTTGCAATGTCGTAGGATTTTTTTCTGGCTTACAACTGGTATTTCTAGATAGTTTTGATGACTGTAAAAGTTTAATCGTAAAGACTTGTCCAACATAATTGTTTTATTAGCAGTATATATTGTAAAGTGGCTCTGTGATAACAGATGGATTAGACATTTTTAAATCTCACTAAACAGATCCGCATAACACTGGGTTTTTAGTGAGCATTAAAGAGTTCTAAAATAACTTCCCTAATACAACAATTTTGTGAATTTGATTCAAGAATCATAATCAATAATGTATATCAGTTGTTAACCCTAAATGATTTAATCAAACGTGACAGAATGTGTTGATGCTCTTTCTTTGTGATAGGTTATTAAGCTAAATATGCTCCTGATGAAGTCCCTGCGACACAAAATTCATTGACGTTTATACAATTAAATTGCATTGAGAAGACAAACGTTTATACTGAATAAATAATAAAAGAAAATCATCCTAAACTGTGTGAAAAAGCATTAATTAATAATTGTAGCAAATTTCGAACATACAATATTATACCCAAAGGATTATGTGGATAAAATAAAAAAAAAATCTTATGAAGCCGTTGGCTAAGTGTAGTATCCTGCATAAGTATTTATCCTTTTCTCCTGCTGCTTTCACCCTTGCTTCTCAGCCATTGTGAATGTGCTGCGTGGAATGTTGGTGTGGTGATGATAATTGGAATGTTTGGGTGCCTGGGAGGTGAGGTATGACAGTTGGAGTGTGGGTGAGCAGCAGGCAGGCTACTCCTGGTAAAGCTGCTCTACATGAACTTACCAAGCTACAACTAAGACTTAAACTACACCTCGGCTATGGGATTTTCCTTACTTCACTAAGGCTAGAGTGCAGCTGTATCTAAATAGAGTGACTTGATGACAAACAGTAAAACAATTTGTTCGTGAACGTTAGTGATGTTATTATATACATTCTGGTAACTTCGATAATCTTGATCTAAGCCTTTCATTGCATATTCTTTTAATTGTGTTATTTTGTATTTGAAATTATTGATCCATGCACCTTGCACCACATTCCAAATAGTATTGTGGTCCACCCAAACTACTAATGGTTGTGTAACAACACTCAAAGGAGATATTCGGTTTGTCTCTCTCTGGCAAGAAAGTTGTGGAAAATCCTCTACCACATGGATAAGTATCTTTATCTGACACTTCTATCCTGACATTTAAATGTCACACATTGATAGCAATGGTTACAACGCTAATGTTGCCCCAAGCAGTATAAGAGAAGCGTGCCCAATGTCTTTTTAGTGGAGGAAGGTGAGGCCTCTTTTTCTGGATTAAAACCTCCTGTATTAAAAGAACTCTGCACATTGAGAAGTTACCCTTTTGTCTCTAGCACAAAAGACACGAGTTACAAATAAACATGGTAGAACAGAAGAGACTCAGATGAATCAAAGTGATGCTAGAGGGGAAGCACAACAGCAGAAGATTAAAAAACAATCCCCTGTCACAGTGTTACAACCATCAAAGTCACTTTCCAAGTCCCATAATATGATATTCCCCATAACAAAGATAAGCCTTAGGTCAATTCAGTACATGAGGACAATGAATGTTGGAAACAAATATGCTACACATAATCTCATCAGGGTCAAGACCCTCATTCTCTCCTACACCCCATTTGGCTAGGGCCTTAACAAGGTAGGGGGCCTTTAATGGCCGGTAGAGCCCGCTAGGAGAGCTCTGAGGCTATTAGAACATTCCGCCCCTAGAGGGCAAAATGTTCTAACTACTAAAAACAAAGGCCTCTTGGAGCCCAAGGGGTTTTAAATCCCCTCGGGCTCTGAGAGGCCTTTGTTCACAGCAGTAGCTGTGAACAAAAACAACATTGAAATGTTGCTCTGCGGCCTTCTACCAGCCGTAGAAGCCTGGAGCACTCCATTGTATACAATGGAGTGCTCCACATTCCAATATTCAAATATTGAGGAAGGGTGCTTAACCATCAAAGAACTACAAGCCTTACTGAGAATTTAATTATCAAAGGCTGGATAGGAAAACAAATGTCTTATGGAGAAAATGAGGAAGTCCAATATTAAGGCTTTTAAAGTGAGTCTGACATCCAGTCATCATGAACTGTGATGTGGAGGGGAGTAGAAACCACAGCTGGGTAAAATCAATGTCAAATATCAGAAAGATATTTTAGAGAGTTATTTTACAAGCCAAAATCTAATAGATATGCTTGATGGGAGTCAGCTCAACTACTCACAAGGCAGTTAGGTGCATTGGACAGTTAAATTGCATGAACAGCACAATGACAGCATCTTAGCTTTGGCAGCATTCATGAAAGAATATAATTTGAAACAGTTTAGTCTGCCACTAATCAGTATTTAAGAATCTTTAGAGGCACTAAGAAATCTAAGCAGCTAAATGAGGCTTGGGATGACACTCCATTGAAATCACTTAGTGGGTGGATAAAGGCTGGAATAAGAGGGATCAGGTTTCAGCAGAATGCATCCCAAGTATGAATGCATGTACATATCTTGGTATCTTATAATAGTAGCAATATAGCTGAAATCTAGCTGTGAACAAATGAAGCACAGAACAGAGGGCAAAGTAGTATGATTCTGATTTAAACAAGAGGACAGTAGCAGGTAAGGACCTATCATGTATGGGTGATGTCCTTGAATACGTGTCTTCAGTTTCTTTCTGCATTGTAGAAGAGTTGGCTTAATTCCAAGGGGCTGCTCCAGATACTGGGTGCTTAAACCAATAAAGAGTCCCTTCAGTTTTCTTTTTTTTTGCACTTTTTCATCCCCAGTTTAGTGAGGACATGGCTTTTTTAGTGGAACAGTCATCAGGTGATTTGTTTCTTGGCCTGTGGTATTGTTTATGATTACTTTTTAGGTGATGCTGCAGGCATTGAAAATGATGTGTGCCTTTAGGGAGAGCCAATGTAGTTTGTTTGTGGATCGTGTGTTCTTAACAAACTTCTCCAAACCCCTGATGAGATATGTCACACCTTAGAAAATGCCTTTCAGAGGGGCCAAAGAGGTATTGGAACACTATTTAGCAAGCCATTACCTCCATTCAGCAGTCCCCCAGCAACATTAAAAAGAAAAAGCAGTACATCTCCTGGGTCATTAATTCCATGACTCACAGAGAGCTTACCATATTTTTTAAAAGAACTGGAGTTCTATGCTCTTCAGTTGGAGTGCAAAGCCCTCTTAGGGTTTTTAATGATTGCATTTGGTGGGCTGAAAAATTTAAATGGAAGGATTCAGAGACATGTTTATTTTATTTTGGAAATATAAAATCATGTTTCTGAGTCCTTTCAAAAAGATTTTCAGCCCACAGAATACAATCATAAAAACTATGTTTAAAGAAAGACTCACAGACATTTTTTCAATTAAAACTTTATTAAACATTATTCTAATAATCACTGTTATTAAACAATGCATTGTGTGAATTAATAAAATATACATTTGATTAAAAAATATTAGTACTTTTTAGACAAAGGTGATGAATCTGCTTTATATATACTGATGTGCTTACCCCTTGATAAGGACAATAGGTCCAGATTTAATATTTTGGTGTCGGGAATCTTTGATGAAGTCAGTAAGTCTGCCTAAGTGCGGCTGGGATCTGTGAGACCAACCGCATGCTGTGCCTGCCACAAGGCTATGTACTGCGGGGAGTAGGATGTTTGCAGGGGATTGGATGCAAAGCCTGGCTGCAGTCTAGGCTCTGCACCCAAAACCACGCTGCCTATGACCAAAGGCCGTGTGTGGCATGGGGTTGTTTGCCTGCAAGGGTTGCGTAAAGCCCCTAACGTTCGACTCCATCTAATGTAGGCCCGACTCCATCTTGGCTAATGGAGGGCACCATCATCTCGCTCTTAAACAATGGAAGTCGCCATATGCAGTGGAAGTCACCATCTTTCACAGTTTATGCAGAATCATTGTCAAGTCTGCCATTAGAAGCAGATCTCATCTGACCGTATCTTTCTAAGAACTGTGAAAGCGTCAAGCCATCCGATTGAAGACACAGATATAAAACTTAATGTGACATTCTTCTGGTTCAAATATTAACCTTTCACTATGTCAAGGTTAAATAAGAAAACATACAGACATATAACCAAAATAGTGTAGTTTGAACTGGCGTCCTTTTGCCGCATATAAGAAATCATCTGGGATGTAAACTTGATGCACATAATCTATGTCAGACATTCCTAAACTTATGCCAGACATTCCTAAACTGACCAACTAACATTACACATTCAATCAAGAGGATCACTGTTAATACCAACAGTACATGTATTGGCACAGAAACCTACAACTGATGCATTGATATGCTGGCTTTATTAAAAATGTAATACGTGAGTCAGTGGTGCCGCTTCATTGATGACATAGTTTTTATCTGGGAGGGAAGTCAGGAGTAACTAGAGGATTTCATCATGTGGCTCAATCTGGGTGACCCCAATTTGAAATTTACAACTCAATACAGCATAGATAAAATTAATTTTTTGGACATCTGTATCAAGGACAATGATGGACGCCTATCGGTGGAGCTTTATACTAAGCCGACCGATACAAATACCCTTTTACACTACGAGAACTTCCACCCGAGAGCCCAAAGTGATAACATTCCCTTTGGACAGTTTCTCCAATACGTAGAAATTGTTCCTCTATGTCAGATTTTAATCGACATTCAGGTGTCCTTAAATTAAAACTTAAAGATCTAGGCTACCTCAGGAAATTATTGAATCAATCATATAAGTAAGCAAAATATTACGATCGTGATTACATGCTAAATCAGAATAGAACAAGAAATTTGGAAGCAAAGAAAGAAAGATTAGTGTTCGTAAGTCAATTTTCTTAAAGGCGCCATAAAATTAAGAATATATTGTGAATAAAAATTGGAAAATCCCAAATGATGGTCAGGAAGTGATACTAGATAAACTCCTTTTCGCGTTCAGGAAAAACAAGAGCATAAAAAATTGTCTGGTGAACACCTACAGAGATAGTAAAAAGGATTCCCAAAACACATTACATGGTACTTACCAATTTGGAATGTGTTCTATTTGTGAACACTGTATGGTGGCAAAGAAGCTTAATTTTAATGGCCAAGAAATCAGCTGTAACAGTTTGAACAACTGTCGCAGTAAAAACTTGATTTATCTCCTAATATGCCCTTGTGGTTTAGGGTATGTGGGAGAAACTAGTTGTGAACTGTGAATAAGGGTGTTGGAACACAAATCAGCACTAAGAACAAATAAAGAGAATGCACCCTTGACAGAACATTTTTCCAAGCTGAACCACAGTTGCAATGACCTACGGTGGTACATATTGGAAAAAATTTCAGGCAACATGAGAGGAGGCGATTTAGAAAAGAAAAGGAAACTGAGGGAGCAGTGGAATATCTGTAAACGAAATACTGTCCAGAATGGCCTGAACTCTAGAGAGGACTGGATGTCCATTATCTCATAATATCGCCTCTACCAGGATACGACAGAGGGATTACCGTCTCTGTTCAGAATAAGTGAAGGCAACTGTAACAACAAATGATGCCTGGATGACTGAAAATAAGGTATTGGTCATTTATAACCACCGGTCTATAATATTTAGCGCTGTTGGTTTCCCATTTAAGTCATATTTCTTTATCAATGTAGCAAGTAATGGGCACTTCAGCGTCAAAAATGTATCTTTTAACTTTTAATTTTTCCAGTCCCTCTAAAATATTGTTATTCAGGGTTTTTCGAAACAGGACGTCTTATTAGAAAATAGTTAAATGTTGTCACGTCGAATATGGGGGAGAGAAAAAATAGTGTTATGTATTATGAGGATCGACATGGAGTTCCCAATAAAGTTTTCATTTCTTAGAGAAAAGTGTAAAAAAAACAACCGGTCCGTGTAGCGTGAAGACGCAGGTCACGTGTCTTTCATGCCTACGTCAATGGCGTATAGGAAAAATGGTGGCTAATTAAACAGCTGACTTTACCTGTATAGCGTTTTTATCAGCCACAACAAACAGACGAAAGAATCCAAGGCACACTGGTTCCCTGTATGAGGTGAGCACGAAGTTAGGAACATGGATGGGGACGTTGAGGAGTTAAGTAATAGAGTAGCGGTCCAGATGGGTGAAGTTATCTTCCGTGGGCAGTGGAAATTGCCGGTTATCGCCAAATGGAAACTGAGCTATAGTATAGCTGGTCATGTAACATGGTGGGATTATTTTCAGAAGGGTTACAAACATTCTAGAGTTGCGACTTCGCAGCTGGTTAGGTTTCTTATTAAAAACCATAAATGCAATAATTGGTCCCATTTTTCTCGTAGTTAAGAAAAGGGCCATAGAAGCACAAGGACCCAAAGAAAAAACGGGCAAATATGAAAGTAAGTTACCAATCATGTCTTAGAGTAATGACACTGTGATACTAATAATAATAACATGAATGGTTTAAAAGATTACACAAGTTTATGTTTTTATTTAAATTATGTAGATCTGATTTACGGATTGACAGCTGCCGTGCACGAAGGGAATTCGGTTAGAAGGCAAACTTAATCAGTTGACCTTAGGTGGGTGAAGAACCGTATTTAATATTCATTAGAACAACTAGAACTACAGAATCTTTGTTGTGCCTATAAATTAATTAGTGCCTCATTTGATTTATGCAGATGAAGACCAGTTTAGCGTAATCTGCAACTGGCCCTGAACCAATATAGCTAAGCGTATAGTAGAGCCTTCATCTTACAAAAGCACATATAAGTAAGTATGGTTTCTTGTTTATGTAACTATGTTTGGTCAAAAATTTGGAGACAAATATAAAAGAAAGTTGAGGTGACCATTGAACTAAAAATATATATTTGTTTTGTTCTTATATGTGGTCCTGCAGCTGGTGAAACTAGTTCTGGTTTGCCAATATAGATATTTGGACCTATGTATCAGTGGCCAAATAGCGCTTTGATTTTAAAGAACTATGCATCATAGGTAAGCACTGCATTTTACATTGACAATATAATTGTGCATATAGAGAATACTGATGAATGTGTGCATTAAGTGGTTAATAAGTAGCAGAATAAATATTATGGATGGAATGGGGGCACTGTTGGGATCAAGAGGAGTAACTTGTTGGTATCATAAACTGTAGATGCTTTCTCCTGCTTCTTTCTCTTTTAAAAAAAAACAAATGTATAAATTTGAGTAACAATGTTTCTGATGATAAGGCTGTTTTATTTTCATGAATCGAATATTTGCACTTAAGTACTGATTGGTTTTCAGTACCTACTGATTTGTTATATGTATTTGTATTGTAGATGTTTTAATCACCGAGAGTACAGTTCAATGTAGTCTTCAAAAAGAAGGTCCAACTATACTATACCTATGAAGAGCGTCGACGCCTGTTCACCATAAACTCTCCACTATCAATCCACCCTAAATGCTGATGAATTTTTAAACATTAGGGTGATTGTGTATAGCTTTTTGGTATTGGTTATGGTACCTAATGACAAAACCTAATTTCTTTATTATCTCTGGTGTTGTGTTTTTAAAGAATTCTTTGTGAAATTGTCAATTTTATTGCTTTTTGCTCTTTGAGGGAAATGGAACTTTCCACTTTTCTCCCTATATGATATGTTTTTAATTTTGTATAACATTTTTAATAAAGCCAGCATATCAATGCATCAGTTGTAGGTTTCTGTGCCAATACATGGACTGTTGGTGTTAACAGTGATCCTCTTGATTGAATGTGTAATGTTAGTTGGTTGAATGAGAACGTTGTGTGTGAAGGAATACTCTGAAGCTAGAATTTAAGTACTCCCAGAGGACGCTTACTTTAGAATTTAAAATTACTTGTCAAGCCTTAATCTCCTAATTTATTACACATAGGTAATCCGTAATGTAGGTCCTAGGTATCCCTATGGGCAAGGTGCTGCATAAGTAAAAGGTAGGACATGTGCCTTTATGTGCGGCATGTCCCAGTAGTGACAAACAGTCTATGTTGTTTTTCACTGTTATGAAGCCTACTCCTCTCATAGGCTAGCATTGGGAATTCTCCTAAATAGTTTTAAGTTGTAATTGCTGATCATAAAGGAGTGGCGTTGGCACATTTGGTATGTTTAGAATAGTAGTGATCAATCCTACTTACAGGTGTACTTGGATTTTATATTACTATTTTAGGAATGCTACTTTTAGAAAGTTGGTATGTCTCTGTACTGATGACTCTTTGTGCTTTGCAGCCTGACTCCAATACAAGTCTCGCCAGGAAGACAGCTACGCTTGGTGCATACATTCCAGCCAGCCACAACACAGGAAGGGCTGGGTGTGACAGAGGATACATCTGCGTTCATCTGCATACTGAAGGTAACCATTAAGCATTAACTATTGAAGGTGTACTGCACTTTGGTGATACTGCCAGAATTCTACCTCTTATTTTGTGATATTAGGAGCTGCTGTGTCACTAAATTGCTAAATCTGTTTTTATTGATTTCTTCCTAATATTTTTAAAATTGTACTCGCTCCGCTTACCCACACATAAAATTTGATCTTCCACATCCCGCTGCTTTGGCGGGAATCTAGAATCGCCGCGCACCCTTAGCGCCATCGTAGGTGTAGGAACTTGGGGTTTGCTGCACTTCCGGGTTTGCGCTCTAGTGTTGCAGGCATTAGCACTCGCCTGCCTATTTAGAACAGGCAATGCAAGCGCGCAGCTACCCAGACTGAAGGTAACCATTAAGCATTAACTATTGAAGATGTACTGCACTTTGGTGATACTGCCAGCATTCTACCTTTTATTTTGTGATATTAGGAGCTGCCGTGTCGCTAGAACAGGCAAAGCAAGTGCACAGTGCGCGGCGCGCGCGTGCAGCGGGCGCGCCGATGACGCGCCGGAGACGCGCCAGAGGCAAGCCCGTCCGCGCTCCTGGTGCGCTCAGCACCAGCCATGCTGCTCGTTGTAATCGGGGCAGGATAAAATACACCAGGGAACAACTACTTAATATGGCTAAGAGGGATGCGGTGGGTATTATCAACCTCCTGCTGATGTCACGAGTTATGCTAAAAACACTCTAAACTGCGGGCTGATCAACTGTAGATCCCTGATGAAACATTATCAAGAGGTATCCAACATGTTAGAGGAAATTAATTTGGACATCCTCTTTCTAACAGAGACTTGGACTAGCACTGATTTTTCAGTACAAATGGGCTTTGCGTGCCCTGATGGATATAAAATATTTCATAAACTGAGGGTTGTTGGAAGAGGAGGGGGGGTCAGGGCGATTTTTAAGGAAAAATTGAATTTTGCACCTCTACAGGTAGATGATGTCATAGGGATGGAAATGCTGGGTTTTTCACTTCAAGAGGCTAAAGGTAGGCTACTCACGGGAGTGGTTTGTTATAGACCCCCGGGCTCCAACACACAATTCCAAGCATTATTTAACAACATCACTGACCTGAGTTTAACCCATTCTAGAATGATTTTATTAGGGGACTTTAACCTATGGGATAATGGTAACTTAGATAATCTCCTGAGAGACCTAAAACATATATGTGAGAATCTTATATTATACCAATTGATACTACAACCGACTCATTTAGGAGGGCATGTCTTGGATCTCTTGTTTGCAAACCAGGCCGAGACTGAGGTGGTTGATATACTGCCTCAAAGCTGGACCGACCACTCTCTAATCCATTTTTGCATTACGATACCTAGTTCAGAGGGAACAATAACTGGCCGGTGATTTATCGAAAGGGAAGAGAATGGGCTAAGTTAGTGAAAAACAGGACATATCCGACCTTTACGAAGCAGAATCTTTTTGTTTCTTCTGCCTCTGTAGGTGAAAATTATCAAACCTATTGTGATTACATAGCCGGAACCCTTGATTTAATAGTTCCAGTAAAACGACTTAAAAAAAGGGAAAAAAACCTCTGCTCCCTGGTACAAAGATGAGCTGAAAGAACTACGAGTAGCATGCAAAAAGGTCGAGAGAAAATGGAGGAGGGCATACTTAGAGTCAGATAAGAAATAATTGAAACTAATACAGGTCCAATACAAGGAGGCCATCTCCAAGGCCAAAGCAGATTTGTATGCCAATTCTATTCTGCAGGCACCAAATAGCACAAAAGCACTTTTTAATGTTTTTAGGGATCTCTCTAGCCCAGCCTGCACGAGCAACAAGGTGGTCGCATCGTAGAAACTCTGCGATGAGATTGCCATTTATTTTGAAGAAAAAATAATTAAAATTGTTGGCGATCTGCACCCCTCTGTTACCAGTGGCCAGGATGATTCATCATGGAAGCTAGACGCAGGACCCCAGTTAGACTCCTCCCTGGAATACTTTCAAGTCCCTACGGAGAATTCTTTTAATCATTTGGCCCAAAGTGTGTCCTCAGAATCCCCTTTTGATCCCCTTCCACATAAAATCTTGAAAATATTTGGGCAAGAAACCCTCCCCTGGCTATGGCAGATGTGCTGCCAGTCTCTGGAGGAAGGAGAGGTACCAGAGGCATGGAAGCAGGCAGTGGTGACCCCCTTGCTCAAAAAACCATCCTTGGACCCTACGATCCCAGCAGACTTTAGACTAATCTCTCTTCTGCCATATCCGATCAAAATTTTAGAAAAGGCAGTCAGCAAAATTCTATCAGGCTATCTTGAGGATAACTTCCTGCTGGATAGGGACCAATTTGGTTTTCGCCCAGGACACGGCACTGAGACCGCTCTGGGAACCGTAATGGATAATCTACGAATGTGTGCTGACAATGGGAATTCCTCTGTCCTAGTACTATTGGACATGTCAGCCGCATTTGAGACAGTGAGCCATACAGTACTAGTGGAGAGATTGAAAGGCATAGGGGTTAAAGGACTGGCCTTGCAGTGGTTACAATCTTATCTGTCGGGAAGACAACAGGCTGTGTCTATGATACCGTTCACATCCGACAAGTCCCTAGTACACCATGGGGTGCCACAGGGCTCGGCGATCAGCCCTGTTCTCTTCAATATCTATTTACGCCCTCTATTCCCCATTATTAAATCCTATGGAATTGACCTGGTCAACTATGCAGATGATATCCAACTGGTGTTTTCCCTGGAGGGGAAACAACAATATCTATGGATACCTTCCAGGAGTGTATGCACCAAACCGCTGGTTGGCTCAGGAAAAATTCCGTACAGTTTAATGGGGGGAAAACAGAGGTGGTGTACTGTCCTGCTACCAGAATATCTCGACATCCACCGGTGGAGTTCAAGCTCACCCCTGAGGACGAACCCTTGACTCCTGTTAAAACGGTGCGTAATTTGGGGGTCATGGTGGATGACAACCTCCAAATGGAATCACAGGCCAATAAAACAGCTAGTGTCTGCTTCTCTCTACTACGTATGTTACGGAAGGTTCTTCCGTTACTACCAAAAGACACTCGATCACTTGTAGTAAGGAGTATAATCCTGAGCAGACTGGACTACTGCAATTCCATGAATTTGGGAGCACCGCAATATATTCTGCAGGGTTTGTAGAGAGTCCAGTCTACGGCAGCTAAGCTGGTACTAAATAGACAGCGTAGGTCTTCCACGACATTGGCCTTGAGAGACCTGCACTGGCTGCCTATTAAGGAGAGAATTTGTTTTAAATCTTTCTGTATTGTACACAAAGCAGTACATGACCTGGGTCCAATCCCCTTGCAGGAGATGTTCATCTGGTATATTCCCAGGAGGCATCTTCGCTCCTCGAGTGCAAATCTGATTACAGCCACCATATTTAAGAAATCCAGGATGGGGGGTAGAGCTTTTGGTGTGGCTGCTGCGCACCTATGGAATGAGCTGCCTCAGAACCTTAGACAGGCTAGCTCTCTAACTTGCTTCAGGAAGAGTCTGAAAACCTGGCTATTTCCAAGGGGCGAAAGATAGATCCCTACACTGACAATTGGTTCTGTTGCTCTAGTGGATACTTTTCAATCGAAGCGCAGTTTTGCGCTATATAAATTTTTAATTTAATTCAATTCATACTGATGGGTTTCCTGGGCTGGAAGAGGGAGAGGTGGTTCACACTTACATATGAATAGGTTGTGTCCTTCCCTCATACAAAGGGCTGCTTTACCCCCTCCTGATTATCTGGAGATAGGGCTGGGCAGAAAGGGATTGTTGCTCACTTCTAAGGGTTCCCTTGAAGTCACCCCTTCATCAAGGACATTTTTGAGTATAAGTACTGGGGCTCTGACACGTTTTTAGACACTGATTGGGGCTTGTAACAAGATGCTGCTGGCTCTAGAAACTGCAAATTGCCAGAGGACTGCTGTGTTGCCAGTTGCAACCGCAATTAGGACTACCTGCTTTGTTGTACTGGCCTGTTGCCTGCTGGGCGTTCTGAAGTACTGCCACTTTGCAAAGTAACTTTATGTGCTGGCCTGCCTGCCTGCCTACTGCTCCCTGTGTGCCCCCAAGGGCTTCACAAGGGCTTGTTGGTGTGCCATCTGTTCTCTGGGAATTTCAGAACCAGCAAAGATTCCCTCTCGCTGTCCCTGTTGTGGGACTCTGTACCTGGTGACTCCACGCTGCTTGAGACAAGCGCGGACTGACAGAAGGAGAGAGAGTGCTGCCCTGGAGTTCAACATGTCCCCTTTGTGGCTCCCACCACACCTGCAGTGTGTGTTCAGCCCACAGCACTTTTCCCTTCTTGTGTTTATGCAGCACAGCCAGTACGCTCTGACTTAGGGGCTGCCTTCCATGGTCACGGGGTTGCAATGACTGCGAGGAGGCTCCTGTTAATGAGGATTGAAGTTTCCAACAAGAAGCACCGGAATCGTCTCCCTGAGTAGGCATGCCCACCAAGCTGATGCCAACGTCGGGGCAGCACTGCACTGAAGGGGGGCTAGTGGCCTGTGGAGCCCCCCCATCTTTTTTTACAAAAGCTCTATGTCTCAGTTCGGAGACCCCAGGGGTCCCCTAGGTGCACAGGACCTTGCAGATGCAGAACAGCTGGGGAAGCCACCCCTGCTATGCATGCAGAGAATTCAGTGCACCAGCACGGCCAAGGGAGCCATTCGCCACATACCTCTGTGAGTTCTGGGCCTACCAGTCGGGGTTCCTGGTCTGTCACCTATTTGGGGGCATTCGTTGTTCCTGGCTGAGGTCCCAGAAGGGCTCCGTGTGTGCCTGCACTGCAGTAGGTTGGTGCTTGGGCAGAGTGCGGTAGTACCACATTCAACTGGAAAGAAGGGAAGAAGTTTTTCTGTCATTCAGAAAAGGGTGATTACAAAATGATCGTATCACGTTGAGTAGGTGCGCAGGTGCTCTTGCGTCCTACACCTTATCCATAAATGCACTTGTTTCGGTTAGGCTCACAAGAATTTACTGTAACCCACCCATTAGGTGTTCAGATGTGCTGGCCCCTATGTTTTTATGATTATATGTGGGATTCATGTGGTGTCTCTGAACAAACCTGCATTACCTGCAAAGTAACTATGGTTTTATGGTGATATATTTGTCTTGCCTTGTTCAGGACAACGAGTACTATCTGAGTGACACAGTATTTATGATTCAGGTCGTTTTCGTCTGGTTTTATGTACAATATAATATATATTTTTTCTTTAATCCTGTTTAGGGTCTCTTTTGTGGTGTATTCATTGTGTTGCTGTGTAAGTGTGTTGCACAAATGAATTACATATTGCCTCTGATGATAAGCCTGACTGGTCTGTGTCAAGCTATCAGAGGTTGAGCACAGGCTATCTTTGGTCTGTAACTAGAATACCCTGACTAGAGTGGTGGGTTCTGCCTGGCTAAGGTGCATACCCTAGCCAATCAGAATCCCCCTTTCTAACACACACACACACACACATATATGTATATTACACCTGTGAAGTTGCGATGATAGGTATATCCAATGTAGTGACTCCTGATGTAATGTTTTTAAAGTACTGACTCCTGATGCACTTAAATGGGATGGAATGATTGACAGATGTTCTTAGAGAGTTGAAGGTGAATCTAAGTGATTTTGCTTTGTCTATCAGCAAGAGGGTAAAATCATATAGGTTCATGTTGGATCGCCAGGCTTGAATCTGAGGTTACTATGTGTTGGTAAATGTAGGAAATTTAGGGCTATATGTATGAATACATTTTCCCGTAGACACAGAATGGTCAAAACCCTTTGATGCATCTGGCCATTAGTCTTTGTTGGGTTGAGTATAAGAGCAATACCAGATATTTAATTGTGAAGTCTGAAGCATGTTTTGAGAAATGAGGATTGTTGACTACCATGATTTTGAGGTAGAGTCAAAGTGTTGTTAGCATACTGATTAATTTTATTAGTGAATAAGAATCCGAGGAGTTTCATATACAGGTTGAAGATGATGGGGAAGAAGATGAACCTCTTCGGTACGCCACTGGATATAAGAAATTTCTGGGATCTTGAAGTTTCTGTCTATACAAACTGGTGGCATTTGTCAACGTAGGAGGTAAACCTTTGCAGGGTTCTGTGTGCCTGCTTCCAGCCCCTATCGGTCCTTAATACAGAATACAAAATTCTTAGTAAGCTTTTGGCGTCGAGATTGCTCCCCGTACTTCCCACTCTGATCCACACGGACCAATGCGGCTTTGTACCCAACCGCAGCACCTCCTTGAACATATGACGCTTCTGTGCCCTTTTACACTCTGCCAGATCCGATTCCCCCCATGCGGGTTTTCTCTACCTAGATATCTTTCAAGCCTTAGACTCTTTAAGTTGGTCATATATGCTGGCTGCGCTGGCTAAATATGGGATTCCCTCAGCATTTATTAAGTGGGTGGAGCTACTTTATGCTGGACCTATGGCAAGGGCCAAGACCGGTGCAAATATCTGCTCAGCCTATAATGTGTTTCAGGGTACACTACAGGGCTGCCCGCTGTCGCACTTGCTGTTTGTGCTAGCTTTAGAACCCCTGGCACAACAGCTACGTTGCACGATGGCACCATATAGCATACAGGTGGGTCAGCTACGCCACTCTGTCTCAGCATATGCGGATGATATGTTGCTTTCTTTTGAAGATCTGCATGTAGATATGGCACCTGTTGCGGTTTTGTTTGAGCAGTTTGGGGAGATATCTGGACTGCGCCGTAATATATCCAAGTCTGTGGCTTTTTTGTTCTATGACACGTATACTCTTCCCACGCTTCACTTTGGTCCAATACAGTTTAGGCTGGAACCCACTACCTTTAAATATTTAGGGAATCATATTTACAGAACTGTTTCGGACACACTTAATAACCTCAGAACCCAAGTAGCGTTTTGGAATACCTTGCATTTAACTACTGCAGGCCGTGTAGCAGTTTCTAAGATGGTAATGCTCCCTAGACTACTGTATCAGTTTGCGAATCTACCCCTGGTTTTCCTGTCTTGATCTACAGAGCACTGGATACGTTGTTGACATCATAACTTTGGGGCCAGGGCTGGCATAGATTAGCACGTGCTAAAATGCAGTTACCAAGTACTGAGGCGGGAATGGGAGCACCAGATTTCAAAGCCTATTCCATAGTGGCCCAACTACAATGGTTAGCATGCTGGTTGGCTGGTCGTAACCTATTTGAGATAGGCCATTCGCCCGAACGCTTACGGGCTGGGACTCGTACACGTTTTCTTTTAATGTACAGCACTGTCGCAATTAAAGCAACAAATAGCATTGATTTTGCAAGAAGTTACAGGTACCTCTATATCAATAACGAAGGCAATGATGTTATTAGGGATATGGGTAAATATTTCAAATGAGCAACCAATGTACAAATTTAGAAACTTATCATTTATTGCCATAGCTGTGGTGCGTCTTTGTATTGCCTCATGTTGGCTCCAAAGGGAGACTCCCAAATTTGAGATGTGGAGGGCAAAATGTTATCATGTTTTTAATATGGAATATAGTTTTTATGGCGTAAAGTCAGCCAAACGGCAAAAACCTGGGATTCAGATATGGGAGTCTGTGATACAGTATATGAAATAATTAACTGATCTATGCTGTTTAACGATAATATGATCATAATCTGTTTCGCTGCTGTTGCTCTTGCAAACTTATCTTATGATTGTTAATGGTACTGTATTAACTATTTTGTTAATTTTGATCATAATTGTTGTGATATACGCTTGTGACATGGATTGAATCAATACATTTTTTTTTTAAAGATAAAGAGCGCATTGCTAACTACATCAAGGGTGGCTGTTTCTGATCTGCTGTGTTATCTGAAGATAGCTTTCCTCAGCCGGGGGAAGATATGTCCTGTCTTTAGATTGTGTGGGAAGCTCCCCTGGCAATACTGACAATGTTAAGGAAGGGTGAATGATGGTAGAATATCATCTTCATACGAGATGACAGAGTAAGTTCAGAATGTTGTCATGTACCTCATGTAAGATTCTGTTGAACACTGTCTACCTTGGGGAGCACTGATAAAGATGAGGGTAAAAAGGAGGAATATTTCATTTTACAAATATGCAATCTGATTTAGTTTGTGAAGAAATATTTAAAGTTGTTGCACTTTTTGACAGACTATTGAACTGGAGTGTCTTGGAAATGGGTTGGTGCAATATTTGACAGCCTTGAAGAGTGCTTTCATATTATTAGTTGCTTCTTTAAAGGTGATCTTGTAGGAGGTAGTAATTATAGTGGTTATGAGGGATCTGTATGAGGAGCAGAGTTTTTCAGGACTTTGTGTGGAGTGTGTTGTTCCACACAAAGCTCTAGCTGAAGGGAGTTAAATAGGTTGATGAGATCTTCTGGGAGGGCATCCATTGAGAGATCTTTCAAGAAGCAGAATGTTAGGTTTAATCTTTTTGATTGACCTCACTTCAAATGCGTGATGTGAAGAATGGGTACGAAGAACGACAAAAGCTCTAACAGCGAGACACTGGTGTCTTGCAGTGGACTGTCAGTGGGGCCAACAGGATGAGGTCAACAGTGTTTCCATGGAAGTCGTTGGTTTGGTGATGTGTAGCTTGATGTCTATCAAATGAGGGGGGAAAACAGATTTCTGGGTGACTATGCTTAATGGAGGCGAATGTGATAAGTTCAAAGATTTCAGATTTAAAGTTCTGTTTGGATCTTGAGGGGCTTTAGATCCAGTTGAAGGAAGCTGCCTGAGATGCTGAGCTTGGGAACTGGCTGCTGAGGAGCTTGAAAGTCTCTGGTCACTGAGGCTGCAAGGTAACCGAGGTTTGTGGATGACAGTGAGTCTCCCTCCTGTCTTAAGTGTGTGGTCTGTGACTTGGACACTTGTTGTTCTGGGGCAGCTGGTGTCTGATTGGTCAGGTGTTCATTCAAATTACGATGGCACGACTCTAGTGTATATTGAATGTCTGGATGCGAGCAGCTTGTCAGAAATTTGGTAGATATTGATCCTTTTTAGGTTTAGTTGGTGGGTGGAAGGATCTGGTGTATTTTTGATCTGCCAGGCGGGAAGAGAACGGCAAGTGAGTAGTCGCGGGGGCTTCTGGTGTGAGTTTGCGATGGCTGCGTAATTGTTTTGTGTAGCTGTATCTACCCTTGCTTGATACAAAAGGATCAGCTCCTAGAGATCTGACTAATGCTACTGACATGGATGTTAATGCAAGGATATGGAAGGAGACCTCAGGGAGAAAAGGGGAATAATGGTCTACATCCCCATTGGTCTACAAAAGAACATCTCCAAATGTCCTTGAAATTTTCTTACGGGTGAGAAATCTCAAATTACTTCTGATACTATAAAAAGACCTGGGATAAACCCACCCATCAGATGCTTGAGTGACTGCACTGGTGTTATGACTTAGCTCTTGGATTTCCAAGTAGCTAGTAACTCTTTGGAAACAGGGGTGGGGAACATAGAACTCATTATTTCCATTGGTTGATGGTGAGGGATTGCAGGCCCACATTGATATAGACTTTGAGTACTAGCCAATACTTAAAGAGCTTTGGAGTGACTGGAGCAAGCTAAACTGTAGTAAAGTATATTTTTGAGAGGTCTAACCAGTACATATAGGATATCACTCATAAATAGTGTGGCTCCAGGTGGCTGAGAAAGACGATGACCTCGCAGGTGGCTCAATGATATAGAGCATGGTCATTGCACAAATAAAAGTCGCAGCTGGCATCATTGCTTCAACTGAGTACATTTTAGAGAATGGGAATACGTTGCTTGATACTTATTTGGCAGGAGTGGCCCCACAAATCCAGGCTTCTGTTCAGATAAACCATAGAAGCCCTTAGCCTGAGAAGGAACTACTATCTGGGGTCCATCAGCTACTCAGTCACCAACAACAATGCATTGAATGACCCAAACTATTTGAGCAGGACTTCTAAAGTATGTTTTTCATGTTTGTGACTGACGTATAAACTATGGGAGTTATGAAAATGGAAAACTTAAAAATGCCCACCACTCGCAGGGTAAAACATCTAGTGATTTATACAAATAACATTCCGCACTACCCCTCACCCTTTTGATGAGGACTGTATCTGTTAAACAAAAATAATTCAGAGCTGGTCACCATTAAATGATGGCCTATGTGGCATCACATTTTTCCAGAAAGAGCTCCCTCTGTGTAAGTAAAATAGCTTTCTAGGTTTATATCTTTGATCACAAATACTTGAGTTCAGGAACTGTGCTGTGCTGAAAATTCTTTTGTTTTTGATTTATTAGCCTACAATGCTGTGTGATCTATTGTAAGAATCTAGGCCACATATAGGGTACACAAGACAATTGAATTGCCTATTAGTTCACTAATAGCTTTCTTATCAGTGCAGGAAGGTTTCTCAGTGCATGTTTAAAAACTTTCAATAAATATTTCTCAATGCAGGGATATATTCTAATTTAATACGGTGAAACACTTCAAAATGTTAAAGTATAACACTCTTTTTAAATTTTGCAGACCCATTATCATATTCTAATGTCACATTCTACTTACTCCTAACATAGCCTATTACCTCTTTACTCATTCCTCTCTCATACCAGGACACTACTTGTCCATAAAACAAATGCCCACCACCTCCAAATAACAATCTTTACACTGACTACTAGTAAATTCTCGATCGCTTTCTGAAAGCAAGAACTTCATCTTCAACCTACTTACAGACATACAACCTGACTTACTCGTCATAACTGAATTATGGTTGAGGGATTACATGGCTTCAGTATTGCATGAAGCTGTTCCTCTAGGCTATTAAACAATCATACAAAATCACATAGGCAAAAATGAGGTAGACTAGCTGTTACATTTAAGGAAATAACTATCACAGCAAAGTTGAGGATTTTTCAATTCAAGGTTGCAAGGCCCTCCTTGCCAGATGCAACCCTCCACCAGCTTTCTCCTGCACCTTCCTCCTTCTTTTTGATCAGCATCTAGCATTGGCACATTCTTAGATACATTTCTAGACACAGTTTCAAACTTTCTAGCACTGTAATCAAACCTATCCATCCATAGTGACCTAAACATATGGTTTGACAAAACTAATATGCCCCACCCCAGAACTATCCTCACTGGCCTAGGCAGACTCAACTTACATCAGATCATCCCCAAACCCACTCACATCGCTGGACAAATCCTAGATATTATTTTTGCCAATCCTTATCTAGTTATCTTTGAAAGGATTACTCCAGTCCCAAATTCAGACCAACACTATGGTCAGTTTTACGCAAGGGAGAAACCTCAGACTCATCAGAGACTACAAACTGGACATGATTGCCCCAGCCAAAACAGTGGTCTCAGTCCACTTCAACATACTAAAAATGCTGAGGAAAATATTCAAGTGGCCAGGAAAATGATCACCCAAGCCCCCACCACCAGCAGTCTAGACTATGGAAATACAATGTATGCAGGGATTACCAATTAGCTCACAAGAACACTGCAGACAATCCAAAATGCACTAGACAGACTAGTTCTCAACCTCTCCAACCGAGCCCACATCACACCACAGTTAGGGAACTTCATCAAGGCTATACATTAGTAGATCTAAGGAGAGTACTCCATATTCCGCCGTTTTACTTGTGCAAAATATGGAGTACTCTCCTTAGATCTACGCTACTGATTTCTATATACATTTTGCTACCCTCAGCTCAACCTAGTGGATTACAAGATATTATATCATGTTTGCCATACACGGCTACTGAATATAGCCCTGATGAAGTCAAGGTTTCACACACCTGCTGACGAAACACGTGTTAGCTGATTCCTTTGAAACGGATTAAATTGTAGCTGATATAAACCAAACCCACTTTGGGAATGCTGCGCGTTTGAATTGAACTACAGGCACCAGCATGCCGTTTGGAATCTTCACCTGTGAGTTTACTGGGCTAATTAGTGCATGCGGTTAAAAGGCCTAACAAGCAGCATTTTGTTTTTTGCCAGCTTTCCTCTGATGAAGGAGCGAGTGATGCTCTGGAACGCGTAAGGATTGTAATGAATTTACACTGGACTGTGCCTGCTGGTTTCCGTTAAATATATGATTTTTTTAATTACCCTACAGTCGGCGTGGTTCTTGCCTCAGGGCGAACTTTTTTTGGGATTTAATGTGGTAGCCTGGCTGCAGAAAACACGCCACTACGTTATGAGCTAATGTGGGTCCCAGGACTAGACACGAGTTTGAGTCCACATGGGCACAGCGGGGCAGGAACTGACCAACCAGCATTCCGGTCGAGTGGCCCACTGGGGTGTTTTAATTTATTAAATTGTAGCTGATATAAACCAAACCCACTTGGGGAATACTGTGATTTTGAATTGGACTACAGGCACCAGCATGCCGTTTGGAATCTTCACCTGTGAGTTCACGGGGCTAATTAGTGCATGCGGTTAGAGGGCCTGACAAGCAGCGTTTTGGTTTTGCCAGCTTTTCCTCTGATGAAGGAGCGAGTGATGCTCTAAAACGCGTAAGGATTGTAATGAATTTACACTGGACTGTGCCTGCTGATTTCCGTTAAATATATGATTTTTCAAACCATCCTGCAGTCGGCGTGGTTCTTGTCTCAGGGCGAATTTTTGTTAAATATATATATATTCACAGAAAAAAAACATAGGTTTCAGGGGTGTTATAGTTAGCTGGCCATTTCACGCGTACAAAACCATAGAAATTCCTCCGTTATAGTTAGTTCTGCTAACTATAACTCGCGCGCCCGCAATGCACTGCTGATGATGTCACATATTGCATTATTCATGACATGGTCAGTGACATCACTGATGACATCACTGATGACATCTCAAATGACATCACTGATGACATCACTGATGACATCATCCAGTGAATGTGGTTTAGTTTGAAATTTAAATATGTATTATATATATACCAATCTGTATTGAAGATTGAGTGGATATATAACTGTCTGGATGGAGGATTTAGTAGCTGTCTGACTGTCTGTTTGAGTGAGTAATTAAAAGTGTCTCACTTAATACATGAACTAGTAACTAAACTATGTGAATGTGTGCATCACTGTCTCTGTTCTTGTATAACATGTTGTATCAGTTGCTCACTAACTACATGAATGTGTATATTAGTTATTGACTAGTTGGGTGAGTATTTGTTTGGGACACTGAGTTTGTGTGTGGTTGGATGGGGTGTGTGTAACTCTATGCATAGATGTGTGAATGGTTGATTGACTAGGTGTATAGGTTTAAGAGTGCATGTGGAAACAGTTGTTTGGGTGACTGAGTATATTTATTTGTGTGTTGGTGAGCGAATATATGTTTTAGTTGTACATCTTCAACAAAGTAAACAAATAAAAGGCATTGTATGTGAGAGGTGGTGTATATAAGTAAGTCTATGTAAGAGTCAGTGATTGTGAGAGTAACTATATGAATGAGTGTATAATTGTAATGGTGATTTTTTAACATATTAAATATAAGTTACTATGTGTTTGAATAAATGAGGTGTTATTGGATAATTGTGTAAGTGAGTGAATGTAAGTGTGATACATTTTTTTCATGAGTGAGTAGGATGACTGCATAACCGACTAAGATGACTGCTGATGTGTCAATGTCTATATATATGTATAAGTGCATTTGATAGTGTTCTATTAATTAGTGACTGCATGTATAAATGATTCTGTTGTTGAATGGGTAGTTGTGTGTGTAGACTTGGGAAACAGTGAGTGGGTATGTAGTAACTGGTATTGGTGTGTCAATGGTTTCAAATATGGTACTCTGTATTTTACAGTGAGTGATGAAAGGTTATACTAGTGTATGATGAGGTGTATCAGATTGTCACATGGATGATGTCATCAGTGATGTCATTTGAGATGTCATCAGTGATGTCATGAGTGATGTCACTGACCATGTCATGAGTGATGTAATATGTGACGTCATCAGCAGTGCATTGCGGGTGCGCGAATTATAGTTAGCTGAACTAACTATAACGGGGGAATTTCAATGGTTTTGTACGAGTGAAAAGTCCAGCTAACTATAACGCCCCTGAAACCTATGGTTTTTTCAGTGAATTTCTAAGGTTTTTTAAATGCTAATTCCTAACTATGACGTGCCTGAAACCTATGTTTTTTTCAGTGAATTTCAAAGTTTTTTTAAATGCTAATTTCTAACTATGCCTACAGAGATAGGACATGTGAAGAAAGAAGAAAAAACGCACAAAAAGAAAATAAAGAAATGCAGAAAGAAGCAACAGAAGTCCTCAAAGACGAAGAAAAGTGCAGGAAGAAGGATAACATGCAGAAAGAACAAACAGAACAGCAGAAAGAAGCCTTGCTGCAAAATCATCCTGTACCCTCAACTTTTTCAGACGGATACTGGTGGTAACTGAGTCTGACTAACCAGTCCTAGAGCCAGTGCTATGTTAAAAGACACTCAGAATACAGTGAAAACACCTACATACACTAGGGAACACTATGAGTTGGCGTCCCTCTGTGATTAGCAGGACCTCCTCTGTAAGCCCCTAGTATATAATAGGGCAGGGGGATTAAAACTACCTCTTAAAACGCGCCACAGGGCGTGTTTGCACACGTCACCTCAGGCCCCGTCCCCTCCCTTCCCCACTGTGTAAACACGCCCTGTGGCCGTTTTAAGTTGGTAGATTAAGTCCCCTTGAATCCTGAGGGTCCCTAGGGTCCAACTAGACCACTAGGTACCTCCAGTAAGCACCACAGAGCTGCGTTGCAGAGAGATGTAAAAAGGGGCATGGCCTAGACCACCTCTCTGCAACGCAGCGGCGCTTACTGGAAGCACCTGGTGGGCTAATTTGCCCCAGGGTCCCTCAGGATTGAAGGTGAATTATTTCCCCAACTTAAAACTTGCCACAGGGTGTGTTTGCACACGTTAACTCAGGCCCCGTCCCCTCCCTTCACCACTGTGTAAACACACCCTGTGGCCATTTTTAGTTGGGAGATTAAGTTCATTTGAATCCTGAAGGTCCCTAGGGTCCAACTAGCCCACTAGGTACCTCCAGTAAGCGCCACAGAGCTACGTTGCAGAGAGGTGTAAAAAGGGGCGTGGCCTCAGAACACCTGTCTGCAACGCAGCTCCCTGGTGCATACTGGAGATACCTGTTGAGCTAGTTGACCCTCAGGGACCCTCAGTATTGAAGGGGAATTAATTCCCCAACTTACAACTGGCCAGGGGGCGCGTTTGCAGAGTGCTACAAGGAAGAGTGTGGCCTCCGGCGCGATGCCGGTCTTTTATTTATTTTATTCTTTTAAGAAGGGGGCTGTGTGGCCCCCCTTCTTTTTCTAATTTATTGCCCCTGGGGACCCCATCCCCCAGGGCCTGCCCCCTAATCTTTTCTGTTGAAAAAAAAAATTTGGAAGGGGGACGCGTGGCCCCCCTCCTTAATCGGCCCGGGGACCCCAACCCCCGGGGCATGGCCTTTTAAAAAAAAAATCTTTAGGGGGGACTGCGTTGCCCCCCTCCTCAGGCCACTTATAGCCCCGGGGACCCCATCCCCCGGGACCGGTGTTTGTTTTTTATTATTTTAAAAATATATATATTTCTAGAAACACCTAGGACATGCCGGACAAACCGTATGTACCTATCACCATGACGATTTGCGTAATATTCATTAAAAGGTGACTATGCATAAAATGAATCCATGTGGAATGTATTTAAACCACTAGTGAAGCTCTGACGTGTCTGATGCCCTACCGTGCCTAAACCCCGCGCCCCCGTCGGTGGGTACTCTCCAAGTAGACACCCTTGTGGTTTATTTATACAAACATGGGTAGCTATTGACGGGCACATTTAATACACATGCACACCAAGCCATTCAAAGGGGATTTGACAAAAATGTGACCAAAACTATGCAAGAAACCCCCCTCACGGTTAATAAAACACACATCCACCGCCGGATGTGTAATACATTTTATTTTACTCTCTGGAAAGGAGACAAACCTCACTTGAGAGTCACAGCGCGCTCCTGGCTGAGCCCAATGCGGTGTTACACCCACCAGTGCACGCCGAGTGCCACTCACCTCTGTGTTGTATTCGACCACTTAGTGCGTATGCTATGACACTCTCTTGCCCATGTGCACTGTAACACCATCCCGTGAATATGTCATGCCACACTTGCCTTCGCACGGGTTATATTGCTCCATCTAACGTGTCTTCCTCGATGCCTATGTTATAACGCACAGCGCTATGCCATACATATTACAATCTAAGATCCATATATTTGTCACAGTGCATATGCAACGTTACACTCCCCAGCACATATTTTATATTACAACTTTAGAGACTAGTTAGGTTACACAACACTGCCCTGTGCATATTACACTCCAAGGCGCATATTGCATAGCATGCGCTAGTACCTGTGCTATCTCGCGCTCTCCAATGAATCTGTCATTGCGCACAATGTATTGCATATTATATTTCATCTTATATCACACTTTTTGGTGCATTGTTTATACCATACACTATATCTAGTTTTCCTTTTCAATCGTGCTCTCAGGACTATGTTCTATATAACACTGAGTTCACCTACCCTTTTCACGGGCATTACATTTTGCGATGGGGGGTGGAGGGTCAGGGGGTGTTTCTGCCAAGTGTACCCAGAGTCACAGTCACAAACGTCCTCTTCTTCCTGAATAAAAGTGAGATTATGCTGCATACTTGTTCATATTTTAAGTAGTTCGCACAGACACACATTTTAAAAACAATATAGTTCCTAATACCCACCTTCTCTGAACAGTTAGCTTGCTGCCCCATTCACCTCCTCCCTATCCTCTGTTGTCTGAATCCATGGACTAGCCTCCTCCCTCCTGCCATGCATGGTCTGATGTGCTGCCACTGCCCTCCATTTAGCATGATGTACCAGTCCACTCCTCCTGCCCTCCATTGCCCAATTCTATGCCCTATCATTGACCTCCTGCTTAGCCTCTGTGCTTAGCTTGCTGCCCCTTTTCTCCTTCCCCCTGCCCTCCGATGTCTTTGTGCATGCCCCTGCTCCATCCTTTTTGCCCACCATGTTCCATGGACCTGCCACTCCTATCTACTCTGAGTGTTTTGTTGAGCTGCCACTCCCCTCCCACCTGCCTAGCATTGTCAGATGACTGTAACCTGTCCATGCCACCTCCACCCTGCCTGTCCACATGACATGCCCCTATCCCCTTAATCCTGCCCACCATGGTCCATTTTACTGCCACACCCTTCTGCCCTCCCTGGTCTGTTGTGCTGCAACTGCTCCTCCTGCCTGCCCCGCGCGGTCTGTTGTGAGGCCGCTTCCCCTGAACTCTCTTGTCTGTGCCCAGGTCCTGACCCTCCCTTCTATCCTCCATGGTCCTTTGTGCATGCCCCTGCACCCTCCTTCTTGCCCATCATAGCCATTGTGCTGCCACGAACCCTCCCGCTTGCCATGCATGGTCCTCTGTGCTGCCACAGCCCCTTCCACCTTCCCTGTGTGGTCCGCTAGCTGCCCCTGACCCCCTCCTACTTCCCTCCATGGTGTGTGTGTATGCCATCATAGTCTCACTGTTGCTCTCCATGGTGTGTCTTGTTTCTAGTGCCCATCCTGCCTGACCTCCATGGTAATCTTGCTGCTCCTGCCCTGCCCCCTTGCCCCCAGCCCTCTGTTTCCATGTGCAGACCCCTATTTCCTCCCTTCTGGCTTATCGGTTCCATTGTAATGCCCGTGATCTGTCCCTCCTACCCTTTATGGTCTGTTATACTGCAGCTTTCTCTCCTGTCTGTCCATTATGGTCAGCAAGCTACCATTGCCTCTTTCCCCTCTGTTGTCCATGTGCATGGTCCAGTCCCCTCCCTATAGTTTTCTATGGATTGTTGTGCTGCACTCCCGTCCCGCATGCCCTCTGTGGTGTATTGTGCTGCTGCAAACCCTGATGCCTGCCCTGTAGGGTCAGTTTGGTGCACCTCTCCATGTCCCTCCTGTCCTCTGTTATCCGAGTCCATTTCCCTACCCCAATTTCTCCTGCCTTCCATGATCCAATGTAACATACTTGCAAACATTTTGAACTTGGTAAGAGGGAGATTTTGAAAAAAAACTGGGGTATTGATTTTCCCCTTTGAGTTACATTGAAAAAGAGGAGATTGTAGACAGGAGACAGATCAAATAAAGCCCATTTGGGCTTAAACACATTGGACGTTTCCTGTCTGAATCGGGTCTGTTGGCATGAATGGTTGTACTACATCTGCCTCTTCCTTCTGCCCACAATGGTCTATTATATTGCCACAGCCTCTCTTGCCAGTCCTGTATTGTTGGTTTGTTGCTCCTGCCCCCCTTTCCGCTGCCCTCCATAGTCTGTTGTGCTGCCATTTCCCTTTTTGCCTGCCCAGTGTGGTCAAATTGTTGCCTCTGCACCCTCCTACCTGCCTTCAATTTTCAGAGTCCGTGCCCCTGGCCTCTGCCTCTCAACAGTATCCTAAAGAACAACTAGATTGCTAACATTCTGTATTTATTTCAAAAGTGTGGAACGCCTGACGTCATCTTGATGTAATCAAAACTGTAATACCTAGAGCATTTCCTTTAGAAATTACATATATGAGAGGGTCTTACTTGCATCAAAATTATGGTTAGTGCTCTAAAAAACTAAAATGAGGACATATTTTCTGAGTTTTCAAATAGCGACAAAGCACTTAAATTATTTGTTATCTTTATGTTTTTTTATCCAGTTGACCACTTGATTAAATGTTGCACTTAGGGGAGAGGATGTGGTGTTACTTCCAGAGCTGCAGACTTTGCAACTGGGGAACCAGGTTGGAGTTTCTGCTTCAGCTCAACATTCTGAGATTCTGGTCAAATCACTCAATCTCCCCATGTCTACATCCAAAATGAATTTGATCTTGTGTGATGTAACCAATGGTCATGTAAAGCACTCCAATACCTGACAAGTCTGCACTATATAAAACTGCAAAAACACAAAAAAATAAGTGTTTTGCACACTTCTGTCATTGGGCTATATGTGGGCTACATCTGGGCGATATTTGTGCTGGATTTGGGCTCTTCTGTCTCTGGTGGCCATCTTGGGAGATTTATTTGTTATGAAGTTTCCTAATTTCCTCATTTACTGAAGTCTCCTCAGTAGGAAATGCTTTCAGTTTTTTTACTTTGATTCCATCAAGAAGGTATTCAGATATGTCACTCATTTGCCATAAATTCTGAATGTTAGCACTCTAGTTGCTCATTATATCACTGTAGTAAAGCTACTGCTCACCATGGAAGTCTGCTGCTGGTATTAAAAGTGCATGTTTCAGTCTGCATTTCAGAATTTGAGAAGTCACTCAAAATGTGCCCTAATTTTTCTTTCTTTAGCACTAATCATAATTTCTATGGCAAAATGAACCCCCTAATTGTGTTCCTTTTTAAATTAAATGTTTTAAGTGTTACCAGTTAATTCCAATCAAGATGGCTTCAGGTGTGCCATACTTTTGTCATAAGTAAGACAGTAAGCGCTCTAGTTTGTTTTAAGAACACTCTGGGACATTCTGTCATTGGGCTATACTTGGGCTACATCTGGGTGATATTTGGGCTACATTTGGGCTCTTTTGTCTCTGGTGACCATCTTGGGAAACTTATTTGTTATGAAGCTCCTAATTTCGTCATTTACTGCAGTCTCCTCAATAGGAAATACTTTCAGTTTTTTTACTTTGGTTCCATCAAGAAGGCATTCAGATGTGTCACACATTTGCCATAAATTCTGAATGTTAGCACTCTAATTGCTCATTAGATCACTGTAGTAAAGCTACTGCTCACCAGGGAAGTCTGCTGCTGGTATTCAAAGTGCATGTTTCAGTCTGCATGTCAGAATTTTTTTATGAAATAGAAGAGGATTTGAGAAGTCAAAATGTGCCCTAATTTTTCTTTCTGCAGCACTAATCATAATTTATATGGCAAAATGAACCCTCTCATTTTGTTCCTTTGCAAATTAAATGTTTTAAGTGTTACCACTTTATTCCAATCAAGATGGCTTCAGGTGTGCCATACTTTTGTCATACAAAAGGGGGTGGTGATGGACGGAGCATCAGAACCAATCAAACACTCACACCCAGTCAACAGATCTGGGTTTGATCCATCGCCGTTCTTTAGCCCACTCTGCCACCCCAGTTCAGACATGGCCATATGCAAATCAGTCTGACCCTGTGCCTCATGGGAACAGTCCAGCCCGAACTGCCAAGCCATGCCTTCCCTGGACCGGAAACAAGCTTCCTAGGACCGGTTTCTGGCATTTCAGCCGTCTTCAGCCAGGCTTGCTTGAATCCAGTGGCAAAGTGAGCAAGGGACTCACGTCTGAGCATACCCTGCCAACTTATGGCGAACAAAGCGGTACAAAAGGGGGTGGTGATGGACGGAGCATCAGAACCAATCAAACACTCACACCCAGTCAACAGATCTGGGTTTGATCCATCGCCGTTCTTTAGCCCACTCTGCCACCCCAGTTCAGACATGGCCATATGCAAATCAGTCTGACCCTGTGCCTCATGGGAACAGTCCAGCCCGAACTGCCAAGCCATGCCTTCCCTGGACCGGAAACAAGCTTCCTAGGACCGGTTTCTGGCATTTCAGCCGTCTTCAGCCAGGCTTGCTTGAATCCAGTGGCAAAGTGAGCAAGGGACTCACGTCTGAGCATACCCTGCCAACTTATGGCGAACAAAGCGGTACAAAAGGGGGTGGTGATGGACGGAGCATCAGAACCAATCAAACACTCACACCCAGTCAACAGATCTGGGTTTGATCCATCGCCGTTCTTTAGCCCACTCTGCCACCCCAGTTCAGACATGGCCATATGCAAATCAGTCTGACCCTGTGCCTCATGGGAACAGTCCAGCCCGAACTGCCAAGCCATGCCTTCCCTGGACCGGAAACAAGCTTCCTAGGACCGGTTTCTGGCATTTCAGCCGTCTTCAGCCAGGCTTGCTTGAATCCAGTGGCAAAGTGAGCAAGGGACTCACGTCTGAGCATACCCTGCCAACTTATGGCGAACAAAGCGGTACAAAAGGGGGTGGTGATGGACGGAGCATCAGAACCAATCAAACACTCACACCCAGTCAACAGATCTGGGTTTGATCCATCGCCGTTCTTTAGCCCACTCTGCTACCCCAGTTCAGACATGGCCATATGCAAATCAGTCTGACCCTGTGCCTCATGGGAACAGTCCAGCCCGAACTGCCAAGCCATGCCTTCCCTGGACCGGAAACAAGCTTCCTAGGACCGGTTTCTGGCATTTCAGCCGTCTTCAGCCAGGCTTGCTTGAATCCAGTGGCAAAGTGAGCAAGGGACTCACGTCTGAGCATACCCTGCCAACTTATGGTGAACAAAGCGGTACAAAAGGGGGTGGTGATGGACGGAGCATCAGAACCAATCAAACACTCACACCCAGTCAACAGATCTGGGTTTGATCCATCGCCGTTCTTTAGCCCACTCTGCCACCCCAGTTCAGACATGGCCATATGCAAATCAGTCTGACCCTGTGCCTCATGGGAACAGTCCAGCCCGAACTGCCAAGCCATGCCTTCCCTGGACCAGAAACAAGCTTCCTAGGACCGGTTTCTGGCATTTCAGCCGTCTTCAGCCAGGCTTGCTTGAATCCAGTGGCAAAGTGAGCAAGGGACTCACGTCTGAGCATACCCTGCCAACTTATGGCGAACAAAGCGGTACAAAAGGGGGTGGTGATGGACGGAGCATCAGAACCAATCAAACACTCACACCCAGTCAACAGATCTGGGTTTGATCCATCGCCGTTCTTTAGCCCACTCTGCCACCCCAGTTCAGACATGGCCATATGCAAATCAGTCTGACCCTGTGCCTCATGGGAACAGTCCAGCCCGAACTGCCAAGCCATGCCTTCCCTGGACCGGAAACAAGCTTCCTAGGACCGGTTTCTGGCATTTCAGCCGTCTTCAGCCAGGCTTGCTTGAATCCAGTGGCAAAGTGAGCAAGGGACTCACGTCTGAGCATACCCTGCCAACTTATGGCGAACAAAGCGGTACAAAAGGGGGTGGTGATGGACGGAGCATCAGAACCAATCAAACACTCACACCCAGTCAACAGATCTGGGTTTGATCCATCGCCGTTCTTTAGCCCACTCTGCCACCCCAGTTCAGACATGGCCATATGCAAATCAGTCTGACCCTGTGCCTCATGGGAACAGTCCAGCCCGAACTGCCAAGCCATGCCTTCCCTGGACCGGAAACAAGCTTCCTAGGACCGGTTTCTGGCATTTCAGCCGTCTTCAGCCAGGCTTGCTTGAATCCAGTGGCAAAGTGAGCAAGGGACTCACGTCTGAGCATACCCTGCCAACTTATGGCGAACAAAGCGGTACAAAAGGGGGTGGTGATGGACGGAGCATCAGAACCAATCAAACACTCACACCCAGTCAACAGATCTGGGTTTGATCCATCGCCGTTCTTTAGCCCACTCTGCCACCCCAGTTCAGACATGGCCATATGCAAATCAGTCTGACCCTGTGCCTCATGGGAACAGTCCAGCCCGAACTGCCAAGCCATGCCTTCCCTGGACCGGAAACAAGCTTCCTAGGACCGGTTTCTGGCATTTCAGCCGTCTTCAGCCAGGCTTGCTTGAATCCAGTGGCAAAGTGAGCAAGGGACTCACGTCTGAGCATACCCTGCCAACTTATGGCGAACAAAGCGGTACAAAAGGGGGTGGTGATGGACGGAGCATCAGAACCAATCAAACACTCACACCCAGTCAACAGATCTGGGTTTGATCCATCGCCGTTCTTTAGCCCACTCTGCCACCCCAGTTCAGACATGGCCATATGCAAATCAGTCTGACCCTGTGCCTCATGGGAACAGTCCAGCCCGAACTGCCAAGCCATGCCTTCCCTGGACCGGAAACAAGCTTCCTAGGACTGGTTTCTGGCATTTCAGCCGTCTTCAGCCAGGCTTGCTTGAATCCAGTGGCAAAGTGAGCAAGGGACTCACGTCTGAGCATACCCTGCCAACTTATGGCGAACAAAGCGGTACAAAAGGGGGTGGTGATGGACGGAGCATCAGAACCAATCAAACACTCACACCCAGTCAACAGATCTGGGTTTGATCCATCGCCATTCTTTAGCCCACTCTGCCACCCCAGTTCAGACATGGCCATATGCAAATCAGTCTGACCCTGTGCCTCATGGGAACAGTCTAGCCCGAACTGCCAAGCCATGCCTTCCCTGGACCGGAAACAAGCTTCCTAGGACCGGTTTCTGGCATTTCAGCCGTCTTCAGCCAGGCTTGCTTGAATCCAGTGGCAAAGTGAGCAAGGGACTCACGTCTGAGCATACCCTGCCAACTTATGGCGAACAAAGCGGTACAAAAGGGGGTGGTGATGGACGGAGCATAAGAACCAATCAAACACTCACACCCAGTCAACAGATCTGGGTTTGATCCATCGCCGTTCTTTAGCCCACTCTGCCACCCCAGTTCAGACATGGCCATATGCAAATCAGTCTGACCCTGTGCCTCATGGGAACAGTCCAGCCCGAACTGCCAAGCCATGCCTTCCCTGGACCGGAAACAAGCTTCCTAGGACCGGTTTCTGGCATTTCAGCCGTCTTCAGCCAGGCTTGCTTGAATCCAGTGGCAAAGTGAGCAAGGGACTCACGTCTGAGCATACCCTGCCAACTTATGGCGAACAAAGCGGTACAAAAGCGGGTGGTGATGGACGGAGCATCAGAACCAATCAAACACTCACACCCAGTCAACAGATCTGGGTTTGATCCATCGCCGTTCTTTAGCCCACTCTGCCACCCCAGTTCAGACATGGCCATATGCAAATCAGTCTGACCCTGTGCCTCATGGGAACAGTCCAGCCCGAACTGCCAAGCCATGCCTTCCCTGGACCGGAAACAAGCTTCCTAGGACCGGTTTCTGGCATTTCAGCCGTCTTCAGCCAGGCTTGCTTGAATCCAGTGGCAAAGTGAGCAAGGGACTCACGTCTGAGCATACCCTGCCAACTTATGGCGAACAAAGCGGTACAAAAGGGGGTGGTGATGGACGGAGCATCAGAACCAATCAAACACTCACACCCAGTCAACAGATCTGGGTTTGATCCATCGCCGTTCTTTAGCCCACTCTGCCACCCCAGTTCAGACATGGCCATATGCAAATCAGTCTGACCCTGTGCCTCATGGGAACAGTCCAGCCCGAACTGCCAAGCCATGCCTTCCCTGGACCGGAAACAAGCTTCCTAGGACCGGTTTCTGGCATTTCAGCCGTCTTCAGCCAGGCTTGCTTGAATCCAGTGGCAAAGTGAGCAAGGGACTCACGTCTGAGCATACCCTGCCAACTTATGGCGAACAAAGCGGTACAAAAGGGGGTGGTGATGGACGGAGCATCAGAACCAATCAAACACTCACACCCAGTCAACAGATCTGGGTTTGATCCATCGCCGTTCTTTAGCCCACTCTGCCACCCCAGTTCAGACATGGCCATATGCAAATCAGTCTGACCCTGTGCCTCATGGGAACAGTCCAGCCCGAACTGCCAAGCCATGCCTTCCCTGGACCGGAAACAAGCTTCCTAGGACCGGTTTCTGGCATTTCAGCCGTCTTCAGCCAGGCTTGCTTGAATCCAGTGGCAAAGTGAGCAAGGGACTCACGTCTGAGCATACCCTGCCAACTTATGGCGAACAAAGCGGTACAAAAGGGGGTGGTGATGGACGGAGCATCAGAACCAATCAAACACTCACACCCAGTCAACAGATCTGGGTTTGATCCATCGCCGTTCTTTAGCCCACTCTGCCACCCCAGTTCAGACATGGCCATATGCAAATCAGTCTGACCCTGTGCCTCATGGGAACAGTCCAGCCCGAACTGCCAAGCCATGCCTTCCCTGGACCGGAAACAAGCTTCCTAGGACCGGTTTCTGGCATTTCAGCCATCTTCAGCCAGGCTTGCTTGAATCCAGTGGCAAAGTGAGCAAGGGACTCACGTCTGAGCATACCCTGCCAACTTATGGCGAACAAAGCTATACTTTTGTCATAAGTAAGACTGTTAGCGCTCTAGTTGTTCGTTAGAACACACTGGGACATTCTGTCATTGGGCTATACTTGGGCTACATCTGGGTGATATTTGTGCTACATTTGAGCTCTTTTTGTCTCTGGTGGCCATCTTGGCAGACTTAATTATTATGAAGTTTCCTAATTTCCTCATTTACTACAGTCCCCTCAGTAGGAAATACTTTCAGTTTTTTACTTTGATTCCATCAAGAAGGCATTCAGATGTGTCACACATTGCCATAAATTCAGAATGTTAGCACTCTAGTTGCTCATTAGATCACTGTAGTAAAGCTACTGCTCACCAGGGGAGTCTGCTGCTGGTATTGAAAGTGCATGTTTCAGTCTGCATGTCAGAATTGTTTAATGAAATAGAAGAGGATTTGAGAAGTCACTCAAAATGTGCCCTAATTTTTCATTCTGCAACACTAATCATACTTTCTATGGCAAAATGAACTCCCTCATTGTGTTCCTTTTTAAATTAAATGTTTTAAGAGTTACCACTTTATTCCAATCAAGATGGCTTCAGGTGTGCAATACGTTTGTCATAAGTAGGACTGTTAGCGCTCTAGTTGTTCTTTAGAACACTCTGGGAAGCTGCAGTAGAACACAAAGGAATCAACTGACAGTCTCTGCCCTTGCTGGATGTACATGTTTTACTGAGAATGTCAGACTTCATTCTCACATGACTGAGAAAGATAATGTGAATTTACAGAAAATATGCTCTCAGTTTAGCTTATAGATCACCTTTCAAACAACTGTGGGAAAAGCATGAGAAAATAGTTTTCTCTCAAACATGATTCATGATATCACAGCAGAAGGCTTTTTCACATGGTATAATCATCTTAGAACACACCACAATTCCTAAAATGAGTATGGTACCATCAACAAATGATTTATAATGTAACTAAAGTCTTAAAACCTTCTATTAACTGCAATGGTTTTTAATGAGGTGCTATCGTGTATATTGGTCCCAAGATGGCTGCCAACACTTCTTGAATGAATACTGACAGCCAATCAGATCTCACGATGAGATGTGTGGTTAGTCTCCGCCCAGATATATATGTGATTTTAATTTTGATTTTCTCAGGAACTACTGAAGGGATTTACACCATTTAAGCAAAAGGCACAACTCTGAACCATGGTCTACCTTTCTGCCAAATTTGGTGCAATTCCGTTCAGCAGTTCGGGCTGTAGCTGCGGCTAAAGGTCTATTGGGAAATTGCATGGGTAAAACACGTTTTGGGACCCCCCTTTTTTCTCAGCCCCCGCTACACGAATCATCCAGAGACTTTCAGGATAGGAGTAGACCGGAGCTGGCCAAAAGTTTTAAAAATTTTGCGAAGATTCGACAACGGGCGTCAAAGTTATTCCAAATAGAATGTTGCGGATTTCCTATGGAAAATAGGTCCCAACTATAACTACCTACTGGCGACCCCTAGTAGGTAATATATATATATATATATATATATATATATATTCACTGAAAAAACCATAGGTTTCAGGGGCGTTATAGTTAGCTGGACATTTCCCTCATACAAAACCCTAGAAATTCCCCGTTATAGTTAGTTCAGCTAACTATAACTCACGCCCCCGCAATGCACTGCTGATGACGTCACATATTACATCACTGATGACATCACTGATGACATCTCAAATGACATCACTGATGACGTCATTCATGTGATCATTTGATGCATCTTCTCACAATCTAATATAACCTTTGATACACCCACTGTAAATTACATACTGCCACTCTCAAAACCATAAACACTCCAAGACCAATAATTACATACCCCATCACAGAGTCTTAGGTCTAAACACTCACCCGTACAGTCACTCATACTGATGGTCACTCAGTACAGGACTATCATATGCACTCATATACCTATATAGACACTCACACACCCTTACTCATCCATAGAGGTACTCACACACATATTCAGTCATGCAAATAATTAATCACACTGCCATTTACTCAGCTATACAGTTATAGACACACAAGCTCAATTACTCATACAAATACTAGCACATTCTTATGGTCTTATACAATCAATGATACAAGCACACACTCATCCATACAGCCACTCACACTATCACACACTCTCAGTTATAGTAATTTCTGACGTCATCAGCAGTGACGTCATCAGCAGTGCATTGCGGGGGCGCGAGTTACAGTTAGCTGAACTAACTAAAACGGGGAATTTCTAGGGTTTTGTACGAGGGAAATGTCCAGCTAACTATAACGCCCCTGAAACCTATGGTTTTTTCAGTGAATTTCAAAGGTTTTTTAAATGCTAATTCCTAACTATAACATACCTGAAACCTATGGTTTTTTGAGTGAATTTCAAAGGTTTTTTAAATGCTAATTCCTATCTGTAACTTATCTCTAAAGCTATGATGTTTAATGGTTTTCATAGGATTTCTAAATCTTTATATTTCAGTGTGTAAATTCCTTTAATTATTTTTTTTATATTATTTTTTCAACATTTTTTTCAATGAATTCTTTTAAAAATTAAAAAATATTATTTGTTTTTAATGACTTTTATTTTTAAATTGTACATGTATTTAAACTATTTTTTATATTTTTATATTTTTTAAACTATATTTGTAATACTTTGTTATGTTTTTTTTAACTATTTTTTTTGGATTCGCGCACCCTATGTGCACCTTTCTCGATCCCTGCGCAGAACATAGTCCCCATTTTACGAGTGTAGTGTAGGATCTGCGTACGGTATGAGTAGGGTATGTATTTTAGTGCGCGATTGCTATGCGACCGGTACGCGACTTCAACGAAGCACGTTACGCGACGCTCGCGCGCTTCTGCGTGACGTCATGTGCGTGTTTGACGCGGTGGGTGCGCAAATCCCGCTAAATATTTTAAATGTCAAAAAACATATATATATATGTATTTCATGTGGATATTAATTGAAGACATAATCTAAACTACTAATAAAATTAATATATTTTTACTTCTAATACTATATTCCTTTTAAATGCAATTTCGCGAATTCGCGCTCGGTACGTGCTGCCTATGCGCACGGTGCGCGGATCCCATGTGACCTGAAAAAAAGAGATTTGATTGGTTCATTACACTTCCTATTCTAACTATTGAAAGACCCCACACATTTCAATCATTCTTCTTTGACCTTCTTTGGAGGAGCATCTCTCTGCAGAGAAGAACTTTTTTTGACTAAGTTTACACTTAGTTCAAACTTTTTTCAAAAACAATGGCTTCAGGGCAGCAGGCATCACCAGCATCTGCTCATTCATCTGAGGATGGATTTTTGGAAGAACCACCACGCCAACCAAGATATACATCTGTGGTTTGGAAATGTTTTACTTTTCCTGAGGGGCAAACCAAAACCAATGCCACCCTAGTGACATGTAAGATCTGCCAGCGAGTGCTCTCCCGTGGGGATCCCAACAAAAAATATTTCTGCGGTACAGCCAGTATGATGAAGCATCTGAGGACACTCCATCCGGTGAACCTTGCTCGAGAGGAATGCCGAAGAATGCGAGTTCTTCCAGCTCCATCAAATGCCTCGCAGCTGAGTACTTCAAGGGTGGATCCATCTGTGCAAAACTTGGACATCCGTCCACAGTTTGCAACCTTAAAAGTGCTCTGCATAAAATGCAACGCTGTACTCTGCTATGGAGAGCAGTCGATTGACCTTATCTGTCGAAAGCAAGAGAACCATCATTGCTAGTTTTTTTTTTTTCCTGAAGTTCATTGTTTTGTTCCTCCAGTTTGGTTTTTTCCTTTTTTTTTCAAGAAAAACCAATTTTATTTTTTAATTGTTCAAGAAACGAAGAAAAAAGAAGAAAAATAAAGTTCTTCTAAGAACTAACTTTTCTGGTTTAACCCCTTCCATGCTGCGCAGATTCCGCCGCTGTGCTGACGGAATCTTGCGCGGGCGTGGTCATGACGGAACGGTTCCGTCATGAGCACAGCTCAACCGTGGCTCATGACGGAACCGTTCCGTCATGAGCACCGAAGGGGTTAAAAAAAAGAGCTATATTTGTTTGTTAGTGTGTGAAAGTTTAGATGAATGTATGTGTAGTACGTAATTGATTGAACAAATGCATCAGTAGCGTATGGTGAATGTATAAGTGCAGAACTATGAGGAAGTGCTGCATCATCACACAGTAACCTCTTTAACTGCAGGGTGCTGTAGTACTTCCGAGCAAAGGGATGCAACATGTGTACATAAATATGTTGCAAATCTATGCTTCTCTCTGCACGGCTGCTTAAACTGCAGCCATATAGTGACACCATGGTGCAAGGATATCTGTGTCATGTGGTGTTTGTTTTTGTGCAGGAAGACACACCTTCCTGCACAAAAACAATCAGTAAACACATTTTTCTCCTTCAATGTATGCTGAACATTTTAGCATGCATTGAAGGTTAAAATATGAGGAGATATGAAAACAATTCTCCTTGTTGTGCTTTGCTACACCAATTGGAGAATGGTGCAGCATTCACACACATGTCGAGATTTATGATTTATGATAAATCTGGAGATGTGTCTTGTTCTATGAGTATTCAGTGCAATCACGCACAACAACACTTATAGAACACCCTTTCAACGCAAAGTGGTGTGTATGATGAGGTTGTATTTACACGGAGAAGAAAAGGTACACAGAGTGCCTTTTCCTCTCTTTGTAAATATGAAACAGTGTCTTGCGCTATAACTATGTTACAAAAAGTGACATATTTCTGTTTGAAAAATTGCTTGCGAATGATAGGAGATAAGCACAGAGTTTTGTCTGCAAAGATGCTCAAGAAAGAATGATTGAAATGATTGCGGTCCTTCAATAGGTATAATGGGAAATATTATGAACCACTCAAATGAGTTTTTTTGCAGGTCACATGATATCCTATGACAGGGAGATTCAAAAACTACATAGGTATAAACAGGGTGTTTTGAAAACCGTATTCAAACTTTGTAGCTTCTTCCAGATCTGGCCATTGTACATATTAATACTTAGTTAAACTTACCTTTACAGTAATAGAAATAAAAAGTGGTACACATTTTTTTCAGATGTTTTTTTTAATGTAAATTGGGCTAAATTGCTTATTTTAGAATTAGGATCTGTGAAAGAAAAGAAAAAATAGTTATAACACGTAATAATACATTTCTAACAACACAGTATAATTTAAACAAAGTAATTTGTTTGTTTTTTTTGCTGTTCTCAGAATATATTGAATTTCACTAGAAATAGGGATTTCAATCGTACTCATCACATAACAGCGGGCAAAAAAAACCAATCAAAAAGATTGTTTAAAAAAAACCAACATGCTATTCTCAGTAAAATACCAGAAAATACAAATCACACAAATACGAAATGCTTATGGCTAACAAAATCTTATAACTTTAACTTATAAAAACTGTAAATGTTGTCGCTTTAAAATATTCACTGAGTGTATGAGCACGAAAAAGTCCATAATTCAAACATATACCTTTCCTTGAGGCCAAATGGTATTTTTGCACTCCTTTTTATGTAAATTGTCCAATGGTAATCCTATTAAATTATAATAATAAATTCCTCAGAGAGTGAATTATCTTCCTAAAACTTTGGCTTTAAAAATATTAGGTAGGAATTTGGTAATTCACTAGGCAAACGTTTGAAAACCAACTGGGCATCATTACAAAGTGTCCAGCCTTTGTCACATTTTAAATAGGCAGTGTAATGTCCAGATTTTGTGGAAGGACCATCATGGAAAATTATTGCAATTGCTACAAATGTCCTTCCTGATATTGAAAGTTGTGTTGCTACAAATTGCTTTATTAAAGTATCCAATTTTCTTCCATCAGCTGTACAACTTTGCATCATTAAAATTATATATTGTCCATATTTTTTTTAAAGTAATGTGGATAACATTTCTGATTTACATTGGCTACACTCCATGTTTTGATTTGCACCTTTAACTAATTTATTGAAAGACACTGATTTACAGTCTGGTAATGTTAAATATAGAAATCTTTCAGTGTCTACATTAATGCTAGATGTATACATGCAATTTTCACAATGGTGTTCCCATTTGTAAGAAAGGCCAAAAATATTTTCTATTTCTAAACCTTCATTTTCAAAAATGGCAAGCATATACATAAACAATTCCTGAGCATCTTGTTGGATATATTGCGTAAATTGCATAGAACCAGAACACACATCTAAAAGATTACGAACATCTGAAACAGTTTGTATTTTACTTGTATCTGTTGTCAATTTTTCATAAACAGAATGCAACAAAGAACAAAATCATTTTTCCCGATTCTGCATAATTTGTTCTTGCAAATCTTCAAGTTAAAAACCACATTGACCACTACATTAGCATAGCAGTTGACACCTGAACTATTTTCAAACTGATAACCAACAATCTCTTCAATAGTGTCCTTTTTCTTTTTACTTGCAATCACAACATTATCTTGTTCTTTTCCCTTCTCTACACCTTCAGTACAGATATTCTCAAACCTTCTTTTTCGACCAATTACACTCTTTTCAAATACAGGATATTGACCCCAATTGGGAGCATATACCCTTCTTAACCTATTATACTCTTTAACACAGTTTGCATCTGCAGTAACCTTTGTATCATCAAAATCAATCAAAAACAAACCAGATAATGTTCTGACTCGCGACAAAGCAACATATACCATTCCCTCTTTAAACACGGTAGATCCAATGTTCACCAATGCACTGCCTACACTTAATCCTTGAGATTTATGAATAGTCACCCCATATGCCATATGGAAATTGTTTCCTACGGACATATAAATCTTTAATCTTTAACAAGCAAAAAACGAACTGTACAACAACCAATTTCTTTAACTTCTTCAATCTGATCAAATTTAATTTTTAAAAATTCAATTCCTTCTTTTTTCTGATAATTAACTAAATCCACCACTTTACCCATTGCTCCATTAACTAAACCTTTTTCTACATCCAAATTACGCCTTAAAATTACCCGACAGTTTACACATGCATATCTTTTCTAAACCAGCCGTTTTAGATATTTTTTTCTAAAGAATCCAGTTTGTTTTCAATTTTCCCGTCAAAATAATAGTGATTCCTTCATGCTCTATTTTATCGATGGCTTCCATTTTTATAATTTCTTCATTTTCTAGTTTCAATAGTTCTTCGTTGAATATAGAACACTCGCGCAGTGTTGGCATTAAGCAGATCAGTGATTTATTTTCTGTAATTTTCATGTACACTTTCTCAGGAACTACATTTTCATTTGGAAACAAATTGGAAAGTAATCGACTCTCCAAAGCTTGTTTGCCATGTTCTGTCAGAAGTCCAATTCTTATATATTGAAGAATAATTCCATATTCAGCATTATTTGCCTGTCACATATTTGTTGTCAGTTCTTTGTATTCAAAATATGTCCAAATGTTCACGTTACCAACACTACCAAGAGACTTTCTGGTATCTTCATGTGCAAGTGTTTTAAATACCGGTTGTCCTTTTACCTGAGTCAGTTGCAGTAGACCTCCAAATAAAACGTCATACTCTGTTTTAAGAATTTGCTGCATTCTTAAATGCACAAAGGCAAGCATCAAGTTTGAGACCATGCTCATCTCATCAATAATGAGAAGTTTCATTTTCTTCAGGACTCTTGAAACTTCACAATGAGCTTCTCCAGATAGCTTGTGGTATTCCAATTTGTTGTCATGCTCTACTGGTAGGATTAGTAAACGATGTAAAGTAATTCCTTTAATATCATGTGCTGCCAACCCAGTTGGAGCAGTGACAACACACGACAAATGCGACTCAGTTGTTGTCTGCAGATAACTTGTAATTACTTTCATTAAGAAACTTTTTCCTGTTCCAGCTAGACCACTCACATACATTCGGATAGGTTGAAATGATGTACATGAGTACCCTTTCTTTTCATGAAGTAATCCATGGTCAATCTGCTCTTTCAGTTGTTGATATATTTGTTTCTGTTCAACATTTAGTTGTTCTTCCAAGTTTCCTAACTGTATTACATCTTCTTGAGCTTGATACATTGCTGTTTCCACCTCATTCATGGCAATTGCTGCTTCATTTTCAACAATTGGTTGTCCTAGTGGATCTTGACTCAGTGCAGCAGAACTTTGACTGTCTTGAGAACTGTCTCTCGCAATCTCAGCTTCAATTGTAGCTTCTTGATCAATTTCATCATTCAACATTTTCATATAATTTACAAAAGCACTGCATTGTATGCTATCTTTACAAACATTAAATGAATCTTCATAGCTCTGAAAATCTCCAAGTAATTCCAGTTCTGAACGCCATGGTTTAAACATTTGCAAAAGGGCTAAATAGTAAAATTCCCATTTATCAGCAGTGTTGCAACTCAGTTTCCTGTGATTAATTAAATTTCCTTACCTTTGTTTCACCAAACATCCTTCGGAACCAATCACTGCACATTTTCCATCATTGATGTTCTCTGTAGTATTTCGTTTAAAAGTGTAGTTTTGCAGCACTTCATAGAGACACATGTTCTCAAGATGATGACTTCTGTTTGGGTAATATGTGTCCAACGTATATGTTTTCAAAATATCTGGACTTTCTGGTTCTTTTTCTGCTAAATATTCAATTTTTTGAACAGATTTCAGTAACCGATTTCGCATTGCTGCAAGACCTAGACTCACCCAAATGATTCTTCTACTTTTGGAGTATAGACTTGCAGATGATAACCGATCTGAGCATTCATATGCTCCAATTTCACGATGCAATAACATCTTCAAACTGAAACTGTATAATTTCTTACTTAGAGTCTTCTCGTGAGAAATCTCTTCCCACATTTCTTTCAATTCTGTATTTTCTCATTTAGTAATGTAGGACGTTACATATCGAGCAACAGCAATGGAATTGTTCGCAACATACTGAATATCCAAGTTTGCGTTCCACATGGATAAAATAACTGGATTGTAGTCATTTATGTATTTTGACTCTTCGCTTCTTCTTAAGTTGTAGGCATTTTTTGGGGACTTTCTTGTGATGGTATGTCGCATAGCTGACATAAAACTGTTCACTCTTCCTTTGGATAATACAGGACGTGCAAATCCAAAACGACATTTGGTATAGAACTTATCCTTTGACTTGTACTTTCGTCTACAGTATTTTCCACACCTATAGCTTTGGAATCGTAAGACTTGTTGTTTTAAGTTTTTATCTTCTCTGCTATTGGGTACGGCACATGTGGCATAATCTTCATTGAAAGACAAAACAGTATCATCTGAATCTGTTACAAATCTGGGGGCGTCCTTGATCCATAACAACATATGTATATGAGGAGCACCTCTTCCTTGATACTCCTTTCTCCGAAAGAAATCCACAACTTCTCCAAGTGGAGGATTTTTTTTATTGCAGATGAAACACATCAAAGCTTCAAATCTATGATTGAAATATCTGCATACATTAACAGGATCCAAAGAGCACAATTCTCCAGGTGTCTTGTATTCAATATTTTTTTTATTGGAATTTGCCTCTCGAAGAAATTCAAGTAAATCATCCCAAGCATACTCAGCACAGCTTAGTGTAACAAACCATGTAGGAGTTCCCAAGTTCCGTAGCATACATTTCAGTTCTCCATGACGAATATTCATTAGTCCCACGCTGACATGCCATCAGATTAATCAACTGAGATTCTAAATGATCATCTCTCTGATGCACTTTATCCATAAAATCCTTTGCAGTTACATTTTGCAGATGCATTCCAGTTTTTAAAATGTGATTTACTGCATATGAAAGTCAGGACAAGTCACTTTCAAACAGAAGATGAAACATATAAGGGATACATTGTCGAAATCTTGGATCTTCTGCATATAATCTTGTTGTCCGATATTCAGATGCAGGAATCTGCACAGGACGTTCATCATATTGTCCACCTTCTCCTGTTGGAAACAACTGCGGGAAACATCGAGCTTCCAAGCTCTCTTCACATACACTCATGGGACTTCCTCTTGCTTTTTTCATTTGGAACAACTCAATCGTATTCCCCATCACCTCTTTGGAATGAAGTGTATGTACACTGTAATGTTCAAAGATTTCTTCACATCTGGACATGTACACTTTTTCAATTTGTCCACTTAATGTTTCAGTATCTTCTGCTAAATCTATTTCTTCTTCTCCTACAAACACATTTCTATAGTACTCATTATTTTTTATCAGATACAATGATGCCTTTTGCACTTTTCTAATATCCACTAACTCTTGCCAGATTTTCTTATTCTTAGTAGGAACACCATTAACTAGAATGACTAGTGGTTCATTTTCTGCATGGTCTACACCAAAAGTTTCAATGTTTTTCTTTAAATCTAACGGTAAATACACAACTCTTCCTTTCAATCCTCTTTGTAACTCTGATAGAGGTAATTTACCTGTTTTAGACTCCATACGAACTATAGCCTGAAACGGGTGCACACACTGAATGAGAATAGACTCATATTTAAATCTGTCAGCTCTGGAGGAATAGCAACCAACTCTAGATTATTATGAACAGCTCTAGCAGGCATTTTATTGTCATCTAATTTGTTATAACAATATTTGCAAATACACTGCTCAGATCCCAAATCAAAACAATCCTCTACCAACAAATAAGTTGCAAATTCCTTCCACTTATAATAATTTTCTATTTCACTTTTTAAATACAGATTGACACTCCTAGTCTGATTTTTATAGTGACTTCGCCGACAACAAATACAAGAAACATTTGGTCTTTCACCTGAAATTACCTTAAACGTTGTGATTTGATCTTCAACATATTTTGTAATCACGGCTTCTACATTGTCTTCAACATTTTGTTCTACTAATGTGTCAGTTTCTGCACTCTCTTGCTGAGGACCAAAGTGACAAAACTCAATATCATCACAAACCTTCTACACATCTGATGCTGACCCACGCAAAAGAGCACTGTTCAACTCATTTAACTTTGGTGCTGGACTTTTTGCATAATACAATCTTCTCACTAACTTCCGCATTTGAGTATGATGTACTGCCAACATCCTGAAATGGTGAAAAACACTTTGACAAACTTTCCTAGAAAGACAAGCCAGAAAATGACCTTGCAAATCAGTATCTTTCTCACTCTGCAAGGGTCTAGTCCTGGCAACACCTTAATCTTTTGTTTAACACTTTTTTTTACTATTTGCTCGTAAAAAACTACAATAATTTATCAACAGATTCTTGTCGTACACTACAAACACTACTGCAATCCCAAGTGTACACAGGGTGTTTAGGACGTCTCCCTAGAACTTCATCAGCTATCACTTCTTCTGCATTTCTTTCAACCATTTTCTCTTTGTCAATTGGACAACCATCTCTAACCTCATTACCTCGACCACTGGTGTCAACTGCATGCAACAAATTATTGCTCTGTAAATAACTCTCTTCATTAAAGAAAGGCTCTGAACTGGAACTGTGTTTCCATTCTCCCAAAAAAACATCACAAAAATGTGTTCTATTAATTACTCTTTTCCTCCTACTTTTGGCCTTCATTAAATGGATTGGTTTATCTAGTGATCGAATTCTGTTTAATACTAAAATGAATAGTGTCCTTTTTACTTCAAAAGCCTTTTCAACAATGGTTTCAATATGTTTTTTCTTTTTACAAAATAGAGCTCTCTTTTTATATTTCTTCACCTCTTTCAGCAAATTATGTACTACTCTCTCTTGTAAAATATTTCCTTATACTGATTTTGCCTTCTTTTACCATACTTCGTCTCCTTTGACTGTCCATTTGCTTTTTTGCTTTTCCTATTATTTTGAATATTTTGTCTAGTTGAAGCATTCTCAGAGGTTTCAGCATTCTGTATATTCTGTCTGGTCTTACAAAAATTTTTAATAAATTGCTTTGTGATCTTATCAGAAGATGTTTTCTTTTAAGCCACATTATGTTGTTCATTCAATACTTGTGGTTGATTTTTCTTCAAGTAACTTTCCTTTCTCTGTTCTTTTCTTCTTTTTTTTCTGGCATGATTTCTCTTTTTTAATGGTGAAAAACTGTATCTGTAAAAAATAATCACAAATAAATGTATATTAATAACTTTAAAATGTATACTTTTTTTATTACTATACAAACACATTTTATATAAATACTGACTAAGAAATTATAGCCCTGAAGCACAAGTGTGACGATGGTTAAAACACTACATGCATAGTGCATACTACTTTGAAGCAGTTCATGCCCTAAAGCCTGCCTCACTGAAAGACTACATGCTTACTGACTGAATGATTACAGTACTATAAGGAGAGACACTGGGTGAGTGACAGGGTGTTTGCTAGAAGTGTATGGATACTGACTGGGATATTGATGGTGTGAAAGACAAGTGTGCAGGTGATTAGAGACCTACATGCATAGTGGATAAGCGTTTGAATCAATCCATGTGCTAAGGCCTGCCTCACTCCAAAAGTACTTGAATACTGACTGAATGTTTTGAGTATTGCAAGGAGAGTGCCTGGATGAATTTATAAGTATTTGTTTTTTGGCGCAGTAAATACATTAGTACATGGTGCTGAATGAGTCACTGGAGAAGTATAAGGGGAGTGACAGGGTGTTTGCGGGAACTGTATGAATACTGACTGGGGTATTGAAGGTGTGAAAGACAAGTGTGTAAGTGGCTAGAGACCTGCATGCATAGTTGATAGACATTTGAAACAGTCCATGGAGTAACACCTGGATCACTGCAAAATTACCTGGGTACTGACTGAATCATTAAAGTTCTGCAAGGAGAGTGCCTGGGGGAATCTTTTTAAGTTTTTGGGTTTTTGCGCATAGAGTAGATTAGTACATAGTGCCAAATGAGTCAGTGGAGGTGTGCAATTGAAGTGACAGGGTGTTTATTGGAGTTATAGATACTGACTGGAAAATTGAAGGTCTGAAAGACAATTTTGTTGGTAGTTAGAGGCCTCCATGCATAGTGGAAACACGTTTGAATCAATCCATGTGCTAAGGCCTGCCTCACTCCATTAGTACTTGGGTACTAACTGAATGATTAGACTATTGCAAGAAGAGTGCCTGGGTGAATTTATAAGTGTTTCAGTTTTGGTGCAGTGAATGCATTACTACATGGTACTGAATAGGTCACTGGAAGAGTGCAAGGGGAGTGACAGGGTGTTTGCTGGAAGTACATGGATACTGACTGCGGAATTCAAGCTGTTAAGGACAAGTGTATAATAGGTTAGAAGCCTGCATGCATACTGGATAGACCTTTGAAGTAGTCCATGTGGAAATGCATGGTTCACTGCATGAGTACCTGCGTACTGACTGAATCATTAAACTACTGCTAGGAGACTGCCACGGTGAAACTTTTACGTTTTTCGGTTTTGGCGCAGTGAATAGATTAGTACATGGTATTGGATCAGTCACTGGAGGAGTACAAGATGAGTGACAGGGTGTTTATTGAAGTATATAGATACTGACTAGTTAATTGAAGAAGTGAAAGACAAGTGTGTAGGTGACTAGAGGCCTGCATGCATAGTGCATAGACGTTTAAACAGTCCATGAGCTAAGACCTCGGACACTGCATGATTACCTGGGTACGGACTGAATCATTACACTACTGCAAGAAGAGTGCCTGGGTTACTCTTTTTAAGTTTTTGTGTTTTGGTGCAGTGAATAGATTATTACATAGTGCCAGATGAGTCACTAGAGGGGTGCAAGTGGACTAAAAGAGTGTTTATTGGAGTTTATAGATACTGACTAGTTAATTGAAGAAGTGAAAGAAAATTGTGTAGGTGGTTAAAGGCCTGCATGCATAGTGGATAGACGTTTGAAGTAGTCCATGTGCTAAGGCTGGGTTCACTACATAAGTACCTGGGTACTGACTGAATCATTAGAGTACTACAAGGAGAGTGCCTCTGTGAATTTATAAGTGGTTGGGTTTTGGTGCAGTCAATGGATTAGTACATGGTGCTGAATAGGTCACTGGAAAAGTGTAAGGGGAGTGACAGGGTGTTTGTTTACGGGAACTGTATGAATACTGACTGGGGTATTGAAGATGTGAAAGACAAGTGTGTAGGTGGTTAGAGGCCTGCATGCATACTGGACAGACGTTTGAAGCAGTCCATGAGCTAAGGCCTGGGTCACTGCATGAGTACCTGGGTACTGACTGAATCATTAGAGTACTGCAAGGAGAGTGCCTGGATGAATCTTTTAAGTTTTTGGGTTTTGGCTCAGTGAATAGATTAGTACATGGTGCTGGATGAATCACTGGAGGTGTGCAAGGGGAGTGACAGGGTGTTTATTGGAGTATATAGATACTGACCGGGCAATTGAAGGTGTGAAAGACAATTGTGTAGGTGGTTAGAGGCAAGCATGCATAGTGGATAGACGTTTGAAGTAGTCCATGTGCTAAGTCCGGGTTCACTACATAAGTACTTGGGTACTGACTGAATCATTAGAGTACTACAAGGAGAGTGCCTCGGTAAATTTATAAGTGCTTGGGTTTTGGTGCAGTCAATGGATTAGTACATGGTGCTGAATGGGTCACTAGAGGAGTGCAAGGGGAGTGACAGGATATTTGCTGGAAGTGGATAGATACTGACTGGGGAATTACAGGTATGAAAGACAAGTGTGTAAATGGTTAGAGGACTGCCTGCATAGTGGATAGGGGTTTGAAGCAGTCCATGTGCTAAGGCCTGGTCACTGAATGAGTACTTGGGTACTGACTGCATAATTAGAGTACTGCAAGGACAGTGCCTGGATGAATTTATAAGTGGTTGGTTTTTCGCACAGTGAATGGATTAGTACATGGTGCTGAATGGATCAGTAGAGGAGTGCAAGGGCAGTGACAGGGTGTTTCCTGGAAGTGTATGGATATTGACTGGGGAATTGAAGGTGTGAAAGACAAGTGTGTAGATGGTTAGAGGACTGCATGCATAGTGGATAGGCGTTTGAATCAATCCATGTGCTAAGGCCTGCCACACTACATTACTAATTGGATATTAACTGAATGTTTACAGTATTGCAAGGAGAGTTCCTGGGTGAATACATAAGCAATGACTGGATTCTAATTCTACCAAAACTTGAGAACAGGAAAGGTTTTTAAGCAGTTATGTGTATGCAAATGTATGAAGTACCCAAATGCTTCTCTCACAGTGGTTCCCAAATGCACACAGACTCACTGTGTGATTCTAGAAAAGCAACACTATACCTTAGACTTTACCAAAACTCATTCACTACTCTGGAAGGAGTAAGGGGAATGCACAAAATCTACATATTTCAGTACTGCACTTTAGTGTCAAAGCCTGACTCATTTTATCAATGCATAAGCAATGACTGGCATCTAATGCTACTAAAACTTGACAACATAACAGGTTTTAAAACAGTTATCTGTCAGCAAATACACGATGTTACCAAATGCTTCTGTCACAATGGTTGGCCCAACGCACACAGACTCGTAGTTTGATTGTAGACAAGCAACACTATCCCTTGGACTTTACCAAAAATGTATTCAGTACTCTGGAAGGGGTAAGGGGACTGCACACAATCTACATATGTCAGTACTGCACTTTAGTGTCAAAGCCTGACTCATTTCATGAATGCATAAGCAATAACTGGCTTCTAATACTACTAAAACTTGACAACATGACAGGTTTTGAAACAGTTATCTGTCAGCAAATACACAATAGAACCAAATGCTTACAATGGTTGGCCAAATGCACACAGACTCACAGTGTGGTTCTAGACAAGCAACACTATCCCTATGAGTTTACCAAAACTCATTCACTACTGTGGAAGGGGTAAGGGGACTGCACACAATCTACACATTTCAGTACTGCACTTTAGTGTCAAAGCCTGACTCATTTTATCAATGCATAAGCAAAGACTGGCATCTAATGCTACTAAAACTTGACAACATGACAGGTTTTAAAACAGTTATCTGTCAGCAAATACACAATGTTACCAAATGCTTCTCTCACAATGCTTACCCAAATGCACACAGACTCACAGTGTGATTCTAGACAAGCAACGCTATCTCTAGGAGTTTACCAAAAGTCATTCACTACTCTGGAAGGGGTAAGGTGACTGCACACATTCTACATATTTCAATACTGCACACTACTATGAAAGCCTGACTCATTTTGCAATTGCATAAGCAATGACTGGCCTCTAATGCTACTCAAACTTGACAACAAACCAAATTTTAAAGCAGTAATCTGCAAGCACATACATGATGTTACCAAATGCTTTTCTCATAATAATTGCCCTAATGCACACAGACTCACAGTGTGATTGTAGACAGCCAACTATCCCTTGTACAAAATACATTCACTTGTCTACAAGATGTAAAGTGACTGCACACATTGCAGAAAAGTGTTTTACTACACATTAGTATCAAAATGTTTCTCTCAAAATGATTCCTAAATGCACACAGACTCACTGTGTGATTCTAGACAAACAACACTATCCCTTGCACTGTACCAAAACACATTTCTTAATCTAGAAGAAGTACTACATTTTAGTGTAGAAACATGACTCATTTTGCAAATACATAAACAATGACTGGTTTATAATTCTACCAAAACATAAAAACAGCACAGTTATCTGTCTGCAAACACATGAAAAACACAAATGCTTATCACAGAATGGTTTCTACATTCACACACACTGTCAATAAGATTGTAGACAAAAAAAAGTACTCCCTGCACTTTAGCAGGAGAAATACATTAGTCTGATTAAAATCAAAATAGACCACATACATCCCCTCACAATTAAATAACTCACCTTTCAGGTTGTTTTGTAGATTAAGAAGTATGTCAGTCACACACCAGATTTTCTTATACAGAATCTCTGCACTGTGCACCTGTCAGCAAAACCAAAGAATGGCAAAGTTTCCCTCTCATTTTGCACACATATGCATGTAAACATCAAATCACATTCCTTCCTACATTAATTCAAAAGCTAACACACATTTCTATTGGTTAAACATTTCAACCCTTTCCAAATGACATAAATATATATAGAACAATCTTAAATAGCATAGTAGTTGGATCTGTATCTTAGCTGGGAGATTAGGGCAGATAATACGCCTATATAAGGATGGTAGAGCCAGTAGGATTCAATCGGAATATGGCTATAAGATAACACGTTGCCAGATCTGCAAATGGCCCGATATAAATCTATTAGAGGTAGCGTTCGTATAGTTCCGAATAATAAGTCCTTACGTATGGATCATCCGCAAGTCTCAATTGGATAGACGGCAATGTTATTTCGCAAAGTTGCAGTATTCAAACTAAAAAATCGGCGGCATCCGCATCCTGACGGTCAGGACACACTGTTGCAAATCAAAACAGCAAGTGTGCTTGACTTTTCAACATATCCGCTTATCATATATAATGTTCCTTTCAATCAGTTTTTGTGAACCAATAAGAATCATGTGTTTAAAAAACAGAAACATGCACCCTAGTTTCAGTGTAGAAGGTTGTCAAACAATCAATGATTTCTTTTTTCAAAACTGCATCTTAGCCACCATTTTAGAAAAATCTTACTTTTCAAACTGCCATTTCATTTATAGAGACCCTCTGAGTGCATCCAGACCTCCCTTCAAGGTGCTTAGAGTGTGGATTGTGGGACACAGCAATATTTTCTGGAGCCAAAGGTATGCAGAAAACAAAGGCATTCACAAAGACCTAGGTTTGCCAAATGTAGACATTAAATGGATTGGACAAAGAGGGTTAAAGTGGCACCAATTGATGCCATTGGTAAAATCCTTTATGCATATCCATCAACCTGACCTCATAATAGTGCATTGTGGTGGCAATGACCTAGGCGCTTTGACTGGGGTAGGTCTGGAAATGCTTATCTTTGCAGAATTGATTTCACTTTTTCCCAAAACTGCCTTTGTGTATTCTAACATATGCCAAAGGCTCGAATGGAACTGGTCCAATCATTTTTGTCCACAGATTGAGAAAGCAAGGAAACATGTGAATAAATCTGTTTCTGCTTTTCTCCGAGACTATAGAATGGGGTCCATTTACAATAACAATCTGCTCTTTCATATGCAAGAGATGTATAGGAGAGATGGAGTACACTTTACTGATGGAGGAAACAGAGCCTTCCTCAACAACTTTAGACTCTGTATAGGTACTTACTTATAAGTACCAAAAACTCTCAATGAACACAACGGCTCTTTTTAGAGACACTCAAGAACAAAACACTTAAGCTTGATGTTTATCTCCCAAAAATTTCAGTTTTGTTCCCTTGGAGTCTCACACCCAACGCGTTAGGAACTGCGCACCCTATGCGAGAGAAATCGTGCACCCAACGCGTTAGGATGACCAACTCCTAATTTTACTGTAAAAAAAAAATAGCTCCTATCACTAATTTTTATTATCCCCGGGGACCCCATCCCCCGGGGCTTATTAAAACACGTTGGGGACCGTGGGGGGAGCCCCAATGCCCCCACGGTCCCAGCCGGCTCCCCGCGTCCTTCAGGAGCCGGCATTGCTTTTCCACATGGGGAGCTGCTGACATGCAGCTCCCCGTGTGGAAAAGCAATATCGTTTGGATTTTGAAAGAGAGAGCAGGTTTCCCTGATCTCTCTTTCAAAATCCAAACGAAGTTTGCTATGGGAGGGCGGGATACTCCTGCCCTCTCATAGCAAACAGCAGTGTCCTGGGGGTGGGCACCCCAGGACAATGAAGGAGCCAGCCCTGGGGGGTGGTGGTCCCCAGGGCCCTCGAGGGCTCCAGGAGGGGGGCCATGCAGCCCCCCTCCCTCAATAAATAAAGCCCATGGGGTGGTGGTCCCAATAATTTTTATAGATTTTGCCCCCAGGTTTTTTTTTTTAAAAGGGGACCCGGGGGGGTCCTTCTGGGACCCCCTAAGCAACACTAGAGGGTCAGAGTATTTCTACCCTGCCCCTTTTACATCTTTCACACACTTATTTCCCTTACTTCCTCAGCCTCGCTTCTACCGAGGCACAAAATGGCTGCCAACAGTTCCTGATTTTGAATGTTGACAGACACTTGACAGCCAATTAGCATACAGCGCGTGATCGGGAGGTCTGCGCACGGTTCGCAGAGGGTGTGCTCAGGGTGCGCATAGGGTGCGCGGATCCTCCAAGGCCATAGATATATATGTACTTTTAACTCTAATTTTCTCAGGAACCACTGAACGGATTTACACCATTTATGCAAAAGGCACGAGTCTGAACTGAGGACTACCTCTTTGCCAAATTTGGTGTAATTCCGTTCAGCAGTTCGGGCTGTAGCTGCGTCAAAAGGTCCTATGGGAAATTGCATGGGGAAAACGCGTTTTGGGACCCTCTTTTTTTCTCGGCCCCCGCTTGACGAATCACCACGAAACTTTCAGGATAGGAGCGGACCGGAGCTGGCCAAAAGTTTGAAAAATTTTGCAAAGATTTGTCAACCAGCGCCAGACTTATTGGGAATAGAATGTTGCGGATTTCCTATGGCAAATAGGTCCTAACTATAATTACCTACTGGCAACCGCCAGTAGGTAATATATATATATATATATATATTTATACAGCAAGGCCTCACTTTGGTTTCCCCTGCGTTTTGAATTTAATGGCCAAGGAGTACAGGACTTGGTCAAGACAAGGGGAAATGTTACATGGATACTTCAAATTTGGGATTGACATTGATTTTACTGGTAATTTATTAGGTAAAGGTTACACCTTCTCTAGTGCCATTTCTACATCATGTTGCACTGCACTTATCTCAATGATGTGCTGCATATGTTTTTAATGTGATAATATTTTGAATTTATTGAACACACTTGTATCCTGACTTTTTGATTTTTAATATGATATATTTTTTTGTGCAAGTGTTCAATTTTTTTAAGATGGCTTGCAACAAATGTATACATACAATGTGATCATACAGGTGTGTTTCTTCAAATTTAGTAAACATCAACATTACAGACATATGCATTGCACATTGATATGCTATTGCTTGCAAGAGAGATTTACAAATACACAACTCCAGTGCAAATGTTAACACACAAGTTAAAAGGTAACAGGTAAAAGTGGATTTTACAGTCAATTCCATCCACAACAGTATTGATTTTGTTCTTCGTCATGCAGCAGCTGCAGGACTTGGATGATCGGGTCTCTAGTGGAAAAGGAAGTTTGAAAGTGAGAAAAGGTGAGTTTCTGCCTTATGTCCCTTCCAATCCACCAACTAAGATGTGGAGGTTTTTACACCAAAGCACGTTGGCGGGGAGGCACATCGTGATTGGCAAGGCAGACACACTGGCTGTCCTCCCTCCAACAGCCACTTCTGCCTATTGCTCCGTTGACGTGGTTGAACATACTTGGCAGTCAGCGGCACTCTGACGGTGTTTCATCTGTCTAACTGACAGCATCTAAAGAGAGCAGGCGGTACACCTAGTAGGCGTGAGGGATGATTGTCAAAAAAACAGTGGCAGGACCAGGTCTGCCGAGATCTAAATCAGGCCTTTTGGATATGGAAGTTAAAACAGATCGATGTTGTCAACCAGATAAGACTTACTCTTTATGTTGTCTGTCCACCTCATGGCTTTATTGCAGGACTAATTAGGCTCCAGTGACTGAGATGGATCACTGACAGAATATCAGAACCATATGTATTGTGTGGACAGAATATCATGTTAAACATATAGAAACCCAAAACATCAACAAGGTAAGTGCAAATAGGTAAGTATAGATTTACTATATCTAACTCCACACCTATGTACCTTGATGAAATATATATATCGTCAAGGTACAGAGATGTGGAGTTATATATAGTAAAACTTTTTTTACCAATAGAAACTTACCTTCACGATATGCTTGTCCTCAATATTGTTAACATGATATTCTGTCCCACAATATTTTTTGTTCCAATATTCTGTATAAACACTGCTGAGACTCATCTACTCTCTGATGAGTCAGGCAGATCCTACTAATTATATGATAAGTCTTAAGGAATGCCCTTATCACACCCCTGGTACTGGTTAGCATTTGGGTGTAGTGTGATTAGCATCCAAATAGTGGTTGGTTCACAGAAACGCGACCTATGTTAGGACCCAAAGACTTCTTTAAAATATAAATTCAGCATGTGCAGCAACACACTGACTATAGTACAGCATTTAATTTGTCTCATTCATTCTCTGTTAGGTTGTATATTGTGCACAGTGTGTCGTAAGGAAGATGCAGGAAGCAGGTACGTTGATTCAAATGTTTTAATACAGGACCGGGCAGAGCAGCCACGTCCTCGACAACCACCAACTGTCAAAGCCCCAACGCTCGGTACAGAACACTCATGTAGTGAGGTTCTGTACCGAGGAACATACTGATCAGAAAAAGGCACGAGCTACTACATGGGTCTTCCCCAAAAATACAATGGAAAATGAAATAATGAAGACCACAAGGGAAATAAGGAGAAAAAAGAGAGAAAAAATGAGAAAAAATATATCATAGAACAGGATAACAATACCTGTAAAAACGAAAGAGTAATAAAATGCAAAATTACACATTGCAAAGATAAACAACAATTCCTGTAAAAAGAAAGAACAAAATGATAAAACACATCAGTCCATATAACGTGCAGGAATATTCCTGACCCTGGAACTGCGTTTAAAATCAGTCTGACTCTGACATGAAGAACTCTTATAACCACCCACGCTACATTTCAAATCAGTCTGACTCTAACATGAAGAACTCTTATGACCACCCACGCTACAGCCGCCAGATAATTTATCAAAGACACCAGATTTCACCAAGAAACACTTATTCCACCACTGGCCAATCACAGGCTTCACAGAATCGCCCTTGACCTCCACCACTTCAACAGTAGGGCCAAACTTGGAACGACCCTTCCTCACATGGACAGATTTCTTCACACGAACATGCTCACCAACAACCAACTCAAGCTCTTTGACCTTCTTGTTAGTGTCAAAGTATTTTTTATGCTTCTCTTGAGTCAGACTCACCCGTCTCCTAACACAGACATCTGACCACTGCCCACATTTGACCCATTTACTCATCCAACTCGGAGGAAAGGTGGTGGTAGCTCTGCGTGGGGGACAGCATTTACAACGCTGGCAATACCATGTGGGTTGATAACAACGCGGTTGTTACAACGACCGCATTGTTATCATGCATGGCATTATCGCAAGTCATTTAAGCGACTTGCACTAGGTGGCTTGCAACACAAGGAAATGTGTTGGATTTTAAATACAACACCTTCCATGCTGTTGCGCTAACTGAAGTAGGAAGAGTAATTTATACTATTCCTAAATCCAACATGCCACCTAATGCAAGTTGTAGAAATGACTAGCGATGTAACGCCACACATGGTAACAATGCGGTCATTGTAACGACGCGTTGTTACCTACTGCGTGATAACACCACGCGTTGTATCGTCATACATTCCTCTGCGTCCTTGCAACAACTCAAAAGGTGAAACACCGGTAGTGGAATGAGGGGTGGTGCGATAGAACCAAAGCATGCTCTTGACAGAATCAGCAACCACACACTTATTGGCCAGAGCCCACTGTATACATTCCCCCAACACTCTATTCATGCGTTCTACTAGACCATTGGTCTGCGGGTGATAAAGTGAACTGTTGAGATGCTTGATCACACTGGTGTGAAGAAAATCCTCTACCTCACTAGCGACAACCTGAATGCCATTGTCGGTCACGAGAGTCTCCGGAAAATCTTCCTTCAAAAAAACATCATTTTAGAAATTCTACAACAATCCTTGATGTCACTTCCCTCACAAACCTGACTCCTGGCCACTTACAATAATGGCCCATCATGACCAAAGCAAACCTAGAAGAAGCATCAAGCGCATGAAAAGCACCAACAATATCTAGCCCCAATTTAACACAAGGTGCGGATGGCAACTCAATGGGGGAGAGAGGAGGGGTGCGCAACTTGGCAGTCTTATCACAGCTAGAACAAATCACCCATGACTTGACCATTTCATCCACCTCACTGTCCATGGAGGGCCACCAAAAAGAGAGTCTCACCCTTTTTTTTGTCATGGTGGCTCCCAAATGCCCCTCATGAGCACATACAATGATACCAGCTCTCAAACATACAGGAGGAACCAACTTATCAGATCTCAACAGCAAACCATCCTCAATGGACAAGTCATCTGTCACCTGTACATAAGTTTTCAGTTCAAAACTCAGGTTCCTCTCCCTACGCCAACCTATCTCCACATACTTCATGACAGTCAACAAGGAAACATCAATACTAAGAGCCTGACGCCACTCATTCTCTGTAATCGCACACAACTGTGGGATATCAACAGCTGCAACAATTAACTCTTCCTTGTCCGCCTCACCCATGACAGGCTCACTCTTCAAAATGTCAAAAGAACGTGAAAATGAGTCCGCACAACCATTCTTATTACCAGGAATGTACTCAGGCGAGAAATTAAACTGGAGACGTTTAGACGACAAACGAGCAATGCGAGGGGTGAATCCTCTGACATTTTTCCCACTCAAAATAAAAATTAAAGGCTTGTGGTCAGTCTGGAGACAAAACCTTCTTCCCCATATAAAATTTCGAAAGTTCATCACTGCCTAGTCAACAAGCCAACAACTCCTTCTCGATTAATAATTATTTTCAGTTGGATAGAGCACTCTCGAGGCAAAACCAAAGGTCCTGACCTCATCACCTTTGGTTTGACTCAAAACAGCCGCCACACCTACATTACTAGCATCCACAGTCACAGTGCAAGGAAGATCAAGTTCATAAGGCTTTAACACTTTCGGCGAAATCAGTTGTTCCTTGACCCAATCAAACACATTCTGGCATTCATCACTCCACTCAAACACAAAACCCTTCATGAGCATTTGTGAAAGAGGCCTCAACTTGCTTGAAAATCTTGAACAAAACGTGAATAAAACTAACAAAGATCTATATAGGACTTGAGACTAGCCGTATCAGAGGGTGCTTTAGATTTGATAGTGGAATCTATGTGACTAGACTTAGGAAGAATGCTCTGTCCAGTGACCAAGTGTCCCAAGTACTCAACTTCTTTTGTAAGGAAGACACACTTGTTCCTGTGCTGCACCACACCATTAGATTGAAATCTAGACAACACTACCTGAAGAATAGCATCATGGGCAGCCCTATCAGGTGCAAATACAAAAACATCATCCTGGAAAACAGACAATCCATCAATCCCCTTAAGCATGTTAAACATTAAACGCTGAAAAACAGATGCAGCTGACGCAAGGCCAAACTGCATGCGAACATGCTGGTAAGTACCGAAAGGGGAGATGAAAGCAGTGAGATGTCTATATTCAGGAGCTAACTCAACCTGGCAGTAAGCGGAGACCAAATCTAGCTTTGAAAATACTCTAGCGTTCTACATCCCTGCTAAAAGTTCGTTGATGTTCGGGAGGGGATGAGATTCCATCCAAATCTCCTTGTTTAGACAGCAGAGATCAACACATATGCTCAACTCCCCATTCTGTTTCCAGGCAACAACCAAAAGAGAAAGTCACAGGGAGGAGTCAGCAGGTTCTATTATCCCCTTCACACACAGGGAATTAAGCTCATTCTCCATATCTTGTTTAATACTAAAAGGAACATTCCTAAGCTTGTGTTTAATAGGTCTTGCACCGTCTTTCCAACAAGTGTCCACAGAACAGAAGCATCTACAAGTTACAGGATATATTGGGCCCAATTCACAAAGCATTTTCTGTAAGTAGTTGTGTCTTACTCCAATCTTAGGCTGATTTACTGATATGTTTCAAAGAGTACGACAAGCCCACTCACAGAAATACATCTTTATGGATCAGGTTCATGAGCAAAATATTTTACTCCTGGAAATGCGTATGTAAATGACAACTAGGTAGAAGAGAATGGGCGATAAGTTTTGTGGGGGAATGGTGCCTCACAGGGAAGATCACAATATAATATGTCTAAGGTTCAAGTGAAAACAGTGGTGCTTCAGAGGTGGGGAGAACCACCCGTCTATCTGTGGGAAACGAACAAAACAGATTCAACAAGATCTCCCAGTACAATCAATATAGAATATGTAATATTAATGTAGACAGTCTTTGTTTTCGTATTTTTCTTCTTTTAATTATTGTCCTATGTTCCTTAGCCAACATGTGTTTCGTCGTGAAATCGGCTGACAGCGTACTTGCGCCAGGAGCCCGTTATGGAAGACACGGACTGGACAGGCATCAAACGAGGAAGATCTCCCTTGTTCGGGATACGGGGCGGCACTCCAAATTTTAAGGACGCCTGAATCTGATCGTACATAATTGTGTTTTGGGACTACTGTTCCGGTACACATGATATCCGGGGTAATTTGCCTACTTTATGATATGAGGCACTTCGGTCATAGTAACAGAATAAGGATACATTATACGTAAATCAGGATTACTACTACCTTCGGGATGGAATTACAAATGAAAGAAAGGTTTATACCAAGAAGACATAGCCCTGAAGAAGTTGCTGGTTATTGTACCCATTTTGCGACGAAACACGTGTTGGCTAAGGAACATAACAACTGAACAAAGGACAATAATTAAAAGAAGAAAAATACGAACACAAGGGCTGCCTACATTAATATTAAATATTCTATACTGATTGTACTTGCGTGTGATGGGGGATTCTTGTTGAGTAAATGACAACTAATTCACAGGTAAGAATCAGCCTTAAACAGAAAAAAAGCATTGTGAATCAGGCCTAGAAATTCAGGGGTGATTGACTCCTGAGATAGGAGCAGGGACGGCTCCTCCATTAGAGCGGAGGGGCGTTTCCCCACTGCTTTCTCGCAGTGCGAGAAGCAGAAACATAAAATGGTAAAATTACCATTTTATGTTTCTGCTTCTTGCACTGCAAGAAAGCAGGAGTGCCTGGTTGGGGTAAGGCGGTCTGCTGTAAAGCAGGGGAGGCGTGACTAGCCCACCGTTGTGGGCCCTGACTGTTTGGTCGGCCCTCTGGGGCCGACCAAAGCAGTGATGCACAGTCTCCCTTTTCTCTATGTAGGCTGCATTCAGCCTACATAGAGAAAAGGTCCTCCCTACAGGCACCTGGCTGGGTGCCATCCGCACCAATCACAACGCTGCCATTGCAGCATTGTGATTGGCTTAGGGGAAGGGGAGGGAGGATGCCTGTGGATTCGGAACGCGCAGACCTGACCAGGACAACGCGGGACCCGGAAGAAAGAACTTTTTTTTATTTTGTAACCTGCACGACCCCCCTCCCCCCATCTGTCTTGCTGGCCACGACTGGCGTTGATGCTCTTGAAATGGCTTAAAATTTCCGCTGCTCATTGTGTTTCTAAAATCACTTCATAAAAAAAAAATAAACTACCATAGTTTTGCGTAATCTTTTCTTAGTATACGTTGATGGTGGTTCTAAAAATAACTGTTGACCAGACAAACAAGGAGACGCTGCAAGGCCTGGCACTGACATCCGGGGAGTTCTGAAAGGTCAAAGCAAGTAACTGCATCATCCACTGTGCAGAGACAGTGAACGAGCTGGTGTCTCTCCTCCAGGATGACGCACCATTGTGTGAGAGCTGTGGGGCTAAACTTGCTTTAGCAGAGGGGAGATCATTATTCCACGCATATTGTACCAAGTCATATATTTTTCCGAAACTAAATGAGCCACACGAGCAAAAAACAAATAAAGGAGTGACTCATGGCTTCGATACTATGAGTCGGGTTACCAGGACCATGAGCTGAGAGATGTCACAGTGACCCTGTTAATGAGTGCTTTGCTGCGATGTCACTTTGTCCAAAACTGTATATGATAAGCACTTCTACAGATTAGAAAATGCTGTTGTAGTGTCATTCTTTTCTGCTTCAGACAGAGTTGGTGGACATTACCCTGGCTGAAGAGCTGGCATTTGCTCCGATGCCGGGCCTCCTCTCAGCTTGTCTGTAGTTCCCAGCACAGTTTCTCACTGTTACTTAAGTGATGATGCCGCTGTTCTGAGGTGCATCTGTTCCCTCTGGTGCACTGCCAGACCCCATGGATTGACGAGGCCTCTGGTTAAGGAGCCCCCAGTGGCTACTTACCTAGCGCCAATCGACCCCAGATGCCCACCTCAGGGTACACAATTGACCCAGGATTTAGTTGCACTGGCCCCTCCATCGATACCGACACAAACAACAATAGTGGCGTCCCGGCTCCACTTTCTGACTTTAGGTCTCAGAATGGAAATATAATAATGGTGTGACAGTCTAATAGAGGAGGCCAGGTATGGAGATGACAATCAGCCCAGGCCCAGCCCAGGAATACTGGCAGAAGAAAAGCAACATATTTGAGTCGGACTCCACCCACATTCATGACATGACAGTGGTGACAGCAGCGAAGCGGCCAATTTGCTCCATCCTGCAGATACAGGCACAGCAGACTGCTTAGCCCTTCAAAATGCTAGTGGTCTCTATACCTCCCTGAGGTAAGACACCCCTATGGCCCACCACCTGAGGAGGTGGCTTTGTTTACTTCTGTATTCAGGAAGGTTGTAGGGGTCTGATTTTGCCCCTTCCAATTGTGGAGAACTGACCAATTGTTTATATCTTCTCAAGTACCCACCCCTGCCACTTCCACTTTCACTTCCAACTAGTAGTTAAACCTTGTTGAATCTTCATAACAATCGAGTTTGATAGCTAATGCTGGAGCCTGTAAATTTCATAAAAGGCAGTAACAGCTTGTAACTTTACAAAGCAGCCAAATCTTCCTTTATCACCTTCTGAAGATTTTCTGTTTTAAATTGGCTTTTGAAAGCTCAAAGGTAAATGCTAAATTGTTTGATCAATATTAACGAACTTCCTGACCAGACAGTCAACCCAAATATGAGACTCGGATAATGCCATGCAAAATTTTTGCCAACTAAATAGTCCACCAAGACGGTGCACTACAGACCACTCCATATTTTTGATCAAACGTTCTCAGGCCAAATGACATCTTACCTCCGTTACCAATAACCAAAAGACATGGAACATGATACAGGCCCTGGTGGGTAGTCTGCGAGTCTAGCAATTTTGTAGAGAAAATGTCTTTCTTCCCAGGCAAAGAATAGTTTGATTTCCTATCCCCTGGAGAAGTGCCTTTTATTTCGAAGCGGCTCCCATCTTCAAGGCTGAAGCCTCCTTAGTGAACTTATCACCACTAAACTGCGCCCCAATGCTCTGGCCCTCTATGCGACTCCACGTCTCAGATTCTGCTCACACTAATTTTTTCTTCTATGGATCCCCTCCTAATATCCGACCCCCAAATGCTCTTGTCCTGTGTGACTATCTCTCTCCTGCCCAGTCCACCCTGCTCCAGACCCATTCTAGGCATTGACAAAGTGGGCTCAGCTCTAGCCCAGGGTTCCAGAATTTCATGGGTCTCCTTATAGAGCAAGCTCTGCTCTGCACAGATTCTTGCCCTGATGACATTGAATAATTTTTAAACAAACTGTTTTAAATACGATTTTCCTTTAATTTATTTTGAATGTAGGTGGTGTGAGGGGCCATTATAGAATTTTTTTAAATAAATGCTGTGTTTGTTTCATGCAACATCCATATAAAAAGTTTCTTTTAGATCAAAACAGAACCTCACATGTGAGAAACGTGAGGTTGTCACAGAGATTATTTGCAGTAATATTAGTGAGCATTATTGATGTTGAAACTAGGATTTACCAATTGCTTTATTAACCTTCTTGCTTTCTCAAATATGCTTGAAAATGTACCATTTGCCCACTCTTTTTAAAAAAAATTCTAGGGGGAGGACCCCCCCCCGAACCTCCATTGTGGCTGTCAAGCTCACTCGCTACCCTTGCTCGCCACAAGACACTCATCACAAACTTTACACCTCACCACTTTCAAGTCTCACCAGCTGCCACTGGATGGGAGTAAGGCCCAACAACTCACAGAAAAAATAGTTTGTGAATCGGACTATCCGAGTTTCCCTTGTCAATAATTAAGTGTACCACACACTGTAACAACATCAAATGACTAACCACCTCCCAATCAATCTCATTTGCTACAGTTATTTGCGCCATTGGCTTGTCATTCCAGCTACACAGTGCCAGAAAATTCTAGAAATAAGCAAGTCTAGCCTCCTCAAAAGTGAATGAACATAGACTGACAAAAAATGCAATATCTCCAAACAACCTGCAATAGGAGATCTTCACTTAAACAATGTAAACAAGCTGACGCTCCAGTTATTGTATATATAAAAGTATGAAAAGAACTTTTCAAACAGGATTCAATGAAAACTTGGCAGTATTAGGGGAGCAACAGAAGATGACTGGTCAAGGCCCATTATGGTCATTCGCCAGCACTGTAAGGGGCATATTTACAAGGGGATATCACCACCAGAATGTCACTTTTAGCGACGTTCTGGTGGCGAAATGCTCATCTCCATATTTACAAAGCGGTGTTAAACCACTTTCTGTGACTTAACACTGTCTTGTAAATAAGGCCCTTTTAAACGCATCACTAAGCGTGAAAGGGGTATGCAATGGGTGTTGATGTGAGCATTTCACCGCAACACTCATTGCTTTTGACGCTACCACTATATTTATAAAGAGGTGTAAATCTGAGGCAGTGCCAAAAACTAACACCCTGCAAGAGGAGGCATTAGAATGGTGAAACGAGGAGTAATACTTATACTTTTCCTCATGTTTTTCTTTTTCTATGTGTGCTCCATTCTGCAGCACACAAAGAAAGAACAAAATGCCATTAGTGATTGGTTATGTGCAGGAAGGTGTCCCCTCCTGCACATAAAAAAATCATTAAATAATGATGATTTGTTACTTCTATGTGTGCTGCATTCTGCAGCACACTAGAAAAGTAACAAATCGCCATTGTTTATTGTTTATGTGCAGGAAGGGACACCTTCCCGCACATTAACAATAATGCACTGCAACGCAAGCACCCTTGCACTATGGTGCACGGGCGCCTGCGTTGGCGCTAGGCAGCTAAATTTAGCGCCATAGCTAGGGAAAACACAGGAATGCGTCGTATTCTTGTGAATAGTCGCATCCCTGCGTTTTGAAAATGTAAGAGTGCAGCGCTGTCAATCTTGTCGCAGTTCTGCACTCCGACATGTTCTCGTACATACGCCCCTAAGTTTAATGTTCTAAGAACGTGCATTTACAATGCATTTTTTTCTTATCTGTTCTAGCGTTGTGAGGTGACCTAGGTGTCGTGTAGCGCTACACAAAACTTCTCCATAAATAAACAAATAAATAAAAAGATATCTGGTAATGTAGCCAATACATAGATGTTTAACAGTTGTGGTGTGGGGTCTCTTTTAGCCAACTACAATGAGTTTAACAAAGGGTAAAAATAAAAGTAAAATAAATAGAAATATATATTAATGCAGCCTTCGCCTCGGGATGCTTACCTTTTCCCGAGCACAGAACTCCGTCAGCGGACTCGCACGAGCCCTTGCTTTCTTCCTCCGTCATGTTACACTTTCTCACGCTTTGGCACAGCTTCCCAAACCATCCATCCTCACAGATACACCGGCCGCAGGAGCAGATGCCGTGGTCTGCGAAGAGAGAGAGCGCACAAGGGGGGTCAGTTCTAGAAGCATAAGCGATGGCATGCTTGGTATCTGAGGTAAACGCCGATCCTCTGCGCATTAATCAACCGGCACCTAATTGCTTATATTAACTACAAAGATAATGAGCTAGCTAAACATGATTAATATGGGAACGACGTTGGCAGAAAACCGAAAGAAGTTTCCTTGACGTTCTTTCAACTGCGACCCTAGGACGTTTCATTGACAACCAAATACTTACATATTTGCATTTTTATCAGCCTACAATCTTCGACTGCGTCTAACTATCGCCACCGAGGGCTGTTTTAGTAATCTCGTCACGTTACAGCTGCCACGGCATTTATTGACTAATGCGCGACTAAAGTCCTGCGTCCCAAAGTTTAGTATTTAACAATTGTGGGCGTTATTTATGAAGGGCTAGCGCCGCCGATACGTCACTTTTTCCGATTTTAAAAGTGACGCACCGGCGGCGCAAAGCCTTCATAAATAAGACCCTGTGTGCCGTTCTTTAAATAAGAAAGCGTTTACTCATGTGCGCACTGCGACGGTAGCGCCCAAGCAGCCATATGAATCGAACTGAGCGGCTTTTTTTGTCTGACGATATGCTGATGCGAACCACGTCACAACTCGTTTTAACATAAATAGCATTTGCTACCTGGATCAAAAACGGTGAGCTGCAGTTAGCGATTTCGCAACACTCGTGTTTTAGTACTGAGTGTTTGCTGCATGGCACTACCACGCAGGACAGTAAAGGTTGAAGTGAAGTTAGGGTTAGCATTGTCACCGACTAAAAACGGGTAGCAAAAATATTGCCAAAAGATATTGAGTTAGTTAGTTTTTGAAGGCTGAAAGTGTGCATGTGCTACATTTTTATGTTGCTACATAAAACCTAGGGCTGGGCAATTTTCTTGTGTACTACCGCAAGCAAAGATGCATCTCATCCACGTTTCTTCCTACTATTCCGTTTCTACAAAAGGAGTGACCAGAAAGTGTTTTAATGAGAATGTTTTCCTTTAAAACATGAATGCTGGCCAGCTGACAAGTTATGCCATTATTTTTTGTTTTGCACAAAGACGCCCTCCAAGAGAGGGTTTTTTTCTCTGAAATAAATAAAAAACATCAATGGGCTTGACTTGCAGGGAGATTTCTCCCTGCACCTGTGCGCCACGGATTATTTTTCTGCCTGGTAGGATGGCAGGATAAATATGCTTTGGAAACTTTGATCTAAATATGCAGACTTTCCAAAGCAAAAAACATGTGGCCCTCTGGAGGATGGGCTGGCAACCAAGAGGTTGCTGATGGCGTTGGCATTTGAGGCTCTGAGTTGAAACCTTAGTGCGTTTGATGGAGAGGAAACTCTGCTGGTGTATTGTGGGAGTTAGGGGTCAGTTAGAGCTCTAACTGACCCCTAACTCTCAATTCTGAGAGCAATGCTTTCAGTGCTACATGACTCTTGGCCCTATCTCTGATAACACTGGAGGGATCTCTTGATAAGCTAGTTAACTGTGCCTAATATGTAGAAAAATAAATGGGAGGGCCCAATATTTTGCTCAAAAGTCTGCAACCAGCACTATCAATGATCAGGGTCCCTTATACTAATGCTGCATAGTCTCAATTGCATCTGATACCTATTGAATCCAGCACTAGATGCTGTGTTGAACCCTGAAAATGAGCGCCGGTGAGCCCCTTCGGCAACCACTGGCTAAAATTTGGCACCGGCGGTTGGCTTTGAAGCTAGACAATGGAGATTAAGGCCTATACAGCACTGCAGACGCTCGAGCTGCCTACTGAACCCTAAAGGAGCTTATAAATGTTTTCAGAACTTTTTAGGTGACAAGTTCAACAAGAACAAAATCTAATCGCACATCCGCCGGCAGGCCACGCAGTGAAACTTTTTTTCTTTACAGTCATCACTGCGAGGTGCCACCACACCCTTGGAGAAAACTCCCATGGTATGGGCATTTTTTTTTTTTTTCGAAATCAAACTCCTGTATTCTGAGGTTATCTCTGAAACATAACAACATTTGGAAAAATTTGGCAGCCAACCATCATTCTTGATTAAGCTGTTCATTAAACTTTTCTTACATTGACAGAAACTGCCATAATGGCAATTTTTTTCCAATTCACAGAAATGTCAGCGGGGCTGGTGGACATCTCTAAATTTGGTGGACAAAATGAAGGCAGTAAAGACTTCCCACAACCCTGTCTACCTTTACTCTATCTGTTAAATCATAAATCAGGCCCCCTTTCTAGAGTGGCACCATGGGTGAAAAAACAATGGTTAGTAATGCTACCTCTAGGGATTGCTAGTGGTTAGACTATTTGCAAGCACTGGTCCTTTCACCTTTCTTGTTTGATTGTCAGTAGAATGCTGGAAACCTGAGGTAGGGGTTGCTTTCCAAGCCTACTAATGTCAATGTTTGTAAATTCTAAAAAGTAGTAAATGTGCATCCAAGGAGTACTTTGAAGGGTGCAAATGTATTGCTTTTTTTGAAAATATGTCCTAAATATACTTAAGTTCCTGATCCAAAAAATGAATAATGTGACACCTGTTGGTTAACCCCTTCGATGCTCATGACGGAGCGGTTCCGTCATGAGCATCGGTTGGGCTGTGCTTATGACGGAACCGCTCCGTCATGAGCACAGCCCCTGGGGGAAGCGCTGGCGCTCCCCCCCTGGGGCATCGATTGTGCCCCCACAGAGGGGGATGGCAGCGGAAGAGTTTCCGCTGCCACCCCCGAGACCCCCACGCTTCCCCATGACGTCAGCGCGCACAGCGCGCGCCAACGTCATCAGGAAGCGCTGGGACGCCTGGAAGCCATTTGCTTGCAGGCGTCCAGGCAAGGAGCAGGTGAGTTTTGTGCTCCGGTGGGGCTGCGGGGAGGGGGGGATTTTCTAAGTATTGAGGCATCGGGGGAGAGGAAAGAGTATTTCCTCTCCCCTGATGTCTCAATACAGGGCATTCCTGCAGCACGATCGTGCACAGCGTCGCGATCGTGCTGCAGGAATGCCACCACTAGGCACCAGGGATGCTTTATTGTAGTAAAGGAAGTGACCCCTTGGGCAAGGGTCGCTTCCTGGGGCCCCATTACATATGAAAGACTTTTCTGCCCCCTCTGGGGGCAGAGGGGCAGATCGGTTTAATTTTTTTGCCGTTTCCGCTCCCAGGGGGGCAGAAAAGCCCACTAGACACCAGAGATCTGTTTGTTATTGTAGGAAGCGACCCCTTGGGCAAGGGTCGCTTCCTGGGGGCCCAAATATTTTTCAAGACTTTTCTGACCCCCTGGGGGCTGATCGGTCTTTTGTGTAGCCGTTTCTGGTCCCGGGGGGGGGGGCAGAAGAGCCCACTAGACACCAGGGATGTTATTGTTTTGCGTAAAGGAAGCGACCCCTTGGGCAAGGGTCGCTTCCTGGGGGGCCACATTTTTTTCAAGAATTTTTTTCCCCCCCTGGGTGCAGATCGGTCTTTTGTGTAGCCGTTTCTGGTCCCAGGGGGGGCAGAAAATCCCACTAGACACCAGGGAATTAGTTTAAATAAAAATAGAAGTGACCCCTCGCTTCCAGGGTGCAATTTTTTATAATATGTATTTGGCCCACCCGCCCCGGGACAGAGTAGCCTTTTTTTTCCCTGCTGTTTTCTGCCCCACCTGGCACACAACCCGATTGACCATTTGGGTAGTGACATAGCATGTTATAATGTTTATTGTTATATTTTTTGTGAATTGCAATTGTAATGTTTTTTTTTTTTACTTTTTTGTTCTAGGTGAAGGCTTTTGCTCTTTTCAGTTTGTCGTTTTGTTACTGGTGGTTCTGCTGTTTGTGTAGTTTGGTAAGAGACTTTTTTTTGTACAATGTAAATGTCTTTGATTTCTCTGCATGAAATCTTTTTGCAAATGGTGTAATAATAGCAGTATGTTTGGTTTGTGAGTGTCAAAAACTTTTTGCATTGGTGCTCGATGTGTATTTTGTTGTCTTGTGAGTAATTTGATTTTCGTTGGTTTTTGCTGTGTCACTGCAGAGTTGGTTTCTGGTGAGTGCAGCTGTCTCTTGTAATTGAATTGTATAGTTTTTGAGTACATTGATCTTTGTGATAAAGGTACACATTTCTTTACTTACTTGGTTTGCACATTGTTGGTTGTTGTTGACTTGTTTGTGCAGTCTTCTATCTTAGTAAGTATAATGGCTAGCCGCAGGATTACTGCTCAGCAGGTTGTTGGTTTGCTGTTTGAGTCTTCCTCTGACCATGGTTCAGAGACTGACTCTGCATCTGAGGGAGAGGAGGCAGGGGACGATTCTGGCAGTGAGTTTTCTCTCTGTATGGAGTCATCGGATGATGAAGATACTCTTAGTGCGGATGAAGTGCCTGTGTTAGAGGAGTAGACTGATGTGCCGATAGTGCGGCAAGAGGCATCTGGGCTGCAGCCTGGGGCTGCAAGGCTTCCCGTTGGTGTAGTGCGGCAAGAGGCTTCTGGGCTGCAGCCTGCGGCTGCAAGGCTTCCCGTTGGTGTAGTGCGGCAAGAAGCATCTGGGCTGCAGGCCGGGGCTGCAAGGCTTCCCTTTGAAAGTGATGACCTCTGGGTTGCCCCTGGCATGGTGCAGCCGGCATTGCCAGAGTTTACTGGTGTTCCAGGGTCTAGAATGAATACTGAAAACTTTTTGCCAGTAAATTTTTTTCAGTTGTTTATGGACGATGTGTTTTTGGCAGAGATTGTTGAGCAGACTAATTTGTATGCCGAACAGTTTTTGAGGGACAACAGTGCCAGTCTTAAGCCACACTCTAGAGCTACCCGGTGGACTCCCACAAATGTTGAAGAGATGAAGAAGTTCTTGGGTTTAACTTTTTTGATGGGCTTGCTAAGGAAGCCATCAATGTCTTCATATTGGTCTAGCAGTCCCTTGATGGCAACGTCTATTTTTCCGGCAGTCATGAGTTGTGACAGGTATTTGCTTCTGCTTCGGATGATGCATTTTGTTGATAATGGTTTAGCGTTGCCACGAGATCACCCTGAGTGTGACCGTCTCTTTAAGATTAGGCCTGTCCTTGATCACTTTGTTGATCGATTTTCTGAGATTTATGCCCCTGGGAAAGAAATTGCAGTGGATGAGTCTTTGGTGTTGTTCAAGGGCCGCTTGGTTTTTAGGCAATACATTCCTAGTAAGAGGGCACGCTATGGAATAAAGCTGTATATGCTGTGTGACAGTAGGACTGGATATGTCTCTAATTTCAGGGTGTACACCGGTAAGGAATCCAGGATTAACCTCCCTGGTTGTCCATCCACTTTTGGAGTGACTGAGAAAATTGTTTGGGAACTTGGTAGAGGATTTTTTAACAAAGGCCTCCATTTATATGTAGATAACTTCTACACTGGTGTGCGGTTGTTCAGGGAATTGGCCAAAGTGGACACTGTTGCATGTGGCACAATCCGCTCTAACCTTACAGGTTTCCCGAAAGAACTTGTTTGTCAAAAGCTTGTGCGGGGACAATGCAGTGCGTTGCATTGCCAGGAGCTTCTTGCTGTGAAGTTTTCAGACAGGAGAGATGTCTACATGCTGACTACCATCCATGATGAAAGCACTGCACCTGTGACTGTTTGGGGTCAGGTCGCTGAAGCGCGCAAACCTGTGTGCATTTTAGACTATAATAGGCACATGGGTGGTGTTGACAGAGTAGATCAGAGGTTGGAACCTTACACTGCTCTTCGTAAGGCTTACATTTGGTACAAGAAGTTGGCTATCCATCTTTTCCACTTGGCAATGTTTAATGCTTTTGTTGTGTTCCAGGATTCTTGCCCTGAGTCAAAAATGACTTTTGCTAAGTTTCAGGAGTCTGTAATAGGCAGCCTTGTTGTAGTGGAACAGGCAAGTGTTCCTAGAGTTGGAGTGGTGGAGGATGTTGCTAGATTGAAAGATCGCCACTTTCCAGATCACATTCCTCCCACACCCTCAAAAGATTTTCCCAGTAGAAGATGTAGAGTCTGTTGGCGAAGAGGTACGCGGAAGGAGAGTCGTATGTACTGCCCCGACTGTCCTTCTCAACCTGCACTGTGTGTCCCCGCTTGTTTTAGAGCGTACCACACGCGAAAGAATTTTTGGGAGCATTCATGAGTGGTAAAGTGAACTGCCTGGTCTGTAGTCTTTGGATAATTTGATTCTGTTTCAAGGTTGGTGTTAGTGCATTGTATTTAGTTGCTGATTTTGTGTTTGATGATTTGTATCTATTTGCGATTTGTTTGTGTTTTTATTTTTTTCTAAAAAAATCCTTAATGTGATGGCGGTGTGTGTAGGCTGGCGCTTGGCTGTTGGTGTGTGTGGACTGGCACTTGGTTGGTTGTGTGCGTGGAATGGTGCTTGGCTGGCGGTATGCGTGGACTGGCGGTGTGCATGGACTGGCGGTGTGCATGGACTGGTGCGTGGCTGGTGGTGTGCGTGGACTGGAGCTTGGCTGGCGGTGTGCTTGGAATGGTGCTTGGCTGGCGGTGTGCATGGACTGGTACTTGGCTGGCGGTGTGCGTGGACTGGTGGTGTGTGCAGACTGGTGCTTGGCTGGTGGTGTCCGTGGACTGGAGCTTGGCTGGCGGTGTGCGTGGATTGGCGATTGGCTGCCGGTGTGCCTGAACTGGCGAATGGCTGGCGATGTGCCTGGAATGGCGCTTGGCTAGCGGTGTGCGTGGACTGGTGTTTGGCTAGCGGTGTGCGTGGACTGGTGCTCTGCTAGCGGTGTGTGTGGACTGGCGCTCGGCTGGCTGTGTGTGAGTAGTGACTTTCTGCTGGTCACTACACACACTGCTAGCTGAGTGCCACTCCACGCAATCCATCAGCCTGTGTAGTTGCTGTGTCTGGATTGTGGACGTGTGAAAATGATGGGCCCTTGAATGGCGCTGTGTGCTGGTGTGAGTTTTGTTATGTGATGGGCCCGCGACTTGCGGTGTGAATGGTTTTGTATGTCTCACACGTATGAAAGGTGTATGAATGGCCTCTAAAGAGGTTGGTGCCTTGTCGTGGCTTTACAGCTCACGAGCTGTGAGTCAATGGTTCAGTTTCTCGCCCTTTCAATTATTACCAGTGCATTTCATTTTTGTGAAATCACTTCCTAATACAATTGTATCTACTGACCCATCACTCACCCTCGTGCAAAATCCAACCAGTATGTGTGTGTGCTTGCGGATTAGATGGCTGTGCAGTAATATTTGTCTTTCTGAAGCAGGGTGTACCTTGTCCTTTTTTGTGAATTTTGTAATGTGTTGCTTTTGTGCCTGGTGGTGCGAATGGTCTTGTTTGTATCACGTATGAAAGGTGTGTGAATGGCCTGTAAAGTGGTTGGTGCCTTGACGTGGCTTTACAGCTCACGAGCTGCGAGTCATTGGTTTGGTTTTTTGTGAATTTAATTGTTGTCAGTGCATTTCATTTTAGTGAAATCTCTTGTTAATAAAATTTAATACACTGAACCATGACTCGCCCTCGTGCCAAATCCAACCAGTATGTGTGTTTGTTTGAGGAATGATGGTTGTGTAGGAATCTTTGTAATTAGTTTCTCTGCCAAGGTACACTTTCCATGTAAGAATAACCCACCAACTGTAGATATTGTCGAAAACCCATGGGAGTTCATGGTGATGTCTCTCTTGTGAATTCAAAAAGTTTTTTTATCCCCAATGTCCTGCAAACCTCAAAATGTCTGCCACATTTTCTTTGCAATATTATTCCAAAATTCTCACGCTGTAGGAACAATAGTTAATCTGGTTTTGCAAGGGGGGTCACTTTGGTTTTTGGCCCGGTGCTCAGCGGCCATCAAGGGAAACCTACCAAACCCACACATTTCTGAAAATTAGACACCCGGCGGCTTCCAGGGAGGTATGGGTTGCATGGATCCCCCAACATTTCATTACCCAGAATCCCCTGCAAACCTCAATTTTAGCTGAAAAAATCACTTTTTTCACACATTTTGGGGTGGGAAAGTTGTGGCATCACCGGGATCACACAAATTTACCACCACCCAGCGTTCCCCCAGGTCTCCCGGTAAAAATGGTGCCTCACTTGTGTGGGAGGCCCAAGTACCCGCGGCAGGCAAGGGCCCAAAACGTAGTGAGGCGACATCAAAATGGCCTATCGCAAAACCACCTGGTTTTGCAATGGGGGTCACTTGGGTTTTTGGCCCGGTGCTCGGCGGTCATCTATGGAAACCTACCAAACCCATGCATTTCTGAAAACTAGACACCCGGCGGCTTCCAGGGAGGTATGGCTTGCATGGTTCCCCCAACGTTTCCTTACCCAGAATCCCCTGCAAACCTCAATTTTAGCTGAAAAAAATCACTTTTTTCACACATTTTGGGGTGGGAAAGTTGTGGCATCACCGGGCTCACACAAATTTACCACCACCCAGCGTTCCCCCAGGTCTCCCGGTAAAAATGGTGCCTCACTTATGTGGGAGGCCCGAGTACCCGCGGCAGGCAAGGGCCCAAAACGTAGTGAGGCGACATCAAAATGGCCTATCGCAAAACCACCTGGTTTTGCAAGGGGGGTCACTTGGGTTTTTGGCCCGGTACTTGGCGGCCATCTAGGGAAACCTACCAAACCCACGCATTTCTGAAAACTAGACACCCGGCGGCTTCCAGGGAGGTATGGCTTGCGTAGATCCCCCCTCGTTTCCTTACCCAGAATCCCCTGCAAACCTCAATTTTAGCTGAAAAAATCACTTTTTTCACACATTTTGGGGTGGGAAAGTTGTGGCATCACCGGGCTCACACAAATTTACCACCACCCAGCGTTCCCCCAGCTCTCCCGGTAAAAATGGTGCCTCACTTATCTGGGAGGCCCAAGTACCTGCGGCAGGCAAGGGCCCAAAACGTAGTGATGCGACATCAAAATGGCCTATCAAAAAAATGTTTGGGCCCTTGCCTGCCGCGGGTACATGGGCCTCCCACACAAGTGAGGCACCATTTTTACCGGGAGACCTGGGGGAACGCTGGGTGGTGGTAAATTTGTGTGAGCCCGGTGATGCCACAACTTTCCCACCCCAAAATGTGTGAAAAAAGTGATTTTTTTCAGCCAAAATTGAGGTTTGCAGGGGATTCTGGGTAAGGAAACGTTGGGGGATCCATGCAAGCCATACCTCCCTGGAAGCCGCCGGGTGTCTAGTTTTCAGAAATGCGTGGGTTTGGTAGGTTTCCCTAGATGGCCGCCGAGCACCGGGCCAAAAACCCAAGTGACCCCCCTTGCAAAACCAGGTGGTTTTGCGATAGGCCATTTTGATGTCGCCTCACTATGTTTTGGGCCCTTGCCTGCCGCGGGTACTTGGGCCTCCCACACAAGTGAGGCACCATTTTTACCGGGAGACCTGGGGAAACGCTGGGTGGTGGTAAATTTGTGTGAGCCTGGTGATGCCACAACTTTCCCACACCAAAATGTGTGAAAAAAGTGATTTTTTCAGCTAAAATTGAGGTTTGCAGGGGATTCTGGGTAAGGAAACGTTGGGGGATCCACGCAAGCCATACCTCCCTGGAAGCCGCCGGGTGTCTAGTTTTCAGAAATGTGTGGGTTTAGTAGGTTTCCCTAGGTGCCGGCAGTGCTAGGGTTCAAAAACTACAGCTAGTCACTTCGCCAAAAAAGGGTCATTTTTCACTGCAAAATTGAGGTGTGACCACGTTGCGTTTTGCGCCGTTTCCTGTCGCGGGCACTAGGCCGACCTGCACAAGTGAGGTACCATTTTTCTCGTAGGACTTTGGGGAACGCGGCGTGGGTGGAAATTTGTGGATCCACGCAGATTCCAGAACTTTCCATCACAGAAATATGGGGAAAATGTGTTTTTTTTGTCAATGTTTTACGTTTGCAAGGGATTCTGGGTAACAGACCATGGTGGGAGGCAGTCAAGTCACCCCATCCTGGATTCCCCTGGGTGTCTAGTTTTCAAAAATGTATAGGTTTGCTAGGTTTCCCTAGGTGCCGGCAGGGCTAGGGTTCAAAAACTACAGCTCGTCACTTTGTCAAAAAAGGGAAATTTTTCACTGCAAAATTGAGGTGTGACCACGTTGCGATTTGCGCCGTTTCCTGTCGCGGGCACTAGGCCGACCCGCACAAGTGAGGTACCATTTTTCTCGTAGGACTTTGGGGAACACGGGGTGGGTGGAAATTTGTGGATCCCCGCAGATTCCAGAACTTTCCATCACAGAAATGTGGGGAAAATGTGTTTTTTTTGTCAATGTTTTACGTTTGCAAAGGATTCTGGGTAACAGACCATGGTGGGAGGCAGTCAAGTCACCCCATCCTGGATTTCCCTGGGTGTCTAGCTTTAAAAAATGTATAGGTTTGCTAGGTTTCCCTAGGTGCCGGCAGGGCTAGGGTTCAAAAACTACAGCTCGTCACTTTGCCAAAAAAGGGTCATTTTTCACTGCCAAATTGAGGTGTGACCACGTTGCGTTTCGCGCCGTTTCCTGTCGCGGGCACTAGGCCGACCCGAACAAGTGAGGTATCATTTTTCTCGTAGGACTTTGGGGAACGTGGGGTGGTGGAAATTTGTGGATCCCCGCAGATTCCAGAACTTTCCATCACAGAAATGTGGGGAAAATGTGTTTTTTTGTCAATTTTTTATGTTTGCAAGGGATTCTGGGTAACAGACCATGGTGGGAGGCAGTCAAGTCACCCCATCCTGGATTCCCCTGGGTGTCTAGTTTTCAAAAATGTATAGGTTTGCTAGGGTCCCCTAGGTGCCGGCAGGGCTAGGGTTAAAAAACTACAGCTCGTCACTTTGCCAAAAAAGGGTCATTTATCACTGCAAAATTGAGGTGTGACCACGTTGCGTTTTGCGCCGTTGCCTGTCGCGGGCACTAGGCCGACCCGCACAAGTGAGGTACCATTTTTCTCGTAGGACTTTGGGAAACGCAGGGTGGGTGGAAATTTGTGGATCCACGCAGATTCCAGAACTTTCCATCACAGAAATGTGGGGAAAATGTGTTTGTTTTGTCAATTTTTTATGTTTGCAAGAGATTCTGGGTAACAGACCATGGTGGGAGGCAGTCAAGTCATCCCATCCTGGATTCCCCTCGGTGTCTAGTTTTCAAAAATGTATAGGTTTGCTAGGTTTCCCTTGGTGCCGGCAGGGCTAGGGTTAAAAAACTACAGCTAGTCACTTTGCCAAAAAAGGGTCATTTTTCACTGCAAAATTGAGGTGTGACCACGTTGCGTTTTGCGCCGTTTCCTGTCGCGGGCACTTGGCCGACCCGCACAAGTGAGGTACCATTTTTCTCATAGCACTTTGGGGAACACGGGGTGGGTGGAAATTTGTGGATCCGCGCAGATTCCAGAACTTTCCATCACAGAAATGTGGGGAATATCGTTTTTTTTGTCAATTTTTTACGTTTGCAAGGGATTCCGGGTAACAGACCTTGGTGGGAGGCGGTCAAGTCACCCCATCCTGGATTCCCCTGGGTGTCTAGTTTTCAAAAATGTACAGGTTTGTTAGGTTTCCCTAGGTTCCGGCAGGGCTAGGGTTCAAAAACTACAGCTCATCACTTTGCCAAAAAAGGGTCATTTTTCACTGCAAAATTGAGGTGTGACCACGTTGCGTTTTGCACCGTTTCCTGTCACGGGCACTAGGCCGACCCGCACAAGTGAGGTACCATATTTCTCGTAGGACTTTGGGGACCGCGGGGTGGGTGGAAATTTGTGGATCCGCGCAGATTCCAGAACTTTCCATCACAGAAATGTGGGGAAAATGTGTTTTTTTTGTCAATTTTTTACGTTTGCAAGGGATTCTGGGTAACAGACCATGGTGGGAGGCAGTCAAGTCACCCCATCCTGGATTCCCCTGGGTGTCTAGTTTTCAAAAATTTATAGTTTTGTTAGGTTTCCCTAGGTGCCGGCAGGGCTAGGGTTCAAAAACTACAGCTCGTCACTTTGCCAAAAAAGGGTCATTTTTCACTGCAAAATTGAGGTGTGACCACGTTGCGTTTTGCGCCGTTTCCTGTCGCGGGCACTAGGCCGACCCGCACAAGTGAGGTACCATTTTTCTCGTAGGACTTTGGGGAATGCGGGGTGGGTGGAAATTTGTGGATCCACGCAGATTCCAGAACTTTCCATCACAGAAATGTGGGGAAAATGTGTTTTTTTTGTCTATTTTTTACGTTTGCAAGGAATTCTGGGTAACAGACCATGGTGGGAGGCAGTCAAGTCACCCCATCTTGGATTTCCCTGGGTGTCTAGTTTTCAAAAATGTATAGGTTTTTTTAGGTTTCCCTAGGAGCCGGCAGGGCTAGGGTTCAAAAACTACAGCTCGTCACTTTGCCAAAAAAGGGTCATTTTTCACTGCAAAATTGAGGTGTGACCACGTTGCGTTTTGCGCCGTTTCCTGCCGCGGGCACTAGGCCGACCCGCACAAGTGAGGTACCATTTTTCTCGTAGGACTTTGGGGAACGTGGGGTGGGTGGAAATTTGTGGATCCACGCAGATTCCAGAACTTTCCATCACAGAAATGTGGAGAATATGTGTTTTTTTTTACGTTTGCAAGGGATTCTGGGTAACAGACCATGGTGGGAGGCACTCAAGTCACCCCATCCTGGATTCCCCTGGGTGTCTAGTTCTCAAAAATGTATAGGTTTGCTAGGTTTCCCTAGGTGCCGGCAGGGCTAGGGTTAAAAAACTACAGCTAGACTCTTTGCAAAAAATGTGTAAATTTTCAGTGTGAAAATGTGGTGTGTTCACCTTAGGTTTTGAGCCACTTCCTGTCGTGGGCACTATGCCTACCCACACAAGTGAGGTACCATTTTTATCGGGAGACTTAGGGTAGTTCAGATTTGTAAAGCAACTGTTATTACCTATTGATTTGTGATGCATTTCTCCCTTCCAAATGAAAGACATTGTGTTAAAAAAAAGTCATTTTGAAAAATGACCAATAATTGTCATGCAAGTACGAGTATTCCCAATTTCGAAAATGTGCAAATATGCACTGTTTCTAAACTCTGTAATTTGTTCCCATTTCAGAAATACATAGGTGTCTTTCATACCGATTTTTCCATGTATACATGTTCCCACAATAATTGCTATAGACCCGGAACAAAAAAAAAACATTACAAAATGCTGCTCAGTTTTTTACTCTGGGTTCGTTGGGCTCTTGGTGAACCTACAAGTCCTATATATCCCCACAACCAGGAAGGTCCACCGGATGTAACGGTACATTGCTTTCAAAGAGATATCATAATTAGAAGAAGTTACAGGTGAAAACGTTGACTCAAAAGGCTGCTTTTTTCAACAAATTTTTAATTTTTCCTATATTTAACTGTTAGTTTCTATAAAGAAACCTTGATGGATCTACACAAATGACCCCTTGCTGAATTCAGAATTTTGTCTACTTTTCAAAAATGTATAGCTTTCCAGGATCCATTATTTCTTTTCTACCCATTTCTACCATTATCTGGAAGGAGGTTGAAAGCACAAAAAATAGCAAAAATAGGGTATGTCCCAGAAAAATTTCAAAACTGTGTAAAATATGTTGGATTTCTGACAAAAATATTTCGTTCCCTAAAAGCTGAAGAAATGGTGATTACAGCCCCACAAACCCTTTTTTGATATCATTTGCAGAGAAAAACCCAGACGCTTTCATTTGCAGCCACTTTTCCCCATTTTTCACCAAAAAAACAAAAGTTTGCTGTATTGTGACTAATTTCAGGGAATCCACAAACCCTGGGTACGTTTAGAATCCCCATGATGTTGGAAGAAAAGGACGCAAATTTGGCGTGGATACCTACTGTGGTCAAAAAGTTACAGGGGCCTAAGCGCGCACTACCCCAAATAGCCCAAAAAAGGCTTAGCACAGGAGGGGAAAAGGCCTAGCAGCGAAGGGGTTAAATTAGGGTGGCAAGAAAAACAGACGTTAATTACAGACCAGACTCGGGGCCCTCAAACCCAACTACCAACTGAAGAATTTATTTATTTGGAGGGTGTCATGCCCCAAACACCCTCCCCCTGAATCTACACCCCAGATTGAGTTGTGTGTCTACCCTTATCTGTTAGTTTGTTTTATTCTCCCTAGTAAAGAGCCCCACTAGAAGAGTCCCGAAAATTAAAGTAAGAGAGGAAAGTCTCCATTTGTTTTGTCTTTCCATCCCTTTTCTATTTCTTTTAATTTTGATCGATCATCCTGCATGACAGAGCTGCTTTTTGCACATTAGATACAGGGATTGGTTGCGCTGGCATCTCCCTGAAGGCACACCAAAAGCAAGCCCATCTATTCCCTTCTGTGCACCATCCAGACTTAGGCCCTGCATATTGCCACTATGCTCGCAGGTCTCAATTTATTCCTTCATTTTATTACCAGAGAGGTAATGCTGTTACAGATTCTAAATGTACAAATTCTTCGTAAGATTAGATACGCTCATTAACATTGTATGAAAGTTTGCAACCTCATTTTAGATTACTCACCAGATATTTCCTTTTTAACAGAGACACTGTTGCCAAACTATTCTGGTCGGTCATTGTCTTTGCAAAACTTGACATCCATATAGCCACTTGTCAAATTCATATTACTCACCCTTGAGGACATTTTGCTATAATTTTTAAACAATCTTAAAATATTACACTGCTCAAAGTATCCACACTTTAGTAGGCAGAAGTCTCCCAGTGAATGCAATAGAAATGCAAGTTTACAGAATATAGATGCAGAAAAGCATAAAACATATAGCAACAATGTTTAGTATCTGGATGTTATTCCAGATCCTCTGCCTCAATCAGGAAGAAGTATGGTGTTGTAAGGGATGAGGTGATCATTATGATCCTAATGGGACATGTGCGGGCTGTGGAGTAGTGCAGATCTAGGACTACAGCAGTCTGGATCAGAGCGGCGGTGGGGAAGTAAAGAGGAGGCTTGGATCACCGGGGCCTAAAGTATGCTTGATGGGTTGAGAAGCAACAACTTGTCATAAAATGAGAGGAAGTGGATGAAGGGGTCCATGTGGACAGTTATATGAATGGATGGGAGTTAAGTTAGTAGAGCCTCCATTATGCCCATTGGAGTGGGCAGTATCCATTCATTGGCATGTGAAAGGAAGTTGTCGGAGAGGTCTGCGGTGGCAGTTGTGCATATAGGTCTAACGGCAGGGAGATAGGCCAGAACAGGAGTGAATGCTGGCAAGCAGCCATAAACAAGCTGGGGTTATGGGGGTTGTTAACTGTCATCAAACTCAGCGGAGTAGGGATCCCCATATGTCAGTGAATATATGTTCTTGTTCATTCAATCATGTATCAGCCATTCATGTGCAGCCGTGATCACCACATTCTCTAGCCAGTCCTCCTGAGTCGGAGTACTGGGTGTAGACCATCGACAGAGTATGTCCAGTTATGTTTAGTCAGTGCAGATGATATCCAATGGGTCTTATGTGAAGTAAGAGGTGGGCAGTCAAAATATCGAAGTTATAATATCGACCTACAATTATATTGAGTTCACAATATCGTAGGGACAGAATATCGATGTCAAGAATATCGTTGACCAGAATATCGACCTTAAGGTAAGTAATATTGTTTTTTTTTATATCGAAGTTAGTAATATCGTAAGCAAAAATTTTGTTGTTAATAATCTCGATATTTATATTTGTGTTATGTATTTTAGTATGTGTTTTATATGTATGTTTAACAATTTTTTGTAATGTATTTTAATTATTTCTAAAAATATGTATTAAATGTTTAGAAATTATTAATTTTTTTAAACTAAAGTTTGCGTTTTAGTATCAGAGCGGGTTGAGGGTTTATAGGGGAATAGGGTGGGAAGTAATCTAATTATAATAACTTAATGAATATTTTTTGATTTATTGTTATTGATTCTTAATTTATTGTTAATTAAATATGAATTCATAATTAATTTTAATTAATTTATCATTATATTATTATAAATAATTTATCATTCTATGTATGTATTGTTATTGTTTATTACTTTACTGTTAATTAATTAATAATTGCTAATTCATTTTTACTAACTGATTAATTGATAATTAAATTAATTATGTTCATTTTTATGTGTAGCAGGTTGTGGGTTTATGGGGGAATAGGGTGGGAAGTAATTTAATAATTATAAAATAATATTTATTAAATTATAGCTATTGATAAATAATTTATCAATTGGCAGTTCATTTTTATTATTTGAATAATTTATAAATATATTAAATAGAAAAAAATTGTCAATTAATTTATTATTAATTGGTAATTAATTTCTATTAATAGATTAATGGCAAATTAAATTAATTGGGTTCTATTTATGTGTAGTGTGTTGTGTGTTTATGGGGGGATAGGGTGGGAAGTAATTTAATTTTTATTTAAGTGATTATTAATTACATTTTATTGGTATTTTGTATTAATGTTTTAGGTAATTAATTTTAATATGTTATTTATTCTACAAAAAGTATTTAATAAATAAGTATGTTAATTTAGCCACTACGTTATCCAACACTTTCCCTACTGTTGCACTCCCTGGAGTTGGAATAGTAATTTTAACCCCTACGCTATCCAACACTTTTCGTACTGTTGCACTCACTGGAGTGTGAATAGTAGTTTTTACCCCTACGCTATCCAACACTTTCCCTAGTGTTGCACTCTTTGGAGTAGGAATAGTAATTTTTACCCCTACGCTATCCAACACTTTCCCTACTGTTGCACTCACTGGGGTGGGAATAGTAATTTTTACCCCTACGCTATCCAACACTTTCCCTACTGTTGCACTCACTGGAGTGGGAATAGTAATTTTTCCCCTACGCTATCCAACACTTTCCCTACTGTTGCACTCTCTGTAGTGGGAATAGTACGTTTTACCCCTACGCTATCCAACACTTTCCCTATTGTTGCACTCACTGGAGTGGGAATAGTAATTTTTAATCCTACGCTATCCAACACTTTCCCTACTGTTGCACTCTCTGGAGTGGGAATAGTAAGTTTTACCCCTACGCTGCTCAACACTTTTCCTACTGTTGCACTCACTGGAGTGGGAATGGTAATTTTTACCCCTACGCTATCCAACACTTTCCCTAATGTTGCACTCACTGGGGTGGGAATGGTCATTTTTATCCCAACGCTATCCAACATTTTCCTTAGTGTTGCACTGTTTTGAGTTGGAATAGTAATTTTATTACCTCTGCTATCTAATATTTTTTATATTAGTTTTATTAATGTAGTATATAATTAATATTAAAAAGAGTAAAAAAAACTATATATTTTTTAATTTGTTATATATATTTATTTATTTTTATTTATATTATTGTTTAAGGTGTATAGATGTACTTATATATGATATTTAAAAAAATTTACATTATTAAAATAATTATTAAAAAGTATTAGTAAATATATATATTATATACTATATGTATATGTTTAATTTATTTTAACATTATATATATATATAATATTTATAATTTCAACATTTAAAAAAAATATTAACTATGTTTGTTTTAATTATATGTATTATTTACTTTTTTTAAACATTTTTTTAACTTAAATAACAAAAGATATTCTTAACAACAATATTTTTGGCATCAATAGTTTTTTCCCCGATATTTTTGTACTTACCATAATGTAGATAGGATGTTGATTTTCTGTATCTCGATATTTCGCCTCCGATATTTTTTACGTCAATATTCTTGTAGTCGATATTGTGTCAGTGATTCGAAGTAAGGGCCAGCAGGCCTCGAGTGTCATGGAGGATTGCCAGCAGAGCCTGAAGTTGGATGGTATATATCAGGTTGTTTGTCAAGAGACGGTCTACCTTGTTCCGAAAGTAGTGAGTTCTGGACAGAACCAAAAATTGTGCAGAATGTTGCAGAGAATAGTCAGAGATAGTAACAGTTGGGCTTTGAGTAGTTTAGCCAGAGACCAATGCAGTCTTGCAAAACGTTAAAAGAGCAAAATTTCATATGTGCTTTGAGCATGCCCTTGTCATGAGAAGCCAGGAGTTGTGACCAGTGCCCTGGGGTGTAGTCAACTTGTAGCAAATCTTGCCACCGAGTCTGTAGGAGGTTTTGCAGAGGCTCAGAAAGCATTTTGGACACCAAGAGGCCATAGAGTCCTGAAGCCAGTTTCTTGTATTTGCCCGTTGCACCAAGGAGTGAGGAGGGAGAGGTGGACCAATACCCACACATGGTTGGGAATGGAGGCAGTGTCAAAGCTGGAGATATCTTTAGAAGTAGTAGCCAGTACTCCGCTGTGTGACTTTCAAAAGATTCAAGGAAACCCTCCGTCAGCAGATGTTGCAGCAATAAGATCCCAGCATGGATCCAGTCAGGCCAGTTCAGTGGTGAGTGATTGATAGCAATGAATCCTTTGTACACAGAGAGGCAGTTCGCTGTGTGGGGCTAGATGATACACCATCTGGGTCACGTACTGAGTCCTGTAGTAGGTCCAAAAATGAGGGAGTAGCCGGCCCCGGAGGACACAGCAGCATAGAGTTTGTCACGTGACAGTCTCAGAGGCAGGGGGCCCCAAACATATTTTTAGACCACCGAGTCAATCTGTGAGAGGAGTTTGGCAGGAATATTGAAGGGTAGCATGCCAAACAGATAGCTTAATCTCAAGGGTGTTCCCATCTTAGCCATTTGAACTCTCCCCCAGAGTGGCAGGTGGAGCGCTGACCATTTAGTTAAGTCCCCATTTGTGGAGTTTAAAACAGAATGTACGTTATCCTTTACCATAGTACAAAAGTCTCTGTGCCGCAAGACTCCCAGATATCTCAATACGCTCTGGAGCCAATTCTCCGGCAGATGGAATAAGGAGCATTCTGAGTTCTGGAATGTCAATGGCATAGTCTCTGATTCATTCCAAAGGGTGGCGGAGAGGCGACTACGTGGGCCCTAACATGACCCCCTGCTGCTTGTGGTCCATGGGGGTGCATGCAGGGGGGCACATGTTGTGCCACCCTGGAATTGTACCCTCGTTCCTGCACAGTGTGGCATGCGTGCCACACTGTGCATGAATGTGCTGCATGCACTGTCACAGCAGTGGCCTGCTGTGAAGGCTCTCCTATGAGCCTAACAGTCCACTGCCCTGAGACCGCTGCAGTACTGCCTGCCTACCATGGATTACACTCGGAATCCGGTAGGCAGGCACAAGACGGGCATGGTGGTACTTCTGTTAGCACAGCAGTGGCGGGCCGACAGGAGGACTGCCAAACTCATAATACGGCCCTAAGTATGTTTTGGCTGTATTTCCTATGTGCATTTCTTTAATGGCGATATTGAGTTGTTCTTGATGTTCTATCTTCTTATCTTTAGTGGTGAAAGCTCGTGCATATTGGTGATATAATCTGTGATGATTAGGATATGTGGAATCCATTTTTTCCCTCTTCTTGGATATAAAGAGAATACACTGAAAATCCATGTGTTCAGTGCATTCCAAGTGTCACACTAGGCTTTCCGGGAAATGCAGCAAGTACATGTTGTACAGTTTTACACAACAGTTCTTCACAGGTATTGCCAGTGAAAGTTCAATGCATAAGGGACACTTTTCTGTATTTTGTGAATAGTGGACCGGTACACTGGTCATTATTATTACATTCCCTACTTGCACAGTCAATTTCTTGAAGTCTCTTAATAGTATGGTGCCGATCACGATCCGGTAAAAAAATTCCCCGTGCGACTCGTATCCGGTCTTTTTACCGTACGAATCGTACAAGTGCCGTACGAACTGGCAATCACGATTCACATGGGAAAAAGACCATACGAATCGCATTGGGAATAATTCCCCACACGTCCTCGGGTCGGAAAAAGTGTCCGACACGTCCTCGTACGATTAACCGTACAAACGTGAAAAGCGAAGTCCGACCGGGGAATCGCGATCCGTCCCGGGCGTCCGAATGTACAACCGTATGGTTAAAAGACCGTCCGCACCGAACTCCTATAACAACCATGGAGACGTCCAAACAGGTGCCCGGTACGTGCCGTACCCCCCCCCAGCCCCCGCATGTACGCGCCGTACCCCCCCCGCCCCCGCATGTACGCGCTGTACCCCCCCCAGCCCCCGCATGTACGTGTCGAACCCCCCGTGTATGTACACCCGAGTACGTGTCGAACCCCCCCGTGTATGTACACCCGAGTACGTGTCGAACCCCCCGTGTATGTACACCCGAGTACGTTCGAGTCGTACCCCCACCCGTGTATGTACACCCGAGTACGTGTCGAACCCCCCGTGTATGTACACCCGAGCACGTGTCGAACCCCCCCGTGTATGTACACCCGAGTACGTGTTGAACCCCCCGTGTATGTACACCCGAGTACGTTTGAGTCGTACCCCCACCCGTGTATGTACACCCGAGTACGTGTCGAACCCCCCCGTGTATGTACACCCGAGTACGTGTCGAACCCCCCGTGTATGTACACCCGAGTACGTGTCGAACCCCCCGTGTATGTACACCCGAGTACGTTCGAGTCGTACCCCCACCCGTGTATGTACACCCGAGTACGTGTCGAACCCCCCGTGTATGTACACCCGAGTACGTGTCGAACCCCCCCGTGTATGTACACCCGAGTACGTTCGAGTCGTACCCCCACCCGTGTATGTACACCCGAGTACGTGTCGAACCCCCCCGTGTATGTACACCCGAGTACGTGTCGAACCCCCCCGTGTATGTACACCCGAGTACGTGTCGAACCCCCGTGTATGTACACCCGAGTACGTTCGAGTCGTACCCCCACCCGTGTATGTACACCCGTGTACGTGTCAAACCCCCGTGTATGTACACCCTTGTACGTGTCGAACCCCCGTGTATGTACACCCGAGTACGTGTCGAACCCCCGTGTATGTACACCCGAGTACGTTCGAGTCGTACCCCCACCCGTGTATGTACACCCGAGTACGTGTCGAACCCCCCGTGTATATACACCCGAGTACGTGTCGAACCCCCCCGTGTATATACACCCGAGTACGTGTCAAACCCCCCGTGTATGTACACCCGAGTACGTTCGAGTCGTACCCGGGGGGTTCGACACGTACTCGGGTGTACATACACGGGGGGGGTTCGACACGTACTCGGGTGTACATACACGGGTGGGGGTACGACTCGAACGTACTCGGGTGTACATACACGGGGGGTTCGACACGTACTCGGGTGTACATACACAGGGGTTTGACACGTACATGCGGGGGCTGGGGGGGTATGGCGCGTACATGCGGGGGCTGGGGGGGTACGGTGCGTACATGCGGGGGCAGGGGGGGTACGGCGCGTACATGCGGGGGCTGGGGGGGGTACGGCACGTACATGCAGGGGCAGGGGGGGTACGGCGCGTACATGCGGGGGCAGGGGGGGGTACGGCGCGTACATGCGGGGGCTGGGGGGGGTACAGCGCTTACCGGGCCACCTACTCTGGTCGTTTCGCGCCGTACTTCGCATTTGCGGCACTTTTTGGGTGCCGTGAAAATATTGCCATCCGGACTGCTGTCGGTTTGAATCGTAATTCCTGGGTCGTGAAACGCTGCCTAGAAGCGTCCCGACGTCACGTCGCAGCATTCCCGGATCACATTCGTATGCATATTTTCGTCGGTCGGTGTTTTTTACGATTCGTACGGAAATGGTGTTTCCGTGCGAATCGTAATTCCATGTTTGTAATGTTTTACAACCGGGTACGAGTCGGACGGAGAATACGCTCCGACCGACGGTTCGTACCCGGTTTTTACCGGATCGTAATCGGCACCTATGTGTACTTCTTGGTTATTATACTTCACCAGCTTTGAATAGTTTTCTCTGAGACAGAGAAAACTCTGCTTGCGAGAGACTTGCTTCTCTTCCTTCACTTTCCCTTGGTTTAGCACATCTAGCTCATCCTGATTCCATTCACGTGAAGAATATATGGTAGCTGTGCATCCACATAAGTCAGTACTCGGGCTGCTGTTTGCCCCTTGATAAGAATGTGTTGCTTGCTGACACCGTACAGTCCATTTAAAACCAAAAGGCTGGCTGACACATTTTGTAACATTGTGTGTCATTTTTCCCATTTTCTCCTACACTTTATTTCTGGAAGGCGGATATAATTTTAATAAATCTGCTAATGTTCTGCACGTTTCTAAAAATCCGGATACAAATCGTCTGTAACCACAGACACCTAAGAAACGCGCGTGTTCCTTCAGTGTATTTTTATTCGCCACGTTTTCTGCGATTCCACTTTTGTGGCATCGACAGCTATTCGTTCTGCTGGCATAATGTGTCTAATTCTCTTGACACTGCTGCAGTTAAGCGTAAATTACAGTTATCCAAAATAAATACCTCGAATCCCTGTGCTTTCAGTCTGTCAAGCAGCTGCAGTAATCTAATCTGGTGTTTTTCCTTAACCCTGCCAAACACTAGGATGTCATCCAGATGCAAAGGCGCTTCCAACGGATTTAGGTTTACAACTTTTTTTTGCATAGAAAGTTGAATGTCACCGGAGATCCAGTAAGCCTCGGTTCATAAAACGGAATTAATTGACCCAACGCTATAAATGAAGGTGGTTTTCTCTTTACCTAGTGTACTCGTGTTTATTTGGTCATAGCCACTTCCATAATCTCATTCAGAAAACCCTTTGGCTCTTTTTCAAGCTGTCCAATGGGTCATCAAAATGGAAATTATGTATTGATCAGGCATTTTCTTACTACTCTTTCTCCAATCATTTACATACAATCCCACATTGTTGTTCTCCTTCCTGCAAACTACATCAGAGAAGTGTAGGACCTTTTTTATGATTCTGGTTTATGCATGAATTATTTAGTTAAGTTTCAGATGCAAAATATAGTTATGTTTCAAGTATCTGAACTGTTTCATACCTTAGCAAATCTGCCATTCCCACAGAGTACTGATACGTTTTAGGAAACACCATAAAAAGTATATAGATTCTCTATGGATGCCATGAAATTGACACCCTGGGTAGTTATAAACCTCAGTATTGCTTTATCAGGTATGTGAGAAAGTGGATTATCAGTTGCAGTGAATGGTAATCCTCTTCAAGTAATAATGCCACTATTCCTTACTAGATTCAGTTAGGTCTCAATATTTGAAGCATGACCTCAACCCTTGTTAGCTGAAGCACAGAGCAGACAGGCTTAATTTAAGAGAATGTGTAAAGCATTTCTCAGTATCAAAACATTAAAAAAAAGTAGAAAACACAACACAATAAAAAAAACTCACTCCAATTTATAAAACTATAGAAATTTGTAATCATTAATTAGACTCAAAACCAACAAAATCCTGATGTACGGAACCAGAGATATGATTTTTTAAATGGTTTAGATGTTTCTATCACCGAAAAGCACAAAGTGCCAATCACAGTTTTCTGGTCTTGCTAGACCGGGTCAAAGTCAAATGTAAAGGCCAACCACAATGGAGCACAGGTTGGATACAGAGAAAAGGTTTGGTATGATGAAAGTTTTACTTCTGACTTACGTCCTGAATTAGAGTTTGGGGGATGGGGTTACTCCTTCACAAATGTAACAGATACCCTGTCCGCTGTATTACAAGTGCATTATATCTCATGGTACTTGCAATGCGGCGGATGGGTTATCTGCCACATTTATAACAGAGTAACCCGTCCGCCAAACTCATTACTATTACTATGTACTGTTAATATGAGAGGCGACAGAATTGATGGTCCTAGAAATGGAACAGACTCCAAATAAATTGTTTCTGTTGTTGTTGAAATGATGGGCTAACTTCATTCCAAGAGCAGCACCACTGTTGAAGATATGTTTCTTGTGACTTTTAGGCACTGACTACAGTGAGTTCTATGGTGTGTTACTACAATTAAATAAAGAATGAATGTCTGATCATCCTGAATGGGAAGACTAAATACAGTGATAATTCACTTGGGAAACTTAATCAAAAACTCTATGTTGCATTTAAGGTCTGATTTTTATTCTCTTTAACCCCTTGCATGCTCATGACGAGCTGGACTCATGGCACACAGTGCTCGTGTGCTCATGACGAGTCCAGCTCATCATGAAACATGCAATGGCAATCCCTCTGGTGCAGGCACCAGAGGGATTGCCTTTCTTGCTGAAAGAGCCTCGGGAGCTGGGGAAGAGCTTCCCCAGCTCACGAGGACCCCCTGCTTTCCCTGTAATGACGATCATCGCGCACGTCACGCCGACATCATTACGGTGAAACCGAAACTGAAATGAGCCAAGAGGCTCATTTCAGTTTCACTTTCTACGTGCTCAGGGGGCTATCTGAGCCCCCTGAGCACGTAGAAAGGCGGGAGAGGTATCGTTGGAAAGGGGAGAATCTCCCCTTTCCAATGGTACCTGTCCCCAGTGGATCCCTACAGGAGGGCGATCCCCAAGCAGGGATCCACCCACTAGACACCAGGGAGGGAGGAGCGGCCCCTTGGGCAAGGGCCTTTGCTCCCCCCAAATAATGTTGGCATCATTTAGTCTTTTGCCCCCCCCGGGGGGCAAAAAGCCCATTAGACACCAGGGAATTGTTTGGAAATAAAAATAAGGGTGGGGGCTGCCCAAAATGAGCATGCCCATGCCCCACCCCTCCCGCAATGAGACAAGTCTTTCTGCCCCCCCCTGGGTGGCAGAGGGGGCATTGGCCCCTAATCTGCCCCTTCGGGGGGGCAGAAAGCCCACTAGACACCAGGGAAATTTTTTGGAAAAAAAAAAGGGTGGGCCTGCCCGAAACGGACATGCCCATGCCCCCACCTCACCTGCCACCATTACAGCCTTTCTGCCCCCCTGGGGGCAGATGGGGCATTGGCCCCTAATCTGCCCCCACGGGGGGGGGCAAAAAACCCACTAGACACCATGGATGTTTTTTTAGAAATTAAAAATAAGGGTGGGGGCTGCCCAAAACAGGCATGCCCATGCCCTCACCCCCCCCCACAATTATTACAGTCTTTCTGCCCCCCCCTTGCGGGCAGATGGGGCATTGGCCCCTAATCTGCCCCTTTAGGGTGGCAGAAAGCCCACTTGACGCCAGGGTTTTTTTTCACCCAATTTTATTTAGGGTGGTGGCTGCCTGAAATGGTTATGCCAATGCCCCCACCCCAGCCACCATTACAGCCTTTCTGCCCCCCCTGGGGGGCAGTAGCCCCCAATCTGCCCCCGGGGGGGCAGAAAACCCACTAAATGCCAGGGATTTTATTTTGCACACATTTTGTTTTTAGGGTGGGGGCTTCCCAAAATGGGCACGCCAATACCCCCACCCCCCGCCACCATTACAGCCTTTCTGCCCCCCACGGGGGGCAGATAGGGGCAGTAGCCCCCAATCTGCCCCCCCAGAGGGGCAGAAAGCCCACTATCCATCAGTGATTTTTTTTGTGTGCAATTGTTTTTAGGGTGTGGGCTGCCCGAAAAGGGCACGCCAATGCCCCAAACCCCCCTAAAAAATGACAGTCTTTCTGCCCCCCGGGAGACAGATGGGAGCTGTAGCCCCCAATCTGGCCCCCCCCGGGAGGCGCAGAAAGCCCACTAGAAAACATGGATTTTTTTGTTTTATTAGTGTAGGGGCAGGGGCTGCCCAAAATGGGCATGACAATACCCCCACCCCACCCCCAGAGAAATTCCAGTGTTTCTGCCCTCCGGGAGGGCAGATGATGGCAGTGGCCCCTGATCTGCCCCCTCGGGGGGGCAGAAAGCTCATTAGGCGCCAGCGAGTACGTAGGGGCTGCCCAAAATGGTCATACCAATGCCCCCACCCCCATAAAAAATAGCCACAGTTTTTCAGCTCTCTTTGCGGGCATATCGGGATGAAACCCCCACCCCTGATTCCACCCCCCCCCCAGGGTGGCAGAAAGCCCACTAGGCTCAGACTTTTTTTTAGCAATGTGCCTACCTGTAGATTTTGAACCCTAGCTCTGCCGCCACCTAGGGAAACCTAGCAAACCTATACATTTTTGAAAACTAGACACACAGGGGAATCCAGGATAGGGTGACTTGACTGGCTCTCACCAGGTTCTGTTACCCAGAATCCCTTGCAAACCTAAAAATTTGTCCCAAAAAACACATTTTCCTCAGATTTTTCTGGCGGAAAGTTCTGGAATCTGCGTGGGTCCACAAAATTCCACCCACCCCGCGTTCCCCAAAGTCTTCAGAGAAAAATGGTACCTCACTTACATGGGTAGGCCTACTGCCCGTGACAGGCAAGGGCCCAAAACCTATTGAGGAGATATCAAAATTACCTATCCCAAAACAACCGGGTCTCATGACGTTTTGGCCCCGGGATTGGTGGCCATCAAGAGAAACCTACCAAACCCATACATTTTTGAAAACTAGACACCAGGGGGAGTCCAGGGAGGTATGGCTTGCATGGATCCCCCAGCGTTTCCTTACCCAGAATCCCCAGCAAACCTCAATTTTAGCTGAAAAATGCACTTTTTTCGCACATTTTTGGGTGTGAAAGTGGTGGCATCACCGGGCTGACACAAATTTCCTACAACCCAGCGTTCCCCCAGGTCTCCCGATAAAAATGGTGCCTCACACGTGTTGGAGGCCCAATTAACCATGACAGGCAAGGGCCCAAAACGTAGTGAGGTGACATCAAAATTGCCTATCACAAAACGACCTGGTTTTGCAAAGGGGGTACCCTGGGTTTTTGGCCCGGTGCTCGGCGGCCACCTAGGGAAACCTACCAAACCCACACCACTAGAATCCCCTGGGTGTCTAGTTTTCATAAATGTGTGGGTTTGGTAGGTTTCCCAAGGTGCCGGCAGAGCTAAGGTACAAAAACTACAGGTACGCACTTTGCCAAAAAAGGGTCATTTTTCACAGCGAAATTACGCTGTGTCCACTTTGTGTTTTGTGCCGTTTCCTGTTGCGGGCACTAGGCCGACCCACACAAGTGAGGTACCATTTTTCTCGGAAGCCTTTGGGAACGCGGGGTGGGTGGAAATTTGTGGATCCACGCAGATTCCAGAACGTTCCACCACAGTAATGTGGGGAAAATGTGTTCTTTTGGACAATTTTTTAGGTTTGCAAGGGATTCTGGGTAACAGAACCTGGTGAGAGGCAGTCAAGTAACCCCATCCTGGATTCCCCTGGGTGTCTAGTATTCACAAATGTATAGGTTTGCTAGGTTTCCCTAGGTGCCGGCAGAGCTATGGTTAAAAAATTACAGCTAGGCACTTTGCCAAAAAAGGGTCATTTTTCACTGCGATATTGAGGTGTGACCACGTTACGTTTTGCGCGGTTCCTGACGCGGGCACTAGGCAGACCCACACAAGTGAGGTACCATTTTTCTCAGAAGACTTTGGGGAACGCGGGGTGAGTGGAAATTTGTGGATCCACGCAGATTCCAGAACTTTCCACCACAGAAATATGGGGAAAATGTGTTTTTTTGAACAATTTTTTAGGTTTGCAAGGGATTCTGGGTAACAGAACCTGGTGAGAGGCAGTCAAGTCACCCCATCCTGGATTTCCCTGGATGTCTAGTATTAAAAAATTTATAGGTTTGCTAGGTTTCCCTAGGTGCCGGCAGAGCTATGGTTCAAAAACTACAGCTAGGCACTTTGCCAAAAAAGGGTAATTTTTACTGCAAAACTGATGTGTGTCCACGTTGCGTTTTGCGCCTTTTCCTGTCGCGAGCACTAGGCCGACCCACACAAGTGAGGTACCATTTTTCTCGGAAGACTTTGGGGAACGCGGGTTGGGTGGAAATTTGTGGATCCACGCAGAATCCAGTACTTTCCACCACAGAAATGTGGGGAAAATGTGGGGTTTTTTAAACAATTTTTGAGGTTTGCAAGGGATTCTGGGTAACATTACCTGGCGGGAGGCAGTCAAGTCACCCCATCCTGGATTCCCCTGGGTGTCTAGTTTTCAAAAATGTATTGGTTTGCTAGGTTTCCCTAGGCGCCGTCAGAGCTAGGGTTCAAAAACTACAGCTAGACACTTTACCAAAAAAGGGTCATTTTTCACTGCGAAATTGAGGTGTGTCCACGTTGCGTTTTGCGCCGTTTCCTGTCGCGAGCACTAGGCCGACCCACACAAGTGAGGTACCATTTTTCTCGGAAGACTTTGGGGAACGCGGGTTGGGTGGAAATTTGTGGATCCACGCAGATTCCAGTACTTTCCACCACAGAAATGTGGGGAAAATGTGGGGTTTTTTAAACAATTTTTGAGGTTTGCAAGGGATTCTGGGTAACATTACCTGGCGGGAGGCAGTCAAGTCACCCCATCTTGGATTCCCCGGGGTGTCTAGTTTTCAAAAATGTATAGGTTTGCTAGGTTTCCCTAGGCGCCGGCAGAGCTATGGTTCAAAAACTACAGCTAGACACTTTACCAAAAAAGGGTCATTTTTCACTGCGAAATTGAGGTGTGTCCACGTTGCGTTTTGCGCCGTTTCCTGTCGTGGGCACTAGGCCGACCCACACAAGTGAGGTACCATTTTTCTCGGAAGACTTTGGGGAACACGGGGTGGGTGGAAATTTGTGGATCCACGCAGATTCCAGTACTTTCCACCACAGAAATGTGGGGAAAATGTGGGGTTTTTTAAACAATTTTTGAGGTTTGCAAGGGATTCTGGGTAACATTACCTGGTGGGAGGCAGTCAAGTCACCCCATCTTGGATTCCCCGGGGTGTCTAGTTTTAAAAAATGTATAGGTTTGCTAGGTTTCCCTAGGCGCCGGCAGAGCTATGGTTCAAAAACTACAGCTAGACACTTTACCAAAAAAGGGTCATTTTTCACTGCGAAATTGAGGTGTGTCCACGTTGCGTTTTGCGCCGTTTCCTGTCATGGGCACTAGGCCGACCCACACAAGTGAGGTACCATTTTTCTCGGAAGACTTTGGGGAACACGGGGTGGGTGGAAATTTCTGGAGCCACGCAGATTCCAGAACTTTCCACCACAGAAATGTAGGGAAAATTTGTTTTTTTTGACACATTTGTAGGTTTGCAAGGAATTCTGGGTAACAGAACCTGGTGAGAGGCAGTCAAGTCACCCCATCCTAGATTCCCCTGGGTGTCTAGTTTTCAAAAATGTATAGGTTTGCTAGGTTTACCTAGGTGCCGGCAGAGCTATGGTTAAAAAATTACAGCTAGACACTTTGCCAAAAAAGGGTCATTTTTCACTGCGAAACTGAAGTGTGCCCACGTTGCATTTTGCACCGTTTCCTGTGAGGTACCAATTTTCTCGGAAGACTTTGGGGAACACGGGGTGGGTGGAAATGTGTGGATCCACGTGGATTCCAGAACTTTCCACCACAGAAATGTGGGGAAAATGTGAGTTTTTTTGCCAATTTTTTAGATTTGCAAGGGATTCTGGGTAACAGAACCTGGTGGGAGGCAGTCAAGTCACCCCATCCTGGATTCCCCTGGGTGTCTAGTTTTCAAAAATGTATAGGTTTGCTAGGTTTCCCTAGGTGTCAGCAGAGCTAGGGTTCAAAAACTACAGCTAGGCACTTTGCCAAAAAAGGGTAATTTTTCACTGCGAAATTGAGGTGTGACCACGTTCTTTTTTGGGCCGTTTCCTGACGCGGGCACTAGGCAGACCCTCACAAGTGAGGTACCATTTTTCTCTGAAGACTTTGGGGGATACAGGGTGGGTGGAAATTTGTGGATCCACGCAGATTCCAGAACTTTCCACCACAGAAATGTGGGTAAAATGTGTTTTTTTTGTCAATTTTTTAGGTTTGCAAGGGATTCTGGGTAACAGAACCTGGTGGGAGGCAGTCAAGTCACCTCATCCTGGATTACACTGGGCGTCTAGTTATCAAAAATGTATAGGTTTGCTAGGTTTCCCTAGGTGCCGGCAGAGCTATGGTTCAAAAACTACAGCTAGGCACTTTGCCAAAAAAGGGTCATTTTTCACTGCAAAATTAGAGGTGTGACCACGTTGCGTTTTGCACCGTTTCCTGTCGTGGGCACTAGGCCGACCCACATAAGTGTGGTACCATTTTTATCGAGAGACTTAGGGTAATTTAAATTTGTAAAGCAACTGTTATTACCTATTGACTTTCAATGCATTTCTGCCTTCCAAATGAAAGACATTGTGTGAAAAAGAAGTCATTTTGAAAAATGACCGATAATTCTGATGCTAGTATGAGTATTCCCAATTTCGAAAATGTGCAAATATCTACTGTTTCTGAGCTCTATAATTTGTTCCCATTTCAGAAATACATAGGTGTCTTTCATACCGATTTTTCCATGTATACATTTTCCCACAATAATTGATATACACACGGTACATAATAAAAAGCCATTGCAAATTGCTGCTCTGTTTTTGACTCTGGGTTCATCGGGTTCTTGGTGAACCTACAAGTCCTATATATCCCCACAACCAGAAAGGTCCAGCGGATGTAACGATATATTACTTTCAAAGAGCTGTCATAATTAGAAGAAGTTACAAGTGAAAACGTTGACGCAAAAGGCTGTTTTTTTCAACTAATTTTCAATTTTTCCTATTTTTAACTGTTAGTTTCTATAAAGAAACCTTGATGGATCTACACAAATGACCCCTTGCTGAATTCAGAATTTTTGTCTACTTTTCTAAAATGTATAGCTTTCCAGGATCCATTTTTTCTTTCATACCCATTTCTCCCATTAACTGGAAGGAGGTTGAAAGCACAAACAATCGCAAAAATAGGCTATGTCCCAGAAAAATGCCAAAACTGAGTAAAAAATGTTGGTTTTCTGACAAAAGTCTGTCATTCACTAAAAGGTGGGAAAATGGTGATTTCAGCCCCACAAACCCTTTTTTGATACCATTTGCAGGGAAAAACCGAGACTCTTTAATTTGCAGCCCTTTTTTCCAATTTTTCCAACAAAAAACAAATCTTAGCTGTATTTTGGCTAATTTCTGGGACCCCTCCTGGGGAATCCACAAACCCTGGGTACTATTACAATCCCCATGACGTTGGAAGAAAAGGACGCAAATTTGGTGTGGATACCTTATGCGGTCAAAAAGTTACAGGGGCCTAAGCACGCACTACCACAAATAGCCAAAAAAAGGCTTAGCACATGGGGGGAAAAGGCCTAACAGCGAAGGGGTTAAGTACACCAGTAAAAGGATCAGATTCAATAGAGCACCATGACTCACACAATGTCTTCAATTTTAAAACCATAGTACACTGCGGGGTTCCATAAGAGGTCCTTTGGATCCTTTGAAGTCTTCATGGCTTTGACAACAGAAAGAATTGTTAAACCTCACAAGATCTTTGTAGTATCCCAAAGAGTGATCCGGGAACATCAGGTGATATAGACAATTTGGCCCAATTTTTGTATGGAGGACCTCTCGGACAATACAAAAGTGTGTCAATATTATGGTGAATAAAATAAAATGGAAAAGTAATATTAATTTCAACGTCCTGAAGAAATGAAATCTCGCATAACCATCCAAAGCCTCTCTGTAGCCCTTGTCAAGATGTTTCACAGTAGAACGAATAAAAATCAAGAAAAGTTATTTTTTGTAAACCAAATAAACATGCACATGCACTTTGCAACCCATGGAGAAGTATTGGTGCTCATCCGATTTGCATGGTGCTTCGTTTCAGCCTCCTCTCTAGTTCTCTACAATACTTCCTTTCCCAATGACAGTTTTCCTCCAACAGGTACCCTTCCCTAGGCTGTGAGTAAAGAAAGTGGTAAGAGCATCAGCATCATCTTCAGCTCGTTTGGTGATATTCGGTTGTACTAGAATTTGGACCTGAACTGAGGAGTGTTATCAAGGTCTTCGTCTCTGACATGTAAGTAAAAAATCATCCGAGGGACAAGGCAGCAGACTGTGGCTAAGATGGATTCCAAGAGGCTGGAGAGCCGTCAAACAAAGTACCAGTGAAGCCGTTGACTTTTGGAGGGAAAGTTTCAAGCAAAACAATTTCAAAATGTTTCTCCAAGGAAGGTCGTTTGCTGCCAGGATACTTTTAGCACCTTTGTCCAGTGAAGATTTCTATCTTTGAATGTAGTAATTTTTTTAGAGCTCATATTTCTCCAGCGGAGCAAGGCTGCAAACATTAGCTGAACAGGGCTCCAAGAAGCCAGATACCTTCTCCATGACGTCCCACTGGAATGGATTTGCTGCTGTGGAAAAACTCTGAGTGGGTGCAACCTGAATCTTTGCCCAGCATCAACACACTTTTGTCAAATGGACTTGGCATGTTAGTCCCAGTCTTCTGTGGGTTTTCCAGGCAAAAATTCTACGTCCCAGATATTAATGTTACGTAAAAGGAGTACACTCTGGCAAGGGCATCAGTATCTTATGGACACCACTTGGGGCAGGACTCATTCCAGGGACAGCCAGGGCAGGTCCAGTGTGAACTGGTCAGCTGGGCTTTTCAGGAAGGTTAGCTTCTTGCAGTAGTTGTGTTTTGTATAGCTTAACAGGAGGTCAGCCTACTGACCCTAGGGATCCACTTTTCAGTCCTGGGCACAAGTTAGAGCAGGGCCAGCCCTTGGGGTCTCTCTACACGGGTTCAACAGCAGGTGCAATCCTTCTTCGGTCTTCCACTGGCCCATAGATGTTCTGAAGAGGGTACTGAGTGTGCTAGCACCATGCCTACTGCCAGCCTGTGGGTTGAAGAAACTCTTGGGAACTCTCTATCCACTGGGGTAAAAGCTCACAGGGGTGTCCCTATCTACTTTTGCAACAATTCCTGTATGTTTTGCTACACATTATCCTACAGTGCCCCTCGCTTCCTAAAACCAATATGGCAGAGACATTCTATTGCAGAGCTTTTGGAACACCCCTGAGGTGTGTCTTAGGAAAATTAGAAACTCCTTTTGCAAACCAGTTCTGGACCAGGTTTCCTCCACCCCATGTGTTTGGTGTCATACCGGGTAATTGGACAATTACAGGGTCAGACCTAGGTTGAATTACATCTGCTTGTGACGGGGGATGCCCCTTTGAATCTTGTGCATTTGGGGGCCCATCCCGAAGGCAATCCTGTCTGGAAGGGGTCACACTTCCTCCCAGCAAAGACCCTTTTCTTCCCTTTCCTAGAAGCCATGGGAGCAATTCACACCTCCCAGCAAGCTGGCAGAATTAACTCTGAAAAGGCTACTAGAGGCTTTAGACAGGAAAATGCCAACTTTCTAATAGTGATACCAAAGGGGATAATGGACAGAGCGTTTGAACAAATCAAACACTCACCCCCAGTCAACTGATCTGGGTTTAATCCATCATCATTCTTTAGCTCACTCCACCACCCCAGTTCAGACATGGCCATATGCAAATCAGTCTGACCCTGTGCCTCATGGGAACAGTCCAGCCCGAACTGCCAAGCCATGTCTTCCCTGGACCGGAAACAAGCATCCTGGGACCGGTTTCGGGTTCATACCCCTCATCAGCCAGGCTATCTTGAATCCAGTGGCAAAGTGAGCAAGGGACCCACGTCTGGGGATACCCTGCCAACTAAGGGCGAACAAAGCGATACCAAAGGAGATAATGGACAAAGCTTTTGAGCAAATCAAACACTCACCCCTAGTCAACTGATCTGGGTTTAATCCATCATCATTCTTTAGCTCACTCCACCACCCGAGTTCAGACTAGGGGTGGGCGGAATTTGCGTAATCGCGTTACGCAAATCTCCGCGAAACGGTAAAAAATCTCCGCGAACATGTAGAAATTCCGCGAACACGCGGAATTGCATGTTCGCGATGCTTTTTTCCTGTTCACAGTTGCTGTTTGCGTGCTCGGGGAGAAATATCTCGCGAACACGCATTTTGAGAACGCGAACAAGAAAAAATTTCGCGAAGTCGCGGAAAGCAGAATTTTGGGCAATTTCGCGTTCTCCGCGGGACGCGAAATTACCAAAATTCCGCAAATTCCGCAAGCGGAACGGAATTTACCGCCCAGGCCTAGTTCAGACATGGCCATATGCAAATCAGTCTGACTCTGTGCCTCATGGGAACAGTTCAGCCTGAACTGCCAAGCCATGTCTTTCCTGGACCGGAAACAAGCATCCTGGGACCGGTTTCGGGTTCATAACCCTCATCAGCAAGGCTATCTTGAATCCAGTGGCAAAGTGAGCAAGGGACCCACGTCTAGGCATCTCCTGCCAATTTAGGACGAACAAAGCGATACCAAAGGGGATAATGGACGGAGCGTTTAAGCAAATCAAACACTCACTCCAAGTCAACTGATCTGGGTTTAATCCATTATAATTCTTTAGCTCACTCCACCACCCCACTTCGGACATGGCCATATGCAAATCAATCTGACCCTGTGCCTCATGGGAACAGTCCAGCACGAACTGCCAAGCCATGTCTTCCCTGGACCTGAAACAAGCATCCTGGGACCGGTTTCAGGTTCATAACCTCATCAGCCAGGCTATCTTGAATCCAGTGGCAAAGTGAGCAAGGGACCCACGTCTGGGCATACCCTGCCAACTTACGGCGAACAAAGCCATACCAAAGGGGATAATGGACGGAGCGTTTGAGCAAATCAAACACTCACCCCCAGTCAACTGAGCTGGGTTTAATCCATCATCATTCTTTAGCTCACTCCACCATCCCAGTTCAGACATGGCCATATGCAAATCAGTCTGACCCTGTGCCTCATGGGAACAGTCCAGCCCGAACTGCCAAGCCATGTCTTCCCTGGACCTGAAACAAGCATCCAGGGACCGGTTTCGGGTTCATAACCCTCATCAGCCAGGATATCTTGAATCCAGTGGCAAAGTGAGCAAGGGCACAATTTCTGGGCATCTCCTGCCAACTTAGGTCAAACAAAGCAATACCAAAGGGGATAATGGACGGAGCGTTTGAGCAAATCAAATACACACCCCCAGTCAACTGATCTGGGTTTAATCCATTATCATTCTTTAGCTCACTCCACCACCCCAGTTCAGACATGGCCATATGCAAATCAATCTGACCCTGTGCCTCATGGGAACAGTCCAGCACAAACTGCTCAGCCATGTCTTCCCTGGACAGGAAACAAGCATCCTGGGACCGGTTTCAGGTTCATAACCCTCATCAGCCAGGCTATCTTGAATCCAGTGGCAAAGTGAGCAAGGGACCCACGTCTGGGCATACCCTGCCAAATGAGGGTGAACAAAGTGATACCAAAGGGGATAATGGGCGTAGCGTTTGAGCAAATCAAACACTCACCCCCAGTCAACTGATCTGGGTTTAATCCATCATCATTCTTCAGCTCACTCCACCACCCCAGTTCAGACATGGCCATTTGCAAATCAGTCTGACCCTCTGCCTCATGGGAACAGTCCAGCCCGAACTGCCAATCCATGTCTTCCCTGGACCTGAAACAGGCATCCTGGGACCGGTTTCGGGTTAATAACCCTCATCAGCCAGGCTATCTTGAATCCAGTGGCGAAGTGAGCAAGGGACAAACGTGGGAGCATACCCTGCCAACTTAGGGCGAACAAAACAATACCAATGGGGATAATGGAAGGAGCGTTTGAGCAAATTAAACACTCACCTCCAGTCAACTGATCTGGGTTTAATCCATCATCATTCTTTAGCTCACTCCACAACCCCAGTTCAGACATGGCCATTTGCAAATCAGTCTGACCCTGTGCCTCATGGGAACAGTCCAGCCCAAACTGCCGAGCCATGTCTTCCCTGGACTGGAAACTAGCATCCTGGGACCGGTTTCGGGTTCATAACCCTCATCAGCCAGGCTATATTGAATCCAGGGCAACGTGAGCAAGGGACCCACGTCTGGGCATACCCTGCCAACTTAGGGTGAACAAAGTGAAACCAAAGGGGATAATGGATGGAGTGTTTGAGCAAATCAAACACTAACCCCCAGTCAACTGACCTGGGTTTAATCCATCATCATTCTTTAGCTCACTCCACCACCCCAGTTCAGACATGGCCATATGCAAATCAGTCTGACCCTGTGCCTCATGGGAACAGTCCAGCCTGAACTGCCAAGCCATGTCTTCCCTGGACCGGAAACAAGCATCCTGGGACCGGTTTCGGGTTCATAACCCTCATCAGCCAGGCTATCTTGAATCCAGTGGCAAAGTGAGCAAGGGACCCATGTCTGGGCATACCCTGCCAACTAAGGGCGAACAAAGCGATACCAAAGGGTATAATGGACAGAGCTTTTGAGCAAATCAAACACTCACCCCCAGTCAACTGATCTGGGTTTAATCCATCATCATTCTTTCGCTCACTCCACCACCCCAGTTCAGACATGGCCATTTGCAAATCAGTCTGACACTGTGCCTCATGGGAATAGTCCAGCCTGAACTGCCAAGCCATGTCTTCCCTGGACCGGAAACAAGCATCCTGGGACCGGCTTCGGGTTCATAACCCTCATCAGCCAGGCTATCTTGAATCCAGTGGCAAAGTGAGCAAGGGCACAATTTCTGGGCATACCCTGCCAACTTAGGACAAACAAAGCAATACCAAAGGGGATAATAGACGGAGCGTTTGAGCAAATTAAACACTAACCCCAAGTCAACTGATCTGGGTTTAATCCATCATCATGCTTAAGCTCACTCCACCACCCCAGTTCAGACATGGCCATATGCAAATCAGTCTGACCCTGTGCCTCATGGGAACAGTCCAGCCCGAACTGCCAAGCCATGTCTTCCCTGGACCGGAAACAAGCATCCTGGGACCGGTTTCAGGTTCATAACCCTCATCAGCCAGGCTATCTTTTATCCAGTGGCAAAGTGAGCAAGGGACCCACGTCTGGGCATACCCTGCCAAATTAGGGCGAACAAAGCGATACCAAAGGGGATAATGGGCGGAGCGTTTGAGCAAATTAAACACTGACCCCCAGTCAACTGATCTGGGTTTAATACATCATCATTCTTTAGCTCACTCCACCACCCCAGTTCAGACATGGCCATATGCAAATCAGTCTGACCCTGTGCCTCATGGGAACAGTCCAGCCCGAACTGCCAAGCCATGTCTTCCCTGGACCTGAAACAAGCATCCTGGGACTGGTTTTGGGTTCATAACCCTCATCAGCCAGGATATCTTGAATCCAGTGGCAAAGTGAGCAAGGGCACAATTTCTGGGCATCTCCTGCCAACTTAGGACGAACAAAGCAATACGAAAGGGGATAATGGACGGAGCGTTTGAGCAAATCAAACACTCACCCCCAGTCAACTGATCTGGGTTTAATCCATCATCATTCTTGTTAGAATCCGGGTTCTCTGGTTGGCACAGGTAGGTACTTGTGACAAGCAGGGAACCTTTCCTCTAGTCAGGGTAAGGGGTTACACTCCTAAAATAACCCCTGCTCACCCTCTAGGTAGCTTGGCGCGAGCAGACAAGGCTTATCTCAGAGCGTTATAGGTTAAGCATTTGTGAACACATACAGTAACCAAGTGACAATACTAGAGATGGACACCACACAGGTTTTTATATTAAAAATAAGGATTCTTTATATAGAGTTACCACAAGACCATTAAACAACAAAAATACACAATACTGTTACTTTAGATGGTAGAAGTTTGCTTAGTTCTCTTAAGTTCTTAAATGCGACACTTTGTTAAATGTTAAATGTTAAAAATTATTTCTAAAGCGCACGTACACCCAAAGGTTTCATGGCGCTAAGGCAGAGGTGTACTAGATCAGGAGGTTACTGGTAAGCTTGGATAAAAAGAAAGGTTTTGAGAAGAGATCTGAAGTGCGGCAGGGAGGTTTCAAGTCTGAGATCCAAAGGAAGGGAGTTCCACATCTGCGGTGCCAGAAAAGAAAAAGATAGTCCGCCGTGTTTTTTTCGATTGAAACGAGAGGGGGTGAGAAGGTTGGAGTGTGACGATCGGAGCGCACGGGTGGGAGAATAGCGAGAGATTAGGGAAGAAATGAAAGCAGGCGCCTTGCAGGTAAGGGTTTTGTAGATAGTGCAGCCCAGTTTAAACAGACAACGTTTGTCAACCGGGAGCCAATGAAGAAGTTTCAACAGAGGACGGACGTGTTGGGTACGTGATTGGTAAGTCAATGTACCTTAGATGCGACACGCAGGGCAACGAAAGTGTTGCAACAATGCTGATGCGATGAAGTTTTTGGTGCAAAGAAATAAAGACGTGAAGATCTTCCAGATGCGTTACGCTTCTCCAATGTTGCGAGAAGACTCAACTCGATGCGTCGGCTGTAGCGGCGTCACCTCTTTACGCGATGCGACGACAGCGGCCTTGGCAGCGGCACTCTTCTCCGACGTTTGCGAGACGCTTCTGCTCGATGCGATGCTGCAGCGGCGTCACCCCTTTACGCGATGCGACGACAGCAGCTCACTCTACCACCCCAGTTCAGACTTGGCCATATGCAAATCAGTCTGACCCTGTGCCTCATGGGAACAGTCCAGCCCGAAATGCCAAGCCATGTCTTTCCTGGACCTGAAACAAGCATCCTGGGACCGGTTTCGGGTTCATAACCCTCATCAGCCAGGCTATCTTGAATCCAGTGGCGAAGAGAGCAAGGGACCCACATCTGGGCATACCCTGCCAACTTAGGGCGAACAAAGCGATACCAAAGGGGATAATGGACGGAGCGTTTGAGCAAATCAAACACTCACCCAAACTGGAATGGCATGGTGAGCAAAAAAACTATGGATTTAGGCCCAGATCTCTGTACTGGGGTGAATGTATGACATTGTTCTGCATTCTGTCCATCAATAGTTCTTTTTGCATTTGTCACCCCGAGTGGGACGGGTATGCTCAGACGTGAGTCCCGTGCTCTCCATGCCACTGGAATCAAGCTATCCTGGCTGAAGAGGGGTGGAACCCCATAACCGGTCCTAGGATGCTTGTTTCCAGTCCAGAGAGGACCTGGCCTGGCAGTTTGTGCTGGACTGGTCCCATTGGGCGCAGGGTCAAGACTGATATGCATATGGCTGAGTCCAAACTGGAATGGCATGGAGAGCAAAAAAACAATGGATTTAGGTATGCATTTAGGTTCTGCATTCTGTCCATCAATAGTTCTTTTTGCATTTGTCACCCCGAGTGGGACGGGTATGCTCAGACGTGAATCCCGTGCTCTTCATGCCACTGGAATCAAGCTATCCTGGCTGAAGAGGGCTGAAACCCCGAAACCAGTCCTAGGATGCTTGTTTCCAGTCCAGGGAGGACCTGGCCTGGCAGTTCGTGCTGGACTGTTCCCATTGGGCGCAGGGTCAAGACTGATTTACATATGGCTGGGTCGAAACTGGAATGGTATGTTGAGCATAAAACGATGGATTTAGGCCCAGATCTCTGTACTGGGTTGAATGTATGACATTGTTCTGCATTCTGTCCATCAATAGTTCTTTTTGCATTTGTCACCCCGAGTGGGTCGTGTATGCTCAGACGTGAGTCCCATGCTCTCCATGACACTGGAATCAAGCTATCCTGACTGAAGAGGGATGAAACCCCGAAACCGGTCCTAGGATGCTTGTTTCCAGTCCAGGGAGGACCTGGCCTGGCAGTTCGGGCTGGAATGTTCCCATTGGGCGCAGGGTCAAGACTGATTTGCACATGGCTGGGTCCAAACTGGAATGGCATGGTGAGCAAAAAAATGATGGATTTAGGCCCAGATCGCTGTACTGGGGCGAATGTATGACATTGTTCTGCATTCTGTCCATCAATAGTTCTTTCTGCAACTTTCTAATAGTGGCATTTCCTAAACAGTAATTTAAAATCTGACTTGACCATTGGATTGAATTTTAAATTACTAGGTTTATAATTATTCTGAAACTCAATTTATATATTATGAGGTGGTATAATATAACGCAGTACTTTTCTATGGGAGGGTCGCTTTGCCACAGTGAAAAATTACTTTGAAGACTTTTCTCTACCGGTACATGTAAAACCTTTTTGGGAATTATAAACAAAAAGACCATATACCGTCCCGGAGAATAAGAAGCTGTGTCCAACAAATCAATCAATCAATCAATCAGGGAATTGTAAGCTCTCTACTCACCCGTGAGGGTCTCAAGGCGCTGAGGGGGGGTATGCATATCTGTTTAGCCGAAGAGCCAGGTCTGGAGGGTCTTCCTGAAGGTGTTCAGGAAGGGGCCCGTCTGATGTCTGCCAGTAGCTCGTTCCAGGTCTTGGCTGCAATGTGAGAGAAGGATCTTCTGCCTGCTCTGGCTCTGTGGATGCACAGGGTTTTGGCCAGTGCAAGGTTGGAAGATCGGAGGTTTCCTTTGGGTATGGGGAAGTTGATTTTGTCATTGAGGTATTTGGGTCCATTGTTGTGTAGGCATTTGTAGGCGTGAGTGAGGATTTTGAAAGTGACTCTTTTCTCCACAGGGAGCCAGTGGAGACTTCGTAGGTGTTAACTGATGTGTTCCTTTCAGGGGATGCCGAGGACGAATCTGTCAGCAGTTTTCTGTATTGCCTGGAGTTGGCGGAGTAGGGACTAGTTGATGCCAGCGTAGAGTGCGTTTCCATAGTCCAGTCTGCTGGTGATGAGTGCGTGGGTGACTGTCTTCCTTGACTCAGGGGGGATCCACTTGAAGGTCTTGCGGAGGATGCAGAGGGTGTTGAAGCAGCTGGAGGTGACGGCATTGACCTGTCGGTTCATGGTGAGTGATGAGTCGAGTACGATGCCGAGGTTCTTGGCGTGGTCTGAGGAGATAGGTGGGCTTCCGAGAGCGGTCGACCACCAGGTGCTGTCCCATGCAGAAGGGGTGGTACCGAGGACGAGGACTTCTATCTTCTCGGCGATGAGCTTCAGGCAGCTGTTGGTCATCCAGAATGCAACGTCTTGCATTACTTTCTGGAAGTTGAGTTTGGCAGTGGTGGGGTCTTTGGTGAGGGAGAGGATGAGCTGGGTGTCTTTGGCGTAAGATACCATGTTGAGACCATGTTGTCGGACAATGGCAGCGAGGGGGGCCATGTAGATGTTGAAGAGGGTGGGGCTCAGGAATGAACCCTGTGGGACTCCACAGGTGATTTTCGTGGGATTGGAGAGGAAGGGTGGGGGTCTGATCCTTTGGCTTCTTCCAGTGAGGAATGATCGGATCCAGTCCAGGGCTGTTCCGTGTATGTCTGCATCGTGTAGTCTGGCGACTAGTGTGCAGTGGGAGACGGTGTAGAAGGCCGCTGATAGGTCGAGTAGGATGAGGGCTGTGGAGTGGCCTTGGTCCAATAGGGTGTGGATGTCATCTGTGGCGGCGAGTAGAGCAGTCTCTGTGCTGTGGTTGCTTCGGAATCCGGATCGGGATGGGTCGAGTATGGCGTTCTCTTCAATGAATCGTGTCAGTTTCCTGTTGACTGTTTTCTCTGCAACTTTGGCTGCAAAGGGGAGGAGCGAGATGGGCTGATAATTCTTGAGTTCGGTGGGGTCAGCTGTGGGCTTCTTGAGCAGAGGTCTGATTTCTGCGCACTTCCAGTTGTCTGGGAAGGTGCCTGTTTTGAAGGTGGTGTTGATGGTGCGTTGTAGTTCGGGTGCGATGGCGGCCGTGGCTCTGTGGTAGATGTGAGGGTGGCAGGGATCAGTGGGGGCCCCCGATTGGATGCTTTTCATAGTCGAGGCGGTGTAATCGGCCTTGATTGGTGTCCAGTTGGAGACGGTGGGCTGGCTGGTGTTTCTGGGGGCGGGGGCTATCTGGGGCACCTGGTGTATGGTCGATGAAGTTGTCATAGAGGTTTTTGATCTCGAGGTGGAAATAGGTTCCTAGCTTGTCGCAGAGGTATTGGGATGGAGTGATGTCTGTGGCTTCGCTGCATGGGTTAGTGAATTCTTGAATGACACTGAAAGGTTCCTTGGAGTTTGTGGAGTTGGCCAGGATTTTGTTGTGGATGAAATTCCTCTTGGTGGCTCTGATCTGGATGTGGTAGTCTGTCATGACGTCCTTGTAGGTGGTGTGGTTTTCAGTTGTCTTGGTATTTCTCCAGTTCTTCTCCAGGCATCTGCAGGTGCGTCTGGCTTCTTGGGGAGCGGTGGTGAACCAGGCGGCTTTCCTGGGGCGTTGTCTGCCGGGGTTGCGTAGCGGGGTGAGCTCGTCTGAGCAGTGGGAGATCCAGGTGTGGAGTTCTCTGGCTGCGTCGTTTGCATCGGGTGCCCAGGTGTGGTTGTCTCGGGTGAAGGTGTAGTTAGGTTGCTCATCGGTAACCTTGCTCCAGTTCCTTTGTGGTGGGCGTGGGGTTGGTTTGGGTGCCTTGGGTTTGTTGATTGCGAAGTGTACGCAGTGGTGGTCGGTACATGGCGGCTGCGTTGTGTGGCTGAATTGGATGCTGTTTCCTGCCGCAAAGATGGGGTCGAGGGTGTGTCCTGCTCTGTGGGTCAGTGTGTTGACGAGTTGTTAAAGCCCAATGCTGGCGAGGTTGTCACGAAGGATAGTGGAGTTGGGGTCACTGGGGTTGTCGAGGTGGAAGTTCAGGTCTCCAAAGAGTATGTAGTTTGTTGAGGCGATGGTGTGGGATGCGATGAATTCGGTGATGGTGGTGGCGAAGGGTGTTCGCGGGCCGGGGGGTCTGTAGATGAGGGCTTCTCGGAGTGTGGCTTTGGGGGTGGTCTGGATCTGGAAGCGCAGTTGTTCGGCAGAGGGGAAGGTTTCATTGGAGGTGGTGAGGCAGAGGGTGCTCTTGGGGGCAATGGCGAGGCCCCCTCCTGGGTGGTTGGGGTGGTCTTTCCACTGGATCGTGTATCCCTCTGGGATGGCGGTGCTGATGTCAGGGGCGGAGGATGCATTGGTCCGGGTCTCTGTGAAAAAGGCAATGTCGGGTGAGAGAGAGTCGAGTAGGTACCAGATTTCCATGGCGAGTCTGTGTATGGAGCGTACATTGAGGAGGATGAATTTTAGGGTGTCGTTGGTGCTGGCATCGGCGGTGTTGAAGGCCGGGGTGGCGGTGAGGGTCTAGCGGCAGTGGAGGCAGGAGAACTGTCCATGTGTCGTGGTCGGCGAGGCCTGTTGGCATTCTATAAGTCTTCCCGGGTTGAGTACGAGGAGGGTGGTGGTGTCGTAGCGATGGGTAGTGGGAGGTCCAGGGTTCCTAGTGCTGGCCGTGGTCAGGTTGCAGACGGGCTTGCCTTTGGCGAGCCTTCAGTGTGCCGATGGCACGACTGCACTGCGGCCGCCATTAAGTAGGAGAGGTGGGAGGGAGGAGAGGCTGGGAGGCGGGAGCGGGGGAATTCCAGGGGTGAGGGGCAGCAGAGGCAGCAGCAGCGAAAGGCTAAAGGAACAAGCAGGCACGAGAAAATAAAAACAGTGGTGGAATTAGAGCAAGGCACAGTTGGGCACAATAACAGCTGCACAACAGGGAAAAATTAAGATAAAAAATGGCTGAGAAAGGTTACGGTGGTTGCAGGCAGTCTGGTCCCAGTTGGAGCGGGCAGCAGGCGCAAGAGCATATAGCAGCCTCGAACCTCCCAAGGAGGAGGTCGGGTTCTGGAGGCAAAAGACGGCACAGCAGAGCTGCGGGAAGAGAGTGCATCTAGACCAAGGGTCGGAGGTCTTACTCCTGGTGTCCTGATGCATTATTACTTTTATATTCTGTCATCAGTGATTCCCTGTGTAACATTGGCACTCGCCTGCCGGCTGGCAGAGTCTGCACTGTTAGCATACAGAGGTGCAATTTTAATTATAAAGCAATTCTGGAAACTTTCTAACAAACTAGTCCCTTAAGATTAGAGTAAACAGCACATGTGGCTTCGCTAGGCTCAGTTCTTTCTGTGGCATGTACTGCTGTCTTTTGATTGTTGGGGGTGTCAGGGTTGTGTCAGGGTTACCTAGCCAGGGTAGGCATTCTCACCTGCCAGGCTGACCTATTGGACTGAGAGTGACAAGTACCATACCCTTCTGTTTCCACAAATGTGGCTAGTACCCAGTACCTTCATCCACTGTGCAGCTAGTGACTCCCTGCAGTGTCCCTTGGCCTCCTCTCTCTGGAGGACAGTTCCCTCAGCTGTCATTCAGGTTTCCACCTCTTACTTAAACCTCATGCGTGGCTGGCCCGCTGGACACTAGCGCTATTTCTCTGCAGACTACCCTTAGGGCTAAGTATACAAACCTATTTCCTGCTATCCATGCTGTCTATCTGCTTTAGAGGCCCAGCAGGCATATCTCTATTGTGTGCATGTCCCAATTATTGAGGGTCTGTTTGAGTTCAAACGTGATGCACAACTAGAAGGGAGTAATCACCGGGCAGTTTCAAACCATATGTGCAATGTCTGTGTCTGTGTCAAACAGGGTGCATTTGGGCCAGTGTGTGTGTGTCTATTTGCATAATCACATTAAGCCTATGGAATGTAAGTTACGATAGTTGAACTGTGTATAGTTGAACCTTGTGTTCCTAGAAACTGTGTATGTGCACTCCAGAGTTTCCTTCAACTCTTTGTTCCTACGCTTCTGGCCCAAAATAGCCTTCCATCTGATTTGAATGCCTGAGAGGTATCAGAGGTCACCGAGATTAACATCTTCTACAACCATGCTATCAATCAACACCCATCCCTTAAAGTAAGTAGAGTCTGCAGTGTGTCATTTGCCCAAGTTTCAGGACCTAGCTCTCCCATAAGGTTGTGTATTGCCTGCACGATGGCACTGTATGTCAAAAAGTGCGTGCCAGGCAGCCTACTGTCTGGCACTAGGGCACCTTCAGCGTAAATACCTGCTGCTGTCCAGTCCCTCATGCATCTGGCTGTGAGAGATCCCTCTCTGTGTGTGGGCAGGGCCACCAAGGGCAGTGCCAGTGCATACAATGAGTCTCCTCAACACCTTTGTAGCACCCATTTCCAGCATCACAAGCAACTAGCCAAAGGTTTTGGCTTCTGTACTGGGCCAAGTTTCTCCCCATTAGAAGAGCTACCAATGCTCCCTCTCTGTGTGGTTCTCCAAACTTCCCCATTTCCTGGGTGTTTCAGTCCTCTGCAGATGTGTAGCTAGGTAATCCAATGTATAGTCAGGCATGCTGAGGCCACCACATCAGATCGGTGCTGCAGAGTATGTAGTGCAGCTCTGTCTCTCCACCCGTCCCGGATCAGTTCTCAGAGTTGTAAGCTGAGCGACTTTAACCATTTATGCTGGTCCCTGATCAGCAGGTTAGCAAAATAATAGAGTACTCTGGGTAGGACAATATTTTAGACAGGACAATCCTAGCAAAAATGAGCAACTTTAAGGTACTCAAAACCGCCACTCTACTGTGCAGTACTCTTTGGGCTCCCCCAAGTTTTCATCAAGCATATATTTATCCAAGTGGTAGATCTTTACCCCAAGGAATTTAAGAAGCCTTAGTTCTCATGTGAGCCACGTGCTTCGCACCACTTTTGGGCCCACCTGACGGTCATGGCCTACCAAGAATCGGCACGTTTTCTGGCAGTTAGTACCAAGGCCCAAGACTATCCCCAGCCCTTCTAAGCATTCCATGCTCCACTGTACCCCCGCCTGCTGCTCTGATTTAAAGCAGCAAATCATCCACATACAAGGAGGCTATATGCTCACTATCCTCCAGTGGAATGCCCCTCCCCAGGCCCTCAATGCAGAGTATACAGGCAAATCCCTCTACTGCCAGGGCGAACAAGAGCAGGGAGAAGGAAGCAGCCCTATCTGGTTCCTCTGTGGATTGTAAACACCACTGATATACATCGCTCGAGTACAACAGTGCGACTCATTTATCCCATTCCGCACCTAGGTTCATCTTTCGCATGATAGCCCTCAGGTATCCCCAGTGCAAACGATTTACGTATGTCAATAGAAAACGCTATTGCATCCAGGTAGACAAATTCCCCATTTCATCAAGCACCAGGGACAGCCTCCTGATATTATAGGAGGTTTTATGCCAGGGGATGATGATGTTTTTATCAGAGTGTATTAGGTGTGGCATGTGGGGCAGTAGGTCAGGTAAAATTCTGCTGGTAGCCTGTCTATTCCTGGTGATTTCCCCTGTGCGAGTTTCTTGATGGCTGCCTGTTTTTCGAATTCCACTACTGGTGATCCCAGCACCTTTTTGGCAGCCCTGGGCAGTCGTGTAAGAGCTGCTTAATCCAGTACACCCTCTACCACCCCTTCCAGAGCTGGATTTCAGTCACAGCATAGCTCTTGGTATTGCCAGGTGAACACATTGTGAATCTTCTGCTGGGTATAGACAAGCTCACTGGCCCCTCAATGTGACTGATAGAGCAGCCTCTTTCAGCTGGTTGCACCAACCAGGTGAGCAGTCTGCCTGCCCTCCCCCTCTCTGTGTGTGCTGGACAAGTATTCATCTCACCTATCGAGGACCTTCGGTATCGCCATTGTGGAGGCATGTTTCTCCTTCTCCAGTAAATTATATCGGATCACTGGGTCTACAGCATGCGTCCTCTCCAGTCATCTGACATTATCTTCCTGATGGGATGTCACCCGTCCAGTGATTTTTGAACTCCCACTCATTGCCTGATACAGTGGCCTCGCACTACAATATTGAAGGTGTCCCACCATATGTTCGTGTGTGTAGCTGTGTGCCAGTTGTGTTGGAAATAATGCCTGATCAAGTTAGACAGTGAGCCTCAGAACAAGGAAAAGTACAGGGAAGACATGCAAAGTTTACAGATGGGGATGGGCTGCACCAGTCTGCCCCAGCTGGTGTTTATGAGTGGTGGGCTATGGTCCGATAGTGTATGGCCTAGGTATTTCATGTGTGTGATATGTTCATCTATTCCTGGGGAGCACACCATCTGAGCTAGACGAATATGCAAGTCCTCCAGCGGTCACCCAAATCCCAATATCTTAACCAGTTGTAAAACTACCTGGTAGTCCAAAAGCTCAGGGAGTCCGCTAGCGGGGCACTGTCCTGTCTAGTTCTGTCTCTATCACACAGCTTCCATCTATAATCATCAGGGCTAACACATCTAGGGAAAATTTAAGGGCCAGAGGCTTTGGGGAACAGTCCCTGTCCTGCATTTGGGTCATAGATGCTGCCCAGTGTGTACTGAGCTCTGTTGAGTTTCCCCTGTACAAATACATATCTACCCTCCTTGTTAATAGTGACCCTGGTCGGTTCAAATGATGTCAGAGGGGGCACCCATATCAGCACTGCCCTAGCAAAGGAAGAGTAGCCGTGGCATTCAGCTGCCCCCTCCAGCACCCTTTCAATGTTGAAATTACGCCAACGTGTTTTTCGCAAAATGGTCACATCTACTCTCATTCATGTGCTTCAAGAATGGCAATAATCTATAGCGTTTACTGATGGAGTAGCCTGTGCTATTCAGCTGCCCCCTCCAGCACCCTTTCAATGTAGAAATTACGCCAACGTGTTTTTCGCAAAAAGGTCACATCTACTCTCATTCATGTGCTTCAAGAATGGCAATAATGTATAGCGTTTACTGATGGAACTCAGTCCACGCACTTTCCAGGTGAGAAAGGTATAACTGATGTCACTAGCAGCCATATATGTGCTTCTTGGAAGGCGGGCCTTCAAGTCCTTCTCTGTCAGTTGGCTGGAGGGCTCCCCCATCCATCTTTAGTATTTTGACTCTTTTGCCTCGAACTTGGGCCCCTAGCACAGTTGCACATATTATTGCAACAATGAATTTGCAAAAAACAATGACAACTTTCCCAAATTCCCCTTACCCAGGTTGATACTACACCTATTCAGTTAAACCATGTTTAAACATTAACACAATCTAGACCCCTACAGCCTGCTTGTAGGGGGGTATTTTTGGGGGTGGCAGTCAAGCCCTGCTCCAGTCGAACCTTCCCACCTCACGTCAGTTGTTGCAGAAGTACCGCAGAATATACCTGCCCAAAGCCCAGGCTTAGTGGCTGAAGAAATAGGATGAGTCTCTGAAGTGTATTGTCCCTCAACAACTGCAGTCACTCAAGGAAGTCTCAACAAGACACCCCTCTTGCAATTTTCCTCCCCTCCCCTCCTGCCTGACCTCCTAACAAATCTGTGGCCCCAGTCCGAGTACCTCATGGAGCACCTCTGTGTCCTCATTCTATGAGGGTAAGTTCATGTTGTGGTTGCTGGTGGGGGATTGCGCCAGCCCTGGAGGGCCTCCAAGATCTCATGTCATCTCTCGTCTATCTGTGGAATTGTTTTGAATGGGGTAACTTGCTTCTACACCCTGGGTCTGTTGAACCAATGATGCTTTCCAGTCAGTTTCAAGCACTGGCATTGCAAAACCAAAGGGGATGATGGACGGAGTGTTGAATATTGCAAGCACTCACCTCCAGTCAACTGATCTGGGTTTAATCCATCATCATTCTTTAGCTCACTCTGCCACCCCAGTTCAGACATGGCCATATGCAAATCAGTCTGACCCTGTGCCTCATGGGAACAGTCCAGACCGAACTGCTAAGTCATGTCTTCCCTGGACCGGAAACAAGCATCCTGGGGCTGGTTTCTGGCTAATCAGCTGTCATCAGCCAGCCTAGCTTGAATCCAGTGGCAAAGTGAGCAAGGGACCCACGTCTGGACATACCCTGCCAACTTAGGGTGAACAAAGCAAAACCAAAAGGGGATGATGGATGGAGTGTTGAACATTGCAAGCACTCACCCCCAGTCAAGCACTGGCATTGCCATAAAAAACACAAAGCAATTTATCAATTGTCACCTTCAGTCTGGCAGGGAAGAGCAACATGTATTTCAGGCCAGCATCATGGAGCTTTATTTGTACATCCAGGTAGGAAGCCCTTTGTTGCTGAACTGCAATAGTAAAGTCTGAGAAGATTACCACTGAGTCATTGTCCACCTAGAGGCGGCTTGCCATACAGGCCTGTTGCAATATGTAATCTCTTTCTTGGTAATGAAGCAAGCGGGCCACTACTGGAGGCGGCTGTGCCCATGGTTGGGAAAGCCATGCTGGCACCCCTTTCCATGTGCCCTTTACAGCACGAAGAACAGCGATAGTTCCTATGAGGCCACGTCCTTTGACAGCCAGCCTTCCAGGTCAGAGTCCATCTGCATCCTCTGATCTGCGGGTCCGGACTCTCATAACTCCTGTGAGCTCAGGCAGTTGGGTTTGCAACTTGGTCATGCTTGGACCATCGCTTTCAGGTTCTCCATTCTGATTGCGTTGGACTTTGACTAGGTGTTTGTGAAGGTTATCCCGTAGGACAGCGAAGTCCAGGGAAACTTGGTAAACTTTTTGCTCCACTACTTCAAGTGGGGAGTTGAGGGCATTGAGAATCTGCTTAAGATTGTCTGCAAGGACAGCATCTTGGGGTTTGTGGACAAGTGAACCAGGCTCCTCTTCAGTGTGTTTGTGGCTTTACAGCTGGGAGTCTCCTATATCCAGGGCCTGTCAATAAAATGCCTAGGTCTCTGTGACTGGGAGTGGATGTTTGCATCGTTTAGCATTCCGTCCATTAACTGTTCCTTCTGCTTTTGTCACCCTCAGTGGGAAGGGTATGCCCAAACATGGGTCCCATGCTCACTGTGCCACTGGATTCAAGTTAGCCTGGCTGATACCCCGAAACCAGTTCCAGACTGCTTGTTTCCAGTCCAGGGAAGATCTGGCTTGGCAGTTCAGGCTGGACTGTTCACATGAGGAACAGGATCAAGACTGATTTGCATATGGCAGTGTCCAAATCAGGGTGGCGTGATGAGCAAAAGAACGATTGATTAAACCCAGATCTTTGTGACTGGCGGTGAATGTTTGCATTGCTTAGCATTCCGCGGATCAACTGTTACTTTTGCTTTTGTCACCCTCAAATGGGAAGGATATGCCCAGACGTGGGTCCAGTGCTCACTGTGCCACGAGATTCAAGCTAGCCTGGCTGATGAGGGGTCATGCCCCGAATCCAGTCCCAGGATACTGGTTTACGCTCCAGGGAGGATCTGGCTTGGCAGTTCAGGCTGGACTGTTCCCATGAGGACTAGGGTCAAGACTGATTTGCATATTTGCATATGGCTGCGTCCAAACTAAGGTAGCGTGGTGAGCAAAAGAACGATGGAATAAACTCAGATCTTTGTGACTAGGGAGGAATGTTTGAATTGTTAAGCATTCCATTCATCAACTATTCCTTTTGTTCCAGTGGCCTGCAGCACTTATTGTGCCACCCACTTAGGTATCACTTTAACACATGTCCCAGGCCTACCAGTGCAGTCTGAATGCAGTGTTACACTGCCTTGTTGCTTTGGCAATTAAAACACCTTGTCAAGCCTTAAGCTTCTGCACCTGGACTCTGCTATCTGTGAATATGCTGTGACAAGTGTTGCCACCAAAGTCCTGGAATCTTGGAAGTGGGCCTAAGGTGCTTGCTTCAGTCAGAACCCACGTTCTGTCTAGAATCAGCATATTGGCGCCACTGCATGGATCGTACCCAACGCAATCGCCCCTGTTGCATGACCAGAACTGGTGCATCACCTCTGCTGTGAGGATTGAGAATGACGCAGCGCCTTCGGAACTAGAACTGAGTGATGCTCAATCCGGCACGAGGACTTTGTATCTCTGTTGATGGCTAACTCGATGACAATGCCAAGAACTCTACATTGCAGCACCTGTGCTCCTCAAAGCTGATGCATCACCGCTGTTGCCTTGATCAGGACCAGCACATCACCGCCACTGTGAGGATTGACACTGATGCATTGCTTCGACATCAAAGCATTGCTTCGGCTGCATCTTGCATCCTCCTTGACAGGATCTTTAACATCGATGCAACCCTTTTTGCTCAGCCGGCCCAACCAGGTCCCTGTAACCAGCCCGCGCTACTTCGCAGCCAGCCTGAACCTTTGACTTAGTCCCGGTCCAGCATGACCAGATGTCCCTTGTTGGCGCTTGGTGCTTTTCGGTGCTATTTTCACTCATTTCTTTAAAATTCAATATCTCTGGTTGCATTAATTGGATTTTTGTCTTTTTGATATTGTTTTATTTATTAGACTAGGAGCGATTTTTAGAACTTGGTGTGGAATTGTTTTGGATGGTGTTTTCACTGTTTTACAGTTTTACTGTTAGAAGTGCTGCACAAACACTTTGCACATTGCCTCTTAAGTTAAGTTTAACTGCTCTGTGCCAAGCTACCAGGGGGTGAGCACAGGTTAATTTAGGATGTGAGGGTGACTTACTCTGACTGAATTGTGGTTCCTTCTTGGACAGGGTGCACACCTCTGCCAACCAGAAACACAATTTCTAACAGGTCCCAATGTCTGCACCACCTCACAGAGGCAGTCAGCAGTCATGGTTTCGAAACTGCGTGCTTCCCACCTGTGTCCCCCCTGGATGTAGAACCCTCCCAATTTTACAGGTGTATTCATGGAGTTCACAGGCGGGTGCCTGGGGTCCTTTACTCAGGCTGTGCTGCCACTATTGAACTCACCACCCTTTCACTGTGGGCCGTGCTGGTAGGAGTTAGGGTGCCATGGAAGAAGAGCTCCATATGCAACACACTGGTCAAGGGAGGGCCCCAGCATTGTGTTGTTCCCGCTCCTTGGATGGCCATGCGTCTTTGGGTTCCAGCCCAATCTCTTCCCCTCCACAGATGCCGCAGTCCCACTCGTTGCAACACACTCAGCCCTGTGAGAGTGCCTAGGTTGTTTGTGGCAGCACTCAACACTCATGGCCAGAAGGTGCCATTTTGGCGGCCTTCGCCGAGGGGCACCAACTCCTCTCAGCCCGCAGGGTTGCAGCCCCAGCCTACTATGTGGGCTCAAGGGGATATGTGCACCACAATTGTGAGAGAGGTACTCTTCTAACAAAGGGGACAGGGTTCAATTTTCATAAAAACAATAATAGATCCCTTTTGTGAAACTTGCTAAGCTCGCTCAATGTTATTACTCTTGTTATAAAGAAAACCACATGCATTTATCATCCGCACTACTATCAATGCACTAGAACCTGCATGATGTAAAAATTGCTTTTTATTGCATTTAAAGAATCCTCAGTATTTGAAAAATCCTATATATATAAAAAACATAAGTTTCAGGCACGTTATAGTTAGGAATTAGCATTTAAAAAACCTTAGAAATTCACTGAAAAAACCATAGGTTTCAGGGGCGTTATAGTTAGCTGGACTTTTCACTCATACAAAACCATTGAAATTCCCCCGTTATACTTAGTTCAGCTAACTATAACTCGCGTGCCTGCAATGCACTGCTGATGACGCGCATATTACATCACTCATGACATGGTCAGTGACACCACTCATGACATCACTGATGACATCTCCAATGACATCACTGATGACATCATCCAGTGAATGCGTGTTTTTCTGAAAATTAAATATGTTTTATATATGTATATCTCAAGGTCGATGGAAGAATAAATGGGTATATAAGTGTCTAAATGGATGATTTTTGGGGGAAAATGTATTGTATAACTGACTGATTAAGAGTATCTTAGTGAATACAAGGCTTAGTGAGTAATGTTTAAATATGTAAATATCTGTATCAGTCTCTCACTTTGTGTATAAGTGGCTGCATGGGTTGGTGAGTAGCTACATGAGTGTCTATATAGGTTATTAGTTGGTTTTTGGAGTATGAGTGTCTGAGTGTCTGTATGGTTCAGTGGGGGGTAATACGTAGTGCATAGATGCATGAATGAGTGACTCACTGTTTGTATGTGTTGAAGACAGCATGTGTGCAGGACTGTATGGGTGGATGAGTGTGTGTATGGGTGTGTTAGTGAGTGAATGACTGTCTCAATAGTGTCTTTATGAGTAACTACATATGTTTTAAACTAGTATGTGTGACTATTGGTGTATATAAGTGAGTATATGTGAGAGTGAGAGATTGGAAGAGTTCCTGTATGAATAAGTATGTGTTTCTATAAGTGATTGTTTAAAAGACTAAGTATGTGTAAGTTTCTGTAGAAGTAGGTGTGGTGGTGTGTGTATAACTGTATATGCAAGTAAATGGATGTTTGATTCTTTATTAGCATGAGTGACTATGTGTGTGAGTAACTCTATGGATGAGTGGCATTGTGTAACAGGATGTATAGGTGTATGAGTACATATGATGAGTGAGTACATGTATGAGTGACTGTACAGGACTGTTGGTGAATGAGTGGATGTGTATGTGGATCTTAGAATCACTGAATACGTTGTTGTAACTGGTATTGGTATGTCCATTGTTTTGAAATATTTAGTTTCAATTTTTTAATGTGTGTATCAAAAGTTATATTAGGGTGAGAGGAGGTCTGCCACTCTGTCACAAGGATGATGTCATCAGGGATGTCATCAGTGATGTCACTTGAGATGTCATCAGTGATATCATGAGTGATGTCACTGACCATGCCATGAGTGATGTAATATGTGACGTCATCAGCAGTGCATTGCAGGCGCGCGAGTTATAGTTAGCTGAACCAACTATAACGGGGGAATTTCAATGGTTTTGTACGAGTGAAAAGTCCAGCTAACTATAACGCCCCAGAAACCTATGTTTTTTTCAGTGAATTTCTAAGGTTTTTTAAATGCTAATTCCTAACTATAACGTGCCTGAAACCTATGGTTTTTTCAGTGAATTTCAAAGGTTTGTTAAATGCTAATTTCTAACTATGCCTACAGAAATAGGACATGTGAAGAAAGAAGAAAAAACGCCCAGAAAGAAAAAAAAAGAAATGCAGAAAGAAGCAACAGAAGTCATCAAAGACGAAGAAAAGTGTAGGAAGAACGATAACGTGCAGAAAGAACAAACAGAAGGGCAGAAAGAAGCCTTGTTGCAAAATCATCCTGTACCCTCAACTTTTTCAGACAGATACTGGTGGTTACTGAGTCTGACTAACCAGTCCTAGAGCCAGTGTTATGTTAAAAGACACTTAGAATACAGTGAAAACACCTACATACACTAGGGAACACTATGCGTTGGGGTCCCCCTGTGATTAACAGGACCTCCTCTGTAAGCCCCAAGTATTTAATAGGGCAGGGGGATTAAAACTACCTCTTAAAATACGCCACAGGGCGTGTTTGTACACGTCACCTCAGGCCCCGTCCCCTCTCTTCCCCACTGTGTAAACACGCCCTGTGGCTGTTTTAAGTTGGGAGATTAAGTTCCCTTGAATCTTGAGGGTCCCTAGTGTCCAACTAGTCCACTAGGTACCTCCAGTAAGCGCAACAGAGCTGCGTTGCAGAGAGATGTAAAAAGGGGCACGGCCTCGACCACCTCTCTGCAACGCAGTGCAGTGGCGCTTACTGGAAGCTCCTGGTGGGTTAGTTGGCCCCCAGGGTCCCTAAGGATTGAAGGTGAATTATTTCCCCAACTTAAAAAGCGCCACAGGGTGTGTTTGCACACGTCACCCCAGGCCGTGTCCCCTCCCTTCACCACTGTGTAAACATGCCCTGTGGCTGTTTTTAGGTGGGAGATTAAGTTCATTTGAATCCTGAGTGTCCCTAGTGTCCAACTCGCACACTAGGTACCTCCAGTAAGCGCCTCAAAGCTGAGTTGCAGAGAGGTGTAAAAAGTGGCACGGCCTGGACCACCTCTCTGCAACGCAGCGCAGTGGCACTTACTGGAAGCACCTAGTGGGTTAGTTAGCCCCCAGGGGCCCTCAGGATTGAAGGGGAATTATTTCTGAAACTTAAAACGCGCCATCGGGCGTGTTTGCACATGTCACCTCTGGCCCTGCGCTCTCCCTTCCCCACTGTGTAAACACACCCTGTGGCTGTTTTAAGTTGGAAGATTAAGTCCCCTTGAATGCTGAGGGTCCCTAGGGGCAAAATAGCCCACTAGGTAAACCAGTAAGCGCCATTGCAGAGAGGTGTAAAAAGGGGCACGGCCTGCACCACCTCTCTGTAACACAGCGCAGTGGTGCTTACTGGAAGCACCTGGTGGGCTAGTTGGCCCCCAGGGTCCCTCAAGATTGAAAGGGAATTATTTTCCCCAACTTAAAACGCGCCACAGGGTGTGTTTGCACACGTCACCTCAGGCCCTGTACCCTCCCTTCACCACTGTGTAAACTCACCCTGTGGCCGTTCTAAGTTGAGAGATTAAGTCCCCTTGAATCCTAAGGGTCCCTAGGGTCAAACTATCCCACTAGGTACCTCCAGTAAGCGCCACAGAGCTGCGTTGAAGAAACGTGTAAAAAGGGGCGTGGCCTCAGAACACCTGTCTGCAACGCAGCTCCCTGGTGCATACTGGAGATACCTGTTGGGCTAGTTGGCCCTCACGGACCCTCAGTATTGAAGGAGAATTAATTCCCCAACTTACAACTCGCCAGGGGGCACGTTTGCAGAGTGCTGCAAGGAGGGTTGTGGCCTCCGGCGTGATGCCGGTCTTTTATTTATTTATTTTTTTAAGAAGGGGGGCTGTCTGGCCCCCCTTCTTTTTCAAATTTATTGGCCCCGGGGCATGGTCTTTAAAAAAAAAAAAATCTTTTGGAGGGGGCTGCGTTGCCCCCCACCTCAGTCCACTTAAGGCCCCGAGACCACATCCCTGGGGCCGGCCTTTGTTTTTTTAATTTTTTTATATATTTATAGAAACACCTAGGACATGCTGGACAAACCGTAGGTACCTATCACCATGATGAATTGCGTGATATTCATTAAAAGGCGACTATGCATTCAATGAATCCACGTGGAATATATTTACACCGCTAGTGAAGCTCTGACGTGTTTGACGCCCTACCATGCCTAATCCCGGTGCCCCCACCGGTGGGTACTCTCCAAATAGACACCCTTGTCGTTTATTTACACAAACATGAGTAGCTATTGACGGGCACATTTAATACACACGCACACTAAGCCATTCAAAGGGGATTCGACAAAAATTCCACCAAAACTATGCAAGAAACACCCCTCACGGTTAATAAAACACACATCCACCGCAAGATGTGTAATACTTTTTATTTTACTCTCTGGAAAGGAGATGAACCTCACTTGAGAGTCACAGCACGCTCCTGGCTGAGCCCAATGCTGTGTAACACCCACCATTGCCCGGCGAGTGCCACATACCTCTGTGTTGTATTCCACCAGCTAGTGCGTATTCTGTGACACTCTCTAACCCATGTGCACTGTAACACCACTCCGTGAATATGTCTTGCCACACTTGCCTTCGCACGGGTTATATTGCCCCATCTAACATGCCATCCTCGATTCTTATGTTATAACGCACAGCGCTATGCCATACATATTACAATCTGGGATCCATATCTTTGTCACAGTGCATATGCAATCTTACACTCCCCAGCACATATTTTATATTACAACTTTAGAGACTAGTTAGGTTACACAACACTGCCCTGTGCATAGTACACTCCAAGGTGCATATCACATAATACGTGCTAGTGCCTGTGCTATCTCGCACTCTCCAATGAAACTGTCATTGCGTACAATGTATTGCATATTATATTTTACGCCCCGGTTCATCTTATATCACACTTTTTGGTGCATAGTTTACACCATACACTATATCTAGTTTTCATTTTCAATCGTGCTCTCAGGACTATGTTCTATATAACACTGCGTTCACCTACCCTTTTCAAGGGCATTACATTTTGCGATGGGGGTGGAGGGTCAGGGGGTGTTTCTGCCAAGTGAGCCCGGAGTCACAGTCACAAATGTCCTCTTATTCCTGAATAAAAATGAGATTATGCTGCATACTTGTTCATATTTTAAGTAGTTCGCACAGACACACATTTTAAAAACAATAACATTCCTAATACCCACCTTCTCTGAACAGTTAGCTTGCTGCCCCATCCACCTCCTCCCTATCCTCTGTTGTCTGAATCATGGACTAGCCTCCTCCCTCCTTCCATGCATGGTCTGATGTCCTTCCACTGCCCTCCATTTAGCATGATGTACAAGTCCACTCCTCCTGCCCTCCATTGTCCAATTCTATGCCCCATCATTGACCTCCTGCTTAGCCTCTGTGCTTAGCTTGCTGCCCCTATTTTGCCCTCCAATGTCTTTGTGCATGCCCCTGCTCCATCCTTTTTGCCCACCATGTTCCATGGACCTGCCACTCCTATCTACTCTGAGTGTTCTGATGAGCTGCCACTCCCCTCCCAACTGCCTAGCATTGTCAGATGACTGTAACCTGTCCCTGCCACCTCCATCCTGCCTGTCCACATTCCATGCCCCTATCCCCTTCCTCCTGTCCTCCATGGTCCATTTTACTGCCACACCCTTCTGCCCTCCATAGTCTGTTGTGCTGCCACTGCCCTTCCTGCCTGCCCAGTGTCGTCAAATTGTTGCCTCTGCACCCTCCTACCTGCCTTCGATTTTCAGAGTTCGTGCCCCTGGCCTCTGCCTCTCAACAGTATCCTAATGAACAACTAGATTGCTAACATTCTATATTTATTACAAAAGTGTGGAACGCCTGACGTCATCTTGATGTAATCAAAACTGTAATACCTAGAGCATTTCCTTTAGAAATTACATATATGAGAGGGTCTTATTTGCATCAAAATTATGGTTAGTGCTCTAAAAAACTAAAATGGGGACATATTTTCTTAGTTTTCAAATAGCGACAAAGCACTTTTATTTGTTATCTTTATGTTTTTTATCCAGTTGACCACTTGATTAAATGTTGCACTTAGGGGAGAGGATGTGGTGTTACTTCCAGAGCTGCAGACTTTGCAACTGGGGAACCAGGTTGGAGTTTCTGCTTCAGCTCGACATTCTGTGATTCTGGTCAAATCACTTAATCTCCCCATGTCTACAACCAAAATGAATTTGTTCTTGTGTGATGTAACCAATGCTCATATAAAGCACTCCACACCTGACAAGTCTGAACTATATAAAAAAGCAAAAACACAAACAAATAAAAAGTGTTTTGCACACTTCTGTCATTGGGCTACATGTGGGCTACATCTGGGTGATATTTGTGCTGCATTTGGACTTTTTTGTCTCTGGTGGCCATCTTGGGAGATTTATTTGTTATGAAGTTTCCTAATTTCCTCATTTACTGCAGTCTCCTCAGTAGGAAATGCTTTCAGTTTTTTACTTTGATTCCATCAAGAAGGTATTCAGATATGTCACACATTTGCCATAAATTCTGAATGTTAGCACTCTAGTTGCTCATTAGATCACTGTAGTAAAGCTACTGCTCACCATGGAAGTCTGCTGCTGGTATTAAAAGTGCATGTTTCAGTCTGCATGTCAGAATTTTTATAATGAAATAGAAGAGAATTTGAGAAGTCACTCAAAATGTGCCCTAATTTTTCTTTCGTCAGCACTAATCATAATTTCTATGGCAAAATGAACCCCCTCATTGTGTTCCTTTTTAAATTAAATGTTTAAAGTGTTACCAGTTTATTCAAATCAAAATGGCTTCAGGTGTGCCATACTTTTGTCATAAGTAAGACCGCTAGCGCTCTAGTTGTTCTTTAGAACAATGTGGAACATTCTATGATTGGGCTATACTTGGGCTACATCTGGGTGATATGTGTGCTGCATTTGGGCTCTTTTGTCTCTGGTGGCCATCTTGGGAGATTTATTTGTTATGAAGTTTCCTAATTTCCTAATTTACTGCAGTCTCCTCAGTCGGAAATGCTTTCATTTTTTTACTTTGATTCCATCAAGAAGGTATTCAGATATGTCACACATTTGCCATACATTCTGAATGTGAGCACTCTAGTTGCTCATTAGATCACTGTAGTAAACCTACTGCTCACCACAGAAGTCTGCTGCTGATTTTAAAAGTGAATGTTTCAGTCTGCATGTCAGAATTTCTATAATGAAATAGAAGAGGATTTGAGAAGTCACTCAAAATGTGCCCTAATTTTTCTTTCGTCAGCACTAATCATAATTTCTATGGCAAAATGAACCCCCTCATTTTGTTCCTTTTTAAATTAAATGTTTTAAGTGTTACCAGTTTATTCAAATCGAAATAGCTTCAGGTGTGTTATACTTTTGTCATAAGTAAGACCGTTAGCACTCGAGTTGTTCTTTGGAACACTCTGGGACATTCTATGATTGGGCTCTACTTGGGCTACATCTCGGTGATATTTGTGCTACATATGGGCTCTTTTGTCTCTGGTGGCCATCTTGGGAGACTTATTTGTTATGATGTTTCCTAATTTCCTCATTTACTGCAGTCTCCTCAATAGGAAATGCTTTCATTTTTTTACTTTGATTCCATCAAGAAGGTATTCAGATATGTCACACATTTGCCATAAATTCTGAATGTTAGCACACTAGTTGCTCATTAGATCACTGTAGTAAAGCTACTACTCACCATGGAAGTCTGCTGCTGGTATTAAAAGTGCATGTTTCAGTCTGCATGTCAGAATTTTTATAATGAAATAGAAGAGGATTTGAGAAGTCACTCAAAATGTGCACTAATTTTTCTTTCTTCAGCACTAATCATAATTTCTATGGCAACATGAACCCCCTCATTGTGTTCCTTTTCAAATTAAATGTTTAAAGTGTTACCAGTTTATTCAAATCAAAATGGCTTCAGGTGTGCCATACTTTTGTCATAAGTAAGACCGTTAGCGCTCTAGTTGTTCTTTAGAACAATGTGGAACATTCTATGATTGGGCTATACTTGGGCTACATCTGGGTGATATGTGTGCTGCATTCGGGCTCTTTTGTCTCTGGTGGCCATCTTGGGAGATGTATTTGTTATGAAGTTTCCTAATTTCCTCATTTACTGCAGTCTCCTCAGTAGGAAATGCTTTCAGTTTTTTACTTTGATTCCATCAAGAAGGTATTCAGATATGTCACACATTTGCCATACATTCTGAATATGAGCACTCTAGTTGCTCATTAGATCACTGTAGTAAACCTACTGCTCACCACAGAAGTCTGCTTCTGATTTTAAAAGTGCATGTTTCAGTCTGCATGTCAGAATTTCTATAATGAAATAGAAGAGGATTTGAGAAGTCACTCAAAATGTGCCCTAATTTTTCTTTCTTCAGCACTAATCATAATTTCTATGGCAAAATGAACCCCCTCATTGTGTTCCTTTTTAAATTAAATGTTTTAAGTGTTACCAGTTTATTCAAATCAAAGTAGCTTCAGGTGTGCCATACTTTTGTCATATGTAAGACCGTTAGCACTCGAGTTGTTCTTTGGAACACTCTGGGACATTTTATGATTGGGCTCTACTTGGGCTACATTTGGGTGATATTTGTGCTACATATGGGCTCTTTTGTCTCTGGTGGCCATCTTGGGAGACTTATTTGTTATGAAGTTTCCTAATTTCCTAATTTACTGCAGTCTCCTCAGTAGGAAATACTTTCATTTTTTTACTTTGATTCCATCAAGAAGGTATTCAGATATGTCACACATTTGCCATACATTCTGAATGTTAGCACTCTAGTTGCTCATTAGATCACTGTAGTAAACCTACTGCTCACCACAGAAGTCTGCTGCTGATTTTAAAAGTGAATGTTTCAGTCTGCATGTCAGAATTTCTATAATGAAATAGAAGAGGATTTGAGAAGTCACTCAAAATGTGCCCTAATTTTTCTTTCGTCAGCACTAATCATAATTTCTATGGCAAAATGAACCCCCTCATTTTGTTCCTTTTTAAATTAAATGTTTTAAGTGTTACCAGTTTATTCAAATCGAAATAGCTTCAGGTGTGTTATACTTTTGTCATAAGTAAGACCGTTAGCACTCGAGTTGTTCTTTGGAACACTCTGGGACATTCTATGATTGGGCTCTACTTGGGCTACATCTCGGTGATATTTGTGCTACATATGGGCTCTTTTGTCTCTGGTGGCCATCTTGGGAGACTTATTTGTTATGATGTTTCCTAATTTCCTCATTTACTGCAGTCTCCTCAATAGGAAATGCTTTCATTTTTTTACTTTGATTCCATCAAGAAGGTATTCAGATATGTCACACATTTGCCATAAATTCTGAATGTTAGCACACTAGTTGCTCATTAGATCACTGTAGTAAAGCTACTACTCACCATGGAAGTCTGCTGCTGGTATTAAAAGTGCATGTTTCAGTCTGCATGTCAGAATTTTTATAATGAAATAGAAGAGGATTTGAGAAGTCACTCAAAATGTGCACTAATTTTTCTTTCTTCAGCACTAATCATAATTTCTATGGCAACATGAACCCCCTCATTGTGTTCCTTTTCAAATTAAATGTTTAAAGTGTTACCAGTTTATTCAAATCAAAATGGCTTCAGGTGTGCCATACTTTTGTCATAAGTAAGACCGTTAGCGCTCTAGTTGTTCTTTAGAACAATGTGGAACATTCTATGATTGGGCTATACTTGGGCTACATCTGGGTGATATGTGTGCTGCATTCGGGCTCTTTTGTCTCTGGTGGCCATCTTGGGAGATGTATTTGTTATGAAGTTTCCTAATTTCCTCATTTACTGCAGTCTCCTCAGTAGGAAATGCTTTCAGTTTTTTACTTTGATTCCATCAAGAAGGTATTCAGATATGTCACACATTTGCCATACATTCTGAATATGAGCACTCTAGTTGCTCATTAGATCACTGTAGTAAACCTACTGCTCACCACAGAAGTCTGCTTCTGATTTTAAAAGTGCATGTTTCAGTCTGCATGTCAGAATTTCTATAATGAAATAGAAGAGGATTTGAGAAGTCACTCAAAATGTGCCCTAATTTTTCTTTCTTCAGCACTAATCATAATTTCTATGGCAAAATGAACCCCCTCATTGTGTTCCTTTTTAAATTAAATGTTTTAAGTGTTACCAGTTTATTCAAATCAAAGTAGCTTCAGGTGTGCCATACTTTTGTCATATGTAAGACCGTTAGCACTCGAGTTGTTCTTTGGAACACTCTGGGACATTTTATGATTGGGCTCTACTTGGGCTACATTTGGGTGATATTTGTGCTACATATGGGCTCTTTTGTCTCTGGTGGCCATCTTGGGAGACTTATTTGTTATGATATTTCCTAATTTCCTCATTTACTGCAGTCTCCTCAGTAGGAAATACTTTCAGTTTTTTACTTTGGTTCCATCAAGAAGGTATTCAGATATGTCACACATTTGCCTTAAATTCTGAATGTTAGCACTCTAGTTGCTCATTAGATTACTGTAGTAAAGCTACTGCTCACCAGGGAAGTCTGCTGCTGGTATTGAAAGTGCATGTTACAGTCTGCATGTCAGAATTTTTTAATGAAATAGAAGAGGATTTGAGAAGTCACTCAAAATGTGCCCTAATTTTTCTTTCTACTGCACTAATCATACTTTCTATGGCAAAATGAACCCCCTCATTTTGTTCCTTTTTAAATTAAATGTTTTAAGAGTTACCTCTTTATTCCAATAAAGATGGCTTCAGATGTGCAATACTTTTGTCATAAGTAGGACTGTTAGCGCTCTAGTTGTTCTTTAGAACACTTTGAGAAGCTGCAGTAGAACACAAAGGAATCAACTGACAGTCTCTGCCCTTGTTGGATGTACATGTTTTACTGAGAATGTCAGACTTCATTCTCACATGACTGAGAAAGATAATGTGAATTGACAGAAAATATGCTCTCAGTTTAGCTTATAGATCACCTTCCAAATCTCTGTGGGAAAAGCATGAGAAAATATTTTTCTCTCAAACTTGATTTTTGATATCCCAGTAGAAGGCTTTTTCACATTGTAAAATCACATTAGAACACACCACAATTCCTAAAATGAATATGGTACCATCAACAAATGATTTATAATGTAACTAAAGTCTTAAAACCTTCTATTAACTGCAATGCTTTTTAATGAGGTGCTATCATGTATATTGGTCCCAAGATGCCTGCCAACACTTCTTGGATGAAGTGCAGACAGCCAAACAGATCTCACGATGAGATGTGTGGTTAGGCTATGCCCAGATATATATCTGAATTTACTTTTGATTTTCTCAGGAACTACTGAACAGATGTACTCCATTTAACCAAAAGGCACGACTCTGAACAAAGGGCTACCTTTTTGCCAAATTTGGTGTAATTCCGTTCAGCAGTTCGGGCTGTAGCTGCGATTAAAGGTTCCTGTGGAAAATTGCATGAGGAAAACACATTTTGGGACCCCCCTTTTTTCTCGGCCCCCGCTTGATGAATCAGCCCGAGACTTTCAGGATAGGAGCGGACCGGAGTTCCACACCAGTTTTGAAAATTTCACAAAGATTCGGCAACCGGCGCCAAAGTTATTCCAAATAGAATGTTGCAGATTTCCTATGGGTAATAGGTCCTAACTATAACTACCTACTGGCGACCACCAGTAGGTAATATATATATATATTCACTGAAAAAACCGTAGGTTTCAGGGGTGTTATAGTTAGCTGGACATTTCCCTCGTACAAAACCCTAGAAATTCCCCTGTTATAGTTAGTTCAGCTAACTATAACTCGCGCCCCCGCAATGCACTGCTGATGACATCACATATTACATCACTCATGACATGGTCAGGACATCACTGATGACATCACTGATGACTCTTTCTTTTCTCATTGAATCCCTCTTTCTGTAGAATCTTCAATTCATCTATAACAACCTCTTGGAAAGCATCAATTGCATCATATGCCATCCTTGGAATTGTTCTCGATTTAGTTTTTAGATTACTTTTGCATCCTTTTTGTGCAATGCCACTTTCCTCCAACCTCTGGGTAGCATTGGTTTCACGATTTTCCTGATCCTCGTCTAGTTCATGGAGTGTTAGGATGGCTTGTAAATCAGCTCCTGTAAGCTGATCAAAAGCCTCTCTTTCTTCTGGCATTTGAGTTGCTCCTTTTTTGGGATGTAAAAGATGTATTTTCATGAGTTTAATCTTCCGAATTAATTTATACAAATCTATGCGAGTCTACAGAAAGAGGGATTCAATGAGAAAAGGAAGAATCTAACTAAAGAACAATGGGAAGCAATTGGAAAACTCAAGGAGGATGAGACTATAATTATTAAACCCTCAGATAAAGGGGGGAATGTGGTGAGCCTCAGAAGAACACAATCTTAGGATGAAGCACTGTCCCAACTCAAGAGGAAAGAACACTATATTTCCATTAACAGACAACAGTATATGAAAAGCTTATCAGACTTCCATGAACTTATTACGAGTTGGAGAGATGAGGGAACATTGGATCAGGACGATTGGAACTTTCTGAAATGTGAACATCCAGAATTGGCAAGCTTCTATCACTTACCCAAAGTGCATAAAAGTAAAGTATGGCCTCCAGGGCAGCCAATCGTATCATCAAAAATAGCCTAGTGGAGAATACTTCAACATATATTGATCATTTTATTTCTCCTATGGTCAAAGAATTGAATTCATACTTACGTGATACCAAGGACTTTTTACGCATTATTGAGGGTACCAGATGGGAACCGGATATGCTACTAATAACATTGGATATTGTTAGCTTATACACATCCATTAATCACGAAAAAGGCCTGCAAGCCTTTAGCTTCTTTTTAGAGAAGAGACCATTGAAATATTGCAAGCATAATCAAATGCTTATTGAACTGACCAAGTTTTGCCTCAATAACAACATTTTCATTTTTTCAGGACAATTATATCTACAAAAGCAAGGTACCGCGATGGGCACGTGCTTCGCCCCCAGCTACGTGAACTTGTACGTGGGCTGGTGGGAGAAGCACGTGGCCTGGGCAGGTACCAATGAAAAATGGATGGACAGCATCGTTCTGTGGACACGATACATTGATGATCTTTGCATCTTGTGGCGTGGTCCACAGAGCGAGGCGGAGGAATTCATCAGAGTCCTGAATGTTAATGACCATAATTTGCAGTTTACAAGTTGCATTAGCAACAAAGAGGTTGTCTACTTAGATCTGAGGGTTCATATTGAAGGAAACAATATAGAAACGGCGCTGTATCGAAAGCCGACAGCAGGAATACAATCCTGCATGCAGGAAGCTGCCATCCTAGAAGTGTGGTAAACAACATTCCTTTAGGCAAATTCCTTAGGATGAAGCGAAATTGTTCCACCCCCTCAGAATGTGACAACGCTATAGGTCAGGCCAAACTAAGATTTAAGAAAAGAGGCTATTGTAGAGGCATTTTAAATGAAGCTGAAGGAACATGCAATGCCACAGAAAGAAGCCAACTGCTTATAGACAAAAATAAAAACAAAGATAAGATATCAGAGTCATCACCAATTTCACTGAGAAATCATCAGAAGTGTTTCAAATTCTCAGAAGAAATTGGAAGATATTAAAATCTGGGTAAAATGTTACCAGACAAACCTTTAGTAACATACAGAAGAGGCAGTTCCCTAAAGGATCACTTGGTGAGAAGCCATTATGAGCCGAAAAAGAAGAAAACAGCACCTGTTAAGGGATTTTTTCCCTGTATGAAATGCAAAGCATGTAAAAACAGCCACAAGGTAAAAGATTATCTTATCCCAGGGAAAAAGGCCAAAACCCCTATCTCAAAACTCTTGAATTGAAACTCAGACTATACGGTCTATTGTCTAGTGTGTCCCTGTGGGAAACAGTATGTGGGAAGTACTATTCATCCCACCAAGAAGAGAGTCCTGAAACATCTTAGGGCGATTAACAACAGGGATCAGAACTATCCTGTTGCGCGTAGTTTTGAGATGGAACATGACAGCAATAGTAGTCTACTCACATTCTTCTGCCTGGATCAGATTGTGAAATCAGAAAGGGGAGGAGATTTTGTGAGAAGGTTACGCACACTAGAATCTAAATATATTATCAAGTTGCAAACTAAAACGCCAAGAGGGCTTAACAACGAAGAAGAAATGTGGGTCCATATAGGCTGAATTCGGCTAGTGATCCAATGAGATTAGAACTGTAGATTGCAAGAATGGCTCTTGATATTCTAATTGCTTACAACATATCAACAAGTTCATCTAGGGCAGGAGGCACAACTGAATGTATGTACATAATTGAATGTCCAGAAAAAGAATAACAGGCTAAGAAGCGATGCTGTGAAATTAGCCCATACAGGGTGTAATAAGGGCACGGTGGCTCAGAATGGGATAAACAAAATTTTACAAACTGTAATGCAAAATGTAAAATGAATTCATTGCACTTAATAGCTTCCTGAAAATTAAGGATTGAAGCTTAGCCCCTAGTTTATATAAATTGAATTTTTTTTTTATAGAGTATTGATTATGCAAAGCTAATATGGAAGATTGCGACAGGGGGACCTTTAAAATTAATGAAACTATTTAGTTATATAATTTTTGACTTAACTAACCTTGTAAGTCAAAACTTTCCAATATGGCCGCCGAAAAAATGAACTTTCTTTATCGTTTTACTTGATTCACGAGTCACTTTCTATGTTTATGAATTGTATAGCATGTCTTTATTTAAACACATGATTTGAAATGACATGTTGACACTGACGAAGGCGGTAACGCCGAAACGCGTTTGTTAACTTTTGGGCAGACTTGACAAAATAAATTAAGAAGTAATCTTGGACACCGTGTATGGCTCAGGAGTGCGCTCTGTTGGAGAGGTTCTGCGAATGGGAGAGCCTGTGTTGTATAAAATTATGTTTGGCCGATGTCTAATCTTGTCACATTAAAATACAGCCCTGCATAGCTTTCTAAAACACTGTGTTCTCAATCTTGGTACAGTTGAAAATTATTATAAATCACCTGAGGGCGAGCATTACATTCCTACTTATCACCTAATGTGCTGTTGTGCAAGCATTGAAAACTGGTACCTCAGCTTTCTGGGCTGCTCAGGACAGGAGGTGGCCAGCAGCGCACTCAGGGAAGTGCAGCCAACTTCGTGCATGGCCGGCGATGTCCCAAGTACGTCTATAACTTAAGTACACACGTCCTACTTTCTAAATACCATGCGATCTGTCCTATGGGCATTTAGGGGCTACCTTAGGGTGATTTATCAGTATTAAAAAGGCAGGTTTAGGCATAGCAAGTGGTTTCTTTGGTCAAGTCGAATTTAAAGTTTTTAAACCACACCCTGAGGTTGCAGCGGCAGTCCTGAGACCATGTTTTGTGTTGTCACTTTAGTGGTGGCCGATTAGGTGCTGTCGTTCACCAGCAACTCTTAACTTTCAGGCCCTGGGTACACAGAGTACCGTATAGTAGGGACTTGTTGCTTAGTTAAATAATTGAATTAGGAATTAACCAATTCTACATTAGGTTAGGGGTCAGAACCCATACACTAAGCGCTGGATGGCAGTGCCCCAGTGTTCAGAGTCAATACTTCAACATTGAAATCAAGCATAAAGGTAGGGGGGAGTGACCGTGCAAAAAAGGGCATTATGTCAGAAGGTACGAAGAAAACTTAGGTCGAGTGAGGGTTGGTAGCTTTCATTACCTAACAAGGGTACTGTAATTCGAGTTTGACGTTAAGGGGTGCAATTATTTTATAGTAAGTGTGGTGATGTAGTGGTTGTCTGCAGTTAGATTTTACAATGGCATATTAACAGTTTGAAAAGAAGTGTAAACGTCCAAGGTAAAGTGATTTTTCTTTCAAATATTTGAAACATTGGGTGATGTTGCTTTCTGTTCTTGAAAAGTTCTCAGATGCTTAATGATTCTGAAGCGAAATTTCTTATAGGATAATGGTGGACCTCAATTGCTATAGGAACAATTTAACATTTTGATTGATTTCTATTCGTGTTGAAATGTGCATCCGTTATGACAACCATGGTTCACGTTGCATTTTCCTATGGAAACTTTCTTTATACCAACTTCTACTGAAAATTTATGGACGCAATCTATGCATCTACCAGACTTTGCGAGCAACCAGTTTTGTGTCCATATTTATCCTGTGCAAACAATTAATTTTAACAAATGAGAATTTCAATATTTTGATAGATGAAATAAATTTGCATGTTTGTTAGGGCTGTAAAATTGAAGAAATCCAATTTAATTTATCAATTGCCCTCTGCGTAAAGGAATCAGCAACTGCATTAGGTTCAAGGTTTATACATTTAATTGGGATAAAACCAATAAAGAGCTCGGAATATAAAATTAGATACTTTATTTATTGCAAGTCAAAATACATGCCATACCTTATTGAATGCACCTTTGGAAATGTTTTTATGTGTGGGGGGAGGATTCAGTCACTTTGTAGAACAAATTTCAAAGCATTGCATAAGGAACAAACATATAAAGGGTTCTTGAGTAAATTACACAGCGATAGGTCATACATCCCCACTCAGAACTGCAGCAATTGTACCGTAGTATGCAGGAATCAAGGATTTAAGTGGAGCTTAAACCTAAGAGCCGTGTGTCACGAGCCCTACTCCATAATAGAAACACTTTCAGGTTGGAGAATAGAACTGACGTATTTTGTACTGAGCTGAATAGCGCAGCGAGTGTTAGGCGGGCAAAACACTTGAGTCGAATTCAAGGCTTAGCAAAATGACGCTGAAAGATTTTATGGCTAAATGTAACACATGAATCATGGTAATCTGAATTGATTTGTCTTTGACTTAAAAAGATACTGACAAGAAGTTAAATAGCATTTTCAATAATACGAAAGAAAAGAGCTCTAGCTAAAGAAGATGTGAACAATAATTAAAACCATACCAAACATACCAAATTGCATTTTGAAGATAAATGAAATACATTATTTAACATAAATGTTTTGGTGTGCAATCCTAATTATTAATATTACATTCTAACTTTCCGTCAGATTTTTATTAAATCAGTACATATTATTTTGCAGAGAGGGAGGAAATGGGCCAGCTTTCGCAGCCATTGCTGTTACATAGTTGTTTTGTTCACATTTTGGATAAGTCCACATTACAGCCATTGAGATCTGCAACTGCAAGTCATTACTTATATACATACATTTACTGTCGGAGTTAGAAAGGCAAGTAGAGGATCTCCTGGGCCACTTCCAAAGCCCCCTACATGGGGTGCAGCAGCTGGAAGTAGCCCCCTGTGTGACACCCATCCTAATCTTAGCTAGGAGCTCAATCTATTGAGCAGAGATCAGCTGCATGTGACAGCTCCCCTCTCCAAATAGGGTGTGCTCAGTCACTGCAGTGGGCTTCTGGCAGTCGCGGTCCGTGCTGGTAAGCGTGGTGGGGGGACGCGGGGGTAATGCTGCAGATAACGAAATAGGAATTATTCATTTATTTTCCCTATTCTGTTGTCTGTCGACTCCCCCCCCCCCCCCGCCGCCCCAGCGCACCATCGTGTGTACCTGCACCGGACGCTGCTGGCTCCTGGGGAATGAGGAGCCAGCAGTGCTGAGCTTCTTATAAAGGCGAAGCAATGGGTACAGGATGATAAGCGGCTCCCAGACAGTGATTTGCCACTGAGGTATGTATGAACTAGAGAGAAGAGATAAATCTTTCACTCCCCCCACAGATACAGCAGTAAGCAGCAGGTGACACATGCCACCAGCCACCCTGGCTGTACCCCGCCCCTGTGTTGACCCTGTAAGCAGAAAGTGGCCGAAGACACGCTACCTCCCCAACCCTTGATGCAGTCAATAATGAAGAAGGAGCTGAGATTCTCAGAAGTGTGGAAAAGGGAGCAATGAAAGCTTCGATTAGAACCCAAACCATCTGCTTCTAATGTCAGATTTTGATCTCAAAAGCACTCTACTAACAACATGAAACAAGTTTCATTCATACATTCTATGTGGCAAATTTAGAAGCTGATCACATGGCAATTTGGCAGGAGTTTGGATCTCTGACTCTTGAGCCCTCCAGTATATACCATGGGTGGTAGGACACAGAAATACAGGTCATGGAGATAGAGATAAGGCACACAACTGCCTGCCCTACAAGAAGGCTGTTACCCCCAAAAAGGAGCTAATAACAACCAGCATGAAAATGTCAACATGGCAGCTACAACTTTGAACCCTTCCATGAACTTTGTGAGGCCTGGAAAAATTGGTAGTATTTGACAAAAGTGTGTGTGTGGGTTATTGAGGCAGGTGAAGGGCAACATTCAAGCTTGAAGTCTGACGTCCAAGCAAGGCAAAATGGTTCACTTAGGAGTAGCTGGGCATTAGACTTATACTTCCAGAAAATTTTTCTACTGGCATTTGACTACTATATTTTTGTGAAAAATGCTCTAAGATTAGGATGATAGAACTGAGGCCTAACAACGATTGGAATGCAGTCAGCTCTAGGAACTGTTATCTAGAATTCCTGGTGCTTTAGCTTGCACAGTAGTTTTTGGAAGGGGATGAGACTCCTCATCCAAAATGGCATATGTTGTCAAACAAGTAGGCCCTACTAGGTGTGAATTTAAGCACACTTCTAGAAAACAACTGAGTCCTGACCTATTTCAGAAGGCAAGGGATGGGGCTGTGGCTTTATTTGCCCAGCTGCTGGCCAAGGCTGAGTTGAGGAAAGAAACATTCCTCTAATACTTGCAGCTTTCCTGGTGGCCCAGAGACCAGGAGCCTGCTTTCAGGGCCGGGTGAGCTGTTATTACTAAACCAGGAAAATCACCATCACTCCACGTTATTCGTGCAGTGTGAGTCTGCTTTGAACATTGTCTCCAGGCCTTGATTTCTTGGCAGACGATCTGTGGCACCACAACATACTTTACTTTATTTAGCCTATTTACTTCACAAAGGGCGGGAAATTAAAAACAATTGGCCCATTTTTGCAACAGCTTTTGGAAGGATGCGGGCGATCAAAAAAACAAATTCACCAGTTGTGGGGACTGGAGAGGGGGGTGGTTAAGCTAGGGAAATGACAACTGTTTATATTGACCTCAATTAAGCAGAAACGCTTTCTTTAAAAAATCGACTGCACATGGCAGGGGCTCACATTTATCAGAATTAGCTGGTACTCACATGGCAGATAATGGAATAAGGAAAGGGAAACAGCCTACTACTAATGAAATGGTGATTTCCTCCTCCAGCCATTTTATTAAGAAACATCGTGCAGGTCAACATTTTGGCAGGGTGTTCAACAACTTCCTGTGGTTGCTATTTGCAGTTTAACTGGATATTTACCTTGAATCAGTTTCAGGGAGGGATGGCATTTACTCATTCTTCCAGTCATGAGTGCATTCCGCTAATCATTACTGAAGCACATGAATCATGCACACAAATAATATACCTTGATGGAACAACATTCCATATTGGGAATTGTCATCTTATATAATTCACATATAAACCATGATACCATAAAAAACAAATAGACAGCGATGGAGTATGGAGCGACAAGATGATCCACCATGACAAAAAAAAACAGTCTAATCCGGAAGTCAAAGTGCATCAGAGAGCACTGATTGTAACATCTAGACAAATACACTGTTGATGCCACCATACCATGGGAGTCTAATCCAGATATCTACTCGAGCACATGTGATGAGCTTTTATTAAAATCCAGCTCAAATATTTATCCTGAATAATTTCGTGGACCTTGCTTGTCTGTTTTAGCAGCACGAGCTTACTGACCTGGAAACATTGTCAACGTGCTTATTTAGTTTCATGGCTCAGGCACCACAGTAATACAAGACAACCTCGACCCACAGTTTCAACACTTTGTTTCCTAGAAAATGTGCATGATATATATTTTTTGATTTCTGTAAAACTTCTGAAAGCAAAAAAGGCATATTTTAAACTGCCTATTGCTGACCAGTGACTCGACTCTACACTAGCAAGCAGCTTTGGGTGCATTAAATGCTAACCCATTCAGTGCCTAATTTGTGCCAGAGGATGTAGGTGGTGGTCACAAACAGTCATTTTTTGGAACTGGGACTTGATTTTCATGATCAGACTTTGACCCACAGCGAGAAACAAAAAGGCAGAAAAGGGAAAAAAGATATGAAAGAGAAAGTAGAAAGTAGAAAAGCAGCTACGAAGGGAGAAATTAAGGATAAAAAAGAACAAGCAAAGGAGCAATTTCACAGAAGCATTTGTGAGTATGAGAAGTAGTGCTATAAGCATACTCAATCAATCAATACCTTTTTTCAATTATTAAAAAAACTCCTTGAACACCTTTGGTCTAGGGAGTGGGTTTCCTCCCCTTCTTGAATGATTTTAGCCGCAGGGGAGGGCTTCACGGGGTCTTTGATGGCTCAGGCAGAGGGGACGCACATTCCTCTCCCCATAAACATTGTTTTTGGCCCCAGGGGTGGGCTTCCTGGGGTGTCTGATGGCTTTTGATAGATAGGCATGCAGCCCTTCTCCCTTTTCTAAACACAGCCCCGGTAGTAGGCTATTCGGGGCTTATACTAAATACATGCAGCCTGGCCACCATTTTCTTTTTTCATCCTGCTGAGAGTCTTGTGGGATGGCTGTATTTTATTGCTGTTTTTTTATGGTTTAAACCTGGGGGGCCCTCTGGTTACCCCCAATGGGGCCTAGGGGTCAGGGTATCCCTACCCTACCCCCATATATATCTTTTTTTTAAAGAGCCTTAAGACAGGGGACTAAGTCACTGAGTCCTATAATGGCTGCCTGTAACATTTTCCTCATGTTGCTGGCATTCATTCAGAGCGGTTGTACTTGTGGGGGTCTGACTTCTGCTAGATCGAAATGGTGCAAGGGAAATAAAGCTCCTTGGGACAATCAAAATGCTCTATTGTTAAAATGGCACTCCCGTGAGAGTCTTGGAGACTCTTGCAAGCACAACTGCCAAAATATACAACTATTTCTGATTCTTAATATCTCAAAAACTACTGAACAGATTTACACCAAATCAGAATCTGCAGACCACGATCTAGCTTCCTTGCAAATTTAGTGTAATTCTGTTCAGCAGTTTTTCCATAATCTGTCTTAAAGACGTCCATGGAAAATGCATTGGGATTTTACATTTTGGGATCCCCCTTTTTTCTCAGGGCCCGCATCATTGAGCACCCAAAACTTCCCATGAAGGAGCTGAGGTGGATGAACTTTTTTGGGGGGTAAATTTCATGAAGATGCTTTAAACAGAGCAAAGTTATCAGCAAACAAAAACACTAAATCTATGGAAAACAGACCAAACTATAACTATCTAATGGCGACAACCACAAGATAATATATATAGAGGGAGAGATATATATTTATAGAAATAGATTCATATATAGATAGATAAATATATAGACTATTTTCAGGTTTTTCATAGGTAAGGGCATTGGAGGCAAGGTTTAGGGGTGGGTAAGAATATTGAGTGGAAAAGATGTTTTAGTGTCAAGGCTTAGAGGTGGGTAAGGGTATATTGTGGTAAAGTTTTTTTTAGGGGTGGGTAGCGGCTTAAGGCGGTAAGTGTGTTTTTCGAGATTAGGGGTGGGTAAGGTTTTTGAGTTGTAAGGGTGTTTTTAGAGTTTAGGGGTGGTTAGGGGTGTAGGGTGTTAGGGAAGGCAGAGTCTTCAAATTGGGGCCGTTGTGCTGCCAACAGACAACTAGCATGGAGTCAACGTATGTGTGTGTGTGTCTATATATATATATATATATATATATATATATATATATATATATATATATATATATATATATATATTACCTACTGTGGTCGCCAGTAGGTAGTTATAGTTAGGACCTAGTTTCCATAGGAAAATCGTTTTTTGTTTTCCCAATAACTTTGGCGCCGGATGACGAAACATTGCGAAAGTTTCAAAACTAGTGGGGCGCTCCGGTCAGCTCCTGTCTTGAAAGTTTCGGGGTGATTCGGCAAGCAGGGGCCGAGAAAAAAGGGGGGTCCCAAAACGTGTTTTCTCGATGTTAATTCCCATAAGAAACTTTAGACACGGCTACAGCCCGAACTGCTGAACGGAATTACACCAAATTTGGCAATAAGGTAGTGCTTTGTTCAGAAAGCACCCTTTTTTTAAAAATGGTGTAAATCCGTTTAGTAGTTGCAGAGAAAATAAAAAAATAGAGGTCAAAAAATCAATTTCCCATAGGAAACTTTAGACAAGGTTACAGCCAAAACTGCTGAACAGAATTACACCAAATTTGGCATAAAGGAAGTGCTTGGTTCAGAAAGCACCCTTTTTAAAATGGTGTAAATCTGTTCAGTAGTTGCTGAGAAAATCAAAAAATAAAAGTTTCGATATCTATGGCCGCGATGGATCCGCGCACCCTGCCGATCACGAGCTGCATTCTAATTGGCTATCAACACTTCAAACCAGAAGTGTTGGCAGCCATCTTGTGCCTCGGTGATGTCATTTGAGATGTCATCAGTGATGTCATCAATGATGCCACTGACCATGTCATGAGTGATGTAATATGTGACATCATCAGCAGTGCATTGCGGGCGCGCGAGGTATAGTTAGCTGAACTAACTATAATGGGGCAATTTCAATGGTTTTGTACGAGTGAAAAGTCCAGCTAACTATAACGCCCCTGAAACCTATGGTTTTTGCAGTGAATTTCTAAGGATTTTTAAATGCTAATTCCTAACTATAACGTGCCTGAAACCTAGGGTTTTTTCAGTGAATATATATATATATATATATATACAATTTTTAACAGATCCCGTCGGTTCATCTTCCCCAGTTGGATATTACGGTAGCACCATTCAGGAAATCTTTTGTACATACTGTGGGGCAGATTTATAAGCCCCTTGCGCCTCATTTACGCCGCCGTTGCGTCACTTTTGTGATGCAGCAGCGGCGCAAATCCTGCGCCATGGTGCGGGGAACTTACAACGTGACGCATCTGGGAGATGCGTCACGTTGTAAAGCCCTGCGCCAGAAGTAGGCGTTCCTGCGCAGGGGGGGGCGTTCCATCGCAGGAATGCCTCCTAAAAGTGGCTGAGTGAAATCTATAAGATTTCACTCAGTCACTTTTAGGCCCATGCTGCGTCAAAACCCTGCGCCTGCCTGAAGCAGGCATAAGGATTGATGCAGCATTCACAAGATAGGGCTCCCCAGAGCATTGCTGGAGCTGCGCAACTCCAGCAATGCGCCACTTTTACGGCACAGATGCGTCACGCATCTGTGCCGTTTTTGCCCCATGGTGCGCCGCATTGTAAATGCGGCGCATCCATGGTGGCGGAGCTGTGGCGCACAATAACTGGCGCATCCCTGCTGATATGCAGGGATGCGCCAATTATTGTAAATATGCCCCATAGATTTTAAAAGCAGCATTCATTGTTTCTACAGCATAATGGGAAACGTAAGCAGTGCTGGCTGACGTGTTTTGGCTTGATGCCTTCTAGTTGGGCTTCATCTCCAAATAATGATTTCTCCTCTACATATAAATACAGTCCTTCTCCATTGTCAATGAGCAAAAAACAACTAGACCTGTAACTACCAATACTTTTTGGAGTATATCTGCCACGGTTTTGCAATACTTTTTTATAAATAAGTTCCATAATCATCATTCAATATAAAATACTTTCTAGCCAGTTCATCATGTATTGCAAAATATAAAGAACATTTTGCAAAAGCTTTTGAAACATCATCTTTCAAAATATATTTCATTGAACTACTTAAAAGGGCTTCTGTGTTTTTCCACGTGACACTAATCGCTAAAAAAAGTAAAGTGCCACATCCATTATTCAATGACCTAAGGTGCTGGAGAGTATTAAAAACAAAGTGCATCATTCAATTGTGCAAATAGCAATTGATAACCTTGATAACATTTGATCAACATTTGATAAAGTGCAATTTGGTAAAGTGCTTTTGCGTAGTAATTAAATGACTATCATTCATGACACATTTACATTATACTCATCGATCAATATCAATTCATTATTTAAGTTATTCCTAATAATGATTTCATAGATCACTAATACAGAAAACTAAAATAATTTTTCACTTTGTCACTCAACCCATCAACCTGCTATTTTTCATTTGATAATGATTCATAAAGTGTATCATGTAATTGCCTAGGATATTGAATGCACTTCACAAATGGATATGTAATTCTGCATTATTATTGTGGCCCCATGGAGCTTCTGTTCCCATAATCAAAATACGTCTGGGTTCTTCTCTCTTCAATTCCATCTCTCTATCCCCTACTCTGGGATTTATTCTTATATGGTGTATGCTATAGTATTTGAACCCCTCCAATGGGCCTTTATGAAATGATTGTCCTTTGCGTATCTTCTATCACAGTTTTTATCACTCCTATGTGTTGTAAATTCTTTACATTTTTTAATAGTTCTACCAATGTATGGTTTACCACAATCATATTCTAGAACATAAACTACAAACAAAGTATTGCATGTTATTCTTTCTTTTATCTTGATTTTCCATCCTTCAAAGGTTCTAAATTCTTTTCTGTTCAGGCCATTTCAACATGCTTTGCAAACAGCCCATTTCACGTATCCTTTAGAGTTTTTCTTGGGTTGTACAAACTATGGGCCTTATTTATGAAGGCCTTGCAACACTTTTGTGCAACTGTTGCGTCACTTTTCGTGACATAGTTTTTAGTCTAAACAATGCGCCACGATGCGCACTATTTACTAAGTAATTCATCTATGCAGATGCATCACTTTGTAAAGCCCTGTGCTACATTATACCTGTGTCAAGTATAATGTATGAAGGGTGGGCGTTCCTCCGCAAGAAAGCCTCGTAGAAGTGTCGCTGGGGAATCTATGAGATTTCACTGTGACAATTCTAGGATGCCACTGAGTCAAAACCTTACACCTGCCTCATGGCAGGTGTAAATGTGATGCAGTGCCATAGGCACAGGCCTACCCCCTGCATTGGTGGAGTTGCATCATGCTTACGACACAACTCCAGCAATGCATGACTTTTGCGCCGACAGAATCATCAGGATTCCTGATGTATCTGTCATTTCTTGTGACATGGAGCGTTGTACATTAAATTCGGCGCATCCATCGTGTCGCAAGGAGGGCACAGTGAAAACCATTGCAGCGCTGTTTTATCGTAGTGATGCAGCTGTTTTTATAAATGAGGCCCTATGTTTTAAAATGTCCCCCAGGCTAGCAGTTCTCTGATAAATGATGTTGGGATGTGGGCCCAAAATATCATTTATATCCTCATTGTGTTGCAGGATATGCTAATTCTTCCTTAAGATCTTTTTTATATCACAATGTGCCAAATTATATTCGATTAATAGTCTGCATACATTGGGGTCCCGACCATCAATTGCACTTGTTGTTAATGTGTCCATATCGTGCTGGTACAAAAAGGATTCTCTATTCTTCATTTTTGTCCTTTTTAGTGCATCATCTAGGACGTTTCTGCAGGTAACCTCAAGCAGGAATCTTCTGATCATTGTGGCAGCTTCCTTAACAAACTACTCCTCCATTGAGCATATTCTTCGGTCTCTTAATATCAGGCCATATGGAATACTTCAGTTTAATATTTTTGGGTGCTCAATATCGGCATGGAGAATAGAATCACTGCAGATTCTTTTTGATCAACTGTAGTATATAAGGCATTTTCCTATAAATTTAGAGCAACATCCAAAAATGTTATGTTGTTTGCACTGTATATTTTAGTAAATTTGAAATTCTGTTCATTTTGATTCAGAAACCTTATGAACTCCAACAAATGGACATCACCATCCCGGAGGATAAATAGATTGTCAATAAAGTGGGTGCAGATAACCACATGCTCCATAAATGTATGATTCTCCTTAGCCCAGGCTATCTCTTTCTCCCACTACCCCATGGATAAATTTGCATATGTGTGGGCGAAGGCGGTCCTCATGGCTATCCCCTGTGCTGTAGATACCATTTGTTATTAAATATGAATACATTGTGTTTTAAACAATATTCCAGCATCTGAATTATCATTTGAGTAGGCTCCAAATATTATAATGGTCTGTCTCTCAGAAAGTACTCACAAGTTAAAATACCATGATCATGGCTGATCCAAGTATATAATGATACCACATCTAGTGTCACCATGATGTAGCTTGATTTCCATGCAGTATGATTAATCTTCCAAAAAAAATCTATAGTTTTCTTTGTGAAGGAGAACAGACTTGTTACATGCGGATGGAGAAATAGACCCAAATACCTCAAGGTGTTTTCTAACAGGGTTCCAATGGAATGCACAGTAGGTCTCCCTGGTGGTCTGTGGAGGTTTTGTGTATTTTAGGAAGAAAATAAATAGTTGACCTTTTCGCATTGGTCACCCATGAATACTGATATTCTTATATTTCAAGGAGGCCTTCAATCATTTATATAACAATGTATGATTTCCATACTTTTTACGGGATTACCTTTTATAGTGTTCCACTTCTTTTAACTGACGATGAGCTTCCAATAAGTACATTTTCTTATACATAATGACTATGCTGCTCCTTTATACAAAGCTTTGATTACCAGAGATTCAATGTTCTTTAAAGCACTGATATCTTTCCAATCATACCAAGTGAAGTTGCCTCCTTGGCTCTATTTTCCTCTCCTTCACAGTCCATTAACATCCTCCCCCACTATCTCATCAATATCAGTGGGTATGTTTCATCTGGGAGCTCGTTCTTGTGCAGAGCAGGCCATCGTACTTATCAGAAAGATAAACAGGATTCAGCTGGGCTGGAATCACTGCATGGGCTGACCTTTGGACTAGGCCTGGGCGAAGCACTACGCTACGCTCGCGTAGTTTGCGAAGTTTGCGCTACTTCGCACTACGCGAACTGCACGTAGCACAGTGCGAACACGCGTAGCGTAGTGTTGCGTAGTGCTGCGGTCATTTTTTGCTTGCTCGCGGTCCTCAACGTCAAGTTGGCGACCGCGAGCAAGCAAAATGACATCCTGGCGAGACTTTTTCCTTGTTCGCGATCGCGAGCATGGAAAATAAACCTCCCGGCGAGATTCCCAACGCGAGAAGGTCAGGTTTCTCATTGCGAGGGGTCGCGTATGCTCGCGACCGCTCGCGATGAGAAACTACCAGTTCGCGTTGAGAAAGCTGCAGCTCGAGTAAAAATCTACTCGAGCAGCAGAAAACTACAGCTCGCACTGTGCAAGATGCCATTTTCAATGATTGCACAGTGCCGGTTGCTTGTCCGCACTGTGCAATCATTGAAAACAACATCTTGCACAGTGCGAACATGTTACTTCGCAGTTCGCGAAGTGCTACGCGTAGCTCGCGTAGTGCGAACTTCACTTTGCGTAGCTTCGCGAAGTGCTACTTCGCGAACTACGCCCACCCTTACTTTGGACCGACATGGGCTCAGATTTCACTCGTACAAAAACCAATGAAATTCAGCAGTTATAGTGAATAGCTAACTATAACATTGCCCCCACAATGCACTGCTTATAACCTCACACATTAAATCATGCATGACATGGTCAGTGACATCACTGATGACATCTCAAATGGCATCACCATTGACATCACTGATGATATAATTCAGAAAACCAATCACACACCTACTCAAACACCCTCATACAGCCTCTCATATACCCACTCAATACAACCACACAATTTTACTTATGCGGTAGCTTAGTATATATCATTAAGTCTTAGAAACATTTACGAAGCACTTACATTCACTGGCTATTATCATCAGTGATGTCATCAGTGATATCATTTGAGATGTCATCAGTGATGTCATTGACAATGTCATGAGTGATGTAATATGTGAGGTCAGAAGCAGTGCATTGCGGGGCGTAAGTTATAGTTAGCTCAGGTCACTATAACTGCTGAATTTCATTGGATCTGTATGAGTGAAATCTGAGCCTAACTATAACTTCTCTGTAACCTTTTTTTCAGTGAATGTCTATGTTTTTTAATGTTATTTCCTAAATATACCGTCCTGTAAACTTTTGTTCTGTTAGTAAATTTCTAAGGATTTAAAAAATATATATTTCCTAACTGTAACCTGTAACCTTTGAGAGTGAGTTTGTGAGTGAGTGCATGAGTGTCTCAGTGGGTGTTTGGGTGGATGTGCAAGTGTCTGCGTGGGTCTGTCAGGGGGTGTGTGAGTCTCTGAATGGGCCAGTGAGTGGGTGTGTACGTCTCTGAATGGGTTTGTGAGTGTGTACGTGAATCTCTGAGTTGACCTGTCAGTAAATAGAAGTCTGAGTGGTTCTGTGAGTGGGTGCCTGAGTCTCTGAGTGGGTCTGTGAGTGGGTATGTGAGTCTGAGTGGGCCTGTTAGTGGGTGTATGAGTCTTTGAGTGGGTCTGTGAGTGGGTTCTTGAATCTCTGAGTAGGTCTGGGGGCGGGTGTGAGCGTGTCTATGTGGGTCTGTGAGTGGGTACATGAGTCTCTCAGTGGGTCTGTGAATGGGTGCCTGGGTCTGTGAGTGGGTGTGTGAGTCTATGAGGGGGTCTGTGAGTGGGTGTGTGAGTCTCTGACTGGGTCCGTGAGTGGGTGTGGGAGTCTCTGAATGGTCTCGTGAGTGGGTACATGAGTCACTGAGTGGGTCTGTTAGTGGGTGTATAAGTGTCTGGGTGGGTCTGTGAGTGGGTGCATGAGTCTCTGAGTGGGTGCATGAGTCACTGTGTAGGTCTGTGAGTGGGTACGTGAGTGTCTAAGTGAGTCTGTGAGTGGGTGGGTGAGTGTTTGAGTCTGGTCTTAGCCTGGGGCAACAAGGAGAAATTATTAATTTATTCTTGTTTTTGCTGTTTCCATGTGCGCTGCATTCTGCACAGGCAATTTGCTGTTTAAGTAGAAACAGCACATCGCCATTAGGGATTGTTCAACTGGGAGAAGGTGTCCCTTCCTCCAAATAAACAATCATTAGAAAATGACGAGTTGCAACTTCTCTATGTGCTGTAGAATGCAGCACACATAGAAGTTACAAATCACCATTATTAATTATTTATGTGACGGAAGGAACACATTCCTGCACATGAATAATAATTCCCTGCAAGGCAGGCCCCCTTGGGTTCCTGTGTTGGCACAAGGCAGCTAAATTTAGCGCCAGTGCTAGGAGAAACACAAGGGTGTGCCACATGATTGTATATACAGCAAATCCCTGCATTTCCAGAATGCCGGAGCGTGGCGTTACCAATTGTGGCATAACACAGCGCTCCGCCATCCTCTTGTACATATTCCCCTTGGTCCAAAATATAACTACCTACTTGCGACCGCCAGTAGGGGGGTCAGCACGGCCACCCTTCATAATTAAAATTAAAGCACCGGGAAGGTGGTGGTCCCTGAAGCTCTGAGGAAAACCAGGAGGGGGATCACTGCAGCCCACCTTCATTATGTGAATAAATCTCTTTGGAGGTGGGGCCCCGGGGCTCTAAGAGCCTTAGAAGGGGGGCACTTACCTCCCCTTTTTAAAAAAATGCCCCTGGAACCTGGCCCACCCGTGGGCTAATTTCAAAACAATCACAGGAGACCATCCTTGTTTTTTTTGGTGTGAATTCACAGATCCACACAAGATTTTGCAGCAAGATTGAAAAAAATATGCTTTTAAACCCCAACCGGGTCCCTCTGGGACCCCACCACTACACAGCAGCGGCCCATGCAGGTAAGAGCAGTGGGGATGGGTCGGGGGGATTTTGACAGATGTTCACGAGGGGTTCATGGTCGCCTGACGAAATCACCCCCCACCCGGCCCCACCGCTCCACCGCTCTTACCAGCACGGGCCGATGCTACCACCACATCTAGGGGCTCAGGGTAGTCCTACCCTGCTCCGTTTTCTATATTTGTAATGTTTTTATGGAAAAACGGAGTCCCAAGATGGCTACCAACACTTACTGTTCGAAGTTTTGGCAGCCAATTAAATTTCAGCACTGAGACTGTTGGATCCATGCCCCTAGGTATACAAATTAGGATTTCAGTTGATTTGTCTAAAATCTCTGAATGGATTTACACCAAACTACAAAAAGGCACTACTCTGGACCAAGATCTGGCCTTCTGCCACATTTGGTGTAATTCCATTCAGTGGTTTGGACTGTAGTCATGTGCAAAACCCTATGGGTATTAACATGGGGAAAATGCATTTTGCGACCCCCCTTTTTTCTTGACCCTGCTTCACGAATCACCCTGAAATTGTTAAGACAGCAGCTGAAGTTACTAGCAAATTAATTTTGAAAATTTAGTGGGAATTTGACAATGGTGCCAAGGTTATTGGCAAAACAAAACACATTTATTCTATGTAAACTAGGTCCTAACAATAACTACCTTCTGGCGACCACCAGTCGGTAATATATAAGATCTCGGTAGCCCACCCATGAGGAGTGACTCAAGGGTGGGATACATGCCTAAGGAAAAACAGTTTGGGGATGTGTTTTCCCTCCTTGTCTATGTCTCCAACTTGTCTGCAGGAACAAAAGGCATCCCGCCTGGGATTGTTGCAGGCCGTCCTTTAGAGGCAGCTTCCTCTTTGAAGCTTGCCTTTTGGTCTAACACCCGGAGTAGCCTTCCTGGGTGAGGAGGTAACACCTCACTCTGTGGCAACGAACTTTGTTCCTTAGCCTGGGAGTTGTTCACATGTCTAACGCCTTGACGCCTTTGGGTATTTTCCGGGCTTTATAAATCCCCTCAAATCAATAAAATCAAAACCCCAGGTGGACAGAAAATTGTCTGTTTACTAAGGCCTGCATAAGGCCACTGGACTAGATAGACACAGAATGGTAACATTCTAAAAGTTGTTTAACCTTGAAAGTGACATAAATCTTGACTTAGAATCAAGTTGGATTTAATGCCATGATAAATGTGATACCTTACAGTATCCAGTTATGTAGTCCTATTCAGAAGTTAGCCAGGCTGGAATACCAGCCGTTATCCCTGTGTTAACGAATGGGGATAGGAATTTTTCCCCAGCAAAATGACAATTTTGAAGTGTTGCTGTTAAGAAGCATAAATGTTTTTTATGGCTTACTTAACAATATACAGCTCCTTGCCATAGGACTTCATAGGCCGTCCTTAGGGAAGTCTAACATATAAGGTTAAGGGAGTGGTGGCTTTGCCATTGGTTTTAATAGCAAATTCGAACTAGCATTGTACATATTTCCCTTCCAGTTTGCAGTGGCAGGCTGGGAGCCATTTTGTCCTTTGTCCCACTCAGGGAGGCACAACCAGTGCTGCAGCCCTGTGTGGACACTCTGTTTTACATGCCCTGGGTACAATATACTCGGCACTTATAAGTAAGTCAGTACTTGCCAATTGAGTAAAGCCAATTTGACATACTTTTTCTAAGGGTTAAGAACACTGGCACTGAGGTCTGGTTAGCATGCCTCAGTGCATTCTCTGAGTCGAAATACCGGCAGCATCAGTCCAAAAAATGTGGGGGTGAACATACAAAAAGAGGCATTTTCTTACAGCAACTCTTATAGCAGGCTTATAAAAAAACTTGGGGCACATTTTTTCCCCAGCAAATTAAGACCAGTCCCTTTCAACACAAGAAGAGAAGATTAATGGAATTGTGCACCAATGACGGTAATTTTTTCACTACTATGAAGATATTGAGTCCGGCAGAGTATCTACTTTTGTCATCCGTTTAATTCAATAGGTACAAAAAAGCATCGTCCAGCCAACGCATTTTGTTCAGATTGGTTACTTGAACTTCATCAGGGCTAATTATCAATGATCCATGTATACGTAATCCAATGACGTCGTAGGACTCTTACACCAGAATGATAAACTCAAGCATTTGCGAAGTTTAATTGCACGTATATATTAAGTCTCAACACACTTCATTTCTAAATCTTGAGTATGCTCATGAAAGAGCATACTCCTTTAAAGACATGCAACCATTTTTCAGTCCACAAAAATAATATGCATGGTGCAGATTTTCACAACAAGTGTGCTACCGGTGGCTTTTACAATACTATACTACTTTTCAATGAAGAGGACTCTTACCCCCGCAGATTTTTCCTTCAATATCTTCACACTGCCGGTCATCACATTCACAGTTTTTACCATGGACTCTGCTATCTCCTGGTGGGAAGCAAGTGCACTGGCCACACTCACATTTTCCTAGGGAAAAAATGTAAATGAAAAAGGTCAGAACATTTCTGATTCACAGGAAATATTAGTACACTCTGAACATGAACAGAAATAAACACATGACTCACAGATATCAAATGCAGTGAACAAGTTCACATGTCAATGTGCATAATTATCTTCAGCAGTCTTCTATAAGTAAACCTTTAGACAACAACATATTGAAACAGTCATGTGTCTATTTGTATTCTGGTACACATCACATTGCAATGATTGTTGTTCTACATTCTCACTTATTATCCTCTCACCACCAGTATGGAACGACGAAGGTTTCATACTGTGCTGACTGACATAAATAAGCTACCAGTACCCCCTATATTTTATTTTGTTACAGTGAATAACAACTCAAAAAAATGCTGGCTGTCTAGAAAAGGATGTTTTATTAATTGGTCATTCTAGTGTCGCTTGTTTATTTTAATGTCTTCTCCAAAATCTCTTTGGAGAAATGAAAACAATCAAAAATAGTGTCAGCGAACACACCCATGAATTAAATATCATATTGAGTGGCAGCGTCTTTCTTGTCTGGACTCGGTGGAGAGGGAAGGCTGATGATTTGGGTGACCCTATGTGCTAAGGTGTGAGTGCTGCTCAAGTCAGCCCATAGTGAGCCAGTGCTACATCTGAGTAGATATGGTGCTGTCCCACTCTCACCGTTTCATGCAACACACCACAGCAATTATGGTTACTGCGCTACAGTGTATGACTACATTGTAATTTTGCCCAAAGATTGTCTCAAACACACAAAGCCCGAAATAGCAGGAGGACGTTTGTATTAATATGGTTATGATATTCTGCGGATGTAGCCTCGTTTTTTCGGCCTCGGGCAAAACAGGATTAGGTAATTTCATCTGGAGGGTGGGGAATTGCTTGGTGCTGGCTCCCATTTTGCCCCTGGTGTTTCATGAGGAGTGGTGTTTCATGAGGAGAAAAGAGATCATGAAGAGAAGTAGGCTTGAAGAAAGTCTCCTTACAGAGTCTCATCCATTCAGCTTTTCTATTTGTATTAGTAGTAGTAGGATAGTAGAAGCACTAGTAGTAGTAGCAATGGTAGGAGTCATAGGAGGAATAGTTGTAGGAACAGAAGTTTCCATACTATCACTGTCATTGAAGATGAAGATAATAAAATTGATGATATCACTAATAATACTACTCCTACTGCTGATCATATAAAAGCTATAACTACTCATGTGACACATACTAATAACGCTACTGCTACATATACAAATGTTCATACTAAAATAATAGCAACAATAATAATAATACCAATATGCCTAATGATAGGTAACAGATTCACCATGAAAATCTATACTTAATTGAATTATTACAGCCTGCAAGTGGCACTGACATGATCATGACATCATAATTTCTGCTGCCAGTTCAGAGGACCCGGAACCTCTGTGTGCAAGTCTGCAAGGTACAGTGTGTGCCCAGCAGATTTGTTCCTAGTGTAACAAAATATGCAGGTCCTAAATGCACAGACGGAATATGGTATGGTGAGCTATGGGAGAGTCTGGAGGGCAGCTTAGGTGCTGTGCTCGCTAATGCACTTTGCATAGCAAAGTATTCCATGTTCATTACAGCTATGAGTAGGTTCCAACTGCCCACATGGCTGACACGTAAAGTGTATAGTTTGACCATATGCACCCTGTCCATGTAGGTCACACTCAGAGTATAATGTTTGATTGATGGGGCCGTGGCCATGTGGGTGAGAGGAAGAGTGCAGCGTTTGATCTGAGGGACTATGCCCACAACGGTGATGCTTTTAATCTGAATTTCAAGCACTTCCAACAACCTCTTTACTGCAATAGAGATCAGTATGAAATGAAAGTCAACATGAAGCAAGGCACTATTAAAGGCTACCCAACTTGTGGGTGAGTTACTGGCCCTCGAGAAACACACCTCTGTGAGGGTGTTGCTTGACACAGACTTTGGCCCACAAACACAAATACACACCTTTGTATTTCCCAGCTACAGATCAATTTCAGCAACCAATCACTTATGTGGACCAGAGAGGGATGTTGGCTCTACTGTGCCCACACCTGCTCAGATGAGGAGCATTGCCTGTTTTCCGTTCAGTACGCAGAGGAGGCGTGCACCACTATGGAGAAAGATCCATCTCTGGTAGGTTACCCAAGGCTCTCTATTACTATTGTATGACCCCAATGAAGTAATATTAAGAAGTGAACATCTGACATGAAGATTACAGCAAGTACTCTGAAGAAGACAGAGGGTTTGGGGATGCACTCCTCCACAATGGCTTTTTTATTCCTTGGAAAACTGAGGTCACCACTGGATTATACAACAGTGACCAGAAACAGATATCCGTCGTCTAATTATATTTTTGTCTGCCCACTTGACCAGATTTGGGCTCACCTGCCATTACACTGACAACACTCTTTGTAGACCTTCGGAGCTAAGGACCCAGATGAAGAAAGTGTTGATACTCCTTGTCCTAAGAGGGTTCTTCAACAGTATCTGGGGACACGCAGTTATCTTGGAGGAGAAGTTAAAAAGAAGAGATGGAACTAATGCTTCCAATGGCCTTCTTCTGTCCCCCAGCTTTTGTTACTGTCCCTCAATGGTCACCAACCCCCAGCCAGCCCTTCTGCTCTGATGGGCAGAATCCTGTATGAATAGATCTGCAGAAGTGCTCAGGACAGGAGTCAGACACAGAGAAATGCAAGCACTGGGATCAACCTATACAGAACTGTCTTTACGGTTACTCAGTGAATTTCTGTTGCCCTTCAGTATCAGAAGCAACCTAAGAGTGCAAATAGTCGTCCATGAAACCAATTGATCAACACTGTTAGAGACAGAGTGGTACATAAGCCAGAAAGTGCCCTCTTTTTAAAAACAGTCAGAAAACTGTAATCCTCCGACATCACAAGGGTGCATATTTGTGACTGTTTCGATTTCACAAATCCTCTCCAGCCTATACCCAGAAACTAACTTTAGCCACACAGGCCCTCATTAGTAGACTCTTAATTCTAATGCGGAAACAGTTGCCAGCGCCTCCTGAATTATGCGATTTACAAGAAGATCTTGAATCTCTTTAATTTCAAAGAGAGATTGTGGCTGCGGAAAACAGCTGAAATCTCCTTGATAAAGTTTGGTGGAAATGAGGAATTCCTTTGGGAATTGGACACAGAATTACTGATTCCCCAAGTAAGTCAATTTTTCTTAGTGAATCCTTGGAGTCCAACTCATAGTGGGCTGAATTTCCCCCACCGCTAGAATTACTTTTGCCCTTGGTATTGGTAACTCTGGGGGTGGGGTAATATCAGACCATTTTCTGGCTTCTTCCTAACAAGGGCCATATAGTCAAGACCTACAATGTTGTCATTCATGTAGAAATAGGAACAATAATGACACAGTCTTATAAAGGTATTCCCCCACATATTTTTTATTTGAGATTTCAGACATCCAGCCATGCCACAATTATCACCAGGGAGGCTGGTTGTGAGAAATTAGAGTATTAATGGAGGAGGCTGAGTTTCCACCTCAAATAATAACCACAGCACTTGTCAGGATGAACCCTTAAAGCTGCTAAGTTAACCTGGGCTCACCCCGCTGATAGCTATGGCACAAAGCAGACAAGCTTAATTTAGAGGTAATGATTAAAGTATTTAGACAGTACTCAAACAGTAATAAAGTCAAAACGCAACACAAGAAAAATCCCAAACCAATTCTGTAAATATAGAGTACATTTTAATGGATAAAAAGACACCAAAACTACAAACACTCATTGAGTAGAGCCAGAGTTATGAATTTTTAAAGCTTAAGATTCAAAATAGCATTAAATAGCACTAAGTGTGAACAGCGGTCACTTGGTTACACTTGACCAGGATAAGGGTAGGGATTAAGGATGACCTTGATGTAGAGTAGGTCAGATACAGGGACCAACTTTGTCCTGGTAAAAAGTTTTACCTTCGGACCTAGTATCTGGAATCCTCAGTGGGACAAGGTACCAGACAGTGTCTGTAGTGGACCCAACATTGTTAGACAGCCGTTGTACAAAGTCTTGGCTGTCTTATGGTGGGAAAGCTTAGAGAGGGAACTATTTGAATTTAACCGACAGAAAAAGGTCCCTCACCAGCTATATACTTTTCACGCCTTCAACCATTGAAGATTTCTACCTTCGGACTTCGCCATGTTTTTGAAGCTTGAATTCTTCCAGAGGGGCAAGACTGCAGACTGTAACCAAAGAGTGCTCCACATGGTCAGACACTGCGTCAGTGAGGTCCAGCTGAATAGGATTTGCTGCTGTGTAGAAGAACGTACCGGGAGAAACCTGAATCCTTTTTTTATATAACATTCTTTATTTATTTTATAAACTTAACTTGCACACCAGCGGACATTGACATATAAAGTAAAATGACAAATGATACAGTGAGCACCCACCCAATTTGCGACAAACATACATATATGTCATAGATACAGTATCAAGAGCAACCTGAATCGTTGGCCTCGAGCAGCGCACATTCATCGGATTGGCTTGGCAGTTTGGCCCCAGTCCTCCACCAGTTCTTGGAGTATAAAGTTGGCAAAAAGGTTCCAAGTCTCAGATTTCAGGAAACTTTAGGTGGAGTACACTTTGACAACAGTCAAGGATCCAGGACCTTGGGAACAGCACTTGGGGGTCAAGACCCACTTCAGCAGAGGCCGGAATCAGGACCCAGAGTAGGTCCAGTTAGAAATGGTCAGCTCGAAATGTGAAGAAGGGCCTCCTGAAGCTTGTTGTGTCTCTGTAGCCCAAACAAGAGCCTTATGACCCTTGGACTCCACTTCTCTGTCCTGGATACAAGAGGGAGAGCAAGGTAGATTCTTCAGTGATCTTTAAAGGTCACAGAGAGCAGTTCCAGTCCTTTTCTTTTCTTCTTCAGGTCCAGAACTGATCAGAAGAGGGGTTTCTGGTTGCCTAATTTATGCCTTGTGCCAGTCTGTGGGTGTGGGAAACTCCTGGCTGCTCCCTAACCAATAGGGCAAAAGTTCCCAAGAGTGACTCCATCCATGTTTGCAGCACCTCCAGTGGGGTTTAACCCCTTCGGTGCTCATGACGGAACGGTTCCGTCATGAGCGTCGGTTGAGCTGTGCTCATGACGGAACCGTTCCGTCATGACCACGCCCGCGCAAGCAGCGCTCAGCACAGCGGGGGAATCCGCCCCGCATGGAAGGGGTTAATGCAAACAATCCTAAAGTGTCCCTTTCTGCCCAAACCTATCATTGCAAAATATTTCTTCCTCTATGCAGAGCTCCTGTGCCCACCATAGAGGTATGTCTAGAGAAATGAGCAATCCCTTCTCTGTGGTCTCTGAAAAAACCATCTGTGGGCAGCTCCTCTTCCACTGGGCCTGGTGCCTGACTAGCTGAGAGGACAAAGGAAGGGGCAGGCCCAGGTGTTACTGACATTTGTCTGTGAGACGGAAGCGCCCCGTTGAAGTTAATTAAATTCCTGAGCACAGCCCAGATGGTCAGCCTGCCAGAGAAAAAGAACACCTCCTCACACTCAAGCCCTTGGTTCACCTCTGTGAGCAAGTTCACACCTCACTGAGGTGGCTATTCTCTCCTGGGTGACAGTTCATGCAAATGGCTTCTTGAGACTTGAGGCAGGTAACAGTGCCCGGTCTAATATATTTATTAGAAATTTAACTTTACCAATGAATTGGGTCTGTAATTAATATTTTTAAAAGTCCAAGAATTAATTCTGTTGCTGTTTCCTAGCGGAGATATCAATATTAAATTTAATACTGTATCTCAAAGCTTTCCTATAGAGAGCTAACACTTCTATAGTGATGTACCCTTTTGGGCGTTTTCATTGTAAGGACATGTTTAACACTGAAATTTTGCATGTCCTACTCTTAGATACTATGCCCTCTGCCTTTATGGGCAGTGATCATGTCATTGAATGCAAGGAGGATGACTTTGGCGGACCTCTCGAGATGAGCAGATCCTTCCCTGTCTAAACACTGCGGCCTATCCAAACAGCCTACCGCCATGAAAGAGATGAGATGCTCTTCTCTTGGATGAATTTCACACACCGATCTGACGGGTGTGGCACAAATATTTGCATTACACACGGACATGTGTATTTACCACGCGCTCCTAGAACTGTCAGTCTCCTTTCAATGGGTGCCCAGCTGGGCCCCGCGTGAGTACCCCCTGCCATTTTATGGTCGCATTCGATACTGGTGTGCACTTCCTCACACTGACAGGCTATTGTTAAACCTCAGGTGTCCCTCATTGCTAGGTGCTGATGAGACCCCCTACAGGTTGTGGGGTCGAATCGCCGTCGACACGCTGATACAAAACAAACTATCCCCTAGCCCTACTAATATGGTAGTAGGCAGTGAATGAATATTGTTTACTCATGCCATGGTCATTTTTGTAAGAATTGAAACAAAAAAAAATTCACAAACTGTCACTCTTGTAAATAGTAGGTTTACATTTTACATGGTACACCGCGCACTTCTTTTGATGAACTTTATTACGTCTATATAAACAGTAATTGTTTCCAACCTTATTGTGTGTTGACCGACTTTGACCAACAAATGTTGCCATTGCACTTAATCATTATCGTGTACTATACACATTGACCACAGGAGCCATTGTTCCCTGTTACATTATGGACAGTGAGGCATACTTGACTTATTGATTTCTAAAAGAAGGGAGAACACCATGTAAAAGATGGTCATTTCCAACACTGATTGATCCCATGCCTTGGACGACCATAGAATACTATTTGTTTAAAATGCGGTTAAATTATTGAAGTAAAAAATTTTTTTAATATAAAATCTATTTATAAGAATTTGTTAAAAGATCCACAAAAAATTTCAAGCCATAGCATTCCGAAATGGCCACTTCATCAGTTTTTTTTCCATGACGCTGCTGATTATGTGCACTGGATTGGAAGTGCACGTGACATGTTGGTGCCATTATGTAGAGAACAGCAGAAACAGGAAACAATTAATAACATTGTTAGTGTATTTCAAAACACCTCACTGCTTAGAATGAAGTCAGGCTGCACAAGACGTAAAATTAGAAAAATAAATACAATCATATTTCAATTTGCTTTTTGATGTATTGTAAATTGCCAATTATACCGTTCGCCGAAACAAATCAATCTTGCTGAGCTATTTTGAGATTGAAACGCCCACTAAACCTGTCTTAGAATCTAAAACATGTTTTAAATAGACTACTTTCTAGTTAATAAGTGGTAGCCAGCTAAAGCATTAAACAGCCAACTAGAACTGCCACTCTTTTGCAATTGCAGGAAACCTCTGTGCAACAGGGCATATTGGCTTGTAAAATACTAGGGGCAGATCTATATTGGAGATGCGCCACTTTTACGCCGCCGTTGCGTCACTTTTGTGACGCAGCGGCGGTGTAAACCCTGTGCCACGTTGCGCCATATTTACATCGTGACGCATCTATGGAGATGCGTCACGATGTAAAGCCCTGTGCCACGTAAAACCTGCGTCAGGTTTCACGTGGGCGTGTCGACAGAGGGGGGGGCGTTCCGTCGCAGGAACGCCCCTGAAAAGTGACTCAGTCAAATCTATAAGATTTGACTGAGTCACTTTCCCAACGCTGATGCGCCAAAACCCTGCGCCTGCTTGAAGCAGGCGTAAGGCTTGACGCACCATGTTAGGGATAGGGTAGGTTGGAACAGTGCTGGAGTTGCGTCGCGCTTGCGACGCAACTTCAGCACTGCGCCAACCTTACGCCATCGGATGCGTCACGCATCTGTTTATTCCTGCGCCATGATGCGCCGCATTGTAAACGCGGCGCATCATGTGTGGCGCAAGGGTAAACTTGTGTGACGCATCTCTCCTGGCGCATCCTTGCTGCTTTGCAGGGATGCGCCAGGAAACATAAATCTGCCCCCTAGTGTTTTTCAAGGAATAATGGAAACAATTGTATTAGAAATATTATACTTTTTAAATTGTAGGGCAGGGGTAATAGTTTAGTTTGAAGGCTATTGGTCTTTGATATTTAATCTTGCCATTGAAAACCTTCGGTCCAATTGCACCTCCGCGGCACCATGGCTGGCAAATGGCATTGTGATCCTCTCAATCAGTTCTGACTTTTTAGTCATGAGCACAATCTAAACCAAGCAAGAATCATAAATCAACAGGAAAGCAACGTTTGTCATCTTGGTCCTCAAGGCTCTTTGCTAGACTGGTCTGGATTGAGTCACAGGCCCATATTTATCAATATTCAAGCAACGCAGCAAGACACCATTTGTTGCGTTAAAGGGACAAGGCAGGAATGCACCATATCTATGAAGATATGGTGCATTACTGTTGGCTGCCTGTGCTGGAGTACAAACTGCTGCCTAACTCCAACGCAGGCACCCTTGCACCATGGTGCATACTGACACATTCCAAGGTCTACCAGTATTGTTAATCTGGGAATGATTCCAAATCCATGGGTGGATGTGTGGGAACAACCACACTCCACCTATGAAACGCCTCCCTGGGGCAGAGTTACGCAAGGCAGTGACTTGCCCTGCCTTGCATCATTCCAGATTTGCCAAGCTACACAGGGTCACGCAAGGTGGCCTTGCTTTGCTTGGTGAATCTCATTATAGGTTCTGTGTCGCCATGCGCCCCCTTCCGTGGAGCACAGGAAAAGCAAAACCCTTGATAAAGATGTCCCTCAGTATTTGAAATTATACTTGTTTCAACCCTGTGGTTAAAATTCCATGGGTCTCATCGGGATATGAAACAACTGCCTTGGTACACCCTACACCCTATTTTAAAGATAAAATGGAAGGTCCCCATTAGTAGTCTTAAATTAACACAATGACAACAAATTATTTCTCATTAACATCTTAGATAAGGGATGTTGGCGCAGTCACAGTGAAAGGCTTACACCAATGATGTGTTCACTTCCTCTGTGTTGTGTTACAGAATGTGTGCTACAGTGAATTAATAAATAATTGTTTTTAGGCCCTTACTTCAATTATACCATGTTGCCATTGTTACACTCTCAACATGGTGTTTTTGCAAGGATGTTAACCAGCTCAATATCTCATTAGGGTCAAAACATCAACATAATTAGAATATCATGGAATTTGTGGCTCCAGTAACTGACCAAATAGGGCATAAGCTTAACACGCATAATGGCTTACCAAAGTACAACCATCAGCACTCATCTCAACTGTGGCCATGAGCTATATTTTTTCCTTGTTCTTCACTTAGCAGTAAAGGCCCGTTTTGAGTGACCCAGTAAATGGGCTGGATTGCCCCCGAGCTGCCACCCCCAGAGTTACCAATACCAGGGGCACCAGTAATGCCAACATAGGGTAAAATCTGGCCCATTATGAATTGGAACCTAAGGGTACACTCTAAAAATTACAGGGGCAATCAGTAAGTGTTTTTTGGAATCCCTTGGTAATTCATCATTTTGGGCTGGACTTTCACCTCAAGATTTTGGCTGCTTGTAGCTGCTGAAATGAAATCTTGGGGTGAAATTAAGAGATCTACAGTGTTTCTGCAGATCCAATAATTCTGATAAGGCTAGTCACCAATCCAATCGGAATCAAGAGGTCCCTTGTAATGGCGGCCCAAGTGTGTCACTACTCACACAGCACTGTACTGTTTCACATCAAACTTTCAATCATAACATGTGCAACTCTAAATTCATATAATTTTTCTGTGGCCATTCTAAACATATAAATTGCTCTATATGTAGACGCTTCTTTTTTTTAGTTCGATGACTCTTGCAGTACAGACCAAAAACTTGAACTGGCTTCTCTGCAGTAGCTTGTTACTGAACCATCAGTAAGGTCTTAATGAGTGTCTTATATCCTAAGTATTACATTTATATGTAATCAGCCTAGGTCTTCCTAGCTGCTCAGCCAGAGTGAGAGATGGTAATGGAATGTTGGTGTGACTGTGATGAATGGAATGTCTGGGTGCCTGTGTGGATGAGTGGTGACAGTTGGAGATGGGCTGAGCAGCTAGGCAGGCTGCTCCTGGTGGGGCTGGTGTAGGAGATGTAGGAGCTGGTACATGGCTGAACTGAGATTGATTCTACCCTGAACTGGAAACAATAAAGAGGACTTGAAATAATACTACAAGGTTACCAGTGTCTCTGTGTGCAGGGTACAACAAAGTGATCATCACCCCATTTGTTTTCCTCTGCCCTTTGGTGTGTGGTAGGACGAGAAGGGGTCAAAAGACACAATTCAGAGGTTCAGGCGGGCATGTGCCTATGCTCGATCTAAGACAAACCTCAGAGACAATGCCACACCTGACTCTGAAGGACCCAGTGCAGGCTGCTAACCTGAGATGGTATACCAACAATGTGTCGTGTACAATATATCGCATGACAAAAATATTGCAATCCATTACATCAACATAGCCACCATATCACATATCATAAGGTAAGTAAAGGTGTAGTTAAGAATAGTAGATGTATAGTCACCTTCACTATGTAGTGGCAGGCGATGAAGTTAATGCAATATTTTAGTAGGTCAATTTCATCATCCTCAATATGGTGACATACCTACCCTGAAAATATACTTCTGGGAGTGGTGAATATTATTCGACCCTCATGTACACCTCCTTTGTTACATGATGACACAAAATACCAGTGGGTGGGATACTAGCTGTGCCTCACTAGTAATGCTAGACAAGGGCTTCATCCTTCCTCAGATCAACAGAACTCCCCTAACTGTGACTCTGGGTAAGAGTTGTTGGGGGAGAGTGTGATCAATTAGATTGTTAATACACATGAGGAATTAATTTGAAAGCAAGATTTAGGGTGAAATAGAACCTTGACATGACTATCCAGGGGTACTGGTTGTTGAACACAGGCTTGTGGGTGCTTAGGAGTTCCTTTGCTTGGTGGCTGAAGCAGCCACACAGGATTAGTATAAATAAAGTGTGCCACATCTGTAAGCTCTCAGTACCACCCTATTTATTTCAGTAGAGGCTAGCATGAAGGTATCGTCCTTTGCTGGTCTACTTCCTGTTTGCCCTAGCCCACTTAGATGCTGGAAGTAGAGATGTGGAGGGTGCTGCGGCACCCCTAGGATAGCCATGTTGAAGTTCAGAAGATAATATAAGCAATACAGAGGCTTTTACAATTTTTTTATCTTGCCACGTTAGCTGTGCATTCAAACACAGAGGTCAAATGTCAGACTAGGTTTTCAGACAAATTGCTGGTAATGTCTTTTAATGTAGAGATTAGCTTTCAATTCACTTTCTCTGACTGCAAAGTGAGAGGATTTTGCAAGTGAATTATGTGACAACCTTGCTGGGGTACATAGAGTTTGAAAGGAAATTATGTCAGTTTATTTCTGGCACTCAACATTTAATTACCTGTAAGTGAACTATACAAATACATCATAATATATCAGCAGCATGAAGAGAGTGCAAATGAAGCAAGCGCATTTTTATGATGGAAACAAAGTTCATACGGTCACAACAAATCAGGACACATTACACTGGTGTTGTGCAAATGATAAATATTTCCTGAAACCCAATTTTCACACATTATCGTTTGTGCGCTATATAGTTTTATCAGTAAAACTGGATGTCAGAGCAAATTTGGTGGCCCTTTCAATGGAAAATGTGTGGTCTTTAAATAAACTGCACTCCACTCCATGCTATAGAAATATATGTGCCATGGTGTACTGCAAGATGCACCCTTGGTGACATACTACCCCCTTACTACTCTCCTGCTGAATGGGTTTGCCTCATTAGCTATACTTATTCTTTGTGTGACACTTGGACTTTTCAGAGTCCCTCTGAGTTCAGTGATGTAACACTGGTTGCAGCACCCCACTCTGAAAATTGTTCCAGCACCACAGCCAGCCCAGCACACTAAATGGCAGGTATAGGACTCCCCTGTAAACCTGCTTGAAGAGGGGTTAAACATATAGGGGCAGATTTACAAGCCCCTTGCAAGACATTTAGGCTGCCGTTGCGTCACTTCTGTGACGCAGCGGCGGCGTAAACCATGTGCCATGTTGCGCCTTATTTACAACGTGACGCATCTAGGGAGATGCGTCACGTTGTAAAGCCCTGCGCTACATTAAACCTGTGTCAGGTTTAATGTATGCAGGGTGGGCGTTCCGTCGGAAAAAGCTTCGGAAAAGTGACACATTGAAATCTACAAGATTTCACTGAGTCACTTTTCCGACGCTTCTGCGTCAAAACCCTGCGCCTGCTTGAAGCAGGCGTAAAGCATGACGCAGCATGTTAGGTATGGTCAGCCCCTAAACATTGCTGGAGTTGCGTCGTGCTTTCGACACGACTCCAGCAATGCGCCGCCCTTACGACATCAGATGCGTCACGCATCTGTTTATCCTTGCGCCACGATGCGCTGCATTGTAAATGCGGCGCATCTGTGGTGGCGCAAGGGTAAACTTGCATGACGCATCTTTCCTGGCGCATCCCTGCTGATTTGCAGGGATGCGCCAGGAAACATAAATCTGCCCCTTTATTTTTGCAAAAATGAATACATTTCAGTCTGTAAGTATATGTTATCAGCGTAGATTCTTCGTTGTTTGAACAGCCTTGCCAGCGAGAATTTTTTTTATTTTAACTATCTTTAAATTTCTTTTACTTAAGTATTTATACAGTCAATCATAATTCAGAAGAAATATTTTGTAATCCACATTAACTTTTTTAGTGATCCTTTTTAACCTTCCTGCACTTAGTGATTTTAGGTAACACGAATACCAGTCACACAACGTGGGCAACATTTCCTGTTAGAAAAGAGGGTTTTCCAGTATTATTAAGTTCAAAAACCAAACGCGAATTATTTTGCAATGCTCTAGTCATAAACTCGGGTGTCGACGTCTCCAAATTGGGCAGTGCTTAATTTGTAAAATATTAAGTGCCAGGGCTCTGACCAGGAAGCCACTGCAGCTTGCACCCACCATTGCCCTTGTCATTGCTGCCAAAACAACTACTAACCATCTCTCTCGCATGTAAATGTGACATTTCAGAATATTCCAGGTCCCTAAAGCTAAAGGCAGGTATTAGCAATTTAAATGCATATGGTATTCCTAAACACCCGTTGTTCTTCTCATATCTAAATTAGATGAACAGCGCCACCATGTGGTAGACTGTTCTAAGTATGGTGTTGACAATTAGCTGCTGGTACAAGCTCCGGAAACCAATTAAGTGCTGGCACTGCGCACCGGAAAGCACTGGCTCAAATTCAGCACTGACACTGGTGGGGGTGTATCCCAGGCAAACAAATGAATCACTTTGTTTGAATGATCGGTATAACAAAAGAATGAGGAATTGTAGGGATGTCCTGAATGAGTTCCGAGGAAAAGTTTGTGCACATACGCATGCCCTACCAAGGCAGGTCCCAAGGAGGGACAGAAGGAATGTATTTGCCACAACCTCTAACTTTCAATGGAGTGCTGCGCTAGAAAGATATTTCATATACGATTCCTAGAAACCTGATGAGGCAGCACACAAAAATTGCTTCACTAGAGACATGCTTGCCATCATTTGGAAACAGCTAAATAGGAGATTTAGAGAAAAACAGTCAGAGGATATTAATTAATTTCCATCATTAATTTGAATTAGAGTAGGGGTGATTTTTAGAGGAAAAAAGCATGAATAAAAGGTTTTTGTTATAACAATCAGTGGTTTGCCACCAAAGTCAGGAGTGCCGGCATGAATGCAGAGGGCATGCCATCCTTAAGCCGCTAAATGAGGTAAAAGTGCTTCCCTTTTACGCCTCATTGTTTTTCTTTGATAGCCAGGGGTCCTGAAACATGTAACTGCAGTGTTGGCAGCACAAAAAGTACCTACAATGAGGCCCTAGCCTAAGTGCATACACTTGGCTCTGCCTGTCTGACTGCTGTTCTCTGCCTCCAGCTTGGGTTTCTCGAGTGCCTGCCAAATGTTGTGACTCGGAGACAGACGCATGTGAGCGTTGTGGGAAAGGGGAAAGTAGAGGATGAAGAAAGTAGGAGGAAAATGAAGTTTTAGTGGCGGAGACCTGCTCTTCCGTCCCAGTGCAAAGCAGTGTAGCAACTTTGGTTGCTGCTCCTTATTGTGCTACAAAATAATAACTCTCACCCTACCAATCAGGAAGCACCAGAAAGCAATGATGGGCAGGGCACTTTTAAGTTTAAAGTGAGCAAGTCTCTTTGGTCGGCTGTCTTGAGACGGCCAGCCAGACATGCGCTTTTAAAACCTCTCTAGCCCAGCTGGGTTAGAGAAAGCACAGGGCTCCAGTGTCCTCAGGAGCACCACAGGAGATTTCTCTCTCCAATCCTGGCACTGCTCTCCTGGCTTGGTTAGTGCAGTTTCCTAGGTCCTGCGTTGGAGCCTGCCTGCCTGGAGAAGACCGGACAGGTAGTTTTACATAAGTAGACACTTGACTAACCAATTAAGGTTTTTCCAATGTAATGAGTACCAGCAATTCTGATTTTTATGATGGCGTCAGTGACAGCAGAGTAACTAAGTTTAATTCGCTTTTGATTGCTAATGAATGAGGTTTCCTGTGAACTGTGAGGTACGGAGATGTTGACAATCTCACATCAATGCTTCAGTAATTTTAGGAGTAGTAGCGCATACTTGCCCCCACACGGCCTGAATCTCCAAGATTGTTTTCGAGTGTCGGTATACTGTGCCAGAGCAGTAGTTCTGTCACTGTGCTCAGAGCAATAGGATCTAGAAGACTGAAGTTGTTGAGAAAAATGCTACAAATGCATTGAGGACATTTTTGCCCTGGTATTCACCATCTCAGATCAAACCTTCATCTCTGCTGGATCCCCATCCTCACTTAAGATGGTACAATATCTTTCTAACTCTCTCAATCTATTATGCATCATACGCTCTTCCATATTGCATTGCATAAGTTGGTGAGACCCATGTCGGGATGGCAACCCTTCTCTATAACAGCTTTCAATGTCTCTCACACAACGTACGAAGAGGCAGAGACGGAATTCAAATTGAAACTGAGATAAGTTTCCTTATAGCAGAAAGTAAAGAGTTCTACTTAAATAAAGAATGATGAAATGCCCAAGCACGAGGAACATTTTTAAACTTGGAGATATTCAGATCCAGAGTGAAGGCACCATGGTTAAAGACTAAGGGGGAGTGAAAACGCCCAAATGAAACTTCAACCAAAACTGTGCTGACAAAGAAATAATTTATACATATTCATTAAGAGCAGAGGCAAAAAGTATAGGCAGCCTTTTGGGGATTTTTCCTCCACTATGAATGAGCGAGGCCTGGTGCGTGAACTAGAGCATTTATGAACCCAACACATCTGAGAATGCCAGAGCATAATGGAGGCATCTTTTTCTGGACAGATAAAACAATTATCCCTGGTAAAATTGAGCCAATCCCATGCAGCCAATACCAAGTTGGGGAACTGAGCCTGCCCATCCAGCATTACTTTAAGCTTTAATGGGAATTAAATCATTGACTGAATGCTCAAGTTGTGCTGCTCCAATTTAACTTCAACAAATATACTCCCTTGTTCTTGAACTGGAGCAGTGTAGTTGGAAAAACAGAATATGCACTCAGCTCCCTGTAAAAGGGCAATCTTTGTGTGCTTTCTGCAAGATAGTTTCTCAGTCTCGATAAATCAACAACTTCTTCTTCAATCGATTTTTAAGATATCAAATCCATTCTTGAAGTTTCCGTATTTAATTTAGGAGATAATGGACACCTGATGTCAATATAGATAGCTTTTGTTTAGCAGTGGCCCCTCTATCAGATCTTTCTCTGATCTTCACAAACTTGGCCAACGTCTATCATTACAGCATCAATCTTCCTTTCAAGAAAATTGCAGTTGTCTATATCACCTTCAGAATCACGTTCATCCTGTCATCGGGATCGTGAGGTTTCACATTAGAAGAGGTCCTTGTTGCCTTTTTGGCTAATTTTTCTATGAGCGCTTTTATTCTGCCGTTCCATTTGTGGAATCTGACAAGCAGCTTTGGGTCTACCCATCTTGTGGCATGACTGGGGTTCTTGTGTATCCCTGTATAGCTTTCAGATTTGTCAAAGAGGTCCCCAATTATGCGCAGTACAAAGTAGCAACTCTCAGTCATGTTATATTCACCAGCGGGCAGCTACTGTTTCGCAGCAGACTTGCCACTCCTACCATACACTGCAACTCTATTAATATAATCGTGCAGTCATAAATGGGTCCTTCTAGCCCACTTTATCTGTGCTGCTTTAATATGTAACCAATCCATCTATCTGCTAAATGCTCTCTGCTTTGGGCCTGAGAGTTTCTCCCACAATAGGGGAAACAGGCCATGTCCCACCGTAATGCGGTGGTAGTGCTTGCCTTCAGAAATGAAGTTCTGTGCCTCGTTCACCCCTTGTAAGAAATTGAGTTATTAGTTGGGAAAGATGTGAGTCCTTCAAAGTAAGTGGTCCATAATTATCTTTTTACAGTGAACCAAGTACCCTACTGCAGCACTCCACTCTCTCAGAGTAGTGAAGCGCAGCAGTCCAAGGCCTACTCAGGGAAGGTGTGGTGGGTTAGTAATCGCCGTTCTGGCACACAACAACAACACTCAATAAATTATTGTCCAGTTGGTGTTTTTTTCTTTTGAAGAGGAAATGTATATTTATTGCAGACAAAGTCCTTAAATACCTAACATTAAATAACAAATATATGCAGCAGTTAGATTGAAATACCATTTGTAACACCCTCATAGTCTTTAAATTCCCATTCAGCTCTCTGGTCTGGGTCCCATGTACTCCTCACAAATTGCAGTTTTATGGCTTAGGCTCTGATATCTGGTATGTCAGACCAAGAGCTGGTAATTACTGCACCCAACAAACAGTGATACCCTGGTGTGACTTATTTATCGAGTACAGTACATGCCTACCATTCTGAGTTTTGTCCCTGGAAATGAGTAATAACATTTATTTGGTATTTATGGTACAACAATCCACATCTTTGGTCTTTTTACAGGGCCATTTTCCACCCTTAACTTTTGGCAGGTTTTAGATGATTAACTCTTTCACAATAAAGCAGGGTGTGTGGCCAACTTGTATTTCCAATCCCCGCACAAGTCTGTGTTGGCATCTTTAACCTCTGAGTCACCATCAGAGCCTGAGAGAGCCCGAATTTCTGGCCACTTGGTCAACTTTTATTTGTTGTGATATTTTAATGTTATATAACTTTCTCTTTTCTTTCAAAGTCAAAGTCAAAACAAGCTTTCTTCGGTATATAAAAGTATATCCATAAAAGCATTCTACATAGAAGAAAAACAAATCGTCATAAATTTTACAATAATCAAATTATTTCACCGGTATACATTCTACTGTGACCTTTTTCTCCCCCTAATAAAATTATTTAAAAGAAATACATATTTCAACAACAGTATAAAAAACACCATAGCAATCAATACATTTTTCATAAAAGCACATAAAAACTACAAGATTGTAAAAAATACATGATATATTTAGAGAAACCAGAATTTTATAAACTATTCTCTTTCATAGACAAGTGATTCCAGATGTAAGAGTTCCTTCCTTCGCTTGATGGCCAGTCGAGTGAAGGCAATTATCGCATTACAAATCGAAACATGTTCTAAGTTACAGATAAAATAAGAAGCGGTTTTATAGGAGTATAGTCTGTTAGAAATTAAAAGTGGGCGTAAAATTGATTTCCTTAAATCCCCCCAAAAATTGCAAAATAATACAATGTGCAGAGGGCTTTGGGCAGATTTACCATCTCATGGGCACATTGGAAGATTTGCGCTCCATTTACTTATCTTTGGGAATGCTATCTGATACTTCAGCATTCTCAGCCTTAATCTAGTTAAATAAAATCTATGTTGCGTGTTTCTAGTAAAAATAAGATAATGTTGGGTGCCCAGTGATAAAGGCCCTTCACAGTATGATCTAACATTTGATTTAGTACGCAACACGGCTTCCCTTGTTGTTTCCCTTGATTTAAAGAGTCTAATTTTCAGATCCCCCTTACTAAAATTCTCAATACTCATTGGATCTCTAAAATCAGGTTTCACATCACACTCAGTAAGGAGACCATGGATATATTTTAACCATGGTATTTTCTTTGAATGGTCAAGAGTTAAGCAATCGCGTATTATTTCCTGAGTGAAGTGAGTTTCATCCTTTGTCCAAATTCGATACCATAATGTTATAGCAGACATACTAATCAAATCGCTTAGAAAAGGTACATCTGGTTCTCTATGGACAATATAGGTAGCCGTGGAATTAGGGACTGAAAACACTCTTCGTAGGAATTTATTTTCCAATGTTTGTAGTGGGGAGGTGTCTGCCATCCCCCATAATGCTCCGCCATAGCATACCCCTGTTATACATTTACTCCCACATAATTTTAAAATCTCTCGCACTGGATTGTTGCCTATTTTTTGTGAAAATCTAAAAATAGCCTCACTTGTCCTTAACAATGTCAATTTACATAAGTAAATATGTGCATTCCAAGGACCTTTACAGTTAAAAGATAATCCCAAGTAAGAGAAAGTTGATGTCCTTTCAATTGGTGCACCATCGATGTAGTGGGTTCTGCTTTTGGTTTTACTTTTCCCACACGTCATAACTAAAGTCTTGGACAAAATAATCACTAGGTCTTTATCAGTCATATACTTTGTAAAATGATCAATAAGGAGTTGAAGACCGTTAGCAGTCCTGGAAATCAGGACTGCATCATCAGCATATAATAAAACAGGTGCTACACGTTTACCAACGATAGGGGCATCGGCCTTTAAACCCTGCAGTAAAAGATCAACTCCATTAATGTATAATGAAAATAAGAGTGGAGCAAGGACACAACCTTGTCTGATCCCTCGGGTTACTCTAAAGTGCATTGTGCATTCCCTGTTCTGTCATATCTTTGATGTTAGATGAACATAAATTTGTGACAGAAGACTAATAATGTTGTGTGGTGCATCCATCCCTTCCAGAGTTTGCATTAACATGGTATGGTTTACTAGGTCAAACGCGCTGGAGAGGTCAACACAGCAGAAGTGGAGTAAACCCGCTTTTGCAAGGGTGTATTTCCCTATGAGCAAGTCTAAGTTAATACACTGTAGAATGTTTCTATCCTTAACCCAACATTCAAATCTGGCTAGGAGAATTCTGCCCATGAGTTTAAATGTGGAATCAAGAAGAGAAACCGGGCGGTAACATTTTGCACTAGCTCGATTACCTTTTTAAAAAATCGGGACGATCATACTTTCAGCCCAGGTTGCGGACAACACCTCATCAGTAATAGCGTTATAAAAGTTGACCAAAATGGGTGACCAAAAATCAACGTTATGTTTAAAAATGTCTATCAGGACACCGTCAAGGCCAGCAGCCTTCCCGCTTGCACTATTTTGTAGCAAAAGACACACAATTGATGGACGGAATGCAGAACAAATCAAAACATTCACCCCAGTCAAGAGATCTGGGCTAACTCCATCATTCTTTGGCTCACCATGCCACCCCAGTTTAGACCTGGCCATATGCAAATCAGTCTTGACCTTGTGCCTCATGGGAACTGTCCAGCCCGAACTGCCAAGCCAGGTCCTCCCTGGAACGGAAACAAGCATCCTAGGACCGGTTTCGGGGTTTCACCTGCACTATTTTGTAGGGCAATTCCAATCTCATCTGCAGTAATAATATCGATTTTGCTAATTTTTAATAAGATGATATTGCCATCATTATCCATTTAATTGCAACGTTTAGTGGGGTTAAAAATATCTTTAAAATGCAGTAGCCAATCTTCTGGTGTAACTACATTATCAACCCCTGCCGAGGAAACATCCTTAAACAGGGGTTGATCTATAGTTTTCCAAAAAAGGGTGGAGTTCTTGGTCTCGGCTGCTTGGACCAGATTGTCCCATGCGATCTCTCTAATGTCTATTTTCCTTGCATTTAGAGCTTGTTTATAACATTTTCTAAGGCTTCTAATTATTTCCCCGTTTCTAGGTTTAACTTTCAAAGCTTCCTTCAAATCTCTATTCAGTTTCATGCATTCTTGGTTAAACCATCGTGGACAATGATCCCTTTTATTTTTATAATTCTTGTTTTTTAATCTCAGATTCTTATTAATTCCTATAGAAATGTTATTAAAAGCAGTAACAGTCTCATTATTATTAGAGGATCCGTCTAGACAATCACTCTATGTCATGATTATTGCTTGCAACTATATTTTCCATGAAGTTAGCAGGATTAACACCAGTCCATTTAATTGAAATCCCATTTTCTCCTTGTGTTCTGATGTCAGCTGCAGAGACACATACCTTTTCCATGGAATATAAGCTGGAATTTAACGTTAACAAAAGAGGGTGGTGATCGCTAAGTAAGCTATGCAATATAATACAGTAATTCACAAAAGGCCTACTATTCCTTGACGTCAGGAAGTGGTCAATACATGAAGAAGATCTAGCCCCCTCATAAGTATATTCATCAACAACTCCATCGTTGGCACCCAACATCCTTACTTTCAGGCCATATTTCTACATGACGCAATTAAGTGATTCACCATAGGGATTATGTAAAAAGTGAGTAATATGGTCCACTAAATCATCTATATGGCCGCATTGATCCATTCCATTGTCGAAAGCTTGATAATTCAATATTAAAATCACCCCCCCATATCGCTATATACTCATCCCCCTGCTTCTTCAAAAAATATCAAGTTCTTCCTCCAGCGTAGTGATTATCCCTGATCTCGTATTATTAAAAATGTTATTTATTTTTTTGATAATCAATTTTACTGCATTTTCATAACAAAGACAAGAATTCATCGGCAGCAAATCAGACACATTATTGGGACAAAAGACACTCAAATTAAGACGACCGTGACTCATAAGACACCTTTGAAATGGGCATGACACATACTTAACGGAATATGTGTATCGAACACACACAGACCCCTCAGGCGGGTCTTAAGTGGTACCACTTGCTCCATATTTTACCAAAGAGTTCGGGGCAGCTCGGGCTGCAAAAAGGGGCTCCTCTTGGACTCCACACCAATCTACTCCTCGTCTCCACCTCCTCACAGTGGGCGGTTTAGCCTGGGACCAGAGTGCCGCTATGTCCCGCTTCGCCACCGCTACCACTGTATCTAGGAAGCGCTTGTCCGCCCGGGATCCATCAAGGCCATCAAACACCCCCGGGAGCAGGCACAGCGGGTCGTTTGGGACCTCCCAACCCAGGGCTCGCGTAAGCTCAAGTTCCACCCCCCCCCCCGAATGGCTCCAGACCGGGACACTGCCACACGATATGGTAAAAATCTGCTGGGGTGTGGCTGCAGCGCGCGCAGGCTGGAGAGGACCGCATATGTGCGCTGTGCAGGCGTGCTGGAGTAAGGTATGCCGCAGAAAGATAATAGAGTTGAACGAGGCGCAGTTTGGAGGAGGTTGTCAGGGTCTTGGGGGCCATAAGGGCGTCTCTCCAGTCCACTTCTTCCAGGGGGCCCAACCACCCCTCCCATCTGGCCCGGAGCCGGTCCAGGGACACGGGACCATTATTCACCAGGGAACGGTAAATCCGAGACACCCCACCTCTGCCAAGGTTCCTCATCATTACCTGGGCCTCCAAGAGGCTAAATTCCGGAAATGCAGTGGGAGATGGAATGTGTGAGTGGAGGGCGTGTCTGAGTTGTAAGTACTTGTAAAATTGGGATGAAAGGAGAGAATGGCGTTGTTGGAGGTCAGAAAAGGATCTGATATGATCACCTACCCAGATGTCCCCCAATAGCGAGATTCCAACAAGATCCCAGCGACGGAAGTCTTGGAGAGATGTTACCTCCCTCAACCATGCTCCGCTCCACAGCGGCATCTGTCTGGTGAGTGTCCAGTCCCACTTTACATGGCGTAGTGCGGTATGCCAGGCCATTAGTACCGTCCTAGTGATGGGGGAGAGCCCGTGGCACTGGGCTTCCATACAGGTAAGCTTAAACCTGCGTAAGGTACATTGACCTGAGGTTCCACCCGATACGCCGGGTCGGACCAGCCGCCTGCGAACCAGTCGTGGATCACAATGAGCTGCGTGGCCAAGTAGTAGAGGTGCAGATTTGTGACCCCCATGCCCCCATCGTAGGGAGGGATGCGGCAATATGTGCCAGGGATAATCGCGGCCTCCCGCCACCCCATAAAAATCGAGTGAAGATGCCGTCCCTCTCCCGGAACCAACTGCCCGGGAGGTGGGCGGTGATATTCTGTAGGATGTACAGGAAGCGGGGGAGGACCATCTTTTTGCTCACTTTACCACTGGATTCAAGATAGCCTGGCTGACGAGGGTTATGAACCCGAAACCGGTCCCAGGATGCTTGTTTCCGGTCCAGGGAAGACATGGCTTGGCAGTTCGGGCTGGACTGTTCCCATGAGGCACAGGGTCAGACTGATTTGCATATGGCCATGTCTGAACTGGGGTGGTGGAGTGAGCTAAAGAATGATGATGGATTAAACCCGGATCAGTTGACGGGGGTGAGTGTTTGATTTGCTCAAACGCTCTGTTCATCATCCCCTTTGGTATCGCATCATTTTGAAAAGGGCACTCATGCCCAGGGGGTTGAGGGGGAGGGACTGACACCTCCTGAGGTCGGCCTTGGCCCTGGTGACCAAGGGCCTGATATTCAGGGCCCATTCAAGCTCCGGGAGGAGGGCGACCCACACCCCCAAGTACTTGAACGATTGCTTGCGTAAGGGGATATTCATCTGCCAGTCAAAGCATGCCCGGGATGGATGAAGGGGGACCAGCGTGGACTTCGCTGGGTTGCGCCTGAGGCCGGAGACCCATTCAAAGGCTGAGAGGGTGTCCAAACAGCGTGGGCCAGAATTCTCTGGGTCCGCCAAGAACAGAAGGACGTCATCGGCATACAGGGCTATCTTGTCAGTGTGGCTCGGGTCCCATGCCCAGCCTCGGATGAAGGAGTCTTGACGGATGAGAGACGCCAGGGGCTCCATCACCAAAGCGGAGCGGCGAGAGCGGGCAACCCTGTTGGGTGCCCCTCCGGATGGGGAATGTCTCAGATAACACGCCATTAATAAGGACCCGTGCCCTGGGTCTAGAGTAGAGGACCCGGATAAAGCGCCTGAAAGGGAGGCCAAAACCCAACCTCTCCAACACCCCATCAAGGTAACTCCAGTCCACCGTATCGAACGCCTTTTCAAAATCTATAAAAAGCAACGCCAGATACGGGGTGAGCCGATGGCGATGTGCAAGAGTGAGGTGTAGGCGGCGTATGCAATGCCGTGTGCCCCGGGCAGGCATAAAACCGCATTGATCCGGAAGGACCAGGTCCTGCAGGTTGGGACGGAACCGTTGGGCTATCACAGTGGCAAAGATTTTGACTTCTGTCTTAATGAGGGAAATAGGGCGGTAATCCGCACAGTCAAGGGAGGGCGGCTGTGTCTTCGGAAGGACTACAATGGTGGCCCCATCCGTCTCTGGTGGGAAGGACCCCTCATCTACCACGTGTTTGAATAGAGCTGTTAAGTGTGGGACCAATATGTCGCGATAGGCCGCATAGTATTCTTGGGGGTATCCGTCGGGCCCGGGCGTCTTGCCGGAGTGCAGCAGTGAGATAGCCCCATGGATCTCTAACGAGGTGAAGGGAAGGTCCAACGCCTCCGAGTCCGACCGGGAGAGGCATGGCAGGTGAGTATCAGTCTGAGCCAACCAATCTGCCAAGGAGCTCCGAGGAGGACGGGCCGCATAGAGGGCCGCATAATATCCAGCGAAGGTTTGGGCGATGGCCGGAGTTGTGACTTGATGGGTTCCAGTCCGAATCTCGGGAATAATGCGGTTGGCTTGGGATAGGGCACTAAATTGTGAAGTAGTTTGCCGTTTTTGTCGCCCCAGCCATACACACGTGCCACCGAGGAGCGCCATAGCATCTTAGCAGACTCCAGCGAGATCTAACAGATCTCTTCACGGAGCAGCGTAAGTCGCCGAGCGGGCCTCCTCCAACTGCGCCGCCTGGGCCTCCAGCTGCGCGAGTCGTGCGGTCTGTTCCTTATGCTTCGGGTGAACCAGGCTTCTAGCCACCCCGCGTAGGGCGGCCTTACCGGCCTCCCACAATGTTCCCGGCGAGGAGACAGAACCCGTATTGGATGAGAAATATAGCCTCAGTTCCCGCCTGAGGGCCGCGACAAATTCGGCATCCTGCAGGAACCAAGCATTCATCCGCCATGCCGCATGGGGGCCTGCAAAGGAGGTCCCAAGACGGAGGGAGACGGGGAGTGATCAGAGATACTCCTGGGCAAAACAGTGACCCCGGACAGGAGCTGACAGTCCATGGCAGGCAGTAGGAACAGGTCGATACGGGAGTGCCTGTGGTGGGCCGCCGAAGTGTGGGTATACTGTTCCTTACGGGGGTTCCACACCCTCCAGGCATCACAGAGACCCAAGGCAGACAACCAGTCAGATAGACGTTTTGCAGAGGCCAGGCGGGAGACTGATGGAGTGCCTGTTGCGTCGAGCATGGGTTGGAGTACTGCGTTAAAGTCGCCCCCCACTACAGTCAGGGCCGGTGGGAAGGATGAAAGTATCGGCGTGATGCGACGGAGGGTAGAAGCCATGGTGGCGGGGGAATATATGTACACAAGAGATTAAGGGGTTGGCCCTCGATCGTACTCAACAGGGCCACATAGTGGCCGTATGCGTCCGTCTCAGCGCATGTCAGGGTAAAGGAAAGCCCCCACCGAAGCAGCACCACCACCCCCGGGAACCTCGTGTAAAACCAGAGTGCCAGACCCTGTCAAACCTGTATCTGGCAAGGAAGTTGCATTGGGAGCCCAGGAGGTGGGTTTCTTGCAGAAACAGGACGTCCGGGGCATGTTGGTGGGCGCTACGAAGGGCAGCAGCACGTTTGATATGGTCAAGTAGGCCATTGACATTCCAGGAGAGGATGTGGAGGGCCCTACTGAAGGTGGATGCCATCAAGGTGAGCGGTGCATGGATAGGTGGATGCAAGCGCGAAGAGGCCTGGAACAACTGGGAAATGACGTCGTAGGGCCTGGGGTGGTGGATGGAAGGTGTGTGATACGATGAATCTCATGTCAGTGTCAAAGGCTGTTCAGTGAGTGTAGGTACCGAGTAGAACTGAGAACAGTGGCCGTAGGCAGCTAAAAACAACAAACTACAATATTTTGCTTTCCCTTAACACTAAGGAGTAGGAACTGGAAGTGCTGTGAGTTAGTGGAAGTTTTCTTTAAGGTCAGTGGGGAAGTTACCGAACGTAGTACAGCCAGACCTCCACTCGTTCTCCCAGCCTTAGATGGGGTTGCTTTAGTAAAATGGTTTTAAAACCATTTACATGGAAAGGTTCTACAAGCCAAGTTTCCTGGATTAGAATCAGGTTTCGGTTCTGTATGCAGTTAAGCCATTATGGATCGGACAGTTTGTTTTTTGACCCTTGCAACATTCCATGACAGAAATTGCAGTGATCCGACCGGTTGACTACTTGCTGGATCAATACCAATAGTTGCTAAAAAGAATGGGGTCATTATTGGTGCAAGGCGGCATACCTTCTACTACTGGCCCAACTTCAATGCTAATAGAATGAGGGGGAGAGTTTCATTCTGCTGACATTATCTCGATACCATTGGAGGGAAGGAGGTTTCCTTCATCCAAAAAGGGTACATCTACACGGGTTATTTCTATAGGACTACTCAAAGGTCTTCTAATCGGCTGAAAGTCAACCATTTGTGCTGTTTTTATATGCAGTTAATCCACCTCACTACTTCTTCTCAAAAGGTCAAACCTGTTTGGCATGGGTGGAATTATTTTATTAGTAGTACTATATTGTGCTCTGCTGGACTTAATGTGTTGCTCAATTCCGGGTCTATAAAAGTACCCAAGGGGTACTGCGGTAATGGCAACATGTTCGTGTTCTCTTGACCATCCTTGTTTTGTTAAAACCTCATCTAGTAGACAGGCCACAAGATCTGGATGTCGAAAATTTACAACAACACAATCCCCCACACAGGTTACCCACCCAACTCACTCGCCTTAGCATTATTATTTCATGAGTCAGAAGCCCAGTATTGCAACAAGTGTTAACAGCAAACCAATGCACCACACAATGTATTTATTTTTTAATTTTTTTATATTTATTGGGTTTTTCTTCTTTTTTTGCACAGCAACAATAAAAATTATTTATACATAGAACATTCACCCATCTGAGATATACAAATTAGTCATTGGAATTACTACTACAAAAGTATGATAAGAAGGAAATAACTTAAACAAAAGGTTTTACAATTTCTCCTTCCAATTTCTTATAGGTTCCCAAATATGTTTCCCAAGAATTCTCCCCTTTTGGCCCTTCCTCGCATAAATCCGTTTCTCAAGATTATACACAGAGTGCAGCCTAGATAGCCACTGTTGAAAGGTTGGAGATGCCTTATCTAACCATACTGTTGCAACACACATTCGTAAAACCGACATGGCCATAAATAAAAAATAATGTGGCGGGCATTGCTCATCATCCCCACTTACCCCAAGGATAATCCAAGCTGGTGTAAGAGATATACTGATTCCTAAAGTTTTATCCAAAAAGTATTCAATAGCTCTATGTAAAGACTGTAGCTGAGGGCAGGATGCGAAAATGTGAATTATATCTGCCTCTGAGCTATCGCACCGGGGACACGTGGTACCGGTGGTTCCCCCCCACTTAGCTATCCTTGCAGGTGTATGGTACAGAGAGTAAATCGTTTTATATCGCTGGGCCTGTAGCCCTGCAGAACATAGAATGGTCCGTCCCAGGTCTAAAGTGTCTTGGAAGCCATCGTGATCTACCCCGAGCTTATCTGCCCACTTTTTGCCATATTTTTCCAAGTCGTCGCCCTTTGTAGCAGAGAGCTCAGAGTAGAACCTTCGAATAGTACAATCTGCACCAACCTCAATAACATCAAGTATCTTATTTTTACTAAACCCTGCAGTGCCTCCCAACTTATTTACTAAAAAGCTCCGGACCTGTAGATATTTAAAACAATTCTTTCTGTCAATACCGTAAACCCCCTGTATGTCAAAAAACTGAAGAACTCCATTAGACCCCATCAGGTCGCCCAGTTTCCGAATTCCCCGTCGTCCCCATTCGGCCATGACAGAATCTGCAAATATTTTCCCCGGAAGGGATACATTCCTGGCCATCCGAGTGTATGCATTAAATCTTCCAAGTTCATATTTTTTACAAAATGGCGCCCAGATTTTATAGGCTGCCATCAGTGTCTTGAATCGGGTTCTTTTAAAATAACTGGGATCAGTGTATTTAAGGAAACAGTTCTCTGCCTCCACGCCAATGAGTATAGCGTATATATCAGTAGACCCTAGTTTAACCAATGGGTCTGACGGGTCTCCTCCCAGCAGCCCACACATATACTGAAGGGCTGCTGCCCAATAATACATCTTAAAATCAGGGACAGCCCAGCCTCCCCTCGCCCTAGGTAGAGTAAAAAAACGGAGGGTCCTCCTGGTCTTCCCGTGCGCCCAAATAAATCTATTGACTAAGTGCTCCAATACCAAGAACCACTTAGCCTCGAATATCAGTGGTATTGCCCTAACTAAATAGAGAAACCTGAGCAAAATAATCATTTTTACTACATTGGAGCGCCCTACTAAAGAGAGGTGGAGATTGTGCATTCTGTCCAGGTCTTTTTTGGCTCTAGAAATTATGAGTTCAATATTTCTATCAAAGATCTTGTCCAAATCTGCCGAGACACTAATCCCTAAATATACAGCGGAATCAACGACTCGTACGTCATTACAGACTGCCCCTTATTCTTAATTATCTGGGTCTTAGGGCCATTTAATGTGTAGCCTGATACCTGGCCAAATACCACAGCTTCTCATTCCACCTCGACTATGGCACTAGCCGGAGAAGGGGTCACTATAGCCACGTCGTCCGCTTATATGCCAGAGTTTTAAAGACTTGACCTTGGGCCTTCATCGGAGGAATCTTATCGTTTGCTTCCAATTTGCGGATCAGTGGGTCGATATATACCACAAATAAAAGTGGCGAGCATGGGCACCCTTGGCGAGTGCCATGCTTAATCTGCAAGGGTGCCGTATAACCTCCATTGATTCTAAGTCGAGCTGTGGGGGCTCTATAAGGAGCCTGGACAGCCTTAATAAATCCCTCCCCAATACCACACCACCTCAGGGCCATCCAAAGGTAGTCCCAGGAGACCCGATCGAATGCCTTTTCAGCATCCAAAAGCATGACCGCCATAGGGTCACCTGAGACTTCCATGGCGTCAAAAAGGGGGATGACTTTAAGGACATGCTGTGTAGTACCCCTCCCTGGGATGAAACCGTGTTGGGTAGGACTAACCAAATCCCCTATAATCTTGCAGAACCTCAGAGCCATTGCCTTAGAAAAAATCTTTGCGTCCAAATTCATAAGAGTTATAGGTCAATAAGACCCTGGTTCTAGAGGTGATTTAAATTTTTTCAGTATTACCACTATTTCCGCGCCTGCCCAAGAACTTGGTATGGAATTTCCTGATTGAGCCTGTAGTGCTGTGTCTACCAAATCAAGACAGATTACCTCCTGAAACACTTTATAAAATTCAATGGGAATCTGATCACGTCCCACAGCTTTCCCCGATGGAAGACTATTCAGTGCTTCGACAATCTCATCAGAAGTAAAAGGTGCATCAAGTGCCTCCCTATCCCCTTAGAAAGTAGAGGAGCAGATATATCCCTAAGATACCCTTGAATGTCAATAAGATCCTTTGGTTGATCCTCGCTATATAACCTGGCGTAAAACTGTCTAAAAACCTCACGGATCCCCTCAGGGTCAATTGCTGTGCCTCCATTGCCATCAGAGATCTCCTTAACTTCTCAAGAGGCCGCTTTCTGCCTTGTACGGAACGCCAGAGTATGCCCAACGCCCTCACTCATATTGTGACATTGCTCCCTTTTGGTCAAATAAGTAGCAGCTGCCTTAATAGCAATGCTCTCCACTGCCTCCACCTTTGCGCATATTACTTTTAGAAGCACCTGATCCATGGGGGCCCTGGAGAGGACCGCTAAATTCAATGCCTTCTCTGCGTCAGTGACTGCTTTAGCTCGTTTTTTTGCTCTCAACTCCTCCTGTTTTTGTTTGTATAAACTCAAATTTAACGTCTCGCCGCGAATGCCTGTCTTGAAAGCATCCCAAGCTACCAATGATGAAGTACTGCCTCTATTAGTTTCCCAATAGGTTGCTATCCAATCATTCATATGTTTAAGATAGCTTTCATCCTTGAGTATTTCTCTTTCAAAAGTCCATATTCGCTCCCGCCTAACTACTCTTGTAAGTTTCAGTGTTAACACCAACGGGTTGTGGTCAGAAATAATCCGAGGTAATTTCACAAACTGACTTCTAGACAACTAAGAATTTGATATAAAAAGTAATCCAATCTGACACAAACCTTATGAGGAGCAGAATAGTAAGTACTACCATCATCAGAGGGATTCAAGCATGCCCACACATCCGTTAAGGAGTTGTGCCGGGCCAGATTAACTATTGCTTGACATGTTCTTCTTTTACTGCCAACATAGCGGTGTCCCACTTTCGTACCTGGCCCCCCTACACCATTTATATTAAAATCTCCACTTAGGATAACCGGCTCAGACCAGGAAGCTAGCTCTAGATCTAAAAACTCAAATATATCCGGATCATCCTTAGTAGATCCTTAAGTAACCACTTCGTCATTTATTATGAATTCCAGGAGGACCCATCTACCCCATTGATCTTCCTTCTTTCTTTAAACTACAACATCATTTCGTTTAGACTGTATAGCAACCCCTTTAGTCTTGACTAGGGGTGGGCGGAATTTGCGAAATCCACTTCCGCAAATTATCGCGAAAATGTTTAAAATTATCGCAAACAAGCGGAAATATCGCGAAGATGCTGAAGTTTTTTTCCCGCATGTTCGCGAGATTTTCTGCATTGTTGCGGGTCGCCAACTTACCCATGTGGTTGCTCGCGGGCGCGGCCATCTTGTTTTGAGTTGTCTCGCGGTGCATGATCGCGAGAAGAAAGACGTGATCGCGCGACGCATGACGTCACTGCGGGTGCGAACTGTCGCGAGACAGCGCAAATGGCTAAAAACAATACAACATTTCATGGAGAACGCGACCGGATCAAGAAAACTTGTCGGCGAACGCAGGGATTCAGGTAAGGCGATCGCGCGCGCGCGATAATGTATTATTTTACAGCGCGAGCAAGAAACAAATTATCGCCAAGCTGCGGAAAGCGGAAATTTTGACATTTTCGCGCTCTCCGCGGAACGCGAAAATGTCAAATTATCGCAATTTCCGCGAACGGAACGAAATTTTTGCCCAGGCCTAGTCTTGGCCCCCTGTTTCGTTTGAGCAAGTAAAAAAAAAAACAGCTGCTCAAGTATATAACCCTTTGTCCCCTCTATATGTGTAATAAGTAGGCAAACGAGATCAGGTCGCATTGATCTCAAAATGGCCGCAACTCGTTGCCTTTTCAGATGGTCATTCAACCCACACACATTAATAGAAGCAATCCATACACTCATTAGAAAACATCAAATACCTGTCCCATCCAATTAAACACACAATTTTTCAATGATCCCCATGTTTCTATACAGTTCTCAGGCAATTTGGGAACATTTTTGAAAATAAAAACTTAGGGGGTGACCTGAGGGGGCAAATTTAAAAAGCCACCCATATGCTTCTTAGGTTGTTGGTAGTTCTCAGAACCAATTTTATTAATAGAGCGTTTTTGTAGACTTCCGTTTATCCCTTTATCAGCAGTACTCAAACCAGATAAGCCAGATGTTCCCACTGCGTGCTTCACGGAATGTTTATCAGGGACCGCCTGCCCTATTTCAATGTCAGTTCCTTTTCTTTTGTCGGATAGAGTTTGCTTAACTGGGTCTCTAGTTGGATAGGTTTCTGGGCATGATTTGGGGATATTTTGTTGCCTGAGATCTGTAATCAGTTCTGTTAATTGGCAGATATCCTTTTGTACTGATTTTATTTCAGTCATAATGCACCTTTCAATGGTGTCAAATGTCCCGTGTAATTTCTTAAAGAGAGTATCGATGCAAAGCATATTAAACGGTAAATCCCCATCTCCTGTCCCTGTGCCCCTTCCATCGTGACTTATGCTTTTCCCTTTTTTATGTTTAGTTTTCTTGGGGCAAGTCTTTACCGGTGCAATGTGCTGTTTGCTCCTTTTGGCCGGTGGAGAGGCCTGATCGAGTGCATCAGATGTCGTTTAGATTTCCAATGGAGAATTTGATACACATGGGCCCAAAATTTTCAGAGGATTTACCTTAGGGATGTCGGGACTATTACTCAGATTGCTACTGTTCCTCTGAACATGGTCTTGTACCCCACCCACTGAACTCTCTGGGCCAAAGCTGTTATCACGATCGTAATCCTCAATTGTAATCTTGGCTCCCCTTTGTGCAACATTTAGGACCGTTTTCGTAGCTGCCAATTGCTCTTCAACTTAAACAATTTCATCATTTATGATCCCCATGGCACTTTTCGAATAGTTTGTGATGGGAACTGTTTTATTTTAGGCTAATTTTTCTTTTCCCCATTTCTATTGTAGCACTCCAACCTGACGGATTATACTTTCAACAACTCCTTACCAGTCCAGTTGGCTTCAAGATCACTGGACCAAGAGATGTGGCCCAGCCATGTCCGGTCTCTGACGGGTGCAGACGGGCCCGCCCTTGGCCCAGGCTTTGCCCAAGCACAGCCTGGGCATGCCCACGCACGTCCCGTGCTGCGGGGGCCTAGTCAGCTATTTGAGCGTCTCCTGGTGCTCTCCACATTGTACGCGGGGTGCGCGCCACAAGGGCTACAGGGAAGTGTAGTTCTGGCCCCCCTCACAGGTGTCAGGATGAAACTGGCAATTCTCTGCGATACAGCCCACTGTGGCCCGCTGTGGCTTAAATGAAGAAGAAAACAAATGTTCAGATTCCCGCGCTGCGGGAGCCCAGTCAGCTATTTGAGCGCCTCCTGGCGCTCTCCTCCTCGTACGTGGTCTGCGTGCCACAAGGGCTACAGGGAAAAGTAGTTCTGGTCCCCCTCGCTGGTGTCAAGATGAAACTGGCAATCCTCTGCGATACAGCCCACTGTGGCCCGCTGTGGCTCAAATGAAGAAGAAAACAAATGTTCAGAGACTCTCTTTTCTTTCACTTATCATGACTGTGCTGCTTCCATGTTCAATCTGCTCTGCCAAGAGCTTCTGGTGTCTACAGGTTCTGGCGATTGACCACCTTGGGCCTGGCTTGCAGACAGAGAATTCAAAGGAAGGTGAAGACTGTTGTTTAGGACTTCCTTTTCTTGGTGTTGACATTTCTTTTTCAACTATATACAGAATGATGTGTTAGACACTGCGGGCCCTATTCACAAAAAATAGAATTCACAAACATTCCTAGAAGTATGTCAGGTTAAAAAGCATAGGTCTGTGAACGGTCGTTGAGGAAGTCAGAACAGGTGGATTGGAGCTCTCTGTACAAACACGTACCATTTTTCACCATGGAGAAAGCCCATCTTTTACACCTTCCACTAATTGTGGCTGTGATCAATACTCCTTTCCACCCTGGATGCAGAGTTACGCCAGCCCTCTCCTGAAGTAAAATCTCTGACAATTTTTAATTCGGAAAGGGAACGTAGAGGAGTTTGAGAATGTCCATAAATGTACACGTTTTTGGATGTTCCCAAACATCCAATGGAAATCACACATTGAAATGCGCTTTCACCCTCGAGTGTGATTTACAAGTGCAGATTTTACTGCGTTTACGGGAAGAAATTCACACTTTGCAAACCATTTACGACTGCCAGGAATCCCTTTGTGACTTCATGACAGCGGTAAAAGCGATTCATTTTGTCATAAATCTATGTGAATAGAGTCTTGTGTGGCACGATGCTTTGGACTCTGAGGGGCAGATTTATGACGACTGGCGCATCCCTGCATATCAGCAGGGATGCGCCAGTTATTATGCGCCACAGCTGCGCCACCATGGATGTGCCGCATTTATAATGCGGCGCACCATGGGGCAAAAACGGCACAGATGCGTGACGCATCTGTGCCGAAAAGTGGCGCATTGCTGGAGTTGCGTCGCAAGCGCGACGCAGCTCCAGCAATGATCTGGGGGGCCCTATCTGTACAATGCTGCGTCAATCCTTACGCCTGCTTCAAGCAGGCGCAGGGTTTTGACGCAGCATGGGCCTAAAAGTGACTGAGTGAAATCTTGTAGATTTCACTCAGCCACTTTTAGGAGGCGTTCCTGCGCCGGAACGCCCCCACCTGCCCTGGAACGCCTACATGTGGCGCAGGGCTTTACAACGTGACGCATCTGGGAGATGCGTCACATTTGTAAATGCCCCGCACCATGGCGCAGGATTTGCGCCGCTGCTGCGTCACAAAAGTGACGCAACGGCGGCGCAAAAGTGCCGCAAGTGCAACATAAATCTGCCCCTTTCTGTCTTTGGGGCTGCTACCACCTTCATGTATATTTTCATCCCTTCTATTTCATTGTTTTACTCTTAGATGTATTGTTCCTGCTGATACGTTCTCGAGTTATCTATTTTGGCTCCCACTTTTTTTAGAACTCATTGCCTCCTAACTTGTTGTTCTAAATCTATGGTTCAGTGTGTGCCATGCCTCCTTCATCCACTTCGATTTGCAGGTTTTGTTCTCCCTGCATTGCTATTTTCCTTGCATTGTTTCTTTCCTGGATCAACATTTTATTTACTTTTCCACCTCCTTGGTATAGAGTGGGTTTAGAAGGTGGTGGCTCTAACCTCTTATTAAAATTGAAGAGATGGTCTTGTATTAAATTCCTTTATTGTAAACAGCACGGCAGTACATCCTCCCAGCAGCGGACTCTCACACTGGTCATCTGCTGGAAAGCTAATCAAACAGTTCCACACTAGAACCTAGAACACACTACAAAAGATAACAGAGCGCATGGCATTGACAACATACAGTCAATACTTAAAGAGATATGAACCTATAATACAACACCTCTGTCTTCCTAAAAACGAGGTAAGGCACTGTTCATTGTATCTAGTCACTGATAATCAGAATTACTTTTTTCCGTAGCGCAGTGAAGCAGCTAATCTGTGGCCCACTCTGCTCTCCAAATGTTTTTCAAAATAAAAGTTTTGTTAACAAAAAGGACGTTCACAAGATACAAGCGACAATTCAAGCGAAAGGGGACGAGTATAATTGTACATTCAAGATGATTCATATGAGTGGATACTCTCATGGGTGATTAGCCGCACTCTACAGATTCACATAACATAACATATATAATGGATAAAGCACTCCCTGATGTATATTATAAGGATTTTTTTCAAGTCACTGAGGAGTTCCATAACCACATAGAAGAACGAGACAGAAGGCTGAGTTCCTTCATAAGGTTATGGAACTCCAGGGTGACCTGCAATAGCCTTATCATGTACGCCAGGGAGTACTTTATCCCATAAAAAAACATCACCTTTCCCACAAACCACTATAAGCCTTGGTGCACAGCTCTTTCATATGAAATAGCAGGCATGCTGGTAAACATGAAGAATAAAAATAAAACATTGAGTGCAAAATTAAACCCATCAAAACTTGTTAGATATTGGTTGCAAACAGATATTAGAAACTAACAGTTCAATACAAGTTAGCCGTGACCTGATCTGCCTCTCACTTCGTCTGCTGTCATTGTGATGTCAGAACTCGACTGTAATAACTTATTATAGTCTTTTCTTCTTAATCGGCGACTGATCCGTCACAAGTCGCCGATTATACTGAAAATAGAGACATGCATTCATACAGGGATTCCAGAATCCCATGTATAGGAAAGAGATATTGTTATCAATTTTGCCAGATATGATTTCTAAGTTGCACATGTTATTACAAGCCGATTTAGCATTGGAACTCACCTGGGAGACTGAGCAAATGGTTGCTGAGGCAAGAAAACATTGATGAACAGAGAGAAAGTGCTAATGCAATTTTATCAAAATGTACCAGTTTGTGAGTCTTCCCAGGGGAATGGAGCTGAGCAACCACATATGAGATGAAACTGCTCCTATAGCCTTCGACTTTATCATCAAGAACACTGAATAAGGCAAAGCCAAGGAATGTTTAAACTGATAAAGAGGCACTTACTTTGGTCTGGGGAATCAAAGCATTCCATTTGTATTTATGTGGAATGGAATTCCCATTACTAAGTGGCCATAAAACACCGCTGACACATTGCAAAATAGACCGGGGTAATTTAAGTCCCAGGGCAGCCTTGTTGCATTAGAAGGCGACTTTCGTGGATGGATTTACACACCAGACACAGATAAGGCAAGGCAAGGGGCATGCTAATGGTACTACATTTGCAAGGCCACAATTACTGGCCCAGTTGGGGAATGAGATGGAAGAGGAATCGCACACAACGTTGTTGATGCAACAAATTGAAATAAATCACCACTGACTAGACTAAATGCAACATTTCACTCAGATACGCCAAGTGCTAAAGCAAATGTTACTTCATACGACTCTGGGGAGGTCGAAAACCATTTACCTTAAACTGCCTAAATGTCGAGCATGCCACAGGGAAGATAGCACAACGCAGCAAGCCTATCTGATCAGAAATATAGGAGTCACTGGTGCAGCAAATGCCCTGCCATCAGGACACAGGGGTGTGTGGGGTTCCAAATTGCTATCCAGCTACAGGAAAGGGCCACATTTTACATGATGGATGCGAATTAATGGAAAAACGAAAACTGACAAAACATATTGGAGGAAAACAATTAATGGAAAACCACATTTAATGAAACACAATTTAATCGAAAGTTAAAGGAAGTATTTGGAAGGAAAGATACATTTAAGGGTGTCATCAGTGATCATTCATTGATGTTATCAATTATGTAATTTAACATTTCATAAGTGATATAATATGTAAGGTCATAAGCAGTGCATGGTGGGAGCACACGTTATAGTTAGATCATTAAATTATAACTTGTGGATTTCAGGTTTTATTTGTTTTTTAAATTTAGTTTATTTGAATTCAATATTTAACTAAAATGTCACTTCTATCTTTGTATTTTTCAGTGAATTTCTGAGGTTTTGCTTTTTAACATATGGTAATTATGACGTCACTCTAATCGTTGATTTCTTTTCATTGAATTTCTAGATATCTTTGATCCTATTCAAACTTTAGCATACACCTAACTCCCTTGGGCAGCCTTTGGCCTGGCACAGCGGGTGTTTGGCCACAGGGCCTGGTCTTATTTCAGGCTCTGCATCCAATTCCACAATGTGCAGACAACCCCCTGCTGTGCACTCCTCCACCATGGGCTACCAGTCCCCTGCTGCAGAAGGCCAAATGCACAGCAGTGTTTGGCCACAGAGCCTGACCTCTGACCAGGCCCTTGCCCAAACCTTAGAAGAACCCTACCCATCCACTGCGTACAGCCGCCAGCAGTGTGCAGGAGTGTGTTGGTCATCTGCTCATCCATTGAAAGTGGCTAACCCCCCCACCCCCAACTGCACACGGCCACAATCTTGGTTGGCCACATGGTCTGGTCAATTAATTATTATTTTGTGTTACCATGATACCAGTACAGAGACCACTGTACCAAAGGGTATACAATACTGGGTAACATGGTACCTAATGCCAGCTCACCAAAACAGTTTTTTAAATTAGAAGTAAGTGGGGGTCACTATAGGATTGCACTAATGGTGCTGGGGGGCAGGGTGTGCCTGCCCAGCCCCCGTATTGCCTTTTCTAATTTTTAAACCACTTAGTACAGTAGTGCTAGCTTTGGTACCACGGTACCAAAATGGTTGATGGGAGAAAACGCTCCTTTAGCCCATATAATATATACCTATCTTTTTTCTGAGCATTAACCCCTTCATGCCCAACATGATCACAAACTAAATCACAAACAGCACACTTTCTGACTGAAGTTGTATTCATTTGCCAAATATGATTAATACGTTTTTCAAATTGCATTAAGAAATCCAAGCACCTCCTTTTTAATTTTTTTTTCCTTTTGACATTTGTGTGCCTCAACCTGAATTACAGTTAAGAAACTAAAATGGAGGTGCATGGATTTTTAAAATATATTTCGATCTATACATTATATACACACACACGCATGCACGCACACAAACACATACACACACACCTCAGTCTCTATTAGGTAATTAGGACCACGTGTCCATGGGAAAAGCACGAAAACAATTTTAAAAAGTCTGATCCACCTCAGCTCCTAACTGGACAGTTTCATGTTGACCCATCAAGCGGGGAATGAGAAAGGCGGGGGGGGGGGGCAAAACATGTTTTTCCCACTCATTTATCTATTCAAAATTTAGACACAGCTTCAGCCAAAATGGCTGAATGAAATTACAGCAAATTTGGCAGAAAGCAAGACCTTGGCTCCGAAACTGTGATTTATATTATTTGATGTAAGTTAATAGTTTTCAAGAATGTAAGGTTAAAAAAAAAAATAGGGGACGATTATGATGATGGTGAGACCGCCACCGACAGCCCTTCGGTGGTGGTCTCACCGAAACATCTTATCCATTCCCTACCATGGTGGAAGTGTCTGCCAGGCACTGACGTAGGGATTACAATGTCCCTTTTAACCCGCCTTTACATGGCAGTTAACCCGCCATGAAAAGGCAGGTGGAAAGGAACTTCGGGAACCTGTAGTGGACCCTCCTTCCCCCCGGCCCTCCAATATGAGCACTGGGGGGCATCTAAGGTGCCCCCTACATATCCCTGCACCATGTGGCAGGCACTGCATGGTGCCAGCTATATAGTGCAGGGCAGGGGCGGCTGGTCCATAGGGGCTTTGGGGCAACACCCCACTAGGCAGAATCAACAAGAAAAACTGCTCACGGGCAGCAAGAAATGTAAGCAGACGGCAGACGCAATTCGTCAGTTTACATTTCTGGCCTGTGCTGGCAGCTTCTTCACAGCCTCAAGTGTGCATGAGTCATAGTCAACAATAAACACACACCGCATGCACACACGCAGGCGAGAGCAGCAGGCGTCCAGAACTGGACTCCGACTGTGCATCTGCGAGAAGGGCACTTTTAATTTCAGGGCACTATAAAAATCTTTGCACGCCATCTCGCTACTTTAGCGGGACCACGGGAAGACTCACCCTACCAGCGCCATCTTGGTCAGCGGTCTAGTGGCTGGCCGGATCGCTAATCACTCCCCTATTTAGGTGGGGCAATGCAAGCTCGCAGTCCACAATAGAAAGACCCAGACCTGGTTGGAAAAACGCAATGCGCTGTTCTCTAGCATAGGAGCATTACTCTCCTGTAATGCTCACACCGCGTCCTACCATCGCTGCTGCGAGGTCAGAAAACGGGGGGCTTACATTGTGTTTTTTAAATTGATAATACTGTTGAAGTTGTTTTAAAATTGTTACAAACCACAGAACCGCCCAACTACCCGCACTATAAAAATCTTTGCACGCCATCTCGCTACTTTAGCGGGACCACGGGAGGACTCACCCTACCAGCGCCATCTTGGTAAGCGGTCTAGTGGTTGGCCGGATCGCTAATCACTCCCCTATTTAGGTGGGGCAATGCAAGCGCACAGTGCGCGTGCGTAGCGGGCACGCCGGAGGCGTGCCAGAGGCAAGCCCGTCTGCGCCCGTCCACGCACCGGTTGTGTCTAGCACCAGCAATACTACCCGTTTGAAAAATGGCAGGATATACTATTCCAAAGAGCTATTGCTCAGTATTGGTAAAAGGGGACGGGGGGCATCAAATGGTTTTAATGTGTGGCCTGATATTCAGCAGATCCCTGATAAAACACCATCAAGAGGTATCCAGTCTGTTAGAAGACTCGGACCTGGATGTTTAATTTATCACAGAGACTTGGGCCAGTATGGATTCCTCCGCAGAGATTGGTTTTTCCTGCCCAGATGGCTATAAAATGTTTCATAAACCCAGGGCCTCAGGAAGAGGAGGGGGGGTCGGCGTAATTTTTAAGGAGAGGTGGAACTTCGCACCCTTTCAGGTGAATGAGGTCGCAGCATCTGAGTTACTGGGTTTCACCCTGCAAGAGCCAAAGGGAAGACTGTTGACCGGCTTGGTGTACTATAGACCCCCGGGCCTGGATACTCAGCACCAGGCATTACTCGATACCATTACTGCTTTGACCTTGACACACTCCAGAATGCTGCTCCTAGGAGATTTTAATCTATGGGATACTGGGAGTTTTGGGAGCCATTTGCGAGATATGCGACAAATATGTGAGAACTCTGGTCTACACCAGTTAATACAAGAGCCAACACATCGGGGAGGTCACGTGCTGGATCTCGTGTTTGCAAACAAGACCTAGACAGAAGTGATCAATATAATGCCTTAAAGCTGGACTGACCACTTCCTAATCCACTTTAAGATCACCATACCTGAGGTTACAAAGAACTGGAATGGTCAAATGACCTACAGATGGGGAAGAGACTGGGCTAAATTGTCAAAAGATAGATCAGGTCCTCTATTCCCTAACCAGACTCTCTTTGATCCAGGTGACTTAGTGGACAAGAACTATCATACATATAGTAACTATATCACTAACATCCTAGATAGATATATCCCCATGAAAAAGATCAAGAACAGGAGAAAACCCTCGGCCCCTTGGTTTAGCGAGGAGCTGAAATTACTACGTAACACCCGCCGACAGGCTGAGAGGAGGTGGCATAGATCATACTCAGAAATAGATAGGAAATCACTGAAACAAGTGCATGCTCAGTATAAACAGACTATCACCAGGGCCAAATCACTTTTCTATGCCAGTTCCATCCTACAAGCATCTAATGGCACAAAGGCTCTTTTTAATATTAGTAGAGACCTTTCCAGCCCTGCCTGTTTGGCCAATAGAGTGCCGGCATCACAGAACTTATACGATGAAGTCGCCACTTTCTTTGACGAAAAGATCGCTAAAATTGTTGGGGGGCTAGATCTGGGTACTACTAGTAGTCAGATACTAGATGAGGAAGCTTGGACTGAAACATCGATTGAGCACTTTCAACCTCTCACTAAAGAGCTCTTTAACAGTCTCGCTCAGGAGGTGTCCTCTGGATCCCCCCTAGATCCCCTTCCTCACAGGATCTGGAAGAAGTATGGTCCTGAAATATTCCCAGGGTTACGACTAATATGTTGCCAATCCCTGAGGGAAGGAGTAGTCCCCAAAGCATGGAAGCAGGCAGTGGTAACTCCACTGTTGAAAAAGCCTTCCTTGGATCCAACAACTCCAGCTAATTTCAGGCCCATATCCCTCCTGCCTTATCCTATAAAAATCCTGGCAAAGGCTGTCAGCAAGACCCTGTCGAGCTACCTTGAGGAAAACCATCTACTGGACAGGGATCAGTTTGGGTTCCGACCAGGCCATGGGACGGAAACCGCGTTGGCTACCGTGTTGGACAAGCTACGAATGCGAGCCGACAATGGTGACTCCTCGGTGTTGGTATTACTGGATATGTCGGCCGCATTCAACACGGTTAGCCATGCAGTGCTGATAGGAAGGATGGAGAGACTGGGGGTGAAAGGCTGCGCCTTGAAATGGATGCAATCATACTTGTCAAATAGACAACAGGCTGTAACCATGGCACCATTCGCCTCTCCCAAGTCCCGGGTCTGCCATGGAGTGCCTCAGGGCTCGGCAATAAGCCCTATTCTTTTTAACGTCTACCTATGCCCCCTGATTCCCATTATAAAATCATATGGGATCGATTTGGCTAACTACGCCGATGACACCCAATTGGTGTTTTCCCTGGAAGGGAAGCAGGCGGTGTCTATGGATACCTTTCAGGAATGTATGTGTCGGGTCTCGGTCTGGCTTAAAGTAAACTCTCTGCAGTTCAATGGGGGGGAAAACGGAGCTGCTATACTGCTCTGCAGCAAGATTGTCAAAGCCCCTACCGTGTGTGTTTAGACTCATGCTGGAGGACGACCCCCTTGTGCCAGTTAAAACAGTACGCAACCTGGGTGTCATGGTGGATGAAGATCTCCAGATGCAATCACAGGCTAATTAAACAATCAGTGTTTGCTTTGCCCTGCTAAAAGCACTTCAGCAGATTTTACCACTCTTACCCAGTGAGGTTAGACCCCAGGTGGTGAGGAGCATAATTCTGAGTATACTGGATTATTGCAACTCCCTGTATCTGGGTGCTCCTCAATATATACTGCAGGGGCTGCAAAGAGTCCAGTCCATAGCAGCCAAATTGGCACTCAATAGGCAGCGTACCACCTCTTCCACCCTGGCTCTGAGGGACCTTCACTGGCTGCCCATTAGGGATAGAATTAGTTTCAAATCCCTATGCATGGTATATAGAGCACTGCACAGTACAGGTCCAGTGTCTATGCAAGAGAGATTCACTTGGTAGAAGCCTATTAGACATCTTCGCTCTTCAAGTGCAAGTCTGGCAACTACTGCCAGATTCAAGAGGTCCGGGATGGGAGGTAGGGCCTTTGGCACAGCAGCATCACGTCTTTGGAATGAGCTACCCCAAAACATCAGACAAGCGAACTCCCTGCTAGGCTTCAGAAAAAGCCTAAAGACCTGGTTATTTGCCAGGAATGAGAAGTAATGCTTCCTGTTAATAGTCAGGCTAGTTTCCGCTGATCCTATCCACCTTGGTCTTAAAGCGCCAGGATACCCTTTGGGTGACAGTCTGCGCTATACAAGTATGCCATACAATACAATACAATACCCCACTCCATTGTCAATACATTAGGTATGCTGCACATGCCTAGTGTAGTGCAGGAGTCTAAAGATAGGATCCTGCTCGGGCAGTGATGTACAGTCGCCCCATGACCTGTCAAATGGCAGGATATAGCCGAGTAGCCTCCCCCAGTCTTATGATTTGCCCCTTGCCATGAAAGGACTCGGAGACGTAATGCGACCCAGGACCGTCGGAGGAGATTCCTCATCCTGGTAAGTTTATTTGGTTTTTTTTAATTTAATTAAACGCCCCCCCTCCCCGCACGTACCCTCCTGAGTCATGCCGGCCACGACTATCGGTCCATAGACATTGCCATGAACATGCAGAGTCCGCATGGCCTGTTGTGACCTGCTGTGAATGCAGCATTAAGTACAGTAGCTGACTGATCAATTTTGTATGCTCCAAGCATATTTAAAGTGGCAGGCATGCTACTTTAAAGTAGTTATATGGCTATTTGCGTAGACAGAAATTCTCAATGAATGCCCCTGGAAAGCTGCGACCCGGGCCGGCCCGCTGTCTACTCTTTCCCTAACATACCCACAAGGAATCCGCCCCATTAGAACAGCTGCCAAGCCGATGCCACTCTGTGCCCAGTCAACAGAACAACACTGCTGCAAGCAGGCTATGCCCCTACTGCTGCTGCACACAACGGGCCTCTGCAGTTAGTCGATGTGTAGCTGGCCCATGTGTGTATTTGGAATTGGAGGCACATGATCACACACAGCTTCTGGCCAATCACCCCCGTAATCGCACTCAGTACTGCTGCTGCACACAACGGGCCTCTGCAGGTAGCCGATGTGTGGCTGGCCCATGTGTGTATTTGGAATTAGACCACAAGTTTAGTCTCCCCAGACGTTGGCTATCCATAAAATCACAGACATTTTGCATAACCTCGTTAGCAGCTGGGTCTCTGTTATATTTTTGTATTTTGTTTTAGCCTCGATAACTTCAATAATGGTGCATTAAAAGGAGTCTGCACTGTTTGCCTTTTTGGGTCATCATCAAGGATTTGACCACGCATGGTCACTGAATAGCCTTTTGTTCAAAATCAGCTCATAGGGAAGACGGTAAGGCTGTGAGTAATATCATCTAAATAATGTGAATAAAGCAAACACAGCTGAGCGTATACAGAGAGTGGGCCTGTGTGTGGACGGGAAACAAGTTTATGTTGAAGAGGTCCCTTGCTTTAAATGTGCCTCCGCTGCTGCATGAAGGGTGCTCGGGACAAAATAGTTTTAGTATTGGCGGTGATGCATGCGGCTGAACAGATTGCCTGCTACCAGACAGATAAAGGGAAGCTCGTCAATAATGAGGTCGTTAGTCAGCCACGTGGGTGACACCAAACTCCCCCTTGCCTACTTTGGTTCAAGGCTATTTAAAATAACTGTGGTAAAAACTTCACCTCTTGCACTGGTGTGATGCCTACTGCAGTTTCGTATCGTCACAAGCCCATTACATCCATGTTGGTCCTGCGAATTTATTCTGATAGTTCAACTGTCCTAAGAGATTTATGGAGATGTTGGGGCATTTTTGTGCATCTCCTCTAACAAATACTCTTACGTGTGGTAAAACTATGTTTTGCTGTGTAAGCAGCTGAAGGGGACAGTGGAGTTATGAGTTGACTATTTGCATACATTCGTTTTACACCACGTTTAGGTAACCCTCCCCGCTCCCGCCTCCCAGCTGCTCCGCCCACCCGCGCACTTGGCCTTAAATGGCGACCGTGCGACGCAGGTGAGTGTGACCCACTTGTGGGACACCCCCGCGCCGCACGGCCACCAGCTGCTGCGTGTGCCCCTTGCCTGCCCTCTGCCTCGCTGCCCTCTGCCTCGTCTGCCGGCTGCCGCCGCTGCAGTTGTTTTTGCCCTTGTTTTAACGTGATTTTGTGCCTGCTTGGTCTAACTCTCTTTTTTTTTCCCTTGTTTATCGTTATTTGTGCGTGTTCTGCTGTTATTTCATTTTCCCCGTGTTTGCTTCCTTCCTTGCTGTCCGCCTACCTCGCCGCCCTCCGCCCTCCCTTCCCGCCACCGCCGCTTGTCCCCGCCCCTTTTTGCCTTCTGTAACCCTCCCCGCTCCCGCCTCCCTGCTGCTCCGCCCACCCGCGCACTTCGCCTTAAATGGCGACCGTGCGAACGCGCAGCGGCCACGCGCAACGGGAGCGCCGTTTGAGCGCCAAAGGTAAGCCCGTCTGCGCCCGTCCGCGACCGGATCGCGTCCAGCGCCGGGACCCCTGGCCCACGAAGACCCCGACCTACCCGCCTGACGTACTCCGCCGCCACCCTCATCGCTCTCAACACCGGCCGACTCCAAGATTGCCACCAAGCCACACCACGACACACCCACGGACCTTTCAGCTGCCACGCCTGCAAGTTCTCCTGCATCCAGACCAGCCCCGCACCAGCACCCGCCAAGTCGAACACCAGCAGCACCCACCTCAAGTGCATCCTGCTCAACACCCGCTCCGTCCACAGACACGCCATCGAACTCTGGAACCTCCTAGACGCCACAGCCCCTGACGTTGCCTTCCTCACGGAGACCTGGATGAACGCCTCTTCAGCTCCCGACATCGCCATCGCTATCCCAGAGGGCTACAAGATCGTCCGGAGGGACCGAAACGCCAACCAGATGGGAGGAGGCATCGCCATCATCCACAGGAACGCCATCCGTCTCACGACCAGCATCGACAACACCCTGACCAGCGCCGAACACCTGCACTTCCAGATCCACACCAACCAGAACACCACCCTCAGAGGCACCCTGATCTACCGACCCCCTGGACCACGCACGCAATTCAGCGAGGACATCGCCGACTTCGTCAGCCCGCATGCCCTCCCCTCCGCTGACTACATCCTCCTGGGAGACCTCAACTTCCATCTGGAGAACAACAACGACCACAACACCAGCACCCTGCTCGACAACCTCGCCAACCTGGGACTCAAGCAACTGGTGTCCACCCCCACCCACCTCGCCGGACACACACTCGACGCCGTCTTCTCATCCAGCACAGACATCGACTTCAGCCACGCCACAGAGCTTCAATGGACGGACCACAGCTGCGTCCACTTCACCTTTAAGAGAACGACGACTCACCATCACCAGCAACAGGCCGCCCGCAGAAGCTGGAACAAGATCACAGCAGACCAGCTCGCCACCTCCCTGAGCCAGCACCCTCCTGCCAGCTCAGCGAACCCCAGCCAGGCCGCCGACAACCTCACGAAGTGGATCAGCAACTGCGCGGACGAACTCGCCCCGCTGAGGACCCCGCCTAGCAGACCCGGCAGCAAGAAGGCCCCATGGTTCACCGACGAACTCAAGAGCTCCAAGAAGAACTGCCGAGCCCTCGAGAAAGTCTGGAAAAGGGAACCGACACCGGACAACAGAACCTCCTACAAACTTGCTACCCGGAAACACCACCAGCTGATCCGCGCCGCCAAGAAAACAGCATTCAAGGACCGGTTGGACAACAACGCACACAACGGCAAGGAACTCTTCAACATCGTGAAAGAGCTTTCCAACCCCAGCGCAGGAAACAACGACATCACCCCATCGCAAGACCTCTGCAACTCCCTCGCCTCATACTTCCACAACAAGATCACGGACATACACAGTAGCTTCAACAACCAACCAACGCACACCACGACCGACCAACCACCCCCACCCACCACCACCCTCCACGCCTGGACCCCGATCAGCACCGAAGACACCATCCGCACGATGAACTCCATCCACTCCGGATCACCGACCGACCCCTGCCCTCACCACGTCTTCAACAAGGCCGACGCTGTCATCGCACCCCACCTGCGAGACATCATCAACACATCCTTCGACACCGCCACCTTCCCCGAGAGCTGGAAACACGCCGAACTCAGCGCTCTACTCAAGAAACCAACAGCGGACCCCACCGACCTCAAGAATTACCGCCCCATCTCGCTTCTCCCGTTTCCAGCCAAAGTCATCGAGAAGACCGTCAACAAGCAGATGGCGGCCTTCCTCGAGACGAACGGATCCCTCGACCCCTCACAGTCCGGCTTCCGAGCCAAACACAGCACCGAGACCGCCCTCATCGCCGCCACCGATGACATCCGAGCCCTGATGGACAATGGAGAAACAGCGGCCCTCATCCTCCTAGACCTCTCCGCGGCTTTCGACACGGTCTGCCACCGCACCCTAGTACGGCGCCTCAGCAACATCGGAATCAAGGACAAGGCGCTGGAATGGATCATCTCCTTCCTCGACGGAAGAACACAGAGAGTCCGCCTACCACCGTACAAGTCAGAGGCCTCCGAAGTCATCTGCGGCGTCCCCCAAGGATCATCTCTGAGCCCCACCCTCTTCAACGTCTACATGAGCCCCCTCGCGGCCATCGTACGCAAACACAACCTCAGCATAATCTCCTACGCCGACGACACCCAGCTGATCCTCTCCCTGACCAACGACCCCGCCGCCGCCAGAGCCAACCTGCACGAAGGGATGAAAGAGGTAGCCGAGTGGATGACGACCAGCCGCCTGAAACTGAACTCGGACAAGACGGAGGTCCTCATCCTGGGCTCTTCACCCTCCGCCTGGGACGACTCCTGGTGGCCTCCCGCCCTGGGCACCGCACCCAAACCGACAGACCATGCACGTAACCTGGGCTTCATCCTGGACTCCTCCCTCTCCATGACCAGGCAGGTCAACAACGTCTCCTCGGCGTGCTTCAACATCCTACGCATACTACGGAAGATCTTCTGGTGGATCCCCACAGAGACCAGGAAGACCGTCACCCAGGCCCTCGTCACCAGCCGACTGGACTACGGTAACGCCCTCTACGCCGGTACCACCGCCAAGCTCCAGAAGAGACTCCAGCGGATCCAGAACGCCTCAGCCAGACTCATCCTCGACATCCCACGATCCAGCCACATCTCCGGACATCTGAGAGACCTTCACTGGCTCCCCGTCAACAAGAGAATCACCTTCCGCCTCCTCACCCACGCACACAAAGCCCTACACGACCAAGGCCCGAGCTACCTCAACAGCCGAGTCAACTTCTACGCTCCCACACGCCACCTCCGATCAGCCAACCACGCCCTCGCCGCCGTCCCCCGCATCCGAAGAGCGACTACAGGAGGAAGGTCCTTCTCCTACCTGGCCGCCAAGACCTGGAACTCCCTCCCGACCGACCTGCGCCTGACCCAAGACCACCTCTCCTTCAGGAAGAAGCTGAAGACCTGGCTATTCGAGCAGTAGCGGCACCCCCCCCCCCCCCCCAGCGCCTCGAGACCCTACGGGTATGTAGCGCGCTTTATAAGTGTCACTGATTGATTGATTGATAGGTAAACCTCAGTTCAGGTAATCCATTTTAGTGGATGGGAAACGTGTAGGGGGAATATAATCAGCCCCTGAAGTTGACAGACACCTCGCACACCTCATCTACACTCTTAACACCCCTGCGGTGACTTCCAGGATTCAAGGGCGGTTTTAGGAAATGCTATTGGGAACTCAAGTTATACAAACAATAGGGGTAAGGCCATTTCCTTAACTTTTGCGCCCTATCACTTCATTAACCTTCTTGCTTGTTTAAATGTGCTTGAAAATGCACCATTTGCCCACTTTTTTTTCTAAATTTTCTCGGTGGAGAACCCCCCAAACCCCCCTTAGTTCGTTCGGGCTCGCTCGCTACGCTTGCCGCGGTGCTCTCCAATGCACATTTTACGCCTCACTACTTTCAAATGTCACCAGCCACCACTGTTTTTAGGCTGTTATTACCGGTCCTCAAGGGCTCGGAAACCCGACGGGTTTAGCAGGCCAAGTAAGGACGATCTGCTGCCTTGATAACCTAGGTTTCTAAGTGTTTACTAGAGATCTACATATGTTACTTTAACTTTGGCATCTTCGTATGCAGGACCATTGAATACTGCTATTGACAATACGCCTGTACTGTTGCGCGGTCTAGTAGTGGGAAGGGCGGAGCATGGGAGGAGCGGGAGGAAGAGGAGGCGCCAGGAAAGGGAAAGTAGTTAGAGTAGGGACAGCGAGGTGTAAGGAGGCAATAAAGAAACCTCAGATAACGTCCCGTGTCTGTCATCATTGTGGGGGCATCGCAGGGGACACGACAGCTGGCGACGAGAGTGGGATGAGCAGCAGGCTCTCCCGACCCCACTAAGTGAAAGAGCCCGCCGGAGAACGAGTGGCTGCAGAAGACGGCCGTAGCGGTGACGAGCGTGCAGTGTACCCGGAGCCTGACCCGGGGCCTGTAGGAAAAAAAAATAAAGGGACTGCGGCTGAGAAGGGAAATCTAAAGCCTGCTCGAGGGTCTCCCCCCCCCCGCACATCTTCTCCGGTGCAGGGATGAAACCTGACCCAGACAAAGTGAGCTCGCTGAACGACACCAAGAGCCCACGTGATGTCAGCGATGTGCGGTCCTTCCTGGGCATGGCGAGCTACTGCTCACGGTACATTGAAGACTACGCCACTCTCAGTCACCCCCTCCGGAGGCTGACCAAACAAGGCCAGACATTTGAGTGGACTCCGGAGTGTGAACGAGCCTTTCAAGACATCAAACAGGCTGTAGGGAAAGCCGACAGTTTGGCGTACTTCAGCCCGGACCGCAAGACCGGAATCACAGTGGACGCGAGCCCTGTTGGCCTAGGTGCCATCCTGGCCCAGTACGATAAGGACACTGACCAGCGCCACATAGTGGCCCATGCCAGCCGAAGTCTTTCCGAGACGGAGAAAGCCTACTCCCAACCCGAGAAGGAGAGCCTCGCGGTAGTGTGGGCCTGTGAGCACTTCCACGTGTTCATATATGGGAAACATTTCACCATGGTGACGGACCACCAAGCATTTGTCACCATCTTCGGGAACCCGCGTTCCAAAATGCCACCCCGTATCGAACGCTGGGGATTACGTCTGCAGGAATACACATTCACCATCGTCCACAAACCGGGGAAGTCAGCCAACCTAGCCGACTACATGTCAAGGCACCCCGAAGCCTCCCAACGTCTCACTCCATCTGTGGCCGAGGAGTACATCCACTTCGTAGTGGACCAGGCGCGGCCGCCGGCAGTTCCTCTGGAAGTCATCCAGCAAGCCATCTCGCAGGACGAGCTGCTACAAAGTGTGATCCGCAGGGTACAATCACATCGGTGGCGACAGGACGACACACTTGAAGAAAGCGATCCGCTGAAGCGTCAAGAGCTGCAGGCGTTCAGACACGTGAGCAAGGAGCTATCCATCACAGCGGAGGGTCTGCTCCTGAGAGATCACAGGATCGTCATCCCCCAGCAACTACGTCAGGGAGTCATTAATCTGGCTCATGAGAGCCATCGAGGTGTGGTTGCGACCAAGAGGGCACTTCGCGAGCGTGTCTGGTTCCCGTTTCTTGACAAAATGGTAGAACTTACTCTTAAAGACTGCCCGCAATGCCAAGTGGTAGGGCGCGGTGATCCTCCAGCCCCGCTTCAAATGACACCATTACCATCGGGTGTGTGGCAGGAATTAGCCATGGACTTCTATGGCCCCATGCAGTCGGGCAAGTACGTGCTGGTGATAGTTGATGAATACTCGAGATTTCCCATTGCCCGATTTGTCCCTTCCACCGGAGCAGCTGCCACGCTTGCCGTCCTAGACGAAGTATTCGCAGCCTGGGGAGTACCCACAGTGTTGAAAACGGACAATTGTCCCCCGTTCAACGGGCAGGAGTTCAGTGACTTCATGAAATTGATGGATGTTCGGCACCGGCGAATAACGCCGCTATGGCCACAGGCAAATTGCACTGTCGAGAGATTCATGGCCACTCTCAAGAAAACATTCCAGCAGGCAGTGTATGACAGAAGAGATATGCAGTCAGCCCTCAATGACGTGCTCCGTTCATACCGAACAACGCCGCATGCCACCACAGGCAAATGTCCCGCGACACTAATGCTGGGGCGCCCTGTTCGGACACGGATACCTACCTGGGAAGGAGCTCTACGACCAGTGTCCCCAAGTCGTATCCATCGAGAAGTGGTGGCGGCTGACAGGGCCCACAAAGAAGGCATGAAAACGTATGCTGACGGCCGGAGGCGAGCCCGGTCGCTCTCTTTCAGAGAGGGAGACTGTGTAGTAGTTAAGCAGGAGCAATGTAAGAAAACGGACAGTAAGTTTCGAGCAGAGCCTCTGACCGTCACTCGACAGAAGGGAACCATGTTGACGGCGGAATCGGACAGTAGGCGCATCACTCGAAATGTGTCTCACTTTCAAAGATGCAGCTCGGCTCTGCAGGAAGCACTGGAATCACGGCTAGAGTCGCCAAGAACTGAGCGGTCTGAGCAGCGACGTACAGCTGCCACTGACCCGGAGGGGGAAAGTGGAAGCAGCCCCACCGCGGTGGCGGAAGGCCGGTCTCTCAGACCACGACAAACAATTCGCCAGCCACGACGGCTAATCGAGGAGATGTAGATACTCTGTGAGTTTGTTCTGGTAACAAAGGGGGAGATGTACTGTTGCGCGGTCTAGTAGTGGGAAGGGCGGAGCATGGGAGGAGCGGGAGGAAGAGGAGGCGCCAGGAAAGGGAAAGTAGTTAGAGTAGGGACAACGAGGTGTAAGGAGGCAATAAAGAAACCTCAGATAACGTCCCGTGTCTGTCGTCATTGTGGGGGCATCGCAGGGGACACGACAACACCCAGGTCACTTTCACATTTCTTCTCCATGTCCTGCAGGTTATGCTTTGCAACCCAGCACTGGATCTAGAGAAGGATTGATTTTTGTCCACAGTTACTTATGACTGTCTGGAACTTACAATTCTGTTATCCTAGTAGCCCCCACTATACGTTTCTACCTTCACTAAGCTGCTGAAAATTATAGGAGGTGATGCTTATATCCCTGTTATATTACTCCAGAGGAAACCACTCTGTGATTTTTGTTAAAACAGCCCCAGCTTAGCTATCGTGTAAAATCAGCAATCTGCAAATATTGAACAAATACACTGAACTAATTTGTAGTAAAACAGCTTTCATGTCCCTTAACCAGACTCTTCCTTCTTGCTCATTCACAGAGCAACAAAGCGCTTCGAGAAATTCCAGTAAATACTACACTAGTATATGTCAGTGCTAGAAACGTGTTAATGCCCCCAGACAGAGGTTTTGCTTCCAAGAGGAGATCTGAAACAGCAACCCGAAGCTGCCACCTAGTGGCAATGATGAATCAGTGCAAAACGCCCTAAAAGCAAACTTTAAAAAAAATGATAGGCAGCGCCCAAGTAGGCAGAATTGTATTCTGCCAGCGTTGCACCATTTCTGAACGCCATTAAGAGACGCCTCCGCAATTCGAGGGTTTAAAAAGTCCCACGGGTTACACAAAGGTCCCCAAAGATTCTCACAGTCAGAGAGCAAGACTCTTTGGTAAGGCAAAATGCTTTCTGGAACATTCGATATTGGCTGATGAATGGAATACAATATCTTTGTTCCAGCTTCTTTAGTATTTACTTGGCGGGCACAAGATCGTCTAGTCACTGTGTTTTTGTAGCACAACGTTATGAACACTCGAGACAAATCCAAAAAAAAACGGAGTCTTGTTTAGTTGAGAATTTAATATTTAATCTGAGGCGCCCTGAGGAGTATGCCTCAACCCTGCACAAGCTATGTTATAGTGAAGCATGCTTAATTACAAAAGTATTTTGAAGGCAATTAAGCTCAGTTTAGAATATGTACCCTCGGAGTATTCAGCAACTATTTAATTCAATGAAGGAAGAGATGCGTCAAAATACCAAAGACAAGCCTTTTGGGAGAAAACATCTCACTCAATTGCCTTTCATACAAGAAATAACACAATACCCTTACAAAAGCTGCCTTTCTAAAGTTAACCCTGCAAGTCTTTTTAATTGGAGAGCAGAAACCATACTTGCTGGCTGAAGAGTGTATAACGGCTTTGTCAAATCAAATATGTCTGCATGTTGTTTTAATTTTATTTTTTTTGCAAATAAATGCAATATGCAAGTTTAAAAAAAAAAAAAAATACAAGAATATAGGAGTCACGAAGCCTGCCTGACACTGATGTTCACTCCTTTTCAGGTGGCTGTGCATGTGTGATCAGGCAACAATCCGTCACTTACAGTGCATGACAGCAATGACAAAGTGGGCTGGTCCATTGCTCATGCCGTACGCAGTAATGGGGGGGGTAGCAAAATTTGAATGACACTTGAACAGAAAATCAAAAGGGCTGATTAAAGCCTCTGTATGTATGTAGGTATGTATATTTGAGTTTTTATTAAGCACTTTCGGAAAACATGAGGCTGACAAGACAATTAAAGCTACTGTTGTGGGGCTGCTAGCGCCGGTGTAGGCCCTCGTCGCATGCGCTCGCCGCTGCAATAACTGACACCACACTCTGTGCCTGGGTCTCGGCGCCCGACTGCCTTAGCAGGCCGCGTCCCTTTATTTTATACAGTGGCGTACGCCACGTTCGTGGCGTACGCGTTGCGTAGTGTCCTCTTGCGCTCTAGCATCTAACGCTAGAGCGCTAACTGTAACATCCCTCCCCAACTTGGATAACAAAATAAACAGAAGTCCATAACAGTCACTCACTTGCTTGGCAGGCAAAGTCTTTAAGGCGGCTGCTTGGCGTGGGGTTCTCTCTCAGACCATACCTGGCAGTGGCACGAGTGCCGGAACTGGTTGGGTGGCTATTCGGGGCTTCACCTTCCATCGGGGCCTGAGGGCTCTGCTCTGGGGCGCTGCTGGCGCCGCTGGGCGTCAGTCCTGGTCCCAGCTCTGGGGTTGAGATCTCTTCCTCCCCTCTGTTCAGCCCCCTCTGGCCGCGGTCAGTGGCCTCCGGAATGCGTTTGAACCACGAGATGTTCCTGGTGGTCGACTCCACCCCTCTTTCCGCTGTGACCATTGTGCCCCGCCTCTGTGCCACAGTCCAACTACCTGGTTCATACCGGGGTCTGAATTTTCCTCCCGGCCTTCTCTCCTTCACGAGGACGCTGTCCCCTGGTCTGATGTCGCGGTCTCGACTGCCTCTGGCCCGGCTCACTTGCCGGTTGCGGTGTGCTCGTCGTTGAAAAACCTGCTCCGCTTCGAACGGTGGGGGCGCCCACCCAGGGACTGTGGGTAGCCCATCGCGGCGGGGACCATTGAGCATGAGAGACCACGGGGCTTGTTTGGTGGAGCAGTGGGGCATGCTCCGATACTCTCCCAGGAATCGCTGGATTTCCCTTTCGGGGTCTAGTTGCTCCACGCCGGCTATTCGAATCACTTTATTCAGGGTCCTCATGAATCGTTCTACTTCTCCGTTGGCCTGTGGCCACTGAGGAGTGATTCGCCGGTGTTGTACTCCCTGGTGCTGGAGGAACTCCCGGAACTCGTGACCATGGAAGGGTGGCCCGTTGTCGCTCTTCAGCTCCGAGGGGCGCCCAAACATGGCAAATATTTTCTCCAGCGCTGGTCCCACGAACATGAAGGCTGTGGACGGTAGAACTTCCACTATGGGATATTTCGAGAAGTTGTCAATGACCACCAGCGACACTTTTCCGTTTGGGAGGCTTCCGAAGTCTATACTAATCTTGTCCCATGGGTACCTTCCTGGTTCTTCTGTCACGATGGGGGCCGGAGGCTCCGGGCCGCTCGTCACCTGGCACGCGGCGCAGCTTCTTACCACCTCGTCCACCATGCCATCCAGCCCCGGGAACCATATCTTCGCCCTCATCCTGGTCTTCATCTTCTCCGTCCCTTGATGGCCATCGTGAGCAATGATCGTGGCTTGATGGCGTAGTGCGGTGGGCATGACGATCCTAGACCCTCGCAGGACGACACCATCGCGGGTCATACTTAGTTCATTCCGCACTCGCCACATCTGCTGCAAGTCCTTCTTGTCCTCGTCTGCCCACGAGTTGGCGGTGTGTAGGAAATCAGCCCATGACCCTTTTTGAAGAGCTCCCCGTGTCCTTGCCAGCACGGCGTCGTGCTCCCCGGCACGTATGATCTCCTGGATTGTCAGTATCCGAGGGCAGGTCAGAGCAGCTAGGAGGTCGATGTGTGCTTCGGTTTCATCTTCCTCTTCTTTCCCGATCGTGGACGTCACCCCACTTTCCGGGTGTCGTGACAGAAAGTCTGCCGGGTTTTTCGCACCTGGCCGATATGTCACCTCCATCTGGTATTGTTGTAGTCCAATGGCCCACCTTTCGATCCTCGGGGGGGGGGTGGGGCGCTGTCCCCTTGAACAGGGGCACCAATGGTTGGTGGTCTGTCACCACAGTAAAAGGGTGCCCGCAGACATAGAGGTGGAAATGCCGGCAACCCCATCGGATGGCTAGTGCTTCGCGTTCAATCTGAGAATACCTCTGTTCAGTTGGAGTGAGTGCCTTGCTGGCGTAGGCCAGGGTGGCCCATCTCCCTGGTTCTTGCTCTTGCGTAAGGACTGCGCCCAGTCCCACCGGACTGGCGTCGACAAGCAGTTCGGTCTTCCTGGTCGGATCAAAGTAGACCAGAGTGGCTTGGTCCAGCAGCGTGGTCTTGATAGCATGGAAGGCATCCTCTTCCTCTTGCCCCCAGCGCCACAGGGTGTCTGTCTTCGTGAGGCGTCTGAGAGGTTCAGCCGTGGTAGCCAAGTTTGGGATGAACCGCCCACAGTACGTGGCCATCCCGAGAAAACTGCGGACTTCCGACGCAGAAGTCGGTGCTGGGGCGTTCTTGATAGCCTGGGATTTCCTCGGGTCCACTTGAATGCCATGGTTGGTAAACGTGTATCCGAAGAACTCGATGCTTTGCTGAAAGAACTGGCACTTCTCCTTGTGCAACATGACCCCAAACTCTCTCAGCCTCATCAGTGTGGACCGGACCCGTCGGTAGTGTTCATCCACTGTTGTGGCGTGTATCAGTATGTCATCACTGACGTTTAGCACTCCTGGTAGCCCCTGCAAGATGTCTCTGATAGTGTTCTGAAATATTTCGGCCGCCGAAGAGATGCCAAAGTTAAGGCGTCGGTACCTGCGTAGCCCCAGGTGCGTGCTGAAGGTAGTGATATATCTGCTCTCTTCAGCCAGCGTTAGATGGTGGTACCCCGCATTGAGGTCCAGTTTGGAGAACCACCGGGCTCCGTTAAGGTCTGCGATTATGTCATCCATCGTGGGCGTGATGTGCCTCTCCCTTTTGATGGCCTTGTTGGGCAGCCTCATGTCGATGCACAATCGAATCTTGCCTGGTTGCCGGGGCTTTTCCGCTATCACCATGGGTGATACCCAGGGGGTGGGTCCGGTTACTGTCTCTATGACGCCTTGCTCCTCCAGCCTCCTCAGCTCCTCCTCTACCAGCGGGCGTAGGTGGAAGGGAATCCTCCTGTGTTTTAACGCTGTGGGTGTGACTGAACGGTCAATGTGGAGCTTGACTGGTGGTCGTCGGATGTTCCCCAGACCAGTGAACAGCTCCGGAAACTGGTCCAGCAGGGTAGTCGTCTGGGACTCTTGTACCTTCCGGAGGAATGCGATCAGCCCTAGGTCTTCGGCTGCGTGCCCGCTGAGGAGGGTGTCTGCCTCCTGATTGATCACATGTATGTCAATCGTTATCTCTGCGTCATCCGACTTCACCGGCACCGTCATCTTTCCTGCCAGGGGCAGCGGTGTGTCACTTCCGTAGGCATAGATCTGGGCTTTTGACCGTCGGAGTTCGGGCTTGGGGCGGAGGCGATTGTATTGTTGCACTCCCATCACGGTGACTGACGCCCCTGTGTCGATCACTGCGTTTATCCGGGATCCAGCGACTAGGACGTCGCACCTCGGTTGTGGTCTTCTCGAGCTCTTGAGGGCTCTGGTGAATGAAATCAGGTATGTTTCCCCCTCGTCATCATCGGACTCCATTGCATCTTCCCGCAGGGCCTGTGCTTGCTTGCGCCCTGGGTTGGTGGGGGAGGACAACGACAGCTGGGATAGCTGTCTCACCATGGCCTTCTCTGGCCTCTTTCCCCTCCGGTCCCGTTGCGTGGATCGTTTGCGGCAAACAGACGCAAAGTGGTTCATCACGCCGCAGTTGTCACACGCCTTTCCTTTCGCAGGGCACGTCCTGCCTCCGTGCTCGTCATACCCGCAGTACCCACACGGGGCTGCAGGCTTCTTTGCCGCCGGTCGGCGGGAAGCTTCACACGTCTGTACTGCGTCGGCCCGCTCCGTTTTGACTGTTACTCCTGACCCGGCGCCTCGTGTGAGCGCCATCTCCATCTCCTCTGCGCGGGCGTCGGAGAGATCATGGGACCGTGCCAGCACTAGAATGTCCGCCATCGGGATGTTCGGTTGGCGGAGAATGAGTGTTCGTAACTTTTTGCTGCGTATGCCGCATATTATCTGTGCTCTGATCTCTTCCTTGGCTCTATCACCGACGAGGTGTGTGTCTGCCAGCACTCTCAGTCGAGCGTGGAATGCATCCACCGACTCCCCTTCCTTTTGCCTCGCTTGGCGCAATTTGAAATGTTCAAAATCCGGGTTCAGCTGGGGGTCGAAATGTGCATTGAGGGCCCTCACGGCTGCGTCATAGTCGTCTGCGTTCCCTGTGTTGAGGAGATGCTTGAATAGGAGATATACTTCTTTCCCTGCATAGTGGAGTAGTAGGGACCTCTTCACGGTGCCATCCGTCTCCCTGGTGCCCGCGAAATAGTTGTCGAGTCGGCCAATCCACGTTTGCCAGCGTGGGGCAGCAGTGGCAGGGTCAGCAGCTTCACTGAAAGGCGGCAGGACGCCGGACGCGGGGTGCAGTGGCACTGCCTGGGCGGGGCGCTCATCATCACCCATGGCTCCCTGGGGCACAGCACAGCAGGAGAGGCGGGAGCAGACAGAGGAGGCCGCAGTGGCAAGAGAATCCCACATCCGGGATTGACAGAGGGCGTCAGGGCCCAGCCAGGGCACAGCAGGTAACTGGGACAGAGGGCTTCAGGGCCCAGCCAGGGCACAGCAGGGAAATAGAGTCACTCAGTCCAGTGGCAGGAATGTTCATCTGCCGAAATGGGCCTTGTTCGGTGCACACGTGCACTCACCGTTGGTCGTGGCAGACTCAGAGGGGCCCAGCTGCACTGCCTGCGTGAGAAGGAGCCGGTTTCAGTCGGGCCGTCAGGACCACGTGCGCGCGTGCGGGACTGCCGCGGGGCGCGTATCTCAGCTGGGGCACACGGGGTCGATCCCCGTACTCGTCGCCAGTGTTGTGGGGCCGCTAGCGCCGGTGTAGGCCCTCGTCGCATGCGCTCGCCGCTGCAATAACTGACACCACACTCTGTGCCTGGGTCTCGGCGCCCGACTGCCTTAGCAGGCCGCGCCCCTTTATTTTATACAGTGGCGTACGCCACGTTCGTGGCGTACGCGTTGCGTAGTGTCCTCTTGCGCTCTAGCGTCTAACGCTAGAGCACTAACTGTAACAGCTACAGCTAGGCGATACCTAAAAAGAGATTCTGCATGACTGCATCTGTTGAGTCCTGTTTTTAACGGGTATTGGTGGTTTGAACAAGGCTTGTTTTTTTATATTATTAAATGTGCTAGCCGAATCAAACAGGTGTTCACAGAACTCAAGGAGCACTGGAAGGAGAGCACATAGAGGAACATGGACTCAGTTAAAATTCAATCCATCCCTCACATAAACATATATGTCATCATGTTTTGATGACCAAGAGGAGATCTGAAACAGCAACCCGAAGCTGCCACCTAGTGGCAATGATGAATCAGTGCAAAACGCCCTAAAAGCAAACTTTAAAAAAAATGATAGGCAGCGCCCAAGAAGGCAGAATTGTATTCTGCCAGCGTTGCACCATTTCTGAACGCCATTAAGAGACGTCTCCGCAATTTGAGGGTTTTAAAAGTCCCACGGGTAGGGTTACACAAAGGTCCCCAAAGATTCTCACAGTCAGAGAGCAAGACTCTTTGGTAAGGCAACATGCTTTCTGGAACATTTGATATTGGCTGATGAATGGAATACAATATCTTTGTTCCAGCTTCTTTAGTATTAACTTGGCGGGCACAAGATCGTCTAGTCACTGTGTTTTTGTAGCACAACGTTCTGAACACTCGAGACAAATAAAAAAAAAAAACGGAGTCTTGTTTAGTTGAGAATTTAATATTTAATCTGAGGCGCCACTTTCGGAAAACATGAGGCTGACAAGACAATTAAAGCTACAGCTAGGCGATACCTAAAAAGAGATACTGCATCTGTTGAGTCCTGTTTTTAACGGGTATTGGTGGTTTTAACAAGGCTTGTTTTTTTATATTATTAAATGTGCTAGCCGAATCAAACAGGTGTTCACAGAACTCAAGGAGCACCGGAAGGAGAGCACATAGAGGAACATGGGCTCAGTTAAAATTCAATCCATCCCTCACATAAACATATATGTCATCATGTTTTGATGACCAAGAGGAGATCTGAAACAGCAACCCGAAGCTGCCACCTAGTGGCAATGATGAATCAGTGCAAAACGCCCTAAAAGCAAACTTTAAAAAAAATGATAGGCAGCGCCCAAGTAGGCAGAATTGTATTCTGCCAGCGTTGCACCATTTCTGAACGCCATTAAGAGACGTCTCCGCAATTCGAGGGTTTTAAAAGTCCCACGGGTAGGGTTACACAAAGGTCCCCAAAGATTCTCACAGTCAGAGAGCAAGACTCTTTGGTAAGGCAACATGCTTTCTGGAACATTCGATATTGGCTGATGAATGGAATACAATATCTTTGTTCCAGCTTCTTTAGTATTTACTTGGCGGGCACAAGATCGTCTAGTCACTGTGTTTTTGTAGCACAACGTTCTGAACACTCGAGACAAATCAAAAAAAAAAACGGAGTCTTGTTTAGTTGAGAATTTAATATTTAATCTGAGGCGCCACTTTCGGAAAACATGAGGCTGACAAGACAATTAAAGCTACAGCTAGGCGATACCTAAAAAGAGATACTGCATCTGTTGAGTCCTGTTTTTAACGGGTATTGGTGGTTTTAACAAGGCTTGTTTTTTTATATTATTAAGTGTGCTAGCCGAATCAAACAGGTGTTCACAGAACTCAAGGAGCACCGGAAGGAGAGCACATAGAGGAACATGGGCTTAGTTAAAATTCAATCCATCCCTCACATAAACATATATGTTATCATGTTTTGATGACCATTTCCTGTCGGTCTTCCACGACATTTAGGGCCAGATTTTCCAAAAAGGCACACAACACAGTGGAGCACCCAAAGCGGCTGCGCTGCGTTGTGTGACAGGGAGGGAACAGAGATATGGCTTTCTCCTCCCTTTTCGGTAGTGTCAGCGCTGATTTCATCTGCCGTGCGCCAGGAACACACCTTAGTGCCATAGTGCTAGGGTGCGTGCCTGAGTCTAGCATAGTTTTTGCACAGTAAGGGTACTCTTCCTATACAAAATACTACACCTAGACAAGTTTAAACACTTTTCCCACTTTATTGTGTGCTGCATAGTGCAGCACACAAGAAAAGTAGGAAAGGAAAGGAGAAATAAAAACATTTCTCCTGTTAACGCATCCTTTAAAGTGGCATTACCAATTGTGCTAAATCGTGTCTACAATTGTCTGTATATAGGGTTTTGCATCTAAAGGCATGGGTGGTAGCATGAGAACACCTATGTAACACCCTTGAAACACCCCCTTGGCATTAAGTAATGCAGAGCAGTGCTTTACACTGCTTTGCATTACTTTCAGGGTACTTTCAAGCGCAAAAAACAAGTTTTGTACTGGAAAAGTAAACAAGGAGAAAAAAATTGTTCTGGTTGGCGTCACTTTTGTGAAGCTAACCCAGCGCAAAACATTTGTAAATCTACCCCTTAGTTTACCTCCAACAGTGCTGGCACCAGGCTTTCATCCTCCAAATCTGACCTGCTGGCCTACTAGAAAGGACAAAGCTTACTCATTCATCTGTTAGGCTGCCAGTACGCCAGAATTTTATTTTTCGTAGGTTAATATCCTGTTATTATAGGATTTCGTTGCTGCTAAAGTGCTTCAAAATCATGGACGTCATTCAGCAATGTTATAGGAACTACAACCCATGTCAACACATATTCTAAGTCAAAGTAACACACACACACAGATATGTGATTTGATGTTCATGCATAAAATGATGTCTAGGTCATATAAATTGTATTTCTTGTCAGTCTACTTTACATTTACCTGGGTTTGGAATAGAATTGTAACATTCAAAATGTATATAGCTAATCCATACTCACCATGAATATTACTTTATGAAATCTAAGAAAGGATTTTCTCTCTTTCTGTCATTACATTCCAGGGTTCTAGAATCAACCCAAAGTTTCCTTATTGCTCTAATTTGCCTTCGTTCCAGTGAGCGTATTTCTCCAACGTGCACATCTCCACTGATCAAAGCATTTTCACTTTTGGTGCAAAGCTCCACCAGTGGGAAACTATTGGAGTGCATCTTTCAATAACTAGAGTACATGGCAGTTCCTGGATCCATAAGCATCACTGTTAAGGAGGGGGAAACAGCCTTGACTACGCAACCGTTACAACGCATGCCATTACATCGTAGAATGTATTGGATTTAACTCCAATTCCTTCCCTACTGTTGCACACACTGGAGTTGGAATAGAAAATCAATCTATTCCAACTTCCAGCGCTCCCCCGACAGAAAGTCGGGGTAAAGGTTGGCGGTGCAACGGTATGCGATGTAATGGCATGCATTGTAACGTCACATATTCAAAGGAGGTCTTCCATTGCAGGGCATGAACAGTGAAATTTCCATTAAGTGCAGTGAAGGTACATGGAAAACTCCCCCCCATCTTAGAAATGTATATGCTCACTAGTCTAAAATGACAGTGAACATGCGCGCCTCTTTGCTACTGTGTCATCTATTGAAAATATTGTAGCATTAATAGAAACCATACAATGTTGGATTGATGAAATATCTGACAGATCATCGCTGTACTAGAGCCTTTGCAGTAATTATACAATCTGCCTTCTTCACTTTTGCCTTCTTTTACCTATGTTCCAGATAGGTACTGTTTAAAAAATATGGGATTTTAGTCAAATGTGACAAAATCACCACTACACAACTAAATGACTTCCTGCATTAAACACAATGGCAAATTAATTTCTAAAGTCATTCAAAATACTATACATCTAAAAAAAACTAGTAAGGCTGTTTGAAAGTTTGTTTCCTTTGAGTAACCTTTGCATCGCTCGCATGTTGTATTTTTTACCTTTTTATCTACAATCAAGTACAGAAAAATCTGGAAACAAAATGCTGCTCAGTCCATGGCAAGGTATACAATGATTTGGAGAAATCTTCTCAAACTTTGAGAATAAAGACATGGTAATTTGACCGTGCAGTTTAGGAAAGCATAGAAATATTTGGAAGTTTGTATTAAACTTTATAGTACTGCTTTTAGAAAAAACTGTCAAATCAATACCAAACATTTTATGACCATTGCCAAAGAGGTAACTTTAACTAATGATAATTTATTTACCCAACATTGGATACTGGAAACTGACCCAGAAGTTGGATGTCAACAAGGAAAGTTTGTTTGAGTATGATGCATATATGACCTGTATTGGCCTTCTTTTTTTTAAAATACTATGGCAAGGAATGCAATCTCTGAAATGGATTTTAAGTCAGAATTTTAATTGACAAAAATTTGAATGACAAATATTGCACCATAAATATTGTTTACAAAAATATTTCTCCATTGGGTGTAGACTTTCTTTTATTAAATCCAACGAGGCAATATCTTTGTAAATGACATGTAGGAAACCACATGTTTGTCAGGCGATAATCAGTCCAAGATGTTCTAGTAAAATATACTGACATAACAGACATTGATGTATTCCAAAGGGTTCAAGAAACACATTCCCAGTCAGAATGTATGGACAGTTCAGAGCTTCAGTAGTATACGAAAACCAACACCTGCCATCATAATGAGAGGCAGATGGCTACTTGGCTTAACATCTCTCTTTGATTCAAGAGACTACCAGGGAGCCTGTCGACAAAGCATAGCATAGTTTGACATCAGTGGAGGATGACGACTTCAAGCATCTGTTGAAGGACACGCACCTTTGGATCATCGGTTCTGAACATAGTATGCGGAGTACAGATGTGACACACTTGTATTTTGAGAATGAGTTGCACATGAGTCGTGATGCAACACTGATTCCCTTAGTGACTCGTTTCAAGATTGATCCCTTTAAAATAATAAAGAACTTTATGGAGTATTACCTTTCGCTGGACAGTCCACATTCTATTGAACTCTACCAATAAGATTGTTAACATCAATGATGAAATAAGATCATCAAGGCTTGGCCTTTTGGGAAAACCAGCTGAACTATGCATTCAAAAACATAGTATAATTTCTAAGTAACCATCTTTCTGATCTGTTGAAGTGAATCAGGCTCTTAGCCAGCTCACTCAAATAAGGCTCCCTGTTTGACCCGTGCCCAGTGGCAAATTTGAAAATGTTTGCCCCAAGGCTCTCACATCTAATTGCTAGTACAATCAATTCCTCTTTCCATGCTGGGTTAATCCAAAACTTGGCGATGACCAATCTTCTGAAAAAAGTAGACCTGGCCCCATGGGATTCTGAAAACCTACAGACTCATCACTTTGCTTCTTGCAGTCTTCAAGTGTATGGTGCACCATCTAGTTGAGTGGCTGGCTAACCCTCTGTTAAATATGGCAAATCTGGAGTGGATACATGCAGGCTTCCACACGAGGCACAGCATGAAAGCAATGGTAGTAGCTGCCTTTGACAATTTTCATAATATGAATATCTTAATTGGCTTACCAGCCTCCTGCTCCTCGACCTATTCACAGCATTCAACATGATTGATCATCATAGGATATATAGGTCAACTTTGCCACTAAACAATATTCTAGCAAATAATCAGTGCAAATGCACCCTACTTCAATTCACTGTGTGCAAAGAGGCTTTTTGCCTAATTAACACATATTCTACACAATGGCTGCACTACATGGAGCGATTCATACAGGATCAACCTCATCAGGGCTGTGCAGCTTCACTGATGACAGAAGTGATGTTATATAAATGGCTAACAAAACATGGCATCAGGTGAGGTGGAAATTCTGGTGTGACGAAGGCAGCTAATTGTTTAGGGGAGACATTTTTAGAGAAAAGCTAGACATTGGACCCTCCTTCTGCTGAAAATATCTTGGAGAACCAGGTTATGTTGCCTACCATTTCTCATTCATTCCCATAATTTCCTTAGCCCTTTGGCCCACCCAGTTAGATAGAACTCAGCTCTCTCTTCTTTCCCATTCAATTCTTGTGCCAATGAAACTAGCTTTATATGCAGATTATTTAAGTCTGTGCAGTTCAAATCCATTAAATTCACCTGACACTTGAATAGAGTTAGTCTGCAAATTTGGGGAGATACCACATTTCAGAAGCACCAATTCAAATATGCAATAATTATTTGGCAAATATAGTCCAATAACCTAAATAAACCACAGATGTGTGTTCAAGGCGGAATGGTTCAGTTCAATCCTCTTTTCTCTTACTGCTAAATACATGCAGAAAAGACTGTAATTTTGCATAAATTAAAATTCTTTTTTAACATCAATTATCTCTCAATTGCACACTGGCATTTAACGGTCTGCAAGTCTAATCAAATCTTCTGTATCTAATTTAAAGAACATACTGCATATGTTTAAATACTCAGAAAGTTAAAGTGAGCTTATGATTTAAACGTGAAATACTTTTCCAGCAACTACCACAGTCTCCTCCATGTTGCCTAAGAGTAAAGACTGATCTTTAACTACTTTGTCTTCTGTATCACTGTTGATATGAGATATCCCCGACCATGATTGTACTCACACAGCACTCCAAACTTACAGTAAAAGCCTGCCACCGCTGACTGGCCCCTATTCCTTTTTTTTTTTTTAATGTGCTTTATTAAGTTTAATAACCAAGCAAATACAGCATATAAAGAAATACATATGCATAACGACAAGTATCCCACCCGTTACTCCCCCCGAGATTCTCCCCCACACCCACCCTGGTTGGTCCTTGAAAGAAAGAGAAAAAAAAGAAAGAAAGAGATGCGTTCTTCCACTGGCATGAAAAAGACAACAAAGAAAGAAAAGAAGAAAGAGAAAAGAAAAAAATATAAGACAAAAAACACTGTCCAAAAAGTAACAGCAAACAAAAGCTTGCAAGTATAATAAAACATTTGGGCCATTTAGGCCATAAACATTGAAGGACAAGCGCATATACTTTATCACCCATTCCCGACATCTTGGCTGTCTTCAGACCATCTAATCAGAGGGGCCCAAATTTCCATCCCCTTGGCTCTTGCTCTTTGCCCCCTTCTAGCATATACTGCAGTCTCTAGCCTAAACACTGCCAAAAATCTCCACAGCCATTGTTGACTCGTAGGTGAATTCAGAAAAAGCTTGTGACACATACCTGATCCCTGGCGCTTCTCCTGGCTTCCCACAGAGCCCTCCTGCCGCCGCCGCAACAACACCACACCGCGGCCGCAGAGCGCAGGACCACAGCCCCCAGGAGCCTCAGTGGCGGAAGTCCGCCTACGCAATCAGCGCGCACGGAGGCGCATAAATTTGAACCTCGCCCCGGCAGAGCGGGTGAATTCAGAAAAAGCTCGTGACACATACCTGATCCCTAGCGCTTCTCCTGGCTTCCCACAGAGCCCTCCTGCCGCCGCCGCAACAACACCACACCGCGGCCGTAGAGCGCAGGACCACAGCCCCCAGGAGCCTCAGCGGCGGAAGTCCGCCTACGCAATCAGCGCGCACGGAGGCGCATAAATTTGAACCTCGCCCCCGCGACGCGGGACGCACGCGGGCGGGCGCCGGGCTAAGCCCGGGCAAAGGGCGGGCCCTCTTAGGCCCTCAGAGGCCTGAGGAGACTGGACTGGGCCAGGGACGTTGGCCGTTTCGCTGTGCATGCATCGGACATCGTAAGCACACTAGTGTTATTATTTATCATCACATGGTCATCTCTTCATTTTACATGTCAATGTGGGCAGATTTGATAGATACAATAGATATTGGTGTTCCCCTTCTATAGATTTAAAAGGAACTCTATTGCTTAACTATCATTATTGTCATAGCAATTAGTTAAATACGCCCAAAATTTCGCTATTATCCACTCGTGCTCAGTTACTCAGACCATATTGATATGATGTCACGCGAAACTAGAAGCAGTAAAGCTGTGTCAGGTAGTTCCAAACTAACTGGAACTTTAGATGATTTCATAGTTCGCACAAATACACTAATAGATCAGGGTATTGTCCTTATGGAGAGGAGGGTTTCCCAAGATCTTGCCTTGGCTAAAAGGTCTTCCATGGGCCACATTGCTACAGCTCGAACCCCAATACGAACCCCTGAGAACACTTTAATTAATCCTAATACACTACATATTAATGCAGAGGTTCATGGTACTACCAGTGCATATTCCGATACTCAAGATTGTAGTACTCTTGATTCACGGGGTTTGGCAACCACAGAAAACCCCTCGGTAGGCCCCCAGTCAGATAGTCAGACAGTTAACACTAACATCTCAAGAAAAGGGATAAGGGAGGGAGCAATCCCCAAAAAAAGCACAAGCAAGCGATTCTACAAAAAACATCCCGCTACTAAAACTACCAAGGCTACAAAGATGGGAAAGTGCAAAGAAAATAATAGATCCAATGTAAGCGCGACAAGGGAAAGCCAGGGTCAAGAACCTGGGAAAGGAGGGGTTGTCCTTAAGACATTACCCATGAATATTGTAGATGATAGCTTTTTAGACAACTCCTTAGCTGACATTCTTTCTGTTAATTTATCAGCTGACAGTACAGGCATAAATATAGGGAATGAAGATCCCCTTATATCGACCCTGTCAAAAATACTTAAGACACTGCTCATTCCTATAGAAGAAAGATTAGATGGGATAGAAAAGCAACTTACAGAACTGAGGAAAGAGAAAAAAGATGAATATACCAACAAGCAAAAAAAGGTAACTCAGATACCAGCCCCTATTAGCAATGTACAGGTATCAAAAAAACTTGACAATGTTGTACAAAAAGAAAGGAATCCAGTCCTTAAGGTCCCTAATACCAATTCTATCATTATTGATGTGGGTGAAAAAAGTGTAAAGTCCATTGTGACACGTGGAACAACAGTTAAAAAAATGGCTCCTTGTAGTACGCCTAGTCACAATGATGACAATACGCATACAGAAAAGCGCAGGAATGTTAATTTACCTCCTGAAGCATGCGACTATGTAGTCATTTTAACTGGGGTTCCGGAATTAGGCCCATCAGTCCTAGAACCGTATGAGGCGCTCAAAAACAAAGTCTCACACTGGTTGAATATTAATCATCCTTTACCACCAACAATAAGAAGTAATATCCTAATGGTAGAGAGGGTCCCTTGGGTAGGCAACAATAGGAAAAAAATACAAGGGGACTGTCTGATTGTATCATTTGAAGACCCTCGGTCAGTAGGACATATCTGTTTGGGAGTCCCAAGGAATAGCGGTTCATTGATTGTGGCAAGACCCCTGGCTTATTTTTATCCACCAATGGAACACCAAGATAACGCATGGAGTTGGTTAAGGGATACAAATCAAGATAGGGGTGGAATTGGGTGTGAGTTATTTGGGAATTCAAATCCTAAAAGAAGGGAAAGGGAGGGGGACGATGGCTGGACCATAATACAACGTTGGGCCGGGAGGCCCCAACACGCCAATTCGCAGTATCATAGAGAATGGATGGGTCCACAGTTCGCCCAACCCTTAATCCCTTGCTATAATAGGTTTAGCGGACTGGAGGCTGTTGATTGACTCACAGTACATGGTGAAGGACACAAACCTACACCTTGTCCATTAGTCCCACCCGTTATTTTACCCGCATCTCCAACAAGTCCTTTTAGGACATCGGATTACCCAAATGGCTTATCTCAATTGCTATCAACTGGTACACAGGGGGGAAATATCATATCCAAAAAAAAACTCATGGAAGTTCTAGAACCAACACCCAAAGTGGAACAAATAAAGCATCATGAGGCAAATGATCATAATAGTAACAGGTCAGGAACACCGATGACATTAAGTAAATCCTCATCGGCTACTAGCTGTAGCTTAAACCAAGGTCTTTTTATGGCCAAGATTGTTTCATGGAATGTTGCAGGAGTGGGTTCAAAAATAAGTGACCCTGAATGGAACCTTTACATAAACTCCTTTGAAATTTGTGTTCTACAAGAAACATGGGCTACGACATCCATGCATAGGGTTGGATATAGAACTTACCAGTTGGAAGCAGTTCCATCAGTAAGAGGCCGTCCATCAGGAGGGCTAATAATATGGGTTAGTGTGTCCATTAACATAGCCATACAGCAACTAAGAATTGATTCTCTAGATATACTTGGTTTGAAAATGGTTACCGATGATAATCGGATGATATATCTTTTCAATGTATATAACAGACCATGTCCACTACACAAGGAGTCACCATGCATTGACAAATTAGAATCAATACTGGATACTCTGGACCCGGAAGCAAGCACGATCATATGTGGGGATATGAACTGCAACTTTGAACCCATTGTTGGAATGAACAATTTGTATGAGGATGAAGATAATGCTAATGGTATACCATCCTTAACTAGTAATGGGTCAGTTGTAGGTACTACCCTTGCTTTCCAAATTACAAGGGTATTGGTAAGCCATGGACTGAGGGCATGTAATGGACGTTTTCCCTCTGATAGTCCCAAGGTACCTACTTTCACGAGACGCCATTGCCAAAGTATAATTGATTATGTTATTATCTCCATGGACTTATGGCCATATATAAAAGACTTGATGGTCAAAGATAGATTTGATAGTGATCATCATTCCCTGGAAGTTAGTTTTGTAAAGAGCTTAATAATGGGACTGGAAGTTGAAGAGGGAGGACATCAACCAGTCCCAGATAATGTTATATTAAGCAATAATCGTCGGTCCGTTAAATGGGCTTATATCCTGGGACAAGAAGACTTAGTGGCAAACATCTATAACTGCCTTACTAAAGTATTTGATACCTATAATCCCTCCGAAAGTGAACCTGGTCAATTTCTTAATTTACATAAAGAGTTCTTTAAAGAATTATTAGAACTTATGACTAGAAGACCAAAAAAAGGATCGGGTGCTGTGAAATTGCAGCCTATAGGTAAACCATGGTTTAACAAAGAATGCCGAACAGCAAAATCAGCTTTGATAGATTCGGTTAAAACTAAAAATTCTTTGGCAATTAAAGAAAATAGGAAATCATATAATAAGGTGCTGGCCAATGCAAAGTGTACATGGGACGAGGAACTGTGGTCCTGTATGCTGATGGCAGCTAAAATGAAGGACCAAAAGCTATTTTGGGAAACAGTGGCTAAGAGTAACCAAAGGGAGAAGGGCTCAAGAGAGGTTTTCCTTGATGAAGCAACCTGGATAGACCATTTTACGAACCTGTATGCCGCCCAAGGGGCTGTTAGTATAGTACAGGAAGATCATGCTCTGTTACTCGCAGAGGCTGTATCTACACATATAGTTTTTGATCTAGAGGAAACAGAAGTAGCTATTAATTCTGTCAAATCCGGGAAAGCTCCTGGGCTGGACAAAGTACCAGGTGACTTGTTCAAGCATGAATTAGACGTCTGGGTTCCTTACCTTAATCATTTGTGCAATACTGTTGCTGCTGGGGAGACAATTCCGGACACATGGAACGGGGCGGAAATTATTACTATTTTTAAAAAGGGCGATAGAAGCAACCCTGCTAACTATCGCCCCATAAGTCTTTTAGATATTACTCAAAAAATCTATGCTAGGCATATATTAAACCGTATAAATTCCTGGTTGGAAGAAGAACAAATTTTAACGAAATATCAAGCAGGTTTCAGAGTAAAAACAGGAACCACTGACCAAGTCCTAAGGCTCTGTTGCTTGTATTGGAAATATGTTACTCTTCGTAAAGGTCACTTATATGTGGCATTCGTAGATCTTCGGGCCGCATTTGACCTTATACCGCGAGAACTTTTGTGGGAATCGCTGAAATCCCAGGGGCTCCCGCTAGGCCTACTAAAATTGGTTACTGGATTACATAAGGACAATTATGCAAAGGTCAGGTGGGGTCCTACGGGGGAACTTACAAAAGCTATCCCTATAAAAAGAGGAGTACGCCAGGGGTGTGTACTGGCGCCAACCCTTTTCTCCCTGTTTGTTAACGATATACCATCTTACATGGAGTGTAGTGATAACGACGCACCAAGATTAGGGGGCGAACGGGTTTCTTCCCTTTTGTTCGCAGATGACACCATCCTCATTTCCCAAACACCACGGGCCCTACAAATTTTATTAAATAGATTCCAGTCGTATTGTTCCGTGAAGGGCCTAGAAATCAATACCAAAAAAACGAAATACATGGCACTGAGCCCACATAGGAATTTTAAGAAAAATTTAATGCTAAATGGACAGAAGCTTGATTATGTGCAGAATTTTATATATTTAGGTGTCTCTATAGACTCTTCTTTAGCATGGAGACCGCAGCTAGAAAAGAACAAGATTATCTTCAAACAAAACTGTTTACCAATTCTCAAGAGACACAAAGAATGTTTGAACAAGGCTGTGACCCCTGCCTTAGAGATCTTTAAGTATAAAGTCCAATCAGCAGTATTATATGGGGCGGAATTATGGGGTCCTGCATGTAGAAATACATTTGAAAGCCTTGAGAACAAGTTTCTTAGGGGGTTGATAAAAATATCTACAAATACCCCACTAACACCACTTTTTTTGGATCTAAATCTGAAACGAACAGATCAACATGCAATATTAAGACCATTATTGCTGTGGGTTAGATTGTGGACGACCCCAGAATTAGTAAATTATAAGAAAGGCTTGAAAGAAGTTATGGATCTCGATAGTTGTAACAAAGTTTATTGGTTCAAGCATGTAAAAAATTGGTTAGGCATGATTGGACTAGCCCATTTTTGGAATGACCCTGAGGCTATGAACCCGTGCTCTAAGAAAATTGTTAAACTATCCTTTTGGTCACATGTGAGCCATGAGTCAGTATACGCAAGAATTCATGGACCACTAACAGAAAACTTTTTATTGTTTAAGGATGTAGCATCTTTTGAACCCTTTCTAGACGAGATACACCCGCCTTTATCAAAAACTCTGTACCTAAAATTTAGATATGGTACTCTTAGAACGAAGGCCCTTGAAAAAAGCTGGGCGAAATCAGGAAGTGATCTTTGTATTTCATGTACTCATGGTACAAAGGAAGATGATTTACACATACTTCTATTTTGTTCAAGCTATGTAATACCAAGGAAAAAGTGGATAGTACCACTCTGCTATAGAATAGGTTCTAGATCCTACAAGGAGGCTGGCAGAATTTTAAAAACTGATACCAGCCAGGTGATAGTTTTTGGAGTTAGTAGATTTCTTCTCGCTGCTAATTTTATCAGAATAAAGTTGGGTCTACACTTTTAAAAAAAAAAAATAAACACAGGAAAAAATGAGAAAACACATCACTAGATAGTTTTTTAAAACAAGATTATGATACCAGAGCATTCAATTGTTGTTTTTATCCAACCTGGAGGATGTTGTTGTTGTTTTTTTTTTTTGTGAATTTTATAAAAAAATGTCCTAGCGGTTAGTGATTTAATACTATTTTAACAGTTTTTAAATTATATTTATTAATTGTATTTTTAACTTTCTAAAAATTTCCGCCCAGGCGAAATGTGTTTGATAAAGAATTATGAAATTAGATATTGATTACTCGGAAGCAACGGATATATATGAATAGGTTAGCTACTTGACCCCTTTTCCCTTTTCGTCTTTGAGTTAGCAATTGTTAAAATGTAAGAAATGTTTTTATTGTTCTTTTATGATGCTGATGCGTCGAAATAAAGATTTAAATGAAAAAAAATGAAATGACTCGTAGGTGGAACAGGATCGAGCCAATGAGTGGCTAAACAGAGTCTGAATACTATCATAGCAACAAAAAGAAAGGTCTGGACCCGAGCTGGTAGGTGAGAGCTACTTACTCGCAGTACAATCAGCTGAGGTGTCATCTCTATTCGCTGGCCCAGATGGGATTCTAAAATGGTACCAACTTCCCTTTTAATTATGCCCAAATCATGGCAGGAAGCAAACATGTGTACAATATCTGCTGCTGGATAACTGCAGCGTGGACATGATGCTCCTGCACCTCCTCCCCATTTAGAAATCTTCTCCGGTGTTATAGAAAGATTAAACCAGGTCTTAAAACATTGCAATTGGAGGTTGGCAGCTATACATGAGGTTTGGGCCATATTAAGTGAATCTTCTACTTCCTCCACTTCAACCTGTAGCAGCTCCTGCCAACGGTCACAGTGTTTGGGTAAATCATCAGTCATCGTCTCGTTTAGTTTTTTATAAATCCCACCTAGTGTACCTGACCCTTTAAGCAACATCTCAACCAATGTCACCCGGGCGAAACCGCTGCTGCCTTCCTATTTCCTCACTAAGAAATCTCTAATCTGGAGATATTTAAAAAATTGTCTGTTATCGACCCCAAAAGTTTCTTTAATCATGTCAAAGGTAATCACCCCTGCCTCGTCCATAATGTCACCAACCATCCTAACACCTTCGTCATGCCGTATTTTCATATACCCATCATTAAAATTACTAGGGAGCGACTTATTACCATACAATGGGGTATAAGCATGAATGCGGCCCAAACCAAGCCTTTTTCTAATTGAGGTCCAAGTTTTAAAAGCACACATCAGCGTCTTGAACTTCACCCTTTTGTAGTAATTAAAATCAGTATACTGTAAGAGACAACCCCAAGCCCCTGACCCCAATAATAAATCATAAATTGATACGGGAGCCGCCTCCTGCACCTGATCAATTTCAGCCCTAATTAGGCTTCCTATTTTAAATAATAAAGCTGCCCATGGATATAACTACAGATTAGGGACCACCCATCCGCCTCTGTCCCTAGGTAGTGTCAAAACTTTAGCGATCTCCGGGGGCGACAATTGGCCCAAGAAAATTTAGTAAACAACTGGTTCATAGTTTTAAACCAAGTATTGTTACTAGCCAACGGAATTGCCCTAAAAAAAATATAATTGTTTGGGCAAAAACACCATCTTAATGACATTACACCTCCCCACCAGGCTTAGCCTAAGATTGTCTATGCGATTAAGATCGGCTTTAAATTTTGGAAGCAATGGATCCAAGTTGGTTTCAACAATCTTAGACACATCTGCTAATATTTTGACCCCAAGATATGTTGTCTTCCGAACGACCCGGGGGTCATTAATCTGGAATCCCTTACCGACAACACAAGGGTTTTGTTGGAATTGAGTCGATATCCCGAGATATGCCCAACAATCGTTTTCAATTTCAGCTAGTACACAAAGTGGGTTAGGGCTCATTATAGCTAGGTCGTCGGCATATGCCAAGATCGTAGTGCTCCCCCCTTACTATGTATCGCTAAAATCTGGTTGTTAAGCACAATTTTCCTGAAAAAAGGGTCAATGTACAAAGGAAATATTAGGGGAGAGCAAGGGCACCTCTGACGTGTCCCCCTACTAATTGACACAGGACCTGACAGTTCCCCCATAATAGCAATTCTTGCCACCGGATTGTTGTACATTATTGAAATAGCCTTAATGAAGCCTTTACCAAGTCCTCTACTCTCGAGTGTTGCCCACAAGAATGGCCAGGAGACCCTATCAAAGGCTTTCTCCGCATCTAGCAGGATTAGCCCGATAGGGTCTCCCGTAATCCCTGCCGCATCAAAGAGAGCAATCACCCTCTGAATATGATCAATTGTACTCCTACCGGGAACAAAGCCATGTTGGGCGGGTGAAACCAATTTCTTAATCACGGCAACTAGCCGATTTGCCAGAACCTTGGCATAAACCTTTACATCACTGTTAATTAACGTTATAGGCCGATAAGACCCCAGCTCCTTACCCGATTTCTTATTTTTGGGAAAGACCACAATGTTGTCCGAAACCCATGAGTCGGGTGCCCTCTGACCAGACTGGGCTTTGAGAAAGACATCGGCCATTAGTTCCAGTAAACAGGGAGTCAGTCTTTTTTATAGAATTCCCCTGGAATAGAGTCAGTGCCAGCCACCTTCCCGTTAGCCAAGGAGCGGATAACATCCACAACTTCTTCAGCCGTAATGGGTACCTCCAGCGCTTCTCTTTCCTCCCTAATTAGCTTTCTCCCTGGAAACTCAGCTAGATAGTCCTGAATGTCCTTCTCACTTCATGTGGTTTCTTCCGTATAAAGCAGTTGATAGAAATGCTGGAAGGCAGCCCGAATATCTGAGGCCTCTGAAACTAACCCAACTTGAGGATCGTCAATTGCAAGAATTGCTCCCTGTGTCACCCTTTGTCTAGTGCGTACCGCAAGTAAATGTCCCACTCTCTCACTGCATTCATACATTTTGGATCACCACGCTGCGTATTTCCCTGCTGCTTTATTTGTTGAAACTTCTAAGATTTTAGATTTAGCTAATGCTCCCCGAATTTGTACCTGGCCCACGCTTCCCCACTCATAATAACGTCTACTAATTGAGCCTCTGCCTCAGCTAGTTTGTCATAGAGTTCCTGCATATAGAGTTTACCCGCTTTCTGAGACCGCCAACCGTACCTTGAGGTTTCCCCCCCTTATCCCAGCTTTCAGAGCATACCATACAATATCCACCTGAGTGCTATCCCTATTCTCAGATATAAATCTAGGAATCCATACTCTCATATGTGCGATGTACTCCTGATCATAAAGGAGTTTTCTATCAAAAGTCCACCGTGGTACCTCCCTCTTTGAGGCTTGAAGTGGAATTTCGAGGACTAACGGATTATGGTCAGACATGGCCCATGGAAATTTCGAGATCCAGCAGTTAATCGAAAGACCCTTGGACACAAAGAAATAGTCAAGCCTGGCATGTCTCTGATGTGGGGCTGAAAAGAAGGTAAAGCCAGAGACATGGAGTTCTTGCGAGTCCCAAGCATTAATAAGTCCATGAGTCGTACATAAATTCCGCAAAGATTTAAAGACTTTGGGTTTACGACCTCTGTATAGACTAGGCCCAAGCTTCATAGTGTTAGCACCCAGATTTAAATTAAAATCACCGCAAATGATCAAAGGCAATGGCCAGCCAACAAGTTCCATATTTGTCCAATTAAAAAGGCTGGGATCATCAAACACTGAGCCATAGACGAGCAAAGCGTGAAGTAATAATTATCCGCATTGCATAAAGTGATAGCCCATCTGCCTAGGTGATCCGCTTTAGAGTGTGGGAAACTAGAAATCTTTCAGCGAGCCATAATGGCTACCCCTTTTGTGCGTGTGCCTTGGGTGGTGAAGGAAACTAGCTGATAGCCTGCTAGTTCTACCACCTTTTGTCTCCCAGCTTCGATATGTGTTTCTTGTAGACATACTATATCCGCATTAAGGTGCTGGATGTCTTCGTTGACCCTGCACTTTTTAAGCAGACAGTTTAAACTGCATTAATTAACAGATGCAATCCTTAGCTAACCCCTTGCCATTTGTTAAACTTCCAATTATCATAAACAAAAGATTACCTAACATTCTACATAATTTCCATGCCATTACATATACTTCTGCCCAATGGACCAGCCACCGCTCCCTCCCTCACCCTGAACCCAGTAAAAAAGGTCTTTAGACCCTTGTGATGCCTCCTGCATCCTGCTGTCGCCCCATGATGCTGCCACCTCTAAAAAAAGAAAAAAATATATAATATGCCACATACTATCCAAACCATTAGGAATCAGGCTGGCGTTGTCTATTTTTTTTTCGCCCGATATTTCCTGCAAGTACTCCTGCGCCTGAATTTCTGAGCCAAACACTCTAATCACCCCCTTATGTATAACCTTCATTCGTACAGGACTCATTAGATATACTTCACAGCCGGCCTTCTGGAAAGGAGTAATTAGCTGTCTAAACAACCACCTGCTCTCCATTGTTGTGTGGCAGAAGTCTAGCCTGACAAAAAAGTGTGTTCTTCTGCTGATTGTCTAGCTTCGGGTCTGGCTTTTTCAAAGACAGCCTGTCTTAACAAAAAATTCCCGCCAAAAATCAAAATAGCTCTGGGTTTATCATCGTGGTAACCCTGACCCCTTTTTTTCTTGAGCATGAGAGGGAATCTGTGCACTCTCTGCACCTCTGCGTCCCAGTTCCAATGTTTCAGTTCCGGGAAAGCTCCCTTCAGTAGCCGAAGAACAAATCCTTGAATGTCCTCTCCTTATTCAATTTCGGCTATGCCAAGTAGCCTCAGATTATTTCGCCGCTGGCGATTCTCGAAATCCTCAAGCTTCCACATGACATCGGTCATTCTTGCCTTGTTTGCCGTTGCTTGTTGCACTCTGGCCTCGGACCCTGCCTCTAACACCACTACCCATTCTTCTAGTGCCGCAGTTCGTTCTGTGATCTCCGAACAGGCTTTATTAACTTTCCTTATGGCCCCTTCTAATGTTTTGGTCGCCATATGAGCTCTTTTATGCTCTTGTCGAGCTTCGATTTGCATTTGTTTAAGTGTGGAGTATATCAATCCCATTGAAGGAGAGGAGTCAGAGATAGCATTTGATCCAGGTAGTAGCTTACCAGCCTCCAAAAGAGTACTATCATCTCCTGTCTCTTTGGCCTCAGATCCCAAAAGAGTCCCTGAGTAATCCCATTTCATCTGATCAGGTTGGCCAAAGTCAGATTCAAATCCCTCAGCTTGAGAAACTTTTCCGCCCACACTTTTCCATATTTTCCGTGCAATAACTCGTTTCTGAGTGACGGGTTGTGCCTTGGTGCTATCTGATTCTTCTCTAGAGTTATCGAGGTCAGAAACACCCAGCTTGCTATCATTAGATATTTCAGAGTTGTACACAAGGGATAGAATGTATCTCCTTCAGGGGATCTCACACCTTTCAATTTAGCCATAGCAATGTCAGACTTTGTGATTAAGGTGGATCCCCCTGAATCAGACTACCCCTCATGTCTCTCAGAGAAACCCAATTGCAGATCTAACAGATCGCCTCCCCTGGCCGTACACTCCCCCAGTTGTGCACTAGAAGCGTTTATCAAGCTCATCGAGCTTATCTCATTTGTATTATGTTCAGCAGGAATATGAGCCAGAATCGCGTTACTCACATTTTCAGGCACATCGCTCTTTCCTGTCTGCTCCATGCTGCTCGCCCCCTCTTTATCGATTGCCCTTTTACGGCTGAGTGACCCACGTCCCGAGAACATCCCTGGGACTGTCGGTTGTCGTGAGTTCCCTGCTGTCTCCAATGGAAGCTGCTTACGTAGCTGGCGTTTAGAATGAATCTCCTCCTCCTTCTCCTTCTAGATACACGCTGGGGGAGTAGCGTCTTCACCCTTGCGGCCAGCCAGCGTCTTCTGACCTTGCTGCGGGGCCGGCGCGCCACTTGCCGTCTGATCCTTAATGACTTTAGCGGCCCGCACGGGCAATAAGCCTGCCGAAGGAATCCGTCAACCAGGACACCAGTCGCCGCGTGAGTTGTCCGATTCCGCTTCCAAAGGTAGGATCCATGGCAATGATCCCTTACATCCTTATCCTGTGAGGTGGGAGTGGCACCCACAGCAGTCAAACAGCCGCCATCTTGCCTGCACCTGTGCCGGCTGGCTTCTCAAAGTATCCTATCCATTTCCCACAGATTATTCTTCTAAGCACCCCTGTCCCAGCCGACTGGCCCCTATTCCAATGGCACCTCACCTTTCTGTAACTTTTGGCCCACACCCCTTCCTTATGACCATGCCTCTAGTGGGAATCACTGTCTCTCACCCTCCCTCTCTGGCCTTTTCTTTTAGCCTCCTGGTTGTCTTTAACCTCAGCTTTCCAGTGTGAGTGGCCCCATGGTTTGTCTGCAAAGAGTTTGATTCCTATACACTACTTCACTGCCTCTGTTTGTTCAAATACCATGTTTCTGCTGACATTATACATAATGATGTTTCTTTCATGAGCTTTTACACCACACCCCACATTCAGATTTATTTCTATTGCAGTTATCTGTTCTTTACTCAGCTTATGGTTTTATGCATATCACCTTGCTACCCCTTATAGAGAGGGTTCTACATTACAAATACTTTTACAAAACCTGAAAATGTTTCTGCCATCTGACACTTGGACATTTTAGGCTGCCTCGTGGTCAACTCAGCAAAGACAATGACAGCTCACTTACCCTTATTCATTGGTCCCAGGACCATCCATGGTTCATATTACCCCCTCCATTATACCCAACTGTTCTAAACTTAAGATACAACTTAAACCTTTCCTCCCAGAAACACGTCCATGTCAGCTCTTTAGAATCTTCTCAAAATCTACCTCTTTAGCCACAGAGAAACATTTCCAGGGTGGGAAACCACATGCAGGAGATATCCTTCTGGTTTTTGTGGGTGTTCACCTACATCTCTAAAGTACTCAGTCCAGACATTCTACCCTCCATATGCATTAAATGTACAAATGTGGTAATTTTTCCATAATGGTGAATTTTTCCACATCCATTTGTACCCATTAATCAAATGCTTTATTTGACAAATTGTCAAAAAGCAGTATCCAATACAAAATAAATGACCAATTAGACAAACTGTAAAATGAGGGGAATTATCCCTCAAGTAGCAAAAATCAGTAAAAATGTAAAAACAGCTAAGATAAAATTCAGATACTCCTCTCATAGGCATGTATCTATACACAAATAATAGAGAGTGCAACATACAATATGCATTTGTTATAGTGCCGCAGTCGCTTGTGATCTTAAATATGTATATATATATATATACAAAGATTAGAGACTACAGCATGCGATATACAAAAGTTAAAATGCCGCAATCGATTTAGATCGTATAAACCATGCCCATCCTAAACATTTTGCTATGGCTATAAGAAGTGGTAACCATGTTCCAGTACGAATTAGTCTAAGTGCAACCTCACATTTTCGTGTGCCCAAGGCTCGGCAGATAGAGGCCAACCATGTGCGCCGCGGAACCGTGTAAGCAGGACACACAAATAACAAATGGGCCAGAGACTCCAAATTTGCATGGCAAATAGGGCAGGAAGTGTCAGCTGCTGTCCCCCAACTTGCAGTGAAAGACTTAACAGGCAATGTGCCCACTCTCAGTTGAAACAAGAGCTTTCTGTCATGAGGCTTTGTGATGGAGTCCCAGTAAGATTCGAGCTTTTGTGTTGGTTTAGCCATAAGGAATTGGCCTGTCAATGTTGTGGGATCGCTGTTCCTGAAAGTGTTGGCATCCACCCATCCCCAATATGTTTCCTTCAGTTGTACTTTCGAGGGGAACAGGGTGTTCTCAGGATTCTCCCAAAGGGCAACCATACCAATGTTTACTAGTATTGATCTGACATTCTGTAACCATTTGATTTTCTTATAATGGTCAGCTCTTATTAGATCTTTTAGGCCCTCAACATAGGGTGACAATTCAGGGGTTGACCAAATTTTCCGCCAATACAGCAAGGGGCGTAGTCTGGCACTGTCAGCCAATGCCTTCCTACCTAAGTCACAGAGTAATGGCTGTGCTGGAGTACTTTGTGGAAGGTTGGTGATTTTCCGTAGGAAGCTATTTTCCGCTACAGTCAGTTTAGAGAGATTTTTAAAACCCCAGAGCTCTGCCCCATATGGTACTGCACTAGCAACTTTCATATTATAGATGGTCAGGACTGGGCTGACTGGTTTTGTAAAGGATGCATTAAACTCAGCCAGTAGGGTACCAGCCAACTGGCGATGTTTCAGTGTGGCCATGTCCAATTGCTTGCCCCATCTCATGTCACCCTGCATGATGACCCCTAGGTATGTAAAATCTTTTACCTGCTCCAATGGACGCTTATTCAGCATCATCGCTCCTTTATAGGATTTATGGGGGTGCATGTCATATATTTTGTTTTGGAAACATTTATCGCTAAACCCCGCAGATGGCAGAAATCCTCAAAGAGCGTTAAGGCTCACTGTAGGCCGCTCAGTGTTTTGGCGATTAGCAGCGTATCATCGGCGAACATAAGAATTGGAATTTTTACACCCGCCAGTATAGGAGCGTCTGTTGGAGTATCTTCCAAGAATTTTATGATCCCATTAATAAAAATAGAAAACAAAGTTGGAGCCATCACACAGCCTTGTCTTATCCCCCCTTTCCACTCTGAATGGGGGAGTGACCTGACCCTGGCTTCCCTACCTGATATTTGCATAAGTGTCCTCATGGAGTCTAGCTATGAGAGATGATAATTCCTGGGGCATCTTCAGATCTTGCAATACTCTCCACAATCTATTACGGGAAACGAGGTCAAAACCTGATTTTAAATCTACAAAGGCAGCGTACAAACTGCCTTTTTGCAAAGCCACCGTTTTTCAGTACAGTAAAGTGAAACAGAAGGTTTGGTCAATGGTGCTTGTGCGTGAACGAAACCCTGCCTGGAAAGATGCTAAGATATCCTGCTCACTAATCCAATCCTGGATTTTGTTTAGCACAAAGCGTCCCATGATCTTTTGTGATGCATCAATTAAAGTTATGGGTCTGTAATTCCCAGGCAGTGACTTATCCCCCTTTTTGAATATTGGGATTATCTCTGCTCCTTTCCATGACTCTGGTACCGACATGCCTTTAGCATTTTCATTCATTAAAATCAAGATGTATCGGTTCCATTTAGCTTTGTTGGAAAGGAATATATCAGCAGGGATTCCATCAGGGCCTGATGCTTTGCCTCCTATCAAGGTACCCAAAGCGATATCGACATCAACCTCATTAAAAGCTGATCCATCATAGTAGGTATATGAGAGCTCAAGCATTTCCCTATCATCTATGCTGCAAGCATATTGGGGTTGGAAATGCTTTACCCATTGATCTAGGCATATATGGTTTATCGGCTCTAAAGGACGACTATCTCTGCCCCATTTTACTACAACCCAAAACAGTTTTTGGTTTTTGTTTTCGCACGCACGTTTGAGATCCTGCGATCTATTGTCGTCCCAGCTTTTCTTTGCCATTTACTGGGCTTTCTTATATTTCTGCCTGGCAGACCGGACCTTAGTCATGTCACCCTCCTTGATTGCTTTCCCCAAGGAACTACGGGCCTCCTTACAGTCATTATTAAACCATTTACTTCCCTTCTTATGGTGAGTACCCTTATTTTTAATAGTTTTATAGAAATAGGTACAAAGGTGTTTAAAAAACTCAGCATGAAATCCTAAAACCATCTCAGGTGGTGCCATGTTAGCCAGAAGATCTTCCAGATCTATTATTGCTTTATCTACATCTAATAAATACCTGTCTAGGACTTCAGGGTTTGCTAGTAAATTTACCCATTTCATTCGCCTCATGTCATTTGTCGGAACTAAATCTAGAGTTATCAATTCCCTGCTAGAATGGCAAGTATCTTTTTCTACCACTATCTCAAAAACTGCAGATAATGGATTATGATCACTCTCGAACCGCTCGATTACCTTCATGTCCTTTAATGCATGCCAAAACTGGCAATTAATTAATACGTAATCAATGCGGCTACGACTGGCGCCATTATTAAAAGTACATACACCATCTCTGTCTGACTGTGTTCTACCATTTGTATGCCCTCAATCCTTTCTCCATGCAGAGGGAATTCATCTGTACTACCGCATCAGTCCATTTTTTTACTGGGATTATATCTAATTTCGAGATTCTCCAAAGATCATCTTCAACGTCATAAAAATTAGAGTTCCCGTTTAGAAGGGGTTCAAACGTCATGTTAAAATCATCCACTAATATTACATCTGTGCCCCTAGAATGTTGATCAAGAAGTATATCCAGAGCTACTAGCACCTCGGATTTCCTTCCCTTGGTCCCCCTTGCATAGATGTTATAAACATCAAGCTTTTCGCCCACTCCCCACATCAACCTAATCGCTAGTATATCCTTGTTATGGGACTCTAAGACCTGTACCTCAAAGCCAATCTCTTGACGCACCCAAGTTGTTAAACCTACTGAGGGTCGACCTTTTCCACCAGCAATTGCAGGGCCATAATAATTTAAGTAGCCTACACAATGGGTTGGATCCGTTGCCCAGGTTTCCTGGAACAGGCAGACGTCATGAAGGGCAACAAATGACTGCCAATCTGGAGATGTAATCTTGGAGTTTAGTCCAGCTACATTCCATAAAATCACAGATAAGCCTGTCATTAAGATTTTACCTGGGCTCAAAAGAGTCACATTGTTCGGTGAAGTACCATGATGATAAGCTAACTCAATGGCTTCCTTAGTTATCAATATGCTATTGTCAGGGGTTGTGATATTCTTTATACCTTCCTCCTCAATAGAATGATGGACGGTGTTACTAGACTTTCTACTAGGAGGCATGGCCTTCTGAGACACATTCAACAGTCAATCATTATAGTCTAAATTTGAAGATCCATCTACTGGAAGGTCACCCAGCCCCACGGAGCAACCCTGTCCGGTTACAAAAGGGAAACATCTAAACTGTATTAGTGAGTGGTCCAGGGAAGACGTGCGAACCTCCAGGGCTAGCAAGTTTTCAACCAGATCATGGTCCTTTAATATTAACTCAATGCAATCTAGGGGGTTTGACCAGATAGAAAGTCTGTGGGCTCTAGAGATATCTTCTCTGATAACCAAGCGACATCCCCTGACATGGCAAATCCAGTAGATTGCCTTATTTGTGAGGGAATCTGCGCTTTCTCTATTATTTCTACTGTCATATTTAGGGACATTAGCCATGTAGATTTTTGGAGTCTGCTGCAAATCTGTGCCAGGCGGTGTAATACATTGTTGCCTATGGATATTTAAAGGGATCCCTATGCCTAATGTGGCAGAACGCCTAATTTGCATCTGAGATGTATCTGATTTTAGAGTAGTTACATGAACGGGACCGCCCAGTGATGTAAGTTCTATGTTAGATCTATTTTCTTCTCCCGTGTTGTGGCAGTGTGGAGTGTTGGTCTTGCTCCGAGCACCCTTAGATGTTGTAGCTGGGCAACATTCCTGACTGTTTGTCTGCTTAGATTGTTCAGAGTGCTTTATCCTACAATTAGAAGTTTCTATATGAGCGGGAATCCTTTGTGTCAAGAAGTCAACCTTCGAGGTCAGTTCTACCAACTTTATTCGCATTAGTGCTACCTCTGCTTTTAGTTCACTAATGAGAGAGGGTAGTCCCTGGAGATCGGTGATGTTGTGTGAGCAAGATATCGGAGGAGCGCTACATGGCGGCAACAGGGAATTATTCAGGAGATCTTCCACCCTTTCTTGTTCTTGTAGAACTATAAGAGGTGCAAACCTATTTGTGCAAACAGCCAATGTTTCCCCACCCTCAGGGGTGCCAGCCTTGCCCTCCCCTGAGCTGCACTTTTAACTGCAGAACCCTCCTTTTGGGGCTCTATGATGTCTCCCCTATTAGGTTTATGAAACATTGCAAGAATTGTTATATGTTGGCCTGTGGTGAGTTTATCCAGATGGGGAGAGCCTGTGGCTGATTCAATGCTAGGTGCTTGGATAGGTGTATCTTTACTTAAGATGTCCTCACATTCGCTGATCAGCATGTCTATTCTATCTGTAGTACAATTATCAACTGCTGCCTTCTGCTTCAGCGATTTCCTCACCCTTTTCCCCTTGCGTTCTCTGCCACTATCCCCCCTCCCATGGCTCCGCTGTTACCATCCATTGTTTTCCTGTTCCCCATGCTCAGCCTTGTGGGATGGATATTATTCAGAGTCTCGTGCTACTGTAATTTACTCCTTCTTGGTCTCTACCCCTATATGAAGTAAAGTCTTATCAAACAATTTCGTAGGTCCGTTAACTCGTTGAAAGATAACTGCACGGTAGTACGTCCTTCACGACGGCTCTCAATAAAGAATGTTCGAGCAGAAATACGAATACAGGGCAAGAGAAGTCAAATGACTCACCCAACCGAGGAACTACTGATGCTGCTTGGTTGATCACAATCTCCCTTCATGCACAGCTAGATGCGGAACCAAGATCCCTGGACCAGCCCAGCCTCTTCCGGGCGATGTTGGGCAAGGATGGGCCCGCCCTTGGCCCAGGCTTGGCCCTGGCACGGCCCCTTGCGCGTCATGCTATTCACTCGTGCTTTTAGGCGCTTTGCTGTGGGCAAGCTCCTCCCTCCTGGGGGGAGCACTGAAGGCGCTGGGTTCTGGGATAGACAGTCCCCGACAGATGCCAAAGGTACGGGCGTCCCCAATTACAAATGTAAACCTCTGCCTTATTGTGTTAATTAGGATGCAGAATGAATGTTTACAGTGTGCATGTAAGCCATAACATTTGGAAAAGAGGGCCAGTTTAAGTGCTGTTCAAATTTTTTGTGTGTGCTCTTCTGGGAGAAGGGGTGTAGGGAATCCACTTCTTGCCTGTGTAACTGACAGATATAATCTCTTGTTCCTAACACTAACTCCCTCTGGGTTCATTGCAGTTTGTGGGAAACAACCTGCTTTCCCCATTTTGAATGGTAAGTTGGTATACTTGCAACTCCTTAGAGTCAATGGAAATCTACCGGTTGTTGTTAGGATAGACCCTGCCATGCAACCCAGTAACAGAGCAGCTTCAGTAAATGTATCTACTTTTAAAATAAATGTAGTCTCACTCTGTGCCCATCAACATTTAAATGCTATTGTCACATATGAATTCAATAAACTTGACACTAACTGCATACCACCATCATAAAAGAAATAGTAGATCTGCAATGTACAGGATCATTCTTTTTCTTTACCAACACAGGTTTATCAAGGAAAAAGGTTTAAAAGTAACAAGTTTCTTCTGAAATGTACATACCTTTAGGAACAATAAAGATTGATGAAACAAAATGCGTACACTAATCAGCATGTGGAGGGCACACCTGCTGAACACATTCATTCCTGAGTTTTAACTTTCCATAATTCAACCATCAAACATGTTATCCATTCTGCCCTCTTCCAATCATCACCATGACCCTACTCCCTCTTTCAATTAAATCTGCCTCAAATGTTTGATTGGGGATTCTATGTAGGCGCATCGGTTTTTCTTGGCAATAGTAGACAGCACACTACAGAAATCGTAGAAGATATGTTAAATAAACCTGAGAGTACAAAGTTACTTTTTGTTCGACGAGGAAGCACTGAAAAAGTCAGATATATTTTAGTGGATCCCAGAACAAAGAAAAACCCAAAGAGGAAAAGACCCAGCACTCAATCAACAAAGATGAAAACGAAGGGCCTTATTTAGAGTTTGACAGATGGGATACCATACTACTCATTACAAGTGCATTAGAGCCTATGGCATTTGCAGTGCAGCACATGGGCCATCCATCACTTTTTGATGAAGTATCCCATCTGCCAAACTCTAACTAGGACCCTTAGTAATGATTATACGAGCAACCATCTGAGCCAGGAGGCACATCAGGCACTTCCACAAAGCCTGCTGGCCTGTATTCCCATTAATGTAACTTCTCTCCTTAATTTATTTGCTGTGTTTAATTTATTTAGAAAAATCTAACTAAAAATTGTACATCAAAACTTATCTGATCAAAATGTATACTATGAATTCCCATATGAGGAACCCAATCCAAAACAAAACGTTTTATCCTTCGGACAATAATCCTATAATAGACATAATGTATGGTCTCATTCGGAGGATACCATAAAACTTAAATTCACATACCAGATCTTGAGGCATAACTTGACCAGACATGAACTATCGCTAGTGCATAAACCTGGCAAAACAATATTGAACACAAGGAGACTGATAAAGACAACATCCCTATTAGTAAGAATTAAGTTCACTAGTGAAAATAAGAGCTTAGAAAATCACATGACTGCAACACAAAAATGAACTACCAGACAATCTGGCATTGGAAAACTCTAAGGCCCTAGAAACATTACTAGAACTGGCACATGGTAATAATGAATGGCTGACCAGCAAAACAAAGCAATTTTTCTTAATTCACATTCTGTTACACCTGTTATTTATTTAGCTCCAGAAATGCAAAAAGACCTAAAACATCCCCCAGAATGGCTCATAATTATTAATGACTCATTACAGGTTATTTATTCCTGTCGCATAAAATGTATGTCAGGTAATTCCTCATGAGAGAGGAATGGAAATGTGACTACTACTGCAGTAACAACAAATGTGATTCAGCAAAGCATGTTTGATCCAACTTTTCCACTACATTCTCAAATATAAATTTCTCAATTTTCAACAACAATGGGTTCTATTCGGGAAAAAAAAAGTACGGGTTGAGAATTACATCTGTGTGAGCGTCTTTTTATATTTTTTTCTGAACTCACAAGTGGTTCAAGTAGTGCGACTGGAAAGCTGCAACAGGCAGAGATTTTCAGCCGATCTTTCAGAAATGTCATGTCACTCTTCCTAAGGGCTGCTGTTTTCCCCGCGAAGAGTACTCCACAGTGGAACACTATGCACATGAGTAATGGAGACACCTATGCAAATTCACATATTTTTTCTCAACAGGAAAAAACATTTTCTCCATAGAGAAAGTAACTCCCCTATGCCCCCTGCAAATCTGGGGGTGATCCAATGTCCTTACCATCCTGGAAGAGGAGTTACTCCAGCCCCTGACATGGATTCAATATATTGACTATTTGTTTTATGCTCAATATTTCATGACAACTGAGCCAATGGTCTATCACCTCTGATATATCTTCTGATTATTATTGTTGCCATAATATTGGTGCTGAAATTATTTAACGCTTTTCACCTCTACTAGTTCCTTATCTATGGAAAAGGGCCATATTATTTCCGCTCCTTATGAAAATGAAGTCAAGAATGTGAATGCTACATCAAATTACCGCCTGCTTCCAAGGATGAGCTCATGTATAAAAGTCCCCTAAAAAATTCTGATGTTTGAACTTCGAGGGAGGCTAGACAGTAAGAGCACAACCCTAAGGTTCAAACAGGTTTCAGTGCTTGGATTACTACAATGCACAATATGGCTGCCTAGTGCTGTTGGTGAACCCTACTGTTTATGGCGGCTTTGGTCCTCTATACTGTGCATTTGTGGATATTTCCATAACTTTTGCCCCTATCAATTGATCAATCCTGTGGAAAAAACTGAGCAACTGGGGTGTGCCAATTAGGCTGATGTATATGATCAGTGAGCAGCTTAAGGACATCGGACCTTCACTGAAGTTTGCTGCTGGCCCCATTGCATATCTAAATCCAATCAGTTGAATAGTAGGTATTTGCCAGGTTTGGGTACTTGCCCCAATCCTTTTTGATATCTATATAAGTGCTTTTGTTAGTGAGAAGAAGTGCTCCAAAGCTTGGAGTGGCAATCATTGGTCCATTATTTTATGCGGAAGATGTATGGCATTATTGTGTAGGACCAGGCGCGGATCGTCCATTGGGGCGTTGGGGCGTAGCCCCCCCGCCCCCGCGTACCCGCCCGCGCCCGCAGCTCCCTCGATGTCTCTGAACTTAGTTTACTTAAGTTCAGAGACGCCAAGGGTGGGGACAACTAACTGACAATGCATGTCAGTCAGCATGACGTTGGACTGTGGGCGGTCCGGCGTCATGTTGACTGACATGCATTGTCACAAGCCAGGGAAAGGCAGCACAAGTGCGCATGAGTGGGCATGGAGATTAATTTTTAGTTCGTGCCCAGTCGGTCTCCTAATGGGCAGGCGGCGGGCGTAGCGTAAGCTGTGCCCTCAGCCAATCCTGGCACTGCTGGCAGCGCCAGGATTGGCTGAGAGGGGTTGGCAGGCCCCTCCAGTACCGCTAGTGAAGGCGCCCAGGGGATCAGAGGTCTGAGAGGTGGCGTGGACCCGTGGACCAGCTGTGAGGTAAGTTTTTTTTTAAAATATTTCATTCGCCCCCCGTGCGCGACCCTTCCCCGCGAGCCGCGACTGCAAAGCATGAGTAGTTAGCCAAGTGTATAGCGGAGCGCTGCAGTCTTTTTTGAAGGGGTTGTTATGTGGTCAGTCAGAGGGAGGGAGTGCCAGAATCATTCTTCTGGCAATTACGGAGAAGAATAGAGTCATGGAACCCCATAGATGATGCCACTGCGGCGACCGCTGTTTATCCGATGCGATGAATTACACGACTGTAAACTTCCCTGTGAACATGGTAAACACCATGCCGATTTGGGTGTTTATGTCATTAAAATCTGCATGTTCCTGATTGACATGGCTTTTTTGTCTGGGAAATGTCGATACGTTTGACCTGCTGAATTGTAGTGGGTAGGTGGGTGTATGTGGGGGGAGGGGATAGCTCATAATTTAGACTTGTGTGCCATCTGGGGTTTGCACCAAGTACCACAATGAAAGCCCGATTCAATCGCTGGGGGTTGTACTTCTATTTGATTAAATGAAATGCAGAGATCGGGATTAAAATCAAACTATTTCGCCCTGTGTTAGTGCATCAACCATGCGACCCCTGAACGTGGTACCAGCCTGAAGGAGGGTACGCTGACGCTCGGCAGTATATACTACACTTAAGGCTGGAACAAAAAAATAGGCCAGGGCAACAAAATAAAAGTGGCCCCCATTAGCGCACCAGATAGCAAAGAAAGGGCCCACATTTACAAATCACGTCAGATTAGAACTTGTAAAGACGCGCGGTATGGATATGTTGGCTGGTGTGTTGAGCATGGCATGGGCACACTCTAGCCATATCTCATAGCCTCTGGATATTGTGCACATGCAGCGCTCTAAAACACAGCAGCTTCCAGGCACACTGGACTCGGCCGTATCATGCGGATCATGTGCAGTCATGCGAGCAGCCTCCTGGCAAAGCGAGCAACTTCCTTGCACAGGTAGCAGCCATGCAATAAACCCAGAAATACTCAATCACACTCCACAGAATTCCACCATGTTGTGCAAGGTCTGAGCATACTGATCATCACTCTATTCCTATCTGAGAGGTTGATTCCCCGGACCATTCATCGCCCATCTCCTCTTAAATGATAAATAAGTAAATCGTATTGCTTTATCAACCTTCCTGCTCCCTAAAATTTGCTTAAAAATGCACCATTTGTCCACTCTTTTTTCAAAATGTTCTCGGGGGAGAACCCTCCTGACTCCCCGTAGGTTGTTCAGGCTCAATCTAGCTGCAATAATTTTACGCCTTACCGCTTTCAAATGTCACCAGCCGCCACTGTGTAGGACTACTGTGGGTCTTCTGCGTGGTCTGGTCAGCTTGGATTCCGACTCTAAGATAAACAGCCTCAAAGTGAACCTAGATAAATGGGCTTGATAATATGCCCTCGAGAATTCCCATAGAAGCCCATGTTCTGGTGTCAACATGGACTTCTATTGGAATTCTCTATGGCATATTATCACGCCCATTATCGCCGCTTTAGCGGCAGTTTTCTGCGATAATTATAACGCCGTGCTTGATAATATGCCTTGAAATTCCTCTGTTTTTGGCACTATATTGACAGGCACAAACGGAAGAAAGGTAAAGACAGGCTTGATTCATCACCTCATACTATCATTTTGATCTAACTGTTGACAACACAATTAATTGCAATCTCAGACAAAATGCAACCTGCCTGTCTGTCAGGAATCCTAGACAGTAGCCAAGCATAGTCAAGAACACGGGGGCTATTGTATCCTGGCATATAAAAGGGTTTATTTGCCTAAGATGCTCCCAGTCCTTGCCTACAATCCTGAAGAGTGGTTTCCGATCTATAAATTTGTTCTGAATGCAACAGAAGCGGCAATCTGCAGGAAGGTTCTAGACTTGTCGAACCCGGATTTCTTGAAGCCATAAGACTTGAACTGTATGACATCAGCTTGGTGTCACGCTTTGGCTGGTTACTTGATCTGGCAGCAAAGAGTTTTCTCTGCAGAGCCTAACTCCCTGCTGTTTTTAATTAAATCTGAACAATTTATTCGAACTGCTTACTCTGGGATACGAAAATCACTAGATCTATCTTATATATTAGAATTGCTGGGTCTGAAGGAGGCATTTAGCAATTATCTTTTTTCCGAAGCTTGAATTTAAATCAGTACGGAGAAAAGGCCTCGCCAAATATTCGAGCTTCGCTCACATAGCATTACTATCTGACACATCCTATGCAAGCTCTTTGAATCAATATTCACCTCAGTCATTTCTATCTAACTTTAGGCCTGCCTTAAAATTCCATGGGGATCTATATTTTGTTCCTGAAGTCCATTTTCATTATTCTCGAGATTGTGTGCAGCCTGTATTGTTTTTAGAAAGGCAGGCTCTGTGCACTTTGAAAGGTCGGTTTAGAAACACTACACCGTATAATTTTTGTTTGTACAATTGTATCATCACAAAGAGAAAAGTTAATATCTCCCCTTCTAGTAAGAAGTAGTATGAACTCTTGTAGAATATGGAATATATTTGATCCTTTACTAATATTAAAGTAAGTGGAGACAGTTTCAAAGCAATAAAATGTATCTTAATTGCCGACAGGTTTGTAGCATTTTAAGCCAAAATAGGGGTAACGACTAATAAATACTAAGATCTATAGGAATTCATGGCTAATTTTAAATGTATATTTATATGTCTTACATTTTCTCGCATTGTAGTTTTTTGAATCATGATTTCTTATTGAATGGCAGCTGGTGGTAATTGCGTGCATGCTTTATACTGATGACGCACTTTCTAGATTTGTGAAAAAAACACATCTCCAGCCATTATTAGGGTGGGAAGAGTTAAGAGAGGTGTTTGAGAATGCTCAAAAATATACATTTGTTGGATTCTCCACTCTCGTGGCGGAGAATGCCACCGCAGTAAAAGCATTTACACCCAGCAGGAACCCTTGTGCATTTTAAAAATAATTACATTTTTACAAAATAGGGTGTCTCAGAGAAAGAAGGTTTATTTGCAAGACCAAATAAATTATGCAGCAAGCACGGAAGAACCTCATTATGCAGCACGGTTGAATAGATTATGCAGCAAGAAAAAGCTAATAATTCATCATTATGCAGCATACTCTGTGGTAGTAGTATCTTGCTCATTCAATGCACACTGATGCAAAAGAGATCATTAAACACAACGCCAAATAAAAAAGGTTTTATAAACAAGAACAACTACTAATTTACTAGATCGTATTGAAAATGTTATTCACCAAAACGGAAAGAGTTTATGCCACATGAAAGCTCAGAAACACTGTTTTATTTGCAGGGATCTTTTTATCTCCAAAAGTAAATAGTAAAATAGCATATGTTATAAGATGTGTACACAAGCAGGCTTGTTTTCTGCTGAGTGTAGTACTGTTGCCAAACTCAGCAGAAAAAAAGTTGACATACCCACACCGAAGGTAATACGTGGTGTTCCTGTTTTTTTTCAGTGTACCTCTGTTTCAGACCGGTACTTCAGTTTTTGGGTTAATTTGTGCCCACACATTCGTTGGCCTTTAGAAGCACCTCATTCCATCAAGAAAGTGCCTTGCAGAACAGAATTGTGCACTGTATGTTTAATTTAAGTGTCTTGGTAGGAAAACTATACAATTTATTTTAGTATTATTATTTTTCTTATTTTTTGGGGGGCCCTCAAAACACCCATTTTTTATATATACTCCTAACAACCCTTCACTATGCCCCCTCCTGAACCCTAAAATACCCTTACCATCCCATACCCTATAATTTACGCTTACTACCCTTTACTTCTACCCACCCTTAAAACCTAAATTTACTTTTGTCACCTGATGGAGCAGGTAGAGCAAAATTATGTATACCTCCTCTATTTTGCATGAAAATACTAACTATATAACCTACTTATTATAAATTTACTAACGGTTTGTAGTGTTAAACTAAACCAACCATTTGCATACACCAATTACACATGGGACTTTTTGCTATTAGCATGGCAAAATAATTCTAAAAACTAAAATATGTACGCATATTAATAACGTGTGATTATTCTAGTATTAATTCTGAGATTAGGATGTCTATGTAGCAAAAGAAGGAAAATACGAAATAACATAAAAAAGAGAAACTGTAAAGAAAAGAGAGAAAGAAAGAAAAGAAAGAGAATTTGAAGAGGTAGAATTAGAAGAGTGGAAAGATAATATGTATAAACAGACAAGAGAAGAAGAGACAGGAGAAACAGTCATGTGATCTAACAAAATATTAAGAGAACTGAATTCATTTCTACTTACATTTATAAAATTATAAGGTATTGTGGTGATGTTAAAAACCACCAAAGGGGGGATCGATGGAGCAGGTAGAGCAAAATTTTGTATACCTTCTCTATTTTGCATGAAAATACTAACTATATAACCTACTTATTATAAATTTACTAACGGTTTGCAGTGTTAAACTAAACCAACCATTTGCATACACCAATTACACGTGGGACTTATTGCTATTTACATGGCAAAATAATTCTAATACCTAAACTATGTACGCATATTAATAGCAGTACATATGGTAATAGATATCGCATGACTTATGTTGCTTATGTGATGCTTGCATTCCTGTTTGGATCCTAAAGGTGAGTATTATCGCTTTAAATGTCGCTATATGCTAAGAAAATACTAATACATAAAGGGATTAGTGAGGGCTTAACATTAGAATCTTTATTTCTTTGTATGAATTATTCTTTTGTGTTTGTTTCGCTTAAGTTGACATATGGGCCAACCAAAATATGGCGTCCGAAATGGAGTTCAGAAGTGGCCACCGTCTCATGAGCGCGATGCCTACTGCGCAGACTCGGATCGCTCCGTGAACTTCCTGACAACCTCAATTCACCGTGTTCCTGGTCAAGGATAGGAACATGGAAGACTGCCAAACTTCAGTCAGTAAAAACTGGTCTAAATGATTAATTGTGACATACAAGCAAACCTTCAACATTGTTGCATAAGGGCAACACTGACAGAGGAAATGAACCAACAAAATCCATGAGAACCTCATAGAATAAAAATCGGACGTTCCCCAACCAGCCAATCACCGTCTTTCTTAGCTTAAAAATGTTTCATGTTATCTTGAAATATATTATAAAAGAGCATTAGAATAGGGAGGAGTTTGGACTGGAGATCGATTGATGCAGATGCTGACTTCTTACTCGATGACCGCAAATCTCTATTGACCCCACAGGCGATGATACATGCTTGCACGATTTCTGGTCGTTTTGAGATCTTTGGGACTGTAAAGTGCTGAGCAAAGAACTTTTGGACTTTGAGCTTTGGTCTGCTTTATTTGGACAATTTAACGGCTAAATTTGGTTATGCAGAGCCAAATGAATTAGAGGGAAAATCCAGATAGCAAGAATAGGTAAATGTAAATGTCATGCAATTTGTGAATAAAATTCTAAACTTGATCGATTATTAGTGCTGATATTAATTGCAAATAATATTTGGATAAACAAATATGATTAACGGAAATTACGAGTTTGTGGTTTTTCAATGAAAAGAGTATAGGATTCTGAGTCTTAAATGTGTTTTAGCTGGTTCTAAATCACCATCAACCAATCCAACTAATTGGTCCGTCGACCAAGTGGTGGAGTGCCTTGATGTCTAGGATTAGAAATCTTTAGGTGGTAAATGCTAATGTATATTCTGTAAAATAACTTTTCTTCCCTATAGGTAATAAGGTACCCCCACATGTCTAGTGCGAGATCATCATCCCTCCTGTGTGCAGACTCGTGAGTGGAGACGTGCGAGTGTTGGTGTTATGGGCCCCACCAATGAATGCATGTGTGAATGAGCTAGTGTGACGTTGGGTCTGCGACGCAGGAAGGGATAAGTTGTAAAATTTGCCCTCCTTTTTCTCTTTTTCCCCAGACTCGCGCTGGATCAGTTTTTCTGGTAGCAGAGTTATGGTTTTATTGCATTGGTTTGGTGATTATTGCTTATTGATTTGATTATTGCTTATTGATTTCCGATCTTTCGATTATTGATTATTGATTGTGAATGTTTGGATGAGTATTGATTTATGTACTAACATTCTATGTTGAGTCGCGTTGTGTTCCATGGTGTTTTTGAAGACTTCTGGGATGTAGGAAGTCGGATGCCTTGTGGCAAGTGAAGTCACATGGTGAATTGTTTGTTGCCCTGTAGGTACATGGGGAAAACATGTGATGATTGAAGTTGCACGACGCATTGTCTGGGTTCGATTTGGTAACATCGTCGTGTGTTACCATTAGGGACATTTCTGTGTGAAAGAGGTGTATGGGTAGCGAAGGCCACCTGTGAAATGTTGGTCTTAAGTAACAGGAGTCCACGTGAATTCTGATTACGTTTATCACTGGAAAGGTAATAGGTGTTCCCTAAGCTTGTAAGAAGGATAAAGTAGAGGGAAGTGCTACTTTATTAACGAATGTAATAATTCTGTAGTAGGGCAGAGGTAAGCGCTGCTCTCGGGAAAGATAGGATTCAGTGTGAATGAACTACATTTTCCGTATGAAAGTGTGTAAATGAAATAGCATTCGACTCAATTGTGAAACTCTGGTTTTATTTCTCAGGAGCAGAGCATCTCCAACAGGAGTCTTATTTCCAGAGAAACGGTTAGTTAATGCTTGTTAGGAGGGTATGGTAGAGGGAAGTGCTACTTCATCGGCGAGTGCAATGATTCCGTAATAGGGCAGAGGTAAGCGCTGCTCTCGGGTAAGACGGAATTCTTGTGAGAAAGGTCAAGACTATTCCTTTTGTTAGCGAAACAGATAATGGTGGCGTTTTTATGTCATTACTAACAGAATTTGAGTAAAAAGTAAATGTAAGAAAGTTTGCAGATATATTTTGTAAAGGAGGGGTCAGCAGAAGCAGGAGTAGCGAGAAAAGCTGACGTCAGAAAAGACCGCGCAGGGATTGGCCAGTCAGTAAGAAACGTAGACGCTGCTGATTGGTGCGTTAGTGTGCGCTGCACTAGGAGTGGAGAATTACAGGGTGACATAGACGCTCCGGATTGGTGCGTTAGTGTGAGTCGCGCTGGGATTGGAGAATTGCAAAAGTGACATAGACGCTCTGGATTGGTGTGTTAGTGTAAGTTGCGCTACGATTGGATAAAACAGCAGAATAGTCGTAGGAGAAATTTAGTGATACTGAAAAGACAAAAATGATGTATTATGATCCACCAGAGAAAGAGAAAAAGTCCTGGTTCAGAAAGAACAAGAGTTTATTTAAGAAGGACAAACCGATTGTGACTAGAGAGGGACAGTTTCTTCCTCCACCGAAATCACCTGCATCCTTTATGGTTGCGAAATATGGTTATCATACATGTATTTGGTTAGACAATTGGGCAAAGTATACAAAAGATGATGGAGTTTTAGCATTTCCGGAACATGGTTCTTTCAATTTAGCGGTATTGAGGAATTTAAGAGAAAGAATGATGAAACTAGAACCAAGACCTAGACCTACTCAGTTTGAAGCATTGAAAGAATGGGAAGATGAGATGTATGACAGAGAACGACAGCGGAGTGGTGGAAGATACAAATATTTGTTTGGTAGACTGTGTGGACAAGAAAATTATGATGATAGAATGAGGAGATAGTGGAGTGCAAATATGACTGATGGTATGTTCCCTATGAGAAGTGCTGAAGAGATTAGTAGTAGAAAATGTACAGAAAAGAGAAATATTACAGAATCAGGAGGTTATAATTATGGTGTGCATGAGTCGGAGGATGATGTTCTTGATGACATGTTTTATAAAAATCCACTCCCGTATCAATCAAATTCCACATTGTTGACACCAAGTGCCCCAGTAAAAGAATCACCACAAAATATAAAGTTTGAATCAATACCACATGAGGTAGGAAGAAATAATCCCTTTAGAGAAACAGAAAATACACAACCTGGTAAAATGGCAAATGAAAATTCAGCTGAATTAGCAAAAACAACTTTAGAGTTGACTAAAAAGATTAGGGAATTAACTAAAAACTTGGAAGCTGTAACTGTTCCTGTAACAATAGGACCTGTGATGGCAATTTTTGATAAACAAAAGGATAGTGAGCATTTTCTGACGATTCCTTATAACAGTAATAAACAAACCGAAATGCAAAGAAGAGGTTCAAACGAGAATCCATGGAGACAAGCGGTAGGAATTTCTGAACAAAGTACGCCTGTAGGTCCTACTTCTGATGAATTAAGTGAATGGCTAAGGAGTTTACAGCAAAAAGATGCTGAACCTCAACCTTTAGATGTGTCCAAATTAAAAATAGTTTTAGATGAATTAATAGTAGGAACTATTCCCACAGAAAAGTTAAAAGCCTATCAAGATGAAGAATTAATGTTTCTATGCAAAAGTTTAACATGGAGAGCAAGAAATTTACATGAAAGATTAGAAGAAGTAGCAAGTGAAATGGGTATTGACTTTGAAAAGGTAAAGTCTTTACAAAAACCATGTAGAGTAGACTTTTCTGAAAAAGACATTGAAAATTTGAATACCGCAGGACGAACAACTCAGATTAAAGACTTAATTATTTTACTGAGAAAATGGGGCGATGTAGATAAATGGAAAAGTAGATGGTTTCGAAAATGAGACGACGCAGCAGACAAAACGTTTGCAGCTTACCCAGTAAGAGAAAAAGAAAAGGTAGTGACTGAATGTCCCATGAGGGAGATTCCAGGTGGAGGCTATGTGCATGTCCCCTGGACTAGACAAGACATTTTATCATTCACCAATGACTTTCCTCGCTTGCACGAGAAGCCGGTTGAGTGGTACAGGCAGGTAGACAGGGTTGTAAAATTATCAAAAGTACTATGGATTGATTTGAATAGTTTATTTGACATAATTGTACCAGCAGACCTATGGACAGAATGTAAAATTACAATAGGTTGGCCTACTCAAGAATACCCTAGAGATCCAAAAACAGGTGCCCCTGATCCTGAAGTAATGAGAAAATATGAACAAGTAGTTACCTTTCTGAAAAATAAAAGTGCCTCCTAAAGAAACTGATTGGGTAAAAATTGATAGAACTCATCAAGAAGTGAAAGAGTCTGTACATGCATATTATGAGAGATTGATACTAGCTTTTAAGCAATACAGTGGTGATGAAAATTTGAGTGAGAAGGATTTGAGTCATTTTGTATATCGATTTGTATATAGGTTGAAACCAGAAATAAGTGAAATGACTAAACAGCATACAGTGGATTGGCAAAATAAGAAGAAAGATGAAGTACTGAGACATGCAAAATATTTTAGTGATGTAATTGAAGCAAAACAGCGTAACTTAAAAGAAAAAGCCATGTGGGCTCAAGTAAAAGTGGCAGAGAGACAGGAAGCTCAATTGATTGAACAAGCAAATGGTACGAGCATGAGACAAAAACCCAACCTTGGGAAAGGGAAAGAACAGATTAGTCTAGAAGAAGCCAAAAAGAAATGGCCATGTCATAATTGCGAAAGAATAGGGCATTGGAGAACCGAGTGTAAATTTCCCCCAAGTGCTAATGGTGATAATGCATCATTGAATACACAGGTGGAGAATGAGGTGAGTTGTCAAGCGCAGCGACAGCAGCAGGTTGTTGCCCAACACCTTTTCCACAGAGCGTAAACCCTCAGAAATACAGTAATGAGACAGGATTCTACAACGACGAACAGGTAACTAAGCTGCCGCGCGCTAGTGCTGTTTCGCAGTATTGGCTACAACGCGATGAGAGTGAGTCAGAAGAAAGCTATTGACGGTGCCGAGGGGAGGAAGAAGAGTGCGTACTTAGAGCAACTCTATAAGTAGACCAGACAGGCCCTTTTGTGGATGGAAAGGTACATGAAAGGTAAATGACAAAAACATTACTTTCCTAGTAGATACTGGTGCTACTCGTTCAACTGTTAGGTCAGCTGATGTCAAAAATCTTCCTCTCTCGGATGAAACAATCCAAGTAGTTGGAGTATCCAACAGACAGATAAAAACATTTCTCACTGAACCAGTTAAAGTCAAAATAGGGAAATTTTCTGAAATGCACCGTTTTGTCGTGTGCGATTCAAGCCCTGTAAATTTTTTAGGGAGAGATTTGCTGTGCAAAATGAACTGCACAATATTCTGTACTCCTGATGGCATAGCTTTCGAGACTCCTGATGAGGATGTACTGTATAAAATACCTATAGCTAATATGGAACCTGAAATTACAGAGGCATTTGCTATATTTGACCCCAAAGAATTGCCTCAAGAATTGAAGAAAACAGTAAAAACGGAGGTATGGGATTTCACAGGAGAAGATGTGGGATTAATGAAAAATGTAGATCCCGTGAAAATTGCTGTAAGAGAAGGAGTAAGTTACCCAAATATTCCACAGTACAAATTGACACCCGAAATAATTGCAGGAGTCACTCCTATAATAGACAAAATGATTGAACAAGGTATTTTGAGGGAAATAATGAGCAGTCCATGTAATTCACTAATTATGGGTCTGAAAAAGCCTAACGGAACTTTTAGGATAGTGCAAGGCCTTAGAAAAATAAATAAAATCGTTGTATCATGTTGTCCCATTGTACCAAATCCATCTGTGATTTTGTATCAGATTTCTCATGATGCAGAATGGTATACAGTGATTGATTTGTGTCATGCTTTCTTTTCCATTCCGTTGCACCCTAACAGCCAGCAGATTTTTGCGTTTGGCGAACGTATTTTGGCATGGTGCGGAATCCCACAGGGGTATACAGAAAGTCCTTCGATATTCAATCAGATTCTAAAAAAGTCCTTAGAAGACTTAAAAATGCCTGAAAGTTCGGTACTGGTCCAATATAGGGATGACCTACTTGTGGCATCGAGAAATCGAGAAGCTTGTGTAGTGGATACCATTGCATTGTTGAATCATTTGGCAGATGGAGGACTTAAAGTATCCCCATCGAAATTGCAATTCTGTCAGAAAGAAGTACAATATTTAGGCCACAAAATTGAAAAGGGATTAAGAAAAGTAACTGCAGATAGAATCAGGATAATAAAAGGAATGAGAGCCCCAATGACTCAAAGAGAGGTGAGAATGTTTCTTGGAATGGTTGGATATTGTCATCAGTGGATTAGTAATTTCTCTTTGATTGCAAATCCTTTGGTACGTGTGACAAGGAGTGATGTAAAAGATCCCATTGAATTAAATAATGAAGAGTTGAAGGCTTTTAAACAATTGAGAGATGGGTTGTGTGAAGCACCAGCTCTTGGCATGCTTGACTATGAGGAAGAATTTGAGCTATGAAAGAATGGATGTGCACTTTCTGTGTTAATACAGAAACAAGGAAAATTGAGGAGACCAATTGCATATTTTTCAGCTATGTTAGACCCTGTAGTTTTTGCATTGCCTGGTTGTTTGAAAGCTGTAGCAGTTACCTGTAAGAGTCTGGAACAGAGTGAAGGAATTGTGATGGGATATTCTGTGCGAGTGTTTGTACCTCATGATGTGGCAATCCTTTTAACAACAAGCCGCACTCAGTTCATGACGCATAGTCGTCTGACCAAATACGAGAAAGTCATCTTAGGTGCAGCAAATGTGAGCCTTGTGAGATGTCTGAATGTGAATCCTTCAACATTGTTGCCTGATGCTGAGAATGTGGAAGTCAGAGATGATGTGGATCATGACTGTTTGGAAGTATTTGATTTCTGTACCAAACCATGTCCTGATATAAAAGATGTACCTTTGACAGAAAGTGACTATGTGATGTTCGTGGATGGATCATGCTTGAGAACAGATGAGGGAATTCTGAGTGCAGCATATGCAGTATGTACAGTAGCAGCTGTACTGGATGCATCTTGTCTGAAAGGAGTAAAATCAGCCAAATATGCTAAACATTTTGCATTAACAAGAGCATGCAAGTTGGGGAAGAATGTGAGAGTGACTGTGATAACCGATAGTCAATACGGCTTCGGTGTAGTGCATGACTTTGGGCAAATCTGGTCCCAAAGAGGATTTTTGACATCGAGTGGAACTCCTATAAGGAATGCTGAAGTGGTTGGAAAATTGCTTGAGGCGATACAGCTGCCTAAACAGTTAGCAGTGGTGAAATGTGCTGCACATTCCAAGTCCGCTGATTATATTTCAGCGGGCAATCGGTTTGCCAATGATATGGCTTAGTATTGTGTACGTAATCAGAACTCAGTGAATTGTGGGAGAGAAAAAGAAATGAATTCATGTCCCTTGTTGTTTACTAACACTGTGAATACATGGGAAGAAGAGAGGCAGTTGCAGGAAGAAGCAGGAGATGAGGAAATGAGAGAGTGGGTAAAAGCAGGATGTGCACCACGGGAAACAGATCATGTGTGGGTTTATCGGGATGGAAGACCAGTCATGCCTGATAGCATGGTTTCTACCATGGCACAGATGTATCATGGACAAGCACATGTAGGAAGAGATGCTATGATTAGACTTTTCAAACAGACATGGTATCATGCAAAATTTAGACTTGTAGCTGAAAGCCTTTGCCAAAGATGCCTTATATGTCAGCAATTCAATCCTGGAAGAAAAACAGTGGTAAATCTGGGAACGATAGGACGAGAAGGAGGGGCTTTCACAAGAATGCAGATTGACTTCATTGAAATGCCCCCCTGCAACAGGTTGAGGTATGTTCTAGTGATGGTTTGTCTGTTCTCCAGATGGGTGGAAGCATATCCAACTAGAAGGAGTGATGGAATTACAGTAGCCAAGCTACTATTGAGAGAGTTCATTCCTAGATTTGGTTTTCCAGTCATGATCGAGTCAGATAGAGGAAAACATTTTCATAATGAAATCATGAAATTAATTTGTGAAGCATTGAATGTACAACAGAAACTACATTGTGCCTATCGCCCAGAGGCTTCTGGTGTGGTGGAACAAGTAAATGGTACCATTAAAAACAGATTAGGAAAAATGTGTTTAGCCACAGGATTGAAATGGCCTGATGTCTTGCCTCTGGTACTCATGACTATTGGATCTATTCCAGATAGGAATACAGGCTTGAGTCCTCATGAGATAGTGATGGGGAGAGCAATGCAACATGTTTTCATACCAGTCAACAAGCTATTGCCTATATCTGATGACTTGGTGTTGGATTATTGCAAGGGGTTGGCTGATTCCATTCATTCTGTGTTTTATCAGGTTGGATCGGTTGCCACCACTCTTGAAAAGAAGCCAGCTCATGATCTGAGCCCAGGTGACTGGGTGAGAATAAAAGTGCATAGAAGAAGAAATTGTTTGGTCCCAAGGTGGGGTAAACCATGTCAGGTGATCCTGACCACGACAACAGCTGTAAAATGTGCAGGAGTGAAGAACTGGATTCATGGTAGTCACACCTTGCGAATTCCAAATCCAGTGGATAACAAAGAAGGAGAATACTTTGAAGAATCTGATACAAGTTCCGAATAAGATACTGAAGAAATAAGAGCAAGACAAACTCCTGAAAGGGGGGAGTCAGAACCAAGTCCAGCCGTAGCACCAGAGAATCTTCCATTAAGAAGAAAATTGCAGATTTCTGATACCAGCTCTGAATCAGACACTGAACCAGTACAAGCACATAAGAGTGAAAATAAAAACAGTGAAGAGACTGTCAAAGAAATTCTTGATAAAGAAGTTCCGTATGAAAAGTCAAGAGAAATTCCACCTGAAATAACAGAAGTAGATGGTAAGGTACCAGATACAGAGAGTGAGGGAAAGATTGTCACGGAAGACCCCCGAGCAGATGTAGGGAAATCATACATCCAGGTAGAAGAAGGGACAGTTAGTCAGCAGGAAGATCGTGTGGAAGAACCACGAGGAGGGACAGAAATAGATAAGAAAAACAAAGTGGTGGAAAGAAAAACTACTGAAAGTAAGAGTCGAGTTGCAACTGAATCGGAGGACAGTGACGAAGAAGTTCCAGAAGGTCGAGTCCTGAGGAAAAGAGCATGGAGAACTGAGAGAAATGAAAAAGGAAGTAAGCTAAAAAGGCCAGCAAAGGATGAAATTTAGCCAAGCAAGATAAAGAGATTGAGATACAGATTGACATGAGTGAATTCATCCAGAGCTGAACAAGGAATGAGGTGTCTAGCCAAGAGAAATCAAAAGACGTTGAACGGACACCCACAGAGGAAAGCAAAAGGACTAGAAAGCCCAACCAGAAGTATAAGTCACCAGAATGGTCACATGTGGCACTTCCTGAAGTACGAGAAGAGGCAGACAGCCAAGGAGTTCTAGAGGTGACTGTACCAGAAGTGGTTGAGGAAGATGAAGAATCGGAAATCCTGAGAGTTATCTTGTCCGACATCGGGGAAGAGACGCATGTGCAGGAAATTCTTGAATCAAGATTGTGAAAGAAAAGTGAAAGACGATCAAATGCCAAACTGAAGAGACAAAAGTGCTCCAGAAGGAGAAACCTGAAATTTACCGAAAAAAGACTATAAACAGAAAAGAACCAAGTAGGTGCTTAGAGCCTTGGGTTAGACAAAACTAGTTGTGAAGTAGACGAGGCTAAGTCAAAAGACACTGATCATTTTTCGAAATGGCAAACACTGAAAGTAGAAAATCTACATGTGCGTTCCTTAGAAGATGGTGCAAAATGTGTTGTTGTTGTACAGGATTACTAATGCTTTGGTGGAGTGCGTTAGCTTTAACGGTCTCATTTAAGGTTACATTAGAAACAATAGAAGGTCATAGTGAGAACAAGACTAATGTAGAAACGATTCTAAAGATTTATCCAACTAAAATAGAAAATATTTACATAAAGATAGGTCCATAACTGAGTTTTTCTAACAATGTTTTCTCAAAATTATTGTATGAATATGTTAAAACAATGGATGTGAGAGACTGCTACGTCTGCATGCAGTTGCCTGCATCAGTGTCTGAGGAAGTGACGTACCATCACCTCCCAGTGATATATGGAATAACATGTAGTGTATTAGCAAGTTTGTTTTACAAGATAGGGAGACTAGAATATTATTTTTCAGATGAAGATAACATATTTTCAGAAGTACCTGTAGTCAATAAACTGAATAAAGTAAAACCTGCTAAAGTATTAGGTGAATTTTTCTTAGAAACTAAAGAATTAACATTAGAGTCAATATTCAGAAATAATCTAATTTGTAGTCTGAAAAGAGAGGAGAAGACTTTCTTAGATATGGTAGAAGAAAGGAGACTGAAAGTGCAAAAGAAGCTACCTGAGGGAAAAGAAGAAAATACATTTTGGGATGTTGAAAGAGAGAAACATTTGAAAGGAGAAGCTAGTCCAACAATGGCTCTAGATTGGCCTCAGAAAGGGAAGTTGTGTATTAGAAAAAATCTAACTGCATATGATAACTATTTTGTGGGTACAAGTAATTGCCATGATACTTATAGAATCATTGGTGGATGGGGATTTAAAGGAGGAAATGATCCGGTTTTTCCTGGATTATATTTTATCTGCGTGAACAAAGCTTATTATCGCTTACCTGACCATTGGTATGGCACATGTTATCTAGGCCTGGTTTTCACAAAGATATTTCATGTGGGAAGAGGAAAAGATGGTGCACATGAGATAGGTAGACAACTAACACGTAGGAGAAGAGAATCTTGGTCAGAAATTGTAGGAGACATTTTTGGAGCGTTGATACCAGCAGTTGGAATATCTCTGAATGCACACAAAATTTAAAAATTTTCAACAGTAGTGGATCGCTTGTCAACAAGCACTGCTGGAGGATTTTTATTGGTAAACACCTAAATGGTTGCCATGCGAGCCATGGTGATGCAAAATCGACTTGCCCTTGAAATAATTTTGGCAAAAGAGGGTGGAGTCTGTGGAATGTTGAAAGTTCAACACTGTTGTACTTATATTCCTGACGAAAGTCAAGATTTAAAGACATACATAAAGAATATAACTGATTTGCATGAGGAGATTGTTCCACTGGAGGTTGAAGGTATTTGGGAAAACATTGGAAAAAGGTTTTCTACTATTAAAGACTTTCTACTAAAACTAGGTAGTACCTTTATTGGTAAGATATTATTTCCACTAACATGTGTGATTATTCTAGTATTAATTCTGAGATTAGGATGTCTATGTAGCAAAAGAAGGAAAATACGAAATAACATAAAAAAGAGAAACTGTAAAGAAAAGAGAGAAAGAAAGAAAAGAAAGAGAATTTGAAGAGGTAGAATTAGAAGAGTGGAAAGATAATATGTATAAACAGACAAGAGAAGAAGAGACAGGAGAAACAGTCATGTGATCTAACAAAATATTAAGAGAACTGAATTCATTTCTACTTACATTTATAAAATTTTAAGGTAGTGTGGTGATGTTAAAAACCACCAAAGGGGGGATTGATGGAGCAGGTAGAGCAAAATTTTGTATACCTTCTCTATTTTGCATGAAAACACTAACTATATAACCTACTTATTATAAATTTACTAACGGTTTGCAGTGTTAAACTAAACCAACCATTTGCATACACCAATTACACGTGGGACTTATTGCTATTTGCATGGCAAAATAATTCTAATACCTAAAATATGTACGCATATTAATAGCAGTACATGTGGTAATAGATATCGCATGACTTATGTTGCTTATGTGATGTTTGCGTTTCTGTTTGGATCCTAAAGGTGAGTATTATCGCTTTAAATGTCGCTATATGCTAAGAAAATACTAATACATAAATGGATTAGTGAGGGCTTAACATTAGAATCTTAATTTCTTTGAATTAATTATTCTTTTGTGTTTGTTTCGCTTAAGTTGACATTTGGGCCTACCAAAATATGGCGTCCGAAATAGAGTTCAGAAGGGGCCACCGTCTCGTGAGCGCGATGCCTACTGCGCAGACTCGGATGGCTCCGTGAACTTCCTGACGACCTCAATTCACCGTGTTCCTGGTCAAGGATAGGAACATGGAAGACTGCCAAACTTCAGTCAGTAAAAACTGGTCTACATGAACAATTGGGACATACAAGCAAACCTTCAACAGTGTTGCATAAGGGCAACACTGACAGAGAAAATGAACCAGCAAAATCCATGAGAACCTCATAGAATAAAAACCGGACTTTCCCCAACCAGCCAATCACCGTCTTTCTTAGCTTAAAAATGTTTTATGTTATCCCGAAATGTATTATAAAAGAGCAGTAGAATAGGGAGGAGTTTGGAATGGAGATCGATTGATGCAGATGCTGCCTTCTTACTCGATAACCGCAAATCTCTATTGACCCCACAGGCGATGATACATGCTTGCACGATTTCTGGTCCTTTTGAGATCTTTGGGACTGTAATGTGCTGAGCAAAGAACTTTTGGACTTTGAGCTTTGGCCTGCTTTATTTGGACAATTTAACGCCTAAATTTGGTTATGCAGAGCCAAATGAAATAGAGGGAAAATCCAGATAGCAAGAATAGGTAAATATAAATGTCATGCAATTTGTGAATAAAATTCTAAACTTGATCGATTATTAGTGCTGATATTAATTGCAAATAATATTTAGATAAACAAATATGATTAACGGAAATTATGAGTTTGTGGTTTTTCAATGAAAAGATTATAGGATTCTGAGTCTTAAATGTGTTTTAGCTGGTTCTAAATCACCATCAACCAATCCAACTAATTGGTCCGTCGACCAAGTGGTGGAGTGCCTTGATGTTTAGGATTAGGAATCTATAGGTGGTAAATGCTAATGTATATTCAGTAAAATAACTTTTCTTCCCTATAGGTAATAAGGTACCCCCCACATGTCCAGCGCAGACTCGTGAGTGGAGACGTGCGAGTGTTAGTGTTATGGGCCCCACCAATGAATGTGTGTGTGAATGAGCTAGTGTGACGTTGGGTCTGCGACGCAGGAAGGGATAAGTTGTAAAATTTGCCCCCTTTTTCCCCAGACTCGCGCTGGATCACACCCATTACCACAATCTACCTCTAAACTCTAAATTTACCCCTAGCACCCTTTACCACTACCCAACCCTAAACCCTAAAATGACCCTTACCACCCTTTACCACTACTCACTCTTAAACCCTAAAAATACCCTTTCCACCCTTGCCACTAAGTAATTAAAATATTAATATTGCAAAAATAGGCTTAAAATACAGTTCCTTGAAGTCGATAGCTCCTAACGGGGCTATCACTGCATCATGAACAACAAATCCAACAGTTCAGGTGGGCCAGCTACAGTGTCGGGAAGACCTGCAAACAGTACCTTTGGAAATGCGTGGCATTGGGTACCTTGCGGTGAGCTCTGAAGAGCTGAGTCGGTTCTGGAGGTCTGTGCAGGAGTCTTTGGGCCCTTGAAGTCACATGCATCAGAGATCGAACTCCTTGAGGTTAAGGTCAGGTGTGCTGGCTGTGGCAGGCATCAGGGCTGCGATGCAAAGAGGAGCAGTGCGAATGCTCTACCCTCAGGTCGCGAAGCAGGCAGCAGCTCGGAGATGGCTTTCAGGGACGTCAGTGAGACCAGGGCTGTGGTGCAAAGCGGGACGGTGCTTGTGGTGCTGATAGGTCACAGTGCAAGCAGCGGCATCATCGTTACTGAAGCGCTGTTGTCAGTAGACCCAAGGCTGCGGTGTGAAGCAGGGTCCACAGGTTGCGGTGCAAGCAGCGGTGTCGGTTGGTGATCTAGAGTCAATGGTGCTGGGGTCAGTGGACCAAAGCTGCTGTGTGGGACTGGGCGGTGCTTTGTATACCTTATGAGCAGTGCCCACCTACCAGGATGCAGTCAGCAGCGCCAATGTCAGTTTGGAGTGGTGTCACTGGTGCCCACAGGTCCCGGTGCAATCAGCTGCTCTATGACAGCATCAGGCGTCGGTGAGACCAGGTTTGTGGCATGAAGTGGGGCGGTGCTCATTGTTTTGTCCCTCTGTGGCAGCTGAAACTCACAGTTCCAGGTGCAGGTACCAAGTGGGTGGTGAAGTCTTTGGTGTGCCTGAGACTTCCAACAGGATGCAAGCTCTACTTCAAGCCCTTTAAGAAACTTCAACAGCAGGATTCATGAAAGTTCAGTCCAGTCCTTTCACTGCCCAAGACAGAAGCAGCTCATCTTCTTGGCAGGCTCCAAAAGTGTTCCAGAGTTATGGGGTCAGGGCCCCAACATTTATACAACTTTCTATTTGAAGTCAGCACAAAGAAAAGTCTCTCTTGCACACAAGAACCGGTTCTGTCCTCTCTGGTCACGTTACACCACAGGAGGTGGAGACAGCACTGTGGAAGGCAGCCACAGCCTATTCAGGTGTTTGGTGACAACTCCTCCCAACAATCTACTAAGACTCATCAGATTTGCCAACATTTTGCGCCATGGTTGCACCACTTTGTGGCACATCCATGACGCTAAATTCTAGTAAATATTTACAAAGCCGCGCATGGGGCGATTTGTGCCATCTTGTGCGGCTTTGTCAAAAAAATGTAAGGCAACATAGCGGCTTGCACTGCATTGCGTTACATTTTATTCTGAGAGGCATTCTATGGGTAGAATAAAGACGTTCCTATCCATCCACCCATGGATTTCACACATTCCAGATTTGCAAACCAGGGATTGCGTAAAATCGCTATGCCTCCCAGAGGATGGCGTAACAAGGCAAAAAATCTTTTTTCTCATTGTTATTTCCTCTTTCTATATGTGCTGCAATCTGAAGCATAGATAGAAAGGAGAAAATGCCTCAAGAGATTGTTTAAGTGCAGGAAGGTATCCCTTCCTGCCCAAAAACAATTCTCCATGTATCGCAGGCACCCTTGCACCATATTCTAGTAGATATGGCACATTTCAGCTGTCTCCCTTTCAGACAACGCAGCACAGCAAGTTGACTTGCTATACTGCGTTATGTGAACAGTTAGTAAAACTGGCCCTTAGCACCTAATAAGTACCACTTTAACATGTGAATACAACAATGAACAACTGAAGGGTAGTCAGTTAACTTTAGAAAGTGTTTGCCACTGCATTGCACAATGAAGTTTATCAGATAATTATGGATTAACTGCATTACTGCATATTTTTTTTATTTTGCACATTTCACCAAAAGTGTTTCCATCACAAATGAATAAAAATAAAACTGCCTGAGAATAAGAAACATAATTTGTATTTTTAAAGAATTATTTAGATAATCTTGTCACAGAATTTGGTCCTTCATGCCACCTATCCTAGTAGCCTTGACAATGTTAAAGCTGTGCAGAGTGGATTGGGGGCCGTCATTAGGAAGACGAAAACCATATTTTACAGACAACGATTAAATATTTTCCAAATTTCACATGCAATATGGCTGTCACACCACTGCATGTTGCAATAAAAGTACCCAAATGTGTAACACATATATATATAAATATTCACTGAAAAAAACAAAGGTTAAAGGTTAAAGTAACGTTATGGTTAGGCGAATATGTCAGTAACAACATTAATGTTTTGAACTAAAAAAACACAGAAATTCACAAGTTATAGTCAGCAGAGTTAACTCTAGCTTGTGCCCCAGTCACACACTGCTTATGACCTCAAATATTACATCAGTCATGACATGTTCAATGACATTATTTATGACTTCACTGATTGCATCATTGACAAACGTCACTGATGATATCATCCAATGAGTGTGTTAGTTTGTTTCATAGTTTCAATAGTGGCTGGTTATTACCATATTACTTTTATACTTAATTTTATACAGCCTGTGTTCAGCTAATGGGTGTAACTGTTTACAAAATGCATGTGCTTCTAATGCATCATAGGTGTGTAGAAGTATTGAACATGTTATAAATCTTTGTATTGACGAGTAACCCAGTGATGTCACTCTTTCGCTTCTTTCTGCCTGATTCTCACCCTTATTTGACCTCTTTCTTCTTGTTGCTGACATTTATTCTGCCTCTTCCTGCTCATTCTTACCTTTATTTTTCTCTTTCCTATCATTGCTCACATTTATTTTTCCTCTTTCTGCTTGTTGCTGACCTTTATTCTGCCTCTTTCTGCTTGTTTCTCACCTTTGTTTTTCTCCTTCTGCTGATTGCTGACCTTAATTTTGCCTCTTTCTTGTCGTTTTTCATCTTGATTTTGCTCTTTCTACTCATTGCTCACCTTTATTTTGATTCTTTCTGCTTGTTGCTCACCTTTATTCTGCCTCTTGTTGTTCTTTGGTCAACCTTTGTTTTACCTCTTTCTGCCCATTGCTCACCTTTATTTGTCTTTCTCCTCAATGCTGACCTTTATTCTGCCACGTTCTGCACATTTCTCACTTTTATTTTGCCTCTCTCTACTCGTAGTTGATCATTATTTTACCTCTTTCTGCTAGTTTCTCAGCTTTATTTTGCCTCTTTCTGCTCATTGCTGACATTTATATTTCTCTTTCTGCCCGTTACTCACCTTTATTTTGCCATTTTTCTGCTCTTTGCTCACCTAGATTTTGCCTCTTTCAGCTCGCTGCCGACCTTTATTCTGCATCTTTCTGCTTGTTTCTCACCTTTATTTTGCCTCTTCATGCTCTTTGCTCACCTTTATTTTGTCTCTTTCTGCTTGCTTCTGACATTCATTCTGCCTCTTTCTGACCTTTATTATCAAAAGGGGTCAGCCCCCTCTACAGGACTGCATCCCCCAGGGTCTGGCCATGGTTCCCTGTGTGCCCCTACGGCACTCAGTGTGCAATGGGACAGTGGGGGGAGCCTGATGGCCCCTCCGGTCCCTGCCGGCTCCCCATCTCCTGTGGGAGACAGCATTACTTTCACACATAGGGAGCTTCTAAACATGCAGCTCCCTGTGTGTGAACGCAATTAATCTGTTTCCGTGCTCGCTTGACAGCGGATAGGAAAACAGACGAAATCTCCGCTTCCAGCAAATGAGAGAATTTTCACAACTCTTGCGTGCTGAAAGTGAAGTATTAGCTGTGACTTGACCGGAGCTGTTAAAGCACCCCGAACATAGTAGGAGGCAGACATGGGGGTGGTGGTCCCCAGGGCCATCAATAGCTCCAGGAGGAGGGCCGCACAACCCCTCTCCATTGCAGTACTTAGCCCCAGGGAGGTGGTGGTCCCCGGTATTGTGTGGTTGCCCCTTAATTTAAATGAATTGCCATGGAGAGTTGGCAGTCCTTGTGGCATTGATGTTTAGCTTTTGGAGGTGGCAGTACTTGGGGCATGGGTGGGGCCAGCGGGCCAGCCCACATACATATTTTTAAGTGCCCGAGGGAGGTGGCGGTCCTCAGAGAGTGGGGGGTGCCACATGGGCACTTCTGCATACATAAAAGCAATGCCCCAGGGATGTGGCAGTACCCAGGGCTTTCATAGGCTGTAGGAGGGGAGCTCTATGTGCCCTTCTCCTATTTCATGATTTGCTCCCAGGACCTGGCCCACCCAGGGGCCTTTTTGAAAGCACAAGCGTTAGCAGGCCCTTGTTTAAAAAAAAAAAACATTACCACAAATTTGCGAATGTCACCAATTTGTAGCAATTTAACAAAATGAATGCTTTTATGCCGTGGCGGGTTTTCAGGGGAACCCATGACCAAGGCTTGGAGGTCAGGGTATTCCTACCCTGCACCCTTTCCAGTCATTTTTCGTGATTAATCGTGGCCTCTGATATCACTAACTTTTTTTCTTACATTTCTTAACAATTACTGAATGGATTTACATCAAATGACTGAAAGCGTGATCTGCAGAATATATTATATATAACTACTGTTCATCTTAGCCAAATAGAACTTTTCGAGGAGGAGAGTACCACTTTTGAATTAGGCCTCCCATATTGTCATGAGAACAATTTTGAGTACACTCAAAGTAGGATTGATTTGTATAAATATGTATGAAAACTAAAATGTACTAAGATACATAAAATGCAGGAAACATCTTCACAGACACTAGCCCCCCCCAGAAAGCCTCCAAAAACTATTACATGTACCAATTTAGTAGTATCTGATATGGATATATTGGGAGATCTATATGGAGTTTACAGTAAGAAGGAGAAAGGATGCAAAACACGCAGAACTCTTTGACTCAAGATCTTACAAACCTAAGAATGAAAGGTGGGGAAGTTACCTCATGCCAAACCAAATACGGATATGTACTGCAAACTTTAAGGGATAATCTGGATGTTTTTTCTGAAAATGTTATCAAAGATCTATGGAGTATATACAGGTCATCCAAAGGAAGATGGCAAAATGAAAGGGATAAAATGCTTTTTCCACCGTAAAGAAAATTTTAAACTCAAATGATGTGATAGTAAAGCCATCTGACAAAGGAGAAAATATTGTATTATGGATAAGCAGCAGTATCGGGCAGAGGCATTAAATCAATTGAACAATATGGAATGGTATAAGTAGATAATGATGGATAAATACATGAATGTGCAGGAAGAATTTGAAAGCAGGCTGTTATTATGGAGAAATCAAGAACTTCTCAGTTGGGATGAATACAGTTTTCTTAAGCAAGATCATCAGGTGTTACCGGTATTTTATTTAATACAAAAAATGCATAAAGATTTAAACAAGCCACGAGTAGACTTATTATTTCTGCTCAGGACAGTATATTTGAAAATGTATTCAAATAAATTGACCATTTCTTGAATCTAATTGTGGCTACCCTTCCATCGCATATCAAGGACTGCCAATTTGTTAATGCACATCTATGAAGTCAAATGGGAATCTGATATGTTTCTTATGACGCTTGACAAATCTACACTTTATAACAGTATTAGATATCAGGACGGTCTAAAGGCAATCCAGCATTTTTTGTGTATGAGACCTATAGAATATGCCACACATAATGCAATGATATTGGAAATGATTGAATGGTGCCTTACTAAAAATATCTTTGTATTTGATGGTGAACTCTTTCAGCAACAGCAAGGCACGGCCATAGGCATCTGCTTCGACCCCAGTTATGCTAATTTGCATATGGGGTCATGGAAGAAGCAGGTGCTCAGAGGGCTGGAAATGTAACACTGGACAGGACATTTTCCTTTGTGGAGAAGGTGTATTGAAGACTTGTTTTTACTACGACAGGGTACAGAAACCAAGGCCACTATATTTATAACATAATTGAAAAACAACTCCTTGAACCTGAAACTCATGGGGAAAATGAGTAAAACATCCATTGAATTCCTGAACATTCAAGTTTGGGTGGAGGAAGGTAAATTGCAAACCAATGTCTATAGAAAACCTACCGCAAGGGAATACCATTCTCCATGCTGGTAGCTTCCACCCAGCTCTCTTAATAAAGAGCATACCATATGGCAATTTTTCTCCTGCCAGAAAGGTATGCAGTACCAATCAGGAATATGACAGAGTAGAAACTGAGATGAAAAATTGATTAATACATCGAGGGTACACATTGCCTATACTAAAAGCAGCTTCTAGTAAAGCGAGGGCCCACAACAGAGAGAACATATTCTTTAACCCCTCCCAATCAAAGAGGAGAAGACAAGTCAATAACAAGGTGTCACATAGATTTATATCAACGTACAATTCTGAACATGCAAAGGTACGACAGGTTCTTGACAACCTGAGAGGATCCTGTTGTAGGTACCCTGGTAACTAAACATCTCCAAATAATGTACATGAAATCCAAATCCTTAAAGGATTATCTAGTCCATAGCGAATACACTACAAACACTACCAATCGGATGTGGCTCGCCCCAAGGGGAGGGATTCAGAAAATGCTTGAACTATAAGCATACACGAATAGGGTAAATTGGAACACCTTACACACAACTTTTAATAAAACCATTAAAATCAGGGGTAACCTTACATGCAGATCCAACTATGTGGTATACATTCTGGAGTGCCCTTGCAGGAAAATGTATGTGGGCAGCACCACGTTACCCACACAAAAGCTGATTTTACCTGATCTTAGAGCCATTACTAACAATGATCACAGCTATCCCATACTCCGATATTTTGAAAAATTACACCATAGTGACCCTGGAAGGTTAAGGTACAGCTGTATAGTGCAAGTCCCCAAAAGAAACAGTGGTGGAGACAGAGAAAAGGAGTTACTGAAACTTGAAACTTTCTTCATCCTAGAGCTGGATAGTAAGGAGCCATGGGGGTTTAATGTGGATGAGGAATTATATACTTACCTATCTTAATTAGCACTCTCAGTTGGACACTCCGGATGGAGTGCTTGCAGCATTTAATAACATTTTAAACACATTGGGTGAGGGAATGGATTTGAAAGAAACTTTTTATACACACTTTGATATGACATCTAATAGGCCGTGTGCTGGCTCTACCATTTGTATTAGCTATAAGGATCGTCCTTCCCCTTCTTCTTTGATTATGTATTAGTATACACCATTTGACACTTTCCTACTGAGATAGATTGGAAAACAATGGTATAGTAAATAGTTCTTTTAGGGTTGATATCGTACCAGGATGTGGTGTTGCACCCTTTGATAAAATGTATACTTAGGGTATTGTTATCAGAATTTACCATTAAGAACGTGATTTGAATGTACTGCCATTATATATTCTTGGGATTATGTGGAAGAGGGGAAGGCTGTGAACCCAAAATTCTCAGGCTTGAAAACTGGTATTTGTTGAAAAAAGAATGAGCCTTACAAGGATATGGATTTCATTGAACTAGCACAATGCACTTTGTGATTATGGGAATTCGGGGTTATTTCGAATTTAAAAAAAAAAATTGTATTATTTGTTCTTTATTAGTAGGGTCAAAAGTTACGGCACTTGTCGACTGGATCAATTATATCATATGTTGGACCAACTTTGGAACAATGCATGATATAGGAATGTTGCAATACATGTAGAATATGGGGCACGCATCATACGTAGAATGTATTATATATATAACATGTGGTTCAGTATTGGTATTGTATATTTTATGTGCAACAATTATGGCACTTGCCCAGACAACACTTGATCATGTATTTGATGAAGAAAAGCATACAAAATGAAATGACAGACATTTAAATTTGAAGGATTGTTGTTTACAAATATTGTATTTTTGGTATAAACATGTTCAAAGATGGTGACCACTAATATGAGGCATCTTTCATCACATTTTCTGTTTAATTTTACTATGTTTATTTTTACTGAGTATAAAATGAATTTGCAAAATGCCGCTCAGGGTCGTGAACAAGGCTGTGCTGAGCAGCTAAAACGTGTGGACATTTAATTTCCCAGTGCTAAGTTCTTTTTGGATACACCGTTGGAGTGCCTACATTTGTTCTGGGATCGAGAGCAATTTTCTGATATATATATATATATATATATATATATATATATATATATATATATATATATATATATATATATTCACAGAAAAAACCATAGGTTTCAGGGGTGTTATAGTTAGCTGGCCATTTCACTCGTACAAAACCATAGAAATTCATCCGTTATAGTTAGTTCTGCTAATTATAACTCGCGCGGCCGCAATGCACTGCTGATGATGTCACATATTGCATCATTCATGATATGGTCAGTGACATCACTGATGACATCACTGATGACATCTCAAATGACATCACTGATGACATCACTGATGACATCATCCAGTGAATGTGGTTTAGTTTGAATAATTGTGTAAGTGAGTAAATGTAAGTGTGATTAATTTTTTTCATGAGTGAGTAGGATGACTGCATAACCGACTAAGATGACTGCTGATGTGTCAATGTCTATATATGTGTATAAGTGCATTTGATAGTGTTCTATTAATTAGTGACTGCATGTATAAATGATTCTGTTGTTGAATGGGTAGTTGTGTGTGTAGACTTAGGAACCAGTGAGTCAGTATGTAGCAACTGGTATTGGTGTGTCAATGGTTTCAAATACGGTACAATGTATTTTACAGTGAGTGATGAAAGGTTATACTAGTGTATGATGAGGTATATCAGATTGTCACGTGGATGATGTCATTTGAGATGTCATCAGTGATGTCACTGACCATGTCATGAATGATGCAATATGTGACAGCATCAGCAGTGCATTGCGGGCGCGCGAGTTATAGTTAGCAGAACTAACTATAACAGAGGAATTTCTATGGTTTTGTACGAGTGAAATGGCCAGCTAACTATAACACCCCTGAAACCTATGTTTTTTTCTGTGAATTTCTAAGGTTATTTAAATGCTATTTTCTAACTATAACGTCTCTGAAACCTATGTTTTTTTCTGTGAATTTCAAAGCTTTTTTAAATGCTAATTTTTAAGTGTGATAGTAGTTATACCTATTTTTTTGTACTGATTTTCTACAGTTTTTAACTGTTTATTTATAAAAATTGTATTCATTAAATAACATTATATATTATTCTGAAAATTGCAAAAAAAAAAAATCAAACTGAAATATTGATACATTTTCTTGTTTTCATTTTTTATTTTAATATATTTATATTATTTTCTTTAAACAAAATTCCATTTTTTTTGGAGTCGCGCTTTCAAAGCGTACACATCACGGTGGGTGTGCGCATTCTAGCCGCCATTTTAGAAAAGCCGTGAAGGATCCGCGTATGGTGTGCGACGGCTGCGTGTTTTTCAGTTAGATCATATGCATTTAATATTACGTGATGTGCGTGATTGGTATGCGACCAGTCCGCGACTCCTGCTCCCGCGTATTCACGACACATGCGCATTACGATATGAGATGCTTGCGTGGTTGCGGGTCCCGCGTGACGTCCTATACGTGCTGGGGCGCACTGGGTGCACGACTCCCGCAAAAAAAATTATGTTCCAAAATGATATGTATGTGTCTTTAATATACATATTAGGGCAAGAGATTATCTAAGATATTCATAAAAATAATGTATTTGTACTTATAATAAACTTATTTTTTTGATTTAAACATTTTTTGTTTGCATTCATCTTTCTCACAACATCCTCATATTTTGACATACATTACATAGTCAATGTCTGCCCGCTGTCTAATAATTGCAGAGTTGTCGGCTATTCCAAACATAGTGCCATATAGTATACTCTGGACAGCCATTTACAGTTTCTCGTGGCATATCAACAATTACTGCATAATAATACTCATGCTGTTCATTCTACCCCAACAACATAACTACTTCCCTTCCCCACCCCTATCCCACCCTCCAGTGTGCTCCGCTGCAGTGTACAATTCCCAATATAGTCTGATCTATAGGTATTATGTCTAGGATATGCTGCCTCTATGGGACGACCTCCATCCTTATGTTGTCAGCTACTCTCCACTCCTATAGCCCCTCCAATCCCCATGTCCCCCCCACGGCCTCCAATAATCAGCTGTCTAAAGGAGGGTCCAGTACATCCTCCAGGTCTCAATCGGGCCTGCGTAACGCCTCAACCAGCGCCGTTTCCAACATTGTTTCCTTCTGCAACCTATGCGCCAGCCGTAGCTTAATCACACTTTCACTTGCTGCCCATTTCAGAAATTCATGCTTCCATCTCTGCACCCTAGCCCCTGGTTGTGTTTCCAATGTCTGGTTATCTCCCTTTTTGCCAATACCAATCCCAGATCTATAAATTTGATGGTCACCTTGTTGTGTTTTGTGTGTGGAAACCAATGCAATAAGCTCATCCCCATGTCCCTGTTAAGCTTTCGCTCCGTAACCAACTCCAGTGCAGTAATTACTTCTCCCCAATACTCTGCCAGATTCGGGCAGGTCCACAGCATATGCTGAAAGTCCGCACCTTCCGTTCCACATCTAGGGCAACCAGCCATCTCCACCTTAAAGATCTGCTTAATATGCTTCGGGGTCATATATGCCCTATGTAACACATAAAATTGTATTAGCTGAAACCTAGCGTTCCGCGTACTTTTCCATGCGCTTTCCACTAGTTTAGGCCAAGTAGCGTCCGGGATGTCCCTCTCCAAGTCCCACTCCCACTTCCCCCTCAGGTGATCCATGGGTTGCCTCCCCTCCTGTTCCATTCTCCTATTAAGACAGGTGATGGCCTTAAACGTGACGGCCGCCTTGGCTACATATTGGCAGATTAAAGATGTCTCTGGCTCTGTCAGTCCTGTCTTCCACCTGCGTTGGATAGCCGCTACCAGCGCCGCATGTAATAAGTAGTGTCCCCGCGGCAGGTCATATCTGTCTCGCAGAATCGAGAACGGCAGTAAGGCACCATCTTCATAGAGGTCACCCACCATAAATACCCCTTCTCCTTACTTATAATAAACTTATATTATTTTTAAATATATTTTCCCGCAGTCGGGTACATGCATCGTGAGTGCAGAGAACCAGGTCAGCAGAGCTGCTTTAGAGGGAGAGAACCAGGTCAGCAGAGCTGCTTTAGAGCCAGAGAACCAGGTCAGCAGAGCTGCTTTAGAGCCAGAGAACCAGGTCAGCAGAGCTGCTCTAGAGGCAGAGAACCAGGTCAGTAGAGCTGATTTAGAGGGAGAGAACCAGGTCAGCAGATCTGCTTTAGAGCCAGAGAACCAGGTCAGCAGAGCTGCTTTAGAGCCAGAGAACCAGGTCAGCAGAGCTGCTCTAGTGGCAGAGAACCAGGTCAGTAGAGCTGATTTAGAGGGAGAGAACCAGGTCAGCAGAGCTGCTTTAGAGCCAGAGAACCAGGTCAGCAGAGCTGCTTTACAGCCATAGAACCAGATCAGCAGAGCTGCTCTGTAGCCTAAGAACTAGGTCAGCAGAGCTGCTCTAGAGCCAGAGAACCAGGTCAGAAGACCTGCTGTAGAGCCAGAGAAAACAAGGTCAGGAGAGCTGCTTTAGAGGGAGAGAACCAGGTCAGCACAGCTGCTTTAGAGCCAGAGAACCAGGTCAGCAGAGCTGCTCTAGCTGACACTGACTGACTGACACTGACTGACTGACACTGACTGATTGACACTAACTGACACTGATTGACTGACATTGACTGACACTGACACTGATTGACTGAAACTGACTGACTGACACTGACTGACTGACGCTGACTGACTGACTGACACTGACTGACACTGATTGAATGACACTGACTGACGGACACTGATTGACTGACATTGACTGACACTGTTTGACACTGACTGACTGACTGACACTGACTGACTGACACTGACTGACTGACTGACACTGACTGACACTGACTGACTACTCTCTACTACTCTACTACTCACTCTCTACTACTCTCTACTACTCACTCTCTACAACTCACTCTACTACTCTCTACTACTCACTCTGTACTACTCTCTACTACTCACTCTCTACTACTCTCTAATACTCTCTCTCTTCTACTCACTCTCTACTACTCACCCTCTACTGCTCACTCTCTACTACTCTCTACTACTCACTCTAATACTACTCTCTACTACTCTCTACCACTCACTCTCTACTACTCTACTACTCACTCTCTGGAACTCTCTACTACTCTCTCTCTACTACTCACTCTCTACTACTCTACTACTCTCTACTACTCACCCGCTACAACTCTCTACTACTCACTCTCTGCTACTCACTCTCTACTACTCTCTACTACTCTCTCTCTACTACTCTCTACTATTCACTCTCTGCTACTCACTCTCTACTACTCACTCTCTACTACTCTCTACCACTCACTCTCTATTACTCTACTACTGACTCTCTGGAACACTCTACTACTCTCTCTCTACTACTCCCTACTACTCACTCTCTACTACTCACTCTCTACTACTCTCTACTACTCTCTCTCTACTACTCTCTACTATTCACTCTCTACTACTCACTCTCTAGTACTCACACTCTACTTCTCTCTACTGCTCACTCTCCACTACTCACTCTCTACTACTCGCTATCAACTACTCTCTACTACTCACTCTACTACTCACTATCTACTACTCTACTACTCTCTTACTCTCTCTACTTCTTAATCTCTACTACTGTCTCTACTACTCACTGTGTACTATTTTCTACTACTCACTATCTACTACTCTCTACTACTCACTCTCTACTACTCTACTACTCACTCTCTACTACTCCCTACTACTCTCTCTCTACTACTCACTCTCTACTACTTACTCTCTACGACTCTCTATCTACTACTCTCTGTCTACTACTCTACTACACTCTACTATTCACTCTACTACTCACTCTCTACTACTCGCTCTCTACTACTCACTCTCTACTACTCTCTACTACTCACTCTCCATTACTAACTCTCTACTACTCGCTCTCTACTACTCTCTACTACTCACTCTCTACTACTCACTCTCTACTACTCTCTCTACTACTCACTCTCTACCACTCACTCTCTACTACTCTACTACTGACTCTCTGGAACACTCTACTACTCCCTCTATACTACTCACTCTCTACTACTCTCTACTACTCACTCTCTACTACTCACCCGCTACTACTCTCTACTACTCACTCTCTACTACTCACTCTCTACTACTCTCTACTACTCTCTCTCTACTACTCTCTACTATTCACTCTCTACTACTCACTCTCTACTACTCACTCTCTACTTCTCACAACTGCTCACTCTCCACTACTCACTCTCTACTACTCGCCATCAACTACTCTCTACTACTCACTCTACTACTCACTATCTACTACTGTACTACTCTCTTACTCTCTCTACTTCTTAATCTCTACTACTGTCTCTACTACTCACTGTGTACTACTCTCTACTACTCACTATCTACTACTCTCTACTACTCACTCTCTACTACTCTACTACTCACTCTCTACTACTCTCTACTACTCTCTCTCTACTACTCACTCTCTACTACTCACTCTCTACTACTCTCTATCTACTACTCTCTGTCTACTACTCTACTACTCTCTACTATTCACTCTACTACTCACTCTCTACTACTCGCTCTCTACTACTCGCTCTCTACTACTCTCTACTACTCTCTGCGGTCGCCAGTAGATAGTTATAGTTAGGACCGTGTTTCCATAGGAAATCTCAAAATTCTATTTTGAATAACTTTGGTGCCGGTTGACGAATCTTCGCGAAATTTTCAAAACTAATGGGGCGCTCCGCTCAGCTCCTACCCTGAAAGTCTCGGGGGGATTCATCAAGCGGGGGCCAAGAAAAAAGGGGGGTACCAAAACGCGTTTTCCCCATGCATTTTCCCATAGGACCTTTAGTCGAAGGTACAGCCCGAACGGCTGAACAGAATTACTTGAAATTTGGCAGAGAGGTAGTCCTCAGGTCAGGGATGTGCCTTTTGCATATATGGAGTTAATCTGTTCAGTAGTTCCTGAGAAAATTGCAGTTAAAGCACATAAATATCTATAGCCGCGCACGGTGCGCGCACGGTGCGCGCACCCTAACGTGCGCGAGCGTAATTCTGATTGGTGGTTACATGTCAGTCAACGTTCGAATCGGTCGCAATCAGGAAGTGTCGGCCGCCATTTTGTTTGTTTTCAGTGCGAGAGTGAAAAAGGAAGTTGGCGAACGTGAAAAGGGGGCAGGGTAGAGTGTTCCTGACCCCCTAGCCTTTGTCAGGGGGTCCCTGAAGGACCCCCGAAGGCAGAAAAAAACATTTATTTTTTTTAAATCGCGGGGGTGCACGCACCGTGCGCGCATGGTAAAAAACCATAAAAAAAAAAAATTAATACGTAGTTTATTGTAAAATAAATATATAAATAAAATAATAATACATACATAACTTAGCATTTAAAAAAACTTACAAATTCACTGAAAAAACCATAGGTTTCACACACGTTATAGTTAGGAATTAGCATTTAAAAAACCTTGCAAATTCACTTAAAAAACCATAGGTTTCACACATGTTATAGTTAGGTGGATATTTCACTCGTAAAAAACCAATGAAATTCCCCTGTTATAGTTAGTTCAGATAACTATAACTCACGCGACCGCCACTCTATCACAAGGATGATGTCATCAGTGATGTCATGAGTGATGCCACTGACCATGTCATGAGTGATGTAATATGTGACGTCATGAGCAGGATTGCGGGCGTGCGAGTTATAGTTATCTGAACTAACTATAACGGGGGAATTTCATTGGTTTTTTACGAGTGAAATATCCTCCTAACTATAACATGTGTGAAATATATATATATATATATTACCTACTGGCGGTCGCCAGTAGGTAGTTATAGTTAGGACCACGTTTCCATAGGAAAACCTCAACATTCTATTTTGAATAACTTTGGCGCCGGTCGACGAATCCTCGCGAATTTCTCAAAATAGGTGGGGCGCTACGCTCCGCTCCGACCCTGAAAGTCTCGGGGGGATCCGTCAAGCGGGGGCTGAGATAAAAGGGGGGTCCCAAAACGCGTTTTTCCCATGCATTTTTCCATAGGACCTTTAGAACGAGCTACAGCCCGAACGGCTGAACAGAATTACTCAAAATTTGGCAGAGAGGTAGTCCCTAGGTCAAGGAAGTGCCTTTTGTAGGTTTGGTGTAAATCTGTTCAGTAGATTCTGAGAAAATAGCCTTTAAATCAATATATATATCTGAGCCCGCTTACGGTACGCTTACCGTACGCTTACGGTAAGCGTACGGTGGCGTGCGCGAGCGCGATTCTGATTGGCTCTTAGATCTTAGTAAACATTCGAATCGGTCGAAACCAGGAAGCGGCGGCCGCCATTTTGTGTATTTCACTCTGAAAAAAAAGAGTGAAAACAAGGAAAGGGGGCAATGAGGAGAGTTACAGACCCCCTAACATTTGTAAGGGGGTCAAAGAAGGACAGAAAAGTACAAAGAAAACATTTATTGATTTTAAAAAAAATCACGGGGTACACGTACGGTAAGCTTACGGTAAGCGTACGGTAGAAAAAAAAAAAAAAAAAAATGAAAATCAGATTTAAGTGTTTAGATACTAGGGGGCTCTAAAAAGAGCCGTTGTGTTTATGAAATGATTTTTTAGTGGTACCTACAAGTAAGTACCGATGCAGAGTCTAAGGTTCAAGAGGAAGACTCTGTTCCCTTCATCATTGAAGTGCACACCATCTCCTCTATAAATGTCTTGCATGTCATAACGCAAGTTGTTGTGGTAAATGGCACCCATACCATAGTCACGGAGGAAAGCAGAAACAGATTTGTTGACGTGCTTTCTTGCTTTGTCATCGCACCGCGTGCCCACCGTGCGTGCACGGCACTAACTGCGTAAAGTGGGCGCGCGGTGCGCGAAGCGCACCGCGTGCTCACTGTGCGCGCACGGTGCGCGAAGCGCACCGTGCGCGCACGGAACGAACTGCGTTAAGTGGGCGCGCACGCCACGAATGGCGTAAAGTAACTTAGCATTTTAAAAACCGTACAAATTCACTGAAAAAACCATAGGTTTCACACACGTTATAGTTAGGAATTAGCATTTAAAAAACCTTGCAAATTCACTGAAAAAACCATAGGTTTCACACATGTTATAGTTAGCGGAAATTTTACTGATAAAAAACCAATGAAATTCCCCCGTTATAGTTAGTGCAGGCAACTATAACTCACGCGACCGCAATCTTCTGCTGATGACATATGTGTCTTTATGAAAAAAAAATATTTGTAATATATGTATAGCTAAAAATGTATGGAAGAAGACATGGGCAAATAAGTGTCTAAATACAGTATTAGCATCAGCAGAGGATTGCGGTCGCGTGAGTTATAGTTGCCTGCACTAACTATAACGGGGGAATTTCATTGGTTTTTTATCAGTAAAATTTCTGCTAACTATAACATGTGTGAAACCTATGGTTTTTTCAGTGAATATATATATATGTATGTGTATATATTATATATACATACATATATAAAAATATATATAATCTGCATATCTATATAAATACAAATATAAATGCATGCATACCTATACATATACATATATGCATACGTATGCATATTATGTGCATGAAAGATTGAAAAACACTAATACAAGCAAAGCTAAAAAGCCACCTAATTACAAACAGAATTGCTTTAACTTAAACGAGGGCGAGACCTATTGCATTTTCAATGCTTGTTTACTTTGGTTCCATCAAGAAGGCATTCAGATGTGTCACACATTTGCCATAAATTCTGAATGGTAGCACTCTAGTTGCTCATTAGATCACTGTAGCAAAGCTACTGTTCACCAGAGAAGTCTGCTGATGGTATGCAAAGTGCATGTTTCAGTCTGCATGTCAGAATTTTTTAATGAAATAGAAGAGGATTTGAGAAGTCAAAATGTGCCCTAATTTTTCGTTCTGCAGCACTAATCATAATTTCTATGGCAAAATTAACCCCTTCATTTTGTTCCTTTGCAAATTAAATGTTTTAAGTGTTACCACTTTATTCCAATCAAGATGGCTTCAGGTGTGCCATACTTTTGTCATAAGTAAGACTGTTAGCGCTCTAGTTGTTCTTTAGAACACTCTGGGACATTCTGTCATTGGACTATACTTGGGCTACATCTGGGTAAGATTTGTGCTACATTTGGGCTCTTTTGTCTCTGGTGGCCATTCTTGGGAGACTTTTTTGTCCTCAGTAGGAAATACTTTCAGGTTTTTTACTTTGATTCCATCAAGACGGCATTCAGATGTGTCACACATTTGCCATGAATTCAGAATGTTAGCACTCTAGTTGCTTATTAGATCACTGTAGTAAAACTACTGCTCACCAGGGAAGATTGCTGCTGGTATTGAAAGTGCATGTTTCAGTCTGCATGTCAGATTTTTTTAATGAAATAGAAGAGGATTTGAGAAGTCACTCAAAATGTGCCCTCATTTTTCTTTTTTCAGCACTAATCATAATTTCTATGGCAAAATGAACCCCCTCATTGTGTTCCTTTTAAATTAAACTACTCACTCGCTACTACTCTCTACTACTCACTCTCTTCTACTCTCTACTACTTCTCTCTACTACTCACTCTACTACTCTCTACCACTCACTCTTTACTACTCTACTACTCACTCTCTACTACTCTCCACTACTCTCTCTCTACTACTCCCTCTCTACTACTCTACTACTCACTATCTACTACTCTCTCTACTACTCACTCTCTACTACTCACTCTCTACTACTCACTCTCTACTGCTCTCTACTACTCTTTACTACTCACTCTACACTAATCACTCTCTACTACTCGCTCTCTACTACTCACTCTCTACTACTCTACTACTCTCTACTACTCTCTCTACTACTCACTCTCTATTGCTCACTCTACTCCTCACTCTCAACTACTCTACTACTCTCTACTACTCTCTCTACTACTCACTTTCTACTACTCTCTACTACTCACTCTACTACTCTCTACTACTCTCTACCACTCTACTCTACTACTAACTCTCTACTACTCTATAGTACTCTTTCTCTACTACTCACTCTCTACTACTCACTCTATAACTCTCTACGACTCACTCTCTACTAATCACTCTCTACTACTCTCTACTACTCACTCTCTAGTACTCACTCTCTACTACTCTCTACTACTCACTCTCCAATACTCACAATCTAATACTCGCTCTCTACTACTCTCTACTACTCACTGTACTACTCACTCTCTGCTACTCTACTACTCTCTAATATTCTCTCTACTACTCACTCTCTACTACTCCCTCTACTACTCACTTTCTACTACTCTCTATTACTCACTCTTTTCTACACACTCTCTACTACTTGCTCGCTACTATTCGCTCTGTACTACTATCTACTACTCACTCTACTACTCACTCTATAACTCCCTACTACTCACTCTACTACTCATTCTCTACTACTCACTCTCTACTACTCTACTACTCCCTACTACTCTCTCTCTACTACTCACTCTCTACTACTCACTCTCTACTACTCTCTACTACTCACTCTCTACTACTCTCAACTACTCACTCTCTACTACTCACTCTCTACTACTCTCTCTCTACCACTCACTCTACTACTCACTCTACTACTCACTCTACCACTCACTCACTACTACTCACTCTCTACTACTCTCTACTACTCACTCTCCACTACTAACTCTCTACTACTCGCACTCTACTACTCTCTACTACTCACTCTCTATTACTCACTCTCTACTACTCACTCTACTGCTCTCTACTACTCATTCTCTACTACTCACTCTGTACTACTGTCTCTCTACTACTCACTCTCTACTACTCTCTACTACTCACTCTCTACTACTCACTCTCTAGTACTCACTCTCTACTACTCTACTACTCTCTACTACTCTCTCTACTACTCACTCTCTACTACTCACTCTCTACTACTCTACTACTCTCTACAACTCTCTCTTCTACTCACTCTCTAATAATCTCTACTACTCACTCTACTACTCTCTACTACTCTCTACCACTCACTCTCTACTACTCTACTACTCACTCTCTACTACTCTCTACTACTCTCTCTCTACTACTCACTCTCTACTACTCACTCTACTACGCTCTACTACTCACTCTCTACTACTCACTCTCTACTACTCTCTCTCTACTACTCACTCTCTACTACTCACTCTCTACTACTCTCTACTACTCACTCTCCACTACTCACAATCTACTACTCACTCTCTACTACTCTCTACTACTCACTCTACTACTCACTCTCTACTACTCTACTGCTCTCTACTATTCTCTCTACTACTCACTCTCTACTACTCACTCTCTACTACCCTCTCTCTACTACTCTCTACTACTCACTCTCTACTACTCACTCTCTAGTACTCAATCTCTACTACTCTACTACTCTCTACTACACTCTCTACTACTCACTCTCTACTACTCACTCTCTACTACTCACTCTCTACTACTCTACTACTCTCTACTACTCTCTCTACTACTCACTCTCTAATACTCTCTACTACTCACTCTACTACTCTCTACTACTCTCTACTACTCTCTCTCTACTACTCACTATACTACTCACTCTCTACTACTCACTCTCTACTACTCTCTCTCTACTACTCACTCTCTACTACTCACTCTCTACTACTCACTCTCTAGCACTCACTCTCTACTACTCTCTACTACTCACTCTCTCTCCACTACTCACAATCTACTACTCACTCTCTACTACTCTCTACTACTCACTCTACTACTCACTCTCTACTACTCTACTGCTCTCTACTATTCTCTCTACTACTCACTCTCTACTACTCTCTCTACTACTCACTCTCTACTACTCTCTACTACTCTCTCTCTTCTACACACTCTCAACTACTTGCTCTATACTACTCGCTCTCTACTACTCTCTACTACTCACTCTCTACTACTCCCTACTAGTCACTCTACTACTCACTCTCTACCACTCACTCTCTACTACCATACTACTCCCTACTTCTCTCTCTCTACTACTCACTCTCTACTACTCACTCTCTACTACTCTCTCTCTACTACTCTCTACTACTCTCTTTCACTCACTCTACTACTCACTCTACTACTCACTCTCTACTACTTTCTACTGCTCACTCTCTACTTCTCTCGACTACTCTCTACTACTCACTCTACTACTCTCTATTAATACTCACTCTCTGCTACTCACTCTCTACTACTCACTCTCTACTACTCACTCTCTACTACTCTTCACTACTCACTCTCTACTACTCTCTACTACTCACACTACTACTCACTCTCTACTACTCTCTACTACTCACTCTCTACTACCCACTCTCTACTACTCTCTACTACTCACTCTCTACTACTGACTCTCTACTACTCACTCTACTACTCTCTACTACTCACTCTCTGCTACTCTCTCTACTACTCTCTACTACTCTCTCCTACTCACTCTCTACTCTCCATTACTCATCCTTTACTCTCTACCTCTCTCTACCTCTCTCTCTACTACTCTCTACCTCTCTACCTCTACCTCTCTACCTCTCTACCTCTAACTCTACACCTCTCTCTACACGCACACATATTTTGAACACAAGTTGGTCGCACACATATGCACATGTATATATGCATATATATGCATATGCATTTATATATATGTATGTGTATATATATACATATATAAACATATATATAATCTTCATAGCTATATAAATACAAATATAAATGCATAATACCTATACATATACATATATGCATGCATATTCATGTTATGTGCATGAAAGTTTGAAAAACACTAATACAAGCAAAGCTAAAAAGCCACCTAATTACAAACAGAATTGCTTTAACTTAAACGAGGGCGAGACCTATTGCATTTTCAATGCTTGTTTACTTTGGTTCCATCAAGAAGGCATTCAGATGTTTCACACATTTGCCATAAATTCTGAATGGTAGCACTCTAGTTGCTCATTAGATCACTGTAGTAAAGGCACTGCTCACCTGGGAAGTCTGCTGCCGGTATTGAAAGTGCATGTTTAAGTCTGCATGTCAGAATTTTTTTAATGAAATAGAAGAGGATTTAAGAAGTCACTCAAAATGTGCCCTAATTTTTCTTTCTGCAGCACTAATCATACTTTCTATGGCAAAATGAACCACCTCATTTTGTTCCTTTTTAAATTAAATGTTTTAAGAGTTACCACTTTATTCCAATCAAGATGGCTTCAGGTGTGCCAAACGTTTATCATATGTAGGACTGCTAGCGCTCTAGTTGTTCTTTGGAACACACTGGGAAGCTGCAGTAGAACACAAAGGAATCAACTGACAGTCTCTGCCCTTGTTGGATGTACATGTTTTACTGAGAATGTCAGACTTCATTCTCACATGACTGAGAAAGATAATGTGAATTTACAGAAAATATGCTCTCAGTTTAGCTTATAGATCACCTTCCAAACCTCTGTGGGAAAAGCATGAGAAAATAGTTTTCTCTCAAACATGATTCATGATATCCCAGCAGAAGTCTTTTTCACATGGTAAAATCACCTTAGAACATACCACAATTCCTAAAATGAGTATGGTACCATCAACAATTGATTTATAATGTAACTAAAGTCTTAAAACCTTCTATTAACTGCAATGCTTTTTTAATGAGGTGCTATCATGTATATTGGTCCCAAGATGGCTGCCAACACTTCTTGGATGAAGTGCTGACAGCCAATCAGATCTCACGATGAGATGTGTGGTTAGGCTCCGCCCAGATATATATGTGATTTTACATTTTCTCAGGAACTACTGAACGGATTTACACCATTTAAGCAAAAGGCATGAGTCTGAACTGAGGACTACCTTTCTGCCAAATTTGGTATATATATATTACCTACTGGCGGTCGCCAGTAGGTTGTTATAGTTAGGACCTATTTTCCATTGGAAATCTGCAACATTCTATTCCCAATAACTTTGGTGCCGGTCAATGAATCTTCGCAAAATTTTCAAAACTTTTGGCCAGCTACGGTCTGCTCCTATTCTGAAAGTCTCGGGGTGATTCGTCAAGCGGGGGCTGAGAAAAAAGGGTGGGCCCAAAACACATTTTCCCCATGCAATTTTCCATAGGAACCTTTAGTCGCAGCTACAGCCCGAACTGCTGAACAGAATTACACCAAATTTGGCAAAAAGGTAGCCTTTGGTTCAGAGTCGTGCCTTTTGGTTAAATGGTGTAAATCCGTTGAGTAGTTCCTGAGAAAATCAAAAGTAAAATCACATATATATCTATGGGCGTGGTGGAACCGCGCACCCTCCCGATGACAAGCTGTATGCTAATTGGCTGTCAACACTCCAAACCAGGAAGTGTTGGCAGCCATCTTGTGCCTCAGTAGAACCGAAGCACAAGACAACAGTAAAACTAATGTGCAAAACGCAAAAAGGGGGCAGGGTACCTGGTGGGTTAGTTGCACCCCAGGGACCCTCAGGATTCCAGGGGACTTAATCTCCCAAATTAAAACACCCACAGGGTGTGTTTACACAGTGGTGAAGGGAGGGAACCGGTCCTGAGGTGACGTGTGCAAACAAGCCCTGTGGCGCGTTTTAAGTTGGTGAAATAATTCCCCTTCAATCCTGAGGGCCCCTGGGGGCTATCTAGCCCACCAGGTGCTTCCAGTAAGTGCCACTGCGCTGCGTTGCAGAGAGGTGGTCTAGGCCGTGTCCCTTTTACACCTCTCTGGAACTCAGCTCTGTGGAGCTTACTTGAGGTACCTAGTGGGCTAGTTGGACCCTAGGGGCCCTCAGGATTCAAGGGGACTTAATCTCCCAACGGCCAAAGGGTGTGTTTACACAGTGGTGAAGGGAGGGGACTGGTCCTGAGGTGACGTGTGCAAACACACCCTGTGGCGCGTTTTATGTTGGGGAAATAATTCCCCTTCAATCCTGAGGGCCCCTGGGAGCCAACTAGCCCACCGGGTGCTTCCAGTAAGCACCACTGTCCTAAGTTGCAGAGAGGTGGTCCAGGCTGTGCCCCTTTTTACACCACTCTGCAACGCAGCTCTGTGGCGCTTACTGGAGGTACCTAATGGGCTAGTTGGACCCTAGGGACCCTCAGGATTCAAGGGGACTTCATCTTCCAAATTAAAACGGCCACAGGGCGTGTTTATACAGTGGTGAAGGGAGGGGACGGGGCCTGAGGTGACGTGTGAAAACACGCCCTGTGGCGCGTTTTACGTTGGGGAATTAAGTCCCCTTTAATCCTGAAAGTCCCTGGATCCAACCAGCCCAACATGTACCTTCGGTAAGCACCACAGAGCTGCATTGCAGAGATGTGGTCCGAGGCCATGCCCTGTTTTACACCTCTCTGCAATGCATCTCTGTGGCACTTACTGGACATACCTGGTGGGTTACTTGGCCCCCAGGGACCCTCAGGATTCAAAGGGGACTTTATCCCCCAACTTAAAATGCTCACAGGTCGTATTTGCACACATGTCATCTCAAGCCCCCCCCCTCCCTTCACCAGTGTGCAAACTCACCGCATGGCATGTTTTAAGAGGTCATTTTAATCCCCCTGCCCTATTATATACTAGGGGCTTAAAGAGGAGGTCATGCTAATCACAGGGGGACCCTAACGCATAGTGTTCCCTAGTGTATGTAGGTGTTTTAACTGTATTCTAGGTGTCTTTTAACATAGCACTGGCTCTAGGACTGGTTAGTCAGACTCAGTTACCACCAGTACCCGTCTGAAAAATTTGAGGGTACAGGATGATTTGGCAACAAGGCTTCTTTCTGCTCCACTGTTTGTTCTTTCTGCATGTCTTGCTTCTTCCTGCACTTTTCTTCATCTTTGAGCACTTCTGTTGCTTCTTTCTGCATTTCTTTTGCTTCTTTCTGTGCGTTTTTTCTTCTTTCTTCACATGTCCTACCTCTGTAGGCATAGTTAGAAACTAGCATTTAAAAAACCTTTGAAATTCACTGAAAAAACCATAGGTTTCAGACACGTTATAGTTAGAAATTAGCATTTAAAAAAAACCTAGAAATTCACTGAAAAAAACATAGGTTTCAGGGGCGTTATAGTTAGATGGACATTGAAATTCCCCCGTTATAGTTAGTTCAGCTAACTAAAACTCGCGCGCCCGCAATGCACTGCTGATGACGTCACATATTACATCACTCATGACATGGTCAGTGACATCACTCATGACATCGCTGATGACATCTCAAATGACATCACTGATGACATCACTGATGACATCATCCATGTGATAGAGTGGCAGGCGTCCTCTCACCCTAATATAACCTTTGATACACACATTCAAAAATAGAAACTAAAATGTTCATAATAATGGACCTACCAATACCAGTTACAACAGTCTATTCAGTAATTCCAAGATCTACATACACATCCACTCCTTTACCAACAGTCCTATACAGTCAGTCATACATGTACTCACTCATCATATGTACTCATACACTTATACATCCTGTTACACACCACCACTCATCCATAGAGTTACTCACACACATAGTCACTCATGCTAATAAAGAATCAAACATCCATTTACTTGCATATATAGTTATACACACACCACCACACTTCTACAGAAACGTACACATACTTGGGGCATATTATCAAGCACGGCGTTAAAATTATCGGCGCTTTAGCGGCAGAAAACTGCCGCTGAAGCGGCGATAATGGGTTTGATAATATGCCGCAGAGAATTCCCATAGAAGCCCATGTTGACACCAGAACATGGGCTTCTATGGGAATTCTCTGCGGCATATCATCAAGCCCATTATCGCCGCTTTAGCAGAAGTTTTCTGTCGCTAAAGCGCCGATAATTTTATCGCCGTTTCTTTATAATATGCCGCCTTGTCTTTTAAACAATCACTTATAGAAACACATACTTATTCATACAGGAACTCTTCCAATCTCTCACTCTCATATATACTCACTTATATACACCAATACTCACATATACTAGTTTAAAATATATGTAGTTACTTATAAAGATACTATTGAGACAGTCATTCACTCACTAACACACTCATACACCCATACAGTCCTGTACACATACTGTCTTCAACACATACAAACAATGACGCACTCATTCATGCATCTATGCACTAACTAATACCCCCCTCTGAACCATACAGACACTCAGACACTCATACTGATACTCAAAAAATCAAGTAATAACGCATATAGACACTCATGTAGCTACTCACCAACCCATGCAGTCACTTATACACAAAGTGAGAGACTCATACAGATATTTACATATTTAAACATTATTCACTAACCCATGTATTCACTACAATACACTTAATCAGTCCGGTATACAATCAATTTTACAAAACAAAAATCATGCATTTAGACACTTATATACCCATTTATTGTTCCATCGACCTTGAGATATACATATATAACACATATTTAATTTTCAGAAAAACACACATTCACTGGATGATGTCATCAGTGATGTCATGAGTGATGTAATTTGAGATTTCATCAGTGATGTCATGAGTGATGTCACTGACCATGTCATGAGTGATGTAATATGTGACGTCATCAACAGTGCATTGCGGGCGCGCGAGTTATAGTTAGCTGAACTAACTATAATGGGGGAATTTCAATGGTTTTGTATGAGTAATATGTCCAGCTAATTATAACGCCCCTGAAACCTATGGTTTTTTCAGTGAATATATATATATTCACTGAAAAAACCATAGGTTTCAGGCACGTTATGGTTAGAAATTAGCATTTAAAAAACCTTAGAAATTCACTGAAAACACCATAGGTTTTAGGGAAAGTTATAGTTAGTTGGACATTTCACTCGTACAAAACCATCGAAATTCCCCCGTTATAGTTAGTTTAGCTAACTATAACTCGCGCCCCCGCAATGCACTGCTAATGATGTCACATATTACATCACCTTGGCCGTTTTAAGTTGGTAGATTAAGTCCCCTTGAATCCTAAGGGTCCCTAGGGTCAAACTAGCCCACTAGGTACCTCCAGTAAGCGCCACAGTGCTGCGTTGCATAGAGGTGTAAAAAGGGGCGCGGCCTCAGAACACCTGTCTGCAACGCAGCACAGTGGCGCTTACTGGAAGCACCTGGTGGACGAGTTGGCCCCAGGGTCCCTCAGGATTGAATGGGAATTATTTCCCCAACTTAAAACGCGCCACGTTACCTCAGGCCCCATCCCCTCCCTTCACCATTGGGAGATTAAGTCCCCTTGAATCCTGAGGGTCCCTAGGGGCAAAATAGCCCACTAGGTACGTTCAGTAAGCGCCATTGCACCACCTCTCTGCAACGCAGAACAGTGGCGCTTACTGGAAGCACCTGGTGGGCTAGCTGGCCCCCAGGGTCCCTCAGGATTGAAAGGAAATTATTTCCCCAACTTAAAACGCGCCACAGGGCGTGTTTGCACACGTCACCTCAGGCCCCGTCCCCTCCCTTCACTACTATGTAAACGCACTCTGTGGCCGTTCTAAGTTGGGAGATTAAGTCCCCTTGAATCCTAAGGGTCCCTAGGGTCAAACTAGCCAACAAGGTACCTCCAGTAAGCGCCACAGAGCTGCGTTGCATAGAGGTGTAAAAAGGGGCGCGGCCTCAGAACACCTGTCTGCAACGCTGCTCCCTGGCGTATACTGGAGATACCTGTTGGGCTAGTTGGCCCTCAGGGACCATCAATATTGAAGGGGAATGATTTCCCCAACTTACAACTGGCCAGGGGGCGCGTTTGCAGAGTGCTGCAAGGAGGGGGCGTGGCCTCCGGTGCGATGCCGGTCTTTTGCTTATTTTATTTTTTTAAGAAGGAGGGCTGTGTGGCCCCCCTTCTTTTTCTAATTTACAGGCCCTGGGGACCCCATCCCCCAGGGCCTGCACCCTAATTTTTTTGTTGAAAAAAATAAATTTGAAATGGGGCCACGTGGCCCCCCTCCCAAGGCCTTAATCGGCCCCGGGGACCCCAACCCCCCGGTCATGGCCTTTTTTTTTTTTTTTTAAATTCATTAGGAGGGGAGCTGCATTGCCCCCCTCCTCAGTGCACTTATGGCCCCGGGGACCCCATCCCCCGGGGCCGGCCTTTGTTTTTTATTATTTTTTTAAAAATTATATTTTTAGAAACACCTAGGACATGCTGGACAAACCGTATGTACCTATCACCATGACGATTTGCGTGATATTCATTAAAAGGCGACTATGCATACAATGAATCTACCTGGAATGTATTTACACCGCTACTGAAGCTCTGACGTGTCTGACGCCCTACCGTGCCTAATCCCAGCACCCCCGCCGGTGGGTACTCTCCAAGTAGACACCCTTGTCGTTTATTTATACAAACATGGGTAGCTATTGACGGGCACATTTAATACACATGCACACCAAGCCATTCAAAGGGGATTCGACAAAAATTAGACCAAACTATGCAAGAAACCCCCCTCACGGTTAATAAAACACACATCCACCGCCGGATGTGTAATACTTTATATTTTACTCTCTGGAAAAGAGACGAACCTCACTTGAGAGTCACAGCGTGCTCCTGGCTGAGCCCAATGCTGTGTTACACCCACCAGTGCCCGCCGAGTGCCACACTCCTCTGTGTTGTATTCCACCAGCTAGTGCGTATGCTATGACACTCTCTAGCCCATGTGCACTGAAACACCACCCCGTGAATATGTCATGCCACACTTGCCTTCGCACGGGTTATATTGCCCCATCTAACGTGCCTTCCTCGATGCCTATGTTATAACGCATAGCGCTATGCCATACATATTTCAATATGGGATCCATATCTTTGTCACAGTGCATATGCAACGTTACACTCCCCAGCACATATTTTATATTACAACTTTAGAGACTAGTTAGGTTACACAACACTGCCCTGTGCATATTACACTCCAAGGCGCATATCGCATAGCACGCGCTAGTGCCTGTGCTATCTCGCGCTCTCCAATGAATCTGTCATTGCACACAATGTATTGCATATTATATTTCACGCCCCGGTTCATCTTATATCACACTTTTTGGTGCATAGATTATACCATATACTATATCTAGTTTTCATTTTCAATCGTGCTCTCAGGACTATGTTCTATATAACACTGTGCCCACCTACCCTTTTCACGGGCATTACATTTTGCGATGGGGGGTGGAGGGTCAGGGGGTGTTTCTGCCAAGTAAGCCCGGAGTCACAGTCACAAACGTCCTCTTCTTCCTGAATAAAAGTGAGATTATGCTGCATACTTGTTCAGATTTTAAGTAGTTCGCACAGACACACATTTTAAAAACAATAAAGTTCCTAATACCCACCTTCTCTGAACAGTTAGCTTGCTGCCCCATCCACCTCCTCCCTATGCTCTGTTGTCTGAATCCATGGACTAGCCTCCTCCCTCCTGCCATGCATGGTCTGATGTGCTGCCACTGCCCTCCATTTACCATGATGAACCAGTCCACGCTTCCTGCCCTCCATTGCCCAATTCTATGGCCCATCATTGACCTCCTGCTTAGCCTCTGTGCTTAGCTTGCTGCCCCTATTCTGCTTCCCCCTGCCCTCCGATGTCTTTGTGCATGCCCCTGCTCCATCCTTTTTGCCCACCATGTTCCATGGACCTGCCACTCCTATCTACTCTGAGTGTTCTGTTGAGCTGCCACTCCCCTCCCAGCTGCCTAGCATTGTAAGATGACTGTAACCTGTCCCTGCCACCTCTACCCTGCCTGTCCACATGCCATGCCCTTATCCCCTTCCTCCTGTCCTCCATGGTCCATTTTACTGCCACACCCTTCTACCCTCCCTGGTCTGTAGTGCTGCAACTGCTCCTCCTGCCTGCCCCACGCGGACTGTTGTGAGGCCCCTTCCCCTGAACTCTCTTGTCTGTGCCCAGGTCCTGACCCTCCCTTTTATCCTCCATGGTCCTTTGTGCATGCCCCTGCACCCTCCTTCTTGCCCATCATAGCCATTGTGCTGCCACTAACCCTACTGCTTGCCATGTATGGTCTTCTGTGCTGCCATGGCCCCTCCCACCTTCCCTGTGTGGTCAGCTAGCTGCCTCTGACCCCCTCCCACCTTCCCTCTATGGTCTGTGTGTGTGCCATCATAGTCTCACTGTTGCTCTCCATGGTGTGTCTTGTTTCTAGTGCCCATCCTGCCTGACCTCCACGGTCATCTTGCTGATCCTGCCCTGCCCCCTTGCCCCCAGCCCTCTGTTTCCATGTGCAGACCCCTACTCCCTCCCTCCTGGCTTGTCTGTTCCAATGTAATGGCCCTGATCCATCAATCCTGCATTTATGGTCTGTTATGCTGCAGCTTTCTCTCCTGTCTGTCCTTTATGGTCAGCTAGCTACCATTGCCTCTTTCCCCTCTGTTCTCTGTTGTCCATGTGCATGATCCTGTCCCCTCCATATTGCTTTCTATGGATTGTTGTGCTGCACTCCCGTCCCGCATACCCTGTGTAGTGTATTGTGCTGCTGCAAACCCTGATGCCTGCCCTGTAGGGTCAGTTTGGTGTACCTCTCCATGTCCCTCCTGTCCTCTGTTATCCGAGTCTATGTCCCTACCCCAATTCCTCCTGCCTACCATGATCCAATGTACCATACTTGTGAACATTTTGAACTTGGTAAGAGGGAGATTTTGAAAAAAAACTGGGGTATTTATTTTCCCCTTTGAGTTACATTGAAAAAGAGGAGATTGTAGACATGAGACAGATCAAATAAAGCCCATTTGAGCTTAAAAACATTGGACGTTTCCTGGCTGAAACGGGTCTGTTGGCACGTATGGTTTTACTACCACTGCCTCTTCCTTCTGCCCACAATGGTCTATTATATTGCCACAGCCTCTCTTGCCAGTCCTGTATTGTTGGTTTGTTGCCCCTGCCCCCCTTTCCACTGCCCTCCATAGTCTGTTGTGCTGCCACGGCCCTTCCTGCCTGCCCAGTGTGGTCAAATTGTTGCCTCTGCACTCTCCTACCTGCCTTCAAATTTCAGAGTCCGTGCCCCTGGCCTCTGCCTCTCAACAGTATCCCAATGAACAACTAGATTGCTAACATTCTATATTTATTACAAAAGTGTGGAACGCCTGACGTCATTGTTATAATCTTACATGTATTTGGTAGTTGGTATATCCCTACACCCCTTCCCCAAACCAGTAAGTGGTATGTTCCGTGGGAGCTCACCTTAGAATGTTCAGGTGAGCTCCAGTCAGTCTGAGAGCGGATGGTCATTAATAAAGACGCTTGACTTCAACTGGCGTGTATTATTTGAAACTACAACAGTCATCTTGATGTAATCAAAACTGTAATACCTAGAGCATTTCCTTTAGAAATTACACATATGAGGGGGTCTTATTTGCATCAAAATTATGGTTAGTGCTCTAAAAAACTAAAATGAGGACATATTTTCTGAGTTTTCAAATACCGACAAAGAACTTTTAAATTATTTGTAATCTTTGTGTTTCTTTATCCAGTTGACCACTTGATTAAATGTTGCACTTAGGGGAGAGGATGTGGTGTTACTTCCAGAGCTGCAGACTTTGCAACTGGGGAACCAGGTTGGAGTTTCTGCTTCAGCTCAACATTCTGTGATTCTGGTCAAATCACTTAATCTCCCCATGTCTACAACCAAAATGAATTTGATCTTGTGTGATGTAACCAATGCTCATGTAAAGCACTCCAATACCTGACAAGTCTTCACTATATAAAACTGCAAATACACAAAAAATAAGTGTTTTGCACACTTCTGTCATTGGGCTACATGTGGGCTACATCTGGGTGATATTTGTGCTGCATTTGGGCTCTTTTGTCTCTGGTGGTCATCTTGTGAGATTTATTTGTTATGAAGTTTCCTAATTTCCTCATTTACTGCAGTCTCCTCAGTAGGAAATGCTTTCAGTCAGTCATAAGCTTTTATTCGATATGCAAGATATCTTGTAAGCACATAAGAAATACAATTATTACAATAGACACATAAAAACACAAGCTACAAGAAGCCAGTAGGAAATTCATAAAAAGATAAAAGGACATAAATTGCCCGTTAATAAATTAACTAAAAAGAGAATTAAACAGCTACTGACAATCTCTTACAACGAATAAGCCAAGACCACTTTAAAAATGTTGCAATTCCACACACTAAGGGGGGGGAAGTGTCCGTAGTTAGGATACGTAGGGCTTCAAGGTAGCTGCGTGTGCCCATATTGCGGCAAAGGGGTTTCAACCAGACACTCCTAGGCCTTGCATAATCCGGGCAAACAAACAAGACATGTACAATGGTCTCGGCCTTGCTTCGGCAACACGCACAGTTGGGAGAAATACGGGCCACAGGTGACCAACTTGATACCAGTGCGCCTAGGGGGAGGCATCCAACTCTAAATTTGAAGTAAAGTGCTCGATCAAAAGGGAGAGTTATCAAGTCCAGGTAGGGTTCAAAAGCCACAGTGTCTTTAATTTGCAAAAAGGCGACAGTCGACTTACAGTGATTAGAGTTTGTAATTAAACGCTCCGCACACCAGTTCCAATAAAGCGCCTTGACAACTTCTTTTGGAGGGGCTGAACGTGATGACCAACAGCCTCCTAGACCGACATTCTCCAAAAGCTTTTTAGTATCTCTTAGCCACTTTATCTTAGCCCACCCCCCCAAGCTCATTATTTCCCCCAGGGCATCAGCATAAGATTTTAGTTCTTCACCCCTCCAGATTCGTGTCCATAACAAAAGGGGGCGAAGCTGGGCCTGGTCTTTAATATTTTTACAGCCCATGTCCAAGCGGACAGGTACGGATGGAGTGCTCAGGGGCACGGAGATAAGGGATTTCAATAGCTTACTCTCCGCTGACTCTAGGGCGTTCAGACAACAGTGGCCCCACAATTCTGCCCCATACAAGGCTGATGACACTACTTTAGCCTTGTAGATATCAACTACTGGGGTGAGTGATCTCCTTGGAGAGGCCCTGAACTCCCTCATTAGAGCACCTCCCACTCTCCTGTGGCTGAGGACCATTTTATCAATATGACTAGCCCAAGACATCCTATCCGTAATCCGAATACCGAGGTAATCGAATTCGGCTACTTTCTCTAGGGGGATCAAGTTTAGTGTCGGTGGGCGGCCCAGTTTCTTAGGAGGATTTAGGACTAGATATTTTGTTTTATCCACATTTATTGTTAATCCTCTTGCACCACAGAACTCCTGAAATTGCGTTAATAATTTCTGGAGACCTTGAGGGGTCTTCGAAATCAGGAGCGTGTCGTCCGCAAAAAGCAGGGTGGGGATACGGACTCCTCCGAGACAGGGGGCGTCGGCTGGTTCTTGTTGAAGATGTTTTACCACCCCATTCACATAGAGTGAAAATAGGGTGGGTGCCAAGACACAGCCCTGTCTTACGCCCCTAGAGACTGGAATCTTCTCAGTAAGTTCACCGTTTTTACCCCAACGGACCTGAGCAAAGGTATGGGCGTGAAGGCTGATAAGAAGTGACAAGATGTAAGGGGGTAAACCCAGCTCATAAAGTACCCTCCAAAGGTCTTCCCGGGGGACTAGGTCAAAGGCAGTCTTCAGGTCTATAAAGGCCAAATAAAGACTGCCCTTGCCCAGTTCCACCACCTTCCACCCCAATAATACCAACCTAAACACCTGCTCTATTGTCCCCATTCCAACCCGAAAACCTGCCTGAAAGTCTGAGAGAATTTTGTTCTCCTCCACCCAATGGAGAATCCTTCCAAGGATAGCTTTACCAGCTATCTTTTGGGTGGAGTCAATCAGACTTATGGGTCGGTAGTTCCCCGGTGTTTCCCTGCACCCTTTTTTATATATCGGGACCACCACCGCCCCTTTCCAGGATTCTGGTACTGCCCCTCCCATCATGATATCATTAAGTAGTGCTGATATAACCCGCGCCCATTCCGCTGGATATGCCCTCATAAGGTCCCCCGGGAGGCCGTCGGGGCCCGCAGCCTTGCGTGGGGCTATCCACCCTATGACCCCCTCAATCTCTAGCGGAGTAAAGAGATCATAGGCATGAGGTTCAGTAATTCGAGTGAGGTCCATCCCCGCATTACAATCCCCATCTGGAGGGAGGTATAGGGACCCGAAATGCTTTACCCAGCTTTGAGGCGGGATGTTACAGGGTCTCACAAGTGCATCGGGGTTTTTCTGTGCACTTATAAGATGCCAAAATGCCCTTGAGTCCTTAATTTTACTGGCCTGGAGCAGGTCATCCCAATATTTGTCTTCCCACTCCCTCCTGGCTATTTTAAGGGACTTATTGTAGGCCTTCCTTGCTTCCTGTATCACAGGACGGGACTTAGCTTTAATCGCCTCAACTAGCTTAACCTTATAAACCCTACATGATTGGGTATACCAGCCATCGACGGGTTTTTTAGAGTGTTTATTACCCAATTTGTTATGGTGTAAAGTAAAGACATTAGTTAAGGCTTCTGTCAGGGAGACAAAGAGCCCACTCACTCTACCCACACCTTCCGTGGATATTCCAAGATTTAATACCGTGTGGTTTAGGTGAGATTGTATTTCTTCTACCTTCCCCTCTGATAAAACCAATTTGGCCCATTTAATTCGCCTACCACAAGGGGAGACTTCCGAGACCTCCGGTGGTGCTGCTACCCGATTTATAGTATCCTTGCTTGAGTGTTGCCACCACTGGGCCATACTTAAAGAAAGCAGGTTGTGGTCGCTTTCAGACGAGGGGACCACCTGCATGTCCTTTACATGGGGCCACAGACATACGTCTACTAAGAAATAATCTAACCTAGAGGTATGTCCTGGCCTATTATACGTGTGGACGCCCAACCTATCCGAGGGTGTCCTCCCATTAGCAGCCCTTAGATTGAATTCAAGGCTCAGGGAATATAACTGAAGCGCCACTTCTGACCACCTTCTAATCGGTGGGATTTCCAGAGCCGGAATCCCCCACCTGGTATCCTCCTCTTCTTGGTCGAGGGAAACGTCCGAGCCCAAGGGCTCGAACGTACAGTTCATATCACCAGCAACCAATATACGAGACTTATGTGGGGTATTGCTTAGCAAAGTCTCGAGGAGAGATATTACAGGAGACTTTCTCCCGCCCACGGTTCCCCGGGCATAAACATTATAAACATTTAAAACAACTCTCCCCCTTTGGTCTATTAGGGTGATGTTTTGTATGTCAGGAGAACCTGTGGGGAATTCCATAATTCTACAATCTAGAGATGCCGCGACCCAAATAAGGAGGCCACCCGCAGGGCGCCCCCTCCCTGAAGACGAAACCTGCGCAGGGGAAAAATAAGACGAAAAACCCACCCTGTGTACCGGCACACAACTCCATGTCTCTTGAAAAAGGCACAGAGAATGCTCGTCGACCGGAGCAATAAAGTCAGGGAGAGCTAGTTTTCCTGCGATCCCTGCGACATTCCAGCTGAAAACCTTAAAGACAGGGTCCGCCACAGCTGGGGTGTCGCAGGGCGCCGGAATGCCCCCACCTGTAGAGCTCCTCGGGGAAACATGAGGAGAGCCAGGGTCATACAGGGTGAGCATAGGGTCACCTATCCCACTTGTAGGATTTCTTTTACTACATGATAATGCTTCCACTGAGTCTGCTCTATGCCCAACTTCCAGTCAAATAGGTCCTGCTGGCCACAAATGTTTCTCCCTAGTATCCCCTGAAGCCTCATCCCGATTCAGGCCAAGGACAGGGGGACTTGAGCTTCCACCGGTAAAATCAACGATTTGCCTGGGGTAAAAGAAGGAAAGATCTACCACTTTAACCCCCGGAGCCCCCATGTTGGAAATAGGGGTGCAAATCGATGGTACCACTCTTGGATCTTGGAAATTTATAATTATACAGTCCCCCTCCTGCGTTTTTTTCCCCTGTCAAACCCAGTCCACTCTACGGACACTTAGTATAATACCATCCACACCTAGCGGGATTGGCTTATTTGCCTTTAGCCAGTGGATACACTTATTCTTAAGTGATTGATGATTTTCCAACTGGCCGTCCTTTAAAGGGGGCACATTAACCATGACTGCCGCAAAGGGTTGACAGTCTGGTGGAAGGTTTACTGGGGGGATCCGTCGTACTTGCTTACTAGAGGCCAGTGAGGGGGTAGATGTAATAGTAGGATGGGGGACGGGCCTAGGGGCTTTCTCGAGAGCTAACCTGTTAAAATTGGTGCATACCCCTAGTTTTTTGGGGACTTCCATTATGCCACTAGGTTCCTGTGGCTGCTTTTGTTGGAAAGACTTAAGCTTATTTTTATCGGGCTCTATGTGGATTAGGGAACCCTTTTGCTGGGGTCCTGCTTTGGGACTTGGGGAAGATGTGGAAGCTAAAATTTATGGACTATTGGAAACTCCCTTATCAAGACATATTGGGTGCTTAGGGACTCGCTGAGATGAAGACACGTTCACATTTGCAACCAAGTCCTTAGCTTCGGTCACTCTACTTAATTGTTTAACTACTGCTTTAAGCGAATGAAAACCGTCAAGGGTTGATTGCTCCAGTTTGTCTATCCTTTCCCCAAGGCCTTTAACTTGAATTAGCAACGGGTTCAAGAGGCTAAAAACCTTCTCAAAAATATTTTCTGCCGTTGCTAAGTCAGGAAGCTTTAGAGGCTTCACACTATTTACACCAGGGTATAACTCCTCGGGAGGGTTCAAAACATCCCCAGCTATGTCCGGTTTGTTCACTATAGCTTTACCCTTTGTAGTTCTTATTCCTACTCCAAAAGGCTTTCTTAAGCTTTGGTAAAGAGCGGCCTGTCTAACTGGGCAGCCCTTTTTACGCTTTCGAGCCTTCTTACTTAAGGGCTTAATCTCCTGTCTAGTGATTGGAGTTTGGGGGTTATTAGGGGACCTAACTATCTCCCCTTCTGGTAGAGCCAAGGGCGAAGTGGACGATGTTAAGGGCTCCAGATCACTGATGACTTCACTTGGGGTATTAATGGATGATGACGTAGTCAATTTACCAAGGCCATCGGCCTCCACGATGACTGTGGGAAAAAGAGCAGCCAAACTTTCTAGCCTATCTATATTTTGTTCAATACCAACCAACTGGGGTGGGTCTAAGGAAGTACTAGACACACTAGGCGAAGTAGCGGCCTGAACCTGGGTACTGGCCGTTATGGACGATGATTGAGCGTCGACCCCCAGGGATGAACGTCTTGAGGGGAGGTAAACCTCAGACAGACGCCGCTCAGACATGGCAATCTCCTTTTCTATCACCGCCGCCACCCTGGTAATAAAGCGGTCCATGGTTCCAATAATGGGACTTGCCGCATTTGGCCCCCTTGCGCTTTCAGTCCTTAACAACTTGCCAGAACGGGTAGACATAGTTTTCTGGGTACAAAACCGGGATATGTACTCACAGTTCTTGCAGAGGAAAAGGACGTGGCCCAGCCCAGCCTCCTTCTGCCCCTGACGGCCACAGACGGCCCGCTCTTTGTCCGGGCTTCGTCCGGCGCGTCCCGCGTAGCGGATGGCGCCTCCTCCTTTATGAGCGGTGGGAGGGCTAGGTCGGGTGGGCGTGGAGCGAGCACAGGTGTTAGAGAGCACGGGATCCTGGGACACAGAGTCCCGCGTCGTGCTACAGCCCTCCTCGACTCCTTGTAGACAATAACGGTGACAGGCAGCCCCTTCCTGGATGACAACGAGGGAAAGCACCTCCTCAGCGGCCAGAGACACACCAGGCGAAGCGGGACCCGCGCCAGCGGGTTCCGCGAGGTTTTAAATACAGTCCAGGTCGGGTGGGCGTGGAGCGAGCACAGGTGTTAGAGAGCACGGGATCCTGGGACACAGAGTCCCGCGTCGTGCTACAGCCCTCCTCGACTCCTTGTAGACAATAACGGTGACAGGCAGCCCCTTCCTGGATGTCAACGAGGGAAAGCACCTCCTCAGCGGCCAGAGACACACCAGGCGAAGCGGGACCCGCGCCAGCGGGTTCCGCGAGGTTTTAAATACAGTCCAGGTCGGGTGGGCGTGGAGCGAGCACAGGTGTTAGAGAGCACGGGATCCTGGGACACAGAGTCCCGCGTCGTGCTACAGCCCTCCTCGACTCCTTGTAGACAATAACGGTGACAGGCAGCCCCTTCCTGGATGTCAACGAGGGAAAGCACCTCCTCAGCGGCCAGAGACACACCAGGCGAAGCGGGACCCGCGCCAGCGGGTTCCGCGAGGTTTTAAATACAGTCCAGGTCGGGTGGGCGTGGAGCGAGCACAGGTGTTAGAGAGCACGGGATCCTGGGACACAGAGTCCCGCGTCGTGCTACAGCCCTCCTCGACTCCTTGTAGACAATAACGGTGACAGGCAGCCCCTTCCTGGATGTCAACGAGGGAAAGCACCTCCTCAGCGGCCAGAGACACACCAGGCGAAGCTTTCAGTTTTTTACTTTGATTCCATCAAGAAGGTATTCAGATATGTCACACATTTGCCATAAATTCTGAATGTTAGCACTCTAGTTGCACATTAGATGACTGTAGTAAAGCTACTGCTCACCAGGGAAGTCTGCTGCTGGTATTCAAAGTGCATGTTTCAGTCTGCATGTCAACATTTTTTATGAAATAGAAGAGGATTTGAGAAGTCAAAATGTGCCCTAATTTTTCTTTCTGCAGCACTAATCATAATTTCTATGGCAAAATGAACCCCCTCATTTTGTTCCTTTGTAAATTAAATGTTTTAAGTGTTACCACTTTATTCCAATCAAGATGGCTTCAGGTGTGCCATACTTTTGTCATAAGTAAGACTGTTAGCGCTCTAGTTGTTCGTTAGAACACTCTGGGACATTCTGTCATTGGGCTATACTTGGGCTACTTCTGGGTGATATTTGTGCTACATTTGGGCTCTTTTGTCTCTGGTGGCCATTTTGGGAGACTTATTTGTTATGAAGTTTCCTAATTTCCTCATTTACTACAGTCTCCTCAGTAGGAAATACTTTAAGTTTTTTACTTTGATTCCATCAAGAAGGCATTCAGATGTGTCACACATTTGCCATAAATTCAGAATGTTAGCACTCTAGTTGCTCATTAGATCACTGTAGTAAAGCTACTGCTCACCAGGGAAGTCTGCTGCTGGTATTGAAAGTGTGTGTTTCAGTCTGCATGTCAGAATTTTTTAATGAAATAGAAGAGGATTTGAGAAGTCACTCAAAATGTGCCCTAATTTTTCTTTCTGCAGCACTAATCATACTTTCTATGGCAAAATGAACCCCCTAATTTTGTTCCTTTTTAAATTAAATGTTTTAAGATTTACCACTTTATTCCAATCAAGATGGCTTCACGTGTGCAATATGTTTGTCATAAGTAGGACTGTTAGCGCTCTAGTTGTTCTTTAGAACACTCTGGGAAGCTGCAGTAGAACACAAAGGAATCAACTGACAGTCTCTGCCCTTGTTGGATGTACATGTTTTACTGAGAATGTTAGACTTCATTCTCACATGTCTGAGAAAGATAATGTGAATTTAAAGAAAATATGCTCTCAGTTTAGCTTATAGATCACCTTCCAAACCTCTGTGGGAAAAGCATGAGAAAATAGTTTTCTCTCAAACATGATTCATGATATCACAGCAGAAGGCTTTTTCGCATGGTAAAATCACCTTAGAACACACCACAATTCCTAAAATGAGTATGGTACCATCAACAAATGATTTATAATGTAACTAAAGTCTTAAAACCTTCTATTAACTGCAATGCTTTTTAATGAGGCGCTATCATGTATATTGGTCCCAAGATGGCTGCCAACACTTCTTGGATGAAGTACTGACAGCCAATCAGATCTCACGATGAGATGTGTGGTTAGGCTCTGCCCAGATATATCTATCTTTTTAACTCTAATTTTCTCAGGAACTACTGAACGGATTTACACCATTTAAGCAAAAAGGCACAAGTCTGAACTGAGGACTACCTCTTTGCCAAATTTGGTGTAATTCCGTTCAGCAGTTCGGGTTGTAGCTGCGTCAACAGGTCCTATGGGAAAATGCATGGGGAAAACGCGTTTTGGGACCCCCCTTTTTTCTCGGACCCCGCTTGACGAATCACCGTAAAATTTTCAGGATAGGAGCGGACCAGAGCTGGCCAAAAGTTTGGAAAATTTTGCGAAGGTTCGTCAATCGGCGCCAACGTTATTCCAAAAAGAATGTTGCGGATTTCCTATGGAAAATAGGTCCTAACTATAACCACCTACTGGCGACTGCCAGTAGGTAATATATATATATATATATATTATCTACTGGCGGTCGCCAGTAGATAGTTATTGTTAGGACCACGTTTCCATAGGAAATCCGGAAACATTCTATTTGGAATAACTTTGGCGCCGGTCGACGAATCCTCGCAAATTTTTAAAAATAGGTGGGGCTCTATGCTCCGCTCCTACCCTGAAAGTCTCGGGGGGATTCGTCAAGCGGGGGCTGAGATAAAAGGGGGGTCCCAAAACGCGTTTTTCCCATGCATTTTTCCATAGGACCTTTAGACACAGCTACAGACCGAACGGCTGAACAGAGTTACTTGAAATTTGGCAGAGAGGTAGTCTACAGGTCAAGGAAGTGCCTTTTGTAGGTTTTGTGTAAATCTGTTCAGTAGATCCTGAGAAAATAGCCTTTAAACCAATATATATATCTGTGGCAGCTTACGGTGCGCTTACCGTGCGCTTACCGTAAGCTTACCGTATGCGTACGGTGCCGTGCGCGAGCGCGATTCTGATTGGCTGTTCGATCTTAGTAAACATTCGAATCGGTCGAAACCAGGAAGCGGCGTCCGCCATTTTCTATCTCGCACTCTGAGGGGGTGGAAGAAAAACAAAGGCAAAAAACATATAAAGGGGCTGTTTAGACTGCTCCCAACCACCTAGCCTTGATGAAGGTGTCCTCAAAGAACCCCCAAGGGCAAAAATTCAATTTTAATTTTTTCCGAAAAATCGCCGATTACGCTTACCGTACGCGTACGGTAAAAAAACTGCAAAAAAAAAAAATATCCATATTCTCCACACCCCATGTGCAAATGGTGCCCGAAGGGCACCATTTGTGCATGTCATTTAGTCAAAACATTGCACTACAAAAAATCAAACATTACCTTTCACAACGAAGCGCATAATATGTCCTCCATGTGCGCACGGTGCGCGAAGCGCATCGTGCGTACATGGCCCATCCAGCGTAACGTGGGCACGCGGTGCGCGTAGCGCACCGCGTGCCCACCCTGCGTGCACGGCACTAACTGCGTAAAGTGGGCGCGCGGTGCGCAAAGCGCACCGTGCGCGCACGGAACGAACTTCGTTAAGTGGGCGCGCACGCCACGAATGGCGTAAAGTAACTTAGCATTTAAAAAACCGTACAAATTCACTGAAAAAACCATAGGTTTCACACACGTTATAGTTAGGAATTAGCATTAAAAAAACCTTGCAAATTCACTGAAAAAACCATAGGTTTCACACATGTTATAGTTAGCTGGACATTTTACTGATAAAAAACCAATGAAATTCCCCCGTTATAGTTAGTGCAGTCAACTATAACTCACGCGACCGCAATCCTCTGCTGATGCTAATACTGTATTTAAACAATTATTTGCCCATGTCTTCTTCCATTAAATTTTAGCTATACATATATTACAAATATTTTTTTTTCATAAAGACACATATGTCATCAGCAGAGGATTGCGGTCGCGTGAGTTATAGTTGCCTGCACTAACTATAACGGGGGAATTTCATTGGTTTTTTATCAGTAAAATGTCCAGCTAACTATAACATGTGTGAAACCTATGGTTTTTTCAGTGAATATATATATATATATATATTATCTACTGGCGGTCGACAGTAGATAGTTATAGTTAGGACCGTGTTTCCATAGGAAATCCGCAACATTCTATTTGGAATAACGTTGGCGCCGGTTGACGAATCCTCGCGATTCAAAATAGGTGGGGCGCTCCGCTCCGCTCCTACCCTGAAAGTCTCGGGGGGATTCGTCAAGTGGGGGCTGAGAAAAAAGGGGGGTCCCAAAACGCGTTTTCCCCATGCAATTTTCCATAGGGACCTTTAGTCAAGGTACAGCCCGAACGGCTGAACAGAATTACTTGAAATTTGGCAGAGAGGTAGTCCTCAGCTCAGGGATGTGCCTTTTGCATGTATGGAGTCAATCTGTTCAGTAGTTCCTGAGAAAATCAAAAGTAAAATCATATATATATGTGGGCGGAGCCTAACCACACATCTCATCCTGAGATCTGATTGGCTGTCAGCACTTCATCCAAGAAGTGTTGGCAGCCATCTTGGGACCAATATACATGATAGCACCTCATTAAAAAGCATTGCAGTTAATAGAAGGTTTTAAGACTTTAGTTACATTATAAATCATTTGTTGATGGTACCATACTCATTTTAGGAATTGTGGTATGTTCTAAGGTGATTTCACCATGTGAAAAAGCCTTCTGCTGGGATATCATGATTGACAGAAAAATATTTTCTCATGCTTTTCCCACAGAGGTTTGGAAGGTGATCTATAAGCTAAACTGAGAGCTTATTTTCTGTAAATTCACATTATCTTTCTCAGTCATGTGAGAATGAAGTCTGACATTCTCAGTAAAACATGTACATCCAACAAGGGCAGAGACTGTCAGTTGATTCCTTTGTGTTCTACTGCAGCTTCCCAGAGTGTTCCAAAGAACAACTAGAGCACTAACAGTCCTACTTATGATAAACGTATGGCACACCTGCAGCCATCTTGCTTGGATTAAAGTGGTAACTCTTAAAACATTTAATTTAAAAAGGAACAAAATGAAGGGGTTCATTTTTCCATAAAAAGTATGATTAGTGCTGCAGAAAGAAAAATTAGGGCACATTTTGAGTGACTTCTCAAATCCTCTTCTATTTCATTAAAAAATTCTGACATGCAGACTGAAACATGCACTTTCAATACCAGCAGCAGTTTTCCCTGGTGAGCAGCAGCTTTACTACAGTGATCTAATGAGCAAAAAGAGTGCTAACATTCTGAATTTATGGCAAATGTGTGACACATCTGAATGCCTTCTTGATGGAATCAAAGTAAAAAACTGAAAGTATTTCCTACTGAGGAGACTGCAGTAAATGAGGAAATTAGGAAACTTCATAACAAATAAGTCTCCCAAGATGGCCACCAGAGACAAAAGAGCCCAAATGTAGCCCAAATATCACCCAGATGTAGCCCAAGTATAGCCCAATGACAGAATGTCCCAGAGTGTTCTTAAAAACAACTAGAGCGCTTACTGTCTTCATTATGACAAAAGTATGGCACACCTGAAGCCATCTTGATTGGAATAAACTGGTAACACTTAAAACATTTAATTTAAAAAGAAACACAATGAGGGGGTTCATTTTGCCATAGAAATTATGATTAATGCTGAAGAAAGAAAATGAGGGCACATTTTGAGTGACTTCTCAAATCCTCTTCTATTTCATTAAAAAATTCTGACATGCAGACTGAAACATGCACTTTTAATACCAGGAGCAGACTTCCATGGTGAACAGTAGTTTTACTACAGTGATCTAATGAGCAACTAGAGTGCTAACATTCAGAATTAATGGCAAATGTGTGACATATCTGAATACCTTCATGATGGAATCAAAGTAAAAAACTGAAAGCATTTCCTACTGAGGAGACTGCAGTACATGAGGAAATTAGGAAACTTCATAACAAATAAATCTCCCAAGATGGCCACCGGAGACAAAAGAGCCCAAATGTAGCCCAAAATCACCCAGATGTAGCCCAAATATAGCCCAATGACAGAAGTGTGCAAAACACTTATTATTTTGTGTTTTTGAAGTGTTATATAGTGCAGACTTGTCAGGTATTAGAGGGCTTTACATGAGCATTGGTTACATCACTCAAGAACAAATTCATTTTGGTTGTAGACATGGGGAGACTAAGTGATTTGACCAGAATCACAGAATGTCGAGCTGAAGCAGAAACTCCAACCTTGTTCCCCTGTTGCAAAGTCTGCAGTTCTGGAAGTAACACCACATCCTCTCCCCTAAGTGCAACATTTAATCAAGTGGTCAACTGGATAAAAAAACATAAAGATAACAAATAATTTAAAAGTGCTTTGTCGCTATTTGAAAACTCAGAAAATATGTCCTTATTTTAGTCTTTTAGAGCACTAACCATAATTTTGATGCCAATAAGACCCTCTCATATATGTAATTTCTAAAGGAAATGCTCTAGGTATTACAGTTTTGATTACATCAGGATGACGTCAGGCGTTCCACACTTTTGTAATAAATATAGAATGTTAGCAATCTAGTTGTTCATTAGGATACTGTTGAGAGGCAGAGGCCAGGGGCACGGACTCTGAAAATTGAAGGCAGGTAGGAGGGTGCAAAGGCAACAATTTAACCACACTGAGCAGGCAGGAAGGGCCGTGGCAGCACAACAGACTATGGAGGGCAGTGGAAAGGGGGGCAGGGGCAACAAACCAACAATACAGGACTTGCAAGAGAGGCTGTGGCAATGTAATAGACCATTGTGGGCAGAAGGAAGAGGCAATGGTAGTACAACCATACATGCCAACAGACCCGATTCAGCCAGGAAACGTCCAATGTTTTTAAGCTCAAATGGGCTTTATTTGATCTGTCTCCTGTCTACAATCTCCTCCTTTCAATGTAACTCAAAGGGGAAAATCAATATCCCAGTTTTTTTTCAAAATCTCCCTCTTACCAAGTTCAAAATGTTCGCAAGTATGGTACATTGGATCATGGAAGGAAATGGGGTAGGGACATGGACTTGAATAACAGAGGACAGGAGGGACATGGAGAGGTGCACTAAACTGACCCTGCAGGGCAGGCATCAGGGTTTGCAGCAGCACAATACACCACACAGGGCATGCGGGACGGGAGTGCAGCACAACAATCCATAGAAAGCAAGAGGGAGGGGACAGGACCATGCACATGGACAACAGAGAACAGAGGGGCAAGAGGCAATGGTAGCTAGCTGACCATAATGGACAGACAGGAGAGAAAGCTGCAGCATAACAGACCATAAAGGGCAGGAGGGACGGATCAGGGGCATTACAATGGAACAGACAAGCCAGGAGGGAGGGAGTAGGGGTCTGCACATGTAAACAGAGGGCTGGGGGCAAGGGGGCAGGGCAGGAGCAGCAAGATAGCCATGGAGGTCAGGCAGGATGGGCACTAGAAGCAAGACACACCATGAAGAGCAACAGTAAGACTGTGATGGCATACACACAGACCATGGAGGGAAGGTGGGAGGGGGTCAGGGGCAGCTAACTGACCACACAGGGAAGGTGGGAGGGGCCATGGCAGCACAGAAGACCATGTATGGCAAGTGGGAGGGTAAGTGGCAGCACAATGGCTATGATGGGCAAGAAGGAGGGTGCAGGGGCATGCACAAAGGACGATGGAGGATAGAAGGGAGGGTCAGGACCTGTGCACAGACAAGAAAGTTCAGGGGAAGGGGCCTCACAACAGACCGCACGGGGCAGGCAGGAGGAGCAGTTGCAGCACAACAGACCAGGGAGGGCAGAAGGGTGTGGCAGTACAATGGACCATGTAGGACAGGAGGAAGAGGATAGAGGCATGGCATGTGGACAGGCAGGGTGGAGGTAGCAGGGACAGGTTACAGTCATCTGACAATGCTAGGCAGGTGGGAGGGGAGTGGCAGCACAACAGAACACTCAGAGTAGATAGGAGTGGCAGGTCCATGGAACATGGTGGGCAAAAAGGATGGAGCAGGGACATGCACAAAGACATCGGAGGGCAGGGGGAAGGAGAATAGGGGCAGCAAGCTAAGCACAGAGTTTAAGCAGGAGGTCAATGATGGGGCATAGAATTGGGCAATGGAGGGCAGGAGAAGTGGACTGGTACATCATACTAAATTGAGGGCAGTGGCAGCACATCAGACCATGCATGGCAGGAGGGAGGAGGCTAGTCCATGGATTCACACAACAGAGGATAGGGAGGAGGGGGATGGGGCAGCAAGGTAACTGTTCAGAGAAGGCGGGTATTAGGAACTTTATTGTTTTTAAAACGTGTGTCTGTGCGAACTACTTAAAATATGAACAAGTATGCAGCATAATCTCACTTTTATTCAGGAAGAAGAGGACGTTTGTGACTGTGACTCCGGGCTCACTTGGCAGAAACACCCCCTGACCCTCCACCCCCTATCGCAAAATGTAATGCCCGTGAAAAGGGTAGGTGAACACAGTGTTATATAGAACATAGTCCTGAGAGCACGATTGAAAATGAAAACTAGATATAGTGTATGGTATAAACTATGCACCAAAAAGTGTGATATAAGATGAACTGGGCGTGAAATATAATATGCAATACATTGTGCGCAATGACAGATTCATTGGAGAGCGCGAGATAGCACAGGCACTAGCGCGTGCTATGCGATATGCGCCTTGGAGTGTAATATGCACAGGGCAGTGTTGTGTAACCTAACTAGTCTCTAAAGTTGTAATATAAAATATGTGCTGGGGAGTGTAACGTTGCATATGCACTGTGACAAAGATATGGATCCCAGATTGTAATATGTATGGCATAGCGCTGTGCGTTATAACATAGGCATCGAGGAAGGAACGTTAGATGGGGCAATATAACCCGTGCGAAGACAAGTGTGGCATGACATATTCACGGGGTGGTGTTACAGTGCACATGGGCTAGAGAGTGTCATAGCATATGCACTAGCTAGTGGAATACAACACAGAGGTGTGAGGCACTCAGCAGGCAATGGTGGGTGTAACACAGCATTGGGCTCTGCCAGGAGCGCGCTGTGACTCTCAAGTGATGTTCGTCCCCTTTCCAGAGAGTAAAATAAAAGTATTACACATCCGGCAGTGGATGTGTGTTTCATTAACCGTGAGGGGGTTTCTTGCATAGTTTTGGTCGAATTTTTGTCGAATCCCCTTTGAATGGCTTGGTGTGCATGTGTATTAAATGTGCCCGTCAATAGCTACCCATGTTTGTATAAATAAACGACAAGGGTGTCTACCGGGATTAGGCACCGTAGGGCATCAGACATGTCAGAGCTTCACTAGTGGTGTAAATACATTCCGCGTGGATTCATTGTATGCATAGTCGCCTTTTAATGAATATCACGCAAATCGTCATGGTGATAGGTACGTACGGTTTGTCCAGCATGTCCTAGGTGTGTTTATAAATATATATTTTTTAAAAATAATAAAAAAACAGTGGCCGGCCCAGGGGATTGGGGTAAAAAAAATATAATTAGGAGACAGGCCCTGGGGGATGGGGTCATGAGGGCCAATAAATTAGAATAAGAAGGGGAACCACACAGCCCCCCTTCTTAAAAAATTAAAATAAATAAAAGACTAGCATCGCGCCGGAGGCCATGCCCCCTCCTTGCAGCACTCTGCAAACGCGCCCCCTGGCGAGTTGTAGGTTGGGGAATTAATTCCTCTTCAATACTGAGGGTCCCTGAGGGCCAACTAGCCCAACAGGCATCTCCAGTATGTGCTGGAGCAGAGTTTTCTATTGAAAATTTATTGAGATTTAAACTCCAGTTTACGTTATATGTCATGATTAAAATCACTGATTTATAATCATTAATTACTAACTTTGTTAGAAGTTTTGACTAATCAACATTACTAATGAGAGAAATTACACGTGGGAATGCATATATGTTGCTTTATTAAAACGTGAACTAAATTGGTGAGCAAATTAATTAAATGGGTGTTGCAAAAGTGCTATTTGTTTCGTGTTTGCGCTTTTAAATAACGTGCTCTAATGCTTCTCTGTGTCGCAGACGGCTAGATAATTACATACACATAAGGGTATTAGTGGGGATTAACACTGTATAATCATTACGATGTGGTAACGTTGTTTTATGTTTCTTTTAATTAAGATGGTCCGTTTTGGCCTAAACCAAGATGGCCGCTATTTGCAGCCTGCACTCGAGTGATTGAATTGTGACGAGAGGCCTTGCTGAACATGGTTGGAAGTCACCTGACCACAACCTCTGTCTGAATTAAACGTTTCCGTGAGGACAGCAGCTCCAGGCTTGCTGCCAATTGCCCTTGGAGAAGAATAAAGCCACAATGAACTTTGATAAACTTGCAGTGGCTTCACTATGGTTCCGAGGAAAAGCATTCATGAATGTATCGTTTTCCTAGCTTGAGTTTCCTTCTTCCGTGTTTTTATTTTTGTGATTTTTCTGAGCGGAGATTTTCTAAATGTTGCCAGTCAACATCCTTCCTGCTCGCTCTGCTCAGCAGCTCAACGGACGTTTAGAGTTTGTTTGTTACTTTTATTTTGTAAGTTTCATTATAAATAATGTTAGACTAGAGAGGGTCTAAGGCCACTTCTTCCCGAATCTATGCTCGTGAGGATCGACGCTGATCGAGAGGACGGGGACTCGGGAGACTTTACTGAGAGACCTGTCCTGACCCATTTAGCTAGAATAGGTAACTATGAGAATAATGATTTTGCTAATGATTGACTTTCTTTTGAACTAATTTAGATAAAAGATGATCTTTGTTTGAATTCCAGTGTCGGGTAGTTATTTCTTTGTCATTTATTGAGTTTCAAATGTATTTCCTATGTTTAAAATCATGACTCAGGACAGGAGATGGACATTGGCGATGGAATATGGAGGGGACCAAGGGCAGATAAATTTGAACTATCTATGGATGAAGTTCGCAAAGCAATTCTAGGCCTAACACGCAACAAAGCCCCGGGCCCGGACGGGACCCCGCCGGATCTTTTTCTTAGCAACACTGAGCTATGGGTCCCAATGGTAACAAGAGTTTTGAATGCAGCAATTAAAACGGGTCTGCCGAGATCATGGTCCACTGCGGTGATTGTCCCTATTTACAAAAAAGGCTGTAGGGACAGCCCGCAGTGTTATCGACCAATCTCGCTCATTGACGTCTCCGCCAAGGTATTAGGAAGGGCACTCCTTAATCGATTACTAGATTGGACTGACACCAATAACATCCTGGTGGATACCCAGTATGGGTTCAGAACAGGCAGGTCAACCACCGACCAATGCCTTAACCTATACCTGATCACTGCTAAGTATACCAAAACATCTGAAGGCACCATGTATATGGGGTTTATGGACTTAGCAGCAGCTTTTGACAATGTCAACAGAGCCAAACTCTGGATACTTCTATCTCACCTAGGCATTGACCCGGATCTCATTAACATCTTAAGGGAGTTACATTGGAACACCACTGCCAAGGTCCGATACAGTGCGGGGGGGTTGAGCACTGATCCCTTCCCGTGCTCGGGCGGGGTGAGACAGGGGTGCATCCTGGCGCCATTTTTGTTCTCCCTCTACATAAATGGCCTGGAGAATGACCTCGTTGCACTGGGAACTGACTGTCCTAAGGTGGGCACGCGTCATCTGCCAGTGCTTTTGTATGCCGATGACGCGGTGCTCTTAGCCCGAACAGCTGTTGGTCTGCAACTTTTAATCAAGGGTTTTGCGGATTTCATGAGGAATTTGGATCTCTCCGTCAACATGAAAAAATCATTCATTATGATAGCAGGGAAGAAACCACTAAAGAAATTTGTATTCAAACTGGGGGATCAGGTCCTGGACACTGTTAAAACATTCCCATACCTGGGCCTTCTATTTGACGATAAGTTAAACTTTGTCCCGCTGATTGAGGAGAGGGCAAGGAGACTAGTGTCAGCTAATGGGGCTATACTGAGCTTTGCACGTCGAATGGGTCGTTGGTCACCTGAACAGGTAATGACTTTGTATAGATCAGTTAGTATTTCCAAGACCATCTATGGAGCAGAAGTGTGGGGCTGCAGAGATGCACAACTAATTCAGAGTGAGGAAGACAAATTTTTAAAAAAACTGTTAAAACTTCCACCGTGCATCACTGCAGCAATTACTCATGAAGAGCTGGGAATCACATATATTGCTGACATTATCAGACTGAGACCTATACTGGCCTGGCTGAAAATTTGGACAAATCCAAATGCAGGTCTATCTAGACAGATCATCCAGGATTGTTAGTCGAAAGAGAAATTTCTTCAAATCCCATGGCTGAAATATGTTAAAGACACTCTGGGGGATATTGATGAACAAATGCTATTCCTGGACCCCTCCAGGGTGGACATATGCTCCAGACACTATGTTCAAAGCTCATTGTTGGCCAAATTTATTGGCAGGAGGAAGGAGTTGGATTTAGCTAAATCCTCAGCAGTTGCCCACTCCCTTGTCTCTAATCAAGTTGGCATGGAACCATACCTCTTTTTATTGTACAGTCATCACGAGAGGTTTTTAATGACTCGTTTTAGGCTCAATTTGTTGCACCATATTTTAGCTTATCCATCAGGTTTTACTCAAACAATTGAGCAGAAGGGTGCCTGCGGCTGCGACAATAGGTCTCCGCAGGACACCCTTCATTTTGTATTATTGTGTTCTTTTTATAAAACACCGCGCCAAAGATTTTTAGTAGATGTCTTAAAGGTCTCAAATATTATCCATGCCAAACCTGCCTTATTGTTCTTGCAAAGAGCCGCTGAAACACGAACCTTATTCGCTGTTATAAGTTTCCTTAAAATTGTTTTTAGATTGAGAAACACAAGGGAATGATGAAGGGTGGGTTAGGGAGGTACGGGAAATACTAATATTATAATATGGGGTCTTGTATCACTGTTGCTCACAGGTTTTTTTTTTTTTTTTTTTTTTTTTTGTTACCTAACCTTTTCTATTTGGACAAACTTTTTCTCTGTCTACTTTTTAACAATTGTGACGTTGTCCAGAATGTTCTCTTTGTGATTACATATTATGATTATTATTATTATGATTATTATGTATTTTCATGATGGTTTTTAACCTTCGAAACAAATAAATGAACTGAACTGAACTGAACTGAACTGACTCAGGACAATTTCTTTAAGGTCGCATTGACCTCGCTTTAGATGCAGATTGGTTTAGGATCTCTCCTATATATTCAGTGTGGATAGAGTAATAGAATGAATGTTAGTGTAATGGGCCCTAGCGTATGATGAGTGTATGTGCGTGCGACTGTGGATTTACTCTGTCCGTGGAAGTAGGGAGAATTTATATGCTCCGATCTGCAGCAGTTTCCTGGTAGCAGTATGATGGTTGAGATTATTGTCTTGATCTGATAGATTGCTTGTACATAGGCTTTTTGATTTATTGATTTATTGATTGATGTTGGTATATGTACTAATACTATATGTTGAGGTCGTCGTATTGAGTTCTATGTAGTGTGTACGGCTTCTGGAACGTAGGGAGCTGGTGATGGTTCCGTAGTAGGGCAGAGGGAAGTGAGTGCTGCTCTCGGGAAAGACGGGATTGTTGGCCCTGTACGTATGCGGGGGAAAACGTGTGACAATTGAATTTGCGCGTCACATTGTCTGGGTTCGGAATCAGTGACATCGTCGTGTGTTACTATTAGAGACATATTTTCAGTATAAAAGGAGTGTGAATGGTAGCGAAGGTTATCTGTGAAACTCTGGTCTTAAGTCCTAGGGATCCGTAAGGTTTGCCGTTAAAGCTTACTGCTGGAGTAGTAATAGGTATTCTCTGAGCTTGTCTGAAGGACTGGGCAGAGGTAAGCGCTGCTTGGTTAACGCGTGTTATAATTCTGTAGTGGGACAGACTGTTCGCTGTTCTCGGGAAAGGCAGGATGTGGAAATATGGATTTTTCTGGTCAGTTATGTCCCCTATCTTGGACCCCAACGGTTTCATGTATAAATCACAAGTACATGTATGTTCCCTCCAGTTCCAGTTATGAAGACGCAAACACATGTGCGTCCTCCGTCAACATGTCCTCTTTCAGATCCGCCATGAATGGGCCGGATATTCCATTCCTAAGTATGAAAGGCCACCGGCTTTATATGGTTCACTTATGCCATTTTACAGTCCAGGCAAGTAGGCCCTGATTCTGCCATCAAGCTTTTCCTGCCTTCTGCCTCTGAAAGCTCCAGTCCGAGCTCGCATCTGTATCCATGAACTTTGTCCTATTTCCTGCGCAGCTAACGGTGCCTGACATCAGCCTGTTGCCTGCCAAAAACTGTATTTCACCTTCGAAATTATCTGCTCCGCTCCCTACCCAATGCATTCCTGTCTAGTAGTTTAAGTAAACATTCTTTCAGCTACCGAGCAAAAGGCCCGGCTTCTCTGTCTTTATGCAAGTAATTCATAGCCCTGTTACTATGGAAGATTCCTGCCCTCGCATATTGTGTAGACACTTAGACGCTTGTACACGCACTCACAGTCAGTATAGTCAGTATAGAATAAGATTCTACTCTAAGAGACCTCTCTTTTGGATAACATAGTTCTTTAAACATAGGATGTTAGATATGATTTGGGATTAGGTTGACTTGACCCTCCAGACTTCTGTCGCCACATGTAGAGCTAAATGTCAAGTCCCCTTCACCCCCTAGTTGCACGTCAATCACACGTCATGCTGCTGCGCGCGCATTTCTGCCAAGTATTTCTGCTGACATTGCGAAATTCTTTCATGGAACCACCCTATTATGACATCATACCTGATGACGTTCTCTAGTTACGCCCTGTTACACCCACTTTTGCTACGCATGTATGTTTTATCTTTACTATCAATTGTCACGCCTCCTGCATTTGTTTCACTGTAATGCCTATTGTATAAAAATGATTACTTATCAATAAAGTAAGGTCTTCACTTCCTGAACCTTCGTGGTGATGGAATATGGAGCTCATCGATTTAAATTGATTCTGGAATAAAGCCCGTTCCTAACCTCTAATACCACGGATTCTGCCTCTTATTTTACTGAGCTATTGTTATAGATTTTCCGCATCAAATTAAGTCCCGGTAATTAAATTATTTACCACATAAATGGCGCCCGAATAGGGACACTTTCTCATCTCACGCGCCGGCGGTGCGTTGCAGGCCCAGTCTCCTGTCACAGCTGGACGGACAACAACGCGTACCCACAGGATTTCCTGTATCTCCCTCCTGCCGAGCGGGGGTAACTGAGGCTGCGATCAACACCCAGACGAGGCGGTGAGAAGTGCGAAGTATCCCGACCAGAGCCTAGCTGAGAGAGCAAGATCCGAGGTATACAGAGGCCCACCAGTTTCCGAAGTTTCCGAAGTTCCGAGTCGAGTCCAGTCCGGTTCAAGTTCAGTTCAGTTCCGAGGCCTTCCGTTCCGAGCTACCCGGTGAGTACCATTATCGGGGAGGCGTTCTGACGTGCACATAGGTTGTGCCGGTCAAGACGGGTTTGGGTACACAAATCCGGTCTGCACTGTTTCAGCAGTGTATCTGTACTGTTTAGCAGTATATCAAGTATGTCTAGTATATAATTCAGAATTACCTAGATAGTATCGAGTATTATGCTTAGTGACGAGTTTCCCTAAATGGCCATCATTTGTCTATTTCATTTAAATGTTAAATGTTAAAATGTTTTAAATACGTTCTGTATACTGTGGTGTGAATGACTGTTCATTATTGTGTTTTATGGTATTAAACGTGTTCAAAATTAGGTATCAGATCAGTCCTCAATATGCCGCTCTTTTCTAAATTAAGACAGATCAAAACTAGGAAAGGGGTACTCGAAGAAGCTGTTCCCATTCCTCCTAGGGACACTCCAGGGTACTTCATGTATCATAAACATGGCCTAGACGCCATATTATTTCTTGATCTATGGGTAGACTACACCAAGGAATTACCAGAAAGTCAGAGGTGGCCCGCAGCTGGGACCTGGGATGCAGATTGCATTATGAAAGTAGAAGAAGAATTGTGGAAGAAGAAAGCTAGACAGTCACAGAAAGATGCCATTGAATTATGGCGTAAAGAATCATATAGACGTACAGAAAAAGCGCTCAGACAGGAAGAGAAAAGTAAGGAGAATTCAAATAAAGTTCGAGAAAGTGTATTAATTGAAGAAGGTGCTCGAGTAAAGTCAGAACAAACAGACAGACAAAGAAATGCCCTTGTGAATGGTATGTATCCTCTTCTGGCCGAAGGATTACCTAAGGCTACTCCGGAAATACCAAAAGACTTGCCACCCCCATTGTTTCCGATAAAAGTACATCTCAAAGGGCATCCCAGAACCGCAGAAGATGTTTTTCTTTCCTCTTATTTAGACGGCGCAGCTCCCGAGTATGCTAATGCTGCGCCACATAGACCGTCTGCCGAGGGGGTTCAACGCCAAGACCCCCCTTCGTCTGTACCTCTGCAACAGCAAACTCCGACACAAGTTCCGGCAAGCACATCTGTTTCTACATCCGCATCCACACCTATGGTTGCTATATCCCGTTCAACGAATCCTTTCACATCCAGCACCCCAGGTGGTGCTACCGGAGGTGCATCAAGCATTTTTTCTACGCCACCCAGAACAAATAAACTTTCCTTTCAAGAATTAGCCCACCAACGTACACCCAAACTAGTAACTCCCAACACGCTCAAGGAACTTCTAATAGATTGTAGATATGACCCAGTGCCCGGAAAAGGGGACGAAATGATGCTGGCATCATTACGTATCCGACGAGCTGCAATATATTTAGGAAAGCTACCAGGAATGACTGCACATTTAGAAAATATATATCATTTTGTTCAGTCAGGGCGAGACCCTGAGAGTATTAACAGAGCCATGGAGTACCAAAAGGTGGAAATACAGGGGGAACTGTTACGTTTCCTCATAAACTGTGTGATCAGAAATCAAGATCAACCAGGGGTAAGTCCGGAAGAAATGCAAATTCTTACCACATGGGGTAAGAATATATCAGAGGGGAGACACGATAAACGATCATGTATAGTAGCTATGAGCCGAAAGATCCGTAAAGAAATAGAACGAATACACGAGGAAAGATTAGCAGTAGACGAACCTGAACAAACCGAGGACGAGGAAGAATTAGAACTGCCCACAGGACAGTTAGAAACCATGGCCTATGTAGGTAGAGGAAGATCTTGCAATAATACTAGATGCTTTACTGATCCGATATGTCCGATGCGTCCAGATAATAACAGAAAATTCCAAACTCCTATAATAAATATAAGGTCCCCCGAACATTCATTCCAAGCCGCAGACAAATTACTCCGAGAACGAAGGGGTTATCATATACTCGATTCTATGGACGAACAAGAATTAGCCAGGTCAGCCGTTCACTGGGTTGATAGTCCTGGAAAATATGGTGATGATACACTAGCACATACGTTTTTGAACCTCGCCCCAGATGAACAGCGTTTAGCTGGTATCTATATGATTCAACAACTCCTTATATTATATAAAAGCCAACAATCCGATCCTGGCCCCTTACCTGATATATTGACTGAATTACTCACGAATAAATGGAGAGGTTCCGGTACTAAGTTAATTAGAGAAATACTAGAATTTAGAAGGCAGTACAGCCTTTTTGTATGTCCTGAACATGTCTCACTGCCCATCAAGGAAAGAACGACGTATTACATGGATAGACAGAATCCCTTACGTGAAGTGCACCCGATAAAAGGTGATGACAATGAGTTTAAACGTGTGTTTGTATACATACCCATATCCAAAATAGAACTATTAGAAATGAAGAAAGTGGTACCCAGTCATGACAAAGACCCAGCGGGTTTCCACCGTGAAATTAAAGATATGTTACTCATGGGAGAATATACCTACCCCGACATTATGACAATATTAAAGGTATTAATGCCTGCGGGCATTTACGAAAAACTCAAGGAAAAGGATTGGGAGGTGGGAGACCAGAAGATAGATTGGACAGCATTAGAAAACGAAGAAAAAGCTCGAGGTCCAGGTTCAGGGCTCGGGGACAAGACCAAAGCACTACCAGGTTTACTAGTACAGGTACTGCCACGATTATTAACTACGAAAAAGGAAGACTGGGGTGCAATCTCAGCCTGTAAACAAAAATCAGATGAAGACACTAGTGATTTCTATTGCCGATTTGAGAAATGTTTTGGTATAAATAGTGGAATAAAAGCAAGTAGCGAGTCGTATCCACACCTGTTTGTGACAAAGTTAGTTGAAAATGCCTTGCCCCAAGTTAAGAATAGAGTATTGAAGTTCGAGAGTACCTGGCAAGGTAACACTCCGTCACAAATGTTAAAAATGCTACAGTACCATCACAATAGAATCAGAGAAGAACAAGAACATGAACATAGACGCATGAAAGACACGAAAATGAAAATGCTAGTTTCCCAGACAGTTCCAGCTGATAGTCATAAGAAGGGTATAACACAGTCTAGTGTTTCAACAGGTCCTGTAAAAGGTACATGTAACTATTGTAAACAGCCAGGTCATTATGTACACGATTGTCAAGTTTTAAAACATAATATTGCAATAGGTAACACAAAAGAAAGACCACGACCACTTAGACAGGATCAGAATCAACAAGGAGCCCCGCAGCATGTACAGTCCATGCCAGCCCCGCAACAGTCTATGCCAGTTCCGCCACCGCAGCCTATTGCTGCCACACAAACAACGACCCGACAGATGTATCAGACCGCACAGTATGACTATCCTGATTATCAACGATACTCATGAAACAGCCTAGAGAGGGAAGTTGGCTTACCCCTTATTGAGGTCCCTGTAGATCAAGAAGGACCTTATGTACACAGTGAATTGTTAGGTCAAGATAGAAAATTCTTACTTGATACAGGGGCAAACCGAACAACAATAAAACGTAGTGAAGTTCCAGGGGCACCCCTCTCAGGCTCACAGAATATTTCCCTTGGCTTTTCAGGAAAACCTATCATTAACGAAGTAACACAGCCTCTTCCACTTACGATCGGTCCCTTGACACGAACTACAGATTTATTACTTACTAAATCATGTCCAGAAAACTTGTTAGGCATAAAAACTTTGAAAGCTCTAGGAGCTATTATATGTTGTTCTCCAGAAGGAGTAAGATTGTTCTTACGAGATTTCAAAGGGCACTACGTGTCCCGAGACATGGATCACCGACTGCAGACTTTACCGACACATTTATGGGCACAAGGCCCTACAGATGTTGGTTGCATGAACATTACACCATATCGAGTCACACTAAAGGCAGGAGTGGTACTTCCACGAATGCGACAATACAAGTTACCCCCAGATGCTGTAGTGGCTTTACTACAAATCATTGACGAGCTTATTACCCAAGGAGTGGTTGTGGAAACTGACTCCAATATATGTAATTCACCGATAATTCCGATTCTTAAACGAACCGATCCAACAGCCCCGCTAGTATATCGATTGGTTATTGATCTGCGCGAATTAAATAAATGCATAGTACCACAATACCCCGTAGTCCCAGACATTTCTTCATTACTGACAGCCATCGATTCCGAAGCAACATTCTTTACTGTAATTGATCTCAAGAATGCCTTCTTCAGCGTCCCAATAGATCCGGAGAGCCAGTACTTGTTCGGATTTAGTTTAAATGGACGAAGCTTTAAATTCACACGCGCACCTCAAGGATTTACCGAAAGCCCCAGCATCTATAGCCAAGCACTGAAACGAGAACTCGACAGTATCCACATGCCAGTCAACACTGCCCTGCTTCAATATGTCGATGATCTGCTGATCACCGCTAGAAGCGAACCTGAATGTGAAAAAGCCTCACTGATGGTTTTACAATTTTTGGCCGAAAAGGGGCGCAAGGTGTCCCCTTCTAAGCTGCAATTCTGTGTCCAGCGAGTTGTTTACCTTGGTCACTCGCTGTCCAAGGAGGGAAGGCAGCTTACACCAGATCGCATCCAGCTAATTGCTAAAATGCCAGTACCCAAGACACAAAAGGAGGTGCGGGCTTTCATAGGCCTCACTTCATATTGTAGGCAGTGGATCCCTCAGTATGCATTTTTAGCAAAACCACTCATTCAATTGACAACACAGGAGGCAGCCGCATCGACTGTTCTCCCTTGGACTCAGGAACATACACAAGCTTTTGAAAGCCTAAAGACAGCCTTATGCCAAGCACAGTTTACACTCTTTATTACAGAACGCGAAGGTACTGCCTTGTCAGTACTCACACAGGAACAAGCAGGATCACACAAACCATGTGCTTATTTTTCTAGTACATTAGATCCCGTAGCTCAGGCTTTGCCTGCGTGCCTGAAATCAGTGGCAGCAACAGCTTTAGCAATCAGACAAAGCGATGCCATAGTATTAGGACATCCATTGACAGTACAAGTACCACATGCAGTAGAGGTTCTCTTGAACCGCACACAAACACAACACTTGACTATAGCACGACTTACTGGTTACGAATTAACATTGTTTCAGCCACATATAGAAATCAGACGTTGTAGTACATTGAATCCTGCCACACTGTTACCAATAAACGGAACAGACCCACTTGCACATGATTGTATTGAAGTTATCACTATCACGACGAAACCCAGACAAGATTTGACAGACGTCCCATTGTCAGACCCAGACCTGACGTTGTATGTAGACGGTTCATGTATGAGAACAGGTACAGGAGAGCTAGTGGCCGCTTACGCAGTCACAACAGACACTGAAATCATTGAAACAAATTGCATAAAAACCTTGTCAGCTCAAGCCGCAGAGCTCATCGCTCTGACACAAGCCTGTATTCAAGCCACAAATAAAAAAGTCAATATATACACTGATTCCCGTTATGCATTCGGAGTTGTACATGACTTCGGCGTGCTGTGGCGAGAGAGAGGTTATTTAACTTCTCACGGTGCCCACATTCAGCACGGACCCCTCATTCATGCCTTATTAGATGCAATACATCTACCCACTGCAATATCAATTATGAAATGTAAAGCACATACGAAAGTTACTGATATCATTTCTCAAGGCAATGATCTAGCTGACAGAACAGCTAAACAGACTGCTCAAACTCAAACATCCGACATGACAAAGACAATAGTCCCGACACCAACATATTGCATGACGGTTAAGGATCCCGCTCTTGACGTAATTGACATACAGACGCATGCTACACCAGACGAAATAAAGAAATGGACTGAATTAGGAGGGATCCAAACGGATCAAGGATGGATGACGAAGGAAAAATCTGTGTGGTTCCTTCCTGATTCAATGGTCCAAGTTATAATTAACACTGTACATAGTCCAGCGCATCTAGGAGAAAAAGCTATGCTAGACAGCATCCAACACATTTGGTTCAACAAACATTTACGAGCAGCAGCTAAACAAAAAGTTCGTACCTGTATGATCTGTTGTCAGTTTAACCCAGGTAAAAGCATTCCCGTAGAACAGGGTGGATTTCAGCCTCCTGATCACCCTTTTGAAGTCCTCCAGATGGATTATATCCAGATGGAACGATGTCGAGGATTCAAATATGTTCTCGTAGTTGTCTGTGCTCTTTCCCGTTGGACAGAGGCATACCCGGTTTCAGATTACACTGCCCCGACTACTGCCAAACAGTTAGTTCGAGAATTCTTCCCACGGTACGGTTTACCACGTGCTGTCTACTCAGATAACGGCCAGCCGTTCTCATCCGAATTAATGAAACACGTTTCACTTTTGTTAGGCTATCAGTGGAAATTTCACTGTGTCCGACACCCCGAGGCAGCAGGTCTCGTGGAACGCCATAACCAGACCCTGAAAATTAGACTGTCCAAAATATGCAGAGAGAAAGGTGTCGACTGGGTAGTAGCCTTACCCGTTGCACTCTTTTACATGAGAATGGTAGCACACTCTCGAACAGGGCTATCCCCTTATGAGGTGATCTTCGGTAGACCACCAAATATGTGGGGGACGCCTATACCACGCAAAATAACTGATATTGACTGTAATATGCTGACAGATTACTTGGCTTCCTTGATGTCTGCACTACAATCTTGTCGTTCACAGGTAGCTGCAGCCTTTCCCGACAACACCGAGGTGAAACCCCATGACGTAATTCCAGGAGATTTAGTTTTAGTGAGGAACTTTGATCGGAAGTCTCAGCTGGATCCTAGGTGGAAGTCGCCTCAACTCGTATTGTTAACGACGAGGACAGCCGTGAAGATCGAAGGTCGCAAAGGCTGGATACATTCAAGTCATATCAAGAAATTTCATGGACTACCGTCAGACGTAAACGACACACCTTGCGTGTCTTCACCGATTGACTCTAAACTTCCTTTGGTTGAACTGACTAGCCATGAACAATACAAACTAAAACTTAGGTCTAACAAGTCAGGCAATTTGATTGTTTAAGTCCTCTCCAAGGTGAATCGGTCGAATTTGTCTCTGACATGTATCCCTTAGACCTGTATAAAAAAAAAAAACAGAAGGATAAAGCTGAAACGACATGCGTACTGTAAATCACTGCGTAGTCATTGCACAGTGACGTTATTAATTTTGTTTTTCTTAAGTCTTTTAATAATTACTGCAAGTATATTGTTACACACATATTATCCTATTTCTAGACATGTTTATAATGTTACTGCTGAACATTCTTTTAGTGAATTACCTCCGCATGAATTGTCTTATAGATTTGCGCTGCGCAATAACACGTTTATTAGTATGTTACATCATTCCCATCAGGTTAGCAATGCTACAAATTGTTGGATATGTGGCCGACTCCCTCCCTATCAGAACTATAAAGGAATTTTACCTCTCTTTCCATACCCGTTCACACACAACGGCTCCTGTGGAGCATGGTTTAGTTTAATTAATTCCCTAGATTCGAATTCTGCAGTTTATCAGAATAACTGGGTATGGGGAAATTTGAACTTAGTTTTACTCAAAGTCTGTCACCCTAACAAGGAGGGACTTCCCAAAAGAACAGGAACTGATCTAGAAAATGAAGTATATGGATTAGGTAATTTTACACTTAATCTCATGATCCTGAATGTCGAATCCGAAGCTACTCCAATTTTGCCCGCCATGTCAGTATTTCCAGTTAAAGGTGAATTATGTGTAAGAAAGAATGGTTCCATACATATGGGCCATAGTAGATGCACCACTGTAATAGAATTTAGTGATCAAGGCAAGTCTACATTTAGAGCTTCCCGCCATTCCTACTTTATATGTGGTCAGACGGCATACATACGTTTGCCACTAGATTGGGATGGTACCTGCTACATCGGATTCCTTTTGCCACCTGTTTTCCTAGCTCCTCCTGATTATCACAGAAACACTCATTTAGTACACAATAGAGAAAGGAGAGATCTCCCAATAGTCGATTACACTGAGACAGCATGGGAAAAATACACAGATTTCAATAAAGGTCTCTTTCCCTATATAGGTACAGTTACCAATAGTAAGCTGATACGTAGATTAACCAGAACCCTTGAAGCAGTAGTGAACGAAACTATTTCCGCCTTAGGCAATTTAACAGAAGAGCAGTCTGCTATGCGGATTGTTGTGCTTCAAAATCGTCTTGTCCTTGACGTCATCCTGGCCGATAGGGGCGGAGCTTGTAGGGTCATCGGATCAAGTTGTTGCATTTTCATACCAGAAAATTCGCCATCTGTATATAAAGCCATAACTCGCCTTCATAAGATTGTAAGCCAGATACACTAGAATCCAGGCACCTGGACTTGGTCCGGTTGGTTTTGGAGTGTATTATCTACCTTTGGATGGAAGGTCCTATCCTTCCTAGGTATTGGCTTTCTCATACTATTCAGTTGCTGTCTATGCCTACAATGTGGACCAGCGATTTGTGGTCTGTGTGCCACATCGTGTATTCCACCACCAAGATTTCATTCATCACGGAAGAAAAAAGAAGAACAAATGATGCTATATGAACAGATCGATGGATTGATGAAGATTGATATCTCTTGACGGGCAAGTAGGGGACAAGGAGGGAATGTGGAAATATGGATTTTTCTGGTCAGTTATGTCCCCTATCTTGGACCCCAACGGTTTCATGTATAAATCACAAGTACATGTATGTTCCCTCCAGTTCCAGTTATGAAGACGCAAACACATGTGCGTCCTCCGTCAACATGTCCTCTTTCAGATCCGCCATGAATGGGCCGGATATTCCATTCCTAAGTATGAAAGGCCACCGGCTTTATATGGTTCACTTATGCCATTTTACAGTCCAGGCAAGTAGGCCCTGATTCTGCCATCAAGCTTTTCCTGCCTTCTGCCTCTGAAAGCTCCAGTCCGAGCTCGCATCTGTATCCATGAACTTTGTCCTATTTCCTGCGCAGCTAACGGTGCCTGACATCAGCCTGTTGCCTGCCAAAAACTGTATTTCACCTTCGAAATTATCTGCTCCGCTCCCTACCCAATGCATTCCTGTCTAGTAGTTTAAGTAAACATTCTTTCAGCTACCGAGCAAAAGGCCCGGCTTCTCTGTCTTTATGCAAGTAATTCATAGCCCTGTTACTATGGAAGATTCCTGCCCTCGCATATTGTGTAGACACTTAGACGCTTGTACACGCACTCACAGTCAGTATAGTCAGTATAGAATAAGATTCTACTCTAAGAGACCTCTCTTTTGGATAACATAGTTCTTTAAACATAGGATGTTAGATATGATTTGGGATTAGGTTGACTTGACCCTCCAGACTTCTGTCGCCACATGTAGAGCTAAATGTCAAGTCCCCTTCACCCCCTAGTTGCACGTCAATCACACGTCATGCTGCTGCGCGCGCATTTCTGCCAAGTATTTCTGCTGACATTGCGAAATTCTTTCATGGAACCACCCTATTATGACATCATACCTGATGACGTTCTCTAGTTACGCCCTGTTACACCCACTTTTGCTACGCATGTATGTTTTATCTTTACTATCAATTGTCACGCCTCCTGCATTTGTTTCACTGTAATGCCTATTGTATAAAAATGATTACTTATCAATAAAGTAAGGTCTTCACTTCCTGAACCTTCGTGGTGATGGAATATGGAGCTCATCGATTTAAATTGATTCTGGAATAAAGCCCGTTCCTAACCTCTAATACCACGGATTCTGCCTCTTATTTTACTGAGCTATTGTTATAGATTTTCCGCATCAAATTAAGTCCCGGTAATTAAATTATTTACCACAAGGATTCCGTGTGCATGTGCTACATTTTCTGGTGTGAAAGTGCGTGAATGTATGAGCATTTAGTTGATTGTGAGACTCTTTGGAGCAGTCCTAGAGGAAACAGTTAATGGATGCATGTTAGAAGGGCAGAGTAGAGGGATGTGCTACTGTGTCAACGAAAGTAATTATTCCGTGGTAGAGCAGAGGCAAGCGCTGTTCTAGAGAGAAGCGGGATTCTTGTGAAAAAGACTTTTCTTTACTATTCTGTGGTTAGCGAAGCAGACAATGGAGATGTTTATATGTTGTAACTAATAGATTTTGTAGAATCTGAAACGAAGTCTACTGAGAAGGCTTTGTAAAGGAGGGGTAGACGAGTGACAGGAGACAGAGCAGAAGTGACTGCAGCGACTACTGACGTCATACAGACCGCGCTGTGATTGGGCAGTGGATTAGAACAGTGCTCGCGCTAGGATTGGTGCGTTGGTGTGAGCCGCGCAGGGATTGGAAGGAATACAGGGTGACGTAGACGCTCCAGGATTGGTGCGTTGGTGTGAGTCGCGCTGTTATTGGACAAAAGATCGTACAGTTGCAGAAAGGACTAGAGGGTTGTAGTAAACGCGAAAATGTATTATCAACCGGAGGAAAAGAAAAAGAAATCCTTGTTCGGTAAAATTAAAAGATGGTTCGACAAGGATAAAAACATAATAACTAGAGAAGGTGAATTGCTACCTCCGACAAGAACTCCTGCATCCTTCATGGTTGCGAAATATGGGTATCATACTTGTATTTGGTTAGATAACTGGGCTAAGTATACTAAGGAAGATGGTGTCTTAGCGTTCCCGGAACATGGTTCATTTAATCTGGCCGTGTTGAGAAATTTACGGGAAAAAATGATGTGTCTAGAGCCTAGACCAAGGCCGACACAGTTCGAGGCGTTGGTGGAATGGGAAGATGAGGTGCATGAGCGAGAAAAGCAGAGGAGTGGAGGCAATTATAGGTATATGTTCGGGAGAAAATATGATCGTGAGACTCATCATGATCGAATGAGGAGATGGCGAGATGCTAGTATGTCAGAGGGATTATATCCTATGAGAACTGTTGAAGAAGCGGAAGGGAGGGAAGGTGCAGAAAAGGTGCCTGATACAGAAGTGAGAAGGTATGGGGCTAATGATTATGAGGATGAGGTCTTGGATGACATGATTTACAAGAAACCACCTCCATATAGACCAGAACCAGAAGAGAGCACGCCAGTTGCTACTCCCATAAGAGATACTTTACGAATTGTTAAAACTGAGGTTGTGACACCTGATCTGAAAAGTGGTAGCTCTTTCACGGAAAGGGAGAGAGAGAGAGAGCGAGAGAGAGAGAATCGAATCAGTGATGAGAAAACAAGAGAATTAGCCAGAACGACATCTGAGCTGACTGAGAAAATTAGAGAGCTGACGAAAAATCTAGAAGCTGTTACAGTGCCTGTAACCATAGGTCCGGTTGTGCCTATTTTTGATAAACAAAGAATGGGTGAAAATGGTTTGACAGTTCCCTATGTAGGAAATGGTTTGGTTGGTTCTTGAACTTTGGAGGAATCAGGAATGAGAATGGGAAAAAATAATTTGAGACAGTCGAGACATGACACATGTAGTGGAGGATCAGAAGTACAGCCTAATTCAGGATTGAATACTGGTTGTTCGGGAGGAACGATTATGGAACCACAGAGGATGGCAGAACAAGTGGGTGCAGTGAAAAAGTCTACTGAAATAACAGCTGAAGATTTGAATGATTGGTTGAAAGTTCTTCAAAAGAAGGATAAAGATTCACAGGCAATTGATGTAGCCAGGTTGCGCATAGAATTGGAGGAGCTTATTGCAGGAACAATTCCTACAGAAATATTGAAAAACCATCATGATGGAGAATTGTTATTTATGTGCAAGAGTATCACCTGGAGGGCTAAAAGTACACATGACAGGTTAAAAGCAATAGCGAGTGAACAAGGAGTTGACATGGATAAGGTAAAAGCTTTGCAGAAGCCTTACAGGGTGGATTTCACCGACAAGGACATTGAGAATCTAAATGGTGTTGGCAGAACAGAGCAGATTAAGGAAATGATTGCTTTATTGCGAAAATGGGGTGATGTGGAAAAATGGATGGATAGGTGGTACAAGAAAAGGGAAGATTCAGTGGACAGGACTTACTCAGCTTTTCCTATGAGAGAAAAAGAGAAAACAGTGGATGCTTATCCTATGAGAGAGATTCCTGGAGGAGGATATGTACATGTCCCATGGACTAGACAGGATATTTTGTCATTTACGAATGATTTCTCTCGACTGAGAGAAAAGCCCGTCGAGTGGTATAGGCAGGTAGACAGGTTTGTGAAATTGTCAAAAGTGCTGTGGATTGACCTGAATAGTCTGTTTGATATAATTATTCCAGCAGACTTGTGGGCAGAGTGTAAAATAGTTGTAGATTGGCCTGCTAAGGAGTATCCAAGAGATCCGAAAACAGGAGCACCAGATCCAGCGGTGATGAAAAAATATGACCAGGTAATTGTGTTCCTGAAAAATAAGGTACCCCCAAAAGAGACAGACTGGGTTAAGATAGATCGAACACATCAGGAGGCAAAATAATCAGTTCATGCTTTTTACGAAAGGCTGATACTGGCTTTTAAACAGTTTAGTGGAGATGAACACCTGGGTGATAAGGATTTGAGTCATTTTGTATACAGGTTTGTATATGGCCTGAGACCTGAAATCAGTGAAAGGATTCGAGAGCATACAGTTGATTGGCAGAGTAAAAAGATTGATGAAATCTTGAGACATGCAAAGTACTTCAGTGATCAGATTGAGGCAAAACAGAGAAAGCTGAAAGAGAAAGCAATATGGGCACAGGTGAAGGTTGCTGAAAGACAAGAAGCACAGATGGTGGAACAAGCGAATAATCCAGGAAATAGACCCAGATATGCAGGAAAAGGGAAGGGGAATCTAGAAGAAGCAAAGAAAAAGTTCCCTTGTCACAACTGTGGACAATTGGGGCATTGGAGATCCGAGTGTACCAATCCACCATTAGTGAGTAATGAGAATAAACCCTTGAATCAACAGGTGCAGAACGAGGGGTGTAATCATCAGCAGCAACAGCAGAAGGTTGTCAGACAGCAGAGCCAAGAGCCAAAACCGCCCTTGCCGCAGAATAGAGGGTCCCAAAAGTATAACCAGGACTCAGGATTCTACAATGATGAGCAGGTAAACAAACCGAGACGTTCTAACCTGGTACAGCAGTACTGGTTAAAGAATGAGGGGAGTGAGTCTGAAGGGGACTATTGACGGTGCCGAAGAGAGGAGGAAGAGTGCATACTTGGTGCAACTCTAGAAATAGACCAGGCAGGACCATTTGTAGATGGGAAAATAAATGGGGAAAGTGTTACTTTTTTGGTAGACACAGGAGCGACGAGATCAACTGTCAGGTCAGCAGACATTAGAAATCTTCCTCTCTCGGACGAAGCAATCCAAGTGGTTGGTGTAGCCAATACACAGATTAAGACTCGTCTTACCGAACCAGTAAGGGTAAGAATAGGGAAATTTTCAGACATGCACAGGTTTGTAGTCTGTGACACTAGTCCAGTGAACTTGTTAGGTAGGGACTTATTGTGTAAGATGAATTGTACAATTTTTTGTACTCCGGGTGGAATGGCTTTTGAGACACCAGATGAGGATATCTTGTACAGGATGACTCTAGACAATAGAGAGTGAGATTGTTGGCACATATGCTGTGTTTAATCCAGATGATTTGCCTCAGGAGTTGAGACACACAGTAAAAACGGCGGTTTGGGATTTTACTGGAGAAGATGTGGGATTGATGAATAATGTAGATCCAGTGAAGATTTCAGTGAAAGAGGGGATTGTTTATCCTAATATCCCACAGTACAGATTGACACCAGAGATTATTGAGGGAATAACCCCTATAATTGACAAGATGATTCAACAGGGTGTTTTGAGAGAGTTACTGAGTAGCCCGTGTAATTCACCGATAATGGGGCTGAAGAAACCTAATGGAAAGTTCAGGATTGTACAAGATTTGAGAAAAGTTAACAAAATTGTGGTGGCATGTTGTCCCATTGTGCCAAATCCTTCAGTGATTTTGTATCAGATTCCTCATGATGCTGAATGGTACACGGTAATTGATTTGTGTCATGCTTTCTTTTCAATTCCATTGCATCATGACAGCCAGCCGATTTTTGCATTTCGGTTTGGACAGAGTATTTTGGCATGGTGTCGTATCCCACAGGGGTATACAGAGAGTCCTTCGATATTCAATCAGTTATTGAAGAAATCATTGGAGAGTTTGATCATGCCTGAAAGCTCAGTACTAGTGCAGTACATCGATGACCTACTTGTGGCATCGAAGACACGTGAAGCTTGTGAAGTAGATACCATAGCTTTACTGAATCATCTGGCAGATGGAGGGTTAAAGGTATCTCCAGCCAAATTGCAATTTTGCAAGAAAGAGGTGCATTATCTTGGACACAATATTGAAAAGGGTCTGAGAAAGGTGACCGATGATAGGATCAAAATAATCAGAGGAATGAGAGCCCCAATGACCCAGAGAGAAGTGAGGATGTTTCTGGGGATGGTGGGTTATTGTCGTCAGTGGATAAGTAATTTCTCCCTGATAGCAAAGCCACTGATTAAATTGACTAAAAGTGAGGTGAAAGACCCATTGGAATTGGATGCAGAACAAATGGCAGCATTTGAAGAGTTGAAGAGCAGAATGTGTGAAGCCCCTGCTTTGGGAATGCCAGACTATGAGAAAGAGTTTGAGTTGTACTGTAGTGAGAGAAATGGATGTGCACTTTCAGTGTTAATTCAGAAACATGGACAACTGAGAAGGCCTATTGCGTACTTCTCATCAACACTTGACCCCATAGCTGTGGGTTTGCCAGGTTGCCTGAAAGCAGTAGCTGCTACATGCAGAAGCTTGGAACAGAGTGAGGGTATAATATTGGGATATCCAGTACGGGTATTCGTACCTCATGATGTGGCAATTCTTTTGACAAGAAGCAGAACTCAATATATGTCACATAGTCGGTTGACTAAATATGAGAAAATCATTCTGGGAGCATCAAATGTGACTCTTGAGAGATGTGTGAATGTGAATCCAGCCACTTTGTTGCCAGATGCTGACAATGTGAGTGTGGGAGATGATGTTGATCATGATTGTTTGGATGTGCTTGACTACTGCACAAAACCTAGACCAGACATAAGAGATTTGCCATTACCTGAGAGTGATCATGTGCTGTTTGTGGATGGATCATGTCTGAGAACTGATGATGGTGTGCTGAGTGCAGCATATGCGGTGTGCAAGGTTTCAGAAGTTATGGAAGCTTCGTCTTTGAAAGGAGTAAGATCTGCTCAAGTGGCTGAATTGGTGGCATTGACGAAAGCTTGCAAGATTGGGAAGAATCTGAGGGTGACTGTTATTACTGATAGTCAGTATGGATTTGGAGTGGTTCATGATTTTGGCCAACTTTGGCTTCAGAGAGATTTCTTGACGTCGAGTGGGACTCCAATAAAGAATGCTGAAGTGATTGGAAAGTTGCTTGAGGCGATACAGCTGCCTAAAGAATTAGCAGTTGTGAAGTGTGCAGCTCATGGACAAGGAGATGATTTTGTTACTCTTGGTAATCGTTTTGCCAATGACATAGCACAGTATTGTGCAAAGAACAATAATTCGATTAATCGAGGACGAGAAAGGGAGATGTCTTTTGTTCTGTGATGTTTACTAATGTCCTAGAAACGTGGGATGAAGTGAAACAGTTGCAGGATGAAGCAGGAGATGAGGAAATGAGAGATTGGATCAAGGCAGGTTGTGCCCCAAGAGAGACAGATCATGTTTGGATCTATAGAGATTGAAGACGAGTCATGCCAAATAGCATGTTGTCAACAATGGCAAGAATGTATCATGGTCAGGGACATCTGGGGAGGGACGCAATGATTAGGTCCTTCAAACAAACCTGGTACAATGCAAAGTTCAGGCTAATTGCAGAGAGCATTTGTCAAAGATGTTTGATTTGTCAGCAGTTCAATACTGGAAAGAAGACAGTGGTGAGTCTAGGAACAATAGGCAGAGAAGGAGGTCCTTTTACCAGAATGCAGATAGATTTCATTGAAATGCCCCAAGTGAACAGATTGAGGTATGTTCTAGTGGTAGTCTGTTTGTTCTCAAGATGGGTGGAGGCCTATCCGACTAGGAGGAATGATGGAATAACAGTGGCAAAGTTACTGTTAAGAGAGTTGATTCCTAGGTACGGGTTCCCAGTGACAATTGAGTCAGTCAGAGGTGGACACTTCTACAATGAGCTCATGGGTTTAATTTGTGAAGCATTGAGCATACAGCAGAAGCTACATTGTGCATACAGACCAGAGGCTTCTGGTGTGGTTGAACAGATGAACGGCACAATCAAAAACCGAATTGGTAAGATGTGTTTAGCCACTGGAATGAAATGGCCTGATGTCTTGCCTCTAGTGCTAATGACTATTAGGTCTACTCCAGATAGAACAACAGGGTTGAGTCCACATGAAATATTGATGGGACGTGCGATGAGACATGCATTCGTGCCTGTCAACAAGTTGATGACAATAACTGATGACATGATTTTGGATTACTGTAAAGGCCTGGCTGACGCAGTTCATTCTGTGTTTCACCAGGTTGGAGAAGACGCTACCACACTTGAGAAGAAGCAAGCCCATGATCTGAGTCCAGGGGACTGGGTGAGGATTAAGGTGCACAGAAGAAGAAATTGCTTGGTTCCAAGGTGGGGAAGGCCAAGACAAGTCATTCTGACTACGACAACAGCAGTGAAGTGTGCTGGTGTGAAGAACTGGGTTCATGCGAGTCATACTCTGAGAGTTCCAAATCCAAAGGATGGGACTGGTAAAGAGTATTTTGAAGAGTCAGATTCCAGTGATGATGCAGAAACTGAACCAGTGAGAAGAAAAAAGAATCCTGAAAGGGGGGGAGGAGAAAGAGAGTCAGGTGATTCTTTTTTCTTTTCAAGGGAGGCTTCAAGAGAAACATTGAGAGTCTCAGAGGAGAGATCAGATTCTGTAAGAGTGCCTGGAGTTCCAACGAGCAGTGGAGAAGAAAGAGGAGAAGAGAGTAATTCCACAGAGACTACACCTGAATCAGATGAGGAGGTTGAAAATCCACTTGAGATTACACCTGAAGAAGCGGGGTCAGTAGAAGATAGAGAGGGACAGATTGCGGAAGACCCCCGAGGAGGTGTAGGGAATATTCCTGATAAGCTAGGTGAAGGGACAAGTAGACAGCAAGAAGATTGCGTGTCGGAGACCCGAGGAGGGACAGAATTAGGGAAATCTCAATCGGTGGTGGAAAAGACTGTGGAGCAAAAGAGAATTGTTCATGGACAAGAGGCAAATGAGACAGAATCAGATGAGAGTGAGAATGAGAAATCAGAGGGTCGAGTTCTGAGAAAGAGAACTTGGATTGGAGAGAGAACTAATAAAGAAGTAAGACCAAAAAGGGTTGTAAGAGGAGATCTTTGGCCCAACAGGATAAAGAGGCTAAGGTACAGACTGACACGAGCAAGTGCAAGTTCAAGTTCATCAAAAGCTGAACAGGTGAACGAGGTGACCAGTCAGAATCAAGCGAAAGGTGAAAAACAAAAGGTCTCAAAGGAGCCAGAGGAGATCAAGAGAATTAGAAAACCTAACCAGAAGTATAGGTCACCGGAATGGACGTACGTGGCACTGTCTGAAGGTGAAGAGACAGAGAGTCAAGGAAATCCATAGGGGACCGTACGAGAAGTGGTTGAGGAGGAAACTGTTGGAATCCTGAAAGTTATCCTGACTGACATTGGAGAAGAGTCGGATGCTCAGGATGTTGTTGAAGATCTGATACAATTTGATGTTGCTGAAGAAGAAGTGAAAAGTGATGAAAATCCAAACTGAGTGAACAAAAAAAAGAGTCACTTGGAAAAGAGTGAAAAGAAGAAAATCTGAAATTAGCTGTTTGAAATAATCTAGTGTCCTAGTGTTTCAGTAGTGGAGTAGAAGAGGCTAAGTCAAAAGACACTGCCAAAGTAGTAAAATGGCTAACACAGAAAATAATCAAAGTAGATGTGCCTTCTTGAAAAGATGGTGTAGAATGTGCTGCTGCTGTACAGGATTATTAATGCTGTTATGGGGTGTACTTGCTTTATTAGTTACCTTTAGGGTTACAATAGATACTTTTGGAATACACACTGGGAATATGACTAACATAGAGAAGAATTCACAGAAAGTAGTTCCAACTAGAAGTAGTAACATTTACATACATAAGGATAGGTCAATTAATGATTTTTCTAGCAATGTTTTTTCAAAGTTGTTGTACGAATATGTAAAGACAATGGAAGTTAGGGATTGCTACGTCTGTATGCATCCGTTTCAGAAGGTGTTACTTATCACCATTTACCAGCTACGTATGGGATTTCATGTAGTGTGCTAAGTAGTGTTTTTTATTTGTTAGGGAAAATAGATTATGAGATGTCTAACAAAGATAACATTTTTGGGCAATTACCTATGGATAAGAAGCTGAATCCAGCTAAAGAAGCTAACATTTTTGGTGAGATTTTTATAGAGACAGAGGAATTAACGTTAGATTACATTTTTAGAAACAATTGAACTTGCAGTTTGAAAGAAGAGGAAAAGGCTTTCTTAGACTTGGTAGAGAAAAGGAGAGTGAGCATGAATGAAAAGGCAGGGAAATATGAAGTGAGTGAGACAATATGGGATATTGAGATGGGAAAGGAGTTGAGGAATGGGGCCAGTCCAACTTTGGCATTAGATGCACCATAGAAGGGTAAACTATGCATTGCCAGAAAGAAATCCCAATATGATAATTACTTTGTTGGGACTAGTGTCAGGGTCTACAACAGAGGAATTCTTACCATGTACTTGCACAGGAACAGAGATGCTAGTTCCCAATGCCCCCTCCAGGATCCTCCAGAGACTGAATTAGATCACGTCTCTAAACAACCCCAAAGGGGGAAGGGGGAGTGGATAAAATAATAAAAGAAAGAAGAGACTGGTTCAGGATTCTTCGGAGCTCCTCCGTAGCACCCTTCTTCTTGTCAGTATGTTCTATGGACCTTCTCTTGAACGATGCCTGAGGGAACTAATAGAACACAATACTTAGCACCCTAGTCTACTCTGCTCTTGTCTACCAACTCTACAAATCTTTAGTTGTACCCTTGGAAAGAACGTACCCCTTAATCCTCTTGAACTAGCCCCTCTTCGTATGGTGGTAGTTGACTGCCTGGAATGTTTTTTCTCTTATTGGTTCTGTACTGTTCCACCTGAGACATATAAACATTTAATGGTTAATACCTGTCCTTTAATCTAATTCTAATTATTATTTATTCTATTTATCTGCTCACCTACCAGTATCTTTTTAATGTAGCGTTCACTATTCTTCTCTGTATAGTTGTGATAGATTTCGTCGTCTTTTCCTTCACTAGGATGTATGTTCTGCGTAGTTGTTTTCTTGTTATTGCATTTATTCTGTTATTTTATCTTGTATTCATCTTTTTCTTTTAGCTTGATAATTAGCAGGTATCTCTCTCTATACTTAGGTAAGCTTTTCTCTTCTTATACAGTGACAATGTCTTTTATATTTCTTTTTGTACTAGCAATGCTTTTTTCGTAATACTCTTTCCACAATGAACAACATATAACTTAGCTTTCAAAGTCGGCTCCGTGTTCTTCTTCCTTCGAGCCGCTAGAGCTAGCTCCTGTCAAGAGTTGCTGAGGCGGAGTGGTTCTGTCAGGAAAAGTTCCTCACTCGAGTCTTGAAATCTCCTGACTTGGGGAACACATCGGGAAAGAACTAGATAACAGGGCCTTGGCTCTCCAAACCCTTACTGTAAACTGAATTAATCACTATTTTTGAAATTCTAAGATTTTCCTGAGACGCGCAAGTTCAGCTCCGACCTCGGGCGACGCTTCAGTGAAGTGCGCACTCGTTAGGGAGAGCGCGTTCCACCAAGGCTCCCCACAGGTGTGAAGACAAAGACTAGACCGCTACCGCGATTGTACCGCGGCGGCCATCTTGGAATGTCTTCTTTGCAGCAAGGCACTCCAAGCGCGATCTTTTGTGCATTTTCCACTTCTCTTGTTCCTGCTTATTTTCGGATATGCGTTAATCGCATTAACTACTCGTGTCGAAGGACCAGTGGTTCTGACAGTACCCCCCAACAACGGAGGTTCTTCCACTCTTGGTTTCGTAGGAAATCTTAGATGAAAGCTTCTCACAAGTCTAGGAGCGTGAACATCAGATGCAAGTTCCCAGGACCGCTCCTCTGGCCCATAACCTCTCCAATCAACTAGATAGTACAGTCTTCCTTTAACCTTTTTTGAGTCCAGGATTTCTTTTACCTCAAACTCCATTCCTGACTCCAATTGAATAGGTTTCGGGGGCAGTTCTTTCCTCAAGTTTGGGGAAGCTAGTTTTAATAAAGAGACGTGGAAGACTGGATGAATTTTAAGCTTGGGTGGCAATTTCAACTTGTAGGTTACTGGATTCACCTTTTTCACAATTGGATAGGGACGAATAAACCTAGGTTGGAATTTTCGATTTCCTTTTAATCTGAGGTTCTTTGTATTCAACCAAACTTCATCTCCTTCTACTAAGGGAGGGCCCTCCCTTCTTTTCTTGTCTGCATAGATTTTATATTTTTCTTTGGCTTGTTCCAAAATCCTGGATGCTGTTTGGTGAACTTGATTAAGATGAGAGACTAAATCTTTAACTGCTGGAACTGAGACTTCAACTTCTTGGACTGTGGAGTTAGGATGCCTCCCATAATTTAGGTAAAATGGAGAATAACCAGTGGATACGTTTTTTGCATTATTATGAGCAAACTCTGCTGCCCATAGGTACTCTGGCCAATCCTTGTCTTGTTTTAACAGGAAAAGTCTTAAGTATTGCTCTAGCTCTTGGTTCACCCTCTCTGTCTGACCGTCTGTTTCTGGGTGATAGCTGGTTGAAAACCTAGTCTCAATTCCCAGACCTTCTACAAAAGCTCTCCAGAAATGGGACAGGAATTGTGAACCCCGATCCGAAATGATGACTCTCGGAATCCAATGTAGTTTCACTATTTGTGTGCTAAAATGAGTAGCTAACTGTTTTGCTGTAGGAACCCCTTTTAACGCTAGGAAATGAGTCATTTTTGAAAATGCATCTACCACCACTAAAACTGTATTAACCCCCTGACAGGAAGGCAAGTCAGTTATTAAGTCTAGGATGATTGTGTGCCATGGAAAAGGGGGTGTTGGCATAGGTTGCAATAAACCCTTTGGAGCCTGCCGTTCCGATTTTCCCTGAGCGCAAATCTCACATGTCTTGACATATTGTTCAATGTCTTTATTCATTTGAGGCCACCAGTATTTTCTCTTTACCAGGTCTGCAGTCTTGAGCTCTCCTTTGTGGCCTGCCAAGAGATCATCGTGGCATTCGTACAGTGCTTGAGTTTGCAATTCACGCATAGGCAAGTATAGGGCTCCCTTATGGTAAGGTAAACGGTTTTGAACTTCTCTTCATTCCTCTTGTTGGGCCCATTTCTGCATGTCTTCTGGGTTTAAGACCTGAGCGATTAGTTCCTTCAAATTAATTGGAGTGGTGGCACAAATTATTTTGGAATCTGGAATTATTGTTTGATTTTTGGGCATCCCTTTTTCTTCTTCAGTCCCAATTCGAGATAAGGCATCTGCTTTCCCATTTTGGGCTCCTGGTCTGTAGGTAATCACAAAATCGTAGTCAGAGAAATACAGAGACCATCGAAGTTGTCGAGGCGTGAGGGTTCTGGCTGACTTCAAAAACTTCAAATTACGGTGATCAGTGAAGACTGTTACCACATGGTTAGCCCCCATGAGATAATGTCTCCACTCCTTGAAGGCGTCTTTTATAGCTAACAGTTCTTTTTCGGTTATGGTGTAATTAGTTTCAGCAGGTGTCAATTTTCGAGATCTATAAGCAACAGGATGCAGCTGACCCGTTTGTTTGTGCCTTTGGGATAGAACTCCTCCCACTGCCAGATTGGAGGCGTCAGTCTCTACATAAAATGGCTCAGTTGGGTCAGCGTGCAACAGGATGGGCGCTGAATTGAAGTCTTTCTTCAAGGATTCAAAGGCTTCCTCAGCTTCATTCGACCACTCAAAATGTACTCCTTTCTTGAGCAGGCGTGTAACTGGGAGTATTTTTCGTGAAAATTCACTGATAAATCTTCGATAAAAATTTGCGAACCCAATAAATCCCTGAACCTCCTTGACACTTGTTGGAGACTTCCAATCAATTACTGCTTGGATTTTTCGCTTATCCATGTTGATTCCAGATGGTGAAATCACAAAACCCAAAAATTCCACTTGTGACACGTTGAAGGAGCACTTCTCCAATTTCACAAACAGTCGATTCTCTCTGAGTCTTTGTAACACCTTTCTAACTTGGTCCTGATGCTGGCTCTGATCGACTGAATAAATCAAAATGTCGTCAATGTACACAATTACACATTGATCGATAAATTCGCTAAGAGCATCGTTGATAAAGTGCTGAAAGGCAGCTGGAGCGTTGCACAGTCCATACGGCATAACTTGGTATTCGAATAATCCAAACCTTGTTCTGAATGCCGTCTTCCATTCATCGCCTTCTCTCACTCTGATTAGATGGTAGGCTCCCCTCAAATCTAACTTTGTATAGATCTGTGCCCCTTTGACCTGATCTAATAGGACGGAGATGAGCGGAAGAGGATATCGTTTTTTCTTGGTAATTTTGTTAATTGCTCGATAATCGATACACATTCTCAAATCTCCCTCCTTTTTTGGCACGAAAAACAAAGGTGAAGATACCGGCGATTGAGAAGGTCGGATGAAACCATTCGCCAGATATTTGTTTATGTACTCATTCAGGTGCTGGTGCTCCTTTTCCGTCAGCGCATAGACCCGACTACAAGGCATATTGGAGCCTGGTTCGAAGTCTATTTTACAATCATAAACACGATGAGGTGGTAGTTGCTCGGCTTCTTGCTCGTTGAACACATCTTCAAAATCTTGGTATTCTTGTAGTATTTCTTGTGAATTTATGACGCAGACCGAAGCTTCTGCCATGCATAAGGAGATTGCCGGATTCTCTTCAGTTGTTCCATCTTTCATCTTGAAGCAGTTTCTTTCACAATATTTCGAATTCATTTCTATAGTTCTGGTGCTCCAATCGATGGCTGGATTGTGCTCAGTGAGCCATGGTAACCCTAATATGAGTTGAAACTGTGGGGCATCAATTAAATTAAACTGAATATCTTCGCGGTGCCCATCTTCAGAAATCATTTGCATTGATTCCATGTGACTCACAATGGGTCCGGAGGAAAGATTCGTTCCATCCACCGCTCGGACTGGCTCACTCTTGGTCTTTGGGATGGCGTTCAGCCCAATCTTGGTTGCAAATTTTAGATCACAAAAGTTTCCGGTAGCTCCCGAATCCACCATTACTGCCACTCCCATCAATGTAACTTGTCGAAACTTTATCGTCATGGACAAGATTAAGTGTGGTGACGATGATTGCAAGGTATTCGCCACTTGGTGTCCTTTCGGAGTTGATTCCTGACTAGCATCCACCTGTCCAACTCCTTCTACAGGTGGTGCTGAAAGTTTTCCTTCGGTTTAAAGGAATTTTTTGGTTTCTTTGGACAATTTCTCACAAAATGTCCACTTGAGCCGCAGTACATGCATAAATTGCCGATTCTTCTTTTATCCTTTTCTTCTTTCGAAAGTGGACCTCTTATAGTTCCAATTTGCATAGGTTCAGAGCTCAATGCTCCTTCTGCAACCTTTACAGCTTCTATTTTTACTCTGTCGAATCGTGGGGCTAACGGTCTGAAATCTCTTCTTTTTTCGCCTTTCCTTTCTCCATGACGGAAGTCCAGTTCTAAAACCAGGTCTATCAGGGCTGAGATCTCTGTGGGTCTATTTGGGATTTGCGCCAGAGCGTCCTTTAATTCATCTCTTAAGCCTCGATAAAATATTGCTGCTCTTTTGCTTTCTGGCCAGTCTGTTTCCATCACTAATTTATTAAACTGAGCCAAATAAGCCACGAGGTCTCTATTCCCTTGACGTAATTCAAGCAGTTCATTATCTACAGCCTGAGAAATTCTTCATCTATCAAAGATTCGAAGGAATTCTTATTTGAATTGGTCATAATCTTGCAAAAGTGGGTCGTCTCGTGAAACCAAGGGCATGGACCACGACGCTGCATCACCACTTAAATATGACAAAACAAAAGCCACTCTAGATTGCGCATCAGGGAAAATTGAAGGGCGACACATAAAGTGTAGAGAACATTGAGAAATGAAAACCTGGGCCTTCTGGGGGTCTCCACTAAATCTTTCTGGGGGTGCCAAAGGAATGACAGGGGATAAAGAGTGTATGACTTGTGTGGTTAGTTTATTAGGGTCTCCAATGGATGAATTTATGCTCTCTCTCCCAGGGCCTAATGGTTGTTTAACTCTCTGGGCCAGTTCTGCTGTCTCCTTCCTAGAATTTATTACTTCTTGTCGTAAACTCTGATTGTCCTCTCTAACTGCGACTAACTCCTTTTGTATAGCTTCTAAAACGGATCCCAGGGTTTGCAAGTTTATTCCTTCAGCCATTCTGTCCGGGTGCAAGTTTTAAAACGTGGGCACTTCACTCTGTCAGGGTCTACAACAGAGGAATTCTTACCATGTACTTGCACAGGAACAGAGATGCTAGTTCCCAATGCCCCCTCCAGGATCCTCCAGAGACCGAATTAGATCACGTCTCTAAACAACCCCAAAGGGGGAAGGGGGAGTGGATAAAATAATAAAAGAAAGAAGAGACTGGTTCAGGATTCTTCGGAGCTCCTCCGTAGCACCCTTCTTCTTGTCAGTCCGTTCTATGGATCTTCTCTTGAACGATGCCTGAGGGAACTAATAGAACACAATACTTAGCACCCTAGATTACTCTGCTCTTGTCTACCAACTCTACAAATCTTTAGTTGTACCCTTGGAAAGAACATACCCCTTAATCCTCTTGAACTAGCCCCTCTTCGTATGGTGGTAGTTGACTGCCTGGAATGTTTTTTCTCTTATTGGTTCTGTACTGTTCCACCTGAGACATATAAACATTTAATGGTTAATACCTGTCCTTTAATCTAATTCTAATTATTATTTATTCTATTTATCTGCTCACCTACCAGTATCTTTTTAATGTAGCGTTCACTATTCTTCTCTGTATAGTTGTGATAGATTTCGTCGTCTTTTCCTTCACTAGGATGTATGTTCTGCGTAGTTGTTTTCTAGTTATTGCATTTATTCTGTTATTTTATCTTGTATTCATCTTTTTCTTTTAGCTTGATAATTAGCAGGTATCTCTCTCTATACTTAGGTAAGCTTTTCTCTTCTTATACAGTGACAATGTCTTTTATATTTCTTTTTCTACTAGCAATGCTTTTTTCGTAATACTCTTTCCACAATGAACAACATATAACTTAGCTTTCAAAGTCGGCTCCGTGTTCTTCTTCCTTCGAGCCGCTAGAGTTAACTCCTGTCAAGAGTTGCTGAGGCGGAGTGGTTCTGTCAGGAAAAGTTCCTCACTCGAGTCTTGAAATCTCCTGACTTGGGGAACACATCGGGAAAGAACTAGATAACAGGGCCTTGGCTCTCAAAACCCTTACTGTAAACTGAATTAATCACTATTTTTGAAATTCTAAGATTTTCCTGAGACGCGCAAGTTCAGCTCCGACCTCGGGTGACGCTTCAGTGAAGTGCGCACTCGTTGGGGAGAGCGCGTTCCACCAAGGCTCCCCACAGGTGTGAAGACAAAGACTAGACCGCTACCGCGATTGTACCGCGGTGGCCATCTTGGAATGTCTTCTTTGCAGCAAGGCACTCCAAGCGCGATCTTTTGTGCATTTTCCACTTCTCTTGTTCCCGCTTATTTTCGGATATGCGTTAATCGCATTAACTACTCGTGTCGAAGGACCAGTGGTTCTGACAACTAGTGAGTGTCATGATACATACTTTATTGGAACAGGATGGGGTTTCAAGGGTGGTGAAGATCCAGTTTTCCCGGGAGTGTATTATATTTGTGGGAATAAGGCTTATTACAGGTTGCCTGACCATTGGTATGGCACGTGTTATATTGGCCTGGTCTTTCCAAAGATTTTTCATATAGATAAGATAGAAGATGTAGAACACATTAATCTACTAACACGTTTTAGGAGAGAAACTTGGTCAGAAATTGTAGGTGATATTTTGGGAGCTTTAATTCCAGCAGTGGGAATTTCATTAAATGCATATGGAATTCGGAAACTGTCAACAGTGGTGGATCGCTTATCGACAAGTACCCCTGGAGGATTTCTTTTGGTAAATACGGAAATGATTGCCGTACGTGCCATGTCTATGCAAAATCGACTTGCCCTTAATATTCTATTGGCCAAGGAGGGTGGAGTCTGTGGAATGCTGAAAGTTCAACATTGTTGCACTTACATTCCTGACGAAAGCAGAGATCTAAAGGTCTATATCAAAAATATTACTGATTTGCATGAAGAATTAGTACCACTGGAAGCTGAAAGTATCTGGACTAAAATGGCTAATAAGCTGCTTGCTGTTAAGAGTTTTATTGCTAAGATAGGTAGTACCATTATTGGTAAGATATTATTTCCTTTGACATGTGTAATTGTTGCTTTATTGTTGCTTAGATTAGGGTGTTTGTGTTGTAAAAACAGGGGAGGGAAAAAGAGAATAATTAGAGGAAATACTGCAAAGAAACAAAAGAGGTCAAAGAGAGACCCACAAGAAATAGAATTAGAAGAATTGAGGGAGAGTGTTTACTTGGAGTCGAAGAGGGATGATGAAAGAGAATCTGGTGTTTAATGTTGTTTCATAAAAGACATTTCAATTTCTCCTAAAAATGGGGACAACATTTTTTTTTTGGGTTGGTTTTTGTGGTGATATATATCACCAAAGGGGGGATTGCTGGAGCAGAGTTTTCTATTGAAAATTTATTGAGATTTAAACTCCAGTTTACGTTATATGTCATGATTAAAATTACTGATTTATAATCATTAATTACTAACTTTGTTAGAAGTTTTGACTAATCAACATTACTAATGAGAGAAATTACACCTGGGAATGCATATATGTTGCTTTATTAAAACGTGAACTAAATTGGTGAGCAAATTAATTAAATGGGTGTTGCAAAAGTGCTATTTGTTTCGTGTTTGCGCTTTTAAATAACGTGCTCTAATGCTTCTCTGTGTTGCAGACGGCTAGATAATTACATAAACATAAGGGTATTAGTGGGGATTAACACTGTATAATCATTACGATGTGGTAATGTTGTTTTATGTTTCTTTTAATTAAGATGGTCCGTTTTGGCCTAAACCAAGATGGCCGCTATTTGCAGCCTGCACTCGAGTGATTGAATTGTGACGAGAGGCCTTGCTGAACATGGTTGGAAGTCACCTGACCACAGCCTCTGTCTGAATTAAAAGTTTCCGTGAGGACAGCAGCTCCAGGCTTGCTGCCAATTGCCCTTGGAGAAGAATAAAGCCACAATGAACTTTGATAAACTTGCGGTGGCTTCACTATGGTTCCGAGGAAAAGCATTCATGAATGTATCGTTTTCCTAGCTTGAGTTTCCTTCTTCCGTGTTTTTATTTTTGTGATTTTTCTGAGCGGAGATTTTCTAAATGTTGCCAGTCAACATCCTTCCTGCTCGCTCTGCTCAGCAGCTCAACAGACGTTTAGAGTTTGTTTGTTATTTTTATTTTGTAAGTTTCATTATAAATAATGTTAGACTAGAGAGGGTCTAAGGCCACTTCTTCCCGAATCTATGCTCGTGAGGATCGACGCTGATCGAGAGGACGGCGACTCGGGAGACTTTACTGAGAGACCTGTCCTGACCCATTTAGCTAGAATAGGTAACTATGAGAATAATGATTTTGCTAATGATTGACTTTCTTTTGAAATAATTTAGATAAAAGATGATCTTTGTTTGAATTCTAGTGTCGGGTGGTTATTTCTTTGTCATTTATTGAGTTTCAAATGTATTTCCTATGTTTAAAATCATGACTCAGGACAATTTCTTTAAGGTCGCATTGACCTCGCTTTAGATGCAGATTGGTTTAGGATCTCTCCTATATATTCAGTGTGGATAGAGTAATAGAATGAATGTTAGTGTAATGGGCCCTAGCGTATGATGAGTGTATGTGCATGCGACTGTGGATTTACTCTGTCCGTGGAAGTAGGGAGAATTTATATGCTCCGATCTGCAGCATATGCGCCAGGGAGCTGTGCTGCAGACAGGTGTTCTGAGGCCAGGCCCCTTTTTACACCTCTCTGCAACGCAGCTCTGTGGCACTTACTGGAGGTACCTAGTGGTCTAGTTTGACCCTAGGGACCTTTAGGATTCAAGGGGACTTAATCTCTCAACTTAGAACAGCCACAGGGCGCGTTTACACAGTGGTGAAGGGAGGGGACGGGGCCTGAGGTGACGTGTGCAAACACGCACTATGGCACGTTTTAAATTGGGGATATAATTTCCCTCCAATACTGAGGGCCCCTGGGGGCTAACTAGCCCAACAAGTGCTTCCAGTAAGCGCCACTGAGCTGCATTGCAGAGAGGTGGTCCAGGCCGTGCCACTTTTTACACCTCTCTGCAACGCAGCTCTGTGGCACTTACTGGAGGTACCTAGTGGACTAGTTGGACCCTAGGGACCCTCAGGATTCAAATGAACTTAATCTCCCAACTAAAAACGGACACAGGGCGTGTTTACACAGTGGTGAAGGGAGGGGACGGGGCCTGAGTTAACGTGTGCAAAAACGCCCTGTGGCCTGTTTTAAGAGGTAGTTTTAATCCCCCTGCCCTATTATATACTAGGGGCTTACAGAGGAGGTCATGCTAATCACAGGGGGACCCCAACGCATAATGTTCCCTAGTGTATGTAGGTGTTTTCACTGTATTCTAAGTGTCTTTTAACATAGCACTGGCTCTAGGACTGGTTAGTCAGACTCAGTTACCACCAGTATCCGTCTGAAAAAGTTGAGGGTACAGGATGATTTTGCAACAAGGCTTCTTTCTGCTCTTCTTTTTGTTCTTTCTGCACGTTATCCTTCTTCCTGCACATTTCTTCGTCTTTGAGGACTTCTGTTGCTTCTTTCTGCACTTCTTTTTTTTCTTTCTGTGCATTTTTTCTTCTTTCTTCACATGTCCTATCTCTGTAGGCATAGTTAGAAATTAGCATTTAAAAAACCTTTGAAATTCACAGAAAAAACCATAGGTTTCAGGCACGTTATAGTTAGGAATTAGCATTTAAAAAACCTCAGAAATTCACTGAAAAAACCATAGGTTTCAGGTGTGTTATTGTTAGCTGGACTTTTCACTTGTACAAAACCATTGAAATTCCCCCGTTATAGTTAGTTCAGCTAACTATAACTCGCGCGCCCGCAATGCACTGCTGATGACGTCACATATTACATCACTCATGACATGGTCAGTGACATCACTCATGACATCACTGATGACATCTCAAATGACATGACTGATGACATCACTGATGACATCATCCTTGTGATAGAGTGGCAGACCTCCTCTCACCCTAATATAACCTTTGATACACACATTCAAAAATAGAGACTAACATTTTCAAAACAATGGACATACCAATACCAGTTACAACAACCTCTTCAGTAATTCCAAGATCCACATACACATCCACTCATTCACCAACAGTCCTATACAGTCACTCATACATGTACTCACTCATCATATGTACTCATACACCTATACATCCTGTTACACAATGCCACTCATCCATAGAGTTACTCACACACATAGTCACTCATGCTAATAAAGAATCAAACATACATTTACTTGCATATACAGTTATACACACACCACCACACTTACTTCTACGGAAACTTACACATACTTAGTCTTTTAAACAATCACTTATAGAAACACATACTTATTCATACAGGAACTCTTTCAATCTCTCACTCTCACATATACTCACTTATATACACCAATAGTCACATATACTAGTTTAAAACATATGTAGTTACTCATAAAGACACTATTGAGACAGTCATTCACTCACTAACACACCCTTACACACACTCATCCACCCATACAATCCTGCACACATGCTGTCTTCAACACATACAAACAGTGAGTCACTCATTCATGCACCTATGCACTACGTAATACCCCCACCGAACCATGCAGACACTCAGACTGATACTCAAAAAAACAACTAATAACCTATATAGACACCCATGTAGCTACTCACCAACCCATGCAGCCACTTATACACAAAGTGAGAGACTGATACAGATATTTACATATTTAAACATTGTAAATGTAAATGTATAGGTATTTATATAGCGCCGATCACCACTACGGGTATCTCAGCGCTGTACTCATACCGCTGAAGGAACCCTTCCTGGCTTTCCGTGTGAGGTGTCCACTCCTGGGCACCCCCATGGTGAGGCCAGGCATCCCAGCGCTGTTGGGGCCGTTGTGGAGATTAAGCAAGCTATTGCCCAGAGTTGCAGCGTGGGTCCCATGATTAGAATGGCAATGAGGCGAGAATATCCGGTCCGAGGAATTTATAGCCGGAGACCCTGCCGCAGCGGGAATCGAACCCTGGTCCCGGACCAGTGCTCTGCATCGAGGTCTGCCACTCTAACCATTGAGCCACACTTCTCCGCATTACTCACGCAGCCATGTATTCACTATGATACACTTAATCAGTCAGTTACACAATTAATTTTTCAAAAACAAATCATCCATTTAGACACTTATATACCCATTTATTCTTCCATCGACCTTGAGATATACATATATAAAACATATTTAATTTTCAGAAAAACACACATTCACTGGATGATGTCATCAGTGATGTAATATGTGACGTCATCAGCAGTGCATTGCGGGTGCGCGAGTTATAGTTAGCTGAACTAACTATAACGGGGGAATTTCAATGGTTTTGTACAAGTGAAAAGTCCAGTTAACTATAACACCCCTGAAACCTATGGTTTTTTCAGTGAATATATATATACATATATATATATATACCAAGGGGGGCCTAAGAATCATGATTTCCCCTATTTACGAAAATCCTGATTAAAGAATGTTAAGTGAATGGGCGGAATGCAATCTAGAATCGTCAAGAAAACTGGCACAAATCTTAGTAAAATACGCAAAAAGTGATCGGATAGATGTACAAAAAAAGATTGATGAAAGAAATGAGGAAATTAACAAATTGGAAGTCACAAACACAATCACCAAATATCGGGAAAATATGATAATAAGACTGCAGAAAGAAGAGGAGATTATTAAAAAAAGGAAAGATTTCAAGTTCCAGCGTGATAAGCATGATTTTGAGAACTGACAAGTTTTCACATTTGCAAAGAAATACGATGCCTTGAAAGCTGGAAGAAAGGAAAATCTGAGACAGGAGTCACTTGCTAGTGCCAGCACAAGCTTTCAAATCTCCACTTCCACATCTGATGTGAGCTCCGCCATAGAGAGCGAATCCGAATGAGAACAAAGCAGAGGCCTACGTTTGGGGTTTTCAAAGCTTTCTTTGGCAGAAGAGGTAAACTTCCTACGGCAAGACAGATGCCAAACCCTACGTCCCAGGATTCAAATAAAAAACAAAATAAAAAGCGGAGGGAAAGATGGAGGCAATGCTGTAAACGACAAAACCTACAAGAAATCAGTGAACAACAAGTGGAAGCTCAAGTCGACAGTAATATCAAAAACACAAATACGATAATAAAACTGTCATCATTAACCCTAAATTAGGCTGAAATGCAGCTATTGTCTTTGGGGTTATCGTTTTGTCCCGAGAGCAACTTTGACTATGCTAAAACACGTATAGGTGTTTACAAGTTTATTTGAAAATTAAAACTGCGAAAATACCACCTTCTCCCAAAAACAAGTAACAAAAGTCAAACTGAGGGAGTACAAACCCTTGCACCAAGTCCAAGAATCTTAACAGCAGCTGATGTTGAATTATTAAGTAACTTACAGCAATTGCAAGATGACAATACAGTAGAAATAGGCGCATCAGCTGATCTATTGCCTAACACCTGTGGAACTGTATGTACAGGTTTTAAACCAAAATCCACATTTCAACCAATCATGTTACGAGATTCCTCAGATATTTTCAACGATCATGTAATTTCAGAAGTGAAAAAACGTAATCATCAAGTATCACAGACTCGGTAACAGGCACAATCATCAGAGGGACAAATATTACCAACTGATAAAGAAATTGCAAGGCAATGATCAAATCATCATACGCAATTCTGATTAAGGAGGAAACATGGTAATCTGGTCAAAAAAGGACTACATGGAAGAAGCAATGAAACAATTAAACGATCGGGAATGCTACAAAGGGAGCAATCTCCCGTGCTTCTTGGAACAAATTTTATTCTAAATTACTAGCCTGGAAAAGCGCCGGCATCCTCAGTATGGACGAACTTAAATATTTAAAGAACGATCATCCAATCATGCCTGTGGTATATTTTATACCAAAAATATACAAACATGGTACAAAGCCACCAGGGAGACCAATCATCTCAGCTCGAAAAATCTTGCTGGAAAACACCTCCTGATACATTGACTTTTTTACAGAAACATGTACAATCACTGCCTTCATATATTCAAGATACCATTGACTTTCTCAGAAATATTGGCAACTATTCATGGGAATCAGACTACCTATTAATTTCCCTAGATGTGACATTACTATATATCAGTATTCACCATCAAGACGGTATAAAGGCCATAGAATATTATTTGGGATCAAGACAAATGTATCTTTACCAACATAACAAAATGGTAGCTAATATGATTACATTCTGTTTGGAAAATAACTACTTCATGTTTTTAAAACAGATTTTCCAACAAACTAGGGGAGTAGCAAGCTATGCCTGCCTCCATATGGGATGGTGGGGAGAACTGGTCCTCAAAGCAAAACACAAGAAAGCATTGGAGAATATTGTCATAGCATGGTTAAGATATATTGATGACTTGTTTGTGATATGGTGTGGCACAAAAGAAAGTGCACACACATGTATTGCAGAAATCAATGTAAATACCCTCAATTTACAATTCACAGCCAAAAATTGAAAAGAAATTGCATCGCAAAAAGACATCTGGCAATACCATTTTGCTTGCCACAAGTTACCACCCCAAACATTTGATACATAGCATCTCCTGCGTGAAATGCTAAGAATCAGGAGAATATGCAGCAATGATTCTGATTTAGTTAAGTCCCAAACAGAAAGTAAAACCAGGTCTTTGGCCAGAGGATTTTCGGAGAGCATAATTGATAGTAACATTAGAAAAATTAGAGCACTAATTAGGCCCGAATTACTTGCCACTACTGCTCACAAACACCACAAAAAAAAGATCAGAACACTAGACTAATTCTTACATATAACAAACAACAAAATGCGTTATGTAAGATAATCAATAAGAACTGGCCCATTGTTTTAAGTGACCCAATATTGGGCGACAGTCTGCCTAAACATCCTAGTATCGCTTTTAGAAAGGTGAGTTCTATGAAAGATTCCCTAGTTAGTAGCAGCCTGGAGTTTAAAACAGCAACCAATTGGATGACATCAAGGAAGGGGTTTGTTAAATGCACCACTTGTAGGGCATGTAGGTTTGGTATTAACAAGACCTACAAAACTTCATTTAAGGAAGAGCCCATCACTATCAAAAAGTTTCTAACATGCAATATATGTGTTGGAGTGCTCTTGTGGACTGCAGTATGTGGGTAGCACAAAACTGCAGGTCCACAAGAGAATACTCCAAAACTTGAGGGCAATAAGGAACTCAGACCCAACATATCCAATTGCACGTCATTTTAAAGACATCCATAATAACAACTTAGAACACCTCAAATATTTTGTAGTAGATTCAGTCCCTATTTATAGACATGGAGGCAACAGGGAAGCTCAACTTAGAAAACTTGAAACACGCTTCATAATTGAGCTATATACCAAAACACCACCAGGCCATAATTTGAGTGAGGATTTCTTCACATGCCTTTAAGTCTATAGTAGAATTATGAAACAGAACAAAAAAATAATCCTACAAATATCAAATGTGTATTTAAAGCACAAACAGAAATATGAATGTCCCTTATAGCACATTCATATTGTAGCTGCAAATTCCCGTATTTTAACTGTATTTATTTTTTAACACGCACATTAGCACTTTATGAGCAAGAAAACTTGTTAGGGTGGCAATTTAGGGTTATCAAATGCACCAATGCACTTTATATTAAAGAATTGACAAAGAAAAGTGACACGAGCAGGCCCACTTGGGCTTTATCAACTGTGGTCACAATCACGAATGACAGGGAAATTCATAGTAATAGTGTATGGGTACGATGAAACAAGTACCTATACAAATCAGTAATGTGAGTTAACATACTGTTTACAAATGAAATGAATTGAATTACATCTAATTTTATATGCACATGAAGATAAGTTTTTGTACAGCATATACAATTGACCTGTCTGCACTGATTTGGTATTTGAATTAACTTAGTTATTTGAATTATTTTAATTACTTAAATATCAGATGTGACTATGTATGCAACTTCTTTACGTAAAAAGTTGTTATGAAAAGACAAAGACATTACTCTTGAAAGTATATCTTCTCTATCAATGCTATTTTTTGCACCACATGTCTATGCACTTGTCACTTTAAAAAGGGTAATGCATTCTGCAGTCGCTTCATGTGATCAAGCCCTGTTGAGGCCGAAACGCGTCATGGCAGTGTAATGGATCAATAAATCGATTTTGCACCAGGAATTGATTAGTGAGGCAAAGTAATTGCTAAATAAGTGGCTTTTTAATAATTTGCAAAAAGTGGTCTCATTCGTAATGTCTCTTAGTTGGACAGGAAGTTGATTCTATAAAGAAGCTGGAAGAAAGGAGAAAGGAGAAAGAGAAGGCCCCTTGCCTTTTTTTCTTAAATGGCAGAACAACCAGAAGTTGAGCATTCGTAGAGCGTAAAAGCCTGGGGAGCAGTACATGCAGATCTTGAGTTCAGGTATTTAATGCTTGTCTCATGAAGCACCCAGTGTGCAATTGGCAGAGCTTTGAAAATTACTCTTTTTTTTAACCGAAAGCCAATGTATCTTCTTGCAGGATATTATTACATGCGACTGTTTCTGCAAATTAAACAAAAGTCGCACTGCTAAGTTTGAGGCGATGTGTCAGGTAGTCAGGAAGGCCAAGATAAAGGGCATTGGCATAATCCAGATGGGATAAAATCAGGGCTTGCACTGCAGTTTTCTGCGCATCATATTTTTCAGTGTTCTCAAGATCCAGAGGCAAGACCTGACTACAGAGGCAATCTGCCTTTTCATAGTCAGGTCCACCTCAAGCAGAACCCCCAAGTTCTTGGCTGCATTTGTTAGAGGGGGAAGGGGGACAGTCTGTAGGCCAACAACCCAGCCAGCCAGGAAGTGGGTCAGGGCCAAATAATACACTTCAGTTTTATCAGGGTTGCACTGAAGATTGTTGGCACTAAGCCAACTCATAGTAGCATTTATACAGGCTGATATCTGCCAGACACGCATCCTGGGAAGCCCCCTTGAGCAGCAACTGCGTGTCGTCTGCATATGAAACAATTTTAATGCCAAACAACTCAAGTAAGACTGTGAGGGGTGACATATAGATATTTAAAAGAGTTGGGCTGAGTGCAGAGCCCTGAGGAACCCTAGAATACAAGGATTTCACCTCTGAGCGGAACGGTTTCATCCAGACAACCTGCTCTCTGGAATCAAGAAATGAAGTGAGCCAACGGAGGGCTGACCCAGTCACATCAATGGTGGCGAGCCAGAATAGTGGGATGTTATGTGAAACCGTATCTAACACTGCCAAGAGTTCCAAAAGGACCAAAGCAAAGTTATATCCAAGGTCCAGGTTCAATTTTATTAGCTCGGAGATTTCCAATAATGCTGTCTCTGTGCAATGAGGCACTCTGAAGCCTGATTGGGAGGTATAAAGCACCTTAGCGAATGCTATAAAATCAGATAGCTGATATTTACCACTTTCTCCAAAACTTCCGACGGGGCTGGAAGGAGGGAGATAGGGCGGAAAATGGCTAATATTTTTATATCCGCATTGGGGCTTTTTTTAAATAGGGACACCACTTCCGCTTCCTTCCAGGAGCTAAGTACAACTCTGACACGTAGAGATGCAGAGAACATGGTTAAGTAGATAGGACAGATGATATCCGTAAACTGATGTACAATGTATGAGGGAAAAGGATCAAAGGGAGAGCCCGATTTACAGCTCAGGAAGCACTCTTTGAAGTTATCCTTAGAGAGTGGTAGAAAGCATGTAAGTGAGTCTCCCACCCTACCTGAAGAAGGATAAATAGGAAGTACTATATACTTCACAATTTTTAGGGAGTTGAGGTTCAGTTTAATTTTTTCAATCTTTTCCTCAAAGAAAATAATCAAGTTGCTACATAAGTTAGCATCTGCTACATATGCTGTAGCAAATGCCAAGGAGGCAGTAAACTGTGATATGGTCTTGAACATTTCCTTTGGCCCGTTCAAAGCCTCCTTGATCAATTTTGAATAATGACTGCCTCTAGATAGTTTAATGTTATCATGATATACATTTAGTGTAGAATTGTAGAGACTCTTCTCTTCGCTTTAATAGTGGCATCTCCAATTACGTTCTAATCTTTTGCAGGCTTGTCTTTCGGCAGCTAGCTCTGCTGTGAACCAAGTGATTGAAAAAGATCAAATCTTTTTAAGCGACCACCTTTCAGAGGCCACCTCGTCAGCTTTTGTAGCAAGCCAGTTATCCAATGTCGTATTATCATCTATTACATCACCTAGAGACAAAGCAATGTGGAGGCTAGATGATGCTTTTGTTTAGGAATACCAATTTTGTTCCAGGCATGAACAAGGCTACTACAAGCCTTAGAAGGCTCAGACTTCTTGTTAGGAAATGATCAAAAGAATGGCAGGATGAGCTGATCAGACCATACCACTCTTTTGGGAGCTTCCAAAATGATGGGAGAGTATGAAAAAAGTTCAATCAATAGTGTGCCCAGACTCATGACTGGGTCTAGAGGAAATCTATCTATCTATCTATCTATCTATCTATCTATCTATCTATCTATCTATCTATCTATCTATCTATCTATCTATCTATCTATCTATCTATCTATCTATCTATCTATCTATCTATCTATCTATCTATCTATCTATCTATCTATCTATCTACATATACCCAAGACCCTTCCACCCCACCTGCAACCACTGCACCCCATGGCACCAGACCACAACAGACCCTACTCAGCTGGATCCCCCTCACAGAGGACAACACCTTCAGGATCATGAAGAGCACCCCAGAGCACCCTTGGCCCCCTGCCCGCACCACATCTTCAACAGAGCAGGCATCACCATGGCTCCCGAACTCTACTGCACCATCCACTCCTATGCCGATGACGCACATCAGATTCTCTCCCTCACTAATGAACCAACAGTTGCCATGAACAACTTTAACAACGGGATGAAGGATGTCGCGGCCTGGATGAAGACCAGATGCTTCAAGCTCAACTCAGAGAAGACCGAAGTCTTCATCATGAGCTCCACCCCCCTGCCGGGAACACTCCAGGTGGCCCACAGCACTTGGAACATCCCCGTACCCACAGACCATACGCGGAACCTCAGAATCATCCTGGACTCCTCGCTCACCATGACCCTACAGATCAACGCCGTCTCATCATCCTGCTTCCACATGTTACACCTGCTCTGAAAGATCTTCAAATGGATACCCACTGAATCCAGGAAGACGGTCATCCATGCGCTAGTCAGCAGCAGAATCAACTACGGCAACGCACTCTACGCCGGCATCACCCAGAAACTCCTCAGATGATTCCTTTGTGTTCTACTGCAGCATCCCAGAGTGTTCTAAAGAACAACTAGAGCTCTAACAGCCTTACTTATGACAAAAGTATGGCACACCTGAAGCCATCTTGGTTGGAATAAACTGGTAACACTTAAAACATTTAATTTGAAAAGAAACAAAATGATGGGGTTCATTTTGTTCTAGAAATTATGGTTAGTACTGTAGAAAGAAAAATTAGGACATGTTTTAAGTGAGATCTCAAATATCTTCCTGTTATATTACAACAGGAGCAGCCTGTCAGTTGATGCCTTTGTGTTCTACTGCAGCTTCCCAGAGTGTTCTAAAGAACAACTAGAGCGCTAACAGTCTTACTTATGACAAAAGTATGGCACACCTGAACCCATCTTGATTGGAATAAACTGGTAACACTTAAAACATTTAATTTAAAAAGGAACAAAATGATGGGGTTCATTTTGTCACAGAAATTATGGTTAGTGCTGTAGAAATAAAAATTAGGACATGTTTCAAGTTTGATCTCAAATATATTCCTGTTATATTTCAACAGGAGCAGCCTGTCAGTTGATGCCTTTGTGTTCTACTGCATCTTCCCAGAGTGTTCTAAAGAACAACTAGAGGGCTAACAGTCTTACTTATGACAAAATTATGGCACACCTGAAGCCATATTGATTGGAATAAACTGGTAACTCTTAAAACATTTAATTTAAAAAGGAACAAAATGAGGGGGTTCATTTTGTCATAGAAATTATGGTTAGTGCTGTAGAAAGAAAAATTAGGACATGTTTTAGGTGAGATCTCAAATATCTTCCTGTTATATTTCAACAGGAGCAGCCTGTCAGTTGATGCCTTTGTGTTCTACTGCAGCTTCCCAGAGTGTTCTAAAGAACAACTAGAGCGCTAACAGTCTTACTTATGACAAAATTATGGCACACCTGAAGCCATCTTGATTGCAATAAACTGGTAACTCTTAAAACATTTAATTTAAAAAGGAACAAAATGAGAGGGTTCATTTTGTCATAGAAATTATGGTTAGTGCTTCAGAAAGAAAATGTAGGGCAAGTGAGATCTCAAATCCTCTTCTATTTCATTAGAAAATTCTGACATGCAGACTGAAACAATCACTTTCAATACCAGCAGTAGACTTCCAGTTAACTCCCTGGTGAGCAGTAGCTTTACTACAGTGATCTAATGAACAACTAGAGTGCTAACTTTCTGAATTTATGGCAAATGTGTGACACATCTGAATGCCTTCTTGATGGAATCAAAGTAAAACACTGAAAGCATTTCCTACTGAGGAGATTGCAGTAAATGAGGAAACTAGGAAACTTGATAACAAATAAGTCTCCCAAGATGGCCACCAGAGAAAAAAGAGCCCAAATGTAGCACAAATATCACCCAGATGTAGCCCACATATAGCCCAATGACAGAAGTGTGCAAAACACTTTTTATTTTTATTTTTTCTGCAGTTTTATAAAGTGCAGACTGGTTCGGTATTGCAGAGCTACATCTTACTCGGACCCCTTATTGTGTATTTTGCACGAAGTACATGAGATTGATCTTGCGAAACATTGTACTTTACGATTCTGTTAACATGAAGTTGCTCTGAATCGGGCTTTGTAACACCTGTTTTTACCTACTGGTTTTAATGAATTCTCACTGTATTGTATTAGGAAAGAGGATTTACTGTTTTTATGTACACTTTTATGATCTATATTTCTAAACCAGATCGAATAAAGTTTAATGAATTCTATGGCAGGACGGAGGCAAGGATTATGCATATCTTTCCTCACTTTATTTGCATAGCAGTTCAAAGAAAACGTAACACAACAATCATTAAACAAAAGAGTACACAAACATTAGGGCGGTAGTCTCCAAGGCAACTATAGTCCAATCATATCACAGTCCATGGTATATAACATCGTGACATCCCTTCCGCTTCCTCTTTCTTCACTGCTCGTCAGTTAAGTGCATTTCTTACATTCTTGGCTTAATCTGACGTTGTTGCTGTTTGTATAGCGTTTCTTGTGCACGATATTAGCATTATTGCCTTGGTTTTGTTTCATATTCCCTGAACAGCAGGCTCTTGCCCAAGAGCGTTCTCCCCCTCGCAGTTTCTTCCGCTGTGCGCTTTGCGTGCGGTGAGATCCTGTCAGGCGCGTCTGGTCCGAGCGAGGCAGCTCCGTCGAGCGCTCCCGCTGGTCTTTATGCGCGTTTGGGAATCCGGTCACTCCTTTAGTGTCCGCTTGATTCCCGACCAACCCTTGCCTAATTTTGACACCGCTACGTGGTGACTTCCCCACATGGCCACGTTAGTGACCAGCGCCACCAGGTGGTGGTAATTGGTATTGCACCTCCGTCTAGTCTTATAACAGCTTAGGGGAAAGCCCAGCTGTTGGAGCACCGGCGAGGGGCTGCCTTAAGGATTTTAAGGGCATTTGTTCTGTGCTCACACCCTCAGCTATCATGTCTTCTCCAGAAGACCATTTTTACTCCTCCTACCAGGAAGTGGAGGAGGAATGGCCCCCAACTTCTCCCTCCAGCAGTGGACCAAGCCCTCTCTCTGGCTATTTCTGGGGTGCTGGCTCCTCTTAGGGATCAGGTTGATAAGCTAGCGAAAAGCATCCCTGGGGTGTTCAGTGACCCAGGTCTGGTGGTGGCGGGTCCCAGTAGCTCCTAGATGGGGAATAAAAGGGCCGTTAAGTATAAAGCGGGGCACTTGGAAGGATTTGATAAACTTACGGAGGCCTTCCTCAAGAATGCGCAAACGCTAAAACATGCACCCTGCCGGGAGGAGGAGGAGTCGGGAGACGCTGTCACCACTATTGTAGACCCCAATGGCAGGTTTCCCTTAGAGGGAGAGGGTGTATCGGAGGACGATTTCTCCTCCGATGAGGATAAGGACTCGGGGCGTCCCTGGCATCCAGAATCCCACTCCTCTCAGTCCCGGGTTGGGGATGGGGTCCACTCGGACATGTTCGAGCCTACCCAAATTTACCATCCTAGGTCGGCGGAGTGGACCCCTGAAACCAAAGTGGCAGAGTATGTGGTGGGGAAAATCCATCAACCCCTTGAAAGGGAGTTCAGGAATAGGATGAGGGGAGAATGCCACAGGCCCTAACTGAAGGGGAAGGTGGCACACACGCCTGAAATTGATGAGAAACGATGTACATTTTTCTCCAAGTATATGAGGGATCCCAAGAAAGGAATTGATAGGTCTTGTACGTGGTAGGGCCCTTGACCCAAATTATACAATTGGAGGAGCTTTCAAAAGAGTCAGGATCCCCTTTGTCCACGGATATTGTGGCTGGTTGGGCGCACCACCCTAAATCCTAAAACACTACCCCCTCCACTACCCCCTCCACTACCCAAACACCACTGAACTACCCTAAACCCTAAAACACTACCCCCAGCACGACACCCTACACTACCCAAACACCACTGCACTACCTTAAACCCTAAATCTACCACAGCACAACCCCCTACACTACACAAACACCAATGCACTACCCTAACGCCTTAAACACTACCCCCAGCATGACCCCCTTCACTACACAAACACCACTGCACTGCCCTAAACACTAAATCTACCCCCAGCATGACCCCCTACACTACACAAACACCACTGCACTACCCTAAACCCTAAAACACTACCCCAGCATGACTCCCTACACTACATAAAACCCACTGCACTACCCTAACCCCTAAAACAGTACCCCTACGCTACACAAACACCACTGCACTACCCAAAACCCTAAAACACTACCCAGGCACTAACCCCTACACTACCAAAACACCACTGCACTACCATAAACCCTAAAACACTACCCCAGCACAACCCCCTAAACTCACAAACACCACTACACTACCCTAAACCCTAAAACACTACCCCCAGCACTACCCCCTACCCTACACAAACACCACTGCACTACCCTAAACCCTAAAACACTACCCAAGCACTAACCCCTACACTACCAAAACACCACTGCACTACCATAAACCCTAAAACACTACCCCCAGCACAACCCTCTACACTACACAAACACCACTGCAATACCCTAAACCCTAAAACACTACCCCAGCACTACCCCCTACACTACACAAACACCACTGCACTACCCTAAACCCTAAAACACTACCCAAGCACTAACCCCTACACTACCAAAACACCACTGCACTACCATAAACCCTAAAACACTACCCCCAGCACAACCCCCTACACTCACAAACACCACTGCACTACCTTAAACCCTAAAACACTACCCCCAGCAGTACCCCCTACACTACCCAAACACCACTGCACTACCCTAAACCCTAAATCTACCCCCAGAACGACCCCCTACACTACCCAAACACCACTGCACTACCCTAAACCATAAAACACTACACCCAGCATGACCCCCTACACTACACCAACACCACTGCACTACCCTAAACCCTAAAATACTACCACCAGCATGACCCCCACACTACTCAAACACCACTGCACTACCCTAAACCCTAAAACACTACCCCAGCATGACCGCCTACACTACCCATGCACCACTGCACTACCCTAAACCCTAAAACACTACCCCCAGCACGACCCCCTACACTACTGCACTACCCTAAACCCTAAAACACTACCCCAGAACGACCACCTACACTACCCAAACACCACTGCACTACCCTAAACCCTAGAAAAAAAAAACATGCCCAATCCCCCTTACCTCTCACTCCTCACGGTTCCTCTCTCCTCGTGGTTCCTGCTTCACGTCGTCTCTGAGGGGCGGTGCACTTCGTTGTGAGGAACTGGAACAGCCTCTGTTTCCTTACAACAACGTGGATCGTCTACATGTTTTTTAGAACGCATGGTCATTTACCATACATACCTTTACAACAAAATTTGTTGTAAAGGCATGCGTGGTAAATGACCATGCGTTCTAAAAAAATATGTGGTAATGACTTTGCGATGTACAACGCATGCGTGGTAATGCATGCGTTGTAATGGTATCGCGAAGTAAAAAAGTCGTTATGGCTGTTTCTGATCGAAACTGGCCCCTGTTCTTCGGTGAGACGTTTATTTGATTAATTAGGAGGAAGGAATGTGTTTTTTTTACTGAAAAGTGCATTCCCAGCTGTTGTATTGTGAAAGTGTCCGCGTGTCCTGGTTTCACTTCCGGTGAGAAAGTGGAAGAGTCTGATTGGATCTAAAGGAGTTCTGTTATTGGACGGGCCAGCGCGACACGTCATCAGAAAACATAGCTAATGGAAAGCGTCCTCCCTGAAGCGTGGAGCAGTGCCATGAGAGGTCAACAAGTGTGCATCCCACCGCAGTATGACCGTACCTCGTGACCCATGTGCCGCCTCCAGGGTACGGGAGGCAGTAGCGGCATCGCAGGTCCTCTTGAAGACTGTTGTAGCACTAATTCTACATTTTGGTATTGGGGCATTTTAACTTTGTTGCTCCTGCCAGATACAAAGAGAAGATCCTGTGTTATTCAGGGGCCTCGTTACCTTTTTTGTGGATTGTGGTGCTTGTCACTTCGCTGCCCCGCCGGTGCACACGACTGGGCACCCTACCTCGTGTGCCATCTGCAGGGCCCCTGCCTTCAGATGACTGGTTTCGGTTTCTGGAGTGGCAACATAAACAGTTGCTCCCAAAGGACTAGCCTGAACACTTAGGTGAATATCCCCTGCACCAGCATTCAACAGAAATTCTTTCCTAGCTCTCCCACGTCAACAAGGACGTCATATTAGCACGGCTTCGCTTGCGACACCGTATGACGTCATCGGAGCCATAAGACGACCTCGTAGGCGTGCTGACATCAGTTCCACCCATTTATTCTGTGCCACCGAGGCAAACAGGCGGACCAAGACATTTTCATATGTATACATAGTATAATAAATATATATATATTCACTGAAAAAAACATAGTTTTCAGGCATGTTATAGTTAGAAATTAGCATTTAAAAAACCTTAGAAATTCACTGAAAAAAACATATTTTTCAGGGGCGTTATAGTTAGTTGGGCACTTCACTCGTACAAAACCATAGAAATTCCCCCGTTATAGTTAGTTCAGCTAACTATAACTCACGCGCCCGTAATGCACTGCTGATGACATCACATATTACATCACTCATGACATTACTGATGACATCTCAAATTACATCACTGATGACATCATCCAGTGAATGTGTGTTTTTCTGAAAATTAAATGTTTTATATATGTATATCTCAAAGTCGATGGAAGAATAAATGGGTATATAAGTGTCTAAATGGATGATTTTTTTTGTAATGTTGATTGTATAACTGACTGATTAAGTGTATCTTAGTGAATACATGGGTTAGTGAGTAATGTTTAAATATGTAAATATCTGTATCAGTCTCTCACTTTGTGTATAAGTGGCTGCATGGGTTGGTGAGTAGCTACATGAGTGTCTTTATGGGTTATTAGTTGGTTTTTTGAGTATCAGTATGAGTGTCTGAGTGTCTGTATGGTTCGGTGGGGGTATTACTTAGTGCATAGATGCATGAATGAGTGACTCACTGTTTGTATGTGTTGAAGACAGCATGTGTGCAGGACTGTATAGGTGGATGAGTGTGTGTATGGGTGTGTTAGCGAGTGAATGACTGTCTCAATAGTGTCTTTATGAGTAACTACATATGTTTTAAACTAGTATATGTGAGTATTGGTGTATATAAGTGAGTATATGTGAGAGTGAGAGATTGGAAGAGTTCCTGTACAAATAAGTAGGTGTTTCTATAAGTGATTGTTTAAGAGAGTAAGTATGTGTAAGTTTCTGTAGAAGTAAGTGTGGTAGTGTGTGTATAACTGTATATGCAAGTAAATGGATGTTTGATACTTTGTTTGCATGTGTGACTATGTGTGTGAGTAACTCTATGGATGAGTGGCGGTGTGTAATGGGGAATGTATAGGTGTATGAGTACATATGATGAGTACATGTATGAGTGACTGTATAGGGACTGTTGGTGAATGAGTGGATGTGTGTGTAGATCTTGGAATTACTGAATAGGTGTGTTGTAACTGGTATTGGTATGTCCATTGCTTTGAAAATGTTAGTTTGTATTTTTGAGTGTGTGTATCAAAGGTTATATTAGGGTGAGAGGAGGTCTGCCACTCTGTCACAAGGATGATGTCATCAGTGATGTCTTCAGTGATGTCAGTTGAGATGTCATGAGTGATGTCATGAGTGATGTCACTGACCATGTCATCAGTGATATAATATGTGATGTCATCAGCAGTGCATTGCGGGCACGCGAGTTATAGTTAGCTGAACTAACTATAACAGGGGAATTTCTATGGTTTTGTACTAGTGAAATGTCCAACTAACTATAACGCGATATATATATCAAAACAATTCCATTTCAGGCTATCAGTGGTGCATATACTATGCAAAGAAATGCAGAGAAGTCTTGGTAGGTTCCACGTTTAGATGGAGAGCAGCTCCTGATTAGAGCAAATGTCTGTTTTCCTAGCAAAGTTTTTAGGCATAGGATTAGGGCAATGCTATCCACGCCGAGCTAGAAAATGAAAAATGCTTTGCCTTTTCTACAGCTGTTATGTAGTTTCCACCCATTAGTAGGAAGTGCGTGTTTGGGTGCAATATAAACTTAGGATGGTGACAGACTGATTTTATTAACCTCCGTAGCATATGTAGTCCCTAGAACCAGCTAGCTCACAGTGCCACCGTTATTCCCCCAAATCTAAACAGGGGTCAAACAGTTCTGACAACCACTGAACATGACAACTCTGTTCCATCAGGAAACATGGTGACAGACCGCCAACTTTTCGCTCAGTCACTCATGCCCTCTTTTGCTCAGAGAAATATACCAAGAATACACAGAGGGACGTTTTCAATATTTTTTTAACTTAAGTGATTCCTGCATAGAATATATGGGCTGCGATGATTAATAGACAGAAGCAGACGGAAGTTATAATGAATGTCAGAACAGTGAACAAAATGACTAGCTTGACAATTCTGTTGACACAACTTATATATGCAGACATATAAAATAGTACAACTGTGTAGCGCACTCCTAAGATACGAAACCCCTAAGATGTATGTTTTGCCAAGAAGCCATCTCCTGAATGATCTAACCCAATTACCTGATAGGTAAGAGTGTAAGACCCTGTCTTGCTCATGAACTGGACACCCCTCACGGAGATGTCGGTCAGCTGGTAGGCAAAAGCTTAGGCATGCAGAGACCTCTCGAAGTCAGAAGAAGTGTCTCCTCTGATTATGTCAGGAAATAAAAGGTTATATATTGAAAATGCTATCCTTGCCTCTGGCAGAGATTGTGATCGGCCTGCCATTGTCTGTATTTCACAGATAGCTGCGTAGTCACATGGACGTAATAATAAAACACATTTGTGTCATGCACTTCCAAAGTATTCCATGTCAGCAAGGCCAGTGTTTCCATGTAACTAGTCTAAGAGTCACAAATGCAAATGTGTGCCAAAGGCTGATGTGAGAAAAGGGAAGGCAACTTTAGGAGAGGACCATGTGTATGTAAAAATGGCACTAACTGGGGCTAACTCGGGCACATGACACAGCAAAGTCTTTAAGCATAGGATTAGCACAGTGCCACCAATACCGAGCTATAAAATGACAAAAGCCCTTTACCACTCCAGGCACAGTATCAAAGCTTTAGAATGGTAAAATACCATCTAAGCCAATGTGGAATGAATAAAAGCAACCCCTAACACATGTTTTGCTATGATTATAGCACTTCAGAGAGTTTTAGCTTGGTCCAGACACAAGGGAGCACTCAGTATAAGTCAAGCAATACCCTTTCAGGTTATATATTTAAAAAAGGGGGTATACTTACATTTGTGCTGTAAAAGCATGCATAGTAAAGGCAAATGTGTGGTTAAAACTTGCATGGTAAAGGCAATGCATGGTAAAGGCACTGGGTGGTAAAGGATGCGTGGGAAAATATATGAGTGGTTCCGTCATGCAACCTTGCGTGATGCGCATGAGATTTAGAGATATGCTCCAAACATGCCACAGTGAACTGTTAACTCCACAGAAGATTGAGGCATTGAAGAAAAGTGTTGCAACAGATATAGTTGCATATGAGGATACTTACCTTTTTTACCCTTTTGGAGTCCTATGTATCATGTATATAAAAGACCTATTGAAGGGAGGGGTGGTGAGCAGTGAGATAGGAGTAGAGTATAGATATGTTTTTGGTAACTAGGTGCAGAGTTTACGTGAAGGAGAATGGCTGATTGTGTGGATGGCTTAATGTACAATAAACATTACTTTAAAAGTAATGTGTCAAGGTACCGGGAGCCAGTTTAAGGATTTCATCACTGCAGAGATGCAGGTCTCGATGGAGAAGCAGTCTTGAACAGTATTTTGGATTCTCTCTGTTCTGTGAAGTAGATAGATGAGGACTCCAAGATGTAGCCCTTTGTTATATTGAATGGGAGAAGTACTACAGTGATAGTGGCATGAACTATTTTTGGGCAACCTATGCTAGGGAAAATTCAACACCAGAATCACATGATATAGATGTATTAGTAAGAAACTTTATTTGTGCTACAAAGTAGAGACTGAATTGCGCAATCCACTAGATTGTTTATGGAGCTAGAATCTATGGCCATATTTTATTTTGTTTCTTTATTTCACACATGTATATAGCTCTCCAGGACCAACAGGTATTCGGATACTTTATGTGTAGCTTAGAACCAACTACAAATGACTATGTGTTGGCTTACAAACAACAGCATAGAGGTATATAAGCAAAATAACTAGAGTGAGAAGTGCAAACATAGAAGAAAAGTTTATCAGAGATTATTAAGAATTCAGTTGTGGCACTGGCAGACTAACCAAGTTGTGAGATGTCTTCTCAAGGTATATAGCATGGGTGCATTCCTGAGGTCTAGGAGTAATGGCAGGGACAGCTTCACCTGTGAAAGATTGCTTCTGGGACAATGTTGTGCTATATTTGGAGAGTTCCAGTAGGGGAAAGTTTTGGTTTCTGAGGTCTCTCAGGCCACTTGAGGTGACATGTTGTACTAGATAAAGCAGGTTGTTTTGGTGAATGGGTTTGTAAGCTTGCCAGCAAAGTTTGTGTTGTAACCAGGCTTTGACAGAAAGCCAGTGCACCTCAAGTATTAATTGGGTGATGCATTTTCAAAGGTCAGACTGCATGTATTTACATCATGCATTGCAATTTATCATTGGTCTCTTGAAACTCTTGGGAGAAGAAGTCTGTGTTTTGAGGACATGGAGGTAGAACCTAGCTGACTTTTTACCTTATTAGTGAAGGCATTATCTAGAGTGAAACTACTGTTGAGGAGGGAGTGGAAGAGAAGGCTTCAAGTGTCATGAAGTCATCAACTCTGGTCATGTGGGATGGGGTGACGATGAGGAACTGAGTCATCTGAGAACTGAACATACAGACACAAAATCCCTTGCTCAATTCTGCTAACTCTAATGAAAGATTGGAAAAATTGCAATATCTTGATTATAAATGTTTTCAAGTTAAAGTGAGTGTCATTTGTGTATTGAGGATTGTCAGATAAACATTGAACAGACCTGGGGGCAGAATTGAGTGATACATTCTATTAGGATGCTGTGCTGCCCTGTGTCACTGGGAAAGGGCATAACATGCACCATATTTAAGCAATACAGCACATTCCTGTCCTTTCCCCCTGCACTGGCATAGTTTCTGCAGCCTAGCACCAATGTAGAAACTCTTGGACCAAGGTGCAATGGTGCCTATGTTTTAGGAAGGATTGTTTTGTGCAGGTAAAGGGCATCTATCTTCCTGCACAAAAACAATACATAGAGGCGTTTTCCTCATTCTATGTGTGCTGAAGAATGCAGCACACATAGAAAAAGGAAAAACAAGGAGAAATAAACATATTTCTCTTTGGTACACCTCAACTGGGGAGGAGTATCTTTTTGGCACATTCCTAGGTTTACCAGGTTTGGTAAATCTGGGAATGCATACAAAACCATGAAAGTTGTGTGGGAACACCCACCACAACACCCACGGTACACCTCCCTTGCACAGAGGAAGGCAATGTGTCAATTTGCACCGAGTTGCCTTATTCAGATTTATGAAGTCATTCTAAACCATGCAATGTGGCTTTGGTGGTTTTCATAAATCTGACTTAAAGGATTGCGTCACGCATGTAGCACTTTGCCTGGTGCAAATGTGACGCAAGCCTCTTATAAATATGCCCTGTAGTTTATATAGGTTAAAAATATTTACCAGAAAAGAATTGCCAATATGTCAAATGCTGGAGAGATATCATCTGTGTGTAATAATATCGCAATTTCCTTAAATATTTGGTATTGGCTGAGACAATCCAATGTAGAAAGGCTAAACTCTGTGAAGAAAAACTCAATACACTGAGACTATGTATAAACTAACCTCATTTAAACAGTTTTGGAAGGAAATATTGTTTAGGAAAGGTATAAATATCAATATAAACAAAACCAGTTTACATGCAAATCCATAGAGATTACAATAGACAAATCTGTATGGGCAATGGGTTTTCTACAGTATGAATTTTAGGAGGTGGGATACGAACATGGGTGTTTGCAGTGGAGGAGTAAGGTGTTCACCACTGGTAATGTAACTTAAGGCCCGAAAAGTTGGAATATATGCACTAGTATTGTAGAAAAGCTGCTCAGACACATCCATACTTTCTGGGCATCAAGGCAAAGATTACTTGTAACATGAAAAAGTATTTTGAAGACGATAACAAAAGCAAGTTCAATTTCAATGCTACTACCTTCCTGCCAATTGCCCAAGAATTGCACTAAAGAAAGTGGACAGTGAATCACAAGGAATAAGTGTGGGGCAGTAGGAGCATGTATGAAAATCTGCAAATTACACAGAAATTCATATGTGTGTTGGGTGTTTTATGGAATAATTTAAATGTGTCAATCTATGCAAACCATAAATTTAAATCTATAGTCCACCCACACAAGTCAACTCCACCACTGCATCCTACTTCCACACCCATGAGATAATGAGGGAGATCTTCAAATGACTCCCAGGCAACACCAAAAAGACAATTCATTAGTCACCAGCAAGTTGGACTAATGGAACACCCTCTACATCGGGATCTTCAAGTAACTCAGAAGTAGACTACAAACCATCAAGAACTCGGCCGCCAGACTCATCCTAAACCGCCCACATATAACTCACATCACACTACACCTCAGAGAGCTTCACTGGCCCCCGATACACAAACACACTCATTTCAAACTTTTCACACAAATTTTCAATGCTCTACACAACTTCAGAAATTCCGAAAAATGCCAAAGTGCTGGCTTTTCAATTAGCCAACTTACCCTATGCAGGCCTAGGCACACACACCTGCTCAGTGTCAGGATACATTTGTGGGTGATAGTGTGTTTACAAATATGCATAACATACGATAAAAGTGTTTAGATGTACCAGCGGCGGCCATACTGCTTGACACAGAAAAGGCATTCGATACTCTTGAATGGCCTTTCTTCCTATCCATAATGCGTCGGATGGGCATGCCGGCTGGTTTCATTGCCACCACGACGCTCTTCTACAGTCGGCCCATGGCAAGACTCCGCATTAATGGCACGTTGTCACGCCCGTTTGCTCTTACCCGTGGCACCAGCCAGGGTTGTCCGCTGTCCCCTATTTTGTTCATTCTCGCCATGGACCCTTTAATTCGACATTTTCAAGAGCGTCATCTTCATAGAGGGCTGCAATTCAGGACAGGTCCCCTATTGGTTTCATTGTATGCCGATGATACTATCCTTTATGTCAGAGAGCCACATCTGAACCTAGCACCGCTTATACAGGAAATACTCCGCTTTGGTCGGCACTCTGGGCTGGGAATCAATTGGCACAAGTCCATTCTTTTTCCGTTGACCAGCAGCACCTCCCCTTGGCAATGCGAGTTTCCATTGGAGTGGTGCTCGGACACTGTCAGGTATTTGGGTATCCACATGCACCTGAATCAAGATCAGATTATCCGACTTAATTATGGCTGCGCGATTGCGAAACTGGAGTCGCAGGTTGACAAATGGCTACGGCTACCTTTATCCATGGCAGGCAGAATCGCTATCATAAAGATGATAGTGCTTCCCAAATTTCTATATTTTTTAAATAATATCCTAATACCCCTCACTCAGAGTTTTTTTGCCACATTGCGATCCCATCTGGTAAGATTGGTCTGGGACGGTAAACAGCCCCGGATCCGGTGGAAGATACTCACTCTCCCGTACGATAGAGGCAGATTTGGAGTGCCTGATTTGATCTATATTACCTGATCGCACAATGCGCCCATGCCTACGCCTGGTACAACCCTGATGCGCGGATCCCATTTCTGCGCCCGGAGGCTGACTTTGTACTTCTTGATCGCTTGGCTGCGGTACTCCCTAGAGGCGAACCCAGGAGTCCGGTCGACATACAAACGGTCTCGACCACTAGCTGGGCATGGAACAGGCTCCTGCGCTACACGGGCCAGTCCATTTTATATTCCTCATCTCTTCCTTTGCCGAATGCTCGTTGGCTTCCCATAACCGGCGAGAAACTCGTGCAACGCACATTGACCAAGTTTGCAGTCACCAAGATGGGTGATTTGTACCCGGGCGGACACATATTCTCGTTCTCAGAAGATGCACGCTTCTGGGACGCCACATTCATGAACAAATTTGTTCTCAACCGTCTTTATTTAACAGCAAGGTCTGAGATAAGGGGATTACCATTAGAGCCTGCCTCTTTCGAGCCATTGACTCTCCTCATTGAGAAGGAAACAGGGGCACATATAATCTCCAAACTGTACAAACTGTGTATAGCACAGGTTCCCTGCATAGACGATAAGCTGCGTTTGGAGTGGGAGTCCAACCTGGGACATCCTATTTCGGATGATCAATGGTCCGCCTGCTGCAAGGTCACCAAAAGAGTATCATTAAATAGTTGCCATAAACTTTTACATTATAAGTTTCTTCATAGAAGCTACATGACACCTGCAAAACTACATAAAATTGACCCGGAGAGGCCCCACATATGCTGGAAATACAGCGTCCCGCACGCTGATTTCGCCCACATGACTTGGACCTGTCCACGTATACAATCGTATTGGGTGCATATACACAAAATACTGGGGGAGATTCTTGGGCTTACTTTGGCTCCTACCCCGGAGGTGGCATTGTTGGGATATACGGTCAATTTTCCCAAGACAGTCCGGAGGTTGGCATCCCTGGGTTTTCTGCTGGCAAAACGAGAGATTGCACTGCGCTGGGGGGGGGGGGGCGGTTCCCACGACACATGACTGGCTTAATGGTTTGGCCTTCGGCAGCACAAACAACGAGATCTATTCTAGTCTACTTCCCAGCATAGCGCGCCCTAAAGATATCTGGGGTCCCTACAGAGCATATATTGCGGCACTGCCCACTGCCTCTTCATCCCACTCTAGCTCAGGGATTGTGCCCACGGGGGTTGGTTAGCTCATGTGGTCGGAACACTGTTACGCCGAGCGGGGCATTTTGGGTCGTGGAGGTATTATCCCGTTCCCCCCCCAGACAGGCTCAGATTGTGGAGAATGCCTGGGTCTGAACCGCACTAGTTTGTGAGTATCGTTTTGTTGCCAGGGAAAAAAATGAAAGGGATAGGGCTACGCAAATGGAGCTGTAAAGTTGCGACTGGACTGAATTATGCTGCAAGGGCGGGGGTATTGTCATTTCAGAGATATAAGTATATACTGTAAGTGGAGACAGATGTACTGTCATTGAAATGTGTTTCACACACCAAAGACAAGTGTAACTAACTGATGAGATCTTATTGTTGATTTGATAATAAATGATAAATAAAGTTTAAAAAAAAGTGCTTAGATGTACACATTTTTGAGAAACAGGCCCTATATTATTAAGGTTATATCCGATCATTCAGACATGTATGGTCACTCCTCCATCTTGATAGGAGTGTATAATTACTAGCTTTTTAAACGACACTAAAATCCCAAACAATGTGTCTTACAGTAGACAATATCTTTATTTTATTTGGATTTTAAAAAAAGATTACATTTAGGTTAAGGGGTTAACAAAAGCATAGGTAGCTTACCTGGCTCAAACTAACCCATGTCTTAACTGGTAGTAAACGTTTGAAATAGACATTTATTCAGCAGATACTGGCAGGAATCAAGACAGGAGGTATAGCTTATTGCTTTAATCTGTGGGAAACAAGTCCTCGCAGGGTGTGGAGAACACACAGTGCAGTGATGGCAAACTAAATTTCCAGTAGGCCGTAAGCACTCACATAGTTTGGGGGAGTGGGACGATTTTGGTTATCTGTGTTTATCTTCCCTCCAAGTTCACAATGTCTTTGCTAGGCACTTCTGATACAAGTTGCTGAAGTCAGGACTTTGCTAAGCAGAGCCAGGATTTTCTTCAAAATGAGCAGTGTTTTTCTTTGGAGTTGACTGATTGAAATTGGGAATATATAGGAGTAATTTGGAGACAAATTATGAATACAAACTTAAAAGTATTCTGAACATCTTGAACTTTACTAAAGACCTAGGAATGTCACATAATACCACCCTGTCATGGAACATGAGGGATTCTTAAGTCAGGACTATGTTGCACATTCTATGCAGAAATGATTATGGGTAGGGTATTCAGAGTTCTAAGAAGGCTTATTAGAGTTGCTACAATAAGAATCATTTGATATTTATCTTTTTTAAGTTTGGTGTCTCTGGAATCCTAATTTAAAATCCAAACTTATTGTGAAGTCGGATTTTAAATTACAATTCTGAAAATGCCGCTTTTCTTACTTTAGTCTTTTGGTGCCTGCTGCCTGTCTCTGATTGTATGTCTGGGGTGGGTGACACCTAGGCTTTGTGTATTCCCTGTAGACAGCCACACACAATGGGACCTTAGGTGTGATTTGATGGGCCTTCTTCTCTGGATGAGAGGGAGGAGCTGAACCCAGCCTCTCAATCAATCAATCACGGGTTTGTTAAGCGTGACTACTCACCCGTAAGGGTCTCAAGGCGCTGGGGAGGAGGGGAGGTTCAGGTTCCAGTCCATCAAGGAGGGGGCCTGTCGAAGAGCCAGGTTTTGCGGTTTCTCGTGAAGATGGGGAGTGATGTTGTCTGCCTGAGGTGGAGTGGTAGGGCGTTCCATGCTCTGGCCGCGAGGAAGGAGAAGGAGCGGCCGCCTGATCTGGTCTTTCTGGCATGGGGAATCACAGCGAAGGATAGCGGGGCTGACCGTAGGGGCCTTTAGGGTGCGTGGAAGTTGATTCGGCTGTTGAGGTATGCTGGTTTTGTGTTGTGGAGGGCTTTGTGTGCGTGGGTGAGGACCTTGAAGGTGATTCTAGCCTCGATGGAAGCCAGCAGAGTGTGCGCAGGTGTTGGAGATGTGGCAGTGTCATGGCAGGTTGAGAACCAGTCTTGTGGTGGCGTTTTGGATGTTTTGTAGCTTGCGGGTGAGGTTTTTGTTTATTCTGTTATAGAGTGTGTTGCCGTAGTCGAGTCTGGTAATGAGGGCATGGGTGACGGTTTTTCTGTGCTCGAGGGGGATCAATTTGAAGATCTTACATAGGAGGCGGAGGATGTGCAAGCAGGAGGATGTGACGGAGTTGATCTGGTGGTCTATTTTGAGCTCAGAGTCTAGGATGATTCCAATGTTGCGTGCGTGGTCCGTGGGGGTGGGTGGGCTACCGAGGGCAGGGGCCACCAGGTGTCATTCCAGGCATCGGTGTGTGGGCCCATGATGAGTATTTCTGTTTTGTCGGTGTTGAGTTGTAGGCAGCTGCTTTTCATCCATTTGGCGACAGCTTCCATGCCTTCTTGGAAGTTGTGTTTGGCAACGTTTGCGTCATTGGATAGGGAGAGGATGAGTTGGGTGTCATCTGCGTATGAAACAATGTTGAGTCCGTAGGTTCTGACGATGGGGGCGAGAGGAGCCATGTAGATGTTGAAGAGCGTTGGGCTGGGGGAGGACCCCTGGGGGATTCCGCAGGTGGTTGGTGTAGGGTATGAGAGGAAAGGGGGGAGTCTGACCCGCTGCGTTCTGCCTGAGAGGAAAGAGTAGATCCAGTCGAGGGCCTTGTCCCGGATACCTGCGTTGTGGAGTCTGCGTATTAGGGTGCGGTGGGATACCGTATCGAAGGCCGCTGAGAGGTCGAGACGGATAAGGGCTACTGTTTCTCCTTTGTCCAGTAGGGAGCGGATGTTGTCTGTTGCGACGAGGAGGGCGGTTTCTGCACTGTGTTTTGTTCTGAGTGCTACACAAACAAATTATGGATGGAATGCTGAATGAATCATACATTCACCCCCAGTCAAGAGATCTGGGTTAAATCCATCATTCATTTACTTACCATGCCACCCCAGTTTAGACCCAGCCATATGCAAATCAGTCTAGACCCTGTGCCTCATGGGAACAGTCCAGACCGAACTGCCAAGCCAGGTCCTCCCTGGATCAGAAACAAGCATCCTGGGACTGGTTTCAGGGTATGTCACCCTTCTTCAGCCAGGCTAGCTTGAATCTAGTGGCACAGTGAGCAAGGGACCCACATCTGGGCATACCCATCCCACATAGGGCAAAAAGTGCTACACAAACAAATGATGGACGGAATGCTGAATGAATCATACATTCACCCCCAGTTAAGAGATCTGGGTTAATTCTATTGTTCTTTTGCTCACCATGCCATCCCAGTTTAGACCCAGCCATATGCAAATTAGTCTTGACCCTGTGCCTCATGGGAACAGTCCAGACTGAACTGCCAAGCCAGGTCCTCCCTGGACCGGAAACAAGCATCATGGGACAGGTTTCAGGGTATGTCACCCCTGTTTTTTTCTGAAGCCGGATTGTGATGGGTCGAGGATGTTGTGCTCTTCGATAAAGGTGACAAGCTGGTTGTTGATGGCTTTCTCAATGGCTTTCGCTTCGGAAAGGGAGCAGGGAGATGGGTCTATAGTTTTTGAGGTCGGTGGGGTCCACCGAGGGCTCCTTCAGGAGGGAGTTCATCTCGGCGTGTTTCCAGTCATCGGGGAAGGAGGCGTTTGCCAGGGAGCAGTTGATGGTATGGCAAAGCATGGGTGCGATGGTGCCGGCGGCTCTGTTGAAGATGTGGTGAGGCAGGGGTCCGTGGGGGGCCCCAGAGTGGGTTCACTTCATCATATTCAGTGTGTCTTCGGTGTGAGGGCTGTCCAGCTGTCAATCGTTGGCTTCAGGGGGTTCCGTGTGTTGGTTGTCTTTGTCGAAGTTATCGTAGATGTTCTTGATTTTGCGGTGGAAGAAGGTGCTGAGTTTGTTTCAGAGGTCTTGTGAGGGGGAATGTCAGCCGACTCGCTGGTGGGTTGGGCAAACTCCTTGATGATGTTGAAGAGTTCTTTGCTGTTGTGTACGTGTGTGGAGATTCTACCTTCAATTGCAGTTTTCCTTATGTTTCTGATGAGCTGGTGGTGGGCGGTGGTGGCAGCTTTGAAGTTGTTGTGGGCTTCTGTGAATTTGGAGTTCCTTCATGTCTTCTCGAGGCGGCGGCAGGTGTGCCTGGCCTCTCGGAGTTCGGGGGTAAACCATCTGGCCTTCTTGGCATGTGCGTTGTTGTTCTTCTTGAGGGGGGCTATGGTGTTGATGCTGTCGGTGATCCATCTGTGTAGAGTTCGGGCGGCAGTGTTGGGGGCGTTGTCTTCCGCGGTGGTCGGGGTGGAGTTGCTGAGTGAGGAGGTGAGTTGGTCATCAGTGATTTTGGTCCAGTTTCTTCGTGGGAGCAGGTGCAGGTGTCTGTGGATGGTGGGTGTTCTGAAGGTGAAGAGGCTGCATTGATGGTCTGTCTGCTGGAGTTCAGTGGTGTGGCTGAAAGTGATGGAGTTTCCTGTTGTGAAGAGGGGGTCGATGGTGTGTCCCGCAGAGTGTTGTGGAGGTTGTCTAGGAAGGATGTGGTGTTGGGGTCTAGTTGGTTGTCGAGGTGGAAGTTGATGTCTCCCAGCAGGGTGTAGTTGGTGGACGTGATGGCATGCGGAGAGAAGATGTCCGTGATGGAGTTGGCGAATGGTCCACGGGGTCCCGGGGGCCGGTAGCTGAGGGTTCCCAGGAGGGTGGTGGTAGGGCTGGCCAGTATTTTGAATTGCAGGTGTTCCATCAGGTATGTGGGCTCGTCAGGGAGTGTGCTCAGGCGGAGGGTGGATTTGTGGATGATGGCGATTCTTCCTCCTGGGTGGGTGGGCCGTCCTTCCTGGAGATCTTGTATCCTTGGGGAATCGCGATGTCCAGTCCCGAGGTGGTGTTGGTCCTGGTTTCTGTGAAGAATGCTACATCTGGGGTAGTGCTGTCGAGGAGGTGCCAGATTTCTGTGGCGTGTTTGTGGAGTGATCTGACTTTGAGGAGGATGCAGGGTCTTTTGTTTGGGTGTGTTCTTGTGGGCGGGTTGTGCTGGGTCTGTGTTCCTGGCGGTGCTGTAGGTGTGCCGGCAGCAGTGACACCTGAAGGGTCCGTGGGTGTCGGCTGGTGATGCTAGCTTGCAGTTGTTGTTGCGGCCTGGGTTGGATGCGTGGAGTGCCGCTGGGTTGTAGCGTTGGCGGTGCGGAGGTCCAGGGTTTCCGGCGCTGGTCGCAGTCGGGTCACAGATGTGCGCAGACGGGCTTGCCTTTAGCGTGCCTTTGGCGCGGCCACACAGTGGCTGCCATTAAGTAGGGGTCGGGGAGGGCTGGACAGCTGGGAGGTGGGAGCTGGGAGGGGAACTGTATTGGCCTGTCACGCTGGTCGTGCTGGGGGAGGGGCTGCGGGGGCAGCAGCGGCGGAGAAAAATGTGAGGAAAAGGGAAAAGAGAGGAATAAAAGTGGAATAAGGCAGAAAAGTGCAAGAAAGGTGGAGGAAAGCGATAGAAGGAGAGTGAAAGGGGGAGATTGAAATGAGGGTAAAAACGAGTGAAACGGAGAGGAAAAGCGGAGCGAGAGAAAGGAGACAGAGGTCCACTGGACCACCAGGGATGAGGCACAGGTATAACCTGTGATTGGAGGAGGGCCTTTAAAAACCAACAATCAAGAGTGCAGGGGCTCGGGGGAGGCCTCAATTAATGGTGGAGCTGCGAGGGTGGGAGGGCAATTTCACTGACAATGAGTCAGTGCTCTTGCTCGCCTGTCCCCGCAGCGGCCGCCATTAAGTAGGGGTCAGGGAGGACTGGACATGCTGTTCACACACATAGGGCTACAGACCTCACCTGAAGTGAGTCTGGAGGTGGGGCAGGAAGCAGGTCCGAGTGAATGCCTTAATAGCCAGTGATTTTCATACTCGGACTGTGTTGGGTTTAGGGTCAGTGATCTGTCTTACTGTGTGCTGTGGTAAAGTGATGTGGGATACATCTTGGAGGGTAGTGGTCTTGTGCCACATTGATACATAACTACATGGCATGTCAGTGCTACAGCACTTGCTCTAACCAGAGTTTCAGAAAATATTCGGCAATAGAGTACAAAACGATGAAGACACGGTTAGCAAATTATGCAGCAACAAAACTAAGTAGCAAATTTAGGGGCACTACAATTGTACTGGTTTGTCACTTTAATACACATTAATACTGTATGGGCAAAAGTCACGCATCATTAGCAACACTTCAACATCTGAATGTAGCAATCAGCAACTAAAAGATGACTAGTTAATATTAGCAAAGGGTCTGCCACTGTGTGCCATTATTTAGTAACATTTGATTCGTCTGAAATAGAATTTTCTGTTTTTTGCTGAATTCTGCAAACTAATATTTATCAAGTGCGGCAAATCCATAATTTTGGGGGGGAAATTCAGCTGCATCAGAATTGTATAACTGCAATGAATGATCCTGGCTATAACCAATGTGCTTCTTTGTGTTAGCGATGCTTTACTGTGCGTAACCTTCATTCGTTTCTAACCCCATTCATGCAGGTAATTTCCTCTTGAGCCTAATGAAACCACCTTTTCATTTAATCCATGAATATTCCCTTCCACGTGTCTGCTGTCCTCTGAACAAACACTGGCAAAGCCATTCGGTATTTGGAGTTGATTGACAGTTTTTATGCCTGTTTTTTTCTGGTCATGCTTTTTAGACACTTGATTATATGGGAGCTGCCAAGCCCTCAAATATTTTGGGGATAAAAGCAAAATTATATATTTTTTGGTCACAAAGTGCTTCCCGGCACGGAAGAGAACTACTCTGTGTGCAGATATGCCACGTGTGAAAGAGCAAAATGCTATCACTCACCTTTGGCGTTAGCCATTATCTGAGGTGGGTTGCACCAGTGCCCAATGCTGCATGCTGTAGTGAACAGAATTAAAATATGCATACCTCAACAGCGAGCCTCTAAGCAAGTTTATTATATGTGCACTCTTAGCAAATTCAAAAGGTCTTGGCAGTTTTAAAAATGTGGGCATGAATGCATAAGTCAGTAGCAATGTCTTTTAAATGAACACCTAAAAATAGACATAATGCAGAGGAAGGTAGTAGCAATTTGCACTTGACGGCCCAGACCTAAAGCCCTGTTGAACACTCCTTGTGGGACCCTGGTGGGTGACAGTATTGAGCATTCTTGCACAAGAATGATGGCGCAGCTGAAACTCCCTCTAACGAGTGGGACGCTTTCAAATGATAATTAGTCGTTCCTGCCTGAAGACCGCTTACGGTATGAAATGAACTATTACTAGTATAGGGAGGTAGCAGATACAGCGATTGGAGAGTTTGGCTCACACTGACTCCCACAACACGCAGGCCCTAGTTGGAGCTAGACGATGCTAAATCCCCTCATTTGCCTGCTCTCTGGGATAACTCAGAAGGAGCACATAGGGAGGCAGCACGAAGAGAGGGAAAGGCCGGACTCATGCGTGCTTGGCTGCTATGCACTGACCAGGAAAGGAGACCTATCTGTGCAATACGCGCACCTGCTGGGCTGATAGCAAACTCCCAAACATTACCTGGTCCTATATACTACCTTAGCCATGCTTAAATATCGAATTCCCACAGGCCAGGTGGAAAACACTAATGGCCTGCACCCGAGTTTTATGCAACCTTCAAAACTAGATTTGCCTCCAAGGTACTCACTTTTTCGATGGGGAACTTCAAAGGGGTGTGCTGCTAAGGTTCAGCTAGGGAAGCTATAATTGTGTTGCTCCCAAACTGGAAAAGGAACTCTTAGATGTACAATCATATAGAGCCATATGCTTACTAAGGATAGAGACCAACACGCTGGGCAAAATCAAAGCCAATAGATGACTCCCCTTACTGAGTGAATAATGATTAGAGTGGGTTTATTCTTGGATGCAACACTCCTGTTAAACTCAGACATTCATTCCGCGTCGTGGGCAGGGTTCTGCAGAACAGACAATTTGCCTCTTGCCTCTTTTGACATCGAGAAGGCATTTGACACCCGGCTTTGGAACTATTTGTTTGAGGTATTACAAAAAATGTGAAGGAGTAGGTCTATTCTCAGTTGCATCTGACGCCTGTTTCAGCAGCCGTCTGCCAGGGTCTGCATGGTTAGGTCTATTTAGGTCAATGGAGGAATGAGGCGGCACTAGGTAGGGGTGCCCCCTGTTCCCTGTTCTTATTGCCCTGGCTGCTGAGCCCATGGCTTGGTTGAGAGGATGCATGGCAGAAGCGGGAAGGATACAGGTATCATAACCGTCCACATTATATCAGTGTACACAAATGACACCTTATTACTTCTTAGGGATTCCATTTAAGATTTACCTGAGATAATACAGGAACTTAGACTGTTTGGACAGGTGCCTGGCCTGCACCCCATCTGTGATAAACCCTGTTTGTTCCTGCTGATTCGGACAGCTAAGGCTACTACACCCCCCCCCCAACCTGGGTCTGCCCTTCAAGTGGCAACTCAATACTTTCAAGTATTTAAGAGTACAGTGTTATCACCATGATAGTAGGCCTTTTGGCAGAAATATTGAGAAGGTTTCTTCTTACTTTCAACAACAGACCTTATTTTGGTTCGAGATGCCTCTTTCCCTATTGGGGTGATTCGTCATAGCCAAGATGTTGCTTGTGCCTCATTCTTATATCACTTTCTGGCGCTGCCCATAGTTTTTAAGAGATGCTTTTTTAAAGACTTGAATACAGTCTTAGCAAATTTAAATTGGGGGTAAATCTAGGGAAGGGCTGTCAATCGACAAATGTATGAACGCACTTGATGGGGGTGGCCTCCGCACCAAACCTGGTGGAGAAAGACATTAAAATGCTCCTGGGTGAATGCTCCATTGAGTAGGCTGTCTTTGGTGATGGTCGCTGATAAAACTCATGCCTCAAAGCCTTTGGAGTGGTAAAATATTGTTGCCAGATATACCTTAAGAAGATTAAGGTGCAGACTCCATATGCCCCAGAGTTGCCCTTGTGGTGCCTCCCCGAGATTGTGAGGGTGACCCGGAAACATGATAAGAGGTCTTGTGGGGGAGGGCACAATGATCACAATGATGGGTGGCCTGTGTCAGGGCCGGAAAAACGAATATTTGAGTCCATTAAGAAGATTACAGCATTGTGATGGGGCAGATCCGAATGTACAATGATCTGGTAAAGATTGAATGGCCTGGAGAGACGAAGATAATGAACCGACCAGGACTGAACTAATAACTAACATTTTGAAAGGTGGACTGGCATGCCACTCAGTCACACAGCTATACTTCAAAGTCACCCTGATATCCCATTCTGCTATGACAACATCTATGGCAAGGTGGGAAGCAAAGACTGTGTAGAATTCACAGATGCCAAATGGGCATACACAAAAGGAGTCTCTAAGAATCTCAGATTTAAATTCCCCCAGCTCAACTATCTACACGAAACCTACTTGTCCTTGGCTAAAATAGGACGCATGTATTCCAGCACTACTGATCTATGCCCCAGATGTGGATTATCTGGTGCTAAGTTTGATCACATGGTGTGGGAAAGTGTGTGATTGGGAAGTTTAGGAAGGTATCCCTGCCTGCACAAAAACAATCCTACCAACAATGCAGACAACTGCAAGGGTGCCTGCATTCGCACTAGGCACCATACTGTGTGCTGGCTGAAAGGACAGGAATGCACCCTATCTTGCAAATACAGTGCATATCCCCCCTTTCAATTTGGCATAGGGCAGTGCACCAAAAAACACTTGTGGCGCTGTCGTATGCCAAAACATTGTAAATGAGGCCCTTACAGGCACATGCATCAAGCAAAATACCGGTCGCAAACGGGCAGATTCTCAGAATCTGACCCTTTGCTCCCGGTATTTTTGCATTTGGGATGCATCATCCCAAATGCAAAAATCGCTATTTAAGGAATCCCAAAATTGGGATTCCTTAAATAGCGATTGCATTTAAGGAATCCCTAATTGAGATTCCTTAAATGCAATGCATTACAGTTTAAAAAATAGCGATTTCGCTATTAGCGTGAGCAAATTACCATGAGGCTGGACCTCATGGTAATTTGCGAAAACTTAGAAAAATGCACTTATTTGCATTTTTATAAGTTTCATGTTGCCCACACACATGCCCTTAGAGCATGTGTGTATGCAACATTTGTGCAGAGTGAACATACATGGGTGCAATAGGGTGTCATTTTGACACCCTTGCACCATCGAAATTGCGGGAGCAATTTGCGAGTACCTACTGGTACTCGCAAATTGCTCCCGCAATCTCTAATTCATTCCTATGGGCCTGGAGGCCCATAGGAATGAATGGGAAGACATTCCTTAATTGCGACTCGCAATTTGCTAGTCGCAATTAAGGAATTTGTGGGAATCGCTATTTCTTTAGCGATTCCTACATGCATAGGGTTTTGCTATTCCTTAATTGCGATTCCTTAATAATCGCTATTAAGGAATCGCAAAACACTATGATGATGCATGTGCCTGTAAGTGTTTAGAAATATCCATGGCACCCTTTTGTACGCAAATGTAATAAAAATGTGTATGTTGATATTTTTCCACCAGTTTCTGCACCACTTACGACTGGTCCATTTGGATATGAAATAGGAGAGTAGTTAGTCGTGAAAACAATGTTCCTTCACATTTGTGAATCACCAAAAAATGGATGTTTTGTCTAATTTTCATTATACTTCTCTGTTTCCCAGTTTTCTTTTCTATCTTCTTTTGCATCTGCTTAACATACTCACACTATGGGGTCTATTAGGATGGCGGTCGGAAAATCACTCCGACCGCCATGGTAGCGGGAAAACACCGCCTGCTAGGACCGCTGCATAGCAGCCGGTCCAATTAGTATGCTCCGCAGTCGAAATCCGACCGCGGCGGTACGATCAGGGCATTTAACATTGCGGCGGTTGCTGCTGCCAGCAGCACCGCCGCAATGTCCAAAAATGAATGTCCAGCATATCCCTGCACTGCGTGGCAGTCACTGCACAGTGCCTGTCACCTGGTTCAGGGACATGGTACCCCCCCCAGTGCACCCACACACCCCCCAAACACATTGGGGGCCCGCAATAGGTCCCCAGAGACATTCTCCGCATGCCTTTTCAATGGCGGTGCCACTGCCATGGAAAGGCTGGCTACCACTGGCATCATAATCATGCCGGCGGAGCCTGACCCTGCACCGGCCCCATTTTAGCAGTCCAGCTCTGCCCGCCAAGCAGGCGAGCGGACTGCTACCGGTGGAGAAGTGGCGGGCGGGAAATCTCACCGACGCGGTCGTCACCGCCATGCTAATGGGACCGGCGGTTTTCTGGGTTGCGATCATGGGTGGATGACCGCCGCTGGCCTGGCAGTTGCCACCGCCGGCCCGGCGGCGGCCATCCGACTGCCATCCTAATAGACCCCTTTGTGTCCAAGTTATATAGTTAAATGCCAGGGCTTAACGTTATAAAAACCAGCATTTAATTTTTGGTACTCAAATGAAATGCACACATGCGTTCATAACATATGTATCCAGTCTTAAGTATGATGTTTTGTGCATGAATACATTCAGCCAATTTTGATTCTGCAATTCAGGGGTGGAAATTTCAATACACAAAGGGCCTGATTACATGGTATTGAGGTTACCATAAAATCGCACATAATTTTACTACTATCATTCAGTAAGTCTGCACAAGTATCATTCTATTATGAGTAAAACCTCATGGAATTGGGAATTACCTAATTGGGCTGATGTTTCCAGTTGTAAATCCACATGGAATTCTCAATTTTATGGGGTTTGAACACATACGTTTATCACCTGCTCTGACCAGGTGGTAACTATGTGCAGGCACCTGTGGGTGCAGAGAGAGGGTGGGGGTAGGGAGCAGGGGAGGGGAAGCGTAGGCTTTTCTGGCAGAGGGGAACATTGTATGCCCATCCTGTCAAAATAAAAGTTGTGAATGAAACTTGTGCTCCCACACTCGAAAAAAAAAACAGGTGTCGAAAAACCTACCCACTCCGAACCAGACAGAGCGAAATTCCAGGTGGCAATTTCGCTCAGCCTGACTCAGAATCAGGGCCAAAGTGTAAATATTGAGCTCCTAAAATGCCCTTAAGTGCACATAATGCTACAAACCCCAGACCGAATATTGGTCATAATGTATTGCTTTCGGTTTTTAAATATCTCATGCTTAATGTATGCCATGTTTGCCTTCCCGGCCATAAGTCTGTTCGCTTGTCCATTTGTTACCAGATAATGAGTCATGACACCACATTTAATGGAGGTACTTAATTTGCAGATTTATTTTCCAGAAAATGTAGATTTACTTTATAGAGGTTAAATCCTTAGAATACTAGCCGATTTCCTTCCATGCATTAGAGTGGTGTTAATTTGCCAGTGACTATCTGAGCTGCACTTGTAAGCATAAAAGAAAGTGCTCTATTTTAACTTAGACATTTTTTGCTTTGAAGTGTTGCTGGAAAAGGGGGCTATTCTATGAATAATTTCATAATACAAATATGCAGAGATTAGCCCTGCAGGCAGCCAGCATTTGTTTCAGGCAAAATACTTAAATCGGTATCCATGGAAGCAGAAGATGTCATATTATGCAAAGTTTATCGATTAACCTTCATTTTAACAAGATTTTCATCCAAATAGAATTTATTTTACAGCGTGTTCTGCTCCCATTGCCTTGATTTAGGTTAAATGCAATAAAATGATTGTAGGCAAATTATATCATTTTTTATTGAGATGGATAGAAGGGAAGAATAGCTTAAATTGTTATGAAAGTCACTAAAAATCCCTAGCCTTTTATTAAGCCACTGCACCGACTGACATATCCCTATTAATTTATGAACAACACTAACATTACATATTGGTACATTAATTATTATTACAAATTATATCTTATATTTCTTAAAGGCAGATTATGGATAGTTATACGGAGGACTGAAAGTACAGCTGTTTGGATCTGAATACCGCTTGAACCATACATTTTTTATCGTTGATATGAAAAAGAATTTCTTAGGACAAACGTAAAGGTAAGATTACTCTGTAGACAAAGTTTCCTGGTGTAACAATTGCATACTATACAATTATAGTCTGCTACCAAGTCAGTCAATAAAGGTTCTCTATCATAGTGTAAAAGCTCAAGCCACACACGAAGGCCTGTACAAAGAGAGGGGACTTTTAACAACTGTTGTAGCCCAAGACCAGTGGACAAGAATGCTGATAAAACATTCCACCTATAGCGGGCGGAGCCTTCTCAAATAAACATGACGAAAGAGAAAGAGAGGCGTTAAAATGTTGGAGCCAATGGTCTTTACAATGGGTCTCAAACCTTTTCTGGAATAAGAGCTGACTTACGTTCAATGAAAATCACCTCAAGCTACTTATGCTCTTAGGACCTGATAATGACTTTGGCAGTGTGGCACCCAGTTTGGCCTGCCACCGCACCGCCAAAGCCATGGTCAGACCACCCACCAGATTAAGAGTTTCCTCCTGCCTGGCATGCTCTGCTTTTGACGTTCCCAAGGCAGTGCCCTAAAAAGGTGCACCGCAATGAGAATGCCAAAAACATCTTTTGCTCGGCATGGACTGTAAAGTTCATGTCGTTCAGAAACTGGGTGTATGCACACAGGGGGGCACATTTTGTGCCCCCCTGTGTGCATCCCAGGGCGCAGTGGCACAAGGGGGCCCTGGGCCTCCTTTATTTCCTCTCTGCCACGGTTTTCATGGAGGGGAAACTGCCATTAAAACCATGGCAGAAAGGAAACTTGTAATATGCTTGGCAGGACAGCTGCGGTCCTGGCAAGTATATTACTGCCTCTACACTGCTGCACCACTGCCAGGGAATGGCGGTTACCTGGCGGCTGTGGCAAGGCCGCCTTAATTGTAAAAGGGCTCTCAGGAGACAGCCAATGCCGCACCCCTGTGAGTTTGGCAGTCCATGGACCGCCAGACCCGTAATCAATCCTTAGTGTTGTAATAGTGACCACATGAGACAAGATTACATTTGTGATCACCCCATGCAAGATTACCAGCAGTGATCACCACATTGCTAAAGGCAGGGTTGCCAGTAGTAATTTAAAAGTGGTTTTGTCAATTTTGAATGCCCTTTATATGGGTAATACATTACAGACCTAGTAGTATTGTCTCTGGCACCTAGGTATAGATGTTAGTATTAAGTCTCCCCAATGCCAGATGATTTATCAAGAAAATGTCAGCCTTAAATGGATTTTGGGAATTCAGCTATTTTTCTTCAAACATCAGCTTATGAGTTTAGAAAATACATACCCTTTTGTCTGGAATACACTATCAATTTTGGAATATGTATATTCATTTAGTCAAGCAAATCTTCTAATTTAGTTGGATGGGATGCACATAGCAGAGCTACTTACAGATAACTGGAGATCTACCAGTAGCTCCTGAATGGGAAACAACCTTTACAACGCGGTCATTACACTGCGATATCTTTACAATGTGGTCATAACAACGACCGCGTTGTTAGTACGCAATGCATTTACATTGCAAGTCTTTACAACGACTTCCACCAGGGGGCACTGAGGTATTGGAAATGAATTCCAACACCTTCCCTACTGTTGCGCAAACTGGAGTAGGAATAGTAAATAATACTATCCCTATGTCCAGCGCACCCCCTAGTGGAAGTCGTTGTAAAGACTTGCGATGTAAATGCATCACGTACTAACGCGGTCATTGTAACAACCATGTTGTAATAGCACGCGATGTAATACATCATGTAGTAAAGTGCTATATTAGTCCTGAACTACTTGTTGGAGAAGCCTTGTCTAAACTATCCTTTATTGTCCCTCGGGCACTCTATTATCTTGTATGGTGTTCCCATTATTCCAGTGGTTTAAATTAGCATAGTTAGCCTTTTGCCAAAGCTATCATCAAGGTTGTATGCAAATAGAAGAATGGTACACTCATGAGCATACAGATCAGATCAGATCCTTAGCCAGGTCCCGAGCATCCTTCCTAACAACAGTGAAAGCAGTACATCTTATATAATTTCCAATCTGAATCTGTTTCCGGTGTAGCTCTGCTTTGGGTGATCTCTTGTACTTTCAACATTGTGTTCCTCCAAGGGAAATAAAATGTTCTAGTTAATGAAAGTCATAGAAAAATGAAAGGGTACCCTCACACCAAGGGAACAGGGTACTACAAAACCATAGGATTAAAAACTCTTCTTAAAAGCAATGTGTCACACAATTAGTTCAATCATCCACACCACTCTACCAATTGTTCCTGCATTCACTTTGGGTCCTATTATTTTCAACAAGTACCACCAAGGTATAGAGTTACATAAAGCTTTAATATAATACAAATCAAATGTAAATGCCCAACAGCTGTGACATATCACCATAGAGTATGTTAAAATATCTGTATCAGTTAAAAACTATACCATATGTCATGAATTAAAAGAAACACACACTTCACTTCTTAGACATCCCAAAAATATCAGTGCAACAATTTACACAATGGCAGACCAAAAGGCAACAATCAAATGAAAGCACTCTAAGGAACAGTACTACTATATCTGTTACATATGCTGATCCCTTATTTCTATCACTCACGAGTCCCGATGAAGTAGATATTCTTCGTCTATGGTTCCGCGTTGTGGGAGGATTCAGCGTAAGGAATATGTTGACGTAACTCGGTAGATTTGGGAAAGATTCAACCACCTTCTTCAGGACTATATATTTAAGTATAGGTCTCCCTCAGTGTAAAAATAATAATTCATTCAATATTTTGAAACTCCACGACCTCTGAATGTGGAGGAGTAACCTCCCATTGCTTCTGGGATTCACCCCTTAAAATGGACTGTGGGCTGTATCCAGACAAACTGTAAAGGTGTATGCCTCTCACCACAAAGAGTCTTTAGACGGGATAGGCATTCCCTCCCTCTCCTATTTCTCAGGCTTTCCACAGTTCAGATTTTTAAGCACACTACCTCCGGCAATAGACTCTCTCAATGGAATGCTGGCTCTTCCATATGCTAGATACAACAGATATTGTTTGCAGAGATTGTTTAATACCCTCGTCTTGTCATCTGCTCAAGGTTACAGTGCTTCCTCAAACGTTCCCTTTGAACATTGGAGGAAGCGCTGTAAACCCCGAGCAGTTGGAAGAGAAGTGGTATGATGAAAGTTTTTTTCACTACCATTGGTTCCTTCATTCATATAGAGCTAAAGTTCTAGGAGGCATAGCTTCTCTCTCTTTGGACACAATACTGTCATCTGATACAGGACATTCTGAGTTCTCCTTTTGCTTGCCGCTTACATCCAGTATTATTGCACCCCTGTGCTTTCACTTAATTGTCATGTATGATTGTGTCTCTTGTCTGGGCCATCTCCAACCAAAGAGACCCAAATGAAGTATTAGCTCCCTGCCTGTCAAAAAAAACCATCTTTTGGTTGCCTCACAGGGTCAAGAGAATCAGTCCTTTGCCTTTGCAAGGATGTCCTTTTGTCCCAGTTCCACTACTTCTCTCAGGATGTTCCCTTGAAGCCCCCTGTCGCAAATGCAGTCCGAGGCCCTTCACTATCCTCTGCAGCCCCTTCCATTTGTCCTTAATCCTTGGCAGGTGGCTTTTCTGAGCAAGGCACCTAGCTTGATGGTCATCACCAACTATGGGTGAAGAAGACATCCTCTGGTTGCCGGCTCACAGGCCACTCCACTCACAAACTCATAGCTGATGCAGATGCAAGCCACACAAGCCTCAGTGACCCTTGGTGTCACTTTATCTGATAAAGGGAGCTTCTTCTCTTCAGATGTCAATAACCTTGAAGCAATAGTGACAGCAGTCACATGAGAGGTGCTGTGTTCAGGAACCTTCTTTGGGTGTGGTTTGGGGCTAACTGATCATTCAGGATTAATGCAGGTATGTGGGAAACTTCAGCAAACATATTTAGTTTGTCATTTTCTGCAGCTATGCCCCACCCAATGACATTTAGGATTCCAATTCTTTGCCTGTCTTTAGTTAACCATTATTTGGGGGGGAACTAGATTCAAATAGACTAGTTGTCCACTTCCATCAAAATCATAATTTCTCATGCTTCAAATGTATTAAATGTCCACTTCCCATGAGGTGACACCTTTTAAGCTGGAATATGGCTTCAGTGATAGACTTTATTCTGGTTGCTGCTGAAAATTGGGAAATTGAGGAAGACTTCTCTGATCCAGCACAGAGAGCAATCACCACCCAATGACTGCCACCCTTTCACAAAATCATACAAATTGTCTGTCTAGGATTTGCCATTTAATGTCAGCATCAAAGTGGATAATTCAAAATGTGTCCAGTAGTTTGAAGAGGTCAAATTGATCAGGCTCTTTGGCAACCACTATTTTCCCAAAATAATAAGGATATTTTATAACAATTAGAATTATCTCAGTTCTCAGCACTATCAAAGTTTATTTCCATTTAGAAATCCTGTAATGTGTTGGTATGATCATGATTGCATCACAGAAAAGTAAACAATTCTGTCACATGAAAAGTAGATTTCCTAAATGGCATGCATCAATCAATCAAAGCACTAGCCACTGACTACACACAAGATCTAAATCAAAAGAAAGTAGAAATAATTTGTTAAATCCTACTGAGATTCCAATGAGTGAGGCTATTCTGAGAAAGGATCTTGTTAAGTTTTGATTGACCTCAAAGGGATTAACTTGACAATACGGAACCCTTTAAAACGTTATAATTAAGGGTGATTAATGTGCCCTCCTATTCAAATTATATTATGAGATGGACCATCTGGCAATTTCCATGTCTAATTTGTTGAATGCATTCTCTAGCCACTGTAATTTAAATACAATCACCAGACAAGAAGTTGAGCAATGCTTAAAAAACAAAAGAGGGGCAAAGCACTGATTCAAACTTGGTATTGTGCCACAAACGTGACCTATCCACCAAACTGACAGCCCACTTATTCTGTTTTAAGTCAGGCTAACTTTCATGTTTTTCACAGCAGAACCCCCACTGGTTATGCCAGCAGAAACCTTACACAGATGGCCCGATGAGCTGGGGTCATCAGTGCAAGTACCTCAGACTGTCAGCCCTATTTAGGGAAGATGTTCTGACGAATATTATTGCCTATTAAAGATCACCATAAAAAACATGTGGTCCTAAACAGAGAAAAAAGGACAATTGATGGCTACATCTTTGAAGTAAACTCCCAGGGTGTCAGGGTCATTAGTATTTAGTTTTATAAAAATAAACACCCATTTTCAGAGTTTGGTTTTCAAAGCAAAAACGTTTGCTGAGTAGCCACATGAAACATGGTGACAGCTCAACAAAATATCAATGCCTATAGAGGAGTTGCCAGGTAGGCAGAGAACTCTAAATTAAGCAGTTGGTAACCTGCCAGAGTGGCAGAGAATATGACCGCAACTCCTCTGGCAGACTGTGGGCTGTACACCACAACTCCAAATGAGACCCTATGTTCCCATTGATATATTTCTCTTTAATATAGCCCTCTGGCTTTTCCCTTTAACATATCTGTTTAACTACATCTAGATGACTAACTACAACATGGCAACACGAAGGAAGAGGGCTGAATAAATATTGCCAAAGCTCCCTCCTAGATGTAATCAGTAAGTTATAAAGTACAGAACACTGTAAGAAGCTGCAGGAGGAACTTTACTTTTAAGGGAGGAAAACAACCATTCAAAATGATTTCCATAGATTTGTGGGTACCATCTAGCAGGGTGTTCAGGTTATTCTGATCATCACCAAGTTGGTTTCAGTGAAGAATTTCAAATTGTATCTGGCACTCTTGGATTTCAAGACGATGTTTTATAGTATTGATTGCATACAGATAAGATAAGCCCTATTTTCTTATTTTGAATTCTGTTTGTGTTTGGTCTCGGTAATTAGAGAAGTTCAACCCCCTTTTTGAAGTAAATAAAAGGATGCAATAAGGGTGCACTTTACCATCACTTTCCTTTCATATATTTAAAAAGGATATGAATAACCCTATTGACATAAGTGACCTCTGATGTTCCCAGCCTTGATGATGTACTAATTCTAGTTCTACTATAAATACACACTATAGCTCTCCTTGCTAGTATTGAATTTGTTCTTCCTAAATTATTTCTGGCTTTTAAAATGTATTACACCTGGAAGAAATTGAAAATAAATTCACACTCAGAAGGAAATTGAAAATCTCAGTGATGGCGAAGAACTCAGCGAATTATTCCCAATGGCATTAAGTTAGAACAAGTAGAATACTTTTACTACCTGCTATCACTTGCTATCAGTGTCTACCAATAAGACGAATTATAAATTTGCTACAAAAGTGAGTTGAAAAATATTTTCATTGTCCACACTACAAAATTATATAATATTGGTGAAATGAAGGCTGGGCCTTTGTGAAGCTAACAAAGTATAAAAGAGCAAGCCTTTTTCACTAGGCCCACTTGGGAGTTTAGAGTTAGGTCGAGATCCCAAACAAATTCCTTGTTCTTTACTTTGTCACTGGATTTGAAGGTTAAAGTAAAGGAATGCAGGTGGATGTGGGTAGGAGACAGAGTTAGTTCTCAGGTGGTGGGGACTGAACAGCATTATTGATTCAATTAGTAGTAAAATGTAGTTTGCTCCATCGAAGCCACAATGCAAGTTTGTCAAAACGCCTCCAAAATGTTCTTCCAATGGACAATGGCCTGCAAAAAATCTTTGTATGGCATTGGCATATGGGTGGAAATTAATACCTGGATATCTCAGTAAATCCAGTAGAGGGCTCATAGATGTTAACAAAGAAAGAAGGAAGTGGTGAGCCTTGTGGCACCCTGTAATTCAGTGGAACAATGATGGAGGGAAAGGATGCTATTATCACTAGCTTGAACTCTTGCTTTTAGGAAAGGTCTAAACATTTCAAAACATTCTCTAACCATAGCAACTGACAACGTGAATCATATTACTATAAGGGCATAATGTCCTTGTTGCACTGTAGCTCTCCTTTACCTAGGTGTTCCTGGTTACATGCAGACTTACTAGTGATAATACTCTGTGAGCATGCGGTGCCATAAGGGCAGTGCTTTAGTGAAAGACAGGTCGGCTGATTTAAGATGCCAGTTTGCCTATCATAGTGAAGGGTGTACCCGGACTGCATCTTCAAGGAGGTAGAGATCTCTCTCCAAGCAGGTGCAGTGAATGACAGCATCTGCCTGCACAGGGATGTCTGCAGGGGTTCCATGGGACTCCGTTTCCCGTCTCTAGATGGGCATACTCAGGGGAACATTGACTTTGCCACCTCCTTCTGGAGCACAGTCAGTTCACCTCCTGACTGCCTCTTTGCCTCTGTGCCCGTATCCATAGTACAACACAAGAGCAGAGGCAAACTATTACCCTCATTTTCATGGGGTGATTCCCTTCATGTAAATGAAGGCACGTCCCTGTAGAATAGCTATCTGTATTACAAAAGGGGCCACCCAATTTCTGTAGCTGCTTCCATAATACCAGAGAGCCACTGGGGTGCACACAGGCCATTGCACTTTTGGGGCACTTTACACAATACAGCCAAAAATGTTTCAACAGAAGTGCATGGGGAAAAGTATTAGAAATCACCAGTAGGTTTAATATAATCTGAAGAGAGAGTTAGCCACATGTGGATTATACCAGGATGTTCTCCCATGTCATGGTTAATTTAGTCTCAATACAATGCAAGAGAGGCATTCCTGACTGATAGTAATCCAGTAGATACTCTTGCACACTGCTTCTCCAAAATAAAATCAGTAATGTGGCTGTAGTTGTTGCCCATCATCGGTCCAAGCAAGTTTTTTTAAGAGCGGAGCCGATATGGCACACATCTGGCACAAATCTGAGGGAACAACCAGAGTAGAGAGCTTGCCACCATCTTAGTACTAGGACTACATGTGTTTAGAACTTATACATTGCACTCTATATGAGCCAAGGTTTCCAGACAGATGGCCTCACATGTACTAAAAATAAAACTTAACACTGTAGATTCAGGATTTATTGACAATGTGCATAAAATACTCTACTGAAAAAAGATGCAAGGTTAGTTGGCCAACTTAGTCCTGCAAGCTACTTGTTATATGTATATTACCCCAGTTTGATACTTTTATCTGTCATTGCAGAAGTATTTCACTAGAATGCTCGCTCTTTATAAACAGATTCTAAACATCTGTTTTATCAGAGTTTTGTTCTTAAGCTGCACCCTGAACAGAGCCAGACTGGGAACACAACCAGCACTGGCAATTAAGTCAGACCAGCTGCGCGAAGGAAGGGGGGTAAACACTGCTGCTGCTTTTGAAACAGGGAGCTGAAATTGCAGCACTGCTGCAAAACCAGCCCCCTGTACCGAAAACAGCCCCCTCCCATCCAAAACCGGCCCACACCCTTCCGGCCCACCGGTAAAACGACCGGTGCCCGCTACAGCCAATCCAGCCCTGACCCTGACCCTGAAGTCAATATTTGAATTGGTTATACTGCTGAATATCGACACTAACAGTATCGAAAACAAGGATATCGAAGCCAGACTATCGAGGAACAAAATAGGGAAAGGCAAATACATATAGGGAACCATAGATTTACTGATCTTAACACCCCACCTACGTACCTTAAAGATATTTGTACCGAGAAGGTACACATATGCGGAGTCAAGACTTACTACCCTGTTGATATTTTTCTTTTCGATATGTTGTCCTCTATATTCAGTTCCACCGATATTGTGGGTTCAAGATCCAGGGTGCACACTTTTGGATTTTATGTAAATATTAACTAATTAAACAATGTTTTTTGCATGGTGGTGGAGTATTTTATATGTAACACTTACAAACCACAACAGGTTGAAGACAGAACAACTTCTGCAGATTTACACTGACATCTGAAGTAAATTAACATTTTTCTAATTCTCAAAAAATCCAGGAGTACTTCAGTTAAGCTGTAACAGTCTAAGGTTTGAAAAAATACAGAATTTACACAGGCACAAATGTACACGGTGTACATTTAAGTATGTGTACGTGCTTTACAAAAGTGCATTTGACACCTACTAACTTTGTTTTTATTTTTTTGCATGGGGAAATATTTTTCCAGTATTTAAATCTGGAATATCCTCTTCCGCCTCCCTCCTAGGTTATAGATGTATTCCTGCCCTTGAAAAGAGCAAATCTGTGACCATATCCAAAGTGGGAATGATATGCAAATTTAACACAACAAAAATCCTCGGGTCTATACTGGCGCACAGAAGTGCCTGTGGGTCGACATGGTGGTGAATCACGCTATCTTCAATTGGGAGAGATCCCTTTCAGGACGAATACCCTCACTCACCATAGGTGGCGTGCTTCATCATATGGGTATCTCCTCTTAGTGGGAAAACCTAGTCCCACTAAGGGCTACAACTTCTTCACTGAGAAGAAGGAGCTCAGGGATGTTTTAAGATGTTTCTACACTGTAAGGGATACTAAGTCCCGCAGATGAGCAATGGTTTAGTGAGGTAGCAGCGCAAAAGCAAAATATAATAAGTGAGGTAGTGATGTTAAAACTGCCTAGTAGGAACACAATGGAATTTTTAATAACTTGCTTCCACTGACAGGATTAAAAAGCCGTGCAACAAGCAGTATGGATTTAAACTGCTTAGGTAAAAAAGATGATCTACATGTTTCAGCCTGGTTGATCTAAGAAGTATCTAGGCTTTCATCAGGACCCTAAAGGTATTGTTGCTGCCAAAGTGGACAAACAAAAAAGTGTATAATGATATCAAACCAATAATCCTATCCTTTCTTTTCCGTTGCAAATCACAGTACCGCGACGGGGTACCGACGGGCAGAGCGGGCCCCCTTCCCTGAGCTGCAGCCAGGTTGAGGTGTGGCCGCTTGTCCTAGAATCTTAGGCACAGCCAGTAAAATCTGGAAAAGAAAGGATAGGATTACTGGTTTGATATCATTATACACTTTTTTGTTTGTCCACTTTGGCAGCAACAATACCTTTATGGTCCTGACGAAAGCATAGATACTTTTTCTTAATTTATATAAATATAGCATGGGTGTCCTCTCTGTACATTTATAAACAAACTGTACCACCAAGTGCATGTAAAGTGCACATAAGTACCGCTCCGGCCAGCCAACACATATCAGCGTGCACTAGTGGATGACTACCACACCCAGCAACTTCCTATCTCTCACAGACTGCACAAAACAGACACCGCCTGAGCTACACTCCTCTCCTACAAACGACTACTCACAATACACGCGTCAGAACAATAATCTGCAATCTAGACTCCATTGTCCATAACCCTCTGAGGCATAACATAACATAAAATAACAAAACATAACTTGATATGACATCACATACTATGAAACGACACACTATAACAAGGCGCAACATAACACTACATAACACAACACCATAACATGAACTAACATAATACAATTTGGCACAAAATGACCTGTTGTTACACACCACACAAAAACATGAGTCTTCATAACATAGCATCACAGTCTAAGATTCTATCTGCACGATATGGGGGCATATACTCACCACTGAAAGGATAAGCATAGCTGCCTGATTGTGTCCATGTAGAAAATCTACTTTATCCCACTATTACCCGAGGGCAAGATGTTAAAGCATTAGTATTCCTTATTCAGTACATGAGAAATCTGGTCTTATCAAGACTGATCAAGCATTCAAAAACGCCACTGACAACACCTTCTACTTGGACAGTTCTGTAAAGCTAAATATAGATTTTATATTTCTTCCAACTCGTTACAGTAAATAGGGCTAAGTAGTTGAGGTGGTGCCAATAGAAGGAGATTGTTTTTTTCTGAAAACTGACAGAAAATGTACAGAAAAATTGAACTCAACAATCCAACTCTTACAATATACAATAAAAAAAATCCGATATATCTGTCATGTATAAACATTTCCTGATTACTGTGTGTAAAAAGATGTAATAATTTAGTTCTATGATAAAAGGACAGGACAAAATGGCACTTTGTATCTAATCTAAAAAAAAGTGAAGCAGGCACAATGTTATTTCCTGGCTTTTATTGGAATTATGTATGTGTGAATGTGGCTGCTGTTGCTTGTCTTGTCCATTAGACGTTGACTTAAGTCTTATTTTATTCTTCGTTAGCAACACCAGTTCACCTCTTCGCCTCGAAGACACTGTTCATTTTTAGGTTACATGTTTTTGTTTTGGATACTAGATTACTAGTTTTTGTTTCTGATTACTAGATTAGAGGTCAATTATATGACACCAATGGTTGTCCTACCAACACTCAAGCTCCTGAGAGACTCAGTTGAGCCATCTTCGGAAACATTTTTCCCCACTGTAGAAGAGAAAAATGTCACTTTTGTTCATGACAAGTCCGACAGCAAGTAACTGATAACCAGGCAGCCACCTTCAATGCTGGATTGTGTCTTGCTCTCTCTTCAATGCTTCCCAGCACTGCATATGCCAGCAGTTGTGCTGATGCCATTCCTTCACTGCATGCATGTTCCTGATCACCTTGTCCTTCTTGATTGCCATAAAAGACATTTTGATTGCCATGGGCTGGTGGGGATCCAAGACATGAGGCTTTCATCAGTGGCGTAATGATAAATGAGGGGGCCCCCCTGCAAGGTACATGGATTGCATGTAGCAGGGCACTTAAGCAGGTAAAAAGCAGGCCAACATGAGCAAGATCACTGCAGCAGGGAGAAGGCAGTGCCAGGTGCATTATTGTGCCAGCTACCTCCTTTCAGCCTAGCAAAAGTTGCAGAATGGGTATTGAGCTGAGGATAAATGAAGTTAGATGGTCTTAAGCAAAGAAAGATGGAGTGCCCCTGAGGATAATAGCACACATTCTGAATTTCTGAGCTTTTTTGAGCTTTTGCCATGCATGGTAAGCACCTGGTAATTTTAGGGTACATCAACATGCATTTAGAAATTGCTGCCGATGTAGGCACATCTAAATTAAATACCCATAGCCATGACTGTGGATTAAGACAATTAGCCCAGAGCTCTACACGCACAGCTGGCCCCACACTACTTTAATGGACTTTTTCAATCCACCAGGGTCACCCCTTTGGCCTGAACTGACCACTTTCCTATTACATTTGATTCCTGGAATTTTGATAAACGCAGAACTCTTTCTAAGCAAAAAACTAGTTATATACCATGAAATAGGACCAGTTCCAAAAAAAATAATAGATGTCTTTGAACCCCTTCTTGCTCAAAGCAGCCCAGAAACAGGTCACTCAGAGTACAATTGCTGAGCAGTGGCGCAGCAGATTCCATCACCCTGTAGACAACACAAAATTGAAAAATGAATTAAAATTTTTACCCTGATTCACTCGGACCCTTCATACACAAAGGTTAAAGATCATTCAGGCAGAACATAAATGGTGGTAACGGCACACTGCGGATCTCAATCTCTTTTATAAAAGCAAATTACTTATTTACAACCTGGTTATCCTTGTGACCCGCAAAGAATACTACTTTCAATGTATCACAACAGCCGATAACAGACAGACATTTTTAAGGTAATTACAGAACACACTTTTCCATTGTCTCTTCTCAAAGTCTCCCTTCTCAAACACACTGTGACAATTTTGCAAAACACTGGGCCCGATTTGGATGTCGGGTGGAAAGCCATCCAACAGTCTGTCGGATGCTTTCCACCCGACTTCCAAGGTTTTGCCCTGACTGCCGTATTATGATGACAGCGGTCAGAGTGAAACCTGAGGGGGGATTCTGTTCCTCTTCTGACAGGCTCACAGAGCTCATCAGAAGAGAAGCGGAATTGTAATCCCTTGAATGACTGTGGAGCCAGCCACAGCTCCGCCATCGGAATTACAGTGTCAGTTTCCCACAGCCTTTCCATGTTGGCCTTTCTGACTTGAAAAGGCTGTTGTAAAGTGACTTTGGGGGTCCCTAGCAGGGCGCTCATTCCCCTGGCCCAGCGCAATGGGGCCTGGGTTGTACCTATGGTGTCCCCATAAACATCCCTTCACCGTGTGAAAGGCACTGCATGGTGCCTGCCACACTTTGCACGGATGTTTACAAACATCCCTATTTCAATGGAAGTTTGTGCTGTGGGCCTCGCCATCGCCCACAAGAGCACCCTTTGCCTCACCACCTCCAGCAAAACCTTCCCGTCCACCGAACACCTGCTCTTCCAGATCCGGACCAGCCCCAACGCCACACTCCGAGGAACCCTTGTCTATAGAGCCCCGAGCCCCCGAACACCTTTCGTCACCACCATCACTGACTTCATCGCACCCCATGCCATCGCATCAATGAACTACATACTCATTGGAGACCTGAACTTCCACTTCAACAACCCCAGTGCCCCAACTCCACCATCCTTTGTGACAACCTCACCAACATTGAACTTAAACAACTCATCACCACACCACCCCACAGAGCAGGACACACCCTCGACCCCATCTTCGCTGCAGGAAACAGCATTCATTTCAGCCATGGACTGACCACCACTGCGTACACTTCGCCGTCGACAAACCCAAGGCACCCAAACCAGCCCCACGCCCACCATGAAGGAACTGGAGCAAGGTTACAGACGAGCAACTTAACTCCACCCCCACCCGAGACAACCATACCTGGGCATCCGATGCAAATATCACAACCAGAGGACTCCACACTTGGATCTCCAACTGCGCAGGCCAGCTTGCCCCGCTACGCAACTCCAACAAACAGCGACCCAGGAAAGTCACCTGGTTCACCAAGGATCTCCAAGAAGCCAGGCGCACCTGCAGATACCTGGAGAAGAACTAGAGAAACACCAAGACAACTGAAAACTATTCCACCTACAAGGACTCCATGACGGACTACCACAACCAAATCAGAAACACCAAGAGGAACTTCATCCACAACAATATCCTCGCCAACGCCACCAACTGTAAGGAACTCCTCAGTGTCATTCAGGAATTCACCAACACACGCAGTGAAGCCACAGACATCACCATGTCCCAAGACCTCTGCGACAAGCTCGAAAACTACTTCCACCTCAAGATCAAAACCCTCTGCAACAACTTCGTCGACCATACACCAGACGCCACAGCCGACCCCCCTCTCCCAAAAGACACCAGTGATTTAGTCTGAACACTGTAGACAATGTTAAACAAGAATTTCCCTTGGTTTTCTTTTCTGGTCAGGCCCTAGCACATAGACAAAACACACAAAGGCAGCTGGTATTTGGGAGCACGTACTTTTGTCACATAGGTATGCACAGATAGGTAACAACACACTTGGAGAGGGATGTTTCCAAGGAAGAGATCATGACAGACCTGAGATGTAAAACTTTCATCTGTGTATGCTAAGGTAAGGGGTCTGCTGACAACACCCAAAGATGATCTAATATATAATCATTTTGCTTCTGTAGAAAGGGAGCGAGTTAGGCTACCCTGTCATATAATGGCAGCTCCTTTTGATTTTAGGACTACTTACTATGCTAACCGTATTTGTGTTAGGCATTTTCTTAATTATTGTGGCACAAATACTGCATACTGAAGCACACTAGTTAAAATAAATATTTTAAACTTTTCTCGTGTCTCTGTCAGATCTTATTGTGGACTAGTGCAAGTGTGAGAGCGAAAGGGTGTGTCCTGTAACTGAGATTCCTGAGAGGATCGGGAGTGTTGTGTTCTGGGGTGTTCTGGGTTGTCTAATTACTTGTTATTCTGTGAATGAGTAAAAGGGCAAGCAAGGCACTAAAGCTAGTCGGTCCTGGGCACATAGGTGCTACGGTGGTAGGACGACTCAGTCTCTGCCTACTGAGCTTCTGTGATCCCAAGCATAGTTCTGTGCCTCCACAGAATCCCTGCAACAGCACAAGCTTCAACTGAAAAATTTATTTTTCCTAATCCTGCGGTTGGAACCGCCGATCTAAGGTCGGGTGGTTCCAGATTGCCATCGTAATGAGGCCCTTTGTGGTCCAAAGCGCTTAGATTCAAGCCTCTATATTGGCCATAAAGATTAACCTACTATTTCCCTCATTCATAAAATGGATCATTTTCAATACATCTCATTAGACATCTTGCCGCACACAATTCAGAAGTGCAAATCTTGTCTTCCATTAAACCCAATATCGATTAAAATTATCCCATTATGCCCTCTAGGATTAATGCATGTTATAAATCAGATTATCAGACTGTGGCATCGAAATGGCATGACATGGTGAAGTTGCTAATCACAAAATTCATCCTATTGTTATGTCAAACTATATACCAATTACTCTTCTTCCTGTCGTTTGCAATATCTTACAGAGCCCTGAAGTCATATAGTCATCTACTTTTATGGAAGGAAGTCAAGTCCTTGGTAATACTCAGGTGAGCTTTCACCCCAACCAAACCACAGAAACTGCCATTGTTACTGCTATCCACTACCTTCAGACAGCAGCAAACTCTGAGAATGCCAGAATTTTGATTATACTAGCACCTATCTGCAGCACTCAACACAAGGGATCATAATATCCTGATCTTCAAGCTGTCATCCTGTGAATTGTCAGGGATAGTTGCAATTTGTTTTGCCTTGGTTCTGAGGAACAGAACACAGAGAGCTGATTTAGGGCACTATATGTCCCCTCCACTACGTATGAACAGAGGTCTTCCCTAAGGGATTATCACTGTCTACTTACCTTTTATTAAATATGTACAACCTCTCACTAAATTAATCAGAAGATATGGATGCCAAGTGTACACATATGCCTATGACACTAACTTATTTTTGTTCTTGAAGGGAACATAAAAAAGAGAACATCTGGAAGACTGTCTATGCAAGATGCAACAAAATGGATGGATACCAATTGGCTGTAGATTAAGTTGGACAAGTTGAAGGTCCTAGTGGTTAAAGGATGCTTCTCCCTATAGTCATTTAAACTCTGGCCAACCTCACTGGGTACTCAGCCTCAGTATAGCCAGCGTAGATTAAAAGATAAAGATTTAAACCCAAGTGTCTTCAATCATCTCTTCATGTGCATACTGCATACGCAAAACCTTTGCACAGAGACTGCAGTCTATTAAAAATCAAGCCGCTAATCATACCCTCTCTGCCCACACTTCACTACAGTTAAGACCCTCCAACTCAAGTTTAATTAGCTACCCGTTCAGAACAAGTTCCATTTCAAAATATTATTCCTAGCGCATAAAAGTCTCTTTGAAAAGTTCTCCCTCCTCTTGTTCCAAAAATCACCAGATATTCCCACGCTTGATCTCCATGATCTTCTCACATCTCAGACATATACCCCAATTATGTAAAACCTTTTTAGGTAAAAGAGCCTTCTCTGTCTTCGCTTCACACTTGTGGAACTCCTTGCCAGTCTCTCTTAACCCCTTCGCTGCTGCGGACATTCCGCTGCAGCGCTGGGGGGGGCAGGGGGGCAGCGCGGTGGGCCTGTGCTCATGACGGAGCCGCTCCGTCATGAGCCACAGTTGAGCTGTGCTCATGACGGAACGGTTCCGTCATGACTCCGCCCATTTGCGTTGTCGCCCCGCACAGGCGGGGAAACAGCGCCGCGCAGGCGGAGCGGCCGCCAACAGGATTGTCATGACGGAACCGTTCCGTCATGAGCACACGGCAACCGTGGCTCATGACGGAACGGTTCCGTCATGAGCGGGGAAGGGGTTAAAACTACTTTATCTCACATTACTTTGAGGAAAATATGTAAGACTCTGTTTTTACTGAAGAAAACATCACATAGTCTTATTTTAAATTTCAGTGACAAGATACCTCACGAGGAATGCGCACTTCTTAAATAACCTTACTAATCTAAACCATTACTGACCTTTTATAGAGAAAAAGATCTCTGTATGTCAGTCCTAAATAATTCTGAATTCAATTCTGATAGAGAAGGAAGTAATGGAGCCTATGTGTTGATGCACAGGGAGGGGTGTTGAATCACATGCCGATCTCTCTGCTGTCCCTCCCCCAAATATGTCAGAATAATTTGTTCCATTTTAAATGACTCTTCCAAGATCAATCAGTTTATGAGGATAATCAAGCCGTGCCTAATGCTAGACCCATGATGACTTAGTTATGAAGAAACACAAATGCTTTTCACAGAAATATTTTATCAGATACTTTGCTTTTGAATATAGGCAATCTGTTATCGCCCTTAAATCATATAGACAACTCAAGCATGTTAGGAGCACCGCCAAATATTACCAGCAATGTAAATCTGCCTGAGCTGAAATAGGTCCCCTACTGAACCTGGAGGAGTTCCTTATACAATCTCCTGCTCTCCATTAATAAGCTGATAGCAACATTTTTAGCATCATAAAGTCATGCAGTTAAAAAACGTTAACTATTTTCTTACGTGGCTTGTGGTTACCATTAGGATTAGGTATTCTTCTCATGCCAGTAGTTTTTAACCTTTTGGCTTCGGTGGGCCCCCACTTAATCATTACTGCAACCCAGCTCCCCCACTGAATCACCACTGGAAAATACAGAAACAAGCATTCATCACACAAATACACAAATGATGAAGTATTTTTTTAATTCAACTACAAATATAAAAAATCTAAAGTTAAATTTAAATGAGAAGCTTAAAGGTTGTCTGAATTCAATTGATGCCACCCATTGTCCATACTAAATTCTGTTTGATGCACTTGCACTGCTCACACGAATCAACCTGAGGATCCCAACTTAATGTTTAGACTCCAGTTTCAGTTTGCTTTTTTATTAATATATACTTTATTAATCTATTATATTATTTATTATTCTATGCAGTCGCGGAACCCCTTGAGTAAGTGCCATGGAAACCCAGGGTCCTCGGACCACAGGCTAATAACCACTAAATTACAATATACAATTTAAACTATACTCACCATAGCTTATTTGTATCAATAAAAGCACCACCTGACAATCCTGACTGTAGGGGCATGTCATGAAAATGCTTCAGTTCTTTCATCTATACCCATCCTGTTAGGAAATTAGACGTTGCATGCTCTGATAATAATTCCAAGTATGCAAATTAAGCAATGGATGAAAACCATCAAAGCAAAACAGCAAATAGATTCTCCTTGTTTATTTTACAGATTCAAAACACATGTTAATTCATACTATTCCAATACACACCCTTCAACTTATATACCTAACCTTCATCTGCTTCTGTGGCATTCCAACGCTATTTTTTGTGCACTGTATGAAGGACTTTTAAATTCTTTCCTGTGACCATAGTAGCACCTTGAACTTGCTTGTTGTGATGAAACCAAGTATATAGGGCATGTGATATCACTTATGCAACCCTCATGATTTTGGTGAAAAGACACGAGTGCCTATTTAGATTTTAAAGTAAGGTTTTAAACTCTTACTTCCAGTCTCTTGTCTTTGGATAATATTCCTTCTTGATGATTGAGTACTTTGCAAACATATTTCCCTGCTCCGATACTACTCCTTTTCGAAACACACCAATTGACGATCAGCAGAGACCAAAGAAGCCTATTTGTGAATGTCATTAACACCAACATCTATTACAGGAAAGTCTTCTCAAACTGTCTGCCTCGTTGGTTTTGAGGTCTTCATAGCTGGATGAGGAGGTCAATCTACGGGGGATCAGGATTTATGTATTAAGTAGAACAGGTAATGGTGTGGCCCTGAGAGAGGCCACAATATAACTTGGTCAGATAGCAATATTAGGGCCCCAAAGGAACAATCATGGAATGAGAAAAAGACAAACAAGAGATGGTGCACAGTGCCAAACAAAGTTGAGAGTTTCATTGATCTAGAGCTGAGAGTTTCAATGCACCATCATTCCCAAATTTAACATATTAATAACCCTAGAGATGCTAGCCTTGATAACAAGCAACAAGGGGGGATATTCTAAAGAACATGTGATAATTATCGCCCAATTAGCTTAACGCAACTTTGCACATCGCAGTCTATTGTGGGAAAATAGCACAGTGTTAACGTTGTATTCACAACCTCGCGGCACCATGCGATAGTCTCACGATAAATGACCGCGTTAAAATCAACGCGATGCCGAAAAAATGCGAAACGTGAAAAAAGTTGCGATGCCCCAAATCGCGATACAAAAATCAGTGATAACCAGTGACAGGCCTGCAATTCCCACACGTCATGTGGGAAAATACACTATAAAAGCAGAAAAAAAAGACAAAAATAAATAAACTGCGCTGCACTATGGATGCACCCGGACCGAGTGCAGAGGACAACGCGAACCCCACAAGGCCCACTGATGACCATCAAGGAACCTCAGGGTCGGTGAAGGCCAAGGAGAAGAGAAAGAGGAAGACACGGTTCAATCTGCAGGAAAACAGGATCATCGTTACGGAGTTGATGGAACACTACCAACAACTCAACTGTTCGTCACCTCCAACGTGTCATTGGCAACAAAGACGCAAATATGTCAGACTATCTTGGACTATGTGAATGCAGTTGCAGCGTTGAGGAGGACAATGGAAGAGGTCAAGAGGCTCTGGAATGATGTGAAGGGCAAAACCAAGAAGAAACTCGATGCCAACATGAAAGCAGCAACACAGATTGGAGGTGGGGGTCCAGCGACACACCAGGAGCTGGATGGCATGGAGAAAATGGTGGCCACAGTCATCAGTCGGGATACGGTGCCAGGAGTTGTGGATCCAGACACTGCTCAACATGACCTGACACAACATCAACAGGGTGAGTACCGACCAGGGACTGGGGGGACGGGGGGAGATGGGCACAATGGCAAACATGCACAATTAAGTAGATCACACTGCACACCCACAATGACTCTGGATCATGTCCCTGATACCCTTGGCACACTGCAGCACACATACAAACAGCAAGTAGGACCTCATCCACTATGGGCACAAAGGGGTCCCTCCCCACACAGCATCAATCTTACAACCAACCCATGCACATGTGTTAAAACCAGCAAAGCTGCGTGTCTGTGAGCCACACTGACAATGCAAGTGACACTGCATGACGAATAGCATGGCTGCAGTCCACTTATCATGACATGGTGCACGCCACGACACTGAGGTGGCTGAGTGTGGAACACATCCGGAATGGAGCAGGTCACACTCTGACACATCCACGTGCACAAACAACCCCTGACGTCAACAACACATCTGCGGATAAACCATGCCTAAGAGTCAAAAATACGAGCAAGAGCCAAAATTAGCCAAGTCTGCAACATCTCAGCACTGTAGAAGCACAGAAGTCAAAGGCACACCGCCTCAAAGGGATAAGAGGCAGCAAAATCACAGCTGCAGGCGCGACTCTCCCACAATGCAGCACACACACATAGCAACAACAGCACATCAACATTGACGACAATGTGGTACAAAGTGCAACACTTTCACTACAGAAAAAAGGACCGAACTGGTTCCGCCTGTGCGTATAAACTGGCCAATCACATCTGGCATAGCAGGAAACTGTGAGATGAAAATATACGTGTACAACCTCACATTTATGATGTAGTTCAAATGTCCACTGTCCAGCATTAAATAGTCAGCTCCTCCCAAACAGTCACAATGTACATTGTCATGCAGTCTGTATGTAAACTTGTACAATGCGTAAACATACATGTTAACACAATGTTAAAATGCATCTCCCCTTCACATTGCAGAGGGGCAATCAACACCTCCTGCAGAGCAGACCAGACAACTCATCAGTGATGATAAAGAGGACCTCCACACCTTCGACACCGACGCCCTACAACAGCTCATGGACAGCTACAGCAACCCACCTCCAGGAGCAGGGCAGTCCAGCTGCATCAAGGAGACCCCACCCCCTGCACACAGCAGGAATCACCCACCACCATGGTTGGCTCCCAGCACCTCACCCAAGCACGCATCCCATTCCAAGGCCAGGTGTTAGACTGCCAGAAGGAGGTGGCTGAACATGTGCGGGTGGGGTTTGACCTCATGGCAGCCAAACTAGATCACATACGTGTCACTTACACTCCCCCAACAGACACCCACACTGTGACAGAGACACATGCATTAGCACATTTCTAGTACTGAATCACGCCCAGAACCCCGGGATAATCATTCACACCCCTACGCTGGACTTGCATACGCCGTCCCGGTCTACTCCTCTGATGTATAAAGGGGGGACAACAAACCTACATGTCCAAGGACTTACCCACTGCCTGAGGTGACATGGTTGCGTCCACTGTCCACTACACTCCAAGCACCAGCAGTATATGTCGACATGGACATGTCTGTGGTCTGCATACTGCAGTCTGGCCAGCACATCCACGCCACACTTGGCATTGTGTACATTCTCATTCATGGGCCACTTGCCTCCTTCGCACATGCCTGGTTCCCACCTCTCCCCGCATTCTGCTATTGTGTGGCTGAGGTGCCATGCCGTTGATGTCTTGTGTGCATGGCTAGCCCAGGTTACCACAGTAGGTTGTGCTGTTGTGTCTGGTAGGTGAGAAAGGAAAAGACACACAATTGATGGATGGAAGGTGGGCATGTTGTTTGGCATGTTGTATGTGTGTTTGTAACGTGTGCATTCCCAGAGTTGTGAGTTGCATGATTGTGGAGTTGAGGTGTGTGGTGTGTTCATTTGGTACTTACCAACGAGCAATGCATTCCCATAGGTGCCAGCCTCAAAGCGCTGGCTGATGATGGACTGTCGGAAGATGAAGGAATCATGCACACTGTCTGGGTAGTGTGCGATGACTTTGGTGAAGAGTCCCAGGTAGTCCACTATTGCCTGCACATTGATAGAATGCGTGTACTTCCTGTTGCGGTAATTGTGTGTAGTGGCGGCAGGGGGCACGAGGAGTATATGTGTGCAGTCGATTGCTCCCAACATGTGCGGGAAGCCAGCTATGGCGTAGAAGCCTTGCTTGGTCTCCAGCTGTTCCTGCGCAGTGTGTGGGAAGTAAAGGTGCTGGGGTACCAAGCTGATGATGGCATCCAATACAGGTGTGAGGAACTTGGATAGGGCTGCTGTGAGACTCCTCCGACTCTGGCAGTTGTTGGTTGGAAGGTCCCAGATGCCAACAGGTGCAGCACAGCCAGCAGCTTTGTCTGCGGAGGGATGTTGGTTGTCCGCTGTGTTGGTACCGTCATCCTGTGGGCAATGATGGTCAGGATGCGGAGGATGGTTGTCCTTTTGAGCCTGTAGTGGGCAATGACATCCTCTGGTGTTAAGTCTGTGAGGCTGGTGCATTTTCTGAAGGTCCACTGTCTTTGTCTGTGCTGCCTCTGTGGTAGTCCAGGGGGGTGGGGTGGGAGGGTCCGGGGGGGTGTCGGGCCTGGGTGTGGTGTCGGTGGGTGATGTGGCCCTCTTGGGGCTCCGAACAGCATGATCAGTAACTCCATGGCATCTGCTATTCCTCAGGTGTGGCTCTGGGCTGGGCTCCCTTTTATGGTGCAGGTTGTCGTCCAACTTAACACTAGGTAAGAGCAGGTGTTAAATCCCTGCTGCTAACGCGCCTTATCGCCTGTTTTGTGATCTTATCGCCGATCTGGCTGGTCGTTGAGAATATTGCGAAGTGGTGTTATCTCAGCTTTTTGCACAGGAACGCCTACTCTGCATCTCATTAGTGTTAGTTGCCGGTGTCATCCGTGACGATGTTTTTGCGGCTGCTATCGCAGGAAAACTGGCGATATCAGCTGTTAGCACCAGCTTGTGAATAGGGCGATAAATCTATTGCCACTTTGGCTGTGTTAAAGTGCCGCTAACTTGGCGATACGTTCTTGAGAATATGCCCCAAGGTTTTTTTATCTTTTCACCTACTACTAGTACTGTACCAGAATATGATAGCCAGAAATATCATCTGATATAAATATCAAGTCCTAAATGTAATTTCCAAAATATCACCCATCAATGGTAATAACTATAAACCTACACCAAATGGGCTGATAGTTATGTAAATGATACTGAGAAATTGAATGCAATATTTATGCCGGAGGATATTTCTGACTACGATGTTCTGAGTACAACCCTCGCTGAATATAGCAAGGCTAGCTTTCCGTTTAAAGCTGTTTGAGTCTTTGGCACTCAGGTTTTGGTTTTTCAGTAACTAAGTAGACATGGCGGGTTTTAAAGATAGCCGTACAACATCCTGCTTCTATTAATTATTTATGGCCATATTGAATGAAGCAAGAGACTCGTGAAAAATGGGAGATAACCACAAGAGGGCAGGATCCAAAGAAGTATCTGTTGGTTTAAAACATTTACAGCCTTCCTTTGGGATATTACGGTAATGCTAATTCAGCTGTAGAAACAGGTTCGCAGGGAAATTCAAGTTGTGCAGGAAAGGCACATGTTCTCATTTCTTTCCCTGTGAAGCTTTTGGGAAGAAAAACAAGGCAAAATCAGTGCAGAGAAAGGAGCATGGAATGGAGGAAGAATCCAGCAGGAATCTTAAAAGTTATTTTCATTCTCAAGGGTAAAACTGTCATCCCACATCCTGGATTTATCCTATGCAGCAGTATTGGTAGTTCCGGGGGAAGGATTTCTAATACAGTTTTTCCACATCTCTTTCAACAAGGGCTTAAGAAAAGTCAATGTTGCATCTAATGGCATTGGAATGAGCTTAAAACAGAACGATTGAAAAAGAAAGGTGGTACTTCTGTAGTCAGTTTGGTGTTTGTTGAAGGAGGATCTGTTTATGGAGCATTTGAAATATGTCTTGGAAGTCTTAGCTGTTGCCATGATCTCGTTTCTTATCTTTAAAAGTGTTGCAATATAGCCACATGGAATTTTGTTGCAACATATCAATAAAGAGATTTGTTTTGGATTCTTTATTTGTCAACTCCTACAATCAGGGTTAATTTGTCTTGTATTTTGCTTCTGGCAATACATCATTGGCATCTTTATGAGGGCAATGTTTTGATTAGTAATATATAAAATCTGCAAAGTTATCTGACTAGGTATTGGATATAATTGTAAAGTTCAGTAGACTGGCATTATGACTCAGTACTAAATTGATTATGTTTCCTGTTGTATGAGACCTTGTAGATAAGCTGGCAACGATTAAGAATGGCCATATGATCAAGAAATACTACTGACCTCATAGTAATTGGCTGGTCCCTATGCATTTGAAAATCACATACCACCTAGAGAACTGAGAGGCCGACATAGCTTCGATTAAAATATTTCAAAATATGTTAGTGATATTAACATCATACTCAAGTATAGAAAATAAATATCATAATGCAAAAATTACTTGATGGGCTGACTTTGAAAATACCAAAATGTAAAGTAAAAACCTTGGCTAAAAGACCTGCTCATGTATGGAATCAGAAACCTGGGAGCTCTATTTTTCAATAATCATGTTTTCAGATTATGTTCTACATCCTAACCATTCCTATTTTCTATCTAGAGGAACATTAGTTACAGTACAATGTCTCAAACAAGTAAATACAACTATTCAGTAATATTATTGTTAATCTTAAACATGTCCAAAGCCAAGAACCAGACAATTAAAAGATCTAGGACAAATATCAGACCATGCTGGATTAATTTGATGAAGTATCTGTGAATTAAAACCACCCTATAACATTCAACTGATTCTGCAGAGATTCACAAGCTGGAGAATTTGGAGAGTTGCTTTTGTTAACCAGTTTTATTCAGGGACAGTCATTTTAATTTTTACCCACATTGCCATCTTATAAATATCTTCTCATCCACTGTATAATTAAATAAGAATTGGCATGGTTCACTTCCCATGCTAAGAAGCAAACCCCTTTTCCATTCTGTGCCAACTCCATCTGGTGTAGTGAATATGTTCAGGTGTATTAAACATTCTTAGAATTTCGCTACTTTCAAACAAAAAACAATAAGTACTGACTTAATTTACATTTTCTTTCTTACCTTTAAATGTCTTTATATTAGACTAATACAAAATTGCCTTATCCCAAAAACGCTCATGTATGTTTCTCACAGTCCTGGCCTACACTGACAGGTAATGCACTAGAATTTCCGGGGTGTCCCATACAAAAGATGAACGGTCCTCTCAAATGCACAGGTTCAAGGAAGTAGCCAGAAAAAATAAAATACTTCCCACATTGTACCATAAGGTACTAAGTGAGCGAACAAAATAAGTAAACCCGACTCTCCTATGAAGGTGCACGGGTGGCTGCATCCATTTCCTTATTTAAATCTTTTCCTCTTTCTTTCCTTCCCTTCATTGGCAATCCTTCAATCTTTCATTCCTTCTTTCCTGATATTTCCTTCCTTATTTCCAAAATTTCAAACTGTTTCCTGGCTTTCTGGACTTTCTCCCATTTTTCATTTATTAATTCTTACCCTCTTTTCTTCCTGAAGCCTTTCTTCCCATGCCTCCTCCTTTCCATCCTTCCTGTCTTTCCCTTTGCTTTCTTTCCTTCTTCTGCCCTTTCCACTTTTCATTCCTCCATTCCACTCTGCTTCGTTTGCGCCTTCACTCTATTCAGCTTTCTGTTTTGTATATTTATTCTAAGCATGCTTCATTCCTTCCATTTTGCACTCTCTCACTGTATTTGCCACTCATGTTTTTTCTTTGCAATTTTAATAATTTTCTCGTTGTCTCGTTTTGGCTAAAGCCCCCTCCCCAGAAAAACTTTAAGCATAACCCACCACACAGATGTAACAAGACAGATGTAACAAGACAACTTGTTTTCTTGCACTCTTTATTAGATTTTGGTGTAATCTTGTGACCTTCCAGGCAGAGAACAAAGTTAAAAAGGGTTATGAAAACAACAGTTCAATATTCCACAGTATCACTCCCACTGAAGCTGATGTGGCGGAAACTTCACTACTCCCTTACCGAGGTTACATATGTGTTTGTCTGCCTGAGAGTTGATGGTAAATAAAGCACTCATTTTGTTAATTGAAAATTATGAAATTTAGCTTATGCATGATCCTTATTCTCACTTTGTGGAAGTCCTCAAATCAGTCCTCATGTTATGATTGTCAATTTTATTCTCTCTCTTCTAGATACAATGCCTTTTAACTTACACATGTTAATTGTATGAAGGGAAATGTTTTGGATTATTGTGGATTGCATTTTTGTTTCTTGTAATTTTTACTCACAATATCTACTTGAATATAGTCTGTGGGCTCGATTCACAGAACTAACTTAAGACAAAATCCTAAACTTACTGCCATTATGGTATTCACAGAAGGCACTTACTCATTTTGGTATTCACAGAAGGCACCTACTCATTTTGGTATTCACAGAAGTTAGGAGTCCTAAGTTTAGGACTCCTAAATGCCTTTTGTGAATACCAAAAGTCTTAAAGTTAGGATTTTTCTCAGTTTAGGATTAGTAAAGTTAGGACTCCTAACTTTAGGACTCCTGAATGCCTTCTGTGAATACAGAAAGTCTTAAAATTACGATTTTTCTCAGTTTAGGAGTACTAAAGTTAGGACTCCTAACTTTAGGATTCCTAAATGCCTTCTGTGAACACCCAAAGTCTTAAAGTTAGGATTTTTCTCAAGTTAGGAGTAGTAAAGTTAGGTGTCCTAACTTTACTACTCCTAAACTGAGAAAAATCCTAAATTTAAGACTTGCGGTATTCACAGAGGGCATTTAGGAGTCCTAAAGTTAGGACTCCTAACTTCTGTGAATACCAAAATGAGTAAGTGCCTTCTGTCAATACCAAAATGGTAGTAAGTTTAGGATTTTGTCTTAAGTTAGTTCTGTCAGTCAGTCAGTTACGCCTATCATAAGTAACAGGGCATCAGGCCACTTTCTCTTCTGATAATTGTTTATTCTGTAAGATTCAACAATGACCAAATAATGTTATGTAAGCTAAGCACGAAGTGTGAAGGTTTACAGGGGAACATACTGCCAGGTGACTTGCACATACTAGACAGGTCATGCAGAATCCCATCTCCCACTTTGGCTAAAGGGTATTGGGGAAGCATTCAGCCTTCACTTGCTGCTCTTATTAGACCAGCTGCCTGCACAAGATGATACGAAATGGCGTTGCTATAATATTGAAATTAAAGCTTTATTGAAACAGACATGCAGGTGTAGACCATCCCTGAAACTCAAATTAGATTTCCCTTTTAGTGCTAAGATTAGCTTAGTGAATAAAGGAATGAAGAAAGGATTGTTATAAAGTTATACAGCAAATATGTTGGAATATCATTTTTTATTCACATGTTTGCACATGTTATAGCTACCATTCTTTTTATCTTTATATATTGTGCACTGGTATATGTGTTCGATTTTTAAAACTAATTCTTTAAAATGTATCCATAGTTTCCTAGTGTTCTCGAGCGTGCTTTTCCTTACTGAAAATCGGTTTGAGTTATACTAAATATAAAGTGACTTCTCAACTGATTGATTATTATCTGAAACACATCTCACTCATATATTGTGCAGTGGGATGTGGCGTGGTTGCAGTCCATCTGTTTTTCTGTCTTGGGTTAGCACATTGACTAAGTCCTTAGTGCAAGAGGGTCTAGAACATCAAATTCTTCTCCGTGTTGCAGAGGATAGTCTTGAAAATGTATCACTCAGACACAAATGCCTTTACTCTTTCCGTGCTTCATGACATAAAAGAATGCAGACTCGGCTTATTAGGTTTAATGTCCATCTGGGTTCACACAGATTCCATAAGGGAAGAAATACTTGTTGCGCTGTTATAGTATCATTGTCAATAAAATCATCAATCAGTCAACAAAATCCACTGTAATTCCCTCTGTTTTATTTTTTTATTATTTATTCAAACATGTGCTTATTTTACTGGTTTTTAGGGCACAGTGTGCAGTAATAGAGTTATTTTCAAAATCAAGGATCCCCTGCTAATACTAGTTGTACCTAGCACAGGGAAAATACAAGTCTGAAAAGTAACAATCCTAGGCAACAGTGGGCCAAGTCAGAGATCAAGGCCTATTTGCAACACATTGATAACGACATAGACTCAGTGTACAGTACATTTAAATTAAAATCTTAATTTTATTGATATTGTTTCATATGTAAATATAAAAAAATTGTGTCACAGACATGAATCACTGAACAACTACAGTGCAACAGACTATACACAATTTGACAGCGTCAGAGTATACAAAGAGAGAACATATCTAAAACACCAATTCATACAATTGTTATACAAAGACAAGAAATATTTTTATAGCATCACATACAACAAACATATATGATAACAACACAGTGGCTAATTGGTAAATAATCTTAATTTTCTCTATGCACGTTTCGGCATGCTAGACACCTTCTTCAGGAAAGCCACAATGATTCCCACAATGTATATTGGGAGCCCAGCAGATATATTGAAGACCTTGATATGGAGACTAAGTAATAGATTTATTCTACACGAGTATATAGATGGCACTTGATCCCAAAATGTCGGAAGTGAGTTTGATACTACTTGAAAAGACGGAAGTCTTGCTTGTTGATAGCAAGACTTCCGGAGGATATTACAATATCTGTATGGCACTTGAGCCCAAGTAGCCAGAATGGAAAGATTCCATACGATTAGAAAAAATTCTTTTAATCTTGAAGTCTAAATCTCCTGGTTCCTTCAAGGATGGACGTTTAATTCCAATAAGAGCGGTCGGTAGACTGCCTGGAGTTTATTTGTCACAGTAGCGAGCAAGCAACAGTCTTTTTCGTACCCCCGGTGTTGCCTAGGATTGTTACTTTTCAGACCAGCAATAGAGTTATACTATCTGATACCAAACAGAGATTTTCCCTTGTTACACCTGGCAGAGTTTATTGCACAATGAAGTCAAACACAAAGCTTTAATTTTTTGGGGATGCAGGAATCTGCCATTCATTTTCGATTTTTATTCTTTTCAATGTTTCTATAGCGTTTTGGCCTAATTCTTCTTATTTATTAACTAGAATGGCGTCAACCACCTGTTTTATATGTTGAAGACATATTTCTATTTTTGACCAGGGGGCTGATATGTTAAAAGATTATTGCCTTCAAGATTATTTAAAAATAGTACATTTGGGAATTTGGGAATAAATCCATATGTGGCAATGCTTTTTCCTATTTAGCATTTACTATGACTAATGAGGTCAAAAACTAGGCATCTGTGTAGAAGTTGAGTACCTGTAGTGAGTGTGTTGCAGAAACAAGCTGCTGACTGCACGGCATACATCTGTTTCAAGAATACACAATATTGAAAACAAGATGTATTTATTTAATTTTAATGGCATTATCCGTCTGAATTTCATAATGCATATGCCAACATTTCTGTAAAGAAATGTAAAGTGCTTAGGAGAGGTTGATACTAGAACGGTTAGAGCACCTGCTTGCCCTTAAAATAAAGTGCCTGCATGACCCTTCTACTAAGGACCCCATTTACCCTTCAACCGAGACGCATGATGGCTCTTTATCTAAGGCAGCTGCTGACCCTTAAACTAACATAAAAACATGAAGTGATGGATAGAATGTTTACATTAATCTCAGCTACAGATATTCGCTTGGGCTGCATCCTAATCCATAGTTTTTCATCCACCATGTCACTTCAGTTTGCACCAAGCCATATGCAAATTAGTCTTGACCCTGCTTTTCATGGGAACAGTCCAGCCCGAAATGCCAGGCTAGGTCCTCCCTGAACTGGAATTTGTGACTCTTCCTTAGTATCACTGAGTCATGTGTTGACCTTGGATATCCGGCACAGCAGTGTATAAAATAGAGAACGGCATCACACACCATCTATACATTCGTAATTTAACTGCATCTTGTTGTTGCATTATATTAGCTTTCTGGACCTGATCAACACCACTGCTACATGCACAAAGTCAATAGCACCAATCATGTTTGTAAATCCCTCTATGACATAAAAGTTACCTTTTTATGTCATTTGTTGTTTTTGACTCCATTATGAAAAAATATATGCCAATGTTTGTTTTCAGAATGTTGGCTTTGCCATCCCATGAGCCATTCCCACTGTGTGCTGACTTCATCAAGTTGCTGTGAATTCCAAGGCAGCAAGAATTCATTTTCATCAGGAAATTGAGCAGTGTACATAGCTCAGTTTGACTTCAATGGCTCCTCAAGTGATACTAGGATGTCATATATTATGGGCATGCTCAGCCTGTTTGTTTTCATCACCTCAATTGTTGTGTAAGTTAGAGGATCTAATTGTTGCTTTGAATTCTGGCACCTTCTCTAGAGTCTTTGGAATGTTCTTTGCACCATTGTGCTTGGCATTGGTCTGCATGGTATGTGAGGTGATTAGAAAGAAAAACGAAAAAAAAAAATATTGCAATATAAAAGGATTGTTACAGGAAAATCAGATGTCAAAAATATGGACATAGATACTGAAGGCAAGTCTATTTTTTTTAGTCATGTTGTAATTTTGTTCTAAAATATATTGTTTACTAATATATCGATCTTTATAAGGTTGTTTTTGTCATATTTTTGTTACATTGTATATTTTTTTAATGTATATTAGTTAGTTAATTTAAAAATAGGATGATGTTAAAGTATTTTAAAAAGTGATTATCATTTTGATTGCAATTAATTTCAAAATATATTTATTGAAATATAGTTAAATAAAAATATATGTTTAATAAAACTGTTATTAGTAGGTGCTAATAGAGCAAAAGGGCAGAGATTTTTAAAATATGTTTCTGTAAGTAATGATGTTCTTATTTTTTTATTCAAATTTAAATGTTTTAGTTAGTAATTTTCGATTTTTTAAATGTATATTTTACAAATCAAGTTATAAATAATTTTTGTTGTTGTTTGATAATCATTCCAGTTTTTTTTAACTTATGTAATTTAAGTTATAAATTTGTTTTACATTTAATTTTTTTTAATTAAATATAGTTCTTATTTATTTTATTTTATGTTAAGTTCTTTTATGTATATTTTGAATTAAAGTTGAATACAAATTCAAATATCTTATAAATGCATTGATGTATTATCCCAATAGGTATTTATGTTTTATATTAAAGTATAAATTAATTTAAAAATATTTAGTATTTCCTTTGTACTTTTTTTGATAAGTTTTCATGTTATTTTAAATTTTGTTTTTAAATAAAGTGTGTATTTATTAAATAATCTTAGATTCTATGAGTTCTTAAAGTTTTTATCTGCTTTCTTTTAACTATGTCTCTTTTTTTATTATGATCTGTAATTTATATCGTATCTATGTATATAACGATCAACGTAATGTATTTATTCTTGCATTTATGTAGTATACTTTTTATGCCATTGGTCTATTCATTGACGCAATAAAGTGAAATTGATTGATTCATTGATTATTAAATAATCAGCGTAACATTTTATGTGATATATTTTTTTTTTATTGCTTTCATTGAAAAAAATATAATATTTTTACTTGTGGGATGTTGGATTTTCATGGGGAGGAGATTTTTGAAGTATTAAATTTTATTTTTATATGTTATTTAATATTTTTATATTAGAAGTGTACGTACTGTATTTGGAAATGTTTGTTTTAAAAATATTGCATTTTTGAATAGAAGATTTAATTTTGAAAAATTTTAATTTTGTGTTTGGTAGCTGGTAATTTCCTTAAATGTAATTTTCAATACATGATTCATTAACTTTTAATATTAAAAAACATATTTGTTGTCACATTTATTTAAAATATATTTTATTTTTGTGTATATGTGTAGCTGTATTATATTTTGGTAATGTATACAGTTATTTATATATGTTTTAAAATAATAATGAATTTAATTTTCTACAGCTTATAAATATCAAGTTTTGAGTTATTTATTTGTAGGTTTTCTTATCTATGGGCCTTATTTAGATCTTGGTGGGACGCCCACCGTCCCTCCGTGGTGGTGTTTTGAAGTACTTTGTGGAGTAGTCAATACAGCGGGCGGGCCACCAAGTAAGCGGGCAGGGAATCCAACGGAAAAGTGACGGTGGTACCATTACTGCTAAGATCTAAATCAGGCCCTATACCAGATCGACCAGAGCCTGGTCTGGACTGGGCAGGTCAACCTGTCCGGGATGACAGAACCCATTTCACCCCTTCCCCCTGCTTCCCCTTTTGCCAAGCCCCACTTGTCTTAGGAGAATGGTAAGCCTTGCGCCGGCCTGCTGATGGTGTATCCTGGGTAGCGCTGAACATTAACAGTCACTGCCAATTAAGACCGGGCTCAGGAATCTTGGCGCCCCGGGGCTGATCCTTCATGCAGGGCTGGTCTCCACTCTTTACCTCAAACCCAGTGGGGGAACAAGAGAGTCCTCCCTGGTCTGCAGCCACCCTGCTCTGGGTATTGACTGTCACCGCCATACTGTGGGCTCAGGGTTCTACCTTGGGTGGGTGCCTTCCACCTTCCCGGATCCCGGGCATCAAGTGCCAAGAGGGGTTAAGCCCAGCCCATCCACCCAACATCATCTCCTCACAGGCTTCTCTGGGAAGCCCATTTTCCCCAACTATTATGCCCCCACAGAGTGGCGGCTTACAGAACCCCAGTTGAGGGACAAAAGTTGGAGTTAGCCACGCTGGCCAGCCATCCGCTTGGCTGGACCACTGGGCCTGCCCTATGACCAGATGGTGCGGGATGACCCAGTGACCAGACAGGCCAAGATGACCAAGCGATCAGATTGTCCAGGCCCCAGGCTGCAGGACCCAGGACCTAGGTCCCAGGACCTCAGCCCCTGGACCCAGGACCCAGGCTCCAGGACCTTGGTCCATGTTTCAAAATGGGTAAGGTGGGTAACAGACTTAGCTGCAGACACTTGGTGCCCAGTGTGGGCATCCCTGCCCAGTGGCTCGACGGGGTCATGGCACACTGAGCACAGTCTGACCCAGTTGACAGTCGCCCCAGGAGCAGCCCAGTCCCCGTTCCCCACCCTGGCGCCGGCCAAGAGGGGCCGGGAGTGGTTGGCGTGGGAGGGCGCAGAGGCAGTCAAATCTCTTTCTGTTCCGCGGACACGCCAAAGCTGCTGCCAGGGGGGTGTAACACTCTCTGATGGAGCAGAGAGCCACCTGCCACTCCAAAGTCTTACCAGCTCACCAGGAGCAGTTGCGGGACCCCACTGCAGAGAAATGGGCCCTGCGGGGCCAGGTGCACCTGAGCAGAGTGCCGTGGAGAAGATCCACCCTCCTGGGCTAACAATCTTTCCGCTGTGTTGAATCCTCTGGGTAGACTCCATGGACCCCACCCGTTTACCTCTCAACAGTTTAACTCCCTCTCGAACTCTCTCTTCAAAGTTCTTTTCAACTTTCTCTTACAGTACTTGTTGGTTAACCGTCTTGTGCCCTTAGATGGAGTTTACCACCCACTTTGGGCTGCTTCCCAAGCAACCCGACTCTGAGAAGACCCATTTCCGGCATGGTCTGCTACCGGCCTAACACAGTCCACGGGGTGGCCTCGATCAGAAGGACTTGGGCCCCCTGAGTGACGCCGGGGAGTGGGTCTTCTATATGCCACCTTTCCCCGCACCCATCACCGGGCAGAGATTTGGCGATGGCTCTTCAGTCACCGTTAATGAGGGAATCCAGGTTAGTTTATTTTCCTCTGCTTAATAAGATGCTTAAATTCAGTGGGTCGACACGTCTGATTTGAGGTCGTAGTTGGATGGCGACGTGTGGTGGAGCCGGGCACAGTGCCTCCTGGGCTGCAGAGTCTGAGGTTGTGGCAGCGCACACATTTTCCTGGGACAAAGACCGATGGCCGCGAGGTCAGGTGAGCACCTATGGGCCTGGCAAGGGGTGGTGTCTATCCATGGAACCTGCCTGCAGAGGTGGGAGCTCCAGGTGGCAAACACGGGCAACCGTGGAACACCACAGACAGCTAAGTGTAGCACACATCCAGGGACCCCAGGGATGTTCTAGGGGCGGTCCAGTCACCAGCCTGCACCATGCTGAGGCGGGAGGGAAGGCCAGATGTGCCAGTGGTGTACCCCTTTGACAGGACCAGTAGGCGGGATCCTGCGATGGGCAATTAAGGATCTGATCTTGTGGGGCAACGAAGGGAGCAAACAGTGCTCCCCTGTGGAAGCGACAGTCGCACCACAGGGGCAGCCCCGAGGTGATTGACGATTGAGTGATCCTCAGACAGGCGTAGCCCCATGAGAATCCTGGGGTCTCAAGGTGTGTTTGAAGTGTCAATGATCAATGCGTCCTGCAATTCACATGTATTCTCGCAGCTGAGTTCTTTGACACATGAGCTGAGTGATCCACTACCAAGAGTCACAGCAACTTTTTGCAGGGAGGGAGGAAGGCGGTGCCATCTGTTCATCTGTTGCCCATAGGGCAAAATAATCTGGTACCCTGCCAAGACTTCCCCTCTATGAGTCGGCCTCCATAATTCGAAGAGCATTTTCAGGTGCTTGGCCTGGGAGCACTTGTCCCACAAGGGCGATGGGAGCTCCTACAGTGGTAGAGAGAGGCAGGCAGCCCGCTGCCACCAGTCCATCCCAGAGGACCGGGAGGGACTGTGCAAGTCTTCAAACTCTCAGCCTGGCTGCACAGAACCGATCAAACCAGGTACCTGGCAATGAGGGATGGTTGCCCCACCTGTATGTCAACCATGCGCCACTGGCTTGGGTGGGGAGCCGCTGAGCCATGCCTGCTGGCTGAGGGGTAGCCCACCACTTGACCTGGTTGGAGGCACTGGAAGGGAAGAGTAAGGTATCTCCCCTATCCTGCGGACCCCCAACAAGAGGATCTGGAGTCACCCTGTGGCCACAGCTCCTTACCATCCAAGCAGCCATGCTGCCCGAGAAGGGTGGCTCCTTAGTCTTCTGAACCCCAGTCAGCCGGGATTGGGCACAGGAGAGCCAGGAGGCGGCAGTGCCGTCAAGGGTGGTCGTTACAACAAACAAATGATGGACGGAATGCTGACAATGCATACATTCTCCCCCAGTCAAGAGATCTGGGTTAAATCCATCGTTCTTTTGCCCACAATACCACCCCAGTTTAGACATGGCCATATGCAAATCAGTCTTGACCCTGTGCCTCATGGGAACAGTCCAGCCCGAACTCCCAAGCCATGTCTTCCCTGGACCGGAATCAAGCATCCTAGGACCGGTTTCTGGCTACCAGCCGTCATCAGCCAGGATAGCTTGACTCCAGTGGCGTAGTGAGCACGGGTCCCACGTCTGGGAATACCCATCCCACTTAGGGCGAAAAGCGTTACAACAAACAAATGATGGACGGAATGCTGACAATGCATACATTCTCCCCCAGTCAAGAGATCTGGGTTAAATCCTGATCGCAGCACAGGGAAGCACTGCCATTCAGTTTCCTCCACAGGGTTGTGCTGGATGAGTGTGGGTTCCTTCTTGGAAAGGCTTTCCATCGTGTCACCCCAAGAGAGGCCGGGGCCATCCTCGCTCTTTCATGCGTACATCGGCTGGCCCCAGCAGACTACTCCCGTGGTTAGGGTGCATGAGAACAAGGCGGGCACTTTGCCTATGGGTCTTTTCCATATGGGAGGTGGCCGAGGATGTCAGGCTAGTGCTGTCAGCCACTCAGGCCGCTACACCTTCATTGATCCCTTCGCAGGGTCACCTACCGAAACCTAGCTACAAATTTGACTTTCTCTAGATAGTCAAGTTTCATCGGTTTCTCAGTGCTCCACCAGGACTGTTGCAGGCCCTGGTGGGGCGGATCCGACGGCCTCACTAAAAAATCTGACCTGCAGTAATGATGGCAGTGTGTACAAAGGGGAGGAACTTAATCAACGCAAGCTTATGACCCGCACTTACTGGGAATTCCTTGTTCATGAGAAAATTGAAATACCCAATCCCTATCATGAACGGGGTTCAGAGCATTACCCACACTTTCTAGCAAGGGGTAGACGCACGCTGATCTGTTCAGTGTAGGGCACGTGCAGCCCCTGACATTTAAGGGCATCACAGACCTGTTATTGCTCGATCTGGTGTAGCCACTGGTTCCCCTGAGAAGTTGAATGCTGACCACCAGGGGTCGTGTAACTAGTTAGCATAGAGGAGTCTCATTCGTTATTGGAATTAACCAGACAAATAGCTCCGCCAACTAAGAACTGCCATGCACCACCACTCACAGAATTGAGAAAGAGTTATCAATCTCTCAATCCTTTCCATACCTGGGCATGGTGATGTTTCACATGTTGAGTCAAATTATGCCACAGGCTCCACTCCTGGTGGTGCCTTTCCATCAATTTCTTTAAGTTTCAGCTTTGCAACTTATACGCTATTGGAGATGGAATTACCGTGGCTGCTGGCACAAGACCTTCCCTACAATGGATCCTCGTTACAGAATTTAAAGATCACTCATTTCAATTGCATACATGGTCCTGTATAGTTATTTTTTGTCACTACCTTCCCGAGTTGGGTGTCGGTAAATGTGCGCCTGCTGCCTTCCTTGAATGTGGTAACTGTTTCTCAGGCTCTCTCGCCGGAATCGAACCCTGATTCACTGTTACCCATAGTCACCATGGTAGGCACAGAAAGTACCATTGAAAGTTGATAGGACAGACATCCAAATGTATAGTTGCCGTCACAGGGACGTGCAATCAGCTTGAGGTTATCTAGAGTCACTGCAGCCGGGTGAGCCCAGTTTGGTTGGATAACTGCACGTATCCCGGGAGGTCAAAGCTTGTTGGCATGTATTAGCTCTAGAATTACCACAGTTATTCAAGTAACAGATAGAGTGGTCAAATTAACCATAACTGATTTAATAAGCCATTTGCAGTTTTACTGTAACAGCTGTTTGTAATTACACATGCATGGCTTAATCTTTGAGACAAGCATATGCCAATGGCTGGACAAACCAGGTAGTCGCACCTGCTGGTCAAGGGTTGAGAGCAGTGTGCCTTACCCTGACTGACCTTTGCACCCCTCAGGAGCCTGTTGGGGAAGCCCTCCCACCTGGGAGGTGGGGGGCTTGCTGAGGGGACAGGTGTGGTCTCACGGGCCCTCTTTGCATAAGGGAGAGGCCGGCCAATACGCAGCCTGAGCGAGATGCAGGGGTGCCGGCCTGGGCAGGTGGGAGACCCCACAGAACGGTCATTCCGAGCTGCTGTAGAAATGCACTGGGGAAGGAGGGCAATGGTGTGGCGTGTGGCGGCCCAGACCTGGCTCTACCTGACCCCTTCCACTCTGGCTGAACCACTGGGGGTCGCAAGCTTCCAAGACTGCTTGGCCTTTGCTCTGCTGGGTAATGCCCCCAGCAAATTACAGGACCTCAAGTCAGACAGTCCCTGGTGGGGTGGAAGCTCTTTGCTTGAAACATTATCTGAGGCTAGTCACCAGTCCATCCCTAAATGGACTAAGTGTACCCAATCAATCAGAGTACAGGATGCTGTACGGACTGTCCTCTGACAGGTCACCCCAGGTGGTGATGTAAGATTCTTGTCCCTGCCTGCTCTAAGGGAAAGCAGGCTCAAAGGAATGGCCCACTGGGCAGGGTTAACCCAGGGCCCTGGAAGCCCCTGACTGAGAACAGCTGGATAACAAGGAGGTCCGCATTATCCTGTCCCTAATAATCCAGAGGAAGGCTACCCCCCTTTGTTGTAACCAGTGCACACCGAGTGCCAGAGGGGACCATGGGCACGAATGCACCGGACCTCCTGGATCCTGGCTGGGCTGGAGGAAGCAAATTAGTCCTCATCTGGACTTCCAGGGCAGCCCAGCCACCTGGACACCCCATTGAAAAGCATTGTGCACAATCAGATGCCCAAGGGACTCAGAGTCACCAGATGGCCGGGCTCAAAGGACGGCCATCTGATCACACTGTCCCTTAACAAAAGGGCTTTGGCTTGTCCTTGGAGGGGATGGGGACTCTGGAGCCTGGGTGCTCAGAACCCCAGCTTTGCCTCAGGCACGGGACTGTGAAGGGGGGCCTGACGGAGAGCTCCGGAGCGAGCAGGCACTTTAACACGCCAGCGGAATGGGGGATGCCTACTTGGGTTCACGGAACCTCATCCTGGGCATTTTGCCACACGGCAGGCCCGAGGTCGGAGCCCAGGACAGGGACTCCCACCCCATGGGCCACCAGGGGTCCCAGTCAGAGTTTCTGATCCCGGCCAAGCAAGACAAGCCTCCCCGGTCCTGATGGACCCCCATCCCGGGCCATGGCAGTGCAGCAGGCTGTAAGACGGAGCTCAGGTGGGAGCTCCTGCCCCACGGCTCAGCAGGGGCCCAACCCCGGTCAGGGTTCCTGGGCCCTGCCACCCAGGGGAGGCCACACCAGGCCCACTGCATCCCATTCTGGGCACTTTGTCATGCAGCAGGCCCAAGGAGAGAGACCAGGACAGTGGCTCTCACCTCATGGGTAGCCAGGAACCTCTGTCAGAGTTACTTGAACCTGGCCAAGTAGGGATAGCCTCCCAATCCCGGGCCCTTGGTGGTATGGCAGCCTGGAGGACAAAGCCAGGGGCGGGAGTGCCTGCCTCTGGGCCCTCTGGGGCCGGTCGAAGATCCTGTTCCCAGCCATGCAGGAGAGGCCTCCCCAGGCCCGCTGGACCCCGTTCCTGGCACTTTGCCACATGACAGGCTCCAGGACGGAGTACAGGATGGGGGCTCCCACCCCAGGACCGGCCGGGGGCCTGGTCAGAGCTTCTGGACCTGGTCAAGAAGGGCAGCATCCCGGGGCCCATGGGACCCAGCCCTGGTGCTTTACGACACCACAGGTCAGTGAAGGGAGCCCAGGTCCCTGGTAGGCTAGCAGACATGGACCTGCTGACTCTCGGTCTGCAAAAGCCCATCCTGTCGACTCTGTAGTTCGGAATCCCTGACTGGGGCCCTTGTCAGGTGTTTCCAACCAAGCTGCCCAAAGTTGCAAAATAGGCCCAACTATGGGCCTGATGTAGATCTTAGAGGGACTCCCGCAATCCCTCCATGGTGGGGGTTTAAAGTACACCGTAGAGCTGACGAAGTCCGACCCCCGTATTTAGATGAAAAATAATTGTGGCGGAGTTAGCAAGACTCTGGCAGTCTTTCATCCATAGATCCACTAACATCTCAATACAGCAGGCAGACAGCCAAGTAGGGGGCCAGGGAATCTGACAGAAAAGCAACGGTGGGACCATACCGTCACGATATAAATCAGGCCCTATGTTATTAGTAAAGTTGTTTCAGAAAATGAAAATGTTGTAGTTCAAAAATATTTTACTTAAAGTATTCGTTTTAAAAAATGTTTTATTATCTTTATTTAAAAAAATTTTGTTTTCATTTCTGTATAAATAAGACTATTATTTGCTATGTTTTGTTTTATTCTGCCTTTTTCAATTTAGCCAAATGGTAAATATTTATTGTAATTAACATTTATTGATATTAGCTCACTATTTATGATTTTGTAAAATAATGTATAATATTATAGAAATAGCAAACCTGACTATTTTAGTCTCCCACACCTTCCACAAAATGGTTTACATCAGAGTGATACAGTAAAACTGATCCTGTCACTGGGTAACACCTTCCCCAAAATGGTTTTGATTGGAGTGTGGATATTAAAATTGACCCATTTAGTGTCCAGCATCTTCTCTATAATGGATTATATTGGAATGGAAATAGTAAATGTGATCCCTTTAGCGTCTAACACCTTCTCAAAAATAGCTTAGATCGGAGTGTGAATAGTAAATATAACTATTTTAGTGTCCACCACCTTCCCAAAATGGATTAGATTGAAGTGAAAATAGTAAATCTAACCCCGTTGGTGTCCAACACCTTTCTAAAAATGTTTTACATTAGAGTGGGGATATCAAATATGACTCGTTTAGTGCCAAAATATTTCCTAAAATTGTTTAGATTGAAGTGCAAATAATATATTTGACCCCTTAAGTGACCAACACAGTATAATTTGGAGTGCAAATAATAAATCTGGCCCTATTCGTTTTCAACACTTCCCCCAAATGGTTTAGATTAGAGTAGGAATAATAAATGTGGTCATTTTAGTGTCCAAGACGTTCTCCAAAATAACTTCAATTGGAGTAGGAATAGTAAATTTGCCCCTTTTAGTGTCCAAGTCCTTAACCAAAATAGTTTAAAATAGAGTGGGAATAGTAAATCGTACCCCTTTAGTGAAACAACACCATTCCCAAAATGGTGTATAATAGTGAGGAAATAGTAAATTGGACCACTTTAGTGTCCAACACCTTCTCCAAAATTCATTGCATAGGAGTGGGAAGAATAAATATAACCCCTTTAGTGTCTATCACCTTCCCTAAAAAGGTTAGGATGGCAGTCCCAGATCTTCCTGTGGCTGGGAGGGGGCCACATTGTTCTAAGAGGTGTGGAGGACTCCCAGAGTGCAGTACTCCAGATTGTTGCTAGTGGTGCATGGATCACCCCGTGGCTGGGGGAAACCCCATTATTCTACATGCTGGATGGGTACATAAGACACAGTGAGAACTCAAGTAGCATGGGACATGTGAGGAGCGTGCTTGGACGTGTGCCTGGGTAAAGACTATCTGTACCTGTAAAACTGTAAGTGCACTTGTATGATTTTAGCTTTTAATTATCCTTGAAAACATATATAGCGTCCTGTTTTCACACTTTATTACTATGGGTAAAAGTACAATTACAATGAAAAGTAGTGCCAAGGATAATATTCCTTCTAGCTCAAGCTTTATTGTAAACTATTTCTATGGGGACTAGAGTAAATTGTAAATGTGGAGGAGAGACTGGAAGCAACACAGCGTACTGTAACCAAAGTTCGAACTAGAGTACAGGGATGCGGGGGATTCCAAGCAAACTCTCTAACAGGGAATTTCACCCACAATCTAAGATTAATCCATGTGTATCATATGCCCCTCTTTCTACTATCCTAAACCACTCTATATCTATTGTGCGGCAACCACCTGTGTCATTTTGTTCGTGCCAGTCATGATCTCGTGCTGCTGTTTGATGGGCAAGGTAAGAGATTTTTAAAGTTTTAATTTAGGTATTTTGTGGTAGGGGATGTGGGTAGGTAAAGTAACTATAGGTTATGACGTAATCTTTATTTAGTAAGTTTGCTTATTGGGAGTTTGTGTTTCCTTGTTATATAGTGTAGTGCGGTAGGCCTATATTTTATTAGTAGTAGTATGTTATTATATATTTAGTCATGTTTTTTAATATGTTAGTAGGGTTGTAATGTTATGTTGGTATTGTATTTGGGATATATGTATTGTGAGGGTGGTAATGTTATACTTTTAACAGGTTAGGAAGATGTAGAACAGTGTTTGCAGCAATTTATACTGCGTTCTTTGTAAAAGAAAAAAGAAAATTAATTTGGTGTGATTTATTACGATATTATTGTTTCACTTCCTTTGATTTTTTGGATTTCATGGAGTGGTTCTCATTTTGAATTTTTTTTGGTGTTTTATGATTTCCAATGACTGTGGATTACATTGGCGTATTTAATTTGAAGATTCATATTTTTCACGGTTTCTCAGTTTTTATTTCTGACTTTTTGGTGGATTGAATTTTTGGTAAGTGGAGGTGGAGCAAAAACGCCAGCTACACAACTGTAAGTACAAAATTCGTATTTATTTTTGGGTGGGAAATGTTGTATTTTAGTATTTATGTTTACTGCAACTGAAAAGTTTTACGACTCCTAAATGCCTTTTGTGAATACCGAAAGTAGTAAAGTTAGGAGTTTTCTCAGTTTAGGAGAAGTAAAGTTAGGAATCCTAACTTTACTACTCCTAAATGCCTTTTGTGAATACCAAAAGTCATAAAGTTAGGATTTTGTCTCAGATTACTTTTGTGAATCGGGCCCTAAGTGTCTTCAAAGTAGCCCCTAAGCGGACTTAGGGCCTAATTATGACACTGCCAAACTCCACCTCCGACCGGATTACAAGTTGTAATCTGGACAGGCAGTCCCGCGGTGACTGGCCCACGGTGCTGCCTTTCAAATGCTCATAGGACAACCTCAGAAAGGCAGCACTGTGGGACAGCCACAGCGCATTCCAGTATGGCATGGACTGTAAAGTAGGCCTGGGCGGTAAATTCCATTACACTCCCGGAATTTGCGGAATTTGGGTAATTTTGCGTTCCACGGAGAACTTGGAATTGCCCAAAATTCTGCGTTCCCCAGCTTTGCGGAATTTTTTTGTTTGCTCGCATTCTCAAAATGCGTGTTTGTGAGATGTTTCCCCCCGAGCACGCACACAGCGATCGCAAACAGGAAAAAAGCATTGCGAACAAGCAATTTCAAGTGTTCGTGGAATTTCTGCGTGCTCGCGGAGATTATTTACCGTTGCGTGGAGATTTGCATAGCGCGACTACGCAATTTCCGTCCACCCCTACTGTAAAGTCTATACCATGCAGGAACTGGGGGTGCAGAAAGACATGAGGGCACACCATGTGCCCCCCTGCATGCACCCCTGTGTACCGAGGCACCATGAGGTCCTGTAGGGCCCCCTAAGTTTCCACGCTGCCACCCTTTTTCTGGTGGGCTCACCGCCATGAAAGGAAACACAGTGAGGGAACTCATAATATGCCTCTTCCTTCGGCCCTCAACTTTTTCAGACGGATACTGGTGGTAACTGAGTCTGACTAACCAGTCCTAGAGCCAGTGCTATGTTAAAAGACACTTAGAATACAGTGAAAACACCTACATACAATAGGGAACACTATCCATTGGGGTCCCCTGTGATTAGCATGACCTCCTCTGTAAGCCCCTAGTATATAATAGGGCAGGGGGATTAAATCTACCTCTTAAAAAGCGCCACAAGGCGTGTTTGCACACGTCACCTCAGGCCCCGTCCCCTCCCTTCCCCACTGTGTAAACACGCCCTGTGGCCGTTTTAAGTTGGGAGATTAAGTCCCCTTGAATCCTGAGGGTCCCTAGGGTCCAACTAGCCCACCAGGTACCTCCAGTAAGCGCCATAGAGCTGCGCTGCAAAGAGTTGTAAAAAGGGGCACGGCCTAGACCACCTCTTTGCAACGCAGCGCAGTGGCGCGTACTGGAAGCACCTGGTGGGCTAATTGGCCCCCAGGGTCCCCTAGGATTGAAGGTGAATTATTTCCCCAACTTAAAACGCGCCACAGGGCGTGTTTGCACACATCACCTCAGGCCCCGTCCCCTCCCTTCCCCACTGTGTAAACACGCCCTGTGGCCGTTTTAAGTTGGGAGATTAAGTCCCCTTGAATCCTGAGGGTCCCTAGGGTCCAACTAGCCCACCAGGTACCTCCAGTAAGCGCCATAGAGCTGCGTTGCAAAGAGTTGTAAAAAGGGGCACGGCCTAGACCACCTCTTTGCAACGCAGCGCAGTGGCGCGTACTGGAAGCACCTGGTGGGCTAATTGGCCCCCAGGGTCCCCCAGGATTTAAGGTGAATTATTTCCCCAACTTAAAACGCGCCACAGGGCGTGTTTGCACACATCACCTCAGGCCCCGTCCCCTCCCTTCCCCACTGTGTAAACACGCCCTGTGGCCGTTTTAAGTTGGGAGATTAAGTCCCCTTGAATCCTGAGGGTCCCTAGGGTCCAACTAGCCCACCAGGTACCTCCAGTAAGCGCCATAGAGCTGCGTTGCAGAGAGTTGTAAAAAGGGGCACGGCCTAGACCACCTCTTTGCAACGCAGCGCAGTGGCGCGTACTGGAAGCACCTGGTGGGCTAATTGGCCCCCAGGGTCCCCCAGGATTGAAGGTGAATTATTTCCCCAACTTAAAACGCGCCACAGGGCGTGTTTGCACACATCACCTCAGGCCCCGTCCCCTCCCTTCCCCACTGTGTAAACACGCCCTGTGGCCGTTTTAAGTTGGGAGATTAAGTCCCCTTGAATCCTGAGGGTCCCTAGGGTCCAACTAGCCCACCAGGTACCTCCAGTAAGCGCCATAGAGCTGCGTTGCAGAGAGTTGTAAAAAGGGGCACGGCCTAGACCACCTCTTTGCAACGCAGCGCAGTGGCGCGTACTGGAAGCACCTGGTGGGCTAATTGGCCCCCAGGGTCCCCCAGGATTGAAGGTGAATTATTTCCCCAACTTAAAACGCGCCACAGGGCGTGTTTGCACACGCCACCTCAGGCCTTGTCCCCTCCCTTCACCACTGTGTAAACACGCCCTGTGGCCATTTTTAGTTGGGAGATTAAGTTAATTTGAATCCTGAGGATCCCTAGGGTCCAACTAGCCCACTAGGTACCTCCAGTAAGCGCCACAGAGCTGCGTTGCAGAAAGGTGCAAAAAGTGGCACGGTCTGGACCACCTCTCAGCAACGCAGCGCAGTGGTGCTTACTAGAAGCACCTGGTGGGCTAGTTAGCCCCCAGGGGCCCTCAGGATTGAAGGGTAATTATTTCCCCAACTTAAAACGCGTCATAAGGTGTGTTAGCACACGTCACCTCAGGTCCCGTCCCCTCCCTTCCCCACTTTGTAAACACGCCCTGAGGCCGCTTTAAATTGGGAGATTAAGTCCCCTTGAATCCTGATGGTCCCTAGGGACAAATTAGCCCACTAGGTAAGTCCAGTAAGCGCCATTGCAGAGAGGTGTAAAAAGGGGTATGGCCTGCACTAGGGGTGGGCGGAATTTGCGAAATTAACTTTCGCAAATTATCGCGAACATTTTTAAAATTATCGCAAACAAGCGGAAATATCGCGAAGATGCTGAAGTTTTTTTCCGGCATGTTCGCGAGATTTTCTGCATGGTTGCGGGTCGCCAACTTACCCATGTGGTTGCTTGCGGGCGTGGCCATCTTGTTTTGAGTTGTCTCGCGGTGCATGATCGCGAGAAGAAAGACGTGATCGCGCGACGCATGACGTCACTGCAGGCGCGAACTGTTGCGAGACAGCGCAAATGGCTAAAAACAATACAACATCTCATGGAGAACGCGACCGGATCAAGAAAACTTGTCGGCGAACGCAGGGATTCAGGTAAGGCGCGAGCAAGAAACAAATTATCGCCAAGCTGCAGAAACCGGAATTTTTGACATTTTCGCGCTCTCCGCGGAACGCGAAAATGTCAAATTATCGCAATTTCCGCGAACGGAACGAAATTTTCGGCCAGGCCTAGCCTGCACCACCTCTCCGCAATGCAGCGCAGTGGCGCTTACTGGAAACACCTGGTGGGCTAGTTGGCCCCCAGGATCCCTCAGGATTGAAGGGGAATTGTTTCCCCAACTTAAAACGCGCCACAGGGAGTGTTTGCACACGTCACCTCAGGCCCCGTCCCCTCCCTTCACCACTGTGCAAACGCGCCCCGTGGCACGTTTTTAAGTTGGGGGATTAACTCCGCTTGAATCCTGAGGGTCCCTGGGGTGCAACTAGCCCACCAGCTACCTCCATTGAGTGCCACAGAGCTGCGCAGAGAATTAATTCCTCCTCAATCTTGAGGGTCCCTGGGGGCCAACTAGTTCACCAGGTACCTCCAGTATGCGTCAGAGAGCTGCGTTGCAGAGAGGTTTTCAGAGGCCATGCCCCTTTTTACAACACTCTGCAACGCAGCTCCGTGGCACTTACTGGAGGTACCTGGTGGCCCTCTCCGTTGGGGATCGTGGGGGGGTTCCCAATCCTCCCACGGTCCCACAGGCTCCCCGCGTCCGATGGAGTTGGCATTGCTTTTCCACATGGGGAGGTGCTAAGATGCAGCTCCCCCGTGTGGAAAAGCAAATTGATTTGCATTTTGAAAGAGAGAGCAGGTTTCCCTGCTCTCTCTTTCAAAATACAAACTAAGTTTGCTATGGCAGGGCGAGAGCTGCGAGGCTTCCACCCTCCCATAGCAAACTACAGTGTCCGGGGGGGTGGGCACCCCGGGACACTCAGGAGCCGGCCCTGAGGGGTGGCGGTCCCCAGGGCCATGACAAGGCTCCAGGAGGGGGGCCATGCGGCCCTCCTCTGACAATTTACAAAGCCCCGGGGGGTGGTGGTCCCCGGGGCTGGGGGGGCAGTGTGCCCCACCTGCAATAACAATTAAGTAGAGCCCCGGGGGGTGGCGATCCCCGGGCTTGGGGGGCTTTAGAGGCCCCCCAACATTAAAATGAGAAGCCCCGGGGATTGGCGGACCCCGGGGCTTTTATGTTTGAAAAGCCCCGGGATTTGGCCCACCCAGGGGATAAATATTAATGAAGCACGGGAGCCTGCGCTTCATTTTTTAAAACATTTCGTCTGAAATTCGCTCTGGGTGCGCGAATCTCGCCGATTCATTTTTACAAAAAATGCTTTTTTAGGCCCTGGGGGTCCTTGTGGGACACTCTGAGAAGGCCTAGGGGGTCAGGGTGTTTCTACCCTGCCCCCTTTTCACCTTTTGCGCACTTGTTTGGCTACAACTATACAGATAACGGCCTACAAAACCAGGCTGGCCGAAATTAACGCCGAAATTTCTGATAATAAAGACTATCTGATGAAACAGAAAATAACCAAATTGCAAAAAGACATACAGAAATTCGATAAGGAAAGGGTTTACCCATACTTGAAGGCTGACTACACCTCAGATAAAACGAGCTATTCCTCTGATGAGACTTCAGACAGGAGAGACTCCAGCGATAGTAATTCTAGCACCAATAGCTGGGGTAGTAATAGCTCGAGAAAAAACCAACGGAATAATCGACCCTACAACGGCCCTCCCTTCCAGGGCCCCCCTATGTTTCAAGGTCCTCTTCAACCACTACCATACTGGCAGTTTCCTCAATACCAACATTGCCCCCCCCAGTTTTTCAATGGTAACAACCAGCCTTTTTTAGGCAGAGGCTGGGGCAGAGGAAGAGGGCGCAACAGAAGAGGCGCACAGAAACAGGTCCACTGGCAAGAACCACCAACCAGCGGCATGGACACCAGGAGCAGAACGAAGGACAAGAGGAACTAGTAGTGAATCTTTCACATAGGGTCCTCACAGCTCCTGAGAAATCACTACTGCAGAAAGGCCTTGGTTTTGTCCCCACTCCTAGGGTTGACAGATTTAGGGATCACTGTGAAATCCATAATCTTTTTCGGAAGATACGCCTTAAAGCCTTCTTTCAGGACCAACCTCACAATGAGGTTATCGATTCTGGATTAAGAAACCCCTCTACCTTCACTCCACAGAATAACATGGTTCCTGTGGAGATCCTCACATTTGAAAAAGCGGTTTTGAAAGAACTAGATTCACCCCACAGGGAGGCTCCTTTCCATAATCTGACTAGGCACGAAACCCTGCTCTTGAAAAATCTCTCTGAGGATTCCACGATTACTGTCAAGCAGGCGGACAAGGGCGGGGCGATCGTGATCCAGTCTACCACAGATTATGAGACTGAATGCAGACGTCAACTCACAAATGAGAGATATTATACTCCCATAGCGTCTGATCCGACTCCCCGTCTCAAGACAACCATCTGCACCATGGTTTATGAAGCTGAAGCCAATGGTTGGATTACCCACAAAGAGGCAGAGTTCCTGATAACTCGGGAACCAAGGATCCCCTTTTTCTATACCCTCCCTAAAATCCATAAGGGCACGACTCCGGTCCCAGGACGACCGATTGTATCCGGCATTGGTTCGCTCCTCGAACCTCTGTCCAAATTTTGTGATCACTTTTTGCAACCCTTGGTACGGGACATACCCTCATTCATCAAGGACACCACTGACGTCCTCAAAATCATTGATGACTTTCCAGACACGAGTGTCATTAACTACCTTGTGACCTTGGATGTGGAGGCCCTCTACACCAACATCCCCCAGAGGGCCTCCTTGGCAGTCATTGAGTCAACACTACGGGCATTAGACTGGTCGTCACCCACACCAGTCACATTTATTATTGATTGTGCTACCTTGGCTCTTACTGAAATTTTTTTTGAATTTAACAGACAACTGTACCACCAGAGCCAAGGAACATCTATGGGTAGTACCTTTGCTCCCAGTGTAGCATGCCTCTATATGGCTGATTTTGAGAAGAACGTGATCTCATGTACATCTAATCCTTTCCATGACAACATCTCCCTTTGGAAACGATTTATAGACGACATACTTATCTTTTGGCATGGTACACATACTGAGTGTTTGAATTTCATACAGTGGATCAATGAGCAGAACGAGTTCCTCAAGTTCTCTCATACTATATCAGAGCACTCGGTACCATTCCTGGACCTGAACATCACTCTATTCGAGGGTACCCTCACTACCACACTGTACAAAAAACCCACTGACCGCAATAGTCTTCTACGTTACGATAGCCACCACCCCAAAACACTGAGGGACAACCTGCCCTTCGGGCAATTCCTACGCATTAGACGTAATTGCACTCAGATAACGGACTACAACTCAGAAGCCAAGATACTATCATCCAACCTGATGGCCAGGGGTTACCCCCCCAGGTGTGTCCTTAACTCTATGAAAAGGGCTAAGAACAACCCACGGGAGACACTACTTGAAACACACACCAAACCTGAAACTGATATTTTGACCTGTGTCACGTCCTTCACATCTGATTCAAGTAGGATTAGAAAGATCATTCTGAACAACTGGGGTATTCTAGACACGGGTAATCTTAACATACCCAAGCCCAGATTTGCCTACAGACGCACACAAAACATCAAAGACCTACTTGTCCACACTAGACCTAGACTGCGCACCATTGGTCCACAAAGGACTATATGGGAGTTACCACCAGTCAAGGGCCACTTTCCTTGTGGTTCGTGCGTAGTGTGTAAACTGACTAACACCTACAAGGACATAACTTTTAAGAATGACTTCCACTGGACACTGAACAGACATACGAATTGCAACACTAAGAACTGCATATATATGATTAGATGTCCGTGTGAGTTGGTATACATAGGCATGACAACCCGCATGGTTAAGACCAGGATAATGGAACACAAGAGTAACATACGATGTCAGAGAGTGACCACCAAACTCTACACCCATTTTAAAACAATGCAACATCAGACAGACTCCATCAACTGGGTGGTCCTAGAAGCACATCCTCAGATCTCTCAAAATGCTTTGTTTAAACTTGAGCAAAGATGGGTCCTTAGGTTGTCTTCACATCTGACTGGTTTGAACGACGACATCCCATGGTCCACACTTATTGGTTAAGCATGTTCCTTAATAGGACCTGTGACCCACCCTTCCATAACACACGACGTGTGTTTATAACTCTTACGACCACTCTGGCCAATCCTGGTATCTGACATGCTGACCTTATCTCCTTAGCAGTGATGATAGCTGAGAATACACCACGAAGAGATCATAAACCATCTAGATCCCCTTTTCACTGCAGTAAATAGATACACAATACCTGTATCTTATCTTATCTTTGTCTGCCTCCCTCCCTCTGTTTGTTGTTGTGTGTTTGTCTTGCATGCGGATAGTTGCCGCGCTGTTTTTAGACCCCTATTCACGGGTTATATCCCCGTAGATTCTATAGGTCATTGACACTCCATCATGGCCCCCGCGACTGCCACCGCTATCCCGATTCCTTGGGACTGAGCCTGGTCACCCACCTATGCCTAGCTCTACCTAATATCGCTATGGCAACCGTTTTTCTGATTACTTTTACCCATGTAGAATCACTTCCTGACACATACCGGATATCGATAGTTATTCAAACTACCCGTTCCAACATGGCCGCACCACAGTCCATTCCCCGACCAATGGGATCGAGACATCCGTGGTCACGTGACGTAATTGACGTCTCCCGATTTCCTCATCTGGCCAAGACCGACACTGTACGGGACCCATCCCAGGTCCGGCGGTAGGGGTAGGTCTTTCATCCCAAGCGTCGAACGACGCAGGTGAGTGTATCGGGCTCCGCCGCTCTATTTTCCATAAGGTGAGTTTGGCTACACGTAGGGGGCTTTTTGGCGCCTCCATGACTTCAAAGACACCACGAGCGAGAACGTCCTGCACTGACCCATCCGCTACCAAGGGCTATGGCGGTTACCCCCTTTTTGCTCATGAGTCTTCCGTAACAATCCTGTTATTGACCTCATTGACTATTTGGGCGGCGACACGCTTTGGCCCCTGAGTATGAGGGTTACCATGGCTGCACACCATATCGCTCATGTTAGTACCTTTTTGAAATGTAAGGCTGCCATCACCCTCCAGCACTCTACTTGCCGCTTGGATTGCTGGGAAGATCATGCCACTAATGGGTTTGGTCTATTCATGGTTTTTATAATCGCTCTTCCCGGTTTTTTACCCCAGGACCCACGTTGGGAGTCCTTTTTACCCGCCGGAGACTGCTGCAAGATTGCCTTGCTAGTACACGAGGTGAGTTCTGCTCCTCCCCTCTGTCTGTCTCCGCCCCGAGTCCTGTCTCTTGGTTGGTCTCGTCCTCTGTGACCTTTTAATACCCCCCCTGGGAGCTACTCCCCAGGAGACTCTTGATGATTTCAGCTCATTATGTTATGTGTGTATTGTTTACCATACAGTATTTTGTCATGTTTTTTCTGTCTCCTATCTTTCCATAGGTTACTCCTGAGCACCTCTCTGGTATGTAAAACACACATACCTTCGTTGTAGATAGTTTATGTTTTTTTGATCCTGACGAATTGCCGTGACCTTTCACTGGCTTTATAGGCAAGAAACATGTTGATCTTTTTGAGAGTAGGGCATACACAACTAGCGTCATAATCACTAGTAGCTATCCCCACCTCACTTTTCTTTTCTTTTTAATTAGGCTGTTTACCACTTTATTAAATACAATTTTTGTGGACTAACAGTACCTATTTTATCCTCACACCACATCTACACAGTCTAGGGCCCCTTACCCCCACAGCACCCTTCGGCAGGAACAGAAGATCCCCGCCAAAGAGCCCCATTATTGGGAGCCCGTCAGGAATTGCAGCGCCGACCTGACGAGGGGCAGGCTCAAATGATGAAGCATGACACCTAGCTTGCTGGGTGTGTGAGGGCCCTAGTTCCAACAAAAGGGTTTCCCCCTTTCCATGACATACGACATTTCTTGCTGAGACCATTACTTTCTCTTCTCTGACCTGAGGAACTTTGTTCTCTTTTTTGTCTTAGCACTTGTTTGGCTGCCAACACTTCCTGGTTTGGAGTGTTGACAGCCAATTAGCATAAAGCTCGTGCTCGGGGGGATCCGCGACCCTAGATATATATGTGTTTTTACTTTTGATTTTCTCAGCAACTACTGAACAGATTTACACCATTTAACAAAAAGGGTTCTTTCTGAACTTCAGCAGTTCGGGCTGTAGCCATGTCTAAAGTTTCCTATGGAAAATTGCATGGGGAAACACGTTTTGGGACCCCCCTCTTTTCTCGGCCCCCGCTTGACCAGTGATTCAAGGGGACTTAATCCCCAAACTTAAAACACGCCACGGGGCGCGTTTGCACAGTGGTGAATTGAGGGGGCAGGCCTGAGGTGACATGTGTGCAAACACGCCCTGTAGCACGTTTTAAGTTGAAGAATTAATCAATCCTGAGGGCCCTAGGGGCGAGTTATAGTTAGCTGAACTAACTATAACGGGGGAATTTCAATGGTTTTGTACGAGTGAAAAGTCCAGCTAACTATAACGTCCTTGAAACCTATGTTTTTTTCAGTGAATATATATATATATATATATATATATATATATATATATATATATATATCACTGCTACGAAACACCAGTCAGGTGCACTCACAGGCGGGTGCTTCTTCGTGCGGGGGTGTACCCGCATTTAATTTTTTGCTGCAACTCTCCTTCTCACAACCACCATCCAAAAGAGAAAGACAGCACTCGCGGGGGCCGTTTCCAAAATTTATTAAGTGGAAACTATCACGAAAATAAACAGACGCGTTTCGGTAACAACCTTCATCTATGTTTACCGAAGCGCCCGCCCGCCATGTTTTTAAATCAACAAAATGTACATTAACACAAATGAAGGACCAACGTCAATATTCTGGTCTCTAACATTCCTGCCCCAATATCGGCGCCATCTTGTAATATATGATAGCCCACATGCCTAGATGGCAAACTCCACTCGCAAACGCGATAGGGATGGGGGGAGGATCAAAAAAAAAAAAAAAAAAAAAATATATATATATATATATATATGTATATATATATATATATATATATATATATATATATATATATTACCTACTGGCGGTCACCAGTATGTAGTTATAGTTAGGACCCCTTTTCCATAGGAAATCCGCAACATTCTATTTTGAATAACTTTGGCGCCGGTTGACGAATCCTCGCGAATTTCTCAAAATAGGTGGGGCGCTACGCTCCGCTCCTACCCTGAAAGTCTCGGGGGGATTCGTCAAGCGGGGGCTGAGATAAAAGGGGGGTCCCAAAACGCGTTTTTCCCATGCATTTTTCCATAGGACCTTTAGACAGGGCTACAGCCCGAACGGCTGAACAGAATTACTAGAAATTTGGCAGAGAGGTAGTCCCTAGGTCAAGGAAGTGCCTTTTGTAGGTTTGGTGTAAATCTGTTCAGTAGATTCTGAGAAAATAGCCTTTAAATCAATATATATATCTGAGCCAGCTTACGGTACGCTTACCGTAAGCTTACCGTACGCGTACGGTGGCGTGCGCGAGCGCGATTCTGATTGGCTCTTAGATCTTAGTAAACATTCTAATCGGCCGAAACCAGGAAGCGGCGGCCGCCATTTTGTGTGTTTCACTCAGAAAAAAAAGAGTGATAACAAGAAAAGGGGGCAAGGAGGAGAGTTACAGACCCCCTTACATTTGTGAGGGGGTCAAAGAAGGACAGAAAAGTACAAAGAAAACATTTATTGATTTTTAAAAAAATCATGGGGTACGCGTACGGTAAGCTCACCGTACGCGTACGGTAAAAAAATAAAATAAAAGAAATGAAATGCAGATTTAAGTGTTTAGATATTAGGGGGCTCTAAAAAGAGCCGTTGTGTTTATGAAGTGATTTTTTATTGGTACCTACAAGTAAGTACCGATGCAGAGTCTAAGGTTCAAGAGGAAGACTCTGTTCCCTTCATCATTGAAGTGCACACCATCTCCTCTATAAATGTCTTGCATGTCATAACGCAAGTTGTTGTGGTAAATGGCACCCATACCATAGTCACGGAGGAAAGCAGAAACAGATTTGTTGACGTGCTTTCTTGCTTTGTAAATTTGCGGACAGAAATGATTGGACCAGTTCCATTTTTGCCTTTGGCATATGTTGGAAAACACAAAGGCAGTTTTAGGGAAAAGAGAAAACAGTTGTGCAAAGGTGTCCTTCATAAGCATTTCCAGACCTACCCCAGTCAAAGTGCCTAGGTCATTGCCACCACAGTGCACTATTATGAGGTCAGGGTGTTGGATTTGCATGAAGGATTTCACCAATGGCATCAATTGGTGCCACTTTAACCCTCTCTGACCAATCCATTTAATGTCTACATTTGGTAAAGCAAGGTCTCTCACCATATCTGTTTTCTCTGCATACTTTTCACTCCAGAAGACATAGCTGTGCCCTACAATCCACACTGTGAACATCTTTCAAGGAGATCGGGGTGCACTCAGGAGGTGTAATTCAGTAGAATGGTAAAAAGAAATGAAAAACAGTTTGGAAATGGAGGCATACATATTTGTTTATAAAAAAAAAGAACTGATTGGCTGTTTCATACCATTCTACACTAAAAACTAGGCTGTATGTGTAAATTTATAGAAGCATGTTTTGTATTGGTACAGAAAAATGTGTTACCAAAGAACAGTACTATGGATTTGCTGTAAGGTTTGAAAAGTCAAGCACTCTTGCTCTGTGGAATTGAAACATTGTTTGGCGAACTTCTGACCTAACCCCACACAGCAGTGTTCCATGAGCTGTTGCTATGGTAGCAGGCAGAAGTCAAGTTGGGGGAAGGGTACTTTAAGAAAAGGGTTGGTTTTCAACCAATAGAAATGTGTGATTACATTTGAAAAAAAGGGGGAAGCACTGAGATTTGAAACTTACATGTATATGTGTGGAAAAATAGAGGGAAACTTTGCCATTTTCTGGTTCTGCTGAGAGGAGAGAGGTGTAGAGAACAGAGATCCTGGCTCTGATAATCTGCTGTTTGAGTGCCACATTTCTATCACAACTAACTAATTTTAAAGGTGAGTTTAGAGTTTGAGAGGGGATGTATATGGTAAATTAAGAAATGAATAATAGAAATGGGATTCCTTTTGTTGAAGTTGTGTTTATCATTTTCTGTTTTGGGAGAAATTTAAATGTGAGGAACATGTAAAATAATATGGACTATGTTTTCACCATAAATTAAGGTGTACTGGTATAAATAAGGAATACTTTAAGGGTTTGAGGTTGCAGTCAGTAATGCAAATACATTCAGCATCACTAAGGCTGGTTGCCCTTGCTGGAGTGTAGGCAGTCACCGAGGATACACATGGTGGTGGTCTGAAAAAGCAGTCTGGACATGGGCTTTTAAAAAAATCTGAAAAGTGGTTTCATAATGTGTCAGTCTGTAAAAGTGATTTTCACTTGCCAAAAAAAAAGAGCAGTAAGTGTGCATTCAAATTGGCAAAGAAATTTCGTTTTGTGACTAATGTGAAAACATGACTCTGTGTGCAAATAGGAATTACAGGCAGAGATTTATTGCGTTTTGCTCTGGTGATTTCACAGTTGCATTAGTAGGAAAAAGGGGGAGCGATTTTTTTGGTGCAGAAGCAGACTCTTAGCACACACCCAGCTCCTTTCCATGTATAATCATGCACAGTATTTACAAGCGAGTGGGGTTTTGAGGTTTCAGTCTGTAATGCAAATACATTCAGCATCACTAAGGCTGGTTGCCCTTGCTGGAGTGTAGGCAGTCACCGAGGATACACATGGTGGTGGTCTGAAAAAGCAGTCTGGACATGGGCTTTTAAAAAAAACTGAAAAGTGGTTTCATAATGTGTCAGTCTGTAAAAGTGATTTTCACTTGCCAAAAAAAAAGAGCAGTAAGTGTGCATTCAAATTGGCAAAGAAATTTCGTTTTGTGACTAATGTGAAAACATGACTCTGTGTGCAAATAGGAATTACAGGCAGAGATTTATTGCGTTTTGCTCTGGTGATTTCACAGTTGCATTAGTAGGAAAAAGGGGGAGCGATTTTTGTGGTGCAGAAGCAGACTCTTAGCACACACCCAGCTCCTTTCCATGTATAATCATGCACAGTATTTACAAGCGAGTGGGGTTTTGAGGTTTCAGTCTGTAATGCAAATACATTCAGCATCACTAAGGCTGGTTGCCCTTGCTGGAGTGTAGGCAGTCACCGAGGATACACATGGTGGTGGTCTGAAAAAGCAGTCTGGACATGGGCTTTTAAAAAAATCTGAAAAGTGGTTTCATAATGTGTCAGTCTGTAAAAGTGATTTTCACTTGCCAAAAAAAACAGAGCAGTAAGTGTGCATTCAAATTGGCAAAGAAATTTCGTTTTGTGACTAATGTGAAAACATGACTCTGTGTGCAAATAGGAATTACAGGCAGAGATTTATTGCGTTTTGCTCTGGTGATTTCACAGTTGCATTAGTAGGAAAAAGGGGGAGCGATTTTTTTGGTGCAGAAGTAGACTCTTAGCACACACCCAGCTCCTTTCCATGTATAATCATGCACAGTATTTACAAGCGAGTGGGGTTTTGAGGTTTCAGTCTGTAATGCAAATACATTCAGCATCACTAAGGCTGGTTGCCCTTGCTGGAGTGTAGGCAGTCACCGAGGATACACATGGTGGTGGTCTGAAAAAGCAGTCTGGACATGGGCTTTTAAAAAAAACTGAAAAGTGGTTTCATAATGTGTCAGTCTGTAAAAGTGATTTTCACTTGCCAAAAAAAAAGAGCAGTAAGTGTGCATTCAAATTGGCAAAGAAATTTCGTTTTGTGACTAATGTGAAAACATGACTCTGTGTGCAAATAGGAATTACAGGCAGAGATTTATTGCGTTTTGCTCTGGTGATTTCACAGTTGCATTAGTAGGAAAAAGGGGGAGCGATTCTTTTGGTGCAGAAGCAGACTCTTAGCACACACCCAGCTCCTTTCCATGTATAATCATGCACAGTATTTACAAGCGAGTGGGGTTTTGAGGTTTCAGTCTGTAATGCAAATACATTCAGCATCACTAAGGCTGGTTGCCCTTGCTGGAGTGTAGGCAGTCACCGAGGATACACATGGTGGTGGTCTGAAAAAGCAGTCTGGACATGGGCTTTTAAAAAAATCTGAAAAGTGGTTTCATAATGTGTCAGTCTGTAAAAGTGATTTTCACTTGCCAAAAAAAAAGAGCAGTAACTGTGCATTCAAATTGGCAAAGAAATTTCGTTTTGTGACTAATGTGAAAACATGACTCTGTGTGCAAATAGGATTTACAGGCAGAGATTTATTGCGTTTTGCTCTGGTGATTTCACAGTTGCATTAGTAGGAAAAAGGGGGAGCGATTTTTTTGGTGCAGAAGCAGACTCTTAGCACACACCCAGCTCCTTTCCATGTATAATCATGCACAGTATTTACAAGCGAGTGGGGTTTTGAGGTTTCAGTCTGTAATGCAAATACATTCAGCATCACTAAGGCTGGTTGCCCTTGCTGGAGTGTAGGCAGTCACCGAGGATACACATGGTGGTGGTCTGAAAAAGCAGTCTGGACATGGGCTTTAAAAAAAATCTGAAAAGTGGTTTCATAATGTGTCAGTCTGTAAAAGTGATTTTCACTTGCCAAAAAAAAGAGCAGTAAGTGTGCATTCAAATTGGCAAAGAAATTTCGTTTTGTGACTAATGTGAAAACATGACTCTGTGTGCAAATAGGAATTACAGGCAGAGATTTATTGCGTTGTGCTCTGGTGATTTCACAGTTGCATTAGTAGGAAAAAGGGGGAGCGATTTTTTTGGTGCAGAAGCAGACTCTTAGCACACACCCAGCTCCTTTCCATGTATAATCATGCACAGTATTTACAAGCGAGTGGGGTTTTGAGGTTTCAGTCTGTAATGCAAATACATTCAGCATCACTAAGGCTGGTTGCCCTTGTTGGAGTGTAGGCAGTCACCGAGGATACACATGGTGGTGGTCTGAAAAAGCAGTCTGGACATGGGCTTTTAAAAAAATCTGAAAAGTGGTTTCATAATGTGTCAGTCTGTAAAAGTGATTTTCACTTGCCAAAAAAAAAGAGCAGTAACTGTGCATTCAAATTGGCAAAGAAATTTCGTTTTGTGACTAATGTGAAAACATGACTCTGTGTGCAAATAGGAATTACAGGCAGAGATTTATTGCGTTTTGCTCTGGTGATTTCACAGTTGCATTAGTAGGAAAAAGGGGGAGCGATTTTTTGGGGGAAGAAGCAGACTCTTAGCACACACCCAGCTCCTTTCCATGTATAATCATGCACAGTATTTACAAGCGAGTGGGGTTTTGAGGTTTCAGTCTGTAATGCAAATACATTCAGCATCACTAAGGCTGGTTGCCCTTGCTGGAGTGTAGGCAGTCACCGAGGATACACATGGTGGTGGTCTGAAAAAGCAGTCTGGACATGGGCTTTTAAAAAAATCTGAAAAGTGGTTTCATAATGTGTCAGTCTGTAAAAGTGATTTTCACTTGCCAAAAAAAACAGAGCAGTAAGTGTGCATTCAAATTGGCAAAGAAATTTCGTTTTGTGACTAATGTGAAAACATGACTCTGTGTGCAAATAGGAATTACAGGCAGAGATTTATTGCGTTTTGCTCTGGTGATTTCACAGTTGCATTAGTAGGAAAAAGGGGGAGCGATTTTTTTGGTGCAGAAGTAGACTCTTAGCACACACCCAGCTCCTTTCCATGTATAATCATGCACAGTATTTACAAGCGAGTGGGGTTTTGAGGTTTCAGTCTGTAATGCAAATACATTCAGCATCACTAAGGCTGGTTGCCCTTGCTGGAGTGTAGGCAGTCACCGAGGATACACATGGTGGTGGTCTGAAAAAGCAGTCTGGACATGGGCTTTTAAAAAAAACTGAAAAGTGGTTTCATAATGTGTCAGTCTGTAAAAGTGATTTTCACTTGCCAAAAAAAAAGAGCAGTAACTGTGCATTCAAATTGGCAAAGAAATTTCGTTTTGTGACTAATGTGAAAACATGACTCTGTGTGCAAATAGGAATTACAGGCAGAGATTTATTGCGTTTTGCTCTGGTGATTTCACAGTTGCATTAGTAGGAAAAAGGGGGAGCGATTTTTTTGGTGCAGAAGCAGACTCTTGGCACACACCCAGCTCCTTTCCATGTATAATCATGCACAGTATTTACAAGCGAGTGGGGTTTTGAGGTTTCAGTCTGTAATGCAAATACATTCAGCATCACTAAGGCTGGTTGCCCTTGCTGGAGTGTAGGCAGTCACCGAGGATACACATGGTGGTGGTCTGAAAAAGCAGTCTGGACATGGGCTTTTAAAAAAATCTGAAAAGTGGTTTCATAATGTGTCAGTCTGTAAAAGTGATTTTCACTAGCCAAAAAAAAGAGCAGTAACTGTGCATTCAAATTGGCAAAGAAATTTCGTTTTGTGACTAATGTGAAAACATGACTCTGTGTGCAAATAGGATTTACAGGCAGAGATTTATTGCGTTTTGCTCTGGTGATTTCACAGTTGCATTAGTAGGAAAAAGGGGAAGCGATTTTTTTGGTGCAGAAGCAGACTCTTAGCACACACCCAGCTCCTTTCCATGTATAATCATGCACAGTATTTACAAGCGAGTGGGGTTTTGAGGTTTCAGTCTGTAATGCAAATACATTCAGCATCACTAAGGCTGGTTGCCCTTGCTGGAGTGTAGGCAGTCACCGAGGATACACATGGTGGTGGTCTGAAAAAGCAGTCTGGACATGGGCTTTTAAAAAAATCTGAAAAGTGGTTTCATAATGTGTCAGTCTGTAAAAGTGATTTTCACTTGCCAAAAAAAAAGAGCAGTAACTGTGCATTCAAATTGGCAAAGAAATTTCGTTTTGTGACTAATGTGAAAACATGACTCTGTGTATAAATAGGAATTACAGGCAGAGATTTATTGCGTTTTGCTCTGGTGATTTCACAGTTGCATTAGTAGGAAAAAGGGGGAGCGATTTTTTGGGGGAAGAAGCAGACTCTTAGCACACACCCAGCTCCTTTCCATGTATAATCATGCACAGTATTTACAAGCGAGTGGGGTTTTGAGGTTTCAGTCTGTAATGCAAATACATTCAGCATCACTAAGGCTGGTTGCCCTTGCTGGAGTGTAGGCAGTCACCGAGGATACACATGGTGGTGGTCTGAAAAAGCAGTCTGGACATGGGCTTTTTAAAAAAACTGAAAAGTGGTTTCATAATGTGTCAGTCTGTAAAAGTGATTTTCACTTGCCAAAAAAAAAGAGCAGTAACTGTGCATTCAAATTGGCAAAGAAATTTCGTTTTGTGACTAATGTGAAAACATGACTCTGTGTGCAAATAGGATTTACAGGCAGAGATTTATTGCGTTTTGCTCTGGTGATTTCACAGTTGCATTAGTAGGAAAAAGGGGGAGCGATTTTTTTGGTGCAGAAGCAGACTCTTAGCACACACCCAGCTCCTTTCCATGTATAATCATGCACAGTATTTACAAGCGAGTGGGGTTTTGAGGTTTCAGTCTGTAATGCAAATACATTCAGCATCACTAAGGCTGGTTGCCCTTGCTGGAGTGTAGGCAGTCACCGAGGATACACATGGTGGTGGTCTGAAAAAGCAGTCTGGACATGGGCTTTTAAAAAAATCTGAAAAGTGGTTTCATAATGTGTCAGTCTGTAAAAGTGATTTTCACTTGCCAAAAAAAAAGAGCAGTAAGTGTGCATTCAAATTGGCAAAGAAATTTCGTTTTGTGACTATTGTGCAAAGAAATGTAGTAATATATTTAAATTAAATAAAGGAATTTTTTTTTTAGTTTTTTTCAGGTATTGCTGAAGAGCAGTGAACAAAATTTAAGATGCCTACAAAATCCAGAGTTCAAAAAACGCACAAAAAAAACCTATATTTGAAGACAACTAGAGGACCAAAGTTAGTAGAAGATGCTCATGTTGGGAAAAAGAAAAAATCTTCTGGTAAGCAGAAAAAACAATTTCTAAAAAATATATTCAAAAGAATGAAAAATGTACAAAATGTCTGTACTGGAAAGGATGTATTGAAAAGAAAAGGAGAGGAAAAAATTGAGAATTTAGTTAATGCAAATATACCTTCAGCAACTGAAAAGATTTATATAAATAGAAAAACAGCGTTTAAAGAGATACGTAGAAAAATGTTTCAGAGAAGAGTTATGTCCAATTTGATGAAGGATGTGAAGAAATATAAGAAAAAGACAAAGTTTTATAAAAGAAAAAAAGAAATAGAAGCCATTGCAGCAAAGGCATTAGAATTAAAAAGGAAACTATTCACTATATTGTACTGAAATCACATAGCAAAAGGAAAAGAGTAGTGAACAGAACAAACTTTTGTAAAGTGTTTTTAGGAAAGTGGATGCATAGTTCAAGTAGTGAACCTTTTTTTAATGAAGAGAACTATTTTCAAAGTAATAGTTTGCTGCATGCAGTTGACACCAGAGGTCGTTCTTACGAAGTAAAAAATGGTTGCATAATGGAGAAGGAGATAATGGTTCCAAGAGATGAGGTACAAGTGATGGCAGATGAGGCTATGGGGAGACGTCCTAAAGCCCCAGTGTACATTTGGAATTGTAGTAGTATTTGCACTGTGCGTCAGGAATCTATTGACAAATTTCGAGAGTTTCTAAGAGAATATAGTAAAAAAATTATAAAACAGAAGATTAAGGTGCTTCAAAGTCTGGATCCATGCAGAGTGAGAGAGAATACTGGTTTGCAGGGTCATTCTCTGGCTTGTCTATCTAGAAAAGTGTGTAATAGTGTTTTCCATCATTTTAGGATGCTGGCTGTTCATCATACTGAAATGAGAAAGTTTGTGAGACGGTTGTATTTTGCCAAAAGTCCAGCAATAAAGTTAAATGAATTGAATAGGGCTCTGTTCCGAGGAACGGTATCAGATGTAGAGAAGGTTGTTGATGAAATTCAGTTTTGTTACTTTGGTCCTGAACAAAACAGTGCAGAGAAGGACACAGTAAATGAGGAAGAAGTGGAAGAGAATGTAGAACCCTCTGTAAGTAACACATTTAATGATCACATAACAAAATTTGCAATAGTCTCTAATGAAAGACCAAATTTTACTTGTATTTGTTGCCGCAGAACTCATTATAGAAAACAAACTAGTAATGTTGATCTCTACAGAAAGAGTGAAAATGAAGATAATTATAAGTGGAAGGATTTTGCCACATATATATTTCTAGAAAATTGTTTTGATTTGGGTGAAGATCAGCGTATTTGTAAATACTGTTACAACAAGTTAGAGGAAAATAGAATGCCAACCAGAGCTGTACATAATAATTTAGAATTGGATGCTATTCCTGCTGAACTTTCTGAATTAAATACATATGAGTCTATACTCATTCAATGTGTTCATCCGTTCCAGACCATAGTACGTATGGAGCCCAAAACTGGTAAATTACCTCCTTCTGATTTACTGAGAGGTTTAAAAGGAAGAGTGGTGTATTTGCCCTTGGATTTGAAAAAAAATATGGAAACTATTGATGCGGATACTTTGGAAACTGAACCATTAGTTATTCTGGTTAATGGTGTACCTACAAAGAATAAGAAGATTTGGCAGGAGCTGGTAGATGTGCGGAAAGTACAAAGAGCAAATTTGTATTTGAAAAGGAATAACAAATGGTATGAATCAATTTATATAGAAGAAGAAGAAGAAGAAGATTTACAAGAAGACACAGAAACACCAACTGGCCAAATTGAAAAAGTGGACAAGTCAAAGGAAGAAGAAATTTATGAACATTTTAGCATACATCCTCTTCATTCAAAAGAAGTTATGGGAGACAATATTGATCTCTTTCAGATGAAGAAAGCAAAAGGAACTCCTGTGAGTGTATGGGAGGAGAGCTTGGAAGCTCGATGTTTTCCCCAGCTGTTTCCTAAAGGAAAAGGAGGACGATACGATGAACGTCCGGAACAGATTCCAGCTTCTGAGTATCGGACTACAAGACTATATGCTGAAGATCCCAGATTTCGACAAAGTATTCCTTATTTGTTCCATCTTTTATTTGAAAGCGACTTGTCTGCACTGTCTTATGCAGTAAATCACATTTTAAAAAGTGGAGTACATTTACAAAATGTGTCTGCTAAGGATTTTATGGAGAAAGTGCAGCACCGAGATGATCATTTGGAAACACAACTGATCAATCTGATGGCTTGTCAGCGTGGGACAAATGAATATTGGTACCGACGTCATGGTGAATTAAAATGCATGTTACGGAATTTAGGAACACCAACATGGTTCCTTACCCTAAGCTGTGCCGAGTACGCTTGGGATGATTTACTGGATTTTCTACGAGAGGCAAATTCAAACATTAAAAACATCGAATACAAGACAGCAGGAGAACTGTGCTCATTGGATCCGGTTAATGTTTGCAGATATTTCAATCATAGATTTGAGGCTATGATGTCCTTCATCTGCAATAAAAAAAATCCACCTCTTGGAGAAGTAGTAGATTTCTTTTGGAGAAAAGAGTACCAGGCAAGAGGTGCTCCTCATATTCATATGCTGTTGTGGATCAAGGATGCCCCAAAGGTTGGAACAGATACTGATGAAGCAGTGTTATCTTTCATTGAAGAATATGCAACATGTGCTATACCAAAAAGCACAGAAGAGAAAAAGTTAAAGGAGCAAGTTTTACGTTTCCAAAGTCATCGGTGTGGAAAATACTGTCGACGGAAATACAAGAGCAAAGATAAATACTACACTAAATGTCGATTTGGATTTCCTAGGCCTGTTCTTTCAAATGGAAGAGTCAACAGTTTTATGTCAGCTGTGAGACATACTATCACAAGAAAATCACCTAAGAATACCTACAACCTAAAAAGAAAAGAAGAATCAAAAAATATAAATGACTACAACCCAGTCATTTTATCCATGTGGAATGCTAACATGGATATACAGTATGTAGCTGACAATTCCATTGCTGTTGCTCGATTTGTAACGTCTTACATTACGAAATCAGAAAAAACAGAATTGAAGGAAATGTGGGAAGAGATTTCTCACGAGAAGACTGTCAGTAAGAAGCTGTACAGTTTCAGTTTGAAGATGTTATCGCATCGAGAAATTGGATCCTACGAATGTTCAGATAGGTTATCTTCTGCAAGTCTCTACTCGAAGTCAAGAAGAATAATTTGGGCAAGTTTAGGCCTTGCAGCAATGAGAAATCGGGTACTGAAATCTGTTGGAGAAATTGAATATTTGGCCGAGAATGACCCAGAAAGTACAGATATTTTGAAATCAAACATGTTGGACACATATTATCCCAAGAGAAGTCAACATCTGGAGAACATGTGTCTCTATGAAGTGCTGCAGAACTACATTTATTCACGGAAAGCCGCAGAAGACATCAACAATGGAAAATATAAAGTCGTTGGTGAGGAAGGATGTTTGGTGAAGCAAACAAAAGGAAGTTTGATAAATCACAGGAAGCTGAGTTGCGACACTACTGACAAGAAGGAATTTTACTACTTGGCTCTTTTACAGTTGTTTAAACCATGGCGTACAGAGGATGAACTACTGGGAGAATTTCAAAGCTATGAAGATTCTTTTAATGCTTGCAAAGACAGCATACAATGCAGTACATTCTCAAGTTATCTGCAAATGTTAAATGAAGAAATTGAACAGGAAACTACAATTGCAGCAGAAATAGCTAGAGACAGTTCTCAAGACAGCCAAAGTTCAGGAACACTCAGTCAAGATCCCCTAGGACAACCAATCGTTGAAAATGAAGCATCAATAGCCATGAATGAAGTGGAAACGGCTATGAATCAAGCTCAAGAAGAATTTATAGACTTACAAAATTTGGAAAGACAACTGAATCAAGAGCAGCAACAAATTTATGAAGAGATCAGAAGCAAAATTGATCACGGATTTCTACATGAAAAAAAGAGTGCTCATGCACATCATTTCATCCAATCAGGATGTATGTAAGCGGACAAGCTGGAACTGGAAAAAGTTTCCTTATTAAAGTCATCAGAAGCTACCTACAGCAAAAAACGGATTCAACTTTGTCTTGTGTGGTTACTGCTCCAACTGGGTTAGCAGCATATAACATAAAAGGAATCACTTTACATCGTTTGCTAATGTTACCAGTGGAGCATGAGAACAAAATACAATACAACAAGCTAACTGGAGAAGCATCCTTGGAAGTTTCAAGAGTATTGAAGAAGATGCAAGTTCTCATTATTGATGAGGTGAGCATGGTATCAAACTTAATGCTTGCCTTTGTGCATTTAAGAATGCAGCAAATTTTGAAGACAGACTATGACATGTTATTTGGTGGAAAACACGTCATAGTTTTTAGAGATCTTTTGCAACTTACTCCAGTTAAAGGACAACCAGTGTTTAATACTGTCACACATGAAGACACAAAGAAGTCATTGGGAAGCATCGGAAATACAAATATTTGGTCCTTCTTTGAGTACAAGGAACTTACTACTAATATGAGGCAAGCAAGCGATGAAGAATATGGAAGTATTCTGAAAGATATCAGAATTGGACTACTCACAGAAGTTGGCAAAAAAGCATTACAGAGTCGGCTGCTACATAATTTATTTCCAAAGGAAGAAATAGTTGCAGAGAAGATATACAAGAACATTGCAGAAAACAAAAGTGTCATCTGCTTAATGCCAACTCTACGTGAATGCTCAATATTCAATGAGGAGCTTTTGAAATTGGAAAAGGAAGAGATCAGGAAATTGGAAGCAGTGGACAAAATTGAGGATGGAAGAATTACTGTCACATTAACAGGCACACTGAAAAATAAATTGGATTCACTAGAGAAGAACATCTCCAAAACAGCTGGATTAGAAAAAAATCTATATGTTTGCATGAACTGTAGAGTATTTTTAAGGAGAAATTTGGATGTTGAAAAAGGTTTAGTTAATGGAGCTATGGGAAGAGTTGTGGGTTTTATTAATTATCAGAAAAAAGATGGAATTGAATGTTTAAAAATAAAATTTGATCAGATAGAAGAAGTTAAAGACATTTGTCGTTGTACAGTTCGTTTCATGCTTGTGAAAGACTTATATGTACGTAGGAAGCAGTTTCCGTTTTCGCTAGCATATGCTGTAACTATTCACAAGTCTCAAGGATTGACTGTAGATTGTGCATTTGTGAACATTGGTTCAACTGTGTTCAAAGAAGGTATGGCATATGTTGCTTTGTCACGAGTGAAAACATTATCAGGTTTATTCTTGATAGACTTTGATGACTCAAAAGTTAGTGCTGATACAAATTGTGTAAAGGAGTATAATAGATTAAGAAGAAGCTATGCTCCTCATTTAGGTCAGTATCCTGTGTTGGAGAAATGTGTAGTTTCTCGTAAAAGGAGAAATGAGAATATCTGTGATGACGATGTAGAGAGGAGGAAAAAAAAGAGGAGTGATGTAATTGCAAGCAAAAAGAGTAAGGAAAAAGAAGAACAGGTTGTAGGATGTCATTTTGAAAATAGCTCTGGTGTCAACTGCTACGCAAATGTAGTGCTGAATGTTGCATTTTATCTGGAAAGTTTGCAAGAGCAGATAATAGTAAATCAGGGAAAAAGATTCTGTTCTGAGCTGAGTCTCCTTTTTCAAAAGCTGAGTAATGATAAAACTCAAATAGAAAGTGCTACTGAAATTAGAAAACTTTTAGATGTATGTTCAGGACGAACACAGTTTTCTCAAAATGAACAGCAAGATGCACACGAATTTTTGATGTATTTTCTTCAAGTACTGGAAGAAGAAGAAGTTGCAATTGATATTTTATTTGGTCTCTCTTATAAATGGGAACATAGTTGTGAAAACTGTTATAATATATGTGGCTCTAATGTTGATAATGAAACGTTTATTTATTTGACATTGCCAGAGAGTAAAACAGTCACTTTTGCAAAATTAGTTAAAGATGCTAATCATAGCATGAAATGCGGTGAGTGTCAATCTGACATGTTTTCAACATTAATTTTAAAGGAATACGGACAGTATGTAATTTTAATGATGCAACGATGTAGAGCTGATGGTTCAAAATTGGATACTTTAATAAAGAAGTTTACAGGACAGCAATTATCAATTTCAGGAAAAACTTTTGTAACTGTTGCAATAATTTTCCATGAAGGACCTACTGTTACTTCTGGACATTACACAGTTTATCTTAAATGTGAAAAAGGCTGGACACTGTGTAATGATTCCCAATTGATTTTCAAACAACGTTTGCCTTTTGATTTAGCAAATTCCTATCTAATCTTCCTGAAACCTAAATTTTAGAGAGACTTGGCAAGATCTGGACAAAATAATTTTACCATTTTATTGGATTACCATTGGAATTTTCAAAAAAAAAGATTGTTTAAATTATCATTTGGCCTAATGGAAAGATAACCAATTGTAATGTGGACTTTTTTAATTTTTTATGAAACTTACAAAAACCAATAATTTAGAGAAAATCGGTAACATCTGCACAATTTAAATTTTGGAATGTTATTGGAGTGCCATTGGAAATTTTTTCAAAAAAGATTTTTAAAATTACTATTTGGCCATGCGGAAAAGTAACCAATTCTATTGTGGACTTAATAAATTATTAATAAATTTTTTGGGAACCAAAATGTTACAGAGAATCGGTGAGATCTGGACAAATTAAACTTTAGAATTTTATTGGATTACCATTGTAAATTTAATCAAAAAAAAATTTTAAAATTACTATTTGGCCTAAAGGAAATGGAATCAGATGTATTGTGGAGTTATTTGAGATATAATATTGTGATTATACTTCTGTAACAAAAATATCAGACGGTATTTTAAAGAAATAAGTATTGTTTTTTGATGATATTTTTTTAGAATATTATGCATTTCTGTAATGTTAAGTTTAAGTGAGAAGAGATTCTGGGCTTTTTTAATACAATCTTTGAGATTGTTATTTTTTTTTTGCCCGCTTTTAAATGATGAATGCAATTGCTTTCACAATTTACAGTGAAATGCAATATATTCTGAAAACAGCAAAAATAAGGCAAAAATATTTTTTGGTAAATATGTAAATACGTGTACTGTATTTTAAAATGTTTGAAAAATATTAATATTTTTTTCTTTTTTTTCAGATTGATATAGAACATTTTCGAAAACTAGAACCATTTTTAAAGCAATTTTTTTTTTTAAAAACAAATGAATAAATATTTTTTTGAGTGGGTATGGTAAGTCAATAATAATAATTGTAGTGTCTCAAAGACCTTGTAATGTGATAATTGATTTTTAGTGTTTTTAAAAAAAAAAAAAAAAAATTACGCGCACCGTACGCGTACGGTAAAAAAAAAGAAAAAAAAAGTTTTTAAAAACATATATAAAAAAAAGATGAAAGATAAGGTTGGCTCTTAAAAGAGCCGTTGTGTTCATGCAGGGAGAGAGGAAAGAAAGAATGGGAAAATTAGTCTCTGTGACAAGTGTGCTGATCTATTTTGAGGTTCACTAGGGAAACACTGGTCTCCCTATGACAAATTAGATCATGACAAGAGGCACATCGAATATCAACCCTCAGAAATCGAGGGTTAATTTCCAGAGGGCCAGCAAAAGGAGATGCTCCCCCCACAGATGAAGGGCTCACCTGACCTGCAGAAGAAGGAGTCAGCCCTGCAGATGATGGTCCAGGCTGAGCTGCTGTGGATGTGCTTGGATGACTTACTGAAGGGTTACCTCCAGTAAGTCGAGCATGTGTCCTTCTGTGTACATCCCTGAGGTGCCTCATCATGGTATGATTCCCAAAGGAATACTTCCTGTCAGGATTACCTCTTGAAAGTACACGCTTACACAGCTTACAAGTCACTAAGGGTGCATTTACCTTTTGCTGGCCTTCAGGAAAAGTAAAATAATCCCATACATAAGAGGTCTTTTGTTTCCTCGCTCTCTGCCTCAAGGTAGTGCTGCTAGTGCTAGCCTCACTCTCAGAAGAGCTCTGCTGTTCTGCCATCGTATCACAAAGACAACCCAGCTCCTTCTCCTAAGGGATCACAAGCAGAAATGAGGGGAATGGGTGTGGTGTAGGAGAGTTCTAGAACTGAAAGTAGTTTAAACCAATCAAAAGTTGTGTTTCATGATCACATGACCTACCGTACGCTTACGGTACGCTTACGGTACGCTTACGGCAAAAGTACGCATGCGCGTAAAAAAGACACACGCTTGCGCGCATGCGCTTAACAGTCACTCCCCGACACTTCCGCGTAACGTGCGCGTGTAGCGTATACGCGTACACGACCCACGCATAGTACGCGCGGCTACGCAAATTGCGTAAATATACGCAAACAGCGTAGATAAATTACGGACGTTGCGTTAACCGTACGCTTACCGTAAGCTTACGGTACGCGTACTAAAAAAAAAAAAAAAAAAAGGAAAAAATGTACTGCAAATAAATTTTACATGTTTATTTTATGAAATATATTTAAAAAAACATATTAAAGAATTTTAAAAATTTAACCATAGTCTTTATAAAAGGTTAGAACATTAAATTAAAAATATGTTTAAAAAAAAAGAAGAAAAAAAAAATAATTAGCATTTAAAAAACCTTGCAAATTCACTGAAAAAACCATGGGTTTCACACACGTTATAGTTAGGAATTAGCATTTAAAAAACCTTGCAAATTCACTGAAAAAACCATGGGTTTCACACACGTTATAGTTAGGAATTAGCATTTAAAAAACCTTAGAAATTCAGTGAAAAAACCATAGGTTTCACACACGTTATAGTTAGGAATTAGCATTTAAAAAACCTTAGAAATTCAGTGAAAAAACCATAGGTTTCACACATGTTATAGTTAGCTGGACATTTTACTCGTAAAAAACCATTGAAATTCCCCCGTTATAGTTAGTTCAGCTAACTATAACTCGCGCGCCCGCAATGCACTGCTGATGACGTCACATATTACATCACTCATGACATGGTCAGTGACATCACTCATGACATCACTGATGACATCTCAAATTACATCACTGATGACATCACTGATGACATCATCCTTGTGATAGAGTGGCAGACCTCCTCTCACCCTAATATAACCTTTGATACACACATTCAAAAATAGAGACTAAACTTTTCAAAACAATGGACATACCAATACCAGTTACAACAACCTATTCAGTAATTCTAAGATCCACATACACATCCACTCATTCACCAACAGTCCTATACAGTCACTCATACATGTACTCATTCATCATATGTACTCATACACCTATACATCCTGTTACACAATGCCACTCATCCATAGAGTTACTCACACACATAGTCACTCATGCTAATAAAGAATCAAACATACATTTACTTGCAGATAGTTATACACACACCACCACACTTACTTCTACAAAAACTTACACATACTTAGTCTTTTAAACAATCACTTATAGAAACACATACTTATTCATACAGGAACTCTTTCAATCTCTCACTCTCACATATACTCACTTATATACACCAATAGTCACATATACTAGTTAAAAACATATGTAGTTACTCATAAAGACACTGTTGAGACAGTCATTCACTCACTAACACACCCATACACACACTCATCCACCCATGCAGTCCTGCACACATGCTGTCTTCAACACATACAAACAGTGAGTCACTCATTCATGCACCTATGCACTACGTAATACCCCCCACCGAACCATGCAGACACTCAGACTGATACTCAAAAAAACAACTAATAACCTATATAGACACTCATGTAGCTACTCACCAACCCATACAGCCACTTATACACAAAGTGAAAGACTGATACAGATATATACATATTTAAACATTACTCACTAAGCCATGTATTCACTATGATACACTTAATCAGTCAGTTACACAATCAATTTTTCAAAAACAAATCATCCATTTAGACACTTATTTACCCATTTATTCTTCCATCGACCTTGAGATATACATATATAAAACATAGGTAATTTTCAGAAACACACACATTCACTGGATGATGTCATCAGTGATGTCATCAGTGATGTCATTTGAGATGTCATCAGTGATGTCATGAGTGATGTCACTGACCATGTCATGAGTGATGTAATATGTGACGTCATCAGCAGTGCATTGCGGGCGCGCGAGTTATAGTTAGCTGAACTAACTATAACGGGGGAATTTCAATGGTTTTTTACGAGTAAAATGTCCAGCTAACTATAACATGTGTGAAACCTATGGTTTTTTCACTGAAATTCTAAGGTTTTTTAAATGCTAATTCCTAACTATAACGTGTGTGAAACCTATGGTTTTTTCACTGAATTTCTAAGGTTTTTTAAATGCTAATTCCTAACTATAACGTGTGTGAAACCCATGGTTTTTTCAGTGAATATATATATATATATATATATATATAGATATATATATATATATATATATATATATATTTCAAAAGCAAATCACACTCCACCTTCTGGTGTGCGCAATCAGGCCCAACCACTGTGCTTCGTTCCAAGAATGTTTAATTCAGGCAGAATCGAGTAGCATTACGCGTTTCAGCTCCACTGAACCTTAATCATATGCAAACAACCCTGCAGTCACTACCTGATCTGTTTTATGTCCGGCATTTCCGAATGGTAACTCCTCAGCTGCGAGGTGTAACTGCAGTTCATGTGTATGTTCATTATTCACATTTCTTTTTTAATAAAACAGTAGCTTTAGTTCAATAGACTCGATGCAATGAAAGTCCCTGTATTTTCTTGTCATGCATCCTCCTTTTACGGCCCACTGTTTATTTTTTAGGTATTTACAGAACCACAGTTCCCACAATGCCTTAGTTTAGCTAAATAAGTAAGCCTGGGCAAAGCACTACTTTACGCTCGCGTAGTTTGCGAAGTTCGCGCTACTTCGCACTACGCGAACTGCACGTAGCACAGTGCGAACACGCGTAGCATAGTGTTGCGTAGTGCTGCGGTAATTTTTTGCTTGCTCGCGGTCCTCAACGTCAAGTTGGCGACCGCGAGCAAGCAAAATGACATCCCGGCGAGACTTTTTCCTTGTTCGCGATCAGCAACATCAAGTTGGCGATCACGAGCATGGAAAATAAACCTCCCGGCGAGATTCCCAACGCGAGGAGGTCAGGTTTCTCATTGCGAGTGGTCGCGTATGCTAGTGACCGCTCGCGATGAGAAACTACCAGTTCGCGTTGAGAAAGCTGCCGCTCGAGTAAAAATCTACTCGAGCAGCAGAAAACTATAGCTCGCACTGTGCAAGATGCCATTTTCAATGATTGCACAGTGCCGGTTGCTTGTCCGCACTGTGCAATCATTGAAAACGACATCTGGCACAGTGCGAACAAGGTACTACGCAGTTCGCGAAGTGCTACGCGTAGCTCGCGTAGTGCGAAATGCACTTTGCGTAGCTTCGCGAAGTGCTACTTCGCGAACTACGCCCAGGGTTAAAAATAAGTGCCCGTGTCCCAACTGTCCCAAAATTCCAATTCCAATCTGATTTCTTTATTTGATATATTCACACCAAGTGCATCTTGCAGTTCCACATAGCTTACGCGTTTCGGCAGTAGCCTTCCATAGGGCCATAGAGACATGTCTATAGAATGTCCTATTAAAGAAGAACCCACCTCCCACCATCACCACGTTAAAATCCATTTTATAACTATCAGGAACTCAACCTTGTAAATTATTCATTTAATCTTGGTATTACACTTGTTTGCAGGACTTTAATACACCAAAATTGAAAATAAATACCATTTCAAATATACAAAGGAACTATTACTGTAAAGTTGTACAGTGAGGTACTGTTAGCTAAAGCACTCAGTAAAATTTGTCATTCATGCATTTATGAATCATTTGAATTGATTCATCAAATAAAGATAGAACTCAATTAAAGTGTAATAAAAAATGGGTAAAGATAATTGGTAAAGTACCACAATTCATTTCTTAATCTTTTTTTAAAACTTATTTTAAGCCTCCCAATAGTTGTTCATTCTATCATGTATGGTTAATCCAAATTCATCCATTGAATTTAATAGAACATAATTAACAAACGAATATTAATCTGATGATAAAGTATCACAATTACTTTTCTAGTATATTTCGGCTTCAAGTATCTGCCCCTTGAATTCTAAATCTATTGATTAACCACTTCTCAATCCTGCTACTTTTCAAATTCTAAATCTTCTCTAGTGAAGAGCATATACCAAAACTTACATTTTCAATTACTTTTCAATTGTGGAATCTTCATTCTATATTCTAAACAACATTTGTCAATTTTTACCTTTGACTGTCTACAACAGATACTGTCCAACAGTGAAATTTCTGTGTTTCATTAAGTGCATTGTGTTTCATATGTAAACATGGCACTCATTGTTTGTGCACCCACTAAGGTTTTTATACACCAAGGTCTAAATACAATCCCATTACAATGCACAGCAGGGGGAGTGGCTACATTGGCTAAGATGGTGGACGCGTCTTGTTAGAGCTCTGCAATCAATCCCTCAGAATCCTTAAATTTATCTGGCTTATAGCGCAACCGGGGTCTGCGGCACAGTCAGGCAGCTGCAGGAAACTCCCTGAGGCTCGGTGAACGACTGTGCTTTGTCTGCACATGATGATCGCGGCGTTCGAGTCCCAGGCTGAGCTGAGCTGGGACATGGAGTGCTGAGGGTAAAGCTAAGTGGGAGAGACTAACAAGCCGGTTATGTTGTGAGCGGAGAGACAGGCTGCACGAGAGTTCAAGCTGTGCATGCACTCGCGGCCTCCTGCGCTGCCCCGTTGTTGACAGTAAGCTGAAGCAAGCAACTGCAGAGGTGCGGAGTGCTCGGACGTGAGGTAGTGGTGGTGATCCATCCTGGGTCACGCAATGGTGTCCTGCTGGCCGTGGCATGCTAGATCTGGCCCGAGCAGAGCTGAAGTGCGGAGCCCCGGTGGGGGAGTGCAAGGAGACCTATGTGATCATCGCCTGCACGGCCCTTGGAAGTGAGACGCATCTTGGGGAGGGCTGCTGTAACATACTGCTAGACAAAACTACAATGGTTCCGTCGGGGTTAGAGCAAGAATATATTTACAATGCAGAATTAATCAAAAGTAGTTGCTTAGTCTATAACGCATGAATGCAACAATCCTTTAAATTCACTCGAGCATACGAAATCAGAAAAGAAGGGACACCAAGATAATAATAACACGCAGCACTCTTTAGTAGATGCCTTTAGCAGTATTGTATTCAAAATAATTGAAGTTCCCGTGAATATTTACAAATATATACAGGACTGTCAAAGATGGAAAAAGGTAAATTGCAGTGACACGCGATATAGTGACATTAGGTGCTCAGTGATAGTGGCGCAGTGAGTATATACACAGTGAAACAATATATATACAGTTTGGTCAGAGGAATCACAATATTTCTGGTAGTTAGCGTAATTGCTTAGTGATTTAAACCAAGAGATTTGTTAAGAGTGAACCAGGAATAGCCGTCGTCGTTTTGACCCAGACAACTCTTAGTTAAGATTTCATACAGGGTCTTCTTCAGGAAGAAAAGAGGGTGACAGCCTGAAAAATGAGAGGGGAATAATTAAAATGGTGTTCCACAAGAAACAGGGAGAAGGAATGGTGTACATCCACCAGTTACTCATCCAGCATGGGGGTAGGCTCCCTTTGGCGTACCTCTGTGAATGAAGGCAGCCAAGAACCTATAATGAATATGGCTCAACACGTGAGTATCTCATCATTTGGGTTGGGGGTATTGGCGATTGGGGTGCAACACGCAGACTGCGAGTCTTACCTATCAGGTTGGGGAGGCTCTGGTCACATACTGTGAGTTGATTGTCAGAGGATCTAAAATAAATAACTATTTGCCATAAGGCCAGGTATAAGGAAAATTACCAGCAATATTCAGAGTACGTGACAACTCAACTTGCAGGCTTACCTTTAAAGTTGAGTAGAAGCCCAAACGTAGTAAATCAGTATGGGCAGTAAGGAGGGGCACTGTGATTGTGGATGAGTCACTAGTCAGTTCCTGTTAAGAAAGCATGACAGGCCTTAGTCAATTACCCACATTGTTTCAACCAAACATGTATCTGTTTCCGCCCAACGAGGATCGCTCACCTGATCCTGACAGCACAACTATCTGCAGTCTTGGAGCTGAAAGAGTGAGCCACGCTGAAGTAAACTGGGAACTCCTGACTTTAGCACACGCCGGCACGAAGCATGCGTGACCGGGTAGAGCAGCTGGATGCTGCTCGTCACGTAGACGGATATTACAACATACCCCTGTGTGTAAATGATTTCTTTGGCTGAGCTGAATATGCCATGAATGGAATTCAATTCCAATGCCACCGTGAAGGCGGCTGTTTGCCCTGCGTACCGCTGTATAGTGAATCATGAAGGGATTGCCGTGCCTGAGTTGGCGAGGGCAATGTATGAATTAAGCTGGAGCGAAGTGTAACTTGCTAGCTATATAAGTTAAGCGGGGACAATTTCATGCACTAAATCAACCAGGGTGATTTCAAATGATGTTTGGGTCCAGACAATGAGTTTTAATCGCATGGACACGAGAAATAGGCATGTAGCAGATAGACAGTGAACTCACAAAATATACCTGAATATTGACACATGTAAACAGTTAACAATGCATGGAATGACATCAATGTGATACATAATGTTAAAAATGGCAACAAACATAAACAGTGAACACAATGGTCCTGTGCCAAAAGGCACAACATATACATCAATAATGGGACAAATACACAGTTATCAATGCTTGAATTGACATCTATGTATATCAAAGTGTTAACATGACAACTAACATAAAAATCATGGACATGTGACTACAAGTCAAAAATCTAAGTCTGATACAGAGTGAATACGAAGAAAGTGTGAATTGTCAGCTAATCGAGGTCTCCCAGATAATCTGGATGTTTCCTCCAATTCATTAAGCCCATTATCAACAGTGTCAAGAGAATGGATCCATTTACATTCCTTCAAGTTAGGGGATGCAGACATTGAGCCATCTCTTGGGTGAGTGTGCACTTTTTCCACCACCCACCATTTTAAACTTCCTGGTGAGTGGTTTAGGGAGGTAAAATGCTCAACTAACGGAGCCACCTGCACTTTGCATTTGATCCTGCGTATGTGTTGAAGGACTCTTGCCTTTATTTTTTGTGTGGTTTGTCAGACATAAATCATATCGCAAGGACACTTGATCGCATATACAACATTGGTGGTGTTGCAGTTGGTATGAGAGGCAAGGTTGTATGTTCTTTTCCTATGTGTGAAAGATGGACCTTCTACCGTTTGTGAACAGGCCATGCAATGACCACATTTATGGTGCCCAATCAGGGGTGGCAGGCCTAGTTAACCTCTAATGTCAGGTGGTTTGGGTGGCTCTAGATAGGCTTTGACCACAGAGTCAATGATGTTTCTCCCTCTCTTGAACACAAAGATGGGGTCTTTAGTAGTGTCGATTTCACTAGCAACCAAGTTTCAGTACTTCTTTACGATTTATTTGATGTCATTGCTCCTAGGATTGAAGGTTGTGACACACACAATATCTTCTTCTACTGCGGTTTTGGTTTTGACTTCTAGAAGCTGATCACAACGGCAATCCCATGGGGTAGTCTCTCTCGTTCAGGCGGTTGGTGAGGGTCTTGGTTTCCTTGAAGAAGTCTCCTCTCCTGGTACAATTCTGCCTCAATCTAAGGAATTGCCCATAAGGCAGATTATCTCTTAGGTTTCTGGGGTGGTGCGAGTCTTATTTTAGCAAGGTATTATGTTCTGATGGTTTTCTATAAAGATCAATGAAGAAGGTACCCTCCTTGACCTTAAAGGTGAGATCCAAAGAGTTGATGGTGTCTGTACTGTGGGACATGATAAACTGGATATCATCGGATCTGCTGTTGAGCCAGTCCCTAAAGGCAAACAGATCGGTTTCAGTACCAGTCCAAATCATGATGACGTCATCTATGTAAGTGCTTCCATATCTCAATGTGGTTTATGAACGGGTTGTTGTGGTTGTATAGGTATTCATTTTCGTAGGACTCCATAAAGAGATTGGCTAGGCTGGGGGCGAACCCAGTCCCCATCAAAACTCCTTTGCACTGGTAGTAGTACTGATTCATGAAGACAAAGTAAATCCTTTTCATTGCAATATCAAGCAGTGATATAAAAAATGCTGTCGGTATCCAGTGTGGTTTCAGACGTTTCTCTAAGGTTTCCAGGATGCTTTGTAAAGTGCTTCCTTTGCTACCTTTTCAAGCAAGAAAGCTCATGGTACAGGTGCTCATTCTTTCGCGCCTGGACTGCGGCAACACCTTATACCTTGGAGCCCCGAGTTCGGTCCCCACTAAACTTCAAACAGTACAGAACTGCGCCGCAAGGATCATCATGGGGACTCAGAGCCGGAAGTCTGCAAAGCCGACCAAGAAAGCTCTCCATTGACTTCCCGTCCGGGAGAGAGTCCACTTTAAGGCCTTATGCATCACCAACGAGATGATAGGAGGGAAAGGACCAGAGATTATCTCCTCTATGGTCAAGCCCTAACGAGCTAATAGGCGACTGCGCTACGACGAGCAATACCTGGCAGTTGTCCCCAGAATTAAAAGAGCTAGAAACGGAGGCCGGCTATTCTCATATAATGCTGCCAAACTCTGGAACTCCCTTCCTCTTCAGCTAAGAAGGGAATCCACTCACATGACCTTCCGCAAGCTGCTGAAAACATGTCTCTTTCCTACGTGATTCTCTGAAGCCTCAGTTATTCCCCAGTGCTGGGATGCCTATGGGTAGCTATGCGCTCTATAAGTGCTGCTTCATTCATTCATTCATGATCACCTCAAGTGCCTTTCCATGGGGAATGCTCGTATAGAGGGAAGACACATCCAAGGTCACCAAATGTTGTGTGTTAACGTCAAACAGTTGACCTTCAAGTAGTTGGATGATCTGCATGGTTTCCCTCACAAATGATTTTGTCTCCAGTACCCATGACTGTAGAAAGTTATCGATGCATTGGTTTAAGGGCTCCAGGAGTGAGCCACAACCTGAGATGATTGCTCTTCCAGGGAGCTTGTGCAGGTGTTTGTGGACCTTTGGTAAGGTGTAGATTGTGGGGATCCTTGGCTCTTTTGTTTTAGGAAGTCATATTCAGGTTGGCTCAGAAAGCCTTGGGCCAAACCATCCTGGGTGAGTCCAATCAGTCTCTTAATCTCTGGTGTATGATCTCTTGGTATTGACCGGTAGCTCTCTGTTACGCTCAGTTGTTGTTCTATCTCACCCACGTAGTCCAGTGTGTTTTGAACCACAACTGCTCCACCCTTATCGGCCGCTTTGATGATGATTGACTCATTGGTGCCTAGAGACTTGAGGGCAAGCCGTTCCTCCTTACTGATGTTGTACTTGATATATTTTCTGTTCTTTAGTAAGTCCATGCTCTCTTTTAGGACAATCTGCTCATAAGCCAGGATTTTTTGGCTCATCAGGTGTGCCGCTGATGTGAATGTGGAGGGTGGTCTAAATATAGTAGCTGCAGAAGTTGGGTGGCAGCCCCTGTTCTTGAAATAATATTTCAGTCTGATTTTTCTGAAAAACCGCTGTAGTTCTAACCTTGTGTTGAAGCTGTCAGGAGGAGCAATGGTGTTGAAGGTCAAACTTTTAGATAGAATCCGCTTCTCTGCGTCTGATAATGAATAATCTGAAATATTTATAATGGGATCAAGTGATGTCTCAGTCCTGGTGTCACAAGTATCATCGGTATAGGCTGGATTATGATCAAGTGACGTGGTGGCAAGCTCCCTGTTATTTTGGATGGGAATGGGTACAATGGCTGAGGACAGGGAAATGATATCAGGCGTATATTCAGCTGGCATACTATCTGAGGTTGTGTCCTTCACCACCTGTATGTTGGCCCGCGTGTCTGGATTTCTCCCTGAGATTCTGGCTGGAAGAACCTTAATCGAGAGTTGCCTCTCTGGTTGTTCCTGCCCCTGTTCCAGCCCCGTTGTCTCTCCCAGTTCTGGTCTGTCCCACCACCCCTGTTGGAACTGTGGTTGCCCTCACTTAAAAAGGCTGAGCATCTTAGTATCTCTGGCCCTGGTACCCTTGGCGGCTTGTGGATGGCTTGTCTGAGTCAGTGTCAGAGCCACTACCAATAGTGGAATCTGAGAAAGTGGTGAACCTCCTCGGACCCTGTCTGCTTCTGCTTGTGAAAAATCCCTGGCTATCCTGTTGATAATATGTGTCTGCCCAGTAAGGATAGGTCAACTTTGTATCATAGTTTTTATGTCCTTTGTCAGTTTGTCAAGTTTTCTATTTAATGTCACTGTGTTGAACTCCGCTAAAGTTTTTTGCACACGCCCAAGTGCCTCGTTTGCATTTGTCAATGCTGAATCTTCAAGAATCTCCTTCTTGAATTCAGCTATTTCTTGTGTTAATTTTTTACATATTCAATTGCTTTCTCCACTCCAAGCACCATCCAGAGCCTGGAGCAGTTGTTAGAAATAAAGCTAAACCCCTCTCTGAACTTAGGGACGTCTATGAAAATAGCGGGCTCGTTTCTCACTTGTAAGCCTTTCGGAATTATGTTGGCCTGCAAGTATTTAGTACGTGGCCATGTAGGCGTGAGCGAATCAATTTGTTTTCAAGCCTTTCTAATTTTATCAGTTTGTCATTAAGGGCTGCATCCAATGATGGTATGTTTGTCCCTAAAAGAAAGTTTGAAGCACCCTGTTCCTGGATCAGTTTATTAATGTAGTATTCACTGTAGGACCGGGTCTGACAAGCTTAGCCACATAGGCTGATAAGTATAATCACTATAGAAACTACAGTGAATGAGAGTGGAAAAACCCTTCTAGGTATGCACCTACACAATATATAATGTAACCACAATGGGGTGACCCTGTGTCCCTCAGAACCTGGGTATAGAGTAGACAAAACTACAATGGTTCCGTCGGGGTTAGAGCAAGAATATATTTACAATGCAGAATTAATCAAAAGCAGTTGCTTAGGCTATAACATGAATGTAACAATCCTTTAAATTCTCTCGAGCATACAAATTCAGAAAAGAAGGAACACCAAGATAATAATAACACACAGCACTCTTTAGTACATGCCTTTAGCAGAATTCTATTCAAAATAATTGAAGTTCCCATGAATATTTACAAATATATACAGGACTGTCAAAGCAGGAAAAAGGTCAATTGCAGTGACAAGCGTTATAGTAACATTAGGTGCTCAGTGATCGTGGTGTAGTGAGTAAATACACAGTGAAACAATATATATACAGTTTGGTCAAAGGATGCACAATATCTCTGGTAGTTAGCGTAATTGCTCAGTGATTTAAACCATCTTGGGGAGGGCAGCTGTAAGATACTGCTGTGCGCAGCAGGCCGCAGGGATCGGCCGCATCAGGGAGTAGGGCCTCCGGGCAGAGCTCAGGCAGTGGCCTGATCCAACCCAAACTACGTCTTTTCAAACGAGGTCGCAGGGCAGTGGGCCTACAACACACAGATCTAAATTGGACACTTAAAGTTCCCTCCTGCAGTGCTCAGCTGCAAGACCTGGTAAAAGTACTGGGTCAATAAGGCGCAACCAGAACCTGAGACCTCTGGCTTGATGTCACTGTGACTGAGGTGGGTCAAAATTATTACAGCCACGGATTCAAGATATTACGGGACATGGCATACCACATAGAGATACAGAGAAGTGCTGAGATATAACAGCAGTGCAGTGGGAGCCCCGGGTAGAGAGGTTTGGTGCCACTAAGCTGAAACAAAGGGGAATCACAACATACGAGTTGAGACGTTCAACTGCACAGCAGGCCCGGCTAGAATTCAAATTCTCCGATTGAACAAGTGCACCAAAGCGTGGCGGGAGCTCAGAACATATATAGAGCAGGCAAGCAGAAGGTAGCTGTGAACTTCTGTGGAGGCTATAACTGAGGATTGGTCTGGTGCTGGGTTGCGAGGAGCCACTGCGCATGACTATGTGGTTGCTGTCTGGAGACGAATGGTGCAAGGGCACTGGGTAACGAGTTGCGGTGCTGTGCAGTTCCAAAATGTGTGTGTGCCAAATTAGGTTTCAGGGAAGGGGAAGCAAGAGGTGAAGGCAATTCCTCTGGCCTGCACACTGAAGACTGGTCATACCTACACAGCACAATCAGCCCTGGTGGCAAGGAGTAGAGGACAACAACAAAAAGGTCAACAAGGAACCACATGGTGGACATGGGCCAGCTTCACTCTGGAGCGTGAGGCCCCACTGGCCAGCCACCACTGTCCCAAGCCCACACTGTAAGATGCCTGAGGGGGCACCAATGGAATCCATGTCCTTCAAATTGGATGCAGGTCTAGCAGCAGTCGAAAGACTAGGGAACACATTGCACCATCCTAGAAAATAAGATAGATACTGTAGTAAGTGATCTAAACCCCCTGCATGCAGACCACCGGAAGTTGGCGGAAAAAAAAACACATTAGAGGTTGCCATGGAAGAGTTGCTCTCCAAAGTCGAGGGTCACCGAAAAGTGCCTGAAGGAGCTGACGACCTAGGTGCTGATCCTTGAATGCAGGGCGGAAGACACAGAAGGCCGGCCCAGACAGAACAACGTCTGAGTGATTGCCCTACCCGAGGGTGAGGAAGGTAAAGAGGCAGCCACACATGTGGAGAACTGGATACCGGGACTGATGGTTGAAGGCACGCCTACAAAGCACTTCGCAGTAGAAAGAGCAGACAGGGATCCGTCGGAGCCTCCTCCCGCAGGATCCAGATCCGGGCCCCTACTACTCCGCGTTTTATACTTCAAAGATTGAGAGACATGATCCTACAGGCGAAACGGAAGCTACAAGTAATACAAATTGCAAATAGCCAAGTGCTATTTTCAGACTATACAGCGACACTGCAGAGACAAAGACACTCTTTCTTAGAAGTGAAACACCGCCTCCGCGGTCTGAACCTTAAATACTCCCTGCTGTTTCCTTCATGCCTACGGATAGTAGCAAAAGGTAAAATGCAATTCTATGATACCCTCACCGCTGCTTGGTAATGGCTGGACACCTCAACAGTGGACAAACAGGGAAAATTAAAACTGGGGACAGCCTCAGGAGCTCACACTGGGAAGAGACACCAGCAGCGAGGAGCACCTACAAACCACGGTCTGAACGTAAAGCAAATGATCCTAGACCAGAGTAAGGCATTACAAGCAGCAGCTGAAATCAGGAGCCACCGCAGTGACTCAATGTCAGAGGAAAGTTTTCTGGGCCATTGGAGCAACAGGAAGTCGATGGATAGGGCCTATTCCTCGCAAACTTCCAGCACCCTATAAGAGGTCATGCCACAAACAGCAGATGACATCATATATTGGCACACTAGACTCTATGCTGCATCGACCGCTCACATAGCAACTGAGGATATGCAAGTATAACAGGACATGATATGTTAAAATCCACTTATATGCTTTGCATTTGCAATCATGGTATATCGATGCATGGAACACCAGCATTGTAAGAGCCATAGTGGCTACGCAGGGCAGGTAACCAGGTCATAGTCCCGAGACATTAGGCTCAAGCCATAACCTAGTCAAGATCAGCAACAGCTCTGGTTCCTGTGACAGCCATTATCACTCGAGGGACCCAGATCTTAATTAAGCTGACACCCGGCATATGGATTGCCCGACCCCAATAGCCAACATTGGCATGACACACTGGTTGAAAGTTTGGACTGTTGCATGTTGCAATTTCGCCCTTTTGGTATTTTACACGTTAGCCCATATTTGTTTAGTTTGTTATGACACACCAGCACGATCATGCACACACAAGATACCAACAATAATATATCCCTCGACCCACTTGACATGGCCCCGTCCACATGCGACAGTCTCGCTCCCGCGATTTGACACCTACCGGATCGTGCTTTACCACCGTTATGGAAGTCACTAAAGTTTGCACTTGGAATGTCCGGGGAATTCACACACCCTCTCATAGACATACAATATACTCCTGTCTTAAAAGGCACCAGGCCCAAATAGTTTTCCTACAAGAGACACACCATACTACCCATTAAATAGCGAACCTGCAGAGGAGATGGAGAGGACAACGTTATGCTACTGATAATCAGTCTTTGCTTGTGGAGTGCTGGTCTGGATCAGACCAGGCAGCCCCTTTCAAATAGGGGAATCAGTGATAGAAACAGAGGGGTGGTGCGTTCTTGTAAAGGGCCGTCTGGATGGCAGACACATAGTTCTAGGATCCATATATGCACTCAACACAGATCAGTCAACATATGGACACATTGACTAGCAAGCTCTCTGACTGGCATGACACCCTTGCTGCTATATCCCTTGACCGGTCCTTCCCCCGTCCTGGTACACCTACGACAATAGCCATGAGGGCGTTAAAAGCCTGGGTGGCGCACCGGCAGCTCGTGGATGTCTGGAGACATCGAAACCCCACGGACAAGGTATATTCTTATTACTCAGACTCCCACAGGTTGTGTGCGAGACTGAACAGGCTGCTCTGCAGAAAAGAGATTGTGACGGCAGTGACAAAGATCAAGTATCTTGGTAGGACCCACTCTGATCACAATCCCCAAACCATGCACATGTTGTGGGATAACTGCCGTGCAGTCATCCCCAGGTGGCGCTTACAGCCCTGGGCGTTAGAAGATAGACCATTCCGTGAAGCCCTTAGCACAGAAATCATTAATTACTTTAATGATAACACACACACTGCATCCTCACGCCTAATCGAGTAGGACGCTTTCAAAGTGGTAATACGGGGTCACTGCCTAAAAACGGAAATGGGTCTGCATAAAGTCATAGAGTCAGACGCTAGAAAGGTGGAGGATACACTACTCCACCTTGAAACACAAGTGACGAAGACCCCCTATTGAGACCACAACTTCATGAGAAAAGAACAGAACAGTTCAAGTTACTAGAGGGACTTAGATGTTTCAATTATATGGCACACTAAGCACGCACTCACTGCACCGTAGACAAAGCAGGACGCTTGCTTGCATGGCTCATCAGACAAGAGGATGCCCGAACACCCATAACAGCGATCCATGCCTCAGAAGGTGCACCAACATACACACAACTAAAAATAAGCTCTGAATTTATGAAACATTACACAGAGCTGGACAGATCCACCACCATGGCACCGCCAGAGGAAATCCATCAATTCCTTGCAGAAATTGATCTTCTCAACCTCACCCCTGAGCGACAACTGGAGCTGGTTGCCCCGGTCACCCCTGAAGAAATTCTAACAAGCATACGTGCTCTGGCAACATGGAAATCCCCAGGTCCAAACGGCTTGCCACCCGAATTCTACAAAGCATATGCTACGCTGCTAGTACCCCAGCTCAAAACCGTATACGATGCTGCACTGTCTGCTTCCACACTTACAACAACACAACGTGAGGCATTATTAATATCCCTCCCTAAACCCAGAAGAGATCCATCACAGTTTGGCTCATACAGACCGCTTGCGCTTCTCAACACAGATTATAATATTTTAGCTACCATATTTTCGGCCAGGCTAGTACCTCTGGTACAGTCGCTGGTTTATCCAGACCAGAATGGATTTCTGCTAGCCTGTAACACCTCTCTTAATATAAAGAGATATTTCAGACTTCAAAAATGCCCAACACATCTCTGGCCCAGCTTGGGCTGCCTGGTCCTGGACCCAGAGAAGGCTTTGGATTCACTTGAGTGGTCTTATTTGTTCGCTGTCCTCTAACAATATGGCTTCAGTGTAACCTTTCTGAACCTGGTAAGGCTGCTGGTAGGCAGAGGAACCAGACAGGGATGCCCTCTCTCTCCTTTATTGTTCTCACTGGCTATGGAACCACTGGCAGGGCATTTTCCTAGGAGCGACAATGACTGGGGCATTTGCATGGGGGATGGACATCACATGGTGTCATTGTAAGCAGATGACCTATTGCTATACATAAGGGATGTTGATAATGTACCTGACACTATAGCACAGATTCTGCAGCGGTTCACTGATTTGTTGGGGCTAAAAGTGAACTGGAATAAGTCATGCCTTTATCCCTTTAAAATTTAGGTGCAGGACTCAGAGCTTGAGGTCAACGGAGTGCCCATAAATGCCAGCCGTCTTCCTTCTGGTACTTGGGTATATACATATATCACAGTGCAAGAGATATACTGGATGGCAATCTCACCAGAGCCATTTCATCTATCCGGTCTCAAATAAAATTCTGGAGAACACTGCAGATAAATGTCATGGGCAGAATAGCCTTGTCCAAAATGGTGATACTGCCATGACTTGTGTATTATTTCACAAATTTGCCCGTATATGTCCAGGCCAAAACATTCTGTGAGTTGGAACAATTGCTTAGAGACTTTATATGGAATAAAGGGTGCCACAGAGTAGCTTTATGGAAGCTCTATTTTCCAACGGAGAAAGGGGGCCTGGCAGTTCCCAGCATGGAACTATACTATCTAGCCACGCAGTTAAAGTGTGTCACAAAATGGCTGGCAGGAGTGCAGTTATCTGGCATGCCCACTGTACAACCTCCCTGGTCGCCATCTAGAATCTGCCATTTGTTTCACCCTATTGCTAGGTCTTCTACCCCGACGTCTACCTCCCTGGCCCTGGATCACCATTGTTACCTTGCAGATGAACCCCTATGCACCTACACTACTCCTTCTTGGCACCCCGAGGAGAGGAAAAGGCACAAAAAGCAGTGCACTAGAAGCATGGCATGCTGCAGAAGTGCAGACACTGGGTGATCTATATGAAGACAGGACACTACTAGTATTTGACAAGTTAGCCCAGGACACTGGCATGCCGCCAGGCCAATTCATACTACATAAATCCATAATATCAGCACTAACAAAGGCCTGGAGGGACATGCTCATCGAGCCCCAGCCCCATTTGGTTATACAATACTTGCATGTTATGGGCAAGGGCAGTCACATAGTGCATTGGCTAGCTGAAGCACTATTAACACACAGCATGTGACCTTAAGAGTCATTACGCACTGCCTGGGAGGTGGACAGGGGGGGCCTTGAGAGTTTTTTATCATACACAGAGCATATCTATCTTCGGATAAAATAAACAGATATTTCCAATTACCATCGGCAGCGCGCCCCCGCTGTGACCAGGCTGGAGCAGACCTTCTACATATGCTGTGGTCCTGCCCTCTATTGTGCCACTACTGGTTAGAGGTCAGGACCTGCCTGTCTGAATGCACAGACCACCAACAACTACAAACATCGAAAGAGTGCATACTAGGTATGTTTCCCAAGCCAAAAACACAGAAAGTCACTTCCAGATGTGTAGATCTAGGCCTTATAGTAGCTAAAAGGCAGGTCACCCGACGATGGAAGACCAAACATCCTCCCTCACTAGAATGCTGGAAACGTTCGCTTACAGTGTGGCCTCAGGCAGAAAGTGTAGCGCTACATAAAGAAGATGCAGCTGGTCTGCTTAAATATCCAATTGCACAGAACTGGGACCCTATAATGGAGACATTACAACATTCGGGCCGGAGCAAACCGGGAACACAGCATAAGATAGGGTCGCCAGATGTGACAAGAACTGACTATGAACAGATCACATCAAGAATGGCACCTAGTTTGGGTCCAATGCTCTCAAGTCATGTACATAAACAGGGAGAGATCTGTCGCATAAGTAAAAACACATCAATGAGGAAAGGAGCTGGTGATGGGTATGAGGGGGACTAACATAACAGGAGACGCCTGATTGGTAACAAGCTTTCTTATTATGTTGAGTAGTTGTTCGGAACCTTATGTTAGAATTGCATTGGAAATAATCAAGTAGAAAATTATATGGCTGCATGGAATACACTTAAAAAGCAATATCAAGCCAGAAATGCTCTGTCAGTAGTTATATATGTGTGTTATAATGCTGGCATGTCATAGTTGTCTGTTAGACATAAAATACCAAATAAGAAACACGCATGTTATCATTTTGGAATTATTATTTGCCATGCATTGAAACTGATATATGTAATAAATTCTGCATACACTGTATCTAAAAAGTAAATTACAAAATGTAAATAAATAATTATTTGTTTTAAATTACACCACACAGCAGCAAAGATACATTTCACAAGGTAGCCACACGAGACTTAATGAAGATTTGGCAGAATTCTAAGAATAACTATGCCCACAATCTAACAAAGGGACAAAGACTGACATTAGGCAATCCAACTAGCGACCCTAGTATCATCATCAAACCCTTGGATAAGGGTGGAAATGTGGTCATGTGGGATACCAACAAATACTTACAAGAGGCAAAAGGCACTCCCTGGTTCACTCCTTCCTATATTTGTCGGGCTGCCTTCCGACACTCCGTAAGATGCCCGAATCTTGAGCTTATGCTTCACTTCCCTTCTCGTTATTCTATGCATTGCTACCACTGGATTATTGTGCCACTAATCCTCCCACTCAACACTAGTCCCCCGAAGCTGCTTCCTCCCTCCTGAACTACCTCAGTATTTTTTGTACACTGCTGATCGTATTCATCTTTGTGTACTCCCGATTTGTACTGCCATTTTTTTTTACACTTTTATGTTACCAGAGTACTGCTGCTATTTTTTATTTTCAATCTGTGCACCTGGTGCTAAGATGCCTTGTGCCTTCACTACCTCGGACTAATCTATGTATGTACTCTCCCTGGCTACTTCTTTTCATACCTACCTCAGGACTCTCAACCCTCATGTTTCCAATTGTCCTTTGGACTCTTCCTCTGGTCAATTACTGTTGTTTATTTTTATCAGCATTTTATATAACTCCAGGATATGCTGCTATCTTGTTCCTTTTTCCCAGAGCCCTCCATTTGCATTTTTACCTTTATTATATACATCTTCATGTATCTCATGATATTATTGTGCGTATTTTTTTAACCTCATGTTATTATCATTGAGCATATTTTTTACAATTATATTTATCTTGCATTTCTACTATTACTCTATATATATTTTTAGGTACCCCTTTTGTATCTCAAGTTATTATCGTGCTTATGTTTACCGTCACTATGTGTATGTTTATGCACCTGCTATGTATCTCATGTTACTATTGCTGGATCACTTTGTAAAGTGCTCTGATACCTTTGGGTCAACTTCAAACTATATAAAACTCACAAATAAATAAATAAACTACCTACACCAGGAAGGTATGAGGTGACTACTTTTGCTTTGCACTAAGTTATGTAGGGATCTTTATGGGTTGGTGGGAGGAACAACATGTATGGACAGAAAAGAATGAGGAATAGACCAAACATATAACTTTCTGGACCTGATTCATAGATGATCTCTGTTATTTGGGATGGTCCCAAACACACACTACAGGAATTCCTCAGACGCATCTCTGAAAATGATGTCAACCTTGCATTTACTCACAAAATATATGAAACTGAAATTTATTTCCTAGATGTATAAGTAAGGAATCTTTACAAAGAAATCTATTCTGTAAGAGTGCTACTGGGATTAGCATCCTGCATGCTAGCAGCCACCATTCCAACAAACTCAAACGGAACATCACCCTTGGCGAATTTTTAAGGGCTAAACATGACTGCAGTACACAACACACCTTCAATGAAGAGCAGAATAGAATGACCAACAGTCTAGGGGTTATCCTTCTATGGTCCTTAAAACAGCAGGTGAGAAAGCATCAAACTGTCTAGGGACACCCTTCTCACAAAGAGGTGCAGGACTAAGACTGATTACAACAGTGTGAGACTCATCTCCACATATAACAGTGTATCTTCCACTGTTAAACATATCTGGTGTAATAGGAGACAGTATGACACTGTACATCCTTGTGACATACTGCAAATCCAGATCCATCAGAGATACAGTAGTACACAGCTACATGGGGTAACAAGGCTAGAAAGTAGGGTGGCTGCAAGAGCAGCAAGGCTTTAAAAAGTGTGGGAAGTGCAAAGCATGCAAATGGAGCAAAAACACTAAGGGCTTGATTACAAGTTTGGCAGTGTGGGAGCGGGCTGCCACTCCACTGCCCTGCTCCAAAACTGCCAAACTTATCCATACACTGCCTGCCAGATTAGGAGTTAATTTGTGGTATGGCGGGCAGTGCTTAGGAGGCCCCATGGTGGTGCCTGTGAAGTCCATACCGTGCAAGAACTGGGGGTGCACTATGTGCCCACCTGTATGCATCACCTGGCCCAGAGGCAAGAGGGGGCCCAGCCCCTTTAGTTTCCTCACCCCCACAGTTTTCTTGGTGGGCTCACCATCATTAAAATTGCTGCTGTGTAAAAACTCATAAAATCCTTGCTGGTGCCGCAGAGGCACCACCAGCATATTGCTGGGCCAGACAGCTGTTCCACAGCTGAAGGATCACAGATCCCCGGCATTTGGTGTGACATCCGCACTCGTAATGTGGCGGTGGGACTGTCAGTGCAGTGGTTCCTGCCACACCCCTGTGAGTTTGGCTGTCCGATGGACCGTCAAACTTGTAATTGGGCCCTAAAACATACAAGTTATCAACAGGGAGAATAGATAACATCAACAAGTTTATCACGTGTAGCAGTGATTACTATATATATATTTTGACATGCCTGTGTTGTCGACAGTTGGTTGCCAACACCATTTTCCCTGTGAAGAAAAGGGTTCTGGAGCACCTTAGGGTCATACAGAATTTTGATCATAGTTATCCCATGGCTAGACATTGGTCAAAAAAGATGAACAGAACCTTGATACTCTTTCTTTTTTTGGTTTTGCCATGACCCTAGAAGTGGTGATAGAGAGAAGAAGCTTAGACTCCTTGAGTCAGTGTACACCATTCTCCTTAATAGCAAGTTTCCTGGAGGGTTGAATGTGGACAAAGAACTCTGTGTTCATATTGTATGAGAACACACTTTCTGTATAGTCAAAGAGTCAAATTTGTCTTCTTTCAACACCCACTAATGTGCTTTTCTCTTGTGTATCTTTTGATGCCCTTTTCATACTATTTATTACCTTTGGTGAATGATGCCTTTAGTCTGGGAAATGTCTATGGGGACCTTTATATATAAGGAATGGGGGCTTATCGGAAGCTTTCTGAGAGTTGAAGCATTTGGTTTTCTGCATTTTTTCTTGACTTGAGATATAGGTTTCCTGAAATTGCCATTTGGTTTTCCTAGTCTCTTTGCTGCTATCCAAAAGACTTGTATGATTTGGGATTGGATACATCGTTTAGAAATCATCTATGAAAGACGATGTGAGGTTTTTCCCTCAATGATTTAGGTTTGTACAGGAACTTGCATTGCATGGGTGTTTTATGGGTTTGAATGGGAATATGGAAGTGCTTATTTTTTTTGATTGATGTTTTCACATAAGAAATAGGAATGTTTTTCTTTCTTTTTCCTTGGGCAGCCTACAAATATAGGAATCGTATTTTACACTTTATAGCATGAACATTCATGAAGTTCATACATTTGCTAGGATGCCATGTCTTTTTACTTCTCTGTAGTACCATGCAACTCAAATGTCATGACATTGTTCAAGGGGACCAAGGGGCCTAACATTTGATGTTATGTATATATTTATCTTCAGTTACGTTTCATGCATTTTTTTCATTTAATCATGTAGTAGGGTTTGAACAAGACATGTGATTTCAGCTTGAGTTACTCCTAAGGCCACCTGGCCATTACCCTGTTTGTGATTTTGGCAGTATTGACAATGTGATGGCTCTTTAAATACGTTAGTCTGAACTGAATAACTGAACGCACTGTTATTATTGTACACTTTGATGACATGCATCACTGTACTGTTGTAAACACAAGAATGCCCCGTTGTATTCACCAATTTTTGTTAATTTACCTCATGTTTGGGGAAAATTGTAAGGCAATTTGTGCAAGCATGTTTGACTCGTATACAAGTTCCATGTCTATTATTTTAAGAATCTTTTTAAGTTTGATGGTGCACAGAATTTACACTGGCAGTGAGGAAGACCGTTCAGTCTGAAACGTGTTGTCAAAAGTTCGTAGACATCTAGGAGCGCGTGTGGTGCTGAACAAGATGGCCGCCCAGCCCCGGAGCTCTGTATCACGGCGGGGAATGCTGCATTGATTTTCGCGGTTTCAGCAACCTTTTCACACTCAAACAGAGCGTCTCATGTGTCGGAAGGGCCCCTGAGCGGTTTTCTTCCACTTTCATGAATTTACTGCACCTTTTTGTCTTGTGAAACTTTAAAACTGCTGCAGCTCAGTCACAGTCGCCATTTTGATTTCAACTATGAAGAAATTTCCTAATTTCACCTCAGGTACTGTACTTAAACAATGACTCTCGCTACAGCATAATGCAGTGCCCGTTATTTTGGAAATAACCAGTCTTTTTCTAGACCAGGAGAGAATTTAATATTTAAATACAGTGTGTTGCGCATTTTAATTTCTGGAATCTTTCTTATACTTTGTGGTAGTTTGCTGATGTTTTTTCTCTTGCCTCAACAACGTTTTTTCACTCCTACGCTATATGGGCAGGAGTAAGAAGTTATTATTCACTACCAAAAGATACACTACTCAAGCTCCGGTGACGGACTACTGTCATACTGATACTCCGCATCTTGATAAAAGTAAAATGGCGCAATCTGGATCTTCAAAGTCGACGGTCTCGCCATCATCCTCAACCAAAATGCAGACTCCAGCCTCTGCCAACAAACGTCTTAAACAAGACCCTCCTTCTCCTCCAAAGTCGGTCTCTCCGGTTTCTCTAGTCATGGTTTTTGAGGAAATTCGTGCTTTGCATCCATTTATTGAGGAAACCAATTCTCGCTTGCAAGTGTTGGACACTAAATGGGCATCTATGGAATCTCGCATCGCCATAGTGGAACATCATGTTGATACTTACAGAATATATCCACTAAACTGGTTGCCCTGAAAAGGAGGTACTTACACTGAAGAAATTAGCGGAAGATCTTGAAAATAGAAATAGACACAATAACCTCCGTCTGTATGGTCTTCCTGAGGGTTTGGAGGGTAATGACCCTGTTCATTTCTTCAACAATTTTCTCATAAAGCTTCTTGACCTTCCTACATCTATAAACCTGAATATTCAACAAGCTCATTGGCTGGGTCCGTGCCTGTCTTCTTCATCTGCTCCTTCGAAACCACAATGTTTAATCTTTCTATTTATAAAATTCCCAGACTTGCTACAAGATTTGAATGCAGCCAAACATAAAAAACAGCTTCTTTGGTCGGGTTCCAAATTATTTATTTCACAGGATGTCTCTCCAATTATAGCTAAACGACGGGAAGAATTCCTTGATCTTTGTCCAGCCTTGCGTACACTTGGAGCATATTATGGACTATTTCACCCATGTTTGTTCAAGGTCACTTTTCAAAAGAACATTTCCTCCTTTGATGATCCAGCAGAACTGAAGAAGTTTATTCAATCGCACTCTACAATATCTATGGAAACTTCTGGTCCTTTATCTTCTACATCATCCTCCATATCTTGACTTTCTCTTTATTGCAGATATGTCTAGATTCGATTTAACTGATCTAAATTGTTTAAAGGTTATTGTTAACAATTGTCTTGTAACTTGTTATTCTTAATTTATCATTTTTATTTTCACTTCTCCCATTTCTCTGCAGTTGTTACTTTTGGTTTATCCATTTATCAGTTTCCTACTTGTCCATTTGATCCCTCGTTGTGATGCCTTCTTCCCGGTTGGATGTGCTGTCTTCTTCTATGTGTCGCCACTCCTCTTACATTTCTTCTTGTGTGTCCTTAGTAGGTACGTATTACAGTCGTCAGTCTTTTTCTACTTTCATTTATATTTTCATTGTTGTACCAATTGATGACATGTACTCTCTTTTCTTAATGTTCTTTCTATCATTCTCCCTTCTTCCCCTCCTTTTTTCTTTTTTCCCTTCTCTCTACAGCTCTCTTCTTTCTCTTCATTGTTTCATTCTCTTACAGTTGCTATTGTTGATCGTGTTATTTCATATATTTTTCACTGTATATACATTCAGAGTAATATTGTGGAATGTGAAAGGATTTATAAATCCCATAAAAAGGCAGAGAATACTGTCTCACTTAGACTCCTATTATCCCGACTTAGTGCTTTTACAAGAAACACATTTAACAGAATTGGAGGCTTTGAAGCTTAAACGATGTTGGGTTGGCTCAGTTCTGGTTTCTCCTACTTCTAATAAGAAAATTGGTGTAATAATCCTAGTTCATAAAAAGTTGCAGTGTTCTTTTGTTTCTCAGGAAATTGATTCAGAAGGCAGATGGATAATTGTTAAGTTGCTTTTTAATAATATTCCATTGACAGTATTTAATGTTTATGGTCCCACCCAACCACATTAGTTTTTTGGCCCACTATTACAAAAAAAATGTATTCAATATAAAGATGAATTTTTTATTTTAGGAGGTGATCAAATTATAGACCCTTTTATTGACCGCCAGTCTCAGGCTTGCTTTATACATCACAAAGCTCATAAGCAATTCCATAATACTATTTCCCAAACACACCTTATAGATGCCTGGCGTTTATGCACCCCAGACTTAACAGAATTTTCTTTTTTCTCCCCTTCTCATGGTTCCCCCACCCGATTGGATTATATTTTCCTCTCCAAACCTTTATCTTAAAACCTCACTTCCTCCTCACTTGAACTATTGTAGTTTCTGATCACGCCTTGGTTGTTACAGACTTTGATTTGCTCCGACCGCTACCCAGATCTTCCAGATGGGGATTCAATAACTTTCTGTTAAAGGACCCTCATTTTCCTCCTCCTTTATTTCTTTTTCTGAGGAATTTTTCTCCCTGAATACAACTCCAGACTTCCCCCTTCATTGGTTTGGGATACATTTAAAGCAGCCGCTCATGGCTTTATTATAAGTTTTGTGTCCAGGAAAAAGAAAAAATCACACAATCATTATGATAGTTCATTGGCAAATATTAAACACTTAGAACATCAATTTTATTCTTCTTCTTCTAATTCACCCCCAGAGGAGCTTATTTGTGGGAAATTAGATTTTAATAAATTAACCACAGACAATGCTTCATCTATTCTTTTACGCAGTAGTGACCGGTACTATGGCGGCAGAAATAAAGTAGGTAAACTTTTGGCTAATTACCTCAAAGCTCGAAAATAACATGTTTCAATAGACTCTATTCAGACACCAGAAGGGAAACATCTTTTTAAAGAACAAGATACTCTAGAAGAATTTGTGAAATTTTATAAATCTTTATACACACCGAAATTTCCTGTTTCCACATCTTTATTAGACACTTACCTTGCTCGATCTATTTCCTCCTCACAAGAGAATTTAGACGTTGATGCTCTTGCGCTAGAAATATCAGGTTCAGAAATAGCCAAAGCCTTGAATCTCCTCGAAAAAGAGAAAACTCCGGGTCCAGACTGCTTTACGGTAGAATTTTATTTGCATTTGTCAACTTTATTACTCCCAAAACTCCTACTTCTTTTTCAGCACTTTCGCTCCATTGGTAGGGTTGAAGGTACTTTTTTAGAAGCTACAATATGCTTTATCCACAAGGAAGGTCATGACTCCAACTTTTGTAAAAACTACCACCCGAAATCCCTGGTTAATGTTGCTTACAACATTTTTGCCAAATTACTTGCTTTACGTCTTGAACATCTTTTACCTAATTTAATTGAACAATGCAGCTTCGTCAAAGGTAGACTAACATCTGATAATTTGAGCTTGTTTCTTAATGTTCTTAATAAAGCTCCTACTCTTTCCTATTCCTTAGCTGCAATTTCTATCGATGCGGAAAAGGCATTTGATAGAGTTGACTGTTCCTGTTCATTTAAATCTCTTAATTGGTACGGTTTTGGTCCTAAATGTATTTCATATATTTTCTCACTTTATACAAATCCTACTGCCTCTGTTCTAGTTAATGGCCTTATCTCTCAACTCTTTCCATTGCAACAAGGAGTACGTCAAGGCTGTCCCTTATCTCCTCTCTTATTTTTTTTATTCCTGGCACCCTTTTTATCTCATAATCGTCAGAATACTTCTATTTCTGGGTTTCTTTATGGGGATTATCATTTGAAATTATCAGCGTACACAGATGATATTTTGCTTTTCATTTCCAATCCTGAAACCTCTATTCCCTCTTAATTGCAAGAATTTTCTGATTTCTCTCTGGTTTCTGGCTACAAACTTAATCCGCATAAGACAGAAATTCTCCCCATTACAAAATTAATTTTTAAACAACAATTTGATTTGACCGACATTCGATGGAATAATTCTAAAGTTAAATACTTAGGAATTTGGTTCACTAATTATATTCTAGAGACGGTCAAGGTCAATATGAAAGAAGCTCTGGATCGTGTGTCTAAACTTCTTTCCTCGTGGAATCCTCTTTTTCTTTCTTGGTGGGGCCGTCTTGACTCCATTAAGATGATGATTACCCCTATTTTGCTATACATTCTTTCAATGTTACCCATTCACATTCCTTCCATATATTTTTTAAAAAATTGACTCCCTTCTCTAAATTTTTATGGCATGATAAGAAATCAAGGATCTCCCTAAGTCATCTTAGAAAACCAAAATCTATTGGAGGAAAAGAATCTCCTGACTTTAGACTTTATCATAAGGCTTTTTGCCTTAAAAAGCATCCAATTGGCTTCTTACTGAATTCTCCCTTTTTACCCCTTTATGGGCTAAAGTGGAACGCTCTCTGATTGCTCCTTTTTCTATTAACTAAATTCTGGCATTTACAGCAAAAGTAAATATTACATCTCTCCCATTATTCCGTCACACATGTTCTCTGTTAAAATTCCATTGTCAACCAAAATATTTTACTAGAGAATCGTTTTTACAATCTCCTATTTGGTATAATCGTCTTATCACTATCACAAATAAACCTATTTATTGGAAATCTTGGAGACTCAGAGGAATAGTTTGGGTTTGTGATTTGTTCGACGGCTTGACTCCTTCTTCTTTTCCTCATTTTCAGGCTACTTATAACTGTCCACGCCCATTTTGGCTCAAATTTTCAACGCTTATGGAGTTAATTTTGAACATCTTTTACTCTCTTCCTTCTGACAATTCTGTACTCTCAGAAGATCTAATATTAAAAATGTTATATTTATCTCCAAAGGCTTCCTTGATCTATAATTTGTTCTTTAACCCCGCCTCTGTTCATTCAAAAACTAATTTGGAATTGGCCTGGGAGAAGGATTTGGGTTGTGTATGGAGTATAGATTTCTGGAAAAAAATCTGGGCAAGATCTTTAAAAATATCTAGATCCGCTTCTACCCATTCCATGTTTTTTCTTTATCATAGATTATACTTTTCTCCCTTATCAATAGGTAAATTCTCATATACTACTAACAATTCATGTTGGTCCTGTAAATCCCCTCTAGCTAATTTGTTCCATCTTTTATTTTCCTGTACCAATGTAACCTCTTTTTGGACAAATATATGGGCTGTTATATAAACAAAATGTAACTTAAAAATTCAGTTTTCCAATGATATTCTTTTTGCAGGAAGTCTGATAGATTCCCTATGTTTGCTTATCCATGAACAAGGTTTATTTGACTTTTTGTTGGCTTTAGCTTTTCAACAAATTACACTAAATTGGAAATGCTCTACCAAACTTTCAGTTAAATCTTGGTGGAATAATGTCTGTCACTACAACAGACTGGATATTGCTTTTGCCTCCTCTGTTACTCCACATGCTAATACAGACTTATACTGGTTACCTTTAACTAACTATTTAACTAATGTTGCTAAAAATAAGATGTGCTTTAAATGTTCTGAAAATTTTAAGCCGCCCTAAATTGTTATTTTTCTCTGCTTTTTTATTTAGAATTTATTATAATTATATATTGCTATTTTAGATAGATAGATTAACATGTATTCTTGCTATTATTATGTAATCTCATGCGCTCTTTCAGTTGTAGATTTTATTTTACTCCCTCCCTACCCCATATATAACATTTTCAAAATGTAAAATGCTTTCTACTCTGTTTAACACTTGCCTTCTCTTTCTTGTAAATTTAGTTCAAGTTATCTTGTATGGCATATTCTCTGTATTTACAATTTACCTCTAATAAAGCTTTTTAAACATAAAAAAAACATTTGTAGACCTAAAATGCCATTCAACTTCACTATGAATTGAGATGTCTCTTTTGTACGGTAAATTAAATACGTGTGCCTATAATAGCATCCTTGAAATGTTCTATCTCCTTAATTCTGTGATGTGCTTTCTCTTTTAAACAAAAACAGATGGAACAAAATCAAAAATGTAACGTAATTTATCTGCAATTACATTTGGAGAAATTGATTATCACTTTCATTCATACCCACATAGTGCACTCTGAGGCTTTCATTTACAAGGCAGTGCTAAGTCAATAGTCAAGTTAAGTTAATATTTCTTTACAGCAAATATGTAACTAAGTTGGGTTTGGAGTATTGGCAGAAGAAACGGAATACCATTCTCTTAGTGAAGTATCTCACCCTTGGGTAGCCCCCACCCCTGGGAGACAGACTCTGGAAAGAGCCCTCTTCTTCCCATCTGTCCTGCCCCCTTGCTTCCCTTTACCGTGTCTTTTCCAGGCCTCTACACTGTGGTCTATCTCTATGTAGCTAAATGCGCTCTTTAGAAATACTCATACAATTCCTGAGCTTTCAAACATGCAGAATAATAAGCAATCACAACATGTTTCACTTGCTTGTTTGCCCAAGAGTGCTTTGTAGGTACCATCACCCTGGGTTTACTTAAATAATTTATGTCACTCCTACATTTCAAAAAAGCCGTAATATCACATTACTCTAAGTTAGTCGACTTTAGAACATATGCACTAATGTGTGATTACTGCACATTTATCTTGATAAAGCTGGACGTGAACCGCGGTCTTGAATGTTTGTAGTATGCCATTAAGGAGAGCACTAAGGCAATCAGAAAAAAACTAATAATGACAAGATTGACATTATATAGAACACAGGCCTCCATTGGCTTGATTCAATGTGATTCACTTTCAATCAGCCATATTGTGTCAGGGAACAGAACTAAGAGGCGCATTTACCAAAAAGCTGTGCAACTTAGCACCAGCGCGGGAGGACAGTGCAGAGCCATTTCTACTAATTAAGGTGAGGTTGCTCTTTCCGCAGGCTCAAAATCAGGCTGCACACACAATTGTCACACACACAATGCCATGCACATGTCTTTATACCATAGTGTAAAGTAGGTGAGTGCTGTCTAGCAAAGGTTTTGTACTTCCAGGGTATTCTTACATTCCAAACTCCTGTGCTTAAAATACATTACAAACATTTTACAGAATAGATGTGTGCTGTTCAGTGCAGCTCACATGCAAAGTTTGAAAAGTTATGAACACTTATAAGATTTTTCCACCTTAACATCACCTCAAAGAGGCATTACTTTTCAGCCTAAGTCTATCAATTGGAGTAGATAGGGTTTTACGTAAAACAAATTGGGTGCCCATGTATTATTATCTGTGGGCTGCCCGCTTGATGCAAAGTGAACAGAAAGTAAATCAAAGTGCTGTTTTTTTTACTTTAAGGCTATTTTCCAGTGCAAAAATGTCTGTGATCGAAAGTAAATAGTTTATCCAAACATTGTGCAGCTTTGCGTCCCATTCGTGGATTTGCACCATCTCAAAGTGTTGATAAATCTGAGGCTAACTTTGCTAAGGGTTGCCATTTCAGCATCCCCTCCTCTTTGTTTCTTGGAGTTAAAGGATGCCCTACAGACCTGATGCATCAAGTTCCATTTCTATTTATAAAAACATTTTTATGTAGCCAACAGCCTTCAAACTTACAAAATACAAAAGATACATTTTACATTATATCGGACTTTGCAACTAGTATATTTAAAATAAAGTCAAAGGAAAACACATTTCCCCACTTAGGTTGGCAATGAAAACAGACCCAAATGAAGAGAAAATCTAAAAAGCACATAGTTACAAATAAACTAGTGCCAATTTTATAACAAGAGGCTTTAGCTACAAGTGCCTCAGGCACATCAATTAAAAGTGGACTCTCACAGAAAGAGTTTAAAATTCAAATTCAGTCAAAGCAAACATTGGGCATTACTTCTGGCATTGGTTAACTTCGAGAGAAACCAAATTTCATATCTCACTCTTTTATCCGAGAAAGAAGTGACAGATAGATTCGCCAAAGAACAAAAATATATTTCCACAATAGCGTTTCAGCTTCCGTCTTCCTCAGGTAGTACAAGGTGGTTTGCTCAGTGGCTGCACAGATGACGCAGCTGAATTTTCAAAAAGCATCATGAATGAAGATTCCATTTGGAATTTGGAATCAATTCAGTCCTGAGAGCTCTTGAGATATGCAGTAATCAGGTTAAATTGTCAGTAATGTTCAGTTCATCTGGATGCAGTGATTTTAAAAGGTACATCCAGAAGTTTTCTCTGGAGTCCAGTAGTTCTTCCTTTGAGACATGTTCCACGGGGAAAATCTTCAAATCCGATAGTAAATGATCCACAAGGTTAAAATGATTAGCTACAGGCTGGTCAATTTTCGTATTAATTATTGCCGGTTTGTGGTTCCTGAATCGTGTACGGAGGTCATTCACTGTTTGTCCTAAATATTGTTTTTTACAACTTTTCCGTTAGCACTGAATCACATAAATAATGCATGTTGAGGGACATGTAAGATGCTGCCTTATTGCATAGGTCCTTCTTGTAACAGAACTAGTTACTGATAATGTTTGTAAAAGGTATTCACACGTGATGCACCTTTTAGAGTCACAGCAGTGAACCCCTGCAATTGTTACAGCTTGCATAAGTTCAGCTCTCACAATAAGAGATCGTAAATTTGGGGCTCTGCGGTAAGCAATGTCCGGCGGTTTTGGAAAAACCTTTTGCAATTTTTCAGAAGTAGACAGTAAGGGAAATGTTTTTTTCATTATATTTCTGTAGTTGGGAGCTGATGGATGATAGTCAACTACAAATGGAGATCTGTCACTTTTGTTTCTGCCGTTGGTATTCCAAATAAGTGCTTCTCTGGGTAACTGCAAAGACTTGTCAATTTGTTGCTGTATGATATGCAGAGGATAGCCTCGCCTTTTAAATAATCTAGCAAGCTCCTGTAGATGGTCTTTACAGGTTTCCTCATTGCTGCAGATGCGTCTTATTCTGAGAGCTTGGCTGTAGATAATACTCAGTTTAGTGTGGTGTGGGTGACATGAAGTTCAGTTAAGATACAAATGAGCATCTGTAGGCTTGTGGTACAGATCAGTTGTAATTTTGTGTTCATGAATGGTGAGTTTCATGTCCAGAAAAGGGAGATGATGCTTCTGTTTAGTATTGCTGCTGGTAAATTTGATGGTAGGATGGATATTGTTGATATAAGCTGTAAATTGTTCCAATGTTCTACTTCTTGCATTCCATATTATAAATGTCATCAATGTATCGTAGCCATGCCAGTGGTTTGATGCTAGAAGTAGCAAGTATACAGTTCTCTAGTTTGCCCATGAAGATAGTTGCATAGGATGGAGCCACCCGAGTGCCCATGGAAGTCCCTTGTATCTGCAGATAGTGTTTACAATTGAATGTGAAATTGTTGGATTTAAGGATAACTCTTGCAAAGTTGGTAAGTACATTTGTTGATGGTTTTTTCACAGTTCTTTTATCAAGAGCTTCAGATAATGCCATAAGCCCATCCTCATGTGGTATATTGGTGTATAATGATGTAACATCAAATGTAGCCAGAAGAGTATCATCATCAAATGTGTAGGTTTGGTTAAATTTTTCAATAATCTGAAGAAAGTGGCTGGCATCTTTAACAAATGATGGAAGTTCCTGTGCAATGGGCTGGAGGTGCAAGTCGACAAATAAAGATAGTCTCTCAGTGGCTGTGTCATTGCCAGAGATGATGGGGTGGCCAGGATTGTTTATTTAGTGAATTTTGGGATGATCTCCGTCCATGATTCAGGAACCAAAAATCGGCAATGATTAATAAGAAAATTGACCAGCCTGTAGCCAATCATTTTAACCTTGTGGATCATTTACTATCAGATTTGAAGATTTTCCCCGTGGAACATGTCTCAAAGGAAGATCTACTGGACTCCAGAGAAAACTTCTGGATGTACCGTTTAAAATCACTGCATCCAGGTGGACTGAACAATACTGACAATACAACCTGATTACTGCATATCTCAAGAGCTCTCAGGACTGCATTGATTCCAAATTCCAAATGGAATCTTCACTCATGATGCTTCTTGAAAATTAAGCTGTGTCATCTGTGCAGCTACTGAGCAAACCATCTTGCACTACCTGAGGAAGGAGCAGGCTGGCAACTGCGGCGTGCTAAATGTGACAAATAAAATGGCAATGAAATAATTTCATTGCTATTTTGTTTTTCACGTTTCGGGTGGCTGATCAAAGAAACCACCACGGCCAAACAGTAGTGCAAGTCAATTAAAAGGTACTCGATATTTTGACCTACAACCCTGCTAATTTACTGTAAACATGCTTATTTGATGGCTGGATATGAGGCAGTCCCTTATAAATAATGTAACAAAAACATAAATCAATCATATCAACAAATGACCCGGGTCTGTGTGGCTGAGTCCACAAATCTATAGAACAAAAGTCAGATGGCGGGAGGAAGGAAGCCTCCTGTCCACAGAGTTGACCAAAACATGTGGCCTACATTAGAGTCTACTTTGAGAACAAGCCACAAACATATTACTAGTAGACTAGATTCTGTCTCCAAAGGGTCAATAACTGCATTGTGGCCATTATCATTTTTGACCAAAACTCATGTGACATAGTTTCAGCCTTAACCTAGATATGTTATCACATGAGGGCTGTCCCTCTTACCATAATAAACAAAAAATACCTTGCCATTGTCTTTTATCTAGGGTATTTCAAAGCTCTTATGTTTAATTTCAGGCATAATTGTGTGGATTAAACAAGATGGAAATATGGAATTAACTTTGGGCTGCTGTTTCCACCATTATCCAACTCAACAAACTGGCAATTCATTACAACCAAGACTTTACAATAGAACAAATAAATAAATACATTTAGTTGGTGTGACACCTTTTGTGAGGCTCTGGAGCCTTCTTACCCCAATGAAAAATGACAGGGACTTCTTCTGTGTTCACCCTTTTCCCATGATCTAGTTGTTTAGGTGGTCCAGGATACTTCACAGCCAAGAACCCACCACCCTGCCATGAAACCTAGGCAAGACACATTTCAGGTGTACTTTCCATTCCTTCCTCGCTTAATGAATGAAAGGATTGCACTTCCCACTGCATATATTCTATTACCTCACCAGCACCGTCAACATTGTAAACATACCTGTCACAATTGGGAAAGCCTAAGTTATGGAATAGAATAAATATAATCATTTTAAACCTATGGTCCATTAAGGTGTGTCTAGCACAGAAGCAAAGAGCCACAAAAGCGCTTCTCTGATATACAGGCGTTTGGAACTTGCACAACTGCATTCTACGCCGGATTGGAGAATCTGACACAAAGTTGAGACAGTGTGGGCAAATACTTTATCTCTCTTAAGCTCAGATCGAACGTATGTGAAGCATGAATGTGTCTAATGTGCAAATGTGTACATATATGAAATATATAAATCCAACCAAAGAATGTGATGCACCAGGTATATTTTCATTTGTTCTCACCACTTCATATGACGTTTTCTACAATTTCGTCTCAACAGATCTCACACACACAATTTGATGGACTATGTACAATATAGCATGTGTAAAAAGAACCAGCTACAATACAAATGTATTCTATGAAGCACCTGTCCTGGAGCGGGTACACCAGAAGCTAATCATATTGTAAGATAACTTGCCTGACATACAGGCATCTTAGCTTGTCAATTCATAACCCACCTCTAAAGCCTTCACTCTGTGTAAGTTGGCAATACCAATATGGTATTCCTGCTCCTGAAATTGCCAATACCCACGCATCAGTACTTTCAGGATGCATTTATACAGTGGCATAGCTAGCCCTTTGGCCACCCTTGGCAGTCGTTATGTTTGCCGCCCAGCGACTGCATTAAAAGAGTGGGGGGTGTCAAGCTGATGATTGGTGCACCGAGACAGCCGGTAAGTGCGGGGGGGGGGGGCTAATGCTCCCAAAACTTGTGCTGCCCGGAGTGGACCGCCCCCCCCTTGCTACACCACTGCTTTTATACTGCAACATTCTGCTTGCACCCAATTGGGTACTGTTCAAAATGGGGAATAACCATGGGAGTTACTGTACTTGAATTCAATGGTAACTCTGCATTTTGGGCTGCTTCCCACTGGAAATGTTGCCAGGTTTTCTCTGGTGAAATGTCTATCGGAGAAATACTGTGAATGCAGCCTTAATGAGGGAGTTCTATTTCCCACTATGGCCAATAATTTTGATAAAGGCAGAATTAGGAACACCTCATGACTGAGAATAAAGGCTCAAGAGGGCTACTTGCAGGAAAAGTATTACAATGTTTTTCCTCAGGATAAAATATTGTTTTCCATGTGAACATTCTTATCTGCTTCTTAATGCTTATAGCTCAGGAACAGTCAGTGTTTACTTGTAATAGTTGTCACTAATCTGACTTATGAGTCCACAATTATTTATTTAACAAGTAAATGTGAATGTTGTGCTCAAACTTCTGATTAAAAAAAATACTGAAATTCTTTGATATCACACTGTCTTAAGAAATATTTGCTAAAATGTTTGCAACTGGTTATAAGCAAATAAAAAAGGATAAATAAAAATTGCAGTGCTGCGTGATACTGTTATGAAATCACACAATACCACATATAATTTAACTAGCGATGCAATTTTTGCGCTTAATTAACAAGGTGTGCAAAGTAAGTGGGAATAGGCAGTGTTACTGTTCCCATTCATTGCGATACAACATTAATTTTAAGATACATCCAGGACCTGCCACGCTGGACCCACTGTTATAATTATGCTTCAATATGTTTTCAGCACACTCTTGCCCATAAGACACCTCTGATTGGCTGTTAGCTACTTATAGTAAGGCTCTGCTTCAACTCATCTGTGTTATGGTGAAGATAAAAGAAGGTGGTTAGACACTAAAGGAAACGAACTGATGCATAACTCCATGAACACAGAATGCCTCCTCTTTGCCAACAATACCAAACATTCACTGATTCAGTCATTGCTCTCTGACTTAAACCTGAAGGGCTTCCCACCCCAACTTACAGAACAGAACAAAATCCCTCAGATTCACCATGGACTCGAGCCTCTCACTCCAAGAACATATTGCCATGAAGACCAAAACTGCCTGGTTCCAACTCGCACTCTCTAAAAAAACTGAAACCTTTTCTCACAGGACAAGAATTAAAAGTGACAGTTCGAAGTGTTGTCCGCTCCCACCTATACGGAGGAAACACACTGCTCAATTTAATTCCAGAGGCTACCCTCACTTCCCGGAAAGTCATTCTTTACTCAGCCGCACAGCTCATCAAGTGGTTGAAGAACTTGCTCCCCCTACAAATCTCAGATCATCTTCAACATCAACTGCATTGCTTCCAAGGCCATCTACACCAAGACTCTTGTTTATCTCGCTAAATGGTCAATATCTGGAGGTCAGTGCTAAGCAAGGAGCTCCAACAACATCCCCTCCATTATCAGAACAGCGCCAACCCTCCTGCAATTTAGGCACAAACTCAAAAATAACATCTTAAAGGAACACTACCTTAGACAGGATGAATCGCCCCTTCCACTAGCTTTACCTCCTCCCTGTGTCCCCTCACCCCAAGTATCTCTAATGGGGCTTGCCCTATGTTCCGCACTTTGTTGCTAGACAGCTAGGTTTGGACTTTAGAAATAACAAAACATATATAAACAAATACATACATAAATACATACAAACTGTACAGCAAATAAATACACACAAACTGTAATACATACATTCCTAGATATGTACCTACAGCTCACAAACACCCATGCATGAACAATTAAACGGGGAACAAAAATATTGGCCATAAAAACACTGAACCAAAAACCATGCATCAATAACACCCTGACTATTTCTGTCAGACACATTACATATGCCACAATACAAAGCTACATTAAAACAAAATGTATACATCAATCTAATCTAACAAAAACAAGGACAGTTGGTGTGGTTTTCCATTAAATCCCTGCAAGTGTCCCCCAGAATCAAGTGAGTCATTGGCCAGTCTTGCTCCTGCTGTTACTGGGGCCTTAGTGTTGTTTTCCATTATGCACATTCAAGCAAAAATGATACATTTGTTTCCTGTTATTTGGTTCTGGTCATCAAGTTGCATCTGCCCATTCTGTAAGATCAAAGCAAGTGTACTAATGTGTTTTCTCCATGGTTCGAGAACCTTCCAGATGGCAATGTGCCTCATGTGTCATACACAATCTAGCTACATGTGTTGAGTCTTTGAGATGGTATTTAAACCATGACAAGTCCTGAATTGTGGCTTGGCCTTGCTCCCTGTGGAACAAGCTTCAGCCCTTCCCATTCACCTGAAGAATCCTGACAGAACTGAGAAGAGCTCCAGTCTCCTTTAAGTCTATATGAACCTGTGGTTCCCGTGGCTACAGCTCCCTTGATGTCTTCCTCCTCTCTCCCTCCTGCACAGCTACTCAGGACCCTCACGACTCCCTGAGTCAAAGCCTCAAGATTTTCTTTGAACTTCAGTCAAGTGGAAGAACTAGGCTAAGTACTTGAAATCAGGTTAGTGTGCACTAATCCTCCTATAGTAGTAAGCAGGACTGAGGATCCACGTCTTCAAAGGCTATATACGTTTCCTCCATGCTCTCTCTGTGATTACCCCAGCACATGTGTTTATACTCTAGACCCTTCCTGCAACCTTTGCGCTAGAACTGCTAGTGTGCACGGATTAAAGACTTGAGCTTCTTGTTTCTCTTATGAACAGTAGAGGCAAGAGAAAGCACTTCAGAGTATTTGATATCTGCATGAACCTTGTACCCCACCTTGTGTTCTCAGTGTATCCTTGAGCGTGCAAGTAACTCCAACCTTTGTGTCGAATGTATCTTTGGGAGTATAAGTAACTCCAACCTTTGTTCCAAGTTTATCCATGGGGGTGCAAATAACTCCAATCTGTGTTCCGAGTTCATCCCTGTGAGTAACACACTCCAATCTGTGATTTTTTTTATTCTGTTCTTATGCCATGCTGCTGATGAAACCTGCAAGTGTATGTCACTGAATTTTTAAGTATGTTTATTGTATGTAGAGACCTGTCAGTGTACTGATGGTAACTGCCTCCTCTTGTAATTTCCAGTGCATTGCATCATCACAAAAACAGAGGTTCTGGGCCAGTGTGCATCTACCTCACAAACGTAGAAGGTCTCAGAAGTGACAGATCTTGTTACACAGTGTTGCGCAGTCGCAGATCAGATCCAATACCACAATTCTCTCTTTTCTTATTTTGCCCCCATCCCCCTTACCCCTGGGGGTGGTGTGTGATCTAAGGAGCTTGGTCCCTTGATCTTGCGTGGCTCTGTGAGGGACAGGAGGTCCAGCATTGCCTCCAGTGTCATCTCCGTGGTTGGGACCAGGTGAGTCAATGACATATACATGGATTAAAATCTGTGCCCTGCACATTAGATAGAGATCCCAGTTGTGGGCAAGAATTTAGAGGAGGCAGGACATAGGGAATCTACCAAATATGGCAGGTATCCCATCTGCTCCTCTCTTCGTTTTCTGCCTCATGTAAAGGTGAGGAAGAAACAGTTTCTCCAAAGACAGAGCTGTCACCGGCTTCATCATCAGGAAAGATGCTAGCACCAAATAACCTGCTATACTTAGGGTAACCCCTTCTGCACCATTCCTGCCATAGGTCACCTGTCTGGGACTGATGGAGCAAGGACTCATGTAAAGGAGACTTACTCGGATGTGATCCTCTCATATAATTTCTAATACGGTATTAATTATGTTTTGTGTAAATTAATATGCACCACATTCCATATTCTAGCCAGAATGACGCTTGCCTATGTGTTATGCTAACTAGAAACTCGAGTGAAACTCAAGATGGCTGCTAACGCGGGAAACTGCACTGCGCATGCATCAACTGCATCTACACAGTATGATGGTCTTTCGCTTGGAGGGAATTTTCTGCAGCTTCGCAATTGTATCTAAAATGTCCGCTTGGAAGCACACATGCTAAGCATCTGCCTTACTGAAACTAAAACATGCCATTTACTAAATGCTAATGCGGGAAGAGCTATAATAAGTAAATGGGATTAGAGTAGAGATAGGTGGTATACAGTGGAAAAAATTTATTTTGAATTTAATATGTTTCTTTCTGACCTCTCTACTAGTTCGTATTTGGGCCTCCAGTTGTAACTGAAGTCCATACATCACGTGACTTTCGTGCAAGCTCAGTAATAACCAGCCAGAAGCCATCCTGAAATCTGAACAAGAATAAAGCTAAATGTATACAAATTGTTGATGAAGATGTGAATGCGGGTGGGAAATAAAGCTTGGGAAAATAAATTAATGGGCGGGACCATTAAACAAAGGACTAAAGAGAAATATTAAAACTTAGCATGGTGTGATGATCATCTACCCGTGCCTGTCCAATCACAATTAGGAATTTCATAAATTCAAAACATTAAGGGGTGGTACATGCCATTAGGAAAGTATAATTGAGGTAATCTAGTTAGTTAGTTCTGCTCGTGTTGCTGAGATGCTGAGAGACCGGGATGCTGTCCGAGAGCTGAACAAATGCTGAAGAAGAATCTAATTGCAGAACTTAGATTCTAAACTTAATTAGAAATAGAAGAAGATCGCGGAAGAATCAAGGAGGGAAATTAGGCAAAGTAATAGGAGAAGATCGCGGAACAATCGAGGAGGAAGATAGTGTCAGAGAGAGGTACAACGCAGGTGTCGGATCTTGAGGAGGTCACCTATCCTGTCCTGTAACCTGTCCTGAAGCTTTGTCACCTGATCTGTCCCAGGGGACCTTTCCAGCTCCTAGACCGAAATCTAGTTAATTACATTTCGGTTTAGTATGTAATTGTACTGCTCTCTTTCTCCTCTCTTCTCCAGGTACTGTCATTGTTGGTAATATTGTTTAATTAGATGATTGCCTTAATTGATTTAATTGTCCTTTTTCCTTGGAGAAACGGAATTCTTACTGTATATGAATTTGCTCTTGTGAAATTAACCAGATAAACATTTAAAACTTTCCTGAGTCTCTGATTATTTCAAACCAGAAAGAAAATTAGATCTATGTCATTTCACCATCAACTAGTTCCAACTAAAAGGTCCATTGACCAGAGGAAATTACTTTTTGAGTCAGTGAAAGATTAGTTAAATTAGCTGGTAACTAATCTAGAGTATTTACAAAAATTGACCCCCAGTGGGATTTACTAGACTATGTGAATGTGTGTGAGTTTATGGGCCCACGTGAGTATATGGTAGTTGAGTACCTGAGGTTGGAAACCCATTGGATCAGTTTTCTGGTAGCAGAGCTATGGTTTTTATTGGCTTGTTTGGTGATTATCAATTACTGATTTATGTTTTAACCAACCCGTTTGTCGTTGTTTTGTGTTGTCTGGAAGTTCTTGGGAAGTGAATAGCAGGTGGTAAATGGAAACCACACTGCAGTGAGGTTACTCGTCTGTTGGAATAGCACTGAGAAGCTATGCAGGGCTGGCAGTGTTAAATTAGGGAATATTTTTGTATAAAAGTGAGAGTGATTGGTAGCAAAAGAGTTCGCTGGTGAAACTTTGGTGTTATATCACTTAGAGTTATTGAACGACGTTGGAGAGCCGCACCCTCAACTGACTACCTCAAGCTACTAAGATCCACCAGAAACTCCTACTTTAGAAAGATCAGAAAATCAAAAACCGACTTCTTCAGGATTCAACTAGACCAAGCCAAGAACTTCTCCAAAAAGCTATTCGTTCTTATCAAAGCTCAAACCAAGAGTGCACCCATTCTCCCCAAGGCTATCCCTGACACTTTACCCAATTGTGATGAATTTGCCTCCTTCTTTGCTTCAAAAACTGAATCCAAAAAAGCAGACCTACTCAAGGACCTTGTATCCCTCTCGGACATGCAAAAGAACTCATCACTGCCCCCTGCTGGTACCCAAGTTAATTACTCCTCAAAATTCAACCTCAAAAACAACGCTACTTGGTCCTACTTCAACACTTACAGTGAAGATACCATACTAAAGACGCTAAACACTCTGAAACCTACCAACCACTTCACAGACCCGCTTCCGGCCAACTACTTAAAAAACTTCATTCCTTTGTTACTACCTCTTTGGACCAAGATCATAAATAACTCCCTCCTTCAAGGATCCATTCCAGACATCCTGAAAACTGGTCAGGTATCCCCTATCCTAAAGAAACCAACAGCTGACCCTCCGGAACTAAATAACTATCGTCCGAAATCCAACATACCTATGCTAGCCAAACTTTTGGAAAAATGTGTTAACATGCAGCTGAACAGACACATCGATCAATTCAACCTGCTTAACCAATTTCAATCAGGCTTCCGAGCGGTCACAGCACCGAATCAGCCATGTCACACATAATTGATGACGCTCTAAAAATCTTGGACCAAAACAAAGCCTGTTTACTAATCTTACTCGACCTGTCATCAGCATTTGACACCGTCAAACAGGGCAACTTGCTAGAACTCCTGAAACACAGAATGGGCTTGTCTGGAGCTGTATTGAACTGGTTCGCCTCTTTTCTCCATAATAGATCTCAAAGGTTCAAGGTCAATCAATCCCTGTCCAACCCCATGCCAGTCATGCTAGGAGTTCCGCAAGGTTCCTCCCTCTCACCCACTCTTTTCAACCTTTTCATGCAACCACTCACCAAATTTCTCAGTCTCACCAAGATTCACTTCCATATGTATGCAGACGACACCCAAATCTACATCAAGATCCACTCACTTGAAGACATCAAATTGCTCAACACAACACTACAAAAAACCCAAACATGGCTGGCCGAAAACCATTTGAAACTAAACTCCCTCAAAACGGAGTTCCTCTTAATCGCTCCCCCTAACAAAGCATCCACTATCCTGGACTGGATGAAGTACTTAACAGCTCTCAATGGACAACCTCTCATCGTTGAATCAGCAAAATCACTAGGTGTGACTCTAGACAGTAACCTAAAGATGCAGAAGCATATCAGCGCTTCCACAAAAGGAGCTAACTTCCACATGAAGACCCTGCGAAAACTGAAACCCTTCCTTCCAGCTTACGATTTCAAACAAGCACAAGCCCTAGTAATCCCAAGAGTGGAATACGGGGCTGTAACTTTATGCGGCCTCCCAAGGTCGTCGACAGCCCCGCTAAGAGCCGCTATCAACTCAGCTGTGAAACTCATCACGGGCTCTAAGAGATCCTCTCACATCTCTCCTGACCTTAGAGCCCTCAACTGGCTACCGTTTGAAGCTAGAATTCATCCGAAAATCGCTTGTATGACGCACAAGGCCCTACACCCCAATTCTCTGCACTACCTAGCACAGAAACGGGTGCTCTCTGCAGGCAATAGAGCCTCCAGGAGTGCCAAGTCTCTTCTACTGAAACCATAACGATTTGCCAAGAAAAAAACCTATAACCGATCCTTCTCTGGTATGGCTCCCAGGATCTGGAATGCTTTGCCTACTGAAACAAGATTGAACCCTTCCACTGCCTCCTTCAAAAAAGAAGTGAAAGCGATTCTCATGGCTAAATTCATGTGAATTTACTGACTTATTACTGTATTTTAATTACTAGTTCTGTTTTTGAGCTCCTTATGTTATTCGCTAGTTTTTACCTCTCGGAGTTTTGTATATCTGTATCACTTATATCTGTGTTTGCTATGTCTACTCTTGCTTCCTACATCTGATATGTAAAGCACTCTGATACCTGCAAGGGTCTTGTTCGTGCTATATAAAACCTTCAAAATAAATAAAAAGCACCAAGAAAGGGTAATACTGAAGGAGTAACAGGTTCATCGGAACTTGAGTGAAGGGTAAACAGAAGCGTTTTACTCACAGTGTGTGAAGAGTAAGTGGAAGGTTTTACTCGCAGTAAAAGAAAGCAACTATCCTTTGGTTTTAGTGGAACAGACAGAGTAGCTAATGTTTTATGTAGTTATTAATGGAGATTTTCAGAAATATTGTAAGAAAATACGTTTTTCGTGTTACCTTGTGAAGGAGGGGTCAGTTGCTGGAGTGGCACTGACGTCACAGAGGGCCACTCTGGGATTGGTTGAAACAGTGGGCGTATGACTGATGCAAAATTGTAAAGGAGGGATCAGTAGTAAGGAGTGATACTGACGTCACTGAAATGCCGTGCTAGTATTAGCTAGACGAATAGCGTGAGCCCGAGTTTGATTGGTCAAAAGAAAAGAAGTCGCTCTGGGATTGGTCAAACCTTGAGGTTGAGCAAGGATCAAATTGGTTGTCAAAATAGAAGCTGTAATAGTATTGGATAGTGGAGTTTGTATGTGGAAATACGATCCAACACTAATAGGAAATCACCCAGACAGGAGATATTTAGGATTTGACAGAGACGGATATATAAAAAGATCTTCACCTAAAATGTACGGAGAAATGAGAAAGATGTCGATTATGCAGAAAATAAAAAATTATTTCAAGAAAGATAAACCCATTAAGACTAGAGAGGGAATTCTTATTCCACCTCCAAAGACACCCGCATTATTTATGATGATGGAGAGTATCTACCATACCTGTGTGTGGTTGGAAAACTGGATAGAATACACCAAAAGTGAAGGAGTGTTAGCTTTCCCAGAAAATGGTACATCCAATGGGAGAAATCTTCATAATTTGAGAATGCGGATAAATGAATTAGAGCCCAGACCTAGATTAACACAATATGAGGCATTAGAAGATTGGGAAACTGAGGCATTAGAGCGCGATAGATCTAGAAGTAGCAGAAGTTATTTAGGATTTTTTCCTAGACAGATGCGCGAATCGCGAGAAAGTCAGATGAAACAATGGAGACAAGCAATGGTTACCGAGGGATTGTATCCTGTATTAATGGCTGAGGAACAGTCAGGAGGCAAGTGCACAGGGAAAACTAAGCATTTAACAATGACGGTTTGTGGGGAGTCAGAAGATGAGTTTATGAAAGATATGAAAAACCCACCGCCATATCAGGATGGAACATTGAGGTGTCTTCACAAGAACGTGTGATAACTACCGCAAGAGTAGCATAACGCAACTCCCAACATCGCAACCCATCGCGGGAAAATAACCCCGTGTCAACGTGGAATTCACAACAAGGAGGTACCATGCGATTGTCTGCCGAAACCACGGACAATTTCCACGATACAACCACCTCGTTGGAGATAAAAACACAAACCACAACACAAAAAAATCTGAGATGGGCCAAAGCGCGATGAGGAAATCAGCGATAAGCAGCGCCAGGCCTGCAACACACACCTGGCAGGCGGGAAAAATCATCATGAAAGTAGAAAAATAACCCAAACACAAATTGACCAACACCCAAGCACCACGTAGGCAGCCAGAGCAGGCGCAGAGGACGAGCATAACCCCACAAGCACCCCGGACGACCAGCCCGGGACCTCGGGGACAGGGAAGGACAAGGACAAGAAGAAGAGGAAGATGAAGTTCAGTCCGCAGGTGAACAGGATCATAGTCACTGAGGTGATGGAACACCATCAACAACTGTTTGTCACCTCCAACGTGTCATTGGGCACCAAAACTGGAATAAGGCAGAACATCGTGGACAAGGTGAATGCCGTCTGAGTGCACAAGAGGATAATGGACGAGGTCAAGAGGCGATGGAATGACATCAAGCAGAAGACCAAGGACAAACTCGCAGCCAACCAGAAGGCAGCAATGCATACAGGAGGTGGGGGCCCAGCACCACAGTTCGTGCTGGATGACATGGAGGAGCTGGTGTCGACAGTCATCAGTGTGGATACTGTGGCCTGAGTCGGGGGACCGGACACTACTCGAAGGACACAACACAACCACAACAGTTTGAGTGACCACCAGGTTCTGGGGGACGGGTTAATATGGCCATGATGGCACACAGAAACAATCAAGCAGAGCACAGTGCACACCCTCAATGACTCTGGGTCATCGCCCAGATCTATAGACTGTCACAATGTACAATGCCATGCTGTCTGAATGTCAACATGTTCTGTGCAGCTACATACACGCGGATACATTGCAATACACCATCTCCCCTTCACATTGCAGGGCCACCGTCAACACCCCCTGCCGAGCAGTCCCAGCGACTCTTCACTGATGATGACAACCCCAGCATCGACGCACAAGCCATCCTAGACATCATTGACATTATCCGTGACTCACCTCCAGGATCAGGGCTGATCAGCTGCATTGAGGAGACCCCACCCATCAACCAAACCACTCAGCAGGAGGCACCCACGGCCCGGCAGTCTCCCAAAACTCCCAGGAACAACACATGGCCTTCCAACGCCGTGCGCTGGAGGCCCAGAGGGAGATGGTGCAGGTGGGGTTCGACCTCATGGCCACCAAACTGGACGCAATCCACGGCTGCCTAGGCCCGCTCCATGGTCTCCAACAAGACCTGACTGTAACCCTGGGCGGACAACTACGCTACGCTCGCAAAGTTTGCGTAGTTTGTGCTATGTCACACTACACGTAGCACAGTGCAAAATCGAGTAGCGTAGCGTAGTTGGCATTTTTTGCTCGCTCGCGGTCCTCAACTTCAAGTTGCCGACCGCGAGCAAGCAAAATGACATCCCGGGGAGACTTTTTCTGCGCTCAGGATCAGCAATATCAAGTTGGCGATCGTGAGCATGGAAAATAAACCTCAATGACGGGGAGGTCAGGTTTCTCATTGCGAGTGCTCGAGAAACTACCAGTCCGCCTTGAGAAAGCTGCCGCTCGAGTAAAAATCTACTCGAACGGCAGAAAACGACAGCTCGCACTATGCAAGATGCCGTTTTCAATGATTGCACAGTGCGGACAAGCATCCGGCACTGTGCAATCATCGCGAACAGCGCACTACGCAGTTCACGTAGTGCTACGCGTATCTCACGAAGTGCACTTCGCGTAGCTAGGCGTAGAGCTACTACGCGAACTACGCCCAGGGTTACCTGACTGACATCGCTGGACTCCTGACACGGAGAGAAGAACACCTGTCTGCTCAGAGGGGCACCAGCGATACCAGCCGTGAGCTGGCACATGCGGAGGCTTATGGAGGACATGGTGCGGATGGAGGCAGAAAGGATGGCAGCCACCGCTGCACATCAGCGAAATGTAGCTGGGATCTACCATGCCATGCAGATTATCATCATGCCATTGCTGCCACAAGGTGTGGCGCTGATGAATGCTGCTGCCCCTACACCATCCACATCTCCACCCCCTGGTGTGCCATTGCCTCACAGTGCGGCAGACGTATCCACTCTGGCACATGATGTGTCAGTGGCACACAGTGCCTCAGCCAGTACTGCAACACCCACAAGTGGGGCAGGGCACACATCCAGGGACCAGGACGTGGATAGGTTCATGATCAGGAGGCACTAGCAATCATTTCCGCCACCTGGCCTGTTTCTGCTTGGTCCCGCACGTGGCCTCATGACCTTCCACTGACCCCCAATACACTCTGATGCACTCACCTTGAACAGCGACATGGACTGCCATATCCTGTTCGATGACCAATGACACGGCGACCAGACTGCAGACTGTAACCTTCCTCTTCCGCAGTACTTGTCATCCCTGGATGGCACTCCACAGGCCCATATTGTGTATTGTGCTCGTCATTGCCCTGTACCGCTCCAGCTGCAGAACTGCACTGGATGTGCAATAAACATCCAGTGACACACTGCTGTGTCATGTCTTTCATCATTCATGTATGAATGTGTGGATGATTATAGGGACAGTGATTTCCCTTGCGTCAATGATGCTCATCCTGTGGGATGCCAGTCAGAGGGTGCTACATTGCATATTGTGTACCGGGTCCCTTGGACACTACAACAGGGACACAAGCATCAGTCACTTCCATGTCCGGACATGGACTGAACCACGCCCAGAGCCCACGAGCCATTGCTGCAAGCCCTGCGGCCGGCGTACGGCAGGCCGGACCACTCAGCTGACGCTCCGAGGGGGGGCCCTCATTGCTACCCGTCGCAGGCGTACTCACTGATGGTGTGCAGGTCACTTTTCTAGGTGTCAGCATGTCACAGCCACTCCCTGAGGGCAGGTTTGCAGGCACACCACACCCATCCGGCACCGGTATCACAGGCTATGTGACTCTGCCAACATAAGGGGCCGACGACGTCACATTCCCCTCTGCCGGTGGTGACTGGATGACGGACGCTCTGCGGTTCTCAATCATGAAGGGCCCATGAGTTGTTCCGCACAGGGTTAGTGGCACCCGAGGCCTTGCGGCCGGCATGGGCCTACCACCACGTGGCGCTGACTGGGGTTGCACAGGGTTAGTGGCACCCGGAGCATTGCGGCCGGCACAGGCACCCCGCCACGGGACAATGACTTTGGGTGCACTGACTAAGTGGCACCTTAAGCTGCTGAGCGGGTGTGCAGCCTGTGTTGATGCCCCGTCCCGGCGGTCTGGACTGCTCAGGTTTTGTGTTCCCCGCTGGACCGCAGTGTAGGCCAGAGCCAGCGGGCAGCGCGGGCCTACCGCCACGTGGCATCACATCCCGTATCACAGAGTTAGTGGCACACATTGGGCTGAGCGGGTGTGCAGCCTGCGATGATGCCGGCTGCACTGGTATGTCCTCTGCCATGGAGTAATCAAGACCCAGCACCAAACGTGAGACCAGGTGACCTGCGTTGAGTGGCTGCATGGTGTAGAGGGTGCCATGTCCACGGGCCCTGGGCTTGTGGCTTGCAGCGGCACGTGGTGGGACCTCCTGTCTACACGCCGGTGGCAGAAGGTGAGCAGTGAGGGCTGGGTGTGCATGGACGGGCATGCTCCAATGGGTGGCGTGAGGGGCTGGGGTTCAACTGCCTGGGTGTGCATGGGCGGGCAGGCGAAGTTGTCTTGTGCAAGTGTGTGGACTGTGCCAATCATTTATCTGGACTCTGTTTCAGATGATGGCTCTGTCTCAGATGTGTGACCTGGTGTACTGCTATACATACCGGCAACTGGTTGGAGACACACCGGTGGCAGCAGGTGAGCAGCATGGCCGGGGTATGCAAGGACGGCACTCTCTCTCTCTCTCCCCCTCTCTTCTTCTCTCTCTTTCTCTCCCCCTCTCTTCTTCTCTCTCTCTCTCTCTCTCCCTCTCTTTTTCTTGCTCTCTCTCTCCCCCTCTCTTCTTCCCCCTCTCTCTCTCTCTCACTCCCCCGCTCTTTTTATCTCTATCTCTCTCTCTCCCCCTCTCTTCTTCTCTCCCCCTCTCTTCTTATCTCTATCTCTCTCTCTCCCCCTCTCTTCTTCTCTCTCCCTCTCTTCCTCTCTCTCTCCTTCGCTCTCTCTCTGTCCTTTGATGTGCGCAAGACACACCTTCTCATCATGATTTTTGTCTTGCAGGCTGTGACCTACGGAATGTCCCGAGGGGAGCCGACATGTGTCTTCATTTCATTTCAGTGTTGACTTTAATAAAATTTCATTTGTTGCTTCGAAAGTGAATGCGTGATGTTCATTTCTGTGATGACACATGCATGTCACCAGTTCTGATTGTGCGATATCAAAGGGATTATTTTGTACATGTTTAGGTGTAGCTGATGTGGCATGTCTTTGGTCGGGGTTGCCGGGGAGGGTTGGTCCTGGGGGTGGTGGCAGGGGGTGTTGTTGCCCTTACGGCCTTCCGGGCTGCATGTCCAGTTGCCCAGGTGCATCTGTTGTTCTTCAGGTGTGGCTGTGGGCTGTGCTCCCTTTTGTGGTGCAGGCTGTGGTCCGACTTTGCACCAGGTCAGTGCAGGTGTTATTTTCCTGCTGCTAACCCACCTTATTACCTGTTTGGTGTTCTTATCGCAGTTCGGTCTGGTCGTTGTGAATGTTGTGGAGTGGTGTTGTTGCGGCTTTTGGCATGGGAACGCCTACTCTGCATCTCATTAGCGATAGTTGCGGGGGTCATCTGTGGTGATGTTTTTTGTGTCTGCTATTGCGGGTATACTGGTGCTGTGGGCTGTTAACACCAGCTTGTGATTGGTGCAATGAGTTTATCGCAACTTTGGCTGCGATAATGTGCCGTTAATTCGGCGATAGCTCCTTGAGAATATGCCCCGAGTAGAATTGCTCCAAGTGCCCCTGCCTTGGGAACACCTATGGTTCCACAGGTTATATATGACTCAATGAATGGAAGGGTACTTCAGGAAAAGGAAAGAGAAGCAATAAATAAAAATAGAGAAGAACCGATATAGAAAATAACCCAATTTAATACACATCCTGAAGCACTGACTATACAAGTGACTATAAGTCCAGTCGTTCCATTGTATGGGGATAAAGTGAACTGTCCCAAACCACCAATTATGACAACTCTTATAATCAAACCTAGAAAAGAAAATATAATAATTGATGATCAAGCCAGTGAATGTGATTCGGTAATTTCCTTAATGGATTTACCGATAAGAAGACAGATAAATGAAACCCCGAGAAGAGTTGCACCTAGTTGTTCAAAAGAAATACACTTAGAAACACCTACAGGAACTAAAAGTGCCACAATAGTATCCCCAGAAGAATTAGAAAGATGGGCACAGGGAATGGATAAGCCGAAACAACCAATAAAGATTTTAGATATTTACAAATTGAAAGTGGAATTGGAAGAAATGATAGCTGGAAATGTGAGATTAGACAGATTAAATGCTTACAATGAAGAATAATTATTACTAGAAATGCAAAAACATTTCATGAGAAATTGACAGATCTTGCTTCCGAAATGGGGATTGAAATAGGGAGATCGAAAGTACTACAAAAGCCATATAGAGCAGAATTTAGTGCTAAGGTTTTGGAAAACATGAATGTGTCTGGAAGGAAATTGCAGGTTAAGGAATTGATGACCATCTTACAAAAATGGGGAGACTTAGACAAATGGAAAACTAGGTGGATGAGGAAAAGGAAGAAGCACAGACTAACCGATCGACATCTGCATTTTTATTGAAAGAAACCAGAAAGGCAGAAAGATTGTGTCCTATGAGAGAAGGCCCAGGAGGGGGATATGTGCATGTTCCATGGACTCGACAAGATATTTGGTCATTTACTAATGATTTCCCAAAGTTAAGAGAAAAACCCGTTGAATGGTACCGACAAGTTGAGAGGTTTGTGAAGGTTTCGAAGGTTTTGTTGAAAGATTTGGATGGTCTATTTGACATAGTGGTGCCGGTTGATTTATGGACAGAATGTAAAATTACAGTTGATTGGCCTAGTGAAGAGTACCCAAGGGATGAGAAAACAGGAGCCCCTTCAGAAGAGGTAATGAAGAAGTATCACCAAGTGATCACTTTCTTGAAAGGGAAAATCCCACTGAAAGAAACAGATTGGGTAAAAATAGATTGAACAACACAAGAAGTAAATAAGACTGTACATGCTTATTATGAGCGTCTATTACAGGTGTTCAAGCAGTATAGCGGTTTTGAGAATATCGGAGACAAAGGCATGGGTCATTTTGTATATCGTTTTGTGTCAGGTTTAAGGCCAGAAATCTCCCAGATGATTCAGCAGCACATGTTGTACTGGCAGGCAAAACCTATTGACGAAATCTTAAAATATGCCAAGTATTACGGAGACGATATTGAATATAGACGTAAAAAGCTGGAGGAAAAAGTGATGTGGGCAAAAGTGAAATTGACAGAACATCAAGAGCTTAAATTAAATAGTCAGACTGATGATCATGTGAGAGGACAGGGTCAGAATGATAATGTGGGGAAAAAAAGAGGACGAATGAATAGGGAGGAAGCAAAGAAAAAATGTCCTTGTCATGGGTGCGGAAAATTGGGACATTGGAAAAACGAGTGTAAGAATATTCAGAATAATAATGGCCCAAATCAAAATTTAAATTCACAGATGCAGAATGAGGTGATAATGAGTCAACGGCAGCAGGTTGTAAATCCACAGAGTCAGTTGCCACCTGCCCCTATGCCAAATTTTGTGAACAGGGCAAAATACAGTGTGGACACCGGATTTCCAGGAGAAAGTGGTAAGAAAAATTCTGTAACTTCACAGTTTCTTTTGCAGAATAGTTATCTTTCCGGAGATGAACAATGACGGTGCCTGAGGGGGGAGGAAGAGGAGTGTGTACTTGGCGCATCCTGACCGGTAGATCAGTCAAGTCCATATATTGATGGTAAAGTAGAAGCAAAGGATATTACCTTTTTGTTGGACACTGGTGCTACCCGTTCTACTGTGAGAACAGCAGAAATTCCAAACCTACCCCTCTCGGGAGAAGCCATCCAAGTAGCAGACGTTTCTAATAAACAGATCAGAATCCCAATTACAGAACCAATGGAGGTGCACATTGGCAAATTCAGGGAAATGCACAAGTTTGTGGTGTGTGATTCCAGTTCTGTAAACTTGCTAGGGAGAGGTTTATTGTGTAAAATGTGCAATATTTTGCACACCGCATGGTGTTGCAATTCAGACCCCTGATGAAGACGGGGTCTATAAAATAATGTTAGCAAAACAAAGCACAGAGATGTATTCAATAATTACAAAAGAGGATTTACCTGATTAATTAAAAACGACTGTGAACCCAGAAGTGTGGGATTTTACTGGAAAAGAAGCAGGGTTGATGTCAAATGTAGACCCAGTGAAAGTGACTGTGAAGGAAGGTGCAGTTTATCCAAATACTCAACAGTAAAAAATGAGTCCTGAAGTTAAGGCTGGTGTTGCAGCAGAAATTGATCGAATGATTAAACAAGGTATCCTGAAGGAAATCATGAGCAGTCCTTGTAATTCGCCTATAATTGGCATTAGGAAACCAAGCGGGAAATACAGAATAGTCCAAGATTTACAAAAAATCAATAACATTGTAGTGCCTTGTTATCCCTTAGGGCCAAATCCAGCAGTGATTTTATATCAGATACTGTGGAATGCAGGGTTTTTTACTGTAATTGATTTATGCCAAGCATTTTCCTGCATCCCTTTACACCCCGACAGCCAGTATCTCTTTTCGTTTAAGTTTGAGAAACGTATTTTAGTCTGGAATCGAGTTCCTCAGGGGTACACAGAAAGTCCTTTGATATTCAATCAAATTTTGAAAAAGTGTTTAGAAACTTTAGTGATGCCCAGAAAATCAGTCTTAGTTCAATATATCAACGACTTACTCATCGCATCAAAGTCACGAGATGATTGTGTTACTGATTTGATTGCCCTATTAAATCATTTGGCTGATGGTGGACAAAAAGTGTCATCAGAGCAATTGCAATTTTGTAGAACCGGAGTCAGATATTTAGGCCACCAAATAGAACGAGGAGTGTGGAAAGTCACCCCCGAAAGAATAAAGATAATAAAACAATCGCAGTTACCCCGAGCCCAAAGAGAGATTAGGATGTTCCTTGGAGCGGTGGGGTACTGTAGGCAATGGATTGCAGGTTTTTCGTTGTTAGCCAAACCCTTAATACAAATGACCAAGAAATGAGCAAAGGACCCAGTAGAATGGAATGATGAAAGCATGGAAGCATTTGTGAGACTACGAAATTGCTTGTGTGAAGCCCCCGCTCTAGGTATGACAGATTATACAAAGAATTTGTACTGTTTTGTTGTGAAAGAGAAAGTTGTGCACTCTCAGTTTTAACACAAAGACATGGTTTAATTTGACATCCAGTAGCATACTTTTCTGCTACTTTGGACCATGCAGCGTCAGCATTACCTCGATGTTTAAAAGCAGTAGCTGCTACCTGTATGAGTCTGGAACAAAGTGAGTCAATTGTGATGGGACATCCTGTGAAGGTGTATTTTCCACATTCAGTTAAGATTCTTTTAACAAGAACTCGAACACAGTACTTTAATCCTAGTCGAATGACTAAATATGAAAGAATCATTTTAGGAGCAGAAAGTGTGACAGTAGTCAAGTGTACTATGCTAAACCCTGCTACACTATTGCCAAATGTACATGGAGAGGAAGTAAGAGATGAGGTTGAGCATGACTGTTTGGATATGACTGAATTATGCACTAAGCTCCATCCAGACATACAGGAAGAGCCCCTGAAAGAATCTGAGCATGCGCTATTTGTAGATGGGTCATGTATGTGGAATGAGGAAGTAGGATTAAGTGCTGCTTATGCAGTATGCACATTGGCTGGAATAGTCGAAGCATCCTATTTACCAGGAGTCAAATCTGCACAAGTAGCCGAATTGATAGCTCTGATTAAAGCTTGCAAAATTGGGAAAAATTGGAAAGTAACCATATTTACTGATAGCCAGTATGGTTACTGGGTTGTACATGATTTTGGCCAGCTCTGGATGCAGAGGGATTTCATGACTTCTTCAGGATCCCCTATTAAAATGGAACATTTGTGAAAGAATTGTTAGAAGCAATCCAATTGCCAAAAGAAGTGGCAGAGGTCAAGTGTGCTGCACACCAGTCAGGAGATGACTATCTGGTAGCTGGTAATCGATATGCTGACCAGGTTGCCCAGTACTGTGCCAGAAATAATTTGGCAGTGAAAAAGAAAATTGAAACCAGTGGAATCAGCTGCCAACTTATGCTACTCTCAGGAATAGAAACATGGGAGGAAGTAAGACAACTGCAGGATGAGGTGGAAGTGAGTGAAAAGGAGGAGTGGATAAAAGTAGGATGTCAGATAAGAACAGAGGATGACGTGTGGATTCATTCCTATGGCAGAACAGTGATGCTAGATTGTTTACTTTCACAAATGGCCAGAATGTATCATGGAGACACACACATAGGAAGGGATGCCATGATCAGGCTCTTTAGACATGATTGGTATAATCCGAGATTTAGGGCTGTTGCAGAGAAGCTTTGCCAGAGATGTTTAACATGTCAACAAATAAACCAAGGCAGGAAGACACTGGTCAGTTGGGGAAAAATTGGAAAAGCAGAATGACAATTCATGAGGTTGCAGGTAGACTTTATCCAATCACCAGCTTGCAGAGGACTGAAGTATGTTCTTGTTATTGTTTGTTTGTTTTCCCGGAGGGTGGAGGCATACCCTACTAAGAGAAAGGACAGCATAACAGTTGCCAAACTGCTGTTGAGGGAGCTAATTCCGCGGTTTGGTTTTCCAGTAACTTTGGAATCAGATTGAGGATCTCACTTTAATAATGAAATAATTCCATTAATCTGTGAAGCATTTAAAATTGAATAAAAACTGCACTGTGCATATCGCCCAGAGGCTTCTGGAGTGGTAGAACAAATGAATGACACAATCAAATCAAGACTGGCAAAAGTGTGTGCATCCACCTCATTGGAATGGCTAGATGCATTACCTCTTGTTCTGATGGGACTCAGAAGTATTCCTGACAGAAACACAGGATTGAGTCCCCATGAAATTATCATGGGAAGAGCAATGAGACAAGCATTTAAACCAGGGCACAAACTGTTGAATATAACTGATGATTTGGTATTAGACTATTGCAATGGATTGGCTGACCTAGTGTGTTCTGTCTCTCACCAGGTTGGAGAAGACGCAGTTGCCAGGCAGCCGAATCAAGCACATGATCTGAATCCCGGAGACTGGGTGGTGGTGAAAAATCACACTCGAAAGTCGTGCCTAGCACCCTGGTGGGATAAGCCACATCAGGTTATATTGGTTACAACAACAGCAGTAAAATATGCAGGAATACCTAACTAGATACATGCTAGTCATACCAAAAGAGTACCAGCTCCTGATGAAGAAGGGCCTCAATTAAATCAAGCAGTTGAGGCTGCTGAAGGTTGTGCAGCTGAAGGATCTAGAATAACAGATCCTGAGGTAGCTGACCAAGAACAACCAAGCACAAGTCAGGACGACTGGATACCAGTGGTTTACATACCCCAGGTGATTGTTAAAACAAGAAGCAGAACCAGACTAGAAAGACAGGAAAATAGAGAGGACCAGACAGGTGAAGAAGAACAAGCTCAGGAAAAAGATATTATAGCTGTTGGAGACCCTGAGCAGGATCAGACAAAAAAAGAAAAATATACTTAGACAGAGGTGAACCAATACATTCACGAATCTGGGGAGGGACAGATAGGTCTAGAAGAACACGTTCAGGCTGCAGAAAACCATTGTGCAGTAAGACCTGAGCAGGACCAGTTAGGAAAAGAAGAACAAGTTCAGGAAGAAGGAGAACAAGACAAAATATGACCTGAACAGGGCCAGATAAAGGAATAAGAACGTGTTCAGGCAAATGAAGTCACAACAATAAATCCTGAACCAGGACAGATAGAGAGGGATTCTGATGACGAAGATATTCAAATTGTGCCACAACATAACGAAAACAAAAGAATACTTGAAAGAGACGAGGAAAGTGAAAGTGCATTACAAGCCAAAAAGTTTAGAAAAGGTGATAATTGGCCAGGTGGTGTTAAAAGGTTAAAATATCGCTTAAGAACAATAAGTGAAGAACCTGAACAAGTAAATGAAGTCACTAGTCAATCTGGGCAATTGACTGAGAAACCTAGGCGAAGAACCCATAGACTACAAATTTTTAACATTAAGTTCAAAGGTACTGAATGGACTCATGCGATTCTTGAAGAATTCGAGAATCTAGATTTGAAGGAAAAAAATGACGAAGAAATAATTGCAGAGCAGATTGATGAAGGAGAAGTGAGACCTCCTTTTAAAGCTAAAGTATAAGTTCAACAAAAGCAAAGAAAAGAAGATAAATCTTCTTAGAACAAAATGACCGATGATAGAGTTGCTGGAAGACCAAAACAAAAGTGTATAAAGAAATATTGTAGACTATGTATATGTAGTATATTTTTAGGACTGGTTAATATTAACCATAGCCCTCTCTTATTTGATGGTAACAGAGAAGAAGAATAACCCAAACACAAATGAAAAGGTAGCTAACATCAAAGGAGATAGAGTAGCATTAGAAGCACCAGATGAGTTAGACCTACATCACACTGTGACTAATAATGACACTGCTTTAGATGTATTCACAAAGTTCTTAGTACGATATGTAGACATAAATTTAAAACTGACTATAACAATGTATTTATTGGTTCCAGCGAATGTGAACATAATTTCTTAGTTATTGGGGGATGGGGACTAAAAGGTGGAACAGATCCAGTTTTCCCTGAAATATATTATGTATGTGGGAATAAAGCCTATTTTAGTCTGCCTGCACATTGGTATGGGAGTTGCTATTTTGAGATAGTATTCCCTAAAGTATATCATGTAAAAAGAATCACTGGAACCAATGAAAACACAAAGGAACTAACACACATAAAAAGAGCTTGTTTTTCAGAAATAGTAAGTGACATATTTAGTGCATTGATACCTTCAGTGGGAGTCATTTTAAACTCACAACAAATTTGTCAGTTATCAACAGTGGTCAATCGTCTATCGACGGATACTGCTGAAGGGTTCTTAATGATCAATACGGAAATGGTTGCAATAAGGTCAATAGTTTTACAAAATCGACTTGCTCTTGATACATTATTGGCAAAAGAGGGCGGAGTCTGTAAAATGCTGAAAGCGCAACATTGTTGCACTTATATTCCTGACAAAAGTGTCGAAATTGGAGGGTACATTAAAAATATTTCTAAGTTGGAAGAAGATCTGAAACCACTGGAAGGTTATGATGTATGGAAGAAATTTACAAACATTATTACTTCAAAGGGAGTTGGTTTACTAATATAGGCAAGAGTATTATAGGTCAAATAATACTACCCATATTTGGAATAACAATATTAGTTTTAGCAATAATAAGATGGTGCAATGTTGTAGAATAAGAAAGAGATATGAAGTGAACGAAAAAGGAAAGAAAAGAAAGTATGAGGAAATACAGTTAGAAGAAATGAAAGGCGAATTGTATAAAAGGATGAAAAGTTTAAAAGGCAATAATGAGGAAGGAAACGGAAAGATTGAAAGGGGAAATGAGATGTGCTAAAGTTGGCATCTGATTAGGTGATGAGTAATATTATGATGGCATAAAATGCCAACAGAGAGGGGATTGATGGAGCAAGGACTCGTGTAAAGGAGACTTGCTCGGAGGCGATCCTCTAATATAATTTCTAATATGGTATTAATTATGTTTTGTGTAACTAATATGCACCACATTCCATATTCTAGCCAGAATGACGCTTGCCTATGTGTTATACTAACTAGTAACTCGAGTGAAACTTAAGATGGCTGCTAACGCGGGAAACTGCACTGCGCATGCGCCAACTGCATCTACGCAGTATGACGGACTTTCTCTTGGAGGGAATTTTCTGCAACTGCGCAATTGTATCTAAAATGGCCGCTCGGAAGCTAACATGCTAAGCATCTGCCTTCCTGAAACTAAAACATGCTATTTACTAAATGCTAATGCGGGAAGAGCTATTATAAGTAAATGGGATTAGAGTTGAGGTGGGTGGTATAGTGAAAATATTTTATTTTGAATTTAATATGTTTCTTTCTGGCCTCTCTGCTAGTTCGTATTTGGGCCCCCGGTTGTAATTGAAGTCCATACTGCACGTGACTTTCGCGCAAGCTCAGTAATAACCAGCCAGAAGCCATGATGGTGTACTTGAATCTCGCTCAAGGCCACATTTGCAACATGTCCTGGGAACCTGTTGGACATCCTGAAATCTGAACAAGAATAAAGCAAAATTTATACAAATTGTTGGGAAAATAGATTAATGGGCGGGACCATTAAACAAAGGACTAAAGAGAATTATTAAAACTTAGCATGGTGTGATGATCATCCCCCATTGCCTGTCCAATCAGAATTAGATATTTCATAAAGTTGAAACATTAAGGGGTGGTACATGCCATTAGGAAAGTATAATTGAGGTAATCTAATTAGTTAGTTATGCTCGTGTTGCTGAGATGTTGAGAGACCAGGATGCTGTCCGAGAGCTGAATAAATGCTGAAGAATTATCGAATTGCAGAACTTAGATTCTAAACTTAATTAGCAATAGAAGAAGATCGCGGAAGAATCGAGGAGGAAGATAGTGTCAGAGAGAGGTACGACGCAGGTGTCGGATCTTGAGGAGGTCACCTATCCTGTCCTCTAACCTGTCCTGAAGCTTTGTCACCTGATCTGTCCCAGGGGACTTTTCCAGCTCCGTGGCCAAGGGGTTTGTTTCCATACCATTCTAGGTAATTATATTTCGGTGTAGTATGTCATTGTACAGCTCTTTTTCTTCTCTCTTCTCCAGGTACTGTCATTGTTGGTAATATTGTTTAATTAGATGATTCACGTAATTGTCCTTCTTCCTTGGAGAAATTGAGTTCTTACTGCATATGAATTTGCTCACGTGAAATTAACCAGATAAACATTTAAAACGTTCCCGAGTTTGTGATTATTTCAAACCAGAAAGAAAATTAGATCTATGTCATTTCACCATCAACTAGTTCCAAATAAAAGGTCCATTGACCAGAGAAAAGAACTTTTTGATTCAGTGAAAGATTAGTTAAATTAGCTGGTAACTAATCTAGAGTATTTACAAAAATTAACCCTTAGTGGGATTTACTAGCCTATGTGACTGTGTGTGAGTTTATGGGCCCAGGTGAGTATATGGTAGTTGAGTACCTGAGGTTGGTTACCCGCTGGATCAGGACCCCCATGTCAGCCATGACAGTCATGGAAAGAAAAAAGTTGCAAAAGACCCAGACACTCAGGTCGGACTGGCCATTTATCCCATTGAACAGTTCCCATGGTGGTGAGGGTGGGTCATTGGAGGCCAGTTTTTGCATGCCCAGGCTGTGTCTTGTGATTGTCACTCTTTCCAGCTCCCAGTGGTTAGTAACCGCAGGCACACTTGGGGTGTCAGGAGACAGAGAAACAGTGTGTGAGAAGGGAGGAAAGAAATGTGGTTGTTTGAAAATTTTTGCCAGGGCTATTTCTGATTCTCAGTTTGGCTATAGAAACCTCCCAGCACATAGGGAACATTATAGTTTTGTTGTTTGCGAAGAAATGTCCGCAGTGCAGGGCTCTGTCTTTGAAAATAACTATGCCGGCAGATTCACCTTGCCACCTGGGAGTACCTGTCATCAATGTATTTTCCCAATAAGAGGTAACTGCCATAAATGCAGAAGCCACTTTGGGGAGAAAGGTCATAAACGAGACAGTGAACTCTAAATCTGGCAGGCGGGCTGTGGTTGGGGTGGCCACCCACTCCACCATAAAGAGATGTGCCCACCAAACCTTAAATGACTCCTTAAACAATTGAGCTACACAAGTAGATTCTTTTTTCTTCTCCACCTTGAAATCAAATTTTCTTTTATGAGCCTTAAACCTAACATGGTATTTTCGATCAACTGCCCTTGAAAAGAGCTGTCTTTTCATCCACTATTTATTAAAAGTTTAACCAAAGATTCATTTTATAGACCTAAACTTGTGAAAATACGTGAACTTGTACAATTTAAGAAGCTAAAAAAAAATTACAACGTTTTGAGTCTGCTTGAATCAGCTCATGCAGGTTTTTCACATCCCCACTTCACTGCACAACTTGGCTAGTGAAAGGGCAGAAAGAAGGGTGTAGTTGCAGTGTCAGTACTAACATCAGATGCTGAAAATAGCCAGCGCTAATCAGGTGCAGGGATGATGAACTATTTGAGAGAGAAGTCACACGCATGTCCCGAAGGTGGCCTTTCTAAACTGAGTGCTCGACTGCTCGCCATTGAACAAGCGCTAATGGAAGGACCCGCAGAGGGCGCAGCAGGAAAGACATGAAATGTGAGGTCAGCGGCAGCCATTCAAACACAGCCCGGGCCTTCACACCGTGCGGCCTGCACCTATAATAACTTCAATTACCCGTCCTAGCGAAAGCCAATTTCGCCTCTTCTTCACGTCCCCTTCTTGAGCCACAAACCATGCTTCATATTTTGATAAATCAAAATAAATGGGATCATGTTGCTGCTAGATGGATTTTTGGTCTCTTCCATCTGACTTGTTTTGCTTTTGGGTGGAATACGCACCTGAGACTCCGCCGCGCAATGCCTACTCGTGTAGAAAAAAAAATCCGCTGCCACAGCTTTTAAAAAGCAAATTAACTTTATGGAGCAATCATATAAAGCTGAGCATAAGTGAACGGGTAATTAGAAGCCGTCGTCAAATAAAAAAAATGGTTTTACGCCTTGCATTGTATATCTTCATACCAAGATGTAGCACGGTCGATCTATTAAAAGCCTCTGCTCGTCGAGTGTCGTGAAATACGGCGGAGCAGATGCTAAGGAATAAAGTCTGCAGTCAATCTTCTTTATGTGCACAGGTGCAAATCATTACCCTTCCCCTGTAAAAAGAAGAATAAAGGCGCGGATCCTGGGAATGTATTCTGATTACACCAACTCGTGCTCACAGGCCTGCCGGAGGGGCACTGCGCGGGAAACGTTTTCTCGCGAGAGCCTGTCACCTACCTCTTCCCCAACATGGCAGCGTACCGCTCCCCTGGCACCGCTTCTTGCTCTCCTCCGCCGACAGAGCGCAGGAACGCGGGTGTTCGCACTTCTTCCCTGTCCATCCCTCCTTGCAGTCGCATCTGCCGCAGTTGCACTGCCCATGTCCTGCAGGCGGGGTGGAATTAAAATCACGTCAGTATGCTCCCCTGGAATCTATTTTGAAGCTAATCACGTGAAAAGAGAAGAACACGATTACAAAACTAATGATGGCAACATGTGGAAAATAATGTAAAGCAGATGGTAAATGAAGTCAAATCTCATTGTTCGTATTCTAGAGTCCTAAAGCTTTGGACATCTGTGGACGCCTCAATCACTACTAGAATTTCACGACAGGACTCCATTAATGGAGTCCTGTCGTGAGCAGTTTCTACGGTATGGACCTTAAAAGAACACAGAACTAGGGCCTAGATTTACTAAGATTTGGCGGAACTCAATGCAACAAGACGGCTTCCTGCACTGTGTGGCGTCAAATGGCGAAAACAGGAATGCGCCATATTTACTAATATATGCGCATTCCTGCTCTCTCTCAGCGCTGGTACATTATGTGCTGCCTAGCGCTGATGCAGGCACCCTTGCGCCATGGTTCTTAGGTGCCTGCGTTACAGGCAGGATTGTTTTGGTGCAGCAAGGGACATCACAATAGCAGATAACATACATGCATACGGGGATGTGTGCTTGCTTCTGTATAAGTTAACGCCAACCAGGCCCACATATGGGGGAGTGCCACCTTAGGGGGATATATAGTTTACCTGTGGCAAGATGAGAGTCACATTAGTGTTGGTGACCCACTAATATATTGGTTACTCAGTGTTCCAATTGGTCCTGCATTGCCCTTACCTGTCTGACGTCGGATCCGTTGTCTTGGGTAGTGTTTGTTTTGAGTTCATTTCACAATTGCTCCATAAGTACACAGTAATGAAGGTGAAGTTTAATGCACAAGAGTTTTGGCCATCCCTGAGGACACCTCCAAACTGTAAATACTGATCGCCAGTTGTGGTTCATAATGCATGGTTCATGGTGCATGGCCGGGAAGATTGGGCCTCATTACTTGAGAACCTGCGTTGGCATATTGCACCAGGACATGATTTACAATCCAGAGAAAGGGTTTTAGATCCTCTGTAGACGTTCTTACTAGTGCTGTTTAATGTCTGTTTCTTCTTAAAGTGACAGACATGTCTTAATATCTCTCCTCCTCCTCTATGAGCAGTGGTTTGGACAATCTTACATTTTTTGCCAGATAGGTTCCTTGAATGGGCTTCACCTAAGCAGACGGAAGGAACAAGAAAGTCTAGAATTTCGTTTCCACAATTATCAGGTTTAGTCACTCATTTCCACATCAACGCAGATTGTGGTGATGCGTAGACAAAGCAGGACAAAGTTTATCAGTGGTACTGTTTTCAGTAAGTTCCATCAGCATTTTGGGGGCGTGGTCCTGGCATCTTTCATTTGATTTTTCATAACTTGCATTTTTAAATAGTTATCTATTTTCATTGCGATAATCTCTCATTTAAATGGTTAAGTGAGGCTGGTTTTAAATGCTGCATGTAGGAGATTGGCATCGACTGCATAGTTGCCCCCAACTTTTTGCTGATGTTTTGACTGTTTTATGACACTAGCCAGGCTGTGGCCCTGCTATCCAGGACCCCAACCTATCTGCTTCCTCTCTTAAACGATGTGAGTACCCTAGGTACAAGCCAATTGGATACTGTGGATACCCTGACAGTCCCTTGTAGATGGTACCCTAGGTACCCAGGGCATGGGTCCCACAGTAGGCCTACCAGGGCTGCAGCACTTATTGTGCCACCCTGGGCCAGCCATACAAATTGACACCACCAGACCACTACTGTAGTCTGGGTAAGGTGGTGCTAGCACCCCTTACAGGGATATAGATACCCTATATCCCACCCCATTACAACACATATACTCTCATAGGTCACCCCTATAGCAGGCCTTGGTAATCCTACAAGGCAGGGTGCTGAGGTATGTGTGAGGGGGGACCCCTACCTGAGTAGGGCCCCTCTGCAACCTTCGTAAAACCATTGCTGGGTTGTTTGTAGTGTAGCCATACCATATACTCTTAACCGCATTATAAGTCTATCGCGATAACGCGATAACTTGAGAATGGCTACACAGAACCATATCGTGTTTGGTGTCAAACATGTAGGAATCATACCCCCAGTCCAGCCATGGGCATGAGGGTACGATTCCCCCCTGCTAGAGAGGCGATATCGGAAAAGCGGCAGAATTTAGACACCAATTTAGAAGTGCACACGTAGTACAAAATGGCTACTACCCGCCACCCACACAACTCTGGCTGGCTGTTGCTGGGGAAAACCCCAGCCTCGCCAGCTGGACAATAGGGCTCCTGTGGCAGGGAGGTGCTAGCACCTCCCCAGACAGGATATGTGGATTGGAACTGGGTGGGTGCACCAAATGTCCTGTCAGAGTTGCACGTAGGTAGCTACGGCGCCTACATTCTGCATACACTGCCTGGAACCGGTTCAGGGGTATTCTGCCCCTCGCCCAGGCGGGAAACACACAAAGGGGAGAGGGTGTAGCCACCCTTTTCCCGCCTCACCTCTCATTGGTGGACACTACTCTGGACACTCCCCTAATCTTGGGGATAGAGGTAAATAACGTGGCCCCAGAGCCTCAGATTATTCTTGAACTTTACAGTCTTGACCTTCGACTTGCTGCTGCCCAGCTGACAGAAGAAATCTCCCTTGGGGTAAAGGAGTTACCCCCCTGCTTGGCAGGCACCTGAAACACTGCAAGTGACCCGGTTGGAACTTTGCTGCTCCTTAGGAGTTCGTCGACTCTCAGCGCCCTTGAGGTGGGTTTCCTGAGCATCCCGGAGGCCAGTGAGTGTGCACAGCAAGGCTGAGTACCGTGAACCGCGTGGGTGCCGAGATCCCCAATACCCCAGGACACCAGCCACCTCTTGCATAGCACACGACCCTGACCAGTGGGGAAGTTGTGCTTTGGCCCAAACTTGAGCCAACCTTTCAGCAGCAATTGTGCCAAAGACCAGCACCCTAGCTTACCCCGGTGGCCCGTGGGCTCCCTTTTACGCACGCCAAATTGCTGCCTTCCGCGGTCCCTTGTCTCTCGACTTGTGGGCCCTGGCGGAGGACAATCTTCGCTTTTAAGAGTTCTCCTGGCTGCTCCAGGCTTGCTCTACAGTCTCCTTGCACCAGTAGCTTATTTGTTCATCTTGCGTGGGTTGTGGTTGCCAAGGCTTAGTGGATCCAATCCGGACACTAACACCGCCGCGACCCTCATCCGACGTGGGACAGTTGCCCTCCAGAAGCTGGCCTTCCTTGAAGCCTCCCGGAGCCCATGGCTGCAGATCCAAGCTACACCTCTTTCCACTTGAAGCACCCGACATTGAAGGGCTCTTTCCTTTGAGCTCCCTGGTCACTGTGCCGTGACCCAGACTCTGTCCCCTCTGCTTTCAGGTTCTTCTCTACAAGATCTACAACTTCAATCTTCACGGCATCATCAACGCTTTTGGCTAGCAGCAGTTTTGTACATTTTCCGATTGAAAATCAGCCCGCGACCCGACATCGAAAACGACCTATGCACCCGGCTTCCCTGGGGCAGGTAACAGTGGTACCTCGGTACTCTCGTGGTAGTGGGCTCTCCAAAAGCTTAACTCTAAGTTTTCACCTTTGAACTCCTGCTAGAAGTGTCTTTAATCTGTTTAAATCAAACCACGACATTCTCCATAGGCTATAATAGAGATCCCGATAGCAGCTATTTCCACTGGACGCGCCTCCCGTGGGTCCCCTTCTTCATAACCTGGGGTGGATTCTTAAGGGGCCAGCAATCCTAAATGCCCTAGGCATTGTCTGTAGAATTGTCGTGGTTCTTATACCACTTTTTTAATATATGGTTTGGTCCCCCCCTGGGGCCCTATGATTCCAGTGCTATTTATTTGTATCTATCAATGCTTGTTTGAATTGTAACTTTGCCTCAGCCTCATAAAGAGACCTGTGGGATTCTGTTTAGAATAAATACATATATTTTATATATATACCTGTGTGGACTACTCTTTCATTTGGTTATTCAAGAGGTTATCTATGGTAAAACAATAAGCTTAGCACTCCTTCAAGACTTAGCCTGAAGGCTGCTCTCCACAGCTACCACTAGGATAGCTTTCTTTAAAGGTTGTCTTAAACCTATCACCATAAGAGTCGAATTGGACTGGTGCAAGGTGTCCCCTATAACTAGAGGACAGCATATGCCAGGCCAACTTCTCACACTGCAGAAGAATTTAAAGAGTAAAATAACTAAGTAACTGTACCAACAAAAGAGCAGCCCATTGGATAGACCTCTAATCCTGGAAGCCACAAGTTTCAATGCTACTCTTATCTGTGTTTATGTTAGTTTCTCATTCATATGTAGAGCAGCTTCACCCTCACTTGATTCTCATTTTCCTTTTTCCAAGCTGTAGGGCCAGATAATTATTTCTTGTTGTGAGACAGGAAGTGTTGTATACTTGTATTTATTAGGAGCTATCCTGAGACTATAGTTCCACAATATTTGCCTCTATTCTTGCAACTGAAGGTGGAAGAGAAAATTTCAGTGTCAGTTTTACTGGCCTTTCACAATCATCCATGGATTGGTCCTTTACCGGTGCTATATGTAGGAGTTTTGGTTGACAAAATAATTGCCAGTAGATGGACAGATGTGTACTTGTCAAGGGAAAATATACAGAATTTCGACTATATCTTCAAAGTGTAAAAGGTGGGGTAAGGAACCAAATAAGGAAGTACTGCTTGGATCACTTGATCGTCACTTGGCTAACAGAGTGTGCATTTTAAAACTGGGGGGGGGGGGGGGTGATCTCTATGGTCCTCCCAGTTCAAGGAAAGACATGAGAGGTATTTAGTGTTTGGAATTTAAGGGCACCATTTATTCCATGGCATGGCTTAAACCCACTGTAAAGATGAGGGACTATTGCAATGAAGAGAACATTAGACTATTGAAGATTGCCAGTAATACATCTGAGTGTAATGCATGGGTTGCTGCTAGAGGGCACTCAGACACGTAGCTCACTGTAGCCCTTATAACTCTGTAGAAGGCGCTATGGTGTTTTTGAAAGTCCCCTCCAACTGTCCTATAAAAGGGGGGTGGCTAAAGGCCTTCCACCATCTGTAATATTAATGTTTGTGGGTACATACATGCTAGTGAAAATTAAAGTTTCACCAATTTGGCCCATAATGATTTATATGAGAAGCTAGGACCTGCAGTCTCTTTTATGAACTGTAACTCAATCAGTTGCCATACACAGATATTACAAAGGTGAACTACAGCACATTCCACATCCTTAAGAGTTTTCAAAGGTAAGAACCAAACTCATAATGCTAAGCATACCCCTTACATTCTGCAGTTGATGTTAACCATCTCAAATAGTACGTTGACTATGCCACCATCACCTTACTCTGAATTTAAGCAGATTTTCAACTACAAACCTGTCTTCAATAGCTCAAGTGCTAGTGTAACATAATTCTGTTCCAACACTTAACAACTTCTACACAGTCAGTGTTCAGATATATTCCAAAGATGTCCTTACCTGAACAGAAGTCATCGGCATATCGGTCGTACACAGCTTTGCAGTTACGTTCATCACACTCACAAGTGTCACCATGGATATCTCCCCAGTCACCGGTGGGGTCTACATCATGGCACGTACACTCTCCACAAATGCATGTTCCTAGACAATCAGATGAGAATATCTGTTACAGCGTTTTTTCACATTATGCATATCCAATATTTGAAAGCCAGTTCATAATAAGTTTCATAAGGAGGGTAGCTATAATGATAGGGAGTGTACATTTACACTCAGAGTACATGTTTACCCCTACATTGGTGCATTGCACAACTGTGTTGGTCTAAGTGGAGCGAAACTATACTTAAGTGTACATTTAAACTATAATGGTTAATACAGTGTAAGCTCCACAGACCTTTAGTAGGCACTAAAGATCAAAATTGTTAGAAATTGGGTAATTTATTGAAGGGGGCGAGAACCTACCTCAAAGAATATTCGCAATTCTTTTCAAGGTGAACCACAAATGTCAATAATATTCCCTTTACTTAGCCCTCTGGTAGCTTGGCACAAAGCAGTCAGGCCTAACTTAGAGGGAATGTGTAAATTGTTTACGTAGCACTCAAATGGCCATAAAGTGAAAACACAACACAAGAAGAATTCCAAACCTATTTAGAAAAAAAGAGTGTCACAATCTGTTTATTTCGGATTTGAGATCCCTAAAACATACATAAGATAAAACACAATAACATGTTATAAAACTGTTATGAAATAAATAATTAGATCTGTGTCCCTTTGTACAAAATAGCAATGACAACAATTTTTCTAAAAAAGATCATGAGACAGTTTCATTACAGACTAAAATAGCGTAGCTAAAATCCTTATACCTCTGAAACAGCAGTGAAGAGAGATTTGGGGAGAATAAGACTTGTCAAAATGCATGAATGTGTAGTATAGGGGGTAGACTAGTTACACCTGAAAGTATGGGAAAGAGAAGACAGGGAAATAAACTACTTTCTACATCCTACATGGTGTTCCCTGTTCATTTTTGCTTGTACTAGTAAAGGCATGTGAATTTCATGATTTCCTAACCATCCAGGTATTGTTTGTATGTAAGCCAGGCAGCGTGCAGGAATTTAGCCATGCTGATGACTACAACTTCACTTGTGTCAGACTCCAGGATTCTTGTGGCTTCCTCATATTGCCTGACGCCTGGAAGATGGCATACAAGTATGATCCACTTCTTGCGAGGGACTCAATAAGAAGTACAGAATAGTAAGAAGTGATGCAAAGTTTCAAAGAAGAGTTTGCATATGGGGCACATGATGCTTAACCCAGTGAAACTTCCCTAACTTGCAGTGAACCCATAAATTGAAAGAGACTCATATCTAATGTTTTGCTATAACTGTCTTTGGATGGAACCTTGGATGAGAAATCAGGGAGATTTCACAGGTTGGGAAGATTTTATTGTCAAGGAATAGGTAAGTCAAGTTGCCTTGCATGCCGCTCGCAGCGGTGATAGTTGCTTTCCTGGACTTCTCATTGCCATTTTCCCGCATCGCCTGTGGGCTCGGGACTGCGAGTACCAGCAGCCCGAGGGGCTTGCACAGCTGCGGACTCTTACCGAGGCCCTTCCACCTTTGACCAGCTGTATTTCACTACTCGCGGGCCCCCGCTTCGCGGGAGCCGCTCGCAGCGGTGATAGCTGCTTTCCTGGACTTCTCATTGCCATTTTCCCGCATCGCCTGTGGGTTCGGGACTGCGAGGACCAGCAGCCCGAGGGGCTTGGACAGCTGCGGACTCTTACCGAGGCCCTCCCACTCTAAGTATATAATCTCGTCCAGGACGCGCATCGCGGGACGCGCGCGGGCGGGTGCCGGGCGAAGCCCGGGCCAAGGGCAGGCCTGTTTGAGGCCGTTCGAGAACGGTAGAGGACGGGACGGGCCTAGTCCTTTACATATTTCATTCGGGGGTAGATACATGTATAATGTATTGCTTTTAAATCATCTGTGATTGGCTTAATTTTCCTAATTGATTTTAATTATGAATTTATTACCGGGGAGAACTGGTTATTTGTCCTCCTTCGAGGGATCAGTAGCAGGGACATTAGATAATTTTATCATAAGAGCATCATCATTATTAGCCCATGAAATTGAACTTACAGAAAAGAGATTGTCTTTGGATATTGCTGCTGAAAAACGCTCTTCCTTGGGATCAATTACACAAGCTAAGTCTCCCAGTCTCCCGCATGCAATTATCCCTAGTATATTCGAAGGAACTATGATGGGTAGCAGGAGTTCTTTGGCTCCGCTAGAGAAAAGGCTAGAAACTAGGCAAGGGTGTCATCCAATTTCTGAGGAAAAAGGCATCTCTAGCCGAAAGACCTCATGCCAACCTAAGAGTCCTAATCTATTGGTTTCATCTAATTCATTGTCTCCAGTAAGAACTAGATCTACTTCTGCTATTAAGCAGGGATCGTTCAAACCATCATCTGCCCCAGCTCCGAAGATTATATGTCCTAAAAGGAAATGGGGGGGTGGAAAAAGAAAAAGGAAAGTTGCCTAAAAGCCGTAAACTTGGACTCCCCAATAATAGATTAGCAGTGCCTCTAGCTCCAGTTAATCGAGGCCAAGGGAGGGAATCATACGAAGAATTGCCCACCTTCTCGGCCCCGGCAGGTAATACGTCTACTAAACTGGGAGAGGATTTTTGGCATAGACTGGAATTGGTATTAAAAAAATCTGTTTCACCGATCCATGACAGGCTTGATTGTATTGATAATAGGCTTTCTTGCCTGGAATTAGCCTTTGCCTCATCCCAAATCAGAATAGATCCGTGGGGTAGTGTCACCAATGGAAATGAACCCAATAAGAATGTTTCGAGACAAACATCAATTAATCAAGAGGGACTGCAGGTAATGGCAGGAGTAGTCTCTCTACCTCAAGTAATTCCAACACCCCCGGTTGTACCTCCTAGATCAATGGCCACTGGGGTGCAACCTGATACATCTGGGGAGAAGGGTGGGAATGGCTGTGGGGATGGAGGTAATGTTGCTACTATTAAACCTAAAGGACAACGGGGTATCCAACTTCTTGGGCCTGTAGATCGAAGGCAATATTTAAATCTCCCGCCTGAATCGACTCCCTATGTTGTTGTCCTTACGGGGGTCCCGGCACTAATGGACGGGAAACAGGAGGAGTTTTTGGACCTAAAATATAAGTGCACTCATTGGTTAAATCGACATAGGCCATTGCCCGCGCCGGTTTCGGCTGAAATCATTTTTGAACGACGGGTGGATTGGGTGGGTTCCCAAGCTAAATCTGTGAAGGGAGACTGTATTGTTTTAAATTTCAGAGATAGAAGGGCCGTAGAGCATATTTGTGCTTGGCCCCTAAACAATCTGGCCTCTCAGATTAATTCATTGCCACTTACATTTTTTTATCCGCCTTCACAACAAAATATGAGTCTCCCACGTGTGTTAATGTCCGGTAACCCTCATGGAAGGTTAAGCGAAAGAATACCTTTGTTTAATCAGTTTGAGGGTTTGTCGGGTTTGGAAGACTGTGATTGACGGTATATACCCTCCCAGGATGAAAACCCCTTTGGAGAGTTAGCTCTGGCTCCCCCCGTCAGGAGTAATATACTGATCCCGGATGGGAGTACTGGTAAATATGCCCCGACGATAGAGGGGACACTCTCAGAGAAGGCCGCCACTAATATGGACTTACCCGCCCAGGGAGCCGGGGTTATTCCATCGGAAGTAGTTGAAGACATGGGCCCCAGTATGCCAATAAGTTCAATTTTTACTGAGAATGCATTTAGGCCATTGGGATTATTATCTCAGCCACCATATGATCGTCCCGGTTTACAATCAATTCCTACCAGTATGTCTATAAGTTCGATTTTTACTGAGAATGCATTTAGGCTATTGGGACTATTACCTCAGCCACCATGTGATTGCCCTGGTTCCCAATCAATTCCCACTCGCTCAGGTTATTATTTAGCCACCTAGAATATTGCCGGGTGGCAACGTAAGTTGGATATTCTTGGCTGGAGAGAGTTTGTTGGTTGTTGTGATTTATTTTGTATGCAAGAGACTTGGTGCAAGGAACAAATCAACCTAGATGGGTTTGTTTCTTTTAACCTTCCAGCTCAGGAATCTTTGGCGGGTCGTGCAAAGGGTGGCCTTTTAATATTACTGTCAATTAAATTGCCTGTGGTTGTTAAGGCATATGAAAAGATTGGACACCACTCCCAAGTGTTATGGTTACAGCATGAGAATGGCCGCAATGTTCTGATTAATAATTATTATAACAATCTATTTAATCAGACTCGATCACTTGCGGTCATGGAATTAATGGGTGCTCTTGATAAACTGTGCTCTGATAATTTTATTAATTTAGATTTTATCTGGGCGGGTGATTTTAATACTCCTCTCTGCCCTTTATCCCTAATTGAGGCTTGTGGGTATACCACTGACAGCGATGAGGTGGAGGTTCATTTCCCACATAATCCTTACGGAGAGATGCTGAATTCTGCTATGGCTAAATATGATCTAGAAGTGTTGCAGAGTTTAAAAGATGTCCAGGGCAATCCTGTCCCTACATTCACTGGTAGGGGCGCTAGTACAGTAATTGATCACCTAGTAATCTCGGTGAATATTAATGTCTTCTGTGGAACTCCGGTGACTCTGTACTTATCTGTTATTGACCATAACTGTATCATTTCATGTCTGTCCTTATGGCGTTATAAGAAGCAGGTGACTGAAACTATTGTAAATGATGTTGTTTTATGTAGACCTAATGGTTACAGGATTAAGTGGAATGTCACCAACTCGGACACGTACCTGAACAGAATTGTCACTACCTGTCTACCTGAGATAAGCAATTGCCTGGACGTTAATGCTGGCTACTTAGGTATCTTACAATGCTTTAGTAAAATTAACAAAAAAATTAACAAAGTTCTGACCATCTCCAACGTTAAGCGACATAAACAGAAAAGTGGATGGTTCAATAAAGCTTGTTCCGAGGCTCTACAGAAGCTAAAGAAAGCCCTTTTGTGTAGCCCTCGGAATAGGTTAATTATTACTAATCTTAGAATAGCCTACAAGGAGCAGCTAAAGCGTTGGAAGCGCGAACTTCAGGAAGAAGCATGGGATAAATTGACTGCTGTAGAGCTATCTAACAGTAAGCTCTTTTGGGATACGGTTAATAGCCCATTTTTAAGGAATGATGATGTACCTACTATTACTTCCCAAGTTAGTAAGGAAAGCTGGGTTCTTCATTTTACATCTATTTTTAGCTATAGTGATATTACTTGCATGTCAAGCTCGTCTGCCGTCGCGTGGCTAATTATTCCTCTTAACATTACACCCCCTGAAGTAGTAACTGCTTTAAGATGTAGTAAAGGTGGAAAAGCTCCTGGCCCAGACGGAGTGCCAATCGACCTTTATAAAGCTGACATGATAATATGGGGCCCTGTTTTATCCAATGTTTTTAATGCGGACGTAGCGGGAAAGATTCCCTCGACTTGGGGGGAGTCTATAATAATTCCAATATATAAAAAGGGAATCAGATCTGAAGCTAAAAATTATCGCCCTATATCCCTTTTAATTTCATCATTAAAAACTATGAGCCGGGTTTTATTATTTAGGTTAGAAGAGTGGGCGGAGGATAACGGGAACTTGGCTCAATCTCAATATGAGTTCAGGAAAGGCCGGGGGACCCTGGAACAATGTATAAACCTGGATCTCATTATTGGGAAGTATACGCGCTCAAAGCAGGAATCTCTTTTTCTCTGCTTTGCAGATCTTAGAAGCGCGTTTGACCTGGTAGATCATTGCCTATTATGGTCAACCCTACTGGATCTAGGTGCCCCCCAGGCTATTATTTACTTTCTGGCAAGACTTTATACTAAGCTATCTGCAAGTATACGCTATGGACAAGCAGGAGAATGCACTAGTCAAATTGCGGTGAGTCTTGGCATTAGGCAAGGCTGTGTGTTGGCACCCCTTCTTTTTTCTCTCTTTATTAATGCCATAGAAGCAGATCTTAAAAAGGTTAAATGTGATGCCCCGCAAATTGAGGGACAGGAGGTACCTGTGCTGCTTTATGCTGACGATACCGTACTCCTCTCAAGAACTCCCATTGGTTTACAAAAATTAATGGACAGGTTCTCTGATTTTATAAAAGGAAGGAAATTAAAACTTAATAATTCCAAGACTTTTATTTTACCGTGTGGACGTAAAATAAGAAATATGAAATCCTTCTATATCGAGAACCAAAAAATTATTTTAGTGAATACATTTTGTTACCTTGGCATCATGTTTTCTAGCAATGGCATGTGGCACCAAGAGATTTTAAATGTTAAGGCCAAAATGGCCAAAAGCGCCTACGGCGTTTTTAAATTTGCTATTAAATCGGGGGATCGTCGCATATTTGATATGTTACATATTTACAGAAATAAATGTGTTTCGGTTGTGCTTTACAGAGCAGGGGTTTGGGGCCATTGCCCTCATGGAGACCTTCAGGTGGAGGAAAATGTTTTTTTAAAGAAGCTATTATGTTTACCTTTGTCTGCCCCCACTGTTCTAATTCATAACGAAGTCGGGTTGAACTATTTGACTGACCTGATAGGGCTGAGACCTCTAATGTTATGGAGATCAATCTGGATGAAGAAAGAGACTGGGTTCAATAGAAGTATTATAAAGGACTGCCTTTGTCTGGACAAATGCCTACAAATCCCCTGGTTAAAATACGTGGTATCTACATTTAAGGACCTATTCCAGGTGAACATTTTGGAAAACCCGAATTATGCGACTGAATTCCCTAAATCAGAATTTAAACATACTTTTCTGAGGGAAAAAGCCCAACGTCGTCATCTCAAGAATATGCAGCTAGCAACCGTGGCTTTTTATTACTCACAGGAGCACACTGTAGGGTTTCAACAATACCTATCAAAGGTTATTAGAATTTCACATCGGTTCGTATTGACCCGATTGAGATTAGGTATTGTTCATCATTTGGTGGCTTTTCCATGTATAAAAAACACATCCCACTATTTTTTGTCCATGTGATGGAGTCACTAAACAGAGTGTCACACATTTTCTCCTATCATGTGATCTATACACGCATTTGCACACTGTCTATCTCAAACCACTTTTTAAAAGATACGGGTCTCGAACTTTGAAATCTGCTTTGAGCCTGTTGTTTACCTTAAATGAGATAGATATATGTTTTTTTACTGCTACGTTTATCCTAAAATCAATTGATGCTAGGAAAAGTATGTTCTTTTAAATATCCTGTTCTGATGGCTGACTACTTTGCCATATAATTTCTGTTTTTTAATCCTCTTAACTGTTTTTTGGACAAATTAATTTAGTATGTTTCACACTATTTTTTTATGATGTTATTGTGTAGTTTGCTGTCTTGTGCTTTTATGATTGTTTTTTAATAATCGAATAAAGCTTATTTTGAATTGAATTGAATTGCCTTGCATGCAGTTCTTGACCTCTCCACCCCAAAGGTGTTCCCTACACCTGTCCTTGATCATTTGCCTTGGGATTTGAAATTTCTATGACTGGGAAAGATTTCACTTTCTTCACCATCCGGAGGATCCTGTTGCAGTTTTAGCGCACTCTTATTTATCTGTACCCTCCAGATAAAAATGTGGGTAATGTTCACCCCAAGTTAGACAAAGTCTTGGACTTGCTCTAGGGTGAATGTTGGGCTAAAATTTTTGCTTGTACTTACATATATGGGTTTGGTGCCATACAGTTTGTTTTGCTTATATTAAGTTCAGGCCTCTGTCTGCACAAAACAAGAGGAAACGGTTTATGATGGCCTGAACACCTGCAGAGGTTTTGGACATAATGAGAGTATCATCGGCACATAATAAAGTGGGTATTTTGGTGGAGCCTACTATTGGGGCATCATTATTAGGGACGTCAAGCAATTCAACCAAACTATTAATAGACAAGGAGAAAATAGTTGGGGCCAAACACAGCCCAAGCAGACTCCCCTCTCAATCTAGAAGAAGTCAGTCTGTTCTCCATCACTTGTGCGTGATTGTCCTCGTGGAGTCTTATGAGGATTCTATAATATCCTCCGAGACACCCATGTTACAGAAGACCTCCTACAGTTTACTGCAGGAACCAGATCCAATGCTGACTTTAAGTCTATAAATGTTACATAAAAAAGACCTTTTTCAAGCGCTACTGTTTACCAGTATATTATGCGGAATCTCAATATTTGATCAAGTGTGCTGGTTTTGGCCTAAATCCAGCCTGGAAGTCCGAAAGGATATGGTTCGTCAGGGTCCAATATGTTAATTTCCCCGAGAGTTTCTAGCAAGAAATCTTCTGAGGCCTGTCTATTAAACTGATGTCCCTTGTTATGAATTTTGATGATCTCGGCATTCCCCCATGGATGTGGTATTGGGATTCCATTCATGATTGTCCTCGTAAGAGTACTAAGGTAGGGGGCTCAGATACATACATATCATCTGGTACACAGTCTGGGTCTTATATGAGTCTAGTTAGAAATCTCAAGTGGTTCTGGCCACCTGGAATGGTTAATTTGGTCCTGGCCTGCTGGCTCACTACCTCCAGCTCCACTGCTTGAGTACAGCTTCTCGAAATGCTCGACCCACGTATGTAGTTGGACATGGAAGGCCACTGGGGAGTTTGTAGAGTGACTGTCATGTGCGACAATAACAGGGAAGGTCTAGCGTCTCCCACTTTAGCTGTGTGTACCAAGTGTGACTATACCACATTCTTTCAGCTAAGTCTGTTATGGGCCACCCTTTCCTTGTATTTTCTTTGTGCTGAAGAAATACCTCCCTGGTCTTTAGATTTAATGGACTTCATGAGAGAGGATTTTGCTAGTCTACACTGAGCATTATACCATGGGTGCGTAACTGGTTTGATTTTAGACGCATTTTTGGGTTTTCTTGAGAGCAAATCTCTTTGGCGTGCTAGCAGTTAATCATGGGATGCTACAATGGAATTACGGGCAACGCCTTGGGAGGTGAAGCTGTTCATTTGTGCCAGTGCATCAGCAAACTTAAGGTAAACCTGTTTCATTAGGTCAGGGTGGGCTACCGCATACTTCCATTATACAGCTTTTTTATTATTTGAGAGGACAGTGTCGCCTAAGAGGCTAGGTATTGTTATTTCAGTTCCAAAGGTTATTAGCCTACCAGATCTAGTTTAATGGCATTGTGGTTACTGTCTCCCCTTTCTATGACTACTATGTCCTTCATGTGTGACCAAATCTGCAGGAATGAAAATATGAAGTCTATTCTGCTTCTTTGGTTTAAGTATGAGCTGTATCCTGATCAGATAGGGATCTACTATTACAAGCTCTTAGTCCTACCCACAATAAGTAGCTAGGGCTGAACGTCTCTTGACTTGGGGGATGCTAGGTTTGGGTATTGGCCATACGGCATCTTCTTCCGCAGTTAAGTCTAATTCAGAATTGTCAATTGGTTTGAAGGTCACATTAAAGTTCCTGCAATTTGATTTGATTATTTATAAAGCGCATGAATGCCCATGGGCTGCGTGCAGTAGAAAGCTTCTTCACCGCCACTTGACCTGTTTGTATTTTGGCACCTGTATAAGCTTTGATTGGCTGGATCTCAAGGTTCTGGATGGCTCATACCGTTTTACACGGTTTTTCAAAAACTGCGAGCTCATCCCATGCAAGGCTTTGTAGGCCAGACACAATGCCTTAAACTTTATTCTTTTTCCTATTGGGAGCCAGTGGAGGGATTTTAATCTGTGTGTAATAGGTTCAGACCTGGGAACGTCCAGTACCAGCCTGGCTGCTGCGTTTTGGAGTCGCTGCAGTTTAGCCAGATGCTGGACCTGTATCCCTGCATATAAAGCGTTCCCGTAGTCCAGCCTTGATAATGCCAGGGTTGTTACAACTGTTTTACAGGAATCGTGGGGAATGAACGGCAAGAGTTTCCTTATCATTTTCAGGATGAACCAGATGTTAGATGCTAATTTGTTTGACTGGGCATCATAAGATAGTTTGTTGTCCAGAAGGACTCCCAGATTTTTTACCTTATTGACTGGGGATGGGCAATTACCTAAACTATCTGGCCACCAATCCCGGGACCAGATTTCCATGTCTGTTCCCAGTAGCATGACTTCGCTTTTATCTCCATTCAGCTTTAGGCAATTGCTTTGCATCCATTGATTAACCTGTTCCGTGCATATTTTAAACCTATCTGCTGTTGCTTTTGCGTTTTTTGCGATTGACACCACAATTTGGGTGTCGTCAGCATAGGAGACAGATAGAAAGCCACAGTTCCTTATTATTGCCGCGAGAGGTGCCACGTATATGTTGAATAGAGTGGGACTTAGCGAGGACCCCTGGGGTACACCACACAGCGAGTTAAATGGTTTTGATTTAGACTCTCCCAGCTCCACTGTAAACGTTCTGTCAGACAGGTAAGAGGCCAGCAGTGTTCGGGCTGACGCATGGACTCCTGATTCTGTTAGTCGGGTCAGGAGCGTATCATGGTTTACCGTGTCAAAGGCCACCGAGAGATCCAAAAGGATCAAGGCGGCCTTTCCTCTGGCATCCAGTACGCTCCTGAGCTCTTCAGTTGCCATGAGTAGGGCAGTCTCCGTTCCATGTCCCTCTCGGAAACCAAATTGCTAGTGGTCTACGGCATTTGTCTCAGAGAGAAATTGAGACAGCTGTATATTTTCGCAATGGGTCGGTAATTACAGGGTTCCTGTGGGTCTAAGCTTGGTTTCTTCAGCAATGGCAGCACTGAGGCTGTTTTCCATGCCTCTGGGAAGTGGCCGGAACTGATTATTCCTGTAAATAGCAAACCCAATTGCTCACTCAGTAGTTCAGGAAATAAGTGCATCACCTTTGGTGGACAAGGGTCCGTTAGACCCCCGGATTTAGTTAATCTAACCACCTGAAGAATCTGCTCTACTGATGGTGGCCGGAAGTGAAATAGAGGGTTTTCATTGGGTGGAAGTATTTCCTCATTAGGTTCTATGATGGACCGTATGGGCAGAGGTTTGGCTGTCATCTTAAAGGAATCATATACTGCGGTAACTTTATCTACAAAATATTGGCCCAAGTTATTGCAAAATTCGGAGCTTAATGCTGTCTGTTCGGTGCTATCTATATCCGTTTTTTTATTGTGGAGAAGAGTTCTTTGCTAGAATTCTGTGCCTCCTTTATTTTTTGTGTGAAGTATTTGCTTTTTTCTTCTAATATTAATTTTTTGTAGATGACCAGGGAGGTTTTATAGTCATCTTTCAACCGATGATCTTAGTTGATCCTCCATCTCTTTTCTAGTTTACTGCATTTTTGCTTTTGCGCCTTAAGTGAGACCGAATACCATGGTTAGGAATGGGTTTTTCTCCTAGAGGTATCTTTTTTCTGAGGGACTGCTATTTTAATGGCTGAAATTATCCAGCTCGAAATTTCATTTGCGGCTAAATTACTGTCTTGTTCTAATTTAGGAATTGACAGTGCGAGATGCTCCTTTAAGATGTGTGAGTCAGTCTTTGACCAGTTGAAGTACATGGCGTGCCTGGGAGGCGGTGCAGATATAGCCGCTTCCCTTTCCACATTTATAGCGAATGTTATTGCCTTGTGGTCTGACCAGGGCACCGGTAGGATTTCAGTTATCTTAAGGTCTTTATTGGAGATAAAGATCCCATCAAGTGTGTGCCCTGCCTTGTGCGTGTTATGCCTGACAACCTGTTCCATGGCTAGATTGGACAGTGTGTCTATCAATGTCATTGTGTTAGTATCAGAGCATTTTTCTAAGTGCATCTTGAAATCACCCAGAACGGTAAAGTCTGAGTTCTTCACGCTTGATTCCAGAAAAGGGCTCAGTAATTGTAGCAGTGGTGTTTTGGCCCTAGGGGGTCTGTAGATCAGGAGGCCTTTGAACGTATAATTATTAGTAATGTTTATCTGGAAGAGTAGGGTCTCACAGTCTGGGTTGCTGCCCTGTTCTGAGCCCTTGGCCCTCAGTTCATTTCTATAAATGATAGCAAGGCCCCCCCCCTGTTTCCCATTTCTATCCGCCCTGATTATTGAGTATCCTTCCGGAATAGCTAGTGCAAGGTCGATGGAGGAGGCATCGTCAGCCCATGTCTCGGTAATGAAGATGAGGTCGAGGTCTTGGGTTTCTATTAGTTCTGCCATTTCTGAGTTGTGTTTGACTAGTGACCGAGAGTTGATTAACCCGGCCTTGATGGTCTTGTTGTTAGACCTGACCGGATGAGTCGGAAGAGCTGTCATCCTTCTGCTCTGTGTGAAACTGAACGATAGCTGGCATGTAGGGCAGAATTTAACTTCATTCTGCATCAGCAGCGTAGGGCAGGAGGTAGTTGGCCTAAGGGCAAGCAGCTCATTCCTGCAGTAGCTTATTCTCTCAGTGCTAAGCTCAATTTGAATAGGGAGCATGGCCCTAGGCCCGGTCCGGGCGCAGACGGGGGCACACGGGCTTGCCTTTGGCGCGCCTTATCAAGCAAGCATCTGTGGGTAAATTGCCTAAAGTTTCTAAGGACACAAGGGTAGGTGATTCATTGTTTTCACTGATAGGCCCATTATAAATATTATACAAATAGACACAACAATTATCTTTAGTTAAAGCAACACCAAGCATGTGAGGTGAAGTTTCAGGGAGCCTCTTGATTCTACAGTTGAGTGAATTTTTCACCCAAATAACTAGACCCCCCAGCTGGGTGATCTCTGCCCTCAGCAATGGTGGGACAGAAGAAATTTGAATAGCCACACTTATAGAATGGTTCAACACATAAGGATTCCTGGAACTCACAAACTTCATGTGCAACAATCATGAGCTGCGTGGTGCTCTAATGTGAGACTCTGTGTCGGAGCCATTGAGGCTGCTGAACATGATCTGCATGGTGCTGTGATGCAAGGCTTTGCGTTGGATACCGTGAGGTCACAGATCAACTTACTTCTAAGTAAATTAAATGTGGCAATTGAGTATATGCACAATTTTATAATGTTTAAAATGCAAAGTACAAGCCCTTTGTCACTGATTAACACATGCCCAGCCTCACTTTCTCTGGCTTAGCTCCGATCCACAACGCTCAGACGAATCACAAGGCTGCATTGTGGCGTTGTGATTGGGTATCAATAGGCTGGAAACAGGGTGCATCCTGCTTTCTTCCCTGGAAGCAGGGACAGGACCGGGAGAAGGCGACGGCGGGTGGCAGACAGGTAAGTGCAAATGTAAATCCTTTTTTTTACTTCCCTACCCTAAGCCTTCAAATACCAGCCCCCACAATTGATCTTACAGAAGACAGACATTTTCACCAAGGTTAGCTCATCCCTATTTTGTCAACTGGATATTTCTTCACCTTTTGGTAGTCACAATCTTATTTATCGACATGCTCAGGTTTTTCCCCGGATACTAACAATATCACTTGTTTGGTAATCCCTCAATAACTGATGGTATCTCAAATGAGCACATCTTTCATCTAGGTTCCATGTCATATTTTCCAACTTGTTATTGTTGATCAGAGATCCCAACACGATTCCAAAATCCCGAGTTATCTTCTGAATTTTCTTCATAGGCCTCTCCAACTCTTCCATCTATATTATAAATTCATCTGTAGAAAAGGCACTGTTATAAATGAACCTGCCACACTCAACAGGAGGTTTTATTTTAGAGAACCTATTAATTTCAGCTTGCAGCTCTATATACAGGTCAAATAACAGGGATGACATAGGGCAGCCTTGTCTGGTCCTGCTGGCGATGCTGAATTTAGACAACAGTCAGCCATTTATGACTATTTTGGCTGTAGGATGTCTATACAATGCTTGGAATGCCTGAGAGAAACCGCATTTTGTACCAATTCTTTCTAACACCTTCCATGAATCTGACTGGTTTTCCCTAGCAAAGGCTTTGGGTGAATCCAATGTAACAACTGCTAGTGGCCTATGCTTGTGCTCCTCTAGGTCTATCGTTCCTATAAGTATGTGAACTAGCTCATGCACCTATCGCCTAGGAAAAACACATTTGTAGTTGTGATGGATCAATACCCAGCCACCTTACTCAATCTGCAGGCTTGTATTCCAGACAAGACATTATAGACACAAATTACCAATGAAATTAGTCTATATGATTCATACTGCTTGGGATCTTTATTTAGTTTTGGTATTAGAGTGATTGTTGCCTCATCCCCGGACTCCAGAATGGCTTTACCACTATTTAGCATGGAGTTAAATGATTCCCCCATTATTGTTATTATAATTCACTGTATTCCTTTATGTAATTCTCCTGGGATATGACCAACTCCAGCTGCTTTCCCTTTAACTCCTCAGCACTTCCTCTTCTGTAATGGGACAATTCAATTCTTCCAATTGCAATGTTGTTAATTCATGCAGCTTTCTATCTCTCAACCACTCTTCTGCTACTTTTAAGTCCTAGGTCAGTGTTTTCTGGTAACGTCTAAGAAGGCTTGCTTGATTCTGCTAAACTCCTTAGTAAATGAGTTATTCTGAGTATTGAAAACTGATTTTATTTTGTTCTTATTTGGATCCAATCTTGAATTCCATGCTAGAAGGGCCCCACTTCCTTCATCATATTCAGAGTGCTGGATGCTGCTATCTTCCATTTTCTTCCGGTAGTAAAATCCCCTGAGATATTTCTTGGATTTCAAATACCCTACCCTTGTGTTGCTAGGTAATCAAAAGCCTGACAATTGTCTACATTTGGGCTGTAATATCTAGCAAACCCAGCCACATGTGGTTAATTTTGACCCTGACTAGGACCCATCTACCAAAGTTGTCTGTCTTTGCATGAATTATTGCTACATCTGGAATTTGTCTTATCATTCTTGCCACGTTTTGCGTCACAACAGTGTGTTCAGAGCAAACTATCAGTTGCACCCCATCTTTTCCCACTATACAGTTGATTACTTTTACGGCTGGTCAAGTGTGTTTCTTGGGGGATCACAATCGTGTCTCTACTGCTTCTCGATATACTAAGATACGTTTTTCTTTTTACTCTCAGGCTGTTAACATTCCACAATAGTATTGACAGCTCCATGTACCTATCATCCTATATCTGGATTGTGTATTCTTTTACACAAATATATTCAATCAGTGCATGAGAACAGGTTCCCAGTGCCAGATCTCTTTCCCAAAATTGTGAGATTGTTTCCCTCAATTGGCAATACCTTTTGAGTCCTCTGTAAGACCCTAGTAAATGGTACCCCTGGAACATAGGGCCTGAGGTACTAAAGAGTGTCCCCATGGGTTTGTGCATGAAATTGTGCCACCCTAAGGGACCCCTCACCAAGCTCATGCAAACTGCAGCATCAGGCTGCGTGTCTTGGTGCAGACAAAAGTGAAAACACAACAGGACACACGGCCTGTGTGCACTGCCTGCCAGTTTCAGTGAAGCCATCATGTAGCTGGGGAACTCATTTTCATCAGTGTTCAGAATATGCTTTTAAAATGGCTTCCCTGATCACTTGTGCTTGCATTAATGGAACTGACTAATACAGTGGCATATCTGCTCATGCAGTTATGACCTCACATGTAGTTTAGTGCACCCTGCCCTAAGGCAGGGTGCACTAAACTACATGTGAGGTCATAACTGCATGAGCAGATATGCCACTGTATTAGTCAGTTCCATTAATGCAAGCACAAGTGATCAGGGAAGCCATTTTAAAAGCATATTCTGAACACTGATGAAAATGAGTTCCCCAGCTACATGATGGCTTCACTGAAACTAGGGATGTTTGGTATCAAACAACTCGCATTCATAAACCCACACAGATGCAAGCATCGGATTTAGTAATACATGCACCCAGAGGGCAACTTAGAGGTGCCCCGTGAAAACTGACCAGTTACTGGTGTGCTGACAGACTGGCTTTTTGCCAGCCTGCCACCAGAGATGAGTTTTGGACCCCAACGGTGAGAATCCTTGCTCCCCGGGGACCATAGACTAGGCCTGCTCAGGCAGAAGGTGCATTGCACCTCCCGTCCACAGGATGACCTGCTGATTAGCATTCCAAGGCCAGGAAGCGCCAAAGAGGACCAAAGCTTTTGGTATGTGAATCTAGCTTCTTTCACAGGAGTGGAAGCCAGCCAGCCCCCTTTGTCTAGAGCCCTTTGATACCTGGGCAGCTGGGAAAATTAGCAAAGCAAGACAGGCATGTACACCCTCAGGCGAGCACCACCCCTGAACTGGGCTACATGAAGTGGACTTTTCGGAAGTGACCATCTTAGTGATGATACATTTAGGATCTCTGGGACAGGGTTATTCCCACTTCCCCCAAGAAGTGGCCATATAGAGGGCGAAGTAACCCCAGGGGGAAGTAGCCCATTGGCTACTTCTCTATACTCTCTACTTCTTTATACTCCCCTAATGCCCCTAAATTCAGTTTTTAGGGGAGCCCGGTCACCAGGAAATTAGAATCTGCTGACCAAAAGAGGAAGAAAGAGCTGCGAAAGCGACAACTGCAGAAGAAGCAACTGACTTGGCACCAGCCCTGCTGGCTTGTTCACCTATTCTTGACAATTGCACCAAAGTTGTCTTGTCCTGCAAGCTGCTGATCCACCAAAGCCACTTCTCCAAAGACTCAGGAACTGTCATGGAACAGCAGAATTTTTTCCCTGCCTCTTGTATGTACAAAGACTGAAATATGAGGCTCCAAGACCGCAAAAACAGACACTAGAAATCACCACTGCATCTGAGCTGTCTAGCCCAAGCTCAAGTGGGCCAACAGTACCAACGTGGTCCCCAGATTCCTGACGATCTACGAAGAAGAAGGACCCTGAAGAGCCACAAAAGCACAGGCTGTGGAAAAAGCAACTGACCCAGCACCATACCTGCCGGCTTGTATGCTGTTCCCAACCAAGTGTGCCAAAAGTCATCTTGTCCTGCAGCTGCTGTGCTTCCAAAGCCTGGGAGGCCTGCCTGCCTTTAACAAAGAACCATAAACTCCAGTAGAGCAGCGGAGCTAATTCCCTGCATCCAGCACCCCAAAGAAGACAATGAAAGCTCTGGAACCGCAAAAACCCAACACCGCAAAGCACCACTGCAGCCGTGCTTTCTCGCCTGAGCAGAAGTGGGCCAGTGGTGCCAGCATGGCCGCCCCAGCCCTCCAGAGAGAAAGCTCACCTTGGAGTTGCCAACTGTGGACTTCCAAACACCGCCTGCAGCCTCTGTTCGCAGGTCCCTTATACCGTGACTGCTCCTGCTGAAGAAAATCTGCAGGTTCAGTGATACATGCTTTCTTCCCGAGGTTAACATTACCACGACGTGCTTCAATAAAGATTCAAAGTATCAAAATCACCAGTTGCTGAAAAACACTCCTGCCTTGGACCTTGCCCCATACTCACCTTAAGTCCCAGGGAAGGGTGCCGTAATTCGTTGTTAAGGAACCATATGCAGCAGATGCTTTCTTCCCAGGTTGACATTGCCGCAAAGTGCTTCAATTATGATTTAAAGTATCAAAAACCTGTTTTCTTCAAATCTGCTATTTTAAAAAGTATTTACCTGATTTTGATGATCTTGGTGTCTAAAGTTATATAAAGATAAGTGCTATTTTTATAAATTGGTGTGGATCTCTTTATTGTGTCGTGTGTATCATTTATTGGCTGTGTGTGTGCAGCGGATGTCTAACACTTCTCTCTGATAAGCCTAAGGCTGCTTAACCACACTACTCCCTAGAAAAGTACCTTGGGATTGCTAGAGCAACCTCCTGTCCACTAGTAAGGGATCAGATTAGATCAGAAAAGTGTTAAACCATAAAAGCATAATACATATTAAGAGAGCATACATTACATCAAGATAATTTGAATAAAATAGGCTAAGAAAAAGCTCAGACAGTTTAAGAAAGAGGAGGACGGTCCATTTTCATCCAGTATCTAACCACCCCTTTCAGGTTTTTGGCAATATGATCAGTCATGGGTCCATCATTCAAATATTGCAACTTTAAAAAGGCAGGACGACATTGTCTCAGACCATGCCACTTTAAAATAGGTAAAATCCATTTTGTCCTGAGCATAGAATAAAATTTGCAAAAAAACATAACATGAATTGTCGACTGAGCAGAGATATTATCACACGGACATAAACATGGAGGGCCAGATTCACGGAACTAACTTAAGACAAAATCCTAAACTTACTACCATTTTGGTATTCACAGAAGGCACTTACTCATTTTGGTATGCACAGAAGGCACGTACGCATTTCGGTATTCACAGAAGTTAGGACTCCTAACTTTAGGACTCCTAAATGCCTTCTGTGAATACCAAAAGTCTTAAAGTTAGGATTTTTCTCAATTTAGGAGTAGTAAAGTTAGGACTCCTCACTTTAGGACTACTAAATGACTTCTGTGAATACCGGAAGTCTTAAAGTTAGGATTTTTCTCAGTTTAGGAGTAGTAAAGTTAGGACTCCTAACTTTAGGACTCCTAAATGACTTTTGTGAATACCAAAAAGCTTAAAGTTAGGATTTTTCTCAGTTTAGGAGTAGTAAAGTTAGGACTCCCAACTTTACTACTCCTAAACTGAGAAAAATCCTAACTTTAAGACTTTTGGTATTCACAGAAGGCATTTAGGAGTCCAAAATTAGGAGTCCTAACTTCTGTGAATACCGAAATGAGTAAGTGCCTTCTGTGAATACCAAAATGAGTAAGTGCCTTCTGTGAATACCAAAATGGTAGTAAGTTTAGGATTTTGTCTTAAGTTAGTTATGTGAATCGGGCCCAGAGAGCGAAACCAATCGTTAGTGTTTGGAAAAGTGACCCTGATGTGAAAAATACCAAGGCGTAAATGGGTCAGTAACAACCTATCATAGGTTCCTGTGGTATTTAATAGGTATGGTTGTATTCCTGAGTGAGTCAGAAGTAGTTGGTGTGCTCTCACTGACGGTTTCACACTGTTGGTAGCTAAATTAATATACTCCAAGTCATCTAGACATAATGATTTTATATTATTTCTGGTGACCTTATTCAAACTATCAGGATTAGAAAAATACTCGGGGTGTCCTAAATCCTCTAAGAAATATTTAACGTAGGTCAACCAGGGAATGCGGTCTGCCCCATCAAGGGACAGGCAATCGTTGATCAAGTCCCTGTTCAGGCTAGTAGAAGTACCGGTCCAAGCCTTATGCCACAGCAGGATAGGCTGCAGTTTAATCAGATCCGAAAGATAAGGCAAACCCAGCTTAGCACGGCATATGAATATGGCTGTACTATTAGGGATCGCTAGGAGATATCTTAAAAACCTATTTTCTACTAGCTGCAGGCACTCTACATTAGAATAACCCGATGCCCGCTCCATACACAGCAATCGGTGTACATTTAGCTTTGTAGATTGTTAGTAGATCAGCGATTGGGCGCCTTCCTAATTTTCTAGCAAAGTGGATCAATGCACCAGTTGCTTTACAAAATAATAATTTTCTAGATTCTATGGCTTTAGCCCATAGACCCCGTCTTTCAAATACAATGCCCAAGTAGGAAAAGTGAGTAGTAAATTAAAGTTTCCTATTATCAGTGAAGAAATCTCGGCACTTGAAACTGGGCACTAGTAAGGGAATACCTGGACTCTTTGCATAGTATACCTCTTTTTGATGTACCAAATAAAGAACCAGCTTCCTAAAGGGTGAAGTGCGTGAGCTAGGTGAAGCATTATTGGCAGCCCTTTCTGCAGTATTACCAATATTGACCATAAAAACGGGTGATATGACTCAGTAATACTATGACCGGCAATGTTTCTGGGGGCTTTTCATGGCACAAAAATGTTCCAGTCATCAGTCTGAAAACTCCAGAGAGGTGTATGTTATTACCGCTCCACATCTGGTATTACCTCTCTATTTAATAACAATCTGTTTTCATCAAAGTACAAAGCTCAGAAAATATCAGGTAACCTAATTAACCAAAACAGGGCACAATTAATATTTAGGCTGGCATCCCGATTCTCCACCGGGGAGAAAGTGAAAATTACTACCAGAGGTGCTGCCTCCCTAATTTAGTAATAACTGCCAAGCTGGTGGGTTTTTTTCATGGCGGTTTACTTTCAGTGCTTTTTGCAGTTTGGTGCAGGACTCCATTAAAATGGCAGAGTTTTTCAACAAACTGTTTTCTTTTTTTTTTTTTTTAAGAAAATTCCAAAGATGGATTTTCTTTTTAAAACTAAAAAGGGAAATGCAATGCACCCCTTGCCATGGAGTCCTCATTCTGGACTGTCTTACATTTGCGGGATTTTGGATGTTCCCCATATACCTAGAACACCACAGAACACCACTCTTGATATTTATTTTTATCACTCCAATATTGCGCCTATGTTGTCAGGCCACAGACTCCATTCTGGTACTTGTCATTCTGGCCTAAAGGTCGCACCCCTATGAGGATGATGCTTTACATGTGATACGCTTATCTTGAGACGGCACTTCTCGATTCAGTAAACAGACCATACGAGAATTTTCCTCCGGCCAGTAGATTCACTCATTATCTTGGGTAAGTGGCACATGATGTCTCTTTTGTGTCTGTTGTTGTTTCTGTATGTATCTCTTCGTATTTGCTTTTTTCTTTTGTGCAATGGTGCATCCCTGAAATTGTTGTATCTACTTAATTTATTCCAGCCTTGAAAAAGCTATAGGTTTGGGGCCTAGATGGGGCAAAACACATGTTGGGTAAAAGTTGTGATATTTGTTGGAAAGAATTCTACTTATCAGCATCCATCCATGTAATATATTTTAATGTGGAAGGATTGCTTGTGCAAGACTAAATGTCAAGGAACCATGACATCTGTGTTTTCATTTAAATACAACTGCACAAATAAAAAGCACAATGATGTAATCATCACCATTGCTAATGATGTACTGAATAATGTGTGTAACTTTTGTTGTGAAACCTAGCATTCAAACATCTTCAAACTTAGGAAACGTGTGGTTCATTTTCAGTGACTTTGGTATCTCCTTATTAGATCTAAAAATGGGTCTGCTTTACAGATGATAACTTTTAACTTCAAAATGGCCCTTAAATGAGTCAAAAGCATTTTAAACATGCCTAAATCAACTTATCCTGTATTTCAAATTCACACTTAATTTTGACCACGGAAAATAGCACTTTTTTTTAGACCTACTTCCACAGCATAAGGGTATCAACATTTAAATAGGATTATACACATCATTAACAGATACCAGCAACCTTTACAGGTATCACACAAAATACCTTTCAAAGGGGCCATTTCTATGGATTCATAGAAACTGTTCAAAGAAAGAAGAATTATTTCCCCTTGCAAATACTTTGAAGGACAAGCTTATGGAGCAATAGTATCCAAGAGAGTTAGCTCATAACACTAAAAAAGGAGCGTGGTTCACTCCTTAGGGAGCAGGTCCTGGTATCTTATAAGAAAAGGATGATGTCGTCTAGTATGCGTTACTACCTTCAACTCCATGTTGACAAGATCAAGAAAATGATAGACACAAATTGCCATTCCCTGCAACTGATGAAATTAGGGAATCCTATGTTTGTATTTAGGACAGGAATTAATTTAAGGGAATCTCTTGAAGTATAAAGACTGCCAGAAAGACAAATTCAGTTGTCACTAGGGGGATTACCAAAGGTTAAATGTCACTTTAAATATGGCAGTGTCTGTGCATTTAGTAAAATTATATGGAAGTACAAAAATATACCTGTAGTCTACGGCCTTCTGAGAGAGAGGAAGGAAACTCTCTCCTTGAAACTGTGCCTTTTTTGTTTCAGCTTTAGAGTTAATACCAGTTGATGGTTAGGATCGAGGGTAATATCAGGGGGCTTGACTACATACTAATAATTGAGTTGCATACTAACCCTCTGGAGAGAGGCCTCCTACTTTCTGGCTGAGTTCAGTATGAAAAATTTAATTTGTGTACTGATGCAGATTAAAATATGAGAGTGGTCCACTATTGGTCAGGGAGAAGAGAACATTGATTCAAGGACTAAATTGGCTTGGTCTATAAATTGTGTGGGTATTTATGGTTTAGTTCCCTCACCTTACACATTATTGAAGCTGTTATCTGCAAAATGCAGCTACCAATAGTCATTGATTGCAACTAGAATATTTAGCTTGTGTTGACCTTTTATGGATAGAATGTCGATTAAACAATGGGCCGTGGTATTAGGTGGTCATTATGATGAGGTAACGTATATTACACAGAGACCTTTGAAATTGTTTTCCTATTTTGTCAGTTATGTGTTTGAAAAACATTTAGTACACAAACCTTCCTTACTATCCCTTAGATGGTGAGGTGGTTTGAAACTTGAAAGGGTTGATCTGGGTATCTTAGTTAGGAGTATTTCAGGAAAGAGGACTTACAGGGATAAATTGAGTGCAAAAATGGATGGGATATATTAGGGACAAGGCACAATAATCATGATAACCTGTTTTAATTTTTGAGAAAACCGTTGCAGACATGCATTTTTGGGAATTCGATGAACATTCTCAATGTATAGTAAAAGAAATAACTGAAAAGGAGGGAAGGGACAAATCAACAAAATATGAACTGAGTCTAAAATAAGAAGTGCTACCTTTGTGAAGAGTTAAGAAAAAGGCATCAAGGAGTAGGGCACACCAATGATGAAGATACCTAAGAGTTCGGAGAACAGATGGGTTTAGAGGGTGGGATCAACAAGTGGGTAGAATTAATTATGGTAAGAAATGAAAGGGTTCCTATAGATGAGGGGTGCTTGACTTTACTGAGCCCACCACCGAACAATATGCACAAATAATTGATATGAGTAGTTTGAGAAAACAGAGCTTGTTCATAAAAAGAAATATTAACGATAGAAGTAGCAAAAGTAGCTGATCGGTAGAAAGCATGTTATAATTTACAAGTATGAAAAGAAAGTACAAGCTACCATAAAAAGACTGTGGTGTAAGGTTAGAGCCATAAAAGGCAGAGATGAAGAAAAAGAGAAACGAAAGGTGCAAATAATTTGGTTTACTTGAACAATATATCAAAGGCCCTTGCACCAGACAAGCCAGTACTGGAATTCATAGCGAGGAAGTTAAAAGAGTAATAACCAGAACAAGATATGGCGTTGGCAATGAAGAAGAAAAGGATGCTCAGGATGATCTTGAAGATATTGAGGAAGCTTCAGGACAGTGGTAGAAAAATGATGGATGAAGAAAGAAGATAAATAAAGCGAGGAGTCATATAGTGTTTCTTTTCTTACCAAGTGGCAAAGTAATAGCCTGTTTTATAGTGATTTCAAATCCAACACCTCCAACACTGTGCTTTGTAAAGACCTGAGAATTAATAAACCAGGCATCAGTGTGATCTTATCATCAAGGAACCGGAACATCTGATGGCAGTGGTGGAGGAAATCAAGGCTTTCTTGGACCTTTCATCTACTAATCTCCAGGCATTATGATATGTTTCACCAATCCCATTTGGTTCTTAAACAGGGAATGTGCAATTTTCAGACCTCCGTTTATTTACCAGTGTTTAATTTCATGGCTCTGCTAATCTTTTTTCATTTAGTAAAGCCCATGCTAACAAATCTACCAACCGCCAGATACAAAGTTCCCCTCAATGCTGTCAAACACTGCATCAAATCATTCCCAACCGCTCAGTCCCACAGTTAATCAACAAATGCAAATATCATGAATCACTTCTTCTTAAAGAAAATAAACAAAATCATGTCCCACACCAACAACTGAAAGCAGAAATGCAGGACCCCTAAAAGCCTGCACCACTCTATACTCAAGTGGACAGCCTTCAATCTCCTCTTGCAAGCTGACGTAACCAACATTCAAAATGTACTCAAGCATACCTCCTCCAAAATGGGTACCCAGATTTTAAAGGCTGCCTGTTTCCTATAGAGTCCCACAAGGATCCATCTGCATTTCCATAATTTTCAACCTGCACTTAGAGCTTGTGAATACTTTACTCAATGACAAAAACATCAAGATCCATCAATATGTTGAGATATAGAGATCTACCTCAAACATTCAATGACTTAAAACATTATTTTACGATAATTCAGAACTGGATGTCCTGCACCTACTTGTAACTCAGCCAGTTGAAGACTTATTCGCACTTATTCTCCAATAGTACCAATCAAATCTTGCTTTAAGCCTGGCTAGCAGACATAAAGCTTACCGGCTTCACTTTCCAGTTGACAGTTAATGCAAAATAACCTGGATTCTCCCTTGACATAGGCCGACTACTTTAAGGAGCACATATGGAAGAATACCAAGACAGCTTGGTACCAGCTTTCCCTCCTGAAAAGGTGACATGCTTTCTACATAAAAGAGACTGCAAATCAACCCTGCAAGCACGGGTCCCCACCACCTGCATGGAGGCAATACTCTGTTCATTGTATTTTCCAAGTATACATTATTTCCCTTGAAAGGAATCCAACACCTCCTGGGTTCTCTCATCAAAAGATTCAAAAAATGCAAACACATCACCTCAACACTGAAGAAACTTCCAGACATCCTTAAGATAAGCTGCATGACCTACAAGGCTATCAGAAACAAACCCCAACCATAACAGCTGAGAAACTAGTTATATTGAGACAGCCAATGCTACATAAGGAGCCAAGACATTACCAGATGAGAAACACAGAACTAGAGGAAAGAAAAGACAAAAATACAAGCATTCTCAGTCCACGCCCCTAGACTGTGGAGCAACATCTCTATCACCATCAGAAGTCTACTACACCTGCATATCAGAATAAGTGCAAATCAGGAAAAAACTGAAGACACGCCTTTTCAAGAACCTTATCACCTCAAGCACTGGGTACTAACCCCTTCTGGAAGAAACAAAAGACTCATCCTTTCCCAGGGCACTATTCCCTAACCATTTAGGGGCCCAGTTTATCTGTGCCTCAGTCCTACAATGTACCTTGAGATCTCACCCTTCTGTTTAGCACTACATTGCTTGACATCGATGGCTGTGCTATAAAGTACCCTACATACATACGTACTAAGTTATGGGGTGTAAAGAAGTGTCTGAATGGAACCAAATGAAGAGAGCCAAATGAGGGAACCTGATTTTCTTCAGGGTAGATTAAGAGGGGTCTGCCCAGTAGAACATTTTGGAGAACAAATTAGACCAAATGGTGCATTTTCAAATACAAAATTTGCCAAAATGCTACAGTTTTTACGGACAGTTCTGAAAAACTGTCCAATAATTTCATGTCAATGTTTAATTCACTGCAGAAAGATTGATGTGGTTCCTTATACTGTAATCACCTCAACATGTGTAACAATGGTGTAAACTATTATCTATATGAAACGAGTTCTCCATCTTGTGAACACAAATTCAAGAAGCTATTGTCAAGATGTATTTTCAATCTTCCATGCAAGTACTGTAAGTACAAAACATATGTGCTAGCAATGTTGTTATAACTTTACATGCTCTTATAGCTTACATTTTATGGCTATTTTCTTCCTGCAGCACGCTCTGCCATCTACCTGACTTGGTCTGTGTTATTAAAAATAAATAAACAATAATAATAATAATACAAGAACGCTGTGGTAACGCTGTGGTGATGCTGAGATAATATGGCGAGCTTTGTGCCCATTGTGAGTGACGGCTGCGAAAGCAGTGTTCACTAATTTGACGGTAATGACTTGAAGATCTTTCAATTCCACTGGTATACCTTGGGATTCCAGCTGACTAAAACTGAGCTGTGCAACTGAATGCCCTGTGGTCTTACTACACAGAAATAGAGACAGTCTGAAATTAATGGCTTCCCTCAGGAGATCCCACTAAAGAAGCCACTGTATATTAAGCCACTAAACACATTTGAATTGTCGTGTACAGTGGGAAATCAGTTCTGCAGTTGCAGTACTTTTATTTTTTTCAGGGAACTAAGGCACGAAATGGCTATACTGAGATAAAATTTAAAGGCTGAATTTAGCAATAAGTCTCCTAAATTCTAGCACAATTCTTCACTTACTTTCCTATTTTATCATCAGTATTTTAAATTAATAATTTGTTTCTGTTAGACCTGGCATCATTGGCATGAGTCTCTCCTCCATTTTTTTCTGTTTGCCTCCTCTGTTTACGATGTTTTTGCTGGATTATTGCTTTGGGCACTGTGCCACTGCTGATCAGTGCCACAGTGCAAGTGCTCCCTATGTTAAATTGTTACATTGATTGGTGTTACCATGATTGGCTTGGTTGACTTACTGTTCAGACCCTAGTCTAGTGCACTGCGTGTGCCAAGGGCGTGTAAGTTAACTACTGCTGGTGGGCTTGCAGCACTGGTTGTGCCACCCACAGAAGCAGCGTGTAAAATGTGTCTCAGGCCTGCCACCGCAGCGCCTGCGTGCAGTCCCTGACTGCCATGTCGACTTGGTAAGGAAACCTACTTACCAGTCTCTAAACCTTCACTTTGCCACATTTCAGACACCTCTGTGGTAGGCCCTAGGGCAGGGTGCATTGTTGGTAAAAGGTAGGTCATGCCCTGATGTGTGTGGCATGACCTAATAGTGAATTACAGCCATTTTTCGTTTTTCACTATTGAAGGGCTACCTGCCTCCAATAGGCCAGACTGGGCAGACTGATTATTAACTCCATTATAATCTATCTGACTCAGGGAGCATGGTAGCAAGTCGAGTTTAGTATCCCTGAACTCAGAATTTAATAACACACCCTTTAGGATGGATGGTTTTTAAATTCTATGTTTGGAAATAGCACTTTTAGAAAGTGGCTATTTCCTTGTCCAACTATCTACCGGTCTCTGCTGGTTTGGTGTGTGTGTCCGGGGCTGGGTGGCTCCAGAGGTCTGAGTGAGTCAGTGTGGGGTGAATGGGGCGTTTACACATAGAGTGAGGGAAGAGTAGCCTGCCCTGCCTGACACAATACTGGCTCCGCCTCCTGCTGGGCGACTGATAGCCCTGCTCCTGCCAGTGACAATACTGGCTCCGCCTCCTGCTGGGCGGCTGAGGACCCTGCCCTGCTCAGTGAATAGGCCAGGTGCCTCTGCCTGGCAACACCCACAACAAACCTGAGATGGTGGGAATCTCCCTGCTTGGACAAAGGGAACAAAGGGAAAAAGGGGTATAAGAGAAGGACCCCTGAATCAAGAACTCGGATCACTTCTGACAAGGAAACCTGTACCAAGGACAAGAAGCCTGCTGATCTAAGGACTTGCCTCCCCTTTCTGCCAGAGTGCTGTTTTGCTGTGGAGGAACCTGAAAGCTGCTTCTTTATTTTTGCCAAGGAACAAGGAGAGAGGAACTTGGTGTGTACTCTCTGAACACTTGCTAGGAAATCTCCAAGGACTGGAAGAGTGCCAGTCTCCTGTTGAAGTCACAGGGCCAAAGGACTTCACCATCTACTGAATTGCTGAATTGCTGGAAAGTGTTGTTTCCAGTACACAAGGGAAAATCTGCAGTCTCGACGCCAGCAGCAACGCTAGTGAGCAGTGGGTATCGGCCCCGGCTCCAAGTGACCCCGTCTCGACGCCGGTATCAATGCCAGTGAGGAGTGAGTATCGGCTCTACCTCCAAGCGACCCCGTCCCGACGCCGCTGCTGATCGCATCGACTCGACGCCCTTCTCGACGCTGTGAGCGCTGCTCCGGCCCGACATCCCTCGACACCGCTGCGGATTGACCCGACTCCGAGGCACGATCGACGCCGACCTCGACGCCGACATCTCGACGCCGTGGATCATCATTTTCTTCGTTTCTCAAGGTACTGTACTTGTGGGGTCTGTTGCGACTCCAGGCTCGACGTAGCGCTCCTCGCGGTCAACGCCGAACCTTGGGAATCTTGTAGACTCGACGTCGTGTGACTCCTGTGGGGGTTACATTGTTGCCAAAGAACTGTGCTCAGAAGAATACTTTGCTAAAGAACTACTTGCCAAGAAGAAACCTTACTTGAACTATTATTTTCCTTCCAAAGAGTATTTATTAAGACTGTGGTATATTTTTGTCGTTATTTGGTCTTGTGCTAAACCTTATATAAAAATCCTATTTTTATAATACCTTCTGTGTCGTGTCCATCTGTAGTGTATTCACTTTATTACTGTATGTGGTCATAAATGCTTAACACACTGCCTCTGAGATAAGCCTGTCTGCTCTGCCAAGCTACCAAGGGGGTAGCAGGGGTTATCTGAGTGTGTAATCCCCTTTCCCTGACTAGAGTTGGTTGGTCCCTATTTGTCAGAAGTGTATACCTCTGCCAACTAGAGACCGCCGGTTCTAACATTGGTGGTCAGCGGTGAGGATTTGAACTTTGCATTTATGACTCATGTGCAGTGATTAGTGTACGCTACATAGTGAAAGCAGACCATAACGCAGCCACATTCGGTTTTGGTAGGATTGCCTATTTTTGTTCTCCGCTTTCCTGGAGCTTATTTTCTTAAACACTGCCAGTTTTGACCATGGAGAATGCCGGAGCTGCTACACCTGTGGAGAATGTTGTGGGGGAATTCGATAAGGAGAAGATAGATTCCTACACGCTAAAAGATCTAAAAGGATTTTGCAAGCAGTTTAAAGTTCCTACCACAGGTGTCTCAAAGAAAGAGGGCTTCCTCAAAGCGCTGAAGGCCTGGTTAGAGGCCAGAAATCCCTCTGATCCGGTGGTGGTACCGGAAGAGGAAGAAGAAGAGGAAGAGGAAGAGCCCACAGGTGGGCCAGTGTCATCTCCAGGCAGTAGTGCGTCCTCTAGGAGCCTTTCCCCTGAAGAATTAGAAGACAGGGAGAAGGAGAGGGGGTACAAGTTAGAAATGGCAAAACTTAAATTAGGAGGGCAGTTGGAATTAGAGAATGCGAGAAGCAAGAGAGAAGCGGAAATGGAGAGCAAAAGATTAGATTTTGAGAGAGAGAAATTAGCGTTTGAACGTGAGAAGATGGTGAGGGAGATGGAGCTTAAAACTAAGAGTTTAGAGTTGAATCCCTCTGGTGGCAGCACTCCATCTGTGCCTGCAGAAAGTAGGTTTTATTTTCCTAAAGATGTGATCAAGGATTACAGTAAGAATGAAGATATTAGCCAATGGTTTAAAGCGTATGAGTTAGCATTGTTGGCCCACCGGGTCCCTGAGAAGGATTGGGGAACGGGGTTGTGGAGCCGCTTTACAAACGAGGGGAGAGATACCTTGTTGAGCCTTCCTGCTGAGGATAGGATGTCTTATACTCATATGAAAGATGCTTTAATGCTGAGATATGGCTTAACTCCAGAAAAGTACAGACAAACCTTTAGAGAATGTAAGAAGTTGCCTGGTACTACGTGGGTTGAATATGTGTCTTTTTTCTGCAGAACCATGGATGGTTGGATAAAGGGTAGCAAGGTTGATAGTTATGATGCTCTTTATGATTTGTTTGCGTGGGAGCACTTGTCTAATAACTGTTTTCCCGAGCTACGCCAGCACCTTGTTGATAGCAAGCTATCTAACCCTAGAAAACTTGCTGAGGAGGCGGACCGCTGGGTCAGTACCAGGGTCCACAAGGGTCCAGTGGGAGACTCAGCCAAAGGTGGGCAGGGTCCCCAGCAGAAGAGTGGGGGGGACAGGGGTAAACAGAGGGAGTTTCAGAAAGGGCCCCAAAGTAATCCCCAAGGGAACCAAGGGAAGGGTTCCCAGCCTCCCCCTGGAAAGAAGCCAGAGGCCCCGACAGGTAAACCTGTTCACAGGGGCCCCATGACCTGCTATGCCTGTAAGCAGGTGGGACACCGTTATTATGATCCCCAGTGCCCCATGAAGGATTCGAATGCACCGCCGCGTGCACCCCCTCGTCAGGTAGCGAGTGTAGCCCTGGGAGGGGAGGAGATGGGTGCCCCCGGTGGGTGGGGTCCCGCAGAAATGTCCCTGGTCTCTTTAGGAGACGTGGAAATGGTCCCTCCAACCCCTCTGCCTAGTAACACTAAGAAATATAGGCAGTGGGTGACCATTAATGGCCATAGGGTGGAAGCTCTCAGAGACACCGGAGCGAGTGTGACAGCTGTCAAGTGTCACTTGGTGTCCAGAGAGCAGGTGGTCCCGCATGCATTCTACCCCGTTGTAGCTGCTGACAACTCACAGAGTCAGTGTGAGGTAGCTCAAGTTCCTTTTGAGTGGGGGGGGGTCTCAGGTACTCTTCAGGTTGCTGTGAGGCCCGCCATGCCTGTTGATTGTCTCTTGGGCAATGATTTGGAGGACTCCCCTTGGGCTAAGGTGGAGAGAAAATCGCATCTGGAAATGTTGGGTCTGCCTGAGTGGGTGTGTGCGACCACCCGGTCCATGTCAGTTAGTAAGGGTGTTGATGGGGGCCCGGAGCCTGAAAGTATGGCCCAGGGCCCAACCGTGAAGAGAAGAGGCAGGGGGCGCGGGAAACCGTCCCCCATCGTTCCCGCGGTCCAGGAGGGAGCAGACCCTGAGGGGGATGCCCTGGAACCGACAGGAGAACAAGTGGCCGAACTGGGAGACCTGCCCGAGCTGACCCATTGGCAGCAGGATGGTGGTCCCTCCAGGGAGGAATTTTGTGCTGAACAGAAAGTGTGCCCTTCTCTTGTGGGTATGAGGCAGCAGGCCTCAGCCCAAACGACAGGTGATCAGTCAGGATCACATTGGGTCTACTGGGAGAACGACCTCCTGTATAGCGAGCCTAAGGCTGCTGAACCTGGGTCAGCCCGTGTGCTGGTGGTACCCCAGCGCTTCAGAGCCTTCCTACTGGGGTTGGCTCATGACGTTCCGTTAGCTGGACATCTGGGGCAGGACAAGACCTATGACAGGCTTGTCACCCATTTTTATTGGCCCCAGATGAGACGGGATTCAGATATCCATTGTAGGACCTGTCAAACTTGCCAGGCAAGTGGGAAAAGTGGGCGGAAGCAGAAGGCTCCCCTCCAACCTTTTCCCGTCGTCAGTACCCCCTTTGAGCGAGTGGGAATTGACATTGTGGGGCCACTGGACCCCAAGACAGCCATGGGCAACAGGTTTATCCTGGTCTTGGTGGACCATGCCACCCGGTACCCGGAAGCCATCCCTCTCCGAACAGTGACGGCCCCCGTGGTGGGACGGGCACTGATGGGTGTTTTCTCCCGCATGGGGTTCCCCAGAGAGGTGGTGTCAGACCGGGGCACCAACTTCATTTCGAATTATATGAAGTCTCTGTGGAAGGAGTGTGGGGTAACCTACAAGTTTACCACTCCTTACCACCCTCAAGGTAATGGGCTGGTTGAGAGATTCAACCGGACCCTAAAAGGCATGATCATGGGTCTTGAAGAACCAATGAGGCGTAAATGGGACGTCCTCTTGCCATGCCTGCTGTTTGCTTACCGTGAGGTGCCACAGAAGTCTCTAGGGTTCAGCCCCTTTGAGCTTTTGTATGGTCACCCGGTAAGAGGACCTTTGAGTCTGGTCAAAGAAGGCTGGGAGCAATCTCCCAGGAAACCTCCCCAGGATGTATATAGTTACATGCTGGCCTTTAGGAACCAGACTCGGCGCTTCAGAGATCTTGCTCAGGCAAATCTGGAGGCCAGCCAGGAAGAGATGAAGCGGTGGTACGATCAGAATGCCACTCTGGTTGAGCTTCAACCTGGTCAGAAAGTTTGGGTCATGGCCCCTGTGGAACCTTGTGCGCTCAAGGACAGGTGGACTGGACCATTTGAGGTTGTGGAGAAAAAGAGCGATGTCACCTACTTGGTGGACTTGAAGTCTCCCAGGAACCCCTTAAGGGTCCTGCATGTCAACCGGTTAAAGCCCCACTTAGAAAGGTCCGAAGTGGGCATGCTCCTTGCCACAGATGCTGGGATGGAGGAGGAGAGTGAGCCTCTTCCTGACCTCCTGTGTGCAAAAGAAAAAGATGGGTCAGTGGATGGTGTTGTCCTCTCTGACACCCTGACCCCTGAGCAGCAGCAAGATTGTCGCCATCTGTTGGTACAATTCCCTGATCTGTTCTCCTTAATCCCTGGTGTCACTCAGTGGTGTGTCCATGATGTGGACACTGGGGACAGCACTCCTGTGAGGCACAAGGCCTACAGGGTGACTGAAAAGGTCAGAGCATATATCAAGGAGGAGGTCTCCAAGATGTTTGCCTTAGGGGTGGTTGAGTCCTCTAGCAGTCCTTGGGCCAGCCCAGTGGTCTTGGTCCCAAAGGCTGCAGCGCCTGGTGCTTCACCAGAACTTCGGTTCTGTGTGGATTACCGAGGACTCAATTCGGTCACCAAGACTGACGCGCACCCCATCCCCAGAGCTGATGAGCTCATCGATCGGTTGGGGGCTGCCCGGTACCTTAGTACGTTTGATCTAACGTCTGGGTACTGGCAGATCGCCTTGACTGATGGGGCAAAAGAGAGGTCTGCATTCTCCACACCAGATGGGCACTACCAGTTCCGTGTGATGCCCTTTGGGATGAAGAATGCCCCTGCCACATTCCAGAGGTTGGTTAACCAGGTATTGGCCGGGCTGGAAGATTTCAGCGCCGCCTACCTGGACGATATAGCAGTGTTCAGCGCCAGCTGGGAGGAACACTTGCGCCACCTCCAGGAAGTGTTGTTGGCCCTGCGCAGAGCAGGCCTCACAATCAAGGCTAGTAAGTGCCAGATTGGGCAGGGTTCAGTGGTGTACTTGGGGCACCAAGTAGGGAGCGGCAAGGTGGCCCCCCTGCAACCCAAGATAGATACCATCCTGGCTTGGGAACCGCCCAAAACCCAGACTCAGGTGAGAGCCTTCTTGGGTCTCACGGGTTACTACAGGAGGTTTGTCAAGGGGTATGGCAACATTGTGCACCCCTTGACCTCGCTGACTTCCAGGAAGCAGCCGAGACTTGTGATCTGGACTGACGCCTGTCAGAACGCCTTTGACACCCTGAAAACTGCAATGTGTACAGCACCGGTCCTCCAGGCACCCGACTTTTCAAAAGAATTCATTGTCCAGACAGACGCTTCAGAGCATGGTGTGGGGGCTGTTCTAGCACAGATGAATGAGGAGGGCCGAGACTTACCTGTAGCCTTCATCAGCCGGAGGTTACTTCCCAGGGAACAAAGGTGGAGTGCGATAGAGCGTGAGGCATTTGCTGTGGTCTGGGCGCTGAAGAAGCTAAGACCCTACCTGTTTGGGACTCACTTCCGGGTTCAGACAGACCACAGGCCCCTCAGATGGTTAATGCAGATGAGGGGTGAGAACCCAAAACTGCTGAGGTGGTCCATTTCCCTACAGGGGATGGACTTTACGGTGGAACACCGCCCTGGTACAGATCACGCCAATGCTGATGGTCTGTCCAGATTTTTCCGCCTTAGTGATGAGGACTCCCTGGGTGAAGGGTAGTTCTCCCCACATTTCAGCTGGAGGGGACACGTGTTAGACCTGGCATCATTGGCATGAGTCTCTCCTCCATTTTTTTCTGTTTGCCTCCTCTGTTTACGATGTTTTTGCTGGATTATTGCTTTGGGCACTGTGCCACTGCTGATCAGTGCCACAGTGCAAGTGCTCCCTATGTTAAATTGTTACATTGATTGGTGTTACCATGATTGGCTTGGTTGACTTACTGTTCAGACCCTAGTCTAGTGCACTGCGTGTGCCAAGGGCGTGTAAGTTAACTACTGCTGGTGGGCTTGCAGCACTGGTTGTGCCACCCACAGAAGCAGCGTGTAAAATGTGTCTCAGGCCTGCCACCGCAGCGCCTGCGTGCAGTCCCTGACTGCCATGTCGACTTGGTAAGGAAACCTACTTACCAGTCTCTAAACCTTCACTTTGCCACATTTCAGACACCTCTAAGGTAGGCCCTAGGGCAGGGTGCATTGTTGGTAAAAGGTAGGTCATGCCCTGATGTGTGTGGCATGACCTAATAGTGAATTACAGCCATTTTTCGTTTTTCACTATTGAAGGGCTACCTGCCTCCAATAGGCCAGACTGGGCAGACTGATTATTAACTCCATTATAATCTATCTGACTCAGGGAGCATGGTAGCAAGTCGAGTTTAGTATCCCTGAACTCAGAATTTAATAACACACCCTTTAGGATGGATGGTTTTTAAATTCTATGTTTGGAAATAGCACTTTTAGAAAGTGGCTATTTCCTTGTCCAACTATCTACCGGTCTCTGCTGGTTTGGTGTGTGTGTCCGGGGCTGGGTGGCTCCAGAGGTCTGAGTGAGTCAGTGTGGGGTGAATGGGGCGTTTACACATAGAGTGAGGGAAGAGTAGCCTGCCCTGCCTGACACAATACTGGCTCCGCCTCCTGCTGGGCGACTGATAGCCCTGCTCCTGCCAGTGACAATACTGGCTCCGCCTCCTGCTGGGCGGCTGAGGACCCTGCCCTGCTCAGTGAATAGGCCAGGTGCCTCTGCCTGGCAACACCCACAACAAACCTGAGATGGTGGGAATCTCCCTGCTTGGACAAAGGGAACAAAGGGAAAAAGGGGTATAAGAGAAGGACCCCTGAATCAAGAACTCGGATCACTTCTGACAAGGAAACCTGTACCAAGGACAAGAAGCCTGCTGATCTAAGGACTTGCCTCCCCTTTCTGCCAGAGTGCTGTTTTGCTGTGGAGGAACCTGAAAGCTGCTTCTTTATTTTTGCCAAGGAACAAGGAGAGAGGAACTTGGTGTGTACTCTCTGAACACTTGCTAGGAAATCTCCAAGGACTGGAAGAGTGCCAGTCTCCTGTTGAAGTCACAGGGCCAAAGGACTTCACCATCTACTGAATTGCTGAATTGCTGGAAAGTGTTGTTTCCAGTACACAAGGGAAAATCTGCAGTCTCGACGCCAGCAGCAACGCTAGTGAGCAGTGGGTATCGGCCCCGGCTCCAAGTGACCCCGTCTCGACGCCGGTATCAATGCCAGTGAGGAGTGAGTATCGGCTCTACCTCCAAGCGACCCCGTCCCGACGCCGCTGCTGATCGCATCGACTCGACGCCCTTCTCGACGCTGTGAGCGCTGCTCCGGCCCAACATCCCTCGACACCGCTGCGGATTGACCCGACTCCGAGGCACGATCGACGCCGACCTCGACGCCGACATCTCGACGCCGTGGATCATCATTTTCTTCGTTTCTCAAGGTACTGTACTTGTGGGGTCTGTTGCGACTCCAGGCTCGACGTAGCGCTCCTCGCGGTCAACGCCGAACCTTGGGAATCTTGTAGACTCGACGTCGTGTGACTCCTGTGGGGGTTACATTGTTGCCAAAGAACTGTGCTCAGAAGAATACTTTGCTAAAGAACTACTTGCCAAGAAGAAACCTTACTTGAACTATTATTTTCCTTCCAAAGAGTATTTATTAAGACTGTGGTATATTTTTGTCGTTATTTGGTCTTGTGCTAAACCTTATATAAAAATCCTATTTTTATAATACCTTCTGTGTCGTGTCCATCTGTAGTGTATTCACTTTATTACTGTATGTGGTCATAAATGCTTAACACACTGCCTCTGAGATAAGCCTGTCTGCTCTGCCAAGCTACCAAGGGGGTAGCAGGGGTTATCTGAGTGTGTAATCCCCTTTCCCTGACTAGAGTTGGTTGGTCCCTATTTGTCAGAAGTGTATACCTCTGCCAACTAGAGACCGCCGGTTCTAACAGTTTCCCATTACAATTGTAATAATGTAAGTTCCAGATCACTATAGGCCCAGGTCTAGCTCATCTGCAAGTGTTTCTGGCTTTGGATTCTATGACAAAATCAATCTTCAGTCTGAGGATGAATTTAAAAAGGATTTCCTACTCATGTCAGAATTTTAAGCAGTCTCTTTTCTTCTTTCCTTTTCAACCAGTCAACATACTTATTAGACCTGTTGTTTTTGTTACTCCCCAATGTTTACAACATTTTGTATATGCCTTAATCACATATTTCCATCTACAACTTTTCTGAGGGTCCCAGACCAGTCAGTGGTTTTTGGACAGTATCTGTACTGGGTACCATTATTTACTATTGGTATCTCAGGACCTCCGTGGTATTGCATACCAATTAGCTGAGCAATATACTATATTTAAAATGAGTACTGATGAATGGGAACATAACCTTTGTTCACTGCTTACTAGCTTTATTTATGTGGTTTTGAATTGCAAAACCATCATCCTTATGACACAATTTAAGTGATTTGTAGATGGAACAGCGGAGCTGGGTGGCGTGCATATAGCAAAGCCTAATGTGAATAAGGGAAGACTGGTGCTGGTGGGGGAGGATCCTCATTTAAGTCAATTAGGCAGGCACATACAGCAGAACCAAGTCTTCAGACTAAACCCCCTCTTGTGATGACACAAAACATTTATAAAACAGCACAAAGAAAACTTGTAAACAGTAAATTGCAAAAGATGGTACAGGTGATTTGGATACAATGGGGGTTAATGTAATTATCTTTTTTACCTACCTCAGTAGAATATCCAAATGCTGTAAGACATAGAAGGTGATGCTTTACAATCCAATAGTACTTCATCTATCAACAGAGGAAGGATTATATAGTCTTAGGCCTACCAGGAATTTAACCTGTGAGCTTTGGATTTTATACAGATCTCTACAGCAAACATATAAACTCACTGTGAGGGCCTATTGACTTACATGTTAGGGTGATATGGAAACCAACAGCATGTTCACACAGTGAAACTGAATTGAATCTTATTGAATTGAACTGAAATGTAGTTTATATAGTGTTTCCAACCCCTGATGAGGTGTTGAAGCACATTACGAGTACCACGCAACCCAGGCTCCTAAAATTAGTGGCCAGTCCATTTGGTTATTGGGATTAGTGTTGCGCTCTCAAATAAACCATTCCATGCATTTAATTTGAGGTACAATAATGATTTGGGCGTGATCATTTCAGAAGGAAATGGTTGATGGGTGCATAGATGTTGTTAGATTGCAGAGATATGGTTTCAAAGAAAGAGAGGGTAAGATATGCATGCGATTTATAGTAGTCTGTATACACAAAAGGCATGCAGAAAGCAGCAGGGAAGGACAGGGTCATTCAAAATAAATAAGGGAGGAAAAATGTAAAGTTTAAGTCAAAGTAACTATTTCATGCAGGATTTAGGATTAATTAGGAGGACATTTTTAGTGATAGCATGCAATCTGTGGATGTAAGCCAGTAGAAAGACACCATTTTTAAAGTGTACTCTGTAGGAATGTGGCACCCAAATTTACATGCTGTAGAGTTCAGCTTATGCTTTATGTAGATTTCAAAGTATTCTACCTGTGGACAAACAGTAGGGAAGAATATTGACACAAAGTTTATTTGTAAATTTTCTTTTTTATATATATTACATGGCAACATTATTTACGGTGAGGGAAAGTCCTCTCCCAAATCCCATTAAAATATGTAAGAGTTTGTGGATTTTCACACATTCCTTCCCTATGTCCACCCTTTGGTTCTCCATTGGAACAGTACATTTCCGACACCATCCCCCATCCTTATGACAGCGGATGATCCATAATCAAAAGTAGGCTTCAGGATCAGGAAATACCTTAAACCCAGATTTTATCCATCTTAATTAGGATATCCTGACTCTAAAGTAAGGGTGTGTAAAGTTTTTATTACTCAAGCCAAGCCTGTGTTGATCCCAATTATTAGCAGGCCTGCATATCATGGAGTTCCCTGTTTTTCGTAGGTTTATGCCCTGGATTAGATTTTCAACCCACACACTGGGAATATTCCTTTGCCAGGACTGGTTGAACCTGAAAATGGATGCATAGTTTTCTCTTAAGTTAACTTTAACACAATTTACCTTACTGCTTATACTAGATGATTGTCGGAGGCCATGTTCTCTTCAAAATGCATTAAAAGTGAATCGAAAATCCCATCTTTAAATGAACACCGACATACAATGAACTTCAAGAGAATACAGGTACTAAACGTAGTATTCAGCAGAATTACGGACATTTTGAGAGAGAAACACTTTACGTCCCATCTAATCTAAATACAACTGTAACTAACGACAGTAAACATGTTGCTGTGAATGACCCATATCGTGTAAAACGACGAATCGCTTTGCTTTTATTTTCCAGTACTGTGGACACTTTCCTGTGAACGTTCAGCAAGCAAACGAGGCAACGTTAGCGCGGTTGCCAGACCCAAGCTTTCAATTTCCTCATAATTAAGTTGAGTAAGTTTCCTAAATGCTCTCTGGATAATTAGATCCTGGCACAGCAGCAGGCTTTGCCAGTGAGGATGTATTTAAAGGGGAGGGGAGAGGGTGGTCCACGCGACCCGCACTTTTGCAGTACAGAAATAGCCCTGGAGAGCTGCCAAGGCATATAATTTCCTGGTTGAGCCATTTGCTCAGCGAACCAAAGCTGAGCAGCAAATCTTTACGACACTCTGTCTTCATATAATTTCTCCTCAGACTGTAAAAAAATCAATGCGACATTACCGAAGCTGTAATGAACATAGATAAATACATCATGCGCGAGAGGCCAAACACGCAGACTATTACGGCTAATATGATCTTGGGCCAAATTGCACTTACAGATGTGAGATGCATTAATGACACACACCTCTATTGCTGCAGATTTTGCCGTCTGGAGAAGTGCATCTTCTTTTGATCTCCCACGGGCTGATGTCACACTGGAATTCGCATTTATCTCCATGCCAACCAGACTCGCAGTAACAGTTTCCGCAATAGCACTTTCCATGGCCTGCACCCAAAACAAATGGAACACAGTCAGGAAAACACGTTATTCTTTTCTTTTTTAGAGAAAATGTCTATTCGTTCCAACTGCTTTTTCATAGTCCTCGTCATACTGATTCTTAAAAAAGACATTTTCATAAAGGAAACATTGATATTTGGACGCTAGCAAAAAGTGTGGGTTAATGCACTTACAGAACAACCATAGCTTGATTAAAAATAGGTAATAAAAGTTCGATAATCTAGATGAAACGTGAAAGTAACAGAATAGAAGCTGTCTGCAAGGAAATTAGTCCAACATAGGTCTTTCCTATAACTTGCGGGCGCACCCTTGCTCTATGGATTAGGAAGTTGGACAAAGTTCCTTGTGGTTCCCTCCTATGTTTGTGGATAACTGCCTTGCAGATTCTTTTTCAGATGCCCCCCCCCCACCACCTCCATGAAGCTCAGATTATGAGACATTCAATTTCATAAAGATTTCACTCATCCTGGAATTCTTGCAAGCAGCCATCGTGGGTCTGAGCTCTTTTAGAGTTTGTGTTAGTTTGATTTACAATTGCATATGATTTGTGTGAGGGCATAATGATCCCTTACTAAATGTTGGTTGTAAGGGAATAATATTTAAACCTTGAAATTATTATTGGAGGATATACCCTGTGTCACCACAGCGAAAGAAGTTGCAGGGTGAAGGAAGAATTGTCCTATGTGACTCTTTAATAAGTGGGAAGGAGTTTGGACAACTATCAAAGGGGTTTTCAACTGATGGTGGCAACCCACTGTAACTGGACTAAATAGTATGGAAATAGGTCTGAACGTGGTCTGTGATTATCAGCTGCCTCTATGTTGCTTGTGAATCTGAAGCCAAACATATGAGTCAAGTTTGTTTGAAATTGGTGGACGTACATTTTACAATCATTCTGTAAGGGCTGACAGTGATAGATTGGGCCACTGTACTTATGAAATTCTTCAACTGATGCGTTTTCAGAGTAATTAAAGGTTTGCCCAATATTCTCACATGACTCTCAATCTATTCATTTATTTGTGTGCTTCACCATATATGTTTGTGGCACCTATGGCTCAGAAGTTGCTAGGAATGCTGCTTGTGAAATGCAAAGATCTCATAAAATTGTAAAAGTGATGGGGCCACGTTTCATCTGTTTATTGCTGTATCATGTAATGAGGAGGAGAGGAAAACATTCAATCCAGATTGTGATAAAGTCACTTGTGCATTGATTTGGAAGAGTGTCTTTGTCTGTAGAATGAATGCAAACCCCAACATACTTATATATATGTCAAACATGGTGGGAAAAAATAGTTAATTACTGCAAGGGTGCTTATCACTAGGAAATACAGCTGATCCGTGGATCGACCCAGGAAAGAGATTAAAAAACAAATGTATCGCAAAAGGGTGTTTAGGTTATTGTACTGTTAAGTGCAACATATTAATTTGACACCATTTTTTTACGTTGGGAGTTAGAGAGGATTGCATATTTAAAATGGCATGTATGCATTCCGCCCATTGCAATACAAAACCACTATTTGCAGGATAATAAGATATAAGACTTTAAAAAGTATGTGTTGAATATCTCTCTCTCTCTCTCTCTCTCTCTCTCTCTCTCTCCCTCCCTCTCTTTCTCTTTCTCTCTCTCTCTCTATATATATATAAATATATATATATATAGCGACACCAGTACCAACGTAGCCAACTAGATGAGAGACAACTGCCTTGCACTCAACTCTCTTCTGGAAGAGCACAACCATATGGGACCACAGCTGGTGGCCAGCAGAACTCGGACAAACACACACACCTACAAAGCATGCAAGCAACCTAGGCATCATCCTCCACAGTGAACTGACCAAGAAATGACCAGTCAACGCAGTCGCCTCCTCCTGCTTCCACACCCTTCGCAAATCCCACAGAATCTTTAGATGGATCCCAGTCAACACCAGAAAGACACCCACTCAGGCCCACGTCACCGACTGCCTTAACCAAGGTAATGCTCTCTACACTGGCATCTCCACCTAGGCCCTCAAAAGACTGCAGATTATACAGAATACTGCAGCCAGACTCATCCTGGACCTCCCCAAATGGACCCACATTACTCCCACCTCAGAAACCTCCATTGGCTCCCCATCCAGAAAAAATGCCATTTCAAGATCCTCACGCACGCCTACAAAGCTCTGCACGATCAAAGACTGGCCTACACCAACCAACTAGCCATGTGCACACCCCCATACCCGTCGCAGCCGCAGCGGGGGGCGTTCGTGCTCCTACATTGCTGCCAAAACCTGGAACAACCTACCCCTCCATCTTCGACAACACCCTTCCTGGTGGGAAGAAACTCAAGACCAGGCTCTTTGATGGAGATGTGGAACCCACAGCACCCAGATACCACTAGGGGTGACAGTGCTGTGCTATACAAATGCTGATTGATTAATTAATCAATACATGTGTCCATCTAATACTTCACCACAGCGCCATAGCCTCTCAGACAGACAACCTTGTCCGACAAAGCAAAGGAAGTGAGTGGCTCAGCTATTCGTTGCAGAATTGTTTGTTTTTTATTTTTCAAAGTGCAGCAGTGCAAAAAGTGAACAACGCGCTTTGGCTGTGGACTTCGACTGAATCAAAGGGCTGGTGTATAGAGAGTCCCTTTAAAGGGACAAAGCCCACTAACCACCACCATGAAAACGACAACTAGACTGCTCAGTACATTATTGTTGAGATCCACAGTGTTCTCCATTTCAGTGTTCCTAAAATACTCAGATGCTACAATTCAAATGCTGCGGTACAAATATTAAAATTTGCAGATCAATTACGTATACAGACATTGCCACGTTAAAGTACCGGGTAGGTACACTAGTATTTGTTTTAACACCCTTCTTTCTAATCCTGAGGGATTGTAGCTTCAATTTTGAAAAGTCTAAATATGAACAATCTTAGCGGTTTGAAAATGCGCAGCTCCTAAATTCTCCATGGCAGCTGCAAGTTAGTTAAGATTTCCCTGAGATCATCGGTTGTTTGCAAAGTTTATCTGCAAAATACAAAGTGCAAAATACAATGTGCAAACACACATAAGAACTGGTCAAATACAATCATGGAATACAAAGTTAATGTACAAAATACATTATGCAAATTTAGATGAACAAACATAAATAAGTGCTGGTCAAATACAATCTTGGAATACCCCAACATTTCCTCGAGTACCACAGCATTGTTTTAAAATGCCAAGTGTAGTCCCTCATCCAAAGTGTGAATGGTTCTTACTAAAGGCCATTTAAAATACAGTTCTTTCATTTTCCAGGGTGCAATGTAAGATTTTCATATTTGGTGCAGATATTTCTTTCAAATTAATTTTTACCACATCCACCCCGCGATTTCAAACCCTCATAATCATGTAACCTTCTAAAGTGCATTGTGCTTTAGGATGTGTGGTCCACTCAATGGAATATAGCATTCTTATATGGTACACATCGTATTGTTATGATACACTTGTAACAAATTTCATTACATCAAAACCACCCCATGTAGATTTTCATAGAGCGCTCCTCAGTCATCATGAGGGTACCAATTGTGACTCAAGTACCTTATAAGTGCATCGTCCCTCTAAAGTGCAACCCAATTTGTGAAGTACCTTGTATTATATAAATTAATCATGATTACTCATGAAGTGCTGATAATTAACATGGAACTGTCCAATGTTCCTGTTCCGATACCTCATAAAGTGCTACGTGCCTCATGAAAATTAATACTCTCAACACGAAACATCATTTTATGACGGTGCACGTCTTGTTCCACATGGTATGCATAAGACATTTCACAATGATCATGGTGTACCAATACTCGCATTCTACTACCTCATAAGGTGCATTGTGCCTCATAAAATGCAATGTTAAGGAATATAAGGGAATACATGTGCTGAGACATATGTAAAGTACAACAGTTCATTATAAAGTGCATGTGCTGGATGTTTAAGCATTCCATGAAGTGAAAATTGTCCTATATATACAGCATGCCGGTGTCTAATGTTGAATGTAGCCTCTTACTGCATGATATGCTGCTAAAGTACGTCATATTCAATATGCAGTTGTTCTTCTTTAGAGTGCACAAATCGCACTACATAAGGTGAATCCTGCAACAGATATATATATATATGTCATGTGCTCAAGGCTCACCCCGAGCCGAAACGCATCAGGACTGAGCAAGGCACTAAAAAATATTTATGCACCATACTGTGGTCCGTTTCCGTCTATGCGAGGAAGATGAGGAGTGACGGAGTGCAAGGATATATATTATCTACTGGCGGTCGCCAGTAGATAGTTATAGTTAGGACCGAGTTCCCATAGGAAATCTGAAAATTCTATTTTGAATAACTTTAACGCTGGTTAATTTATGTTCGTGAAATTTTCAAAACTAATGTGGCGCTCCGCTCAGCTCCTATCCTGAAAGTCTCGGGGTGATTCGTCATGCGGAGGCTGAGAAAAAAGGGGGGTCCCAAAACGCGTTTTCCCCATGCATTTTCCCATAGGACCTTTAGTCGAAGGTACAGCCCGAACGGCTGAACAGAATTACTTGAAATTTGGCAAAGCGGTAGTCCTCAGGTCAGGCATGTGCCTTTTGCTTAAATGGTGTAAATCCGTGCAGTAGTTCCTGAGAAAATCAAAAGTAAAATCACATATATATCTGGGCGGAGCCTAACCACACATCTCATCGTGAGATCTGATTGGCTGTCAGCACTTCATCCAAGAAGTGTTGGCAGCCATCTTGGGACCAATATACATGATAGCACCTCATTAAAAAGCATTGCAGTTAATAGAAGGTTTTAAGACTTTAGTTACATTATAAATCATTTGTTGATGGTACCATACTCATTTTAGGAATTGTGGTGTGTTCTAAGGTGATTTTACCATGTGAAAAAGCCTTCTGCTGTGATATCATGAATCATGTTTGAGAGAAAACTATTTTCTCATGCTTTTCCCACAGAGGTTTGGAAGGTGATCTATAAGCTAACTGAGAGCATACTTTCTGTAAATTCACATTATCTTTCTCAGTCATGTGAGAATGAAGTCTGACATTCTCAGTAAAACATGTACATCCAACAAGGGCAGAGACTGTCAGTTGATTCCTTTGTGTTCTACTGCAGCTTCCCAGAGTGTTCTAAAGAACAACTAGAGCGCTAACAGTCCTACTTATGACAAACGTATGGCACACCTGAAGCCATCTTGGTTGGAATAAAGTGGTAATTCTTAAAACATTTAATTTAAAAAGGAACAAAATGAGGGGGTTCATTTTGCCATAGAAAGTATGATTAGTGCTGCAGAAAGAAAAATTAGGGCACTTTTTGAGTGACTTCTCAAATCCTCTTCTATTTCATTAAAAAATTCTGACATGCAGACTGAAACATGCACTTTCAATACCAGCGGCAGACTTCCCTGGTGAGCAGTAGCTTTACAATAGTGATCTAATAAGCAACTAGAGTGCTAACATTCTGAATTTATGGCAAATTTGTGACACATCTGAATGCCTTCTTGATGGAATCAAAGTAAAAAACTGAAAGTATTTCCTACTCAGGAGACTTTAGTAAATGAGGAAATTAGGAAACATCATAACAAATAAGTCTCCCAAAATGGCCACCAGAGACAAAAGAGCCCAAATGTAGCCCAAATATCACCCAGATGTAGCCCAAGTATAGCCCAATGACAGAGTGTCCCAGAGTGTTCTAACGAACAACTAGAGCGCTAACAGTCTTACTTATGACAAAAGTATGGCACACCTGAAGCCATCTTGAATGGAATAAAGTGGTAACACTTAAAACATTTAATTTACAAAGGAACACAATGAGGGGATTCATTTTGCCATAGCAATTATGATTAGTGCTGCAGAAAGAAAAATTAGGGCACATTTTGACTTCTCAAATCCTCTTCTATGTCATAAAAAAATTCTGACATGCAGACTGAAAAATGCACTTTGAATACCAGCAGCAGACTTCCCTGGTGAGCAGCAGCTTTACTACAGTGATATAATGAGCAACTAGAGTGCTAACATTCAGAATTTATGACAAATGTGTAACACATCTGAATGCCTTCTTGATGGAACCAAGTAAAAAACTGAAAGTATTTCCTACTGAGGAGACTGCAGTAAATGAGGAAATTAGGAAACTTCATAACAAATAAATCTCCCAAGATGGCCACCAGAGACAAAAGAGCCCAAATGTAGCCCAAATATCACCCAGATGTAGCCCAAGTATAGCCCAATGACAGAATGTCCCAGAGTGTTCTAATGAACAACTAGAGCGCTAACAGTCTTACTTATGACAAAAGTATGGCACACCTGAAGCCATCTTGATTGGAATAAAGTGGTAACACTTAAAACATTTAATTTACAAAGGAACAAAATGAGGGGGTTCATTTTGCCATAGAAATTATGATTAGTTCTGCAGAAAGAAAAATTAGGGCACATTTTGACTTCTCAAATCCTCTTCTATTTCATAAACAAATTCTGACATGCAGACTGAAAATGCACTTTGAATACCAGCAGCAGACTTCCCTGGTGAACAGTAGTTTTACTACAGTGATCTAATGAGCAACTAGAGTGCTAACATTCAGAATTAATGGCAAATGTGTGACACATCTGAATGCCTTTTTGATGGAACCAAAATAAAAAACTGAAAGTATTCCCACTGAGGAGACTGCAGTAAATGAGGAAATTGGGAAACTTCATAACAAATAAATCTCCCAAGATGGCCACCAGAGACAAAAGAGCCCAAATGTAGCCCAAATATCACCCAGATGTAGCCCAAGTATAGCCTAATGACAGAATGTCCCAGAGTGTTCTTAAGAACAACTAGAGCGCTTACTAACTTACTTATGACAAAAGTATGGCACACCTGAAGCCATCTTGATTGGAATAAACTGGTAACACTTAAAACATTTAATTTAAAAAGGAACACAATGAAGGGGGTTCATTTTGCCACAGAAATTATGATTAGTGCTGAAGAAAGAAAAATTAGGGCACATTTTGAGTGACTTCCCAAATCCTCTTCTATTTCATTAAAGAATTCTGACATGCAGACTGAAACATGCACTTTCAATACCAGCAGCAGACTTCCCTGGTGAGCAGTAGCTTTACTACAGTGATCTAATGAGCAACTAGAGTGCTAACATTCAGAATTTATGGCAAATGTGTGACACATCTGAATGCCTTCTTCATTGAATCAAAGTAAAAAACTGACAGTATGCCTACTGAGGAGACTGCAGTAAATGAGGAAATTAGGAAACTTCATAACAAGTCTCCCAAGATGTCCACCAGAGACAAAAGAGTCCAAATATCACCGAGATGTAGCCCAAGTATAGCCCAATGAGAAATCCCAGAGTGTTCTAAAGAACAACTAGAGCGCTAACAGTCTTACTTATGACAAAAGTATGGCACACCTGAAGCCATCTTGATTGGAATAAAGTGGTAACACTTAAAACATTTAATTTGCAAAGGAACAAAATGAGGGGGTTCATTTTACCATAGAAATTATGATTAGTGCTGCAGAAAGGAAAATTAGGGCACATTTTGACTTCTCAAATCCTCTTCTATTTCATTAAAAAGTTCTGACATGCAGACTGAAACATGCACTTTGAATACCAGCAGCAGACCTCCCTGGTGAGCAGTAGCTTTACCACAGTGATCTAATGAGGAACTAGAGTGCTACCATTCAGAATTTATGGCAAATGTGTCACATCTGAATGCCTTCTTGATGGAACCAAAGTAAACAAGCATTGAAAATGCAATAGGTCTTGCCCTCGTTTAAGTTAAAGCACTTCTGTTTGTAATTAGGTGGCTTTTTAGCTTTGCTTTTATTAGTGTTTTTCAAAATTTCATGTACATAACATGCATATATGTATATGTATGCATGCATTTATATTTGTATTTATATAGATATGCAGATTATCTATATGTTTATATATGTATGTATATATGTACACATACATATATATAAATGCATATGCATATATGTGCATATGTGTGCGGGTAGAGAGAGGTTGAGAGGTAGAGGTGTAGATGTAGAGACGTAGAGGTAGAGAGGTAGAGAGTAGAGGATGAGTAATAGAGAGTAGAGAGAGAGTAGTAGAGAGTAGTAGAGAGAGTAGCAGAGAGTGAGTAGGAGAGAGTAGTAGAGTGAGTAGTAGAGAGTGACTAGTAGAGAGTAGTAGAGAGTGAGAAGTAGAGAGTAGTAGAGAGCAGTAAAGAGTGAGTAGTAGAGTGAGTAGTAGAGAGTAGTAGAGAGTGAGTAGTAGAGCGTAGTAGAGAGTGAGTATTAGAGAGTGAGTAGTAGAGAGTAGTAGAGAGTGAGTACTGGAGACTGAGTAGCAGAGAGAGAGTAGTAGAGAATGAGTAGTAGAGAATTAGTAGAGTGAGTAGTAGAGGGTAGTAGAGAGAGAGTAGTAGAGAGTGAGTAGTAGAGAGTAGTAGAGAGTGAGTAGTAGAGAGTAGTAGAGAGTAGTAGAGAGAGAGTAGTAGAGAGTGAGTAGTAGAGAGTAGTAGAGAGTGAGTAAAAGAGAGTAGTACAGCGTGAGTAGTAGAGAGTGATTAGTAGAGAGTAGTGGAGTAGTAGAGAGTGAGTAGTAGAGAGTAGTAGAGAGTGAGTAGTAGAGTGAGTAGTAGGGAGTAGTAGAGAGTGAGTAGTAGAGTGAGCAGTAGAGTGGGTAGTAGAGAGCAAGTAGTAGAGAGTGTGTAGTAGAGAGAGAGTAGTAGAGAGTAGTAGAGAGTGAGTAGTAGAGAGTGAGTAGTAGAGAGAGTAGTAGAGAGTAGTAGAGTAATAGAGAGTGAGTAGTAGAGCGTGAGTAGTAGAGAGTAGAAGAGAATGAGTAGCAGAGAGAGTAGTAGAGTAGTAGAGAGTGAGTAGTAGAGTGAGTAGTAGAGAGTAGTAGAGAGCGAGTAGTAGAGAGTGAGTAGTGGAGAGTGAGTAGTAGAGTAGTAGAGAGTGAGTAGTAGAGAGTGAGTAGTAGAGAGAGAATAGTAGAGAGTAGTAGAGTGAGTAGTAGAGAGTGAGTAGTAGAGAGAGAGTAGTAGAGAGTAGTAGAGAGTGAGTAGTAGAGTAGTAGAGAGTGAGTGGTAGAGAGTAGTAGAGAGTAGTAGAGTGAGTAGTAGAGAGTGAGTAGTTGAGAGTGAGTAGTAGAGAGTCAGTAGTAGAGAGTAGTAGAGAGTAGAAGAGTATTAGAGAGTGAGTAGTAGAGAGTGAGTAGTAGAGAGTAGTAGAGTGAGTAGTAGAGAGGGAGTAGTAGAGAGAGAGTAGTAGAGAGTAGTAGAGAGTAGTAGAGAGTGAGTAGAAGAGTAGTAGAGAGTAGTAGAGAGCAGTAGAGTGAGTAGTAGAGAGTAGTAGAGAGTGAGTAGTAGAGAGTGAGCAGTAGAGAGTAGTAGTAGAGAGTAGTAGAGAGTAGTAGAGAGAGAGTAGTAGAGAGTGAGTAGTAGAAAGTAGTAGCGAGTGAGTAGTGGAGAGTGAGTAGTTTAATTTAAAAGGAACACAATGAGGAGGTTCATTTTGCCATAGAAATTATGATAAGTGCGGAAAAAAGAAAATTAGGGCACATTTTCAGTGACTTCTCAAATCCTCTTCTATTTCATTAAAATATTCTGACATGCAGACTGAAACATGCACTTTCAATACCAGCAGCAGACTTCCCTGGTGAGCAGTAGCTTTGCTACAGTGATCTAATAAGCAACTAGAGTGCTAACATTCCGAATTTATGGCAAATGTGTGACACATCTGAATGCCTTCTTGATGGAACCAAAGTAAAAAACTGAAAGTATTTCCTACTGAGGAGACTGCAGTAAATGAGGAAATTAGGAAACTTCATAACAAATAAGTCTCCCAAGATGGCCACCAGAGACAAAAGAGCCCAAATGTAGCACAAATATCATCCAGATGTAGCCCACGTATAGCTCAATGACAGAATGTCCCAGAGTGTTCTTAAGAACAACTAGAGCACTTACTGTCTTACTTATGACAAAAGTATAGCACACTTGAAGTCATCTTGATTGGAATAAACTGGTAACACTTAAAACATTTGATTTAAAAAGGAACACAATGAGGGGGTTTATTTTGCCATAGAAATTATGATTAGTGCTGAAGAAAGAAAAATTAGGGCACATTTTGAGTGACTTCTCAAATCCTCTTCTATTTCATTAAAAAATTCTGACATGCAGACTGAAACATGCACTTTTAATACCAGCAGCAGACTTCTGTGGTGAGCACTAGCTTTACTACAGTGATCTAATGAGCAACTAGAGTGCTAACATTCAGAATTTATGGCAAATGTGTGACATAGCTGAATACCTTCTTGATGGAATCAAAGTAAAAAACTGAAAGCATTTCCTACTGAGGAGACTGCAGTAAATGAGGAAATTAGGAAACGTCATAACAAATAAATCTCCCAAGATGGCCACCAGAGACAAAAGAGCCCAAATTTAGCATAAGCATCACCCAGATGTAGCCCACATGTAGCCCAATGACAGAAGTGTGCAAAACACTTTTTATTTTTTGTGTTTTTGCAGTTTTCTATAGTGCAGACTTGTCAGGTATTGGAGTGCTTTACATGAGCATTGGTTACATCACACAAAAACAAATTCATTTTGGTGTTAGACATGGGGAGATTAAGTGATTTGTCCAGAATCACAGAATGTCGAGCTGAAGCAGAAACTCCAACCTGGCTCCCCAGTTGCAAAGTCTGCAGCTCTGGAAGGAACACCATATCCTCTCCCCTAAGTCAACATTTAATCAAGTGGTCAACAGGTTAAAAAAACATAAAGATAAATAATTTAAAAGTGCTTTGTCGCTATTTGAAAACTCAGAAAATATGTCCTCCTTTTAGTTTTTTAGAGCACTAACCATAATTTTGATGCAAATAAGACCCTCACATGTATGTAATTTCTGAAGGAAATGCTCTAGGTATTATAGTTTTGATTAAATCAAGATGACGTCAGGCGTTCCACACTTTTGTAATAAATATAGAATGTTAGCAATCTAGTTGTTCATTAGGATACTGTTGAGAGGCAGAGGCCAGGGGCACGGACTCTGAAAATTGAACGCAGGTAGGAGGGTGCAGAGGCAACAATTTTACCACACTGGGCAGGCAGGAAGGGCAGTGGCAGCACAACCGACTATGGAGGGCAGTGGAAAGGGGGGCAGGGGCAACAAACCAACAATACAGGACTGGCAAGAGAGGCTGTGGCAATATAATAGACCATTGTGGGCAGAAGGAAGAGGCAGTGGTAGTACAACCATACATGCCAACAGACCCGATTCAGCCAGGAAACGTCTATTGTTTTTAAGCCCAAATGGGCTTTATTTGATCTGTCTCCTGTCTACAATCTCCTCTTTTTCAATGTAAGTCAAAGGGGAAAATCAATATCCCCGTTTTTTTTCAAAATCTCCCTCTTACCAAGTTCAAAATGTTAGCAAGTATGGTACATTGGATCATGGAAGGCAGGAGGATTTGGAGTAGGGACATGGACTCGGATAACAGAGGATAGGGACATGGAGAGGTGCACCAAACTGACCCTACAGGGCAGGCATCAGGGTTTGGAGCAGCACAATACACCACACAGGGCATGCGGGACGGGAGTGCAGCACAACGATCCATAGAAAGCAATAGGGAGAGGACAGGACCATGCACATGGACAACAGAGAACAGAGGGGAAAGAGGCAATGGTAGCTATCTGACCATAATGGACAGCCAGGAGAGAAAGCTGCAGCATAACAGACCATAAAGGGCAGGAGGGACGGATCAGGGGCATTACAATGGAACAGACAAGCCAGGAGGGAGGGAATAGGGGTCTGCACATGGATACAGAGGGCTGGGGGCAAGGGGGCAGGGCAGGAGCAGCAAGATGACCATGGAGGTCAGGCAGGATGGGCACTAGAAGCAAGACACACCATGGAGAGCAACAGTGAGACTATGATGGCATACACACAGACCATGGAGGGAAGGTGGGAGGGGGTCAGGGGCAGCTAGCTGACCACACAGGGAAGGTGGGAGGGGCCGTGGCAGCACAGAAGACCATGCATGGCAAGTGGGAGGGTCAGTGGCAGCACAATGGCTATGATGGGCAAGAAGGAGGGTGCAGGGGCATGCACAAGGGACCATGGAGGATAGAAGGGAGGGTCAGGACCTGGGCACAGACAAGAGAGTTCAGGGGAAGGGGCCTCACAACAGACCACACAGGGCAGGCAGGAGGAGCAGTTGCAGCACAACAGACCAGGGAGGGCAGAAGGGTGTGGCAGTAAAATGGACCATGGAGGACAGGAGGAAGGGGATTGTGGCATGGAATGTGGACAGGCAGGGTGGAGGTGGCAGGGACAGGTTACAGTCATCTGAAAATGCTAGGCAGGTGGGAGGGGAGTGGCAGCTCAACAGAACACTTAGAGTAGATAGGAGTGGCAGGTCCATGGAACATGGTGGGCAAAAAGGATGGAGCAGGTGCATGCACAAAGACATCGGAGGGCAGGGGGAAGGAGAATAGGGGCAGCAAGCTAAGCATATAGGCTAAGCAGGAGGTCAATGATGGGGCATAGAATTGGGCAATGGAGGGCAGGAGGAGTGGACTGGTACATCATGCTAATTGGAGGGCAGTGGCAGCACATCAGACCATGCATGGCAGGAGGGAGGAGGCTAGTGTCATGGATTCAGACAACAGCGGATAGGGAGGAGGTGGATGGGGCAGCAAGCTAACTGTTCAGAGAAGGTGGGAAGGCCAGTGGCAAAACAATAGCTACACAGGGCTATAATGAGGGAGCAGGGACATTGACTTGGACAATGGATGGCTAGGAGGAGGGAAGGCAGGAGCAGCAAGCTTGAGTGGGGGCAGCACAATACTAGAAATTTGCTGAAAAAAACAAAGATTACAGGGACGGTATAGTTAGACTCAGATTTCACTCATACACAACCAGTGAAATTCAGCAGTTATAGTTACCTGAGCTAACTATAACTTACGCCCCCGCAAAGTAATGCTAATGACCTCAGACATTACATCATTTATGACATGGTCAGTTACATCACTTATGACATCCCTCATGACATCTCAAATGAGCTGTGAATGAATGGAACTATAATCTCTAGAACTTTATTTAGGGGTAGTGTGTGTATATGAACACCCCTTTTTTTTCTTTTCGTTCATGTAAGAACCATTATAATACACATCGTGCCCAGATTAATATGGCCGATAGCCTTTCACTTTAAAGTAATGTGTAGTCCATTGTTTATGTTGATGTTTGCAATTCTAAGTATGTTTATTATGAATAAGTCACGTTGACGAACATATAGGTATGGCTGTCACGGGGCAAGATATGCTGAAATTAAATTGTGTGCATATTACTACTTGTTTTCTTTTCTTTATTGTATCAATTCCTGATTTTTCACATCGTGAGCAGGCCAATATGTCCGCCAGCTTTTTGGATTAAAGTAATATGTAGTCCTTTGTTAATGTTGGCAACTGGAGGCATTTATACATTTACATAAGGATGCTACAATGACGTCTTGTATCATTATCAACGTTCGGACGAGCCGAAACGCGTGGATCACGTCCTTTGCAGATTAAATACCTCCAAACTACAACCTGAGTGCTGATTCCTTCCTTGTAAGAGTGAGAGGAGATTAAATACATATATATAAAATTCACTAAAAAAACACAAGTTTCATGTACATTATAGTTAGAAATTAGCATTTAAAAAACCTCAGAAATTCACTGAAAAAACACAGGTTTCATGGATGTCATAGTTAGTTGGACATTTCACTCGTACAAAACCAGAGAAATTCGTCCGTTATCGTTAGTTGTGCTAACTATAACTCCCGCCCCCGCAATGCACTGCTGATGACGTCACATATTACATCACTCATGACATGATTAGTGACATCACTGATGACATCTCAAATGACATCAATGATGACATCATCTACGTGATCATCTGATGCACCTCCTAACACCCTAAAATACACACTACCATTCTCGAAACCATAGACACACCAATACTAGTACAGCTACAATATTCTGTGCACTATGCATGCAGACCTCTAATCAGGTATGTAGCATTGATACAGTCTTTTAAATACTCAGTTAGTACCTATGCAGTCTAGGAATCCATTTGTCTGTCCCATGCACTTGTCCATTCACCCATCCAGCACTATGTACGTATCCTATCACTCTGCCAATAACTAAGCACTTATAAATTTAGCATGCACTCTCTTTGCAGCACTGAAATTACTCCAGTTATTAGTCATATACTTAAGGAATGGCCTAGCCACTAACCCAAGTACAGGTACAATGTTTTGTACACTATGCATGCAGATCTCAAACAAGCTACATACTATCAATACGCTCTTCTAAATACCCAGCTAATACCTATGCAGTGTTGGAATCCTTCTGTCTGTGTCATGTATTTCTCCAATCACCCATCCAGCACTATCTACGTATCCTATCACTCCACCAATACCTAAGCACTTATAAATTCAACATGTACTCTCTTTGCAACACTGAAATTATTCTAGTTACTAGTCATGTACCTAAGGAATGGCATAGCCAGAAAAACTAGTACAGCTACAATATTCTGTGCACTATGCATGCAGACCTCTAATCAACTACATAGCATTGAGACAGTCTTTTAAATACTCAGTTAGTACCTATACAGTCTAGGAATCCTTCTGTCTGTCCCATGCAGTTCTCCATTCATCCATCCAGCACTATCTACGTATCTTATCACTTCACCAATACCTAAGCACTTATAAATTGAGCATGCACTCTCTTTGCAGCACTGAAATTACTCCAGTTATTGGTCATATACTTAAAGAATGGCCTAGCCACTAATACAAGTGCAGGTACAATATTTTGTACACTATGCATGCAGACCATTAACCAGCTACATAATATTGATACGCTCTTCTAAATATCCAGTTAGTACCTCTGCAGTGTAGGAATCCTCCTGTCTGTCCCATGCATTTCTCCAATCACCCATCCAACACTAGCTACTTATCTTATCACTCCACCAATACCTAAGCACTTATAATAAATGAAAAAAATGTTTAGCATTTTTTGATATGTACTACTGTCAAGGTAAGATTAAGTAATCCAAACACTATCAATGCACAACTACATTCAGCTGTGCGCTACTTAGTAAAGTACTACTCATGCACTATCTACGTATCCTATCACTCCGCAATACCTAAGCATTTATAAATTCAACATGTACTCTCTTTGCAGCACTGAAATTATTCTAGTTACTAGTCATGTACCTAAGGAATGGCCTAGCCAGTAAAACTAGTACAGTTACAATATTCTATGCACTATGAATGCAGACCTCTAATCAGCTACATAGCTTTGATACAGTCTTTTAAAATCTCAGTTACTACCTATGCAGTCTAGGAATTCTTCTGTCTGTCCCATGCACTTCTCCATTCAACCATCCAGCACTATCTACGTATCCTATCACTCTGCCAATACCTAAGCACTAATAAATTCAGCACGCACTTTCTTTGCAACACTGAAATTACTCCAGTTATTAGTCGTATACTTAAGGAATGGCGTAGTCAAAAACACAATTGCAGGTACAATATTTTGTACACTATGCATGCACACCTCTAACCGGATACAAACTATTGATACGCTCTTCTAAATACCCAGTTAGTACCTATGCAGTGTAGGAATCCTCCTGTCTGTCCCATGCATTTCTCCAATCACCCATCCGGCACTATCTACTTATCCTATTACTCCACCAATACCTAAGCACTTATAAATTCACTATACACTCTGTTTGTAATACTGTAATTATTCTAGTTACTAGTCATGAACTTATGGAATGGCCTAGCTACTAACACAAGTACATCTATAATATATTGTGCACTATCCAAGCAGACCTCTAACTAGCTACATACTATTGATACACTCTTCTAAATACCCAGTTAGTACTCATGCAGTGTAGGAATCATCCAGTCTGTCCCATGCACTTCATTAATCACTTATCTGCCACTATCTACTTATCCTATCACTCCACCAATATGTAAGCACGTATAAATTAAGTGTTCACTCTGTTTGCAGCACTGTCATCATTCCAGTTACTAGTGGTATTCTTATAAAATGACCTAGGCACCAATACAAGTATACATAAAATATTCTGTGCATAATCCCTACAAATCTCTAAGCAGATACATGGTCTGCTCCATTAAATACTGAAGTAGTACCCATGCAGCGTACAATACCTCCAGTCAGTCTCATGCAATTCTTCAATCACCCATCCAGCACGATGTTCTTATTGTATCAGTCTGCCAATACCGAAGCACTTATGGGGCAGATTTACAAGCACCCTGCGCCACCAGTACGTCACTTTTTGTAACATACTGATGGCGCCAGGCACTCCTTCATATTTACAAGGAGAGGAAAAGCCACCCTGCGTGGTTTTTCCTCTCCTTGTAAATACGACCCCTTGATACACAGAACTTTGCGTTGAAAAGGCGTCCCATAGGTGCTGCTGTGGGTGTTCCCACGCAACACCCATAGAACAAGACACATCTCCAGATTTATGAGAAATCGTAAATCTGGAGATGTGTGTGAATGCTGCGCCATCCTAGAGTTGGTGTAGCAAGGTGCAACGAGGAGAATTGTTTTAATTTCTCCTCATTGTTTCCTCTTTCAATGCATGCTGCATTCCACAGCATACATTGAAAGAGGAAAATGCCTTTACTGATTGTTTTTGTGCAGGAAAGTGTCCCTTCCTGCACAAAAACAATCTCCACATGACACAGACATCCTTGCACCATGGTGCAAGGGTGCCTGTGTCACCGCATGGCTGCAGTTTGTGCAGCAGGGCAGAGGGAAGCACAGAGTTGCAACATGTTCATGTACATATGTCACATCCCTGTGCTTCTGAAGTGCCACAGTGCAGTGCAGCTAAAGAGCATGCAGTGTCACGCTGCATTGCTTCCTCATAAATCTTCACCTATAAATTCACCATACACTACTAATGCATTCTTTCAGTCAATCAAGCTGTATACATATATTCAACCAAATGTTCACACATTATCTTGCAATTATAGTTCTTTCTTTAACCAGATAAGGTAGTTCTGATAAGAACTTTTTTTTTCTTTTGTATTTTTTTTTATTTTTTGAACAATTTTGTATATTTTGGGTGTTTTTTCAAAAATGAACACAAAAAAACGAATACATCAGGAAACATTTGGAATTACTTATCATTCTAAAAACAAAAAAACTAAAAAATTAACTACGATGGTTGCGTTGCGCAGCACAAACTGCATCCACCGACTGCTCACCGAAGCAGATAAGTTTCTTACACTTCACGCAGTGTTGCTTGAGAAATGTGAATTCTGGCCTAATGTCCATTGCAGGTGTTCCTGAGGACGCTCCAGATGTACTTGCCACAGCAGGTGAGGGGTTCAAAGCAGCTCGCCTCATTTCCTCCCGAGCAAGATTGAGAGGATGTGTGGTCTGGAGATGCTTGTACATAGAAGCAGTGCCACAAGAGTATTTTTTTTCACTGCCTCTTGACAGGACTCGGTCACAAATTTTGCACGTCACCTTGCTCGCATTTACTTTCTTCTCTCCCGGTGGAAAAGTGAAGAATTTCCACACAACAGATTCCAGCCTCTGTGGACGTGGTGCCTCCTGCAAGAATTCTTCTTCAGAAGATACTTCCTCCTGCTGCTGCTGCTGTCCAGATGCCATTATGTGTGATATTTTTTGAAAAACACCAAAAAAACCAAGCAAAAAGGGTTCTTGTAGGAAAAGAGATGTCTCTCTAAAGATGCTCCAACAAGAATGATTAAAATGGGTGGGGTCCTTCAATATGGGATCCGCGCACTCTGCGCTCACGAAGCACGCACCCGACGTGACTTTGCAAAAATATATTTAAAAATAATATAAGTTTATTATAAGTACAAATATATAATTTTTATGAATATCTTAGATAGTCTCTTGCCCTAATATGTATATTAAACACACATACATATCATTTTAGAACATCAAAACATTTCGAGGGAGTCGCGCACCCAGTGCGCACTTGCACGTATATGGAGTCACGCGGAATCCGCCACCGCACAAGCATCACGTACCGTAATGCGCATGTGTCGTGAATGCACAGGAGCAGGAATCGCAGACTGGTCGCATACCAATCACGCACATCACGTAGTATTAAATGTATATGATGTAACTGAAAAAACATGCAGCCGTCGCACACCGTAAGCGGATCCTTCACGACGTTTCTAAAATGGGGGCTAGAATCCGCGCACCCACAGTGATGTGTAAGCTTTGGCTGCGCGACTCTGAAAAAATTGGGAGAAAAAAATGAAAAACTTATATAAATATATTAAAATAAAAAAATAAAACAAAAAAATTAAACAATATTTCAGTTGTAATTTATTTTTCTTTTTTTGCAATTTTCAGAAAATTATATAATGTTATTTAATGAATAAAATATTTATGAATAAACAGTTAAAGAACTGTAGAAAATCAGTACAAAAAATAGGTATAACTACTATTACACTTAAAAATTAGCATTTAAAAAACCTTTGAAATTCACTGAAAAAACCATAGGTTTCGGAGACGTTATAGTTAGAACTGGAATGGCATGGTGAGCAAACAAACGATGGATTTAGGCCCAGATCTCTGTACTGGGGTGAATGTATGACATTGTTCTGTATTCTGTCCATCAATAGTTCTTTTTGCATTTGTCACCCCGAGTGGGACGGGTATGCTCTGACATGAGTCCTGTGCTCTCCATTCCACTTGAATCAAGCTATCCTGGCTGAAGAGGGGTGAAACCCCGAAACCGGTCCTAGGATGCTTGTTTCCAGTCCAGGGAGGACCTGGCCTGGCAGTTCGGGCTGGACTGTTCCCATTGGGCACAGGGTCAAGACTGATTTTCATATGGCTGAGTCCAAACTGGAATGGCATGGTGAGCAAAAAAACGATGGATTTAGGCCCAGGTCTCTGTACTGGGGTGAATGTGACATTGTTCTGCATTCTGTCCATCAATAGTTCTTCCAGCATATGCATTTGGTTATGTAACTTTGTCTCAGTCATTGTACAAGTACGTGCGTAGAGACTGGATGATTAGAGTACTGCAAGGAGAGTGTATAGTGAATTTATAAGTGCGTGGGGATTGGCGGAGTGATTGTATAAGTACATATGTTGGTGCAGCCTAACTCCGACAACGAGCTTGTCTCTAATTGGCTGCCCTCCATGTCCCAAAAACTGAAATTTGGGCTTTGCATGGCCCTGTATTGCTACAGCTGCAATACTCCACTGAATGTGCAATAAATATTCACATCCACACAGATGTGTCATGTCTACTATCTTTCTTGTGTGGAACTATGGATGAACATAGGGTCAGTGATTCCCCGTACCTTCCATGTTGGCCATGTTGTGGGACTTGGCTCACAGAGTGACACATTGACACCTGCGACCCGGGTAACGGCAGCACTACAACAAGAACACCCGCATGCAAGTGTTGTCAGATTTTTTAAGCATTCTCTGGCCAAAAGCCAACCAGAAAGTATCCCAAGGTAGCCCAATATTGCTACTTTAAGGAAGGAGGGGCAGGGACATTGTCAAGCAGGCAGTGAATGCATTGGAATTGATGTTGCAGCAGGCTGCCATGTAAATATTTGTCTAATAAAGCGCTTTAACATACTACTTTGCTGGAGCGCTATATATATATTTATAATCTGGTAACTAGCACAAACCAAAATTTTACCACACAACCGGGAACAATATAGCCCAATTGTGCATGATCTAGCCCAATATGGCAACAGTGCCACATCAGTTGATTCCTCATACAGCTCACGATGGGGCCACGCCCATAGCTCCGGAGTCATTCTTCACAGCCTCACACAGGACTGGCATACGCCAGTCCAGCCCACTCTTCTTATGCTTACAGGGAAGGATAACAATGCTACATGGCCCAGATTTTCATTGCAGTGATCTGCTGGTCACACCCTAGTTGTCAGTACGCCACAGCCACTCCCTCACGGTTAGTATACACCCACACCACACCCATCCAGCACAGGCGTCACAGGACACATGAGCCTCCCAATAAAAAAGACCGGGCTCACGCGCTCGACGCCATTTCAGAGTTGCTCGCACCGGATGCACTGCGGCCGGCACAGACACACCGGCACGGGACGATGACTTTCGGTCCACTGAGGTACGGGTATCATAACTGCTGAGCGGGTGTGCAGCCTGCGGAGATGGCCCACCTCGGCAGTCTGGACAGCTCAGGTTTTGCGTGCCCTGCTGGACTGCAGTGTAGGCCTGAGCCATCAGACAGCGCAGGCCTACCGCCATGTGGCATCGCCTCGCTGGTCACTGAGTTAGTGGCACCGCAAGGGCTGAGCGTGTGTGCAACCTGCGATGATGATGGGTGCACTGGTATGTCCACTGCCATGGCAAAATCAAGACGCAGCACCAAATGTGAGACCTGGTGGCCTGCAGAGCGGGGCTGCATGATATGCAGTGTGCCCTGTCCGCAAAAAGGTGAGCAGTGAGGCTTGGGTGTGCAAGGGCGGGCAGACACCTCTGGGCGGCGGTAGTGGATGATGTGCAGCAGCCTGGATGCACAAATGCGGAACACCGATTTAGGCGTGCGCAGTAGCATATACTCTGCCATTACTAATTCTGTACTATGTTTCAGATGTGGGAGCTTGAGGGCTCCACTAGGTCCCGGCACGTGGTTGGAGACACAGCGGTGGCGTAAAGGTAAGCTGTGAGGGTTTTCTCCACAGTATGGGCGCTCACTGTCCCTCTTCATCTCTTCCTTTCTCTCCTTCACACTCTTTCTCTCTCTCTTCCTCTCACACTGTTTCTCTCTTTATCTCTCTCTTTCTCACACTCTTTCTCTCTCTCTTCCTCTCTCTCACTGTTTCTCTCTCTCTTCGTCTCGCTCACTCTTTCTCTCTGTCTTCCTCTCACTCTTTCACTCTTTTTCTCTCTCTCTTCCTCTCACTTTCACTGTTTCTCTCTTTCTCTCTGTCTTCCTCTCACTCTTTCTTTCTTTTTCTCTCTGTCTTCCTCTCACTGTGTCTTTCTCTCTCTCTCTCTCTCTCTCCCTCTCCTTTGATGGATGCATGACGCACAATCTTATCTTGCTTTTTATCTAACAGGCTGTGATTCACGAATCAACGTCCCCCCCAACCCCACCACAGCTTAACGCGTGTAGAGCCTGCGATGATGCGTGGCCATCCTGACAATGCCTGAGAAAGTTGCTTCGGCATGTGATGGACCATATTACACACACCCTGGTGGCAGAAGCATTTGCAGAGTGATGAAAGGAGGGGGTGTGGCCTCCTCCCGATCCCGTTTTTTTTGTTTTGTCTTTTTAAGAAGGGGGGCTGTGTAGCTCCCCTTCTTTTTCTTATTTTTTGGCCCTGGGGACCCCATCCCCCAGGGCCTGCTCTCTATTTTATTTTATTTTTTTAAACTGTGGACGGGGGCCGCGTGTCCCCCCTCCCGAGGCCTTAATTTGCCCCGGGGACCCCATTCCCCGGGTCATGGCCCTTTTTTGTTTTTTTGGAGGGGGGCTGCCTTACCCCCCTCCTGTGGTCTCTTTTGGCCCTGGGGACCCACCCCCCGGGCCGTTTTTAAAATTTTTTATTATTTTTATTTTGGGGAGGGGGCCTGCGTGGCCCCCCTCCCGGGCCACTACTGGCCCCGGGGACCCCATCCCCCAGGGCCTGGCCTCCGTTGGGGACCATGGGGGGGTCCCCAATCCCCCCACGGCCCCGCCGGCTCCCCGCCTCCTGCGGGAGCCGGCATTGCTTTTCCACATGGGGAGCAGCTAACATGCTGCTCCCTATGTGGAAAAGCAATCTGCTTTGCTATTAGGAAGAGAGAGCAGGTTTCCCTGCTCTCTATCCCAAATAGCAAAGCAGTTTGCAATGGCAGGGTGGGAGCCGCGAGGCTCCCGCCCTGCCATTGCAAACAGCAGTGTCCTGGGGGTCGGCACCCCGGGGCACTGCAGGAGCCGGCCCTGGGGGGTGGCAGTCCCCAGGGCCATGACAAGGGTCCAGGAGGGGTGCGGCCCCCCTCCCACTTAAGTTAAAGCCCCGGGGGTGGTGGTCCCCAGGGCTTGGGGGTCCGTATCGGACCCTCTACTTTAAATATGTAGTGCCCCGGGCTTGAGCCCCCCCACACAGGGGGGCTGCGGGGGGGCCATGAGCCCCCCGCATACATTAAGATAAGCCCCGGGGGTGGCGGTCCCCGGGGCTGGGGGGCCCCTCTGGGCCCCCCATAACTATGAAAAATTGCCCCGGGACATGGCCCCCCGGGGGCTATTTGTAAACGAAGAGCGGGAGACCGCGCTTCGTTTTTTTTTCCTCAGCGGGATGCACGGACCCTGCGCGCATCCCGCGATTTTATTTAAAAAAAAAATTTTTGGGCCTTGGGGGTCCTTGTGGGAACCCCTGAGCAGGCCTAGGGGGCCAGGGTGTTTCTACCCTGCCCCCTTTTCGCGTTTTGCAATGTTTTTTTTGGGGCTTCTCAAGATGGCTGCCAACACTTCCTGATCTGGAGTGTTGACAGCCAATTAGCATTCAGCTCGTGCACGGCAGGGTCTGAGGCCACTCCCCTTTCTACACCACTCTGCAAACACAGCTTCTGGAGCACTGCTGGTGGGGTGATGAGGTCCTCTTGTGTCCTGAGGACCTCAGGACACAAGTGGACTTCATCCTCCGAGCAGCAGTGTGCCAGAAGCCATGTTTGCAGCATGGTGTAAAAAGGGACGTGGCCTCGGAACACTTCTCTGCAACAGAGCTCTGTGGCACTTACCGGAGGTACCTGGTGGGCTACTTGGCTCCAGGGACCTTTAAGATTCAAGGGGACCTAATCCCCCAACTTACAACGCACCAGGGGGTGCCTTTGCACAGTGGTGCAGGGAAGGGGCAGGGCCTGATATAACAAGTTAGCAATCCTGCTGTGTGGGACTCGTTGGAGGTAATAAAAGGGGTTGTTGGCCCCCAAGGTTGACGTTGGGGGCTAACTATCCCTCCTGTTACCTTCGCTAAATCCCACACAGTGGGATTGCTAAAAGGTGTTTGAAGGCTACGCTCACCTTTCTCCACCACTCTGCAAACGCGACTGCTATGTTACAGTTAGAAATTAGCATTTAAAAAACCTTTGAAATTCACTGAAAAAAACATAGGTTTCAGGGACGTTATAGTTAGAAATTAGCATTTAAAAAACCTTTGAATTCACTGAAAAAAACATAGGTTTCAGGCACATTATAGTTAGAAATTAGCATTTAAAAACCCCTAGAAACTCACTGAAAAAAAACATAGGTTTCAAGGACGTTATAGTTAGTTGGACATTTCAAACCAGTGAAAGTCTGCCTTTAGTGTTAGTTAAGCTAACTATAACTCGCACCCCCGCAATGCACTGATGATGACGTCCCATATTACATCATTCATGACATGGTTAGTGATATCGCTGATGACATCACTGATGACATCCCAGGAACTGCGGGAAGTCCTGCCCCTGATCGGAACCGGAGCACTGAGAGGCCTGCCGGTGGACCGCGAGCACCACGGACACTGACGTCACCTAACACAGGGCCTGGAGGACCGTGTAGCCTGGAGGCCCTGCTCCTGACTGGAGCCTGAGAGCGACGGGGCCTGCCAATGGAAAGGGAACTCAGTGACCACTGCCCACACTCGGCACAGGGCCCAGGGAGACACCTGGGAACACTCCCCATGCCGAACACCACTGCACCTGAAGGTCTGCCTGCAGGACACGGGTATCCAGGGCTGCTGGAACCAGCTGCTGTGGGGCTCTGAGCACTGCGGATTGCTCTGTTCCTGGCACCTGCCTGAGAACATTGAGGAGTGCTGGAACCCAGAGAGGGCCCAAGTACCTTCCACAACTTAGCCCCATGTGGGTGCAGACTAGATGGCTGGGCATACTAGGAGAGACTGGCTCACAGCCGACAGAGACCTCTAACTCCCCAGCGCAGAAACAGAGACAGCTGGTGGGAGGCGGTGAGTAAGCGGGGACCGTCAGCTGGGGACAGGAGGAGGGGAGAGGGGGACCAACCCAGGGCAGTGAGCACTGGGACTGGGAGAGCAAAGGCCCGGGAAGAGAACAGTGAATGCAAAAGAACGGGGAGGGCCTGCGAGAAGCACGCCAGGGACCTAAAACCAATGCACAGGAGTGACCATGAAGGTGCGCTCAAGGAGCTAGGACCATCCGGGATTCATCCCTGAGCAGAAACCATAAATAAACCAAGCACAGGGCCTCCCATGTAGAGTACCTAGGGGCTGGAGCACAAAGGGCGCCCAGCGAGACAAGAACATAATCAACAAAGAATACATTCCTGGTCTTGATCGAGCGGGCCCAACCTGGGTTCGGGGAGCGCTGGAACCTGAGTCACGGCCTGCAGAGATCAACTGGGGGGACCAAAAAGGAAGGACGCAGTGAGGCTCCCAAGGCAAAGAGGTATCCACTATGGGGAACCACACCAAACGACGTGAGCAAGACCAGCAAGAACTGCAGAGAAAATATTCAGGGGGCACATCCACGAGGGCAATGGGTCAAAATACGGCGAAAGAGACACCGGAAGACCCATCTCTGTCAGACATTCTCCGGGCCAAAGAGTTATTAAGGACAGTGGTGGAAACCAAAATCGATACCCTCAGAGAAGACTTGGGCTTCCTGAGAGTGGACCACCGAAAACTCACAGACCGGGACTCAACAACGGAGGGAGAAGTGCGGGAACTGACACCCCAGGTGACCGCAGCCAACCAGAGGCTCTCTGACATGGAGTGAAGATTACAAGTGCTGGAAATCAGAGTGGAGTACACTGAAAACAGAGCACGGCGTAACAACTTACGCATTGGAGGCCTTCTGGAAAAAGCGGAAGGAAACAATATGGTGGCCTACCTGCAACAATGGCTCCGCAATGAGGTGGCAGTGGAGGGGCTAACCCAATATTTCGCACTGGAGCGAGCGAGTCCCTGCCAGAGCACCCACACTGGGACGGCCGCCGAGGCCGTTAATAGCACGCTTACTATTCTACCAGGACAGGGATCATGTACTGAGACAGGCCTGGCAGAAAGGCCAGCTAAAGGTGGTGAATAGCATCATCAGGATCTTCCTGGACTTTTCCAGGGAGGTCCAGAGACAGAGGGTGTCATATGTAGCTGCCAAACAAAAGCTGAGACAACTGAACATTCAATACTCAATGGTGCTCCCGGCCAAGCTAAGTCTGTCGATAGCAGGCGGGACCAAGTTCTTCACCATGCCACAGGAGGTGTGGGAGTGGATCGACCAGCACAGCCAGCAGGACAGAGGAGACCAAAGGCAAGAGGGTCAAGACAGAAGCAAGACCCAAACTGGAGGTAACAGAGGGAAATTGGCGAGTCAGCCCACAGCGGAGAAAACGCAGAGGGAGAGAAACAGCGTGGTGGCGGCGATTGCATCCCTCAGCACCCAAGGACGAAGGGGCATTGCTTCAGCATCAGGAGACGACCTGAGAGACTCAGACTCTGAGCACAGCACAAATACAGTGGGGGAATGCAGTCAGGAACTTCCGTACGTCACCCCTGGAACAGCAGACGACCTCATATGAAGCTGCCACGCAATACACAAGTATATTCAGGCAAAACTGACCCACAGGAGGGGTGCTCTAGCACACTGACTGTGCGCACTGAAGGGCAGGGAGAACCCACGAGCATGTTCTATTGATTAAAACCTACAAGCACTTGGCACTTGGATGGGGGAATCCCGCGGGGGTGGGGGAGCATGGCTCCTTCCCAGATAGGCACCAGACCCATCACTACCAGAACTTTGTTGCACTTGAGTCCATAGTTTGGATGGGGAAGAGAACCTCACTTGTCCTGGGAAGGGGGTGTTGGGGTTGATCTAGAGTTTTACATTGGGGGCACTGCAGGCCATTAGAAATGGGACTAGTGAGAATCTACATAGGGCAGACTTACCGACTCCGACTGCTGGGGGACCTCGGTCCCGGGGCCAGGAGGAGAACAAAACAAATAATTAAAGATGGGGGATAGAGTAACGTATAATTTTCTATCCTGGAATATAAGAGGCATGCATTCTATGCATAGGCGACATATAATCTTCTCCTACCTTAATAGACGGGGAGTTCACATCGCCATGCTGCCGGAAACACACAAAGTGGCATCCGAGGGTGCAGTGCTACACCGGAGATGGAGGGGCCAGGCGTATTACACCTCGTTCTCAGCGTTTGCGAGAAAGGGCCTAATTTGGATACGGGCGGGGGTCCCCTTTCAGCACACTGGACACAAAGTTGATCCGGAGGGCAGGTACCTCATAGTCACAGGGAGACATGACACTGATAAATCTCCATGGACTGAATACAGACCAAGCGGCCTTCCTGCAAAAGATAAGGGGGCTACTAGCACCTCATATGGTGGGCTCAGTCATTATAGGAGGAAACTTCAACTGTGTAGCAGATCCGGACTTTGACCACTCTCACCCTCGATTACATGACTCCCCCGTCCATAGAACGGCCAGGGGCATTCAGGACTGGCAAGCCCGATGGGGACTGATTGATACCTGGAGACGCACGCACCCACTAGATAAAAAATACTCCCACCTTTTACATGCACATGAGCTCCATGTAAGGGTTGATATGGTCCTTTGCACCCCAGAAATGCACACTGCGATGTGAGGGGTGGCGTATCTGAATCGCACTATATCGGATGACAATCCCCTCCTCGTGAGGTTACAGATGGGGACCCTGCTCCAGAACATTCCAACATGGTGCCTAAGACCAGAGGCACTAGAGGAACAGGTTTTCCAACAGGAGATCAGGGGTCATATCACCTCTTACTTCACAGATAACACCCGCTCCACAGACTCCAGACTGGTGGAGTGGGAGGCCTTAAAGGCAGTGTTAAGGGGGAGATGCATGGCAACGTCCATTGGGGTGTGAAGGGCATTGTTCTGGGACATAGAAAAAGCTGACCGCGCACTTAGAGAGCTAGAGGTTAGGTGCCCAGAGCACCTGGAGCTCCGCCAGGAGCTACTGGAGGTGAAAGAAGAAGTGGCGGTTCAGGATGAGAGCTTAAGATGCTTCAACTACAAAAAGTAAATGGAGCAGACACGCGGAAGGGGACAGAGCAGGCAAACTACTGGCATGGCTGGCCAACCCTTACCGAAAAGGGAACACCATAGTAGAGTTAGTTGACCCAGCGGGCCACCTCCTATACAAACAGGCAGACATAAACAACAGGTTTCTTGATTACTATAAATGCCTATATATGAGCTCTGGGCCCCAAGGGGAGGGGGAGATAAGGGAATATTTAGAGGGAAATGCCCTTTCCACTATATCTGAAGACCATGCAAACCAGCTGGGGGCAGACATCTTGGAACACAAGACAAGGGTAGCTATCAAGGGCCTGGCGAGGGGCAAAACCCCAGGAACAAATGTATTCCCTACGGAATGTTATGCCACCTACATGGAAGAATTGGCCCCCAGACTAGCGGAACTTTACAAGGTGGGAAGGGAGGAGGGAGTCCTCCCACAAACTACCCGAGAGGCAGTTGTGATCCCGCTCCTAAAACCGGATAAGCCCCCTCTCAACTGCACAGCCTACCAGCCCTTGTCAATGCTCAACCTCGACTCTAAAATCCTAAGTAAAATACTGGCATCCAGACTGCTCCTGCACATGACTTCCCTGATCTATCCCGATCAGGCTGGGTTCATACCGGTCAGAAATACAACCCAGAATATAAGGCAACTTCTCTCAATCCTAGACCTGGGGGGCAGAGCAGAACGGGAGGGGATGATATTCACTATTGATATATAAAATGCATTTGACAGCCTGGAATGGGAGTTTCGTGCTGGAAAAGATGGGAATGGGACAGGACTTCCTGCGCTGGGTGAGACTACTGTACACAGGCCCAACGGCAAGGGTGTGCACTGGTCGCACGATCTCAGGGCAGTATTGGGTGGAGAAGGGTACTCGCCAGGGGTGCCCCCTCTCTCCCCTGTTGCTCGCCCTGGCTGTGGAGCCACAGGACTGCTTGACGCGGATGGGGAACAAATACAGGGGACTGCACCTGGAGGGGCAGGTACACCCTATAGCACTATACGCGGATGACCTCCTGCTGTTCTTGAAAAATCCAGAGGAAGACCTACGAGGTGCTAGGGAGATGATGGAGGAGTTTGGGCTATCTCTGGCCTGCACGTAAAATGGCAGAAATCCAGACTGTTCCCCATGATAGCAGATCAACCACCCCCCGAGGGGCTGGGGGACCTGAGATGGGAACCTCACTGTTTCCGATGCCTGGGAGTAAAAATCTTCCACTCGCTCCAAGATGTGCAGGATGGAAACCTAGGAGGGGTGCTAAGATTCCTGAAAGATAACATGAGATTTTGGGGGGACTCCTATTCTCGGTAGCAGGAAAGATTGCCTTGGTGAAAATGGTGGCTCCATTAATGACTGCTATACTTTTTTGGCACACTCCCTGTGTGGATACCCAGGGCGTGGTTCCAGGAGCTCGACTTCTGCCTCTTGGCATTCATCTGGGGATCTGGGAGGAGGCGAGTGGCTTTAGCCACACTAAAGAGGCTGTCGGCAGAGGGAGGGATGGCGATCCCGTACTTCGAAGCGTACTACTTGGCGGGGCAACTGCAGAGATTTACACAATGGGTGGCGGGGAGGCTCACGCCAGGTAGGGGGGTGCACCCCTTTACCCTGGGAAGAGATTAACTTCTCCGAACACTACTGAGGACTGCAAAGCCGCACCACATACACACCAGCGAGCATAGAGTGATACAGAGGTGTTGGAATAGGTGCCTCCAAAAGACCCAGACAAAATACCCATACTCACCAGAACTCCCGCTGTTGGTGCTCAGGGCACTGCCGCACGGGAGACAATGGGGAGTGTTGGACAGGCCACCTAAAGGGCTTGCTCCCTCCCCGCATGACAGGGCCCGAGCCCCGGCTCTCCAGGTGTTACCCACAGAAGCAACCCGCACCCCGTCTCATACGGGACTCCTGCCCCCGGACATCTCGGTATCATGGGGCCGAACCACTACCGGCTCCCTCGCCCGGCCCAGCCGCCATCTTGGACACTGCACCACGAGGCCGCGTGGCCTCAGCTCGACCCTAACCCTGGGCCTGGCCAGGCCCCGACATCCCGGCACCACCATCCACCCAGGAGGTGAACGGACCACTTGGCAGGTCAATGGGAGAAAGAAGGGTCGATGGCTCTCCCCCGCCAGGTGCCGATTGCCCCCCAGCTCCCCCGGGCGCTGGCTCCACCCCCCTGCTGGGTGTCTGGACTCCCTCATCCCGGACCTCGCGACTTCCAAGTGCGAGGGTCCGGACATCAAAGGGCGCCAGACCTATAACTGGGGCAGCTCCAGAGCAGGAAGGCAGTTGTATCCTGGAGTCGAGAGACACCGTAAAGAACTCATCCTTGACGGACTACTGGCGCTGCCGTAGCCCTGCCTTGCGAACTACCGTCCTGCCTGCTGGCGCTGCCGCAACCTTCTGCATCCTTCATCCTCGTCGGGACCTGCTGGCGCTGCCGCGGACCGTTGTAACTACCACCTTCACCGGGACCTGCTGGCGCTGCCGCGGACCGTTGTAACTACCACCTTCACCGGGACCTGCTGGCGCTGCCGCGGCCCGTCCATCTAGAACACCGAGCTCGAGGATTGTGAGCTACCCATCATATCATCGTATCTACCAGATTGGTAACAAGACTGTCCCGCTACCCCCTTTCCCAACCAAGAGACTAGAATCGAGGGGACCCCTGAGTCCTGACCTCCTTGTACCATTTTATCGTACCTAAGATTGCTTATAAAGAACGTTAAACCTTATCTTCGTGTGGTGTACATCTGTGGGGGGAAGTTACTCGTCTGTACGATCGGTGGAGACGGCTCTCCCCGGAGGCCTCTCCCCTCGTCCTCGGCCGACCCTCCCGGTCCGTCTAACAGGGAGGCATAGATGACTGGGTACAGGCAGGGGTGAAAAAGAGAAGGGGACCTTTATAGGGATGGTGAAATACTCCCATTTGAAGACTTCAGAGCTGACTGGGATGTCCCGCAGGGCCACTTTCTGCTGCACAGAGCAGTCACGGGGCGATGAGACGGGACTGGCAGATGGGCACAATCGAACCACCACAACACGCCACATGCGAATATATTGGAATAGCCGGAGTGGTTATTAAGGCAGTCTCCTGCCTGTACAGGGCGGTAGGTAGAGACTCATTTAGACCACTAGAGGGGCTAAGGAACCGATGTGCAGAGGACATAGGACGCCCCATGGAGGATAGGGACTGGGAAAATATACTGTAAAGGGCACCAAGGGTATCTCCGAACACACGATTCAGACTCATAAGCTTCTATTTGTTACATTAAGCATACCTCACCCCAGAACAAATAAACCAGTACTTCCATACTTTTTTTTTTGCATAGTTTTATATAGCACGAACTTGACCCGAATCCAATCGGGTATCAGAGCGCTTTACATAGCACCAATTGCATTACATGAGGAGACTCATTCATTTTTTTTGTTAGGAACGGGGAGATTAAGTGATTTGCCCAGAATCACAGGATGTTCAGCGTCATTACCGAGACTCGAACCCAGTTCCCCAAGTCCGAGGTCGAGCACCCTAGCCGTTAGACCAACTCCTCTCCCAACTTTGGCCATAAGAATAAATTCAATCTTGAACTTTAATTGAAGTCTTTAATGTTCCTGTCTGGAAGGAGTGCGTGTCATGCAGTCTCTGCAATGTGGGAGTTGGGGAATATATATATATATATATATATTACCTACTGGCGGTCGCCAGTAGGTAGTTATAGTTAGAACCTAGTTTCCATAGGAAAAGCATTTTTTGATTTGCTAATAACTTTGGCGTCGTTTGACGAATGTATGTGAAATTCTCCCAAAAAAGGTCTATCCAGGTCAGCTCCTATCTTGAAAGTTTTGGGGTGATTCGTCAAGCAGGGGCTGAGAAAAAAGGGGGGACCCAAAATGTGTTTTCTCCATGTTAATTTCCATAGGAAATGTTATTACAGGCTACAGCCCGAACTGCTGAACGGAACTACACCAACTTTGGCAAACAGGTAGAGCTTGGTTCAGAAAGCAACCTTTTTTTTAAATGGTGTAAATCCGTTCAGTAGAGAAATTCAAAAAATAAAAGTCAAAAAATCCATTTCCCACAGGAAACTTTATTCAAGGCTACAGCCCGAACTGCTGAACAGAATTAAACCAAATTTGGCAAAAAGGTAGTGCTTGATTCAGAAAGCGTCTTTTTTTTTAATGGTGTAAATCCGTTCAGTAGTTGCTGAGAAATAAAAAAAAATAAAAGTTTCAATATCTTGGGCAGTGGTGGGTTCGCGCACCCTCCCGACCACGCGCTTCACTGTAATTGGCTGCCACGACCACGAGCTTCACTGTGATTGGCTACCAACACTCCAAACCATGAAGTGTTGGCAGCCATCTTGTGACTCGGTAGAACCGAGTCACAAGAAAACAGTCAAAAAAAGATTAAAAGAGAAGAAAAGGGGGCAGTGTAGAAACCCCCAGGACCCCCTAGTCCTGCTCGGGGTGGGTGCCACAAGGACCCCGAGGCCCAAAAAATCTTTTTTTTTTTAAAACATCCGAATGCGCACTGGGTGCGTGAATCCGGACAAACATTTTTAAAAAAATATGAAGCGGGGGCACCCCCACTTAATTTAAATGAGCCTCTGGGTGGGTCAGGTTCCGGGGGCAATCCTATAATTATATTGTGGGGGACTGCGGGGCCTCCGTAGCCTCAGGGACCGCCATCTCCCATGTAAATTAGGTGCGAGGGGGCACACGGCCCTCCCGCAGCCCCGGGGACCATCAGGCACACCAAGTCCCAGGAATCGCCACCCCTGGGGCTTTAATTAAATATACAGGGGGGCCTCGCGGACTCCCAAAGCCCCGGGGACCACCACCTTCCCGAGGCTTTGAAAGGGAGGGGGGCCACGCAGCCCCCCTCCTGGAGCCCTTGATGGCCCTGGGGACCGCCACCCCCAGGGCCGGCTCCTGCAATGTCCAGGGGAGCACAGCCCCGGGACATTGTTGTTTGCTATGACATGGTGGAAGCATGTCTCGCACACTGTCATAGCAAACCCTGGTTGCTTCATTGAAGCGAGAGGAGGAAAACCTGCTCTCGCTTCAATGAAGCATAGCAGGATTGTTTTTGGGCAAGAGGAGCTGTATGTTAGCAGCTCCCCTTGCCCAAAAGCAATGCCGGTTCCCACAGGAGGCAGGGAGCTGGCTGGAGCGTGGGGAAATTGGGACTCCCCCCATGGTCCCCAACGAAGAGGCCAGGCCACGGGGGATGGCGTCCCCAGGGTCAGTAGTGGACAAGGGAAGAGGGACCACGCGGCCCCCCTTCCTAATGATTAATAAAAACATTCAAGAATTGGGCATGCCCTGGGGGATAGGGTCCTTGGGGCGAATATAAATTAATGGAAGTGGACCTTTTTTTTAGAAAAGTTTGGAGTGGCGATCCTAACGCGGCACTCAGCATGGCCCCCTAGTGTGAACGCGCTGGGTGCACGGCTCTCAGCACGCCCCCCTAGTGTGAACGTGCTGGGTACGCAACTCTCAGTGCGGCCCCCTAGTGTGAACACGCTGGGTGCGCGGCTCTCAGCACGGCACGCGAGTAATTCACAGATCTTTAAAAGACCATTTACCTGTAAATGAGGCTTTGTTGTAATTTCACCTCTTAGAGCTCCTGCATCTCCACTCTGCCTATGACTGGAAGAATTAGCCCCCCCTGAAATTTTTATCAGCCACCCCCAAAATTTGGCTCTAGTTGCGCCCCTGACTGGCATGCGCCGGCTCTGCCCACTTCGCTTACAGAATTCCATAGATTCTATCCGCGGTATGTAAATGATCCAGCTGTGGGGCTGGGACTATCTTGCAGACAGGATTCTGGGCCTTTCCCGAGGCTTGGTTTGCAATCCTGACGCTCTGCCGGGGTTGCCACTGGTTGGCAGCCAGTTAGAGCCAAGCTCGTGCTCGGGGGTTAGGCTCCGCCAACAAATGTACTTATCCAATCACTCTGCCAATCCCCAAGCACTTATAAATTCACTATACACTCTCCTTGCAGCACTCTAATCATCCAGTCTCTACCCATGTACTCATAGAAAGCCCAGACAAAGTTACATAACCGAGGTCTTCCCCACTGCCAAAGGTAACATGGTTGCTTGCGCAGTCAACAGCACAATGTAATGTGGTAGGAACCAGGGCCATCATGCATACATAATGAACACACGGACGCAGTTAGATAGATAGTGGAACTGGCTAAGGGCCCGTGCACTCGGCCCTTTTTTATCACCCGGGCCACATGTCCAGTGATGACTGTGCTGGATGCGTGTGGGGTGAGTGTAAGCCAGCCCTCAGGAAATGGTTGGTGCTGGCAACATCTACAACAGTGATAATCGGATCACACACAGAGATTCAATAATAAAGGGTCCATGACTGGTGGTGCACTAAGGTAGGGGTACCAGATCTTAAATCACACACAAAAGATTGTATCGTAAAGGGTCCATGTCTTGTGGTACACTGAAGTAGGGGCACCAGAGATGAGCGTGCTGATGTGACGAAATTGTTAAGGTCCCTTCGGGATATTCCTGCTGCATGAGGTGACATTGTTGCGTTCAGTGTCTATAGCATGAAAGTCAATCATAAAGGGTCCATGAGTTGTGATGCACAGAGTTAGTGGCACCTGAAGAGCTCAGCGTGTGCACAGCCAGCGATGATGGCGTGTGCTTGCAGGACAGGATTGGATTGGATATGTGTGAGACCTGCTAACCGCAGTGTAGTCCGGAGGCAGCGGTCAGCAAGGGCTTACAACCACGTGGTGTTGACTTGTGGTGCACTGAGTTAGTGGCAATAGTGGCGCTCAGCGTGTGTGCAGGCAGCAATGATACATAGTTCGGGTGGGCCGCACTGGGAGCAAAGTCTTTTGCCTAATTAATTCTGCGTTAATAAGGCCACGTGGAGGTGACTTGTGGTGCACCGAGTTAGTGGCATCAGAAGCATTCAGCGTGTGCCCAGCCAGCGATGATGCGTGGTGCGGTCGGGCCGCACTGGGAGCAATGTCTGTTGACTACTGGACTGTGTCATCTGCAATCACGACTCAATCTGAATTGTGAACCCTGCTGGATTGGATATGTGTGAGACCTGCTGACCGCAGTGTAGTCCGGAGGCAGCGGTCAGCAAGGGCTTACAACCACGTGGTGTTGACTTGTGGTGCACTGAGTTAGTGGCAATAGTGGCGCTCAGCGTGTGCGCAGGCAGCAATGATACGTAGTCCGGGTGGGCCGCACTGATAGCAATTTCTTTTGCCTAATGAATTCTGCCCTAATAAGGCTATGTGGCGATGACTTGTGGTGCACTAAGTTAGTGGCACCTGAAGCACTCAGTGTGTGCACAGCCAGCGATGATGTGTGGGAGCAATGTCTGTTGCCTACTGGACTGCGTCATCTGTAATTGCGACTCGATGTGAATTCTGAGCCCTGCTGTCCACAGTGTAGGCCGGAGGCAGCGGTCAGCAAAGGCCCACAGCCACGTGGCATTGAATTCAGCTGCACAGTTAGTGGCACCAGAAGCATTCTGCGTGTGCGCAGCCTGCGATGATGCGTGGTCCGGGCAGGCCGCACTGGTAGCAATGTCTTTTGTCTAATGAATTCTGCCTTAATTAGGCTACAAGGCGATGACTTGTGGTGCACTGAGTTGTTGGCACCTGAAACACTCAGCGTGTGCGCAGCCTGCGATGATGCGTTGTCCAGGCGGGCCGCACTGGGAGCAATGTATCTTGCCTACTGGACTGCGTTATCTGCAATCGCGACTCAATCTGAATTGTGAGCCCTGCTGTCCGCAGTGTACATCAAAGGCAGTAGTCTGTACAGACATAACTCTGCAGTGCTGTGCCACTGGGTTTGCAGGGGGCCTGTGTCGAGGAGGCCCGCAGTCACAGCAGTGGCCTTGTGGCAGGGTGAGAGCTGCCGCTCTGGCAGACGTGTTGGCCCTCACAGAAGTGAACCACACCAAGAGCCCCGGCCTATTTATTCACACGCAGGAGTGGCGTACGTTGGACCAGCCCACTCCGCTTCCGGTTCCGCTTACAAGGGGGACAGCACAGCTACATGATCGAGATCTTCACCACTGCCTGAGGTAACATGGTTGCGTCTACTGTACACAACAGTACAAGCACCAGCAGTATATGTACACATGGAGATGTCTGTGCTCTGCATAATGAGGTCTGTCGAGCACATTACCGCTACACTTGGCATTGTGTGCATTGTTATTGATGTGTGACTTGCCTCCTTCACACATACTTGGTTCCCACGTCTCCCAACATTCAGCTATTGTGTGGCTGAGGGGCCATGCCATTTTGGGAATGTCCGCTGTTCTGTTCTGCGCTGCCTCGGTGGTAGTAGGGGGGTGGTCCGAGGGGGAGGTCCTGGGGGTGTGGCAGTGGGTGTTGTGGCCTTCTTGGGTGTCGGAGCTGCATGATCAGTAGCTCTATGACATATGTTGGTCTTCAGATGTGGTTCTGGGCTGAGCTCCCTTTCATACTGTAGGTAGTCATCCTGCTTTACACCAGCAAAAGGCAGATGTTAAATTCCTACTGCTAACGCGGCTTATCACCTGTTTTTGGATCGCATCGCACATTTCGCTGGTCGTTGAAAATATCGGGAAGTGGTTTTTTCGCATTTTTTTGCACGGGAACACGTATTCTGCATATCATTAGCATTAGTTGTCGTTCTCATTGGTGGCAAGGTTTTTTTGAGGACGCTATCGCTGGAAAACTGCCGATATCGGCAGTTTTCACCAGGTTGAGAATGCGATGATAATTCTTTTGCTGTGGCAAAGTGCCGATAACTCAGCAATAAATTCTTGAGAATACACCCCATCGTTTTTTTTTATTTTTTCGTCCGAATTCGTGCACCCAGCCGCTTTTACAAAAAAAAATAGTAATCATTTTTTGCCCCTGGGGCTTTTTGTAGGATCCCCTGAACAGATCTAGGGGTCAGGGTGTTTGTACCCTGCCCACTTTTCTTGTTTTTTCATCTTTTTTCTTGTGATTCGCATGTAGCTACAACAAAGTCCTAATAAACTCAAGGGCTTGTTTTAGAGTCACCCTATAACCCAACAGTTGGGATTTATCGCTGAGTTATCAGCAGTTTAGCGTGGCAAAAGTGGCAAAAGAATTATCGCCCCAGTCTCAAGTTGGTGCACACTACCACATTGACCACAGGCTGACGGTACCAACACAGCGGACAATCAACATCGTTACGCAGACAAAGCTGCTGGCTGTGCTGCACCTGTTGGCCTCTGGTATCTTCCAGCTAACAACTTCGAGAGTTGGAGGAGTCTCACAGCAAGCCCTGTTAAACTTCCTCACATGTCTTGTATGCATGTCTACAAAAGCAACGTAGGGCTCCTGCATCCGTACCACCCACTCGTCCCAATTCGTAGTATTCCTGCACAACCAAACCCAACCTCAGCCGTTGTTTGACACCTCTGTGCTCCCGATCCAAGATTGTAGTCACTGAAATGGGGGTGCGCCTGGTCATGAAGTCTAGTAATCAAAAGTAGTGGAAAAACAGTACTTTATTAGAAAAACATAAATTAACAACACAAAAACATCAAATAACAAGTGACATTGCCAACAGGGAACATCAACTTGTGGATCGAAATCACTTTAGATCATCCTGGAAATCCCCAAACTCCGTATTCAGAAACCTGTTGTATAAACGAAGACAATGGTCAAGCAATAGTATGGTCACAAACGTAATATGGAACAATGTATTTACTTGGACAAACCGGAATGCTTACAGGTATGATCAATCCTGCACAAAATGACTGTAACAGAAGCTTATGTGGTCATAATCTTCGTAGGAAAGGAAAGGAACGTTACAACCACACGAACTCCTGTTACGGTCTCATTATGCAGGATTTATCACACCTGTAAGCATCAGGGTTCATTTCAGCTTGATACACCTGCATGTTCACTTTACCTACACTGCACAGAAACAGCTGGAGACCAAGCAAGGAAACCATGCCATAGCAGCCTTCCTGCACGTGTTGGGGGCAACTGACTGCACGCATGTACTACTTGTACCCCCTGCCGACACTGCACACAGTCACCGCAACAGAAACCACATGCATTCCAACAATGTGCAGGCAAAATTAGACCACCGGGGCTTGTACACTAATGTTGTTGCAAACTTCTCAGGCAGTGTGCATGATTCCTACATGTTTCGTAAGCATCCCATCCCTGGTCCCCAGACCAGTCTGCCTTCCAGCGATGACTTCCTGACCCTGGGCACCCAGACCTCAATGCCCACCTGCCGCCACCGGCGTGTCTCAAAGAGGGCCCACCACATGCCGGAGCAACCTCCTCAGCCATCGCTGGATTCCGCAGCACAGGACCCCAGCGCATCCTACTGCACTGCGCCGAGGAGTCATGTCTGTACAGCCAGCTGCCTTTGGCGTACACGCGGTCCAGCCGAGCTCACAATTCAAATCGGGTCTTGATTGCCAGGATAGCGTATCGAGGCCACGCATCATCGCAGGCTGTACACCCGCTCAGTTCTGGTGGCACTAACTCAGTGCAGCTCAAGTCATCTCTAGATGGCGGGAGGCCTGTGTTGGCCAAAATGCCTCGGCTGCCACCAACTCTGTGCACCTCAAGTTATCGTCACGTGGCAGGAGGCCAGTGTCTGGGAAAGTGCTTTGACTGCCACCAACTCTGAGCACCTCAAGTCATTGCAATCTTGCGGGAGGCCCGTGTGAGTCAAAGTGCCTTGGCTGCCACCAACATAATAAGCACACAGATACACCCAGATAGAGAGTGGAAATGGCGTTGAGTACGTGCGCCCGGCCCTTTTTATTGGCAGGGTCACATGTCCTATGACGCCTGTGGACATGGGTGTGGTGTGGGTGTAATGCAGCCATGAGGGAGTGGCTGTGGCATGCTGACAACTAGACCTGTGATCAGGAGATCACTACAGGGAAGACCTGGGACATGTAGTGTTGTAGTTCCCTCCCTGTAAGCGTAAGCAGAGTGGGCTGGCTGAAACGCGCATCGTTCATGACTTTACCAATATGGCTGTTTGAATCCGCACACCCACCGAGATAGGTACACGACTCCACTTTTTTCTCAAAATATATATATATATATATATATATATTAATATTTAAGAAATCAATAGACAATATATTATTTTAATAACAAAATAAATTACAAAAACTATTTTGGGATATTAAAGTTACAAAATATCACTAAAAAAATTCAAAATTACTGAAAAAACCATAGGCTTAATGAACATTATAATTCGAAATTAGCATTTAAAAAACCTTTGAAATTCACAGAAACAAAACATAGGATTCAGGCATGTTATAGTTAGAAATTAGCATTTGAAAAACCGTTAGAAATTCACAGAAAAAACATAGGTTTCAGGCACGTTGTAGTTAGAAATTAGCATTTTAAAAACCTTTAGAAATTCACAGAAAAAAACATAGGTTTCAGGCACGTTATAGTTAGTTGGACATTTCTCTCGTACAAAACCATAGAAATTCCTCCGTTATAGTTAGTCAAGCTAACTATAACTCACGCACCCACAATGCACTGCTGATGATGTGACATATTACATCATTCATGACATGGTCAGTGTCATCACTGATGACATCTCAAATGACATCACTGATGACATCACTGAAGACATCATCCACGTGAAAATCTGATGCACCTCCTCACACTGATATAACCTTTGATACACCCACTGTAAGATACAGACTACCATTTTCAAAACCATCGACACGCCAATATCAGTTACTACATACGCACTCACTGATTCCTAGGTCTACACACACATCCACTCATTCACCCATACAATCACTCATACATGCAGTCACTCATCAATACAACACTATCATAAGCACGCATCCACCTATACAGACACTCACACACCACCACGTGTCCAGAGTTACTCACACACCTAGTCAGTCATGCAAAGAATCAATCACACTTCCATTTGCTGACCTGTACAGTTATACACACACCACATCACTTATTCAAACAGAAACAAATGCATACTTACTCTCTTATACAATCACTGATACAAGTACACACTCATCCATACAGCCACTCTCACAATCACTGCCTCTCACGTATAGTCATTTATATACTTCAACTTTCACATACACTGCCTTTTACATATATAATTACTTGGACATGTACCATTGAGAAATCTATTCACTCACCAACACACCCATACACACACTCACCCACCCATACAGCTGTTTCCACATGCACTCTTGAACCTATACACACAGTGAAGCAACCACTCAAACATCTATGCACACAGTCACACACCTCCCACCCACCCACACATACACACTCAGGCACCCATACAAATACTCAGGCAACCTATCGATAACCCATATAGACACTCATGTAGCTACTGACCAACCCATGCAGCATCTTATTCAACAACAGACAGACACATGTAATCACTCACTTAAACAGTCAGTCAAGCACCTACTAAATCCTCCATTCAGACACTTATACACCCACCCATTCTTCAATACACCTTGGCATATATATAATACATATTTAAACTTTAAAGAAAAACACAGTCACTGGAAGATGTCATCAGTGATGTCATCAGTGATGTCACTGACCATGTCATGAATGATGTAATATGTCACGTCATCAGCAGTGCATTGCAGGTGCGCGAGTTATAGTTAGGTGAACTAACTATAACTGGGGAATTTTTATGGTTTTGTACGAGAGAAATGTCCAACTAACTATAACGTGCCTGAAACCTATGTTTTTTTCAGTGAATTTCTAAGGGTTTTTAAAATGCTAATTTCTTACTAGAACGTGCCTGATACCTATGTTTTTTTCTGAGAATATATATATATAATTGTAGTTAGGAAATAGAATGTAAAAAACTTTAAAAATTCACTGAAAAAAGCAAAGGTTACAGAGACATCATAGTTTGGCTCAGATTTCACTCATACAAAAGCAGTGAAATTCAGCAGTTGTAGTTAGCTGAGCTATCTATAACTTACGCCCCCACGATGCACTGCTCATGACCACACATATTACATCACTCGTGACATGGTCAATGATATCACTGATGAAATCTTAGATGGCATCACTGATGACACCATCCAGTGAGTGTAAGTGTTTTCTAGAAGATTACATGTGTTGAACAAATATACCAAGGTACTACAAAAGTAAAATTGGTATTTCTCCAGCACTACTAATGAGTGATACTATTTCTAAAATATATTATGTGAGTAGCTGTGTTACTGTGTATGTCTGTGGGTGTGTGGGAGTCTGAGTACCTGTAAGGGTCGGTGAGTGGCTGTAGGGGTGCATATATAGGTGTGTGAGTAGCTGTATGGGTGAGTAGGTGGCCATGTGAGTGACTGCATTGGTAAATGAGTGGATGTGGCAGTGGCTGTATGGGTGAGTGAGTGGTTGTGTGAGTGGCTGTATGGCTGGGTAAGTGGGTAAGTAAGTGACAGTATGGGTGAGTGAATGGATGTCTGAATGGTTGTATGAGTTAGTGACTGGCTGTATAAGTGGCTGTATGGGTGAGTGAGTGGCTGTTTGGTTAAGTGAGTTGGTGTGTGAGTGACTGTATTGTAGAGTGAGTGTCTGTGTAAATGGATGTATGGGTGAGTGAGCGGATGTGTGAGTGCCTTTAAAGATGTGTGAATGGTTATGTAAGTGGGTGTGTGAGTGAGTATGTGAGTACTTGTATGGTTGAGTGAATAGCTGTGTTAAGAGCCTGTATGTGTGAGTGAATGGGTGTGTGAGTGGCTGCTTAGGTGAATAAGTGGGGGTGTGAGTAGCTGTATGGGTGAGTGTGTGGCTGTGTGATTGGCTGTAAGGGTATAGACTGGTTATATGAGTAGCTCTTTGGATGCGTGAGTGGTTGTCTGAGTACCTGTTTGGGTCTGTGAGTGGGGATGTGATTTATTGTGTGGGCGTGTGAGTGGGTGAGAGATTGTATAGGGGTGTGAATGCTTCTATGGATTATGTCATCATTGATGTCATCAGTGATGTCAAGTTATAGTTAACTCAGTTAGGTATAACTGCTGAAATTATCTGATTTTGCACGAGTGGAATCTGAGCCTAACTACACTGTCCATGTAACCTTTGGTTTTTTCAGTGAATTTTTAAGTTTAAAAGAAATTCTATTTTCTAACTATAACATCCATGTAACTTTTGTTTTTTCTGTGAATTTCTAAGGTTTATTTTAATGTTGTTACTTGACTATAATATCCCTGTAACCTTTGGTTTTTTTAGGTGAATTTCTTAGGTTTTAAAAAAAATAGTATTTCCTAAATGTAACCACTAACCTTTGACAGTGAGTGTGGGAGTGAGTGCATGAGTGCCTCAGTAAGTCTGTGAATGGGTGTGTGAGTCTCTGAGTGGGTCTGTGATTCAGCGTGAGAGTGTCTGAGTGAGTCTGTAAGTGGGTGTGTGAGTGTGTGGGCGCTGTCTGTTTTATCCTCTTCTCCTCTGTTTTATCTTTCCTGCTTGTTTTTCTGACCTTTGTTTTTCCTTTCCTGCTCATTTTTCTGCTTCAGTTATGCCCTTCCTGCTAATTTTTCTACCCTCTGTTTTGCTTCTTTCTGCTCGTTATTGACCTTTATTTTGCCTCTTTCTGCACGTCTCTCACCTATATTTTACATTTTGCTGCTGGTTTCTGACCTCTATTTTACCTCTTTCTGCTTATTTCCGACCTTCATTTTGCCTCTTTCTGCTCATTGCTGACCTTTATTTGGCCTCTTTCTGCTCGTTTCTCACCTTTATTGTGCCTCTTTCTGCTCATTTCTCACCTTTAAATTGCCTCTTTCTCCTCCTTTTTGACCTTTCTTCTGCCTCTTTTTGCTCGCTTCTGACCTTTATTTTGCCTCTTTCTGCTTGTTGCTGAGCATTATTTTGCCTCTTTCTGCTGGTTGCTGACATTTATTTTGCTCCTTCCTGCTCATTGCTCACCTTTATTTTGCCTCTTTCTGCTGGTTGCTGACATATATTTTGCCTCTTTCCCCTCTTTGCCGACTAAATTCTGCCTGTTTCTGCTGATTAATAAAGCCTCGGGGAGGTGGTGATCCCCGGGGCAAGGGGTTCATGTAGCCTCCTACAAATGCCTTCATTTCCCCCGGGAGGTGGTAGTCCCAGGGCTTCTAAAAGCCCAGAGGGGGGCTCCATGCGGCACCTCTCCTTTATTAAAAACAAAGCCCTGGGGAGGTGGTGGTCCATGGGGCTTTGTGTTTAAAAGTCCAGGAGGGAGGATCTGTGTGGCCCCCCTCCATTATGTTTTTAAAAAGTTACAGGGAGGTGGTGGTCCTTGAGGCTTAATTAGACGCAGGAAGGGTCACCCCCTCCTTTTCTATTAAATGCCCCCCCAGCAATTTGTTTATATTTATACAAGAAAAGCTTTTTGGCCCTGCCAAGGCTTGGGGAAGATCAGAGCATACCTACCCTGCCACTATTTTTACGTTTCTTGGGGGACTCAACTGAAGCTGAGATCAAAGATGTCTGCCAGCACTTTCTGGTTGAAGTGTTGGCAGTCAATCAGAGCTTTGCTTTTTCCTGCACAAACTTGTTATTATTTGCAAAGTCATTGTGATCCCAGATACACTAATTTGTAATTCCTTACATTTCTCAACAACTCCTGAATGGATTTACACCAAATAACAAAAAGCACAATCTGCGGACCAAATGCTAACTTCCACATTTGGTGGAATTCCTCCCAGCGGTTTGGGCTGTAGTCATGTTCAGAGCTCCTATGGGAATTAATATGGGAAACGCACTTTTGTTTACCCCCACTTTCTCATGGCCCCCACTATACGATTCGCCCCAAAACTTTCCATGCCCAACAAGAATCACTGGTAGACTTTTTTTGAAATGTTTGTGAAGATTCGTCAGACATCGCCAAGGATATAGGCAAGTTACAAAAAAAATGCTTTTCCAATGGAAACATGGTCCTAACTTTAACTACCTACTGGTGACCACCAGTGCACCTACATTTTGTGCAGGCTAGTCGCACAATGCAACTGCCATGTTTCCTTCCACTGTGTGCAACTTTGCTTTTCTGAAAATTAGGACCCACAGGTTAATATGCCATAGTGGTGATATGTAAAGATGCAGCTTCCTGATTGCATGTGACATAAAACAAGACTGATATTTGTAAGTACTTAATAAACATTTCCAATACAAAAAGTGCTACATTTGGAGTATCTCCATGAATACAGAACACTTTGATGGCAATGGTGCCCAAAAGGTATGTTTACATCGATGTAGCGGTAAATGTTTTCCTCTATGGAGGCATTATTTTCCAGTTTTTAGACTAATTATATGAGTAAGATCGATACTTACCTCCGCATATCTCACCGGTTTCATCATCAATGCATTCGCCATCGTCACACTCACAATATTTTCCATAGATTAATCCATTCCCTTCAGAATTCTCACATTTACACCTCCCACAGTGACAAGTGCCTGTATACACAGAAAGATAATATGCAATGCAAATCATCATATTGTGTTTTCAAACGGATTACCACGAGCAACTAGCATTTTTCTTACATTTATTAAAAACAGTACCCCCAAGTAAACATGATAGGTATATTGCAGTCACTGAGGAGTCTCTTTATAAGGTCTTGGAACAGAGATACTGTATTCCTTTTAATAAATGACACAACAAATTTCCAAAAACTACTAAAATCTTTGACTTGGTGTGGTGTTCTTTAATACAGAGAGATAGGATGTTTGTAAATATGAAGAACAAAATTAGATTTTCTTGTACAAAATCAATAACACCAAAATATATTAGAATCAGTTAAATACACATATTAAAAGAAAGCTGTAGCTCAGAATGTGTAGAAATATGCAGAGAGAGTCTATCTTTCTCACAATTACTTAAAGCATGGACAAATATATGTTGCCATAAACATATCCTTTCTACTGATTGTTCTTTTTTAGAAAAACAGAGCAGAAGAAGGGAAAGCTATGTTTCTCTTTCATTTTAAAGGGCAGGTTTAATTATGCTCTGTGACGGGCCTTTTCCCTGGGCTGCTGGCTCTGGCAACAGGGTTGTGACATCAGAACTGAACTATAATAAGTTATTGCAGTTGAGCGGCTACCTCATTTCTTTCTTACAGGTGACTGTGGACATCACAAACCACCTTTAATAAGGACATTGGACTCCCATATATTATAACTGTATTTCTTCTAATTGTTCTGCTCTAGTTCGTTGTATTTCTTATTCAAGTCATACAGCCAATTGGTATGCCACAGGAAGACTTAACTTATGTTACCACAAGGATAGCTCTATACAATGCGAAACACCATACTGTTTCATGGAAGTAATTTGATGAACAAAAGGGGTGCGACAGGACGGATGTGGCAAAATGACCATGAATTAAAATTAATTCAGAGCCAAGGAGAATCTATACCTAGGAACTGCGATGAATTTGGAATTAAAAAAAGTGGATTGCAATCTAAAAGCAACACTTTAGTGGGCAAATGTGTTAAAAGTATTTAGCTGGTGCCATTTTGTTCTTTTTGTCATCTTCAACTAAGCTAGCTTCGATAACAATTCACAGACCCAAATCCTCGCCAGAGGAGGTAGGATGATTTCTTCTTTAAAATACATGTATTAACAATGTAATCAATATTTTCCTCTACCACCTAGATAATTGACAAATTATTGAAGCCCATAGGTCAATGTGTCTGCCCAAATTAACCTTTCCTTACTTATGATATCATTTAGTGTTCTTCAGGCCAGTTGCTGGATTTAGAGTTGCCCACCATTATTGTCCCCAACACAGCTCCTTGATCTATGCAGGGCATGGTTTGGGGTGGGGGGGGGGGGGGGTGCGTTGCAGTAGGTGTGGCATGCCATGCTGGTCTTATGAGCATGTAATATTTAACTAATTTTCCGAATGGCTGACCACCAGAACAGGGGTCCTTCTTTAGAGATATTATGATCAGTGTCCCCCACAGGCTGCTCCTTCTTCAGTTTAGTTCAGCCATACTAGGCATGGATTGGCAGATGTGGAGAAAAGTGAGTATCAGCAAGGGTTTCCATGGCACTGCGTTGGCCATCAGTAAAACCACATTCAATCGCATTCTAAATGAGTCAGGAGAACCGAGAGGAAGGCAAGTGAGACACCTGCCACCTTTCGGCTGATGTCCCGATGTTGCCCTGCTATCAACGAGGCCCTTCATTTTCTCTATATGCCGATGCTCCTGACATACACCTGCGCAATCGCATAATTAAAATAATAAATACGGCCAGGCCCCTTTAAAATGAAAACATGTTGCTCCAAGTTGGAAGCCTCTCTCTGCGAAGACTTTACAGCTGCATTGTTGTGATGAGCAAAAAAAAAAGCTTCAGGCACAGCTGGGGGTCTCCATTAATGTAAATTGGCTGCGCACCAGGAAGATCTGGAAAGTGGGTACTTAAAGAAGTATTGATGGTTAATTTAAAAAGAAGACCATTGACCTCTGGTTCTGTTAATCATTACAAAAAAGGCGTCCATGGCTCTAGCTACGAGTAATGGACGTGATGCATTTTATGATAAGTGTATCTTTGGTATTAAAATAGCACAGCTGGAAATCCTGTCAGCCTCCAAAGAAAACACACTGTGCAGATTTTTTTGTAAGGGGATTGTGGAAACGTATTTTTGAAAATGTGCATATTTAAAAGAGAGATCTAGATTGACACGTAGTGAAAGCTAGTGAATGACAGCCCCATGCGTTATTTGTAAAAAAAAAATAAGTAAAAAGAACAACAACAACAAAAAGAGAAGCTAGTGAGAATCATTACCAGAAGATATTAATTTCTACCTGCATTTGAGCATATGACACCTTGCGAATTACGGCACATTTCGTTGCTCTTCTTCCGGGTCATGTCACACGTAGTTGGATACTGACAGGCCTCCCCGTTCCAGCCTTTGACACACTTGCATATGCCACAGTCACACTTTCCATGACCTGCAACGTTAATAAGGCAAAGGTTAGTGAGGAAAATGTAACACAGATTTGCATTTATTTTATTAAAAAAAGATGCTACCAGTTGTGAATGATAATGGAGGAATACCCAATTCTGTGACCACTGGAGTTACTAAAAAGTCAATAAAGTTTCTTTATCTGAGAATCCTTTCATGGGGATCTTGAAAGACCATCAATCAAACTAGGGGAACCATAATTTAATAGTGAATGCTGGTGGATTAATGTTTGTGGTTAGTAGAGAGTTTGCTTTGGGGTTAGTCTTGCAATGGCTTGAGTGAGTTAGTGAGGAAATAAATAAATGTGATTCGTAGAGGATGGTTATGGTTTGAGTCAGTATACCGAAGGACTTTCTGCTTTTCTTGTGATGGGGGATTGGGTGACGTGGGTTGATGGTCTATTTCTCAGTCAGTGCTGTTTTATGGTATACTCATCACAAAAAGTCGGTGTCTTTTCAATGCGGTGTGGATGTGCGGGGGCGTTTATTTTATGCTAATTTAATTTCATTGTTTCTATGGTGCATATTGCTGTGGTGCATGACAGGGTCTGGTACTAAAATACTGCTGTAAAGGTATGCTATCCTAAATATAATTTATAAAAAATATCGCCCCACAGGGCTTAAAAAAGGAAAATCTACAGTCAATGGGAGGATATTTTTGTAATCGATATTTAGGGCAAAACATTTATGACTAACAAAATTTATGACAATGGGATTGTGATAACAACGGTGTGACAGTACAACTGATTTGGTAGCTCTTTGCCAATTATAATAGTATGGTGCAATGTTGTGCGCATGCCTGTAAGAGGTTTGTTTCTAGTGTGTGCTGTATGTGCAGGTCAATGAAACACATAAGTAATGGGGAAATGCATGCAAAAGTCTAAGCTACTGGCAATCGCTCAGGCTTCATTCTGGTTTATTGTTTTGTTCTAGTATTACACTGAAGATAGAGACCATCCTATACAACTCGGACTGTTAGAGGTGGAAACAGTCCACCCTAAACTGACAGGCTAGGTATCCCTTGAACAAGAACAAAAGCAACCCAGGCTGGTTTCAGCCTTGTTTGGAGCCAACACTGAGGTGCAGTTTGAGTCCTATGACTCAGTGAGAAAGGGTTCAATGTTGGGCATACCCATCGCATTTAGGGCACCACAATTACATTTGAAGGTGGTAGGAGGAATGCTTATTTCCGTCACTGGCAAACACAGGGGCCACATTCCGACCCACCATTCTTTGTGGACTATGTCACTCCAGAAAGGTACAAGAATGATGCTGAGTTGTTACTCATACTGAAGGAACTGTCCATCTGAAACTGTCAGGCCAGGTCCCTATGGGCAGGATCATAAACAAAATCCTGACTGATTTCAGCATTGTGGGCTTCATGAGTGAACTGTAGCTTGAGTCTCAATACAAGGATGGTGGGTGAAAAATTCACAACCATTCCAAGTGCTAATACCACATTACAGTACATGATTCTTTTGTCCACAGTACCCATTCAGACAGGGACTAGACTTATGCAAATCAGACTTGCTCCTGCACCAACAGGAAAACTCCAATGCAAGCTGCCAGGCTGGGTCGCCTATGATTGTAACGAGAGTAACTTCAGACCGGTTATGGCCTTGTTCGGCAAGGCACAGCTTTAGTCCTGTAATACAGCCTGCATGTTCTCCACGTCTAGGAATAAATCCAGTTGCACTTAGGACATCACACTGAAAAGCAAAGGTGATAGATGGAAGGCTTGCAAAGGTCTCACAACTGCTCCTTGCTTGGGCTGCTTGCTTGTCCATCATTTAGAAGTGCTTGTGAGGGTGGTGATACACTTGTGCTAGTTTTATCTGCATGTTTCAGGTAACATGAACTGCATGAATAGAACCAATATTATCGCCTTATGCTGCCCACTTGTGTCAATGTTTTCCAAAGCACACCAATGGAAGATTTTGAATCACACAGGGGAGCATGTTCCTCACATTATCTTTGTATTCAAACATGTTCTGGAGGCTAGTGGGTAAGTTTAGAGTCTGATACTAATCACATGCTTACCTTTGTTCATGTCCTTTCTTTTCTATTTTTCTCACTGACTCTCCACTGCTCTCATCTCGCCCTATCTTTTTATAACATTTTCCTCAATTGCCGTTCCTCTCTACACAATCATTCCCCATTTTATTTCCTTCCTCAATGTCCCCCTCTTCCCTTTACCTCTCACATCAACCTTCTCGGTCTAATACCACCCACTATTTACAGGTCTGCCTGAGTCGCCAATTGGCAATGAAAGGAGTGGATGGGGCAAGGGATGAGGTGGGTGGGTATAACATGGCCTTGATACAGCCAGCTACACCTATAATTCATGTGTCTGTGAGCAGGGCACTCTCTTATTAGGGAAATAAACTGTACTAATACATGCTTTATCCATGGCCTTAAGTGTTCCTCATTAATGATGAACGTTTTCTGGAGTGGCTGGTGTTATTCCTTTCTTTGCTGGAAATTACTCCTGAATTTCCATGCCTGAATCACAAAATATTTTCTGTGAGCAGCTTACTACAGATCTAGGTATAATTAGCTTATGAATTTCCAGGATTGTGACAAAAGAATTTATTTTTATTGTTTTACGTTTTTTATAGCACTTTCTAGGACCAAGGGCATTTAGGCACTTTATATGAGGACCTTATTACATAACACATTGTTTTAGGGAAGGGGAGGTTAAGTGATGTGCTCAGAACCACAGAATAGTGAGCCGAGGATTGGACTCAAACCTGGTTCCCCAATTCTAGAGCTAGCATCTGTGGCATACTCGTTGATCTGGCTTAAAAAACATTTTTGTGTGAATAAGCATGTCTCAGTCTAGGAAAGGTGTACAATGAGGCACGTAAGTCTAGGGTAAGCCATGGCTACTCACAGAAACAGCTTTGTCATTGTGGCTTTTGTGATCTAACTTTATTTTTACCCACTTTTTATAATAATAAAAATTAATACTTCCTTTTCATCTAGCAAGGTGTTAAATCCAAATTCCAAAGAGATAGTTTTCATTAACAGGTTTATTCGTGCAGCACTATACCAGCAACTTAGCATTTGCCAGGTTCCCAACTCCAACTGAACTCTCTATGTTCTACATTCCAGTGCAAAATACCGGTGCAAACACAGAATTATAATCAAATGAGAATCTATATACACTGTGTAAAGAACATATCACATCTTCCTCCTATAACAAAAAAGGAACATAATAATTCCTATATAGAACAGGAAGACAAGACAATGCCTGTTAAAAACACGAGAAGCATAATGTAACAAAAGATATACATATCTTCACACAAAATCTTTGTACCTTGTGGGAAGACATCTATCTCTCCCTACTATTCCTTTAACCTGTTTGCTATAGATTCAACCAGTTTACTAGCATTAGTGGAATCAGAAAATCCTTCTGAAGTAAAGAAAAGATCACTCAGAAAGGGAGCAGAAATGTAATGACTTGGTGGGCCTCCATTTTGTGGATTCCCAAACTTCACAAAAAAGCCTTTATTGTGCTCACCAATACACTCATTCCAATTGTCCTTGCACTTCACTCCTCTTCTCACATTCCAAACCTTACCATCTTACATAAAGACACTATTAGTGAAAACATTTACCAGTTTTATGGCCTTTCAAAATTTGGATGCACCCTTCTTCACCAGACCTGGTTTAAGAACCCTGACACAATCTCCGAGCTTGAATGTAGGTTTTTTCACCTTCCACTTTAAATGATACCCTTGCTTGGAAGTGTTCTGTTTCTCACTCACGCTCACAGAAACACGTTTTTTTTTCTCTCCACACTACTTCCACACTCCTTCCTGAAACATCATGGACACAGTTTGGAAACTTGATCTCTTCCCTACAGAAACATAAATGGACTAACCTCTGTAGTAGTATGTGATGTGATGTGATACTTTCACAACCTCTCCCTCAATACATCCTTCCACTGACATCCAAAATTCCAAACCCACACAACATATTCCTTTAATACACGGTTGAACCTTCCCATTGACCATTCCCTTGAGGTTCGTATATAGCTGTAGTTACAAGTTGGATATTTCAGTACTTAATAAAACTCTCAATTTTTATTAGATTTAAGCTGCACCCCATTATCTGTGATCAGTACCTCAAGGCACTCTTCCCTTGCAAAGATCTCTTTAAAAAATCAATAACATCAGTTGTAGTCTGTGCCACAAATTTGACCTTAGGCCACTTCAAATGATAGTCCACTAGAATCAAAGCAAACTGCGAACCTTGCAGTAGCAAATAAAATGTCCCAGAAATGTCAAATGCTGCTTTTTTTCAAGAGTACTCTGGTCATGATACAAGTTTCAATGGGCAGATCCCACCTTAAGCATCCTTTCACTATTGACACAAACATCACACTCCCTCACTACTCGGTCTGCTATTCTGTCCAATCCAGGCCACCAAGAACACGATCTAATAAGTTACTTCATGGAAGACAAACCAGGATGCCCCTGATGTGCCACCAGCAATTTTTTTTTTGTGCCTAAAAACAGGAGGCACATATTTTCCTTCTTTGCATGGCATAGTACCATCTACTTTAAATTCTTCAGAAACCTTCCAGTACAGTACCACTCCTGAAGGCACCTTCATCTTTCTTTTTAGGCCACCATTCCACCACATACTTCTTAATCACTGCAGACAACTCATCATTTCTCTCACTCTCCTCCCTATACCTTTCTTCTATAAACTTAACTTCAACTTCATCATTGTCCCCCATTCTCTCTTGTGGAACCATACACAGAAGTCTAGACAGGCAATCAGCTGTCACATTTTCAATTCCTGGCACAAACTCCACACTAAAACTGTACTTCGGCAATCTTGAGGTTAACCTCATAATGCGGGTTATAGCATTCCACCCAAAACACCCTCCCCCCACACGGGGACATTAAACCACCCAGAGGCTTGTGGTCTGTTCTCAACATGAAGCATCCACCCCTTCCATGAAGCATCCTAAAATGTTGAATCGCCCACACACAAGCTAACAACAACTTTTTAATGACAGCATATCTTTTTTCTGTCTCATTCAACATCCTTGAAGCAAACTCCACATTCCATTCTTCTTTTCCACATTTCGGTGTTATGACACCTCCAATACCATACAAGCTAGCATCCACAGTAGTAATGCACTCTTTGTTCATGCAAGATGGCCTAAACAGGGGCACCACTACAATTTCCATTTTGATTTGATCCAATGCTTTTTGTTGTCTCTCTGACCACTTTAACTCAGCATTGTTCCTTGTAAGTTCTCTCAATGGTTCCATTTTGTTGCATTTTTTAAAATAAATTTAGTGTAGTACTCACTGAGGACGGCAAATGACAAAGGTTTTTCCATACCATCGGGTGCTGGTACATTAACAATAGCATCAACAAGAAAGAGATATCTTCAGCACCACACCTTCTCCCAATTGGGTATGGCTTAAATATTCAACAGGTTTGCAAATCAATTTACACGTGTTCCCTTTGGAGGTGAGTCTGCTTTCCTCTAACATATTACATACACTTTGATGCTTTTTTAAATGTTATTGCTCATTCTTTGAGAGTATTAATATGTCATCCTGGAAGCACTTTACATGCCTCTTCATATCCTTAAAGAAATGAAACACCACTCTTAAGAACACTGATCCTATAGAAGCCAACCCAAAAGGCATCCTTTTGAACTAAAAAACCCTATGGTATAAGAAAAGCAGTAAAAGGTATAGATTAAGAGTTAATTCTATCTATTTGTACGCTGACCTCAGATCCAAGGTAGAAAATATTTTGGCCCCATTTAGCATACACACCACTTCATTAATGTTAGGAAGGGGGTAACAATAAACCTCAATTTTAGCACTGGTACTCTTAGGTCGATACACAACCGCAAACTGAGGTCAGCCATCCTCGCTAAAACAATTGGAGAAACTCATTCAGATGACTCCTCTTCTTCAATTACATCATCTCTCATATTTACTTCTAACATCTGTTGGAGTTCCTGTCTAGTATTTATCAATACCCTGCTTAACTTTTGTTTCACTGGTTTAGCATTCTGCCAAACTTTAACTTTGTGGGCATAGTTTTTAAGTCTTCCCAACAGCTCAGTGAACACATTCAGGAACTCTTCAAAGACCCAGTCCATATTATTCACTTCTGCACCAGTAAAACAGGTTCCCTGCTTCTGGGGCTCAAAGTTATACCTAACTTCCACTGATCTTTCTAACCTAACACATTAAGCTTTTGGCTTCCACTTACATTTTGACATAAGCCACCCTCTCCTAAATAGTTATTTCTACATCTTGATACCAATGCCGAACCATCACAACTCCACGGTATTATATCAGACTGTTTTAATTCATCCAACTTCAACATTTCTCAAACCTTCTCCCAAAAATGTCATATTGTTCCAAAACTTTAGCTATTGTAATCTTGTCCTGCAGCTTGGGATCTCCCATCACCCACAATTGCCCTTGTATGTTTTTTACTCCTGACATGTCCAATGATTTGATCACTAATCATCCCATCAGTTATTGGCCCAGAAACACAATTCCTAGACAGTGCTCTTAAAGCTGTAAGAAGTTTGTTAAAGGATTCTCCATCCTTTTGGGCACAAGTATTGAAGTTTAATCTGGTGAGAGCAGTGCAGGATGTAAGTTTCAATCTATACTCCATTCTCAATAGAGCTTCTTCAAAAGTATCAATGTGACCTTTACCCTCATGTGGCATAACTTGTGGAAGCATTCTGAACACAAGTTGTCCCTCTAAACCTAAGCAATGTAGGAAACATGTTTTCCTCCTCACAGTAGACGTTCTATCTCCCTTAATGGCATTCAGTTATGTTATGAGTGCTCCTTTCCATCTTGTCCATAGGAGCGGAAGGTCACCTTTATTTTGTAGTAATGCCACCAGAGGCGCGAACTGCATGTCGAAAACTAAAGCAATATTGAATGTCTGCTGAAAGAAGACTCCAGTACAAGTACAATTGGGTCATCCAGATAAGTTCTCTCTCAAATAAACAATAATGGGTGAAAATGTGACTGTCAGGAGAAATGAAAAATGTACAATCAGTAGAAGTACTCCCGATTTACCATATCTGATGTTGAGTGTTTTCTTTTGCAACTAGAATTTGGATTAGAAGACTCTATTGACTTTGACGTGAGATCGGCTGATCGCTAGTAATAGGTAAGCATCCTGGTGCGTTTGTTGAAACTGATTCTAGGAGGTTTTCATTTGATCATTTTTTGAGATTAAAACTTCCCACTTTTTTCTTCCCCCTTTTTTTCTCTATTTCAATGTTTGGTCCTGAGGAGAACCCCCATCTACTAGACGTGGGGTTCGAAAAGTGTCGACCACTTTTTGTACAAACAAGTGTGGTAACTAATACAATTTTTAGGTTTCTGCCTGTTCTAAAAAATCATTGAATCTTTAGTATATTGTTAAAGTGCAGAAATCTGTTCTTTTAAAAAAAACTCACACTGTTTGTTTGCTAAATTGCGTTTCAAAAAATGTTTGCATTGAAATCCCCTTTCGTTTTATGAACGTTGATTTATTCTATGTTACATGTTTCATGTTGTCCTAGTCTTATGTCTGAGTGTTGTATAGTGAATGTGTTATACAGTTGATCTGTCTACAGTTTTTTCATTAATTTAATGTTTGTATTGTCCAAGTGTTCAATCAATGAGATTATACGGGTGTTGTTAATAAGAGATTCACATTTTTAAAGAAAAGATAAATGTGTTCATTCTCTTATGAAATGGAATAAAAAAGAATTTTTGCAAAAAATAGATCTGGGTGACATTGATTGGAGTCTTTGCACCTGTTTGAACTAGTCTTTTGCAAAAAAAGACATCAGTATTGGCAACTTTGTCGTTGTTTTTTTATATTTGGCTCAGCCTTACTGATTATAGCCAAACCCTTTGGTGTTTATAAAGGTACATTAACAGTAGCATCAACAAGAGATATATTCAGCACCATACCTTCTCCCAATTGGGTATGGCTTAAATATTCAACAGGTTTACAATTCAATTTACACGTTCCCTTTGGAGGTGAGTCTACTTTCCTCTAACTTATTACATACACTTTGATGCTTTTTTAAATGTTATTGCTCATTCTTTAAGAGTATTAATATATCATCCTGGAAGCACTTTACATGCCTCTTCATATCCTTAAAGAAATGAAACACCACTCTTTAGAACACCGAACCTATAGAAGCCAAATCAAAAGGCATCCTTTTGAACCGAAAAAAACCTATGGTATAAGAAAAGCAGTAAGAGGTATAGATTCAGAGTTAATTCTATCTATTTGTACGCTGACCTCAGATCCAAAGTAGAAAATATTTTGGCCCCATCTGGCATACACACCACTTCATTAATGTTAGGAAGGGGGTAACAATAAACCACAATTTTAGCACTAGTACTCTTAGGTCGATACACAACCGCAAACTGCGGTCAGACTTCCTCGCTAAAACAATTTGAGAAACTCATTCAGATGACTCCTCTTCTTCAATTATATCATCTCTCATCTTTCCTTCTAACATCTGTTTGAGATCCTGTCTAATATTTATCGATACCCTGCCTAACTTTTGTTTCACTGGTTTAGCATCATAGTTTTTAAGTCTTCCCAACAGCTCAGTGAACACATTCAGGAACTCTTCAAAGATCCAATCCATATTATTCACCTCTGCACCAGTAAATCAGGTTCCCTGCTTCTGGAGCTCAAAGTTATACTTAACTTCCACTGATCTTGCTAACCTAACACATTCAAGCCTTTGGCTTCCACTTACATTTTGACATAAGCCACCCTCTCCTAAATAGTTATTTCTACATCTTGATACCAATGCAGAACCATCAAAACTCTACGCTATTATATCAGACTGTTTTAATTCATCCAACTTCAACATTTCTCCAACCTTCTCCCAAAAATGTCATATTGTTTCAAAACTTTAGCTATTGTAATCTTGTCCTGCAGTTTAGGATCTCCCATCACCCACAATTTCCCTTGTATGTTTTTTTACTCCTGACATGTACAATGATTTGATCTCTAATCATCCCATCAGTTTTTGGCTTAGAATTACAATTCCAAGACAGTGCTTTTAAAGCTGTAAGAAATTCGCTAAAGGATTCTCCATCCTTTTGGGCAGGAGTATTGAAGTTTAATCTGTTGAGAGCAGTGCTGGATGTAGGTTTCAATCTATACTCTATTCTCAATAGAGCTTCTTCAAAAGCATCAATGTCACCTTTACCCTCGGGTGGCATAACTTGTGGAAGCATTCTGAACACAAGTTGTCCCTCTAAACCTAAGCAATGTAGGAAACATTTTTTCCTCCTCACAGTAGACATTCCATCTCCCTTAATGGCATTCGGTTATGTTATGAGTGCTCCTTTCCATCTTGTCCATGGGAGCGGAAAGTCACCTTTATTTTGTAGAAATGCCACCAGAGGTGCGAACTGCAAGAAGACTCCAGTACAAGTACAATTGGGTTATCCAGATAAATTCTATCTCAATTAAAAAGTAATGGGTGAAATTGTGACTGTCATGAGAAATGAAAAAGGTACAATCAGTAGAAGTACTCACTATTCGATATAGTATTTCCTTCAATGATCTTGCACTCACAGTGCAGTAATGGCAATGCTCCAAAGTAGGTTTTCAACAACACCTAGTCAATACAGCATCGGCGTGCATGAAATAGGAAGCGCTCATACTTCCAACATTGCCCAAAGTAACATGGTGTTTGTGAGGTAATGCGCTTCTGTTGCAAAACACAGCATGACATGCCAAAACGTGAAGACTTCACATGACTCACTGCTTCACAGATGACTCCCAGGCTGCTTTGTTTTGGAGACATCACACTAAACGCAGTGTCCTTGAGCCTCCTGTGCCATGCATATGAAATAGCTTGTGCGAAGAACCAAATTCAGCAGGTAATGAATTCCAGAGTAGATAGTACAATCTCCGATAACTACCACATCTGTAGAACAGACGCATCCAAGTATCACCTGCCAAATTCCAGAATGTAGTTTAACTGACACCAGTTGATGAACAGCAGGAAATTTGCGTAATAGGCTCAATCAAATAGGTACTACTCACCAGAATGGTAGAAAGTATCTTATTCCTCGTCACCACATATTGAATTAAGATTTCACTCAGATAGTTTTAAGTAAAAGGTTTATTCATGCAGCATAGCAATAGGCCCTCAGCATCTGTCAAACTTCCAGCTCTAATGAGCTCTTTGGGCCTGATTAGCAAAGGTAAACATACACTTTTGTGTAATTTTATGATTGTTTTCTAGTCACAAAAGTATTTTACAAGTAGTATCTTTAAAAGTGAAGAGTCTCTGCACATAAAAAGATAGGATGGTCCAAATTGGTGTGCAGGAAAATGCTATGCCAGATGCCATAGCTCTGTCCTGTGTATTCTGATAAGGTATTACAAAAGTCAGTAGGACTGGTTTATTTATTGTGAAAAGCACACACTAAATCCAATAGAACTTTTACAGTAAATTGTTGTCAAATTGTTTTGCAGTCTTTCGAAAGATATTTTGTTATATGTAATTTCACAGATTACCATAGTGATGGAGCAAGGTCTCGTAGAAAAGAAACTTTCTCGGAAGCAATCCACTCGTTTAACTCATTAACAAGTTATTAATAAAGTTTCGTGAAAACTAATATGCACTACATGAACACGCAGGTCAGTGAAGCTTGCGTAAGTGTGTACTAATGCAGATAACAATAAAAAAGGACTAATATCGCTTTAAACGGGAAATCTGTTTTGCGCATGCGTCAACTACATCTACGTAGGATGACAAACTAATGCTTGGAGGGAAATTCTGGCGCATGAGCAGAAGCATTTAAAATGGAGTCTGGAGACTCACGTGCATGGCACCTGCTTAGCTGAACTGAAAACAAGCTATTTTACTAATGCTAATGCGGGGAAAAGTATTAATCCATAAAATGGGATAGAGTAGAGGTGGGTGGTATACAGTGCAAACACTTTATTTGTGAAATTAATATTTGTCTTTCTGACTTCATTATTAGTGCGTATTTGGGCCTCTCTTGCATAACTGAATTGAGCTGAGTGACGTGAAGACTGCGCATGTCCACTGAAAGTGAATCGTGAACAATGACCAAGTATTTGAACGGGAGCCAAAGGACAAGTTTTACAGCATGGGAATAGAATGGTACAGAGTTCAACAATGAAGAGTTGTATTCATAATGAAATAAAATGTTTCTATGTAGATAAAATGGGTGCATGGGAATACAATTTGCAAATAAAAATTAACGCAATGGGTTTGCGAACAATAGTTGAATTAATTTTTGTGACATGTAAGCATGTGTGATGGAGCTACCCCCTTGCCTGACCAATCAAATTTCGTATTTTTACGATAATGAAACATTAAGGGGTGAAACATGGAGAAACGAAAGGTATAATTAAGATAGCTTTAGTTAGTTAGTCAGAGAAGAGATTGCCGTGCTGAGGAGATGCTGTTGCTGGGGGAGATGCTGAGCGATGAAGCTGTGAGATGCAGGAGTTGCTGATGGAGAGCCGACTACAGAATCTGAAGCAGAACTTTCTATCCTAATTTAATTGGGTTAGATCAGAAGATTGTGGAAGAATCTTGGGGAGGAAGAGAGTGTCAGAGAGGGGTGAGGCGCAACCGACGGTTTTCTAGAGAGGTCAACTATCCTGTCCTGATTCCTGTCCTGATGTCTTTGTCTCCTGACCTATCCCAGGGGACCCTTACCAGCCCTTTGGCCAGGGGGTTTGTCTTTCACACCATCCTTGGTAATTATAATTTCTCGTTATTTGCTGATGATCTTTTCTCTCTGTCTTCTCCCTTTCTGAGCATTGATTATTGTTTATGAATTGAATTTCTCTCCTATGAATGTTGGTGACTGCGCTGTATTTTTGAGATGGTTCACATACATTTAATTTAGATAAAGATTTAAAATTTTCCTGAGCCTGTGGTTATTTACTTCATAAATAAATTAATAGTTAGAGTTATGTCTATTATCACCATCAAATAGTTCAACTAATGGTCTATTGACCAGAGGAAAGAACTTCTTGATCAGTGAAGGGTTAGTTAGAGAGGAACAGAGGTACCAAATAATTAATCCTAAATATTATGAAATCTATAAACTTGACACCAGCAGTTTACTCAAATGTGAGTTTATGGGCCCAGGTGAGTATATGGTAGTGGAGTATCTGTTGTTGGTATACCGCTGGATCAATAGTAGACAAGGGTTTTAGTGTTGGTCACCCACACTGGCACACCCAGGAGGCAGAATCTCACTGTGCTGATTTTTGTCAGGCTCTAACGAGTTTTGTCAACTTTCATTTGGGCATGTTTGTAATTGTACAACTGCATGCATGATGGTTACCTGTTTATGCTCACTTCAGTAGGTCTGTATTTTGTATATAGCGTCAAGCCATTGGTAAAGGCTAGAGGCCTTGACGGTTCACTGGGAAAAGTTACATAAGATTCCTTAGGTGTCATCTGCTCATAAAGAAAAGTTATGACAAAGCCTTACTTATTGATAAGAGCAATTGTTACCGGCAATAGGCTTTTTAGGCAAATTTTTATTACACCGCCCTGAAGCCTAGAGGCAGGTATTTTTTTTACATGAAATCATGCAGAATAACTTAGTAGGCAAGGGTTTTGATGTTGGTGAACCACCTGAACAAACCATGGGGATGGACGATTTGCACTATAGCAAGCCTTATTAGGCTCAATTAGTATGGATTTTATATTGTGTTGACAATTGCATATTGTATATATTTGTACGTTTATTATGGTATACCTGATGATTACCTTGTGGAAAGGCTTCTATACAACATAGGTCTGAGTTGACAATGGAGACAAGCCAATGATAACGGAATGAGGTCTGATTGGTTCACTAGGAAAAAATATTTCTGATGCCATAGATCTGATCTGTTTATTATGAAACATTATGATAAATCTAATAGGTCTGACACATTGATTGTGAAACACGTGTTAAAGTCAAAAGTAGAAGGCTATTTCTCTTTATCAAAGCCTGCAAATATTTTGTTGAATGAAATGTCACAAAGTACCTTTGTAGGGAAGGATTTTGGTTTTGTCTACCGCCTCTGACAAACCCTAGGGGAGAAGATTTGCACTGTAATAATACTAGAATCTCTTAGCTGTCAGCCACGACTTAGTAACAAAGAAAGTCATTAAATAATACATACATCCATATATAAATATGCATCCATTAGGAGCATAGAGGGCCTTTGCATCAGTTCTGTTCTTACATTGGTCTGTATGAGTGTCATTTACACTCTGCTTCCATCAAAGATAGTGTATGCATGGGGCAACAGCTCAGTCCACATCAGACATTGGCTCTCTTACACTGTGAATGATGCAATTTTATGATTACAAATGAACATCCACCTCAAAGGAGTGTGCTCCAGTATCAGGGCTTAGCCAGCCCCTCAGTATTATTTTATTTTGATAGCACTGCTTTCATTGCTTTGCCTCTCCTCTTTTGTTGTTACTATTCTCTAAGATAATACTACAGTTCTCCAGCATTGCTAACGGGTCATTTACTTGCCGTTCATTTTATCAGCAGTGTGCCACATCCCACATTATTACTTTCTCTAAACCAGGAGACAAGGATTGAATGCTGTTATTCATAGTGTAAAACCAAAGGGGATGATGGACGGAGTGTTGAACATTGCAAGCACTCACCCCCAGTCAACTGATCAGGGTTTAATCCATCATCATTCTTTAGCTCGCTCCGCCACCCCAGTTCAGTATGCAAATCAGTATGACCCTGTGCCTCGTGGGAACAGTCCAGCCCGAACTGCCAAGCCATGTCTTCCCTGGAGGCACAGGGTCAAGACTGATTTGCATATGGCTGGGTCCAAACTGGAATGGCATGGTGAGCAAAAAACGATGGATTTAGGCCCAGATCTCTGTACTGAGGTGAATGTATGACATTGTTCTGCATTCTGTCCGTCAACTGTTGTTTTTGCGTTGTTCATAGTGTATCATGTGCTTTACCATTACAATATGGCCAACACATTGGGTCTAAATGTGGGAGCCACGTTGGAACTTTAAAACAATGATAGACTATTTACAATACATCTGCAAAATGGACACCTGCTGCTATGTTTAGTTTATTTATTTCAAACAAATGCCTAGACAGCAGCTGATTTTCTTTTTTCTACTTATATTCTTTTAATTTATTGTCCATATGTTGCTGAATTTGTGTGTATTTTATTGAGATTGTGTCAGAGGGTGAATGAAAGAATGAGTCAGTAGATCTATGAATAGATCAATGAGCTCAAAGAAGTGCATCAAAGTACATGTATGATCACCTACCGAGTGCCTAAACCCATCAGAAACACTAGAGGCCCTTTCATGTATAAGCCAAACCTATTGCCATTGCCTGTGCTTGCCTATTCTTGCTCTAGGTGCCTTCTGTGTTCTGCACAAACAGGAAAAATATGCTGGCAAAACATTTTATGCAGTTGATGTCTTGAAGATCTTTTACCAAATACCCTACTATGTTGTATCTTCAGCAATTGCACAGCTCTTCCTGCTATGTTACCATTATCGAGTAATTTGAGTTGCTTGACTCTGTGGGTCACATCTCTACATGTAAGTAAGATTTATACATGGAAAAACGAATCTGGTTTTAATTCGAAAGGTTGGGATCCTCCTCATACTTGTGCTTGTAGACATGTCTGTGCAGATTTTTGCCGACCTCTTCTATATCATAAATTACCCTCAACAGTACTCCAAGTGGAGAACTAAGAGAGAGGTTTACGCAAATGAGGCAAGGACCCACAGAGTTTCTGCATGAGGTAAAACATTTATAGAATTTTGCTTTATGTAAGGGGAAGCCTATATATGTTCAGCTGTTTTGTGAATAGTGCCCTTTGAGCCAAAGGTAAATTAGTACTTTGCAAAAATAAAATTCACTATCGCAAAATCTCAACACCTTGGTCTGTTTATTCTATTTTCTGAATTACAGTTCCTGCATGATATTTTCAGGAATCATAAAATGTGCTGGCTAGGATAAAATATGTACCATTGTGGGGTAAAGAAACAAAGAATCCTCCTTTACAAAAGATAAATTAGTTAATTTATATATTTTCCTCTGAATGTGGTGGATCTGATGTATGTAGGCAGTCGTGTGTTACGTGATGATATATTTGTTTTGCAGGTATTTAAGACTACTGGTCTCTATTTAGATGTGACAGTGATGCCAGCATTATTACCCATCCAGCTACGTCTTCATCAATCATACTACAAGGAGAGTTAGGGATTTCAGTTGGCAGGTCCAGTCCTTTAGTGAAGGAATGGGTGTTAAGAAAACGTGTGTATTTACAGCAGAGATATGCTAGAAGTTAGAGGTATTAAGACTCTTCTTGGAGATGGAGACCATTTTAAAGAAATGTTCGAAGGTTTGGGTCTTAATAGGTCTATAGTTAAGGGTCCTGCTACTTTATGGATTTGCTTCTGCTAACTTTTAGGCTTATTGTAGAAAAGAAAATATATCCAAAGTGTTCAGGAGCACACTTATTGATGCAGCACAGTACAAACTCTAACTGCCACTGACAGCTTCGTACAGAACATTGCTCCATGAGAGCTCCAAGTTCCAGAACTCTTAATGTGAGCTCCCCCATACACAAGTCAAAACATAACTCTTAATATATAACTACTAATATTCTTATCCAAATATAATACATCTTCCCACTTAAATAAACAAAGAAAATAATAGAAACTGTGGAAAAATACTTATACAAAGTCTTTATATCTAACAGGTGGATGCCTGTCACAATTAGCTTCCTTATCCCTAGAGAATAGGGATGCATTCTGTACATTAGCTTCCTTAACTCTAGAGGCTATGGAGTCATTGTGTTCATCATTTCTCTTCTCCTGGACTTCAACTTCCTGTGTACTACTTGGTTCCCTGACTCCAACCACTTGGTTCACTAACTACATTCACATCGCTTGCAACAGCATAATGACTGTGCTGACAATTAACTGTCACTCCAAGAGATTCTCCAACCTTCACTATGAAACTCCTTTCATCCTGGTTGCTATCCTCCAACACATTACTCTTACACTTTGCCAACCTCCTCACATTCAAACTGTTCTCTTTAAACTTTGATCACTCTCATGACTTTACCAAATTTGGTTGCATGTTTGGCCACAAGGCCAGGTTTACTCAACCATACCCAGTCCCCAACCTCAAACAAAGGTATTTCAACCTTCCCCTTAGTATCATATGCTTCCTTGACCTTCTCCTACTTTCCTTTTATTCTCAAACTTTTAGCTCTTAAATCCAAACTCTTTTTGTCTTTCACTAGCTTCCTATTGAGCCACCACAGGCACAATTTGGACACGGGATCTCTTCCTTCCAACAATCTAAACGGGCTGATCTTCATGGTGGTTTGGGGAGTAATGAGGTACAGCCATAATCTCTCTCTCAATGTATCCTTCCAATTGCCTCCAAACCCACATGCCCATCTGACACTCTACTTTAGCATCCTGTTGAACCTCTCCACTTGACCATTTCCTTGGGGTATATGCAAGGCCTCGGTGACATGATGAATATTGCTAAAATTCGGAAAAAATTGAGATTTGAGCTGCATAGCATTATCGGTGACCAATACATCTGGAAAACCCTCCCTTGCAAAAATCGTCTTGCAGAATTCAATGATAGCACTAGTAGAGGCATGTGCCAGAAATTTAACTTCCTGCCATTTAGACTGGCAATCGACCAAAAATAATGCAAAGCGAGCCTCATGTGGTAAGGAATAGTATGGTCCTAAAATATCAAACCCAATATTTTCCTATGGAGACTCTGGCCAGGCTACAGGTTGAAAGGAAGCAGGTACAGTTTTCAACATCTTCTACTGTTTGCACACACCTCACTTTCTCTTACCACCCTGTTTGCCATTCTATCAACACCCTGCCACTACAAATATCTACTAATAGGTCTCTGCATGGAAACCATATCTGGATGTCCTTCACATGCCAACAATAGAACGATGTCCTACATACCTTTGGGTGGAACACATTTCTCTCCCTTGAAAAGGAAATTACCTTCTACATCCAACTCCTCTGCCACCTTCAAATATGGTACAACTTCTGCCGGTACAAACTTCTTTCTGGCCATCCCTCTACCACAAACCATCTCACAATCTGCAATAGATCATCACTATCATCATTTTCTCTCCGTTTCTCTCCATCAATGCCCTTGAATTTGTCAGCTACAAATTCTGATACAATAGCCACCATTTTCATCTCATCATTAACCACACTTCTCTTGTCACAGCTGCAAGTCAGTCAAGAAATACAATCCATCATGACATTACTCTTGCCAGGTACAAACTACCCACTATAACAATACTCTTGAAATCTTCCCATGCATCTGGCAATGCATGCAGTGGACTTTCAGCATTCACTACGAGAAATAATTCCTACAAGTGGTTTGTGATCAGTTTTCAAAACAAATCGGGAGTGCCACATGTAATTACAGAAATGTTCAATGGCCCATAAACACGCCAACAACTCTTTTTCTATAACTGCATACCTCCTCCCAGCATAATTGAGAGCACGAGAGAGTACAAAAGCCACTTACCATATATCTTTAACACACTTTTGAGATAAGACTTCCCCTATGCCATACATAGTAGCATCCACAGTGACGATACATTCTTTGATCATGCTAAAGGCATTTTAAAGTGGGTGCATCTGTAATCTCACTCTTGTTCAAATCAAAGGCAACTTGTCGAGCATGAATCCAAACCAATTCTACATTTTTCCAGGTCTGTTCTCTGAGGGGTTCCATCTTCGTGGGCAATTCTTTATAAACCTATTATAGTAATCACACATACCTGTAAACGAAAGGAGTTTCTCCCTGTTGTCAGGAGACCTTTTTGGAATCACCCCTTCACCCGACAAAGTATATCCGAAACACTTCACAGGCTAATAAAAAATGATTTGCACTTATCACTGTCAAGGTATTGTTTTCCGGCACTCCCCAAACTTTTTTTATGTGCTCCATATGTTCCTTTTCGTTTGTCAAAAAATTGAGGATGTCGTCTCGAAATGCTTTTCACAAAACCGCCCATCTCTTTAAAAAAAAATTAATCATTGTTCTTTGAAAAACAGATGCCACTGAGGCTAACCCAAAAGGTAATCTCCTGAATTGGAATAACCCATGTGTTGTAGGGGATGCAGTGAGATGAGGTGAATTTTTCCTCAACTCAATCTGATGGTACGCTGACCTAAGATCTAAAGTTGAGAATATTTTTGCGCCTTCCAACATGTACAGCACCTCATTTATAATGGGTAGTAGGTGAGAATCAACCACAATGTTAACATTTAACACAGCATTTGTTTTAACTCTTCTCTCACATTGATGGGTACATTCCTGAGTTTTTGTGTGACAAATGTATCATCTTTCTTGACCAAGAGTAATGTGAGAATACAAGCGAAGGATCTAGAACTGATGGCTGACTCAGGATCCCCGTTGACTATTATCACCCAACAGTATTATCTGGAGGAATTCAAAGATGTGTGGAGAGTATTGGTTTTAACTTATTTTATGATGTGTAATATTTTAATGAATGATGTTGTTTAGGATCCCATCACCGCCAAAGCCAACCTCCACGAAGGAATGAAGGCAGTCACCGACTGGATGAAGATCAGCTGCCTGAAGCTGAACTTGGACAAGACGGAGGTCTTCATCCTCGGCTCCAACCCTTCAGCCTGGGACGACTCCTGGTGGCCGACGGCACTGGGGACAGCCCCGACACCCACAGACCACGCATGCAACCTGGGAATCATCCTTGACTCAACGCTCTCAATAACCAAGCAAGTCAACGCCGTCTCCTCCTCCTGCTTCAACATCCTCCGCATGCTCCGCAAGATCTACAAATGCATCCCAACAGATACAAGAAGGACAGTCACCCAGGCCCTCGTCAGCAGGAGACTCGACTACGGAAACGCCCTCTACGCGGGAGCCCCGCCAAGCTCATCAAACGACTACAACGCATCCAAAACTCTTCGGCACGACTGATCCTCGATGTACCACACCACAGCCACATCACCCCCCACCTGAGAAACCTGCACTGGCTCCCCGTCAACAAGAAGATATCCTTCAAGCTCCTCATCCACGCACACAAGGCACTCCACAAGACCGGCCCTGCCTACCTCAACAGTCGTCTCTCCTTCTACATCCCCAACCGCCAGCTACGCTCCGCCGACCTCTCACTAGCAACCGTCCCGCGCATCCGAAGAACTACCACCGGTGGGAGATCCTTCTCCCACCTCGCCGCCAAAACATGGAACACCCTCCCACTGAGCCTATGACAGACCCAAGACCTGCTGACCTTCAGGAGAACACTCAAGACCTAGCTGCTTGATCAGTAGCGTCCCCCCCGTGCCTTGAGACCCTCGCGGGTATGTAGTGCGCTTTACAAATGACTGATTGCTTGATTGATTGATTGATTGATTGATTGATTGATTGATTGATTTATGACGCTCCCACATATGGAGTTTAAAGTATTTTGTTTATGACAAGAACTACAGTAAGATGATCTTGTACTAGAAAATATTTTTATTAAATGAGATATCTTTACATATAACTGTGTTTAGTGTTTAGATAGAGGATTTACTGTGTTTAAAGATACATTAAGAACTAATAAGATCATACAAAATCAAGTTGTATCATTGAGAGCTAGAGCAAATGAAACACAAGGGACTCCTTCTTGTTATTATATATACTGACCCTGCCCTTTTTGGGCCGAAGGGCACCGCTCCTATATTGTGAAAGAAAGGGATGCCCGGTGAGGTTTGAGAAGATATGGAGCAATAGGGATGTAGCCTGGGGAGTGTCACTGATGTCTACGCAGGTATGCCCGCTCAGTAGAGGCAGCATGAAAGGCGCAACCTGGGGCTCTCTGAGACCAGAAAGGGAAATTAATTTAGATGGTGAGGAAGGAGAATTAATGTCTCTTATTGTCAGTTAATTATGCCCTCTTCAACATGTTATGTAATCTGACTGCCAACATGTTGACTGGTTCAAGATTTCCATATTAAAAAACAATACAAGGGGGGCATGGCTTGGACGGCAGAGCTGATGGCTGCCTGATCCTGCTGCTCCGCTGGAACGGAGAATAAACTCATATTACTCCAACAACCACTGCCATAAAAGAAGCAAAATCAGAAATCAGATGGTATGAAGTCCCAGGGCTGGTGACGCTTCCCTCTTCGGGGGCCTCTGATACCAACAGGCCCAGGAAATCCGCTCAGAAGACGCGGTGCAGGGAGGGGACGCGAAAGGCAAAATGGCAGCATCCCAACCCGCTGCAGAGTCGAAACCACCCATGGAAGCAGGTGAGGCACCAGTGCGAGAAGCGACAGCGCACTCATAACCCCCACTGATAGCAGCTACCAACAATGGCGGGCACTGCAGAGCACAGATGAAAAAAAAAAACGCATATACCGGCACGTAGCGACAGGGACAAAGAGCGAGAGAGCGCGCAAGCGTGAGTATCAGCAGCAGCAGCGGAGGCTGGCAAGGCACTCCCAACACGCGAGTCTCGATGCTGCGAGACAGTGGCCAGAATCCAGAAGCAGGAGTAGCGCCTCATGACCCCTTAAGATGCAATAAGGGGATAAATAAGCTAATGTGTAAAAGTGCAGGCTCCCGATCCGGAATCGAATCCGAAACCACAAGGAGCTCAGACAACTGGAGATGGTGGCCATCACAACAAGACTACTTCAGAAACCTAAGCAGGCAAACTAATGAACGCACAACAGACAACAGGAAGTCAAGCGTCTCTTGAGGATCTGAGCACCGGCAGTCCGGCACTCTGAGCTGTGGCGCGATGCGGTGCTGAGGAAGGCTCGAAGGCAAGTGGAGCCCCCGTCCAGAACGAAACCAAAACCACAAGAAGCTTGAACCACTAGAAATGGCGCCCATCACAAGCCAAGACATTTTGCGCTTAAGAGCAGGCTCCTGGGGTTTAGGAGGCTTATGAGCGCACAAACAAACAACAGGAAGACAAGAGTCTCTTGAGGATCTGAGCTTCAGCAGTCTGGCACTCTGTGCTACGGCGTGTTGCGGTGATGAAGGCAAGCAAAGTTTTGTCTGAACGCGGCAGCTGGGATTTTACCTTACCGGAGATGGCAAACCCTAAACTAATGCTTAACAAAGAACAACACACAGAGGAGGTCTAAGTGGGACATTATAACCGACGAGCCTTCTGGCAAAAGTGGAACTAGAACCGTAACAGTGTTTTCCACCCATTACAACCTCCAAATGGCGGCTACCCTAACAAAAGCTTAGGGGGAGATCCCTCACCGCGCCGCTAGCTTGTCGCTCACACGATGATGTGTATGCCAAACTAAGACAACACAGCTTGGCTGGTAGCAGAATTCGATGTGGGAAACCCGCATGTAATAACCAAGGACCGCATAAGTACCAGCACCATACAGTGGAAGTCAGGCAGTACCCACCTGAACTTTGAGGTGCTCTGTTTGTGCTATTAACCCTCTGATCATAGCATTGTGTCATAGCTAGGGGGCCCAAAAGCCGAGAGTGGGAGCGAGTGAGAGAGATAGCTTGATACCCTCAACTGCAGCAGATACAAGGGGACACATACTGCCTCCTCTCCTCCGATCAAGCAAAAGCCAGACATTAACAGCACCCTAGAAATGATCCTAAAGAAACTAGCTGATGTTCACGACCTGGCTGAAACAACAGAGCACACCACGGACGAAATCCAGCTCAAGATTGCAGCGGTCAGAGCGGACCTGAACTCAGTGAACATCAGACTCGCAGCAGCTGAGCAAAGGATCAGCAACGTAGAGGACACTACCCACAACTCAAGCAAGGAGATGAAAGCAATTTCCAAAATTACCGCATCACTCCAGAAACAGACTGCGGAGATTGAGGACCGCAACAGAAGAGAGAATATCTGCATATTAGGGATCCCGGAGGGTGTGGAGGATGCGGCAGGCTCTTGCTCTGCTTTTCTTGAGGACTTGATCCCCAAGATTACCAACCTAAAATTTGACCGCCAGTTTGAGCTGGATAGGGCACACAGAGTTCCCACTTTTTAAACTTCAACATCCCAAGCAGCGCGGCCTATCATCTGCAAACCATTGAGAGCACAACACACAGAGGCCATTTTTAGCTACGCTCGCAAAAATCACTAAATGTGCTGGAAAGGTCACAAGATCATTCTCACACATGACTACTCTAAACCCACCGTCGATACCAGGAAGGGGTTCCTTGCCTTACGTGACAGACTCGGGAGCAAAAACATCCAATTCTCATTCGTGGGCCCTGCAAAATTCAAGATAATAGACAAAGGTAAACACCACTTTTTCACTGACCCCAAAGACCTGTCGACCCTCCTGGATGGCCCAGAGGCACTAGATATGGAAACGTCACAACCCGGCTCCGCCAAGAGGAGATCGTCGCCGGAACCGGTTACCGGATGAAGTATGACCTTACAACAACAACCAGTATCTACCTCAACATGCACCTCACTTGGTATAGTCTGGATGGTCAAGTATTGCAACCGTTATCTACCTCAGTAGCTATGCAACGTCTACCTCGAAAGGCTCAGACCAACAGGCACGCCGCAGCGATGACCCAACACCAAGAGGGGGACATCTTCGGAAGTGCAACACCGTATCCTTTATAGACAATTATACTGTATAGGGTCCCTACCCAATGCTGTGTATGTACTGTAGGACAACAAGGTATGGACCCAAATCTTCAGGGAGTACAGCGGGCCAAACTACCCGCCAATGACTCTCCGTGAGGCGGGACGACAATCCTGCCGTCACACCTCCGACATACGAGTATTTTCAATGGGGGGAGGGGCGGGAGGGGAGGGAGGGGGGAGTGGGGGAGATGGGAGGAATCCGCCTTAGGGTTTCTCAGTTCTTTGCTTTCTATATTCTCTATCTTCCTTTCCTTATTCACACCTTTTTTCTCTACATAATGTATCTGGCATGGCCTGGTAGACAACACAGAACACCTGGGGAACTTAGACTCACAGTACTGGGGGAGAAGGGAGGTCGAACAAATAGGGCCACCCCCCAATCCCATACCCCGAGACAGGGAATCTGAGAATTGGATACATGGAACGGAGGCTCCCAACACACCACACCCTAGTTGATGGCCCTCAATAACACTCTCAACCTGACAACGGACCTCAACATAGTGTCCCTTAATGTCAAAGGCCTTAACCACCCTGTCAAACGCCGGAAGATAATAGATTACGTAGCTAAAACTAAAGGCGATATAGTCCTTCTACAAGAAACCAAACTATCCATGGATGATGCTAAACTAGTGAGAGGTAACTGGATCTCACAGGTGGCTTGTTCTCCAGCCGATAAAAAGAGGGGTTTTGAATTTGATATCTAAAAGATCAAACATAACAATAGACTCACAATCCCACGATAATGAGGGTAGACTGCTAGTAACACATCTGAGAAGGGGAGAGGAGCTGATCCACGTAGCAAACATATACGGCCCCAACGCAGATGAACCATCCTTCTGGTCAGAGGTATCACGCACGATAGACAGCTTCCCCCAAAATGATCTCATGGTGGTGGCAGGAGATTTTAACATCCCATTGGACCACATAATGGACAGACAATCGTCCTGTCAATACCACCCCACAAACTCGCACGCAGCACTCCAGAATATCTGTTCTAAATTCAACCTTAAGGACACATGGCGCCTACAACACCCGGACACTAGGTATTACATTTTCTACTCTAACCCACACAACTCCTACACCAGGATAGATTACATACTAATCTCGGGGTCTCACACACACCTAATTGAACACTCAGACATAGCTCCAAGACTAGTATCAGACCACTCATGTATCAGCCTAAAACTGAGCGGGTGCCATAACAAAGCCATCCCCCGGAGGTGGCGGTTTAACAGTGAGGTACTATCAGACCCAGCGAACAAAAAAAAGATTGAGGAGGCCATAACTGACTACCTCAAATATAACGACTCCCCAGGGACGAATATCGATACACTCTGGGAGGCCCTAAATGCGACCGTCAGAGGCACACTAATTGAAATTAAGTCAAAAATAAACAAGAGTATAAACCTGAGACTAACTCAAATTGAGCAGAAGATCAAGTGTTTAGAATCAGCCCATGCAAAGGCCACACAAGACAACAAACTCCTAGCAAAACTTGCACAAAATAAATATGAATATAACAAAATCATGAGTGAAAGAGCAGGGCTGTGGTTTAATGAGCACAAAGCCCTTAATATATGTGGGCCAACAAAGCAGGGAAACTCCTTGCGTCCTACCTGAAACACAAGCGCAACCAGTTTGCTGTCTCATCTATCACAGACTCAAACAACAAAACCCACGCAACGCGCAAAGACATCCTTAAGACATTCCAAGAGTTCTACCAAGAACTTTACAAAAACGACCGGAGCCTCAAACAAGAGGACTGCACAAAATACCTCGACAGAATCGGGCTCCCGAAGTTAAGCACCGAAGACACAAATGGTTAGGTCAAGAAATTAGCTATACCGAAATTGAAATTGCAGTCAATTCACTGAAAGGAAATAAGGCCCCTGGACCCGATGGGTATACAGCCGCTTTTTACAAGACCTTCTTAAACCAACTCAAACCAACCATGAAAAAGGTGTTTAACCACTCTGCAACTAAGGGGGCAGTTCCTCAATCCATGTCAGAGGCTAACATAGTAGTCATCCCAAAAGTGGGTAAAGACCACTTGTCACCAAAAAACTACAGACCCATATCCCTCATTAACGTGGACTGTAAAATCTATGCTAAGATATTGGCAACTAGACTCAACGCGGTTCTCCCCAAAATGATAAGCAACTCCCATGTTGGTTTCCTACGCAATCGTATGTCTGACGATAACACCCAACTTCTCTGCCATATATTGGAACATGTGAACACCAAATCAGACCCGGTAGTAGCCATCGCATTAGATGCTGAGAAGGCCTTTGATGAGGTCTCCTGGACCTTCTTGGAACACTGCATGCGATCCTTCAACTTAGGGGAGGGATTTAAGCATATGGTTATGGCCCTGTATCGAGAACCCTCAGCCCGTATCGTAGTCAATGGATCGCTATCTGACCCCTTCACATTGCAACAAGGTACCAGACAGGGATGCCCACTATCCCCTGCATTATTCTTACTGGCCTTGGAACCCGTCATTCAGGACATAAAATCAAACACTGACATAAAAGGGGTCGATATCAATGGATTTGAAATAAAACTAGCCGCCTACGCAGATGACAAATCTGAATGCAAACCACTAAACATTCACTGCATGAAAGACATCCAAGGGGTGGTCGGGCTTGGCCTGGCAGACAGGGTATATCAAATACCTAGGTATACACTTTGGTAGCGACCTAATGGATACACTATACCACAATGAGAAGCTACTACTAGAAAAGATTAAGAAACTTTTGGACTCTTGGTCTCCAAAATTCATAACATGGTGGTGCAGAATCAAAACTATTAAAATGATGATTACTCCAATGGTTTACTACTTGATCAGTATGCTTCCACTCCTCCTCACAGATGATTTCTACCGGAAAGTCGATATCCTGATCTCTAAATTCCTCTGGCATGGTAAAAAAGCATGGATAAGTATTAAGATACTAAGATTGGATAAAACCCAAGGGGGGTAAACCTAGCAGACTTCAGATTATTCCAATTAGCTTTCCTAGCAAAACAAGGGTTGTACTGGATATCGCTGCAGTCCAACTACACACCGGTATGGCTTCAGGTAGAGAGGGCCATCCTGAACAACCTGAGCCCTCTGGCGCTACTAACAGCAAATAGATACCCCCACACCTCCAAGACTATCTTCAAAAACACAAGAATAGCGCTACTAAAGGTGGACAAGAAACTGGAGGTTAGCATAAAAGGGTCTAAAATGGAATCACTTTGGGCCAATAGCAAGATTCTATATAAAGGGAAAAGCCTAACTTTTAATACGTGGATAGAGAAAGGTATGTACCACCCTTACCAACTAGAGAGCGAAACGTACGCCATTACATTCACAGACCTCAAATCAAGACATCACCTAACAGACATTGAATTCTATAACTTTCTGAAAATCAGAACGGCCCTATCAAAAACAAAAACAAAGCTATCTACCCCACAAAACTCAATATTCCAATATGTGTCAAACATTAATAAATTAGGTCACCAAGGGCCTTATGTAGGTGGGCTTGCATTTACCACTTCATAAATACCGAATCATACCGATTCGGTATTTATGAAGTGGTAAATGCTATGTAGGTAATTGGTCGGTAAATATTACCGATTCGGAATAATTCGGTAATTACCGAATCGGTATTTACCGAATCGGTAATGAGGCATACCTTCCCATTGATGGGAAGGTATGCCTCATTACCGAATCGGTAAATACCGATTCGGTAATGGGGGAGCACATGCAAGGGTGGCAGGGTGTCACATTGACACCCTGTTGCACCCCTGATTCGGCCATGTGTGCACATGTGGCACACATACATGCCCTAAGGGCATGTATGTCTGCCACATTGCACACTTCTAAGCGCTATAACATGCTTTTACACATCCATACTTTATTTACCACCAACTATTAGTTGGTGGTAAATACCGACTCCAAACAACACCCACACACTCAATATTCCAATATGTGTCAAACATTAATAAATTAGGTCACCAAGGGCCTTATGTAGGTGGGCTTGCATTTACCACTTCATAAATACCGAATCATACCGATTCGGTATTTATGAAGTGGTAAATGCTATGTAGGTAATTGGTCGGTAAATATTACCGATTCGGAATAATTCGGTAATTACCGAATCGGTATTTACCGAATCGGTAATGAGGCATACCTTCCCATTGATGGGAAGGTATGCCTCATTACCGAATCGGTAAATACCGATTCGGTAACGGGGGAGCACATGCAAGGGTGGCAGGGTGTCACATTGACACCCTGTTGCACCCCTGATTCGGCCATGTGTGCACATGTGGCACACATACATGCCCTAAGGGCATGTATGTCTGCCACATTGCACACTTCTAAGCGCTATAACATGCTTTTACACATCCATACTTTATTTACCACCAACTATTAGTTGGTGGTAAATACCGACTCCAAACAACACCCACACAGTCCCCCTACATCTGATTTCTGTATTCGGAATTTACCGAATCGGTAAAATTACCGAATCGGTAATTTTACCGATTCGGTAATTTTACCGATTCGGTAAATTCCGAATACAGAAATTCACCCCCTACATACCACAAGCCAAAATACCGGTCGGTAACGGTATAATTACCGAAAATCGGCCGTTACCGACCGGTATTTGGCTACCTACATGAGGCCCCAAGTCTCGAAGCTCTACAAACTCCTCCGCCCCAATACCTCCAAACTCAATGATAAGACAGTCACCTACTGGGATAAACAAACTAAAACTCCACTCACCGAACAAGAATGAGCCACACTATGGGCCGCCGCCTCACACATGATCTCGCCAGTGCTCGCACAAACAAAAGTTTGGCTGCTTCACAAGGCTTTTTGGACCCCTGCATGCTTATTCTCATTAGGCCTCAGGGACAGCGCACTATGCTGGAACTGTAACAAGGGGAAGGGGACCTAGCACATCTTATCTTCCATTGTCCAACACTCACAGTATTCTGGGAAAAAATCTTTGTTTTCATAAATGATTTGTTTGACTGTACACTAGCAAAAGAATTCTCCACCCTCACTTCAGCATTTTTGAGCAGGGAATTGAGAACGGAACAAGATCAGGACCTACTAGACCTATTACTGACAGCAGCTGTGAAAATGGTTCTAGCCATCTGGAGGGACACAAGCAAAACAACTTACAAAGGTTGGATCAACTGGATCACATATCTTAGAGGAGCGGACAATATTGCTCTACAGAACTCACCCTGGAAACTGTCCACCAGAGGGATGTGGAGATCCATGGACACTTACCTAGACTCTTATGAACCCACCTAAATATGCTAGTTTCCCACTCTGGTACTCTCCATGACCGGTCCACCAAGACAACTGTATCTAACTGGACCCAAATGGGCTGCATCCAATTATAGGCCTGCACGCGAGCCCAAATACCTTCACAGAATGTCAGAGTGTCAGATGTAATTAAGAATGATGTATATTTCTTATTGCCTGTTCCTATCTCTCTTTTCACCCCTTGCTTTCCTGCCCCTTTCTGTCTGCTTTTCTCTCTTCCTCAATAAATAATGCCACGTGGGGTTAGTTTTATAAACACCGATGTATAAACGGCAATTGCTTCAACCAATACTAACCCTGTAACAGCTGTTTGCAAATGCTTTCTTGTATAAAAATAAATGTAAAAAAAAACCAATACAAATATGTTTTAAAAAGAATAATGCAAGACAAACTAAGCATACTGAGGTAGCTACAAATAGATAATATAAGCTGGGTAATAAGAACATATATTATTTATGCTGATACCTACAATTCTGTTGCTTTTACTATTATGCTAGAATCCCACCAATGCCCTTTCAGAGAGTTAGTGTCCTACCACATTTTATTTAAGTAACTCCATTTAAGCCAAGTGCAACTCAGTTCAAGACTTTTCTAAATTTAAGCTTGATGGACACATTCCATTTCCACTTTGAAGGACTAACCTTTGTTGAGTTTTTGGCGGTCCCACACCTCGAGGAACTGTGTCCGCTGAACGTTTGGTGCCCCTGCAACCCTGAGAGCATTTCCCACCCAAAGATGGGACTCCTAAAAGCATCAAGAGCTGTGTCCTATGCAGAACTGCCTAGGTTCCAGACTTTAAAAACTAGAAGGTTGATTGAAAAACACATTGAGTCAAGAGAAATGAATGCTGATTGCATGCATATAAAAAGTAGTAGTGTTCTGGCGCTACAATTAATGCAGCAGCATATTAACCTATTTACAATTGATGTGATCTTCTCACCTAATGTATGCATAAGTATCTGCTTGTCCACATTACTTATCAAATAGAATCACAGCATAGTCACGGAGTGACAACCGGATTTTGTAGAAACAGGCGCTTTGAGGCAATTTTTGCATGCAATTACTATAAGTTGTATTTGGTATAAAAATCAAATACATAAAAAAAAATCAAAGGTGGTGAAAACATTCTGACTCTGTAACCAATTTTCAAAATTATTGAGTGGGACAAATACTATTTCCGTACATTATTAAATGAGTGTTGGGTACTGAGCCATAGTAACGGGGCTTATCAAATCAGAGCACCTAGACACAGCAAATAGCATTAAGAGACCTCAAATCATAGTGTCTATTCATTTTCTGTGTTTTCTATAGCAACAAGTTTTCACTCTAGATCACCAGGACACACATCATATGTATAGCGATTGCAGATATGAATGAGCATGGTTTAAATAAACCTGTGCAAATGAGGGTATTTAACCAGGCAGATATGTAGGTACGCTGATAGCTTGCTGCAGATGTGCTGGTGCCCTGGATTGTGATGAACATTAGTAAGAGGAAAACGGGGGTGACTTGATTGGTAGAAGGCAGATACAGTTTGCTGCTGGTCATGCATTAGTCAGTTGCTATGTCTGTGCATCCTGTTCAGTTTTCAGAAGTTTCACAGAAGGAAGATAGTTTTACTGCACTCTCGGGAGCGTGAAGGGTATTGCAAACCCTTGGTTCTTGCATTCCTGGGCCATCATGTTTTTCTCTTTGGATGCTGTTGGCATGGGGTTCAGAGCATCTACAGTCCAATGAAGACTGTGGACTGTCTAGAAAGAGTATTGCCTCAAAGCATCGAATTTCATGAAGACTGAAGTCTGGATTGTAGAGGTTTGTTCCCACTTCTGTGTTGTCAGTAGTTCCTGGTCAGTATGCCTGTTGGTCAGTATAATTAATAGTGCGCTCACAATGTGCAACTCGCTGCCCCCCACTGAAACAACTCCCAAGGAGATAGCCAATTGCAATTAATGTTAAAAGTAATGAAGCAATGAAATTGTACCCAAGGCTATGCTCATGGTATTACCCCCCACAACACGCACCCCCGCGCACCCCCCCCACCCGCAGACACCATGATCACCTTTAACCCATGGCTCCCGATGCTGCGGTATGCAGGCTGGTGCGCGGTGGAGAGAAAATGTCAGGCTGCCCGGGGTCCACGCAGGGGACCCTCCTAACAGGGCGGCCGCCTTAGTGCCACAGGAAGGCACACGAGTCAGCGTATTAGGGTCCCTGGTCTAGGGACCAGAGGGTCAGTCGGCCGCGTCACTTCCAGCCGTGGTGGGGGAGGACAGGGATACAAATACCTTCCCTCGCACACGGTGCAGCCTCTTGCATGCTGCCCGTCTCGCTGTTTCCCACCCCACCACTTACCCTGGGGACGGCCAAAGGGTGGTAGGGGAAGGGGAAGAATCTAACTTATTGTTTTGTGTTGCAGGAGGAGTTACAGGGTGATCCAGAGTCTGCAAGATACAGAAGGGCACTATATGCAGCAGCACAACAAGGGTGCAAAGCCAAGTATAGCCAGGGATGTCTTAGCGTTGTCCCCTGGAAGAGCGACGGCTCCCCGCTGGTCCTACGGGCAGTTGTGGGTCTGAGCAACCAGGGGCTGCCTGGAATGCTCCAGCCCCCCTTTTGGGGGGCGTAAATGCGTGGACTGGCAGTCCACTGATGGGAGGGGTGACCCCTCCCAAAATTGGTAACCACCGATTAGCAACGGCCATGGTGTAGTTTGGCTCATCAGGCGGGCAGGCAGCATAGGGGTTGGCCTGCCCTTGGATCGCCCGTAAGATAACCCACCATGTTGGCGTATTTGTTATGCAAATAAACCTGCAGCAATTTTCTCCACTAACAAGGTGTCGTGTGGTTTATTTATGTATTTTGCTGTACGAAAACTGAGAAGGTGTCTTGTGGTTTATTTATGTATGTTGCTGTATGAGAACTGAGAAGTGTTGCCGATATTGGCACTAAGAGGCCGCACTCTCCTCTCGTGATGCCTTATATGCCTCCGGGCACCCCCCAGTGACATCACCGGCGACCCTCTCCTCTTCCTGAAAAACTGACGAGGGACTCTTGCTTTTTGGTTCCTTTACTTGGAGTGACTAAGGGTGTCACATCGCTATTTGCGGGGGGCGCCTAGTCAGGAGCGACCAAGAATGTGTGGCGTTTGCTAGGAAGACCTCTGCTTGAGTGTACCAAGATTCCCCGGGGGAAAGCATTGTTATATGTTGAGTGGATCCTTTGCACTTCCTCCCTGCACAGTGTGTGAGTCTGCTGGTTAATTGTGTGTTTGAGGAAATCAGTGGTTGTCTCCACAGGGTTTTATGTTAATCGAAGCCAGTGAGTGCACATTGCTAGAGCTAAAGAATGCTTCAGAACACTTTCCGAGGAAAAGGGTTGCATCGGGAAAGAAGAATGTGACACACCGTGAGGCTGTGGTTGTAAGCAGTGCTTTAATTGTAAAATAATGAGTGCAGGGCCCCACAGTTTTGCTAACAAGTCAACAGCTTCCACTTCTAAGAAATATCGGGTGACGCATACCAAGGCTGCGTAGTCTTGACTCCTATCCATTACGATTTCATTCCTCACCTCACTCCATCTACTTCTTTTATCTCACTCTTACAGGTTCCTTTTGATACCTGCTTTCTTAATTTGCACAGTTTTTTCATAGTTCTCTTCCCCCTTTTAGGCCATCGTTACGAGTTCAAAGCTAGATTTTGATCACTTTGCTAACGCTTTTTTGCTCATTTTTACACAGGGATCAGAATTACGAGTTGTGTGATAACTATCAAACCTCTTTGTTTTTACCTGATAAATTCCAGCAGATGAAACCTGCTGAAAGTTATAAGTGGTAAAAGCCAGGAAAAGAGGCAAACATGAGGTATTGGATGTTTCTGCATGCTATGCCTTCTTTTCCTATTGAAAATTTGGAAAATGAGGTATTTACCTCAAGAGGTAAATATCTCACCCTGGGGTGGTGGTATTTACTACGTGTAGTAAATGTGCTACCCTAGTCCAACAAATTTAAAATTAAGGTCTTAGTGTCTTTCTCTCTCTTGCTCTGGGTCAAAGAATGAGGAGGAAAGATAAGTGCTGGTCACCAAAACTGAGTGCCGATATGAGCCCATGTAACCAGTGGCTAAGTATAAGCACTGGCTGTAAGACAACGTGACCACAAAAATCAGCTGGGATGCAATCCAAACATTGGAGACACTGGTCATTGGTGTGGAGGAAACGAGGAGGGGGTAGAAGAAGTATGATTCTGTGGGAAATGGGGCTTGTGCATGAAATGTTATGACCTAGGCATCTAGTTATTCAGTATGCTATCAACAGTCAGGGGAAGTAGGAAGGATTGCCTAGTGCACTATGCAAAGGGTCAGGTACCTCAAAAAGGCAACTAATACAATAAACATTGAATTCAGCACACAGCACTTAGCAGTAATCAATGGGACTGCATTTATCACAAGAATAAACAAATTATAACAACAATCAACTTCTGATTGTTGTCAATGTAGTTTATAGTGAGTTTACTTGGACCTATGTGAATAAAACTGATCTTTGTGAAATGGTAAGTAGCAAACAGCTTCTGTTTATACAAGTAGTCTTGAAAGTACCTAGCACAAACTGCAAGGTGTCCAATTTAACTGAGGCTAATCTTTCCTTTAAATTGCGCCCTTTTTAATTATTAAATCTCATCTCACAGGTGAGAATCTCCTTACCTTCCAATCTTTTAATTCCACCACCACCACATTTGTAGCTAATTATTTTCACGTTTGTGTGACTTAATTGGTTTAAAAGGCAAAATGTCAGTGTTCACTTCAAGTGCCCCACTTTGACTCCTTGCTGTGCAATTGTCAAAAGGTGAGACAGTACTTAATTTGTAAAAACAATAGGTGCCAGCGCCCTTGTCAAGAGACCACTGCAGTTTGCACCACGCACAGTGTTTGCCAGCGCTGCCAATGACAGTACTAACACAACTACTAACCATCACACTCCTACAGTCTGACAACTCAGACTATTCCAGGCCCCCAAATCTATAAGAATGAAGTGGGCGGCGGTCGAGAGAGGCAAGATGGCGGTCAACTGAGACTGTAGCTGCGCACTATGCTGAGAGCCCGATGACTTTCTCAACCGCTGAGCTGTGATTTCCCGGGCGGAGAGGCAGAGAAGGTAGAGAACGGAAACTATGCAGTCGGAGTTTATCTGCACCTCACAAACCCCGCAGGGGCGATACATCCAGCTGGTAGGGGCCTGTATCGGATTGGCCTTACTCAGATATATCAAATACCTGAATCCTCGGCGATCTCGATTCTGCACACGGACTGCGCTGGTGTAGAGGCAGATCTCTGGGTAACGGATTCGTTGTTGGAGTCAGCGGCGGCGGCATTGGTGGAGCTTGCACCTATCATGGCTACTCTGGAGATGGCGGAGCTCGTGGGGGCTGAGAAAGCTTCAGAAATGGGTCCAAAATCGGCAGCGGCGCTGGCGAAAGCAAAGGCAAAGCTTGTCTTAAAGAATTTTGCGGCCGCGGCTAGCACAGACACGGGGAAGCTGAGTCATTGGATTTAATGCCCGCACGGGCCGCCGAGGTGAAGGAGCAGGTACATGAGAGGGGATGATCTCGGAAAAAAAGAAAGGAGTAGTGACTAAGCCGGCCGGTCCCACAGTGATGGATTTCATGAGGGGCACTGGCGGGAAGGCAACTAATGCACCGGAGACCAGAGGGGTGAGAATTGTGAAGGAGCCACCAGCCACCCAGGTACCAAGAGATGCTTTTGAGACAGTCTTGGTGGGAAATCCTTGTCCCCCAGTGAGAATAAGCAGGGCTGAAGCTGATGCAGGACTGGGTACTATAGAAGTAGGGCCTGCCCCTATAGAAGATAATACTTCTGATGTGAATGTCACCGACAAGGCTGATAATGTTAACAATGCTGCCACGGTAGTTCACGCGGTTGGTATATCACCCCAGCTGGTAATACAAACAGAAATAGAAACAGAAGAGGAAAGTATGGGTGGGGGTAGGAAGCCCGAAAAGGATTCTGAAAAGGAACTTGACTTTTTCTCTGTCTCGGATGGGGGAGAATGGTCAGAGGGGACTACGGACAGCAGTAACGCAGACTTAAGCATCAGTCATATTGAGCTCGAACTGTCAGATGGGGGAAGGCCCAGGACGATTCAGAGGAGAAGGAAAACGCGAGAGAGAGACCTTACATGGGACTATACCCACTCCGTCCAGCTTACGGGTGCCCCAGCAAGTGAAGAAAAGGGGGTGAGGGGGTGTGAGCCTAGCTCGACGACATTAGAAACTATCTTCCAGGCAATTTCCACCCACCATGAGGAGATGCGGCAAGACGGGCGAAAGGCTCAGGCTGCAATGAGAAAAGTACAGGGAGTGGTGCGAAAATTGACAAAAACACGTACGCGTTTGGAGAGCGGATGACGGATTTGGAGGCAAGGATCAGCACCACAGAATCAGATCTTGCAACCACTCAGGAGCAGGCTAAATTGCAGGAGGCACAGATAGCCGATATCCAGTGGAAACTGGAAGAACACGAGAACCACCAACAGTGAAATAACTTACGCGTTTTGGGTGTTCCGGAGGGGGCGGAGGGGGAGGATGCCTGTAGGTATGTCATTAAATTGTTCAGTGAATCGCTCCCAGAGATCACAGACTGGAATTGGTCATTGGAGGTTCAGCGGGCGCATAGGGTGCCCTTTGTAAAAAAGCAGCCAGTAGGAGCAGGGGCATTGCCACGAGCCATTCTGGTATATTTTGGTAGCTTTCTGCTACGGCAGTCTGTTTTTGAAAAGGCTAGACCTGAGGCAAGACGATCCAGGAACGGGGTCTCCTGTTTTGTTCGCCCAGACTTCTGCCATACCACAGTAGAAAGACGGTGGAGGCTGAGGCAGATGATTAAACCCTTCCAGGATAAAAAGGTTCAGGCCTTCTTGAATAATCATGCCCAGTTAAAGGTTACCTGGAGTGGACAAACACGTTTTTTGACGTCCGAAATAAAAGCTAAGGAATATTTGGATAGCTTGACAGGGTGAGAAGGATGAAAAGATATTAAAATCAGGGGTCTTGACTAATCCTTTCTTCTTGGGGCTTCTCCTATTGTCCTTTTCTCTTCTTTTCTTTTCTTTTTTGGGGAGGGTAGCACTACTAAAACACTAGACGGAGGATAGGATATAGTAATTACACAGCATATATTGAATAAAGGCACTGTATGTTTATGGGCTCTCAGCTATGTGCGATGCATCCATCACACGCAGACACATGTCTGAGTGTCTCTCGGAGGGGATGGGGGGAGGGCGGGGGGTTTGGAAGGGAAAGGGGCAGAGGGGGGGGGATAAAATGTGAAAAAAACATACCCAGAGAAGAAGTGGAAATATGTAGACAACTAAAAGAAAAATGTGTAATTCAGAGTATGATCTGTATGAAATGTATAGCGTTGCCGAGAACGGATGGGTAAAGAGGATTGGTAGAAATACAAGGAACTGCTAAAATCAGATTAAGATGGGGAGAATAAACATCTACTCAATCAATGTAGCAGGACTTAATGATGCAGCCAAGACGGGTAGACTGGGGTAGCTGGTAAAGTTAAATTCATTTGATGTTGTCTGTTTGCAAGAGACACATGGCCCGTGGGAGAAAAGACACTGGATGACAATTCAGGGATATAATCTATTGACATCTACATCTCAAACTTCAAACATCCGAGGGGTAGCCATCTTAGCTAAAATATATTTGGGCCAAGTCAAGTGAAAGGCAGCTGATACGCTAGGCAGATGGGCGATAGATGAGCTTGGGATGGGTCTTAATATATGTTCAATCTATGGGTCAAATTATGACGATCCCCAGATCTACGAAGATCTTGAGCTAGAACTGTCAATGTGGCCCACGCCCCTAAATGTATGCGGAGATTTCAACATCGGCCTAGATCCACAGCCTGGTCAAATCTATCAAGGAAATTATCAAGGGCAGAAACCGTGGGTATACAGGGCATTTACCTCACTTAAAAATACCTCCCAAAACATAGGAAACACATACTATTCATTTCCACATAAAAAATATGTCAGAATTGATTATTTTTTTAGAACAACAAATCTCCTTAATAGAACTAGTATTAAAATCTTACCTAAGGTCATATCGGATCACAATCTGTTAATTCTTGGGGTGGAAATTCCAGGTTTTATTAAGAAAAGGGGAAAGTGGTCATTTGATAAAAAGCTCTTGGTCAACAGAGATTATATTGAGCATATTGATAAGTGGACAGTTGACTATTTTAACTCCAAAAGGGACAGTGCTTCTAGAATAGTTGTTTGGGACACCAAAAGCAGTGCAGAATCAAATATTAGCTATTAATACGGGTGGAATGATATATACTGACCCGGACGATATAGTTAAAGCTTTTCAAGATTACTAGCAGACACTGTATTCTGAAGAACGGGGTAGGGAGGAAATCTTGACATTGAATGATATTAGCCAGATGGTGACAGCAGGTGAGTTGGGAGAGGTTCTAGACAAATCTTTTAAGGAAGAGCTAGAATTAGAGATTTCACAGGAGGAGATTGAGATGGCTTTGCAGAGCTTGGCTACAGGGAAGGCCACGGGCCCTGATACAATACCCCTTGAGGTATATAAAATCTTAGGTATGACAATAATGCCTCTCTTGTTAGATCTTTTTAGAGGTATTCAATATAATGGGAATACTCCAGAGTCGTGGCAAGAAACTAGCATTGTAATCTTTCCAAAAAAGGGGAAACCTCCAGACAATCCAGGGCCCTACAGGCCAATCTCTTTAATTAACACGGATATAAAAATCTATTCCAAAATCTTAGACACTCGGTTGCGAGGGGTCATTGGCCGGCTGGTCTCCCCGTGGCAGCATGGTTTCATACCAGGGAGAGGAACAACAGACCATATCAGTAGAGTGATCTCACTATTCGATATTGTGTCTGAAACAGGGGGCCAGATGGCCTTGATCCTTCTAGACGCCGAGAAGGCAATTGATCGACTGACATGGGAATTTTTGTGGGGGATTCTGGAGTTAAAGGGGTTTGGACAGGGATTTATTAGAGCAATTAAAGCAATGTATCGTGACCCAAAAGCTCGGATACAAGTGATGGGTAGAGAGTCAGGGGAGGTTTTTATATCTAGGGGAACCCGGCAGGGGTGTCCCTGATCACCCATACTATTTGCTCTATATATCAACCCATTAGTGGAGAAGCTTTTACAGGCACGTAAAATTAAACCTATTTGTACCAAGGGATATCAGACCAAAATATTGGCTTATGCTGACGACATGGCAATTTTAACATCGGATCCCAAAGAGGCTCTTGATGAAATTAATTGCATAACTGAGAGGTTTGGCCTGCGCTCAGGATATGCTCTAAATAGAGAGAAACTATTGTTGTTTGTACAGATAATGTGGATTTTAACGATACAAGGCAAGCGGAGTCGGCAGTTTATCTAGGGGTGCGAATTACAGCAAAGTGGATAATATTATTAAATGGAATTTTGATCCACTGGTTAAATCCTTAGGTGCAGAATTGAAGAGGGTTAATGGGCTACACCTGTCAATAATTGGGAGGGTAAACTTTCTGAAAATGAGTATTTTGCCCAAGTTTTTATACCTGTTTAGGTCAATTCCGCTCGCTGTGGAGGATCATATACTCAAACACATTTATTCTATGTTTTCCAACTTTATGTGGCAATATGGGAATGTGAGGAGGGCTGTAAAGTTAATGACATTGCCACAAGATCGAGGAGGGCTTGCAGTTCCAAATATTACATTATATTATTGGGCTGCCCTATTGCATCAAATATCCTTTTTGTTGAAGTTAGATAGTAATGGCAGCGAAGACATGATTGAGAGAATTCCCACAATATTTGAACTGGCAGTAGAAAATGAGGCCTCTGGGCTCCTCTTGAAACAACTAGAGCAAAGTTACTATAAAAAAGTTTGGTTTAAAATTATACTGAGTGCATGGAAGCTATGGAAGCAGATATCAAAATTTATGGAAATCCCCAAGGTCACTCAATATACCCCCCTATGGCATGTATCGATGTTCCCGAGGGATGTTTATGATGTTATGGGGCAGGAGTGGGAAAATAAAGGGGTTACCACTATTGGAGAGTTTTATGGTGGAAAACAGCAACCCCAATTCTCTGAACTACAACGGGACTTTGGGATACTCCCCAACCAGTTCTTTAAATTTGCACAGATCAAGAGTATCCTTACAGCATATAGACCAAGGGTGAAGATTGAGAAGATTCCTTTGATGGATCAGATTAGAGGTGAGTCTTGTAGAATTAGAAGTTTATATAGTCTCTTATTAGCAGCATTGGCAGATGATTTAGAAAAGAATGAGATGTCACGGGCAGGGAAATTGAATAATTTGGACGCAGATATTTATAGGAGCTTAGAGTTATCTGCTGAAATTTTTATATCTTCTAATTTAAAAGCACAATTATACAAGACTATATTTAATATTTATTTTACACCGGCGAAGCTATTTGCATGGGGGAAAAGGGTGGATGATAAATGTCCTAGATGTGGGGTGGGCCCAGCCACACTGATACATATGTTCTATGATGGCGGGGAATTGACCCTCCGAAAATCAGGGATCCTCGGCTTTTGGAAAACCCTATTTCATATTAACCTCGAGATGACCGCTACGTTAACAATCTGAGGATGTGACAGCACTCTGGGCTGCAATAAAGAACAAGAATATTGCCTCTTTTTAGGCACAGCTATTTTTAGAATAATGTTAGCAGCCCGCTGGAAAGACAGAGAGCCACCTACTTTTCAGATGTGGTTAGCCAGACTTCTTGGAGTTTGGAAACAGGAGGCAGCCTTATATGCATGTAGAGGGAAGAAAGCTAGCACTCGGGGGCTAAAAATATGGGCATGTATAGCAGAATGGAGTGGAGAGGCCGGGAGTCTTGAATAGCCATATGTAGTTGAACTTTTGATATGCAAACTTTATGTATTGTGATCAATTGCTATCTATCTTTTTCCTTTTAAAATTGCTTACATTACATGTATCAGACCCATCTATGTAGGAGGTATTTGTATGGAGTCCTTTTTAAAGCTGGTTTTATGCATTGGCATTTGATATTCTGATGAATTGATCTCGTATTGACTTTGTATTGTAAAAATTGCACTAATCTGAAATTCCCAACTACCTTTCTGAATTTTTATGAATTTATGTATGATTTTGTCTGTACTTTTGGAAAATTGACTACTCTGGGTATGAATAAATAAAAAAATATAAATAAAAAAAAGAATGACGTGGGCGGCAGGTATCAGTAAATTTGAGTGCATATTGAATTCATAAACAACTGTTGTTATGCCAATCTCTAAATTAGACAACCAGCATCACCATGTGGCAGTCTGTCATTGTGCCAGTGTTGACAGTTAAGTGCTAGTGTCGAGCACCAGAAACCATTTGTTCAAATTAAGCATTGTGCTGCCGCATTCTGCACTAGGTCTCAATCCTCTTAAAAGAGGAAAGAGGCTCTGAAAACACTCCACTGGCTGCTGGTACAGGCCAGGGTCAAGTTTGAGGCACTGTGCATACCACAAAAGCCTTGAACGGCAAAGGGCCAACTTTACTCAGGGCCCTGATCACACCCTACACACCAGAAAGAGCCCTATGATCCTCTTCAGATCGCCTGGCCAAAACCACAAGGATTAGGCTTTCCAAATGGGGTGGAAGATCTTTCACGCACTTGGTGCCAAAACTTTGGAACTCCATGCCTATAGAACAAAAATTCCTTATAGATGAGATTACCTTCAGGAAAAAACTGAACACATGGCTATTTACAGGTTGAGTCACTGGTACTTGCTCTCTCCTGCTCCGTAGCACTGGGAAGCCCTTGGGCAGCAAAGCGCTCTACAAAACTCATAAAAATAAACATAAACCTTCATGCGAACTACTTAATGGTCAAATTGTGGTGCAGATTTCTACTTCATGTTCTCCCAGGGCTCTAACTTCCCAGTTTGATGATTCTGCTTCAGTACCGTCTGTGCCTGTGAGTCTGAATCAAGTTGTCCTGCTCTCTCCTGCTACATTCCTAAAGATATGGCACATTTAGCGTCCACCAGGTTCTTGTTCAGTCCAAAATAATTCCCCTTGGACATTGGCAAAGGGTCCCTGCCCCTCCCCAGTATTCTCTTCAATGGACCCGTGCTCCTGCAGAAGAGAATGTTTGACTAGGGTGCTCTTCGTCTTTGTTTTCACATGAAAGAAGGATTGGTGTCACGCCCGTGATGGTGTCTCCTCGCTGTTTCTATTCTGAAGCACAATTTAACATTTTAGTTCTGGTTCAAAGCAGAATTATATAAGGAAGGTCTTAATGGAACTTCCGGGCACCATAACATTGTCTTTTCCTTCATTGTTGTCGCTGGTTTCCATGCTCTAGATTCTCTTCTCTGTTTACTGGAATCTTCTAGAACCGTCATTGTTTCTACTGATTAATTAAATTGCACTATACCTGTTTGGGTTTATGTTGTACAGTTTTATCCTCATATCATGCAACCCTCTCCTTGAAATAGAAGAGTTTTGCTTCGCTACATATTTCTCTCGTCCTTATACACATTCATTGGCCTGACATATAGAATGCAATAGGTCACTTTTTATGCACTGCAAAGAGAAGGAAGGCACAGTATGTCCTCTGGAGCTTAATAGTTAAGACACACAAAGTTTCATTTTTTCCTCAATTCCCTTCAGCTGGAGTTAGACCTGTAGCTACTAGACTGTAAGGATGCTTTTACAAGATTGATGGCAACATAAATGACCATTTCTGTCTGAAACTTTATATTTATTAATGTGTCCAGTCTATTTGCAGGAAATTCAATTACCAACCATTGTGCTCTGAATCAATACAATCATGTTTAGATTGTGTGGGTCAAATTGACCTGACACTGAATGCTAAATTAATAGTTAATGTACCTGAAGGGACAAGTTTTCTATTCTATATGTTGATAGCCAGGTTTCCAGGGTTATTGGGTCAGCCCCTTCACTGTTAATTTCCTTCCTGGAAAGGTTGATAGTTAAAATAGGCTATATGCACATAAAAATTCGATTATGAGAAAGTTTGTGGGCACTGATCTCTTTGCACAAAAAGGAGATTAAAAACATCAGTGTGGAGAAAACCTACTCCTAACCGGTCATGACGGAGCAGTTTGCACTGGCAATGAAAGATAAGGCCTGGCAGTGGCATCAAAATACCCTGAGGTCTCTAATCTTCAAATACAGTGGCTCAACAATTGCTGCTTCTGCTCTTCTGCTGATCTCCTACCTGATCTCTGCAGATAAAGAGGACACGGTGCACAGATGCCTGACAGAGAAATACGATTCAAGCTCTCTAAATAAACCATGTGCAAACTTATTGGCCACGCTTTGTCACCTGCTGGTCTAGTTCCGCGAATGCCTATTGATCAGCAAAGTATAGCACTTCACTGAGGCTATTAGTGTCCTGAGGTGCAGGGCAGGAGTGTGGGATTAAAAGCAGCTCTGGCAAAAATGTTCATATTAGCCCCGCTCCCTTCATCTCCTCATGTAATCACTGTCTTTACATCCATCCATCCATTCCCTCTTTCTCTCCTCTCTCTCTTCTCCCTCTCTGGTTGTTTTCTCTCTACCTCCTGTGGTGTTGTCAGGGATGGGAACATCCATGTCCTACCTCATAGAGAGAGGGGATTAATGACCACATCCTAGGATGTCTGAGCTAAGGGGTCACTGGACTTGGTGACGTGGGGAGTAAAATAATAGTAATGCCCAACTCAGGGCGTGGTTCTTTTGGGTAACTGGCAACTGGTGTTTCCTCTGTCCACTTTATGTGTGCTAAGTATGCAGAGTCAGACGCAACTCTACATTAGCGATGAACGTGTGTCACGCTCTTCACCTTCCTGCTGCCTAGTGCCCATCACATTGCCCCCCTCTGCAAGACCGCGAGCATGCTGTGCTGCACCATGCTGTGGTAAGAAGAGCTGCTTTGCCTCAAACAGTGAGGCCCCACCCAATGACATCCAGCCTGGCCAAGATCCAAGGCTGGCCCTTTTGCCATAGTGAAAGGAGAGACTACATGGCACACGACTCGTGCGGTGGCCCTGGGTGGCCCAGATCATGGCGAGAGAGGCCTCCACTTCTGCAGTGTGCTGGAAGATGAGAGGAGCTGCTGTGACTGCCCTGACCTGTGCGGCCCTGAGACCGCATGCAAAGGGGCACCCCCACCTCAGCATCTGGTGAGTAAAAGTGGCCCACTCTCTTGAGCATGGCCCAACCCCACACATGCCTAACCAGGACTCGAGGACCCTGAGACTGTCTCCACATGGGGAGAGCATCCCTGGTGCCCAAGGCACTGAGCCACTGCTGTCCGCTTAGCACCGCTAGTATGTGTAATGTTTAGAGTACTGGCGGTCTAGTCCGCCAGCAGGAACTGTACACACATCATCTGCAGGTGACAAAGCGTTGCCAATAAGTTTGCACATGGTTTATTTAGAGGGTTATAATAAAAGGGGTGAGCCCACATTAGGGTTATCTCCCATACCCTGTAACACGGTGTGAGCTTTCTATTATTTACCGAGGCCCCAAATATTTAATAATCCAGGCCTGCCACCATAATACTTTGTCAGGCCAGCACATTGGCGACGAGGGGGGCCGTGACCCTCGCCTCGATCAGCTGCCCCATTTGCCTTGGCTGCCACAGTGAACACCCTCTGCCACACCGAAGAGCTGCGACCGCCGCGGTACCTGGATCGTCGCTGGTGCGGTGTCGTGACCCTGCGGGTGAGTGCTGCCTGCTGGGTGTCCCGCTGCATTGGGGAGGTTCCCCAATGACTTCTGACACCCACCTTTCTTCCAGATGAACTGCTCTGCTGCCGCGCTGCTCACTGGTTGAGCGGCGTCTCCGCAGGGGTGGTGTGCCACGCTGGGACAGCTACCACTCCCCGGGAAGCAAAGACAGGCCCCAGATTCAGGGTGCGCATGCGAGGAGTGCCCTGCCAGGCAGCTGGAAGGAGTGGAGTGAGCCCGTGATCCCCCAGCATGTGAGGAGTGCTTCTGGTGAGGAGGCATGGGCAGCGTGTGCCCTAGCAGCAAGCCGCCTGCAGGACTGAGCACAGCAAAGAGAAAAAAAAAAAAAGGGAAGACTCTAACTACCAAAAGAACAGGGAGGAACTGCAACCCCAAGGGAAAACCACACGGAAACACAGACTGGCACAAAGTGACAAGCCTCAGTGGCAAGGCAGGAAGCTATGTGCCCACAAACACATGGAGGCAAGGAAGAGGCTCAGCCCACTGGTTAGGCTGACAAGGGAATCAAGGCAGTGGGAGCACAGGCAGCGCACCAGACATATAGTACACTAAGGTGGGAGACAAGAGGATGCACAACCAGAAAGGAGACACCAGGAAAAGTGTCAAGACACGAACCGCCACACATACAAAGGGGACAAGGACAGAAGAGAGGAGTGAAGACACCCACCAACAGGAAATATGGGTGATATAGGCCCAGGACAGGCACCACATAGACTCCTAGTCCAACATGCACTTACCGGGGTACTGCCACCCTTCAGCAAACTAGAAGATCCGGACACAGCGTCCCTGAGGTGGAGTATATTGGTAGAGCGCCTGAATAACTATTTCATAGCCACCAGGGAGACCGACGGGGCAGTGAAGAGGTCGCTACTTCTCCACTTTGCCGGGGACGAAATATTCAAGCTGTTTAAACATTTGCCGACCACAGGTCTGGGCACAGATTACGACGCCGCGGTGGCAGCATTAGACGCACACTTTGACCCCAACTTAACCTCGATTTTGAATGATTCAAGTTGCGCCAGGCCCGACAGAGGGAAGGGGAGTCGATTGATGTGTTCTGCGCTTGCCTGTACGAACTGGCCAGAATGTGCACGGAGGACGATCAACCAAAGGAGATCAGAGCCCAGCTCATCCAAGGGTGACGGTACAAGACGCTACGAGGCCTCAACCTGCGCCAGCCAAAAATCACCTAGGAAGACATACTCATATTAGCAAGGACCCATTACCTATCGGCAGCCAGGGACAATGAGATGGACCAAGCCCTGACAAAGCCTCAAGGAAGACAGGAGAACATTAAAATGGAGCGGGTTGATGCCATCCAAATGAGACCGTGGAGTGACACACCCAGGAAGACAAAGCCCGAGGCGTCCAAGGCACGGTGTGGGTACTGTGGGCATGAATCACATGCAGCAAAAGACTGCCCCACGCAAGGAAAGACCTGCACTAATTTTAGAATCCCAAACCCCTTTGCAGCGGTGTGCTGGTGGAGAAATCGTGGCTGAGACACCCGAGGGCAGAAACCACCATCCTGGGCGGTACGTCAACTGTCCCTAACTGACTCCGGACAGAAGGAAGAGCCGCCAAGGACGAGCCGAAGGTATCAAGGGCCGGAGGACTCATCCACAGAGGAGGATGAGATAGAAACATACCTGATCTCATTTACACGAGAGCTCAAACGCGGCAGAATACCGCAACCCACCCCCCTTTGCCACTAAGGGGCCAGATATCCTTCCCAATCAGGTCAAATGACCAGGAGGTCACCACTATTATACACGTGATAGATCGTGAAGCGGACAACCTAATCAGCAGCCACACAGCAGAAGACCTAGGCCTAGTGTTTTTCGCCAGGAGCGTCCAAGCACACCAGGTCGACGAGATCCTCAACCAGTTCCCAGAACTCTTCCAAGGGCTCAAATGCGATCCTATCTAGCTACACATCGACAAATCCATCACACCAGTCGCGCTGCGACACCGACGAGTCCTGTTCCACTTGAGGCCCTTGGTGGAAAAAAAACTAGAAAATCTTGAGAAGCAGGGAGTAATCAAGGTTTCGGGGCCGACGCCTTGTGTGTCCCCAATGGTAATAGCGGAACAGCCCAAGCAGCCAGGTGCCATATGCCTCTGTATCGACATGAGGTTGCCCAACCAAGCCATTAAAAGGGAGCGCCATATTATGCCTACGATGGATGATATCATTGCGGATGTCAATGGATCGAGGTGGTTTTCTAAAATCGACCTGAACGCCGGGTATCACCAACTGCCTTTAGCGGAGGAAAGCTGCTATATTACAACATTTAGTACCCACCTAGGGTTGCGTCGTTACAAACGACTGAACTTCGGGATATCCTCAGCAGCAGAGGTATTCCAGAACACAATCCGCGAAATGCTGTCCGAGCTGCCCGGAGTGTTAAACATCAGCAATGACATTTTAATCCACTCTGCCACGGCCAGTGGCCATCACCGACATCTGACAAGTATATTACATTGCCTCAGTGAACATGGCGCAACCCTCAACTGAGAGAAGTGTCAATTCTTCCAACCGTCGTTGGAGTTCTTTGGATACGTGTTCAGCTAGGAGGGCATCCAAGCTACTGGGAGAATCTACTCTCGCCTATTTCGATCCGGCAAAGCAGACGGAACTACTGGTGGACGCCAGTCCCGTAGGACTGGGGATGGTGCTTGCCCAGGAACAGGAACCAGGTCGGTGGGTAGGCTTGTGGTTTGCTAGCAAGTCGCTGACTCCCATGAAAGCAAGGTATGCCCAGATTGAACAGGAGACGCTTGCGATAAAGTGAGCATGCAACCATTTCCACCTGTACCTGACGGTCCAGCCATTCACCGTGGTCACTGACCATCAGCCTCTGGTTCCCCTTTTTAAGGGGACAGTCCCTCACTCACCTCTCCCGATTGAGAGATGGGCGGTACAACTTCAGCCGTACCAAATGGATGTGGTGTATCGGCCGGGGGCGAAGAACCCTGCAGATTTTCTGTCCCGACACCCAGCATCGAAAGAAGAGGGGAACGACCCAGAAGGTTCAGAGCAATACATCAACATGATCTCAGTAGCAGCGTGCCCCCAGGCGATGACACTCAAGGAAATCAAGGAAGCCGCCAAGCAAGATACGATATACACACGGACTCTACAAGCGGTCCAAGAAGGGTCATGGAGACATTACCTCCAACAGACTAACACATGGGTGCCTGAAGACCGAGAAGAGCTGACAAAGATCTGTAGGGTGAGGAGTGAGCTGAGCACCACGGCAGACTTAATACTCCTAGGAGGCTCGAGGCTGGTGATGGAGCGGGTAGTGAACATTTTGTATACCTCCTCCATTCTGCATGAGAATACTAATTATATAATCTATTAATTTTAATAATATTGTATATTAATCAATATTATTAAATTTCATTTCTATTTTAAAATCAGAATTACATGTGGGATTTGCATCTTACATGGCTAAATAATAATTATGTAACGCCCTGAACGTCTCAGGATCGTTTAACAGACACGACAATGAGGACGCAACCACTAGTGAAGGGTTAGTTGTTTTAATGAAGGCAAATATAATACAAAGAATAAACAAAAGGTATAGTCACTGGAATCCTCCAGGCTAAGTACGTTACCAGCCCACAGCACGGATGGTCCTAACCGTCCTCTGCATATACGCCGGTCCCGGCGTATGCCAACAGAGGGCAGAAATGAAATGGCCGACAATGCCAATCGGTAGGCTGTGAGGGGCACGAAGAGTGTTGGGGAGAATCGAGGAGTCAGGGAAACACCCAGCCGGGGTCTCTACCTGAAGGGAGCAGCCGCTCAACCTCTTCCTCAGACTGCACCGGGACGCGGAGTCACCTCCTGGTGATGCGTCACCGATACCCCAATCACAAGCAAGAAGACTGAACCGAGAGCAGCCGCTCGATCGATCCTGTGGACTTCCGAGTCTGTAACGCGGCAAACACCTCCTGGTGTGCGTTACAGCTGGCAGTCCCTGTGTCTCTGGTCGGGCTGGGAGTTACGACTCCAACCAGCAAAAGCGCCACTGCGCTTGGACTCAGCCGAGTCAAAAAGCGAAGCTCAATGGTTGACCGGTAGAGCTTCCGGGTCCTTCACAGGTGACGATGGGGCAAGACACGGCCCAGGGAGTAACGACTCGACCTACCTCCGTTCTTGCCTTACTGGAGCACCACTCCGGAACACTGCTCTTCACGAAGCAGGTACGTCGGTGTGAACACAATATCCGACAGCGTTGTACCTCCCGGTTCCTCCCTTTATAGGGAGTGTTTTCCTTGAGTTATGTAACAGCTCTCCTGTTTACATAAGGGCGTGTTTCCTTGAGTTATGTAACAGCTCTCCTGTTTACATAAGGGCGTGTTTCCCTTGAGTTATGTAACAGCTCTCCTGTTTACATAAGGGCGTGTTTTCCTTGAGTTATGTAACAGCTCTCCTGTTTACATAAGGGCGTATTTCCCTTGAGTTATGTAACAGCTCTCCTGTTTACATAACCTCTCAACCGCTAAGCATCCTGGGAGATGTAGTCCGTTTTCGCCGGTTACCGTTTTCCTCCCCTCGTATGACAGGAATTCTTGACAGTACATCCTCCCTCTCAGCGGCTCCCCACGGGTCCAGCGCTGGCAGGAAAACGCCGATGGAACAAGGAGACCAAGCGCGGAGCATGAACCCCTTCAGCCGGTTCCCATGAATGCTCCTCCGGGCCATAGCCTTTCCACGCAACCAGGTACCACAGCTTCCCCCTGCGCCATTTGGACGCCCGTATGCCCGACACTTCATACTCCACCTCCGACTCCACGCATACCGGCCGAGGTGTCCCAGACGGCTTGGAGGGTGCTGGTTTGAGCAATGATACATGAAAGACAGGGTGTATCCGCAATGACTGGGGCAAGCACACCTTCACGTTCACGGGACCCATACACTTGGTAATTCGATAGGGGCCCATATACTTGGGATGGAACACACTGTTCTTTCGAAACCTCATGTTTCTTGTGGATATCCAGACGTAGTCTCCAGTGCGGTACAGTGGCCCGGGCCTTCTCTTCCTATCTGCCGCAGCCTTGTATCTTCTCTTGGCCTCTATTAGGACAGCCCTTGAGCGCATCAATGTGTCTTTTATGTGTGCCACCCTGTCCGCTGTGGCGGGAATCCTGTCCTCTCTGAACGGATGTAGAAATGGCAAGAACCTGGGATGTTGGCCATAGTTGCTATAGAACGGAGATGACTGTGTGGAGCTGTGAGTGGCGTTGTTATAGGCTATCTCTGCAACCCATAGCAAGTCGACCCATTCTTCCCTGCCCTGGTCCACAAAACATCGCAGATACTGTTTGAGCGTTTGGTTCAGGCGCTCGGTTTGGCCGTCCGTTTGAGGGTGGTAGCTGGTGGACAGGGCGGTCTTAACATGCAGCGCAGTGCACCAAGTCTTCCAGAATTGCGCAGTAAACTGCGACCCCCGGTCCGACACGATCACCCCAGGTAATCCATGCAGTCGTACCACATTCTTTAGGAGTAGTGACGCCAATTCCCCGGCCGTAGGGACTCTCTTGCAGGGGATGAAGTGCCCCATTTTCGTCAAGTAATCCACCACCACCAGTATTGCCGTCATCCCCTGGTCTACCGGTAGGCCCACCACGAAGTCCAGTGATATGCTATCCCATGGTCTATCCGGGGTCGGAAGTGGATGTAAGAGCCCTTGGGTTGGGCCATGGTCGGCCTTCATGGTAGCACACGTAGGACACTCCTGTCCCCACCTCCTGACATCCACTCTCATGGTTGGCCACCAGAAATGCCGTCCCATGCTAGCCACCATTTTTTCAAAGCCCAAATGACCTGCGCATGGAGAGTCATGGCACCAGATGAATGCTTGTTTCCTTAGCCTAGGCGTGGGTATCAATAGGCACCTGCCCTTCAGGGGTATCCCGTCCTTCAGCTGCCATTCTCTGTGACTGAGGAGCCACCTCCGCCATGCGAATGACCTGATCCCTCTCTTTATTCCCCTCAGGAAAGTATCCGGTTGGATAACCCCCAATACCATCCTCGGGGAAATGATGGAACGCTCGGTCGCAGGCAATGGTTCCTTAACTGCAGATTGACGGGACAGGGCGTCCGCCTTTCGGTTTTCCGTCCCCGGCCGATATGTGATGCGGAAGTTGAACCCCGCAAAGAAGATCATCCACCGCAGCTGCCTGGGAGAAAGGTGTCTAGTGGCCGTCATCAACTGTAGGTTCCGATGGTCCGTGTACACCGATACCACATGTCTTGCCCCCATCAACCAATGCCTCCATTCGGTGAAGGCGTCCTTGATTGCGAGAAGCTCCTTCTCCGCAATATGGTAGTTGCGTTCGGCGTCGTTGAGTTTGCGGGACATGTACGCAACGGGATGAAGCACCCCTGTGTCGTGGTTGCGTTGGGACAAGATAGCCCCCAGCGCCACATCCGATGCGTCCGCTTCCACCACGTAGGGGAGATCCGGATCGGGGTGAGCCAACACCGGCGCCTTACCAAAGGCGCTTTTCAGGGCCTCAAAGGCTTTGTTCGCTTCAGGGGACCAGACAAACTCCTTGGACTTCCTCAGTAGCTGTGTGATTGGGGCCACCACTCCTGAAAATCCATCTATAAACCGCCTGTAAAAGTTGGCGAAGCCAATGAAACTTTGGACGTCCTTCACGCTTTGGGGCACCGGCCATTCTTTCACCGCCTTGATCTTTCGTTCTGCCATCTCCTGTCCCTCTGGACTCAGCATCACTCCGAGGAATTCCACGGATGTGACGTGGAAGTCACACTTGCTGAGTTTACAAAACAGCATGTTTTCCCTCAGCTTTTGGAGCACAGCTTTGACGTGGTGTACGTGCTCCTCCACACTGGACGAATAGATGAGGATGTCGTCGATATATACGACCACGTAGATATCCAACTCCTCTCTGAATACCTCATTCAAAAAGTACTGAAAGGCTGCCGGGGCATTGCACAGACCGAACGGCATGACGAGGTACTCAAAAAGGCCGAACCTGGTCTTAAAGGCGGTCTTCCACTCGTCTCCGTCCCTCATGCGCACCAGATGGTATGCCCCTTTCAAATCCAACTTGGTGTAGATACGAGCTTTCTTGACCTGTTCCAGAAGTACACTGATGAGAGGCAAGGGGTACCGATTTTTTATGGTTATCGCATTCAATGCCCTAAAGTCCACACAGGCTCTCAGCTCCCCATTAGCCTTCGGGATGAAGAAGAGTGGCGAGGCGGCCGGAGACTTGGACGGGCGGATGAATCCTAGCTTGAGGAGTTTATCCAGGTACCCCCGGAGATGCACGTTTTCAAGCTCCGTCAGGGCATACAGCCTGCCGCTGGGAACGCTGGCCCCTGGCACCAGGTCGATCTGGCAGTCAAACTGTCTATGTGGTGGTAGCACTTCCGCCTTCACCTCATCAAATACATCCTCAAAACTGTGATAAGCCTGGGGGAGAGCCACATCTTTTTCTGCCGCTGTAGCCACCGTCTGACTCCCGCTCTCATCTGCGTCAAGGGATTCCGTTCTTATTCCACGATGCAGGATGCAATACGGTGACGTCATTTCGATGCGATGTGTTGGCCAATCCACAAAGGGGTTGTGTTTCTGTAGCCACGGCAATCCCAATATGACGCCATATTGGGGCGCTCGGATGATGTTAAAATCGATTTGTTCCAAATGGTTCCACCCATATCTCATCGGAAGGACCCCCGTGTGCTGCCCGATGGGCCCCGTCACCAATCGCCTTCCGTCTACAGCATAGACGTCTTCGGGTACAGATTTGGGAAGAAGCACTAGCCCTAGCCTGCATGCCTCGTTGTGGTCCATAAACATGCCAGTGGCCCCTGAATCCACCATGGCCACAACGGGTATCCACTGGTCATGCACTCCCACGTGCACCGTGATAAACAGGTGTCGTTGTCCCTTAGTGACCGAGTTGGAAAGTGAAGGGATGGATGAGTGACTCCGAGATGCCCCTTCTCTGGTCTTGGAGTCCTCTAGTTTTCCGCCGGTATGTCCACCACGGCTGTTACCGACCGGTTGGCCCGATAACGTGACGTCTTCGGTTTGGCAGGGCATTCACGTACGTAGTGGCCTTTTTTGCCACAATATAGGCACAATCCTTGTTTACGGCGTGACTCTTTCTCCGTGGCTGTGAGGCTCGCTCGTATTGCGCCGATGTCCATGGGTTCTCCCTTGGATGCGGTGGAAGTTTCAGGACTTCCCACCGTCACATAGGATGGAAGGGATTTTCCTTTTCTCCCATGATCCCCCTTTCTTTCACTTAGCCTATGTTCCAGCCGTAATACCAGGTTGATAAGGCCCTCACATGTCTTGGGTTGAGGGTCAATATGAGCCACGGCGTCCTTGAGCTCATCGCACAGCCCTTGATGGAAGAGCGCCGTCTGTTTAGCAACAGGCCACTTGGTTTCCGCAACCAGCCTTCGGAACGCGTTGAGATACTGCACCAGGTCGTTGGATCCCTGTCTCAACTCAAGCATTTCACGGTCCGCCGTGTACGAGTCAGCCCTTCTGTCGAATACCTTCAGGAATTCCTCGCGAAAAGCACCCCAATCACATAAGAGGGGGTCGTCCCTGCTCACCAGAGGTACGGCCCATTGTGCCGCGTTTCCCGCCAAATAGGATATAAGGAAAGCCACACGAGCCTGACTCGTGGGGAACGCCTTTGGTTTGCACGATAAATGTAGCGCCACTTGTGTGAGGAATACCTGCACTGTGTTAGGATCCCCACTGTACCTCTCTGGTGTCGCCAAGGGGATGGCTACCGGCATTTCCACTACTACCGCAGGGGTCTGATTCGTGAGGGAGGTGCTGGGTGTGAGCGGGTCCAATTGGATAGCATCCAGTCTGGCTTTTACATCGGCTGTTTCTTGCCTAGAGGCAGCCACTTCAACTTGCATGGCCGCTAAAGCAGCCAGCACATCATCAAGTGTTGCCATGTCTGTTATCGACCGGGAGACAGTTAGTGTTATTAAGGTCGGATATTTTGTAACGCCCTGAACGTCTCAGGATCGTTTAACAGACACGACAATGAGGACGCAACCACTAGTGAAGGGTTAGTTGTTTTAATGAAGGCAAATATAATACAAAGAATAAACAAAAGGTATAGTCACTGGAATCCTCCAGGCTAAGTACGTTACCAGCCCACAGCACGGATGGTCCTAACCGTCCTCTGCATATACGCCGGTCCCGGCGTATGCCAACAGAGGGCAGAAATGAAATGGCCGACAATGCCAATCGGTAGGCTGTGAGGGGCACGAAGAGTGTTGGGGAGAATCGAGGAGTCAGGGAAACACCCAGCCGGGGTCTCTACCTGAAGGGAGCAGCCGCTCAACCTCTTCCTCAGACTGCACCGGGACGCGGAGTCACCTCCTGGTGATGCGTCACCGATACCCCAATCACAAGCAAGAAGACTGAACCGAGAGCAGCCGCTCGATCGATCCTGTGGACTTCCGAGTCTGTAACGCGGCAAACACCTCCTGGTGTGCGTTACAGCTGGCAGTCCCTGTGTCTCTGGTCGGGCTGGGAGTTACGACTCCAACCAGCAAAAGCGCCACTGCGCTTGGACTCAGCCGAGTCAAAAAGCGAAGCTCAATGGTTGACCGGTAGAGCTTCCGGGTCCTTCACAGGTGACGATGGGGCAAGACACGGCCCAGGGAGTAACGACTCGACCTACCTCCGTTCTTGCCTTACTGGAGCACCACTCCGGAACACTGCTCTTCACGAAGCAGGTACGTCGGTGTGAACACAATATCCGACAGCGTTGTACCTCCCGGTTCCTCCCTTTATAGGGAGTGTTTTCCTTGAGTTATGTAACAGCTCTCCTGTTTACATAAGGGCGTGTTTCCTTGAGTTATGTAACAGCTCTCCTGTTTACATAAGGGCGTGTTTCCCTTGAGTTATGTAACAGCTCTCCTGTTTACATAAGGGCGTGTTTTCCTTGAGTTATGTAACAGCTCTCCTGTTTACATAAGGGCGTGTTTCCCTTGAGTTATGTAACAGCTCTCCTGTTTACATAACCTCTCAACCGCTAAGCATCCTGGGAGATGTAGTCCGTTTTCGCCGGTTACCGTTTTCCTCCCCTCGTATGACAGGAATTCTTGACAAATTATAACTAAAATCCGTACGCATATTAACAATAGTATATGTAGTATTTGTGGTAATAGAAATACTGCATGATATATGTTGCTTTTGTAATGTTGCCCAGGAGGAGGACCGAAAAGGTGAATATAATTGCTTTGAATGTTGCTATACGCTAGATAAATACAAGCACATAGAGGGATTAGTAAGGGGTTAACATTAGATTAATTATTTCTATGCATTAATTGCTCTTTTTTGTTTGTTTCGCTTAAGTTGGCATTTGGGCCTAAATCAAAGATGGCCGCTAACTCCACATGTCGAAGTGGCCACTGTTCCATGAGTTGCTGAGTGAACTGCGCCGATGCGACAAAAGTCTTCCAAACCTTGTCGTAACCTTTGTTCACCATGTACCCGAACAAGGATGGAACGGGATGACTGCCAAGACGCGAGAACAATCAACCTTACAATAAACCGGAACAAGCCGACTTTTCGACTAACTTATGACCTCACCCCTCGAACTGAACAGAGAGACTAAAAACTTACATCGGACGATCTCAACCAGCCAATCACGACTGTCCTAAAATATAAAATTGTATCTTCTTCACTTTATTATATTATAAAAGAGGTAATAGAATAGGGATGAGGGGCTACTGCGGAGGCTATCTTCATGATCCATCTGGGTTCGTTCCTGGTCGCTTCGCTCTTGCTTTTGGGTCATGTCGCTTTGCGTTGCCTGGAACTTTGAGGGTCTGGATGCTGCCCGATCATCTGCGGGCAATGATAGCTTCTTGCATGTTTCTGGTCCTTTGCTGATCTTTGGGACTGTAACGTGCTGAGCAAAGAACTTAGAGCTTTGGCCTGTTTCCGGACAATTTGCGACAAAATTATGCAGAGCCAATGAATTAGAGGACTCCAGTTAGCCAGGTAAATATGATGCTCTGCAATTTACTCAAATTTGATATAAAACTTTCTAAACTTTGATGAGACAAATGCGAATTTAAACCATTATGAAATTTTAGATAAATAATTATTGATTAACGAGAAATTATGAGTTGTGAGTTTCATTTAAGAGATAGATTCTGAAGTCTTAAAATGTGTTTTAGCTGATTCTAAATCACCATCAACCAATCCAACTAATTTGGTCCATTGACCGAAGTGGGAGGAGTGCCTTGATGTTTTAGGATTAAGGATCTGTAGGTGAAAGGGCATAAATGTATATTTTGTAAATTACTTTTCCTTCCCTATAGGTTATAAGGTGTTCCCCTCACATGTCCAGCGCTTAAATTATTCACCCCTCCTGTGTGTGCAGACCGGTATGGAAGCAACGTGTGAGTGTTGGTGTTATGGGCCCCACCAATGACTGCATGTGTGAATGAGCTACTGTGACGTTGGGTCTGTGATGCAGGGAGGATACCGATACAGGTTGTTTCCCCGTTGCCCGGGGTTTTTGCGCTGGATCAGTTTTTCTGGTAGCAAGAGGATGGTTTTTATTGTTTTTGGTTTGGTGATTATTGCTTGTAAATTGCTTATTGATCATTGATTGGTATTGATTTATGTATTAACACTCTATGTTGAGTTGCGTCGAGTTCTATGTTGTTTGACGGCTTCTGGGATGTAGGAAGTCAGAAGTTTGTAACAGTTCCGTAGTAGAGCAGAGGTAAGAGCTGCTCTCGGGAAAGACGGAATTGTTGTTGCCCTGTAGGTACGCGGGGAAAACATGTGACGATTGGAGTTGCACGACGCATTGTCTGGGTTTGATTCGGTAACATCGTCGTGTGTTGCCATTAGAAACATTTTCTGTATAAGAGAAGTGTATGGTAGCAAAGGTCACCTGTGGAATTTTGGACTTAGGTACCAGGAGTCCAGAAGGTACTCTGATTACGCTTATCACTGGAAAGGTAATAGGTGTTCTCTAAGCTTGCTAGAAGGATAAAGTAGAGGGAAGTGCTGCTTTATTAACGAGTGTTATAATTCTGTAGTAGAGCAGAGGTAAGCGCTGGTCTCGGGAAAGATAGAATTCTGTGTGAATGTACTATATTTTCCGTATGAAAGTGCATGAATGAGAAGGCATTCAGGTTAATTGTGAAACTCTGGTTTTATTTCTCAGAAGCATTGGGTCTCCAACTAAGTGTCTTAATTCTGGAGAATCGGTTAGCTGATGCTTGCTAGAAGGGTGGAGTAGAGGGATGTGCTACTTTATCAACGGAAGTAACGATTCTGTAGTAGGGCAGAGGTAAGCGCTGCTCTCGGGAAAGACAGAATTCTTGTGAGAAAGGTCATTAACTATTCTTGGTTAGCAAACCAGATAATGGTGGCGTTTTTATGTTGTTACTAATCGATTTGTAAGTCAAAAGAACGTAAGAAAAATTTACTGATGAATTTTGTAAAGGAGGGGTCAGCAGGAGCAGGAGTAGGAGCAGCGACAGCGAAAAAGGCTGACATCAGAAAGGCCGTGCTGGGATAGGCTAGTCAGTAAGAAACGTAGTAACTCCTGATTGGTGCGTTAGTGTACGCCGCGCTAGAATTGGAGAATTACAGGGTGACGTAAGCGCTGCAGATTGGTGCGTTTAGTGTGAGTCGCGCTGGGATTGGAGAGTTGCAGAAGTGACATAGATGCTCTGGATTGGTGCGTTAGTGTGAGTCGCGCTAAGATTGGATAAAACAACAGAATAGTCGTAGGAGAAATCTAGCGATACACAGAACAGACAAAATGATGTATTACAATCCACCAGAAAAAGGGAAAAAGTCCTGGTTTGGAAAATTCAAGGGTTTATTTAAAAAGGACAAACCGATTGTGACTAGAGAGGGACAGTTGCTTCCTCCAACGAAATCACCCGCATCCTTTTTGGTTGCAAAATATGGATATCATACATGTATTTGGTTAGATAATTGGGCAAAGTATACAAAAGATGATGGAGTTTTGGCATTTCCAGTACATGGTTCAATTAATTTAGCGGTTTTGAGAAATTTGAGAGGAAGAATGATGAATCTAGAACCGAGACCTAGACCAACACAGTTCGAAGCATTGACAGAATGGGAAGACGAGATACATGACAGAGAGAGACAAAGGAGTGGCGGAAGGTATAGGTTCATGTTTGGTAGATCATATGGACAGGAGAGTCATGGTGACAGAATGAGGAGATGGCGAAGTGCAAATATGGCTGATGGTTTGTTTCCTGTGAGACATGCTGAAGAAATTAGCGGAAGAAAATGTACAGAAAAGAGACATAATATAGAGTCAGGAGAGTATGAAGTGCATGAATCGGAGGATGATGTTCTTGACGACATGTTTTATAAAAATCCACCCCCGTATCAACCAGATTCCAATATGCTGATACCAAGTGCCCCAATGAGAGAGACTTTGCGAAACATAAAAGATTAACCAGTATCACAAGAAATAGGGAGAAATGTTACTGTCGGAGAGACAGAGAAAAGACTGGACGATAAAAAGAGTAATGAAAATTTGGCAGAATTAGCGAAAACAACTTTAGAATTGACTGAAAAAATTAGAGAATTGACTAAAAACTTAGAAGCCGTAACTGTTCCCGTAACTCTAGGTCCTGTAATGCCTATTTTTGATAAACAAAAAGAAAATGAGCATTGCCTAACGGTCCCTTATGACAGTAATAAACAGACTGAGAGGCTAAGACAGAGTTCAGACGAGAACCCATGGAGACAAACGACAAATATGACAGAACAAAGTACGCCTAAACACTTGACGGTAAATCAAAATTTAGTGAACAGACTGATAATGACTACGATCTGTGTCAGAAACTCCAAGAGACCTAGAACGAGGTAATGAGGAAAAACCAGCTCCTTCAGAAGAATTGAGTGAATGGTTGAGGAGTTTACAGAGAAAAGACAGAGAATCCCAATCTATAGATGTGGCCAAGATAAGGATGGTTTTGGAAGAATTAATAGTAGGGACTATCCCCACAGAAAAGTTAAAGGCCTATCAGGATGAAGAATTATTATTCCTATAAAAAAGCATAACTTGGAGAGCGAAAAATTTACATGAAAGACTAGAAGAAGTGGCAAATGAAATGGGTATAGACATGGAAAGAGTAAAAGCTTTACAAAAACCCTACAGAGTAGATTTTTCTGAAAAGGATATTGAAAATCTGAACACCACAGGAAGCATAACTCAGATTAAAGACATGATCATTTTTTTGAGAAAATAGGGAGATGTAGATAAATGGAAAAGTAGGTGGTTTAGAAAACGAGATGATGCCACAGATAAAACATTTGCAGCTTTCCCCGTAAGAGAAAAAGAAAACGCAGTGACAGAATGTCCCATGAGAGAAATTCCAGGAGGAGGATATGTACATGTTCCTTGGACTAGGCAAGATATTTTATCATTTACGAATGATTTCCCTCGACTACGCGAAAAGCCAGTCGAGTGGTATAGACAAGTGGATAGGTTTGTAAAATTATCAAAAGTTTTGTGGATTTATCTAAATAGTCAATTTGACATAATAGTACCAGCAGATCTATGGACAGAGTGTAAGTTGATGATAAATTGGCCTACACAAGAATACCCTAGAGATCCAAAAACAGGTGCCCCTGACCCTGAAGTTATGAAAAAATATGAACAAGTAATTGTTTTTTCTGAAAAACAAGGTACCTCCTAAAGAGACTGACTGGGTAAAAATTGACCGAACTCATCAGGAGACTAAGGAGTCAGTACACGCATACTACGAGAGGTTGATCCTTGCCTTTAGCAGTTTAGTGGTGATGAAAATCTAAGAGAGAAGGATTTAAGTCATTTTGTATACAGATTTGTATATGGCCTACGTCCAGAAATCAGTGAAATGATTAAACAGCATACAGTGGATTGGCAAAATAAGAAAATAGACAAAGTACTAAGACATGCAAAATGTTTTAGTGATGAAATTGAAGCTAAGCAGCGTAAATTAAAAGAAAAGACTATGTGGGCACAGGTAAAAGTGGCAGAAAGACAGGAAGCTCAGCAGATTGAACAAGCAAATAGTGCAGGACCAAAACCTAAATACTGGAAAAGGAAAGGGACACTTCAATATAGAAGAAGCCAAAAAGAAATGGCCATGTCATAATTGCGGAACAATAGGGCAGTGGAAATCCGAGTGTAAATTTCCCCCAAATACTAATAGTGATAATGCATCATTGAATCCGCAGGTGCAGAAAGAGGTGAGTTCTCAGCTACAGCGACAGCAGCAGGTTGTTGCCCAACAGAATCAGGCGCCAAAACCGCCTTTTCCACAGAGCGTAAATTCACAGAAATACAGTAATGAGACAGGATTCTACAACGAAGAACAGGTAACTAAGCTGTTTCGCAGTATTGGCTACAATGCGATGAGAGTGAGTCAGAAGAAGGTTATTGATGATGCCGAAGGGAGGAAGAAGAGTGCGTACTTGCCACAACTCTAGAAGTAGACCAGACAGGCCCTTTTGTGGATGGAAAGGTAAATAATGAAAATATTGTTTTCCTAGTAGATACTGGTGCTACTCGATTAACTGTTAGGTCAGCTGATGTTAAGAACCTTCCTCTGTCGGACGAAACAATCCAAGTAGTTGGAGTATCCAACAGACAGATTAAAACATACCTCACAGAACCAATAAAAGTCAATATAGGGAAATTTTCCGAAATGCACCGCTTGGTTGTGTGCGATTCAAGTCCTGTAAATTTTAAGGGAGAGACCTACTGTGCAAGATGAATTGCACCATATTTTGTACCCCTGATGGTATAGCATTTGAGACCCCTGATGAAAACGTACTAAAAATGACTATGGCTAATATGGAATCTGAGATTACTGAAGGATTTGCTGTATTCAACCCTGAAGAACTACCAAAAGAATTGAAAAAGACAGTAAAGGCAGAAGTTTGGGATTTCACAGGAGAAGATGTAGGATTAATGAAAAATGTGGATCCCGTAAAAATTACAGTAAAGGAAGGAATAAGCTACCCAAATGTTCCTCAATATAAATTGACACCTGAGATAATTGAAGGAGTTACTCCCATAATCGAGAAAATGGTTAAACAAGGAATTTTGAGAGAAATAATGAGTAGTCCATGTAATTCACCAATTATGGGACTGAAAAAACCTAATGGAATGTTCAGAATAGTACAAGATTTGAGAAAAATAAACAAAATTGTTGTGTCATGTTGTCCCATTGTACCAAATCCATCTGTGATTTTGTATCAAATTCCACATGGTGCAGAATGGTATACAGTGATTGATATGTGTCATGCTTTCTTTTCCATCCCATTGCATCATGACAGCCAGCAAATGTTTGCATTCCGGTTTGGCGAATGCATTTTGGCATGGTGCCGAATCCCACAGGGGTATACAGAAAGCCCCTCGATATTTAATCAGATATTGAAAAGGTCCTTAGAAGACCTAGAAATGCCCGAAAATTCAGTACTAGTTCAATATGTTGACGACCTGCTTGTGGTGTCAAAGACACGAGAAGCTTGTGTAATGGACACCACAGCATTGCTAAATCATTTGGCAGATGGAGGACTTAAAGTATCCCCATCGAAATTGAAATTTTGTCTGAAGGAAGTACAATATTTAGGTCACAAAATTGAAAAAGGGCTGAGAAAGATAACTACAGACAGAATCAAGATAATAAAAGGAATGAGAGCTCCAATGACGCAAAGAGAAGTGAGAATGTTTCTTGGAATGGTTGGATATTGTCGTCAGTGGATAAGTAACTTTTTCCTGATCGCAAAACCTTTGGTACAACTGACAAGAAGTGATGTAAATGATCCCATTGAATTGAATAGGGAAGAATTGGCAGCTTTTAAACAATTGAGAGATAGTTTGTGTGAAGCACCAGCTTTAGGAATGCCTGACTATGACACGGAGTTCGAGTTGTACTGCAGTGAGAGGAATGGATGTGCACTTTCTGTATTAATACAGAACCATGGAAAATTGAGAAGACCGATTGCATATTTTTCAGCTATGCAAGGCCCAGTTGATGTAGCATTGCCAGGTTGTCTGAAAGCAGTAGCTGCTACATGTAAGAGTCTGGAACAGATTGAAGGAATTGTGATGGGATATCCTGTGCGAGTGTTTGTACTTCATGATGTGGCAATCCTTTATACAAGGAGTCGCACTCAGTTCATTACACATAGTCGGCTGACTAAATATGAAAAGGTCATATTAGGTGCAACGAATGTGAGTCTTGTGAGATGCTTGAATGTAAATCCTTCAACATTACTGCCTGAGAATGTAGAAGTCAGAGACAAAGTGGATCATGATTGTTTGGATGTACTCGACTTCTGTACCAAACCACGTCCTGATGTAAAAGATGTACCTTTGCCAGAAAGTGATTTTGTGATGTTTGTGGATGGGTCATGCTTGAGAACAGACGAAGGAATTCTAAGTGCAGCATATGCAGTATGCACAGTTGCAGTGGTAATGGAAGCATCTTACCTGAAGGGAGCAAAATCAGCTCAGGTAGTTGAACTTGTTGCTTTGACTAGAGCATGCAAGTTGGGAAAGAATGTAAGAGTGACTGTGATAACTGATAGTCAGTATGGTTTAGGTGTTGTGCATGATTTTGGTCAGATATGGCTGCAGAGAGGATTTTTGACTTCAAGTGGAACTCCTATAAAGAATGCTGAACTGGTTGGGAAGTTGCTTGAGGCAATACAGCTGCCTAAGCAATTGGCCATTGTGAAGTGTGCTGCCCACGCTCAGACGGGTGATTATATCGCAATTGGGAATAAATACTCCAATGATATGGCTCAATATTGTGCATGCAATCAAAATTTGGTCAATAGGCCGAAAGAAAGGGAAATTAATTTGTGCCCCCTATTATTTACTAACATTGTGAGTACCTGGGAAGAAGTGAGGCAATTGCAGGAGATGAGGAAATGAGACAATGGGTAAAAGCAGGATGTGCACCAAGGGAAACAGATCATGTGTGGGTTTATCGAGATGGAAGACCAGTAATGCCTGATAGCATGGTGTCTGCCATGGCACGGATGTATCATGTACAAGCACACATAGGGAGAGATGCAATGATTAGGTCATTCAACCAAATATGGTACAATGCAAATTCAGACTTGTAGCTGAAAGCCTTTGTCAAAGACGCCTTATATGTCAGCAATTCAATCCAGGAAGAGAAACAGTGGTAAGTCTAGGAACGATAGGTCGAGAAGAAGGGCCTTTCACCAGAATGCAGATTGATTTCATTGAAATGCCTCCCTGTAACAGGTTGAGGTATGTTCTACTAATGGTCTGCTTGTTTTCCAGATGGGTAGAAGCATACCCCGCAAGAAGAAGTGATGGAATTACAGTAGCAAAACTGCTTTTGAGGGAATTCATCCCTAGATTCGGGTTCCCAGTTACAATTGAGTCAGATAGAGGAAAGCATTTCCATAATGAGATCATGAAGTTAATTTGTGAAGCATTGAAACAGTGGTAAGTCTAGGGACGATAGGTCGAGAAGGAGGGCCTTTCACCAGAATGCAGATTGATTTCATTGAAATGCCTCCCTGTAACAGGTTGAGGTATGTTCTAGTAATGGTCTACTTGTTTTCCAGATGGGTAGAAGCATACCCCGCAAGAAGAAGTGATGGAATTACAGTAGCATGGTCTGCTTGTTTTCCAGATGGGTAGAAGCATACCCCGCAAGAAGAAGTGATGGAATTACAGTAGCAAAACTGCTTTCGAGGGAATTCATCCCTAGATTCAGGTTCCCAGTTACAATTGAGTCAGATAGAGGAAAGCATTTCCATAATGAGATCATGAAGTTAATTTGTGAAGCATTGAATGTACAACAGAAACTACATTGTGCCTATCGCCCAGAGGCTTCTGGTGTGGTGGAACAAGTAAATGGCACCATTAAAAACAGATTGGGAAAAATGTGTTTAGCCACAGGTTTGAAATGGCCTGATTTCTTACCTCTAGTACTCATGATTATTAGATCTATTCCAGATAGAAACACAGGTCTGAGTCCCCATGAAATTGTCATGGGAAGAGCAATGCGCCATGTGTTCATACCAGTCAACAAGCTGTTGCCTATATCTGATGACTTGGTGTTGGATTACTGTAAGGGGCTGGCTGCCGCAGTTCATTCTGTGTTTCATCATGTTGGATCGGATGCCACCACCCTTGAAAAGAAGCAAGCTCATGATCTGAACCCAGGAGACTGGGTGAGAATTAAAGTACACAGAAGAAGGAACTGTCTGGTCCCACGTTGGGGAAAACCACGACAAGTGATTTTGACCACAACAACAGCTGTGAAGTGTGCTGGAATAAAGAACTGGATCCATGCTAGTCACACATTGAGAATTCCAAATCCAGTGGATAACAAGGAAGGAGAATATTTTGAAGAGTCAGAGACTAGTTCTGAATCGGATGCTGAAGAAGCAAGAACAAGAGAAAATCCTGAAAGGGGGGAGTCGGAGCAAAATTTGACCCTTGCCCCAGAAAATATTCTCTTGAGAAGGAAGCTACAGATTTCTGATACCAGCTCAGACTCAGAGACTGAACAAATACAGGTACATTCTGGAAAAGAAAAAGACAGTGAAGTGACAATCAAATAATTTGTTGATAAAGAAGTTCCTGATGGAAATCTGAGAGAAATTCCACCTGAGATAACAAAAGTAGATGGTCAGGTGCCAGATACAGAGAGTGAGGGAAAGATTGTCGCGGAAGACCCCCGAGGAGTTGTAAGGAATGCAAACATCCAGTTAGAGGAAGGGGAAGTTAGTCAGCAGGAAGATTATGTGCAAGAAACACGAGGAGGGACAGAAGTAGGGAAAATAAAAGTGGTGGAAAGAGAAACAGTTGAAGGCAAAAGACAAGTTGAAACAGAATCGGAAGAAAGTGATGAAGAGGAACCAGAAGGTCGAGTCCTGAGAAAGAGAGCATGGAGAGCAGAAAAGAATGATAAAGGAAGTAAATTGAAAAGATCAGCAAGAGATGAAATCTGGCCAAACAAAATAAAGAGATTAAGATATCGACTGACACGGGTGAATTCCCCCAGAGCTGAACAAGTAAATGAAATATCAAGTCAAGAAAAATCGAAAAATGAGAAAACAACTACAGTAGAGGAGAACAAAAGAACTAGAATACCTAACCAGAAGTATAAGACGCCGGAATGGTCGTATGTGGCCCTGCCTGAAATAATAGAAGAGGCGGATAGCCAAGAAACTCCAGAGGTGACTGTACCAGAAGTGGTTGAGGAAGACGAAGAATCGGAAATCCTGAGAGCTATCTTGTCCGATATTGGAGAAGAGACGGATGTTCAGGAAGTTCTGTGTCAAGAATATGAAAGGAAAGTGAAAGACGATCAAATGCCGAACTGAAAAGACAAGAAAGTGATGCTAATGGATAGACAATAAAAATACTGGAAAAGGTATAACTGATAGAACCAAGTAGGTGCTTAGAGCCTTGGGTTAGACAAAACTAGTTGTGAAGTAGAAGAGGCTAAGTCAAAAGACACTGATCATTTTACGAAAATGGCAAACACAGAAAGTAGAAAAGCTAGATGTGTATTTCTAAAAAGATGGCTTAAAAGTGTTGTTGTTGTACAGGATTACTAATGCTTCTATGAAGTGCGTTAGCATTAATGATTTCATTTAAAGTTACACTAGACACAATAGAAGGACATAGTGAGAATAAAACTAATATAGAGAAGATTCAGAAAGTATATCAGACAAAAAATAGATAGAAACTATCTACATAAAGACAGGTCTATAAAAGGATTTTTCTAACAATGTGTTTTCATAACTTTTGTATGAATATGTAAAGACAATAGACGTAAGGGACTGCTATGCCTGTATGCAGTTACCTGCATCTGTATCGGAGGGAGTGACCTATCACCACCTTCCAGTAACATATGGAATAACGTGTAGTGTAATAGCTAGTTTGTTTTATCAAATAGGGAAATTAGAATATTATTTCTCAGATGTAGATAACATATTTTCACAAGTACCTGTAGTTAACAAATTGAATAAAGTAAAATCTGCAAAGGTGTTAGGTGAATTTTTCTTAGAAACTAAAGAACTAACATTAGAATATATATTTAGAAATAATTTGACTTGCAGTTTAAAGAAGGAAGAAAAGACTTTCTTAGATATGGTTGAAGAAAGAAGATTGAAAATGCAGAGGAAAGCATCTGATGGAAGAGAGGAAAAGACAGTCTGGGATGTTGAAATTGAAAAACATTTGAAGGGAGGAGCTAGTCCAACTATGGCTTTAGATTGGTCACAGAAAGGAAAGTTGTGTATTAGAAGAAATCAAACTGCATATGATAACTATTTTGTAGGTAACAGTGAATGCCATGATACATACCGAATCATGGGTGGATGGGGATTTAAAGGAGGAAATGATCCAGTTTTTCCTGGGTTATATTTTATCTGCGGGAACAAAGCATATTATCGTTTGCCAGACCATTGGTTTGACACATGTTATGTTGGCCTGGTTTTCCCAAAGATATTCCACATGGGAAGAGGAGAAGATGGTGTACATAAGTTAGGTACTTTACTAGCACGTAAAAAAAGAGAATCTTGGTCAGAAATTGTTGGAGACATTTTTGGAGTATTGATACCAGCAGTGAGAATATCTCTGAGTGCACACAAAATTAGAAAATTATCAACAGTAGTGGATCGCTTGTCAACAAGCACCGCTGGAGGATTTGTATTGGTAAATACTGAAATGGTTGCCATGCGTGCCATAGTAATGCAAAATCGACTTGCCCTTGATATAATATTGGAAAAAGAGGGTGGAGTCTGTGGAATGCTGAAAGTTCAACATTGTTGTACTTACATTCCCGACAAAAGTAAAGATCTGAAGATCTACATTAAAAATATAACTGAATTGCATGAGGAAATTGCACCACTGGAGGTTGAAAGTGTTTGGGAAAAGATTGGAAAGAAACTTTCTCCTATTAAAGATGTCTTACTAAATATAGGTAGTACATTCATAGGTAGGATCCTATTTCCATTAACATGTGTGATTTTCCTAGTATTAATTTTAAGATTAGGATGTCTATGTTATAAAAGAAAGAAAATACAGAAAAAGTTAAAAAGAGAAAATTTTAAAAGACAGAATAAAAGACAAGAGATGGAATTTGAAGAAGTAGAATTAGAAGAGATGAAAGATAGCATGTATAAACAGCCAGAAGAGAGGATATTGGGGAAACAGAAATGTGAATTAACAGAAAGAATTCATTTTGCTTTCATGACAAATTGATACAAAAAAAAAAAGAAATTTTTAATGGTGTGGTGATAAAATCACCAAAGGAGGGATTGATGGAGCTGGATGTGAAAATTTTGTATACCTCCTCCATTCTGCATGAAAATACTAATTATATAAGCTATTAATTATAATAATATTAAATGAATGATGCATGTATATTAATCAATATTATTAAATTTCATTTCTATTTTAAAATCAGAATTACACGTGGGATTTGCATCTTGCATGGCTAAATAATCATTATAACTAAAATCTGTATGCATATTAACAATAGTATATGTGGTAATAGAAATACTGCATGATATATGTTGCTTTTGTAATGTTGCCCAGGAGGAGGACCGAAAAGGTGAATATAATTGCTTTGAATGTTGCAATACGCTAGATAAATACAAGCACATAGAGGGATTAGTAAGGGGTTAACATTAGATTCATTATTTCTATGCATTAATTACTCTTTTGTGTTTGTTTCGCTTAAGTTGGCATTTGGGCCTAAATCAAAGATGGCCGCTAACTCCACACGTCGAAGTGGTCACTGTTCCATGAGGTGCGGAGTGAACTGCGCAGATGCGACAAAAGTCTTCCAAACCTTGTCGTAACCTTTGTTCACCATGTACCCGAACAAGGATGGAACGGGATGACTGCCAAGACGTGAGAACAATCAACCTTACAATAAACCGGAACAAGCCGACTTTTCGACTAACTTATGACCTCACCCCTCGAACTGAACAGAGAGACTAAAAACTTACATCGGACGATCTCAACCAGCCAATCACGACTGTCCTAAAATATAAAATTGTATCTTCTTCACTTTATTATATTATAAAAGAGGTAATAGAATAGGGATGAGGGGCTACTGTGGAGGCTATCTTCATGATCCATCTGGGTTCGTTCCTGGTCGCTTCGCTCTTGCTTTTGGGTCATGTCGCTTTGCGTAGCCTGGAACTTTGAGGGTCTGGATGCTGCCCGATCATCTGATGACTGCGAACTTTTCCTAAATCTACGGGCAATGATAGCTGCTTGCATGTATCTGGTCCTTTGCTGATCTTTGGGACTGTAACGTGCTGAGCAAAGAACTTAGAGCTTTGGCCTGTTTCCGGACAATTTGCGACAAAATTATGCAGAGCCAATGAATTAGAGGACTCCAGTTAGCCAGGTAAATATGATGCTCTGCAATTTACTCAAATTTGATATAAAACTTTCTAAACTTTGATGAGACAAATGCGAATTTAAACCATTATGAAATTTTAGATAAATAATTATTGATTAACGAGAAATTATGAGTTGTGAGTTTCATTTAAGAGATAGATTCTGAAGTCTTAAAATGTGTTTTAGCTGGTTCTAAATCACCATCAACCAATCCAACTAATTTGGTCCATTGACCGAAGTGGGAGGAGTGCCTTGATGTTTTAGGATTAAGGATCTGTAGGTGATAGGGCGTAAATGTATATTTTGTAAATGACTTTTGCTTCCCTATAGGTTATAAGGTGTTACCCTCACCTGTCCTGCGCTCAAATTATTCATCCCTCCTGTGTGTGCAGACCGGTATGGAAGCAACGTGTGAGTGTTGGTGTTATGGGCCCCACCAATAACTGCATGTGTGAATGAGCTAGTATGACGTTGGGTCTGTGATGCAGGGAGGATACCGGTACGGGTTGTTTCCCCATTGCCAGAGGTTTTTGCGCTGGATCACTGGTGATACTGAAATCTCTGAGGCACCAAGAAACCCAGCTGGCCCACGGAGGCCACTAAGGTGTGACAAAGATGAAGGCAAGGATGAGAGAGAAGGTTTGGTTTCCAGAACTCGAGGTGGTGGTGGAAGACCTGGTACGCTGATGTCCAGCCTGCCAGATAACCAGCGCTCCTGAAAGGCCGACCCCTGTAATCACTGAAGAGGCCTGCACTATACCATGGTCGGAAATAAGCATGGATTTTGGGAGATTCCCTGGAGGGAAACCGAGTTCGTCCTTGTAGATGCATTCTCCAAATATCCCATAGTGGAACCAGTTGCGTCGACCGCTTTCGCACATGTGGCCCAGGTCCTGGAGAAGGTGTTTGCCACATTCAGATTCGCCCCGGAGATCAGGAGCAATAATGGGACCTCGTTCTTCGGGGCAGAGTTTGCCATTCTCCCCCATCAGCGAGGGATCCACCACCGCCGTGTCACGCCTCAATGGCCCCAAGCTAACTGGGATGTAGAGCATTTCACGGTGCATGTCCCAACACATATGTTTGTTGGGATCTCCTCGCGTGACAATCATATCGTTTTTTTTTATATCCGTTTTCCAAATAAAAAAGAAAACCACCTGATTAAACAAGAAGAGAGAACTAATACTACATACTTTTTGATGGATTGAATAGCGACGTGATATAAGATAGAGGTAGGCTTTATTACATCTTTAGTGGCCAGATACTATATATTCTTGAATAATTTTGAATAATTTCACATCCTTCTCGATTTTATGTTGGGTTGTATGTATTGCCTTTATTATCCATGCAGAAATTTGAGTACCATCTCCAAGAAATACTTCAAAGTGTGATTACCTTTTCATGCAACTGTCAATGTAATTGCTGACACTATAATTGGTACGTCTTTTTTATATTTCTCTTTTTTTATATATCTTTTTTCTTCTTCCCCCTCGTCCTGTCTATAGGGTGTATAAAATTGTGTCCCTTTTCTGTTTTTTCTCTCGCTTATCATTGGGTTTCCCGTAGCTTCTGTAATGCTTGGGTTTAGCCAATACTTACATACATATGAGAGTTAGTACACCATCATTTATGGTTGCAAGTATTTCTGCCTCCCTTGGATTTTGTTTAATAATAACCTTAAAAATACCTTTAAATTTAATTTGTGATCAATGTTGAGGAACTGTTCTGGGGATCTTGTATGCTTGAAACTGTATCTTTATGAGTCTCTAAATTGATATATAAATGTATTAATTGTCTTTATATGTTGGTTAAACATATTTTGTATGACTGTTTAAATAAATAGCATTTGCATATTTTTATGATGTGATACAATGGTGCTCACAGGTTGTGACATGTTCACTATATGGTTAGACACATAGAAATTATATGTTTTTTCTGGTATGACATACTGGGGTGGTGATCTTTCCCCAAACAAGCGAAACAATTAGGAACAATTTTTGACATAAGTGTATACAATTCGTATTGTTGTATATATGTGTCATGTTATATGTTGTATATATTGTCAGTATAATTATTTGTATATGTAATCTTTTGATATATGTGTTTTATATGGATTTTTAAAATTGCAGCCCAGAAGAAGTTCTGTTTATAGAATGAAACGCGTTGGCTGTGGTCCCTTAAAGGAATCAATAAAGACGCAACATTATATATTTTTCAATACGGACTGAATACTTTGACTTGTCTGATTACAATTGGCTATGTGGTGCAGCTTTGATATTGTTTGGACTAGCATTTCATGAGGACCCTGAACAAAATGCGGCGCATCGCAAGTGTGGAACAAGTGGATCCGGAGCCGCGTCTTCACGAGTTCCTCAGGGAATACCAGAGCACCCCACACTGCACCATGTTAAGGAGTCCATGGTCCCTTCTGTTCAACGGCCAATGGAGGGACCTGATCCCCACGTGTCCAGGGTGGACACCCCCACTGCTTGACGTCCAGGAAACCCAAGTGAGGTGAGAGCGACAGAACCGTTGAGCAACCATTTAGCGCCACGCTGCACCCAGGTTACTCCAACCTGGTGCCACAGTCATACTCCAAGACCGCCGGCCTGGGGAAAAATTCCGGACCACCCATGAACCGGGCACCTGGACAGTTGTTGCCAACAATGGAACTATGATGACGGCTCGTAAGGGGAGTGAGGAAATCTCGTGTAACATCTCCTGGTTCAAAGAGGTCTCAACAGAGTCTTCAGAACCCGGCCTTCAAGTCCCACTGAGGCTGAGTGGAAATATGCAGAGCCTGGACGAAGACAGAGACAATGTGCCAGGACCTACCACCCCCCCCCCCCCCAAGCCCGCTACCTCCAGGTTCAACTCTCAATGGGTCTTTGGCCAGTGAACCACCCCTACGAAGTCAACCTCATCGGTACAGTTTATGACCCAACCCTCGCCCTAGCCGACACCTTCAGGATTTTGCATGTTAAGGCTCTAAAGACTGATGCAACCAAACTGTGTGTGTTAACTGGACATTTAGAAGTTTCGTTTCAAGAACCAAGTTGGAGAGAGATTTAATGTTTAGAGTGCTTGCGGTCAAGTCCACCACCAGCAGGAAGTGTACACACGTCATCTGCAGGCGTGGCCTGCGGGGTTATAATAAAAGGGGTGAGCCCGCACATGGGGTCATCTCCCATACCCTGTAACACGGTGTCAATTTTCCCATACTACTCCAGGATATTTCTTATTTTTAATCTCTGATCGCCAGGCTCACTGTTATGCACTTGGCGTTTTCCACACTGTTTACCGACTGTACCCTTATTAGCACCTAAAGACTGGGCTAAGATGGCCGCCCCGTCAGTAACTAACCCCTTCATTCACTTCCCACTATACGCGTGTCACACACGCGTTCACACTGTCAGTCTCGGCGCTCCGCTTCGCGGTGATGTCACTACCGGAAGTGCCTGCCTACACATTACGGCAGCCGGTTATCAACACAAGATAAATAAAGACTCCTGCCCCCCTTGCCTTTACTTTCCCGGCACACGCGATGGTAGGGTAGGTTCCAAATCCTACTATCAGGCGAGCACAAGTAAGTTGTAGCACCCTCAGCTTACAGTACGATGAACAGTATCCTATGTTTACGGATGCGATTTGCGTTGTGATGCTTCATAGTGTCGCTCCTTTCCCTTCTCAATTTGTTTCTCAGCCCGATTACTCTGACGGTGCAGAGGAAGCCCCCTCTTCAATTTGAGGGGTAGGCATTCAACCTGTTTTTGCATGCGCCCCCTCTCTTCTTAATAGTTACTATTATCACACTTGCACTATTATCGAGTCAGTCTACTTTAAAAACACCCCGCTTTTTTCATTGTCTCACAAACCCTGTTGCTATTTGCCTATTCAGATTGACCACGCTCCCGGTCTATTGCCTACACTCAGTTAATGTGGATTTATCGTGTAAGGCATCCCCGGGCTCGCACTCACCCTTACATGCGTCCAATTTTTTCTCCCCTCCACGAGCCCTGTTAGACTAACTTTCAGTGTTCAACAAGCTGATGTAATCATTATATACGTTTGTGTTTCTTTTCTTCATTTATCTTTTCCAGGTTGGGCGTAGGTTCCTTTAATAAGAGTACCTAGCTGCGATGGACGCATATTCCTTTACTTACAAGGTACCATAGATTCACAGGCTCCTCCTGGAATCCCATTGTTTTTTCAACCACACTACTTTTATTTCTTTTCACTGGTCCTGACGAAGCGCCAACGGATCCCTTATGGACCATCATTGAGCGCGAAACATGTTGACCCTATTTTGATTTCTTGACACTATTACACTTATCCTGTGAGCAGCAGCTAGTCATACACCTGCCCTCTAGATTCTTTTCCAAAGAGGCACTCCAGGATCCACTTCATTTTAACTTACAGATTGGACCCGTGAATAAAACCTGGGTTCTGGGTCCCATCTAGTAATTTTAACACACTCTTCCCTTTCAGAAGCCCACACACACCCATGCACAACTGCGGCGACTCTTTTAAAAAGATCTCTGTTAAAGAGCCCTCTTGAGGGTTCCGTGAGGGACTGCAGCGCCATCCCCACGAGGAGCATCGCCCTATGATGAAGCATGACACCCACTAGGGTGTGTGAGGGCACTACAAACTATAGGAGAAATTCCTCTACCACTCACACTAACTTGACTTGCGTGTGAGCTACTGTTACCCACCTGGTTTCGTTCTTTCAGTCTGAGGAACAGTTACCCCCTAAGTTTATATATCAGGTTACCCTACCTTACCTTTAGTAGAACCATACAAGTATGGCGACTCACTGCCACGCAACAGATGCCGAATACCAACAGCACTCCACACCAGCAATGGCCAAGCTTCTGCATACCCAGCTCTGCACCACCCCTGGACTGCAGAGCACCATCTGCACTCACCAATTTCATGGCATCAATACCTGGCATAGAGCCTTTTGCAAACACTGGCCTGCCTCTGATGCAAGTGGCTTGATGGAGAGAATGGATTAACCATTTAGAGGCATACTTTACAGCCATGGATATCGCCCCTGAACAGCGACAATGAATATCACCTCTGAGAAGAAGAGGCCACTCCTTTCGCACCTTGTTGGGGTATACATTCACAAGATTGCAAAGAGGATAGTGGAAGAAGGACCTGTATACACATACATGGCCGGCTTTAGAGCTGGTGGTGCCCGGTGTGACAATCAGTTTTGGACCCCCTTGATGTCCTCCTCCTTGAATTCTCTGACTAACACTGGGTAAAAGTGCCTCTAATTCTCTCCATATCCCCTCTCTCACATACATTTCAAGTGTTTTAAAGCTATGGCAAAGGCTGGCTTTACCAATAAGAATGTATATCTACCCAAACTAACCCTTTTTTAGCAACACTAGGAATAGATAATGAAAGACTTGGGAAAAAAACGTAACATCCTAACTATTTTATGCAATTTTCATGCTGCTCTTTGATGAGACTTAACAACAGTCACGGTTCTATATTAGGGATATATCTTATATACTGCGGTAACTCCAGGATCTCTGTGACAAAAGCAGTAACCGACTCAGCTATCCATACAAAATACAGATTTGTGATATGCAAGGTACATGTTCTTTGCAGCAGGCATATTAATCCTCTGTGCTATTATATGCCACCAGACAAAACTCTAATCTCTCTCTCTAACAGTAACATTAATAACAAGAGTTAGCTTGACATTTTTATTGCTGCCTTAAAGCTGGATGCAAAATGAACTCTGCAGAAGGTGTTTTGAAATTGTAAGCTATTGCTAAGCACAGCGCCCACCCTGAGGACAGGGCCCCCTACCCAAGTCAGTGCTCAGTGCAGCCGCACCATTTGCACTGCCCTAAAACTGGCCATGTACACATACAATATACTCAAGAATGTTATAACAGAGTTTTTTTAACCCTTCGCTTACCCAAACTATAAACGGTTCCTCTTTCGCCAGGCATGGCAGGAATCAGAAGAGTCCGTGGGTATGTTCTTTGCCTGCATCAAAAAACTCACCAGCAACTGCCCCATCCAAACTCATAGAGCAGATCCTGCACGAATTCCCAGCATGCCAATGAAGGACTATGTAGAAAGTAGATCCAAAATCCAAAGGTTTCCAGGACCTTTATTAATCTTCATGTAACAACCTCCAGCATTACATCCAATACTGGTTTAATTTAGAACACAGCCTTAACCATAGCTCCATTACATCATGACTTGAACATTCAGTTCTAAACATCACCACATATCTTCCCCCTTATAAAAACAAACAAAATAATGCAACATGTAAATAAACATAAGTATCTCATAAATGAGATACCTTACATAAATTTCCCACACTCCTTTTTTTCCCATCATCAAGAAGAGCCACCGAACCTTCCACCGATATTATTTTACATGGTTGCGAAAATTTGCTTTCCCCTTTCCTCACAAATCCAAACTTCCTTACCACCACCCAATCACCCTCACTGAAGACTAAATCTTTAACAGCCTTCCTTTGATCATACTCCATTTTATTTCGCTTTTGATTTTCTAAAACCCTTAAACTCATTCCTTCTCTATCAACCCACATCTGTTTTTTATCCTGTAACCACATCGGGGACTCTTTTGTTCCAGGCTCCCTTCCCTTTAGTGCAACAAAAGGAGAAACACCAGTCACAGTGTGAGGAGTGATCCTATGACCCCACATCATCCTCCGCAACTCATCCTTCCAAGATAATCCATTTGCCAAGGAAAGTTGAATAGACTCCATAATCATTCGATTCACTCTCTCCACCAATCCATTCGCCTGAGGATGGAACAACGCCACTTTGTGATGAAAAACTCCAATACTACTCAAATAATTACTCATCTCCAATGAAACCAACTGGACACCATTGTCAGTTACAAGCGTCTTTGGCACACCTTCCTCAAAAAAAACTTCCTTTAAAAACGTTATTACACTCCTTGAAGTTACCTCACCCATGGATTTACAAATGAACCATTTACTATGGTAATCCACCAGCACCACCAAATACCGGTTATTACTACCCAATCTGTCAACTGGGCCTAATATATCTAACCCCACTCTTTCCCATGGTTTCTTTGGATGCTCCATGCACTTCAAAGGAGGATTCCTCGTGACCTTCATCTTGTCACTATTACTGCACACATTGCATTCCTTCACCATGTCCTCCACATCCTTGTCCATTCCTGGCCACCAAAATGACTCCCTCAACCTCCGCTTGGTCAAACTTCTACCTAGATGTCCCTCATGTACAATTTTAAGTATTTTAAACCTCAACCTATTTGGAGGAACAATCCTATCTCTACGCAAAATCTTATCACCTTGCAAACTCAATTCTTCTTTGACTTGTAAATATTGTTTGTACTTATGTAACACACCAGAATCAACCCAGCAATTAACAATGACTTCTTTCAATTCTTTATATTCCTCATCCATCTCCACTGCTTCCTTCCAATCATCTTTGCTAACAGCAAATTCACCATCAACCTCTACAACTATTTCTTCCACATCCACACCTAAAATACCAGAATCTTCTTCCACTGGCATCCTGGAAAGACAATCAGCCAACACATTTCTATCTCCCCGCACATATTCTACAATGAAATTGTAATCCAATACCGATGTCAACCACCTAGATAGGCGAGGAGTCACACTACCATCTAAACCCCAACCTCCCTTGAACAAGTGGATTAGAGGTTTGTGGTCTGTCTTAAGTACAAAAGGTATGCCCCACAGATAATACCTATAGTGCGCTATCCCCCAACAACAGGCAAGCGCTTCTTTTTCAATTGTAGAGTAACTTCTCTCTGCCCCTTGCAGTCTCCTGGAAGCAAACCCTATAATTCTCTCATCACCATCACACTCTTGCAGCAATACAGCTCCAATCCCCACATTACTTGCATCACTAACCAAAATGGTTATTTTTTTAGGATCAAAATGTCCCAATGACGGTGCAGCTGCAAGACACGACTTCACATCTCCAAACGCTCTTTCACAATCCAAATTCCAGTCAAAAACAACTCCTTTTTTCAATAAAACTCTCATAGGCTCTACTAACTCACTGAACCTAGGAACAAACTTCGAGCAATACTCTGCTAGTCCAAGAAAAGACTTCAATTGTTCCTTGTTGGTGGGAGATGGTGCATCCTTAACCGCTTTCACAATACTATTCTTAGGTTTTATCCCTTCCGCTGATATTTGATGTCCAAGATAATTAACCACACCCACTCTGATCTGACACTTTTCCTTCTTTATCGTCAATCCACATTCATCAACTCTACGTAAAACCTCCTCCATAATCTCATCGTGCTCTTTGTATGACCTACCCACTATCAAGATGTCATCCTGAAAACACATTACTCTCTCTAAACCCTTAAATATATTCTGCATCACTCTCTGAAAAACGGCAGAAGCCGATGCCAGCCCAAATGGCATCCTCCGATAGCGAAATGCCCCTAATGGTGTCACAAATGAGGTTAGATGTCGTGAATCTGGATGTAAATTTATCTGGTGGTACGCCAAAGACATGTCCAGGACACTGAAAACACATCCCCCACCCATCACGCTCAACATTTCTCCAATATTAGGCAAGGGTTGCCTGTCCACCCAGATGTTTTTGTTTAGATCTCGTAAATCAATACATAAATGAATATTATTCCCTCTTTAGGAGCTACGACAATCGGAGATAACCACTCTGATGACTCAATTGGTTCAATAACTTCAGCTTGCAATAATTTTTCCAACTCCTTTTGCAAAGCTTCCTTCATCATATAAGGTACCGACCTTACTTTATGTACCACTGGTTTTGCGTTACCCTTCAAAATAATTTTGTGTGTAAAACCCTTCAACAAACCAAGATTTTCAGTAAATACCTTGGAGTACTTATCCATTATCCTCTCACTCCAATCACTCTTTGCATCATCTTGATGTGATTCATTTACCACATTACTTTCCACTGTCATCACTGGTTCTGAAGCATTAGGATTCAGGATTATGCTCAAATCCTTCTGGTGTCTCCACCCTAGCAAATTGGATCCTTCTTCCGTGATATAAACTCTACCATAAACCCCTCTTTTCTCAAATATAATGCTTGTCCACTGCATCCCCACAATGTTGATTTTAGAACCCCCGTATCCAACAGCCTTCACATCAGGAGTTGACAATTCACTCATTTCTCCCCTTAAGTTTCCTAAGAAAGTTTCCTTAGAAATAAGAGTAAATAAACTCCCTGAATCCACCAATAATTTCACAACTCCCTCTCCCACAGCAATTTCACAATGTGGTTTTTCCAATTTTTCCGTACTTTCCATTTTTAAATTCATTGAATTTTTTCTGACTCTAGAAACTATTCCTACATTATCTTTCACCTTTATTTCCACTAATTGGCTCTTATCTAGTTCAACACCATCAACCGTTAAAAACATCTCTCCACTACTTTCTTCTTCGTTTGTTACCTCTTTTACACTTACAGCTGGGATACTCCCTTTAGACCTGCACGCCTTAGCCAAATGACCCCTTTTCCCACAGGACCTGCATGTAGCATTTCTGGCTCCACATGCAAAACTCGAACTTATATGCCCGGGACAACCACACCTGTAGCAAATTACCGGTCTCCTTTCTCCCGGTCTTGTCTGTAGATTCCCATAACCCTTATACGTTGTTTTGTTAATCTCTTTTTTGACATCCTTTACCTCAGCAGATATTTCTTTTTCCATCACTGTTAATGAACTTTCTGGATTTTTCTTTCCTTTATCTATCTCCTTAATCCAATGGTCTGTATCTTCCATGCTCCTAGCAATCTGGATGGCTTCTTCCAAAGTGGGATTCTTAGATAACAACTTTTCCCTAACTCTCTTATTATTTGTGCATCTGACAATCTGATCTCTAATTAACGAGTCACACAATGCTTGAAATTCACACGTGACAGCTAACCCCCGAAGAGTTGCTACATACGACACAACACCCTCATCAAGTTTTTGTCCTCTGGAAAAAAACTTATGTCTCTCAAACACAACATTAATCTTTGGCATGAAATGTTTTTCCAGCATCTGCAATGACATTTCATAAATGTTAACCGGTTGCCCATCCCCCATTCCCAAGGAAATTTCTGGCAAATCATCATAGATTCTCCTCCCTTCAACGCCTAAATGATGCAATAATATGGCTTGCCTCCTAACCGGCCCATACTTATCGCCACCAATGGCTAGCAAATACGTGAAAAATATATTTTTCCACCTTTTCCATGGGATAGTAGGTTCACCAGGCACAGGTAAAAATTTTGGTGGAGCTGACATGGAATCATCAGCCATTTTTCAAATTTGATGATGATCACAAAATAATTAAAATAATTAGCTGAAATAATTAACTAAAATAATCAACTAAAATAATTAATTAAAATAATCAACTAAAACAACTAATCAAAATAATCACTCAAACCCATCAACTTGAACTCATGTCCCACTCTGTTCAGCCTTCTCAAATACTCCTTCTTTTGTGTCCTCTCCACTTCGCTTTGTACGTCAGTCCTTCCTTAGTTTCCTTTGTATTTCGTATCTTCCTTTGTATTTTGTTAGTCCCTTTACTGTTTCCACGAATGTCGCACTCCCAGCAAGTCTTCTTCAATCTGCACCACTCCCTCACAACGTTTCATCGGTGTTTAAAAGGTACGATGGTTGGTTTGCGTTGAGGTTATTGTAGAACTGCTAATTGGAATTGACGTGTTTGCAACAATCAGCAGCGTTGTAATGAACACGCGCACAGTTATTGCCGAGCTAACGCATGCAGCATGCGCAGTGTTTACATTCGAATTCGGCACGCATCAACTCGCTTGACCCTTCCGTTGCTCTAATAACCCAAATTAATGCTTTACACAACTTTCGCATTAATTTTGAAGCATACGACGGGCAAAAATATCCTTCGTTTCACCTAGTCTCTCTGCAGCAAAACAGCACAATCTCGTGATCACCGATCGCCGATCTCTTAGCGCTTGACAACTCCGAAATAAAAGACGTGGGTTTCGCCAATCTCACAATGCCTGACAACCTCCAAGTTCAATCTCCTTCTATTTCCGTCTGCAGTCAACAAGCCTTGCAATCGTTTCCGAATGTTAACACAAGTACCACGGTACGACCGTTTGTCAGTTCAGTTGAATTCCCTGTCACACGATGCAACAACCTCACGCCAACATCTTCAATGAAATTGTAATCAACGTTGCGTGTAGCCTTTTAACCATTCAGCACAGAGGTCACTTGCCAGTCATTACTTACAGTTGTAGAAACAGCCAAATTATTATTCTAATAGCACTGATTCTCAAATCAGTGTCGTTGCAGGGATGAAGGTTGCTTGCTTGTTCCCTGCACAAGTCCGCTCGTCGCCAATATGTAGAAAGTAGATCCAAAATCCAAAGGTTTCCAGGACCTTTATTAATCTTCATGTAACAACCTCCAGCATTACATCCAATACTGGTTTAATTTAGAACACAGCCTTAACCATAGCTCCATTACATCATGACTTGAACATTCAGTTCTAAACATCACCACAGACATACTCATGCTGTGAAGGTCCAAGGAGCTGTTAAAGGCATGTGCTTTGATTATGGACACCCCTACTGCATCGAGTGATCTAGACCGAGCTGCTCCAGTAGAACCCTGGCCATCTTGCTCCTCTGTCGGTGGTGTGGAGGGCCTTAACTGAGCGTAGGTGACTGCCCAATGAGAAGGAAGAAGTGCACTGCATGTGGCAAGCCAAACCAGTTTGCGAAGGTGTGTTGCTGTATTGCAGAGACAGTGAAACCTTGCTTCCAGCGAATACATGCAGTAGACAGAGCATTGGAGGTCCTAGTAGGGAGCGACATGGACAATGATGTCCCAGAGACTATCCATACTGTCCCTGCAATAAAGCCAAACAGCTACCAGGCATGGGCGGTGCCACAGTGCCTGTTCGCATTCCTGAACTCCCCGATCATAACAGTCATTGACACGGGTGCCTCCATCAACCTCATGGTGTCAGAGCTGTATCTTTTCATGCCAGCAGCCCCACCGCTCAAGCCCATGATCGTAAAAACAAACACCTTCAGAAACAACACGTCTAGCAGGAGTGTTCCAGGTGCATCTCAGCCACCATGATGCAATGGCGAAAGCCAAAATGTATGGCTTCCAATAAGGTACTGGAGTTCTCCTCGGATGCTAGATAGCCCAAGACCTTGCCATGATCCATTTTGTCTTCCCTGTAGTAATCGGACACCAGTGAACTGCCTTTCACCTACGCCCCAAGTCTAAGCTAGAGCTGAAGCAATTGAAAGGCACAGGAATTGTCGAGAAAGTGGCCTGACCCACCCCGTGGGTGCCCCTCATCGTAGTGGCCAAAAAATTGAAACAACCTGGGACAGTGAGAATCTGCGTCGCTAGTTGAATACCGAACCTTGCGATCAAACTGGAGAGGAACCTGATGCCCATTGTTGACACTACGATAGGGCACCTCATTGGGTCAACGTGGTTCTCAAAGTTGGACCTGCTGTTAGGGGACCATCAAATACCTCTTCACCCTGATTTCCACTAAATCACCACCATCTCGACACACATGTGACTACGACGCTTCAAAAGACTGAAGTTAAGCATTTCTAGAATAGCTGAAGTCTTCCAAAACAATATAAGAGATGTGCTAGTGGGACGCCTCGGCATGCAAACATCAGTGATGATATTTTGGTACATGCCCCCCCAATAGAGAGTCATCTAACCAGTCTGTGATCTGTTTTACAGTGGTTACAAGACCTGGCCTTTCGCTACACTGCGAAAAGTGTGAGTTTCTCTTCCAAAACATAAATTTCTTTAGCTACCTCCTTAAAGACAGGGTTTCTCCCAACCCAGAGAAAGTGAGGAACACACAAGAAGCCCCTACCTTGTTGTCCGGAGTGAGAAGCCTCCTAGATATGGTTAACTATTGCTGATGATTTATTCAAAACCTAGCAGACCTCACATCGCCCTTCCAGGAATGAACCAAAACAGCGACCCCATTGACATGGAGTCAAGCCAAGGAATAGGTGTTCTTCAAGACTAAGGCAGCACTATTGTAAGATCCACACTAGCCTTTTTTGACCTCTGAACTAGCGGTGGATGCCAGCCCTACCGGCCTCGGAACAATCCTGTTTCAAAGACTGGAAGATGGAGTATGGGCACCATTTGCCTATGCCAGCAGAGCACTGACCCTCACCAAACAGAAGTACTCGTAAATTGAGAAGGAAGCAATAGCTGTGCTCTGAGGGTGCCATCACTTCCATATCTACTTATTTGGACAAACTTTTACAGTCTACATAGACCACAAGCCACTCATTCCCCTCTTCAAAGGGTCGATGTTCAAACGTCCACCACAAATTGAAAGTGGATTCTGCAACCGTAGAAGTTTAACTTCTGCATCAAATACAAACCAGACACACGCAACCTGGCTGACTTTCTGTCACGAAATACCAGAGTGGCCATCTTGGCTGAAGAAGCAGCAGCTAGAGACACTGAGAAATACGTACAACTCTTTCTAGAAAGGGAAAGGCCGCTCCTCATATCAGTCCACAGATGACTGTCTCCAAATGGCCTTCACAGCCATACAGGCAAACAATTGGAAACCCCTAATGAGTCACTACCATCACCAGACAAAGGAGGCAAAGCACACGCTCCAGTCCCTCCACAACATGAGGGCAGAGTTGTCGGTCATCACAGAGAGGTCTTATGAGAGGCATGAGGCCTACGACAGTGAGCCATCCAGCTTATATGTCCCATCAAGGCATAGTGAAGCCAAACAACGGTTAAGGAGCCAAGGTGTGGCTCCCCCACCTTGACCACTAGTGGAAGATATGTTGCAAAGGAGCCCTGCGTGCCAAGCAACCAGTATGCCAGATCCCTGACCGCAGTGATCACAGAAGCAATACCAAGCTCCAGCGCAGATTTTGGCAGCATGCCGGATGGCTCCTGCATGCTCATCATCATAGATGACTTTTCTAAATAGAAACTCGAGATGTGGACAGTGGACCATAAAAAACATGTGCAGCACCCGTACCGTAAATTACCAATAAATATCAGGTACAAGACAGTTTTGTGTGCAAATTCCCAAATGTGCGCACTGTCCAGAAGCACTTCCCCTCAAAAGGGGATATAGAACAAAAAAAAAACAGATTGGAACCGCACCACAACAGATCAAAAAAGTCCATAGAGTATTATCAGTAGATATTGAGGAATCCTAATTCAACAAAGAATGTCACTGTTAATGCAAGAACTATGGTATTTCTTTCCTTTATTATTCAATTCATAAACAACCATCAGCCAACGCGTTTCGTCCTTTTTACATAGGACTTCTTCAGAGCTGGAAGTTAAAAAGATATATACAAGAAATTTACAAAAAAACACACTATACATAACCAACAACATATATGTGCTCACAACATGTATATTACATAAACAGAGTATTGTGACAACGATGAAGTAAAATATTTCTATCTACAAACATTGAAGAGATCCATTAGAAACCATACCGAAGATAGTGCACAAAAAACACAACAATATAATTTTTTTCAGAATAGCAGATAATATTGACATACATATGTCAACAAAGAGCAAAAGAAAGAAAGGAGAAGCAAAATGAAAATTGAGAGTCTAAGATTAAGAGACAGCTGAAACTATATTGTAAGAAATAAGACGACAGGTTGTCATGGTGGTTAAAAAAAATGAGTTCACCCCATTCTAAAACCATCAGTGAACCCTAAACATCAATGGGAAATACCCCATATGTAAGCACAAGAGGGACCTACCACTGTTAATATACGGCAACAACCCATCCACTGGGTTGTGACCTGAATACAAGAGTTATCTCAAACAGAAATCGTAGCTTGGCATCTGTGAAAATCAAGCCAGAAGACCATGTCATATACATTCAGTGATGCATCCACTATTGTATATAATAGGGAAATAACGTGTGCTATGTAGTTGTAATACCTACCTATTCTAAGCTTCAGACAAGTAATAACAGTGGTTGGTCCCTCTTGTGCTTACATATGGGGTATCTTACATTGGTGTTTAGGGTTCACTGATGGTTTTAGAATGGGGGGCACTTGTTTTTTTTAACCACCATCACAACCCGTCGTCTTATTTCTTACAATATAGTTTCAGCTGTCTCCTAATCTTAGACTCTCAATTTTCATTTTCCTTCTCCTTCTTTTGCTCTTTAGTGACATATGTATGTCAATATTATCTGCTAGTCTGAAAAAAATGTTTCATGTTGTATTTTTTGTGTGTTATCTTGGGTATGGTTTCTAATGGATCTCTTCAATTTATGTACATGGAAATATTTTACTTCATCGTTGTCGCAATACTCTGTTTATGTAATATACATGTTGTGAGCACATTAATGTTGTTGGTTATGTATAGTGTGTTTTTTGTAAATGTCTTGTAGTTCCAGCCCTGAAGAAGTCCTATGTAAAAAGGACGACACGCGTTGGCTGATGGTTTTTTATGAATTGATTAATAAAGAAGAGAAACACCATGCATCTTGCATTAGCAGCGACTTTCTTCATTGAATTATGATTCCTCAATATCTATGGATAATGCTCTATGGACTTTTTTGATCGGTTGTGGTGCAGTTCCAATCTTGTTTTTTTTTTACTTTTCTAAGTACCCCGAGGTCAAACTTGTACCTTCCACAGCACCTGAGGACGTCATCCCAAAAATTGAGAAAATAATGCTCACCCACAGGCTGCTAGGAGAACTCCAGACTGACAATGGGCCCCATTCAACAGCAAAGAGTGGTCAGAATACCTGGCCTTGAGGAACACTCGGCAACACTGCATAACAACATGGTGGCCCCAAGTCAACTTGGAGGCAGAACATTTTCTAAGTACTATGACAAAAGTGATTCACTGGGGCAATTTTGCCGAAAAGGCCATTTACACTTTTCTCAGAGAGTATTGAGACACACCTCACTCCATGACAGGAGAATCCCCAAATCAGCTCAGTATGGGGCAGACAATAACGGACATCATCCCACAACACCCATAGTGGAAGGAAGCACTAACCTCAGTACGAGATGCCATCACCAAGTGGCAAAGTCTCAATTACTATGCCAGCCACAAGCGAAGAGGTCGCAAACCAGGTGTCCAAACAGGAAACAAAGTCCTTATCAAGGACCCCTATCTCGGTGGAAAGTCCCACCTACCATCTGAGCTACTACCCTGGACAGTAACTGCTGTAAAAAGAATCCAGGTGCCCACTTGAAGGAGAGCATCACCCGAAATGTGTCACATTTCCAGAAATTCCAAGGTGAGAGCAAACCACAACAAGAGAGAGCTACCGGATACAACAGATGACTTTGAAACAAGGCATGAGAACAGTGAGCCGCTTCCAGGAGCCCCTGAGTACATCTATGTCCTCCCAGTATTGTTGTCTGTGGAGGGATCTTCGCTGTAGCACACCAGAGACCCGGTGCAGCAAGCCTGAAACCCCAACGCAACAGAGGGGAGGGCCACAATATCAGCTGAGAGGCAATCCTGCTCGCTCACAAAGTTATAGAGTCGATGTGCGTGAGTGAGGCTAGACATTTTGCAGAAAAGATGTTTGAAGCAGACCCTGGGTGATCCAGCACCATTGATTTCTTTTGTGTTTTTAGACTTGTTATGTTCTTGTGTTTGTTTGTGGTCAGCATTACGGGGGAAAGAAGGAATGTAATGTTGCGAGAGATGGGAACATCCATGGCCCACCTCACACAGAGGGGAGTTAATGGCCACACCTTAGGACCTCCGAGCTATGGGCCCAACAGACATGATGATGTGAGGAGTGAAATAAAGGTAACAACAGACTCAGGACATGTTTTTTTTGGATAACTTGCACCCAGTGTGTCCCATGTCTGTTTTACGCGTGCTACGTCTGCAGGCCCGACTCTACACCTTCTCCATTCCTCTCTTTCTCTCTTGAATCCGCATGTGCCTGCTGCAATTAACCTTTGGGCTAATAAGAAAAGCGACAGATACACCAGCAGCGGACACCTAAGTGGAAATGTCCATTGGAAAAAAAAGACTTGTCTGGCCCTCCCTAGGTGAATGTTGTTCAGTTCTTAATACTCAGGTTACTCAGAATCCAACAAAAATGTGGCATATTCACAAAGATATTTTGAAGTATAAAAAGTAGTGCTCCAGTAGTACTTTTTACATACTTGCACATGCATTTGTGAATTGGCCCCAAAACTAGTAAAATGACAATAAAATAATAAAATAGGAATATTAAGGGAATATTCTTGTACACTTACAAATAGAAAGAGCGGTCCCATCCTTGCATATTTACTAACAGGGTGTTTCGAGGTCAATTCACAAAGTCATGTATGAGTGCGTACACGAGAACGCCTTTAATGCTACTTCCAGTATTTCTAAATGTTCCTGTGAATTAGACCTCTGTTTTTTATCTTGCTCTCAAAATTCCCTAAATAATGTAGGTGCTTCAGTGGACATGTATATGTGGGTACCGTTTGTTATTTCTGGCATGCTGTTTTGGTAATTCTGGCACTGCAGTTGGTATCCTGGTTTCATGAGTCTTGGAAGAAATGGCAGGAAGGAAATGAAACAGAGCAGGAGGAGTCCTGAGGACTTTTGCAGATTCTACTTCTTGGTGGATCGCTGTTAATGTTTTTGTAGTCTCTACTCCTTACCCATGTCCCTCATAGTCAATTAATAGTGTGCTGTGGATCTCTTGGTGTGAAGATGGGCCATACCTGTGACCAACAGGGGTCCAAGGGTGTGAGATGTCACTGCCACAAATCCAGGCCCACCCCACGCATTTTGGTCAATTGACCTCAGTGGGTATTTGTTAATGTGTTGCATTGTGAGATGGCAAAATGCTAAACGCATCTGTCAGCATGTTAAAGCCATGGGATGGCATGACAGATCCACTTTTCAAAACCTCATACAATTTTTGCTACCAAAACCCAACACTGCTTGAAATACTGTTGCAAGTAGCACAAAAAAAGATAGATGGAAATACATGCATCAGTCTGAACTATGGTGCATTCCATTCCACCATTTTAGCTAGCTTGTGACATTATTGACAAACACCAACAACCATGTGCACCTGAGTATTAAGCTTACCTTGAAAAGGGCAGACAAGCCTAAAGTGCTATGATTCAGAAAATCACAGGGTCTGTAACTGCAAAAATGCTATTAACAATGTGCTAAAGTATTTTGACTAGTTAGATAAACCTTTCAGACTCATAACAGTACTTTTGCAATCCTTTATGAATCACAAATAGGAGGCGTGTGGAAGGGGTGCACCCCTCATCTTTATGAGCTAACAAAGAAAGGGCAAACGGCAGACCAAGGTCAAGCAGATTCACATGTACAGTAAATTCTGAAGATGTGCAATCACTTCCCACACCCGCTGTCCATAGGTGTCAGTAGTAGCCAAATTTTCAAAAAGGAAATGAAAGGTGCACTCGTTGTGAAGTCAATACGCGCACGTCGAAGTCTGTTCCAGAATTGCTTCTTTTTATTTAATCAATCTTTTGAGACTGGCACACAGCCAACACGTTTTGTTCCCGAGTTTTGCCAGAGGGAACTTTGTCAGTCCTCCTATATAATCAGCTCGTATTTATGATGATATTGCACCTCATGGGGCATAAATTGGCCACAATAGCAGTGTAGTTGGTAAAATCTCACGCCTCAGAATAGTGGGCTTAAAAATATCCTATGTGATGAAATCGAATTGAAGAAAAGGTCCAGACATCACTTATTCGTCAAGGGACTTTATAAATATATAGTCACGTTGCATCTATTGATAAAGCAGCGTCTTCTCATGCAGCGGCATGATAACCGGCAGTCCATCACATAGGATACTTTTAAGACCACTATTCTGAGGCGCAAGATTTTGCCAACTACACTGCTATTGTGGCCAATTTATGCCCCATGAGGTCCAATATCACCAGAAATACCAGCTGATTATATAGGAGCCCTTACGAAGTTCGCTCTGGCAAAAATCGGGAATGAAAAGCATTGGCTGTGTGCCAGTCTCAAAAGATTAATTAAATAAAAAAGAAGCAATTCTGGAACAGACTTCGACGTGCGCGTATTGACTTCACAACGAGTGCACCTTCCATTTCCTTTTTGAAAATTTGCCCTCATCTTTATGAGTGGCAAAGTGATGCATCAGTGGTTTGTGACTGCAGCTGCAGTTCCAAACCATTGTATCAGTTATTTACCCCTGAGTTGGGGTTGTAGCTCATTGGCAAATGGGAAACTGCCCCTGTGAGATAGCCAACCTTTAGGAATCTTGTCAGGCAGCATCAGGGGGTCAGACAGTGATGTAGAGAATTACTGCCAGCTCCCCCCCCCGATGTGTTATCCAATGGAAAACAGTTATTTTGTAAGGTGTACCTGTTCCTTTAATGGCACAGGCTACTTTAAAAAATGTTTCCATTAGGACCATCAAATGCAAATATGGTGGTCTGCTGTTCCTTACATGCCACCATCCCTGCATTCGCAGTCAATCACCAGGAGCGCAAATTGGGACTTGCCTAATTAATATAGATCAGACATGTCATTTTGAGTCATCTTGCAGATAAAAAATGTCCAATTTGACCAATTAGTACATATATCACATTGCAAATTACACCCTTGGCCTCAAACCAATGACTGTGCAATTTGCTTATCTCTGGTTTTAAGTTGGGATAGTACAAAATCCCAATACATGACTCCCAAGGGAACAGCAATGTAGAAGCGATGCAGATGTACGCAGGTGCCGTCAAAGTGTTTCCCACCCAAAAGCCAAAGCTCTCTAATGCTTGGATGACAGAAAACCACAAATGTATGATAAAGCAAAGACTATAGGCCAGATACCGTAATACTTTTTTGTTTGTCGGTATTTTATTTGACAGTGATACTGACCAGATCATGCAAACAGACTTGCATCATTGGTATTCTATTTTGTTGCCAGTGAAGGCTATCAATGGTATGATACATAGCTCAGTAATTGCTGTTAGCACCCTGTTGCTCAAGGTAATGTATTTCCTTGTTGACAGTAACGTTTCAGTGAAGAACCTTTTTCACAACAAATTCAGCTTCCACTGCCAAAAATACAAATATTCCTGATGCACGTATAACTTTTTTTGAACCGGAAAAAACCACAATCAAATTATAATACCACTGCAGAGAAAAGTTTAGAAGATCTAGCCAAAGGCCACCAGGCAAGTACTTTCACCATAGAAGTAGGAGTGTGGCAATTTAAATATAAAAGATAAGAGAAACAACTTCTTTAGTGAGGAAAGAACATTTTTCTTAGCATAATTAAGGGCCTTTTTACGAGTTTGGCCATTCATGGACCGCTGTCCCAGTGGTGGTAGACCGACAGCGGTGACCAGTCTGCCATATTACGAGTTGAGAGTGTTGCCTGTGCAGGGTCCACTGCTGGACCGCCCTCACTGCTAGCAGACCCCGACTGCTGGGTTCGCTGTTGGGGTGAAGGCAGCCTCAATTGAATGGTACAGAGGAGCAAGACCGCCGTCTGTATTATGAGTTGGCTTTCCCACGAGTCAACCACGGCGGTCCAACTGTCGGCTAAAGGTCGGTGGAGACGAAGGATTTGAGGTGCATACTCACCCTTTTCCTGTTCTTCGCAGCATATTTCCACGTGGATCCCTTTCTCTAGGTACCCCCTGCAATGAAGCATCTTCACTACGAGGAATACGACGCTATCTGCCACGAAATACAGGTACGTACATTAGTACCATAAACTCATTACCGGGACTGCCCACATATGGGTTGAACTCCAGGAATGGTTAGGTGGTATTTATCACCATGTATCATGCATATGTCTGCATCCGACACATATGCACTCGGACTGTACACACAGGCATTGATACATATTGGAACACATTGCACACCGTCGCAGCCACAACGCCAGCCCCTCAGCAAACTTGCAATACATCGGTCGGATGGCCAACAGCGCAGTGGTCTCTTGGTGATCAAAGATGTGGTCCTATGGCGGTCGGACCGCCAAACTCGTAATCAGGCCCTAACTCTACTCCATGTAACAAATACAATAAACAAATTCAAAAATATCAGTTTTTGTCAAAATGTTCTCGAATGTATGATACACGGATGACATATTTTTCTGTTTCTTCTATTTGTCATGATTCCAACAGGTGCAATACCCAGAACCAGTTTGCTGATAGCCCATCTACTATCCTAGCTGCACAGAAAAACTAGTGCAAAGCAAGCAACAAAAGTCAGTTTACATTTCGAAACCAGTGGTTATTCAGTAGGGTGCCACTAAGTATATGTAGATTAGGTGAAAAAAAAGAAAACCATATTAGGGATTGTTTGTCTCGAATCATAACTTTCAAAGTCATAAAAAAAGCATTGATTTTTAGAATAAAACAAGGGCATATTTCAAAATTTAGATGTTACCTTAGGACTAGGTATCCCTAATACAATTAAATTGATCAAAAGGCACAGAAAGTGAAACATAGGATGTTCTTGTATCTTGTCAGAGGGCTTACTCTAGAGCAACAGAAATGCAAAGGTCAGACTCAACTGCAGGACAAGAAAATGACAGCCCAAGAAAGTACTGCGATGAAAAAATCAATAATTTAGTACAAAATGGGAAAAATAAAAGGAGAGAGAACGAAGTGTACTGCTATTTATGTAGACCTGCTTTGAGTCCACCTAAAATATGGTTGAAAGCAAGCAGCAAGCTCTGTTACAATGGCTGACTTCCTTCATCCATGTAGTCTTTCCTTCTTGTCATGGAGTCCTCACTCACTAATGACTTCTTTTAGTGCCATTAATGTACACACATGAGGGAATAAGGGAGTTGCGTTGTATGTCATATTTACTTGTTGATCCTGCATGAATATTGAATTCTGGATTTTGTATTCATATTACATCTTGTGAATGTGGGCTGTTGGCATTGTTGGACTGTTGCATGCTCCTCCAAGGATACTCACACAATGCCAACATTTTTTCTCAGCCCCTGTCCCCTTAAGAGACAGAGGTGGAATGTAAGTGCAGATTTAGAGTGGCCTAATTACTTAAGGGCAATGTTCATTACTACGAGCCCAGGTCTTCCTGGTTCTTTGGAGGTGCTTTCATTTTGAGGTTTGCCTTCTAGAGACAGGTATCTTTGAAAGCATATAAGAAAACAAGCATTGATAAATGCATTAGGTTTTGCCTATGTTATTAATAATAAGCTGTTTTTTGTTAAAAGTTGCTGATTATTTGTACAGTATAAGTTACAGAAATTCGGTTCAAGTGTTATGACTTCTTTATGTACAAAAAGGCAATATATTATGCTGTTACTAGTGGTATAGTGCAGGTAAGTAATAGCAACATTTTGAAAAATGAAATGAAAGAGGGAAATAATAGAATTAATTGATGTACTATCAATATTATGTGTTTAGAGGAGATCTGACAACTTTTGGGCCCAGTGCCACTGCACCTGCTGACCCATTCAAATCATGCCCCTAGTACCTGCAAGATAACTGCATTTGTGACTGCCTGTTTAGTAGTCAAATATAGCAATATTTGGTGATTAGAGGAGTTATGACAACCTTTGGCCTCGGGCCACTGCACCTGCTGCACCATTAAAATAATGACCCTTTGCCAGAAAGGTAACTGCACTTCTAAATGTCTGGTTAGTTGTAAAATATGGCAACATTTGGCGTTTAGAGGGGTTCCTGCACCATTGAAATCACAAGCCTAATGCTTGCCAGGTAACTGCACTTGTGACTGCTTATTTAGTAGTTAAATATAGCATTATTTGATGTTTAGAGGAGTTCTAACAACATTTGGACCAAGTGCCAGTGCACCTGCAGCACCATTGAAATCATGACCCTGGTGCCTGCTAAATAACTGCACTTGTGACTGCCAGTTCAGTAGTAACATTTAGCAATATTCTGTGTTTAGTGTGGTCCCTAGAGCTTTTGGCACTGGTGCCACTGCACCTGCTGCACCATCCAAATCAAGCCCCCTTTGAACCAAAAGATAACTGCAATTGTGTCTGCCTGTTTAGTAGTAAAATATAGCAATATTAGATGTTTAGAGGAGTTCTAAAAACGTTTAGGCCCGGTGCCACTGCACCTGCTGCACCACTCAAATCATGACCCTTTTGTCTGCATGGTAACTGCATTTGTGACTGCCTGTTTGGCAGTAAAATATAGCAACATTAGAGGCCTCATTACAATGTTGGGTGGAATCACCATAGGAACCCCCATGGCCTCCAACTGGATGCCGTGCACCCAAGGAGGCCCAGCTGGGGGCCCCCAAAAACACTTTTCGACATGGTTTCCATGTCGGACAGACCGGCATGGAAACCATGTCGGAAACCGTCATCGTAATCTCAAGGGCCGAATGGCCTGCCATTAAGATTACATGCCACATTCCGACTGGTGGACGGGCATGCACCATTCAAATCATGCCCCTAGTGGCTGCAAGATAACTGCATTTGTGACTGCCTGTTTAGTAGTCAAAAATACCAATATATATGTGTCTAGAGGAGTTCGGACAACTTTTTTGGCCCAGTGCTATGGCACTTGCTGCACCATTCAAATCATGACCCTGTTGCTTGCAAGGTAACTGCACTTGTGGCTGCCTGTGTTGTAGTAAAGTATAGCATAGCTCTTATATATCAACTTTATTTTTAATGTTCAATGATTATTACAAAATTTAGAATTTGATCATGATGACTAAATATATTAAGCTAAAAATAATCAATTTGATAATGCCTTCAAAGTGCAAAGAAAGGTACTGAGGCATGAATAGGAAATGCCACTAACATTCTAAGCCTAAAGCATCTGCTTTACAAAACTAATTAATAAAAATCAAGCATTCCAGCATACTGTTAGAAGCTGTCTGCCTTATCCATGGGGAAAGATCCTATGTTGACAGTGAATGGGGCTTAACCCGTTCCCTGCTCATGACGGAACCACTCCGTCATGAGCCACGGGCGCCGTGTGCTCATGACGGAGTGGTTCCGTCATGCTGCGGCCGTTGGCGGCCGCTCTGCCCACGCGGCACTGATTCCCCGCCTGTGCGGGCGATCAATGCAAGTGGGCGGAGTCATGACGGAACCACGCCGTCATGAGCACAGCTCGCCCGTGACTCATGACGGCGTGGTTCCGTCATGAGCATGGCGGCGCCGCGCTCACCCCGCAACCCCCCAGCGCCGCGGCAAAATTCGTGCCGCGGCGAAGGGGTTAAACAGTGTGAGCAGCTTTAGTAGAAGTATCGTAAATGCGTGTAGCCAAGGGAAGTTAACAAAAACAAAGGGTTCCACACAAATGTGAATAAACACAGAAATTCTGCAATAGGAACTGACAAGAGTCCACTTTTAAGATATATTAAATACAAGAGATTTCACAAGCTCTGTGCAGGTGAAACCTAAAAAGACGTTTGATTGCATTATAGTCTTTGTATTCCCAACCATATTACTCTGCCTATGTTTGTCACTTTTTGTAATATTCAAGAATTTCACATGAGAAGATGACCAGGGAATAAGGGAGGGAATATGGACTTGGACGAGGAAGATCTGGACTTGGAGTAATGCAGATTGCTGAATTGACATATGTACCAATAGTATACAAGACGGAAGTCCTCATCCTGGGACCATCACCCTCCGCCTGGGATGACTCCTGGTAGCCCCCAGCCCTGGGCACCGCCCCCAAGCCAACAGACCACGCACGCAACCTGGGCTTCATCCTGGACTCCTCCCTCTCGATGACCAGACAAGTCAACGCCATCTCCTCATCATGCTTTCACACCCTTCACATGCTTCGCAAGATCTTCCGATGGATCCCGACCGAAACCAGGAAGACGGTCACCCAGGCCCTCGTCACCAGCCGACTGGACTACAGAAACACCCTCTACGCCGGAACCACAGCCAAGCTACAGAAAAGACTACAACGCATCCAGGACGCCTCCGCTCGACTCATCCTGGACATCCCCTGACGCAGCCACAGCTCCGGCCACCTGAGGGACCTGCACTGGCTCCCCGTCAACAAGAGGATCACGTTCAGGCTCCTCACCCACGCACACAAGTCTCTCAACGACCTGGGCCCCAAGTACCTCAACGACCGCCTGACCTTCTACACGCCCACCCGCCAGCTACGGTCTACTAGCCTCGCCCTGGCCGCCGTACCACGCATCCGAAGAGCCACCGCCGGAGGCAGATCCTTCTCCTACCTGGCGGCCAAGACATGGAACTCCCTCCCCATCCACCTTCGGCTGACCCAGGACCACCTCGCCTTCAGGAGACAACTCAAGACCTGGCTGTTCGAGCAGTAGCGGACCCCTTCCCCCAAGCGCCGAGAGACACTGCCGGGTGAGTAGCGCGCTATACAAGTGGTATGATTGATTGATTGATTGATTGATTATACAATGCCATTTTTGCCCTTTTTTCATTGGACCAAAGGTCAACACAGAGAGACTGAGAAGCTCTGAAACATTCTGCACCCTGTAAACACATTGTCATGACTCAGTGTACATCTGATTTGTGTATCACTCTTTCCATATTTTCTTTCCATTGAGAAACTAAGAAGGTAAAATAATATCTTCACTGTCAAAATCTCCAATCAATAAACATTTAAAGCTGTGGAGGCTAACCCTTTCGCAGGGAAGGTACTCAAAAAATGTATTATTTGTGTTTAAGATTTTCCCTTGCAAAGTTTCAACAGCCAGAATTTTCTGGGGTCACAATTTCAATAATACATGAAGGCTATACATCAGCGTGATGATCCATTTCAATGACTTCCAGGCACTATGCAGTAGGCCACTAGGTGGTTACTCATCAACAAGGGTCTCTCTCAGTACCAAACAATACTTACATCTTTTCAACCATTCACCACAACATTGGATTAGATTTGATCTTCAGTAATAGAGATGTACACAAAGGTCCAGATTTACAAAAAGGTTTGCATTGCCCTTGCGACATTCAAGGTGATTTAAGGCAATGCAAGCTCTTTATGGGGATTTACTAAGCTACGCAAAGCCACCTTGCTTGGCTCTTCGTGGCTTAGGTAGTCCACAAAAACACAACATAGCACCAATTGCTGCCTTATTTCTCAGAGTTGGAAAAGCATTCCCATGCATCCTCCTATGGATTTTTAATGCAATTTACTAGGGGTAGTCAACCTGGGATTGCACCAAAATGCTACGCCTTACCAACAACGGCCCTCATTACAATGTGGGTTGGAGTTGCCTCCGACCGACACCGTTTCGTGGAAGGAACCACCCGACCATAGGTCGGCGATTCTTACTGCACAATTAGGATGCAACTGCTCATGGTGCAGTCACATACTTCCATTTTTCAATGGGAGCTTGTGCAGTGGGCTGAAACCGCCCGTAGCACAAGCTCCCCTTGAAAAATTGAAGTTTTTAAACATCCCTGTTCTGTGTGGCAGGCACCGTGTCACAGGATGCAGGGATGTTAAGGGGGCACCAGGGCCTAATGCGGAGGGCCAGGAGGGAAGGGGGCCCTGCTGCGGGACCTCAAAGTCCGTTTCTGACAGCCAATCCATGTCGGAAAGGCTGAAATGGATTGGCTGTCAAAAACGGACATTATAATCCTGACAGCGGAAACGACATCCTAAAGGAATTATGAGGGCTTTCTGACTGACTGAGGGACTCCTTTTTTTTATTTATTTTTTATTTATTTTTTATTTGTAGGCCAAGTATTTTTTTTTTGAAAATGAGAAAGAGCATCCAGCATAGATCCTGTTACACAAATACAATATTCATAATTCATTTTAAGTCTGAGAAACCGCCGTCCAAACGTTTCATACAAGTATATTACACAATTCATCATATTCTAAGAAAAAGAAAAACTTGATAGAAACAATTAGGAAGGAAAAACAAGATCAATTATGTTTTGTTTTAGTGCTGCAGGTACAACATACAGAAAAAGTGCACGTAATATACTAGAAAGATCAAGACCTAATAAGTGCAAATAATTCCTAAATAATAATAATAATTCCTGAATTATATATAGAAAACTCAGGACTGAGCGACTCCTTGAGACCGTCAAAAATGCGTTGGATTCCCTGGCCAGTTTAAACTCACCTCTGTCATCATAATATGGCGGTTGGACTTTAAACCTACCATTCTGTCTGACATTGTAATCAGGCCCAAAGGCGCAATGAGGAGAAATATCTTTATTTCTCCTTGTAATTTGCATAGCTCCCTGCACAAAACAATCCTGCCTGTAACGCAGACCTCCTTGCACCTTGGCGCAAGTGTGTCTGTGTTGGAGCATGGCAGCACTCGGTGCACCAGCGCAGCGAGACAGTTGGAATGCATAATTCCTAAGTAAATATGGCTCAGTTCTGCTCTCTCCCTGTCATGCAATGCAGCGCAGCAAGTTGTCCTGCTATGTTGCGTGGCTTTTCATATATCTGCCCCCTTTGGTCTTTTTCCTAAAGCAGACCATGGATGCCTCCTTCCCTGTGTGAATTTCGCACTGGGAAATTATTATTATTTTCAAATTGATTGATTCATACCAGCCATGTAGCAAATCATTTGCCATTTAGCCAGGTCTAGCATCAGAGAAGATAAAATTACTCTGATCATTTCATGTGTCACTTCCTCTTTAACTTCAAGCACCTATTTCTTTTTCTTTGTACGAATGTGAGTTAAATCTTGGATACTTTGAACCTGGTGTATGACTCCTTTGGTCAACCAAGCTTTCAACGTCATTGCTTGCTGGGGAAAGGGAGGCCTTTTATGTTCCCCAACCTAGGCCTAAGTAGCAAAGTGACCTTTCACCTGCAATTTGTACTACCTTACTCTGCCTAACGGTTTTGACACTGACCTTTGACCCAGTTTTGTGCTGAATTAATGACGATTAGTTTCCTTGAAACTAGCCTCATTTATTATGTATGAGACTTCTTAGTAAAATCCCCTGCAAATGATGTGCATAACAGGAAAAACATACTCTGTAAAAAGGTCAAGGCTATCTTCATCCTGGTGCGACAGAACTACTTTGCATAATTGCAAATATTGTTTGAGGCTCATTTACATAATCATACTCACAACATATCGATTTTGGTAGGAACCCTGAGGCTATCTTTCTGGTATAGAAGAGTAGCACCTTCACTAAGTAACTAGAGGAAACGCTTCCACGCTTCCACAAGACACTGAGGTCCCTGCATGCTGAAGCTTCAACACGCAGTGGTCTGACATCCCTTGTGGGGTGTCCAACTCATGACCAAGACGGGGTCCTTCACTCTGTCCCATCAGGTAATGAGGTTGGCTTTTTCCAGGGGGATTCTTGGCTTTACATCCACATACATGCTAGGTACCATTACGTAGGCTCCGCATCATAGCAGTACGCTTGATTACAGTCATGTTTATATGCCTGCATAATTTCACTGCTTTAGCACCATGGTAGAATTCTACCATCTGTTTCCTTTGTTGGTGCTTGAAATCTCTTACTTTAGCTTCTGTCTATCGATTGTCGCAGTAAACATGTTTTATACTAGAATGATGCTGGTTCAATAAATGCTTATTGAAAACATCCCCAATGTTTATTCTGTGCATCTCTCTGAGGCTAATTGAGCATGATTGACTGAGCGAAAAGTACTGTACTGTTTCCACGATCCCAGAAGGGTCAAGGGTTGTCATGTCTGATGGTTGACAGAAACTATTCGCTCCTTGTTAAGGTTAGCAGGCTTATAGTGGCTCTGTGAGCTAGCTGGTCTGCAGGCTCACATATCCTTTGGGTGTGTCCGGAATCAGTCTAGACACCAATCCCTTAGTTTATGTTACCTACAAACGTAGTTTATGTTACATACAAACGCACAGATCCTATGTATTTTTAGGAACTACACGATAGGGACAGGGCTAAAGCTTTCATTATATTATTTCATATTACAATCATTTGTAGGGGTGCATTTCCACTGTTTATATGGTGCTGTGGTGTTAATTTTTTGCATGGTTCTATATTTCCTCGTTTCCTCATGACCTTTTGTGTCATCGTGTTTCATTTATTGTTTAGTTGCTGAACTATTGGAAAGGGTGTGTTTGCTGTAGGATTTTGCTATTTAATCTGTTCAACCTGGTTGAACATTTGGCCATTGCACAGCCTGAAGCGTAAATGCTGTCAAACAACCTGATTTGCCAGTTTATATCTACTCTGGCGGGGAGCATATGGTAAGGTTTAGCTGACATGCTCAGAGGAGTTTTTGGGGTAAGTCAGTTTGAGAATCTGCTTCTGAGGTGCCATCACTTAACTGACTTTATGACTTTGGTGCCATGTTGTCTGCCTTAGAGAAAGATGTGGTTTAAAATGCTCTGTTGGAATTGCAAGGGTGTTGTGCATAATACAGAACCAGGAGGTAGGTTTAGTGCTTTCTGTTGAAATGTAGTGATTCGCATAGGTATGCAAGCCAGTATACTGGACGATATCATATCTGATCTGAGTTGGATGCATGATCTGCATAAAAGGTTTTGTTGTCCTTTTAACTGTGAAGAATGTAGATTAAGGTTAGTCAAATGTATAACATATCTAGGCTGATCTGGGTGTTCTACATAATATGTTGCACTTGATGTAGTATTGTGTTGTGGGTATCATTCAGGCAGCATATCGTTATCATGGTGATGTGTAAAGTAACATAATAACGTTATTGCTCCACTGTATAGTCTGTCTAGGCATATTGAATGTGTGCATTACACCTGATTATGGCATTGGACCACATTAAAGAAAAACTTGCCACATGTAAATCTGCGAAATTAATAAAATGATGTGCTTCAGGGCAAATGGTTTGTCAGGGCCTCAAGACTTTCGCCAATTGAAAAGTCCCACGGTACCTATATCCTTCAAATATAAAATTGTTGATATGTGCTATATGAGTAATCAAGAAGAGTCAGTGCAATTTGGCCAATGATTCATAATATCGCGACTTATAGAGTGAAGGGGTGGGCAGTATGCATACGAATTTACCTTTATGTGTCCTTGGAAGTGAATGGAGAATGGTATTTGCCCCTGTTTAATGTACATTATAACAATCCAAACTGAGGGAAGATGGAGGCTAGTCACACAGAATCGTTCTTGTACAATGTCAGCCCAAAAGATACCACTGATATGAGCTGAAGGCTGTTTATTTTTAATCTTCTAGCTGCAAATGCAAGATACTGCAGAAAATACATTTTCTACCATATTGATCAAGGCTGGTATGTATTAGCTTGGAGAGTCAGACTGGCCCCAGAATCTAGAGAATAGATTGGAATCCTAATCATGTATGTCTTCAGGAATAAAGAGTTATGCAATTTCTAAACTTCCAAGGAGCACATAGAAAATGTTTATGAGTCCTGCTCAAATATGATTTATAAGCCACACAGTTTCAGTAAATTATGGAGGTATTTATGAAGTCAACTGATATGTTTTTTGCAAGGAATGTGAATAATTATTGGACTCCTTGGAAAAGTACTATAGGCATCTGCTTAGTTATCTTTAACTGTAAATAGTTAATAGTGTTTAATACAAAAATAGTAGGAAGAATATATGTAATGATGAGAGCTGTTAAAGAAGTGTATTGGGAAAAAAGTTTCAAGCAGAACACACCTTTAAAAAAGTAGGGATTGTTTAAAAGCAATATTATTGATGCTAGAAGAGGATATTGATCTGCCTGTTGCCCATTGAAGTTTGTTCTCTACTGCTCTGTTGAATTCATAAATGAAATTTGGCATGCGGGGTTTTGAGATATCAATGAGCGGTGAGTACTCCTGTAATGGCGGGATATGGAAAATCGTTGCCTAATTGTCACCAGACAAAAACATTGTGTCCTACATATTGTTTTCAAAAATATTGCTCCATTGGATTTGAAAATTTAAAATCTACACACAATGCAGTGTTACTTTTGTGTATAATACTTCATCCACAATATTTATGTTAGATGTTATTTTTGGTATTGATATTCTGACATAGTTTACTTTTTGGTCTTTATATCTCATTTAATTGCATCTCATATTTTTAAGTGATATTGACCATCAGCAGCTTCACATTGTCTGGAACTATAATATTCTCATGTCAACTTTCACCCTCCACTGCTTTTTGCCTTCCTCTGTCTTTAGAGGGAATGTTGCTTCTGATGCACATGCTCGCTGCTTCAAACACAAATATGCCATTGTGTCAGACAAGTAATGCCACCAGAAGTACTATGCTCAGAGTAATAATAATGTCCCATGAAGATTGCACTTCAATGGGGTACTATTACTAATTAGTGTACTAATCAACTGTGATTCTAGGAAGATCCACCAAGATAGAGGAAGGGGAAATGCCCCTGTCATGAATTCTCCTGTTTGCAATGTATACAGGATTGCAAAATCGTGTTTAAGAGTCAGAAACACTTTTCTGATTCGTAAAAGGGTTTCTTACCCAGTAAAATACGTGTGATCTCTAATCCCTTTTTTAGGTTGAGCCTAGCGGCAGCGTGCATGCGCTGCTCTGCGAGGCATGATGTAATCCCTCTGTGGGGTTAGACCAGGCCCACTGCTTTCAATTTGTTGTTTCATGTGCTATTCTAAATTGCTTTCATTTTATAAGTAAAACGCTTCTCTTTTTCCCACCTGTTGGTGTGTTTTAACTTTCCTGACGACTGGCCCCTTTACATGTGGCCTTACGTTTGGGTTTAGCAATTGTTTGTTCGGTGCACTATTTTATGTTTTTACATTCAGTGGTCCTGCGACGTTTCTTGCTTTACCGTGGCCTCTCATTCACTTTGTGTGTGTGTATGTAATCTGCTCCTGCCTCTAAGCGCTGCTCATGTTGCCTTTGCTCCCTACCTTCCAGTTGTCCATGTTCACAACCTCCATTGTTTCTTTTTGGGGGGGGTTATTTAGCAGAACCTCGACCTGAAGGTATCAGAGTGCTTTACATGAGCACCAGTTGTGTTACAGACGGACACATTCATTTTAGGCACGGGGAGATTAGGCGATTAGCCCACCTTGGTTTGTGTCTTTAGGTGCAGCTGCATGGTATTCCTCAACTGTTAGTAGTGTTCGCGAGGGCGTTAGCAACGGATTCAGTCGGGACGTAGTTTCAGCACAGTGGCGACTGTAGAGATGATGCATAATGATGTGAGTAGCAGCAAGAAACACAATCAACGGCCACGGCTGACCGCGCATGCGCTGAAGGATTTTGCGAGGGGCATTAGCCTGAACCTATGCCTGCTTTGGACAAAAAAGTTACTGCCCCAACTCCTTGACAAAATAAGCATTTGCTATGCAACAGGTCTCGCATTTGTGAAAGTTTAAGCTATGGGCATTGTCATTTACAATGCCAGTAGCTGAAAGTTCTGCACATGTGATTGCAAACATTTTTTGTTTGTTCGGTCCTAGGACTCCAAATACAACCTGGATCAGTAAACCTGGTGGAAATACATCCAAATAGACTGTATTTAATTCTTAGACAGAGAGCAATTAATGGAGACTAACAAACATTCCACTAAAGTCTTCTTTCTTTCTGAACAATGTCACTAAATGTGTGACGTCATATTTTTTAGCATCGTATAGTATTTCTGTTTGATTTTGTGATAATTATTTTCCTTTCTTTTTATAAGTTGTAACTCAAATTTCTGTTTGAAAACAAATGCGATTTTCCTGGATTCTTTGATATCTGAATCTTAGTTGTGTGTCCCTTTCAGACCTGTAGCCCTTGCTTTTAATCAAGAACAAAATGCCTGTTGGTATGTTTGAGCTTATACTGATAATGGTGCGGAAAAAAAATACAAGGTCGTGAATGCAAAGTGTTGTTGGTGAGGGAGATGACAAAACAAGCAGTCAAAGCCAATAGGTTACACCTTTGTGACCTACTGTCTTTGACAATGTTTTTTAGACAAGCTGTATAGCATTCTCAATGCTGTACAGCATGGCTAAAGAATTTATTAAAAGCCTTTAGGTGTGCTCATCATGCATGTGCGCACCTACTAAATCACGTGGTTGCCTTTTTTATTTTTAGTTAGTCATCCAGGTGGATTGGTACACTTAAAGGAAAGAAAACTAGCAAGATAATTTTTTTTAAAAAGCGGGTGGTAGGAGCAGATGGCGCAAAAGCGACAAGGAGACAGAAGCAATATGGGTGGTTCCGATGGGGGTAGAAGCAACACAGAGGGGTAAGGGGGAGCTTAAGCAACATGGAGAGTGCAGTTGGAGGGCGGATGAAACACAGAGGGTGAAGATGGGGGGAAGAAACACAGAGAGCAGGATGCAGAAGCAACATGGAGAGTACAGGTCCGACAGAAGCAACCCAGAGGTCACGGGTGGGAGAAAAGCAAACAGATGAAAGAAAGCAATGAGGAGCTGGAGGGGGAAGCACACCGATGAGAAACAGGAACATGAAGCGCTGCTGAAAGGAGAGAAGTGCACGAGGAGGACAGGTGGAAAACACATACACTATTGTGGACTGCTTAACTAAAAAGAAACAATCGAGCATTGGAAAGACACAAGTAATGTGTCCATGTTCACGGGGAGGGACAAACACAAGAAGAGGAAGGATAGTCGACACAAGATGAAACATAAGAAGCAAGTAAATGATACTGACAATAAAGCCAATCACTGGGCAATGGGTGGCTCTACCCCCACTGTAAACTAACAATACATCCCACAACAGACAGCGCATGCGATTTTTAGTGGGTGAGACCTAAAAATGCCCACTTACAATTTTGGTACCATATCATGATGTCATTCAGTGCGGAGCACAGGTGCAGATGGTGTCTGTGAATCTTCAGCACATACATTTGTTGAAGTTGAAATTGTTTAGGTACATTTAACCTCATAATAATATAGAAATGTGCCTTAACATTATCATGGAAAATGTGTGTCGATATAGTGGTTAGGGAAAATGTGCTACTACTAAACGTGCAAAAAGTGAAAAAGCCGTTTATATCTGCAGAAAGCTCCCATTTCTATCGTTCTTTTGCTACTAGCCTCAATGTTTTCTTGATTCTTTCCTATCCCTGTAAGAAAATAACTGCTTTTTTGTAAATGCTGACTTAACGTTATAATTGAACTGCAGAACTTGACATCTTCGTGAAATGAACTGTTTGCTTCAAAATGTATTTCTTTCCATCTCCCACTATATGATTTCATCTTATTTTAAGATCGTTTTCCTTGCCACATGCTTATAATGAACAAATATATTAAAGTAAGAAAATGCTTGCTATAGTTTTGAATTCCAGGCTCTAACCAGGACATGCTAGATATTAATATTTCATCTCATAGAGGAGTCTATTGTTACACATTGGGACATTGAACAGCTAACAAAGTATGCTTTTAAAGGTTCTCATGAGGACCTCCCTAGATGTATCTTTTTGTAATGTTGTAGCCGCATTCAAATATACAATATGTCGACACGGATATTTACTGTGGGAATCGAGAGAGAAGATGACTGACCATCGGAAGATCATTTATCATTGGTTCAAAATGACTTAGGCACCTGTTTTTGCAACATTTCTTTGTGCCTTTCTATTTAGTGCGTGTTCCTAGCTAGAGAGTAAAGGCATTTTATGCACTCGTTCCCTGCCATGCCCTTTAGCACTTGACTGTGCTATTTCTTACCCAAATTATTGTATGCTACTGCTAACGGTGATCATTCATGTTTTCCTTACCATTGTGAGGAGACTTTCTCTCTTTATGTTGCCCATAGCTACTGCTGTGATTATTTCCTTCTATCAGTTTTGACTGTTGCTACTGCAGCTGCAAGGGAACTCGGCTGACTTTTCAGAACTACTCTTTAGGCGAAGTTCGACCTTTGCAAACACAAGGAGATGATGGACGGAGAGCTGAAACTTTTCAGACACTCACTCCACAGATGTGGGTTGAATCTATCATCGTTCTTGAGCTCATTTTGCCAGCCCAGTTCAGACACGGCTATTTGCAAATCAGTCTTGCCCTGTGCCTCATGGGAACAGTCCAGCCTGAACTACCAAGCCATGTCTTCCCCAGACCGGAAACAAGCATCCTGGGACCGGTTTCTGGGTAATGCCCTTTATCAGCCAGGCTAGCTTGAATCCAGTGGCAAAGTGAGCAAAGGACCCACATCTGGGCATACCATGCCAACTTAGGCTGAACCAAAGCAAAGGGATATGATGGACGGAGCGCTGAAACTTTTCAGACACTCACCCCCATTCACAGATCTGGGTTGAATCCATCATCGTTCTTTAGCTCATTCTGCCACCCCAGTTCAGGCACAGCTATATGCAAATCAGTCTTGACCCTGTGCCTCAAGGGAACAGTCCAGCCCCAACTGCCAAGCCATGCCTTCCCTGGACCGGAAACAAGCATCCTGGGACCGGTTTCTGGGTAACACCCTTCATCAGCCAGGCAAGCTTGAATCCAGTGGCAAAGTGAGCAAGGGACCCGCGTCTGGGCATACCCTGCCAACTTAGGGCAACCTTTAACAGCTATTAATCTTTTGCTCATATTTTTTACTTGCTGTTTTCCAAAAGAACTCTTTATGGGTTTCCACTAGGATTGGTTAGGTCCTTTAGATTAAGATAGGGCCAAATTCCTCTATGGAACACGCTGTTATTTTGGGCCTTTTTTAAAAGCTCCTTTGCTCCACCCCAGTGGCCCTTTTTTTGATGCAGCAGCAGCGCTGTCAGTGTGCTATACTGCACCATATCTACAAACTGACACATTGGGTCCAATACGCCAGTTTGTAGAGCCCTGCATAACATTATACCTGCGCCAGGTATAATGTATGCAGGGTAGGTGTGCCCAACACAAAAAAGCTACGTAGAACTGGTGCTGTGAAATTTACAACATTTCACTGCATAAGTGTATAACTTCACTGCTTCAAAATCCTTACGCCTGCTCAGACAAAGCGTAAGGTATGATGCAGGGCTTTTACAATGGAACTTGCCTATGTGTTCTGATGCATTGCTGAAGCTGCATCAGTTTTACGACCAACTCAGCAATGCATCACATTTGCATCAATAGATGTGTCAGAATTTATAATGTATATGTTAATACATGTGCCATGGAGCCCTGTATCCAGTACATCCATGGTGTTGCAAGGACATTTGGCGCAGGCGCAAAGATACTGACACATTGATGCCAATGCGTCAGTTTCTTGTAATCGAGGCTCTTTGTATGCTGTCTCTAACCAAAATGTTTCTTGATATTTCTGTAAACAGACTTATCTGATTAACATAAATAAAAAAAACGGAAATACAGACTAATCTCTTAATGAGAAGTAAAGCTTTTAAAACTTCAGCAAACCTCTCATCATTGACTAATCATTAAATGCTGTAAGTTGATGATTATTTTAGAAATGTAGCCGGGTTATTCTCCATTCTAACACAGTGGCAAAGATTTGTCCACTTGTAGAAATTGTTGGCAAAATTGGAGTTTCAATAGAGCGTTTTAAGGTGGAGCTATTTATATTTTTTTATGACATTTCCGCACTCGCACATTAACTCAGAAATTCTCTGATAAATTTCTAACACAGAGAGGTAAGAGCAGTTCTGTGTTTCCGTGTTGTGCAACCATGATACGGCCCATGGCGCAAGTTGTGGTAACTATTGCCCATAGGATAAATGTGCTTATTGCCATAGACTCTGACTCAGGTGTTAGGGCTTCAGTAGCATTAGCAGCTTATCTGCAAGAAAGACCTTAACTGAACCCCTATGCTTAGGATCTTGCCTCAAAGTGTGTTTAAGGACGAGTCCTATTTAATTTCTGGCTCCACCAGAGTGGCTGCATATTTTACCCTTGTAGGCACATACTAGAACAAAATGTAGTTCAGATGTACCCTTGTTGGCCAGAGCCAATCCGAGATGATTTTTTAAGCGATTGATGTGTATAGCAGAAGGCAAACATAAAAAGCATCGTGTCCCACTTTCCACATTCATTTTCTGGCATTTATTCTTATACAGGAATATATGTACAATCCTTGTTTCCACATGTTTTTCACATTTAAATTCACAGATGCAGTACCAGAGTTGTACTGCTGCTAGAAGTCATTCTGTGGTTTTGAATGACAGTCGTGTTAATTGCCCAAAAATTCACTTACTGTACATTTAAGATATTTTTTTTTACACGTCCAACCTCTGAATGAGGATCTATGTGTGTCTGGTGGGTGGGGGGGGCGGGGGGGGCAGGGTTATAATAACATAACAGCAGCCCTCGTTGTACATTGTGTATGGGTAAATAGTGCCTTCAAGGGATTTGTTTAGAGAGAACTAAGTTGTGCAACTTGCCTATAGGATAAAGATATACCTATAGATGAGATTTATCTTGAAATATAAATTTCATACAGTTATATATTATGCATTAGTCATATATATATACAGATCTTTTTTATGTTGATTTTAAAGCAGTTAAATAATCAAAAAGGAAAACAGACAAAAGGTGTGTGAGGAACAAAATTCATTTATATCAACAAATGGTGATTAGGGTACCTAAAATTAAGACAGTTATACAACATTAGGGAGGAAGTACTACATTCAATGATTCCTCCACTTCAAGATATATCAAACACTTTTCTCTCATAGTGTCCATTTTCAACCAATACGCTGCGATTCAACTTAAGCATACAAGAACAGCTTAAATTTAGAAGCAAGATATTTGTGGTTCTCCTTGTAAGCACGGAAGTCACGACTCCAATTGATTTGTATATTGCAGCCACTAATTACGAGGTAAAATTGATAAATTCACGTCTATCAAATGCTTAAGTTTAGGAATGTTTTTAATGGCTTAAACATAAAAAATTGCACATCGGTCCTTGTAAGTGAAGAGAAACGTTAGGAATTAATAATAGGAACGATCATTATAAATCCTACGACTAAGGACTTCACCTGTTGGACAGAAATTATAAATTATAATTTATTCTTGTGTCGTATTTGATTCATGCACTATTCAAAGTGTCTGTAATAATCATAGAATACACCAATGACTGCTAAGGCATTGCTTAAATGACAAATTGAATCCCCATCTGAACTTCAGAACTTATGATAATTGATTTGTTAATTGATAATATTGTGTCGATTGCTTAGGTGTGTGTGTTATATATTCTATATATTCATTGTATTTTTTTTAATTTATAGGGGTCAACTTTTAATAACCAGTCCTGAAGATGGTCTTATAAAATCGTACATAAAGACCGAAACGTCGACTGTCACACTGTTTTCTAGATAAATGTACAAATATCTCTGAAAAAGTGTTTGATATATCTTGAAGTGGAGGAATCATTGAATGTAGTACTTCCTCCCTAATGTTGTATAACTGTCTTAATTTTAGGTACCCTAATCACCATTTGTTGATATAAATGAATTTTGTTCCTCACACACCTTTTGTCTGTTTTCCTTTTTGATTATTTAACTGCTTTAAAATCAACATAAAAAAGATCTGTATATATATATGACTAATGCATAATATATAACTGTATGAAATTTATATTTCAAGATAAATCTCATCTATAGGTATATCTTTATCCTATAGGCAAGTTGCACAACTTAGTTCTCTCTAAACAAATCCCTTGAAGGCACTATTTACCCATACACATTATCTGCCCAAGCCCTCAAGGGTATATTGGGTCATCCACTACACAGATCTCGTTGTACATTGGCACCAACCTCCACAGAATTCCTTACTTCAGAAATCCATCCCCTCGATCCTACTTAATGAAAGCAGGCAAAAACTATGCTCTCAAAACTTAGAGAAATTATTTTAATACCTCTTTCGAGCACACTACATCAAAGCTATGAAATTTAAAGAATCAACATGAAATTCTCCTTTTATTGACGATCAGAATTAAGGGGTCAATTTAGCAACAGTATTTCATTATTATGTGTCAATTTCACAACACAGAAAGAACTCCCTCTATTTACATTCAATTTCTTACATCAGTCCAGGAATTCCAGCTAACTGGGAGATTCCTTACAGTTTTCCTACAAACAATCTGATCTTGGAAGGGTCCTCCTATTCAATGGAGTTGCCCAATCCATGGGATCGAGGGTGGTGTCTGGTTCAGAAAAGAAAGTGCCACAGGCCCTTTTAAAGAGGTAGGTTTTTAAAGTGTTCACTGAACTGAAAGAAGATGAACTCATAAACAAAGTCTAGCTAATTTCACAGGAGGAGGACCATAACTACCAGAGCTTTAATCAATGCTTCCGATACCTGGAGTTATTTTAGTAGGAGCAGACAGCATTTCTGGATAACAGATTTCTCATGGGTAGTGTGTGACCATTTCTTATAAGTAGCAAGTGCCTCTACAATGAAAGGCTGCATGTATGGGACACAAAACCTGGAACTGGTTGTTTTACTGCTTCAGAATATAAAGGCGGGGCATCAGTGCCCAGGTGACGTGGTTGTGTTTTTTTTAAATTTAGGAATAGTCCACATGCCAAGTTCTGGATCATTAGCAGTTCCACATTTGTGCTTCTTCTAGGTCCTTAACTGCATTTAACCTATTTGATATTATGAGTAAAAATGCCAGAATTGTTGGAATAAGAACCCATAAGCATTCTGCAAGCAGCTAGCCTTGTCTTTCGTTTGCTTCAAAATACACAAGGTGAACAGGAGGATTAGTGCAGACTCAAAATTGGGAAACCGATAAGCAAGGTAACAGTCACTGATCCTTGGCAACACAACTAACTCTGAAAAGCACAGCAATTGTTTAAAGTGAGTAAACTATTCACCTGAAGATAGCACTGTGCGATTATTTCGTGAACATAAAGTTCATAAGTAGAAAAAACTTCTCTGAAGGACCAGTACCTACTTCATGACATGTTTCATACATTCAGAAAATTGCAATTTCTGGCAGCTGTCCTTCAAAGCACTGGAAACACATTTATTAAGTCGCGTGAGACAAGTCATCTCCACTTGAAGCATCTGTCACTGGGCCGGTGACAATGGCAATGGCAGAGTCTAGAGGGGCGAGCCAACTTGTACCAGTAACGTCAGGCCTGACTAGCAGGCATTAAATTACCAAACAAGCACACAAGAGGGCTTTTTGCTTTTCAGTAGCAGGCTTGTGGCCTCTTGAAGAGGCCATGAGCCTGCTACTGAAAAGCAACAAATCAATTAGATGTCGGCCTGTCAGGAGATTAATAAATAGGTCTTTCACAGTGATACTCGCACTACCTAAATCTGTGGGTCCAGCTAAGCTCTGCCTAGTATTGTGCTTTTTATTACTCGCACATGAAACACATCATCCTATAATATAACACCAATACACACAAGCAGAGCAGGCCCTACCATAAATCAAGCTGCCTCCGTCAGCACCCCTAAGCGACAAGTGGCACCTGCAAACATGATCCATTCTTTGTTGGGTTGGGAGAGGGAGGGGTTCCAGTAGGAGAAAACTGATGTAAATTAGGCAAAATAGCACTTACTTATTGTGGCACCAACAGTATTCACGTGAAAGCTTTACATACACCCGGTCCACGAGTAAGTCAGAAGACTCCCGGCCCGGTTGGGGATCTTGAAGCAGTGGTGGTCGGTCTCAAACTAAGTGAGACTGCTGCAGTTCTTAATCAGCAGGACTGTCTACTGCAAACCTTCACTGCAGAGACTCCACTAAAGAGAGCGCATGGTGGTGGTGCGCGTTACTAGTATATTTTCACCGTACAGCGCGGGGGCTGGCCGAAAAATATGCCCAGGGCAGTCATTGGTAGCGCTTTTGCGTGCTACAAGATTGACGGCCCTGGAACCAACATACACTGTACGCCGTGCGCTGCACCAGCACTAAGCTAGGTGGTTCAGCATTTGCAAGCATGTGCGATTGCACTTACATACACATGTGCAGTGCTGTTCAGCGACAGCCGCACGTGTGGGTGTGGGGGGTGGTGGGTGACCATGTACATCACTGTCAATGTCCCTAACAAAATCCTGGACTAGCCACAGGCTACCAGTGCCGCGCAGCCGCCGCCCGCAAATTAGTGCCACCTGGGGCGGACCGCCCCCACCGTCCCCCCAGCTATGCCCCTGAAAAGTGGTCATCAAGATCCTGTTATGTCTAAGTGTTGAGAATTATGAAACGGACGCATGTGCCAAAGTATTTTACAGTTTTGTTCTGCATACAGTTGTCGATTGCTCAGCTTTTGGTGGTTGTGAAGTTTCAAGATACCTTTGTCCATTATGTTGCATTCATATCCCTCTGTATTTAGGCAAGTTTTTGCAAGTTAGAAAATAATATCTAATTTATACGCTTCAGTTAGCATGGCAAGACTTCAGTCACCTTGCTTTGATAGTAGGCCTGGGAGGTGAACTCCACTCCATTTGCGGTGCTCGCAGAGTTTTCCGCACTCCGTGCTCCGTAGAGCATGGGGAGTTCTGAAAATATTCGCCCTCCCGCATTGAGAAACCTTTTTCTCGTGTTGAGGAAGCTGCCGCTCGAGTAGAAAAACTACTCGAGCAGCAGAAAAGAAGTAGCGTCCTCTTGCGCTGTGCATGGTGCCATTCAAACTGATTTTATAGCATGGGACAAACAAATGTAATCCGCCGCTTGCGGAACTCCACGTAGTGCTGCACAGTTTTTTAGTCACTACGTGGAACTCTGCCCAGTCCTAATTGATAGCTCTTCATATTTTCATTATAATAGTGCATGTTTCTTTCATCAGATTAAGCCTTTCTCTCTCTCTCTGTGCTTGTGAGTAATTCCATTTCAGGAAAAGCATCTAAAATGAAGCATCAACTATGGTGTCTGTACGTGCTTTAAATGTCGTGTTCTCTCAAGGAAGCAATGGTCAGGAAGTTCCTTTCTTTTGTAACTTTACAAGGTTGCCTGCAAATGTCCTGTGTGTATCATTCATTAGCTGAGCAAGCTGTGGAATTTCTGTGTTACATAAAATGGCAATTTGTTTCCTTAAATAATTATGCATAACCTAACCAATTAAATGTATGAGGAAGTAGGTGTCTCTAGAACTATCTTGTTTACCAGCATAGTTTCTGGATATGTGCTTGCAACATTGCTAGTCCAACCCTATTAAATCCTATCATACCATGAAATGTATGTGGCTTCTGTTCCCTGAAACATTGAAAAAAACTGTGCAATTCTGGAGATTAACCAGTTTCTTTTTGCCTTTTTAATGGCACACACTCTAAATCAGTTGGTCTATTTGAGTTACACTTTCTTTAGCTTTCTGACTGAACAGAACCTATGTTAGTCTGTCTATTTGATTTATATGTAGGGCCAAAATTATCAAGGTTTTGCATCACCCTTGCATCACGCAAGGTGGTGCAAAGGCAATGCAAAACTTTAGTGAGATTTATTAAGCCACGCAAGACCACCTTGCGTGGCCCTGCATTGCTTGATAAATATAGGTTAATGCAACACAGCGCAAATTGCTGCCTTGTGTTACTCTGCCTCATGGAGACGTTCCATTGGTGGAGAGTGGGTGTTCCCACGCATCCACCCATGGATTTTGGCACATTCCCAGATTTACCATTTCTGGTAGACCTGGGAACATGTCAAAATGCTATACCTCCTCAGGTGAGGCATAATGAGGAGAAATATCTTTATTTCTCCTTGTTTTTTCTCTTACAATGTGTGCTGCATTCTGCAGCACATGTAGAAAGAGGAAAATGCCTTTTTGTGCAGGAATGTGTCTCGTCTTGCACAAAAACAATCCCGCTTACAACGCAGGCACCCTTGCACTATGAAGAAAAGGTGCCTGTGTTGTTGCTAAGCAATCAAAAGTACACCAGAGCTAGGAAAGGAGAGGAATGCACGATATAATGTTAAATATGGTGCATTCCTGCCCTTTCACGCAGCACAGCAAGGTTGCTTGCTGCCTGCGTTGAAGGAAAAAATTATACATATGGGCCTCAGTGGTTTGGCTTATTTCTTTGAGGGCAGACTCTCGGCCAGTCTGTTTACTGATTTGTATTTAGTCTTTCCTTTCTTTTTTCCCAGAGGCAGACCTTGTGTTACTACTCTTGCTCAATTTAACTTTTATCATTTTGTTATGCTATGCTAATTTCTAAGTGACTATCTAATTACTTTCTCTGTATTGATCCTATTTTTGATTTAAACCATGAGGTTTTAACCTGGAATCCAGACGTGCACGCATTTGTTTATTAGTCTTGGACTAAGTCTGACAAAGACTCATTAACTCTTATGAAGACTCAGACAGTATTGATCTAGTGCATCAACCCTCTTTATTAGTTAGACCATCAACAATACCTTTAAAGTGGCAAGGACTCATCTAGCAATGTAGCTTGGAGCTATATTATGTGAGTGAAGATACCATGCATCAGTGGTAGCTCCTCCGCTATGGCAGAGGAACGTCGCCCCACTGCTTTCAAGCAGTGGGAAGGAGAAACCTAAAATGATAATAACTTTGCGTTATTATCATTTTAGTTCTGCTTCTAACATAAGTGGAATAGAACTCTATTGGTAACCCATCTGTCTCGGCTGTTTTGTTGCGCGCCATATGTTTTATCGCGCTCCGTATTTCTCCCAATGATATATCCTGCCCCAGAAGATCAGCCTGCGTTTTTTCAAGATGCGGTAATACAGCCTCCGTTAAAACCCCCCCCTATGGAGTCATCATCATGCTCTAGCTTACCCTGATAGAGTTCTGCATAATAATCTAAGAACAGCTCATTAATCCCTTGCTGGGTATAAATCGGGTCCCCTGCCAGATTATTTAATTCAAGGATAATTGTCCCTCGGCAGGCCGGATTAGCAAACCAAGCCAACAACGTGCTCGCCTTATCGCACTCTGAGTGCGCGCGCGCTTGATATTTCTGATGGTCAAAACAGTGCAGCCTTTCAGTTTGCCCTGCTACCTCTTCTCTAGCCTCAGAGACCCCCCTCTGTTCGTCGGGGCATTCAGGACGGGCTCTTTCTGCTACCTGCAAGTGCTGTTCCACCGTTTCTAGGTCATGCAATAATGTTTTCCGCACTCCCTCCATGTTAGCTATGCAAAGTCCCCTCACTACCACCTTAAAGGTGTCCCATTCTACTGCTGAGGAGCATAATGTACCCTCATTTTCTGTAAAATACTGGGTAATTCCAGTTCCTATTGTGTCACAAAAGACCTGATCCTCCACGGCTTCCGGGCGTAATCTCCAAGTCGGGATTACTGGGCGCACCTGGGACCAGTGGAGATGCAGCAGTAATGGGTTATGATCGGATATCGTCCTAGCAAGATATTCACTATGCTTAACTGCGGCGTGTCTGTCTGGTGTGCAAAGTGTCGCGTCTAACCATACATGTAATTCGTGTAGTGCTGAAAAAAAATGCGTAATCCCGTTTCCCCGGGTGTTGTGCTCGCCAAGTATCAACCAGGCCCCATCTATTCTACCAATTTTGCCTGGCTTTAGAGATCTTATGTATTGGTGCTTCGGGAAGTGGGGGGTGAGAGCGATCTAGAGATGTATCAGACACTGAATTGAAATCCCCTCCTATAAGTACCGGGCCAGTCAGGTAGGGCGCCAGCTTCCCAGATGAGTGATTAAAAAAGGCTGGCTGGTCCGTGTTGGGTGCATAGATACTGCTCAGTACAATATCTCTGCCGTTAAGTCGGCCCGCCACTACCACAAATCTCCTCTCCGGCTCCGGGTCTACCAGTTGCTGCATAGGCTTGAAAGGGACTCCCGCCCTGACCCAAATCAGCGCTCCCCGTGCAAAAGCTGAATTTGTAGTGTAAAAGAGTTGGCCCCTCGATCTGTGCTGCAAAGCCAATCCTTCATGATGGGTGATATGCGTCTCTTGGAGAAAGGCTATTTGAATCCCTCTCCGCACCAAATAAGCATGTACCTTATGTCGTCGTATCATTGTATGTATCCCTCTTACATTCCACGAAATGCATTTCAATTCAAGTAATGACCCCATGGCGCAGTTGTAAACTAATCACTAAGGTTGCTGTCCAAAGGGACACACCAGAGCCTCTACCTACCCCAAAAAGAAAAACCTCAGAATTCCCCCAACACCTCCACCCCAAACAGGTACTAAAACGCTGATCCCCATCCAAACTAAGAAACACGCTATATCCTCTAGTAGCTACAGAGGATCAGAAAAAGAGGGGGAGGTGGCTACGAGCCAACAAGGGTGCTCTAGCACTCTGTCAACAGAACAGCGCCATACCCCAATCAATAAACAAGCCTCCCCTCCGGGGGCTCCCAAGTCCGAGAGAGTCGTCCCAGTACATCACCCCAACATTCCTATAATTCTGCATTCAATATCCTACCAACCATATGGCCAGGACGTCGATCAGCAACGAAGGGGGCAGGGAAGGGAGGGGTAAACACAAAAGGGAGAGGCGGCTCCAAATGGAAGCAATACAGGAGACAATCATGCAATCTCATCAGCTGTCCCCGGTGTAACATGTGGCAGGACAACGCTGTCTGTATTGGACCCTTCTGAGTCAGTTCCCACCGTCCCTTTCTCCGACTCAGTGTCCGCTGCTGATGATGAAAGACGCTCTTGGAAGAGTTCTGACACCGCCTGCAGAGCAGCTGACCATTCTAGCTCTGTTTGTGACGCTGTAGGGCCCTGTCGAGCAATGCGTCTGCGCCGCACTCGTTTCGATCTTCGGGGTCGTCGATCTTCCGTGATGGGCCTCTCGCGATGCCCCGCTGTGCCAGTTCCAGACCGGTAGGATTCCAACCAGGACCATGCCTCCTCAGGGTTATTGCAGAAATGAGTGTTCTCATCCAGTATTATCCGCAATCGTGCCGGGAACATTAGTGAGTACTGTAGGCCCTCGTCCCGCATCGCTTTCTCGACCGCCAGAAAAAAGGTGCAGCGGCGCTGCACCTCGAGAGTGTAGTCTGGGAACAGCAAAACTTTACTATTGTCTACCTTATATGGGCCAGAGGAACGAGCCATTTGTAGTAAAAGGTCCCTGCCTTTATAATGGAGCAATCGGGCCACCACCGGTCTAGGAGGCCATCCCGGTGCTAGTGGTCGTGCAGGTACCCTGTGCGCTCTCTCGAAGGTGTAGAATTGCGTTAGGCCTTCAGGCGCCACTACAGTTCGAAGCCAGTTCTCCAGATGATCAATCATGTTGGCCCCTTCCACTCCTTCTGGCAGCCGTATCACTTGGATGTTATTTCTGCGATTGCGGCCTTCTGCTTCCTCGGCTCGCTTCTCCAGAACTTGAACCCTGTGCTTAACATCTCTCATCTGGGCCACCAGCGCCCTCTGAGCCGGCTCTAAGCTCCCCAAGGTCGTCTCCGTCTGCTTCATGCGGTCAACCAGCTTGGTATGTTCTATTCTAAGTAGGCCCAGCCCCGCCACTACATTCGCAATATCCTGCTGTAGAGCGTCTCTGGTATCCGCTATGGCCTTCAGGATCTGGGCCACTTGTTGCTGCATTATGGACTCAGCCGACAGTTCAGGGTAGTCTTGTTTTCTTCGATCTAATTCCGAGTCCTCTGGGTCCGGGGGGGGGCCCCTTGCTTCCCTCACGGTTTCCCCATTGTCTTTAGAATCCAAGCACACCAAACGGCCCCCAGGAGAACCAATACGTCCTCGGGGCGCTGGCTTGCAGATATCAGCTCGCTCTTGGGTAGTATAGGCCCCTCACACCATTCCAGGGTAGCCCCGAAGGGCCATCACTAGTTGGGAGTCGGCAGCACGCTCTTCCCACCTCCAGCAAACCTAGTCCTGGCCAAGCTAATGGGGGGGCCCGATTCGTTGTCTCAGCCAATCTTCGAAATCAGGGTCTCTGCAGATCTGCTCACCCGGGTTGCCGATATTCGCGTTTGGTCCAGTGGCTTGCCTTAATTGTTGCCAACGGGCTCATCTCAGATTATCGAGTCAGCCGTGATGTTCTCACTGTCGCCGCTATTCCCTCCACAGGATCACCGGAAGCGCCGCCCAGGGGAATCTCGGCCAGCTCCATGCTCCGTTCGGGTAACGTGGGCCTTCCCGGGTTCCAGGTCACCCAGAAGTTCAGGCAATTGTCCCCAAGCTCAGTAACGCCCAAAACCCAGTCCACGCAGCAGGTCGAAAAATGGCGGCAGGCTCCACCCACTTCAGACCGGAAGGTAACAGTCGTTCCACTTCTACACCGGGGGGCCGTTTGATTGGTTTAGCTCTCGGCAGGGGCCCGGGCCGCCATTCGGGTCTTTCTGGTGACGCGGCCTCACAACTACCGCCTAGGCCGCCATCGTTCTCACCCCAGGGCCGCAGGCCAGCCCTCCGCTCTCCTCGGGCAGTGTGGTCCTCCCGGGCACCAGACCTCCAAAAGCGCTAACTCTTGTCTCTCACCTCAACAGGGCCCGGTGCCCATCCCCCACAGCATCGCTGAAGATGGGGGCCGGGATCGCCCGCTCTGGCCCAGCCGGTAGGATTCAATCTGCATCTGCTAATGCAGGGGTCGGCGCAGAGCTCCGAGCTCACGCGTCCGTCTCCATCGGCCCGGTAGCCATGCCCCACAATTGGCTGCCATGCGCTAGCGCAGGTACCCTTGTGTCATTTTGCAAGGGTGCCTGCGCTACAGGAACAACTGTTTTTGTGCAGGATGGGCGAGCTTCCTGCACAAAAACAATAATTAATTGCATTTTCCTATTTCTATTTGTGCTGCAGATTTGTGCCATATCTACACCTCCCCTCGGGAGACGTAGGATTCTGACACATTCCCAGTTTTACAAAATGTTGTAAATCTGGGAATGCGTCAAGTTCCATGGATGTTGTGTGGGAACACCCACAGCAACACCCATTGAATGCCCCTTCACACACAGTAATGCATGAAAGGGATCCTGAAAGACTTTACGTGGCCTTGTAGATATGTAAATGCCCATTGCGCTGCCAGTGCATCAAAAAGGAGACGCAACAGCAGCGTTATGGGCTTGTAAATAAGCCCCTACATTTATTAATCTAGTAGCTTGATTCTGGATTGGTTGAGGTTAATATTTGGATGTTTGAAAATTCCCAGATAAAGGGCACTGCGATAATCAAGTCTGGACCCCAAGATAGCCCCTGTAGTGGTTCTTCTACCACCTTCAGAAAAGAGAGGGAAAATAGGTCTAAGTTTGCGCAGGTGTAAAGAGCAAGAAAAAACAATAGACAAAATCTGGATACCTACTTTCAGTTTAGGTTCTGGCTTGGCACCAAGACTTTTCACATTTAATTTAAGAGATGGAAAAGGGCCATGGGTTAAAGGCCATAAAGACAAAAACCGGCCAAGGGATTATTTCCAACCTCCAAACATTCAGTCTTATCCATACCGAATTTAAGCTCATTGTTATCCATCCATTTTAACACTGCATAGGCATTCAATTATTTCATCATGATGGACACCAGAACTAGTTAAATGCAAAAATGAGTTATGTCCTTGGCAAACATATGGAAATGGCATTCCGAGTTTCTTATAAGCTACAAAAGAGGGAGAATATACATATTAAATAAATATGGAGAAAATATGGAAGAGAGGGGAGAGATACAATTATTCTTGACACTCTGACTCTGTTTTTCAAGAATGAAAGGGCCCAGACCTAGGGATTTATTTTAAATAAGATGTTGTGTTTCACTGCATCAAAGGCTGCTGGAATATCTAGTAATATGATAACTCTGGTAGAATTATCATCACTAGCCATTCTGAGATCATCTAAAACTAGTAGACCAGGTTCAATGCTCCTGTTTGGTCAGATTCCAACTTAAGTATCATCCAGAAGTGTAAGGCTTTCTAAAAATTAGGACTTTCTAGCATTTTAGCTGCAGCTGGAAGAAGTATGATTGGGCTGTAGTTAGTCACACCATTAGGTTCAAGATTAACATTTTTCAGGAGCAATTATCTATACCCTGTCTAAGGTCGGCAGGATCAATTTCAGAATTTACAAACTCTCTTGTTCCTCTGAGAGGTTAGATATATTACACTATGCAATGTATTCCTTTTTGTGTGCCAATGGATATGATTCTCCTCCTATGGGTACTGTTTTGGTATGCTGGATGGCATAACACCCATCAGGAGCCATTTTAGTTTTTTTCCTTGAGGGTTTTTGCTTTTCTGGCACCTTGTCATAGTATGTAGTTATTTTATTGATAGCACAACCATTGGATCCATCAAACCACTTGTGCTAAAGATAGCACTTTGAATTTGTATTATTTCAACCAATTGTATTGCAACAAATTGAGTTTTGTAATTTATTGAGTTTTATAAAAATGTTTGTATTTATTCACATTAATGTGCTTTTATGGTTCTTTGAACCAAAATAAAGTTGTTTGATGATGATGGATTTACAAACACATCAGAGAGTCATTTGGTCAGTCTAGTGATATTACTGGAACTCATTGAGAGCATTGAATATGTTATGCCTTGATAATGGAGTTCCTTCAATTTGTAAGAAGTGCATTCAGAGTTGGGAAACCCAACATGCAGGACCAACCTGATGGGCAAGTGTCCACAAGAATCCTGCCTCTACCCCCCAGCACAGCATCCATAACTCGCTGGATGCTTTCTATTTGACTGGTGTGGAAATGCTGTAGAACCTGGGCCACTGGTAAACTGACAGTAGGTCTGTGTCAAATGAATTTCAAGGATCTGGAAAGATAGGAGCACAGTGCACAGATCATCAGCTGACTGATGAAAAAGAGGTAAAGGAGGAAAAAGGGGCACGATAGCCCTCCTTTGGAAACAAAGAGGTATGTAGAGCCCAGTTCAAGAAATCTATTAAAACTGTGTGATACTGTAAAAGACAAACACTGCCACTTGTCATTTTACTTCTCTGACAACATTTTACGATCATTTAATTACATACTCGTGTTTAGTTTTCAACTCTGAAAGGCCTATAGGTGATGCTTCGGGCCAGGATGCAATTTGCTCAAATTCATCCTTTTGCCAAATGATACTTAAGAGAGTACCGGAACCCAGGTCTCTGGTGTGGAAGTCAGCTGCCTAACACTTGGTTGCTTCACTTATCTAACTACTTGAGGACTGTAACTTGTAAAGCAGTAACTAGAAATCAGTAAACTTCCATCTGCAGGACAGATAATGAATTTTGTTTGAACAGCATTCCAGACCATGCTTCTGGCATTCCTAAAGGACAGCAAACAGCAGAAGCCACCAGCTTTGAATTGAGCAGCACTCTGTCCACAATCCAAAAGGATGAAATGCCTAACTAGTTCCACCAGGAACTGAGCCTGCGACCAACATATCACTAAAAGTCTAGCATTTTACTAGCTGGGTCCTTTTGCCATCTCATATAGAAATATTAATAACTTCGGCAAGAGCAGTAGGATGGGAAAAGTTTGTTTAATGTAAAGTGTCCAGAAGGAAAAAAACAGATCAAACCTTACTGCTGAAATATGCCCATCTCCACTCATGTTCCATCTTGACAGACCGTACATGCAAAACTGTGGTCTAAATCTAGGTTGTGATCTCTTGTATCCGATTTGTTTTTTTGTCCAACACCCACTTCATAGTGGGCTGCACGTCAGAACACTAGCAAAAACTGATGAGTGCCTCTGTGATCAGAACAAACTATATGCGTAGAAACGGTTACAGTGTATGTCACTGCACTCCCAGTCATTCCAAAAGACGGGTATTCCACTCCCTGGGCTGACTGCTCCAAAGAAAACCCAAAAAGAAAACCCAAATTTCAGAAAGGTGTATCAAAAGTATGGGAGAAGCATTCTGTACGTATCAACACAATGTCCGATTTTTGCTAAACAAGAACCAAATATCTCTTATACAAAAGCCTGACTTATTAGTCAAATATTCATGAACTACTGTTCTTGTGTATTGAAAACATTTTTCTTCTTCATTCTCATCTTGACAAGTGCGAGCCATGGACACAGCCAAAGTGTTTCATCCCATAAGCAGCTAGACTTCTTCAGGGCACATACTGTATCTCTAAATGTATATATTTAAAATGACTAAATTTCCATCATCAGTTTCACAGCCATAAGAGTCCCCTTGTAATCCAGAAAAAAATGCAGCTATAGTTGCATGCCTTAAGGACCAGTAGGTCATAGATATTTGTACGTACAGAGTGCTTCTACCATACTTTTGATGGTGCCTCTGTGATACCTTTCTATAGAAAGCACTGGTGTCCAAAGAGCCCAATTTCTTTATTATACTACTGCAGCAGAGGCTATGGAGACCCCAGAGATGTGCATCAAGCTGAAATAGGGTCTTCCAACTAAGAAGAAGTTCCCTTACCTCTGGAAGTGGGAGAGGTCTTCCACATCTATCGCTCTGGTGTTTCTCCCAGCTTAAGATGTGTAGATTTCATGATTCAGTTTTGACGGTTATCCTCTGTCTTTTGAGTGCAATCTGGAACAGGTTATCATCTCCAGTTCACTAGCATGTTGCAATCCAAAGCAGCCCTCCTATTCAGGGTTCCACCAAAACTATCACAAACCCCACATCACTCTCCTTCTTCATGCACAGGCCAGCAGGTTCCTCAATCCCACCAGCCACATACACATATGTAGAAACCACAGCTTTAAGAGACCACACACAAATCTTCCAACAAAAATAAAGGTATCCCCAGCAGGGCGAAAAGCCATAACCCAAAATACACAGTCATTTAGGGGATGCCATCCTCCAGTGAGTTATTTTCAGCCTCCCAACATGCCAGACGTTTTCCCATAGAGCTTGATTGGAAGATTAATTACTGGATTTAAGCTTTCAAAAGCCCACAAAAGCACATTGTACTCAAAGAAAAAGATATTTACCATGGGGAGCAGAAGTATAGCCAAAGCAAATCTAACTATTATGATATAAAAGGGAGTCAGATCATCTGTCCAAGGTTCCCAAGTCAGAAGTCTCTGCCCCAGGCCTCAAACCCTCTTAGCGGGTAAGAACCACACTATCATTTTAACTGACACTTTTTTGTGGGGGAAGGTGGAAGCATACATGTGTTTGAGAAGTTGCATTGTGAGTGATGGTAATGTCGCCATTTGCTGTAGGTTCCTACTATTTTGTTTTAGACCACTAAACGAGGGAGTGTTAAATATTGCAAGCCATATTTGACAAGGCCCAGCCCTCTACTTCTTCATACAAGATGCTCAAAACACCAAAATTCCCCAGACAAAGGCGGCATCTGATTAGATTGCTAGAGAACTGTGAAGAGAGTCTACAATTTTATAACACATTGAAAAAAGATCTTTCAAATAGAATGTTATAATTGTCACATGTTCAGTGGATAACATGAAGTGCATCTACTGACTTTCTTCACATATCAAGTCTTGTACTAAAATACTTGCATCATAAATTATGCACCCATATGAGGAAAGATCAAAAAGATTATATCAATGTAGTCATCAAAATCAAGCTTATTCCTTGAGTAACTGGAGGATAAGGGTACTATAGACTTTTAGGTGGTGCAACAAATTGTAATCATAATAAATTCCCTTGTAGAAACTAGAGGGCATTAAGGCTGAGGCACATGCAGTCATCAAAGAAAAGAAACAAAAATCTCACTGAAGACACTGGCATTTGGAGGGATGGAGTTCAGCACTACATGGGAGGCAACACAACATTAGATATATCACCTAATCTGATGAATCCATATTGTCCAAACCATTGATAAGACTGGAAATAACAAGTGTTGCTGAGCCAGTAGACCCCATAAGGGCCCTACCCGTTCTAGGTAGAGAGGTTCATTATTTTTTTAATTTACTTTTTTATTTAGATTCAGTCATCTATGGCCCAGACCATAGCCTGCAGGGTCCCAACACCTTCATAATAATAAATGAAAATCAACAGCTCTGAGAGACATAAAATAGAACATACTAAACACATATCCTGCATTCACACCCAGTACATAAAGACACTTATACAAGTTTGATGTAAATGAGTAATTACACTGTATTCAGGTGGTGTACAAAAGCATTGGTGGACTTTTTGAAGCTGATTCATGAGTATAGGAATTAGGACTACAAAAATATTTTCTACCTACCCTTATATGCCTTTATGATTCAGACTGAAACATCCACCTTTACTGGTACTAATTGTAAATGACTGTTCCCTGCATACACCCATTGTATTTCCATTTTAGATGTTTTGGGATCAATTCACATAGGTATGTAAGAGTATGTAAAAGAGTACTGTAGGAGCACTACTTCAAAAACTCAGTTCTATTGTTCATAGCTGTTTATATATAGAATTTCATTTTCAGTCTGAGAAGATCTATACTGCAAATGCTTTATGACTTTCCTGTGATACTTTAGTTCTCAGCTGGATATGTCTACATTTCTTTCTACATTATGAATTTGGATATTTTCTAAAAACGTCCAATTTTAAGAAGCTTCTTTAAGTACGATTTCAAATATTGGGGGCCGCATTTATGAAAAGTGATGCATCGCTGTGAGAAAACAGCATTGCGTCACTTTTCATTGCGCCCTCCTTGCGACATGCTGGATGCGTCATATTTACAATATGATGCATCATGTCGCAAGGAGCTAAAGATACGTCAGTATTTCTGATGTATCTGTAGGCGCAAAAATGACACATTGCTGGAGTGTGTCACAAAAGTGACGCAACCTCATCAATGGGTCATTTAATGTAGGCAAGTCTCATTTTGATGTGTCTGCGTCAGTCTTATGCCTGCTGTGAGGCAGACATAAAATATTGACGCATTTGCGTCCTAGAAGTGACGCAGTGAAATAACATAGATTTCACTATGTCACTTCTACGAGGCTTACTTGCGTCATAACTCCCACCCTGCATATATTATACCTGGCGCAGGTATAATGTGGTGCAGGGGTTTACAAAGTGACACATGTACCTAGATGCGTAACTTTGTAAATATGACGCAACATGGTGCATTTTTTACGCCACTGGTGCGTCACAAAAAGTGGCGCACCAGCGGCGCAAAAGTGACGCAAGGGCTCATAAATAAGCCCCTGGATCTTTTGTTGAGATAATGCACATATTGGACTATTTGTATGGGAATATCAAAATATTATTTTCTAAAAAAAAAGGAGGGGGCACGGGACCCCCCTCCTTTGAGCCCAGGGGACCATCACTTCCCCGGGGCTTTATTAAGTTAAAGGAGGAGGGCTGTACGGACCTCCCTCATAGATGGTTGCAAGCCCTGGGGAATACCACCTCCCCGATGCTAATAGAATAATAGTTTGTGGGGTGCATGGACCCCTGCTCCCTGGTCCCCAGCACCTCCATGGGGCAAAAAAACATTAAATATTATAGGGGGCCACCCAGACCCCCGTGCCCCTGGGACCACCACCTCCCTGGGACCAAGAATAGATTTTGATATTGGAGGCCATATACGGCCCAGGGGACTAACACCTCCTTCAGACCTGGCCATGCTGTCAAGGGAGTGGGACCCTGTGGAGCCATATATGGCCCTGGGGACTGAGATGCCCCCAGGGCCTGCTATGTCTCGTGGTGCCCACCCCTGGGACATAGCATTTTGCTTTTGCATGTAAAAGCAAGTAGTCAGGTTTCGACAGGCAGTAACTATCAAAGTGCTCCCGCCCACTGGAAGCGGTTGGTTAATCTCTTTCCCTGTGCCGCGGGCACGGCAAGAGGTGAAACTATTGCTTCTGCATGCAGACAGCTGTATTTCCAGTGGCTCCCTGCATGCAGCAGCAATGCCAGCTCCCGCAGGAGGTGGAGAGCTGGCTATGACCGCGGGGGCCTTAAGGCTCCCTGCACAGTTTTCATCGTGCACACTGGGTGCCCTGCCTGGGACCCAGAGACACATGGCCTGACCCAGGGGGGTGGGGTCTCGGGGGCCGAAATTGGCCTCTGGAGGGGGCCACACAGCTCCCCCTCCCCCATCAAATTTTGGCATGTCCCCCTCCACCAAAGAAAATAAATATGTATTAACGCCGAACCTCAGGGGTGGGGTTCCTGGGGTCAAAAGCAGCCAGGGAGGGGTTACACGGCCCCTCCCCATTCAAATGTGGTCAGGCCCCAGGGATGGGGTACCTGGGCCAAAATAAAGACTGGCCATTCACACACTCACTCACACACCCACTCACAGACCCACACAGACACTCAAACACGCACTCAGACACTCACACACCCACTCAAAGACCCACTCACACACATACTCCCACTCACAGACCCACTCAGAGACTTATGCACCCACTTAGAGACCCACTCATAGACTCACAAACACACTTATACACTCATGCATCCACTCACAGGCCCACTAAGACACTCCAGTAAAACATTTGCTCACTGACTCGCAGACCCATTCAGAGATTCATGCAGCCACTCACAGATCCACTTAGAGAGTAACACATCCACTCACAGGCCTACTTAGAAACTCACGCTCCCATTCACAGACCCACTGTGAAAATCATGCACTCACTCACATACACACTTTGAGACTCATGTACCCACTCACAAACTGACTCACACACTCATGGAAGCACTCACACACCCATTCAAATACTCTCACATGCACTCACCGATGCATGGAGACACACCCTCAAACACTCATGCACTCACTCACAGACTCACTCAGACACTCATGCACTCATTCATACGCTGACTCACACACATGGAGGCACTTGCAAACACACTCAGACACTCAAAGACCCACTCAGACACTCATGCAACCACTCACAGATCCACTCATACACCCACTCATACCCCCATTGCCCATTGAGACACTCACATGCTCACTCACACAGCCACTGAGACACTCATGCACTCACTCACACACTCACTCTCAAAGGTTACAGGTTACAGTTAGGAAATAAAATGAGAAATCCTTAGAAATTCACTGGAAAAAACAAAGGTTACAGGGATGTTATAATTAGGCTCAAATTCCGCTTGCACAAAACCAGTGAAATTCATCAGTTATACTTACCTGAGCTAATTATAACTTACACCCATGCAATGCACTGCTTATGACTTTACATAATAAATCACTCATGACATGGTCAGTGGCTTCAGAGATGACATCTCAAATGATATTACTGATTACATCACTGATGACATCATCCACAGAATCAGTCACACACCCACTCACTCCCCATAGAACCTCTCATACACCCACTCCCACTTTCACAAAACCCCTCACATACCCATACCAATACTCACACAACCAATCACTCACTTATACTGCCACTCACATGTGCACCCACTCACTCAACAATATCCACTCACACATCCAGTCATAAAGACATATAGACACTTACATACCCACTCATATACCCTTACACCCACTCACACACCCACCTAATCACTCATGCAGAAACTGTCACAGCCACTCACTTAACCATACAGGTACTCACACACCCACACGCTCACGCATATAGCCATTCACACTGCCACTTACTCACCAATACAGCTACTCACACACCCACTCACATACCAATACAGCCACTGACTCAGCAACTCACTCACCCATACAGCCACTCACCCACCCACTCACAGACCCACAGAACCACTTACATACCCATTCACATATCCATACAACCACTCACACACCCATTCACTCACACTTACAGCCACTCTCACAGGCATTCACTCTTCAAAAGAGCCACTCACACCCACTCACCTATACACACACTCAAACAGCTTCTCACTCACCCATACAGCTACTCAGTCACCCATACCACCACTCACACACCTATGCAGCCACTCACACAGCCACTCACTCTCCAAAATAGCCACTTACACAGCCACTCAGGCATTCACTCACCAACTAATGCAGACATTAAGACAGCCACTCACATGAGATAAGTTAGAAATAGTATGACTAATTAATAGTACAGAAACAATTGTAATTTAACTTATGCTGTAGCTTATGAATATATCTTCAAGTCTCAGATATGTTTACGAAACACTTAAAGTCCTGGGATGATGTCATCAGTAATGTCATCTGGGTTGTATCACATGCTGACTGAGCGTATATTCTTGCATATGGAAACTCAATAAAAACTATGTTTAAAAAAACAAATCAGTAATGTAATCTGGGATGTCACTTGCCATCTCATGAGTGATGTAATATGTGAGGTCATAAGCAGTGCATTGTGGGGGCATAAGTTCTAGTTAGCTCAGATAAATTTCACTGGTTTTGTGCGAGTGAAATCCGAGCCTAACTATAGCGTCCCTGTACCCTTTGGGTATTTCAGTGAATCAATAAACCAAAGTGACCACTGGCTTGAGGAATTGAATACAGTAAACCCTCGGAATACCTAGTATCAGAACACTCATTTTTGCAATAAGCATGTGTAAAGGAAACACTCTTCAAAACAGCAAAGGCAGCATGGGTTCAGATCTAGATACCATTAAATCTGCAGGAAGGATTACAAACAAGATGGTGCAAGAGTAGTGTCTAAATCACTAATGATTAACAGGCTTGTCTATGATGAATGGAAAATGACCACAATGTTCTACTCTCAGTTGGAGCTATAACTTGGGAGCAATGGAAAAGGACAGTTACATGTGTGTTTGCAAGATCTTAGGACATGTGTCAACATTCTTAACGAGTATCAAGCACTATGAAGTAATAAGACATCTAAAATATAATGAATGGTATCAACATGGAAAACTATTTACTTATCCAATATGTGGAACTCTTGGAAAACATGCATAAATATAGCTATACAACTGTCAGAATTGTTGCAGTGTTCAGATGATTGCATCCACATGCTTGTTGAGTGTGATAAAATTTAGATTTTCTTTGATAACATTTTATATCATAACAGGAGTTAAGCTAACCATGAGGGATAAAGCAGTACTTTTTTTGTCCTGCCATATAATCTAGACAAGGGACATCAGCACTTATTCTTAGAAGCATGTTGCTTGCCAAAAGGACCATTGTGAGAATGTTTGAGTCAGCCAGAAGCCCAAAATAGAGGAATGGACTGTAACAATGCCTTAGCTAGTTGGATACTAAAGTGCTGTCATGCCCTCTGCAATATCTGCGCTGGCACCAGTTGCACTGCTTACATTAGTCAGAGCACAGAGTGGAAGCCAAGTGGTGGGGCCTCCTCTACTGCAGCATCGGAGATGAGACAGCCACAAAGAGGAGCAAATGCTGTCTCAACTTTCTTGTGCTAACCTAACCTGGCCGTCTGGATGCCAGTCTGTGTAAACAGTTCTTTCCAGTTTCACTTGCTACTGACTTTCAGGTCAATGTTTGGTAGACCCCACTAATATCATATAATAATAAGAAACGGGACCACATACATCAACAGACTTTTAAAAATCTACTTGGAACTGCACAATGACCAGGGCCACTGGAATAATGCGGCAGGGGAGGGTCAAATTATGTGGCAGGGTTGAGCAAATTAGGTCACAAGAATAGGCAAATTATGCTACCTACTGCAGCACATTTTGTAATAGTATTACTTCATTATTTTGTCATTTTGTAACTTGTTAACCCTGTCTAGGCATTGTTTACACCTCATCAGTACCAGTATAACACCCAAATATAGCAATAAGCAACAGAAAGGTGACCAGTCAACCTTTGTAACGGGCCTTCCACTGCACTGCAACACGTGTCGCTGCGTTTGTTGTAACTTTTGAACCATTCCAGCTAGTCACAAATGTTTGAGGGGTTAAAATCTGCAAGTTATGCAGCAGATGATGGATTGTGTGGAAAATGAGGTAAATCCATATTTATGCAAAATTCTCAGCGGCTGCACTATCGCATAATTCCAGTGGCCCTGACAATAACTAATAAATCCCTACAACATATTATAGCATACTACTCCTAGATATTCAATTTCACTCAGAAAACCTGAAATACTTGCTTCTGTATTTGGACATCTAAAAGCAGTTTTATTTTGGTAATACTACCAGTGTTAACACATTTTTATTCCAACAAATGATAGTGAAACTTAATGTAATGATTTTACTATGAATTTGTCGATCCCATGTTTCAAATAATAGAAAAACACATAAAAAGCTCAAATGGCATTGTGAAAGAGCCTTCAGCCACCACATCACAAAGAATAGAATTAATACCGCCAGTACAAAGACAAGCCCTCTTCATTGACATCAAAATGTGGACGTGCTACAACTGATTATCACACACTTCTGGACCAAACCATGCCATTTCTAAAACGAATGACGAACATTTTACCGCATGAATTAGGAATTTCTAAGTCTGTTTTTTCTTTCCAGTAATTGGACATCTGAAACTGTCGTAGGCCATAGAGAACATCTGGGCTCTTCATAAAACGCCAAGGGACCTTTAAAGGAGTAGAATGCCTTCCTCTAATTGGATAATATTGCTGTGGCGGGCTCGCGGTCGGGTGCCATCCCTGCTCGGCTTTACTCAGCAGCTCTCTCAGCCAGCTCTCAACATCCCACCTATTTTTGTATTGCAACATGTTTGAGGCACTCGAAGCAGAAGAAAGCCGTAATTGGGGAGAGTTGTTCACCCAGGCAGAAGAAGTAAGAGATGTGAAATTGAAAAAAAAAAATCGGGGACATTTCGAACTCCAATATAGACGGCAGTCAACAGGGGGAATTTATTCAGCACTAAACGACTGAGTGAACCTTCTGCAAAGTTCGACAGCTGTGTATTTTCTCCAAATCGTACAGCTAGCAGAAAGTTAGTAACATGATAGGTAAACATGGACGACATCAAATATCCTGTCTTCTATTTCTTTCTGCCATTTCAAATGTATGTAATAAATTAGCAGTGGCACCAAAACAATAATTTAATTGAAATTCACAGTGAAGCTCAACCACACTGTTGGCGTACTCATTTTGTCACGCATTCTATTCAATTTCTTTCGTTCTTGAAATAAATATGCTTTCATGTTCTTTCATAAAAAAAAATCTTCACTTATATTTACTGTGTCATATTTACACATTTACCGATTGTCATTTGAGAAAACGGTGTTGGACTCAATCTGAATCTTCCATGGATGTCCGCTATAAGCACTTTAATCAAGAATTAGCAATGCCAATAGGTCTGACATTGGCCACCAAGCTTTTGGCTTTCTCAGTGCTTCTTGTTTTGCCATGGTTCTTTCATAATATTATTGTTGGGAAAACTGCCAGGCCCATCTTCATAAAAATAACATTGGCCAAAAGCAATAATATATATTTGGCAGTCTCAAAAGGGCACACATTGCCAGAATTACCTCAAGCACTTACTGGAACTAATTTGGAAGTAGTTGTGTCCCCCTAGTGGAAGGGTAGAATGCCAACACTCACAGTGAGGTTAACCAATGGATGAAGTGGGCAGACCCACTGCCCCATGTTGTATGCTGTAGTGGGCAGAAGAAAAACTGTGAATGATACAATAACAGACCAATAGATGAAGAAGGCTTCATGAAAAACCCTTATTAGTAAGTATAGTACACATATATTTTACGAAAATCCAAAGGTCTTGCCTAATGTCAGGACTGCAAAACAGCACTGGAGCAGATTTTCGAAATATTGATCATTTGCTAGAAGTAAAAGGTTCCCACCATGCCCCCTCCCCCCCCCCCATCCCAGCAATTACCCATAAAATTGTAAATTAGATTTTACAGCAAGTCTAACATCAGGGAATGTACCATGAATATGTTCTGTGCATGAACATAGGTGCAGAAAGATCTGCACTGACATGTTTCAAGATGGCGGGCTGTTTCTGCACATTTACTTACTCTGAATCACTACTGTTCAGGTTTTTTAAAGTTTTGAAGGCCTCTCAGGCGGCAGAAAACATAGCGAACTTGTCGATCAACTTTGTCATATGAAAGATTTCTTCTAAAAGTCTCCATGCACGCAGCACTAAATGGAATTGAGGCGCATATGGCAACATCGTAGATCATGTATGCATCATAGGGTGGGAACAGTGCTGAAACTCACGAGAGTCAATTGAAACATAACTTCTAAAGCCACACAATTTGCGCAAACTATGGTAAATTGGGACCATATGAAAAAGAGGTGCAAACACTGAGCAAAAGTGGAGTGGGCGAATTGCCATGTAACAAACACGACGGTACATAAATCAAGGCGTATACCCTTGGACGGTCACTTGTGTGAAGATAGTTGTACTCGAGATAATGCCCTGAGTATAAACGTCATACACAAGATTAGACAAGATACTGACTGTTTGCTAAAATTGGCACCATGACACAATGCTAGCCTGTGCTTAACATCACGTGAGCACTGCATTATTTGCATTTCTGCTGGTGGTGACATCATCCCTGTGCAACATGTGGTAAATATGGTGCTACACCAAATTTGTCAGTTCATGTAAATCCGCTGATTTTAACATGCATTAGTGCAAACCACAAATTAGACAAAAGAGCACATTAGAGTCAAAGTGAGTTTAAGGCTATGTGAACTAACATTGTGTTACAATGAAGCAAAAGACCAACAAGGCATGCAAACTAGGCTTAACTGGGCAGAAACAAGCAAAGTACTATGACCCCTACCAGAAAGAGGAATTTACCAATCATACGCAGTTTAGTGCAAACACTGCACCAATCAAAAACAGGTGGCATCAATGGGCACTACAAGCAGAACCACAAAAAAGACAAATGCAGCCCCGCTCACCTCTCCAAAGAACTACTATGAAGGATGCAATATTCCAATAAAGACATCGAATTTCTGCTTTATTCAACAAACAAATCCAGAAGAAGGCTACACTGGGGAAAATGTTCAAAATGAGGGTCACCCTATTTGGACATCATTAGGCAAAGGTATTCACTAAGGATTCATCTGTAGTAGACCTCCTTGAACACTTTGTACCATCTCTTGAGACTACAACATGCAGGTTGCAAGAAATTCAGATGCCTAGCTCTACCTTGCAGTAGAATGTTCTAGACACCAGAAGCAGCACTAATGTGAATCTGATCTGTTGCTCTCACATAATGTAGCAGCACAAGTTGCAATGCAACTTGATGACTTTTCATAAAGTGACATGCAACATCAATGACATGGACACAGAATATACCGCTGTCAAAGACTCACAAAATGGAAAGAACACACAGAACGTCTGCATGGATGCACAGTTAGAAAACATGTTATACTTTCTAAAAACAGCTCAAAGCATAAACCGCGCATTGTGCTTAAGAATTGGGTATGATATGTTAGCTTTGACAAAGATGAGTTGTCATTGGTTGATGAGGCTTTGGATTGTGATTGTTGGTGTCCTCACAGATCTGCCCTGCACTGAACTGGGACCGGGACCGGCAACTCGATCCTGCACTCACCTGCTTTCCTGCCGCTCCTGGGGTCCTGACGCTGTGTGTCTCCTCTGCGGCCGCTCCATTCCATCGCGCGGTTCCTGCAGGGGGAGACTACAGCTCCCAGGCTGCTTAGCAGCTGTCATGCGCCATTCTCGCGCCCGGAGGTGCAGAAAAGAGAGAGGCTCCCTCGGTGGAGCGGGTGTGCTCACAGATCTACCCTGCACTGAACTGGGACCGGGACCGGCCACTCGATCCTGCACTCACCTGCTTTCCTGCCGCTCCTGGGGTCCTGACCCTGTGTGTCTCCTCTGCGGCCGCTCCATTCCATCGCGCGGTTCCTGCAGGGGGAGACTACAGCTCCCAGGCTGCCTAGCGGCTGTCACGCGCCATTCTCGCGCCCGGAGGCGCAGAAAAGAGAGAGGCTTCCTCGGTGGAGCGGGTGTCCTCACAGATCTGCCCTGCACTGAACTGGGACCGGGACCGGCCACTCGATCCTGCACTCACCTGCTTTCCTGCCGCTCCTGGGGTCCTGACGCTGTGTGTCTCCTCTGCGGCCGCTCCATTCCATCGCGCGGTTCCTGCAGGGGGAGACTACAGCTCCCAGGCTGCTTAGCGGCTGTCACGCGCCATTCTCACGCCCGGAGGCGCAGAAAAGAGAGAGGCTCCCTCGGTGGAGCGGGTGTCCTCACAGATCTGCCCTGCACTGAACTGGGACCGGGACCGGCCACTCGATCCTGCACTCACCTGCTTTCCTGCCGCTCCTGGGGTCCTGACGCTGTGTGTCTCCTCTGCGGCCGCTCCATTCCATCGCGCGGTTCCTGCAGGGGGAGACTACAGCTCCCAGGCTGCTTAGCGGCTGTCACGCGCCATTCTCGTGCCCGGAGGTGCAGAAAAGAGAGAGGCTCCCTCTGCGTTGCGGGACGCGCGTGGGCGGCGCTGGGCTAAGCCCGGGCAAAGGGCGGGCCGTCTGTGGCCGTCCGAGGATGGAGGAGGCCGGGCTGGGCCACATCATATGGTTTTGCAGCACATCACTACTCATACCCACAGGTGATTGCTACACGCATATGGGCGGCTGCCATAGTAATTTACTGTTGTTTGTCGCATTGGGGTGTGTTTAGCATCGCATAAGCATGAATCGACGCAAGGGTACGGTGGGAACATTGGATGCATTTATGATTAGGGCTGAGAGTCTACTCACGCATGAGATTGAGCTAACTGAGCGGCGATTGTCCCTAGACTTAATAACGGCTCAAAGACGCTCTTCATTGGAAGCCCTAACCCAGGGAGATATGTTACATCCTCGGCTCTCTGCATCACCCACCCTTTCTTCTACGCTTGACGCACCTACCCCTCAATCCTCCTTATCAGTAATCCCGGATTCCCCTTCTCTTACCATCCTTAGCAGACAAAAAGCTCGGACCCGGTCCCGCAATGCTAAAACTTTTATTGAGGCCAAATCTAAGGAACCACCAGCTAAACGCAAAAGGGGCCCTAACCTTACATCCAAATGTAACAACTGTTCTGGAGCTCTTAGTGTTGGCCCCCCACTAACTTCAGCCGCTCTTACCACTGTGTCCGTTGGTACTCAAACTGATGACATAACTTGCCCTCCAAGTAAAGATGACATCATGGCCGCACTGGAGTCGGGCTTGAGAGCATTAGTTAGCCATTCTAAGGCTTTATTTGATAAACATTCTTCGTTTTTACAGGAAAGACTCGCACGCATGGAGCAATTGTTAGCTCGGGAGCCTGTTTCCGATCTCCCGGCTGATAACCGTAATCCCCCAATCACAACTACTCACACACAGGGGGATTTTGCAAACCTTCACCACAGGTCAGCTGACGCTAACAATAGGACCCAGCGTCCAGCTAGTAGCTCACAGCACCAGCACTCTGTGACTGTCCTCCCTCGAACATCGGACCCTGAAGTAAGACAAGCCACCACAGATCTAATGCCGCCAAAGTCCTTTCCTAAATCTGAGGTTCTGAACCTTCCTCCTGCCTCCTATCCTTATGTGATAGTTTTGGCAGGAGTTCCTTGCTTGTCAGGTTCTAGGAAGGAGTCATGGGTGGATCTTCGAAATAAATGCGTGGACTGGCTGAGGAAACACAAAGGGTTCGCCAGACTGCACGAAATCCTAATGGTGCGAAGAGTGGGTTGGGTGGGTGAATCTGCTAAGAACATCACAGGCGATTGTATTGTTGTTAATTTTTGTAGTCCCCACACCGTCCGCTCCCTAATGCAAACCTGTGAGTTATTGCCGGTCCTACAGTCGAATATATGCATGTTTACCCTTGGTTATTTTTATAAACCCCCTACTAATGCATATGCGCCTATGCTCAAAACCTTCCCTCTGGCTAATCGCTTTTCTGCCTTGTCAGATTTAGATGTTCCTGACTGACAAATGTGTGTAAATGTGTGTGTAAATGTGTGTGTACTTGTAAAGCGCACTATCACTCCTGTCGGAGTATCCTGGCGCTGAAGACCGCTGGGGAACCCGTCCTGGTTTTCCCTGTGAGATGGTCCCTTACTGGGTATCTCCAAGGTGAAACCAGGCATCCCCGGCGTCTGTGGGGGGCCGTTGTAGAGATGAGGCAAGCTTAATGCCCAGAGTTGCCGAGTGTGTTCCTGGTTAGAGTAGGTACCGAGGCGAGAATTATCGAGTCCGTTTTGACCCTGGTCCACGACCCTGCCGCGTCGGGAATTGAACCCTGGTCCCTGGCCGATTCTCTGCTTACGGGTCTGCCGCCTCTAACCAGTGAGCCACACCTCTGACAACTAAGAGTGAGCGCTGAACCTTTCACCTTGGTACAGATCGAGGCTACCCCTGCTCTTTCTCCATCACCAGTACTTCCTACCCAAAATAGCCTAGACAGTCACCCAGGGAGTGTTGCATTAAAAGCGGGCACCCTAAACGTTTTAAGTTGGAATGTAGCAGGCCTCCAGAAGAGATTATGCGACCCTGGGTGGCTCAGATTAATTCAAAGCCATGACATAGTTATGTTACAGGAGACATGGGCTACCACGGATCTGTACGCTAACGGGTTCCATTGCTATAACACTCTGGCAACCAAATCTAGAATGGGTCGTCCCTCTGGAGGTTTTGGGTCAACATCACCGTTGGAGGCATTACCAGGGTTATACCTACGCACAATCAGAATTTCCAGGCTATATTATTTACCCAGAAAATAAGTTTTTTCTTGGTTAACTTTTAAAATAATGATTTTAGCTCATCGCCGAATATTAATTTCATAAATCTTTTTAACTTTATCACTATTTTGGAATCTAGGCACGACTTTGATGATACTAGCGGGCTTGTGTTGGGAGGATATTTCAATGCTAAACTTAATGTGGCTTGTCCCCCTATGGAGGAAAGTAGCTCTGGTTCTGGGTGTCAAAGGGGAGTAGAATTGACCTCTTTTTTGAATTCACACAATTTGGAGAATGTCATGGACATAACGGGCAATTGTTTGCCAACAGTTCCCCTAATACCTACATTCAGAGGCAGAGATTGCTTTTCACTCATTGATTATATTTTTATCCCTCCTGGGTTGGCTGGCCGTATTAGTGAGGCCATAGTAATTTCCATGTCCCAAGGGGATCATAATCCCATTAAGCTTAGCCTAAAATCAATCCACCGCCCGGTATATAATAAGGAATGCGGATCAAGGAACCTCTCCATATGCTCAAACAATCTTAGACTAAAATGGAGAGGCATCAATATTATGGGGACCTTTCATACACTGGTTAGAGATAATTTACCCCTTTTCCTTTCATGTCTGTCTGACCAAATCCGAATCCCGTGGCAGTTGAGGACTTTGCTAAAATATGCTCAGCTTGTCGAGCACAACTTATGACCCCGCGGCGCATAGTCTCGGCTGGCCCGAGATGGTTCGATCACGAGTGTTCTCTAGCCAACCGCGACTTGCGGCGCGTTTTATCTTCCTGCCCGAGGAACCCGACCGACGTGAAAAATGCTAGGATTCATTATAAATTGGCTGTTAGGAGAAGGAAGGAGGAGATCCTAGAAGAGCGTTGGGAGGTGTTAGCACGAACTGCTGATCGTGGTGGGGGGAACATCTTTTGGGCCGCGGTCAAAGACTTGCGTTGCTCAGGCCAGCTTCTGACCCCAATAGACTGCACCATTTCTGGTGCAGCCTGGATGGATCACTTCTCTAAGATTTACGCTGCCCCACACCCAGTAACAGCTAATCCTGTATTTAATCATCCCCCGTGGGTAGAAATATCATTATTGGAGGTGGAAGAAGCAATCACTCAGTGTGCGGGGAATAAGGCCCCAGGACCGGATGGCCTCCCTATCGACATTATTAAATCTCGTCCTGACTTGTGGGGCCCCCTTTTGTTGAATGTTTTTAACAGTTTAACACTCACCTCTCCACCACCAACTTGGTGATCGAGCACAATAGTGCCAATTTTTAAGAAGGGAGACCGGTCCCAACCATCCTGTTATAGGCCTATCTCCCTTATTGACAACACCCTAAAAATACTAAGCAGAGTGCTATACAATAAAATCTTGACCTGGGCTGAGGACAATCATATTTTGGAGAGTTGCCAGCTGGGTTTTCGAAATAAGGTTGGTACGGCTGAGCAATGTCTTAACCTCAACCTTATTTTGGGCAAATATACCGTAGCTCGCAAATCCCCAATTTACCTCTCCTTCATGGACCTATCCACTGCTTTCGACCTTGTTAATAGGTCGATGCTTTGAACGGCCTTATTGCAATATGGCCTGGATGAGCCCTTGGTTCATTTTTTGGCCTACTTGCATAGAGATCTGAAGGCCCGTATTAGGATTAGTCAAGGGGGCGAGGTGACCGACGTGGTAAGAGTACACAGAGGGGTTAGACAGGGCTGTGTTTTAGCCCCTCTTTTATTTATTATTTATATTAATGGGCTACACAAGTCCCTGGTTTCTCTAACCTGTGATGTCCTCAAAATAAAGGGCAATTACCTTCCCGCTCTGCTATACGATGCGGTCCTCATGGGCCGCACCCCTAATGCGTTACAAATTCTAGTGAATGGTTTCGTCGACCACATGGACTCCTTGGACTTAAAGACCAACTTTAAGAAATCTTTTGTCATGTCCTGTGGCCCGAAGAAACGACCCATTGGAAGTATCGCCGTGGGGACAGAGAGATTAGGGTCTACTAGTAGTTTCCCGTACTTGGGAGTGGTCTTTGCTGCGAACAACTCCTGGAGTGGGCACATCGCCCACTCCAGGAGTAGGTTCTCAAAGGCCATTAATTCCATCCTAAGCCTCCCCCGCCCCAAAAGGACCGGCGCACTGGCCGCCACTTTAAAAATATTTAAGGCCCAATGTGTCCCGGTTGCAACATATGGAGCTGAGGTTTGGGGTACAGCCAGATGTCCACACATCCTTGCAGAGGAAAACAGATTTTGCAGGAAGCTCCTTTGTGCCCCTATTTCCTCTCCCCATTACATTTGTCATAAAGAACTGGGGTTGCAATTTATTGAGGATTTTATTAGTGCCCGCCCTGCTCTTTTTTGGCTGGCCATATGGAAAAACCCTGCTGCTAAACTGACCAAGGACATTATAGAGGATTGTTTATGTTGTGATAGAGGTATGTCCATCCCTTGGCTCTCAGGAGTGCAGAGCGTTCTTGGTAGTGTGAATTTAAAAAATGTTTTCTCTGATCCCACCACCATTCAGCTCCCACCCAAGTCTGTACTTAAACAAGCTCTCTATACACTGTTTAGCGATGAAAGGGCTGAGAGAGAGTCCGCGAATCCAGTGTCACTAGATACCTTGCCCATAATCTTTTAACTTATCCTATGCCTAGTTACTTAACTCTCCCAATGAGCCACTGGGAGCGTGGCCTTTTATTTCGCCTTAGGGCTGGCACCATTAAACACGCTCTGAGTTTCCCACCATGGAATTTCAATGATCAAATTGTCGAGCCATGTCCATGTGATTGCCGGAGTGACCAAACAATTTTACATTTCTTATTTTTTTGTAAATTTTATATTAAATATATTAAATGGTTTTTAACTCCGTATTTTAAAAGATTAAAGCCCATTAGCCTGGATCTTGCACTCTTAATGATATTAACCCTGGATGATCCTGAACTTGTTTTCCGTATGGGTTCTTTTTTAAAAACTGTTGTTCGTGCCACGCTTAACCATGTCCTAAAGCTTGAACAAACTGTTGTTTTTATTTTGTAAATATTTGTATATTGTCTATCTGCAATGTCATTTGTATCTTGTGCTTTTATGGATTTTTACAATCCGAAAAAAGTCTTTTTGAACTCTTTTGAACTTGGACTCCTGCCCAGTGACCCCAAGCCGGTGGATAGGTGGAAAAACCCAAGCACCTTAGTGATTTGCTGCAATGTCATGCCAATTTCCACTTGTGATATTGATATAAGCCATCAGTGCTCATATTATGCCCTGCCAACATATATATAAGTCACACATATAAGACTGCGGATCTTTCTGGGCAGTATCACTGATGTCTGCAGACATATTGCAAATTATAGTTTTTATATCATCTCACATACACACAAAGTATTTCCCAAGGCAGCAGACAAGGCACCAGTCATCCGTTAGAAGCCTTTGAGCACTGCATTGTCCACTGTGGTTCCTTTACATCAACCAGAGAGTACTCCACACTGAGATGAAGGAGCTGCTGTACTTTTCCTGCTCATCTAGTACTTTCAGTGGCTTCCAGATGTTTGGATTACCTTGAAATCAGCATGGAGGCATGTCAGTTTATCCTCCACCAAAGTGGCTGGCTGCGAAATTGTGTGCTCCTGTTGTGGACGTCAATGAGATGTTCTTATGTCTCCGTGGTCACCATGACTGGTTTCAATGTTGGAGGCACAACTTTCTCAATAGCTACGTGGACTGTGGCTTTTGTTGTGGGTCTTGGTGCTGTGAGCCTACTTGTTTGTTCCTGAGGTGATTTTGTTATGTTCTCCTGCATGAGCATCACCCCTGCATGAATCAATCAATGGCTCTTACAAGTCAATGGTTCGAAAGCCTGCGTGCCATGTGTTGTCCTTCCTATTTTTCCACCTATACAGGAAGGATGCTAGTGAGAATTCTTCCTGCATTTCAAATGTTAAACGACATTCACCAATGGTGTAACAAATGTGCACTGTGTTACACATATCATTGTCCAATCTGTATTAGGTCTTGAGTGCTGGAGAAGCAGCACTGAAAAGTGAAGCGTGTGACAGCCGAAACATCACATGGGGCAAATTTGGAGAGGAACGTCTTGTGTATAATGCATTGCAAAGATCAATGGCTTTGCGGCTAAGAAGTTATTTTGCCATTATTGTCTGCAGTGTCTTGAACATTGCATACATCACTCCAGGCTTTCATGTCTTCACAATGCACAATTCGTATGTGCAAGCGGAAAAACACCACAAAGTTTATTAACGCATATTTCAACTGTGTGATACATAGCTTATAAAGTGTGAAACATGGTATGTTAAACAGTCAATGTAGTAGCAGCTCTCAAAAGTTCACCTTCTCCTTCCATGTGCTTCCCTCCATACAGGACATGAGGTTTTGAATCTTAAGGAGTTGAGGCCTACAAGTACCAGGAAACAAAGGGGCATATTCACAAGGATCTATCGCAGAGTTAACTGCACTTTATCGCAGCCAAAGTTGCGATAAACCTATCGCCCCAATCACAAGCTGGTGTTAACAGCCCAGGGAACCAGTTTACCTGCGATAGCAGCCACAAAAAACATTGCCACAGATGATTCCCGCAACTATCGCTAATGAGATGCAGAGTATGCGTTCCCGTGTGAAAAGCCGCGACACCACACCTCAGCATTCTCAACGACCAGCCAGATCGGCGATAAGAACACAAAACAGGCGATAAGGCACATTAGCACCCGGAAACTAACACCTGCTCAGACCTGGTGCAAAGTCGGAAGACAGCCTGCACCACAAAAGGGAGCCCAGCCCAGAGCTACATCGGAAGGGGAACAGATGCCATGGAGCCACTGGTCATGCGACCCGGACACCCAAGAGGGCCACAACACCCACCGCCACCGCCCCAGGACCCCAATCCCCACCCAGAACCCCACCCAAGACCACCACAGAGGCAGCGCAGACAAAGACAGCAGACCTCCAGGAAACGCACCAGCCTCACAGACCCAACACCTGACAATGTCATTGCCCACTACAGGCTCAAAAGGAGAACCATCCTACTCATCATGGACATCATCGCCCAACAGGCCGATGGCTTCAACACAGCGGACAACCAACATCCCACCCCACACAAAGCTGCTGGCTGTGCTGCACCTGTTTGCCCCTGGTAACCCCCAACCAATACCCGCCAGAGTCAGAGGAGTCTCACAGCCAGCCACATCCAAGTCCCTCACACCTGTCCTGGACATCACCATCAGCCTGGTACCCCAGTCCCTATATGTCCAACACAATGCGCAGGATACGCTGGAGACCAAGCAAGGACCATATACCATAGCTGGATGCACACATGTGTTGGGGCAATCCACAGCACACATGTCCTATCTGTGCCCCCTGGTGACACAGCACACAATCACCGCAACAGAAAGCACATGTCTCACATCAATGTTCAGGCAACATCCGAACACCGTGGAACCTCCACCAATGTCGCCTCCAAATACCCAGCCAGTGTGCATAATTCCTTCATCCTCCAACAGTCCATCATCAACCAGTGACCAGTGTACCCTAGGATGGCACCAAGGGAAATGCACAGTCCCTTGGCAAGTTCCAAATGAACACCCCACTCACCTCAACTCCACAACCATGCAACTCACAACTCTGGCAATGCACACATCACAAAATCACAACCAACATGCAAAACAACATGTCCACCCACCAGACACAACAGAACAACTTACAATGGTAACCTGGGCAAGCCGTGAACATGAGCCATCAATGGCATGGCACCTCAGCCACACGACAGTGGAATGTGGGGAGAGGTGGGAACCAAGCATGTGTGAAGGAGGCAGGAGAACCATGATTGGGAAAGTACACAATGCCAAGAGTGGCGGAGATGGACAGACCACAGTATGCAGAACACACCCATATCCTTGGCGACATACACCACTGGTGTATGGAGTGTAGTGGACAGTGGACGCAACCATGTCACCCCAGCCAGTGGGGGAGTTTGTGGAAATGTTACCTGTTACGTCCCCCCCCCGTAAGCATGAGCGGAGTGGGATGGCCCGGCGTACGCCAGGCCATCATAGGGGTGTGAATAAAAAGCACGTAGCCCTGGGCGTGGTCCTCTTTCGGAAAGCCCAACGTCTCTGGCAGCCTCCTCAGACCATCACGGCCTCTACGACACAGGCCCGCTTTAGTCCTTTCTCGTTGACGTACTCTACTGCCGCCTCCGGCCTACACCACGGTCAAGTAGGTCACAGATTTGGAACTGAGTCTTGATTACACGATGGCAGAGTACATATGTTCATTGCAGATGTTATATCAGTGTACACCCGTCGATGTGGTGCCACCAACTCTGTGCATGGCATTCTTATGACACATGTCTGTTGTCCCCTGCTGACCACTGCCTTCGGCCTACACTACAGACAATTAAGTCACACATTTGGAACTGAGTCTTGATTATACATTGTCCATGTACGCATAATAATGATTCTACTTCACTGTACTCCCTTCGATCAGGTGGCAGCAACCATGTGCATAGCATCCCAACGACACATGGCTGTGGGCCCACGCGGACTACTGCTCCCGGCCTACGCTGTGCTCGAGTAGGCCACAGAATTGGAACTGAACAGCGATCATTCAAGGGCAGAGTAAGAATCATTGCACGTAAGGACAGGCGTAAGAGGAAGATGCGGTTCAGGTTACGAGGAAAAAAAGGATCATCGCTACGGAGGAGATCAAACACTACCGACAACTGCCCTGGTGTCACTAACTCTGTGCATCGCAAGACAACGACACGTGGCTGTGGGCCCTTGCTGACCGCTGCCCCCAGCCTAAACTGCGGTCGAATAGGTCACACATAATTTTGACTTCAGCCTTGATTTATTTATGGCTGACTTGATGTCATTGTACAGGCCTCAACGCAGATTGCATCTCCTCTCAGCCCCGGTGCCACTATGTCTTTTCTCCAAGACCCATGGACACTTTCTGGTTGGACTTTGGTGGCGACTGAATCCATTGACTTGGGGTTGGCATCGCCATCATGGAGGTGATACTGACTTTGTGGCGAAAGAGAGGCCGTGGCATTCCACTCCTCAATTTGCTGCTTCTGGACATTTTCCACCCTCCGCATCATGCCCTGGAGGACACCTTCCACTGTCCCCCACAACCCTCTGCAACATACACCTCGGACATTGATGAGGACCTGCTCAGGTCGCATGGCCCATCTGACTGCACCGCAAGTCACCGTCCCGTGGCTGGTTGCCTGTGCCAGCCGCAGTGCATCTGGGGCCACTAACTCTGTGCTAGTCAGGTCCGGGACCCTTCTTCTGAGATTTTGGATGGCCTCTGAAGAGATGGCCTTGGGGTCATCAACGCCATGTGTCTGTGGCCCTGTGCTGTCCGCTGCCTCCGGCCTCAACTGCCGCCCACCAGGGCTCACACATCAAATCGAGTCATGACCGGCCTGGACATCGTATCACCGCAGGAGGCACACGCCGCCAGGGCCGACTCCAATCGCAAAATGCCTGTGTCGAAATGGTCGTACTGGCAGACTGACGGAGTTGCTTCCACATGTCGTGGATGCCATCTTCTGCCTGATCCCCTGCTCAGCACTCCAGGTGCCACTGACTCAGTGCACAATGAATCATCGTCCATTACTGTCTTGGTTTTGTACTGCGGTGAGTTCAACTTAAAAAGCACCACGGGGCACGTTTGCCCAGTGGTGAAGGGCGGGGGCGGGGTCTAAGGTGACATATGTGCAAACACGCCCTGTGGCGTGCTTTCAGTTAGGGAATTAATTCCCCTTCAATCCCGAGGGTCCCTGGGGGCCAACTAGCTCACCAGGTGCCTCCAGTAAGCGCCACAGGCCTGCATTGCAGAGAGGTGATCCAGGCCACGCCGCTTTGTACACCTCTCTGCAATGCAGCCCTGTGGTGCTTACTGCAGGTACCTAGTGGGCTAGTTGGACCCCTGGGACCCTCAGGACTCAAGGGGACTTAATCCCCCAACTTACAATGCACCAGGGGGTGTGTTTGCAGAGTGGTGGAGAAAGGGGGCATGGCCTTTGTCTACCTCTCACCAATTCCACTGCGTGGCGCTTACTGGAGGTAAAAGGTAGGCTAGTTGGCCCCTAAAGGACCCCCAGCAGTGAAGGGGACTTCATTCCCCATCCAAGAGTGTGCCAGGGAGCGCGTTTGTAGAGTGGTGGGTGGGCAAAGTGGGCGTGGCCTGGTACTAGTACTTACCAATGCTGCTGTGTGGGACTGACTGGAGGTAATAGTTTGGGAAGTTGGCCCCCAAGGATGTCCTTGGGGGCCAACTATCCCTCTTGTTACCTCCAGTAAGTCCCACACAGTGGGATTGCTAAGACGTCTTCGGAGGCCAAGGCCCCCTTTCTCTACCACTCTGCAAATGTGCCTCGTGGCAGACTACAGCATGGGGTATGAAGTCCAATTTAGTCCTGAGGGAGTTTGGGGGCTACGAATCCCTGCTGGTACCTCCTGTAACTCCTACGCAGTGGTATTCGTGAGCGTTGGTTGGACGCCCAGCACCCTTTATCCACCACTCTGCAAACGCGACTGCTAGTTAAAGTAGCATTTTTCTGCACCTCTGACGTAGAGGTAGTTTTAATCCCAGGATGATTTTATCACATGGATGATGTCATCAGTGAAGTCATCAGTGATGTCATTTGAGATGTCATCAGTGATGTCATCAGTGATGTCACTGACCATGTCATGAGTGATGTAATAAGTGATATCACTGATGACATCTCAAATGACATCACTGATGACATCACTGATGACATCATCCCGTGATTGTGTGTTTCTGTAAAGTTTAAATATGTTTAATATATATAGGGAAAGGCGTATTGAAGAATGAGTGGGTGTATAAGTGTCTGAATGGATGATTTAGTAGGTGCGTGACTGACTCTATAAGTGAGTGATTAAACGTATCTTACTGAATGCATGGGTTAGTGACTAAACTGTGTGAATGTCTGTATCCGTCTGTCTGTTGGTGTGTAAGCGGCTACATGGGTTTGTGAATAGCTACATGAGTGTCTATATGGGTTATTGATTTGTTGTCTGAGTATCTGTATGGGTGCCTGAGTGTTTATGTGGGTGGGGTGTGTGTGATTCTGTGCATAGTTGTGTGAGTGGGTGATTCACTGGGTGCATGGTGTCAAGAGAGCATCTGTGATGCACTGTATGGCTGGGTGAGTGTGTGTATGGGTGTGTTAGTAAGTGAATGTATATCTCAGTGTTACATGTGTGAGCAACTACATATGTGAAAGGCAGTATATATGTCTGTTGGGTTATATAAATGGTTATAAGTGAGAGTGTGTGATTGTGAGAGTGGCTGTAAGAATGAGTGTGTGCTTGTATCAGTGATTGTATAAGTGCTTAAGAATGTGCTAGTATTTGTATGACTAATTGATCTGGCGTGTGTATAACTGTGTCGGTGAGTAAATGTCAGTGTGATTAATTATTTGCATGACTGACTAGGTGTTTGAGTACTTCTATGGATGAGTGGCGGTGTGTGAGTTTCTATATAGGTGCATGAGTGGTGTGTGAGTTTCTATGTAGGTGTATGAGTGCATATGATAGTCCTGAACTGAGTGCTCATAAGTATGAGTGACTGTACAGGTGAGTGATTGGATGTGTGTGTAAACCTAAGAATCAGTGAGTGGGTATGTAGTTATTGGTGTTGGAGTGTCTATGGTTTTGCGAATGGCAGTCTGTAATTTAGAGTGGGTGTATCAAAGGTTATATTAGGGTGTGAGAAGATGCATCAAATTATCACATGGATGATGTCATCAGTGATGTCATTTGAGATGTCATCAGTGATGTCATCAGTGATGTCACTGACCATGTCATGAGAGATGTAATATGTGACATCATCAGCAGTGCATTGCGGGGGAGCGAGTTATAGTTAACTGAACTAACTATAACAGGGGAATTTCTCTGGTTTTGTACGAGTGAAATGTCCAACTAACTATAACTTTCCCTAAAACCTATGGTTTTTTCAGTGAATTTCTAAGGGTTTTTAAATGCTAATTTCTAACTATAACGTGCCTGAAACCTATGGTTTTTTCAGTGAATTTCAAAGGTTTTTTACATGCTAATTTCTATCGATACCATGCCTGAAACCTATGGTTGTTTTCAGTGAATTTCAAAGGATTTTCAAATGCTAGTTTCTAACTATGCCTACAGAGGTAGGACATGTGAAGAAAGAAGGAAACACGCACAGAAAGAAGCAAAAGATATGCAGAAAGAAGCAACAGAAGTCCACAAAGATGAAAAAAAGTGCAGGAAGAAGCAAGACATGGGCAGAAAGAACCAACAGAAGAGCAGAAAGAGGCCTTGATGCAAAATCCTCCTGTGCCACAACTTTTTCAGACGAGTACTGGTGGTAACTGACTCTGACTAACCAGGCCTAGAGCCAGTGCTATGTTAAAAGACACTCAGAAAACAGTGAAAACACCTACATACACTAGGGAACACTATGCGTTGGGGTCCCCCTGTGATCAGCATGACCTCCTCTGTAAGCCCCTAGTATATAATAGGGCAGGGGATTAAAACTACCTCTTAAAATGCGCCACAGGGCGTGTTTGCGCACGTCACCTCAGGCCCCGTCCCCTCACTTCCCCACTGTGTAAACACGCCCTGTGGCCGTTTTAAGTTGGGAGATTAAGTCCCCTTGAATCCTGAGGGTCCCTAGGGTCCAACTAGACCACTAGGTACCTCCAGTAAGCGCCATACAGCTGCTTTGCAGAGAGGTGTAAAAAGGGGCACGGCCTAGACCACCTCTCTGAAACGCAGTGCAGTGGCGCTTACTGGAAGAACCTGGTGGGCTAGTTGGCCCCCAGGGTCCCTCAGGATTGAAAGGGAATTATTTCCCCAACTTAAAACGCGCCACAGGGCGTGTTTGCACACGTCACCTCAGGCCCCGTCCCCTCCCTTCACCACTGTGTAAACGAGCCCTGTGGCCGTTCTAAGATGAGAGATTAAGTCCCCTTGAATCCTAAGGGCTCCTAGGGTCAAACTAGCCCCGGCGCGATTCCGGTCTTTTATTTATATTATTTTTTGAAGAAGGAGGGCTGTGTGGCCCCCCTTCTTTTTCTAATTTACTGGCCCTGGGGACCCCATCCCCCAGGGCCTGCACCCTAACTTTTTTGGTTGAAAGAAATTAATTTGGCCCTCCCAAGGCCTTAATCGGCCCCGGGGACCCCAACCCCCTGGTCATGGCCTTTTTTTAAAAATTCTTTAGGAGGGGGCTGCGCTGCCCCCCTTCTCAGGCCACTTATGGCCCCGGGGACCCCATCCCCCGGGGCCGGCCTTTGTTTTTTATTATTTTTAAAACATATATATTTATAGAAACACCTAGGACATGCTGGACAAACCGTACGTACCTATCACCATGACGATTTGCGTGATATTCATTAAAAGGCGACTATGCATAGAATGAATCCACATGGAATGTATTTACACCGCTAGTGAAGCTCTGACGTGTCTGACGCCCTACCGTGCCTAATCCCGGCGCCCCCGCCGGTGGGTACTCTCCAAGTAGACACCCTTGTCGTTTATTTATACAAACATGGGTAGCTATTGACGGGCACATTTAATATACACGCACACCAAGCCATTCAAAGGGGATTCGACAAAAATTCGACCAAACTATGCAAGAAACCCCCCTCACGGTTAATAAAATACACATCCTCTGCTGGATGTGTAATACTTTTTATTTTTTCTCTCTGGAAAGGAGACGAACCTCACTTGAGAGTCACATCGTGCTCCTGGCTGAGCCCAATCCTGTGTTACACCCACCAGTGCCCGCCGAGTGCCTCACACCTCTGTGTTGTATTCCACCAGCTAGTGCTTATGCTATGACACTCTCTAGCCCATGTGCACTGTAACACCACCCCGTGAATATGTCATGCCACACTTGCCTTCGCACGGGTTATATTGCCCCATCTAACGTGCCTTCCTCGATGCCTAGGTTATAACGCACAGCGCTATGCCATACATACTACAATCTGGAATCCATATCTTTGTCACAGTGCATATGCAACGTTACACTCCCCAGCACAAATTTTATATTACAACTTTAGAGACTAGTTAGGTTACACAGCACTGCCCTGTGCATATTACACTCCAAGGCGCATATCGCATAGCACGTGCTAGTGCCTGTGCTATTTCGCGCTCTCCAATGAATCTGTCATTGCGCACAATGTATTGCATATTATATTTCACGCCCGGTTCATCTTATATCACACTTTTTGGTGCATAGTGTATACCATATACTATATCTAGTTTTCATTTTCAATCGTGCTCTCAGGACTATGTTCTATATAACACTGCGTCCACCTACCCTTTTCACGGGCATTACATTTTGCGATGGGGGGGGGGGTCAGGGGGTGTTTCTGCCAAGTGAGCCCGGAGTCACAGTCACAAACGTCCTCTTCTTCCTGAATAAAAGTGAGATTATGCTGCATACTTGTTCATATTTTAAGTAGTTCGCACAGATACACATTTTAAAGACAATAAAGTTCCTAATACCCACCTTCTCTGAACAGTTAGCTTGCTGCCCCATCCACCTCCTCCCTATCCTCTGTTGTCTGAATCCATGGACTAGCCTCCTCCCTCCTGCCATGCATGGTATGATGTGCTGCCTCTGCCCTCCACTTAGCATGATGTACCAGTCCACTCCTCCTGCCCTCCATTGCCCAATTCTATGGCCCATCATTGACCTCCTGCTTAGCCTCTGTGCTTAGCTTGCTGCCCCTATTCTCCTTCCCCCGCCCTCCGATGTTTGTGTGCATGCCCCTGCTCCATTCTTTTTGCCCACCATGTTCCATGGACCTGCCACTCCTATCTACTCTGAGTGTTCTGTTGAGCTGCCACTCCCCTCCCACCTGCCTAGAATTGTCAGATGACTGTAACCTGTCGCTGCCACTTCCACCCAGCCAGGCCACATGCCATGCCCCTATCCCCTTCCTCCTGTCCTCCATGGTCCATTTTACTGCCACACCCTTCTGCCCTCCCTGGTCTGTTGTGCTGTAACTGCTCCTCCTGCCTACCCTGTGCGGTCTATTGTGAGGCTCCTTCCCCTGAACTCTCTTGTCTGTGCCCAGGTCCTGACCCTCCCTTCTATCCTCCATGGTCCTTTGTGCATGCCCCTGCACCATCCTTTTTGCCCATCATAGCCATTGTGCTGCCACTAACCCTCCCGCTTGCCATGCATGGTCTTCTATGCCCCTCCCACCTTCCCTGTGTGGTGAGCTAGCTGGCCCTGACCCCCGCCCACCTTCCCTCCATGGTCTGTGTGTATGCCATCATAGTCTCATTGTTGCTCTCCATGGTGTGTCTTGTTTCTAGTGCCCATCCTGCCTGACCTCCATGGTCATCTTGCTGCTCCTGTCCTGCCCCCTTGCCCCCAGCCCTCTGTTTCCATGTGCAGACCCCTATTCCCTCCCTCCTGGCTTGTCTGTTCCATTGTAATGCCCCTGATCCGTCCCTCCTGCCCTTTATGGTCTGTTATGCTGCAGCTTTCTCTCCTGTCTGTCCATTATGGTCAGCTAGCTACCATTGCCTCTTTCCCCTCTGTTCTCTGTTGTCCATGTGCATGGTCTGTCCCCTCCCTATTGCTTTCTATGGATTGTTGTGCTATGTGGTGTATTGTGCTGCTGTTATCAGGAGAGAACCCATGGCTGCATCTTTTGGCCTAGCACTGACCCTGAAAAGTAATTCTAAGCGTACTTACCAGTAACTTGTATTTCCTTCCATAGGAATCCATTGTGTGGTTTTCACCAGAAAATTTTCAGTGTCCATTTTTGAAACGTACAAATATTCCTCTAAAATCAGCCGAGCTACGAATTCCGATTTACTAACCTGTTATCAGGAGAGAACCCAGGGCTGCATCTTTTAGCCCAGCACTGACCCTGAAAAGTAATTCTAAGCGTACTTATCAGTAACTTGTATTTCCTTCCATAGGAATCCATTGTGTGGTTTTCACCAGAAAAGTTTCTAAGTGTCTATTTTCACAAACTAAAAATATTCCTAAAAAATCGTCTGTATGACTTAAACACATCCTTTCAACTGTTTACAGGAGGTTGGCCAGTGCTGGATCCAGGATCCACCACTGAGTAAGAAAAAGTAACAATAACACTACTTACCTGCTAAGTGAATTTTCTGCCATAGGATAACATTGGTGATTCTATGGGAAAAAAAGTGTCAACTTTTAAAATACAATAATATTCCTTAAAAATTACTACTGTAACCAAAGCGCTTTTACTCAACTGTTTTCAGGAGATGTCCAAGGACTGAATCTAGGATCCAGTCCTGTGGTTAGAAAAGTAATCCATAAAGTAACTAATTACATTTAGCTAGAAATTCACATTGAGCTCAATGTTGCTTTGTGTTTGAAATTGTGTTGCCCATTGCAGACACTTATACACAAAGTGAGAGACTGATACACATAATTACATATTTAAACATTACTCAGTAAGCCATGTATTCACTAAGATACACTTAATCAGTCAGTTACACAATCAATTTTTCAAAAACAAATCATCCTTTTAGACACTTATATACCCATTTATTCTTCCATCGACCTTGAGATATACATATATAAAACATATTTAATTTTCAGAAAAACACACATTCACTGGATGATGTCATCAGTGATGTCATTTGAGATGTCATCAGTGATGTCATGAGTGATGTCACTGACCATGTCATGAGTGATGTAATATGTTACGTCATCAGCAGTGGATTGCGGGTGCGCGAGTTATAGTTAGCTTAACTAACTATAACGGGGGAATTTCATTGGTTTTTTATGAGTAAAATGTCCGCTAACTATAACGTGTGTGAAACCTATGGTTTTTTCACTGAATTTGCAAGGTTTTTTAAATGCTAATTCCTAACTATAACGTGTGTGAAACCCATGGTTTTTTCACTGAATTTGCAAAGTTTTTCAAATGCTAATTCCTAACTATAACGTGTGTGAAACCCATGGTTTTTTCAGTGAATTTGTATGGTTTTTTAATTGCTAATTCTTATATTTAACGTGTTTTTTCTTTTTTATGTGCAAGCTTTTTTTTTTTTCTTTATATTCTCTTAAAACACTATGCTTAATTTTTAAAAATTCTGCATTATATTATTTTTTCTCATTTTTTTTTTTAACAAACAGGTAAGATATATTAGTATAACATAGTGTTTTATTTTTTTTGTTGTTGTTTTTTTTGATTACGCGTACGGTAAGCTTACGGTAAGCGTACGGTTTGCATAATGTTCGTAATATTTCTACTCTTTTTGCGTATGGTTACGCAATTTGCGTAGCCGTGCGTACTGCGTACGTGGCGCGTAAGCGTGTACGCTACACGTGCACGTTACGCGGAAGTGTTGGGGCGTGCCCGTCATGCGCATGCGCGCGACCGCGTGTCTTTTTTACGCGCATGCGTACTTTTACCGTAAGCGCTCCGTAAGCGCTCCGTAAGCGCACCGTAAGCGTAACGTACGCGCACGGTGGGTCATGTGATCAAGAAACAAAACTTTTGATTGGTTCAAAGTAGTTTCAGTTCTAGAACTCTCCTACACCACACCCATTCCCCTCATTTCTGCTTGTGATCCCTTAGGAGAAGGAGCTGACTTGTCTTTGTGATACGATGGCAGACCAGCACTCTTCTGCTGAGAGTGAGGCTAGCAGCACCACCATCAGGCAGAGAAAGAGGAAACAGAAGAGCTCTTTTATATGGGAGTATTTTACTTTTCCTGAGGGCGAGAAAAAAGTCAATGCTGCCTTGGTGACTTGCAAGCTGTGCCAGCGTGTACTTTCGCGAGGTAATCCCAACAAGAAGTATTCCTTCGAGAATCACACTATGTTGAGACACCTTGAGGATGTACATCCTAGGACACATGCACGACATACTAGAGGCAACCCTTCAGTAAGTCGAGCAAGCACATCCACAGCAGCTCAGCCGAGTCCTTCTTCGGAAGCTCAGCTGAGCCCTTCATCTGTGGGGGCAGATTCACCTCTTTCTGGTCCTGTGGAAACAAACCATCGGTTTGCGAGGGTTACTATGCGGTGTTCATTTTGCCATGGTCTAATTGTTCATAGGGAGACCAGTCTTCCTCTCATTAACAACAAAATAGACCAGCACATTTGTCCTACCAGCTAATGTTCCCATTCTTCCTTTCCTCTGTCCCTGCATGAACACAACGGCTCTTTTAAGAGCCAACCTTACCTCTCAACTTTTTTAAATTTTTTCTTAAAAACTTTTTTTTTTTTACCGTAAGCGTATTTTTTTTTTTTTTGTAAAAAAACATTAAAAAACAATTATCACATTACAAGGTCCTTGAGGGATTAATAACTAAATACTGAAAATCTGTTTGAGGAGAAGTGGAAGAAAGGGACCATCTAATTTCTGACTTACCTGACCCACCCAAAAATTTAATTATAATTTTAAATTTAATTGAAATTGCTTATAAAAATGGTTTTATTTTTCGAAAATTTTCTTTCTCAATCTGAAAAAAAAGAAAAAAGTATTAATATTTAATAAAACATTTTATAATACAGTACACGTATTTACATATTTTCCAAAAACAATTTTTTGCCTTTTTTTTGCTGTTTTCAGAATATATTGCATTTCACTATAAATCGTGAAAGCAATTGCATTCATCACTTAACAGCGGGCAAAAAAAAATTAACAAGCTCAAAGATTGTTTTAAAAAAGCCCAGAATCTCTTCTCACAAAAACATAACATTATAGAAATGCAAAATATTTTTAAAAAATATCATCTAATAACAATAACTATTTCTTTAAAATACCGTCTGACAATTTTGTTTCAGAAGCATAATCACAAAAATAATATATCTCAAATAACTCCACAATACATCTGGTTATATTTCCTTTAGGCCAAATGGTAATTTTAAAATTCTTTTTTGATTAAATTTCCAATGGTAATCTAATAAAATTCCAAAATTTAAATTGTACAGATGTTACCGATTCTCTCTAAAATTTTGGTTTCCGAAAGATTAATTAGTAATTAAATAAGTCCACAATACAATTGGTTACCTTTCCTTATGGCCAAATGGTAATTTTAAACATCTTTTTTGATTAAATTTCTAATGGTAATCCAATAAAATTCCAAAATTTAAATTGTACAGATGTTACCGATTCTCTCCAAATTTTTGGTTTCTGAAAGATATATTAGGAATTAAATAAGTCCACAATACAATTGGATACCTTTCCTTTAGGCCAAATGGTAATTTGAAAAATCATTTTTTTTGAAAATTCCAATGGTAATCCAATAAAATGGAAAAATTGTTTTTTACAGATCTTGCCAATTCTCACTAAAATTTAGGTTTTAGAAAGATTAGATAGGAATTTGCTAAATCAAAAGGCAAACGTTGCTTGAAAATCAATTGGGAATCATTACACAGTGTCCAGCCTTTTTCACATTTAAGATAAACTGTGTAATGTCCAGAAGTTACAGTAGGTCCTTCATGGAAAATTATTGCAACTGTTACAAAAGTTTTTCCTGAAATTGATAATTGCTGTCCTATAAACTTCTTTATTAAAGTATCCAATTTTGAACCATCAGCTCTACATCGTTGCATCATTAAAATTACATACTGTCCGTATTCCTTTAAAATTAACGTTGAAAACATGTCAGATTTACACTCACCGCATTCCATGCTATGATTAGCATCTTTAACTAATTTAGCAAAAGTGACTGTTTTACTGTCTGGCAATGTTAAATAAATAAACCTTTCAGTATCAATATTAGAGCCACATGTATTCAAACAGTTTTCACAACTATGTTCCCATTTATAAGAGACACCAAACATATTTTCAATGGGTACCCCTTCTTCTTCCAGTACCTGAAGAAAATACATCAAGAATTCCTGTGCGTCTTGCTGTACATTTTGAGAAAACTGTGTTCGTCCTGAACATACATCTAAAAGTTTTCTTATTTCAGTAGCACTTTCTATTTGAGTTTTATCATTACTCAGCTTTTGAAACAGGAGACTCAACTCAGAACAGAATCTTTTTCTCTGATTTACTATTATCTGCTCTTGCAAATTTTCCAGATAAAATGCAACATTCAGCACTACATTAGCGTAGCAGTTGACACCAGAGCTATTTTCAAAATGACAACCTACAACCTCTTCAACATTTTCCTTTTTCTTTTTGCTTGCAATTACATCACTCCTCTTTTTTTTTTCTCCTCTCTACATCCTCATTACAGATATTCTCAATTCTCCTTTTTCGAGAAACTACACGTTTCTCCAACACAGGATACTGACCTAAATGAGGAGCATAGGTTCTTCTTAATCTATTATACTCCTTTACACAGTTTGCATCAGCACTAACTTTTGAGTCATCAAAGTCTATCATAAATAAACCAGATAATGTTTTCACTCGTGACAAAGCTACATAAGCCATACCTTCTTTGAACACAGTTGAACCAATGTTTACAAATGCACAATCTACAGTTAATCCTTGAGACTTGTGAATAGTTACAGCATATGCTAGAGAAAACGGAAACTGTTTCCTACGTACATATAAGTCTTTCACAAGCATGAAACGAACTGTACAACGACAAATGTCTATAACTTCTTCTATCTGATCAAATTTTATTTTTAAACATTCAATTCCATCTTTTTTCTGATAATTAATAAAACCCACAACTCTTCCCATAGCTCCATTTACTAAACCTTTTTCAACATCCAAATTTCTCCTTAAAAATACTCTACAGTTCATGCAAACATATAGATTTTTTTCTAATCCAGCAGTTTTTGAAATGTTCTTCTCTAGTGAATCCAATTTATTTTTCAGTTTGCCTGTTAATGTAATAGTAATTCTTTCATCCTGAATTTTGTCCACTGCTTCCAATTTCTTAATCTCTTCCTTTTCCAATTTCAAAAGCTCCTCATTGAATATTGAGCATTCACGTAGAGTTGGCATTAAGCAAATGACACTTTTTTTTTCTGCAATGTTCTTGTATATCTTCTCTGCAACTATTTCTTCCTTTGGAAATAAAATATGTAGCAACCGACTCTGTAATGCTTTCGTGCCAGCTTCTGTGAGTAGTCCAACTCTGATATCTTTCAGAATACTTCCATATTCTTCATCGTTTGCTTGCCTCATATTAGTAGAAAGTTCCTTGTACTCAAAGAAGGACCAAATATTTGCATTACCAATGCTTCCCAATGACTTCTTTGTGTCTTCATGTGTCACAGTATTAAACACTGGTTGTCCTTTAACTGGAGTAAGCTGTAGAAGATCCCCAAAAACTATGACATGTTTTCCACCAAATAACACGTCATAGTCTGTCCTTAGAATTTGCTGCATTCTTAAATGCACAAAGGCAAGCATTAAGTTTGATACCATGCTCACCTCATCAATAATGAGAACTTGCATCTTCTTCAATACTCTTGAAACTTCCAAGCATGCTTCTCCAGTTAGCTTGTGGTATTGTATTTTGTTCTCATGCTCCACTGGTAACATTAGCAAACGATGTAAGGTGATTCCTTTTATGTTATATGCTGCTAACCCAGTTGGAGCAGTAACCACACAAGACAAAGTTGAATCCGTTTTTTGCTGTAGGTAGCTTCTAATGACTTTTATTAAGAAACTTTTTCCAGTTCCAGCTTGTCCGCTTACATACATCCTGATTGGTTGAAATGATGTGCATGAGCACTCTTTTTTTCATGTAATAATCCGTGATCAATTTTGTTTCTGATCTCTTCATAAATTTGTTGCTGCTCTTCATTCAGTTGTCTTTCCAAATTTTGTAAGTCTATAAATTCTTCTTGAGCTTGATTCATAGCCGTTTCCACTTCAGTCATAGCTATTGCAGCTTCATTTTCAACAATAGGTTGTCCTAGGGGATCTTGACTGAGTGTTCCAGAACTTTGGCTGTCTTGAGAACTGTCTCTAGCTACTTCAGCTGCAATTGTAGTTTCCTGCTCAATTTCTTCATTTAATATTTGCACATAATTTGTGAATGTACTGCATTCTATACTGTCTTTGCTAGCATTAAAGGAATCTTCATAGCTTTGAAATTCTCCCAGTAGTTCGTCCTCTGTACGCCATGGTTTAAACAGCTGTAAAAGAGCCAAGTAGTAAAATTCCTTTTTGTCAGTAGTGTCGCAACTCAGCTTCCTGTAATTTATCAAACTTCCTTTTGTTTGCTTCACCAAACATCCTTCCTCACCAATGACTTTATATTTTCCATTGTTGATGTCTTCTGTGGCTTTCCGTGAATAAATGTAGTTCTGCAGCACTTCATAGAGACACATGTTCTCAAGATGAAGACTTCTCTTTGGATAATATGTGTCCAACATGTTTGATTTCAAAATATCTGTACTTTCTGGGTCATTCTCGGCCAAATATTCAATTTCTCCAACGGATTTCAGTACCCGATTTCTCATTGCTGCAAGGCCTAAACTTGCCCAAATTATTCTTCGTGATTTCGAGTAGAGACTTGCAGAAGATAACCTATCTGAACATTCGTAGGATCCAATTTCTCGATGTGATAACATCTTTAAACTGAAACTGTACAGCTTCTTACTGACAGTCTTCTCGTGAGAAATCTCTTCCCACATTTCTTTCAATTCAGTTTTTTCTGATTTAGTAATGTAAGACGTTACATATCGAGCAACAGCAATGGAATTGTCAGCTACATACTGTATATCCATGTTAGCATTCCACATGGATAAAATGACTGGGTTGTAGTCATTTATATTTTTTGATTCTTCTTTTCTTTTAAGGTTGTAGGTATTCTTAGGTGATTTTCTTGTAATAGTATGTCTCACAGATGACATAAAACTGTTTACTCTTCCATTTGAAAGAACAGGTCTAGGAAATCCAAATCGACATTTAGTGTAGTATTTATCTTTGCTCTTGTATTTCCGTCGACAGTATTTTCCACACCGATGACTTTGGAAACGTAAAACTTGCTCCTTTAACTTTTTCTCTTCTGTGCTTTTTGGTATAGCACATGTTGCATATTCTTCAATGAAAGATAACACTGCTTCATCAGTATCTGTTCCAAACTTTGGGGCATCCTTGATCCACAACAGCATATGAATATGAGGAGCACCTCTTGCCTGGTACTCTTTTCTCCAAAAGAAATCTACTACTTCTCCAAGAGGTGGATTTTTTTTATTGCAGATGAAGGACATCATAGCCTCAAATCTATGATTGAAATATCTTTAAACATTAACCGGATCCAATGAGCACAGTTCTCCTGCTGTCTTGTATTCGATGTTTTTAATGTTTGAATTTGCCTCTCGTAGAAAATCCAGTAAATCATCCCAAGCGTACTCAGCACAGCTTAGGGTAAGGAACCATGTTGGTGTTCCTAAATTCCGTAACATGCATTTTAATTCACAATGGCGCCGGTACCAATATTCATTTGTCCCCCGCTGACAAGCCATCAGATTGATCAGTTGTGTTTCCAAATGATCATCTCGGTGCTGCACTTTCTCCATAAAATCCTTAGCAGACACATTTTGTAAATGTACTCCACTTTTTAAAATGTGATTTACTGCATATGATAATGCAGACAAGTCGCTTTCAAATAAAAGATGGAACAAATAAGGAATACTTTGTCGAAATCTTGGATCTTCTGCATATAGTCTTGTAGTTCGATACTCAGAAGCTGGAATCTGTTCTGGACGTTCGTCGTATCGTCCTCCTTTTCCTGTAGGAAACAGCTGGGGAAAACATCGAGCTTCCAAGCTCTCCTCCCATACACTCACAGGAGTTCCTTTTGCTTTCTTCATCTGAAACAGATCAATATTGTCTCCCATAACTTCTTTTGAATGAAGAGGATGTATGCTAAAATGTTCATAAATTTCTTCTTCCTTTGACTTGTCCACTTTTTCAATTTGTCCAGTTGGTGTTTCTGTGTCTTCTTGTAAATCTTCTTCTTCTTCTTCTATATAAATTGATTCATACCATTTGTTATTCCTTTTCAAATACAAATTTGCTCTTTGTACTTTCCGTACATCTACCAGCTCTGCCAAATCTTCTTATTCTTTGTAGGTACACCATTAACCAGAATAACTAATGGTTCAGTTTCCAAAGTATCTGCATCAATAGTTTCCATATTGTTTTTCAAATCCAAGGGAAAATACACCACTCTATCTTTTAAACCTCTCAGTAAATCTGAAGGAGGTAATTTACCAGTTTTGGGCTCCATACGTACTATGGTCTGGAACGGATGAACACATTGAATAAGTATAGACTCATATGTATTTAATTCAGAAAGTTCGGCAGGAATAGCATCCAATTCTAAATTATTATGTACAGCTCTGGTCGGCATTCTATTTTCTTCTAACTTATTGTAACAGTATTTACAAATACGCTGATCTTCACCCAATTCAAAACAATTTTCAAGAAATATATATGTGGCAAAATCCTTCCACTTATAATTATCTTCATTTTCACTTTTTCTGTAGAGATCAACATTCCTGGTTTGTTTTCTATAATGAGTTCTGCGGCAACAAATACAAGTAATATTTGGTCTTTCATTAGAGATTATTCCAAATTTTGTTATGTGATCATTAAATGTCTTACTCACAGAGGGTTCTACATTCTCTTCCACTTCTTCCTCATTTACTGTGTCCTTTTCTGCACTTTCTTGCTCTGGACCAAAGTAACAAAACTGAATTTCATCAGTAACCTTCTCTACATCTGATACCGATCCACGGAACAGAGCCCTATTCAATTCATCTAACTTTATTGCTGGACTTTTAGCAAAATACAATCGTCTCACAAACTTTCTCATTTCAGTATGATGAACAGCCAGCATCCTAAAATGATGAAAAACACTTTTACACACTTTTCTAGATAGACAAGCCAGAGAATGTCCCTGCAAACCAGTATTCTCTCTCACTCTGCATGGATCTAGACTTTGAAGTACCTTAATCTTCTGTTTAACACTTTTTTTACTATATTCTCTTAGAAACTCACGAAATTTATCAATAGATTCCTGACGCACAGTGCAAATACTACTACAATTCCAAGTGTACACTGGGGCTTTAGGACGTCTCCCCATAGCCTCATCCGCCATCACTTGTTCCTCATCTCTTGGAACCATTTTCTCCTTCTCCATTATACAACCATTTTTCACTTCATAAGCACGACCTCTGGTGTCAACTGCATGCAGCAAACTATTACTTTGAAAATAACTCTCTTCATTCAAAAAAGGTTCACTACTTGAACTATGCATCCATTCTCCTAAAAACACTTTACAAAAGTTTGTTCTTTTCACTAGTCTTTTCCTTTTGCTTTGTGATTTCAGTACATTGACCATTTTATCTAATGTACGCATCCTGTTCAAAATTAAAATGAATAGTTTCCTTTTTAATTCTAAAGCCTTTGCTGCAATGGCTTCAATTTCTTTTTTTCTCTTATAAAATTTAGCTTTTTTCTTATATTTCTTCACATCCTTTATCAAATTTGACATAACTCTTCTCTGAAACATTTTTCTGCGAATCTCTTTAAACGCTGTTTTTCTTTTTAAGTTAATCTTTATTGTTTCTGAAGGTATATTTGCATTAACTAAATTCTCAATTTTTTCCTGTTGTTTTCTATTTAAAACATTCTTTCCAGTACAGACATTTTGTACATTTTTCTTTTTTTTGAAGAGATTGTTTAAAAAATCTTTTGTCTGCTTACCAGAAGATGTTCTCTTTTTCCCAACATGAGCATCTCCAACTAACTTAGGTCCTCCAGTTGTCTTCAAATATAAATTTTTTTTGTGGTTTTTCCTTAGTCTGGATTTTGTAGGCATCTTTAATTTTGTTCACTGCTCTTCAGCAATATCTGAAAAAAACTAAAAAAAAATTCCTTTATTTTATTTAAATATATTACTATATTTTTTATGATCTTTTCAAATATTAAAATACTATGTACCCCTTTCCTACAAGTGAAAATCACAATAACATCATCACAAATTAAATATCTAAAAACAATTCCTCTTTGCACACAGAGTCATGGTTTGAAATTAGGCAGAAAACGAAACTTCTTTGCCAATTTGAAAGCACACTTACTACTCTTTTTTTGGCAAGTGATAAGTACTTTTACAGTCTGACACATTTTGAATAAACTTTTCAGATTCTGAAAACAGCACATGTCCAAACAGCTTTTTGAGACCAGCAACATGTGTAACCTGGGTGACTGACTACACTCCAGCAAGGGCAACCAGCCTTAGTGATGCTGAATGTATTTGCATTACTGACTGCAACCTCAAACCCCACTTGGTTGTGAATACTATGCATGATTCTACAGGATAAGCAGCTGGGTGTGTGCTAAGAGTCTGCTTCTGCTGAAAAAATAGCTCCCCCATTTTTCCTACTAATGCAAATGTAAAATTACCAGAGTAATACGCAATAAATCTCTGTCTATAATTCCTCTTTGCACACAGAGTCATGGTTTGTAATTAGGCAGAAAACGAAATTTCTTTGCCAATTTGAAAGCACACTTACTACTCTTTTTTTGGCAAGTGATAAGTACTTTTACAGTCTGACACATTTTCAATCCACTTTTCAGATTCTGAAAACAGCACATGTCCAAACAGCTTTTTGAGACCAGCAACATGTGTAACCTGGGTGACTGACTACACTCCAGCAAGGGCAACCAGCCTTAGTCATGCTGAACGTATTTGCATTACTGACTGCAACCTCAAACCCCACTCGGTTGTGAATACTATGCATGATTCTACAGGATAAGCAGCTGGGTGTGTGCTAAGAGTCTGCTTCTGCTGAAAAAATAGCTCCCCCATTTTTCCTACTAATGCAAATGTAAAATTACCAGAGTAATACGCAATAAATCTCTGTCTATAATTCCTCTTTGCACACAGAGTCATGGTTTGAAATTAGGCAGAAAACGAAATTTCTTTGCCAATTTGAAAGCACACTTACTACTCTTTTTTTGGCAAGTGATAATTACTTTTACAGTCTGACACATTTTCAATCCACTTTTCAGATTCTGAAAACAGTACATGTCCAAACAGCTTTTTGAGACCAGCAACATTTGTAACCTGGGTGACTGACTACACTCCAGCAAGGGCAACCAGCCTTAGTCATGCTGAATGTATTTGCATTACTGACTGCAACCTCAAACCCCACTCGGTTGTGAATACTATGCATGATTCTACAGGATAAGCAGCTGGGTGTGTGCTAAGAGTCTGCTTCTGCAGAAAAAATAGCTCCCCCTTTCCTACTAATGCAAATGTAAAATTACCAGAGTAATACGCAATAAATCTCTGTCTATAATTCCTCTTTGCACACAGAGTCACGGTTTGTAATTAGGCAGAAAACGAAATTTCTTTGCCAATTTGAAAGCACACTTACTACTCTTTTTTTGGCAAGTGATAAGTACTTTTACAGTCTGACACATTTTGAATCCACTTTTCAGATTCTGAAAACAGCACATGTCCAAACAGCTTTTTGAGACCAGCAACATGTGTAACCTGGGTGACTGACTACACTCCAGCAAGGGCAACCAGCCTTAGTGATGCTGAATGTATTTGCATTACTGACTGCAACCGCAAACCCTAAAAGTATTCCTCATTTATACCAGTACACCTTAATTTATGGTGAAAACATAGTCCATATTATTTTACATGTTCCTTACATTTAAATTTCTCCCCCAAAACACAAAATGATAAACACAACTTCAACAAAAGGAATTCCAATTCTATTATTCATTTCTTAATTTACCACATACATCCCCTCTCAAACTCATAACTCACCTTTAAAATTAGTTAGTTGTGAAAGAAATGTGGCACTCAAACAGCAGATTATCAGAGCCAGGATCTCTGTTCTGTACACCTCTCTCCTCTCAGCAGAACCAGATAATGGCAAAGTTTCCCTCTCTTTTTCCACACATATACATGTTAATTTCAAATCTCAGTGCTTCCCCCTTTTTTCCAATGTAATCACACATTTCTATTGGTTGAAAACCAACCCTTTTCCAAAAGTGCCCTTCCCCCAACTTGACTTCTGCCTAGTACCCTTCCCCCAACTTGACTTCTGCCTGCTACCATAGCAACAGCTCATGGAACACTGCTGTGTGGAATTAGGTCAGAAGTTCGCCACACAATGTTTCATTTCCAAAGAGCAAGAGTGCTTGACTTTTCAAACCTAACAGCAAATCCATAGTACTGTTCTTTGGTAACACATTTTTCTGTACCAATACAAAACATGCTTCTATAAATTGACACATACAGCCTAGTTTTTAGTGTAGAATGGTATGAAACAGCAAATGAGTTCTTTTTATTTAAAAAAATATGTATGCCTCCATTTCCAAAATGTGTTTCATTTCTTTTTCCCATTCTACTGAAATACACCTCCTGAGTGCATCCAGTTCTCCTTTGAAGATGTTCACAGTGTGGATTGTAGGGCACAGCTATGTCTTCTGGAGTGAAAAGTATGCAGAGAAAACAGGTATGGTGAGAGACCTTGCTTTGCCAAATGTAGACATTAAATGGATTGGTCAGAGAGGGTTAAAGTGGCACCAATTGATGCCATTGGTGAAATCCTTCATGCAAATCCAACACCCTGACCTCATAATAGTGCACTGTGGTGGCAATGACCTAGGCACTTTGACTGGGGTAGGTCTGGAAATGCTTATGAAGGAGACCTTTGCACAACTGTTTTCACTTTTCCCTAAAACTGCCTTTGTGTATTCTAACATATGCCAAAGGCAAAAATGGAACTGGTCCAATCATTTTTGTCCGCAGATTGACAAAACAAGAAAGCACGTCAACAAATCTGTTTCTGCTTTCCTCCGAGACTATGGTATGGGTTCCATTTACCACAACAACTTGTGTTACGACATGCAAGACATTTATAGAGGAGATGGTGTACACTTCACTGATGAAGGGAACAGAGTCTTCCTCTTGAGCCTTAGACTCTGCATTGGTACTTACTTGTAGGTACCACTAAAAAATCACTTCATAAACACAACGGCTCTTTTTAGAGCCCCCTAATATCTAAACACTTAAATCTGAATTTTATTTCTTTTTTTATTTTTTTTTTCTACCGTACGCGTACGGTAAGCTTACCGTAAGCTTACCGTACGCGTACCCCACGATTTTTTTTTTAAATTAATAAATGTTTTTTTTGAACTTTTCTGTCCTTCTTTGACCCCCTTTCAAATGTTAGGGGGTCTGTAACTCTCTTCCTTGCCCCCTTTTCAAGTTATCTCCCTTTTTTTTCTGTGTGAAACACACGAAATGGCGGCCGACACTTCCTGATTTCGTCCGATTCGAATGTTTACAGTCATGTGACAACCAATCAGATTTGAGCTCGCGCACGGCACGTACGCGTACGGTAAGCTTACCGTAAGCGCACGGTAAGCGCACCGTAAGCTGCCACAGATATATATATTGATTTAAATGCTATTTTCTCAGGAACTACTGAACAGATTTACACCAGACCTACAAAAGGCACTTCCTTGACCTGTAGACTATCTCTCTGCCAAATTTCAAGTAACTCTGTTCAGCCGTTCGGGCTGTAGCTGTGTCTAAAGGTCCTATGGAAAAATGCATAAGAAAAACGCGTTTTGGGACCCCCCTTTTTTCTCAGTCCCCGCTTGACGAATCCCCCCGAGACTTTCAGGGTAGGAGCGGAGCCTAGCGCCCCATTAGTTTTGAAAATTTCGCGAGGATTCGTCGACCGGCGCCAAAGTTATTCAAAATAGAATGTTGCGGTTTTCCTATGGAAACAGGGTCCTAACTATAACTACCTACTGGCGACCGCCAGTAGGTAATATATATATATATATATATATATATATATATATATATATATATATTCACAGAACAAACATAGGTTTCAGGGGTGTTATAGTTAGCTGGCCATTTCACTCGTACAAAACCATAGAAATTCCTCCGTTATAGTTAGTTCTGCTAACTATAACTCACGTGCCCGCAATGCACTTCAGATGATGTCACATATTGCATCATTCATGACATGGGCAGTGACATCACTGATGACATCACTGATGACATCTCAAATGACATCACTGATGACATCATCCAGTGAATGTGGTTTAGTTTGAAATTTAAATATGTATTATATATATACCAATCTGTATTGAAGATTAAGTGGATATATAACTGTCTGGATGGAGGATTTTGTAGCTGTCTGACTGTTTAAGTGAGTAATTAAAAGTGTCTCACTTAATACATGGATTAGTAACTAAACTATGTGAATGTGTGCATCACTGTCTCTGTTGTTGTATAACATGCTGCATCAGTTGGTCACTAACTACATGAGTGTGTATATTAGTTATTGATTAGTTGGGTGAGTATTTGTATGGGACACTGAGTTTGTGTGTGGTTGGATGGGATGTGTTTAACTCTATGCATAGATGTGTGAATGGTTGATTGACTAGGTGTATAGGTTAAGAGTGCATGTGGAAACAGTTTTTGGGTGACTGAGTGTGTTGGTGAGCGAATATATGTTTTAGTTGTACATCTTCAACAAAGTTAAAAAATAAAAGGCAATGTATGTGAAAGTTGGTGTGTATAAATAACTATGTGTAAGAGTCAGTGATTGTGAGAGTAACTACATGAATGAGTGTATAATTGTAATGGTGATTTTTTAACATATTAACTATTAGTTACTATGTGTTTGAATAAATGAGATGTTGTTGGATAATTGTGTAAGTGAGTAAACGTAAGTGTGATTAATTTTTTTCATGAGTGAGTAGGATGACTGCATAACCGACTAAGATGACTGCTGATGTGTCAATGTCTATATATGTGTATAAGTGCTAAGGGTGGGCGTAGTGGGCGTAGTGGGGCTACGTGAAGCAGCACGTAGTGTGCCCAAATCTACGCACACTACGTGCTTCGCGTAGCCCCACTACGTGCCACCCACCTCCCGCCCGCCCTTCTTTTAAATAATATAAGCAATGAAAAATGAAGTAAAGTAAGTCGACTTACCCGTAAGCGCGGCGTCTCCGGGGCTCCCTCTTTCTGTTTCTAATTTCTTCTGGCAAATGCGCATGCGCGGACGCCCGCGCATGCGCATTTCTCGCGAGAAATGCGCATGCGCGGGTGTCCACGCATGCGCATTTGCCAGAAGAAATTAGAAACAGAAAGAGGGAGCCCCGGAGACGCCGCGCTTACGGGTAAGTCGACTTACTTTAATTTATTTTTCATTGCTTATATTATTAAAAGGAGGGCAGGCGGGAGGTGGGTGGCGGGTGGCAAGCAGCTACGCTTCGCCCTCGGCGTGTGCGTAGCGCTGCCCTGCTTCGCCTACTTCGGAAAGTGCGAAGCAGGCAGCGCTACGTACACTACGTGGGCGAAGCGTAGTGCTACGCCCGGGGTTAATAAGTGCATTTGGTAGTGTTCTATTAATTAGTGACTGCATGTGTAAATGATTCTGTTGTTGAATGGGGAGTTGTGTGAGTAGACTTAGGAATCAGTGAGTGTGTATGTAGCAACTGGTATTGGTGTGTTAATGGTTTCAAATACAGTACTCTGTATTTTACAGTGAGTGATGAAAGGTTATACTAGTGTATGATGAGGTGTATCAGATTGTCACATGGATGATGTCATCAGTGATGTCATTTGACATGTCATTAGTGATGTCATCAGTTATGTCACTGACCATGTCATGAATGATGCAATATGTGACATCATCAGCAGTGCATTGTTAGAAGAACTAACTATAACGGAGGAATTTCTATGGTTTTGTACGAGTGAAATGGCCAGCTAACTATAACACCCCTGAAACCTATGTTTTTTCTGTGAATTTCTAAGGTTTTTTAAATGCTAATTTCTAACTATAACGTCTCTGAAACCTATGGTTTTTTCAGTGAATTTCAAAGCTTATTTAAATGCTAATTTCCAACTATAACGTCTCAGAAACCTATGGGTTTTTTCAGTGAATATATATATAGTTAGTACCTATTATCCATAGAAAATCCGCAACATTCTATTTGGAATAACTTTGGCGCCGGTTGACGTATATTCGCTACATTTTTAAAACTGGTGGGGCACTCCGGTCCGCTCCTATCCTGAAAGTCTCGGGGTGATTCGTCAAGCGTGTGCCGAGAAAAAAGGGGGGTTCCAAAACGTGTTTCCCCCATGCAATTTTCCATAGGAACCTTTAATCGCAGCTACAGCCCGAACTGCTGAACGGAATTACACCAAATTTGGCAAAAAGGTAGCCATTGGTTCAGAGTCGTGCCTTTTGGTTAAATGGTGTAAATCCGTTTAGTAGTTCCTGAGAAAATCAAAAGTAAAATCACATATATATCTGGGAGGAGCCTAACGACACATCTCATCGGGAGATCTGATTGGCTGTCAGCACTTCATCCAAGAAGTGTTGGCAGCCATCTAGGGACCAATATACATTTTAGCACCTCATTAAAAAGCATTGCAGTTAATGGAAGATTTTAAGACTTTAGTTGCATTATAAATCATTTGTTGATGGTACCATACTCATTTTAGGAATTGTGGTGTGTTCTAAGGGGATTTTACCATGTGAAAAATCCTTCTGCTGGGATATCACGAATCATGTTTGAGAGAAAACTATTTTCTCATACTTTTCTCACAGAGGTTTGGAAGGTGATCTATAAGCAAAACTGAGAGCATATTTTCTTTAAATTCACATTATCTTTCTCAGTCATGTGAGAATGAAGTCTGACATTCTCAGTAAAACATGTACATCCAACAAGGGCAGAGACTGTCAGTTGATTCCTTTGTGTTCTACTGCAGCTTCCCAGAGTGTTCTAAAGAACAACTAGAGCGCTAACAGTCCTACTTATGACAAACGTATTGCACACCTGTAGCCATCTTGATTGGAATAAAGTGGTAACTCTTAAAACATTTAATTTAAAAAGGAACAACATGAGGGGGTTCATTTTGCCATAGAAATTATGATTAGTGCAGAAGAAAGAAAAATTAGGACACATTTTGAATGACTTCTCAAATCCTCTTCTATTTCATTAAAAACTTCTGACATGCAGACTGAAACATGCACTTTTAATACCAGCTTGAGACTTCTGTGGTGAGCAGTAGCTTTACTACAGTGATCTAATGAGCAACTAGAGTGCTAACATTCAGAATTTATGGCAAATGTGTGACATATCTGAATACCTTCTTGATGTAATCAAAGTAAAAAACTGAAAGCATTTCCTACCGAGGAGACCGCAGTAAATGAGGAAATTAGGAAACCTCATAACAAATAAATCTCCCAAGATGGCCACCAGAGACAAAAGAGCCCAAATGCAGCACAAATATTACCCAGATGCAGCCCACATGTAGCCCAATGATAGAAGTGTGCAAAACACGTTTTATTGTATGTATTTTTGCAGTTTTATATAGTGCAGACTTGTCAGGTATTGGAGTGCTTTACATGAGCATTGGTTACGTCACGCAGAACAAATTCATTTTGGTTGTAGACATGGAGAGATTAAGTGATTTGACCAGAATCACAGAATGTCGAGCTTAAGAAGAAACTCCTACCTGGTTCCCCAGTTGCAAAGTCTGCAGCTCTGGCAGTAACACCACATCCTCTCCCCTAAGTGCAACATTTAATCAAGTGAAATTTGAAAACTCAGAAAATATGCCCTCATTTTAGTTTTTTAGAGCACTAACCATAATTTGTGATGCAAATAACAATAAGACCCTCTCATATATGTAATTACTAAAGGAAATGCTCTAGGTGTTACAGTTTTGATTACATCAAGATGACGTCAGGCGTTCCACACTTTTGTAATATATATAGAATGTTAGCAATCTAGTTGTTCATTAGGATACAGTTGAGAGACAGAGGCCAGGGGCACGGACTCTGAAAATTGAAGGCAGGTAGGAGGGTGCAGAGGCAACAATTTGACCACACTGGGCAGGCAGGACGGGCAGTGGCAGCACAACAGGCTATGGAGGGCAGTGAAAAGGGGGGCAGGGGCAACAAACCAACAATACAGGACTGGCAAGAGAGGCTGTGGTAATATAATAGACCATTGTGGGCAGAAGGAAGAGGCAGTGGTAGTACAACCGTACATGCCAACAGACCCGATTCAGCCAGGAAACGTCCAATGTTTTTAAGCTCAAATGGGCTTTATTTGATCTGTCTCAGGTCTACAATCTCCTCTTTTTCAATGTAACTCAAAGGGGAAAATCAATACCCCAGTTTCTTTTCAAAATCTCCCTCTTACCAAGTTCAAACTTTTCGCAAGTATGGTACATTGGATCATGGCAGGCAGGAGGAATTGGGGTAGGGACATGGACTCGGATAACAGAGGACAGGAGGGACATGGAGAGGTGCACCAAACTGACCCTACTGGGCAGGCATTAGGGTTTGCAGCAGCACAGTACACCACACAACAATCCATAGAAAGCAATAGGAAGTGGACAGGACCATGCACATGGACAATAGAGAACAGAGGGGAAAGAGGCAATGGTAGCTAGCTGACCATAATGGACAGACAGGAGAGAATGCTTCAGCATAACAGATTATAAAGGGCAGGAGGGACGGATCAGGGGCCTTACAATGGAACAGACAAGCCAGGAGGGTGGGAATAGGGGTCTGCACATGGAAACATAGGGCTGGGGGCAAGGGGGCTGGGCAGGAGCAGCAAGATGACCATGGAGGTCTGGCAGGATGGGCACTAGAAGCAAGACACACCATGGAGAGCAACAGTGAGACTATGATGGCATACACACGGACCATGGAGGGAAGGTGGGAGGGGTCAGGGGCAGCTAGCTGACCACACAGGGAAGGTGGGAGGGGCCGTGGCAGCACAGAAGACCATGCATGGCAAGTGGGAGGGTTAGTGGCAGCACAATGGCTATGATGGGCAAGAAGGAGCCTGCAGGGGCATGCACAAAGGACCATGGAGGATAGAAGGGAGGGTCAGGACCTGGGCACAGACAAGAGAGTTCAGGGGAAGGGGGCCTCACAACAGACCACGCGGGACAGGCAGGAGGAGCAGTTGCAGCATAACAGACCAGGGAGGGCTGAAGGGTGTGACCGTAAAATGGACCATGGTGGACAGGTGGAAGGGGATAGGGGCATGGAATGTGGACAGGCAGGGTAGAGGTGGCAGGGACAGGTTACAGTCATCTGACAATGCTAGGCAGGTGGGAGGGAAGTGGCAGCTCAACAGAACACTCAGAGTAGATAGGAGTGGCAGGTCCATGGAACATGGTGGGCAAAAAGGATGGAGCAGGGGCATGCACAAAGACATCGGAGGACAGGGGGAAGGAGAATAGGGACAGCAAGCTAAGCACAGAGGCTAAGCAGGAGGTCAATGATGGGGCATAGCATTGGGCAATGAAGGGCAGGAGGAGCGGACTGGTACATCATGCTAAATGGAGGGCAGTGGCAGCACATGCAGACCATGCATGGCAGGAGGGAGGAGGCTAGTCCATGGACTTAAACAACAGATGATAGGGAGGAGGTGGATGGGACAGCAAGATAACTGTTCAGAGAGGGCAGGAAGGCCAGCGGCAGAACAACTGCCACACAGGGCTGTAATAAGGGAGCAGGGACATGGACTTGGACAATGGATGGCTTGGAGGAGGGAAGACAGGAGCCGCAAGCTTGGGTGGGGGCAGCACAATGCCAGGCCCTGCTTCCAACCCCCTACCATCCGTTGTGATATGCATCTTACTTAACGTTAAAAAAAAAACTAGAAATTTGCTGAAAAAAACAAAGATTACAGGGACGGTATAGTTAGACTCAGATTTCACTCATACACAACCAGTGAAATTCTGCAGTTATAGTTACCTGAGCTAACTATAACTTATGCCCCCGCAATGTACTGCTAATGACTTCAGACATTACATCATTCATGACATGGCCAGTTACATCACTCATGACATCACTCATGACATCTCTAATGAGCTGTAAATGGAATGGAACTATAATCGCTAGAACTTTATTTAGGGATAGTGTGTGTATATTAACATCCCTTTTTTTCCTTTTCTTTCGTGTAAGAACCATTATAATACGCAATGTGCCCAGATTAATATGGCTGATAGCCTTTCACTATAAAGTAATGTTTAGTCCATTGTTTATGTTGATGTTTGCAATTCTAAGTATGTTTATTATGAATAAGTCACGTTGACGAACATACAGGTATGGCGGTCATGGGGCAAGATATGCTTATTAACACTTGTTTTCTTTTCTTTATTGTATCAATTCCTGAATTTTCACATTGTGACCAGGCCAATATGGCCGCCAGCTTTTTGGATTAAAGTAATACACTGCTGATGATGTCACATATTACATCACTCATGACATGGTCAGTGACAGCACTGATGACATCACTGATGAGATCTCAAATGACATCACTGATGACATCATCTACGTGATCATCTGATGCACCTCCTCACACCTTAAAATACAGACTACCATTCTCGAAACCATAGACACACCAATACTAGTGCAGCTACAATATTCTGTGCACTATGCATGCAGACCTCTAATCATCTACATTGCTTTGATACAGTCTTTTAAATACTCAGTTAGTACCTATGCAGTCTAGGAATCCTTCTGTCTGTCCCATGCACTTCTCCATTCAACCATCCAGCACTATCTATGTATCCTATCACTCTGCCAATACCTAAGCACTAATAAATGTAGCATGCACTCTCTTTGCAGCACTGAAATTACTCCAGTTATTAGTCATATACTTAAGGAATGGCCTAGCCACTAACACAAGTGCAGGTACAATGTTTTGCACACTATGCATGCAGACCTCTAACCACCTACATACTATTGATACGCTCTTCTAAATACCCAGTTAGTACCTATGCAGTCTAGGAATCCTTCTGTCTGTCCCATGCACTTCTCCATTCACCCATCCAGCACTATCTACATATCCTATCACTCCACCAATACCTAAGCACTTATAAATTCAGCACGCACTTTCTTTGCAACACTGAAATTACTCCAGTTATTAGTCGTATACTTAAGGAATGGCATAGTCAAAAACACAAGTGCAGTTACAATATTGTGTACACTATGCATGCACACCTCTAACCAGCTACAAACTATTGATACACTCTTCTAAATACCCAGTTAGTACCTATGCACTGTAGGAATCCTCCTGTCTGTCCTATGCATTTCTCCAATCACCCATCCAGCACTATCTACTTATCCTATTACTCCACCAATACCTAAGCACTTATAAATTCACTATACACTCTGTTTGTAATACTGTAATTATTCTAGTTACTAGTCTTGAACTTATGGAATGGCCTAGCTACTAACACAAGTACAACTATAATATTTTGTGCACTATCCAAGCAGACCTCTAACTAGCTACATACTATTGATACACTCTTCTAAATACCCAGTTAGTACTCATGCAGTGTAGGAATCGTCCAGTCTGTCCCATGCACTTCTTTAATCACTTATCTACCACTATCTACTTATCCTATCACTTCACCAATACCTAAGCACTTATAAATTAAGTGTTCACTCTGTTTGCAGCACTGTCATCGTTCCAGGTACTAGTGGTATTCTTATAAAATGACCTAGGCACCAACACAAGTACACATAAAATATTCTGTGCATAATCCCTACAAATCTCTAAGCAGAAACATACTATTGGTCCACTCCATTAAATAATGAAGTAGTACCCATGCAGCGTAGGATACCTCCTGTCAGTCTCATGCAATTCTTCAATCACCCATCCAGCACTATGTTCTTATTGTATCAGTCTGCCAATACCTAAGCACTTATGGGGCAGATTTACAAGCACTCTGCACCACCAGTACGTCACTTTTTGTAACGTAGTGATGGCGCCAGGCACTCCTTCATATTTACAAGGAGAGGAAAAGCCACCCTGCGTGGTTTTTCCTCTCCTTGTAAATACGACCCCTTCATACACAGAACTTTGCGTTGAAGGTAGGTGTTGCTGTGGGTGTTCCCACGCAACTCCCATAGAACAAGACACATCTCCAGATTATGAGAAATGTGTGTGAATGCTGCACCATCCTACAGTTGGTGTAGCAAGGCCCAATGAGGAGAATTGTTTTCATTTCTCCTCATTTTTTCCTCTTTCAATGCATGCTGCATTCCACAGCATACATTGAAAGAGGAAAATGCCTTTACTGATTGTTTTTGTGCAGGAAGGTGTCCATTCCTGCACAAAAACAATCTCCACACGACACAGACATCCTTGCACCATGGTGCAAGGGTTCCTGTGTCACCGCATGGCTGCAGTTTGTACAGCAGTGCAGAGGGAAGCACAGAGTTGCAACATATTCATGTACATATGTCACATCCCTGTGCTTCAGAAATGCCACAGTGCAGTGCAGCTAAAGAGCTTGCAGTGTCATGCTGCAGTACTTCCTCATAAATCTTCACCTATAAAATCACCATACACTACTAATGCATTCTTTCAGTCAATCATGCTGTATACATATATTCAACCAAACATTCACACATTACCTTGCAATTATAGTTCTTTCTTTAACCAGATAAGGTAGTTCTGATAAGTACTTTTTTTTCTTCTCTTTTCTTTTGTATTTTTTTTTTTTTTACAATTTTGTATTTTTTTTTTTTTTCAAAAAATGAACAAAAAAAAGACAGAATAAAACAGGAAACATTTGGAATTACTTATCATTCCAAAAACAAAAAAATTAACAACGATGGTTGCGTTGCGCAGCACAAACTGCATCCACCGACTGCTCACTGAAGCATATAAGTTTCTTACACTGCACGCAGTGTTGCTTGAGAAAGGCGAATTCTGGCCTAATGTCCATTGCAGGTGTTCCTGAGGATGCTCCAGATGTACTTGCCACAGCAGGTGAGGGTTTCAAAGCAGCTCGCCTCATTTCCTCCCGAGCAAGATTGAGAGGATGTGTGGTCCAGAGATACTTGTACATAGAAGCAGTGCCACAAGAGTATTTTTTTCACTCCCTCTTGACAGGACTCGGTCACAAATTTTGCACATCACCTTTCTCGCATTTACCTTCTTCTCTCCAGGTGGAAAAGTGAAGAATTTCCACACGACAGATTCCGGCCTCTGTCGACGTGGTGCCTCCTGCAAGAATTCTTCTTCAGAAGATACTTCCTCCTGCTGCTGCTGATGTCCACATGCCATTTTGTTTGATAGTTTTTGAAAGACACCAAATAAAACAAGCAAAAAGGGTTCTTGTAGGAAAAGAGATGTCTCTCTAAAGATGCTCCAACAAGAATTATTAAAATGGGTGGGGTCCTTCAATAGTTACAGTGGGAAATGTTATGTACCAATGAAATACTTTTTTTTGAGGTCACATGGGATCCGCGCACTCTGCGCTCACGAAGCACGCACCAGACGCGACTTCACGAAAATATATTTAAAAATAATATAAGTTTATTATAAGTACAAATATATTATTTTTATGAATATCTTAGATAGTCTCTTGCCCTAATATGTATATTAAACACACATACATATCATTTTAGAACATAAAGAATTTCGCAGGAGTCGCGCACCCAGCACGCCCCAGCACGTATATGACGTGATGCGGGACCCGCCACCGCGCAAGCATCGCGTACCGTAATGCGCATGTATCGCGAATGCACGGGAACAGGAGTCGCGGATTGGTCGCATACCAATTGCGCACATCACGTAATATTAAATGTATATGATGTAACTGAAAAACACGCAGCCGTCGCACACCGTAAGTGGATCCTTCACGACATTTCTAAAATGGCAGATAGAATCCGCGCACCCACCGTGATGTTTACGCTATGGGTGCGCAACTCCGAAAAAAATAATATAAATATATTAAAATAAAAAAATAAAACAAAAAAATGTAACAATATTTCAGTTTTAATTTTGTAATTTTTTTTGCAATTTTCAGAAAAATATATAATTTTATTTAATGAATAAAATATTTATAAATAAACAGTTAAAAAACTGTAGAAAATCAGTAGAAGAAAATAGGTATGACGACTATTACACTTAAAAATTAGCATTTAAAAAACCTTTGAAATTCACTGAAAAAACCGTAGGTTTCAGAGACGTTATAGTTAGAAATTAGCATTTAAAAAGCTTAGAAATTCACTGTAAAAACCATAGGTTTCAGAGACGTTGTAGTTAGAAATTAGCATTTAAAAAACCTTAGAAATTCACAGAAAAAAACATAGGTTTCAGGGGTGTTATAGTTAGCTGGACATTTCACTCAAAAAAAACCATAGAAATTTCTCCGTTATAGTTAGTTCTGCTAACTATAACTCGCACGCCCGCAATGCACTGCTGATGATGTCACATATTACATCATTCATGACATGGTCAGTGACATCACTGATAACATCACTGATGACATCTCAAATGACATCACTGATGAAATCACTGATGACATCATCCATGTGACAATCTGATACACCTCATCATACAACAGTATAACCTTTCATCACTCACTGTAAAATACAGATTACCATATTTGAAACCATTGACACGCCAATACCAGTTACTGCGTACCCACTCACTGATTCCTAAGTCTACACACACAATTACCCATTCAACAACAGAATCACTTATACATGCAGTCACTAATTAATAGAACACTATCAAATGCACTTATACACATATATAGACATTGACACATCAGCAGTCATCTTAGTCGGTTATGCAGTCATCCTACTCACTCATGAAAATAATTTATCACACTTACATTTACTCACTTACACAATTATACACACGACACCTCATTTATACAAACACATAGTAACTCATAGTTAATATGTTAAAAAAATCACCATTACAATTATACACTCATTCATATAGTTACTCTCACAATCACTGACTCTTATATATACTTATTTATATACTCCAACTCTCACATGCAATGCCTTTTATTTTTTTACTTTGTTGAAGATGTACAACTAAAACATATATTAACTCACCAACACACAAATAAATACACTCAGTCACCCAAACAACTGTTTCCACATGCACTCTTAAACCTATACACCTAGTCAATCAACCATTCACACATCTATGCATAGAGTTACACACACCCCATCCAACCACACACAAACTCTGTGTCCCATACAAATACTCACCCAACTAATCAATAACTAATATACACACTCATGTAGTTAGTAACCAACTGATGCAGCATGTTATACAACAACAGAGACAGTGATACACACATTCACATAGTTTAGTTACTAATCCATGTATTAAGTGAGACACTTTTAATTACTCACTTAAACAGACAGTCAGACAGCTACTAAATCCTCCATCCAGACAGTTATATATCCACCCAATCTTCAATACAGATTGGTATATATATAATACATATTTAAATTTCAAACTAAACCACATTCACTGGATGATGTCATCAGTGATGTCATTTGAGATGTCATCAGTGATGTCATCAGTGATGTCACTGACCATGTCATGAATGATATAATATGTGACATCATCAGCAGTGCATTGCGGGCGCACGAGTTATAGTTAGCAGAACTAACTATAAAGGAGGAATTTCTATGGTTTTGTACGAGTGAAATGTCCAGCTTGCTATATCACCCCTGAAACCTATGGTGTTTTCTGTGAAAATATATATATATATATATTATCTACAATGTAAAAACAAGAATTACAGTTTTTTCAGAAATATTTAATAACAAATTTTATAAATAACTTAAAATAAAAAATTCACAAAGATGAGCAATGAAAATATATTACATATAGTTAAAAAGATAAAATGAATATAAAACCTATTTTAATTAATCACATGAATTACAGATATATATAAGTATGTATATACATAAATACATATTGAAAATATAAAAGATACTCAATTAAAAATATTAACAAATTCAAAAGTCTAAATTAACAAACATATATTTACAACAACGTATATCACAAACAATTAAAAAGAGAATATTAAAAAACAAATTAAATAAAAATGTACAATTCTTTTTCTAAATATTAGAAACATTAGAAACAAACAAATATATAAAAATTATCAACAATCAAAAATAAATAACACTTGGAAATGTGTTAGACTTCAAAAGAGTCAGATTAATATTGTAACTCCAATTTAACCAAACAAAGGGAAAGTGTTGGACTTTGAAGGAGTCAGATTTACTATTCCCACTCCAACATAAGTAAAAGCAGTGATGGTGTTGGACTTTGGAGTGGTTAGATTTACTGTTCCAATTCCATCTTAAGAAAAATCAAGCAAAATGTAGATCTTTGGTAGGATTGTAGTTCTTATTTCCACTCCAATCTAAGCAACGGTTCAGAAAGTGTTAAACTTTGGAGGTATTAGATTTACTAGTCTAACTTCAATTTAAACAACACAGGGAAGATATTGGACTTCGAAGAGGTTAGGTTTACTATTCCCACTCCAATCTAAACAAAAGTGGAGAAATTGTTTGATTTTGGACAGGTTTCATTTATAATTCCCACTCTTTATTTATTTATGATTTTATTTTATTTGGAAAGTTTTATATAGCGCTAGCTCGACCCGGGGGTATCAGAGCGCTTTACAGGAGTCTGTATATAGTACAGGAGTAAACAATTGTTCAAGAATGTACACTTCAAAACAGGATGAAAAACAAAGAACAATCTAAATAAATAACAAGGGTACAGGTAATCAATTATTTAAAAAGTAGCAGGAGACAGAGGAAGGCTAGAAGAGAGAGAGAATGGAAGGAGTAGGGAAAGAAAAAGGCGAGGGACGGGGGTAAAGGGGAGGGAAGAGAGTGCAAAAGAAGAAATGAGAATGTTATGGACCCCAATATTTGTTGAGCAGGTGCAGTTTGAGGTCTTTTGTTAAAGCTGATGTAAGAAGGGTTACAACGCAAGTATTTAGGGATGGCATTCCAGATGATAGGTGCATTTCCGGAGAAAGAGCGAGATTGCGTGGTTTTCTTTTTTAACAGAGGTGGAACAAGGAGGAGAGCATTGGTGCTTCTCAACGGTCAGAAGCAGCGCGCTTTGTTGAGTTTATTAGTGAGATACAGCGGGGCCTTTTGATGAAGGGCTTTGTGCGTAATGCATGCACTCTTTAGGAGGCTCTGCCTTCGATGGGTAACCATTTAAGGGCTTTGAGGGCTGGGGTGATGTGGTCAAAGCGTTTGCAGGATTGAGTAGTCCGGCAGCGAGGTGGAGCACAGATTTGAGAGGGGCAAGGTGAACTTTAGGAGTACCAGCGAGGATAGCGTTGCCATAGTCAATTGTTGAAAGGACAAGAGATTGAACAACCGATATAAAGTCGTCAGCTGGAATGAATGGTTTCATTTTCTTGAGGTGACAGAGAGAGAAGAGAGCTCCTTTAGCCAAGATTTTAAAGTGGTTTTGAAGAGTTAGGTTATTGTCAATGGTGATGCCAAGTGATTTGACTGAGTTGGAAAGGGAGAGCGGACAGTTGAGGGCATTAAGGTCAGAAATCCATGTTTGGATAGGGAGAGGGTTATTTTTAGGAGAGAAGAGAATGATTTTAGTTTTTTTAGGGTTGAGTTTGAGATGATTGGAGTGGAACCAGGTTTGGATTTTAGACAAGCTGTTATTAAGATGCAGGACATCAGAGTGGGATCTAATCTTATAGTAAATTTGGGTGTCGTCAGTGTAGAGGTGGTAGTTGATTCCAGATTGCTTAAGAATGAGGGTAAGGGGTTCCATAAATAGGATAAAGAGAGAGGGAGAGAGAATAGATCCTTGGGGGACACCAAGGGAGACAGATGTGGGGTTTGAGAGGCAGTTGTCGATTTTAATTTGTTGTGTTCGATGTTGGAGGAAGGAAGAGAACAATTTGAGGACAGGACCATTGAGGCCAAAGCGAACTTTGAGTGTGTTAAGTAAGGCAGGGTGATTAACAGTATCAAATGCTGCAGAGAGGTCGAGGAGAATAAGTAGGCAGGTCTCGCCATTATCTAGGGATAGGTGGATGCCGTCAATAATATTAAGCATGGCAGTTTCAGTGCTGCAGCCTTTTCGGAAACCAGATTATAATGAGTCCAATAGGTTAAAAGTGTCAATGTGATTGTCCAATTGAAGCAGGGCACATTTTTTACGGGCTTTGGAGAGCAGGGGAGGGTTGGAGTTCGGGCGTAGATTATTAAGGTAGTTGGGGGTCGGCATTGGGATTTTTAAGAATGGGAGTGATTTGTCCGAAGTTGGAGGGAGGCAGGGACACATCATGTGGTAAGGGAGGAGTTGATGATAGTGGTCCAGTAAGGGGAAATTATGTGCTTAAGCTCCTGGACAAGGTTGGGAGGGATAAGGTCTTTGGTGTGTGAGGTGTTTGAGTTTAGAGATGATGTTAGAGACTTCAAGCTCAGATACGGGGTAAAAGTTGTGCCAAGAGGCGTTGTTTTTAAGCTGTGGGCTAGAAAGATTGTTATCCGGGGGTGGGAGTGGCAAGAAGGTTGGCAGAGGAATATGGGGGAGAGTAGGTAGGTAGGGACGTTTAGTAGTAGGGTCAGCGGTAAATAGGGGAATAGGAGGGATCTGAGATACAAGGAAGGATTGGTCTATTTTGGCAATTGTTTCAGTGAAGAAGTTGGCAATTTCTTCACATCTATCAGTTGTGGTCATCAGTTTTGGATGGGCAGTGGATGTTTGGTTTCAAACTATATTTAACAGCTCCCTGAGTCTGTTTTTGGCACAATCAAGCTGTGTGCGGAAAAAGGAAGCCTTTTCCGAGAAAATGTGTTTCTTGTACGTAGTTCTGGCTGGTCTGAGGAGGGCAAGATGGGCAGGAGAAGGATGTTGTCACCATGTTCTTTCAGTTAGTCTAAGAGAACGTCTTTCGTTGTTGAGATTAGAAGTGAACCAAGATTTGGATGGAATGTTTCTTTGGATTTTGGGTTTAGACGGGACAATTTGGTCTAGGACCTCAATGAAAGTTTTGTTAAATTGCTCGGTGAGAACATTGGCATTAAGGGAGAGGGGGGTAAGACATTGATGTGTTGGGAGTTTAGACTCGAGTTCACCAGGGGGGATACGATTAAGATTTCTGGTTCATTTCATGGATTTGACGTTATTGGGGAGGGGGGGAGGAGCCGCGGTGGTCATTGAGAACAGAATGAGGTGATGATCAGACCAGTCGATGGGGATGATGTTGGAGAGGGAAGCCAAGTCCTTGCTGGCAATGATGGCGTCAAGAGTAGCCCCTTTGGTGTGGGTTGGCGGATAGCAGAGTTGATTGAGGTCATTAATCTCAAGAAGATTAGAGAGGAGGTTGACTGCGGGTTCATCGGTCTCATTCCAGTGGAGGTTGAAATCGCCTAGGAAGAGATTTTTAGAGTTAGAGAGTGAGGATTGAGTCAGGAGTTCAGATAATTCTTCAACGAAGGGAAGAGGATCACCAGGCAAGGTCCGCTAGCATTCTTTGTTAGCGCTAGCTGAGGCTTACAACTCAAGGCATAAAGAGAAGGATCAATTTTCTTGCAAAAATAAAAACATTACAAAATTAATGAGGACCATTAAGACTTTGAGAATCTAAATGTCCTATGTTTAAGAAATACAGCAATTAATCCATCACTATTTCACATCTTTTTTTAAATCGAGAAACTGCAAAAATTACAAAATCAGAAACACAGTCACCAATAAAGCCACACAAGGAGAGCTCCTCCCAGAGTATCTGACTACTGTCTCTATAGCACTACCATTGCAGAAGGTAGGGGAGCCTGTAGCAGTCGAAAAAACTAATTGTTCATGGCACAAAAAAATAATCTCTGGAAGTAAATGAGGATGTATGAATTAGACAGGTTATACATGGAAATTAAACTTGTGTCCTTGAGAGTAGAGGTTAAAAACAACAATTACCATTAACATTGGATAACAGCACAAGCCCCATGACTACAGATGATAAAGATTTAAGTGAACTAACAAAATATGGCTCCTGTGAAATCCAGGTAAATAGGATGTCATTAGGGAAAACTGAACCTTTAGACAGAGAAAAGAAAGCTTGTTATTATATGCATTGGTGACATGAATAGTAACTAACAATTTGTTTAAAATGTGATAACTCAAAAAGAGGAGCATTCAGACACTAAACCCTGCTGAAAACTGAGAGGTACTCCATCTTTCGTAAGAAAAATAACCAACCAAGTTACATTGGAGAATATAACCATGTTTCATTTGAACAAAGAGTTTGACTCCAAAATTCAAATAGACAAAGGGGAATAGATAGAGGGGAGAACATAACAATTTTACCTCCCTGTGTAGCTCAAATGACACACACAATCTTATAGACAATGGCACAATTCTAAGCACAATCTCAGAACTGGCACACATTACTGCACAAAATATAATACCAATCTCTTGTATTTCCAAAACCTTTCCTTGAATGGTGTTCATTGAAATTCTCTTCACAAAAGAAGTGTGGGCATATTCTTCAATAAAGAAATTGGTGCTAAACCATAGTTGGCAAAATCTCCTAATGGTGAATTAGTGTTTCTGGTTTTAAGAAAGTACCATGTGCAGAAATGTAAAAGACAAAAGTGGCAAGTACCGAAAAAAGCTATCCAGGGGACACTGAAGTAGTCATAAATATAAATCAGTATAGTGAGAGCTAACTTCTAGAAAAGGATAGGCTTTCAATCTCTAAGATTCATGGGATCAGAAACATCAAGTTGACTCAGGCCTAGTTTGACCAGGAATTGAATGATGTCAGATAACACTGGTTATGGCTGGCTCCAGTCATAAATAAATTGTGCAAAAATAATCCTCTACCTAAGTTTGTAAAGCTAAAGACATTGTTACACATGGTAGAACGGTTTCATACAAATATTGAATGACCTTAACATATTACCATGGTACAGAGTAGGAGTAGCCAAATTGGAAAAACATCCGGATGTCATGTAGTTCTAAACAATTCTGACATTATCTGATAACAGTTAATCGGGTCCATACAGGGGTTTAGTACACCAGGATATCAATAATTTCAAAAACAGTGACTTGTGGGAGGTTTTGCCACATTGATCAGTCTCATTCTGCTCACCAATCGAGGGAATACCAGTCTTAGTATTAAGAGTGCACAAAATGGATGCATTAAGAAAAACAGCCCTTATAAATGTTTACATACCTCCAAAGGGCCCAATGGGATTAAAGCTTGGAAGGAGTTACTGGTGAGTATTAAGGAAGTTACTGTGGTGTATACTAAGTGTCAAGAGTCAGGGTGGGAAGCTGGCAATGAGAAAGAAGAAGCGGTCTGGGTGACACTTTACGTATTGATGATCTTCGTTACACAGGGTAAAGAGTTGGAGAATTTGGAGAATGGGTCAGTGAAGGACAGAAAGGAAAGACTAACCACTAACTGGTGGGGATTCACTTACTTACACTCACTTACGGGTTGGGCCTTCACTTCTCAGATGACAATGGCAGCTCAGTTATTTAACACTGGCATCCGTTCATGCACTTGTATGGATTCTCCACTGGCTGACTAGTTTGCCAACTGTTTTTCTGTTTCTTCACCTTTTTATTTTGGCTTCCATTTTGTCCCCTCAGGTTTTAATGTTAGATGTTCAGTGCATACCTCTTTATTTATTTGTTTGTCAGTGTTGGATGGTGTATCATCAAGCCTTTGGATTTTCACTCATTGGTGTCTTTGTGTTCTCAACCAGTTCCAGTTGGAGCAATGGCTCATCATTACATCACCCAACTTGGAGTTTGGTAAGTTGCTCAAATTGCCATTTTCATATAAATACTGGTATTCCTCATTTCTAGTTCTAGCCTTGTCTTTTCTCTTCCAAAGCGCTACATCTGATTATAAACACCCTGTGCCAGAAAGCCCTGAGAATGAACTCATGCAGATGACCGACTTCTGTATTTCTCTCTTTTCCCCTTTCCTCCTCACTTCTCTTGATACCATGCTTAATACTGAGGTTCTTGTTCTTGTTATAGCAGACAATGTGGTCAGTAAAACAAACACATTTTGTGTGCCAAGCTAGACAATGTAGATGGTGAATGGAATATTCAACAAATGCATACAAATTGTTGCAGGCTGAATAAACAAATTATGCCATTGTTGATGGAGCTACATATGTTAGCCTTCGAGCCTTAAATGAATGGGTTTTGGCCCCAAAATACTACATTCCTTACTAGTCTGAGGAGTTCCCTTGGATTACACTTTTTTGGGCAAAAAAGTTGTTCCTAAATTTAAATCATATGGTATTGTATTTAAGACACAAAAATGATCCTCTTTCATAATCTAAAGAATGGTAGCTGAATTATGAGGTTGTTTCTTTGTACGGGGCTCTGGCACATTTAGGTGATCTGAAAGTGGTTTTATGGTTACAATAGATAAGTGAGAAGATCTAAATGTTCAATAGCTGGAAATCATTTTCAAGCACTTGAAATAATTAACAATTCTATACTACCTAGCATGTCCTCCAAGTAAGTTTCAACGAATTCTTTCATCAATCTGGTATGTTTGAAATACAAAAAAATAAAGAATAAAAAAAAACAGTACGGGAATCTGAATGAACATTTGCAGGATCCCAAAATATCATATGAAGGCAAAAAGACTCTGCCAAGTTCTAATGTATCATTAAGGCTTTACAATAAGATTTGGAATTCCGGTCGGACGAGTGTTCGACCAGCATTTTTGCAGTAAAAGGGCCAGCCGACAGGTAGTCGGTGGTCCCGACCACTAAATTAGGATCCAATCGCTGTGGAGGTGGTCAGAAACATGCCTCCTTGCATTGAGGCTGGTGCTGCTGCCCGGAAAAAGGCTGCAGCACAAGTCCCAATGCCAAAAGGCATGTTTTTAAATATCTGTGCACCCTGTGGCAGGCACCATGTGGTGCCTGCCACACGATGCAGGGATGTTTAGGGGGGCACCACAGGTGCACCCCAGGGCCCATATTGGAGGGCCACGGGGGACAGGGGCCCTGCTAGGGTCCCAATACATCCTTTCCACAAGCCTTTTCACATTGGAAGAACCGACATAAAATGGCTGGCTGAAAGGTGGATCGTAATCCTCGAGGTGTTGCCTGAGAAGGCACCGCCTCCATTGTGGGTAATGCAATCTGACTTGAGCCAGCCAGAAGCTGTTGTGATCGGCAATCTGACCGCAAATATAGATGTCGGTGGGACCGACAGCCCCAATGCACTCCCAAGTCTAAATTGAGGCTAGGATTTGCTCTCATAAAATTAATCATTCAATTACAAGCAGCATATATTGAATACTTATTTCATATTTGTAAAGTCCCAGAAGATTCCCTAAAGGCTATGAGTTGGACGTTTTTGAGCAATGGAGTTTATGCCTCATCACGTCTTTCGTCTAATTTAGTTCAAGGTCTGGGCCAATTATCACTTGGTGACCCATGGAACTATATCTCTACTGGGTTTAAATTTACGGGTAAAGATGAATTCAAAATATTATAATTTAACAGTCAATTGGGCCAGCCGACTTCAGCCCTTTTCTAACTATCGCTCAAGCCATTTGCTAACTTCACCATGAGTGACATCATTTCCAGAGAGTAGTTCTTTATAGTGTCCGGTACTACAATTGCAATGTGTGCTTTCCGAGCCGAAAAATATGTTTGCTTTTCGCTACTATGTATTTTAGATATACAAAGGAGGGGCAGATTCTCCAAAACTAGTTAGGTCGAGCATTCGAGACCTCTTGTATATAATTTAGTATATACTTTACTTATAATATACTTATATGTGTATGTACTTTGTGCGCTCTGGAGATCAGCCCTAGGATTTGTCTGCTTCCGCTTAGGGACTTTTTTTTCTGTTCAACTGACTCTATTTAACTGTCTTGATAGAAAACGACCATCAGAGGTCAGTAAAATACCAGAATCACTTTAGCATTCTCTAGATACCAGTCCATAGTAATATTTTTTTCAAATCTTGTATTTTTTGTAATATGACCACCGAAGCCCCTGATTTTATATTAAAAACAGAGCTTCGGACTATACCATGTCCTGCTGAAAGGCAATATTTCTTTCCAGTGTTCCCATACCCGGCGTGTCACGCAGTTTGGTGCTTACTTTCCCTCTATGTTCAAGAACAGTAGATGTTTCAGCACCCAGGCTAATGTGCTGCATAGCTAAATACATACAAGGTCCCAAAGGCGAGACCGATTGCATTGCAAATGCTTGTTTTTTTAAAACCATGACAAAAGTCTGGCTGCCAGTTCCAGACCTATAGGCTTTACCAATGCTTGTTAAATTTTGGACTAAAGTAGTGGAGGAAACTGTAACTGCACATTTTAGTAGGTCTAATCTACAATGGCTTAGTGGCATAATCACGTTTTGGGGTGCAGCACTACAAAGGATGATGCTACACACAGACTGATTCACCGCCGTAAATGTGGGCTTTTTTTAAGCATAACATTTTTTAGATATGTAGCTCAGACTTTTAAATTAGGGGAAGTGCATCCAATTTTGCTATTTTCAACATCTTAAAAACTATTTATGTCTGCACTTTACACCCAGAGCTATTCGGTAAGTGTGGTTGAGACTGTGCCTTCAGACCCAGTTTATAACAAAGGTCAAGCATTGGTAAAACCAGTATGTTTGGCTTTAATATGGTACAGCATGAAAGCAGTATTTGAGCATGCCTGTGTTTGCGTGAGTTGTCAGAACTATGGGCTTATGTGTTCTCTGTTGTTGTGGCCTTATGTTGAAGACACACAAACAGGCTCTTAAAATAAATATGTTATTCTTTAAATTGTGTATTCAGACACATAACAAATAATAAACAATTTTTCTAGCTGTAAAGTCTGACAACAAAATTAAGAACACCATCCAGGATGCTACCTAAAAAGAGTATGCATCCTAAAATGTGAACTTTCTTAAGAACTTGCATTTGTCCATTATGCTTCAGACCAACCACAGTGCCCAGAGTGACAAGATGGTCTACAAGTTATTACTGCAACAGTCCAAGAGGGAGGTCCGATATGATCTGAATCAATAGTAACAACAACAAACAATACAGACATTGAAATAGCTCTTTAAATGATAATAAGGCTCTTGGTTTTCAGCTTTTACTGATTTTTACAGATAAATACAGAATGAAAACAGTATATTTCTGGTCTGCAATTATTGTTAAAAGCAGAAACATGCGGAAAATCACCTTCATTTGATTACTCTCCATGCTGTCTTTACTGAATTCCATGTCAATAATGATCAGGAGCATGGGGAGGTAAACATGGCATGAGATTTCCTCATGACTACATACAACAAGATATGTTGTGCTATAATGCCAATATTGTCATGTGTGTGTGTATTTTTATTATATTTGGCTACGTAATATGATAAAAAAAGCTGATTGACAGCGAAGTATGAGTGCACATTTATCAGTTAAATGAATGTGGAAATATATGCATCATAACTTTATTTATACACGAAACACAAAATAAATATGTATGAATACAGATAAGAGGGTGGAAAAATAAATATTGACAAATACAGACGGAAATGTAAAAAAACATAAACACCAGAAAACTGGTAGCCCTAATGATAATTCAGCCATGAATGAAAAAGCTAACACTGCAGGTCTTTGTGAAGTGATCAAGGTTGCTGCTTCTTAACATAGGGCCCGAAAACAATGCTGGCTAAAACGGCTCCTAGCATCGGTCGGAGCCCTTCAGCCAGCATCTTACACAGCTGGTTGGATTCCTTTCAGACTGACCCATTTTGATCGGGTCGGTTGGAAGGGAATCTGAATCAGATTTCCGAATGGCTTTTTTTTAACTGGCTCAGAGAGCCCGTCCGCCATTCGGAAAGCCTTTAGTAATCCCTCGGCCGGCTCATTCAGGCCGAGGGATTATGATGGCAGATTCCAACAGCTTTTCTGTGCCGGCCTTTCCGACACAGAAAGATTTTGGGAATTTGTCTTTGGGGGCCCCCAGCAGGGCCCCCATGGGTGCAAGGCTGATGAATGGCAGCCTAGGGGGCACCATCTGTTGATCCCTGCACCCGGTGGCAGGTACCTTGAGTTGTCTGCCACGGGGTGCAGGGGTGAATGGCACCTCTGCTCTTTACAATGAGAGCATGCATTCCGTTCGGGATAAATGCTCCCATTGTAAAGTATAGTATTGTGACCGAACAGGGTCATTAGGTTCCAGTTCCCAAACGATGTTGGATGGACTCCGGTCCGTCCGGCATTGTAATCAGCCCCTTATTCTTCAGTAAGATTCCTGAACTTTGGAGGAGTAAGCTCGTAAAATACTGGACTTTTTTCACAAGCAGAAATATAGAATTGGTTCATAATGAAAATAGAGTAAGCATAATGTGCTCAAAACATCAAGTATGTACTTGTGTTGCATGTAGGAAATAAAGAGAGAGCATAAATGAAAGGGTTAATGTGCATGCTGCTGTGTTTTGTGTAAATCTACCAGGGAAGTTTTGAGTTCGATTAGAGGAGGGGGTTCATCTAAGGTTTGGTCGGTGACCAAAAAAATGTCTTGTGAAATAGAGGATGAAGACCATCTGTGTTATATGAGCAGAACGATTACTTTCACCCACAAATCCATACAATCACTTGACTCTGAATCTGCCATCCATTAATTCGTCCCAAATAAGTTTCTGAAGATCATCCAAGCAAGTTTAGAGTTACTCAAGCTGTATGTATTTCCATAAACACAAAACTAAACACAATGTTATTCGCTGATATATATACTAACTGTTATGTACAAACATTATTTTGAAAATACACAATGTTGTACGTTACAAACTTCTCTAATTTCAGTATAGAGATGCTACTGGTGGCATTGCTGGGCATTGTGGATCTGTTAGTTGAGATACACTTCTCATCTGCTGGTCACCTCCCCGACTCTTACACTTCTCATTACCAACATGGTTGACACAGAGAATAGACTGACTACTAGGTGGTACCTCATTGGATTACCTAATTTAGTGACTATCTTTGAGAAGGATTAGAGCAGTACAATAGAACCAAATTATACATCAATCACAGCAAATACCATGGAATGAACTCACATTTTGTAGTATGTTTAGTAACAGTACATTAGTACTATTCACGTACTACAAAATGCTGCTCACAAACCTAAATGTGGAGGTCTTCGCCTCTGCCTTTCCTATTTTTTATGTGTGGGGGATCACCGGCCGACTGCACAGATCTCCACCCACGTATGGCTATGTTTTAATAGTACATGTGGAAGGGACAGAGAGACTAGCTGGAAAATGGGGACTATTTAATACTAAATGGGAGGAGTTTAGAGAGAAGTAAAGGGGATTAACAGTAGGTTAGGAAGACGTTTAGGGCAGAATACATACCCACCCTCAAAAGCGTAAGCCCATTCTTATTCAATAACTGCAATTTTATAGTTATAACCGCCAAAAAGGACACATAACAGTAGTAAATGGAATATGTCCAGCCCTGCACATGGGCAACCACTAGTACTGCAACACCCTCACATTCAAAATAATAGAGGCAGGTGTTTAAAATAAAACCCCATAGGAAATTAATGTTGAAATAAACTCATTTATTTAGACTCTTTAAATATATATCTAACTTTATTTCAATGTTAAAAAAATAAAATGTAAATAAGAAATAAATATAATTTGATTGCAGAATATTTTACTAAATTTTTTGATTTTAAATCTAAATGTAACTTTTTGTATTTAAAATAATAATTAAATTAATGTAACTACATTTTCCAATTTTTTTTTTGAATACCTGTTACAATTTAATAACTTTTAAAACATAATTAAGGTATACAAACATTTTACTTTAGGTGGGAGTATTTTAAAAAAAATAATTTTAAGCTAATGTACTATGCTTAAATTAATTAAATATTTAATTAAACATTGCATTAATAGTGCATTTTTTAATTCTTTCTACATTTAAGATAATAATTTTCACTTGCAATAACATTTAACATTAAATTATTTTTCTATTTCTTTTAGGTTTAAACATTTTTTATAAATATCCCTATATCATGTGATAGGGAGATCTCTGCCCCAATTGTAGAGGTCACTACCAGATGCTCACAATACAAAATTTGGTCATAAAGTTACTACTAGTGTAACTTTGCATCCATATTTGATGCTTTTTTCAGTCTCCACCTCCAGTTTTAGGGGTGTGGACATGTAAGTCTACACTTTGTAGTACCTTCACGCTCAAGAAAGGGTGAGTAGCTAAAAGGGGTAAAGCTACTACAGAGTGTAAGAGTAAATTTACACATTTAGATGTACTCAGGGGGTGCATTTACCTTTGTGAATAGCTCCCATAGTGTTTATAATATTGCAATACAAAGATTAATAGCAATACTTTTGCCTTCCTCTTTATTCTTGTTGGCATTTTACAGACAATTTAATAAGGTAGTGATAGTACTGAATTCATTAAACAGCAATGCAGTTTAAAATTCAATTAATTTTTGTTTTAAGAACACAGACATGCAATTACTCAAACACAGTTGTTGGTTTTACATATGACAAGAGTCTACAAATGACTTTATTGGAATAAAAACAGGTCCATTGGCACTCCATTAAAGCGAGGAGAAAGCTGTTGTAAGAATGTCCAGAACAAGAACATCCTATTGAAACCAGCTGGGCTACTCAGCTCATGTGTTGCAAATCAAAGTATGCCATCTTGCCAACACAATTATGAATCTTAACAACTAGGAGGACAGGTACACAATGTACAATATATATATATATTGGGGTCATCTACAAGTGCTATATATATATTTGTGTGTGTGTATATATATATATATATATTATCTACTGGCGGTCGCCAGTAGATAGTTATAGTTAGGACCGTGTTTCCATAGGAAATCCGCAACATTCTATTTGGAATAACTTTGGTGCCGGTTGACGAATCCTCGCGAAATTTTCAAAATAGGTGCGGCGCTCTGCTCCGCTCCTACCCTGAAAGTCTCGGGGGGATTCGTCAAGTGGGGGCTGAGAAAAAAGGGGGGTCCCAAAATGCGTTTTCCCCATGCAATTTTCCATAGGGACCTTTAGTCCAAGGTACAGCCCGAACGGCTGAACAGAATTACTTGAAATTTGGCAGAGAGGTAGTCCTCAGGTCAGGGATGTGCCTTTTGCAGGTCTGGTGTCAATCTGTTCAGTAGTTCCTGAGAAAATCAAAAGTAAAATCATATATATATGTGGGCGGAGGCTAACCACACATCTCATCCTGAGATCTGATTGGCTGTCAGCACTTCATCCAAGAAGTGTTGGCAGCCATCTTGGGACCAATATACATGATAGCACCTCATTAAAAAGCATTGCAGTTAATAGAAGGTTTTAAGACTTTAGTTACATTATAAATCATTTGTTGATGGTACCATACTCATTTTAGGAATTGTGGTATGTTCTAAGGTGATTTCACCATGTGAAAAAGCCTTCTGCTGGGATATCATGATTGAGAGAAAAATATTTTCTCATGCTTTTCCCACAGAGGTTTGGAAGGTGATCTATAAGCTAAACCGAGAGCTTATTTTCTGTAAATTCACATTATCTTTCTCAGTCATGTGAGAATGAAGTCTGACATTCTCAGTAAAACATGTACATCCAACAAGGGCAGAGACTGTCAGTTGATTCCTTTGTGTTCTACTGCAGCTTCCCAGAGTGTTCCAAAGAACAACTAGAGCGCTAACAGTCCTACTTATGATAAACGTATGGCACACCTGAAGCCATCTTGCTTGGATTAAAGTGGTAACTCTTAAAACATTTAATTTAAAAAGGAACAAAATGAGGGGGTTCATTTTTCCATAAAAAGTATGATTAGTGCTGCAGAAAGAAAAATTAGGGCACATTTTGAGTGACTTCTCAAATCCTCTTCTATTTCATTAAAAAATTCTGACATGCAGACTGAAACATGCACTTTCAATACCAGCAGCAGTTTTCCCTGGTGAGCAGTAGCTTTACTACAGTGATCTAATGAGCAAAAAGAGTGCTAACATTCTGAATTTATGGCAAATGTGTGACACATCTGAATGCCTTTGGAATCAAAGTAAAAAACTGAAAGTATTTCCTACTGAGGAGACTGCAGTAAATGAGGAAATTAGGAAACTTCATAACAAATAAGTCTGCCAAGATGGCCACCAGAGACAAAAGAGCCCAAATGTAGCCCAAATATCACCCAGATGTAGCCCAAGTATAGCCCAATGACAGAATGTCCCAGAGTGTTCTTAAAAACAACTAGAGCGCTTACTGTCATCATTATGACAAAAGTATGGCACACCTGAAGCCATCTTGATTGGAATAAACTGGTAACACTTAAAACATTTAATTTAAAAAGGAACACAATGAGGGGGTTCATTTTGCCATAGAAATTATGATTAATGCTGAAGAAAGAAAATGAGGGCACATTTTGAGTGACTTCTCAAATCCTCTTCTATTTCATTAAAAAATTCTGACATGCACACTGAAACATGCACTTTTAATACCAGGAGCAGACTTCCATGGTGAACAGTAATTTTACTACAGTGATCTAATGAGCAACTAGAGTGCTAACATTCAGAATTTATGGCAAATGTGTGACATATCTGAATACCTTCATGATGGAATCAAAGTAAAAAACTGAAAGCATTTCCTACTGAGGAGACTGCAGTACATGAGGAAATTAGGAAACTTCATAACAAATAAATCTCCCAAGATGGCCACCCAGATGTAGCCCAATTATAGCCCAATGACAGAAGTGTGCAAAACACTTATTATTTTGTGTTTTTGCAGTGTTATATAGTGCAGACTTGTCAGGTATTGGAGTGCTTTCCATGAGCATTGGTTACATCACACAAGAACAAATTCATTTTGGTTGTAGACATGGGGAGACTAAGTGATTTGACCAGAATCACAGAATGTCGAGCTGAAGCAGAAACTCCAACCTGGTTCCCCAGTTGCAAAGTCTGCAGTTCTGGAAGAAACACCACACCCTCTCCCCTAAGTGCAACATTTAATCAAGTGGTCAACTGGATAAAAAAACATAAAGGTAACAAATAATTTTAAAGTGCTTTCTCGCTATTTGAAAACTCAGAAAATATGTCCTTATTTTAGTCTTTTAGAGCACTAACCATAATTTTGATGCCAATAAGACCCTCTCATATATGTACTTTCTAAAGGAAATGCTCTAGGTATTACAGTTTTGATTACATCAAGATGACGTCAGGCGTTCCACACTTTTGTAATAAATATAGAATGTTAGCAATCTAGTTGTTCATTAGGATACTGTTGGGAGGCAGAGGCCAGGGGCACGGACTCTGAAAATTGAAGGCAAGTAGGAGGGTGCAAAGGCAACAATTTAACCACACTGAGCAGGCAGGAAGGGCCGTGGCAGCACAACAGACTATGGAGGGCAGTGGAGAGGGGGGCAGGGGCAACAAACCAACAATATAGGACTTGCAAGAGAGGCTGTGGCAATGTAATAGACCATTGTGGGCAGAAGGAAGAGGCCATGGTAGTACAACCATACATGCCAACAGACCAGATTCAGCCAGGAAACGTCCAATGTTTTTAAGCTCAAATGGGCTTTATTTTATCTGTCTCCTGTCTACAATCTCCTCTTTTTCAATGTAACTCAAAGGGGAAAATCAATACCCCAGTTTTTTTTCAAAATCTCCCAAAATGTTCGCAAGTATGGTACATTGGATCATGGAAGGAAATGGGGTAGGGACATGGACTTGGATAACAGAGGACAGGAGGGACATGGAGAGGTGCACCAAACTGACCCTGCAGGGCAGGCATCAGGGTTTGCAGCAGCACAATACACCACACAGGGCATGCGGGACGGAAGTGCAGCACAACAATCCATAGAAAGCAAGAGGGAGGGGACAGGACCATGCACATGGACAACAGAGAACAGAGGGGCAAGAGGCAGGACCATAATGGACAGACAGGGGAGAAAGCTGCAGCATAACAGACCATAAAGGGCAGGAGGGATGGATCAGGGGCATTACAATGGAACAGACAAGCCAGGAGGGAGGGAGTAGAGGTCTGCACTTGTAAACAGAGGGCTGGGGGCAAGGGGGCAGGGCAGGAGCAGCAAGATAGCCATGGAGGTCAGACAGGATGGGCACTAGAAGCAAGACACACCATGAAGAGCAACAGTGAGACTGTGATGGCATACACACAGACCATGGAGGGAAGGTGGGAGGGGTTCAGGGGCAGCTAACTGACCACACAGGGAAGGTGGGAGGGGCCATGGCAGCACAGAAGACCATGCATGGCAAGTGGGAGGGTTAGTGGTAGCACAATGGCTATGATGGGCAAGAAGGAGGGTGCAGGGTCATGCACAAAGGACGATGGAGGATAGAAGGGAGGGTCAGGACCTGTGCACAGACAAGAAAGTTCAGGGGAAGGGGCCTCACAACAGACCGCACGGGGCAGGCAGGAGGAGCAGTTGCAGCACAACAGATCAGGGAGGGCAGAAGGGTGTGGCAGTACAATGGACCATGTAGGACAAGAGGAAGAGGATAGGGGCATGGCATGTGGACAGGCAGGGTGGAGGTGGCAGGGACAGGTTACAGTCATCTGACAATGCTAGGCAGGTGGGAGGGGAGTGGCAGCTCAACAGAACACTCAGAGTAGATAGGAGTGGCAGGTCCATGGAACATGGTGGGCAAAAAGGATGGAGCAGGGGCATACACAAAGACATCGGAGGGCAGGGGGAAGGAGAATAGGGGCAGCAAGCTAAGCACAGAGGCTAAGCAGGAGGTCAATGATGGGGCATAGAATTGGGCAATGGAGGGCAGGAGGAGTGGACTGGTACATCATACTAAATTGAGTGCAGTGGCAGCACATCAGACCATGCATGGCAGGAGGGAGGAGGCTAGTCCATGGATTCACACAACAGAGGATAGGGAGGAGGGGGATGGGGCAGCAAGCTAACTGTTCAGAGAAGGCGGGTATTAGGAACTTTATTGTTTTTAAAACGTGTGTCTGTGCGAACTACTTAAAATATGAACAAGTATGCAGCATAATCTCACTTGTATTCAGGAAGAAGAGGACGTTTGTGACTGTGACTCCGGGCTCACTTGGCAGAAACCCCCCCTGACCCTCCACCCCCTATCGCAAAATGTAATGCCCGTGAAAAGGGTAGGTGAACACAGTGTTATATAGAACATAGTCCTGAGAGCACGATTGAAAATGAAAACTAGATATAGTGTATGGTATAAACTATGCAGCAAAAAGTGTGATATAAGATGAACCGGGCGTGAAATATAATATGCAATACATTGTGCGCAATGACAGATTCATTGGAGAGCGCGAGAAAGCACAGGCACTAGCGCGTGCTATGCGATATGCGCCTTGGAGTGTAATATGCACAGGGCAGTGTTGTGTAACCTAACTAGTCTCTAAAGTTGTAATATAAAATATGTGCTGGAGAGTGTAACGTTGCATATGCACTGTGACAAAGATATGGATCCCAGATTGTAATATGTATGGCATAGCACTGTGCGTTATAACATAGGCATCGAGGAAGGCACGTTAGATGGGGCAATATAACCCGTGCGAAGACAAGTGTGGCATGACATATTCACGGGGTGGTGTTACAGTGCACATGGGCTAGAGAGTGTCATAGCATATGCACTAGCTAGTGGAATACAACACAGAGGTGTGTGGCACTCAGCAGGCAATGGTGGGTGTAACACAGCATTGGGCTCTGCCAGGAGCGCGCTGTGACTCTCAAGTGATGTTCGTCCCCTTTCCAGAGAGTAAAATAAAAAGTATTACACATCCGGCAGTGGATGTGTGTTTTATTAACCGTGAGGGGGGTTTCTTGCATAATTTTGGTCGAATTTTTGTCGAAACAACCTTTGAATGGCTTGGTGTGCATGTGTATTAAATGTGCCCATCAATAGCTACCCATGTTTGTATAAATAAACGACAAGGGTGTCTACCGGGATTAGGCACGGTAGGGCATCAGACATGTCAGAGCTTCACTAGTGGTGTAAATACATTCCACGTGGATTCATTGTATGCATTGTCGCCTTTTAATGAATATCACGCAAATCGTCATGGTGATAGGTACGTACGGTTTGTCCAGCATGTCCTAGGTGTGTCTATAAATATATATTTTTTATATTTTTTAAAAATAATAAAAAACAGTGGCCGGCCCTGGGGATTGGGGTCAAAAAAATATAATTAGGAGACAGGCCCTGGGGGATGGGGTCATCAGGGCCAATAAATTAGAATAAGAAGGGGAACCACACAGCCCCCCTTCTTAAAAAATTAAAATAAATAAAAGACTGCCATCGTGCCGGAGGCCACGCCCCCTCCTTGCAGCACTCTGCAAACGCGCCCCCTGGCGAGTTGTAAGTTGGGGAATTATTTCCTCTTCAATACTGAGGGCCCCTGAGGGCCAACTAGCCCAACAGGCATCTCCAGTATGCACCAGGGAGCTGCGCTGCAGACAGGTGTTCTGAGGCCAAGCCCCTTTTTACACCTCTCTGCAACCCAGCTCTGTGGCGCTTACTGAAGGTACCTAGTGGTCTAGTTTGACCCTAGGGACCCTTAGGATTCAAGGGGACTTAATCTCTCAACTTAGAACAGCCACAGGGCGCGTTTACACAGTGGTGAAGGGAGGGGACGGGGCCTGAGGTGACGTGTGCAAACACGCACTATGGCACGTTTTAAATTGGGGATATAGTTTTCCTTCAATACTGAGGGCCCCTGGGGGCTAACTAGCCCACCAAGTGCTTCCAGTAAGCGCCACTGAGTTGCATTGCAGAGAGGTGGTCCAGGCCGTGCCACTTTTTACACCTCTCTGCAACGCAGCTCTGTGGCACTTACTGGAGGTACCTAGTGGGCTAGTTGGACCCTAGGGACCCTCAGGATTCAAATGAACTTAATCTCCCAACTAAAAACGGACACAGGGCGTGTTTACACAGTGGTGAAGGGAGGGGACGGGGCCTGAGTTAACGTGTACAAAAACGCCCTGTGGCCTGTTTTAAGAGGTAGTTTTAATCCCCCTGCCCTATTATATACTAGGGGCTTACAGAGAAGGTCATGCTAATTACAGGAGGACCCCAACGCATAATGTTCCCTAGTGTATGTAGGTGTTTTCACTGTATTCTAAGTGTCTTTTTACATAGCACTGGCTCTAGGACTGGTTAGTCAGACTCAGTTACCACCAGTATCCGTCTGAAAAAGTTGAGGGTACAGGATGATTTTGCAACAAGGCTTCTTTCTGCTCTTCTTTTTGTTCTTTCTGCACATTATCCTTCTTCCTACACTTTTCTTCGTCTTTGAGGACTTCTGTTGCTTCTTTCTGCACTTCTTTTTTTTCTTTCTGTGAATTTTTTCTTCTTTCTTCACATGTCCTATCTCTGTAGGCATAGTTAGAAATTAGCATTTAAAAAACCTTTGAAATTCACAGAAAAAACCATAGGTTTCAGGCACGTTATAGTTAGGAATTAGCATTTAAAAAACCTCAGAAATTCACTGAAAAAACCATAGGTTTCAGGGGTGTTATAGTTAGCTGGACTTTTCACTTGTACAAAACCATTGAAATTCCCCCGTTATAGTTAGTTCAGCTAACTATAACTCGCGCGCCCGCAATGCACTGCTGATGACGTCACATATTACATCACTCATGACATGGTCAGTGACATCACTCATGACATCACTGATGACATCACTCATGACATCATCCTTGTAATAGAGTGGCAGACCTCCTCTCACCCTAATATAACCTTTGATACACACATTCAAAAATAGAGACTAAATAATGGACATACCAATACCAGTTACAACAACCTCTTCAGTAATTCTAAGATCCACATACACATCCACTCATTCACCAACAGTCCTATTCAGTCATTCATACATGTATTCACTCATCATATGTAATCATACACCTATACATCCTGTTACACAATGCCACTCATCCATAGAGTTACTCACACACATAGTCACTCATGCTAATAAAGAATCAAACATACATTTATTTGCATATACAGTTATACAAACACCACCACACTTACTTCTACGGAAACTTACACATACTTAGTCTTTTAAACAATCACTTATAGAAACACATACTTATTCATACAGGAACTCTTTCAATCTCTCACTCTCACATATACTCACTTATATACACCAATAGTCACATATACTAGTTTAAAACATATGTAGTTACTCATAAAGACACTATTGAGACAGTCATTCACTCACTAACACACCCATACACACACTCATCCACCCATACAGTCCTGCACACATGCTGTCTTCAACACATACAAAGAGTGAGTCACTCATTCATGCACCTATGCACTACGTAATACCCCCCACCGAACCATGCAGACACTCAGACTGATACTCAAAAAACTATAGTTAGCTGGACTTTTCACTCGTACAAAACCATTGAAATTCCCCCGTTATAGTTAGTTCAGCTAACTATAACTCGCGCGCCCGCAATGCACTGCTGATGACGTCACATATTACATCACTCATGACATGGTCAGTGACATCACTGATGACATCTCAAATGACATCACTGATGACATCATCCAGTGAATGTCTGTTTTTCTGAAAATTAAATATGTTTTATATATGTATATCTCAAGGCCGATGGAAGACTAAATGGGTATATAAGTGTCTAAATTGATGATTCGTTTTTGAAAAATTGATTGTATAACTGACTGATTAAGTGTATCTTAGTGAATACATGGCTTAGTGAGTAATGTTTAAATGTGTAAATATCTGTATCAGTCTCTCACTTTGTGTATAAGTGGCTGCATGGGTTGGTGAGTAGCTACATGAGTGTCTATATAGGTTATTAGTTGGATTTTTGAGTATCAGTATGAGTGTCTGAGTGTCCGTATGGTTCGGTGGGGGGTATTACGTAGTGCATAGGTGCATGAATGAGTGACTCACTGTTTGTATGTGTTGAAGACAGCATGTGTGCAGGACTGTATGGGTGGATGAGTGTGTGCATTGGTGTGTTAGTGAGTGATAGACTGTCTCAATAGTGTCTTTATGAGTAACTACATATGTTTTAAACTAGTATATGTGACTATTGGTGTATATAAGTGAGTATATGTGACAGTGAGAGATTGAAAGAGTTCCTGTATGAATAAGTATGTGTTTCTATAAGTGATTGTTTAAAAGACTAAGTATGTGTAAGTTTCTGTAGAAGTAAGTGTGGTGGTGTTTGTATAACTGTATATGCAAGTAATTGGTTCTTTGATTCTTTATTAGCATGAGTGACTATGTGTGTGAGTAACTCTATGGATGAGTGGCGTTGTGTAACAGGATGTATAGGTGTGTGAGTACATATGATGAGTGAGTACATGTATGAGTGACTTTATAGGACTGTTGGTGAATGAGTGGATGTGTATGTGGAACTTAGAATTACTGAATAGGTTGTTGTAACTGGTATTGGTATGTCCATTGTTTTGAACATTTTATTTTCTATTTTTGAATGTGTGTATCAAAGGTAATATTAGGGGAAGAGGAGGTCTGCCACTCTATCACAAAGATGATGTCATCAGTGATGTCATTAGTGATGTCATTTGAGATGTCATCAGTGATGTCATGAGTGATGTCACTGACCATGTCATGAGTGATGTAATATGTGACGTCATCAGCAGTGCATTGCGGGCGCGCAAGTTATAGTTAGCTGAACTAACTATAACGGGGGAATTTCAATGGTTTTGTACGAGTGAAAAGTCGAGCTAACCATAACGCCCCTGAAACCTATGGTTTTTTCAGTGAATTTCTAAGGTTTTTTAAATGCTAATTCCTAACTATAACGTGCCTGAAACCTATGGTTTTTTCAGTGAATTTCAAAGGTTTTGTAAATGCTAATTTCTAACTATGCCTACAGAGATAGGACATGTGAAGAAAGAAGAAAAAACGCACAGAAAGAAAAAAAAGAAATGCAGAAAGAAGCAACAGAAGACCTCAAAGACTTAGAAAAGTGCAGGAAGAAGGATAACGTGCAGAAAGAACAAGCAGAAGAGCAGAAAGAAGCCTTGTTGCAAAATCATCCTGTACCCTCAACTTTTTCAGACGGATACGGGTGGTAACTAAGTCTGACTAACCAGTCCTAGAACCAGTGCTATGTTAAAAGACACTCAGAATACAGTGAAAACACCTACATACACTAGGGAACACTATGCGTCGGGGTCCCCCTTGTGATCAGCATGACCTCCTCTGTAAGCCCCTAGTATATAATAGGGCAGGGGATTAAAACTACCTCTTAAAACGCGCCACAGGGCGTGTTTGCACACGTCACCTCAGGCCCCGTCCCCTCACTTCCCCACTGTGTAAACATACCCTGTGGCTGTTTTAAGTTGGGAGATTAAGTCCCCTTAAATCCTGAGGATCCCTAGGGGCAAAAAAGCCCACTAGGTACGTCCAGTAAGCGCCATTGCAGAGAGGTGTAAAAAGGGGCACGGCCTGCACCACCTCTCTGCAACGCAGAGCAGTGGCACTTACTGGAAGCACCTGGTGGGCTAGTTGGCCCCCAGGGTCCCTCAGGATTGAAAGGGAATTATTTATTTATTTATTTATAGCATTTGTAGAGCGCTCTGCAACCCTACGGGCATCCTGGCGCTAGGTACATATAGCTGAGAACCCTGTAAAACAGAAGAGGACAGTGGACAAGATGCTGATCAATTAGGTTTTTTGGTAGATTTTTTGGGGAAAAGCCATGTTTTCACCTTTTTATGAAAGGCCATCAATTTGTTTGTTTTCCTGATGTCAATAGGGAGGTTGTTCCATAAATGAGCTGCGGCTATACTTAAGGCTCTTCCCCCACAGGTGGCTTTCTTGATCCTAGGAAAGCTGATAAGATTTAAAGATGAGGATCGAAGAGACCGGGTAGGCTCATACCAGTTAAATTTATTTTGGAGTGGTCGGGGGCCTAGCCCATGAACTGCCCTGAAGACAATACATAAGGATTTGAAACAGATCCTCTGGTGTATGGGCAGCCAGTGGAGGTCGGCCAAAGCAAGAGTGGTGGAAGATCTTCGTTCCCGAGAGAGTGCCAGTTTGGCTGCAGCCGCCTGGATACTTTGAAGTCTGGAGATGAGATAGGCAGGGGATTCCAGCAAAAGGGCATTACAGTAATCCAGACGGCTGAGGATGGTACTCCTGACTATATTAGCTCTAGTCTGTGGGGGCAGGAGAGGTAGCAGCTTTCGCAGTCCTCGCAATAAGGCAAGGCAGCTGCTGACCTGCTTGTTGACGTTAGTCTCAAGGCTCAGGCTGTTGTTAATAGTGACTCCGAGATTCCTTACTGATTTCACTGGGGCAGGCGAGTCTCCTAGCAACTGAGGCCAGAAGTCTGTAGGTAGAGTTTTGGGGATTCTTCCCACTACGCAGTGCAGTATTTCAGTTTTGTAACTGTTAAATTGTAGTGAGTTCTGGTTTAGCCAGAGTGACATTTCCAGCATGCAAGTGTGGAAGGTCTCCAGTGAGTTTGCATGGGCTCCATCAAGAGAGATCATAAGCTGAGTGTCATCTGCGTAATTTGTCACGCTGATGTTATGGCTTTTGATGATCCTCATCAGGGGTTGCATATAAATGTTAAAAAGTATGGGACTAATAGCAGACCCCTGTGGGACCCCATGCGGAACTTTAATAAACTCTGATTGATATGGAGGGATAGCTACTGCCTGCCATCTATTCCTGTTCTTTAGTCTTTTTATCAGGATGTCGTGGTTCACCGTATCGAATGCGGCGGACAGGTCCAGCAGAATCAGAATTGCTGATTCTCCCCTGTCCGCCCTCATTCGTAGGTCATCCATGACTGTCAGCAAGGCTGACTCAGTTCCATGAGCTGGTCTGAAACCAAATTGCTCCTCTTCCAGGATGTTGTTAGTTTCTAGGAAGTGGGCTAGGGATCTGCTGACCCATCGCTCTATGATCTTTATCGGGTATGGTAAGAGGGATATAGGTCGGTAGTTCTTTTGGCAGTTTGGGTCCAAGTTTGGTTTCTTTAACAACGGGGTAACAACCGCCAGTTTCCAATTTCTTGGTACGGAGCCTGTGTAGAGAGATTGGTTACAAAGCTGATGCAGAGCTGGGAAGATATCATCCTCGAATTTCTTAACTATTCTATGGGGAAGAGAGTCTAGAGGGGATCCTGATGACGTGTTAAGGGCTATTCTAAGAAATTCCTGTTCTGAAGGGACCACAAAATTTTCCAAAATGGCGTTAGGAGAAGGATTTCTAGCATATTCCACCTTCTCATCTCTGTTCGCTTGATTGCTATTGTCCTGCATTGTGGGGATAGACTTACTATTTATTCCCTCGACAATTTTACTGATTTTTTCCTGAAAGAATACTGCTAGGCCGTCACAAAGTTCTTGTGAGGGCTTGATTTGGCTGTCAGCACAAGCAGGATGAGAAAGCTCTCTGATAATCTTGAAAGTGTCGCGGGACTTATTAGAGCTTTTGAAAATTAGGTCTGCGAAGTAGCATGTTTTGGCTAAGGTAATTTCCTTCTTATATTGTACGATAGTAAGCCTCCATCGCACGTATTTCCCCAACTTAAAACGCGCCACAGGGCGTGTTTGCACACGTCACCTCAGGCCCCGTCCCCTCCCTTCACCACTGTGTAAACGCGCCCTGTGGCCGTTCTAAGTTGAGAGATTAAGTCCCCTTGAATCCTAAGGGTCCCTAGGGTCAAACTAGCCCACTAGGTACCTCCAGTAAGCGCCACAGAGCTGCGTTGCATAGAGGTGTAAAAAGGAGCGTGGCCTCAGAACACCTGTCTGCAACGCAGCTCCCTGGCACACACTGGAGATACCTGTTGGGCTAGTTGGATTAATTCCCCAACTTACAACTGGCCTCCAGCGCGATGCCGGTCTTTTATGTGTGGCCCCCCTTCTTTTTCTAATTTACTGGCCCTAGGGACCCCATCCCCCAGGGCCTGCACCCTAATTTTTTTTGTTGAAAAAAATAAATTTGGCCCTCCCAAGGCCTTATTCGGCCCCCGGGACCCCAACCCCCCGGTCATGGCCTTTTTTTAATTTAAATTCTTTAGGAGGGGGCTGCATTGCCCCCCCTCCTCAGGCCACTTATGGCTCCGGGGACCCCATCCCCCGGGGCCGGCCTTTGTTTTTTATTATTTTAAAAATATATATATTTATAGAAACACCTAGGACATGCTGGACAAACCGTATGTACCTATCACCATGACGATTTGCGTGATATTCATTAAAAGGCGACTATGCATAGAATGAATCCACATGGAATGTATTTACACCGCTAGTGAAGCTCTGACGTGTCTGACGCCCTACCGTGCCTAATCCCGGCGCCCCCGCCGGTGGGTACTCTCCAAGTAGACACCCTTGTCGTTTATTTATACAAACATGGGTAGCTATTGACGGGCACATTTAATATACACGCACACCAAGCCATTCAAAGGGGATTCGACAAAAATTCGACCAAACTATGCAAGAAACCCCCCTCACGGTTAATAAATAACACATCCACCGCCGGATGTGTAATACTTTTTATTTTACTCTCTGGAAAGGAGATGAACCTCACTTGAGAGTCACAGCGTGCTCCTGGCTGAGCCCAATGCTGTGTTACACCCACCAGTGCCCGCCGATTGCCTCACACCTCTGTGTTGTATTCCACCAGCTAGTGCGTATGCTATGACACTCTCTAGCCCATGTGCACTGTAACACCACCCCGTGAATATGTCATGCCACACTTGCCTTCGCACGGGTTATATTGCCCCATCTAACGTGCCTTCCTCGATGTGTATGTTATAACGCACAGCGCTATGCCATACATATTACAATCTGGGATCCATATCTTTGTCACAGTGCATATGCAACGTTACACTCCCCAGCACATATTTTATATTACAACTTTAGAGACTAGTTATGTTACACAACACTGCCCTGTGCATATTACACTCCATGGCGCATATCGCATAGCACGCTCTAGTGCCTGTGCTATCTCGCGCTCTCCAATGAATCTGTCATTGCGCACAATGTATTGCATATTATATTTCACGCCCCGGTTCATCTTATATCACACTTTTTGGTGCATAGTTTATACCATATACTACATCTAGTTTTCATTTTCAATCGTGCTCTCAGGACTATGTTCTATATAATACTGCGTCCACCTACCCTTTTCACGGGCATTACATTTTGAGATGGGGGTGGAGGGTCAGGGGGTGTTTCTGCCAAGTGAGCCCGGAGTCACAGTCACAAACGTCCTCTTCTTCCTGAATAAAAGTGAGATTATGCTGCATACTTGTTCATATTTTAAGTAGTTCGCACAGACACACATTTTAAAAACAATAAAGTTCCTAATACCCACCTTCTCTGAACAGTTAGCTTCCTGCCCCATCCACCTCCTCCCTATCCTCTGTTGTCTGAATCCATGGACTAGCCTCCTCCCCCCTGCCATGCATGGTCTGATGTGCTGCCACTGCCCTCCATTTAGCATGATGTACCAGTCCACTCCTCCTGCCCTCCATTGCCCAATTCCATGGCCCATCATTGACCTCCTGCTTAGCCTCTGTGCTTAGCTTGCTGCCCCTATTCTCCTTCCCCCTGCCCTCCGATGTCTTTGTGCATGCCGCTGCTCCATCCTTTTTGCCCACTATGTTCCATGGACCTGCCACTCCTATCTACTCTGAGTGTTCTGTTGAGCTGCCACTCCCCTCCCACCTGCCTAGCATTGTCAGATGACTGTAACCTGTCCCTGCCACCTCCACCCTGTCTGTCCACATGCCATGCCCCTATCCCCTTCCTCCTGTCCTCCATGGTCCATTTTACTGCCACACCCGTCTGCCCTCCCTGATCTGTTGTGCTGCAACTGCTCCTCCTGCCTGCCCCGCGCGGTCTGTTGTGAGGCCCCTTCCCCTGAACTCTCTTGTCTGTGCCCAGGTCCTGACCCTCCCTTCTATCCTCCATGGTCCTTTGTGCATGCCCCTGCATCCTCCTTCTTGCCCATCATATCCATTGTGCTGCCACTAACCCTCCCGCTTGCCATGCATGGTCTTCTGTGCTGCCATGGCCCCTACCACCTTCCCTGTGTGGTCAGCTAGCTGCCCCTGACCCCCTCCCACCTTCCCTCCATGGTCTGTGTGTATGCCACCATAGTCTCATTGTTGCTCTCAATGGTGTGTCTTGTTTCTAGTGCCCATCCTGCCTGACCTCCATGGTCATCTTGCTGCTCCTGCCCTGCCACCTTGCCCCCAGCCCTCTGTTTCCATGTGCAGACCCCCTATTCCCTCCCTCCTGGCTTGTCTGTTCCATTGTAATGCCCCTGATCCGTCCCTCCTGCCCTTTATGGTCTGTTATGCTGCAGCTTTCTCTCCTGTCTGTCCATTATGGTCAGCTAGCTACCATTGCCTCTTTCCCATCTGTTCTCTGTTGTCCATGTGCATGGTCCTGTCCCCTCCCTATTGCTTTCTATGGATTGTTGTGCTGCACTCCCGTCCCGCATGAGCTGTGTGGTGTATTGTGCTGCTGCAAACCCTGATGCCTGCCCTGTAGGGTCAGTTTGGTGCACCTCTCCATGTCCCTCCTGTCCTCTGTTATCCGAGTCCATGTCCCTACCCCAATTCCTCCTGCCTACCATGATTCAATGTACCATGCTTGCGAACATTTTGAACTTGGTAAGAGGGAGATTTTGAAAAAAAACTGGGGTATTGATTTTCCCCTTTGAGTTACATTGAAAAAGAGGAGATTGTAGACAGGAGACCGATCGAATAAAGCCTATTTGAGCTTAAAAACATTGGACGTTTCCTGGCTGAAACGGGTCTGTTGGCATGTATGGTTGTACTACCACTGCCTCTTCCTTCTGCCCACAATGGTCTATTATATTGCCACAACCTCTCTTGCCAGTCCTGTATTGTTGGTTTGTTGCCCCTGCCCCCCTTTCCACTGCCCTCCATAGTCTGTTGTGCTGCCACTGCCCTTCCTGCCTGCCCAGTGTGGTCAAATTGTTGCCTCTGCACTCTCCTACCTGCCTTCAATTTTCAGAGTCCGTGCCCCTGGCCTCTGCCTCTGCCTCTCAACAGTATCCCAATGAACAACTAGATTGCTAACATTCTATATTTATTACAAAAGTGTGGAACGCCTGACGTCATCTTGAAGTAATCAAAACTGTAATACCTAGAGTATTTCCTTTAGAAATTACATATATGAGAGGGTCTTATTTGCATCAAAATTATGGTTAGTGCTCTAAAAAACTAAAATGAGGACATATTTTCTGAGTTTTCAAATAGCGACAAAGAACTTTTAAATTATTTGTAATCTTTATGTTTTTTTATCCAGTTGACCACTTGATTAAATGTTGCACCTTGGCGAGAGGATGTGGTGTTACTTCCAGAGCTGCAGACTTTGCAACTGGGGAACCAGGTTGGAGTTTCTGCTTCAGCTCAACATTCTGTGATTGTGGTCAAATCACTTAATCTCCCCATGTCTACAACCAACATGAATTTGATCTTGTGTGATGTAACCAATGCTCATGTAAAGCATTCCAATACCTGACAAGTCTGCACTATATAAAACTGCAAATACACAAAAAATAAGTGTTTTGCACACTTCTGTCATTGGGCTACATGTGGGCTACATCTGGGTGATATTTGTGCTGCATTTAGGCTCTTTTGTGTCTGGTGGCCATCGTGGGAGATTTATTTTGTTATGAAGTTTCCTAATTTCCTCATTTACTGCAGTCTCCTCAGTGGGAATACTTTCAGTTTTTTATTTTGGTTCCATCAAGAAGGCATTCAGATGTGTCACACATTTGCCATAAATTCTGAATGTTAGCACTCTAGTTGCTCATTAGATCACTGTAGTAAAACTACTGCTCACCAGGGAAGTCTGCTGCTGGTATTCAAAGTGCATGTTTCAGTCTGCATGTCTGAATTTGTTTATGAAATAGAAGAGGATTTGAGAAGTCAAAATGTGCCCTAATTTTTCTTTCTGCAGAACAAATCATAATTTCTAAGGCAAAATGAACCCCCTCATTTTGTTCCTTTGTAAATTAAATGTTTTAAGTGTTACCACTTTATTCCAATCAAGATGGCTTCAGGTGTGCCATACTTTTGTCATAAGTAAGACTGTTAGCGCTCTAGTTGTTCGTTAGAACACTCTGGGACATTCTGTCATTGGGCTATACTTGGGCTACATCTGGGTGATATTTGGGCTACATTTGGGCTCTTTTGTCTCTGGTGGCCATCTTGGGAGATTTATTTGTTATGAAGTTTCCTAATTTCCTCATTTACTGCAGTCTCCTCAGTAGGAAATACTTTCAGTTTTTTACTTGGTTCCATCAAGAAGGCATTCAGATGTGTCACACATTTGCCATAAATTCTGAATGTTAGCACTCTAGTTGCTCATTAGATCACTGTAGTAAAGCTACTGCTCACCAGGGAAGTCTGCTGCTGGTATTCAAAGTGCATGTTTCAGTCTGCATGTCAGAAATTTTTTTATGACATAGAAGTGGATTTGAGAAGTCAAAATGTGCCCTAATTTTTCTTTCTGCAGCACTAATCATAATTTCTATGGCAAAATGAATCCCCTCATTGTGTTCCTTTGTAAATTATATGTTTTAAGAGTTACCACTTTATTCCAATCAAGATGGCTTCAGGTGTACCATACGTTTGTCATAAGTAGGACTGTTAGCGCTCTAGTTGTTGTTTAGAACACTCTGGGAAGCTGCAGTAGAACACAAATGAATCAACTGACAGTCTCTGCCCTTCTTGGATGTACATGTTTTACTGAGAATGTCAGACTTCATTCTCACATGACTGAGAAAGATAATGTGTATTTACAGAAAATATGCTCTCAGTTTAGCTTATAGATCACCTTCCAAACCACTGTGGGAAATGCATGAGCAAATAGTTTTCTCTCAAACATGATTCATGATGTCCCAGCAGAAGGCTTTTTCACATGGTAAAATCACCTTAGAACACACCACAATTCCTAAAATGAGTATCGTACCTTCATCAAATGATTTATAATGTAACTAAAGTCTTAAAACCTTCTATTAACTGCAATGCTTTTTAATGAGGTGCTATCATGTATATTGGTCCCAAGATGGCTGCCAACACTTCTTGGATGAAGTGCTGACAGCCAATCAGATCTCATGATGAGATGTGTGGTTAGGCTCCGCCCAGATATATCTATGATTTTACTTTTGATTTTCTCAGCAACTACTGAACGGATTTACACCATTTAACCAAAAGGCACGAGTGTGAGCCAAGGGCTCTCTTTGCCAAATTTAGTGTAATTCCCTTCAGCGGTTCGGGCTGCAGCTGCGATTAACGGTTCCTATGGAAAATTGCATGGGAAAAACACGTTTTGGGACCCGCCTTTTTTCTCGGCCCCTGCTTGACGAATCACCCCAAGACATTCAGGATAAAACCGGACCGGAGCACCCCACCAGTTTTGAACATTTTGCAAAGATTCGTCAACTGGCGCCAAAGTTATTCCAAATAGAATGTAGCGGATTTCCTATGCATAATAGCATAATAGGTCCTAACTATAACTACCTACAGGCGACCGACAGTGGGTAATATATATATATATATATATATTCACTGAAAAAACCATAGGTTTCACACATGTTATAGTTAGCGGAAATTTTACTGATAAAAAACCAATGAAATTCCCCCGTTATAGTTAGTGCAGGCAACTATAACTCACGCGACCGCAATCCTCTGCTGATGCTAATACTGTATTTAGACACTTATTTGCCCATGTCTTCTTCCATACATTTTTAGCTATACATATATTACAAATATTTTTTTTTTCATAAAGACACATATGTCATCAGCAGAAGATTGCGGTCGCGTGAGTTATAGTTGCCTGCACTAACTATAACGGGGGAATTTCATTGGTTTTTTATCAGTAAAATTTCCGCTAACTATAACATGTGTGAAACCTATGATTTTTTCAGTGAATTTGCAAGGTTTTTTAAATGCTAATTCCTAACTATAACATGTGCGAAACCTATGTTTTTTTCAGTGAATTTGTACGGTTTTTTAAATGCTAAGTTACTTTACGCCATTCGTGGCGTGCGCGCCCACTTAACGCAGTTCGTTCCGTGCGCGCACGGTGCGCTTCGCGCACCGTGCGCGCACAGTAAGCACGCGGTGCGCTTTGCGCACCGCGCGCCCACTTTACGCAGTTAGTGCCGTGCACGCACGGTGGGCACGCGGTGCGCTATGCGCACCGCGTGCCCACGTTACGCTAGATGGGCCATGTACGCACGATGCGCTTCGCGCACCGTGCGCACATGGAGGACATATGATGCACTTCGTTTTGAAAGGTAATATTTTAATTTTTCGTAATTTTTATAAGCCATGCACAAATGGTGCCCTTCGGGGTGGAGAGAGTGTGGATAATTTTTTTTTTTATTATTTTTTTTTTTAATATTATAGTTTATCTCATTAATAATAAGCCATACACTATTGGTGGCCTTCGGCCACCAATTGCACACGGGGTGGGGAGAGTGTGGATAATTTTGTTTTTTTTATAATTTTTTACCGTACGCGTACGGTAAGCGGAATCGGCGAAATTAGCGAAAAAATAAAAATTCCGTTTTTGGCCTTGGGGGATCTTTGGGGACTCCCTCAACATGGCTATGTGTGTGGGAGCTGTCTAAACAGCCCCTTTACATGTTTTTGTGCTTTATATTTCAACATCACTCTCAGTGCGAGAGAGAAAATGGCGGCCGCCGCTTCCTGGTTTCGGCCGATTCGAATGTTTACTAAGATCTAAGAGCCAATCAGAATCGCGCTCGCGCACGCCACCGTACGCGTACGGTAAGCGTACCGTAAGCACACCGTAAGCTGGCTCAGATATATATATTGATTTAAAGGCTATTTTCGCAGAATCTACTGAACAGATTTACACCAAACCTACAAAAGGCACTTCCTTGACCTGAGGACTACCTCTCTGCCAAATTTCTAGTAATTCTGTTCAGCCGTTCGGGCTGTAGCCCTGTCTAAAGGTCCTATGGAAAAATGCATGGGAAAAACGCGTTTTGGGACCCCCTTTTATCTCAGCCCCCGCTTGACAAATCCCCCCGAGACTTTCAGGGTAGGAGCGGAGCGTAGCTCCCCACCTATTTTGAAAAATTCGCGAGGATTCGTCGACCGGCGCCAAAGTTATTCAAAATAGAATGTTGCGGATTTCCTATGGAAACGTGGTCCTAACTATAACTACCTACTGGCGACCGCCAGTAGGTAATATATATATATATATATATATATATATATATATATATATATATATATATATATATATATATATATATATATATATATATATTATCTACTGCCGGTCGCCAGTAGATAGTTATAGTTAGGACCGAGTTTCCATAGGAAATCTCAAAATTCTATTTTGAATAACTTTGGCGCCGGTTGACGATTCCTCGCGAAATTTTCAAAACTAATGGGGCGCTCCGCTCAGCTCCTACCCTGGAAGTCTCGGGGTGATTCATAAAGCGGGGGCTGAGAAAAAGGGGGGGTCCCAAAACACGTTTTCCCCATGGATTTTTCCATAGGGACTTTAGTCGCAGCTACAGCCTGAACAGCTTAACAAAATTATGTGAAATTTGGCAGAGAGGTAGCTAAAAGGTCCATGAAGTGCCTTTTGCAGGTTTGGTGTAAATCTGTTCAGTATTTCCAGAGAAAAAAGCATTTAAAACAATATATATATCTGTAAGCGCGCAGCGTACGCGCTGGGTGCGCGCACTCGGCAGTGCGCGAGCGCACTTCTGATTGGTTGTTAGAAGTAAGTAAACATTCGAATAAGTGGAAATCTGGAAGCGGCGGCCGCCATTTTGTCTCTCGCATAAAGAGGGGGTGAGAAACAAAGGGGGAGAACGTGTAAAGGGGGCAGAGTGGGGAGATATTGACCCACTAGGCATTGTAAGGGGGTCACAGTAGGACCTTGTAGGGCAAAAAAAAAGATTAATATTTTTTTTTTAAATTGCGTCGAGTGCGCGCACCCAGCGCGCACCCGAAAAAAAAACAAAGAAAAAAAAAGAAAAAAAATCGCATTTAAGTGTTTAGATATAAGGTGGCTCTAAAAAGAGCCCTTGTGTTCATTGTGTGTTTTTTGGTACCTACAAGTAAGTACCGATGCAGAGTCTAAAGTTCAAGAGGAAGACTCTGTTGCCTTCATCAGTGAAGTGTACACCATCTCCTCTATAAATGTCTTGCATGTTGTAACGCAAGTTGTTGTGGTATATAGAACCCATACCATAGTCTCTGAGGAAAGCAGAAATAGATTTGTTGACGTGCTTCCTTGCTTTGTCAATCTGTGGACAAAATTGGTTGGACCAGTTCCACTTTTGCCTTTGGCATATATTAGAATATACAAAGGCAGTTTGTGGAAAAAGCGACATCAATTGCACAAAGGTGTCCTTAATAAGCATTTCCAGACCTACCCCAGTTAGAGAGCCTAGGTCATTACCACCACAGTGCACAATAATAAGGTTAGGCTGTGGGAGATGTAGAAAGGTTTTCACCAAAGGCATTAATTGGTGCCACTTTATCCCTCTCTGACCAATCTATTTAATGTCTACATTTGGCAAAGCAAGGTCTCTCACCATACCTCTTTTTTCTGAAAACTTTTCACTCCAGAAGACATAGCTGTGACCTACAATCCACACTGTGAACATCTTCCAAGGAGATCTGGATGCACTCAGAAGGTGTCTTTCAGTAGAAAGGCAATATGAAATGAAAGACAGTTGTAAAATGGAGGCATACATATTTTGTTAACATAAAAAGAACACATTGGCTGATTCAAATCTTTTAACAGAAAAAAGTAGGCTGTATGTGTATATTTTTAGAAGCATGTTTGTATTGGTTCAGAAAATTGTGTTCCCACAGAAGATTAGATTGGATTTGCTGTTAGGTTGGACAGGTGAACCACTCTTGCTCTTTGGATTTGAAACATTGTGTGCTGAACTTCTGACCTCTCTCCTCACAGCAGTGTTCCATGAGCTGTTTCTATGGTAGCAGGCAGAAGTCAAGTTGGGGGAAGGGTACATTTGGAAAGGGGTTGAAGTTTTCAACCAATAGAAATGTGTGATTTCATTTGAAAAAAAGTGGGAAGCACTGAGATTTGAAATTAACATGTATATGTGTGAAAAAAGAGAGGGAAACATTGCCATTTACTGGTTCTGGAGAGAGGAGAGAGGTGTAGAGCTCTGATATTCTGACTCTGATAGTCTGCTGTTTGAGTGGCACATTTCTTTCACAACTAACTAATTTTAAAGGTGAGTTATGAGTTTGAGAGGGGAAGTATGTGGTGATTTTTGAGATAAATATTAGAATTGTGAATCTTCTTCAAAAGTTATGTTTTACATTTTGAGGTTTGGAAGATATTTAACTGTCTTTAACTAGTTAAATATTATGGAGTATGTTTTCACCATAAGTTAATGTGTAGTGGTAACAATGAGGAATACTGTTTTGTGCCTACCATCAAACCATGAGTCTGTGTGCAGAGAAGAATTGTTGACAGAGATTTAATTTGTGTTGCTGTAGAAAAGTAAGACTTGCAGTTGAAAGAAAAGGACAGCTTCTTTTTAATTGTGATGGTTAGGATTTAGCAGAAATCACTTTGAAAGAAAAGAGAGGAAAATGGCAACACATTTGAAATTAGCATTCGTTCTGTAACAATTGCAGTACCAGGAAAGGGGCAGCCTGTGTTTTGTGCCTACAAACACAGCATGAGTCTGTGTGCATATAGGAATTGTTGTCTGAAATTTAATTTGTGAAGTTGTTGTTCTGTAAGAATTGCAGACCAAGGAAAGGGGCAGTCTGTTTTCAAAACACAAATTAACTCTTACCACACATGCACTGTTACATACATCCCAGCAGTCTTCATGCAGTTTTGGAAGTCTCTTTGCTCATCTGTCTTGCACCAGACAATACACAGTCTCCAGAAACACACTCTTGGCACACACGCAGCAGCTTCTCCAACACTCCCATGCGTAGTACTCAGCTCTGTGTGCTGTTTCAGATAGCACTGTGTTACGCAAACTCATTCAACGTCACCAAGGCTCATTTCCTTTGCTCTAGTGTAGTCACTCACCCAGGTTGCACATGCTCATGGTATGAAGTAGCTGTTAGGACATGTGCTCTTTTCTGCCTCTGTGATCTACAAGGAAAATGTGTCAGGCTGTAACAGTAATTATCACTTGCTCTACCACAGTAGTAAATGTGCTTTGAAATTGCCAATCAAATTCTGTTTTCTGCTTAGAATCACACCATGAGGCTGTGTGCGCACAGGAATTGTGGCCAGAGATGTAATTTGTGTTGCAGTTGTTCTGTAAAACATGCACTTGCAGGAAAGGGACAGCTTGTTTTCTTCAAATGTGGTGGTTAGCACTCAGCAGAAATCACTAAATCGCAAATGAGAGGCAAAAGCTAAAACATTTGAAACCGACAGGGTAGATTTTCCTTTCAAAATAGCAAAGGCACAGGTAGTTGCCATATGTTCAAAACTGAAATTAACCCTTAGCACACATGCACTGTTACATACATCCCAGCAGTCTTCATGCAGTTTTGGAAGTCTCTTTGCTCATTTCTCTTGCACTAGACAATACACAGTCTCCAGAAACACACTCTTGGCACACACGCAGCAGCTTCTCCAACACTCCCATGCATAGTACTCAGCTCTGTATGCTGTTTCAAATAGCACTGTGTAACGCAAACACATTCAACGTCACCAAGGCTCATTTCCTTTGCTCTAGTGTAGTCACTCACCCAGGTTCCACATGCTCATGGTATGAAGTAGCTGTTAGGACATGTGCTCTTTTCTGCCTCTGTGATCTACAAGGAAAATGTATCAGGCTGTAACAGTAATTATCACTTGCTCTACCACAGTAGTAAATGTGCTTTGAAATTGCCAATCAAATTCTGTTTTCTGCTTAGAATCACACCATGAGGCTGTGTGCGCACAGGAATTGTGGCCAGAGATGTAATTTGTGTTGCAGTTGTTCTGTAAAACATGCACTTGCAGGAAAGGGACAGCTTGTTTTCTTCAAATGTGGTGGTTAGCACTCAGCAGAAATCACTAAATCGCAAATGAGAGGCAAAAGCTAGAATATTTGAAACCAACAGGGTAGATTTTCCTTTCAAAATAGCAAAGGCACAGGTAGTTGCCATATGTTCAAAACTGAAATTAACCCTTAGCACACATGCACTGTTACATACATCCCAGCAGTCTTCATGCAGTTTTGGAAGTCTTTTTGCTCATTTCTCTTGCACCAGAAAATACACAGTCTCCAGAAACACACTCTTGGCACACACGCAGCAGCTTCTCCAACACTCCCATGCGTAGTTCTCAGCTCTGTGTGCTGTTTCAGATAGCACTGTGTAACGCAAACACATTCAACGTCACCAAGGCTCATTTCCTTTGCTCTAGTGTAGTCACTCACCCAGGTTGCACATGCTCATGGTATGAAGTAGCTGTTAGGACATGTGCTCTTTTCTGCCTCTGTAATCTACAAGGAAAATGTGTCAGGCTGTAACAGTAATTATCACTTGCTCTACCACAGTAGTAAATGTGCTTTGAAATTGCCAATCAAATTCTGTTTTCTGCTTAGAATCACACCATGAGGCTGTGTGCGCACAGGAATTGTGGCCAGAGATGTAATTTGTGTTGCAGTTGTTCTGTAAAACATGCACTTGCAGGAAAGGGACAGCTTGTTTTCTTCAAATGTGGTGGTTAGCACTCAGCAGAAATCACTAAATCGCAAATGAGAGGCAAAAGCTAAAACATTTGAAACCAACAGGGTAGATTTTCCTTTCAAAATAGCAAAGGCACAGGTAGTTGCCATATGTTCAAAACTGAAAATAACCCTTAGCACACATGCACTGTTACATACATCCCAGCAGTCCTCATGCAGTTTTGGAAGTCTCTTTGCTCATCTGTCTTGCACCAGACAATACACAGTCTCCAGAAACACACTCTTGGCACACACGCAGCAGCTTCTCCAACACTCCCATGCGTAGTACTCAGCTCTGTGTGCTGTTTCAGATAGCAATGTGTAACGCAAACACATTCAACATCACCAAGGCTCATTTCCTTTGCTCTAGTGTAGTCACTCACCCAGGTTGCATATGCTCATGGTATGAAGTAGCTGTTAGGACATGTGCTCTTTTCTGCCTCTGTGATCTACAAGGAAAATGTGTCAGGCTGTAACAGTAATTATCACTTGCTCTACCACAGTAGTAAATGTGCTTTGAAATTGCCAATCAAATTCTGTTTTCTGCTTAGAATCACACCATGAGGCTGTGTGCGCACAGGAATTGTGGCCAGAGATGTAATTTGTGTTGCAGTTGTTCTGTAAAACATGCACTTGCAGGAAAGGGACAGCTTGTTTTCTTTAAATGTGGTGGTTAGCACTCAGCAGAAATCACTAAATCGCAAATGAGAGGCAAAAGCTAAAACATTTGTAACCAACAGGGTAGATTTTCCTTTGAAAATAGCAAAGGCACAGGTAGTTGCCATATGTTCAAAACTGAAAATAACCCTTAGCACACATGCACTGTTACATACATCCCAGCAGTCTTCATGCAGTTTTGGAAGTCTCTTTGCTCATTTCTCTTGCACCAGACAATACACAGTCTCCAGAAACACACTCTTGGCACACACGCAGCAGCTTCTCCAACACTCCCATACGTAGTACTCAGCTCTGTGTGCTGTTTCAGATAGCACTGTGTAACGCAAACACATTCAACGTCACCAAGGCTCATTTCCTTTGCTCTAGTGTAGTCACTCACCCAGGTTGCACATGCTCATGGTATGAAGTAGCTGTTAGGACATGTGCTCTTTTCTGCCTCTGTAATCTACAAGGAAAATGTGTCAGGCTGTAACAGTAATTATCACTTGCTCTACCACAGTAGTAAATGTGCTTTGAAATTGCCAATCAAATTCTGTTTTCTGCTTAGAATCACACCATGAGGCTGTGTGCGCACAGGAATTGTGGCCAGAGATGTAATTTGTGTTGCAGTTGTTCTGTAAAACATGCACTTGCAGGAAAGGGACAGCTTGTTTTCTTCAAATGTGGTGGTTAGCACTCAGCAGAAATCACTAAATCGCAAATGAGAGGCAAAAGCTAAAACATTTGAAACCAACAGGGTAGATTTTCCTTTCAAAATAGCAAAGGCACAGGTAGTTGCCATATGTTCAAAACTGAAAATAACCCTTAGCACACATGCACTGTTACATACATCCCAGCAGTCTTCATGCAGTTTTGGAAGTCTCTTTGCTCATCTGTCTTGCACCAGACAATACACAGTCTCCAGAAACACACTCTTGGCACACACGCAGCAGCTTCTCCAACACTCCCATGCGTAGTACTCAGCTCTGTGTGCTGTTTCAGATAGCACTGTGTAACGCAAACACATTCAACGTCACCAAGGCTCATTTCCTTTGCTCTAGTGTAGTCACTCACCCAGGTTGCACATGCTCATGGTATGAAGTAGCTGTTAGGACATGTGCTCTTTTCTGCCTCTGTAATCTACTAGGAAAATGTGTCAGGCTGTAACAGTAATTATCACTTGCTCTACCACAGTAGTAAATGTGCTTTGAAATTGCCAATCAAATTCTGTTTTCTGCTTAGAATCACACCATGAGGCTGTGTGCGCACAGGAATTGTGGCCAGAGATGCAATTTGTGTTGCAGTTGTTCTGTAAAACATGCAGTTGCAGGAAAGGGACAGCTTGTTTTCTTTAAATGTGGTGGTTAGCACTCAGCAGAAATCACTAAATCGCAAATGAGAGTCAAATGCTAAAACATTTTAAATTATTGAAAAGCTAAAAAATTTTTTTAATGAATTATAATTACAAAAAGGTATTTTTTTTACAGTTTCTTGCAGGTATTGCTGAGTAACAGTGAAAAAATAAAAAAATGCCTTTAAGGACAAGAAAGAGGAAAGAAAAGCAACAACAACTATATCTGGACAAAACTGGAAAAAAAAATAGGAGGAAAAGCTGGTGATGGCAAAAAGAAAAAGTCTACTGGTAAGCAGAGTAGAGATTTCTTAAAAAAGATCTTCAAAAAACAAAAAAATTGAAAAAATAAATGTAAAACAAACAGTGTTTTAGGTACAAAGCAACAACAGAGTCAACAGCAAAAAACAAAAGCTAATGTACAATCAGAAGTAAGTAAAAGTGATTTAACACGAAAATTAGATTTTAAAAACATTCGTCGAAAAATGTTTCAGAGAAGAGTGATGTTAAATTTGCTAAAGGATGTGAAAAAAATATAAGAAAAAAACAAAATTTATTAAGAAATTTTTTTTATAGAAAATATTGTAAGTAAGGCTTTGGAAATAAAAAGAAAACTTTTTATTTTAATTTTGAATAGGATGCGTAGATTAGATAAATTAGTCAATGCAATGAAGTCACAAAGCAAAAGGAAAAGAGAAGTGAAAAAAAGTAACTTTTGTAAAGTGTTCTTGGGAGAATGGAAGCACAGATCAAGTACTGAACCATTTTTTAATGAAGAGAGTTATCTTCAAAGTAATAGCTTGTTGCATGCAGTTGACACCAATGGTAGAGCATATGAAGTTAGAGATGGTTGTGTGATGGAAAAGGAGAAAATGGTTCCAAGAAATGAGGAAGAAGTGATGGCTGCTGAGGCTATGGGGAGACGTCCAAAAGCCCCAGTGTACACTAGGAATTGTAGTAGTATTTGTACTGTGCGTCAGGAATCTATTGATAAATTACGTGAGTTTCTAAGAGAATATAGTAAAAAGAGTGTAAAACAGAAGATTAAGGTGCTTCAAAGACTAGATCCATGCAGAGTGAGAGAGAATACTGGTTTGCAAGGACATTCTCTGGCTTGTCTATCTAGGAAAGTGTGTCAAAGTGTTTTTCACCATTTTAGGATGCTGGCTGTTCATCATACTGAAATGGGAAAGTTTGTGAGAACATTGTATTTTGCTAAAAGTCCAGCAGTAAAGTTAAATGAGTTAAATAATGCTCTGTTCCATGGATCTGTATCAGATGTAGTGAAGGTTACTGATGAGATTCAGTTTTGTTACTTCGGTCCAGATCAAGAAAGTGCAGAAAAGGACACAGTTAATGAGGAAAATGTGGAACAGAATGTAGAACTCACTGTTACTAAAAATTTTGAAGATGAAATGACAAAATGTACTATCATCTCCAATGAAAGACCAAATATTACTTGTATTTGTTGCCGGAGAAGCCATTACAAAATTCAAACAAGGAATGTTGATCTGTATAAAAAAAGTGAAAATGTAGATAATTATAAGTGGAAGGATTTTGCAACATATATATTTCTGGAAAATTGTTTTGAATTGGGTGAAGATCAGCGTATTTGTAAATACTGTTATAATAAGTTAGAAGAAAATAGAATGCCGACCAGAGCTGTACATAATAATTTAGAATTGGATGCTATTCCTGCCGAACTTTCTGATTTAAATACATATGAGTCTATACTCATTCAATGTGTTCATCCGTTCCAGACCATAGTACGTATGGAGCCCAAAACTGGTAAATTACCTCCTTCAGATTTACTGAGAGGTTTAAAAGGAAGAGTGGTGTATTTGCCATTGGATTTGAAAAAAAATATGGAAACTATTGATGTAGATAGTTTGGAAACTGAACCATTAGTTATTCTGGTTAATGGTGTACCTACAAAGAATAAGAAGATTTGGCAGGAGCTGGTAGATGTACGGAAAGTACAAAGAGCAAATTTATATTTGAAAAGGAATAATAAATGGTATGAATCAATTTATATAGATGAAGATGAAGAAGATTTACAAGAAGACACAGAAACACCAACTGGGCAAATTGAAAAAGTGGACAAGTCAAAAGAAGAAGAAATTTATGAACATTTTAGCATACATCCTCTTCATTCTAAAGAAGTTATGGGAGACACTATTGATCTGTTTCAGATGAAGAAAGCAAAAGGAATTTTACTACTTGGCACTTTTGCAGCTGTTTAAACCATGGCGTTCAGAGGACGAACTTCTTGGAGAATTTCAGAGCTATGAAGATTCCTTCAATGCTAGGAAAGACAGCATCGAATGCAGTACTTTCACAACTTATGTTCAAATGTTAAATGAAGAAATTGAACAAGAAGCAACAATTGCAGCTGAAGTAGCTAGAGACAGTTCTCAAGACAGTCAAAGTTCTGGAACATTCAGTCAAGATCCTCTAGGACAACCGATCATCGAAAATGAAGCAGCAATAGCTATGAACGAAGTGGAAACAGCTATGAATCAAGCTCAAGAAGATTTAGTAGACTTAACATATTTGGAGGAGCAACTGAATGAAGAACAAAAACAAATTTATGAAGAATTCAGACAAAAAATTGATCACGGATTACTACATGAAAATAAAGAGTGCTCATGTACATCTTTTGAACCAATGAGAATGTATGTAAGTGGACAAGCAGGAACTGGAAAAAGTTTCTTAATTAATGTAATTAGAAGCTACCTACAGAAGAACATGGAATCCATTTTGACTTGTGTTGTTACTGCTCCAACTGGGTTAGCAGCGTATAACATCAAAGGAGTTACCTTACATCGTTTGCTAATGTTACCAGTAGAGCATGAGAACAAAATACAGTACCACAAACTAGCAGGAGAAGCATGCTTGGAAGTTTCAAGAGTATTGAAGAAAATGAAAGTACTTATTATTGATGAGGTAAGCATGGTATCAAACTTAATGCTTGCCTTTGTGCATTTAAGAATGCAGCAAATTCTGAAGACAGACTTTGACGTCCTATTTGGAGGAAAACACGTCATAGTTTTTGGAGATCTTTTGCAACTTACTCCAGTTAAAGGACAACCGGTATTCCATACTCTTACACATGAAGACACGAAAAAGTCATTAGGAAGTATAGGCAATGTAAATATTTGGACATATTTTGAGTATAAGGAACTCATTACCAATATGAGGCAAGCTAATGATGAGGACTATGCAAGTATTCTGAAAGATATAAGAATTGGACTACTCACAGAACATGGCAGAAAAGCATTACAGAGTCGATTGCTGAATAATTTGTTTCCAACAGAACAAATAGTTCCAGAGAAAATATACAAGGAAATTGCGGAAAAAAATACTGTAATCTGCTTAATGCCAACACTACATGAATGCTCTGTATTCAATGAAGAACTTTTGAAATTGGAAAACGAAGAGATCATAAAACTGGAAGCTGTGGATAAAATAGAACATTAACGAATAACTGTTATATTGACAGGCAAATTGGGTACTAAATTGGATTCTCTGGAGAAAAACATTTCAAAAACAGCTGGTTTGGAATAGAATCTTTATGTGTGTATGAACTGTAGAGTAATTTTAAGACGTAATTTGGATGTAGAGAAAGGTTTAGTGAATGGAGCTATGGAAAGAGTTGTGGGTTTTATTAATTACCAGAAAAAAGTTGGAATTGAATATTTAAAAATAAAATTTGATCAGATACAAGAGGTTAAAGACATTTGTCGTTGTTCAGTTCGTTTCTTGCTTGTGAAAGACTTATATGTGCGTAGGAAGCAGTTTCCGTTTTCTCTAGCATATGCTGTAACTATTCACAAATCTCAAGGATTAACTGTTGACAGTGCTTTTGTAAACATTGGATCTACTGTGTTTAAAGAAGGTATGGCATATGTTGCTTTGTCACGCGTGAAAAAATTATCTGGTTTATTCATGATAGACTTTGATGATTCAAAAGTAAGTGCTGATGCAAACTGTGTAAAGGAGTATAATAGATTAAGAAGGAGCTATGCTCCTCATTTAGGTCAGTATCCTGTGTTTGAAAAACGTGTTGTTTGTTGGAAAAGGAGATTTGAGAATATCTGTAATGAGGATGTACAGAAGAGAAAACAAAAGGAGAGTGATGAGACTGCAAGCAAAAAGAAAAAGGACAGTGTGGAAGAGGTTGTTGGTTGTCATTTTGAAAATAGCTCTGGTGTCAACTGCTACGCAAATGTAGTGTTGAATGTTGTATTTTATCTTGATTTTTTGCAAGAGCAGATAATACTAAATCATGAAAAAAGATTCTGTTCTTTGCTGAGTGTCCTCTATGAGAAGCTGAGTAATGATAAAACTAAAATAGAAAGTGCTTCTGATGTTAGAAATCTTTTAGATGTATGTTCAGGAAGTACACAGTTTAGTCAAAATGTCCAGCAAGATGCACAGGAATTCTTAATATATATGCTGATGGTACTTGAAGATGAAGGAGTAGAAGTAGAAAACTTATTTGGTGTCTCTTATAAATGGGAACATTGCTGTGAAAACTGTATGAACACATGCAGTAGTAATGTTGATTCTGAAAGGTTCATATATTTACCATTACCACAAAGTAAATCAGTGACTTTTAGTAAATTAGTTAAAGATGCCAATCATAACATGGAATGTTCTGAATGTAAATCTGACATGTTTTCCACGTTATTTTTACAGAAATATGGTCAGTATGTTATTTTAATGATGCAACGTTGTAGAGCTGATGGTTCTAAATTGGATACTTTAATAAAAAAGTTTATAGGACAACAATTATCAATTTCTGGAAAAACTTTTGTTACAGTTGCAATAATTTTTCATGAAGGACCTACTGTAACTCCGGGACATTACACAGTTTATCTTAAATTTGAAAAAGGCTGGACATTGTGTAATGATTCCCAATTGATTTTCAAGCAACGTTTGCCTTATGATTTACCCAATTCTTACTTAATTTTTCTGAAACATAAATTTAAAAAAATAAAAACTGCATCTGAAGAAAGCATTTTTTGTAATTTTAAAGGATTATAATTGAAGATAGATATCACTTAAAAAGGATTTTGAAATTACTATTTGGACTAAAGGAAAAGTAATAAAAGGATTTTGAAATTACTATTTGGCCTAAAGGAAAAGTAATAAAAACAATTGTGGACTTCTTTGATAGATATTATTTTGGCATATGTGCTTTTGCAACAAGGTTTAAAGACAGAATATCTAAAAAAAATGTATTCATCTAGAAAGGAATTTGTAATATATATGTAATATTTGTAACAAGGTATATTTTAGTGTGGATAGTTTTGGGGCTTTTTTAAACAATCTTTCTGATTGGTTTTTTTTTGCCCGCTGTTAAATGATATATAAAATTGTTTTCACTATTTTAAGTGAAAATTAAAAAATTCTGAAAACAGCAAAAAAAGGGCAAAAAATTGCTGTGTAAAATATGTAAAAACATGTACTGCTTTATAAAATGTATGATTGAATATTAATATTTGTTTTCTTTTTTTTCAGAACTTGAAAGAAAAATTAAAAAATGAAATTCTGTATCCTTGCAAATTATTAAAAATGTTTTTTATCAAAATAAGTTTTTTTTAAAATAAGATAAGTAAAAAATATTTGTATTTCTTAATCCTTCCTTTTCATGATTCCTTTTCTTCACCTCTCTTTGTTCATTAAAATTTAAAAAACATTTTTTTTTTTAAAAACCTCCTTGGGTGCGCGCAGCGTGCGCGCACCCCAAAAAAAAATTTCAAAAAAATCCCCCAAAATATTTTGGGGCTTAGTTTTTAGGTGGCTCTGAAAAGAGCCCTTGAGTTAATGTAGGGAAACAGGAAGAGAAAAACGAAAAAAAGAAAAAACATCTATGGCCTAATGCAGTGATGCGCATGAAATTTTCGTTGAAGGAGATCAATACTGGTCTCCCCCACAGAAATAAGACTACCGCAATCAGTGCACCGTGTAGACAACCTCGCCAAACAAGGTGGACCAACAAGAGGAGTAGAAAAAGGTGAAGGCACCATCGCAGAAGAAGTGCTTGCCTGAGCTGCCGAAGATGTGCTCGGCTGAGCTGCTGCAGATGTCGTCGGCTGAGCAGGTGGAGGGTTTGCTCCAGAAGCTCGACGAAAAGATACTGGATGCATTGCCTAGACATGCCTCGTCATTGTGTGTATGCTAAAAGAATACTTCTTGTTAGCATTTCCACGTGATAAGACTTTTTGACACAATACACAAGTAACTTTCGGTGCATTCACTTTTTTTTGTCCCTCAGGGAAAGTAAAAAACTGCCATATAAAGCTGTCTTTCTGCTTCCTGTTCCTCTGTCTCTCAAGAGTGTCCAGTTCACTCTCTGAAGATGGTTGCTGATCAGCCATTGTCTCTCAACAACAGATTAGCTCCTTCTCCAAGGGAATCAGAACTAACAATGAAGAAAGTGGGAGTGGTGTTGGAAGAATCTGGAACTGAAAGTACTTCAAACCAATCAAAAGTCATTATTGTGGATCACATGACTTGCAATGAGGGGATTGGGTGTGGTGTTGAAACAATCAGAAACTGAAAGTAATGAAAACCAATTAGAAGTGTTGTTTTATTATGAACATAACCCGAGGTGCGCGCACGGAGCAAGCTCGGAGCGCGCACCCGGCAATTACGCATGCACAAACGCGTACGAGCGCATGCGCATACGTGGTATGCGCGTACGTAACGCGCATACGTAGCACACGCGTATACGCGAACGACAGCGCGCGTACTCTACGCGTATACGGAAGTGTACCGCGTGGAGCACGTATGACGCACGCACGCATGCGTACGTACGCATACGTACGCACGCATGCGTACGGTCGCATGCGTACGTACGCGTACGTACGCATGCGTACTGGGTGCGCGCTCCGAGCGCGAAAGAAAACGTATGTATGCGTACGTAACTAACGTAAAAACGAATTCTTAAAAAACTTACGCAAACGAACTAGGTGCGCGCTCTGAGCGCGCACCCTAAGATTTAATATAAAAAAAAAAAAACATAACCTAATAGAAAATATTAACTATGCTGTTCAACTTTATCCTAATTGCAAATTTTTAAAAAATGAGCCAAACAAAATTAAAGGATAAAGATAATATATAAATGAATACATAGGAAAAAAAAATTTAAACAAATATTATAAAAATATAAATAAAAAATACATAATTTAGCATTTAAAAAACCTTGCAAATTCACTGAAAAAACCATAGGTTTCACACACGTTATAGTTAGGAATTAGCATTTAAAAAACCTTGCAAATTCACTGAAAAAACCATAGGTTTCACACATGTTATAGTTAGCTGGACATTTCACTCGTACAAAACCAATGAAATTCCCCCGTTATAGTTAGTTCAGCTAACTATAACTCGCGCGCCCGCAATGCACTGCTGATGACGTCACATATTACATCAGTCATGACATAGTCAGTGACATCACTCATGACATCACTGATGACATCTCAAATGACATCACTGATGACATCATCCTTGTGATAGAGTGGCAGACCTCCTCTCCCCCTAATATAACCTTTGATACACACATTCAAAAATAGAAACTAAAATTTTCAAAACAATGAACATACTAATATCAGTTAAAACAACCTATTCATTATTCTAAGATCCACATCCACTCATTCACCAACAGTCCTATAGAGTCACTCATACATGTACTCACTCATCATATGTACTCATACACCTATACATCCTGTTACACAATGCCACTCATCCATTGAGTTACTCACACACATAGTTACTCATGCTAATAAAGAATCAAACATCCATTTACTTGCATGTACAGTTATACACACACCACCACACTTACTTTTACAGAAACTTACACATACTTAGTCTTTTAAACAATCACTATAGAAACACATACTTATTCATACAGGAACTCTTTCAATCTCTCACTCTCACATATACTCACTTATATACACCAATAGTCACATATACTAGTTTAAAACATATGTAGTTACTCTTAAAGACACTGTTAGAACCGGCGGTCTCTAGTTGGCAGAGGTATACACTTCTGACAAATAGGGACCAACCAACTCTAGTCAGGGCAAGGGGATTACACACTCAGATAACCCCTGCTACCCCCTTGGTAGCTTGGCAGAGCAGACAGGCTTATCTCAGAGGCAGTGTGTTAAGCATTTATGACCACATACAGTAATAAAGTGAATACACTACAGATGGACACGACACAGAAGTTATTATAAAAATAGTATTTTTATATAAGGCTTAGCACAAGACCAAATAACGACAAAAATATACCACAGTCTTAATAAATACTCTTTGGAAGGAAAAATAATAGTTCAAGTAAGGTTTCTTCTTGGCAAATAGTTCTTTAGCAAAGTATTCTTCTGAGCACAGTTCTTTGGCAACAATGTAACCCCCACAGGAGTCACACGACGTCGAGTCTACCAGATTCCCAAGGTTCGGCGTCGACCGCGAGGAGCGCTACGTCAAGCCTGGAGTCGCAACAGACCCCACAAGTACAGTACCTTGAGAAACGAAGAAAACGAGGATCCACGGCGTCGAGATGTCGGCGTCGAGGTCGGCGTCGATCGTGCCTCGGAGTCGGGTCAATCCGCAGCGGCGCCAAGGGATGTCGGGCCGGAGCAGCGCTCACGGCGTCGAGAAGGGCGTCGAGTCGATGCGATCAGCAGCGGCGTCGGGACGGGGTCGCTTGGAGGCAGAGCCGATACTCACTCCTCACTGGCGTCGATACCGGCGTCGAGACGGGGACACTTGGAGCCGGGGCCGATACCCACTGCTCACTGGCGTTGCTGCTGGCGTCGAGACTGCAGATTTTCCCTTGTGTACTGGAAACAACACTTTCCAGCAATTCAGCAAATGGTGAAGTCCTTTGGCCCTGTGACTTCAGCAGGAGACTGGCACTCTTCCAGTCCTTGGAGATTTCCTAGCAAGTGTTCAGAGAGTACACACCAAGTTCCTCTCTCCTTGTTCCTTGGCAAAAATAAAGAAGCAGCTTTCAGGTTCCTCCACAGCAAAACAGCACTCTGGCAGAAAGGGGAGGCAAGTCCTTAGATCAGCAGGCTTCTTGTCCTTGGTACAGGTTTCCTTGTCAGAAGTGATCTGAGTTCTTGGTTCAGGGGTCCTTCTCTTATACCCCTTTTTCCCTTTGTTCCCTTTGTCCAAGCAGGGCGATTCCCACCATCTCAGGTTTGTTGTGGGTGTTGCCAGGCAGAGGCACCTGGCCTATTCACTGGGCAGGCAGAGTCCTCAGCCGCCCAGCAGGAGGCGGAGCCAGTATTGTCACTGGTAGGAGCAGGGCTATCAGTCGCCCAGCAGGAGGCGGGGCCAGTATTGTGTCAGGCAGGGCAGGCTACTCTTCCCTCACTCTACGTGTAAACGCCCCATTCACCCCACACTGACTCACTCAGACCTCTGGAGCCACTCAGCCCCTGACACACACACCAAACCAGCAGAGACCGGTAGATAGTTGGACAAGAAAATAGCCACTTTCTAAAAGTGCTATTTTCAAACATAGAATTTAAAAACCATCCAGCCTAAAGGGTGTGTTATTAAATTCTGAGTTCAGGGATACTAAACTCGACTTGCTACCATGCTCCCTGAGTCAGATAGATTATAATGGAGTTAATAATCAGTCTGCCCAGTCTGGCCTATTGGAGGCAGGTAGCCCTTCAATAGTGAAAAACGAAAATGGCTGTAATTCACTATTAGGTCATGCCACACACATCAGGGCATGACCTACCTTTTACCAACAATGCACCCTGCCCTAGGGCCTACCATAGAGGTGTCTGAAATGTGGCAAAGGGAAGGTTTAGAGACTGGTAAGTAGGTTTCCTTACCAAGTCGACATGGCAGTCAGGGACTGCACGCAGGCGCCGCGGTGGCAGGCCTGAGACACATTTTGCACGCTGCTTCTGTGGGTGGCACAACCAGTGCTGCAAGCCCACCAGCAGCAGTTAACTTACACGCCCTTGGCACGCGCAGTGCACTAGACTAGGGTCTGAACAGTAAGTCAACCAAGCCAATCATGGTAACACCAATCAACGTAACAATTTAGCATAGGGAGCACTTGCACTGTGGCACTGATCAGCAGTGGCACAGTGCCCAAAGCAATAATCCAGCAAAAACATCGTAAACAGAGGAGGCAAACAGAAAAAATGGAGGAGAGACTCATGCCAATGATGCCAGGTCTAACACGTGTCCCCTCCAGCTGAAATGTGGGGAGAACTACCCTTCACCCAGGGAGTCCTCATCACTAAGGCGGAAAAATCTGGACAGACCATCAGCATTGGCGTGATCTGTACCAGGGCGGTGTTCCACCGTAAAGTCCATCCCCTGTAGGGAAATGGACCACCTCAACAGCTTTGGGTTCTCACCCCTCATCTGCATTAACCATCTGAGGGGCCTGTGGTCCGTCTGAACCCGGAAGTGAGACCCAAACAAGTAGGGTCTTAGCTTCTTCAGCGCCCAGACCACAGCGAATGCCTCACGCTCGATCGCACTCCACCTTTGTTCCCTGGGAAGTAACCTCCGGCTGATGAAGGCTACAGGTAAGTCTCGGCCCTCCTCATTCATCTGTGCTAGAACAGCCCCCACACCATGCTCTGAAGCGTCCGTCTGGACAATGAATTCTTTTGAAAAGTCGGGTGCCTGGAGGACCGGTGCTGTACACATTGCAGTTTTCAGGGTGTCAAAGGCTTTCTGACAGGCGTCAGTCCAGATCACAAGTCTCGGCTGCTTCCTGGAAGTCAGCGAGGTCAAGGGGTGCACAATGTTGCCATACCCCTTGACAAACCTCCTGTAGTAACCCGTGAGACCCAAGAAGGCTCTCACCTGAGTCTGGGTTTTGGGCGGTTCCCAAGCCAGGATGGTATCTATCTTGGGTTGCAGGGGGGCCACCTTGCCGCTCCCTACTTGGTGCCCCAAGTACACCACTGAACCCTGCCCAATCTGGCACTTACTGGCCTTGATTGTGAGGCCTGCTCTGCGCAGGGCCAACAACACTTCCTGGAGGTGGCGCAAGTGTTCCTCCCAGCTGGCGCTGAACACTGCTATATCGTCCAGGTAGGCGGCGCTGAAATCTTCCAGCCCGGCCAATACCTGGTTAACCAACCTCTGGAATGTGGCAGGGGCATTCTTCATCCCAAAGGGCATCACCCGGAACTGGTAGTGCCCATCTGGTGTGGAGAATGCAGACCTCTCTTTTGCCCCATCAGTCAAGGCGATCTGCCAGTACCCAGACGTTAGATCAAACGTACTAAGGTACCGGGCAGCCCCCAACCGATCGATGAGCTCATCAGCTCTGGGGATGGGGTGCGCGTCAGTCTTGGTGACCGAATTGAGTCCTCGGTAATCCACACAGAACCGAAGTTCTGGTGAAGCACCAGGCGCTGCAGCCTTTGGGACCAAGACCACTGGGCTGGCCCAAGGACTGCTAGAGGACTCAACCACCCCTAAGGCAAACATCTTGGAGACCTCCTCCTTGATGTATGCTCTGACCTTGTCAGTCACCCTGTAGGCCTTGTGCCTCACAGGAGTGCTGTCCCCGGTGTCCACATCATGGACACACCACTGAGTGACACCAGGGATTAAGGAGAACAGATCAGGGAATTGTACCAACAGATGGCGACAATCTTGCTGCTGCTCAGGGGTCAGTGTGTCAGAGAGGACAACACCATCCACTGACCCATCTTTTTCTTTTGCACACAGGAGGTCAGGAAGAGGCTCACTCTCCTCCTCCATCCCAGCATCTGTGGCAAGGAGCATGCCCACTTCGGACCTTTCTAAGTGGGGCTTTAACCGGTTGACATGCAGGACCCTTAAGGGGTTCCTGGGAGATTTCAAGTCCACCAAGTAGGTGACATCGCTCTTCTTCTCCACAACCTCAAACGGTCCAGTCCACCTGTCCTTGAGCGCACAAGGTTCCACAGGGGCCATGACCCAAACTTTCTGACCAGGTTGAAGCTCAACCAGAGTGGCATTCTGATCGTACCACCGCTTCATCTCTTCCTGGCTGGCCTCCAGATTTGCCTGAGCAAGATCTCTGAAGCGCCGAGTCTGGTTCCTAAAGGCCAGCATGTAACTATATACATCCTGGGGAGGTTTCCTGGGAGATTGCTCCCAGCCTTCTTTGACCAGACTCAAAGGTCCTCTTACCGGGTGACCATACAAAAGCTCAAAGGGGCTGAACCCTAGAGACTTCTGTGGCACCTCACGGTAAGCAAACAGCAGGCATGGCAAGAGGACGTCCCATTTACGCCTCATTGGTTCTTCAAGACCCATGATCATGCCTTTTAGGGTCCGGTTGAATCTCTCAACCAGCCCATTACCTTGAGGGTGGTAAGGAGTGGTAAACTTGTAGGTTACCCCACACTCCTTCCACAGAGACTTCATATAATTCGAAATGAAGTTGGTGCCCCGGTCTGACACCACCTCTCTGGGGAACCCCATGCGGGAGAAAACACCCATCAGTGCCCGTCCCACCACGGGGGCCGTCACTGTTCGGAGAGGGATGGCTTCCGGGTACCGGGTGGCATGGTCCACCAAGACCAGGATAAACCTGTTGCCCATGGCTGTCTTGGGGTCCAGTGGCCCCACAATGTCAATTCCCACTCGCTCAAAGGGGGTACTGACGACGGGAAAAGGTTGGAGGGGAGCCTTCTGCTTCCGCCCACTTTTCCCACTTGCCTGGCAAGTTTGACATGTCCTACAATGGATATCTGAATCCCTTCTCATCTGAGGCCAATAAAAATGGGTGACAAGCCTGTCATAGGTCTTGTCCTGCCCCAGATGTCCAGCTAACGGAACGTCATGAGCCAACCCCAGTAGGAAGGCTCTGAAGCGCTGGGGTACCACCAGCACACGGGCTGACCCAGGTTCAGCAGCCTTAGGCTCGCTATACAGGAGGTCGTTCTCCCAGTAGACCCAATGTGATCCTGACTGATCACCTGTCGTTTGGGCTGAGGCCTGCTGCCTCATACCCACAAGAGAAGGGCACACTTTCTGCTCAGCACAAAATTCCTCCCTGGAGGGACCACCATCCTGCTGCCAATGGGTCAGCTCGGGCAGGTCTCCCAGTTCGGCCACTTGTTCTCCTGTCGGTTCCAGGGCATCCCCCTCAGGGTCTGCTCCCTCCTGGACCGCGGGAACGATGGGGGACGGTTTCCCGCGCCCCCTGCCTCTTCTCTTCACGGTTGGGACCTGGGCCATACTTTCAGGCTCCGGGCCCCCATCAACACCCTTACTGACTGACATGGACCGGGTGGTCGCACACACCCACTCAGGCAGACCCAACATTTCCAGATGCGCTTTTCTCTCCACCTTAGCCCAAGGGGAGTCCTCCAAATCATTGCCCAAGAGACAATCAACAGGCATGGCGGGCCTCACAGCAACCTGAAGAGTACCTGAGACCCCCCCCCACTCAAAAGGAACTTGAGCTACCTCACACTTACTCTGTGAGTTGTCAGCAGCTACAACGGGGTAGAATGCATGAGGGACCACCTGCTCTCTGGACACCAAGTGACACTTGACAGCTGTCACACTCGCTCCGGTGTCTCTGAGAGCTTCCACCCTATGGCCATTAATGGTCACCCACTGCCTATATTTCTTAGTGTTACTAGGCAGAGGGGTTGGAGGGACCATTTCCACGTCTCCTAAAGAGACCAGGGACATTTCTGCGGGACCCCACCCACCGGGGGCACCCATCTCCTCCCCTCCCAGGGCTACACTCGCTACCTGACGAGGGGGTGCACGCGGCGGTGCATTCGAATCCTTCATGGGACACTGGGGATCATAATAACGGTGTCCCACCTGCTTACAGGCATAGCAGGTCATGGGGCCCCTGTGAACAGGTTTACCTGTCGGGGCCTCTGGTTTCTTTACAGGGGGAGGCTGGGAACCCTTCCCTTGGTTCCCTTGGGGACTACTTTGGGGCCCTTTCTGAAACTCCCTCTGTTTACCCCTGTCCCCCCCACTCTTCTGCTGGGGACCCTGCCCACCCTTGGCTGAGTCTCCCACTGGACCCTTGTGGACCCTGGTACTGACCCAGCGGTCCGCCTCCTCAGCAAGTTTTCTAGGGTTAGATAGCTTGCTGTCAACAAGGTGCTGGCGTAGCTCTGGAAAACAGTTATTAGACAAGTGCTCCCAAGCAAACAAATCATAAAGAGCATCATAACTATCAACCTTGCTACCCTTTATCCAACCATCCATGGTTCTGCAGAAAAAAGACACATATTCAACCCACGTAGTACCAGGCAACTTCTTACATTCTCTAAAGGTTTGTCTGTACTTTTCTGGAGTTAAGCCATATCTCAGCATTAAAGCATCTTTCATATGAGTATAAGACATCCTATCCTCAGCAGGAAGGCTCAACAAGGTATCTCTCCCCTCGTTTGTAAAGCGGCTCCACAACCCCGTTCCCCAATCCTTCTCAGGGACCCGGTGGGCCAACAATGCTAACTCATACGCTTTAAACCATTGGCTAATATCTTCATTCTTACTGTAATCCTTGATCACATCTTTAGGAAAATAAAACCTACTTTCTGCAGGCACGGATGGAGTGCTGCCACCAGAGGGATTCAACTCTAAACTCTTAGTTTTAAGCTCCATCTCCCTCACCATCTTCTCACGTTCAAACGCTAATTTCTCTCTCTCAAAATCTAATCTTTTGCTCTCCATTTCAGCTTCTCTCTTGCTTCTTGCATTCTCTAATTCCAACTGCCCTCCTAATTTAAGTTTTGCCATTTCTAACTTGTACCCCCTCTCCTTCTCCCTGTCTTCTAATTCTTCGGGGGAAAGGCTCCTAGAGGACGCACTACTGCCTGGAGATGACACTGGCCCACCTGTGGGCTCTTCCTCTTCCTCTTCTTCTTCCTCTTCCGGTACCACCACCGGATCAGAGGGATTTCTGGCCTCTAACCAGGCCTTCAGCGCTTTGAGGAAGCCCTCTTTCTTTGAGACACCTGTGGTAGGAACTTTAAACTGCTTGCAAAATCCTTTTAGATCTTTTAGCGTGTAGGAATCTATCTTCTCCTTATCGAATTCCCCCACAACATTCTCCACAGGTGTAGCAGCTCCGGCATTCTCCATGGTCAAAACTGGCAGTGTTTAAGAAAATAAGCTCCAGGAAAGCGGAGAACAAAAATAGAATATCCTACCAAACAGACTGTGGCTGCGTTATGGTCTGCTTTCCCTATGTAGCGTACACTAATCACTGCACATGAGTCATAAATGCAAAGTTCAAATCCTCACCGCTGACCACCAATGTTAGAACCGGCGGTCTCTAGTTGGCAGAGGTATACACTTCTGACAAATAGGGACCAACCAACTCTAGTCAGGGCAAGGGGATTACACACTCAGATAACCCCTGCTACCCCCTTGGTAGCTTGGCAGAGCAGACAGGCTTATCTCAGAGGCAGTGTGTTAAGCATTTATGACCACATACAGTAATAAAGTGAATACACTACAGATGGACACGACACAGAAGTTATTATAAAAATAGTATTTTTATATAAGGCTTAGCACAAGACCAAATAACGACAAAAATATACCACAGTCTTAATAAATACTCTTTGGAAGGAAAAATAATAGTTCAAGTAAGGTTTCTTCTTGGCAAATAGTTCTTTAGCAAAGTATTCTTCTGAGCACAGTTCTTTGGCAACAATGTAACCCCCACAGGAGTCACACGACGTCGAGTCTACCAGATTCCCAAGGTTCGGCGTCGACCGCGAGGAGCGCTACGTCAAGCCTGGAGTCGCAACAGACCCCACAAGTACAGTACCTTGAGAAACGAAGAAAACGAGGATCCACGGGGTCGAGATGTCGGCGTCGAGGTCGGCGTCGATCGTGCCTCGGAGTCGGGTCAATCCGCAGCGGCGCCAAGGGATGTCGGGCCGGAGCAGCGCTCACGGCGTCGAGAAGGGCGTCGAGTCGATGCGATCAGCAGCGGCGTCGGGACGGGGTCGCTTGGAGGCAGAGCCGATACTCACTCCTCACTGGCGTCGATACCGGCGTCGAGACGGGGACACTTGGAGCCGGGGCCGATACCCACTGCTCACTGGCGTTGCTGCTGGCGTCGAGACTGCAGATTTTCCCTTGTGTACTGGAAACAACACTTTCCAGCAATTCAGCAAATGGTGAAGTCCTTTGGCCCTGTGACTTCAGCAGGAGACTGGCACTCTTCCAGTCCTTGGAGATTTCCTAGCAAGTGTTCAGAGAGTACACACCAAGTTCCTCTCTCCTTGTTCCTTGGCAAAAATAAAGAAGCAGCTTTCAGGTTCCTCCACAGCAAAACAGCACTCTGGCAGAAAGGGGAGGCAAGTCCTTAGATCAGCAGGCTTCTTGTCCTTGGTACAGGTTTCCTTGTCAGAAGTGATCTGAGTTCTTGGTTCAGGGGTCCTTCTCTTATACCCCTTTTTCCCTTTGTTCCCTTTGTCCAAGCAGGGCGATTCCCACCATCTCAGGTTTGTTGTGGGTGTTGCCAGGCAGAGGCACCTGGCCTATTCACTGGGCAGGCAGAGTCCTCAGCCGCCCAGCAGGAGGCGGAGCCAGTATTGTCACTGGTAGGAGCAGGGCTATCAGTCGCCCAGCAGGAGGCGGGGCCAGTATTGTGTCAGGCAGGGCAGGCTACTCTTCCCTCACTCTACGTGTAAACGCCCCATTCACCCCACACTGACTCACTCAGACCTCTGGAGCCACTCAGCCCCTGACACACACACCAAACCAGCAGAGACCGGTAGATAGTTGGACAAGAAAATAGCCACTTTCTAAAAGTGCTATTTTCAAACATAGAATTTAAAAACCATCCAGCCTAAAGGGTGTGTTATTAAATTCTGAGTTCAGGGATACTAAACTCGACTTGCTACCATGCTCCCTGAGTCAGATAGATTATAATGGAGTTAATAATCAGTCTGCCCAGTCTGGCCTATTGGAGGCAGGTAGCCCTTCAATAGTGAAAAACGAAAATGGCTGTAATTCACTATTAGGTCATGCCACACACATCAGGGCATGACCTACCTTTTACCAACAATGCACCCTGCCCTAGGGCCTACCATAGAGGTGTCTGAAATGTGGCAAAGGGAAGGTTTAGAGACTGGTAAGTAGGTTTCCTTACCAAGTCGACATGGCAGTCAGGGACTGCACGCAGGCGCCGCGGTGGCAGGCCTGAGACACATTTTGCACGCTGCTTCTGTGGGTGGCACAACCAGTGCTGCAAGCCCACCAGCAGCAGTTAACTTACACGCCCTTGGCACGCGCAGTGCACTAGACTAGGGTCTGAACAGTAAGTCAACCAAGCCAATCATGGTAACACCAATCAACGTAACAATTTAGCATAGGGAGCACTTGCACTGTGGCACTGATCAGCAGTGGCACAGTGCCCAAAGCAATAATCCAGCAAAAACATCGTAAACAGAGGAGGCAAACAGAAAAAATGGAGGAGAGACTCATGCCAATGATGCCAGGTCTAACAGACACTATTGATACAGTCATTCACTCACTAACACACCCATGCACACACTCATCCACCCATACAGTCCTGCACACATGCTGTCTTCAACACATACAAACAGTGAGTCACTCATTCATGCACCTATGCACTACGTAATACCCCCCCACCAAACCATACAGACACTCAGACACTCGTACTAATACTCAAAAAAACAACTCATAACCTATATAGACACTCATGTAGCTACTCACCAACCCATGCAGCCACTTATACACAAAGTGAGAGACCGATACAGATATTTACATATTTAAACATTACTCACTAAGCCATGTATTCACTAAGATACACTTAATCAGTCAGATATACAATCAATTTATAAAAAAACAAAACATCCATTTAGACACTTATATAGCCATTTATTCTTCCATCGACCTTGAGATATACATATATAAAACATATGTAATTTTCAGAAAAACACACATTCACTGGATGATGTCATAAGTGATGTCATCAGTGATGTCATTTGAGATGTCATCAGTGATGTCATGAGTGATGTCACTGACCATGTCATGACTGATGTAATATGTGACGTCATCAGCAGTGCATTGCGGGCGCGCGAGTTATAGTTAGCTGAACTAACTATAACGGGGGAATTTCATTGGTTTTGTACGAGTGAAATGTCCAGCTAACTATAACATGTGTGAAACCTATGGTTTTTTCAGTGAATATATATATATATATTTATATATATATATATTTATATATCTATTCACTTAAAAAACCAAAGGTTTCACACATGTTATAGTTAGCTGGACATTTCACTCGTAAAAAACCAATGAAATTACCCCGTTATAGTTAGTGCAGGCAACTATAACTCACGCGACCGCAATCCTCTGCTGATGACGTCAGATATTACATCACTGTATTTAGACACTTATTTACCCATGTCTTCTCCCATTAATCTTTAGCTATACATATATTACAAATATTTATTTTTCAGAAAGACACATATGTCATCAGTGATGTAATATCTGACGTCATCAGCAGAGGATTGCGGTCGCGTGAGTTATAGTTGCCTGCACTAACTATAACGGGGGAATTTCATTGGTTTTTTACGAGTGAAATGTCCAGCTAACTATAACATGTGTGAAACCTATGGTTTTTTAAGTGAATTTGCAAGGTTTTTTAAATGCTAATTCGTAACTATAACGTGTGTGAAACCTATGGTTTTTTCAGTGAATTTCAAAGGTTTTTTAAATGCTAATTTATGTATGTATTGTTTATTTTTTTTATGGGATTTTAAGCGTGCGTGCACGGTGCGCGAACCTCGCTTAATTTTCCGTAAAAAATTGTAAAAACATTTTTTACGTGTGTTTTTTCAGCGTGCGCGCACAGTGCGCACACTCCGCGATTTTTCGAAAAAAAAATAAAATCTTTTTTTTGCCCTTGGGGGTCCTTCTGGGACCCCCTGACAAAGGCTAGGGGGTCAGGAACTGTCCACCCTGCCCCCTTTTCACGTTCTCCACCTTTGTTTTTCACCCCCTCAGACTGCGAGAGACAAAATGGCGGCCGACACTTCCTGGTTTCGACCGATTCGAATGTTTATCGACATCTAACAACCAATCAGAATTGCGCTCGCGCACGGCAGGGTGCGCGCACGGTGCACGCGTATAGATATTTATATGCTTTTAAATGCTATTTTCTCAGGAAATACTGAACAGATTTACACAGGACCTTCAAAAGGCACTTCCTTGACCTTATGGCTACCTCTCTGCCAAATTTCACGTAAGTCTGTTCAGCCGTTCGGGCTGTACCTTCGACTAAAAGTCCTATGGAAAAATGCATGGGGAAAACGCGTTTGGGGACCCCCCTTTTTCTCGGCCCCCGCTTGACGAATCACCTCGAGACTTTCAGGGTAGGAGCTGAACGGAGCGCCCCATTTGTTTGGAAACTTTCGCGAGAATTCGTCAACAGGCGCCAAACAAAGTTATTCAAAATAGAATTTTGAGATTTCCTATGGAAACTAGGTTGTAACTATAACGATCTACTGGCGACCGCCAGTAGATAATATAATATATATATATATATATATATATATATATATATATATATATATATATATATATATATATATATATATATATATATAAGCATATTTTAAACATGATTTATAAAGATATAAACTGCAATACAAATAATTTTAAAAACATCGATAAAGAATCCATGAACTCTGCAGTTTGAAAGGTTTAAAATTGCACTCACCAAACATCAATACTATCATTGGTGAACTACGGTACAATTAGGTAGTCCAACCTGGGCTAAAAGAGCACGTGACCCCTAGAACTGTTTGATGAAACACCTATCTGTGATCAAGGCTAGATGGTATAGCTGAAACGCGTAAGGACTGTGGCATGTGATTTACGGCAAAATTGCCTGCCTGTCTCCATTGTTTGGAATAAAGTGCGTGAAACCCTCCTCACACAGGAGTCGTCGCTCTTCTGTGAAAGGAATGTGTGGTGATAAAAAGCAGGATTCTTTGTTCCTGCACGACAAAGCCACTCTGCCAGTGTCAGGGGCTCTTTATACGAGGAAGTTGTACGAGGGATGTTTTTCAAAGAGCCCGACCCACCTGACACTCTCTCTACAAAGTAAACGGGACTATACCCGAGGTAAAATGTATCAAGATGCAGGTAAGGGAGACCAGCAGGATATTTTGTTCTGGTCGCTGGTGTGAAAGGTTTCATTCACAAGCATGGAGATGGACAATGCGGATGGCATGTTTTTGCTTCACTAATTGAAAGCGCATTTTTAAACATGATTTATAAAGATATAAACTGCAATATAAATAATTTTAAAAACATTGATAAGGAATCCATGAACTCTGCAGTTTGAAAGGTTTAAAATTGCACTCATCAAACATGGACACTATCATTGGTGGACTACGGACCAATTAGGTAGTCCAACCTGGGCTAAAAGAGCACGTGACCCCTAGAACTGTTTGATGAAATGACTACCTGTGATCAAGGCTGGATGGTATAGCTGTAACACGTAAGGACTGTGGCGTGAGATTTATGGAAAAATTGCATGCCTGTCTCCATTGTTTGGAATAAAGTGCGTAAAACCCTCCTCACACAGGATTCATCGCCCTTCTGTAAAAGGAATGTGTGGTGATAAATAGCACGCTTCGTTGTTCCTACATGACTAAGCCACCCTGCCAGGGTCAGGGGCTCTGTAAATGAGGAAGTTGTATGATGGATGTTGTTCGAAGTGCCCGACCCTCCTGACACTCTCTCTAAAAAACCCTCTTAACACAGGAGTCGTCGCCTTTCTATGAAAGGAATGTGTGGTGATAAATAGCAGGATTCTTCGTTCCTGCACGACAAACCTCTGAACGGAATTACACCAAATTTGGCAGAAAGCAAGATGTTGGTCCAGAAAAGTGTGCTTTTTGTGATTTGGTGTAAATTTGTTCAGTAGTTTTTGTGATATTTAACTTTTAAAAATATAGATATCTTTAGACACAAGTCCTTGCAGTGGACTTGTGCATCCTACTAAAATTTGATTGGCCGCCAACACTTCAACTAGGAAGTGTTGGCAGCCATCTTTGGACTCGGCTTGAAGCCACATCCCACAAAAAAAGTAAAAAATTAAGAAAAAGGGCCAGGGTAGGAATACCCTAACCCCCCGGATATGGTGGGGGGTCCCACAGGGACCCTGTTGGTGTTTAAAAGCATTTTATTTCCATTTTGCTGTGAAATTGCGGCAAATTAAAAAAGAAAGACGTGCAGGGTCCTATGCATCTTTTATGTGAAGCCCCCGGTTGACCAAATCCCAGGGGCATGTTAAACATAAAGGAAGGGGGTGCATGGGGCTCCCCTTCTAGCGTTTAATCTAACCCCGGGACCAAGTTTTTGATTTATTTTATGTGGAGTTGCCCACTTGGCACCCCCACACCCTGGTGACCACCACCTCCCCGGGGCTTCTTAAAATATTAAATGGTGGGCCTCTCTGACCTCCCCCAGCCCCAAGGTCTAGCCACCTCCCCGGGGCTTTACAAGTGAAAATGTGGGACAGCCAAGCGGATACCCACAGCCCCAGGGTTGCCACCTCCCCAGGGCTTTGACTTTTATTAATGGGGGTTGGATGGACCCCCCCCTTGCCCCCAGGGACTGCCACCTCCCTGGGGCAAAACATGAGATAACATAAAGTTGGGGGCCAAGCAGCCTTCTGCAGCCCTGGGGACCGTCATCTCCCCAGGGCTAAATTTGATATTAATGAGGGGTGGCTCTGTCCCCCCACAGCCCCAGGACCCACCACCTACCAGGGCAAAAGGTAAAAATAAAAGTGAGGGGCTGCACAGCCCCCCTGCAGCCCAGGGACCACCACCTCCCAGGGGCTGTATCCTGTAATGGAGGGGAACCATGTGGCACCCTGCTTGAACCATAGATGGACCTGGGTACCACCACCACCAATGGGCCGGCTCCAGCAATGTCCCGGTGTGCCCACCCCAGACATTGCTGTATGCTATGGCTTGGAGGGAGCATTCCCGCTGCCGCCAAGTCATAGCAAACTTTGCTCTGCTTCGAGTAAGCAAGAGCATGTGTAAAATGTTCTTGCTTACTCAGAGCTGAGTTGCTTTTGGACAGAGAGAGCTGCAGGTTTAGCAGCTCCCTCTGTCCAAAATCAATGCCGGCTCCCGCAGGAGGCAAAGAACCAGCAGGGACTTCAAGGGACTTGAGGTTCCCCCAGCAGTCCCCAACAGATGAGAGTTGGTGCTCGGGGTGGGGCCAGGGCACCCAGAGTAGAGGCCTGGCCCAGGGAAATAGGGTGCCCAGGGCCGAAACTGCACAGCCTCACTCCCTTTTTTAAATAAATAAATAAATTCATAAAAAATGAGGCAGGCCCTGGGGGTAGGATCCCTGGAGCTAAAATAGGCCCGGCAAGGGTGGCTCATGGCTCCCGTCTCTTTCATAAATAAATCAAAATAAAAGAATGCCAGGCCCCGGATATGGGCCCTGGGGGCCATAATTGGCCCAGCGAGGGTGGTTGCATGGTCCCCTCTCCATTTCATAAAGGACTGGCCTAGGCGGATGGGGTTCCCTGGGCCAAAATCAGCCCGCTTCCCTATAAAAAGAAAAAAAACATTTTTTAAAAAGCCAAGCAACTTGTTGGAGGCCTGGCCCCCTTTCACCAGCACTCTCCAGTCCAGATGCACCTCCTGGTGCACTGCTGGTTGGTGAATGAAGTCCCCTTACCTTCAGAGGGTCCTTGGGAGCGAGCAACCACTCCTGTTACCTCCAGTATGCCCCCCACATGGGGACTGGTAAGAGGTTGTCAGAGGCCACAGCCACTTTCTCATCCACTCTGCAAATACACCTCCTGTCCCTGTCCTTGCGCTGGCACCATTATTGCTGCCTAGCAAAAATGCAAGCACCCTTGCACCATGGTGCATTAGAGCGTGCTTTTCAGACAGGATTGTTTTTGAGCAGGAAGGCACACCATCCTGCACTAAAAAAATACTGAGAGGCAAATTCCTCTTTCTATGTGTGCTGCAGAATGCCCTTCCAGCAAAATACATAGAACAAGAAAGAAATGAGGAAATATAAATATTTCTTCTTGTTACGCCTCACATGGGTAGACATATCTTTCTAGAGCATTCACAAATGACCATAAAATGCTAATAATCTCCAATTAAATTAATTCTATGTACATTTAATTGTAGGTATCCTGAACACTAACTTGATTCTTCTACAGAGCAGGCCCACAAGCCAATCCCTAGTTTATTGAGCAAATACAACGATAGATACTACTCAGAGAAGTTACCAGAGGCGGGGATTCACTAAAGCATTCCACCCATTGCATTTTGTATCACTTAGTAAGAAACAGGAAGTGTGATGGGTATGCCCAGACAAAGGTCCCACACTTGCTGTGACTTTGGACTTAGCCTGCACCTCACCGTTGAGACCCAATAAGTCTGAAACTGGTCTGCAGAGCTTTTGCTTCCATTCAGAGAGAACATCGCCTGACCATTGGGCAAGACTGCGTCTATCGGAGCAGGACCACGACTGATTTGTTTAAGATTGGTCCCTGTCTGTATTAGTACAGTGAGGAAAAGAAACAACCCCTGAGAATTTAGCCTTGTCCCATATTAATTCACACTTTTCATCACTTTTGTATTGATATGCACTAGTTCAGAAGCACTCCGTGATTCAACCACAATGGAAAGATATGGAAGCGTTCTCAGAAATGAATATAAAATGGATGAAGTCCACTGCATGTAAATTTATCTAATATATTTTCATTGACAACCTGACTGAATTTGACTATTTCTCGGGTTGCCAAGCGATGTATCAATGTAGACGCACACTTTGATTTAACAACACAGGGAAGACTTCAAAGTATTCTCAGGATGGAACAGAAAATAGATGCAAGGAGTCAGGGATTCGCGTCATTCCGCTACATTCACGCTATATATTATGCCATACACTTACACACATAAATACATTACAATCCGTTTCCTTGCCGACTCTTGTCCCATGACATCCCTGAGGAAATGTGCACAAAACATTTATGGTGGAAGAAGTGTTAATTATGAAATATATACTGAAACCGCACCTCAGATTTCCATCCTGCATTGTAAATGAAACTTCATTTTTTTTAAAGCAAAAACTCAACTAAATATTTAAATTGCACAATTCCTAGCAACGTCTTAGAGCGCCAACACTCACGCTATCACTGTCACTTCAGTAAAACAAGAATAATCAGCAGGGATGTGTCTCGCATCTAAGGCATGATAAGAAACAAAAAAAAAATCTCAAATGAGCAGTATTTTAAATTCTTTCAAAAGAAAGGAATATTTAAACCATATTTCTGAAGGCTACGCGTGATGAGTATGGAACAGATGGTTTTATTTTGTTCTAAAGCACAATGCTGCCTTCCCTTGCATGGTATAAGAAACAATAGAAAGGTGTGGGTGGCATAATTGAGTTAATCAGCCCATTTGTAGCTTGTTCTCTCAGACAGGTGCTGCTCAACCACTATAATGTTTTCCGGGAAAAAACATGCAAATGCCAGCAGAGCTCAATAATGCATTAAATTACCGAAAGTGGTGGTGACTGAGGAGAATGAAGATAGTCTGTTTACCCCAGTACAAAGAGCTACTCCTTTGGAAACTGTCAAAAATGCATCAGTGATAATTTTAGGAGGGGCAGTCACTGGGTCGCATATAAAATAGTGGGGTCATCTACAAGTGCTATATATATATTTGTGTGTGTGTATATATATATATATATATATATTATCTACTGGCGGTCGCCAGTAGATAGTTATAGTTAGGACCGTGTTTCCATAGGAAATCTCAAAATTCTATTTTGAATAACTTTGGCGCCGGTTGACGAATCTTCGCGAACTTTTCAAAACTAATGGGGCGCTCCGCTCAGCTCCTACCCTAAAAGTCTCGGGGGGATTCGTCAAGTGGGGGCTGAGAAAAAAGGGGGGTCCCAAAATGCGTTTTCCCCATGCATTTTCCCATAGGACCTTTAGTCGAAGGTACAGCCCGAACGGCTGAACAGAATTACTTGAAATTTGGCAGAGAGGTAGTCCTCAGGTCAGGCATGTGCCTTTTGGATATATGGTGTCAATCTGTTCAGTAGTTCCTGAGAAAATTGCAGTTAAAAGCACATACATATCTATAGCCGCGCACCGTGCGCGCACTGTGTGCGCACCCTAACGTGCGCGAGCGTAATTCTGATTGGTGGTTACATGTCAGTCAACATTCAAATTGGTCGAAATCAGGAAGTGTCGGCCGCCATTTTGTTTGTTTTCAGTGCGAGAGTGAAAAAGAAGGTGGCGAACGTGAAAAGGGGGCAGGGTAGAGAGTTCCTGACCCCCTAGCCTTTGTCAGGGGGTCCCTGAAGGACCCCGAAGGCAGAAAAAATCATTTTAATTTTATTTTTTTTAAACGCGGGGGTGCGCGCACCGTGCGCGCACGGTGAAAAACCATTAAAAAAATAAATGTAATACGTAGTTTATTGTAAAATAAATATATTAAAATAAAATAATACATACATGACTTAGCATTTAAAAAACCGTACAAATTCACTGAAAAAACCATAGGTTTCACACACGTTATAGTTAGGAATTAGCATTTAAAAAACCTTGCAAATTCACTTAAAAAACCATAGGTTTCACACATGTTATAGTTAGGTGGATATTTCACTCGTAAAAAACCAATGAAATTCCCCCGTTATAGTTAGTTCCGATAACTATAACTCGCGCGACCGCCACTCTATCACAAGGATGATGTCCTCAGTGATGTCATGAGTGATGCCACTGACCATGTCATGAGTGATGTAATATGTGATGTCATGAGCAGGATTGCGGGCGCGCGAGTTTTAGTTATCTGAACTAACTATAACCAGACCCCCCAGGATATAGCGGCATGGATTAGCAAATTTAGCGGCACAAATATGGAAATTTAGCGGCACAAATATGGAAATTTAGCGGCAATTTTGCGGCATTTTAGTTTGCAGTTTTTCCTACAACAAACACAGATATCTTAGTTTTTTGATGAAATTTAACAAGCTGAAGCTATGTATATTTGGTTTATTTACAATGTAGACACTTTGTTTGGCTTCAAGGCTACATATAAGTGTTTAAAAAAAAAAAGGCCCCCAGGCCTCGCCGCGTGCCCTGTGTGCGGCGGGCCCAAAAAGAATGCCACCTGGGCCCGCCGCACACCGTGCTTAATAGATTATGTTGCCATTGCTTTCTTTGTACTATTAAATTACAAAAATATTGCTACATTTGTGTTGGTGTGGATGGTTTCAGCTCAATGAGATTTATCTCCCAGTGAAAGCAGTTCATCAACTTCTCATCTAATTACATCGTGAACCTTTCTAATGTTGGATGACCCAGCAATCCCTCACAGTAGAAAGAGGTCCAGGGGTTGTACATTGCCGATTTAGTGGGCACTTTTGTAAAAATTGCTGCGGTATTTTTACAAAAGTGCCAATTTCGCGGCAAACCGCAAAATCGCGAAATCCTGGAGGGTCTGGCATATAGACATCCATCTAAAAAGTAGTGTACTTCAGTGGTAGGGCTGGTGGACCAGTACTTAAATTTGCTAAATGCTTATTTTCTTTACGTTTCTAATCCTTTAGGTCTCGCCTGACCCAGCGCATGCGCTGGTCTGGCGAGACTTATTTAGAGGGCTCCATGGCCGCTTGGCATAGCCAATAGGTCTCGCTTTTGGGACCTTAGAAGTATTTAGTTATGCAACTGCTGCATGGCTAAACACTTATACGGTCCCAAAGGCGAGACCTATGGGCTATGCCAATGCTTGTTTTTGTTTCTCCCCAAGTCATTCTTGTGTGTATAAACTATGTCTACAGGTTATGGTATTTGAAAGCATGTACTACTTTTTGTGCCAGTAGGAACCATATTTTGATGTCATTTATGTTAAATCTGAAGAGGGTTTCTATACGTGTTCTAAGTACACCAGTCTGCTAGGAAGTATTCATACTGATCTATTAAAACTATATGCAATGGTTTTTCATTGCATGCATGTGGCCACTATGTTTAAGCAGTGGCATGTTTCCTTATTTTTCTTCTTTCTATTTTTGTGGTATATTGTTGCAATAAACAATATAAAAAAACTTTTGCCAATGGCAGACAAATTGATTTTGCCAGTGCTTGTTTACAATTGCAGCATGTTCCAACCTTCCTTATAGTTTCAATACCTGGATTTCTTATCAAGAACCAGCCCCCACTCATCTTCTAGGTTTTACAGCAGCAGTTCGGGTCACAGGGGCATGATTTGTACTTTCTAAAGAGTTCCATAGCCTGTCTTGGTCTGAATAGTCAATCCTTTTCCAGGTTATACTTCTAGCTGAGACCTTCGCATTATTTATGGCTTGACTTAATAGTTTCCTATAGAATGACGGCGCTATAGAGGTATTGTGCTTTTTATAGAAAACAAGGAGTTGAAACATTCTTATTAGTCCCAAAAAACCAAACAAATTAGAAGTTGACCGGTTTCATGAAGCCTTCAAAGGATCACATTTAATCTCGGTAAAAGAGAAAAGATGTGTTTTGGGGAGTTTATTAAAGGAGAGATGGTTGCTTTGGGTTCTTTGTTGTGATGGTACAGAGTTCCATAGATTGGTTGCAAAATTGCGATATTGCGGCATTTTTACAAAAGTGCCGATTTCGCGGGCACTTTTGTAAAAATCGCGGTATTTTTAAAAAAGTGCCGATTTCGCGGCAAATCGCGAAATCGCGAAATCGCGAAATCCTGGAGGGTCTGTATAACGGGGGAATTTCATTGTTTTTTTACAAGTGAAATATCCACCTAACTATAACATGTGTGAAACCTATGGTTTTTTAAGTGAATATATATATATATAGAATAAGAGAGATATATGCATATATGTACGTTTGCTTAAGATATTTAAATTTGACTTTGTATGTATATATAAATATATATATTACCTACTTGTGGTCACCAGTAGGTAGTTATAGTTAGGACCTAGTTACTATAGGAAAATGGCAACATTCTATTCGCAATAACTTTGGCGCCGATCGATGAATCTTCATGAAATTTTTTGCTGAGATCAGCTCCTATGTTGAAAGTTTGGGGGTGATTCGTCAAGGGGGGGGCCGAGAAAAAAGGGGGTCCCAAAATGTGTTTTTTCAATGTTAATTTCCATAGGAAACTTTAGATAAGGCTACAGGTCAAACGGGTGAACGGAATTACCCCAAATTTGGCAGGGAGAAGGGTCTTGGTCTAGAAAGCATGCTTTGGTTTATTTGGTGTAAATCCGTTCAGTAGTTTTTGAGAAATATCGAAATTAACAGATATCGATATTTGGGAATTCTGCCATCTGATTGGCTGAGGCGTTACGAGCACGAGCTTGCTGCTGATTGGCTGCGAGCGTTTGCAACTAGGAAGTGTTGACCGCCATTTTGTGATTCCGTTGAAGCGAGTACGGGGGAAAAAGGGCAATAAATGTGGTAAAGAGAAGGGTAGGAGCACTGTAACCTTTGTGGTTGTTTAGGGTGTTCTATCGAGGGGGTGCAAAGTGAACTAATCATACCTAGCGGTGTGAAAGTTCTAGGCTATGAAAATTAAGTGAGGTATTCGCTAGTGTGTGATGTTTCTAAGGTGAGCTTGTGCACAACTCAAGGATTAAAGTGTGAGCCCACACTGTGTGTCTTATGCTGTGAAGTCATGTGCCCTGGCCGCTGCAGTACAGTTGTGGAAGTAGTGTCAGCATGTGTTTATACCTTCTAGGATGAACTACTGACCCCTAGTGGTGTGAAAGTCCTGGGTACAGAAAATATGTGAGGTATTGTCTAGAGTCTCATGGAAGGAGGAAGTGTTGGCCGCCATTTTGTTTTTTCGTTGAAGCGAGTAAGGGGAAAAAAGGGCAAAAAAGTGGGAAATAGGAGGTTAGGAGCACTGTAACCTCTGTGGGGTGTTTAGGGTGTGCTACAGAGGGGGTGCGAAGTGAACTAATCATACCTACTGGTGTGAAAGTGCTAGGCTACGAAAATTAAGTGAGGTATTGCCTAGAGCGTGATGCTGCTAAGGTGAGGTGGTGCGGGACTCGGGGATTAGAGCGTGAGTCTAAATTGTGTGTCTTATGCTGTGAAGTCATGTGCCGTGGCCGCTGCAGTACAGCTGTGAAAGTAGTATCAGCATGTGTTTAAAACTACTAGGACGAACTACTGACCCGTACTGGTCTGAAAGTTCTGGGGTATGGAAAATATGTGAGGTAGTGTGTAGAGTCTCATGCTGCTAAGCTGAGCTGCTGCCGGACTCGGGGATGAAAACGTGAGCCCAAACTGTGTTTCATATGTTGTGAAGTCATGTGCTCTGGCCGTTGTGCCACATCTGTGCAAGTAGTGTCAGCATGTAGTTATAGCTACTTGGAGGAAATTTTGTTTCGAACATTGTAACTTGTGTATGGTGCTTAGGGGGTGTTATATATGGAGTGCAAAGGTAAATTTGTGTGCATGAAATGAATTTGGTATTTGGAAAGTGGCAAGCACTGACTCCTACGGGTCTGATAGCGCTGGGGGCGAAAGGTGAGGTGCTGCTGGAGCTGGGAATAAAGCTGATGAACTACTGACCCCTATTGTGAACTTTTAACATGCACGTGCTGTTGAATGTTCGATAAAATGTTGCAAAAGTATATCGTTAGGTTAACCTGCAGGTGTCGTAGAAGGTTCCAGAAAGTGTGGTGATAAAATAGGTTGAACTTGTGACCTGTATGTGGCGCGGAATAATAAGTAGCTTTTCGGAAGGAAAATTCAAAACTAACCAATGGAAGTAAGTTTTGGAATGTCATTGAAGGAATTAAGTATTCTGATTTGTTATTTCCATGTATTTAGGTGTGGAGCGACAGAGAAATTGTGCCATTCCTGGTTTCATTCTTGATTAATTCGGAGCTTTACATGTGCTGTGTGAGAAAGAGAGAATTGTATGCGTGTGTCACTTGAAATCTGGATAACAACTACAAGCTGAGCTAGAAATGAACAAGGTGTGTTATGTGTTTTATAGTATTGATTAAGTATTTGAGGTGATGTTTTTAATTTTGAAAGTATTTTTTATTTCAAAGTAATATAGTGTTAGTAAAGTGTGGTGTTTGATATTGGTTATGAAATATGCATAAAATGTGAGCTGTTGTTATATAAGTATTTTATATATGTTTAGGAATTTTTCACAGAGAAGAAGTGTAGTTTGTCATCTTTATAGGACTGTATTGTTTTGAAAATGAGGTACAGCGTTAATTTGAATTTGTAATGTATTTGGGGAGATAAAGAAAATGTTGCACGTTTGCAACTGATACTTTTTGTGGAAATAGTTGGGTGAGGGGGTGGTGGTAGGAGACGTATGTGTTATTAAGTTAAAAGCGATAAAACAAAATGCAGAAATGTTATGTGGGCAGGTTGTGGTCTTATTTTTGACACTGAGAGATAGGTTTGAATGTAAGTCAGGATAGGTTATTGTACAGTGGGGCCGTGTGCAGTGTTTGAGGATTACATGGAGAGGAGATGGAGATAGGAAAAGTGATATGTTCCTTTTATATGTACGCATAGTTTGAATCATGTGATCCTAAATTGAGAAATATGAATATGGTTTCTGGTTTGCATTTGGGTATAGTGAATAGTTTTTGTAGTTTCTGACTAGTGAATTATAAGAAGGTAGATATACTAAAATATATGGTAGTAAACGTACTAATTATTGTCTGTTCTTATGGAATAGAAGTAGTTTGGGAGTGCTTCTTTAGAAGAGATGTTTTATAAATGTGTGAGAGATAAAAAACATGTAAATGTGTGGTATATTTTCTGAATGAGTTTGTTGACATTAGAGAACTACATGTGATTTTAAGTGATACTATTTGTCAGGCTGTGTCGCTGTGGCGGATATATGTAGGTGTTGAAGTGGTTCGTGTTTTACTGATGGTGAGCTTCACTATCCCTTTTGAGACACTCGTCAATTTATTCATTCCATTTAATATCTTTAATATAGATACAGTAAAGGGACTGTATATCAAAAGTTTGGGAATTAGAACTTTGTTTACTCTCCCCATGCCCTGCTATACACTCTACTGAGTGTTTAAACGACTTTCGTAACATATAGATGTCTAGCTAGTAAAGGTGGTGTAGTTCGACTGGGCCCATTTATAAACCGTGCTATGGGATGGTTTATGTTTTACCCGCCAATTTGCATGTTTGAATACTTTTTGCTGATAAGTGTTCCAGCAGACACCTTTTAAAATTAACGTTTTATATGGGTATAGTGGTGCTACTGGGAATGGTGGGGGTTTCTGTTTGATTTTGTATGGTTAAGCAAGGGCGGGGGTGAGTGTGGGGGAAGTGGTTATGTTGCTGATTGAAACACAGAATATAGTAACGTGCAGATGACAAGCTACTAAAGGTGAGCTAGTACCACTGGGAGCACTTATAAAGCGCCCTATGGCATGGGATATGTTTTAGTCGCAAATTTGCATGTTTTAATATGTTTTGCTGGTGAGCGTTTCGGGAGACATCTGTTGAAATTAAGCCTCTGTTTGGCTATAGTGGTGCTTCTATGTTTGCTGGGGCTCTTTCTTTTATTGCGTAAAGTTAAGCAAGGGAGGGTGTTGAGGTGGTGTAGTGGTACCGTAACTATTTATAAACCGTCTTATGGTATGGTGTATGTTTAAGTTGCAAAATTACAGGTTTTGCTGATGAGCGTTCCGGCAGACACCTGTTGACATTAAGTCTATGTATGGCTATAGTGGTGGTAACAGGAGTTCTGGGGCTCGTTGTTTGATTTTGTAAGGTTAAGCAAGGGATGGGTGGGGGTGGGGGAGGTGCGTATGTTGCTGATTATAAGACGGATATTTGTAACATGGGCATGTGTAGTTACTAAAGGTAATGTAGTTTCACTGGGCCCATTTAAAAACAGTGCTATGGGATGGTTTATGATTTACCCACCAATCTGCATGTTTGAATAGTTTTTGCTGATAAGTGTTCCGGTAGACACATGTTAAAATTAAGCCTGTGTATGGGTATAGTGGCGCTACTAGGAATGGGGGGTTTCTGTTTGATTTCGTACTGTTAACCAAGGGCTGGGGTGGGTGTGGGGGAGGGAGATATGTTGCTGTTTGAAATACAGAATACAGTAACATGGAGATGTGGAGCTACTAAAGGTGATGTAGTACCACTGGGAGCACTTATAAAGCGCCCTATGGCAGTGTATATGTTTTACCCGCAAATTTGCATGTTTTAATATGCTTTGCTGATAAGCTTTTCAGAAAACATCTGTTGAAGTTAAGGCTGTGTATGGCTATAGTGGCGCTTCTACATTTGCTTGGACTCTTTCTTTTATTGCGTAAAGTTAAGCAAGGGCGGGTGTTGAGGTGGTGTAGTGGTACTGTGACTATTTATAAACCGTCTTATGGTATGGTGTATGTTTGAGTTGCAGAATTGTAAGTTTTAATAAGTTTTGCTGATGAGCATTCCGGCAGACACCTGTTAACATTAAGTCTATCTATGGCTATAGTGGCAGTTGTTTGATTTCGTAAGGTTAAGCATGAGTATGGGTTGGGGTAGGGGATGTGCGTATGTTGCTAATTATAAGACGGACATTTGTAACGTGAGCATGTGTAGTTAGTAAGGGTAATGTAGTTTGAGTGGGCCTTTTTATTAACCGTGCTATGGTATTGTTTATGTTTTTCCAGCAAATTTGCATGTTTGAATACTTTTTGTTGATAAGTGTTCTGGCACACACCTGTTAAAATTAAGCCTGTGTATGGGTATAGTGGCGCTACTAGGAATGGTGGGGGTTTCTGTTTGATTTCGTGTGGTTAAGGAAGGGCGGGAGTGGGTGTGGGGGAGGTGGGTATGTTTCTGATTAAAACACAGAATTTAGTAACATGCAGATGTCGAGCTACTGAAGGTGATGTAGTACCACTGGGAGCCCTTTTAAAGTGCCCTATGGCAGGGTATATTTTACCCGCAAATTTGTATGTTTTAATACGGTTTGCTCATGAACGTTCCGGTAGACGGTTGTTGAAATTAAGTTCTTGTATTGGTATAGTGTGTTTACTAGGTTTGGTGTGGCTCTTTCTTTAATTTTGTGAAGTTAAGGAAGGATGGGGAAGAGGGTGGTGCAGTGGCAGTGTGTCCATTTATGAATCGCTTTATGGTATGTATATGTTTTTCTGGCAAATTCCCATGTTTGAATACGTTTTGGTGATGAGTGTTCCAGCAGACAGGTACCGAAATTACACAACATTTCTGTGGATAAGACATCTTTGTGCTGATAGACACTCATGTACTGTGGTAGAAGGCTGATAGCGTTGATGGAAAATTATGAAACTTGGTGCCATTGTAGATTTTAATGAAAGGTTACACTGTTTGTTTGTTACTATGGTGTAGTTAGGGTTCTAAGTGGGAGAAAAAAAGTGGGGGTGCTCTAAAAGGGGGTCGGCAAAGCTCTTAAAGGGGTGTGGGCTGTGCAAGTTGGGGAGTGGTCTAAATCAAAATAAGTATCATTGTGTGCTTTAAAAAATCCTCTCCAATTATCGTATGCTTGGAATAAAACATTGTTTAAAGGATTTCCCTTTCTTCTACAACGTGGGTAACCTAGCATGATGTCTCCAGTTCTCAGTAGTGAGCATAATAAGCATGCGTACATCGATGTGCATGCTGTTACTGCAGTGTGATAAAAAAAAAAAATTGACTATCTTTGAGAGGGCCGAAAATAGATCCTGGTAGAGAGTCGTTTGGATGCTGCCTGAAAATAAGTGCCGGTACCCAGACCCGGCCCAATTAAAGCGCAGTATCCATACATCCTAAGCACTGCGCCATTCAACCATCTTTTAATTGATGGATATATTCCTACTTATAAATATACATAAATCTGTTTGCCCGCTTATCTCAAGCATCTATGAGCGCACTCGCCTATAGTAAGCACCGTGACATTCATGCAGCGATACACCTATATACGCATAGATATATCTGTACCAGAATCAATCCTAAGCATTTATCAGCCCACCCATCTATCGTAAGTACTGGTCTTTGCATTCATTCATCCTTCCATCCATCCATACATTGATACATTGATCTATGTATCTATCCATTGATGGATCTGACTATGGATCCACTCGCCCTTTATTCAATTATACGTTCTTATTTCCGTGCATCGTCTGCCCCGATCTTAAATACGACGTATTATACTCATCCAGCTACCCTCTTAAGGCATTGAAAAGGCTTGCGAAAAGCCTTGACAGGCAGATTTTTTAATAAAGAATAACAAAGCTTTGAGTTACTCTTTGTGGAGCATACTTCAACACCCTTCTCTGGTGGTGTTTTAAACAAAGGTACATCTAGCGAAAGAAATGGAAAGGAGCTTTTAAGTGTAATACGTTAATTTAGAAACATAACATTTTTTCGAGTTGTTTATAGGTACACTGTTTTAAAGTGGCCGTGACTGACAGATACTGAATACCTGTACTTCTTATATATGAGAAAGTATACCAGAGAGCTAATTTGAGGTGGTAAGAACCTTGAGTTCTATATTTCCATGTGAAGTACAGTATAGGAATATAAAAGTAATTGGAAAGCTTTTATGTTCATATTAAAGAGGGGGTGTGAGAACTTAGTGAGGCAGGCAAAGTGTGTGTTTTCGTAGCACTAAAACAAGACCGTGTGTAAGGTGAGAGCAGGTTTGTGCTGGAGTTGCCTTGTTGTGGTCGTTTGCAGAGGCACAACCAGAGGGAAATTTCGGGGGAGCCTAATTTTTTCAGCAATAGGCAGAGTAGGGGTTGTAAAAAGGGGTGAAAAAGAACAGAGTCTCCTTTACAAAAAAAACGATGTTTTGAAGACTGGTGAAGTACTTGGGTGCGGCTCTGTGTGTGCGCCCGGGACGCTGTGTCAGAGAGTCCGGGGCAATGGGCGTTGTGCACCTGGTAGTCTGTCTGCTAATCACCCCACGATGATGTTGCTGGTGCGTTGCAAAAAGAGAAGGGAAATACTGAGAGAAAATGGCTCTCTTTAAAGGATTTCCCTTCTCCTACAATGCGAGTCACTTGGCATGATGTCTGCACTTCTAAGTAGTGAGCAATGTGTATGCGCTCACAGTGTCACTGCAGTGCAATAAAGAAAAAAACAACAGATTACGTTTGTGAGGTCGAAAAATTGAGCCTTATAAAGACCCGTTTCGAGGCTCCCAAAAATAAAGTGCTGGTGGTCACTTCCCCACAGACATCCCCTCCAGTTAAAGCCATGGGTGCAGTGTTATGTTTGCAAAGTCGTTGATAAAATTGTTAGGTAATAATGGAAATTTTTATGTGTGCTGTTTGGTTGATAATATCATTCTAAGTACATAGATTAAAATTTTTACAAATACTACTTATAAAGTTGTGTGCGGTGGGTTGCAGAGAAAGTGGTGTGGGTTGGTGGGGTGTGGCGGAGAGGTGAAAAATATGAGGTAGTGTGGTTATATATAAATTGTAAAGGAGTATGTAAATACTTAAATAAATACTTGCTGTATGTTCTATGGCACGACTTGTCTTCCTAGTGCTCATCTGTCGTGCTCCATCACGTTGCAGCACTGGGTCTGGAAGTTGTTAGTGGAAGTTTTGCAATTGTATGTTATTATTTTAACATAGTGAAGAAATGTGAAAAATAATTCAATCTACTTTTTGTTTTTCAGAAAATTATTTTGTTTGGATTGAAGTTTGGAAATGCCTAGAAGAAGTGAAAAAAAGAAAAGAGAAGAAAAATATATATTTGACGAAAAGGAAAGATCTTGAAGTAGAAAAAAATGCGAGTAGTAGAGAAACTGTTTGTTTGAGTAAAAGCAAAAGACCATTTTTGAGAAAAATATTATGAACATTTAATGAGAAAAAATCACACAAAGCAAAAAGAAGAATTTTTCAAGTAAGGTGAAGCAGAGTTCAATTTCAAATACGAGGAAAAGAAAAGATGATAAAGAAATAGTATCTGGTACTCGAAGACAAAAACAATTTCAAGAAATTCGTCAGAGACTTTTTCGATCTAGAGTGATTCAGAATTTATTGATAACATGCTGCAAATATAAAAGAAGAATGTTCCAATTCAAAGAGAAGCAGCGTATTGAAAGTATAGTGGATACTGCTTTCAATTTGAAACATAAGTTGTTCATTTTGATTTTAAAGAGATTGAAAGTATTGGATAAAATAGTGAAAGTATTGAAAGACACAAGTGGAAAAAAAGACTTGTGAACAGAATCAAATTTTGTAAAATCTTTAGAGGACATTGGAGAAATACTTCTAGTACTGAGCCTTTTTTTAATGAGAAAAGTTACTTCCAGGAAAATAGTTTATCATTTGCGGTTGATGCTGGAGGTCGGTGCTACGAAGTTCAGATGGTGTTCCTCTTCCAAAGGAGGAAATGGTTGGTAAAAGTGCAGAAGAGTTAATAGCTGAAGAAGTGCAAGGGATATGTCCACGAGCTCCTGTGTATAAATGGAGCTGTAGTAGCATTTGTAGTATTCGGCAGGAATCCATTGATATAATGAGAAAGTTGCTACCACAATATACTCAGAAAAGTATAAAACAGAAGATTAAGTTGTTAAAAGGACTAGATCCATGTAATGTAAGAAAGTATACTGAGAAGTATGGGCATTCTCTGGCTTGTCATTCAAGATAAGTTTGTAAATGTGTTTTTCATCATTTGAGGATGTTAGCAGTACACCATCTGAAATGCGGAACTTTGTAAAGGAACTGTACTATGTAAAAAGTCCTGCATTAAGTTTAAGTGAACTGAATGGAAGTCTTTTATATGGTTCTTTATCAGATGTTAAAAAAAAGTGTGATGATATTGAAATGCGATATTTTGGTTCAGAAGAGCAGTTCATAGAAAGTGAAAGTTTGACAATTACAGATGTGATTAGCACTGATCAGTTTGAAGAAGAAATTGGAAAGTTTAATGTAGTGTGCTCTGAAATACCAAACTATATTTGTGTTTGTTGTCGACGTACTCATTATAAAAGTCAAAGTAGGAATGTTGATTTGTATTTGAAAAGTGAAAAGGAGAACAATGGTAAGTGGGAAGAATTTGCAACATACTTGTTTGTTCAAGGTCGATTTGAGTTAGGTAGTGATCAAGGTATATGTAAATATTGTTACAACAAAGTAGAAGAGAACAAAATGCCTGCTAGAGCAGTGCATATAAGTTGAAGTTAGTAGCTATTCCGCAGGAGCTGGCCAAATTGAATACATATGAGTCGGTTCTAATTCAATCTGTTCATCCTTTTCAAACTATAATTCGGATGGAGCCTAAAACAGGTAAACTGCCACCAACAGACTTGCAAAGAGGGCTGAAAGGAAGAGTGGTGTACTTACCTTTGGATTTTCAGAAGAACATTGAAACTATTGCTGGAGAGAAAGAGGAAGATGAGGCAGTAGGTATTTTAGTAAATTGTGTACCCAAAAAGAGTCGGAAAATATTTCAAGAATTTGTGGATGTTAATAAAGTTGAAAAGTCTACCTTATATCTTATACAGAACAATATTTATTACATAAATGTAAATGTGGATGAACAGGTAATACGTTTAGAAGATGATTTTGAAATTTCAAGTGGTCAAATAGAGAAAGTGGACAAGTCAAGGACTGAAGAGATTTACGAACATTATACAATATGTCCTTTGCATTCAAAAGAAGTGATAGGAAGTAGCATTGAGTTATTTCAAATGAAAAAAGCACAGGGAACTCCAATGAGTGTATGGGAGAAAATCTTGGAAGCTCGTTGTTTTCCACATTTGTTTCCTACGGGAGAAGGTGGACGATATGATGACCGACCTGTACCGATTCCAGCTTCAGAATATCGGTCAACAAGATTATATTCTGAAGATCAACAGTATATTCCATACATATTTCACCTTTTGTTTGAAAGTGATCTGTCTTCTCTCTCGTATGCAGTGAATCATATACTTAAAACTGGAGTTCATGAATCACTTCTTTCTGCAAAAGAATTTGTGGAGAAAGTTCAATAAACAGATGAAAATTTAGAAGCACAGTTAATCAATTTGATGGCATGTCAATGTGGAACAAATGAGTATAGGTATCACCGTCATGGAGAACTCAAGTGTATGTTACTGAACTTAGGTACACCAACATGGTTTGTCACACTTAGCTGTGCAGAGTATGCATGGGAAGATTTGCTTGAGTTTTTAAGAGAAGCGAATTCTAATATAAAAAATGTTGAAATAAAGACTCCTGGTGAACTGTGTTCATTGGATCCTGTAAATGTGTGCAGATATTTTAATCATACGTTTCAAGGTATGATGTCTTTTATCTGTAATAAAAATAATCCACCTCTTGGAGAAGTTACCGATTTCTTTTGGAGACAGGAGTACCAAGCAAGAGGTGCACCTCATATACATATGCTACTATGGGTCAAGGATGCACCTAAATTTGGAACTGATTCTGATGAAACAGTATTGTCTTTCATCGAACAGTATGTGACATGTGAGATTCCAAGAGAAGGAGGAGATAGAAGCTTGAGACAGCAAGTTTTACGTTTCCAAAGTCACCGTTGTGGAAAGTACTGCAGAAGAAAATACAAGTCTAAAGAAAACTTTTACACCAAATGTTGGTTTGGTTTTCCCCGTTCAGTCATTTGTAAAGGAAGAGTAAATTCTTTTTTCTTCTTCTGTGAGGCACACAATAACTCGGGAATCACCATAGAATACCTACAACTTAAAAAGAACAGAAGTGTCAAAGTATATCAATGACTACAATCTAGTCATTTTAAAAATGTGGAATGCGAACATGGACATCCAGTATGTTGCGGATAACTCAATTGCTGTTGCACGTTATGTTACATCGTACATAACAAAATCTGAAAAAACAGAGATGAAACAAATGTGGGAGGAAATTGCACAAGCGAATAGTCTTAGTAAAAAATTGTACAGTTTTAGTTTGAAAATGCTTTCCCACCGAGAAATTGGATCGTATGAATGTTCAGAACGCTTGTGTTCTCCAAGTTTATATTCAAGTCACGAGGAATCATTTGGGTAAGTTTAGGTCTTGCCTGCAAATGGAATAGAGTGTTGAAATCATTGGAAGAAATTGAACAATTAGCAGCAAATGAGCCAGATAGTACAGACATTCTTAAAACTAGCTATGTCTGTATGAAGTACTTCAACATTACAGCTTCAAAAGAAATGTTAAAGAGAATTTAAAACAAGGAAACTTTGCAGTAGTTGGATGTCATGGTTGTTTAGTAAAACATGCAAAGGGTAATCTTATAAACCACAAGAAACTTACAGGCACATGCATCAAAGAAAAAAACGGTCGCAAACGGGCAGATTCTCAGAATCTGCCCCTTTGCGACCGGAATTTTTGCATTTGGGATGCATCATCCCAAATGCAAAAATCGCAATTTAAGGAATCTCTCAATTGCGATTACTTAAATTGCAATTGCATTTAAGGAATCCCAAATTGAGATTCCTTAAATGCAATGCATTAAAGTAAAAAAAAATAGCGATTTCGTTAATAGGGGGAGCTAATTACCATGAAGTTGAACTTCATGGTAATTTGCAAAAACGTTGAAAAATGCACTTTTGTGCATTTTTCAAAGTTTCATGTTGCGCACACACATGCCCTTAGGGCATGTGTGTGTGCAACATACGTGCACAGATCTATTTCAGGGGTGCAATAGGGTGTCATTTTGACACCCTTGTACCCTTGAAATTGCATGGGCAATTTGCGAGTACCTACTGGTACTCGCAAATTGCTCATGCAATCTCCAATTCATTCCTATGGGCCAGGAGGCCCATAGGAAGGAATGGGATGGCATTCCTTAATTGTGACTCGCAATTTGCGAGTCGCAATTAAGGAATGTGTAGGAATCGCTATTTTTATAGCGATTCCTACATGCATATGCTTTTGCAATTCCTTAATTGCGATTCCTTAATTATCGCAATTAAGGAATCGTTAAAGCCTACGTTGATGCATGTGCCAGTTAGTTGTGAAACTCCAGATAAGTGAGAATGTTACTATTTAGCACTTCTGCAGCTGTTTAAACAATTGCAAAAATAACAATTGATGGACAGAATGCAGAACAATGTCATACATTCACCCCAGTACAGAGATCTGGGCCTAAATCCATCGTTTTTTTGCTCACCATGCCATTCCAGTTTAAACCCAGCCATATGCAAATCAGTCTTGACCCTGTGCCCCATGGGAACAGTCCAGCCCGAACTGCCAAGCCAGGTCCTCCCTGGACTGGAAACAAGCATCCTAGGACCGGTTTCGGGCTTTCAGCCCTCGTCAGCCAGGATAGCTTGATTCCAGTGGCATGGAGAGCAAGGGACTCACGTCTGAGCATACCCTTCCCACTCGGGGTGACAAATGCAAAAATAACAATTGATGGACAGAATGCAGAACAATGTCATACATTCACCCCAGTACAGAGATCTGGGCCTAAATCCATCGTTTTTTTGCTCACCATGCCATTCCAGTTTGAACCCAGCCATATGCAAATCAGTCTTGACCCTGTGCCCCATGGGAACAGTCCAGCCCGAACTGCCAAGCCAGGTCTTCCCTGGACTGGAAACAAGCATCCTAGGACCGGTTTCGGGCTTTCAGCCCTCGTCAGCCAGGATAGCTTGATTCCAGTGGCATGGAGAGCAAGGGACTCACGTCTGAGCATACCCTTCCCACTCGGGGTGACAAATGCAAAAATAACAATTGATGGACAGAATGCAGAACAATGTCATACATTCACCCCAGTACAGAGATCTGGGCCTAAATCCATCGTTTTTTTGCTCACCATGCCATTCCAGTTTGAACCCAGCCATATGCAAATCAGTCTTGACCCTGTGCCCCATGGGAACAGTCCAGCCCGAACTGCCAAGCCAGGTCCTCCCTGGACTGGAAACAAGCATCCTAAGACCGGTTTCGGGCTTTCAGCCCTCGTCAGCCAGGATAGCTTGATTCCAGTGGCATGGAGAGCAAGGGACTCACATCTGAGCATACCCTTCCCACTCGGGGTGACAAATGCAAAAATAACAATTGATGGACAGAATGCAGAACAATGTCATACATTCACCCCAGTACAGAGATCTGGGCCTAACCCAGATCTCTTGACTGGGGGAGAATGTCTGCATTGTCAGCATTCCGTCCATCATTTGTTTGTTGTAACGCTTTTCGCCCTAAGTGGGATGGGTATTCCCAGACGTGGAACCCGTGCTCACTACGCCACTGGAGTCAAGCTATCCTGGCTGATGACGGCTGATAGCCAGAAACCGGTCCTAGGATGCTTGATTCCGGTCCAGGGAAGACATGGCTTGGCAGTTCGGGCTGGACTGTTCCCATGAGGCACAGGGTCAAGACTGATTTGCATATGGCCATGTCTGAACTGGGGTGGCGTAGTGGGCAAAAGAACGATGGATTTAACCCAGATCTCTTGACTGGGGGAGAATGTCTGCATTGTCAGCATTCCGTCCATCATTTGTTTGTTGTAACGCTTTTCGCCCTAAGTGGGATGGGTATTCCCAGACGTGGGACCCGTGCTCACTACGCCACTGGAGTCAAGCTATCCTGGCTGATGACGGCTGATAGCCAGAAACCGGTCCGAGGATGCTTGATTCCGGTCCAGGAAAGACATGGCTTGGCAGTTCGGGCTGGACTGTTCCCATGAGGCACAGGGTCAAGACTGATTTGCATATGGCCATGTCTGAACTGGGGTGGCGTAGTGGGCAAAAGAACAATGGATTTAACCCAGATCTCTTGACTGGGGGAGAATGTCTGCATTGTCAGCATTCCGTCCATCATTTGTTTGTTGTAACGCTTTTCGCCCTAAGTGGGATGGGTATTCCCAGACGTGGGACCCGTGCTCACTACGCCACTGGAGTCAAGCTATCCTGGCTGATGACGGCTGATAGCCAGAAACCCGTCCTAGGATGCTTGATTCCGGTCCAGGGAAGACATGGCTTGGCAGTTCGGGCTGGACTGTTCCCATGAGGCACATGGTCAAGACTGATTTGCATATGGCCATGTCTGAACTGGGCTGGCGTAGTGGGCAAAAGAACGATGGATTTAACCCAGATCTCTTGACTGGGGGAGAATGTCTGCATTGTCAGCATTCCGTCCATCATTTGTTTGTTGTAACGCTTTTCGCCCTAAGTGGGATGGGTATTCCCAGACGTGGGACCCGTGCTCACTACGCCACTGGAGTCAAGCTATCCTGGCTGATGACGGCTGATAGCCAGAAACCGGTCCTAGGATGCTTGATTCTGGTCCAGGGAAGACATGGCTTGGCAGTTCGGGCTGGACTGTTCCCATGAGGCACAGGGTCAAGACTGATTTGCATATGGCCATGTCTGAACTGGGGTGGCGTAGTGGGCAAAAGAACGATGGATTTAACCCAGATCTCTTGACTGGGGGAGAATGTCTGCATTGTCAGCATTCCGTCCATCATTTGTTTGTTGTAATGCTTTTCGCCCTAAGTGGGATTGGTATTCCCAGACGTGGGACCCGTGCTCACTACGCCACTGGAGTCAAGCTATCCTGGCTGATGACGGCTGATAGCCAGAAACCGGTCCTAGGATGCTTGATTCCGGTCCAGGGAAGACATGGCTTGGCAGTTTGGGCTGGACTGTTCCCATGAGGCACAGGGTCAAGACTGATTTGCATATGGCCATGTCTGAACTGGGCTGGCGTAGTGGGCAAAAGAACGATGGATTTAACCCAGATCTCTTGACTGGGGGAGAATGTCTGCATTGTCAGCATTCCGTCCATCATTTGTTTGTTGTAACGCTTTTCGCCCTAAGTGGGATGGGTATTCCCAGACGTGGGACCCGTGCTCACTACGCCACTGGAGTCAAGCTATCCTGGCTGATGACGGCTGATAGCCAGAAACTGGTCCTAGGATGCTTGATTCCGGTCCAGGGAAGACATGGCTTGGCAGTTTGGGCTGGACTGTTCCCATGAGGCACAGGGTCAAGACTGATTTGCATATGGCCATGTCTGAACTGGGGTGGCGTAGTGGGCAAAAGAACGATGGATTTAACCCAGATCTCTTGACTGGGGGAGAATGTCTGCATTGTCAGCATTCCGTCCATCATTTGTTTGTTGTAACGCTTTTCGCCCTAAGTGGGATGGGTATTCCCAGACGTGGGACCCGTGCTCACTACGCCACTGGAGTCAAGCTATCCTGGCTGATGACGGCTGATAGCCAGAAACTGGTCCTAGGATGCTTGATTCCGGTCCAGGGAAGACATGGCTTGGCAGTTCGGGCTGGACTGTTCCCATGAGGCACAGGGTCAAGACTGATTTGCATATGGCCATGTCTGAACTGGGGTGGCGTAGTGGGCAAAAGAACGATGGATTTAACCCAGATCTCTTGACTGGGGGAGAATGTCTGCATTGTCAGCATTCCGTCCATCATTTGTTTGTTGTAACGCTTTTCGCCCTAAGTGGGATGGGTATTCCCAGACGTGGGACCCGTGCTCACTACGCCACTGGAGTCAAGCTATCCTGGCTGATGACGGCTGATAGCCAGAAACCGGTCCTAGGATGCTTGATTCCGGTCCAGGGAAGACATGGCTTGGCAGTTCGGGCTGGACTGTTCCCATGAGGCACAGGGTCAAGACTGATTTGCATATGGCCATGTCTGAACTGGGGTGGCGTAGTGGGCAAAAGAACGATGGATTTAACCCAGATCTCTTGACTGGGGGAGAATGTCTGCATTGTCAGCATTCCGTCCATCATTTGTTTGTCGTAACGCTTTTCGCCCTAAGTGGGATGGGTATTCCCAGACGTGGGACCCGTGCTCACTACGCCACTGGAGTCAAGCTATCCTGGCTGATGACGGCTGATAGCCAGAAACCGGTCCTAGGATGCTTGATTCCGGTCCAGGGAAGACATGGCTTGGCAGTTCGGGCTGGACTGTTCCCATGAGGCACAGGGTCAAGACTGATTTGCATATGGCCATGTCTGAACTGGGGTGGCGTAGTGGGCAAAAGAACGATGGATTTAACCCAGATCTTTTGACTGGGGGAGAATGTCTGCATTGTCAGCATTCCGTCCATCATTTGTTTGTTGTAACGCTTTTCGCCCTAAGTGGGATGGGTATTCCCAGACGTGGGACCCGTGCTCACTACGCCACTGGAGTGAAGCTATCCTGGCTGATGACGGCTGATAGCCAGAAACCGGTCCTAGGATGCTTGATTCCGGTCCAGGGAAGACATTGCTTGGCAGTTCGGGCTGGACTGTTCCCATGAGGCACAGGGTCAAGACTGATTTGCATATGGCCATGTCTGAACTGGGCTGGCGTAGTGGGCAAAAGAACGATGGATTTAACCCAGATCTCTTGACTGGGGGAGAATGTCTGCATTGTCAGCATTCCGTCCATCATTTGTTTGTTGTAACGCTTTTCGCCCTAAGTGGGATGGGTATTCCCAGACGTGGGACCCGTGCTCACTACGCCACTGGAGTCAAGCTATCCTGGCTGATGACGGCTGATAGCCAGAAACCGGTCCTAGGATGCTTGATTCCGGTCCAGGAAAGACATGGCTTGGCAGTTCGGGCTGGACTGTTCCCATGAGGCACAGGGTCAAGACTGATTTGCATATGGCCATGTCTGAACTGGGGTGGCGTAGTGGGCAAAAGAACGATGGATTTAACCCAGATCTCTTGACTGGGGGAGAATGTCTGCATTGTCAGCATTCCGTCCATCATTTGTTTGTTGTAACGCTTTTCGCCCTAAGTGGGATGGGTATTCCCAGACGTGGGACCCGTGCTCACTACGCCACTGGAGTCAAGCTATCCTGGCTGATGACGGCTGATAGCCAGAAACCGGTCCTAGGATGCTTGATTCCGGTCCAGGGAAGACATGGCTTGGCAGTTCGGGCTGGACTGTTCCCATGAGGCACATGGTCAAGACTGATTTGCATATGGCCATGTCTGAACTGGGCTGGCGTAGTAGGCAAAATAACGATGGATTTAACCCAGATCTCTTGACTGGGGGAGAATAACTGCATTGTCAGCATTCCGTCCATCATTTGTTTGTTGTAACGCTTTTCGCCCTAAGTGGGATGGGTATTCCCAGACGTGGGACCCGTGCTCACTACGCCACTGGAGTCAAGCTATCCTGGCTGATGACGGCTGATAGCCAGAAACCGGTCCTAGGATGCTTGATTCCGGTCCAGGGAAGACATGGCTTGGCAGTTCGGGCTGGACTGTTCCCATGAGGCACAGGGTCAAGACTGATTTGCATATGGCCATGTCTGAACTGGGGTGGCGTAGTGGGCAAAAGAACGATGGATTTAACCCAGATCTCTTGACTGGGGGAGAATGTCTGCATTGTCAGCATTCCGTCCATCATTTGTTTGTTGTAACGCTTTTCGCCCTAAGTGGGATGGGTATTCCCAGACGTGGGACCCGTGCTCACTACGCCACTGGAGTCAAGCTATCCTGGCTGATGACGGCTGATAGCCAGAAACCGGTCCTAGGATGCTTGATTCCGGTCCAGGGAAGACATGGCTTGGCAGTTCGGGCTGGACTGTTCCCATGAGGCACAGGGTCAAGACTGATTTGCATATGGCCATGTCTGAACTGGGCTGGCGTAGTGGGCAAAAGAACGATGGATTTAACCCAGATCTCTTGACTGGGGGAGAATGTCTGCATTGTCAGCATTCCGTCCATCATTTGTTTGTTGTAACGCTTTTCGCCCTAAGTGGGATGGGTATTCCCAGACGTGGGACCCGTGCTCACTACGCCACTGGAGTCAAGCTATCCTGGCTGATGACGGCTGATAGCCAGAAACCGGTCCTAGGATGCTTGATCCCGGTCCAGGGAAGACATGGCTTTGCAGTTTGGGCTGGACTGTTCCCATGAGGCACAGGGTCAAGACTGATTTGCATATGGCCATGTCTGAACTGGGGTGGCGTAGTGGGCAAAAGAACGATGGATTTAACCCAGATCTCTTGACTGGGGGGAGAATGTCTGCATTGTCAGCATTCCGTCCATCATTTGTTTGTTGTAACGCTTTTCGCCCTAAGTGGGATGGGTATTCCCAGACGTGGGACCCGTGCTCACTACGCCACTGGAGTCAAGCTATCCTGGCTGATGACGGCTGATAGCCAGAAACCGGTCCTAGGATGCTTGATTCCGGTCCAGGGAAGACATGGCTTGGCAGTTCGGGCTGGACTGTTCCCATGAGGCACAGGGTCAAGACTGATTTGCATATGGCCATGTCTGAACTGGGCTGGCGTAGTGGGCAAAAGAACGATGGATTTAACCCAGATCTCTTGACTGGGGGAGAATGTCTGCATTGTCAGCATTCCGTCCATCATTTGTTTGTTGTAACGCTTTTCGCCCTAAGTGGGATGGGTATTCCCAGACGTGGGACCCGTGCTCACTACGCCACTGGAGTCAAGCTATCCTGGCTGATGACGGCTGATAGCCAGAAACCGGTCCTAGGATGCTTGATTCCGGTCCAGGGAAGACATGGCTTGGCAGTTCGGGCTGGACTGTTCCCATGAGGCACAGGGTCAAGACTGATTTGCATATGGCCATGTCTGAACTGGGGTGGCGTAGTGGGCAAAAGAACGATGGATTTAACCCAGATCTCTTGACTGGGGGAGAATGTCTGCATTGTCAGCATTCCGTCCATCATTTGTTTGTTGTAACGCTTTTCGCCCTAAGTGGGATGGGTATTCCCAGACGTGGGACCCGTGCTCACTACGCCACTGGAGTCAAGCTATCCTGGCTGATGACGGCTGATAGCCAGAAACCGGTCCTAGGATGCTTGATTCCGGTCCAGGGAAGACATGGCTTGGCAGTTCTGGCTGGACTGTTCCCATGAGGCACAGGGTCAAGACTGATTTGCATATGGCCATGTCTGAACTGGGCTGGCGTAGTGGGCAAAAGAACGATGGATTTAACCCAGATCTCTTGACTGGGGGAGAATGTCTGCATTGTCAGCATTCCGTCCATCATTTGTTTGTTGTAACGCTTTTCGCCCTAAGTGGGATGGGTATTCCCAGACGTGGGACCCGTGCTCACTACGCCACTGGAGTCAAGCTATCCTGGCTGATGACGGCTGATAGCCAGAAACCGGTCCTAGGATGCTTGATTCCGGTCCAGGGAAGACATGGCTTGGCAGTTCGGGCTGGACTGTTCCCATGAGGCACAGGGTCAAGACTGATTTGCATATGGCCATGTCTGAACTGGGGTGGCGTAGTGGGCAAAAGAACGATGGATTTAACCCAGATCTCTTGACTGGGGGAGAATGTCTGCATTGTCAGCATTCCGTCCATCATTTGTTTGTTGTAACGCTTTTCGCCCTAAGTGGGATGGGTATTCCCAGACGTGGGACCCGTGCTCACTACGCCACTGGAGTCAAGCTATCCTGGCTGATGACGGCTGATAGCCAGAAACCGGTCCTAGGATGCTTGATTCCGGTCCAGGGAAGACATGGCTTGGCAGTTCGGGCTGGACTGTTCCCATGAGGCACAGGGTCAAGACTGATTTGCATATGGCCATGTCTGAACTGGGGTGGCGTAGTGGGCAAAAGAACGATGGATTTAACCCAGATCTCTTGACTGGGGGAGAATGTCTGCATTGTCAGCATTCCGTCCATCATTTGTTTGTTGTAACGCTTTTCGCCCTAAGTGGGATGGGTATTCCCAGACGTGGGACCCGTGCTCACTACGCCACTGGAGTCAAGCTATCCTGGCTGATGACGGCTGATAGCCAGAAACCGGTCCTAGGATGCTTGATTCCGGTCCAGGGAAGACATGGCTTGGCAGTTTGGGCTGGACTGTTCCCATGAGGCACAGGGTCAAGACTGATTTGCATATGGCCATGTCTGAACTGGGGTGGCGTAGTGGGCAAAAGAACGATGGATTTAACCCAGATCTCTTGACTGGGGGAGAATGTCTGCATTGTCAGCATTCCGTCCATCATTTGTTTGTTGTAACGCTGTTTAAACAATGGCATAGCGAAGGTGAATTACTTGGAGAGTTTGACTGCTACAAAGATTCTTTTAATGCTTCGATGCATTCGATGTCCAATTTTCCCTACATATTTAAAAATGTTGAATGATGAAGTTGAACAGGAAAAGACTATTATAGCTGAAATAGCTCATGAGAGTTCTCAATATAGTCAAAGTAGTGGTCCATGTCGTCAAGACCCTCTTGGACAACCAACGCTGGAAAATGAAGCAGCGATTGCTATGCATGAAGTCAAAATTGCAATGCAACAAGCACACGAGGAGAATATAACATTGGAAAAGTTAGAAGAACAAGTAAATGCTGTAAAGAAAGAAATATATGTGCAAGTGAGAGAACGGATAGAACATGGTTTGTTGCATGAAAAAAAAGAATGTCTGTGTTCATCTTTTAAACCTCTTCTGATGTACATCAGTGGTCAAGCTGGGACAGGTAAAAGTTTTTAAATTAAAGTTTTAACCAATTATCTTCAAAAAACTACTGGTTCACATTTATGTTTTGTGGTAACAGCTCAAGCTGGATTAGCTGCACACAATGTTAAAGGAGTTATTTTGCATAGATTATTGATGTTACCAGTGGAGCATGATAATGAATTACAATATCAGAAGTTGTCTGGAGAAGCTTCTTATGAAGTGTCAAGAGTGCTGAAGAAAATGAAACTTTTAATTATTGATGAGGTGAGCATGGTCTCAAACTTAATGCTTGCTTTTGTACACTTAAGAATGCAACAGGTATTAAAAACAGATTACGATGTTCTCTTTGGGAGAAAAAATGTAATTGTATTTGGAGTGATGAGTGATGTAATATGTGACGTCATCAGCAGTGCATTGCGGGTGGCACGAGTTATAGTTAGGTCAACTAACTATAACAGCCGAATTTCTCTGGTTTTATATAAGTCAATTGTCCAACTAACTATAACGTCCCTGAAACCTATGGTTTTTTCAGTGAATTTCAAAGGTTTTTTAAATGCTAATTTCTAACTATAACGTGTCTGAAACCTATGGTTTTTTCAGTGAATATATATATGTGTGTGTATGTGTGTGTGTGTGTGTGTGTATAGTTAGGTGTAGATAGATACACACAAAGTCAGATTTAAAAAATGTAAACAGCCAACACTGCTTTGTAATCAAAGATAAAATGAGCAAATGATGGACAAAATGCTGAACAATGCAAACATTCACCACCAGTCACAAAGATCTGGGTTTAATCTATCTTTCTTTTGCACACCACGCCACCCCAATTTGGAACCAGTCATATCAGATCATTCTTGACCCTGCTTCTTATGGGAACAGTCCAGCCCAAACTGCCAAGCTAGGTCCTCACTGGACCAGAAATAAGCATCCTGGGACCGGTTTCAGGGCATAACCGCTCAACAGCCAGGTTAACTTGAATCCAGTCATGCAGTGAGCACTGGACCCACGTCTGGGCATACACTTCCCAATTAGGGTGACAAAAGCAAAAGGAACAAATGATGGACGGAATACTGAACAATGCAAACATTCACTCCCAGTCAGAAAGATCTGGGTTTAATCCATCCTTCTTTTGCTCACCAGACCACCCGTTTGGACCCAGCGATATGCAAATCAGCCTTGACCCTGCTCCTCATGGAAACAGTCCAGCCCAAACTGCCAAGCCAGGTCCTCCCTGGACCCGAAACGAGCATCTTGGGACCGGTTTCAGGGAATCATCCCTCATCAGCCAGGCTAGCTGGAATTCAGTGGTGCAGTGAGAACGGGACTTTAAATTTAAATAAACTGTAATGGGGTACAGAATGATTGTAATGTATTTGATTATATTTTATTTTTGTTTTTAAAATAAAAATATAGTATAAGAAATGCTAATAATGGAAGTTGAAAAAATCAAAACACTAAAATGTATTTCTTTTTTAATATTAGAATAATAGTAAACAATAGTTAAAAAAAATGAATAAGATTCTTTTTAGAATATGCTTGTTGGACTTGGCCCTTTTTGCAAGGTCATCCCTAAACTTTTTGCCTTTCTCCTAGCCTTTTTTCTGACATGGTGTTGGTGGTTTTAGGACTCTGGGCACTTTCACACTGCTGTTTAGTGTAAAGTGCGTGTGCTCTCTGTGGTAAATATGGTATGATTGGTCTACACTCGGGGGGAAAATTTAATTTACCTGTCAGTCCCTTGTAAAGTGGTATCTCATAAACCAGGGGCAGGCAAATTAAATGCTACTGGTGGGCTTGCAGCGCTATTGCGCCAACCACCAAAGTAGCCTTTCAAACCTATCTCAAGCCTCTGCCATTGAAGGGCCTGTGCATGCAGTGTCACTGTCGCTGTGGTGTGGCACCTGAAGTGTGTGCCATGTCTGTGACCCCCTCTTTTACTACATGTCAGTCACCCCTAAGGTAGGCCCTAACTAGCCCAATGGTCAGTAGGTGAAAGGTAGGGCATGTACCTTAACTGTGTGACATGTCCTGGTAGTGACAAACAGCCATTTTGGTTTCTCACTGCTGTGAGGCTGCCCTCCCATAGGAATGCATTGGGGATTCCCTGATAAGTGTTTCAGTGGTAATTCCTGATATGAGAGGAGCAGCGTGGTCAAGTTTGGTATATTTGGAATAGTGATAATAAAAGCTACGCAATGGTGTGTGCAGATTTATTATAACTATTTTAGAAATGACACTTTTAGAATTTGGCATTTCTGTGTGCTATGTGTCTGCCTGCCTGATGTGGATTGCATGTCTGGCTTAGGAGTGACAGGGGCTGGTGAGGTGTGTGTGGCTCCAGGAGGGGCAGGGTGAGTTAGTGCTATGCTGAATAGAGGTTCTGCATTTGGAGTAGTGGGAGGAGTAGCCTGCCTGGATGAATGCTGGCTCCGCCCCCCTGTGGTGTGTCTGATGACAGAGCCCCAACCTGACTAAGGAGGGTGGGAGTCCTGTAAGCAAAGTGCTTCACACCCCCAGAACCAGTTGCAAATGGTTTCCCCAGCTGTGTGCCGGGCAGAACAAAGAAAATGTTGATATAAATATTGCAGCTGTGACCCCATGCAAGTGTTTTTCTTGTTACCTGTGGGGGACTTGCTGCTGTTGTGAGGAACCGCCACGAGGGACTGCCTCCCTGTTGGAGGGCCCTGTGTGCTGGCCTGCCCGGGCCCAGCATTGGGCCCCTGGAACTTTGCTCTTGGGAGCTGTGGCCCCTAGCACCTTGTGGAGTGCTATATCTTTCTCCCCAAGGACGAGGGGTGTGTGAGCCCTGCAGCACCGAGCTGCACATCATGGAGACGGAATCCGCGGCGTAGGGATTCCCCCGAGTTGCTGCGAGCAGCGGGAGTCTCGCCTGCTGATTTATGCTTGTTTAAAGCAGGTGCCCACCCCGCACTGGTGGTCGTGAAAAGCGGGTGCCCATCCCGCATTTGATGTTTTACGCCTCTTGACAAGCGGGAGCCCACCCCGCATTTGTGCTATCTAGCAGGAGCCTACCCTGCATATTTGCATGCCTTCGAGCGGGAGCCCACCCTGCGTTTTGTGCATCAGGCAAGTGGGAGCACCCTCCACTGTTTGTGCGCTCTGGTTCGCGGGAGCCCACTCGCACTTGGTTTTATTTGCAGGCGGGAGCCCACCCCGCACTTGTGAAACTGGAAGCCAGGCAGCCTGCCTGGTTGTGGGCGGGGCCGAGGAGAAGCGGGCCGGAAGAGAAGCACCGGCCGGAAGACGGGCAGACTTGTGCCTGTGGTCCAGGAAGCGCCGAACCAGAAGACCCTAGGCAGGAGCCCACCCCGTGCTGGGACGTGCGCAGAAGAAAAACAGAGCCTCGAGGGATCCCAGTGCAGAGACCTCCTCCCGCGAGAGAAGTCCCGTTTGAGGGCTCATACAGCCAGAAGAGAAGCCCCGGTGAGTGGGGCTTGGGGAGACATCCTGTTGGGGCTGAGCATCTTTTACGAATGCCTGGCCTGAGGCCGCGGTGGTGAAACATCCACATTTTGGCAGCTGTGCTGCATGGTCACACGCAGCTGCATCCATCTTGGACATCGGAGCATTCTTTTACAGAGGTCGGGGGAGTGGCACCCCCGCCCCTTTGCTCATGAAGGAGTGTCCCTGAACCGGGCCAGATCTCGACAGAGGCCCCTGAGTCTAAGAGGATGGAGGAACCTCCACGAGGGGGCATAGAAGCGCTGTGCTCCCCTGAAGGGGTTGATGCCCAGGATGGTGCCAGGAAGGGGTGCAACCAGATAACAGGAGCTGGTCATTTCAGAGGTGACATAAGGGGCATGTGAGGATGCTAAGTGTATACAAAGGACCGGATTTGGCATACTGTATGGTTATGTTCATACCTGCGCAGCGGGTGATGTATTATGGAGATGATGCCCTGTACTGCTGATGATTATTTGCCTAACAATGCTCTGCATAAGGTATTTTATGCCTAAGGTGATATATGCTGATGATTGCCAAATGTGAGTTATGCACCATGATTTTTCCATAATGTGTTTATGCTGGTGAGGCCTAATGCGTAATGTGTTTATGCTAGGGAAGTTTGAGCCTAATGTGTTTTATGCCTAATGTGATAATGCTGAGGTCATTATGGTACCAGTAGTTACTGGTTGTGTTTTATATTTACTACCTGCATTCTGATGATTTTGACCGTGGCCCGATTGGCCTGGTCCTGTATATAATCCCCTGTGAATATTGCCTAGTTCCAGTTGGCACAGTGTAAATGTGTGATTATGTTTCTAATGTGTTTAGGATAATACAAAGGCTATTTTCGATATAGCCTTGTGTGGAGTTTCTTATGTGGTGTGCCTAGTGGGTTGCTGCTGTGTGTGTGTGTTGCGCAAATGCTTTACACATTGCCTCTGGGAAAAGCCTGACTGCTCGTGCCAAGCTGCCAAGGGGGTGAGCAGGGGTTATCTTCAGTGTGTAACTCCCTTGCCCTGACTAAAGTGGTGGTTTATGCCTGGCTTAGGCGCTTGCCCTAGCCAACCAGAAATCCCATTTCTAACATTGCTATTTTATCAATAAATATGAATATTATAGAATGCAACTTCCTCCTCCAAATACAATAACTTTCCCAAGGGTTGTGAGGCAGGAGCTAGAATAGTACATCTGACTCCGCCCTAACATATACATGCACTTTCCGCAGTTTTGTTGTTTGTTGACAGAAGTTACAATAGTAAATCCCCTGACTCCCCTTCCCAACAAAAAATATATGCACTTTCCCTAACGTTTAAAGGACTGGAGTTAAAAGTAGTAACCCTGACTGCCTCCAAATGTATCCACTTTCTCACTGCATCTATTTTGAGTTTACAAGGACAATGCTGATGCCTGCCAGTTTGGTCCACTTCACAGAACTAAGTTGAGGAGTCTATGGTAGAATATCTTGTGGCTAAAAGTACTAAATGCTGCAGTGTCTGTGCAATATTATATTAAGCCTCTTGTTGCATCATTAACTAATCCTTTCTTAGGCTTGCACATTTGCCATTCAGTGGAAGGTGCCTAATTGTGCTGAAGGACCCAATGGGTTTGACTGATAGACTGAGCTATGGCATGTGAGTAATCACATGGGACACATACATTGAAAGTGACATAAGAAGTCAGTATTTATGTGTTTGAGTACCAGGAGAGCATGGCTATGTGAGAGCATGTATTTCTTTCACAGAATATTATTTCTCACTCTCTCTGTCTGTCTCTCTCTAAGCATTCTTGCCATGACAAAAGACTTCTTCAAATCAACACCATTCACTTGACAATTCAGCAAAATAGTACAGTGTTAGAATATATGTGGTGGCGATAGAAAAAGTACCTCTGGTCAAATTGACACCACCATGACAGTTTAAATAATCTAGCTCTTTTTCTTTCCTCTTTTAAAGAATCTGGAGAATCCACAATGGCTACTATAACCTCATTCTTAGGACATAATCATCCACGCAAACTATGCACCCTCGCTATTTTATTGACTTGTATCCAACATGTATTACCTTTCCCTGGAGTTTAGCCCAGCTGTCTTTACAAACCAAACGCATTTAAACCTTTGTCATATTATTCAACAAACCTTCTGTTCACCAAGATGTCACCCTAGAAAAATGTAATCTCAGGAGATCAAGAATAGGTTATGCATCAATCTCTGAAATACTGCTTCCAAAGACATTGGGCAATATGGTATTCAGATGAACGCTCCTTTTGGACTAATTGGTTGAGTCAATTTTTAAGAATTCGAATTCAACCTCATATGAAGGGACACTGCCAACAGAAAAGAAGTGGCAGAGATAATGTATAGCCTCATGAGTGAAATCATTTCCCCAATAGACATATCTGTCAGTGATAACAAGCCAGTTTAACCCTCTGAGATCCACACAGGACCTAATGTTACCAGAGGGTGTTCTCATAGCAATAGCAGAAATAACCCATTCAATTGCTTCTGCTCACCCCATAGGAAAAGCCTCACAAAGCCCATGCAGATCAACCATAAGGGGCTCTCTTCAGCTGCCTTCCATTTTACTCACTGTGTGCACTACAGAAACAAGTCCACCTTGACCCACATCTCTCCTACTAACTACTTTAGACAATCAATCTTATCTCAAATAACTTCAGTAAATCTCTCTTCAAGTCACTGCTTGATTCATCATCACAATTCAACACCATCTGACCTCTGCATCATCCAGGGATGTTATTATTAGTTCCATTTAGTGGCACTACTCTTTAATCTCCTCTCCATTAGCCATGACATAAAATGGGGTGTCCAACGTAGATCCAGGAGAGCTAGATCCACACCAGATGTTCAAGATAACCGCTACACAAAACTTTTTAGGTTAAAACATGTCAACATAACCTTTATGGCTAGCCCAGAAATCCTTCATGGGTCTCGTAGAGGAGTTCACACTCATGGCCTTTCTAATATATTTAGAGAACCCCAGATCTCATGGTCCAATCACTCACATTTCTAGCTCTGAACTATTACTAAACATTTTACAGAGTTTTCCTCCTGAAATTGGAGTCAAATTTACTCCACAATCCACCAACATTCTTAAACATTTATTCCTTACATTTATCTATTTAGGGTTTGAGGCCTAATGACACTGCGATTTCCAACTACACCTCCCTCCAGAATAAATCTTTATACTAGTAGACAGGTCTCTGTCCAGCACTGGTCTGTCTTGGGTTGATTTGAAGATTTGGGATGTGTCTTTGTTAGACTAGTCATCTTTGCCGAGGTTTCCGCTGACTTTTTGCCTCTAACCTCCTGTATTTTTTAAGTTGTGCTGGATTTAATTTTTGCTGGCTTAGATGCTTTCGGCACTTTGCCACTGCTGATCAGTGTCAAAATGCAAGGTCTCCCTTTGTAAATTGTGATTACAATGGGTTCTTCCTGATTGGCATATTTGATGTCCTGTTAAGTCCCTAGTAAAGTGCACTGAGTGTGCCAGGACCTGTAAGTCAAATGCTACTAGCGGGCCTGCAGCATTGGTTGTGCCACCCACATGACTAGCCCTTAAAGGGTTTCTGAGATCTGCCACTGCAGTGTCTGTGCGCAGTTCTAAACTGCCATATTGACCTGGCAAGTGCACCCACTTGCCAGGCGTTAACATTCCATTTTCTTACATGTAAGACACCCCTATGATAGGCCCAATGAACCCCCTGGGAAGGGTGCAGTGTATGTGAAAGGTAGCACATGTACTGGTGTGTGTGATATGTCCTGAAAGTGAAATACTGCCAATTTTGTTTTTCACTGTTAAAAGGCTATCTTGCCCCATGGAATAGAATGAGAAATGCTCTGTAACATCTTACAAGTATAAATTCCCATTGGGACAAGATAGAGAAATAAAGCTTAGGCTCTCTGAACTCAGAATGTAATAACACATATTTTAGTAAATATGTTTCTTATATTGTGTATTTGAATATGACACTTTTAGAAAGTAGGCATTTTCTTGTTTAACCATTCGGTGTGCCTCTGCCTGTTTTTGTATTGACTGTCTGGTTTTGGATTGACATGGGCTGGGGATGTACATTCACATCCACTGGGGGGGTGGGGGGGGGGGGTTGAGGTGTGCCTGGCCCTTCCTGGATGACTCAGAGCTGGGCTGAATAGACCTTGGCTGAATTTAGAGTAGTGGGAGGAAATTTCCTTGCATCTAAATAGGGCCTATCTCCCTTGCAAAATGCTGTCTCCACCCCCTGTTGTCATACTGCACCAGTAGTGAGGACAGAACTGGTTTGGACTTGGCTCAGAGACTTTTGCACAAAGAGAACAAAGACATTTTGGGGTAAAAGTATTAGACCTAAAACCCCAGAACGTTACATTACTTCTGGACTCAAGAGGAACCATTGCCAAGGAGAGAAGCTGAAGAGCTGTGAGGAGAAGTACTGCCCCTATGCTGTGTGCTGTGTGGGGTTGGCCTGCAGTTGCTGTTTCTGCCAAGGAAAGGACAAAGACTGGAACTTTGCTGCGAACCTGCTTGAAGAAGATCCCCAAGGGCCTGTGTGTGCTGGCCTCCTGTTTTGAAGTCTCATGGACACAAAGGCTTCACCCAGAGCTCCCCTGAACTCTGCTGCTGGGAGTTCTGACATGCAAGGAGGTGCCTATTCCAGTTCTGAGCCTCTGAAGGTTGTTCCTGCTGTTGGGAGCTGGAAGGAACCTAAAGAACTGAAGGAATCAATGCATCACTCTTCTTGGGGCTGTTTTTCCGACACAGCACCACTGTGCAAGAAGAATCTCTATGCATCATTGCGCCATTGCCAAACTGACGTAGCACCTGTCACTGCTGCAAGAACTGATGCATTGAGGGACCGTGGCAGAAGAAACCGATGCAGCCCCGCACGACGCCACTACATCGATCATTGTTGCATCTTGGATTTCCATGCATCGTTCCTGTGCGGCAAGTTTTCCTGACGCATCACCAACAGACCACAACCATCTTGTAGGTGACGCATCACTTCCTCCTACTGACTGGATTCGACGCATCACTTCTCCTGCGTGCAACAGAACTGTTGCATCGCCCCCCAAGGTCTGAGGAACTGACGCATCTCTTTGTTTCTCGACTTCCCATCTCTGCGGCTGTTTGGCCCTGACGCATCTACAGGTACTTTGTGAGAAATCATGGACCCATAGTTTTCTATGGACCCAGTTGCTTGAAACCTTTTTAAAGTCATATTCTTATTACAGTATGTTGAATGTTTTTGTCATTTTTGTCTTGAGTTTAGCTGAAGATACTTTATCTTTCCTAAACTGGAGTGGTATCCATTTGTGGTGTTATCAATGTATTATTTTGTGTACAAATACTTAACACATTGCCTTTGGGATAGGCCTGTCTGCTTGTGCCAAGCTACCCAGGGGGTGAGCAGGGGTTATCTAAAAGTGTGTACCCCCCTTAACCTGACTAGAAACAAGGGTCCCTAGTTGGACAAAGGTACTTACGTCTGCCAACTAGACACCCACGATTCTAACAGTGTTTATCCTACATGTGTGTCTGTGTGTGTGTGTGTGTGTCTGTGTGTGTGTGTGTCTGGGTGTGTGTGTGTACCTATCTGTGTGTGTATCTGTCCTCCTTGTGATGTGCTTGTTTTAAATGGAAAATTCTGTTATGTTGACTAAAGAACGTAATTGATGGAATTTCTAGCTTTGTCGCTTACTGGTCAATCTCTTGAGGACCAGGGCCCATCTGGATGTCTCAAAGATATGCCAATAACACTATTAGTTACCTTCGCAGGCGTGCTGCGTTAGTCTCCCAGTGCAATAAGCTTCTACCCTTTAATTTACTACCATTCTCACTGCATTTAGAGACGTGACTTACCGCATATCTAGCTTATCATTTTACATGGATTATAATGTTTTATGTTAGTAAAAAGAATAAATTGTGACACAACGTTTTCTGTTCTCTCCTCTTCTTATTTTTGAATTTCACACTCTTGAGAAATCCACCCCCATTAAGATGAATACCACTCCCTTGCACATTATCTTGAACGTCTCTAGTCTCGCCATCAAGTTTCCTCTCCTGCTCTCACACAGAATCTTTGTGTTGAGTTCCCTTGGAAATCATCAGCACTTCACTCCAGGGAGGGTCTTCTTTAAGCCCCAACTGTAGCCGCACTTTAGTGTTTCATGTCAGCATAAAAGCATCAATTCATCTTTCTTCCAGCTATAGTTTATAGTTGCAGGTTATAGTACAGTATACCACCACTATATTGCATGTGTTACTTCACATTGCAAACATATAGCAAACTACTACCTTGACTTAGCACAGATTTCTAATTTAAGTCTAGGTAAGCAGATGAGGAGGTAAATTAGTAATGATATATTTACCTTGATGATGTGCCGGTAGGCAATGTAGTGGATACAATAATTTTGTATGAAAAATATTATGGACCACAATATAATGTCATACAACCATAAACTTCTGCTTAAACCCAAAAATGAAATGCTCTATGCTATGTTTTCACCCAGTGATTAATTTGTGAAAGAAAGACTGTCGGTCCCCCCAGTTGTGGCAATTAAATGTCAGTGCACCAAATACCAAGGCTGGCTGTCTTAAATCGACCTCATGGCTCTTTAATTCACTACCTAATACTGCCGGCAGCTTCATCTTGCTCATATTGGTTCTTGTTTTCTCCCTTTTTGACCGTTTTCCCGTCTTTCTCTTCCTCCTTCCTTACGTTCAGTGTTTTCTTCCCTCTCCTGTGCTTGGTAAATAGCTGATGCAGAAAAATAAGTGCTGCTCCTTAAAAACAAGAGCCAGTGGCCCCCATCAGCAACCACTCTCTCAAAAGAAGCACTGCTCTGACCTAGTCTCTGTGCTCTTCTCCCATAAAAGCACCTCTCCAATGCAAAATTAGGAATCTAGTGAGCGTCCAACTTTATTATACAACCCCTCACAATCATTTGACTTCACTATCTCCATCTTCATCAGCCTGCGGTAATTTGGGAATATAGACTTCCCCTCAGGTGATAGAGAGAAAGCAATGATAATGATTTCATACTCTCCAGGCTGATAATGGGACTATGCACATAACTCAAACAGTTTCTTCAATTTGCTGGGAGACTCACCAAGCGGCCCAAGGTGGGAAGGCGCTACAGGAGCATTATGCAGAGTGAAACGTATGAAAATTAATATATGCTCCTGGGAGATAATTTCCTTTCAGCATTAGTTCTAAAAGTTCCTTCATCAGTCCAGAGAATACTAGGTCAATAACATGTTATTATATTGTGGTCATTTAAGTACCCACCTGTCAGAGAGCTGCACAACTAACAAAGCCTCAGAGTTAAATATTTACTCCTGAAAGTTCTTTTTTCTTGTTTTAGTTTATAGTATGGATAGTTTCCAATCTAACCACCAGTATAACTAGTGAATGCTTCTCTAAGTTGCTTTTGTATGTGCTGTGTTCAATCTCTTCTGCAGAGGAAGAATCCAGAGAGTGCTTCCATCCCTCACTGGCTTTGCAGATATAGTGGGACGTCCAGTGCACATCTAACAACACTCCCGGTTGCACCCTACATATACTCTCCTCCGGAATCCCAAGGATAAGTAAACTTGACAAGAAGGAAGTGATGCCCTTTGTTCCCAGTACATGCACATGAACATGATAGGTGGCGATATAGTGGCTTTTGAGCAATGAGTCCAGCAACTTCACCGTTTGCAGCACTACTGCTCATGAAGACACCTTTACTTCATTAACATTCTGTATCCTCAGAATAGCCAAACCAGTAACCCATCTTTGAATACTCTGTTCAGGCACCCCAAGGCCTAACAACAACCTCAGTATCACATTTTGGAACCAATATCGATTGGGACCATTACCGACCACCTTGTATTCAGAAGATTCCTGCATACCTATAACCTACCAACAATTGGAATCCGCAATCACGAGTTCTGACAATTCTGTACTGCTGATGAAAGTAGTCTAAATGACCTTTTAATAGAAACAAGTGATTATCACCATTTTGAATCACTGTTGCTGGGTAAGTCAAAGAAGCTCTAAGGGTCTTACTTTTGGGTTTCCTCATCAGCCATAGGTAAGTAAGCTACTTTGGATGTTGCGGATACATAAATTCAATCATGGACGTTGTAAATGTAAGGGAAGGAGTTATTTATCTCTCCCAGATTTTGAAGTTGGGGGTGGATGCAGGGGAAAATCCCCCCCCCCCTAGATTTTGAGGTGGAAACTGAAGATTGAACAGTGTCAGACAGAACATGACTGCCTGAAATCAAGCTGCACATCACTTAGGTCTCCTTGATGAACTGTAAAGTGAGCGGCCAACTGCAGGGAGCCCCTATCCTCATTTTGTTTTGTTATTTTTTTTAATTTGTGTTTGTAAGGTGTTGAGCCTAAAATCATTCTGTTTCTCAAGTTAAGGGAGCCACCAGAGCAAGGGAACGCAAGATGTGCAATTTTATGTTAAGCTTACTGCTGGCTCCAGTGGTTGTCTTGAGAAAAAAATGTTTTAAAGGAAGCTGAACATCTTAATGACCACAGTAAATAATTAGCAAAAATCAAAGAGGTGTAGGAGCCCTCACAGAGATTTCTCATGCAGCATGATTTAAGATAGGCATGTTCTGTCACTGTACTTGATCGTCAGTGTCTGGAAATATTCCAAACAGAGAAGAACATATTTAAATCTTATGACTTAGAACATTGATATATGTGTGTATATTGTCAGTTTGATTTAGGGTGTGATAAGGGTCTTTATTGAACTTCATATACTGACACTAACTGAATATCAATGATTGAATAAGTTAACATAAAGCAATGATCTTTGGTGTTGAATGGAAAGAGAAGCATGTAACCCTACTGTCTTCGAACTGCACAATATGCAATCCTAGAGTTGAATCCTAGTTCCCCCACATGATTATGGACCAGGGGGCATATGTATGGAGCCCGTTTCACATTCGCAAACGGGTTGATTCTCAGAATCGGCCTGTTTGCTAACGGGTAAAAGCCTTTTGGGATTTATCATCCCAAAAGGCCCTCGCGAAATAGGGAATCACAAAATTTGCGATTCCCTATTTTGCGAAAGCATTTAAGGAATCGCAAATTGCGATTCTGTAAATGCGATGTAAAAATCACCCAAGTTGTGCGATTTCTCCTTAAGAAATAGCTAAATACCACCAACTTGAAGTTGGTGGTAATTTGCGATATCTTTGAAAAATTCACTTATTGGCATTTTTCAAAGTGCCATGTGGTGCTCATACACGCCCTTAGGGCATGTATGTGCACCACATGTACACACATTTTCATTTCAGGGGTGCATCAGGGTGTCCCTATGACACCCTTGCACCCTTGAAATTGGATTTGCATTTTGCAAGTACCTAATGGGTACTCGCTAATTGCGAATGTCTTCCCATTCATTCCTATGGGCCTCTAGGCCCATAGGAATGAATGGGAAGACATTCGCAATTTGCGACTCACAATTTGCGAGTAGCATTTAAGGAATACCAAGGAATCGCAAAATATTTGCAAATTTTTTTTTACATCACGTTTTGCGATTAATAGCGATTCTCAAAAATCGCTATTTGAGAATCGCAAATACAGTATTTGATACATATGCCCCCAGATGCACAAAACTTCCAGTTTGCATTTCCCAAATAGCGAATCCTAAGAAATCACTATTTAGGAAATACAAAATGGGAATGTACAAAAATAGAGATTTCCTAATAGCGATTCCTATAGTTAGAAAATCAAGATTTCCTAATAGTGATTCCTACAGATAGGAAATCACTATTTAGGAAATGCCAAACCATAAAGGCCCGTAGGTACGAATAGTTTTGCATTTCCAAATTTGCAATTTCATAATAGCAAATCACAAATTAGGAAAAACAAAATCAATGATGTCTTTGGGCCTAAGGTCCCCCTTAATGCACCCCAAAAAAGTGGTGCATATGTTAAGCGCACAAATGCCCTGAGGGAATATGTGTGCTACATGCCACTTTAAAAATGCATTTTGGGTGCATTTTTTAAAAAATTGTATATGGTTACAATCGACTTGGAGTCAAGCATTTCCTAAATGCCCATTTCACATTTAGGGAATGCTTTGTACATTTGCTTAAGAAATCCCAAATAGGAAATCCCAATTTGTGATTTCCTACTTAGGGAATCGCAAAAAGCGATTTCTACTGGGTAGAAATTACATTTTGCGACCACGTTAAGGCCTTTGTACATATTGAAAGGCCGTATTGCATTTCTTAATGGACTGAAATTGCAATCTGGTCCTCTAAGAAATGCAATTTTCTTTCGTACATCTGGCCCTACAATGTGTGATCTACAGCCCATCGCTTTACTTCACTGTTATCATTTTCCATTAGCCATCGAGTTTAAGGGCTCACTGAAGTAATTCACTGCAGGATTGTCAGTCTACAAAAACCTCACTTATATAAGGAAAATATTCTGTCTTCACTTTTGATACCAATATAGACCATAGAAATAGAGAACATGACAAACGGAAACATTATGAATAACTCATAGCAACGTCGTCAGGGCATGGTGGTATTCTTAAATATTTCATACATTTCATGTATTAAAAAAATATTACCCTTAATAAATGTCACTCAATTGAGTGATTGAATTCTATGTACTTAATTGAGACAGTGAGAAATGCTGAAAATGTTGATTTTTATTTTAAAATCTTCATCATACATTGGCATGCCATTTGTTGCCTGATTAAAATTCGTTGATTGCTCAGCTCATGCTTTGGCTTTTAGGGCCAAGCCACACACATCTGTAACTTAACTCTCCTCAAGACCGTCAATGTCCCCCCAAGAACTTTAGTGCCTCCTACACCCTTGATACCAACCATGTTGCTAGCTTTATTTTCTGACACATATTTTTTACTATGATTTGAAAAGTGGATGCCATAGTTGAGTATGAACTTCTCCAACAGGGTCCTGTACCTAGTTCTTATATCCATGGAATACCCTATGGAATTAATTCTATCCCTTAATCTATCCACTGATTTGGGGGTCTTTTTTTGTTCCTATAACTGGCATGACCTTGAATAGTATATCTTTTAGATGTCCAAGAAGACTCAAAGGACCCAGCCTCTCGGATCCCTGCTATGACGATTATGGGGCATATATATCAAGCCCTTTTCCCATTCGCAAATGGGCCAGTTCTCAGAATCAGCCCGTTTGCGAACGGGAAAAGGACTTTTGGGATGTTCCATCCCAAAAGGGCATCGCAAATTAGAGAATCGCAAAATTTGCGATTCTCTATTTTGCGATTGCATTTAAGGAATCGCAAATTGCGATTCCTTAAATGCAATGTATGAAGCCTAGAAAAAGTGCAATTTGGCCGTAAGGAATCGCAAATTACCACCAACTTCAAGTTGGTGGTAATTTGCGATTTCTTTGAAAAATGCACTTTTTGGCATTTTTCAAAGTGCAATGTGACGCACAGACATGCCCTTAGGGCATGTATATGCGCCATATGTGCATACATACATATTACAGGGGTGCAACAGGGTGTCCTTTTGACACCCTTGAAATTGCATTCTCATTTTGCGATTCTCAAATTGCAAATCGCAAAATGAGAATGTCTTCCTATTCATTCCTATGGGCCACCTAGCCCATAGAAATGAATGGGGAGGTATTCCTTAATTGTGATTAGCAATTTGCTAATCGCAATTAAGGAATGCCAAAGAATTGCAAAACATTTGCGAATTTTTTATTACATCCCGTTTTGCGATTCTCAAATAGCGATTCCCTAAAAATCGCTATTTGAGAATCACAAAAATGGAATTTGATACATATGCCCCTATATCACTTTATGGATAATGAGTCAAAACCTTGCATCTAAAATTAGCACCTTTGAATTACTTGCAGATTTTCTAGGATGCAATTTTTTCGACATTCTGGAATCCTCAAGCTTGGTACATCTGTTCTCTGGAATATTTTCTCCTTCAATTTCTATCTCCTTCCCCTTTCAATTCATCTCCCTTTCCGCTCTTACACCTTCAATATGAGATTGCCGGAATTTGGTGCATTGATACCTGGTGCGTGTAATCTCTGCTTACGGCAGGTAGCCTCATACCAAATTCCGGCAAACACAAGTTTTTGCCCTAGAAAGAGGAACAACTGCATGGACCCTAAAGTAATGGATCCTTTTAAGTTCACCTTTCTAAAGTACAGAAAGAAAACAATCAACATTGTGCACTGGCTCAGAGAAAGCGAAGGGATCAATTCGGCAGGAGGTAGGATTGGATGGTCAGGGCAGATTTCAGCCTATTCAAGTGAGAGTGTCTGCTACCCATTTGCTGCTCCAGAGGTCAGGCAGGGTTCCTGCTATGATGCAGCCCACAGCCCCTACCCCTGCAGCAGTGAACAAAGGTCCAGTTTCTAAGCGCCCAGAATTAGTGCCTTAGTGTTCCTCTGCTTACAATTTCTGCTTTCCTGAAAGTTACAATATAACTGTGTGTTGCGAAGGACACCGTAATCAGGCCATGTCCTTAACTTGGCAGCCTAACAGTTCAATTCTCATTTTTCATCTCCTTTCTATGAGTTCCCCCATAGCCCCTTTCCGATCCTTGCTCTCTTCTGTTTCTGTTATTCTATGCTCTGTCTTCTTTCTCTCCACTCCTACAGCTTCCTTCTTCTTCTGCTCAACTGTCTTCTATTTTGTCATTCCACTCGCCACTCATCTACTTTTTATATATTCACTCTTCCATCCCATGTATCCTGCCTGGCTCTCCTCTACATTTTTCTTGTACTGGACTCCATGAAAACTTACCAAGTATTTGCATCACATTACTAAAGTGTGCACATCCCTTCTTGTCAGAAAAATAAATCTGCCATGCTTTAAATTAGGAAAACACACAGAACTTTAAATTCCCGAGAATCCATTAGGTTTCCTTACGGCCAAACTCTCATTGACACTGATATGGAAGAGATTATGCAAATGTGTCATAAGGCATGAAATTGTTACTCCCAAAATCCGGCTTCCAGCCATAACAAAATGCGTACATTTTGGAAACATATAAATGGAGCCAATCACACATGAAAGTGTATAAATACAACATTAGGAGGGCAAAACACAGGATTATTAATCGATTCGATGTTGCATTTTTATTGACTAAAACTATAAGCTTGTTCAGGGAGAGAGGTGTGTTTGGAAAAACAAGGCAACATAAAAAATATCAAAAGCAAACCAAACTGATTAATGCAATTTAACATCTGGTTAACGGGAAACTGGCTGCTAAGTTTGAATGGCAGTGTCACAGAAGACACACAGACATGCATATATAAAAATATAACTGCCTTCCAGGTGTAAGTTGTTTTTAAACCCGATTGTTAAACCTGGTGTGTGAACGAAAATGTTCCAAAACTTTGCTGCTTGAAAATATTTAAGGGAAATAGTTCAGGCAGTCCAATGGGAAAGCTTGTTACAAAGGAAAAGGCAATCAAATGTTGTTCTGGATTTCTTGAGTAGTTCGCAGAGAAAAAAGATCTATCAAAGACGAGGGAAGTAAGCACCTGTTCCTCATTTGAACAAAGAACAATTTTATGGTAAGGCTTGGAGGCCAAAATTGTGCATATTTCTTTATTGCTCCCAAGCACAGCAGCAACAAGACTAGAATACTGAATTTAAATTAGAACCATCAACATTCTTGAACATGCATAAATACTCAGATCCCACCGCCATCGTCCATCCTTGTTGCTGCTCATGCACAGATAAATACTATGCCTGAGTAAACAACATCCACAGCTGATGCCATTGACCACATGTATATTACACACAGAATCAAACAGAGACCACACATAGTGGTACATACAAAGACCCAGATGGGTGGATAAATGGAGCAGTACATGAGTGTGTGGGTAAATGGGGTGTATGTCTATTTAGGTGTTTTTATAGTGCCTCATCTACTGTTTTCAAATCATCTTATTGCTGTTAGGTGTCTCAATCCATGTCTGTGCACTTTCTCTCATACTAATAGGGCTATCTAATGATAAGAGATTTTTACCTCTATTAACATTATACTTGTTTTGCTGCCCCAATTAAAAATAAAACACAACACATCAGGAAGCCTAAAGTCCAACTAGTATTTATGTGAAATAACAAGCAGCACAGCAGAAAATCACAGACAATTGTCATATCTTGCTAGAAAACTGTCAATTTGACAAAGAGCTAAAATTAATAAAAGACCAAAACCAATATATATTATGGACTATTCTTGCAAAATCCCACTACCACTTGCAAGGTTTAAAAGCGAGGTTGCATTTTTGTGAAATGTAAAAGCTACAAAACTGATCTATATGGCTTCTGGGTATACCAGAGTCACAAAAATGATCAAGTTCAGTTTTGCAGGAAGCCTCAAACTAATATAAAACTATATCCATATTTGATTCAAATAGTTAATACATTCAGGGCTATATGTGGAGTTGTTAACACAATATTATATGAGAGTATTAGCCAACAATCAGATGTATATTCCCCAGAGAACCTCCCGCTATTTACCACCTAGGAAGGTCTGATGTTCTGTTTGAAAGTTCCTGCTCAGTGGCTGCAGGTTTGCTTCGCTTTTTTTTTGTTACGTTGGAACATAACAGGCATTAAGGAAAAGTTAACATACCCCGCCTGGTTAGACTTTAGTGCCAAGTAGGATTTTGTAGTACTCCAGGAGACTTGGGCTACCACTCCTATTTTTTGTCCAGGGTTTACTTACCATTCCTGCAATCCCTTCTTCTCGAAGAAGAGCTAAAGGGGTCCTTCCATCTGGGTCATCTGCATTTGAAAGTGGAAGTCTCAGTCTTAGCTACTGGGAGTTCTGCTTTTCAAGCTGGGTTAGTTGAAGGCACCTCAAGCCCCTATTTTTTTTTTGTTGGCAAATTTCTACAATAACGATTTTTTAAATCCAGTAAGTGCTCAATTTATTGATTTCTTTTCTTTTTAATCCTGTCTGAATTCTACTACAGAGGGGGTTTGCTCCCAAGCAAATTATCTCTTATATGGGGATTTCAGTGCAAAATAAGCAGCTTTTCCTGAGGATTAGTCCAGATCAAGCTGTTCTTCAAAGGCGGATGGGCTCTAGAGAAAAGGAGTTAGGGCTCTTTCTCTCAGATAATGACCTGGTTGACATGGTCTGCATATTTAGCAGCGGTGGTCCTCTGAAGACCTCATTTTGGGGGCGGGTCCCAAATATTGATTTAATTTTTTCCACCAGAGCCGTTTCCCGAGTGATTATAATGCTCCTATAGCTGAAGGTTACTTCCTTGTGCAGAAGGCCAAAGCACCAGTTGCCTCCATTGCAATCACCCAGCACTCAAATGATGGTCTCAGACTTGGTTGCCTTCTAAAATAACCCTTGTCCACTTTAGGTTTACTTCTAAGGTACCATGAGGAGATCTTTCGGAGCTGCTTGGCAAATGTGAGTGGTGGTATAGTGTTGGATTATTATGAAAATCTTTTTTAAGTATTCAGAGCTATTTGCAGAAGCCTAGTCGGCATAAATTAGAGTACCCTCGCTAGTTTGATAAGCATTGCTAAGTGGATTATCGATGATAAGGAATGTGCCTTCTAATTCCCCTAAACATACCCATAAGAAAAAGACTGTGAGGCTGCACTATAAATGCACCCTGAAAGTGAGGAGGGAATCTCTGTTTTAGAGGGACTGGGATCTGCTGGAATTTGCAGTCATAAATAATAATAGCAAGACTGTTTGGAATTTGGTGAATAGGATTATGCAATGAGGTGCTTTGGTGAGTCCTCTTCTTTCTTCTATTATGCCTGGCTCTGATTGGGTCTCGTATTTTGGCACAATTTACCATATAGCAGAGGATAAGAGCTTAGGGGCTCTTTAACAGGGTAAAATGAGTAATCCCCCCTGCCTGAATTTTACATTGCAAAAGTAGAAGTTTCCATAAGACATAGTCCAGGCAGAAACATGCCTGGCCCAGAAGGGGAGCCCATGGCCATTATCAAATGCAACATAGATATTTGGGGCTTCTTGTTAACCAACACTTTTAACAACTCTCTATTTAACAAGATCTAATGCTCCTGGGTGGCATCCATTATAGTCCCTATCTTTAAAAAAAAGGACCGCAATTTGCCTAAGTGCTACCGTCTGATTTCTTTATTGCATAGCACAGTTAGGATTGTGGGAAGGGTGGTTTTTGAGCATATAAGAGACTGAGTAAACCAATATAATACCTTGTGCCCTTTTAAGTTTTGTTTTTGCTCAGGGCTAGGTATGGTGGAAAAGTGCCTGAAGTTAAAGCCGATTGTTGGCAAATACACCATAGCTAGATACTGTCCACTGTACCTGACCTTTATGGATTCATCCACAGTATTGGACTGTGAGAATAGACCTAAACTTTGGTTGATGCTGTTAGATCTCGAAATGGATCTTGCTCTGGAGTACTTTCTATATACTTTGAATGAGAATATGACTGCTAGTGTAAGATATGGTTCTGCGGGTGAAATGTCAGACTCTTTTCCATTTACTAAAGGGAAGTGCAAAGGATGTATCTTGGCGCTTCTGTTGTTTATTATTTATATGAATAATTTTGGATCACATTTGTCTAGTGTGACCACTGATGTTCCAAGGAAAAGGGAATCAGTTGGTCCCCTGGTTACTCTACTAAGATTCTCACAAATGTGGAATGCACCACCAACAGCACGAAAGATTATGTCCCTCCACTGTTAATATTGTATAAACAGTTGCTTTATTCTTCAATGTTCAATAAAAGAAAACAGCCAAACAGCTGACGCGTTATAACTGGCTTATATATGTATAGGTGCCATTATATAGCAATGTTGAACTTTGCCAAACAATGTACTATATAAGGATACCCATTTCATGAGTGGGTACTTTCTTGGCACATGGCCCATAGTCATAACATTTGTTCTAAAATATTCTCTTCTTTCTACCAGTATTTACAGGCTAAATCACACTCTTTATGTTTTATTCATCATTCCTAACTATGATCTTCATATTTCTATGTTATGATTCTACCTAGCGTCATTGGATGATGGGCCCATGACGCCCTCACTTGTATACTCTTAATTCACTTGACTCCCCAGTTTTTTTGAGATTTTTAGACATCCCCAGACTCTCAGAAGCGTTTCTAAGGATACTGCGTGGTACGTGCAACAAACGTAACGATGGTGGGTCTGCCCTTGGATTTTTAGATACTCTTTTCAGACACTCCCTAGCATCCAATTCGGGTGCCTCCCATGTGGCCATGCTTCATGTTGTTTAATAGACTCCTGTGGCCCCAGGTCTCTCATCAGCATTGAAGAGGAACTTACACGGACGGTCCTGTCCTCTTGTTGGTAAGGTAAGCGGGGGTAATATACTCATAGGTTGTATATTGGGAATCATGGGGTTTCTCGGCCTTGATGGTTATTCCCTCAAGGGACTATTTATGCCCTGGCTTACTTCCAGTGGGTATAGACAATTACATTTGTGAATCATGTGTGCCTAATGTTTTTTATCAGAGGGACTCATTGCTATTGTTGTTTTACCACCACGGCTATTATTTGTTCTATTATTTACTCCTAACACCAAGACGGGCATGAGTATGACCACATGTGATTTATGTAGGCCATGAAATCTCTCATTGAGAGTCTTACTTATAATGAGCCCCCCCCCCCACGCTGCCTGGAGATTGACCCTCCTATGAGGGGGCGGACTTGGGAGCTTTACTTCACATTTTGGGTGCCGCCTTTCTTATGTTCTACAGCTAGGACACCAGACAGCTCTTGTGTTTGTGTGCTCGCCTCTTTGAAACCCTTCACCACCCACCCCTAGATAACTCTTTCAAATTGTTCATAATGCTTGTTCAACACCTGTTAGTACTTTCGTTCTAGTGGTTGATTTAACACCTCCATACTGCTGTAACAGACATAATTCACTCACTAGCATGAGGTCTATTTTTTCCTCCATGCTTGCTATCTTTCTTTACAGGCACAGGAGCCTTTGTACTTCCAACTATCCCTGGATCCAGGAGGGAACAGCTGTCACATAGGGCCATTACAGATCTTTATTCAAATATTCTAATGACTCATTACTATAGACGTTTAGACTGACTTGCGAAGGTATGTTGTCCTAGTAAACTCACAATTTCATAGGCAACACCTTGTTCAGATTATGGTTTGATACATTTTTCCTTAGATCAAATTATGTTCTCTATACACGTGGTTTGGTGTTTTCACTTTCTCTATCTTTTTTATTTATCTACTTACAATCGGCTCACAAGCCTGTTCTATATTTGCTGTGTCCTCAACTCGCTCATTCTCTATCTTTCTTATTTGTTTACTTACAATCGGCTTACAAGCCTGTTCTATTTTGCTGTGTCCTCAACTTGCTCATTCTCCCTTTAATGTTATTATACTGTGAGCACTGGTGCAGTAAATTGTATATGTTTTGTCACCAACTTGCTGTCTCTTTCTTCAATGGAGAATTGTTAATGTGACTCTGTCATGTTGGCTTTTTTAAATGTAATGTCTTCCACTTAGGAATCCTGTATAGGCAAATTTATGTTGACCTTTTTAAGCGTTAATATATATGTATATATTATCTACTGGCGGTCGCCAGTAGATAGTTATAGTTAGGACCGTGTTTCCATAGGAAATCCGCAGCATTCTATTTGGAATAACTTTGGCGCCGGTTGACGAATCCTCGCAAAATTTTCAAAATAGGTGGGGCGCTCCGCTCCACTCCTACCCTGAAAGTCTCGGGGGGATTCGTCAAGCGGGGGCTGAGAAAAAAGGGGGGTCCCAAAACGCGTTTTCCCCATGCAATTTTCCATAGGGACCTTTAGTCCAAGGTACAGCCCGAACGGCTGAACAGAATTACTTGAAATTTGGCAGAGAGGTAGTCCTCAGGTCAGGGAAGTGCCTTTTGCAGGTCTGGTGTCAATCTGTTCAGTAGTTCCTGAGAAAATCAAAAGTAAAATCACATATATATGTGGGCGGAGCCTAACCACACATCTCATCCTGAGATCTGATTGGCTGTCAGCACTTCATCCAAGAAGTGTTGGCAGCCATCTTGGGACCAATATACATGATAGCACCTCATTAAAAAGCATTGCAGTTAATAGAAGGTTTTAAGACTTTAGTTACATTATAAATCATTTGTTGATGGTACCATACTCATTTTAGGAATTGTGGTATGTTCTAAGGTGATTTCACCATGTGAAAAAGCCTTCTGCTGGGATATCATGACTGAGAGAAAAATATTTTCTCATGCTTTTCCCACAGAGGTTTGGAAGGTGATCTATAAGCTAAACTGAGAGCTTATTTTCTGTAAATTCACATTATCTTTCTCAGTCATGTGAGAATGAAGTCTGACATTCTCAGTAAAACATGTACATCCAACAAGGGCAGAGACTGTCAGTTGATTCCTTTGTGTTCTACTGCAGCTTCCCAGAGTGTTCCAAAGAACAACTAGAGCGCTAACAGTCCTACTTATGATAAACGTATGGCACACCTGAAGCCATCTTGCTTGGATTAAAGTGGTAACTCTTAAAACATTTAATTTAAAAAGGAACAAAATGAGGGGGTTCATTTTTCCATAAAAAGTATGATTAGTGCTGCAGAAAGAAAAATTAGGGCACATTTTGAGTGACTTCTCAAATCCTCTTCTATTTCATTAAAAAATTCTGACATGCAGACTGAAACATGCACTTTCAATACCAGCAGCAGTTTTCCCTGGTGAGCAGTAGCTTTACTACAGTGATCTAATGAGCAAAAAGAGTGCTAACATTCTGAATTTATGGCAAATATGTGACACATCTGAATGCCTTCTTGATGGAATCAAAGTAAAAAACTGAAAGTATTTCCTACTGAGGAGACTGCAGTAAATGAGGAAATTAGGAAACTTCATAACAAATAAGTCTCCCAAGATGGCCACCAGAGACAAAAGAGCCCAAATGTAGCCCAAATATCACCCAGATGTAGCCCAAGTAAAGCCCAATGACAGAATGTCCCAGAGTGTTCTTAAAAACAACTAGAGCGCTTACTGTCTTCATTATGACAAAAGTATGGCACACCTGAAGCCATCTTGATTGGAATAAACTGATAACACTTAAAACATTTAATTTAAAAAGGAACACAATGAGGGGGTTCATTTTGCCATAAAAATTATGAATAATGCTGAAGAAAGAAAATGAGGGCACATTTTGAGTGACTTCTCAAATCCTCTTGTATTTCATTAAAAAATTCTGACATGCAGACTGAAACATGCACTTTTAATACCAGGAGCAGACTGCCATGGTGAACAGTAGTTTTACTACAGTGATCTAATGAGCAACTAGAGTGCTAACATTCAGAATTTATGGCAAATGTATGGCATATCTGAATACCTGCATGATGGAATCAAAGTAAAAAACTGAAAGCATTTCCTACTGAGGAGACTGCAGTACATGAGGAAATTAGGAAACTTCATAACAAATAAATCTCCCAAGATCGCCACCGGAGACAAAAGAGCTCAAATGTAGCCCAAAATCACCCAGATGTAGCCCAAATATAGCCCAATGACAGAAGTGTGCAAAACACTTATTATTTTGTGTTTTTGCAGTGTTATATAGTGCAGACTTGTCAGGTATTGGAGTGCTTTACATGAGCATTGGTTACATCACACAAGAACAAATTCATTTTGGTTGTAGACATGGGGAGACTAAGTGATTTGACCAGAATCACAGAATGTCGAGCTGAAGCAGAAACTCCAACCTGGTTCCCCAGTTGCAAAGTCTGCAGTTCTGGAAGTAACACCACATCCTCTCCCCTAAGTGCAACATTTAATCAAGTGGTCAACTGGATAAAAAAACATAAAGATAACAAATAATTTAAAAGTGCTTTGTCGCTATTTGAAAACTCAGAAAATATGTCCTTATTTTAGTCTTTTAGAGCACTAACCATAATTTTGATGCCAATAAGACCCTCTCATATATGTAATTTCTAAAGGAAATGCTCTAGGTATTACAGTTTTGATTACATCAAGATGACGTCAGGCGTTCCACACTTTTGTAATAAATATAGAATGTTAGCAATCTAGTTGTTCATTAGGATACTGTTGAGAGGCAGAGGCCAGGGGCACGGACTCTGAAAACTGAAGGCAGGTAGGAGGGTGCAAAGGCAATAATTTAACCACACTGAGCAGGCAGGAAGGGCCGTGGCAGCACAACAGACTATGGAGGGCAGTGGAAAGGGGGGCAGGGGCAACAAACCAACAATACAGGACTTGCAAGAGAGGCTGTGGCAATGTAATAGACCATTGTGGGCAGAAGGAAGAGGCAATGGTAGTACAACCATACATGCCAACAGACCCGATTCAGCCAGGAAACGTCCAATGTTTTTAAGCTCAAATGGTCTTTATTTGATCTGTCTCCTGTCTACAATCTCCTCTTTTTCAATGTAACTCAAAGGGGAAAATCAATACCCCAGTTTTTTTTCAAAATCTCCCTCTTACCAAGTTCAAAATGTTCGCAAGTATGGTACATTGGATCATGAAAGGAAATGGGGTAGGGACATGGACTTGGATAACAGAGGACGGGAGGGACATGGAGAGGTGCACCAAACTGACCCTGCAGGGCAGGCATCAGGGTTTGCAGCAGCACAATACACCACACAGGGCATGCGGGACGGGAGTGCAGCACAACAATCCATAGAAAGCAAGAGGGAGGGGACAGGACCATGCTCATGGACAACAGAGAACAGAGGGGCAAGAGGCAATGGTAGCTATCTGACCATAATGGACAGACAGGAGAGAAAGCTGCAGCATAACAGACCATAAAGGGCAGGAACGACGGATCAGGGGCATTACAATGGAACAGACAAGCCAGGAGGGAGGGAGTAGGGGTCTGCACATGTAAACAGAGGGCTGGGGGCAAGGGGGCAGGGCAGGAGCAGCAAGATAGCCATGGAGGTCAGGCAGGATGGGCACTAGAAGCAAGACACACCATGAAGAGCAACAGTGAGACTGTGATGGCATACACACAGACCATAGAGGGAAGGTGGGAGGGGGTCAGGGGCAGCTAACTGACCACACAGGGAAGGTGGGAGGGGCCATGGCAGCACAGAAGACCATGCATGGCAAGTGGGAGGGTTAGTGGCAGCACAATGGCTATGATGGGCAAGAAGGAGGGTGCAGGGTATGCACAAAGGACGATGGAGGATAAAAGGGAGGGTCAGGACCTGTGCACAGACAAGAAAGTTCAGGGGAAGGGGCCTCACAATAGACCGCACGGGGCAGGCAGGAGGAGCAGTTGCAGCACAACAGACCAGGGAGGGCAGAAGGGTGTGGCAGTACAATGGACCATGTAGGACAGGAGGAAGAGGATAGGGGCATGGCATGTGGACAGCCAGGGTGGAGGTGGCAGGGACAGGTTACAGTCATCTGACAATGCTAGGCAGGTGGGAGGGGAGTGGCAGCTCAACAGAACACTCAGAGTAGATAGGAGTGGCAGGTCCATGGAACATGGTGGGCAAAAAGTATGGAGCAGGGGCATGCACAAAGACATCGGAGGGCAGGGGGAAGGAGAATAGGGGCAGCAAGCTAAGCACAGAGTTTAAGCAGGAGGTCAATGATGGGGCATAGAATTGGGCAATGGAGGGCAGGAGGAGTGGACTGGTACATCATACTAAATTGAGGGCAGTGGCAGCACATCAGACCATGCATGGCAGGAGGGAGGAGGCTAGTCCATGGATTCACACAACAGAGGATAGGGAGGAGGGGGATGGGGCAGCAAGCTAACTGTTCAGAGAAGGCGGGTATTAGGAACTTTATTGTTTTTAAAACGTGTGTCTGTGCGAACTACTTAAAATATGAACAAGTATGCAGCATAATCTCACTTTTATTCAGAAAGAAGAGGACGTTTGTGACTGTGACTCCGGGCTCACTTGGCAGAAACAACCCCTGACCCTCCACCCCCTATCGCAAAATGTAATGCCCGTGAAAAGGGTAGGTGAACACAGTGTTATATAGAACATAGTCCTGAGAACACGATTGAAAATGAAAACTAGATATAGTGTATGGTATAAACTATGCACCAAAAAGTGTGATATAAGATGAACCGGGCGTGAAATATAATATGCAATACATTGTGCGCAATGACAGATTCATTGGAGAGCGCGAGATAGAACAGGCACTAGCGCGTGCTATGCGATATGCGCCTTGGAGTGTAATATGCACAGGGCAGTGTTGTGTAACCTAGCTAGTCTCTAAAGTTGTAATATAAAATATGTGCTGGGGAGTGTAATGTTGCATATGCACTGTGACAAAGATATGGATCCCAGTTTGTAATATGTATGGCGTTATAACATAGGCATCGAGGAAGGCACGTTAGATGGGGCAATATAACCCGTGCGAAGACAAGTGTGGCATGACATATTCACGGGGTGGTGTTACAGTGCACATGGGCTAGAGAGTGTCATAGCATATGCACTAGCTAGTGGAATACAACACAGAGGTGTGTGGCACTCAGCAGGCAATGGTGGGTGTAACACAGCATTGGGCTCTGCCAGGAGCGCGCTGTGACTCTCAAGTGATGTTCGTCCCCTTTCCAGAGAGTAAAATAAAAAGTATTACACATCCGGCAGTGGATGTGTGTTTTATAAACCGTGAGGGGGGTTTCTTGCATAGTTTTGGTCGAATTTTTGTCGAATCCCCTTTGAATGGCTTGGTGTGCATGTGTATTAAATGTGCCCGTCAATAGCTACCCATGTTTGTATAAATAAACGACAAGGGTGTCTACCGGGATTAGGCACAGTAGGGCATCAGACATGTCAGAGCTTCACTAGTGGTGTAAATACATTCCACGTGGATTCATTGTATGCATAGTCGCCTTTTAATGAATATTACGCAAATCGTCATGGTGATAGGTACGTACGGTTTGTCCAGCATGTCCTAGGTGTGTCTATAAATATATATTTTTTTAAAATAATAAAAAACAGTGGCCGGCCCTGGGGATTGGGGTCAAAAAAATATAATTAGGAGACAGGCCCTGGGGGATGGGGTCATCAGGGCCAATAAATTAGAATCAGAAGGGGAACCACACAGCCCCCCTTCTTAAACAATTAAAATAAATAAAAGACTGGCATCGTGCCGGCGGCCACGCCCCCTCCTTGCAGCACTCTGCAAACGCGCCCCCTGGTGAGTTGTAAGTTGGGGAATTAATTCCTCTTCAATACTGAGGGTCCCTGAGGGCCAACTAGCCCAACAGGCATCTCCAGTATGCGCCAGGGAGATGCGCTGCAGACAGGTGTTCTGAGGCCAAGCCCCTTTATACACCTCTCTGCAACGCAGCTCTGTGGCGCTTACTGGAGGTACCTAGTGGTCTAGTTTGACCCTAGGGACCCTTAGGATTCAAGGGGACTTAATCTCTCAACTTAGAACAGCCACAGGGCGCGTTTACACAGTGGTGAAGGGAGGGGACGGGGCCTGAGGTGACGTGTGCAAACACGCACTATGGCACGTTTTAAATTGGGGATATAATTTCCCTTCAATACTGAGGGCCCCTGGGGGCTAACTAGCCCACGAAGTGCTTCCAGTAAGCGCCACTGAGCTGCATTGCAGAGAGGTGGTCCAGGCCGTGCCACTTTTTACACCTCTCTGCAACGCAGCTCTGTGGCACTTACTGGAGGTACCTAGTGGGCTAGTTGGACCCTAGGGACCCTCAGGATTCAAATGAACTTAATCTCCCAACTAAAAACGGACACAGGGCATGTTTACACAGTGGTGAAGGGAGGGGACGGGGCCTGAGTTAACGTGTGCAAAAACGTCCTGTGGCCTGTTTTAAGAGGTAGTTTTAATCCCCCTGCCCTATTATATACTAGGGGCTTACAGAGGAGGTCATGCTAATCACAGGGGGAACCCAACGCATAATGTTCCCTAGTGTATGTAGGTGTTTTCACTGTATTCTAAGTGTCTTTTAACATAGCACTGGCTCTAGGACTGGTTAGTCAGACTCAGTTACCACCAGTATCCGTCTGAATACGTTGAGGGTACAGGATGATTTTGCAACAAGGCTTCTTTCTGCTCTTCTTTTTGTTCTTTCTGCACGTTATCCTTCTTCCTGCACTTTTCTTCGTCTTTGAGTACTTCTGTTGCTTCTTTCTGCACTTCTTTTTTTTCTTTCTGTGCATTTTTTCTTCTTTCTTCACATGTCCTATCTCTGTAGGCATAGTTGGAAATTAGCATTTAAAAAACCTTTGAAATTCACAGAAAAAACCATAGGTTTCAGGCACGTTATAGTTAGGAATTAGCATTTAAAAAACCTCAGAAATTCACTGAAAAAACCATAGGTTTCAGGGGTGTTATAGTTAGCTGGACTTTTCACTTGTACAAAACCATTGAAATTCCCCCGTTATAGTTAGTTCAGCTAACTATAACTCGCGCGCCCGCAATGCACTGCTGATGACGTCACATATTACATCACTCATGACATGGTCAGTGACATCACTCATGACATCACTGATGACATCTCAAATGACATCACTGATGACATCACTGATGACATCATCCTTGTGATAGAGTAGCAGACCTCCTCTCACCCTAATATAACCTTTGATACACACATTCAAAAATAGAGACTAAAATTTTCAAAACAATGGACATACCAATACCAGTTACGACAACCTCTTCAGTAATTCTAAGATCCACATACACATCCACTCATTCACCAACAGTCCTATACAGTCACTCATACATGTACTCACTCATCATATGTACTCATACACCTATACATCCTGTTACACAATGCCACTCATCCATAGAGTTACTCACACACATAGTCACTCATGCTAATAAAGAATCAAACATACATTTACTTGCATATACAGTTATACACACACCACCACACTTACTTCTACGGAAACTTACACATACTTAGTCTTTTAAACAATCACTTATAGAAACACATACTTATTCATACAGGAACTCTTTCAATCTCTCACTCTAAGATATACTCACTTATATACACCAATAGTCACATATACTAGTTTAAAACATATGTAGTTACTCATAAAGACACTATTGAGACAGTCATTCACTCAGTAACACACCCATACACACACTCATCCACCCATACAGTCCTGCACACATGCTGTCTTCAACACATACAAACAGTGAGTCACTCATTCATGCACCTATGCACTACGTAATACCCCCCACCGAACCATGCAGACACTCAGACTGATACTCAAAAAACCAACTAATAACCTATATAGACACCCATGTAGCTACTCACCAACCCATGCAGCCACTTATACACAAAGTGAGAGACTGATACAGATATTTACATATTTAAACATTACTCACTAAGCCATGTATTCACTATGATACACTTAATCAGTCAGTTACACAATCAATTTTTCAAAAACAAATCATCCATTTATACACTTATATACCCATTTATTCTTCCATCGACCTTGAGATATACATATATAAAACATATTTAATTTTCAGAAAAACACACATTCACTGGATGATGTCATCAGTGATGTCATCAGTGATGTCATTTGAGATGTCATCAGTGATGTCATCAGTGATGTCACTGACCATGTCATGAGTGATGTAATATGTGACGTCATCAGCAGTGCATTGCGGGCGCGCAAGTTATAGTTAGCTGAACTAACTATAGCGGGGGAATTTCAATGGTTTTGTACAAGTGAAAAGTCCAGCTAACTATAACACCACTGAAACCTATGGTTTTTTCAGTGAATTTCTGAGGTTTTTTAGATGCTAATTCCTAACTATAACGTGCCTGAAACCTATGTTTTTTTCTGTGAATATATATATATATATATGTTGTCATGTGTCAATGTCCATCTGTGGATATTTATGTTGTATTATACACTATATGTTTAATGTATTTCCCAGCCCTGATGAAGTCCACACCAGTTGGACAAAACGCGTTGGCTGTTTGGCTGTTTTCTTTCATTGAACTTGAAGAATAAAGCAACTGTTGATACAATATTAACAGTGGATGGACATAATCTTTTCTGGTGTTGGTGGTGCATTCCATATTTGTGTGAATTTGGACATTAGTCTTGGAGACTGCTCCTTGGAAACAGCAGGAATGGTGGATATGCACACCGTTTGAGCGAAAAGGCTCACAATTTGGGACTCTTTTTTTTGGGCGATTGTTGTGTGGGGAGGCGCGTCACAAGTACACAGTTGTATACTTTTCCGGGCTTGCTGTTTTAAGTTTGGAAGTGTATTACTCTACTCAGATGATGCAGTTCTCTTGGCTCAGACTCCCAGAACTTTGCCCTCCCAGAGGCATTTGTATATTTTATGAGGAACCTTGTTTAAACACTAGTTTTGGAAAGTCCCACATCATGGCATGTTGCCCAGGCATAAAAGGGGCCACTTTGATGTGTATCAATAATCAATCTGTGTAAAGCGTGAACAATTTTTGTCATCTTGGAGTCATCATTGACTCATTGGGATCTTCGAAGACTCAGGTTACCTCTGCTCGGTTGAAATTGAGTAGATCCGCTGGGACCCTTTTCAGAATTTCCCAGGTGGCAGGTAAGAGTTCAATTGCACCTTGTTTCAATATTTACAATGTACAATGTATTCCCGTGGCTTTGCATGATGCAGGGATTTGGGGCTATTTTAAACTGTCCTCCATACAGTTAGAGGAGGTCCGTATCTCCAAACGACTGCTCCATCTGCATCTGACCAGTTCCTATTTTATTATTCACTCGGAGTTAGATCAAACCTTCATTACATACAAAATCAAAGTGGCCCCACTCCTACTTTGGTTTAACACATGGACTAATGCCAACGCCAATCTGTACAGGGACATTATTTTAGATTTTCTCAAACAAGATAGGGCCTGTCTATGCCTTGGCTATGATATGTCTGCAAACTGTTCTGTGCATTAGGTTTGTCTGAGATGTTTCATGCACCATGCACTTTATAAAAATCTGACAAGAAAGTGGTTAGGGCCTTATTTCACAATGTGGCCACTCAAACAGATTATGCTCGGAGTCTAATAAAAGCACAGTCAGAGAGTCAGTACATTGTGCTTAAAATGCCTGAGGTACCAGGGATCTATCTATCTTTACCCCTCTCGCGGAGGAAGAGATCAGTCTCATTCCGCTCTAGGGTGGGTACTGTATGGTGTCTTTTTAGTTTTTGGGAAGGAGCTTTTAATCAGGGAATGTGCAATTTAGCCTGCCTTGTGACAGTTCAGCGGAACAAACCTTGTTGCAATTTATGTTTTTTTGTAAATATTATAGAGGTCCATTTGTTTTTTATTTCAAGCCAATTTTAAAAGTTCTCTATTTTAGAAAATGCATGGATGCGTTATTTTATCTTTACCTTTCAGGAAGCCTAGATATTTGTATGTGTATTTCTTGATGCAGCAGCAAGAAGTAGAAAATCGAGGATGGGTTGATTCAGAAATATATCCTTTGTTTAAATCGCCTGTTTCCCTCGGAAGGATGAATGTGATTGTTTTAGCTATGTTTTATACTAGTAATGATGCATTGTACTCCCCTTTATGTTTTATGGAAAAACAAATAAAGATGAACTGAACATTAGATTATATAAGAGTAATATTAGCATAACACAGACAAGATTTTGAGTTTGTTTTCACACTCCTGTTGTCAGTGCCTTAAGAGATGGTGTAGTGTAATTTTCATTCTATGTGTCACTTACTGCTATCTGCAGGTTGTGGGTTTCTAAACAGTTGTCTGCATATTCAGACCAGACTTGCATCTTTTACCAGCCTGTGTGAGAAAAATGAGTGTAAGAACGAACATCCATCCGGTAGTATCGATGGGTAGACTGTGGTGTACATAAATGCAGTCTGAAAAATACTTACCTGGACCTGCAGTTCCACTAACCATTGCAACAAAGTATACGTATCATCAATATGGAGGTCTGCCCGCCCAATTTAAATGTGGGTGGACCGTAGGTTTGGCCACAGTGGAGACTACTCAGTCTCCTCTTTGGCCAAACCTCTCCGACAGTCCTGGGGAGTAGGAGTCACCAGAGAAATGGCTACAAGCCTGTCTGCCCAAATTAGATGGTAGGACATGTATTAATTTTTAGCTGTTCCTTACAGTAAGGAACAGTAAAAGAGTAACTCCCCAGCCATGGGAGAAGTCTTCCATGACGAGGGTAGCATTACTTTTTTTCTTTAAAGAAAGAAAATCCTGATCTGGGATTTTCTTTTTCAAAAGTATACTGTTTGCTACAGGGTTGCATCCTTCTGACACAGCCATGAAGCAAACAGTAAAATGCATTGACACGAACTGCTGTGACTGTGGTTCCTGCCAATGCCTTCATAAATGACCACCTGCTTGGCGGTCATTTATAAATTAGGTGGGCAAAGTCTCCACTATCGGGACATCCACCAAATATAAATTAGACCCTAAATATCTTATTCGGTATTAAAGGCTTGATGGCCTCATCAGATGCTTTGCCCATGGCTGGATCCACTGATCTTTGATACTGATCAGCAAGGAAGACTGGCAGTTGAGCTACAGTAATGGTCTTTGCAGAAAGTTGTATTACCACCTACAGAGCAATGGAAAGGCAGCCAAGTGAGGTGCACGCAGTGCAGATTCACCCAATCCACTTCCACATTCAAAGCATAGAGACTGCGTGAATCGTTCAGCCCAACCTGTCCAAAGGAGTTAACCTCTCTTTAAACATGCCTGCTGTATGTTTATGACGTAGGGACCTATAGAGAAAAAAACTATTAACAGCCATGTATCTCAGTCAGATTTGGCACAGAATATTGGAAAAGATACTTTGTTAAGATAGTTTCACAACAGAGTTCATGAATATATCATGCAAGTCTATACAACTTTTCCATTCCATTACCAACTAATTCTGCTTCAATATCAATGAAAAAAACACCAAAACATAAGACAGTAGTCTGAATATCATTAGGTAGCCAATCTTTACATGAACCCTCAGAATGTTCCTCTGGGTGCCACAATCATCACAACCAACTTGAACTATGGTGGCATGCTATGTACACCAAGAACTGCCTTTGGATAACCTCATGCACAGCAGACATAAACTGTTATCGTAACTCACACTGCTGCCTGCACTGTATTTCCATCCTACATAACGTGGTAGTGCTCCAATTTACTTTCCCACTTCCTTGATTTATTTTCACAAGGGGCTGTTTCAACCTTTTAGCTTTTCTTGATAATCTTCTGATAATCTTAGTGGTGTTGGAATATATGTCTGAAATTTCACCCTGATGATGGTCTTCCAAGTAATATGCAGTTAGGTATGGCTACCATGTTCAAGAAAATGTACTTGAATCAACTGTGATGTCCCTTATGAATGCATCCTTTCACCAACTCTCTGTGATCACTGTTTGCTACCTTCCTTCAACCTCCTTCCTGTTCTACAGAGAAGCAGCAGCGGCCCATGCAGGTAAGAGCGGTGGGCCAGGTTAGGGGGGATTCGGCAGATAACCATGAGGGGAAATTAAATAAATAATTAACTTTCAGTCGTCTGTCGAAATCCCCCCCTTCACCGGCCCCACCGCCACACCACTCTTACCTACAAAGCTTCTGCTGCAGAGAAGTAATACATTTTATATTTATGAATCATACCAGATATCCCTGCATCGCTTGTGGATCTCAGTGCAACAATGAAAATAAAGGAGAAGTGCATTCAGCATACAAGGCTTTTTGCATTAAAAGGAGGTGTTTGAAGAGGCAAGTCTAAAGGTTTTCTGAAAATCTTTGCTTACTGAATGTTACATTAGGACTATTTTGGGCAGGGAAGAACTGTGAGGCACACCCAATCCAGTGAACAGCACATCAGCACTGTTTGATTGAGCCATGTTGAAGTACATATTGAACGTTTTGCTAATAAGGATTTTTTTCTGCAATAAATCAAACCTACACAAATAGCAGGATGACATAAGGACCACAGTGAGGGTTCTCATGTTGACAAGCGTAAACCACAGTGTATATGTTGTGCTTCTCTATGCACCTTGTGGGAAACTGCAATATGCGACGTTCTTAGTTAAAAGTGTGCTATAAATTTCTTAACCCACTAATACCAACAAACATAATGAATTTTACTATACACTTTCTCAACAGATATTTGGGCATTTCAAAAATGATCTCTCACTCTAACTTAGAAAATGCATGGTCCCTGTGCCAACGAAAGTACCTAGTTTGTATTTTTGAAACCTACAACCTCTTAACTCAGAAGGAGGGAATGGGAGGCATCACAGGCCATGCCAACATTTGGGATGGTACTGTGAAATGTTTTCCTAGAAAACAGGGGACCCAAGTAAATCTCATTCTGTTAATAAATCAACTAAGACTTATCTCACCCCTAAAACTCAAGGGAAATCACACTTTTGTTATTCACTTGCTAACATTACTTTCAGTGTGTCGGTATTACAATTTTATAAAGTATTTAAATGATCAGACAGATAAAAAAAAAAAATTCACGACGAAAAAGTTACTTTTTTAAATATAGCAAAGTAAATATGAAATAAAAAGTTACAATGGTAGACATCGATATGTCAATGAATATAGTCTGAATTTCTCAAAAGCATCAGTAGGTAAAAATAACCGGGGTTGGTGAGTAAGGCATTTGGGGAAAACAGGAAAGGAAGTGTAATCAGAAATCTATGTGACATTGAGTTCATTGACATTAATAAACCACTCTGTGAGAGAAAGAAAACGACTGTCCTGATGGCGAATGGCGAGGGTTAGAGGCACCATTGGGAGCCCCATGGATTCCTAAGTACACTAAATAATATTACAGAACCTACTAAAGACTGCTGGGTAGAGGGTGAAGCATGGGCAACTAGAACAAAAGGCACACAACTATGAAGCTAAACTAGAAAAAGATAGAATGCCTTTCTCTTTCTTTGTGTCAAAGTCTGATGATAAAAAAATAAGTCCCTGCCCCTGAAATTGAGTGGTAGTGTCAACCACCGGCAAGCCTGAGCACAAATAAGCAGTGAATCCACTACCCTGTTTAGTTCATGGAAGTAGGAGAATGACTCCTGTCACATTTGAATCAACTAGATAGTAAATAAATCAGCTCACACAATGAACCCTTTGTATCATATTCTTCTATTCAACTTATTTGCTTTATCTTCTGATAGTTCCTTCTTTGCCATCATCTCTGTAGTGACCTGGGTCAGAGGGCACTAGGACCCTGCACCTGAATGTTGGGAGGGGACAGCAACTGAACACCACTTCCGGTCAGGAAGTGGGGATGGCATTCTGAAGACAAGAGGGCACAGGGACATACGTGCATGTGGGCACAGCAATGAAGAAGAGCAATAAAGCATTGTAAGCCACATACCTGTCTCTGCGTGCTTACTGGTTGACGACACGACAACTGGCGATGAAGAGGTGGGATTCGAAGTCGCCACCAAAAGCGCGTGCCCCAGCAACATCAAAACAAAGCCAGGAGCACAACCTGGTCCGTCAACTGCAAAGAGCGGAAACGCGACATCGGGAGTCCACCCCGGTCGCGAGGAAATGAAACCTGGAGCCTAAACTGGTCCTTCGTGCCCCCAAAAGAAAAACGCGAAATCAGGAGCCCACCCCGATCACGAGGAAAGCAGAGCCAGGAGCCCACCCTGGTCTGCAAATGGGGGACTACAGTGACATCTGGAGCCCACCCCTGCTGCATCAAGAAAAGAAGGTGAGCAGAGAAGAAGCGGTGCACCCGGCCATGACCACAGACGACCATTGACTGAAAAGACAGCCTTGAGCATTCCGCGTGTAGATTTCAAGCTGAAATCTCACGAGAGCTCTGCGGCCATCTTGAAGTCAGGCGGGAAAGCCAAGGCTGAGGAAGACCCTGTGGCCATTTTAAGGTCAGGCCATTGAAAAGATAGCAAATCTTGCCAAAATCGCGGCGGCCATCTTAAGGTCAAGCGGGTGGGCCAATAGGAGGCTAAGGGAGACACAGCGGCCATTTTAAGGTCAGGAAAAGAGGAAAAAGCATAAGAAAAGGAAAAAGGGCAAAAACAAAGGAAATAACAATGAAATAAAGTGAAGCAAAGGAAGCAAAGAAGAAATAAGAAGGAAATTACAACAATATAAAGGTGAAATAAAGAAAGAAAAGAGAGCAAAAGAAGATGTTGCAGACAGAAGAAAAGAAGGCACCACAACAAAATTATAGAAGATGCAAGCGACAAGAATAGCGCAAATGCAATCTTCCGCAGACCACTACCGTTCAGCTTGTCAGAACCACAAACAGGCATTCGGTGGTAAAGATGGATAAGAAAATTGGAACGATACATGCGTGCCACATGCAAGGCATACACAGATGACCAAAACATAGACTTGTTCCTAAACTTCGTAGGTGATGAGGTTTAGGACCTGCTATTAACATTTCCCAAGATCAAACAGCAAAATACAAGGGACTGATAAAGTGTCTCACAGACAAATATGACCCGCAAAGAAATGTAGATTTCGAGAGGTACATGTTCAATACCACGTATCAACTAGCAGAGGAGTCCCTCGACAATTTTGAAACCACACTGCAGAAACTAGTAACATAATGAATTCGACAAGTTTGACGACGAACAAGCGATAAGACTGCGCATCATTGAAGGCTGTTGATCAGTGGATTGCACGCATGAATTCTGAAGGAACCGTTCTCGCTCGAGAAAATACTGACCATGGCCCGCGCAGAGCCCAGAGCAAAAACACATGCCAGACAGATGGAATTGGGAAAGGCAGGAAGAAGGGAACAAGCGAACAGCATAACTGGAAATGTCAAGAAGAGAGACAATACACCGCCACCAAGAAAGAAGCCAGAAAGAACATGCTGATGTAGACTTGAGTTTCCACATGCCGGTGCATGCCCGGCAATGGGCCACAAATGCAGGAAATGCAACAGAGAAAACAATTTTGCAAGCGCCTGCATGAGTGGACAATTTAAAAGTGAGCGAGTAAGACCAGCAAGACCACAGACAGGTACGAGCAGATACGCAAGGCACATTGAAACAGACAATCGCAGTCACTCAGCTGAATCGGATGGAACGAACACGCCAGAGGCTGTGGAACAACTGTATCTGATGTCAGATGCCCCAGCGGAAGACCGCACGCCAGATCACATTCATCTCGTAGAGAAACACCAGATAAAGAAAACAGCAACAGGGACCATTGAAGTAGGAAGTCACAGCACAAGCTTCGAATTAGACAGTGGAGCTACATGCAACATCACGTGCATGTCAGAATATGAGAAGATGAGGGTGAAACTGCCACTATCACTGTTCACTGTTGATGGATTCACCTAGGGCTCGAGAAAACCTGTAGTGATAATGGGGAAGTTCACAGAGACATTAACTTACAAAGAAAGGTCAAGCAAAGAGGAAATACATGTACTACGAGTAGATATTCCAGCACGCTGTCTGCTAAGCAACATCACCGCACAGGTGATGGGTCTCCTAGCAATGACCTACAACATGTCAGAAAGACAGAACATACTGAGAGAACATCCGGCCATACTACAAGGGCTGGGAAAACTAAAGGAAAAACTAATAACACTGCATATCAGTGAAGAAATAAAACCTGTGACTCAGCATCACCGAAGAGTGCCCATACATCTGCAATCACAGGTAGAAGAAGAAGAACAAAGCCTGCTGGCACAGGATATCATAGAGCCAGCCGAAAGACTGACCCCTTGGGTATCTCCAATAGTAGCAGTACCAAAGAAAAACACCTAAAAGATACACATATGCGTTGACATGAGAGTACCAAACATGGCAATTGAGAGGGAAAGGCACCCCAAACCTCACCTAAATGACATGATCAGCTGTCTCACTGGCGCATACTGATTTTCAAAACTAGATCCGTGCAAAGGAAACCATCAACTGGAGCTTGACCAGCAATCACGGTACATCACTACCTTCTACACTCACATGGGTCTTTTTCGCTACAAACAACTCAGCTTTGGAATATCATCAGCAGCAGAGATATGTCAAGAGATCATAAGGCAAGTAATAAGGCCAGTAAAAAACAGTTTGAATTACTTTGATGACATCCTAGTGTTTGGCCGTTTAGATGAGGAGCACGACAAGGCCCTAAGTGAAGTCTGCAACCAGTTGGAACAAGCAGGCCTAACCCTAAATGAGGACAAGTGTGAACTGGGGAAAAGGAATGAGGCCGGACCCCAGCAAAGTGGAAACACTGGAAAATGCAAGACATTAAACAGAAGTAGTGGAAGTGAAGTCATTTCTTGGTCTAGCAAGCTACTGTGCTCTCTAAATAAAATACTTTGCCACAGTGAGTACACCTCTTCGGGACCTAACAAAGCAGGGTCAGAAATTTCTCTGGACACAGGAATGCAATAGGGCATTTGAGGCCATTAGACATGCAGTAATGGCTGTAGATCATCTTGCATATTTTGACCCATCGCTATGCACTGAGCTGACTGTGGACACCAGCCCGGTAGGTTTAGGAGCAATCCCAGCACAACACATGCCTGGAAGAGATTCGCCCAGGAAAAATGTTGCATATGTGAGCAAAAGTTTGTCTGACATTGAAACAGCATACTCCCAGCCAGAGAAGGAAAGCCTAGCAGTAGTATGGGCTTGTGAACACTACCACATCTTTATCTACGGAAAACTATTTACCATTGTAACAGACCATCAGGCCCTAGTGACAATATATGGAAACCCGAACGCAAAGATAGCGCCACGCATTGAAAGATGGGGAATAAGACTGATGGATTATGATTTCAAGCTCGTACACACGCCGGGAAAAGAACACAACCCAGCTGACTACATGTCACGACATCCTCTACCGCAGGCACCAGAGAACACATCAATGGCAGAAGAATACCTCAATTTTGTGTTAAGGCAGAACACTCCTGCACCAATAACAATCGCAGAGCTAGAACAAGAAACAGCGAGGGATGCCACAATGCAAGCCGTCGAAATGACAACAGGACAGCAAAGATGGAGACACGTAAACAGCAACAGCACCATGGGAGCAGGATTTAACAGGGAAGAAATGCTGGCATTCAAAAATATACACGAGGAACTCTCAGAGACTGAAAAAGGAATCATACTATGAGGAACAAGGATAGTCATGCCAAATGCATTACATCGGCAGACTGTAAACCTGGCACATGAGTCCCACAGAGGCATGGTAGCAACAAAAAAGATGCTATGGGATAAAGTATGGTTCCCAGGCCTGGATCGACTGGTGGAGAACACCATCCTAAATTGTTACCTATGCAAAATAACAGGACGACAAGCAAAGCAAGAACAGCTACAGATGTTGGAACTTCCAGGGGCAACATTGGCAGCAGACTTCTATGGGCCATTGGACACGGGCAATTACTTGCTAGTGGTCATTGATAAATACTCCAGATTTCCCATAGTACAACACGTCTCATCAACATTAGCAACCCCGACGTTGCCGATACTTGATGAAATATTTGCAGCCTGTGGTTCCCCACAAACAGTAAAGACAGACAACGGTCCTCCCTTCTCAGGAAAAGAGTTTCGCAAGTTCATGGACTACCAAGGCATTCATCACTGGAAAATAATGCCTCTGTGGCTAAAGGAAAACGGCATGGTGGAGAGGTTCATGGAGAACATAAAGAAAGCAGTCCAAAGAGCAAAGCTAGTGCAGATCTCAATAGGACAAGCACTCTGTCAAATACTAAGAGACTATCGAAACACCCCCCACAGCTCCATGGGACGATGTCCAGCAGAACTCGTGCTGGAAAGGACAAGTAGGACAAGATTGCCCCAACTAGAAGCAAGAGCGCCACCGGAGCACAACAGCATTGCAGCAACAGACCAGGAGGCGAAAAACAACAATCTAGAAAATCAGACAGTCCATTCTCAGATGAACCACTGACAATAATAAATGTCAAGGGGCCAATGATAACAGCTGCATTGGGCCCCTACCGGATCACCAGAAATAGTTCTCACTTCAAGGGATTAAAGACACTGGATGAAGACAGAGGAGACACAGTAGCAAATAACAACGAAACACATGGAAAAGAGGAAGTTATGGACAGCAAGGGAAGAAGGACACACAACGGTGAGAGACAAGAAGAGGTATCACAGAAGGAAACGGAAGGAGCATGTCCAAGAAGAGTGAGCAAAAGGCCAAAAAGACCGATTGAGAACATGTCTCTCTCTTTCTCTCTCTCTCTCTCTCTCTCTCTCTCTATCTCTCTCTCTCTCTCTCTCTCTCTCTCTATCTCTCTTGCTCTCGTTATAACTTTTCTGTTATTTTCTTTCCACAAAGGGGGAGATGTGGTGACCTGGGCCAGAGGGCACTAGGACCCTGCACCCAAATGTTGGGAGGGGACAGCAACCGGACACCACTTCCGGTCAGGGAGTTGGGAGGGCATTCTGCAGACAAGAGGGCACGGGGACCGATGTGCAAGTGGGCACAGCAATGAAGAAGAGCAATAAAGCATTGTAAGCCACATACCTGTCTCTGATTGCTTACTGCGTGATGAAACAACAATCTCTCACCTAACTACAGATTTGTAAGCATACAACCCAGTCCTAATTTCAGAACACCCTGATGCATAATTTTATGGAGATTGGCATAGGAATGATATCCCATAACCAGGCTTACACGCATAAAACTGAATATATACATGCAAAATAAAAGTTTACAAGCAAATGAGTGAGACCACATCAGTTTTGTTTGGAGAAAATCATGTTGCAGGTTAATTTGGCAAGATAATGGATTCACTTACGGGTGATCCAAGAGCAGCTGGCTACAATATTACCTAAGTTAACGGCCCATCTGATTAGCTGACCACCAGGGATACACAATATCTGATGCTGAAACTTTAGGGTTCAATCTACATGTGGACCCCAAAGTCTAGAAAAATGAACTTGCATGCAGAGGCAGAGTGTTACCAGGCAAGTCCCTAATTGCTCAGGCTTACAAATGCCCATGGGAATAATGGTGCACTCTTTCTTTCATCCCAGGGTCCTGCCTTAAGGACTCCGGAGGTACTTGCATGTTGCACCCTTTTGGGCTCTTCCTTGTGGTTGCTTTCTGTACTAAAGTCCTCTAGATCACCCTGTAAGTCCACCTGCAACGCAGAACAATATAACATAAAAACATCACTACATTTGCATTAAATCCATATTCAAATTTTGATAATGCTAAGTGGTAGGGGGTTTCTCTGAACAGGTTCACCCTAAGAGGAGAAAACAGGGTGTTATGGTCTATGTAAAGGGCCCCAGCCCTGCCCGAGAAGTGACTTAACTAGAGGATGTTTAGCCTGCCTTCTCAGATGTGAGCCCTGCCCCAAAGTCCACTAGGGGGCAAAGCAGAGGGAGAGGGTGTGCAGGTTGCCTGGGGATGTTGTGCTAAACTGCAGCCAGCCCAAATTATCGCTCTGCGTGCGACGCAGGCAGCCACACATAAAGTACTGAGAAGAGTTATGTGGTGGCAAAGAGGAACAAAGGGTTATGCCGAAAGCGCCTCCTCCACCGTCCATCAAATACATCCTATCTGTTTCCTCACTGCTCATCCTTCTCATACATCCCACAGTACAGCCACCTCGACAACTTGGGCGCACAGGTGTGCACCCATTAACTACTTCTGAGGGTTTTTTAATTCATTCAGCTCGAACCAAAGCCTTGTTTTAGAAAGTACCTAAATATTAGCCTCGATTGTCATAAATATAAAACGAAACTTACCCTCTATTTGAAGTATTACACAAGGCTGACAATAAAACTGCATGAAAATGAAAAACCGTTGCATTAATCTGACACTTAGTAAAACATGACATACAATTGAAATAATGGCTACTGAAGTCAGAATACATGTTGTTACATGTTAAGTAGGTCAGCTCAATAACATTTTATGTCCTGGTTTGCAAAATAAATGCCTTGCTGTCATGCTTGACAAACATACACAAATACAGATGTCTCTGAGCTCCTGTGAAGATTCAATCTTGCAGCCATGAATGGATTTCATCTGTAAACCAAAATGTTGGCGTGGAGCAATCATTGTTTTGCAGCAAGTACAGCGGGCCCCTTCTCCCCCACAAAGCTGCGGCCGAGGAAGGAGGGGCTCAGCCAAGCACATAAACATCTCATTTGATCATCTCATGAATAAAACACTTTCCCTTTCAGTCATAATTTGTCAACACATGCTAACTATCTGTGCCAAGGCTGTAATGGTTTATTTAAAGAAATGTATAATGAAGGTTTCCCTGCATGCTTAATCTATGCCCATAACATTGCAAAGTGCCAGCTATTTTCCCGTAGGACCCTCCCTGGTGGAATACCAAACAGAGAGAGAGCCCAGTGGACCACGTTTGAATAATGATAAGAAATGAACGGGTCATTCAATGAACTGTTTAATTGTCTTAGTTCACTTCAAATTCGTGTTTCTAGATCATAAGATGGCCCCAGAAGCAATTAGTAAGCAGTTTACAATCTGCATAATATCACAACTAGCAAAAGTGGAGCTAACTCACAAAGTTTCTACACAAAGTAGAACGGAAAAACATCATACACTCCTGCAACTGGCACCCTATAGGGCCTGATTAAGAAGGCTTTTTGGTCATAAACATAGGCTTAAAGGTGAAAATAGCTCTATTTATGGCTGCCAGGTGTCCAAAAAGGATAGCTTTTGAGCTTAAATGCTTTTGTTATGTGTGACTTGACTGCAGGTAATTATGCTGTGATATACCCCCTCGAAAACGTCCGGAGTGGGTGGATCAAGGTGTGGTTTCTCTTGAGCATGTGTGAACACCTACACCTACATGCCAATCACAAACTCCTCTCCGAACCTTTCCTACCCTGGAAATGGATGGAAACATGCTTCAGCAAAGGGGTGGAGTAATGCCCCGATTACTTACCGGTAATCTTCATTACTCCGAGTTAGTCATCCTCGCCACATGACTAACGAAGTGAGCTTCAGCTCCACCACAGAACCCTCCAAAGCAAAAGTTAGCCTCCCATGCCTCCCATCCCTTCCCAATATGGCCGACCCCTACCCCTATGACCACTATAAGAGAAGGGCCGGCCCAACCCCAAAGCCTGAAACTACCAAGCAAAACATGAAGCCGATAGCCAGACAGGGAGGTAGGGACGGGAACTCATGTGGCGAGGAAGACTAACTCGGAGTAATGAAGATTACCGGTAAGTAATCGGGGCATTACCTCCTCGTTAGTCATCCTCGCCACATGACTAACGAAGTGAGCACATACCCAAGCCAAACGGCTTCATGGTATACACAAAACACCACCAAGGCGATGAAAGGTTAACAAAACAACTTTAATACAACGTGCAATGAAAACCACATAGTAAAAAAAACAGGCCAACAAAGGACAATTCAAAGGGGTGGCAGAACCCGCACTCAGGACCGCCCCCGCAAAATCCCCAGGAACAGAGCCCCCCAGGACCACCCGGTAATGCTCCATGAACACGTGGGGAGAGGACCACGTAGCCGCCCGGCAAATCTCTTCAGTGGACACACCCTTGAACGAGGCCCAAGACACCGAGACACCCCGGGTGGAACGCCCCTGGACAGACCCCGGGAGGTCAGACCCCTGGGCGCCGTAAGCCAGCAGGATAGCCTGCTTCAGCCAGCGACTGAGAGTGGAAACGGAAGGCTTGTACCCCGACCGCACCGGGCCAAAGGTCACAAACAAGCTATCACACTGACAGAAGGAGGCGGTGCGATCTAAGTAGATCTCCACCGCCCGACGGACATCCAACAAGGACAGGGGGACGCCCACCGAGGGGGAAAAAGAAGGCAAGGAAACCTCACGAGAGCGGTTAGCCAATGAGGGAATTTTAGGCAGAAACAGGGGATCATGGCGCAGGACCAGTCAGTCCGGCAGGACCCTCAAGAAGGGGGGAGACCTAAGAAAGGACCCCAGTTCGCCCATGCGGCCGGCCGAGACAATGGCGACCAAGAAAACCACCTTGAAGGTGGGAAACTTCGGATCAACCGACAGAAGCGGCTCAAATGGCGGACCCTGCAGAGCCCGCAGGACCAAGGGAAGGTCCCAAGGAGGAGAGAGGCAAACAGCCCTAGGCCGACTCAGAGAAAAGCTGCGCAGCAAGCGGGCCACCAAGGAATCCAGGAGGTCCAGGTCCGGACTGTGGAAGACCCGTAGGGCAGCCCACTGAGCCCTAAGAGTGGAGGTAGCCAACCCCAGGGAAAAACCCTCCGCCAAGAAATCCAGAACCCTCATCGGATCCACTGACACCGGGTCAGAACCCAGCAACCCGCACCAACGGGAAAAAGAGGACCAGTGCCTGGAATAGGATAACAAGGTCGAAGACCGCCGGGACCCCTGCAACAAAGCAACCACCCCCGGGGAACACCCCTGGGCCAACAAGGTCACCCTCTCAACAGCCAAGCCTGCAGATGGAGCCGGCGCAACACCGCGCCGGGCAGAGCCCCGCAAGGGAAACGGGCGATCCGGAATCGGCCAGCAAGACCGAATTGCCAGCTCGCCCAGGAGAGGATACCAGGAGCGGCGCACCCAACCGGGAACCACCAGGAGCACCAGAGCCCGGTCCAAACGGATCTTGCAAAGGACCCGAGGAATCAAGGGGAACGGAGGGAAGGCATAAAGGAGACCCCGAGGCCACTGGAAGGACAGAGCATCCACCCTCCAGACCCCCGGACACGGATGGAGAGCGCAGAAGCAGGGCAGGAGGGCATTCTCCGACTCCGCGAACAAGTCCACCCGGGGAAGGCCAAACAGGCCCACCAGAAGGCGAAAGACCGACGGCGACAGGGAGAGGGCACTCAAAGGCGTGAACACCCGACTGAGATGGTCCGCCACCACATTCTCCGACCCCGGGAGATAGACCGCTCTGATCGACAAGACCGCACCCTCCACCCAGGACAACAGTTCCCGGGACAGCAACCACAGGGAGCGCACCCGGCAACCCCCCTGGTGGTTGATGTAACACCGCACCACCTGGTTGTCTGTCCGGACCAAAACACGATGACCCCGGAGGGAGGGAGCAAAGTCCCGGCAAGCCAGCAGGACCGCCTTCAGCTCGCGGTAGTTGGAGGAGCAGCGGGACAGAAGAGGACCCCACTGACCCCGAACCGACCGCGACCCCAAGGTCGCCCCCCAGCCCACGTGGCTGGCATCGGTCGTGACAACTCGGGACGGGGAGACCAGAAAGGGAAGCCCCTCCGAGAGATGGGCCTCCACAAGCCACCAGCCCAGGTCGGACCGGATCTGGGGAGACACCAGAACCGGAGCCTCGTAGTCCTCGGAGCGGGGGTCCCAAAGCGAAAGGAGGTGATTGACTAAGGGGTACAGGTGAAGGCGAGCCCAGGGGAGAACATTGATGGTAGCAGACATCAACCCCTGAACCCGCAACCACAGACTCACAGGAGCACAATCCCGCCCCATAAGCGCCCCCAGATCCCGCCACAAGACACTGCGGCGTGCCAGGGGCAAGAACACCTTCCCCTGAAGCATGTCCAACCGGCCCCCAATGAAGATCAAGTCCTGAGTAGGTTCGAGGTGGGATTTTCGGAGGTTGATCAGGAAGCCGTGAGCAGACAGGACCTTGCAGACCCTCTGGACGTGAAGCCTCCCCTTCAAAAAAGAAGAAGCAGAGATTAACCAGTCATCCAGGTAGGGAAAGACCCTGATCCCCTCCCGGTGAAGAACGCCCACCAACGGCGCCAGGACCTTGGTGAATACCCTCGGGGCAGAAGACAAACCAAAAGGGAGTACCTGGAATTGGAAGTGGCAGGAACCCACACAGAACCTGAGGAAGGGCTGAGAAGACAGGAGAACCGGCACATGGAGGTAGGCATCCAAAAGATCCAGGGAAGCCACCACCTCCCCCTGGACCAGCAGCGGCAGAATCTCCTGCAGAGAAAGCATTTTGAACTTAGTGTGAGGAATGAATGAATTCACCAGCTTCAAGTCCAAAACAGGCCGAAAATCCCCAGACACCTTTCTTACCAGGAACAGAATGGAGTAAACGCCAAGGCCCCGCTGATTCGGTGGAACAGGCCGGATGGCCCCTTTCACGAGCAGGTCCTGGATGCCAGCGAGCAAGGCTGCCCTCTTGACCGGAGAGGAAGGCAGCGGGGTAGCGCGGAAGGCGTCCGGAGGAGGGGAACTGAAGGAGATGGTGAGACCCTCCCTTACAATCCGAAGAACCCAAAGGTCCGAAACCGAGGACTCCCAAGCCGGAAGGAAGTGGCGAAGGCGGCCGCCTACCGGAGGCCCACCCGCCGGGGCCAGAAGATAGTCAGGACTTGGGAGCGGAGGTGGAAGCAGCAGGCTGAGACCGGGATTTGGAGAAGAAGGGGGCGCCCCGGCCGCGACCCGACCTCGAAAGGGCGCACTCCCCCTGGACGAGGACGAGGTGGAAAACGCCCTCTTGGGACCCGGAAAGCGGGCCCTGGATGAACGAAGGGGAGCCAGCAGCTTCCTGTCCTCCGCCGACTTCTTGACCATCTCCTCCAGGGAAGACCCGAAGAGCTTCGGTCCGGAAAAGGGAATCTTCATCAATAAGGCCTTTTGGGCAGCCTCAGCCTTCCAATTGCGCAACCAAATCTGCCGCCTGGCCTGAATAGCAGCGCCCCCAGCAGCAGCAGAAGCCCCCAAGGTGTCGAAAGAAATGTCAGACAGGAGACGAGTCTGCTGTTCCATAACCGCCAGGGTAGGCACCATATCCGCCCCCTGCTCCATCAGTTCCGCCAAGGACTGGAAATCCTTCAACAAGGACTGAGCCGTGTAAGACAGGTAGGCAGAGGCACGAATGGAAAAATTGGCGGCCGAATAGGCCCGCTTGGCCGCGGCCTCCACCCGCCTGTCAACAGGGTCCGAGGGAGAGGCATCCTCGGAAATGATGGAACCCTGCGAAGAAAGCCCCGCCATCAGAGAGTCCACCTTGACAGAAGAAGGGTACTCCTTGGCAAAGTCCTGGATGGCATAGCGCTTCGCCAGGTACCTCGGGAAGGCCTGCTTGTCAACCTCCAACCATTCCCCCTCCAACACCTTTTTCACGGAGGAATGAAGAGGCAGAGACTCAGGCTCCTTACGCTGATACTGCAAGAAGAAATCTTCTGAAAGGTCCGAAGCTGCCGGAGCTGGAAAGGCCAAGTTCTGCTTGATGTGAAGAAGGACCTCCCGCAACTCCTGACCCTGCACATAGCGCCCCCGGAGATCCTCCTCCTCCCCCTCAGCGTCAGAAACCGAAGAGGGATCCAAGCGAGGACGTTTAGGGGAGGATGGACCTGGCACCGAGCACTGCGCAAAAGCAGCCGTAACCGCGGCTTGAATCATATCCTGAATGGACTGCAGGGTGATCGCCGCAGGAGGAGCCTGGGAGGGCTGGACATCCCCAACAGGGACCTCCCCACCTTCCATCATGAAGGAATAGCAAGAATTCTAGCACACCAGCGAGCCAGGTAAAGACACACCAGGCACAGTGATACACGAAAATGAGAAAGAAAAACCCCCGGTTCCTAAAAAGGCAAAGGAAGGCGGGAGAAACACCCGGCGGGACAAGCCCCCAACGAAGCCCCGCCCCCGGGACAATGAGCCGGCCCACAGCCGCGAGAACTAACAGCGCGCACGAAGCAACGCCGCCGGCCCCGGAGCACACAGCCCAAGTCTGAAGAGAGCACCACAGGACGCAGGTAAGCAAGGGCCACAGCACCCCTACGGCCGCTCCAGCGCAGAAATCGCAGCGCCGGAGTCGAACAGGCTGGTCCGAAACCCCGCAGAGCCGCCGCCTCCCCCAACGCCACGAGGGGCAGGCGGGCAGGCGAATACGCGGCTCGGGGACGAAATCATGCAAACAAGCAAAGCACCCGCCCGCCCACCATAAAACAAGGAGACAGGCGGGAGCCATAAGGAGAGTGCCTGCACAGCCGCCGCCCCCACGTATACAATGAAAGGCGGGCGGCGAAGGTAACGGTACGGCACCGAGTCCAGGGAAACACAGAAGGGGACCGGAAAGACCGGCCCCCACGCATCTCCCCCCTCCCCCCCCTGAAAACCCACGGCTCGCTAAAGCAGAGCCTCACCGGCACCAAGGTAGCAGCAACCGCCACACACACCGGGGGCAACAAGCAGGGGAAACAAACAAGGTCCAAGCCCCTAGGGTCCGCTAGAGCAGGACCTCCAACCTGAGAACCAAGTACTCGCTACAGCAGGCACCACTTACCTGACGCGCTCTGGAGAGACGAGTGCAGAACAAAAAAAACAGGCTTTGGGGTTGGGCCGGCCCTTCTCTTATAGTGGTCATAGGGGTAGGGGTCGGCCATATTGGGAAGGGATGGGAGGCATGGGAGGCTAACTTTTGCTTTGGAGGGTTCTGTGGTGGAGCTGAAGCTCACTTCGTTAGTCATTTGGCGAGGATGACTAACGAGGAGGTAATACCCCTTCCAGAATGGGAAGGAGAACGCAATAACCCCCAAGCTTATTGAATGCAAGGAAGGAATTTCTCCACAGTGATCACACATTTGCATGATTGGCTGCCTTTCCCCAGTGAGGAGTTGTACAATCATTGCAACTCGCCATTGGGGAAATGTCAACTAGGCAACACGTGACATGACATTAACAGTAGAACAATTAGAAACCTGTGACTTGTACAGCTTTCCAGGCACATCTTAGAAAACGAGTATGAACTTACACAACTTTTAAATATACATGTATGTGTAGGTGTGCATTTACAAATAATGATTTATAAGTATTTTGTGTGAATCTGGCCCATAATCGTTATTGAATTTGGGTGCACATGCATCAACACAGACAATAGCGATTCTTTAATTGCGATTATTAAGGAATCGCAATTAAAGAATTGCTATTGCCTATGCATGTAGAAATCGCAAAAAAAATTGAGATTCCTAAAAATTCCTTAATTGCGACCCGCAAATTGCGACTCGCAATTAAGGAATTGATTCCCATTCATTCCTATGAGACCAGAGGCCCATAGGAATGAATGGGAATTACATGTCAATTTGCGAGTACCCAAAAGGTACTCGCAAATTGCGCATGTAATTTCAAGGGTGCAAGGGTTCCAAAAGTATATAATGTTGCACCCCTGAAATTACAATTTATCTACATGTTGCGCACACACATGCCCCAAGGGCATGTGTGTGTGTAACATGTGACTTTGACAAATGCACTTTAGTACATTTTTCAAAGAAATTGCAAATTACCATCAACTTTAGATTGACAGTAATTTGCGATTCATATTTGCGAAATCACAAACATTTTTGTTTAATGCATTGCATTTAAGGAATCGTAATTTGCGATTCCTTAAATGCAATTGCAATTTAAGTAATCGCAAATTTAGCGATTCCTTGAATTGTGATTTTTGCATTTGGGATGATGCATCCCAAATGCGAAAATACCGGTCGAAATGGGGCAGATTCTGCGAATCTGCCCGTTTGCGACCGTTTCTTAGGTTGATGCATGGGGCCGTTGGATAACTGTGCTCGGAGGTCACAGTCTTAGGGTGTAACCTACATGTTATACTTTGTAGGTAATACGTGAAATGCATCTTTCAGCTTAACCCATATGTGATAGATTAAAGGTGGGTGTAAAGGTGCCCAATCATTTTTACTTGCACACATTTTCTCAAATTATCGAAATGTTTCACATTAGTAAATCACATTTTTTAGCTAGCATAGGAGTATTTTCACTAAATTGTATAATATGGGGGAGTAGGAGAGCTACATTGTAGGTGACATTATTCGTTAAAGGATGTTTAGCCAGACTAGGGCTTTAATTTTAATATACCAATGTATGTAGTACACGAGGCAAGTGTAAGTATTAATGCAAAATGTGTAAAAAGTAGCCTTTCTTATGGCGTACAATAATTTATGGCGAGAAAGCAAAATACACATAATTGATTGACGGAATGTAGAACAAATCAAAACATTCACCCGCAGTCAAGAGATCTGGGTTAAATCAATTGTTCTTTTGCTCACCATGACACCCCAGTTTAGACCCAGCCATATGCAAATCAGTTTTGACCCTGCCACTCATGGGAAATGTCGGGCCCAATTCACAGAACTAACTTAAGACAAAATCCTAAACTTACTACCATTTTAGTATTCACAAAAGGCACTTACTCATTTCAGTATTCACAGAAGTTAGGAGTCCTAACATTAAGACTCCTAAATGCCTTCTGTGAATACCGAAAGTCTTGAAGTTAGGATTTTTCTCAGTTTAGAGGTAGTAAAGTTAGGACTCCTAACTTTAGGACTCCTAAATGCCCTCTGTGAATACCGAAAGTCTTAAAGTTAGGATTTTCCTCAGTTTAGGAGTAGTAAAGTTAGGACTCCTAACTTTAGGACTCCTAAATGCCTTATGTGAATACCGAAAGTCTTAAAGTTAGGATTTTTCTCAGTTTTGGAGTTGTAAAGTTAGGACTCCTAACTTTACTACTCCTAAACTGAGAAAAATCCTAACTTTAAGACTTTCTGTATTCACAGAAGGCATTTAAGAGTCCTAAAGTTAGGAGTCTTAACTTCTGTAAATATCGAAATGAGTAAGTGCCTTCTGTGAATACCAAAATGGTAGTAAGTTTAGGATTTTGTCTTAAGTTAGTTCTGTGAATCGGGCCCGTCTAGTCTGAACGGCCAAGCCCTGGACCAGAAACAAACCTGCTGGGACCAGATTCAGGGTTTCACTCTCATCAGCCAGGCTAGCTTGAATCCAGTGGCACAGTGAGCCTGGGCCCCTCATCTGGGCATACCCAGCGCACTTGGTGCGATAAAGCGAAGTACGTTTTTTGGACACCATAATGGCTGACAGAGTCCTGTTTTGAGTATAGTATGCAACCCAGCTTGAGACCTATACAAAACCAACGCAGTAGAAAATCATGAGTTACCGTCTTTAATTCACTTACAAACAAACTGAGGGAAGCCATTATCCAGCCTTAGGAAATTCTCAATGCAGGCATTTCTGAATATGCAAAACTATTCTTTGTTTTGAAGGTGGACATATAACTCACAACAGACCTCAAACAAAATTTACAGACACTAACCAGATGACAACTTGGATTTACATAAGGGAAAAAGGTGGTACCCATTTGATTCTGATATTTGTGCAATTACATGAGGCCTCCAAAACTATAGAACTGGCCTAAAAACAGAGAACTCACACCAAATGAACTCAATTTTGATGTGCCAACATGGTGGGAGATTCACTGGAATGATGACTAAAGAATTGAGGGTTTAATTGTGGACTGCTCAATTCACGACCAGTTGATAACGCACTATAAAGAATTAAAATAAAGTATGGGGGAATTTACTTTGATAATTTTTAAAAATAACACTCAAGGCCAGAATAGCACTTTGATGTCAAACACCCTTCCTGTTAAAGAACAAAGATGGGTATAAAAATAGTCAAGCCATGCAAATGTCCTTAATAATATTGTTGGATGGTATGCAAAGTGAAACATACCACTCCAAAGTGGTACGTTGCCTACTGAAATTTTGTCAAACAGAAAGGAATCACTACATCACTTCACAAGATACATTTAGACTCAACAGATATGACCACAGAGGACTGGCACTTTCTTTAGCACTACATAAATATCCCCCTAAATAAAAGGCAGGGAACTTAGAAGTTTTCAAATTATCATATGAACACTAGCAACTTGTTCTGCACATTAATATTCAGACTGAACAATAGCAAGACATAGAAAGAAGATGAAGCACAGATTCATTGGATGACCCGAGACCAGTAGCGCCCTGTCCCCTGCCAAAATGGTGAGGCGAGCCACAGGAGGGAGGAAAGTGGGGAGGAGAGGGTGTTCAGGGATAAAAAAAGAAAAAGTACAAAATGTACCAAACACCGCTGTCAATGCAACCGTCTCCTGCTCCATTGCGCTCTTCATGCTTCTGGGCACAGGCTCCCAGACTGCACTGTGGCCAAACCTGATGCTTCATGAAAGCAGCCTAGGGATTGGCCTGAGTCTGGCAACTTGCACTCCCAGGCAGACTGGGAGCCTGTGCCTACTCTCTCCAGCCCCAGCAATGCAGGTAGGCCTGGAGAGAGCTTCAATGCGCATGAGGGTTTGGCTAGCCTGAGATGGCCAGCCAAATCCTCATGTGCAGTGAAGGGAGTTCACTACCACTCCCTTTCTTGCAGTGTCATCCCCTGGACCTGCTCCCAAGACTCGTCAGAGTCCTGAGGATGGGGTCCGGGGATTAAAATGAAATGATAACAAAACGGGTTTAAAACCCGTTTTATTATCATTTTATGTGAGCGTGGTAGCGGGGGGTCGGCGCTCCTCTGCCTAAATGGAGAGGCGGCCGCTGCACCAGATCTTGGTTTTGAAGTCACCTGTAGACTTAAGGAAGTGTGCAAAGTCAAATGCACACAGCCGTGTGTATGCTGTAGTGAGCCGCCCAACCCACACACATTGACCTCTGACCTAATGGTGAAACAAGTAACTCCACGGCCCAGTGTGGCTGTCACGACCCGGAATACCCGCGCGGCGCGAGGAAGCGCGCCGCGCAGGGTGTAAGACTACATCTCCCAGCATGCCGAGCGGAAGGCGCGATCACGGGACCTATATAGGCCCCGCCTTCCTTCGCCCCGGCGCTTGTCTACCATTGAGGAATCAGAGCGAGCCCGGAACGCTGCTCGCGTTCCTCGTTAACCTACGAACCACCAGCTACCTAGTTTTGAACTAGGAACCTCCCGCTTCATCGTCTTCGTTATCTGCCGAGCACTGCCAGGGGAGAAGAGCGTGCTCCGTCAAGGTCCGCCACGGCAACGGACGCTTCAGGGCGCCCCCGAAGCCCTGCGGCTTTGATGCTTTGCCTACACCCACCTACCTACACAGGCTAGAACGCAGGGACGCCTTCTCCGGACGCCGCGTTAGCCTGTAGGAGGTGGGAAACGATTTCCATAATCCCCTGTCTTCCAGAGTTCATCCTCGTTGGGCAGCCAGCCTGTTTTCCGGCTGCTCCTCCAAAGTGCCCCAGACTTACGGAATCCTCCTCCTTTCCGCTTGGAGCCGCATGAAAGGCTCGGAGAGCGTCCCGGAAGGCAACCTCTATGCGCTTGGAGCCGCTTGAAAGGCTCGGAGAGCGGCATAGACCCCAGATTCCGCCCTGTGCTACCGCGCTGAACCCGTGAGTACCACTCCCCGACCTAGGGCTCAGTGTTACCAGGCGTTGGGTGAAGGGAGGGGACTCTTCTACTGGACCTTGGTTTTCTCACTCTGCTATCTCTTCACAGGGTCGCTAAGGGGGTGCGCAGGAGTGAGGTTACCTTCAGACGTGCTACCCCCTTCGAGAGTCCTTCCCTTACCCCTATCCAGGGATTCCATCCGTTCCCTCTCCCCCTGGGGGTGGTGTCCCTCGCTCGACGTCCTACTAAGGGGTTGGTGGCTACACCACACAGGAGGGGAAGGTTCTTAGCATCGCTCCCGCTGTATCCGGCTTATGAGGTGAGTGGCCCTCGACCTTCTATCTCACAGAACCTGACAGTGGCCGCACGGTCTAAATAAACGGGGTTGAGACCGCTTGGTGTCTCCTCCCATACAGGAATAAGGTGTGTGACACCCATCCTTTGCCGCTTGCGGCTCCCAATCGGCCCTATCACTTAGGCACGGCATTTCCACACTACATCAGCTATTTAAAACCTAGCATGCGTCTGATTTTATCCTACGACTACATAAACCACAGAGGCATTGGTGATATCGCTACAAAACTGGGCAACCATGATCTATGACTAAATATCTATCCAGGCCTATATTTAGATAGAGACATAGGCTTCTGCCCACCTCCTGGGCAATATATTCTTGACTTCACCGTCTGATTTCATCCTACGTCTACATAAATCACAAAGTCCTCGGTGAAATCTCTATAAAACTGGGCAGCCAACATGATCTATGACCAAAACAAAAAGTTTTATCCTGGCCTCTATTTATATAGAGACATAGGCTTCCGCCCACCGCATGGGCAATGGATTCTTGACTCCACCACTAGAGGACCCTCTAATACAAATAGGGAGAGGATCCACTGAACATTGGATGGTCTAATTTTATTCTGATTTGATTTTAATTTGCAATTGTATTACTGCGGATCATTTAAGATGTGACAAGTCACCAGCACCTTAGCACATGCTTTTTGTAGGCCTATCGCATAGGACAGATGTGGTGGGGTCTCTAACTTTATATCTCACTACTCTAAACAGACCTCCTGGGTGGGAGTTTCTCCGGTCTCCCTAACATGGCAGGGCCCTGCCTGACGACCACGGGCGACAACTACTACACCGTTGTCTATCCTCTTAATCTCTCCAAAACTGCCACTAAATCCTTCAAACACTCCATCCTGAAAAGTCACCCCGAGACCCTGGTCCCCGACCTGTGATTCAGTGCAGACAAGGGCACAGTCATTAATGATCTCATCTTCTACTCCAGAAAAACGTCTCTATGGCGTAAAGCCTTCTCGAACCTCCTTAAGGTACACAAAGCCAGAAACATTCCATACGGCAATAAACTCACGATCATACCATCTGCAAACCTGCATGCTGACTTCACCATCACTCTTTACAAAAACGACATCATCCTTATACAAGCTCCACCCAAAGGCCTCACTAAATTTGCGGACTTCTTCACCCTCCTTAAAAAATATGTGTACGACCCTCCTCTGTCCACTCTCCCCCTGCAACACCCCTCGCACAATCCGCAAAGGGTGCCTAGCCTTTCACAAACCTCCCGTGCTCAGGATCACGTCACTGGTCGACCTAGCCCCACTAGCATGCCACCAGTCCATACTAACAACTGCATGCCTATACCACCGGCCTCAGCCCTGCTAGCTCCCCCCTCTCCTATGGCTACTGAAACTCCCCCTAGGGCTCATGCCTCTAGCCGTCATAGCACCTCTACCCTGCTACCAGTACATGCCAACAGAAGCGTCCCCAAACCTATAACCTCCTGCCCACAAAATCTTCCCTCCCATATGGTTATTGAAACTCCTGCAAGGGCTCACGACACTGGTCGGTTTAGCCGCACCACTAGGCTACCAGCTCACTCTGTCAGAATCACTTCCAAACCATCGGCACCCTGCCCGCAGTGCTTCCCTCTTATAGGGATATTGATACTCTCCACCGCCGAGCCACCAAACTAACCCTGAGCATCCACAACTCCATTCTGGATCTAAAGAACCTCCTGCACCTCACCGAACTCTCTTTCTCGAATCTCAGGCTCTCGCAGAACTCTACCCTCCCCCCTTACACCGAAGCCCTCCTTCACCCATTACCGCTATCCCTGAGACACCTGCGCCCCCGCAAGCAGCCTTGCCACCTCTCGGCAGAGGAAGTTCTGGCCCTCCTCCTTACCTACAATCCTACCCCTATCACGCCTAGCCCTCTAGACCTCACGGAGGAAGAAGTTGTAGCCCTCCTCTCTAGCTACTACAACCCTATGCCCTTCAGACCTGAGTGACGAACACCCTATGCGCACGGTTGCAGCCAACCCCAACAGATCAATTACCCTCCGCAACAGAGGAGTGGTCAAAAGCAACCTAGCGCTAGTACCCTTCTCTGCCCCTACCCACGACACACACTCCGACCCCCCATCTATCCGGCCTCCTTATTAACTGCTGCTCAGCTGTAAAGCATGCCTCGGATGTCGCCGATCTCATCCTCAACCAAAAATCAGACTTAGCGATCTTGACTGAATCTTGGCTCAACGAATCCTCATCGCCCTGCCTGGACCTCTTAGCCCCGCCCATTTACAACATCGTAAGACTAGACAGGTAATCAAAAAAGAAAGGAGGAGGCATTGCCTTCATCTATCGCTCTACCCTCCTTGTTACTGAACTTCTGGCTGATCCTACAGACTCCTGTGAATACCTTGCACTCTCCATTTGCAACAACAACACGCAACTGTGCAGACTACATATCTTTTACCACCCCCCAGGCAAGAATGACACCTTCACTGACCACCTCATGGAAATCATCACAGCCAAGGCTTCCCCTAACTCTAATTACATTTTACTTGGCGATTTCAACTTGCACTGGAATGACCCCAAGGACCCTCAGGTCAATGCCATCAGAGACTTCCTGGCCGAGCAAGCCCTTACCCAAGCCTGCACACTCCCTACTCACTCAAAAGGCACCACTGTAGACAGGATCACCGCTAAGGAATCAGCGGTCAAACTTATCTCTGGTGATTTGTCTGACCACCACGCTATCTCCTTCCTTCTGCCTGGCACCCACAAGAAATGGACACCACAACCCGTAATCCCCAAACGATGGGTTAGAGACACCAAGAACCTAGATCACGGGAAATTGGCTGCATGCTGTGAGACTGACCTCCCACCCCCCAACTCCTCATCTCACCTTGGTCAACAGCCTCACGGAACATTACTTCTCTACTATATCCGACATTCTCGATGATCTTGCTCCACTAAAACTCAAAAGAATACAGATCAAAGACAGGAATCCCTGGTTCAATGAATCCCTCAACAAGGAGAGGAGATTCCTTTGGCAGACAGAATGTAACTGGAAACAGCACCCGTCAGCAGCCCATCTAAAACCTCTCTGCCAGAAATGCCTACAATAGGAAAATACTCAACTCAAAAAAAGAATTCTTCAGAACAGAATTAGAGAACGCCAAGAATAGACCTTGCAAGCTATTCGACTTGGTCAAAAACCAGTCCAACAAACTAGCAAAAACCTCCAAAGGAACCCCTAAATCGCTAATATCTTGCGAGGAATTCTCCTCCTTCTTCTGCAACAAAATCTCTGCACTAGGAAATGATCTTAAATCCGCAACTTTCTCCCTATCTCCGTTGGTTCTACCTCCTCTCTCCGCGCTGCCCTCCCAGACTTCACCCAAAAACCAAGCGCACAGGTCCAACTTTAAAGTCTATGATGAACACTCTGTCTCGAAAATTCTATCCTCCTTAAACCCGAACAATCACTTCAATGATCCTCTCCCCTCTAACTTCCTTGCCGCCGCCTCTCAGGCTATCATCCATTCCTGGACTGCAATAATCAACGCTTCCCTCCTACAGGGATAAATACCTGACTCTCTTAAAGCCGGCCAAGTCGCCCCCATCTTAAAAAAACCTACGCTGGATACTACCTCCCCTGACAACTATAGACCTATATCCAACATCCCACTCCTAGCCAAAGTGCTGGAAAAATGTGTGCAACAGCAGCTGAGCCTACACATCACCAACTTCCACTTACTAGACGACTTCCAATCTGGGTTCAGACCTGGACACAGCACTGAAACCACCCTCCTCCACATTGTGGATGATGCCCTCCAAGCCCTGGACCAAGGCAAAACCTGTCTCCTTATCCTCCTAGACCTATCTTCGGCTTTCGATACGGTCAACCACGAAACACTCCTTGAATGCCTCAAACTCAGGATGGGTTTGGATGGCACCGTTCTTGAATGGTTTAGATCCTTCCTTCAGAAGCGCTCACAGAGAGGCCTAATTAACGGCAACCTATCCACTCCCTGTCCGATCATGGTGGGAGTCCCTCAAGGCTCAACCCTATCCCCTACCCTCTTCAATCTCTACCTTGAACCGCTCAAAGAGGTGCTACGCACCGCCAATATCTCCTACCACATGTATGCCAACGACACACAGATCTACATTAAAATCTCTTCTCCCAAGGATATTCTCTCTCTGAATGAGGCCTTGAAGCTGACTGTTCACTGGCTCACCTCTTACCAGTTCAAACTTAACGCAGTTTCTTCTTATCTCCCCACCCAAAACCAATCCAGACATCCAAGAATGGATCAAAGCTATCACAGTGCTAAACTGCCCTCCGACCATTGTGGACTCTGCTAAATCCCTTGGAATAACTCTAGACAGCAGCTTGAACATCTGTGACCATATCAACTCGATGGCCAAAACTGCCAGATTTCACCTGAGTTACCTAAGAAACCGGAAACCCTTTGTCGACACTCCCGACCTAAAAACGGCAACCCAGGCACTAGTCATCTCCAGACTAGAATACAGATGCTCTACTCTCGCAGGTCTACCCAAGAACTCTCTGGCCCCACTGAAAGCCTGCCTCAACGCCGCCGCCAGACTCCTAACTGGCTCAAAGAAATTCGACTCCATCTCTCCCCACCTTAAAGCTCTGAACTGGCTTCCTCTCGAGGCCAGAATCCAACTTAAGATGGCCTTCATTACTCACAAGGCTCTATACTCCAATTCCCCTGCATTCCTTGCCCAGAAACTCGTGATATCTCGAGGAGCCTGAATCTCCTGGTCTCCCAGAGACCTTTTGCTCCAACCAGCTCGATTCCGGAAAAAAGAAAATTACAATCGGGCCTTCTCTGGGGCCGCTCCAAGAATATGGAATTCTCTCCAGCCCACCATCAGAAGACTGTCGTCTTTGGCACGCTTCAAAAAGGACTCCAACATTTTCCTTATGGGTAAAGTCCTCGCCTAACGATCGCATTACAATCTCCTCTGCGACCTTGTTCCACCCACCATTACGGCATTATCCTTGGCTTTTCTGGATGATACCTTCCCGGCCCGTCTGGGCATCCCACCCGAGAGCTGAGACTACTTATTCTCTTGTATAATGATTCTATATGTTTTTTTTATTGTATTGTATCCGGAATTTGAGACTGCTTGTTTTTCCAGTATCATGTACCTACTCCTTTGTATCTCGTTGACATCCTCCCCTCCTAAATCCTTGTATACCACCCGTCAATCCTGTAAAGCACTCTGATACCCTCACAGGTCTGGTTCACGCTCTATAAAACTTTAAAATAAATAAATAAAATAAGTACATAAGCCACATTCTGGGCTTTAACAAATATAGATTCTTTTGTGCGCCAAATCAATTTCAGCAAGAGAGCAAGGTACGCCTCTGAGAGATACCTTCTGTCACTGCAGGGTCTTCCAGTTTCTGGGGAGAACATATTAGGCATGAACTAGTAGCTTGCAAGCAAAATACCATCAAATGATTTAGCCCACAACTTTGTCTAAGACGCCTTTCATCCCGTTTTTGTGGTATTTAAATGATGAAACCTTTTAGGGTTCACAGACTGGCCATGAAAGTATAAACACTGCGACATATGTGGGAGTCCATTTGTTTGACATTATTGAATTAAAGCTGTCAAGCACCTCATTTCACTGGTGCAAATCTTTTAAAATTTGGTTGTATTTGTTTACAGACAGAAATTGGTAGGAATTCTTAAAAAGGTAAAAAGAAAAGGACAATTTTATGACTACAACACACCATTTACACGCGTCCTAACTAAAAGCAAGAGCTGTGTTTTTCCACACATATAGTCCATACCCATTAACAACAAGGTCCATGGTTTCCATTCACTCTACTCATGTTTGCGTGCACCAAAAATGACTTTTCACGCACAGGATAAGAAGAGCCAAATGACTACATTCTTCAATAGAACCACTGTTGGACACATAAGACCTACAGGAACACGGAGGAATATTTACACGCCCTGAGCGCCACTGGAGAGTCTCTTTTTTGATGCTCCGGGGGTTCTCTGAGCTAGCCCATATTTTCAAGGCTGTGCAAAGCCACTTTGCATGAATTAAAGCAGCCTTGTAAATATGACCCTCTGCAACACAGTTTTCTGTGGCAAAGGAGCATGCAATGGGTGTTGCTGTAGGCTTTACCAGCAACACCCATGGCTATTTGACATTGCTTCAGATTTACAAGGATCTGTAAATCTTTCAAAAGGAGACATTAATGTGGCACATCGAGGAGAAATACTTTTATTTCTCCTAATTTTGTTGCTCTTTCTATGTGTGCTGCATTCTGCAGAACACATAGGAGAAACATGCCATTAATGATTGTTTTTGTACATTTTTGTGATTGGTTCCTGCAGAAACAAAATCATTCCTGAAATGCAAGAACCCTTGCATCCTGGCGCAAGGGTACCTTTGTCCACACTAGGCACCTTTTTTAATGCCAATGCAGGGGTGAGCACATGGATGTGCAGTATTCTTGCTAATATGGCACATCCCTTCATTTTGAAAATGGCAGAGTTTGGCACAGCAAAATGGCTTGCGGCACCACGCTGTACCATTTTTATGTAAATATACCCCACAGTCTATACATCAGAACTGTATATATCCTTACTGTGTAGTTAACCTTTAAGGTGATTTCATTGAGACCATATTACAAACCTTTCCAGATTAATACACCTGACCTCATAAGGCATCAAGTGAGTGCAGAAACATGTTGATTGATCAAGCATGAAGAAGATTGTGCCTATAGCTCACCTACGACCTATGACAGCTAGAGGACTAGCATAAACTATGCATGAATGCTCCACAGGTCATTTGCCAAGTTTTAAATGGAGAACCCTATGAAGAAGCATACCACACTATGTGGGTAAGCAACCACCAAGGATCTACAGCCCTCTGCCAATAGGGTAAACATTAGAGTACATTAATCTACCATTATGACCAGACCAAACAAGTGGAAACTCTTTCCAAAAAGAACAGTGCTTAGGTTTGCAATACAGTACAAAAAGGAGTTATGGAACAATATCCTCTAGGTAGATGAGTTTAAAGAGGAGGTGATTGGCTGCCATGACCTGGCCAAGGAATTTTTTGTGTGAAAACCAAACAATGTATCACTATAAAGAACCTCAATCCAGCCACCAAGCATGGTGGTCGAGCGATCATGACTTGGTGAGGTTTGCAACTGCAGACTTGAACTCCTCACAATCATCGGGTCCACCATGAATTGCTCTCCATAAAAGTGCATACTAGAGGAAAGTGAGAGGCCATTGCTCCAATGGCTAAAGCTTAGCAGAAAGTGGATCATATATGAGAAAAATGGTCTAAAACGTATCAATAAATTTATTACTGAGTGGCTCAAAAAGAAAAGAACCAGGAATTTGTAATGGTCAAGTCCATGTTCATAGTTCAGCACTATTGAAATGATGACGCAGAACATAAATAAAGCTGTGAATAAATAAATGCTCTCAAACATCGGAAAGTTTTTTTTTTTTAAAAAGGTGTGAGCCAGAAGCTCCGATTGACTGCATAAGTTTTACAGAAAATGCTGACTCTAAGCTATTGCTATTACCGGGGAAGTGGGGGGGTGAGGTCAGTATATTACTACACTTATGGATTTCATACTAGGCGACTGAATGTGCACTGATTTTATTGTGTGACAAGGCATAAAGGGGGTACTGGGTGTCAACTGTGGAGATTGAATTCTTTTGTCTCTGATATCCCATGGTCTGCCCCACAATGGCTCTGCAAACTGGGCTAAACACAACCCCGTCAGCACTTGACTCTCAGTGGTAGTAAAGGCAGGCAGGCACAGGCTTCTGAGGGAGGTAGTATTGGGGTGCTCCGGCTCAGCACTCAACAAACTCACATCAAAATAATATATGATTGTCCAACCCAGTGCTTGACTTTCAAGAAGAAAATTACTTTAATGTACATTAAAAGTAAACACTTAACAGGTATGCATACGATGCAATCAAAGGAGCCTATTCACAAATTGCACTTTGTAGTATGTTTAGTAGTCCTACAGTAGTACTATCCACGTGCTGCAAAACACTTCACTAACCTATGTGCAGAGAACACCATACTTGTATGTATACATTTTACTAGTCAATGTGGGAGGAACCTCAAGGAGCGCCTGAGAAATCGGAAATACTTACTACTAAATGGGAGGCGACTATGGAGGGATTGGGGAGGATTTAGGCAGGTAACGAGGAGTTTAGGGAGGGACATCCAAATACAAACACCCACCTACAGAAGAGTAAACCCAATGCCCTTCACAATCTTCATTTCATTTCTAAAATACTATCCCCAAAAACGACCCAAGACAGTCATAAATGTACTCCAGCTCAGCCTTAGAGTAGGTTCAGCCTCATACATGCACACTCACAAAAACTGAACACACTCCTGTTGAAAATAATAGAGACAATGACTTAATATAACACCTCACAGGAAATAATGATAATATAATAGATTATTTAAAATGTTAACTTGTATATGTATATATATATATATATATTCACTGAAAAAACCATAGGTTTCACACACGTTATAGTTAGGAATTAGCATTTAAAAAACCTTGCAAATTCAGTGAAAAAACCATAGGTTTCACTCATGTTATAGTTAGCTGGACATTTTACTGATAAAAAACCAATGAAATTCCCCCGTTATAGTTAGTGCAGGCAACTATAACTCATGCGACCACAAGCCTCTGCTGATGACATATGTGTCTTTATGAAAAAAAAATATTTGTAACATATCTATAGCAAAAATTTAATGGAAGAAGACATGGGCAAATAATTGTCTAAATACAGTATTAGCATCAGCAGAGGATTGCGGGGTCGATTCCAATCCAGGAAAAAGGCTGTACAAATCGTTGTAAGGAGCGTTTTTCCCGTACAACTCGTACCCGGTAAACTTTTCTTACAACCTAGGAAGTACGATTCGTACAGAAAGCCTCTTTCCATACAAATCGTACAAAAGACCATACAGCTAAAATAAACCGACGATTCTGATCCGGAACAGCTTGCACGCGACGTCTGTATGTATTTAAGCAGCGGCTTCCAGCCCAGCAAGTGCGATTCGTCCCTAAGGCACTCCGTACGGCTCTTTTCTTACGGGAGCCATAAACAGCTATAAAAGCAGAGTCCCCAGGGGTACGAGTCGTACAGGCATACACCCCCGTGCGTTGTGTATGTACGGTGCATACCCCAACATCGCGTATGTACTGTGTGTACCCCCAACATCACGTACCCCAACATCGCGTACCCCAACATCGCATACACGATGTTGGGGTATGCGATGTTGGGGTACGCGATGATGGGGTACGCGATGTTGGGGTACGCGATGTTGGGTTATGCGATGTTGGGGTACACGATGTTGGGGTACGTGATGTTGGGGGTACACACAGTACATACGCGATGTTGGGGTACGCACCATCATACACAATGCACGGGGTGTATGCCTGTATGACTCGTACCCCTGTACGACTCGCACCCCGGGAACAACTTTTCCAGGGATACGAGTCGTACAAAGTTCGCTTCGTAGCGGGTAATGGCATTCCCCGTGTACGGGACGTTTTCCGTACAAATCGTAAATCGGAAAGCCGGTCCGGATCGCACTAGTACGGTTGGATGGCATTTTTACAATTTGTATGGAAAAGTGTCCGGGTCCGTCTGGTACAACTTTTCCCGATCCGATTTGTAAGGATCGGGCCGATCCATACAAATCGGATCGGGAAAAGTTGTATTTTTCCCATACGAATCGTACTTCACGGGTCGGACGGGACTTGTACGATTTGTATGGAAAAATTTACCGATACGAGTCGGGCGGGAAAAAAAATACAGGATCGGAATCGGCCCCCTAGTGTTGAAGTGACATTATTTGTAATAACAAATTTTGATTAAATATTCAGTATTGAATTTTATGTTTGAAAACAAATTAACATTTATAAAAATTATTTAAACAAACGTTTCATTAAAATTAACCCCAAAATATTTAAATATAAAAATTATAATAGGGGTGTTTTTTTTTAATTGTGTTAAATAATAGTGATTATAAATTAAGTCAATATATTGTATTTATATAATTAATTATTAAATATTTATTCTGATAATTTAATGTGCTGTGACATTCTATGTTTTCAGTTATAGGTTAATAATTACATTAATTTAAAGTTTTATGTTAAATTAAATTTATTTTAATATTTTTTTAGGAATGATTAGACATTATTATTTTTCGCTCCACTTTACCACAGGAAGATCTCTATCCTAATCGCAGAGGCCTCTGTCTAAGAGTGAAAAGTTACAAGTAGTACCTTAACACTCCTAAATCCTGTTCTAGCATGCTCCACCAGCAGTTTTGATGTAGTGGAGATAAGTTAGTCTGCCCCTAGTAGTAACTTTACTCTCCAAACTGGTGACTAGCAAAAAAGTGTAAAGTCACTACTAGGTGCAGCAGTAAGTTGCCCATGAGTAAACCTACACATTGAAATTTAGCTTCATGAATAGGGCCCTTACTGTCCTGGCGCTAGTATACGCTGATGCTTCTTCAAGCTGTGGCACCTGCTCCCAGGTAGCTCGCTCCTTTGGGCAATTCACAACTGGGCTTAAGTGTAGGTTACCTCAACACTCTAGTAGTAATGCTAAGTCTTTCGATTTAGTCACTGTTTCTCACCTAAGTGTTTGAGTACAAGGATTGGGCTGAATCTGAGCAGCTGCCATCCTCTTCCTGACTTGGCTGCTTCCCATATTCTGAAGTGGAGGGGCATCCTTTGTGGTTCCATCTGGAGCTGCTCTGGGCTTTTTGACAGACTCTCTGGGGATGGCTGGTTCCTGGCTGGTCTAGTGGTGCGATTTGTGTATAGTGCAGCCCTACTCAGACTGGTCAGGTCCATATCAAAGCAGACATTCACAGGCTGGGTGCTTGCAGCAGGTATGGCATCAGGCAGGCCTTACCTGGTGAGTGGGAAACCATAGCTTACGTAACACCCTGGTCATAAATTGAGCGACGGTTCTGGTTAACGTGACTGGTTCACTAATCGGGCACAGAGACTCAGGTCATGCCACAGATCACACTTTGGGTGCACAAGCACAGGCTGTGTGTCCTCTTCAAAATTAGGGCGCAACGGTTCAGGTCAAGATAGAGTGGTTCACTTAAGGTGCAATAGCTCAGGCCACTTCACATCTTCACATCGTGGGCACTGCGGCTCATGTCCTGTGGCAACTTTAAACTTCAGACACAACAACTCTGGACATGCTGTGGCCTCACATTTCGACCCAATAGCTCAGGACACACTGTAGTTCACGAATACTGATTGGAAACCCAGGAGAGAGTTTAGGGCTGCCAACACCAGGTTATGGAGATCACTCTCCATAGTCCTCTGCTTCTGCAGACCCACTGTACAAGGGCATGCTGCACCTCACTCTTTCAGTCCAGCCTCTCCTCCTGCTGAGTTGGCATGCTCCTTCCTTTTTTCAGTCAGCAGGCAGGTTTACTTCTACGTGCTTCTTTAGGACAGGTGATCAGCTCTTGAGGAAAATTGTAGACTCAGGTGATGTCTTCTCACCTCTGGGAAGCTACTAGTCAGGTAGACACAAAATCTTGGTGTACATCTGTCATCTGGGTACTCTGCAGATCACTCACTTCCTTAGTCATGGAGAACTTATAACTGGAACAACAAGTGGGTCAGTGGGTCCCACTTTAATCCAGTCAAAGCACATGGGGACTTTCAAAATCAGTTGGGGGTGGTTCTCCTTTCAAAAGTCCTCTCCAGACACAGCCTTTGTTTAGAGAGATGCTCCCCAAAGCAGTTTAGTCTCCAGCATGGATCACCCAAAACAAAGGCTCAACGTGGTGTGATCCTTACGTACCTGGCTGTCATCAGCCACAGTGAAGTGTGATAAGGGGAAAGACAAAAGGCTGGTCTCACCTAAGGGGTACCTTTCACTTCACACAAGAGAGTCTGCAGTTCCACCCATCACCCCATTATCGACCACATCACATTGATTCAGGAAGACTAATCAGTTGCTCTTCTTAGCAAAAGGCCTAATCAAATTTCTAAAGCAGTCTTGCCTCCTCCTTCCCCACTAGATCTCCTCCCTACACCTTCAGGAATGTCAGCAACCCCTTCCAACTGTCTGGGAAAATAACCCCACCACCAGAGTTGTGCACAAGGCATTTGTTGGGGTATCCAAAACAGATTGCATAGGGCTCTAGTACCCTTGCTAACTCACACACATGCATGTGCCACACAGGCCACACACACAAACATGCACATTTACTTGAGCGTTAGCTTTAAACACAGTATGCTGGCACCACTGCTTCATGTAACCACTGCTTCATGCAATAAACCCATGACAGGGACAGTAGTCCACTAATGATTCAATGACGGCAGCCTTGGTGCACCCTTCCAGGTCACAAGACAGGTCGAGGAACACAATCCTGTCAAGGAACAGGAATACCCTAGGCCTCTGCACAAGCACTAGATTAGTGTGAGGCTAGGGCCAAAACCAAAAACCAAAATACCGGACACATGCAGCTAGGCAATCAGAGCAGGGGAACATGACTGTATGACAAGCATGTGAAATTCAAGCCCCAACATCATGTTGAATAAAAACTGAAAATTGAAATATCTGTGTGTTTTTTGGCACACAAGGTTAGAATTATCTGCTTGTAGGACGGGGCATGAAGAGTTCTATATAGTTATTGATTTGTGTGGAGTAGCACCCTGGGTTTTAACTTGGGTCCTTCGATTCCTCCAGGGTGACTAACAAACCTGGAGTGCATTACCTCAGATACAATTGTTAAATTATTCTATTCACTGTGTAGAGCTTGCAAAAGGAGTATTTTATATATTATATTTGTGGTGATGTAAACACTGTCTAGGGGAAACAAGGCATCATGGCTCTCCTGTAACTCCTTTTCAATCCAGGACTGTGCCAGGTCAGGAGAATAGGCGGACATGCATACCAGAATACTAATGATGGTCAGCTATCAAGAAAAGGGGGTTACTTCATCTTGCATCTTATGCCACCTATGGGCCTCCCACCTGATACTCATCCCTCTCTTATCCTAAAACTATGCCTATCCAAACTTCAAATTAATTACTCATTCTGGAATTGGGGCAGACTAAAACACACCCCATTCCCTCTAACAATAACAGTTTAGAAAATGATTACGTCTGTGGACTGGGGTTATTTTTCATCTTTCATTTTTAATTGGACTGAAAACAAAGGCCTTGTAACCCATCCTTAACCAAATTTCTCACACTTTGTACTCAGACTTGAAAACCCAGATGAGCATTTTAGACTGGGGCTTACCTCTGCTGATATCCAAGTAGCCAGGAGCCTGTGGGACCTGGGTAGTACAGCAGGAAGGGTATTCTACTTGTTGACTGTGGAGGGGCTGAGATGATGCTCCATAAGCAGCCCACAGCTCCCACAAAATGTAACCTTTATGGGCCAGGAGGCCTGAAGAAAATGCTCCTGGTGACCATAGCTAGCCATCAGGAACAATAGAAGATCAGAATAAAAAGAATCCGCGCTACAGGGCTGCAGACAAGGGCATCTAAAGCCATGCTCCCTGGTGGACTGGGTGAAAGACTGAGGAAAGAACACTTTGCTGCATTTTCTAAATCTCCCCCTAGGAGGGTGACGCACCCAGAGGTAAGCACAACCTCCAAAATGCAATTTTCAATGGGGAGTGGGAATACATGTAGCCCCTCATGGAGATCAATTTCAGCCCTGTATACCCCATCACACAGGGCCTGGTACAAGAAGCCTGCCCCTGGAGATCCCATATCCTTGGGACAGAAAGACTAGGTACTGAGTGCCCACTCACTCTAACAACTGCTGCAGAGAATGACAGAACCATGTAAACAATTAGATGCACCTCCTCCTTCCTTACAATGCCTATGTTGCGAGGACAGATGGCCCAGAGCAGCCATCAACACACCCAGGCATCATGCAGCCAGGAGAAAGATGAGTGGCTGGATCGTACGCCAGGGCTGAAGTCAGCATAGGTGTTAGGAATGGCTGGCTCCCTCCGCAGCCCCCAACGGAAATGTGCCCTGAGTGGGACCAGGATCCCAGAAAGAAAAATGCTAACGGAGTGAGGCCGCATTCATAAAAAAGGGAATAAAGCCTCCCACCAGAGCATGAAGGGCTTCATCAGTTATTCAGGTCTTGGATCCAAGGTGCACCTGATATACCCTTGCAAGTCCTTGGAATATGCATATTCTGTTCCTTGTGCAACCTCAGGATGGTCTGGGTCACCAACAACAACCTTATTGTGTCTTTCTGGTGGCTACAGGTAGTGCAGCAGCCCCCTCAAAATGTTTCCCTAAAACTGAACCTAAGTCTCCCAGGAAATTAAATACATGACCTTAGGTGAGAATTTTCATGATGTTAAGCATGCTTGGAGCCTGTACATGTTTACATGGGCTCTAGTCCTAAAACTGCAGTAGCAGTAGTGTAAAAGTGGAAATAAGATTCTGGGATTTGTTATTCTACATAAGGTTTTATTGGATTTCAAACAGAAGGGGGATGGGAGCACACTGCTACCTCCCAGCACAGTTTGCCCCTTTGCATCCTGGTACATGCAGTTCAATTTAAATGCTTACTTGAAATTTTGCAGAGTGTCTCACCAAAGTTGGTGCAGGTTAGTGCTGTTAATCTCTAGACACATGTGTTTCTGGATTTCATCCTTCTTCAGTAGAGATAAAACAAAATTCTTCTGGGGTTTGCTGAGAAAGCTGCCACAATCCTCTCAGGTCTCTGTACCTCTCCCCGGCGCACAGGTGCCTCCCATGAGCTCGTCAGCCCAGTGACTCAAGGGAGCCTTTTTGAAACAGAAGGGGGATGGGAGCACACTGCTACATCCCAGCACAGTTCGCCCCTTTGCATCCTGGTACATGCAGTTCAATTTAAATGCTTACTTGAAATTTTGCAGAGTGTCTCACCAAAGTTGGTGCAGGTTAGTGCTGTTAATCTCTAGACACATGTGTTTCTGGATTTCATCCCTCTTCAGTAGAGATAAAACGAAATTCTTCTGGGGTTTGCTGAGAAAGCTGCCACAATCTCTTTTATTGGATTTGTTGATCGCTGACAATGCAAGGTTTAACATTATAGTGATTAGTATTGGATGTTGGTACTACCCACATTGATTTCAATGTATATATTCAAAATGAATGCATAGTATTTAGTAGTGTATGCAATAAAAGCACTTTTCTTTGATAAGAAAAAGCACTTAATCGACAAGAATTTATTGAGTTTTATTTTTTCATACCAGTAAGCTGGGGCTATTAGCCTTTACAACCTCACCTGATTAGGCCTTGTACTGCTCTGTGAGAGTCAAGTGTTACAGTTGGGTTTTTGGTTGCCAGTATAAAGAAAGATGTAGACTTATTCATTGTGAAGGACTCATATCCTCGCAAATGATAACCTTCTTTGTCACACCAATCCACAGCCCAGCTCACCCCACATTGAACCAGACCTCAGCAGGGAGCCCCAGGACCTTTCCTATCAGAAGAATGCTTGAAAACGCCAATCTATGGCTCAACTCAACCTGCATCTCTCCAGACCTCCATGCAGATTGTCTCATATGCACCATGAATTAACCAATATGCAGCTCGTAGGAGCATTTTCTACTCCCTACCCTAGGGTGTTCCCTTGCATTCCCAGCAAAATATGAACTTTGACAAGTACATCACCTCTTTCAACCAGGAAGAAAAAAGGCCCTGTACCACAGGCTCTCAGGTAGGCCACCACAACCACAAATAATCTCACACACATTCCAACCATAAGCACATAAACACTACCTAAAGTTTAAACTATCCTATCCATATCATCATGATCAACTTTATTTTGCACCACTCGGGTGCATAAAAGTACACAGATCAAACATTACATTACAGATGATAAATATAAGTTATAAAACTGTGCAAATTGCAATCAAATAACTGGAATGGCACGATCATAAAAATAAACCAATAAAAACATTACAGTGCAAATAATAATCGCAAGGTAAAAACAATACAGGTACATAACCTTTAACCAGTAGCAGCATTCATGAGTTAAAATAAGTACCAACGAATAAAACAGTGACTCAGGATACTTTGGGTAAATTATTAAAGGCCCTACGAGATCTCACACGGCCAATAAGAAGTAAGCAAGTAAATAACAGACAAATGGGGTTTCTAGTTGATAAGATAGAGAGAGAGCTGAAGCTGGGTTACGAATGGAAAATGTCTTTAAAAGGGGAATAATAAAAATCTTCCTTTCTTGGCTGTACAGATGGCTAAAGAACAATAAATGTGCAGTTGATTGTGTCACTCTGTTATTACAAGGGCAAGGTGGTAAAATATTAATCAAATATAAATTGTGTGGGTGTCCCAGTATTAAAGGAATAAAATTGAGACAAAATCTAGTCAAAATAAAACGATGCTGGTTAGTCTCAACAAACCCTAAATACTAGTGTGAATTATTTGGCAACTGAAGTATGCTCTCATAGAACTTTACAGACTGCTTATCTCTTTGGCTTTCTCACCTGTCTCGTGTAACTTTCTGTAAATAGATGGCCTTCAGTCTAGATTGAGGGAACTGTACGCAGAGAGTAGGGGTGTTGTATAAATAAGCAAGGCCCAAGGAAGTTAGGGTTTGCCTAACATACGAAAGCCACAGGACCTTGTGGGCATGAGTCATATTCATAATGTCTTTCAACATTTTCTGATTCAGTTTCACAGTATCCCTTTTCCATACAGATAACCAGAGTGAAAGTGGGGATCATTTTATGGCATCGGTAATAAACGGCATGCCGACTTCCATATGGGCCACAAGGCTATTACAAATATGTGGAACTGCCAGCAATCTTTTGATGAATTTATCTTCCAAAACTTGAAGTGAGGTCACATTTATTATACCCCAGATTGCTGCCCCATATGTCGCCATTGGTAAAGTTTTAGCCAGGTAAATTTTAACCATCTCGGGGATTGGCTTACAACACAGTTTTATGGCAAATCTAAACATTGCATTAATACTTTGGAGCATTAGATTAGCACGGGTTTGCAGCATCTCTTTCCGGTTTTGATTTGTATCAAAAACAATGCCTAAATAATTAAAATGTTGTACATGCTCAATTTTGCTTCTCTCTAAATATAAACCCATCATTTTCTTTTGAGGACCTCCTATTACCATAGTATATGATTTGGTTCCGTTTACATATAACTCCAAATTATGCATAAAAGCTGTATATTGTGTAATAAGGTTTTGCAGTGCCAGAGGGGTCCTTGCCAATAAGACTGCGTCGTCCGCATATAAAAGGAGAGGGAGAAGGGACCGCAAAGCTATTGGAGTATCCTTCGCAATATTGGCCAGGGTGTCATTAAGATTGTTAGTATATAGGGCAAACAAGAAAGGGGCCAGCACACATCCTTGTCTGCCTCCCCTTTCAATTTTGAATGAGGTGGTACATTCGCCTAGACTCCCGTATCGGACCATAGCGGTGGCGTCCCTGTAGAGCTCTCTTATAAAATTTATAATGGCATAATCTACTCCCATATCCTTTAAAATTATCCAAAGTTTATTATGTACCACACAGTCAAAGGCCTTTGAGAGGTTCATAAAGGCCATATGTAATTGAGTCTTTTTTACCAATGTATATCCATTAATGCACACTCAGCAGTCAATCAACTTCTTAGCACAGCTACGTGATCATGAACTACAACCTAGTTGAATCATTTTCACAGTAACATGGATAACACCTTCATCCAACTAATCCTAGATCTCAACATAGAGACCATTGACCTAAGAGTGTAGAAGGTCTTGCCATGATCTGTGAGACTACCTGTCAGTACAGTGTTTTTGACCAAACATTGTAACAGTTTCCTTCTACCTGATCTACAGATAATTCAGATCTAACAAGAAGTTCACAGAAGAAATATCAGACCTCTTCACCACTGTTTTCATTCAGCACTCACAACCCCTCTTTTTCTGAGTTTTCAGTCCCCTAGCAACCTAAGGACCAATACAAAAATCACCTGACACACTCCTGAAGCCTCTGGATATCATGCACTACAGCATCAAACCAATTCACTCCAATAAACTCAACTTCATCATGACAGCCTTATACCTTTATCCACGGCAAATCCTAGCAGCTAATTTATTTTTAGACAATATTTACTTCATCTTAAACTTCATACCAAGAATCAAGCAAGTGAACTAGCCTATATATAAATGAGTAATCACATTTGACAATGCAGATTTCCATATATTTGTCCTTATTACCATATTTAATGGATTCAGATCCTATTAATCCCCAATCAAAAGATAGTATGGGGGAAATATTAAAAAATTAATGGAAGAGGAACTCAGGTCTTCAGTTAAAGAGGCGGTGGACACCGCATTAGTTAAGAGGAAGAGGGTAAGTCCCACTGAGGAGAACTTTTTCTCCCTCTCAGATGGTGACTCCCCATCTACTTCGGAACCCCTAAAACGGGGGAAGGTTTCCCAGAAGAGGAAGCACTTAGAACAGGCCGCTAATCACGCCTTTAACCCAGGTAGCCTTTTTACTACAACAGAGATTGGTGCTCCTCACAGCACAATAGAGAAAGGCCACCCTTCTGGGGCTCAATGAAGAGTTGTCCATAGAGGCATGATAGAAAAAAGTGACCCTTGTGGTACAAGAGAAACAAATGATGTCCATAACTCCTCTGTGAGAAATTGTGTGTGGTTAATTGTATAAAAAAATATCACATTAAGATAGCTAGTCATAGAGCAGATGGCCTTGATTAATTACTTCTCTCATATGTTAAACCACACAAGCCAGTTTCCATTGCTACTTTAGCAAGATGGATTCACACGATTATGAGCGGAGCAGGTATAGATCTTTCTAGATTCAGTGTTCACTCTTCAAGAAACTCTTAAAGCAGCTGACTGGTCTAATGCTAGTACCTTCGCTAAGTTTTATTTAAGACCAGTAGGGTATGTAAGTAACGTAGCCTTGAGTGGCTTTAAACATGAATAATGGTAGCCTCCAGTCTTGTAATGAAATGACGATTCTCCAATTACTATGCAGAGAGAATCTTGATTTCATTAAAGACAACGGAGCCTAACATTATCCCATCCTCCTCTCCCAAGGACTTTGGTTTATAGTATTTCATGTTGTATATTTACTATTTAGTATTCATTTTAATGTATATTAAATGTTTACATTCATTACGCATGATGCTTATGTCAGTATTTTTTCCTCTGCCTTCTTCCCTCCTTCCAGTACTTCTTTACTGTGAGAATTCTTTCTCTTTTTATAGATTCTAATGAAAGCCTACATTTACCAAGGAAGAAGCGATTTAACACTTGGATTGCGCAGCTAAAAGAGGAGGATGAAGCAGTGCACAGGATACTTATAGTGCTTGTTTAAACATTCTATTACTTTGTGATGTATTCAATGTTCTTTAAAGGGCTGCACGTTGGGCAGCAAATAAAAGTACATACATAATGTTAGCCTCCGTTGTCTTTAATGAAATCAAGATTCTCTCTGCATAGTAATTGGAGAATCATCATTCTCCCTTCACATAGGCTGACTACTTTAAGGAACACATATGTAAGAATACCAGGACAGTTTGGTACCAACTTTCCCTCCAGAAAAAAGTGACATACTGTCAGGTGACCCAAGATGAACAGCTGACTGTAATGCTTTACTCCCCTATGGGCACCGTAACTGACGTACTGTCACTCCACACGCAGGCTATGGAGGAGTCCTTCAAGAATCTACTCAGCGCCCATGAGGAGGAGCCCCGCAGGCCTTGCCAGATGACGCTGGCTACGTCGGCCCTATCGGAGGAGACCCGTGACAGGAGAGGCGCACCTGACGCATTGAAGAGACAGGAAGTAGAGGCGAAGAGCACAGAAGAGGACCAGGCAGTAGCAGTCCGTGGAGGGAGTTCAGTGGGGCGGTGAGGCGGGGGAGGGGCAGGGTGAGGGAATGTAAACACCGGAATATGGATGAACGGAGGTAAGTACACATTTAAATAAATAAAACGAATTCCTTTGCGCGCGCTGCATCGCAAAATGCAATGCAGCGCGCGCAACGAAATTCGTTTTATTTATTTAAATGTGTACTTACCTCCGTTCATCCATATTCCAGGGTTTACATTCCCCCACCCTGCCCCTCCCCCACCCCGCCTCACCGCCCCACAGAACTCCCTCCATGGACCGCTACTGGGAGCAGGAGAAGACCACGCCAATCAGAGGAGCAAGCCCATAGAAAGAGGCGAAAGACTGAGCCAGGAACTCCATCCTAGATGACACCGACATGCCAGGAGGCCAACGAGACCGCGCTATGCCTCGTCACACTCCAGGAGGAAGGTACCTAGACAAGATATGGTCCAGGCTGCGGGGCTTCTCAGGGCACTGGGAGGGGGAGGGAATGCTGTGGAGGGAGGGCACCGTAACTCCATAATGGCGTCACACAAGGTGCTAGAATCGGGTGATACTTCCTCACGTCCCATACCCTGCCTGTAAGGAAGGTTTCTAGTCCTTCCCACTGACCCTGGTTTTGTTTTGTTTTTTTGTTTCCTTACGCCTCGGGAAAATGCTGAAAGTCAGTGAACCCGCCTACCTCTTGGGGATCCACAGTGGCTTTGTGAGCAACCCTTTAACCAGGACTCAAGGGATACCTTAACTGACTGTTGTGCCATCGTACACCCAAAATAAAAACAGTGCAAAACATATGTATGAAATTGGTCTCTATAGCCTCCTTTGCCATCGCATTATAGCTATTTGAGGAGGTCCTGTGACACATACTGTCTACATAAAACAGACTTCATATCAACACTGCAATCACTGGTCCCCACCACCTGTATGGAGGCAATACTCTGTTCATTGTATTTTCCAAGTATACATTATTTCCCTTGAAAGAATTCCAATACATCCTGGGTTCTCTCATCAAAAGGTTGAAAAAATGCAAACACATCATCTCAACGCTAAAGAAACTTTAGTGGTTCTTCTTTCAGACATACATCATCCTTAAGATAAGCTGTATGACCTACAAGGCTATCAGAAACAAAACCCCACCATAACAGCTGAGAAACTAGTTATATTGAGACAGCCAAGACATTACCAGATGCGAAACACAGAACTACAGGAAAGAAAAGACAAAAATACAAGCATGCTCAGTCCACGCACCCAGACTATGGAGCAACATCTCCATCACCAACAGAAGTTTACTACACCTGCATATCAGAAGGAGTGCAAATCAGGAAAAAAATGAAGACACACCTCTTAAAGAACAGTATCACCTCAACCACTGGGTACCCTACCCTTCTGGAAGAAACAAAAGAATCATCCTTTCCCAGGGCACTATCCCCTAATCATTTAGAGGCCCAATTTATCTGTGCCTGAGTCCTACATTGTAACCTGAGATCTCACCCTTCTGTTTAGCACTACATTGCTTGTCATCTAGGGTTGTGCTATATAAGTATTCTACATACATACTTAGGAAGTTGTGGAGTGTAAGGAAGTGTCCGAATAGAACCAAATGAAGAGAGCCAAATGAGGGAACCTGACTTTCTTCAGGGTAGATTTAGAGGGGTCTGCGCAGTAGAACATTTTGGAGAAAAAATAGGAGCAAATGGTGCATTTTCAAACACCAAATTTGCCAAAATGCTACAGGTTTACAGACGGTTCTCAAAAAATTTCCAATAATTTCATGCCAATTTTTACATCACTACAGAAGGAATGGTGTGGTTCCTTATACTGTAATCACCTAAACATGTGTAACAATGGTGCAAACTATCTATATGAAACGACTTCTCCACCTTGTTAACGAAAACTCAAGAAGCTATCGTCAAGATGTATTGTCAATCTCCCATTCAAGTACTGTAAGTACAAAACATACGTACTAGCAATTTTGTTATACCTTTTTATGTTCTTATAGGTTACATTTTATGGGCATTATCTTCCTGCAGCACTCTCTGAAATCTACCTGACTTGGTCTGTGTTATAAAAAAAGAAAAAGAAAAAACAACACAAGAACGCTGTGGTGATGCTGAGATAATATGGCGAGCTTTGTGCCCATTGTGAGTGACGGTTGCGAAAGCAGTGTTCACTAATTTGTCGGTAATGACTTGAGGATCTTTCAGTTCCACTGGTATACCTTGGGATTCCAGCGGACTGAAACTGAGCTCTGCAACTGAATGCCCTGTGGTCTTACTGCGCAGAAATAGAGACAGTCTGAAAATTAATGGCTTCCCTGAGGAGATCCCACTAAAGAAGCCATTGCAGATGAAGCCACTAAATACATTCGAATTGTCGTGTAAAATGGGCAATCAGTTCTCCAAATTATCAGTTAAATTTCTCAAGTTGCAGTACTTTTAATATTTTTAGTGACTTGAGGTAAGGAATGGCTATACAGAGTTAAAATTTAAAGGCTTAATTTAGCAATAAGTCTGCTAAATTTTCAACAGAGTTCTTCACTTACTCTCCCTATTTCATCACCATTATTTTAAATTAATAATTTATTCTCATTACTATTGTAATAATTTAGGTTCCAAATCACTATAATAAAATGTTGATAAAAGTCAGATGTATTCTTATTCTTCTTGCACTCTTCCTTCCCCACAAAGTTACAGCATATTGACATAAGCAACTATTATTATGCATTGCATTGCTGAGATATGACTGCTGTCTCAAAATCCAGAATATGTAGGTAACATGAATGTTTAGGTTAATGGGATGTTACAGTTAGGTGAAAATGTCAGGTAAAGCATACCGTTTTAAATAAACAAAACCACTGAAATTCACCTGTGTCCTAAAGTAACTATAACTCATGCCATCAACGTGCACAGTGTTTTCATATAAATGACATAATTTCAGTTGTTGCGGTGATGTATCAATGATGTAATTGAGTGGATTAGCAGTGCATGGCAAGGGCGCAAGTTATAATTACTTTAGGACACAAGTTATAGTTACATGAGATATCTATACCAGGTCCATATCTGGTGTAGGTGCCTCTTCATTATTTGAGTCCTTATTTAGGGCTATCCGTCGTGAGGCTAATTTTTCCTATCTTACCACAGCTTTCCACTCTTCTCTTTAGATATCCTGTGCATTAAATCTAAAGGAAGGTGTATCGTATTGTGATACAGAATACTTGACCAATATTTTATATTATGAGGTGAGTTCTGTGCTCCTTGTGACTCTTATTGGGGTTACTATGATTTAGTTTTTCTTTGTGATTATGTCTCTTCCTTTACTTATTTATTCTTTCTTCTCGCTCCTTCTTTCAGCTACCCTACTGCACATACTACAAATTGAGGCTTATCCTATGCCCAATGTGATTGGATATTTTGTAAACACACACACCCTTATGGGTATTTTCCCAATAGAACTAATAGGAGGTGAGAGATAAGCATTTTCTATTGCACAAGCTATTCTATTTGTATCCTTTCTAGCAGTAAGCGTAGTTTTGTTTAAATTCAGATATGTCCCTGATGGCATAGTTTTAGATACTGATGTTGTTAGATATTATACAATTTTTTTTTTAGATACACAGGTTTAGTTGAAAATCCCAAAAATAGTTTTCCTAATGATGTATTATATATTTATTTGTGTATATCTCATATGTTTTTTATGTGTGTGTTTTGTACATGTTTCTCTATATCTTTTTTTTTATATATATATATGTGTGTTATATGTCCTCTTTGAGAAATAGGTAGCATGCGCCCGTTGGGAAACATGCATTATTTACGCCAAGGATGGTTATGTGAATTGTTGGGACTTCTTTGGTTATATTCAGTTATTATTATTTATGTGCTAATCTCTTGTTTTGTCTGAATTTTTCTGTTATTTAAATGTTTTGGGTCATTTTATATTATTTATGTGGTTATATATATATGTCTCTTTTGTCAATGTTGTGTTATGTCATATTTATGTTGTGTTTTATTTATAATGTTGCAGCCCTGACGAATTCCCCACTGGCAAAGAATCGGGAACGAAACGCGTTGGCTGTGTGCCAGTTTTAAAAAATCTATTGAATAAAGGGAAACAAACATGGAATAATCCGTTACGTTGCCTGTTTTGACTTCAGAACGAGTGCACCTTCCAACTTTCTTTTTGAACACAAGCTATAAGTAGTTGAGTATTTATTGAAAAAACAAAAGTTCAACTGATGTTATACTGAGGTGAAAATGTAAGATGAAATTTAACATTATACACTCAAAAAACTGAAATTCAATTAAGTAACTATAATTTGCACTCACTCCATGTACAATGATGTGATTAATCATGTAATTTCGTATGTCATCAGTAATGTTAACAATGATATCAAAGGACATGTCATCAGTGATGTAATATGTGAGGTCATATGTGAGGTCACAGGCATTGCATGGCAACTGCACACACCACTCACTTCACTTGTTTATTGTTTTTTATTTTTTTTGATACTCGCAGGAGTAAGGGGGTCTGCTGGCTCCTGGGAGTCTCATAGGATCTCAGCAACCCAATTTGTAAAAATTTGACCCTGGGAGAGTCCCTACAGGGTGCCTCCCAAGGTCCAGTGGTACGCCTACCTTGCCCCCTTGTATGTTATATAATTCTTTTAACTTTCAAGAGATAGGGGCTGAGTTCCATGTCCCGTAACGGCAGCCACAACATTTCTCTTCAAGTTGCAGCCAGCCAATTAGGGTGCGAGCTGCCACAGGACACTTGGGAGCTTCTCGCTCCTGTTGCTGGTGTGAAGTGGCCAACGGAAAAAAAGCCCCCTTGATCAATAAATTTGCTCTAATTTTTGAAGCTGTATGCCCGCAAGCTTAAGCGGGACTCCCTCACATCAAGCCGCCCAGTTGTCTGAAAATTGTGAACCTTAATTTCCCTAAAACTACAGAATGGATTTACACCAAATCACAAAAAGCATGCTTTCTGGGTAAAGATCTAGCTTTCCGCCAAATTTTCTGAATTTTGTTCAGCCATTCTGGCTGTAGCGATATTCAAAAGTCCATATGGAAATTGCATGAGGAAACTGAGCTTTGGGATGCCCCTTCTCATCGACCCCCACTTGATGGTTCACCCCTAAGTGCGTAGCTGAGGTAGATTACCTTTTTTTTGGGAAAGTATTGTGAAGAGTCACCAAATGGTGCCTAAGCTATTAGCAAAACAAAATATCTATTCCCTATGATAACTATATATATATGTATTACTTTTATTTTAAATTAATATTTTCTATGCATTCTATTTATCTCTTTAGATATAGTATTTCCATTTTGAGATTTTGAACTACAGAAAGCAGTTTCCTAAGATTCTGTGGATTTTCAGATTTTCATCAGAGATTTGTAACGTATTTCCAGTCTTTATATAGCTGTTCATAAACTAGGTGCCACAAACCTGACATTTTTTGGTACTATCACTTTTATAGTGTAAAAAAGGGTATGACCAGTGTAGGTCTATAAGGCCAATTCGATGGAAGGTTTTTAGCTATTGGCAACTGGCACAAAATAGTGTGGTGGATATAGCCCAACAACTTTGCAGCTGCCACTGAGGGAATCATTAAATAGTTCTCATTTGTTTTACAGTTTATTAAATGTTAGGGAATTAGTGAGGTATAGTCATTTTATTCTCGAAGGAGGAAGTGGTAGGAGCTTGGTGACTGAAAAAGAGTTTTCTACGCTAACCATAGTAGGTAAACATGCTACTAAAACAATTATCAACAGGTGGTCACGGAATAAAACAGTAGTACTACAGCAGTGGGCCAATCCATACACACTTTTCTGTCAGACAAGTGATATGGATTTTTAAACACATAACTTAAAATAATTTGTATTCAATTTATGTTTACTTCAAATGAATACTTCAATCTGTACTATAAAAATACAACTTTTGTAATTATATTTTAAAAAATAACCTACAAGAAGATGCCAAATTCGATTAATTTTTATATTATATTCATGCCATCAGTCAAAGCAAGGGGTAGAATGAACCACGTAGGTCTCAGTATCAGAGTCTTAGGGAGACCCTCAAGCACATGTTCACAGTCTGTTCTGTACATAATCTCCGCTTAGTGTGGTTGGTGGATAGCGTCATCATAGGATCTATCACTTGAGTGTCCTGTTCTCCAAGTGACATCATGACCTCTATTAGCAGTGAGACTGTCTGGATGTTGACAGTGGTTGGTGAATTAAAATTACCTCCTATCCTGTAGGTAAATCTTTATTGTGGGAAAACAACAGGATAGGGATAAGACTACAAACAAATCAGTGTTAATTGGACGAGTCACTGATCCATGACACTTAGTGATGAGGTCAACATGTTTCAGCTTGAAACAGCCCTTGCGGGTCGATGACCTACGTCAGGACCAAAGATGTGGAAGTCTTACACTTTAGGGCTATCCAGGGTTATGTACATGGGTGGATTCACTCACCCATCTTCATCAGACAGCGCACTTTACTCGAGACAGAACGTAATTATAGGTACCATCTTTTGGCCTATACCTTAAGAAGATAGTTCAAAAGTACCATGGTGTGTTCATTTGGATGGAGAGAGACATGCAGCAGCACTGCATGTGAGGGTTCTGAGCCAAGCGATAACCTTTGTCCTATAAAACTCCATACCATGGTGCAGAAGGAGCAAAGCAAGATGAAGACAACCATTAGCATGAAGCAGAAAATCGATGATATCCTACTCTGTAAGATGTGTAAGAGCCAAATGCTGTCACTAGAATGGCAGACTTTTAAAATATTAAGGTGGAGGCAAATCTAGCAGCATCTACAAAACCTTAAAATGGAGCCAGGTAGCACCAGATCAGGAACAAACAGCACCCAATGACAGGCAAATAGACCATCAAGTGGTTGCTAAATTGATGGAGTTACTAGAAAATAAAAAACAAATCATACTGTTTTGAAAAAAATTAACAATAGGTGTTCTTGCCCTCCAACGACCCTTAGCAGCCAAGGGAACTTCATCCCCGAATGAGTAATGCACCAGAAGGTCGTTTTGCAGAGTGGCTAAGAAAGGGAGTAGGGCCGCCAACAAGGTCTCAACAGTCCGGCTGTGTTGGACTTACTGGTGGTAACAATAGGGGTTCTTGGCCCCCCATGAACCGCAGCAGCCAAGGGAGCTTCATCCCCCAATGAGTAAAAGGCTTGAAGAGGTGTGTTTGCAGAGAGGTTGATAAAAGGGGCGGAGTCTCTGATGAGGTCTCAGCAATCCTGCTGTGTGGGACTTACTGGTGGTAACAATAGGGGTTGTTGGCCCCCAATAACCCTTAGCATTCAAGGGGACTCTATCCCCCAACAAGTATGGGTGAGTAAGTGGCTGTATAGGTGAACACATGGGTGTGTGAGTAGCTGTATGGGTGAGTGTGTGGGTGTGTGAGTCTGTGTATAGGTAAATAAGTGGGTGTGTGAGTAGCTGTATGGAGAGTGTGGCTGTGTGAATGGTAGTATGGGTGAGTTAGTGGTTGTATGAATATCTGTATGGGTGACTGAGTGGCTGTATGAGTGAGTGAGTGGGTGTGTTAGTGGCTCAATGGATGAGTGAGTGGTTGTGTGAGTAATTGTATGGGTCTTTGAATGGGTATGTGAGTGGTTGTGTGGGTGTGTGAGTGGGTGTATACGAGGCTGTATGGGTTGCGAGTGGGTGTGTGAGTGATTCTGTGGATGATGTCATCAGTGATGTAATTTGTGATGTCATCAGCGATGTCATCAGTGATGTCACTGGCCATGTCATAAGTGATTAAAATGTAAGGTCAAAAGCAGTGCATTACGGCGGCGTAAGTTATAGTTAGCTGAGGTAACTATAACAGCTGTATTTCTATGGTTTTGTAGAAGTGAAATGTGAGCATAACTATAACGTCCCTATAACCTTTGGGGGTTTTTTCAGTGAATTTCTAAGGTTTGTTTAATACTATTTCCTAACTATAACGTCCGTGTAGACTTTGATATTTTCAGTGAATTTCTGAGGTTTTTTACATTTCATTTACTAACTGTAACCTGTAATCTTTCAGAGTGGGTGTGTGAATAGCTGTACAGGGCAGTGAGTGGCTGTTTGAGTGGCTGTATAGGTCGGTAATTGGGTGTGTGAGTAGGTGCATGGGTCTGAGACTGGGTGCGTGAGTGGTTATGTGGGTGTGTGAGTAGCTTTGTAGGTGGGAGAGTAGGTTTTTGAGTGTCTTAACGGGTCTATGAGTGGGTGTGTGAGTGGCTGTATGAGTCAGTGAGTAGGTGTGTGGGTTAGTGAGTGGGTTTGTGAGTAGCTGTGTGGGTCTGTGAGTGGGTGTGTGAGTAGCTCTGTGGGTTTGTGAGTGGATTTGTGAGTGGCTGTATGGGTCTGTGAATGGGTGTGTGAGTTGCTATATGGGTCTGTACAGTAGGTGGAAAAAAGGAACAGGGCTCCTAACAGGAGTTGTTCTTGGCCCCCAAGAACCCTCCGCATCCAAGAGGACTTCATCCCGTATGAGTAGTGCACCATGAGGTGCATTTGCAGAGTGGTTTGTTGCAGGGATTCTGCAAAGTCCCAGAACTAGGCTTGGGATCATAGAATCTTAGTATAGAGGGACTGAGTCATTCACCACCTGGGTACCCATGTATCCGGTACCGACTAGCTATAGTGTCTCACTTGCCCTCCTACTCACTCACAGAGGCACGAGTGATTAGACACCCCAGAACACAAGACTCCGGACCCTCTCAGGAATCACGGTTGCAGGACACACCCTTTCCCTCTCACTCTCATACTAGTCCACAATAAGTTCTGACAGTGACATGAAAAAAGTTTAAAATGTTTATTCTAACTATAGTGCTCTAGTATGCAGTATACATGCCTTAATGAGTAATACAATGCCTAACACAAATACGGTCAGCATAGTAGGTAGCACAGAAATCTTGAAAGGAGCTGTCATTGTATAAGACAGAATAGCCTAACCTCTCTCCCCTTCTACAGCAGTAAAACTGATTATATATCAGAAGATCTCTGGGTGTTGACAGCAGACCCCATACCTTAGCATATATAGATGAAAGTTCTGCATCTCAAGTGCTGTCACGATCTCTTCCCTAGAAAGATACCTCTCCAAGTGTGTGTTGTTACCTATTCGTGAATACCTATATGGCAAAAGTACATGTTCCCTGTCAGGATTCTTACCTTGGTGCCAAAAATGTCTTCCACAGAAGCAGATGACAAGTCCCAAATCCCCAGCGCTGTTGCCGAGACAGAATAGCTCTGTATCGACACCCACAGGGGGAAAGGGGAATGGGAAAAGAAAGAGAGACTTCCTGTGATCTCAGGAGCTGCCACCTTCACTATTCTGAATCTTCTATTTTAATTTTCTCCTTGTTATTTCTTGATTCTGGAAGGATCTGGTGGACCTGCAGAAGAGGGGAAGAACAACAACCTTACAATTCTAAATCCTCCCTATTACTTGGGATTCCTCTCTCTCTCTACATTTTCGAACATTATCTACCTGATGTAGTCACAGTTTTGCCTCTCTCTTGATGGTAGTGATATCGGTGTTCCTGTAGTGTTGCGACTCTAAGTTTACACCTGAAGCGAGAAGGGAACAATTATGTCATTGAACTAAGCCTTGACCCAACTCTCCCTCCCACAGGGCACTGACTTAATACCTGGAGTAGCTGCACTAAACCCAACTCTCTGGGAATTCCAATGAACTGAAACGCTCTTCTCAGTAGTCTTATTATGCTCCAATATTGCAGCTAGGAAAGGGGATGCACTTGCTCTCCGATCAATTGTGAAGAAAAGTCATTATATACATATTTCTCTTCAGTCCCCTGAACCAAATACAAGATGTCTCTGCCTTACTTGGTCCCGCTGTGTCCCTTGAATGCTCTCGGAACTCACGGTCATGAACTCTGACTGGAAACGGAAATAATGCCTCTGAAGACGACGAAAACTAGTCTCTTGAAATTCTCACTCTGGAACTCTGGCAGAAACTATTAGACGAACGCTTAACTCAAGCGCATGGGCAAAACATGGAAAAAATCTAGTGAACTTATTCTGGGGAACGAGTTCCCGGTGTGCACACCCTATATATTCTAACGGAAAAATTCAGCGGGGGAACTCTGACTGGAATTAAGTCTCTTCACAGGAACCGCTGAGGGACACAGCTGACGACGCCGGACTCCTCAGTTGAAGTGCGAGGCTCACCGGGCGCTCGTGCAGCAGATTGGCTTGAGCTCGAGCCTTTCTCCGGAAGACTAGAGCGGGTCATATTGAATAAACGGCCGCCGCCATCTTGAATGGGGTTCAAGCCGGTTTGCGCAATCAACAGGAGCAATTTGTTAAACAAAAAACACAGATGGGGATGCAACCTCCTAAGCTTAACGTGCCGAAACACCATAGTCTTTCTAGGAGCAGAAGTGGTAAGAGTGCATGCAATTGAGTTCCTGACATTCCCAAACAACAGCTGCATATGTGTGTTTTGTCTAGGTGGAAGTGAATGTTTGATTAAGAAGAAGAATCATTTCAACCTATTCAGAACTTCCAATAGTCAGCTCACAAATGTATATAAATCATCGGATTTATCAAAAGAACATGATGTGCAGGACAACACTATGTTGTATTACAATATATTTATTTGATAAGTAAAAGACAAGGTTAAACAAACCTTAGAGGGTCATGGAAAAAAGAAGAGAAAATTGTTCAAGGGAACGTGAAGAAAGGGGTGCTCAAAAATTAGGAGTCAAGAGGAGGGAGGCCATTTGCATCACCTTCTCCCCATAGTATTGATATTAATAAGCCCCCTGGATCTGGCTCACCCAGGAGGTGAAGTGTAAACAAGCGCGGGAGACCGTGCTTGGTATTTTTTTGCATTTTGGACATGGTTTCGCGGTCCTGTTGCTTTTTCATGGCAAACAAGTGCTTTTTGGCCCTGTTGTGGGCGCTCTGGGACCCCATGACCAGAGCTAAGGAGTCAGGGTACTCCTACCAAGCCCCCTTTTCATTAAAAAAAAATATTAAGTTTACGATTTGCAATGTACTTGCCATTGGACAGTTTATAGTATGCTTTTGTGATATAGCGAGAGAGTGAGTTTTATAAAAAGTAGACTGATGAATCTCTGTAATGATTATAAATCATCCTTTCCTTGTCTTTTTAACTTAAGTGAGCCTCCCAAAACTGTGAATTTTGACACAATCAAAATCAGCCCAAATTAATGGGGGTTCAGGTTCATTCTGAAGAGGGTTTTGGGGGCATAGTCACAGGGAAAATAAGTTGCTAAACTGTGAACCAACTTGCTACAAAAAAAGGTTCTGGATACAGTAGCAGACCCTGAAAGAAAAAAGGCATAGTGTGACTCTTTTTTTCAGTAGTTGCTTTTGGGACAAACACTGCTTCCCATTCCATGTTTCTATGGTGCAAAATGGGTGTGGACTTGCAAAATTTCCCATGGCTGCTTTGGGTTTACCTTCATGCTCAAAGCAGTTGTTATTCCATGATTCAATCATTAGCGTGCGTGCACACAAACATCTGTGCTATTCTTGATGACATTAGTGAATTTGTAATGCAGTCTCCCTTGTGGCAATATTTCTTCTTTGTTTCATCAACGCTGACTGCAGATACACACCCCTTTCCACATTTACCCCGCCCAGTTCTCTAACAGCCGCAACACTCATACTCGTTCTATTGATAAGGCACTTGATATCATCAGGCCAATAAACGAGTGCCCGCATCAGACTTGGATGTATGACCGAGTAATTTTTTTGTACGAAGAGCATCATGCATGTTCATTGTGAAATAACAGAGTGCAACAACATATCACACTCTACTCACTCTTATGAATCAACATTTTGTCACTATCTACAAATACATTAAATATGCATATACTTTTATGACTTCTATGAAAGATGTTAAATGTGTTTATTTGTAAAGCCTGAAGTAAGTTTGGCATGAGTCACCCACAGAAGAAGGTGGGGGGGACAAAAATAATAAGATTAGGGAGTTTTCAAAAGGGCCCCAATCTAGTTCCCAGGGTTAGGATTCCCAACCACCTATCGAGAAAAAAGGTTGGTTCCTGCAAGGAAAGCCTGGAGGAAAGGAACCCCTAAAGTGTTTTGACTGTAGCCAGGAAGGACACTAGACGGAGTCCGAAGTGTCCAAAGCTGTCACAGGACCCCACCAGTGGGCAGTCAAAGGGGATGAGCAGTGTAGCACTTGGGGAGGAGTTGGTCACAGTCAATGGTGGGGATTCAGCAGAGATGGCTCCATTGTCCCTGGGTGAGGTGGTTAAGTAAAGCCTCATGCCTAATAATACTAAGAAGTACGGGCAGTGGGTGATCATTAATGGGAGGAGGGTAGAGATGAAGCTAGTATGACAACTGTCCACAGTCAACTGGTGTCTGAAGAGCCGGTAGTCCCTAATGTGGTGCACAAAGTTGTTGCTGTAGACAACAGTGAGCACCAGTGTAAGGTAGCTCCGGTCCCTCTGGGTGGGGGGTCTCAGGTTCCATGAGGTTAGCTGTGTGTCCATCCATGCCTGTTGGTTGTCTGCGGGGCAACAACCTGGAGCATACTGCCTGGAAGGTGGTGGAGCTCAGGTCGCAATTGAAGATTTTGGGATTGCCAGAATGGGTGTGCCTGACCACATGGCCCATGGCAGCCAGAGAAGGTGATCATAAGGACCTGGATTCTGAAACAGTGGCCCAGGTGTCTTCCAGGAAGAGAAGAGCAAGGGGTGTGGGAAACACACTCCTAAAATTCTCCCAGTCCGGGAGGAGGTAACCTCTTAGGGTAACGCCCTGTAACATACAGGGGAAGATGTGGTTGAACTAGGGGACTTGCCTGAGCTGACCCATTGGCAGCAGGAAGCAGGCCCCACCAGGGAGGAATTCTGTACAGTGCAGAAAGAGAACCCCACTCTTGTGGGTCTTTGGAACCAGGCCGAGGACCAGTCAGCTGGTAACTCCTCACGATCACACCTGATCTATTGGGAGAATGATTTCCTGTATAGCGAACCTAAGGTTGCTAAGCTTGGGGCAGCCTGCGTGCTTCTGGTACCCCACTGCTTCACAGCCTTCCTACTTGGTTTGGCTCATGGTGTCCCTCTGGCAGGTCATCTGGGGCAGGACAAGACCTTTGACAAGCTTGTCACCCGCTTTATTGGCCCCAAATGAGGATGGCTTCAGATGCGTTCTGCAGGACCTGTCCTACCTTCCAGGCAAGTGGCATGTCTGGGAAGAGTTGCAAGGCTCCTCACCAACTGTTTTCTGATGTCAGCACCCTTCTGAGCGGGTGGACATTGACATTGTGGGGCCTCTGGATCCCAAGACAGCCATGGGCAACAGTTTTGTCCTGATCTTAGTTTACCATGCCATTTGGTACTCGGAAGCTGCCCTCTGAGAATGGCGGCTGCACCCACAGTGGCCAGGGTACTGCTGGGGATCTTTACTCACTTGGGTTTCCGAGGAGGTGGAATATGACCGGAGTACCAACTTCAGGCGTTTGATGTTACCTACAAGTTCACCATGTCGTAACACCACCTGAGTAATGGGTTGAGTGAAAGGTTCAAATGTACCCTGAAGGGCATGATTATGTGTCTCTCCATGACGTGTGACTGGGATGTCCTCTTACCATGCCTTCTGTCCACCTACTAAGAGGTACCACGGAAGAGGGTTGGGTACAGCCCTTTTGAACTTCTGTATGGGCACCCTGTGAGAGGTCCTCTAGGTTTGGTAAATGAGGGCTGGGAGGAAGCTCCTATGAAGCCACCCCAGGATGTTTTCAGTTACATGCTGGCCTTCCGGAACCAGACAGCCCACTTCCAGAAACTCACCCAGGTGAACCAGGAAGCTGGTTAGGAGGACATGAACTACTGGTATGACCAGAGTACCACTCTGGTTGAGTTTCACCCTGGCCAGAAAGTATGGGTGATGGCGCCGGTAGAGCCCCGTGCTCTCCAATACTAATGGTCTGGGCCATTTGAAGTGAAGGAGTGCAAAAGTGACATTTCCTACCTGGTCGACATGGAAACTCCTAGAAACTTCTTGAGAGTCCTACATGAAAACCGCCTCAAACCACGTTTTGAGTTGACCATTCTCTTGGTCACGAATAATGGGTTGGAAGAGGAGAGTGAACTTCTCCCCAACCTGTTAGCCTCCAAGGACCGGGATGGGTCAGGACAGGGTGTGATCATCTCCCCTAATCTGACCCTAGAACAGCAGAGAGACTGTCACCCGTAGCTGGGACAGTTTGCCACTCTGTTCTCACTCATCCCTGGAGTCAGCCAATGGTGCACCCATGACATTGACACTGGGGACAGTCTACTTGTTAAGCACAAGTCTTACAGTTTGTCTGATAGAGTGAGAAACAGCATCAAGAAGGAGGTCTCTAAGATTCTGGTGTTAAGAGTGATTGAGCCCTCCAACAGTCCTTGGTCCAGCCTAGTGGTTTTGGTCCTCAAGGCTGCCCCACCCAGTGTCACACCTGAACTGCAATTCTGTGTTGACTACCATGGGCTCAATACCATCACTAAGACTGATGCGCACCTAATCCCCTGAGCTGATGAGCTCTTTGACCATCTTGAAACTGCTAAGTTCCTCAGTACGTTTGATCTAATGTCTGGTTATTGGCAGATTACCTTGACCGAGGGGGCAGCATTTTCAACCCCAGAAGGGCACTACCAGTTCCATGTCATGGCTTTTGGGTCGAAGAACACCCCTGCCACATTCCAGGGGTTGATCAACCAGGTCCTGGAGCGCAATAGAAAGTGGATAATTGCTGTGGTCTGGGCACTGAAGAAGCTAAGACCCCACTTATTTGGGACTCACTTCCAGGTTCAGACAGACCAGAGGTCCCTCAGATGGCTAATACAGATGAGGGGTAAAAACGCCCTGAACTGTTGAAGTGGTACATCTCCCTACAGAGAGTGGACTTTACGGTGGAGCACCACCCGGGAACAGAACATTTCAATGCTGATGGTCTTTCCAGATTCTTCCGCCTTAGTAATGAGAACTCCCAAGAGGTTGGGTAGCTCTCCCCACTTTCAGCGGGGGGACACGTGTTAGACCTGGCATCTTTTGGCATAGTTTGCCCTGACTTTGTGCCTCTGACCTCCTGTTTTTGACTGTGTGCTGCATTTCATTTTTGCTGCTGTTAGGACTCTGAGCACTTTACCACTGTTGGCCAGTGCTAAAGGACAAGTGCTCCACGTCTAAAATGCAATGGTAATTGGTTTCTCCATGTATGGCATATTTGATTTACTAGTAAGACCCTAGTACAGTGAACTGTGTGTGCTCATGGCCTGTAAATCAAATGCTATTAGTGGGCCTGCAGCCCTGATTGTGCCACCCACATGTGTAGACCTGCAAACATGTCTCAGGCCTGTCACTGCAGTGTCTGCTAGTGCAGTTTTAAACTGCCACTTCGCCCAGGCAAGTGCACCCACTTACCAGGGCCAAACCTTCCTTTTTATTACATGTAAAGCCCCTAAGGTAGGCCCTAGGTAGCCCCATGGGCAGGGTGCATCACATTTGAAAGGTAGTACATGCACTGTTGTGTTTTACATGTCCTGGTAGTTTTCACTACAGTAAGGCCAATCTCTCCCATAGGTTAGCATTGGAGCTGCCTTGTAACCTCTTACAAGTATATCTGCCAATTAGGTGCTGATATAAATTTGAGTTTGGTGTCTCTGGACTCACAATTTTTAAAAATACATCTTTATGTGAAGTTAGTTTTTAAATTGCAGGTCTGAAAATGCCTCTTTTAGAAAGTTGGCAATTTTCTTACTTTACACATTCTGTGCCTCTGCCTGTTTCTGAATACACGTCTGGGTTAAGATGACAGTTTGGGTGTTTGTGCATTCACTCAAGACAGTCATACAAAGGGAGCTGAGGTGTGCCCTGCATATCCTGATGCCCCTTCACCAGGCTGATGGGCCTTCCCGAGCTAGAGTGGTGGGAGGAGTTGACACTGACACCTGAATAGGGGCGTGCCTGTCCTCACACCAAGAAGTCTGCACCCCCTGTAGTGTGTCTGGAGCCAGGGCAGGGAAAGGCAGGGTCTTGCGCACTACAAAGACTTTCCTCTGATGTTTGCCTGCTTCAAAGGCTGAAATGGGTATAAGTACTGGACCTGTGACAACCATATACTCCGAACACCTCTGGGTTGAAGACATTCTGCCACGAAGTAGAGCTGGATTGCTGTTAAGAAGGGACTACCACTTTGCTGTTTGCATTGCTTTGCTGGCCTGCTGCTGCTGTGGCTTCTGTCCTGGGAGTGAAAGGACTGGACTATGCTTTCTACATACTGCTTCCAAGGTTCCCCAATGGCTTGAGTTGAGCTTGCCACCTGATCAGAAGTCTCAGGCCCATCAAAGACTTCACCTGCAGCACCTGGGCTCCTCTGCTGGGACTTCTATCGTGTCAAGTTGTGCCAAATCTCGTTCTTGGACCCTTAGAAGTGAGTTTGCTGTGTTCATCAAGAAGAAACTGGTACATCGACTTCGAGTGTGACTTCGGAGCCGGTGCCGCTCTTCGACACAGTGCTGCTGCCTTCCCCAGAACCGTGGTCCTCACTGAGTGCAATGACTGTGACTTACAACGCAGGCCCGACACTGCGGCAGCACCTCCAACGCCCCGCCCCAGTGTGAGTCCTGAGTGCTGTGTCACCGACAGCCGTGACATCCAGCACCGACTCCGCTGCAGCACCTGTGGCCCCATGGTGTGACATCGACAGCCGAGATTCATCAACCCCACAGTGTCATAAGGAATCAACACCTCACTGCCAACACCACATCTTCTCCCCACCAGCAGTAAGGAACTAATGTATCACCTCTCCTATCTGGCAGTAAGGAACCAATGCCTTACCTCCCCTGTAGTATTAAGGAACCGACGCCACACCGGCTTCAGCAACGCCTCACCTCCTTGGCACCATGCAACATCTTAGTTTCTCAACATTTTGCAAGGTACTGTATTTGGGGTCCATGTGATTCTGTAGCTGGCCCACCATCCATAGCGGTTGGTGCAGAACTGTTGGATTCAACTTTGTCAAGCACTTTGTATAGCCCCAGTTGGAGCTATTTTGTTTCTATGCACTATAACTGCATTTAATCTATGGAAACGTGTATCTGCATTGTGTATGTTGGATTTTTGTCATTTTGTTTTACTCAGATAAATGTTGGCTATTTTTCTAAACTAGTGTGGAGTACTTTTGTGGTTTTTTCACTGTGTTACTCTGCGTGTGTTTGTGTACAAATACTTTACACATTGCCTCTGAGATAAGGCTGACTGCTCTTGCAAGCTAAAAAAGGGGGTGAGCATGGGTTATTCTGAGGGTGTAACTTACTTACCCTGACAAGAATGAGGGTCCCTGCTTGGACAGTGTGCAAACAACTGCCAGCCAGAGACTACAATTTGTAACACTGCTTTTCTGTAAAGTTGCCTTACATGTCCTGTTAGTCATATGGAAGCAGTACCCTAGCTTGACCTATCCAAAAGTGGTACAGTTTCTATCTGCATCTTGTCCTACAATCTGTAAAAATCTGTGGTGCCTATATTCTATCACATTCGGCAGCAAGCTCAGCAACCTGACTTACAGTTAAGGGTAAATTCCCAGAGTACACTTTGAAGGGACCGGGGGAGGATACTCATGACATTTTCCCATAAACTGTGCAGCTATGATGTTTACATGTGAATGACTTATCGAACATTACTTTTCTCTCTATAGCAGTGGCGGCTGGTAAGTTTTGGGTAGAGAGGGGCGGATGAGACACACTCACACGCACACATACAGATAATACTCACAGCAATGCATTCACACACACACACATACAATCAAACGCATCCCTTCACAACACTCTTCATCAAACATTCATACATACAAACATACACTCATGCACCAGTCATTAATTTAAAAGAAAAACCAACACTTACCTGCAGCCAGCTCTGCTGTGGAGGTTCCAGGAGGCTTGGGACTGCTGCCTTCAACTGATTCTTCAAGTAACCAATGAAGGCCATGAACAAGGTTTTTTGAGTAAACTTGAACACCAGTTTCTCAATACAAAGTCACCATGTACACTGGTAATCTACACCCATCCAAAAATACACAAGAACCAGGAACACTCACCTGGTCGCAGCATTGTGTCCGGATGTGGCTCTATTTTGGAACCATTGGGTCGCTATGTCGATTTTTTCAATAAATAATTGGGTCCCATAACAGATTATCTGTGCGTGATAGCATGGCAATGATCAACCTTGTTGAGAATCACCCATTTGACCCTACCTCAGACACTCTATGCACTCTGGACGTGGAGTCGCTATATATAAACATCCCCCAAATTGACTCATTACTAGTGATTGAACGAATTCTTAATACACGTCCCCGCCCTTACACAGTACCAATCATCTTCATACTACAGTTGCTAGAGATCTGCCTCACAAAGAATTTCTTTCATTCGGAAAATCAATACTACCAGCAAACCAAAGGAACATCAAAGGGGGCTGTTTTTGCTCCCAATCTGGACGTACTTTACATGGACTCTCTAGAGACCAAATCCATCCTGTGCCCGATGAACCCTTACCACACTGCCACATCAGTGTGGAAGAGGTACATCAACAACATTTTCATGAGCTTGCAAGACTCGGAGATTACTTTGAACCAATTCCTCCATTGGCTCAACAATAATTGTGAGGGTCTTAACTTTAAGCTGTCACACAGCAAGACCGCGATCGCTTTTCTTGATCTTAATATTCAGCATAAGAATGGAATACTTATAACAAGCCTCTTCAGGAAACCAACAGAGCGTAACACGGTGCTGAGGTATGATAGCAACCACCCACATGTACTTAGAGACTCACTTCCCTACTCACAGTTCTTCCGTATAAGAAGGAACTGTACATTGAAAGAGGACTACTTCTGTGAAGCTAAAATTCTCAGCAACAAACTCAAAGCCAGAGGGTACCCACGCAGGCTTGTCCGCAACTCCTTGAAGAGAGCCTGGTACTGCCTGCGTGACTGTCTCTTGGAACCCAAAACCAAACGTCCACAGAACCGTATAGTATGTGTTACCACTTTTTCCCCCGCTTCTCACACTATACGCAAGAGCATCCCTAAACACTGGGGGATCATTAATGCAGGTGTATTTAATCTGGAACGTTCGCTGTTCGCATTTAGAAAAAACAAAAACATTAAGGACCGTCTGGTTCGAGCTACCTTACCCACCACAGCACACAAAGGGACACTCCACGACCACTGGGGCTTAGCACCACTCACCGGACACGCCAAATGTGGGAACTGCACTGCATGCACATTTTCCATTGAATGTAAAGAATTTATCTTTGGCAAAATTAAAATTCAACTGAAGGAAATTCTCTAACTGCAACACAATCAATGTAATATGTGTGATTCTGTGTCCATGCAACAAGATTGATATCAGCCAAACTACACAAACGGCAAGAATAAGGATTTGCCAACACCGCAGCAGACTACGCTGCAACACAGCCAATGCCCCTCTGGTTGAATACTTTCAGGCCTTGGGCCAAACTGAAGACGACATACGCAGGACTGTCATCAGCGTGATCAAGCTACCACCACGGGGTGAAGATCTTTCGCAACTCCTGAATAAGGAGGAACTGAAATGGATCTTGCGAACTGGCAGCATCCACACTGGCCTGAATCGCCTTGAGGACTGGACTACACTAATTTAACCAATGCAATTCTCTTTCATGCTGAATTCTGTTCCCATTCGACTTAATGTAATACATCTGAAATGTGTTTTCTATTTTTATGTAATATATCTGAAATGTTTCTCCCTAGCACCTCTTTTTCACTACGGTCACACTTTTACAAATACTGACTTGCACTCTGTCTTGCTGTACAACTAACCTATTAGTTTCTCAATTCTCTCATACTTTCACCGGCTCACCCTCATCAGCAAGACCCATAATCCCCTCTAATTCCTGGGGCGATGAGTATTGTCTTGCGCCTCAATGTCCACCATGATCCCCTGTCATTCCTGGGGCGATGAGATTTGTCTTGCACCCTAATATCCACCATACCACTATCCACTAGCTCCACAGCATGATGGCCTCCGCCATCACTTCAATTTTTCACTCCTATTAGCAAGTCACATGATCCTCTTAAATCTCTAGTCCCTTCACTATTTAGCTCGCTGTCCCGTTGACAACTCGCACTTCCTTTCCTGAGACCAACTGGAAGCCCGCGCTGCACGAGCATTGGACTCCCAGTAAGCCCCATTGGCAGCATGACTCCTTTCTACATCTCTCGATCGCTTTTTAGATTTTAAAGCATTCCCTGCCTTTCCTATTTAGATTGGCTTCGCACCAGCTCCCAGACAGCTAAGACTGCCCGTGCGGCTCGCTAATTCCTCTATATTTATTAAATAAATCCGGTAATCAACATAGCAATTTTCTCTAATTTCCACACACTGGGCTCTGTCTATTTCTTATTGGCCTCTTTATTAATTTCTCATCAGATATTCTTGATCTTGAGACCACCATTGCGGCCCTCATTGACCCTCATTTCACTGAGCTTGGTATTCGCCAGCACTTCGTGAGAGGTACAGCTCCCTAAATAGGTAAGCTCCCTTCCCCTTGCACGCAACTGGCCACACGTTTTCGATGTACCGCTCAGACCTCTCCTGATCCAACTGCATTCCCACAATACAGGTCGATTGTGACCTTCCCACTTCGTGGGGTCCCATCTCTCCACCATCACATACCTGGCACGGGTGCCAGTTCAGTCATTGCATCCTCTTAACTAGGTACTCATGCCGTCCTTATTTGCGTTTCACCACTATCTGTTTTCTCTCCCTTTACACCTTTACACCAGCATCTGCATCCGGTCTATCTCACTCAAACACTTTATGCAACTCTAATGTCTCTATCCACAGTCGCATGTTTCTGTGTTGGTTACATTTTATTGATTCATAGTTAAACTTCAATCATCAGACGCGTAATTGTTTTTTGAAATCTCTCGCTTCAAGCTATTTTTAATCTCCGCTGTATACTTTCCATACTTGACCTCTCAGATCTAGTGCGCGCGCCCTCTCTATTATCTATTTCGGATCCTTCATGTTTGTCACAGGGTTCGCCCTTACGAGCACCAGAACTGTGTATTTACTGACTGCTGCCCAAGTTAATTCTTTGTACCTCTCCTTTTTCCCATCTTATTTTTCCATGTACTCTTCAGTCATCACAGGCAAATGTTTACAGGCATAACATTGATAATGTCCTGATGATGGTCCTGTATTTTCTGTAAGAATCGAAACGGCGTTTACTTGTTGTCCACCCTATACACTTTTACTCAAATCCAAATACGTGCAATGGTGGCTCTACTATAAATTGTTTGTGAAACCGTAATTGTTTTATACAAATAACCGCACTCTGCCTGAGCCTTTCTGTTTCATTTTTTCATTTTTATGTTATGTGAGCTTGGACGCAGGTTTGTGTCCCACTGTAAATATTTGCTCTGCTACCCATTCTTATGTTTTTCTCACATATTGCATATTAAAATACCCCTATCCGGCTGGATAGCGGCTAAAATATACTACTGATTGGGTCTATATTGATTTACACTATACATTCTTTCCATGTTAAGGGACCACTGTTTTCTGAAATAGTTGATTACCCAAGGTCCTTGACCGACCATAATTGGGTTCCCTTGTGCTTTTCACAACACGCCTTCCCTCATTGAGGCAGCAGTCTCAATGTTGTCAGAGAGTCGGATGGGGTCAGTGAGACTGCTGACCCCACCCCACTCTGTGATGAAGTGTCACTGATTGACACTCGACCCTGGGCGCTTCAGGGCTTAAAACTAATGCGCCCAGGTGCAAGGCAATCAGTAAGGCAACCCCTTGTCACTGAGGAGAGGGCCTCATGGACTTTTTATGAGGTGAGGACGTCATGCCCACAGGAGCTGTGACTTCCTCAGCCCAGTGAAGTTAAGCTCAGGCAGCCAGGAGCCTGCGCTAAATGCGCATGTCTGGCTCCTTGCTGCCTGACCTGAAAATGAACAGTGTCTGTCAGGCTGACCTTTGTCCAGCCTGTTAGACACTGTTCATGAGGGGCAAAAGATGGAGAAGCAAGGCCCCTCAGCCCCAATGGACCGGCTGCGGCTGCTCTATAGTAGTATATTACACTGTTGTTTATCTTTTCACTACCTGCACCATGCTGTCTGGCTGCATTGAAGTGCATGCAGGGCCCGCAGAAACTAAACACAATACTGCCAACACAAGTACTGCTCTCTTTCTGTCTGTAATAGTAAATAGCTTAAGAGCAGTGTGAGGATTGGTTGGGACAGGGGAACAAAGCGCTCTGCCCGAGATTTATGGAGCTGTGTCTTTGCTCCCCCAGCTCGCTGGCAGCATTGATTGGAAAAGCCCGAACTGCGGATGTATGCCTGGTCACAAGCAAACATCTGTCAATCTGACATATACAGTTCAGCTACACAGCCCCAGCTGTTTAGCCCAATCAACCACGCCTATGAGTGTACCTACTGTCTGTTGGGAGATACAGCTCTGTGGTGACCCTGCCCCACAAAGGACGGACAAATGAATGGCACACCGTACATTACTTGGAAACGTAATATGCTTGGGAAGATAAATAGTGTGTGTGATGTAGTGGCTTGCATGCTGCAGGGCAACATCCCTATGCCCCTATACCTCTATAGTTCCAGGGGTAATACTGGAGATCAGTCTGTGAGTGAGACCCTGTGAGGGTGTAGACTTTTATTACGTATTCTCTTCACAAAGCACCAAGGAACATACATGTACTGTCTTGTTGACATATGCTCTATGTACTCCTTGATTCTTCCCTAATATGGAAGGATGTAACATCAATAGATATTTAGAAACCTGGGTGTTGGATCAATGAGTTTAGACTGCCATGTGGTCATTCAACATGTCTGGCCATGCCATGGCTAAACCCAGTGATCTTAGCATTCTTTGTCCCACAACAGCATTATATGCAACAAAAGGTGTTAACGAATTCTCTTGATCCAGTTTCAGATTTGTTGAATTGAAAAGTTTTGTACAGTCCACCCAACCACTTTTAGACTGCTGTCACTTAAGTTGTGCTAGTTTAAAGATGTGGGAGCTGTTGCTGAGGTCTGGATACCTCTGGATTGTTAAATTCTGCAAATGCGTAGTTTGACTATTGTAACCAAGTTCCTTCGAGGCAACAACTTTGCTCAGTAATCATTTTAAAAAGGGCTTCTCATCACTCAAAACCAGATGTGGAAAATGTCTAAGAGCATAAAAGATGGGGTTGCCTGATCACTGAAGATCCCTTTCACGCATTCTCTTATTGTGAGACCAACACAGAAATTACAAAAGGTCTTTCATCTCTAAAATAAGATAAAGTAATACACATCCAATTGCACCCACAGTATTTGCCAATAGCAAAATTGGTAAAACCAATGTAAGCTTTATTTTGGCAGTTCATGTCATAAAAGCAAGCAACAGACATGCATATAATAGAATTAAAAGATATAAAAACAGGATACAAAACACATAAAACACATGCAAAAGGGGTTCTCTCTTATGCTAAGGCATAAGCATTAAAACTTGGTGACTATTCGGTGTTCATTAAGCCACAGTCCTTACTGCAGGTAAAACAACTCTCAAGGAAGAATACACATCTGTTCAACTAGCTATCAAATTGGTACAAATAATAGACAAAAATATATAACAGCCAAAAAAAATGTACCTCAATTATGAACAAAGTCAGAAATCCTTCACAGATATGCTTTGAAACTCAGCGGTGGCCGCCACAAACAAAGGGTGGGTGGCGGGTGGAGGGAATGCAGGAGGGGTCGCATGGCGCGGAGGCTTAGGAATAACATATTAATAAAGAAACAAGAACGTACCTGAAGCCGCCAGCCGCCTCCAACGTTGCGTTGTGCCTCCTCTCCTCTTTGTGGTCCCAGCAGCCCATAGACAGACTCCCATCCAATCACTGGGCTGAAAAGACTCTCCGCTCAGGTCAGGGTGGTTGTTGGGTTTCTCCAGCCCAGCTGCTCATTGCAGCCGGGACAGAGAAACCTAAGTGCTCATGTGTGTTTCGGTCAGCCTGAGATGGCCGGCCAAAACACTCATGCACACCTATGGAGTGCAGATAGCACTCCTCTTCCCCCTCCCATGCTCCATCCTCCCTACAGCACTGGCTCACAACCGGCAATGAAAAATATAACAATGCTACTAAATTTTTTATTTTTCATTTGCTGCCTCTGAGCCAAGCAGTGGGGCGACGCTTCTCCGCCGCTGTGGAAACTCTAATATACATGGAGGGATAGTAGTGAAAACATTAAGGACAGAATCACAGAAGTCAATGAAGCAGTGGTGTGCTCAAGTTTTGTTGTTGAAATTATAGTTCACCGGCCCCCAAGCTTGCATGCCTATTGCTGCACAGATTAATTTGTCTTTAATTCAGGCCATCATCTGGCTTGACAAACACAAACCAACTGTATTGCAGTTCCATATATAGGGCACGTCATACCCCAGGATAGGTGCCAAAGAGTATTTGCGGACAGGGAGCATGCTACTCCTTGGAAGTGTTTAGATGGAAGACTATGAGTCTTCGATGTAGGTTATGTTTGTCGTGTTTCCATGTCATGTCTGAGGACCCAAGCTGTACACTAATAGAACTTGTGTTGCTGCTCTTTGGTGTGTTGTGAAGCAAAATGAGTGAGAGACAGGGCATGTAGGCCTATAAGGTGTGTGGATGGAGAGAACTATGAGAGTGCAATGGTACCAGTGGTTTTGGTATCATGCATTCATGCCAGAGGCTGTTCATAAAGTGTAATAGCAATGTGTGGAGTAGTGCAAAGAAGAGAGTACACAAGCACTTTGGAGTAGAAAAGTAGGCATAAACATGCACAAATCATTTTTGTACCCACTCTGTGCAAAGTGATGCAGTTGCACACTGTTTTGCACAGTCACCTAACACCAGCAAAAACCTGGTGGTATGTGCCTCTGCATGACAAATGCGATCCCAATTGTCCTCTGCTGACAAACAGAGCAAGAGTTAAAAAAAAAAGGTGAAAATATTATTGGCACCTGTTACAGCACATATTTGTGTCTCCTGAAAATTATTTATTTTGACAAAATCTCTTATTGCTTTGAAACCATCATGATTCCAGTTCCTTTCTGCTTCCCGCATAGGCACTGCTTGACTTATAGAAATACTGAAGGATTTAGTCGTTTTTTTCTTCCTTTAGTGGATGTTCACAGTGACACTTTTATGTCTCTAAATAATGCTGACAGATTACACTGTTTTGATGATAAATTTTGCGCCTTTAATCTTTTAAATTATGCATTAGAAGTGCCATAACATTAATGTTCGCAGTAGGCAACATTATAATAAAAGTATGGTGATGTCGAATAATGTGTTCTCTTTACTTATTTTATTACTGTCTTTATAATAAACTAAATCAAAATGTCACATTCCAATCGTCTGTGTGCTATAAGGTAATATTATTAACATATGTCACAGTGCTGAGTAATCCATTAAGCACACTGAACCCTGACAGTACAATGCTGCAAATTGTATACATTGACTGGTATTGAGAAATATGAAATTCATGAAGGAATGTAAAACATTTCTGATAAAAAGTCAAGGAGGTTGTGTATATAAGTATCTTATATTTGGGCTATTGTTTTTGCAAAAATATCAGTACTTTGGAGTCTTAGCTGGTGGCCAAGTTTTTGGATGGCCATTTAGTGATCAACATTAGCAACCTGTTTAGGGGCGTGCCTAGCCGTGCTGCAAAATGGCTGCTCATTGAGAGGGCTCCCCCGGCCACCACAATATCCGACACTATCCTGCATTGAGAGCACGTAAAGTCGCCCACACCAGCACTTACCAGTCGATGTTGCCACCAGGCACTGGCAGCTCCTGGGAAAAAAGGGCAAGAAGTACCTGAAAGCAGCAAGATATCTAGTTCTTTGGCGCTGTGTGGGTGAACCCGGATACGAGTCCTGCTTGAGGTCCGGAGCTGACACGTTACCAACGGTAATCTGACTGGACCTCAGCGACCTCCGGTGCTGTGATCGGTGGCTGCAGACGTGAGGGGCGCCTTGCAGATTCCTGGCATGGAAGCTCGGACCGGCGGGGAGGTGGGGAGCGGCCCGAAAGTGTCTGGACAAAGTCGCTGCATCATGCCTGCATAGGTCGTTGCAGCTACTGGAGGTAAATGGTGGCAGTGCAATCTGGCTGGCTGTGGAGAGTCAGGCAGCGCAATCCCCTGATTCCCACGGGTGGAGGCCTGACCCGCTGGGTGGACCACAGGAATATCGGCGGCCTCGCAGAGAAAGTTAGAGGTGGGTCCCGCATTGTTCCCCAACTGTCCGGAGATGGCGAGATAAGGAATTATCCACCTACATTGCCCAGAGTCTGAATTGCCGGGCTTGATTGCCGCAATAGCGCCAACTTGGTCTCTGTGCATTTATCTCCAAGTTGCTGTCTTCTCGAGCTGGGACCTTGCCTGAGTGGCGAGCGTGGGTCGAAGCGTAGCGCACCCGGTCTCACTTTCAATAACATAGACTCAGACAGACGAGGGCTTGAGAGGAATGTTTCCTGGGCTAGCCAATGAGTAATATATACAAGGATTCTGGGGGTAGCTTGGCAGCATTGCATTGGGCGGATTCAAAAAGCTGGTGGAGGTAACCGTGCAAGAGTGATTAGTATCCACAATCAAAGCCAAGCCATGGGACATGTCATATTTACCTAATCAGCTCGCTATACTTGGAACTATAAGTGGTAGAGGGGCAGTTGCCATACATTGATAATTAACGTTACCCAACCCTCTGTGATCTGGTCTGGAGACACCTGGTGTTGCACCTCTGCCGGGTGGTCTATGTCCCGCCTGTGCCTTGGAAGTTTTGCCACACGTTAACCCAAGTCTGTTCTGTGAGCTGAGCTGTATACATTACTGTTTGTGCCACAAGCCACATTCTGCGCATACGATCATGATCTAATATGGGGAGCACGACGCAAAACAGGCTAACTCTTTTGAACACATACGTCTCACCAGGCAAAAAGATGACAGCATCGACACTGACAGTGAATCCACTGTCAGAGAGGATGCGGTAGGTGGTGGAGATGATCTATGTGCCCTGCTACTAGAGATGAAATCCAGTTTACAGACAATTGATAATAAATTGGATATGCTAAACGTGAGACTTGACCAGTTAAAAAGCAGGTTGACACTCAAGAGGAGCATCTTGACCGCTTGGACAACCACACCCTGGAAGATCACGAATTTCAGGTAGAGACCAAGGAACAGCTACTTCACATGGACCAAGTGCTAAGCATAATTAAAGATAAGAATGAAGATTTGGAGGTGTGTTTGTGCCATAATAATCTGCGCATAACAGGTATTCCAGAAACGACAGCTATTGCAAAGATGGAACCTTTTGTAAAGGAGCTGATGCACAAACTGTTTGATCTGGACCTCTCCCCCTTTTCATAGTGGAATGTGCACATCGTACCTTGGGGCCTAAACCTCCTGTGGGGTCCACACCTAGACCAATTCTAGCACGCATTTAGAACTACCAGGACCGTGATAGTATCCTCAGGCTGGCAAGGGAAAATGGGTGCATCAAACACAAAGGCAACAACATCTCCAACTACCCGGATTTCACCCCCTCGGTCCAAGATGCCAGAGGGGAATTCCTGCAAACTAAAAAGTTGTTACGACACGCAGAAATCCCATACGCAATGTTGTATCCGATTAAATTAAAAATCAGCTACGAGGGGTCTGACCACCACTTTATGGATGCCAAGTCTGCTTTGAAATTCACCAAGCAGGTCTTCAGCTTGAGGAAACAAGCCAAATCGCCTACCAGTGACTCTCACATAGCAAGATTAAGTGACAATGACTGACCTAGGGGTCCTGTAAACGCCAGGTATTGTTGTAGTTGGCCCTAAATGTGTCGCTGATCCAATGTAAGGTACCATTATAGAACGGGAGTAGCTAGTTAGCCCTTACCAAGACACATCACATACCTGGAGTGCATGCGGGCTATTAAACGTTAAGGTGGCCACTCCATCTTAGGTGGGGTAGTATGCCGGTAAACCATGCCCCCAGGGAGATCTCCCAGAACCAGTCCATTGGCACAAGTCCGGGACATATTGCATAGTTTGTTAAGTTGGGGTGGGTTTTTCACTCAACCTAATTGGGGGGTTGGTGTGGGAGGAGGGTAGGGACGGGGATGTTCAATAGTCTAATAAGGACAGCACAATGACACTTGATTCTAACACTAGTAACATTGGAATGCACCCACAAAAGGACATATACTATGATGCCATCATAGACACAGACATGCAGGCTTCATACACATTTGAACACGTTGCGCCTAATGTAGCAACGAGTCATCACTGCTTATCCACACATGAAACTAGCCTGGTAGATTCTAGATGTTAGAGTATAACCTCCGTACATGGAATATCAGAGGGTTAAACAATTTTCGAAAAACACGGTTAGTGCACGCATATTTAGCTAGACACAATATAGATATTTGTTTCCTTCAGGAAACGTATTTAAATAGCTCGTCTCATACAAAGCTACATAACAGACGCTGGGGGACTATATACTCTTCCATTTACTCTAATTATGCCAGAGGTGTCTCCATATTGATACGGAGAGGACTGCATTGGAAACTGACTACATCACAGATTGACTCCGAAGGTCGTTTTGTGATCCTGGGCGGGACATTAGGTGCAACATGTATCATGTTAGCTGCGATCTACAGCCCAAATGTGGATAAACCAGAATTTTTTCAGGATGTTTGGGCCAAGATAAAAACAGTGGGTTACGACACAAATATTTGGGAAGGCAACTTCAATGCCTTGATAGATGATGTAAAATACAGGCGGGTTGGGTCCCGAAAACTACACCCACGGTTGAACGCCGCTATTACGGAGATAATTGCAGAGGAAGGACTTATAGATATATGGCGGCAAAGACATCCATCTTTGCTCGAAGGCACTTGCATCACTGCCCAGCATAACTCATGGTCGTGACTAGTTTTTTTTGGTATCACCAGATATAGCAGCCTGGTCTAGTTCCATAAACTGGTTGCCCAGAACACTGTCGGATCATGCTCCGGTCTTAATAAAAATGGTCCAACCCTTCTAGAATGGTCAGTTGGAGGCTACCACCATACACCCTCATGGACTCACTGTTTTCAGACGAGATTGGCGGTGACATTTCAGAATCATTCTCCACAAATGCAGGCTCAGTTCAAACACAAGCAACATTATGGGATGCATTCAAAGTGGTTATCACAGGGGAAATGTATTTGGAGACAGGCGGGGGTACTGAGAGTGATAAGAATTACATTGGAAAAACTAGAGGCTAGTATTAGAGATCTAGAGTCACAGTATGACACAGAGCAAACAGACATATTGGGGGTTATCAGGACCAAAATATCGGAATATGAGGAGGAAGCAGACAGGGAAGTGAAATTCTTGGGGAAATATGCCTGGGATCAAAGATACGTGGAGGGGGATAGGCCGGGCAGAACCTTGGCTAACACACTACGCACACCTAACACAGAGTTGTTCATCTCCGAAATCCTAGATGATAACCTAGATTTGGTTAGAGGCCCACAGGAAATTCTAGAACAATTTACACACCACTATTCTACACTCAACACCTCAGCTTCTCATGCAACACAGGAGGAGTTCCAGGCATACCTTGACACTATTGAATTGTTGTAGTTGAGTTAAGGTCAAAGAACATATTTGGAGGAGCCATTCATGGTAGATGATATCAAGCAGGTCATAAATAGTATCCTTCCGGCAAGGCGCCCTGCTCAGACGGCCTGACAGCGGCATTCTACAAGGCCTATGCAGACCAACTTACGCCCCAACTTCTGGCAGTATATGAAGAGGTAAAAGAAATTTTTTCTTTTTGGAAAAAACATTGTTTAAATAATTTGCTCACTCAATTCAATCGATAATCCCCCAGTGGGGTCTAGACTACTCACTCAAACCAATGTAACACTTACACGAAAAAACACCAATTTGTATCAAAACAAGCTATTTATTAGCATCATAAACTATTTTCATAGCAATATGCTCAATAAAATGTATACATTTCATTTATCAAAATATAAAAACAGTTAAAATCATTTTAGCATATGATTATGCAGGAGAAAAAAAAGGAAAGACAATATACTATGACATATAGTGGTTAATTCAGACACCTATAGGCCACATCAACTAGGGATATGTTTCCCAATTTCGAATATTTTGTTAGCCCCTTCCGAATTTAACACAAACTCAATGCGTCGGCGCGTTTCGGAGGCTTTCACTGTTCGTAGCCTCCTTCTTCAGGACAATAACTATTTGTTTCTCCTTATCCAAAACATAGTAACCTAATACAAAAATAAAACATTTTTTACTATTGGCATAAAACATATTTTTACCTCCAACATTACTGTAGTTCCTATTACGTCTCTTTAAAATATATTTTATATGAGGAAACAATGGATTTATCCTTAGGATACATCTATGCATATATATATAACTCCAAGATCATTTCAAGATAACCTACAAGAAGTTTGTTGATCAAACAATCAAATTTTTCTTTTACAATTTTCTAAAAAGAACCTTTTTTAAAAAAAAATGTTTTTTGCGTTGTAAGTGTTTACATCTCATCCATCCCTTCTGCACATCCTTATCACTCTCATATCTCATCCATTATTATAACACACTTACACTCCATTCTCACAATCGTTGATAATTATCAAGTAACTCACCTGTGCAATCGCACTAGGGTGACTTGTTTATTGGGTTAAAATCTTGAGTGCAATTGTTTCAAAATGTCATGGTTATCTAGGCTGTCAGGAGATATCATCATATTTAAAGCAATAGGTTACTTATCAGGGGAATAAACTCCCTCACTCTAGGTCCGTTATATAATTTTTAGTTTTAACGAATTATTTTTATTACTATTTAATTTTATTATTAACCTATGTAGTACCTGTATAATCACGCATAGATGTAAGCAGATACGGTTCTTCCTTGTCTAATTTTATTGGTCGTTGGATCGAAGGATGACTCTCTATCAGGTTTAGTTTATTCCTGTTGGGAGAGAAGTTCGCTTAGCTTTACCCCACCTGGCTTTAAGGGTACATAGTATTTATTCGACCCACGGATATAAAAAGGGTTTTTTCATTTAATTTCTTCTTTTCTTTACCTTAAGATATTGTATCCATTGACTGGTACCGGTTTTTAGTTTTCCTATGGTTCAATGATCGTCCAGGGACTGTGACTGCCACCTCTTTAAAACAACATTAAAGTTTCTTTTTTCGGAATAAGTTCAAAAAGACATATGTTTTATGCCAATAGTAAAAAATGTTTTATTTTTGTATTAGGTTACTATGTTTTGGATAAGGAGAAACAAATAGTTATTGTCCTGAAGATGGAGGCTACGAACAGTGAAAGCCTCCGAAATGCGTCGACGCATTGAGTTTGTATTAAATTCGGAAGGGGCTAACAAACTATTTGAAATTGGGAAACATATCCCTAGTCGATGTGGCCTATAGGTGTCTGAATTAACCACTATATGTCATAGTATATTGTCTTTCCTTTTTTTTCTCCTGCATAATCATATGCTAAAATGATTTTAACTGTTTTTATATTTTGATAAATGAAATGTATACCTTTTATTGAGCATATTGCTATGAAAATAGTTTATGATGCTAATAAATAGCTTGTTTTGATACAAATTGGTGTTTTTTCGTGTAAGTGTTACTTTGGTTTGAGTGAGTAGTCTAGACCCCACTGGGGGATTATCGATTGAATTGAGTGAGCGAATTATTTAAACAGTGTTTTTTCCAAACAGAAAACATTTCTTTTACTTTACAGTTATTTGGTGCTCAATTTTCTTTTTGGTTGATATTGAGCCCCTCTCTCTTTTGTTCAAAAGTATATGAAGAGGCGCAGGAGCTGAGTGAATTTCCCCATACAATGAGAGAAGCTATAATTTTGTCATTGTTAAAACCTCTTTCGCCCTTGAGTTGTGATACCATAATATATGCTAAGCTGATAGCAAACAGACTACAACCACTTTTACCTCTGATCGCAAGACCAGATCAATCTGGCCTTAACCCAAGCAGGTCCACTTCACACAATCTCCGTACTTTTTTCTCAGAACTACACTATCTAGACCCCAAACTCCCAGCACTGGCGGCGCTATTGGACGCTACTAAAGCGTTTGATTCACTTGAGTGGGACTATTTGTTCACTATTCTTGACAGAATGGGCCTTAGCCCATTGTATATAGGACAGATAAACTTACTCTATAACTTGCCCACAGCTAGGTTTCGGCTGAATGGGATGATTTCCTCTTCACTTACTATCACCAGAGGCATGAGACAGGGCTGCCCACTGTCTCCCCTACTCGTTGCCATTGCCATGGAACTGCTAGCCGCAGCATTCAGGCAACATCATGTGGAAAGAGGTCTCGGTTTCACCACTCGCGGTTGATTGTTTCAATGTATGCGGATGATATTACCCTATACATCAATAATCCAGAGGTCAATTTAAACCCAGTAATATGTGAGATCCAACGATTTGGCGGACTTTCTGACATCCAAATTAACTGGTCGAAATCTGTGTTATTTCCATAAACAGCCAACACGAAGCCTTATCAACTAGACTACCCCCTCCAATGAGCAGATGGCCCGGTGCGCTATCTGGGAATTCTGCTCAGTTCTGAGGTGCAAGAATTATGGGGTGAAAACTATGGAAGGGCAGTGTCTTGGTTGGAGAGCAAAATTAAGATTTGGTCCAGGTTACCCCTCTCTTTAGCAGGGTGTATAGCCATCGCAAAAATGATAGTTCTTCCCAAATTTCTATACATATTAATTAATCTCCCCCTTCCGCTAACTCAGGCCTTCATCAGGACCATGCGTTCCTTGATGATATCACTGGTATGAGCAGGCAAACAAGCCATAGTGTTGTGGGAGCTCTTGACCCTCCCCCTGGCTCAGGGTGGTTTGGGAGCGCCAGATATCCAGCTTTATGCATATTGTGCTCAAGCGCAGTTTCTACATTACTGGGTTCATCCCATACCATTTCAGCCGCATGTGGCGATCGAATTTGACAGGGCCGCCCTGGTCCCACTCTCAGCCACGATATATCAGCGGTATACGAGACCACGAGGCGAGATAGACACTGTTGAAACGTTGAGATGGAGTTGGGATAGTCAAAGGAGAAGGGCTGGAATAGAGGTTTTATATGCCGCCACGGTCAGGCTGGCACACAATCTCCAGTTGCCGGTGATGGAGGATAGGGGTATGTCATTCTGGCAAAGAAACTAGGCATAAACACCTATGCTGACCTGTATCCAACTGACACCTTTCGCTCACCACGGGAGGAAGATTTGTGGGTGGGACCCTCCTTCTCTGATACCTTCCTTTATCACTGTATAAAAGCAACCTGCCATCAACTTCATGCCACATTCCCCATCCCTCCACCTACATTGCAGGCCCTGGAACTACTGCTAACTAGTCCTTCTCCAAAGAGACTCATCACCAAGCTATATCGTTCCTTGCAGACCTCATGTCCAATATTGCAGCCTAGATCCCTCCTACTTTGGAACTTTGAACTACACCCACCTCTCTTAGAGGTGCAGTGGAAATTCTGCTGTGATCAGTTAAGGATGCTATCCCCAAATTATAAATTGCAGTTGATTCATTTTAAATATTTGCACTGATACTACAGAACCCCAGCGCAGCTACATCGTATGGGTCTGTGGCCCACTTCTGAATGCTGGAGATGTAAGATGGACCCTGCGACGTTTTTACATATTGCCTGGTATTGCCCTCTCATAGGTAAATACTGGATAGAAATATTTAACATTAAAGGGGATATACTTAATGTACAGAAAACACCCTCTCCGTTGATAGGTTTATTAGGATATGTGAAAGAGAAGCCTGTAAAGTCAAGGAAACTTCACGTAATGCTATTATTACTTGCCAAACGCAGGATAGCTATACACTGGAGGAAACTAATTGCTTCATCCATTAAAGATTGGTTAAAATATGTGGCTTATTGCCAAACGCAACTTTCCGTACTTTTGGAGCTCATGCCCACAGTGTCTAGGCCTAAAGAAATTTGGGGGCCTGTATTGGATTGGATGAGAGCACAGCAACATAATCAATCAGAGTTTGTTCTGTCAGAGGCAGTAGCCATTTGTGATCACACTCCTTCAATAGAAACAGATACTTAAGTTTCAAGCTGAGCTGGACTGAGCGGATGAGTGGTGGGATAAAGGTTAGGTGTAATGTAAAAGGCAGACATGACTTGTATTATGTATGGTGTCTGATGTTGTTCCTAAAAAAATATTTTGTTGTGCTGTCCTTAGGGGGGTTTATAACAGTTATGTTTTAAGTGCATATGTGTACATCTTGAAGATTATGCATTATTATCTCACCCTGTAATTGTGATATATTGGAAAGTGCAATAAAGAAAATGTTTTTTTTTAAAACCAACAACAACAACATTAGCAACCTGTTTTTGACAGAGCCTGGTTACAGGTTCGAATTCTGGCTGCTATATCCATTTCCTCACTTTCCAATGCAGTTAAAATAGGTTTCACTTGGTTAGGTAAAAATACACCTGTTATCTGACAATAGCACCAAGGTAACCCTCAGTTGCAGTTCGGCAAAGAGTGGAAGGATTGTCAGCATAACTAGTTTTCATCGCCGCCCCACTTTGCAAAGGGGTAATATTTTTGTAATAATTTGTTCACAAACGACGAGGGAATTAAATAAAAATAAGAAAAGGAGGTTTACATGCACCCCACCCTTGCCTAGGTCAGTGAATGAAGAGGGGCAACATTGTAAGCTGTAGCCCCTTCTGCCTTGTTCACAGTCAGAAGGGTGAGCAGGAGGAGCAATCAGTGGCCCCCAATTAGCTGACATCTACCCCGCTGGCTTCAACTGACATCCGCTGCTGTTAGGAGACTGCTGTTGTGTTGGTGCTCGTGCCTTCTCTGGGCTCGTGGGATTCTAGAGCTTGGGCTGTGCTTGGGCTGTGGAATGTGTTGAGGGTGGTCTTGGGATGGAGCCGGGAGCTGACAGGTGTGCGGGCTCTTTTTTGCTGTTGGGGTTTAAGTACTAGAATAAAGCAAGTAACTTCAAGTTCGGAGTCGTCCTTGCTTTACAACAATGGCGATGAGCGACTTTAACCCCACGAACCCACTCACATAACAAATTCAAGGCTAATCATTACCTTACGCGACAGCACCTGAAGAAGCCCATTCAAGAATATACTCTCTCCACCTTCAATTCTACAGCATAAGTGCAGCACCAAAAGGTACATTTGGAGTACGAGTGATTTTTTAAGTTTACCGGGTACCTGTGACTGTTTGTGAGGCGCACGAGCAACCATTATCTGCATGAGGATTTCAACTGTACAGGGCAGGGACTTCAACTGCAAAGCGCGAGGAGTCCAATTGTAATCGTCACAAGGACACGTTGGGAACACGTCACTCCATGCGTTTCAATGAAAACATTCTACGGATGTGACGTTTACCCAAGGTAACGTTGGAGCGGCCATTTTAGTTTTTTCTAGTTCGCGTTGCTCCACAAGTAAAATAAATTTACCGATTTCATCAGTGGTGACACGCACACCCAACATGTCACATCACCTTCATGTGATATCCTGCCATTTCAGCATTAAGGAACATTTCGGTAGTTCAGCATTTCGAAGACCATTTCGACTTTCAGCATTTATAAACATTTCGGCAATTTTCAGGTACCTCTTATTTTTTAAATAACTCACGTTAAGAGCTATGTACAAGAGTGTATAAAGCTATAATATGAGTGAATTTTTTCCTATTCACAACGTACATATTTTACCTTGCTCAAAGTATTTATTTAAGTACTAGAGTACATTTCTACCATGGCAATCATGATTTATGATGGTGAAACAACAAGGGAGAGATGGGAAGAGTGGATGGATTACCACAAAAACTATTTAGATACATTTGAGAGCAAGGAATTACCACCTTAAAGGAATAATAAAATCCTCTTACATTGTTTAGGTCCTGGAGGACAACCGACAACCGAATTGAGAAGAAACCTTCGTCTGGAGGTGAGTTGAACATGTTCACACAAGTATTGCAGAGCTAAACACTTATTTTGCTCTAACAGTCTGCAAGGCCGTGCACAGATTAAAGTTTTACCACCAGAAACAGGGGCCTAATGAAAAAGTCGAAGACTTTATAGCAGCGTTAAGAAGATTAGCTTTATCCTACAAGTTTGGTGTGATAGAAGAAGAACTGGTTCTAGATTAACTGGTTATGCATTGCAACAATTTGAAACTTTGGAATAATTGAGATGTAAGCTTACGAGAAATTAGTGCCATTATTAGCAAAGCTGAACTAACTACTAGGTGTGCCAAAACTGTTGTAGCAAATAGTAAACTGGATAATAGTGAGGATAGTGTAAGGGAAAGGGAAATTATTCTCTCATGAATGACAGTCCAAAAAGAAAGTCGAGAAACAACCTGTGAAAGAGAAAGGGGGATACAAACAAGATCGCATAGAGACGTTTTCTGATTTAAAAGGGAAATGTTACCGGTGTGATAGCTCTTCACATTTGACAATTGATAAGAAATGTCCAGTCAGAGGTGTGCTAATTGCAAAGTGTCTGGCCATTATGCACGGGTTTGCAGCAAATCTAAGTCAGTGAAGTGTGTGGTGGATGAGTATGATCACGGAGATGATAGTCTTGATTCTGATAGGGAAGAGAACAAAGTCCTCTGTCTGCGTTATGAGGGCAGTGATGCAAGTGGCAAGCAAAGGAAAAAAACAGTTTGTGAAATTGTAGCAGGTGGTGTGCCAGTGACCCTTATAGCTGATTCGGGCTCACCCTACACCATCATCAACAAAAAAAAGTGGGTAGAAATATTCTGTGGTAAACTTGGTGTTGAGTTTGAAGATCCTGATGTGCATCCTGTAAGTTATACTGGTGAACCCATTGACTTACTGGGATATCGCAAATTCACTTTCGAGTTCAAAGGAAGGCAGGCAGTTTGTAAACAGTATGTATCTGCCTTTGGTCCATGTGTGCTGGGTTGGTGGGATCAAGGTGAGTTAGGAATACTACTTGATCCCAATATTCCAGATCCTGTGTCAAGTGTGAAGACAGAGAGCGAAGATCTGTGTGAAGAATATGTGACAACATTTCCAAATGTGATCTCAGGAAGAATTAGTGAACTCAAGGGACTCTCACGTAAAATAGTATTGAAGGAGAATGTGTGTCCTTGCATTCACAAAGTAAGAAATATTCCCATGAGTGTCAAGGATGAAGTAATCAATGAGATCAGGAAACTGGTGGACCACGGGATAATTGAGAGTGTGGAGTCATCTGACTTGGTCACCTACCTTGTCATAGCACGCAAAGCCAATGGCCAGGTCCGTTTATGTGTGGACCAAAGAGAACTCAATAAGAATATCTTTGTGGATGTATTTCCCCTCCCTAGAATTTCAGAATTGTCATCTGCTACTAAGAACATGGAATGGTTCTCCACGATAGACCTAACCTCTGCGATAGGCCTAACATCTGCGTACCACCAAGTGCCTCTCCATAAAAGTAGTAAACATTTAGCTGCTTTTGTCACCCCTATTGGTACATTCCAGTTTAGGCGAGTTCCTTTCGGATTGGAATCAGCGGATGCAATGTTCCAGGGTCTCATGCACTTAATATTTAAGGACATGGCGAACGTAGTGTTTTTACAGGACAATATCCTCGTCATGGGAAAAGACAGAGAGGAACACAATAAGGTTTTGTCTGAAGTTCTGAGAACTTTAAATAAGAAGGGTCTAACGGCAGAAAAGTCCAAATGCAAACTTGCAAGGAAGAGCGTAACATACCTAGGGCATTAGATAAGCTCGTTTGGAATTTGCCCAAAGTCTGAATTAGTTGACGCCATCAAAGAAGCACCTGCATCTCAAAATAAGAATAAAGTCAGGTCTTTCTTAGGTTTGTCTGAATTTTACCTAAAATGTGTTTACAAGTTTGCTGACAAACTTTTTGTATTAGGCAAATACTAAAAAAGGGAAGTGTTTTTGAATGGTCTAAAGAGTGTCAGTTGAGTATGGATTGTATCAAAAAAGATATGTGTTCTGCCCCAGCACTCCAAGGATTTGATCTCAAACTTAAAAGCTTTATCATGACAAAAGCAAGTGGGACAGGCATGGGAGCTGTCTTGTCCCAGATGCAAAAGAATGGAACATAAAGCATGATTGCAATCGCATCTAGAGTTCTTACACCCACTGAGGAAAAGTATTCCGTGATTGAGAGAGAGGCTCTCGGTGTGTCTGGGGACTCAAGCACTTTAGGTAATATGTATGGGGAACATGTGTCACAGTGAGAACCTACCACAAACAGCTCACTAAAGTCCTCACGTCCCAAGTATTGAACAATGTTTCTCCCAGGATTTCTCGTATGGTGGTACAATTGTTGAATTTTGTGTATGAAATTAAATATGTACCAAGGGTTCATAATAGAATCGCAGATTTTCTGAGCAGGTGTCCTTTGCCAGTTGGTGAAGAAAAAAAAAATGAATGGGATGAATGGTTAGTGGCAACAATATTTGGGAATGAGTTAGTAAGCATACCTCATGAAGATTGGATTGATAACATTTCTCGTGATGAGGATTTGAGTGCAGTTATTGAGTACATTCACAAGGGATGGCCTGAGAAAACTTGCTTATGTAATCAACTGATTCCTTTTTGGGAAGTAATAAATGAGTTATCTATAGAAGAATAACTGTTACTCAGAAGTGGCAAATTGCTTCCACCAAAAACATTCATCGACAAGGTAATCAACCTTTGCCACAATGGACACCTAGGCATTGTAAAAAGCAAATGTAGATTTAAACAATCATACTGGTGGCCTGGTGTGGACAAAGATATTAAAAGGGTTGTCTGTGAGTGTGTTGAATGCATCAATTCAGATAAAAGTGTAATCACTTTTAAACCAACTCTACATCCTATAGTGATCCCCGGCATGCCGTGGAAAAGGGTTGGTATTGATATTTTCGGTCGAGTGAGGGGCACGGATGGAATATAGAAATACATTTTTGTAATGATTGATCACTTATCTAAGTGGCCAGAGATCAAGATAGTGGAGAAGGCTGATACAGAGAACTTGTTGTGTTTTTTAGGAGAAGTATTTGGACAGGAAGGTCTACCTAAAGACTTAGTGTCAGACAATGGAAGACAGTTTGTTGGAGACTACTTCAAGAAATGTATAAGAGAAACTGGAATTGTGCATAGGACTACTTCTCTTTACCACCCAGAAGGGAATGGAAGTGTTGAGCGCTTCAACAGGGTGATAAAAAGAATTATTGAATTTGCGTACAGTAATGGGAAAGATTGTGAGGATGAGTTGAGGAAGATGCTGAGTGCATACAGAATTACCCAGTGTCAGTCCACGGGACATTCCCCATTTGAACTTATGAGAGGTACATCTCCATGCACCAAAGATAATATGGGGTGGTTGAAGTGCACTAGAATTGTCTCTTGGTCTGTGAAGGATGTGAAGCAGTCTTTTGAGATTAAGCAAGTTAATTTAAAAGATAAGCATGTCGAAGCACATAAAACAAGAAAAGTGAACCTGCAGGTGGGTGACAACGTTAAAATAACGAAAGGGAGATTTTCACATAATGGGGAGAGAAAGTACTCCTCTCCTCTTAAAGAAATAAAAATAATATGCAACTCTGCACTGCTAAGTGATAGCAAAGTATGGAACTGTAATAGAATTGCATTATTCAAGGGACCTGTCAAGGATGATAAAGAGGAGAATGTGATAGGTAAACACAGGTTAGGATGTATGATTGGGTTGAAGATGTGGTGTCTACAAAGGAAGTAAGTCAACCCAATACACTAGTCAATGCATGAGTACAGTTGCCGGACACCTAGTATGGGACCCAAATCTAAGTGTTCCACTTAAGGAGAGTATACCAATAATGGTGCAGGTAGTCAGGGTGTTTGAATGGAACATTTTTTTAAGGGGGAAGAGGTTATCCGGGCAAGACACGTGTGAAAAACCCAAGAGATTTGATGATTACATCATGCACATATACAATTAAGCTATATTGTTAGTTATGTATTCCAATGCATATTTCAGTGCTGTTTTATTTTAACATGTACTATTAGGCTATATTGTTAGTATGTAAATTAAAATGCATATTTCAGTGCTGTTTTATTTTATTCACTTTGTTTATATTTTTAGAATTGTTTTTCTCTTTACTTCTGTCCTGTAAGGAGGGGGAAGTGTTGTGTTGGTGCTCGAGCCTTCTCTGGGCTCGTGGGATTCTAGAACTTGGGCTGTGCTCAGGCTGTGAAATGTGTTGAGTGTGGTCTTGAGACGGAGCTGGGAGCTGACAGTTGTGCAGGCTCTTCATTGCTGTTGGGGTTTGAGAACTAGAATAAAGTAAGTAACTTCAAGATCCGAGTACGTCCTTGCTTTACAACAACTGCTAGCCCACATGTGCAAAGAGGACGACCGGACAGCGCTGAGCTTCCACAGCACTCCTTCACCAAATAAAGAGCCGGGTTGCTTTGACAGGTCACAGGCTGCTCTCTTTCATCATATTTCTAACTGTGAAGGAGGGCTGTGAAAACTCACAACTTTCGCAGCACTTTATTCTCAGTTTGGACCAGAGGTCTGGGACAACTGTAAGATGCCCCACTCCTATGTGGGCAACAACATGCATGCTGCAGGTCACTGATAAATGAGTCATGCCATCTGTCCCAACATCCTGTTCACAAATGTAATCAGGGATAAGGGTATCTCCTACCCGCTCATTCATCTGTGTACTGCACTATAAGTTTGCACACAGAAAAGTCTCGTCTTATTTTTGTTTTTTAAGCCGTTCAACCTATTTTTAGTGTATTTCAACCCACTTCACAATGGAGGAGTTCAGCTGACTGCCAAAAGCATAAGGAAGTCAAGTTATTGGCTAATGCCTAATATTATAACACATCAAAGAGAACCTTTAATCCCCCTCCCAATCCACCAACTGAAGAAAGATGGGCCCACCTGCTGTGTTACACACTGTTAAACCACAGGAGACAGGTCTGCTAAATTGATGCCCCAGTGCTTTTTCTGGGCAACCTTACAGCAGGCAACCTCCTCTATGAAGTTCTCACACACTGAACTCACCTGCTGCAATGCCGCCCAGATGCACCCCAGGATACCAACACAGTGCAACTGCCTGGTATTGTTAATGTGGAGCGGTGCTGTAATGCTTGTGTTGAGCCAAATTATAAGGTTATAGAGAAAGAGGCATGAGTAAGAGAAGAGGGCATTAGGAAGCAGCTTTCTGAAGAGACACTTGTACAGGTACACAGTGGAAAAGTAATCAAGTAAAAGCGCAACATGCTGATACTATGATCCTTCTACCCACCACCCCGAAACCATGCTCGGTTTTTTGAGATACGTTAACCAAGTGCTTGCCTTGCGTTTATATTTGACTCATTAGAGGCAGTTTTTAGGTCTGGGTTGACAGTGCAGCTGCAGCTGTCATCAGACATTGTGTGATTAATCTAAAAAAGGGCTTTAAGAAGCACTACCAAGAGAAGGGCTTTGGCTCCACTCACATGTTGGTAGCCAGGAGTACGTGTTTTGATTGGGCAGAAGTTGTGTGCTTCTACAAAGAAAGGGCTTGCCCTCCAGACATCTGTGATAATTTTGTTTATTTATTTATCCAGTTGCCTAAGGTTGAACTTTCAGGGACACACGCATGACAGTGAATGCTATTAAAGTGTATGAAATAGCTATGAAGTCTGTTTTTCTCTGGCAGCAGCACAGCTGGGCAGTCATTTACTTTCGACCTCAGAGTGCATTTATGTGTTTGAGAGCCAGAGTTACACTTATCTACATGGATTTTTAAGTATGGCTTGACAGTACCACTGTCGTCTGACCTCTCATGCGATCAACAAACCCAGCTTTCAGAGTCCTACTTAGAGAGAGGCTTCGGCTCCACCATGTTGGTTTCTCTGACTACAGAATTTGATTCAACCAAATTTGTCTACATCCACTAAAACAACTAGTTGCATTGCATTTGTTGCCTTGTGACAAAGTTTAACTTGATGAAGCAGAACTGAGTTGATTATAGTGGCAAGACCATAAACATGGCTATAGGCCTGATCTGTGTTTTTTTAATGTTATGATAAAGACACTAGCTCTGACATATTTATTGTGAAAAGCATATGTTAAAGTCACTTGGTATTTAAGGTTGGATTGTTATTACTCTATATTTAAGCCTACAGATAGGTATGTTACATGGAATTTCACAGATTACCAAAGTAGGCAATGGTTTAGGTGTTGGTCACTCAAAGTGACAAACCATGGATATAGAACATTTGCCCCGTGAAAATCCTTGTTAGGCCGTCTTAGGAGAAATTGTGTTTTGCTTAGCCAACTGTAATTCTCCATACATTTTTAATTTTATGACTGTGTGTCTTATGGGTGGCTTGTGGAAAAGCTTATGCTCAAAACTGTAGGCCTTAGTTGGTTATGATGACAAACAATATGCCTGTTTGGTGCATTGTAAACATTATTTCTGATGTTATAGGTCTGATCTGCTAATTATGAAACATTATGACAAAGGCAGTTGGTAAAGCCAGTAAGCCTTTTACAGTTGGTGGTTGTACTACTGAATATCAAACCCAAGAATATCAACATAAAAGAATATTGTGGACAGAATTTCAAAGAACAATATATTGAAAGGCTAGTGTGTATAAGGAAACATGGATATACTATTCCCAACTCAACCTCTACCTACCTTGAAGATATATATACCATCAACATACATAAGTGTGTAAGGGTGCAGTAGGTATAGAGAATCTATACTTTCGATATTTTGGGTTCACTATTTTGTCCTTGACATTTGCATGCGTTGATATTCTGTATTCAATTTTCAGGGTGTGCATCCAGTGGGTTGTTATCACATTGTGTTACTAGACACAGACAGATAATTTGCTATATGTAATCATGCAGATTCAATCAATCAATCAACCATTTGTAAAGCACGCTATTCACCCGTGAGGGTCTCAAGGCGCTGGGGGGAGGGGGCAGCTACAGATCAAACACCCAGGTCTTGAGCAGTCTCCTGAAGGTCAGCAGGTCCTGGGTCTGTCGCAGGTAGATGGGGAGGGTGTTCCATGTCTTGGCGGCGAGGTGGGAGAAGGATCTGCCGCCGGTGATTGCTTGGTGGATTCGTGGAACGCTGGCGTGGGCGAGGTCGGCGGAGCGGTTCTGGCAGTTTGGGGTGTAGAAGGTGAGTCACTTGTTGAGGTTTGCTGGTCCGGCGTCGTGGAGTGCTTTGTGAGCGTGGCTGAGGAGCTTGAAGGTGATCCTCTTGTTGACGGGAAGCCAGTGCAGGTCCTTCAGGTGGGCGGTGATGAGGCTGTGGCAGGTGATGTCGAGGATGAGGCGTGCGGAAGCGTTTTGTATGCATTGGAGTCTGGCCGTGGTTACTGCGTAGAGGGCGTTGCCGTAGTCCAGCCTGCTGGTGACGAGGGCCTGGGTCACCGTCTCTCTGGTTTCGGTGGGGATCCATCTGTAGATCTTGTGAAGCATGCGGAGGGTGTTGAAGCAGGAGGAGGAGATGGCGTTGACTTGTTGGGTCATTGACAGAGAAGAGTCCAGGATGAACCCCAGGTTGCATGCTTGGCCGGTGGGTGTTAGTGCAGTTCCCAGCGAGGCTGGCCACCAGGAGTCATCCCAGGTGGAAGGGGTGGAGCCGGGGATGAGGACCTCTGTCTTGTCCGAGTTCAGTTTGAGGCGGCTGCTCTTCATCCATTCGGCGATGGCCTTCATCCCTGTGTGGAAGTTGGTTTTGGCAGTGGCAGGGTCTTTGGTGAGGGAGAGGATCAGCTGGGTTTCATCGGCGTATGAGACTATGTTGAGGTCGTGTGATCGGACGATGTTGGCGAGAGGTGTCAAGTAGACGTTGAACAGGGTCGGGCTGAGGGATGATCTTTGGGGTACACCGTAGGTGATCTTGGTGGCTTCGGATCGGAATGGAGGGAGGCGGACTCTCTGGGTTCTGTCGGTGAGGAAGGAGGTGATCCAGTCCAGGGCCTTGTTATGGATCCCTGCATTGTAGAGGCATGTGCGCAGGGTGTGGTGGCAGACGGTGTTGAAGGCGGCGTGAGGTCCAGGAGGATAAGGGCTGCAGTTTTGCCATTGTCTAGCAGGGCTCTGATGTCTTCGGTGGCGGCGATGAGGGTGGTTTCGGTGCTGTGGTTGCTGTGGAATCCGGATTGGGACGAGTCCAGGGTGTTGTTCTCTTCGAGGAATTGGGTCAGTTGTCTGTTGACAATCTTCTTGATGACTTTCACGGGGAACGGGAGCAGGGAGATGGGCCGGAAGTCCTTGAGGTCCTTTGGGTCTGCCTTGGGTTTCTTGAGTAGGGCGTTGATCTCTGCGTGTTTCCAGCTTTCCGGGAAGGTGGCAGTCTCGAATGAGCTGTTGAAGATCTTGCGGAGTTGGGGGGCGATGATGGAGCTCGCTTTGTTGAAGATGGGCAGGGGTCTGATGGTGAGCAGGAGTGGATGGTGTTCATGGTCTTGATGGTGTCTTTGTCATTGACGTGGTTCCAGAAGATCAGGCGGCCGGTGTGACTGGGGGGCAATGATTATGGGGTGTAGGTGGCTGTCGGAGAGGTCTGGGTATTGAAGCTGTAGTGGATGTCTGCGATTTTGCAGTGGAAGAAGGTAGCTAGAGAGTCGCAGAGGTCTTGTAATGGTGGGATGTCGTTGGAGCTGAAGCTGGGGTTGGCGAGTTCCTTCACGATGTTGAAGAGCACCTTGCTATTGTGTGCGTTGTTGTCGATGCGTTCTGTGAAGAAGGTCCTTTCAAATAAGTTGGTGGTGTCTGCGGCTTGCATTCTTGAGGGCTGCGTGGTTGTTCGGTGTTTGCTCGCGGCACCATTTCTTCTCTAGTCTCGGCAGGTCTGCTTGGATGTCTGGAGGTCGGTGGTGAACCAGATGGCTCCTTTGTTGGTGCGTCTGTTTGTGGGTTTCTTGATCGGGACGAAAGTGTTGGCGCAGTCGTCGATCCATTGCTTGAGGTTGCGGGCGGCTGTGTTGGTGTTGGTGTGGTCGGTTGGTCGGCGGGTCTTGGGCGAAGGTGGTGATTAGCTAGTCTTCGGTGACCTTGTTCCAGCTGCAGTGGGGGATTCTATGCTGGTGGTTGTGTGCGGTAAATTTCTTGAAGGTGAAGTGGATGCAGCGTTGGTCTGTCCAGTGTCGAGCTGTTTGAGGCCGAGGTTGGCGAGGTTGTCCAGTAGTGTGGTGAAGATGCTGTCGTTGGTGTTCTCGAGGTGGAAGTTCAGGTCTCCGAGGAGGATGTAGTCTGTGGAGGCCAGGGCATGCGTGCTGACGGCGTCTGTGATGGAGTCGTTGAACTGTGTCCGGGGTCCGGGAGGTCTGTACATGAGGGTTCCTCTGAGGGTGGTGTTGGGATCTATGTGGATCTGGAAGTGCAGGTGTTCGGCGGTGCCGAGGGTGTCATCAGTGTTGGTCGAGATTCTGAAGGTATTTCTGTGGATGATGGCGATTCCTCCTCCCAGTCTGTTGGTGTGGTTTCTGCGGGTGATCTTGTAGTCATCCGGGATGGCTATGACAACGTCGGGTGCCGATGAGGAGTTCATCCAGGTCTCCATCAGGAAAGCGACGTCCAGGGAGGATGAGTCGAGCAGGTCCCAGAGTTCGACGGCGTGGCTGTGGATGGAGCGGGTGTTGAGCAGTATGCATCTGAGGTGGTTGTGGTCTGCCTTGGTGGGGTCGGCAGGACGTGCAGGTGTGCGCTGGCAGGTGTAGCTGATTCGGCAGGTAAAGGGTCCATGGGTGAGCTTCGGAGTGGCCTGGAAGCAGGTAGATGATCAGCCGGTGTTGAGTTCGTGGAGGGTCTTGGCGTCATAGCGGAGTTGGGTGTCGTGGCGCTTGCGGGGGGCAGGGGGTCTGGCGCTGGGCAAGGCCAGGCATGGACGGGTGCAGACGGGCTTGCTTTAGGCGCACCAAAGGCGTGGGGGGAGAAACGAGGAGATGGGAGGCGGGAGCGGGGCAGTAGGGGAAGGGGGCGACAGCGGCAGACAAAAAACAGAGGGGAGACGAAGGTAGTAGCCAAGGGTTTGGGGGATGAACACACACTCTGACAAACACTGGGGGTTTTAAATGTGATGATTCTTGTTAGACCCTTCTGAGAGGAGTTGTATATTATTTTGCAAGGTGTATTTTTATACATAATTGTAATTTTATAACTATATGTTTGATGGTTGCCAGTTTATGTGTGCTTGAATAGGCCTGTGTTGGGTAAAGTATTGGAAAAAGAAAAATATTTGGACTGTGAGAATCCTTGTAAGCCCTGTTAGGAGATATAGGGCCATATGTATGAACACATGTGCCCATTGACGATGAATGGGTAAAACCCTTACATACATTTGGCCCATAGTGTTTTGCTTTGCCAACTGTAATTTTGTACACATTGGCAATTTTATGACTGTATGTGCCAGAGCTTCATTATTGCCAGTGGTTGCCGGTGAGAGCCACTGGCACTTATTTTTGGGAACCAGCACTTATTTTTCTGCACAATAGGGAAAATGCATAAAATGGAAAGTAGAGGAAAAGAAAGGTAGAAAAATTGAAAATATTTCACAAAGGGATAAGGTGAGAACCATGATGGGTGCGGTAAATGGTCAGGGAACATCTGGCAATGGATTAAAGAGGCCTGAGGTGAATTGAAGACTGAGCAGCTTTGGTATTTTGTGCACTGATATTTTATTGCACCGGCTGTGGGCTTCTGGGCACCAGCACTTATTTCTTTACAAGTTAAGCATTGTGTGTGCCTGACTGTTACCTTGTGGAAAAGCTTATGCTCAGTACAATAGTCCTGAGCTGGTTATAGCGACAAGCCAATCATATTGGTTTAGGCATGATTGGTGTGCAGGGAAATGTTATGCGTGATGCCATAGGTCTGAAAAAAGCTATTACAAAGGCAGTAGGTCTGACTGATTTATTGTGAAAAACATATGGTAAAACCAACAGGCCTCTAACAGTAGATAGTTATCACTTTATGCTATAGGCATTAGAAATGTATTTGATTACATATAATCAGGGCCACTGGAATTATGCTGCACGGGAGGGTCAAACTATGCATCAGGGTTAGCAAATTATGCAGCAAGAAAAGGCAAATTATGCTGCGTGGTGCAGCACATATTGTGATAGTTTTAGTTCATTATTTTGCTATTTTTACACTTCTTAACACTTTTCGGGCATTGATTGCACCACATTAGTACCAGTTTAACAACCACATATACCAAAAAGCAACAGAAAGATGACCAACCAACCTTTCCTAAGGGCCTTCCACTTCACGGTAACTCATGTCAATGCATTTTTACTAACTTTTGAACAGTTTGAGGTAGAAACAATCTTTTTTGTTAAAATCCACAGATTATGCAGCAGATGATGGACTATGTGGCAAATGCGGCAAATCTTTAATAATGCAAAAAATGCAGCAGCCGCACAATCGCATAATTCCAGTGTCACTGCATGTAATCCCACAGATTGCTAGATTAGGCAAGGATTTTAGTGTTGGTCAACCACTCTGGCCAACACTGGAGTAGAATTTCACTTTGATGATTCTTGTTTGGCCCTATTGAGTGGGGTTGTATATTGTTTTCCCAACTGTAATTTTGTACATATTTCTAATTTTATAAATGTATGCCTCATTTTTGCTAGTTTTTGAACACTTCTGTAGGCCTGGGTTGTATATAGTGTCAAGTTACTGGTAAAGCCTAGAGGTCTTATTGGTCACTGCAAACAGTTATGTCAGATTATTTAGGGAAAAGTTATAACAAAGCCTTACCTATTGTGAAAAGTATGTGTTAGAGGCAATAGGCTTTTATGAGTGGATTGTTATTACACTGTGCTAAATCCTATAGGCAGGTATTTTGTGACATGGAATCTTGCAGATTACTGTAGTAGGCAAGGGTTTTGGAGTTGGTGACTCTCCTGAACAAACAATGGGGATAGATGATTTGGAATATTGTGAAACCTATTAGTCTCTATTGGTAGGGACTTCATATTGTTTTTGAGAACTGTATTTTGAACATATTTGTAATTGTATTACAGTATTCCTGATGGATGCCTTGTGGGAAGGCTTATGAACCAATAAAGTAGGTTTGAGTGATATGACCGATTGTTTATAATGAAAGGGCATGATAGAGGCAATAGGTCTGAATATTCAATGTAAAAAGCCTATAATAAAGTCAATAAGCATTTACGGGTAGATTGTTATTACGCTGCATTTAAGCCTGCAGATATGTATTTCGTTACATTTAATCTCACAGATTACCATAGTAGGCGTGGGTTCTGGTGCTGGTTACACCCTAGTACAAACTGTGGGTATAGATGATTTGTACTGTTAAAAACCTTGTTAGAGCCCATTAGGCAAAATTTTTGCTTTGCCAACTGGAACTTTGTATGATATGGTATTATATGACTGTATGCCTGATGGTTGTCTTGTGGGAAAGCTTACTTTCAGTGCAGGAAGCATCAGTTTGCTATGGCGATAAGCCATTGAAAACAGCTACAGGCCTAATTGGTTCACTAGGAAAAAATATTATTTTTGCCATAGGTTTGATCTGCTTATTATGAAACGGTATGATAAATGCATTAGGCCTGACATTTTGATAGTGAAAAGCATATGTTAAAATTAATCGGCATTTAAGGGTGGCTTATGATTTCTCCGCATTAAAGCCTACAGATAGGTATTTTGTTACAGATTTACCTAGGGGGAGAATATTGGCACTGTAATAATTCTTGCTAGAATCTCTTCTTAGCTGTATACCAGGATCTTGTGATAAAAAACAACTATAAAAAAACTGTATTTTGAACTAAATAGAACATACATCCATAACGTGCCTTAAACCTATGGTTTTTTCGGTGAATTTCAAAGGTTTTTTAAATGCTAATTTCTATCTATAACGTGCCTGAAACCTATGGTTTTTTCAGTGAATTTCAATGTTTTTTTAATGCTAACTTCTAATTATAATGTTCATTTAACCTATAGTTTTTTCCAACACCCAAGAAGGACACAACACCCACTGCCACAACTCGCAGGACCTCCCCCCTGTACCACCCCTCTCCCTACTACCACCAAGGCAGTGCAGAACAGGACAGCGAACCCTCCTATAACGGCATTGTCCCTCAGCCATATAATATCTCAATGTAGGGAAATGTGGCAATCGTTTTTTCAGTAAATTTGAATGCTTTTTTTAAATACTAATTTCTAACTTTAATGTTCCTGAGACCTATGTTTTTTTGTGAATTTCAAAGTTTATTTAAATACTAATTTCTAATTTCTAATTATAATGTTCATAAAACCTATGTTTTTCTCAGTAATTTTGAAAAAAGAATGTGATATTTTGTAACTTTAATATCCTAAAAATAGATTTTGTAAATTTGTTATGTTATTTAAACTATATATTGTCTTCTTGTATTTTAAATATTAAACAACTACATACAGTATGAAAGGGAGCCCAGCCCAGAGCCACATCTGAAGATCAACACATGTCATAGACCTATTGATCAAGCAGCTCAGACACCCAAGAACACCACAACACCCACCACCACCCCAAGGCCCCCCCCACCACCGAGGCAGCGCAGAACAAGACAGTGAACTTTTCGAAAATGGCATGGCCCCTCAGCCACACAATAGCTGAATATTGGGACAGGTGTGAACAAACTATATGTGAAGGAAGCAATTCACCCATGAATAACAATGCACACAATGCAAAGTGTAGCGGTGATGTGCTGGACACATCTCAGTATGCAGAACACACACCTCTCCATCTGCACAAATACTACTGGTGCTTGTAGTGTTGTGGACAGTGGACCCAACCATGTTACGTCAAACACTAGGGAAGATCTCTGTGTCGTCCCCCCTTGTAAGCATAAGCGTAACCGGAGTGGGCTGCTCTGACGTACGCCACTTCAGCATAGGAGTGTGAATATATAGGCTGGGGCTCTGGGCGTGGTTCACTTGTGAACTGTGAAGACCAACGACTGTGCCAGGGCGGCGGGCCTCATCCTGCCACGAGGCTGCAACCATGAACGCGGGTCTCCTCGACACAGGTCCCCTGCGAACCCAGCGGCACAGCACCGCAGACTTATGTCTGTACAGACTATCTCCTTCGATCTAAACTGCGGACAGCAGGCATCACAATTCAAATGGAGTAGCGATTGTAGATGACGCAGTCCAGTACGCAGGATACATTGCTCCCAGTGTGGCCCTCTTGGATCACGCATCATCGCAGCGTGCACACACGCTAAGTGCTTCAGGTGCCACTAACTCAGCGCACTACAAGTCAACACCACGTGGCCTTATTGAGGCAGAATTCAATAGACAAAAGACACTAGTCTGAGTGCGGCCCCCCCAGACCACGCATCATTGCAGGGTACGTACACACTGAGCGCCAAAGGTACTACTAACTCAGTGCACCATAAGTCATTGCAAGGAAGAGTGAACAGTTTTATGTCAGCAGTGAGGCATACTATCACTCAAAAATTGAATTGAGGCAGAATTCAATAGACAAAAGACATTGGTCCGAGTGCGGCCCCCCGGACCACGCATCACCGCCGGGTACGTACACGCTAAGCGCCAAAGGTACTTCTAACTCACTGCACCACAAGTCATCGCAACGTGGCCTTATTGAGGCAGAATTCAACGCAAGCCACAACACATGGTGCCACTAACCCTGTTCAACACAAGCCGGTGACATGTGGTGCCACTAACTCTGTTCAACACAAGCCGCGACACGTGGTGCCACTAACCATGTTCAACACAAGCCACGACACGTGGTGTCACTAACCTTGTTCAACAGAAGCCGGCGACAGATGGTGCCACTAACCCTGTTCAACACAAGCCAATCCCACATGTGGAACTGTGTCCTGAGTCCTGAATGGCAGTGACCCCAAGTCCTTGGCAGCAACCACAGCACCAGACTCCCTTTGATCAGTTAGGCACATTTCCATATGCAATGCCGGCGTCACGTGGTGCCACTAACCCTGTACAACACAAGACGTGACACGTGGTGCCACTAACCCTGTTCAACACAAGCCGATCTCACATGTGGAACTGTGTCCTGAGTCCTGAATGGCAGCGACCCCAACTTCGTGGCAGCGACCACAGCACCAGACTCCCTTCGATTAGTGACGCGTATTTGCATACGGAAGGCCGGCGACACGTGGTGCCCTTGAAACTAAACTACGCAGGCTGGTGGGGCCACCAACCTATGCACGTGGCTGTGAGCCCTTGCTCACTGCTACCTCTGGCCTACACTGCGGTCAGCAGGGCTCACAATTCAGATACAGTTGCGATTGCAGATGACGCAGTAGGCAAGAGACATTGCTCCCAGTGCGGCCCGTCCGCACCAAGCAGCATCACAGGCTAATACACTTCGACAGTGTATTCTATACATATTTCATCTTTTCATGATACGCCTACATTGCAGTCAGTAGGGCTCACAAATAAAATTAAATCTTGATTCATTAATTACAGAGTCCACTCGGCAAGTAACTATCACAGGCCTAAAGCCTACATAATATCCTTTTAGTATCATTGCTTCAAGAACTTTTTTATATCAGTTATAGCTTTAGTACAATCACCAAATTCATCTTCAAGTGCAAACGAATACTCAATAACAGTCTACACTGCGGGCAGCAGAGCTCGCAATTCGAATTTTGGACACGTGGTGCCACTAACCCTATTCAACACAAGCTGCTACACTTGGTGCCAGTAACCCTGTTCAACACAAGCCGACCCCACATGTGGAACTGTGTCCAGAGTCCTGAATGGCAGTGACCCCACCTTCGTGGCAGCAACCACAGCACCAGACTCCCTTTGATCAGTCAGGCATATTTCCATATGCAAGACTGGCGACACATGGTGCCACTAACCCTGTACAACACAAGGCGTGACACGTGGTGCCACTAACCTTGTTCAAAATAAGCCGATCCCACATGGGGAACTGTGTCCTAAGTCCTGAATGGCAGTGACCCCAACTTCATGGCACCGACCACAGCACCAGACTCCCTTCAGTTTTATTTGTTGTTGTTTTGTTTAAATAAAATGTTTTATATGTAAACCTATACATGACTAAGATTCTTGTTTGTCCAACCGCACAGGGACAATTCTGGGCCCAAGAAGGTTGTTGGGGATATGTTGGTAATGTGGGAAGAGGGTGCATTACCTGCTGATGTGGGGAGAGGAAGCGTGAAAGGGGTATCTCTCTCAGAACGAACTGCGATATGTTTTCAGAAATACCTCGGACAGATTCTAGCTGACGGACTGAATCACAAAATGGCTTTTCAATGCTTATGTAGTGTGACTTATGAATAATTTGCACCCAGGCTCGCAGAGGGACAACTACGGCCCGTCCGCTCGAATCTCAGACGCAGTACTACGAGCCGTCCGCTCCCAAAGGAACAGTAGTGTAGTAGCTCACAGAGGTACAGGCACAGCAGCGTACTAGCTCACAAAGGTAGAGAGCTGCAAGCCGATGGACTGGCTTCTAACAGCATAGCTGTGAAGTGGTGATGTTGGGCAGAGGGAGAGTGAAAGGGTTATCTCACACAGACATTGCTCCGGTGTATTAAATTGCCCCCGGGACCTTTCTTTCATATTTTAACTCGATGCGAGAAAGCGCGCTTTCTGGACCAAGACCTTTCTCCCCATCAAATTTGGCGTAATTCCGTTCAGTAGTTTGACATGTAGCCTTGTCTAAAGTTTCCTATGGAAAATCCATTGAGAAAACACGTTTTCACACCCCCCACATAGCTACCTGTCGCAGGCGTTCTCGCTGTTGGTGTGCAGGTCAGTGGTCTAGTTGTCAACATGTCACGGCCACTCCCTGAGGGCAGGTTTGCACACACACCACACCCATCCGGCACGCAAATATAATGCATCGACAATGGAACATCCTTTATTGCCGGTGGTGACTGGATGGCGGACGCTCCACGGGTCTCAATCATAAAGAGTCCATGAAAAGTTGCACAGAGGGTTAGTCGCACCCTGAGATGTATGGCCCTCAGGGGCCTACTACCACATGGCACGGACTTAACTTGCACAGGGTTAGTGCCACCCGAAGCTGATGTGGCCATCAGGGGCCTACCACCACGTGGCGCGGACTTGAGTTGCACAGGGTTAGTGCCACCCGAAGCTGATGTGGCCGTCAGGGGCCTACCACCATGTGGCGCGGACTTGAGTTGCACAGGGTTAGTCGCACCCTAAGTTGTATTGCCGTCAGCGGCTTACCAACATGTGGCGCTGACTTGCGTAGCACAGGGTTAGCAGCATGAAAAGCTGATGTGGTCTCCGCTATTGCTGACTCAGGACTCAGCAACATGTGTGGGATCTGCTGGGCCGCGGAGCGGGTCCACATAATGTGCACCAAGCCATGGTGGCGGGACCGGGCCCTGGAGCTTTCACGGGCGCGTGGAGTGCCTACTGGTAGACACTCCGGTGGCAGCAGGTAATTATTTGGTCATGGATGCGCAGGGGCGGCAGTGTCTCTCTCTCTCTCTCTCTCTCACTTCCCTCTCTCACTCTCTCTCCAATCTCCCTTTCTCACTCCCTTTCTTTCCTTCCCTCTCTTTTTCGCTCTGGATTTTTTTCTTTCTCTCTTTCTCTGTGCCTCACTCCTTTGATATGCGCATTACACACGTCATTATTTTGTACTTTATTTTCCAGGCTGTGTCGTCGACATTGATGGACCCGACAGGAGTCTTCCGCCTTGTTGCTTTGTGTTGAGTTTATTAAATTTAGTTTATCCTCTATATGTACGTAAACGGAAAAATAAAGTTTTGGAAGAAAAGAAAAATTCAATAAAATGTTTGGTTGTTACTTAGGTGCTGTGTGGCTCTTTCTCGTTCTTATTACTGTTATTGGTGTAAAATTTTGGGGAAGTTATCGCGGGAATTCTGGTGATGTCTGCAGTTTGCACCAGCTTCTGAATAGTGTGTTAGATTTATCTCAACTTTAGTTGCATTAAAGTGCTGATAATGAGATGCAGACTAGGCGTTCCTGTGCAAAAACACACGAGGTGCACCTTTACAGTTTATTCTAAATACTAAAATCCTGTATTGAATTGCACTGTGGTAGTGGGTGCATTTGCAGTGTACACACAAAATCAATGAAGAAATCTCATTGTATTTATATTGATTGCGAATAGTGGGTCAGGTGGTGGATCTTGACGGGATACACTGCCCAGTTTGTTTATTTTTCTGAACACGAAAAAACCACATCACAACTTTCACAATGAAAGGCAAAAACTGTGATGCGAAACAAATTCCGGCGATAAGCCGCGTTAGCACCAGGGATTTTACATCTGCTTTCTGCTGGTGTTAAGCAGGACGACTACCTGCAGCATGAAAGGGAACACAGCCAAGAGCTACACCGGAACACCCACAGGTGCCATAGATTCAATAAGCATGATACACGGATACCCATGAGGGCCACAACACTCATCGCAACAACCCCAGGACTGTCTACACCCCCCGAACCCGCATCTGAGCAAGTGTGTCTGTGTGGTCATTGTGTTAGTATGATGGGCACAGGCCCTGCAACATCACAGTGTGCTGTCTTCAGCGGACGTTACCATGTCACCTCAGCATTGGCAGTGAGCCTGGACATGTAGCTACGCACACATCCTCCTGCATGCACAAGCGGCAAGTGCTGGTCCAGCGTACACAAGTCAGCGCAGGGGTGTGCCTATCCAGCAAGGGGTATGGGGTGTCTCAGACATGTCCGTGTGCAAGAAGTGCGGTAAGTGTGTCTCTGTGTTCTGGTGTGGCCGCCACAAGGGCCGCAGCAGTCGATGTTGTAAAGTGGCATGCACCACGTCCAAACGGTAGTGTCACGGTGTGATTGGAATGCCGCAGGACATGCGTGAATAGGTATTACAATGGTGTGCCGTAGGAGTGCACGGGATACAACAGCGCAGTGCACAAAAGTGTGGGGGCTCCTGGGAGGGAGGAGCAGCTGTTTGGCAACGTAACACAAAGTGAACCCGCCCGTGTGCCATGGGCTGGGCATCTCATCCATGATGACCAGGGTCGCAGATATCCCACAACACCCACAACCAGCCTTTGTACATGTCCTGTATGAATGCAGCTGGAGAAGTTACTATAGGGATGAAAGGTGCTTTGTCTGAGCTATCTTGCGCTAACACATCTGCTGCTCCGAGAAGGAACTTGCAAGTGGCCAGCTCCCCCTGACAGATACGATAATATTTGCATCCGTCTCCCACACTACGCATTACCCGATTTGAGAACGATTACACATCCCACACTCAAAATTACTTTGTCGTAGTTAGCGTGCATGAAATGGCCTTCACACGTACTCCCACCACAACCCTGCCCTGCACCCATTGCACACAGACCCGGCTCATTGCACCAAGCTGTGCCATTTCATCCACAAGTGCACTGCAAGCCAGTGCAGCTACAAGCAGAGCCACTGACGCAATGGCAGGGCATCCCGAACACATGGTCAACTCCATTCACGTCCACCTATGACTTGCACGTCTGCTGCATGTCCTGGGTGCACTGTCTTTGGCAGTGCTGCGGATCACTTACCGGCTGAGCTTCTGCATTGCGGACGTCACCTGCGTTCAACCTGTATTGCATTGTTGCACGTGCCTATCCGAATGGTGCATGGACGTGTGCCTCTCCAACGTGTGGGTAGCTGACATGGATTATGATGGGTGTGTGCGCCCCTTGTTGGCCCACAACCATGAGTGTCATGGTGATGCCCGTTTATGGCATGCATGGATGTTTGGCATGCATGTTGGGAACTGGGCCTGGGAGATTGCACGTGTCGTAGTATGCAGTGAGCAAATTGACCCACTTCCCGATTCTGCTTTGGTGCACATTGGGTACAGTGGTTGGAGTTAGCACATCTGACCCGGATAGCTGATAATTACGTCGACGACATGTCAAATATTGTGGCCAACCATCACTCATTAGAGATAGTGGCTTACGCAGCTACACTCGAGTTCATGGACGAGTGACAAGGTACCTGCAACCATGACTCGATGTGCCACATTGCACGTGTCCCGCCGCATCATTGCACGTTGTACATCTGCTCACATGTCCCAAGACGACAGTGGAAATGGCTGCATTGGCGTCGACTCATGTCCGAGGCGCGGACAACCAACGCTGCTTGACACTGACATGTGTTGGTGATGGACTACCCCGAGTTGAACATGGACGTTTTCCTACGTTCCTTATTCAGGCATGCTGCTGCATTTGTCTGCATATCGTGGCACTACTCTTGGCCGTACTGACACATACTTTTTTTAAATTAAGTTTCCACATTTTTACTTGTCTCCAAATGTGTTGTGTCTTCATTTGTATGCCAATGTGTGTGTCACAAACTCTCTGGCTGCCTGCCATATGTGAATTGCTACCCCATACGGACTGTGGGTTTGTACTTATGCATTCTCATGTGCCTGTTTCGTACTGATGCTTTTGGATGTTTATACGCCACAGGCGAGTGCATTTGTGTCCTGTGTTTGATTGTGCGAATGTTTGTGTTTGGATGACATTGTGTTGGATGTTGGTGTGCTCTGCTTCCTATGTATGTGTGCTGCATTGTGTGTGAGATGTCCCTTCATGTGAGGTTTTGTTCACCCTTCTCCCTTTCAGGCAGTGTGGTTTTCACTTCTGTGCTTGTTCAGTGGTGTGATGTTGACGGGTTGTGTGGCTTGTGCTCCTTGTTGGTGTGTTTCATTTTGGCCATGGTTTGTCTGTAGTTGTGCTGTACTTAATTGTGCATGTGTGCTATTATGCCCATCTCCCCTCATCCCCCCACTCCCTGCTTGTTCCTCTTCCTGGTGCTGTTGTGTCTGTAATTTTGTTACTCCACACATAAATACATGTAAAGAACAAATTAGAATTAGTTCCTTGATTCTTTTAGATTGCAAAACTTCTCTCTATTGGTTATTTTTTAATTTTCCATATAAACAGTTTTTTAAATATTAAAGGACACATAGAAGTCAGAAGTGCAACGTATTCTATCAACACACTTTCTAGAACCTTCTACAACACGTGCAGGTTGAAAGTTCATACATATTTTAAAACCTAACAATATTTTTTTGCAACATTTTCACGAACATTTAAAGGCACATGCAGGTTAAAAGTTCACGATTGTTTTAAGTTCGAATAGTGCCTTCCAAATGCAAGTAGCAGATGTGGTTGAGTTGACCAAATTTTATCCTATGATATGTACTCCACGTTTAAACTGCTTTTTCTTAACCAATCACAAAGATGCTTTTCCACAAAACGAATGTGCACCCTACTTTTAAAAAACAATGCTTTTCATCTCCCAATCAGTTATCATTTTGAATGAGAAAAAAAAGTAGTTCCCCACCTTTAAACATATCTCTTATTCTACGAACGGACTGCATGAGCTACAGACATCTATGCATGCTTCCCAGCCATACCTTCAAAATGCTAGTGTGGATCGTAGGACATAGCTATGTTTTCTGGTGCAAGAGGTATGCAGAACAGAGATGTATTGACTTAGACCTAGGTTTACAACATGTGGACATTAAATGGTTTGGACAGAGAGGATTGAAGTGGCACCAATTGTTGCCTTTGGTTAAAACCTGTTTGCATCTCCAACACCCTGACCTCATGATTGTGCACTGTGGTGGAAATGACCTAGGTACATTGACTTGTGTAGGTTTGGAAATGCTAATGAAAGACACCTTTCGACAATTGATGTTGCTGTTGCCTCAAACTGTCTTTGTATATTCCAATATATGCCAAAGACAGAAGTGGAAATGGTCAAACCAATTTTGTCCTCACTTTGAAAAATCTAGGAAGAATGTCAACAAAGCTGTGTCTGCATGCCTCAGAGACCATAGAATGGGGTTGATCTACAACAACAACATACATTTTGATATGGCTGATATCTACAGAAGTGATGGAGTACACTTCACAGATCAGAGAAATCGAGTTTTTCTGAATAACCTGAAGCTGTGCATCCGCACTTATATGAAGCTCCAACTAATAAACACAAGGGCTCTTTTTAGAGCTGCCTTAAATTCCCAATATCGTTTTACAGAGTGACAGCTGAGATCCGGCTAGCACAGGGAGACCTGCGGTCCATCGGGCAGGCTCGCAGAGGGAGGGCTGCGGCCCGTCGGCTCGCACAGGGAGCGCTACGGACCGTCGGCTCGCAAACGCACACCAGCGTGCTGGCTCGCAGAGGTAGAGCTCGAGTCTAACTCGCAAAGGGACACCAACAGGCCAACGGCCCTGCTAGCAGAAACACACCTATCGCCTAACGGACTGGCTCGCACATGTACAGCTAGGGACACAACGGCTCGCAGATGCAGACCTACGAACCGACAGACTCGTACTGTTTTATGCTTTAGGGTAGTACAGTGGTGTTTGTGTACTGTAGGGGGTTCGTGCTGGAGGTAGCGTTTTAGGGTTTAAGGTAGTGCAGTTGTGTTTGGGTAGTGTAAGAATCGTGCTGGAGGTAGTGTTTTAGAGTTTACGACAATGCAGTAATGTTTAGGTAGTGTAAGGGGTCATGCTGGGAGTACTGTTTTGGGGTTTAGGGTAGTGCAGTGGTGTTTGTGTAGTGTAGGGGGTCATGCTGGGAGTAGTGTTTTAGGGTTTACGGCAGTGCAGTGGTATTTTGGTAGTGTAGGCGGTCATGCTGGGAGTAGTGTTTTATGGTTTACGGCAGTGCAGTGGTGTTTGTGTTGTGTAGGGGGTTGTGCTGAGAGTAGTGTTTTAGGATTTAGGGTAGTACAGTGGTGTTTGTGTAGTGTGGGAAGTCATGCAGCGAGTACTGTTTTAGGGGTTCATGCTGGGGGTAGCGTTTTAGGGTTTAAGGTAGTGCAGTGGTGCTTGGGTAGTGTAAGAATCGTGCTGGAGGTAGTGTTTTAGAGTTTACGAAAATGCAGTGGTGTTTGGGAAGTGTAAGGGGTCATGCTGGGAGTAGTGTTTTAGGGTTTAGGGTGTGCAGTGGTGTTTGTGGAGTGTAGGGGGTCATCCTCGGAGTAGTGTTTTAGTATTTACGGTACAGCAGTGGTGTTTGTGTACTGTAGGGGGTCATGCTGGGGTAGTCTTTTAGGGTTTAGGGTAGAACAGTGGTGTTTGGGTAGTGTAGGGGTTGTGCTGGGGGTAGTGTTTTAGGGTTTAGGGTATTGCAGTGGTGTTTGTGTAGTGTAGGGGGTCATGTTGGGAGTAGTGTTTTAGGGTTTAGGGTAGTCTAGTGGTGTTTGGGTAGTGTAGGGGGTCGTGCTAGGGCTAGTGTTTTAGGATTTAGGGTACCACAGTGGTGTTTGCATAGTGTAGGGGTCTTGCTAGGGGTAGTGTTTTAGGTTTTACGACAATGCAGTGGTGTTTGGGTAGTATAGGGGTTGTGCTGGACGTAGTATTTTAGGGTTTAGGGTAGTGCAGTGGTGTTTGGGTAGGGGATCGTGCTGGGGTAGATTTAGGGTTTAGGGTAGTGCAGTGGTGTTTGGGTAGTGTAGGGGATCGTGCTGGGGTAGTGTTTTAGAGTTTACGACAGTGCAGTGGTGTTTGGGTAGTGTAGGGGATCGTACCGACAGACTGACTCACAGAGCTCCGAGCTGACGAACGGACTTCTAAAGCATAGCCGCGACCTGGTGATATGAAGAGAGGCAGCGTGAAAGGCATATCTCACACAGATACAGATGACAGTGTTGTCTCGCAGAGGTAAAACTACGAACCTGATGGCTTCTACACAGAGAGATGCGAGCTGATGGAGAAAATCACAAAATGGCTGCCAACACTTCCTGGTTTCAACCATTTACAGTCAATATGCTGCAAGTTGGTGCTTGTAACCCCTCAGCCAATCACATGTCAGAATTCTCAAATATCGATATCTGTAAAATTTGATATTTCTCAAAAACTACTGACCAGATTTACACCATTTAAACCAAAGAGTGCTTTCTGGACCATCACTTCTCCCTGCCAAATTTGGCGTAATTCCATTCAGCAGTTTCACCTGTAGTCTTCTGTAAGTTTTGTATGGAAATTGCATGGAGAAAACACGTTTTAGGACCCTCTTTTTGCTCAGCCCCTCCTACACCAATCACCCTCAAACTTTCAATATAAGAGCTAATCAAAAAAAGAGAAACTTTTTGGATAATTTCATAAAGATTCGTCAAACGACGCCAAAGTTACAAGCACATAGAAGGCACCAGAAGGGGGGCCGCACAACCCCCCTCCCAACATGAGTGAAGCCCTGGGGCTGTGCGGACCCCAGCGCACCCCGCAGCCCCTGCTATTATTTTATAAGAAATACCCCTGGAACCTATCCCACCCAAGGGCCTCATTAAAATGAAACTCGAGAACCCGCGACCCCAGAGCAAATTTTTGCAGATTTTTTTTTTTTAATGATTTTTTGGGACCCCCTAAGCAGGCCTAGGGGGTCAGGGTTTTTATACCCTGTCCCCTTCTCTTGTTTTATACCTTTGTTTCTCTGTTTTCAGTTGACTCGCTTCTACCGAGCCACAAGATGGCTGCCAACACTTTCTGGTTTGGACTACTAGCAGCCAATCACAGTGAAGCTCGCCCACGTGACTTAGGCTTCACCCAGATATCGAAACTTTTTTTTTCTAATTCTCAGCAACTACTGAATGGATTTACAACATTTTTAAAAAGGTCGTTTTCTGACCCATGCATTACCTTTCTGCCAAATTTGGAGTAATTCCGTTCAGTAGTTTCAGCTGAAGCCTTCCACAAAGTTTCCTATGGGAAATGGATTTTTTGACTCTTATTTTTCTTATTTCGCTAACTTTTTGCCAAATTTGGGGTAATTCCGTTCAGCAGTTCGGGCTGTAGCTTGTAGCAATATTTCCTATAGAATTTAATATGGAGAAAACAAGTTTTGAGACCCACTTTTTTTCTCAGCCCCCGCTTGACGAATCACCCCCAGACTTTCAGGATAGGAGCTGACCTGGATAGACTTTTTTGGGGGGAGAATTTCAGGAAGATTCGTCAAACAACGCCAAAGTTATTAGCAAATCAAAAGATGTTTTTCCAAAGGAAACTAGGTTCTAACTATAGCTACCTACTGGCGACTGCCAGTAGGTAATATATATATCTATATTCACTGAAAAAACCATAGGTTTCACACATGTTATAGTTAGTTGGACCTTTCACTCGTAAAAAACCAATGAAATTCCCCCGTTATAGTTACTGCAGGCAACTATAACTCACGCGACCGCAATCCTCTGCTGATGATGTCAGATATTACATCACTGATGACATATGTGTCTTTATGAAAAATAAATATTTGTAATATATGTATAGCTAAAGATACAGTATTAGCATCAACAGAGGATTGCGGTCGCGTGAGTTATAGTTGCCTGCAGTAACTATAACGGGGGAATTTCATTGGTTTTTTACGAGTGAAATGTCCAGCTAACTACAACGTGTGTGAAACCTATGGTTTTTTCAGTGAATGTGTACGGTTTTTTAAATGCAAATTTTTTTTTGAGATTTTTGGTAAACCTATGTATAAAATAATATATGTACTATATCCTGCATTATGGAATGGTTAATTTTTTTTTTTATGCATTTTTTTTCCGTGCGCGTATGGTAAGCTGACCCTACGCGCTCCGTACGTCATAAGTACAGTGCGCTTACGTGATACGTACGTGACGTACGCGTACACGCATGCGCATTGCGCGGAAGCAACGTCGCGGTTACGCAGGGGCGTGTAATGCGCATGCGCGAGTGCGTCTTACGTACGCGCTCCGTAAGCGCTCCATAAGCGTCACGTTTGCGCATGCGTACTTGTTTACGAGCGCGTACCGTAAGCTTACGGAGCGCGCACGGTAGGTCATGTGATCCACAAAGAACACTTTTCATTGGTTGAAACTACTTTCAGTTCCAGAAACTTCCCACACCACACCCATTCCCCTCATTACTGCTTGAGATCCCCTAGGAGAAGGAGCTGAATTGACATTGAGATACAATGGCAGAGCAGCAGACCTCTTCTGAGAGTGAGCCTAGCAGCCCCATCATCAGACAGAGAAGGAGGAAACAAAAGGATTCTTTTGTGTGGGAGTATTTTACTTTTCCAGAGGGGCAGAAAAAGGTCAATGCTCCATTGGTCACTTGCACACTTTGTGACCGTGTTTTATCTAGAGGAGATCCAAGGAAGAAGTTTTCCTTTGGAAATCACTCTATGAAGAGACACCTTAGGGATAGACATCCCAGGACCTTTGCTCGACATACTGGAGAAAACTCTTCAGTAAGTCACCTGAGCCCAACCTCAGAAGCTCAGCCGAGTACATCATCGGCAGCTCAGCTGAGCCCTTCCTCTGAGGTGGGAGCATCACCTTCTTCTGCTCCTCTGGACATTAACCCTCGATTTGAGAGGGTTGCAATGAGGTGTACAACGTGTTGTGGTCTTATTGTTTTTGGGGAGACCAGTGTTTCCCTTATTAACAATAAGATAGACCAGCACATTTGTAGACGCTCATAATATTCCCATTCTTTCTTTCCTCCATCCCTGTATTAACCCAACGGCTCTTTTAAGAGCCAACCTTACCTCACAATTTTTTTTTTTTTTTTTAAGCTTTCCTTTTTTAAAATTTTTTGTTGCCGTGCGCGCACGGTACGCGCAATAGTTACGCGAAGTTCGCGGAATTTCTCCGCGCTGAATTTTTCCGTTTACGCCGTGCGCGTACGCTACGTGCATTCGGCGATTTTTTGAAAAAAAATTAAAATTAATTTTTGCCCTTGGGGGTCCTTCTGGGACCCTCTGACAAAGGCTAGGGGGTCAGGAACTGTCCAGCCTGCCCCCTTTTCACGTTATCCACCTTTGTTTTTCACCCCCTCAGACTGCAAGAGACAAAATGGCGGCCGACACTTCCTGGTTTCGACCGATTCGAATGTTTACTGAGATCTAACAACCAATCAGAATCGCGCTCGTGCACGGCGGCGTGCGCGTACGGTAAGCTTACGGTACGCGCTCGGAGCGCGCCCATAGATATATATTTTGATTTAAATGCTATTTTCTCAGGAAATACTGAACAGATTTACACGAGACCTTCAAAAGGCACATCCCTGACCTGAGGGCTACGTCTCTGCCAAATTTCAAGTAATTCTGTTCAGCCGTTTGGGCTGTAGCTCGGACTAAAGGTCCTATGGAAAAATGCATGGGGAAAACGCATTTTAGGACCCCCCCTTTTTCTCAGCCCCCGCTTGACGAATCCCCCCGAGACTTTCAGGGTAGGAGCGGAGCGGAGCGCCCCACCTATTTTGAGAATTTCACGAGGATTCGTCAATCGGCGCCAAAGTTATTCCAAATAGAATGTTGCGGATTTCCCATGGAAACACGGTCCTAACTATAACTATCTACTGGCGACCGCCAGTAGATAATATATATATATATTCACTGAAAAAACCATAGGTTTCAGGCATGTTATAGTTAGGAATTAGCATTTAAAAAACCTTAGAAATTCACTGAAAAAACCATAGGTTTCAGGGGCGTTATAGTTAGCTGGACTTTTCACTCGTGCAAAACCATTGAAATTCCCCCTTTATAGTTAGATCAGCAAACTATAACTCGCGCGCCCGCAATGCACTGCTGATGACGTCACATATTACATCACTCATAACATGGTCAGTGACATCACTCATGACATCACTGATGACATCTCAAATCACATCACTGTTAACATCACCGATGACATCATCCAGTGAATGTGTGTTTTTCTGAAAATTACAAATGTTTTATATATGTATATCTCAAGGTCGATGGAAGAATAAATGGGTATATAAGTGTTTAAATGGATGATTTGTTTTTGATTGTATAACTGACTGATTAAGTGTATCTTAGTGAATACATGGCTTAGTGAGTAATGTTTAAATATGTAAATATCTGCATTAGTCTCTCACTTTGTGTATAAGTGGCTGCATGGGTTGGTGAGTAGCTACATGAGTGTCTATATAGGTTATTCGTTGTTTTTTTGAGTATCAGTATGAGTGTCTGAGTGTCTGTATGGTTCGGTGGGGGATATTACGTAGTGCATAGGTGCATGAATGAGTGACTCACTGTTTGTATGTGTTGAAGACAGCATGTGTGCAGGACTGTATGGGTGGATGAGTGTGTGCATGGGTGTGTTAGTGAGTGAATGACTGTCTCAATAGTGTCTTTATGAGTAACTACATATGTTTTAAACTAGTATATGTGACTATTGGTGTATATAAGTGAGTATATGTGAGAGTGAGAGATTGAAAGAGTTCCTGTATGAATAAGTATGTGTTTCTATAAGTGATTGTTTAAAAGACTAAGTATGTGTAAGTTTCTGTAGAAGTAAGTGTGGTGGTGTGTGTATAACTGTATATGCAAGTAAATGGATGTTTGATTCTTTATTAGCATGAGTGGCTATGTGTGTGAGTAACTCTATGGATGAGTGGCGTTGTGTAACAGGATGTATAAGTGTATGAGTACATATGATGAGTGAGTACATGTATGAGTGACTGTATAGGACTGTTGGTAAATGAGTGGATGTGTATGTGGATCTTAGAATTACTGAATAGGTCGTTGTAACTGGTATTGGTATGTCCATTGGTTTAAATATTTTAGTTTCTATTTTTGAATGTGTGTGTCAAAGGTTATATTAGGGGGGAGGAGGTCTGCCACTCTATCACACGGATGATGTCATCAGTGATGTCATCAGTGATGTCATTTTAGATGTCATCAGTGATGTCATGAGTGATGTCACTGACCATGTCATGAGTGATGTAATATGTGACGTCATCAGCAGTGCATTGCGGACGCGCGAGTTATAGTTAGCTAAACTAACTATGCGTTGGGGTCCCCCTGTGATTAGCATGACCTCCTCTGTAAGCCCCTAGTATATAATAGGGCAGGGGATTAAAACTACCTCTTAAAACGTGCCACAGGGCGTGTTTGCACATGTCACCTCAGGCCCCGTCCCCTCCCTTTCCCACTGTGTAAACACGCCCTGTGGCCATTTTAAGTTTGGAGATTAAGTCCAGTTGAATCCTGAGGCCCCTAGGGTCCAACTAGACCACTAGGTACCTCCAGTAAGCGCCACAGAGCTGCGTTGCAGAGAGGTGTAAAAAGTGGCACGGCCTGGACCACCTCTCTGCAACGCAGCTCAGTGGCGCTTACTGGAAGCACCTGGTGGGCTAGTTAGCCCCCAGAGGCCCTCAGGATTGAAGGGGAATTATTTCCCAAACTTAAAATGCGCCATAGGGCGTGTTTGCACACGTCACCTCAGGCCCCGTCCCCTCCCTTCCCGACTGTGTAAACACGCCCTGTGGCCGTTTTTTAAGTTGGGAGATTAAGTCCCCTTGAATCCTGAGGGTCCCTAGGGGCAAAATAGCCCACTAGGTACGTCCAGTAAGCGCCATTGCAGAGAGGTGTAAAAAGGGGCATGGCCTGCACCACCTCTCTGCAACGCAGAGCAGTGGCGCTTACTGGAAGCACCTGGTGAGCTAGTTGGCCCTCAGGGTCCCTCAGGATTGAAAGGGAATTATTTCCCCAACTTAAAACGTGCCACAGGGCGTGTTTGCACACGTCACCTCAGGCCCCGTCCCCTTCCTTCACCACTGTGTAAACACGCCCTGTGGCCGTTCTAAGTTGAGAGATTGTGTCCCCTTGAATCCTAAGGGTCCCTTGGGTCAAACTAGCCCACTAGGTACCTCCAGTAAGCGCCACAGAGCTGCATTGCATAGAGGTGTAAAAAGGGGCGTGGCCTCAGAACACCTGTCTGCAACACAGCTCCCTGGCGCATACTGGAGATACCTGTTGGGCTAGTTGGCCCTCAGGGACCCTCAGTATTGAAGGGGAATTAATTCCCCAACTTACAACTGGCCAGGGGGTGCGTTTGCAGAGTGCTGCAAGGAGGGGGCGTGGCCTCTGGCGCGATGCCGGTCTTTTATTTTATTGTATTTTTTTAAGAAGGAGGGCTGTGTAGCCCCCCTTCTTTTTCTAATTTATTGGCCCTCGGGACCCCATCCCCAGGGCCTGCACCCTAATTTTTTTTGTTGAAAAAAATTAATTTGGCACTCCCAAGGCCTTAATCGGCCACGGGGACCCCAACCCCGGGTCATGGCCTTTTTTGTTTTATTCTTTAGGAGGGGGGCTGCGTTGCCCCCTCCTCAGGCCACTTATGGCCCTGGGGACCCCATCCCCCGGGGCTGGCATTTGATTTTTATTTTATTTTTTAAAATATATTTATAGAAACACCTAGGACATGCTGGACAAACCGTATGTACCTATCACCATGACGATTTGCGTGATATTCATTAAAAGGCGACTATGCATACAATGAATCCACGTGGAATGTATTTACACCGCTAGTGAAGCTCTGAAGTGTCTGACGCCCTACCGTGCCTAATCCCGGCGCCCCCGCCGGTGGGTACTCTCCAAGTAGACACCCTTGTCGTTTATTTATACAAACATGGGTAGCTATTGACGGGTACACTTAATACACACGCACACCAAGCCATTCAAAGGGGATTCGACAAAAATTCGACCAAACTATGCAAGAAACCCCCCTCACGGTTAAAAAAACACACATCCACCGCCGAATGTGTAATACTTTTTATTTAACTCTCTGGAAAGGAGACAAACCTCACTTGAGAGTCACAGCGTGCTCCTGGCTGAGCCCAATGCTGTGTTACACCCACCAGTGCCTGTCGAGTGCCACACAAGCTCTGTGTTGTATTCCACCAGCTAGTGCGAATGCTATGACACTCTCTAGCCCATGTGCACTTTAACAACACCCCGTGAATATGTCATGCCACACTTGCCTTTGCACGGGTTATATTGCCCCATCTAACGTGCCTTCCTTGATGCCTATGTTATAACACACAGCGCTATGCCATACATATTACAATCTGGGATCCATATCTTTGTCACAGTGCATATGCAACGTTACACTCCCCAGCACATATTTTATATTACAACTTTAGAGACTAGTTAGGTTACACAACCATGCCCTGTTTATATTATACTCCAAGGCGCATATCGCATAGCACGCGCTAGTGCCTGTGCTATCTCGCGCTCTCCAATGAATCTGTCATTGCGCACAATGTATTGCATCTTATATTTCACGCCCCGGTTCATCTTATATCGCACTTTTTGGTGCATAGTTTATACCATATACTATATCTAGTTTACATTTTCAATCGTGCTCTCAGGACTATGTTCTATATAACACTGCATCCACCTATCCTTTTCACAGGCATTACATTTTGCGATGGGGGGAGGAGGGTCAGGGGGTGTTTCTGCCAAGTGAGCCCGGAGTCACAGTCACAAACGTCCTCTTCTTCCTGAATAAAAGTGAGATTATGCTGCATACTTGTTCACATTTTAAGTAGTTTGCACAGACACACATTTTAAAAACAATAAAGTTCCTAATACCCACCTTCTCTGAACAGTTAGCTTGCTTCCCCATCCACCTCCTCCCTATCCTCTGATGTCTGAATCCATGGACTAGCCTCCTCCCTCCTGCCATGCATGGTCTGATGTGCTGCCACTGCCCTCCATTTAGCATGATGTACCAGTCCACTCCTCCTGCCCTCCATTGCCCAATTCTATGGCCCATCATTGACCTCCTGCTTAGCCTCTGTGCTTAGCTTGCTGCCCCTATTCTCCTTCCCCCTGCCCTCCGATGTCTTTGTGCATGCTCCTGCTCCATCCTTTTTCCCCACCATGTTCCATGGACCTGCCACTCCTATCTACTCTGAGTGTTCTGTTCAGCTGCCACTCCCCTCCCACCTGCTGAGCATTGTCAGATGACTGTAACCTGTCCCTGCCACCTTCACCCTGCCTGTCCACATGCCATGCCCCTATCCCCTTCCTCCTGTCCTCCATGGTCCATTTTACTGCCACACCCCTCTGCCCTCCCTGGTCTGTTGTGCTGCAACTGCTCTTCCTGCCTGCCCCGTGCGGTCTGTTGTGAGGCCCCTTCCCCTGAACTCTCTTGTCTGTGCCCAGGTCCTGACCCTCCCTTCTATCCTCCATGGTCCTTTGTGCATGCCCCTGCACCCTCCTTCTTGCCCATCATAGCCATTGTGCTGCCACTAACCCTCCTGTTTGCCATGCATGGTCTTCTGTGCTGCCATGGCCCCTCCCACGTTCCCTGCGTGGTTAGCTAGCTGCCCCTGACCCCTCCCACCTTCCCTCCATGGTCTGTGTGTATGCCATCATAGTCTGATTGTTGCTCTCCATGGTGTGTCTTGGTTCTAGTGCCCATCCTGCCTGACCTCCATGGTCATCTTGCTGCTCCTGCCCTGCCCCCTTGCCCCCAGCCCTCTGTTTCCATGTGCAGACCCCTATTCCCTCCCTCCTGGCTTGTCTGTTCCATTGTAATGCCCCTGATCCATCCCTCCTGCCCTTTATGGTCTGTTATGCTGCAGCTTTCTCTCCTGTCTGTCCATTATGGTCAGCTAGCTACCATTGCCTCTTTCCCCTCTGTTCTCTGTTGTCCATGTGCATGGTCCTGCCCCCTCCCTATTGCTTTCTATGGATTGTTGTGCTGCACTCCCGTCCCGCATGTCCTGTGTGGTGTATTGTGCTGCTGCAAACCCTGATGCCTGCCCTGTAGGGTCAGTTTGGTGCACCTCTCCATGTCCCTCCTGTCCTCTGTTATCCGAGTCCATGTCCCTACCCCAATTCCTCCTGCCTATCATGATCCAATGTACCATACTTGCAAACATTTTGAACTTGGTAAGAGGGAGATTTTGAAAACAAACTGGGGTATTGATTTTCCCCTTTGAGTTACATTGAAAAAGAGGAGATTGTAGACAGGAGACAGATCAAATAAAGCCCATTTGAGCTTAAAAACATTGGACGTTTCCTGGCTGAAACGGGTCTGTTGGCATGTATGGTTGTACTGCCACTGCCTCTTCCTTCTGCCCACAATGGTCTATTATTTTGCCACAGCCTCTCTTGCCAGTCCTGTATTGTTGGTTTGTCGCCCCTGCCCCCCTTTCCACTGCCCTCCATAGTCTGTTGTGCTACCACTGCCCTTCCTGCCTGCCCAGTGTGGTCAAATTGTTGCCTCTGCACTCTCCTACCTGCCTTCAATTTTCAGAGTCCGTGCCCCTGGCTTCTGCCTCTCAGCAGTATCCCAATGAACAACTAGATTGCTAACATTCTATATTTATCACAAAAGTGTGGAACGCCTGACGTCATCTTGATGTAATCAAAACAGTAATACCTAGAGCATTTCCTTTAGAAATTACATATATGAGAGGGTCTTATTTGCATCAAAATTATGGTTAGTGCTCTAAAAAACTAAAATGAGGACATATTTTCTGAGTTTTCAAATAGCGACAAAGAACTTTTACATTATTTGTAATCTTTATGTTTTTTTATCCAGTTGACCACTTGATTAAATGTTGCACCTAGGGGAGAGGATGTGGTGTTACTTCCAGAGCTGCAGACTTTGCAACTGGGGAACCAGGTTGGAGTTTCTGCTTCAGCTCAACATTCTGTGATTCTGGTAAAATCACTTAATCTCCCCATGTCTACAACCAAAATGAATTTGATCTTGTGTGACGTAACCAATGCTCATGTTTGTAAAGCACTCCAATACCTGACAAGTCTGCACTATATAAAACTGCAAATACACAAAAAATAAGTGTTTTGCACACTTCTGTCATTGGGCTACATGTGGGCTACATCTGGGTGATATTTGTGCTGCATTTGGGCTCTTTTGTCTCTGGTGGCCATCTTGGGAGATTTATTTGTTATGAAGTTTCCTAATTTCCTCATTTACTGCAGTCTCCTCAGTAGGAAATACTTTGTTTTTATTTTGGTTCCATCAAGAAGGCATTAAGATGTGTCACACATTTGCCATAAATTCTGAATGTTAGCACTCTAGTTGCTCATTAGATCACTGTAGTAAAGCTACTGCTCACCAAGGAATTCTGCTGCTGGTATTCAACGTGCATGTTTCAGTCTGCATGTCAGAAGTTTTTTATGAAATAGAAGAGGATTTGAGAAGTCAAAATGTGCCCTAATTTTTCTTTCTGCAGCACTAATCATAATTTCTATGGCAAAATGAACCCCCTCATTTTGTTCCTTTGTAAATTAAATGTTTTAAGTGTTACCACTTTATTCCAATCAAGATGGCTTCAGGTGTGCCATACTTTTGTCATAAGAAAGACTGTTAGCGCTCTAGTTGTTCGTTAGAACACTCTGGGACATTCTGTCATTGGGCTATACTTGGTCTACATCTGGGTGATATTTGGGCTACATTTGGGCTCTTTTGTCTCTGGTGGCCATCTTGGGAGATTTATTTGTTATGAAGTTTTCTAATTTCCTTATTTACTGCAGTCTCCTCAGTAGGATATACTTTGTTTTTTACTTTGGTTCCATCAAGAAGGCATTCAGATGTGTCACACATTTGCCATAAATTCTAAATGTTAGCACTCTAGTTGCTCATTAGATCACTGTAGTAAAGCTACTGCTCACCAGGGAAGTCTGCTGCTGGTATTCCAAGTGCATGTTTCAGTCTGCATGTCAGAATTTTTTTATGAAATAGAAGAGGATTTGAGAAGTAAAAATGCGCCCTGATTTTTCTTTCTGCAGCACTATTCATAATTTATATGGCAAAATGAACCCCCTCATTTTGTTCCTTTGTAAATTAAATGTTTTAAGTGTTACCACTTTATTCCAATCAAGATGGCTTCAGGTGTGCCATACTTTTGTCATAAGTAAGACTGTTAGCGCTCTAGTTGTTCGTTAGAACACTCTGGGACATTCTGTCATTGGGCTATACTTGGGCTACATCTGGGTGATATTTGGGCTACATTTGGGCTCTTTTGTCTCCGGTGGCCATTTTGGGAGACGTATTTGTTATGAAGTTTCCTAATTTCCTCATTTACTACAGTCTCCTCAGTAGGAAATACTTTCAGTTTTTTACTTTGATTCCATCAAGAAAGCATTCAGATGTGTCACACATTTGCCATGAATGCAGAATGTTAGCACTCTAGTTGCTCATTAGATCACTGTAGTAAAGCTACTGCTCACCAGGGAAGTCTGCTGCTGGTATTGAAAGTGCATGTTTCAGTCTGCATGTCAGAATTTTTTAATGAAATAGAAGAGGATTTGAGAAGTCACTCAAAATGTGCCTTAATTTTTCTTTCTGCAGTACTAATCATACTTTCTATGGCAAAATGAACCCCCTCATTTTGTTCCTTTTTAAATTAAATGTTTTAAGAGTTACCACTTTATCCCAATCAAGATGGCTTCAAGTGTGCAATACGTTTGTCATAAGTAGGACTGTTAGCGCTCTGGTTGTTCTTTAGAACACTCTGGGAAGCTGCAGTGGAACACAAAGGAATCAACTGACAGTCTCTGCCCTTGTTGGATGTACATGTTTTACTGAGAATATCAGACTTCATTCTCACATGACTGAGAAAGATAATGTGAATTTACAGAAAATATGCTCTCAGTTTAGCTTATAGATCACCTTCCAAACCTCAGTGGGAAAAACATGAGAAAATAGTTTTCTCTCAAACATGATTCATGATATCACAGCAGAAGGCTTTTTCACATGGTAAAATCACCTTAGAACACACCACAATTCCTAAAATGAGTATGGTACCATCAACAAATGATTTATAATGTAACTAAAGTCTTAAAACCTTCTGTTAACTGCAATGCTTTTTAATGAGGTGCTATCATGTATATTGGTCCCAAAATGGCTGCCAACACTTCTTGGATGAAGTACTGACAGCCAATCAGATCTCACGATGAGATGTGTGGTGAGGCTCCGCCCAGATATATCTATCTTTTTAACTCTATTTTCTCAGGAACTACTGAACGGATTTACACCATTTAAGCAAAAGCCACGTGTCTGAACTGAGGACTACCTCTTTGCCAAATTTGCTGTAATTCCGTACAGCAGTTCGGGCTGTAGCTGCGTCAACAGGTCCTACGGGAAAATGCATGGGGAAAACGTGTTTTGGGACCCCCTTTTTTCTCGGCCCCCGCTTGATGAATCACCGTGAAATTTTCAGGATAGTAGCGGACCAGAGCTGTCCAAAAGTTTGGAACATTTCGCAAAGATTCGTCAATCAGCGCCAATGTTATTCCAAATAGAATGTTGCGGATTTCCTACGGAAAATAGGTCCTAACTATGACTACCTACTGGCGACTGCCAGTAGGTAATATATATATATATATATTCACTGAAAAAAACATAAGTTTCATGCACGTTATAGTTAGGAATTGGCATCTAAAAAACCTTTGAAATTCATTGAAAAAACCATAGGTTTCAGGCACGTTTTTAGTTCGGAATTAGCATTTAAAAAACCTTAGAAATTCACTGAAAAAACCATAGGTTTCAGGGGCGTTATAGTTAGCTGGACATTTCCCTCATACAAAACCCTAGAAATTCCCCTGTTATAGTTAGTTCAGCTAACTATGACTCGCGCCCCCGCAATGCACTGCTGGTGACATCACATATTACATCACTCATGACATGGTCAGTGACATCACTGATGACATCACTGATGACATCTCAAATGACTTATCTCTAAAGATATCATGAAAAGCATTCTTTTTTAAAAGTAGGGTGCACATTAGTTTTGTGGAAAAGCATCTTTGTGATTGGTTAAGAAAAAGCAGTTTCAACGTGGAGTACATATCATAGGATAAAATTTGCTCAGCTCATCCACACCAACTACTTGCATTTGGAAGGCACTGTTCGAACTTAAAACAATCATGAACTTTTAACCTGCACGTGTCGTTAAATGTTCAAGAAAATGTTGCAAAAAAATATCGTTAAGTTTTAAAAAATTGATTAACTTTTAACCTGCACGTGTTGTAGAATGTTCTAGAAAGTGTGTTGATAGAATACGTTGCACTTCTGACTTCTATGTTGTGTTGAATATTAAAAAAACGGATCATATGGAAAATTAAAAAGAAACCAATAGAGAAGTTTTGAATCCTAAAAGAATCAAGGAACTATTCTAATGCATTCTTTACATGTATTTATGTGTGGAGCAACAAAATTATAGACACAACAGCACCAGGAAGAGGAAGAAGCAGGGAGTGGGGGGAGGGGGGGAGATGGGCAGAATGGCACACATGCACAATTAAGTACAACACACATATAGACTAACAATGGCCAAAATGAAACACACCAACAAGGAGCACAAGTCACACAACCTGCCAACATCACACCACTGAACGAGCAAAGAAGTGAAAACCACGCTGCATTCATATAGGATGTGTACAAAGGCCAGTCGTTGGTGTTGTGGGATGTCTGTGAACGTGGTCATCATGGATGAGATGCCCAGCATGTGGCACATGGTCGAGTTCACTGTGTGTTATGTTGCCAAACGGCTGCTCCTCCCTCCCATGAGCCCCCACACTTTTGTACGGTGCGCTGTTGTATCTCGTGCACTCGTACGGCACACCATTGTAAGGCCTATTTGCGCATGTCCTGCTACATTCCAACTACACCATCACAGTGCCGTTTGGAGGTGGTGCATGCCACTTTACAACATCGACTGCTGCGGCTCTTGTAGTAGGCCACACCAGAACACAGAGACACACTTACCGCACTTCCTGTACATGGACATGTCCGAGACACCCCGTTCCCCTTGCCGGATAGGCAAACCCCTGCACTGACCTGTGAACCCCAGACCAGCACACGTCAGTTGTGCATGCAGGAGGATGCGTGCGTAGCTACACATCCAGGCTCACTGCCAACACTGAGGTGACAGCACACTGTGATGTTGTAGGGCTCATGCCTATCATGCTAAGACAATGACCACAGGGACACACTTGCTAAGATGTTGGTTTGGGGGGCATTGGCGACCCTGGAGTTGTTGAGATGAGTCTTCTGGCCCTCATGGGTATCCCTGTATCATGCTCATTGACTCTATGGCACAAGTGGGTGTTCTGGTGTGGCTCTTGGCTGTGTTCCCTTTCATGGTGCAGGTAGTTGTCCTGCTTAACACCAGCAGAAAGCAGGTGTAAAATCCCTGGTGCTAACGTGTCTTATCGCCGTAATTTGTTTCGCATTGCAATTGGTGTGAAAGTTGTGATGTGATTTTTTTCGTGTGCAGAACAATATACGAACTGAGCAGTGTATCTCGTCAAGATCCAGCACCTGACGCACTATTCCCAATCAATATAAATACAATGAGATTTCTTAATAGATTTTGTGTGTACACTGTAAGTGCATCCAATACCTCAGTGCAATTCAATACAGGATTTTAGCATTTAGAATAAATCGGAAAGGTGCACTTCGTGTCTTTTTGGACGGGAACAGCTAGTCTCCATTTCATTATCAGCACTTTAACGGAAGTAAAGTTGAGATAAATCTAACACACTATTCAGAAGTTGGTGCAAACTGCAGATATCACCAGTATTCCAGCGATAAGTGCCCCAAAATTTAACACCATGGTGGACTCCATCAAATAACAGTAATAAGAACAAGAAAGAGTCACACAGCAGTTAAGAGAACAACCAAAAACGTTATACATTTTTTTTTCATACTTTATTTTTTATAATCATAAATATGTAAACGATAAACTATTTTCAAACTTTATTTTTTTATTAACATATATATGAACGATAAACTAATAAACAAAATGTATCAAAAATAATACAAAACAACAAGGCGGAACACTCCTGTGGGGACCATGGATGTCAACGACAGACCTGGAAAATCAGAAAGATTGTTAAAAAAAAAACAACATGCTATTCTATATTCAAAATACCACAAGAAACAAATCACAGATATATAAAATGCATACAGCTAACAACATTTTATAAGTTTAACTTACAAAAACTGTAAATGTTGCCGCTTTAAAATATTTACCGAATCTGAGGAAATTTTTTTGCAGAAGGCACCCTGCCCACAACGTTTTTCTTCAGTGGTGAGGACATTTTTTACTTTTCCCAAGGGGCAAACAAAGACCAATGCCACCTTGGTCACGTGCAAGATTTGCAAAAGAGCTCTGTCACGAGGGGATCCTAACAAGAAATACTCGTACGGCACGGCAAGTATGATGAAACACCTAAGGACCCTTCATCCGAACAATCTTGCATGAGAAGAGTGCAAACAGATGAGAAACACTCCTATTCTGTATCTGTAAAAAAGAATCACAAATAAATGTATATTAATAACTTTCAAAATTATACTATTCCGTTACTGTACAAACACATTTTATATAAATACTGACTAAGAAACTATGTCCCTGAACCACAAGTGTGACGATGGTTAAAACACTACATGCATAGTGCATACTACTTTGAAGCAGTTCATGCCCTAAAGCCTACCTCACTAAAACTCTACATGCTAACTGACTAAATGATTACAGTACTATAAGGAGACACACTGAGTGAGTGACAGGGTGTTTGCTAGAAGAGTATGAATACTAACTAGGGAATTGAAGGTGTGAAACACAACTGTGTAGGTGATTAGAGGACTACATCCATACTGCATAGGCATTTAAAGCAGTCCATGTGCTAAGGCCTGGCTCACTGCATGACTACTTGGGTACTGACCGAATGATTAGAGTACAGCAAGGAGAGTGCCTAGGTGAATTTATAAGTGCTAGGCTTTTCGCACAGGGAATGGATTAGTACTTGGTACTGAATGGGTCACTAGAGGAGTGCAAAGGCAGTGACAAGATGTTTGCTGGACTGTATGGATACTGACTAGGAAATTGAAAGTGTGAAAGACAAGAGTCTAGGTGGTTAGAAGACTGCATGCATAGTGGATAGGGGTTTGAAGCAGTCCATGTGCTAAGGCCTGGCTCAGTGCATGAATACTTAGGCACTGACTGAATGATTAGAGTACTGCAAAGATAGTATCTTGGTGCATTTATAAGTGTTTGAGTTTTCGCACAGGGAATGGATTAGTACATGATGCTGAATGGGTCACTAGAAGACTACAAAGGGAGTGACAGGGTGTTTCCTGGAAGTGAATGGATACTGACTAGGGAATTGAAGGTGTGAAAGACAATTCTGCAGGTGGTTAGAGGACTGCATGCATAGTGGATAGGGGTTTGAAGCAGTCCATATACTAAGGCCTGGGTCACTGGATGAGTACTTGGGTACTGACTGAATGATTAGAGTACTGCAAGGAGAGTGCCTGGGTGAATTTATTAGGGTTTGGCGCAGTGAATGGATTAGTACATGATGCTGAATAGGTCACTAGAGGAGTGCAACAGGAGTGACAGGATGTTTGCTGGAAGTGAATGGATACTGACTGGGGAACTGAAGGTGTGAAAGACAAGTGTGTAGGTGGTTAGAGGACTGCATAGTGGATAGGGGTTTGAAGAAGTCCATGTGCTAAGACCAGGCTCAGTGCATGAATACTTAGGCAGTGACTGAATCATTAGAGTACTGGAAAGAGAGTGTCTTGGTGAATTTATAAGTGTTTGGGTTTTGGCACAGTTAATGGATTAGTACATGCTGTTGAATGGGTCTCTGGAGGACTGCAAAGGGAGTGACAGGGTGTTTCCTGGAAGTGTATGGATACTGACTAGGGAATTGAAGGTGTAAAAGACAAGTGTATAGTATGTTAGAACACTTCATGCATACTGCATAGACATTTGAAGCAATCTATTTGGTACTTAGAAACTGACTAAATAATCAGACTACTTCTAGGACAGTGCTTAGGTAAAACTTTTAAATTTTCAGTTCTGCCACAGTGAACAGAATAGTACATGGTACTGCACCTTAGTGTCAACCCCTGACTCATTTTATCAATGCATAAGCAAAGACTAGCTTCTAATGCTACTAAAACTTGACAACATGACAGGTTTTAAAAGAGTTATCTGCTAAAAAATACACGATGTTACCAAATGCTTCTCTCACAGTGGTTCCCAAATGCACACAGACTCACAGTGTGATTCTAGACAAAAACCACTATACCTAGGAGTTTACCAAAAATCATTCACTACTGTGGAAGTGGTAAGGGAACTGCACACAATCTTCATATTTCAGGACTGCACTTTTGTGTCAAAGCCTGACTCATTTCATCAAAGCATAAGCAAAGACTGGCTTCTAATGCTACTAAAACTTGACAACATGACCGGTTTTAAAGCAGTTATTTGTCAGCAAATACACAATGTTACCAAATGCTTCTCTCACAATCCTTACCCAAATGCACACAGACTCACAGTGTGATTTTAGACAATCAACACTATCCTAGGAGTTTACCAAAACTCATTCACTAGTCTAGAAGAGTTAATGGTACTGAACACAATCTACATGTTTAAGTACAGCACATCAGTGTCAAAGCATGACTCATTTAATCAACGCATAAGCAAAGTCTGGATTCTAATGCTACTAAAACTTCACAACATGGCAGGTTTTAAAAAAGTTATCTGTCAGCAAATACATGATGTCACCAAATGCTTCTCTCACACTGATCCCAAATACACAATAACTCACACTGTGATTCTAGACAAGCACCACTATCCCTAGGAGTTTACCAAAACTCATTCACTACAGTGCAAGTGGTAAGGGAACTGCACACAATCTACATATTTCAGGACTGCACTTTTCTGTCCAAGCCTGACTCATTTAATCAAATCATAAGCCATAACTGTCTTCTAATGCTACTAAAACTTCACAACATGACAGGTTAAAACAGTTATCAGTCAGCAAATACACGATGTTACCAAATGCTTCTCTCACAGTGGTTCCCAAATGCACACAGACTCACTGTGTGATTCTAGACAAACAACACTATCCCTTGCACTATACCAAAACACATTTCTTCATCTAGAAGTAGCACCACATTTTAGTATAGAAACATAACATAACTCATTTCACAAATTCATAAACAATTACTGGTTTCTAATTCTACCAAAATATAAAAACAGCACAGTTATCTGTCTGCAAACACATGAAAAACACAAATGCTTATCACAGAATGGTTTCTACATGCACACACACTGTCAATAAGATTGTAGAGAAAAAAAGTACTCCCTACACTTTAGCAGGAAAAATACATTAGTCTGATTAAAATAGTCTACATACATCCCCTCACAATTAAATAACTCATCTTTCAAGTTCTTTTGTAGATTAAGAAGTATATCAGTTACTCACCATATTTTCTTTTACAGAATCTCTGCACTGTGCACCTCTCAGCAAAAACAAAGAATGGAAAAGTTTCCCTTTCATTTTCCACACATATACATGTAAACATCAAATCACAATCCTTCACACATAAACTCAAAAGCAAACACACATTTCTATTGGTTAAACATTTCAACCCTTTCCAACTGAAATACATTTCTACCCTTCTCCCAATCTGCCTTCTGCCTGTTACCATAGAAACAGGTCATGGAACACTGCACTAAGCACACAGGTCAGAAGTTCAGCACCCAATGTTCCTACACAAGAGAGGAAGTGTGCTTCACTTTTCAACATATAAGCTAATCATATATAATGTTCCTTACAATCTGTTTTTGTTAACCAATAAGAATCATACCTTTAAAAAACAGAAATATACACCCTACCTTTCAGTGTACAAAGTAGTCATACAACCAATGATTTCTTGTCTTTTTTTTTAAAAAATCCGTGGATCCGCGTACCCAATGCGATAAGATGCGTGCACTGTGCGCGCATTTTGCCGTTTTTTTTTTTTTAAAGGGGGCCCCAGGGGGTCCTTCTTGGACCCCCTAAGCACCTCTAGAGGGTCAGAGTATTTCCACTCTGCCCCCTTTATATGTTTTACACACTTATTCCCCTTGCTTCTTCAGCCTCGCTTCTACCGAGGCAAAAAATGGCCGCCAACAGTTCCTGATTTCGAATGTAGAGAGACACTCGACAGCCAATTAGCATTCAGCGCACGATCGGGAGGGTGCGTGCTCGGTTCGGGGAGGGTGCGCACTCGGTTCGGGGAGGGTGCGCGTACGGTGCGTGTACGGTCCGCGGATCCTCCGTGGCCATAGATATTTATGTACTTTGAACTCTAATTTTCTCAGGAACTACTGAACGGATTCACACCATTTATGCAAAAGGCACGAGTCTGAACTGAGGACTACCTCTTTGCCAAATTTGGTGTCATTCCGTTCAGCGGTTCGGGCTGTAGCTGCGACAACAGATCCTATGGGAAATTGCATGGGGAAAACGCGTTTTGGGACCCCCTTTTTTCTCGGCCCCCGCTTGACAAATCACCACAAAACTTTCAGAGTAGAAGCGGAACAGAGCTGGCCAAAAGTTTGGAACATTTCGCGAGGATTCGTCAACCGGCGCCAGACGTATTGGGAATAGAATGTTACGGATTTCCTATTGAAAATAGGTCCTAACTATAACTACCTACTGGCGACCGCCAGTAGGTAATATATATATATATATATATATATATATATATATATACCATAAAAAGAATCCGGTCAGGGTAGAGGCTGTCAATAGGGAGGTCCGCGTTCAGGGTACCGGAAACCCTGTATCTATTAATCCAACATCTTCTGAATTCCAGAAGTATCACGGACACATTAGTAATTGCAGCAGTAAGTTTATTCAGGCTGCACAGCAGCGCGTTTCAGCTTACGTCTTGATCACGCTAAGTGACGGGCATTTTTGCACATATTTTTAAATGCAGTGTCAAACATAAAAGACAGACAATGAATACTAAAGTGACAATGTGAACACGGCGGCCATCTTGTAATGTATAATTTCATATTTGAATAACCCCAATTTTGATCATTGCGCTGATTATACATAATTAATAAGAAAATCATGATTTAATATCGATCACATTTCAATAAAAGTTGTTGTATAAATGATTATTAATGAGTATATAAAAATAATTATACACATTATTCATTTCCACCATTGAAAATCGACATCGTATATATGTCAGTTTCACTCATTTTGTTTGGTACAAAATCCTTATTGCTAATAGTTAAGTCAATGAGGTCTGTTGTGTAGTAGGCTTCTATGTATTAGAGACCATTGTATCACACAAGTCTTCTCACTATTATAAACTGCATTATGATGGAAATCGAGTTCACAATTCCGCCCAAGTGGGCATCAATCCACACAATACACCAATGTATACAATACCATTTCTCCTATCGTGCATTGTCATTATTCAATGATTATTGACATTAGAGATTATCTCAGATGACCATAATATCTCAATAATTCATATTATGCAACTTGAATGTTATATCTCATTGTTGATATCGTGATGTGAAAAGGATCAAAATTGTTTTGATAGCCAGCCAGCAAGAAAGTGCAAAAAAACCTAAAAATGAAAGAACACCAAATTAAAATACAATTAAAATCCATTGATTTTCAGCAATTTTAACATCCTATTTTTACCCAAAAAGATGTTTTTAATTCTGCAAATGTACAGACAATTCTTCATTGGAGTTCAAACCCAAAGGGGCCATAGTTTCAAGGTCTATGATATACCTTTACTCCAATTTGCGTAGAGTTAATAATCTATTTCCACCCCGGACACTTTCTGCCACAGCATCAATAACAACCATTTTTAAACATTTCTCATTCTGCATATGTTTATCAAAAAAGTGTCGCGCTACAGGGTATTGTCTGTTGTTATGGCGGATAGCTCTAATATGTTCCAGTACTCGTTTTTTGGCACGATGGATTGTGCTCCCTATATAAGCCTTATTACAGGGACACATCAGTGCATAGACGCAATACATAGTATTGCATGTCAAAGATTTTTTAATCACAAACTCTTTTTTGCTACTCAGGATATTTAATGTCATGCAGTCAGAGCTGTTATTGCAAGCTTTGCAGTTTCTACAGCACCGAAAGCCTGCTCTGCCAGTTTGTTTGGACCTGTCCATATTGGTTACCAAGTTGGGACTTAGTTCGTCCCTCAGGGAGCGACTTTTCTGAAATGTGATCTGAGGACCATTACTCAGATGTCTTTTAAGGTGTGGATCTGTCATAAAAGACAGACAGTGAATACTAAAGTGACAATGTGAACACGGCGGCCATCTTGTAATGTACAATTTCATATTTGAATAACCCCAATTTTGATCATTGCGCTGATCATACATAATTAATAAGAAATACATGATTTAATATCGATCACATTTCAATAAAAGTTGTCATCAGAGATGTTATTTGAGATGTCATCAGTGATGTCATGAGTGATGTCACTGACCATGTCATGAGTGATGTAATATGTGACGTCATCAGCAGTGCATTGCGGGCGCGCGAGTTATAGTTAGCTGAACTAACTATAACGGGGGAATTTCAATGGTTTTGTACAAGCGAAAAGTCCAGCTAACTATAACACCCCTAAAACCTATGGTTTTTTCAGTGAATTTCTGAGGTTTTTTAAATGCTAATTCCTAACTATAACGTGCCTGAAACCTATGGTTTTTTCTGTGAATATATATATATATATAAATATATATATAGTATCTCCTGTAAAAACAAATGAGATTTTTTAAAAAAATATGTTCAAGTTAATGTCAGGCAGACAAGTTAATGAGAAATGTATAAATCCAATATAGTTTCTCAGTAAAATTTTATGATACTAACTTTGGGTTTATATGAATACCATTTTAGTTTCAGTAAAAATGAAGAACACCAGAAACCGGAAGACTGATTCAAACAGTTTATATTCAGTGCTTTGCCGATGGTTTTTCCGACAATATTTTTGCATACCATCATTATCGTGGGGGAGAGGATGTGGCCTAATAGCTAGGGCGGTCAACCTCAGACTTGGGGAACCAGATTTGAGTCAGGGACACTCGACATACTGTGATTTTGGGCAAATCACTTAATTTCCCCGTACCTAACAAAAATGTTTGTGTCCGTCTGTAACGTAACTGGTGCTTATGTAAACCACTCTGACACCTTCGGGTCTAATTCATGCTATATGAAACTTCCCCCCAAAAAATATATATTGTGATTACATTTTTATAGCACTCATGACATGTGGGCAGCCAAACTCTGCAGTGCAGTCATTTTTTTGTCTGCTGTACAGATTGCTTTAGCTGTCTCACCAGCCATATATAATAAAAAATTTATAAAAAAACGCATACGTGTTCAAATACATGGAGGGGCTCTGAGTCAGTACGCTTTATCGATGTATCTGTTTGAATGTCATTCACATGTTGCTTCTGCCCACTGCAGCATACACCGTGGACCACTTTGTCAGCCCACCACAGCCATTGGCTGTATTGCATTTTCAGTGATGGCATTTTGCTGTGCACATTTTTCAGTGCAATACCAGAAGTGAGCGTACGAGACAGAAAGGAGTCTGTCCTATTATCATCTGTGTTTAACAACAGCTGCCCGGACAAATGTTCCTCTAGAGACTCTACCGACTTATGATTTGTGTAATTCAGGTGATCAAATCATCTTTTCTCGCTGCCTCCTTTATTAGATGGGTCTTTACTGTTTGTACTTCTGTTGCACGCTTCTGTCGCACACACAATAGGCAATTGCAGGCATTAGCAGCCGAAGCTTTCCTCACGCACCGAAGATAAAACAGAATTTCAAGCATTTATTTGGCAGAGCCCTGGCAGCAGCAATGCACACCTCACTCATCCAGAGAATACATGCAGGCAGTGTGAAGCAGTGCAATCTTCCCTGACACCCAGAGCAGATAACGCATAAGGTCATCAGCCAAGCAAGCTTGCTACACAGAGATGTCTGCAGAAATACAGCACTGTGCACAGTCCTTCTAAACTGTGCATTGAAGTGCACGTGAGTTTCTAGCTCACTTTGTAGGAATACTTTATTGGTGGCATTAACATGTAGAAAGATGAGCTTTAAGAAAAGATTTGTGGCCAGGCAACTCTTGGGATGGGAAGGACTGCATACGACTTTCACTTCATAAATCTGTGCCGTGCACTAGTTCACGTTATAAAGGTATCTATAGCTAATATTCAGAAAATGTGTACCAGTCACTAGTACTGCGCTGAGTGACGTTTGACTATTTAGTGTTGCAGATCTTTCTCCTTAGTATTGTCCTAAATAAGCTGTACAGCACCCTCCCTTTGCTTCAATTGAGACTGCATCTTGTATTATGTTGTCAAATAGCGCAGTCATTGCTCATGTTATAAAGAAACATGTTATAAAGAAACATGTCTGTGAATTTACCACTGGGTTGATAACAAACATAACATGACTTGGCACATTGAAACAACATTTGTGCATACCAGTGTTAGCAAATTGAATCCTGATCTCAATCAATCAAGAAAGCTTTATTCGGTAATACAATTTCATACCATAAAAGCATTTACATATTTAAAAAGACATTTACATATTTACAATAAGCATCATTTTAATTGCAAAATTATTTTTGCCTAGCTAAATAGCAGTCTGATCTTATTGGCTTTGCCAATGGTTCTTTGATTTATGAAATTGTCTTTGGTATTTAGCTGTGGCTGGTTCCTATGTTTACCGTGACATTCTCACCCCGCATATCTGTTTAGTAGCTGCTGCTATTAGGAGGGCATCTACTGTTAAGCAGATGGTCACCAACTACTGTGTATCTGGGAAATGTCAGCACATTCTATTTATACTGCTTATTGTGTTATACCAAGACTAGAACCTCTAATGCTCCCAAGAATGAGGGGTTGGTGTTGGAAGTTGGTGTAAATAATCAGTGTTTCTATTAGTCAGCATAACAGCGGTCGACATCAGGGTAATAAAGCACAAGTTGTGCTTATTGAAGATATCACTTGAGATCTTCAGCTCACACCAGATTTTAACAATCACTGGCAATGACAACAGACTGTCCTTGGCTGCAGAGCTATTGACCTTGCCAATGCCTATGTGTTCTCCTTTGCCATAAAGCATAGCAAAAAGCATAGCTTTTAATTTTATCATTAGTATACCATTCCAAGATAGCTAACATGTTTTTTTGAATGATAAACTGATGATAACCCATAGCTAAGGAAACAAGTATTGGTAAAGCCAATAGCTCTGTGGCCAGGCCAGACTTGTTGGCATTGTCAATGCTTGTTTGTACTTGTAGTCTTTTAATTTATCTTGCATTTGTTGTTGAGTTTTTTGTGTGTTTTATTGTGGGAGTGTCAGTACTTGTGTGCAAGAATGAGATGGTGGATGGATAAATGGCCTGGATGAGCTGTTCAAACACGGATTTTCTGACTTATATTTTAATGGTTTCAATGCATGGTCCCCGGTACATTTAATGGGGCAGTACAAACATCTTGCAATATCACTGCAATATCTTTAACAAGACAGAATCAAAACCTCATATTAGGCCTGCTATTCTTTCATCAGAATAATACTGGTACTCTAGGAGGCGCAATGACCATTGTGGCTGGGCTTGTTGTGCTGAACTTTAATGCCCATATTACCACTAGACTGGACGAGGCAAGACCCGTGAAGGGACATGTAAACATCACGGAAAGCCCATGGCACGCGACTCTTGCTAATCCTTGTGGCTCAGTTATGCTGTGGTGGACTTCAAAGCCCATGCTCCCGCTCGGCCGGAAGAGGCAGGGCCTGTGAAGGGGCATTTACACATCCCAAGAAGTCCTCAGTGCAGGACGCATGGTAATCCTTGTGACTCGGTTGGGTTGTGCTGGACTTAAACGCTCCTATTCTCACTCGGCTGCAGGAGGCGGGACCTGTGAAGGAGCATTTAAATATCCCAGGAATCCCACGGCATGGGACCCATGGTAATCCTTGTGTCTGGGATGTGTTGTGCTGGACTACAATGCCCATACACCCACTTGGCTGGAGAAGACAGGACCTTTGAAGGTGCATTTAAACATATCTGGAAGCCCGAGGTGAAGACCAGGTCAAGAGAGGGCCCTATGCACCCATCCGCAGCAGTACGAGAGCAGACCGGGACCCCCCCAACATCTGCTGTGCAATCTCAGGAGAAATGGGGAAACGCAGATTAACTGCCTCTAATGGGACAAGCACAACAAAAGCAAATTAACTGGCATAGGCTAAAAGTGGTAAGATCAGAACATTATCTTATTTATCATCTGCAGTGGGGGACCTTAACGAAGAACTCATTAATGTAGAAGAGGAGTTGGCCCTACATTTCTCATCTGTCTCTAAGATTCCCAAACCTCCTATCCTCAATCCTGTCGCACATAGCTCTACCAAGGTTGTATTCTCTGCTGTAGGGGAACCAGACTTAGTAATGAAGGAGGGTTCCTCTGAAGGAAGAAACTGTATGCTAGATCTGATGGTGAAGGATAACTCGCTCACTCCAACCCCAAATGCCAACATTTAAAGAATTTGAAAAATGAAGCAATGGACAGGGTGCTGTGAGACCTGTAATAGAGAGACCTCACAGTTACCTGAACTGGTGCCCAGAGATACCTCCAGGTGTAAAAGTGGGAGATCTATGACCCTAGCACTTCAGGGAGTGGGAAAGCAGATGCAGGCTCCTACAGAGTCCACCCTAGATAAAATGGCCAACCAGGAGAGCTCTTTTCTGTTGCCGCAGCAGTAGCTCCCCAGTAACCCTCATTTCAATGGTCATAGTGAGGGTAACCCTGTGCCTGGTTCTAAGGGCTCTCCTGTTGAAGCTCAGGTGATACTATTAATTTACCTTCTGAGGCCACCCCTTACGTAGTGATACTAGGAAATGTCCCCAACTGACAGAAAGTATTAGTGCAACAGAAAAATAAGGTCACCCATTGGGTAGGAAGGCACACTGCTTTGGGGTCCAATTTGTCTGAATATATTAACATGATCAGAACAGTAGTTGGTTAGAGAAAGATGTAAAAACATTTGAGGGGATGTGCGTTATGATAAATATTAATAGATCTTTGAATGTCGTTCGTTTATTGGCATCCACTGGTTCGTATAATGGCACTTTTTCCACTTCTTTCTCGGCTTTAACCCTAGTTTTCTTTTACAGGCCTGAAGTAGTGATTGAAGATAACTTGCAGTTAACATCCCAGCCCATGCCAGTGCCTTATTGGAGGTGATTTCAATATTCATCTGTGCGAAGGTTCACAAACAAGTTCTGGTCACCCACTGACCTGTAGGGCCCGGTGGGGCTTCATATGGAACACATTAGGCAAGGGGGCTTGCTAAATTCTCTCATAAGTAAGTTTAAATTAGTTCATTCCGTGATAAACTTGCATCCTCTTTGTGCCCTTCAATACCACAACCTTTAAAGGGTGGTACTGTGCTTCTGTAGTTGATTTTGCTTTTGCTTCTGCCCCCTTTTACACCCAGGCAAATGATATTAAGATTCTGTCAAGCCACTTTAGCTATCACAATCTAATTTGTCTTTCATTGGAATGGACACAGCCCTTTATGAGGAACATTCAAGAGGATAATAGCGAGTGGATTGTCACAAGTCAAGGTAGAAGATTAAGATGGTCACAAGTGGCCCTTGAGGCCTTCAAAAGGAAACTGTTCTCCTGTTATACCCCGGAGTTTGATGTTAGTCTGAAACATGAATCCTCACATAGTGAGAATATGTAGCCTTTTGTATAGATTTCTCAGAAAGCTTGGGACCTTCTTACTCTTCAACCCTCAAGTAAGGTTAATTACAGGTATTTAAGGTATTCGCGTTTGTTAAAGCACATCACACCAAGCAACATATAACAATGAATCGTAAGTCCAGTCTTCTCTCTTTTTCTTTTTATTCATAAGGCCTTCATAATAGCTCCCAACAGCAAACACGTGTTTTGTCGCGTAAGGAGTGTAGTCCCATGACTTTCTCAAGGCTGTACAAGTGAAAAACACATACAAAAGGCCAATGTATGCAATCAAAAAATTAAATAAATATCCATCGTATTGAGTTTATACCTGTAATTTACGTGTGCTGGGGAACAAGATAAATATATATAGGCAGATGCTTTCTTTTGTGGAGTTTGTGGTTCTCCGCACCTTACAGCACCGTCATAATAAGTAGATGACAGGAGATTGAGTGTGTGAATCTTTTTGGTGCCGCCTGAATACCTATACTTAATACCACGTGCCCAATTTGCAAACCCTCAAGTAAGGTTAAGCCTGTTTACAAATGGTTTGATAGGGGTTGCTCTTTAGCACAGAGACGATTACAGAGAGCCTTGAGGTCTAAGTCTAGAGATGCCTCATGTGAGAAGTTGGCCTGGTATATGCTGTCCACTAGTTAAAGTGGGCACCTTGCACCAGTCCAAACTACCCTTATTGATGATTAGGTTAAAGACAACCTTTTTTGAAAGCTATCCTAGTGGTAGCTATGGAGAGCAGCCTTCAGGCTAAGTCTCGAAGGAATGTAAAGCGGCTTGGTGTACCAGATTCTAACCTCCTGAATGAGCAAATGAAAGGAGAACCACACAAGGTATATATAAAATATATGTATTTATTACTAAACACTCTCTACTAACCTCTTTATGAGATTAGAGAACAATGCACACAATATTAAAGCACTAGAACGACAGTAAATAGCACAATACACAGTGGGCTCCAGGGGAGACCAAACCATATACTAAGAAAGTGGTATAACAACCCTGACTTGACTAGACACAGTGCCTAGAGCACGTCGAATCGCTGGGACCCCAAGGAACCACCCAAAGTATTGACACAGGGGATCCACGGAGGACGGGTGCAGTGTGAGAACACAGCCGCGAGCTCCGTACAACTCCATGGGAAAGTCGTGGTTGGAATTTTAAAGATTATGGACACTTAGGAGAGGACTTCAAGCAAACCCTTTGGAACAGAGAAGGTTCTAAGGCCAGCACCCTAGAAAGTACCAAGGTACCCGTGTTACGTATCCCAGAGGAGCTGGGTGCATAAGGGTCAAGTGGTGTCGGAAACGCTCGTTGATTTCGATGGCGTGATGCGAAGAAGTGCTGGTGCCGGGAAGATGAGAAGTGTCCGGTGTGATCCAAGCTTGGATCTGAGCTAAGAAGGACCTAAAAGCAGAGGGGACAGAGTTTGGGTCACTTCACAGTGACCAGGGGCACGATAGACAAATGCCCACCGATGTCGGGTGTTTCAGGTGAGAAGAGGTGAAGCTTGACTCAGCAGCCACGGGGACCAGGAGACATCAACGATGACCAAAGTCCGGAGGTGAGCTGTCCCACAAAGGATGTCGAGTGCTGGTGGTCAGTGTCCGGATTGAACACCAACAAGCCTTGGCAACTGCAGCCCACGCAAGCAGAGGAAAGATGCTTTGGTGGGGGGCCAGCAAGGTCCTGGGGACTCTCCAAGATATGGAGAGTCAGAGCACATCTGGAGCAACCAGTAAAGCCCACAGAAAGCTAAAGTTACCTTCACAGGGACCCACAGGTTGAAGGACCAGGGATCGCAAAGGGACCTCAAGCTGAATCACAAAATACCAGCCCACGGAACACACCTAGAGTGTAGGCTGGAAATCTTCAGTGGAAATACTGCTCTGGGTCAGGACTACAAGTAGCTCAAAGCACAGCCTCATGGGTCACCAAAAAGCATATGCTGCTGCAAATGTACGTGGTGCACAGGGGTTCAAGTTGCACGGTCCCCACGAGGGATACAGGTCTCAGAATTGCTGAGAGCACAGATGAACCTCAGGAACCTACCTCCTGTTTTGCACAAATCTTCGGAGTCCTCAGGAGGTTTGGAGATGCAAACCCGTCAGATGCGTTTCAGGTGCCTGCCTTGCAGGGGAGTAACTCCTTTACTCCAAGGGAGATTCTTCAGTCATCCAGTGTCGTGCAGATAGTCGAAGTACTTGGTTTCTGTAGCAGAGTTTAGTCCAGGTAAATCTAAAGTCCTGTAGTCAGGGGTTCCTACTTTATACCCAAGGAAGGGGTGGGACAAACTCTGGGGACCCAGCTATGGGAGGGTCAGGACAGAGGGGTGGCTACACCCATGTCCTTTGTCCAGTTTCACGCCAGAGCAGGAGCTAATGGCTCCTGCAACCGGTTTGAGCTGGACTATGCCCAGGGACACCAAATGTGCCCCCAATGCAGACATCAAAGCACTCTCAAAGGGCACCCACCCAGCCCCAATACACTAAAGCCTGTCTTGGAGGTGGTCATACCTCCCTGTGACAGGAAACATATTGTCCAGCCTTCCCTTGCCAAAGTTTCGTCCAACAGCAGGAGGGCAGACTCGTGTCTGTGGCTGGCAGCATCCATTTTGTGATGCCAGGGATAAGAAAGCTGGTACCGGGTGTACGGGTGTTGTCATATTTCTCCCTCTAGGCAGGTGGAATCATACCTCCCACACCATTCACTGGTGTGGAAGTATGATTCCAAGGTGTTTGACACCAAACACAACATGTTTCCATGCAGCCGTTTTAACGTTAGCGTTTACCGCGAGGTTATAATGCACTTAGGTATATATGGTTGGCTACATCACAAACAATCCCGGAATATAGGTTCCGGAGGCTGCAGAGGGGCTCTGCTCGTGCAGGTGCACCCTCTCACATAAAACTCAGCACCCTGCCTTCAGGATTGATAAGGCCTGCCATAGGGGGGACTTATAGGTTTATATGTGCAGTGATATGGAGTAGATATAGTGAACCTATATCTAAGTAAGGGGTGCATGCACCACCTTACACAGGCTGCTGTAGCAGACCTGTTGTGTCATTTTGAATGGTCTCCACGGGGTGGCATAATATATGCTGCAGCCCCTGAGAGGCCTCTGGGGTACCTATGCCCTGGGTACATAGTATACCATATACTAGGGACTAATAAGGGTACCCCAGAATCCAATCTGGAGTGTACCTAAAGTACATGAACAACCAATTTAGGAAGAAAGCAGATAGACTGGGGTCCTGAATAGCAGGATCCGAGTCAGACTAAGTCGAAAACCAGCAAAACACCAGGAAAAAAGTGGGGGTAACCATGCAGTCAGATTCCACCTTCCTACATACCCTCCCCCCCCCCCCCTCCAAACAAAAGGAGATCCGGCTAACCTTGTCCAGTTGAGCCTTTATTGACTAAGTGGCAATATAAGGAAGATCCTGCACTAGCATGGATACCCCCTGTCTTATGGTCCACTAAGCAGTCCCTTCCCCTAAGGGTATGGGATGGTCTCCAAAAGTTGGGATTACCACCTGTAGGGTAGTCAGATTCCACCTTCCTACACCTCATTCGTAGCAGTTTGCTGAATTAATTATAAAAAAGATTCGAAGGAGGCTAAACCTTATTAATAACAATGCCTGGGAGAATTTTCCTACAGCTAGTGCCTGAAGAACAGCTCTCTGTTTTGCAGTATCATCAATCAGCCTTGCTTTGCCCCCTTTGACAATGGGTCCCTTTGCCATCATATTACCCCGGACAGATGGGTCTCACATTTTGCTGGGATATATAATTATATGGCTGTTGATAGCTGATCATGGAGCTAATTTATCCAGCGATGGGGTATCCAAATTAATATTTTCCCTAGTGGAAGTTATACTGAGTATCTCAAGACTCTCTAAAAGTGAGGCCCAGATGGGTTTCCTCCAGAATTGCGCATAAAAGACCCTGAAGTACGGTCCCCTTTACTCATACAGACCTTAAATTCAGCTGTTAAGGAGGGAACCCTACATTCCTGGACCTCCTCTATGACAGTTCCATTTTTTTTTTAAAGCGTGATAAGGATAACTCCCAGTGCTATAGGCCAATTCCGTTGATTGACTCCATCATGAAGGCTGTGGAGAGGGTCATCCTAAACAGAATGACTATTTGGGAAGAACAAACAAATACTCTCTGATCTCCAGTATGATTCAGATCCAGCAGGTCCACTAATGACCAATGTTTGAACTTGTACATGATTATTAATAAATATATAGTAGCAAGATCTGGTTCCATAAACATGGATTTTATGGACTTAACCTCACCCTTTGATAGGGTCAATATTCTAAATTATGGCAAATGCTCTTGGCCATGGGGTTAAACATGATTTTGTTTTGTTCTTGAGGGATCTTCACACAAATACATTGGCCGTATTTTGTTACACACGTGACTCCTCCTGCACCCGACCCGGTACTACTAATAAAGACGTTTGACAAGGTTGCATCATTGCTCCATTTTATTCACATTGTACATTAATTGACTAGAAAAGTTGCTAGTGGCGTTAGGTGCTGATTGCCAGTATTACTTTATGTGGATAATGCCGTTTTGTTCGCCAGCACCGGAAGGGTCTGCAAATCCTCCTGGATGCATTTGTTGCCTTCATGGAGGACTTGGATCTTGCTACAAATTTTTATAAAAACTTTTTCATGATAGCAGGTCCAAGATCCACTAATTCCAAAACCTTCCGGGTGTGTGACCATATTCTAATGAAAGTTCCAGCGTTTTATTATTTGGGAGTTCCAGAACAAACTGAAAACCCCTCATTCAAACTAAATAGATGAGTTTACATGGGCTATTGCTGCAGTATCAGGCTTTGCTTTTAGGATAGGACAAAAACGACTGAATGTATTATTGAAGATTTACCTGACTAAATGTCTTCCTAAGTATGTTATGGCAGTGACATCTGGGGGTATGTCAACATTTGGCAACAGGAGATTATAGAAAATACATGTTTTAGGCGACTACTAAGAGTTCCGCAAAGCACCCCTTCATACACAGTGCATGAGGAGCTGGGCACAAGTTATTTTTCATATATAGTGGCCCTTTGTCCACTCCCGCGTTGGGAAACAGCTTGAACTAGAGCAGAAACAGAACTCAACAGGGAAATATTGCAGGATTGTCTTTATCTTGATAAAGCTAATTGCATCCAGTGGTTAAATTATATTAAGGAGTTTTGTATATCCTAGGAAGGGATGACTTGTCAACACAGGTGGAGAGGTCAAGTCTGACCTGAACTAGGTAAAAAAATAAGTTTATCCGGCGGCAAGCAGATAGGAAAAATCATGAATTGCAAAACATTCCAGTTAGAGGATTTGTTCTGTTGAAAAACGTCCAGTTTATGGAGCCTTGCCTTACTTTGTGACTAACAGTAATATCGTTTTTTACTTACCAGATTTAGGTTGCATTTGTGTCATCCAATCCTAACAACCACAAAACGATGGAAGTGTTGAATGAGTTAGGTCCTAATGGCTGCGACCATGTGTCCCCACAAGATATCTTACATTGTACAATGTTGTGTAGGTTTTATGTGAAACCCAGGAAAGACTATATTATTCCTCTGCTGAAGGGGTGAAACTTTTGTCAAGTGAATAGTGCTTTACTCTTTTGGCAATTATTGCAAAATGAATTTATTACCTACAGTATTGCCAGTTTTTAAATGCTACTCTGAAAGTGAGGTGTTTTTCCGGTGGCTGGTTTTGCATGTTATTTTATGTTTTCTGTCAACTTTTAACCCCTTCTGTGCCACGCCCTTTCCCCCTCCTGTGCCGGGCGTTTCATTAGTGGGTGGGGTTCATGACGCGATAGTCTCGTCATGGGCACAGCGCGACCGTGCACCATGACGAGACTATCTCGTCATGGGCACAGAAGAGGTTAACTGTATTGTAACTTTTTGGTTAACTTGTTTTTAACCAAATAAAGAAATGTGACTACTGGGTGCACGAGTGCAAAGATGAGTGACAGAGAGCAAGTCGGATGACTCAACCCATCAATGACACAAAAGGCCCTTTCAAAAGCCAGACCTATTGGTGCTGCCAATGCTTGGTCCCTCTTTTAGCATGAGGGTGAAATCACAACATACCGAGGATCTATGCAAATGCTAAACAAAACTGTCACACTTCAACTTACAATGACCCTGAAAGAGAAAGAAACATCAGCGCTTCTAAACCTCCACAAAGATGGGCTTTGGCAAGCAAAATGTTTACCAACCGGAAGCCAGGTGCCACCGACCCCTGCTGGAAATAACTGGAACGCGTGCGATAAACACTACCCTGGATTCAGGCATCTTGAAAGCATTCACTTTTAAAGAACCTCTTCAGTTGAGCGCGGTGAGGTTTCTATTAAGGGCAGAGAATGCCATTTGAGCGGAGCTGCCACTGTGAACCCACAGAAGAGGTGACATTTCGCATCCCCGGCTGAGAAAAAATGTGTTCGTTCTCCATTTATTGACGTGCGCGTGAACTCCGCGTGCTCCCGCACACGCTAAAGCCGCCTCCCTTATTAAGACCCGGCATCTTTTAAGAGGACGGTGACGTTTATCCAGTTCAAAGAAATGCCTGTATATATTGATGCACAATTGAAAACCACGCACCCAAGAAACACAGATATTCAAAGGCCAACTTGTCAATTCATGTGGTGAATTACACTCCACATTTAAAGAGCATGATTACCTAGAACTACTGCAGGAGGGTTCGCATTAAAAATGTAAAATTTAATTAGAGCGAACCAAGTGAAAATCTCTGAAAATGCCCTCCTGTTTCAGCAAGCTGCACGGCGAGGGAAACCAGCACAATGGGTTGTTATCTGCAGTACACTAATGAATCCCCCGGCGCGGTGGTGAACTTTCCAGTGATCTTTACTGTTGCGCCTTATGAGATCATTTCATTTTTTAATGAACTGACGAGCAGCGAGGCGGTGGCCACTGACTTAGAAAAACACCTCTTTCTATCGTAACCCGCACAAGCTACAGCCGCAGTGGAGGAGGACTGTTCATTGGGTCCATTAAAGGCGCATGGTCTCAACAGAAGAGGGCGCAGTTGAAGAACAGGGTCCACAATCAGGGCCGGACAAAGAACACTAATCAGCCCTGGCAATTTTATAGGACCGGGCCTGGGAGGGGAAAGGGTGCAAGTGTGAGGCACTGCTGCTTAACTAAACCGGCTCCCAGCACTGCTGCATTTGTTACTGGGGGGAGATATTGCAGCCCTGCTGCAAAACTGGCCCCAGTAACAAAACCGGCTCCTACCACTGCAAAGCGGCCCCCACCCATTCAGCCTCCTGGGGAAACGCACGATGCCCATTACGGCTAGTCTGGCCCAGGCCACAATACGCAAGGGCCAGCGAGATACATATGCAATATTATGCTTTAAAGAGGCTTACACCCCTTATCAAGTGCCAAGGGTGGGCAGTTTTTCTTCCATGCATGCTTATGATCATGCAAATGGGCCCATACCTGGCGTTTTTGGCTACACTATATTACGGAAACAGGTGCAGGGGCAAAAATGACCCTCCAATCCTAACTATACAACCTGGGAAGGGTTAAGCTAACATTTTTCACAGATACAAAACCATTGAAATTCAGTAGTTACAGTTACCTGAGCTAACTATAACTGATGCCCCGCAATGCACTACTTATGACCTCACATATTACATTACTCATGACACGGTCAGTGACATAACTGATGACATCACGACATCTCAATTGACTATATGTAAATATATATTTGAGAAAACCACTAATACCCCTATACAGTCTCTCATACACTCACAGAATCACTCACATACCCATACAAATAATCACACACCATAGAGACACTCAAACACCCACTCACTCACTCATACAGCCACTCACACAACCACTCACTCACCCAAACAGCTACTCACTCAACCACTCACTCAACCATACAGCCAGTAAGCAAAAAGCATATTCAAGTACTTTTACGGACATGCATTTTTGTGTGTGTGTGTCTTTAGGGAGCACATATTTATTATGTTCCTTCATACAAAATGAAGTGCATAAACATAGAGGGACTCGTTTTTTGACCTCACCTTTTCTTAACATGTTGCAGTATGCAGTGTAGTGAGTGTTGAGTGTAAGTGCAGCACATCAGTGATGCAATTTTAAAAGCAAGCAGTATTCACTGGCCCATATATGCAACTACACCAAGTTGAGGAGCACAATATTTAGAAAACTTAAGGATTATGACTCCCAGAATTTATATACTATTCATAACATGACATGTGACAGCAAAAATATATATAATATATTGGAGTGAACACACGACTTGAGTGCTGGTATACGTTATGCGATGTTCATGCTTTGACCTAAGCATGTATGTAATACTGACTGGCAACATTGAGTAATGACACGTTGTTCGGTAATTAATTTTATGTTAGCCGGGTTGGGGTGCTATAACATTGGAGTAGACACGCGGTGATTGGTGTGTTGGTACAAGATATGCGATCTTCACGCTTTGTCTTATGGGGAGCTACATGTTTTGAGAACTCAGATGAGTTAAGCATGGGATACATCCTGGTAATTTTTATGTTGTCCGGGAGTGCTCTAAACTCACAGGAGTGTGCGCCCATGTTAAAATGAAGGGTGCAACGGTCACATCAGCTTGGGACTTCTGTTATTTGAATCAGTATTTGGATATCAGCCGAATGTATCGGTGTAAGTCCAATGCTAATTTAAATCAAAAGGCATTGTGACTTCCTGATGGAAGATGCGGCTTGTTACATCATATAATTGTGGTTTGCCCTGTGTATGGAGTAAGGACATAAAGGATGAAGAATGTTGTGGAGGGGATTTATTCATCCATGTTAGTGACACCAGGCCTCAGTGTCTAAAGTATGGGTATATCAGAGAACTAATTTTTTCTTTTTTGGTGAAATTGATTTGAGATACTGTACTGCTAGTAGTGACTTTTGGCATTTTTTTATTCTTTCAAGAGGCATACACGCTTCCTTGAGCGCAGATGTGCGCAGGAAGGGCCTGTTTAAATTGAAGCCTGATGAAAATTGACATTTAAAGTATATGGACTGCCTGACTGTTGAAGTATAAAGAAAGGTGAGCATTTATGAATTGCTCGTATTGTGTTTAAAGAAGTTCATACAATCATGTCATTGAGAGATACAAGGGTAATTCTTCTGTATTTTGCCAACAGCGCAAGAGGGAACAAGACACCGCAAGTAAAACAGATAGCTATTTTGGCTTCACTAATATGTGTTGAACTCAGAGTGGAAGCACGTAAGGTAAGAACTTTCTTGGTGGCATTTCAAGCTGTGTATGGATTGTACTTATGATTACTTGGACTTTTGGTTGGAACATAAGGTCATCTCCTTTATTCTCATCTCTAGAACATTGTAGCTGACACAGGTTATACGTGGAGTACTTAACAAATACATTGTCTTTGGAGTTAGGATTTCCCCAGTGTTAATTGTTGGTAAGTTGTTATTTCTTCATGTTTTAAGGAAGGATGGAACTTGCTTTTGGAATTTGGTGCTACTATGATTATGTAAATATAGCAATGGTGGGGTATATTCACTTATCCACTGTAACACACGAGACGTAGGTATGATTTGTTTGCCTTTTATGAATATTGGAATAGGTGACAGCAAAATAATAGATAGGTTGGACAGGAATGAATCCTGAGTTTAGGATGGAGTCTCGTACAAGAATAGGACTTAAAGGATTAATATGGTGATCTGTGTTTTTATACATAGGAACACTGTATCTATACCTGCACACTACACCAGTGGGTGTCAGGGTAAATGTTTCTTTGAAACAAAGGTTTAGATGAATATGCTGCTTGCACTTTTAAAATAATTGTTTTATGTATAACGTTTGTATGTATTAGAAAAAAAATTCATATTGTGTGTACAGAATTCAGTCCTGTTTTCTGGGTTTTTAATATGAGGAACGAACACAAATCAACTTATGGTCTAAAAATTCTGTATGGAACAAAAACTTTATTCAGTATGAATATTTGTCTATGTTAAGTGTAGTTTGTTTGGTTGTTTTTCTAATGTTATGTCCATATGTATGTTTTTTTCTATGTTTGAGAACCCTGAAGAAGTCCCATGTGCATAGGGACGAAACACGCAGCCTGTTTGTTTTGGACATGTCATCCTGTTTTATCTAAACACTCGAGGATTTTGTGAATAAAGACGATGAAAAACAATCTGAATGTGAAAAAATGTGTTCATTGTATTTAAAAATATTGTTTTTTCAGTCACATGTCATGTTATGAATAGTATATAAATTCTGGGAGTCAAACTCCTTATATTTTCTAAATATTGTGCTCCTCAACTTGTGTAGTTGCATATATTGGTAAAATCGTTTTTTTTCAGTTGACCCGAAGAGTGAGCATATTTCAGACACTTAGGACAAATAGTGTGCAGGCGAATTTTAAACCATAACCATTTTGCTGCAGTAGTATTCACTGGCCCATGTTTTCAAAGTAAACTGGCGAAGAGCAACCAATCTGGTCATCAGAGAGACGTCATGGGAATCCTCGGGATCCAAGAGGATTGATTTATCCTAGGTGTATTGAGATGTGAGGACCTCCAGCGGGGCCTCAAGAAAGAGCACCTCACACTCTGAGAGGACCTTTGGGCCTCGGGCGAGGAGTTTCTTATTAAGTAATTAGCAATAACTCCTTGCAGTGAGCTGCATTACATTTCATAAGCTTAGAGCAAACATTCTAAGCGGATTCGGTTAAAGAGGCAACGCCTTGCCAAGAAACCTTGAGCAGGGGCGTGCTGATGACAGGGTGATGCCGGTGTTGCATTCACCGGGGGCCTGCAGCGGTGAATAGCAAGGGTGTTGGCTGAAATGAGGGGGTGGGGCAGGTGATGGGGTTCGTATTACTGCAAGAGCTGAAGGGTGCAATGGTAACTGAGAATGGAGAAAGGGGGCTGGTGTGGCACAATGCACTTAACAGTTCTGGGAGGCAGTGCACAAACAGCTAGTGCAAGAGTCAAAGCATGCAAAAACCCAAGAGTCTGTAGAGGCATTACAGAAGTTCACTGGTAGCAGGGGTGGGTGGGGCTATAGTGCAGGAGTGATATTTAGCAAGTGAAAATGAATATGGACACCGTGCATTGTGGCACTAGTATCTGCCTGCACCACAGATATGCAGAAGTGATGCCTGGTACTATGGATGAGGAGATGTGGTGTAACGGCATCAACACTGGGAAAACAAGTTTGAGTCCAGGCTTGGGCTCAGCATGCTGTGATTCTGAGCAAATCATCTAATCTTCCCATGCTTAAAATTTGAATCAGACCTTGTGGGATACAATTTGGTGCTCATGCATGTAAAGCGCTCCAGACCATAGGTCAGAGTTTGTGCTATATAAAACTGAAAATAAATAAATAAAGTAGTGGTTGCAGTTCGGTGTGGTGGGGATATATATTACCTGCAGGCGGTCGCCAGGAGGTAGTTATAATTAGGACCAAAGTTTCTATAGGAAAAGCATTTTTTGTTTTCCCAATAACTTTGGCGCCGCTTGATGAAATTTCACAAAATTTTCACAAAACTTTCCAGTTTGGTTCATGTTGTGTTGAAAGTTTCCGGGTGATCTCTCAAGCCAAGGCCGAGAAAAAGGGGGTCCCAAAACGTGTTTCTCCCATGTTATGTCTCTGGGGATTTTTCATTTTTGAACACGACTACAGCCCGAATCACTGAACAGAATTACACCAAATATGGCAGAAAGTTAGTTGTTGGTCCAAAAAGCGAGCTTTTTGCGATTTTGTGTATATCAGTTTAACAGTTTCAGAGATATTTAAGTTACAAAATATAGATATCAGGTAGCCCAACAGCCTACTGAAATCCTACTGACATTTGATTGGCTGCCAACACTTCAACCAGGGTGGCAGCCATCTTGGGACTCAATTGAACCGAGTCTCACAAAAAAATGCAAAAAAGAAAAGGGTGCAGGTTAGAAAAGCCATGACCCACTAGACCTTTATGGGTGTCCCACTGGGACCCCTCAGGGCCAACAAAAGCATTTTCAGTGGGATCGACATATCCGGCCGAAAAAAAAAAAAAAGAAATTTCCGGGCTCCTGAACTTTGTTTCTAAGTGGCCCACAGGTGGGCCAGTTCCCAAGGGCATTGTAAGAAAGGAGGAAGGTGCATGGCTCCCCCCTCCTAGGGCTCATTGATACCCTGGGACTAACACCACCTTCTCAGGGCTTTTAAAAATGTATTGTGGGAGAGGCCAGTATGGCCTCTGGCACTGCCCTGGAGACCACCACTTCCCCGGTGCTTTAATTAAAATAAGTGTGGTGCAGTGCAGACCCCCCACAGCCCCGGGGACCGCTACCTTCCCAGGTCTTCATTGTAAAATAATGCGGGGCCGCACAGACGGCCACGCAGCCCGAGGGGCTGTCACCTGACCAGGGCTTCATTGTAAAATAATGCAGGGGGCCCACACGTTCGCACCTGCACCACCAGGGGCCATCCCCTCCCCAGGACCTCATGTTAAAATAATGCAGGGGGGCCTGCACGGACCCCCCTCAGCCCTGGGGGCCACCACCTCCCCGGGCCTTTAAAGTAAAAAAAATGCGGGGGCCGTGCACCACCTCCCCAGGGAAAATACAAAGGAGGGGGGCTGTACCACCCCCCTCCTGGAGCCCTAGATGGCCCTGAGGACTGCCACCCCCCCACCCCCTAGGGCCGGCCCCAGCAATGTCCCGGGATGCCTACCCCAGCCATAAAAAAACACTGCTCCGGTTTCAGAAAGCGAGAGCATGTAAAATGCTCTTGCTTGCTGATAAGCGGATCAGAATTACTTTTGGACAGAGGGAGCTGCATGTCAGCAGCTCCATCTGTTCAAAAGCAATGTCAGCTCCTGCAGGATGCCTGTAAATGACAGGGACCACAGTGGCCTTCAGGCTCCCCTCACGGTCCCCAACGGAGAGGCCAGGCCCCGGGGGATGGGTCCCTGAGGCTGAAATCAGCCCAGAAAGGGGGGGCGCATTGGACCAGGGTTAAAATCGGCCTGGGGAGGGGGGCTATGTGGCTCCCCTCCCCTTTAAAAAAAAAAATATCAATAAAGGCCTGGCCCTGGGAAAGGGGTTACACAGCCCCCCGTAAGTTTAATAAAAAATATTTTAAAATCCCGGGCCCCTGGGGATGAGGTCCCCCAGGGCTGAAATGAGCCAAAGAGGATGGCCTCCTTTCCATTATTTTATTTTATTTTTTCTAATAAAAAAACAGGCCGGGCTCCAGGGGGGTTGGGGCTGGCATCAGCCCTGGGATGGAGTCCATGCGGCTCCGGTCATCCATTGAAAAAAGGGGTGGGTCCCTGGGGCAGAAAATGGCTCAGGGAAGGAGGCAACACAACCCCCTTAAAAAAAATTAAAACCTCAGCAAGAAGCCGGAGGCCACAGCCCCTTCACCACCACTCTGCAAATGCGCCTCCCGGCACACTTTCGGTTGGTGGATTAAGTCCCCTTGGATCCTGAGGGTCCTTGGGGGCCAACAAACCCTCCTGGTACCTTTTGTAAGTCCCACACATCAGGATTGCTGAGAGGTCTTTGGAGGCCACGCCTCCTTTCTCCACCACTCTGCAAACACACCTCCTGGCACTCTGCTGGTTGGGGGCGAAGTCCCCTTGCCTCCTGAGGGCCTCAGGACTAAAGGGGACTTCTTTCCCCAACCAGTAACATGCCAGGAGACACGTTTGCAGAGAAAACACAAAAATCCAAAAATTCCAGAAAGACGTCATACATTTTTCAATGAAAACAGTACATCCGTACTCTAAGTCAGACTTTAAAAGCAATAGGAGAAATCCCTCGGATAGATTCTCCACCACATCTTCATCATCAGAGTCCAATCAAAGTGACTCCGAGTATAATAGACCAAGAGGAGGCAAATCAAAAAACAGTGGGCAGTACCATAAACAATACTTTGGCCCACCGCAATTCCAACAACAAATGATGGGATGCAGTCCCTTCCAGGTCCCTCCACCAAAGAACCCCTTTAGGAACCCGCCATGATTCCATCCAACAATATATTTTTTCGCCAGAGGTGGAGGAAGAAGCAGAGGAAGAAAAAAGGATCACAGGGTCCAGTGGAACCCTAAAGAAGACCAAAGAGATCAGAGGGACCACTCCCCACAACCAGGGACAAACAAGGACAGAATGTAGTGGTGATTCTAAGCAACACAGATCTGACTGAATTACAGGTGAAAGTATTGAACAAAGGCTTAGGTTTTGTTCCAACCCAAACACATAATACATTAATCTTAAGAAAAGAAACAGCTGAGTTATTTGGGATCATATGTCTGAAAACCTTCTTTTTGGAAATACTAGAAGAGAACAGAAAGATGAACACAGGCCTCCAAAAATAGTCTACCTTCAATCCACTCATCAACAGCCTACCTATTGAAGTACAAGCATCCGAGAATGCTGTCACTAGGGACATAGACGCTCTCAAAAATACACAGAGACAGTACTTTCACAATCGAGAAAGAAGAATTAACTGACTTGACAAAAAAGAGGCAAATCATTATCAACCCGGCAGACAAAGGTGGCGCAGTAGTCATCCTACCTATAGAGATATACAGGTAAGAGTGCAAGAAACTGGGGGGTGTGGCCAACACCACAAGGAAATGGCCGCATACTAGCCGAGCTCCTGGGGGACCGAGCCCTTTTTAACCCAAAATCTGCTTCATAATCCGAAAGCGTAGAGCCATACCTATGCCATCGAGGTCCAACACATAAAGAAACGCTCTGGAGGACTCCAGCAACGACTCACCGGTCACGGCGACCCGAGGACGCATCTGAGGCCGAGAACCGCAGAGGTGAGCAGCCCCAAATAGACCACGAGTGCAGGGGGCGAGCGCACATCGGAGGAGCTTCGTTCATGGAGACGCGTTGGAGGCTGTAGCGCCGATCTGCCTGTATGGAGACAGGAACACCCGCATGGTGTGCTGAGGAGATCCATGGCACCGAGGGGCTGGAGCCTCACTGCAGTAGCACGAGAGGTGGAATCCGGGCCCCGAGAGACTTCAGCAGGGCCAGGATAGAGGCCTGCATTGGAGGAAATACCTGAGCATTGGGTGGCTAAAACGAGGGGTAGAGACACAGTAAAGGCAGAACACCACAAAGACAGACCTCACGACCTAGTGTCTGCAAGAGAACGAAGAGAGGTGAAATATACTGCTAATAATAAGGGTTGCCCCCTCACCTCCGTGTGGCAAGAAGAGACTGGAGTCTATCGTTGTTCGAATTAAGCCCGCAAAGGATGACAAAACTGCGCCACTCTACTAATCCCAGTTCAGAGAGATACGAATACCCAGGCCAGTAAACAATGGGTCCTGCCCACACAAAACTGTGACAAGACTGGCAGTGCAAAGATAATTCAGACTCCCCCACCTCAGGGAAAACCGACAGGCCGTGGTGAATTATCACTGAGCAGGCGGAGGGGAGTGCCCAGGTGGTGGAAGACAGCGGATATACTCTGTAAGCAGCCCTCATCCAGACCAATCATGTCGGGCAACAAAGGAGGGCGCCGGAACACACCAAACAAAACTAGATAAATATGCCCTAAAAAAAGGACTAAAAGACGAAAGCACAGTAGAAAAAGGGGAGCCAACACTAAATAATGTCATCGGGGCGATCAGCAGAGTCCAAACCTCACTAGAAGCACGAATAGTTACGGTATCTTTAGAGGTTTCATTAATAATAGCATATTTGCTCCAATTGGGTGACTGAGTTCAGGAAGTTTAAGACACAACTAACGAGCTACAAGTAGACACCAAGCTCCTTCAACAAGTCCAATGCTTACAAAGCACAACTAAGACTCTTGAAGCTAAACTGGATGATTATGAAGGCAGCTCCAGGAGGAATAATATACAAATTATTGGGGTACCAGAACGGGCAAAAGGGCCAGCAACGGATCTTTTTGTGGAGGAATGAATCCTACAACAGTTACAACCCTGAGTTTTGTCAAATTACTTCTCCACTGAGAGGGCACATAGAGTCCAGGGGGGAAGGCCCAGACCAGGGGCCTGCCAAGACCGATTTTGGCCTGCGTCTTTAATTTCAGAGACAGCGACGTCATACTGCAAACAGCCCGTACAGCTCCACAAGTACGATATGACAACGTATTAATCACATTCTCCCAGACTTCACAATCAATGTTCAGCAGCAAAGGCGCAGCTTTCTCGAAGTCAAGAAGGCGCTCAGAGATAAAGAACTCAATTACACAATGCTTTTCCCTGCTAAACCGAGGGTGGAAGCACGTGGTGAATCCTAGTTCTTCTCCAATCCTGAAGAGCCTTGGGATTGGCTAGATGGATGGTGCACAGTGGGCAAAATCTAGTTCCTCTGAAGACAAGACAGGACGAGGCAAAAAATGGATGGAGAAAGTGGATGCAACCCAGGAGAGCACCAAGAAAACAAACGAGGGCTCAGACAAAGACGAGTGATATATTATCTCATGGCTTACTTCAATTTGTTTATCACACATGGAGAGTGAGAGAGTAAACAACACAGTTGCGTTCTCCCGTCCTATAGTTTCTTTCACAATGAGCAACTGTACTAGAAGAGTAGAAGATAATCGTCATCCGTTGTGGTGGAGTAATCTTCCAAAACCCAACTGTCAGATGGAATATCAAAGATATTGAAGTAAAAGCCTCACTCACATAATAGTGACATGCTTCATCATAGGCTATTACTCCACACCCCGAGAAGATGGTACTCTCCGGGCGGACTCAACCACAAATATACTGGGAGTTCTTAGATAAGTGGGTACTGGTTAAGCAGGGAACCAGATTCTAATTAAAAATACCTACGAGTATCCCTTCACTAGATCCTTTATTCTTGGGTACTCTTGGTATCACTAAAAACTTCGTGATGGGGTTATTTTGGATCAAATTTGATTCAAATGTACCCTCAAATTGCTGCCAACATGTTTCGGCCCTACAACTAGCCCAGTCGGGTCTGGGGGCCTTCGTCAGGGCGATAAATATATTTCTTCTTTTATGTATCCCTGCCGTGTGTCCATGCACGTTTTTACATGCACCCCGAGAGTGAGGCCTACTGCACTCACCTTTACGTGTTCGTATTCCGACGCCAGTAGGTTTTCTATTAAAAATATCAAACAAACACAATTAGACATTTGTATTATATAAACTTATCTTAACTGCTGATGTGCCTATATAGTGCTCTTATCTTCTACCATGAAGGTGGACTGTGCGTGCACCACCTACCTCAGTGCTCACTTAGTTGTGGCAATATGGACTAGAGCAAAATTTTATAATCCAAGAAACTTTTTCGTGCCAATTCACTATACTCTAAACACCACACTACGTGCTCAATAAAATTGGGATTATTTTAGAAAAACATGACTATAGCGGTCATCACCGTCGTATAAGTTAGGGTCAGATCCAGTTACCGCGCTCTCTCTCGTCTAGGGACCATCGTCCCACGTGGTGCATAGCATTCATTCATAGGAATTCCATTGGTCTCCAGGTGCTATGGTGCTTCTATTTAGACATCTTAGTCTAAGTGTATATATGGTATTTAACCAACGTGAAGGGAGATTTATCTATTCAATCGTGTGTGTTTTTTAAAAAAATCTATAGAACACAACCTCGTTGTTCCTCACCTACTGGGAGATGCCTACTTGCACCATGCAGATCTCATGTGTAGGGGTGATCTCTTGTAGTCACACACTAAATAGAAAAAAACCAAGAATGATACGTGTTGTCTCATATACAGATTCCTCTCGCTTATTGACTGTCTGACACATCCTTTCTGCTCATAGTATTAGTGCCTCCTACCGATGGTTAATGTTTGCTAGGCTCGTGCTTGTTCTGAGGCTTAATGTATTTCTGGAGTTATATCTAAATCATGCTTTTCCGTGTCTGTTTACCAAATCCCTTTCTGGATCATATATCCGCTTGTATGTACTCAACTGCATTTGTCTACCTCTATTATGGTCATTATGTGGCTGACGTTTCCCACTATGAGAACGCCTGCTCGTAGTATCGTTGCCTTACACCCGTTTGTCCAACCTCGTTGTGCCCATGCGTGTCATAAAGCTTTACTCTTTTAACAAGTTCAAAATCCCACTCAGACCAGTGTGTCAACTGCCCTCGCACTTCGGACTTCCCCTCTCGTCCCCGTTGGTCCATGCGGATTTACTGCTCCGGACTCCCAAGAAATTGGAGAGACGGGGACAGGGGCAGGGGGGGGGGGGGCGGGGCGGCCGGGGCGGGGGGGGGAGAGAAAGCAAACAAAGACCGGGAACAAGGTTGGGAGGGGGGGGGTTGTTATTTGCCGCGCAAGGTAGCGGGACCTCCCAGGGTGCATACACTCAAATCCCCACTTACTTCGTCAAAGAGGACACCCGCTGAACCACCTATCTGGACACATCGTCTGCCGTCGGAGAGGATTCACTCCTACTTCCGCCTTAAGTGCGATATTTGCTCTTCCGTGATTGGTCGCTCTGTATATTATGGAGCGATCTCTATGGTTAATCTGCCCAGCTTTCTGGGTAATGTAGTTTAATTTTTACTATTTACGGTGTTCAAACCCGGCGGCGCCAATCAACTAGACTTTTTTGGTGATTTGAATCATTTTTACAGTAAGCTTATGTTTCAGCCGTGTGTCCATGCATGATTTAGATATAACTCCAGAAATACATTAAGCCTCAGAACAAGCACGAGCCTAGCAAACATTAACCATCGGTAGGAGGCACTAATACTATGAGCAGAAAGGATGTGTCAGACAGTCAATAAGCGAGAGGAATCTGTATATGAGACAACACGTATCATTCTTGGTTTTTTTCTATTTAGTGTGTGACTACAAGAGATCACCCCTACACATGAGATCTGCATGGTGCAAGTAGGCATCTCCCAGTAGGTGAGGAACAACGAGGTTGTGTTCTATAGATTTTTTAAAAAAACACACACGATTGAATAGATAAATCTCCCTTCACGTTGGTTAAATACCATATATACACTTAGACTAAGATGTCTAAATAGAAGCACCATAGCACCTGGAGACCAATGGAATTCCTATGAATGAATGCTATGCACCACGTGGGACTATGGTCGCTAGACGAGAGAGAGCGCGGTAACTGGATCTGACCCTAACTTATACGACGGTGATGACCGCTATAGTCATGTTTTTCTAAAATAATCCCAATTTTATTGAGCACGTAGTGTGGTGTTTAGAGTATAGTGAATTGGCACGAAAAAGTTTCTTGGATTATAAAATTTTGCTCTAGTCCATATTGCCACAACTAAGTGAGCACTGAGGTAGGTGGTGCACGCACAGTCCACCTTCATGGTAGAAGATAAGAGCACTATATAGGCACATCAGCAGTTAAGATAAGTTTATATAATACAAATGTCTAATTGTGTTTGTTTGATATTTTTAATAGAAAACCTACTGGCGTCGGAATACGAACACGTAAAGGTGAGTGCAGTAGGCCTCACTCTCGGGGTGCATGTAAAAACGTGCATGGACACACGGCAGGGATACATAAAAGAAGAAATATATTTATCGCCCTGACGAAGGCCCCAGACCCGACTGGGCTAGTTGTAGGGCCGAAACATGTTGGCAGCAATTTGAGGGTACATTTGAATCAAATTTGATCCAAAATAACCCCATCACGAAGTTTTTAGTGATACCAAGAGTACCCAAGAATAAAGGATCTAGTGAAGGGATACTCGTAGGTATTTTTAATTAGAATCTGGTTCCCTGCTTAACCAGTACCCACTTATCTAAGAACTCCCAGTATATTTGTGGTTGAGTACGCCCGGAGAGTACCATCTTCTCGGGGTGTGGAGTAATAGCCTATGATGAAGCATGTCACTATTATGTGAGTGAGGCTTTTACTTCAATATCTTTGATATTCCATCTGACAGTTGGGTTTTGGAAGATTACTTCAATTTGTATCATAACCAAAATGACACTTTGTGGTTGCTGCAATGAGCTGTCCGGGATCATATAGTGACTGATTGGTTTGCAGGATGGTTTACATTGACATCGCAGGGACAAATGCATAAATGTAGATTGCTGGCTCCTCTTGAAACTAAGAAGAAAAGAAGGTAATGAAACTTTATATGGGAACTGTAACACTGGCATCACGCAGCTGCAGTAACTGGGAGGAACAGGGGGGGCAAGGGTTTCCGGGGGTCCTAGAATCCCCTTAGTTTAATGGGAAGAGATGACAGGCACTCTGCAATGTTGGGGAGGCGGGCAATTTTAGGACCATCATGCAGGAAGGCAGGGAGGGGGGAAGGAACACTTCATATTTTCAGCAGATTGGAACACTGTTTTAACACAGCAAGTTGGGGTAGCTGTAATGTAAAGTATAGTCTAATAAGAGTAGCACACACCACACAGCTTCAATTAAGAGACACCCAAGAGAACCGGTCAACATTAGGGATGGCACGCACACTGCAACATCATAAACACCGCAACACATCTCGTGATACAGGGAGATATCCGATCAGTTTATACCCACTATTGTGTCAACCATGACCCAGAATAAGAGGGAATCCACACTCAGGCTTCTCTCTTGGAATATTAACTGCTGGGGGTAGGCTAAAAAGAGGGATAGCCCTTTAATACATGAGAAGGCTCGCCACAGGCATGGTGTTGCTGTAAGAAACCCATATGGTTGGCAACGCATGTAAAGCACTGCACTGAGGGGTATACAAATGAATCGCCCATTCAGGCTTCACGACAGGCTCCAAGGGGGCAGGAATACTCCTGCATAACCGATGTCCGTATATAGTAGACTGCACATGGACAGACCTGCTGGAGAGATTCGCAGCCACCACAGGGATGTGGGAGGGCAAACCCCTAAATATACTATCAGTCTACATACCACCGGTGTTGCAGAGGGTGACTCTGCCTGACTTGAGTGCATTACTCCTTGATTTACCAGAGGGAGATTTGATACTCAGAGGGGATATAAACATGATGCTCTGTGGACAAAAAGACTGAACACCACCTAGACTGACACCCAGTAGGAGCTCTACACTATCAAACTACCTAGAAGCAAAGGGTCTTGTAGACGTCTGGAGAATGAACAACTAAAAGACCTTACAATTCACTCAGGGCATAAACCGCCAGTCGTGTATCGACTGTATCCTAACATTGGCACACCAACTGCCCAATTTTAGAGAAATCCGATATCTGGCAAGGGGAATATCAGAACATTCACCAGTTTGGCTCACTTATACTAAGCGAACAAAGAGAGCTCGGAATACAATCACCCTAAACCTGGGGTACTTAAGACTCCCACAAATATGAGACAATCTAATTCAAACCACAGAAAACTACTTTAAAGAAAATAAAGACTCCGTCTCCTCCCCAAAGATACTTTGGGAAGCATTCAAAGCAGTAATTAAGGGACAGGCACTCTCCTTGATGGTTGGGCATAAAAAAGACCAAAGGAAGGAACTTACGGATTTAGAATTCGAGATACTAGAGAGAGAATCACAAATTGTCAAATCAAACAGCGCAGAGGCCAATCATGCACTGGCTATCAAACGACAAGAATATAAAAATAAAGTAACCGAAGAAGCAAAAAGTAAGCGACTGACAGTGCTCCACCAAATACCAGAGATAATGCTGGGAAACTACTGGCATGGCTAGACAGGCATGAACAAGCTAACAGATGGGTGGCATACCTGAAATCCGATAATCGAGCAATAATGAGAGATCCTAGGGAATAGTAGAGATGTTCGCAACACACTTTAGGCATCTATACACACGCACCGCCACAGCCACACCGGATGACTCGGGAGAACTACTTACAGAAATGCGTCTCCCCTCCCTGACAGCGGATGACACTACTCCACTGGACAGTAACATTACGGACAAGGAACTGAACAGGGCAATTAGTAGTAAACAATCTGGGAAAGCAATGGGGCTTAACGGTCTTCCAACTGAACTATATAAACTTGTAGCTAACAAAATTGCACCATACTTAAGAGAAATGTATGAAGAGGGCAAACAACTGGGTTAACTACCCCAAGACCAGAGACTTGCTTCCATCGTAGTTATCCACAAACAGGGTAAGCCAGCGGAACTCTGTAGCTCATACTGCCCCATATCACTACTCAACGCAGAAGTCAAAATATTGGCCACATTTTTGGCAAAAAGACTAAGGCCGGTTATCACGAGCCTTGTGCACCCTAATCAATTCGGCTTCATGCCAGGAAGAAATACAGCATTGAACCTAAGACATCTACATGGAGTGGTGGGCAGAAATGATACCATTAAAGAGGCAGCAGCAATACTATCACTGGGCGCCCGAATGGCGTTCGATACCATTGAACGGCCATATCTATTCGCTGTACTAGAGCGACTAGGCTTTGGCCCCAAAGATATAACCTGGGTTAAGCTATTATACGTGCAACCCTTGGCTCACGTGGTACATTGAGCAATAAAGAGATCTCATTTCTAGATTTCAAGATTAGTCCCCATCAAACCACACTAAGGAGCGAAGTATAATACAAACCCACAGAAACAATATACTACAATATGACAGCAATCATCCCAAATCACTACGGGATAATCTCCCCATAGGTCAACTCCTTAGACTGAGAAGAAACTGTACAAACAAAAAGGACTTCGACAAACATGCAAAATACTTGTCTGAGAAGCTGAGCGAGGAGAACTACTCTCGACAGTGATCAATCATGCCCATAAAACAGCATCAAACACTCCAAGAGAAGTTTTACTCGAAAAATCCATTAGTGAGACACCAGATTGTTTTATCTGCTTAACCACCTTTGGCCAACACTCCAAGGAAGTTCAGCAAATAGTGAAAAGACTAAGCCTGGGCAAAGCACTACGCTACGCTCGCGTAGTTTGCGAAGTTTGCGCTACTTTGCACTACGCGAATTGCACGTAGCACAGTGCAAACACGCGTAGCGTAGTGCAGCGGTCATTTTTTGCTTGCTCGCGGTCCTCAACGTCAAGTTGGCGACCGCGAGCAAGCAAAATGACATTCCGGCGAGACTTTTTCCTCGTTCGCGATCAGCAACATCAAGATGCCGATCGCGAGCGTGGAAAATAAACCTCCCGGCGAGATTCTCAATGCGGGGAGGTCAGGTTTCTCATTGCGAGTGGTCGCGTATGCTCGCGACCGCTCGCGATGAGAAACTACCAGTCCGCGGTGAGAAATCTGCCGCTCGAGTAAAAATCTACTTGAGCGGCAGAAAACTACAGCTCGCACTGTGCAAGATGCTGTTTTCAATGATTGCACAGTGCCGGATGATTGGCCGCACTGTGCAATCATTGAAAACGGCATCTTGCACAGTGCGAACAGGGTACTACGCAGTTCGCGAAGTGCTACGCGTAGCTCTCGTAGTGCGAAGTGCACTTTGCGTAGCTACGCGTAGCGCTACTTCGCGAACTACGCCCAGGGGAACATTGTGACATCAGGTGTATTGGAGTTCACCAAACCAATATGCTCATTCAGACGAGGAAGATCCATATTGGATGAGCAAGTTCACACTCGTCCAAAATCACAATAAGAAAAGAAGAACCAACTTAAATGTTGACACCTAACAGCCATTTTGGGCCATGCCCCATGTGGACAATGCAGTGTGTGCGCTCCAACAAAAAGGTCTAAACAAAAAGAACTGGGTTTAAGAACATCTAAGAACAAAAGACATTCACAAACTGTGATTCTACCAATTTGTTTATCTTTTCAGATGCACCTGTGGGGAAATATATGTGGTAATTCCCACAAGTGGAGCAAAAGTGCAGATGAACGAGCATAGGAGCACTTTCAGGTGCAGAAAGAACACTACAAGGCTGATGAGACATTTCATTGAAAAGAACCACTTGGAAAATGATGTCCAGCAGGGGAATAGGTATTTATTCAATTTAGGGGAGAGGGGTGCCCATGGCCCCACTCATCATGTTGGTTTTTGGGGGTAGAGGCATGCAGCCCCCCTCCCCAGGCCATTTCTGGTCCCCGAGACCCCCATCCCCCAGAGCCTGAATTATTTTTATGGGAAGAGGGTGCACGGCCCTCCTTTTGGAGCTGCTTGTGACCAGGGACCCCATCTCCTGATGCCCAAAGTCTGTTTTAGGGGAGGGCATGCAGCCCCCTCAAAAGGCCTTATTCGACCACAGGACCCCGACCCCATGGCCACTGTATTTTGGAAGGGGAGGGAGGCCATGTGGCCCCCCTCCCCAAGCCCCTAAAGGCCCCGGGGACCCAGTTCTCTGGGCCTGCTAAATATTTGAGAAGGGAGGGGTATGCACTGCCCATCTCCCTGAGCCCCTAATGGCCCTGGAGACACCGTCCCCCACGGCCAGCTCACAAGCTATATCTGGGGTAGCCCACCTCCGGGGCATACCGGTTTCCCTGCTTGCACCAGCATGGGCAGGGAAACCTGTGTTCGCTCCCACTTGGTGGGAGCATTTTCAAAACTACCACCACGTGGTAGCAAACACAAAGTATGCTTCCAGCTGGCGGAAGCTTTGAAAATGCTCCCACCGACTGGGTGGAAACATGTGATCTGTTTCCCTGTCCTGTCTGTGATGCAGTCAGGGAAACAGATCAAAATATCACTCCTGACCAGAGGGAGCATCATAAGTAGCTGCTCCCTGTGGGAGGGAGCAATGCCAGCTGCCATGGCATGCAGGGGCCTTGAAGTTCCCCCCACTGGCCCCAATGAGTATATGGTGCCTGCCTTGGGTGGGCTCCAGGGCACTGACCTTCAATAAATGTGGGCCCTGGGGGATGGGGTCACCCTCCCTTTTACTTTAACCCCTTCAGTGCTGTGCAAATTCTCCCACTGAGCGGGAGAATTACTGCACGGGCGTGGTTTGGACAGCCCCGGCCGCCCTCTGCACATGCCCACCGTGACAAATGACGGCCCGGGGCCTTCCTCAGCACCGAAGGGGTTAAGTAGAGGCCCTGTAGGATGGGGTCCACATGGCTTAATAAAACTCAGGGAGGGGGGTCTTGCAGCTCCCCTCCTCTTTGAAATATATGTGGCCCTGGGGATGGGGTTCCCAGGGCCATATTACATTTGGGGAGGGTGCTAAGTGGCCCCCCTCCCCTTTAAAAAAGGGCCCTGGGGGATGGGGTCTCCTGGATCAGAGCCTGAAGTCAACCCCTGCCGTGCATGGCTGAAGGCCATGTGCGTGGTTGGCTGCATTTGGGGGTTGGTTACAGGGCCAGGCCGCATGACAAGCCTTGTGGCCAAACTCCCACTGCGCATGGTCAAAGGCAGTGCTCAGCGTGGGGTTGGCTACAGGGCACGGCTGCAGGACAGGCCTTGTAGCCAACCCCCCACTGTGCACTGCCAAAAGCCATGCTCAACTTGGAGTTTGCTGCATGCAGGGGGTTGGCCACTGGGCCTGGCGGCCATGCATGGTGGGGTTTGGATTTACGTATGGGTTGGCTACAGGCCCTAACCACTGGCCAGGTCTTACAGACAACACCCACATTGCCCATGGCTAGAGGCTGTGTGCCGCAGGGGTTGGATTTACTTATGGTAATTAAATATTGCTTTACATTTAAAAAAAACTAGAAATTCACTGAAACATTTTAAACTCTAAAAACCACTGAAGTTCACCAGTTATAGTTTTCCTAAGGAACTATAACTTGTGCCCTAAGGTAACTATAACTCGCTCCTGTTAGAAATTGGGTCTCTAGTTGGCAAGGCTATGCACCCCGTCCAAGTAGGAACCACAATCCTAGTGAGGGTAAGTCAGATACACACCCTAAATCAAACTGTGCTCACCCTCTGGCAGCTTGGCACAGAGCAGTCAGGCTTAACTTAAGAAGCAGCATGTAAAGTATTTGTGTAACACTTAATACAGTCAAATAGTGAAAATACCACACAAAAGTAATCCACCTGAGGTTCGAAAATAGAGCTTAATTTAGTGAACAAAACAAGACCAAAACAACAAAAATCCAATAAGAAGAACAGGAGTTATGAGTTTTTAAAGAATATTGCCAAATATAGTGCTTAAAAGCAGAAGACGCCAACTGGGGCTATCTGGTTGCACTTGACCTGGTCAAATCCGAATGTTCAGGCCAACCAGGATGGGGCACGGATCGGATACAAGGACCAGCCTTGTTCCGCTAAAAAAGTACCTTGTTGCACCAACAACTTGGCCCGATGCGTAGAACAGAGGAGGTGATGTGTCATTGTTGAACGATTTGAATGTAGGTGATGTATAGATTCCGAGTTGGGCAAATCAATATGCATCGTCGGCAGCTTCCTCCCATGTAGGCGATGCGTTTGTCATTTAGCTATGCAGCCGGCGATGCAAGGTCCTCGAAGCAGGCGATACCTGGGAGCCGAAAGAGATGAGTTGGTTCCTACCAGCATAACAACTGCGATGTGTGGATGTTGTTAGTTGCAGCACAGAAAACCCACTTCCAAGGGTCCAGGACTGAATTGGCACAACATGGCAGAACAAGACTCACAGTTGGCAGTGTCCAGGTGCTGTAGCAGGATTGTTGGAAGTCTATGATGTCCCTGAGACCTCAGAACAGGAGGCAAGCCAGCAAGCCCTTGGAGTCACTTTGGTTCTGGGGTGCAGAAATGCAGGTCCAGTCCTCCTCACTCCCAGGCAAGGAGGGCCGCAGGCAGCACGGCAGGTACACCAAAGCCAGAGTCCAGCAAGGTCCAGCAGAGTGACAGTCCTTCGTCAGCACAGCAGCCCTTCTTCCTGGCAGAGTGAAAGTAGAAGAACCAGAGGCGGCGACAGATTTCCAGAAGAGAATGCAAAGGTAGAAGCAGGTCCTGCTGGAGAGCCGGACGAAGCAGAGAACAAGAGTGAAGGAGTTCGGAGAGAGGAGTCTGCCAACGACCAGCCCACAAGTATCGCTCCCAAGTCCAGCGGCCCCAACGAGGAAGAGGACGCTGTGATACCCACTGCCATCACCCAGGAGAGCTGTGGCCTCAGGCAAGTGCCCATGAATCCCAATTTCTCACTAAGGAGGTGGGTGGAGGAGATAACTCTCACCAGTTCACTAAAGCAAAACGGGAACATTGACCAGAGCACAAAGTCACAGGTGTGGTGACAGCACGATGATCAGGTATATTTGCCACAGTTTTGATCAATGTACTGATACTGTCTATTGTTTGTTTCCGAGGGGGCATCCTGTTCCTCATCATGGGACCGTGATCGTACTTTGCAGACTGGAGATTGTTCCCCTGCCGAAGTGAAACGCGGTGTATTTACACGTTATTTACAGATATAGATAGTTCATTTCTATCGACAATACTAAACGACAGCCACTGTGCAGTCTTTACCGCGAAGCCACGTGTTTATTCTATACACGGATTGAACGCTACACCGAGTCTGTTTATTTGAACAGAACTGGAATTAAGTATCGGCTTCTAGTTGAGTCATCCCTTACAGAGCACCCAGCCTGGGCGCCCTGTGAGTTATTTCTTTCACTTCTAGCACGGTGACACTATATATTTATAATATCTGAAACGCTTGCTGATGAGGTGTTCCCATATTATATTGTCCTGAAGAGACCCTTCATTTCAGACAGGGTCGAAACGCCGTTGACGAAATAGGCGAATCAAAATATTTTCTGACACTTGTAATGAATGAGTGTCATAGATCATTCTAATTCTTTTGTTTTGGTCGCCTTTATAACGATAAATTGAAACCGTTATATGTGGTTTCGTTTTCTGATTTTTCTTTTTTTATGTCTATTCACCGGTTTCATTGGGACACGTTTTCACAAATGTGTATTAAGATTTTGCTTTGTTTTTGTCAGTAAGATTGTCATTTATTTGTGTATTATGAATTTGTATATTGTGAAATTGTTTTTGTAAATTTCAAAGTGCTTGTTTACTGTGGAATATAAAAAAATGTTTTTTCTACCTTAAGTCTGACGTGTGAGGTTAACTTCTCTTTCTGACGCCACATTTAACCCTTTTATTTATTGCAATTTTTGTTGTAAATCATATTATTGAGTATCAATCCACTTGAGCCATTGTTTCCTCTTATAAACATTTGCCCTGGCTCTTTGTGAGTAGGGTTTCCTTGTTTCTTAGTTAGGAGAGCCGGACGAAGCAGAGAACAAGAGTGAAGGAGTTCGGAGAGAGGAGTCTGCCAACGACCAGCCCACAAGTATCGCTCCCAAGTCCAGCGGCCCCAACGAGGAAGAGGACGCTGTGATACCCACTGCCATCACCCAGGAGAGCTGTGGCCTCAGGCAAGTGCCCATGAATCCCAATTTCTCACTAAGGAGGTGGGTGGAGGAGATAACTCTCACCAGTTCACTAAAGCAAAACGGGAACATTGACCAGAGCACAAAGTCACAGGTGTGGTGACAGCACGATGATCAGGTATATTTGCCACAGTTTTGATCAATGTACTGATACTGTCTATTGTTTGTTTCCGAGGGGGCATCCTGTTCCTCATCATGGGACCTGAGGGAAAAGGCCACAAGGACGATGGTCATACTGCTCCAAGGAGAGGGAAACATGCCCCAGGAGTGATCACGGAGAGAAAACCCTGTACTTTTCTTTTAGACTGAACTGTGTTAAAACCCCCAGAGTAACGTTTTGCGCAGTAAACATCATACGTTAATCCCACTTAAGTCTGGACATTGGTAGTGAGTTGGCCTGCTGTGTGACCACAAACACTTTAGCACTGGTTAGCAGTGGTAAAGTGCCCAGAGTCCTAAAGCCAGCAAAAATAAAGTCAGCAAAGCAGGAGGGCCGCAGGCAAAAAAGTCAGAGGAAGCAACGCCAAGGATCCCAGGTCAAACAGCACCATCACCATGCACTGCTAATTACTCCACATATTATACTCATGACATTTTCTATGATATCATTTATAATATAACTGCAACAATTGCAGTGAAATTATTAATGAGTAAACCGTGCATGGCTGGGGCGTGAGTTATAGTTACCTTAGGGCCCGAGTTATAGTCACTTGAGATGAAAATAACTACTAGCGAATTTCAGTGTTTTTTTAGAGTTTAAAACGTTACGTCATTACTGAACATTTCACCTAACTATAATGTTACATTAACCTTTGTTTTTTTCTGTGCATATATAGTATATATATATATATATATATATTCACTGAAAAAACCATAGGTTTCACACACGTTATAGTTAGGAATTAGCATTTAAAAAACCTTGCAAATTCACTGAAAAAACCATAGGTTTCACACATGTTATAGTTAGCTGGACATTTCACTCGTAAAAAAACAATGAAATTCCCCCGTTATAGTTAGTGCAGGCAACTATAACTCACGCGACCGCAATCCTCTGTTGATGCTAATACTGTATCTTTAGCTATACATATATTACAAATATTTATTTTTCATAAAGACACATATGTCATCAGTGATGTAATATTTGACATCATCAGCAGAGGATTGCGGTCGCGTGAGTTATAGTTGCCTGCACTAACTATAACGGGGGAATTTCATTGGTTTTTTACGAGTGAAATGTCCAGCTAACTATAACATGTGTGAAACCTATGGTTTTTTCAGTGAATATATATATATATATATATATATATATTCACTGAAAAAACCATAGGTTTCAGGGGTGTTATAGTTAGCTGGACTTTTCACTTGTACAAAACCATTGAAATTCCCCCGTTATAGTTAGTTCAGCTAACTATAACTCGCGCGCCCGCAATGCACTGCTGATGACGTCACATATTACATCACTCATGACATGGTCAGTGACATCACTCATGACATCACTGATGACATCTCAAATGACATCACTGATGACATCACTGATGACATCATCCAGTGAATGTGTGTTTTTCTGAAAATTAAATATGTTTTATATATGTATATCTCAAGGTCGATGGAAGAATAAATGGGTATATAAGTGTCTAAATGGATGATTTGTTTTTGAAAAATTGATTGTGTAACTGACTGATTAAGTGTATCATAGTGAATACATGGCTTAGTGAGTAATGTTTAAATATGTAAATATCTGTATCAGTCTCTCACTTTGTGTATAAGTGGCTGCATGGGTTGGTGAGTAGCTACATGGGTGTCTATATAGGTTATTAGTTGGTTTTTTGAGTATCAGTCTGAGTGTCTGCATGGTTCGGTGGGGGGTATTACGTAGTGCATAGGTGCATGAATGAGTGACTCACTGTTTGTATGTGTTGAACACAGCATGTGTGCAGGACTGTATGGGTGGATGAGTGTGTGTATGGGTGTGTTAGTGAGTGAATGACTGTCTCAATAGTGTCTTTATGAGTAACTACATATGTTTTAAACTAGTATATGTGACTATTGGTGTATATATGTGAGTATATGTGAGAGTGAGAGATTGAAAGAGTTCCTGTATGAATAAGTATGTGTTTCTATAAGTGATTGTTTAAAAGACTAAGTATGTGTAAGTTTCCATAGAAGTAAGTATGGTGGTGTGTGTATAACTGTATATGCAAGTAAATGTATGTTTGATTCTTTATTAGCATGAGTGACTATGTGTGTGAGTAACTCTATGGATGAGTGGCATTGTGTAACACGATGTATAGGTGTATGAGTACATATGATGAGTGAGTACATGTATGAGTGACTGTATAGGACTGTTGGTGAATGAGTGGATGTGTATGTGGATCTTAGAATTACTGAAGAGGTTGTTGTAACTGGTATTGGTATGTCCATTGTTTTGAAAATTTTAGTCTCTATTTTTGAATGTGTGTATCAAAGGTTATATTAGGGTGAGAGGAGGTCTGCCACTCTATCACAAGGATGATGTCAGCAGTGATGTCATCAGTGATGTCATTTGAGATGTCATCAGTGATGTCATGAGTGATGTCACTGACCATGTCATGAGTGATGTAATATGTGACGTCATCAGCAGTGCATTGCGGGCGCGCGAGTTATAGTTAGCTGAACTAACTATAACGGGGGAATTTCAATGGTTTTGTACAAGTGAAAAGTCCAGCTAACTATAACACCCCTGAAACCTATGGTTTTTTCAGTGAATTTCTGAGGTTTTTTAAATGCTAATTCCTAACTATAACGTGCCTGAAACCTATGGTTTTTTCTGTGAATTTCAAAGGTTTTTTAAATGCTAATTTCTAACTATGCCTACAGAGATAGGACATGTGAAGAAAGAAGACAAAATGCACAGAAAGAAACAAAAGAAGTGCAGAAAGAAGCAACAGAAGTCCTCAAATACGAAGATAAGTGCAGGAAGAAGGATAACGTGCAGAAAGAACAAAAAGAAGAGCAGAAAGAAGCCTTGTTGCAAAATCATCCTGTACCCTCAACTTTTTCAGACGGATACTGGTGATAACTGAGTCTGACTAACCAGTCCTAGAGCCAGTGCTATGTTAAAAGACACTTAGAATACAGTGAAAACACCTACATACACTAGGGAACATTATGCGTTGGGGTTCCCCCTGTGATTAGCATGACCTCCTCTGTAAGCCCCTAGTGTATAATAGGGCATGGGGATTAAAACTACCTCTTAAAACAGGCCACAGGGTGTTTTTGCACACGTTAACTCAGGCCCCGTCCCCTCCCTTCACCACTGTGTAAACACGCCCTGTGTCCATTTTTAGTTGGGAGATTAAGTTCATTTGAATCCTGAGGGTCCCTAGGGTCCAACTAGCCCACTAGGTACCTCCAGTAAGTGCCACAGAGCTGCGTTGCAGAGAGGTGTAAAAAGTGGCACGGCCTGGACCACCTCTCTGCAATGCAGCTCAGTGGCGCTTACTGGAAGCACTTGGTGGGCTAGTTAGCCCCCAGGGGCCCTCAGTATTGAAGGGAAATTATATCCCCAATTTAAAAAGTGCCATAGTGCGTGTTTGCACACGTCACCTCAGGCCCCGTCCCCTCCCTTCACCACTGTGTAAACGCGCCCTGTGGCTGTTCTAAGTTGAGAGATTAAGTCCCCCTGAATCCTAAGGGTCCCTAGGGTCAAACTAGACCACTAGGTACCTCCAGTAAGCGCCACAGAGCTGCGTTGCAGAGAGGTGTAAAAAGGGGCTTGGCCTCAGAACACCTGGCTGCAGCGCAGCTCCCTGGCGCATACTGGAGATGCCTGTTGGGGGCGCGTTTGCAGAGTGCTGCACGGAGGGGGCATGGCCTCCGGCACGATGCCAGTCTTTTATTTATATTAGTTTTTTAAGAAGGGGGGCTGTTTGGTTCCCCTTCTTATTCTAATTTATTGGCCCTGATGACCCCATCCCCCAGGGCCAGTCTCCTAATTATATTTTTTTGACCCCAATCCCCAGGGCCGGCCACTGTTTTTTATTATTTTTAAAAAATATATATTTATAGACACACCTAGGACATGCTGGACAAACCGTACGTACCTATCACCATGACGATTTGCGTGATATTCATTAAAAGGCGACTATGCATGCAATGAATCCACGTGGAATGTATTTACACCACTAGTGAAGCTCTGACATGTCTGATGCCCTACCGTGCCTAATCCTGGTAGACACCCTTGTCGTTTATTTATACAAACATGGGTAGCTATTGACGGGCACATTTAATACACATGCACACCAAGCCATTCAAAGGGGATTCGACAAAAATTCGACCAAAACTATGCAAGAAACCCCCCTCACGGTTAATAAAACACACATCCACTGCCGGATGTGTAATACTTTTTATTTTACTCTCTGGAAAGGGGACGAACATCACTTGAGAGTCACAGCGTGCTCCTGACAGAGCCCAATGCTGTGTTACACCCACCATTGCCTGCCGAGTGCCACACACCTCTGTGTTGTATTCCACTAGCTAGTGCATATGCTATGACACTCTCTAACCCATGTGCACTGTAACACCACCCCGTGAATATGTCATGCCACACTTGTCTTCGCACGGGTTATATTGCCCCATCTAACGTGCCTTTCTCGATGCCTATGTTATAACGCACAGTGCTATGCCATACATATTACAATCTGGGATCCATATCTTTGTCACAGTGCATATGCAACGTTACACTCCCCAGCACATATTTTATATTACAACTTTAGAGACTAGTTAGGTTACACAACACTGCTCTGTGCATATTACACTCCAAGGCGCATATCGCATAGCACGCGCTAGTGCCTGTGCTATCTCGCGCTCTCCAATGAATCTGTCATTGCGCACAATGTATTGCATATTATATTTCACGCCCGGTTCATCTTATATCACACTTTTTGGTGCATAGTTTATACCATACACTATATCTAGTTTTCATTTTCAATCGTGCTCTCAGGACTATGTTCTATATAACACTGTGTTCACCTACCCTTTTCACGGGCATTACATTTTGCGATAGGGGGTGGAGGGTCAGGGGGTGTTTCTGCCAAGTGAGCCCGGAGTCACACTCACAAACGTCATCTTCTTCCTGAATAAAAGTGAGATTATGCTGCATACTTGTTCATATTTTAAGTAGTTCGCACAGACACAATGTTTTAAAAACAATAAAGTTCCTAATACCCGCCTTCTCTGAACAGTTAGCTTGCTGCCCCATCCCCTTCCTCCCTATCCTCTGTTGTGTGAATCCATGGACTAGCCTCCTCCCTCCTGCCATGCATGGTCTGATGTGCTGCCACTGCCCTCAATTTAGTATGATGTACCAGTCCACTCCTCCTGCCCTCCATTGCCCAATTCTATGCCCCATCATTGACCTCCTGCTTAAACTCTGTGCTTAGCTTGCTGCCCCTATTCTCCTTCCCCCTGCCCTCCGATGTCTTTGTGCATGCCCCTGCTCCATCCTTTTTGCCCACCATGTCCCATGGACCTGCCACTCCTATCTACTCTGAGTGTTCTGTTGAGCTGCCACTCCCCTCCCACCTGCCTAGCATTGTCAGATGACTGTAACCTGTCCCTTCCACCTCCACCCTGCCTGTCCACACGCCATGCCCCTATCCTCTTCCTCCTGTCCTACATGGTCCATTGTACTGCCACACCCTTCTGCCCTCCCTGGTCTGTTGTGCTGCAACTGCTCCTCCTGCCTGCCCCGTGTGGTCTGTTGTGAGGTCCCTTCCCCTGAACTTTCTTGTCTGTGCACAGGTCCTGACCCTTCCTTCTATCCTCCATCGTCCTTTGTGCATGCCCCTCCACCCTCCTTCTTGCCCATCATAGCCATTGTGCTACCACTAACCCTCCCACTTGCCATGCATGGTCTTCTGTGCTGCCATGGCCCCTCCCACCTTCCCTGTGTGGTCAGTTAGCTGCCCCTGACCCCCTCCCACCTTCCCTCCATGGTCTGTGTGTATGCCATCACAGTCTCACTGTTGCTCTTCATGGTGTGTCTTGCTTCTAGTGCCCATCCTGCCTGACCTCCATGGCTATCTTGCTGCTCCTGCCCTGCCCCCTTGCCCCCAGCCCTACTCCCTCCCTCCTGGCTTGTCTGTTCCATTGTAATGCCCCTGATCCGTCCCTCCTGCCCTTTATGGTCTGTTATACTGCAGCTTTCTCTCCTGTCTGTCCATTATGGTCAGCTAGCTACCATTGCCTCTTGCCCCTCTGTTCTCTGTTGTCCATGTGCATGGTCCTGTCCCCTCCCTCTTGCTTTCTATGGATTGTTGTGCTGCACTCCCGTCCTGCATGCCCTGTGTGGTGTATTGTGCTGCTGCAAACCCTGATGCCTGCCCTGCAGGGTCAGTTTGGTGCACCTCTCCATGTCCCTCCTGTCCTCTGTTATCCAAGTCCATGTCCCTATCCCATTTCCTTCCATGATCCAATGTACCATACTTGCGAACATTTTGAACTTGGTAAGAGGGAGATTTTGAAAAAAAACTGGGGTATTGATTTTCCCCTTTGAGTTACATTGAAAAAGAGGATATTGTAGACAGGAGACAGATCAAATAAAGCCCATTTGAGCTTAAAAACATTGGACGTTTCCTGGCTGAATCGGGTCTGTTGGCATGTATGGTTGTACTACCATTGCCTCTTCCTTCTGCCCACAATGGTCTATTACATTGCCACAGCCTTGAAGGAGGGTAGATTTTGTATCACAGGGGGCCCCTGGCCCGTTCTGTCCACACCTGAAGTATGAGACCCTTGTCCTTGCCCTGCCAGCTGCATTTGTAGGCCGTATTAAATTGACCAGCGGGTCCTGTGTTGCTATATAATTATCCTGAGACATCCTTACCACTCAGCCAGCATAAAACCCCTGTGTAGGCCCTTCTGTTCAATATGTAGGCCTCTTTGTTAAATTGACCATAGCTCTGCAATTTTAGTGTATAGCAGTCTGAAGGCAGGTCTGCGAGGCCTTCTGATCCAAACTAGTAGCCCCCACCCTACCCGAGTGCTCCGTGCTCGGTATCAAAGTTCAACATCCCCCTGAAGCTGTCGACATACAGTAGGCTGCATCCTGGACTGGTACTTGCTTCCTGGGCAGGTTTCCCGCTTTTAAGGAAGTGGCAACCGCAGAGCGTCAAGTTAGGAGAACTGAGGAGATTTTATACATGAATATATTGAATTCCCGTACAATACCCATTATTTTCTGCTTGCTCTATGGAACTTACGATAAGCGATTGGCCTGAGAGACTGACCTTTTCACCCAGTCCATTGTCAGCATTAAGTGGGTAAATGACGAAATGTCTGGTAAAATCTGCAGACGAAGCTTTTGGGTAGCATACGTAGGTAGATGTAGCGTGCAAAGGAGCCCACAAAATGATATAAAAAGGGAGCACCCACAGATATCGACGGACTACCTCGCCGTCTGTATGTAGGTTAACAGGCATTGCAGGTTTTCCCCAAGAGCTGGGAGCTCTTGTCTTCCTTTGCTTAAAATGTCTTGCTCTGCTTTGCTTGAAGTATCTTATTCTATTTTACCTATATGAAATGTCATGTTATGTTTAACCATTGTTCTCTTTACTTTTGCATTTAAAAGATTTTGTATTGTAATTGCAGGAATGCTTGCTCTAAGAGTAAACGTGAGTGTTCCTAGGTAACATTTTCCTTGGTGTAACTTGTTTCTCATGATGCATTTATAGATGTGTTTTCTCTCTCTCTCTGTCAGTACATTAATTGAGATACAGAGAATATTATGACAGCTGTATGATTATCTGGATTCTGTATTTTGTACTTTATGTCTCTATTCTGCGGTTTCTTTGAAGTTGCATCTTCTCATTAAACTGCCATTGTATTCTGCCTCCAATTCCATGTCTCATATGTCTGTTTTCTTCATTTTTGGAGCAAGCGTTCCTAGGCACCCCGGTTCAAATTAAGGGGCCCCTTTTGTCCCTGACTCACTCTCCTGCTCAGTTCTGTGGTGGCTCCCGGGGATCTGGGCACCGCCCCTAGCTTCCTTGACCCGTAATAGATCTTCCCTCCAACAGCCTCTCTTGCAAGTCCTGTATTGTTGGTTTGTTGCCCCTGCCCCCCTTTCCACTGCCCTCCATAGTCTGTTGTGCTTGCACGGCCCTTCCTGCCTGCTCAGTGTGGTTAAATTGTTGCCTTTGCACCCTCCTACCTGCCTTCAATTTTCAGAGTCCGTGCCCCTGGCCTCTGCCTCTCAACAGTATCCTAATGAACAACTAGATTGCTAACATTCTATATTTATTACAAAAGTGTGGAACGCCTGACATCATCTTGATGTAATCAAAACTGTAATACCTAGAGCATTTCCTTTAGAAATTACATATATGAGAGGGTCTTATTGGCATCAAAATTATGGTTAGTGCTCTAAAAGACTAAAATAAGGACATATTTTCTGAGTTTTCAAATAGCGACAAAGCACTTTTAAATTATTTGTTATCTTTATGTTTTTTTATCCAGTTGACCACTTGATTAAATGTTGCACTTAGGGGAGAGGATGTGGTGTTACTTCCAGAACTGCAGACTTTGCAACTGGGGAACCAGGTTGAAGTTTCTGCTTCAGCTCGACATTCTGTGATTCTGGTCAAATCACTTAGTCTCCCCATGTCTACAACCAAAATGAATTTGTTCTTGTGTGATGTAACCAATGCTCATGTAAAGCACTCCAATACCTGACAAGTCTACACTATATAACACTGCAAAAACACAAAATAATAAGTGTTTTGCACACTTCTGTCATTGGGCTATATTTGGGCTACATCTGGGTGATTTTGGGCTACATTTGGGCTCTTTTGTCTCCGGTGGCCATCTTGGGAGATTTATTTGTTATGAAGTTTCCTAATTTCCTCATGTACTGCAGTCTCCTCAGTAGGAAATGCTTTCAGTTTTTTACTTTGATTCCATCATGAAGGTATTCAGATATGTCACACATTTGCCATAAATTCTGAATGTTAGCACTCTAGTTGCTCATTAGATCACTGTAGTAAAACTACTGCACCATGGAAGTCTGCTCCTGGTATTAAAAGTGCATGTTTCAGTCTGCATGTCAGAATTTTTTAATGAAATAGAAGAGGATTTGAGAAGTCACTCAAAATGTGCCCTCATTTTCTTTCTTCAGCATTAATCATATTTTCTATGGCAAAATGAACCTCCTCATTGTGTTCCTTTTTAAATAAAATGTTTTAAGTGTTACCAGTTTATTCCAATCAAGATGGCTTCAGGTGTGCCTTACTTTTGTCATAATGAAGACAGTAAGCGCTCTAGTTGTTTTTAAGAACATTCTGGGACATTCTGTCATTGGGCTATACTTGGGCTACATCTGGGTGATATTTGGGCTACATTTGGGCTCTTTTGTCTCTGGTGGCCATCTTGGGAGACTTATTTGTTATGAAGTTTCCTAATTTCCTCATTTACTGCAGTCTCCTCAGTAGGAAATACTTTCAGTTTTTTACTTTGATTCCATCAAGAAGGCATTCAGATGTGTCACACATTTGCCATAAATTCAGAATGTTAGCACTTTTTTGCTCATTAGATCACTGTAGTAAAGCTACTGCTCACCAGGGAAAACTGCTGCTGGTATTGAAAGTGCATGTTTCAGTCTGCATGTCAGAATTTTTTAATGAAATAGAAGAGGATTTGAGAAGTCACTCAAAATGTGCCCTAATTGTTCTTTCTGCAGCACTAATCATACTTTTTATGGAAAAATGAACCCCCTCATTTTGTTCCTTTTTAAATTAAATGTTTTAAGAGTTACCACTTTAATCCAAGCAAGATGGCTTCAGGTGTGCCATACGTTTATCATAAGTAGGACTGTTAGCGCTCTAGTAGTTCTTTGGAACACTCTGGGAAGCTGCAGTAGAACACAAAGGAATCAACTGACAGTCTCTGCCCTTGTTGGATGTACATGTTTTACTGAGAATGTCAGACTTCATTCTCACATGACTGAGAAAGATAATGTGAATTTACAGAAAATAAGCTCTCAGTTTAGCCTATAGATCACCTTCCAAACCTCTGTGGTAAAAGCATGAGAAAATATTTTTCTCTCAATCATGATATCCCAGCAGAAGGCTTTTTCACATGGTGAAATCACCTTAGAACATACCACAATTCCTAAAATGAGTATGGTACCATCAACAAATGATTTATAATGTAACTAAAGTCTTAAAACCTTCTATTAACTGCAATGCTTTTTAATGAGGTGCTATCATGTATATTGGTCCCAAGATGGCTGCCAACACTTCTTGGATGAAGTGCTGACAGCCAATCAGATCTCAGGATGAGATCTGTGGTTAGGCTCCGCCCACATATATATATGCTTTTAAATGCTATTTTCTCAGGAAATACTGAACAGATTTACACCAGACCTGCAAAAGGCACTTCCTTGACCTTATGGCTACCTCTCTGCCAAATTTCAAGTAATTCTGTTCAGCCGTTCGGGCTGTAGCTGTGTCTAAAGGTCCTATGGAAAAATGCATGGGGAAAACGCGTTTTGGGACCCCCCTTTTTTCTCGGCCCCTGCTTGACGAATCCCCCCGAGACTTTCAGGGTAGGAGCGGAGCGTAGCGCCCCACCTATTTTGAAAATTTCGCGAGGATTCGTCGACCGGCGCCAAAGTTATTCCAAATAGAATGTTGCGGATTTCCTATGGAAACAGGGTCCTAACTATAACTACCTACTGGCGACCGCCAGTAGGTAATATATATATATATATATATATATATATATATATATATATATATATATATATATATATATATATATATATGAACAGCACTCCTCTCCTGACAAAAAGGACACGACGCTGTGTCTTTGACAATTTCAGCCAGGGTTTATTCAGTGGCTCTGTCGGACGCGTTTCGCCTGAACCAGCAGGCATGTTCACCAACAAAGTTTTGCCAAACAATTTCCACCATTTATGCTGTGCACGTGATACGATCATGTGAGGACTACAAATTGAGTATACAAGAAAAAAGACTCGTAGTTTTTACCCGTTACGATTGATAAAACGAAAACAGGATGCCTGCAACTTTAAGTAAAGTATAACACATTCAAATATGACCCACATTAATAGATCTCTATTTACAATTATATTATAACATTTTTATAAAACACGGTCCATTATCTAAAAAGCGCCATGAAGACAGTGGCAATTGACAAACAAGTCCATTCACCCATGTGGGTCTGCCATATTATTATGACACTTTCCTCTAATTCAGCCCCAGTGGGCATACCTGATTATTCTGGCTCATCTGGTTACTGGATACCTCACATGAATCAAAATTAAAGTGATAAAAATCAATTCATTAATTCCTACTTAACAAAACTAATAATAATACATTTACAGATAATACACTATACTATTCAAAAATAAATAAAAACGGAAAATCCAGAAAGGGTATTGGAAGCTCTATAAAGGCCCTATAAATGTGTATACAAATCTTCTTCGATGTTAAGGCCCATTGGTGCTTTACTATTTAGTTCCACAATGTAGCGTGATTCTAATTTTCTTAAAGCTTTCTGTCTATCACCACCTCTTACATTGGGTGGGATCGCATCAATGACAAAGTACGATAAGCCTGTCACATTACTGTCATGGCAAATCGCGAAGTGGCGTGCTACCGGGTATGTTTTATCCACGTTTTTGATGGCCCTTAGATGCTGCAATATTCTTTTGTGAACAGGGAGAATTGTACTGCCCACGTACCGAAGATTGCATGGGCAAGTCAGCACGTAGACGGCAAAATCCGTTTTACAGTCGAACTGCCCTCTGATGTTTTTCTCAATTTTTGAGCAGCCTGTTGTAAACTTCTTAGTGTTCACACCATGCTGACATGCCTTGCACTTCACACACCTAAGAAATCCATCTTGGCGTCTTAACCAAGACGTTTTAAGGGGTTGTTTGCAAGATTTCTGTGCCATATTACTCACTAGCAATTGTTTGAATGATTTGGCTCTTCTGAACGTTATTAGGGGTTTGTCTAAAATAGGGTCATTGCGTATCAAATGCCAATGTTTCGACAAAATATTACGTACTTGCCCATGTTGTTTATTGTATGAAGTCACCGATCTACACTCATTTGAATCTTGTGATTGTTTCTGTTTGCGTTTATTTGTTTCTGAGGGCTCAAATAAAATTTCTTCTCTTGTTTTGAGTTTGACCTTGTGAATTGCACTCTGAATGCACTCAGCTCCATACCCTCTAGATTTAAAACGGGAGCGTAAGGTCTGGAGTTCTTTTTCCCTAGTGTTGGCTTCACTACAATTGCGCATTGTTCTTAAACATTCCCCATAGGGGATGCTCTTGATGAGATTACTGGGATGGAAACTTGTTGCATGTAGCAACGTGTTTCCTGCTGTTGGTTTCCGAAATATCTGTGTCTGTAAATGACCATTCTGAAGAACAATTTCTTTCTCTTCAATGGGGAATTGTTCCACCAACTCTGTGGCACTGCGATGGGCACCTGCTTCGCCCCCAGTTATGCCAATCTACACATGGGCTGGTGGGAGGAGCAGGTGGTCCGTCAGCAATGTCATGAGGAATGGGACAATAATATCCTCCATTGGAGTCGTTTTATTGATGATTTGTTTATTATTTGGAGGGGAACAGAAACATCAGCCAATGACTTTGTTAAAAAACTTCAGATAAACAATCTTAATCTAAAGTTTACTAGTACCATCAGTAAAACTGAGGTGAATTTTTTAGACCTCACAGTGAAGAATGGTCATTTACAGACTCAAAACAAGAGAAGAAATTTTATTTGAGCCCTCAGAAACAAATAAACGCAAACAGAAACAATCACAAGATTCAAATGAGTGTAGATTGGTGACTTCATACAATAAACAACATGGGCAAGTACGTAATATTTTGTCGAAACATTGGCATTTGATACGCAATGACCCTATTTTAGGCAAAATTGTGTCAAACAAACCCCTAATAACGTTCAGAAGAGCCAAATCATTCAAACAATTGCTAGTGAGTAATATGGCACAGAAATCTTGCAAACAACCCCTTAAAACGTCTTGGTTAAGACGCCAAGATGGATTTCTTAGGTGTGTGAAGTGCAAGGCATGTCAGCATGGTGTGAACACTAAGAAGTTTACAACAGGCTGCTCAAAAATTGAGAAAAACATCAGAGGGCAGTTCGACTGTAAAACGGATTTTGCCGTCTACGTGCTGACTTGCCCATGCAATCTTCGGTACGTGGGCAGTACAATTCTCCCTGTTCACAAAAGAATATTGCAGCATCTAAGGGCCATCAAAAACGTGGATAAAACATACCCGGTAGCACGCCACTTCGCGATTTGCCATGACAGTAATGTGACAGGCTTATCGTACTTTGTCATTGATGTGATCCCACCCAATGTAAGAGGTGGTGATAGACAGAAAGCTTTAAGAAAATTAGAATCACGCTACATTGTGGAACTAAATAGTAAAGCACCAGTGGGCCTTAACATCGAAGAAGATTTGTATACACATTTATAGGGCCTTTATAGAGCTTCCAATACCCTTTCTGGATTTTCCGTTTTTATTTATTTTTGAATAGTATAGTGTATTATCTGTAAATGTATTATTATTAGTTTTGTTAAGTAGGAATTAATGAATTGATTTTTATCACTTTAATTTTGATTCATGTGAGGTATCCAGTAACCAGATGAGCCAGAATAATCAGGTATGCCCACTGGGGCTGAATTAGAGGAAAGTGTCATAATAATATGGCAGACCCACATGGGTGAATGGACTTGTTTGGCAATTGCCACTGTCTTCATGGCGCTTTTTAGATAATGGACCGTGTTTTATAAAAATGTTATAATATAATTGTAAATAGAGATCTATTAATGTGGGTCATATTTGAATGTGTTATACTTTACTTAAAGTTGCAGGCATCCTGTTTTCGTTTTATCAATCGTAACGGGTAAAAACTACGAGTCTTTTTTCTTGTATACTCAATTTGTAGTCCTCACATGATCGTATCACGTGCACAGCATAAATGGTGGAAATTGTTTGGCAAAACTTTGTTGGTGAACAAGCCTGCTGGTTCAGGCGAAACGCGTCCGACAGAGCCACTGAATAAACCCTGGCTGAAATTGTCAAAGACACAGCGTCGTGTCCTTTTTGTCAGGAGAGGAGTGCTGTTCATATTTAGCGGACCGAGCTTGGAGGTTCGCCTGACGACGTACCCGCTGATTTGGAGTGCGGTGGCTGTTCTAAGCAACGTGGTAAAGGATATATATATATATATATATATATATATATATATATATATATTACCTACTGGCGGTCGCCAGTAGGTAGTTATAGTTAGGACCCTATTTCCATAGGAAATCCGCAACATTCTATTTTGAATAACTTTGGCGCCGGTCGACGAATCCTCGCAAATTTCTCAAAATAGGTGGGGCGCTACGCTGCGCTCCTTCCCTGAAAGTCTCGGGGGGATTCGTCAAGCGGGGGCTGAGATAAAAGGGGGGTCCCAAAACGCGTTTTTCCCATGCATTTTTCCATAGGACCTTTAGACAGGGCTACAGCCCGAACGGCTGAACAGAATTACTAGAAATTTGGCAGAGAGGTAGTCCTCAGGTCAAGGAAGTGCCTTTTGTAGGTTTGGTGTAAATCTGTTCAGTAGATTCTGAGAAAATAGCCTTTAAATCAATATATATATCTGAGCCAGCCTACGGTACGCTTACCGTAAGCTTACCGTACGCGTACGGTGGCGTGCGCGAGCGCGATTTTGATTGGCTGTTAGATCTTAGTAAACATTCGAATCGGCCGAAACCAGGAAGCGGCGGCCGCCATTTTGTGTATTTCACTCCGGTAAAAAAGAGTGATATCTTGAAAAGGGGGCAAGGGAGAGAGTTACAGACCCCCTAACATTTGTAAGGGGGTCAAAGAAGGACAGAAAAGTACAAAGAAAACATTTATTGATTTTTTTAAAAAATCACGGGGTACGCGTACGGTAAGCTTACGGTAAGCGTACGGTAAAAAAAAAATAAAAAAAGAAATGAAATTCAGATTTAAGTGTTTAGATATTAGGGGGCTCTAAAAAGAGCCGTTGTGTTTATTAAGTGATTTTTTAGTGGTACCTACAAGTAAGTACCGATGCAGAGTCTAAGTTTCAAGAGGAAGACTCTGTTCCCTTCATCATTGAAGTGCACACCATCTCCTCTATAAATGTCTTGCATGTCGTAACGCAAGTTGTTGTGGTAAATGGAACCCATACCATAGTCACGGAGGAAAGCAGAAACAGATTTGTTGACGTGCTTTCTTGCTTTGTCAATCTGCGGACAGAAATGATTGGACCAGTTCCATTTTTGCCTTTGGCATATGTTAGAAAACACAAAGGCAGTTTTAGGGAAAAGTGAAAACAGTTGTGCAAAGGTGTCCTTCATAAGCATTTCCAGACCTACCCCAGTCAAAGTGCCTAGGTCATTGCCACCACAGTGCACTATTATGAGGTCAGGGTGTTGGATTTGCATGAAGGATTTCACCAATGGCATCAATCGGTGCCACTTTAACCCTCTCTGACCAAACAATTTAATGTCTACATTTGGCAAAGCAAGGTCTCTCACCATACCTGTTTTCTCTGCAAACTTTTCACTCCAGAAGACATAGCTGTGCCCTACAATCCACACTGTGAACATCTTCAAAGGAGAACTGGATGCACTCAGGAGGTGTCTTTCAGTAGAATGGCAATATGAAAAGAAAGACAGTTTGGAAATGGAGGCATACATATTTTTTTCAAAAAAAAAAGAACTGATTGGCTGTTTCATACCATTCTAGAATAAAAACTAGGCTGTATGTGTAAATTAATAGAAGCATGTTTTGTATTGGTACGGAAAAATGTGTTACCAAAGAACAGTACTATGGATTTGCTGTTAGGTTTGAAAAGTCAAGCACTCTTGCTCTGTGGAATTGAAACATTGTTTAGCGAACTTCTGACCTGACTCCACACAGCAGTGTTCCATGAGCTGTTGCTATGGTAGCAGGCAGAAGTCAAGTTGGGGGAAGGGTACTAGGCAGAAGTCAAGTTGGGGGCAGGGTACTTTTGGAAAAGGGTTGGTTTTCAACCAATAGAAATGTGTGATTACATTTGTAAAAAAGGGGCAAGCACTGAGATTTGAAACTTACATGTATATGTGTGGAAAAATAGAGGGAAACTTTGCCATTATCTGGTTCTGCTGAGAGGAGAGAGGTGTAGAGAACAGAGATCCTGGCTCTGATAATCTGCTGTTTGAGTGCCACATTTCTTTCACAACTAACTAATTTTAAAGGTGAGGTTAGAGTTTGAGAGGGGATGTATACGGTAAATTAAGAAATGAATAATAGAAATGTAATTCTTTTTGTTGAAGTTGCGTTTATTATTTTCTGTTTTGGGAGAAATTTAAATGTGAGGAACATGTAAAATAATATGGACTATGTTTTCACGATAAATTAAGGTGTATTGGTATAAAAAATGAATAGTTTAAGGGTTTGAGGTTGGACTCAGTAATGCAAATACATTCAGCATCACTAAGGCTGGTTGCCCTTGGTGGAATGTAGGCAGTCACCCAGGTTACACATGTTGGGAAATATAGGCAGAGATTTATTGTGTACAACTCTGGTAATTTTATATTTGCATTAGTAGGAAAAAGGGGGAGCGATTTTTTGGTGCAGAAGCAGACTCTTAGCACACACCCAGCTCCTTTCCATGTATAATCATGCACAGTATTTACAAGCGAGTGGGGTTTGAGGTTTCAGTCTGTAATGCAAATACATTCAGCATCACTAAGGCTGGTTGCCCTTGCTGGAGTGTAGGCAGTCACCCAGGATACACATGGTGGTGGTCTGAAAAAGCAGTTTGGACATGTGCATTTAAAAAAATCTGAAAAGTGGATTCATAATGTGTCAGTCTGTAAAAGTGATTATCACTTGCCAAAAAAAAAGAGCAGTAAGTGTGCATTCAAATTGGCAAAGAAATTTCGTTTTGTGACTAATGTGAAAACATGACTCTGTGTGCAAATAGGAATTACAGGCAGAGATTTATTGCGTTTTGCTCTGGTGATTTCACAGTTGCATTAGTAGGAAAAAGGGGGAGCGATTTTTTGGTGCAGAAGCAGACTCTTAGCACACACCCAGCTCCTTTCCATGTATAATCATGCACAGTATTTACAAGCGAGTGGGGTTTGAGGTTTCAGTCTGTAATGCAAATACATTCAGCATCACTAAGGCTGGTTGCCCTTGCTGGAGTGTAGGCAGTCACCCAGGATACACATGGTGGTGGTCTGAAAAAGCAGTTTGGACATGTGCATTTAAAAAAATCTGAAAAGTGGATTCATAATGTGTCAGTCTGTAAAAGTGATTATCACTTGCCAAAAAAAAAGAGCAGTAAGTGTGCATTCAAATTGGCAAAGAAATTTCGTTTTGTGACTAATGTGAAAACATGACTCTGTGTGCAAATAGGAATTACAGGCAGAGATTTATTGCGTTTTGCTCTGGTGATTTCACAGTTGCATTAGTAGGAAAAAGGGGGAGCGATTTTTTGGTGCAGAAGCAGACTCTTAGCACACACCCAGCTCCTTTCCATGTATAATCATGCACAGTATTTACAAGCGAGTGGGGTTTGAGGTTTCAGTCTGTAATGCAAAGACATTCAGCATCACTAAGGCTGGTTGCCCTTGCTGGAGTGTAGGCAGTCACCCAGGATACACATGGTGGTGGTCTGAAAAAGCAGTTTGGACATGTGCATTTAAAAAAATCTGAAAAGTGGATTCATAATGTGTCAGTCTGTAAAAGTGATTATCACTTGCCAAAAAAAAAGAGCAGTAAGTGTGCATTCAAATTGGCAAAGAAATTTCGTTTTGTGACTAATGTGAAAACATGACTCTGTGTGCAAATAGGAATTACAGGCAGAGATTTATTGCGTTTTGCTCTGGTGATTTCACAGTTGCATTAGTAGGAAAAAGGGGGAGCGATTGTTTGGTGCAGAAGCAGACTCTTAGCACACACCCAGCTCCTTTCCATGTATAATCATGCACAGTATTTACAAGCGAGTGGGGTTTGAGGTTTCAGTCTGTAATGCAAAGACATTCAGCATCACTAAGGCTGGTTGCCCTTGCTGGAGTGTAGGCAGTCACCCAGGATACACATGGTGGTGGTCTGAAAAAGCAGTTTGGACATGTGCATTTAAAAAAATCTGAAAAGTGGATTCATAATGTGTCAGTCTGTAAAAGTGATTATCACTTGCCAAAAAAAAAGAGCAGTAAGTGTGCATTCAAATTGGCAAAGAAATTTCGTTTTGTGACTAATGTGAAAACATGACTCTGTGTGCAAATAGGAATTACAGGCAGAGATTTATTGCGTTTTGCTCTGGTGATTTCACAGTTGCATTAGTAGGAAAAAGGGGGAGCGATTTTTTGGTGCAGAAGCAGACTCTTAGCACACACCCAGCTCCTTTCCATGTATAATCATGCACAGTATTTACAAGCGAGTGGGGTTTGAGGTTTCAGTCTGTAATGCAAAGACATTCAGCATCACTAAGGCTGGTTGCCCTTGCTGGAGTGTAGGCAGTCACCCAGGATACACATGGTGGTGGTCTGAAAAAGCAGTTTGGACATGTGCATTTAAAAAAATCTGAAAAGTGGATTCATAATGTGTCAGTCTGTAAAAGTGATTATCACTTGCCAAAAAAAAAGAGCAGTAAGTGTGCATTCAAATTGGCAAAGAAATTTCGTTTTGTGACTAATGTGAAAACATGACTCTGTGTGCAAATAGGAATTACAGGCAGAGATTTATTGCGTTTTGCTCTGGTGATTTCACAGTTGCATTAGTAGGAAAAAGGGGGAGCGATTTTTTGGTGCAGAAGCAGACTCTTAGCACACACCCAGCTCCTTTCCATGCATAATCATGCACAGTATTTACAAGCGAGTGGGGTTTGAGGTTTCAGTCTGTAATGCAAAGACATTCAGCATCACTAAGGCTGGTTGCCCTTGCTGGAGTGTAGGCAGTCACCCAGGATACACATGGTGGTGGTCTGAAAAAGCAGTTTGGACATGTGCATTTAAAAAAATCTGAAAAGTGGATTCATAATGTGTCAGTCTGTAAAAGTGATTATCACTTGCCAAAAAAAAAGAGCAGTAAGTGTGCATTCAAATTGGCAAAGAAATTTCGTTTTGTGACTAATGTGAAAACATGACTCTGTGTGCAAATAGGAATTACAGGCAGAGATTTATTGCGTTTTGCTCTGGTGATTTCACAGTTGCATTAGTAGGAAAAAGGGGGAGCGATTTTTTGGTGCAGAAGCAGACTCTTAGCACACACCCAGCTCCTTTCCATGTATAATCATGCACAGTATTTACAAGCGAGTGGGGTTTGAGGTTTCAGTCTGTAATGCAAAGACATTCAGCATCACTAAGGCTGGTTGCCCTTGCTGGAGTGTAGGCAGTCACCCAGGATACACATGGTGGTGGTCTGAAAAAGCAGTCTGGACATGGGCATTTAAAAAAATCTGAAAAGTGGATTCATAATGTGTCAGTCTGTAAAAGTGATTATCACTTGCCAAAAAAAAAGAGCAGTAAGTGTGCATTCAAATTGGCAAAGAAATTTCGTTTTGTGACTAATGTGAAAACATGACTCTGTGTGCAAATAGGAATTACAGGCAGAGATTTATTGCGTTTTGCTCTGGTGATTTCACAGTTGCATTAGTAGGAAAAAGGGGGAGCGATTTTTTGGTGCAGAAGCAGACTCTTAGCACACACCCAGCTCCTTTCCATGTATAATCATGCACAGTATTTACAAGCGAGTGGGGTTTGAGGTTTCAGTCTGTAATGCAAAGACATTCAGCATCACTAAGGCTGGTTGCCCTTGCTGGAGTGTAGGCAGTCACCCAGGATACACATGGTGGTGGTCTGAAAAAGCAGTCTGGACATGTGCATTTAAAAAAATCTGAAAAGTGGATTTATAATGTGTCAGTCTGTAAAAGTGATTATCACTTGCCAAAAAAAAGAGCAGTAAGTGTGCATTCAAATTGGCAAAGAAATTTCGTTTTGTGACTATTGTGAAAAGAAATGTCGTAATATATTTAAATAAAATAAAGGAATTTTTTTTTAGTTTTTTTCAGGTATTGCTGAAGAGCAGTGAACAAAATTTAAGATGCCTACAAAATCCAGAGTTCAAAAAACTCACAAAAAAAACCTATATTTGAAGACAACTGGAGGACCAAAGTTAGTAGAAGATGCTCATGTTGGGAAAAAGAAAAAAATCTTCTGGTAAGCAGAAAAAACAATTTCTAAAAAATATATTCAAAAGAATGAAAATTGTACAAAATGTCTGTACTGGAAAGAATGTTTTGAAAAGAAAAGGACAGGAAAAAATTGAGAATTTAGTTAATGCAAATATACCTTCTGCAACTGAAAAGATTTACATAAATAGAAAAACAGCGTTTAAAGAGATACGTAGAAAAATGTTTCAGAGAAGAGTTATGTCCAATTTGATAAAGGATGTGAAGAAATATAAGCAAAAGAGTAAGTTTTATAAAAGAAAAAAAGAAATTGAAGCCATTGCAGCAAAGGCATTAGAATTAAAAAGGAAACTATTCATTTTAATTTTGAATAGGATGCGTACATTAGACAAAATGGTTAATGTACTGAAATCACATAGCAAAAGGAAAAGAGTAGTGAACAGAACAAACTTTTGTAAAGTGTTTTTAGGAAAGTGGATGCATAGTTCAAGTAGTGAACCTTTTTTTAATGAAGAGAGCTATTTTCAAAGTAATAGTTTGCTGCATGCAGTTGACACCAGAGGTCGTGCTTACGAAGTAAAAAATGGTTGCATAATGGAGAAGGAGATAATGGTTCCAAGAGATGAGGTACAAGTGATGGCAGATGAGGCTATGGGGAGACGTCCTAAAGCCCCAGTGTACACTTGGAATTGTAGTAGTATTTGCACTGTGCGTCAGGAATCTATTGACAAATTTCGTGAGTTTCTAAGAGAATATAGTAAAAAAAGTATAAAACAGAAGATTAAGGTGCTTCAAAGTCTGGATCCATGCAGAGTGAGAGAGAATACTGGTTTGCAGGGTCATTCTCTGGCTTGTCTATCTAGAAAAGTGTGTAATAGTGTTTTCCATCATTTTAGGATGCTGGCTGTTCATCATACTGAAATGAGAAAGTTTGTGAGACGGTTGTATTTTGCCAAAAGTCCAGCAATAAAGTTAAATGAATTGAATAGGGCTCTGTTCCGAGGAACGGTATCAGATGTAGAGAAGGTTGTTGATGAAATTCAGTTTTGTTACTTTGGTCCTGAACAAAACAGTGCAGAGAAGGACACAGTAAATGAGGAAGAAGTGGAAGAGAATGTAGAACCCTCTGTAAGTAACACATTTAATGATCACATAACAAAATTTGCAATAATCTCTAATGAAAGACCAAATTTTACTTGTATTTGTTGCCGCAGAACTCATTATAGAAAACAAACTAGGAATGTTGATCTCTACAGAAAGAGTGAAAATGAAGATAATTATAAGTGGAAGGATTTTGCCACATATATATTTCTTGAAAATTGTTTTGATTTGGGTGAAGATCAGCGTATTTGTAAATACTGTTACAACAAGTTAGAGGAAAATAGAATGCCGACCAGAGCTGTACATAATAATTTAGAATTGGATGCTATTCCTGCTGAACTTTCTGAATTAAATACATATGAGTCTATACTCATTCAATGTGTTCATCCGTTCCAGACCATAGTACGTATGGAGCCCAAAACTGGTAAATTACCTCCTTCCGATTTACTGAGAGGTTTAAAAGGTAGAGTGGTGTATTTGCCCTTGGATTTGAAAAAAAATATGGAAACTATTGATGCGGATACTTTGGAAACTGAACCATTAATTATTCTGGTTAATGGTGTACCTACAAAGAATAAGAAGATTTGGCAGGAGCTGGTAGATGTGCGGAAAGTACAAAGAGCAAATTTGTATTTGAAAAGGAATAACAAATGGTATGAATCAATTTATATAGAAGAAGAAGAAGAAGAAGATTTACAAGAAGACACAGAAACACCAACTGGACAAATTGAAAAAGTGGACAAGTCAAAGGAAGAAGAAATTTATGAACATTTTAGCATACATCCTCTTCATTCAAAAGAAGTTATGGGAGACAATATTGATCTCTTTCAGATGAAGAAAGCAAAAGGAAGTCCCGTGAGTGTATGGGAGGAGAGCTTGGAAGCTCGATGTTTTCCCCAGCTGTTTCCTAAAGGAAAAGGAGGACGATACGATGAACGTCCGGAACAGATTCCAGCTTCTGAGTATCGGACTACAAGACTATATGCTGAAGATCCCAGATTTCGACAAAGTATTCCTTATTTGTTCCATCTTTTATTTGAAAGCGACTTGTCTGCACTGTCTTATGCAGTAAATCACATTTTAAAAAGTGGAGTACATTTACAAAATGTGTCTGCTAAGGATTTTATGGAGAAAGTGCAGCACCGAGATGATCATTTGGAAACACAACTGATCAATCTGATGGCTTGTCAGCGTGGGACAAATGAATATTGGTACCGACGCCATGGTGAATTAAAATGCATGTTACGGAATTTAGGAACACCAACATGGTTCGTTACACTAAGCTGTGCCGAGTACGCTTGGGATGATTTACTGGATTTTCTACGAGAGGCAAATTCAAACATTAAAAACATCGAATACAAGACAGCAGGAGAACTGTGCTCATTGGATCCGGTTAATGTTTGCAGATATTTCAATCATAGATTTGAGGCTATGATGTCCTTCATCTGCAATAAAAAAAATCCACCTCTTGGAGAAGTAGTAGATTTCTTTTGGAGAAAAGAGTACCAGGCAAGAGGTGCTCCTCATATTCATATGCTGTTGTGGATCAAGGATGCCCCAAAGTTTGGAACAGATACTGATGAAGCAGTGTTATCTTACATTGAAGAATATGCAACATGTGCTATACCAAAAAGCACAGAAGAGAAAAAGTTAAAGGAGCAAGTTTTACGTTTCCAAAGTCATCGGTGTGGAAAATACTGTCGACGGAAATACAAGAGCAAAGATAAATACTACACTAAATGTCGATTTGGATTTCCTAGACCTGTTCTTTCAAATGGAAGAGTAAACAGTTTTATGTCAGCTGTGAGACATACTATCACAAGAAAATCACCTAAGAATACCTACAACCTTAAAAGAAAAGAAGAATCCAAAAATATAAATGACTACAACCCAGTCATTTTATCCATGTGGAACGCTAACATGGATATACAGTATGTAGCTGACAATTCCATTGCTGTTGCTCGATAGGTAACGTCTTACATTACGAAATCAGAAAAAACAGAATTGAAGGAAATGTGGGAAGAGATTTCTCACGAGAAGACTGTCAGTAAGAAGCTGTACAGTTTCAGTTTGAAGATGTTATCGCATCGAGAAATTGGATCCTACGAATGTTCAGATAGGTTATCTTCTGCAAGTCTCTACTCGAAGTCAAGAAGAATAATTTGGGCAAGTTTAGGCCTTGCAGCAATGAGAAATCGGGTACTAAAATCTGTTGGAGAAATTGAATATTTGGCCGAGAATGACCCAGAAAGTACAGATATTTTGAAATCAAACATGTTGGACACATATTATCCCAAGAGAAGTCAACATCTGGAGAACATGTGTCTCTATGAAGTGCTGCAGAACTAAATTTATTCACGGAAAGCCGCAGAAGACATCAACAATGGAAAATATAAAGTCATTGGTGAGGAAGGATGTTTGGTGAAGCAAACAAAAGGAAGTTTGATAAATCACAGGAAGCTGAGTTGCGACACTACTGACAAGAAGGAATTTTACTACTTGGCTCTTTTACAGTTGTTTAAACCATGGCGTACAGAGGATGAACTACTGGGAGAATTTCAAAGCTATGAAGATTCTTTTAATGCTTGCAAAGACAGCATACAATGCAGTACATTCTCAAGTTATCTGCAAATGTTAAATGAAGAAATTGAACAGGAAACTACAATTGCAGCAGAAATATCTAGAGACAGTTCTCAGGACAGCCAAAGTTCAGAAACACTCAGTCAAGATCCCCTAGGACAACCAATCGTTGAAAATGAAGCATCAATAGCCATGAATGAAGTGGAAACGGCTATGAATCAAGCTCAAGAAGAATTTATAGACTTACAAAATTTGGAAAGACAACTGAACGAAGAGCAGCAACAAATTTATGAAGAGATCAGAAACAAAATTGATCACGGATTTCTACATGAAAAAAAAGAGTGCTCATGCACATCATTTCATCCAATCAGGATGTATGTAAGCGGACAAGCTGGAACTGGAAAAAGTTTCCTAATTAAAGTCATCAGAAGCTACCTACAGCAAAAAACGGATTCTACTTTGTCTTGTGTGGTTACTGCTCCAACTGGGTTAGCAGCATATAACATAAAAGGAATCACTTTACATCGTTTGCTAATGTTACCAGTGGAGCATGAGAACAAAATACAATACAACAAGCTAACTGGAGAAGCATCCTTGGAAGTTTCAAGAGTCTTGAAGAAGATGCAAGCTCTCATTATTGATGAGGTGAGCATGGTTTCAAACTTAATGCTTGCCTTTGGGCATTTAAGAATGCAGCAAATTCTGAAGACAGACTATGACATGTTATTTGGTGGAAAACACGTCATAGTTTTTGGAGATCTTTTGCAACTTACTCCAGTTAAAGGACAACCAGTGTTTAATACTGTCACACATGAAGACACGAAGAAGTCATTGGGAAGCATCGGAAATACAAATATTTGGTCCTTCTTTGAGTACAAGGAACTTACTACTAATATGAGGCAAGCAAGCGATGAAGAATATGGAAGTATTCTGAAAGATATCAGAATTGGACTACTCACAGAAGTTGGCAAAAAAGCATTACAGAGTCGGCTGCTACATAATTTATTTCCAAAGGAAGAAATAGTTGCAGAGAAGATATACAAGAACATTGCAGAAAACAAAAGTATCATCTGCTTAATGCCAACTCTACGTGAATGCTCAATATTCAATGAGGAGCTTTTGAAATTGGAAAAGGAAGAGATCAGGAAATTAGAAGCAGAGGACAAAATTGAGGATGGAAGAATTACTGTCACAGTAACAGGCACACTGAAAAATAAATTGGATTCACTAGAGAAGAACATTTCCAAAACAGCTGGATTAGAAAAAAATCTATATGTTTGCATGAACTGTAGAGTATTTTTAAGGAGAAATTTGGATGTTGAAAAAGGTTTAGTTAATGGAGCTATGGGAAGAGTTGTGGGTTTTATTAATTATCAGAAAAAAGATGGAATTGAATGTTTAAAAATAAAATGTGATCAGATAGAAGAAGTTAAAGACATTTGTCGTTGTACAGTTCGTTTCATGCTTGTGAAAGACTTATATGTACGTAGGAAGCAGTTTCCGTTTTCGCTAGCATATGCTGTAACTATTCACAAGTCTCAAGGATTGACTGTAGATTGTGCATTTGTGAACATTGGTTCAACTGTGTTCAAAGAAGGTATGGCATATGTTGCTTTGTCACGAGTGAAAACATTATCAGGTTTATTCATGATAGACTTTGATGACTCAAAAGTTAGTGCTGATACAAATTGTGTAAAAGAGTATAATAGATTAAGAAGAAGCTATGCTCCTCATTTAGGTCAGTATCCTGTGTTGGAGAAACGTGTAGTTTCTCGTAAAAGGAGAAATGAGAATATCTGTGATGAAGATGTACAGAGGAGGAAAAAAAAGAGGAGTGATGTAATTGCAAGCAAAAAGAGTAAGGAAAAAGAAGAACAGGTTGTAGGATGTCATTTTGAAAATAGCTCTGGTGTCAACTGCTACGCAAATGTAGTGCTGAATGTTGCATTTTATCTGGAAAGTTTGCAAGAGCAGATAATAGTAAATCAGGGAAAAAGATTCTGTTCAGAGCTGAGTCTCCTTTTTCAAAAGCTGAGTAATGATAAAACTCAAATAGAAAGTGCTACTGAAATTAGAAAACTTTTAGATGTATGTTCAGGACGAACACAGTTTTCTCAAAATGAACAGCAAGATGCACACGAATTTTTGATGTTTTTTCTTCAGGTACTGGAAGAAGAAGAAGTTGCAATTGATAATTTATTTGGTCTCTCTTATAAATGGGAACATAGTTGTGAAAACTGTTATAATATATGTGGCTCTAATGTTGATAATGAAAGGTTTATTTTTTTGACATTGCCAGAGACTAAAACAGTCACTTTTGCTAAATTAGTTAAAGATGCTAATCATAGCATGCAATGCGGTGAGTGTCAATCTGACATGTTTTCAACATTAATTTTAAAGGAATACGGACAGTATGTAATTTTAATGATGCAACGATGTAGAGCTGATGGTTCAAAATTGGATACTTTAATAAAGAAGTTTACAGGACAGCAATTATCAATTTCAGGAAAAACTTTTGTAACTGTTGCAATAATTTTCCATGAAGGACCTACTGTTACTTCTGGACATTACACAGTTTATCTTAAATGTGAAAAAGGCTGGACACTGTGTAATGATTCCCAAATGGTTTTTAAGCAACGTTTGCCTTTTGATTTAGCAAATTCCTATCTAATCTTCCTGAAACCTAAATTTTAGAGAGACTTGGCAAGATCTGGACAAAACAATTTTACCATTTTATTGGATTACCATTGGAATTTTCAAAAATAAAGATTTTTTAAATTATCATTTGGCCTAATGGAAAGATAACCAATTGTAATGTGGACTTTTTTAATTTTTAATGAAACTTTCGAAAACCAAAAATTTAGAGAAAATCGGTAACATCTGCACAATTTAAATTTTGGAATGTTATTGGAGTGCCATTGGAAATTTTTTCAAAAAAGATTTTTTAAATTACTATTTGGCCATGTGGAAAGGTAACCAATTCTATTGTGGACTTAATAAATTATTAATAAATATTTAGGGAACCAATATGTTACAGAGAATCGGTGACATCTGTACAAATAAAACTTTAGAATTTTATTGCATTACCATTGGAAATTTAATCAAAAAAGAATTTTAAAATTACTATTTGGCCTAAAGGAAATGGAACCAGATGTAATGTGGAGTTATTTGAGATATAATATTGTGATTATACTTCTGAAACAAACATATCAGACGGTCTTTTAAAGAAATAAGTATTGATATTAGATGATATTTGTTTAGAATATTATGCATTTCTATAATGTTAAGTTTAAGTAAAAAGAGATTCTGGGCTTTTTTAATACAATCTTTGAGATTGTTATTTTTTTTTTGCCCGCTGTAAAATGATGAATGCAATTGCTTTCACAATTTATAGTGAAATGCAATATATTCTGAAAACAGCAAAAATAAGGCAAAAATATTTTTTGAAAAATATGTAAATATGTGTTCCGTATTATAAAATGTTTTAAAAATATTAATACTTTTTTCTTTTTTTTCAGATTGATATAGAAAATTTTCGAAAACTAGAACCATTTTTAAAGCAATTTTTAAAAAAAACAAATGAATAAATATTTTTTTGAGTGGGTATGGTAAGTCAATAATAATAATTGTAGTCTCTCAAGGACCTTGTAATGTGATAATTGATTTTTAGTGTTTTTTTAAAAAAAAAAAAAATAAATTACGCGTACCGTACGCGTACGGTAAAAAAAAAAAAAAAAAAAACAGTTTTTAAAAACATATATAAAAAATAGATGAAAGGTAAGGTTGGCTCTTAAAAGAGCCGTTGTGTTCATGCAGGGACAGAGGAAAGAAAGATTGGGAATATTAGACGGTACGACAAGTGTGCTGATCTATTTTACTGTTCACTAGGGAAATACTGGTCTCCCTATAAGTAATTAGATCGTGACAAGTGGCGCACCGTACTTCAACCCTCGCAAACCGAGGGTTAATTTCCAGAGGGCCAGCAAAAGGAGATGCTCCCCCACAGATGAAGGGCTCACCTGACCTGCAGAAGAAGGACTCGGCCCTGCAGATGATGGTCCAGGCTGAGCTGCTGTGGATGTGCTTGGTTGACTTACTGAAGGGTTACCTCCAGTAAGTCGAGCATGTGTCCTTTTGTGTACATCCTTGAGGTGCCTCATCATGGTATGATTCCCAAAGGAATACTTCCTGTCAGGATTACCTCTTGAAAGTACACGCTGACACAGCTTGCAAGTCACTAAGGGTGCATTTACCTTTAGCTGGCCTTCAGGAAAAGTAAAATAATCCCATACATAAGAGGTCTTTTGTTTCCTCGCTCTCTGCCTCAAGGTAGTGCTGCTAGTGCTAGCCTCACTCTCAGAAGGGCTCTGCTGTTCTGCCATCGTATCACAAAGACAACCCAGCTCCTTCTCCTAAGGGATCACAAGCAGAAATGAGGGGAATGGGTGTGGTGTAGGAGAGTTCTAGAACTGAAAGTAGTTTCATCCAATCAAAAGTTGTGTTTCATGATCACATGACCTACCGTACGCTTACGGTACGCTTACGGTGCGCTTACGGCAAAAGTACGCATGCGCGTAAAAAAGACACGCGCTTGCGCGCATGCGCATAACAGTCACTACCCGACACTTCCGCGTAACGTGCGCGTGTAGCGTACACGCGTACGCGTCACACGCGGAGTACGCGCGGCTACGCAAATTGCGTAACTATACGCAAACAGCGTAGATAAATTACGGGCATTGCGTAAACCGTACGCTTACCGTAAGCTTACGGTACGCGTACTAAAAAAAAAATAAAAAAAAAAGGAAAAAATGTATTGCTAATAAATTTTACCTGTTTATTTTATAAAATATTTTTAAAAAAACATATTATAGAATTTTAAAAATGTATCCATAGTCTTAAAAAAAGGATAGAAAATTAAAAAAAAATATATGTTTAAAAAATAGAAGAAAATAAAAAAATTAGCATTTAAAAAACCTTGCAAATTCACTGAAAAAACCATGGGTTTCACACACGTTATAGTTAGGAATTAGCATTTAAAAAACCTTGCAAATTCACTGAAAAAACCATGGGTTTCACACACGTTATAGCTAGGAATTAGCATTTAAAAAACCTTGCAAATTCACTGAAAAAACCATGGGTTTCACACACGTTATAGTTAGGAATTAGCATTTAAAAAACCTTAGAAATTCAATGAAAAAACCAAAGGTTTCACACATGTTATAGTTAGCTGGACATTTCACTCGTAAAAAACCAATGAAATTCCCCCATTATAGTTAGTTCAGCTAACTATAACTCGCGCGCCCGCAATGCACTGCTGGTGACGTCACATATTACATCACTCATGACATGGTCAGTGACATCACTCATGACATCACTGATGACATCTCAAATGACATCACTGATGACATCACTGATGACATCATCCTTGTGATAGAGTGGCAGACCACCTCTGCCCCTAATATAACCTTTGATACACACATTCAAAAATAGAAATTAAAATTTTAAAAACAATGGACATACCAATACCAGTTACAACAACCTATTCAGTAATTCTAAGATCCACATACACATCCACTCATTCACCAACAGTCCTGTACAGTCACTCATACATGTACTCACTCATCATATGTACTCATACACGTATACATCCTGTAACACAATCCCACTCATCCACAGAGTTACTCACACACATAGTTACTCATGCTAATAAAGAATCAAACATACATTTATTTGCATATACAGTTATACACACACCGCCACACTTACTTCTATGGAAACTTACACATACTTAGTCTTTTAAACAATCACTTATAGAAACACATACTTATTCATACAGGAACTCTTTCAATCTCTCACTCTCACATACACTCACTTATATACACCAATAGTCACATATACTAGTTTAAAACATATGTAGTTACTCATAAAGACACTATTGAGACAGTCATTCACTCACTAACACACCCATGCACACACTCATTCACCCATATAGTCCTGCACACATGCTGTCTTCAACACATACAAAGAGTGAGTCACTCATTCATGCACCTATGCACTACGTAATACCCCCCCACCGAACCATACAGACATCAGACACTGATACTCAAAAAACCAACTAACAACTCATATAGACACCCATGTAGCTACTCACCAACCCATGCAGCCACTTATACACAAAGTGAGAGACTGATACAGGTATTTACACATTTAAACATTACTCACTTAGCCATGTATTCAATAAGATACACTTAATCAGTCAGTTATACAATCAATTTTTCAAAAACAAATCATCCATTTAGACACTTATATACTCATTTATTCTTCCATCGCCCTTGAGATATACATATACAAAACATATTTAATTTTCAGAAAAACACACATTCACTGGATGATGTCATCAGTGATGTCATCAGTGATGTCATTTGAGATGTCATCAGTGATGTCATGAGTGATGTCACTGACCATGTCATGAGTGATGTAATATGTGACGTCATCAGCAGTGCATTGCAGGCGCGCGAGTTATAGTTAGCTGAACTAACTATAACGGGGGAATTTCATTGGTTTTTTACGAGTGAAATGTCCAGCTAACTATAACATGTGTGAAACCTTTGGTTTTTTCATTGAATATATATATATATATCATCATTATATATAATCATCCCAGTACTTGCCTGTTTCCTGCAAAATGCCACCCATTGTGCCTGTGCATGCTGCTTGACGTGGATGTGGGAATCCAATACTATATGATAAATGGCCCCTCCCATCTAAGAGGAGAAAACACCAGGTTTCTAAGTTCTCTTATTTTAATTTAATTGTTGCAAAACATGACAATATGTGATGAATTTCAGTCTTGAACACAAACCTTACTCAAACATAGCCACAGTATGTGGTGCACTCATAAAAATAGAACACAATACTTGAACAACACCAATTAAAAAATGAGGACAATATGCATGGCCTTTGACCCCCTGCTCCTTATCTGGTGTAGCTGCCCAACTTACACTGTGCACAGTCTGTGGCTGTGATCTGTAGGGGTTGACTGCAAGACCAGGCCCGGTGCCCAACCTGCTATGGTCATCCAACCCCCATTGTGCATGACCCATATTATACCCATTCTATGCTATGCACAGTCTTCAGCCACACCCTGTGCCCAACCACCTGTAGTTATGTACAGCAGGGGTTGGTTGCAGGGCGTTTCTGAACTTGCAACAGGCTTAATTAGCTAGAAATATCCTATCCCTCTTTTTATGGGACTGCATAAAATTGAGAAAATCAAGCGTAAGGTAGGTATGCTATGTCTCTGCTAAATTTATGCAGATCAATCAGAGGGTGAAGATTTATCAACAACTACTAAAGTTATAGTTAAAGTGTTGAAGTAGAAACCCGTACCCCAATAATTAGAGTATTACCCAAATATTTATTACCCACAATTTACCTAGGGAAGTTTGACCTTGGGTTGATTTTGCGCAAAAGAGAATGTTACCAAACATCACTTAGCAGAGCATCATAATTAAATACCTGGGACCACATGATAACTGAGTTCTGGAACAGGTGAGAAGTTGAATGGTTTAGTTCTGAAATCTCAAATCAAGCAGTACAGAGTAAAAGTTAAAATGCTACGAAGGCTCAAATGTATTGTACATAGTCAAAAAATCAGAACTATTCTACGTCCCAAATGAACATCAAAATCAAAAGACTTCTGGCAGCATCCGTGACTGTAAGAAGTTCTGGAACATAATTGTTCTCATTGCCAAAACCAAGGGGTTTTTATACACAATTCTGGCATAGAAAATTTGCCAAGCCACAGATTCAGCATGATATGATCTAAAGTATCACATCTGTAACAAATCAAAGAAACCAAAGTCAATAACATTATACATTAGCACTGTCCCATTTCTTCAATGTCACATTACCATAGGAAGTTCAACTAATGCAACGTTTACAGTGGGCTATACACCAATGGAAGAGTCCTAAACCCAGCAACAAAACTACAGCCGGAGGATCTTGAGTACTTCCAACAGTTAAAAACAATAAAAAACCCTTTCTCAATAATTGAAAAATCACTGTAACATCATTTAGTCCTCACTCTGCAGAGCAGTGGAAGGCAGAAAGTATACTCAGAGGTACAGTTTGGGAGGAGGAAGAAACAGAAGTGAGCAACAAACACCATCCACATTAACGTAAAATGGAGATTTCAACAAAATGTGACCTAACTAAAATATGTTAATAAACACACTTCTGTACATTATTTTAAACAATTTTTTTAACTATAATCACATTAAGGGCCTGATTATGACTACGCGCCACCATGGCGGTGTGGGAACCGCCGCCGCACCAGCGGTCCGACTGCCATATTACAAGTTTGGTGGTCGGACTGCCATGGGACCGCTGCCACCACCAGGGATCCCCGATCCCAGGCGATCTTGCAGTGATCTGAGGCCCGCAATATGCTGGTGGTGCCGCTGCTGCACTTCAATGCATATTACGAGTTTCCTCACCACCACAGTTTTCATGGCAGTGAGCCTGCCATGAAAAGTGTGGCAGTGAGAAAACTGAGTGGGTCCTACAGGGCCCCCTTTTGCCTCAGGGCCATGGGGATGCATGCAGAGGGGCACATGGTGTGCCCCACTGTATGCAGGCACCCCTCAATTCCTGCATTGCATTGACTTAACAGTCCATGACATGCAGGAACTTGCTTTGGCGTTCCCATAGCGGTGCCTTTTGAAGGCTTTCCACCTGGGATGCCAAAGCATCGCCCCCCAGACCAGGTGAAAACTCTTAATCTAGTGGGCGGTCGGAGGACAAGTTCAGGAGCGTGGGAGCGGGGCACCGTCCTGGTTCAATATAGATCGGGGACCAATGTGTTGCACTCAGGTGCTCAAAAGAACAATACTCCCTTGGCAAGACTAGCAAATACAAATTTACATTAACTTATGTTGGCAGGGGGGTTTAGCTAAATTAATACCATAATCCTATGCTTAAAAACTTTGATAGAAAAACAGACATTTGAGGTGATCAGATTCAGAGTGTTGGTGGTGTTGTAGGGTGGTCTATATGGCAGCTGCTCTCATTTCTGCATAATTTATTATGCACTCTAAGCCTGAGACTGCCATGCATTGAAAAAAGAAATATATATTTATTTATTTAAATATATATACATATATATTATAAAATATATATATATATAAAGAGATGCACTGAAAAATCAAAGGTTAAAGTGACGTTATAGTTAGATGTGGTATTATTATCGTACTTTGCATTAAAAAAATAAACTGAAAAAAGAAAGGTTAAAGTGATGTCATGGTTAAGTTAAAATATCAGTTTAAATTGAACTTTTTATAGTTTAAATCTTTTTATTGAAAGTTATCAGCATTGCGTATGCTTGGTATTACAAGAGCCATATCAATGCTATGGATACACATGTAGCATATGGCCCTGCTGGGCGATGATAGAGAATATAACAAAATAAAACCAAACCGTAACATTACATACCAACAAAGGAAGCCTATGAGAACCCCATCCCTCTGCCCCCCACCCCGTTCCTTGTCCACCAAATAAATGATCTTAAACTGTGCCCGAGTCCCACTAGCAAAGCGTGAGCCTTACTTCTCTGCCTGTTGTGGGTCAGAGAGCCGTAGCAGGTGGAGGTACCTGGGGCAGGTGAATTCTCTGAATTCGGAGGAAAGAAGGGACAAAAATGGTTGCCAGAGCTCATTAAACAGAGACCCCTTTCCTGCCAGTGTCAAGGTCAATTTCTCCATCCCCAGGACGTGACGCAGACGCTATAGCCAGCCAGTGAGGGTAGGTATTTGGGTGGTGCGCCAATGTGTTAGTATGTTTTGCACTGCGTAACCTAGCGCTATCGCCATCAATCGACCTCTACGGGACCTAAGCGGGTAGGTTAAAGGATTCGGAAGACCCAGGAGGACATAAGCGGGGAAGAAGAAGAAGAAAAGGCCCTTGAACCACACGGGGCTACATGGGCTGGCCCACCGAGTTTACACCAGCGGGGCAGAGGGTGGTTTAAACCCTCTGGAAGCCGGCTTTTGCCAGCAGAAACGGCTGCAGTAAGCACCCTAAGATGGCACCTGGGCAGAATTAATCATGCCTCGAACACATCCCCCATCCGGCCTACCCATCATGATATGGAATCTGTGTACCTACCTCTGACCATGAAGACCGAGCTTTTTGACTGATGCCCAGTGGAGCTACCTGATAGCTAAAGAGGAGATGGGCAGTGAACTACCCCTTCAGCCGTCACCTACCCAGCCGGTCTTTGGACAGAACTTACTTCGTCTCTCAGTTGTATTCTCCCTCCTACCCCTTTACTCCACCCCCTTTCTCTTCTACACTGTATTTATCACTCCTCTTTGCTCTTTAATTGTTTTCCCGTTGAGACCTAGCTGTTTGGCTGATGCCTGGTGGAGCTACCTGATACCTAAAGAGGAGATGGGCTGTGGACTTCCCCCTCGGCCGTCACCTACCCAGCCGGACTTTGGGCAGACTCTCCTTCATCTCTCCATCCTATCTACCTCCTACCCCTTACCCCGCCCCCTTACCCTTCTAAGCTCCATTTATTTTGTCTTCTACACTCTTGAAATGTGTTTCTAGTAACTGATGTAACGTGTAACTGATGTAATTTTGTAATTTCTGTGGAACCTTATGTAAAGCGCTCTGAGACCTCCTGGTCTAGCCAGCACTATATAAAACTATCAAAATAAAATTAATAAATAACCCTTCCCACAGGGGTACCTTGGGCCCACCTTAGGGGTGAGTCACATGTAATAAAAGGGAAGGTTAGGGCCTGGCACTGGATGCACTTGCCACGTCGACATGGCAGTAGAGACTGCATGCAAACACTGCAGTGGCAGGTCTGAGAACCCTTTAAAAGGCTGTTTGTGTGGGTGGCACAATCAGAGCTGCAGGCCCACTAGCAGCTTTTGACGTACAGGCCCTGGGCACACACAGTGCACTGTACTAGGGACTTAGTAGTAAATCAAATAAGCCAATCATGGAAACACCAATCCCTAAACACAATTTACAGGGAAAGCATATGCACTTTAGCACTGATCGGCAGTGGTAACGTACCCAGAGTCATAAAACCAACAAAAACAGGTCAGAAACAGAGGTCAAAAACTAAAAAGTCTGGCGGTAAACCCACTGAAAAGCCAGGTCTAACACCCCCCATAATAATCACCTCACAATATCACCTGCATAATATTATTTCATCTTGGGGTGATACTACAAATTGGTAAAAGAATTTATGAGCGCAAGTTCAGCTTTTCTGAACACCTTGCACTCATAAAATTAACACTTAGGTAATAATGCATTTCCTGATCTCTAGGAGAATTACATCTCTAATAACAGTACCACGTCAGTATTCAAATATGTAACACAGCCATAAACATATATTGATTCAGTAGGAAATTGGGTTAGTAGTTGTGTGGCCTGCACAAGTCAAGGGTCCCCTATTGTCCTTATTGGGAACCAAGCACTGTAGCGCTTGACTCTCTCAGCGTAGCGAGGCAGAGCAGTCCAGGACCTACAAAGGGGACATTATGTGCGCCAGCAATCACCATTCACTGGCGCACAATAATAACACTTAATAAATGATTGTCCAGTTGGTATTTATTCTTTACAAAAGGAGAAGCAAATTTATTGCACACTCACTACTAAATACTGCACAGTAATTTACAAAATTGTACACTGGCACATCTAAAATACCATAGGTGACATGCATACTTTTGACTACCTAAAGGGGTCATGCAAACAAATAAGGTAAGTCTATTGGCTTGGTTAAAGGGTCAAGAGAAACAACCACATGTAAAAGACATCACTTTGTGCGTAAAGGCAATCATTAATAATAATAATCAGGTGTAAATGCATTTATTACAGTTAATAAAGCATATTCACTATGATCAATAATCATTGTCAATGTTATTTTCTGAATAAAGCATTTAAAATTAGAAAAATGTGTCTGTGTATTTTTTATAAGTTTTACAACCATGAACACTGCAGTCATAAAAGCAGCCCCTAGAGGGCATCACATTTTGACTATATTACATGTAACCATAGATTTAGCTCTTAGAGAGTGCACAATCCATATACTTTTTTGTGCCACAATAGCTGCAACCACAATGTAAGCCCTAGAGAGCACTGCAATCCCAACTGTAGCGGAGAAGCTCTAGGCCAGGAAGTACTTTGAAACAATAGCAAAAAGGTTCAGAGGGTTCCTAGTTTCTAGGACATCGCAGACATAGGGTCAATCCTTTACTAAAACTCTTTAGGGGAGAGCTGCCACACTCCTGCAGCCCCCTCATGCTTCCTTGATTTCGGTGACGGTGCCCTCGTCCTCCTGGGGCCACCAGAAGTGAAAACAATTTAGCCACATATACAAGCTCCACGAGGCATTATGGGGCACTTCTCCTGGAACACTGCATATTTTAGTAATGGTTCTCCCACTGTGCCGGAAGCAGAGCCTTTTCTTTCATTTTTTTGGCAAGTGGCCTTGCACCTTGGGCCTCTTTGCTCTATCTTTGGGGATGCCTGGTTCCACCCGGGCACCCCAAATTCTCCCAAAGTTGGGGGCAGCCCAGGGAGCCAACCCCTGGTTGCCCTGCTGGCTCCCATGGAGCAGCTTCTCTTACTGTTGCCACTGGAACCAGTAGCTCTGCTCTCCCATACCCTCTCCGTGCAGGCAGTGTGTTGTTCTTCCAGTGACCACACGGTTTACCCCAGAGATGGGCACGGGGAGTGGGTGATGGGCACGCCACCACTGGGGGATGCAGCGGTGCTCCCCCACCCTTTGCAACAGCCTCCGGGGAGATGGGACCCCTAGGGGAAAAAGTGGAAATGGGAAGGGAGCTCCGCGCATGCCCCCTTCTTGAGGACATCAAACTGTTGAATCCTGTGCCTGACTTCGAGGCCCTGGCCCACTCCAGGGGTAGATTAAGAAACGGTGGTGGAGCCCCACAAGCTTTGTTGCTGGAAAGGATGCCAAATTTAAAAATTTCATAACGCGGCCCCTGTTGGGCTAATGTTGATGCTCTTAGGCTCATTTTACTCCTGGTGGTAAGCTCTAGCCACCAGGGACAGTTGCAGCAGACCTCTTCACCTCTAAAGGAGTTCAGTCTTCAAGGAGTTGGTTCCCCCAGCTCCCGGCAGCTGCCTTCCTCCTGGTCTTGGTTTCTGGACGCATAATTCCAGGGCTGTCCCTCAAATGATCCTCAGGCGGTGTAAGGGGGCAGGTTCACAGGCCCGTGGGGAGACCCACTGGTTCTGGGGTCAACTGGGCAGAGTCCTCAGTCCTGTATGGTTATAAGGGTGTTCCTCCTTCCAGTTTGATGTGGCAGTCCTAGGGTCTAGCAGCGAAGCACAGAGAAATCACCAGGCAAAGAGAGATTCTCCCCTTGTGCAAGAGTTTTAAAGGGGGGAGGAAGATTCAAGCAGCCAGGCACCCCATGCCAATCCTAGGGTGTCATGTCACCTCTCCACCCCTGTCCCAACCATCCTGCATAGCATACTGGGACAGTTCAATATGGTGTCCGCCAGGAGTAAATGGTCACACATACCTCCCAGAGTCTTGAACACCAAAAGTTCAAAGAGAGTCCCTTCCTGGGTTGTTTCCAGCTGTCTGTGCTTCCTCCTTTGCGCAGTGGGCCTATGCTGTCTCCAGCTCTTGGGGCCGTGTGACAGGTAATTAACAAATGCAGATATTCTGTTGCCGCCCTTTTCTGGGCAAGAGCCGCGGGAAGCACTGTTAATTACTCCTTTTGTGTGGGGCGGCCTTTCTTCCTGCTAATGAAGATAAATGTAATTAACCTGGCACAGCAGGGTGACAAGAGGCCTGGGCTCTGATCCTGAGCTGAGCCAGAAAAACATGACAGTTCTGGTTGACCCATAAGTTGTACAATAAACATTGTTACACCCAATCCGAGAACTCACAGGTCTCTGGAGGGCAAAGAGAAGCGAAACTGCACTCTAAGGCAGTTTTCTCCCTAGGTGTGTAATAAAGTCTAATTACAGAAAAAACAGTAAACCACACTGACTTTTCCTATTAGCGTATACTAAAAATTATAAGACCTACCCCAGGTCAATATCTAGTCCTGCAGAGTCCCCCGTGTCAACCTACCTGTGCACAGTTACTAAGCTGCGCACAACAGTAGTCCATCAAGTTAAGAATGCAAATATCCCGAAAGTGGAATTAGAGAAGTGTCTTCATTAGGGTTGAAAATGTCAGGAAAAGATCTACATTTATCTGCAACCATGATATATATACCATTACACCTCTGGGTCAAACATGCTTTGAACCAATGAGAAAGGCTGTCTGGTGCCTACCGTTTGGCATGCCAAAAACAAATATCTATTCATCCAGCAAGGGCAAATCATTTGGATGGAGATCATTTAAAAGGCTTGTCCATCTAGAATCTTCTCCCTTGGCACCTCAGGTTGGAAGACGACTTTCTGAAATTCTGACAATGGTCGAAAACCCTTCTATACACATCAGCCTTTTAGATGGCTGTCAGTGTAACACCTAATCCAGAAGTAGTATCCAAGTATTAATTTGCTTGTTAAAGATATGAAAAACATCTTTACAGCCCTTTATAAAAGGTTTTCACCTGAAAGGAACTATGTGTACAGGCATATTTTCCATGGGAATCATTTACGTTTTCAAGCATTTTTTAAGACAGCCCTCAAGACAGTTCAGCAATCACAAACAGGTTTTCTACTGTGTGTTTCAGTGTGGTGTAAGAAACATGACTTGAGGATATAGAAGCCCGACAAGGGCAAGTGAGAATGGTGTTTTGTGCTAAAGTGCAATTGGAATATATTTTTGTCTTCTTCTTCTTAAAGTACAATAATTCTACATATGTCCAGTTCTCCAGGATGGACTAAATATGTAATATATTGAAGCCACATTCTAAATGAGCATCCTCATTAAGTTGAAGCGAGTCATATCTGAGTGACTCTATTTCCTAGTGCACATAACTCCCAGGACCAATTCCTAATCTAACAACCTTTAAACACCAACACAAAAAATAGAGGAAATACCAGCAATCTCAGAAGCATGCCCATGATATGTAGACCCTTCTATCCGGATGAGTCACAACAATTTCATACAACTTAATCAAATCTTGTAATTTGGAATCATCATTATTTGTTCAAGTATATGGTTATGGTTCAAAAGTGTTCAATATCACACCTGTGGGTTATGTGTTCTTCAGAGCTATTTGTATCAAACGATTAACAGTATCTTTATAGATGTACTAAGCATGGGAACTTTCCAATAATTAAAGATATCCATACCATATGTTCTGGGTATTGTTTTGTTCGTATGGGAGTGAGAAATCTTCACATCTGAATGTGTACCATTTTCCCTTTCTACTACTTAAATCCCACTACTGTAGTATACACGGTTACCATTCTTTAACCATGTGAGAAATTAATCCTCAAAATGTTTGCCAAGCCAGCAATGCCAACATTATTCCTGGAGGGTAGAATCCACGCCTGGCAGGGGCTACTGGGTCACAGCTGTGGGGCCTGGAGTCCTTTGCCAGTATTGTCTCAGGATCCGTCCTACTATGACTCTCCAAACTGGGCCAAGTACAACCCCTTCAGCATTTGATAGGTTGGTTGTGATGGCGAGCACTAACAGACGTCTCAGGGAAGTTAGTGTGGGGATACAACAGGCTCAGAGCTCAACAGACACCCAGCAGCACAATAACAAGATTCTCCAGTCAAGTTCTTCTCTTAGCAAAAATACAGTACTTATTACATGATAAGATGCAATACTTCACATTACACAGAAGTACTAAATAGCCTGATATGCATGTGCTAGGCTAATACAGCTAGGAAGGCTGGCCTCTCATCACTCTACCCCCCTGTTCTGCCCTTCTCTCATACAAGGGACATTAAGGTGTAGAAAACATTGCACGTGCAGCGCTTCACCTCTTTAGTTATTAGCCTCTTTAGGGCTATATTAGGGTTCAGTCTCTCATCTGTTCTCTGGGGTCCGCCTCCTGTTCTCTGCTCTTGTTCACTAGTGGTTTGCCAGCCACAGCTGAATTAGTGGCTGCCCTGCTCAAGTTGGGCACCCACAGATTGCATGGGAGTGTCCTGGACCAATGGTGATGGTCGCCCTCTTCTGTGCTTAATTGTGTCCACATCATGTTTGTTACGTGATTGGAGCTTACTACTTCCTCAGGAATGGGGAGTTTTGGTGAAAGTCGCTGGGCCTCCCTGGGGTGAGGTGGTGATGCAGTCATACTTCCCGAAGCATGACCCGAGTAGCTGACATGAGAGCTTCAAACTCTGTGGGCAGCAATGGCTGCCCTAATTGGATGTTCTGAGAGTTAGCACCAAGGGCAGCCAATCAATGTTTTGGTACACTGGGACAAAGTGGCTAGAGGCAGTAGTTTCTTCTTCTGGACGATGTAGTGCACGCAGTACACCATTTGCTATAGCAACACAAAAAGGTGATGGACAGAATGCCAAACATTGACAAACATTCATCCCCAGTACGGAGATATGGGCCTAAATCCATTGTTTTTCTGCTCACCATGCCATTCCAGTTCGGACCAGATGTAAGTCAGTCTTGACCCTGCTTCCCATGGCAACAGTCCAGTCTGAGCTGCCAGGCTAGGTCCTCCCTGGACCTGAAACAAGCATCCTGGGAAAGGTTTCGGGGTATCACCCCCCCTCATCAGCCAGGCTACCTTGAATCCAATGGCATAGTAAGCACAGGCACCACGCCTGAGTATATCCTTCCCATTTGGCGGAATATACCAGTCCCCGGATGCCTGCATCACGTCTAGGGAGGACCTGGCCTGGCAGTTAGGACTGGACTGTTCCCTTGGGGAGCAGGGTCAAGACTGATTTGCATATGGCTGGGTCCAAACTTGAATGGCATGGTGAGCAAAACAACAATGGATTTAGGCCCAGATCTCTGTACTGGGGATGAATGTTTAACAATGTTCAGCATTTCGTCCATCATCTTTTTGTGTTGCTAAAGTATCTGGGCTAACCTCAAGTATAGTCAGTTCAGAAAACCCGGGAGCAGGCACCACAGTTTCATAGCGTCATTCTTCAATGGTGTGGATCACTCAGTCACTTTGGGCTCACAAACCAGTGTTGTGGGTCAACGGCAATTCCTTCTTCAGGGGTGCAGACTGATTGGTTGCATTCCAACAAGTGCCGCTTCTGCGATGGCAGTGATAACCTTGGGATTCAGACACATTTCAGAAGTGCTGCTGATCCTCGGCTTGAGTTCAATGACTGGTCAGGAGCACGTCATTCACATTCTTCTTGAGTCTCTGATGGATGGAACCACAGCACCAGGGTTAACCACTCTTACCTAATCAGTTCTCTGCTCCTGCAGGGTCTGCTCTCTCCTGCTCTTGCTTTAAGGCAGGACATTCAAGTAATTCCAGGACAGTGAAAGCAGTTCTTCCTCCTGATCAGATTTCAGGAAATGTTGCCTCAGCTCTGGGATGCTGGCTATCAGGCAGACACCAGATCTAGTTGCACAGTAGTCCTCTAAGAACTCTGTGGAGCACAACCTCCTTGGTTAAAAAGAACTTGGAACTGTAACAAAACGTGGGTCAACAGCTCTCACTCTTGTGTATTTAGTCTGCACTTTCAGAACCAGTTGGCGTCTGTTCTCTTTTCATGTGCTCTTCTAAGGCTGTCTATCAGACTCAACCTTTGTCTTAATTGATGCTCCTCTCCGCAAGACTGTCTCCAGGCTAGAGCACCCAAAACAGGGGAGCAATGAGGTGTGAGCAGTGTCCACCTCACTATCATATCCACACCTGACAGTGATCAGGAAGAGATACAAAAGGATGGCCCTTTTAAAAAAAACTTCACCCTCTAACAGGAAGCGCATTCACACCCTTATCTCCTGCCATCCACTAAATTGCAGTCTCTAGAAAGACCAACCAGCAGTCCTCTGGGTTTGAGGATCTAAACTAATTTCTAAGAGGGAGTCTGTCTCCTCTTTCCCCACTTCAGTGTCTAAGGGCCCTCTCCATTCTCAGAAATGTTAGTAATACACTTCAACTGTTCAGAAAAGTAACCTTACCTCCATATTGCATACATGAACAGGCCAGGACTTTCAAAATGGAGCCTCAGGTCTGTGTCACACTGGTTTACTCATACCATCAAACAGTGTGCCTGATTAGGCGTAAGCTTTTGCACACACATTAACAGTTGCGGCCGGCATGGCTTACGGATGGGGGGACGGGGTGGGTGTGCGACGGGCGAGTGGTCGTGAGGGAAGTGGCGGGGGTCGCGTGGGGAGGGGGGGTTTAAATAACAAACAGAAAATTTAAAACATACATTTCCCGGGTCCTGCGTCTTGACTGCTGGGTCTGCTCCTGCTTTCCTGCCTCCGCAGGAACAGGAAGCCGGCAGCCTCCCTCCCCTCCCTAAGCCAATCACAGCGCTGTAATGGCAGCATTGTGATTGGTTGGGACGCCGACCACACAGGCGTCTATGGGGAGGCCATTTTCTACATGTAGGCTGCATGCAACCTACATGGAGAAAAGGGAGAGTGTGCATCACCACACAGTCAGGACCCGCAGCATTGGGCAAGCCACTCCTCCCCTGCCCTCAAGCAGGGGAGGAGTGTATTTATAGTACCATTTTATGTTTCTACTTCTCGCAGTGCCAGAAAGCAGTGGGGCAACGCTGCTCCACCCACATGGAGGAGCCGCCCCTGCACATTAGATTAGCCAGAGTCTGGTGCCAAAATGCAAAAACCAGGATACCAGATGCTCTCAGAAGAGCATGCAGCGCAGAGGATACAACTGTACTCCATGAACATTCCCGTCCCAACAATAACGTAGAAAAGAAAACCAAAATAACCCTGTTATAAGGCCATTTCCTGGTATTAACGGGGTAACTGAGGCAACAACCAATACGAAATTTATGAGTTGTCCCATTATTTGATAGAAACTTTGTTTTTGATGAATGTGTTGCTCTGTTTGAAGCTACTACAGATGAAATACATATAAAAATAAAATAGCCATACAAATAAAATATGTGTTTTTATTATGCTATGAAAGCTGGTTATGTTCATTCACATATGAGCTATGAGGGATTCCAAAAGGTCAAAAAAGGGGCCTAGTTAAAGATGAGTACAGCAGACCACTGGTTGTTGTATTATGGTCTGAACAGTTATAAGAATCAGAAGAAAGCACAGCTTTGAGCAAAGAAGGGAGTGAATAACTAGGGTATTAGAGGTAATGAGTAGATAAATACGCAAAGCATTTAACATCCGTGAATATACAGCTGAGCAAATATCTTAAAGTTCAGTTTTGCTGCGACTAAAAAAATGGTCAAAGAAATAGTAATGTAATAAGAAAATGGACATCATTTACAGCCTGTATGGAAAGTATATTAATAAGCAGTCAACAGTCTTAATATTAAACCATCACTCCCCTGTCATATGTGACTGTGACTAAAGTTCTACAATGATGTGTAGTTTGTGTGAAGCAAGTTAGCAAGCTGCAATATGCTCACTGGTCTGATTACGGAAAACACAGCCATCCACCATAAGCTCAAGTCAAGCAAGAAATTGTTTTTCAGGTATTCATTGAGCAAGCATGAAAGCACAGAGGAAGCAAATGTTGTACCCAGAGATAATCATCACTAAGTACATTGCAAAATAAGCTTTGACAAAGCAAATAGGCTTTGCCTTTGCGACCTATTTGCTTTGGCAATGCTTTTTAGCCAAGTTGTATAGTATCCCCGAGGGTGTGCAGCGTGATTTAAAAAATAAGTTAAAAAAGGTGCTGTAACGTGGCAGTCACATCATTTTGTAGGCATGCACACAACGCATGCAAATGCCTTTAAAATAAAATAAGGTGTTCTCTTATTTACCAATTTAGATTAGTAAATAAATAAAAAAAATTGTGAGAAAGTGTGTTTTTTAAGCACAGATGAGGAGGGAGCAGCATAGAGGGCAGGGGTTGTAACAGTGAGGGCCGGGTTAGGTGGGGCAACATGGGGGCGTGGGAGAAGAAATCAATGCAGGGGTAATCAAAGGACATATAGGGCGGAAGTGGGGAGAAGAAGCAATGGGCCAGAGAAGGCGGGTACTGGTAGGTAGAAGCAACACAGAGGACAGGGGTGGAGAGGAGAAACAATGGTTGAGAAAGGAGGAGGTGAAGGTGAGGGAAGCAACAGAGTGCAGGTGTGGGGACGAGAAGCAACAAGAAGCAGGTGCAGGAGAAGCACATGGGTGAGAAAGCAACAGGGGAAAGTACACAAGGGAAAGTGCACCATAGAGTAGGTGGGCAGAAGCACACGGGTGACAGACAGCAATAGAGATTGCAAAATAGAGAGAAGTACATGAGGGAGACAGCTTGAAAACACATGCAATACTAGTGAGTGCTTAACCCAAGAGAAAAAAGTAGTGCTTGAAAAGCAAGCTGTGGAATCATAGAAGCTAGCCAATCAAAATAAATAATAAAGAGGCTATGCTCTATGGGAGGGACAAACACAAGATTGACAAGCTGAGACACAAATAAGAAGTAGGAAAACAATAGTGACAGGAAAGTCAACCAATGGTAAGCAATGGGTGGGCTCTAAGCCCATGTATCTTCTTGGCAAGCCCATAACACGTCTTGCAGTAGACAGCATGCTCTGTCTACTAGGTTCCACCTAAAAAACACAGACCATGTTAGTGCATGTATCTCCATGTCATTTGAAAAAATACAAAGTGATCACATACCAAAAGCATGAAGTACAAGTTGAAACAAGGTTTGGCAAATCTAATTGGTCTTGGCATTAAAAAGCTGAGCTATTGGTTTCACCGATGATTTTTGCCAAGTGCAGGCAATATTGGAGTGATTCCAAGATGGTCTCTATCCAATGGGACACATACTCAGACGTGCTTTGTTACAGTTGTGTAATGCCCCTTGCTTGCACATGTGCTACGATGCATGGCAGCCATTTTTAATGTACAGTTAATACATTGCAGAAGGCCATATTAGAAAAGCAAATTAAAATGTATAAATCATCACTAGGAAGTGTGAGTGAAGTGCAAAAAAGGAGGCAAGTGTCCCGGCTGCACTTTCCAGCTTCTGGGCCCGCAAACATAAAAAAAGAAATCCACAGGTGTTAGGATGGGGAGTGAGGCGAAGCGCTTCGAAGAGTGGGGGATGGGGGAAGCAATACAGAACGTACAGAGAGTAAACAAATACAGTGAGAGAAAGAATACATGTGCATTCACTTGGAGTGCTTAATCAAAAATGAAAAAAGAGTCCCATCAAGTATACAGTGGAAGGATATAACTCATCTAATCAGAATACTTTGAGACCAAAATGGTCCTGGATGGGGCAAACACAAGAATAAGGATGAAAGGCATTGAATCGAAAGCAGAGAAGTGAGTTATTTGAAAAGGCGATCCAATAATGAGCAATAGGCTGACACAAAGCTCCCTCTATATATATGCAATGATTTGGAGACAACAGGCTTCGCCAACGGCCATCTGAGGCTGTTCGTAAAGAAGACTTATAATCAGAAATCATACTAGGTCATCCAAACACCGCTCAAGAAGAGCCGTTAGCTTGCACAATTTAACCATATACGTAGCTATATTAAGGGGCACAGGAATGACCACTTGTGAAAATGGAACCACTTCTTCAACTGTAGAACATTCCTGGTCCTCTGCAAACAAATTGCCCCTTAAAAGTGGGCACAGTTGGCTACTATCTTGCACTAGACATCACGGACATTAGACAGTGAGGTGATGAGCCAAGAGATAACCGCATTGACTTTAAGGACGAGACCCAGGGCAATGCAACTGAAACAGCTGGAAAGCAGTGAGAAAAACTGAAATACTGCACTCAAACATCTCCTAGAAACAAATCTGGTGACAAGTGAACTAGTCTTTTGGTGACTTTGGCTTCAAAAAACAGTTTAGCACCCACAGGAGACTCAGGAGGGGAACTGCAACCTGATGATTTATGCGTGATTGGGATCTAGTAACTTGTGCCTACTTAAATCCCGAAAGAATTAACTTGAAGAGAGATTATGAGGGATGTAGGCTCACAAAGATGTTTCCACTGAAATACTTTTTAGTTTTCAAATGTAAAACTGCTAGTCTTTCAGATAAAATAATCTAATAGATACTGAAAGTTCAATTTATTCATTCATTCATTTAGGAGTTTTATAATACACCACATTGCACAGTTTGTAACCTTTTAGTTACTACAGAACACAAGGGCAATAGGAACAAACAGCAAAAGGTGCACTGTATTTTGAATTAGTCCATATCCTTGATGTCTTTTCTTTTCAAAAAATTCTTCTTTATTATTCATTTGTTATATAAACATTAAAAACAGCCGACGCGTTTCATCCAACTTGGGACTTCTTCAGGGCTGCAAAAATTCATAAAACAATACATATAAGTGACACATATAACGACATTTCGACAAACAATTTCTAAAAAGCAAAGTGACATAATCCGAGTACACATAAAAATAAAGTTGAAAATTACAACATCAATTCAATTCTCATGAAGGTTACAAAAGACACCACTAAACAATTCTAGACAAACACAAAATGACTACAATAACTATCATATCAGTGAATATTAAAAAACTATTACAAAACAAGTTTATACATGTTATTTGCACATATTATTTGCACAATGGCTAGTTAGAGTTGCAAATCGGCTGGACATACCAACATGACTCAATCACTTAACACATGAGAATGTAATCTCAATGTAAAGATTCAGGCCTGCCCTGACTTACCTTTGCTGGGTGAGTCCCTCAAACCTTGCTGGTCTGCACCGCTGACTTTCTTCACTTTCCACAAGACTTGCTGTTGCCAAGGCTTGTTGGTTCCAATCCGGTTGACAATACCTCAGTAAGCTGCAGACTTTGTGGAACACTCTGAATCTAGCTCCTGGTCATCGTCGATGCCTCCAGGACCTCGTGGCTGAAGAGTCAAAACACCCTTGATCACCTGAAATCACCCGACCGTGGGCATCCATCTTCCTGGCCCCGGGTCACTGGCAAGTGACTGTGAACACTGTCCCTTCTGCTTTCAGGTCTTCTTCATCCTGAATCCAGCCTTGGATTCCACCTGACACTTCTCCAGTCTTCACAAGCAGCAAAACTTCTTCGGCTTCCATTGAAAACGACGACGTGACCCGACACCAAAAGACACCTATGCACCCGGCTTCCCTGTGTGAGGTAACTCGTGCACTCCGGTGCTCCTGTTGGTGTTGGCCCTCGAACTACTTACCTTGTAAGTGGCTTGCTTGTAGACTCTCTAGAAGTACCCTAAAACTTTAAAATTCCAACCGCGACTTGGTCCATTGAAATCAATAGGGAACCCGCGGCTGTGTTCTCACACTGCACGCGTCTCCTGGGGGTCCTTTACTTACCTGCCTTGGGTGGATTAGTGAGGCCCTAGCAATTCTACAGGCCCTAGGCCTTGTCCCCTTGCAAGTCGACATTCCTAAACCTCTTTTTTAGTATATGGTCTGGTACGCCCCTAGGGCCCCAGCCATGTTTGTGCTTAACTTATGGTGAAATGTTGATATTTGCATATGTTCCTGACTTCTAATCTCATAAAGAGATTAGTAAAGTGTGTCTAGTAATAAATACATATATATTTGATATATATACCTGTGTGGTGTCCTTTCATTTGGTAATTCAAGAGATTATAAGGTAAAACAAGCTGCTTTACATTCCTCTGAGACTTAGCCTGAAGGCTGCTCTCCACAGTTACCACTAGTATAGCTTTGTTTAAAAGGTTGTCTTAAACCTATCTACTATAAGAGTCGAATTGGACTGGTGCAAGGTGGCCACTATAACTAGTGACCAGCATATGCCAGGCCAACTTCTCACAGGGGCAAAGGGCATTCCACAGTCTTAAACCTTGAACGCCTTAGGATCTGCTTTTGTGTTTAATCCACTTATATGACTGTTGCTAGTCGACCCTCTTAAAGAGATGAGTGCCCTCTGTGGACGTGTGCAGCACTGCAGGCATCCAAGTACCAGCATTGAATGCTTTCTGTCTCAGGTTCAGCAAAGATGGGCCTCTTTCATTGGTCATTGGACCACAGGAGAACCCCCTGCACCTCCTCAGGAATCTGGTGGAAACATCGGCTTGTTAGTGATGTTTAATATTTCTTAATTATTTCATTAGTAATGTAATTGCTACTGCCGGAATACAAGATAGTAAATCCAGGTATTCACTGCGATTTTATGAGTGAAAAAAGTTGTTCTTCACTGTTGTGTCGTATCAAAGGGCGGCAGGGACTTTCCTCAATTTTCTGTGCCTTTCCCAGTTCCCTAAAGATTGAGCAAGACACTGGAATGACTAATTACGGGCTGGCCGCCTGGACCCCTACATTCAACAGACCTGCTGGAGGCAGTTGGAAGAGGGCAGTGGTCTTGCCCTGCCAGCTGCATTTTCTGATAGCAACCAGGAGTCTAGGCAGAGCCACACCTGGCAGGAGAACAATAATCCTTGCTGACTCAACTCACTGAGAGCCTCTGTCAGTCCATATGCTGGCTCTCCACTTTCTAATTTTGTGTGGAGAGCATGGCAGTGTGAAGTGGGGAGAGGAGGAATGGTCTACAGCGTAGTGAATGAGGGTGTCGGTCATCGCACCATCACAGGTACTGGGACTTCATAAAATATTTTGACATGGTGGGGAGAAATCACCAAGAGTGGCAGGAAGATAGCATTACGTTTTACAATCTTTGAATGGGGGAGGGGTGAGCACTGCTTGGTGAATGGAGCAGTGGAAGCACCCCAGGTTCTCTTTCGTGGCTATATTTGAGGCTGATAGGCAGAGAGCAAGAATTAAAAGTCAAAAGGAGGTGGGAAGGGCATGGGATGACAATGTATAGGTCCCCCACGACTTCTCTCCCCATCACAGATGCTTTATCATTGTGCTGGTCCACATTTGACAAAATCTATTAGGGAACCTGCAGGTATGAATTTCTAAAGTTTTAATAGGAATAGCACCAAGAAGCATAAAGTGGCAAAGATAGTCAATGGTTGCCATAGACCGGGATCTAAGTGCAATTTAACGCTGACCAGGAAAGACCGTGGGTTGGATACACAAATCAGTTTTGTCATGGTCAAACATTTTACCTTCTGACTTTAGTCCTTGAAGACTCAATCCACCACAAAAGGACACATCTAAAGCAGTCCAAGGACCTCAGGGGATGCATCTAGAGACTCACAGGGTGTGAGGCAGAGACCAACAGCAGGGCCTAGTTCAGGTCCAGTTGCCACTGGCAGCTGGGCAGTTGCAGAAAAGGCCTCTTGTCACGTGTTGTGTCCTTGAAATTTGAACAGGAGGTCAACCTTATGACTCTTGAATTCCATGTCTTTGTTTTGGGTACAAGAGAGAGCAGGTTCAGCAGCGTCCTGAAGTGGGTGTCTGGAGGTGCCCCATTTATGCCTGGCATGAGCTAGTGGGTGGGAATTACTCCTGGGCATGCGCTAACCAATGTGGTAATAGTTCCAGGGCCACCCCAACCCACTGTGGGCATTTTCAAGCTGGCAAAAGTCTTCGCTCACACTTAAGTTGGGCTCTGAGGGCTAAGGGTGGGATGGGGAGTGTATTATGGTAATCCTAGTGTCAGTCAGTCAGTCAAAATTACTTTATTCGGTTCATAGCAAAAACCATAAAAGTACATTGAACATAAAACAGTACAACCATTTAAAAAACATTAGACATAAAATTACAATAAATATTTACTCCGACAATAAAAAGATATACACTATAACCATGTGATCTTTTTCCTCAATCTCATTGAAATTACTAAAAAAGTGGCAATATTAAATATTTCCCAAGGAGAACCCAACATCTGAAGATACATGAGAGCTGGTTTCGCCTGTCTAAAGCCTTTGTTTTTAAAAAGAGGAATGATGTATTTTTTGCGGATTAAAGACAGGTGTTCACAGAAAAAGATAAAGTGCATAGTGTCTTTTATTGAGAATCTGTCGCATGAACAGATCCCCAAATCCTTCTCCTTAGTCCAACCAGGGGAGTCAGTCAATAAGAGATGGAATTTGTTCAATCTGAACTTAATTAATAAGAAACGATGGTCCATCTTATTGACAATACCCAAGTAAGGCTCTAAACTGTTAGATGTAGTGATCAGCTGATGTGCCTTTACAGTGGGTTTGAGTAATTCTCTTTCCTCCCTTGTTAACATAGCCCTCTGTTTATGTGTGTCTTTAGCCCATTTTAGATCCCCCCTTACTATAGTGCTTGGATTCTCAAATAACTCAGGTCGGCCCAAATACCTTGCTAGAGTTTTAATTTGATTCAACCACGATATAGTTTTGCCATACTCTAAGGATAGGCAATCTTTTAAAATTGCATGGTTCAATTCTAGTTCAGGATTTAGCCAAATCGAGAGCCATTTCAAAAGTGGGGCAATGGCTATACGGTCAGTTAAGTAGTCAATCCCACACTCTTGATGCACTATATAGCTTGATGTAGAACATGGGAGGGATAATAGTGATTTTAGGAATCTATTTTCTACAACTTGTAGATCAGAAATATTTTTAAAACCCCACAGGTCTGCCCCGTATAATGCAATGGAGGTGCATTTTGCTACGTAGACCTTCAACATGGCTTGCATGGGCTTCACCCCCAATTTGCGTCCAAATTCAAGGACAGCAAGTGTGGCCCTAGCAAATGCATTGCGTTTGGCAGCCAATTGTGGGGCCCAAGTAGACTTGTCATCAAAAATGACACCTAAATAAGGGAATCTTGAGACCCGAGATAGAACATGACCTTCACAAGACATGGTTTTAACTCTCTTTGGGATAGAGCCCACAAACATCACATGGGATTTGGAGTAGTTCACTCCAAGATCAAGTGCAATCATAAATTTAGCAAAAGAATCTAAAAGCTTTTGGAGCCCTACAGCCGTACGTGCTAAGAGAGCGGCATCATCAGCATACAATAATGCTGGAATCTCAAATTTGCCTGCCCTAGGAATATCCTTGCATGACTTAATTAGTGTGGGGCCCAATTCATTAATATATAAAGTAAAAAGCAGGGGGGCTAAAATGCATCCTTGCCTAACGCCGTTAGTGATTCCAATTATATCCGTGGAGTTGCCCTGCCGGTCATATCTGACCGTGGCGGTGAGGTCTCTATGCAGATCTGCTAGAAAATAAACGATGTTAGCATCTATTCCACAGTTTAATAGTAACCCCCACAATTTTGAACGATTCACTCGGTCAAACGCCGAAGACAAGTCCATAAAGGCCAAATACAAGGCCCCTTTTTTAGCAATGGTATACTTGCCTATTAAAAGTTGGAGGTTCAGGCTCTGGTCTATGGTCCCGCGGCCTTTTCGAAACCCATATTGTAGACACGAGAGAGTGGCTGTGTCTTCTAACCAATCAGTTAGTCTGCTCAGGACCACACGCCCCAGAACCTTAACAGCTGAATCAATAAGGGAGATCGGTCGGTAGCAACTGGGATCCCCCCTGTTCCCTTTTTTAAAAATGGGTATGATTACTGATTTGGACCAGGTGTCAGGAATCCCAGCAACACATACCCGGTTAAAAACATTGGTTAATACTATGGACCATGTCTCAGGATCAGATTTAAAGAGGTCCGCTGGTACGCCATCAGGGCCAGGGGCCTTATTACTTGTCATCTTGCTGATGGCCTCGACCACCTCTTGCTTAGAGACTAATAAAGTATAAGGGTTCGCAGTGGTGGGAGATATACTCAATTCACCGCTAGATCCCATTTCATAGACTGTTTTAAAATGTGAGTGCCACGATTGTTTCCCGATGCCGCAGTCTAGTTGATCGTTTCCTATATCCGAAAAAAAGGGTTTATTGACCACAGACCAAAACTTTGCACTATTTCTAATTACGTCCACGCTGGAAAGTTCTTCCCAGGCTTCCTCCCTAATCACCTTTTTCCTGGCATCCAGAGTTTTCTTGTATTCTTTTCTCAGCTCCGCAACCAAAGTCCTATTCACTGGCTTAGATTTCAGGGCGGCCATTAGCTTTCTGTTGGCGGATGAACAGCTTTTGTCAAACCAACCTGGCTCTGCCTTATCTGTGTGTTTCCCGGGACGACTCAAGTCGGCAAAGATCTGACTACAGATGGCTGAGTAAGCCAGAAGGACCTCATTATCCCCTGCTTCGGGGTCCAGGCAGATTTTTAACTCAGAGCCAACCTTACTATTCAAGTTGTTATAAAAGTCGCCAGGGATTACTTTGCACCATCTGATTCTGCGCGCCTGATCTAATGGGCAAATATCGGATTTATCCACTCTTGTTGGAGGTTTAGCCAGTTTTTCGAAAATGTTACAGAGTATTAGGTTCACAGGGTTATGATCACTTAAATGGGACCAGGTCGTCTCATATTTTTTAATATTAGCCCCCAAAATAGAACTAACAAAGATGTAGTCAATAACCGAGTCTTTCCCAGTTCCTTTAAAAGTGGGAATAATTTCTCCCTCCATAGACGGGAGGAACAGACCGTGGTCTGCCAAGATGGATTCAAGGAGAAGTCCCGCCGCTGAGTGTTCAAAGTGTACAGCACTTGAATCAATCGGTCCCAGAGGATCCGAGGAGAGACAAAGATGTGGACAGCCATGGATGTTAAAATCACCCATCACTATAGTAAGGCAATTCTTACTGTTGAGATTATTGGTCTCCATGCGGTCAGCTAAAAAACTATTTAATGCGGCAAGATGGTCGGTCGTGGCAACTCTATCATAAGAGTTATAAAAATTCATAACCAAAAAATCAGGTCCCTCATTCATCTGGATAAAAATAGCCATAAAATTTGGCGAGCCTGTTTCTATTTGAGAGGATGAGCCAGGTATAGATGCTGAAATTAACATTGCCAGCCCTCCCTTCGCCCTCCCTGAGCTAGATGGAGTGGCGGATACAAAAAAACTCTCGTACCCATCCATGTGCAGCGTGTCCTCAGTGTCCCATGTCTCTTGTAGACCAATAATGTAACCTGATCTAATTAGATCTCTCCAGGTGGGATCATCTACTTTACTTCTAAGACCGGCTACATTCCAAGAAATCAATTTAAAAGAAGAACCCAATGGCTCCTGAATTAAACCTAATGAAATGGAACCGCAAATTGAGGGATTCACAATTGGAAAGACAGGGACTTGTATATCAGGGGAGGTGACTTGATCGCTGGTCTTTAGTCACTCAATGTCATCCAAATTGGAGAAGACCTCAAATCTATTGGAGACAGGGACAGCAAAATTATTATTGGAGCTAAATCTAGTACCAAGTCCAAATGGTTGAAAGGAAAATGATGAGCCAAAGTGAGATGGAGGATAAAAGAAACCCAAGGGGAGAATATTCACATAATCTTTATGGATTCTCACAGACCCTGCCTGTCTTAGGATGTCAGTTACTAACCCTGGGGATCTAAAACTTATAACTATACAGTCACCCTCTAGATGTTTAACAGTCTTGCCTACCCATGGTACCCTTCTAATCATCATAAAATGCTTATTAAGATGATGGCCCAGAACTGTTTTATTTGTCAGATAATGAAGGGCCTTATTTCTCAAGGAAGACCAATGTTCCTTTTTATTTTGCTCTAATTTAGGCACATTGGCTAGAATGATAGTGTAGGGGCATGCCTCAGCTGGTAAGTGTAAGGAAAAATCCCCTCCTTGCTGAGGAGCAGGAAGATGTGAGCCCCCCTCCTTAGTCTGCGTTTGCCCTGCCGTTTCTAAGGTCTTACCCAAGTTATCTAAGGCTGGTTGCGACGTCGTAGATCCTGGGCAGATGGGCGCTACCGAGGGTGCTGGTTGTTGTGTGGAAGTGATCATGGAGCTCAACAAGTTATCTACCGAAGCCGTGAGTGTACTTAATGTATCTCCTACAACGTTATTTAGACCTGTTTGGGGTTCTTTGCTTCTGAGGTGAGATTCCATGATACAGATACGGTCCTCTATTCTTTTTAGGGTAGCTATTATAGGCTGTATTAATGAGGTAAGATGTACTTCCATAGTTGTAATAATACTAGCCATAAATGTCTCCCTATTCTGGTCCAGCTCTACATTTAAACTAGTTCGTCTATTCTCGCCAGAATCTGCCCTGACCAAGTGAAGAGAGCTAGAGTTCAGTTTCTCCTGCCTAGGAAGAGGAGTGGTAATCCTTGGTTGCTTAGCCTGCTTTCGATGCCCCGCAGGGTTATTTATGGCTTTCCTTTTACCACTCACAGAGTTTCCCCCATTACACTTAGTACCATTTTTCGACTTGGACTGTCTAGTATGGATAGCCACGGGTGAGGGGACACTGCTATCTGTACTTAAAGGAGTAATACTAGTGGAAATGGGAGTAGAGTCATCCACCATCAACTCATAAGGGATAACACGGGGATACACAGCTGCCGGTATGACATTCGAGGAGGGAATATCAGCTGTGGGTTGCGAGATACTTAGGTGGCCAATAGGCTCAAGAGAAAGTCGCCGTTCAACCAAAGCAATTTCATTGACTACGGCTGTTTCAGCCTGTTTTAAATAATTGTCCAAAGTCCCCATGCCTGCCACCCTCGTACTTAGTTTTGCGTTCCCTCGTTGCATGGCTCACGCCGGTCGTAACAGAATACGTAACAATGGATTGTGCGACTCACCACAGCAGAACAGCAGTCAATAAGGGATTAAGGAATTAAGGATCAGGCCAGATGTAAAGGGGATAGTCCCAACCCAACCTCTTCCGACCTCTGACGGCCTCAGACGGTCCGCCCTTTGTCCGGGCTTCGTCCGGCGCGCGCCCGCGCGCGTCCCGCGTCGCGGGGGCTCTCGATCACTTTATGCGCTTCAGGCGCGCTTCCGCTGACGTTGGCGGGCTCGTCCCGCAGGGGCCGCCGGGAGCTGTAGTTCCCCTGCACACAGCGGCCGTTTAACTGCTGAATACGGCGGCGGCAGGGAACCCCAAGGTGAGTTGATGGAGCGCGTCCCACTAGCGCTGAGTAGACACCGTGGCTCTTAATACAAGGAGCGAAGAAACCGCCTCACAGACAGACACCCCCGCTCTGCCGAGGGCTCTCGATCACTTTATGCGCTTCAGGCGCGCTTCCGCTGACGTTGGCGGGCTCGTCCCGCAGGGGCCGCCGGGAGCTGTAGTTCCCCTGCACACAGCGGCCGTTTAACTGCTGAATACGGCGGCGGCAGGGAACCCCAAGGTGAGTTGATGGAGCGCGTCCCACTAGCGCTGAGTAGACACCGTGGCTCTTAATACAAGGAGCGAAGAAACCGCCTCACAGACAGACACCCCCGCTCTGCCGAGGGCTCTCGATCACTTTATGCGCTTCAGGCGCGCTTCCGCTGACGTTGGCGGGCTCGTCCCGCAGGGGCCGCCGGGAGCTGTAGTTCCCCTGCACACAGTGGCCGTTTAACTGCTGAATACGGCGGCGGCAGGGAACCCCAAGGTGAGTTGATGGAGCGCGTCCCACTAGCGCTGAGTAGACACCGTGGCTCTTAATACAAGGAGCGAAGAAACCGCCTCACAGACAGACACCCCCGCTCTGCCGAGGGCTCTCGATCACTTTATGCGCTTCAGGCGCGCTTCCGCTGACGTTGGCGGGCTCGTCCCGCAGGGGCCGCCGGGAGCTGTAGTTCCCCTGCACACAGCGGCCGTTTAACTGCTGAATACGGCGGCGGCAGGGAACCCCAAGGTGAGTTGATGGAGCGCGTCCCACTAGCGCTGAGTAGACACCGTGGCTCTTAATACAAGGAGCGAAGAAACCGCCTCACAGACAGACACCCCCGCTCTGCCGAGGGCTCTCGATCACTTTATGCGCTTCAGGCGCGCTTCCGCTGACGTTGGCGGGCTCGTCCCGCAGGGGCCGCCGGGAGCTGTAGTTCCCCTGCACACAGTGGCCGTTTAACTGCTGAATACGGCGGCGGCAGGGAACCCCAAGGTGAGTTGATGGAGCGCGTCCCACTAGCGCTGAGTAGACACCGTGGCTCTTAATACAAGGAGCGAAGAAACCGCCTCACAGACAGACACCCCCGCTCTGCCGAGGGCTCTCGATCACTTTATGCGCTTCAGGCGCGCTTCCGCTGACGTTGGCGGGCTCGTCCCGCAGGGGCCGCCGGGAGCTGTAGTTCCCCTGCACACAGCGGCCGTTTAACTGCTGAATACGGCGGCGGCAGGGAACCCCAAGGTGAGTTGATGGAGCGCGTCCCACTAGCGCTGAGTAGACACCGTGGCTCTTAATACAAGGAGCGAAGAAACCGCCTCACAGACAGACACCCCCCCCTCACAGACAGACACCCCTAGTGTTCTCCCAAATTTAACCCTAAAATCCAGTTTTGAGAGATACAGTTTTGAGAGAGTCAGTATACCCACAACAAACCAAAGGGAAAGAAGTCTGGTGGAAAAAAGTAGGGTTTTCCAGAAACCTGACAGCAGATACACAAGAACTATTTGGGCACTGTCTCTTTTCTTTTCAAGTATGTCTCCAGTGTCATATATAAAAGCAAGAGGTAGAAGTCTGGTAGAGCTAAAGTAATGTTTTCCACAACCAAACTTTGGATACCCAAGAATTGTATTGCCATTGTGTTATCTGCCTTTCAAGTGTGCCCCCAGAGTGATGTATGTAAACCCAGAAGCCCTGTCAAGCTGGATTTAACACTCAAACAGAATTTGGCAGTTTCATGCAAATTAGCCTCTAGAAACTTCAGGCAGGAAAATGATAACTTTCTAAAAGTTACCTTTCCCTGGTATTCATTAAACATCCTTTTCACCATTGAATTACATTTTTATCAACTATTGAAAATAGTCCTTTAATTATGTTTCTACATAGTCAAATTCCAGAGATACAGTGCTAGGATTTTAATCTGTATTTTTTTTTTACAAAGGTCGCTAGGCCTGCCACAGTGAAAGATAGCTTTTGTGTGCTAGTTACTGTAAGGAAGTATTAACATTAACAGCCCATTTAGTGTTTGGCAGAGGCGGTTTCGCTCCATCGCCCTGACAGAATCCCCACCTGTCAAATTCTGAGCTGGACATCTCTAGCGTTGGCGGAATCCATGGTCACGGCTGTTCCAGTCAATGCATTGTAAATTTGGTGGACAGCTTCATCAACATGATGGCTCCGCACAGCAAACATACAATGCTTTTTTTTAGTTTCCAAAATAAAAACCCAAAGTGGGTTTTTGTTTTGGGACATAAAAAAAACCAATGCCTCTCTTGTAATGGAAGTTTTCTCTCAAGACGAGGGGGCATTTTGCAGTTTTCACTCCCCGTTGCTGCAAACAGTTAAAACTGGCCATGTGTTCACCCCCTCTAATTTGGGATGGTAGACACTTGGCCAAACCTCCAATGGCCCTTACTCCACTGGGCAGTTGGAGGTTTATGACGGAGATGGGGTAGTCTCCACCATCAACACAATGAAAGTACTCCTGTCTAAATGCGGCAGGCGGACCTTCAGTTTGGTGGAGAGGGTACTCCGTCTCCGTAGCAATGGAGTACCCTCTCTGCCAAACTCTAAACCAGACCCTAAATTTCTACATGTCCTACTTTCAAATATCAATCACCCTGCCTTGTGGACTACAAAGTCTTCACTGGGGTGATACATTAATACTTAAAACAGAGGTTTCAGCCTGTCAAAAGGGTTTATTTTGAAAGGTCAAAGTGCAGTATTTAAACTGCCACAGTCAGGCTTCAATAGTATGCCAGTAGTGACATTTAACTAACAGGCCCTGTGTACATTTTGTGCCCTTTACTAGGGACTTATAATTAGGTAAAGTATGTGACCATGTAAAAAGGGGAGAACAGGCACTGGTTAGCACAGTTCTAGTGCACAGAGTTCTAAAGCCAGCAGAAATATAGGGCCCAGCAAATGCTGAAAAATATGGGGTATTAGCTTGCAACAAGTGTTCATATGGAACTAACTTTGAAAACATTCCTATTTATCACAAATTATTATTCTGTGTTGGTTTAGTCAGGAAGAGAAGAAAAGATGACAATATGGCAGGTTTTGTCTGCCGCAATTTAATTCAAACAATCCAATTTTGTAATAACGTAGCCCACTGGATATATTACAATATACTCAATTCAGCCAAAACGAGCAATTATTCATTCATTACGAAGCAATACATTCAGTGAGTGGTTTTTAAAATAAAGAAAATCGATATATGAACCCCAAGTGAAGTGACCATAATCAAACACATAATATAGTTTGGGACATTGCAGTGATTTACAATCAGTAAAGGGTTTTTTGTATGTACAAGGATGTCTGAGTAATATATTGCTTAGTCCTTAAAATATCAACCAGACTGTTCTGTGGTGCTTTTTTTATTAGGCTATCCTTGGATGTTGTCAACGACGTTTCAACCCTACTTGAAATGGGAGGGTCTCTTCAGGACAGAAATACCCTGGGGATGATGTAGGGACAGTGCTTCTATTACTGTGCACAGAACTATGGGTAGATTATCCTCCTATTTCTCGAGGCCCAGAAAATGTCTTGTATACAAAGTCTTCTAGATGTGAACCGTTGTCTTAGTACTGGTCACGTTAGGGTATACTTCGCATATCGGCAGAGCAAGCTGATCAGCAAAGCAATACTGTCTGCAAAATAATCCACGAACATACCTTCGAGCCACCTGATCAGAACAATCACAGAGGGCATAAACTATCCATGACAAATCCGGTTTGTCTATTGTGATGTCACCACATACCCTATTGTGATCAGTACTAAGAAAACGGTTCACATCTAGAAGACTTTTTCTACAAGAAAAATCGTATGAAATCATGCAGAAATTAAAAATTATCTGAAATATACATTTAGTGGCATACGATGCACACAGGTGTATTGCTGCTCTATAAGAGCTTGCCACGTTCACACAATTTATTTACAACTTCATCCACCTCTCACGTATTAAAAAAGTCACAAGAGTCAGAAATAATCAGCGTCAAATTGGATGTTGTGAACCTATAGCTGGCATGAAAGCTCTACGGGGTAATAATGTGCATGAACAATCTTAGCATGCCCGAGTCAGCCTATCTTGCTATAAAGGTCAAAACACTAGGACCACAATGTCCTTGATCAATTCGTTGTGACTTCGATGAGATACTGTATATAAAAGATGTAGCTTCATCAATAGTCGATCAGAGCATCACAATATTTAGAAAGGGTCAGTAAAAAGCAAAATCAATGCCTGCAATTGTTAAGATCAGCTATTTTTCATACATAAACTCTTGGGGCCAGATCAAAAAAGACTTTTGACTTACACTAGTGCATGTCCTTTGTGGTAAGTTAGGTTACTGCTTGCTCCATACAACTTTTACCGTTGTATTATGAAACAAGCATTTGTAATGCATTAGGTCTCGCATTTGCAAGAGTTTGAGCTATTGGCATTGTAAATGACAATGCCTTTTATTTATGTGTTTTGAAAACTTGAAAGCAGTGCAACATGCACTTAAACACATAAATAAAAGGTATTGTCTTTTACAGTCTTTTACAGTGCCAATAGCTTAGCCTCTTGCAAATGTGAGACCTATTGCATTGCAAATGCTTGTTTCATGATTGCCGTGTCTTTATGCCACAGTTGTCCAGCCTTGGGTGAAGAACTTCCTCCAGTGTGCTAGTGTCAGCCTTTTCCAATGGTTGCCTTCAAGCCAGAAATGTCCTCAACTGTGCCAGCTCCTGCATTTTCCATGGGTGCCAGTATTTTATTCTGGATCTCATTAATCCAATAATTACTTACACTCTCCTCGTAGCAGCATTGTTTCACAGGTGCCTGCCAGCTATGAATTGCTGCCTGTATGCCAGCACTAGTATTTTGCCTGGGGTGCATTTATAAGCCAATAAACACCCTTGGGATTCAAGGCCAGTGGTAGACTTGCACACAACTATAATATTTATGTGCACAAACGTACAGACATCCACAAAAATATAGACACATATGTTGTAAACAATAATGAGGATCCGACTAGTATTTTATTACATAAGCCGCGCATATATTCATTTGAATTCGTTGAAGCTCAGTGAGAGCAAATTGGAGTTTGTTCCTTGCCCTTCCCTGACCTCTTACGTGTGTGTGTGTGTACCACCCTTTCCTCACAGCGACTAGACTATTGTAGATGACTAACTTACTGATTTGAGTGCCTCATACGTTTTTGTTCGCATATGTTGAAAAGCAAATATGAACAGGAAACTTGTACGTAAGCACGTAAGACACTAAAGGAGCAGAATTCGAGAAGGTATTGTAAGGGCGTATAGTTTCTTTTAAGTTACATTGTATTTGTGCAATGCTTGGGTCTTTCGAATTGGTATGTGTTTCAGAAAGAGCTGTGATAACTGTATCAATCTGTAGTTACTAGAGTTGGCGAGTCAATCGTCGTGTTGCTTACGGACTTGCTGGTACCAAGAAACACCGCAAGCCACTTTATACCTTACCGAGCTGGAGGTAAGTAACATAGCGCCACTGTCACGTCCACGGCCATGCCCTCAACTGGCCGGCAGGGGTGCTGTGGGGCTGATATGCTCTCCTCTCTGCCCGCTCCCGACTCTATGGTGAGGGAAGAGTGACTCGGACAATGCGCGCGGGAAAACTGCTAGCAGTCAAACGCTACTCTCAGCCGCCCAGCCTCCACCACTAGCAGCATTCCGGCGGGCCCTACCTTCTCCGTCAAGTAAGTGGTGAACCAATCGCTGTCGCTGCGGATAGGCATCCAGCACCCGCGGGGAATCTTGGATACCGGCTGAACTGGGCTGACGAAGCGAATAACAGAAGTGATGATCCGTCTGACCCCCGGCCACTGCAGGGTCAGCCGGCCACAGCAGTGTTTCCGGCGTATACCAGAGGGTTGACTCACCATTATGATTCTGGGATGTGAAACACTCTACAGCTAAGCTGAGGGAAACATCGCTATAAAAGTTGAACCCCAGTTTGAAACCTGATTCTAGTAAGAGATCTCTGAAGTTCCCCAATTCTGAAAAGAGCTTCTCCCCAGCTAAGTCGTTTCCTTATGGAGGATGCCACCTGCTCTAAGACTGCACCGTCAATGCTATAATTGCCTGTACTGTAAACCCCCGGAAAAGCGCAGGGTACCAAACGCGGGCTGCTGCGTGTGCTGGCCACCGACGGGAATGGGCGTTGCAAAGGCCAGACATGCGCCCGCCTTTGCTCAATCACTTGCCTTTTAAAAAAAATAAAACACGCAAAACCCAATGGCGAGCGGCGAAAGCCTGATCACACGCACGAGCGTGTGAGCAGCTTTCAGAACCGCCTTACAAGAGGTCTCGCGCTGCGCGAGCAGTGCTCCGCAGTGCAACGCTAGGCGCGAGACCTAAAAAGGATTCAGACTGTATTAATGTGTGGCAAGAACATTTCTGTGTGTTTGTTGTGTGGCATCTTGCTGTGGTGGCAATATGTTGTTTTTTGTGCTGCTGTGATTTTGAGCTGCATTATTGCAATGTGATTGTGTTGTGTTTTACTGCAGTTGTGTTCCGTTTTGACTTTTGCTGCAATGTCATGTACATCTTAATTATTTTGTTTTGTGTCTGCTATTCTGTTATATAATCTGTTTAGATAAGTCTACAAATGCTGCTATATTTCAAGCCAAACGCAACACATGGCTTAAAAAGTTCCTGTGACAAGCAACTGACAACCAGTCTAACGCAAGCCCACCAAAAACTGTGGCACAGAATTAGTGTAAACTTAACGTTCTCAGTGCTCGCTTTATGAGATGCAGCCCTTTGTCTTAACTTGCTGCTCCCAGGGCTCGCTTTATGTGATACCGACCTGGATCTAAACTTAGTGCTCCAAGCCCCTGGGGCTAAATCTAGCGCTCTCAGTGATCCTTTTAAATGACGGCCCCTTAGTTTCTTCAGACAATGACACAAAAAGCCATAAAGAGTGCCTACAGATTTGTAATCAGTGACATAAATAGACTGTGCAGGACTACTGAAAAGACTATGAGAGCCTGAGGCTATAAGTCTAAAAGCATTTTGTGGTCACAAATGACCCAATTGGCGGAATCGGGCGTTTCCAACCACTAAAATGCTTTTCATATGTGCAAATCACAAAATGCAAGTTGCTAATATTTTATTGAATCACAATTTGTGTTTAGGAACTCAAGTATTTGTAAGGGGTGTATTTAGGGCATCCCTTCCAAATACTGAATTGCTGTGCTTTGTAATGAATGTTTTGGAGCCGAATTACGTTCTCAAAACATACATTTTTTTACCAACACCTCAAAGGTGGTGGTAAACATTCGCAAATGGAAAGAGTCCCCAATGGACCCTTTCCCCTTTGGGCATGTTAAAACTAATATTTTTTAAGGGAAGGCAGTGATCTCGTGGACCACTGCCTACTCTTAAAAAATGAAACCTAAACTTTTTTTTGATTTTTTGAATTGTATCCGTTTTCCTTTAAGGAAAATGGGGGTGCATTTCACAAAAAAAGGTTGCTTCATTAAAAACGTAATCACAGATATGTTGGTACTGCTGATCACAGCCGTCCACTATTCATGTGATGGCTTCAATTCCTAATGAGTCTCATACTGTGACCTACCTCACTAATATTCATGAGGTAGGGTGATTGGTGACCCACTAGGAATCGCTTTTTACAACTTGTACGATTTTGTACATTAGGAATTGGGATTTCCTAATTGCGATTCGGTAAGAATCACAATAAAGAAATCGCAACCTCTAAATTCTGTACATATGCCCCCTAGTTCGCAAAGGAAAAAATCAATAAAAAAGCTGGAAATCTGCTGACGAAGAGTTACTGTTACATTTGGAGCTTATTTCCAAAATATTAGTGCTTCACAAAGAATTCCATCAGTACTTCATTATGTATCTGTTGCTCATGGACAATTTCCATCAACTCTAAAATTTTGCCCACCAAAATATGGCTCAAGTGTGCCTCTGCACATGCCACTTTTTTCTTGAGTGTGGCTGTCTATGAGGTGAAGCAAGCATGGAGCTAGATCCAGGAGGTCTCCACTAAGAGGTACTATGACAAAAAATGAAGGTTAGGAGAAGAAAGACAAAAGAGGGCCAAATTATCTTATGTATTTGAAAAAGGTAAGGCAAATTTGGTGAGTCGGGGATGGTAGAAGTAAGAGAAATAATAACTTTATTTTAGGGGAAACCAGTGGTTCAATATAAACAGAGGGATGATTATAAGTGGATGTGTGCCAAATTCCCCTGCTTGGGGGTCGGGTGGTGCTGAGGGATAGTTAGGCAGTGTGTTCAGAAAGCGTTATCCCAAGATAAAATTCAAGAAAGACACATGGAATATGTGAGTTGGTCATTTTCTTTTTTGTTTTAATTTGATGCCTTTATGGAGTTTGTGTTTTTATGAGGGGGTTCCTATGTCTTTGTTTCCTTGGAATTTTTTGTGGGTCAGGGTGCGTGTTTTTATTTGCTTGGCTTGTGTTGCATTCATATAGTTTTACATGTACTGCAGTGCCACGTTAATGACTCTGGCTACATGTTACTTCTTTATATGACAATGCAATCAGCATTCATGTTCTTACGCTTCTATGAGAAAGGATACTCAGAGTAAGTTGCTGCTGGGACATGTTGGTGCTCATCTGTAGGATGGGTGTTTATCCTAAAAATATCCTTCCAAATCACTTCATGGTTTAGTTGTCTCCATGATGTTAACACACCTGCTTTTGCTCCACTTACCCTAACTCCACAGAACTCCAGGGTAATAGGAAGATGCTCTTACAGCATCCACTGCCCACTCTCCTCCGGTATGTACATACCAGGTAGAGGCAGTGGAAGGCAGTTGCATTTATTTTGATGTCACCACAGTTATTGGGTTATTAGTTGTGCTGGGTTTGAGTCCTGCGCAAGTAATAGGTCAACAATTGTTTGCTTACTTGGGAACAAAGTACCCCCCTGCAGCAAATCACTCTCTCAGAGTAGTGAAGTAGAGAAGTCCAAGGCCTACTCAGGCGAGATGGTTTGGGCACGCAATCTCTGTTCGCTGGCATGCACTAACAACACGCAATAAATGATTGTCCAGTCAGTGCTTTTTCTTTGAAAAAGAAAAAGTAGATTTATTACACACACACAGACACACTACTAAATAAACACATACATCAATTTGTCATGGGGACATCACATTCAAATACAAGACAGGCCTTTTGCTTTTGTCAAGGGGTCACCACTGTTGCAATAAGTGGAATAATGGATTCAATAAGCATGTTCCTTTGCCCTTAGAATCAATAAACAATGCATCCTTCACCAACTAGGTTGTCAAAAAAGCACTTAAATAAAGCATTGCAAATCAACATCATGGGGCTAAGTCTTTCTTTAACCACCTTTGGTTATATAAATCCTAGCTGTAATACCAACTACTAAGAATCCCCACTACTCCCAAGCTAAACAACATCAAAACCCAGCTTTAAAAATCTTTAAATGTGGTGAATTGTGTCTGTGGGCCACTCTGTCTATGACCCGGAAAACATAGGCTTCATTTCCCAAATCTATTCAGCGGGTGAGAGGCTGCTACACTCCCCACTGCCCCCAAAGCGCTTAAAGATCACGTTGGTGGGGGCCCTACCCCTTCTTGGGGCACCATAAGAAAGAAAAATGTATGCAAATGAAGCCACGCAGGGCATTATGGGGTAGTCCCCGGCAAGAAACATTTATATTTACTGAGTGGCTCTGCCACTTGCTCTTGTGGGTTTGTGCTGCGGTGTTCTTTTATATTTGGGGACCTTCAGCCTTCGTTAACATGGGGGGCAGCAGGGAGGAGCCCTAAGGGCTCACAACCCTGCCAGTTCCCTGTGTGCTGCTCCTGTGCCGCAAAGGAGCCGACAACGCTTTTCCTGCCTTCCCATCCTTGCTTGTCTCTTCGAGTGAGATTACATGATGGTTCTTCTACCTGCAGCCTGGGAGCAGCGCATCTGGGAAGCGATGCATCTCCTTACCCCCTCCACCCTTCAAGGCTCTGTGTCTGGGGTCCCGAAACCCATTATTGCCGCACTGGGCCTCAGGATGGTATCAGGGCTAATTGCAAGTCTGAGAAAAGGGCCCCATGCACACCTCCTCCCTGGACAAATTAAATAAAGTGGAGCTTTGCCCTAACCCTCTGGCCTTGGCCCACCCAGGGGCATTTCTTTAAAAGCACAGCATTCAGATGATGATCTCACCACAGGTACTGCAAGACTTCTTAGCATCCATTTCTGAGGGATACTGTGGGCAAATCAATAAAGGCCCATATCATGATTATTTCTGGAAGGGTTTGGACATCCACCCAGGCAGGGTGTCTGAGAAGGAGGATGTTGTTCATAAAATGTATTTTCACAATTCTTCATGGCTGGAATGAGCATATCTTGGAGACTCTTGAGGGTCACCCATCCTCTGAAGGAATTCTTGTTTGGTATTATCATTTCTCTAATCCCCGTAAGCCACTGCTGTAGCAAAAGACTGATATCCAGAATGCCTCAGCAGCTTTAGCTTATGCTTACTAGTCTCTGAAGATGACAGTGTCTTTATCACCTAGCTTTGCGTTGGTGAACAGACATAATATCGAATTTTTAATATCGAATTGCCAAAATATCGAGTTTTTATATAGCATGGACAGAATATCAAATTGCCAAAATATAGTGGTGCAGAATATCGAAATTCAGGTAAGAAATATTGATTGTCATAATATCGACAATTACAATATAGTTGTTAAAAATATCTAATTTTTTTATAGTGTTTTAAGTGTTAGTATATGTGTTAAAAGTATGTTTTATTTTTGTAATGTATGTTTTCTAATTTGTGTTAAGTAATGAATTTTATGTTATTTAATTTTTTGCGTAATTTAATTTCGTAGTGGGTTGTGGGTTTATAAGGGAATAGGGTGGGAAGTAATTTAATTATAGTAAATTAAATATAAATTTTTAGGAATTATCAATTATTTTTCATTTAAGTTTGCGTTTTAGTTCTGTAGCGGGTCATGGGTTTATAGGGGAATAGGAATTATGTAATTATTTAGTTTTATTTATTGGTATTGATAAATAATTCACTGTTAATTAGTTAATAATTGGTGATTAATTGTTATTAATTGGTAATTAATTTTTATTATTTTTTATTGATAATTATATTAATTGTATTAATGTATTTTTCGGAGCGAGTTGTGAGTTTATAGGGGAATACGGTCGGGAGTAATTGAATTGTAATTGAGTAATTATTTATTTTTATTTATTGTTATTGATAATTAATTTATTGGTAATTAATTAGTAATTGGTAATCATTTTTTATTAATTGGTAATTAATTTGTATTAATTGATTAATTGATAATTATTTTAATTGTATTAATTTATTATTCGGAGCGGGTTGTGGGTTTATAGGGGAATAGGGTGGGAAGTAATTTAATTGTAATTAAATAATTATTGAAAATATTTGTGTGTATTGATAATTAATTTACTGTTAGTTAATTATCAATTGGTAAACATTTTGTATTACTTATAATTTTTTGGTATTGAAAAATAATTTGTGGTTAATTAATTATTAATAGGCAATTAATGTTCAATAATTAATATTTATTGGTATTTATGATTAATTAATTATTAAATGATTTGTCATTGGAAATGTATTTTTAATACATTTTTATTGGTATTGATAATTAATGTATATATATTTAATTATTAAATCATTACTTTCCCTACTGTTGCACTCACTGGAGGGGGGATAGTAATTTTTACCCTCCCGCTATCCAAAACTTTCCCTACTGTTGCACTCTCTGGAGTGGGAATAGTAATTTTTACCCCTACGCTATCCAACGCTTTCCCTACTGTTGCACTCTCTGGAGTGGGAATAGTAATTTTTACCCCTACGCTATGCAACGCTTTCCCTACTGTTGCACTCTCTGGAGTGAGAATAGTAATTTTTACCCCTATGCTATCCAAAGCTTTCCCTATTGTTGCACTCACTGGAGTGGGAATAGTAATTTTTACCCCTACGCTATCCAACGCTTTCCCTACTGTTGCACTCACTGGAGTGGGAATAGTAATTTTTACCCTCCCGCTATCCAATGCTTTCCTTACTGTTGCACTCATTGGAGTGGGAATAGTAATTCTTACCCTCCTGCTATCCAACGCTTTCCCTACTGTTGCACTCACTGGAGTGGGAATAGTAATTTTTACCCTCCCGCTATCCACCGCTTTCCCTACTGTTGCATTCACTGGAGTGGGAATAATAATTTTTACCCTCTCGCTATCCAACACTAAAAATATTGAATATTTTTAAATTATTTTAAGTTAACATATATATGTATTAAAAAATAAAAATGCATGTTTATTTTGTTTAATTTACATTTATTATTGATTAATTTTAAGGTTATTTAAGTATTTTTAAGTATGTTTTACTTAATTATATTTATTATTTCATTATTTTACATTACTTTTAAGACATTTAAAAAATGCAATATTTTAACAAAGTATATTATTTACACCGATATTTTGGATTCAATATTTTTGTACTTACCTGTTTATAGATAGGAAGTCGATATTCTGTCATTCTATATTTTGTCATCGATATTTTGGCAGGTCAATATTTTGCTCCTCGATATTCTGTCAGTGATCCCTTTGCATTGCCCATTCTTCCTTTTTCTTATTTCTGTACAAGCTCACTAGTAACTATCAACCAAGAGAGATGGGCAGTGTGCTCAGGACGTCTTCTGTCAAGGCAACAGTGCTTAGCTGCTCCAGCAGTTAGATAGTTTTACCTGGCTGGCCACTCATGTAGAGACAAGCATCTGTGTGTTTCAGCCCTGGTGGACTGTGGTAATTGATCGCTTTTGGACCCTATGCTGCATCCAGTATGTATTGTGTATTGTGGTGAAGACGCTACCACGGTCTGTAAGCTTACTCCACCATCAGTCAACAAGCGCACCAATGGGCCCTACCATTCAGGGTACATCCCAGAGTTTACTCTGGGTGATGGGAGCTCTGGGCGGATTCCCAATAGGTACTTGAGCTCCACAAGGCTCAAGTTCACTGAGAACATGTATATAGTCATATTATGATTCAATCAAAAGTAGGGAAAAAGAAGAGGCTGTGATCCAAACGGCTTCCAGCTAGTCATATATAATCAAAGGGGAATGGATCACTTGTTGCTGGTACCAGGGTTCAGGTGGCTGTATCTGATATAGGTAAAAAACCCTCAATCACGTAAGGCAATTAGTGGGCGGTATATCTTGGTTCTCTGCCTTTAAATACGTGATGGCATCATCATTGGGTTTATTCCATGCATCCTCCAACCTGGAGGGAACCACTGAGTCTTCCAGTAGTGATCAGGGAAAAAAATGATAAAATAAAAAAGTGAGAAGTGCTCAAGTGAAGTGGTTAGTTATGATAAAAAATTCCTCACGCTACCTATAAAAATACTTTTATTCTGATAGGTGCTGGGGAAAGGTTAAAAACATCAAGTTGCAGACTGGACGTATTATGGATCCTCTGCGATGTTAAACGTGGTGATCGGTCGACATGTTTCAGCTCTTGAGGTGCCCAGAAGGGGGTCGGGGAGCTTTCTTCAGGACCTTGAGTGAATAATGTGAATTGGGAAATTTTCCAAAATCATATAGAAGTTCCAATATCAATTCAGAGGGACTTCGTCAGGGGTAATACCTATATACAAGGATAGGAGGAAGAAGAAAGGGGGAGGGAGGAAGTGAGTGGGAGAGTCCTTGGTAAAGTCATATTATGTTCAGAATGCCTTCTCTATATATCTACTAACCTGCTTTTTCTTCCCGATAGATGAAATAATAAACTTTTGTTGTTGTTTTTATACTGCAGGGATTGGTATTTATTGCAGATAACAGGGCTTTCTAAATTATTGTACGTAGCCAATGTTATTTTTTATTCAAAGGCTAGGTGTAATCTTTCCTTTCTGGGTTTCTGCTCCAAGCTGCTTCTCACTCACTCCATTCGAGCACTTTCAGGGGTGCCATTATCTAAATTAGCATGAGATCCCTAATCATCCATACTACCTCAAAGGCTACTGTGAGGCACAGGGTCAAGACTGATTTGCATATGGCCATGTCTAAACTGGGGTGGTGTAGTGGGCAAAAGAACGATGGATTTAACCCAGATCTCTTGACTGGGGGAGAAGGTCTGCATTGTCAGCATTCCGTCCATCATTTGTTTGTTGTAACGCTTTTCGCCCTAAGTGGGATGGGTATTCCCAGACGTGGGACCCGTGCTCACTACGCCACTGGAGTCAAGCTATCCTGGCTGATGACGGCTGATAGCCAGAAACCGGTCCTAGGATGCTTGATTCCGGTCCAGGGAAAACATGGCTTGGCAGTTCGGGCTGGACTGTTCCCATGAGGCACAGGGTCAAGACTGATTTGCATATGGCCATGTCTAAACTGGGGTGGTGTAGTGGGCTAAAGAACGATGGATTTAACCCAGATCTCTTGACTGGGGGAGAATGTCTGCATTGTCAGCATTCCGTCCATCATTTGTTTGTTGTAACGCTTTTCGCCCTAAGTGGGATGGGTATTCCCAGACGTGGGACCCGTGCTCACTACGCCACTGGAGTCAAGCTATCCTGGCTGATGACGGCTGATAGCCAGAAACCGGTCCTAGGATGCTTGATTCCGGTCCAGGGAAGACATGGCTTGGCAGTTCGGGCTGGACTGTTCCCATGAGGCACAGGGTCAAGACTGATTTGCATATGGCCATGTCTAAACTGGGGTGGTGTAGTGGGCAAAAGAACGATGGATTTAACCCAGATCTCTTGACTGGGGGAGAATGTCTGCATTGTCAGCATTCCGTCCATCATTTGTTTGTTGTAATGCCTAAACAGCACCAGCATTGTACTTGTGAAGTGGTAAGGACTGGGACTTGAGTGGCCCTATATTTCGGCTTTAAGGGTAGACAAAGACCACCAGGCCGAAACAGTCTTAGGGGAAACTGCATAATTGATGACCTGTGTATGAATGATGTGGAAAAGTCTAACTTTAAGAATCGGGGTTGACTTGGACACTACAGAGTCTACCGGTCCCAAAAGGCCTTTCTGCAAAAAGGTGGGGGCCGAGGAGGTGGGCCTTTTTGCATCTTAGGCACCTTCACTAGAACTAAAAAGCATATCCACACCACCCACTGCACGGGATGCTCAACTCACAGACGTTTTAATGCATGGGCAAAGTGGGCTCTGGCCCAGGGCCCCAACCTTTCAGGTGGGCCCCCTGGCAGATTCACCTCCGTTCTCCAGAGTTTTGCCCTAATTACCTTGAATATTTCTTAAACAGTTTGTTTTAAATACTGTTATCCTTTAATTTATTTTTTATGTACCTGATGTGTGAGAGTCTAATACAGCCATTTTGCAGAGAAATGTTGTGTTTATGTTTCATGCAATATACATTAAAAAAGTTTATTTTAGATCAAAACAAGGCCTAACATTTAAGAAATGGGAGGACTTCACAGAGATTATTTGCAGTAATATTTGTGAGCTGCTGCTGTGTTACAATATTGAAAACACACATAACTATCCCTGAATATTAGATGTAAGCACATTTAGGGCCTTATTTATGAGAAGTGATGCATCACTGTGTGAAATCAGTAATGCGTCACTTCTTAGTGCGCCTTCCTTGCGACATGATGGATGCATTATATTTACAGTATGACGCATCATGTCGCAAGGAGTTACAGATGCGTAAGTATTTCTGACGTATCTGTAGGCGCAAAAGTGATGCATTGCTGGGGTGTGTCTGAAAATAAAGGCAACTCCAGCAATGTGTCCTTTCACATGGGGTAAGCCCAATGTGAAAGGGCCTGCATCAGTCTTACGACTGCTGTGAGGCAGGTGTAAGATATTGTCGCAATGGCGTCCTAGAAGATGCTCACTGAGTTCTCATAGATTTCAATGCAGCACTTCTACAAGGCTTTTTGCGGGGGAACATCCACCATACATTATACCTGGCGCAGGTATAACGTGGTGCAGGGGTTTACAAAGTGACGCATCTGCCTTGATGCGTCACTTTGTAAATAGGGCGCACCATGGCACATTTTTTACGCTGCCGTGCATCACAAAAAGTGAGGCACCGGCGGCATTAAAGTGAAGCAAGGCCTCATAAATAAGGCCTTTCGAATTTGGACGAGTGTTTCTTTGCACTGTAAGGGACCTAATGAAATGAATAGTGTATTTAATAAAGTGCACAGCTACTCAGACTAGTGTCCTGGCACATGACAGCGTGCGTAAAAGACCCATCAGTCATTAAAAAGCCAGGTTTTTAAGTTCTTCCTGAAAGAGAGTAGGTCTGTGGTTAGTCTCAGAGACTCAGGGAGTCTATTCCACAATTTTGCGCCTAGAAAGAAGAGGGATCTACCTTCAGTGTGGGCACGTCTTATTTTAGGCACAATGGCCAGGTTGGCATTGGAAGATCTTAGGGGCTAGATATTGTGTAGCGATTAACGCGCTTATTTAGGTAGCAGGCTCCTAAGCCGTGGAAAGCTTTAAAGAAGATGGTCATCGCTTTGAAGTCGATCCGTTCTTTTATGCGGAGCCAGTGTAGAGACTTAAGAATAGGGGTCATACTAGATCTGGGTTTAGGTCTCAGGATGGCTCTGGCTGCCATGTTTTGTACCACTTGTAGGCGCTGGACAAGGGATTTGGGAAGACCGAGGTACAAGCTATTGACATAGTCAAGCTTTGATGTCACCAGACCCTGCACCACGATCTTTCTGCTCTCAAGCGGTAACAGTGGCAGGAATTTTTTTAGCATCCGGAGTATGCCAAAGCAAGCGCCAGTTAGATTTTGGATTTTAAAGTGCATGTAGAGTGTCTTGCCTATGACAATTCGTAAGTTTTTTACTTTCTCCTTTTCCGCGGGCGAAGGCGGCAGATCTTTTGGCCACCAAGAGCTCCAGTCAGGCGTTTCTGGATTACCAAAGAAAACAACTTCAGTTTTGTCAGGATTGCACTTCAGCTGATTGATCTTAAGCCAGTTAAAAACCTTTGCGAGGCAAGACCTAATCATTGCCCCGTCAAAGTCGGTTCCTTTTTCACATGTAAAAATCAGCTGAGTGTCATCAGCGCAGGAAACAATTTTGGCGCCCTCTTCCTCTACCAGAAATGCAAGTGGGGATAGATATATATTAAAAAGGGTAGGACTGGGATTGGAGCCCTGGGGGACACCTACATTCATGGCCGGAACCGGGGATGAGAAAGGGGGGAGACAGACATCCTAAGATCTATTTTGCAAGAAGGATGACATCCATGTTAAGGCGGTCCCTCCCAGGCCGATGTTAGCAAGTCTCTCCAGGAGCCTCTCATGTGGGACTGTATCAAAGGCCACCAACAGATCGAGCAGTATCAGAACAGCCTTGCCTCCCTGGTCCAGCTTACCCTTGAGAAATTCAGTCACTTCCAGCAGAGCAGAGTCCGTACTGTAGTTAGCCCTAAAACTGGATTGAGACTCATGAAGGAGCTTCCCATCTTCAATATGTTTATGGATGACCTTGTTTACATGCTTCTCTAATACTTTGGAGAGCGCTGGAAGAAGGGAGATTGGCCTGTAGTTGGCAGGGTCCGTCGGTTTGACGTTAGCTTTTTTTATTGGTAATTTCAACATGTTGCCTCAGGAGACAGAAGCATTAAAGAGCTCGTTTACCGTGGGGTTTATGGTGGGAGCTAATAGGTTCAGGATATTCGCTGGACGTGGGTCGGTAGGAGAGCCAGACTTAATGCTTTGGAGAAGGGTCAGTGATTCTTCAAGCTGAAACTCAGGGAAAGCTAGTAAAGAAGGAGGATCCAAGAGGTGAAATTTGCTATTAGATCTAAGGTAGAATGCCAGTTCTTCCTCTGAGATGTTAGTGATGGCTTGTTGGATCACAGAGATCTTTTTGTGGAAGAATTTAGCTATTTTCTTAGACCATTGTTCCGTGCATGGCCCTTCCTTTGTGTCGGCTTTCGGGGCAGTAAAGGATTTAACTATGCTGAAGATTACCTTACTCTTATTTTGGGCATTTTTATCTTGGTTTGAAAGAAGTTTTTCTTGGCTGCCTTCACAAGAATGTAATGAGCTTTTAAGGTGTCTTAATACACTTTCCTGTCTTCAGGTAGATAGGATTTTTACGCCATTTGCATTCCATTTTTCTACAATTTCTTTTGCTAGATCTGAGGGAACCGTTAAACCATGGAGCTGGCGGGGCCGACCTTTTTGAGGAGCGGGAAACAACCGGTACCGCTGCACCAATGTTGGTTCAGAGCCATGAATCTATTGAGATGTCGTACGAGTCGGGGCAGCCAGACAGCTCCAGAGAGGAACGACCGAGGGCATCTGCTAACATCAGGATGGATATTTTATGGAACGTCCTGTAATTAGGGACCCTCTGCCCTGCGTTAGTCTGAGGGGCTGTTGTAGAGTTTTAATAGGAGGTGGTCAGACCAGGTAATGGGAAGAGGTAGGCTTACTGATGTGTCAAAGTTGTGAAAGATTTGGTCTAGGGTATGGCCCTTCTCATGGGTGGCCGAAGAACTAGATGGAAACATGTTGCAGGCCTGCAGCGTCTCCAACAAGGAAATTGTTTGAAGGTCTTTTCTATTGTCCATATGTATATTGAAATCTTCCAGAATAAGGCAATTGTTGTATTTTAAGGCCAGGGAGGTGGTGGCTGTATTAAGTATAGTAATAAAATTCCCTATTGCACCGGGACGTCTGTAAATCAGAAAATCAGCTATGCTATGATGGGCGATAAGGTACAGTGGAAGCCTAAGGACTCTGCGCCCTCTGTGTTTTTATCGGGATGGGTGAGCAATCTAGTTTTTGATTGTAAATTATGGCAACACCGCCCCCCCCCTCCCACTCGGTTGGTTCCTCCTAAGGATTTTATAACCCGTAGGGATGGGTGTGGTGATAGTAGGGTTGGAGGCTTCAGACAACAAGGTCTCAGTGAGAAATAAAAGATCAGGCTGTTCATCTAAAAGTAGGTCATAAATGTGTGGTCCATGCTTTTGCATAGAGCGACAATTTAAAAAGGTGGCCTTTAAGTACTCTGTTTTCTTATTGTTTTTACACTTATTGTTACATGGGAGGATCTTGGGTGCGAGTTTCCTGGGCTGGAGGAGAGACAAGTTGCACTTTTTGCATCGAAAGTCTACCTCAAAGCTCGGATCAGCCGCTGCACACTGACATAATGGCAGCCGCCTAAGGCTAAGCAGTTTTTCCCTATTATAATATAGTGGAAGAAACTCACCAGAGGGGAACTGGGCAGCATGGCCAGCGCTGGACGCCTCCGGGATGCTGACAGGCGCAGACGGGCTTGCCTATGGCAAGCCTTTGGCGCGCCAGCAGTGCGCCCGTTGCACACGTCCGTTTGCATCGGGAATATATAGACTAATGCCTTTGATACAAACTGGATCGCTAACGAAGCTGAGGGAGCGGAAACAGTGTGAGCGGAAGTGAGGAGCCCAATAGTAGCCCCAGCCCTCCGCACAAACGGCATATCAGCTGCGGAGGACCACGACTGGAGGAAAAGCGAGGTGCGAATCGGAGCTTCTAAGGAGGTGTAGGCAAGCAGAATCAAGTAAAGTGCAAGTGCGTGTAGTTAGGAGAAATTGTTAAAAAGCACAGAGTAATTCAGCCACACATATACAATTTAAAAAGTATTAAAAACCTAGCAACATGGCAGGAAACACTAAATCCTACCACTGTCAGCTGCACGCGTCCGTTTACATCGGGAATATATAAGCTAATGCCTATGATGCAAACAGGATCCAGCTGAGGAAGCGGAAACTGCGTGGGAAACAGGGGCTCAAATTGGATCATAAATCCAAAGCTGTTCTGAACAGGGGCCACCAAAATATGTTTGGCCCAGGGCCCCCAAACTCCTTAAGATGTCCCTGGCTCGACTTCAAAACTGTAGGGACTAGGGGTCCCAAGAAGCCTTGCTTCAGGAGGAGGGGAAGAAAGGCAGGCTCTTCCTCATCTAAAACCCAGCACTAGATTTAATAAACATGACCATACCACCTGTTTAGTGGTAGGTTCAACCTGGACATTGCAGGGACTGTGGGTCATCCCACCTGAGGCACCCGCACTAGTGCTATAAAGCGCAACCACCTCACCTGCTGCAAGGGACCCTCCACCTGGACACTGCAGAGACTACGGGTCCCAAGAGGCCTTGCTGCAAGGGAAGGGGTTGGAAGAGGTGGACCCTTATCAATCTGAGACACCTGCACTAGTGCTTGAAAGTGGGCAACACCCCTGTTGCATGGAATGCTGGACCTGGCCGCTGCAGGGACTACAGGTCCCAAGACACCTTGCTGAAAGAAGAGGGGGGAGAGGAAGCTTGGCCTTCCCCATCTGAGGCAACTGTACTAGCACTATAAAGAGCAATCTAACCACCCACTGTACAGGACGTGTAAAGGCTGCGCCTGGGCCAAGGGTGGGCCCTTCTATGACCTTCAACGATAGGTCCCTTGGACACACCAATACCAGTTAGAACATACCCATTCACTAATTCCAAGATCTACACACACATCCACTCATTCACCAAAAGTCCTATACAGTCACTCTTACATGCACTCACTCATCATATGTACTCATACACCTATACATCCTGTTACACACCACCACTCATCCATAGAGTTACTCACACACATAGTCACACATGCAAAGAAAGTATCAAACATCCATTTACTTGCATATACAGTTATACACACACCACCACACTTACTTCTACAGAAACTAACACATACTTACTCTCTTAAACAATCACTTATAGAAACACATACTCATTTATACAGGTACTCTTCCAATCTCTCGCTCTCACATATACTCACTTGCATACACCAATACTCACATATACTAGTTTAAAACATATGTAGTTACTCATAAAGACACTACTGAGACAGTCATTCGCTCACCAACACACCCATACACACACTCATCCACCCATACAGTCCTGCACACATACTGTCTTCAACACATACAAACAGTGACTCACTCATTCATGCATCTATGCACAAAGTAATACCCCCAATGAACCACACAGACACTCAGACACTCATACTGATACTCAAAAAAACAACTAATAACTCATCTAGACACTCATGTAGCTACTCACCAACCCATGCTGCCACTTATACACAAAGTGAGAAACTGATACAGATATTTACACATTTAAAGATTACTCACTAACCCATGTATTCACTAAAATACACTTAATCAGTTAGTTATACAATCAGTTTCACAAAAACAAAATCATCCATTTAGACACTTATATACCCACTTATTCTTCCATCGACCTTGACATATACATATATAAAACATATTTACATTTCACAAAAACACACATTCACTGGCTGATGTCATCAGCGATGTCATCAGTGATGTCATTTGAGATGTCATCAGTGATGTCATGAGTGATGTCACTGACCATGTCATGAGTGATGTAATATGTGACGTCATCAGCAGTGCATTGCGGGGGCGCGAGTTATAGTTAGCTGAACTAACTATAATGGGGGAATTTCTATGGTTTTGTATGAGTTGAAATGCCCAACTATCTATAACGCCCCTGAAACCTATGGTTTTTTCAGTGAATTTCTAAGGTTTTTTTAAATGCTAATTTCTAACTATAACGTGCCTGAAACCTATGGTTTTTTCAGTGAATATATATATAGATATATAGACATATAAATATGACTCAAAACCCCAAACTTGCCTCACATGTTATAGAGACATAGGAATCACCGGTTAAAAAAGATGATACACTGGATAAGGGGGGGGGGGGATTATCAATGCTACCATGTGACGTGTTCTAACATATTCAAGACCACTCAATTTTTTCCTGCTGCAGAGGGCTATGATTATATCAAACTGATATTAACATCAAAGATATTAGCTAATGGATTGCTGTCTCTAGACACTTGCACTATGTCACTGCCAAAACCTCAAATGCAGTTTAAACATAATCCCCCAGTAGAGGATCGCACTACTTCAATTGTGAGCACTCTTGTCTATACGATGAGGTCGAAGGGGCTCAAATGGAATCTAAATAGTTTTGCGTGGATTGGCTGGAGACCAGAGGCTTTGACACCTCACAGAACTCGGATAGAATTGCAAACTCGAAAATCCTTCCTACTCAGAAACAATCACAAGTGAGGGATTATGGAATGGAATGGAATGGAAATGGTATTTATAAAGCGCGACTGTCGCTCCGGAAGAAGCATCCTGGCGCTGACTGGAAGGGGTATAGAAAGATGGAATGGAGCAGGGTTAGATGGTGTTCCGTACATACTCGTCAGAAAGGCTAAAGATCCATGTTTTCAATTGTTTCCTAAATTGGCATTCCTTGGTGAGGGATCTCAGATGCTGGGGCATAGCGTTCCATGCCTTGGAGGCAAGGTGAGTAAGAGTATTTCCCCCTTTGGTTTTTAGGTTGAAGTTGGCTAGTGTTATTAGGTTATTGTTGGAGGATCTCAGGGTCCTCTGGGGGTTGTAGTGGGGATAGCGTTTGATCAGGTACTTGGGGCCAGTGTGGTTGAATGCTCGGAAAGCCACGGTTAGGATCTTGAATAGGATCCTTTTGTGCAGGGGTAACCAGTGGAGGGTTCTTAGGGCGGAGGAGGCTGAAGATCTTCTGGGGAGTTTAAGCACCAATCTAGCAGCCGAATGCTGAACACTCTGCAATTTTTTGAGAGTGGCTTTTTTCACACCTGCCAGGAGACCATTACAATAGTCTAAGCGTGAGAGGATTAACGCCACAGTTACCGTCTTTCTGGCTTCAATTGGTAGGAAATCAAAAAAATTTTTTAGGGATTTAATGATTCCGAAGCAGCTTCCTGCCACTGTTCTGGCATGCTGGTCGAAAGATAAGTCAGTATCGAAGGTGACTCCAAGGTTTCTTGCAGTTACGACGGTCTGAGGGGGGGGGCTGTGGAGTCCTCTGGCCACCATAGATGAGGACAGAAGTTGACGTTTTTCCCCATGGGAAGGATCTCGGTCTTCCCTGTGTTACACTTAAGATGGTTAGTTTCCATCCATAGGAAGACATCTTTCAGGCAGTTTGTTAGATTTTGTTCGGCAATCGTGGAGTTTTCCTCAAGCGGGACTATGAGTTGGGTATCGTCGGCGTAAGATGTAACAGTGATACCGTATGATTCGATCAGAGAGATAAGAGGTATGAGGTAGACATTAAAAAGTAAAGGACTTAAGATGGAGCCCTGTGGGACTCCTGATCGAATCTTTTTCTCAACTGAGCTCCTAGTTTGATGGACTGTGATCTTTCGGTAAGGAAAGATGTTATCCAATCTAAAGCTAGGTCAGAGATGCCGATGTCCCTAAGTCTATCTAGGAGTATGAGGTGGGAGATTGTGTCGAACGCTGCCGTGAGGTCCAACAAGATCAATACAGCGTTTTTCCTTTGATCTTGGAGAAGTTTTATGGAGTCAGTCAACTCAATCAAGGCTGTTTCCGTTGAGTGCTGTGAGCGGAATCCTGACTGTTGGGGGTGGAGGATATTATTCATTTCCAGATGGGTTTTGAGTTCCCTGTAAACTATTTGTTCTGTGATTTTACCCAAGACAGGGAGGAGGGAGATAGGGCGGAGGTTGGTTAGGTCCGACGGGGATTTATTTGGTTTTTTCATTAAAGGTTTAACAATGCCATGTTTCCATGCCCTAGGGACAGTAGCAGTGCTGAGGGAGGTGTTCACTATTTCATTTATAATGGGATTTACAATGTCAATCAGTTGATGCAGAATACTGGGAGGGCAGGAGTCAGAGGGGGCACCTGACTTGCATGCTAGGATGACGTCCTTGGTCTGTGCCAGGGTGACTTGTGAAAAGGTCTTTAGGTAGGCCGTGGTGTTATCTTCTTGTTCCTGTCTGAAGGAGGACTGGGAACGTTGGTATAGGGGGAAATCTTTCTGAATAATATTAATTTTCTCTTCAAAGAAGTCTGCTATTCTGTCGCAGAGATCTTGGGAGGGGGGTATTTCGGACTGTAAAGCTTTAGGATGAGTGAAAGATTTCACTAATGAAAACAGGGTTTTTTGCTTTTGTTTGGCCTCATTAATGGTTCTGGTGTAGAATTCTTTTTTGGCGTTTTTTATAGTAGAATGGTAGCTTTTCCTTAGTAGGACGTAGGAGTTTCTGTCCGCACTATCATATGTTTTTCGCCATTTGCGTTCTCCTTTTTTGCACAGCAGGTGAGCTTTGGCTACTTCTGGTGTGAACCAGAGGGCGTTAGTTTTAGTTATTGTACCTGCTTTCCTAATGCGTTTGGGTGGAGCACGGATTTTAATTTCGTGTGATATCCAATTGTGGAAAGCTTGGGAGTCTTGTTCGGCATTTCCAGTCATGCTGGGGATCTGGGTCTCAAGGGTAGGTTTGAGTTTAAAGGCTTCTTCTACCTTTTTCCAGTTGACCTGGTTCTCTGTATAATATCATAACACATTTACTCACAGTGTCTAGGGATTCCAGTTCAAATATTCCAGTAGCTGTAGATTCCAGCCTACCTAGAGATGTGACCTTTTTAAGCTGGAATGTTTCAAGCTTAAAATGAAAAAACAATGATGGCAACTGACGACAGTTTATTGAAGGCTTTGATGTTTGCCTGCTACCAGAAGCCTGGGCATTAGATACCCCCTAAAGAGCAGGTTTCAAATCTTATCATATACCTGCTTTAAATTCCAGTACAAGTTGGGCCTCTGGTGGCTTGTGTACTACGGCCAAAATCAAACTTAGCTGTTCAAATAAGCAGATTTGCCTCAACTCACCTGACATACTGGGCCTTAAAATTTACTTGACACAAGATCCAAAACTTTTTAATGTAATCTATACATCATAGGTTACAGCAATTCTGTGGAATCACAAACACTCCAAGTACTGTTTGATATCTTAGATTCATTCAGTAAGGAGTCTTACATCATCGTTGGGGGTGATTTTAATGCGACCTTTGAACCATTACTGTTAGCTAGGGACTTGGCTAGGGATGAAGGTGCATATTGGGGCATTCCTGAATTAACTGGTCTGCTACGAAAGAACTTTCAACATCTGCCCTATAGCTGGTAGACATCACACTCTCCTATGGCCTACCTGCTTGTAATGGTTGTTCTCCCTCAGAGATCAATAGAATCTCCATATTTAAAAGGGGGACCTACAGAACTCACATTGACTATATTTTACTAGACCTATGTCTGTGGGGTGAAATAGGAGACATAGCTGCCATTCAACAGCGTGAGGGTGATCACAATCCTTTGTCCCACTACCTAAATGGCGCTATGATCGGTGATCGATCTGATCCAACTGGAGAAAGAAAGGAAACTCTTTCTATCAACAACAACAGAAGGAATGTAAAGTAGTGGAATGTTATACAGTGAACAACCTCTACGGCAGCAATATACAGTAGCCTTATCCCAGTTCTCCTTTTCGGAGTCAAAACTTGAGAAATTAGCAGCTTGTATATCTAAAGCTCTCGCTAAATCTTTTCTTGAGCTTAAGGAATTTTTCTTAAAGGGTCAACAAGAGAGTACTAATAGGCCACTAGGAAGGCATTCATGGTTTAACAATGATTGTAGAGCTGCTAAGAATCGGCGTATTAATACTATCAGATAAGGAGATAAAACTGACGTATGTGCTGTTAGACCTGGCATCCTTAGTGTTATTTCTCTTGACTTTTTGCCTTCTGATCTCCTGCTTTGCTGACTTCATTTTTGTTGGCTTTAGGATTCTGCTAACCAGTGCTAAAGTGCATAAGCTCTGTACTGAAAACATAGTAACATTGGCTTATCCACAATTGCCACATTTAATTTACTTAAAAGTCCCTAGTAGAGCGCACTATGTGTGCCCAGGCCCGAAAATTAAATGCTACAAGTGCACCTGCAGCACTAAGTGTGCCACTCACTCAGTAGCCCTTTAAACATGGTTCAGGCCTGCCACTGGAAAGCATGAATGTACAGTTTAAACTGCCGTTTCGACCAGGCAAGTTAACTTACTTAGCAGGCTCATGGGCAGGGTGCAGTAAATTTAAAAGATAGGGCATGTACTTTTGAGTTTCACATGTCCTGGTAGTGAAAAAACGCTACATTCATTTTTCACTACTGCAAGGCCTGTCTCTCTCATAAAATAACATTGGGATTGCCTTAAAACACCTTTTAAGTGAAATTTCCAATTGGGAAAATATAGAAATTTGAAGTTTAGTGTCTCTGGACTCACAATTTAAAGTCACAACTTATGGTGAAGTTTGATTTTAAATTATAAGTCTGAAAATGACACTTGTAGAAATGTGTCATTTTCTTACTTTAAACATTCTGCGCCTGGGCGCTGTGCTATTCTTTGTCGGCGCAGAGAAGGCGTTTGATAGGATGTGCTGGGCATACCTCTTTGACGTCCTTCGGAGCTTCGGATTTGGCCCCCGTTTCATCGAATGGGTGCAGTGCATATATCATGCCCACGAGCATTTGTCAGAGTTAATGGGGTCTCCTCATCCCCCTTTGAGATTGCATAGGGCACGAGACAAGGGTGTCCCCTTTCACCCCTCTTATACGCCCGTTACATGGAACCCCTTGCGCAGAAAATCCTTGACCACCCGGGCATCCAGGGCCTCAAGTTTGGAAGTCACATCCACACGATAAGCCTCTACGCAGACGATGTCATCTTGTCCCTTGCGCAGCCTCTTACCTCCCTTCCCACGCTGGTTGAAGAACTCGAGTCCTTTGGCCGGCTCCAAGGTGAACTTTGGCAAGTCCCAGGTCCTTAATTTGTCCTTACCACAAATGCAGGTTGAGGCCCTTAAACAGTCTCTTCCCCTGCACTGGTCCTGCGAGCCTGTGTCCTATTTGGGCATCCTTCTAACTCCCTTGCTCCCACGCACACTGGAGCTGAACTACACGACTCTGGTGGCACAGACACGGAAGGCCCTGGATGGGTGGGCCAAACATAATTTGTCATGGTTTGGGAGATCGCAGCGGTCAAGATGATGATTTTGCCGTGCATACTATACCTCTTCCAGACCCTCCCGGTAACTCCGCCGCCTAAAGCCTAGCGAGCATTACAGCTTGCTCTGAATAAATTCATTTGGGGCAATAAGAAGGCACGCCTTTCGGTGGCACAATTGTCATGCCCCAAGGAGGATGGAGGGGTGAAGCTGCCACTAGTCCACAGATATTTACAGGCCGCGCACCTGCGGTATTTGCTGGAATGGAACCGCCCACTTTTGGAGAAGTACTGGACCTTTATGGACCAGGCAGTAGCTGGCGCGAATGTCTGGCGCGAAATCTGGCTTTCCTGCCGATTGCGCTCTTGGGACCTTTGCTTCTCCCCAGTTACGGCAGCTACCATGAGAGTGTGGGACGAGGTGGCACTTTCAAAGGGCCTCACTACCTTACCCTCCCCGATGACTCCAATGGTGGACATCCCAGATTTTCCCCAGGGTAATAAGACTGCGGTTGCCCAGAGATGGAGGGAAGCTGGTTGCAAGCCCTTGGGCTATCTACTTGATCTCAACGGCATTAACCACTTTAGCCAAGCTCGCCACGACCTTGACCTTCCTTGCTCTGATGAATTTTATTATTTGCAACTCCAACAGTGGGCTACCTCTAAGGCCTACCTACCACATGTCTCTCGTAAGCTTACCCCTTTCGAGCAATGGATAGTGAATAAAAAAGATGACAAAAATCTAATAGCAGAACTATATGTTCTCCTTACTCAGCGCCAGATAGGGAATCGCTCTCATGGCCTACTTCGGTGGGAGGTGGAACTTGGACGGGCCGTCACGGAGAAGGAATGGGACAGCATCCACTACAGAGCACATCACACAGCATACAGCACGGCAGGGACTGAATCCGCGTATAAGGTCGCATCTTATTGGTATCTTACCCCGGCTAGGATACATCAATAGAATAAAAACCACACTGAAGAATGCTGGCGAGGCTGCGGCTTGTCAGGCTCCCTTGCACATCTTTTGTGGCATTGACCGAGGCTAGAGCGATTCTGGGTGCGGGTTCTAAATTACATTGATGAGGCATTTGACACCGAGATACCTTGCTTCCCGGCTTACTGGGGCTATCAAACCCCCTCACCTTCCCATTGTGGTCACTACACGGTTGGCAGATGGCGTTAGCTCTCCTTGCAGTGCGGCAGACGATATTAGTGCATTGGGGCACTGCTACGGTTCCAGATCGTTCGGCGTGGCTCCACAGGCTCTGGATGACCCTGGCCATGGAGTGACTCTCGCTGATCCAAAACCAGAAAGGCGAGAAATACGCCGAGCTTTGGGCTCCATTCATAGTATTGCTATCGAAAGATCTTCGTGAGGTCTCTTGCCATAAACTCCTACAGGTGCTACGTTTAATACCCCCTACTACGGAATAAGTGGGGCCCCTGCTAGGCGAGCGGGAGGGACTGGGAGCGGGCGGGATGGGATCTTGGGGTCACTATGCTGCTTTTGACATCTTGATACGGGTCCCCCTTTGTTTTATTTTGCTTCTCCTTTAGGGGTGGGTGGGAGGGTGGGATTAGTCTTTCTATTTGTGGTTCCTCTTTTCAGGTGGGCTCTCGTTTCTGAACCGGCATTGTCCTTTGAACATACATGCCATTCCAACTTGCTAGCTTTGATTCTGTGCGTTGCCAGCCTCCGGGATGTCAGCTTTAACAAGGTAAACCATGTACACACTCAATGCATTGTCTTTAGCCGCCGGCCCCTGTGGTTGTAGGCAATTGGTTGTGTGAAAATGTTGAATCACCTACCAAAGAACTCAATAAACAGATTTGTTCCATAAACATTCTGCGCCTCACCCATCTCCGATCGCACATCTGGGTTGGTTGACAGCTGGATTATGTGCATTTCCCTCTAGACAGTCATACAAAGGGATGACATTTTCATCCTGATGGCCCATCACCAGGCTGATGGGCCTTTCTTATGTAGATTGGGAGGGAGGTCTGACACTTGCACCCAAACAGGGCTCCGCCTGTCCCCTCACAAAAACTGCATACCCTCTTGTAGTGAGTCTGGAGCCGAGGCAGGAAAGGCAGTCATTCAAAGGCCTCTTTGATGCCTCCCCCACTTCAATGGCACATTTGGGTATAAGTACTGGACACCTGACACCACTAAATCAGAACTTTGGTTGAAGCAAGGACATTCTGCCCATAAGAAGAGCTGCTGTGATGTAAGAGGGACTGCTACTTTGCTACCTGCATTGTTGTGTTAGCCTGCTGCCTGCCGATTGCTGTGTGGGAGGCCGGACTGCCACTTTGCTATCTGCTCTGCTGTGTTGGCCTGTTGCTTCTTGCCTGGGAGTGAGAGGGACCGGGCCTGCTCTCTACATCCTCGAACCGATGTTCCTCCAAGGGCTTGTTGGCTTGTCTCCTGTTGTCAGAAGTCTCAGGGTCCCAAAAAACTTCTTGAAACTCTGCTGGTGCTGCTGGACCATCTGTGAATCCCACCCTTGCCTGATGAGCTCCTTGCACTAGGCCTCAGAAGTGAGTTTTGCAGCAGTTTTCTGCACAAATTGACGCAGTAATCCCTTTGTGCTGATCAGATCCGATACCGACGAAGTGCTGATTTGACAATGACTACGCGGGTCTCGACTGTGAGGTACGCCGATGACTCAATGCTGATTCGAAGCCACCACTTTGAGACTCGATTCCGACACAGCATAGACCCTTCGAAACTGACTGAGAGGCTCGACTCTGACGTATCAACCCGACTGCGTGAATCAGAACCGACGCAGCAAGTCCTCGACACTGACGCTTGTTATATACCAGGTATTTTTTCCGCCGGCCCTGCGTGAATCCTGTATCCGGCCTGCCCTCCATCACGGTTGGCCTGGAACTTTGGATTTACCCAGGTCTAGCGTGATCTAAAGTAACCTTTTAGCACTATTGATGTCTTAGCACTGTTTTTGGATTTAATATTTAAACATTCATATCTCAACTTCTACTTATTGGATTTTTGTTGTTTTGGTCTTGTTTTACTCAGATAAATATTCTCTGTTTTTCTCACCTGGTGTGGAGTTTTTGTTTGTGGTGGCTTCACAGTGTTATTGTAATTTAATTGTTGCCTCTTAAGTTAAGCCTGATGTGGTAATAAAAGATAGATATATTTTCTATTATGGTCTAGACAACTTGTTTTTCGGTCCAATCAGAGTGTCATTAGCTGAATATATGCTACATTGTACATATTGAAATCTAGAGGTGGAGTACGTTCTTTGTGTTAATTTTTATGTGGTAACGTAGTCAGGAAACTGATGTTATTTAAAAGAAGGTTTAACGGATACAGCACAGTACACACAGCCTGCTACAGGAAAATGCTCAGAGCATCTGCTTACTATGGAATATAGAATTTACAGCGTAGGACTGGCAACCAGCTTACTGAAAGCATTCAAACACAAACAGGGCGCATGCCACAGTGAAAAAGAATGCACAAATAAATATAATAATAAAATGGAACACATCCCTCTTCGTTACATTGAAAATAAAAAAAATTAACTAGATGTAATCTCTCAACTTCACAGAGGGATTACAAACCCTACCACTTACTTTCACTCTAGAAGCTACAGATTTTATATCTACAGGTTCATTTATAGGACTCCTTGAATTTTCATTACACAAACCACAGTTGTGAAAATCATAAGATCATTACGTCTACGTATTCTGAAAGCATACTGATACTCTTCATCAGTGTCCTTACAGCGCGTTTCATTAATTCCAGATTGGCACTTGACAACCCGTCTCACATTCCAGACCTTCTGGGTCACAACACTATTCATGTTGACTTTCACTACTTTTAAGAGCAGGACCATATTTAAAAGTCCCTTTTACTCTGAAATCTGGTTTGGGTATTTTTACCCAGTCACCCACTACAAAGGTGGGTACTTTAACCTTCCATTTAGCGTCATAAGCTTCCTTCATCTTCTCCTGTTTCTGCTTCACTCTCATTAAAGTGTCTTGCACATCATTTGTTTTAACTTCAGGCATTATCTTTTTAATCCATCACAGACATAGCTTGGACACAGCTCGCTCCTCTTCAATGGCAGGAAGGGACTCCATTTAGTAACAGAATGAGGAGTGATGTGATACATCAAGAGTCTTTCCCTCAACACCACTTTCCACTCTCTGCCAGATTTCCTGGCCCAGCCCACACCATCTTTAAGGACACGATTGAACCTCTCAAACTGGCCACTACCTTGTGTTTCATAAAGCGCAGTAGTAATATGTTTAATACCACACATCTTAAGTAATTATTCCATTTCATGTGACTTCAATTGTACACCATTATCCGTCACTAAAACTTCAGGACTACCCGCGCGGGGGAAAACCTCTCTTAAATATTCAATGATTAATTGTGAAGAGGCATGATTGACAAACTTGACTTCTGGCCACTTGAAGTGGTAATCAATGATAACTAAAGCAAAACGTGCCTCTTGTAGTAGACAATAATAAGGGTCAGATATATCAAAGGCTACTCTCTGTCATGGACACCTTGGGCATGGCACAGGTCTTAATGGAGCAGGAGATGACTTAAACATCTTGTCACTACTGATACATACTCTGCATTCTCTCACTACTCTATCTGCCATCCTATCCATACCAGGCCACCAAAAACTAGATCTCACAAGTCTTTTCATGGATGACATGCCAGAAGGGTCCTCATGCACAAGTTTTGAAATCTTGTCCTGCATGGATTCCGGTAGCACACATTTACCATCTATAACAATTTATTCATTTTCTATCTCCAAATCACCAGACACTTGCTGAAAAGATTTTGCTTCAGAAGGTACCTCTTTTCCTCTAGGCTACTGTTTTAAAATTAACACCTTCAGCAAGTTCCATCTTTTATCTGCAACAACACCTTTATTTCACTCATCTTCAGAAGTAGTGGAAAATTCACTTAAAACGTAATCTCTCACATACGCAACTATATCAGGATCCTCAGTCACATCAACATCTTTTTCACTCAGACATGGAAGACGAGAGAGAGAGAGTTAACAGTCACATTGTACCTGCCTGGAACATCTTCTACAGCAAAATCATATTCTTATAGTCTAGACGTGAGTCTAGCTATTCTTGCTGTAGCGTTCCAACCATCACCAGTAGATAAAATTGACACCAATGGCTTGTGATCTGTTCTAAATCTCCTTCCCCATAGGTAGTTTCGGAAGTGGTCAATTTCTCAGACACACCCCAACAGTACTCTTTCAATGACAGAATACCTTCTCTCAGTTCACTGAGGGTGCGGGATGCAAAGGCAACACACCATTCTTCTTTACCACACTTATGTGACAAAACACCACCAACACCACACAAACTAGCATCTACAGTAACAATACACAACTTGTTCACACAAAATGGTTACAAAGTAGGAGCTCGTACAAGTTCATCTTTGATTTGTTGGAAAGCATTCTGTTGTCTTTCTGTACAACAAAGTTCAACCTTGTGCCTAGTGAGTTCTCTGAGTGGTTTATCTTGGTAGTGAAATCCTTGATAAACTTACTATAATACTCACATAGCCCAGAAAAAGACAAGTTTTTCTTTATCATCTGGAGCTGGGGCTTTGCCAATAGCATCTACAAGGGATGTTTTGGGAACCACCCCATCACCAGAAAGGGTATGACCCAAATACTCAAATGAATCACAAAACACTTTGCATTTATTTTCCTTAAGTGTAAGACCATGTGATTCCAGACCTTTACAGACTTCCATTACATGTCCCATATGTTCTTCATGATTTATAGAAAATATCAGTATATCATCTTGGAAACACTTGATGCAACTATCTACATCTTTGAAGATGTGATACGTTGCCCTCTGAAAAATAGACGCAGCAGGGGCCAAGACAAAAGGCATCCTCTTATATTGGAATAGCCCCTGCGGAGTAAAGAAAGCAGTAAACTGTTTGGAGTCATCAGTCAATGCAATCTGATGGCAGGCTGACAGTAAATCAAATGTGGAAAACACCTTGGCTCTCTCCAGCATGCAAACTACCTCATTCATGTTTGGTAAAGGGTGGCAATCTACCACCAAATTGGCATTAAGTGCTCTCAGGTCCAAACATAATCTCAAACTTTTATCAACTTTTCTCACCAAAACAATGGGAGAAACCCACTCAGATGATTCTATCTCTTCACTGATGTCATAATCAATGAGACTTTGTAACAGTTTGTTGAGATCTTTTCTCACATTCACTGGTACCACTCTAAGTTTCTGTTTGATGGGTAAAGCACCATCCTTCACTTTTATCTTGTGACTGAAACTATTGAGCTCTCCAAGTTTACTAGAAAATACTTTAGAAAAGGAGCTAGTAACTCTACTCTTCTCATCACTCTCTGATACAACCAACACGGGATCACCACATTTGGGATCAAGGATTATCCCTAAACTCAATTGATCCCTCCACCCTAACACATTCACACCCTTGACAGCAACATATACCTTAACATGAGCAACGCATCCTTTGAATTCCATCTCAACGTCCTCATACCCTTCCATGTCAATCCTAGAGCCATCAAAAGACTTCGCAACAATATCAGATTCCTTCAAAAACCTGAGACAGAAAAGTCCTATGAAACGATTGAGTAAGTACTCTCTGGTAATTATTAGCCAAGGGGAACCAGAATCAGCCATAAGTTCTACTTCTAAGCCAAGAACATGTACAAAACACTTGGGTGGTTTGAGAAGACTATGGCTGTCTTTACTCTCACCAAAGTCAAAATAATAGACAACACTATACCCATGTTGCTGCCACTCCCACCATCATCATCTTCTTGATCATTGACATAGGAAACTGTACCTTTTTTAAAACTTCCACTGCTGGCACTCTTAAAGTTCCTACATATGGCAGTAAAATGCCCAAGACGTCCACACTTCTTGCATTCTTTACCCAAAGCAGGACATCTAGGAAAAGATGCCCCATGATTAACACTCCCACATCTGAAAGTGTGGAATTCCTTATCATTTTTTTTAACAACCCTTTGTCCATTCCCTGAGTTTTCAAATTTTATAGTGCACACATCCTCTACAACATCCTTGTTGTCTCTACATAGAGATTTCATCCACTTTTCAGATTGTTGCATGGCTTGTGGTAAATATTTAGTTACCGGTACTATTTTTTATGCGGTAAAGTCTTAGTGAGAATAACTCAGTAAAAATAAGAGGCAGAATCCGTGGTATTAGAGGGTTTAAAAGGGCTTTATTCCTATACAAAGGAAGACAATTCGAATTGTGGGCCTTCTATTCCATCACCACGAAAGTTCAGGAAGGAAGGAACATATATTATTGACAGATAAGCAGTTTTATAGAAAATGCATTACAGTGAAACAGATGCAAGAGGCGTGACAGCTGATAATTCAGATAAACTGTACATACGTAACTAATAGAGGCGTGAACATGGGTGTAACTAAAATACGTCATTAAACATGATGTCACAAGTGGGTGGATCCATAGAAGAATCCAGCAATGTCAGCGGAAATATTTGGCAGAGATGCGCACGCAGCCGCATGACGTGTGATTGACGTGCAACTAGAGAGTGAAGGGGACTTGACATTTAGCTCTACATGTGGAGACAGAAGTCTGGGGTTATGTCAACCTAATCCCAAATCATATCTAATATCCTATGTTTAAAGAACTGTGTTATCCAAAAGGAAAGGTTTCTTAGGATAGAATCTTATTCTATACTGACTATACTGACTGTTAGTGCGTGTACAAGCGTCTAAGTGTCTACATGAGATGCGAGGGGGTAGGAATATTCCATGGTAACGGGGCTATGAATTACTTGCATGAGGACAGCGAGGCCTGGCCCCTTTGCACGGTAGCTGGAGGAATGTTTACCTAAACTGCTAGACAGGAATGCATCGGATGGGGAGCGGAGTAGATAATCTTGAAGGTGAAATACAGTTTTTGGCAGGCAATAGGCTGGATCAGGCACCGTTAGCCGCGCAGGGAGTAAGACAAAGTTCATGGTCACAGATGCAGGCTCAGACTGGAGCTTTCAGAGGCAGAAGGCAGGAAAAGGCTTGATGACAGAATTCGGGCCTACTCGCTTGAATCTGTGAAATGTGGAAAGTGAACCATATAAAGTCGGTGGCCTTTCATACTTAGGAATGGAATATCTGACCCATTCATGGCGGATCTGAAAGAGGACATGTTGACGGTGGACGCACATATGTTTGCGTCTTCAGAACTGGAGCAGGAGGGAACATACATGTACTTATAGCATGTACATGGAGCCGTTGGGGTCTACGATAGGGGACATAACTGATCACAAAATTCATATTTCCTCATTCCCTCCTTGTCCCCTTCGGACCCTCAGGAGATATCGATCTTCATCAATCCATCGATCTGTTCATATAGCATCATTTGTTCTTCTTTCTTCTTCCGGGATCTCGAACGAAAACTTGGATGTGGGATACACGAGGTGGCACACAGACCACAAATCGCTGGCCCACATTGTAGACATAAGCAGCAACTGAATAGTATGAGAAAGCCAATACCTAGGAAGGATAGGATTCTCCATCCCCAGGCTGACAACACGCCCCAGAACCAACCGGACCAAGTCCAGGTGCCTGGACTCTGGTGTATCTGGCTTACAATCTTATGAAGGCGAGTTATGGCTTTATATACTGACGGTGAATTTTCTGGGATGAAAATGCAGCAACTTGATCCGATGACCCTACAAGCTCCGCCCCTATCGGCCAGGATGACGTCAAGGACAAGACGATTTTGAAGCACAACAATCCGCATAGCAGACTGCTCTTCTGTTAAATTGCCTAAGGCGGAAATAGTTTCGTTCACTACTGCTTCAAGGGTTCTGGTTAATCTACGTATCAGCTTACTATTAGTGACTGTACCTATATAGGGAAAGAACCCTTTATTGAAATCTGTGTATTTTTCCCATGCTGTTTCAGTATAATCGACAATTGGGAGATCTCTCTGTTGTCTATTGTGTACTAAATGGGTATTTCTATGATAATCAGGAGGAGCTAGGAAAACAGGTGGTAGAAGGAATGCTATGTAACAAGTACCATCCCAATCTAAAGGTAGACATATATATGCGGTCTGGCCACATATGAAGTAGGAATGATGGGAAGCTCTAAATGTAGACTTGCCTTGATCACTGAATTTTATTACAGTGGTGCATTTACTGTGGCCCATGTGTATGGAACCATTCTTTTTTATACATAATTCCCCTTTTACTGGGAATACTGACATGGCGGGCAAGATTGGTGTAGCTTCAGATTCAACGTTCAGGATCATGAGGTTAAGTGTAAAATTACCTAATCCATATACTTCATTTTCTAGATCAGTTCCTGTTCTTTTGGGGAGTCCCTCCTTGTTAGGGTAGCAGACTTTAAGTAAAACTAGGTTCAGGTTTCCCCAAACCCAGTTGTCTTGATAAACTGCGGAATTTGAATCTAGAGAATTAATCAAACTAAACCATGCTCCACAGGAGCCATTGTGTGTGAACGGATATGGAAAGAGGGGCAAAACTCCCTTATAGTTCTGATAGGGAGGGAGTTGGCCACATATCCAACAATTTGTGGCATTGCTGGTTTGATGGGAATGATGTAACATACTAATAAATGTGTTGTTGCGCAGCGCAAATCTATAGGACAACTCATGCGGAGGAAATTCACTAAAAAAATGTTCTGCAGTTATATTATAAGCACGCTTAGGAATAGGGTAATACATGTGCAATAGGATGCTAAAAATAATGATCAGAAGACTTAGAAAAAACAAAATTAATAATGTTACTGTACAGTGACTACGAAGTGATTTACAATACGCATGCTTTTTCAGCTGCATTTGCTTATTTCTTTCTCTATTCCGGTCTAGAGGATACATGTCAGAGACAAATTCAACCGATTCACCTTGGAGAGGACTTAAACAATCAAATTGTCTGACTTACTAGACCTCAATTTTAGTTTATAAAGTTCTGGTTTGGTTAATTCAACCAAGGGGAGCTTTGAGTCTGTCTTTGAGGGAATACAGGGTTGAGTAATCACACTGGTTGGTAGTCCATAAAATTTTTTGATATGACTCGAGTGCAACCACCCTTTCCTTCCCTCGATTTTCACGGCTGTCCTTGTGGTGAGTAGAACCAACTTCGGTGACTTCCACCTAGGATCCAGTTGGGTCTTCCGGTCAAAGTTCCTGACCAGCACCAGGTCACCAGGAACCACGTCATGGGGCTTCACCTCAGTATTATCGGGAAAAGCTGCGGTTACCTGTGAACGACAAGATTGTAGTGCAGACATCAAGGAAGCCAGGTAATCTGTCAGCATATTACAGTCAACGTCAGTGATTTTACGAGGTATAGGCGTCCCCCACATATTTGGTGGTCTACCGAAGATCACCTCATACGGGGATAGCCCTGTTCGAGAATGTGCTACCATTCTCATGTAAAAGAGCGCAACTGGTAAGGCTACTATCCAATCGACTCCTTTTTCTCTACATATTTTGGACAATCTAATTTTCAAAGTTTGATTATGGCGTTCTACGAGACCAGCTGCCTCGGGATGTCGGACACAGTGAAATTTCCATTGATAGCCTAATAGAAGGGAAACGTGTTTCATTAGTTCGGATGAGAACGGCTGGCCGTTATCTGAGTAGACAACACGTGGTAAACCGTACCGTGGGAAGAATTCTCGAACTAACTGTTTGGCAGTGTAATCTGAAACCGGGTATGCTTCTGTCCAACGGGAAAGAGCACAGACAACTACGAGAACATATTTGAATCCTCGACATCGTTCCATCTGGATATAATCCATCTGGAGGACTTCAAAAGCATGATCGGGAGTTTGAAATCCACCCTGTTCTACGGGGATGCTTTTACCTGGATTAAACTGACAACATATCATACAGGTACGAACTTTTTGTTTAGCTGCGGCTCGCAAGTGTTTGTTGAACCAAATGTGTTGAATACTGTCTAGCATAGCTTTTTCTCCTAGGTGCGCTGGACTATGTATTGTGTTAATGATGACTTGGACCATAGAGTCGGGAAGAAACCATATAGATTTTTCCTTCGTCATCCATCCTTGATCCGTTTGGATCCCTCCTAATTCGGTCCATTTCTTTATTTCTTCTGGTGTAGCATGTGTCTGTATGTCAATTACATCAAGGGCGGGATCCTTAACTGTCATGCAATGTGTTAGTGTCGGAACTATTGTCTTTGTCATGTCAGTTGTGAGAGTCTGATTCTGAGCAGTCTGTTTAGCTGTTCTGTCAGCTAGGTCATTACCCTGAGAAATGATATCGGTAACTTTTGTATGGGCTTTGCATTTCATAATCGATATTGCAGTAGGTAGATGAATCGCGTCTAATAGGGCTTGAATGAGGGGTCCGTGTTGGATGTGGGCACCGTGAGAAGTTAAATAACCTCTCTCTCGCCACAGTACGCCGAAGTCATGGACGACTCCAAATGCATAACGTGAATCTGTGTATATGTTGACTTTCTTATTTTTGGCTTGAATACAGGCTTGTGTCAGAGCGATGAGCTCTGCTGCTTGAGCTGACAAGGTATCTATACAATTTGTTTCAATAACTTCAGTGTCTGTTGTGACTGCGTAAGCAGCCACTAACTCTCCTGTACTTGTTCTCATACATGACCCATCTACATACAATGTCAAGTCTGGATCTGACAAAGGGATATCTGTCAAGTCTTGTCTGGGTTTCGTCGTGATGGTAATGACTTCGACACAATCATGTGCCAATGGATCTGTTCCGCCCACTGGTAACAGTGTGGCAGGATTTAACGTATTGCAACGTCTGATTTCTATATGTGGCTGAAACAATGTTAATTCGTAACCGGTGAGTCTCGCTATAGTCAAGTGTTGTGTTTGTGTGCGGTTCAAGAGAACCTCTACTGCGTGTGGTACTTGTACTGTCAATTGATGTCCTAACACTATGGCATCGCTTTGTCTGATCGCTAAAGCTGTTGCTGCCACTGATTTCAGGCACGCAGGAAGAGCCTGAGCTACTGGATCCAATGTACTAGAGAAATAAGCACATGGTTTGTGTGATCCTGCTTGTTCCTGAGTGAGTACTGACAAAGCAGTACCTTCGCGTTCTGTAACAAAGAGTGTAAACTGTTTGCTGTAACATGGTGTTGCTAAAACAGGTGCTTGGCATAAAGCTTTCTTTAAGCTTTCAAAGGCGTGTGTATGTTCTTGAGTCCAAGGGAGGACAGTCGATGTGGCTGCCTCCTGTGTTGTCAACTGGATGAGTGGTTTTGCTAGAAATGCATATTGAGGGATCCACTGCCTACAGTATGAAGTGAGGCCTATGAAAGCCCGCACCTCCTTTTGTGTCTTGGGTGGTGGCATGTTAGCGATTAACTGGATGCGGTCGGGTGTAAGCTGCCTTCCCTCCTTGGACAGCGAGTGCCCAAGGTAAACAACTCGCTGGACACAGAATTGCAGCTTAGAAGGGGACACCTTGTGCCCCTTGTCGGCCAGAAATTTCAAAACCATCAGTGACGCTTTTTCACATTCAGGTTCGCTTCGAGCGGTGATCAGCAGATCATCGACATATTGAAGCAAGTTAGTGTTAACTGGCATGTGGATACTGTCAAGTTCTCGTTTCAGTGCTTGGCTATAGATGCTGGGGCTTTCTGTAAATCCTTGAGGTGCGCGTGTGAATTTAAAACTTCGTCCATTTAAACTGAATCCGAACAAATATTGACTTTCCGGATCGATTGGGACACTAAAGAAAGCATTCTTGAGATCAATTACAGTGAAGAACGTTGCTTCTGAGTCAATAGCTGTTAGTAATGAAGAGATATCTGGGACCACAGGGTATTGTGGTACAATACATTTATTTAATTCGCGCAGGTCAATAACTAATCGATATACTGGTGGAGCTTTTGGATCCGTTCTTTTAAGAATCGGAATTATCGGAGAATTACATACGTTGGAGTCGGTTTCAACAACCACTCCTTGTGCAATGAGCTCGTCAATGATTTGCAGTAAAGCCACAACAGCATCGGGTGGTAACTTATATTGTCGTATTCGTGGTAGTATTACTCCTGTTTTTAGTGTGACACGATATGGTGTAATATTCATGCAACCAACATCAGTGGGGCCTTGTGCCCATAAATGTGTAGGTAAATTCTGCAGTTGTTGATCCATGTCTCTGGACACGTAGTGACCTTTAAAGTCACGTAGAAATAGTCGTACTCCTTCCGGAGAACAACATATTATAGCTCCTAGAGCCTTCAATGTTTTTATGCCTAACAAGTTTTCTGGACATGATTTAGTAAGCAATAAATCTGTAGTACGTGTCAATGGACCGACTGTAAGTGGAAGAGGTTGTGTCACGTCATTTATTATAGGTTTTCCTGAGAATCCAAGGGAAATATTTTGTGAGCCTGAGAGGGGTGCCCCTGGAACTTCACTGCGTCTTATAGTCGTTCTGCTTGCCCCTGTATCAAGTAAAAACTTTCTGTCTTCCCCTAATAGTTCGCTATGTACATAAGGTCCCTCTTGGTCTACAGGAACCTCAATAAGGGGTAAGCCAACTTCCCTCTCCAGGCTATCTCATGAGTATCGCTGATAATCGGGATAATCTGCTTGTGCATACTGGTACATCTGTTGCGTTGTCGCTTGTGTGGCAGCAATAGGCTGCGCTGGTGGTGGTGCTACGGTCTGTTGTGGAGCTCCCTGTTGCGGAGCTAGTTGTTGCGGAGCTAACCTAGGTTGTGCATGCTGAGGGATTGGTTGTTGATTCTGATCCTGTCTAGGTGGACGTGGTCTCTCCTGGGTTCTACCTGTAGCAATATTATGTTTCAGGACTGGACAATCGTGTATATAATGACCTGGTTGTTTACAATAGTTGCATGTCCCTTTCGTAGGACCTGCGGCATCACCCTTTTGATGATGACCATCGGCTGGAACTGACTGTGCAACAAGCATTTTCATTTTTGTATCTTTCATACGTCTTTGTTCGTGTTCTTGTTCTTCTCTAATTCTATTGTGGTGATATTGTAACATCTGTAACATCTGTGATGGGGTGTTACCTTGCCAGGTACTTTCGAATTTCAATACTCTATTCTTAACTTGTAGCAGAGAATTTTCAACTAATTTTGTCACAAACAGATGTGGATATGACTCACTACTGGCTTTTATGCCACTATTTATACCAAAACATTTTTCAAATCGGGAATAGAAATCACTAGTGTCTTCATCTGGCTTTTGTTTACAGGCTGAGATTGCACCCCAGTCTTCCTTTTTCGTAGTTAATAAACGTGGCAGTACCTGTATTAGTAATCCTGCTAGTGCTGTAGTCTTTTCCCCAAGCCCTGCTCCTGCAGCTCGGGCCTTTTCTTCGTTTTCTAATGCTGTCCAATCTATCTTTTGGTCTCCCACCTCCCATTCTTTTTCTTTGAGTTTTTCATAAACACCGGTGGGTAATAGGACTTTTAATATTTTCATAATATCGGGGTAGGTATACTCTCCCATGAGTAACATGTCTTTTATCTCGCGGTGGAAACCTGCTGGGTCCTTGTCATGGCTGGGTACTACTTTCTTCATTTCTAATAATTCCAATTTAGTTATAGGCGTGTACACAAATACGCGTGTAAAATTATCACCGGCACCTCTAATTGGGTGTACTTCGCGTAACGGGTTCTGTCTATCTATGTGATACATTTTTCTTCCCATGATGGGAACTGGAACGTGTTCTGGGCATACGAAATTTAAATATTGGTTTCGAAATTCTAGAATTTCTTTAATCAAATCAGTACTTGACCCTCTCCATATATTCGTGAGCAGTTCTGTCAATATGTCAGGTAAGGGTCCTGGATCGGAGTGTTGGCTTTTATATAATATAAGGAGGTGTTGAATCATGTATATACTAGCTAAACGCTGTTCGTATGGGTCAAGATTCAGAAACGTGTGTGCAAGTACATCATCATTGTAGTCGCTGGGACTGTCAGCCCATTGTCCTGCTGACCTGGCTAATTCTTGTTCGTCCAAGGAATCAAGCATGTGGTACCCCCTTCGATCTCGGAGTAATTTATCAGCGGCTTGGAATAAGTGTTCAGGGGATTTTGTATTTAGCCTAGAGTTTGGAAAATGTCTATTATATTCTGGACGTATTGGACGTACCGGATCATTAAAACCTCTGGTATTATTATGGGGTTTTCCTCTACCTACATAAGCTATCGTTTCTACTTGCTCTGACTCTTGCTCCTCCTCCTCTCTGTTTAGGTCAGCGGCGTCCACCTCTAATCTTTCTTCGTGTATTCGTTCTACTTCTTTGCGGATCTTTCGGTACATGGCGACTATACATAACTGTTTATCATGTCTCCCTTCTGATACATTCTGGCCCCAAGTGACAAGTTTTTGCATTTCTTCCGGATTTACCCCAGGCCGGTCTTGATTTCTGATTACACAGTTTATGAGGAAACGTAACAGTTGTCCCTGTACCTCCGCTTTCTGGTACTCCATGGCTCTGCTAATACTTTCAGGACCTCGCCCTGACTGGACAAAGTGATATATATTTTCTAAATGTGTAGTCATTCCTGGTAGCTTCGTTAAATATATTGCAGCTCGTCGAATACGTAATGATGACAGCAGCATTTCGTCCCGTTTACCGGGCACAGGATCATATCTACAATCTACTAGAAGTTCCTTAAGCATGTCGGGAGTTGCTAGTTTGGGCGTACGTTGGTGTGCTAATTCTCTAAGGGAAAATTTATTTCCTCTGGGTGGCGTAGAAACAATGTCTGTCGTACCTCCTGTAGCACCGTCTGGGGTGCTGGACGTAAAAGGATTTGTTGAAGGTGAGACAGAGATTGTAGATGCGGGAAAAACTGTAGAGACGGACGGGCCTGTTGGAACTTGTGTAGGAGTTTGTAGTTGCGGGGGTACAGACGTATGCTCTTGGTGTAGAACACCATCGGCAAGCGATGTGGGTGGTATGGCATTAGCATACTCGGGAGCTGCGTCATCTAAATAGGAGGAAAGAAAAACGTCCTTTGCTGTTTTGGGATGTGATTTGGGATGTGCTTTTATCGGAAACAATGGAGGAGTTAAATCTTTTGGTATTTCCGGGATAGCCTTAGGTAACCCTTCGGCCAGAAGTGGATACATACCATTCATAAGGGCGTTTCTTTGTCTATCTACTTGTTCTGAGTTTACTCGGGTACCTTCCTCAAGTAATAGATTTTCTCGAGTTTTATTTGGATTCTCTCTACCTTTCTCTTCCTGTCTGTGTGCTTTTTCTGTACGTCTGTATGATTCTTTAATGGCATCTTTCTGTGACTGTCTGGCTTTCTTTTTCCATAATTCTTCTTCTACTCTCATGATGCAATCTGCATCCCAGGTCCCTGCTGCGGGCCATCTCTGACTCTCTGGTAATTCTTTGGTGTAGTCCACCCATAAATCAAGAAATAATACGGCATCTAGACCATGCTTATGATACATAAAGTATCCTGGAGTGTCCCTAGGTGGGATGGGAACAGCTTCTTCGAGTACACCTTTTCTGGTTTTGATCTGTCTTAGTTTCGAAAAGAGCGGCATTTTTAGATCTTGTTTCTAAAACACACTTTATACAATGAACATAATAATGAACAGTCATTCATACCACAAAGTATAGAACGTATTAAAACATTTAACATTTAACAGTTTTAACGAACAATGATAACCAATAAAAAACTAGACATAATACTGACACTAGATAATACTTATTTATATGCGAAACATACTATATATACTGCTAAACAGTACAGATACACTGCTAAAACAGTGCAGACCGGATTTGTGTACCCAAACCCGTCTTGACCGGCACAGACTATGTGCACGTTAAGTGCCTCCCCGATAATGGTACTCACCGGGTAGCTCGGAACGGAAGGCCTCGGAACGGAACTGAAACTAGACCGGACTCGACTCGACTCGACTGGACTCGGAACTTCGGAACCTGGCGGGACTCTGTATACCTCGGATCTTGCTCTCTCAGCTAGGCTCTGGTCGGGATACTTCGCACTTCTCACCGCCTCGTCTGGGTGTTGATCGCAGCCTCAGTCGCTCCCGCTTGGCCGGAGGGAGATACAGGAAATCCTGCGGGTACGCGTAGTTGTCCGTTCAGCTGTGGCATTAGACCGGGCCTGCAACGCACCGCCGGCGCGTGAGATGAGAAAGTGTCCCTGTTCGGGCGCCAATTTATGTGGTAAATATTTCGTTACCGGTACTATTTTTTATGCGGTAAAGTCTTAGTGAGAATAACTCAGTAAAAATAAGAGGCAGAATCCGTGGTATTAGAGGGTTTAAAAGGGCTTTATTCCTATACAAAGGAAGACAATTCGAATTGTGGGCCTTCTATTCCATCACCACGAAAGTTCAGGAAGGAAGGAACATATATTATTGACAGATAAGCAGTTTTATAGAAAATGCATTACAGTGAAACAGATGCAAGAGGCGTGACAGCTGATAATTCAGATAAACTGTACATACGTAACTAATAGAGGCGTGAACATGGGTGTAACTAAAATACGTCATTAAACATGATGTCACAAGTGGGTGGATCCATAGAAGAATCCTGCAATGTCAGCGGAAATATTTGGCAGAGATGCGCACGCAGCCGCATGACGTGTGATTGACGTGCAACTAGAGAGTGAAGGGGACTTGACATTTAGCTCTACATGTGGAGACAGAAGTCTGGGGTTATGTCAACCTAATCCCAAATCATATCTAATATCCTATGTTTAAAGAACTGTGTTATCCAAAAGGAAAGGTTTCTTAGGATAGAATCTTATTCTATACTGACTATACTGACTGTTAGTGCGTGTACAAGCGTCTAAGTGTCTACATGAGATGCGAGGGGGTAGGAATATTCCATGGTAACGGGGCTATGAATTACTTGCATGAGGACAGCGAGGCCTGGCCCCTTTGCACGGTAGCTGGAGGAATGTTTACCTAAACTGCTAGACAGGAATGCATCGGATGGGGAGCGGAGTAGATAATCTTGAAGGTGAAATACAGTTTTTGGCAGGCAATAGGCTGGATCAGGCACCGTTAGCCGCGCAGGGAGTAAGACAAAGTTCATGGTCACAGATGCAGGCTCAGACTGGAGCTTTCAGAGGCAGAAGGCAGGAAAAGGCTTGATGACAGAATTCGGGCCTACTCGCTTGAATCTGTGAAATGTGGAAAGTGAACCATATAAAGTCGGTGGCCTTTCATACTTAGGAATGGAATATCTGACCCATTCATGGCGGATCTGAAAGAGGACATGTTGACGGTGGACGCACATATGTTTGCGTCTTCAGAACTGGAGCAGGAGGGAACATACATGTACTTATAGCATGTACATGGAGCCGTTGGGGTCTACGATAGGGGACATAACTGATCACAAAATTCATATTTCCTCAGGCTTTGGCAGTAGTAATGATGTCCCGCAAATTCGGATCACTCATAATCCACAATTGCTCCTGGACTTTCTTCCTCTTCACATACACGATAATTTGATCCCTGATCATCTCATCAGTGATAGGTCCAAAATTGCAGTTCACTGACAAAGTACACAAACCAGTAAGGAAATCATCAAATGCTTCACCATCCTCTTGAGCCCTTGTATAAAATTTAAAGCTGTTTAGCGCTACATTAGACGTGGCTTTAAACCTAGTCTCTATGTGAACCATAGCCTCTTCAAAAACATTCCTCTCACCACTGCCATCAGTTTGTGTAAGTGTCCTAAAAGCAACTTGTCCTACCGATCGCAAGCAATGTGAGAAAATGTTTGTTTTTTCTTTCATCAGATAGTCTTTCTCCATCAATAGTTTTAAGATAGGTCAACAATTCCTCTTTCCATCTAGTCCATTGAATCGGATGTTCACCCTTCGTTTGAAGGAATTTAGATGGAGGATCAATTTGCATAATGGAGTAAGGAAAGTTCAGAGTAGAAAAAAATATATATAGAGTATCCCATCTAGATCCTTTATTATGTTTTCACTGCAGTAATATGAAGGTGAAAATTTTAAAACACCGAAATGTGAACAAACCTTCAAATTAGCGTACTTGTAATCCATGGTGTACAAGAAGGAAATCCACATCAGTACAGAAATTCAACAAAGTGGACCACAGGCTTGTTAAATAAAAAACTCTGCCAGAACTGCTAGAGCGGCTAGTAATTAGGGAACGCTGCTACTGAACACAACGCCAACATGTAATCGGACTTGTGCGTGTGACAGACGTGCAGCATAGTGATGACGTAACTTCTTCCTTTATTGCGGTGCAAAGCGGAGGAAGGAGAACGTCACAGGAGGATGTCTGATGCACATGTGGAAGTTTTCGAATGGAAACAGAGCATGCTCTGTAAGACTTGAAGTTACAGTATCGACCAAGGGTAAAAATAAATGTCAGAATATCACCCGCTCACAGCAAATGCAGACTAGTAGCAAATCCAGGTGTAGTTTATATGAAGTGTAGAAGTCGCAGTCGTATATCCAAAGAAACAACATGGAGCAGGGAATCCAACAATTAAAGTAATCCAACGTGGTTTCTTTGTGAAGACAAATCGCCCTGTGCTGAAGAAAGAGTAGCAGAAGAGTCTTTGCTCGTCCCCAAAATTGTAGTAACATAGTCAGGAAACTGAAGTTGTATAAAAGACGGTTTAATGGATACAGCTCAGTACACACAGCCTGCTCATTGAAATTCCTCAGAGCATCTGCTTACCATGGAATATAGAACTTGCAGCATAGTAACCAGCTTACTCAAAGCATTCAAATACAAACAGGGTGCATGCCACAGTGACAAAGAAGGCACAAATAAATATAATAATAAAATGGAACACCTGACTGCTCTGTGCCAAGCTACCAGAGGATGAGCACAGGATAATTTAGGTGTGTATATGACTTACCCTGACTAGAATTGTGGCTCCTGCTTGGACAGGGTATATACTCTGCCAACCAGAAACCTCAATTTCTAACATGTGCGACCAGGATTGCCTATAAAAACAAACGCAAAGTGGTTAAAATCGACTGGAAAACGAGATTGTGGGAGGATCTATTGGAAAGGGCTAGGTCTAAGGATACTAAATTGCTTTAGTATATAGTTGTCCGTGGGAGATGCTATGAGAGTATCAAACCAGACACCTAATGAGTAGGTTACACAATTTTGACCACTCTACAAAGCACCCCTGGAAGGAAACATCATTGAGGTTCCTATTAACAGCTCAACTGAAGCCATATTGCTTTGCAGGTCATAACGCTTGCTGGGCTTAGTAGAATCTATGTCTTGTAATACTCCTTTACCTTTATTTTCTTTGGCCGATACCTATCCAGTGAAAAATGCCCAGAGGAAAGGGAAGGCTCCTTGATTAGACAACAGTTCAGTTGATCTGTACTGCTCAGAGCCCACTGTAAGGGCGCCATATAATAATGCTCTATTGGCATACCTGCTAGAACCCCAGTCCCTACATCAGGAACACGTGCAGAGATAATCCCAATTTATAAGAAGGGTTTCTGTAATGTTCCTGGTAACGGCTGCCCAATTAGCTTAATTGATTTTATTCAAAAGTTCCTTTGCAAACAGGTCCTTGACAAATTAACAGCCAGGATTCTATGAAAAGAAAAGCATAGTCATTTCTAGGTGGGGTTTAGATCAAAGCCTGCACCAGGTCTTTCACTTCCTTACTATTCGATGGAAAGAAGTGGACATTAATTGAGGCAACGTTCATGTAGCCTATGTTGATCTAAAGGCTACATCCACATAGCCCCAAGAGGGATGCTCTGGGAAATCTTTAAGAGTCTGGGTGTCGTGTCTGTCCTGTTGCATATAATAACATGATTCAACATTTGTATGACGGGGTCCAAATGGTAAACTGAATAAGCCCATAGCAGTTTTCAAAGTGGTACAATAAGGCTGTATTTGGTCCCCACCCTCTTTCTCTTGCTCATGAACGGTGGTGTCAGTTCACTAATTGTGAGAATGATTCACCTACTACAGCTAGTTTGAAAACACCTACCCTTCTGACTTCGAAAACACAAAGAGGGATTGTATTTTATTTGAAAGGTTTGCTTCCTTCTGCCACACACATGGATTATAGGTTGTAATGCAATCCGGTAGTATTGTTAGATCTTGCAGCATCACACATGGCCAATAACAGTGGGCAGAGATTTTAGTGCAGGACCCAAGTCTGAAGGAGTGTCTTGACCTGGGCAGGACTCCAACCAGAAAAAGGTGGTCTGCACAGGGTGGTCAGCTTGCTTGTGGGACAGAGTCTGGAGGTGGATAGTGTGCTCCTCACTTGAAGAAGAACATCTGTCCATAACAAAGATGCTAGTGACTGTTAAATGTATTCATAGAGAGTGAGGGGTTTTGTTGATGTAGAAGGATACAGAGCTGGCCTGAAGTTTGCAGTTGTGGATGGATACAAAACAGAACATGTGACTTTGGAGGGAGGTTACAGGCCTATTGGAAAAAGGGTGATCACTGGACGCAGAGTGGTTGTGTGGTGAGAGGAGAATAATGTGGGGTGTAGACAGGAGAAGTGTTTATGAATTGCAAGGATTCAGAGGAGGGTAGGCTGACTGGCCCAGTCAGAATTTAAGGGCAATCAGAAGAAAAAGGACTAATTCGGCAGCCATAGTGTGACAGAGCAGATATATTGAGTTACCAGAACAGGAAGAGGGTATCAAAAGTTCTGAAGAAGAGATAGAGGTGTCAGGATACTGAATGCCGTTAGTGAGGAAAAAGGAGTGTACCTGAGGTGCCTAGAAACAAGTGACAGCTATCTTTGGGATGGCCAACAAAGAAAGTAGGAGCAGAGACATAAGAATCAGGAGGCCCGCAAGCCAGAGCTGAAATAGGGACACACTGGAATGTGAATATATAGGCAACTGATGGAATGCATGCTGAGTGGAAGATAGACAAACAGGAGTGAATTTGACCGGTAAGTGTGATGTAGCAAGTCACCGTTGCAATTAGATTTCGGGTTCGGAGTTCGTGAAGTTTAAGAGGGCCTGGTGGGATTCCTGGAGCAATGTTTTGGGAAAAAGAGTTCAGGATGCCATCACTGCACAAATCGCTATGGTCACAAACATGAGGATGGCAACAACAGAAGAGGAAGCCAGTAAAGCAACTGGTAAGGAGATAGTACCAACAATCAGCAATGAAAAGGATGGGATGAGGTCAAGGGAGATAAAGACTTAAGTAAAGGAAAAAGAGACAAAGGTGATGAGTTATGAAGCAGCCAACACAGGAGTAGGGGATTACTTTGGGATGCACTTGTTTTTGAGTAAAAAGAGCAGATACAGGCACAGGAGTACATTCAAGATATTACACAAAATGGCTATGTGCAAATAGGGGTTAAAAGCCAAGCAGAGGGAGCAATCCAAATGATCCAGAGAGCTAACCAACAAAGACACTTGGACAGTGCCTTTCATGATTTATGGCAATATCATTTGCAAGAGGATGACAGAATTTTCTTTGAGTATTTAGATGCAATAAGTACTGCAATCATTCGTTTTGGTGGATTGCACTCAGTGCTGGATTAAACCCTGTTGAGGCACCTAGCCAGTCGAAATCTTGCCCCTCACAAATTATCTCCTAATACCCAATGCACCAGATTTTTTTTACAAACTTACAGATGCCAGAAGATGAGCTTTTAAGATACAAACTGTTATGTGAGTCTGATGTCTCTGGATTATGTACTTTAAGTAAAATTTTGATCTGGTGTCACGGGGCCCCTAAAAGGTGTGAGGCCCATAGGCCGTTGCCTACTTTGACTATTTGGTAATCCACAACTGTTTGCGTGGGTACGATACGAGCAAGAGTTTAGGTCACATAGGAGTATGTAGGCATATGAGCCCTAAGACATTGAGGGGTTATCTTGACAATGAGTCATGGCTACAGTTTATCACAGTTTCAGAGTGCCAAGGAAAATCGCCCGATGCCTTCCCTCCAGCACAACCTCAATATGTGCGTTTCAAATTGACAATTTCTTACTGAAGGTTTTTCTCCAATGCATTCATTCAAAATAGGTTCATGAATTCAACATGTTCTGTTGTATTTTTTCAAAGGTGTGATTCTTTATTTCCATTTTTATGTATCAATATTCAAAAGACAGTTTTTCCAACAAAAACCAACTGCAAAATGTGTTTCCAGGAGGTGGCATTTAATCTGATGGCATGCCATTAGGCATGTCTGCCGACGATATAATCTCCTACTGACCTTTCTGTGAGGGAGAGAAAAAAAAGCGCATAAATAAGCAAGAGGATTTGCTATTGACTTATGACAATGTCATGAAGTGTACCAGAAACTGCAGTTTAATATTGTGATACCTCTGTTTTTTGAGGGAGAAATTGTCAATAGCGAAGACACTTTGAAATTCAAATTAAAGAAAATGTATAACAGAGCAGGAAACAAAATCTGTTTGTGTGCCTTGATAAAGAGGATTCCTCTCGAAATATGTTTGGCTTTTGTTGGAAAGACTTTCTTTTGAAAATTGATACATAAGAATGTAAATGATCTGGAAATAAAGATTCATACCTTTTGAAAGAGGAATACAACTGGGTATTTTGAATTCATGAACCTATATTGAATGAATGTGTTGGAGAAAAAGCTCGAGAAAGACATGGCTACAGTTCATGACCCACTTGCCACCCATTCCTATGATGCATACCGTGTCTGGACTGCAAATCCGCGTTTTGCTTTATACAGGGTGTCCAACCCCAGGTGGTTTGGAAGGGCAGAAAAACCTGCCAGAACTTCAATAAGGGGGAATGCTACTGCTATCCCAGAGAATTTTCTGAATGTTACTTGAAGAGTAGGTGCAGGACCCCATCATCCATTGTTTGGGAGATCCAGGTGCAGGAAGCGAAGGCAGAGACGAAGGTACCGGGGTGCTAGGAAAGGGCGATTACACCATTTAAGGTAACCAAGATGTAAAGGTGACCTGCATAAGTACCCTGACAGAGCAGACTTCTTGAGGATGTGATTTACAGTTGGTTTCAAGATTGCGTATGGGTCCCCGTATAAGTATGCGGTGTTAACTTGAAGTCATATAAAGGTGCAAAATGTACAAGGCAGGACACGTGGATGAAGGAAGTGACTTATGGGCCTATGACAGGACCAATTGCCGCCCCACCCCAATGAAGATTTGATCATTTCACCACCAGTCACTGTATTAGGTGTTTATAGTTTACATCATTACTGTACAGATTTACATTTACTGAAAATAAGCTTACAAATGCATACTCAGACAAATAATGTGATTTGTGATTTTTTATGATAACTTTCTGAAACCTAAAACCAAACAGACATCAAATAATTATTTTGTTTAGATTTTTTATTAACATCTTACACACACATTAATATTAAATCTATCCAAAAGAGATACAATTATATTTGGGTCAAAATGGCTTGTGAGTCAACTACTTGTTGTCAGAGATAGAACAGAAGCAAGAGTAAGAACAGTTAATAATTCTAGCTTTTGGCCTTACTTCAAGATCAGAAAAGGGCATGAATGGAGGTTGTGAAGAATAGGAAAATTGACGCTAGCATAACAGTTCATTAAAACAATGGCAAGGTCTCCCTGTTATTGTTGCTCTTTCTCCTTACACTCAGTTCACCACCTATTCGCCCACCCCTAAAACGTATGTTTTTCCCTTCACTGTGTCCTAAGTCCTTGTTACCTTGCTACCCTGTTTTACCTCTTACTCTCCTCCCACCCTTTTCTTATGCTCTTTAACCATATCTGGACTCGTTACACTTGTCAAGAAATGCTCACTCCCTACAATCTCCTGAGCCTCAGCGAGACTCTCCTCATCGTACACTGCTCAGGGCTGTATCCTGCTAGGACCTAGACTAGTCCCAGTACTACTCCGCTGAGAGAGAGGTGCGCCTCATTCCATCGTTGTGCATAATTAGAGGTTACTCATTTGTTAACAAGAGTTTAATAGCTAGTTCCTCTGTGTGCTTTGCCAAGATTACTGAGTGGTGTTTCTGAAACGATAGTTGATGCTGTGGGTTGATTAAAAACCAGCGTCTGATCCCTTCCTCATTTTGTTCATGGGTTAATAAATAAAGTGTCCATTTTCAATCATAGCATTATTTGAGCTCTCTAGGATCATAAAAGTACATTCTTCAGTAATAAATAGTACATAATTATACAAATTCTACAATCAAAAACAGGTAAAAATAAAATTTTATAAAATCACCTTCTGGCCTGGCAAGAACAAAAAAACAGGCATGAACCTATTTTGCAAGTAGGCATACAAGCTTAGGGCATCAGGCAAATCAAAGTGGCAACATAAAAGATTATGGGCTTCTTGGGAATTTCTTGAACGATACCTGTTATGGGTAAATGACAGATCACTATTTTTATTTGAAGTGGAATGACCAGTGCAACACCATTATCCCTAGGATTAAAAACCATTGTAGTACAAAGCATCTGATTTCCCAAAGTTGGTAAAAACAAATTATAACTCGGTGATAGTTCCATAGCATGGAACTAGTTAAAACAGGAATAGCACAGATGTTCTCATTGCAATAGTTGTGCACTAGTGCATTTGCGGCAATATGGGGACATCCTGACCTTCTTTTCACTATGGCTTATCATTGTTTTGAAACACATATATGCAGTTTAAGTACTCAACATCCCACCAACATTTAACCCTCACTCTCTAGGCGCTTGGTGTGCCTTAACCATAGTGGCATGATATATTTGGCCATACCGAACATACATACTCAATTTGTGTCCGTTCTCAAGATTCTAAGGGCATCTAGGTAGCTCCTGATGACCAGATTCTTGCAAAGGAGCACAATCCACTTAACGCGAAGATTATGACATCAAGAACGAAAAAATAATATGTGTTCCAATGATTCTGAACCCCTATGGCACACTGGGCACTGATCATCAACCTCACCCTTTTTGTGCCATTTGGAGCTCAACGCTTTAATGGGTAAGGTGGCGTATGTAAATTGGAGATATAGCTTGTGTGCTAGGTCCGGGACAATATAATCAATGGTCGCCTCATAGCATGCACATGGTTTTACATCAAAAAAAGCTAATGGAAACGTTCCTTTCCTCTGTGTCACAATTTCAATGACTACAAACTCCCAATAGTGTGCTTTGATCCTATCTAGTGGGATCAAGCTCATCGACTCTGGGAAGAATCAATAGTTATCAAGCCCCAGTCTCTGTAGAAGGCACTCACCTTTAGGGTTCGAAACCAGGGGATCTTCCAATGTACTATGGAATCATAAGATCTCTTATGCCTCCCTGATACAGTTCACAGGCTAGGGTAGTCTACAGCCGGTGCAAAAAAGTATTCAAAATCAGTACTTCAGTTAGGACAGGTAGAAACTTCGAAATGCCACATGTAATCCTTTGGCAGAACTACAATATACTTTAAAAGCTGGCACTTTACCAGGATCGCCACTCACCACATTTATGGATACACCTCTGGCAATCCACTGTGACCTATAAGGCGAGCTATATTTAAGGTTCAAAATAAGTTTGATACTACTTGATAAAAAAGAAACTTTTTTATTAACATGGTTCAATCAATTAAAAATACCAACTTCTCAGATGAGTTGAGATGATACCAACTTCTGAGATGAGAATGCTGCAGTCTACTCAAATGAGACCACTTCCAAATTCATAACTAATGGAGCAAGTACTTTAAAAACTACTTGACAAGACTTATGTCTAGTAAATGGAGCCTGAGCAGCCTCACACCAGCAGCTACATTTGCAGGAGAACCGCTACTTTTTCAAACATTCTTAGCTCAGTGCCAATTACATTCTATAGTTAAAGCTTGAAACTTTTCTAACAATGCTGCCTGAGTGGCGCTTACGTTATCATATCTCACATAACATGTCTTGCCATGACATGCCTGTCATTTTGGACTCATAGGCTGAATAATTAGAATTACAATTTCTGAAGCATTTGGCTGAAGACAGAATAGACAAGCGGCCCACATACCCCTTCAACAGGGAGCTCAGGCTCTGGTTGCTTATAAAAGTCACTTCCAACTGCCTGAAAAGCTCAATGAACAGATGAAGTTGCAGCAGCAGAATTCTACCAAGGGTTAAAGGAAGAACTGAAGAATGCTTTTGCTTTGGTCAAGAACTGATCTGTTACCACAGCTGCATTGATTGACTAAACTTTAAATATAAATGCACAACTCAGTGGCAAGAAAGAAAGATGTAAAATATCGCTTGTAAAACAGAATGGAGAATGTTTATGTATGAATCTGATAATTAACAAACCAAAGCTGAAACTATGCAATTGGATGGAATAAAAGGAACGCTTTCTAAAGAAGTGAAGTAGAGGAAACATCTGAAGTGTTTGTATTTGTATCGTGAGCCACCAGGACATTTAAAAAAGAATTGTCCTTTCTTGGCAGGTAATGCAAAGGCTCGTCCTTAAGGGACAGGCAGGATCGAGCCTTTGTGTATCCAATTCCTCTGCCTTGATGAAGGCACATTTCTTATTGGAAGTCGTTCTCCCAACTAGTAGAGGACCATTACATCAATATGTTTTAATCAAACCCTGTACATCTGGATGTTTTATGGACATCATTTTTCAATAAACAAATGGAATTTCAATACAAGATAAAAAGAAACGGGAAGAAATTCAAGGGGTTTGTGGCATCACATTAAAGTCAGGAGCAGTGTGCAAGGAGACAATAAAGTTGATAATGGCAACTCATTGTGGTCATGTGGAAGAAATAAGTTTTGAGATTTTTGACTCTCCCGCATTTTGTGTTGTTTTCGGAACCTCATGGGCCTGTAAACACAACCCATGGACTGACTGAAAAACAGCAGCAATAAACTTTTGCTCAAGTATGGCCAATACACAAAATTGTACCCAGAATAAAATTAGTAAAACTTCAAACATAGAACCTTCAAAGGACACTTAGAGTCCAGGCACCTATAAAGGGTTTAAAGAGGTTTTCAGACAGAAGGGATATTATACCCCCTCCACCACATTATCTCTATGATAGTGTTATTGATTTGAAGCCCGATCGAAAGGAGATTCTCCTATTGCCCCCAGAAGAAGTAATCCACAAGTAATGTGGACGAGGTTCTGAAACAGTATCTTCAAGTAAACTTAGACAAAGTCTTCATCCGTCTTTCTACATCCATTGCATCAGCCCAAATTTTCTTCAGCCTGAAACCGAATAGAGAATAAAGGTCATGCACAATTTATAGAGAAATGAAGGCCATCACCTACAGAACTAGATATCATCTCTTCCCCTCATAACAGTCTTGCTGGACCAGGTCAAGGAGGCTAAAATCTTCTCCAAATTAGATCTTTGGGGAACCTATAGTCTGGTCAAAATTTGTGAGTGGGAAAGAGTGGAAGACCACGGTCAGTACACGGTATGGTCATTAGGAATATCTTGTCATTCTTGCTAGCCTGTTTAACACTCCTGCAGCTTTCCAGTACTTTGTCAATGATATATTCAGAGACCTTTTAGACACTCTATGACTGTATGCTGGACGGCATCCTGATTGATTCTAAGGATTAGCAACAACTCGCAGAGCAAATCATAGAAATCCTGTCCTACTTAGGAATACATGCCTTGAACGCCAAGTCCATGAAGTGTGTGTTCAAAGTTAATGAAATCAACCTTTTAGGGTTTCACATAACAAGAAAGGCCTTGTGTACGGATATGGTCAAAGTTAAAAAAAAAATTATATTGGGCAGCCCTTATATGCATAAAAGAAATTCAATGGTTCATGTGCTTTGTAAACTTCTATTGGCATTTTATAAATTTTTCTCAACAATTGTATGACCTATTGAGGAACTGACTGATAAAGAACAGCCTTTCAATTGAGGCCTGACCACAACTCAGGATTAAGAGCTTAAAAACTGTTTTAAAAGCAGCACCCATTTTGAGAAATGGCAATAAGCAAACCATGGTTACTGTATAGACAAATGGCTCTGTTTTTGCTATTCGTGCAATTCTGTCATAGAGAGATCCTAACACTAACGCAGATGATCCTGTGGCCTGCTATTCAATAACTTTGTCTTCCTCCAAGCATATCTGCACCATAGATGAACAATACCTTTTAACCATCAAGGAAGCATTCTGTCAATGGAGACAATAATTGGGGGAACTTGTACATCCAAGCACTGTCTGACCATAGGATAAATATTTATATTTATACTCAATGAAGTGTATGTATGCCATACATTCTAGGCAGGGCGGGATTAGCCGTAGCAGGCATCAGGGGTTTCCCCTGGAGGCAGGAAGGGTAGGGGTGATTGTGAAGCGGTGGGGGCTGTTTTTGGTACTGGGGCCGGTTTTGCAGCGGTTCTACTATATCGGCTCTGGTAATAAAAGAAACAGCACCCCTGGTCCGTCAAAATTGCCAGGGAAGGGATTCACTTTCCTTATTAGGTCAGATTTATCCAGGGCCACGCTAGAAAAACAGTGGGAGTTTGGAAGGCGGCTTGAGGCTTTCAAAAAGTTGGGAGCTACTGCCCAGTTGGTTTTCCCTGCTGTCTTGAGGGTGATGTTTAACAACAAAATGTCTAATATAAGTACAGTGCAAGCAGCTGATGAGCTCCTCTTAGAGCTAGGCAATAAGACAACGGGTTAAGTTAGAGTTGAGGAAGGATTTCATTTTTTTGAAGGCTAGGTTCACTCATTTGAATGTCGTTATTTGATAAGGGGAGTTAAATGATAAGGAAGGAAGGAAGGAAAGAAGGAAGGAAGGAAGGGAAAAAAAAATAAAAAAATATACTGCAATAATTTTAAAAAAAAAAAAGGAGGAAAAAAAAAAAAAATAACATTAAAAAAAAAAAAAAAAAAAGAGGGTTGAGAAGACATTTCTTTGTGTATTCTCCCAACTACTTTCCTATCCACCTTCCGCTTATATAAACGGTTACTCCAAAATGTTTTCAAACTTTTTCTTCTTGATTGTAACTCAGTTCAGGGGTGGGTGTGAAACAAGGGAGCTTGAGTTGGGGGTGCCATCTGCTGGATTCAATCCGGTTAGATACACCACGGGTTCTCCAGGGGGGGGTGGAGGGGGTGTGGGGTTGGGGGTTGGGAGGGTCACGGGGTAAAATGATTAAAAATTTCCTCTTGTGCCATCTTACTGTTCTATTATCTCTTGCTTTGGATATGAAAATCTTAGATATGTTGTTGTCTGCCATAAAGTTAGCTCAGATAAATGTGGGCACCTACGCGAGGTTTTGTACTTTTAGGGTCAGCTATCTAACATCATGGCTTTGGCTAATTTAAAGATATTATCGTGGAATGTTAATGGTCTACGTACTAAATCCAGGGCTAGGAAACCATTGCAATATGTTAGAGACTCAGAGGCACAGGTCATTTTATTACAGGAGACGCACTTGACTCAGGATGAAATGGACGCAGTAGTCAAAAGTAATAAGTGGATCGACTTTGCAATTTCTACTTCCCAGTCTTTGACTTGTAGAGGAGTATCGATCATTTTTAAAAAGTATCTTAGAGCTAGGGTATTGGATTTCAAAGTCGATCCGGCAGGCAGGTGGGTAATTGCAGCACTCTCCATCTTGGGTACCCAGATAACTCTGGTGGGGTATTACGGTCCCAATCAGGACGACCCGTCTTCATTAGAGATAATTTTATCTCATCTTTGACTTTTCCAGAACCTGTAGTTTTTGCGGGTGACTTTAATATTGTCCTGAACCCCTCCCTGGACAAATCTTGCAATAGTCGATCGCTAACTTCATCTAAATCAAGGTCTGTTTTGTTAAACGCTATGAAGCAGTTTGGATATGTAGATATTTGGAGGTTAAGGGCAGGGGAAAAACAGGGTGTCTCCTACAGAAATCACAAGTATAACCATCAATCTAGAATTGATTTCATACTAATTAGCCATTCTTTAGTAGATCTTGTTAAAGATATTAAATACCTTCCAATCCACCTGTCAGACCACTCGGCCATAGCTTTGGATCTTACATCACTATTGAGGGCGCCGGCGAGGAGTTGGTCCTTCGATCGCTCCTTACTCTCCCACTCAGAAGACGTTCTCTATTTAAGGTCTGAAGTGAGCCTCTTTTTAAGGGTAAATATTGACTCGGCAGGCATTGGAATTGTATGGGACTCTCTGAAAGCATTTCTGAGAGGGCTTATTACAAATAAAGCGGCTTTCAGGAGGAAGGAATATAGGGAGGCCGTTATGTCAGCCGAAGCAAATATTGTTAAGATCCAGACCCAATTAGATGAAGGGAATAATTATAATACAGCAGCGGTCCGTTCTTCTCTGTCTGAGAGTTTACTCTCCTCAAAGGGCCACCTAGCCTCGATTTTAAATCAGAGGGTTCAAGAAAGGTGGGAGGCCAGCAAGCTTGCACACTTTCAATATGGAGAAGGAGCGGGGAAACTATTGGCCTGGAAAACCAAAACTGACCAAGTACGGAATAACATCGAGGCGATTAGAGTCAATGGTTCCCCGCTCTCCCGCGATGATGACATTAGATCTGCCTTTAGGGACTTTTTTCAAATTATTTATCGTGAAGATAAAAATATTAGTTTAAATACCATTAATTTCTGGCTTAGCAAGATCACTCTTCCAGCACTTTCTGCTGAGCAGAGCGAAACATTAGAAGGTGAAATCTCGGAGGAGGAAGTCATCAAGGCTCTACATGATGCCAAAAAGGGGAAGGCGTCTGGTACAGATGGCCTCCCGGCCGAAATATATAAGGTGCTTGAGCGGGAACTTGCCTCTTTTCTGGTTCGACTATTTAATAACATCCTATTGGCTGGCGGGTCCCCCCCTAAGTCCTGGGACAGTGCGTCTATCACTGTAATTTTAAAACCGGGGAAACCATCAACGGCATGTAGCTCATATAGGCCTATTTCCATTCTGAATTCAGATTACAAACTATTTGCTTCAATTTTGGCAAATAGGCTAGCTCTTGTTGCACCCAAAATATTACATCCCGATCAGAAAGGGTTTGTCAGGGGGCGCCAGTTATATGAACTGACATACGACCTAATTGGGGCAATAGATCTTGCAGTTCTGGAGCCGTCCCCCTTGGCGGTCCTCACCCTGGATGCTGCCAAGGCCTTCGACAGAGTGAATTGGTCGTATCTGTCGGAGGCCCTGGCGAAGTTTGGAGTGGGACCAGTGTTTCGGCGGACAATTGCCCTTTTATATCGGAACCCAAGTGCTCGTGTATTGGTGAACGGAGGTTTGTCCGATCCCTTTAACATCTCGAGAGGCACTAGGCAGGGCTGCCCTCTCTCTCCGCTCCTATTTGACCTTTATGTCGAACCGTTTGCACAAACTCTGAGGGATAATGTTAACATCAAGGAGTTTGCGTGTAGGGGCTGGGAGAGAAAAGTGGCCCTATATGCGGATGACATCATTATTTATACCTCCGATCCCCATATGGCTCTTCCAGAAATACTCAAGCTAGCCTCAGCCTTTGGAGAAGTATCAGGATATGAGATCAATACCACCAAAACTGAGATGATGACTTGGGGTATGGATCAGTGCACGAGCATTGCCGGTATTCAGCCAGGAAAGAAGTTAAGATACCTGGGCCTTGACATTGTTGAGGACTTAGACCAGATTGTCAAGACCAATTTTTTAAAGATCGTCAAGGACTGTCGAAAGTTACTTCAGTCCTGGTCTTGTCTCCCTCTGTCGTTACTGGGGCGGTCAAATCTGGTCAAGATGACGGTTCTGCCAAAGCTCTCCTTTCTATTTAGTACTATTCCCCTGTACTTTGATCCAATTCCTATTAAAACATTCCAGGCCGAGATTAATACATTTATTTGGAATAAACATCTTCCAAGAATCTCGTGGAAAAAGATAAGGAGGCGTAGGGAAAAGGGGGGCTTTGCTGCTCCGGACATCCAGTTGTATGCATGGGCGTTCCAGCTTTCCCATGCCAGAATGTTGTTAAAAAAGCCATCAGAGTCTGGTGTAGGAATATTATACGCGACCCTGCTAGATGGAGAGGGGGTTAGTCAGTCTGGATTCCTCTTGAAATTTGGAGATCCGAAATACTTCAAAAAGATCAGGCTGAAGATCCTACTGGGGATGGCAAGGACTTGGGCCCAGGTCCTAAAAGCCACCAAAATAGGGTATTATAGCAGTAGGACTCCCTTATGGGATCTCCCCGATCCCCCGGCCTGGTTGTGTGATCTGCTTGCACTACCCATTAGAGAGGCAGGGTTGGAGTGTTGGGGAGACCTATTTGTTGAGGGTGAATTGCTTTCTTGGGATTGTCTGAGGGAGAAGATTGGTTCTGGCCTATCTAGGCTAAAATATCTGCAAATGGCCAGTTGGTATAGATCTTATATAACACAGCCCTCTCAGAGAAGCAAGCCCCCATTAGGCGGCTATAGTACTTTCATAAATTTGTTAATCGACAAACCCCCGGCCAGGAAAGAGATCTCTTTATGGTACAATATGATTTAGGAGGAGTTAGACGGGGAATTCCAGCTACCTGAGGAGCTTTGGGGGTCAGATATAAGCAATACCAGTCTGCAAGAGGTATGGGGGAAATCATGTAGAATGTTGTGGGATGTCGTGAAGCCGGCATGGTTGCGCAGGAACCACCTCTATACTATCCACAGAGCGTACTACTCTCCCCTTCGCCTGTCCAAATTTACTCAAGGGAACACGGTGAAGTGTGCTAGATGTGGTCTCCTGGCTGCCTCGGACATCCACATGTTCTACGAGTGTCCATCTTTGTTGCAGTTCTGGGAATCTATTTGTAAGATTCTGTCAAGGTCTGTCGATTTCAACATAGTATTGGATTCTCAGTTAGTGATCTTTGGAATCCTAGAGGGGGTTTCCAATATGGCGAAAAAGCTTGTCTTCTATGCAATATTGCTTGCTAGAAGGGAGATATGTAAGAAGTGGAAGGACTGTTCACCTCCCTCAGTCATAGAATGGTTTGCTTCCACCCTGCAAGTCTCCAAGCTGGATTTGGTCAGAATAGGGAATCCTGAGAAAAGGTCTTTTTGGAACCTCCTAAGATGGGATCATTGAGAGTCTGGGGTTTTTTTTTTTTTTTTTTTTTTCCCCAGGTCCAATGATTAAGCCATCTATACTCTCTCTGGGTATGTGTAATGCCTGGACAGTCTTGTTCAGCATTTTGGTGGATCTTCAAAATCCTCTATAAGGTTATGCTATGTCGATCGTGGGAATGTCAAGCTATACTGCTACGGGACGAGGCTCTCGCTCACCGTTTGGTCCCCTCCAGTCGCCGACTGAGCTAGCATTTTGTTTGCTAACCTACCGATCACGCATATAGAACCTTGGTGGCGCATGAGGACAAAAAAAAAAAAAAAAAAAATTGCCAGGGCTGGTTTGGGTTCCCAATCTGGCCCTAATTCTAGGTGGTTCTTATTCTTCTCCAGATGTCAGTATGACATAGCCTACAGCCCTTTAAACTGACACAGAAAGGCTGATGCCTAAGCACGACAGGTGGAAGAAAAGGAAGAGCTGATTTCAGCTTCCAAGATAGTATCTACTACCATCTCTGCTTCAGAAACAATTAATAAATTCTTAGATCAGGTCAGTTTTAGAAAAGGGTAGATCTAGGAAGAGCAGAGACTTCAGAAGGAACTCTGTGTTACAAGGAATGTAGGCCAGGTGCTATATCGGAAGGAAGCATTATCCTTTCTCATAAAGAATTTCCAGTAGAGATTAGGCAATGGTGCAGTGATGCACTAATTTCTAGCCTTCCAAGAATTGATAAAAAAAGACATCAATATGTGGGCATCAATGAAGAACTTAGTTAAACCATGTTGAATTTGTGCAATAACAAAAACTTTTCAGCCGGCAAGATTGTTACAGCCACAACGATTACCCTCTTAACTATTGTATGGTAACTATGGACTTTGTAGGTGAAGTACCATCCTCTTAAGAATTGTATATGCCTTCTGGGGGTGGTTGACTATTTCCCTAAATAGGGACATTTTGCTAATTTTAAGAGTCTGGATAAAGCAGTAGAATTGCTGCATGTGTTTCTCCAACAAATAATATGGCTAAATGGTCTTCTAGATGTTTTTCATTACCGATGGAGAATAACAGCTTGTCGCTCATTTTTGGAAGGAACCCGTGAAAACAAAAAGGCTGAAACAGTTTCCTTTCACAAATCATCATTCACAGGGAAGTGGGAATGTTGAACCAAGCCATTGAACAATATCTACAATGATTTTTCATGGATCATCAGTCAGACTGAAGTACATGGATTTCCATGGCGACATATGCATATAACAAATCCATTCAATCCTCCATAGGAACCTCTCCATTCTATGGCATACATCTTAAACCTTTTTCTCCTGTCTTTCTTCCACCTCAATTTCTTTAGTCACTCAGCTATTAACACATGTAAAGGAAGTCAGGAAAACATTGTCTTAACATCGTCTTAAACCAAAGCTTAGCTGAATAGATTGTCACCATCGTAGACAGGCTCCCTCTTATAACGTGTGTTAGAAAGTGTGGCTATCTATGAAAGCTGTCCCCATGTAAGGGTTTCATCCTAAGTTTGCCTTTAATTTTGTAGGCTTTCTTTCCATTTTAAGAATGGCGGGTCAATCAGCGTTACAACTTCATCTTCCTAAGAGATGGAAAATGCATTTAGTATTCCTCATATCTTGACTAAAACCAGCAATATTCAATAAAGAAAATCAACCTTCTCCTGTACTTCTGCAGGCCTCACAGAATCATAAAAATATTATCAGACCTCCAAGTCTAGTGACTTGAATATTCTACTTGGCCTAACTGTAATCCTCTTCTTTCATAAACTGGTCTCACATTGTGTGATCCTAGCAAAGATGTTATTGCACTGAGCCTCCTTTCCTTTTATGATCACATATGAGAGTACCTTCAAATATGTGAGTTCAGCATGCATGCTATACAAAAAAGCTCTTTTGTTTTCTTTAATAGGCTAAACTTTTGTACTATTTATAATAAGAATCTAGCCCACATAAAGGGTAGACATGAACCCTGACATGCCTCTTAGTTCTCTTAAGGATTTGACGTCAGGTGTGCTTCTCAATTCATGTTTAAAATTCTCACTTTTATAAATACTCTCAATGCAGTGGTGTAATTTGAGGTGCTAGGATGAAATGCTTCAGTGTGTCAAAGAAATGCACTTTTGAACATTTTTAAGACACAATGTCATATTGTAATTTGATCTTTGGTGTATGATTTACTTGGCAATTACTTTTAAGGCTTAGCTTGTGTAGGTGCTCTCAGAGACAGACTCGATCCTTGGCTCGGCACTCCTTTAATTTTTTGGTAATGGTAAAGTTGGATTGAATGTCACAATTCTAAAAACTGCCACATTTAGAAAGTTTGTTTGCTGTAACACTTTTTGCCCTAAGTGGGATGGGTGTGCCAAGACGTGGGTCCCTTGCTCACCGTGCCACTGGATTCAAGCTAGCCTGGCTGATGAAGGGTGACATACCCTAAAACCGGTCCCAGGATGCTTGTTTCTGGTCCAGGGAGAACCTGGCCTGGCCGTTCGGTCTGGACTGTTCCCATGGGGCACAGGGTCAAGACTAATTTGCATATGGCTGGGTCCAAACTGGGGTGGCGTAGTGGGCAGAAGAACGATGGATTTAACCCAGATCTTTTGATTGGGGGAGAATGTTTGCATTGTCAGCATTCCGTCCATCGTTTGTTTGCTGTAACACTTTTAGAAAGTAGGCATTTTATGGTCATAACCATTTGGTGCCTGCAGACAGTTTCCCGAGTCACATGACTAGGTGCACTTAGCAGTTGGCCTTTTTGTATTCCTCCCTAACAGTCACACAATAGAGGGACTAGGTGGTGGCAGGATGGGCCAACCAAGGCAGGATGGGAGGGCTGAGCTGTGAACAGCCCTACTTGCATTTCAAAGACACTGCTCACACAAAAAGAAATTCACACTAGCCTATTGTGACTACAGACAGACTGGGACCAGGACAAGGAGGCAGGAAATGCCAAACACCTCTATGAGGTTAAAACGCCAGAAGCTTCTCCAATTTCAAAGCTAGCACCAGATATAAAAGTAGGACTCTCAGGCCTACTTTACAGTACACTTCTGGACCTGTAGATAATACAGAAGTAGGACTGCTCTGCTGCCAGAGGACTGCCCTGCTGCTTAAGGTCTGCCCTATTGTCTGAGAAGATAGACTGGACCTGCACCCTTCATCCCAAGCTACCTGAGTGATTCCAAGGGCTAGCTAGCTGGTCTCCTATCACTAATCATAGATACTGTCAGCTAACGCCGTTAAGAACATGTGGCAGTATTGCTATCTCTAGGGCACTTTTCCCATAGACAGTTACGACAAGATGCATGGCAAGAATCAAACGCTACTGTATCAATTGAATTTATTGTGGACTCTCGTTTACTTTGAATTATATGTGTCTCTATATGTGTGTCTTTTGTTCCCTTTTTTTATCACCAGGTACTAACAGGAACACACAAGAGATGTTCGCATAGTACACACATACACCTGACAAGAGGTACCATAGGAATAAAGGGTGTCTCTCCCTACTCCTATTTTTATTCACGATTTCACACCAGACGGTCCTGACGAAGCGCATAGGGATCCACTACGGACCGATTCAAATCGCGAAACATGGTGACCAACACACTCATTCACAATCACACACGGGCACTGAGAGCAGCAGAGTAATAACCTGACCTCTATGTAATTTATTAATAGAGGTGCTCCATCGCCCCTGTATAATTCTTTTAGTCTTACCTCCTGGACCTACGAATAAATTGACCCTTAGGTACCTGAGGGGTAATTTGAAAGCACTTTCACCTACCCTTTTAGGCCCACACACCCACATGAACAACTGCGGCGTCTCCTAAAAGTTCTATGACAAAGAGCCCTGTCGCAGGGCCCGTGGGGGACAGCAGAGTCACCCCCACGAGGAGCAACACCCGATGATGAAGCATGACACTCCCAAGAGTGTGTGAGGGCACTAATTTCTAAAGGAGAAATTCCCCCACCTTCATCAATTGGGAACCACATATAGCGACCACCTTACCTTCCTTTCTCTATTTTCCCTGTCATGCATAACCAAGTTGGTTATGGGTCCTAGTTTTAGGAACAGTTACCACACAGTGATTTTATGTTAGTCCTTGGGAGCAATGGTACTGGACCAAGCTTTTCTGAATACGCTCCCTGTCCCCCATTCTTAAGTGTTGTGCTAATGTATTAATTGCCAACATACAAAGATGGGAATTACCTAATTTATTTTCCAAGTTCTTAAAAATTGTGTGAGCCATTGAGCAATGGACTTCCAGCCTCATGCCTCTCTTGGACATCGTTCTTGAATTCATCTACCAATCTGTAAATCCTGCAAAGACAAACTAGCAAGCAATATGGAAAAAACCAACATTCTTCACTGCAGAAGTAAATGTTGTTACAAATAAGTTTTCATCTAAATAACTCATCTTTCTATACTTGCTGCATCTTCAACAATATATGAAGTCCTTTCAATTCTTTAGAAAGTGTGACTGAGGCAAAACACATGTATCAGGGTAAAACAGGCTCTAGAGATGACCACAACCTTTCGCTGAGCACTAGAAAGTGTTTTCCTCCTCATTTCTAGAAGGGAACTCTTAAACAAAAGCAATATCAGAAGAGGAAAACCCAAGAGTGAACAACCATTGTGGTGTACCATATTTAGAGGAAGCATACTCCAAGCTGAAAGATCATCTAACCATGGGTTCCCGGGCCCAAATCATTTTAATGTGTGGAATGAAAGCACTCAGCTCAGGCTTCTCCTCAGTGGCTGATGCAAGACACATACGAGGTGGACACCAACAACAGATATGAGGTCAGGGTGAAAATGCTTATGTGGCTTCTCTTTGAATTAATGGGAAAGTCAGACAAACCCTCACCAATAATGGCAGTACACAAACCTAAGAAAGGCCTGCAACTGAAGGACAGATTTTTCCAAGTTTATTGGTATTGATCAATGCATCAAATGAGACTGCACACATTATCCTATGACTGTGATACAAGCATGCACTGTCAATGGCACCATCTTTCAAGTTGCATCATCATACCTAAACTGCTGTCTGGTATTGTTATCAGCTCTTGCTACCCTAGTAAAGAAACACTCCTTCTCTCTCCGCTGTGTTCTAACCCATATAAGGAATGAATAAACAAAGCCCAATACTTCATTCAGTTTCCTATCGTAGAAAACTAAGGAAGCAAGGCTTGTAGAATGGATACCTTGGGAGAAACTAATACAATTGGTGACCCAACCTCTGTCATCTCCCAGTCTTGGTGTAATAGGGATTAACTTGTGGTCATGCAACAGAACACATTAGGTCAGGCTTTTGCTTGAGCCACTCCTCAAAAGAAAGGTTAAAGATGTAAAAATCTACGGCTTGAGTTGAAACAACGCGACATTTTAGAGTAGAAAAAAGGTAAAGGACACTAGGAAAAGTGGATTCAACTTTTCCTATCACACCCTCTTTAAACCATAGTCACATGTGAAAAGAACAACGGCTCAATGTGCTTCCTATCAATTTCAAATATTACTCTATATATATAATTTGAATACGAACATATAAACAATGTCATACTTAAAACAGTCAATTATATAAGACCAGTGTCCATAAAATAATTTGAGTTTTAAGTACAAAAAATTTAAACATTGCACTATTATGTTAATTTAAATGGATCCCAGCAGTAAATCATCCCATTCACAATGGCATGCTTATTTTTGCTAGCATAATAAAAGGGTACAGTGGTGGGAGGACTCATTTTCACCATAGTATGATGAACAATATGTTTCATGCTTTTGTGCACAATCTACACTTACATTGTTTGCCATGATGAAGATTCCATTTCGTCATAGTGGAAAGGGTTCTCTTTTGTACCAGCTTGAATATTTCGAATAGTCATCGGACCATGGGTTAATGAATCATATATAGGTAGTTAGACGACACACCACATAGAGTCACAGCATAATATTATTCATATAGTGACATTTCTCTAAATAATGCTGTTATACCATCCCTTTCAACTAACTTTAAGCAGATTCAATGTGGTATTGTTAAGGAAGAAAATATCCTTTAAGTTGAACACATTCTGCCACATCATATTGAAAGTGGCACATTTTCCTGACACTTTAGTTGCTCTTCTTTCTCGTTTTAATTTAAAATTCTTTCCACAGTAAAATCACATACCAGGACATTTATAGCTCTTCGTAAGCTGCAGTCGTGACCAACCAACGGCCCATTCCCCTCTATTGCTTAAGGTGCTAAAAGACATGGCTTGCTTTCTCCAAGATTGGTCACCGAGGAACTGATTGTAGAATACACAGGCCTTTCAAAGCTCGTTTCAACCCAAAAGTGTGTGCAATCTTTCTGATAGAATAGACGGTCAGACAGCAATGTGCATTATATAATATCTAAGAAGATCTGTGATGAAAAGTTTAAACTGCAAACCAGGCGCTATTTCAGACACAGACTTTACTTACATATGTTGGATCGATGAGTGCAGGAAACGAGAGACAGGGGAGGTTTAACACCCCCAGATTTTGGAGTAGGGAAGATTCATGGGACAATATTGCCCTTAGATTTTTAAGAGTAAAGTGAAGATTAAACAGTGTCAGACAGTCAGACCGAACATGCCTGTCCGACATCATGCTGAATGTTACTTACATCTCCTTGAACCACTTTAAAATGTGGAACAAACTTTGGGGGCAAGTGGGCTCTATAATCGTATTGTTTTTAATTTGCAGCCATTGAGATATTGGGCCTCTCCTAAAATCATTGTTTGTTAAGTCAGCAGAGTAGGGGAAGACAGAAGATACTATTTTACATTAGGTTACTGCTGGCTCACTTCAGAAAAAAAATAAAGAGACGATCAACACCACAGTGACAGAGTCAAATATTTGGAAAACACAAAAGCAGTCTTGAAGCCCCCACAACATGTTCTCATGCAGAATGATTTCATACAGGCATGTTCTATCACTTGTTTGATCTTCAGTGTCTTTGGAAACATCCCAAACAGGAAAGAACATATTTAGGTCTTATGAGTAGGCACATGTATATATATATATATATATATATTTATATACCAGTAGGTAGATATAGTAAGGACCTATTTTCCATAGGAAATCCGCAACATTCTATTTAGAATAACGTTGGTGCCGATTGACGAATCTTCGCGAAATGTTCCAAACTTTTGGCCAGCTCCAGTCCGCTCCTATCCTGAAAATTTTGCGGTGATTCGTCAAGCGCGGGCCGAGAAAAAAGGGGGGTCCCAAAACACGTTTTCCCCATGCATTTTCCGATAGGACCTGTTGACGCAGCTACAGCCCGAACTGCTGAATGGAATTACAACAAATTTGGCAAAGAGGTAGTCCTCAGTTCAGACTCGTGCCTTTTGCTTAAATGGTGCAAATCCGTTCAGTAGTTCCTGAGAAAATTAGGGTAAAAAAGTTAGTGATATCTATGGCCTCGGAAGATCCGCGCACCCTCCCCGCACCCAGCGCGTACCCTGCCGTGCACGACCTGTATTCTAATTGGCTGTCAACACTCCAGATCAGGAAGTGTTGGCAGTCATCTTGTGCCTCGGTAGAACCGAGGCACAAGAAACCTGAAAAACAAAGGTGAAAAACGCGACAAGGGGGCAGGGTAGAAAACACCCTGACCCCATAGGCCTGCTCAGGGGGTCCCACAAGGACCCCCAGGGCCCAAAAAAGGTTGTTTTTTTTTAAAATCGGCGAGAATCGCGCACCCAGCGCGAATTTCGGCCGAAAAAAAAAATAAAATCTGCGCTGAATATTCTATTTTGACACCGGGGCCAAATCCCGGGAGCATAATATAAAAAAAAAGTGTGGGGGGACCCAATCCCCCCCACACTGCCCCAGGGACCGCCACCCCCCGGGGCTCCAAGATTGAATATGCGGGGGGGCTCACGGCCCCCCCGCAGCCCCGGGGACCGCCACCCCCCGGGGCTTCCTTATAGATGGGTGGGGGGCTCAAAGGCCCCCCCAAGCCCCGGGGACCGCCACCCCCCGGTGCTTGTTTTTTTTTAAATAAAAAAAAACCTGTGAGGGAGGGCTCGAGCCCCTCCACACGCCCCGGGGTCCGCCACCTCCCCGGGGCCTAATTATTTATTAACATAGGGGGTCCGTTACGGACCCCCAAGACCCGGGGACCACCACCCCCCGAGGCTTTAAATAAAGTGGGAGGGGGGCCGCGCGGAGCCCCCTCCATTTGAGATGTCATCAGTGATGTCACTGACCATGTCATGAATGATGTAATATGTGACATCATCAGCAGTGGATTGCGGGCGCGCGAGATGTAGTCAGTACAACTAACTATATCAGAGGAATTTCAATGGTTTTGTTCGAGTGAAATGTCCAGCTAACTATAACACCCCTAAAACCTATTGTTTTTTCAGTGAATTTCTAAGGTTTTTTAAATGCTAATTCCTAACTATATCAGGCCTGAAACCTATGGTTTTTTCAGTGAATTTCAAAGGTTTTTTAAATGCTAATTCCTAACTATATCAGGCCTGAAAGCTATGGTTTTTTCAGTGAATTGATATATATATATGCACAGTGTCAATTTGATTTAAGGTAGATTTAAGTTTGATAAGTGCATTTATTGACCTTCATGTACTAACGCCCCGTGAATAACAATAATTGAATAAGTTAACATAAAGCTGACTTTTGGTGTTAAACAGAAGAGAGAGGATGTTACTCTACAGTCGATGAACTGCACAATATACAATCCTGTACTTAGGGCCTGATTATGGGCAGGTGATCATCCGAAATGTAGGCGGTCCCGCCCGCCCTATTACAATATGACCGCTGTGCAGGTGGTCGTAAAATGTCATTTTCTATTTCTGCTGCACCCCGGAAAAGGGCAACAGTAGAAAATGGCACTTTACAAACATCGATGCAACATATGCCTGGCACACGGTGCATGGATGTGCGGGGGCCACCACATGTGCCCCCCTGGCCACTTAGCAGTTGCCCACGGGGACGGGGACCTGCTTGGGGTCCCCAAAGTCCGTTTCCATCTGCCTTTTCATGGCGGTGAGACCAACATGAAAAGACAGTCAGAAATAGACATCCTAATCCCTACGGCGGTGCCTACACAGGCCCCGCCTCTGGTGTAGGGATTAGAGTCTGACCACTGCCCCGATGGGCTCCTTGAACCTGTTAGAGGCGGCGGTCTTTCCCCCACATCATCACTGTTTCTGAGTCATACTGGTGCAAACATTTATTCAAGCAGTGGAGTAGTGTGACACATTGCTTCATTAGAGCCGGTGGTTTCCGGTGCTCAGTACTGGCACTTAATCATCAACACTGGCGCTTTCCATGAGCACCAGTTAATGACACATTCATTCATTTGCCCAGAATCACAGGATGTTGTGCCGAGACTCCAACTTGGTTGCCAAGCTCCGAAGTCGGGAGCTCTGGACATTATGCCACGTCCTTTCCCCACTTAGTAGTTGAAATGGGCTGGGGAAAGCTGCCTTTGACAAGAGCCATGGCACTTGTGTTGTTTTTTTTTTTACAAATTAACCACTGGTGTGACACTGGAACACTGGTGAAATCCTCGAGATCGCTTTTATTGTTACTCTAAAACTATGCTTTAGTCAAACGATATAGTCTGCCCTTAGGCAAGACCTAAAAACAGAACACGTTCGATTAAATAGTATTCCCCGAATGAGTTGTCGGAATAGAAAAAGCACATTCCCAGCATTCCCCGAGACAGGGTAACTCTGCTCGATGAAACCCTTCCGTCACAATTTTAGAGAGAAAGGATAATAAGCTCTTAATTAGAAGGAAAACAAGGCGTGCTAAGCTCACCTAATGAGCACGTCAAATCATCCACGGTGGGTTCAGTGAAGAATGGCTCTCCGAGCTTCGGAAAACGAGGTCACTTCTTGACAGCACCTGGATTACAATGCAGCTGGGTGCCAGACATCAAAAAGAGAACGTAAAATCTATTTTGACTTAATTAGCACACGAAGGCAAAGGGAAGGACACCGAGTCAGAGACAGTGCGCGCGCACACAAATAAGTATTTACTCGAGACACGGTAATCATTATTTAACATACAGGTCTGATGTTTGCTAATTATTTTATACGCAGATGAAGACGCAATGTTTTATTTACAGTGACCATTGGCAACGGGTATGTAAACATAGATAACAATCCTGCAGGTAAGAATGGGGCTTGTTCCACGAAGCAATTTAAATGATCTGCTTCGCCACATTCTCCAGCATCCTGCTCTTCCTGGCCCAATGGTTTCATTGACAGTCGAACTGTGTCAAACATCACTCATTTCAGGACCTGTGAAAGATGACGCTGTCAGTTTTAATTTAGAACCTGCGTTCACTTTCAGGGCACAGAGCAGCCGACAGCAGCACAGTATGCCAGTACTTGAATGTTTGAGAACGATTAATGCACTGTCCCACGGTCTCTTAGGTAGCTTCAAAGAAGGGGAGTTACTGTGAAGGCTAGTTATGAAAAACGAGGGATTTGATGCGTGGGAAATGTAATTAATTGTGCTACTATGTTTTAAGTATTTTGTGCATTTGAAGTCAGTAATATGGCATATAAGTGACAGTGGCATTATGAAGCTCAAAGGGGCTGTTCTCTCTGAGGGGACACGGGCAGAGGAAGGGGATTTATCGGAACGACTGGTGATACTTTTCGGCCATAGCCTTTGTCAAACCACTTACTTGTGCTCATACAAAAGGTGCCCATACATCATTCGATAAATATAATTGTGCTCTTATACATTGAAAAAAAGACTATGAGCCTGATTACGACTTTGGCGGTCCTACATTGGACGGTGCAACTTGCTGTCCTTAGTAGGGCCGCCAAAGCTGCGGTGCGGCTGCCTGCCAGATTATGAGCTGAATCCTGGTCTGCGAGGCGGTGCTGCGGCGGTCTGACAGTGCCGGCCTGTCATGCTCCTAGAAGAGCCTAACATACAGATCACCGCTGTCGGTGTGACGACTGCATCTTCCAAAGATTGCATTGCATAGATGCCACAACAAGTATACACTGGGGGTGCAAATCCAGGGGGGACACTACGTGTGTCCCCTGCATGCATCCCCTGGGACAAGAGGCAGCAGGGGGCCCTAAGTTGCCTTTATGCCCTCCTTTTCACGGTGGGCTCACCGCCATGGAAAGAGGGGTTGTTTGGCATCTCAGAAAATGCATGGCGGTGCTGCTGAGGCACTGCCAGCATATTCCTGTCCCAGACTGCAACACCATGGGATCCTGGATCCTGGCGGAGGTCCTGTGGTGGTCTGACCACAATATGATTAACAGTGCCGCAGGGTGGCGGTGGGCGGATCGCTACCATAAGTATAGTGGTCCTATTGACTGCCATACTTGTAATCAGGTCCTATGTGCAATGTATGTAAATTCTAGAAAATTATTTTGTTAAAAATCCACTTGATAAACTATTTTGCTTCATCATTAATTATCCTTTAGTCCAATTTACTCTCCCATCACCTGTAGGTCCTACATAGTCCTAGAAAGTGTCCACCTCCATTTCAAACTATGTTCATGTCATTTTTTAACTGAATGACACTATAATGTCTCCATAGTAAAATGTGCAACTTATCCAATGTCATCAATTGATGAATGATTTATTCTTTGCAATATTGAAATACGAACGTCTTTATCACCATCTGTGACATGCAAAACCACCATAATACATGAAAAACAATTTTTGTCCAACATACATGCATTAGTCAGCCATAGATAAATTACATAAAACAATTCACTGTATCACACATATTGAATATAACAAGTGCCTTATACCTATTGAAGTAGTGAACAGAACTTAAGGATAATTAATGCTAAAACATAAAAATTCATTTATTAAGTGAATTCGCAACAAAATGAATTTCTTGAATTTACAACTGATCAATGTATTGCACACAGCCTTTTTTCAAAGTTTATAACCACAAGTATGTTTATTTCAAGGTGGTAGGCCACCTTTATGAGATTTGACAAATGCTACGGCCATAGTGTGTCACCAGTCATTAAAAAAAGACTACAAATTAACTCAACTCTGGAGTGCCAGAATTTTCTCTATCCGAGAGAAGGTTGTATTCAAATCTATTTCTACATCTATATCTTTAAATTCCCTGAAAAAAAACTAAGGTTAAAGTGGAGTTATACACGAGGAAAGTAGTAAGATTTTAACTTTTTTTTTTAAACTTAGAAATTTAGTATAAAAGCACTACTATTTAAAAAACAAAAAATAAACACTGAAATTCACCAGTTATACATAACTGATATAAGTATGACATCAGTATAACATGTTGTTTTGGATGTCGTCTGTGATGTTATGTGAAGTTATAAGAAGTGCATTGCAGTGGTGCCAGAGTCCTGAAAAACAAATTTAAAAAAAGAAAGAAGGGATACCCCGACAAACTAAGTCTTTAACCTTTGTTTTTTTCAGAGAATTTCACAGGGTTTTTTAATGTAAGTTAAAACCTTACTAGCCTATTGCCTATAACTCCTCATTCACCCTTGTTTTTTCAGTGAAAAAATATATATATTAGATATAGATAAAAAAATTTCAACCAAGCAAAAAATGTTAAAGTGAAGTTATTATTAACTTTAGCTATAACACCTCAAGGTACGTTTTACACAAATCTCAAAAATGCACTTAAAAAACACAGTTAAATTGCAGTTATGGAGTAAAACCTGAAATGATCAATTAATACTTAAGTCCAAAAACCGCAGCTCATACAACAACCATGCAAACCATAAATCATCCACCAAATGCAGTGCTCATGACGTCATCCTTAATGTTATCAAAATATAGGGGGGAATTGGAGGTAAAAGACTAGGTTCACCCTCCAAAAGTACATGAATCATAAACAACCTGAGTTATCAGGTAAAAGAACCTAGCTTCAGATACTTAGGGTGTCAGAAATTAATTTAGTTCTGAAAATCACCAGAAAAGGAAGATTTTTTTTTTTCTTGAGTCCCCTCACTCACCAGGGTTTCCCCACGGTGACATGCTTCATCATTGGGGTCCTCCCAGTCCTCTACGGACTGAGGCGTGCTGCGACTTGCGGATTACATAGGAGCACTGTAGTACCAATTATGTGTAGTGCAGGAAAAGTGTAGTGGAGTGGGGTATAGTGAGTATTAAAATAATTAACTAGTGGGCCAAATAACTTTATTCTTGCTCCTAGCTAAAAAGATTAAAAACGGGGTAATATGCTAAAGGCCCTAGCTATAATGAGATAGGTGTACCTAGCATATAGTCAACCAGTTTCGAGCTTCCCCCAGCTCTTCCTCAGGACTACACAGGGACCAGCCCTGTGCAAAAACCACTCCTAGTCGACCTCATTAGGGTGCAAAGAATGTGAGACGCTGCAACTAATAAGCATGCGTTAGAAAATACATACGTTTGATAAATGTAGGTAGTATATTTTAGGAAACAACAATGTGCCCCATGGTCTCGGAGGGGGTGTGGATATCTCGTACACTTGTACGTGGACAAACACACTCTTGTTCACCTGTAGGGGAAATCCCTCGCGGACCGCATGCTAGGTACACCTATCTCATTATAGCTAGGGCCTTTAGCATATTACCCCGTTTTTAATCTTTTTAGCTAGGAGCAAGAATAAAATTATTTGGACCACTAGTTAATTATTTTAATACTCACTATACCCCACTCCACTACACTTTTCCTGCACTACACATAATTGGTACTACAGTGCTCCTACGTAATCCGCAAGTCGCAGCACGCCTCAGTCCGTAGAGGACTGGGAGGACCCCAATGATGAAGCATGTCACCGTGGGGAAACCCTGGTGAGTGAGGGGACTTATGAGTCATCCTTAATGTGACAGATGCAATTACAAAAGTTGGAAATTATGTTACAATATTCTGTGCAGTTCCATCAGCTGCCACAGAAATGAAATGCCTAGCCAGATCCTCTTCTTCCACAGTATAGTGCGGCTGATCGATACCAACTTGACTACATGCACAGGTTCTCTCTCCAGCTTGCAAATGTTGACGCAAGCTGTCCGGAATGCATTCTGTGATTGTGTGTGTTACCGCATAGTTGTTGTGCCTCAGTGGTAATTACACTCATCACCGTGCCTTAACACATATACACAAGGGTTTTTGTGAGTTGATGCTGAGTTGTGGAATTTCTCAGCCCAACTGGGGTGACAATAACCACATCTTCTGTAAGTCCTGCACCTATGTCTGCAGCCACTGAAGTATTGGCTAACTCTCTAAAATCCTCTCTTAGGCCACAAAATGGTGTAAAAGGAGGTGTCACTTAGTGTCTATATATAATTATTTTATAACTCCAATGTTTTTGAATATTGCACACTTTGTTAAAAAGTATATCACAATAACATAATAAAAAATGTATTTGAAAGATTAACACTTAAGAGAGCTTTTCAATTTGGTAGAGAGATTTAAGTGCAGGTAACCAAGGACAAGCCTGACAATACTTTGTATATTCAACAAAAAGCCAGTACAATTGTCAACATCTTTTCTAAAGAGCTTTAGATTGTCCTGTCCTATACTGACCCAGCAAACACTGGTAATACCAAAAATGTGCAGCCATAACATTATTGACGTTCTGAAGGGCACACTTCAGCTCTTGTGTTGAAATCATTAGTAAACAGCCACTTTTGAAATTGGAAAATGAAAAACATAGGTGTGCTTCAGGATATATAGCATGTAAAGAGGCAATAGTATTACTCACTGCAAAACAAAGGTATGTACCTAAAATATCTCCAAGATAATAATTGCTTCTATGTAAAATATTTACATTAGGATGGTGATGACTTGACTTATCTTGTAATGTGTGAACCACCTCTCTACATCTTATACCACAAAATCCAAACCACTTTACCTTAACTCCTGCACATCCCAAATCTATCCCCTAATTATTATAAACAGCATAAGTCTCTCACTGGTAAAGCAAGAAACGTCCTTGTATCCTAACTTCGGAACTGTGCTAAGCGATGTACACAATTCCAGCAAAAAATAGAACTAAGTTACAAGACTGGTCATCAAAAACATAAAAAACCAACAGAAAAATACATTAACAGCTAATTCTTGAAAAACAATGGTGTCACTATGTGAACATAAAATTACTGAAAATGTGACTTAGTGACTTATTTTGCAGGTAAACATTTTTTTCTTATTTACTTTTAATATGGAATTGTGAGTCCTTATTAAGATACAAATAATAACAGTCATTGGATAATGTTTGCACACCTAAATAAACAGACATAATATCACCTGCATGATACCAACAATATTCATGCCAATAGACACTTTTCTTTATTGTATTTTTTATACGGCAGTCTATCACCTTCATTACATGCTTAGAGTGACAAAAACATGACTTTAATCAAAAATCACATAATTCAAATATGTTTCATTTGCTAATGTTCACTAACATTTCTTTAAAACAAAAAATATAAATGTTAACTTAAATTTGCTTTACCATACACATTTAAAATGATTGAGGAAAAAATACAAAGTAAAAGAAACATAAAAATACAATGAATGTTTATTTTTCTTTGTTGCCCTCTTTCAATAAAATTGAAAGAAAACTTCCCTCCTGTCTCTGTTTCATTTAGTAAGTCTAACAGATTGTTTGGTGCACACTGCACAACACTAAATAAGTAAATACCCCTTATGAACAATTTTAAACGTATATTGAAAACATATGTCATATTATAATGTATTGAAAAAAATACAAGGAACATTCCATGTAAAAAACTGAAGCGTAAAAGGAGTTACAGTTCACTACTAAATGATAATGGCTTCTTAATTAAAAAATAAAAAGTAATGAGTGATGAAATTCACAAGCTAAGGTGTTACCTTCATCTCATGCCACAACCCCATCACACCAAGACGGCCTTGACTCCCACCTCAGCATACATTCTTTGCAATACAACACATATTTCAAAGTAAAAGTTACACACTACATAGCTCACATCCCACCATCATTTAGATAACACAATGAACATCATATGTCATACAAAACACCACAAGATGTAAACACAACCATATTCATTTATACATATTCACCCACCATGACGTTACAACATGTCCCCATCATACAGCTATTCATTCAATTTCATATAAGACAACACAACCGTCATTATATGTCTACACAACCAGCACTATCTGACCACTTTAAAGAGTAGACACAACAATCACAATCCACACACATATCCAATATCATATATCAACACAATTACTGTTGCACATCCACACAACCACCACTTAACAATGGCACACAGTGTGGCCCTCATTACGGGTGGTCATGAGCGTTTTTTCCTTGAGGATACTGCTCCAGACCATTCTGAGTAGCCCCGTGATTCTAGGCCCAGTATTACCTGTCTGAAAATTTCAATCCCAAAAACACTTGACCTGGATGAAAAATTGCTGGGGCTGTGAGCTTGGTGTGTGAGTCTCTGAGTGGGTCTGTGAGTGGGTGTATGAGTGTCTGAGTGGGTCTGTGAGTGGGTGCATGAGTGTGTGAGTGGGTCTGTGAGTGGGTGCTTGAGTCTGTAAGTGGGTCTGTGAGTGGGTGTGTGAGTCTCACAGTAGGTCTGTGAATGGGTGTGTGAGTGTCTGAGTCAGTATGCAAGGAGGTGCGAGAGTCTCTCAGCGAGTCTGTCAGTGGGTGCATGACTGTCTGATGGGTCTGTGAGTGAGCGTATGATTGTCTGAGTAGGTCTGTGAGTGGGTGCATGACTCTCTGAGTGAGTCCGTGAATGGGTACAAGAGGCTCTGTGTGGGTCTGTCGGTGGGTGCATGAGTGGGTCTATTACTTTGTGTGTGAGTGTCTGAGAGAGTCTGCGAGTGGGTGCATGTCTGAGTGGGTTTGTGAGTGGGTGCATGAGTGCCTGAGAGGGTTTGTGAGTAGATGAATGAGTTTCTGAGTGGGTGTGAGAGTTTCTGAGTGAGTCTGTCAGTGGGTGTATGAATCTTTGAGTAAATCTGTGAGAGGGTGTGTGAGTCTCTGAGTAGGTCGTGATTGGGTACATGAGTCTCCGAGTGGGTGGGTGGGTGAGTGTCTGATTGAGTGCTTGAATTTCTGAGTGGGTTTGTGAGTGGGTGAGTGAGTGTCTGAGTGGGTCTATGAGTGGGTGCATGAGTGTCTAAGTAGGTCTGTAAGTGGGTGAGTTTCTGAGTGGGTCTCTGAGTGGGTCTCTGAGCGCATGAATCTCAGAGTGGGTCTCTGAGCAGGTCTGTGAGCGAGTGCATGAATGTCTTAGTGGGTGTGTAAATGGGTGGTGAGTGTTAGACCTGGCATCTTCAGCATGCTTTTCCCATCTTTTTTGCTACTGACTTCCTGTTTTTGACTGTATGCTGCATTTCGTTTATGCTAGTTTTAGAATTCTGGGCACTTTGCCACTGCTCATCAGTACTAAAGTTCAAGTGCTCCCTGTGTAAATTGTGATTGTGATTGGTTATCCATGATTGGAATATTTGATTTACTGGTAAGTCCCTAGTAAACTGCACTGTGCATGCCCAGGGTCTGTAAATCAAATGCTACTAGTGGGCCTGTAGCACTGATTGTGCCACCCACACGAGTAGCCCTGCAACCATGTCTGAGGCCTGTCACTGTGAGTGCAGTTTTAAACTGTCATGTCGACCCTGCAAGTGAACCAGGGCCAAAGCTTCCCTTTTCTACATGTAAGGCATCCCTAAGGTAGGCCCTGGGGAGCCCAATGGGCATGGTGCAGTGTATGTGAAAGGTAGGACATGTACTGGTGTGGATTACATGTCCTGATAGTGAAATACTGCTTATATAGTTTTTCACTATTGCAAGGACAATCTCTTCCATAGGTTCTCATTGAGCTGCCTTGCAACCTCTTACAAGTGTAACTTCCAATTGGGAACATATGGAGATTTGGAGTTTGGAGTCTCTGAATTCACAATTTAAAAATACATCTTTTTGTGAAGTTGGTTTTTAAATTGCTTGTTTGAAAATGCCACTTTTTGAAAGTAGGCATTTTCTTCCAGTCTGTTGAATCCACATCTGGGTTTGGTTGACAGTTGGGCTGTTTGTGCATTCATTCTAGACAGTCATACAAAGGAAGCAGAGGCGTGCCTTGCATATCCTGATGGCCCATCACTAGGCTGAGGGGTCTTCCTGAGCTAGAGTGACGGGAGCAGTTGTCACTAACACCTGAATAGGGATGTGCCTGTCCTCACACAAAGCTGTAGTTTGTCTGGAATAAGGTCAGGGAAAGGCAGGGTTTGGTGCACTACAAAGACTTTCCTTTGAAGTTTGCCTACTTCAAAGGCAGAAACTGGTATAAACACTGGAGCTGAGTCACCATAACTTCAGAACACTTATAGACAAAGAGGAGATTCTGCCAAGAAGAGTTGGAGAAGCTGTAGGAGGGGAACTGCCATTCTGCTGGTTGCTGTGTTGTGCCGGCCTACTGCTTGCTGCTTCTGTCTTGGGCAATGAAAGGACTGGACTTTGCTTTCTGTATCCTGCTTGCCAAGGTTCTCCAAGGACTTGTATGGGCTTGCCTCCTGTTCAGAAATCTCAGGGCCATTAAAGACTTCACCTGCAGCCCTTGAACACCTCTACGTGGAGTTCTAACCTGCCAAGTGGTGCCAATTCCTGTTCTGGGCCCTTGAAGGTTGCTTTGCTGCAAAGAATTGAAGAAAATTCATGCATTGACCTTCAGCAACTGTTTTTCCAACCACAGCAATGCTGTGTGGTTGAAAAACCAACGCATCGCCGTGGTGCTGATGAAGAATCATTGCAGTGCCTGTCATGCGGCTAAAAGATCAAAGCAGCCTGAGTCACGAGCACTGTGGCACCGACGTCCGTGGCACCCGCTCTGACTACGACGTAGGCCCCGCTGTGCGGCTGAAGAAATCAACATACCACCTGCCCGCAGCTGGAAAATCATCTCAGTGCCTGTTTCGCCTCCACAGCATTGCCCCTGCGCATTCGGATTTTCAATGCACCACACCTATACGCCACATTCTTCATCGATTTTGCACATCAGTAAGGCACTGAGACCTCATATGCAGAAACCGATGCATCAACTCCCCTGAGAGTAACTAACTGATGCATTACCTCCCCTGGCAGTAAGGAACCGATGCATCACCTCCCCTGGGAGTAAGAAATCGATGCACCGCTTTGCTTTTCTAGCACCGCACATCACCTCCCCTGCACCTGTTTTTGTCTTTGATTTTGACACATCCAATGTACTTTGTGATAAAAGTTACACATTCATAGTTTCCTATAGATTGAACGATTTTGTACCTTTTAAAAGTGACATCTTTGCTTGTGTATGTTGGATCATTGTCATTTTGGTCTTGTTTTATTCAGATAAATATTAGTTATTTTTCTAAATTGTTGAGGTGTCCATTTGTAGTGTTTTCACTGTGTTACTGTGTGTTTATGTTCAAATGCTTTATACATTACCTCTGAGATAAACCTGACTATTCATAAAAAGCTACCAAGGGGGTGACCAGAGGTTATCTTTGGTGTGTAACTCCCTTACCCTCACTAGAATAAGGGTTCCTACTTGGACATGGTGTAAGGCACTCCCAATTAGAGACCCCCATTTCTAACAGTGATTTTCTGAATGGGTGTAAGTGGGTTCATGGGTGTCTCACTAGGTGTCTGATCTGAATAGGCGCACGAGTCTCTGAATGTATCCATGAGTGAATGCATTAGTGTGAAAATGAGTCTCTGTATGTTTATTTTTTTATTTTTTTCAGCTGTATTCACAAAATTGTAAAGACTTTACACATGGACGCACTTGGGGAAAAAAACTTGCAACATATTATACACATCAGGGGTATCGCAAAACCCCCTATTTTCCAGCCATGGTGTCAGGACACATCCAACCTGACCCCTTTTGCCAGTTTCTGCCATTGCATTTGAACCCCAGGGACTGTTCCAAAAAACAAAAATGTCAGCCACAACTCTCTGCTCATTTGTGGCCAGCCAATCACGGCATTCCTGTTGGCGCGAGAATTCACGATTCTTCACGAATTAGTAACAAATAATTTGGGCCACAGATATACAAATTTGGGTTCCTTTTAATTTCTCACACAATTCTGAATGGATTTACACCAAATAACAAAAAGCACAATCTGTGGACCAAAAGCTAGCTTTCTGCCAAATGTGGGGTAATTCCATGCAGCGGTTCAGGCTGCAGGAGTTTCTAAAGAGTCTATAAGAATTAATACGGGAGACACACTTTTTTTACCCCCCCCCCTTTTTTCTCAATCCATGTTTGACGGATCACGCCAAAGCTATCCATACACAACTAGAATTACCACTGTCTGCCCTTAAAAATGAAACTGAAAAGTTTCATTTTTCAGTTTTAAATGCATCCCGTTTTCCTTTAAGAAAAACGGGGTGCATTAAAAAAAAACAAAATTGCTTTATTGAAAAAGAAGTCACAGACATTGTGGTCTGCTGACCCCAGCAGGCCACCATCCCTGTGAGTGCTGGCCATTCCCAATGGGGTCGCAAATTGGGCTTGCCTCATGAATATTGATGAGACATGCAATTTGTGACCCCATTGGGAATCTCAAACAGTGTCTCAGACACTGTTGTACATTGCATTTAGCGAGTCGCAAATTGCGCCTCGCTAAATGCAAGCGTCGCACATCTGGCCCTTTGAGAGGTATTGATGTATGCAGTTAGATAATTAGTTAAATAGTAAAATTTAAGCTGAGGTACCCTGGGAGAAACTGATGTGTATAGCAAGACATGTAGACATGTAGAGAGAGTGGAAGATATAGTGAGAAATTAAAGTAAACAATAATTTATACAGTAACACACTTGTACATAAAGGCACAAAGTAATGGGGCTGTATTATAGATATGACATGCGGATAAGTAGTGAGAGATCCTAAGCAGACAATAATGTAGGGACAACCACTATAAAGTAGATAGTAAATTTTTTAGAAAGATACTCAGCAACAAAATAATAGTGGCATTTATAAAACCAGATATACAGTGAGACACAATAAAGGATTAAGTGAAACAGTAATGTATGTCATTACACACATGTGCACACAAGAATACCTAGAACAATACATTCACTGTATCTGTAATACTGATGTATACAAGAGGTAGATCAGAGGAAAGAATACAAATACACTTTTTTTGCATAACTATTTACAAACTGTAGAGTAGAACTATAGGGAAGCTATGGACACAGCAATGCATTCATTAATACACTAGCACACTCACTTATGCACACACTTAGACACCATGGGAGACATTGATGCATGCAGTTACACACTCAAGGACACATTGATACACTCAGTGACTGACTTAGGTACTTAGATAGACAATAAAATGCTCTGAGACAGATTAATAAATACACTGAGGCACCCATGTACATAGTAATACTGTAACTAAAATCATGTATACACTAATGTATACATACAATTACACACTCTGGATCATATTGATGTATATAGTGACACAGCTATGCACTCAGTGATGCAGTAACTGATACACTCACACAGTCACTTATACACAGAGTTAGATACCTTGGGTATGTTGATATATACACAAGAACACCAATGCATATCCTGGTGAACTCCCTGAGTTACTCATTTACTCATTGATACATACACTCATACACTATTGTAGGCACCAATAGATAAACTGATACACTCACAAACACAGTGATGCATTGAGTAATATAGTGACACACTTACTAATACACACCATCAGATACCATGAGAGAGTGATAGATACAGTGAGACACTGACATACTCACTTATACAGATAGTGAGATATTCTGTGACACACTGATACAGACACTGAGATATATGTGGATGCACTGATGCAGTCATTGACTTAGTCACATACTCTCTGATAAATACAGTGATACATCCAGGGACAGATTAATACATACAGTGATACACACAAGGACACACTAATGCAGTCACTGACTCACTCAGCTATAGTTAGCATATCTATAATACATATTTCTAAGAGAGGTAGATGAATACAGAGTTATTTCTGTGTACTGTGGAAAGCAGAGTAACAAACTAAAAGGAAAGTATGTCTTGTATAACTTATTATAAACCCTAGACTAAAGAATGACCAGTTACTCAGTAAATTGGTAATAAAGTTATTTGTCGTAGATATTAATTTATTGTTTATTTTTTTTACAGACATCTGATTTTATTTGAGAAAGAAGATTTACAATGCCTGACAAGAGAGAAAGGCAAAAGAAAGAGAGAACACAGTAATATGAACTGCAGACACAAAGAGACAAACAAAATAAGGGGAAGGAAAAAAGGAGAAGCTGGTAAGAATACTAAGCAGTTTCTCAAATAAATATGTCGTACAATGCAAAAACGTGACAAAAGTCTAGTCTAACAATTGAATTTACACATCAAGTGGAGAAAAGCAAGGAGTACATGTTTCTGGAAGTAGAAAATGCTCTAAGAAATCAGGGACTTTGTCATGGATACAGAAACAGTTTAAGGAGTTAAGAGCTCAAATGTTTCAGACTAGAGCAATATCACATTTGGTGAAACCGATAAAGAAGTATAAGAGGAGAAGTGCTGCTCTTAAGCAAAAGGAACACATTGAGAGTGTTGTTGAGAAAGCATTTGCTCTGAAGAGGAAAGTATTTATATTAATATTGAATAGAATGAGGACACTAGACAAAACAGTGTTGTGTATGAAGAAAAGAACTATTAGAAAATGGCTTATTAATAGAACTAATTTTTGCAAAACCTTTAAAGGTGAATGGAAGCATACCTCTAGTACAGAAGCTTATTTTAATTAAGAAAGCTATTTGCAAGATAACACACTAGTGCATGCAGTTGATTTAAGTGGTCCTTATAAAGTAAAAGATGTTATCCCTGTTGTAAAAGAGGAGAGGGTTCCTAGGAATGTAGAGGAAGTGGTAGCGGAAGAGGTGCAAGGTAGGGGTACACAGATTTCAGCATACAAATGGACCTGTAGTACTATTTGCAGTATTCATCAGGAGTCAATTGACTTATCAAAACATTTTATACGTGACTTTCCATCCAGAGGTCTAAAACAGAAAATTGCCACTTTGCAAGGATTAGATCCATCAATAGTGAGAAAATATAGTAATTTACAGGGACATTCATTGGCATGTCTTTCAATGAAACTTTGCAGAAGCAACTTTCATAATTTCAGGATATTAGCTGTTCACCACTCCAAAATACTTACTTTGGTTAGAAGACTTTACTATGTAAAAATTCCTGCCTTATGTTTCGGAGAGATGAATAGAGTTTTATTACATGGAACACTAGCTGAGGTAGAAAAAGTTTGTGAAGATATTCAGTTTCGGCTGTTAGGCCCAGAAGATGACTCTGGGGAAAGTAGAGTTGGCTCTTGGAGGAGGTGTAGAAGAAAAGGATACAGAAATTAGTACTAAAACCTTTGCACAACAGATTGCAAAATGTAACACAGTTTGCTCTGATAAACCAAACTGTGTTTGTATTTGTTGTCGATGCACTCAATACAAAACGCCAACTCTCAATATAGTTGTGTCTCTAAAGCTGAAAAAGAGAACAATGCGTGGCAAGAATTTGGTGCATGTTTTTTTGTTAAGGAAAATGTTGGTTTGTCCACAAGGCAGATTATATGTAAGCACTGCTTTGATAATCTCCAGTATAATAAAATGCCAGCGAAAGCCATATATAATAAGTTAGTATAGAAGTCTGTTACAGAAGAGCTTACAGTATTAAATGTTTATGAATCAATTCTAATACAGTGTATATATCCATTCCAAGCCACATTTTGTATGGAGGCAAAGATAGGAAAGACACCTCCAACTGAGCTCCAGATAGGACTTAAAGGAAGAGTTGTGTATTTACCTTTAGATTTCAAACAGAATATAGAAACTATAGAGGTAAATATAGATATTGAAGAACTTCTTAATATTTTAGTAAATGGTCTTTGAACCAAGAGAAGGAAATATGGCAAGAGTTAGTAGATGTTAAAAAGGTAAAAAATTCAACAATATCCCTAGTGAAAAATTATGTTTACTTAATAAATGTTGAGGTGGCTGAAAGGGTAACTTGTGCAGAGGATCAGACATTAGCATAAAGCAGAAAAACTGAAAAAGTGGATCAATCCAGATCAGAAGAAATTTATGAACACTACAGCATTCATCCCCTGCATTCTAAAGAAATAATTGGCAATACTATTGAGCTGTTTCAAATGAAACAAGCAAAAGGAGCTCCCTTAAGTGCATTGGAAAAAAGATTAGAGGCTTGCTGTTTCCCCCAAATGTTTCGCACTGAAGCAGGAGGCCGCTATGATGACCATGCTGTACAGTGCTCAATGCGACTATATTCAGAGGATCCAATATTTAGTCCGTGCATTCCATACATATTCCATCCTCTGTTTGAAAGTGACTTTTCTGGACTTTCACATACTGTGAATCATATACTGAAGACAAGTGTTAATCTTCAAAAATTCTCTGCAAAGGAATTTGTTGCTAAAGTTCAAGAAAAAGATGAAAACTTAGAATGAAATCGAATTAATTTGTTGGCGTGCCAATGTGGCACAAATGGATAAGTCAAATGCATGCTGAGAAACCTGGGAGCGCCAACTTTGTTTAATACACTTAGTTGTGCTGAATATGCATGGGATGACCTCCCTTAATTTTTAAGAGAGGCACACTAAAACATTGAGGACATCAACTTCAAAACTGAAGGAGAACTTTGCTCTTTAGATCCTGCTAATGTTTGCAGATATTTTAACCACAGGTTCCAAATCATGTTATCTTTTTATCTGCAACAAAAGTAAGCCTGGTCTTGCTGAAGTAACTGATGTCTTTTGGCATAAAGAGTACCAAGCAAGAGGTGCTCTTTGCATACTGTTATGGATAAAAGAAGCTCCAAAATTTGGAACATATAGTGATGAGTGTGTGCTCTCTTCCATAGAACAGTACGTGACGTGCACACTCCTGAAACACACTACTGACAAAGGCCTGAGACAACAAGTTCTGCAGTTGATGTGGGAAATACTGCCATAGAAAATACAGATCTAAAGGAATTGTTTACACAAAATGTCATTTTGGAGTCCAACAACCTGTTATTTCACAAGGAAGAGTGAACAGCTGCTTGTCTGCAGTGAGACATACAGTTACACGGAAGTCACTGAAAAACATACACAATCTGAGAAGCATACATGTGTCCAAATGCATTAATGATTACAATGCAGTGATCCTGGAAATGTGGAATGCAAATATGGCCATACAATTTGCTGCAGACAACTCTATTGCTGTTGCTCAATATGTTGAGTCATACATTACAAAATCAGAGAAGACTGAGATTAAAGAGCTGTGGCAAGCTATTAGTGCAGAAAAGAGTCTAACAAAAAAGTTGTACAGCTTCAGTTTAAAATGTTGTCGTAGGGAGATTTTTTTTATTAATGCTGGGACATTTTGAGCTCAGTAAGTTTATATTCTAAGTCAAGGGCAATAGCTTGGATACGTTTGAGCCTTGCACGTACACGGAATAGAGTGTTAAATATTTTCAGGAAATTCAGTCTCTAGCAGAGTTTGACCCGGAAAGTACAAACATAGAAAAAATGAACATGTTGGAGACATACTACACAACAACAAGAAGTGCACACTTGGAAAACATGTGCCTACATGAAATTCCTCAGTACTACAGATACAGAAGCAATGTAAAAGAAAACCTAGAAGCAGGCACATTTGCTGTTCTTGGATGTGATGGTTATTTAGTAAAACATGCAAAAGGATATATCATTAACCACAGTAAACTTAGTTGCCAAACTCAAGAGAAAAGAGAGCTTTTCAAACCTTGGCATGCAGAATCTGAATTACTTGGAAGCTATGGTTGCTATGACGATTCATTTAATGCTGTAAAAGACAGTATTCAGTGTTCAGTCTTTCAAATTTATATGCAAATGTGATGAGCTTCAACAGGAAGAAGCAGGCTAAACAAGAAACTGAAGATCTGGAACAGTTAGTTGCACAACTCATCAATGAACAAAAAGACATTAATATAAAAGTAAAAGAGAAAGTAGAACATGGATTTCTCCATGACAACAAAGAATGCAGTTGCTCCTTCTTCAAGCCAATTCTTGAATACATTAGTAGTAAAGCTTGCACTGGGAAAAGCTTTTTAATTGAAGTGCTGACCGCTTACCTACAGAGGACAACACAATCAAATTTGTTGTGTGTGTAGTAACAGAACCAAATGGATTAGCTGCACACAATAGTCAAGGAATTACTCTACATCGACTATTTATGCTACATGTAGAACATGATAATAAAATGGGATACCAGACGTTATCTGGTGAAGCATGTCATGAGGTAAGGTAACACAAGTTTTGAAGAAAATGAAGGTTTTAATAATTGATGAGGTAAGCATGGTTTCAAATGTAATGCTTGCCTTTCTGAACTTAAGAATGCAACAGATTTTAAAAACAGAGTACAATATTCTCTGCAGAAGAAAGCATTTAATTGCTTTTGGTGACTTACTGCAACTAACCCCTGTGAAAATAGAGCCTGTTCTTCTGCATAAACAAACTCATAATTCATTACAGAGTATTGAAAATGAAAACATTTGGCTGAATTTCCAATACAAGGAACTGATGAAGAATATGCATCAAGCGTCTGACGAGATATATGGTAATATTCTGAAGAATTTTAGAGTTGGACTTCAAACAAAGGAAGGTAAGACACCTTAGAAGCTCACATTATCAAAAAACTATTTACATGTAAGAAGATAGCAGCACAGTATATGTTCAATTTGATTGAAGAAGGAAAATCAATAGTTTGTTTAATACCTACACTTCAAGAGAGCTCCAATTTTAATGAAAAATTACTGAAACTGGAAAAGAAAGAAATTTGGGAAGTTACAGCCATTGACAAAATAGAACACCAGGAAGTAACAATAGTGCTAATTGAAAAACTTCAAGGAAAACTAGATTCATTTGAAAAATCTGTATTTAAGGCTGCTGGATTAGGTAAGTTTTTACATGTGTGTAAAAACTGTGGAGTAATTATGCAGTGTATTTTAAATGTTAAGGAAGGATTAGTAAATTGTGCGATGGGTAAAGTTCATGATTTCATAGATTTTTGAAATAGGAATGAGGGTGAATACTTGGCTATAACATTTGATCAGATTAATGGCCTCAAACAGATTGGTTGATGTGTTCCCACTCTCTCTAGCGTATGCTGTAACTATCCATATCTTGAGTGTAGATACAGCTTTTATTAATATTGGAAGTACTGTATTTAAAGAAGGTATGTCATATGTAGCATTGTCATGAGTTAGAACATTGTCTGGTTTGTTTTTGTTGTAAAGAAAGTGCCGATACTAATTGTTTTACAGAATACAATCAGTTAAGAAGTGTATATCCTCCTCACTTAGGACAGTATCCTATTCATGAGAAACAAAGGATCTGTCCTAAGCAGAAGCTTAGTAAGTGGTCCATTGATGTTCCACTAAAGAAGCAAAAAAAAAGATAAGGAAGAAGGAGTAAAGATAAAAAACATGAATACTGACAGTGACGTTGTAGGTTTTCAGCTGGAAAAAGTAATGGTGTCAACTGCTATGCAAATGTAGTTCTCAATGTACTCTTACATGAAATTCGACATAAAGGAGAGAATGGAATCTGCTCTCGTGTGTACTTTGCTGTAACCTTTATGTAGTGGTAGGATGCATTACATTCTGCTTCAGGCATTCAAGATGTAGTAGACATGTATAGTGGATCTGTAATATTTTCTCTCAAAAGTCGCAAGACGCTCAGGAATTTATTATGGTGATTCCTGGATGTTTGAAAGAAGAAGAAGTTAATATTGATGAATTATTTGGACTGAGTTACATGTGGAACCATGATTGTGAAGATTGCTCCTCTGCAATTACTACTCAAATCAATTTGAAAAGATGTATCTACTTAACATTACCAGATTGTAAAACTGTGTCTTTTGACAGGCTAATAAAAAATGTAGACCTGCTCAGATTGTAGATCAGATTGTATGTCTACTTTGCAGATCCAGAGAAGTGGAAAATACATAATATTGATGGTAAAACGATGCAGAGCTGGTGGATCAAAAATAGAAACTGAAACTACATACTTCAAAGTAGGACAAATTTCAATTTCTGGGAACATACACAAAATTAGCTATATTCTTTCATGAACGACTTCGTACAACTTCAGGACACTACACTGTGTATTTTTTAAAATTCAACTTGATGGACAGAATACAATAACAGCAACCTCACTTTCAAACAAACACTACCTTTCAAACTTCCAAATTCATATCTCTTCTTTCTTCACCAAAGTTTTAAGGAAGATTAGCATTTAAACAGCAGTATATGGTGTTTTTTCTGGATGATCAGTGTGTAAGATGTAGTTCGACCTAACAGGGGTGATATCTTCAAAATGGAGTAGGAAATTTGAACATTCTTTACATCTATTTCGAGTAATGAACTATTTCAGTATTACATTTTTTTTTTATATATTCATTTATATTAGTTAGGTGCCTTTAGCTAGAAAAACGTATTAAGTGTTTGTAGTGGGTGCAATGCATGGTATGACCTATTTGTAGTGTAGTACTGTGCAGTTCATTTTTCCTGCAATCTATTTAATTGTTTTTTCCCCACTGTTCAATGATGATTATTTATACAGTACATTGTGTACGGTATACTAGTATAAACACTGAGAGAAGTAAAAACCAGGAAATTATATGTTTAAAGATATATATGTGTTTTAGAGTGCTACAGTTGTGTCCTGCTTGTTTATTAACATAAATGTTTATTTTTCAGTGATCTGAACTTTAATGTGAAACTATTAAATATGTTTTAATAAAATGTATTTATATTTTCTCTCTTTTATAACAGATCAATGGATTCAATTTGTAGAGATGTTTTGGTAATCAATTCTGTACATAATTGTTATAAAATGTATAAACAGATACAGTAATAGACACCCTAGGACTCACTCCTCCATATAGTAACATACCTTTGCAAACACTAATACACTCACTCACATACTCACCCACTCACTTATACACTCACTGACAGACTCTGGGACTCACTAATACACACACTGACACACCCATGAACACACTGATGCATTAACTGACATACTCACTTAGCTAGTGATATACATTTTAAGACACCCTAGGTTTCACAAATACATACATTAACACACCCATGCAAACACTGATGCATTCACTAACAAAATCACCAACTCACTCATAAATACAAAATGAGACACCCTGGTACTAACTGATACATACAGTGACTGTTGGACTTGGCCCTTTTTGCAGGGTCATCCCAGAACGTTTTGCCTTACTCCTTTATTTTTTCTGACCTGTTATTGGTGGTTTTATGACTCTGGGCACTTTATCACTGCTGATCAGTGCTAAATGGCATGTGCTCTCTCTTGTAAACATGGTAAGATTGGTCTACACCTGTTTGGCCTATTTAATTTACCTGTGAGTCCCTTGTACAGTGGTATCCCATATACCCAGGGCCTGTAAATTAAATGCTACTGGTGGGCTTGCTGCACTGTTTGCGCAACCTACTGAAGTAACCTTTCAAACCTGTCTCAGGCCTCTGCCACTACAGGGCCTGAAAGCGCAATTTACTGCTGCTGTGATGTGGTATATAAAGTGGGTGCCACGTCTGCAACTCCCCTTTGACTACATATCAGTCACCCCTAAGGTAGGCCCTAGCTAGCCCCATGGGCAGGGTGTGGTTTAGTTAAAAGATAGGACATGAGCCTTACTGTGTGGCATGCCCTGGTAGAGACAAACAGCCTATTTGGTTTCTCACTGCTGTGAGGCTGCCCCCTCATAGATTTGCATTAGGGATTCACTGATATGTGCTTCAGTGGTAATTCCTGACAAGAGAGGGCTAGCGTGACCATGTTTGGTATGTTTGGAATAGTAGTGATAAATCCTGGTTATTGGTAGGGGTGGGCGGAATTTGCGAAATTCACTTTCGCAAATTATCGCGAAAATGTTAAAAATCTCCACAAACACGCGGAAATATTGCGAAGATGCAGAAGTTTTTTTCCCGCCAGTTTGCGGTATTTTCTGCGTGGTCGCGGCTCGACAACTTACCCATGCGTTTGCTCGCGGGCTCGGCCATCTTGTTTTCACTTGTCTCGCGGTGCATGATCGCGAGAAGAAAGACGTGATCGCGCGACGCATGACGTTACTGCGGGCGCGAACTGTCGCGAGAGAGCGCAAATGGCTACCAACAATCCAACATCTCGTGGAGAACGCGACCAGATCGGGAAAACTTGTCGGCGAACGCGGGGATTCAGGTAAGGCGATCGCGCGCACGAGAGAATGTATTATTTTACAGCGCGAGCAAGAAACAAATTATCGCTAAGCTGCGGAATGCGGAAATTTTGAAATTTTCGCGCTTTCCGCGGAACGCGAAAATGCCAAATTATCGCAATTTCCACGAACGGAACGGAATTTTGGCCCAGGCCTAGTTATTGGTGAAAGCAGATTTATTATTACTATTTTAGAAATGCCACTTTTAGAAGTGGGGATTGCTGTGTGCTATGTGTCTTTGTGCCTGCCTGGATTTGTATTGACCATCTCTTTCTGACTGACAGGGGAGAGGGGATGTGCATTCACTCCAACCAGTCCCTGGGTGGGTTGAGGTGTGTCCTACCCTGCCTGGGTGACTCAGTGCTATGCTAAATAGACCTTGGATGAATTTAGAATAGTGGGAGGAGTTTTCCCTTACACCTGAATAGGCCTGCTCTGCATTTGGAGTAGTGGGATGAGTAGCAGCTGCACCTGATTAGGACTGTGCCTGTCTTCCACAATGCTGGCTCCGCCCCCCTGTAGTGTGTCTGGAGCCAAGGCTTACACTGTGAATGGGGGGTGATGTGCACTTGCAATTGTATTTTAAGTGCCCCCAGAATAAAGACATTTGAACTATAAGTAAAGATGCTGTGACCTCATGTAGAAGGGAAGACACTGCATGGGACTTGTAACCAAATGCTGCTGGCTCTGCAGACTGCACCTGGCCAGGGAGGACTGGCATGCTGTCAGGAGGAACCGCCATTGAACTCCCTTGTCTGTTGTGCTGACCTGTGCTCTGTTAGGGCTGCAAGAAGGACTGCCAGCTCTTGGCAAGGACTCTGTGTGCTGGCCTGCTGTAGCCACCCTGGCTGAGTTCCCTAAAGTGACCTCCCAGGCCGGTGGCCTGCCCTGTAGGTGGAAGAAATTAGCGCAGGGTGAGCGCTTTATTTTTACCAAAGAGCACATGGTGGTGGTATTTCTTTGAGGGGAGAAAAAGGAAGCAGCCCGGTTTTCCCTGAAAGTGCCCATGAGCGCTATATGGAGCAATACTCCTGACCACGAGAAGCCTGTGGGGCAGCAAGACGAGGAGCACATGCACAGCAAGGTACACCGGGAGGGGAGAGCATGAATGTGGAAAGACTCTCCCCCTGCCTAGCCTCCAGTGCGTGTTCTCGCCGAGGTGATCGAGAAGCCGTGGAGAGCTGGAATCACCTTAGCATCTCCCGAGGTAGCCCAGGCTAGGAGCGGTTGCTTAGCAACCTTCTGGAGGGGAAGACAGCCCAGCCCAATACTCCGGAGAGTGAGGGCCCCACTGGAAGATGCGGTAAGTGTTGGGCCTCAGGAGAGGCGGACACCTTACATGAGCGGAGACGGGCCTTGGTTCCCGAGGCCCGACCCAAGATGGACGACGAGCAGCGGTGCCTCTGGGAGGAGTAATGCCCGAAGCGGCAAGGGCTGTGCTGTGTGACCCCGCAGGAGGTGAAGGCAGCCCGGGGGATCGCTGACTCAGCTGGAGTACAGAGGAAGTTCCCTGACCAGAGGCCGCTACAAGGGGGAGGACCCGGCAAGGTCTCCTCACCAGGTAAGGCCGAGTGTTGTGCCCTGGCCGCGTTTGAAGCTGTGTTGAAAGCCTCATGCTGGGGGTCAAGTGAATTGCCACATTCTCGGTTGTAGACGGGCACGTGGCCCAGAAGCCTACGGTAAGAACAGCAGGACACCAGGTACCGTCATAGAAGTGCAGAGGCCGCTCTTACTGTTGTTCTGAACTCATGGTCAGGTGATGCTGGTCTTTCCTAGATGCTATGCCCTGATGTGATTAGGTTTTGGATGTTACAGTGCCAGGATTTTGTACCACAGATACAGTGATTGGAAGGTAGTCTGTACACTGGAAATTCATATGTGTTGCGCCCTAATGTAATGTTGACTCCTACAAGGGGATTCACAGTGATGGGGAGTTCCTAATGTGTACACGCTGCTAGTATCTACAATAGTGCACTGCTGATTAAGTGTTTACATAAAGTGTTATGCTAAAGGTAATCCTACCAGTAGTTACTGGTCACCCTAACTGTAATGTTTATGACAGTGGCCCGATTGGCCAAGTGATTTATGTAATCCCTCGGAAGTCATGACAATCAAAATATTGTCCCAGGCCCAATGTGTAAACATTATCCCTGACAAAGGATAGCCAGCAAATATCTAATACACCATCAAGATTAAGACAGTCTATGATAATATCTCTAGGAAATGTTAGCTCCTCTGACAGCCAAATTTTGGCCCATAAAAGTAGGGGGGCAATGTTTATAGAATCTTCGACAATGTCAAGCCTTTCCTCATGATGACAGAAGGTAGTAGGGGCACCTTTTGGAGCCATCAGCAGCCTTTAAGAAATGTATTGTCAAATGTGGATGGTAATAAAAAAAGGTTACCAAGGATGAGTATTAACAGCGTGTAAATACTCAGCAACAGATGTTTTATTTATCCAAAAGGCATATGACAGCATAAACAATGGGTGGTCATGTGCGCCAAATTGGGGGCCATAGCAGCCACCGTTATGGTGGCTGAGGTGGATGGTGCCACAACAGTCGGAGATCAAACTAAAGGATAGGAAGCAGCCTGTGGTGCGTTTTCTCATGGATGGTCTTAATATACTTCCATATGGAAGCGGTGCTGTGACTATACTTTTTTGCTGTTAATCGGAAAAGTTCTTTGCCACAGATGTTGAATTTGACAATTTTAGCAGACACATTCTTCTCACCTGACTATATACTGAAGTATCGCCAGACATCACTTTCCTTCCTGTGTGGTGCTGCATGTTGTTCATCCTCCTCATTTTCCAGCAAAACAGGATCTTCAGCAGGGGCAGGTGTTGATGCTGAAGCTATTGTAAATAGTTGTTGACTGTTACATCTGTGAAAACAGCAGACTCTCCAAGTTATGTCCTCCTTCCCCTGTTTCCCAATAAAGTTTTAAGTTTTGGGTGGGGTTTAATGGGATAAAAGATTGTGGTCCCTATGTGTCCAATCAAATGACAATATTTTGCTGGGTTTCTGAGTAAATTTGCGGTACCTATTGGTAAATTAGCGGTGCCATAAAATAGCAATTCAAGTGAGTTATAATTAAAAATAAATATATTGTCATACATTATGCACCTCTAATATGTCTACCCTACTGACTAAATCTGAAATAGTGTTGTATATCAAAATTATTTAATTGTATGCATTATTTGTGAATCCGTGGTTGCGGCACTGTGATTCTGTTGCGATCACATGATCGGAGTAGAAAACCCTAGAATTCTGGCTGACTAGCGTGTCTCGCAAGAACCACAGACGTACCACAGACCTAAAAAAAAGTACAAAAAATAAATAAAAATACATTAACATATTGTCAATAATACAAAAAATTGCCAACTGTTTTTATTTCAAAAAACTGTTTTGAAATGTATTATAAAATATAATAAAAGTCTTTCAATTTGAAAATAAAATACAAAAAAAGAAACAAAAAAAGTAGTTTACATTTATAAGAAAAGAAGTATAAAATGATATTAGATATTTTTAAAATTAAGCCATAATCAATAGAAACAGTTGGAAAAAAACCACTTGGGAAAAAAAACACATTTATAAATATTGAAGGATTCTTGAAACAACTACTACTGAAATAGGAAATCAACATTAAAAGAAAGTCACAAAATATTTTTAAAAACTTGTAAAAAAAAAAAAAAGAAATTTTATACTGAGAAAAATTTAAATTTAAAAACCTTACAAACTCACTTAAAGAACCAAAGGTAAAAGGGACGTTATAGTTAGAAAATAGAATTTTAAAAACCATAGAAAGTCACACAAAAAACAAAGGTTACAGGAACGTTATAGATAGGCTGAGATTTCACTCTTACAACACCAAAGAAATTTAGCAGTTATAGTTAGCTGACCTAACTATAACTTGCACCCCCGCAATGCACTGCTTATTACCTCACATATTACGTCACTCATGACATGGTCAGTGACATCACTGATGATATCTCAAATTACATCACTGATGACATCTCCAATGACAGATACATATATAAAGATGTATAGATACACATATTACACATGTATGTGTGTGTGGGTGTGCATGTGTGTGTTTTTGTTGAGGGGCTGTGTGTTTGAAAAAGAAAAAGAGAGAGCATTTAAGAAAGAAAGGGTGTTGTGGGCATGTAAATCAGGAAGAAAGAGGAACTCATGGAAGATCAGATGTGTAGCGTGACAGGACCATGGGAGTGCAAGAAAAAAGATTACAGAAGATGAGAGAGCAGATGAGGAAGCGATCAAAGAAAGAGAGGGAAGGGGATGATAGAAAAGAAGGTGACTTAAAACTTACAAACAAATAGATAAATAATTTAACAAAAATCAAAATACAGCAATACCCTGGCAAAATAAGTACTTGGTTATGCCAAAGCTAAAGTCCGAATATGAACCTCAGATCATGTAAACAATAAATATATAGGGCCTGATTCACAAAAGTAAACTTAGACCAAAAGACTACTTTTAGACCTGAAGTCTAAGTTTAGACCTCAAGTCTAACTTTACTACTACTAAAGTTAGACTTTTGGTCTAAGTTTAGACCAAAAGTCTAACTTAGACCAAAAGGCTAAGTTTACTACTACTAAAGTTAGACTTTAGGTCTAAACTTCGACTTTTAGTCTAAAATTTGTCCAAAACTCCAACTTTAGTCGTAGCAAAGATAGACTTCAGGTCTAAACTTAGACTTCAGGTCTAAACTTGGACTAGTGGTATAAGTTTACTTTTGTGAATCAGGCCCATATAGTCTTATTCTTAAATCCATGCTTGAATATCCACTAGGAGCAGTTTGCTTATTCTATATGTGTGAATATAGATCGCCTGCACATAAATTCCAAATAACTAATAAGATCTGCATGCAGTGCTTAATTTGTGCGGGCGGATGCAAGTGGTGTGCACGCTACACTCATTTTTAGGTGCCAGGACATATTTTGGTCATCAGACTTAAACCGAGAGCAAGTAAGAGAAAAGCAGAAAGAAGGAATAAGAGTAAAATGAGGAAACAATGACAAAGGGAGAAAACAGGGATAAAAAAACTGCATGAGTGAGAAAAAGAGACAGGAAAGGTAGGGTGGTGGATGAGCGAGCCTTGAGGTTGAATTAGCACTAGGCAGCCTTGGTATTTGACAACCCAGTCATTTGTGAATGCTGGCTGCAGACTCTAAAAGAAACTTTGGACCCCTGTAGATGGTGTTTTTGGGGGGTGCGGGGGGGGGATTATACTGCCTGCATACAGGAAGAGGGTCGGGTTGGCAGTACAAACACCACACAGCATGTTTCAGCCCAGCACTCCTTGAATGCAAAAGAAGCTGGCATGTGCCTTCCACTTGATGTTCACTGACCCAATGTGCCACGAGGGTAGGGAGACATGGAACTGCTCACAGCAGCAGGACAGTCCTAGCAATACATATGAGAAAGGGAACGGCTTCACAATCCCATGCAGAGGCGTGCAAAGGATTTAATTCCTACAATTAATTTAAGGGTATGTGAAATTCACTACACCTGTGTTGGAAGTTGGCATTGGGATTGGGGCAGATCTGAACTACAAAACAGAAGGGGACATATTTGTCGAGCAGGGGAAGATGGGTAGATTGGGACAAAAGGTTTTCACAGTCCTCTGTGATTGAGGGATTCACACAACAGCATGCCCCCAATAGTGTACGTTTTGCTTATGTTCAGGAGGTTTAGAAGTTACACAACGCAGTCTTGCAATCAAATCTGCTGTGCTCTGTTCCATGAAAGGGAGATTGCTTTCTCCTCAGCACTGTCACGTTTTAGGCTAGCTTACTCTAAACATACACCCTTGCACCATAGTGCAAATGCGTCTATTTGATGCCTAACATTCATTTTGTACTGAAGATTGCCCTTCCAGTACATAAATACACATAGACATAGTTTAAAACTTGTCCAACGTTGTATACGTTCTGTACAGTACAGCACCTATGGAAGGTTTGAAAGGTCTGGAAAAAAGACCTTTCTCGACCTTTATGCCTGATTTGAGGAGACTTACATTTTGGTGCAATGCCCTGCTTGCAAATATTATTAGATAGGCTCTGCCTCAAAATCCATGGGTGGTTTTATATTAAAGCCCATGCACCATCCATGACTCGGCCCCTACAGCTCCCGTGTCAGCACCAGAATAGCTTCCCGGTGAGAGGTGCGCTATACAAACACACATAATATAACACATGGGACACTCCCTCGGCGCAAAGTACCACAAAGCAGCATATAGCTCTACTTTGCGCTACTTTAGGGCTACTTTCCAGCACAAAAAAAGCTTAGCGCTGGAAAGCAAGTTCCAAATCAACACTTTGAGCTGGTTTGTGACACTTTTTGTGACACTGCACGGGCGTACAGTGTTGATAAATCTGACTCCAAGACTATTCGAGAATCTACGAGACGTTTGTGAATTAATCGTATGCTTTATTTTGTATGGAAAAAGGACATTTTAGGACACGTTTTTGGCTCATTAATCCAGATGTTTCCTTCTTGCATCTAATTTTATTAAACTTTGATCCAATTTGTTTCCTATCCAGTTTGCCAAACCCACAAGTGGAATGTACTATGTTATCCTTTTCCTAGCGGAATTCCTGCTGACTAATTTGTGGATCTTGGCCTTAAAAAATGACACGTTGGTGTGAAGCTGGAGAAGCATTCAGAAGAATCAGGAGTTTGTGCTCCTAACTCATCCCGCCCCTGCCTCTAAAAATTGTTTTAGCAGCTAGGTCAGATGAAATTCCTTCCACGTCTGGCCTTACTGAACTGAAATTAAATTGCCCAGCTCTTAGCAACAGAGCATTATAATCAACAATTCAAGAAATTTCGAACAGAATAGGCCGAAGGCCTCCTAGAAAAATCAGTTCCCATATTTATATGTAAGTAATATTTTTTAAATATGGAGCTGCCGAAAAAAATACTTGACTTTCGAGTACCAAACTGTAATATCACGCCCAATCAAATTATTTTTTCATGGAGCTGTCAAGAACCGGTCACCCTGTTTCCGCTAGAGAGAAGGGAAGGTCTGAGACATTTCTTCTGAGACATCTTTTCCACTATTCGCTCTATAAAAAGGGAAAAAGAGGAAATAAAGTATGCACTGTGGCTGTATACTGCAAAGCACACTATTGGAAGGGGCCGAAACAAGCCCATGATGCACCTCAGTGCGAATACGTTATTCTTGAAATAAATTACAGTCTTGTCACTTTAATTTCCTCAATAGCTCCTCTAACCAAATCCAAATCATGCTTACTCTGCCACACTTCATCAGCTCGTTTTTTAGTTCAAAATATTTTGTGAAACTTTTATGACAAAAAATGACGTATATGAAATGGATGAATATGAAATGTTATATAATAAATCATTAAATCCATTACTTGAAGGGTGGAGAATAGGTGGAGTGAAATAAATTAAATATAACAAAATTACAATACAATGTTAATACATTCGTCTATAGGTCTTCACTGCTGCAGATGCTTCAAATGTGTACTGTAAAAGGTAATAGTACTAGATGCATACTTCTTGAAGTCCATTTGCCGAGATCCCACCAAGTATCACAGGAAAGACCAACTCAAGATTTCCAATTTAAAGAAATTGGTCTACTGCACAAGGATATTACCATATCAAATAATTTACTTAGCTTTATGTGTAAATAAGAATTCAGAGCAGCTTTAAATGAATAAATGTAAATTTGTATGCATATTTTAGTAGAATTTATGTCTCATTCCACCTTTTGTAAACAGTCCTATACGCTTCATACACCGCATAAACTTTGTGTAAATCATTTTGTTGCCCTTCTGGCTAGATGTGTGCAATGTATATATAATCCCAATTCAAAAATCCAATTTATCTCCTATGTATTGGAAATGTTGTCAGCAGCACTGACAAGGGTGAGCCCGAAAGGGCCTGTACCTGTTAACGCGTGATTTTAGATTTGCTCCCCTATGTTATGGGTGGAAATGTAAATCAGAGCCACTGTTCATGTGTTACATGTGCAGTAAAACATAGGGTCTGGAATGTAGACAGTGGCATTTGTGGTCCATCCCTGCACATTGGCTTCTCCTGTAGCTAGGCTCGGACTATTATATGGTCAGGTGAGGACACACACTTGGCGCACCTCTAAAAGAAAGCGGCGCATTGGAATCTGTGCATGTCATAATACCCTTTGTACAGAGAGAAACAACCTCAAGGAAATTGTAGCTAACTTCAATAAACAACTTTAAAAAAAACTTATGGAACATGGATCTGTACGTAACCAGTGTACTGGTGGTATTGCATGCCCTGCTTCTTATGATAACTTCCGGTGACCTTGCATTTAGCACATAGAATTCTCGCACTCGAAATGTTGCTATTCCCATTGTGTGGCGAATTTGATAAATCAGGAAAAGTTCAATTGATAAACCACACATACACATTTTCAGTAAAATTGAGGTTATAATCGAAGTTTGCAAACTCATGTGGACAAGTGTCGTGCGTAATGTTTCTCGCAGGGTTTTATAAAAAAGCATACACTTTTAAAGAAATGGAGCTAGATACAAAGCAATGTATGCATCTGCTATGCATTTTTTGTTTATAAATGCTGTGATGCGGATGTCTTCTGAAATTGCCTACAATGCCCCATGCTTTGTAATGTCTAAAGCAGTTGAAAAGCCAGGTTCTAATGGATATTGTCTCCCACAGATTCCTTCCTTGAACCCTTCCCCAGGAGTCTTGTGCAGAGACATTCCCACTCAAAGGTCGTGGCTTGAGGGCTGATTGATCCTCTCTCTTACTTCTAATTCATGGTCATGTACAATCCTCCACCTATCCTCTTGCACATAATATAATCAGTTACACTAGACGGATTTGAAACAGAATGAATAAGAAAGACAATGAGTAAGAAGAAAGACTTGGAAATCTCAATGCATTTTGTATCCACCCTTCTCTGATTAAAGTCATCGGCACTTTGGAGGGTGCACATCGGCATTTTTTATCAACTTTATTAGGTACTTTGGCAGCAGCATGGTGCACCATTTATTAACCTCTTCGCTGCGGCGCAAATTCCGCCGCAGCGTGCTGAACATTCCAATCGCGGGCGTGGTCATGACGGCTCCCGGCCGTCGTGCGCACACGCCCACCATGACTCATGACGGCCGGGAGCCGTCATGAGCATGGAAGAGGTTAATGAGGTTATCCAAAGTTTCTCAAGAGTACCTAAATCGAGAGAGAGAGAGAGAAGTCAATAGCAAAAGTGATCAAAGTCAAGAGAGCTTGGGGAACTAGGTTATCATCTAGAGATCTACACACAACAAAGGTGAATTATGCAGAAAAGGAATCTGCACAAAGCACTCTGAAGAAACTGGAAGAATACAGTTTTAAATACATACATTGGGGCAGATTTACAAAGAAAGTGACTCAGTGCGAGCCGCAAGCCATTTTGCTGCGCCGCATTTTCAAAGCAGAGGGATGCGACATATTTACAACAATATGTCACATCTCTGTGCTTCCCCCTTCACTGGCGCACAAACTGCTGCCATGTGCCGGTGCAAGCACCCTTGCACCATGGTGTAAGGCAGTGCTTATAGCACCAGTAAAGGGCACACTCATTCAGAGTGCATGTGATTTTCCCCAGAATCAGAGGATGCTGAGCCACGCCGAGACTCGAACCCGGTTCCCTAGTTCCGAAATTGGCAGTTCTAGCCATTAGGCCAAGTCCTCTCCAGAATAGTGAGTGCCAGGGCTCTCATCAGGAGGCAGTTTGCACCAGCACATTTCTCTTGTTAGTGCTGCCTCATGAGGAGAGCCGCAGCACTTTTTATTTTACAAATTAACCAAGGTGTAAGGATGCCTGCGTCGTGCGGAGATTGTTTATGTACAGGAAGGGACACCTTCCTGTACATAAACAATCATCAGAGGTGATTTCCTCTTTCTATGTGTGCTGCAGAATGCAGCATGCATAGAAAGAGGACAAAAACGAGGAGAAATGAATACATTTCTCCTCATTGCACCTCCCTACGCCCCCCCCCCTAGGGAGGCGTAGCACTCAGACACATTTCCTGATTCACGATTTCTCATAAATCTGGAAATATGTCTAGTTCCATGAGTGTTGCGTGGGAACACACACAGCAACACCCATGGAACGCCCCATTCACGCAGAGTGCTGCGTGCAAAGGGGCCATATTTACAAGGACAGGAAAAGTCATGCAGGGTGGCTTTTCCTGTCTTTGTAAATATATGGCAATAAAATGCGCCGTCGGTGCGTCACAAAAAGTGATGCACAGGTGGCGCAAGGGGCTTGTAAATCTGCCCCATTGTATTTAATACTTTCACATCACAGGTAATGGTGGAGATGAAAAAATCATGAATGCAAAATGTGAATATGCTGTCCATATGTTCTTATCTACTTTGCACCCTCTAGCCCTAAAAACGCCTTATGCAAATCAGACAGAGAGAATCACGTGTCGGCTGTACAATGCCATTCATACAAATGGATAAACAGCCTACTGTTGAAAAACAACATGCAGTTCGATCACCCAATTTATTCCGAGGGGTGCGTGCATCGTTCAGAAAAACTATCGACGTTGTAGAGTTGTTCCCAGTAGATCCCCGCAAAGTGCACGATATTGAAAATTCAGTGCTGCGCAAGCAGTTAAAGAAGTCAGCCCAAGACCCAGCAATTATATTGTGCAATAAAAGATACATTTGCTGAGTACTTAAAGACTCACAGTTCCGTAAAACTCCAAAGCAAACTACTCTGCCTTGGAATGGCACCACAAAACAGAGAAAACAAGGGGAAAACAACCATATTAAACTCTCCCCGCACCCCATAATAACCACATGTTGCCATATATTAAAATAAGTATGTCCTGTCATACATCCCTACAAGTGTGAAATACAAATTTCCAAACTTTATTCAAGCTCCAAAAAGCAAAAGTAAATTGCAGCAACACAACTCGGTTCAGAACTGCTAGGGCTTAGCAATTTGTCTGAAAGTGTTTGAAATTGCCTTAGTGAGTCACTGGATGCACTTAAGGTGCTGGGTATATATTTGTCTATTTTTTCATGAATGGGAAATAAAGCATCTTATTTCAACCATCTTTTTAGTGTACACAAACAAGAAAAGAAATAAAACTTTTCTGAGAAATAGAAAACTTTACTTTTTCCGGATCGCTGCAGAATACTTTCTACTTTCTTAACCCTTAGAAGATAAATATGTTCTAACACTTCATACAATCTATAGACTTTTCTGTGGTGGGCGGGCAAATATTTCAATCACGTCCTCCAAATTCACAGGTATCAATGAAATGAAACGAGCTGTGGTTTTAATAAAATTCCCATAATTCAAAATCTAGAACCATGGCGGAATTATACATCTAGAATTCAACATAACTTACTAAACATGTAATTTTGAAACTACAATGTTAACACACATTTTTGAGGAAACGCTTACTTCGTATGTCTGCCAGATATTTTATGTATATATTTGCAAAAAGAGTGCGGACCTCAGTGGAAGTGCAGTAGCACATTTACAGATCAATTGAATTCTGGCTCTGGGAACACTACCACCAGAAAGAGAAAAATAAATGGAGTGATTGACAGGATGGAACTGCAATAATTTTCACTTAGGTGTTATCCCAAAACATTACGCATACATTTGTTAGTAATGCCAGTTTTAACTGACCTTTTAAGTGCATATTATGATAAAGCAGAGGATCAGTTAGACATCAGAGTAATTGGAAAATATTTTTTTTGCCTTTTTCCGTTGAAAATGTAGCCTTCACACCTATGTTATGTGGAAGCGAGGAATGCACGTGCACTTTCCCACACCTGCTGTATCACTCGCACCAGGATCATTCCTGGGTAAGGTTATGAGTGTAAGTAAGTGAGGTGAAGGCACTGCATTGTGATTGAGTATCTAAGAAGTGGTCACAGTGTGGGTGCAGACGCCACGTGGATTGGCTTTGTGTAACTACCAACACACCGCTCTGTAAATGCACACAACTATCACAACTACTCGTCTATGCACCACTCATGAATGTTGAATCTGCAACCAAGGCGGAATTTCCATATGCATAAGCGACATGTCCATCTCTGCCAATCATCTGAATTCTTTGAATTCAAAGTTTCAGACTATCTCCGTACACAGCTCTGATTTAAGCACTAAAAATATCTGTAGATCAGGCTCTAATTGTCATTTATCTGGTTCCTTGCGACAATGCATTTATTTATATGTATTTATGTTTATTTATTGATATATATTTATTTAATATTATTCTGTAAAACCAGTGCATTACATGGTGGTGGAGCTCTTTTTATGCGACAATAAACACTCACAGCACATTTAAAAAGGATTTAAAAGTCTGCAGGTGCTTTCTGAAACTGGCTGTGGTAAACACAGACCTCTAGCTAATAAAAGCTGGACTTTTTTAAGGACTCAAAGAGGAGAGTATGGGACTTGTGAACTCCAACGAATCGGTCAAATACAACATTTCCTGTTGGAATCATATCCTGTTTGTGGCTGTTGCCCACCTTACCTGCACAAATTTCACCATCATAGGTCTGGCACACCCAGTCGTGGCACTCGCATAGTGGCCCGTAGTATTTGCCAGGCTCTGTGACTTCACAGATGCAGATACCGCAGTCACAGGTGCCACGGCCACTACACTGCGAGCCATCCGGAGACCTACAGCGCTTCTCTGCTGCAGCACGGGACAGCTTACATTGGGCAGGAGGGACCACCTGTGCCCCTCTGCAGAATCGATGGGGAGAGGAATTGATCGGGAAAGAGAAAAACAAGAAGAAACGAGGTCTTAGTGGGATGAAAAACCAATTACAAACAAAACAATGCGAAGCAAAAAAGAAACCAAAACAATATGCGCTCAAACTGTTTGCCATTTCACAGAATGCCCCCAGTAAAATTCATGAACATTCTAAGCTCTATAAAGAGATTCACAAATGCAGAAACACACACAATCGATGATAATGATGACAGAGATATACATGCCATGGTGTAGAGATAGTATAAATTGACACCAGATACATCTTACTAGTATGTTGCACAACTTTATCCGTAAAACAGAAAAGAAGATTAATATAGTATATAGTTCTAAGCTGTAAGTTTAGGGAGTATTCTTGTGAGTTTAAAGTGTTCCTTAGGGGCAATCTGTGGCCACACCAATCACAAAGAGTCCACTTCCATGTCATATAAATGGGAAACTCAACATGAGCCATCTGTATGGGACAACTGTGACTAGTAAAGATATGTCGGGCGGAACTCCACCCCACTTCGGACGCACAGCGTTCAAATGGGCACATCAAAAAACATGCCAATGTTAAGGAGGACCTATGTATTATTCCATGCTGCAGATCAAGGCCTGTATTGGCATGTCTACAAGCATTAAGGATCAAATGTATTACATAGCGTCTGACGCTTGACTGGATGAAAAACAGTTACGATTTAACAAATGTGGATTAAAATAAACAAAACTTGGAGAAGATTGGATGAATTGGTGGCATTTTTTGATGTGCCCATTTGAACGCTGTGCGTCCGAAGTGGGGTGGAGTTCCGCCCGACATATCTTTACTTGTTCCACCACGTGGTTGGGCAGTCCACGATTTCGGGCCAGCACGCATTTAACAATCTAAGGAAATTAATCAAGGAAAAACTTGTGAATACGAGGTGTGCACTCTGTCATTGTCTTTGATATTACAACTGTGACTAGGCCATTCAGCTTCCACATATCAAAACCCACTAGTAGACTTAGTTCCACCCTCCATGGAATTTTCAACCTCTGATGCGTCTACTGAGTCATAGTTGTACTTTCATTCCTCAGTTTTTCACACAAACCGCATGCTACCATTCTACATGATGCTAGCATCGAAATTCAAAAGTGCTTCTTTATCTTGTTCACTTATCCACTGAAAGACAGAGATAAGAACCTCTCTGTGTCTCGTGTTCTAACAAGATGTGCAAAGTTTTACTATGCAAAGTTTTGCTAACTTTCCTGATATTAGCTTTGCATGGTTGGCAGATTTCCTGCTTTATTTTCAACATCATCCTTTCATTTTTTAGGTCGAGCTTTCAAGACCTTTTGTATATACTTTGTCTATGCTCCTTTGTGGACTTTCAACCTGCCCACTGCTTTTCATTTGTTTGCTTCAGTTTCCTTTAAAACCCTTGCTTGCTAATGGCCAATCCTTCCTCTTGTCACTCCTTTTTGTCTTTCAATTCCTCCCACGGAGCAGAGACCAAGTACTGTATCTATATGTTTTTGTTGTTTATCTGTTCATTTGGGGTACTATATGTTTATTTCTTTCCTGCTCCTGTTACACTGTGGGTGCGAGTTTAGCTTCAGCAAACGTATAGTATTGCATCTTCCACCCCTCCTTCCCTTGTAGTTGCTGCCATCCTTCTCGCACCTCTCACTCTGTTGCTTGTTTTTCTTCCCCTGTTGGAGGCGTCTTTGATGTTTCCATTTCTCCGCTTACTCTGATGCTGCATAGTCCCTCCTCCCTCCTTGCTTGTTTATAGACTCGCAAACGCTGGTCGTGGCACCGAGACACCATTGGAGCCCAACACCGGCGGTTCCCAGTTCGTTTAAGGCAATAATGTATTCAACACAGTAAAGATTAAGATAATTTTTCATGTAGCAGGAGAGAAAGAACTTAACAATCCATGCTTCTGGCACGATTAAGTTGTATCATCTGTGAAGGCCTGTCATGCCCTGATGAAGACCTCGCTACTAAAGCTAATGCATATTTGTTCACAATAGAGGTCATAACACGTTGGCAAAAATCCTTGGGAAGAAGTTTGAGACCCTTCTCTCCATATAAAAAAATTTATATAACCTGTGGATGATGAATAGTGCCAATAGTGAATATAAAAGAAATGATAGGTCAGGCAGAAAGAGAGAGGGAATCACAAAGACTTGTCTTCATCCCCAGAGGGGGAATACATTAGGCATTTGTGAGGTGAAAATAACCTGGACACTGCATACCCTCACAATATTCATGGGATTCTGGATTTTTGTTTCATGAAAAGTTACAAGAAAATGCTTTTCTTTTTCTTTTCCTTTTTTGTGCAACTGTTTCTATGTAATACAGTTTATTGTCTTTTGGTGATTGAAGTAAATGTAGTATATAGTGTTAATTGTTACATGTATTGCAGACGAAAACAACAAGAATGAATGAAAAACATTTGATAAAATAATTGCATAAAATTAAAGATGAGAATAACTCTCCAACACCCGTATGTGGTTGTTGTGTTAAAAAAGTGAATTTATTAATGGCCATGTGGGGTATATAGTTTTGATGTTATCTTGTATAGGTCCCTCCCCAAAGTTGGGCCTGACTGGATCAGGCCCCTTTTTTGGTGAACATAATTAAAAACAGCATAATTCCACTCAAAGTCATGTAGTTCCATGCCACACAATTCAACTCCACACTTTTCCATTTCACACCACATATTCAACACTAAATCACAAAATTCAACTCAACACAGTTACTCAATACACCACATACATCCAATCCACTCTCCAAAATCCCCCCTCATGCCACAAAAGTCAACAGCACATCACATAATTAAACTCCACTACATACCACTCCACAACACAAAATACCATTCCACATAATTACACTCCATGACACATAGTCCGGCTCCAGATAACACCAGCACACTCAATACTACATAATTACTATCCACATAATTCCACTGAACACCATGACACATAATTCCACTACGCAAATCCACTCAACACCACACAATTCCATGCTACTCTATTCCACAACTAACAATTCCAAACCAACCCACGATTCCACTCCCCACCATATACATCCACTCCACTCTATAACACATGGGTTAAAGACATTGTCATTTACAATGCCAATAGCTCTAACTCTTGTAATAGCGAGACCTATTGGCTTAGCCTATTCTGTTTTCTTGTGAGTGTCAGTAAGGGTCTGAAACTAGATATGCTACGTATTCCTAACAGGTGACTGATGTTCACAAGGGAAAGGTTTGCTAAAATAAATTTGAGTACAGACAGGGATGTTTACAGCAGTGTAAAGTACAGGTCGTGTGCAATGTCTTTCAGAAGCAGCACAGGGTTTTTGGTAGAAATTGAATTAAAAGCATCACAAATGCACAACTTTCACATGAATGCCCAAACCTCACATTTGAATATTTTTTGAAACTTCTGAAATATTCCAGTGTTTCATAGTTTGCAGAAAGTTCCCGCATCATCCTAGTGGAGTTTAAATGGGGTTACCCCAAGAAATGTTCGAGAAATATCTAAACTGAAATTTACAACACAAACCGGAAAAGAAATATGCATAGCTTTTTTTAGAAGGTTTTTATTAAATGGGTATGCAGAGTGATACAACCTTCTACTAATTTTCACTCACTTCTACTTCCCAGCTCTTTCTCTAAAGTCCTACTCCAACCATTTTGTGAGGATTATCTATCCTATATTACGACTGAGAACAGGAAGTGGACGGATATGAAAATTAAAAGTTATGCAGATATCATTCTTTCCGGGCTAAAAGGAAGAGCTGGTCCTTTGGTAAAATCAATCTTACATGCTCAGAGAGCAGGACTACTATCCGGAACACTATGCAGCTCAAAAGTAGCTGTTCCATATACTTATATCCCAGTCATAAAATATTGTCTATACAGAACATGAAATGCCTCCAGATGACTCTCATTAAATATAATGGGGTAACCCTGTGTCCCTCAGAACCTGGGTATACAGTTATGAACAACACACAGTTCTAATGGGTAAAAGAATTGTACATAATGTTATTTGTTAAACATTATATACTGGAAGGGCCTTTACATGATCCCTTCAACATCTGGGAAACTTCTCCTGACTCAAATAACACAAATCTTCCAAGAAAAAGATATCTTTAAACCACTGACACAACAAAAATATCAATATATGTTTTAAATATATTATTTTTCATATATCTAAACATACATATATATCTCCTTTCATAAATCTCTTTTCATATTTCTCTTTTCAACGGCTGTCCAGAAAACATAAAAAACAATACATCACATTAACATACGCATAGTGAAAATCAAAATCTATCAGTGATCACATACACAAACATGAGACCTTGGAATCACATTTAATCAAAATGTCCCGAAAAAATTTGTTCAGTGCATCCCAATATCTTCAGCACATATTTCCAAGGATAGCTGACATAGGACATAATGTACATAACGTAATGTCATCGAGGTTTCAACCCTGTGTTCAAGTGTTATTGACTATACATCCTGTCGGGCCTTCCTCAGGACTAAAACAGACCAAGGGACAGCCTTAAATGTATTGAAAGAAAGACACATATGGTGTGTCCCAAATGGTGTCCGTTAGAGATATGCCATGAAATCTCAACACACTATTGGGGTCCATTCACTGTGGGGAGGGTTTTTTTGTCATCCTCCTTCAATTGTAGTCCTCTTGGCTCAATTGTGGCTTTATTTGTTTTTTATTTAAAGTGCAAACAGCAGCAGCACCTGTCTTGTCTGCACAGTGGATTTAAGGTATCTTTTTCTTGGAAGAATTGTGCTATTTGAGTCAGGAGAAGTTTCCCTGATGTTGAAGGGATCACTTATAGTTCCTTCCAGTATCTAATGTTAAATGAATAACATTATTTACAATTCTTTAACCCAACAAAACTGTTTATAATCCACATGAATCTCAGCAAAAACAATATGCCCTCTGTTACAAAGTACGCAATGAGTCCTGAATATTTAGTAGGCACTATTGTAATACCCTAATACCATAGTCAAAATATCGCAGACAGAAAGATGTATGTATGTATGCATGTATAGATTTTCTATACCTAACTCCCCATATTTGCACCTTGTCGACATCTTCAGGGTACGTAGTTGTGGAGAATAGTAAATCCATACTTCCCTATATGGAGTTACCCTGCGATATTTGGTTCTCAACATTTTGGCTATGATATTAGATATTAAATTATCACAATATTCCCTACTTGATATTCCAGATTACAACCACCAAGTAAAATATTACATAGCATCAACAGTAATTGTCTTAAAATCTGCATGAATTAATACTCAAATATTAGCTATAAAAATCTTTTTCAATACACTCATTTGTCTCAAAATGTCAGATTGCCAATTTTGGTAAATAAACTTACATTCTTCCTTGCTCAAAAATCAGTGTGCTATTTTCTAATAACACGCTTAATTCACCTAAATTCCAGGTCTTATCAGTAAATAAATATACATTGTTCCCAAACTACTATTTGGTTTTGTCTCCAAGTATAATAATTTGTGCCACAACACCATTTTTTTTTTGTGTGCAAATAGTTCAATTTGTTCCCAAACAGTGGTTTGTCATTTTGTAAGACTATACTGGTTTGGTACCCAAACACTGGCTTTTCATTTTGTAAGACTATACTGCTGTGTCCTCAAATATTGGCTTGCCATTTTCTGTGAGTACTCACATTTTGTCTACAAATAGCATTCTCTGATTTGTATTCAATAAATCTAATTTGCTGGTTGCCATGATGTTGCAAGCTATCCTCATCAAATGAAAGCATCTGAAATCATGTCCTCAAGGAAGACATCACAAGACAGGCCTTGCCATCCTGTGCTCGCGCCACTCCCATAATATGACATTCTGCCACACCATTTACCAAGATATCATTCATCAGTAGGTAAATAGAATAATATTAACATCTAGGGGCATATTTACAAACCCTGCAGGCCACCTGAACGTCACTTTTTGTGACGTTCCGGTGGCAGACAGGGCTTAGCCATATCTACAAGGCCACGTAAAGCCACCCTGTGTGGATTTTCATGGCCTTGTAGATATGGAGTAAGGCAAAGCAGCGCTAGTCGCTGCCTTGACTTTGCTGCGACAAAGAGGTGTTTCAAGGGTGTTTCTGTGGGTTTTTCCATTCAACATCCATGGAATTTGACGCTGCCCAGATTTACAAATTCTCATAAACCCTGGGCAGCGCCAAAATCTTGCACCTCCATAGAGCAGGTGTAACAAGGAGAAATGCTTATATTTCTCCTCATTCATTCTGCAGCACACATAGAAAGAGGATTTTATTTGTGCAGGAAGGTGTCCCTTCCTGCACAAAAACAATCATGCCAACAAAGCAGGCTCCCATGCTCCTGCATTGGAGCATGGCTGCAAACTGTACAACATCACTGGATGAAAAGACAGGAACGCACTGTATGTTGTAAATACGGTGCATTCCTACCCTTTCCAATTAGCGTAAGGCAGCGCAGCAAAATTACTTGCTGACCTGCACTATGTCAATTCTTTGTAAATATGCCCCTAAGTGTTTAGCGTGTTTAGAATTGGCAAAAGTGCGATATGAAGAGCTTTATAAAAAACACTTATAATTTTGTATTATTGTTATTCCACTGGCCTTCTGTGCCAGAGTCTCCCCATCATGTTCAAGTAGGTGTGATGTGCCGAACTACCAATTAAATGTAAGTAATTACGTGCCCATCACTGCAATCATGTGTCACCGTTCCCATTATCTGCCAGTCAAAACAATGGTGCCCCCAGGTATCATCAACATGCCAGTAAAGGACACTGTGTTCCATGGAACACCCTATTATGCCTCTGAATGCATTGAATACTACCATGGGCCCTAGCATTCCCATCATCAATGTCACCATGAACCCAGGTGTGACTATTGTGTCAACAAAAAAGCTACTGTTCACCAGTTATCATTCATATCTCAGTCAAAAGATGAATATGCCCATATATTCCTTATAGGCTAGAGAGTGCCACCATGTGAGAAGGCATCCACCTTTATATGCCACTAAGTCTCCATAGCTCTGGTATTCTCCAACATATGTCAGCCCATGCCACAAGTGGATTCAGTGTCAGGTCTGGGCCTGCTTCAGTGCTCTTGACACAGAACCCGCAGCTGTCTCATGGGACCTAGATAAAGCTAGTAGCAACACCAAGCACAAGAGGAAGCTGTAGAGAGTGGCAGGAGAGGGTGCGCATGGGGAAATTCATCTATCTCTTTTGTTTCCCCATTTAATTTTGATTTGGACATCTTGTACTTTAGCTTTAGTTGTGTCTGTGAGAGAGGCCACTGTTCTTATTTCCAAATGTGCCATAATTGTCACTGTGTTCAGGTTACTGTGTTTGAAGTTGATTAAAGCACAGATAAGGTGAGTAGAGGAAAATAATGTTTTCCCATTTAAAAACATAGCATATGATTTTAGATTACATATTTTCCTAGCAGACTACCACAGGGCATAGCCTGAATGTGTTAACTGTATACATTTAAACCTGCAACATTTGATAGGAAAATAGTACCAAAATCAAATGTCAGTGTATACGTAAAGTTAAATTCCTATTACTGATTACCCTTTTACCACATTGGGATTATAGCATTCATTCTTCCTCAGGTCAACTCAAATACAGTCCAAAATCAACACACATCTCTTTCTAATCACACTTCCTTACATTTCTCTGGAAGCTAGACCTGCCATTTGCTACATCAATTGATAGAACATATCATGCCCAGAATGAAGAGAGGAGATCCCATCTCTTCATTATGGGCAACTGTTGTTTGAAAGAACAGTGCAGCTCATCTTTTACTCATATGAAGGATCTTGCCAAACCTAGTAGAGCTAGGCATTGAAGGAGACTTAGGCTAAGTGGTGACTTTGAGGGAAGATCTGAATTCCAGTTGGCTGGATTGGGGGCGGAGGTAGAGGTTGAAGACGTCTCTATGCAAATTTAATTTTTTTGAGCGCAAGAAACTCTGGGATAGATTTGCTACCACAAACAATGTACTTAAGAAAGGAAGTTAATCGCTTTGATGAGAAACTCGGAACAGGAAGCCTGAAGAGTTTATTAGGATTGGCTAGGCCTCATCTTCAATTGTTGACTGGATTATCTTCCAAATATATCTTGCCAGGCGCAATTCCAGTAGGTAATTTGCCCTGAATTAAATGGCAGCAAGAGCTCCCCTTTCTATTAAACCTCTAAACAAATCTTGCATTTCTAAGTGATGGCGAGAGATGTCTCAAGCTGTCTTGAACTTTTGCTTCAGCTTTTTGTTCTAGAGCTGGTGTTTCCAGCCTGATGCTGAAATGAAGGACTAAAGAAGCAAATGTTCTGCTGGTGAGCCCATTCGTCCCCGCAAAGCTTCTCCACTTTGTATGGAGGGACAGAATTTCCTGAGAAAGTGGAAGTTGTTGCCTGTATGGAAAACATACTGTAAACCAGTTGGAACGGAACACTTCTCCTGTTTTTTCCTATGTATTTAGCTTCTGTAGCTGGATGGTGCAGAAAGTTATGGCACTGATAAAACAGTTGTCTGTCAGGAAGAATTCCATTGGATCAGATAGATGAAGACATTTTCTTGTGGAAATAAAAGTAGAAATGTAGGAACTTTGCTGCAACATAAAAAAAAGTGTACTGGTGTCTGAGAAGCCAGTCAAGAAGTGTCAATTTCTTTTCTCCAAGGTAACAGTGTTGCAAGCCATTGCAGAAAAAAATTGGTCTTGATGAATGTTGCTCCTGTAGAACTGGGACAACATGCAAATTCTCTCCAAGAATGCCACTCCTGCAGGGCCGGGTACTGTGAAAGCTCTCCAAAAAGGCCAGACTTCTGAGATGCATTTGCATTACATATCATTAGACGGCATTTGATTTCTTAACAAGGCAATGCATCCTTTGCAAGGCACTATATTTAGCACCTCATTGTGCCTCCAAACATGCACAGAGACTTTTCCTATTCATCCTTAGAGAACATAGGGAATGGCAAACATTCCATGGGAGGGAAATGGCAAAGTGCAAAGAAAAGTAACCAAATTAATGATGATAACTATGTAAACACTAAGTTATGCCTAACCTGGTTGAAAATAGAGAGCCAGAAATGGAAAGCGTCCTCCCTCGCCCGAGAAGTAGACCCAGACAATACATTCAACAGCAAAAAGTAAGGTTCCTTATATGATGGAAATGGGCTCAACTGGTAAAATAAGAAAACCAAGGTGAGAAGGATCTCTGAAGAGCCGGCCAAAGTTACATGACATTAGCTGACATTAGGGAAAGCAAAGCAGATGTGAAAAAGGGGTAGTAAGCAAGTCCAACACTATTGTGCAAGATCATTTAGTGAAGTACAAAACCCAAATACCTGTGGAAGAAAGAACTAGACTGTAGGAATGAATTCCGCGAGGAGAAAAACCACCACAAATCAGCATCCTGAAACCAGCTGGGAGGGAAACCAAAGAAATAAAGATCTGCTTGGCTCTCATCCAAAATGGAGAAAGGAAGGGCTAGACCCTCAGAATCAAGGACTGTATATACAAAATAGATCATATTTAAAAACCTACACTTCATCATCCTGGGATTTTTGTCAAGTAGCCTCAAAGTATAGCTCAGTGCCTACAAAGACCTGGCCTTGAATATGATGCTACAGTAGCACAACGGACGTCACTTATACAAAACACCCAACATGGATATGGAACTGAGAATCTTCTCAAAGAAACCCAATTAGCTAGAAGTGGACAGTCTCAAGACCAGTGCCAATACTTGATTTTTCCCATCATTTAAGTTACTATTTCCTTTAAAGACCCAAGTTTTTCCTTTATCAGACAATAGTTCACCAATGCCCCTTGTCACCAACTTCAATGCCTCTGATTTTTGCAAAATTACTGAAGTGTTAGCTGATGTCTGCTATCAACATGTTTCTGTCTCTTGTTATGACTGACAGCAAATTTTCCACTATCCTATTAGTCTGTGCCCACTGCTTTTTTGCTTTTGATGGGATATAAAAAGTCAAAACTTCACATGTAATAAATATTGTTGTATGCAGACAATGTACTGCCTCTTATATGAGAACCAACCAAGATGTTCCCCGCCATATACAATGCTATGTCTCAAGGGGAATTAGTATTCTAATTCAAACCGAACTCAACAAAATCGATTTTGTATCACCTCAAGGCCACCCATCTGTCTGCACTACATTCACTCCCATTACAGATAGAGAAGAGTCTATTTAGATATATTGGTTTATACATAAGTCAATGATGAGATATATGATACAAATGTGACTCATCTTCTAGCGTGGCTTAAAAAATTGATAAATAGATGGCTGAACTTACCTACGTCGCTAAGGGTGGTTCATCATGTTGATCATGAGGATTCTTAACCTTATAATTTCTACATTTGCCAATGAAAATACCAGAAAACTGATTTAGGAGCATAGATATAATTCTGACACTACTATTATGGAGTGCAGGGAGAAGCATTTGGCTCTTTCAAAGTTGAGGCATCCTTGGGATGGAGAGGGTATGAAGGTCCCAGATTTCTGATGCTATTTCCAAGCAACCTAGCTGCAATATATTGTGTTTTGGGTGTCACATGATAGCGCTAACTTGATAAACTCAGTAGGTGACTTGATACTTTTGTTGCAAAATAGGCTTTAGAACTTACCCACACATTGAACAACAATACACAAGATTTGGTTGAAAGTAACCTAATTGGAAGGCCACAGATATATGTCTTTACAGTAGTCAGTTTTTCCTGATATCCCTCACTTTAAATTACAAGCTCTTGGAAGAAAGGGACCACATGATCTGGGGGGTTGCCTATTGGATTTTACCGGCTTCTGCCTTAAATGAACAATAGGCAATGTTAACTTCCTTACTTACGCATGATTAGCAGTAATAACGCACTCAATCAGCCCAGACTTCCATAGGTAACCACACAAGATTAATACTATTACTACTAGGGAAAGAAGGCAAAAATATATCCGTTGTATAGGGTGTGTCTCACTACCACTATTGAGAAGTGATCCTAAGTGGAGGAGGAATGGCATAACAGCTGACTAAATTAGGAGAATTGGGATTGGCGTTAGCAAAAAGGAGTGCAGACATGTGTTGGAAATGGCCTGTGACCACCACGGTGAAACAATGGGAGATGGGAATGGTAAGGTGGGTGAGTGCGAAATATGGATTTAGAAAGTTGTCACAGTAGTCCTAAAGCAGGGACATCACTTAGGTGTGGAATTTGGTATTAACTGATTAAAATGTAATAATGAAGAGTGTTACATTAAAATGCCCATGCTATACTCTAATTGACTAAGATGCACATCACCAACCATGTGTACCTACTATGCCTGTGTAATCCGATTTTTATTTTGCACACGTTTCATATTTAATTGTTGCCCCAAACCATACTAATAAACTCTAACTTGCATGAAAATATTACACCTGTTTGACTGCCATGTTGCATTGTTGAAAAACAATAATGAGAGTTATATAAAAAACCAGCATTAGCTCATTACATTGCAAGGCTCAGATATTAGGAAACAACCTGCTTCGTGAATGGCAAAAACTCTACGAACATCCTGCTGCCCTGAAGTTACCTTACCTTAATCATTTAGGGTCTACCAAATTTGCAAATGTATTTAAGCCTTGCCCACTATCCTGCTCTTGTTTAATTTAGGTGCCTTTTACCAAGACCCCATGTTATCTTTTGTTGCTTTTTATGTTATATATTACACCATGTTCCATGAGTGACTTTATAAAATTGAGGTGATTTTCATTTATTCTAGACTATTTTGGTTATGATGACTTAGCACGATCTATTTCAGACTTTATCATTCCATCTGTTTACTTTCCATCTTAAGTAAGCCTGGGCAAAGCACTATGCTACGCTCGCGTAGTTTGCGAAGTTCGCGCTACTTCGCACTACGCGAACTGCACGTAGCACAGTGCGAACACGCGTAGCGTAGTGTTGCGTAGTGCTGCGGTCATTTTTTGCTTGCTCGCGGTCCTCAACGTCAAGTTGGCGACCGCGAGCAAGCAAAATGACATCCCGGCGAGACTTTTCCTTGTTCGCGATCAGCAACTTCAAGTTGGCGATCGCGAGCATGGAAAATAAACCTCCCGGCGAGATTCCCACCGCGAGGAGGTCAGGTTTCTCATTGCGAGTGGTCGCGTATGCTCGCGACCGCTCACGATGAGAAACTACCAGTTCGCGTTGAGAAAGCTGAAGCTCGAGTAAAAATCTACTCGAGCAGCAGAAAACTACAGCTCACACTGTGCAAGATGCCATTTTCAATGATTGCACAGTGCCGGTTGCTTGTCTGCACTGTGCAATCATTGAAAACGACATCTGGCACATTGCGAACAAGGTACTACGCAGTTCGCGAAGTGCTACGCGTAGCTCGCGTAGTGCGACCTTCACTTTGCGTAGCTTCGCGAAGTGCTACTTCGGGAACTACGCCCAGGCCTAACTTAAGTTGGGCCTTTAACTGTGCTTAAAGTGTGTAATATGTGTAATATTTTGTCTAGATTGGACCAACTAGAGGCAGTTAAAAATAAAGGAACCAGGATTGCCTTCTGGAATGTAGCTGGTCTCCGTTCCAAGATCGATAATCCTATATGGATTGATTATATTAAGGACATAGACATATTATGTCTGCAAGAGACCTGGTCCCTGGAAGCCATCCATATCACCGGCTATAGAACCTTTCATCAACCTGCTAGTCCCTCTACTTCAGGGAGAAATAAAGGGGGCCTGATTATCTATTTATCTAACCTGATGGAGACCTTGTCAGTAAAAGTGGTGGGCCAATGTAATTACTATCAGATTATTCTAATCCGGGTGACTCCCAAGGTGGAGATGCTCATCGTTAACCTGTATAATAGTATTGAGAAAGGTCTAGTCAATGGTATGATAAATACTCTCATGAAGGATTTAGGTGCTTTGCTAGTTTTATCCCCACGGGATTCCGTTATTATTTGGGGAGGTGATTTTAACCACCACCTCTGTAAACATTTTTTGAGTGGCTGCGGTGATCAGGAAAAATATAAATCAGAATATCAACCACATTTCGATCATAATAGCGGGGGCGATTCATTTAATGAAATGATGGCATCATTTGATCTTGGTTTTGTTAACTTGCTCTGTAGACCTCCAGTGGAGTTTAGCTCGACGTATGTGGGGAGAGGGTTTAGTACGTTGATCGACTTCGTTACCGTTACCAACTCCCACTCCAGCTGGTTAACCGATTTTGCCACACATACTCTCGGGGTGAGTGACCATCTCCCACTGAGTTTTAGCATACAGCTCCCCTGTAAATCAGTCCGCTCTCCGGTGGAGAAACTGGCCTGGACTACTGACTGCACTCTAAATAGAACGAATGGGTTTGCCCTTAAATGGTCAAAGTGTAATCAAGAGGTGATGAACAAGAATATTATTAAACAAGCATTAACTTCCATTAATGTGTGCCTTCAGGACGAAGTATCTCATTCAGATATTCTGGAATCTTTTGCTATAATTACAAAGATTATTAAAGATGACCTACATCGTCCTCTTAAAGAGGGGAAAGTAGCTAGAAAAGGGTGGTTTGATTCAGCGTGCACTAAGGCCCATACTGCTTTAAAGATAGCCTTAGGGAAAACTCCGAGGAATCAAACTGAAATTATTCACCTTAGACGTGTGTACAACCAGGCCCGGAAGGCTCGGAAATGCGCGATTAAGAACGATGCGTGGGAATGTTTATATAACGCGTCCTTGAAAAAGGATTGCTCTGCCTTCTGGCTGGCGGTCAGGGCTCCTTTCCTTACTACAGGGGAAACCGATAGAATGGATGTGGTCTTCACTGAAGATTCGTGGGTTGACTTTTTCGCTGAGGTTTATAATCCGGGAGGGAAAGACAAACTGGTAGTTAAGAAGCCTATTACCCAGGGTCAAATGGCGGACGATTTTGTTCCGATTAACTTAGACGCTACCGTTGATGAAATCTTTGTCGCAATCACCCAGAGTAAAGGCAATAAAGCGCCAGGCGCAGATGGCGTCCCAATTGATCTATTCAAAATTCAGCCGGGGCTCTGGTCGCCTCTACTTATGCATGTTCTAGAGGCTAGCTGTGCGCGGGGCTTTATTGATACCTGGGCAGATTCGATAATTATACCAATATTTAAAAAAGGGGACCGGGATAAACCCTCCTGTTATCGTCCCATATCCCGTCTGGATTCTTTTTTGAAAGTCACCGGGCGAGTTATCCTGAATCGTTTACAACTATGGGCCGCTGAGTCCAACATCTTATCGCCGGTTCAATACGGCTTTCGCAAGGGCTGCGGTACTGTGGAACAGGTTCTTAACTTTACATCATTAGTTGGCAAATATACCCAGGCCAAAGAGGGTAAACTCTTTGTCGTGTTCGTTGACCTAAGTGCGGCCTTCGATTGTGTAATTCATAACCGATTGTGGCAGATCTTGAGCGACATGAAGGTCGACGAAGTACTTATTTCCTTTCTAAGACAGTTGTACGCCGGCGCTAGGGCGAAGGTTAGATATGGTCTAAATGGTGAATGCACTAAGCCTTTTTATGTAAAAAGGGGCGTGAGACAAGGGTGCGTACTCGCCCCACTGCTGTTTAACCTGTATACTAACGACCTAGAAAATGTTTTGGTTGCTGCAGTACGCGATTCCCCTCAGGCCAATCAGCACCAAATCGCGTCCCTCCTATACGCTGATGATGCAGTGATTATGTCCCGGACGCAAAGAGGTCTCCAAACTGCTCTGGACACTTACATAAATTTTATGGATGACAGGGGGTTAAAACTCAATGTTTCCAAATCATTTGTAATGTCCTGTGGTAGTAGTAAGAAAAGAGTGTGCCGCTTGTTTGCGGGGAAGGAGGAACTTGCCCCATCTAAAATATTTTCTTACCTGGGAATAGTCCTCGAGGAAAAGGGGTCCTGGGGGCCAGCCATCAGAAATAGGACATTGTCTTTCAAGAAAGCCACCGCTGCACTTATGACTTTCTCGAAAAAGTTGCGGAAGAGACCACCTGCAATACTGTTAAAAATCTATCAAGCCAAGTGCATCAGTATAGCCATATATGGGGCAGGTATTTGGGGGATCAATAACAATTTTTCCTCAATACAAAGGGTAGAGAATGCATTCTTAAGATTCATCCTGGCAACCCCTGCTAGTTCCCCTGTTTTTAACTGCCATGCAGAGTTAGGTATGCGTTATGTGAGTGATCTGATTAGCATACAACCAGTCCTGCTTTGGTACAGGGTATGGACTTCTCCAGCCCTAACGTTAAATAGAGATATCCTCAAGGATTGCATGGGATTGGATAGGGCACTTAGGATACCCTGGTTGAAGTATATTTGTCAATTCACAAGGGATCTTGGTAGACCCGAGTTTTACTTTCAACCAGAATCCATGTGCGGTTTAACAAGAAAGGATTTGAAGGAGCTATGTTGGTCTCACGTTGAATCACTTAGACTAGGCGTTGAATTTAATAAGAACCATGTATTGCAACATCAACGTATACTGGTCTCTTATAACATTCAGCCCTATTTAACATGGTGTCAGGTGGCCTTTGACCGTTTTTTGCTGACTAGGCTAAGGTTCGACGTCTTCTTCCGTTTAGTATCCTTTCCCGCAGTTAATGATTGGGCAAGAAAACTATGTAATTGCCCGTGTGACAACCTGTCTAACCAATCAACTTTGCATGTAATCTGTTTCTGTAAATTTTATTCGATGGAAAGATCTAGATGGATTAAGCCATTTTTAAAAAAACATGGTTCATGGAGACACTGCCGGCCCGCTTTATTGTTCTTAGTATCTTTACAGGATGAATACTGTGTGTCAATAATGCTGGGCTTTTTAAAAAGTATTTTAAGAAAAAGGAAAAGTTTAATCAATTTTTAGGTAATTTATCTTGTTCTGCTTAATAATATTTTTATTGTGGTCTACTTTTTGTCTATGTATGAACATGTTACTTTTATGATTTCATGAATCTTGAACTCGAATTAAGTATTATTATTATTATTATTGTCTAGATTTGGGTTGATCTGTCTTAATGTTAACGGGTGCTGTCCTCTAGATGCACAAACACTGAAAATATTTAGGCTTGGTAAACAACCTTAACCTATTAAGTATCTTTCTTTTGGCTTACCATGATTTCTTGGACTTTAAGGTACTTTTCCAAGAGGCAGGAGTGGTAGATATCATTATCCCTTTCAAGTAGGAATGTTTAAATGCTGCCAATAGATTTGTTCCATGTTATTTTATCATCAGCAGAGTTCCCTCAGTGTCTTCATACTCAGCTCGATTCAATAAACCTGGTTGTGCTTGCTGAGCTACAACCAGTGCTTTAAATGGAAATATAGAAGTGCAGGTACTCACTATTTAGAGTACCTGTTTGCTCTTCAGAAGCGCTGGTACTCTCCAAATAAATGCATTGCAGCAGTGCTGAGAAGTACAGGTGCTCTCCCTTTCAAATTAAGGAAGTACAGGCACTCAGTACCAGACAGTATGTGCCCATTTAAAGCACTGGCTACAACTATCATGTATTCTAGGTCATCGAAGTATAGGTGATGCATTTTTGCATTACAATACATTAATAAGTAGTGTCCTCTTATGCTTTAAATATCCCCAAGTCATCAGTCTATCTGTCTTAAGCATGAAGGCAAGAAGGCTCCTATGGGATATATACAGTTCGATTGTGATTGCCACTTGCTTAGATGAACCTCCCGGAAAGTAGAGAGATGCTGGAACACATGGGATAAACACAAGATTGTCTCACAGTTCCAGGCTTTGAAGAAGGAATGTACGTCTTTGTCTGTGGATAAAAACTCAACATTTTACCTTTGTAAGCAGGAGAAAATGTGTGAAAATATTGCTGTTGGTAACCCAAGTAAATTTTGGTTGGTAGTAAATAGTTGGTTTAATAACCATGCTGACCCTGATTTATGCGGCTTACAAGAGAATGTGGGTTCCTCATTTGTCAAGCTTTATGTTAAATTAAGAGTGTGCGCAGTATCGACTGAGTATATGATGGATCATTACTATCTTGAATCCTTAATTGTACTGAATGAAAAGAATACCATCCTAATGATAGAATTAAGTAGAGCTGCAGTAGTGATAATCATTCATACTGTCGGTTGGCAGGCATAACATTTAGTCCTTATTTTTGTTCGCTTTACCGAGGAGGAAATATTTCCGGGCTCTTGGATGTGGGGTAGGGTTAAGTTGGTTTTAAAAAAGGGTGATACAAGTGACCCTTCATACGCTCTAATTAGCTTAATTGATGGCTCAGGTTTATTTGAAGATGGTTTGATGTCTTGGATTGATGAGAAGCAATGCATCACCTTAGAATAAAGGTTTTTACAGATGGCTTTTCCACTATAGATCACTGCTTTGCCCTAGGGGACATTAGGCAAACAATGTTAGATCAATCTGGGGGTGGGGGGTTAGGTTTACTAACAATATGCACCTGGTGTGCATTACAAAAGTGATGTAACTCAGTGCAAATTATTTTTTGGGATGTACTTTTCAGTGCAGAACTTTATTTGTGCTGGAAAGTAGCCCTAAAGTAACAGCAAGTAGTGCTAGCGCTGGTTTGTATTGCTTTGCATCAAGGGAGCACTCCATGGGTGGCACATGGACCTCCCATGCAACTACCCATGGGTTTTGACACAAAGCCAGCTACTAAAAATGGTAGACACATAATTTGGTCATATCCAACCTTACTCCTGTAGGCTTCCTCATAAGTGTAATTCAGTACAGGTTTATTGTCTGTGTACAGCGTGTAATATAAAAAATACAAAAGGGGGACCATGTGTAATATGAGAACCCCTCAATGGAAATATTGGACCATATTACAAATTTACCTATGTTGAATGCCACATATACAGAATAAATAACCGTAAACTGTGTAATATCGGCCTAAAATGACATTGAGCAGATCTGGTGACATTAACAAACAACAAGACCTATGGCAGAATGGTTTCTAAATGTCACCTGAACCGCTCAGTGGCAATATAGGACCATAATACACATTACTCGTTATGTATTTTTTTTAGAATACATGACTAATTCAATGATTTTAGCACTGCTTAGAAAAATTTGGAGCAGCATGTATTTTTTTGTTGGGGACCTACACAACAATGTGTGTTATTCCTAGACAAATTTTATATGCAAAGAGCATTGTAAGGAAATTTTTAAATGTGCTTTTCTTATGTAGTGCATTGACACTACAGAGTATTTTTAACAAGACATATGTAAAGAAAGACAATAAAGCACAATTTGGGACAGTGTTAACTTTTTGCTGACAAGGTTCTGTATAACAAAGTTTATTTTCATACATTGTGAAGGACTCATAGGTCCTTTGCATCAAGTATGAACCTAGGAGCCCTCAACGGTGAACTTGTTTTTTTTTTACAACCGCTGAAAGGAAAACTACATATTGCGCTAACCATCCATTTAACTATTCCTTTAGAGAAGATACATTTAGCTTCTTATGCCTGTGACAGGATAGATTTCTTTTATCTAAAATCAAAGATGTCCCTTGGCAAAATGATTACACTGTAATAACCATGGATGACATTTTCTTGCACACAAGCATAAAACAGGAGTATAGCCTATTATATTTGTAAACTTTTACTGCATGTTAGGAACTACTACAGCATTCTGCAATGTTACTGTCATTGATGGTATTGTGTTTGTGCAACAAAAAAAAACCTACTTCTTCAGGAAATAATTTATAATCAGACCACAGTAATGGCAATGGGTACTAGTTTCATCATACAAAAGATGAAACCATACACTTTATCACTGCATATAGCATTCAGGCACCAAACATTTAACATACTATGTGGAAACATTGGGGCATACTCAACTCCGAACATATTATGCATGACAAATTGGGTCCTAATCCCTGTGTGTCCCATAAAAAAAGAACATGTTCCTTTAGGGATTCTTTGGTGAGAAGGTGTCTACTCCCATTGCGAGAAACACTATCTAAGAGTGGTATAACCAGCTTTCATGCATATCAGAACTGCAAAGAAGGCATACACATTCTTGATCGATCAACATAAAGGATTCAGGAACAAAAATGGTCAGGAAAAGACATAAATGTATTACTTGCACCGCTCCAATTGTGGATATATGGCCTGGAATACCTGTGTGGGAAAATGTTATGTTGGTAGCTCCAATTAAAAAATGAGTACTTGGCCACATAGGGATCATAAGAAAGATGGATTTTTATATGTGGCAGCAAGACACTTTGAAGCTGTACATGGATCAGTTTGGGAACAATCAAATTTTTTTGTTGTGGACAAAGTTGACAACAACCCTAAGTGTGGCAACAGAGAGGTGCAACACAGGTAACTAGTATCGAGATATATTATCAATTTAGATAGTCAAAACAGAGGATTAAACTGAGGAATTGGTAATCCATGTGAAATAGGTTTCTCAGTGAGATCAATTGACTTATGATTCGCTTGTTGACTATCCATGGAATACATGCAGTTTTTAAAGTACCCTTCAAATGTAATTTTCATTATTTTGGAAATATGTATGTGTTTATCACTGTTTTCCTGTAGATTGGGATATGTTTGTTACTGAAGGATTGCTTAAGCAGTATCCACTATTCCAAATAAATGTAATACAATGTTACAATGATGGAGGCTATCTGTAACATTGTTTTTATTCTGCTTGGGCTTTACTGTGTATTTTATACGGATTATATGTAACTTTGAAATCTAATGTTGCAATGTATTGTTTGCTCTCCTGAGCTAGAGGTGCCCACTGGAGCTTTATATAATCAGACTGTCTCTGAAGTTGAGGTGAAAGGCCACATTGATGAATACTGTTTGAGTTATAAAATATTGTGAGTCAGTATAATACTGTATTTACCATTGGACGGCATATTGGAGAATATAAATTTAAATTGGGCTAACACATGCTCTATTGCAGTGATTCTTTATTCCTGATAGAACGACACAAACCACTATTCCATGACACAGCACTAGATCATTTCATAGTGAGTCATTATTCAATGTATTAGGGTACGAATCTGCCCAGTGACACTTAGGGCGTGATTACAAGTCTGGCGGTCCACGGACCGCCAGACTTGCGGCAGTGGTGGTCTCTGAACCACTCTATTACAATTAAGGCAATCGGACCACCATTGTCCCTTCACAGCCGCCGGCAAACCACCGTTCCCTGGTGGTGGTGCGGAGGTATAGAGGCAATAATATGCTTGGCGAACTTCCGTGGTCGAGCCAATGTTGTTTCATATGTTCATGTTTTCCACGAGTTAGTGCGCAGCGTGGACAAGTCTGGGGTTCCTCGCTGATGATATTGAAGTTGTCATTAATACACATTCCAGGAACCTCTGTGTTTCCTGAACTCAGTGATGTGCCCGAGGGCCTTTTTCATAATGTAAATGAATGCAAGTGCGCCGGCTGCTGTCTGTCCTGATCAGCGGTGGGCAGAGCCGGGCAGCCACGGACAACGTGGCGCTGCCACTGACAGGGCAGCACAACCACAGGCAGGGCGGCGCTGCCACAGACCGGGCAGCACTGCCACGGACAGCGCGGCACTGCCACAGACAGGGCAGCGCTGCATAACTAGAAGGTGGCAGACATGGCCTCTTCGGTACCCCTGGTGACTGCAGGAGCCCTCAGTGAGTTACACTCTGCCCTATGACACCAGCCCTGCACGCTGCCAGCAACTTTGCCCACAGCTGTGCACAGTGCCAACATCCTCAGCTCTGCCCAGAGCCACCAGCCCTGCCAACTGCCACCAGTCGTGGCTACTGAAAATGAAGTCCCTGACTCCCCAACAATCCTGGCTACCATAGGGGGCTACTGAAAATGAAGGCTCAGGGTCATCGATAAAAATAAGGGGATTCTTGTTGGGACATGTACACTGTCCGTTGCCCACCATTGGCTTCAAGGCGCTACGCTAGGTTACAAACAGCTCAATAGGCCATGCCCTTGAAGAGGACATTGAACGGAAGTCAGTCAATAGTAAACTAGGTTGACTCATTAGCAGAAAATAGGATGGTATAAAACATGGTGCAGACGACGGGCGAGCGTTGCAGCGCCTTGGGCCAAGAACACTCCATGCACAGCCGCTGCAATAAATACAGAATGAGCTCCAAGGAGGACTGACATCCCGGTTACAGAATACGGATGGGCTTGGAGGGGACATCACTTAGGATCAGTGACATACACTGCTCTGGGGACCAGAGAGGTACCCTAAGGTCTGATCACACTCAGCAGGGAGAGGCGTCTGCATGGTTTACATCAGTTGACAGGTGAGCACCCCTGTTCCAGGCTAGGGCAGACCTAGTGAACTCTGACCCCGATCCCACCCCATACATAGCATGCCAGTGAATGTGTGCGTGACTGTGCCAGCGGAACAAGCACTGCAACCTTTTGCTGGTGTCTCTTTCACCAGAAATGCAGGAGATTAACCCAAGTTGTGTGCTCTGTTCCCCCTCTCGTGCCCCCAGAGATGCTCCTGGTTGCACCAGAAGTGCATGCAGGTAAATGTCTCTACTAGTGAAAGGGCACCCCAGCCAGGCCGCACCTGCAGTTCTTGTGAAGAGAGCCCCGAGCACCCACCAGAAGGGGCAAAGAGACACTGTACAGTCACCCCTCTGACAAAAGACAACTCCGCACTCAGCGCAGATAGCAGAGCTACCCCTCACCTTCCACAGCTACCAGAGAACTGCCCCTCACCTGCCATCCATCATTCGCTTACCAACGACATCTGAGCCACGACTCAACCATGGCACATCACTCCCTTCCTCTTCCCGCTGATGTCTCACTTAGGGTGACCAACTGGCATGGGTGCAAATTCAGGATGATGAGTGTAAAAATTCAGGACAAAATTCAGGACAAAATATCAGGACAAAAGGTAAGTTTTACAGACACATCAGCAGAGGTCGCGGAATAGTATATAAGTAAGCCCATTAATATCCAAAAATATTCAACCGTTTGCAAACCTATCCATCATGTATCCTTCCATCCATCATTTCACTCATCCATCCCTCCATCCACCCTTTCACTCATCCATCCATCCATCCTTTCACCCTATCCATCTGTGCACTCATCCATCCACTCTTCCACCCATCCATCCATTTACCCTTTCACCCATCCAGCCATCCTTTCACTTACTCATTCATCCACCCAGTCACCTATCCTTCCACCCATGCACCCTTTCAGTCATTCATCCATCCATCCTCCCTTTCTCTCTCCATCGACCCTTTTACTTAGCCATCCTTCCTTCCATCCATCCACCCATCCTTCTACTCATCCACGCATGAATCCATCCATTGACCCTATCACTCATCCATCCTTTCACTCATCTATCTACTCCTTCACTCATCTATCCATCCTTTTGCCCATCTACCCTCACTTTCATTCACTCATCCATCCTTACATCCACCCTTTTACTCATCCGTCCATCTATTCACCCTTTAACTTATCAATTCATCAATCATCCAACATTTCACTCATCCATCCATCCTTTCACTTACCATCCACCCTTTTACCCATCCATCTACCCTTCCACGCATACATCCATCTATTTACCTTTTCTCTCATCCATCCTTCCACTCACTCATCCATCCATTTATCCTTTCTCTCATTATCCATCAATTCACCCTTTCATTCATCCATTCACCCTTTCACTAATCCACCCAACCATCTATCCATCCCTTCACTTACTCACTCGCCTACCTTTTCATATTAATTATGAGCTGAGACTTCGTCTGCAGAGTTGCAGACAGAAGAGGCCCCTCAAGGACTTCATCCCTGCTGTAGTTCCTAAAGCAAGGGGTGAGGTGGGGGAGGGTTCACTATGCCCTTGCGCATAGGCAATCTGAAAAAGTGGAAGTCATGAGTTATGCATGATACACAGTGCCAGGCCATGAGGTGACTGTGACATGGTGTTGTTTCCAGGGCTTTAATTGGAATGAAAAAACTGGGGGGTCTCTCCAAAGGGGGTGTTTGATGTAAATAAGGGCGTGGCTTAAAACACCTGCGCTAAAAATCTGTGCTTAGTATAGTGTGCCTCCCGATTGGTATTTTGCCTCTTCTGTCATAGAATCCAGATATATAACACAACAAGTAACGTTACACCTACAACAAGCCAGAACTATTGGCTTTGTCAATGGTTGTTAGTTGCATAAAATAAAAGAGCAGCAACCATGGCTTCATTGAATATAATATTGAAAATGCATCAGTTCTAAAATGATGAGACTGTGAAAGAACTCTAGAACCTTCTTTTTAACTTATTTCACAGTCTTCCACCACTGAATGCCCTGCCCTAGACGGAGGCTGGGGCAGCTCCACCACATGCTTTGCAGCCCAGACTGGTCCATTGTCATTCTGGATGACAATCATCAGCCCCAGACAGAATGACAAAGGGCAGGGTGGAGCTGCTCTTGTGCTCCGAGAAGAGAAGGAGTGCAAGGAGGCCCCATCAAGGAGTTGAGGCTTCATGCAGGGGAAGGAACAGCTCTGTTACCTGCAATGCCCAAAATTACGGACAAAAAGCGTCCGTAAAAGGGATCATCACGGACAACGGACGTGAGACCCAAATTACGTACGGTCCATGAAATGTACCGGTGGTTGGTCACCCTAGTCTCGCTGAGTGCGGGAAGAAGAGCTATCGCTCACTCTCTCAGGCATGCGTGGTACCTCTCATCTAAAAGTGAAGACAGCAGAGCTATCCTTCACCCGTCTCAGGCAGGGGAGGCAGCTCTCATCTAAGGGTGAACACAGCAGAGCTATCTCTCACGTCTCTCAGACATGGGAAGCACCTCTCATCTGAGGGTGAAGGCAGCAGAGCTATCTCTCCCCTCTCTCAGGCAGGAGAAGCACCTCTCATCTGAGGGTGAAGGCAGCAGAGCCATCCCTCACCTGTTTCAGACAGCAGACCTATCCATCACCTGTCTCGTTCAGCAGAGGTGCCTCTCACCTTCTGCACACAGCACTCTGCTGGCTGATAGGTCACTTAGTACAGACAGCAGAGCTAGCCGTCACCTGTCTCAGACAGCAGAGCCATTCTCTCACCTGTCTTAGACAGCAGAGCCATCCCTCACCTGGCTCAGACAGCAGAGACACCCCTCACCTGTCTCAGACAGCAGAGACATCCCTCACCTGTCTCAGACAGCAGAGGTACCTCTCACCTGCTGCACACTGCACTATGCTGGCTTATAGGTCACTTAGGCCAGACAGCAGAGCTATCCATCACCTGTCTCAGGCAGCGGAGGTGCCTCTCACCTGCTGCACACTACACTCTGCTGGCTGATAGGTCACTTAGTACAGACAGCAGAGCTATGCCTTACCTGCCTTAGGCAGCAGAGCTATCCATCACCTGCCATAGGCAGCAGAGCTATCCCTCACCTGTCTCAGACAGCAGAGCCATCCCTCACCTGTCTCCGGCAGCAGTGCTATCCCTCACCTGTCTGAGACAGCAGAGCCACCCCTCACCTGTCTCAGACAGCAGAGCCATCCCTCACCTGTCTCCAGCAGCAGAGCCATCCCTCACATGTCTCAGACAGCAGAGCCATCCCTCACCTGTCTCCAGCAGCAGAGCCATCCCTCACCTGTCTCAGACAGCAGAGCCATCCCTCACCTGTCTCAGACAGCAGAGCCATCCCTCACCTGTCTCCGGCAGCAGTGCTATCCCTCATCTGTCTGAGACAGCAGAGCCACCCCTCACCTGTCTCAGACAGCAGAGCCATCCCTCACCTGTCTCCAGCAGCAGAGCCATCCCTCACCTGTCTCAGACAGCAGAGCCGTCCCTCACCCGTCTCAGACAGCAGAGCTATCCCACATCACTCACAGCAGCAGAGGTCAGCCCTGCCCCCTTAAGCTATTCCCGGATAAGGCCGCTCATGTCTGATTACCTCTGTATCCATTTGTCTGAGAACCAGAGAGTCAGGACACAGTCCCCCGGGGTCAGAATCCTCACTGCTGACTCTGGTGGGGAAAGAGAATCTTTAAGATGACTCTGGTGGGAACAAGAAAAAGGGGACCAGGGCGACATTGGTTAAGGGGACAAAAGGGGAGAAAAGGACGCTCATGACTGAGAGATATTATATTGGAAAGCATCACACAACACCAAAGTGAGATCTCACTCAAGAACAACAGAAGCAACAACAGAGAAACTGTGGCTTCCTGTCAGGAGCAGGTAATGCCTCATCCAAACGCAGGCCTCTATTGCTCCCTGTCCTGGGATCCGTTCACATGTCTCCCCAAGCGGGCAGGAGGCTGTCTTGTGGCCAGCATCTGCAAATTGCCACTCACAGACATGGGCAACAGAGTGCAACTTTCTAAAAGTTGCATTAAGCAAAAAGTTACATCAAGTCAGGTTTAACGTAATGAGCTTATATTGCAACACATACGACGGCAGACTGTCAGAGCTGCACATCACTGTTCTGTTTCTTTTTCTGTCTGTTTAATATCCTAAATGAAAATTTGCACAACAATTCCTGCACCTGCCGTCGTTCAGTGAAAATGCATCGCAGAACAGAAAACTTGAATCAAACTTGTTGTCCACAGTCAATAAAGATAAGCGTCAGATCAGATAATCCTTTTAATTCTTTCTTTATTTGTTCAATGAAAACTTTTTGCACAACATCCAGCCAACGCGTTTCTTTCAGTTTACACTTGAACTTCATCAGGGCTTGTACAATAATAACTCATTGGGATGTCCAAATACCTCTGAAGGTGCTGTATATGTCAAGTTGGGCATGCATATAGTTCCCGAACATACAGTTAAATCACATTCCAAATCAGCAGAGTACGAAGAGACAACGGCCCATATTAAGGCCACAGGTATGGTAGCCCATCAGATATGCCGTAGCGTAGTGGTGACCCGTCACATCTCCAGCCGGACCAACATTAACGTAATGAGTTGTTTGGTACCTTGAAGTACGACCGTTAGTAGCGCCGTTTAACAAGTTAGCACACCTGAGTTGTCTGCGTGTAACCCTGTACTCGCAAATGAGGCTACTAGCTTCTCTCAGAGTAAAAATGACAACTGCAAGTTTTTACTGTTAGACCATGTAAAACTTGCTCTATGTTTTATTAAACTGCACCCTGCCTTAGGACTCGATAGGCCCGCCATAAGGGTGACACATATATTAAAACTGAAGGTTTGGGCTTGGGCATTGGTTTGATAGCAAACCTGAGTTAGCAGTTTTAAACTGCACTACTATTCTGCTGCTGCAGGCTGGGAGGCGTGGTTTCTTCAGGGTGGTTCAAAAAGTGCTGCAGCAGTGGCAACATTTGAAGGTAGTGGGCGTAAAAGTTTGTGATGAGTGGCTGATGGCGAGTGAGCATAGTGAGATAGCCCGACCATCATAAGGGTGGTTCGTAAGGGTTCATCACCCTGAGAATTGTTTGAAAATTAAGTGGGCAAATGGTGCATTTTCAAGCAAATTTGAGAAGGTTAATAAAGCAATTGTGAAAGTGTTTTTATGAAATCCACAGAGATATCTTATGATAATGATTCAGGTACCTGCAGTATAACTTCACGTTGTGGTTTGTGAAGGTTTACCTGTCGTGTCCTCAGGTGCGGGGGTGTAAGCAGCCTCTGTCCCGCCTCCTCCTCCAGAGCCTGGGCACTGCTTGTGTGCATGTAGGCCCCTGCTGCACAGGCCAACGGTGAAGATAGGTCTGTGGTTCAAGTCCTGCTGGGTCTGCTGAATGGAGGCACTACCGTCACTGTTAGGCCTCGCTGGGAAGAGGAGGTTCACCAAAGCAGCTGAACGGGCTCCTGGGGAAAGAATGGGGCCAGAGACAAAGAGGGACTTCAGGTAATGAGAGTTACCCCACAGGCCGGCAGTGATTCAAAAGGGAGAGATGGCTCCAGAGAAAATGGCAATCTTTTGATCAAATGTAGCGCTTCACGCCAATGTAGGGAAGCCAGGCACTTTGCAGACAGGCTAGACAAATGTTGCTAGCATGGCGCGCTGCTCGTTGGAGCCCTATATGTCTTGCGCATGGCTGCGAACTGTGTCCGAATCATTGGGGACAGGGAGGAAGGTGCTGCAAGTCCCAGCATGCAAAGCGTATGGGCACACCAATCGCAGAAGGCGCTAGCCGTATCTTTGATCTAGGCTGCACTGGCAGCTGTGGTTAGATGTGGCACAAACATTCTCTAAAACACAAACAACAACAACTGGTTTCCTCATCCTCTAAGTTGTATTGTTCAACACACACTGGATTTCATTTGACGCTTAGCTAATATGCATCTTTATTTATCCAGCTGAGAAGGCTCGAGGCCTAGACCCGCCAGGCCAGAAAACGCCTTGTGAATTTCAGGTCTCAGACAGATCACGATAGTGGCATGTAAATCACCAAGCTGCCATGGGCAGGGGACCCTTTACTGTCCACAATCTTACGTTTTACAGCTCTGGTATCGTTGCACTCACTATATATTCGATCTGCTGTAATTTTCACCTACAGAGTATCAATACTAGAAATGGTGTCCATATTTAATATTGCATAAATGGCCTGCAAATCTTGTATTCCTTGCTGATTGCTGAAAAGTGTTGTGACACGTTCTGGGGCCGGTTTACCCTAAAGAAAGCTATATGCAAATAATATTCAAATAAATGAAGTCTCGCTACATTTAGAAATATGTCTACTTTTGAGAAACTTATGCTTTTCTAGGTAGTACGAAGGAACGTGGTACAGGAGTAAACCCATTGCCCCAGTTGAGACCGGGAAAAGTATAATAACAAAGCAACAATGTCTCAACCAGTGATCATTAAAAAGACAATTATACTGAGTGCATGAATCACTGAGGGAGAGAAAACAGGAGACCAAGATAAGGGGTAAAGGTTGTTATTTAGCAAGTAGTTATAACAGCACTACATTACAAATGGATTAAAGTAACCAAAAACAACCACTTGTGCACTGACCGTGCTCGGTGTAAATGATAAGTGCAGTGACACAAGTGATACACACACAGCGTGAGACGGCGCAAAACAATAAAAACAGACAATAATCCAGGATCAAATGTTATAAATCAAAATAATACAAAAAATAATTTGTTTTTTATAGATTTCTAAAATGATCCTGTGGTAGCCATAGGTTACGCTGTAATGTCGACGGCGTTTCGACCTTGTCAAGTAAAGGTCATCATCAGGACAATGGTTACAAATTCTTTAGTAGTGCTGTATGAAAAAGAAGGGAAAAGAGAAATAGAACAAGAACTGTGAAGTTCCATAGGCAATATATAGAAAAGAGCATAATAGCAGGCCCGGGGAAATCACCTGAGAGCACGCAGTGAATAAATCACATAAGGTGAAGCAATCACAGTGGTAGTTAAGGGCAATCAATATCATCGAGTACTGGTAGAAGGAATTATTCATGAGCCATCAGGGCTAAAAGGAGGGAAAAACAAATGACAAAAACAAATTTGTAGCTAGGTCAGTGGAAAGCAAGGCCGGAAAAAACATGGAATGCATCACCTTAAGGAGAGAATGGTTCTAACCAAGAAACCATGACAGCACTATCCGTGAATTAAACTCGGCAGTGGTATGACCAGGGGTCCGGGGCTCAAAGATGCCTGCAGATCATCACATCAATGTGTGCTTAATGGCAGTTACTCCAAAGGTTAAGCAAAGATAGCTGATCGCGAGTCAAGGGAAGAAAGAAAAAGCGGGACCGAATCAATGAGGATACAAACTAAGCGTGTTGGAAACACTAAGAAATTTCAGAATGGGGTGTTGGAGATTCTCACCATGATGTAGAAATAACGCTGTCCGTAATGTGAATCGGCAGCGGGAGGTGTCAGTAATAACTGCCAAACTCGACGATAAATATGGGTCCAGGAATAAATCACAGGAGACGAATGAAGCGTACACAAGGGCAGCACGGCGATAACTAAATAAAAGCTGATGCCTCTAGTGCGAGGTCACAAAAGCGATACAAACACTAGAAAGTGTCAAACGCAAAGACTGGGTACCCCAGGGGGACTATAGACAGAAAGAGCCGCCTCGAGAAAGATGGCGGAGAAAGCGATAGGGAAAAAACAGAAAGCACTGAATTACGTACATCCGAATTGACAAATACAAGCATGAATAAATATGTACGTACATGGGATACAAGAGAAGCATATTTACACAATTTGAGATGAAAAATATATGAGAAATAGTCACAATCAACAAGGCATGACAATCAAAATAATCGTTGTTAGAGTGAACATATTAGACATTTGCACAAAGAGACCAAACCATGCATAAATGGGGCTAGGTGGAATAAGGTGAATAAACCTGCTGTACAATCTAGAGATCTTTTACAGATAAAATACAGTATTACGAGAAGATCTCAGAATAGAATACTACGTATATACTGAGTACAGAGGGGCAGAGCAAGTGTTCTAGGATGTTGTGATAACCATATTCCATTCATCAAGTGAATTAAGGCCAAGGGTTACAGAGTTACAACGCGCGATCCATCGACATTCGCCTCTGTTGAGTAGAAGTTGTAAGTTACCACCTCAAGTGTGTAGTTGGGGCCGGTCAATCACTTGCCAGGTCAGGTCAGTTTCAGAGTGATTCAGTTCTTTAAAGTGTGTTACTAACGGTGCCGTGTCAACATTACATCTGATACGGCTCTTGTGTTGGGCAATGCGTTGTTTTATCATTTGAGTAGTCTGGCCGATGTATAACAAATTACATGGACAACATCGCATAGATAACGTTGGTGGTCCGGCAATTTGAAAAATGTTTCAGATGGTAGGTATGATCAGTTGTAACAAAAACTTTGGTGTTAAAGGTCAAGCCACAGACACTGCATGTCTGACATTTAAAGTGGCCTATGATGGGGGGCAAGCCCCACATTGATGTAACTGATGGAGTGGTTTTATCTTTTTCAGGCCATGTAATGGCGTGGACCAATTTGTCTGAAAGGTTGTTGCCTCTTTTGTAGGAGAACAAGGGTGGATCTTTAAACACACTAGAGGCCCGAAGTATTGTCCAATTCTTTTTAATTATTTTGCTAACCTTGTTACTGGAAGGACAGTAAGTAGATACAAAAGGGGTGCATTGGTTGATAGGTTTTTTAGATGGTGACAGGAGTATTTCCCTATGACCATACCAGGCTCTCTTAGAGGCTCTTCTCACTAGATGTTTGGGATAACCTCTGTTTATCAGTTTCTTGGATGAGATAATCCAGAATTGGCATTTGTTTTATGCAGCATGTTTTATTACTCCACAGTGACAGGCATGCCAAATTTCGCCCAGCTGAGTGTTCAGTTGTGGCCGGCATGGCTTGTGGGTGGGGGAGTCGGGCACGGGTAGGGGTCATGTGGGTCACATGTACATACACACACACATATATCAATTAATCAATCAGGGGCTTATACAGCAAGCTACTCACCCTTGAGGGTCTTGAGGTGCTGGGGGAGGGGGGGCGGCGGCTCAAGGTCAGTCAAAGAGCTAGGTCTTGAGGTCCTTCCTGAACATGTGCAGAGTCGGGGAGTGTCTAATGTCCACAGGGAGCTCGTTCCAGGTTTTCGCTGTGATGTAGGAGAAACCTCTCCTGCCGGTTCTGTTTCTGCGGATGCAGGGGACCTCTGCCAGGGCGAGGTCAGTGGTGCAGACGTTCCTCTTGGGTATGTGGAAGTATAGTCTCTCGTTGAGGTATTTGGGTCCGATGTTGTTGAGGGATTTGTCGGCGTGGGTGAGTAGTTTGAAGGTGACCCTCTTTTCGACAGGTAGCCAGTGTAGGCCTTGTAGGTGTTGGGCCATGTGCTTGTGGCGCGGTGTCCCGAGGACGAGTCTGGCTGCGGTGTTCTGGATGGTTTGGAGTTTGTTTAGAAGAGTTTTGTAGATTCTGGTGTAGAGGGCGTTGCCGTAGTCCAGTCTGCTGGTTATGAGTGTGTGGGTGACGGTCCATCTGCAGTCGGGGGGATTGATTTGAAGGTCTTATGGAGGATGAGAAGGCAGTTCAAACTGGTGGAGGCGACGGCGTTGATCTGGCAGATCATGGAGAGGGAGTAGTCCAGGATGATGCCGAGGTTCCGAACGTGGTCTGTAGGAGTGGGTGGGCTCCCGAGGGCAGAGGGCCACCAGGTGTTGTCCCAGGCAGTGGTGCAGGGTCCGAAGATGAGGACCTCTGTTTTCTCTGAGTTAAGCTTAAGGCAGCTGTCCTTCATCCAGGATGCCACGTTCTTCATTCCTTCCTGGAAGCAGAGTCTGGCATCTTCGGGATTCTTCGTGAGCGAGATGATGAGCTGAGTGTCATTGGCGTACGATACGATGTTTAGCCCATGCTGTCTGACAATGGCATTGAGGGGGGCCATGTAGACATTGAAGAGTGTGAGGCTGAGTGATGATCCCTGGGGTACTCCGCAGCTGATTTACGTTGGTTTGGAGAGGAAGGGAGGGAGTTGGATCTTCTGTTCTGTTCTGTTGGAGAGGAAGGATTGGATCCAGTAGAGGGCGGCTCCTTGCATTCCCGCGTCATGTAGTCTGGCTGCAAGCGTGCGATGTGAGACGGTGTCGAAAGCTGCGGAGAGGTCTAGAAGGATGAGGGCCGCGGTGTGTCCTTGATCTAGTAGCATGCGGATGTCATTGGTGGCGGCGAGGAGGGCGGTTCGGTAATGTGGTTGCTGCCGAATCCAGATTGGGAGGCGTCCAGGATGGAATTCTCTTCTATGAAGGCGGTCAGCTGGGTGTTTACAATTCTCTCGGTGACTTTTGCCGCAAAGGGAAGAAGGGGAGAAGAGAGATGGGTCAGTAGTTTTTCAGGTCTGTAGGGTCGGCTGTTGGTTTCTTGAGGAGGGGTTTTACCATCAGTGATGTCATCAGTGATGTCACTGACCATGTCATGAGTGATGTAATATGTGACATCATCAGCAGTGCATTGCAGAGGCGTGAGTTATATTTAGCTGAACTAAATATAACGGGGGAATTTCTATGGATTTGTACGAGTGAAATGGCCAACTAACTATAATGCCCCTGAAACCTATGGTTTTTTCCAGTGAATATATATATATATATATTTTTTTTAACCAAATGTGTCCTGAAGCAACGAGAGGGCACACAACAGCATTCTGGCCAACCGGCATCCTGATGCAGCCTGCCTTCCTGCTCCCACATAATTTGTAAATCGCCAACGCGTTTCAAGGCCATAAGCCCCTTCTTCTCGGGCTGCTACAAACTACACATAGAAGCTCACTCTGATTGCATTTCCGGCTTTATTTATTTCTCAATTCAGCCCCCAGTGGGCGTGCGCTCAGTGCAAAGTCCTTTGATGCCTTGTGGGATATGGAGTCCCAAATGCGAGCGTTTAATGTTCACTTTGGTAAGTTCCATGTGAGTTCGTTTTTTAAAAGCTATTTATCTCCTTTAGTAGGTATCGGAGCTTTCAGGCAGGTTAATTGCGCATTTAGAATGCTGTGCTGTTCCGGTACTGAATAGTTCAACCACCGCAGCCTCTCCCAGCTGGCAGTCACATTTCTCTTACCAGCTGGCGGCGGTGCTCCTCTCCACGACCGGGACCGCCGTGTGAAATATTTGAACCAAATGTGTCCTGCAGCAACGAGAGGGCACATAACAGCATTCTGGCCAACCGGCATCCTGATGCAGCCTGCCTTCCTGCTCCCACATAATTTGTAAATCGCCAACGCGTTTCAAGGCCATAAGCCCCTTCTTCTCGGGCTGCTACAAACTACACATAGAAGCTCACACTGATTGCATTTCCGGCTTTATTTATTTCTCAATTCAGCCCCCAGTGGGCGTGCGCTCAGTGCAAAGTCCTTTGATGCCTTGTGGGATATGGAGTCCCAAATGAGAGCGTTTAATGTTCACTTTGGTAAGTTCCATGTGAGTTTGTTTTTTAAAAGCTATTTATCTCCTTTAGTAGGTATCGGAGCTTTCAGGCAGGTTAATTGCGCATTTAGAATGCTGTGCTGTTCCGGTACTGAATAGTTCAACCACCGCAGCCTCTCCCAGCTGGCAGTCACATTTCTCTTACCAGCTGGCGGCGGTGCTCCTCTCCACGACCAGGACCGCCGTGTGAAATATTTGAACCAAATGTGTCCTGAAGCAACGAGAGGGCACACAACAGCATTCTGGCCAACCGGCATCCTGATGCAGCCTGCCTTCCTGCTCCCACATAATTTGTAAATCGCCAACGCGTTTCAAGGCCATAAGCCCCTTCTTCTCGGGCTGCTACAAACTACACATAGAAGCTCACACTGATTGCAGTTCCGGCTTTATTTCTCAATTCAGCCCCCAGTGGGCGTGCGCTCAGTGCACCGCAGCCAGCTGGTAAGAGAAATGTGACTGCCAGCTGGGAGAGGTTGCGGTGGTTGAACTATTCAGTACCGGAACAGCACAGCATTCTAAATGCGCAATTAACCTGCCTGAAAGCTCTGATACCTACTAAAGGAGATAAATAGCTTTTAAAAAACGAACTCACATGGAACTTACCAAAGTGAACATTAAACGCTCGCATTTGGGACTCCATATCCCACAAGGCATCAAAGGACTTTGCACTGAGCGCACGCCCACTGGGGGCTGAATTGAGAAATAAATAAAGCCGGAAATGTAATCAGTGTGAGCTTCTATGTGTAGTTTGTAGCAGCCCGAGAAGAAGGGGCTTATGGCCTTGAAACGCGTTGCCGATTTACAAATTATGTGGGAGCAGGAAGGCAGGCTGCATCAGGATGCCGGTTGGCCAGAATGCTGTTGTGTGCCCTCTCGTTGCTTCAGGACACATTTGGTTCAAATATTTCACACGGCGGTCCCGGTCGTGGAGAGGAGCACCGCCGCCAGCTGGTAAGAGAAATGTGACTGCCAGCTGGGAGAGGCTGCGGTGGTTGAACTATTCAGTACCGGAACAGCACAGCATTCTAAATGCGCAATTAACCTGCCTGAAAGCTCCGATACATACTAAAGGAGATAAATAGCTTTTAAAAAACGAACTCACATGGAACTTACCAAAGTGAACATTAAACGCTCGCATTTGGGACTCCATATCCCACAAGGCATCAAAGGACTTTGCACTGAGCGCACGCCCACTGGGGGCTGAATTGAGAAATAAATAAAGCCGGAAATGTAATCAGTGTGAGCTTCTATGTGTAGTTTGTAGCAGCCCGAGAAGAAGGGGCTTATGGCCCTGAAACGCGTTGGCGATTTACAAATTATGTGGAAGCAGGAAGGCAGGCTGCATCAGGATGCCGGTTGGCCAGAAAGCTGTTGTGTGCCCTCTCGTTGCTTCAGGACACATTTGGTTCAAATATTTCACACGGCGGTCCCGGTCGTGGAGAGGAGCACCGCCGCCAGCTGGTAAGAGAAATGTGACTGCCAGCTGGGAGAGGCTGCGGTGGTTGAACTATTCAGTACCGGAACAGCACAGCATTCTAAATGCGCAATTAACCTGCCTGAAAGCTCCGATACCTACTAAAGGAGATAAATAGCTTTTAAAAAATAAACTCACATGGAACTTACCAAAGTGAACATTAAACGCTCGCATTTGGGACTCCATATCCCACAAGGCATCAAAGGACTTTGCACTGAGCGCACGCCCACTGGGGGCTGAATTGAGAAATAAATAAAGCCGGAAATGTAATCAGTGTGAGCTTCTATGTGTAGTTTGTAGCAGCCCGAGAAGAAGGGGCTTGTGGCCTTGAAACGCGTTGGCGATTTACAAATTATGTGGGACCAGGAAGGCAGGCTGCATCAGGATGCCGGTTGGCCAGAATGCTGTTGTGTGCCCTCTCGTTGCTTCAGGACACATTTGGTTCAAATATTTCACACGGCGGTCCCGGTCGTGGAGAGGAGCACCGCCGCCAGCTGGTAAGAGAAATGTGACTGCCAGCTGGGAGAGGCTGCGGTGGTTGAACTATTCAGTACCGGAACAGCACAGCATTCTAAATGCGCAATTAACCTGCCTGAAAGCTCCGATACATACTAAAGGAGATAAATAGCTTTTAAAAAACGAACTCACATGGAACTTACCAAAGTGAACATTAAACGCTCGCATTTGGGACTCCATATCCCACAAGGCATCAAAGGACTTTGCACTGAGCGCACGCCCACTGGGGGCTGAATTGAGAAATAAATAAAGCAGGAAATGTAATCAGTGTGAGCTTCTATGTGTAGTTTGTAGCAGCCCGAGAAGAAGGGGCTTATGGCCTTGAAACGCGTTGGCGATTTACAAATTATGTGGGAGCAGGAAGGCAGGCTGCATCAGGATGCCGGTTGGCCAGAATGCTGTTGTGTGCCCTCTCGTTGCTTCAGGACACATTTGGTTCAAATATATATATATATATGTATGTGATCAAGACCGGGGTGACCCGGTCGAAACGCGTCATGTTGCTGTGGGAGAAATAAACTACACGTGAAGAAAACCACCATCTTTTCCTTGTGGTCCGTTCTTGCAAGTTTTGCCAAATTAAACTCAGTTCCAGGATTGTGTCTTCATATATATATATATATATATACATTACCTACTAGCGATCGCCAGTAGGTAGTTATAGTTAGGACATATGATTAGGAAATCCGCATCATTCTATTTGGAATAACTTTGGCGCCGGTTGACGAATCTTCGCAAAGTTTTCTAAACTGGTGGGGCGTTCCGGTCCGCTCCTATCCTGAAAGTCTCGGGGTGATTCGTCAAGCAGGGGCCGACAAAAAAGGGGGGTCCCAAAACGTGTTTTCCCCATGCAATTTTCCATAGGAACCTTTAATCGCAGCTACAGCCCGAACTGCTGAACGGAATTACACAAAATTTGGCAAAAAGGTAGCCCAGGTTCAGAGTCATGCCTTTTGGTTAAATGGTGTAGATCCGTTCAGTAGTTCCTGAGAAAATCAAAAGTAAAATCACATATATATCTGGACGGAGCCTAACCACACATCTCATCGTGAGATCTGATTGGCTGTCAGCACTTCATCCCAGAATTGTTGGCAGCCATCTTGGGACCAATATACATGATAGCACGTCATTAAAAAGCATTGCCGTTAATAGAAGGTTTTAAGACTTTAGTTACTGTTAGAAAAACCCCACTCCCACACCGGAAGGGTGGTGGTAATGGGATTTTTCCAGACATACACTGTGGTAGCTTGGCTCGAGTGGTCAGGGGTCAGGCACCGTGTTAAGCATACGTCATACCCACACAATAACCATGCGTGCATCCGCTCCAAAAATGACACTACACCTTAAAAATTATACTGAAAATATATCTCTTTATCTTCTTTTCTCTTAGTTGCTGATTAAATAAATAATAATACAATCACAGTACACAAGGCTTTTTCTTAAAAAGTGCAGGTTAAATAAATAATAACACTTTACAGGTGCAATAAATAGGATCAGGTCAAATAAATACTGTGAGGCAATAAATACTGTGCAGGAATAAGTTAGCTCAGGACAATAAATACATCACAGGAATAACTTAGATAAATACAATAAATACAGTACCCTCAATAAATAATATCAGCCAACAATGACATTTGTAAAATCAGATCACATTTAAAATACTATGGGCAGATTTGGCCCAGTCACAGCTTATGGTTAGATGGATGGCCTGAGGGGTATACTCCCTGGCTTGGACAAGGCTGAGGCCTAAACTGAGGTAGATCAAGGGGGAATCTAGAGATCTGGCTCTCCCACACTACACAACCCCTCTGTATTAGTCTCAGCTCACCCCTGGCACAATCAAGCTGGTTCCAGCACCTCTCTAGCCCCTAGGATAGTCTCTCAGGGCTCCACAGGGCCTTAGGCGCCCTCTATTCCACTTACTGCCCTTTTTATGAAGCTCCGACGCCGCTGGAGTCGTGTCGACGCCGTGAGGCGGTTCCGGTTCGATGTCGGCGGCCTCGGCTCAATGACAGTTCTTGTCGACGCCGATATGCGGTTCCGGTTCGATGTCGGCGGCCTCGGTTCGATGTCGGCTCCGGTTCAATGACGTCGGGCAGTCTTGGCTCGATGTCGACTTCCGACGGCTCCGGTTCGATGTCGGCGGCCTCGGCTCGATGTCGACCTCCGGTTCGATGACGTCGGCTGTCTTGGCTCGATGTCGGCTTCCGACGGCTCCGGAGTGCGAACTCCACTCCCGACCTCCGGTGCTCCTTTCCTCAGGTTCCGGTGACTCCGGAGTGCGACCTCCACTCCCGACCTCCAGCACGCTTCACCTCGGTCTCCGGCGACTCCGGAGGGCGGACTTCACTCCCCCGTCGACGCCGCACACTCGACCTCGGGTGACTTCCTCCTCGACCTCTGGTACTCTCCACGACCTCCGTCGGCGCCCTCTCTCGACCTCTGGCGGCTCCGGGTACGACGTCTGCTTTCCAGTCAGCGCCGCTTCTCCACCTCAGGCTCCAGGTCTCTAGGCTTCTCGACGTCGGACTTCAGGTAGTTACCAGTAACCAGGTCAGGTACTTGCTGTTCTTTACTTTTAAGGCCTGTTCCTGCTGTCCAGGTCCTTAAGATGGTTTTTCTTGCTTTCTCCCACACAGGGCTCCAGGCTGGGCTCAGTCAGTAGGGACTAGTATCAAGGGTGGGTTTATGGACCCCACTCCAGGCACAAGTTTCCACCCCTGCTGCCTCACTCCTTCCTCCTTCAGGTTTCTGCTGCTCTCTCTTCACCAGTCAGGTGCCAACTGCCAGCTCCAACTGTCAACTCTGACTTAGCTTCCCAACATTCTAAACCGCCTCCAACTGTCACAGGGTTCCAGAATGTTGCAGAAGGTTCTAGTAGGTTCCAGTGATGTCACAGGTGACGATGGGTGGCCTCCATTTTGTGCTCCAGGCCCTCAGACAGAAGTTCCAGGGGTAGATAAAATGGCTCCCTGAATCTGCATCAATACTAAAAAGTCTGGTGGTTCCCAAAAAGGAAAAAATACTAACAGGGTTTGAGGCAAAAGTGGGACAAAATAAATAATGATGAGGAGGGACCACCCAAAGGGCTGACAGGTCTAACACGCGTCCCCCCCAGCTGAAAGTGGGGAGAGCTACCCAACCCCTTGGGAGTTCTCATCACTAAGGCGGAAATACCTTGAGAGACCGTCTGCATTGGCGTGGTCCACTCCAGGCCGATGTTCCACCTGAAAGTCCATTCCCTGTAGGGAAATAGACCACCTCAACAACTTGGGATTCTCCCCCTTCATCTGCATCAGCCAACGAAGGGGTCTGTGGTCGGTCTGAACCAGGAAGTGCGAGCCAAACAGGTATGGCCGCAACTTCTTCAGCGCCCATACCACTGCAAAGGCTTCACGCTCTATTGCACTCCACTTCTGTTCCCCGGGAAGTAGTCTCCGGGATAGAAAGACCACGGGTTGATCCAGACCCTCTTCATTGAGTTGCGATAACACTGCCCCAATGCCATGTTCTGATGCATCTGTCTGGACAATGAACTTCTTGGAAAAGTCTGGGGCCCTTAAGACCGGGGCCTCGCACATGGCTTGCTTCAGCTTCACGAAGGCCTGCTGACAAGCCTCCGTCCAGACTACCCGTCGAGGTTGATTCTTGGACGTGAGCTCCGTGAGGGGGGCTACGATGGTACCGTACCCCTTCACGAAGCGGCGGTAGTATCCCGTGAGGCCCAGAAAAGCTCGGACCTCAGTCTGTGTCTTGGGGGGTTCCCAGGCCATGATGGCCTCGATCTTCGCCTGGAGGGGTTGGACCGCTCCCCTACCCACCAAGTGTCCAAGGTACACTACCGACCCCTGCCCGATCTGGCACTTGCTGGCCTTGATCGTTAACCCAGCTTGTCTCAGGGCCTGGAGAACAGCTTGCAGGTGACGCAAGTGATCCTCCCAGCTGTTACTGAAGACGGCTATGTCATCCAGATAAGCAGCAGAGAAACTCTCCATTCCGGTGAGGATCTGGTTTACCAGGCGCTGAAACGTGGCAGGTGCGTTCTTGAGCCCAAAGGGCATCACACAGAACTGGTAGTGGCCATTGGGCGTGGAGAAGGCGGACCTTTCCCTTGCTCCATCAGTCAGAGAGATCTGCCAGTACCCAGAAGTAAGGTCAAAGGTACTTAGATATTGGGCAGCTCCCAGCCGGTCAATCAATTCATCCGCCCTAGGGATCGGATGAGCATCAGTTTTGGTTACTGAATTCAGTCCCCGGTAGTCCACACAGAACCTCAGTTCCGGTTGGGCACCCGGTGGTGCAGCTTTTGGTACTAGTACCACTGGACTGGACCAGGGGCTGCTAGAAGGTTCGACACTCCTAGCTCCAGCATCTTAGTGACTTCACTGTGAATGCTGGCCTTCACCTTGTCTGACATCCGGTAGATCTTGGACTTCACAGGTGGGCTGTCTCCTGTGTCCACGTCATGGACGCACAGGTGAGTCCTACCCGGAACAAGGGAGAACAACGAAGAGTACTGTCCCAGGACCTGGCGGCAGTCCTCCTGCTGTTCAGGAGTTAGAGATGGGGAGAGAATCACTCCCTCCACCGACCCATCCTTCTCTTGAGACGCAAACAAATCGGGGAGAGGCTCGCTTTCCGCGTCCTCTGCTCCGTCAGTCACCATCATCAAAATGACTTCGGGCCTCTCGTGGTGGGGTTTGAGGCGGTTGGCATGCAGCACCCGTAGGGGCTGACGAGGGGTTTTAAGATCCACCAAGTAGGTAGCCTTACCCTTCTTCTCCAACACCTCAAAGGGTCCTGACCAGCGATCCTGGAGGGCGCTAAGCTCTCCTGGTTCGATCACCCACACCTTCTGGCCAGGCTCCAACTCCACCGGGTGAGCGTTGTGGTCATACCACGCCTTCATTACTGCTTGGCTGGCTTCCAAGTTGTCAGAAGCTTGCTTCCACAACTTAGCCATTTGGCTCCGGAAGGCCAGCATGTAACTCACCACGTCCTGGGGAAGCTTCCTGGGAGTTCTCTCCCATCCGTCTCTCACCAGGTTGAGAGGTCCATGTACAGGGTGCCCATACAAAAGCTCGAAGGGGCTGAAGCCCACTCCCTTCTGTGGCACTTCCCTGTAAGAAAAGAGTAGACAGGGTAGGAGGACGTCCCATTTCCTCCGCAGGCTTTCAGGCAGACTTCTGATCATGTCTTTCAAGGTTTTGTTAAACCTTTCCACCAGACCATTGGTCTGGGGGTGGTAAGGAGTTGTGAACCGGTAGGTCACTCCACACTCCTTCCACATGGCCCGCATGTACGCTGACATGAAGTTGGTCCCCCTGTCGGACACAACTTCCTTGGGAAAACCCACTCGGGTAAAGATTCCCATCAGGGCCCTAGCCACAACAGGTGCTGTTATGGTCCTCAGAGGTATTGCCTCTGGGTACCGTGTGGCATGATCCACCAGAACCAGGATAAACCTGTGACCAGCTGTAGTAGGTGGATCTAACGGACCCACAATGTCGATGCCCACCCTTTCAAAGGGGGTGCTAACGACGGGAAGTGGTTCCAGGGGAGCTTTCAGCTTCACCCCTGTTTTCCCACTGGCTTGGCAAGACACACATGTCCGGCAGTAGGTATCGGACGACACTTTCATTTGAGGCCAATAAAAGTGTGGGACAAGACGGGCGAAGGTCTTGTCTTGCCCCAGGTGTCCTGCCAATGGGATCTCGTGAGCCAACTCCAGAAGGAAGGCTCGATAACGTTGAGGGACTACCAAGGCTCGTGACGATCCATGTAGGGGTGCCTTGGGTTCACTGTAGAGGAGGCCATCCTCCCAGTAAACACTGTAGTTCCCTTCAACGTTCCCTGCTGCCTGGGCTTCGGCCTGTCGCCTCAGTCCCTCAAGGGTAGGGCACTCCTTCTGGCCCTTGCAGAATTCCTCCCTGGACGGGCCTCCCTCCACGTGCCACTCGGCCGGGATGGGTAGGTCCTCCAGTTCGGTGACATCCCCCACCGCAGACTCCTGGTCCACCACCTCCGGTGGCCTATCCGTCCTACGGGGTGCGGACGCCGAGGCAGGCTCCTCCTGTCCTCGGTTCTTCCCTTGACTGGCAGCTGGCTGGGCCTTTGTTCCAGGCTCCAGCCGAAACGAACTCCCTCTCTGGGTAGTCGCGGACCTTGTGCTCACACAGGCCCAGGCAGGTGTACCCAGCATCTCAGTATGAGTCCGGTATTCCACCTCCTTCCAAGCATTGTGCTCCATGTCATTCCCCAATAGACAATCGACTGGCACGGCAGGGCTTACGGCAACTCGAAGTGAACCTGCAACCCCTTCCCATTCAAAGGGAACCTCGGCCACTGGATAGTGGCCTGTTCTGCCGTCAGCCATCGCGGCTGGGTGGAGTACATCGGGAATTACCTGCTCTGGAGACACCAGTTGGCTACGTACCATAGTCATACTGGCTCCTGTGTCTCTCAGAGCCTCCCCCCTTTGGCCGTTGATGGTGACCCACTGCCCATACTTTACGGTATTTGCGGGCACCTGGATCTTAGGAACCATCTCCCGTTCTCCCAGGGACACTAAAGTGACACCCGCCCACTCCCTTCCCTTAATTAAAGGCATCTCCTCCCCAAGCACTACACTAGCTACTCCGGGGGCCTTTCCTCCAATGGGAGGGGGTGGTCGTTTTGGGCACTTCGCATCTCCCTTATAGTGTCCAACGCCACCGCACTCGAAGCAATGGACAACCCTTGGCTGCTGACTCTGGCCAGGATTAGGGTTTCTGGGTGGGTTAGCCCTAGGGGTGAATCCTGTTCCCTTACCTTGGAAATTATTTTGGGGGCCTTTGGAGAACTCCTTTTTCTTTTCCCCTCCCTCTTTCTTCTGGGGGGCGCCCTGTCCGGCCTTTTGAGTATCCCCTCCAGTCCCCCTTGTGGACACCCGGGTACTAGCCCAAATGTCCGCCTCCTCAGCAAGCTTCCGGGGATTGGTCAGCTTGCTATCCACCAGGTGTTGACGCAGTTCAGGGAAACATTTTTCGAGCAGGTGTTCCTTCAATACTAAATCAAACAACCCCTCGTAGTTCCTTACTTCACTGCCCTGAATCCAACCCTCTAATGCCTTCTTTGCATAATCCAGGAAGTCCACCCAATTCTGTGTGCCCAGTTTGTGGCTACCCCGGAACTTCTGTCTGTATTTCTCGGGTGTTAGTCCAAACTTTCGTATGAGCGCCACTTTCATGGTGGGGTAGTGGGTCTGCTCATCCTACTCTAGGGCCAATAATGCATCCCTACCAGCTGGAGGCATGTACCTGTACAATCCCCCTCCCCAGTACTTCTCTGAAACCCCATGGGCCCTTAATGAGACCTCATAGGCCGCTAGCCACTTGGCAATATCGTCACCCGCCCCATAGCTAGCTACTATGTCCTTTGGCAGGTAGGGTTTGGGTTCCCTGGTGAACTCTCTTTCTTCGCTGCCACCATTAGGAACAGGGTGTGCCCTAACTCTTAGGATCTGAAGATCTATCTCTTTCAGCCTTAGCTCATGAGCCATCCTCTGTTCCTCCTTCTCTTTCTCCAGCCTTGCTAAGTCCCATGTGAGCTGTCTTTTCTCCCTCCGGTCTGTTAACTCCACTTCAGATAAGCCACCGCTAGAGACAGTGCTGCCCTTCCTGGAAATGGTTCTGGGCCCCGCTACTAGGTTCCCCACCTCAGGTTGGTACAGACCAGCTCCCTCACTGTCGGGCTCTCTATCCCTGTCCTCCTCCTCAGCCTTGCTTTCTCGTAGTGCCTCCCCCCAAGCCCTTAAGCTGGTTTGGAGTGCACCCTTCTTTGCTCCTGGGGGACAATACACCCCCTCCCGCTGACAAAACTCCCTGAGTTGGGCCACAGTATAGGTTTCCAGGTCTTCTAGCACAAACTCCATTTTGCCCACTCAGGTCAGAGGACAGTTATTTGCAGAAGCTATGCAGGGGGGTACCTTATATAATACCTCCTCCCACCACCAGAGTAAATTTGGAAAAACAAAAACTCACAATTAGGAAGGCCGCTTTGAGAAAACTCCAGGTGTAGGCCTATGGACTACCCACAGTTATTGTCGAGTATACGTAGGCACAGCTCAATCCCGCCGCTGAACACCAATTATGTTAGAAAAAACCCACTCCCACACCGGAAGGGTGGTGGTAATGGGATTTTTCCAGACATACACTGTGGTAGCTTGGCTCGAGTGGTCAGGGGTCAGGCACCGTGTTAAGCATACGTCATACCCACACAATAACCATGCGTGCATCCGTTCCAAAAACGACACTACACCTTAAAAATTATACTGAAAATATATCTCTTTATCTTCTTTTCTCTTAGTTGCTGATTAAATAAATAATAATACAATCACAGTACACAAGGCTTTTTCTTAAAAAGTGCAGGTTAAATAAATAATAACACTTTACAGGTGCAATAAATAGGATCAGGTCAAATAAATACTGTGAGGCAATAAATACTGTGCAGGAATAAGTTAGCTCAGGACAATGAATACATCACAGGAATAACTTAGATAAATACAATAAATACAGTACCCTCAATAAATAATATCAGCCAACAATGACATTTGTAAAATCAGATCACATTTAAAATACTATGGGCAGATTTGGCCCAGTCACAGCTTATGGTTAGATGGATGGCCTGAGGGGTATACTCCCTGGCTTGGACAAGGCTGAGGCCTAAACTGAGGTAGATCAAGGGGGAATCTAGAGATCTTGCTCTCCCACACTACACAACCCCTCTGTATTAGTCTCAGCTCACCCCTGGCACAATCAAGCTGGTTCCAGCACCTCTCTAGCCCCTAGGATAGTCTCTCAGGGCTCCACAGGGCCTTAGGCGCCCTCTATTCCACTTACTGCCCTTTTTATGAAGCTCCGACGCCGCTGGAGTCGTGTCGACGCCGTGAGGCGGTTCCGGTTCGATGTCGGCGGCCTCGGCTCAATGACAGTTCTTGTCGACGCCGGTATGCGGTTCCGGTTCGATATCGGCGGCCTCGGTTCGATGTCGGCTCCGGTTCAATGACGTCGGGCAGTCTTGGCTCGATGTCGACTTCTGACGGCTCCGGTTCGATGTCGGCGGCCTCGGCTCGATGTCGACCTCCGGTTCGATGACGTCGGCTGTCTTGGCTCGATGTCGGCTTCCGACGGCTCCGGAGTGCGAACTCCACTCCCGACCTCCGGTGCTCCTTTCCTCAGGTTCCGGCGACTCCGGAGTGCAACCTCCACTCCCGACCTCCAGCACGCTTCACCTCGGTCTCCGGCGACTCCGGAGGGCGGACTTCACTCCCCTGTCGACGCCGCACACTCGACCTCGGGTGACTTCCTCCTCGACCTCTGGTACTCTCCACGACCTCCGTCGGCGCCCTCTCTCGACCTCTGGCGGCTCCGGGTACGACGTCTGCTTTCCAGTCAGCGCCGCTTCTCCACCTCGGGCTCCAGGTCTCTAGGCTTCTCGACGTCGGACTTCAGGTAGTTACCAGTAACCAGGTCAGGTACTTGCTGTTCTTTACTTTTAAGGCCTGTTCCTGCTGTCCAGGTCCTTAAGATGGTTTTTCTTGCTTTCTCCCACACAGGGCTCCAGGCTGGGCTCAGTCAGTAGGGACTAGTATCAAGGGTGGGTTTATGGACCCCACTCCAGGCACAAGTTTCCACCCCTGCTGCCTCACTCCTTCCTCCTTCAGGTTTCTGCTGCTCTCTCTTCACCAGTCAGGTGCCAACTGCCAGCTCCAACTGTCAACTCTGACTTAGCTTCCCAACATTCTAAACCGCCTCCAACTGTCACAGGGTTCCAGAATGTTGCAGAAGGTTCTAGTAGGTTCCAGTGATGTCACAGGTGACGATGGGTGGCCTCCATTTTGTGCTCCAGGCCCTCAGACAGAAGTTCCAGGGGTAGATAAAATGGCTCCCTGAATCTGCATCAATACTAAAAAGTCTGGTGGTTCCCAAAAAGAAAAAAATACTAACAGGGTTTGAGGCAAAAGTGGGACAAAATAAATAATGATGAGGAGGGACCACCCAAAGGGCTGACAGGTCTAACAGTTACATTATAAATCATTAGTTGACGGTACCATAATCATTTTAGGAATTGTGGTGTTTTCTAAGGTGATTTTACCATGTGAAAAAGCCTTCTGCTGGGATATCATGAATCATGTTTGAGAGAAAACTATTTTCTCATGCTTTTCCCACAGAGGTTTGGAAGGTGATCTATAAGCTAAAATGAGAGCATATTTTCTGTAAATTCACATTATCTTTCTCAGACATGTGAGAACGAAGTCTGACATTCTCAGTAAAACATGAACATCCAACAAGGGCAGAGACTGTCAGTTGATTCCTTTGTGTTCTACTGCAGCTTCCCAGAGTGTTCTAAAGAACAACTAGAGCGCTAACAGTCCTACTTATGACAAACGTATTGCACACCTGAAGCCCTCTTGATTGGAATAAAGTGGTAACTCTTAAAACATTTAATTTAAAAAGGAACAAAATGAGGGGGTTCATTTTGCCATAGAAAGTATGATTAGTGCTGCAGAAAGAAAAATTAGGGCACATTTTGAGTGACTTCTCAAATCCTCTTCTATTTCATTAACAATTCTGACATGCAGACTGAAACATGCACTTTCAATACCAGCAGCAGACTTCCCTGGTGAGCAGTAGCTTTACTACAATGATCTAATGAGCAACTAGAGTGCTAACATTCAGAATTTATGGCAAATGTGTGACATATCTGAATACCTTCTTGATGGAATCAAAGTAAAAAACTGAAAGCATTTCCTACTGAGGAGACCGCAATAAATGAGGAAATTAAGAAACTTCATAACAAATAAATCTCCCAAGATGGCCACCAGAGACAAAAGAGCCCAAATGCAGCACAAATATCACCCAGATGTAGCCCACATGTAGCCAAATGACAGAAGTGTGCAAAACACTTTTTATTTTTTGTTTTTGCAGTTTTATATAGTGCAGACTTGTCAGGTATTGGAGTGCTTTACATGAGCATTGGTTACATCACACAAGAACAAATTCATTTTGGTTGTAGACATGGGGAGATTAAGTGATTTGACCAGAATCACAGAATGTCGAGCTGAATCAGAAACTCCAACCTGGTTCCCCAGTTGCAAAGTCTGCAGCTCTGGAAGTAACACCACATCTTCTCCCCTAAGTGCAACATTTAATCAAATGGTCAACTGAATAAAAAAACATAAAGATAACAAATATTTTAAAAGTGCTTTGTCGCTATTTTAAAACTCCGAAAATATGTCCTCATTTTAGTTTTTTAGAGTACTAACCATAATTTTGATGCAAATAAGACCCTCTCATATATGTAATATCTCAAGGAAATGCTCGAGGTATTACAGTTTTGATTACATCAAGATGACGTCAGGCGTGTCACACTTTTGTAATAAATATAGAATATTAGCAATCTAGTTCACGGGTACTCATAGTACGGCCCGCGGGCCGCCAGCGGCCCGGCAAGCCTTTTTTGGCGGCCCGCGGACCTTGCAGACATCATACCGGTGCTTGTTTTTTTTTTTTACAGAGTCAGCAAACACAGACTCTCTTAAAGACCTGTGAAGTACTCGGGTGGGGCTGTGTGTGTGCCCGGGAAGGGAAGCTGCCTCGGCTGCCACACAAGCGGGGGTGAGGTGACAAAGATTGACAGAGGACAGCAGGGTGTGAGAGTCGGGTGAGGTGACAAAGGGTGACAGAGGGCAGTAGGGAGAGAAAGAAACAGACATAGACAGATAGAGATAGAGACAGAGATAGACAAACACAGAGACAGACTGACAGATAGAGACAGAAACAGATAGAGGCAGAGACAGATAGAGACAGAGACAGATAGAGCCAGAGCCAGATAGAGGCACAGACAGGGACAGACAGACAGATAGAGGCAGAAACAGACAGAGATAGAGACAGACAGAGACAGGGACAGACAGAGACACATAGAGGCAGAGACAGGGACGGGGCAGATAGATAGAGACAGAGACAGGCAGAGGCGGAAAGGGAGACAGAGGGAGGGAGACAGAGACAGGGACAAACAGAGACAGGGACAGACAGAGACAGATAGAAGCAGAGACAGGGACAGACAGATAGAGGCAGAGACAGAGAGACAGAGAGATGGAGAGGGAGACACATAGGGAGACAGAGGGAGACAGAGGGAGACAGAGGGAGGGAGACAGAGAGGGAGAGATATGTGTATGCCGGGTCCGGTCGCTCAGTGGACTAAGGCGTCCGCTGCAGGCGCCTGTGTTCCACCTCATGGTCACAGATTTTTTTTGTTGCTCTAGCCCCACACCCTCCCCCAATGACCCCGCCCCCATGGTGTGGCCCTCGGCCACTAACCACAATGTAAATTTGGCCCCAGAGAGAAAGTTTGTGAGTACCCATGATCTAGTTGTTCATTAGGATACTGTTGAGAGGCAGAGGCCAGGGGCACTGACTATGAAAATTGAAGGCAGGTAGGAGGGTGCAGAGGCAACAATTTGACCACACTGGAAGGGCAGTGGCAGCTCAACAGACTATGGAGGGCAGTGGAGTGGGGGGGCAGGGGCAACAAACCAACAATACAGGACTGGCAAGAGAGGCTGTGGCAATATAATAGACCATTGTGGGCAGAAGGAAGAGGCAGTGGTAGTACAACCATACATGCCAACAGACCCGATTCAGCCAGGAAACGTCCAATGTTTTTAAGCTCAAATGGGCATTATTTGATCTGTCTCCTGTTTACAATCTCCTCTTTTTCAATGTAACTCAAAGGGGAAAATCAATACCCCAGTTTTTTTCAAAATCTGCCTCTTACCAAGTTCAAAATGTTCGCAAGTATTGTACATTGGATCATGGAAGGCAGGAGTAATTGGGGTAGGGACATGGACTCGGATAACAGAGGACAGGAGGGACATGGAGAGGTGCACCAAACTGACCCTACAGGGCAGGCATCAGGGTTTGCAGCAGCACAATACACCACACAGGGCAAGCGGGACGGGAGTGAAGCACAACAATCCATAGAAAGCAATAGGGAGGGGACAGGACCATGCACATGGACAACAGAGAACAGAGGGGAAAGAGGTAATGGTAGCTAGCTGACCATAATGGACAGACAGGAGAGAAAGCTGCAGCATAACAGAAGGAGGGAGGGAATAGGGGTCTGCACATGGAAACAGAGGCCTGGGGGCAAGGGAGCAGGGCAGGAGCAGCAAGATGACCATGGAGGTCAGGCAGGATGGGCACAAGAAGCAAGACACACCATGGAGAGCAACAGTGAGACTATGATGGCATACACACAGACCATGGAGGGAAGGTGGGAGGGGGTCAGGGGCAGCTAGCTGACCACGCAGGGAAGGTGGGAGGGGCCGTGGCAGCACAGAAGACCATGTATGGCAAGCGGGAGGGTTAGTGGCAGCACAATGGCTATGATGGGCAAGAAGGAGGGTGCAGGGGCTTGCACAAAGGACCATGGAGGATACAAGGGAGGGTCAGGACCTGGGCACAGACAAGAGAGTTCAGTGGAATGGGGCCTCACAACAAACCACGCGGGGCAGGCAGGAGGAGCAGTTGCAGCACAACAGACCAGGGAGGGCAGAAGGGTGTGGCAGTAAATTGGACCATGGAGGACAGGAGGATGGGGATAGGGACATGGAATGTGGACAGGCAGGGTGGAGGTGGCAGGGACAGGTTACAGTCATCTGACAATGCTAGGCAGGTGGGAGGGAAGTGGCAGCTCAACAGAACACTCAGAGAAGATAGGACTGGCAGGTCCATGGAACATAGTGGGCAAAAAGGATGGAGGAGGGGCATGCACCAAGACATTGGAGGGCAGGGGGAAGGAGAATAGGGGCAGCAAGCTAAGCACAGAGGCTAAGCAGGAGGTCAATGATGGGGCATAGAATTGGGCAATGGAGGGCAGGAGGAGTGGACTGGTACATCATGCTAAATGGAGGGCAGTGGCAGCACATCAGACCATGCATGGCAGGAGGGAGGAGGCTATTCCATGGATTCACACAACAGAGGATAGGGAGGAGGTGGATGGGGCAGCAAGCTAACTGTTCAGAGAAGGCGGGTATTAGGAACTTCATTGTTTTTAAAATGTGTGTCTGTGCGAACTACTTAAAATATGAACAAGTATGCAGCATAATCTCACTTTTATTCAGGAAGAAGAGGACGTTTGTGACTATGACTCCGGGCTCACTTGGCAGAAACACCCCCTGACCCTCCACCCCCATGGCAAAATCGAATGCCTGTGAAAAGGGTAGGTGAACGCAGTGTTATATAGAATATAGTCCTGAGAGCACGATTGAAAATGAAAACTAGATATAATGTATGGTATAAACTATGCACCAAAAAGTGTGTTATAAGATGAACCGGGCGTGAAATATAATATGCAATACATTGTGCGCAATGACAGATTCATTGGAGGCACTAGGGCGTGCAATGCGATATGTACCTTGGAGTGTATTATGCACAGGGCAGTGTTGTGTAACCTAACTAGTCTCTAAAGTTGTAATATAAAATATGTGCTGGGGAGTGTAACGTTGCATATGCACTGTGACAAAGATATGGATCCCAGATTGTAATATGCATGGCATAACGCTGTGCGTTATAACATAGGCATCGAGGAAGGCACGTTAGATGGGGCAATATGACCCGTGCGAAGGCAAGTGTGGCATGAAATATTCACGGGGTGGTGTTACAGTGCACATGGGCTAGAGTGTCATAGCATACGCTCTAGCTGGTGGAATACAACACAGAGGTGTGTGGCACTAGGTGGGCACTGGTGGGTGTAACACAGCATTGGGCTCAGCCAGGAGCGCGCTGTGACTCTCAAGTGAGATTTGTCTCCTTTCCAGAGAGTAAAATAAAAAGTATTACACATCCGGTGGTGGATGTGTGTTTTATTAACTGTGAGGGGGGTTTCTTGCATAGTTTTGGTCGAATTTTTGTCGAATCCCCTTTGAATGGCTTTGTGTGCATGTGTATTAAATGTGCCCGTCAATAGCTACCCATGTTTGTATAAATAAACGACAAGGGTGTCTACTTGGAGAGTACCCACCGGCGGGGGCGCCGTGATTAGGCACAGTAGGGCGTCAGACACGTCAGAGCTTCACTAACAGTGTAAATACATTCCACGTGGATTAATTGTATGCATAGTCGCCTTTTAATGAATATCACGCAAATCGTCATGGTGATAGGTACGTACGGTTTGTCCAGGATGTCCTAGGTGTTTCTATTAATATATATAAAAAAAATAATAAAAAACAAAGGCCGGCCTAAGTGGCCTGAGGAGGGGGGCAACGCAGCCCTCCTCCTAAAGAATTTTTTATTTAAAAAGGCCATGCCCCGGGGGTTGGGGTCCCCGGGGCCGATTAAGGCACGGGAGGGAGGCCACGCGGCCCCCTTCCAAATTTCTTTTTTTCTAAAAAAAAAATTAGGGGGTAGGCCCTGGGGGATGGGGTCCCCAGGGCCAATAAATTAGAAAAAGAAGGGGGGCCACACAGCCCCCTTCTTAAAAAAACATAAATAAATAAAAGACCGGCATCGCGCCGGAGGCCATGCCCCCTCCTTGCAGCACTCTGCAAACGCGCCCCCTGGCGAGTTGTAAGTTGGGGAATTAATTCCCCTTCAATACTGAGGGTCCCTGAGGGCCAACTAGCCCAACAGGCATCTCCAGTATGCGCCAGGGAGATACATTGCAGACAGGTTTTCTAGAACGCCCCTTTTTACACCTCTCTGCAACGCAGCTCTGTGGCGCTTACTGGAGGTACCTAGTGGGCTAGTTTGACCCCAGGGGCCCTTAGGATTCAAGGGGACTTAATCTCTCAACTTAGAACGGCCACAGGGCGCGTTTACACAGTGGTGAAGGGAGGGGACGGGGCCTGAGGGGACGTGTGCAAACATGCCCTGTGGCGCGTTTTAAGAGGTAGTTTTAATCCCCCTGCCCTATTATATACTAGGGGCTTACAGAGGAGGTCCTGCTAATCACATGGGGACCCCAACGCATAGTGTTCCCTAGTGTATGTAGGTGTTTTCACTGTATTCTAAGTGTCTTTTAACATTGCACTGACTCTAGGACTGGTTAGTCAGACTTAGTTACCACCAGTATCCATCTGAAAAAGTTGAGGGTATAGGATGATTTTGCAACAAGGCTTCTTTCTGCTCTTCTGTTTGTTCTTTCTACATGTTATCCTTCTTCCTGCACTTTTCTTCGTCTTTGAGGACTTCTGTTGCTTCTTTCTGCATTTCTTGTTTTTCTTTCTGTGCGTTTTTTCTTCTTTCTTCACATGTCCTATCTCTGTAGGCATAGTTAAAAATTAGCATTTAAAAAACCTTTGAAATTCACTGAAAATACCATAGGTTTCAGGCATGTTATAGTTAGGAATTAGCATTTAAAAAACCTTAGAAATTTACTGAAAAAACCATAGGTTTCAGGGGCGTTATAGTTAGCTGGACTTTTCACTTGTACAAAACCATTGAAATTCCCCCGTTATAGCTAGTTCAGCTAACTATAACTCACGCGCCCGCAATGCACTGCCGATGACGTCACATATTACATCACTCATGACATGGTCAGTGACATCACTGATGACATCTCAAATGACATCACTGATGACATCCCTGATGACATCATCCTTGTGATAGAGTGGCAGACCTCCTCTCACCCTAATATAGCCTTTGATACACAGATTCAAAAATAGAAACTAACATTTTCAAAACAATGGACATACCAATACCAGTTACAACAACCTATTCAGTATTTCTAAGATCCACATAAACATCCACTCATTCACCAACAGTCCTATACAGTCACTCATACATGTACTCACTCATCATATGTACTCATACACCTATATATCCTGTTACACAACGCCACTCATCCATAGAGTTACTCACACACATAGTCACTCATGCTAATAAAGAATCAAACATCCATTTACTTGCATATACAGTTATACACACACCACCACACTTACTTCTACAGAAACTTACACATACTTAGTCTTTTAAACAATCACTTATAGAAACACATACTTATTCATACAGGAACTCTTCCAATCTCTCACTCTCACATATACTCACTTATATACACCAAAAGTCACATATACTAGTTTAAACATATGTAGTTACTCATAAAGATACTATTGAGACAGTCACTCACTCACTAACACACCCGTACACACACTCATCCACCCATACAGTCCTGCACACATGCTGTCTTCAACACATACAAACAGTGAGTCACTCATTCATGCATCTATACACTACGTAATACCCCCCACCGAACCATAGAGACACTCAGACACTCATACTGATACTCAAAAAACCAACTAATAACCTATATAGACACTCATGTAGCTACTCACCAACCCATGCAGCCACTTATACACAAAGTGCGAGACTGATAAAGATATTTACATATTTAAACATTACTCACTAAGCCATGTATTCACTAAGACACACTTAATCAGTCAGTTATACAATCAATTTTTCAAAAGAAATCATCCATTTAGACACTTATATACCCATTTATTCTTCCATCGACCTTGAGATATACATATATAAAACATATTTAATTTTCAGAAAAACACACATTCACTGGATGATGTCATCAGTGATGTCATTTGAGATGTCATCAGTGATGTCATGAGTGATGTCACTGACCATGGCATGAGTGATGTAATATGTGACGTCATCAGCAGAACATTGCGGGCGCACGAGTTATAGTTAGCTGAACTAACTATAACGGGGGAATTTCAATGGTTTTGTACGAGTGAAAAGTCCAGCTAACTATAACGACCATGAAACCTATGTTTTTTTCAGTGAATTTCTAAGGTTTTTTAAATGCTAATTCCGAACTATAACATGCCTGAAACCTATGGTTTTTTCAGTGAATATATATATATATATATATATATCATAGACTGCTCACTCTATAACTCCATACCACTCCGCTGGAACAAAGCGAGATAGGACCCAAATAGGTGCTTGATAGATTTTATTCACAAGCCACTCTCCACCATTTTTTTTTTTTTTTTTTTTTTTTTTTGGTGCTTGATAGATTTTATTCACAAGCCACTCTCCACCATGACGCGTTTCGGCAGCTTCTCTGCCTTGATCACATGACAGCGCAAACACGGGAGACATTCGTTTTTAAAGTGATAGTGCAAGGTCACATGATACATTCAATACCATCAACATAGAAAACATACTGTAAAATTACAAGTGTATAATTTAAAAGAAAGACATCAGGAATTGCTTATTTAATCGCTAAATGCCACTCATTATAACAGGACCTGATTGTCATGACTGTTGTTGATGTAATGTTTCAATATTTATATACCCAACATGTCACTTCAAAGGTTAAAATAATGGCCTAAATGCCAAAAGCCTTTGTGTTTTCCGTTTGTTGACTGATTGTTTTGCATAGGACCTTTGTGATAAAAAAGATGATTAACTCGTGTATCCAATAAATATTAAAAAAAGAAAATTTTAAGAAATTAGCAAGAGAACCGGTGTTGAAATTTTCGTAAAGTGCAAGTGCTTAAAAGGTAATAAAATAGTGTGCGCGGTGGATTGGTTATTAATATATAACCTCCCAGAATGTGCAAATGTAATAACTACAAGGATGCTATCTAGTGTCACAGACAAAATGTCTGAGCTATAAGTTCTAAAGAAATATATATCGCCGACTGAAATCACCTATATGCCGTATGCTCAATTAGAATATTAACTTTTACCTCATGGACTGACAAATATATGTTGTGGGGGCTTAGATAATTACTGGACATTCCTAGCTCTAATAGACCTTTATAAATAATGGTATAAAATGTTTTAAATACATAAATACATAAATATAAATATAAATAAATTCTTAAAACATCCACATATAAGATCTATAAAAACCTCCCCTAAAAAAGTAGGTAAAATACCAACATTGTAACATATCATTATTGTCTGTGCAAAGATAAATTAATTAAAAGATCTCAAATCATAAGACAATTGAACAATTTAAGATGAAAGAAGAGTTACGGTTCAAAAAGTGATAGTGAGGTGTGACAAGCATATAATATAAAATATGTTAAAAGAAGAAATTTTTGTACTTAGATGTTGGTATATACAATCTTAAAATTATTCTTCCACATAAATATCCAATCCTAGCATATCACACCATCATCCCACTGAATTCTATTCATCCCTGGCAGTAATTAGGAAATAAAGGAAAGGAACCTGATGCCATTTATACAGCTGATAAAAGTATGTCTAGTCAAGGTATGTGTACAGATCCTCGCTAGTATTAAGACCTCCTGGATTCTTGGTGTCTAGCTCTAAAATGTAGCGTGTTTCAAGGCGCCTAAGTTTTTGTTCCCGATCTCCCCCTCTGTCTAGTGGAGGTATCGTATCAATGACATAATACTGAAGATGTTTTAAATTATTGTCATGTTGTGTCTTGAAATGCCTTGCTACAGGGTAGGTTGGGTCGCTGTTGGTAATGGCTCTAATGTGCTGTAATATGCGCTTGTGTACTTGTAACTTGGTGCTACCTATATACATTAAGTTACACGAGCACTGTAACACATATATAGCAAAGTCAGTGCGACAGGTCAAGTGATGTTTGATTTCTCGGGTCGTACCATTGAACGCTGTCTGGTAAGTGGTTCTATTTGAAGCATAGTTACAAGCCTTACAGACAGAGCATTTGAAAAAACCTTTCCTAGCCACCAGCCAACCCACTTTCTTACTTTCCTCAGGGTTTTTCCTTACTAAAGCTTTTGCCATTGTGGCCGCTCTTCTGTATGTAATGGCAGGTTGTTTAGGCAAAAATGTACCAATTATAGGGTCATCATGAACTATTGGCCAATTCCTTCTTATTATGGTTCTTATCTGTTGTTCCTGCTTGGAATATGTAAGGATGAGTCTAGTGGGCTCAACTAGAGTCTCTCCCTTGTCCTTTCTCTTTGTCACATTATTTATAAGCTCATGTCTCGCGAGCCTTTTTGATTTGTCAATCGCACTCTGGATGGATGCATTTGTATAACCCCTGTCAAGGAATCGCTGTCTGCATTCTTGCTGTTTATTGTTGCAGTCCCCATCCTCACTACATATTCTGCGAATTCGAAGCATTTCCCCATACGGAATGCTGTATATCAAGTGTGGAGGATGTGCACTCGAAGCATGTAACAGAGTGTTCCCTGCCGTTTCCTTACGATGCAGTGAAGTATTCATGCAATTGTTCACTATGTTGACCTGAACATCTAGGAAGGTTATACTGGTGTTGCTTATGTTGGAAGTGAACTGTAGATTTACATCATTAATATTTAACGATTTGACAAATTCAATGGCTTTATCCTGGGTTCCCTGCCATATAATGAATAGGTCATCTATATAGCGTAACCAGCATACGATGTTGTCTTTGTATGTCTCCTCATACGTTTTCATGAGGACCAGCTCCTCCCACCAGCCCATGAAAAGACAAGCGTAGCTGGGGGAAAAACTGGCCCCCATAGCAACGCCTTGAATTTGCTGGAACATTTGATGTTTGAACATAAAGTAATTGTTCTCTAAACAGAAACCCAACATGTCCATTATCAACTTGTTATGCTGTGCATAGTATAATGGTCTATTTGCCAAAAAATAGTCAACTGCCCTTAGACCATCCTGGTTCTTGATGCACGTGTATAGTGAGGATACATCCAAGGCCAGGAGAAAATATCCTTCTTGCCATCTGATCTTGTCAATTTTCCTGATGAAATCCCCAGTGTCCTGCACAAATGATTTCAATTCTTTCACATGTTCTTGGAGGAAAAAATCAATATAGCGTGACATGTGCTCTAATGGTCCATTGATGGCAGCGATTATTGGTCTCCCGGGGGGCTTGTGAATGTTTTTATGAACTTTAGGAATAAAGTACATAGATGGAGTTTTTGGGTGTTCTGTTTTTAAATATTTAAACTCTTCCATACTCAAAAGCCCCACACTCTTCCAGGCCAATAACTTAGAATGGAATTGATATATATATATATTTTTTTTTTTTTTTTTCACTGAAAAAAACAAAGGTTAACTGGAGGTTATTGTTAGGTGAAAATGTCACCTAAAACAGACCACTTTAAACAAACAAAACAACTAAAATTCAACAGTTATACATATCTCAAATACTTAGGCATAATTGATGCATAAAACTATTGCTTTGTAATAAATAGTCCCTGTCTGCTAAAGGTTCAAGATAAATCAGCTTCAATAAACTTGGAAGCTTGTCTTGAAGATTAAAAATGTCAAAGTGAGCTACAGTCAGATCCATGGCTTTCAATGTCACAGACTTGTTATTATGACACAAACAATTTCAGAGTTTTTAAGGGTTTATTGGGGACACAGAATATTGTCTCACCTCATTTTGGAGTGATAAAATGGCAGCAGTCGGAATTGGTAGGAAGATGCCTATATCCCAAAAGACAGCCATCTCAACATCTTCAAGGCAAAGTAGTAGACCAAGGAAAATTCACACAGAAAAGCCTTGTGCATATTACACTTTACCTTCACAATGTTTCTAACTTGCTAAACTGACTGAAATATAACCCCAAGACATTAACAGTGGCTTAGATTCATTGAACCATTTCACCTATCACTTGCTTCTCCATACTGATTTTCCTCAGCACTAAGTTACATCTGTGGCCATAAATAGCCATGGATCCTACTTCTGTTAATATAGATTTTGTAAATCGATCTCACAAATTAGCTGTTGTTCATACGTTCAACATGTATCTATGTACATGGTATTTGTAGAGTACAAACCTAAAACAAGGAAGTGGAATGCTATAAATAGTCAAGGAAAAAGATACGCTCAACAAATGAATGAAGTGGTTGCTGGATTCTGGGAAAGGAGTAATCTTTTACTGCATCATAAAATAGTGTTCTTTACAAAGGCTAATCTTCAGCTCTTTCTTAAATTGGAGCAGGATTCGGGCAGTCCTGATGCACATAAAGATGATTGTTCCAGATCAGCTTAGGTACGCAAATAATGTTGGTGAATTGTGCCCAGATCTCTTTAAATAATGAGGATGATCAGCTGACAACTCACATATCATTTCAATGCACTCAACGCACAAGAGGTACATAAATTAGGTAGGAAAACTTCTGGGAAGCGTATGAATAATGACGGCCTTTCCAAAATCCATGCTCTGCCACCCACTCTGAACAACCATGGTAATGCCTACTCATAAACTAATGAAGTTGATTCACCAAAATGCCACTGGTTATGGGATGTGACATCAGGCACTATCTCCCAATCATGTGTTTTGAGGAAGAAAAGCAAGCCTCCATAGTCAGATGTTGTTAAATCATTCCGAAACATAGGACGGAATTTTTATGAATAGTAGTAAATTGACTATGAAGACAAGAAAGTTCACCATTTAAGTAAAAGATGGAAGTGATTTATAATTTTGGGTCTTAAAACTTGTATTTCACGAAGTAAGGGTTTGATTCACTAAACGATTACTGAACCTCACAATTGTAGTCTTAGGCCTTTGATGTTCACAGATGTACTCATTTTTGGAGTTACATGCATATCCCAAAGTATGCACGAGAATCTACAACACACACACATATAGGTGTGTGTGTGTATGTGTGTGACAGGCGCGCAATGCCCATTGGGCTCAAAAGGCTTCAGCCCCCCCATCGTGTGTATCAGCCCGGCTGAGACAGCTTCCCGGGCACACAGCCGCACCCTAGTACTTCACAGGTCTTTAAAAAGACCATTTACTTGTTTTCGAGGCTGTGTTGTTTTTCACCCCTTCGTAGAGCCCATGCATCTCCACTCTGCATATGGCTGGGAGAGTCAGCCCCCCCCCCCCGAAATTTTTAGCCACCCCCCCCCCGAAATTTGACTCTAGTTGCGCCTTCGGTGCGTGTGTTTGTGTATGTGTGTGTGTGTGAGACTTATAAAGTGTGAAGCTAGTTACAATGCAAAGGAGAACCGTAAAGCATGAGGTATCAATGATTACTAGAAGAAAACAAGCATTTGCAATGCAATAGGTCTCGCATTATTAAAGTTTGAGCTATTGGTGTTGCATTATTTAGCAATGCCAATAGCTCAAACTTTAATAATGCGAGACCTCACGTGCCCACCTTACATGAACGTAACGTAAACTCAGACTGCAAATCACATTTACAACCACCCCACAGTGAAAACAATTGTGATTCGTTCTCATTTGTGGAGTGTCACAACGCGCAGTTTAGGCATTTCTTTTCAGGTGTAAGCATCGATTAATAATAATAACCGTGATAACCATAATACTATTATTGTCAGCAGTGTGAGTGTAGGAGACCGCATCTGTAATATTTGCTAGTTTTCTCTGTCTTTAGCTAGATAGTATGCAGAAATTACAGATATTTGCAATCCACATGTAGTTCTGCCCTTATTAACCCAGGTGAGGCCTCCTCTGCTGACGGTGTAGAGTGAGACAGCACACAGACTGTTTAAAAATAAACTCCCCTCTCTTTGCTTAAACGTGGGGACACTGTTTAGTTATTTATGAAAGGTAATTTATGTCAAGGGGGAGAGGATGTGGCGTACTGACAAGAGCTGCCTACTTTGGAATTGGGAAATGAGGTTTTCGAATGGTTAACCCGGCTCTCCCCATGCCACCCTGTGTGCCCCGGAGGATTACAGAGGCTGACAGGATGAATGATTAACTCATCTGTCTACTCGTCTCCCCTCAACCCCCTCTGTTACCCAAAGACCCTCACTGAGGACCCCAGAGGATGCACTCTTCCTGACAGGGTATCTCAAAGTCAATCTAATCAATCAGTCGAAATTGGTTGTCTGCCTATACACCTCACCACTTTCAAATGTCACTAGCCGCCACTGTGTAAAAGATGTGCACAGCTTATATTCTACCTCTAAAACACACCTATATCCTCTCACCAGTGTACACACCACCAATGCCAAAGAAGTTAATTTAAATAAGCAATGACCAAATGCACAGAGCATAGCATTGAAGACATGTAATTAGATGTGGGCAAAACTGTAATGACACCAGCGAAATTCTCTGTGTTATACGAAATTAGCAAAAAGTTTTTGAAACTTTATATTAAGCAATTTTGCTTAACTTTTTTAGCGGACATGGATATTACATAGAAAGACTCATGTGATACCGGTAGTATCTCACTAAGAGACATTTTGTGTTCAAACTAGTCTCCTGCCATTGCCGTGCAAGATTTTTTCACACAGGAAGCTCCTTTAAAAATAACACACAGGATTCTGGCAAGCCACATTTTGTTACAAAAATGTAATATTATTCTATAAATTCTCAGGGATTTCCTCGAAATTTTCTAAACAGTTACATAATTTTGTACACCCTGAGCAGAAAGAAACAAACAGCAAAACACTTAGGTACACACATCCATACATATGTTCCACTTAGATCCTCTATCCAGTATGACTCACCTGTAAACAATATGAAACACACCCATTATTATGTGAACAGACAACTTTGTCTCTGACTTTCTGTTGCTGTAAAGAGCTCCCTGATTCCAAAAGCGTTACAGGACTATGCCCAGAGCTTCCAGTGGGCCGGGTCTCACCGGTGCTGAGCACCGGCAGTTTGTTAAAGGGGGCCTCGAAACGGGTCTCTATCGGGCTCTGTTTTGTGCCATGTCACAGGCTGTCTGTTTTTATCCGGACTGCAGTGACAGCAGGCACATCATGTGCGCTTCTCACACTGCTCACTTCTCACTAGTGGAGAAGTTACTGCATGACGTCATGCCAGGTGAGGTTGTAGGGGAAGGGAAATCCTTTACAGAGAGTCATCTTCTCTCTGGATTTCCCTTCTGTTTTTTAAACTCAGGAGAAGCAACTTTGTCGTAGTGTCACCAGAGTGAAAGCTTTTTCAATATTACATACAAGCCATAGTTGCTGCCTATTTATCTTATACAACTAACAACCATTGACAAAGCCAATAGTCCTGACTTGTTGTAGGTATGATGTTACTTGTTGTATCATATATCTGGATGCAATTACATAAACCGCAAAATACAAGTCGGGCGGCACACTATGCATAACAGATTTTTAGTTTATGTGTTTTTAATCTACGCCCTTCATTACATTGGACATGCCCCTGCGAGAGACCAGTGCTAAAGAATTGCTTGGGACATACCATACCATAACAGGATTCCAAGAAAGGGCACATAAGACCATTTTTACCATCACAAAACAGTTAAACGAGATGCATTATTGTGAAGCACAAAACATGCAAACATCCCCGTCTCAAATCCAAACGCACACATTTGGTAGGAGACGGTGGAACCTCTGTGTGCTGAAACCATAAGCCCTTGGGTGTTTTCTTCGTGTATAGTGGCTGAGAAGTTTCTTACGAAATAGGCAAAGGACTTGGTACTCTGCTCCCACCCTCTCGTGATTGGTTAGGTCAGTGGTACATGCAGTCTTCTTTCACGACAGGTAACTCTCTAACAAGACAGAGACACATATACTTGTCAAGCGATAACTAGAGATTTAACTGACTCTTGTCTAGACCTGCCAACCTTCTGAACTGCTGACGAATCTCTAAATGTCCTTACACGCTAGGATTCTTCCGATTGATATCAGTTCTGTGAGCTGACTCACAGAGACATGAAAGCTGCTGCCGGCTGTTCTAAGATGGGCTCGAAGAATAACACAGCTCTCTTAATCGCAAGCGAGAAAGATGGCGGAAATCGCGGAAGCGTGCCCGGCGATTCCACTGGGGGCAGCCACCCGCACTCTATACTTCACTATACCGCAGGGACTTCAGAAATTAGTCAGGCAGAGCTCTTTAAATGGCAATTCATTCTGCAAACATAATTAAAAATGAATGATTCCGCACGTACGCTTCACCGGGGGACATCGATGCGCGCTTCGCGAGGCCAAGGGGAAACACAGTTGCAGCTCGCAAAGGCTTAATGCTAGCGTGCGACTGCTCAGAAAACGACGCGGCTCTTCCCTACACCGCGCTTGCTTCCTTTCACACCCGGCTTATGAACTTGGAGAAAAGTGTTCCTCTTGCCTTCAAGGGAATACATTTAACTCACTTGCAAATTCCAACCAGTGGTGCGCGCGCACGACAGAGGAGCGGGGGGAGGGAGCACGGCAGCGGCGCAAACACGCGCTGCTGCGCATGCTAGACACGGACGAGAATGGGCTTTGCAAAGGCGGGACATGCACCAGCCTTTGCCCAATCCCATGCCGTTTTTTTTTAAAAAAACACGCTAAAGCCAATGGCGGGCGGCGAAAGTCTGCTCACACGCACGAGCGTGTGAGCAGCTTTCAGAACCCCTTTACAAGAGGTCTCACGCTGCGCGAGCAATGTTACACACTGCAACGCTAGGCACGAGACATAAAAATGAGGGGAGGTAAAATACAGAGAAAGATGGGGCTGCAAATTTAGAGGGAATAGGAACCAAGGTGGGTAAGAGTAGGACTGATTTTCAGGGGGATACTTGTTTTCAATAATCCTACTCCTTCAGATAGTCAATCTGCAAGTTTAGGGTTGGAAGAAATGTGCATTTGCAAAGCCCCTCCCAATGTTTATTTCTGCATATGATAAATATGATTCTATCTAGACTACTTTCCCTACATCCCCTTAAGATCTCGTATGTTTGCAGCACTTTCTGGCCCTAGCTGCTGATTTACTCTAAAACAATTTTCAGGTAATGTTCGATGAGCAACTTGGGTGTGAATGCCATTGGGAATGTTTGTGAATCACCTCAAATCTTCCACTTTGTGGGTGTTTGGAACCGACAAAATGGCCACTTCCTGACAATTCCAAACTCGCTCCACTCCTGACCACACTTATTTTCAGAAAAACAAGTGATGTGATTACATCCTTCTCTGTGAAGACATCCAGGCTCTAGAACTCATTTCTTTCAAGGACGACCATCTTCCATGACTACTTTGCATTCAGGGAGGTGATAAAGGGATGCATATGCTCAAACAAATGACTAATTCACACACAGTTTTTCCCAGAAGGTAATGGTGTGTGTACATCTGCTGCACCACATCAATACTTCTCTCTGTCGTACCACGAATGTAGGTAGAGCTCTCCACCGTTAGACCCGAGCGCCCTTTTGAACTTCATCAGTGGCATCCAACCCTTCCCAAGGAGATCAGACTACAAACCGATTGTACCAACCTTTCTCAAGCATCAGTATAAATTCTTACCAAATGGCCCAAGGACGGTTTATGTGTATGCAAGCACAACTCTATCTCTCTCACAGCTCTCTGATTCACTCCATGTTTAAGCAAAGCCACAAGTTCACCAAGGCACAGCTGGAGCACCACTCCAAACCACAAGCAACACTCATTTGCACCTCTCAAAACCCAACATATAAACCCACAAGCTACCAACCACACTTACAAATGGAGTAGTCTATTACTCAACAGGGGCGTCTCCTCCACTAGGGCGGAGGAGCGTCGCCCTACTGTTTTCTTGCAGTACGAAAAAGCCAAAACATAAAATGGTTTATTACCATTTTATGTTTGCTTTACACATTGCGGGCGGGCGGGGCTGCGCTGCTCTTCAAGCAGGGGAGGAGTGGTTTTGCCCACTCCTGAGTGTGCAATGACTGCTTGGTCAGCCCTCTCAGGCCTCCCAAAGCAGTCATGCCTGCATGGAGAACATGGCCACCCCATTAGTTCCTAGCAGGGCGGTGTCCCGACCAATCACAACGCTACTTGCAGCGTTGTGATTGGCTTAGGGGAGGGAGCCTGGCTGCCTGCTTACTGTTCCTGTCGGAGGCAGGAGAGCAGGAGCCAAGAAGACGTGGGACCCGGCGGAAAGGTACGCTTAATTATTATTTTTTTTTATTTACTTTCCCCGTGATCCCCCCCCTGAAACCCCTCACACCCGCCCCCCTCGCCCTCCACCCTCCTACCTGTGAGCAATGCCACTGTTACTCAACCACTCTGGGGGCTCATCGGGGCTAAGGGACGATATAAAAATAAGTGTAGGTAATCCCTACCCCAGAGTAACTGCATGCTACTGAGAAGTGCTGGTTCTCGTCAATCAAAAGTATTGACCCCCTGCTGGCACGTGCAGGTACTCTCCTTTTCAAATGATAGAAGTTCAGTTACTCCTCTCTGACAGTACCTGCCTATTTGAAGAACTGGCTACAATACAATACATTACTTTGGCAGGATGCTACCACCCTATTATTGGAAAAGTGGGCAAAAGTGGGCCTGTTGACATGAAATTCCCACAGCTAGGAGCCTTTACATGTCAGTGTCAGCAGAAGGATAAGATCTGTTGCAAATGCATGCACCCCTAGTCAATAAGACCCTATGACGACACAACAGCCCCCCCACCCCGCTTGAAATTGGTATGACGGGGTCGTGTAAATGTGTGGCGTATGGAAAGGGCATGTCGGGTCTCCAGAGAAGTCCCCCCCCCCCCCCCCCCCCCGCAGCATCTTGGAGGCTTCCAGGTCACTATATGCTACCTCAGAGGGAAGGACAGACAGCCTCGACCAATAAGTGGGGGGTGGGGGCTCCACACATCATTATCTGCATAGAGAGTGCTCTGAATGGGTCGCTTGTGACGTCAGCAGCAGACTGCCAAAAGCCTGAGGCCTGAGAGAGCCGCATACCTGTTGCTAGCAAACAGTAAAAGCAGAAGAAGGTGATTTGGTAAAAGGATGGACGAGTGAACAGGCAGAAGCGGAGTGCACGCCCCTCTAGGTAGTTTGCTGCAGTCGCCCAGGTCAGAGTGACAAGAAATATATATTTAGAGAAAATACCTTGAAGATGTTGCTTTGCGTGCTCCGCTTTAAGATTCAAGTGAAAAGTGGGCAAAAGATGGTGCCCCGTTTCATGATATTCACACGAGATTAATTTAATTGCAATGACTCCAAATGAGAATAATTAAATAGATGGTGGTTATCCAGAAAATGTGGCATGGTTTTGGGCCCCAAGAGCCACCCATAGAAAGCCCCTGCAGGTTTAAAAATAAGAGCGATTTGCCCTCTACCCTTTAAAATTCCAAAGAATTCGTATATGATTGCATAGTTTCTAGGCTTGTATGCTACATTGAGCTGTGCAAATCTCCCCCTCCCCTGCCCCCCATCTCCTGGCCTCTTTCTTCCTGCTATGGACCACAAATCTTTCCTGAAAGGATACAGCCGTCACGCCGCTTCTGAACGCATACACATGTGCATGACAAAAGCACGTTTCTCTCGGACATGCCACCTGCAAATATGCGTTCATAAATGAATACATTCCAGGGTCATGAAAACGAGTGTCCAAACTTTGGCCAGATGCAAAACTGAAGTCAGGCATTTAGGTATGTGCCCAAATATTTCCATAAAATAATATTACAAAAGGGGTAGCCTATTCAGTTTGTTTTAGGGAATGGTTGCGGGGGTGAAAAACGGCACTTTACCTAGCCAAACAGAGTGCCCCCAGAGCATTGTACCTCGTGCTGAGTGATTCTTTTAAGACTGTTCGTGATTGTGTATTATCATTGTTTTAAAGATGTTATTTGAAATTAAGTCTTAAATGCTGTGCTCCGCTTGTAAATGCCCTCATCAGTTTGCAAAGCACTGTAGCTGCTTACCTGCCTTCAGATTTCTATGAGTTCATTTCATATGGCGGTTGTCAACTGTGGCCGCTGTACATATAAACTGTGGTGGCATGGTGAGCAAAAGAACAATGCATTGACCCAGAACTGTTGACTGGGGGTGAATGTTTGATTTGCTCAGCATTCCATCCATCATCTGTGTGTCTTTTGTTTTCTCGCCCTAAGTGTGGCTGGCATGCCCAGACGTGGGTCCTGGGCTCACTGTGTCACTGGATTCAAACTAGCCAGGCTGATGAGGGGTGATGTCCTGAAACCGGTCCTAGGATGCTTGTTTCTGGTCCAGACAGGACCTGGCTTGGCAGCTTGGTCTGGACTGTTCCCATGAGGCACAGGGTCAAGACTGATTTGCATATGACTGGGTCTAAACTGGGGTGGCAGGGGGAGCAAAAGAAGGATGGATTTAAGCCAGATCTATTGACTGGGGGTGAATGTTTGATTTGCTCTGCATCCCGTCCATCAACTGAGTGTCTTTTGCTGTACATAGAAAGGCAGGGTGTTTCTCTAAAGGTAGCCAGAATTTGAGAGCTCAGTGGACTAATGCATTGACTGAGTAGACTTGGGCTTAAACCCCCATGCATGAACACATATGTGAACCCCTCTATGGCAACTTTCATCCTCCCCGGGTCGATAATGAAAACTACAGAGTTGGGTTACAGTACTGGAGTCAACAGCGCCAAAAGGCCATCGGGTTAAAGAGCGCTTTATAAATACGCATTGTAGTGTATGCCTCCCACACAACTAACTCGAGAAGTGAAGAGGCACCATAAAAAAACAACGTCCACTGCAGCTCAAAGGACCTACCTCGGCGGCTGGGACACACTTTGCGGGACGCAGACGAGAAGCAGGAAGACTAGCGGCAGCGCCAGTAACGTCGCAGCCTTCATCCTCCCGGCCTAAAGAGAGAGATCCCTGGAACACACGAAGAAAGGCTGCCAGCAGACCACAAGTGCAAGCAACAAAGGGTCCCCAAAACGAAGCTTCAAACTCCTTCAAACAGCCTGACGCGGCAGCGGCTCCGCGACCCGTCACGCACAGCTGGCCCAAACCGGCTTTGGCGCTCCCTCGCGCCCCTTTGGAGTTCCCACTGCTGCGTGTAATGAGAGTGCCAGCAGGAGCGGGGCAGCCGCCGAGCGCAGCCAAAGCCCAAGTTTCACAGCCCACTTTCAGCAAAAATAATTAGAAACAGTTGCACGCCCTGGCGGTTTATTTTGACATGGAAAGCGCCCAGTTCATAGCCTCCTTTCGGAAACTCTCATTCCTGGCGTGCCAGAGCTGCGTGCGTTTATTTTTTTTATCAGAAGCAGGGAGCTGGTGTGCGTTACTTAAATGAGCTGTATGTTAACGAAATAACGCGGTTCAAGTCCTCAGTCGCCGGTTGGCAAGAAAAGGCGTTCAAAGCAAATGCCAGGTCGGCAGAGTTTCACTTTGGAGTACATGGAATGTCATGTTTTGTAGCACTAAGGGTTTAGGGAATGTAATGGGAACGCATTTATAAAGCGCAGCGTTCACCCGAAAGGGCACTTTGGCGCTAGAAACGAGACTGACAAAAGGCATTGGCTAACATTTGTAGTAGAGTGGGGAGATTAATAGAAAATAAAAGTTTTCAGCATCTTCCTGTAGGGTATATGACAGCAGATGGTTTTCATTCCTAAAGGTCCCACCATTGGAGAGAGAACGCCCCGAGATACGAGTCTCCTGTGCAGGCTGTGACTGGGACAGAATACAGACCAGGGAACCGAATTAAAAGTGTCAACCATTACAAAAGGCATAGGCTATAGGGGTGAACAGGGGTTGGTATTATAAAGGACCGCAGCATTCTTGATACCTGCATTGATTTTTTGAATCTTAGAAGCAGAGTAAATTGTAAGTTGATCACAGACTTCTTACAAAGAAATGTTTAAGCAATTATTATTATTTCTCCAGTTAGGTTAAGCAAAGATTAGGCTCACGTGGCGTACTTCAGCTTCACAAAGATGTGCTTTGCAGCTTCACTAAGAATTGAGGTTTATGTCATCTTTTTGTAGGATGCAACCTAGAATATGACAAGCTTTTGTACAGATTCTTTTTTGATCTTAGCGATAAGTATATTGACTTGGGCCCCCAACTGGGCAATCCAACCAGTGTGCCACCCCAATGTTTATTTAAAATGAAAAAAATATTGTGTTTGATGTAAGGAAAGAAAACAAGTATTTACTTTAAGTTTAAATGGGAAAGGGTCATTGTAAGGCGTTACTTGTGTGACAGAAATGCATTAAGATAGCCCAGGAGGACGAATCCGGTTCAGATATCTATAATGAAAATACTTACTTAAGATCACTTTGCAATAATTCCTCTAGGTTTAAACATTTGCCATCATTTTCAACTCGTACATCGTTCCCTTTCATTTCACTCTGAGATCCCTCTAGCTCGCCCTCCACTTCAGTCCGATGCCACTCTGGTGTACCTGCTGGCAAGTGGTACTCCTGCACTTTCACTGACGCTGACCAGAAGCCTTTATCCATAACACATTGATGAATAGGATTGAGGAGTGGATGCAAAGGGAAAACATCATGCCAAATGGAACAAAGAGAGGTCTTTCTTCTCGCCTCCGTCCTCCTATACCAATATCTGACCCACAACCTGCTCCCACCCATGCTTCTTCAACTACAAACTGTGTTACCCAGTGCTGGCATAACCCCCCACATCCACCTCTACAGAGACCTTAACATGAAGTCGCAGTTTTGACTCCAAGGTCTCTTTCTAGAAAAAAGGCCATTTTGGGATACCTTTTATTTATTTGCGCAGAAACTCAATGGCACCACTGTTGGCACTGATCAGCTTCAAACTATAATATGCCAAAAGACATTCTACCAGGCTCCCTTTTTACTGGGTGTCAGTGCTTAATGTCTTCAAAAGATAAGTGAAGGGGCCTACAGATATCTCTCTTTAGTGCTCATGAATGCCAGGGTTGCAGAATACAAAGACTGCCTAGACTTGGTTCCATGTGCAAAAAGAACAGTTGATGGATAGAATGTTGAAAAATGTCAAACATTCACCCCAGTACAGTGATCTGGGCCTAAATCCATTGTGTGTTTTTTTGCTCCCCATGCCATTCAAGTTTAAACCTAACCATATGCAAATCAGTCTTGACCCTTTCCCCATGGGAACATTTCAGTATGAAATGGCAGGCCAGGTTTTTCCTGGACTGTAAAACAAGCATTCTACGACCCCTCATTGACCAGGCTAGCTTGAATCCAGTGGCATGAAGAGAACGGGACCAAAATCTGGACATACCCATCCCACTCAGAGTGACAAATGCAAAAGGAACAATTGATGGGCAGAATGTTGAAAAATGTCAAACATTCACCACAATACAGAGATCTGGGCCTAGATCCATAGTTTATTTTGCCCCCCATGCCATTCCAGTTTAAACCCAACCGTATGCAAATCAGTCTTGACCCTGTTCCTGATGAGAACAGTCCATCCGGAACTGCCAGGCAAGGTTCTCCCTGGACTGTAAAACAAGCATCCTAGGACCGGTTTAGGGGTTTCAATTACAACTAGCTACAACTAGTCCAAACATGGCTCAGCAACAACAAACCTGGATGGAATGGAGTCACAACCCCCAAAGCCAAATCATTTGGATTTGTCTTGGACAATGACCTTGTTGGACCTGGCCCTTTCTGCAGGGTCACCCCCAAACGGTTTGCCTTCCTCCTCCCCTTTGTGTTGAATTAGTTTTTGTTATCTTTAGGACTCTGGACACTTTACCACTGCCAACCAGTGCTAAAGTGCATGTGCTCACTAATTAAAACATGGTAACATTGGTTTATCCAGAATTGCCATATTTAATTTACTTATAAGTCCCTAGTACAGCACACTGCATGTGCTCAGGGTCTGTAAATTAAATGCTTTGGTGAGCCTGCAGCACTGATTGTGCTACCCACTTTAGTAGCCTTCTAAACATGTCACAGGCCCGCCATTGCAGAGCCTGTGTCTCCAGTAGTTTTAAAGTGCCATTGTAACCCTCTTGCCAGGCCCAAACCTTCCTTTTCTAATACATATATGTCATCCTTAACATAGGTGCTGGATAGCCCCACGGGCAGGGTGCAGTGTATTAAAAAAGTTGGACTTGTACTTTTAAGTTTTACATGTCTAGGTAGTGAAAAACTCTTCAATTTGTTTTTCATTACCGCAAGGCCTATCTCTCCCATAGGCTAACATTGGGATTACCTTATTACACTTTATACGTGTAATCCCCAATTGGGAAAAGCTAGACTTTTCGAGTTTGGTGTCTCTGGACTAACAATTTAAAATCACAACTTATGGTAAAGTCAGATTTTAAGTTGCAAGTCTGAAAATGCCACTTTAAAAAAGTTGGCATTTTCTTACTTTAACCATTCTGTGCCTTCTGCCTGTTTCTGAATACACGTCTGGAGTGGGTAAAAGCTGGGCCTTGTGAATTCCCTCTAGACAGCCACACACAATAGAAGCTTAGGTGTGGCTTGATGGGACTTAATGGGCCAATAATAGGCTTATTGGGGGGAGTGAGCTAAGTGCAGCCTCACTTGTACCTGAATAGACTGTGCCCTGTCTCCACACAATAGGCCTAATGACTCTGTATTGTCACTCCAGCCAGCTTGGAGCCAGGGCAGGTGAGGAAGGGTATATTACCTGCACGTCAAAGCCACTGCCTAGAAGCTTCTCCCACCTTCCCAAATCAGGGCACCAAAGTATAAATACTGGACCTCAGACACCACAACTTTAGTATACTTCTGGACTTGTGGATATTCTGCCAGGAAAAAGGACCACTGTGCTGTTGCAAGGACTGCCACTCTGCTGGACTGCTACTCTACTTGACTCCTGCTTTGCTATGCTGAACTGCTGTCTGCTGCCCTCTCGCCTTGGAGAGAGAAGGACTTGAACTGCATCTCTCCAACCCAGAACCAAAGTGGTTCAAAGGGCTTGTTTGCTTGCCTTATGTTCTGAAGTCTCAGGGACATCAAAGACATCCATCCACCCTTCTACAGCACCTGGACTCCGCCATCTATGAGTTCTGCCCTGCCAAGTGGTGCCAAGTCAGTCCTGGGACCTTAGAAGTGGGTATAAAGAGCTGTTCCTATAGAACAGCAACACAGTGCTCGGCTGCACCCAGCATCTTTGTTGACATAACCAGGATTAAGGTACTTTTGCTAACTGGGTCCCCGTATCTCGCCTGCGCTCTATCGCAGTAGGCCTGAACTCTTGACTTTGTGCTAGTCCGCTGTGAGCAGATAACTCACATAAGCGCTTATTGCTTCTAAGCTCCATTTTGCAATTTATGCTTAAAAAATACGCATCTACTTATTGGATTATTGTCATTTTGGTCTTGTTTTGTCCATTAAATTACGCTCTATTGTTCTCTTTGTGTGTGGATTTTTTCTGTGGGGTGTTTTTCACAGTTTTACTGTAGTAAGTGTTGCACAAATACTTTACACTTTTCCTCTTAAGTTAAGCCTGCCTACTCTGTGCCAAGCTGCCAGAGAGTGAGCACATGTTAATTTAGGGTGTGTGTCTGACTTACCCTGACTAGGATTGTGGTTCCTACTAGGACAGGGTGCAGAGCTCTGCCAAGTAGAGCCCCAGTTTCCAACAGACCTCATCCTCAAGAAACACATCATGGAGCTCTCTATATCTATACTAAAGAAAGTGAAACCATTCCTACAAAAGAGCTCCTTCAGAACTGGCATTCAAGACTTTCTGTTCTTGCACCTCAATAAAGGCAACACCTTCCCATGGCCTCCCAAACTCCATACTTACCCCTGTTAGGACATCCACTGCCAGAGTCTAAAGAAATATCACCACATCACTCCTAACTAGATGAAACTCCACTGGTTCACCCCTTGCTGGCCCACATAATCTTCAAAATCAGCAGCATCGCCCATAAGGTGATAACTAACAGCACACCTGCCTATCTCGCTAACATACCCAGCATGTGTAGGGACTTTTGGCACCCTCGATGCAAGGATACCAAGAGCAAGAAATGGGCAAAAAGGCAACAGGCTTTCTTCATTTATGCATCTAGGATCTGGAATTACATCCATATATTTATCAGGACAGCCACAAACCTGTCCAATTTAGAAAAGACCTGAAGGCAAACCTCTTTACAGAACATTACATAACAATGCAATACCAGTCCTCTTCCATCCGCAGAACCAGGCTACCCCTTCAATCCCTCATTGACTATATCTTTGATTCTCTACAGTGCTCCGAATGCCTTTCAGCTATGTTTGTACTATACTATTCCCACATACATACAAGCAACTGTAAACCGCCTAGGCAAGTTTAAGGACTGGTGATAGTAAGCTGTGCATGGCTTGCAAGATCAGGAACGCATCGTTGCCACATGCAGCAATTGTCATTGCAGTATACTAAGGACAGCAATAGGGCAGCTTCTGAGCCACTACCATAATTGTCTTTCTCTGCGTGAGACATGGTTCATTCTGGGGGTTTTGAGGAAGTTCATGATTGTTATTATTTCGATGCAGTGACCCCAGCATAAGCAATCCAAAGAAAAATGCAATGACCTTGCCAAGCCACAAAGTTAGCTTCAATTCCTCTTAAATTAGGGCAGCAAGAATAAAGGTTGGTATGAACTGTACCCTTTTAGGCAGTGTCAGTCACAGACTATCTATAGACATCAAGCCAGGGTCGCCAAGGTTAGCAGCTGCTTGTCCTCTGCAACCCCTGGGACTGCCCTTGTTTCCCCTGGCTCAGAGAGGCCACTGGGCAGCACAAATAACAGAAAGAAAATGTGGCATTGTCCCATGACCCATGTTTAAATTCTGTGGGCCTCAGCCCCATGTCACTTCCTTAAGCCTTCTGAAGGAAATGGGAGCTGTTGAGAGTCTGAATGAGCCGAGTGATCTGAACTACCTTCCACAAATCTACCTCCAATCCCCCTTTTCCAGACTCGTGCTGCAGCAGCAGTTCTAGGGGAGGGCAGGGATGGGAAGGTTACTCTCCCTGCCCCCACCAGGGCCTTCAGAGGGAGGAAAAGCCCGCAAGACACATAATGCATGATCTTCTGTGTGCAGGAGCATGACGCATGGCCCTGCACCACCCACAGTTTGGAGTCCAAAGATTGATTGTCCTGGAAAGCATCTGACAATGGGCAAAATATTAGCCTGAAGATCTCAGCTTTTCTATTTTCAAATATAAGCCTTCAATATCCACTGGTCTCAAAACTGAAACTGAGAATAATTTTGTCTGTTTGGAGCACGGAGCATACCTTTGGGGATGCCTTGCAAATGGATAAGTGGCATACATTCAGGCTGGAGACTCCTGATTTTAAAGCCAATAATAGCTTTATTTAGCTAAGTCCCTCCTGATACAAGTCCACGGAAAATATAGTCCCCTGAGTATTCCTTCAAAATCTCCCTCTTTCTGCTTTGTGAGTGTTGGCATGTATGAAATAGATACATTACTTTGGGCCTTGAATTGAGTTCAACGACCTTTCAGCCTCAGTGAAAATGTAGAATCAGATCAGCAAGGGTTAGGAAGAATGAGGAAAGCCTTCACTTGACTGTGCGGTATTCCAAACCAAACAATATCAGTGGTCTACAAAGCAGCGCACACATCTTGGTCTAAATCTGGTTCCATCACCCTTTCATGCCTCAGGCCACTGTGGCCTGGTGACCAGGACCACATCGGATCACTGGCCCCTCTAAGGAGCAGGGCAGCACTAGACCACTAAATAATAGTAAGTGAATCAGAGTAGAGAGGAAGGGGAAATAAAGATGACACTTTTTGCACATTGTTTACAAAGCAAGTGGCTGATCTAATCTAAGTTTTAACTGCACATTATGGTACTTATAGGCTTGGATAAACACAAATATACAAAGCAGAATGCAAAGATAAAACCTTGAATGGGTGAAATACTCCCAACTGAGACAACAATTACTCGCCTGACAAAAAGGAAGCCTATTCACTACATCTGAAAGAATATAAAAAACTAATTATGCAAGCTAAATCCACCTTTTTCTCGGATAGAAACTTAAATTCCAAGAGCAAATCAAATGAAATTTTTTGCATTGCTTCCGAACTATCAAATTCTGACATGGTGACCGCACCCATCTTACCTACCTAGAACCTATGCAACGCCCTTAATTCCTTCTTTATTGATAAGATCAAGATGATGGAAGACAGCATACCTCCTAGCCCACCCCAATGCAACACTAATCGAAGACAGAAACTCTCTCACATTATTTGAATTTCCCACTCTCAGCAAGGAATGCCTTGTGAACCTGCTGACAAAAGTTTAGTCGGGATCCCAAATGACCTCTGTCTTCTGCGCGTCCTAAGCACTATTTTCTCACTCTTTCCTGACATAACCATTCTTTCTCTTTTAACCAGTCCCTTAGCCAAGGCAAAGTCCCTAGCCCCTTTAAGGAGGTGTTAAAGAGGGGGTTTCAAGTTGGCAGAGCAATGTACATTGTCCAAGTAGGGACCCTTCCTTCTAGTTAGGGTAAGGGGATTACACGTATAAAATAACGCCTGCTCACCTCCTTGGTAGCTTGGCACGAGCAGTCAGGCTTATCTCAGAGGTCATGTGGAAATCATTCACACATACCACACAGTAATACAGTAAAAACACTACAAAAGGACAGGGGATGACATTTACTTTGTGGTCATCACACCGCGATGCCATTACAATGCGGTTGTTACAACGACCGTGTTGTTACCAGGCAAAGCCATTACTACGCAAGTCATTACATCGACTTGCAGTAGATGGCGCGCTAACATTAGGAATAGTATAGTTTACTACTTCAGCACCTTCCCTACTGTTACGTAGGCTGGAGTTAGAATAGTAAATTATACATTTCTAATGTCAGCACGCCATCTACTGCAAGTCGATGTAATGACTTAAGTAGTAATGGCATTGCGTGGTAACAATGCGGTCATTGTAACAACCGCGTTGTAATGCCACGTGATGTAATGACTCGCGTTGTAACGAGTCATAGTCCAAAAGGACACCACACCAGTTTTAGGAAAATAGCTAATATTTATTTGTGTTAAACAAGACCAAAACAATAAAAATCCAACATACAGTGATCAACATAGACAAAGTACAGTTCCTAGACATCAACAGCTTCGTCTGGGGTATCACGGCGTTGTGAACAAACAAATCCAACTGTTCAGGCCGACTGTGGTGTCGCGGGCCAGCTATGGTGTCAGGAAGACCCACAAGCAGTACCTTGAAAATGCAGGGCGTTGTGGACCTTGCGATGAGCCCTGAAAAGATAGCGTCAGCAGGTGTCGGTCCTAGAGGTCAGTGCAGGAGTCATCGGGCCCTTGAAGTCGCACGTGTTGTAGATCGAACTCCGTGAGGTTGAAGTCAGGAGCACTGGCGTTGGAAGGCATCGTGGCTGTGGTGTGAAGTGCAGTGGTACAGTGCCTTCAGGTCACTGTGCAGGCAGCAGCTCGGTGACGGCATCCAGCGACATCGGTTTGACCAGGGCTCTTGGACGAAGTGGGACTGTAATTTTCATGGTACTGGCAGGACACGGTGCGAGTAGTGGTGTGGTTGTTGCTGAAGCGTTGTCGTTGGCAGGGGATCTGGAGTTGGTGGTGCTGGCGTCAGTGGGCCAAGGCAGTGGTGTGGGAAGGAGTGGTGCGTCGAGTAACATACAAGCGGTGCCCCCAGGCCCCAATGTAGGCAGCTGCATCGAGGTCGGCATGGAGCGGCACCGTCGGGTATACCAGGGCGGTGATGTGAAGTGAGGCGGTGCGAAGTGCAGTGCCCTCAGGTCACAGTGCAAGCAGCAGCTCTATGGCAACATTGGGAGTCGTCGTCGGTGAGACCAAGGTTGCGGTGCGAAGTAGGGTGATGCTCTCTGTGGCACCAACAGGTCACGGGGCCAGCAGCAGGGTCATTGACGGCTTCAGAATGCTTTTTCTTCATTTGCAGCACAAAACACACAGTTCCCAGTGGTGGTAGCAGGTGAACTTGAAATATTTGCTGTTCCTGAGACTTCTTGAATAGGGGGCAAGCCCTAATTCAAACCCTTGGAGAAACTAAACTCTGGAAAATAAGTCGCAGAAAGTCCAGTCTAGATCTTTCACTGCGAAGACAGAAAGCGGCCACTGCAGGCCAACACAGCAAAGTGGTAGTTCCTCCTCACAGCTTCTCCAGCTCTTCTTCTCGGCAGGTTCCTTATTCCAACCTAGTTCTAAAGTTCTGGGGTCAGAGCCCCAATATGTATAGTACATTTCCCCTTGAAGCTTTAGGCAGGAAGTCTTTGAGTTCAGTAAAAACAGTTCTGTCTTCTCTAGTCCAGCTTCACTACAGGAGGTGGAGACAGCATTGTGCAGAGCAGACACAGCCTATTCAAGTGCTAGTGAAAACTCCTCCCACCACTCTAAATGCAGAAAAGTTCTATTCAGCCTGGCTGAGTCAACCAGGAAAGGCAGGACACACCTCAATCCCTCTTGTGACTGTCTAGTGTGAATGCACATCCCCAGCTCCTGTTACTCCAAAACCAGACAGTGAACACACAAACAGGCAGAGGCACACAGTATGGTTAAGTAGGAAAACACCCACTTTCTAAAAGTACACCATCAACAGGGGTTGGGTCTTATTAAATCAGCAAGGCTGGGCCACCGAAAATTCAACAACTACAAAAATGCAATTACTGACTGACTATTTATACACACTCAATTTTTATTAACACTCTAATTATGTGAGTAATCATTCATAGAATATCAGGATGTGAATGATGTATTGTGTTATAGTTTTTGAATACCAATCATGGCCCATCTGTGCTCTTTTCAGATTTAGTTACTGAAGAAGTGAAGAAGGTTTTTCCGGTCATACGATACGCTGAGTTATTAACCCAACGTAAACAATTGGTTGTAAACATAAGTATGGAGACATATGTATGGCCACCTGGATTGCTTGCAAAAAGTGACTGAGTTGTTGTGCCTTTTTGTTTTGAGTGTTTATCAGTTCTCGGTCCTGAAGAGAAACCATAAATAAAGCTACGAGTTCAAAATGCGTCGACAGCAGTGCAACCCACAAGCCAATAATCGATGCATTGCAATCAGGGAAACAATAACAAATTAGATTTATACAAAACAAACTCCCTGGTTACAAGAGCAATGCATTTTTAAGTTGTTTGGCCCATTAATTTAGAAGTAAACAAGTAAACAAAATTATGTTAACTTTTGAGTCCTCCTTTTTGGGCAAGTAGATTCTGGAACTGCAAGTTTACACTTGTATAGTCAAAACTGAATTGTATGCTCATTTTTGTTCATTATTCTGTGCAACAGTTTTTGTTCAGGTATGTTGTGTAGGTTTTATGTTCTTTTTATGTATGATTCGTTTGTAACAAGCCTCTGTGTATGATGAATTTTAAAATGACATGACTAAAATGATAAATAATATTTAATGACCACTATTTTTATTTTAAAAAAAATGTTATTGACTTTTCCAATGCGTCATACAATGCATAAAGTCGACAAGAGATAGAAAAAGGCATGGTGGAAAAACAAAAGGAAAAACAGTAAAATCAAACAACTCGTGGCTATAAAGTAAATACTCAATGGGTGGATTCCAGATGTTACAATGCAACAGTAAGTCCAGTACATCACATATATTTAACATAGAGTCGTGATTACACAGTCTCAAGTTCAGGGGCATCATGAGAAACCGTCGCCCTTAAGTAGTTCACCAGTGGCTCCCAGATATCAGCCGGACGGGAGGTCACCGGCAACTCTTCTGCATATAAGACAAGGTTTTCTCTGCAGTACGTCAAATCTTTGAGCCATAGTGCAACTGTAGGACTCCGTTTGCTGTCCCACACCATCGTCACTCTATGCTTGGCAATCAGCAGTGCCACTCTGGCCAGTTTGCCTATGCCCCCTTTTAGGAAAGGAAGTACACCCAGCAAACACACCTGAGGGGAACAGTCCAACGCAACCCCGATAATCTCAGACAGACAGGCGACCACTGCAGACCAGTAATTCCTCACTTTGTTGCAGACCCAGGCTAAGTGACAAATATCCGCCCCCCGGAGCCCCACATCGTGTGCATGTGTCAGATTCCCTGAGACCATACTTAAAGAGCCGGTGGGGCATGTGATAGATCTGGTGTAGGTATTTGAAATGTATGATACGTAAGTTACCGTTAGAGGTGAGCATGCCAGTCAGAGCGCAGCATTGCTCCCAGTCCTTCCGAGTGAGCTGTGGATTCAGCCACTCATTCCATTTATTCAGGCTTTTATCTTCAGGGAGGTCCCGAACTGCCCGGGCAGCGCGGTATAATTTAGTGACCAACTTGCGCCGGGTGGGACTGGTGAGTAATGTGTGTAATGCCAAGGACGTTGGGGGTTCCACAGGGAACGTCGGAAAATGAGCTTGTGATGCGCTCCTTAGCCTGTGAAGTGAGAATGTAAACAGCAGACATCAGAAACGTGCCATTAGGGAATAAATCCTGCATTTTATCAATACCCGCCTGAGCCAAGGTGTGCATGATTCCCTTCTCATGGGTCACTGAAATATCCGCATGATAGGCAATAGGGAGCAACGGGGAGTATAAAGGCAGTTTCCCAGCTACCCGGCCCAGTGCCCGCCAGGCAGCGATCGTCGAATTTATAGTGTTGATCTCATTGCAAGGCGTAAGTCGACGACTATGTGTTAGGATGGAGCTTAACGGTATGGGGTGTGCGTCCCAATGTTCTACCGCCACATGAGGAATGAAATCAAGAGGTGCAAACCAAAAATGAGCGTATTGTGCCTGTGCACACAGGTAATATAAATACATATCCGGCGCATTGAATCCCCCGTGTTTATAATCGAGGAGGAGAGTCTGCCAGCCCACCCGAGCCTGCTTCTCCCCCCAGATCAGACGAAGGAGCAGCGAGTGCAGCGACTTAAAAAATTGTTGAGGTAGAAGGATCGGTACGTTATTAAAAAGATATAAAAATTTCGGTAACACCACCATCTTCACAAGTGCGATGCGGTCCGCAAGGGAAAGCGGAAGCCGAATCCACCTGTCTATTTGCTGTTCCAATAATGTAATGTGAGTGCCATAATTCTTCCGGACCACTCTGTCAGGATCTCGGTGGACCCAGACTCCCAAATATTTGACCGACTCTGTCGCCCTTTCGAGGGGAAATTCCAACTCGTTCGGAAGTGTGCATGTGGTAAGTGGCATTACCACAGATTTAGTCCAGTTTCTAGATAAACCGGAAAACCGAGCGAACCGGATAAATTCCAGCAAAACCGGCGCCAAATGAGTGCAGGGTTCCTGAATGAAGAGCAGCATGTCATCCGCATATAGCGAAATAATGAGCAGGCGATGATGCAAATTGATAGCTGCGTATTTGTGACATTGCCATATGAGACAGGCCAAGGGCTCCAGTGTGAGGGTGAACAAAAGCGGTGAGAGGGGACACCCTTGACGAGTGCCTCTAGTTATAACAAACGAGTCTGAGGTATGACCACCCACTCGGACCCGTGCCGTAGGGCGTGCATACAGCAGTTTGACCCAGTCCACATAAAATGGAGAAAAGCCCATCCGCTGGAGCACAAAAAACAAATACCCCCATTCGATTGAATCGAACGCCTTGGCAGCGTCAAGCATGATGGCTGCCGCCGGCAACTCAGAAGAGAGGGTGTGGAACAAAGCAAACAGGGTGCGGAGGTTGTGAGATGTGGATTGAGAGGGTATAAATCCAGATTGATCTGGAAGGACCAAATTCTGCATCAATGGTTGGAGGCGAGGGGCCAGTATCTTTGCTAGAATTTTAACGTCAGTGTTAATGAGCATAAGTGGCCTGTATGAGTCACAGTGTGCAGGCGGTTTGTCTTTTTTCAACTGGGTGATGATTAATGCCTCACGGAGAGATGGAGGGAGGATGCCCGAGTCATAAGCCTACGCATACATTTCCAATATATAGGGGGCAAGCTCCTCAGCATAAGCCTTATGGAATTCAGGGGGAAAGCCGTCCGGGCCAGGGTCCTTCTTATTAGGTAGTGAGGCTATGGCCATACGAATGTCCTCCACCATGATAGGTTGACCTAAAGACTCCCTCTGTCCCTCCGATAACCATGCAAGGGATATCTGTGACAGGTAGGCGTCAAGTCCCTCAGCGTCTGTTGTGCCGTGAGATGTGTACAAGGACTCATATGTCTGCTTGAACTGTTCCATAATGTCCGTAGCGCTGTAATGGTCCCTGCGGTGTCTGTGATCTAAGTGATGACTTCTTGGCTCAGGCGGCGCTTGACTTTTGTGGCTAAATGATGTCCTGGTCTACCACCCTCTCCATATGAACGAGCTACGTGCTGTTTAGAGATGTAGCATAGCTCTTCTTCTGCCAGCTTTGCATGCTAAAGCAAATTTTCTTTGAGGGACGCTAGAGTCGACGCAAGAGGTGCACGCTCGTAGTCTCGTTCAAGGCGAGCCAACCTAGCTTCTACTATAGCTAGCTGGCTACGGAGGTCTTTTATTATACCAGCTGACGTACCATGCAAGCGCCCCGTATAGTGGCTTTGAAACCCTCCCAGAGCACCCCAACACTGTCCAAAGAACCCACATTTTTAGTAAAGTAGTGGGTGATGGCCTCGCGAATAGTTTCCAGATATAGCGGGTCTAACAGCGCCTCAGGGCGAAAGCACCAGGTGAAAGCTTGAGGAGTTTCCTGAGGAATACTAAGGGTGAGTTGCACCGGGCAATGATCAGAGAGAGTGCGTGGCAGGCTCTCAACTGCAGTCACCCAACCTCCCACCCCCTTGCTCACCAGCCAGTAATCAAGGCAAGACCATTTGCCGTGTGCAGTTGAAATATGCGTACCCTCTAGTGCGTCGGCATGTCGGTGTCTCCATATGTCTAACAGGCCAAGTTCCACCATTCCGGAGTTGATTACACGAACTGCCCGCTGCGAATGCCCTACTCTACCAATGGACCTATCTTTGCTGGGATCCAGATGAGTGTTGAGGTCTCCCCCCCAGAGGATAGCAGCATCTGGCCAGTTACACAGAACTGCTAGCAGACCCTCAAACAGACCAGGATCATCTGTGTTTGGACCATAACAATTAACAATGGTGACCAGTTTACCTGCCAATGTACCATGTACCATAGCATAATGGCCTGCAGAGTCAGTGTGAGTGCGGTGGACTGTAAAAGGAAGGCCTTTCTTTATCAGAGTGAGTACCCCTCGACTGTAGGACGAATAGGAGGAGGCTAGGCGGAAGTCGGCCCAGCGAGTCCTAACCAGTTGGTCAGTGTGGTGTGTGAGGTGTGTTTCTTGCAGGAGGGCGATGTGGATGCAATGGCGCTCTAGGTGGGCCAACACCTGTTGGATCTTTTTCGGTGTATTGAGTCCCCGCACATTCCACGTCAAACAAGAGACTGTCATACCAGTACTAGGCATACCAAAAACAAGGCATGTAAAATAAGGAATCCACCACATTTCCAAATTGCGAACAGAAGGCGTGAGCAGTGCACAGAACATTAGAAAGATCATCTAGCCACACATACAACCCCCCAACCAACCCCCCCTCCCCCACGACCCCCTCCCACTTCAGCAGCCTAACACGCTAAAGCCATCCCGAACACCCAGAAACAAATCCCCAGTGCAGTACAGAGGAAATAACCATTGAAGGGGAACACTCATGCAGGGGGACGCCGAGCACAAGCTCCCTCCCGGTGTAGGTAGGAGGTGGCCGAGCTATCACAGCAAACCAGTCCCGGCTCCCGCACCCAAAACGTGAAAAAAACGTGAAGGGGAGCCCTCCCAGTTATGCAAGAAAAACAGTATGCTGAAATGGGTAAAAGCCAGTTAATGCGAACAGAAAAACATTGCCATGCTCCGCATTCATGCCCAATCCCAATGCATTTCACCGCCCATCAGAGGCCCCAACATGCACAATACAGTGTAATAGTAAAAAAACAGAGCCATGGTCTCAACATCACTCTGATCAGTAGGAGTTAAAGACCACTGGGCCCACCATCCGTGTCGGCCAGACCCACAGTCTCGTCCACCTCTGCATGCCTGGGGGACCGATTGCGGTGGAAGACAGCCTTGGCAAATTCCAGAGCTGATTTTGGGCAGGTGAAGAGCTTTAATTTTCCATTTTCCTCCACTCGTAATCTCGCAGGATAGAGCATGGCATATGGTATATTTGCAGCAAGGAGGAGTTTTTTAGCTGGCTGGTATTCTCTACGGGCCTCCTGTACCGCCTGCCAAAAATCCGGGTAGAAGGCGAGGGTTTTACCATCGTGATTGTTAGTGCCCCTCTCTCGGGCCAAACGGAGAACCACGTCACGGTCTCTGTAATTAAGAAGACGGGCAATGATAGGGTGAGGAGGGGCATCCGGGGGGGACGCGCAGCCAGGGAACGATGGGCGCGCTCCACGGTGAGAACCTGCGATAACTGATCCATCCCAAAAATGTCCCTCAGAAGCTTCTCCACATAGGTCTCGAGGCAGCCCGTGTTCGTTGATTCTGGCAGGCCCGTAATGAGCACGTTGTTGTGGCGCGATCTAGCTTCTAAGTCCTCATTGCAAGCCTGAATGATAGCGAGGACTTTCTCCATGGAGGCCGTCTTGCATGTAACCTGCTGCAAGCTATCCTCACCATCCGAAATATGTGTCTTGGCCTCCCCCAAACGCCGTGCGTGCTTATCCAGCTTGGAGGACATGTGGTCCATGCGGAGGTTAAGATGGTCTATCTTGCCATCGATGGACTGTAACCTAGCCTGCACCGCAAGGAGCGTTTTGTCTATATTAGTGAGGTGTTCATTACGAGTGTCCGCCTCCGAATCCGATGCCGCGCAGATCTGCTAGTCTTCCGGGGCTCGAAGGTGAGGCGCGGCTGGCTTTTCCCCATGACAGATTTGAGGTGCAGTAAGCCCAGTCCACCGGTGTAGTAGTGAAGCACGGGCCTAAACAGTATCACCAGTAAGACTCAGTCCCAAAAAACTGAAGGAGGTGCAGTGCTCTCAGTGTGATAACCGGCAGCAAGGATAGCTGAGGCCCCTCCCCACTGCAATGGGAGCAAGCAGTCTCCACCCCAGGCAAACCGGAGCTGAGCAGCTAGAGCACCAGGTCGGCACCAGGGTCGGAGGAAGGGACACCAACAGCAGAGGCCCAGTAGGCCCGCACCTCTGCTGGGCCCTCCACACCAATGATGTAAGGACGGGGAGTGCAGCACAGGCCCAGTTCCTTTGTTAGGGTAGACAGTCAGAGGAAGCCTGTCAATGAGTAGGCCCATGGAAACTGGGGCTGGCCACGCTGCATATGTGTAGGCCGCACTGTCGCCGACCACATCAAAGTACTCCCCACAGCAGCAGGCCACCGCTACACCAGGAACGGCAGCGTCAGCGGATATTTTTTGAGGCGTCCCCGCACAGTGCAGAGGGCAATGGGAGGGGTCCCCCAGGTAACAACCAGGCCGGCGCCGGAGTATGCAGAAGCAGGAGAGTAGCTGGGCATAAGGCGCTCAGGGGGCAGGTACACGGAGATACAGCCCGGTACACAGCGGCAGCACAAAGCTGGCTCGCGGCAGTCCCACGGCCGGCTGCGAGGTCAGGACATGTAGCACAGCGCTCAGAAGGTCCGGTGCAGAGAGGTCACGCAGGCTTAGGCCCGGTGGCGGCACGGCCCACCAGTCCCCACCGTAGCTGGTGACTGGATGCCTGCCAGCCCCACAGACCCCACCGCCCAAACCACCGCGCTACAGGCGTAGAGAGCCGCACCCACCCCTAGCACTCCCAGCCCACCTGCAAATCTAGCCGCAGCCTACCTCGAGCGCCTGGTCCAGACGCGATCCGAGTCGCCTCACCGTCGGCGCAGGCCCGCAGCTTCGCAGTCAGTGATCTCCGCAATGGCGCTGTCTCCTCACAATGCGCTCAATCAGGATGTTCCGCAGCCTGTAAGGGCACTGTAGCAGGCCGCTGGGGCAGAAGGCGGCACTGGATGACAAGGATTTTGTCGGATTATGAGCTCGGCCGTCGGAGCAGCTCTAAAGAGCGGCCATTTTGCTTTGCGCTCTCTAGCACCCCCCATATTTAATGACCACTATTATTACTCTATGAATGATTACTCACATAATTAGAGTGTTCATAAAAATGTGAGTGTGTATAAATAGTCAGTCATTATTGGCACTTTTGTGCTTGTTGCACTTTCTACAAGTGGCATTTTCAAACACACAATTTAAAAACCACCTTTGCTAAAAGATGTGGTATTAAATTCTGAGTTCAGAGAGCCTAAACTTCATTTCTCCATCTTATCCCAATGGAAAGTTACACTTGTAAAATGTTACAAGTCAGCTCCCATGTTAACCTGTGGGACAGAAAGCCTTTCAAAGGTGAAAAATGAAATGCACAGTATTTCACTATCAAGTCATGTAAAACACACTACCACATGTCCTGCCTTTCACATACACTGCACCCTGCCAAAGGGGCTACCTTAGGGTTACCTTTCATGTAGTAGGAGGGAAGGTTACGGCCTGGAAAGGTGGTGCTCTTGCCAGGTCGTCAGGGCAGTAAAAACTGTGCGCAGACACTGCAGTGATAGGTCTGAGACACCTTTGAAAGGCTACATGTGTGGGTGGCACAACCAGTGCTGCATGTTCTCTAGTAGCATTTGATTTACAGTCTATGGGCACACACAGTGCACTGTACCATGGACCTACTAGTAAATCAAATTTGCCAATCATGGAAAACCAATCTTAACACAATTTACATGGAGAACATATGCACCTTAGCACTGATTAGCAGTGGTTAAGTGCCCAGAGTCCTAAAATCCCCCAAAATGGGTCACAAATAAGATGGCAATAAAGCAAAGATTCTGGGGATAAACCTGCCAAAAATGTCAGGTCTAACAGGAGACTATAGTGGTCCGGATCCAGAAGAAAGCTGGTGAAGACCCACTTACCCTGAAAAATGACTGTCCTATTTCCTTGCTACCTTATTTAGGGAAGGTATTAGAGGCACATGTTGTTAGGTACATTTGTTCCTTTCTAGAAAAATCCAACTTCTTTGACCCCCATCCAGAAGGCTTTTGGCAGCAAACTCCACCGAAGCGGTCATCCTTTCAGTTGTGGATGAAATGCGAGAGGAAGCTGATAGGAGCTTCAACCAGGCACTGGTCCTTCTCCACCTATCAGCGGCCTACAAAACAGTCGAAAACGAGCTCTTAGTGGACCATGTTGGGGCCACGGGCTTAGAGGATGCAGCACTCAACTGGATTAGCTCCTTCTTAAATGACCACTCTCAATCAGTCTCAGGAAAGAGTCTCAGAGTCCTCATTGATAAGAATTTTTCCATTAGGAGCGGTTACATCTTCCTTTTTTTTTGCAATTACGCAAAATCAGATAAATCTGCAAATTCCTAACCTTCAGGTCACCATTGGTTAGTCATCTCAAGGATAGATTACGTGAACTCTCTCTTCAATTAATTAATTTTATTTTATTTAGACCTCAACTGAGGTCAACAAATGCATAAGTATAAAACAGTTATATTTGTACTTATAAAAAACGGCTTTAAAAACTCATTAAAAACTTAAACAGGTTATGGCAAATTGAGGTCGACAAATACAAAACACATGAGTATAAGACTGTTATATTTATGCACTTTTAAAACAGCTTTAAAAAACTCTTAAAAAACTTAAACAAGTTATGGCAAGTTATGGCAAACAAATTCATTTGGGGGATACTTGTGCAACTTAATTAAATCTTGAGTTAAAATAGCGTTGTATCTAAAGCAAATGAGCTTTATAAATCATCGCTGAGCTCTACCAGGATCCGATTTGGACAGAATAATAATACGTGAGAAAGGCCTTGTGCTCTACCGTTATACAAGTCACAATTACCTGAGCGATTTTCAGGGGGCTTCCATCTAGAGGAATATAGTTTAGGGAGAATTCCTAATCGCAGAAGAAGGATGCAGCGCCTTACTCTATGCTCTAACTGAAACTGAAGACGGTGCCAAGGGGTTTTATATACTATATTTCCTGCAAATATTTGATAGTGCTTTAATTGGTTGCAGTGTTCCATTTCTAATTCAAAACTTATTCTCAGATGTTTTAAAAAGAGCTTCAGATGCACTGGAGACCAAGCCACCAAAAGTGCTACAGCACATTGGGATGCATCAAGGGCTATTTTAAGGTTCCTATTGAAAGTATGCTGTGCTGATTCAACTCTAAAAGTCTCCAATTTTAATATGTATTGTAGGGAGCTGGGGAAAGCATGTAAAAGGTTAAAGGCCCACCTTATAATATTGGAAACGGCTATAGCATATATTCTCGTTAAAGAAAGCTCAAGACGTAAGGCTTGTGCCGGGACTGATTGGATGACCTTTAGCAGTTTCCGTAGAATAATCCCTTCTTTCACTTTTACTGGTTGCCAGATTTTAATCTGTATATATTCCAGGGCATAAAATCGAATAGGTGGGATGTTCATACGGTAAACCTCCAGCAGGAATTTGAAATGTCTATTACCAGTTGAGCAATAAAATCTCTGTAATGCCCCGACATGGGCATCTGCCTTTCGCCCAAAATGTTGGGAATGGGGAGCGTTTTGTAAATTATACAGAAAGATTCTACCAAAATAAGCGTATTCTTTTACTATCTCAATAGGATTACCTCCCAGTTACCATGTGAAAGGAAGAGATTTCCTTCTTCCTCTAAAAGGTAAAATTTTGTTTTGGGAAATGTTAGGGACCAAAAAGTTTTCCTTTGCATATAGATTTAATTTGTTTAAGTTTCTTTGTAGGCCAGTTGGGGTACGATCGAGTGTAACAATGTCATTGGCAAACATTAGGCCACGGATATCGCTTTGTGCTAATTTTGGTGGATAATTAATAATTTGGAAAAAGTACACCGGTAGGTCACTTATGTAAACAGAAAATAATATGGGGGCGAGAAGGCAACCTTGTTTCAATTCATTCATTGTAGGAATTGGTCTGGTTCAGCCCTTTTCTCCCCCCATTTGGACTCCACACCATGTTGCTGTACGCAAAGAAATGATTATTGAAAGGAGATCGTGGGGAATCCCTAAACTCTCTAACTTTTTCATTAATGTTGGCCTATCCATGCTATCAAAAGCGGTCGAAAAATCAATAAAAGTGCAGTATACTATTTGTGAATTTAACACTACAAACTTATCAAGGACAGTCTGAAGGATAGCAAAATTGTCCTTAACTGAATGTTTTGGGCGGAAGCCAGCCTGTGTCATAGTGTTATACTGCTGCTGCTCAGCCTAAGTGTCTGTGTGAGAGAATGTTGGTGAATTGAATGTTTGTGTGTGTCAGTGTCAGTTGGTGATGGGCTGAGCAGCAGTGAGGCTGCTCCTGGTGGGGTTCTCCCTTGTAACATCAACTTAATAAATCAACTTGAAGATACTATCTGGAATGGACATTACTTTTATTACAACATATTTTGGTGACGTTTCATGGAAGAACCTACGTCTACAAGTTGAATGGACTACTATTTAAGGAAAAGGAACCCCTACAGAAATGACAAACTGCGTACTTCTAGAAGCTGGCACCCTTGAGCCCCACCAGTGACCACTCCATCGGTCACCCCAACCCATAAGGGCCAGTTTCCTTTAGACTTTCTTCCCCTACCCTCCTGTTTTGGAAGATATGTTCTTGTCATACTACCGGTCTGCGGCAAGTGTCCGCCTGTGTGCCTCCTGCAGTGCTCACTTGCGATGCTGTGTTACTAATTACCTTCGTGCTGCCTGTGTTCAAGCCTATGGTGAAAATGTTACAACCCTTGCAGTGTTCTGCGCTGCAACTGGCAGAGGGAAACCCCAGACTCTGTGACAAGAACAGCTTTGGGTGACAAGTTTTCCTGGACTCCGTATTATAAAGTGCAACTGTGCCAAGGAGTCCCCGTTTTGTAGCAATTTCACACATTGACACCGGCAGCGCGAGTGTTTTTTATTTTGTCAAGTTGCCCTTTGAACTAGCGGTCTGTTTTTAGTGGCAGTTCAACCATAAACTGTGAGTACTCTGGTTTATTGCTGATTTTGTTGCTAAATCTGCTTAGTACTGCAACTTTGTGTTCACCATGGTAGTTGAACCATTTTGACACGTTTAAAACATGGCACGAGCTTCCTACAGCGCGCGCAAGCTCACCTCCATCTCCTGAGGATTCCGTGTTGTTTCCACACTATTCAGTGCTGCTGCTGGTTGCCTGCATGCACGCACGTCCGGCTCAGTGACACCATGCATGCCGCCATTTTGGGATTGTCCCAACACCGTTTTTCCCTATTATGTGACTTACTGAAGATGCCTGCTTGGCAACCACGTTTTTTTACCCCCTGGTTTTGCAATAAAGTTAATTGGAATGTCGTCGGCTTGCTTCCCACATCAAGCTCTGCAGTTTTCTTCCTCGGTCTTTGAGTTGCTTCTTTGTTTCTGGTTGCTGTTGCGGGACGCCCAGCTACTTCAACGTGACATGCAGCACTTTAGAAGTTTCTAAAAAGGGGGAATCTTCAACATAAAGGTACTGCTGTGTTTTCCTCCTTCCTGCCATATGTTATTCAAGCAACATGGCTTGCCTAAAAGTCATTATGGAGCTGGTGTGTTTTTCTCTTCTCCATGATTTTCTGCGACTGCAAACTTGTGTCAGCAATGTGTTGTGTACCGGACACACTTGGCGAGTCACACAATCTAAACAGTGCTACATATGCTTCATAGGAGCGTCCATATATTCTTTTTTTAAAGTAATCTGTGGTCCTCTTACTACTGCTTCTTACCTGCTGTATTTGGGACTGTACTTTACTCGGGTGAGAGTTCGCTCACCAATGTTTCCATGTGTCCTTTCCCAGTGTTTTTTTTTCTTCTTGAGTTCAATGCCTTAATTTTTTCTGTAATGGCTGTGTTAATTTTTATTTTTTATGCTCTAGTAGTTCATTCTTTACTAGATGTTGTCTTCATTGGTACATGTTTTTTTATTTCATAATGATTGTTGGGAACTGTTCAGTTAGTTGTAATGATGTTTCGCACTTTTACGTGGTTATGGGTTAGGGTTGTATAACCACCCATTGTAATACGGTCTTTTTGTGTTTGCCTGAGACGGGTGGTCTTTTCAAGTGCTTAGTATGCCTGTCTGCATGAGTCAGATTTGATATTCAGTTGTGCATTTACATATCTTATATGCATTTACTTTCCTTATGTGCATTTATCTTTGTTCCGTGTGGAGTCCCTTTCACACATCACAACCCAACTTTATATTTGGGTGGAGTTTCTGCTTGGTTTGTTCATGTTCCGTGTGGAGCCCTTTTTCCACACATCACAACCCAGCTTTCTGTTTGGGTGGAGGTTATTGTTGGTGATCGGAATGATCTTTTCTTGTTCCATGTAGAGTTTTTTTCTACATGACACACCCCATCTTGCGTTGGGGGAGTTTCTTACATTTTGAGCCAATTGATGTGTGCCTGATTTGTCCTGTGTAGACTGTTCTCTACACATCTCACCCTAACTCTCGGTTGGGGGAAGAGTTTGGTGTGCCTACTTTATGTGCATTTACTTGTGTGAATCCCAGGCTGCTCTTGCTTTCGTATGTATTGCACTTTTACTCCCTTGGAGGTCAAGGTTTACTTTGTTAGATTTGTGTTTTTCCCTCGCACGTCAATTGTTTGTGTTGGGAGTCCTATTGGTTCTGTGTCAAGCCCCTTCCACACATCACAACCCAATATGTTGTTGGAAAAGTTCTGCTAATATTGTGCTTGTTACTTTGTTCTATGTGGATATTTTCCATGCCTGCATACTGTTTTTTTATTAGTGGTTAGTTTTCTTTCACACTTTTGTTGTTGGCTCTCTTGTGCTTCTTGTGTTTGCCTGGCCAGCTTGCACAATCCAGGTACTTTGGTTGGTCTGTTGTCTGTGGTGTGGGAGTGTTTGGGTTGTTTTTGTGCTAGAAAGGAGGATGGTGTGCATGAGTCTTTTTACTTGTGTTACCGTTTCTCCCTTCTTACTTCATTTTCTCTGCATGAATCTTCCATCTTTAATTTTTCATGCTATGCTTCAGAAAGTTGTCATCTTATGCATTTCTTGCAATGTTTCTAATGCCTTTTGAGAATTCCTTCTTTTACATTACAAAGAAAGGGGATGTGTTATACTGCTGCTGCTCAGCCTGAGTGTCTGTGTGAGAGAATGTTGGTGAATGGAATGTTCGTGTGTGTAAGTGTCAGTTGGTGATGGGCTGAGCAGCAGTGACGCTGCTCCTGGTGGGGTTCTCCCTTGTAACATCTACTTAATAAATCAACTTTACAACACATAGGAATCACTCCATTCGAAAATGCCCAGACTTTTAGGTGGTCCAATACGCATGCTATGAAGATCTTTACAGTGGCATCTAGGAGGGAGATTTTTCTATAGTTGTTTGAATTAGATCTGGAGCCTTTTTTTAGAAGGAGGACCACAATGCCCCCTCACCAAAATATTGTTATTTTCCCAGTTTCAAAACAATATTGAAGAGAGTGGTTAAAGATTTGCTCCAAACTTCAGGGTTTGGTTGTAGGACTTTGATCGGGATGTTGTCTGGCCCCATTGCTGCAGATGATCTGGTGGATTTAATAACAAGCATTTGCAATGCAATAGGTCTCGCATTACTAAAAGTTTTAGCTATTGGCGTGGATAATAACAATGCAACGCCAATAGCTCAAACATTCAGTAATGCGAGACATATTGAATTGCAAATGCTTGTTTTTTTTGTTTTGCAGTTTTGTATAGCGCGAACACGTCCCAAAGGTATCAGAGCGCTTGACATGAGCACCAGTTGCATTAAAGACGGAATGGAAAGCAAACTTTTATGCATTAGAAATGTGTGAATGTACAATTGTAAATCATGCAATTTGTACACCTAAATTGCACTTTGTTGCCTATGAACCAGGCCCGACCTATGCCGTAGTGATTTTTGTGTAAAGAGTAACTGAACCTCATAGGTTGACTATTTGTATTTGAAGCAGACCCAATTTGACTGTTTATTTTTTCAGAAACTGAGTTCTAGTTTAACCCCGCTGCACCAAGAGGTTCTCGCTGACCCTGATAAAATGTGGTTGGGGATTTCTGAAGCCTGGGGGTTCAGAGTGAAAGAATTTTTAACATTCCTCAAAGGTGAGGCACGGGCCCAGAGAACCCTCAGTTCCGTGCATGCAAGTTTACACATCTGTCAAAACCTGGAGCCCTAGGCATCGAAGAAATTGAGATGTAACTCCAAAAATACCGGACACTGAACCGAGATGCCTCATATTCTTGCTGTTGCAGGCTCGGTGCAGCGTGGTTCGAAAGCCCGGAAATCAGAGTTTTGGGATATCCATGCCACAGGGTAATTGAAATAAGGTGTGCAATGTCTGTTGGAAGAGGAATCCCTCAGACTTTTAGAGCGGTAAATAGTAAATACATATGCAAGAGCACTTCATAACAACGGAGCGGCCCGGCAGTAAACGATAGCCACTAGTCAAGCTCAAAAATATTGAAAACCAACCCCCTTTATAAAAAAAAAAACATAAAAGCCCGAAAACAAAGGAAAGAAGAAGGGTGCAATGGATGCAGGGGTGGGAGAGTGAACACTGGGGGAGACCGGAGCAATGGGTAGTGGGCACATGAGTAACAGAGGAGAAGGAAATACAATTTAAAATAAGACCTATTGCATTGCAAATGCTTTTTTTTGTGGAAGGAGGGGGCCTGGGGGTGGGGTGGGGTTCGAAATTGCCTCCTAGGTACTTCTCGGCACGAGGGCCAGCCCCCTCCTGACACTGAGATTGTTCTTCAACTTGGCAGCTATGCCTATGTGTTACTAGGTTATAGTAGCAGACAGTCACATTTTTGTGACGATGCTTGCTGCAGGCAGAGTAAACAGTGCGGCAACGCCTAAGGGAAGGACAGTGTCTCAAAAGTTACATGACAACCTGCGCATTTTATGGTTACAACAAATGCCCTACCTGTGTGCCTCTGAATAACAATACTTCGCTTTCTGTAGGTAATGGACTGCACTTGAAAAGTAGACAGCACCAAACGGCTTTAAGCGGGATGAAAAGAGCGTGCATGAGAAAGGGGTGTCTGAAGGGGGCGTGGCCAAAGAAGCGCGACTATCATTTGCAAAATGCATGGCCTTCGTAAATAGGGCGTGGCTTAAAACTGGTAAACAAATCATTTGCGTTAAGCCTAGCCGATAGAGCAATTACAAAAATTAAGGTAAGAAGGGGTGAGACAGCACTTGGCAGCGCTCTTTGATTTCCATTTATCGACATCACAGATTCATAAGACGTACAGACATAAAACGATAAGTCCAGAACCATCCACTTTATTTTAGACAAGTGCCGAAACTAAGACTAGAATACAGGAATCCTTACTCCAATGATAGCCACTCAGCCACTGGCTCGCATTTCCTTCATCCGCTATTACGAGTGGCACTTCTTGTTCACGAAAGCTACTGTGCTAACAGCCAGTCAGAAAGGCACGAAAGAGACTATTACTCCCTGATCACTCATAATGATGGTCATAGGGATTCCACTGATAAGGGAGTGTCAGTTCGTCTCTGTGACAGTCATGTGTTGTTTGGGTCACTCAGTCATGAGAACGCCGAACATGAGCAAATACGAATCCAAGCACTCCCAGAATTGGAACGACGTGACCTGTTCTGCAAGTTCTGTGTGCGCGAGACATGAGCGGGAAGCAGCGCGCTTGAGGAGAAATGCGCTTTCGAAGCAATGAAACAGGTTACATTTGCGGTTCTGTTTACCAACAGGTTTTCCTTGGAAGCATGGCATCTGCTTGAAACGAGGACTTGGGAACAGTTATTTGGCCTCAGTTTATCACTCAATGTTCGGCAGAACTATATTACATGAAATTAAAGCTTGTACTGTACTTACCTTGGGTACGAACTGCCAAATATGCAATTCCAAAAAGCAGAGGCTCACCCAAGTGCACTAATCATCCAGAAAAGTAAAACGGTTACGTAAAGAATTTCTAGCGAATGTCTGTTATGCATTATGCTAAAGATCATCAACGTGAAAGCGGCAGGGAAAGCGATCTCGAAAGCGAAAGCGTTCGCTATTGGAAAACAAAGAAGCCTGCGAGTGGTGCGCGCGCGCCACAGCGAGCCATGTGGTTTCAATTATTGCGCCCATGTCTGGGCACGATAATTGAAACCACATGGCAGCGGTGCGCATAATAGACACCAATAGGCCATGAGTGGAGCAATGCGCCCGCCTTTGGCCAATTGTGTGCTGTCCTTGATAAAAAGACGCACGCAAAGGCCAATAGCGCGGCCCAAATGGAAAAGCACACACACAAGCGTGTGCGATTCCTAGGCCGATTTTGAAACCCCGTACAAAAGGTCTCTCGCTGCGCGAGCAGTGCTGCGCACTGCAACACTAGGCGCAAGACCGAAAAATGGCGATCTGTTTAGACAATATGGCTAACAAGTCCCGATCAGATTGACCCTTTCGGTAGGGGCACTGGCCAGGTGTGACTTGATTTTGAATGTTAGATTTATATAATTTAGGGATGTGTTTTTCCCATTCGGATGGTGAGACTGGCGACGCTTGGACTGATTTTCCTATCCCCATTTGCATAGCTACAATACTCCAGAATGCCTTGTTATTTTTACGTTTTACTGCAGTTTGAATATCAACCCAGGTTTTGTCTTTTTGGTTTTGGTTTTCTTTCTCTTTTTCCAGTTGTCAGAGTTTTTTCAACTTTCTTATTTCTCTTTGTCTTGTGGCACAGAAAGATTGAAATTGCATTCTGGTCACAGTATTTAGGTGTAATGACAGATGATCTGTTCGCCTTCCGTTTTGATGGATTTTGCCTTCATCTTGCCTAGTTATATTTGCTTGAAGGGTAGCTACGACTGATTGTACTGTATCTTCGTAACTGGTTGTGGGATCACCTTCTCCTCTTATAAGGACGGGCAAAAAGGAGGAAATTACAGTATTCATTTTATTGATTGCTTTCGAATTCTAATAGATCCTGCCTGATTTTTGGTTTCAGCCTGCCAGACCGTTTAAAGAACGTAAAGACCATGGGGAAGTAGATTGTGTTAAAATTTCAAATCCCACAGTCAAAAATGCATGATCGCTTTCGTGTGTGTACAGAATGTTTAAAGATGGAACTTTTGTGAAAAGATCTATACTTAAAATTACGTAATCTAATATAGAAGAACTACAAGTGCCCATTCAAGTAAATGTGGCTGGGATATCTCCTTCTACCCTTCTGTTTAGAATGACATCATTAATATCAGCAAGATGAGACCGAAGCAGTTTCCCTCGTTTGTTTGTCCATATCTTGAGTGGGAATATGGGGGTTGGAAATAAGCTGCCTCTTGTGCTGACTTGTCCTTGTTGTTCAATAAGGCGTTCGAGATTTTTCCGTTAAAGTCCCCAGCTATTATCGTCAGAGGAAACCCCCTATATTCTAGAGTTTGATCGATTTTCTCAAAGGATTTTTCCAAGAGAGGATCGTTTGAAGAATGGGGTGGAATATATATATATTAAAAAGCAGCAGATCTAGGGCAAGCTTTGTACTTTCTTTCCGGCACTTGATGTTGACGCATTGCACGTTTGGGAGAGAGAGCTCTATTTCTTCAGGATCCCAATCGATTTCTTCTTATAGGAGAATCGTGAGGCCTCCTTTTGCATGGCCCCTTCTTGTGGCCTCTGCTGCAGTGACAAACACAAAGTAATCTTTTCGGAAGAAAGGGGCCATGGACCATGTTTCTTGCAGCGACACAATATGGACGGGAAGTTTTCCAAAATAAAAGACGACTTTTCTGAGGTTTTTCCAGCTATATTCCATGATACTATTTTTAAGTTGCTGCTAAAAAGGGAGTTTTAGATCTTTGCCCGATTTGTTGCTGTTTAAGGAGCTAGAAATCCATGCCCAGGTATTTTCATCAAGTTGGGGCATCTTTTTTTATATCTCAACAGTTCCAGATCCGGCGCACTCCGTCTTTAAGTGAAAACATTAAAGGGCCATCTAGTATATTCCTAAATGTTTTGCGGCCCATGAGTTGCGGACTATTATTATTATGGAGAACCACGTCCCCGTCTATCTCTTTTGGATGTTTGTATTGAACTTCGATTCCTTTAACTTCGTATATGCCAAATCCGTTTTTATGTAGAGTGTCTCTTTCTTTTATAATTATACATGGAATTACATTAGACCAGAACTCGACAGTTGCCACCGAAAAGAGGAATTTATTTTGGAAAGAGACTAATTTTATTTCTGCTGTGGTGAGTGATTAAAGTGACCAAATTTTATGCAATAGGTCTACTATTCTCCTGTGATTTAGTGGAACATTGTCACTGGGGAATAAATCAAATAATTCCAGGACACTTGATATTGCTTGTTCCCCATTGTCCTGTGAGTTTTGATTGACCAAATGCTTTACAGTATCAGGGTTAACATCCTTTACAAATTTTGTCACAAAATTTGGGTGCAAGAGGGTTTCAAAGTTTGTGGTCTTCGTCTCTTTGGAATGTGATTTGAGTTGCATTTAGTGCTTTCGTGGCACAACTAATTTATTCGCCTGCCTGCTCTGTGGAGCAAAATTTAGGAAATATTACTTTTCTTGAAGTTCTTCTCGATATTCTTTGCTTGGCTCTTTTCTTCTTGTTATTTTTTTGTGACTATTTTTCCCTTTCTTGATTTGCAGTGTTGTGAACTCTGTTTGTTTTATTTGTTTTAATTTGGCTGCTCCCCTGAAACCTTGTCTTCTTTTTGAGAAGGGAGGTTAAGACCTACTTGTGGATCTTTTTGATCAAAAATTGGAAACATGTGGGTGGTAATTTGGGGAGTACTCTCTGGCAGGGGTTCCTCAAATAATTTACGGAGAGTATAGATTTTTTCACCGTTGGTACTGTTAGTTTTCTGTTTAATAGGAGAGACCACCATCCGAGTCGCCCTCTGCTTTTGTTGAGTAGGAGAAATACTTGGCGCTGGGGTAATATAAAAACACTTATCGTCTCTGCCCTTATCGGTCTCTGAGTTTGTAAATAGGATTTGGGCATTTGGAATAAATAGTTTTTTCCTCTTTTTATGCACAAGATGTTGCAATATTCCTGTTTGAGTTTCCAGTATCTGATCTGTATTTTTCATATTCTTTTCTAAAAGTGATAATATAGATTCCAGGATTCTCTGCAGAGACAGGATGGTGCTTTAAATGGGATCTTGCCTGTTCGGAGATTGCCGCATAATGAATGACAGAAATTCAGAAGATTGTGAGATGCTTTGAACAGCATCAGAAAGGTTACTCGGTGTGCTAGAGAGCACGTGCAATGGATCTTTTAAAGATTCTATAGAATCTAAATGAAGAGGCAGCGAATGATCTATATCCCGGAGAGTGAAGTCGGTAGCTGCTACCCCAACACCTAGTAAGAAGACTCACACAGAGCTCTCACAATACCTCGCTATCTTGACTTGCATTATGAATACTTATCCCATTACTAAGACTCCCACTGAGCTTCCTCAATACATCTCTAGCCTCACTTGTTTTATGCATCGCAATCGCAGTAGTAACACCTCCACACAGCTCTCACAGTGCATCATCATCCTCATTTGTGCCATGACTAGCTATCCCAGCACCCAGTACAAAGACTCTTAGAGAGCTGTCACAATTCATTTCTTTCCTGACCTGCACCATGCCAAACTATCACAATACTGTGGGCTTGATTTAGAGTTTGGCGGACAAGTTATTCCATCCCAAACAGTGCAGCTAGCCCGTCCACCGTACTGCAAGTGCCATAATATATAATGCACTCATAATATGATGGACGGGTTATCCATCACATTTGTAAGGGAGTAACCTGGTCCACCAAACTCAAAATCAGGCCTTAAGACGTCCACAGAGCACGCACAAAGTAACTTAATCCTGAATTTAAGCATGTTATCCTCTCCCAGTAGTATGTCTTCCATGCAACACTCGCAATGCACCTTTATCATCACTTGCACCCCATATTGCTATCCCAGTACTTAGACATTCTATTATTATGAGATGTACAGAATAAAGGGGTGGGCATTCTGTAGACAGCGATACTAAATCCGGCTTGTATCTTTACCTCTAATTGTGTGCACTTAGATTCCCCGGAATAGGGAAAAATATGTTAACCTAGGTCCTATACTGCACATAGATTAACGAGTCCGGGGACATTATAGGGTACATTATCCACCTTCTGTGAACAGGTAGAAAGTATCAATGAACCCACATGGTTTTGACAGGCATAGAAATGCATGGTGTAACATTGGGACCCAGACCAGATAATTTAGAATGTCGGAAAACCACTCAGAATCAACCTGTGCATTATTACTTCATGGGCTACTGCTCTGGCAGTCTTTGCATGAGGACTAGATATTCTCACACAGCCTTTCTAATACATCTCTTTTTTCACTTGCACCCTGCAAGTCTATTCCAGGACTAAGACCTCCACGGAGCTCTCACAATGCACCTGTAGTCTCTCCTGCATTATGCACTAATCTAGCAGTAGGTGTAAATGCGTCTATTGCTGACCTCTGTGGAACCTGCAAGTTCACAGGTTCTTATCTTGGATAAATACTATTTTTACATAACACCTGTAACCCATACCAAGGTAAGGTAGTGCTAGAGACACTTTTCATTTTCTCTGCATACTCGAGGCAGATCTTCTTCATGGCCTGGTTGTAGAGGCTGGGCGGTGGAAGTTGTGGCTAGTCCTGTGCACTAACTGCTCCACAGTAGGTGGCTGTAGCATGGAATTTGGAGATGGTGCACCTTGTGCGGGTTATGGAGTGGGACAACACTGGTTAGGTCAGTCACCAGTACTTCCCCTGATTCAAGGATGGGGTTATATGAAGGGGTGGCAGGTGTGGGCCTTGTAGGTATGGCTTGATAAGGATTGGGAGATGATTAGGGAAGGGTTCATCCTCTTCCCCTTGTTTTTTTTACAACCTCCTCACTCTGCCTGGCAATCCATTCTGCCAGACTGCCATTGTCTCTTATGAATCCTGACTCCCCTGCATCGTGGATTTTACTGCCATGGGATTTAATTTCCCAGGCTACTGAGCTTCATGTTTACCAATCCTAACCCATTTAGCTCAGAGCTTGCTAACCTTCATGTCCTGTTGCTTTTATTTTGCTTAGCCCATTCTCTCCAAAACCCAATGGTCGTGGCCTATCATGAATGTCAAGCAGCCTTAGCAGGTCAGTGTTTTTCCTCATTCTCTTAACTAGTGTTTGATGTCTAGTGCACAACGTCTGCCCTCCTCTAACTTCTGTCTGGCCCTGCTGGGTGCTGGCGCTTCCATTGCTGGCTTTCTTGGATGCTCACAAAAGACAAACGCAAAATGGGTGAGACTGGGAGCTGTGCGGCAGCTACACTTAGGGGACTGCAGTCTTGGGCAACACTGCCTTATAGGTTGGTCGAACATGTCAGGTTTCCTTTCCTCAAGGGCACCTCAATCAAAGGACACCAAGTTTTTGAAAGTTTGGTCTTTCAATGTTTATTAATATTGTCTTGAGTTTAGTCGAATCAGTCTAGCAAGAATTTTTTGGTCTGATAAAATGGGAGCTACCACCTACATCCCCAAAAAAACTCCGTCCGGCTTTCATTTTTTGATAGTTATGATCCTCAGGTTGGGCCAGGGCCTAGGGGTCAATGTGCTTAATTATTTGGTAAGGCCTAGGACGCCCTCTACAAGCTGAATATGGCCCTGAGTATTCCAAATCCCATGGTCGAGTGAAATATTAGAAGGAGAGGGGACGTGCGGACTCCACTCCCCAGGCCAATCATGGCACCTGCGACCGCATCTACCGGGACAGGGTGCAATAATTGAAGGGGAGGGGGGCTTGTGGCACCCTCCCCCCGATTGCAGTCCCGGGGCCCAGCAAAATTTAGAAATGGGAGGGGGTGCACCCGTTCCCAAGCCACTTAAAGAACCAGGGACCACATTCCCCGTGAGCCAGCTCTACTGTAGTGTCCAGGGAAGCCCAACACCAGGACACCTTTTCATGGCATACAATAGAGGTCTTTAATTTAGTCCACCTCTGCGCGTCCCAACAAGTTACATACCATGACTCCTCTTCAGAGCTCGAGACAGGAAAGTTATCACCGGAAAGGGGTAGAGGAGTCCCGAGTTCTACTCAATGCGGTACAAGTCTCAGAGGCAGAGACGCCTTGGATACTCCAATGCGCCAAAGTGTTTGACATGGCGCGTTCTTGGCAGTGGCCTGGATTCTCCCCATTCTAGGAAGACACCCTGAGCCACCTCCAGATGTAAATGCCATTTGCGATCCACAAACTTGGCCGCATCTCGGCCATCCTGCATGGCTTGAGAAAGGATGGATGGGACTATGGGCCAAGGAGACCCATAACACGAGGGAGTAACGGCCTAGGAGGCACTTGGTGTTCAGGAGTGGGGTGCTGGGTGAGAAAGGCGTGGTTGCCTGGAGTAGGGCGATGATGTCTGGACATGAACAACACTTGGTCCAGGTGCCAAGGCGCATATCTGGAAGGGCCGCAATTAATGGTAACAGAGACTCAGAATGCATCTTACCAAGTTGCAACACCTCTCTCAGGACATTAAGTTTGACCTTGTGAGGGGGAGAGTGAAGATCAAGGACCTCTGCTGTCCTTTGAATTACCACAGCGTTGAAATCACTGTTCACAGGTCTTCAGTGGTAAGCCCTACTGGAGAAACTAGACCAGTGTCCGGGGAGATACCTCTGGAATCTTGTACCAGTTATCCTCCAAGTATGGTTGGGCAATCATGTCCCCAACATCATAGCCCTCATTGTCTGAATCTGTGGCAAAAAGGTCATGAAGGACGTGAGAACTTCGAGCAGGAAGAAGTCTGGCTGCAGGATTGACCCTGGGAGCAGGATTGGGACCTACCTTCTGACCTCGACCAATCCTGGCACGGGTCTTGTGGTACTTGGCCAGGAAGGCTTAACTTCTCGATCCCGAATGGCCTTGGGGTGCAGTCTTTAGAGTCATGATCTGATCCAAGGCACCACAGGCAAACCACAAATGGGTCAGTGACAGACATTTGTTTGCAACATTTCCCACAGGATGTAAACCCTGAAGATTTGGGAGGTGAAATCCTTTTCACATTGGATTTGGAAATTTTAGATACCAAGAGAAGTCTCAAAGAGATGAAGGGTAGCTCAGAATCCACGTCTGTTGGCACAGAAAAAAAGGAACTGATGTCAGCACAGCAGAGAGGGCAGTCTTTTTCCACACACCCTACCATGCACACTTGTCATCTGAGAGAGAGGTCTGAAAGGAGAGGCAGGTCCCTCACCACACCCTAATATGCACATCTGTCATCTGAGAGGGGTCTGACAGGCGAGGCCTGTTACTCTCCACACACCAATATGAACACCCATCTTCTGAAACATAGCTCTGAAAGGAAAGACCAGTCCATCCACACACTTTACTATGCACACCTGTCATCTGAGAGACAGGTCTCAGCGGCGAGGCCAGCCTCTTTCCACACACTCAACTAAGTACACCTGTCATCTGAGAGAGAGGTCTGGAAGGAGAGGGCTGTCCCTCTCCACTCACTACTATGCACACCAGTCATCTGAGAGAGAGGTCTCAAAGGAGAGTTTACTCCATCCAGACACCCTACTATGTACACCCTTCAACTGAGAGAGGGTCTGAAAGGAGAGGCCAGTCCCTCCACACAAGCTACTATGCACACCCATTTTCTGAGAGAGGTCTGAGAGAGGCCAGTCCCACGTCACACCCTACTATGCACACCCGATCTGCAAGAGAGGGGTTTCAACGGAGAGGCAAGTCCCTCCACACACCCTACTATGCATAGTTGTTATTTGAGAGAGCTTTGATAGCACAGGGTAGTCTCTCCTCCTACTCCAATATGCACACCCATTATCCAATAAATAGGTTTTATTTGAGGGGCTAGTGCTTTCCATTTACCACTATTTCCCTACAACTGTGTTGTGATCCCACGTAAGTTTCATAGAGTAGAGTGCAAGCTTCAGGGAGAGAGGCGTGCTGCATGAGGCTCATGAGATCCCACAAGCCTCTTGTGGGACCCGCATGGAAAGTTACAGGGCCTACCACTAGGTGTTTTATGATCCAGCGAGAGACTTGTGAGATCATTTGTGGGAGAAGTGGAAAAAAAGAGCCAGGGTCAACAAATAGTTAACATTTTTATTACATGGTTGAAGAAATGCTGGGATGTGGTTGGGTGCAGAACCAGAGATAGCCATTGGGGCTTTGAAGGAGGTAAAGGAAGTTTATTTGAGTTGTGCTCAGTATTTGTGACTTAATTTGGAACTTAAAGAGACAGGTGTCTTCAACTGCATTTAAGAAAGAGCTCCAAGTTCAGGAATTCAATAGTATACTTTGTGAAGTTAGTTGAGAAGTGTCAGTAAGTGCACTAATGTTGGTAAACGTATTTTAGACCATGTTTACAGAGTGACAAACTGTTTGGGGAGGTGTAGATGTGTTGATATAGCTTTTGAGAGGTATACGTAGAGATGTGAGCAAGGTTTGCAGATTGTGTTGAAAAATGAAATGTTCCAACTGTATGTACTTGTAAATAAAGGAGACAGTGTTTCTCAAATTATAAAACAAAGAATGTGGACTGTGCTAATACAAGCCCTAGTGTTTTTATGAACCTCACTGTATATATACTTTAGCCCTATGAGATGTTTGAGTGGTGATATTGCTATTTTTAGAGTGACACACTGTGCTCAGTGTTGGCAAAGGTGTCTCGAGAGGAATTTGCTACCTTATAAACTTTATTGAAATCAGGTATGATGGCATGCTATAATATATTTCTGAAAAATATTTACTATGTGACGGTGTGGAATTTATCTCAATAACAAGTTAGGGGTACACTAGATATAAATATGTGACTGTAGGAGAAAGATGTAGAAAACTTGACAGAATATAGTGAAGGATGAATGTTATGATTTATTGACTAGTTAGTCAGTCAAAATATATATTTATTTAGACCTTAATCGCTTAAACAAAAGTTCTTAAAAACACAGTTAACAATTAAAATCCAGACTGTTATGATTTATTGACTGGTATGAAACTTTCATATTTTTGGGTTATTTTCTCTTTTTGTAGGAGGAAAACAGAAAACAGAAGTTGTGAACAAGAAAACTACCATGAGAGAAAACACATGGATGCAGTGCTTAATGTGTGCTGATGGTTTCTGGTGCTCAGCAACTGCACTTATTTAACAGGGCCAGGGATATTGAATTTTTCTCCCCTATGAGATGGACCCAATAACTATTAAGAATAAATGTATCTACCTGTCCTGCTTCAGTTGCATGTCTGCCTGATATGTCCAGAGGATGATCTACCCAGGTCCATGCACAATTTAGACTAGATTGTGTCATACTCAGTCAATGTAAACTGCATGTGTGTTGTGTGGTAGGATAGGACCAATTTGCCAGCACTGCCACACGTGGTGTGATCGGCCGACCCGCCGGAGATTGTTTTGGCCTGAGCATTACAGTGCTTCGTAAAGGCCCGGGACATCTAGTGGGCAAGATCATCCATGTCTGCTGCAGAGTGGAATGTGAAGAAGAGTCCATAGAAAGATGCTCCACCAGAACATGGAGCTGTCTTCGCTTTCGCTCTGTGAATCCTCAAGCTTACGTCTTTCGGACGTCTTACAGCACAATGCTGCAATCTGTGCAAGAACTGGTCATGCTTTTCATCAGAATTTCCTTTCTTGTTCTCCTGCTGCCGCTACTGCCCAATGCCCTGCAGGCATCAACAGTACAGTTGAAAGGGTACAAGAATGTTGTTGTTTTTTGCAAATTTATATAACGCAAACTCGACCCAAAGGTATTGGAGCCCTTTACATGAGCACCACTTACATTTACACAAGGACACATTCTTTTTTTTGGTATGCACGGGGAGATTAAGAGGTTTTCCCAGAATCACAGGATGTTGAGCCAACGCTGAGACTCGAACCTGGTTCCTCAGCTCCAAAGTCGGCAGTGCTGGCAGTTAAGTCACATCCTCTCCCCAGTTATTGTTATCAATCCAGCATATCTGAAAATGAAGATATTATCACAAAAATTAAGGTAAGACAAAAATGTTACTTCTTCAACAACATACACCCATTGTGAAAATACCATCATTCTTTCCTGTATTTAAAAGGCATTACATACTATTTCTTTTTAAAGAGTGGTGCATTTTACTGTAAAAATAGTTTTCATTCATGATGTTAAAAGGCAACAAAACTCAGTGCGTATGTTGTCTTCCTAAGCATTTCAGCTGTAAATGTAATCAGTTTGACAGATAACATGTGTATTCTAGTGGAGTTCCATGGTTGCAAGGGGCAGATGTTCTATGACGTCCAGGTTACCTGAATGACAAAAGTCAGCATAACCTCTTTATTTAAGGTTTTGTGGAGGGTGTTATAAAGATTTGGTGGTAGGTCGCAAGTTGCAGCTTTAGCCAGTACTAGCTTTGCCATCAACATGCCTTTTTATGTTGTTTTTTAAAGCCCATGTGCATGACACAAAACTACAAACCCCGTGATACAAAGTGATATTGTGAACAAAGCCAGGACTGACTGAACTCATGCTTAATACTTATACAAATGATGGGAGAAGGCTTGAGTTTTAGGATGGACAGATCAGTTGAATTTTGCAGTCCGTGGGCCAAACATGTTTTGTAGGTTCCTTTTCAGAACAGGTTTGAATGTATGATCCAGTTTCAGCTCCTGCATGCCCTCCTCGGCCAAGTCACTGACAGTGCATAGGCATACTCTCCAAATTCTAAATGTGCTTTTATCTAATATTCAGGGATAGTGACCTGTGTTTTCAATATTGTAATACAGTAGCTAGATTTATTGTAAATAATTTCGGTGACTCCTCCTGCTTTTAATATGTGAGGTCTTTTTTCGAACTAAAAGAAACTTTATGAATGTCACATTGTGTGTATGATCAATCCCACAGGGCCAAGGACCGTGTGAATAATCCCTCTGGTAAAGGTCTTGTGGTAGGACACAAATACTCATGTGGGAAAAGCTGACAAATGCCAGTGTGGTCAAGTTCCCAGTGGAAGGATTAAGTTCTGTCCTCATAGTAAAAAGCTTAACATGTGGCAAATGTATGTGCGGTAAAGTAGGTCACAGGGTTAAGATGATCCTGTGTCACAATTGTATGTTAAACAGACGAGAACCGTGTATTAAAAATGTGTGATGCATGGTGACTACCATGCAATAAATGTTCATGTGGATAAAAGGTCCCCCTTGTACTGTAGGGTTCCACTTGGTAAAGGTGTTTTTTGAGTGTTGTTTAGTGTTAATTACTGTCCATCAGACAGACTGGTATTGAAGAACTACATGCGCCTCGATTTGTTTGCTTAATAGTTGTTATAGATTTGAATATTATTACAAAATTATAATGTTGACTAAAACTGGCATTTTTATCTTCATTGAGTGCAGAAGTGCTGCTGCATGTATATATATATCTGTACGGTACTATGCATATCTTTTATGCTACAGAGAATTGTTAAAGGAGAAGGCATTTATTTGAATACCCAAGTATGGTGACTTCTCGTGCAACAGTGAAGCCTCACCATTGAAATCAATCCTTGTTCCCTCTACAGACCTCTCATACAAGAGAGAGACTTTTGGCACAGTGCATCCTCATATTCTAGTATGCACTGCTATCAGCTGGTGGAGATGTGACAGTTGAGAGGTCAGTTCTTTTGCACATGTTATTATAATGCTTGGGACACTGGAGAGAAGTTTCAGCTGAGAAGTATGTACCTATGCACACCCTACTATTCCCAATTGTCTCCCTGGGAAAAGGTCTGAGGTGAGTATGTGTCCACATTCAACTATCTACACCAATCAACCAAGACACAGTTCTGAGTAGAGAGGATACTCCATTTCCATACCCTACTACCCACAGCCTACTTTGCACATATATTACTCTGGGAATATGTCTCAGCTGACAGGGCACTGTGTTTAAACATCATAGTCTCTATAATTATGCAAAACAGACTTTTTAGCATAGAGGTAATTTCAATCCCACACCTTACTTATACATCTGCGATCCTGGAGAGAGCTGGTACTAGAGAGGCAAGCTCATTTTCACAGCCTGATTTGCACATCCATCATCAAAGACACAGGTCACATGAGAAGGTGCAGTCTCTCCCGACACAGTACTAGGGAGACTTATCATGCAAGAGAGATGTGTCAGAAAACAGGGTACTTCCTCCCCACGGTCTACTCTGCATACTAGTCTACTACAGACAACTCTCACCCAGGTAAGATATGTTAGCAGACAGGTCACTCCCTTCCCAGACACCACTGAGTATCCCTGTTGGTCTAGAGAGAGGTGTCAGCAGAGAGGCCACCCCTTGCCCACACTGTACTACTCATTCATGTTGTCCCGGATATAGGTGTTAGTGGAGAGGACAATGGGGCACATGCATCAACAATGCCATTTGCGATTCCTTATTAGCGAAAAATAAGGAATCGCTAATAAGGAATAGCAAAAGGCTATGCATGTACTAATCGCTATTCAAATAGCGATTCCTTAACTTTCCTTAATTGCGACTAGCAAATTGCGAGTAGCAATTAAGGAATGCCGTCCCAATCATTCCTATGGGCCTCCAGGCCCATAGGAATGAATTGGAGATTGCATGAGCAAATTGCGAGTACCAGTAGGTTCTCGCAAATTGCTCATGCAATTTCAAGGGTGCAAGGGTGTCAAAATGACACCCTATTGCACCCCTGAAATTGATATGTGCACATATGTTGCACACACGCATGCTCTAAGGGCATGTGTGTGCGCAACATGAAACTTTGAAAAATGCACAAAAGTGCATTTTTCAAACGTTTAGCAAATTACCATGCAGTTCATCTTCATGGTAATTTGCTCCCCCTATTAGCGAATTCGCTAATTTTTTAACTTTCATGCATTGCATTTAAGGAATCTCAATTTGGGATTCCTTAAATGCAATCGCAATTTAAGGAATCGCTATTTAAGGATTCCTTAAATAGCGATTTTTGTATTTGGGTTGATGCATTGGGATTAGGTTTTATTTACTCGCTAACGGGTGTTATTAGCGATTCGGTATTTTACCGACTGGATTTTGGCTTGATGCATGAGGCTGTAAGTTTCCCTACAAACTAATGTATATGTCTGTCATGATGGGGGGAGCTGTAAACTAAACAGTCAAATCCATTTTACACCCTACTATATATGGTTATTTTCCTGGGGAGAGGTCTCTGTGAAGCGGTCATTATTTTGTTAGACTTACTATGCAAAGTAAGGTCTTACATGTGAGGTGTGTACCTTCCCTATCCTATTATGTATAATGAAGAGTATAGGGAAAGATGTGAGCGGAGAGGCAGTGTCTCTTTACAACCTACTATACACACTGGTTACCTTCATTCAAGGTCTCCCTAGAGAGCAGAGTCTCTCCCCATAGTCTTCTATACACAGCTGAACTCATAGAAAACCAAGGACCTCATCCGAGGACCCCGCACCTCCGCCTGGGACAATACCTGGTGGCCCTCGAGAAGCCACCCACTCCTACAGACCACGCACGAAATCTCAGCATCATCCTCGACTCCTCCCTCTCCTTGAACCGCCAGATCAACACCGTCGCTTCCACCAGTTTCAATTGCCTGCGCATCCTCTGCCAGACCTTCAAATGGATCCCCCCGATTACAGAAGGACCATCACCTACGCACTCATAACCAACAGACTGGACTATGGCAACGCCCTATATGCCGGAATCAACAGAACTCTTCTACGCAAACTCCAAACCATCCAGAACGCCGCAGCCAGACTCGTCCTCGGGACACCACGTCACGAGCACATGACCCAACACCTACGTGACCTCCACTGGCTCCCCGTCGAGAAGAGGGTCACCTTCAAGCTCCTCATCCACACCTACAAATCCCTCAACAACATCGGACCCAAGTACCTCAACAAGAGAGTCTCCTTCCACGTACCCAAGAGGAACTTCCGCTCTGCAGACCCCGCCCTGGCAGAGGTCCCCCGCATCTGCAGAAACAGAGCTGGCGGGAGAACCTTCTCCTACATCGCATCCAAGAACTGGAACGAGCTCCCTGTGAATATCAGACGCTCCCCGACCCTGCACACATTCAGGAAGGACCTCAAGATCTGGATCTTCGACTGATCCGGAGCTGCCCCCCCCCCCCCCCAGCACCTTGAGACCCTCACGAGTGAGTAGCGCGCTTTATAAACCCCTTATTGATTGATTGACAGTTGTGAGAGGCTCCCGAGAGCAAACCAGGTAGCACTGCCTCTTCAGACTGCACGCGAGGGATTGCTTCCCTGGCTCTCGCAAGAGTCTTGCAAAAGCATTGGCGAAGGGAAAAAAAGGGGAACATAATACAAACAATGTAGATCATGAAACTATAGGGTAGCTCTGAAAAGAGCCGTTTTAGTTAACAGTTTTCAACAAATATAATCCTTTTTTTTAAAACATTTTTTATATTGTTTAGTAATTTACATATTTTTAAAGGGGCATGACAAAAACATACAACTTGAAGTGTTAAACAAACACCAACAACATCTCCTTTAAAACAAAAAGGAGAAAACTTACAAAACACTGTTTAAACAAAAAAAAGTACTGCTCAGGGGGGCACTTGGGCTCTTAGACAAGTTTCTCCTAGGCAAACCTGCTTGTGTCTGATGACAATATTACCTCCTTACACAAGCAGCAAAATAATGCTTTATTAAAAATGCAGGCTTATTGCCCACTTGTGCAGGCACAATATCTCATGGATCAAATGATGTTGAAGCCCCTGTAGAGTTGTATAGCTCCACAGCATGAGTCAACTCTGCCTGTGCAAGCCTTTGCAGATGCATTGACTTCAGGTGTCTCCACATCCCTATAGTACTCATGCTATATTGTTTATTCCTGCTCTGCTCTGCTGGCTGAACTCTTTGCTGAAAAGTTTACAGGTAACGTACTTCGCAGAAACTTTCTTGGCACCTGGCCTCATTTAAAAAAATTGCCACAACAAGGATTCCTTAGAAGGCTGGGATGGCTGAGCGGGTGCAGAACTCCTGACTGATCATTTGAATCAGATGAAGAAAGGCAAACAGTAAAGGAGAGCAAGCCAAATATGTCTGTTCTCAACTAAAATCCAATAGTGAAATAAAGCAAAAAGGATAGAATCTTCTTCTTCTAAATAAAGATATCCATTTGAAGCAATCACAATCCTTCCTTAGGGTGTGGTTCCTCTCCCGGAGTTCTCATGAGATACCCTTGAATGTCTCGCAAGATCACAAAACTCTTATTGCTTTAAATATTTCATGGAACAATTCATAATACATTTTTCCAAGCTAATCAACATCGCTAATGTCTTAATTTGTGCAGAATAGTGAAAAAACACTGTTATAAACTAATTCCAAATGTACAATCTCAAGGGCCAATCACGAAAGCCAAACAGGAAGTACAACCCACTCGGAGTCCATGCAGAGGACTGTGTGTTCAACTCCTGAGAGCATCTGATGAGACCATAATAATGTTATTGCTTTATATATTCAATGGAACAAATGATAATCAATTTTACTAACAATCAACTTCTGTAATCTGCTACTTTGTTCAGATTTAAGGGATAACACTGTTTTTAACTTAATCTGCAAGAGCCGACCAGGATGTATATCTTCCCTGGAGTCCACGCAGGGGATTATGAGTGTGACTCCCACGAGTATCTTGCAAGAGTCAACACCTTTTTTTTTAAAAAACAGCAAAAAAATTACTTTACAATTATATTTCAATGACAGTAGATTCAAACAAACCATAGAACTCTAGTGAGTAATCACACACTCCAAAAATAGATTTATATAATGCAACTTAATACTATATAATATTTAAAAAAAGAATTACTTTGTTCTGACTTACAATTACAGCTTTAATGTAAAAATATATAAAACGGCTAAGAAAAATATGATATTACAATATTAATGGACTTGCTCGGAAAATGTCTCACTATGAGAGTCAGAAGAACTTTGCTGACAGACAATTTCAACACAAATATTGTTGTATTACCCGGTTTTATAATAAAACATAATTTTTAGAAGCATTTTGCAAGTGCTCACCCTTTCCTGTTAAGTTACAATACGAAAGCAATTCCTTTTCAGAATAATGTCCTCACACTGCATACATTATTCAGTTATTCTACCATACATACACCTTAAAAAAATGACTTTAAAGAAAACCCTAGAAATTAACTGACAAACCACATTTTTAAAGTAACGCTATAGTTAGAGGTGATAAAAAGATCCGTTTTTGTTTTTTGAAAAACCTTAGAAAGTCACTGAAAAAACAAAGATTAAAGTAACGTTAAAGTTAGCTGAATTTCCCAGTGACAACATTAACGTTTTGAACAAAAAAATGATTGATTGTATTCAAGGTAATCCAAAAGCTGATACACTTAGCCAAATTTAGGGGTCTATTAGCATGGCGGGCGGAGGCACCACCGCGGTCCTGGCAGTGGCGGAAAATGCTTTTTTCCGCACGCCAGCAGCGGTCCTCACGGCCACCATATTAGTATGGCTAAACATAGCCCATTTCCTGTCTGCTCCATCAAAGTGCGCCCGCCACCGCGGCGGTGGGAGCCAATTGAGACTCCCCACCATGCGGAATGACTTCCCGTCCACAGTACAAATCAGGATGCCCCAAACAGCCAGTCGCAATGTTGCGAAGGAACAGCCCAACCAGAGACGGTGGAAGCTCGACAGCGGAGCGCAAAACCAGTGTCCCGGTCCCTTCCAACCGGTCCCGACCGCAATGGAACCAGCTCTACACGTCTTCCCAGTGCTGTATCTGATACATTACCAGCAACTCCTGGAACGTCGCGGACGACGCCACAGGTACGCAATAACACAACTCCGCACACAACCACAACACACAACTCATGGGCTGATATAGGGTTCCTGTCCACACCAGACACCCTGTACCCACACATGTCCTACCTGTCACCAAATCACCCCTCCGCATCCAGGTCCCCCATCGACAGTGATATTGATGTAATGTCCCGGTCACGTCACCGCAGCGGTGAAGACGCAGGAAAACATGCGCACAATGCAGAGGGCAGGGCAGAAGGCAGGGCCTGCACCAGGCATGGGCAATGAACAAAGAATAAAGGGCCACACCTCCACCCTCCACACACTAGGCCCACAAACATGAAGGGACATGCCATGTGCCCCTCCTGTACCCCTCCTGTGCACATGCACAAAAACAAGCCAGGTGAACCCACACCCTGCACCACATACCAAACAACTAGGGAGACAACCTCAGCAGGTGTGGCTGCAGAGGAACACACAGCACAGAAGCACAGGGCCAGGGCAACCCACACACCACAACAACACCACACACATGGCAAGAAAACTGAGTCCAAGCACGAAATGAACACACACACAGATAATGAACAACACTCCTGTGGACACACAGCCTGCCAAGTCACACGGACATAACCCACACTGACACACAGCCACATACACAGACCATATGCCAGCAGCAATGGAGTACAACATATAGGAAAGATAATGTGAGGTGCCCACAAATTGAAGGCCAAGGAGCTAACTACCAAGCATGTGTACATCACATGCAAGACAAGAAACATATGAGAACACCCTCAGTCCATCAAATCACACATGGCTGGCACAGTGATTGAAGCCAAACCACAGACACCTCAGTGCAACAACTCAGGGAGACAGCAAGGCAACCCATGTATAGGCACAGGGATGAAAGGAAGGCCCTGAAGTCAAACAGTGAACAGCCACACATATGTATACAACTACTTGACAGGAGTATGTCAGCAGCACAACACACAGGGCCTATTGACACACTCCATGACTGTCAAACACATGTAGGAATCTACACACATACCCCCCTCACACCTGAAGCACACAACATCAGTGTCAGACACAGAGAAGGGTGTCAATAATGTCCAGTCATTACACAGACAAACAATCACACTCCCTGGGGGATATCCATAAACATCACACACACACAGGGATGCCAGAACCAATGTCTGCACAAAAACAACAGCCAAACACAGAACTAAACAAAAACACACACAGGAACCACAACAAGACCAGACATGACCTGTGCAGCCAAACTGTGGAAAGGCAATGGGAGCACAGACAGAACAAGAGTGCACAACACCATCAGTCAGGAACAAAGCACAGACAACATACCACAACACAGACAAGAAGTGCACCATCACAAAACAATCATGGACACAGACTGGAAGAAATGGGCCTCCAATGACACACAGACAGTCATACCACACCACCCATCAAGTCAACATGGCGTCATAGTGTATCACATGCATGCACATGCACGAGAATGACAAGAGACAGCTCAAATATGAGAAGAGAAAACATCAAGGATGCACCTAACACAAGCACAGGAACTAGACTAGACCTAAGTTCATGTGACAGACACACAAGTAAGGCACACCACACTGGCAACATACATCTGAATGAAACACACCACACCAACAAAACACACACTCACATGCAAATAGAACACCATACATAGAGCATCTGTCAGCTGCAAGAGACAACACAGCCCAAATACTGCACACAGCCACATGAAACACACACCAGATGCACATGCCAATACAACACATTGGAAACACAGCAGGACATCAGGGGATGCACACTAGGCAAGGACAAGGCAACATACACCCACAGCACTGCATGCACACATCAAGCAGTGTGTGCACACCAAACATACCAGCCCCACACAAATATGAGTGACACACCATGAACACCCACAACAACAATCAAAACAGCACACTGACAACATCACACTCAGGAAGTGAAGCAAACACACATATACCTAACCCAACACCCACAGATGCACAAGTCTGAGACACCAAAGTTGAAATAACCGGACCAGAGGACTGTGCAGCACAAACAGTTGAACTGCATATGCGCAATCATGACTGCTAAACAGTACAAGAGAATCACATATAACCATGTGGGAAAATGTCCTGAATGGCACATTGCTCCTGTGCAAAGATCTGCACCACAAAGCGCAATGTCACAAATGAAGTGATGGGGAGGCACACACACAGGCAACCCAAGGGTACAACTGACATGAAAGTGAAGTTGTGTGTACGTCAGTAGTGGACATGGCAGGAGTGTACCATACACAAATAGATGGGGAGCCCGTTATCCTTACCGGGAAAGAGCTGCTGAACCTCTGCCACAGATTGCTGTTGGGGCTGTAGGAGAAGCCCAGTTGCTGCCATCAACTGCCGCCACTTGCCACTACAGGGGAAAACTACATCCCCCATTACTCCAAGCGGCGCGCATGCCGCGCACCGCAACGCTGAGCACCAGGAGGCGCTGAAATAGGGGCCTGGGCTCCCGCCGCGAGGGAGCCTGTTATTCTTACCGGGAAAGAGCTGCTGACCTTCTGCCACAGATTGCTGTTGGGGCTGTAGGAGAAGCCTGGTTGCTGCCATCAACTGCCGCCATTTGCCGCCACAGGGGAAAACTACATCCCCCATTACTCCAAGCGCCGCGCGCCGCAACGCTGAGCACCAGGTGGCGCTAAAAAGGGGGCCAGGGCTCCCGCAGCGCGGGACGTGCGCGGGCGCGCCTGTCAGAGCCCGCAAGAAGCTGGGCTGGGCAACCTAACTAACACCCTGCTCTTGGAAACAATAGATCGGTCGTTTTCTGACGTAGGAAGGTACTGTTCCCGGGAAATTTCCTAGATACTGTCGCTCTGCACCCTGGTAGTTCTTGTTCCTGGTGCATAGATAAAAATTGAGTTCGCTAAGGAAATGGAGAAGCGTAAGGGTGCAGCAGGGACACTGGATGACTTTTTAGTCAGGGCAGAGTCTTTATTGATTCATGAGATTGAATTAACAGAACAACGATTATCCTTGGACCCTTTAACACAAAGAGACATTCATGTAGCTGGCAGGGATAGGAGTGTAAATGATGGTTTACTTACTAATTCCCCCATTGTTCCCTCATCTTCTTTATGTTCCCCTTCTATTGCTTCTACCCGGGAACTCACACCAGAAGTGGCGGTGAGCAGAGTTACTAGGACCAAGACACAAAAAAATGTGGTTGCAAAGAAAAATGTTGCAGTGCCTGCAAAAAGGAAGCAGGGGGCTCCTACAAGAAAACCTAAACCTGAGATGGTTTCTGAGGTAATGGATAGTTCTGATATTGAATAGGACTCAAATAAATGCCATATTAAAACCATTTCTGTAGGTACACAGACAGATATTGGCCCTGTGTTTTACAATTCCCGAAGGGCTAACACTAAGGAAGTTGCGACAGGTACTGACGCCACCGGTTATGCCAGAACAGTAGATGTAATGGTTGATGAAGTACAGGGCTTTTTCAACAAGGGATTCACACAGTTATGGGATAAACTGAATGATCTAGAAACATAAATAAAAAATTTAGGGAACAATAGAGAGGCTAGACTGGTTGAAGAGTATAATGGGGAAAATAACGAAAGGGTAGACAGAACCATACATAGAACTACACAACAATCAATGGAAGGAAACGGTGGTAATACTACTCAGATTATACAGACCAGCATAGGTGACAGGCTCCAGGTGTCATTAATTGGCCCTGGACTATTAGATACACAGAGAAATTGTATAGTACCCCCTAAAATAGATAGGAAACATGATGTACAGAGTACATCGAGGACCCACAATTCCAGTAGAACTGCCAATACGGACATTTTAAATTTACCGCCTGCTTTTTGCCCGTATATGCTTATATTAGCTGGCGTCCCTGCTCTTAGAATGACTGAAAGAGAAAGCTGGGAAGACCTTCGGAATAAAACTATAGATTTATCTAGATAAATATAAGAATTTTCAATAAGCGGACACAAAAGAAATATTAATGGTCCGTAGGGTAGGTTCAATAGGTCACTCCATTAAAAACATAGAAGGTGGCGCTCGGTCCGAACGGCATACCCATAGAGATCTACAAACTCCAGCCAGACGTCACTAGTAAGCACCTCAAACTCATGTTCGACTGCAGTAAAGCAGTAGGGCTGCTGCCCCGGGACCAGCGATTAGCGACCATAGTGGCAATTCCGAAAGAAGGTAAACCCAAAGACTCTTGCGCATCATACAGACCCATTTCGCTTCTAAACGCGGAACCTAAAATACTTGCCAAGACGCTGGCCAATCGGCTTAAGCCGGTGCTTTCGTCGCTAATCCACCCTGACCAATCGGGATTCATGCCCCACCGAAATACGGCCCTCAATATTAGGAGATTGCATGGGGTGCTAGGGCAGTGCCACAGTCTTCAAGAGGACGCGGTGGTGGTCTCGTTGGATGCCACCATGGCCTTCGACACCCTAGAGTGGCCCTACATGTTCGCAGTCCTGCGCAAGCTGGGCTTTGGACCCCAGTTCATCGCTTGGGTGCGATTACTGTATGCGGAACCCCTGGCGCAGGTGCTGGTAAACAATAAGGTGTCTGAAGTCTTCACGCTGGCCAGAGGAACTCGACAGGGCTGTCCCCTGTCCCCCCTTCTATTCGCCCTCTCCCTCGAACCGCTTGCGGCCTGGATAAGACAGGTTGCCACTGTGCAGGGCATAACATGGTCGGAGGGGTGGGAGGATAAGATATCCCTCTATGCCGATGACATACTTCTTTACCTCTCGAAGCCGCGTGGGTCACTGATCGCGGCGCTGAATATACTGAACAGTTTCGGTCGCAATTCTGGCTTCCGAGTCAACTGGGCCAAATCGCATCTATACGTCCTCCGTGGGGACCCTCCCAGACTCCCTGACTCTTGCCCTATTCGGGTGGCAGAGGACGGGTTTAAGTATCTCGGAGTGTATATTACTGTTAATAAGGCTCTGCTGTACGAGCACAATCTCAAGCCGCCGCTGCTTCGGCTTCAAAGGGAGGCGAAATCCTGGCAGCATCTGCCCCTGTCATTGCTGGGCAGGGCAGCCTTATTTAAGATGCTCTCGCTCCCGCGGTTTCTCTACGCGCTCCAAAATTACCCACACCTGGTCCCGAACAGTTACTTCCTAGCAATCGAAGCTGCGCTGCGCGACCTCCTTTGGGCCGGGCAGCCCCGAATCTCACTGGCCAAACTCACGCTGGGGTGGTACGATGGTGGAATCGCTCTCCCCGATATTCGTAAATACTACTGGGCGGCCCACCTATCCGCGATCAACCAAGGGACGTACGGGGACGGGAATGACCCGGCTTACGGCATGGATAGATGGCTGCTTCCCGGGGGGAACTATGAAATAGCACTCTACTCTAGACGGGGTGTGAGCAGACTCACCGGCCCGACACTTCATTCGGTACAGCTGTGGCACATCGCACAGAAGAAGCTCGGATGGTCCGGAGTCCTCACGATGGCCACGCCACTATGGGCCTCAGAAGCGTTGGGAAATCTGCGGCGCACCAAAGGATTCCGCAATTGGGATCTTATCGGCATCTCTCAAATCAAAGACATCTGGGGACCTGCCGGGGTCCGCACATTCGCCCAAATGCAGGACGCGTACGAGCTGGCAGATGCCGAATATTTCAGATACTTGCAGGTGCGCCACTCCTTACAGGCGAATATCCCACCGGAGGTCAAGCTGCCGCCAGCCTCCCCGCTCGAAGATAGATTGCTAGATGGACTCCTCACGGAACACGCCATATCCCTCACCTACAAAAAACTTATTAATAACCCCCCAGATTTGCTTCTTCCCCTTAAAGAAAAGTGGGTCGCTGAAGGGCTGGAAATAGATGACGAGGAGTGGCTGCACGCTTTGGCTTCTCCACGTGAGGTCGCGATATCGGCCCAATTGCGGCTTATCCAATTGAAGATCCTACACAGAGTCTATATCTGTTGCACGAGACTACATATGATGGGTAGGGCGGACACAACGCTATGTAGGAGGGGGTGTGGAGGCGATGGAACCTTTTTTCACGTGCTGTGGGACTGCCCGAAGATTCAGAGGTACTGGAGGAGGGTGGTGCGGAATATGGAGGAGGTGTGGGAGGTGGAGATTCGCCCGGAGGCCAAGAGGTGCCTCCTCAATATATGGGAACCAACTGACCTGCCGCCAAAGGGGAGGCTCTGGGTGACACTCGGGCAAATGATAGCAAAAAGGAACATTGCCAGGCTCTGGGGCAGCGCTGTTCCACCGAGACTTTCAGACTGGACCGGCGACATGGACTGGTGCATGCTGCAGGAAAGGACAGTATATGTGGCGAGAGGGTGCCCGCGCAAGTGGGTTGAGGTGTGGTCCAAGTGGAATGATTTTAGGGGGGGCATTTGCGAGCCTCCTTCCATTGTGCAGGAAGAACCCGGAGATGTCTAGACACCTGCTATTGCGGCTTGGGGAGCTGGGAGGGGGGGGGAGGGTTGCTGGCCGAGCCAGGGGCACACACGACAGCGCAGTGTTGACCGGTGTTTAGGGAGGGGGGGGGAGTTTCGGCACCTTATGCCTCCTAGGGCAGCATGCCCTTAATTTGTGGTTGTTTGCTGTAATTCTGAGACCTGCAACATTCTTCTCTACCTCTCGGTACGTTTGCATTCCTCAACGCCGCCGTACCTCCGGGTTGACGGCACAGGGCTGTGTGATCCGACATAAATCCAACTGTGTTCTTCGCGGCCGGCCCGCAGGGTTGTAGGCTCTCTGCTGTGTACCGGAAAGTTTAAATAAAGGTCTTTAAAAAAAAAAAAAAAAAAAAAAAAAAAAAAGACATAAACCGTGAAAAAAAAAAAAAAAAAAGACATAGAAGGTGATTGCATAGTGGTCAATATTCGTCGGCCTCAGTTAGTGCGCCATATTTTGAATAAAAACGAGGAAATATGCATGACGAACCCCAACATTGGTGCACTTCCGTTGGGTTTTTTCTATAGACCGCAGCCATGGAATCTAATAGCTAGACAGCACACAATGGCATTAACAAATAGATACCATGCATTGTCAGACTTGGATACCCAAGACTGACAATTATCTACATTACGGGCACTGGAAACATTTGCAGTTGAGCTGCAACCTCAAGAGGAAGGGTTTGCTACAGCTACTGCCACTAATCTAGATATTGATTTAATAGACACAGCTAGCTATTACAAAAGGCACACTAGAACTGATTGTATTCCTAGTACAACATTTGGGTGTATGGAACAAAGTGAGGTGGGAAGTTCAGGAGAGATAGCATTGATCTCTTGGAATGTTGCAGGTCTCAGAAGAAATTTAGAAGATGTTGTATGCCAGGAATATATTGGGCAGAAAGACATAATTATGTTACAAGAAACTTGGGCCGTAGAACCTTTGCATAAAGTAGGCTATAAAACTTTTAGCAATGGTGCTATCTCCTCCACTAGAGGGAGACCTTCAGGAGGCCTCTGTATTTGGGTAAAGGTGACTCTTGGTGTAGATGTTAAATTAGTTGAAATATGTTCGCAGGATATCTTGGGAGTAAAATTCTATACACCCGATAACAAGGAAGTCTATATAAAAAATATATACTCTAGACCATATCTAACAAGTAAACAATCGATGGCTATTGAGCATTTAGAAAAAAATGTAAGCTTGATTGAGTTAAGGGCAATTAAAATAGTGAGAGGTGATTTTAATCGTACATATGAACCTGTGCCGGGGCTAGAAAATATTTTTGAAGAAGAAGACTCGGCCAATAACATTCCGCTTATGGAAAGTCAGCAAGTAGTGCCTTGCACAATAGCAGTTGCGCAGCTATTAAGACTTGTTTCGGGGCACAGCTTGAGAGCCTGTAACGGCCGTCTGCCATCTGATAGCCCAAAAGCCCCCACATTTACTAGAAATAATATAAAGAGCCACATAGATTTCATAATAATCTCAATTGAGCTTTGGTCGATGGCCTTAGACTTAAAAGTTGATAATAGAACAGAGAGGGACCACTACCAACTATGCCTGACATTGTCAGCTCACCTTTTCCATCCTGTTACCTCTAGACCAAGAGAACTTGATAGTGGTAATATAGATCCACTTTTAAGTGATAATAGGAGAGCTTTAAAATGGCATTCGATAGGGAAAAATCTAGTGGCAATTAAACAGATCTATGACACTTTGGTAGATAGGGTCTCTCCGTATGTAGATTTCCCTGTATCAGACATTCCAATAATGGATATCCATTGTAAACTAGTCAAGGATCTTGTACCAATACTGAGTAAAATCCCAAAGAAAGCTAATAATGGGATTACTGTGGCGGGCGAGCTGAAAAACCCATGGTATATTAAAGCATGTCGCACTGTAAAAAATGAGCTCATTTTGGCTTCAAAATCAAAAAATACAGTGGCCTTCAGGGAAACACGGGCAGAATACAAGCAATTGTTAACCTCCGCAAAGAAAGAATGGGAGGCGAACATCTGGGACGAACTACTTGTAGCGGCGAAAGCAAAAGACCAAATTGTTTTTTGGCGGTTAATCTCAAAGGGCAATAAAAACGGAAGATGTAGCAAGGACCTCTTTTTAGACGCGGATACTTGGGTAGCACACTTCTCTAGTCTTTACTCTTCTTCCCCAAATGACATTGCTTACTGCCCGATGAGTTATGAAAATACATTAAACGCCGCACCGTTATCTTTCAGCTTAAAGGAAACTCTAATAGCCATAGATGCACTAAAGCCAGGGAAGGCTCCTGGTCCTGATAAAATACCTGGAGACCTATGAAAGCATGATAAAGATGTGTGGGGCCCCTATATTAATTTGTTGTGTAATTCTCTTGCTTCAGGTGCACCACTACCTGAAACTTGGAAAGGGGCAGAGATCACAACTATCTTTAAAAAGGGTGATCGTCATAACCCATCACACTATCAACCAATTAGTCTTATTGATGTTCTACAGAAGGTATATGCTAGGCAAATTTTAAATAGATTGATTGAATAAAACATAAAACCTTTAAAAAAAATTTAACTGCGAACAATCAGAGGATCGAGTTTGTGCATGATTTTAATTATCTAGGTATTACCTTGGATTCAAAAATGACCTTGAGGCCCCAGCTAGAAAAAAGTAAAACCATTCTTCTCCAGAATACATTCCCATTAATAAGGAAAATCGAAAGTAGTACATCCAAAGCAATTTCACCCGCTCTTAAAGTATATAAATATAAAGCTCAATCGGCTGCACTGTATGGGGCAGAGCTGTGGGACCCTGTGGCGAACGGAGTATTCAAGGTGGGTGAATATAAGTTTCTTAGGAAAATATTAAGTCTGCCCACACGAACACCATTGACTGCTGTGTTGATGGATTTAAATTTTCATCGTGTGGATGACCTGGTTAACCTTAGAACATTGTTGTTTTGGGTTCGCCTGTGGAGCACAGACGAGCTCATCCACTACAGGGAGGGTCTTGAAGAAATTTTAGGATTAAATAAAGGTGTGGGTTTGACTTGGTTAAAGCACATTTACGATTGGTTTTCTAAATTGGGACTAAGGCATTATTGGGATGAGCCGTCTGGCCTGACACTGGCCTCAAAAAAGTTTCTTAAGGAAACCTATTGGTCTTTTATACACGATTCTATGTCCCATTCATCAGGGGTGGGGTCATTAACAATACGGTTCCTTCAAATGAAAATAGCTTGGAACTTTGAACCCCTTATAGATGAAATACAGCCACAACTAGCCAAATCCTTATACCTTAAATATCGTTATGGTATCCTACAACTAAAGTCAAACACTGTGAAATGGGCGCAGGGCATGGAGGGGAGGACAAATGTGTTTCATGTAATCTAGGTGTAATAGAGAATGAGACACACCTGCTGTTCTTCTCTCCAGCCTACACGCGATGTAGAAATAAATGGATAAAACCTATCTGCCGCTTGCTTGGTACTAGATCCTATCTTGAAGCAGAAAGATTGTTACGTTCTGATACCAGGCAGACTGGTTTTTAGTGTCAGTCGCTATTTGTGGCGTAAGCTTGATAAGGAAAAGGGAAGGCTTTAAACTCTAGGCTGAGATAATGAATAGGAAATTACTATGAGCTTGGCACGTGCACTTTATGAGAACAAAATGAAATATATATTCATTTACATATCATGTATAAAATCTTTATTTTTTATAGAATAAGTTTTAAAAATCATTTTAGAGGTATTTATTTGATTGTATAGGTAATTTTTAAATATCCTGAAAGGTTTATTCCTCAAATCTGCTTTTTTTAAAATTGTTATGATACACCGAAGAAATTTGATATGCCCTAGAACATCACTAAACTGGTCAGTCAAATCCATGTAGATTCCAGATGTATTAGTAGTATTGTATTTTATATTCATTTGATGTATTGTGGAAATATCTGTATTGTTTTTGTGAAAATCTTTTATGGTTATTTATACCGAAAGAAAGAATAAATGAAATAGATGGAGTGCAGACTCACAATGACTAGGCATCTGAAGCACAGATAGGGGATGGTATGACACCACATCCCACATGCCATACTGGAGGCAATAAAGCCCCATGTGACAGCAATGCATGAGAAAACACACCCACAATGTCAGTGTGGCTGAGCAGGTATGCACAGTGACCACAAACAGCATGTAGACACATGGATAGTCAACAAAACACAACACTGACTTGCCAGTCACATACTCTGCATACTAACAATTGCCAATGACAACAAGTATGAGTCAGCCACAACTGCAAGGACACACCAACACACTGCACAGTGCACAACATACAGCACACACATGTGCACACAATCACAATCACAGGGCTGAACAATCACACAAACAGGCACTCTACCCCTGTGTGACACATGTGTGTAGTTGGCATTGCAGGGGCACACACACATCATCACTCCCAAAAAATTCACCCCCTTCACAATGCACACTTCATGACCACCCAAGTGCACACATTGAAAGTAACCCATGTGACTAGGATGACTGACCATCACACGATGACTATACACCTACACTGCTGAGAAACACATAAAGTAAGATCACACATACATGATGACCCGGGCCAGCCTGACTGCAATCCTGTGGATAGAATCCCACTCTCTGCTGCCAGTGCCTCCAAACCTGACATCTGTACAATATAGCTGACATGAACAAAGTATGATAATAACAACAGTATTCCATCTAAAACCACCATCATTGCACCCACAAGCATCAGAGTCAGGAAGAACTAAAGTCCCTGTCACCCCTGTAAAAACTAGAAAAAGTGAGACAAGCCAGTGGCAATGTCTAAGTTGCATACAGAGCATGTGGCACAGTAAACCATAAACACACAGAAACTGTTTTAATCAGTAAGGACACTGACAAAACAGACAACAGGAGCAACTGTCTTTATTCACATATTGCACAGATAGGCACCAATATTAGACAACAGCAAGGCCAGTGGCCAGCACAAAGTGCAGAGTGGGCCCATGAGAAGCTGCACAGGCAAGGGGCAAACAGCAAAGAACAACAAGGACAGTGGCTAGCACAAAGGGCAGAGTAGTTACACGAGAAGCTGCACAGGCAAGGGGTAACTAGCAGTGAACAACAAGGCCAGTGGCCAGTCCAATGTGCAGAGTGAGTCCATGAGAAGCTGCACAGGCAAGGGGTAACCAGCGTAAACAACAAGGCCAGTGGCCAGTCCAATGTTCAGAGTGAGTCCATGAGAAGCTGCACAGGCAAGGGGTAACCAGCAGTGAACACCAAGGTCAGTGCCCAGCACAAAGTGCAGAGTGAGTCCATGAGAAGCTGCACAAGCAAGGGGTAACCAGCAGTGAACAACAAGGGCAGTGGCCAGCACAAAGTGCAGAGTGGGCCCATGAGAAGCTCCACATGCAAGGGGTAACCAGCAGTGAACAACAAGGCCAGTGGCCAGTCCAAAGGGCAGAGTAGTTACATGAGAAGATGCACAGGGAATGTGTGTGGCTGTGCCATGCCAAGGTCAACAACACAGTCAGGGGGGTAAGAATGTGTAGTACAGGCACCGCTGTGGGAGAGGCATGTGTCTGAGGGAGACTACCACTCAGACTTGGCTGTCATTCGGACTGGGACCTGGCTGTGTGTTGGGGACAGTTGGAGGCCTTGACTGGGGAGAGAGAGGCCCCGTTGAGGTAGAGGCATCAGTGGCTTGTGAAGCCATAGGGCTGCTTGGACAAGGTGGTGTAGTGGCACGTGGAGGTGGAGTCATGCTGCCATTTGACACAGTGTGGGTGGGAGATTGTGGAGGGGTGCCTTTCCACTTCTTGGGGTCTCAAAATGGCTTCCCTGTCTTGGGATTAATGGTAAGTGGTGTGGACACAACAGGCACACTCACCACGAAAGCTGCATCAGGTGCAGACGGTGGCCCACCCTCTGGGGACATGCTGGATCCTGCAGTTCACTTGGCCTGACCTTGCCTTTGCACCTCCATCCCCTGTTTACCAGGTGTTCCCCCTACAGTGCCCTCCTTCCCATGCTTCACTGGGCTTTGGATAGGAGTCGAGGTTATGGGTGAATCTGCCTTGGAGCTCTTCTTATGTGTACTCTTAGCAGGCACCGCATCCTCAGTGGGCACGGAAACTGTCTGCTTGTCTTTGCAAGACGCTTTTGGGACAGGAGAGTCCTTGGCTAGGGATGCCTCTGAGGCATGTGACCCTGAGGTCTGCTTCTTGGTTTTGTAGCCCTTGGTGTTGCCAAACAGGCTTTTGTCTTTGCGCTCTGGGATGGCTTTAGTTTTCTGTGGGGATGGTGTCTGCGCCTGGACCGCTTGGGCTGCTGCTGCTGTGTGCTGAGTGTGCTGTATCTTGACCTTGATGTCTGTTGTGCGTGGTCACTATCATCAGATGTGGCCACTGGCAGGGGGGTGGACAAAAAAATTGGATCTGGACTCCGAGATGGTGCTAGTTGAAGGGCTGCCATCACTGCGGAGGACAAAGACTGGACAGTCCAGTGTAGCCCACCCACATCTGAATGTATGCCCTCCATGAAAGCAACCACCTGTACCAACTTTTTGTCGTGGTCTATGAAGGCATTGAGGAGAGCTGTCTGGCCCACACACAGCTGGCTCAAAAGGTCCACAGACTCAGCACTGATGGCATTAGGGGGGGCAGGGGCAGAGTGCTTGGGATGAAGGACACTCTTCCCTTCTTACTGGTGCGAACACAGGCAGCACTAGTGAAAGTAGCTGGGAGGGTGGGCACTGTACGCTGTGTGGTGGACGAGGAGGCAGAGTCCCCATTCCCTGTGCCCGCCAACGAAGATGCTTCACTGCCGTCGTCAGATGACGTAGAGCTTTGCGTCTCTGGCTGTGATTTCTCCAGCAGACTCCTATCCCCCTCCGAGGCGCTGGTCACATCTGTGTCACTGTGTTCGTGTGCAGCTGATGTGCTTGATGCCTCACCACTGGTGTCCATCCCCTGTTCTTCCATGCTCACAGGAGATGCTGCATGAGAGAGAGATGTAGGGCCAGTTCATTGGCATCAACAGAACGAACATATGCAAGCAAATCATCACTAAAGATGATGAAATCTACATGTTGCGCACCACACTGTGCAATAACATTGTGCGACCTCAATTTTGTACTGGAACAGTGCGTGTCAACAAGCAAACCAGGCATAAGTGAGCCATGTGATGACCACACAGCACAATATCCTGTCTGTGGCTCCGTTCAAGCAGACACACAAATAGCTCTGAACACACCTAGGGCCCTGATGGGGACAAGGATGAACCCCACAACATATTGCCACTGTTATATCTGGATGGAGCAGAAGGGGACAACACAGATACAGACTCCAACATAACAGTCCACAATGGCCATGAGCTCATGTCATCCATCATGTTGTAGTTTGGGGCACAACTACTGTTGCACATTGGCGTCAGATGTCCAAACCTCACAAATCTGAGGTCAGGCAATGCACGCATTGATGAAAGCACACTCAGAACAGGCACACTGCCGTTCCCTTCTATGTGATTTACCAGACTACCCAGACGATACCTGAAGCCCACGACTCAGAATGCAATGTAAATGCCCAGTAATCAAATTACATTAGGAAGTACAGGTAGGGCAAATGCATGACAGCCACACCCAGCACAGAGGCCACTTACAAGCCACTGCATCACACTACCAACATCACATAGCCCAGCACTGGCCCAGGCTGTGTACACATGCAGCCACTCACAGCCAAAGTCACCCTTCCCAGAATACTCACCCCTAGCTTGCTGTTGATGCTCCTTCAAAGATGCATCCAGCTCAGGCTGTGTCACGGCCAAGATGCGGGCCATTAGTGGTGTCATGCTGCGCCGTGCTAAACTGCCAGTCCGAGGGATCAGCCCCAATGTCATCTCGGCCATGTTCGTGCTCAGCCGGCAGAAGTCATCCCACCTCTTGTGACAGTGGGTGCGCCGTCGGTTGGAGACACCCAGAGCCCTCACCTTGCATGCAATGGCCCTTCACACAGCCTTACGCTGGTATACTTTGAGCTGCAGGCATGGGAGGCAAGAGGGGGAAAACATCAGTGACAGAGTAGTCTTATGTACCAATATCTCTCAGTACAGTAGCATGATGCTGACTCATCACAAATCCACAGATATGTCTCGCAGAGACAAGAATGCATCTCACATGGTACATCAGCATGGGAGAACCACACGTAAATGCATGCAGGTGTGAGGGAGGACACAGTACCTGCCCATCTCATACACATGCAGGATGCCAGCACATAAAACCATGTGTAGTCTGCCCACATCTACAGTCCTTTTTTAAGTAGAGCAAGACATACATTACATATCAACATATGTTTTGGGGTAGACTGTGCCAACACTGTGCAGCACTTTAAGTCCTTTCCCTGTGAATGGCTCACTGTGTCATGAATGTCACATTGACGGACATGATCTCACAAACCCACACCACTCTCACAAGGCCTGTTGTGTGCAATCAGCAGGGCTGAGACGGCTCATTAATGGACAGTAAGGAAAATAAGACACATTTCACACTCTGTACATTCAGTGATGTGTCCTTGTCAGATTGGGGGGTGACTGTGCAGGCCAGGTGGGCTCACACTGAGAAGGACAACAGGGACCCACACAGCCATTCACACAAGCAATCACTGTCCTGACTACCAACTTGCTGCGTCACTGTATGGCTGACAAGACAATACATGTCCCTCAAATCTTGAGGTGCAAGCAGGGAAACGTGTGACATAGGCTACACACCCCTTTCCCCTGGAGAAAGAATGCTAGGCAGTGCTTGACAAAACCCCATACTCTCAGGCACATACTGCAGCAGTTCAACTTTATGTGTGCCCCCTGCACTCTCACTTACACTGTTGAAGACTTACCACGACATTTGGGGCACCATATAGCCTTGGTTACTGTGTGAGTACCTCGTCCACCAGGACCTCCAGCTCCTCGCTGGTGAATGGACTGGCCCTGATCCTCTCAGACCTCACCATCACTGTGGCCAGGTGACAGCAGCTGCAACATTTGGTGTTGAGGGGTGGTAGGCAGCAATCCCTGGAGGCAGAAGCAGTTGGTGTTGAGGGGTGGCAGGTAGCAGTTCCTGGAGGCAGAAGTTGGTGGTGTTGTGGGGTGGCAGGCAGCAGTCCCTGGAGGCAGCAGTAGCAGCGGCAGGTGAGGGGTCTCAGGCAGCAGGCACTGGAAGCTGTGCAAATGTGAGGCTCTCTCCCACACATATATATTCCCCTGGGGTAGTTCGTGTGGTTCTAAGCTGCTGCAATTGGTGTTCCAGGTCAGCCTTTTTCAAATGCATCCAATGACCGGCTCCCCGGTGGCGGAGCACGCCTACCGCGATTTTTAAAATTGCATTAGGGCACCGCAATTGCAGTTCCCATTGGCTGTAAGGGCATGGTCCATGGCGGTGACACACCGCAGGGGCCAGGCGTGCGCTACCGCGGTGGTGCATCTTTCAATTGCATCCAATGAACGGCCCTGCGGTGGCAGAGCACGCCTACAGTGATTTTCAAAATTGCATTAGGCTACCATGATTGCAGTTCCCATTGGCTGTAAGGGCATGGTCCATGGTGATGACACACCGCAGGGGCCAAGCGTGCGCTACTGCGGTGGTGCATCTTTCAATTGCATCCAATGACCGGCCCCGCGGTGATGGAGCACGCCTTCCGCGATTTTCAAAATTGCCTTAGGCTACCGCGATTGCAGTTCCCATTGGCTGTAAGGGCATGATCCATGGCGGTGACACACCGCTGGTGCCAGGCGGTAGCTACCACGATTTGGGTGCCATACACTACAATGAGTGACTGTGATTTGGATAGCGGAGCATGCCAACCGCCATATTGCAAGACTCACATGCCTATCAATACCGCGAGTGTGGCTTTGGCATTTGCGGTGACACACCGCTGGTGCCAGGCGGTAGCTACCGGGATTTGGGTGCCATACACTGCAATGAGTGACCGTGATTTGGATGGCGGAGCAGGCCAACTGCCATATTGCAAGACTCATATGTCTATCAGTACCACGAGTGTGGCTTTGGCATTGGCAGTGACACACCGCTGGTGCCAGGCGGTAGCTACCACGATTTGGGTGCCATACACTGCAATGAGTGACCGTGATTTGGATGGAAGAGCACTTTGTTTGACAGCACCTATGGACACATCATGCTGTGTCAATGGCCAATGGGCAGTTATCAACAGTGCACAGTGCCCACAAGATTAATGGCACATCATTGTGCACACAATGCCATATTAACACTTAGACCACTATCGACTACACATGCCATGTTTGTATATGTGATTTAGTACATTGGCATGTACTCACTCACATGTCACTTGTGATATTGATGGGCATGTACACAGAACAGAGTTGTGATGGACTTTCCAATGGGTACACATGTCAATGTGTGAAAGGGCAGAGAAAATCCCAGTGATGTATGTGTCAATGAACAATGTGCATATTGGACTGTTTACTTTTCTTGGCTGAGGCACACACTTGTTGTTTATGCACAGACTGTGCTCATTGTGTTGTCGATGTGTGCCCTGTGCTACTTACCGCTGAATGTGTGGCAGGTACAGCAGCTAGGTATGAGACAGTAGTGTTGCAGTTTCACACATATGTTGTTTGAAATACTCTCAGGGCTGATCATGCTAGATGTGTCCATATCCCTTTGTGCATTCTCATGGTCAGATATTGTTTTGTAGGTACTTGCTGTGTGAAAGGGGACAAGTGTACAAGTGGTATAGCTGAAGGTGTCACTACATGTAAGGTGGTCTGCAACTCGACTGTGATGACAGTCGTTGTTGGCGTTCTGTCAGTCAAAATGTAAGATGTGGTGCACATCTCATGGTGTATTGCATTGACATGTGGCCCCTTTCATCTCAACTGGGAGGAGACCAAATCTGCATCGTTCCCTACACAGTGATGGCAGACATGGAGAATGAGGAGATCATCCGGAAATTCCGTCTGGATAGAGCCACCCTACAAACCCTATGTGCTATGTTGGAGCTCCACCTGCAGCCTCGCAGAACATATCCGGGTGCTTTCACCACAACAATGAAGGTGATGGAAGCCCTGCATTTTTTTGCGACTGGATCATTCCAGAACACGGTGGCCAGCGCAGGTGGGATGTCGCAACCGATGTTCAGCATGGTGCTGTGGGATGTCCTGTCCGCTATGATGATATACAAGGACAGATATATACATTTCCCCAGGAGGCATGAGTTGGCAAATGTTAAGGGTGACTTTTATGCCCTTGGGCACATCCCCCATGTTGTTGGTGCCATTGATTGAACACATGTTGGGCTGGTTCCACCACAGGCATTTGAGCATGTCTACAGGAATCGGAGACATTTCCATTCCATCAACGTGCAAGTGGTGTACTAGGCGGATATGATCATCTCGCACGTGTGTGCCAAATTTCCAGGCTCGGCCCACGACTCATACATCATGCAGAACAGCATTGTGCCCCAGCTGATAGCTAATCTGCTTCCTGAGCGGGCATGGATTGTGGGTGAGTAAGCAGAGTCAATTAGAGTGCTGTGTGTGTGACATGCTGTCCTCTGCCACAGTTGTATTACAAAGTAGATCTGTTTATCTCACACCTAGGTGACTCTGCATATCCCAACTGTCTTTGGTTGCTGAGCCCACTGCGCAATCCCCAGACACCGGCTGAAGTCTGCTTCAACGAGGACCCGTCGCGTGGTGGAGCGGACTTTTGGTCTCCTCAAGTCACGGTTTCGCTGCCTGGACAAGGCCGGAGTAGCCCTCATGTACTCACCACAAAAGGTGTGCCAGATCATTGTAGCATGCTGCATGCTCCACAACCTTGCCTTGTGCAAGGAGATTCCCCTGCTCCTGGATGATGATGAGCAGCCGAGGCCTCTGCCTGCTAATCAACCCATGTCCAGTGACGAGGATAGTGTAGAGGAGGAAGGTGTTGACCTGCGGCGACAGCTCATCAACCGCTACTTTACTTGAAGGTGAATGACAATGTACAATGGACCCATTGTGTGAGGATGACGCTGTTGTTGGCAAGGTGTGTGTCAGCTTTGTGACTGCAGCCGGTTGTTGACTCAATGGTTGCTGACAATATTTCTGGGACAGGGTCGTTTGGCACTTCTACATGGTGTTTATGTCAGCACTGTCGCTCATTGTAAAGTGTGCATAATTGAGTACCTTGATGACAAGTGTTGAGTGATGGCTGTGATGCCAACACCTGACTAGTAAATATTGTTCTGTTCTGTTTTCCTAGGTCCCTTCAGCCTCTCCTTGCCAACACACATTCCATACTCCAAGTACATTGTAATCATGGTGAAGACTGCACTTCCTGGAATAAACATGGAGCTGACACAACGACATGTGTGTGTGAGTAGTGTTTACTTACAATGGGGACATGTGAGGGTGGGTGAATATTTACAATAAGGTTATAATTGATGCAGTGAGTTGTCAGTTATGGTACATGAGACACTCAAGTAATCACCACATCGATGTGGTGACCCAGTCCAACAGACAGATGGCATTCACAAGGCAGTGTGGGTAAGGACAGTCCAGAAAGTCAATGCAGTATTGAAGAGTGAGGCCATCATGGCTGGCTCAGTGACTGGTGTTTGGCAGGTGCTTTGCCACGGGTTACTCCCAGGGATTTCTTTGGACGGCCCCTTGCTCATTTTGTGGGGGTGCCCTCTGCTGCGGGCCAATGGGGTCTGAGGACTCACCCCTCTCTGTGGTCGCAGGGGAGGATGGTGAACTGTCATACTGCAGCCCACCAGAGTGAGGTGGAGGTGTTGGTTGTGGTGCAGGCCTGTCCCTCAGTACCGCCACTAGCTGGCCCAAGAGGTCCACAATTTGTCCCATGCAGGTGTCCGTGGACCTCATCAGCAGGAGGAGCTTGTGTGAATCTTCCTCAGTCCGGCCTGTTCGTCCCTGGGCCTGCTCATAGGCCCCAATGACTCTGTTGATGTTGTCCAGGGCTTTGGTCCCATTGTCCGGTTGTCTATGTCTGACCCTTGTCCTCCCACCTGTCCTGCTGCCACGGACCTGTTGCCTCACCATTGTAGACACACTCATACTCTCCCTGCACTCCTCAGTTGGTGGTGTGGGGTGGTCATCCTCTGGTGCTGGGAGGGTGTTGCAGGCAGCACCAGTGGTGGTGGTGGTGGTGGTGGTGCTTGCGGAGGATGCACAGGCCGTTACAGCAGGGGGCTGCAGAGATGTTGTTGTTGCAGCAGATGTGGTGAGGGGGACAATGAGGTCATGGGACCTGTTGCACCCTGGCACACCAGATGGGCCAGCTTCGAACTCATCCAAAGAATCCAGGGAGTCAACATCCGAGAGTCCATATTGCAGGGGGGGAGAGTGACTCAGCAGGGTGCTGTTGTCATCCTCTGCAGTCAGTTCTTGGTCACCTGTGGGACAGAGGGTAGATGGTCGTTGAGGTGCACCCCTCAAGCATGGTGTTAGATGGACCTTATTCACTGTTCATACACAACACTACTGTGCATCCTGACTTGATGTGGCAGGACATGCATTGCTTGTCCACGGTGTGACATGTCAATACATGCAATGCGCAACATGCATATTTGTGATTAGAAGGACATGTTGTCATCTGATTACTAGCGCCACAACAATTTAATGTGAAGCGTCTTTGTTGATCACTCTGCCTGGCAGAGGTTACAGCTGAGCATGGACTGGCCATTGTTTTATTTTTTTTTTAATCCTCATATGCCTCAAGAAAAGATAACCAGATTCCATTTGCACACCTAACTGGAAGTAACCGTGACCCTCTGTGCTTGCGTGCTGGAAAAACCGGAAAAAGGGAGGGGAGGGAAGGATGATCTGCTCCGAGACTTTATGGACCAGATTTTTTTAGAGCGTCACGACCCACCTCCACCTTCCCGCTTTTCCCTCCACTGCATTCCCCCAAGCGCCTGGGCACTGATTGGGAAGCATCAATGGAGAAATACCAGGGTAGCTGGACGAGGCTTAGCAGGCGTAATCATCGGATATTAGTATATGTTTTGCTGATTGCACCACTCCAAAGCAGGAGACCAGAAATGATGATTCTTAAAAGCTCTCATATCTAACCCAGCCACATATTTGATAGAAAGCACCCAGTCAGAGAATTTGGGAGGAGATGCAGCTATCCATTGCTTACAGATCTCTCTGCGTGCCAGTAGCATGGTGTAAAAGAACAGCTTAGAATTATTCTCTGTGACCTTTTCCAAGGAGTCCACACAACCAAAGATAACCGTCAAGATGCTTACCTTAATATCGATGTCTAGCATCTTGGACAGACCACTACTCACGTCTTTCCAAAATAACTGGATCTCAGGACATTCCAGAAACATGTGTACATCGTCTTCTTTCAGGCCCCCGCACTTAGGGCATGCCACATCACCTCCTCTTCCAAACTTTGACAGCCTCTGTGGTGTCCAATAGGCTCTATGGATGGAGAAAAGGTGATTTCTTCTTAGATGCGCAGATTTAACTGTTTTAAAAAGCATAGACATTGATACTTGCCACTTATTTTCCAGCGAGGGCCCCGGCAAGCATCTTCCCCATAGCTCTGTTGGAAGAGTAAAAGCTCCATCTTCCAATTCAACCATCAGCCAATAGATCATAGCCAGCTCCTTTTTAATAGTTACTTCTTTCATAAGTGTATCTTCCAGATCATTCTGTTTTACTATCACAGTGGTAGGATCTTGACACCAGCTTTGTATTTGGATATACTTGAATTTGGATACCTGTTGGTTCGATAGCTGATTGCAAGTATCCCAGCTTATTAATTGTGCTTCAGGCAAAATATGGTTCCATCTTGTTAGGCCTGCCTCTTTCAATGGTCTGGCTAGGATATCTTTAGCCCAGCCCGGTGAGCCTGGTGAGACCCAGATGGGAGCCATGGAGCTATAATACGGTATCTTCAGAGCCTTTCTGACCCTATACCAAGTCTGTGCCAGGCCTTTCAGAATCTTCAGCCTGACTTTCTTAAAGTATTTGGGGTCAGCGTATTTGAACAGACAACCCTGGCTGGCTCCAGACTCCTGTCTTGCCATAGTATCTGACAGCCTTCCAAGTTCCGATATTGTAGGAGTGTTAAAAAGCATTTTTCCATTTTTTAGTAGGAATGCCCATGAATAAAATAGTAAATCTGGCAATGCTAAACCACCTTTATCGACCCTTCGTCTCAATTTCTTCCAGGCTATTCTTGGGCCTTTACTTGCCCAAATAAAAGTACTTATTTGGCCCTGCAGTTTTTTAAGTGCTTCTTTTTCAAATGGTAGGGGGATAGCATCAAACAGAAAAGATAGTTTTGGGAGCACCATCATTTTTATTAAATTGACTCGGCCGAGCAAAGTAAGTTGAAGGTGTGCCCAGATTTTTAAAAGCCCATTAATCTCTTTCTTTGCCTTCTCGAAATTCATTTTTGATAGTTTAGAAAGATCTTGCGGAATCAAGACTCCCAGGTATCTCATTACCTCCTTTTGAACACCTTCCCCCAAGTTCCAGGACATAATTTCCGTCTTACTTCTATTTACATCATAGCCCGATGCCTTCCCAAAATCCTTTGTTAGTGCGTTAATACTACCCATAGTTTTATGCAAGTTAGTTGTATAAATAAGAATGTCATCTGCATAGAGGCCCAGTTTCTTATTCCAGCCTTGGAAGTGGAAAGGTACGATCTCAGAATCTTCCCTGATTCTTCTGGCCAGAGGCTCTATATACAGATTGAACAGAAGCGGCGATAGGGGACACCCCTGCCTAGTACCTCTGCTAATGAAAATTGGGTCTGTTAAAGAGCCATTAATCAGCAATCTGGCTTTTGGCAGACTATATATAGCTTCCAATATTCTACAGAAGTTTAAACCCAGGTTTGCTGAACTTGCCGCTGCTTGTAGGAAGACCCAATTAACTCGATCAAAAGCCTTAGTGGCATCTAAAGCAATTACCGCTAGTGGAAGCGCATAGGTAGATGTAAGGTCTATCGAACCTATCAGTGAGTGGGTTAATTCCTTTAGGTACCTTCCACAAATAAAGCCTTTTTGGTCTGTGTGGATCAACTCTGCCATAGGACCATTCAATCTATCAGCCAATATTTTTGTGAAGAGCTTGTAGTCACAGTTTAATAAAGAAATTGGCCGATATGAGTCGCAATTTATTGGATTATTTCCAGGCTTTAGAATCAAGGAGATATTAGCCTTGTTCCATGAAGTTGGCATTTCAGCACCATTAATAAAAAGATCATTAAAAATCTCTAAAAGGAAGGGTGTTAGTGTGTTCGCCAAACCTTTATAAACCTCAGAGGGTAACCCGTCCGGACCCGGGGCTTTGTCTTTCTTTCCTTGTCGTAATGCAAGCTCAACTTCCCCTTCCTTAATCTCTTGATTCAAAATCCTAGATTTGTCGGCTGAAATCTTTAAACCTTGGGATAGCCATACTTGAACCTCTTCCTGAGTGGGTTTTAGATCTTCATGGTACACCTTACTATAGTGTTTATGAAAAACTTGTTTGATCTCCTCGTTGTTAGTGATAAGGGCACCTGTACAGTCACTTTGGATCTGGTCAATCCTGTTCCTCACCTGTTCTTTTTTTGCTTTCCAGGCCAACAGCTTGCTACAGCCTTCACTGTATTCAAAGTGGGCTAACTTGCTAGCTTCCCATTTTTTTCTGACTCTATCCTGTAAAATTGTTGACATTTTAGATTTTTCTCTCAGTACCTCTTGGAGGAGAATTCCCCGGACTTCTTCCTCTATCTTAGGGTCAGAGAGATCTTTCTCTAGGGACTGAACCTTTTCCTCAATTAATGACACCTCTTTATGATAGTTGCGCCTCTTCTCAGCCGCTAGTCTACCTAAACTGCCTCTCAAGAAGGCTTTGTAGGCATCCCAGATTATACCAGATGTGGCTGAGCCCTTATTAAACAGGAAGAACTCTTCCGTTTCTCTAGCGAGTGTGGCCACCATATCATCATCCTGTAAAACCGTACTATCTAACATCCATCTTGATTGGGAAATTTTCTCATATAAATCTAAATGTAGAAGCACTGCCGAATGATCTGACAGATGGGCACCCACGTGCTCGACCTTTTGAATCCACTTAGATAAGCTACTGTCGGTGAGGAAATAATCTATCCTAGACTGATGTCTGTATTTATGATTGTGAAATGTGAAACCTTTTTTTTTTATTCCGGTCTTCAGCCTCCAGATATCTCGAAGTCCCAGCTGTGTCATAGCTTGTTTGATGAGCATTTACATTTTTGGGTTGACACAGGCTCTACTACCAGAAGACCTATCGAGAGTATGATCCAAAACAGCATTAAAGTCACCGGCCAAAATGATTGGGTCAGAGGAGTCCACCAATTCTGCTACTAATTCTCCTAAAGGAGAGACATCATCCTTATTAGGGCCATAATATCCCGCTAATGTGAAAGGGTAACCTAAGACCTTTGCCTTCACCACTAACCATCTACCTGCTTTATCTGAAATATGTGCCCCGAACACCACTTGCGACCCTTTTTTAACAAGAATCGCCACCCCCTTAGTGACAGCCGACTGAGATGAACAGACTACTTCGGAGATCCAACCTTGGCTTCTAAAGAGGTCTAAACCCTCCTTCTCTGATAGATGGGTCTCTTGTAGTATAATGATCTGGGCTGGGCAATCTCTTAAATATTGTAGGATTTTATGTCTCCTCCCTCGTACCCTAAGGCCATTTACATTCCATGATAGAACTCTTATTACGGCCATGCTTCTCTCAGTCATTCGTTTTCGTATTTTTTAGAATCGTACAGAGGCGGAAAAAAAAAAATAATAGGTGTTAAGAATATTTTCAGAGGCTCTAGCGGATCTTTCTTTTTCCTTTTTTCCCATTGCTCCCCACCCTGTGTCCCCACCTACCCTCCCACTCCATGGAACCCCCCCCCCTACTTCTACATGGCTCAAGACCATATGAGTGCCCCCCCTTAAAGCGTCCACAGTAAAAACAAAATGTGTTTTTTTTTTTAAATTAGTTGGTTAGATTATATTCATGACTTTTTTTTTTCCCCTTTTCCACCTTAATCTCTAGTTCGCAAAAAAAAAAGAAGTTCACCTTTCTTTTTTTTTCCCTCCTCCCTTCCCCCTTTTTTTTCCTTTTTCCTTTTATAATATAGTGCTTATATCCAAGTTAATGGTTTAAACTAAAAGAAGAGGCTAACTACCTGATTGGAAACTTTTGATAAAGTCATCCAGCTTATCCACAGAATAAAAAATATGCATTTTATTATTCAGCATGACTTTTAAGTAGGCTGGAAACCTTAACTGAACTGAAGCACCCAAGCGTTTTAAGCTCTCAATCCTTTGCCCCATCTCCCATTGCCTGTTGGAGGTGGTAACAGAGACATCCGAATTTATCTCGTATCTGGACCCATCTTCCTCAATTGATTTCACCCCCAGAGCCTTGGAGAGGATTTTCTCTTTCAACGAGTAAGTTAGAAAGTTTAATAGGATTTTCCTGGGCTTAGACCTGTTTACATTAAGTCTAAAGGGGTCTCTGTGGACATGTTGTATATCCTTAGCTAAATCTGCTTCCGACTCCTCTAATTGGAGCTTATTCTTAATAAGTTTCACAACGTATGATTTAATATCATCACCCTCTCTGCCTTCAGGCACCTTCAGGATTTTTAGATTGTTTCGTCTCTGGAAATTTTCTAACCTCTCAACTCTATCCATATTCTCTTTTTCAACGGTCTTTAATTTCACAATTTCGGCACAATTAGCCTGCACCGTCTCTCTGAGTTCCTTGACCTCTTCCTCCAATGAGGATGTTCTGCTACTAAGATCATCTATCTTCCTCTCCATGACCTCGCAAATCGCCGTTAGACTCCTTCCGGGGGAAGCCCCCTCTGCCTCCCCCTCCCCGGAAGGAGATTCTCGCTGCCGCTCCTCTCCCTTTTCGGCGCTCCAGGGCCGCTCTGCACCAGGCCCGCTCCAGCGCCGTGTTGCTCACGGAGAGAAGTGCATACGAGTTACTGAGCCTGGGCGCACTCCAAGCACTCCAAGCCACCTCGAGGCTCAGGACCCAAGCCTCCGATGATCTCCCTTCACTCGGGACGTCCCCTCCCCGACGCGTGTAAGACGGTCCCGTCACACAAAGGACAGCCGGAGCTCACAAGCAAGGTATGTGGTGCCGCTAAGTTATCCAGGCGTTCTTTCGCTCCCTTCTTTTCAGCGAGGGAAAAAAATTCAGAAAAATTAAAGCTCCTTCATCATGGGTATTGATTAATTTGGTTACCGGGGACGCTTTTCCCGGGAGCTCACCCGCGACCGGTTACTCACTGGCCGCCATGTTTTCCCCCCGTGGACTGGCCATTGTTATCTCATGCATTCCTTTGTCATGTGATGTGCAAACCTCAATTTGTATTGCCGCCCAAGCTTTGTTCTCCTATGGAAATTGATGCTCTGGCCCCATGGCACTTATACATGGCATTCAGTGCTGTGCATTATTGTGCAGCAACTTTCATCAACATGTGAATTGGTGAGTCACACTTTGGTTGCTGTGACAGTTACATTCGCTTGGCTGGCTGCACACTGTAAGTGGCACTATGATCTGTGCAAAGTTTGGTGTGTTGAGAGTGCTGGTGTAGTCATATTGAACAGGTAAGAAGTGCCTTCAAGGGATTTATTAAAATACTTAGTTATGTAGTTCAAAATCTCAGTTAAATGTAAGGTTTTGTAATTTGCTTACAGACTAATTTCTTTTTGACAATTTATATTTTAAACAATGCAGTTATATCTGATTATGAACCAATCACATAAAGATACATCTCAAAAGAGTATATATCCCTCGAAAAATTAAAACAAATTAATCCAGAGCAACAAAGAAAAAGGAGAAAACACGGGTGTGTATAAAACAAATAAAGTTTATCATCAAGCTTCATAAAGGGTACTTGAAATAGAACAAGTTTCGGTCTTTAGACTTTCGTTGGTAAGACCATCTTCAGGACTAGTATATTAAAAAGTTGACCACTAGTAGAATATGGAAAAAATAGTAAGTTACCATATTTTTTATAAAAATTATTATATTTAACACCCGTGCAAATAATACTATTTCACAAAAATTAATTAATAAATACATTATAATCTAAAAACGTATTCAAGATCAAATGTAAGTATCCATATTTTCTCTTGATTTCAATCATTGTGTAAACATTTGAATTGATCAAAACAAGCACATATTTCTGCATATAATGTATATTATCTGTGAAAATCTATTGCATGTATTTCACTCGATAGCACCAGGTCTATAGTTTCATCTGGAATATGCTTTGTTGGTATATCGCTAGAATTAAACAGCGTGAAATTCTATTTATGTCCGTTTTATTTAGAAATCAATTAGATATCTGCAAATAACTATGCCCTCAGTTTGGACTTTATTTTTATCTAGATGACTTCCAGGCAGTTTATAAACATTATGTAATGGAGTTAAAATGATGGAAAAGAGGGTTATTTTATATGCTGAACTAATTTTATCGTTCCCAGTAGTGACAGCAATAGCATTTTATCTAAGGTTTGACTCGCTAAAGTATCGTAACGTTAGTACCTGAATTTCATTTGTTAACGATTTCCAAACAGATTTGTAGAAAACTGCCGTCTTTATTTTAGCGGTTGTTTCTAGAATCTTAAGTAGTCGATCTGATTAAAGAGACATAAAAGGTTTGTATTAGGTTTCGTTTCTCTTTTAACATCTTAAAAAAAAAAGGTAATTCAAATACGATTTACCTTGGTCTTAAAGCACATTGGCGTATCGGGGTTTGTTTAACGAACTCCGATTATTTACAGAGAGAATCCGGGCAGTTTGGCGTCTTTACAGCCAGCAAAACGCGTGGACGTTCACTTCTGAATCTATAATAAAGATATATACAATAATTATATAGGGACTTCCTGAGACATTTTAGGTTTGGCTGACTATATTCTAACCCTTCGAACGTACCTGCAATCTCTTTCAGTCTCTTTCAGTGATACGCACTCATCAGCATACCGGCTTATGTGTTCATTCATTAGCACTCTTTTAATCGTTTGGAGCGCAAAAGCGGACTGACGCATGCAAGTTGGTTTAGATCTCTATTTTAGCGGCCATCTTGGATTGGTGTTTAGCTGTTTTGTTTCAAAATTAAAACTTATTGAATATAAGTATTTAATCAAGTAGGATTAAAGTCAAACCACATAAATTATAAAAAAATCACGAAGGCGCATTCCCTTTGGTCTTTTGGATTGAGAAAGCGGACTAACTTATGTAAAACAGTTTCGATCTCAACTTTGGTAGCCATCTTGGCATAGGTTTTATTAATTTCATTTGAGGTATTTTGGCTTTACTGAACACAATTCCTCTTCTCAAATCAGCGTAGAGTTATGCTTAATTTTATAAGTTATCAAATGTCAACCAGCCATAATTTTAGTGGGTTTGACTGCTTGATTACACAAATCTAGAATAAAGTTTATGGCAAGCATTTGACCATGATTTCTTATTTCTTAAGTACAACCATTAAAATAGTGTCAAGCTTCATGATTCATATTGATTGTTCCAATTAGTCTATAAATGCAAAACACGTTCACTATATATACAGAAGCCATACTTCATAGGTCATAACATGATTAACATTTCACAGCTGGAGAACATAACATCGTTGCAGCAACATTACTTTACATTTACATCATAAACCAATTATGGCACACAGGATGATTTCAGATCATAGTATGAAAGATTTTAACAATTCTTGCTGATAATATCTTAACAATCCTTTTGTACATTTAAGAGCTTATGTCTAAGTCACAGGCTTATTGTTACAAAACAAGATTGTATGACACATTTGAAGGCTTATATCTTGCAGTCATAAGCTTATCATTACAAAACAAGATTGTGTATAGTTTTCATCTAAGATAAATATGGTATTCATTATATATATCTGATAAATCTAAATGTATCTAGCCTGCACATTCTGGGTGGTCATGACAGTTTTCATTCATACCAATTCCAATAGTTTTTTTTATTTTCAGAGGAAATTAGTACAAGCAAGCTAAGGTATGCCATTCTGTTGCAGAATTGAGCCCCCGATTAACTAAGTCAGTGAGACATATCCATCTGCCTTCTTTGATTGTTAGTGTTTGATCAACATTACTTTGTCTCTTTGTGGGTTTCACCACATCTATCACTCAACAGCGCATTTCTTTTTCAGTATGTCCCTGTCTTCGGTAGTGTTCTACCAGCGGGGCATTTTATGTGTGACATCTAATGCGCGACTGGTGTTGCAAGATTCTTTTTTTCACTGGCTGTACAGTTTTGCCAATATAATGCAGGTTACATGGGCATTGTATGCAGTACACCACATTTGGTGTGTTGCAATTTGAGAAAGCCTTAAGGGCGATAGTGATGTTGTTGATTATGCATGTCTTAGATGTTTGCGTGGTATTACACGCTAGACACATGTTACATTTGTGATGGCCAACCAACGGTGAAATTTGTCTCATATTGTCTATTGTATCTTTCTCATTATCTTCATAGGCTCATACCAATCTATCTTGTAGATTAGTGCCACTTTTGAAAGAGAATAATGGTTTCTGAGAGAATTCTGGCAGGTTCTTTAAAAGATTCCAATGTTTATTCACAATTGTTTTGATTACATTTGTGTGGGTCCCAAATGTGGATACACACACTGACTGAGGTTTTTTGGGGCGATCTTTCACCATCAGTAATGCATCCCTGTCATTGTACCACGCATGTTTCATGGGTCTTTTGAGTAATTTTGATGGATATCCACGAACCTTAAGTTTTTCTTTCAGTTTTTTTGCCTCTATAAAATAGTCTTCTTTAAAGGTGCAATTCCTGCGTAACCGCAGGAATTGCCCAAAAGTCAAGCCATCTTTAAGTGCTTTAGGGTGATGGCTTTGATAGTTTAAGAGGGTATTTCTAGATGTTGGTTTGATATACAAAGTAGTGTATAGATAGTTAGTAACATCATTCTTAATCGTAATATCAAGAAAATTAATCTCTTGCGTGTCAAATTCAATGTTAAATTGTAAATGTGGGCTTCTTGCATTTAACCAACTGTGAAAGGCCTCAAGTTGTTCTTGTGTACCCCGCCAAACTAAGAACACATCATCTATATATCTAAGCCATTTTTTAATATTGGATAGATATGGATTAGATGAGTGTGAGATATGTTCATTTTATATGTGGAGACATAGATGTTAGCAATGTCTGGGGCATAAATTGCCCCCATAGCTACTCCCTTTTGCTGTTGATAAAATGTATTTTGAAACAAAAAGAAGTTTTCACAGAGGGAAATACGTACACATTCTAAAATAAACTCTGTTGGCACCTCATGTGGTCTGGGTCTTGTTTCCAGAAGGTGGTATAGAATATGGAGTACTTCTTGCTGTGGGATGTTGGTATATAAGCTCTCTATGTCCATAGAGACAAGTAGTTCATTTTGAGGGTCAAACTCATAATTTTCCACTGTGTTAATAACGGCCATAGTGTCTCTTATGTAAGAGAGTTGATTGATGGCAAAAGGCCTTATGAAATGGTCCACGTATTGTGCCAGGGGTTTAAGAATACAGTTGCATCCCAATACTATTGGGCGTCCTGGTGGATTTATGGGATCTTTATGCACCTTGGGAAGCATATATATAGCAGGTACTGTAGGTGCTTTATTAATTAGAAAAGCAGACTCTTTTTCATTAAGCCAACCTCCATCCAAACCTGATTTACTTAATGTCGAGATTTCCTGTGCCAGTCTATTTGTTGGATTGGTGGCCAGTTTTTTATAGTGGGCAGTAACCGAGAGTTGTTTTAATACCTCTTGATTGTAACTCTCTGTTTTCATAATACTATCCCTCCCCCTTTGTCCGCATGTTTTATAAGGGCATTTGGAAGTGATTGTAAGTTTTGCAGTTCTACTTGTTTCTCTCTAGAGAAGTTGGATTTGAACTGCATCTTTTCTTTAAAGAGGTTCTCTATCTCTATTAATGTAGCATTTTCAAATGTTACAATTTCTTTCCTTATCATTGAGTTAGTTGGATAGAACGTCGATGGATTTTTTAAGCCTGTGCCTCCACAGGTATTTATTATGGTGTTGTTGGCAAAGTAATTTTTTAATCTTACCGCACGAAAGAATTTGTACATTTCCAGTTTGGTTTGAAACAGGTCATTTTTATAAGTAGGAATAAAACTAAGACCTGCTGAGAGAACCGCAATTTCTTGTTCTGATAGATTGTGTGACTACAAATTGAAAATAGGTATAGTTTGATTATACTCTACCACTCGTAGTATTGACTGCGAGTCTGACGGAAGCCTGGCGTGCATTGGTTGCGGTACCATCCTCATTTGGATGACCGCTGTCTCCGGGGTGGACCAATGCCATCGGTGTAGTCATATGGCAACATGCTTTTTGAGAGGAATGGCTAGGTGCATGCACTGTCTACTTACCTGTTCGGTTCTGACATTTGGGTGGAATTTGTGACACATCTCTCTGAGTGTGTGGTGGAGGGCTACATCCTGCTCAGGGGTGGAACAGGAGAACGTAAGATGGCTACCTACCTGTTAGGTGAAGGTGTACAATGCAATGGCTTCCATATGCTTCTGGGTGGGGGTGATTGCTCCATCTTGCTGAGCTTGGGAACAAGGAGGCATGGTGGGAGTGGTGGTGCAGACTTCCCACCCCCAGACAGGACAACCTTGGTAAATGGCTACCTACCTGCGAGTTTGGTTGGTGAGATACAATGGCTGCCACATGCATCTGAGTGGGAGGGAGTGATCCATCCTGCTCAGGGGTGGGACAGGGGTACCTGGTGGGAGTTGTAGTGCTGGCTTGCCACCCACAAACACGCCTCCCTGTTAAGTTGGCTTCCTACCTGTAAGTGTGTGGAGCGCAATGCAATGGAAAACACATGGTTGTGGGTGTGGTGGGGGTGCTCCATCGTGCTGAGCTTTGGTACAGTGGGTCTGGTGTGAGTTGTAGTGTAGGCTTCCCAACCACTGACACCCCTCCCTGTTAAGATGGTTACCTACTTGTTACGTGAAGTTGGAAAATGCAATGGTTACCATAAGCTTCTGGGTGGGGGGAGTGCTCCATCTTGCTGAGCCTAGGAACAAGGAGGCATGGTGGGAGTTGTGGTGCAGGCCTTCCACCCCCAGACAGAACAACCTTGGTAAATGGCTACCTACCTGTGAGTTTGGTTGGTGAGATACAATGGTCGCCACATGCATCTGAGTGAGTGGGAGGGAGTGCTCCATCCTGTTCAGGGGTGGGACAGGGCTGCATGGTGGGAGTTGTGGTGCAGGCCTTCCACCCCCAGACAGAACAACCTTGGTAAATGGCTACCTACCTGTGAGTTTGGTTGGTGAGATACAATGGTCGCCACATGCATCTGGGTGGGAGGAAGTGTTCCATCCTGCTCAGGGGTGGGACAGGGGTACATGGTGGAAGTTGTGGTGCTGGTTGCCTGGACAAATGCCACCCTGTAAATGTCGTGTAGCTTTGTGGTGATTCAGATGGAGTGACTGTTACATCTGTGAAACCTGTGTTGGGTATTGTGGTGCAGACTAATGGACTTGGGCCTAGGAGGTGTAGCTTTGTAGTTGTGCAAAACAGTACATAGCAGTGTGATGGTATACATTTGTTTGTACTTACCAGCCTGCACTTCCCCGGCTATTCCTGAGAGACTCTCTGGATGCAGTATGGCAAGCACCTTCTCCTCCCATGAAGTGAATGTTTTTAGTGGAACAGGATGACCACCGCCAGTCATATGTGCCAGCTCATGGTTCTTGCTCCTCGTCTTCTTCACAACAGACTTCAGGTCATGCCACCGCTTCTGGATTTCCTGTTTGTTGCGCGGGGTAGTCCCTACTGCATTGACCTTATTAACTATCCTTACCCACATTTGTGCTCTTGTGGCTAATGGTGTCTGTTGGACCAGGTTACCAAACAATTGTGGTTCAACTCTGATTATCTCATCTATCATAACCTTCAACTCACTCTCTGTGAATTTTGGCATTTTCTGTGGTGTCATGGTGTGTGATGTGCCAAGGGGTTAGAGGTGCAGATGTGGGAGTGGTGGTTGTGATGGTGATTTGTATGGTGTGTGATGTGCAAAGGGGTTAGAGGTGCAGGTGTGGAAGTGGTGTTGGTGGTGGTGATGTGTGTGTGCTGTGCTGATTTGCCTCTCCTTTCAGCTGTGGTATTGGTCCCTTCAGTTGTGGAGTATTGCAAAGGATTGTGGGCAGGGAAGGGGCTGGTTTTATACTCAGCTATGTGGCTGTGTCAAAGTGGCTTATTGCTGTCAGGTGTGTTGTGTGGGTTATCCTGGAATTTGTAGTTTTCTGACTTGCCATGGGTGTGTGTCTTTGGGATGTGTTAGGTGTTTTTGGGGGCAGGACTAGTTTGCTGTGTGCACTTGGAGGCCATGTTGTGTATTTTCATATTGTCCACCATTTTATTCACGGAGCGTCTGCAGCGGTGGCTATGCTACAGCCCTTCCGCCGTATCTCCCATTCATCACTGTTTACGACTGTGGCGGTTGGAAACAGCGGAACCTACCGCAGGCATATCGGGGATATCCAAATTTTCCGGGCGGTGTCTCCGCTGACGTGGCGGCGGGTTGGTGTGTTTCCGCCACAAATCCGTACACCGCGGACGGGTTTTGACCCTCTCTGCCTGTTACAGGTGGTTTTTCTTTGGCTCTTTCCGCCGCAGTTTTTTTTGGGGCGGTTGGTCCTAATCGGACCGCCGGTTTTGCCGCAGTACCGGCGGGTGGTTGTTTTCCTCTATCATGGCGGTCGGGGTGGTTTTCCGACCGCCATCCTAATGGGCCCCTAAGTTTGATGCCATCTTCACGGTGGTAGCTGTAAAGTGGATCTATTTGTTAAGACTGCAAAAATAACTGGACGGAGTGTTAAGTAGCAAGCAGCTAGACAACAGCCCGCAAACACCAAAAAGCTGCACACAAAGGTGGCCGGGTGTACTATCTAGTTTGCTGTATGACATTACCAAATAAGCGTTTACAAAGCATGTCTTTATCACACATCCATTAAAATGCAGAGCCTTTACCATGCATTGCTTTTACCAGGCAAATCATTACTGCACATATACCTTTGCCACACATATACCTTTACTAAAATAAGGATTTTGCGGTTTTGGGAAGCGGCCCAATGGGCAAGGGTCACTCTCCTTTAGAAGGAGAATTTATTTTGGGCATTTCTACTCCCTGTGATGGCAGATCTGCCAAATTTTTAGGCTGCTCTGCACCAGAGGGGTGCAGAAGCCACTAGCTACCAGGGAAATAATGATTTGCCGATATTGGGGAGTGGCCCCTTTGGCAAGGGTCACTCCTCTTTATAAGGTGGATTTATTTTCCTCATTAATATTGTTGTTTTTGGGAGCCACCCCTTGGGCAATGGTTGCTGCCCTTGAGGGGATATATATTTTGGACATTTCTGCCCCCTTTGGGGGAAGATCGGTCATTGAATTTTAGACCCATCTGCAGAAGCCACCAGCCCACCAGGGATTATTTTTTAGATCATTATTGTTGTTTTGGGGAGTGGCCCTTTAGGCAAGGGTCGCTCCCTGTTAGGGGTATTATATTTTGTCTGTTTCGGCCCCCCTTGGAGGCAGAGCAGTCATATTATTAGGCCCATCTGCCCCAAGGGGGGGAAAAGAACTACTCGACACCAGGGAAAGTTTCTGTGTGGGAACTGGAGTTTGGCTGACGGTCTGCATCATGCACTTGGTGTGTGGGGGCTAGCACGTGGCTGGCGGTGTGCATGAAGAGGTGCTTGGCTGGCGGTGAGCGTGGACTGGCGTTTGGCTGAATAGTGTGGCTGGCACTTGAATGGTGATTGGCACACTTCATAGTGTTTTATAATTTTAACTGTTTTATATTTTGTCATCATTTGTGATCGTAATGTTTCATTTCTCCTTTTTAATCTAGTGCAAAGCTTTTGTTTTCCTTTGGATTGGGTCGTGCTTGCGGTTTCGGCATTGGTAGATCTGCAGTTTGTGTAGTTTCAAGCATTTGATAAGAAAATGTTTTTTGTACTGTTTGTTCCAAATGAGTATCAATGACCTACAGGAACAAGTTTTGGGGAAATGCTGTAATTGGAGCATATTAGTATTGTTTTTCCTTTTCTAGTGGGATATCGTTAGTGCTTGCTGTATCTGAGCAGAGTAGGTGCTAGTGAGTCTAGGTGTCTCTGGCAAGTGAGTGGTATTTACAGTGTATATATCTTTGTGTGCTTTGATTTTGACTTTACCTTGAAATTGCTATATGCCAGTAGTTTTACTTTTTGTTTGATAAAGTCACACTTTGTTTATTACTTATTTTACCCAGTGTTGGCTATTGTTGTCTTGTTTTTCAAGTTACTTGTTTTAGTAAGGATATTGGCTAGCCATAGGATAACCACTCAGCAGGATTTTGGTATTTTTTTTGAGTCTTCCTCTAATCATGATTATGAGACTGACTCTGCATCTGAGGCAGAAGAGGAAGGCCAGGATTCTAGCAGTGAATTTTCTTTCTGAGAGGAATCGTCTGATGATGAAACCACTCTCAGTGAGGATTAAGTGCTGCTTTTAGAGGAGGACACTGACGTGCCAATAATACAGCAAGAGACATCTGGATTGCAGCCTGGGGCTAAAAGGCTTCCCATTGGAAAAGCTAAATGCTGGGTTGCCCCAAACATGGTGCAGCCGGCGTTGCCTGCCTTTAGTGGTGTAGCAGGGTGTAGAGTGAATACTGAAAATGTTTTGGCTATAAATGTCTTTCAGTTATTTATGGACAATGTATTTTTTGATGAGATTGTTGACCAGACTAATCTGTATGCTGAACAGTATTTAAGGGACAACAGTGCCAGACGTAAGTTCCCCTCTAGAGTTACATGGTTGGGTAAACTACCTTCACCCCGCATCTGTGACCCCACATGCTGTCACTATGCGGTCGTAACAACGACCGCGTTGTGACAACGCAAACCATTACTCCACAAGTCGTTACAACGACTTGCGGAGGGGGGAGAAGGTGTTGGATTTAAAATCCAACACCTTCCCTACAGTCCGCACAGACTGGAGTTGGAATAGTAAATTTTACTATTCCAACATCCAGCTCCCCCCCTCCACAAGTCGTTGTAACGACTTGCGGGGTAATGGTATGCATTGTCACAACGCGGTCGTTGTTACGACCGCGTTGTGACAGCATGCGGGATAATGGTATGCGGAGTGAAGAGGCATATTCACATGGTGGACTCTCACAAATCTGGATAAGTTGAAGATGTTATTGAGTTTATCTTTTTTGATGGGCCTTATAAGGAAGCCATCGCTGTCATCATATTGGTCTGCTGGCCCCTTGATTGCAATGGCTATATTTCCTGTAACCATGAGTCGTAATTGGTATTTGCTTCTTCTTCGATTGCTACATTTTGTTAATAATGCTTTAGCGTTGCCACAAGATCTCCCTGATTGTGACGTTTTTAAGATTCAGCCTGTCCTTGATCACTTTGTGGATCAAACTTTCAGAGATCTATGTTCCAAGGAAAGAAATAGCTGTAAAAGAATATTTTGTCCTGTTTAAGGGCCGATTGGTTTTTAGGAAGTATATTCCTAGCAAGAAGGCACGTCATGGAATTAAAATGTATATACTGTCTGAGATTAGCGCTGGATGTGTCTACAGTTTCAGGGTGTACACCGGGAGGGATTCCAGTATTGACCCCCCCTGGTTGTCCGTCCACTTTCTGAGTTACTGAGAAAATTGAGTGAGAACTTGGTAGAGGACTTTTTAACAAAGGCCACCGGTTATAAGTCGATAACGTCTACACTGGTGTACAATTGTTCAGGGAATTGTTGTGGACAGTCTTGCTTGTCACACAATCCACTCTACCATAAAGATTACCCAAAGAGCTTGTTTGTTAAAAAAAATTGAGATAGGACAGTGCAGTGCCTTGCACAGTGATGAATTCCTAGCTGAGAAATTTTCTGAGAGCAGAAATGTCTAAATGCTGACTACCTTCTATGATGAAAATACCTCATCTGTGACTGTTTGGGGTTGAGTTGCTGAAGTGTGCAAATGTTTGTGCCCTTTAGACTACAATAAGCACTTGGGTGGTGTAGATAGAGTAGATCAGAGGTTGGAACCTTACACTGCTGTTCGTAAGGCTTACGTTTGATATAAGACGTTAGCTATCCATTTAGCAACCCTCAATGCTTTTGTTGTATTCAAGGATTGCTCACCCAAATCAAAGATAACATTTGTTCAGTTTCAGCAGTTTATGATAGGCAGCCTTGTTGTAGTGGAACAGGCAAGAGTTCCTGGAGTTGCAGTGGTGGAAGATGTGGGAAGATTGAAGGAGCACCACTTTCCTGATTACATTCTTCCCACGGTCAAAAAAGACTTTCCCAGTAAGAGATGTATTCTGTTTCTAAAGAGGTGTGCGGAACGAGAGTCATATGCACTTCCCCAATTTCCTTTCTAATTCTGCACTGTGTATGCCTACATGTTTTAAATTGTACCACACGCAATTGAGATTTTGGGAGCAACCGTGAGAGTAAAATTAAGCAGACTGGTCTGTATAGTTTTATATTTTTTGTTCAGATCTCATTGTTGGCATTAGTGTGATGTAATTAGTTAGTGCTTCTGTGTTTGTAGTTACAGTTTTGCATCTACCTCCAATTGGTTTTTGTTAAAAAAAAAATGTGATGGTGGTGTGTGTGGACTGGTGCTTGGCTGACGGTGTGGGTGGACTGGCATTTGGCTGGCAATGTTACAGACTGGCGTTTGGCTGGGTATTCAGTCAAAACATCGAGTTGGAAATGTCGACTTACACAAATATCGAATTATAAATATCTTGACACAGAAATATTGACAGCAAGAATATTGTTGTAAAGAATATCTAATTAAAGGTAAGAAATATCGATTTAAAAAATATAGAAGTCGATAATATTGTTTGCAAAAATACAGTTGTTTAATATATCAATTTTTTAATAAGTGTTATGTATTTTAGTATATATTTTAAATGTATGTGATGTATTGTTTGTCTAAGTATTGTTTATGTTTTTTAATATATGTGTTAATTTGTTTGTAGTTATTAATATTATTTTAATTACATTTTGTTTTTTTTAGTTCTGTAGTGGGTTGTGGGTTTATAGGGAAATAGGGTGGGAAGTAATTTAATTTTAATAAATTAATGAATATTTTTCATTTATTAATATTTATTTAATTGAGATTTCATAATGCTGTGTTTTTAATTTTTTGGGATACATTTTATGTGTGGGTTGTGGGGTGTTTATAGGAGTATGAGGTGAGAATGTATTTATTTGTAATTAATTATTAATTAGCTGTTAATTAATATTAATTAATTGATTATTAATTATGGTAGTTGTACAATTAATTTTAGGTGCGTGCTATGGGGTTTATAGGGGTAAAGGGAGCAAAGTAATTTATTTTTAATTACGTAATAATTAGTTGTTAATTAATAATAAATGATTGATAATTAATTTTGTTAATTGTTTAATTATATTTTTTGGGGGTATCAGTTTGGGATTATAGGGGTAAAAGGTGGGAAGGTATATCTATTTTTAATTAAATAATAATTAGTTGTTCAATCAATATTTTCTTCATTCAGTAAATAAAATCACCATGAAAAAGTACAAATCTATATGAAAAAATAAAGTTCATAAACAGACAATAAAAACAAACAAACAATACAATTGCTTTATAAAAAAAAGGGAACACAAAACAATTAATCAGGTCACGATTCCCTCAATGCCTAGACAGCCTGTAAAAAGGATAAAACTGTAAAAATGACCTGAACCATGGATAGCATTTGTAAATACAACAAAGCGGGCCTAACTTGTTTAAAGTGCAACAGTTTAAGGAAAGGGATTACAAAAACGCTTCCTCGGCCAATTATAATAAGAGCAAAACATTGTAAAGTGAAGCAAATCCTGTGGAGACACATTGGGGCTGATTACGATGTCATTAGGAAGGGCTCCGGATGGGATTCAGTATTGCCGAATACGATTCAGAACCCTTGTTCACGACCGAATCGTACAAATTTCCCAATGACCAATTACGATGCCCGGAAAGCATTTGGTCAGTCCAAATCTGTTCCGAAAGGCATAAGTACAACTCGAGTCCTTCAGAGCCGATTTGTACAGCTCTATGACACGGTTTCCAGACAAGCCCTTATGAAGACCAATTTAGACAGCCGTTCCGATTCGGTTTGCCTGAGATGAAATGGCTGCCGGAATCTGTCTTTGGGGGCCCATTGCAGGCCCCCCTTCATCCGGAGATGTACAGAAGTAGCCTGTGGGGGTACCCAAGGGACCCCTCTTCCCAACCATACACAATGTGGCAGGCACCATGGGGTGCCCGCCACAGGGTGCAAGGTTTTCCCTAAACATGCCTTTTTTCAGTGGGAGCCTGTTTTCTCATTCGGAACACAGGCTTCCATTGAAGTCAATGTGAGTCCGACCGAACGATGTTGAGAAGCAACGTAATCGGTCGTCCAGACTCGCAGGCCCCAATTTGTTTGGAAACTAGTCCAGAACCGATTCGTTCGGGAGAGTTTCCAAACAACATCGTAATTGGCCCCATTGTTGCAGCCACAGGATTGCCTTTGCAATTGATTAAACCGGAACTGCTCAATAAAAACCTATCATGCTGTGAGTGAAGCAGACCTAGCTATAGCTCCAACCCCTGTACAGGTATTAGGAGCATGTGGACCCTAACTGCTGGCTTCTGGAGTTCTAGGCGTTCTCTCTCCAAATGGGAGCGATCAAGAAACAATCTTTTAATACTCCCGACTCATGAGTGGCGAGATCAGTTGGATTAAAAATAATGTCTGGCCTACCTAAAGAAAAAAAAGGATTCCTTAACATGAGCTAACCATGGGATACTCAATGTTCGGTCCAAGGAGAAACAGTCTTCAAGAATCAACCAACTTAATTTCAGTTCCTCCATGCTCTAGACCTTTACCCAGCACAAAAGCGGGATTAGGGCGATTAGGTCAGAGAAGTAATCAAGCCCGAGTTCCGTGTGCACAGAAAAGGCCAGAGCGGACTGGGGGACCTGGACTAACTGACGCAAGAATTTCCTAATAATCCGGATGCAGTCCACCTTAGTGTATCCCCAGACCTCACTACCATATCGCAACGGTGCAATACACTTAGATTCATAAATTTTAAAAGATCCCTTGGTGACCTGGAGCCAAGCCTCTTTGCAAAACAAAAATCATTCCCCATGGTTTTAACAGACTCTGATCTTTTAGCCTTCACCAGGGGTCACCAGCAGTTTTTGGCATCAAATAAAACTCCCAGATACGTGAAGGCATTGACTTTGCACAGGGTAAAATTTGATACCTTAAAGGTCTTGCTGCTAGTAGATTTGGAGCCCACTACCATTACATAAGATTTCGAAAAATTGACCAAGGTCCAGGAGTCCCATGAAAGACCCATACTTAGCTAGTAGTAAGTCCAACCCCTGTGTGGTCCAGGAGATCAGGACCGCATCGTCCGCATATAGCAAGACATGGAGAAATCTATTTTTGACCTTAGGATAATCGGCCGGCACAGATAGAAGCGCAGATTCTAGCCCATTCACATACAATGTAAACAAGAAGGGTGCCAGTATGCACCCCTGGCGAATCCCACAGCTTGTTAAGAATGGTCGGGTGCATGCCAAAAATGCATGTCGTATATTTTCATGCACAACGTGGCAGGCACCGTGCGGTGCCTGCCATGTTGTGTATGGAACTAACCCCCATGTGCACCACCCACCCCACAACTTCCTGGGGGCCCGCTACAGGCCCCCAATAGTAAAGACCGCATACCTCTCCGTGGCGGAAAATCCCCTCTAAAGACACCGCCACCATATTGAAACCTTTTCCGCCCGGTCGACTCATCGACCAGGTGGAAAACCGGCGGATGGTCTTTCCGTCCGACGGGGTTCCGTCCGCCATAGTAATATGGTGGGGGAGAATGGCATGCGGGCGGGAAGGAATGTCGAGCGGATCGCCACCGCCAGACGGGCAGTGGCGATCCGCCCGACATTCTAATGGGCCTATTAGTTTTTATTCACTTTACAAAATATATTTTTTTTATTTACCCTCATCTATTTTTATTTTGTTGATGATACTTTGTTTTTAATTTTGAACTGACTGGAGTGGGAATAGTAAAAGTTACATCTCCGCAATCCAACACTTTTCCTATTGATGCACTGACTGGAGTGGAAATAGTAAATTATATCTCTCCGCTATCCAACACTTTTCCTATTGTTGCATTCACTGGAGTGGGAATAGTAAATGTTATCAATCTGCTTTCCAATACTTCCCCTACTGTTGCACTGACTAGAGTGGAAATAGTAAATTGTATCCCTCCGCTAGCCAACACTTTCCCTACTGTTGCACTTACTGGAGTGGGAATAGTAATTTTTACCCCTCCGCAATCCAACACTTTCCCTACTGTATTGGCTGGAAAGGGTGCAGTAAATATTATCTATGTGTAATTTATCTCTTTTACTACTGTTGCATTTATTGGAGGGACAGTTGTAAAATTAATTTTTATGCAGTCTTAATATTTATGTGTTGTGCTAAATGTGAGTGGTAAATTGTATATGTATTTACTTTAATAGTTTGCATACTTTTGTTTGAATTGTAGTGGGAATATTATGTGTATTAAATGTTATAATTAAGTTTGTATTTTTATAATTTATATTATTATGTTTCGTTTATTTTAAATTATATTTGTATTTATTAATATGTGTTAATTGGAAAATTATTTTTACTGAGTTTAAAGATTTTTTAATAGCTTAAATTATAACTTTTTTATAAATTTTAATTTATTGGTATATGTATGTATACATATATATATATAGTTAGGAATTAGCATTTAAAAAACCTTAGAAATTTACTGAAAAAAACATAGGTTTCAGGGCTGTTATAGTTAGCTGGACATTTTACTCGTACAAAACCATTGAAATTCCTCCGTTATAGTTAGTTCTGCTAACTATAACTCGCGCGCCCGCAATCCACTGCTGATGATGTCACATATTACATCATTCATGACATGGTCAGTGACATCACTGATGACATCTCAAATGACATCACTGATGACATCATCCAGTGAATGTGGTTTGGTTTGTTATTTAAATATGTATTATATATATAGCAATCTGCATTGAAGAATGAGGGGATATATAAACATAAATATCTGGATGGAGGATTTAGTAGCAGTGTGATTGACTGTTTACTTGACTAATTTATAGTGCCTCACTAAATATATTGGATAGTGACTAAACTGTGTGAATATCTGTATCACTTTGTCAGTTGTTGTGTAAACTGCTGCACCAGTTGGTTACTAGCTATGTGAAAGTCTATATTAGTTATTGAATAGTTCACTGAGTATTTGTATGGGACAGTGAATGTGTGTGTGGTTCGGTGGGGGGTGTGCTACTGCCCAAAGATGTGTGAATAGTTGATTCAGAAGGTATATGAGGTTAAGACTACATGTTATAACAGTTGTTGGGGTGAGTGAATATCTTTATGGGTGTGGTGATGAGCAAATATATCTCTCAATGGTACATGTCCAACAAACTAGAAAAATAAAAAGCAGTGTATGTGACAGTTGTATATAAATAAGTATACATAAGACTCAGTGATTGTATGAGCGACTGTATACTTGTAATAGTGATTTCATAACACACTAGCTGGCACATGCATCAAGCCAAAATCCAGTCGGTAAAATACCGAATCGCTAAAATCACCCGTTAGCGAGTAAAATAAACCGAATCCCAATGCATCAACCCAAAATGTGAGCAAATAACGAATCACTAAATGAAATCCGGTAAAATACCGAATCGCAAATAACCAACATGCAAAAATACTGAATCCCTAAATACCGAATTAGCAATCACCGAAATCACTAATAGCTCCCGGCATGTGCCAATGGCTAATAACGAATCGCAACCCAATGCAACAACAGTCGCAAATACCGAAAATCCCAAAAATCGCTATTTAGCATGAGCTAAATAAGGGGAATCAGAACCTGGAGGTAAAGTTAAAAAAAAAGTCACGTGAATAAAAAAAAAAAATTAAACATGTGCAACTGATTGTGTTAATCACCAAACCCTTAAATGTGGCCAAGGAGACCCTGTTGGCTACCACAAAATGGCAGCTCTCTACGTGCTTGCAAGGAGGATGCGTATCAATGCGGCAGGACAGCGCAGGAGAAGGGTCCAGGAGAGAGTTTGCAGACTGCGCATCACCTTGCTCGGGCAGAATGAGGACGAGGTGTACGAGAAGTATCGACTGAATCGTGCCATGATCATGCGCCTCATTGCAGACCTGGAACCATTACTGCAGCACCAGACACACCGGACCAATGCAATCCCTGCGCACGTCCAGGTCCTATGCAGCCTGCACCTACTGGCCTCAGGAAGTTTCTTGGGAGTAATTGCGGTAGCCGGTGGCGTATCGCAAAGCGCACTCTCACGCTTCTTCAAGAAATTCCTAGATGCCATGCTGACAATGCTACACACCCACATCAGCTTCCCCACAACCCCACAGCAGTTGGACCGCAACAAACAGGCATTCTACCAGGTGGCACAATTCCCCCATGTAATTGGATGCATCGACTGTACGCATATCCCCATATGTCCACCCGCAGCAAATGAGTACATATTCCGTAACCGCAAGTCATACCACTCAATCAACGTGCAGGTTGTGTGCGATGCCAATCACATCATAACGGACCTAGTGGCACAATTTCCGGGGAGCACACATGACTCCTACATATTCCACCACAGTGGAATCCACAGGCGTCTACTCAACGGAGAATTTGGAGAGGGACTCCTGCTTGGTACGTACAAATTCCGCTTCCCCACATGAACACCACACATGTATGAACATCACCGTTGCTAAGTCTTTGCTTCTATCTTCTAGGTGACAGTGCTTACGCCCTGCGTGAATATATACTCACCCCATACATCAATCCAGCAACCCCACAGGAACAACGCTACAACGCAGCACACATAAGCACTAGGAATGTCATAGAGAGGACATTTAGGATTCTGAAGAGTCGCTTTAGAATCCTACATAAGACTGGCGGCGCCTTGCTATACAAACCTGAAACCTGCTGCAGGATTATTGCTGTATGTGCAATGCTGCACAACATTGCGACCAGAAGGGGGATACCCATAGAGGTGGACAGGAATGACGACCACCGGGATGACCAACCACCCGCCCAACACCGACAGGCACACGTCCCTAACACAGCAGAAGGCCATAGGAGGCGGACATACATCATGCAACATCATTTCTGAATCAGGTGAGAATGATACATTACTATTTTGTTGGGGGTGTAACTGTTTAATGCACAGTAGCACTGCGTTATGTACAACCAAACAAGCGATGTAAATAATGCTCCACATGACAAAAGTTATTACAAATGTGCGTTAAAGTCACGGCTGTGCAGCCTCAGGAAGGGGAGGACCATGGTTGCCCCACCACGGTCAGGTATGGCTGTAAATCTGTCTAGTGGCGCTTGCCACGTACACCAAGCCTCTACTCAGGTGTCTTCGGCGCCTCACCACGTCCTGTCCCCGTGGAGGCCCGCGAACTGCGGCGCCTGGTGCTGGCCTCTGCCACTGACACACTGCTGACACTCAAGGCAGCCTCACTGCCGTCTTCCCCTCCCAATGCACCAGCACTGAATGTGCCGCTCTGTAGGTGTTCGACAGCAGCGGTCATCTGGCCTAGTGCCTTGGCAACATCCCCGCAAAAGTGCCCAAGGTCCACCTGCAAGGACACCGAGCGGCGTGCCAACACTGCGGTGCTGTTGCTGATACGTGTGATGGCCTTTGTAGAGGCCGCGGACCGCACCAATTGCTGACGGTGCCTCCTCCTCTCGCACTCATGGCCCTCCCTCATGGCACGGGTGAGCTCATGGATGTCCTCCCTGAGGTGCCCATTGCCCTCTGCCACCACAGTGGTCATGTCCCTAACCGCCGCAGTCATGGCACGCATTTCCCTTTGCAAGGCGCACGATATTTGAGCTTATTGTTGCCATGTGTCGTCCCTGCAGGCGCTGTACACGCAGCATCCTCTCCTTGATGGCAGAAGTTTGTGGGAGATCAAGGTCGCCTGAGGAGACAGAACTTGGCCGAGCCCTGCGCCGCTGTGGCAGTCTGCCGCGTCCAGGTGGTGCAGCAGGTGGTGTGATGGTGCACAGACTTTGTCCCAATTGTGTGGAGGGTGTTCCCATCACCTGCAAGTGTGCAACTTGGGACCTGCGCCTCGGCGCTTTAGTGGCTGTTGTAGCTGCAGCTGGTGTGGCTAGTGCTGGTGCTGGTGGTGCTGGTGCTGGTGGTGCTGGTGGTGGTGGTGGTGGTGGTGGTGGGGTGGCTGGTGGAGGTGATGTATGCGCATCCTGCGCTGTCTCCATGTCGGAATCCACAGGTGTCTCGGATATAATCAGCTGCCCGCTGTCGTCCGATTCCCCAGGAGATGCATCTGTGTGTGAAACAGTGCATGGTTAGTTACACCTACGTAGTGTCGTACACATACATGTCCCTCTGTGATCCACTAAATAAACAGTCTCTATCCATGTTCAACTTATGTGGTGATTCGTAATTGTATTTACGCCTGTACATGCACACTGGGCTGACTAGACTACAACTCCCATGATGCACTAGTGTTAACAGTAAAGCTGTGTGGGCCAAAGCTGCATGCACACTCAGATGCTGCTGGGGGCATGGGAATGGATTGACGCTATGCTGGGTATGGGCACAGGTATGCATCTTACCTTTGGCACTTGTGGCTGCGCCGGAGGTGTCCATCTGGGTCACTCCCACGACGGCTTCACGCTCGATTGTACCTTCCACCAGCTCCTCCAGGGCAGTGTTGGCTTGGACCGTCGAAGGGCCGCCTCCGGTTCTGGTCGCCTCCTGGAGCCTCTCCGCAATCCTCTCCTTAGCACGCTTCCGCAGGTCGTACCATCTTTTTTTGAGGTCGTCAATGCTGCGGGGCGTCACACCAACAGCATTCACCCTCTCCCGGATGCGCAGCCATCTGCACCATTTCTCCCCCTCAGTCACCTTGAGGGACAGCTTACCAAAAAGGCGATCGTGCTTGCTGCTGACTCCCTCTATCAGGTGCTCTAGCTCCCTGTCGGAGAACTTGCGCTTGCGCTTGCGTGCAGCCTCAGCACTGGATGGTGCTTCCTTCTCCATGGTTCTTTGGTTTGGCGGATGGCTCAGTCGGTGTGGCTTCACTCTGCACTGGAAATCTTCACTCAAAGCTCCTGTTTGCTCCTCTGTCGAGGCAATGAGGGTGGGGCTGCAGTATTTCCTGGTTGCCTATGTCATCTACACGTTCCCGGAGCGACGCGGTCATTTGCGATTTCGCTAATACCGAATTCGCTATTAGCTAATTCGGTATTACCGAACTCGCTATTAGCTAATCGGAGTTTGCATGCCCCGCTATTGATTATTCGGTAAAAATAGCGATTTTTAAGGAATCGCTAAAATTTACCGAATCTGTTGATGCATGCCCAAAAGCGATTCCTTAATAACGATTCCTTATTTCTCGCTATTAAGGAATCGCTTTTTGTTTGGTTGATGCATGTGCACCTAGGTATGAGTTACTATCTATATGAATAAATGAAGTTGTGTTTGTACAAGTGTGTAGCTGAGTAAATGTAAGTATGATCCATTGTTTGCATAAGTGAGTAGGATTACTGCATAAGTGAATAGGATGTGTGCTGGTGTGTAATGTCGATATAGGTGTATAAGTATATTTGATAGTGTTCTATTGATCATTGACAGCATGTATGAGTGAATCTATAGGTAAATGATTAGATGTGTGTGTACATCTAGGAGTCACTGAGTGGGATTTTAGAAACTTGTATTGGTGTGTCAATGGATTCAAATATGGTGCTCTGTATTTTACAGTGAGTGATGAAAGGTTATACTACTGTATGATGAGGTGTATCTGATTGTCACGTGGGTGATGTCATCAGTGATGTCATTTGAGATGTCATCAGTGATGTTACTGACCATGTCATGAATGATGTAATATGTGAGATCATCAGCAGTGGATTGCGGGCGCGCAAGTTATAGTTAGCAGAATTAACTATAACGGAGGAATTTCATTGGTATTGTATGACTGGAATATCCAGCTAACTATAACAGCTATGAAACCTATGGTTTTTTCTGTGAATTTCTAAGGTTTTTTTAAATGCTAATTCCTAACTATAACATGTCTGAAACCTATGGTTTTTTCAGTGAATTTCGAAGTTTTTTTAAATGATAATTTTTAAATGTAATAATAGTTCTATGTATCTTTTATACTGATTTTCTACATTTTTTTTACTGTTTTTTTTACATATTTTGTTTTTTAAATTACATTATATATTTTTAATATCAATGGAAATTAAAATGTTTTTTTAAATATTGAAACTGAAATATTGTTTTTTTTGTTGAATGTATAAGTGCAGAACTATATGTGTGTTGGTTAGTTAGGGGACTGAATGCATAGTGGATAGGGGATTGAAGCAGTCCATGTGCTAAGGCCTGGCTCAGTGCATGAGTACTTGGGTACTGACTGAATGATTACAGTACTGCAATGAGAGTGCCTGGGTGAATTTATAAGTGGTTGGGTTTTGGCGCAGTGAACGGATTAGTACATGGTGCTGAATGGGTCACTAGAGGAGTGAAAGGGGAGTGACAGGGTGTTTGCTGTAAGTGTATGGATTCTGACTGGGGAATTGAAGGTGTAAAAGACAAGTGTGTAGTTGGTTAGAGGACTGCATGCATAGTGGATAGGCATTTGAGGCATTCCATGTGCTAATGCCTGGCTCGCTGCATGAGTACTTGGATACTGACTGAATGATTAGAGTACTGTAAGGAGAGTGCCTGGGTGAATTTATAAGTGTTAGAATTACTTTTCAGGATCAGTACTGGGCTCAAAGATGCAGCACTGAGGTCTCTCCTGATAACAGGTGAGTAAATCGAAATTCGTAGTTCGGCTGATTTTAAAGGAATATTTGTAAGTTTCAAAAATCGACACTTAGTAACTTTTTCAGCAAAAAGCAGGCAATGATATCCTATGGAACGAAATTCAAGTTACTGGTAAGTACGGTTAGAATTACTTTTCAGGATCAGTACTGGGCTCAAAGATGCAGCATCTCCTGATAACAGGTGAGTAAATTGGAATTCATAGTACGTCTGATTTTAGAGGAATATTTTAAAGTTCCAAAACTCCACACTTAGGGGCCGATTCCGATAGCCGGTTGGACAGCTGTCCGTAGCCTTACCGTTCGACCGACACGTACCCGTAGCCAGTCTGTCCTTTGGAGTAAGTACGATGCGCATAACTGCCAAAAACATGACCGACAAGTAGGCTGTGATTCAAGCTTCATTCCCCGTCTGAGCCGTAACTCCTAACGCTGAACCGAGTCACCCGGAAGCAGTATCCATAGCAGTTTCCAGCATGACAAGTACGATGCATACTTCCTACGCGCCGGACGGGTCGCCATGTACGGCAAGTCACATCATCCGGAAAACAAGCATATCAGCTACGGGACCATCCATGCAAACATTCACATCAGTCCACCCTCAACACCACACACCCTGAACTGCAACAATGTGTATCTGTGAAGCCCACATGGACAGGTGACATTGCACATGCACCCATGACAAACACAGGAATGTTGGGAGGAACTAAGGTGCACAGACACATCACACAAGGACAGTTTACAACCCTGGGGAATGACAGACATACTGCACAGTATGCAGTACATGGCCATGACCTCAAAGCTCACGTAACCTCCAGAATCCCTGCCACAGTCCCAGGACAATGCAGAAGCGAAGGAGAACCACAAGGCACACATGCTGACACCTGCCAGCATCGCAGCCATGAACCCGACAAGTGGGAGCAGTCACACACACATACAATGTCTCAATCACTGAAAGGTACCACCTAGGGACAACTACATGATTTAGCAAATAAACAGGTGCCTTGAGGAACCCTGACTGTGTCCCATCTGTGTCTGACAACATCATCACCACTCAGAACTGACAAATCCCAGTGATGATACACCAATTAACAGTAGTGTGTCAAGCACCCACACATCTGGTAGCCCATTGGAAAAGTAGTGGGATGAACCCAGTACCACTCAGCATGCATCAACAACAGGAACATATCAAGGGAACACTGTCTGTGTATGAACAGGGATGTGGACCTACACACATGCTCATACAACACACACCATGGGCCCAGGCCATGTCACTGGACAACACACTTACTTGAGGGGACTCAACTCCTGTGGAAGCAGCTGTGCCAAACATATTCACCGCACGTCTCACTCATGTCTGCAAAACACTTGGTCAGTCAGCCATCAGTTACCACACAATGAAGGCTCTGGTCACAACAGCCTGGGTACGTGAGTCTCCCCTAAGTCATCTGCACATACCCAAAACATATGTCTAGCAAGTTGCACAGAGGACCCAGTTGCTCCTATTACAATGATGCCCACACCTGTAGGTCCAGTGTGGTAGTGACAAATTGGACAATGGGAAGCACATCATATGTGCATGGGTGCAAGCCAGAGATGTGACCATGCAAATGAAATGCTCACAGAGAGATGTCCACAAATAGTTGATCCTGACACACCCAGGTAGCTGCAAAGGATGACATGGATACCCACCAGAATAGGATACATATCTCATGGACCACAGGGAGTACCTCACAGCAACACATCAGTATTCAACATTGGAAACAAAGCATCACAGGTGCAAGGGCATGTTAAACATCAGCAACATAATGTACAGCTAAATCTAGTTCACAGGGAGAAAGAAAAAAACTTTATTCAGCATTTTAAAAGTTAAACGTCTGTACAAACAAAAGGCCAATGGCCAGTCCATGTCCAAATGCCAAGGAGTGAAGTAGAGTGACAACTGTCACACCTTGCTTGCCTGCACTGCTAAGGCCCAGGGTCATCCCCTCAGAGGGGCATACATGGGGGCAGGCCAGGCACCGCAGGGACAGGATCAGGGCGCAGCAGGAGGAGGCAGTGAAGAGGTGGTAGATGCAGGCGAGACACTTGCAACTGCAGTGGAGCTGACTGAAGTGGTGGGTGCTGTCACAACCGTGGGGCACAAGTCAGATGGTGTGGGTGCCGGCACAACTCCAGTGGTCAGGTCAGATGGAGTGGATTGGCTCACCACTGCAGTGCCCAAGTCAGACTCCAAAGCAGTGCCTACATCCATGGGAGCAGAATGGGGGACAGGGAGGTCGGAAGGGCAGGGGGGGACACGGTCCCCACATCAGTGGCACTAACTGTCTGACCAGGTGTGGAGGAGCAAGTGCTAGGGGGGATGGCCTTAGCATTTTGGGGATGGTGTATCTGTGGGTGGGGGAACCGGGGCAGGGAGTGGCGGGGGAACCTCTGGAGTGGTGGCCTATGGGATGGGGGACGGAGACTTTGCCTTGGAGCTGCGTGGTGGCGGGGGGTCTTGCTCTTCTGGCGCCGGGGGGACTTGCGGGTGGGGGTCTCTGTCTGACTGCACCTGGGGGAGGGTGTCTGGGTGTGAGGGGCACTCCCCTCTGTGTGTGGGGACTTCCTCTTCCCCTTGTAATCAGGATCTGCAGGGTCGGTGGGGAAGAGGCCAAGGTCACAGAGGAAGAGCTTCTGGGGGGATGGGGTTGCAGGTGAGGCAAGGGAAGGGGGCTGGGAAGGAGAGGTCTCGGAGGACTGCGGAGTGATTGTGGATGACTGTGTGTGTGTCTGCAAACCAGCCCCTGTGAGTGTGGAATCAGTCCCCTGTGCTTGCTTGTGTGCACGTCTAGACCTTGGTTTGGGGGTTTCTGTGCATGGGACAGGTAGAGTGCTAGGAATCGTGGGTGGTGCAGGGGTAGGAGGGGTGCGGGACTGTTGGAGGAGGGACACTGCTGCCATCAGGGAGGAGGCCACGGACTGATTGGTCCTCTGTAGGGCAGACATGCCCGAGGAAATGCCCTCCATGAATGACACCAGTTGTGTCAACAGACCTGTGTGTGCATGGAGGACCTTCAGCATCGACGTCTGCCCTACATGGATCTGTCTAAGTAAATCCACAGACTACTCACTCAGGGCAGCAGGGGACACAGGGGCAGGGGGTGCTGTGCCTGGCACAAAGGAGACATGCTCACGAACACGGGAGCCCACAGGCACCTCTGGGATGGGAGCTGATGGGAGGGTGGTGGTGGTGGTGGTGGTGGTGGTGGTGGCAGTGGCGGGGACAGCCTCACTAGCTGGGGTTTGGTGGCTGCTGACACCCGCCTCCACAAGGGAGTCATCCTCAGAGTTGCTGTGGCCCTCAGCTGGGGGTGATGGTGCTGACGACTCCTCTGTGTGGCTCCACTCGCCCTCTGTGCCACTGGGTCCACCCGACTCCTCTCCTTCTGTCCCTGTCAGGCTCTGTGGCTCCTCGTGGTCCGTGGAGCTGTCCCCTCCTGTGGCCGTGGATGTATCTGGATAGGAATAGGAAGTAAGAGAACAACATCAGTCACCTGCACCGACTGCACACACCACAGTGAGTAAATCACATCACAGGGCAAGCCCTGGCATCATCAGCTGAACACAGCTCAAAGTGCCAACACTGTTTAGAATAAGACAATTGTCATTCTCAACATCAACCATGGCAAACATATCCCTCCTTGACTTTCACACATATGTCCGTTGCATGTTGGATGCTAACACCCCAATGTGCCAACATGAACCACCCACACATTAGTTATACATGCAAGTGAACATGTAGGAGTATGTCACTATACACACAGCACATCTATTGCTACTGACTCAGTACAGGTGTCCGGATGAAGGGATGGGCAGAGACTCATTTCACATGCTTGTGATGCATGCCAGCAACACACACTATGCTGTACCCATGTCCTGATGGGCAATGCCACAATGGGGTGCATGGTGCACACTTGAACACAATGCAGGATCACTCATAGCAAGTTCAATGCCATGGCACTGGGATGCCCTGAAAGTCAGTCAACACTGTCTCCTGTCACAGGGGCAGGGCATCCAGACAACAACAATATGCACTGACTCACAATCCTAGCTCAGGGGTAAAGCTAGCTCTGCAGATGACCGGCGCACTTGCCCATCCCTTGCACACAACATATCCAGGACCCAGAAGACCCCACATCATGCAAATCATACATATGAGTCTCTGCATACACAAATCCTTGTAAACTAACACATCACAGTCTGCCATGCATGTAACCCAGCTGCATGAAGGACACAGTTGCATACACCGTTGTGCGCTGTCAGATGATCACACACCTATATGTCACACAGGTCTTGTCTCTCACAGTCACATCTCAGATGTCATGCTGACACTCTGAATCATGGACACCCCAGTTGTACATAACAACAAGCCACACCCTAATGACACAGAGGCAGACACCTGAGGGTACATGTCACTAAGCACAACCTGCAATTTCATACACAGGAGTGGGATTACAGAGTGTTTCTAAATGTCCTTGAGGAGCCATGACTGGCCAGGTCTACATGAAACAGTGTTTGGCCCTGGACAGTAGTCAGGTGGCTAAGCAAGTGTGACATACTTGATATACATACTCCTGAGGCCCCAAAATTGGAGTCCCCTGCTGCATGGGCTTGTTTGGAATACCCCAGCCATATGTTGTGAGTCAGACCAGCAATTGGTACACATTTCAAGAACACACACAGATCACATGTCAGATCTCAGGCATTGTGTAAACAATTGACCCACCCATGTAACACACAACTGAGTCACGGGACCAGATGCTGACCGGTAGCTGAAGCATAGCTGACTGCAGGGACACAGTGCCCTAGTGACACAAGCAACAGACTGTAGGGGCCACACCTGTGGAACAGATGAGGAGGGTGCATCACACAATTGAGGGACCTGAGTATTGGGCTACAAGACCTACGTAATGTGGAAGTGTGACCAGGCCAAAAGACTGCAATTAGCATGTCAGACATAGTACACAGATTAGGCATGGATTTACCCCTTTCCTGCTGCTGTCTGGCCTTCAGCTGCCTATCCAGGTCCGGGAAGACCACCGCCAGTATCCGGAGCATGTTGGGAGTCAGGGTCCAGTGTCCGCCCCTCCTGCGTGGAGGTGACAGCTTCAGCTGGTCTCTAGCTATCCTCCGGGTCCAGCCCCGAAGGTCCTGCCACCTCTTCTGGCAGTTGCGGATCCGGCGCTTGTAGACCCCCACAGAAAGAACAGCCCGGGCGATGGTCAGCTAGATCTCCTGCTTCTGGTTGGCATCAACCTGTGAGGATGACAAAGTGAAAAGTACATTAACACACAAGCCCCAGATTTGTGCAGCACACATTTGGATATACATGTCATCATCACAAAGGGAAATGAATTACACAGGTTGTGCAACCATGGGGAATGAATAATCACCTGCATGTCTGACATGTTAACAATGCCTGGATAGTTTAAGCTTGCAATAATGCACTTTAGCAGCAGGAAGCCTATTCATTACATGTACCCACACACTTTGGGGGATGAAAGTAGTCATTGAGAATGCTTGCCACTGGTGTACACACTGCTAGTACTGCTAGTCAGCCAACATGCATAATTAGGAAGTCAGTGGACTGCACACTCACCTGCTCTCCTGGTTTCCCATAGAGCTTGCTGTACTGTGGAAGGAGCCCGTCCAGCAGGGCCTGGTTCTCCTCATCAGTGAAGGCTGGGGCCCTCTCCAGAGTACGTGCCATAGCAGGAGCCAGAGGATGCAGAGACAGCAGCAGTGGTAGCAGGGATGTGGTCCAGGGGCATGTAGTGCAGGCAAGTGAGCTCCTGGGGGCCAGCCAGCCTTATATCTGTGCTGCAGAGGCAGAATCTGTGGCATGTGTCCCAAGTGATAGGTCCAACACGGTTGCATTCTATGAATCTGGCCAATCCATTTAAAAGTATGACTCGTACACGCCTTCCGCATCGTTCAAATATTCACCTTCATGGAACACTTGAAATTGCAACATTGTTGTAGGCATCCAACTGAATTTCCAGTGCACAACTCGTACAAGTTTTGAATCCACATCCGTCTCCATGACAGTCCGGAGCCAATGAGTGCGCCCATCTCGTTCAACTGACTGTACAACGCGTAATTTGAATATACACATGCACCCGTCTCCATACGATTCAATGGCCAAGGCGTACGCCTGTTTCATACACAGGAGTGGGATTACAGAGTGTTTCTAAATGTCCTTGAGGATCCATGACTGGCCAGGTCTACATGAAACAGTGTTTGGCCCTGGACAGTAGTCAGGTGGCTAAGCAAGTGTGACATACTTGATATACATACTCCTGAGGCCCCAAAATTGGAGTCCCCTGCTGCATGGGCTTGTTTGGAATACCCCAGCCATATGTTGTGAGTCAGACCAGCAATTGGTACACATTTCAAGGGCACACACAGATCACATGTCAGATCTCAGGCATTGTGTAAACAATTGGCCCACCCATGTAACACACAACTGAGTCACGGGACCAGATGCTGACCGGTAGCTGAAGCATAGCTGACTGCAGGGACACAGTGCCCTAGTGACACAAGCAACAGACTGTAGGGGCCACACCTGTGGAACAGATGAGGAGGGTGCATCACACAATTGAGGGACCTGAGTATTGGGCTACAAGACCTACGTAATGTGGAAGTGTGACCAGGCCAAAAGACTGCAATTAGCATGTCAGACATAGTACACAGATTAGGCATGGACTTACCCCTTTCCTGCTGCTGTCTGGCCTTCAGCTGCCTATCCAGGTCCGGGAAGACCACCGCCAGTATCCGGAGCATGTTGGGAGTCAGGGTCCAGTGTCCGCCCCTCCTGTGTGGAGGTGACAGCTTCAGCTGGTCTCTAGCTATCCTCCGGGTCCAGCCCCGAAGGTCCTGCCACCTCTTCTGGCAGTTGCGGATCCGGCGCTTGTAGACCCCCACAGAACGAACAGCCCGGGCGATGGTCAGCTAGATCTCCTGCTTCTGGTTGGCATCAACCTGTGAGGATGACAAAGTGAAAAGTACATTAACACACAAGCCCCAGATTTGTGCAGCACACATTTGGATATACATGTCATCATCACAAAGGGAAATGAATTACACAGGTTGTTTAACCATGGGGAATGAATAATCACCTGCATGTCTGACATGTTAACAATGCCTGGATAGTTTAAGCTTGCAATAATGCACTTCAGCAGCAGGAAACCTATTCATTACATGTACCCACACACTTTGGGGGATGAAAGCAGTCATTGAGAATGCTTGCCACTGGTGTACACACTGCTAGTACTGCTAGTCAGCCAACATGCATAATTAGGAAGTCAGTGGACTGCACACTCACCTGCTCTCCTGGTTTCCCATAGAGCTTGCTGTACTGTGGAAGGAGCCCGTCCAGCAGGGCCTGGTTCTCCTCCTCAGTGAAGGCTGGGGCCCTCTCCAGAGTACGTGCCATAGCAGGAGCCAGAGGATGCAGAGACAGCAGCAGTGGTAGCAGGGATGTGGTCCAGGAGCATGTAGTGCAGGCAAGTGAGCTCCTGGGGGCCAGCCAGCCTTATATCTGTGCTGCAGAGGCAGAATCTGTGGCATGTGTCCCAAGTGATAGGTCCAACACGGTTGCATTCTATGAATCTGGCCAATCCATTTAAAAGTATGACTCGTACACGCCTTCCGCATCGTTCAAATATTCACCTTCATGGAACACTTGAAATTGCAACATTGTTGTAGGCATCCAACTGAATTTCCAGTGCACAACTCGTACAAGTTTTGAATCCACGTCCGTCTCCATGACAGTCCGGAGCCAATGGGTGCGCCCATCTCGTTCAACTGACTGTACAACGCGTAATTTGAATATACACATGCACCCGTCTCCATACGATTCAATGGCCAAGGCGTACGCCTGTCTCGGACCATGCCTGTCCGACGCATATGCATGATAGTCACCCACGTCGGACCTCATTGCATTCAATGACAAAGCGTACGCACGGCTTGGACATGACCCGTGCAATGCGTACGCATTGTCCCCCACGTCGGACCTCATTGCATTCAATGACAAAGCGTACGCACGGCTCGGACATGACCCGTGCAATGCGTACGCCTTGTCACCCGCGTCGGACCTCATTGCATTCAATTACAAAGCGTACGCACGGCTCGGACATGACCCGTGCAATGCGTAGGCATTGTCACCTGCGTCGGACCTCATTGCATTCAATGACAAAGCATACGCACGGCTCGGACATGACCCGTGCAAGGTGTACGCATTGTCACCCGCGTCGGACCTCATTAGTGTGACTATTATACGGATGCAACACACATAGACTGGCCAGGGACACCTGTGCACACCTACCACACTACAGCATTGGCCACACAGTGTCCCATGGCATGTAAGGCTGCATTCCCTGGGTGTTTGGAGGGGTCATATCTGTTTATTGGCTGGCACTTTGTGCAGCCGCTCCCAGGCTGTGCACCTGTACATGGGGGCAGAATCCTCTGTGTATTGTGCACATTACCACTGTGATGTGCAATTGGACAGTAATGGGCATGAGTCACGGACACAGTGTCAGGTTGGATATGTTTAGGACACGTTGCATACACCCTGAGTCCTGGGGGTGATGGCATGTACGTCACAGGGATACCTGTAGCCACAATACTGATGTGCACCCACAGACTGTGAACATGTTGTGTCTCAGATGTGTCTGATCAAATGTTCCCAATGGGTGACAGTCTCCACATCCATGTGGTATATGCATCAACCTTGATGGGGTGTGTGTCTAAGAGACGTACATGTCGTGCCGACAGGAACAACAGTGGCCACTACCTGTGGGACTTACGCTTGCCTTGTGGTATGTACGTGCTATGCCATGTCCATTGCTGTGTTGATGTGGCAATACAGGGAGCCTGGGTTTCTGCATGGCAAAGATCTGTGATGCCTGGGAGACATGAGGCCTCAATTGTCACTGTGGTGTGTGTTTGGAACGTTGCAGCAGCACATAGGTTGGGTGACACAGCCAGATGATTGGCCATTGCACTACATGGGACTCATGTGGACATGTGGAATTGAGATGTGAGGTGGTGGTCTTGTAGGTGACATACATGCCCATGACAAACAGCACACACCTCAGTACATTGTGTAATGTCATGAACTAGCATGTGATGTTGATCGTGGTCATGGCAACATGGGTGGATGAACTGACAATCTTCCTTTGTGCATCTCTGTATTGCAGGGCACCAGCTGTCCATCGGCCGTTCCCAGACCTTGCAACCATGCAGAAACGCGACTGCATCAGAGGGTACCGCTTCCCCAGGCCACTGATTGCGGGGTTGGCGGAGCAGTTGGCGCCACATCTGCTACCTGGCCGGACATACCCTACAGCACTGCTCCCAGAGGTGAAGGTGAAGGCTGCCCTGCACTTCTTTGCTACAGGTGCCTTCCAGTACACTGTGGCTACTGCTGGTGGGATGTCGCAAACAATGTTTAGTCGGGTGCTATGCGATGTCTTGGAGGGGATGTTGCAATTCCTCGACCTGTATATCAAGTTCCCGAGCCCAGCTGAACTTCCTGAAATAAAGGATGCCTTCTATACACTGGGGAGGATGCCGAACGTCATCGGATCTATTGATAGGACACATGTTGCCCTGATACCACCACAGGCACATGAGCAGGCATACCGTAACAGGAAGCACTACCATTCGATCAATGCTCTGGTGGTCTGTCTTGCTGACATAGAAATCACACATGTGTGTGCATGGTTCCCTGGTTCTGCGCACGATGCCTACATTATGAGGAATAGTCGCATTGCAACGCTGATGTACAGATGCCAGCTCAGCATGCCTGGCTTGTTGGTGTGTACTGACTGTTTCTCATTGTGTGTGTTTGTCAATGTTGTATTCCGCACTCCTACAAAACTCAGCTACTTGTTCATTTTTGTGTGTGTAGGTGACTCCGGATACCCCAACATGCCGTGGTTGCTGACACCCCTCAGGAACCCTGTGACACCAGCCGAGCAGCGCTACAATGAGGCACATGGTCGGAGAAGGAGGGTGATTGAGCGGACATTCAGCCTCCTGAAAAGCCGCTTTCGCTGCCTGGACAAGACCAGAGGGGCCCTCCCATATGAGCCTACAAAGGTGTGCAAAACAATCCTTGTCTGCTGCATGCTACACAACATGGCGCTGCGGAAGGAGGTGCCTCTCATCCAGGATGACGATGACCAACGTCCGGCACCTGTGGAGGATCCCGGCCTGGGCCAAGATGCCAGTGATGATGAAGATGATGATGACGTCTGCTCACAGCTCATCAACAACTTCTTCACCTAAATGTGAGTTTCCATGGTTGTTATGTGAATGTATGCAGGTAGTCTGGAATGTGTTGCGCCAGCTCTGTTGCTGTCTGAGTGTGTCTGTGCGCCACTTGACTGGATGTGTGCTGTGATGTGTCCATTCAGGTGGTGTGTACTCCACAATAGGATAGTACTGCTAACTAGTGTTTGTGTAGGTGTCTTGCAACACGTTTTGTGTATGTGTATTGCATTTCTCTCCTGTTCTTCTGTGCTTTTGACTGTATCTTGTCTGTCCTTCCCAGGGTACTTTGCCTGTTGTGTGGGCAACACTGACCCCCAACACCCAGAAGCCAACACCAGTGTGGAAGTTGACAATTCCCATCAACTGATGTACCACACATCCCTGGACTTCCATTCTCCAGCACATTGGGAGCGTGTGTCCACTGTTACGTAGAATTACCGTACAACTAGTGTGGAATAAACGTGTTGCTGATGTGTAATGAATGTGTAATGAACCGGTGATATGCTTTGTTATGTGCATTGTCTGTCTTCCCACATCTGAGTGACATCTGTTTACCTCACCTGTGGACTTGTTACCACTGACTGGGGTTGGTGTTGTGTCTGTGCATGCCAATGCGTTTCAGAACAACATCATTGTGTGTGATGAGTAACATGGCCATGGTGAGTATGTTTTGTGTTGCCATTGTGGTGTATCTCCCTCACATGTGTCACATCCCCATGACTCACCTTACGTTGGTCACATTGTTGCAGTATTTGGAATGCACTGTGTTGTGTAGCAGATCGACATCTCCCTGAACATGACAAGTTGGAATCACAACAGAGGCAAGGATGGTGTACTGGTGAGTTTATTTACAAACATGTGTGAGGGAAGTGCACAGGATGGTGGGTGCTGTACAGTGGTTTGGGAATCCAAAGTTCACATTGGAGTTGGAAGTGCTGGTAGATGAAATGTCCAGAGAAAAGTTCACAGTCATCTAATACATTGGCCCAACATGAACCCTCCATGTCATGTGGGCGAGTTGTGTGCGATTGGACAAGGTGAACGGGTTGCGCACAAAGAACATTGTCCAGAACAGGTTTAGAGGCCCTGGGGGATGTGCTGGGACATCTGCCTCTCACATGTCCTTCTTCGGACGACCCCTCTTCTTCCGGGGGGGGATCCTCATGTGCAGTCCTCCTCCCTCCCGGTGGCGCTGGCAGATGGTGTTGCGACAGATGTTGTGGGCACACAGGGGTGTGTGGACAGGTTGGTGTTGATCTGGCGGAGGCATTGTATGTCACGATGCACCGCAGTAATGTCATCCCACATGGCCTCCATGCAGGCATGGTGGGCGACCTGCTCGTGTTGCATGTCCTTGAGGATCCCCACTACCTGGCCAAATCCTCCCGTGCTATCCTGGTACGCATCTAAGATGCGTGCCAGGTGGGGGTCATCATGCAGTCCAGACCCCTCTGCAAGGTGCGCCCTGTGCCTCCCACCCCTCCCAGCACCCCTCTCCGCATGGGCAGGACCAGCAGCGGTAAGCACAGGTGACACTGGGACCCCTTGGGTGGTGTTGCTGGTGATGTTTGCTGTAGCTTCCGGGAGGTCCTGTGTCCCTGTGCTGTGGGTGTTGATTGGCCTTGGTCTGTTCGTGTTGGTGGGTGTGCCCTGTCGGTGTACAGATGCTGGAGGCGTGGGTACAGGGGGGCAGATATTGATGCTGTTGGTGCTGCATGATGGCTCACACCGGAGGGGCCAGGTTGGTCGTCGTCATCCGAAGAGGACAGTGAGAGAGTCAGACCAGAGAGCTCAGTGTCCACCAGAGTCTGGGACTGGGTATCCTCATCATTAGGTGCTGGGTGCCCAGCACCACCTGTGTTTGGAAGAGACACACAATGTGATTTGTTTCTACATGCATCGTTGGTTCACAAATATGACATTTTCTACTTTTCTAACAGATGCCTGCCAGTACTCTGCTTTTTCCCAGCTTGTCACGGACAGAGTTTGATATTGTTGGTGGCTATTTACCAGCATGGCCTTGTGCTCCCCATGACAGAGCCCAGTGTCAGACATCTTGTCAGTCCCTTCCCACACCCTGTGAGGAGAGTATTGTTCAGTTTGATCTTGCTGGGCCATGTGGGTGGGTGTAGGTTGTCTGTGACTGCGAGACCCATCATACTCTTGGCTACACCCCCCTTCCCATCATGCCCATACTTCCTCCCTCTTGACTCTGCTTCCCTGTGAGGGGGTGTGGCAGCAATGGCAAGGTGGCTGACAGTAAAGTCCTGATGTTTGTTGTTGGCCATTTCCCAGCATGGCCTTGTGCTCCCCACAAAAGAGCCCAGTGTCAGACATCTTGTCAGTCCCTTCCCACTCCCTGTGAGGCGAGTATGGTTCATTTTGATCTTGCTGGGCCATGTGGGTGGGTGTAGGTTGTCTGTGACTGTGAGTCCCATCATACTCTTGGCTACACCCCCTTCCCAGCATGCCCATACTTCCTCCCTCTTGACTCTGCTTCCCTGTGAGGGGGTGTGACAGCAATGGCAAGAAGGCTGACTGTGAAATCCTGGTGTTTGTTGGCTACAAGTCCAAAGTGAGTCCCTGTGCTTCACACAGCAGCACCCAGTACGGGGTATCTTTTGCTGATATTTCAATGAGGTGTGTTTCAATGCATTGTACCCGGTGAGTTGTGTGGAGTTTGTTTTGAGGGGGGGTGTCTCCCCATGCTGATAAGTATGGTCAGGGCTCTCGTTCCTCCTTCCCATCATGAAACGTGCTTCCATTGTAGGGCATGCAAGTTGTCTTTCAGGATGTCAGTCAGTGGTGTCCTGCTTCTGATTTGCACACAAGCCCTAGCAGGGTCTTGTGCTCCCCACAGCAGGAGCCAGTGTCAGCCATCTTGTCAGTCATTTTCCACTCCCTGTGATGTGGGAATGTTTCTGAGAGGTCTTGATCGGCCAATCAGGAGGGGGAGCATTATTTGTGACTACAGGCCCCATCATGCTTTTGGCTACACTCACTTCACCTGCATCCCCACTATTCCTTCCTGACAGTCAGCTGCACTGTGAGGTGGTGTGTTTGTGGTGGCAAACTGTCTGGCAGGGTCTATTTGGCTTTGTGCCACTGGCTTGCTCTATTTGTTTGTAGGTTGGTGCATGTCATGGCACAGTTCCCAGTCACTCTGAGATGGCAGGTATTGTGTTTGTCTGACTGGCATACACATCTTGGGCTGATTATCTATTGGTTAGTGTAGCTTTGCTTGCGGTGCATGGTTTCACTGTCCCCTTGCCACACATTCTTGGGTATGTTGTTTGTGTACTCACCAGGCTCTGGGATGTCTGTTAGGCCATGGACGCTCTCTGGTGGTAGGATGTCCCGCACCTTCTCCTCCCAGGTCCTGAAGTAGACTGGTTTGGCAGGAGGGCCACCGCCAGTGCACTGACTCAGGGCATGATCTTTTTCGATGAGTTTCTTGACCCTCCTGCGCACGTTATACCACCTGTTCTGGATATCGTCCTTTGTGTGCCTTGCTGGTGCTTGGGCATTCATCTTGTCCACAATCCTCACCCACATCTTGGTTTTCTGTGAGATGGGGGTCTGGACCAATGTACCAAACAAATGTGGCTCTAATCTGATGATCTCGTCTACCAGCACTTCTAACTCACTATCTGTGAACTTTGGATTCTTCTTTGGGGGCATGGTGATGGGTGGTGGTGGTGAGGGATGTGTGTGTGGGGGTTCAAGTGATGGTGGGTTGGTGTTGGTTTTTCTGGGTGTATGTGTGTGTGCTTTTGTATGAGGTGCTGATGGTGTGTGAGTTGTGTTATGGGTGAGTTGTGAGTGTGTCTCTGGTTGCTGTGTACTGGTGTTTGCTGCTGGCTGTGTCTCCTGTTTTGCAAGGGATGATGGTAGTGATTGTAGGCCTTTATATAGTTGGAGTGGTGGGTGTGTCTTTGTCCCATGTTTTTTTGGTATTTATTGGCTTTGTCATTGCGTGTTTGGTCCTTTTTTTGACTTTTTTCCTTTGTGTTTTGTAGGCATGAAGGAGACGTTCATGTGACGGAAACGGATGCTGCTGTTGTCTCGTGCGGGCTTCTCCGCCTCGTTCACGCTGCCTATCTACTGTGTTTGGTACGCGTCGGTCGTGGCGGTCTCTATTGCTTGTGGGCCGGGTTGTCTGTGCATGTCGGTCGTGCGGCTTGGTCTCCGTGCGAGTCGGTCTGGTTTTACACGCATTGCATCGTACTGCGCAAATCGTACATCGCAGGTACGGGTCGGTAGGGTTCATTCTGGGTTCGTGTCGGTCGGTGAAAATCGCGTCGGTTTTCCAGCCGGATCATTATTTTCCCTACGGCTCGGTCGTACGGCTTGTATTCCGTAAGTGTCGGTTGTAATTCACACGCGTTGCATCGTACTGCACAGGTCGTACGCGCTGATCCGTGTCGGTCAGTATTCGGTCCGGGTCCGTGTCGGTCGGTTTTGCGGCCGGAATCGGAATCAGCCCCTTAGAAGAATTTCCAAGTGAAACCAGTCAATGTTAGCCTATGGAAGGAAATTGAAGTTACTAGTAAGTACGGTTAGAATTACTTTTCAGAATCAGTACTGGGCTCATAGATGCAGCACTGAGGTCTCTCCTGATAACAGGTGAGTAAATCGGAATTCGTAATTCGGCTGATTTTACTTTGGTCCAGTATATATAGAGCCACTTTCCTACACCATCCCCTCTCTTCACCACTGTGTAAACGCACCCTGTGTCCGTTTTAATATGGGAGATTAAGTCCCCTTGAATCCTGAGTGTCCCTAGGGTCCAAGTAGCCCACTAGGTACCTCCAGTTACAGAGCTGCGTTACAGAGAGGTGTAAAAAGAGGCATGGCCTGGGCCACCTCTCTGAATCAAAGCGCAGTGATGCTTACTGGAAGCACCTGGTGGGCTAGTTAGCCCCCAGGGGCCCTCAGGATTGAAGGGGATTTATTTCCCCTCCTTAAAACGCGCCACAGGGCGTGTTAGCACACGTCACCTCAGGCCACATCCCCTCCCTTCCCCACTGTGTAAACACGCACTGTGGCCGTTTTAAGTTGGGAGATTAAGTTCCCTTGAATTCTGAGGGTTCCTAGGGTCCAACTAGCCCACTAGGTACCGCCAGTAAGCGCCACCTAGCTGCGTTGCAGAGAGGTGTAAAAAGGGGCACAGCCTAGACCACCTCTCTGCAAAGCAGCGCAGTGGTGCTTACTGGAAGCACCTTGTGGGTAGTTGGCCCCCCGGAGCCCTCAGGATTGAAGGGGAATTATTTTATATTACATAATGTTATTCTCCAGAGTATTATTCATACAATCATTGTGGAACAAGAAAATGCAACCCACTCCTACATTCGTGTATCGTCTTAATGCTCTTGTATGCTATAAACGATAAATATCCAATTTCATCATTCACTGATTGATATTAAGATGATAGTTTAAAACAGCAAGAAAACGTCGATCAACCATCGCTATTGATAGTAATCGAATATATTAAAATATATTAAAATCGTGCTGGTTGCCTAACTAGGTGATGTCCACTTTATCAGTAAAGTGTTCGAGCTTATTTGTATGACAAGGTTTATCTGGTTTAACAAGGTTTAATCGCCACGTTAGTTCACGAAATAGCGTATAGCACTCGGGCAGCGTGAATAGATGTAAACATATTACTATATCCCCAGAGCCTTCCGTATTTCTACCGTCACAGTAGATAATCAATACGATCTCTCTACTCGAGATCTACTCTAGTACGTTAACAAAGGGAAAATAGCCCTCCTATCTGTTGTCGCTTACCTACAACTAGAGCAAAGGCCTCCCTGCCTCCTCAGGTGTACAGCTTCCGCGTCGGGGTATAGTACTGTGGCTCTCCCGGAGCTCTTTATAAATACGGGAGACCTAGGTCATAGGTCAAACACTTGTTTATGCACCTGTGTTATTTCTTATGAGAACAGTGTTTAAAATGAAAATGAATTGTCATTTATTTTATATTTCTATAGATTCACCGTTAGCCATATTATTAAATCGATGTTAAGATAACTACATCGTTCCCATATTAGTTCGTAACTATAGATGTCAGCCATCTTGGAATGGTATCATGTTCCTTCTTATCCTAAAGGAATTTGTTAATGTGATCGCGATTCTCATAATCCGGTTCTCGTGAGCGTGGCCTTCCAACACCTGTTAGCAATCTCACTGTGTGGGATTTAGCGAAAGTAGCAGGAGGGATAGTTAGCCCCCAACATCAACCTCAGGGGCCAACTACTCCAGTAAGTCCCACACAGCAGGATTGCTAACTTGTTATATCAGGCCCCACCTCCTCCCTGCAGCACTCTGCAAATGCGCCCCCTGGCGAGTTCTAAATTGGGGGAATAAGTCCTCTTGAATCCTGAGGATCCCTGGGGGCCAACTAGGCCACCAGATACCTAAATTAAGTGCCACAGAGCTGCGTTGCAGAGAGGTGTAAAAAGGGGCATGGCCTTGAAACACCTCTCTGCAACGCAGCTCTGTGGTGCATACTAGAGCTACCTGGTGGGCTAGTTGGCCCCAGGGACCCTCAGTATTCAAGGGGAATTAATTTCTCAACTTACAACGCACCAGGGGGCGCGTTTGCTGAGTGGAGCAGGGAGGGGACAGGGCCTCCGGCACGATACCCTTTATTATTTTTTTACAAGGGGGCTCTGTGGACCCCCTTCTTTTACATTATTTGGGGCCCTGGGGACCCCATCCCCCAGGGCCTGCGTTTTTTATAAAATTTTACTTAAAAAAACGGGAAGGGGGCCGCGCGGCCCGCCTCCTGAGGCCAATTTCGGCCCCGGGACCCCATCCCCTGGTCCATGGCCATATATTTCATATTTTTTTTAAGGAGGGGGACTGCGTGGCCCCCCTCCTGAGGCCAGTATTGGCCCCGGGGACCTCATCACCCGGGGCATGCCCAATTATTAACTTCTTTGAGGGAGGAGGGCCCCGGGGACCCCATCTCCCAGGGCCCAGCCATTCTTTTTTTTAATTTAACAGGAGGGGGGCTGTGTGGCCCCCCTCCTGAGGCCAATTTCGGCCACGGGGACCCATCCCCTCGTGCATGGCCACATATTTAATATTTTTTTGAAGGAGGGGTGCTGCATGGCCCCCTCCTGAGCTCATTATTGGCCCCGGGGACCCCATCCCCCGGGGCATGCCCAATTATTTACTTCTTTGAGGGAGGAGGGCCCCGGGGACCCCATCTCCCAGGGCCCAGCCATTTTTTTTTTTTAACGAAACAGGAGGAGGGGTGCGTGGCCCTCCTCCCGGGCCACTTCTGGCCCCAGGGACCCCATCCCCCGGGGCCGGCCCTTTCCTTTAGGGACCGTGGGGGGAGCCTCAGTGACCTCATGGTCCCTGCCGGCTCCCCGCCTCCTGCGGGAGCCGGCATTGCTTTTCCACAAGGGGAGCCGCTGACATGCAGCTCCCGTTGTGGAAAAGCAATCCTGCTTCGCTTCATTGAAGCGAGAGCAGGTTTCCCTGCTCTCGCTTTAATGAAGCAAAGCAGAGTTTGCTATGGCAGGGCGGGAGCCACACGTCTCCTGCCCTGCCATAGCAAACAGCAGTGTTCCGGGGTGGGCACCCGGGATACTGCAGGAGCCGGCCCTGGGGGGTGGCGGGCCCCAGGGCCATCAAGGGCTCCAGGAGGGGGGGTCTGCGCAGGCCCGCTCCCTATGTCAAAATAGCCCCGAATTTAAATATAGAGTGCCCCGGGAGGTGGTGTTCCCAGGGGCGTGGGGGGGCTCGAGCCCCCCACACATCTTTTAAATATTTAAAACTGAGTCCCGGGGATGTGGCGGTCTCCGGGGCTGCGGGTGCCCCTGTGGGCCCCCGCAAATGAATTTTCGAGTGCCCCTGGGACCTGGACCACCCGGGGGCTTTTACAAAACGAAGCGCAGCAGCCCGCGCTTCATTTTTTTTATAATTTCGGCTGGATTCGCGACCCCAACGCAATTTCTGCCAAAAATAATGCTTTTTTGGCCCTGGGGGTCCTTGTGGGACTCCCTGAGCAGGCCTAGGGGGTCAGGGTGTTTCTATCCTGCCCCCTTTTCTTGTTTTTTAACCTTTATTTTACTTTTTTCTTGTGACTCGGTTCTACCGGGTCACAAGATGGCTGCCATCACTTCCTGATTTGGAGTGTTGGCAGCCAATCAGAGTGAGGGAGGGTTCGCGAACCCAGCGCGGCCATAGATATCGAAAATTTTTCTTTTTCAAATTTGTCAGAAACTACTGAACGGATTTACACCATTTAACAAAAAAGTCTCTTTCTGAACCAAGGGTTACCTTTTTGCCAAATTTGGTGTAATTCCATTCAGCAGTTCAGGCTGTCGCTTTTTCTAAAGTTTCCTATGGAAATTAACATGGGGAAAACGCTTCTTGGGACCCCCCTTTTTTTCAGCCCCCGCTTGACAAATCACCCAAAATTTTCAAGACAGGAGCTGACCGGAGCACCCCACTAATTTAAAAAAATTCGCGAAGATTCGGCAACCGGCGCAAATAAAAAAACGCTTTTCCTATGGAAACTAGGTCCTAACTATAACTACCTACTGGCGTTCGCCAGGAGGTAATATATAGATATATTTACTTTAAAACAATTATCAAACTAATAGTTTTAATGTATTTTATAAATTTAAAATTATATTACAATATAACAAATGTATATATATTACCTACTGGCGGTCGCTAGTAGGTAGTTATAGTTAGGACCTATTATCCATAGGAAATCCGCAACATTCTATTTGGAATAACTTTGGCGCCGGTTGATGAATCTTTGCGAAATTTTCAAAACTGATGGGGCGCTTCGGTCGCTCCTATCCTGAAAGTCTCGGGGTGATTCGTCAAGCGGGGGCCGAGAAAAAAGGGGTGTCCCAAAACGTGTTTTCCCCATGCAATTTCCCATAGGAACCTTTAATCGCAGCTACAGCCCGAACTGCTGAACGGAATTACACCAAATTTAGCAAAGAGGTAACCCTTGGTTCACACTCGTGCCTTTTGGTTAAATGGTGTAAATCCGTTCAGTAGTTCCTGAGATAATGTAAAGTAAAATCACATATATATCTATGGCGTCGGAGTGTCCGCGTACCCTCCCGATCACGAGCTGTATGCTAATTGGCTGTCAACACTCCAAACCAGGAAGTGTTGGCAGCCATCTTGTGCCTCGGTAGAACCTTGGTTTGCATTTTGAAAGAGAGAGCAGGGAAACCTGCTCTCTCTTTCAAAATGCAAAACAAATTGCTTTTCCACACGGGGAGCTGCATCTTAGCAGCTCCCCATGTGGAAAAGCAATGCCGGCTCCCGCAGAAGACGGGGAGCCGGCTGGGACCGTGGGTGGATTGGGGACCCCCCCACGGTCCCCAACGAGAGGCCAGGCCCTGGGAGATGGGGTCCCCGGGGCCATAAGTGGCCCGGGAGGGGGGCAACGCGGCCCCATCCCCAAAATAAAAACAATAAAAATAAAGGCCATGCACCAGGGGATGGGGTCCCCGGGGCCGATTAAGGCCTTGGGAGGGGGGCCACGTGGCCCCCTTCCAAATTATTTTTGTAAAAAAAACAAAAAAGGGTTCAGGCCCTGGGGGAGGGGGTCCCCAGGGTCAAAATAATAAGAAAAGAAGGAGGGCCACACAGCCCCCCTTCTTAAAAAAAACTATTTAAAAAAACAGCATCCCGCAGAGGCCCCGCCCCCTCGCTGCAGCACTATGCGCCCCCTGGTGCGTTTGCAGAGGGGGAACTAATTTCCCTTGAATACTGGGGGTCCCTGGGGGCCAACTAGCCAACCAGGAACCTCCAGTATGCGCGAGGGGGCTGCATTGCAGGGAGGTGTTTTGTGGCCACGCCCCTTTTTACACCTCTGCAACGCAGCTCTGTGGCGCTTAATGGAGGTAGCTGGTGGGCTAGTTGCACCCCAGGGACCCTCAGGATTCAAGGGGAGTTAATCCCCCAACTTAAAACGTGCCACTGGCGCGTTTGCACAGTGGTGAAAGGAGGGGGCGGGGCCCGAGGTGATATGTGCGCATTTTAAGTTCAGGAATTAATTCCTCTTCAATCCTGAGGGTCCCTGGGGGCCAACTAGCCCACCAGGTACCTCCAGTAAGCACCACGGAGCTGCGTTGAAGAGTGTTGTAAAAAGGGGCGTGGCCTCTGAACACCTCTCTGCAACGCAGCTCTCTGGCACATACTGGAGGTACCTGGTGGGCTAGTTGTCCCTTAGGGACCCTCGGGATTGAGGAGGAATTAATTTTTCAACTTAAAACGCGCCACAGGGCGTGTTTGCAGACATGTCACCTCAGACCCCGCCCCTTCCTTTACCATTGTGCAAACGCGCCATAGAACGGCCACAGGGCCTATTTACACAGTGGTGAATGGAGGGTCGGGGCCTGAGGTGACGTATGCAAACACACCCTGTGGCGCGTTTTAAGTTGGGGAAATATAATACCAGTTTATACTAATATTGTGTAATACCGATAGAGAGATAATAACGTTCACGATTTGCGTTATATAAGACTTTCAGAGACCATTTATTGCTAAACAAAATACTATATAATTAAAGATTAGCTTAAGGGATACTGTGATCTTAACCATTAGGTACTTGCACGTTTGTGCACTACAAAAACAAGTAAAGTCATTAAATTACAGCGACCATATAACATAATACAATTCAATATTAGGAATGTTCAATACTGTTAGAGAGATAATAATATGACTGATTCTTGTGCACACATTACCTCCACAGACCCTTAATGATAAAAAGAGTGGTCCAGAGGCACTAAGATTTTAAGAAAACGAGGAAGTTTGTGCCCATTTGAGCGTAATAATAAGAGGAGAGCTAAGAATTACGGAGACATTCCTTTAAACTATTAGTAAGAAATATATTTTTTTTGATTTTCACTCAGCTACTGTGATATCTAGATGACTCATTTAGAGTCATATATGTTTGCCATCATTCTAAATAGATCTTTATCCTTGTTTTACTAGTTGTGATTTATGAACTTGGAACCATTTAAAACACGGTGGCCTTCTCGCATACAGCATATTATATGCTTTTGATTTTATATCAACAGGTACGGTCTGCCATGCATGCAACTTAAGGTTTTTAGCCAAGTTAAACTCAAAAAATGAATGTCAATTGACACGAGTGTTGGTACTTTTTTCTATGTTTTTGATAGGTCGCTTGACTGAATACCACCAGTAACCAGCAACAGTGCAAAGCATGATGCCACTTTGTTGTTTTTTTAAATTGAAAGCTTGACTACTAGTCTCAATGTAAAAAACTAGAGGTATGTCATTTTCTTTGTGAACCAAATCTATAGACGTTATACTGTTTTAGTTTTAGAAGGCCACGCTCACCTTTCTCCACCACTCTGCAAACGTGACTGCTATGATATAGTTAGAAATTAGCATTTAAAAAACCTTTGAAATTCACTGAAGAAACCATAGGTTTCAGGGATGTTATAGTTAGAAATTAGCATTTAAAAAAACATTGAAATTCACTGAAAAACCCATAGGTTTTAGGCACGTTAGTTAGAAATTAGCATTTACAAAACCTTAGAAATTCACTTAAAAAACCATAGGTTTCAGGGATGTTATAGTTAGTTGGACATTTCACTCGCACAAAACCATAGAAATTCCGCCGTTATAGTTAGTTCACCTAACTAGAACTCATGCCCCCGCAATGCACTGCTGATGATGTCACATATTACATCATTCATAACATGATCAGTGACATCACTGATGACATCACTGAGACATCTCAAATGACATCACTGATGACATCATCTAGTGAGTGTGTGTTTCTTTAAAGTTTAAATATGTATTATAAATATGCCAAGGTGTATTGAAGAATGAGTGGGTGTATAAGTGTCTGGATAGAGGATTTAGAAGGTGCGTGACTGACTGTTTAAGTGACTGATTACATATGTCTTACTGACAGTCAACCTGTTGTTGTGTAAGGTGCTGCATGGGTTGGTCAGTAGCTACATGAGTGTCTATATGGGTTATCGATAGGTTGCCTGAGTATTTGTATGGGTGCCTGAGTGTGTATATGGGTGGGTGGGAGGTGTGCAACTCTGTGCATAGATGTTTGAGTGGTTGATTCACTGGGTGTATGGGTTCAAGAGTGCATGTGGAAACAGCTGTATGGGTGGGTGAGTGTGTGTATGGGTGTGTTGGTGAGTGAATGGATGTCTCAGTGGTACATGTCCAAGTAACTACATATGTAAAAGGCAGTGTATGTTAAGACTTGGAGTATATAAATGACTATACGTGAGAGTCAGTGATTGTGAGAGTGGCTGTATGGATGAGTGTGTACTTGTATCAGTGATTGTATAAGAGAGTAAGTATGCATTTGTTTCTGTTTGAATAAGTGATGTGGTGTGTGTATAACTGTATAGGTCAGTAAATGGAAGTGTGATTGATTCTTTGCATGACTGACTAGGTGTATAAGTAACTCTGGATGAGTGGTGGCGTGTGAATGTTTTCTATAGGTGTATGAGTGCATATGATAGTGTTAAATTGATGAGTGACTGTATGTATGAGTGATTGTATGGGTGAATGAGTGGATGTATATGTAGACCTAGGAATCAGTGAGTGTGTATTTAGTAACTGGTATTGCTGTGTCGATGGTTTAGAAAATGGTAGTCTGTATTTTACAGTGGGTGTATCAAAGGTTATATTAGTGTGAGGAGGTGCATCAGATTTTCACGTGGATGATGTCATCAGTGATGTCATTTGAGATGTCATCAGTGATGTCCCTGACCATATCATGAATGATGTAATATGTGATGTCATCAGCAGTGCATTGCGGGGATGTGAGTTATAGTTAGCTGAACTAACTATAACGGCAGATTTTCTATGGTTTTGTATGAGTAAAATGTCCAACTAACTATAACGTTCCTGAAACCTATGGTTTTTAGGTGAATTTCTAAGGTTTTTTTAAATGCTAATTTCTAACTATAACGTGCCCGAAACCTATGTTTTTTCAGTGAGTATATATATATATATTATATCTCTTTTTTTATTACATGTATTTGATATATTTGTTAAAATGTATATTAAATTACATTTTTTTAGTTAATTTTATTATTTAATATTGATTATTTTATTTTCTATATATAAACCTGATATTTTGTACGACTATATTTATGACATCAATATTTTCTCTCAATTTTTTTGTACTTACCATTATAAATATAGAATGTCAATATTTTTGACATCGATATTTATAACTCGATATTGTGGTATGGAGATATTTAAGGTGTCAATATTCTGTCAGTGAACCTTTTGGCTGTCAGTATGTGTGGACTGGTGCTTGGCTGATGGTGTGTGTGGGCTTGCATTTAGCTGGTGGTGCATGTAGACTGGTGCTTGGCAGCGGGGTGCATGGATTAGCGCTTGGCTGGTGGTGTTCACAGACTGGCATCCGACTGGTGGAGTGTGAGTAGTGACTTTCTGCTGGTCACTACTCACACTGCTAGGCAAATGCCAGTGCGCATGCTCCGTCAGCCACCAGCCGGTGTGATTGCTGTGTCAGTCATGTGGGGGTATGAAAGTGATGGGCCCTTGAATGGCACTGACTGCTGATGTGAGTGTTGCAATGTGCCGGCCCCAGTGCTGGTGGTGTGAATGGTCTTGTGTGTGTGTCACCTATGTGAATAGCCTGTAAAGCGGTAGGTGCCTTGACGCAGCTTTACAGCCCATGAGCTGTGAGTCACTGGTTCAGTTTTTTAACTTTGAAATATTAACAGTGCATTCAATTTTTGTGAAATCTCTTAATAAAATATAAATGTTGAACCTTTCACTCACCCTCGTGCCAAATCCAACCAGCATGTGTGTGTACCTAAATATTAGATGGGCAGTAATATTGGTCTTTTCCGTCTTTCTCTGCCAAGGTATACATTGTCTCTAGGGACAATCTACCAACTGTAGATGTTTTTGTAAACTGAAAACCCAGAGAAGTAAAGGGTAGTGTACCTATCATTAAATTCAACATGTTTTTTCACGCACAATGCCCTGCAAACCTCAAAATGTGACCTAAGTCATATATTTTCCTTTCATTACTGTGCCACATTCTTCCAGAATCAGAAAGAAACCAAACATTTCCTACCATCAAGTGTTCCCCTAGGCCTTCTGATAAAAATAGTACCTTACTTGTGTGGGAGGGCCAAGTGTCTGCAACAGGGAAGGGCCCAAAACATAGTCTGGAGACATCAAAATTATCTATCACAAGACAACCTGGTTTTGCAAGGGAGTCATCTGCGCTTTTAGTCGCGGGCTCGGAGGCAATTTAGGGAAGCTTACCAAAATCAGACATTTCTCAAAACTAGACACTAGGGGGAGTCCAGGGAGGTGTGGCTTACAAGGATTCCCTAACGTTTTCTTATCCAGAATCCCCAGCAAACCTCAAATGTGTTTTTTACTTACATTATGAGGTCTGCAAGGGATTCCAGGTAATAAAATGTGGAGAGAGCCACATAAGTCAGCCCATTCTGAATTTCGCTAGGAGTTTACTTTTAAAAAATGTACAGGTTTGCTATGTGTCCCTAGATACCGGTGGAACTAGGACCCAAAATCTACAGCTAGGCACATTGCAAAAAAAGGTTAATTTTAGTGATAAAATGTGCTATGTCTACATTGTGTTTTGAGCCATTTCCTGTTGCAGGCACTAGGCCCACCCACACAAGTGAGTTACCATTTTTAGCAAGAGACTTGGGAGAATGCTGGGTGAAAAGAAGTTTGTGGCCAACCACAGATTCCAGAACTTTCCATCGCAGAAATGTGAGGAAAATGTGTTTTTTTAGACACATTTTGAGGTTTGCAAGGGATTCTAGGTAACAGAACCTGGTGAGAACCACACAAGTCACCCCATCCTGGATTTCCCTGGATGTCTAGGTTTGAAAAATGTACAGGTTTGATAGGTTTCCATAGGTGCATGACTGCGCTAGGGCCCAAAATTCATAGCTAGGCACATTGAAAAAAGGGGTCAGTTATCAGTGAAAAAATATGATGTATCCATGTTTTGCTATGGCCCGGATCCTGTTTCGAACATTAGGCCTAACCACACACATAAGATATCATTTTTATCGGGAGAATTGGGTACAATACTATGTGGAAGGATGTTTGTGGCTCCTCACAGATTCCAGAATTTCCCATCACAGACATCTGAAGAAAATGTGTTTTGTTAGACACAATTGTGAGGTTTGCAAGGGATTCTGGGTAACAGAACCTGGTGAGAGCCACACAAGTCACCCCATCCTAGATTCCCCTGGGTGTCTAGTTTTCAAAAATGTACAGTTTTGTTAGGTTTCCGTAGGTGCCGGCGGAGCAAGGGCCAAACATTCACAGCTAGACACACTACAAAAAAGGGGTCAGTTTTTCAGTGGACACATGTGATGTGTCTACTTGCGTTTTGGGCAGTTTCTTATCGCTAGCACTAGGCCTACCCACACAAGTGAGGTACCATTTTTATCGGGAGACTTGGGGGAACAGAGACTAGTAGAACAAGTGTTATTACCAATAGTATTTCTCTGCGGTTGTCCCTTCTAAATGTAAGACAGTGTGTAAAAAAGAAGTCATTTTGAAAAATGCCCTCTAATTCACATGCTAGTGTGATTACACACAAATTTAGAGATGTGCAAATAACCACTGCTTCTAAACTCCATATCCTGTTCCTATTTCAGAAATATATTGGTTTCCTTGATAACTATTTTTCAATCTTTATATTTTACCAAGTGAATTGCTGTATACCGGGTACACGATTAAAAACCTTTGTATGGTGCAGCTAAGTTATTCGCTCTGGGTACCTCGGGTTCTTGGTGTAACTACAGGTCCTATATATCCCTGCAACCAGAAGATTCCAGTGAACATAATGGTATATTGCTTTTTGAAAATCTGTTTTACCTCAATTTCAATATTTTTTTATTAAAACTTGTACTTTCTATAGGACGGCAATGAATGGTCTACACAAATGAATGACCCCTTACTGAACTCAGGATATCGTCTACATTTCAGAAATGTATAGCTTTCTGGGATCCACCTTGTTTTCACACCCATTTCTATCACTAACTGGAAGGAAGTAGAAACCATAAAAAATCTGAAAAATGGGCTATGTCCCAGTAAAATTCCAAAACTGGGTTGAAAAATGTGGTTTTCTAGCAAAAGTCTGCCTGTTCCTGAAAGCTGGGCAGATGGTGATTTTAGCGCAGCAAGCCCTTCATTGATACCATTTGCAAGGGAAAAAAACTGCATTTCCCCCCCAAAAACTAAATTTATCTTGTATTTTAGCAAATGTCTCTTCCACCGGAATCCACAAACCCTGGGTACCTTTAGAATCACCAGGATTTTGGGAAAAAAGGATGCAAATTTGGTGTTAATAATATACGTGGATAAAATATTATGGGGGCCTATGCTCGAACTACCCCAAAGAGCCAAGAAACAGGCTTGGCACAGGGGAAAAAGTCCTGGCACCGAAGGGGTTAATCTCCACCCCCAACTTCTGCAGTATAATCCCCTTTAAGGGTATTTGGAAAGCCTGTGGCTAATCTGCAATAGAGATGGGTAAGCCAACAAATGAACGCGGGGAGCTGAGCCAATGGTCTGGCTTATCTGCAAGAGCCAGAGCACGTGTCCAGCCTAGAAAATATTTGAGATGTAAACGATGCAACTCTATAGTAAAGCCTCTCCAAAATAAAAACTGTTGATTTCTTTAACATTGGGAAGAGTTTCACAATGGTACATCAGATTATATTATCAATTGCATTGAGAGGTATTTATTTTTAGTGATAGTCTTGAAACATGAATTTAGAAACAATCCTGCCTTGCCATAAAATTATCACCTATTAAATCAACCATGAACGTTTTTTCCTACAGCACACATCCTGGACTCATGTTTCTGATGATTCAGTGTTATGTGACAATGAAGAATAAGGAGGCACAATGGAATAAAATATTCACCAAGGAACACACAATTTGCTTAGGCAGGTAAGCCAAGACTGATCTGTTTTCCTTTTGTGCAATTCAGCAACTATATGAGTATCTCTGTCTCCAATTTCTACATCAAAGGTCACTGATTTATCTAAAATTCTTAGTGCATGAGGTTAGATTGTGGGTAAACTGCAGAAGTCACATGAATGCTCAGCTCGTTTTGGGCTCTAGGTTCCAAGATAATCTTGAGCAGAGCCAAGCATCAGGTTCGAGCCTGGATCAAACTTTCAATGTTTTGCCAATTTCTAATCTTGGGAGTCCTCATCTTTGGTCATGACAATATGTGATTTGTTGTGGTGTGGAAATGTGGATTTTCCTGATCAGTTATGTCCCCTATCTTGGACCCCAACGGTTCTATATGCATGTTACAAGTACATGTATGTTCCCTCCAGTTCCAGTTTCTAAGACGCAAACATATGTGTGTCTACCGTCGACATGTTCTCTGTCAGATCCGCCATCACAGGGCTGGATATTCGATTCCTAAGTATGAAAGGCCACCGACTTTATATGGCTAAGTTACTTCATTTTTACAGTTCAGGCAAGTAGGCCCGATTCTGTCCTCAAGCCTTTCCCTGCTCTCTGTCTCTGACAGCTTCAGCTTGAGCTCGCATCTGTATCCATGAACTTTGTCCTACTCCCTGTGCAGCTAACGGTGCCTGCCTCGGCCAGTTTTCGCATGCCTGCCAAGAAGTTGTATTTCACCTTCGAATTATCTATTTTGCTCTCCAGCCGATGCATTCCTGTCTAGTGATTTAGGTAAACATTTCCTTTAGCTCACAAGCAAAGGACTCAGCCTTTCCGTCCTCCTGCAAGTGATTCATAGCCCTGTTGCCATGGAAAGTTTTCTATCCCTCGCATCTCATATAGACACTTAGACGTTTGTGCACGCACACAGTCAGTATAGACTAGATTCTGTCCGAGAGTCCTTCCTTGTGGATAACATAGTTCTTTAAACATAGGATGTTAGATATGATTTGGGATTAGGTTGACTTGACCCCCAGACTTCTCGTCTCCACATGTAGAGCTAAATGTCAAGTCCCTTCACCCCCTAGTTGCACGTCAATTACACGTCATGCTGCTGCGCGCGCATCTATGCCAAGTATTATCTTATAGATCCACCTATGTCTGATAATTCTAACCAATCATGTTTCTTTTATTCCTTATTACGCCTAGTTTCGATTATGTCACTGTCACGTCACTTTTCTTATCAAATGTTACGCCTTCTACATTCGTTTCATTGTAATGCATTTATTATAAAAATACATGTCTGTCAATAAAATATTGTACTTCACTTCCTGAACCCTCGTGGTGACGGAACCTGAAGGCCGCGACTCGAGTCGGCCATTTTGAATGGAATAAAGCCCATTAGAAAACCTCTTATACCACGGATTCTGCCTCTTGTTATTTTGAGCTATTTTACTTTATTTAAGATCCCGTATGAAATTCAGTCCGGTATTTTTATTTACCACATAATGGCGCCCGAATAGGGACACTTTCTCATCTCACGCGCCGGCGGTGCGTTGCAGGCCCGGTCTCCTGCCACAGCTGGACGGACCATAAACGCGTACCAGCAGGATTTCCTGTAAGCTCCCTCCGGTCAAGCGGGGGCGACTGAGGCTGCGATCAACCCAGACGAGGCGGTGAGAAGTGCGAAGTATCCCGACCAGAGCCTAGCTGAGAGAGCAAGATCCGAGGTATACTGAGGCCCACCAGGTTTTCCGAAATCCCGACGTCCAGAGGGTCCGATGTCCGCAGTTATCGAGTCCTGTCCATTCTCTGAGGCCTTCCGTTTCAAGGAGCTACTCGGTGAGTACCATCGCCGGGGAGGCGTGTTGACGCGCACATAGGTTGTGCCGGTCAAGACGGATTTGGGTACACAAATCCGGTCTGCACTGTTTAGCAGTGTATATGTACTGTTTAGCAGTATATCAAGTATTCCGAAGTATTCAGTTATTGTCAAGAATTCAGCGTGGTGATTAGTTAGGCAGACTGTCATCATTGTCGATCATTGTCATAATGTTTAATGTTTAATGTTTAAAGTATTCAGAAAATGTCTTGCATATTGTGGTATGAATGACTGTTCATTGTTCACTGTTCATTTATTGTGTTTTTCGTATTAAGAAAATTCAAGAGTAAGTATCAGATCAGTTGTAAATATGCCGCTCTTCTCGAAGTTAAGACAGATTACTACCAGAAAAGGGGTGCTTGAAGAAGCAGTTCCTATTCCTCCTAGGGACACCCCAGGGCATTTTATGTACCATAAACATGGCTTAGATGCCATATTGTTTCTTGATCTATGGGTAGATTATACCAAGGGATTACCAGAAAGTCAAAGGTGGCCCGCAGCGGGAACCTGGGATGCAGAGTGCATCATGAAAGTGGAGGAAGAGTTATGGAAAAGAAAGGTCAGACAATCACAGAAAGACGCTGTTGAGTTATGGCGTAAGGAATCTCATAGACGAACAGAAAAAGCACGTAGACAAGAAGAGAGGAGTAAAGAAAGTTCAAATAAAGTTCAAGAAAATCTATTAATTGAGGAAGGTATCCGAGTGAAATCAGAACAAGTGAATAGACAAAGAAATGCTCTTATGAATGGTATGTATCCCCTTCTAGCCAAAGGACTACCTAAGGCTGCTCCAGAGATGCCAAAAGACTTGCCACCCCCATTATTTCCAATTAAGGTACATCCAAAAGGGCATCCCAGAACCGCAGAAGATGTTTTTCTTTCCTCATATCTAGACGACGCAGCTCCGGAGTATGCTAACGCCACACCACATAGACCGTCTGGCGGAGGGGTTCAACGTCAGGATCAGGTATCTGTCCCCGTGCAACAGCAAGTCCCGATACAAGCTTCGGCAAGCACATCTGTTTCCGCATCTGTCTCCGCAGTCGATCCTATAGGGGTATCGACACCCATAGTTGCTGTGTCACGTTCAACGAATCCATTCACACCCGACGCCCCAGATGGGGCCACGGGAGGTGCTAGCAGTACCTTTACACCATCCAGAATAAATAAACTTGTTTTTCAAGAGTCAGCGCATTCACGTACACCTAAATTCGTAAGTGAACGTACGCTTAAGGAACTCCTTGTAAATTGTAGATATGACCCAGTGGTTGGTAAAGAGGACGAAATGGTCCTGGCATCATTACGTATCAGGCGAGCCGCAGAGTATTTAGCAAGGTTACCAGGAATGACTACGCATCTAGATAACATATATCATTTTGTTCAAACAGGACGAGATCCAGGATGTATTAACAGAGCTATGGAATTCCAGAAAGTAGAGATACAGGGGGAACTGTTACGTTTCCTCATAAACTGTGTAATCAGAAATCAAGATCGTCCGGGGGTAGACCCGAATGCAATGCTTATTCTTACAAGATGGAGTCAGAATATATCAGAAGGGAGACACGATAAGCAAAATTGTATAATAGCCATGTGCCGAAAAAATACGTAAAGAAATAGAGCGTATTCATGAAGAAAGATTGGGAACAGACGAGTTTGAGCAAGATGAAGTGTCCGAATCAGGGAATTCCGCAAGACAGTCAGAGACCATAGCCTATGTAGGCAGAGGAAGATCCTGTGAAAATACTAGATGTTTTTCTGATCCCATACACTCTGTATGTCCAAATAATAGCAGAACGTATCCGACGCCTGTAATAAATCTGAAATCTCCTGAACATTCGTTTCAAGCCGCAGACAAGATACTACGAGAACGAAGGGGTTACCACCTCCTCGATTCCATGGATGAGCAAGAATTAGCCAGATCAGCCGTTCACTGGATTGACAGTCCTGAAAAATACGGTGATGAGACCGTAGCACACACGTTTTTTAATCTCAGTACAGATGAACAACGTTTAGCTGGAATCTATATGATTCAGCAACTCCTCATATTATATAAGAGCCAACATGCTGACCCTGGTCCTTTACCTGATATATTAACGGAACTACTCACGAACAGATGGAGAGGTTCTAGTAACAAGCTAATTAAAGAGATATTAGTGTCACGTAAGCAGTATGTCCTTTTTGTAAGTCCGGATCCTCTCTCGCTGCCCCGCAGAGAAAGAGCGCCGTACTATATGGATAGACAAAATCCCCTACGAGAAGTGCACCCAATAAAAGGCGAAGACAATGAGTTTCACCGTGTATTTGTTTACACACCCATATCAAAAATGGAATTATTAGAAATGAAAAAAGTAGTACCTAGTCATGACAAAGACCCAGCGGGTTTCCACCGAGAAATTAAAGACATGTTACTGATGGGAGAGTACACCTTTCCTGATATTATGACGATATTAAAGGTGCTTTTGCCTGCTGGCATTTATGAAAAACTGAAAGAAAAAGAGTGGGAAGTAGGAGACCAAAAGATAGACTGGACAGCATTAGCAGAGGAAGAAAGGGGCCGAGCTGCAGGTTCAGGGCTCGGGGATAAAGTTAAACTGTTACCAGGTTTACTAGTACAGGTACTGCCACGTTTATTAACTACAAAAAAGGAAGATTGGGGTGCAATCACAGCCTGTAAACAAAAGCAAGATGAAGACACAAGCGATTATTATGCTCGATTTGAAAAATGTTTTGGTATAAATAGTGGTATAAAAGCAAGTAGTGACTCATATCCACATTTATTTGTGACAAAATTAGTGGAAAATGCATTGCCTCCAGTAAAGAATAGAATATTGAAATTCGAGAGTACCTGGCAAAGTAACACTCCGTCGCAAATGCTACAAATGTTACAGTATCATCACAATAGAATTAGGGATGAACAAGAACACGAGCATAGACGCATGAAGGATACAAAAATGAAAATGCTAGTTTCTCAGACAGTACCAGCAGATGGTCACAAAAAGGGTGTGACACATTCTGGTGATTCTGCAGTTCCTGTAAAAGGAACCTGCAATTACTGTAAACAACTAGGCCATTATGTACATGATTGTCCAGTCCTGAAACGTAATATAGCTACAGGTATTGCAAAAGAGAGACCACGATTAGTTAGACAAGATCAGAATGAACAAGGAGCTATGCAGCATGGACAGTCCATGCCAGTTCAGCAACAGTCCATGCCAGCCTCACAGCAACCCATACAGTTTGTGCCAGCTGCACCACTGTTGCCTGCTACTGCCACACAAACCACAACACGACAAATGTATCAGACTGCACAGTATGAATACCCTGAGTATCAGCGTTACGCATGAACAAGCCTAGAGAGGGAAGTTGACTTACCGCTTATCGAGATTCCTGTAGATCAAGAAGGACCTTATGTACATAGTGAATTATTAGGTCAAGATAGAAAATTCTTACTCGATACGGGGGCAAGTCGAACAACCATAAAACGTAGTGAAGTTCCAGGGGCACCCCTCTCAGGCTCTCAAAATGTTTCCCTTGGTTTTTCGGGAAAACCTATTGTTAATGAAGTATCACAGCCTCTACCACTTACGATAGGACCTTTGACACGAACTACAGACTTATTACTTACTAAATCATGCCCAGAAAATCTGTTAGGAATTAAAACTCTGAAAGCACTAGGAGCCATAATATGTTGTTCTCCGGAAGGAGTAAGGTTGTTTTTGCGTGATTTTAAAGGTCACTATGTGTCTAGAGACATGGATCCCCGACTACAGACTTTACCAGTACATCTATGGGCACAAGGCCCTACGGATGTTGGCTGCATGAACATTACACCCTATCGAGTCACACTGAAAGCAGGAGTGGTACTACCACGAATGCGACAATACAAGTTACCGCATGATGCTGTAGTGGCTTTGCTGAAAATCATTGATGAGCTGATTGCCCAGGGAGTAGTTGTAGAAACAGACTCCAATATATGTAATTCACCGATAATTCCGATTCTTAAACGAACTGATCCTACTGCCCCACCAGTGTACCGATTGGTTATTGATTTGCGTGAACTAAACAAGTGTATTGTACCACAATTCCCTGTGGTCCCTGATATATCATCATTGTTGACAGCAATTGATTCCGAAGCAACATTCTTTACTGTAATCGATCTCAAGAATGCCTTTTTCAGCGTCCCAATAGATCCGGAAAGCCAATACTTGTTCGGATTCAGTTTAAATGGGCGCAGTTTTAAATTCTCACGCGCTCCCCAAGGATTCACAGAAAGCCCCAGCATCTACAGCCAAGCACTGAAACGAGAACTTGACAGTATCCACATGCCAGTCAATACTGCACTGCTTCAATATGTCGATGATCTGCTGATCACCGCGAGAAGCGAGTCAGAATGTGAAAAAGCTTCTCTGACAGTTTTACATTTCCTAGCCGACAAGGGGCACAAGGTGTCCCCTTCTAAGCTGCAATTCTGTGTTCAGCGAGTTATTTATCTTGGTCACTCGCTGTCCAAGGAGGGAAGGCAGCTTACACCAGATCGCATCCAGTTAATTGCTAACATGTCAATACCCCAGACACAAAAGGAGGTGCGAGCTTTCATAGGCCTCACTTCATATTGTAGGCAGTGGATCCCTCAGTACGCATTTCTAGCGAAACCACTCATTCAGTTAACCACACAGGAGGCAGCCACATCGACTGTTCTCCCTTGGACTCAGGAACATACACAAGCTTTTGAAAGCCTAAAGGAAGCTTTATGTCGAGCACCTGTTTTAGCAACACCATGTTATAGCAAACCTTTTACACTCTTTGTTACAGAACGCGAAGGTACTGCCTTGTCAGTACTCACTCAGGATCAAGCAGGATCACGCAAGCCATGTGCTTATTTTTCCAGTACATTAGATCCCGTAGCTCAGGCTTTGCCTGCATGCCTGAAATCAGTGGCAGCGACAGCTTTAGCAATCAGACAAAGCGATGCCATAGTATTAGGACACCCATTGACAGTTCAAGTACCACATGCAGTAGAGGTTCTTGTGAACCGAACACAAACACAACACTTGACCATAGCAAGACTTACCGGTTATGAACTGACATTATTTCAACCACACATAGAGATCCGACGGTGTAATACATTGAATCCTGCTACACTATTACCTGTAATTGGAACAGACCCACTAGCTCATGATTGTGTTGAAATCATTGAAATAAAGACGAAACCTAGACAAGACTTGACAGACGTTCCATTGTTAGATCCAGACCTGACGTTGTATGTAGACGGATCATGCATGAGAGCAAGTACAGGAGATTTAGTGGCCGCGTATGCAGTCACAACAGACACTGAAGTTATTGAGACAAATTGTATAGATACTTTGTCAGCCCAAGCAGCAGAACTTATTGCCCTAACACAAGCCTGTATTCAAGCCACATATAAGAAAGTTAATATATACACTGACTCACGTTATGCATTCGGAGTTGTACACGACTTCGGCGTGCTGTGGCGAGAGAGAGGTTATTTAACCTCCCATGGTGCCCACATTCAGCACGGACCCCTCATTCATGCTTTGTTAGACGCAATACATCTACCCACTGCTATATCGATTATGAAATGTAAAGCACACACGAAGGTTACTGATACCATTTCTCAAGGCAATGATTTAGCTGACAGAACAGCTAAACAGACTGCTCAGAATCGCACATTAGACATGACAAAGCCAATAGTTCAGACACCAACACAGTGTATGACAATTAAGGATCCCACACTTGACGTAATTGACATACAGACACATGCCACAGCAGAAGAAATAAAGAAGTGGACTGAACTAGGAGGGATCCAGACAGATCAAGGATGGATGACGAAGGAGAAATCTGTATGGTTTCTCCCTGATTCCATGGTTCAAGCCATTATAGCTACAGTTCACAGTCCAGCACATTTAGGAGAGAAGGCTATGCTAGACAGCATTCAGCACATTTGGTTCAACAAACATTTACGAGCAGCAGCTAAACAAAAAGTTCGTACCTGTATGATATGTTGTCAGTTTAATCCAGGAAAGAGTGTTCCCGTAGAGCAGGGTGGATTTCAGCCTCCTGACCATCCTTTTGAAGTCCTCCAGATGGATTATATTCAGATGGAACGTTGTCGAGGATTCAAATATGTTCTCGTAGTTGTCTGCGCTCTCTCCCGTTGGACAGAGGCGTATCCCGTATCAGATTACACTGCCCCGACTACTGCCAAGCAGCTAGTTCGAGAATACTTCCCACGGTACGGTTTACCACGTGTTGTATATTCAGATAACGGTCAGCCTTTCTCATCCGAATTAATGAAACATGTCTCACTCTTGTTGGGATATCAGTGGAAATTCCACTGTGTCCGACACCCCGAGGCAGCAGGTCTCGTAGAAAGACATAACCAGACACTGAAAATCAGACTGTCCAAAATATGTAGAGAGAAAGGTGTCGACTGGATAGTAGCATTACCAGTTGCACTCTTTTACATGAGAATGGTAGCACACTCTAGAACAGGGCTATCCCCGTATGAGGTGATCTTCGGTAGACCGCCGAATATGTGGGGGACGCCTATACCACGCAAAATAACTGACATTAACTGTAACATGCTGACAGATTACTTGGCTTCCTTGATGTCTGCACTACAATCTTCTCGTTCACAGGTAGCTGCAGCCTTTCCCGACAACACTGAGGCGAAACCCCATGACGTTGTTCCGGGTAATCTTGTCTTTGTGAGAAATTTCGACAGGAAAAATCAACTGGAGCCCAGGTGGAAAGCACCCAAGTTGGTCCTGTTGACCACAAGAACAGCCGTGAAGATCGAGGGACGCAAAGGGTGGATTCATTCAAGTCACATAAAAAAAATTCATGGACTACCTTCAGATATAGACACTGTGCCCTGCACTCCCTCACAGACTGATTCAAAACTTCCTTTTGTTGAACAGAATGACTCTCAGTGCTATAAATTAAAGCTTAGGCCCAAACAGTCGAGCAATTTGATTGTTTAAGTCCTCTCCAAGGTGAAGCGGTTGAATTGTCTCCGACATGTATCCCTTGGACCTGAGTAGAGAAAATACCCGAGAAATGTTGAAACGACAGGCGTATTGTAAATCACTGCGTAGCTACTGTATGAGGACATTATTAATTTTGTTTTTATTGAGTATTTTAGTAATTATTACGAGTGTGATTTTGCACATATATCATCCTATCTCTAGACATGTTTATAATGTTGCTGCAGAACATTCTTTTAGTGACCTACCGCCACATGAATTATCTTATAGACTTGCGCTGCGCAATAACACCTTCATTAGTATGTTACATCATTCCCATCAGACTAGTAATGCGACCAATTGTTGGGTGTGTGGCCGACTTCCTCCCTATCAGAATAACAAAGGAGTTCTGCCTTTCTTTCCACATCCATTCACACACAATGGCTCCTGTGGAGCATGGTTTAGTTTATTAAATTCCATAGACCCAGACACAGCAGTTTATCAACAACATTGGATATGGGGAAATCTGAATCTAGTTTTATTCAAAGTCTGTCACCCTAATAAGGAGGGTCACCCCAGTAGAACAGGAACTGATTTAGAAAATGAAGTGTATAAATTAGGTAATTTTACGCCTAATCTTATGATTTTGAATGTCAAATCCGAAGTTGAACTAATTCTGCCCACTATGTCAGTATTTCCAGTAAAGGGTGAATTATGTGTGAGAAAAGTTGGTTCCATACATATGGGCCATAGTAAATGTGTTACTACAGTAGAATTTAGTGATCAAGGCAAATCTTCATTTAGAGCTTCTCGCCATTCTTACTTCATATGTGGTCAGACGGCATATATGCGTCTGCCTCTAGATTGGGATGGTACCTGTTACATAGCATTCCTTTTGCCACCTGTTTTCCTAGCTCCCCCTGATTATTATCGAAATGTTCATTTAGTACACAAAAGAGAGCGTAGAGATCTCCCAGTTGTCGATTATACTGAGACGGCATGGGACAAGTATGTAGATTTCAATAAAGGTATCTTTCCCTATATAGGTACAATATCAAATAGTAAGCTGATACGCAGACTCACCAAGACTCTTGAAGCTGTAGTAAACGAGACTATAGCCGCCCTAGGCAATCTGACAGAGGAACAATCAGTGATGAGAATTGTTGTTCTCCAGAATCGTCTTGTCCTTGACGTCATCCTGGCCGATAGGGGCGGAGCTTGCAGGGTCATCGGATCCAGCTGCTGCATATTCATACCAGAAAATTCGCCATCTGTATATAAAGCTATAACACGCCTTCATAAGATTGTAAGCCAGATACACGAAAATCCAGGCACTTGGACGTGGTCCGGGTGGTTTTGGAGTGTGATATCAGCCTGGGGATGGAGAGTTTTATCCTTCCTAGGTATTGGCCTTCTTATGCTCTTCAGTTGTTGTTTATGCCTGCAAAGTGGACCAGCGATTTGTGGTCTGTGTGCCACATCATGCATTCCATATCACAGGTCTCGTTCAGAATGCCGGAAGGAAGAAGAAATGATGCTCCATGAGCAAATCAATGGAATGATGAAGATTGATGTCTCGTGAAGGGCAAGAAGGGGACAAGGAGGGAATGTGGAAATGTGGATTTTCCTGATCAGTTATGTCCCCTATCTTGGACCCCAACGGTTCTATATGCATGTTACAAGTACATGTATGTTCCCTCCAGTTCCAGTTTCTAAGACGCAAACATATGTGTGTCTACCGTCGACATGTTCTCTGTCAGATCCGCCATCACAGGGCTGGATATTCGATTCCTAAGTATGAAAGGCCACCGACTTTATATGGCTAAGTTACTTCATTTTTACAGTTCAGGCAAGTAGGCCCGATTCTGTCCTCAAGCCTTTCCCTGCTCTCTGTCTCTGACAGCTTCAGCTTGAGCTCGCATCTGTATCCATGAACTTTGTCCTACTCCCTGTGCAGCTAACGGTGCCTGCCTCGGCCAGTTTTCGCATGCCTGCCAAGAAGTTGTATTTCACCTTCGAATTATCTATTTTGCTCTCCAGCCGATGCATTCCTGTCTAGTGATTTAGGTAAACATTTCCTTTAGCTCACAAGCAAAGGACTCAGCCTTTCCGTCCTCCTGCAAGTGATTCATAGCCCTGTTGCCATGGAAAGTTTTCTATCCCTCGCATCTCATATAGACACTTAGACGTTTGTGCACGCACACAGTCAGTATAGACTAGATTCTGTCCGAGAGTCCTTCCTTGTGGATAACATAGTTCTTTAAACATAGGATGTTAGATATGATTTGGGATTAGGTTGACTTGACCCCCAGACTTCTCGTCTCCACATGTAGAGCTAAATGTCAAGTCCCTTCACCCCCTAGTTGCACGTCAATTACACGTCATGCTGCTGCGCGCGCATCTATGCCAAGTATTATCTTATAGATCCACCTATGTCTGATAATTCTAACCAATCATGTTTCTTTTATTCCTTATTACGCCTAGTTTCGATTATGTCACTGTCACGTCACTTTTCTTATCAAATGTTACGCCTTCTACATTCGTTTCATTGTAATGCATTTATTATAAAAATACATGTCTGTCAATAAAATATTGTACTTCACTTCCTGAACCCTCGTGGTGACGGAACCTGAAGGCCGCGACTCGAGTCGGCCATTTTGAATGGAATAAAGCCCATTAGAAAACCTCTTATACCACGGATTCTGCCTCTTGTTATTTTGAGCTATTTTACTTTATTTAAGATCCCGTATGAAATTCAGTCCGGTATTTTTATTTACCACAGTGGTAAAGGAAGGATAAGGAGACTGGTAGTGTTGAGGGGTGTGATATGCTTTGTTTCCTTCGCAGACTCCTATTTGTGACTTAGTGGAGGAGGGTGGAGTTCAAAAGCAGGGCCGGATTGGCTGTTTCCTGGAGCCCCTGTGCATGGGGCTGCATGCAGTGGGGCTCATATTGTGCCCCTCATCTGTATGTACTCAATCTTGCACGGATTTTGTTGCAATTTCTCTGGTGGGCTGGAACCTTTTGGGAACAATTTTTAAAGTCTACCGGACATCTCTGGTGCTTGTCACTTTATTGCAGCAGGCACAGTGGGAGGCATAGAGGGTAAGAGAGAAAGAAAACAGATGATGGAAAGAGAGAGCTGGGAAGAAGTGTCGGACTAGTATGATTTAATTTTTTTTAGTCAGGACTGCTTTTGGTACCCAGTCTGCCCCACATCAGAAGTTGGCTTGAATGCATGGAAAGATGCTGAAGATTTTAATTTAGTGCTTGATATAGCATTGAGTGAGGGTGCTTGAGTTGCTAAGTAACTAGGCTGCTTTGTAGAGGTGGTAACTTGTAATTCTGTGGTAGTTAATAACACTGGAGTCTGAGTAGTTAGAGCTGGTACAGAGATGCCTGTACTACAGTGAGGGACTGAAGGAGAAGGTGCTGATATAGAAGGGTTGGGAGCACTGAAACATGATGGGGTGGTGCTAATCAGCGACTGCAAGGTGGCTATTACGGTATTATGTTAATTAATGATTCTGATCAGACTGGTTTTTTAAAGCACCTCTTTGTGAATAGTCACCTACATTTTTGGGTGAATATGATTGTTGGTTATTTTTAAATGTGCACACTGGAGCCTTTATGTCTAGTCCCCAGTGCTCTGACCTCTAAAACATGGTAAAATGAGCTAATTCTCAATTGATGTATTGAACTTTACATTAAGACTATAGTATATGGTGCTGGAAAATACACCAATAAAACGGAAATTTAAACATCACCTATAGAGCACAGTACTTATTGGGCCATCCATAAGAGTGATAAAGAAAATGTTGCTTCTGGCTTACTCGTGTAGCTAGACTCCTATAGTTTTAAAATCTGCAGTTGAACCTGTCAAAATAACAAGAACGAACTACTTTTACATAATAAAGAAGTCATTCCTAAATAGGCCTTGTAACCCACAAGGCCTGGACTTTAAAAGTGGCACGTGTAAGAATTTAATGTTGGTATATACCTACAGTGACTAGGCACTAAAAGCTATTTTCACTGTAAAGGGTTGCAGCTGTACTGTGAGAAAGACTACAGTTCAGAATAAAATCATAACTTCTATCTCAGGTTTGGGATGTTACAGCAATAATTCAAACAGAATTGTTTATGTTTATTAAAAACCCAGTTCAGTGGTGACATTGGATGTTTAGTAAACATTTAGGAAAATGGATTTTGAAAATGTTAGACATTGTCTGCCTGATCCTCCAGTAAGTTAATTAGCATTAGTGCCAATGTTGCCACTTAACAAGTGTGCAAGCATCTTTCAGAGGAGAAATAATGGCTTGACCTTTTTACCTGAAGATTTGAATGTTGGGCATGTGACACATTATCAACTCGGGAAGCACACCAGGGGAGAGATCACGAACTTCATTAACTTGTAAGGAACGAGGGTGTGGCTGGTCCATTCACTGTTAAATGTAAAGGAAGACCTGGGGAGTGGAAGCATTTGTTCCCAATGCTCTCCATTTCTCGTTTGGCACCAACCCAGCAGGAAGGGACCTGGTCCTAAAACCAATTTGGTGTATTTGAGGATGGGGCTGTTCACTTCCTTATAACACACCCCTGGCTGGCAAAAAAGAGCTCTTCAGGGGCAGAAAGATTTTGCCATGTTGATTAGGCTTAGATTAGTGCACTGTGAGATAGTTTGCAGTAAGGCAAACAGGATGTGCTGTAAAAGTGGGAAGGGTTCTCCCTGGGATTTGATTCTCATTGGTTCGGGATTGCTCAGGAGTCACCTCCAACCAATGGCTACTGAATTCTACAAAAGTGACACATCAACCACAGCTCATGAGAACCCTTTTCTGGCCCTGCGGAACAAATGAGACCTGAAGAGCTGGACTTGCTCCCATTTATAGCCAGGATGAAGAAGTTGATTACAAGGGTCAGTTGGCTGACGTCCTGTGTGACTTTAAGGTCATAAGCTGCAAAGGCCTTTTTCATGAAGTGACCCCAGCTGACCAGTAGGAATTGGATCAGAACTGGACCTTGCTCATGGCCTCTGCGGGAGAGAGTCCTGGCCCCTATGTGCTCTTCCTGAGATTCTGTGAAGCTTATAGGTGGCCAAGAGGAGCTGCTCCAGATACTCTAAAGTGTTGGGATTTAGAAAATGTTTAGACTTCCAAGACCTTTGGAGCATCAGCAGGACCTTGAAGCAAAGATGTCTGAATTTGAAGGGACTTCATTGGATACAACTTCAGGCTTGCCTCGCTGGAGGATTTTGAGCTCCATAAAAAAGAAAACGTCCAAAAGTAGAAAGCTTAGCTCGGCGAAGATGCTAAAAGTATCCACCCAACGCATGGACTTTGGTGGCTACAAAATTTGAATTTCTCTTACCCAGAGCATTCCCTGACAAAATCAACTGTTTCAACCGGACCTCATCGGGCAACTATCCAACTTTGAAAAGACTTTGGGCCTCATTACGATTTCGGCCGGAAACTAAACCTCCCGACTCATTGTTGGAATCTGTTCCGACAGACTCACAATCGGAGGTTCCGACCGACCAATTATGATGCTTTTGAACACCATTCGGAAATTCTCCCATTTACTTCAATGGGAGCCTGTGTTTCGACTGATCACACAGGCTCACACTGAAAAAAAGAGGTGGTTTCGGAAAACCTTGCACCCTATGACGGGCACCCAATGGTGCCTGTAACTCTGTCCACGGCCCCAAACCAGAGGCCTCAGGATGAAGACAGTTTCCGACAGCCTTTTAGTGTTGGACGGTCCGAGTCAGAAAGGCTGTCCGAATCTGACATCATAGTACGTCGGTTGGAAACGCAGTCCGTAGAGCTGTACGATTCAGCTTCAACCAACTCGGAGTTCCTAAATGCCCGTCGGAACAGATTCGGAATGACCGAACGGTTACCTTTCCATCATAATCGGTCAGTCGGAAATGTTTCTGACCGACCAATTACGATGGGTTCGGACATGGCTTAGGAAAATCCGACTTTCAGACCACCATCGTAATCAGGTCCTTGATTAGATACAGCCTGCAACCATGTCCTGCTGGAAGATACTGACTTCCATTTCACAGACAGAGGCTGACTACGAGGGACCCCCACACTTGCGGTGGCGTGGCTGGCACCAGTGCACTGGTGGTCCGACAGCCACATTAGGAGTGCGGCGGTCACACGGCCACAGGACCACAGCCGATCCACGTTCCCTCAGCAGTGTTTCGGCAGTCTGGGTCAGAAATATGCTGGCAGTGCAGCTGCAGCACCGCCAAGCATATTACAACTTTTCAGACCTCCACACTTTTCATGGTGGTGAGCCCACCATGAAAGGTGTGGTGGCAAGGAAAGTAAGGGGGTTTCCTGGAGCCCCTGTGCATGGGGCTGCATGCAGGGGGGCTCATATTCTGCCCCTCATCTGTATGTACTCAATCTTGCATGGCATGGCATGGCCTGCAGAGTCCATGCTATCCAGGAACTGGCTTCGTTGCTCCCTCGGCGCTGCAGTTCTAAAGCTCACATGAGCCATAGAACTGCACCATCAGAGTACTGCCAAAGCAACGCCCACATGACCTCGAGGAAACTTGTAATCGGGCAGGCAGTGTGCGGATGGCTATGGCAGTGTGGAAGCGGGTGCTGGTATGGCGGGCAGCTCCCACACTGTCAAAGTCATAATGAGGCTTTAAGCCAGAAGGTAGAACCTTAAAATGGGACGAGACGTGCTTGGTGTACCCAATACACGCTCCATTGCGCTCGGCCTGAATTTACCGCTAAAACCCGGTCAGCCTTAAGACAGCGACAACTGCCTTCTTTTTTCTTGGTGCTTTTTGCTTTAATTTTTTTTAAATTCATATTTCCGACTGCCTTTATTGGATTTTTGTCGTTTTGATGTCATTTTGGCAATTACATTTTTGATATTTTTAGAAATGGATGGGGGAATTTTTATTATTTTGGGACCTTTTAACCGTTCTGTTACTGCTAAATACTGAATACATTTTCCTAAATTAAATCTGTCTGCTCTGTGCTATTGCTACATTGGGTGGCACCTTCGTTTAAATTACTGAGACTGTGTTTTACCTTAATATGTTTGTGGCCTTCTTCCTTGTTGTGGTCTTCCATCCACTCCAATGTATTCATTACCCATCTCTCCGATCCTGTCAACTACAGAACTGCTTCAGGGAGGCATGCTCAATACAAGTACAGGGGCATAATTAAAGCCAGGCCGGGTTCTAGCGGGGTGGCCAGGCCCACCCAAACATGAGCCCTGGTCCTCGCAGTGACGGCCAATAGAAAATGGCCAATTTCATTTAAAACGTTCCTACAAACGTTGTTTTTCTTCCTGTTCTAGGAGTTGAGTGATTGGGCCTGGGATCTTTCTCACTGGCACCCCCAATCATGCATCTCCTTTTACAAACATGGGCTGTGTCCCCGCCCGCGAAGCAGGTTCAATAGTGGCATGGCGAAGGGGACAAATCCTTTCTTTGGAACCGGGTTACCTTTGCGTACTGTCCTGCTGCGTGGATATTTCCTTTTTTATTCAGCGCTGGAGAAAAGAAGTTTGTTTATCCTGATTCACCTTTCCTGAGCACTGCAGCTGCTTATCAGATAAGGCTGTGACGCAGACTTCAACGAACCAAGCAGGTAAGAGAATGCGTGGCTATTTGTTCCTATATTTAAAATCTGCGAAGGCCTAGCAAGACACATACTTCGAGTATGCTTCTTTTAAATCATTTTTATCATTATCATCGCTGGCTCTGCCACAGATGCAAAACAACAATAAAAATGTCCAGATAACTCTGGTGATTAATGATCCTGCTGGAGAGCAATCGTTTGTATGTTGGTAGTTTTGAAATGCAGATAAACTGTATTCAATGTGGATAGCTCAGTGGGTTACTGCCTTCGTCACAGAGATCCTTTTGTTAATTGCAATTCAGAATTTACAATCTTAACATAGGATAGTGACCTATGAACTGCCATCAAAGAGCTGCATACAAACCTGAATAGTATAGTTAGGAACTTAGCTTATATTTGTCTTTTTGTGTTGCGATATATAAAGTTAGAACTTTCCCAGTCTTACATTATTCTCTTGCTATAAATTGTGTGTTTGGGAAGATATACATTTTTATCAATAAACCCAACCCCAACCATTAGGGTATGCTATAAATCCTGAGTTTGTGCTACTCCAGACCAAACCAAACCCTCTTAAAATATACTGCCCACCAGTATGGATGACATGTGATTCCTACCCCCTGTAATCCTCATTACCTTATGCGACATTCCCTATAGACTCATTTACATACTTGTATGATTCATTGTCTCTGTATAATGTGCGCATGATGTAAGCACTGTGACACCCTACTGTAGCGCTGTACAACAAATAAAATGCATATGAGAAAGATTTTTGCACTAGCACTAAAGCCGGCACTGTCGTGGCCTTTCTATTTTTGTTTATTTAATTAGCAGTCAGTCATTAGAGCAACTGTGTATCATATTTTAAAGAGTGTGCTAAATATATTTTCTGCTATATACAATGTTTTAAGTTTGAAGGCGACTTTACTAATGTTTTTGACCGGGAATAATGAAAGTGGAGCCGGATGGTGACTGATATAGGACTGGGGCCCAAGGCCAGCTGTGTGATAAGGTGCACAGGAGAGGGATGGTAGAAAAGTGGATAGTCAGGCCTGGAAATAGTGCGCTGCAGAGTCCTGTGTCAGGTGGAGGTAGTAATGAAGAGGGATTCTCTCTTAAGGCTAGCTACGAGGGAAGCCGAGTGGCGTTACATGCCTTATACTCGAAACCTCCTCTTCCCATCAAAGGGATATTACATGTAAAAAAAACACTTTTTGAGAGTGTTAACATTTAGAAAGAGATTTGGAAAAGAATTTGTTTTACTGGGCCATGTAAGACTAAGGAAAGATTTCAAAAAGGGTCCTAAAGTAGGCCTGGCTAGAGTTGCGGGTGAGACAACAAATTAACAGAAAGAGCCGAGACAGTTGAGCCAAATGTTTGGCTTCGTTCAAAGACCCTGGCAACAAGCAGAGTCCTAAAAAAGTTTGCATTGTAAATTGTACAACATACAGCAATTAAATCTCTTCAACATTAAAAAAGTGCTTTTCTTTAAAGTTGATGAGATACTACGCAGGGGGACCAGCACTTCTCTGGAGAAATAGGTACTCTGAATACAGAGTACCAGCACTTCTGAGGAGCATATAGTCACTCTGAATGGAGACTACTGACACTTTTCAGGAGCAAATAGTTACTCTGAGTAGAGTACTGGCACTTCTCAGAGGCAAATAGATACTCCGAATAGAGAGTACCGGTACTTCTCTGGAACAAATAGGTACTCCGAATACAGAGCTCCTGCACTTCTGTATTTCCATTTAAAGCACTGAGTAAACATGATTCTTGACACCAGTGGTGTTTCTGTATTACATTTTTCCAGTTTCTCCAATGTATCACCACCCCTACCTGCTGCAACAATGACATGTCCCACTTGGCCAATAAAAACACACCTGCAGTACTTTGAATGAACTTCAGTTGTGACCTTAAGGCCCACATCTATTCCGGCATTAAACTCTCACTTTCAATGCCCCTCAGTCATGCATTGAAACACAATTATTAAAAGTGACCTTTTTTAAGATCAACTGAAACATTCATGCCCCCCCCACTCTCAAAGCTTTCAGTGAACTAAAAAGCAAGTCTGTTGTCATGTGTGTCCTACTTGTGGCTTATATTCTTAATGCAGATAAAGCACTATTATAGTAGACTAAATCAAATTAAAAGGTTTTTTTTACAGTGCATTTCTAGAACACATGTATTCGAAAGTGCCCTCTTATCAGGGAAATTAAGATTTGGCTAGGATCACACCATATGGTAAAGCTTGGAGGCCAAGATTGACCCCAGGTTTTCCAGTTCACATTGTGACATCCAGCCGCTAGATGGGTATCTCATTCTTCTTTTTTGCATTACGGATTAATGCTTTATCTTTCTTACTTGGCATATGACGTTACAGCCTGGGCAGCAGGCAGAAGCTAAATGAAATCTAGCCTTGTTTCGGGGAGCGAGGGTTCAAGAGGACCTTGAGCTGAACCAGGCATCTAGCTCAAGCCTTGAGTGGCGTTCCACCTCTATCCAGCTCTACTAGAAGGTGGCGCTGGGCCTTCGGAAGCAGACCTCTACTGTCCCCAGACCCTCCGAGTGCCCCACACCCCTTCGTGGGGAAATATCCAAAGAGGCAAATCACCGGTCAACCGCTTTTACCACATACAGGAGTAGTTTCTTCTTTTCATGTCCTTCATTTCACTCTTCCTACCTGCTCTCCCTCTTTCTTCTCTCACATGTCCAATAGCATAGCCAGTGTATTGTGAGCCTTAGTGCATGAAGGAAATGAGCCCTCTGGCTACTACCTGAATTATAAAATACAACAATAAACAGGGTTCAGTGAGCCCCTAGTGGCACTGTACCTGCTGCACCAATGGAAGCTACGCCCCTGCACGCTTTTCTCCCACTCTCTGATTTCACCTTTGGGGCCTTCTTTACTGGATTGATTTCAAATCACAGACCGCCGGTTTGCATTTCCCTTACTTTGTGTTTTTCAGAAAATTTGTCTACAGAGCTGCAGACAGAACAGGCTTGTAATGATGTGTCAACAACACCCCTACTTAATCTGAAAAAAAGCAGTGTTGGGGTGGATCATGAAGTCACTGCCTAGAGGCGTTGTATTATTGAATGACATTGTGCTTTGTACAAATTTGTTAAAGTTACATTTGCAACCTGTAACTGGTGCAAGGATTAAGATGCCCCTCTGTCGCACCTGGGTGGATGCATCGTGAGTATGTGTGTGTGTGTGTAGATATATATATATATATATATATATATACACTGGCTGGCCTTGGACCTTCTCATGTATTGGCATGCTCATCTGTTGCTGCTCGAAGGGCCCAAAACCATATATCTATCTGTCAATATGCTCATGTCCATGCATTACTTTTCCTTTACAGATCTATTCTGGCTGCCTGTAATGGGTGCATTCCTTTGGATCGCTTGTCATCACTGCTGGTTGTACTCAATATTATTGGCCATGGATAGCTGTATACTGTCTGTCAATCTGTGGGGGTTATATAGTGCTATACCATGACTGCTGTTTTCAAACATGTGGTGATCGCTCATCTGTTGTAGCTAGGTGGATTCTAAGGTAACCTGCTCAATCACTCACAACAACAAATGTAGGTAATTTGCACGTATTCCGCCTCATTCTCCTTTCCTTGCTATCAAACATCTACTTGCAATGGCCTAATAAAACATAGGACCATCACTCTGATCACTCATGCACAATCCTAAAACACTCCCCAAGTCGGCCACACTGCGATGCGCCACTCTTATAACTAGTCCTCAAACATGATAATTTTGGAAACCATGAGGAGATAAAATGCAGGATTTTGTGTTGTTCCCGGAAAGCACTACAGACAAATGGATTCTTTATTAGGGAAAAAAAATACAAGAGATGGTAATGAACAAACATACCTCAGACAGTTTCAGTCCCCATGAACCATAAAGAGATGTTGTACGCAGCTCAACAGCAAATGTGGAATGCCTTGGATTGAAGGAGAGAGTTAAAAAGGGCCCCATATATCACATATTCAATGTATTGCCTATGCAGCACAGCACCCTAATTTGGTGGATTTATAATTCAATATTCTTATTTTAAGACAATATGCGACTCATGGCAAGCTTGCCATGAAAGAGCATGGTCTGTTCTCATATCCAGATAATTTCATGATAACAAAGCTGTCCATGGCTGCAATTGTATACTGCTTATTGAGGAATGTTGTAGTTTCCAATCAACACGTCAGGATTTTTTATTTTTTTAACTTTTAAATCATTGTACAGGCACCATTATGAATTTTCAGTAACCTTTTTTTGTTTTTAAAGTGCTTGATCTGTGGTATTTTGGCCTGATACTTCAGGAACATTTTTAACTAATCAATGGTTTACTTTTCTTAATTTTAAATATTATTTTTCAGTTGCTTCTAAGCCTAGCTCGGAATTTATAGACAGATTTGTCATTTGGAGAGGTTCTTTAGACGCCAGCCGCAATCCCTTGTGTCAGAATCCAAGTCCTATGCCTGCACCCCCTGGGGAAGTTGAAAAAGAAAGAAACATTTATGCTCACCTACATCATGGTATTGCTGCGAATAAAGACCTTGTTGAAATTGAAAAGCAGCAAGCTCACCTCAGCAGCAATGCTACTGATATGAATAGGGATAAACCATCCCAACCATTTCTTAAATCCTATCCACAAAGTAGATTTGGTGACCATGAGAGGGCATTCAGCTCGGACTGGTACAAAACTCAGCCATGGCTGGAGTAATCGGTTAGTCTAGATGCTTGCTTTTGTTTCCCATATTGCGTGATTACTAATGGGAAAATGATAAGAACACAGTTTTAACTGCAACTGGTTTCCATAACTGGAAAAGTGCACTAGCAACTGGCACAGCTTTTGCTAAACATGTAGTGGGTCAAACACACACATATGCTGTACTAGCTATAGCAGAGGCACCTAACAGAGGGGAAAAAGGAGATACAATTGCCTTATTAGATACAAAAGGTAATAGAAAATGATCAATATTACTTAAAAAGCATTGGAGAAGTTATTACATTTCTTGTTGTTAATGAGCTTCTACTGCATGGCGACACATAATATGTTTTTGATTCAACTAGAGGTTTATTTTTTAAGCTTTTCTAATACACTCTGGAAAAAAGATGAAAAGCTATCCAGAATTATACACTATTCCCCTTAAAGCAAAATAAACAAAAATAAACATCTAAATGTATCCAAAATTAAGTAATAGATACTTTAACTGGCATGGTTATCTCACAAGTTAAAAAGCAGTACAAAAATTGCGATTCAAAAAGTTTTTGTATTAAAAGCGATTGCACCTGTAATAAATGTAACATTGAAAATCTGTCCCTCATGGTGCATTTTGTGAGCAAAGCAAACACAAGGGGATGATGGACGGAGCACTAAAACTTTTCAGACATTCAGCCTCAGTCACAGATATGGGTTGAATCCATAATCGATCTTTAGCTCACTTTGCTACCCCAGTTCAGACCCAGCCATATGCAAATCAGCTTTGACCCTGTTCCTCATGGGAACAATCCAGACCGAACTGCTCCTTGTGTTGTTTTGTGAGCAAAGCCAAGCCTGAGGAGCATTTAATTGGTCTTTTACAGATGGAACAATTAGATTCTGAATATATAGCTGATCGTATTTTAAGCCACCTGGTTGCCTGTGATTTCAAACCACAAGACATTTTAAGTCATTGCTATGAAAAAGCATCCGTGATGAGTGGGTGCAATGGCAGTGTTCAGGCTGTGATACAGAGAAGATTAAATAAATGTATTCTTTACATACACTGTTACACTCATCAGCTTCATCTTGTCATCATACATGCCATTTATAGTGCACGAAGGGCAAAGCGATTCTTTGATGTTTGTAATAAGCTGTACAATTTCTATCATCATCATCATTATGCGAGTCAATGATAAAATGGACCAACTCTCAAACATCTTCTTGAGATTCGATGGACTAGCCATTACGAGGTTACCAAATGTGCGGTTGAAAACACAGACAATTTCTGATTATATATCAAACATATATCATGATGACAATGCTACATCTGAGTTGAAGGCAGAAGCTTGTGGTTTATTAGATCGTATTCAAAGGGAAAATGTTCATGTGATTAGGACATTTTTACAAAATCTACTTTTAGCTTTAAAAACCTACTAATGCAAGGTTTTAGACCCAAAACAAATGTCTTTGCAGCAGAAGTTGTATAGTCCAGACTTATTGCCTTGGAAGCAAAGCATGCAGATCCAATGTTTTCTACCAAGTAATGCTCTTCTGATGATGTGTTAGATGAAACCACGCCTGTTAATCATGCCAAAAAGGAGGAGGACTCAACTGCAGATTAGCTGATTCAGTGGTACTTTCAACAGTTGGACAACCTGCAGATGAATCTTCCTTTTCTCAGCAGCAAGTTTCTCAGGCAGCCCATCTTGAACATTCTGGACAGACCAATAGTAGAAATGTCGACCAGATTCTCCAAGAAGAACATTGAAATTATTGATGCCATTTCTATCTTGGTTCCTCATCACCTCATTTTCTTGATGTGAAAAAGTGTGCACCCCTTCTAGGCCTAAAAAATGTAATCAAAGCTACTCTTGAAAAGGAATTACAGTTGCAAACCATTGTTACAACAAAAACAAAAAAATCACAGATGTTGCCACCATTAGTGAATTGGTACATGATTATGCTGAAGCTTTCCCAGCACTTAATATAATGTATGTATCAGCGCTGGTTATAGGGGTTTCAACCGCAGCCTGTGAAAGTTCCTGTTCAGCCTATCCCATCTCCTTACACCTTTAAAATGCACAACGAATCATGATCGGAAACAGAATTTGACTACTTTAGAACATGAGAAGGAGCTCATGCCAAAACTATGTATGGATGAGGTTGTACAGGAGTTTTCGAAGAACAACAGATTTTCACCTCTAGGACTGCAACTGCTAGTTTTGCAATTGTCAGGTGCAAGAATAGATAACTGTTTTTCAAGAATTTGTTTCTACGAAAGTACATCACAAAAGAATGTTAACAAAATAAAATGTATATGGTTCACTTCGTCCAGAGAAATACGTTTTGGACAAATTGCAAAAAGTAAATAGCCAGCCTTTCTATTGCAATGACGTCATGGCTTTCGTGCAGGAATTGGGACCTCCTTAATCTTGAGCTATTATAATATGCTTGGCATTCAAGTACTTGTGTTGAAGCCTGTCCCACTGGAATTTGAGGGTTTGCACTTATGTCCAGGCATTGCTCTTACTTTCAAATAATTCTCCACATACTTTGTATACACATAGAATGGATGTGCTGTATCGTGATGACTGTCTGCAAGTAGATTTGACGTAATCTAGAGCTTGTAGGCTACCTCCAGAAGCGGCAAATTGGGCCTGCAGTGGCACACCCAAATGCACCCTTGGCCCACCCAAATAAAAATTCCCGGAGCTGGGCCTGATAAACACACAGGCTGTTCTCATTCCTTACCCATGGTACCAATTCCCTAAAACATATCGTAAACCAGCCTTTAACACAGTTCTCAGAAATGTTTGGGTCTCTAGCATAGTTTCTTTTCAGTCAATTTCCAGTGTCGTACCACCTACCATTAAACGCATGTTGGGAATTACTTTATACAATTACAGTTTTTAGTTTTCAAAATTCTCTTAGAAAAGGCAGTTGTTGTCCCCTGCCTCGTTCCTCTTCTGCATCCTCCAAGAAGGTGTGGGAAACAAGGAGCTAAGCATGGTTTAAACACAAGCACAATGCTTTCTTAGCTGGAGGCTTAAGGGGAGAGGATGTGGTCTGACAGCTAGCTTGCCGACTTTGGTGCTGGAAACCAAGGTATGAGTCTCGGGGTCGCGTCCACATCCTGTGATTCTGGGCAAATCACTTAGGGGCATATTATCAAGACAGGCGATTAAATTATCGCCGCTTTAGCGGCAGAAAACTGCTGCTATAACAGCGATAATGGGCTTGATAATATGCTCTATGGAATTCCAATTGAAGCTCAGGTTAGATGTCCTTCACAACTAACAGGGGCTTCAATCGGAATTCATAGAGCATATTATCAAGCCCATTATCGCCGTTTTAGCGTAGTTTTCTGCCGCTAAAGCGGCGATAATTTTATCGCCTGTCTAGATAATATGCTCCTAAATCTCTCTGTGCCTGAATGAGTCCTCGTGTAACGTAACCGGTGCTCATGTAAAGCGCCGCAATACCTTCGGGTCGAGTTCCCGCTATATAAAAAAAAAAACTAAATTGTAGCCTAGGTTTGCTCCATCAACTCAATAACGTCTAATAAGATAAATACGCTAACGCTTGGGACTGGCCTCTCTTGTCCCCAATGACAGAAATGGTGGTACTCAATGCACCAAACACTGACCGGCACCGCACACGGGGTGCTACCAGCCCTGGCGTGACCTCTGCCTCACCGCCAGACAACGAGGAGTTCAGCCGACACTGAACCGCAGGGCACAGCCACTTCCAATGGGGTGTACCGCTCTCGTTCCAATTTGCAAGCCCCTCTTTAGCGTGTTACGGAATGAATCCAACTGGCCTGAAAATTCCCCCTCCTTCACAGGCGACCACACAAACCACCGTACATAATCTCTTACACGACCGGCCAACACGGCCGGCTCAATGCGGCTGGCCCACGTTCTCCGACTTTGACTCTTCCGCTGTCGGTGCAGCACAAGCAGTCTCTTCCGGTGCAGGAAGGTTTCTTCAGGATTGGATGAGCCGGCTTTTTCTGGGCGGATCACATTTTCGAACCAATCGCATGGCTTACTAGAAAGTGCAGTCACAAAGACCCTCAAAACACCGCCTCGAGCCTGTCAATCAGTTTAAAAAACACAGCTTTCATTCTGATAATTTGCCTTTATTTTAGAATACTAAAGTTATTTCGAGATGGATGAAAAGTTGAGACAGTCAGACGTTTGAGATCTTCTGTCGGAAGACGGGAGGTAAGGCTGACGTTGTTGTCCCCGCTCTCTATTGCGTACCATTTGATATTTCTTTTTTTCACTATTCCATTATCTATTGAACAATATTTTGTATATTCTTAGCAGCATACATGCTGTTTCACTCAACTCCATGTTGCATTGCTACCATTCCATTTTCGGTTGTCATTGCATATTAGGTTTTACATATTTCCACATTCAGCTGCACACCGCTGTATTCTATTGCTGACAATTCCATTGTGTACACTGTATTGCACTTAATCCCCATTGCTTTAAGCATATGTCATATATTATTACAAACTGTTCCGTATCCTGTTATGTCTTGTACCATATGCTATGTGACAAACATCACTCTTAATATTGCCCCATATTATTTAGTTCTGCAATGAACACTGGTCCATATACTAGTGTGAACAATGTCAAATATGAATCCACATAATTCTGTACGTTGTTTCCCATGTTTTAGTATTGTGTTGTACACCATTCTATGGACTATTTATCATTATTCTATATCCGCTTACACAAAAAGGCATTATTCTATTGAACACCTTTCAAAAAGTTCAAGTACATTCACAGTTGTCAGTCCAGGGGAAATAAACAGTGTTACACACTGGAGCATACTGGTTACCATAAAAGATCAAACCTTAACGTAGTATTTTACATACCCTGTCAAACAAAGTCAAAAACAGGGCATCTTCTTGATTACATATTTTTCTTCCTGTAAGACACAATAAATTAGAAACTTAAAGATGAAAAATCAGTGACTTAAATGATAATTAACAGAATCTTCTTGATCAAAGCATTTACGTGAATTTATAGGCTCGCCAAAGAGACTGCTTTTATATAAAAACTTTTGAAACCACTCAGTCCCAGAGGCAAAAACGTCAAAAGACATTTCTTAGAGTCAGTAGGAAAAATAACAAGCATAATCCTCTGAGATCTGTGGTGATGCCTTTAAAGCAGCAAATGGGTACTACATAGGTGTTTGGTACACGCTCTAAAGTAATGTTCAGAACTACATCATAAAGTTTGAAATTCATGCTTTCGAACTTTGTTGAGTTTTAGCCATGAAGGACTAGAACACATATTGACTGGGTGGCTGCAGCAACTCCTATACTTTCGAACCAGACACATAGAACAACAACATAAGGATGCAGGTGCACCACTAAGATGTGGGAATGGAAAAGTGAATGACAGACACATAGCCAATGTCATTAGGAGGGATGGATGAAAGAACAACCAGCCACAAGAAATAATTTGTGATTGGGCCGATGTGGCATAATCTGGTACAGGTTGGTTGCAAGAATGTGCCTTGAGAGCATGGATTTGGAAAAAGGTACTTTTGGGGACCTCTCCAACAAATACCGAGACGAAAACAAACGAATAGCATGTGTTGAAGTGGGAGGGGATGTGGTTGTAGCAGCATAATTCAGTTACATCCACTTTAATTTGTGGCTGCGATAAAAAAAAAACATTTTCAAAGTTTTCCTTTTTCGAACTTAAGACCTGCAGCCCTTCGTCCTCCTACTATATAAACAATGTATACATTTGTAATAGTTAATTAATTATTGGGGTTGGCTCAGAAAACCTTTAAGCAAAATACAACTCTTTTTTTTGTAAGGCAATAGTGCCTGAGTTGTACAACATTGGTCAGTTTACCTGTGATGAGTAGAGGTTTCTCTAAGTAGGTTCTAAATTCAGATTTAGGGCTGTGCCTTGGTTACATTTGTAATAAAGCAAGAGACTGCATTTTTTGAATAACATGTAAAAGGTGTGCAAGACGCTCTATAATCTATTGTCAGCCCTCTGAAAGCCTTACAAAACATGGTAAAATTGCTGGTCCTATAGTCACTGTGAAACTTAGCTTTACCGTGCACGCTATTAGATTAGTGTATCTGTCTCATAGTATAAGAGCAGCATCCGGTCAACTTGCAATTTTTTTCAAGTTCAAAAAGTGTGATGTTAAACTCTAAGAGCCATCCCTAGTAAGTTTTTCTATTGTCTTATTTATTTTTCATGCACTCTCAAGGCTCCTTTCAGATTATTTTCAAGCTATTTTGTATTTTCTCATTTAAAGAAATTCTTCATTCTTCATTGTCTTATGTTTGTGTTGTTTTACATTTGTTTTTTAAATTTTGCTTTAGGCTGCAGTAAAGTCACATGGTCTATTATCTCATGTGTTATGGTTCGCTGTGTTCAACATGTATTATGGATGGCATAATGGGTAGACTGGGGTGACACTCAACATCTTCCTATATATCCTTTTATATTTGGGGTTCTTGCTAGTGTGTAGTCTTTACCTCTTTTTGGGTACCAGAACTATGTACACACAAAGGGAAATCAATGGACTTTGTTGTAGGTTGTCCAATACATTTTATATTTTTATCAATGGGCAAGATTCTTCCGGAGAAAATTTCACAGAGTTTGTTCCCCGTTTTCCATGGTGAGTGTGATTGTGGCTGAAGTCTGGAGCAGCGGATGGCTGCCCCTTATGCTTAGTTGATACGAAACCTCTACTTGCCAACTGTGTTTGTTGAGGATTAAGCCCGGTCTGGAGTCTCAGTGGACTAATGCATCCACTCCAGGAGTCTGTGTGTGACCTAATGCTATGAACAATAAGAGCTGGGGTAGTAAAGTGTAAAGCTCGGTGCAAACGCCTCAATTACCAGTCCCTGCTGGTATGTTTACAATAAATTCCTAATAAGGGGAGGTTAACATCCAATACAGTTAGGGCAAATGTTGAACCGTTCAAATAACAGTCCACAAATTCATCATGGTTCACTGAATATTATGATCTTCTTTATTGGTAAATACTGGAATCTGAACAGAACAGTTGTCTGAAACATGATATGTTAAATGCTACAACTGGCACGTTTTACAGAAGACCGCTTTCTCAAGGCTTGAAATTATTAACTGCCGTTTGTCTCCTTTGTTATGACAACGTTTTTTATCATACAGTTTCTAAAACAACAATTTCAATGCTTTGCAGTTCGGTTCCTATACATGTGGTAAACACCATTTCCAATGAAAGGTAAGAAGGTGACCTACAGGTGCAATTTTGCAGCCTCACGGTGTGCAGGTATCTTATCCCATGTGAAGGAACCACATTGCAAAGCATTGAATTGGATGGTTTAGAAGTTGAATTATATTAGTATATAACTCACTTACACCAAAATGTTATGGCACTACCAGGACTAATACAGCAACCTTTTTCTCTTACCTACTAAACAAGTATGTTTTGAACAGTTTTCAAAAATGGAAATGTAATGAATCTACACGCAGAAATAAAGCTAGAGAATTCCATGTTTTAGCCATGGCTATAGAGAAAGACCCATCTCCACACGTTACAGTTCTAACTTTCAGTACAAAATGAGTAGTAAATCATAAAATATTCATCAATTTGACTTGTGTAAACTGAATTTTGACTAAGCTAAATCAGAAGTATCTTGATAGATTATTCTGTGCACAATATCCCTCAACTTAATAACTATTCTAATTCGGATACACAGTCAATGTAGCTGCTTTATTGGAGGTAAAATTATGCTTCTATTCTGGAAAGTTACAGATAAGCCAACCCACTGCATTTAGGATTATCTGGAGACGATTCAGTATTTGCATTGGAGCTTCTAAGTAGGTAACATTGCTTTAGTTTTACAGAGATTGAACTATGGCATTCATGACACCTGAATCGATGAAACTGTTGTTGGTTAACACTAAGATGTGGCACAAAAGTTTAGCTGAAAGATACATGAGCTATCCACTTTAGAACCCTCTGCTTCAAAGGACAGATAGGGGGTGAACAAATTGCGTAGGTTGCATACTGTTTGACAAGTATCAGTTCAGAGGCACGTAACAGGCCAATCAAAAATTTCTGGCATATTTGCTGTATCAGGTCTTATTTGGATTTCTATTTTGGTTGGATTTAATTTCATAAAGGTTTCTGGCATTCACAAACACCCCAACGATACGTTTTGTGAAATGATAGAATCATTAGAGAATGTCTTAGTAAATCAAAAGACTAATAAGGTTTAAGTAGCACAGGTGTAAATTCTCACGCCCATATGATTAAGAAGCTTGGCTAATGCTCACATGTGAATCCTGAAAATTATGGGGAGAATAATATAACCCCATGGGACAGTTAAATTCAAAACTTTGGGTTTAGACTTGAAAAGAGATAGCATAGCCATTTGATGATGGTCAATCCAGAATGAGGCCATTCATTTAAGTTGCATGCCCTAAATACCCTCTCCATTAGTTTGATTAATAAGATTGAGTAGTCTATAGTATCAACTCCTGCAGAAAGGTCTGGCAAGAACACCAAGGCCCCCACATCTCCCCCACCAATTCAGTACTTCTATCAGCACTGAAACTAGCTTGAGATTGGTCAATAAAATTGTGTTTATCCTGGCACAAGTTGATAGGGGACCATTTTTCTCAGAAGTTTAGGCGATTAAGGTAGTCAAAAAGTAGGTCTAAAATTATTTGTCTGTAGAATCCAAAGATGGCTTTTTCAAATTAGGCCTTGGAGCTACAAGCTTCCAAATGGCAGGAAAGATATGTGATTATCATGAATTATTTTACATTTTGCAGAGTTCATTTATCAAGAGGGTGTCTAAAGATTCAGCCACAGGGCTGGAGCAGGGTCTGAAGAAGAGCCAGAGGGGTGACTGTTACTGATAGTTTCAAGTAAAAGTTCTTCAGAAACAGATTCAAAGGTTTCTCACCTATGGATTATCAAACTTTAAATAGGCCCCAGATCATAAAAGATTTCAAGATTCCTTCATAAGCTAAAACATTCCTTATATTCGAGATATTGATTTGGACCACCAGATCTTCACGTAAGGCTTCAGAGGGAGCTATATTGCATAACACTAAAGCAGGAGGTTGCAGTTTATTACAATGCGATAAAGTTCTTTCACCATGTTATGGCGTTAAATATTTGTTTGTAAAATGTTTGATTCCCACTGAATCAACCCAGGTTTTCATCCTTCTGAGGTTAATACAATCAGTGTCTTTCAGTTGGGTAACAGTAAACATCTATTTCAGTGTAAGGCGAATATGAACTTTCGAAATACACATTATGTCATGATTTTGGTCCAGATTTTTTTTTTGGTTTTTCGGAAAGGGTGGTGCATGCATTGGCTGGTGGGTGCATGTGTTCTGGTTTTCTGTTTACTGTATCCTTGAATTCTGAGTTGTCAGAAAGATGGGTGATGCAGACTTTGAGGTATTTCTGTCAGACGTGGGTAATATGAGATTGTTTGGTGACTACCTATGCAGAATGCTATGAATAAGTTAATGCTGCTATGGGAAACTAGTGGACATCACTGAGACGTACTATAATGCTTGTTTATAGGTCTCACCTAATCAGCACTTGCGTTGTCTCTTCGAGACATGCTGTATTCAGGTATGGAATAGAAGCTCCGCCCACTCCACCGATATTTTTCATGGGCTTGCGTCATTGTCCTTTGTAAATGTTGGTTTCTGATTTGTTCATAGGCTTATTAGTCCCCACTTAGTACCTCCCAGTCTTCTGTTAGCTCCTATGAAGACTAACCCTTTTATATATGTTCCAACTTGAGAGCTTTCATTAGCAATTCGGAGAACTATTTACTTAATGTACACAGCACTCACGGGACACCAGCTTCAGTAATGGCATTGCTGGGACACCAGCTTCAGTAATGGCACTCATGGGACGTCAGCTTCAGTATTGGCAGTCGCTTCCTCATAGACTTTGCATTTGTATTTCTTGTTTTATTTGTGGTTCACCGCACGACTATTCTTTTTTACAATTTATATACTTTTATTTAACTAAGTAACAATAGTGGCCGCGTGGGTGTGCGCAGCTTGCAAACTCTTTGCCGCTCCGTTGTCGTGTTTTAGTAGCTCAGCGTGGCACTGGCTTAATGGGCGTAGTGCTATAACTTTTAAATACGCTTCTTTCCCTCTTCCCTCCCCCACTGCACAGACGCCTGCGAAGCAGACGCTGTCTTAAGGTGCCAGCTTGTATAAAACACCACCGCCAACTCCTAATTAACTGCGATGGCAGGCACTGTTTTTCCGCTTCAGGCCGGCTTGCACAACTTCCTTTGCCCTTCCTCCAGTGCCTCTTTCCACATCAGAAAGAAGCCCGTGAAAGAGATGGCTCTTGGGTGTGGCTTATGCTTGGCGGTATCACCCGGGCATAAAGCGGGCGCCGCCTTTCTTTAGTTTTGCGTGCTGCTTAAAGCTCTATTTGCTTTCTGCCTCCCACTTCGCATTAAGAGCCTTCCCCCACTTGGCAATAACATAAACTTTCCCTTAATGAGGCGGCAACTCCTCTTTAATACTTACTTCTCCCCCGCTGCATTTGCGCTGCCCAACCTCCTCCCTCCATCCCCGGGGGTCTCTCTGCTCCTCCATGACACAAATTTGTCTGCACTTTGTAAGTAAGCATCTTGTTAGTTAACTACACTCGATTTTTAAATAAGTAAAGTAAATATCTAAGAATGCAAGGCAAGGGCGGTCTGACTTTCTTTTGCAAACGTAGGAACAATAGTTTGAAAACTGCTTTTATAAAAATGTCATCTACTGACCAGTATCTTGTGTTAGTTTATCGCTTTTTGGGGTTTCCGATCTATGAATATTGTCTTGAACATATTTTTTCTTTTAAGGCAGAGACCGGTAAAATTGAATTTCTTACAGTGCAGTTGAGCCAACTTAGGAAAAGACTAGCAAGGCCCCTTCCCTCTGGTCCTACCATGTAGACCACTGTATTCAGACTTTCAGGTTTTAAATGTACTGTTCGTGATAACAAAGTTGTTGACAAACGTTTTTTTAAGCATCGCATCCAAGAAATCTGACAGTGTTGAAAAAGTTTTGCAAATATCTGCCTGATCTAAATTTTAGTCGGGGTAGCAAGGCAAGGGAAAGATACTTTAAATAACTGTATGGATGTTTGTGTAGATTCGTTTTTTTACTTTGATTAAACCCTTCTGCTCTTTTTCTTTAAATGGTCGTTTGACCAGATCGGAGCAAATCAATTTGTTCAGCATCTTTTGGCTCTTTATTAACAATGTCCTTTCGGGTCACAGCTGCAGGTGTGGCCCAAACTCTAATTCCCTGACCTGCAGTCTAGCTTCACAGGCTGGTTAGTTCTTGCCTTTGGGTTCCCCTACTCGGCACGCCTTTATCAAGTCTCTTTTGTGCTGCTTCTTTCTAAAGTTTTCTACATCCCTTTTCCGCTATGAACTTTCAGCACTTCTCATTTGCCAGTGTCGCCTATCATCCCCCTCCTTAGAGTTGCTTCTTCCCTTTTCAAGTAGCGCTGTTTCACCTGGGCCCCTTCTCCGTTTAGAACTACTGTGCTCTGGTGTGTTGTAGAACACCTATGAGTGGTGTGTCCACCCTTCTCGGGAGCTGTTGGTGTGTATCCATCCCCTTGGTTTTCCTAAAGAGGTACCAACCCAATCCAACCCATATAATCCCTTTCCAGACCACATACATCCACTCCACTCCAAACAAAAACAGAATAGGCTGCTTCCAGTTCACACTCCCAGTAAGCTTTACACCGTTTGTGAGCCTTCTCTCTACCCTTTGATGAGGTAGAATTTACTATGGAGCTGTTGAGAAGGAATAGGTCGAGAGTGAAGGGTAGAGGGTGTCTGTGGCATCAGTGGCATTTGTGGTCAAGTAGTAAAGTGGACATCTGTCGCTAATCACCTTAGGTTCTTAAGGTTGAAGATGCCTTCTAGGAGCCTGCTATCTGGACTTTTAATCTCTCATTTAGGCTCAGCCTGTTCCGTAACTAGTTACATCAGTTCCCCCAACTTTTAAAAACTATTCAGTGGAAGAAGCCCCAAGTCTATCTGGACCTCTTGAAGTCCCATCCCACCGTATTGTCCATGTTTTCTAAGGGACAGAGGGGTAGAGACCTCAGAGGAGCCCGGAAAGGGGTCCTGACTACCCTGAGACCCACCCTCGAAGTATCGTAGCCGGGCACTGGCGGGAGATTCCCTAGGGGGAGGAATCTCGCAACTAGGATCGTACTTCTGGCACCACACGACACAGAGTGACCACACTGGGTTTTCTCAGAAAACAAGCTTTATCAAATAGGTATCACTGCAAATATGTACAAGGTGAGCACGGGCTCAAGAGTCTCGGAAAGGTAGGGGGTAGCGGGACAGTCTCTGGTAACGGTTCAAAGCGGGGACGTATCCGGTGCACAGCTCACAATCCTCGAGCTGGGGGATACGCGGTCGGAGTCGGGGTCCGGCGGGACCGTGAGAGTCTGGGGGAGCCGCGAGTCACTCAGCGGGCTCAGGTACAGGTTCGGAGGTCTTACGATCTTCAAGGAGCCGCGAGTCACTCAGCAGGGCTCAGGTACAAGTTCGGAGGTCTTACGATCTTCAGGGAGCCGCGAGTCACTCAGCAGGGCTCAGGTACAAGTTCGGAGGTCTTACGATCTTCAGGGAGCCGCGAGTCACTCAGCAGGGCTCAGGTACAAGTTCGGAGGTCTTACGATCTTCAGGGAGCCGCGAGTCACTCAGCAGGGCTCAGGTACAAGTTCGGAGGTCTTACGATCTTCAGGGAGCCGCGAGTCACTCAGCAGGGCTCAGGTGGGTTTAGGTTCCAGGAGCCGCGACCACGTCGGCAGGCTCTCGTTGTTCCAGCGTCGAATCTGCCGGACAGTCCCAGAGCACCCCTTGTTATAGGTCGACCCCTCTTTGATGTCCGGCGTCCGTGCAGGCAGGGGTCTTGTCACCTGGGGGCCGCTTGTCGGGGTTTCCTGCTATTGTCTTTTGATCCTTTCAAGGCCGGGTCGGGAGGAGTCCCAGACACCCAGCAGGCACGGAGCCAGCCCGCCGGGAGGCCGGAGGGCCGATCGAAACCCATCGTCCCAGGGGAGTTCAGAGGTGCGATAGAAACGGCTCCTCCCTCTCGCATCCCCTGGAAGCGTGATGTCCTCCAGCCGGAGTGGCGCCTCGAGGCCCGGGTCGCGCTGCGGCCGGGCGGCCATCTTGTTGCATGGAGTGGGCACGCGGGCCCGGGGTGGCCGAAAGGAGGGAGGCCATGGACGGGGATGTCCGGGGTTGGTGCGGGTGTCCTGGTGGGAAGGGTCGGCTGGGCCGTGTGCTTGGGCTGCAGGTACCAGGTTTCGGTGGTGCGGGGGCACGGAGGGCCATTCTACGAGGCCGGGTCCAACACGCGTCCCCCCCAGCTGAAAGCCGGAGAGAACTGCCCATCACCTTGGGGGGTTCTCTTCGCTGAGGCGGAAGAACCGGGAGAGGCCGTCAGCGTTGGCGTGGTCCGTACCAGGGCGGTGTTCTACGGTGAAGTCCATTCCCTGGAGGGAGATTGACCACCGCAGTAGCTTGGGGTTTTCTCCTCGCATCTGCATGAGCCATCGCAAGGGCCGATGGTCAGTTTGGACTCTGAAATGAGTGCCGAACAGGTAGGGTCGTAGTTTTTTGAGGGCCCAGACCACGGCAAAGGCCTCGCGCTCTATGGTGCTCCACCTCTGTTCTCGGGGCAGCAGCCGCCGACTGAGGAAGGCGACGGGCTGGTCTAGGCCTTGATCATTCACTTGGGACAGGACGGCCCCAATACCATGCTCGGAGGCATCGGTCTGGACTAAGAACTCCTTGGTGTAGTCGGGAGCCTGGAGGACGGGGGCAGTGCACATGGCCTTCTTCAGAGCATCGAAAGCTTCCTGGCAGGCAGCCGTCCACTGCACCTTCTTTGGCTGCTTTTTAGACGTGAGTTCAGTGAGAGGGCCGACCAGGCTGCCATACCCCCGAATGAATCGGCGGTAGTAGCCCGTGAGTCCCAGAAAGGCTCGGACCTCCGTTTGGGTGATAGGTGGTTCCCATGCCAGGATGGCGTCGATCTTTGGCTGTAGAGGGGCGACCTGGCCACTCCCGACTTGATGCCCCAGGTAGACTACGGATCCTTGCCCGATCTGGCACTTGCTGGCTTTTACGGTGAGGCCTGCCTGGCGCAGGGCTGTTAGCACTCTCCGGAGGTGCTGGAGGTGCTCACTCCACTCTGAACTGAAGACAGCGATGTCGTCCAGATAGGCCGCGCTGAACTGTTCTAGCCCGGCCAGGACCCTATTCACCAGTCTCTGGAAAGTGGCCGGGGCATTTTTCATCCCGAAGGGCATCACGCGGAAGCGGTAGTGCCCATCGGGGGTGGAGAAAGCAGACCGCTCCTTGGCTCCTTCGGTGAGCGCAATCTGCCAGTATCCGCAGGTGAGGTCGAAAGTGCTGAGGAACCGGGCGGCCCCTAGGCGGTCAATGAGTTCGTCGGCTCGTGGAATGGGGTGGGCATCGGCTCGGGTAATGTCATTGAGCCCCCGGTAATCCACGCAGAACCGGAGCTCGGGGGCGACACCGGGGGCCGCTGCCTTCGGAACTAGGACCACGGGGCTGGCCCAGGGACTGTCAGAGGGCTCGATCACCCCCAGGGTTAACATCTTCGAGACTTCAGCTTGAATGCAGGACCGGACCCGGTCAGGAACCCGGTAGGCTCGGTGTCTCACCGGCGGGCTGTCCCCGGTGTCCACATCGTGAACACACCAGTTGGTGACCCGGGGGGTCAGGGAGAAGAGGTCGGAAAATTGTCTGAGGAGCTGGCGGCAGTCCGCTTGTTGCTGGGCAGTGAGGGCTGGGGAGAGGTTCACCCCCTCCACGGAGCCATCCTGCTCCTTGACACACAGGAGGTCCGGGAGGGGATCCGACTCATCTTCGGCCCCGTCATCGGTGGCCAGCAGGAGGCTCAGTTCTGTCCGCACGAAGTGAGGCTTGAGGCGGTTCATGTGCAGGACCCGGAGGGGAACCCGAGGCGACTGGACGTCCACCAAGTAGGTGACTTGACTCTTCCTCTCAACCACTTTGTAGGGCCCAGTCCATCGGTCCTGGAGGGCTCCGGGCTTCACGGGGGCCATGACCCACACCTGCTGGCCCGGCTGGAACTCGACCAGAGTAGCATTCTGGTCGTACCAGCGCTTCATTTCTTCTTGACTCGCCTCCAGGTTGGCCTCGGCCAGTTCTCGGAACCTCCTGGTCTGGTTCCGGAGGGCCAGGACATATTGGAACACATCTCGGGGGTGGTCTGGGGCGCTGCCTCCCACCCTTCCTTAACCAAACTGAGGGGACCTCGGACGGGGTGCCCATAGAGTAACTCAAATGGGCTGAACCCTAAGGACTTCTGGGGGACCTCCCGGTAAGCGAACAAGAGGCAGGGGAGCAGGACGTCCCACTTACGCCGGAGGGGCTCTTCTAGGCCAGCGATCATCCCTTTCAAAGTCCTATTAAACCTCTCTACTAGGCCGTTCCCTTGGGGATGGTACGGGGTGGTGAACTTATAGGACACCCCACATTGTTGCCACAGGGACGTCATATACCTTGATATAAAATTAGTGCCGCGATCGCTCACGACCTCGCGGGGGAAACCCACCCTGGAAAAGATCCCCATCAGGGCCCGGCCCACCACGGGGGCCGTAATGGTGCGTAGGGGAATAGCCTCTGGATAGCGGGTGGCGTGGTCTACTAGGACCAAGATGAAACGGTGACCTTGGGAGGTGGGGGGGTCCAGTGGCCCCACGATGTCGATTCCGACTCGTTCGAAGGGGGTACTGACGACCGGGAAGGGTTGGAGGGGAGCCTTGCGCTTCCCCCCACTCTTCCCACTGGCCTGGCACGTGGGGCAGGACTTGCAGTGTGCCTCTACCGCTGCTTTCATCTTAGGCCAATAAAAATGGGTCACGAGACGGCTGTAGGTCTTGTCCTGACCCAGGTGGCCGGCGAGGGGGACGTCGTGGGCTAAGCCCAGGAGGAAATCTCGGAAGCGGAGGGGTACCGCCAGTACCCGTCCGGATCCCAGCTCCACCGACTTCTGCTCACTATACAGGATGTTATTCTCCCAATAGATTCGGTGCGTTCCGGTCTGGTCACCTGCGGCTTGGCCCTCGGCCTGGCGCCGCAGCCCGACCAGGGAGGGACAGGTGGCTTGCTCCCGGCAAAATTCTTCCCGGGTGGGCCCGCCCTCGTGGCGCCAATGGGCCAACTCGGGTAGATCCCCCAACTCGGGGACCGGGGCGGGGTCGGATGGTGCGGGTTCGTCGCTGGCGACGGACCCTTCTGATGGGGGAACGGGAGGACCCTCGGCGGGGACGGTACTGGTTTCTTCGACCGGGGGGCTCTCGACTTCTCTCCGGGGAGTGAGTCGGGCTGTCATAGATCGGGTGGTGGCACACACCCACTCGGGGAGTCCCATCATTCCTAGGTGGGCCTTGCGCTCTACGTGCTTCCAGGGAGAACTCTCCAGGTCGTTCCCTAGGAGGCAGTCGACCGGCTGGGAGGTTCTTACGGCCACCTTGAGTTTACCTATCACCCCTCCCCACTCAAATGGCACCAGGGCTACCTGACACATACTTTCCCTATTGTCTGCGGATATTACGGGGCAAAAGACATTGGGGAGGATCTGCTCCTCGGGGACTAGGTGCCTGAGGACACCGGTGATACTGGCCCCGGTGTCCCGCAGGGCCTCTACCTGGTGGCCATTGATCTTGACGAGCTGCCCATATTTCTGTGTGTTGGAGGGTAGGAGGCTACCAGGGATCATTTCCCTATCTCCCAGGGATACTAGGGCCATCGCGGCGGGTTCCCACTCCTCGGCTTCCCCAACCCCCTCCCCCAGGGCTACGTTGGCCATCTGTCTTGCAGGGGGGACTTGGGTGGCCATGGGACACTCTGGGTCATTGGCGTAGTGCCCGGGCTTCTGGCAACGGAAGCATGTGACGGTCACCCGGTGTCCCCGTCTCCCAGGGGGCCCGGTCACTGGTGGAGGGGGCGCCGGGAAAGGTGGAGGTGGTGTCTTCGGGGGGCTAGGCTGGGCCTCCCTCGGCCCTCCCTGGTTCCCTCCTCCTCTCTGGCGGGGTGGTCCCTGACTGGCTCGGGGATACTCTCCTACCATGCCCCGGGAGACCCGGGTGTTGGTCCAGCGGTCGGCCTCCACAGCCAGCTTCCGGGGATCTGTGAGCTTGCTATCCAGCAGATGTTGACGTAGCTCTATGAAGCAGTTCGCAGCCAGATGTTCCCATAACATGAGATCAGTGAGTTCGGCAAGGGTGGTGACTTTGCTGCCCTTGACCCACCCATCGAAGGCCCGACTAAAAAAGTTTACATACTCCACCCAGGTGGTGCCCGGGATCTTCCTGCAGTCCCGGAACCGTTGGCGGTACATTTCTGGGGTGAGGCCATATCTTGTGAGGAGAGCCTCTTTCATGTGGCTGTAGGAGGTCTGTAGGGAGAGGGGTAGGTCGAGCAGGGTGTCTCTTCCTTCGCTCAGAAACCGCCCCCACAACCCCGCCCCCCAGTCCTTCTGTGGGATCCGATGGGAGGTCATGGCGACCTCGTAGGCCCGAAACCATTGCTGAATGTCATCGTTTTTATAATATTCCTTGACCACATCCTTGGGGATGTGGACCTTCTGTTCCGCTGGGGGGGCCGTCTCTCGGTTTCCCGAGGGCCTCCCGTCCTCATTTCGGGCCTTGAGCTCGAGTTCCTTTAAGCTGCGTTCGTGCTCCAGTTGGAGCTTCCTTCCTTCGTGCTCCCGTTGGAGCTTCTTTTCTTCCAGTTCGCCTTGTACGCGCATTTGCTCTACCGCTAGCTTTTTCTCCGCTAGCTTCAATTCGCCCTCGATTTTGAGTTTGGCTAACTCGAGTTCATGACTGCGGCTTCTCTCTCTGTCCGCGAGTTCTTCCGGGGATAGGCCCCCGTCTGGTACTATGCCTCGCACCTGATTGTCGCTGCTTTCACTTGGAGGGGGTTCGGCTTCGTCGGGGCGCTCTCCCGTGCCTTCCGGGCGGGGGGCCCCGGTCTCCACCCAAGTTTTCAGTGCTTTCTGCAAGTCTTCCTTAGTGTTGAGGCCAGTGGTAGCGATTTTAAGTTCTTTGCAAAATTGCTTTAGCTCTTTGTGTGTGTATTCTTCTAGATGCTCCACCTGGAACACTCTGTTGGCGTTGGTTTCTGCGGAGCTCGTGGCGCTTCCTTCTGCCATCTTTGTTGGTCGTGCGTCCGTTGTTCACTGTACGATCTCTAGGTGATGGGCCCGAATCCCACCGCTGCCACCAATGTTAGACGGCGACCTCAGAGGAGCCCGGAAAGGGGTCCTGACTACCCTGAGACCCACCCTCGAAGTATCGTAGCCGGGCACTGGCGGGAGATTCCCCAGGGGGAGGAATCTCGCAACTAGGATCGTACTTCTGGCACCACACGACACAGAGTGACCACACTGGGTTTTCTCAGAAAACAAGCTTTATCAAATAGGTATCACTGCAAATATGTACAAGGTGAGCACGGGCTCAAGAGTCTCGGAAAGGTAGGGGGTAGCGGGACAGTCTCTGGTAACGGTTCCGGCGCACAGCTCACAATCCTCGAGCTGGGGGATACGCGGTCGGAGTCGGGGTCCGGCGGGACCGTGAGAGTCTGGGGGAGCCGCGAGTCACTCAGCGGGCTCAGGTACAGGTTCGGAGGTCTTACGATCTTCAAGGAGCCGCGAGTCACTCAGCAGGGCTCAGGTACAAGTTCGGAGGTCTTACGATCTTCAGGGAGCCGCGAGTCACTCAGCAGGGCTCAGGTACAAGTTCGGAGGTCTTACGATCTTCAGGGAGCCGCGAGTCACTCAGCAGGGCTCAGGTACACGTTCGGAGGTCTTACGATCTTCAGGGAGCCGCGAGTCACTCTGCAGGGCTCAGGTACAAGTTCGGAGGTCTTACGATCTTCAGGGAGCCGCGAGTCACTCAGCAGGGCTCAGGTGGGTTTAGGTTCCAGGAGCCGCGACCACGTCGGCAGGCTCTCGTTGTTCCAGCGTCGAATCTGCCGGACAGTCCCAGAGCACCCCTTGTTATAGGTCGACCCCTCTTTGATGTCCGGCGTCCGTGCAGGCAGGGGTCTTGTCACCTGGGGGCCGCTTGTCGGGGTTTCCTGCTATTGTCTTTTGATCCTTTCAAGGCCGGGTCGGGAGGAGTCCCAGACACCCAGCAGGCACGGAGCCAGCCCGCCGGGAGGCCGGAGGGCCGATCGAAACCCATCGTCCCAGGGGAGTTCAGAGGTGCGATAGAAACGGCTCCTCCCTCTCGCATCCCCTGGAAGCGTGATGTCCTCCAGCCGGAGTGGCGCCTCGAGGCCCGGGTCGCGCTGGGGCTGGGCGGCCATCTTGTTGCATGGAGTGGGCACGCGGGCCCGGGGTGGCCGAAAGGAGGGAGGCCATGGACGGGGATGTCCGGGGTTGGTGCGGGTGTCCTGGTGGGAAGGGTCGGCTGGGCCGTGTGCTTGGGCTGCAGGTACCAGGTTTCGGTGGTGCGGGGGCACGGAGGGCCATTCTACGAGGCCGGGTCCAACAAGCGGTAAGAAATAAGAAAATGGGAATGCCCATAGGTGCAGTCAAAGAAGAAGAGCTGGGTATAGTTACAGTCCTCTCTCAGGGTATAGTCCCGCATTAGCTCAATTCATTACACCTCACCTAGCGGAACTTATCCCTCAAATCCAGCTCATTGACCAATGTCTTTCAGCTGAAGCAGTTGAAGAAATGGCACGACTTTCTGTCTTATGGTATTCTTTTCTTCTGCATAGGCGAGGTTGCCTTGTTGGTTTGATTTTCAAAAAATGTCCTGGGTTCTTTACATAGTACCCGGATAGTGTAGGCGGTGGTTCCGCCATCTCAGTATTTGTTCAGTACAGCCGGACGGCTGGTTCTGTCTTCCTTTCAGTCCTCTGAATGTGTGCTTTGCCCAAGAGGACTCCCCTCGCAGGGGTTGAGACTTACCCTATGTGGGGTATTTGCTGGCTATTGAGTAGCTGTCTTAGGCTTGTTACGTGTCTACACGGTGTGCTTATGTATCTTCCAGTCTTCCACTTGACTATCATTCTTACTGTAGTCCTGTTTTGGGTGCTTCTGCTGGTTGACATCAGCCCTTTCACATGTCTTGTGACACAGCGACTATGTACTGGTGTGTCTTCTGTTTCTAGGACTACTGGCACTTTCTGGCCATGGGTCGGCATCCTGCCAATGCTGCCCCACGTATTTTGGCTGGTGCGGGTCTCAACAGTGCTTTCCACTGTTGTGCATACTGGACCGGTATGCGCTGACTCTGTCATACCAGTTGTCATCTCTCTGGGTTTTACTTACGGTCAGCACGCCGGATCCTGCTGATCCATCGGACCCTAGGTTCAGTTCCACTTATTTGCGAAGTCATGAACTTTCCCTTTCACACCGACATATCTAGCATATGTTTTCTTTCTCTCACCTGGTATACATACAGGGGGTTTCATGCTGTTCTTTAACAGCTTGTGGTGCCTTTGCCTCCCAATGTTTTCCGCTCTTATATGAGCTTCATGGTCTGGTATGGCTGCGCTGGCTTGCGGTCCCCACCGTGTTTCATCTTCTTGTTGACGGCTAAGTTCTCTCTGGAACTTGATGGGGTTCAGTCGCAGACCCGCCTCCTCTATGGGTATGGCTTTGGTATCTATTCTAAGTTAAGGAATCTGCGGCTAGATGTCTCCATCAGATGAACGAGTTACTTACCTTCGGTAATGATGTATCTGGTAGAGACACAGTCTAGTGCAGATTCCTTAGCGCCCGCCCATCCTCCCCGTTCTGCGAGGACCTTTTCAGGTTGGGCTTCCTACATTCGCCTCCCTCCGGGTGGCTTGACCCTTCTGCGGGGTGACATATTTCACTTCACTCCGATACACAATGCTTCAATCTGTTTTATTGCTCTACTCCGCCCATTCTCGTGATTGGGCGGTATGCTCATGTGTCATATGTCCTTTCCAACCCTACGGCCTGTGTTGTCCAGTGTGTGATCTACTCATGTTTTCCCACCCCCGCTCTCCCTTTCTCCATCGCCTTGGGGTCTCTTACCTCCCCTGCATTCCATTGGTTTGAATTCTTTTGGCTCTGCCACGTTCTATAGGTCTCTTATTGGGGATACGACGTCTCTTTTGGGTGACGTCTGCTGGTGAATTGTCCTTCCTCCTGTGTTCCGTACTTGTTGTCCTTCACAATAATATATTATGTTTGCGGACTTTCTGTCATCTGCCATGATGTTTTTCACATCTTGTCTGCCTCCAAGGGAGATTTGGCCTTCACTTTTGCGGGGTTTCTTCTCAGAGTGGTGCTCTGCTCTTTCCCTTCACTAGTTTTCAAGATACAGTGCCGGGCCTGTCGTTTATGGTGCTTTTTTTCACCATTTAATTTCTTTTTCTTTTTTTATCATTTTTGCACACTGTTCCCGTATTCTCACAGTTTTTGGTGATGTCTCCGCGTTGAGGCGCGGAAAAGTTTCTTCAACGAAAACTGACATCAGCGCGCTGGGAGGGGCATATATGGCTCCGCTGACGTCATGTCCGTGGACGATGTCAGGGCTGAGCCGTGCGGCGCCGCCCCTGGCGTGCAGAGGTGCTGCTGCGGAAAGTTTTCCGGATCCAGTCAGACGCCTGGGGATTTTCTAAGTTAAGGAACCTGCGGCTAGACTGTGTCTCTACCAGATACATCGTTACCGAAGGTAAGTAACTTGTTCTTTAAGAACAAACTGACAATAGCTGGTCTTCACTCAATTAGTGGTCGACACACAAATGTCAGCTCTAGTGGCTCAGTTATATTACTTACACTTCACAGACTGAGTTCCAAACAAGTTCTCTGAATACCAGTTATAAAAGGCAAGCATAGAGCCCTGTTTCTACACCTCCCATAAATAAATAATATTTCAGTGAAAAGTGCAGAATGAGATGGGACAAACCATACGACGTGGAATGCACTGCCTTTTACTTATATGCTTTAATTATTGGTGGTAATTAATAGCCATAATACTGACCATTACAACACAGCAGGTCATTCAAAACTGCAAATACATTCCCTGTCACACATTGCAAATGAGTATTTTAATTTAAACAGTTCCTAAGTAACAACCCTGTACTTATACTGAGAAATATTACATTCACGCAAACTCAATTTAAATGAAGTGTGTTTTCCTTTCGAAGACAAACCATGTGTTTCAAATAGTCTGAAAGCTCATTTAGTTGCCATTGAAGGCCTACTGGAGTACACAGCATAGATCAGTGTGTTCAAATCTCTATCCAAATGTTTAGAAGGAAAGCATCTACCCCTAGAACGTGTAACTAGTGGAAATCTCTGTGGTATTGCCTTCCAACATCCTTGTATAATCTTTCAGCTCTTAAGACCACTGCATCTCACTGTGTAGTCTCATCTTCTTCAAAAAAGATTTAGGTTCATATGTACTAAGGTAATATCCCATAGTCTCAGAATGAGAAAAAACCTTTTCTACATCTGGCCGTTTGTTCTCTGTAGTAAGTAAAGTCAGGTGGGACAACCTTAGGTTTAGTGTTCAAGGTTACTATGTAAACACGGCTTGGAAGACAGTCGCTGTCTGACCAAGTCTTTACCCCAAAGCTAATACATGCTGTAAAGAACCAACATTGCATTACAAAGAAATCTTTCTAGGAGCTTCTTTTGTGCCTCTGTTAAAAGTGAACTCTGCCAGGCTATCCTCAGGAAAAGCCCTATCAAAAAATGAAGTCCCATGACAGCCAGCTACTTTCCCATTAGATGGCCTCAGCGGCTGTTAATCGAGAAGGTACCATAAGGAATGGAGAAGTTATTTCTATATGCATATTCACTTCCTATATGCTAATATCAGCAATTCTAGCTTTGAAGTCTATTTTGGTGTCATTGTATCATGACCTAATTTGTTCTATAACGCCTTACAAAGCCTTTAACATGTACCTAATGAAGCACTCACTATTCTTAGATGGATTTCATGATACAGCCATTTTTTGAGGTTGCAGAGAAATTCTCGGCTAAAAATAGTGTGTTCAAGTTTTGGGGAGAAATTGGTTCTTCCGAATGGTGAGTAGAAAGTTGGTCAAAGGGCTTCTGGGACAAACGTTGACGAAACCTAGAATGCTGGAATGTTTTTGTAGCTGTTGAAGAATAGTTAAGTCACATCATGGATTGAGAGATATACGGTGTGGAAAGAGAATTAAAGGCGGTTGGTAATAGAGAAGGGGAAAGAAATTTGGAAGGCACTGTCCCTTTTGAAGAGTATCAGCCCTGCTGAGAAGTGCTGGATCCCTAGGATTAAATGCATAATTGCTGTACTTGGAAGTGCAAGTGTTATGACCTTCACAGACCTTGAGAAATCATAAAAAGTTTTCCAGACCTGCAGGTCTACTGACTTGAATATTCTTCTCGACCTAACTGTAATGCTCTTGACCAGTAAACCGGTCTCAAATTGTACAATCCTGGGGAAATATTTTATTTCACAGAGCCGCCTTTTTCTTCATTATCACAAATGTGTGAGTACAGCATATCTGCTATACAAAAACGATGTTGTTTGATTTAGTAAGCTAAATCTTTGTTCCATGTAGAATGAGAATCTAGCCTACATATAGGGTACACATGCCCCACTGACTACCCTCTTTAGTTCACTAACAGTTCACTAACAGCATTGTCATCAGGGCGGTGGCAGTAATGTTTCTCAGTTCGTTTTCAAAAACCTCTCGCTTTTAATACATATATTACTAAAGCATGATGGAGTTGCACATTTACATTTACATACAGCAAAGCACTCTTTCCTTTGAAATGGCCTCAACATTTCCCACTAACATGCAGTTTAACTGATTAAACTATATTGCGCACAAACAGTAATGTTTGGAAATCTGGTTTAAGCACATATTTACTATTTGTACATCACCAAGTAAAATGTTCTGATTTGTTTTGATCCTTTTAATATCTTTCATTTCATCACATTTCTAAATTACAAATAAGTTCTTTCCTGCCTGCTAATATATTTTGTAATATTTGTACTGTTCATTTACAAGCTATTTACATGTTGTGTGCTAGAAAAAAACTGACTTCCTACAGCCTTTTGTATAACAATTCCTCTACCTCAGCAGGATTTAGCGACAGTTCACTTAATATCCTCTAATTTTGCAGTCAAAGAAAAAAGTAAACACCAATCTCCAGGATAAAATAAACAGCAACTTATAAGCTGACATTTTAGCTCTGCCTTTGAACACAGCAAATGTAACAAGATAAAAACAAGATTTAAATGCATCGCTACTGCTCCTTCACTTTTGAATTAAGCTTAACACCTGTTTTTGCCAGCTCAAGCTCTCTCAACAGAACAGGCCAGTAGACCAAAATACAAAATAGCCTGCCCTCATGAAATGTGGCTTACTAGAGCAAGTGGACTAGTAGATTTTTGTGGCCTGCCTCAATGTGTTTCAACCCTAATGTGGATAGTAGTTTGTTTTTATCATTTGGCTTGATAGCGAAGCTTTTGCCGGACAATTATGTGAAAGTGCTTGTGGTCCACACAGCTGTGATAATTTAGTTTATTTATCCTGCTGCCGAAACTTGAACTTTCCGGGGCACACATTATGACATTGTAATGCTATTAAAGTGCCTTAGATAACTAGATAATTTTCTGTGTTTTTCTCAGAACATATGGGAACATATGGGAGGAGGGTAATCATTACTTTTTATTAAAGCCTAAAGAAACGTGGTTTGGTGCATGTATTCTCACAGGTTACCTTTGTAAGCAAGGGATTTAATGTTGGTTACCCTCTCTGGCAAACCAATACCATATAAGATATGCATTGTGAGAATCCATGTTAAGCCCTGTTAGAAGAGATATAGTATTTTTATTTGCCAAATGTAATGTTGTATATATTTTCAATTTTAAAACTGTATGTCTGACGATTGCCATGTGCAAAAGTGTACCTTCAGTACAGTAGACTTCAGTTGGTTAGGATCACAAGCTAATGATAAAAGCTTGATTGGTGTGCAGGGAAATGTTATGTCCGAGGCCAAAGGTCTGGCCTGTTATTATGAAAAGTTATTTCAAAGGTAGTAGACCTGGCCTATTCATTGTGAAAAGCATTTGGTAAAGCCAGTAGGAATTTTGTTACATATAATCTCACAGATTATCATAGTAGACAAGGGTTTTGGTGTTGGTCAACCGCTCTGGCAAAACCTGGGAGTAGAATGTCACTGTGATGATTCTTTTTAGGCCCTATTGAGACCTGCTCTATATTATTTTGCCAACTGTAATTTTGTAAATATTTGTGACTTTTATAAATGTACGTCTGATAGATTCCAGCTTCTGCTCACTTCAGTAGGCCTGGGGTCTATATGGTGTCAAGGAAATGGTAAAAGCTAGATGCCTTATCAGTTCACTGAGGAAAGTTATGTCATATTCTGTATGTGATGTGTTTAAAATTAAAAGTTATGATAAAGAAGGCAGGTCTTACTTTATTATTGTTAAAAGCATGTATATAGGCTTCTCATGGTGAATGAAAAATTTCCTAGCTATCATAACGGAAAGTTTCAATTCTATTAAGGACTCGGAGGCGAGGATTATGCTAAACTTTCTACGCTTTATTCATAGCAGCCATTCAAAGATTACAAACTACTATTCCCATGAACCAAAGGGAATAGGAAAGAAACAATAGAGAGTCCCAGGATAGACAGTCCTCTTGCAATGCACCAATCACAGGGCCCCCAGGAGTCTGTCCCTCTTCACTGTCCCTCTTTCGTCGCTCTAAGCCAGCCAGTCCAAATCTTCAGGAGTCTTGTGTGCCGGCGTCGCCTGCAGAAGCAAAGCACAATGTAGGCGACAGCGATGGTTAAGGTTTAACCCTAGTAGGGAGGGAAGATTTCAGCACAAGAACAAAATCCACAGAACAATTTCAGAACCATACAATAGAATCATCAAAGATAAAATTCATTACTTACCCAAATACGAGGGCGGAGTACATACCTGAAACAGGTACCCTGGGTGGGATAATCCTCGCCTCTGAGTCTTTAATAGAATTGAAACTTTCTGTTACGTTAGCTAGGAAATTTTTCATTCTATGTCAGGACCGGAGGCGAGGATTATGCTCGTTTAAAGCTTGCTCACCACCAAGTGTGCCATGTCCAGCACCGGCTTAAAATAAAACCGCATAAAGGTGGATTCGGAAGACCAGTCTGCTGCATTCAGAATTTCCTCCAAGCGAGCTCCCAGGGCAAACGCTTTAGAAGCCATGGCCCCTCTGGCCGAATGGGTACCAAAGCTCCGCAGATCAATTGCGGCCTCCTGCATCACCCAACGAACCTAGCGGGCGATCGTGGGAGAGGACACAGCCCTATGAGGCTTCTTTAATGCAATGAGCAACTGTTGTTCACCCGGAGGCCGGAATTCCTCAGACATCTCTTCGTAAGCCTTGAGGCAAGCGACAACGCGCAACTTAGGAGAATCCGGGAAAGCGGGATAAGAAACTGATGTCGTTCCGCATTTCGTCCTCCGCCGGATCGTGAAGGTCACCCCGGACGGAGAATAGATCCGTCCTGACACGTCCAGTGCTCGCACATCTGAGACACGCCTGAAAGATATGAGGCAGAGGAGCATGGCCAGCTTGGCTGAGAGTTCCTTCCTTGATAGGAATCGGTTAGGTTGCCACGACAAGAACAGGTTGAGAACCTGGTTCACATCCCACAACTGGGAGTAGCGAGGCTAGGGAGGCAAGGAAAGTCTAATGCCCCGCAGAAGTCGACAAACCAAGGGGTGTTCGCCCACAGGAGAGCCATCCACCATGGAGTGACCAGTCAAAATGGCAGACCAGAAGGTGTTAATGGTCCTATAAGCCAAACCCTCCTCCGCCAAGGCTGCCAAGAAGTTCAGTATGGCCGTTACATCCGCTGCCACGGGATTGAAACTCCGTCGCAGACACCAGCAAACCCATCGTCTCCACGTGGAGCGGTATCGCTTGAGGGTACTATCGGCCCAGGCCTTGGACATGAGTCTCTCAGCCGCTCCCGAAAGGCCTGGGACCGCCCATCGTCCCCTGTAATCCGCCACGCCATCAGAGCCAGGGAGCCCTGGGTGACGAGGATGGGGAAGTCCGTCCGGACTGAGCAGAAGAGTCGGAAAACGGGGGAGTGGGATTGGAAAATCCCAAGAAAGTTCCAGAAGAACTGGAAACCAGACTTGAGACCTCCAGATGGGCGAAATCAACGCTATGCTCGCCTGCTGGCGACGCACCTGGGCCGAGACTCTCATCAACATTGCTAACGGCGGGAAAGCATACCCTGCCTCTTCCCTCCAATCCTGCAGGAAGGCATCCGTGGCCGCCGCCAATGGATCCGGTCTCCAACTGAAGAACCGGGGAAGCTGAAAGTCCAGACGGGAAGCGAAGAGGTCCGTCGAGAAAGGGCCCCAGACACCCTGAAGGTCGGCGAAAACCCCCAGGTGAAGCTTCCAAAGGCTCATGTCGTGGGAATGCCGTGAGTGGAAATCCGCCACCTGATTGTCGAGACCCGGAAGATATTCCGCCGTAACCGAGACATGATGATCTAGGCAATACTGCCAGAAATTTGCCGTCAAGTCCGCCAGAGCGTGCAAACGCGTGCCCCCCAGTGTATCGGACTGCTGAAATGTTGTCCATCCGGAGGAGAACGCAGGACCGGACCGAGTCCTTGGTCCAACATTTGATCGCAAATGAGCCCGCCAACAGCTCCAGACAATTGATATGAAGCTGTTGCTCCTGCGGAGACCACGCACCTCCTGTAGTGAACTCTCCACACCGCGCACCCCAGCCGGATCTGCTGGCGTCAAACTCGATGACAATATCGGGCGCGGAACCAAAAATCGCCCGCCCGTTCCACGCCTCCATGTTGGTCAGCCACCATTGGAGCTCCTCCCTGGCGTCCATGGAGAGGGTGACCTTCTGTGAGTAGGAGAGACCCTTGCGCAGGTGATGAGCTTTGAGGCGTTGGAGAGCCCTGTAATGCAGAGGGCCCCGAAAAATTGCTTGGATGGAGGCCGAGAGAAGCCCCACTATCCGGGCAAGCTGACGGAGAGACAGGCGGGATTGAGCAAGAGCTCTCCGGATCTCGTGGCGGATCTTCGTCATCTTCATCAGGGAGACTGAGGGTTGACTCCACGGAGTCGATGTCAAACCCCAAGAACACCACCTTCTGAGCGGGCACCAACGTGGATTTCGCTTCGTTGACCATGAATCCCAAGCTCTGAAGGAGGTTGATTTCCGTCTGCAGCTGCAACAATAGGGCCCGAGGACATTGAGCCATCAATAGGATATCGTCCAGGTATACGAATAGAGGCATGCCTGACGCACGCAGACGTTTGATCACCGGCCGCAGTACCTTGGTGAAACACCAGTGCGCGGAGGAGAGGCCGAAGGGCAGAGTGGTAAACTCGTACACCTTGTCCCACCAAGGGAATTGAAGGAACCGCCTGTGCGGGGGAAATATGGGAATGGTAAGATAAGCGTCCTTCAAGGCGAGGCGCGCCATCCAATCGCCGGGTCTGAGGAGGTCACGCAGTAGAAGGATTCCCTCCATCTTGAAGTGGCAGTACACCAGCCACCCATTGAACTCCCGAAGGTTGATGACCGGACACGGTGTACCATCCGCCTTGTCTACCAGAAAGAGGTTGCTGAGAAAACCTCAAGGGTGTGGAACGGACTCCACAATCGCCACTTTGTCGAGAAGAGAGGAGACCTCTCGGTCGACCAGAACGGGGTCAGAGGCCGAGAAGGAGAGAGGACGCGGTGGAAGGGGTTGTGAAGGATCCCCGTGAAACTCTATATGAAAACCTTGTACGGTCTGCAGGACCCAGGTGTCTCCGGTGACAAAAGTCCAGGCCTGGAAAAAATGCGCCAGAAGGCCCCCCACTCTTAGACTGGAAGAAGGGAGAACACTCACCGGACACGTTGGAGGCTCCACCGCCTCAGCTGCCTCTGCCTTTCCCACGACGTCCTCTGGTCGGATAGAAATTGCCGAATCTGGCTTGATCCTGGTATTGACCACCTCCAGAGCCTTGCCCCCTGCCCTGATTTGGCCGGCCAGACGAGCGGCCCCTACCTCGTCCGGCCCCCCTGAAAACACGAGGACGGAAAACTCTGCGAATCGAGTATTGGACCTTGTCCAACGATGTGAAAGTATTCACAAACTTGCCCAATTCCTTGATGAAGGGCTCCCCGAAAAAGTCCTCCTTGGGCCACGTAGCCAGCCTCCGAGTCGGCTAAATCCCCAAGTTTGGGGTCAACCTTTCTGTGGAAAGCGCGCAGTTGGCATTTCCAAGGAAAACTACCACGCGTTGGGCCCAAGCGGAGAGTGTCTCCGGAGAAATAAGCGACCCTGACTGCTTAGCCTCCTCGGCCATGTCCAGGATTAGGATTTTAGTAATGGGTCCGAGGATATCGAGGAGCGTGTCCTGACAAGCCCGCCAGGATCTATCGATGCCCCTCTTAGGGTCTTTAACAAACTTTTGGAGAAAGGTGCCATGCGCGGGTCAATCTCTGGGGTAGCCGCCACCTTTCCCTCCAAAGTAGGACGGGGGCACTCCGCCCGCAGACAGCTCCTATCGGCCGGCGGATCCTACTGGCTACATACTGGGCTACTTTGTCAGAGGGGGCCCAGTCCGAGGACCGGGGATGCAGGACATCATTGGGGTCGAGCATGTCTGAGTAGAGGTTCTGCGGGTCAGAAGGAGGGTCAGGGCGGGCGGGGCACCAAGGACAGGAAGGGCCAGGTTCATCGTCCGCATCCCCTGTATCGCCGTCCCCCGGGGGAGTTGAAGGCCCCTGAACCGGCTTGCTCGCCAAAAACGCCTGCTTAAGGCGGGCGAAAGCATCCAAATCCACCCCAGAATCCCTAGGACGCTTAGCAGGTGGGGCTTGGGAATCGGCGGGAATAACACTGTCGCCGGGCGCAGGGGCAGGGAGGGTTTGAGAAGCCTTGGTGAATTGAGCGCAAGCTTGATCAATAGGACGAGACAGGCGATCCTCTAAAGGAGCCATGGCCTTCTCCACTGCCCTGTAGATGGAGTCGTCCACCACGCTATAAAAATCATCATCCCACTGAAGGGACGTGAGGGGATCCTCCTCCCACTGGTCATCCTGGTAGGGCTCCTCTTGATATTCTTCCATTAGATCAGGAAGCAGAGCGCCACTCAGGTAAGTGGGTAATTAGTGAGGGTTAGCCTCAACTACGTAGGAAAGGGCTGGGTGACAGACTAATGTGGGGCGAGCTATGCCCGCATGAATACTGGGCCAAAAAACCCTGGGACACACAGCCCTGGTGCAGTAGGTTAAGGGGGCGGCCTGCCAGAAAGAAACTGTCCCACTACAGACCCCAACAGGAGCGTTATAGATAAGGCCTAAAGGTACAGGCCCCCTGAGCAGTGTAAAAACACTAACACCAACACCAACACTGCCTAATGGCAGGTACAGACTCGCCTTTAGAGCGCGAGTGTTCCTCGGGGACGCAAAATGAAGAAAATGCTGCCTAAAAGGCAGCTCTACAGACCACAACGGACGTGCTGGCAAGCAAGGCTCCTACGATCGTCCACGTCTCCGTTGAGCAATGCGGGGAATGCCGGAGACGCGGACGAATGAGAGGACGCGTCTATGCGCCCTCTAGCGGTGGGAGGAGGACACAGCGATCCCACACCACAGAAGACCCGGCCGTTAGGGAGTTAGACGCTCCCACGGCCAAGCGAGGGACCAAGTAGCGGTCGCCTCGCAGAAACGGGGAAAAATATTGCCAAGTAATAGTAATGCCAAGAAAAACACAAAACGTGCCTCGCGCGCAGCACAAGAACAGAAAACAGGCACACTACAGGCCAGCAGGTAACGCGCTATATGAGTACTAAGATAAACCAGTGAGGGAAAACCCCAGAACAGTAACCACAAGCATAATATGTAACCACACTGCGCGCAGCACCACCAGTGAGAGCAAAACACTTAAAACTGTATGAAACACTGTATATAATTACACAGCATGTATATAATTACACAGCATAAAAACGACACTTAGCTTTGGCTGCAGCAGCGAAGAAAGAGGGACAGTGAAGAGGGACAGAGGACTACATACTCTTGGGGGCCCTGTGATTGGTGCATTGCAAGAGGACTGTCTATCCTGGGACTCTCTATTGTTTCTTTCCTATTCCCTTTGGTTCATGGGAATATTAGTTTGTAATCTTTGAATGGCTGCTGTGAATAAAGCGTAGAAAGTTTAGCATAATCCTCGCCTCCAGTCCTGACATAGAATTGTTATTACACTGTGCTAAATCCTGCAAGCTGGTATTTTGTTGCATGGAATCTCACAGACTAGTGTAATAGGCAAGGGATTTGGATCCACCTGAACAAAGTACTTGGTTAGGCGATTTTCAGTATGGCAAGCATTCTTAGGCTACATTAGAACAGATTTTTATATTGTTTGATAACTGTCTTTTGTACTTATTTGTAATTTTATTATGGTATACCAGATAGTTGCCTTGTAGGAAGATTTCTGCACCAATAAAGTTAGTCTCAGTTGGTTATGGATGACAAATCAATGATAAATGATTGTTTATAACGACAAGTTACGATAAAAGCAGTATGCCTGACATTTTGATTGTGAAGAGCATATATTAAAGTCATTTAAGGGTAGATTCTTATTACTCTGTATAAAAACCTACAGATAGGTATTTTGCTTCAAGGATTCTCACAGATAAGCATAGTAAGCAAGCAGTTTGCAGCTGGTTACCCTGACAAACTGTGAGTTTAGAAGATTTGTACTTCTTTGTTAAACCCTCTTAGAAGAGATACTGTTTTGCTGTGCCAACTGTAATTGTGCATACTATGTAATTTTATGGTTGTATGCTTGATGGTTGCTTTGTGGTAAAGCTGTATGCCTAGTACAGTAGGCTTTGGTTGGTTATGGTGATAAGCCATTGATCACAGCTGCAGACCTGATTGGTTCATTATGAAAAATCAAGGGCCCAATTATGTACATTTGATACTCAAGTAAAAATAGATCTAATGCTGTTTTGCACCTTTTTGCTTCTTCCATGTTGGTGAATGGTGTTTGCTCCAGTCTATGTTGTGCAAAGAAGTTTGCTCTACTACAAAAATGGAGGGAAATGTTTCTCTAACCATTGCAAATTCTATTTAACATCTATTGCTTATAAATCGTTTTTCTGGTTGAATGTAGTTGTCGCATAAAAAACATTGACATATAAATAATCTTTGAAAAAAAAAAGATGTTTAAAAGTATTGTGATTAATTTGTGCTGCTTTTGTGATAAGAAACCAATCAAACCTATTTTCTCTTAATTTAGTTTAATGTTTTACTTTTCAGAATTAAACATGAATGTATTTGTGTCATTTCCCATTATACAGACACAGGATCAACCCAGTGTGCTGTGATTGTTGACCTGCTGCAAAAACCTTTATTTTATACAGGTCTAGGAAAACCTGTTTTTTCAATTTGTAAAATATAAGGAACTGATGCTGCCAAAAAGCATGTGCCTATGTCTATTCTTGTTGTTTTATTTGTAACTTGACCATGCATATGTTGAGCATTATCTGTACAACATCAGAAATCTAGTGACGGAAAGACAGCTCAACGAGGTTGGAGGGCGCAAAGGTAGGGGAGAAGGCAGGTGTGATAGAGGGGTCTTCCTTATAGTGAAAGTCATCTCTGTCTTGCTCCAAGGCAGAAGGAGATTGTAAGAGGAGTGACTTTTAGCATCCTGCATGCCGAACTGGTGGGTTGGGTACAGGAGGGAATAGAAGGGGCGAAAGGTAGTCTCATGTGTGAATGTGGTGCCTGTGACACTGTGACTAAGGTTAGGGTTAGTATTTGAGACATTGCCATTTAAAAAATAACACCTTGAGGCCAAGGGCAGATAACCAGAGGTTTTTCATCTCTGATAAGGCTGCAGAGGCAGGTTGAAGTGCCAGCAGCCACATTCAGGTCATATGTGATACATTTATTTTGTTGCATATGTATGTATATGGTATTTCTATAACGTGAATCTAGCCAAAAGGCAGTGGAGCGCAGTACAAGGTCAAAGGCAAGCTTAAAGACAATGAGTAATTGCAGAAAAGCTGGTTTGTTGACAGTTAATGCTTTGTGATGTAGTGTTCGGTAAAGAGGTAAGCCTTAACCCATTTCCTAAATTAGTGCAGTGTTGGGAAGGTCCTGATGAATACTGGGATGTTGTTCCAGATCTTGGGTGCATAGATGCAAAAGGCATGTTGTCTTGTGCTTTATCAGGGCTCGACAAATCTTAAAAATCGTACTTGACCTGCAGGTCTAGTGACTAGAATTTTCTACTCGACCTAACATCAATGTACTCGACCCACAAATTGGTTGCATACAAATTTTCTTCAAAACATTTGCAGAGCAGTTGATCAGTGACCAGTAAGACATGATCACATTTTTTAGCCTCATTACCATTCTCACTGCAATGTTTTGAAAGTTACGAGCATGGCCTTGGATAAACACCCCAAATGCAATATATGGCTCCCACCACTGAGGAGACAACTCAAATCAGCACTCCTTGATGCAATATACTTATCGCTAAACCAAATAATAAATACATGTGGTAATCACTTTAGGAAAATCTTTAATCGTCCATTGTATTTTAGGTTAATCCATAATCCGTAGTAACAAATCCTTGTAATTCAATTCTTTATTACAAAAGACATATGTAGTTGGGTAATATTTCCATTCACAGGAATCCTGTCTCAAAACCCCGATGCATTTCGGGTACAACCCTTCTTCAGGGGATAAATCTCTAAAAAGAAAAACTAGGTTGCTAAGTACACCTCGAGTAGAATGCGTATCTGTGATTAAGAAGTGTTAAAAAATGTGACATGCTAAAGAATCCATCACCAAAAAAACCTGCTATGTTTTCCTTGTAAGTGTTATCCGTTAACTGTGCAAAAAACGGTAAAAATTGGATTTAATAAATTGAACGAAAAGTGAACTGAATCGCGGGTCTTCTAAAAACTACCAAAATGTGGTTAATCGGAAGTGAATAATGATAACGGATATCGTGTGTGTTAAGTTCTTGGTAGAAAGTAAAAATGTGAACGTCCGAGGCTCAAAAAGATTTACCCGAATGCGGTAAATCGGGAGTAAATGGTGATGTAAACAAAGAAGCCAAGAAATAAAGAAAATAATGAATATAGAGTGTGTTAAGTTCTTAGTAAAAATGTAGACATCTGACGCTTTGAAAAGTTAAACGGGGAGAAAACGTACGGTACAACCTGACGATTAATACCTGTGAAGAGTGCTCGCACGAGCATCCGCTAGTCAACTCTCTCGTCTCGGAAATGCTGTTGTCAGCGTCTTAAGACCCGGTGGTGATTAGTATAGTGAACCCGGAAGTTAATGCGTGGTGAATCATGGAAAGTGACGGTGAATAAGAAACAATGTCGGGTGTCTGAATACGAAAAAAAGACTCTAATGGATTTAATCGAAGATTGAAGTATGAAAAAGAACTGTGGTGTGCAAACAAAACTTAATCAAAACACTCATAATATAATGCATATTAACTTAAAAAAAGAATCAAACGAGGCTGAGAATAGTTGATTAACCTAAAGACCCACTGTTGAATGGTACAAAAATAAACAACATGTATAAAAAATAGTGAGGGGAAAATTATAAGAAATATATATAAAAAAGAAATATATATAAAAAAGAAAAGAGAAAGAAATTACGAAAATAGTTTATGAAGGAAAGTCTAAGACTGAGTAATATTAAAATGATGATTGAAATAATAAATTGTGCAATCCAATAAGGAACAATAAACATTATTATACATGTGTAACAAGATATTGAGAGGAATCTTTAAGGTAACAATTAAATTCACATCGTTCGTTGAGGCCTTTCGGTTGTATTGAGTTCAATTTGTATATCCAATAAAGTTCACGCTGTATCAAAAAAGAAATTGTTGTCTCTGCCTTCTTTGCAAGGAACCTGTTCCAGTATCAAAAATCGTAACTGACTTATATTGTGATTCATAGTGGAAAAATGTACAGCTACTGTTGATTTGGTGTTCTTCAATCGTATGTTGGATTTATGTTCAATTAAACGTGTTTTAATTTTTCTTTCGGTTTTCCCTACATAGGGTAATCCGCAGGGACACTTTAATAGATATACAACGTTGGTAGAATCACAAGTGGCAGATACTTGTAGTTTGATAGGTGTCCCTTGAGTAGGATGCTTCAAAGTAGTACCTTTTATGATGTTATTGCAACTCCCACAATTGTGACAGGGGACAGGGAATGGTACCACTATACACTTGGTTGACTTTGTCGGATTTCATCTGTAAAATTTGTTGTAAATTTTGGGTACGTTGGTAAGCAAAAATAGGTAATTGTTGGAATATACCTTTAAAGTCGCTTTCTGATTGCAGTAACGGCCAATATTTGCAGATAACGCTTTTGATGTGTTTACTGCGTGTCGAGTATTTGGAAACAAATACCATGCGTTCAGCATTCTTTTGAGACCGAGCATTGATTTTAAGTAATTCGGTTCTATTTTTTAGATCAGCTCGTGTCTCAGCTTGTTTAAGAATAGTCTCTGGATATTCCCTTTGTCGGAATTTTGTTAAGACTTTATTTTTGTTCTCCGAATATAATTCAGGGGTAGATGAGATCCGCTTAACCCTGAGTAATTGGGAATATGACAAATGTTTTTTCAAGCTCATCTGATGGAAACTGGAAAAATGTAAAACATTGTTCCTGTCTGTTGGTTTGGAGAACATAGTAGTGATGAGCTTGTTGCTTTGAAGAGTGATTTGAACATCCAAAAAAGAAATAATGTTTTTACTGCAACAGTGTGTGAACTGGATACGGTCATCCATGGTGTTGATGGAGGTGATGGCTTGTAGAAGGTGAACTTCTGGACCTTTCCAAATTAAACAAATGTCATCAATATAACGATGGTAAGTAACCAGATGGTCATGCCAGGAGGGTTTGGACAGTATGTGATCTAACTCAAAACGGTGCATGAAAAGATACGCATACGCCGGTGCTGCACAATTGCCCATAGATGTGCCTGAGAGTTGAGTGTAAAATTGATCTTGCCAGGAAAAGTAACTGTGGTACAATGTAAAGTGCATCAATTCAAGTAAAAAGACTTTCAAATCTTCATTGATGTCAGCTTCAATGAGAAAAGATTCCATGGCTTGTAGACCCAAATCATGTGGGATTGAAGTATACAAAGAATTCATGTCAATTGTACACAATGTTAGATCATCATATCCTTGAATATCAATGTCATTGAGTTTGTTAATATAATCTGTGGTGTCTTGAAGGTAGGTTGTCATCTTTTGTACAAGTGGTTGTAAATGTCGATCAATGTACTTGCCGATAGGTTCATGGATAGAATTTTTGGTACTCACTATCGGTCTGAAAGGTGGTTTGGTCAGGCTTTTATGAATCTTAGGAATCATGTACAAGTACGGTGTGCTAGGGTACTCTTTGATAAAATATTTCTTGTCACCGTCCGTGCAGAGAGAACTGCATGAAGAGTACAAAACTAAAGTGATCAGAAAAAATAATCTTACAATAAGAATATTGGCAAATAATGAAAAAATCTTGTTTAGTAAAGTTGATAAAGGTGGCGCTTTAGTTATACTTGACACTGATTTCTATCTTGAAAATGTACGTGCTCATGTTTCGGATAAATCCATTTACATGGAACTTAACTCCAATCCTACGCACAAATTTTCCCTTGTTCTTAAAACCATTATAGACAAAGCTCTACATTGGGGAACAATCACGGACCGTGACAAGAAATATCTTATCAAAGAGTACCCTAGCACACCGTACTTGTACATGATTCCTAAGATTCATAAAAGCTTGACCAAACCACCTTTCAGACCGATAGTGAGTACCAAAAATTCTATCCATGAACCTATCGGCAAGTACATTGATCGACATTTACAACCACTAGTACAAAAGATGAGAACCTACCTTCAAGACACCACAGATTTTATTAACAAACTCAATGACATTGATATTCAAGGATATGATGATCTAACATTGTGTACAATTGATGTGAATTCTTTGTATACCTCAATCCCACATGATTTTGGTCTACAAGCCATGGAATCTTTTCTCATTGAAGCTGACATCAATGAAGATTTGAAAGTCTTTTTTCTTGAATTGATGCACTTTACGTTGTACCACATTTACTTTTCCTGGCAAGATCGATTTTACACTCAGCTCTCAGGCACATCTATGGGCAATTGTGCAGCACCGGCATATGCGAATCTTTTCATGTACCGTTTTGAGTTAGATCACATACTGTCCAAACCCTCCTGGCATGACCATCTGGTTACTTACCATCGTTATATTGATGACCTTTGTTTAATTTGGAAAGGTCCAGAAGTTCACCTTCTACAAGCCATCAACTCCATCAACACCATTGATGACCGTATCCAGTTCACACACTGTTGCAGTAAAAACATTATTTCTTTTTTGGATGTTGAAATCACTCTTCAAAGCAACAAGCTCATCACTACTGTGTTCTCCAAACCAACAGACAGGAACAATTTTTTACATTTTTCCAGTTTCCATCAGATGAGCTTGAAATAACATTTGCCATATTCCCAATTACTCAGGGTTAAGCGGATCTCATCTACCCCTGAATTATACTCGGAGAACAACAATAAAGTCTTAACAAATTCCGACAAAGGGAATATCCAGAGACTATTCTTAAACAAGCTGAGACATGAGCTGATCTAAAAAATAGAACCAAATTACTTAAAATCAATGCTCGGTCTCAAAAGAATGCTGAACGCATGGTATTTGTTTCCAAATACTCGACACGCAGTAAACACATCAAAAGCGTTATCTGCAAATATTGGCCGTTACTGCAATCAGAAAGCGACTTTAAAGGTATATTCCAACAATTATCTATTTTTGCTTACCAACGTACCAAAAATTTACAACAAATTTTACAGATGAAATCCGACAAAGTCAACCAAGTGTATAGTGGTACCATTCCCTGTCACAATTGTGGGAGTTGCAATAACATCATAAAATGTACTAGTTTGACGCATCCTACTCAAGGGACACCTATCAAACTACAAGTATCTGCCACTTGTGATTCTACCAACGTTGTATATCTATTAAAGTGTCCCTGCGGATTACCCTATGTAGGGAAAACCAAAAGAAAAATTAAAACACGTTTAATCGAACATAAATCCAACATACGATTGAAGAACACCAAATCAACAGTAGCAGTACATTTTTCCACCATGAATCACAATATAAGTCAGTTACGATTTTTGATACTGGAACAGGTTCCTTGCAAAGAAGGCAGAGACAACAAAATTGTTTTGATACAGCGTGAACTTTATTGGATATACAAATTGAACTCAATACAACCGAAAGGCCTCAACGAACGATGTGAATTTAATTGTTACCTTTCAGATTCCTCTCAATATCTTGTTACACGTGTATAATAATGTTTATTGTTCCTTATTGGATTGCACGATTTATTATTTCAATCATCATTTTAATTATTATTTTAATTATTAGTTGACTCAGTCTTAGACTTTCCTTCATAAACTATTTTCGTACTTTCTTTCTCTTTTTTTCTCTTTTCTTTTTTATATATATTTCTTTTATATATATATTTCTTTTCATAATTTTCCCCTCACTATTTTTAGGTCGAGGACTACCGGTCTGCCGAAGGCAGAACAGGAAGTCGGAGATTTAATGTTTTCTAGAGTGGCTATTTAGCCCGCCTCTCTTTTTGCTTCTCCTCCATTGGCTGGCTTCCTAAACGGAGGCCAGCCATTGGAGGAGAGAGCCGTCCCTCCAAATAGGCTCCGTCTTTTTCAGATTCGGGGGCGTGTTCCTTGCTGTTCTTTCCACTTTTTCGCCACGCCCTTTTAGAACAGCAGGAACACGCCCCCGAGTCCGAAAAAGTTTCGATTCTTCCATCCGCCATTTTTATGCTGTTCTCTGGCCGTGAGGCTCTTTTTGCTGTTGTGCCGCTGTACCGATCCATGCTGGTATTCAGTGTCATCGGGGTGCTTTCTCATCTTCACTCGGCCCCTCTCGTGTAAAATCCTCCGTGTCATTTGTACCCACGCCTTCTCGTGCTGTGCATCTTCAAGCCTTGTGTCCCTTTGTGCTTGGGGCGGGCAGCCATGCCATGCCCTGGCTGATGATGCGGCCTAAGGTAAAGCGGCGATGTCTTCTGGAAGCGGCGCGTGGCACGACTTGTCCAGCTGAATTAGTAATGTTAAGTGTTGTATTATTGTATTTTAAAAGCAGTCCGTCCCTGTCAGTGCAGGGACGTCTCTCCGGGACAGCAAGGGATCCTTGTGTATTCTGATGTTTGCTGTCTTCCCGCAGCATTGGGGAGCAGGGCGACGACCCTTATTTCCCGTCTCCCTGCGACCTATTCCCCACCGGCGCGGCCGACCCTTCTTGACCCCAGGTTTCAAAGCGCCATCCTGCAGGGTGTCCCCCGGTGAGGCGTCCGGGCGTTGGATGTGTCTGCGTTGGTTTCAAGGCGCTGAATGGAGCGGTTCTCAGGCGCACTGGGGCTACTGCTGTGTCCGTTCCTTTCTTCAGCATTGATGTACATTTCATCACTTCTCTCAATGGCTGGTGACGTCTCAGGATAGAGCAGCGTCTGTGTTCTTCAATTGTTGCGGTGCCCTCCGTGGCCCCCGGGACCTGGTGGTCTCATAGTCCTGAGGTAGCACGCTAGCGGCCAGGCCGTCCTCGGCTTAAGTGCTTCTGGCTTTCCACGATCAATATGTTGTTGCCTGCAGCTTCTCTCATTCCGCAGAGAGCAGAACATACCTTCTCAAGGGCTGGATTAAGCACCTCTGCGGGCACCCGCAGTGCTACGCTCTGTCCACAGACCGGCCATGCCGCCCGCTTGTGAGGGTACATTCAACCTTCACCTCTCGGCCTGTGAGGGGAGTCAGCAGTTAGCCGGCGCACGCCAATCTTGCTTTAGTTGGTTTCGTGTTTTATAAATGTATGCCACAAAGCTGTGTTTAATGTGTGAATGAAAGCTGACGCTGGTGCCCTCTCCAGTGTTAACCTCGGGTGCTGCCTGCTGGATCCCTTTAAGTGCTCCTGGGTTTGGATGACTAGTGTTGGGGTAGGTTTTTAGGAACGTTGTTTGTTGGCTACAAAGCAGTGCCGCCATCTTGAATGGCTAGTAGTGTGACACTCGGTCATGAGCCTCATCAGGGTAACTTTTCTCTTGCAATTGAAGATTAAAACTCACTGTCACTGTGTTATCTGAATACGGTTCTGTGCCCCTCACAGCCAGATTGCAAACAGTGGGCGAGGTTTCAGGTGACTAAAGTCACCGCAGACCACCAGTGTCTGTCGACTGGACCTATTAGTCGTCACTGCCATCCTTGCCCAAAAAGTGTTCATTAGTTGTGGAAATAAGGCACATCTCGGTTCAGGGGTGGGAGAGTATGTGCCCCCACTGCACCTGTTGCACCAGATTTGGGTGTAATAAGCGTCTGGTTGTACGAGCGTGTGTGTGACAACAGGTATACAAAATGCATCCTTCCATAGCGTCTAGTGGGAACCCCCCCCTCCCCCGGGCAGATCTGATATTAAGTTTAAGCCTCTCTAGTCCAGTGTAGGACATAATTTGCCTACTTTTACCATTTGTGCAAATTTAAAAGTAGACCTAATCAGATTAACAATATAAGATGGGCCGGAAAGAGGAGTACGACTGTAAAGGATTGTGGTTGATGGGGTATAGTGTCCAAAACATGAACACTTGCGTTCATTTAAATGTACAGAGCAGCCCATTAGGCTTGTGTGGAGGAAACTTGTGCTCGCATGTCATGGGCATTGCTTAGTGGTTGAAGGCTATAGAGATGGATTTTTAAATCTGTCCCTCCATGCTGCGTCAGGAAGAGTATGGTATTATTTTGAGCACCCAGTACGGTCTAGTGACGGGAGGATCAGGGTGTGTAGGCTGTAGGCGAAGAAGGGAGGTATGGACAATGCTAGTTGCTTACACCAAGCAGCACAGGTAGTGAATGGTCGGCTGTGTTAAAGCAGATCAGGGGGGACTGACAGCGCTGTTTTCTTAAAGCGCTCTATACAGACAGGTGAGTCGTTTGTGTCTTGTGCGCGCTTTTCGTTGGGAGCTTGTGGAACTGTGGCCCTCTGTTCCCGGCTGCCACATAATTAACTTTAAAATGAAGAGGTCTTGAACGAAGAAGCGCTGTTCTCTGCGAACACTTAAAGAATGTTCTTTGGCACTATACGTGAACTCAGATGACGTGCTCTACAATACTGATTAAGTCGTCAACAACTACGTTAAAAATCCTTATGGCCATCTAAGTCCACGCTGCAGGTCCCGTTTATATTTATCTTCACCTTAGACAATTTGTGTTTTCCATAACTCTCTCTACCTCACTACTCCACAATATCTCACTATCACAACTTCTCTCTCTCAAAACTTCACTACCTCACTCTCTAGCTCACAACCTCACAACTTCACTCTCTCTCACTCACTACCTCAATCACTCTCTATCTCACTACCTCACTCTTTCTATCTCAATAACTCACTTTCACTCTCTCTTTCACTACCTCTCTCTCTATCTCACTACATCACAACATCACTATGCTTATATATCACTACCTCACAACATCCCTCTCCCTCACTACCTCACTCTTTCACTACCTCACTCTCTCTTTCACTACCTCACTCTCTCTATCTCACTACCTCACTCTCTATCTACCTCTCTCTCTATCTCACTACCTCACTCTCTATTTCAATACCTCACTCTCTCTCTCTATCTCACTACCTCACTCTCTCTCTGCTAATGCAATAGGTATCACATATGCAAAAAAAAGCTAATGCCAATAGAAATGACAATGCCATTTATTTAGGGATATAAAAATGATAAAAAAATAATGAGCAATACCAATAGCTCTACCTATAATATTGCCGAGACCATTGCATTGTAAATGCTTGTTTATACATGTTGTTTATTTTTGTACCATTCAACAGCGGGTCTACTTAGGTTAATCAACTATTCTCAGCCTCGTTTGATTCTTTTTTTAAGTTAATATGCATTATATTATGAGTGTTTTGATTAAGTTTTGTTTGCACACCACAGTTCTTTTTCATACTTCAATCTTCGATTAAATCCATTAGAGTCTTTTTTTCGTATTCAGACACCCGACATTGTTTCTTATTCACCGTCACTTTCCATGATTCACCACGCGTTAACTTCCGGGTTCACTATACTAATCACCACCGGGTCTTAAGACGCTAATAATGGCATTTCCTAGACGAGAGAGTTGACTAGCGGATGCTCGTGCGAGCACTCTTCACAGGTATTAATCTTCAGGTTGTACCGTACGTTTTCTCCCCGTTTAACTTTTCAAAGCGTCGGATGTCTACATTTTTACTTTTTACTAAGAACTTAACAAACTCTATATTCATTATTTTCTTTATTTCTTGGCTTCTTTGTTTACATCACCATTTATTCCCGATTTACCGCATTCGGGTAAATCTTTTTGTGCGTCGGACGTTCACATTTTTACTTTCTACCAAGAACTTAACACACACGATATCCGTTATCATTGTTCACTTCCGATTAACCACATTTTGGTAATTTTTAGAAGACCCGCGATTCAGTTCACTTTTCGTTCAATTCATTAAATGCAATTTTTACCGTTTTTTGCACAGTCAACGGATAACACTTACGAGGAAAACATAGCGGGTTTTTTTGGTGGTGGAATCTTTAGTATGTCACATTTTTTAACACTTCTTAATCACAGATACTCATTCTACTCGAGGTGTACTTAGCACCTTATTTTTTCTTTTTAGGGATTTCCCCTGAAGAAGGGTTGTACCCGAAATGCATCGGGGTTTTGACACAGAATTCCTGTGATTGGAAATATTCCCCAACTACATATGTCTTTTGTAATGAAGAATTGAATTACAAGGATTTGTTACTACGGATTATGGATTAACCTCAAATACAATGGACGATTAAAGATTTTCCTAAAGTGATTAACACAGTATTTATTTGGTTTAGCGATAAGTATAACGCATCAAGAAGTGCTGATTTGAGTTGTCTCCCCAGTGGTGGGAGCCATATATTGCATTTGGACTGTTTTATCCACAACTCTTGGTCAGGAGGTGGATCTCTATAGCACCCTAATAATACTAAAAGGACAGGTGAAGATTATTCCAGACAAACACTTGGAGTGCAACCTGTTTGCTTTTTTCTTGGATAAACACTCTCATCAGAACTCGGGTACACCACTGAACCTTAAACATACTAGAGTGCGGCCTCAGATAAACACTCTTAGCAGTACTCGGGTACACTACTGTACATTACACATACTTAGGCTGTCCGGTTTTAGGTTTAAACCTATAATAACTGATAAAACCCCACTGAAAGAGAAATAGCCCTCACCAGTGAAAACATATAAACACTGAAAAAACACCTTCACAACCACAAACTAAATGCCATTCAAAGGAAAAAGAGAGTGAAAGAGTCATTTCTTTCTTCCTAATACGATGTAACTCTGTTATACAAGCTAGCACTAAGAAAGTCTGGGCTAACATTATTCTGCTTGAGTTTTGTTGTTTAGGGATGCCACTAAAATATTGTTTCTTCTTCCTTTTGTTTTTTTCAGTTTTGTGGTCTTTGGTCTAAAGGTACAGGGTTTAGAAGCATGTTTTAGATTTTGTTTAATTATTTTATAAACTGTAGAGAATCAGGAAGTATCAAAGTAATTTTTGATACTTTGGCTGCGTTTGATTCTTTCACTGATAGGTAAAATAGCTGGTTTCATAAAGATCTTTCCTAATATGTGTCATTACATTTACCCACAGAGAATGGGTAAAAACCCTTAATACATCAGCCCCCAGTTTCTAGTGAGTCAGTATTGATTGTAGGTGAATTTCCAACACCTCAGGATTTAAACATTCAATGCAAGGTATAGTGACAAGTATATGTGAAAAGAGCACTATCACCAAGCATCTGGGAAGTGGTTAAAACATGACATCAGACTTTTGGAAAACATGGAACGCAGAGTCACTTGGAATGCTGTGCAAAAAATGTTCTTTCCAAGTTACACAAAGATTGGAGTGATATTGTTTGTATTTTCAGTGATTCAGCTATGTATATGAAAATGTTGTGTGATGACCTGTCAAAATTGATACCTGAGCTGAAGTGCTTCCCTGGAGGAGATCCTTGCCATTTGTTAGATGGTATGCTGAAAGCATCTTTACAATCTTTAGAGTTTATGAGGAATGCTATTGACTTTTTAGTCCATTCTGGTGCACTGTTTTCTTATGCACAGGAACTAAAACGCAATTATTTACCATTTCGTGCTTTGTGGGGCATCAAAGATAGAGTCATCCCAACTGTGTCCCTTAGCTGATGGTTCTCAATCCAAGGGGTTATGAATGCTATATTATCCATGTGGCAACCGTTTACAGAATCTTTGCAGAGTGATATGCCAAAGGCAAGAAATGTGAAGATCTTTGGTCACATATTGTTAGTCATGTGATAAAAGTACACTCTACTGCATTCTTAGGTTTTTACAGGAAAACATAACTGCTGTAGTGGACATAATAAAAAGACTAGAGTCTGAAAACACCCTTGTCTGCCAAGTATTCAGCATATTTGGTGTAGATGTGAAACATCTCATTGAGAGTGGGCTGGGCGACACCTTTAGTGACTTTGGAACTGCAGCAAGTTCTATGTTGTAGTGCCTGCCACTTGGTAAGCAAATAACTCTGAGGGCATAAGCGCCCGTGTAAGTGCAAATGTTGCAGAACCTTTCTGTTGCAGAATCGCAATCTTTAAGTGAGCCAGTTTTGGCATGGAAAGCTGTGTGAGTGGCCAGAGTTACAAAATTGTGTACTGGCTGCTTTGGCGTTGTCCATCCCAAGTTCCGATGTTGAGAGGGCCTTTTCACAGAAGTTTACATGGGAAAGAGCGAGCACACATGACCAAAGACTCACTGAAGTATTACATGGTGTACTATAATAAGTTTAATTTGCAAAAATTTATTTGGACCTCATATACACTATACTTACATTGTCCATACCATGCACTATCAGTGCAGAAAGCAAGCAATAATAAAAGCATAAACACTGGAAAAACACTGTTTCTGTAGTTTTTAATGGCACGAACATGTGTAACTACTGATAATCACTGTTTTTTTAAGGTATTGAAATCACTTGAAAACACTGAAAAAACCCCACCAGAATTTACCAAAACTAGAAACTGTAAACAGGAAAGCCTACACATACTAGAGCATGGCCCCTGGATGAATACTCTTAGCAGAACTCAGGTTCACCTCTGTACCGTAAACATACTAGAGTACGGCTCCGGTGGCTCAGCATCCTGTGATTCCAAGCAAATCACTTAATCTCCACGTGCCTAACAAAAAAGAGTGTCGCCTTGTGTAACGTAACTGGTGCTCATGTAAAGCACTCCAATACCTTCAGGTCGAGTAAGCGCTATATAAATCTGCAAAACAAAAACTCTTAGCAGTACTCGGGTACACCGCTGTACCTTAAACGTATTAGAGTACGGCCCCGGATAAACTCACTTCCCAGAACTTGGGTACACCGCTGTACCTTAAACATACTAGAGCACAGCCTAGGAAAGGGCAGATCGCACCATGGCTTGGGACAGAAGTAACTGTATGACTTGAACGTTTTTACGGGCTCTTGCATTTGTATTTTATGTCCCAGCTATCAGACCAGGCATGCTGTGTAAGCACAACTAGGGCCACATAAACAAAACAGCCCTGCTTGAACGTGACATGATATCGTCATTTTCCATCACTCCTTTCCAGGTCGCTAACGTGGGGACCTGTCTGTCAAGCGACGGTGAAGCCTTTCAGTGCGATTTCACACCATAGATTGTGATTACAACCTGCTCATACATCTGTTTCACTTCCTGGTGGGCTCCACGGCCTGGCCTTTCAACTTAATGAAGTCGGCGCAAGCCAGATCCTCCTTGTGAACGGCCGTGCTTCATATACACTTAATTAAAAATCACCCCGGGAAATAAAAAGATAGGCGTTTAACGTGATTGGTTGTACAATTTGGAGTGGACATATATTTTCGTTCTTGTCCACTTTTCTCCAGCCTCCTTTTATTTTAACCTCTTTTATCTTTGCCAACCAACCCATTCACTCCTTCCTTACTATAGATCGTATTATGCAGCTAAATATTTTTGTAATTAAAATAACAAAGGGTATCGTGGGGCACTGTTTACCCACTGCATCCCGCCGGTGCACCCCCCGACTGCACCCGCCTTGTAGAGCTGGGTAATCCAACATCTAAAGCAAAACCAAAGGAAATGATGGACGGAGTGTTGAACATTGCAAGCACTCACCCCCAGTCAACTGATCTGGGTTTAATCCATCACCGTTCTTTAGCCCACTCTGCCACCCCAGTTCAGACACGGCCATATGCAAATCAGTCTGACCCTGTGCCTCATGGGAACAGTCCAGCCCGAACTGCCAAGCCATGTCTTCTCTGGACCGGAAACAAGCTTCCTAGGACCGGTTTCTTAGATCAGTTGACTGGGGGTGAGTGCTTGCAATGTTCAGCACTCCGTCCATCATTTCCTTTGGTTTTGCTTTGTTCGCCATAAGTTGGCAGGGTATGCTCAGACGTGAGTCCCTTGCTCACTTTGCCACTGGATTCAAGCAAGCCTGGCAGAAGAGGGCTGAAATGCCAGAAACCGGTCCTAGGAAGCTTCTTTCCGGTCCAGGGAAGACATGGCTTGGCAGTTCGGGCTGGACTGTTCAATCAGCCAATCAACACCTTTGCTTTTCCCGCATTTTGTCCCGCATCTGGGTGAATATTTCACCCAGCTGCCCTCTAGAGCCTTCAACCGGCACTGCACTTTAGTACAGCGACAAAGCTCACTCGCCAGGCCGGTCAAGTAGGCCTGAAAACTGTCTCGCCCTGGAAGAAATTGACTCGCATTTGCGAGCGGGCGAGTACATTTTTCGAGCCCTGTTTATCATTTTACGCTTCCTAGTCTTCAATCTGATGGTGTCCCAGCTGCAGGTGTGCCGACAGCCACTAGAGATTGTGAGCTTGTCTGTAAGATAAGCAGCAGTATTGGCTGTAATGGCTTTGTAAGGGACACAACTGGTTTTGAAGATGGTGCGGGCCGACAAGGGGAGCCAATGGTGTTCCATCAGGATGGGGTGATGTCATTATATTTCTTCAGCCCCTGGGTGAAATGTGCTTTGCTGTGTAGGATGCCTCTAAGAGGAGCTAGTGTAGAGGTGGGAGGCCAAAGATGGGGCATTACCACCTTTGGAGAGTACAAGGTTATGAACATCAGTTCTGAAGTCACTTTCTAGAAAAAATATTTTACTTTCCTTAAAAGAACGAACTGATTCCAGGCCACCATTGTGTTTTTTGGCAGTGTGTTTCTTGAGGGTGATATTGGTGTCCAGGGTGAATCCAAGTGATTTAGCATTCAGTGAGAGTTAGGGTTTGAAGATGTCAATGTTTATGTAATTGAGTTAGGTTTTTGCTGTATCTTGTTTGTTGATCTTAGCAAATAACAGAAATCTTGTCTTGCTCGGGTTGAGCTCAGAATAGTGTCCACATCCTGGTGTGGACGATGGGCAAGCAGTGTTTGAGGCTTTGAATGTCTGAAGGAGAGGTGACTTTCAAGTAAATACTACATGTCAATACTGTATCCAGTATTGTAATGCTGTGCACTGGCCCAAAACACTAAATGCCAAATTGGAATGATTGAGGCTTGGAGCAGATGATTCATATTGAGTCACTGAATGGACATATCAATGTTCTTGGAGAGTTCAGATATAGAGCTGCGAGAAGGTATGCACTTCAAACCTATCTTGACGAGGAGGGTGAGGTTAGATCAAGCTCATGTAATTTATGTGGCCACAGTAAAGAAGATGGTGATATATTTGCACTATGTCTCCTTCCTATAAACAGTCAGGCACACAGAGAGGAAACCCTTCAGAATTGCCTAATCCGCCTTCTACTTACACTTTCTAGCAGAGAGTGAAAATAAAAGCCACAACCCTTGATAAAAGCAGCAAAATCAAAGTAATAGACAACAGCTGGTTTATCGGAAACTTGTGTAAGCAGCCCGCAGAGTCTCTTTAGTATATGCATTTGGTACTCTGCAAAAAAAAGAAATACATGATTGTAGTACAAACGAAAATTTGGATAAAAAAGATTCCAAATGTTTAAAGTGAAACTTCCACAGCAAAAAAGAAAATCACTTGTTCATTCCACCCTCTGAACCTTGTGGGACATTTTGTTATTTTCTGAGGTTGGACAGGGGGGAGGGCTTAAATATAAGCCTTGCTTGCAACACAGCCAGACACAATAGTTTCCTGCTTCCCTGGTGTAAGGTTTATAAGAAGAATGTTAGTACAGGTGGAACAGCACTTCTCTAGTGCTATCTCCCACCTGGCCCCACCTGCCTCTGCAATCCTGTGGAACACATTCGCTGCAGCTTCCCAGTTTCTGACCAACAATCCAAATAATCCTAAAAATGTACTGGTGGATCTCTGGAAAGATCATGTGGAAACTAATTTCACTAAATCACCATGCGCCCCTCTAAAGCAAGTGATACAGTAGAGGATTCTTACTTTTAGTACATTTGTAGGTTTCCCCGTAAACAATTCATATGTCTTTTTAGGTGCAGTCTACCAGACAGTGCAAGTTGTTGGTTGGCAAAAAGAACTACTGTCTGCTTACAAAGGGCTTCCAGCTGGAACTGTGCTTACCATTGGTTGGCATTGTTATTATACTCATTTGCTTGCTTTTTATTCATCAACCCATGTGGGTGTTACTTCCTCTCCTTGCGTTTGTCCCTTCCCTGAACAATGGATGCATTACTTGTTCACTTCCATTGATCACTTTTCAAGCACTACATTTTTCTTGCTGGTTAAGCTCTCCAGGAGAGTGTATGTGTTTTCCACCGGTCTCCCTTGTATACTGCTCTTCCCTCCACTGCCTCGCTTCGAGGCCCGCTCTAGCCCATGTGCTTTGCTTTCGCCCCCTGCACTCCACTATACTCTCTCTCTCTCACCCATTTTGTTTTCCTTTCCTCTGTACTGCTTCCCCCACCCGCGCCCTCGGTGTTGCTTGAGCACCCGCCCATCATATTGCTTCTGACCTAGTGCTGGTTCACCCCCCATATTACTTCATTACCCACTTTCACCAACTGGATAGTTTTCCCCAGCCGCACCTAAAAAAATAGAAAAGACCAAAGAAATGTATTAACTGATCCAACCAGGATCGGTAATAGAAAAAAAAAAGTGCCAGCATAATTTTGTAGGTGCACACATGTGTTCTCTGTGTGTTTAAAAAAGGAGGCAGATAGACGCGTCGCAACACCTCCTTTTTTGTTTACTCTTAATCCATTCTGCTTAGACTCATGGTTGCTGAAAAGCATCGCTAAAAGCCCAATGGCAAATCCAATAGGCTCGGAGGCGAGACCTGTTGACTTCCTAGTGATTGTTTTGCACAAAGCAGTCTTTGATGCCTCACACCACCAACTCTAGAACAAATTCAAATTATTTGATTACCTAGCTCAAGAAACAATCTCTGAATGAAGACTGCGCCAAGTGAAGCATGAGAGGCATTCGACAGATAGAGTTTAAAACCACTTTTAACATAGACCATGTCCTTCAGCCGTCTCTGACACACACTCAGAAGTAGTTCCACTGATGGATGATTGCCATTCTGAGCTCTGGAAAAGAGTATGTGCCCTTCAACGGTAAATGCACAGTATTCCTTGTTTCATTTAGCAGCATTGCAATGGTTCAAATGGTTGGTCAGCAACAGCCAAAGCAATTTAGTTGCTAAGGCTTCAACACTGATTCACATTACAGAAAAATGTGAGATGATTCAAGGAATTAAATGCTCGCCACTTACCCCTGCTGAAAACTGAAGTTGATGAGTTGGAATCTGCTCACCCTACCTCTCTTGCATAATGAGGTGGATACATTGAGTACCAATAGACTGGGTTATAGCAGACCCTATTATACTCCTTAAGAGGATACCAAGCAGGGAATGGCCTAGTGGGTATGGCAAAACGATTGTGTTTGCTCTCTTTTTTCTGTGTTTCATTTAGTTGTAAGTAGTGTATATCCTTATATGTTTTCTTTGTTGATGCTAGTCTCAAGCATAATACAAAAAAGGGAACGATCAGCGAGTCCAAAGAGTTTGCTGAAAGGTCATTAGATCAAATTGTCTTTGTAGGCCAATAGACAAGAATTTTTCTTCTTTTCAACCCATCACGAGGCGGGAATCATGATACGATATCCAAAACTGTTTTATTTTATTCTTCAAACATTACAATCCAGCCCAGCCAACATGTTTCAGTATGAGATGGACTTCATCAAAGCTGTAATTGAACATATATGTACACTCTTAAAATTACATAATAACAAATGCATTTTTATTATACCATATCAACGCGTATCAAACAACAGAAACCATGGCTCCCCACTTCCTCAAACAATACATATTAAATAATAATAATAAAAAATCCCATACATAAATATTTCCATGTTGCGCTCTATATTAGATTTTTCATGATCACCACCCCAAACTAACCAAATAACATGTTGTAGGAAAGTGTAATATTATATGGTAAGGTTGTGAAACCTTACCATGTAATATTATCACAATGTCTCAAAGATGATCCTTGGATTCAAGAACAATAATCCTTAACTAAGTCCTGGTAGTGTGGCAATGAGCAGTCAGGCATTACTGGAGGAACATATGTTATGCATTTTATAGTACCATTATGGTGCATAGGTAATTGACACTACTTGAAAGAAATCCAACATTAATTTATAAAAATAGAGGTTATTTTTATATGAATCTAGATACCAATGTGACCTTTGTATCATAAATATCACCAAAGTGATGATTTTTCTAAGCATTAGAGAATAAATGCTTTAAATACTGCAGACATTTAATATTGCGGTCAATGGAAAATTCTGCTAGTTACAAACGTTCACTTAGGGGTTGAGTTCCTTAAGACCCTCGCAGGGTAGAGGTCTTGAGGGGGCCCAGGACCAAGTTTAAACAAAGTTTATTTATTTATTTTTGCTCAAAATATTTTATTGATTTTCAACAGCAACGAGTACAGGTATCAGCCAAAGAATACAGTGTGCAAAAGTGGTCAGCAGTGTGATATATCAAGAGAGGCATGTAGTTTGACCACTTCACAGTTACGGAGTCCGCGTGAGGGGAGATTTAAGGAGACCAAACATTGGAAGAGTATCGTCTAATAGGTTCAACTTAACCTCATCACTAAGGTACATCTACGCAGGTTCATTGTAACCATGCTTGCAGAGGTGACTTCTGAGCTGTCAGTGGGATTTAAAACGGGGCTTTTAACATTGCGGTCAATAGGAAAAGCTGCTTAGTGACAAATGGTCACTTTGGTGTCAAGCTACTTTCTACCCCCACAGGGTAGAGGTCTTTGGGGTCCCAAGACCAAGGTTCAACAGCCGGTTCCCTTTTACCTTGTTTGGTAAGTCCTGGTGCAAAGGTAGCTTCGGACAGTCAATCACCTGGAATCCAAGGATGCTTTTTCTATAGGGACCCTGCTGCCAAGAAGAAGATGCAAGTACACCAGAGTGGGGTCGTTGCTGAGGTCAGTTGCTGTTCCTGGGAGCTGCTCTTAATGCAAAGCCGACTTGCGGGGTCAGTCATCAGCCTGTTGACGAACAAGCCTTGGTTGCGGTAACAGTAATGTAAAGGAACTTTGGCTGCTGGAGGTCCACAGCCGTGAGGTAACGGCTCGAGACTTCAGAGAGAATAGGACTACAACTCCTAGAGTGCACTACACAACTTTTCTTTGGGCCAGCACTTTGGTTCCAACATGTCAGTTTACCTGCAGTTTGCAGGGGACTGGTGCCACCAGTCCAGGGTAGTCCGAGACTGCTTCTGGCTCCCACAGGGGACCCTCTGCCAGGTAGTGCTGAGTTTTGGCCATGGACCAAAGTCGCTGACGCAGTTCCAAGCAACACTGCCACAGGCATCCAGTATCCCTCTCTTCCTTTGTGGCAGGGCAAAGTCTTGTTGTTGGTAAAAATGGTCTTCTGGCTGTCCTTCCTTAGAGTATGTCGATCAGATCTGAGGTTCTGGTTTTAGGGGTTTTGTTTAACTCTTGGGCTTAGGAGAGGTAGTGGCATGGGAGCTAGTAGAAAATGGGCAGCTCCTCCCTACAGCTAATCTGCACGAGGTGACATCAGCCAGTGGCCTGGGTCACTTTATCTACCCAGAACCCACTATTTTTGTCCTCCTAAAGATGGCAGAAGTCCAATTTAGGTGTGCAGATCGACTGCCAACCCTTAGGCGTGTAGTCAGCCTTCTTGGCAGTGCACAAGTCTTGCCTACCTAATTTCCCACCTTGCTCGGGTCCAGCACCCTTAGGGGCAAGAAAGGGGCTTTGCCTTCCACAGGGAGACAACCCTCTTGCAAGTCAGAGGTGGTAAGAGCCTTTGAAGCTCCTCGCTCTGATATCTCACTTCACTAGCCCGCTCAGGGGGGAGGGAGGTGTGACATCCTTCCTGCCTAAGCCTTTTTTCTACCTCCTGGGAATGCATACTACCAGGTGGGAGGTCAGAATTCTGTCTTGGCGGCAGCTGGGGCGGGAAAGCCCAGGCCTGCTAGTTGGGGTAACCAGGTGGGCAACCTCTAAGGTAGCCACCTGGATGCATGCCAGCTTTCTTTCCCTTGACATGGGAGTTGTGTCAAGGGAGAGAAGGAACGTTGTTTAACTCCAAACTCGGCATATTTAGGTGGTACCAAAGGGAGCTAGCAACCTGGGTATGCCTGGGTACTAGTACAATGTTATCCTATGGAACGCCTATCACTTATAGTGCATTTTAACGGTAAAGTCACTATAGAGACATGTAAGCTTGCACTCACCTGTCTACTCTCTTAATATACTGCACCCTGCCACCTGGGCTCAAGAGGCCTACTCTAGGGTTGACTGACATATACTTAAGCAGTGCTGGGACTTTGTCACACAAGGTGAGGACAAAGTCGAATTGAAACAGTGAACACTGTTCCTGCAGTCTGCAATGGCAGGCCTCCTATGATTAGTTTACTTTGGTCACTCAGGGTGGCACAACCAATGTTGCAAGCCCTTAGTACCCCTTTACCAACCATTCCCTGGGAAGCACAGGTACCACTTACTTACCAGGGTTTTTTAAGGGCGGTAAGCTCTTGTCAATTGGGGGTGCCAATTACACATGTCACTTTAGGGGAAAGAACACTGGCTCTGGAGCCCGGTTAGCAGGCTTCAGTGCACTGACAGAGTTGAAAACCAGCATCAAGCAGTTCAAATGGGGGCAAATATTGGGGGGGACATCTGCCGACAGTCTAGTTTCCTACACATGTGCATTATAAGTCATCTTGATACATTATTTATCTCTCTATTTTCTGTAGAAGAGAGGAGGCCTTCAGCAACAAATGCTGCTCTTATGACCTCTTGCCTTACTACAACAACATCACATCAAATTCTACTCACTTTGTAAAATCGTGTAATGTCCTAGGATTATAGTGGACGAGAAACATGTAATGGTTGATTGGTAAGTCACTCCCAAGTGGGTTCTCAAAATAAAATGATAAAAGGCCCCATAACTATTGTATCCAAATCATATATACTAGACAAACCATCCCCAAATCCTAGATGCACATGCTGCAGTCATATTCAAATGTTCTCATTCTTCCTCTATCATCCTATGGTCAAACAATGCCTGTGACATACTCATTCATATTACACCCAACCATATATCAACTAGCATTCACAAAATTTTCCATTAGAGCCACATACACACTCCATCCTTACACAGTCTTACACACCTACATCTACCAAGACACATATTTCTCCAGGTATGCACACTACTAATACCTAAAATCATAACAGGCCACAATGGTGAAATCACCCTCACAACATATCTATTAGTCATGTGCTGTTCCGCACAACATTAGTTCCCACACCACTCACCTGTAGAGTGTAGCAGTATAAGCACGGCACAGCACCAACACGAGAAAATCCTCGTAATCGGCCCCTACGATGAACTCTCTACTTAAAGTATACTGCACCCAATCTGTGTGTCCCAGAGTTCAAATCTACCAATCCTCTGTGCCTGTCATGGAGGCTGTTCGTGTCTCATTAGTCAATCACCTAATCGATTGTACAAACTGTTATTAGTAGACACTTATCGGCTTCGTCACGAAGCCTATTCGTGATCAAGCCTGTTTCACAACTTTATACACAAAGAGCACTATGCGCAATCAATTGGACCCAGAATATAATTCCACCAATCATCGGTTACTGTCATTGAGACAATTTATTTTTTATTGCCCAGGCGCCAAGTCACTTACACAAATATAACATGCAGTGCCATTGGTCCAATCACAGCCCTAGTTTGAGCCTTCATCGTTACCAGGCAAAATCTTATAACTTGTAATGGCCGATTGCTAAGCCCAAATCATAAACTCAAAAGGTCAGTCACATAGTCTAGCGCTTTCAAAATGAAAATGTATAAGTTAACAAACCACCTGTTACTTTGGCGGATTGAACATAGAATATGGATTGTAGAGGTGCCGGCTTGGTCCAGCCAATTGGCATAGCCAACCTGTACGTCCCAAAATTCTAATTCACCAATCCTCGGTTACTGTCATAGAGACAGATTATGCCTTATTGCCCAATCGCTAAATCACTTACACACATATAACAAGTGGTGTATTTGGACTACTTACGGGCCTATTAGAGGTCTAATCTTTACCAGCCCCACTCTTATACCTTCCAATATGGTGATTGCTATGCCCAAATCATAATCTCCCTAGCTCAGACAGTATCACCAGCAAACTGTCCATGCAAATCAAAAGTCACATTGTTCCAAAAAAAGCGTGTGATCCTCAACCAAGGGACGGAGCGTGGAGTGGGGCAAAACATACTGGCCATCACATGTTTCTGCAAACTCAGCAGAAGGAGCATTTAATATGTGTGTCATTTCTAAGTATTATAGGAGGTGCACCCAACACCCATATTGTCACATCACCTCAGCCATCAGCTTGATCCGGCCCATCAGCACACTCATAAAACCAGAAGTCCCCATACCAAGTGTGAGGATTGTAAATCTTAGTACTCTCCTGACTGTGTCATATCCATAGTTATGATTGACTAATGTCAAACTACAAATATTCATACTTATGCCCTTATTAGTAAGGCTTAAATTCTATTTTGTTGGATGTCATAAGGCACGTGATGATTTATACGTCATTAGACAATGAACTTCCAGTCATGTAAAATTTCCCTAGCGTAACTGCGAAATACCTACAGCACAAACTGCATAATGTAGACTGCCCACGCAATATACAAGTCAAAGGTCTATTAAAATGTTATGGAAAAGCGGCTCAAGCAGTGTATATCCATATCTTTTTTCACTTTTTACAACAGTTACCAGCAGTGTGTATGTATGCATGTAAATGTGTATATATATTGTGAGAAATTGCGTTACTGGTTGAATGGGGTGGACGTGGGTCCCTTGCTCGCTTTGCCACTGGATTCAAGCTAACCAGGCTGATGAGAGGGGTGTTACCCCAAAACCTGTCCCAGGATGCTTGTTTCTGATCCAGGGAAGACATGGCATGGCAGATCGGGCTGGACTGTTCCCATGAGGAACAGGGTCAAAACTGATTTGCATATGGTTGCGTCTGAACTGGGTTGGCGAAGTTAGCTAAAGAACGATGATGGATTCAACCCAGATGTGTGACTAGGGGTGAGTTTCTGAAAAGTTTTAGTGCTCCGTCCATCATCTCGTTGTGTTTGCCTTACAGCAACCACAATGTCTTAGTAAGGTACACGCTAACCCCAAATTAACATGTGCTAAAGCCTCTGATAGCTTGGCACAGAGAAGTTAGGCTTAACTTAGAGGCAATTTGTAATTGTGCAGCACATCAGACAGTAATACAGTGAGAACACCACACAAAAAAGGTCCTACACCAAGTTAGAAAATAGAGCAGAGTGTAATAAATAAAAGGAGACCAAAATGTAAAAAATCCAATCAGTAGAACCAATATTTGAAGTTTTTAAATAATATAGTGAAAATAGCACCAAAAAGCACTACTCGGGAAATCTGATCATGCTGAACTGGGCCGAAATCACAAGTTTAGGCCAACCACGATGAAGCGCAGGTGACCTACGGCCCCCAGATCAGTCCAGCGTACGTTTTACCTTCACCAGACAGCGGCAAGAGTCTCGTTTGTTTTGGAGATTGCTGCGAGGAGCAAGAAGAGCATCACAGGAGGCTGTCAGAGTAGCACAAAGATCCAGCCAAGCATTGCAGATGAGCAGGCTGGAGCTTTGTGCTGGTGATCTCCCTCGAGCGGGCGATGCTGGAGTGTGGAGAGTCATCCTGGCGGTGCTTCGAGTAAAATTGCGATGCCAGCGGCGAGGTCTCGATGCAAACAGGTTTGTTCATGGTGGCAAAGAGACCAAAAGCTTGATTTCAGCTCGCTGACCTACATCAAGGGTCCAAAATCTTGGGGATTAAGAACTCACTGCAGCTGGGTCCAGGGGCTGGTACAGGATGTTGGAGAGCCTTTTGTGTCCCTGAGGCTCAGATCAAGAGGCCAGCAGACTAGCCCTTGAAGTCACTCTGGGATCCTGGGTTCAGGATGAAGTTGTAGGTCCAGTTCTTCCTCCCCAGGCAAGAGGGCAGCAGGGCAGTAGTCCCTTCAGAGCAGCAGTCCAGCAGAGTGGCAGACCTTTCAGCAGCACAGCAGTACTTCTTCCTGGGAGAGTATCCACAGGTCCAGAATTGTACTGAAGAGCTGGTGTCTGAGTTCCAGTATTTATACACAGTTGTGCCTGTGAAGTGGCGAGAAACTTCTAGGTGCATGCCGTTGAAGTGCAGTTTCCCTGTCTTCCTGGCTCTGGCTCCAGATTAACTAGAGGGGGTATGCAGCCCTTTTTGTGGAGGCAGGCCACAGCCTATTCAAGTGTAAGTGGGGTTGGGCCCAGCTACTCCCTCCCATCCTGCGAGTGATGGCTCATCCAGTCGCACCTAAGCTCCCCATTGTGCGTAGCTGTCTAGGAGGAATGCACATAGCCCAACTGTCAGCAACAGCCAGAGTGTGACCCAGAAGCAGGCTGCAGGCACCAAGTAGCCAAGGCAAGAAAATACCAACTTTCCAAAAGTGGCAATTCCAGAAATTCAATTTAAAATCCAACTTCACCATAAGTTAGGATTTTTAATTGTGATTTCGTAGACACCAAACATGATCTGGGTGCCTATTACCATTTGGAAATTACACTTATAAAATGTAATACTGTAACTCCAGTGTTAGCCTATGGGAGAGGTAGGCCTTGCAGTAGTGAAAAACAACTTTAATAGATTTTTACTATCCGGACATATAAAACCTAAAAGTGCATGTCCTACTTTTCAAATACATTGCACCCTGCCCTCTGGGTTGTCCCGGGCTCACCCTAGGGGAGACTTATATGTATTAAACAGAAAGGTTTGGGCCTGGCAAAAAGTTTATTTTGCCAGATCAAAGTGGCAGTTTGAAACCGCACACACAGGGTGTAATTGCAGGCCTGGGACATGTTTAAAGGGCTACTTAAGTGGGTGGCGACATTAGTGCCACAGGCCCACTAGTAGCATTTAATTTACTGGTCCTAGGCACAGGTAGTGAGTGCCACATTACTAGGGATCTATAAATAAATTAAATATGCCAATTGGGTATAAGCCAATCTAACATGTTGAAGGAGAGAGCACAAGCACTTTAGCTCGAGTTAGCAGTGGTAAAGTGTGCAGAGTGATAAGACCAGCAAAAACGAAGTCTGAAGGCAAAAAGTTAGGTAGAAAACTATGCCAAGGATGCCAGGTCTAACAAGTCTTATTATTTTACTCAGAATGCTCTTCCCAAACTGTGTAGATCCATGTCCGAATCCAGAGGACCGTGGGTCTTGCTGGAGTTACTGGGCCCAACCGTGGGGCTTGAAGCCTTTTACTCCTGATGTCCCATGGCCTGACCTTCTGTGGGTCCTAAGTAACTGGGCCAAGTTCTAACCCTTTCAGCACTTGACTGTCAGTGGTGAGGCAGTTTAAGCAATCCAATGCTCTTTGGGGGTTTGGGGGGTTAGGTGTGAGGCATGCACAGTCTCAAGATTCAAAGTATACACTGTAACAACAAGATTATTATCCACACAAATACTTGCTGTGATGAAAAAACGAGTATTTTAATGTGAGCACAAAGCAAAGAGGTAACACACTAAATAGCATCCACGGTCTCTTAAGGTCGGTGTTCTAGCATTACCCTTGGTAGTATCCCAGAATCCCTCAAGTTGTTTCTAGTGAGGCTTGTTATTTCCTATTGGGTACTAGAGGCAGCTCCTGGATGCAGCCCAACTGGTCCTCATGTGACAAGACCTAAGTTTGGCCATAAGACACAACTTTGACAGCACTACACACTAAGATCCTGAAGTCCCCAGCAGGCCTACTGGGCTCAAATTGTATTACCTGTCCCAGAGGCAGTTAACAAGTGGAGGAAGACCGGGGCGCGTCTCCCAGTGCTGATGGTCTGTGACCTCTTGCTCTCTGTCACTGATGACGTGTTAGGCCTTCTTCACTTTCCGGACGCCCAGCTGCTGTGTTGGACACCCTCCTTTGCGGTTCCTCGAAATGGATAATTGTTCCTCAGAGCAGTCTGGGCATAACAGGCCCTTGTAACTGTCGCGCTTCCATTGCGTTCCCACTCCTATCACACGGGGTCACTGATGGCTCTGCAAAGGAGCAACTGCCCTTTATTAAGGATGGCATTCACCTGGCACAGGAGGTCACTAACTGGAGCTGCAGCAATGGTCCAGACCAGACGTCTTATAATTTGCTCACCAGAATCCACTCCCAAGGACCACGCTGCTCCTTGCTCCCTCTAAGCGTCTTCTCCTCACAGGGTCCTCTGGTACTGGCAGACAAGCAGAAAGCTGATACTCCAGGCTCAGGGTAAGTGCTCTCGATTCCTGGGTGATGGCCCCCCACCCAGCAGGGAGACTAACAGAGCTTGGTCCCTAGTTCTGGTTCCAGCAGCTTGAAGTATTGGTGATCTTCTCCAAATGAACAGTGCGGTAGAAGGAAGTGTGGGACTTATTCTCCCACCTTTATAGTCTAGAGCCAAACACAAATGTGATTTAGTGTCTGATCCTTTGAATTTCGGATTATGGGTGTCAGCTCTTTGATGTGCTGTTCCCTTATCAGAGGGGCAGTCTGCACAGCAGCTGTGCATATGGGTCTGAAGGTCCCACAAAACAGGCCAGTGGAATAACCTTGGAAAACCTTGGAAAAGGTTCAAAGGCCTTAGCCTTCATCTCGATCAAGATTCTGTGGTCAGCAGTGCAGACAAGTGGAGGAAGACCGGGGCGCGTCTCCCAGTGCTGATGGTCTGTGACCTCTTGCTCTCTGTCACTGATGACGTGTTAGGCCTTCTTCACTTTCCGGATGCCCAGCTGCTGTGTTGGACACCCTCCTTTGCGGTTCCTCGAAATGGATAATTGTTCCTCAGAGCAGTCTGGGCATAACAGGCCCTTGCAACTGTCGCGCTTCCATTGCGTTCCCACTCCTATCACACGGGGTCACTGATGGCTCTGCAAAGGAGCAACTGCCCTTTATTAAGGATGGCATTCACCTGGCACAGGAGGTCACTAACTGGAGCTGCAGCAATGGTCCAGACCAGACGTCTAATAATTTGCTCACCAGAATCCACTCCCAAGGACCACGCTGCTCCTTGCTCCCTCTAAGCGCCTTCTCCTCACAGGGTCCCCTGGTACTGGCAGACAAGCAGAAAGCTGGTACTCCAGGCTCAGGGTAAGTGCTCTCGATTCCTGGGTGATGGCCCCCCACCCAGCAGGGAGACTAACAGAGCTTGGTCCCTAGTTCTGGTTCCAGCAGCTTGAAGTATTGGTGATCTTCTCCAAATGAACAGTGCAGTAGAAGGAAGTGTGGGACTTATTCTCCCACCTTTATAGTCTAGAGCCAAACGCAAATGTGATTTAGCGTCTGATCCTTTGAATTTCGGATTATGGATGTCAGCTCTTTGATGTGCTTTTCCCTTATCAGAAGGGCAGTCTGCACAGCAGCTGTGCAGATGGGTCTGAAGGTCCCACAAAACAGGCCAGTGGAATAACCTTGGAAAACCTTGGAGAAGGTTTAAAGGCCTTAGCCTTCACCTCTATCAAGATTCTGTGGTCAGCAGTGCAGACCACAGCAGCGTCACCATCTCCCTGACAATGAGCCCATGATAAGATGCTCTGCTCCCCTTCTTCCAGTGTGGGTGTTCCCATTGCGGCCCTCATGAATGTCCACAATCCACATCTTCTGTCTGGTGTTGCAGTCTGCACCTCCAAAAGCCTTTCCAGGAGTTGTGTTACCAAAACGTAATCCACAGGCCTCCATGTCATATACCATACACAGGCGCACACACGCACAGGCAGCAATATTTTGGCTTCAGGGAATGTCTGCATCTGTGGTGGCGAAATTTAAATCTGAGCTAACATAAGAAATGGTAAGTAATTTGCAAGTGGAATCAAGGGTGTGTCCTCCTGTAACTCACAATAGTACATGGGATTCTGCAATCCCTGTATTAAAAACCGTCTCTATTGACTTTATATTAGACGACTTGTGAGGGACCCAGTAGCATCTTATAAAGAAATTACGCCAGAACACAATTGTAAAAACATTACAGTTGAGTTCTGATGTCTCAATGTCTGCTGCCTTAGCCAGCAACTGAGAGGAAAGTCAGATCACATCACAGAGCATAATTAAAGTAGCTGTTAAAGGAACAAAACGAAACATAGCTTTTCCTTCTTCTGCTCTGTTTTTGAGCTGTATAGTGACAGGCAGAAAGGAAATCTACATGGCAACATGTTTACTTTTTGCACTCCTTAGGTAATAATAGAGAAGCTAGGATCTCTGCATGTTTCTACACATTCCAAGCTACTTCACCTTTTTTTTTTTTAAACTGACTTGTTTTAGACTGATTCTAATGTACTTATGCAACAAATATACAACAGCTTTATTAATGTGTTTGATTTCGCGCTAAAGATTTTATTTTTAGTCTTCATGTTTGCTAAGATGCTCTGACTTTCATGTGAAAGAGCTACACACCAAGGAAGTAAGTGGGTTGTGGGAAAGGTGATGGTAGGACCATGTATTATAAGGAATAAAGTACCCCCTGTCGTGCATGTTAAGGATATTACATGTCACCTTGTAGTTCCATAACCTTATGAAGGGGCTTAGCTATATATGATCATGGAACTCTTTGGTGACTTGCAAAATCCTAATAATATCCCATATATAATATCTGAGGTTCAGCAGTCCCTATTTTAAAAAGCTGTTTCTAATTTCTTTATAATCATTGACTTGTTACATACTCAGTTGCCTATTATAAAGAAATGACATAGCCACAGAACTGTAATAACTTACTGTTGAGTTCTTACATCATAATGCCTGCTGCCGGAGCCAGCAGCCGAGGGGAAACTGATTGTGTCACTAGCCCAGTGCCAAATTTTCAGTTTGTATATGTATGACATTACCTACAATTTGCTTAAGTGTGACATTTCAATTCCTTATGAGTGAAACTTTATTGTGAGCAGAAAAGCACACAGTCATGTCTGTTTAACCGAACATAGTGCGGGCCATAACGGCCCTTCGTGCCAATGTAGCCTTTTGGTCCTCTCTGCCGTTATCGGTGATGGGGCGAATCGCCATCTCAAAGATGGTGATGCTCCCTCGCCTATTATATTATTTTGTGAATTTGCCTGTTGTCATCCCGCAGTCTATTTTCAACATATTGAATACAATCCTAGTGAAACTTATTTGGGGAACGAGACGCAGACGAGTGAGTCTGCGGAAGCTCCAACTGGAGACCCAGAGTGGCGGCCTGGGAGATCCCGACTTCTGGGCCTACTACTACGCCAGCCAGCTCCAATGGCTGTCGTACTGGACTGCTGGGAGAAATTTACAGGAAATTGGGTATACACTTCGAGATTTGGACCGGGGCGAGCTGCACTCACTGCTCTTGCCTAAAGCCCAAATTCCTGTAGATAGCCCCCCCTATTGAAAACTGCTCTACAATGCTGGAGGAAGGCGTTGTCATATACCTCCCTGACGACCCCCTATGCAATGAACATACCCCTATTGGGCATTCCCACACCACAAGGCAGGCTCACAAAGGCCAGGATACTGGGTTGGACAGACGCGGGAGTAGAGGACGTTGGGGCGTTCTTCGGGGATGGTACCATGCTCGATCACAACTCTTTTCTTCAGGCTACGGGCGCACCACCACGCTTATGCCTACTACACGCTGCGGTGTCTTATTATATTAGGAACACATGGGCCCCACAGCGTAGTGAACCCTCAAAACATAACTTGGTACACCTCTTATACTACATGGGAAATGGGGGACACCTGGTCCGCTGGCTGTACACGGGTATCCGGACACATTCAGCAATTGCACTCACGTCCCTCAGAGCGCACTGGTCCAAGGATTCTACTACTGAAATTACTGACAAGGCTTTGAAGTGCATGCTAGAACACCCTAAAAAAGTGTCACGTAATGCAAACCTAAAGTTCATTCAGACGATGATTCTTCATAGGTCATATCTCACCCCTAAGAGGATTCATCCAATGTTCCCAGACTCTTCACATTGCTGCCCCCGCTGTAAAGGAGATGAGGGGGACTTCATTACTATGCTATGGTCCTGCCCCTGTCTTCGTGACTACTGGGTGGGAGTTTGTCACGCTCTGAGCGAAGTCACACAAATCCCGGTCTCGGATGACGTTCTGAACTGTCTCATGGGTCTCCGCAGACGCACAAAGGTGCAGAAGGTACGATTGAGATTTTTGGACTTGGCCCTCATATTGGCAGTAAGAGCCCTCACCATGAGGTGGAAATCCCCCAGGTGTCCTGCGGTGTCCAATTGGCAGGCCGATATGCTTCAGTGGGGGAGGGCAGAGGGTGCAGCTCTTCGCAGAGAAGAAGAGAGGGGCCTGAGGAAGCAACCCATTTCGATGGAATTGGAGATCATGCTACACGAGTTAGAATCACTTGACTTACTACCCCCACAGGGTACCCCACCCTCATAACACACAGTGTCGCTCAGCGACTCTTTATCTTTGGGTCCCGAGACCCAGACCCATGCATTATAACTCAAGGGCACTGCAGACCTCCCAGAGTTACACCACTAGCATCCTCCTTTGATTATTATGGAAGTTAAATATCGACTGACCAGGAGTCGGGGTTGGGTGGGTTAGGGAGGGAGGGGACATGGTTGAATAAGTTATTCTCGTTAATTGGAAATGTAAGGACTTTATGCTGTTAATTTCTTTGCTGTGACTACAATGTTTCAGTACTCACGTTGTCATTAGAGATCATTTGCCCTTGGTTTCTTCTTGAGTAGAGCGAAAAATATATGGAATTTGCTGCAACATATATGCTGTACTTATTACAAATACAAAAGACTGTCTCTGTATGATTCACTGCATTGGACAGAATGTCAAGGTCATCAATAAAGTATGTTAAAGAAAAAAGAAAATGTCTGTTTAACTGGTTTAATTTCAGAAATTACCTCCCGTTGTACAGTATAAATGTCCATAAAAGGTGGTAACTAGCTAAAATACCACTGAAAGACTGATTTGAGGGGTACAATTGACACAATGCTCAAAAGAAGCAGAGCATTGACTCAGAGCTACATATACAGTGCGCACATCCTGGAACAGTTAGATGTAGTTGATGGGAACATGCGTATACCAGGGCCACAGGGCTCGACAAAGTGCCTTGTCTTGGCGAAGGATAGGCAGTGTGTCCAACTGATATAACTGCCCATTATCTTTTACGTGCTGCATTTCGGTTGCTCTGGAACAGTTAGATGTAGAGCAAGAGGTCATGGGCAACAGAGGGTAGAAGGGCTCATCAGCCTGTCCCTTGACACCATAGACAGTAAGAGTATAAATTAACAGAGTGACACTATTGACGCTGTATTCAGCATACCTGTTCCAGACCAGTACCTGACTGTTTCCAAGACTAATAGATGGAAAGTAAGAGCAGAGGGGTGCTTCTAGGGCTGAAAAGGCGCCCTGGGCCACTGCCAAGCAAAGCCACCTACTTCAGATTACATCCACACAAAATGATGTGGCAGCCTTCTGGTGAGGAACATCGTAGATTGCAGTGACTCCCTACTTTGGCTAAGCAGGTTGCCAGTGAGTTTCGGGAACACACCATCTGCACCCTACTTCCACCCTACTATGAGCTCTTAAGTTACCTCATATGTTCAGGTTGGACTTTTACTTTGCCTTCTGGTACTTGTAGTTGTATATCTATATTAGTGGTAAAAAACAATCAAGTACAGAAATGCCAAATGGAGTGCATTTACATCTGACACTTCCAGTCTGAGAGCGTGACCTGCCCCAGACAATTAAAAAAATAGGTTCTTTTAAAATTCTGAAGAGCTGTACCTATAGACAGCTCCAGTCAGTAGGACATTTGTCTATCAGTTGCAGGGCCCTCTAGAAACCTAGGTTCCATACATTATTTTGGAAACAAGCTGCCTTTTACCTGAACTTTCTATCTTTGTGCCCTTTGTACGATTGTGGTATAGTACTCACTCCACTGTGTTTTTCCAGTTTTTCAAGTATTTCCTGTGAAAAGATGGACTTCAATCCAAGTACTGTTTTCTCCTGCCACCCTGTTTCTTATTGTGCCTAGTTCAAGACTTTAAGGTGGTGCAGGGCAACAGCAGGCCCCATCTTAGATGAAAGAACTCTGACTCATGATTTACACATGACAAAATCTCCAGTCACCCTCAGTCCTCCAGTCCTCATTGTACACCCCATCTTCATACCTCGATGCTTTTATCCTCCTCACACCGCAGCACTCCATCTTCTCCATATTTAAATAATTTTAGAACTCCACATCCTCATCCCCTCAGTCATCATTCTTCTTCAGTCCTTCACCTCCTCCTCTAGTTCTCATCCTCCATTAGTACCCAGTCCTGGGACTTTTATTTTAGTCTTCGTAATCTTCCTCCTGTAGTCCTCATCCTTCTTGTCCCTGTCCCCCAAACTCCTATTCCTCTTCATCTTTTGTCCTCAGTGTTGCAAATCCAAATCCTCCTAATCTATCTAAATCCTCAGTCAGTCACCTCTTTTAAATGCTTTTCTTTCAGTACTCCTACTCCTTCTTCTCAGCCCTCATACTACCCCTTCAATCCCCCTCCTCTTCATTTATCCACCATTCTAATCCCCATGTCCCTACATTCATCCCTCAACAATCCTAAACCTCTCAAATCATCATCACCATGATTAATATCCCGTCAGTATTCTTCACCATCACTCATTGATCTTCACTCCTTAATACTCCTCTGCATCGGCTTCTTCTTCGTTTCCAATCTTTCAGTTCTTCTGTTAATCATCATCATGTCTTAGTCTTTATCCTCCGCCTACTCATCTTTTTGTACAGCTAATAGTCCTTTTCCACCATGACACCTCCTCGTCATCATTATCCCTCAGTACTCCTAATCATCCTCATCCCCTAATTATCCTCATCCTCCAGATCTATCCCTCTGTTTCCTAATCCTCCAGACCACCGTAATCCTAGCCTTCCTCCTCAAATTCCTTAATGTTAATAACCTATTTTAATTATTCTCAGTCCTATTCCTCCTCCGCCCCATTTTTCAATCCTGCAGATTCTCATCTTCCATACTCCTCATTAATTCTCATTTTCAATACTCATACTCCTCACCATTACTCAGAACCCCTTTTCATCCATCTCCCTCCTGTCATCTTCCTCATCCCACAATGCTCCTAATCCTTCTCACCTCCTTCAGTTGTCCTCTTCCACCTCCAATCCTCAGACCTTTCATGCTCAAATGTCAATACTCTGAATCTACCTCAGTTCTCACTTCTATTTTTTCTCTTTTGCTTTCACTTTCTCTTTCCACGACCCCCACCAATAAAAGAGCACAAAGGAACCAGTAGCCCAGACTGACATCATTATGGGCTTTGTATTAATATTTATTTATTTGAGAGTTTTATGTAGCGCATACGTGACCCGAGGATTTCAGAGCACTGTACAGTATTTCACCTGTAGTAGTGGTCACATAAATTCTAAAGTTACATATCCTGTTATGTACATGTTCCGTCATTCAAAAACCATCTGATACATGTGTTTATAAGTTAAATAGTTCGATATGTACGTAGTAACCCCAGTGGATAGTCCTTGATGGTTAGAGGGCGGCAGCTCTGGTATGAGGTAGGACCATTGTTTCTTTGGCTGTACAAGGACGGGTCAGGTAGAGGACTAGTAATACTGGATTCAGTGTTTGAGTCTATTTTTGATTTTCCGTGGTGCAGCATGCGTTACAGCTGGAGTCTGCATTGCGGGAGAACTCAATTCTCATTTGTGCCTAGTTCTCTTTTGTGCAATAATGCTTGAAGTTGGTTATCAACCGGTTAGTGCGAATCTCTGATGGCAGGCAGTTCTGGGTAACTTGCCAGAGAATGAGCGTGCATGGTTCCTGTCCTTCTTGAATCGGGCGGTGCTAGTAGTAGTGAGTCTGTACTATGCTGGTTGCAAGTTTTTCCCTGCCCTTGATAGTTATTAGTATAAATCTTTTGGTATACCCGTATGGAGGGCTTTGTGTGTAATACAGGCTGTTTTGAAAATGCATCTTGCTTCTTTCGGGAGCCATTCATGTTTCTTTAGTGTGGGTATCATGTCTGGGAGTCGATGTTTGCCTGTTTTGAGCATGGCTGCTGCCTTATGGGTTGTTCTCATGGGGGCTAGGTATGATTTAGGTGTGACTGTGTGAGTTGCCTTGCCATAGTCCAATCTACATAGTACTCCGGATTGTACTACGTTTTTGACATCCTTGTCCACGATGAAAGGCTTGGCGTTTTTTTAGTAGCTTGGGATTGTGCCAGATCTGCGAAACATTACCAACATTGTTATCCTGTGGCACCATCATACTTTTCCAGATTCCATGTGCAGCAGAATGGTTTACCATTGTGGACTTGTGCCAGGCCTTCTTTTCTGTACCATTACCTAAGGAAAGCCGGTTCCTGTTCTCTTTTGTATTCCGACAGAAGGTTTTAGTATGGTGCAGAGTTTCATTAGAGTATACAGAGTGCCCATGTATTTTTAACCAAATCTTGAAAAATAATCTTGATTCACTGCAGATGCCTTACAATTCAGTTCTCATACAATATATCGATGACCTACTTATGGCATCAGATACATGAAAAGCTTGCAGAGAGGGTACAATCGCACTTTTAATTAATCTGACTGAGAATGAACATAAAGTGTCTTTGTGAAAAAGAAGTCCAATACTTGGTATATCTCATTGAAAAAGGAACGAGAAAGGTGTCACCAGAGAGAGTTGAGACTATTTTGCAGTTGAACCCACCCATAACACAAGGAGAAGTCAGAATGTTTTTAGGAACGGTTGGCTACTGTAGACAGTGGATACCAAACCTTTTCCTAGTGGCTAAGACTTCACTGAGGCTGACAGACAAAGATGTACCTTATCCGCTTGACAAATATTGCTTAAAAGCTTTCCTAAAGCTAATAGAAAGTCTCTGTCATGCCCTGACACTAGGAATGCCTGATTATAGTAAAATGTTTGCATTGCTTTTCGCTGAGAGGGAGGGCTGTGCTCTCTCATTGCTTACTCAGATGCATGGAGATGCAGGAAGACTTGTGGCTTATTTTTCAACTACTGTTGACCCTATAGCCTCAGGACTGCCCGGTTTCCTTAAATTGGTGGCTGCCGTTGGAGTCAATATCAAGAGGTGTGAGAAAATAGTGATGGGCCACCCTTTTAACTGTTATGGTCCCTCACTCCGTAGAAATATTACTCACCAGAACGAAAACCCAGCACATGGCAAACAATAGACTCAGGGGTGTGGAATTTAATAAAATATTTACTTGTCCATGGGGCAGGTTGCTTCATAAATCTACTTGTACTGTAACAAAATCCACTTGTTTTTTTGTGCTGTGTAATGCGGCAACAATCTCATTATATAAGAGCTCTGAAATAGCCTCTCTGATTATGCCAGGGCTCCTTCCATAGTAGGGTTTGAATACTTGCAATTTCCTTATGTTGCCACGTTTCTGCAGATCTACATACTGGGGCTAAAGGTAATAGTAGGCAACAGTTCCAGGGTTCTATTGCCTTTTTGAGTCTGTGCAAATCTACTAGCTTGCATGTTTTAAGGGTTTTTAACAACTCTTCTCTAATCTTTTTCCATACTGAGAAAGGTTGGATTTTTACTCCTGGCAATGGCAGTGTTGGAAAAAAAGTGGTTAGAAGGAAAATGGACTTGCATACACCCAGATTTGCATAATTGTTCATGATGTAATGTAGTTCACAAATATTTCCTAGGAGTACTATTTCTTGGCCTACTTCTGTAAAGTCTTGTGAATTCACGAAAGTCGTATAATATATCTGCACTTAATGAAAGGACATGGGGGCACTTTATTTAATAATAGGGCCCCTAATTAGGTCTGGCGTTAACCATGACCTTTTGTGTTTATTAAATTGTTGTCTCTCTCTAAAGGCTTGCTTTACACTGTGAGTGATAGCATTCTGTTTTTTCACAAGGAGCATATCAACACACAGTTGTTTTGTTCAGTGCCAGGAACTACTGTGCAATGTGTGCTTTTTGAGACCAAAACAATTTTTGCTTTTGCCAATGTTTGGTATAATGGTGCGGGCCCGGCAGCTTTCACACCAATAAGGTTTAACAAAAACCATGCCAAAACAAGTCACGCATTGACAAAACCAAAAGACTGACCCACAATTTCAGACCTATTGGGTTTACCAATGCTTGTTTATTTTTGTTTCCCATAATCTTATCAAAACTGGTTACACTGATTTTCCATTATGAATATTTTTGGGAAATAGCATACATCAACACATTTTACTAAGTGATGCTGCAAAGAAATGGTACCTACATTTTTTTAAAGTAGTTCAGCGAAATGGTATTGCATTTGTTTTGTGAACATTTTATTTTGAAAGTAAAGAATCTTGCTTTCAGACTTCTGCAAATATTTGCAGCTAATCAGAGAGCATTCTGGGAGAAATGTACATAGCCTCATATTGCTAAACATTGAAACGTGTGCACGCATTTTTATATTGTAACCACTGTCAGTATATCAGTCTAAGCTTACAACATTTACTTAAAGAGATCACCCTATTAATAAAGCCTTTGCATTAATGAACCATAAATACAAGTTTGTACAGCATTAACACAGGGACACAAATATTACCTTAACTGCAGGCAATGCCTTTCCCTGATCCATAATGTGGTACTGTAAACTGGCGGACAAAGGGTTTGTGTTTTAGGGGGCTGGGCCTACTTGTCCCAAGGACGAAATAGACATGACATCTTGTTGCCCTTGACCCCAAACAATATGTCCCTGGCATCGGGGCTATAGGAATTCCACAGCCCTGTAGAATCACAAAGTACAAGCAGCAGATCCTTGCTAATGATAATTTATTTTGAAACGTTGCAAAATTCTGAATCCGTCAAATATGTTACCTATAAATGAGGATTACTCTGGAGATGAGGTTGAACATGATTGTCTAGATGTCACAGACTTTTTTTTTTTGCAAAAACATTTTTATTGCATATTTTCAATTACAAACACCTTGCAGTAATTACTCTCGTGCGGATGAACATATCCGATTGCCAGAAATCAATGCGGTATACAATCCTATTCGCTGTCATCCAGATAATCTGTACCCATCAGCGCTCTTATATGCATAAACACCCTCCCCCCCCATGTCAGTGAGCCATAATACAAGGTATAAGGATGATTCTCTCTTTTAAACTGCCGTGTCATTGGTTGCGGGCTACTCCCCCCTACAATAGCCAGGCTCAGTTCCGTAATTAAATGTAGTGTATTCACTCTGTCGCTTGTGTTCTACCCGGTATATCTCTATTACTGCATTTCCGCTGGCTGCCCCGTTATAGCATCGTCCTCCACTTCTTCCGGTACCCACCCTTGGAGCTCAATCACCAGTGCCTCCCATGCACGTGCCATGTCCAGCGCCTTTTCATCATTCCCCCGCAGCGCTAACTGTAGCCTGGTCTAGATGTCGCAGACTTATGCACCAAGCCAAAGCTAGACATAAAAGATGAGCCTTTGAATGAGCCCGATGATGCAATTTTTGTTGATGTCTCATGTCTGAGAAACAATGAAGGCATCCTGAGAGCAACTTACGCAGTCTGTACAGTTTAAGAGGTTGTGGAAGCCTCATGGCTTTGAGGTGGTACCTCAGTACAATTTGGAGAATTAATTGACCTTACAAGAGTTTGCAGTTTGAAAGCCCAGTTGAAAGTGGTCATATTTACAGATAGTCAGTATGGCATTGGTGTTTTTCATGATTTTGGACTGGTATGGTCACAAAGAGGTTTCATGACCTCTTGCGGCACGCTCATTGTAATGGGGAACATGTAACAACACTACTTGAGGCATTGCAGTTACCAACAGAAGTCCAAGTGGCTAAATGTGCAGCTTCAAGAAGTGGCAATGGATATGTCACAGTTGGAAATAGATATGCTGATGAAGTTACACCATCCTGTGCACTTGTGGTTTTCCCATTTTCCTGGGCTTACACAAACAAATCTGAAGAGGACACTGGTTTCTCAATGTTGTTGTCAGTAGCTGATACATGGGAAGAGTCCAAGAAATTGAAGGAAAATATTTCAGAAGAAAAACAGCAGGGCTGGATCAGAGCAGGATGAGAGAAAAGTGCAAGTGGCATTTGGGTGTCTGTACATGAAAAACCAGGGAGGGTTACCAGAAAGTTTATTGTTTCCCATGACACAACATTTCCATGGCCAAATACACCTAGAAGAGATGCAATGGTGAGACTATTCAGACAGAATTGATTTAATCCTAGATTTAGCATGCTTGCAGAAGAACTGTGCAATCGTTGTGTGACATGTCAATAGATGAATGTGAGAAAGAGAGAATCAGTAACATTAAGTCACGTAGGGAGATAAGGTGGCCCTATCAACAGAATGCAAATGGACGTTATTGAGATGCCTGTTTGTAACGTGTTAAGATATGTTCTGGTTATAGTGTACATTTTCTCTTGGTGTGTGTAAGCCTTGCCAACACTGACAAATGACAGTCTCTCTGTTGCAAAGTTGCTGTTGCAGGAGTTGATACATGGATACAGGTTACCAGTTTCTCTGGAATCAGATCGTGGGACTCATTTTAATAATGAGATCCTAAGGAAAGTATCAACCAGAAGCCTCTGGAATTGTTGAACAGCTCATTGGAACCATAAAGTCTCAATTGCAAAAGTGTGTGCCTCCACATCCATGATATGGACAGATGCTTTACCTTTGGAGTTGATGAGTTTCCGAAGTTTTCCTGACAGGAAGACAGGGTTTATCTCCCCACAAGATATTGATGGGGCGTATGATGAGACTGTTTGCCGTACCTGCGAATGCACTTTTGAACATCACAGATTACATGGTACTCAATTACTGCAATGGATTAGCTAATGTGGTGCATTCTGTCTCTCAGCAGGTTGAAGCCTCTACTTTAGTTCTGCATTAAGATCAGTGCCACAACCCCAGGCCTGGTGGCTGGGTGGTTGGTCAAGAAGCACTTTTGAAAGTCTTGTCTGGAACCGAGATAGAAAGCCCCCTTAGAGGTGATTCTCATCACGAACATCTCTGTTTAGTATGCCAGAGTATCAAACTGGGTAAATACATCACACACTCAGAGAGTAAGAAGTCCATATGAATAAATAGTGTTCTTTGAACCAGAACCAAGAGCACTTGTGACAGAACCATCACAAGTTGGACCATTGCAAGGAGCAATACTGCAAGAGACACAACATCAAGGAGGAGAAAGGAGTGAACAACGACAAACAGTTGCACCAATCTAGATTCCTGTGATTTTGCAAAGTGGCATTGAAATCTCTGGAGAAAAAGAAACCAGATCTCATTCTGAGAGAACAGTTAAAGCAGCATCAGAACCAACAGAGGAAACGGGTGAAGTCACAAGTACTGGAACATGAAGAGTCACCCGCAGTATTGAATGGAGACAAAACTATGGTTAAAGGAAATTAAGAACAAGTGTGTCAGTTGATTGCATACCTCCAGCCATTGCAGAAGAGAAAGAGACAAGCGGTGTAAATGACATAGTAGAAGATCAGCGAACACCAAGAAGGTCAAAAAGTGCATGAATGCCTTGTCAAAGGAATTCTGCACATGAATGGACATACTACACGAAACAAGTGTTAAATGTGCCAGTGGAAGACTTGCTTCCTTTGAGATCACCACTGTATGAATGTTCTTGACATCACATTGAAGACAAAATTGGGACAGAGCTGTTTGAAAAGATCTGTGAAAAGAAACAAAAAAATTGAGAGACACTATTGAATGAAAAAGGGTAAAAAGACTGTGATAACAGTTTTTATATGGAGAAGATTTCCCTAGGCCCAAGACTGCTGAAGAAGAGTTGGGATAACTTATTTAAAAGAAAACTGACTTGGTTAAGGTTGACTGTACAAAGATTGCTGTAAATAAAAGCTGAAAGAACTAATTGCTTAAAGAATAAGAGACAGTTTAGTTAAACTAACAGCAAAAAGAAACTGCTTAAGACCAACTGAATTGCTGAATTATTGCTGCTATATTTTGCTTAACGATTTGACTACAGACAAACATTTGTTTCCTAAACAGGAATATATGCAAGATTATTATGGATATTACATTTTTAGTAACAGTATTAGTGATTATAACAATATTAGGGTTTTATTTCACACCAGAGCAGGATGAGATTAGGTCTACACTTGCTCCCATGACATCTACACTCACAATAAATGAGAAAAAAATTGAATGCATAATTCGGGAGCTACATGAAAGAAGATTATGCTACTAATGTTTATTCTAGGTTAGTTGAAGAATACACGCAGGCACTAGACACTAATGACTGTTATGTCTGTGCCCAGTTACCTTCGTCCACTGTTGAGGAGGTGACATCAGTTCTGGATTACCAAATAGACAAAGTAGGCACCCGCCTATTGACCCCACTCCTTTTAGGGGCACGCGACAATGGATCAAAATAATATTCATTTGATCTTGAAAAAAATGATAAGCTTTCTCAAATTGTTTCCCAAAAATTAAAAAAATGTAATCAACTCAAAGAAACGAAACTTTACATTAAAGACTTATAGAAAAAATACTGTATTAATGTCAATCAATCCACTTTATTCGATTAATTAAAATCATAAAAGTACATTACACAACATACATAGACAATGATAAAAACATGTAAATATATAAAACAAACACTTTTGTGAAATTCATAATATCCAAAAATTCTCGAACTTTTCGATTTGCATATATTATAACAATAGGACTTAGACAGTATTCATCAACAGTTTTCTTTTTTTCTTGAGCCTCACAGCAGCAACAAGGAAACACGCAATATTAAAAGTATCCCAGGGATTGCTCAGTGTCTGCAGATTAAGTAACGCTGGTCGGACCTGCAAAAAAACCCTTCCTCTCAGGATAGGGATTAAATACTTCATGCGAATATCAGTATAAAAGTGACAAAACATCATAAAATGTAAGGTATCCTGGGGTGAATAGTTGTCACACTCACAGGGTTCTGCATCCTCAGGTTTGCACCACCCCTGGAGATCACCTAATAAAAGAGGGATCAAGTTGAAACGGAACCTAGTTAGGAGCCAGCGATGGAAAGGCTTATTCACTAATACCAAGTAAGGTTCAATAAAAATATTAGTTTTTATTAAAAAATGGGCCCTAACTAAGGATTTACGTAACTCCTGTTCTTCCCGTTCCAACATCAATAAATTCTTAAAATGCATTTTCACCCACGGCACATCCTCCTTCCGGATCTTTTCGGGAGCTTCAAATAATTCTGGCCGTCCAATTTTAGCTAGCATACATCTAACATATGACAACCACTTAATTTTATTATAATTATCTAATTTAACACAGTCCCGTAAGATCTGGTGATTCAAAGTTAATTCAGGATTTAACCAGGTTTTGAGCCAACAGAGCAACGGGGCTGTACTCAAGTTATCAGAAACATAGCCTAGCCCCAGTTGCTGGTGTATAGAAAAAGTTGGGGTAGATTGTGGTACGGACAAAAGGCTTCGTAAAAATGTATTTCCCGCTATCTGAACCCCAACCTGCTCTTTGAATCCCCATATAGAGGAGCCATAGGCCGCAATCGCCAGGCACTTTGCTCTGTATATTTTTAATATGCCCTCAATAGGTCTGGCCCCCAGCCGTTTTGCAAACCCTAATAGACCTGAGGAAGATCAGATGATTGCATTTTGTAAAAAATTTTGTTGTGGTATCCAGGAGGACCTATCATCAAAAAGAACCCCTAAATAAGTAAAAGAAGAGACCGAAGTCACTTCCACCCCATTACAATAAAAAGATTTAGATTTTCTTACTCTACTACCAGTTGACATAGTGTGAGACTTTCCATTATTTACTATCAAATCTACAGACTGCATGTAGGCCCCAAAAGCGTCTAAATGCCGCTGGAGGCCTACCGCGGTACGTGCTAAAAGAACAGCGTCGTCCGCGTATAGGAGAATCAGAATAGGAAATTCTCCTACACGCGGAATATCCGGGGACGCCTCCACTAGAGTCTTGTCCAGGTCACTAATATAAAGTGTAAAAAGCAGGGGTGCTAAAATGCACCCCTGACGGACGCCCCTGCCTGATTTAAATGTTCTTGTGCGTTTACCATCTTGGGAGATCCTAACCGAGGCAGTTAAGTCTTGATTAAGGTCAGCCAGAAAATGCACTAAACATGGGTCGAGACCTTTATCCAGCAAAATATTCCATAGCTTTGACCTGTTAACCAGGTCAAACGCTGAGGATAGGTCCATAAATGCCATCCTTAGACATCCTTCTTTAGCCATGGTATATTTACTTATTAATAAATATAAATTAAGGCACTGGCCCATGGTACTTCTGCCTTTTCTAAACCCATATTGTAAGTTAGATAGGATCTTCTTCTCAGTAGCCCAATCTGTAATTTTAGTTAAAATACCTTTCCTAATATTTTAACAGAAGTGTTGATCAGGGATATCGGTTTATAACACCGCGGATCCCCTCTCTGACCCTTTTTAAAAACAGGTATAATAATCGATTGGGACCAAGATGCAGGGAACCCCAATGAACCAGAAGCATTAAAAACATTGGCCAAGATTTTCGCCCTAAATTTGGGTTCACTTTTATAGAGATCTGCAGGGACGCAGTCTGCACCAGTAACCTTGTTGCTAGAGGTCTCCCTTATAGCTATCTCAATTTCCTCCTCAGAAAATACGAGTGGAGCTGTAATTTGGTTAGGTAATGGCCTAGGGAACATGTCCAGTGCCTCTTTAGAGGCATAAATTGCCTCAAAATGGGACAACCACTGGGCCTCTGTGATGTTACTTTCCTGTACCTCATTATCCACACCAGAAAAGAAAGGGGTATTAATAATTGCCCAACATTTTGAACTATCCTTTAGCACCTCGACAGATAATAACGCGTACCACGCCTCTGCCTTAATCTCTGCTTTCCGTCTATGAACAGCTGACTTATACTGTTTCCGCAGGTTCGCTACCAAAACCCTATCACTGGGTAAATTTTTCAGTGCTAAAGTTAGGGAGCGGTGAGCACGCGAACAATTGTCATCAAACCATCTTATACCTCGTGTGGCTCTTTGTTTAATATTGACGGTTAAATCACGTGCTATCTGTCTACAGATATCATCAAATGCTCTAAGTACAGCCTCCGGAGCACTAGAGGGATCGACACATATTGAAATATTCCTTTTACTTTTCTCGCACAAGTCTGTAAAAAAAATGTCAGGCATGACTTTAGACCATCTAAGCCTCCTCCCTTGGTCACAGGTGACCACGCTACTAGGAACCGAGTTCTTTCTTCCATAGCCCAACAAGCCACAACTTTTATCTAGTTCCAGAATGACAGGATTGAGGTCGCTCCCGGGCATTATAAAAAACTACCTTATCTAATAGCATGGGAGACAGGAATATATAATCAATGATGGTATCTCTGGCCTTAGATTTAAACGTGGGACACCGCTCAAGATTGTTAGCAAAGCCAGGTTCAAAAAGGTCGGCTTCGGTCAAAAGGGACTCCATGCCCTCCCCCCGCACTGAGTGTTCAAAGTGGGGGGTCGACGCACAATTATAACCATAATAATCATACTGTATTAATGTAATGTACCCATTAACAACTTAAAGTACATAAACCAGAAATACTGCATCAGATTCACATAACAATATGTCTCTTAAAAACTCATCTTCTGGCAGCTGTGAATTTGTAAAATAACCCGGTGCAAACTACGTACATGTAATGCACAGTAGTGTTGGTCATCTCCGTCTAGCGGCTGATGTAATAGGAGATAATTTGCGGGGGGCCCGAAATTCCGACTGCCTAGGGGCCTCCACCAGGTATAGTCCAGCACTGAGTAACATACCACCACATACCTTTGTCATATGCAATTACATGTAGCAGTTTTCTTAGCTTAGTGTATAGGCCAGAACACTTTGCATAATTTTACTCAAATTATGATTTGGTTCTTTAAGAGTTTCATTGCAGAAGCGCATGAATTTACACCGACGGGCAAAAGAAATGAACACAGCTTGACATTAGTTTAGACCCTCCATACCTATAGTGTTAATGCTTACAAAAACAATTTAACCTGCTTAATGAGACCCTTAGATAAAGTATTCATTATGACATTAAAAGGAAGAAGTTAAAACATTTCACATTGTAAAAATAGAGAGAAGACATTTTGAAAAGGGTTTGGAAGAAAGAAGAAAATTAATTTAAAAATAAATGATTTATCCTGAATTGAATGTGGACAGGTGACAAAAAAGGAAAATATGTGTCTACAAAAGAAGAAACCAAAGTAGCAATAGACAAGTAGGGATTAGAACTTGTGAACGCACATTTGAAATCATAAGAGGTGCATGGCAAATGTTACTAGGAGAAGAAACAGTCATTCCAGTAGTTTATTTTATTTGTGGGCATGGTGCCTATTTCCAGTTACCAGTTGATTGGGATGGTATTTGCTATTTGGCTTTGCTGTTTCCTAATATATATTATGTATATAGTACAGGTGCATTAACAATGTTACCATCACACATGTGGCATAAGTGATGGAATACAGCTAGTTAGGGACATTTTTGGAGCAATTATACCACCAGTGGGAGTTGTCTTAAAGGATGAGAAAATTGGATGGAATTAGTAACTACTAATTAGTTACTAACTAATTCTGTCTCATTAGAAAAATAGGACAGAATTAGTGGCTATTATACCAATGGTTTTGCTAAATAGTTTAGCATTAAACGTTTTACTTGCAGAGAAGGGTGGAGTCTGCAAGATGCTGACAACTCAGCAATGCTGTTCATATATACCTGACAAAATGAAGAAAATGAAAAAAATTGTGAAGAATATTTTTGATTTGAAACCTGAGTTAGAACCTTTAGAAACGCCAGGGATTTTCGAAATTTTTGGAAAGAGAATTTCAACCATTAGCACTGGGTTTACTACTGATGAAGGAGGAATTCCGAAAGCTATATGTGTGCCAGTGTTAGGGTATTGCTTACTGCCTTTGTTTGCCTGGCCAGTGCATGCGCTGCTCTGTGAGGCATGCTGCATGAGAGTATGCACTTGAAGCTCCGCCCACTCTCTGCCCATATTTTTCATTGTCTTGTGTCCTTGTCCTATGTAAATCCTGGCTTCTGATTCGGTATTCGGCTTGTTAGGCCCTCCTTAGTACCGCCTTGTCTTCATTTGTAACCTCCTATGAGGTCTGGCCCTTTTACTCCTGTTGTAACACCGTCTGTGTTATTTAGTCTGTAAGCACTATTTTCTTTAGTGAGTTTTGTCTTACTTCCAGCACGACCTACTGTCCTTACATTCAGCGCGCCATATGCTCTTTCACTTTCCAAGAATCCGGGACACTGACGGACGATTCTTTGTAATGTCATAGGTCTTGCATTTAGGAGAGATTCAGCTATTGGCATTGTAAATGAGATTAGCTTAAACTCTTGCAATAGCGAGACTTAAAGCTTTACAAATGTTTTTTTGGGAGGTTGTTTCCAAGTGCACCATGCCACACTTACACTTCATAGAGGCCATGCTCCTTTCTTTAGACGCTGTGCATCTAAAGGAAGGAGTGTGGCCTCTATTAAGTGCAAGCGCGGCATGGAGCGCTTGGAAACAAACAATATTTGCAATTCAATAGGTCTCGCATTTGCGAGAATTTAAGCTATTGACATTTACAGTGCCATTAGCAGAATACAAGAAGGTGGATGAGAGTGAACTGTAAAGATTTATTTGTGAAGAATATGTTTTGGTTAGATAACCATCAGAGGGGGGAAAATAAGGTGCATTTTAATAATAATGATTATATTGGAGCGAATTAATGAATTCAATGGAATAATTTTAAATGGGAGAGCAAGAGGAGATGTACCGGGTTCATATACCCGAAAAGGTCCAACAGGGTTACCTATATTGGACTATGCCATCAGTAGCTATGATTGGTTTAATAACTTTCGCAGCCTCTCTATAGAATTTGTCCAAAGTAGTGATCACGCAATACTTCAACTAGTAATAGACCTCCATTTTCAGCCAACTTCCTCATGGTCCCTATCATATGGTAGGGAGGAGATAATAATTAAACAAAAGCCAGCTCGAATACTGTGCACCAGCAAGAACTATAACATTTTTTATAATGAAATCAATAAGATTATGGAGTCCTAAATCTATGAACAAATCAACAAGAGAGTAAACCCAATCGCCAATTTTGAAAGCTTTAAAACATTAATATCTACTACTTGGAAAAAGAAGCCTCTTCCTAGTAAAGACTACCCACAAAGGATAAAGGACCCGACAATAAATCTCCTGTCTAAGAAATTAAACTAGCTGATTAGGTTGAAATTTATGAATGTTTCTGCGGCTAGGAAGGCTGAAATTTCCATCTTGAAGAAAAGGCGAAAAAGGCTGCGCATGAAAGAGAATAGAACAAAAATGGATAGATGCTGAGTGGACCTGCAAGAAGCGGTGCGTACAAAAAACTCTAAAGCCTTCTGGGCTATAGTTGCAGAAGCGAGTGGAAATAAAATAACACCGAGAGCTACTTCCGCCCCTCAAAAAAAAGGGCTACTTATTTATCCAAACTATGTGAGGAAAATGTACCTTTTCTTTACATCGCGAAATCCCTATGCGATGGAACCGACAGCGAGATCGACCAGCAGATAAAGCCATCTACAGATCAGCAAATTGCCGTGTACATAAGGAAAACGAGAGACACAGCAGCAATGGGACCAGACAGGATTCCAGTGAAGGTCCTAAAAGAACATATTGAAGTATGGAGTACATTTTTGGCCCCCCTATTTATGTACTGCTATCGAACTGGCCAAATTCCAAACTCGTGGAAGGGCAGTATAGTAGTTCCCCTTTTGAAAAAAGGTTCTCGCTTTTCTCTGAGTAATTATCGTCAGATTGCCCTCCTTGATGCTACAGGAAAAATATTTGTGGCCAGCATTTTGGAACATCTGAACGATTGAGCCACAGCTAGGGGGTAATATCTGTGGTACAACAGGTTTTCGTCAAAAACGTTCTGTGATTGACAATATTGCCATCCTTCAAACTATTATTGATAAATATGTAATTAGTAGAGCTCAGGTAGTTTATAGTTTATTTGTAGATTTTTCTACAGCTTTTGACAAGGTGGATATGCCTTCCTTGTGGAGGAAATTATTGAAGTTAGGTGTTCCGATAAGTTTGCTAAGAATAATAGAAGCACTTCACACAACCACATGGTGTAAGGTACAAATGGGAAGAGATATGGGCTTAACCCAAGCAATAACTATGCAAAACGGTCTCAAACAAGGATGTTTACTTGCCCCCTCCTTTTCACACTATTCCTTAGTGAGTTACCGGAGTGTTTCCAGGAGGTAAATATTTCCCACCTCAATTAACATCACAAAAAAATGTGCTTGTGTATGCTGACATTCTGTGTCCACAGCTAATAATTCAGTTATCGGTTTACAGGTAAGTACAAGTTTGTGGGAGTTGGTATTCTTGGGTGAGAACCAGGATTCCTCCAGGGTCAAGGATGCACCCTTGAAACGCCCTCAGCGGCACTAGGGCGGCTGGGAGCAGAGTGCTGAGGCCCAATGTTATCCAATGGGGGATAGGGTGCCTCCGGTTGGTGGCTGTTCACGAGCCGGCCACAGGGTTGTGGGAGCAAAGCTCCCGGTGTTAGGCTCAGGGCAAAGGGAGATCCGAGTTAGCACCCAAAGTAGACCCGCAGTGGCGTAGGGGCGGCTGGGTACAGGGTGCTGTTTTGGCATCAGTTGCCATCTTGTTTACAATGGGGATTGTCCGGTTGCAACGAAGACTGCAGGCCTGTGGAGGACGATCTTCTGGATGTGACCACCAGTTGAAGAGGTAAGTTGAGATACCTGGGGGTGCTGGGACATCAACGGTTGGGCCACCCGAGACCGTGGGACTGCGGGTGCAAGGATGTCTTTAGGCGTAAGGTTTTCCTTACCAGCTCCTGTCACGGTCGGGGGATCCTCCAGAAAAAGGCTGCAGGCTTCGCTTGGAGATTCGAAGCAGGTCGGAGATCACCAGATCTCTGGTCAGGATCGTCCGGGAGACCTCCTCGTGGTGTTGGGCCACTCGGCCCGTAGGTGTCGAGTGCAGAGTAGTGCAGACTCGGATTGGCCAGAGCCAAAGTCTGTGGGTGAGCAAATCCGGTGCTCATGGGAGACAAAGTCTTTCTTGTGGAAGGCAGGACAGGTCTTCGGGGTTCTTGAGGTTGCTGGCTGCAGGACACACCGGGATTTTGCTGGAGCAGGTTCGAGGTGGGGCCAGGCCGGTAGGGCTGGGGCCAAGTCAGTGGGCGTCCTCCTCTTCTTAGTTTCAGCACGGTCCTTCGGTCCTTCTCCTTCTCTTCTTCTTCCTCTGTACTTGTCTGAGGAGGCAAGGTTTAGGGTTGCCCCTAAGTACTATATTTAGGGGCCTTACAGGTAGGCAAAGTTTGGGAACTTTGAGTCCCTTCCTTGTGGTGGGTACACCCTCTATTATGCCACCCTCCAGTGGGAGGGGGCATTTGCCTCACTCTGGTTGGCTGGGTCCCCCATCCGTAAGATGGCAGGGACTGAGAGTTGTGCTTTACCTTGCCTCCCCACCTGACGGGTAGGGTTGACAAAAGTGGGCACACCTCCCTTCTTCACTTGGTTTTCCCGCCGATTCTCCCGCCCAAAGTGTGAGTCAGAACCGGTGGGGGCCAGTTGCTAGAAGCAGCAACGAGGCCTGGGGAAGCTCACAAAGGCGTCAAGCCTTTGAAGCTTCCCCTTCATGGACCCTCCCCATCCTGGGGGAGGAAGCTTGGCACCTCATCCCAGGATGTGCATTGTTTCAGACCCCCGAGAGCAACAAGCTTTCGACCCAGGGGTCCAGAAACATCTCTGGTGGTGGCATCTCTAATATGCCCTCTGTGTGCATTTTTCATTAAATCCCACACTGGCATCAGTGTGGGTTTAATGTGCTGAGAAGTTTGATACCAAACTTCCAAGTTTTCAGTAAAGCCATTACGGTCCTGTGGAGTTCGTAATGACAAACTCCCAGTACCATATTCTCTTAATGGCATTACTGCACTTACAATGTCTAAGAATTGGCTTAGACACTGTAGGGGTACAGGGCTCATGCACCTGTACCCTCACTGCTAGTATAGTGCACCCAGCTAGCTGGGTGGCTGACCTTTGCCAGGGCAGTGTGTTGTAGGCATGGCACACAGGAATGTGTGCCATGTCGACTCTTCACTTTGTTCTGCACCAAAACATGCAGCCTGCAAAGGCAGTTTGTGTGTGTGTGTAAAGGTACAGGGCCTCTAAGGGTGGCACAATAGGTGCCGCAGCCCTTAGAGGCCTTCCTTGACCACAGTGCCCTTGGTACCTGTGGTACCATTTACAAGGGACTGACCTTTGGCCAAAGAATGGCAAATGGTTTTTATTTTCAATGCAGTTTAGTTAGAGAACATAGGCCCTGGGTACCTGTTTGACAAGAACCCAGGGCACACTCAGTCAAAGTACATCAGCAGTTTAGCTAAAAGTGGGGGCAACCATGCAAAAAGAGAGCACTTTTTTACACTACACCCCACCCCCAAGGTAAGAGGATGAGACTAACCTTTCCCTAGAGAGTCTTCATTGTCTAATTGGAAGAACCTGGAAAGTCCATTTCCATTGGTATGGGCAGTTCCAGGTCTGTGTTTCACTATAAAGTCCATTCCCTGTAGGGAGATGGACCACCTCAAAAGTTTAGGATTTTCACCTTTCATCTGCATTAGCCATTTGAGAGGTCTGTGGTCAGTTTGAACTAGGAAGTGAGTACCTAACAAGTATGGTCTCAGCTTCATCAGTGACCAAACCACAGCAAAGGTCTCCCTCTCAATGGCACTTCAACCCTGCACCCTGAGGAGAAGCCTTCTGCTTATAAAAGCATCAGTTTGGTCTTGGCCTTCATCATTGGTCTGGGATAGGACCCCTCCTATCCCTAGCTCAGAGACATCAGAATTGGTGCTGAGCACATTCCCTCTTTCAGGGTGTCAAAAGCCTTTTGACAGCTAACTGTCCAGTTAACCTTTTTGGGCATCTTCTTGGAGGTGAGTTCTGGGAGGGGAGTCACAATGGACCCATATCCCTTCACAAACCTCCTGTAGTACCCAGTCAAGCCAAGGCTGGATCTTAGGCTGTGAGGGTTGCACTTGGCCTCCACCAACAAGGTGGCCAAGTATACCACGGTTCACTGCCCTATCTGACATTTGGATGCCTTGATAATTAGTCCTGCAGTTTGCAGCGCTTTTAAAACCTTCCCCAGGTGGATCAGGTGATCCTCAGTATCAAAGGGAAATACCGTCTGCCTACAACGTGGGGATATAAATTAGCCCAAAATGGGTCAAAGCAATATATACGAAAACACACCAAGGCTGACAATGAGGAATTTTGAGGAGAAGCAATCAAGAAGAGGGTAGGATACAGGATATCAGTTTATTTTAATATAATAAATCAACAAAATGATCAGTTGAAATAAATTGTTTTAGTTCACAAAGTAAATATATACAGGTCCCACACTAAATAATCCAAAAGACAGTCATACTTGCATTCATTCCCACAACATACTCATATATTCAGCACAAACAAAATCAAAACATAATGGTTCATAGATAGATTAAAACAATCGGAATCCCAGGGGGATAACAGATCCAGAAGTATTGTGTTCTCCCAGTGGTGAGGGGAGACAGGATCTCCAAATACAACCGAGACAATGAAGGCCAACGCGCGTTTCGGTGTTGGGCCCACAAGGGGCTAGACCTTCATCAGGGCAGTACATGTTACAATCGTGTGGGACACACAATAGCACCTAAAAACAATAAAAGTATGGAGAAAGACAGCTTAAATAGCACATTTGCTTCATAAGTACTTTAGCAAATCACTAGTCACTATATAACAAATCAAGCGACGATTTCACTAACGATATGGAAATCAAAAGGAATTTTTTATAATGATATAAAACCAATGTCAGCCGTGGCGGGGTCCAAATGCGATGGTATGGTAAAGAGGGGATATCCAGATTTAATAAACAATGTGCACCAAGAAACACCTTCACAAGAGTGAAAGCCCGAAAAAGATCAGGATATAGAGCCCATCGTAGAACCCGTGGAACAAAAGAAACAAATATAATGAAACAAAATTTGCAGGAGAGATCAAACGAAGACATAAACTGATAAAACAAGTTTCGACTAACCAAGGGGAGGGAGAATCAATACCTTAATAAGATATAAAGAGGGTCAAAGCTTCAAGGAACTCATGAAGATAAGGTTCTACGTAAAATAAAGACAAGAAACAAGGATCAGAGAAAACCCATAGGGTGGAATATGTATCGCAATAGATTCATTATTAAAAAACGCTTACCCAGAAAATTCACACTGCAGCAGGCTCATAAAGGATTCTGCATATGAAGAGCCTGGTCACGTATCGCGGATGGAAAACAAGGAGGAGGGGCAGGTCTCCGATGGAGGATTTTGAAAGACGCGCCAAAGAACTAATCAGTTAATAGTTCAGAGATTCCTACACAGAACGAAAGAAAAATAATAAAGTAATAATGGGGGGGTTAAAGAAAAATAATTCCAGGATTACATGAGTAAATATTCAAAGCAAACAAACTGAAAAGATCAACAGATCTATGGTACATGTTCCAATCACGAAACGAGAAATAGGGGTTTGTGGTTAACTATAACATACACAAAACAAGGCCGACAGTGTGTACTGAATAACTAAACGGGCATCCCTCGTGGTTGATTAGCAGAAAGGGAGTACGTTAAAGATTAAATGAACTGAGATTAAAAGAGGCCACCCGGCAGGTCAAGGAGGGTAGCTCGGTAGTAGAAGCAAAGAGTCTTACCGTCTGTCGTTTTAGGTCATTACGGAGGATAGGGGAGCCGAATCGCAGAGCCAGGAACTATATTTCCATATGCAAATCTCGGGACGCCAATAGAGTAGGGAGAGTTTACGTCCCTAATAAGGAAAACGATAGAAGGTCTCGCGAGAGCTAGCTGGCTAAAAGAAACAGTAATAGAAATAGGGCAACCACCACGGATGTCCGATCAGAGAGGGCGCGGCGGCCATATTGGACAGGAAGGCGGAAAGTACAATATCAAAGGAAATAAGGAGGAAGATATCCTATGTTAGAAACAGGGCATCAAACTAACAGATGAAGACAAGGTTGTAGAAAAGGTCAGGATAGTTCCAATTGAATCATATAGCAGGGAAGTAGTCAAAAGCAAAACTGGGATCATTTAAGGACAAGAAACAAGTTTAAATAATAGCATTTTCCCAAGGACATATATCATTAAGGCCTTGGGCTACCGCATTCAAAAAATAAATCCAAAAGACTTATCTCTTTTTTCTAATGATGGTAGGGTCCTTGCCAGTGGGGGTACAAATTTTGTCCAGGATTAACCATTTGAGATCATGCTCTGTATGGCCACATTCAGTCCAATGGGCAACAAGAGGGGCAGAGAGTTTGTTAGTACGAATGTTAGACTTATGCTCTCCCATTCTGATTCTGCATTCCCTGCCCGATTCACCAATGTAGACCAACTTGCAGGGACAAAGAATGGCATAAATGATGTTAGAGGTGCGGCAGTTGGTCATTTCACTCAGGTTTATACTTCGTTTATTGATGTTGATGGTGTGCCCTACAATAGCATTGGGGCACGCCTGACAGGAGCCACACCGGTGGTTGCCTTTAATAGGTGAGAGTCCAATAATGGATATCTGACGGAGAGGAGAGTTGTCTGCGGTTTTTCCTCTAACCAGATGGTTTTTAAGGTTTTTGTTCCTTCTAAAGGCAAAAAGAGGTTTGGACAGTTTGTTGCAATCATCAATGTTCAAGAGGTACCAGAGTGAGTTTATGGTTTGTCGTATTTTATGATTGACATTGGAATGTTTGGTCACGCAGACCAGATGATCCAGATGTTTTTCCTCCTTCTGCAGGAACATAGACCTGCCAGGTAGAGCTAAATACAGCAATATCATCTAGATCTGCTGCACAAAAGGACTCCAAACCAGCAAGGAATTGATTTACCAACCTTTGAAAGTTGGCAGGGGGATTCTTTAAACCAAAAGGCATAACAGTAAATTGATAATGTCCATCAGGTGTGGAGAATGTTGTCTTTTCTTTTGTTCCTGGTGCCATGCCAATCTGCCAGTACCCTGCAGTTAAGTCAAAGATACTAAGAAATTTGGCTGCACCTAACGTATCTATCAATTTATCAGCTCTTGGAATAGGGTGCGCATCTGTCTTGGTGACAGAGTTGAGCCCTCTATAGTCCACACAGAACCTCATTTCTCTGTTTCCACCCTGTGGATGACGTTTGGGGATTAGAACCACTGGGCTGGCCCAGGGGCTCTCTGAGGGTTCAGTACCTCTAACTCCAGCATCTTGCTGACTTCAGCTCTGATGTTTTCTTTGACTTGATCAGACTGTCAATAGATTTTGTTCTTGACAGGTACACTGCCCTCAGTGTCCACATCATGGGTACACCAGTTTGTCTGATTAGGGATCAAGGAAAAGAGCTTATCATACTGTTGCAAGACTTGCTTGCAATCAGCCTGTTGTTGGGCAAAGATGGTGTCTGAGTAGACAACTCCATTCACTGACCTGTCTTTCGAGCTGTAAGAGAGGAGGTCAGGGACAGGTTCACTTACTGTCTCCTGATCCTTATCAGTCACCTTCAGCATGGTGATGTCAGCCCTGTCATGGAAAAGCTTAAGGCAGTTCACATGGATCACCCTTTTGGGTGTCCTGCTTGTGCCTAAGTCAACCAAGTAGGTGACCTCACTTTTCTTTTCTAAGATGGGGTAAGGGCCACTCCATTTGTCCTGGTGAGCCATTGGTGCCACAGGCTACACAACCCATACCTTTTGCCATGGATGCACCTCCACCAGTGCAGCCTTTTGGTCATACCAGTGCTTCTGGACTCCTGGCTGGCCTGAAGAGTTTTGGAAGCTTTTTCCATGTACTTTGCCATTCTGGACCTTAGGCCTAGTACATTGTCCACAATGTCTTGTATGGGTTCTTGGAGAGGCATGCTTTTCCCAACCCTCTTTTACAAGACAGAGTGGTCCCCTAACAGGATGGCCAAACAGACGTTCAAAGGGGAAAAACCCTACTCCCTTCTGAGGCACCTCTCTGTAGGCAAAAAGCAAGCATCGTAAGAGGGCATCCCATGTCCTTTTGAGCTTTTCATGGAGCCCCACAATCATGCCTTTCAATACCTTGTTAAACCTCTCAACAAGAACATTGGTTTGTGGGTGATAGGGTGTAGTAAACTTGTAGTGCACTCCACACTCTTTTCACATATGTTTTAGGGAAGCAGATATGAAGTTTGACTCTCTGTCTGAAACCACCTCCTTAGGAAACCCTACCCTGGTGAAGACACCAATGATGGTTCTTGACTACTGCAGGAGCTGCAGTAGTCCTCAGGGGAATTGGCTCAGGATACCTCGTTGCATGATCCACTACCACTAGTATAAATGTGTTTCCTGATTATGTGGGAGGTTCAAGTGGACCCACTATGTCCACACCTACACTTTCAAAGGGAACCCCAACCACTGGTAGTGGGATTAAGGAGGCCTTTGGGTGCTCACCTGTCTTGCCATTAGCTTGACAGGTGACACAGGAGCTGACAAACTCCTTTACCTTCCGAGACATCTGGGGCCAGTAAAAGTGGCCCAAATTTAGGTTTGGCCTCGATGTCCAGCTAGGGGGATGTCATGAGCTAAAGTTAGTAAGAACTCCCTGTACGTCTGAGGCACTACCACCCTCCTAGTGACTCCAGGGTTGGGGTCTCTGGCTTCAGTTTACAGTAGTCCCTCCTCCCAATAGACAGCTTACTGCCTCAGGCTTTCAAGAGTTGGACAGCCATGCTGTCCGATGCACAGCTCGTCCCTAGTGGGTCCCCCTGGGCCTAAGAGCTCAACCTGGTAGGGGTCAAGTTCCATAGGCTCAGTTCCCTCTAGGGCTTCCAAGTCCTCTCCCTGAGGAGAGGGGTCCTGATTCTTTTGGTATTCAATAGCTGGTTTCCCAGTCTTCTTACCCTTCCTCTTGGAAGGTTGAGCCATTCTTTCAGGCTCAAACACTTCTTTTTCACCCTGCTTTCGGCTCTGTGCTCTAGTCTTGACACACACAATCTCAGGGATGTCCGGAATTGTTGCATGGGCTTTCAATTCTACCTGAGCCCATGCTGAGGTTTCCAGTGCATTACCAAGCAGACAGTCAGCTGGAAGCTTTGGAGAGACCACTACCTGTTTCAGGCCAGTAACCCCCCTCTTAGTCAAATGTCACCATAGCCATGGCATGGTCAGTAGTAACACTGTCAACATTGTTGACTGGGTATGTTTTCCCAATCAGCTATTGCTCTGGGGAAACCAGTGCATCTCTCACCATAGTGACACTGGCACTTTTATCCCTCAGGGCTTCTATTCTAGTCCCGTTGATCCAGGGGCATTGTAACTACTTCTTTAAGTTGGGAGGCCACACAGCTAAAGTGGCAAACTCAACTTCACCCTCTGTGACTTGAACTGCTTCAGTGTGAAACCTGATTTGCTCTGGGCACACTGTTGATCCCATCTGGAGACTGACTACACCAGGAGTAGCTGTAGAAGGACCAGGGGGCTTCTTGTTAGGACAAATAGCATCTCCAGTTAAATGTCCCAGCTTCTCACAGTTGTGACACCAGGCCTTTGGGGGATCAAAGTTCTTTCCCTTGTACCTATTATTGGGCTGGGAAGAGTTTTTGGACCCACCCCCCTGTGCAGGTTTATCGGGCCCTTTTAAAGACTCAGGCTTTTTTATCTTTGGGATTCTCACCCCCTTTCCCCTAGGAAGGTTTTGTAACCCCTTTCTTTTGGTCACCCCCAGTGGCTGTTTTTGTCACCCTTGTCTTGACCCAGTGGTCTGGCTTCTTTCCCAATACTTGGGGAGACATTAGACCTTGGTCTACAAAATGCCGATGTAACTTTTCATTAGTGCAGTTACTTAAAATATGTTCTTTCAAAAGCAAATCGTAAAGTCAATTGAAATCATGCACATTATTTCCAGTTAACAAACCATCTAGTGTCTTAACTGAGTAGTCAAGTCAAAGAAGTCAATCCAGGACTGATTTTGGGTTTTGTGAGCCCACCTGAATCTAATTCTATATTCCTCAGTTGTGAGTCCAAAGCCCTCAATCAGAGTATTTTTCATGAGGTCATAAGACCCTGCATCTGCCCCTGTAAGGGTCAGGAGTCGATTCCTGCAGTTACCAGTGAACATTTCCCAAAGTAGTGCCCCCCACTGTGACTTTCTCACTTTTCTCATTTCACAGGCCCTCTCAAATGCTGTGAACCGTTTTGCGATGTCATCACCCTCTTCATATTTGGGACAATGCCTTTGGGGATTTTAGGATCATAAACTGCTCTTTATCCTTATATAGTAAATTGCTGCCACTATTTATGGGAACTAAGCTCATCTCTGCTCTCTCTTTCTCTAGAGCCAGGAGTCTGGTCTCTAGATCTAATCTTTTTGTCAACCTTACTAAAAGGTTGGTCTCCTCATTGAGACTGTCCTCAATGTCCCCAGTAGCACCAGATCCACCTGTGTGGGCGCTAGATGCTGAGAGGTTTATTCTTGGAGTCAGGGCCACTGGGGCCCTTCTCTCCCTATGAGGTGGTGGGAGGGGGAGGGGTTGGTAGTTATCCTCATCCCCTCCCTCTACTTCTTCATCTGAGAGGTCTTCACCATTCTCAGAAGGATGGTTCTTAGCATAGCCTGCCAATAGCTCCTGGAGCTTTTGTCTGGTGGGATGGGACCCCATGATTATATTTTTAAGCTTGCATAGAGACCTTAACTCCCTAAATTCTAAGTGGAGGTATGGGGTGAGGTTGAGCTACTCATCCTGGTTCTCTATACCATTGTGGCTTTCTTCACTAACTGCTGGGTTATTGTTCAGATATATTGTTGAAAAACTTCTAACCCCTCTTACCCTTAACTAAAGTGAGCTTTTATTTTTCTAAAATTCTAAAGGGACTTAACCAAGGCTCTAACAAGACTTTAAGTAATTTGGAAAAATTTGTCAATTTCAAAAAATCTGAGTTCTAAAGACAATTTAAGAGTTCTGTTGTGTGATTAGGTGGGTACTAAGTCAGTCCAAAAAATGCAAAGTTGTATATCCCACTGCTGATCCATCAATGTACGAAGCTGGCTCTGTATATACTATGCCGACATGAGGTATAGAGTGCACAGAGTCCAGTGGAACCCCAAAGGTAGGCAGAGGTAAAAGTAGATAGCACCTCCCTCTCTATTTCTGCTAGTGTGGGCAAGCCGTAAGGCTTTATTAGAGGGTAGTGTTTAGCATTTGTTGTACACACTCGGGCAGCAAATGATGTCACACACTCAAAGACTGAACTCAAGGCCAATTTGTTTGTGTCACAAATATTATTAAGTTATTTTATTTCTACAACCAAGCCAAGCCTGGTGCAGGCAGGTGAAATAATGCTTTGCAAAGCTTATACAAAGTTTTACAATTGAATGCAGGTTCAAATGAAGTTAATTGACTTACAGGTAAGTCAATGTTTCTAAAATACTGTTTAGTTACTTTTCAGATTACTTTGTACATTACTTATTGGATTACTTTTCAGATTACTTTTGATAATCAGTGTGATATTACTAGATATCACACTTAACCATTTCCTAGACAAAAGGAAAGAAAATCACTTTTAGTACATTTGCAGTTTTGTCAATGTTCCATACAAACCAACTATACACTTAAAACAATTTTCAACAAAAGCAGTCAATGTAATCCTATGGAAGGAAATTGAGCTATCGGTTTACAGGTAAGTACAAGTTTGTGGGAGTTGGCATTCTGGGGTAAGAACCAGGGTTTCCCCAGGATCAAGGTTGTACCCTTGAAACACCCTCAGCGGCACTAGGGTGGCATGGTGCAGAGAGCTGAGGCCCAATGCTATCCAATGGGGGATAGGGGGCCTCCGGTTGGTAGCTGCTCACGAGCTGGCCACAGGGTTGTGGAATGAAAGCTCCTGGTGTTAGGCTCAGGGCAAAGGGGGGTCCGAGTTAGCACCCAAAGTACACCCGCAGCTGCGGCTGGGTACAGGGTACTGTTTTGGCGTCAGGTGCCCTGTTATTTGCAATTGAGATTCTCTGGTTGCAACAAAGACTGCAGGCTCGGGGACGACGATCTTCTGGAGGTGACCACCGGTTGGAGAGGTAAGTTGGGATGCCTGGGGAGGCTGGGACACCGTTGGTTGGGCCACCCAAGGCCGCGGGTGTCTTTAGGCATCGGGTTTTCCTTACCAGCTCTGGTTGTGGTCAGGCTGATCCTCTAGAAAGAGGCTGCAGGCTTTGCTTGGAGATTTAAGGCAGGTCAGAGATCACCAGATCTCAGGTCAGGATCGCCAGGGAGACCTCCTCGTGGTGTTGGACCACTCAAACTCGGGACGTAGGCTTTGGGTGAAGAGTGGTGCAGACTTGCGGATTTGGCTGGAGCCAGAGTCTGTGGGTGAGCAAATTTGGTGCTCCTGGGAGACAAAGTCTTTCTTGTGGAAGGCAGGGCAGGTCCTCGGGGTTCTTGAGGTTGCTGGCTGCAGGACACACTGGAATTTCGCTGAAGCAGGTTCAAGGTGGAGACAGGCCAGTAGGGCTAAGGCCAAGTCAGTGGGCATCCTCCTCTTCTTAGTTGCAGTACAGCTCTTCGGTCCTTCTTCTTCTCTTCTTGTTTGTCGGTTCTTGTGTGAGGAGACAAGGTTCAGGGTTGCCCTAAATACTAGATTTAGGGGCCTTACATCTAGGTAAAGGTTGGGTCCTATGTGTCCCTTCCTTGGGGTGGTTACACCCCCTATTATGCCACCCTCCAGTGGGAGGGAGCATATGCCTCACTCTGGTTGGCTGGGTCCCCCATCCTCAAAATGGCGGGAACTGAGAGTTGTGCTTCACCTCGCCTCCCCCACCTGAGGGGTGGGGGTTGGCAAAGGTGGGCACACCTCCCTTCCTCACTTGGTTTTCCCGCCAATTCTCCCACCCAAAGTAGGGGTCAGAACTGGTTGGGGCCAGTTGCTGGAAGCAGCAACAAGGCCTGGGGAAGCTTACAAAGGCGGCAAGTCTTTGAAGCTTCACCTTCGGGGACCCTGCCCATCCTTGGGAGGAGGCTTTGGCACCTTGTCCCAGGATGTGCATTGTTTCAGACCCCGGGAGCAGCAGTCTTACGACCCAGGGGTCCAGAAACATGTCTGATGGTGGCAGCTGATGAGCAGCCACTCATTCCGGACACTATTGTTAGGTTGTTTTTCAGGGGGCATCTCTGAGATGCCCTCTGTGTGCATTTTTCATTAAAACCCACACTCTCATCATTGTGGGGTTAATGTGCTGAGAAGTTTGATACCAAACTTCCCAGTTTTCAGTAAAGCCATTATGGTGCTATGGAGTTCGTAATGACAAACTCCCAGTACCATATACTCTTAATGGTATTACTGCACTTAGACAATGTAGGGGTACAGGGCCCATGCACCTGTACCCTCACCACTGGTATAGTGCACCCACCTAGAGGGGTGGCAGACCTATGCCAGGCCAGTGGGGTATAGGCATGGCACACAGGGATGTGTGCCACGTCGACTCTTCACTTTGTTCTGCACCAAAACATGCAGCCTGCAAAGGCAGTGTGTGTGTGTGTAAAGGTACAGGGCCTCTAAGGGTGGCACAATAAGTGCTGCTGCCCTAAGAGGCCTTCCATGGCCACAGTGCCCTTGGTACCTGTGGTACCATTTACAAGGGACTGCCCTTTAGCCAATTAGTGCCCATTGGGTTTTGTTTTCACTGCAGTTTAGGGAAAGAACATATGCCCTGAGTATCTGTTTGTCAGGAACCCAGGACACACTCAGTCAAAGTACATCAGCAGTTTAGCAAAAAGTTGGGGCAACCATGCAAAAAGAGCGCACTTTCTTACAAAAACTGCTTACCTTGCGCTCGCTGCATTGCTGACTCGGCGATGCGGCAAGCGCAAGGTAAGTGGTTTTATTTTTATTTAATTTGAACTAACCATGCCTCTTAGGACAAAAGGTGATGAGAGGAATGCTTGCAATTTGTCTAACCACTGTCAATTGCTCGGGTAGCATCCCTACCCATCGTTTTTTTGCTCATCATACCTCCTCAGTTTGGACCAGCCATATGCAAATCAATCTTGACACTGATCCTCATGGGAACAGTCCAGCCAGAACTGTCCGGCTAGGTCCTCCTTGAACCAGAATACAAGCAACCCAGGGCAGACTTTGCCCTAGATATGGGCTCATCATCTGGGTACTGCTTGGTTTCAGAGACACAGCAAACATTCCTCCCATCATCTTTTATGTGTTTCATGTACCACCCTATATGGCATGGGTATGCTCAGACATGGGGCCCGTGCTCACTGTGTCACTAGAACCAAGCTGTAGCCAGTTGATGAGTTCATAACTGGGGTTAAATAGTTCTGGGTTGCTTGTGTTCCAGTTCAGAAAGGACCTGGCAGTTCGTGCTGGACTGTTCCCATGAGGAACAGGGTCAAGACTGATTTGCAGAAGTCTGGTTTCTAACTGAGGTGGCATGGTGAGCAAAAGAAATGTTACCCCAAGCCATTGCCAGTGGTTGGACAAATTGCACGCTTTTCTCCCATCACTTTTTATGTGTTTTATGGACCGCCCTAGGAGGCTTGGATATGCCCAGACGTGGGTCCTGTGCTCACTGTATCAAATAAACGATGGATTGGGATGCTACCCAACACGATTGACGGGGGTTAGACAAATAGCAAGCATTCCTCTCGTCTCTTTTTGTGTGTTTCATAATCAAAATACATACCCGCACAGTGCCAACGTATCTCTGGTGCCCCTACATAGTTGTTGATTTATATCACTGACTGGATTTAGTTTAAGATGTAAATGTGCATGTGGTTTCAGCTTCAATGTAGTATCAGCAAGCAAGATATGTTATGTGATCATTATTTGTGTACCTCACAGTCTGCTGTTGGTGTGGCCTAGTGGTTTTGGCAGTCGTGCATGGTTTCAAATGAGTTCACCATGACAGACCAGTTTAGCATTTAAACTATATATATGTAATATATATATGTATAATGATAAATATATACAATTTAAATGTGTGTTTTATATAAATATATTATTATATAAGTATATATTAAATTCAAAGGGGATACAAATAATACTTACTAATCTACCTGCAACGTGCAGATACTGCAAATGTAAAAATATGTGATTTAAATGCACTCTCGAAGGACTGCCCCGAACCACGAAGTACTGACTTTTGAATTTAAGTCTGATATTCCTTAATAGCCATATCAGTTATAATAAATGACATGGCATAAATATATGTGGTTTGTTCCTTACCTTGGATACATCTCATGGTGTGAAATTTTACACTAAAGCTGCATGGGCTGTAGCTAACAGAAAACAGCACATTCTCATGCTAGCTGAGAAATTACATTGAGCTAAGGAGGTTTGAAAACAAATCTGTCACAACCACTTTATCCGTTGAACACTTGCAGTGCCTTACAAGCAGATCCTGACATGCTTATTCTAAAATTGTTTTGCACACACAGAGTTTGTGATCCTGTTCTTATGCTCAGCTTTGAAAAAATGTTTTGGTTTATACGTAGTCTTACTTATACATCCCCTAACTTTCAATTAAACTATCATCTTGAGACTTTAGATGGAAGGAGGTAGTGTACTGAATAAACAATGGATTGTGTTTTCGTAGCATACCTTAGCCTAGAAATCTTAATAATGGGCAGTACGAGCTGTGAGCGATTATGAAATCATAACATTGCGTAACTAATACAGTAATGAAAATCAGATGTGAAGCACACATCTTAAACAGTAGAATAACAAAAGAATTCAACCTCTGGAAATAAATATAATTGTGACAGTCAAAACTACAATCATTGAAGACCAGAATTTACAAATAATTTCCCTGGCGAATCCTTGTGAATGGATTAAGAAATTAGGGCCTGATTACGAAGGCGGTTGGACATGTTTCCGCAGTTATGTCGGAAGCAGTCGGTCCAACCGCCGGATTGCGATGCATGCTTCCAGTACTCCGACCACTGTAAGACTGCCGACTCCAACAGCCTGTCTCCGACTGCTGCGATGGCGGACGGAGAAAAATAGCATCCATAGGGCAGTACAGGGATCTGTGTGTTTCCGACGACCCGACCGTGGCGGTCCGACTGCCTGCCTCAAGTTGCCTGAAACGATGGATTTGGGGTGTATATTCTCTCAAATCAGCTTCTCCTGGCCAGTCACCGGACAGTCACCGGTGTGGATCCCATTCTCCAGGTCCCCCTCTACACCACGGCAGCTGAACTCCGAAGACGAGGACCCTGTGGGTTCTGGAATGCAGGTGAGTCTGTAGGTGGCATGCATCCTCATTGACTGGACTGTGCACAGATCACCACACTCCAGCAATGGGGTACATGGTGCACAAGGCATATCTCCATATGTGTCATGCATGTGTGTACATGTCACATGCTTTCTGTGATTTTGCATGCACTGACTTGCACTCAGTCACTCACATGATTATGTGCACCGCCGTAGATGAGACCGCCACGGTAGCAGTGGTTGCATCGTAATACGGTGGGAGAACTTTCCCCGTCTCGGTGGTCGGAACGGTGACTGCAGCGGTCAGATGATTGGTCCGTGTGGCATCATAATCTGGCCCTAAATTCATGTAAGGGAAAACACACCGTCACCCTGACATTTGGGTTCATAAAGTTCCAATATTGGAGTCCTGATATCTGCATTGCAGCCTCAGTACGTCAGCAAGATGGGGCTGCTTTACCAATATTGCACAATATGAAAGAGGCAGATCTAGCATGCAGGGGTTCATGAGACCGCTGGCTGCGCCCTCTGAAGCTTCTAGCTACCACTTGCAGGGTAGAAACTATCCCTCACAGACAGTTTTCACTTCCCAATTAGGTGGTCTGAGGTGCTTGCTCCTTTCACAGCTTTGTTGGGAATGCACAGGCCATCGCACCACTTGCCCTTATCAAGTGGCCTGGGTTTGCATCCAACTTTTACTAATGAAACCAATGGAGTTAATTTATCACAGCTTTGTTTTCTACTTTTCCTTCATGTGAAAAGCAACGTTGCTGTGTCTCTGTGCAATTGGATAGTATCACCTGATACCCTTTGAGGCACATGACACCATTGAAAATTCTGCAATCAACTCCTCGAGGCCTCTTTTCTGTTGCCCTTATGCCAGATTGTATCCTTATTCATCCTTATTCCAGGGTCACACAAAACCAGTGTTTCGAAACCCAACAAATGTAGTCTTCATGGAATAGCTCTTTTCTGAGGACTTAGCGTAGAAGATACCAAGCCGTAAGGTATGGGATGCACACCCTCAAAAGCAGAGGTTTCTCTGATGTGCTCCATAGTTTCAATTTTGGTTTCAGGCTCAAAATTTGAGATTATGTTATTGCAATTGCCTAAGCTTTTGTGTCGGTTACCACAAAGACATTCTTTCCTCCAAGTTGAACTTTAGGAGAGGACTGCTTTTGTCTTTTCTGGTAGCCCGGTAGAAATTAGTAGATCAATCACCTGAACCTTCCTAATCTGAAGTTTTTAGCCTACTTCGATTTTAAAGTGGCCTTTAGTCTTCATGACTTTTAGGGTGGCTTTTCAGTAAAAAAACTGGAAGACCATGTGCCCTATCATTTGGTCACGCGAATAATGTGGTTTATTTTTGTTGTGTAGTTGAAGACTGTGAGACTCTACTCCAAAGAAATGTTGTTTTGGGCCTGTGCCTTCGTCAGTTTATGCAAGTCCCTGCTCCATCATTGGGATGTTCCGGTTTTGGAGGGAGAAGGGTGCCATGGAGAATGATAACGGCTTGTTTTGACACTCTGATGGCACATATTGTGTCATAAGTGCACGCTATGGCCATATTGTTATGCGTGCGCTCCCACAGCTTGCACTGGCCTCCCTGACACAACAGTGCATGGACACATTTATTAATGGTAGAGCACAAACTTTGGATACACTGTGCGGTGCACATGGCACATGCTTAACTCGCAGGGCTTGTGACCCATTTGAAGCAGTAACTTGGCTTGCACACCATTGGTTTGAAAAGTAAAATAGGATTTTATATTAGAGTGGGTAATAAGAAAGCGTAGATTCATGTTAATTGTTCCCTGTGTCAGACAACACAGGAAGTGTCCATGAAAATGTGAACTCTAGATTTGTCACTGGTAAGCAGTAATGGGGTCAGGCACCCCACTTCTCCAAGACCAAAAGGTGGCCTTCGGCTGTGGCTGGAGGGTGCAATGGCGACATGTGCACCATGGCTCCACGGTCTCCTTATCACCTTCCGAAAGAGGCGACGCAAAGCTTTAAGGCCAGGTTTACAAAGAAATGCATGAATCATAGAGACCAAAGACTCATCCCTAAGTCGTGTTCAGTTTACTCTTTTTTGGGGATTCACAGATTCCCAAGAAGTGTGTTAAAAAATCTGAAGAAAAGCGTAGATTTGAAGGTGCAATCATATTAGTCAAGGTTATATTAATAACCAAAGTTACAGCTTTTTAGTTATTAGTTCTGTTTATACACTGCTCGGAATTTCCCCTCATTTGTTTCCTCATAGAAAACATTTTTTAGTGTTCAGAAATTCCTATGAATATTTTGTGGGCGTTTGAAGAACTTTCTGGCCTTAACACCACAATAAAAGTCCTCTTTTCTGCTTTAAATTTAGCAATGCATTATGGCAGGAAATTAAATTTTTTCATGTTTACGAAGACCCACCAATGTTGACTTCATTGGTGCTACTGGGATTTCCAGTGGCCATTCCCCAACACTCCCCAGGGACCACCCGTTTTCTTTCCATCTCCTTCACCATATGTATGGCTTTGGAAACTTATGTGAATCTGGCTGATCATTCACACTTGTAAATTCTCTCTGGGTCTGTATATTGGTCCAAACCCGAGTCTGTGAATCCTGCCACTTACGAACGAGAATGCCACTTTTTGTTTACGTAGCGCACATCTACACAAAAAAAACATTCTTTGATTCGGCCTTAGGTCCCTTTCTCTTTGGTAAAGCCAGCCTGTTAATATTTTGTTTTTAGTTATTTTGTACAACACTCATAGAACTGTTATGCCGCTTCAACATGTGGATCCAGTAAGTTGGTCTTACAGTGGTCCAGAATGCTACTTTCAGGACATGATACCAGTTGCGGCTCATAGTGGGAGTGCTGCGGGACGGTGGGGCGGGGGACGGGCAGGGTGGGGGGTAGTAAACTCCAGCATACAGCCGACCGGAGGTAAGTACATAAATAAATAAATAAAACGAATTACATTGCGCGCACTGCAACGCCATTTGCATTGCAGCACTCCCACTACGCGCCGCGACTGCATGATACCTTATGGAGCATCACGTTACAAAGTTTTGGGTGGGATTACTAGATAGGCTACCTTTCATTTTTTTTTCTCTTACTGCGTTATTATTAAATAACAAGTATGTTTTTTAATGTAGTGGACGCTAAGATGTGAGTCGACTGTAGGTTTTTGTCCTTTAAGCCATTGACATTAGAAGGTTGAATTTGCTGTATGGAGGCTCGTTTCTACAATAGCAGTGCAGGTTACCTCGCACTGTATTTCCATGTGCTCGCACCTGTACAGGCATGTGTATGGTTTATGTGATGGTGTTCTGGTAAGGCAAGAGTATTGCCAGATTGCCTTTCAATTAGCGTGCGGTTCTCTAACATATCTCCAACACGCTGATCTATCTTAAGATTGGGTTTGAAGTTGGAAAGCGATGGGTTTTGGAAGGGAACACCACTTCCAGCAAGAACTGAAACTATAGTGTAGATGATGGCCTTGATATTTTTTTGTAAAAGGCTTAGAAACTGTTAAAAAATGATCACGAGTTGGGAACTTATTCACATTTTCTTAGGTAGGAGTAATGGGCTTGTAATTTGTCAGTGATTTTACTTTATCTCCCATCAGTAATTATGAAAGAGTAATTTTCTGTAATTAGTGTGATATTAAATATAATTTCAAGGCAGAATAATTTCAAGACAGAACAGCTTTTTTAACGTGTGCTATGAAACTTTCCAGACAAGATGTTTCTAACTTTCCACTGGAAATAGAATGTAAGTAATTATACAAAGTTGATACTTGAAAAAAAAGAACATATATGGCCGGATTTTAGTTTAAAATTGTGATGTCTATGGTTGAATAAGCTCAGAGGCAGAGAGGGGAGTATTGGTAAGCCCCTTTTAGCCACTGTCTTTTATTTGTTTTGCATCTTTTACCTTTGCGTGGATGGGCTATCCTTCAAGTACATATATTTGTGAATGGTTATGTTGTTTCATTTGTGTTCCCATTCGATTTGGTGATGGGGCTTCAAGTAGTGCTACTTCGAACTACAGACACACACAAAATGAAGGTTGTAATTCGGAACAATTGTGTGTTCTTTGATGTGTTTACTTTGCTTTTATGTGCAGATCTGTGACTTTTTATTTTGGAAGTATCTGCTATTTGCAAGAGGCAGTGCTCTTCATCAATCTTCCTTCCCTGTTTGTTTATTATACTCTGTTGTCAAGATAATATGTTGTTGGATTTACAGCATTTATTTTCACAAAGTAAACATGCACTATGTTGCAATTGGGTTCCGCCCCTTCAGTACACCCGGATTGTTTTGCTTTTTGGATCGGCCAGATTTTTATTTTTTACTGTGGGTGAGTCTCACTGCATGTGTCTGTTTCCACTACAGGAATCACATGGCAAATGAACTGCGTGTGTTTATCACCAGTGTCTGCCTTTTAAGCTAAGGTCTCTGCTATTCAGCAAGGATAAGGGGCAATTAGCTGGTTAAATGTGGAAACTGTACTCATTTGTGTGCACGTGTGAGGGCTGCATGTATGAGACTACAGTTAGCCTGGCACAGAGGGGACTCTGAAGGATTGGATATTGACCTGGGGTAGGCCTTATATTGTTACTGTACACTCATAGGGAAAGTCAGTGGGATTTACTGTGTTGTCTGTAGTGATACTTTACTATATACATTAGGGGAAAACTGCCTTAAAGTGCTTTTTCGCTTCCCCTTTGTCTACAAAGTCCAGTGACGTGTCAAAATGGAGTGGAACACTGTGCGCGAAAATCAAATCTGTGAGTTTCAAGAAAGTGTCTGTACAACCTATGGCTCATCAAGAATTGTCAATTTCTCTGATTCAGCTCAGGATCAGAGCCCAGGCCTTTTGTCACTCTGCTGTGCCAAGTTAATTACATTTCTCTCTCACAACAGGAACTAAGGCCGCTTTACACCAAAGGAGTAATCAACAGCGCTTCTTTCAGCTCCTAAGGAGGGAAGGGTGGGTATAAAAAAATCAGAATCTTTTAATTACTTGTCACACTGCACCAGTGCTAGGATCAGCCTAGGCCCACTGAACAAAGGAGGAATCCCAGACAACTGAGTACAACCCAGGAGGGGCTTCTCTTTGAACATTTGGTGGGAAAGGCCCTGGCAGTGATGTCAACGTGGGGCGGAGCTGATACCCCAGGAGCAGGTGTGGCCAGTGACTCCTGGATATCGCCTTCTTGAATTGTCCCAGCATGCTGTGCAGTAGGCTTGGAGAGGTAATTTGGCACCCCAGGATTGGCCAGGGGTGATTGACCTTTAAAGCATTTCACTCCCCTTTAAAAACTCTTGCACAAGGGGGAGACTCTATCTTGGTTGGTGTTTTGGAGCTCTTCACTGCTGTACTTTGGAAACTCCGACAACCGTGAACATCTGGAAGGAGGAGCGCCCTGATGCCCAAAAAGGACCAAGGACTCTGCCCCAATTGACCCCAGGAACAGCGGGTATCCCTAAGGGCCATTAAGGCTGGCCCTCCTATACTCCCTGAGGAGCAGTTGGGGAAACAACCTGGACTTCTGTACCCAGAAACAAAGACGAGGCGGAAATTTGGCTCAGGGAACCAGGAGAACTAGTTTCCTGTAGATTACACCACCGTAGAGATGAGGAGTTCTGCTAGCTCTTCCTGGTGGCTAGAGCTTACCACCAAGAGTACAATGAGCTCAAGATCATCTAACCAACAGGTCAGAGTTATGGCATTTTCAAGATTGCAGACCTTTTACCTTTTTACTGAATGGAGCGTGTGGGGTTCCAACGCATTTCCTACAAATATCCCAAGGTGGGGTGGGGGTCAATGCGGGATTTATTTATTTCATTATTCCAAGGAGGGGGTGTCTATGGTGCACTCATCCTGTTTCCACTATTGCCCCCGGGGATGCACATTGCCCCGGGACCGGTGCAAAGGAAGGTGAAGCGCTACTGCGCTCCCACCAACAGAGCTGGGCCCGCTCCCCGTGCTTTTGTTTGGGTAAGCAGTGCGGCCACCATGACGAGAAGTGCTTCCAGCTCCCGCTACAGCACAGAAGACTGCATGCCGTGTGGGGAGCCGGCCAGGGGTGTGCATCTCGAGCTCCCTCACAGAAGAAGTCATGCGGAGTAGCCGGGTGCAATTGGACTTCCTCATGAAAAAAAACAAAACACGCAGCGCAATGCTGCTGCAAACAGCATGGCTTTCCTAAAAGAAGAGGGAGAGCCCCTAATAAAATACTCACTTCACCAGGCTGAGGTGCGCCCCATTATGCCCTGCGGGGCTGCCTCATTTGCATGTATTATCCTCTTCCGGTGGCCCCTGGAGGACAGAGGCAAAAAACATCCGAAAAGTGTTGTGGAGGGCTGTAGGAGTTACAGCAGCCACACAGAAGTAATGTTTAGAAACCTAACCACATGTGTATGGGGTCAATGAATCTTTAACCCTCTGAGATTTTTCATATCATTTTTGAAGTACTCTCAAGGCTAGAGCATCTGCTCTGCAGCTGGGAGTGCAGAGTTTTCTAGAGGCATGTTCTGTGGCCGCATTTAAAAAAAAAATATTTTATTCAAAATTAACCTTACAAATCCAAGATGGTACAGTAGCAGACAGGAGATAAAAACATATTGAAATGTAATGACAGAGTTGGTCAAGAAAGCAAAATTGCAGAGATTATTGTGCATCCTTGCAGGGGGTAAAGGTGGGGCCGATCTGCCGGCATCATAGTCCCATGATATAGCTAGCTATGCAGGTTCATATCCTCCCGCAACTACCACATGCATTCATCGAAGCATTCAACCACAGCCAGAAGCTCACCACCTAACAAACCATTCTACTGTAAAGTGTTTAGTGCTAGCCTGCTGGCTCAGACCAATTGCTCATACATCAGAGCAGGGAGAAGAGGTCCAAGACAGCTGTTCCTGCTTTAGAATCCACCCATCTAGGCCCAATCTAGAGCATGCCACTACTATAATAGCCTCTCGCTCAGGCAAAATCATGATCCTCTGCCCCTCTCTGCTCTCTCCTCTCCGTATCACCTCTGTCCTGCAGTCCGCCCATTTCACCAACTCCAAGCCCCACTGGTATACGTCAGGGCCCTGGGGCAATTTCCAACTCATGGCCAGTTGCTGTCAGGCAAATGATGAGTGCCATCTCTACAAACCTGTCTGGCACCTTATGGGCTACACTGCGGGAGCGGAGACCAGCAGGCATAACTGAGGTGTGAGTTTGACATTCCGCTTGGTGGCATGGTAAACGATCCCAAGAACGGTGGACAAAAATGATGTTATTGAAGGGCAAGACCAGACTATGTGATAGAAATCTGCATCTTCCACCAGACAGGGAGGGCAAATCGAAGACGCACCAGGAATCATAGCATGAAGCTGCCGGGGGTTAGGGGTGTGATGTATGCCATGTAAAGATAATAGGATTGGATGAGTTTGAAGCTAGCATTCCTAGATAGTCCTGGGGTTTGTTCCAGCACCCACTTCCAAGCTTGGTTAGGCATTGTCAATTCTTATTCTTCCTCCCAACATTGCCTCAAACATGCCAGATCCACCTTCGCTATCTTCAACAATGCTCTATGGAGAAAAAGTAGCCACCTTCGTCTAGCCTGTTATAAGCAGAATGTTTTGCAGCGTGAATCTTTCTGGATTCACTATCCTGTGCATTATTCCACGGTCTGGTGGTTGGGTCCGGAATCGTAGTCTTTTGTCTTTTTTTGGGGTTTTTTTGTAGCCCAGGTGGGCGTCGATGTCCCACCATTTGGTGTACTTCTCGTGACGTCGGCATGCTTCCTGCGGAAGTCCCACCTTGGGGCGCCATCTTCAGATTCTTTTTTCCGCCGTTGGGTCTGGATCGTCACCGAGAAACTCCAGAGTTTTTTAACGAAGAAAGAAGAAGAGCACGAGTTTCATCAAAGGAAAATTAAAGGAGACTACAGACAGGAAGAACATCGAGCCGGGACGACGAAGAAGGAGGAGAACCTCGAGATCTTCGACGTCCAACTGAGAATGCGCACTCAGGGACACTGAGCGCAGGAATGGACAAAAAACCTTTTAAATTCTGCCGTAACTGCCACCACAAGTACGCGCATAAGGACTAACATCCGGTCTGCAACCTTTGCCTGCCAGTCGACCACGAGAGCAAAGACTGCAACGCCTGCTCCGCCTTCACACCGAAGACACTCAGGGTGAGAGAGAGGCAGAGGAGAGCCAACTGCAACATGGAAGGCAAGGGTAAGGCCCCGTCTCTGTACGACCTGGGCCACCGACGATGAAGACGTCGCCAAGGGACCTGATGACTTCACGGTCGCAGAGACCAATAAGAAGATGTCTGACAAGATAGGAGAGACGTCGAGCACAAAAACCCCGAAAGGGCCCCGAAAAACAGAGACTGACTCTCGAAAACCAGAGTCTAAGTCCTCGAAAGGAACACCGGTGCCTAAAATTTCGACGACCGCGAGTGCATCCAAGGACGACCAGCGGATCCTTCGAGAAGGACTCCCAGGTGCCGAAGGCCGCCGAAAAACAAAGTTTGTCGAAACAGGCCCACGACGTTGGGCGTTCGACGACGAAGGACAAGGTCGCGTTGACGCAAGCGCCATCGAAAGGCCAGCGCTCAACGCCGAACATGCCTCTGAAATGGAGAAGAAAAAGAGAAGGCTCGATTCGGAGATGGAGAGCATCCTTCAAAGGAAGAAGGAGTTCGACGAGAAGATGAAGAAATTTACAATCCCAACGAAACCACCGACAGTTATCGTCGAGGTCGAAGAGCAGGACGAGTTCGACGCCGAAGAGCAGTCGAAAACTCCTGAAGAAGAGGAAGATGATCTCTACTATGAGGGAGAAGAAGAGGAGGAACAGCAATCGAACTACGGCTCGGCGCCGTCGACGACGCAAGACCTGGAATGGCAGGACCTCGACGCCAAAAATCCAGAAGAGCCCGTGGAGACTTATCCTTCGAGGCCTTCGCCGCCAGATGAAATTGGGGCTTACAACATGGTCGTAAAGAGCGCGGCTGCAGCTTTTGGTGTGAAACTAGAGGAGGAAAAACCGAAAGCGGACTTTTTACTCGAGACACTGCTCCCCATCCAAACTATGAGCCAGTTCCTCCCAATGCTTCAGAGTGTCATGAACCAGGGGAAGGAGGCGTTCAAGGACCCTGCAACATACAGAGCTACACATCCAGAACAGAGAAAAAATATAAACATTCCTCTCAGGACCCTCCATACATCAATGGATCTGTCACAGCAGACTCCATTATCGCATCTACAGCCAGAAAGAGGGCCAATGTTCCGGCAACCTCTGGACCACCTCCTGACAAGGAGAGCAGAAGGATGGACCTCACTGGCTGGAAAATAGAGAGAAACGCGGCAATGCACTGGGGCATGGCGAACTCCAATGCACTACTGAACAGGCACCAGTACCAACATTGGGACGAAATGGGGGACCTAATCAAGCATCTCCCCGAGCAATACTAACAAAGAGCTTCGCATCTAGTGGAAGAGGGGAAGAATACAGCAAATTCATGCCTTAAGACAGCGTTGGACGGGGCAGAGACATCAAGCAGACTGATGGCAATAGGAATCACTGAAAGGAGACAGGCCTTGCTCAGAATTTCACGATTCAAGCAAGAGGTACAGAACAACATCCTGAACACCCCTTTCAACGGATAAACGCTGTTCGGGGCACCAGTCGATGAGAAACTCACCCAACTCAAAAAAGAGAATGAGACGGCAAGGTCCATGGGGGCCCTGCAATTCAGAGGGATGAGAAGAGGTACCCTGACACAGAGACCTTACGGAAGGGGAGGAAACCAGCCGGGAACGTCACATCAAACATTCAAGAGAGGCCAGCAAGGTGAGGGTCACGGGCAACAGGGGCAGCAGAAACAGAACTGGCTGTACCAGCCTCGGGGCCAGTCCTTTCGCAGTAGGAGAAACGGACGAGGCCAAAGAAGAAGAGGGGGAGACCAACCCGCCTCAAAGTGACTTCGCACGGAGGAGAGTGCTCACCCACAGCATCCCTCCAAGGGTAGAGCACAAAGGAACCAACAAAAGAGGGTTACACGAACCAAACGCCTATGAGCATGCAACACCGGTGGGCGGCAGGCTCAGATATTTCCTCCAAGAATGGACAAAAATAACAACAGACAAATGGATACTCAACATCATACAGTACGGATACTGCATAGAGTTGGAAAGGAGACCTCCAAACAAAAAACCGAAGAGAAGGGAACACTCAGGACAAGAGCTAGCGCAACTCATAGAGGAAGCACTACAGCTATTCCAAAAGGAGGCCATAGAACCAGTACCATTCAAAGAAAGGAACAAGGGAGTGTACTCAAGCTACTTCCTGGTACCAAAGGTGGACGAAACACTAAGACCCATCCTGGATCTACGATTCCTAAACAAGTACGTAAGGACGCAAAAATTAAAAATGACATCCCTACAAGAATTACTCCCACAAATGAGAGACGGAGACTTCATGTCCACCGTGGATCGCAAAGATGCCTACCTGCACATCCCAATGAACAGGCAGCACAAGAATCTGTTAAGGTTCACCATCAACAAGGATCACTTCAAATTCACAACCTTGGCCTTCGGTCTAAAGTCCGCACCAAGGGTTTTCACCAAATGCCTTGCAGCAGTAGCAGCGTACCTGCGGAGGGAAGGGATTCACGTGTATCCTTACCTCGGCTAATAAAGGCAAGTTCACGCAAAAAATGCGAGGAACACGGACAGCGTGTCACAAGAACACTAACAAAGCTGGGGTTCTCAATACACTGGGGGAAATCATCAATGGAACCCGAACAAGTGAAGATCTTCCCGGGGGCGCAGATCAACACCGTAAAGAGAACGGTGATGCCCAGCGAGAAAAGGACACTAGCCCTGCTGAAGGAGACGCGCCTCTACCAGAAGCGGCGAGCTCTGACAGTGAGAACAGTGAGCAAGATCATGGGGATGATGGCGTCATGCATTCACCTAGTTCCCAATGTGCGCCTACACATGAGACCATTCCAGGAATGGCTGCAACAGCAATGGTCACAAGCAAAGGGAAGTTTGAAGGATCTAGTGGTTGTAATGCATGCAGTGCAAGAATAGATAGCATGGTGGAACAGGGAGAACATAACAATAGGGAAGCCCTTAACACCACCAAGCCCAACAGTGACCATCACCACAGACGCATCCCAGATAGGATGGGGAGCACATATGAACAAGCTCAGAGTGAGGGGTCTGTGGACTCCAGCAGATGCGGTCAGACACATCAACTATCTGGAATTAAAGACCGTAGTGCTAGCACTGAAGGCCTTCCAGAAAAAACTGTACAACCAAAGGGTGTTGATACAAACGGACAATACTACAACTATGTTCTACATAAACAAGCAGGGAGGGACACAATCGTTCCCCCTGTCCAACCTGGCACTGGAAATTTGGAGATGGGCCATCACGCTCAAAATAGACCTACTGGCCATACAACTACCGGGGAAGGACAATGTGGAAGCAGACTGGCTCAGCAGGCAGACTTCAGCATCTCACGAGTGGGAACTCAATGGGCAGGAAACACAAAAACTATTCAAGAGGTGGGGCACACCAACAATAGACCTGTTTGCAACACACCTGAATGCAAAATGCCAAAACTTCGCATCCAGACAACCAGGAAAACTATCCCAGGGGAATGCCCTATGGATAAGTTGGTCAAGAACATTTGCCTACGCTTTTCCACCGATACCACTGATACACAGGGTACTCAACAAGTGCAGGACCAGCAACATGACGCTGATCCTAGTGGCACCACTGTGGGCAAGACAGACATGGTACTCGCAAATAGTGGAAATGGCACAGGGGCCACCACACAAGTTCACAAAAAGAAAAGACTTACTCTCCATGCAGAACGGAGAAGTTCTACACCCAGAGCCAGAGAGCCTCTGCCTATCGACATGGCTCCTGAAGACATAGAGTTCGCACACCTTAAGCTACCTCAAAGCACTATGCGAGTGCTCCGGGAGGCAAGGAGACCAACCACACGGAAATGCTAAGGGGAAAAGTGGAAGAGGTTCACACTGTGGTGCAGAAAAAATAAACTGCAAAATAAGTTGACAAGGGAGTCAACGGTGCTTAGATACCTCACGCATCTACTAAAAGCCAAACTATGTTAGTCTTCGCTAAGAGTCCACCTAGCGGCGATTGTGGCCTACACACGAGGTGAGACGGGAGAAAGTTTCTTTACGTCACGAGTAGTAAAGAGATTCCTGGAGGGGGCAAAAAGGATAGCGCCACCAAAGAGGATTCCGCCGCCGGCATGGAACCTCAACATAGTCCTGACGGAACTTATGAAGGCGCCCTTTGAGCCCATCCACAAGGCCTCACTACAAATGCTGACAATGAAAACAGCCTTTCTGGTAGCAATAACCTCGCTGCGCAGAGTGAGCGAACTGCAAGCGTTAACGCTGCAAGAGCCCTACATCCAAATACACAAGGACCGAGTCGTAATGAGGACTGACCCACACTTCATGCCTAAGGTCGTGTCAGCTTTCCATATGAACCAAACTATACAAATACCTTGTTTCTTTCAAAACCCAGTCACAAGCGCAGAGAGGGCACTACACACTCTAGACGCTAGAAGAGCGGTGATGCACTACATCGAGAGAACAAAGGAGCACAGGAAAAGCAAGCCGTTTTTTGTGTCCTTCGCAACCAGCTTCCTGGGTAGACCAGTAACGAAAAGCACCATTGCGCGATGGATCGCACTAACAATACAATTCTGCCACAAACAGGCAGGGCAAGAGCTAACGGAGGGGGCACGGGCCCACTCCACAATAAAGAAGGGAGCAACGATTGCCTTTCTGGCAAACACACCCATTCAAGACATATGCCTGGCGGCAACATGGGCTTCAGTGCATACGTTCACTAAGCACTACTGCGTGGATATACAAATGAACAAGGAAGCACAAGTAGGGCAAAAGGTGCTTCAACATCTATTTAACGACCAACGCTCATCTTCCACCCAGCCGCCACAAAGATGACAAACCGCTACAAAGTCTATGCACAACATAGTGAATCCAGAAAGATTCAAGCTGCAAAACGAATAGTTTCTTACCTGTCGGTGTAGTTTTGCAGCTTGAAGATCTTTCTGGATTCACTAGCGAACCCACCCACCTCCGCCAGAAAGAAGAGGCAGGACAGGAAGGTGGAAGGATAGAGAGTAAAAGAACAAAAGAATACTGAAAGTGGATACATTGAAAAAGGAAAATACTAAAGAACGCCTAGTGTTAAAAAAAAAAAAAAGAAAAGGGAAAAAAGAACCCGAAGATGGCGCCCCAAGGTGGGACTTCCGCAGGAAGCATGCCAACGTCACGAGAAGTACACCAAATGGTGGGACGTCGACGCCCACCTGGGCTACAAATTTTTTTAAAAAAAAGACAAAAGAAAGACTACGATTCCGGACCCAACCACCAGACCGCGGAATAATGCACAGCATAGTGAATCCAGAAAGATCTTCAAGCTGCAAAACTACACCGACAGGTAAGAAACTATTCGTAATGCAGGCACTTTTCTTCTGGTGGTTCATGGTTTCCACAATCTTACTAATTGTGCACCCTGTCGAAGTAAAGATCCATGGATCAAAAAATGTCCCTGTGGTAGGTTAAATGTCTCCCGTAATCCTGCAAAAGGACAGAACTCACCTCTCACAAATAAATCACCCTCAATAGCGTTTTCCAGCTGTACCCAGTAATGGAGTCTCGACCAGCCCGCCAACTGACCTAAACATCGGGTAGTCAGTAACATCAATTTGGATGAATTGGGCAATTCAGTGTGTGTTCGCTGTAATGCCCAAGCCCAGATAAAGCGTGCTGTTCTAATTAGAATGTTCATATTGCGGAACAAGGATGCTAGTTTGTGTTTAAGCAGGATACAGGACAAGAGATCCCTAGATACCAGGCCAAGTTTGTAAAAGCCTAACCCATCCCACAGTGCAGTTCTCCAGTGGGCAATCCATTGTAATTGTGCCACTAAATAATAGCAGCCAGTCCACCCTCATCCACTGCAGATGAAGTATCTTCAGTGCTACGTGGCGCCACAAAGTACCCCAATACAATGTTAGCATAATACTATCCTATTCACGATAAAAACTTCAGTGGGATTTCTAATGAGAGGACTGCAAATATATAGAGAAGGTGGGGTAACAACCACCATCTTAGAAGTCACCACTTGTCCACCCATCCATAGAGGAAGAGAAGACCAAAAGGCCACTGAGTGCTCCAAAGCAGTCACAGCATGGCGTAGATTGTCTTCATAGAGCAAATCTGAAGTACGAAATATGACCACCCCCAAATAGCAACTGGCTACCCACTCCCACCGCGTCGTCGAGGCAGAGGGTATGAGCCCATGCCCCTTGTGATCTTCTCAAAGAGGTTACTCACAGGATTTGCTCCAGTTCACCTCTAATCCTGAGAAGCGACAGCACTGAGTCTATGCATTTACAGCACACTCAGGTCTGAATTCTAACTCCTCACATATAAAAGCATGTGATTTATTAACAATGATAGATAAAGGCAGTCAGAAGACAAGGTCAGGCCTCGAAAGTGGGCTCCTTGTTGTATCGTTTGAGCTAACGGTTTCAAAGCCAGATCGAACAGTAGCGGAGATGGCGGGCATCCCTGTCTAGTATCCGGCACCACTGTGCATGATTCAGAGATCACCAAATTGGTTTGAACCTGAGCCAGTGGGTCCGAATAGAGGACTCTCACACACGTAATGAAACGCAATCCGCCACCCATACCAAGTAGAGTGGCATAAAGGAACTCCCACCTGAGCGAGTCACAGCTTTCCTGATGTCAATAACATGACGAGGGAATCCAGTAGGAGCTGCTCCCGCTGGTCCAGGGCGAGTAGCAACTGGCAGATATTGGGCATAGTGCTGAGAGGGGGATAAAGCCAGTTTGGTCACAATGACCCAGCTAGCAAATATGTGGTAACAATCAGTTTGCAAAAATCTTGCAGAGCATTTTATAGTCAGCATTGAGAGGGTGCGAAACGAGTCCAGGAGCAATGGTCCTTGTCCTTAGGCAAGGATGCAATTGTGGGCTCACCCAATGAGAGAGGAAGCTCTCCCCACATCCAGGAGACATTGAACCGGGCCACTAATCTGGGAGCGAGGTCCGAGATGTACACTACATAAAATTCTGTGGGGAGGCTGCCAAGCCTGGGGACTTTACCCTTTGCCATCTCTTTGATTGCCCCTGGACCTCCTGCTCCATGATATCCGCACCCAATTGTGCTGCAACTCCCAAGTCACATTTCACTGGCGAAGAGTCAGCGATGTGATTAATCAGATCAAACTCATTGAACTCTGTCCTTGCAGAATATATATAATAATGGAGGAAGGCTGATTTAATCCCCTCCTGTGTAAAGACCCGCCCTGAGGAATCTATCACCTGGAGTATAGTATGCCCTCTCCCCTCACTCTGTAATAGTCGGATGAACATTTTGCCAGATTGTGGGTCTCAGCATGGGCTTTAACCGTGTAAACCTTATAATCAAAATTCTGCAATCGTTCCACTAGGGTGAACAGTTTCTCACATTCCTCCCGGACCCGTTTCTTACCCAATGTAGACCCCTCTATGCCCCAGGGCGGACCCATCTAATTAAATATCTACTTGTCCATGGCACAGGTTGCTTCATAAATCTATTTGCCCTGTAACAAAAACCACTTGTCCCTTTGGTGCAAGTAGTACGACAGCAAATTATGACACCAATCTCATTATGCACGAGCTCCGATTATAGCCTTTCTGATTATGCCGGAGCTCATACCATAGTAGGGTTTGAATACTAGCAATTCACTTATTTTGCCACCATTCCGCCGATCTACATACTGGGGCTGGAGGTAGCAGTAAGCTATAATTCCCCATGGTTGGAATGCCCTTTTGAGTCTGTACAAACCTACTGTAATGTTTTATGGGTTTTCATCAGCTTGTCTCTAATATTTTCCCATAAAGAGAAATTCTGGAATTTTTCTCTTGACTAGGGCAGAAGTAAAACTTCTTCCAGGGTTGGGGGGAAAAGAGAGGTTGGTGGTAAAGTGAACTTGTTACTGCTCAACAGATTTTCGCATGAGCAAATCTACACAGGCATATTTGCTCGGGCTAAAATGCAGTTTACAAATATTTTCTTGGTGTACAATTTCCTGACCTACTCCTGTAAATTCCTGTGATATATGAAAGCACTAAATCTGCACTAATGCAGCGACGTATACCATGGCTGCCCTTTTTGTGACTTTCTTTAAAAATTGGGCCTCTATTTAGACCTAGCGTTAACCAAGACCTTTTGTTTTTATTAAAATTCTGTCTCCCTCTTTCTTTCTACTGGCTGGCTTCACTGTGTGTGACAGCATTCTGCTCTTTCACAAGGTGCATATCGGCACTCAAAGTTGCTTTGTACAGTGCCAGAAACAACTGTGGCAATCTCTGGCTTTTGAGACCAAAAATATTTTATCTTTTTCCAATGTTTGTTATAATGATGAGGGCCCGGCAGCTTCCACAACAATAAAGTTGTAAAAAAAATCATGTCAATACAAGGCATGCATTGATAAACCCAAAAGGCTGTCCATCAGTGTCATACCGATTGGCTTTGCCAAAGCTTGTTTGTTGTCATGTTCCTTATCATTTTGTTGAAACTGGTTACACTGAATTCCTATTATGAAATTTTTTTGAGAATATTAGCATGCATCAACATATTTTACCAAATGATGCTTCAAAGAAATGGTACCTAAAATTTCACAGTAGTTTAGCTAAACGTTTTGTTTCCAGTTGCATTTTTTTATTAAGATTTTATTTTGAAAGCAAAGAATCAACAATCATGCTTTCAAGCTTTTGCATATATTCGCATCTAATCAGGGAGCATCCTGAAAGCATTATACATAGCCTCATATTGTTAAACTTCACAAACGTGTGTACACATTTTTATACTGAAACCACTGTCAGTATTGCAGTCTGAACTCACAACGTTTCCTTAGAGCGCTCACCGTAATAATAAAGGCTTTCTATTAATGAACCATAAATACAAGTCCGAACAGCATAAACAGATGGACACAAATATTACCTTAACTGCAGACAATATGCTTCCCTAATCCATAATGTGGTACGGTAATCTGGCAGCCAAATGGGTTGTGCTGCAGATGGCTTGGCCTACTTATTCCACGGACAAAATAAACATGAAAATATTTTGTCCATGACCCCAAACAATATTTCCTGGGTGTCAGGCTAAAGGAATTCCACACCCCTGCAGACCATTAAGGACCACACCCTGTTGCTGGATATCTGAGTGAAGCTGAGCCCGGACCCTGATCTTATATGGAGACACAAAGTCTCTGAATCACTTCATGGCCTCACATTCCACCCCCGGTGTAGAGGCCTGTTCTGCATTATCAAGCCAATAATCAGATATCCATTCACCCAGGGAGGCCCAGAATATCTGATCCTCAAACATAGTAGGGTCTAGGTGCCAGGTGGGGATCTGCAACCTGCTTGGGGACCACAGGAAAGAACACATCACAGGGAAGTGGTCGGAATATGTCTTTGCCTGGTATTCCGTGGAACCCATCTTACCACAGGATGCACCACATCAATAGTCTCTTTTGAGCCAAGCCTACATAGCATGTAGGCCTTAGCGAAAGAAGTATTCACTGGCCTTCAGTATCCATGCTCTCCAACAATCAACGAGATCCCACTGGAGGGAGACCTGTCCAGACCCAGATCAGCTGCACAGTTAAATTCCCCACTTACTATACTCAGATAGGAGGCCATTAATGGCGATAGACGGGCCAGGCCAGTCAGAAAGGCTGAATGATCTACATTCGGGCATAGATATTCAAGAGGGCAAAATCTCTACTATCCAGTAGGCCTACTACTAACACGTACCGACCGTGGGGATCCTGAAAGGGCACCCCTGGCCATATCCAAACAAGCGCACCACATGCAAAGGCTGATTAGGCGGTGTCATACAACTGACCCCTCCATTGCCTACGCAAAGTCACCTCCTCCAGTTCTGTGAGATGAGTCTCCTGCAGGAATGCAATCTAAATCCCCCTGCTCTTCAAGTACCTTAAAAAAATCAGAGCGCTTGGCGGAAGACAGACCCCGCACATTCCATGTAATCAGTCTAACCTGGGTCCCCATGTCATCTGATCCGAATATGCTGCCATCCAGCTCCCCCCACAGTCAGTCTAGGTCACGCGTACCAAGCGCATAATTGGTCAATCTGTGACATATGAACCTCATTCAAGGGCAAAGAAAAAATAACACAACTCTAAAACAGACCACTATGCAATACACCCAACAGCCAAACCCCCAACCCCCCCCCACCCAAGGACTATGACATACAATATCCTGTACAAACAAAAAGGAGCCAACTAATTCCGTAAAAGAAACGAATATGCGAGGAACATCGCAACGAATCCAAACAGAGAAGGATGAGATAGATAGATAAACAGTCTGATATAGTGGGAGGGTGCATGCAGAACTTACTCCGCCCATATCCCCCCCAGCTTAAGCAAATCAATAAACAGTAGTAATCAACATCAAAAATACTCATGCAGCTACCGTTAAAGGAGCTCAAGAAGGGCAATGTTCAACCCCCTAAGAAAGGCGCCCATCAGCTATCTGTCAGACAACTTCCTCCACTGTGCCCTGGGTGTCCCCTGGTAAGATATCTTCCAGACTCTGTATCACAGAGTCCTCTGAGCCTGGAGAAGAACCACGTAGAGTCCAGGACTCCCACTGCTAGGAGTCCTCACTCGCCCCCAGGGATGCTGGCATCTCCACCGCCCTTGTTCGTTCCAGTGCTGCCTGCAATGTGGAGGGATGGGCCAGCCCTCTACGGCAGTATCTCTGCCGCCAGGGTCTCAGAGGTTTCGGCTCTCCGGCCCCTCAGGGACGACATTGCCTTGATTATATGTCTCTAACCAATCCTAAGCCGTCACCGGCTCCATAAAGAAATGTACTTATTTCTCTGTCTGGACATGCAATCAGGCAGATTATAGCAGGTAATACAGCAGGCGCAGGTCATGCAGTTTCTTTTTGACTTCAAGAAACAAGGCCCTCTGGAGTAGCACATGAAGGCTAAAGTCCAGAAACAAGGAGACATTGGCATTGTCTACCATGAATGGTCCATGTGTGCGGGCCTGCTGTAAGAGATGGTCCCTATTCCAGAAATGGAGGAGGTGCCTCTGGGCAGGGAGGCTGTGTGGACATACGATGTGCCCTTTCTAGGATGTAGTGCTTGGATAATCCCTCTAGAGCCACCACACCCTGGAGCCAGTCCCCAAGGTAAGATCAACAAAGAGTTGCCCTCAACACGCTCCGGGAGCGTGGATGTTGTTCCGGCAGACCCTTCCTCCTGGTAGTCCAGTCGAACTGCCATTCACCTTGTCTGAGTCTCCAATTCCATAAGGCAGCATTATGAGGACTGTACAGTTGACGCAAGTGATTGCGTTGTGGCATCCAAAGCTGTGACCCTCTCCAATAGTTCCTTGGAATATTCCTGAATAAGGCCAAGATCCACTGCTAGGTGCTCTCCGGATGCATCAATCGCAGCCATGAGTTTAACAAACTTACTGTTGAGTGATGGAGCTTCCCCGCCACTTCTGCCCTGCTTGAGCCCCTCCTGGGAGGGGCTCGTAGGTGCATCCTCCTTGGTCGGCTGTGTATGGCCCTGGATGTACCCAACTGCACTGCGCATTTTGGAGGCTCGACATTAGCGGTAGTCTAGAACATCTTGGGCTACCATGCCGCCAACCACCAGTGGTAATCCTGGGACAACAAAGGAAGTCATGCAGTCCCAAACTGATTGGCCGGCAGATCTGCTGAGAGGTATGATGGCTTAGAGGCTGCTCCTGAGTGGTCTCCACAAAGCAGCACTGATGGGGTGGCCCACAAGCCAGGGCAGGGCCGGCGACTGGAGGTAGTTTAATCCGCCACTATTTTCCAGGAGGAAAAGCGGGAGGGCAGGAGACATCAAGCATTAACCCCAAAGCTGCCTGCGATGTCTTCGAGTTCATCGGAAGCCAGCCAGCATCACCATCATCTTGGTGAGTGAACATGGCAGTATGCACAACACTACCACCCCCGACATCAGCGACTCCAAGCTGGTTGAAAAGAGGTCAACCAGGCATCCAGTGTCCACAGGCGAGGGGACCACACGGGAACAGGCAGGTATGGACAAAGTACTCCCCAGGCATCTTTTGAATCTCCTCATACTCTACTGCAGTACCAAGCTCTCCTCTAAGGTCGGGATAGCCATATGTGTTCACAGAGCAGGTCCCTCACCTGTGGGTGAATGTAATACTGTCTCAAGGTCGGGCCTGGTGGAGCCTCCTCACTAGCTCGCCAGGAAATCTCAACAGCAGCAGGAGCAGAGCAGGGACTGTTCCCTCTGTCCCCTCCTCAGAACTCACGGCCTCGGCAAGTCTCCAGAACTCCTCCAGAGTATGGAAGCAGGGGGAACCATCTCCTCAGTGAGCCAAGCTCCCTGGATGTACAGATCTCCACCACCTGACAGGGAGCTGGGTGGGGCCCGCCTTGCAGCAAGCAGAGGCTCCGTCCACCTATGGGCCTCGCACGGCCGCATGCGGCGCCTGGTACTCGCATGATCTAATCTCCCTCTGTCATCCGGAGGTTGGGGGTTTCTCTCTGGACCCCCACGGGAGTACGGATCGCCCGCAGTGGGGCATTTTACTCAGAAATGTGGTCCCATCAACGAAGCGCCATCTTGGATTCGAGCATGATGTGGCCGGACCGGCGCCAGCAGTCGTAGGGAAGAGGGCACGGACCCGTAGCCGTCAGGTGCCGCTCCCCTACGGACTCCCCAGTGGGCCCTAGGTATTGGTGTGGCAGCTGCTGTGAGCTGGGGCATCGCGGGCGTACAAGCCTCCTGCATCCTTACGGCATTGCAGTAAGCTCCACCCCATTCTGTGGCTGCATTCAATGTGGCCTGAAGTTGTTTAAGGAAGGTGGTGTGCAGTGCCTTCAAGGGTCTGAATCTATGGTTGTATTTTGTGATTAAAAAATGATGCCCCTGAGAGGCTGATTTTATGATTGCATTTTATATGACTTGAAAGTATACAAAAAGCACAAACAAGTTTTGTTAATTTTAAAATGCTTTATTTATTTATTTTATTATTTAATAATGCTGACACTGATTATTGATCAAAGTGAATATGCTTTATTAACAATAACAAGTGCATTTACACATGGTCATTATGGATTATTGCATTTACTTACAAAATGATGGTGTTTTTAACAGGTAATTTGATGATCTTTGATCGAGCCGATATGCTTACTTTATATGTTTGTATTACCTTTTAGCGGTGAAAGATGATTACGCAAGGTATTTTCAATCTGCCATATGTATATATTTGCAAATAAATGTGTTGTATTTAGTAGTGTGTGTGTAATAAATGTGTTTTTTCTTTTTATAAAGAAAAGGCACTGACTGAGCAATCATTTATTGAATGTTAATATTGCGTACCAGTGAATGGTGAGTACTAGTCCGCACCTTCTCCCCTTAGAAGGCCTTTGACTGCCCTCCTTCACTACTCTCTTGAGAGTCAAATGCTACCATGTGGTCTTTGGTTCCCAGTAATGGAAAATTGTGGATCTATTACTTATGCAGGCCACACAACGATCAACCTAATTTCCTACATACATGTGCATAGAGTCTCCTTGCAAAATTACGGTTCCTTTGTTAAAAATATCTACTGTCCAGTATTTTAATGTGCACACCATTTGCATCCAGTACAGTCTGTTCAACAAAGGAGCCTACTCCAAACTTCCGCATCCCTGGAGCTCAAGATGCTGTTTCACTATACTATTTCTTTTCTGGGACTCCAAAGGCAGCATCCAAAAATGTGCCTAGATATTACCAAACACAAGAGCTATGGATTTAGCCAGTGCCTGATCTTCCCGGCCTTAGAAGTAAAGCTTCTGTGCCTGTGTGTGGTCAGTTTTTACCCATCATGAATAGAGAGGAGAAGTCCTTCAGTATTATCTTTGTCTCGTTTTTGTTCTTCATAGGAACTGTCATTTACCTTCCTAATAGTCACACACAGTAGCTGGGTCTACTCCATTTGTCAACTAGACTTTCCCAACTGAGACTGTATCTTGGCATTTCCAAGAAGTTGAAAAAATGCAGAGTTCTAAAAATGCATGGGCTTTGGATCAAAAGCTAAATCCACTCAAGGTTCCTCACTGTCCTCCACTGTTGCTATCACAGTACATGCTTGTTAGGTCCTTCTGCTTCTCACATTATCCCTATGGATAGCCCAAGATTGCTGAACTTCTGTGAAGGCAAATTTAGGAGCCTTTCTTTGAAAGATTCAGAACATCGCTAAAGTGTAATAAAACCTGGGTGAAACTGCACATTGTATTTGTTGATTGCTTGCAATTTCATAATGCTAAGTAATTGTATAAATGATCCTGCTGTATCCTAGTGTCCTTTCTGTCCATCCTTTCCTCCTCGCATCAGTTATTCTTGCTTTATTTAGGATGGATATCTTGATAAGTTAAACTGTAGTTACATGACACTTAGTAAATATGTTATGTTACGTTTAATGTTGTCAAAATTACAGCATGTATTATGCTCAATGTAAATTAGTGGTATCTGTTTTAAAAGCATAATAATATTTAGGACGGGATACTATTAAATTTATGAAAAAAAATTAAGATCACTGCTCTCATGACCCCAATTCTTATCACACTTGCAAATTGGTCAGTATGAGTTGTACAGCACCTAGAGACTCAGTAGCGTAACTGCGCTATATTATGCACTATGCTCACTTTGTATAAGAAAAAAGATGTGTGCCAAACTGTGCGTGGATGTCCTCAGTTTTTTTTGTTACTTGCTCTAAGCCTTTATGTAATGTCCTGAATGTCAGATAAAAGAGGAACCTCTGGTTGGCCCAGATCTGCGATCCCAACATGGAGGCTCCAGGCCTAGGTGCTCACTGATCCACCCTTTGCTGCCACAATAGGAGACAAGCTCTCTAGCTATTTCGGAATGAACTGGGGTTCTGCGTCCTCAAGAGCGGTGAAGTTGGAATCGATGAAGGTGGTGATCCGGGTAACGTGTATTAATGCAACCAATGGTGTACGCCAGCAGCTCGAAAGGGACATTAAGGTGCAGGAAGGGAAACTAGCAGAGCTGGAGAAGTCGCTCCTGATGGCTACCCAGCCTTTGGATGAATGGTGGACGGCACAGGGACAGATGCTGGCGGCACTATACAGGCTTGAAGAAAAGGTTAATTATACTGCGTACCGTCAGCGTCTGCATATGGAGGGGGGTCGAGCCGGGGCCCTGCTTGCCAAGCTGATTAAGAGTGAGAAACCTGTGTCCTCCATAGTGCAGATGTCCTCTAATGGGGGGACACGGTATATAGCCAAGGGAAAATCCTGGACATCCTGGCTGATCATCTAGCCAGGGTGTATGCCAGGCACCCTCCCCCGGATCTGGAGGTGATGACTGAGTTCATGGCTGCCCTGGACTTACCTCGACTGGAATTGGGGGTGAGTCAGCTGATGGAGGTCCAGATATCTAAAGAGGAAATATTGGGAGCAATACAAGCTCTAAAACAATCTAAAAGCCTCGAAAGTGACGGTTTACCGTCCGAGTTTTATAAAAGGTTAGCGCCCATTTTTGTCGACCGCCTTCTGGAGGTATATAACGAAGCACTTCAGAGGCAAGTATTGCTACCTTTGATGAGAGAAGCACTGGTAGTCATGATGCCCAAGGCAGACAGTGATGCCTGGTTGCCGGGCTCGTATAGACCAATTTCTCTTTTAATCATAGATATAAAAATTCTGAGTTGGATCCTGGCAGCTCGGCTTCAACCACATATGTACCACTTAATTCATCCTGACCAAGCTGGCTTCATCCCCAAATGCAGTACCGCCCATAATCTACGGAGGCTTGCTCATGTGTGGCACTCCCCCTATTTGGTTCAGGAAGATTATGCCCTGGCTCTATTAGATGTAGAGCAAGCGTTTTATTCGGTGGGCTGGATGTACATCTGGGAGGTCCTGCAAACAATGGGGGTGGGGGTGCAATTCCTAAAGTGGGTACCGTTTCTGTACTCGGATCCTCATGCTAGAATATGAATAGGGAGGGTGGTCTTGAGAGCTTTCACGCTGCAAAGTGGCACCAGACAGGGATGCCCCCTGTCGCCACTTCTTTTTGCGACAGCGATGGAGCCGCTGGCGGCGGTTCTGAGAGGGGAGCTGGCGGCATTTGGGATCCTACTGGGAGCGTCTAATCACGTGGTATCATTGTACGCGGATCATACTCGGGTGTACCTCCGACCACCTGTCCAGGCGATTCTGATATTATCGGATGTTCTTCGGAGGTTCGGGAATATATCTGGACTGCAGATAAACCACGGGAAGTCGAACTTGATCCCGATGTGAATTCTGGCTTTACACCCAGACGGCCCACTGCCGGAGGGCGGGTGGAGATAGAACCTAGGTACCTGGGGATCAAACTGGCTGCGACAGCTGAACGATATCTGGCACTTAGCATAGAGAGCGTAATCGAGGGAATACAGGGTTTGGTGCTTTTTTGGCAGGGATTACCTTTGTCCCATGTGGGAAGGATCGCCATAGGAAAAATGATCATCCTACCAAGATTTCTTTACGCAATGCAACACGCCCTTTATAGAATACCTCGACAATTCTTTGTAACCCTAGATAGTTTATTGGTAGACCTACTATGGGGCGCTAAACGTAAAAGGGTCAGTCTGGCCACTCTGCAGAGAAAATGGCAGACTGGGGGACTGGAGGTTCCCTGCCTGGAATTTTATTATATGGCTTCACAGCTACAGCATGCCGTGCACTGGCTGGATGAAGCGGACAACAGGGAGAAGAGTCTGCTAGAGGGTACGTTTGGTGACTGGTCGCTGCCTGAACTGTTGATGATGGGGACACATACCCCAGACATGCCCCTACATAATTCGACATGTGGTGGAAATATGGGAACTCGCGGTCAAGAAAGTGCTAAGACGAGTGCCGTATGCCCCGGACATGCCCCTATGGGTAGTACAACCCTCCTCTAAAATTTCGGCTTCTGTGTCTATATGTAGATGGCGAGAGGGGGGATGTCTAACGCTGAGTGATTTGTATGACAATAAACAATATATTACATGCAAATAGGCAATGGACACCTTTAGTTTGGGCACCGGGTAGTTTTTACAATATGAGAAAATAGCTCAGGTGGCTAGGGAGCTGTGGCCTTTGTTTCCAGAGGAACCTCCCACTGCCAATATATTACAGGTCCTGATATATATGGACCAAGGACGGAGACTTGTGTCGCATTTATACCGCGCAATTCGTGAGGACAAAACAGTTCAGACACTCCCTGTACAGACAAGATGGGACACAATAGTGGGTGATCCCATATCATCTAAGCATTGGAGTAAAATTCACGAGGGAGTGAAACAAGTAAGCCTGAACACCCGCTTTAAATTGATACAATATAACTTTGTACATCAAACATACTTTACTCCCAAACGACTAAACAGGATTTATCTAGACCACTCGGGGCAATGTCCCCGCTGTGGGGAGGCAGACGCAGACTTTATACATATGTCATGCTCCTGTTCGGTCATATGGCTTTACTGGTCCGAAGTCTTGATTACCTTACAGAGGGCGACAGGGTGGGTGATACCCCGAGAGATCCGCACAGTTTCTGCTAGGGTTACTGCCCCAGCCAAAAAATAAGAAACTCAGTAGGAAATTTCTGCTTCTGGGACTGGTCTTGGCAAAACGACCTGTAGCCATTTTGTGGCTGAGCCACAACCCACCAAAAGTGTCGCAGTGGGTGCGGGATGTGAATGAATGGGCCACGGCCCGAATGCAGAGGACCAGACATGACAAAACACTTGACAAGGACTTATGGGCCTGGAGGGCAGTGCTGAAGGATATGCTTTTGGATCAACACCTGCTGGCTCCCAGTCCAATAATCTGGAGATTGTGCAGTCACAAGAATAATAGGGTAACCACTACATGAGACAGGATAATACACGACTTTGAAAGAGTTGGCGCACAGGGATAGATTGGAGTTAGACGGACACACACAGACATGGATGGGAGGGAGGTTGGGGTAAGGGGAGGGTGGGTAGTTCAGTTTACATAATAAGTTTGGTTGACAATGGAGATATCAATTAAGAAAACAGGTTATACAAGATGAGGATGCAAACGAGGCAATAGTATATTAAATGATATCTTTATGATGCATAGGACACTGTATGTATACATTTTGTGTACGGGTGTTTTCTTTTGCTTGTTCTCATTCCTCTCATTGCCTGACTGAAAGGTCTCCCTAGTTGGAAAGTCTTGGAACATATCTAAAATGCTGTACCATCTATTTGTGTTTCAAATGGCACTAAAGATATTACAGCTTTTTTTTTTTTAAAGAGGAACCTCTGGTCATTAATTTCAAGAAAATAAATGTTCTTCCACTTTGTCGTCTATGTTACAAGCTTTGACGGCCCTTGAACCATTTTTCCAAAGAACTAAGCCTTCTCTCGACCTTTTGAAGTGGACAAGTGCCTTTTAAAATTTATATCACAAACATAATTTTACAGGTAATAAACTCTACACTGTAGTGTTTCGTAGAACTAAGCACACTTGAGACAACCTTGTGGTTTACCATTCCATTATGTTCTGCCTTGAACTTTACTCCACATTGATTGGATGTTTGCATTTCCACAAAACTCAATACTTTTTGTTCATCAAGCGGTAGTAGTTCGTTCCACTTACAAAACAATCTGGCAAAAATATATTTAATAATTATTTAATAGAAATCATAGCAAAGCTGCCTGGGTGCTATTTGTATGGACAAAAACCACATGTAATTACCCTTTTCATTAGGATTATGACATATTTGTAAATAACAGTCCTGTGATATCCCCTCTTCTTTCTCCTGATCCTCATTCAGTGATGAGACAGGGTTAATTATTTTGGAATATATTCAGTATTTGTTTTGTGTCTGAAGTGAAATGATAATTCATAAAAGACTGTCCTGAGATACCTTGCCTCTCTTTTTTACTGTTTTCAGACAATGTTACATTTTCTTGGAATTTATTCACAGTACACCATGTGGATGGAATAAAATCTTGTTTTGGGTGTCTAGATTCTTTTTCACTTCAGTAGCTCTTGATAACAGAAAGCCCAGTTAAGATGTGCAGTATGCACATACGTAGTCTACAGTTTGCTATTCACAGCTATAGCTTTAGAAGGTATCCTTGTTCCAAGTTAACCCTCTTTAATGAGGAGCATATACATTATAATGTCCCCTGCTTATAGTAACGGTCCACTGGAAATACAACACGGTGTGTTTTTGAATTGGAAGTTACTCTAATTATTCCACTCCCATTACCAAGTCATCCAGGACTGACTCAGCAGTTGAAAAAAGTGAGAGACTATTTATTTTTAACGTTTTTCCTTAAGTGGAAATTTTCAGGAAGTAAATGGGGCTTGTGTGTAGACTGTCTACATCACTTTTCCATGTCTGACTCATTGATCTTTCAGGTTTAAAGTTTCCAGTGCCTTTATGCTGGAACCATGGAAAAGCATCACTTTTTGTGATCAATTCCATAAGGGGAACAGGTGATTTGTTTTCAGTCTTGCCTGGTGAATTCAGTCTCATTTGTCATCAGCACAAGATAGTCCTCCAAAGTCATCCTTCCTTTTCATTCAAAGTTATTTTTACTATTAAAGTGAATAATAAGATCAGTGACACTAGAGATTGGTGATTGGGCAACTTCCTAACTAAGTATACTGGCATGTGCATTGCGATGCCATTCTTGTATAAATAATTGTGAAATGTGTACAGGACTCAGATGTATAATGGAAATAAGTTGAAAAGCATTACCGTGGGTAACTCTGTTTTCAGCACCGCTCAGTTATGTGTGTGAAAAATTGAATAAATAAAGTTTTTAAAAAAAAGCGAATAATAAGATAAGCTCTCCCTAGATCCTTTTCAAACGGTTTCTCGGTAATAAAAAGACCCTTTGCAGTCTGGATGTGGGAAGGTCCTGATACTCCTGTTCAGTTTTCTAAGAGACTCTGTCATGTATGTTCGCCGCATCCCATTCAAGCAAACTCTAAGACGCCCATTGTGTGCTGGGTGGTGTTCTGCAGTGTGAATTGTTACAGTGAGATCCTGTCTCTTTACTGCATCCTCCCTGATAATCAGTCACAATGCAATTCATGAGGATTGTCAGACTCATGCTCCACTGTATAATAAGATTTGGAGTGCTGACACTTGAACAGAGTTACAAGAGGCCTACAAACACCATGGGGCCAAAATCACAAAAATGCGCACATTGATAGTAGATTTACACCTAGGACTTGTGTAGATGTATGCATTTTTGAAGTTTCAGAAAATCCAATAAAGAGTGGGAATGCAAATCTATGAGAACTGTAGATTTTTAGGCATACTCATCCGCCAGCCCTACACCAAAGAATTATTTGCATTTAAGATGGTCACTGGAGTGAGTTTTGCTGAAATGTGCAACACAGTCCGTTTTTTCTGGTAAATCTGTTTTCTTCGCCAGGTAAACATTTTTCCAGTGTTGAAAGCTCTACCACTTTCCCCATTAATCAAAGACAAATTTTCTTTCACTTGAAGTCCTGGAATGGCACTGACATAAGGTGTACATTTGTGTGTATTTCCAGTGTTTGTGAATAAAACAAAACAGGTCATATGTGTTCACCACATTTTGCATAGCTGCATCCACACCAACCCGTCACCCACTGGAGCGGCCACTTTCTCGCTCCTCTCTCTGTAATTTCAAATGGGTGTTTTTACATCCTTTTATAAGTTTGTAGGAAGAGGCTCTGTTACCTAAGATGTCAGCTACACGCCATAGTGTATTTGCCACAGCTTTCTCTCCTACGTGTGGCCCACTCCCATTACTGCTGTGTCTGAATATCTCAATAAACCTGGGCACTCAAGGAAGTATGGGGACGTTAGCTCTTGGCTGTGTTGGTACACAGTGCAGATTGGGACCCATATGTGACGTGGCTGCGATTATAATTTTTGAATACTGTGCATAAGCTCTCTTTACCATTAAGGATATAACTTGAGTGTAAATTAGGGGGGGGGGGGGTTTATAGGATAAGAGTAGAGTCATCGTGATGAGTTACATTAGAGGTTTCCTAACATTTTTTAAATGTTATTGCTTTAAGATGGAGTGGAGCAAAAATCAGCCAAGTGACTTTGACTGAAAACTGTTTGCCTTTTTAGGTCTGGCTATGAGACAGGTGCAGTTGTTACCAGGCTCATTTAAATAAACCCATTAATAAAAATACTAATATTTACACAGCTGGGCTTTAAGACAGCCCTGCTGTCTTCTTCATCTATTGGTCTACCTGTTCAGCTATCATTGACCTTTTGCTTCCATCCACCATAGCATACGTCAAGAAAGCTGCGTCAGCCAACTGCAGACATTGGCTCTGTTACACTGGTGGCATTTTCCATGATGACATGTGCACATCCAATTAAAAGAAGTGTCCTTCAGTGCCGGGGCTGGTGGGGCAGTAGTTAACTTTGCCAAGGTTTTTTTCTTTTAATTCTTTATCCTTTTCTTTTTTGTAATCATCCTTGGGTTTTGAACTATGTCTTCAGGATATAGTAATTCAAAAACAAGAATACATTTTCTTTGCACCAACAGGAGTCAGATTTCCTGTGATATACATTAAAACTAAAATGGACATCCATGCCTGTTCTAAGCACACACCTGCTTGTTAATAAGCACCCATTCTGTTCTACAAAAGTTATGTATAATGAATATTTGAAAATTTCTATTGGAAACAAATTGCTGCCATGAGGATACCTATCACCCCTCTAGTCCTAGGGTTCCATACTGTCTCCTGTCATCATCAAACTGTACATGATGAGGCTTGGTGCTCTACTCACAGATAATAGAATCACAATTTATTGGTATGCTGATGCTACACACCTCTACTTGAAAATATCCTGTGCTTCAGACATTCAGCACCTCAAGCACTGCCTGCACACCATCCAGACCTCGATTCCCAGCGCCTACCTGAAGTTTATCCCAACCAAGACAGAATTTTTGTTATTTCCCTAGAATAACAAACAAGAACAGAACAAATATGGCTCAATGACTTGAACATTAACAGCCTCAAACGGCAGTCTTCACCAAATTCCAAGTCCGTTGTATTCGCTCTGGAAACCAACCTCACCCTCGGGGATAACATTGCGGAAAAAACCCAAAGATGACCTGGTACCAGCCCTCTCTCTTCTGAAATATTTATTCCAGAAAGCAACTTAAGAACTGGTGTTCAAGCCCTTCATACTCATACTTCTGGAATGTGGTAACACCCTGCTCCATGGCCTTCCAGACTCCACATGGGTACCCCTTAAAGGCATTCTATGCACCGCAGCTTGTCTCATCCAGGGCCTGAAGAAATATGATCACATCAACCCTATCTTGATGGAATTCCATTGCCTCCCCTTCCCTGCTGCACCATCTTCAAAACTAGCTGCATCATTTACAAAACCATCACAACCAGTACCCTAGCTTATCTTGCAGTCATGCTCACCACCTCTGGTGGTTCTCAGTACACCAGCAGCTAGAACACCACCTTACCGCAGACTAAGAAGTGTTAAAAAAAGAAAAAAACAAGACAGGAAGCCTTTTCCATCTGTGCACTCAGGATCTAGAACAACATCCCTGTATCAGGACCGCCACAACAATGCTCCAGTGTAAGAAAGAGTTGAAGCCTCACCCCTTTAAAGAGCACTACATCACTTTTAATTAACAGTCAATAATCCATTTTATATTTCTACCACTTGTTCACTTTATGCTTGTCTATGATTTTGTCTTTGTACAGCTTTCCACTGCATTTTAGATGGGTTTGTCCTGTAGAAATGCCATACATATACATATATAAGAAGTAATATTTGTTCTTTTTACGTCCCAAAAATATATCACGAGGTTTCCAGTTTTCCAAGGATGATCTACTGGCTTTGCCAGTGCTTGTTAATATGTGTCTTGGTCACTCTGCACCATCTGCAGAGAGTATGTTACAAAAGGGCAAACTATATCTTCATTCAGATCGCTTCAATTGTGTACCCTTATCCTCTTAAATATGGCCTAGATCTCTGAAGCAAAGTCAGTAGAGAACACCGTCCGCTGCACAATGAATTATCACTTCCTGCTTGCAGAGAAGAGGCAGAAAGTGGAGGAGGACAATGTAGCAGGTCAGAGCAGCCATGATGCGATATTTTGTTGCCCACCTTCTATGACAATCCACTTCTTTTGATTATCCTAGAAGCGATCCGGTGCCCCTTTACAAGTATGCAGATTGTGTCTGCCTACAATTGTGCTTTAGCTCTAGCCCCCTGGCACAATTGAAGATGTGAAATAGACTTATTCATTAAAAAAGAAATTAGAAGTGCAGGGGTCTGATGTTTTACTTAGGGGCACACCACTGCCAAATGACAGGGTTGCTATATTCCACCTCATGCCTCTTTCTTCCACCATCATACACTTTGTCTCTATATTTTACTCAATTAGTCCCTTTTTAGGTCTCGCCTGGCGACGCAGCGCAAAAGCGCTGTCGCCAGCGAGATCTATTGTTGCTGACTTGCCTCGGAAGGGAGACAGGAGATGGGCACGCGCAGGGCGGATTGGAGGTTGTGAACGCGCCCGTGAACACGCACGTCCACACACGCGATGTGCACATCTCCTGTCCCCCTTCCGTCCTCGCAAGCCTCATGCAATTTCAGTTTTTTTTATGCGGGGTGAGACAGTGGTACACAGGGAATAGAAACAGTGTTTAAACACACAGTAATGACACTGCACTGTCTCGCCCCATCTCTGTTTATCGCACGGCAGTGACATCACACCCTGCGCATGAAAGTTAAACTCACACTGCGCTAGAAAGTTGGGTACTGCACACGGTTCTGTTTTTAGCAGTGTCGCGTCTCTCAAACTCACAGCCTGGTGAGGCGCTTTGCTTCAGTGCACTGAGTCGGAGCAGCGTGGCGCTCGCAGTCACGGCAGTGCCGTCACTCACCCGCCTTGGTCGCCTCCTGGTAGCTCTTCTCAGACAGGCAGGCTCCTCGGCCGTGCAGCATGCCGTGCAGGGGCTTGTTTTTTTGTTGCTTTGGGCGCTTTGGCGGCCCCCTCCCTGGTTCGCACGAGCCGCGCAGCACTTATTCAAGTACGGCGAAGTCCGCAGGCGCCGCCACTGGGCACGAGCCGCAGGCCACGTCGATGTGCACGCTCACAGCGTGCCTACAACGCGCCCATGGCGCTCTTTCACTTTCCCTTGTTATTGCCTGCCAATGGACCTGGGCCTCCTGGAATTGCTACCACTGGCCGGAGTTTGAGACTGTCCTTCCTGACATCAACAGACGGACACTTCAGGGCAGCCCGACGCTTGTTCCATACTGGTGTTGAAGGAACTTTGGTATATTTCTCTATTTAAATATATCTTTTTCCTTATCGTCCGATGACTTCCGATGATGTCACAGAGGTCAAAGCTTGTGCCCTATAGCTCAGATAGCCCGCCCCCACCACCACCCTGTGAAATTCGGAAGTTGGGGGCATATCAGCAAGGGCTTTAAAAGCCAGAAAAGCGGAGATAAAACCATTGCCCTATCAGCAAGAGGGTGCTAACATGCATATTCGCATGTTAGCACCCTTTTTCACTTCGCCTACCTATGCATCTCTAATAAGATGCAAAGTGGGCGTTCCTGACATTCACTACATGTCAGAACATCCATAACGCGGCTTCGCCCTATCAGCAAGGATGCCCTAGCATTTTAGTAGACGTTAGTTTTTGGAGAAAACTGCTGTTTTCTCCAAAAACTAACGTCTGCTAAAATCCGGACTTAGCCACCCCTAACATAGGGGGTGGATTCTGCTGATACGACCACAGGGTCGTATCAGCAAGGTTATCGCCGTTTTGCAGGGAACCTCGCTGGAAAACCAGCGATGTTCCCCGCAAAACGTCGATTTCCCTGCTATCGCAGGAATTTTTATCGCCTTGGAGATGCGCGTTGCTAATAACGCGATATCTCCGCGATAAAAACCTGCGATAGCGGGCGTTAGGAAAAGGAGCACTAAGCACGCTTTGCGATAGTTATCGCAAAGCGTTGCTAATATGCCCCTTGGTTCTCCTGCCTCCAGGTGCTGGCGGCGGACGCTTCCCCTGTTCTTTGCAGCGCTGTGCCTCGGACCTACTAGCAGGGCAGTGACTGCGGACAATGTGCCACCAGCACTGCCTGCTCCGAGAGAGCTTAGGCTGCTGTGCCCAGTCCCCACTCCTACCTGTGGGTCAGCGCAGCCGCCTGTTTCGAGGGGTCTGGGCCTGGTTGTGTGTGGCTCTGTATGACACAGCGGAGAGTCTGAGGCCGGGCGGCCACCCTTCCCTACCGTCACTATTCCTCTGCAGCATGCACACACTGGCTTCAGGTCCCCCCATGTGTTAGTCTGCCCCTGACTGGTTTCAAGCTGTCGGCACCGATTCCTAAAATCTGCGGCTAACTTTCTAAACTGTGACACCCAATCCTCCCCCTCTTAGCACCTAATCTGCAGAACCAGCGCGCTTTGAAGCACTCTTGTAGGAGGACAACGTCAACAACACTCACTTCAGTGCATGCTGAGACTATTTGTTTACAACTAATTGAACAATCACGCCTGAAAAGCAGGTGTAAATAGAAAGTCGTGCTGCTGTCGTGCGCCTTCTGGTGGAAGAGCGAAGCTTCACTACTTTTTTTTTAATGCATATTTATATAGCGCGAACTCAACCCGAAGGTATTGGAGGGCTTTACATGAGCACTGTATTTACATTACACATTCAGGCACAGGGCGATTAAGTGATTTGCCCAGCATCACATGATGTGGACGCGACCTCGAGGCTCGAACTCTGGTTTCCAGCACCAACGTCAGCAGTTTAAGCCGACAGACCACATGGGTTAACTAAGAGAGGTAAGAGGAGGCATTTCAAGACTGTGTACAAATGTAAGTTGATGGACACTTCCAAAGCCAGTGGCTGGAGAAGTTAGAATACGGTGTGCCTTCTTAACAGATATACAATTCCTCCCTGAAATTATCACTAAATACATACCAGTTGCATTACAATCTATCGTATGTACTGTAAGGACATGTAGGTGGCCTTCAGAAAGTTACCTTAGACCATGAGATTGGATCAAAATGCCTGATTCATTTCAGGGTGTCACAGTTGTTTCCCCTATAGTAGGGCTAGGTTATAGGTTAGTGACCTTATATAAGCACCTCCGGGGTGTTGCGACTCTTTCAGGGCCACGTCTGTATAGTTTCTCACTACAAATACGGATACTTGCTAATAATTTTCTCATTACACCGACTTCATCCTTTGGCTTTATTGGAGAGAGTGTAAATTAAAGTGTCACCCCAGTCCTGTCATGTTTTCCCGGTTCATGCGTGAGAAGCTCCTGGAGTCATGTTTTTTTTTTTTTAATTCTAGCACTTGTAGCCCTGGTATTATAATGGGTTAAACATGACTACAAATCCCAGCATGCAACAAAAGAAACCTGTCCTGTATAAGCTACTCATGATGTGCTGAAGTGTGAAACGGATGATCTCTATACAAAGAAGGCACAGGAAAGTCGCACACCGTGCTTAATTTGTAAAAGAGAAAATTCGGGGGTCCAAATTTCTCTTAAAACCTGCTGATGACGTTGTCATATGTTGGGTTGCCGAATACAAAGGATGTTTAAACTTAATTTCACCTCGTACCTCTTTAATCCCTGCCCCTTTTTCATCCCCGCTTTACCCCTTTCTCGCTATTTTTCCATATTTCTCTATCTCATTCTTTCCCCCTTTGCTTTTTTTTCCTTCCCTCTTCAGGGTCAGACTATGATAATTAACAAACATTTGCAATGCAATAGGACTCGCATTTGCGAGAGTTTGAGCTATTTTTATTGTATATGACATTGCCTTTTATTTATGTTTTGGTTTTTGAAACATAAATTAAAGCCATTGTCATTTACAATGCCAATAGGTCAAACTCGCGTAAATGCGAGACCTATTGCATTGCAAATGCTTGTTGTCCTTGCTTACACGCTTTATCAGTATTTTCCTATCTGTCTCCTCCTGTTTTCTTCCTTCTCTGTTTTTGTCTCTCTTGCTCTGGGTCAAAGCATGATGATGTAACATAAGTTCCGTACGAGAAGTTCTGATCTCCAAAAATGAGTGCCGGGCACATATTAAGCACTAGATGCTGCTATACACCATTTTGATTAGAAATTCAGCATTTTGAACTGCGCTCACCTGCACATATTGTGTTTTTTTAAACCTTGGACAAGCGCTACTCACCATTAGCTGTGTTTCCGAAAACGATATGTTTTTATAGTATTTATGCTTTACCAATAATCCAAAAAAAGGGATACATTTACCTGCTTTTCCTAAAGCTGTGAAAACAATGATAGCCTATCAACTGGTAGCTATTGCTAGTGATTTTCTTCATACAAATTGGGGAATTAAGGCGCTATATGATGAATCAAAATCCGCGACAGAGGCTAATCATCAAATCAATATATTTAAATATATTCATAACATGAAGCACGTTAGGCTCCACAAGAAAGACGGAGAGGGTTTACATTTGAAAATCATGAGGTTTTATTTAAGTTTAAAAAGGTTTAGAGCTGCAGAATCATTGAATTAGTATCAATCAATACTTGAATGCATTAGTAAATATGGTGTACTGTGGCAACGAATTAAAACATTCTGCAATTAACACGTAAACAATGCATTTCACATTGGAAAGTAAGCAAAGACACACTGCGTTCATTAACCTTTTGACTGCTGAGCCCTTTTTTGGCTATTCGGGGTGGTTTGTGCTTAGCCCTTCATTATGTTTTGTGCACATAAGGTATCCAAATCAAAGTTTCGTCCTTTTTTCCAACATCCTGAGAATTCTAAAGTTCCCAAAAGCTTGTGGATTCCCCTGAAGAAACCGAAAAGGTAGCCAAAATACTGCTACATTTTGGGTAAAAATAGGAAGAAAATGGTCCAAATAAAAGTGTGTGTTTTTAATCATAATAATGGCTTCAGCGGACTGCTTGCTATGCTAAAGGCACCCTCCGCCCAGCTTTCAAGAACATGCAGAGATGAATCAAAAAAACTATGTTTTTTACCACAAATTTGCCATTTCCATAGAGAGGTAGCCCGTTTTTCCTATTTTTTGTTCTTTCAACCTACTTCCAGTTTGTGTTGGAAACCAGTATAAAACCCCTTTGTGATCCAGGAAACCTATATGTTTCCGAAAAGTATACTAAATTCCAAATTCAGCAAGGGGTCATATTTGTAGATCCCTCAAGGTTTTCCTAAATAAATGTATAAAGAAATATTGAAACAAGTAGGAAGAAATAGCCATTTGTAACAATGTTTTCATGTGTAACTTTTTGTCATGCTGGCTGATTTACAGAAGCTATGTACCATTACGTTAGCTAGATTATTTTGGTTGTGGGGATGTATAGGGTTTGTAGGTTCTCCCAGAACCACAGGTACCCAGAGCCAACAACTGAGCTGCACCTTACTGTGGTTTTTCACTGTGTACTAAGTATAAATCAATTCACATGTTGAAATATGCAGAGTGAAAAGTAGATATCAATGTAACCTATGTGTTTCTGAAATGTGCACAAGATATGGAGTTTAGAAGCAGGGATTATCTTTACATTTCTGAACTTGCGGGTACCAGAGCATATGGTTTAGAGGATATTTTTCAAAATGTCTTCTTACACACTGGCTTACATTTGGAAGGCACAAATGCAGCGACAACCAACTATTAATAACAAATATCTATTATTCTATGCTCCCACATGTCTTCTGATAAAAATGGTACCTTACTCGTGTGGGTAGACGTAGTGCCTGTGACAGGAAACGGCCCAAAATGAAACTTGTATACATCACATTTTTCCACTTAAAACTGGCCTGTTTTTTGCAAAGTGGGTATCTGTGGATTTTGGGCCCTAGCTCAGCCGGCACCCGGGAAAACCCAGCAAACCTGTACGTTTTTAAAAACTAGACACCAGTAGGAATCCAGGGTGGGGTGACTTGTGTGGCTCTCACTAGGTTGTGTTACCCAGAATCCCTTGCCAACCTCAATCTTTGACTAAAAAACAACATTTCACTCACATTTTGTGGTGGAAAGATCTGGAGTCTGTGGGGAGCCACAAACTTCCTTTCACTCAGCTTTCCTCTAAGTCTTCTTCCGATAAAAATGGTACCTTACTTGTGTGGTTAGGCCTAGTGCCCTGCGACAGGAAATGGCACAAAACGCAACATGTATGCATCACATTTTTCCACTCAGAACTGACCGAGTTCTTTCAAAGTGACGTTGTTAGCTGTGGATTTTGGTCCTTAGCTCCGCCGACACCTATGTGAAACCTAGCACACCTGCACATTTTTTGAAACTTGACAACTAGGGGAGTCAAGAGTGGTGCATCTTGCGTGGATCCCATGAGGTTTTTTTATCCCCATAGTGTCATGCAAACCTCAACATTTCCCTAAAATCACGCCTTTTCCTTACATTTATGTTATGAAAACTTCCAGAATCCACAGGAATCTGCGAAATTCTTACCACTCGCTTGTGAAATTTGATACATTTGTTTTTTTGTATTTCTAGTAAGCTTTCTGCAAAAGAAATATGAACATCAAGGGTCTGAATGTATAGGTGGATCATGACAGCTGCCACCAAGGAACAACAAAAAAAAGAACAGGCAGAGTCAATGCAGGTTTATCTAGATCACCATTGTGGGGATAGTTATTGAATTACTCACAGAAATTTCTTCTCTGGTTGGACGTGCATTCAAAATTCATAATCAAACCACTGCCTACAGTAAAACATGTATATATTAGATAGCCTTTCCATTTAAAGATGTGCTTTCTTTTTTTTGTGTGTGTGTGTACATTTATTTTATGTGGACATTTTAAGGCCTCTTACCTTATTTCATTATACACAGAAATGTTGGCAGTCTGCTGAGCAGTGGTTCATTGAGCTATGGATGTTTGTAAATTAGGTAAACTTTAAAAACGTCTCCACAATCTGTGGAATTTGTAATTGTAACTACATATTTAAAATATGTTTTTTGTAATTTCCCCGATTTTATTAAAACTAGTATTTTCTCAAATGTTCTTTTCTCAGTTTGCATGTAAAGCATAGATAAAGGATATTGTCTTCAAATGTCATCTCAGAGAGGTTAAATGGCCTGCTGTGATAGGTCGAAGTAGTTCACCGCGAAGGCAAGAGGACCAGGTAGATCGCTTAGAAAGTGTGCTCTCGGTTACCGTTGTATATATGGCAGTGAGTGTCTTCCCTGCTACCTCTTATTGTGGTACAGTATTCCCCCTTTAACTCTGAGAGTATATTATATTCTAGTGTGGATGGATGCCTTTGGGTTCGATTAATATATTCTGCCCTCTTTGGTGACCCAAATCACAAGTAGATTAGGATTCCGGTCCTGATGAATTGCCATGATTAGTTTTGACAATAAATAGGCAAGAGACATGTCAACCTTCTTTTAAATATCACCTCCTGAGATAGTTTGGACAATTGTATCCATTCCTAGACAATTATTTTTTAATGATAACAAGGGAATCTACATATTAAAGAACTAGGGTATCCCTTAGTTATTTTTAAACCTCACATTGCACCAGTCTGCTCACAGTTCCACACTTAAACACTGCACCTCACCCTTCACATCAGCAAAAAATAAAAGACCTCCGGCAAACATCACCCTCATGGTGCCCGTTGGGCATTTTAGCGCTTGCCCAACGAGGTGCTGCCCAATTGATGAAGCATGACACCCATTTGGGTGTGTGAGGGCTCTTGCTCCTAGCAATCAGACCCCTGGATCTGGTGCCTCATGCTACCCGACCTATTCCTTTTCTCTTTATTCAGGAACTGCATGCTCCTTTGACATACGTAGTCTGTTTGGGGGTGTGCATGCTGGACCTTCATGTGCACCTCGACCCTTTCGCTTGTATTTTGTCATTAGGTCAAAGCTTACCACACAGCACAGCTGTTTGGTTGTGGAAGACTTCTTGGGTACATCCAGAAATCTGACCTAGGAAAGCCCATTGCTTATCATTGGCTTTGCCTTTTGTCATTCAAATAGTCTAGCTTCCTTATTGGCTGGCTTTAATAGTATTAGCCATTGAGCATGTGTTTGTCCCTTCCGTAGAGCCTGGCCTGTTTACCATACCACTGATTGCCTCCTTCTTTTATTCCAGCAGTGCTCGAATTCTAGGAACTATGATTTACCTTTTTCATCAGTACATGTTTCCGGCTATCTCTCTTGTATGCTTCTCTTCCGCTTCCACCAACTGCCACTGCGCTGTGTCTACTCTCTTGCACTGAACTTCTGTCTCTACACTCGCATTGGCCTCTCCTACGTTTGGGTCTGCCTGCCTTTTTTGTTAAATTTTGTTACAATATAAGCTCTTTTGCACTACTGTTATTTTTTTAATCTACCGATCCATCTCAGATCTGTAAATTAAAAAATAAATAGGTGCAATGACAGCTGCTGTGGCCGAGTCATTCCAATAGGCCCGTAAGCCGAGACCTGTTGACTTTGGCAGTGCCTGTTTTGCTATGGCATGGATAGAGATTCCCTGCTCAGCTCCTATGAGGGCATGAGGACTGTGGTGCCAGAAGAAACTACAGAGAGCGTTTCTGTGAAACACAGCCACAGCTTTGCACCCCTCCACTCGGCTCCCCTTTCTTTACCTACAGCAGCCTCTCTGCATACAACATACATTTAAAAGCATTTTTACTAACTTTATACCATATAGTGTCATATTCCAGATGATTTTACTCCATTGTTAATACACTACAGAGACTAATATTCACTATTTGCATAATAAAAAACTGACAAAACTAGGGAAGTGGAGTCCTAACCCACATCCATTAGGATGGGCTGCCCTGTGTTGCAGGCACTAATTATGCCACTTCTGAGGTCAGGGGTAGCAAAGACAGTGCCAGGAGTCGCAAGGGGCAAGCCAGGGGTCACAGCTGCGACCCCTGGCGACCCTTAAATGATGTCCATTTTGCGATCACATGCAAAATAGGTGCTTATAAATGGGAATATCCATTACATTGCTGCTCTTACCCCGCATGTCATTACAACGCATGCGTTACCACGCATGCGTTGTGACAACACGTAGTCTTTACTACGCATTTGTTTACAACGCATGTGCTTTTACCATGCATGCCTTTATAATATATATATATGTGTGTGTGTGTAAAACAAAGAACCATTCCAGCAATCCAGAATGACGAATGTGGCACACCAAGTGAAGGCACAAATATTTATTGTGCAAAAACAACACGTTTCAGCTAGGGAGCATTTGTCAAGTTTACACAATGGGCTCCTCTCACCATAGAAATAAGCCTCAATATAATGGACAGGACGAGGAAGAGGCAATGGAAAAGCAAAAGGATTTGACATAAACAAAGAATAACTAACAGTTAGTCTTTACTACGCATTTGTTTACAACGCATGTGCTTTTACCATGCATGCCTTTATAATATATATATATGTGTGTGTGTGTAAAACAAAGAACCATTCCAGCAATCCAGAATGACGAATGTGGCACACCAAGTGAAGGCACAAATATTTATTGTGCAAAAACAACACGTTTCAGCTAGGGAGCATTTGTCAAGTTTACACAATGGGCTCCTCTCACCATAGAAATAAGCCTCAATATAATGGACAGGACAAGGAAGAGGCAATGGAAAAGCAAAAGGATTTGACATAAACAAAGAATAACTAACAGAAGAGGAGTCAGAATCCAAAAACAAAAGATATGTCTGGCCAAGAGATCTGACATTGGGAGGACAAATCTATAGTAAAATTGTCATCTCGATCTATTACATCGGAGGAAGAATCACTACTATCCCTCTGTCCGACTCAGGATATGAACTATGTGGATCTAAGAATTGATTTGTTTCTTTATATTAGGAAGTTGAAGTTGATGAAACTACATAAAATACTAACTGGAAAGAAGAGAATTCTTGAAGAAATATCCCAAATGGATGCACCATCAAACTTCACATTGCTGGGCATTGATTCCATCTTGCTATTGCATGCTTCAGAGGAAAATGGGTTTGATGAAACCCAGGAATTCAAGTGAAACACTGAGAAGAATAGGCTTTACCTTTCATATGTCTGTCAAAAGTGGCCTTAAACCAAAATTGAGATTCAATCCTAATGTCCCTAACGAAAATATTGAAGCAGACAATTCCGTGATTACACATGAGTTGTTAAAGATGCGAGACATTTTTGACAGTAAGGTACGTGATAATCTGACCAAGGAACAAAAGGAGGGCTTTGGAACAATTAACCAATGACTGATCTGTAATCATTAAACCCTCCGATAAAGGGGGCAATATTGTTCTTGATGGATATGAACGATTATAGGTCAGAAGACCTAAGACAGTTGAGCAATGTTACATGTTATGAGGAAACTAGTTGGGAAATTTACAGAGTGTCCCATATACAGATATCATGACATGTTGAAAGATTGGTGGGCTGCAGGATTACTAGATTATGATGAATAGCAATTTCTGAAAACAGACCATCCAAGAACCCTGTGTCTATATCTGCTACCCACGATTCACAAACATCCAACTAGACCACCAGGGAGTCCTATTGTACCATCAAATGGAGGTCTTTTGGAAAATAACTCTGTATTTCTTGGACATTTTCTGGCCACTTTTGTCACTATTTTAAGATCATACTATCGTGATAGCAATGATTTTTTGTGGAGAATACACAATGTAAAATAGAAGGATACATATTTGATGATATCATTAGATGTATATTCGTTATAACAATGCATTGACCAAAAGAAGGGGGTCGATGAATGTATGCTTGATTATATGAATAGGATATCACAATAGGGCAACCCAATATTCCCCAAGGAATTGGGTAGATTTAGTCAAATAACAATAGGAACCTTGAGGATTTATTCAGTTTAGATTAATTAATTAAACAGTCACAAAAGTGATCTTGATTTCCAGGAACTCAGAAAGAAGCTCAAAAAGAAAACTTTCAAGAATGACCCAAGTTCATTTTTTATACTTTTTTTATCAAAAAATTATTTTATATATTTTCGATATCTTCATTCAATAAAGTAGTGAAACAATCCACATAACATTTCATGAAAGGCAACATTAAACTACTGTCTCATTTAGGCACATTTTGGCCATGTGTTGAAATCAATCAATACAAACAGATGCATTTTCTAACAGCATCAAATGCCTATTAGTTATGTAAAAGAAGTGTCGTAGCGTCAACGTTTCGGTCTCACTATTGAAGATCAATCACAGAGACCATCCTCAGGACAAAAGTTGCACCATGAATCTATTAAAAAAGTGTACATATATTTATAAATTATAATACAATTAATCAATTGAGTTCACAAATGTATATTGACTATACACAAAAGGAACACAGGTGTAATCCATTTAAACCACCCGATATCAAGTGACAGTCCAAAGACCCCCACACCTCAACACCAACCAAAAGTGTTGAACACCAAAGATCACCCTCCTGTGAATAGCAGACTTCACATCCAACAAACGTGTGGTAAAGAGGGACTCACTTCATTGTGAAGTCGAAAATGTCAGCCTGTTATATGATTTAACAGCGTTCTCCAATAAGGGAAGCACTAGATCCAAAATCCAAATAAGACCACAATTAATAATCAATAATCCAAAACCTCCATGAAGTCCTACTCAATCTAAGTGTTTGACAATCACTCATACTAAACATACCAGCTGTTACTTACAGAAAAGACGGCAACACTCATCTCTCCCTCTTTTATCTGCGAAAAAATCACAATACAAGTCCTTAAGCCTCAAGTTCTACTTAACCCGCACTGTTTTGAAAAAAGAACCATTTCGCCAATAACTCACTTCTTTTAATATTACTCTGGCAGCTTCACTTTCGCGTGTCTCACTCGCCAAGTCGATCGAGCAAGAAACGCGCGCTGGCTCCGAGGTTATAAACACAGCGCCATGCCAGTCTCCCCACGGGAAACGTGTCGGCCATCTTAAAACTATATTAATAACATCACCTTGTTCGTGGTTCCTAAATAAACAGGGAATAAAGCAGCCTGTGCAGTATCTATTAAGTACAAATGTTAAGTTGTGTCGTACACACTGGCGTCTCAGCCCTAAATAAGAAAACAAATTGCGGGAATAAACAGTGTGTCGGCCATCTTAAGACTGTATAGACATATATCACAGTTCACTAGTAGGGGAAGAATACCATCTCTGCAGTCTCTATTAAGCATATAAATTGAAGATTAAAGTCTCCATCATTTTCAAAACAATATATAACAAGGAAAATAACGGAAGAAAAATGTTTTTCCGATTGAATAAAACCACCTAAATATATCATTTTTATCGTGTGCAAGACATCCGCGACAGTCAAATTCCACTGTCAATACTTTGTCAATAAAATCTTTTTCTTAATTAAATCTTTCAACATTATAGGCACAATATGAATCGTGACTTAAGTACGATCAAACGTGTATACAGGCTCTTCTTATAACCTCTTGTTTAGATGTCTCACTGATTGATTTAACATCGAGTTCACTGAAGTCCAATACTCCTGAACAAGATTCCTTAATGGGTACCTCGAGAGAACCCTAAATGTACCAAATGGCTCAATTTGAAATAACCTCCACCATCATTGCAACAATATGATTAATCAACCAGTTGTACGGTTGCACAAGGAACAGTCAGACAGGTGCGAAGTTTTAAACAGGTGCCACAATTATAAAGTTGCCAAGGTTTGCCATTCCACAAAGGAATTTAATCCCTTCTCTACTGTTTTAGCTGACCAGATCCACCTGTTTTCCTTTAGTGCAAGCAAACGATCTATATTCTGCCTACGTTTATTCATTTTCACAGTCTCCAGCACAAACCATTTCATGTCAGAAGGCATATGTTCTTTTGCTAGGTAATGTTCAACCATTGGTGCAGTTACAATCTTGCATTTAATACGTGATTGATGTTGGATTATTCGTTTTTTTACTTCCTGTGTGGTTTTTCCAATATAAAACAATCCACAAGGACATTCTATACAATAGATAACACTTCTGACATGAAATGGTTTGTGCTGGATGACTGGTATTGTGATTTTTTCGCAGATAAAAGAGGGAGAGACAAGTGTTGCCGTCTTTTCTGTAAGTAACAGCTGGTATGTAGTATGAGTGATTGTCAAACACTTAGATTGAGTAGGACTTCATGGAGTTTTTGGATTATTGATTATTAATTGTCGTCTTATTTGGATTTTGGATCTAGTGCTTCCCTTATTGAAGAACGCTGTTAAATCATATAACAGGCTGAAATTTTCGACTTCACAATGAAGTGAGTCCCTCTTTACCACACGTTTGTTGGATGTGAAGTCTGCTATTCACAGGAGGGTGATCTTTGGTGTTCAACACTTTTGGTTGGTGTTGAGGTGTGGGGGTCTTTGGACTGTCACTTGATATCTGGTGGTTTAAATGGATTACACCTGTTTTCCTTTTGTGTATAGTCAATATAAATTTGTGAACTCAATTGATTAATTATATTATAATTTATAAATATATGTACACTTTTTTAATAGATTCATGGTGCAACTTTTGTCCTGAGGATGGTCTCTGTGATTGATCTTCAATAGTGAGACCGAAACGTCGACGCTACAACACTTCTTTTACATAACTAATAGGCATTTGATATGTTAGAAAATTCATCTGTTTGTATTGATTGATTTCAACACATGGCCAAAATGTGGATGGCTTGTATCTGTTTGTAAAAAGTGTCACTGACTACTGCTGATGTGATTCTAAATGAGACAGTAGTTTTATGTTGCCTTTCATGAAATGTTAAGTGGATTGTTTCACTACTTTATTGAATGAAAATATCGAAAATATATAAAATAATTTTTTGATAAAAAAGTATAAAAAATGAACTTGGGTCATTCTTGAAAGTTTTCTTTTTGAGCTTCTTTCTGAGTTGCTGGAAATCAAGCTCACTTTTGTGACTGTTTAATTCATTAATCTGATTATATGAATATGCTGCAGATCATGATGCTGTATTACTTGGAACATTATATTTTTCAGTTCGAAAAATCTTTGTACAGACAGAAGTCAGGTATAGCTATGGGCACCTGCTTCGCCCCCAGCCTAGCTAATCTTTTTCTGGGCTGATGATATTAGCAGGTGGTTTGGGTGGAACCAGTGACAAATATACGGAGCACAGCCCAATTTGGATAAGGTAAATCACTGATCTTTTCCTGATTTGGGATGGGGATAAGAATTTAGCAGCAGAATTCATCAGTACCTTAGCCATGAATGACTTGAACCTGAATTTTACTCATACCATGAGTAAACGTACTGCACATTTTTGTTTATAGCGGTTACTATTGTGAATAATAATCTACATACATCACTCTTTCGAAAAGATAGAGCGGGCAGCAGCATTTTGCATGCGTGTAGTCATCACCCCGCTCCACTCATTCACAGTATACCCTATGGTGAGTTTCTCAGAGCACAACAGAATTGCAGTAGGGATGACATGTTTAGCAAGAAACATGAGGTTATGACACCAAGATTTGAAAGTTGAGGATACTCCCATAAGACATTATCGCAGGCAAGTGTTAAGTTACAAGGAGTGAAACAGGAAGATGTTCTATTTAGAACTAACTTAAATTCCAAACAAGAGGATAATAGTCCAAGGTTAATCACCACCTACAATAAGAGATCCAAATAGTTTGAACAAATTCTAAAATGACATTGGGGTTTGTTAACGACTGATCCTGTGATCGGTAAGACAATAGAAAGTACTCCCCGTGTATGATACAGGAAAACCCGTTCCTTGAAGGATTTTTTGGTACACAGCTTTCAAGAGCCCATTTTGACCACCACGTGGATGGGGAAACAACCAGGGGGTTTCCACATTTTTAGTAAGGTCTGTAGGAATAGTCAAAGATGTAGAAGCTATACCACCTGGAATGGGAGAACGAAACAAATTCGTAAATTCATAACATGCACTGCTGATTTTGTCATATATGTTCTGGAATGCCCTTGTGGCTTGAGATACGTTGGTAGTATTAAACTACCACTGAAGATGAGAATACTTCAACACCACCTCCGAGCTATCAGGAATAAAGATTTCGACATTTTCAAACTATGCACAACAGTAACAGTGATCAGATGAAATTCTTTGAATTTGAACATATTCTGAAGCACACAAGAGGTGGTGATAGGGAAAAACAGCTATGAATTCTTGAATCCAGGTTCATAATTGACTTAAACACAAGAATACCTAATGGCATGAACAGCAGTGAGGTACTCACAAAACACATTGGTAGATAGAATTTCTAGTCATGTCTCGCCATTGTACATATATCTAATTCACAAATCCTATTCATTTGTTTTCACTCACTTTGGCACTTTTTTGCATAGGTAGATGCTCATTGTCTTCGAATATGGACACTTGCCCTTGATTGTGTACCAATTGATTGATTGATTTGGAAATGGGGACTGCAGCAGGTGGTATTGGATATGTAGTGGTTGTTCCCTTTATTCTATTTCAGATAACTCATGTATTGATCCGATACTCAATGTTTGTGGGAATAGTGCTATTATTTAGCGCATTCCCACACCAGAGTTGACCCCATATGGAGCCTTATCAATAATTTTGTATAGGCTAAGTACCCATATGAGTGTTTCTCATTTTTGTTCACATATTGGGCAATGTGCGTCTACGTTACTTGTATATATTTTCTGTGCCATTTCAAATTTGCACTAATATAACACACAGGGAAACGTATTGGACATGTACAATATGTGTTGGCATTAATGGATTTGGTATTTCATATTCATTTTTAATTTGAATAGAATTTAATATTATTTTTTCGTTTTAAATTTTCATTTATAATTTGAATTTAAAAAGGTGAAGTTGTTTTCGAATTGTGCAATAATGAATTAATAATGCACGAATTTAATGAGAACTTGTTCTTGCATAGTATTTTGTTTATGTCCATTATGTTGAGACTTATTTCTATGGTGAGTAGAGCACATTGTGTAAACTTGTCAAAGGCTCCTTAGCTGAAGCGCGTTGTTTTGCTCAATACTTATTTGTGCCTTCACTTGGTGTGCCTCATTCGTCATTCCAGATTGCTGGAATGGTTCTTTGTTTTATATATTTGATGGTCGCTGCTACCATCACAGACACCGGTAACGTGAGGCTAGTTACGGCTTCCCAGCAGCCCACGTTTCTAAATTTTGATTTGGACTCCAAAAGAGGGCGTAGCGAGGGGAGTGTGAACGAAGTGGACATGTGTCTAACTTTACTCTTTTAGTACAGTTGAAAATACGTTTTTTAATTGACTTCGCCAAATGGCATCTGCCATCTTGGATTACTAAAAATATTAATAAAATGGCGCTTGTGCCATTCAGTAGGTGTGCACATGCATGGTGGCACATGTGCTTGCATTCATCATCATGCATGCACGGGCATAGTGAATGAAGCGTGTTATTATTGTTATGAAGCGTACGAACAACCTTCGCGTCATGTCATTACACACTTTTTTCTTTTTCTATTTTTAATTGCTGATGGTGCACAGCATCGTCAAAAAGCATTTGCAATCCTTGTTTTCAATATATTCAATAAACAGATTTGAAAGAAAAAAGCATTGGCAAAGTAAACAGGTCATGCATTGGAATTGGTCCTCGTGTATAATTGTGTCTTTGGCCTTACGTTTTTAATTGTTTTTATGCAGCATAATTCTACCTAGCGGAACGCTAAATGTATCTAACCATTTATCCATGCATCCAACTGGATTCAGTTGAAATTGTAAGTCATTGATTAATTGAAATTGCTACCACTAAATGGGCCAGTTGTTTTAGAAATTTGAATGAGCTTCTTCAGTCACCAGTTAAAAGATGTGTGTGTCTGTGTGTGTGAGTGGGTGGTGGTGGGTTAGATGCATTACCTTTTGATAGAATTGGTTGTGTTGGTATGTCTGATTACGAGTGAAACCTTAAATATAACTTTTTATACTGCTGCGGAAGATTCGCAAATAACAGGAGCTGTTATTTGCTGCTGGAAGCGCTGCAAATAACTGGTTACTATTATCTAAAGTAGTGGTGCTCAATTTACCGACGTCACAAAGGACTAAATGACGAGTTTGGGATGTCATGTTTCTAACTTGTGACCTTGACCTTCAAGTCACAGCAAACGCGATTCCTGTTGCCTGCTCAGAAAAGAGCTCAGACCTCAAAATACAGCATTTTTAAATAATATTCGGATTTTCCTACTTGTTCTGCATAATGTACCTTAGTTGCTGTTTCACAATCTGCAGCACTTTAAATGCAAACACTCTCCGAATGGGACATAGAAACAACAAGCCATGTCTCTCCCTTTCCTCAAATGAAATATGGTTGTTATGGTGACTGTTGCCAACAGCAGCAGCATCCCATGGTGACAGCAGTAGGCGAGAGGAAGTGCTAAGATGAGGAGTGGGAGTTTGAACAAAATGTCTGGTTTATCTTTCAGTCATGCGTTTGATGATGTTTCATTTCCTGGTACACACATGGCCTTGTTTTCTTAGCTGTTTCATCATTGCCTCGGAGCCATCTGTGGATGGTGGACGTGGCTGTTCAAGCGAACGAGGCTACGGGGAGGTCCCTAAATGTGTGTCACCGCATATATGTTTCATGCTTCCCAAACACTGGTATGATTCTTTTTCTCCACAGGACATTATTTTTTAATGTAGTCTAATTCCCCCTACTTAACAGCTGCCACTGGCCCCAATGGTGACATTAAGCCAGACCTACATCTTTTTTTTTCTTTTTAACAAATAGCATCTAGCATGCTGAGAATTGTACTTCAAATTTTGTATGAGCCTGCTAGTATTAGTATGCCTAGTAACATTGCAGTGAGAGGCTGGAAAATTCCAGTTTAAAGCATTAGCAACAGGCATTATTTACTTACAATTTGTGTTGGAAACCAGTGTGAACTCCATAGTAGTTTGCAGAAAAGCTACAAATTGGTAAAAAGCAAACATCATTCTTAATTCAGAAGCCGTCATTTGTGTAGAGTGCTCAAAGATGTCTCAAAGAAAGCTGCTGAAATAAGAAACATAGTGAATACACGTGAGGAGAGAAAAAGAAATAGTTAACACAGTTTTCTCGTGTAACTTTTTCCCTCGGTGTCAGTTGTCCCTGCCCTAAATATTGCAGTCATCACCGTGGAATCTTCCCCCATTAAAAAGATCATGTGTGTCTGATATGTGGATCCCTGCTCAAACTCATTGAAAATCTACATGGCTGATACCCAAAACTTAGAGGACCAAGGGGAACACAGATGGTGGTCAAGCTTTGACTGAGATATGCTTTTGTGCAAGGGAAACTGGAGGAAATTACTGTGTTTTGGGGGAACATCTCGCAAAATCAATTTCAGTACATAGACCTGTCAATCAGGATGAGGGGGATCTGGCACCCAGTGATAGAATCTTTAGGATGTTTAAATACTGAAAACATTTGGTTGTGGTAGATGTCCTTAAAGTCCAGTGGTGATACCTGCAACCAAATGTCTTGTACCCTAGGCCGGTTTTTCGCTTTAAGTTGCATTTGAAATTGCCAATATGCATATGTTTCCCTAGCTTGGTGCCTAAGGTTGCCCCAAACCCACAGAAACTCTATGCATGTCTTGTACCCAGGAGACCCAGAAGAGCACAGATCTGGATAAAGCGTTGGCAGGGCTATGTTACTGCGTGAGGGAAAATGTACAGAATTGCCAAAAAAATTGCCTTAAACCAGAAAAATATAATTTTCCACACATGTTTTAGCCGCGTAGTCAGGGCATGGAGGGTCTAGCTGACCCCAAGATTCCTTCATAGTACAAAATTAGAAATCATATAGTTTTTACACTTTCCATATACTCGTGAGTTGGATAACTGTCATCAAATGAACAGTACAACATAAACAGTGATCCTGCTACTGTTAGTGCAACAAAGTATTGAACAAATGTGGTAAAAAATCTAAATAGCTTCACAGTTCTCGTTGATTTCTTCAGGCAGCAAGAAGAAATGTATGTGTTATACACATATACATAATGAAGTGGATTTGATGACTCAGTCAAACAGCCATGGTCTTGAGTGCTCTCCGGAATTCCAGTAGAGAGGTGGAGGTCCGTAGCTGCAGAGGGAGGTCATCCAAGTTTACCCTGCGAGGTTGGAGAAGGAGTGTCCTCCGCTGTTGCTTCGGTGGATGCGGGGGTGTTGTTGAGTGAGAAGGAGGCAAAGTGTAGTTATCTGGTAGGGCAGTGGAAGTTCAGGTAATGGTTGATGTAGACTGGCCTTGGTTGTCCAGTGCTTTGTAGCCATGGATCATCAGCTTGAATTGACATCTCTTCTGTATGTGGAGCCAGTGGAGTTTTCTGAGTTGGGGGGGGGGGTGTGGGTCTGTCTGGGGAGGTCAAGGATGAGTCTGGCTGCAGAGTTCTGTGTTGTCTGGAGTCTGCAGAAGGTGTGTGGTGATTCCAGCATAGAGTGTGATGCCATAGTCTAATTGGATGGTGATTAGGGCCTAAATGACAATATGCTTGATATTCAGGGGGAGCCATTTGAAGACTTTTAAGTAGCATGCAAAGTGTGCGAAAGCAGGCAGAGGTGACTGCGTTAATCTAGGACTTCAGGGTCAGTTTTCCGTCCAGGATTATGCCGAGGTTTCTGGCATGCTTAATACATTTTGGGGATGGCCCTAGTTCCGAGGGCCACTCGGAGTTGTTCGAAGGTGTGAAGTTGTTGGCAAAGATCAGCACTTTCAGTTTGTCCGTGTTGAGTACAGGCAGTTATCCTTCATCCATTTGGTGACACTCGTCATGCACCTTTGAAAGTTGGTTCTTGTGTTGGTGGAAATTTCTGAGAGGATGAGCTGGTTGTGATCTGTATAAGATATGTTGTTTAGGCTGTGGGATCTGATGATGTTGGCCAAGGGGGTCATGTAGGTGTTGATGAGGATGGGGCCGAGAGAGGATCCTTTAGGGACATCGCAGATGATGTCCTTGGGTTCTGAGGTGAATGAAGGTAGGCGGACAGTCTGCATTTTTCCAGTGACGAAGGAGGCGATTCACTTGAGGGCGTTTCTTAGGATAGCGATGTGATGCAATCTTCTAATCAGGGTGTGATGAGACACAGTCTCAAAAGCTGCTGAGAAGTTGAGGATGATCAGAGACGCTGTTTCTTCCTGGTCGAGGAGGCTTTGATGTCATCGGTGGCTGCAATCAAAGCACTCTCAGGGCTATGGTTGGCACAGGATTCAGATTGGGAGGTGTCTAGGAGAAGGTTCTGCTCCAGTTATTTTGTGAGTTGTTGCTTGATGGCTCTTTCTAGACCTTTGGCAGGGAAAGAAAGAAGAGGGATGGAGAGGTAGTTTTGAGTTAGCTCGGGTCGTCAGATTGTTTTTTGAGGAGTGGTTTGGTTTCTGCATGTTTCCAGTCTTCAGGAAAGGTGGCTATGGCAAGTGAAGAGTAGATAGGCCAGTGAGCTCACTGCTGATCATGTGGTTTCTGAGGTTGAAATTGTGGTGCAGCCAGGGGTCTGTGAGGGCTCTTGAGTGAATGGAGTTCATGATGGTGGTGGTGCCGAAAGAAAACATATAGCTTATTTGGGAACACAAAAAGACTAAAGAGGTGCATGTGCTTTAACAATCTAACACCGATTTTTTTTTAAAGCTCTAGTACATCGATGTGCCAGCCAGCAGTTGACACGATTCAGTGAAAGAGTTAAACTGCGAAGGGCATTTCCTCTACATGTCCTGATTTTTAGACCTAGACCTACAGAGAGCTCTAGATGTCTGTTGTTGTTTTCCTATTGCCTACAGTATGACATACATCAAGTGGGCTTTGGGTCAGCCACTTGGTTTAAATTGGATGGCTTTCAAATGTATTTAAGTTCTTGCTCCTTATTCAGTGACTCTCCTCCCTATTTTTGTGTTTGCCCCCTTTCTTACCATCATTTTGATTGACTTCCAGTGTTTATCTAAGGGGGAACTTTTTTCTTGCTACACTTGTTAGAGTGTATTGCTTTTCTTTCTTTGTCACACCCCACTACTGATTAATTTTTTATTTACTAACTTATTTTGTTTTATTTTTCCAAGGGCCCAGCAGCAGAGCACTTCCACTTGGCCACTGTTTTTGTGCTTACATTCATGTGCCTCATCTTCCCTCGACCTCGCTCTCTCAGCTTTTAAATTATTTTTATGAGGTCCCAGCAGTTACGCTCTGCTACTGGGCCTCTTGTTATTGGGCCTCCGAAATCTGGTCAAGTGGAATGCTGTGTCATGGATTCTAGTTCCCATTGCTTTGTCCACACCTGTACGTACTTAGGCCACAAAGCTTGTAGAGGATTCCTAGTAATGCTTCTGTGGCCATGTTCCTTTTAGAGAACTTTTCTTTAAGTACGACTTTCATACAAAGAAAAAGCTTGTTGGGAAGAAGAGAGGATGTGGACTGATTTCATGTTTTGAGGTTCATGCCTTGTTTTCAGTATATCGTATATCAGTAGATAAAGAAAATACCATCCACACTAATCATTAGGCGCGCACATGTATGGGTCTGTGTGCCCGTCCTAGCTGTGCATATCAAATCATGACAGATTTATTTTGTTTTATTTTTTTATTTTTGTTGATGTGGCACATTATCAGCAAAAAAAAGAGTAATTTTTACTCTTTACAAATGCTTTACAGCATCCCCAAAAAGCATTGGAAAAGCCAGTAGGTTACAAGCATGTGAGCCCTATTGGCTTTCCCAATGCTTGCCGTATTTACATGCATGTGGAATATACAAAAAATGGCAAAATATACAAAATAAAAGCTGTTTCAGCAGCCCACGCACACTAGCCCTGGCCCTGCAAAGCCCTCTTTTTATGGCAGCTATGCACGTGAGCTGGCAAAATACACTATACAAATGCTGTTTGATTCGATGACGCTAGCTGACCCATTGCCACACGCTTAATGCTGTAGTGAACGAAAACAAAATGGACATATTAGTGAAGTGAAAGGCCCACTATGTATGCGTATGTGCATGACTGAAAAACCTGAAACTCGTGAGACAGTGACACTAAAGCTCTCTCTCGGCCAGACCTAGGCATCGACTGGCAGATTAAGGAGCAGTAATGACAGCTAAGCTAATATTTGTCGGTAAAGATAAGTGCTTGCTCAAAAGCAATCCATTCAGCTATTTATCAATATAAGAAGCAAAAGACTTCAAGAGCCCACTGCACCGGCCAAGTATATTTGTTTCTTCCTCCTGCTGTCTTACAGCTTGATAATGTGCAAAACGATAAATGAGAACAGACATACCACATGAAGGATTGATTTCTGCGTTAAAGCAGCAATTCAATTTTAACCTTCCCTCAGGAGCGAAATTAAAGTAAAAAGACTCGAACACATTTCAGAGATGGAACTGTTGTGCTTTGAACATCTTTTTGCTAAGCATGAGCGTTTGGAGTTGTGAAAGGTCTTGAAATTGGAACATAAAACTGTAAGCTGTAGTATTTAAAGCAGGTTACAAACCTAGGCCTCGATTCACAAAGGTAAACTGAGAGGAAAGTCGAACTTTGCGACTTTCGGTATTCACAAAGGGCATGTATGAGTAGTAAATGCCCTTTGTGAATACCGAAAGTCGTAAAGTTCGACTTTCCTCACAGTTTACATTTGTGAATCGGGCCGTTACATTTCATTTGATCCTTTTTTCCATCAGCAGCTTCCGTTTGGTCATCTTGGCCCTAGGCCACGTGGCAATAGTCTGTTAGATTCAGGCCATTGTGAGGTGTTTCTTTGGGGATATCTTGGAACGACAATTGCTACCCCTATCTTGCTGCATGCTATTCCTCCCTGCAACCTTTATAAGTTAACTATTGAGCTGCGTATCTGTTGAAAGTAAGAACCTATGAGCGCCCTTAGGTTTTGTTGTTTTGCTGGTTCCTTGTGTCTGTTTTCAATCATGCTTTCTTAACCCCTTCCATGCTCATGACGGAATGGTTCCGTCATGACCCACGGTTGAGCTGTGCTCATGACGGAACCATTCCGTCATGAACCCGCCCGCGCAAGATTCCGCCAGCACAGCGGCGGAATCTGCGCAGCATCGAAGGGGTTAACATCCTATTGACTCCTGGGGTTATTTATGAGAAAGTCATGCAGCGCATACTGCGTGACAGGGAAAGGTCTGGAATGCGCTGTATTGAAGGCAATACAGCGCATTCCTGTCCTTTCCCATGCGCTGGCGCCTTTGTGGCAGCCTAGTGCCGATGCAGACAAAAACAACACAGGGAGGAACATTCCTCTTTCTATGTGTGACAGAAAGAGGAAGAAACGAGGAGAAATAGAGATATTTCTCTTAGTTTTGTCTCCTCTTGGAAGGAGTACGTTTTTGGCGCATTCCCAGGTTCACCAGTTCTGGTAAATATAGAAATGCGTCAAAAACCATGGGTGTTGCATGGTAACACCAACACAACACCCATGGAACGCCTACCCAGGGCAGAGTAATGCAATGCAGTGAATTGGGTTGCGTTGCATTTCTCCAGATTTATGAAGCCACTCAGGGCCACGCAAAGTGGCTTTGCGTGGTTTCATAAATCTTACTTAAGGGTTGTGTCACGCATGTACCACAATGCGTAGTGCAAACGTGATGCAAACCTCCTCATAGTTATACCCCTCTGTTTTTAACCTTAAGAAATAATGACTGTAATTTTAGGTACTTCCTAAGAAGCGAGGATACTATATGAACCAAACCTCTTCAGTGGGAGCAGTGTAGGCCAGTGGTGCATTTTGCAGGAGTTTACAGCGACTCTCCCCAGTTATTTTATAGTCCTTTGTTTGGTTCCATGAATCCTACATCGTAGATTCAATTCATTTCTTGTTAAAAGTGACTTTCCTGATGAAGGCGATCTTGTGCCGAAACGTGCTTAGATAAGAGCCACATGAAGATGGAAAACAAGACATCCATAAAAATTATCAGTTGACTTTAAAGCATTATGTTGATATCAAATGAAGAGATTGTATCTTTTGATTAATTATTGAGATGTCTGGTTGAGTAATAATTCTGTACTAGGAATTATTAGTGTTATGTATTGTGTATAACTATAGTCTAGATTTTTGTGTACACTGCTTACAAGAGTGCAGGTTATATGTATGAATGTTGCTGTGAATGCTTTGATCAACACAGAATGAATCTGGATTTTTAAACGAATACTAAGTTGTACTATTGTCTGGTGCAAAAGAGTAAAATCATGTTAATGGAGGTAATTGCATGATTTTAGAATCATTTTATTATGCGTATTGTCAATAAATAAAATTGTCTTGTATTCACCCCATTCATGTTCTCTGAGCCCATAATTTAAATGGGATGCTAATTTGAAAAAATATTTAGTTGCTGGGTTTTTTGTTACATTCATGAAACTGCTGCATTAATCAGTTGCATCACAAATATATATATATATATATATATATTGGTAGAGGGTCGCAAAACTCCTTGTCTTATGAGTATTAATGACGCAAGGTGCTTTGTGTGACATTGATAATTTAGAGATGCAGGCCAATGAGGCGACTGCACAGCACTCGTTTTTAAAAGCAGCCCGTGTTCACAATTAAAACAAACATGTGCAATACAATAGGTCTTGCATTTGTTAAAGTTAGAGCCTTTGGTGTTGAAAATAACAATGTTTTTTACTTTTGTTTTTTTGTTTGTAGTGGAGTTATTTTATTTGCATTGCACTATTGCCAATGGTATAAAAAAGCAAAAGTAAAAAACATTGTCATTTTCAACGCCAACAGCTCTAACTTTAACAAATGCAAGACATATTGCATTGGAAATGCATTTGGTTTCGCATTTGTTGGAGTTGGATTTATTGGCATTATAAATGCCAATGTTTTTTACCTAGCCGTGTTGCAGGGTGCAGGACCATGTGTGGCCAAAAGAGGTGCAGAGGGGTCTTTTTTGGCCACAATATAGTACTGCACCCTGCAAAGTTGGAGTTATTGGCATTATAATGGCCAATGTTTTTTTACCTAGCCATGTACCATATGTGGCCAAAAGAGGTCCCATGGGACCTCTTTTGGTCACATATGATACTGCACCCTGCAGAAGATATGGTAAATCCACCCTACCCATAATGCATTGCATGCAACACAGTACCACAAGTACATTCACATAGCTATGTCCATATATACAATTAGTAGCTTTGAAATGTAACAAAATAATTATTATATCAATTCCTGAATAGGTTGTACTCTGTGTGGAGCCGATGAAGGGAAATTTATAGAATGTCTCATATAAATGTGAGATATGCTACTGAGTAAAGTAACCACTGCCAGCTTTGCTTAGGATCAAGCATGTCTCCTGTTTGAAGCCCTTTAAGAAAATAGTGCTCTGAGGCTGTAATTAAAACCTAGGGAGTAAAAACACATGTAACAGGGGGTGTCCTCATGGAAGGTCACAAGAAGAGACCAGGTGTTACTAAGGAGGGACTACGAAGCCTATTGACCAATGAAAAACCACCATTTACAAAGGACAGGGACTGGAGCCAATTAAAAAAGATTGGCAGAAAGCGGGAGGAGCTCTATGCCCATATCCTGAATACAACATGTCTCGAAGAGGCAGCGCAAGCGCTGCCTAGACAAGACCTAAAAAGAAAAAAAAATGCTGAGAAGACATCTGTCCACGAGGCCGCCCAACATAACTCCAAAAAGGGAGCTTCCCCAAATAAAATACCATCATAACTTAAGTGTCCGTATTTTATCAATTATTTGCAACCACAATTGTGGGTTGCAACTACTGCTAGATACCACTGTAACTTTCAAGTAGGAGGGATGAAATTTGCTGGAGTAATTGCCTAATATGTGGTAGTCTGGTTTTGAACAGTAGCTTCCGGAATAAACACTCCAGAGGTGTCTTTATTTTATGTTTTACAAAGAAAGTTCTTAAGAGTTATATGGAGGTGGTGCAGCACCTCCCGCACTCCTACTTTTAGCGTCACTGGTTTCCATTCGGAGTGATAGCTTCACCACTCAGTGCCAAATTAAGTTGAGACCCTTTCTTATATTACACTGGAAATTCAACAGTGATTTCAGTGCGCTAGAGTTAAGGCCATGTGTGAAAAACTGGTTGCTGACAGTGAGAGTGAATGGCGAGTGTGGTGGATGTGAGCGTGGATTTAGAGAGAAGGTGTAAGGCGAGAGAATGGCGGGGTGTGGGAGTGTGGTTGGGACAAGAGTGTGGATAGACAATTTGGGAGACAAAGCATAGATCGAGATGAGAATGCATACATTGGAGCGATAGTGCTTGAATAGAGAAGATGGTTGAAGAGTTGAGAGCTTCCTAAAGAGCGAAGATACTATATGAACCAACCCTCTTCAGCTGGAGCAGTGGAGGCCAGTGTTGCATTTTGCATTAGTTTACTTACATCGACTCTCCCCTGTCATGTTATAGTCCTTTGTTTGATTCCATGAAAGGTGACAGCTTGGAAAGGGAGGGAATGAGAGTGAATAGGATGCATATTAGAAGAGAGTGTCAATTGTTAAAGTGAGAATCGAGAGAGAGTGAATGGTGTAGTAGCATTAGATGAGACATTTAAAAGAGGGGGATGGGCTAGGGCGAGAATGAGTCTCGAACGAATTACAAACACTAATTTCACACAAACAGACTGGAAATGTAGTTTAAAACATGACTACAGTGTGCCTCTGCTATTGTGTGGCATATATAAAGTACTTTGCTTTCATATTCAGTATCCCATTCATCTGAACACTGGCCCTGGTGAACAGTGTGAAGAGCGGGCAGTGGTGGGTAACTGCAGTTGTAGACTAAACAAGAGTGGGAAAGACAATAGGGCTTGCCTATGCAATAGCTATTGGCTATGCCAATATGTTTTAGCAATGTTGTACACCAGAGTGGCTGCTGCTCAGCATGGCTAAATGTTAGTGGAGTAAAGGAGAGTGGTGTGGAGTGGAGTATCGTAACGTGGAGTAGAGTGGAGTGGCGTGGAGAGGAGGGAAGTGGAGTGTCATGAAGTAGCGTACAGTGTTGTGGAGTGAGTAGATTGTTGTCAAGTGGAAGGGCATCGAGTTGAGTGGCATAGAGCGGAGTACAGTGTCAGAGTTGAGTAGTGTGTTGTAGAGTGGAGTGGCATAAAGGGTGTTGTGTGGAGTAGAGTGGCGTAGAGCAGATTAGATTGTCATAGAGTGGAGTAGAGTGTTGCAGAGTTGAGTGGAGCAGGTTAGAGTGGCATAGAACGGAGTGGCATAGAGTGTCAGAGCTGAGTGGAATAGAACAGAGTTGAGTAAAGCGGCATGGATAGGCATAAAGGGAGTTGCGTAGAGAACTGTTGAGTGGAGTAGTGTTGTAAAATGGTATAGAGTGGAGTATAGTGCTGTAGAATGGAGCGGCATAGAGTGTCAGTTGAGCAGAGTTTTATGAGGTAGAGCATCATAGAGTGGAGTATCGTGGAGTGGAGTATCGTAGAATGGAGTACAGTATAGTGTAGTAGAGTGGCGTAACGTACAGTGGTACAAAGTAGAGTGGCATAGAGTGCATTTTTTAGTAAAGTGGTGTAGACTGCAGTGGAGTAGAGTGGCAGAGTGAAGTGGCATAGAGTTGAGTGGTACTGGGTAGAGTGGAGTAGTGCAGGGTAGAATGTAGAGTAGAGTGGTGTAGAGTGGAGTGGTGCAGAGTGTAGTGGCATAGATTACAGTGGTGTAGAGTATAGTAGAGTGTATTGGTGCAGACGTGTACAGGGGCGTAGAGTGGTGCAGAGTAGAGCAGTCCAGAGAGCAGTGAGGTAGAGTACAGTGATGCAGAGTAGAGTAGAGTGGCTAGAGTGCAGTGACCTAGAGAGCAATTGTGTAGAGTGACGTTGTGTGAAGTGCTGTAAAGTGCAGTGGCATAGAATAGAGTGTTGTAGAGTGCAGTGGTGCAGAGTAGATTAGAGTGTTTAGAGTGGATTAGCATAGAGTGGAGAGATGCAGAGTTCAGTGGCGTAGAGTTCAGTGTCATAGAATAGAGTGGCAGAGTATACTGTCGCAGGGTGAAGTGATGTATCGTAGAGTGGTGTGGAGTGCATTGGCGTAGAGTGCAGTGGCGCCAAGTAAAGTGGCTTAGAAAGCAGTGTTGTAGAGCAGAGTAGAATTTGGTGGCATGGAGTGCAGTGACAGTACAATGGCATATAGTGCAGTGGTACAGAGCAGATTGGTGTAGACTGCATTGGCTTCGAGAAAAATGGTGCAGAGTGCATTGGCGTAGAGTGGTACAGAGTAGAGTGGAGTGGCACTGAGTGCAATGGTGCCGACTGCAGTTGCATAGAGTATATTGTTCCTGAGTAGAGTGCAGTGGTGCAGAGCAGATTAGAGTGGCATAGAAGGGTTTGGCATAGAGTGCACTGGCATACAGTGGAGTGGTACAGAGTAGAGTGAGGTGGCATAGAGTGCAGTGTTGCAGAGTAGGGTGGCATAGAGTGCAGTGGTATGTAGCAGAGTGGAGTGGTGTAGAGTAGAAAAGCTTAGTGTGGAGTGGTGCAGAATTGAGTGAAGTGGGGCAATGTGGAGTATGCATGGTGTGGTAGGGTACTACCATTCAGACAGCACATCTTCAATTGAAATGACCATTACATTTACATTCACATGCGGTTTTACTGATAAAAGTATACAGCTCACAAACGACAATGTGTGTAAATGTCATCATCCAATTTATTGATGTTATCGTCAGTACAGTTTATTTACAGACGTTTAAATTTTTTTGTGTGCTAGAAAAAAATATGTAACATCATACAGGATTCCCCAAGCTCCCCCCAGTAGCCACCATGGTTGTCACATAAAACCTCTCACTTTGAAATCAGAGAAAGAAAAATAAACACTAAGCTCCCTGGAAGAAACAGCCTGACATCCCTCTTTGAATGCACAGCAAATATGACAAGATAAGAGCAAGATTTTAAGGCCTGAAAGAATACAATAAACAAGCGGGGGCAGCGGAAGGGACGAATTCGAGCTGGACATCCTAAAGCAAATAAAGTCAGCAAATGGAAAGTCAGAAAATGTGAGCTACAAACCACAAAGCCAATGCTAAGCAACGGGCTGAATGCATTCCTAGGTCAACTTTCTGAATGTCCCCAAGATGTCTGTAGCAAACCATACAACTGGGCTGCCTGGTAGGCTTTGACCTAAAATGGAGTGTGCAGTGGATAGCAATGTGGAGAAATGGCACTAGCAGAAAGTGAATAGCAGTACGAAACAGGCACTGGTGGCTTCAGAAGAGTGGAGACTAGTAGGCAGATTAACTGCATAGTAGTAAGAAGTATGAGGCTTTGTCACTGGCAGTGTGTGGGGGCTAGCAGTGGTGTACAGCATGGGGAACTGGTATGGCAGGACAGTGTGGGTAGTCGGCGATGGTGGATTGTGTAATGAGTTAGCAGTGGTAGACAATGGAATCACAATGCAGCAGTGCCAGGCTAAAGTAAGTGGTCTAATTTTCCACCCATTCACTGACATGGTTATCCACATTAGGGGCAAATGTATCACTGGAACGTGATCCTGGGGAGGAGAAGGGACAGAAGAATCAGGTCCCAGAACGAGAACCTAAAGCTCTGTCACACAGTTGCTGCTGACCCTAGTGCTTTGGTATGTAAGGCGGAGCAGTTATATCAGGTACAATTTTGCTTGTGCAACCTCCATGACTCTCCCCCATCCTTCAACCCTACACCTTTGAGAGCACAAGGAAGCAGTTAGAACATATTTGGTACAAGGCACCTAGTCAGTATTGCTGCAGAAAGCCGAAAATGCAGATGTGTAGCGCAGAACCGACAGCCAACACAGCAGGTCTATACCATACCCAGTGACTCATAGCCACAGCGGACACAGGGTGAAGTAGACCCAATCTGACTCCAAGGCATCATAGTAAAATGAAACCTGGGCAAAACCCTAATTATGTGCCACTTTGTACATGTGGGAAGTAAGAAAATACAATAAACAGTGCATACTGCTTCTCTCATCTACGAGTGGGAAACAACATAAAGACATAAGGTCACTAACCTAGTCATGGTCAGAATCTTTCCTCCTAAGCCTCCCCTCATTATAGCCAACATTCAGACACCTTGACCAGTCAGTGACCTAGAAAAGGGACTACAATGGATTCATTGTTTACTTTCATTTGCACTGAAAAAGTGTCTCAGACTGCAACATGGTCAGCTCATTTTGCATAAAAGAGAACCAGTATGCCATGCTCACACCTATGTTCACTGTTGAATGATGCACTCAGTGGAAGCACTGCTTTGGAGTGGACAGGGCATAAATATGAGAAGTTGTTTGTTACTTACTGCCTTAAGACCCGTTTTCTTGTACAGCTTAAAAAGGGGATTTGCCAAGTGGTCATATTATCACCAGAGTAATAAAACATATTTGATCATCTGTGATGCATCTAGTTGATAAAAATTCAAATCACTTACCGAGCCAAATAGCTATTTTTGAACATTATCGTGTGAAGGGGTTAACACAAGTATCACGTTATTATTGTTTTTTGTTTACCACAATTTTTTATCCATTGGGTATTTTGGCTTTGTTAAAAGTAGCGCAGTGGATTTCAAAGTGTGAGTAGACAGACAAATCTGGTTAACTGGTAGGTCCCTGATGCCCTTGCAAATTTCAGCTTTATGTATATCTCCAGGAAAGAACTTTCGCAGCTTGGAGCCTTGAACATTATAAGCCCAGATTCCGGTTCCAATTTTCACAAAATGTGAACTCTTATGGTTGATACTGGAAGAGGATCCTAGCACTCAATTATTTGTAGAATTTCACAGTTCTCACTGAGCGGCCTGTGTCCAGATCGATATTTGTTCCACCATACAGCCTTGACTCTTATCCTCTTCTCTACTTATCAAATGGAATGAATTGAGTGCAGGAGGAATCTAATAAGATAGTCCACCTGGAAGCCGACGGGCTGCATTCTGCATCAGCACCAGTCGGTTTCTGACTTTAGCTTGAAGATCCAGGTAAATACTATTCTGGTATAAACAGGAAACTACAATGGAATTCACTACTGGAATACAATATGGTCAAAGGGAGAAATCTAAGAATATGCCAGATGCTTCAATTTTGTACCGCCATTATTGAAGTGAGTCAAAAATGGGGATTCATGTATAGGGAGTTGAAACATGCTAGTAGAATTTAAAATTTCATGGGTTTAAGCTGCAGTTAGAGGCAGACATGAACCCTTTTCTCATGCTGCGGACTGATGGTTATCTTCCAGCTGAGACGTTTCGCTGCTGTTCTTGCTAAGAACTAAGCTATCTGGTGTCTGCATGATAAATAAAATGTAGCTCCAGAAAGACTAAGTATTTTTGTTAGGGGCTGCAAAAGTTAAAACAGGAATGGTAGATTGCAGCTACCTCAGGGACACCCTTTATGATTGAGTGAGCAGAAGACTTGAATGAGAATGGGACCGCACCTTTTTCAGCACTTCGCTTCTGTCGTACCTGCTAACATTTAGCCCGCAGTGACTGAAGATGCCTTTTCGCCAGGCCCGAGACACCCATTGGTTACTGGGAAGTATCTTTGATGCCGTTACACATCAACATTATTGCTGAGGATTGTGTTTACTTGGCTGACCAGTATCAGCAAGGGGTAAGGGTAAAGACATAGGTGCGGATTACGATCCTGTTCGGAAGGGCTCCGAATCAGATTATCTGAATCCAATTCGGAACCCTTGTTTTGGACCGAATTGTACACAGTTCCCAACGACCAATTACGATGCCTGTAAACCAAGTAGGGCTGTCCGAATCGGTTCCGAAAGGAATTCAAACTGGTCACGTCTTTCGGGGCAGAAACATACAGCTCTATGTACTTGGTTTCCGAACAATCAATTACGATGACTGATTTGGACAGCCGTTCCAATTCGGTTTCTCCAGAACTAATCAGCTGATGGAATCTGTCTTTGGAGGCCCGTAGCAGGACCCCCTTCCCCCATGCACAATGTGGCAGGCACCATGGGGTGCCCGCCACAGGTTTTCACCAGCCACCCCTTTCTTCAATGGGAGCCTGTGTTCTTGTTCCGAACACAGGCACAGGCTCCTATTGATGTCAATGGGAGACAGCCCAAGTCTTATCCAGAAGCATCCGGATACATCCAAATTTCTCGGTCAGACTCACCCGATCCGATGCGTCTGGAAAGCATTCCGGGACCGATTCGATAGGAATGCTTTCTGGGCGAGATCATAATCGACCCCTTAGATGAGGAAGTTTTGGGGGTTTCAAACCCTTATAAATATCTAACAGTGTACACACACAAAATCCTACCTCCAGTTAGTCACAGATGTATCTTCGAAAAAACAGAGGTTTTTATATTCAGTAGGATGATGTGGAATGATAAAAATAATTCACTCAAGGTTGAGGGGCCTATCACCTCCTGACTGTGATTTTTTTTTAAAATCATCTTTTATTGAATAGGTAGAAAAGTCATTTCATATATAACACAATGTGTTCAACAATCTATCCATGTTGCGCATTGATATATTTAAAATATTACATTAAAGAGGGAACTAAATATACCATAATGCTAATTACGATTGATATGAAACAACACCATGATTCATGATTCCATTAACAGGAAATCACAAAATCAACACTTCATAATATATCATGAATATCGTCATACCCTCTGCACTATAATATTTCCATCTCTCTGCAATTTTTTCAAAGAGCCCATTTTTACCAGAGTGTCGTATAGCATCCATTTGCTAAAAAAATACATTCTTTTGTAATTAGCAGCATGGACAGCTTTGCAGCCAATTTTGTTATAAAACTCCTTACGATTTTGATCAGTCGTACAATTTGTGGAGGCAGCGATAGTATTTAAGAAAGATGGTATCACTACCTCTGCCATACTTTCTCGAACCTATTGGTTAAAACATGCAGCGTCTTATACCTAGGTTGCTTCGGCAACCTGGGCATTGTTTGGAAGGTAAAGAGCTTACAGGTACATGCATCAATGTAGGCTTTTGCGATTCCTTAATTGCGATTAATAAGGAATTGCATTTAAGGAATTGCAAAAGCCTATGCATGTAGGGAATCGCTATAAAATTAGCGATTCCCAAACATTCCTTAATTGCGACTCGCAAATTGCGGGTCGCGATTAAGGAATGCCTTCCCATTCATTCCTATGGGCCTGCAGGCCCATAGGAATGAATGGGAGATTGCATGCACAATTTGCGAGTACCAATAGGTACTCGCAATTTGCGCATGCAATTTCAAGGGTGCAAGGGTGTCACAAGGACACCCTGTTGCACCCCTGAAATTGATCAGTGCACACATGTTGCACACACACATGCCCCAAGGGCATGTGTGTGTGTTTAACATACAACTTTGAAAAATGCACTTTAGTGCATTTTTCACAGTTTTTGCAAATTACCATCAAGTACAAATTGATGGTAATTTGCGCCCCCTATTAGCAAAATCGCAATTTGCGATTCCATCATGCATTGCATTTCAGGAATCGCAATTTGCAATTCCTTGAATGCAATCGCAATTTAAGAAACCTCAATGATTTGCGATTTCTTAAATTGCGATAGGCTGACAGGTTGATGCATCGCAGAAGCCCTTTTAGCGGACGCAAACGGCGGATTTTTGCGAATCGCACCGTTTGTGCTTGCAAAAATGGTTGATGCATGTACCTGCTAATGCCTATTTCTTTTAGCATCATGCTCAAATAAGTATAATTGGACTGGTTGCTGGGTACTGTAGCTCAAACTAACCAATCTAGCAAGACAGCCTGATAATAAATTTTGATATTCGGGAGTGCTAGCACTCCCTTCTCTTTCCCCAAATGTAATGCCTTTAGACTTGTCAAGATTTTCTACCCTGCTGTACAAAACAGTGAATTAAGTGATCAGGTTCATCAAAAAATGGCTGCTGAACTTGAATCATCATGTTGGAAAAATAAATATGAGCAAAGGCAAAATGGGCTTTTTGATTAACGCGACCCGACCGATAATAGTAAGGGATGACGACTGCCACTGGTGTAAAAGCATGCATGCTTTAATCAAAGTTGAGGTATAATTTAGTCAAAATAAATTGGCCTAATTAGTTGTAACATAGATCCTAAAATATCTAACTGGGTGGTCCGCAGTATAATATGTGCTCATCTCAACTGGCAGAATTGAAGAAGGCCTGTTATATAATAAGACTTTTGACTTGGCATGATTAACTTCGTAGCCTTTACGGATACATTCCTCAATTCTAGTGAGAACATTGTGAATATTACTTTGTTCTGCAGCTAGGTATAATACCATGTCATCAGCGAACAGCTTTAGTTTCCCTCTGCAACCCACCAGGGATGAAATGCTAGAATCCTGCCTAATTGCGCAGGCCAGCAGCTCAATAAATAGCTCAAAAAGAACAGGAGAGATCGGAACCCTGCCTCATCCCACACCTTGCTGTCACATACCCCACTACCTTAGAATTGATTATAGTGTTAGCTTCAGCCTCTTTATATACATTTCGTATCATCTCAACAATACTTAATGGGAACCTAAATTTGATCAATATTGTGGATAGTACCTCCCAGTGCGCCATTTAGAAATCGTTTTCTGTACCAAGCATCCCTTGGTCTTATTAGTGGTATAGTAATTGATGGCTTGTGCCAAATAGTTAGTATTAGTTGATATCAGCCTTGTTGGCAAAGAGCCATTTTGATCTGGGTAAACCAAGGTTGGTGCAAGCAGAGCCAATCTAGTTGCAATTATTTTCGCTAAGATTTTATAAGCGTAATTAAGTAAGCTAATGGGGCTATATGAACCACGTCTTTGGGATGGCTTGGTAAAAGACCTAGGAGGATTTTTGTCTTCGAGAACTTCATTGTAAAGAACAACCAAAAATGTACTTAATTGAAGGATAAATGACTTGTAAACTTCTATGGGTAATCCATCATTCCTGCACGATTTTGCAGGACACCCAGATCGTAGTGTCGGTCACAGAAGATCTGGACAGGGCTGCAGAATGCTTCCTCGACTGTATGCAACAGATCTGGAGCTGGATGTCTAACAACTGTCTGAAACTAAACTGAGACAAAACTGGTGCTTCTCTTCGGCAATCGCCCATCATTCTGGTCTCCTAAATGGTGGCCTCAGGAAATGGGAGCTCCCCCAATTCCTGTCCCCAAAGTTAAAAATCTAGGAGTCCAATTTGACAGAAAGCTTTCCTTGTGGGACATGCAAGTGCCATCACCCCCTCGTGTTTCTTTCAGTTTAGATCACTTAGAAAGGTTTTCCCGTATATTTGTCTGGACATACCTAAGGCAGGTCGTCTTTTCAAAAATTGACTACTGTAATGGGCTTTTTTTGACCGCTCACAAGAAAGCTCTGCATAAGCTCCAGAAGGTCCAAAATGCAGCGGCTAGATTGCTTCTTGGAATACTAAAACTTCAGCCGGTCTCACAATCTCTTTCGTTACTCCATTGGCTCCCGGTGAGAAAGTGGGTAGTGTTTAAGTCTCTGTGCATAGCTTTTAAGGCCCTTCATCTGGATGGCCCAGAATCCATCACACAGCTCTTTCAATGGTACACCCCATCCAGGAAATCAAGAAAGCCACCTGGGGAGGTAAAAGCTTCTAGTGGCCACTGCCAAACTTTGGAACTCGATGCCCCTCAAACTAAAATCCGTAAAGATCCTGCTTACCTTTCGTAAGGCTCTTAAAACATGGTTGCTTAATAATTATTACAGCATTCATATCTTTTTTCGTTACGGTCCACACTTGATGTCTGGGTAAACTCACTTTTCCTTTCACCTACTGTGAGTTTCAGCACCGAGACACCCTTGGGTAGTAGTGCGCTTTAAAAATCACAATTTCATTTAATTAATTTCATTACATTTCACTGTGCCACTGCACTGATGCTTCTTGACTTCGAGAAGGCCTTTGATTCCTTGGACTGGACCTTTTTACAAGAGGTCCTAAGTAAACTGGGCACAGGCTCTCGATTTGATTCCTATATCTCTGTCTTGTATGCCAAGCTGCAAGCACAAGTGAGGGTAAACGGAGCAGTCTCCCCCAGATTTCAGATCAATCGGGACACGAGACAGTACTGTCCCCTGTTCTCTCTTATCTTCACCCTGGAGATTGAGCCCTTAGCAACTTGGATATGCTGCAACGCCCAGGTCTGGGGCTTTGATTAGGGAATGGTCATAGAGGACAGGTTAGCGTTATTCACGGACGATGCCCTCTTATTTTTGTCCCATACGGCAGAAACCGGACCCCGCCTAATCTATATTGTGGACATCTTTGGATCCGCATCAGGTCTAAATGTGAATTGGTCTAAATCACTTCTGGTCCTTTTGCGAGAAGACAGGGGAGAAGAAATTTGGAACACAGGCTTCCCAATCAGATGCTTAAGCTTGATACCTGGGGATTTAAATGACCTCGGAGCCAGACATGGCATGGTATCTTAACCATAGGCCTTTAGTTTGGGCAGTTCAGGAAGATCTTGACAGATGGACTGGATTGCCACTCAACCTATTGGGAAGAAAATCCCTACATAAAAGGATGATCCTTCCACGCCTGCTGTACCCCATCCAGATTTACCTCTTTTCCATCCCAAACCACTCATTTGATGCCATCAACACTAATGCTCATAAGTTTATATAGGCCGGTAATCCCCCCAGAATCTCCTTTGACAAATGTGTAAGATCCAGATTAGTTGGCAGCTTGGCCATGGCCAACATCCGTATCTATTACTGGGCTGCACATATACTGGTGGTGGATGACTGAGTTCACAGAGGGTGGACAGACCCAGCTTACAGAATGAAGGTCTCACTGATTGGTCTAGACAACCTCACAGGTATATTGTAGGGACAGGAATACCGCAGGCCCTTCCAGAAATGACCTGAGTGCTGTTCCAAGCCTAAAAGACCACGTTGCAATGGACAGGATGGGACCGCCGGGTGAAGATGGAAACTCCGTTCTGGGCAGGAAGATGGCTGACCCACGTGTCACAACTGGAGGACTTCAAAGACTGGGATAGAAGAGATGTGTCAAAACTGGGTGATGTGTGAGAGAGAGATCATATGAAATCCTTTCTTATACATTAAAGCAACTTCTCTCTCCACAAATCTCAATTCTGCCGCTCCCTCCAGCTCAGACACGCCCTAACAGATCACAAAGATGTCCCCGTGGCACCACCAGACTACAACCCCCTGGAGGTATAACTACTCCTGGGTCCCAGTGAGAAAGCAGGCATTTCACAGGTGTACAGATCTCTAGTCACCCACTCTTGTAACCTATCACATCTCAGAGCTCGGTGAGAGAGCTGGCTGGGTTCACTTGAGGATGCATAGTGGAGCGAAGCATGTATGGCACTACGGACCCTGGCAATGTCAGCTAGATTGCGCCTCATCCAAATGCATTACTTTCACTGTACATACTTTACACCCAGACGGCTATGGCAAGCAAAAAGGCACTCTGAACCTGCCTGTACAAGATGCAATCAAGCCGTGTGAGATTTCTTCCATATGGTGTGGTGCTGCCCTCTTATTCAAAAATACTAGCACAGAATCCTCAGAACGCTTTCAAAGGTCCTGGGCCAGCAAATTGAGGTATTGCCTTTTTAGGGATAGTGGGTGAATGTGAGGGCCCCAGGGGGATTGGGGAAGCTATTAGCAAAAAGAGACATAGCGAAATATTAGAAAAGGCCTGGGGCCTCCCACTGAAAGAATTAAGGGCAGGCATGGTCCAATGTGCATAGTTGGAGGAGCCAATTTATATAGCACGTGAACGCCCCCTCAAAAACATGCCAAGGTATGGCGAAAATTGTCTTTTCAAGGACTACGTGGGGCTTGTGCTTGAAATGAGGTGGACAGAAACTACTGTGCATAGAGAATTGTATGATTCTTTGTAAAGGGTTCCCTTCGCGGATCAGCAAACGGTGTGCATTATTTGTAATGTTGCTAAAAAAAACTATAAAAAGTGTACTTGAACCCAAACCCATCTTGCACCTGGATCTCTTTTTACCTGAAGCACTTCACACTGATATTCCTTACAGATAAATATAGCCAACCGAGGCAAAAAACGCACTGTTATTAAAACTGGGAATACTTGGCTGAGATGACAGGGATTTAAGATGGGTCTCCTGCAAAAAGATGACACTCACATTAGAGGCTTTCATCCTAGCGAATAATGACCTACATTTGGTCTTATTATCAATCCCATTACTGTAACAGGAGGCCACCTTAATAAGTTGTGACAATGTTTTTTCTTTTAGAGAGGCTGCCCCATTTTGTAGGTGTGTGTAAGATGTAGCATTTCCCGTGTGGTCTTCTGATTGCTAACTGTCCGGGATAATCTAGCAGAACTTTTCTACTTATTTTTTTCTTCCTTACTAAAGTGCGTCCCCCCCCCCCTGCAACAAAATACTCCTCCAGACTCGTTATGACTCCCAAGGATCCCCTCCCTCCCCTCTCCCACATGCTCTGTCCTACATTGTACCTTCTACCCTATCCCTGTGCTGAGTGCCTTGGTTTTGCACCCAAGATTGCTATCTCTGGAGGTGTGGGCGCCTGACCAAGCAGTATCCAATAACTAACTCATATAGGTAACCACATTTTGAACCAAAATATATGGATTGCATAATTGTTCATCATCACTATACCTTTATTTACTCTAACCATTAAAAAATCTTCTTAATCGTAAAGTACTACTAAAGCAATGCAATAATAAAACCTAGAAGTACAGTAAGGCAAGGCTAGCTCCACAAAAGGATATTAAGAAACGAGAGAAAAAGTAAAAAATAACAAAAAACTGCAATTCCTCAACTCTTTGAAGAGCTTTTACTTTCCAAAAATTCAGTGCCCTGCGAAACTGATGAAAAAATATGGAATCGTCCATTGTAGATGACTTTCATTTTTGCCTCCTGGACTGCCTGCTTGTGCACCAACTTTACTGAACAGCTCAGGCATAGACTTGAGTTCTTTGCATCTCGGACGGTAGCAAATGACATATGAGAGAAAATCTGAAACTAATAATTATCCGCTGTTTGAAAGGCTTTTGCTTGTAATGCTTTTGTAAGAATCGGCTCTCTAATGCGATAAACGCTGGAATTAACAATGATTGTTAAAGTATATTTTGCATTGGGATACACAGATCTGGGACCTCTGTGGGTACACATGATTGTAAGGTCTTGTTATTTAATGGGCAAATTGGGAACTACATATGTCTTAATCATGTTAGATATCATCTCTTCAACAGTTTGACCATTCTCCCGACCTGCCGGTATCCCACGAAGTGGAGATTTGAGCGACGTGCTCTATCTTTCATTTCTTCCAGCTTAGCTTTGATCTCGTCCAGCTTATATTTGGGTCTTACTGCCAAAGTATCTAGCTGTTTATAGCTGTCTTCAAGATCATAAATCTTCTGCTCCGCTTGTTCCATATGTAAATTACATTTGATCAAGTTATCATTTATGGTACACAGTTGTTCCTTAACTTCCATATTAGCTTGGATTTGGGCAGTCCTCACCTCACGAATTTCTCTTAATATTTGATATAGTATCATAGCTATTGACGGAGAAGAAATCATGCCAACAGTATGCTAGTATGTGCAGGTTTCTGCTCACCATCCAAGAGCGTTGCTTGTGGCTGTGACCGTTGGCCTGATGTTAACCATATATCAAGCAGTGGCTTTAGATTTGGAACCGTAAAAAGAAAGGCTTTATTAGTAGCGTCCAAACTGGGAACATCCTGGAGGCTGCTGGCGCTGTTGGGCTCGACGCTCACATATAGCGACGTCTCCTCCTGCATAAAATTGTCGGGATTAAAATCTCTATTTGACATGGCAAACAGCACTGCAGTTTGATCCAGTGAAATGGTCTTGAAGGATGAAGGATGTGGAGGTTGTGCACAAATTGGATATGGTGTTTTAGGGGATGGTATACATGCTACTTGGTCTGAACCTGAACCTTGCTGACTTATCTTTTGCAATGCGGTGGTTGCTGTCACTCCAGTTAGGGGTTCAGGCTTTGTCACCGCTGCTGCTACCTAGCTGTTCCCTCGCATAGCTATAGCAGCGGAGATACTGTCAACCAGTGACCCAGCACTGTACCTATTCCGACCTTCATCTGCATCTGTAAATTGTACTGCTGGCTCTGAGCGAGAGGACAAGCATTCTCGAGTGTAAAGCACATTGCCAAAGCGTAGGCACCATTATTAAGCACAGCAGGGTCCTGATTAAATATCTTACGGTTTCATAGCTACCATATGATGTATCTGATATATCTTTCATTAAGCCTTCACTGAGCTGTTGCGCCAACACCTCGAAGGGGGTCTAGAGGGGGGAGGGGTGGGGGGGGGATGGGCAGCAATGTGCACTGATGATGAGTAATACTGAAACCGGTGAGAGAGCATGCAGGAAGCCCTGAGTCTATGTATAGCAAATAGCCAATAATAATCCACACCGCCTTTTCTTTTCCTTCTTGGAAAACCTAGGCAATAAATAGTCCTGATTAATGTGTTCACCCCGAGAAGGCCAAAAAGCTTCAGGCCCCTTTTAGCATCCGCTCCTCACCATTTGATTAATATTGCTGAAACCTGTCACATTCCTACCACAGTATCCATTAGACGAGATATCCTTCAGCTCTGACTCCCATTAAGTACTCTCTAGGACAACTTTCCAAGAACGACCTTGCTTCCCAACCTCGTAGCATTGAAACAGCAGACTTCCAAAATGCTCTGTGGACCTTCTCCTCTATATCGTCACCACTGCAGGATCAAATTCAATTGCTGTGGTTTAATCTTTCTGCAAGCTGAACCAGCTGCTCACACCTCCGCCGCCAGGTTGCCTTCTGCTACCCAGAAGCAATCATTATCTCCAGTCAGTTTTGTATCATGTATGTGCGACAATGTTGTAACTGTTGATTGTCGTTGGAGTGTTTGGTCTTTGTTATTCTTAGGACTGAGTTTAAAAGGTTCCAAAATTTTGTAAGGATCTCAAGGTTGCTTCAACCTAGACTTTCTCAAACTAGAAGCACTGTCAATGACTCATAGACAAGACCTTTGCTTCAAATGTATCTTGGCCTATCTTACTTTTACACAAGTTCCAACATTGGCATTCGGATTACAGAAAAAATCTTAATGGGTCTGAGACTATTCTGGGGCTTTCTTGAACACTAAACCACTTAAAGTTAAAGTCAAGTTTATTTGCATAGTTAGTTAAAACTATTGTATACCAATAAAATCGTACAGATATGTTTGCTTAAAATACAAAAATTGCAACACTAAAAACTATTTACTTTAACATCTGTAAAGGATTTTTGTTTTAAACTATGCAGTTTATCCTACCATTAAAATTAGTTTGTAAGTAAAGGTACAACATGACTTAAATATAAAAGAATGTCCACTATTGATCGGTATTGCACCTATAAACATGTCATCTTGAGTAAACCAATGGGCAAACCCGTCATCTCTCCTTGCTTATCCTTTTTCCTCTTAACAGCGAATGATTTACCCCTGTCTTTACTCTTTTAAAGTACAGGTGCCTTGTGCAACCCTGGAGTCTAGTATATAATAGATGTAAGTATTAGTATAGATATAAAGTATGTCATTTAACAACCTATAATGCCCCTTTAAACATATATCCTTGAATAACCCAGTAGACAAAACCCGTCATCCCGCCCTGCTAGTTCTTTTTACCTTAGCGGCAGGTAATTTACCCCTCACTTTACTCTCTGTTAAAGTGCAGGTGCCTTGTGCCAACCTAGAGACCAGCAATTCAACGTTAAATGAATAAACAGCTCAGTAAATAGAATACGATAGCCTTACTTAATTATTTTCACCTGGCGGCAAATTATTCTTTCACTTTTTCCATATCTTTAAAAGTCGACTTAAATTTTTTTACCCCCTTACAAGTCAGGGAAATTGAGGTGCCCCTTAACCCAGTAATTAATGCTTGCCTGCAAGAGCGAATTTTCAAGATTATAAATATTGGTTTCAAATGTTATTTCCTTTCCAACAAAGGGCCCGGGCGCACACGAAAAATATGTTCTAAACCACTCGAAACTGGAGATGATTTCTGAACCTAATAGTTTGTTTTCCTGCTGGTAAAACTGGAAAGCTGTAGGACATGCTTCTGATTGAGTCAACGTACTCTGAAATCTGGGGTCAACCACCTATATCTGGTAATAGCCTTTTCCCATGTTTGACAACTGATCACTGCACTGCTTTTCCAAGTGGAAGACCCCTTGCCACAAGACCCTCAGTAAGTTTGTGCGGAGGTGCAAAGTAGCGTTGCTATGGGTGCAAACCATTATGCTACCCATGCCTAGAGCCTGTAAGTCCCTGAGAAAGAGGACCATATGTGTTGCAGTTTCCGGACTAAACTTGACAATAAATCATGGCCACCAATACATTGAGGCCATTGACTGGTGTTTTCAAAACTAGCCTTGCTATTCATGTTAATGTTACCTTTAAGCATATGATCTGTCAAAATGTAGAGTTAAATGGGACAAAGTCACAAAAATTAGCAGACATGTTATTGAACATTAGGTATGGCTGGTTCAGATATGCTCAACAGTCCAGTTGAATTGTCTCACTATGATGTATCCTTTCTTCACATAACAAATTGTCTAAGTGCATTGTCACGCGATAATCCCTGGCTTGAGTTTAAGTTTAGGTTGAACAGTCTCTGCACGTAATTAAGTCTCCTGAATGAAGGCACAGATGTGTTACTCCAAGATGCTTATTCATTACTACATTGCCCAATCTCCTGAAAGCTGCTACATCACTAGGCTACTAAATGTTTCTTTGTCTTTTGCCCCTTGCTGCATTGTCTTTGTGCTCTAATCTTCCCTTGTATTTATGCCAACAGGTAACTGTGGAGTGAGCCGTTTGGTTCTGGAGCGTGCTAGGCACGCCAAAGTTACTGGTAAGTCAGAGCTCAAGAGTGCCAATGTTTTGAAGGGGTCCATGGAAGCCATTTCATCATTAACAGCAACAGATCACTCCCAAGCCTTGTGGGGTCGCTGGAGATAACCTTGTTAGTCCCACTTGATGTGTAAGTCCCATGGTCTTGCATGGTTCCCATGAGGATATTCATGGCAATGGAGTACTGATGAGAGGATGAAGACCAAAGTCACACAGAAAGAGGGAACAACTCCTAGTGTGTAACGCTTGTCAGATTTTCCTCAGTGTAATAATTAGTTCATTCTGTCTCTGTTCGGCCAAAATGATGGCTACATGAAATGAGACACACCAGTCTGGCCCTTACTTTTAACAAAAACGTCCCTGAAGCTTTCGGGGCCAGAGGATGACCATTGGCCTTAGCTTGCACACACCATATATGTACAGCAGCATCATGGCAGTCCGGAGAACAATGAGCAGTACAATACAAGAATCTGGGCATATAATGTAGTTTTGTGCAGGTTGTGACAACAGCGTCATTAGATACCTAACATGGCGTTGAACAGAGTCCCTCTCTTATGTCTTTTTACCTGGCGAACAATGTGATCCACAATGTACACTACCCAGCAGGCTAAAGATGTTCTAGCCAGTAGGCTAAAAATGTTCTAGCCAAAGATGTTCAGGCTAAAGACTGTGCTGCTGCCCGCAACCCCTGCCCTTGCAGTAATAAAGAGAGGTGCGATATATCAGTCCCCGGAATTATCAGGTCCATTGTTTGCAGTCTAATTGTTCCAGGCACGAATTACCATGGAATTTCGTCTGGCAGAATTTCACCCAGAATTAACGTTCTGGGTGAAAGTTTGCCACTCATAATGAGAGCATTGGTCTGTTATATTTTATCTAGAAAGGAAAACTTGTATTTGAAATTATGACAAGCACATGTAAAATAGTCATATGAGATGCCTGTGTAGTGTTCTTGCTTCAGATTCACAACCTTCACATCAACATACCTTAACATTGGCACAATCTTTACATCAGCATGGCCAGAGTGGTAGGACCACAAAATAGCTCTAGCATCCGAATAGCTAGGACTGGAGTTAAAACAGTAAATTACCTAATCAAAGTAATGTCGGCTTGAGGCAATAGCCATGATGATGTAGATGATGTGTAAGTTATTTGTTAAGATCGTATGTGTGATGAAAATTAACTGACTGTATTGATTTTACTTGAGTTGCATGGAAACAGAAAGAAGTGATTTCACAAACTGCTGAAATTACACATACACCCATGCCTCCTAATAATACTGGACATCTCATCAGCCTTCAACACTGTAGACCATGCCACCTTCATACACACCATGAAATCCTGAATGGGATTCACTGGCATTGTCCTTCACTGGGTCTTCTCCTACCTTTCCAACAAGTACAGTTTCTTCACATTTGCACCTAAAGCTCACAAAAGGTCCTTATCAGCTTTGGGGTCCCAAGTGTTCCACCCTGGCTCCTACAATCTTCAACCTCTACATGGAGCCGCTTGGTACTCTACCCACAGATAACTGCATCAGGGTTCACCAACATGCCAGTGATACATACTCTACTTGAAACTCTTCTCTGCTTCAGACATCTAACGCCTCAAACCCTGCTTGCGCATCATCCATACTTGGATGTCCAGCACCTATCTCATGTTCACCCAACCAAGACAGAATTCCTGTTTTTTGCCTAGAACAACAAACAGAACATAGTACAAACCTTGTTCAATGACATGAATGTTGACACCTTTAAACCCCAGCTTTCACCGAATGCCAAGTCACTTGGATTCACCCTGGACACCAACCTCACCCTCAAGGAATTCAATGGCAAAAAACAAAGACTGCTTGGTACTAACTCTCTCTTCTAAAGAAAGTCAAACTGCATTTTCCAGAAAGCGCTGTCTGAATTGCTGTTCAGGCCTGCATCCTCTTGCATCTGGATGGTGGCAGTCCCCTACTCTATGTCCACCCAGACTCATACTGGTACTGCCTAGGGCATAGCATCCATCATGTCACAGCATGTCTCATGCAGGGCTTGAAGAAATATGATCACATCACCTCTGTCCTGCTGGACTATGACGTCAGATGCCAAACACTAAGTGCCAAACGCCGAATGCGAGGAGGAGGAGAAGCTGCTGCTGAGGTTCCGTGGCTCCCGTGGCTCCCAGAAACCTCTCACAGCCCCTATAACCAGCCCGTCAGTGGCGCCAGCGCGCTGCCAGAGCCTTTTTCTCCGCTGACACTGGAGACCGCCACAAGTCAGTGCATAGACGGCGGATTGCAGATGCGGATGAGGAAGCGGATCCTATCGGATAGAGCAATGGAGAGGAGCATGCGTGGAGCAGACATCAGCTGGGAGCAGTGGCAGTGACAGTAAGGTAGTCCCGCTCCTTTAGCGCTCCTCCAGCCTTTACAGTCCCAAGTGGCCCCGAGTGGGCCACGCGCAGCCACCGTGCGGCCTGAACAGGGAGCCGGAGTGCTTGGAGATTGGGAGGTTGGGGTCCCCGCAGTGACCCGCTAATCTACCCGCTGGTTTACCCGTTCCAGTCGGAGCCGCTGTGTCAGCAGTGAGTGGCGGTGAGTGCAGCGCAAGGAGCGAGGGCGGGTGCAGGTGTAGGTGCAGGCGTAGGCACAGCAGGAGAGCCCTTGGCACACAGGGTGGTGACTGCCAGTGCAGCCAGCAACCCGCTGCCTCGCTACCTCGCGCACTCACCCGTCGGGCCTGCCCCGGTCCCTTATGCACCTCCCCACAAGGAGATTGGCTTTACATCGCACACCTAAGCCCCAGCAGTGCTAACAGAGACAGTCAGAGGACGTGCTACAGCAGCGCAGCAGAGGAGTTGCACTGTTGCACCGAGTATGCAGCAGCAGCCTCTGTGGCAACAACGAAGCGCAGCCAGAAGCACGGTTAGGCGCCACCCAGGACCACGCACAGGAGAAAGTAAAGGAGAGAACACAACGCAGATCAAGTTATACAAGTTACACAAATGGTTACACCACCTGCCACTACTCACCACGCGCTCTCTGCCCTGCTTGTCACAGTCGCACTCACCAATTCTGGTCTCTGAACTTCATGGGCTAAATGAGGTCAGGAAGAACTAGAGTGGCCATGCCACCCAGGACAGGGGGGAGAAAAGGAAAGAAACAAAACTCCTGCGCTCAGCACAGCGCCAAATCAAAACTCATTGCAACAGACCAGGACCAAAGCGGGACAACAGCTCAGATGGAACTTACCAGCGCCACTTACCAACCTAAGATTTACACAAAATGTAACTTCTTAAAGGATGCAGGTTCCTTCCTTTACTCCAGCAGCGCAACCCTAAAAGGCCTGCAAACTCCGATGCAACCCCTACAGTCGCAAGTTCCTGCCCCAAGCACATCGCCCACAGACAAAGACAGGATGGATATTAGGGACCCACAACATCAAGGGCAGCAAGTCCAGATCAATTCTCAATCTCAATCTCCAAAGCACCTAGTGGGGGTGCTAGCAGCAGGCACAATATCATCCGGGGTACCCGCTGGAGCGCCCGTGTATCTAGGGCTCTCTCTACCAGAAACTACCAACAGGGCTGCTTACACGGGACTCCCACCAGGGAAGACAAAATTCAAAAAACATCCACGCCACCACTACTACCTGGCATCAGAACAGGGGACAGCGCCTCCAAAAAAGGCAAGGATGTGAGTGACGGTTCAGAAGTCTGAAGGAGATTAATCGGGGATCAAATCATTGAAATCAATTCCAGCGTCACTCTTAATACGACGACCAGTACCCACAGCACCCCCATTCAAACATCGTACGCAGCAAATGCAAACTCGCCAACTACCCCACTACTCTTCGCCCAAGGGAGTCTGCTTACTCAAGAAGGAGGACCTCGCCTAGGGATTCCAGACCCAAACCAGCAAGAGAATGGGAGGGCGATTATCTCCTATTTGAATACACAGGAATGGGAAGACATGCTCCCCACTTACTCACCAGATCAGGTACAAAGGGCGCACCCTTCCCAAGAGCTCCCCCGGAACCCATCTCAGACGGACCTGTCCAAAAACTGCCCAAAGGAGAGCGCGCAAATAAAAGAACAAACTGCCGGCACTTGGACTTCCTTACTAAGCACAATACAACTGGCTGTCGAAGCACTGAAATTTCAATCAGAAAAGATGGAGATCCAGCTTACATTACTGAACACGGTGGCAGTCTTCACAGCAGGCATCAACGAGAAATTGGGAAATCTGAACGGCCTGATAAAGAGAGCTCAATCCGATACTCAACTCAGCTGCAACTGTGACCAGATTGTTAACAAACTATCCACTCTGCCCTCAATGCTAAGTAGCATGATAAAGGACATAAAAATCGCAACAGCGGGATACACAATCAAAGGCCAGGATAACCTCACAACCCAGGATGGAAATGATCAACGATCAATCAAACAGCAAGACGTACACAGGTAACTCTAATGAGAAGACTGAGAAGACAGGCAGGCACGGCAACGGAGAATCCCATGGCGAATCAACAAAAGCCCAATTAGCAGAGGCACAAGTACGAAAACTAAATGCCAAGCAACGCCGCCAACATAAAAGGAAAGGGCGAAACCAAAAGCCCCCCACAAAGGCAACAGCCTATTTCTCTATCTTCTCAGGCTCTCACAACAAACGGGACATTAACTTAGACGAGGCAAGCAATTTAAACCAAGCACAACCATCATTGAACATCTCCAATAATTTCTCGGAACAAGGAGGAGACCCAACACGGACATACGTAGACAGGGCACATGCGGAAACTAGGGAAGAAAATGGACAAGGTACCCCATCAGGGGGCAGCAGAGAGAAGAAAAAAGAAAAAAGAAAAGGCACTACATCAATCCCCCTAACAAAAAAACCTGACGGAAGTTATAGTCTACGGTCTCCACACTGCCAAAACTCGAGCGGAGAGGTATGGGCCTTATCCAACAACCCTGTACACCTCCGACAGCCAAATGGTGAGGCGGGCAACTCCGGGGCCCCAAGGCCGACAGACACAATGTGCAAAGACATCAACATGAGCTCAAACAGTGGGCCCGGTACAGGATGCACTGGAAAGAAAGATGGGCCAACCCAGGATACACTGCTCAAAGAGCCCAAAGGGTTTCTTCCACTAACCAACGATTGCTCCAGCTGGAGGTTCCCAGACAAAGGGACACTGGTTAGGTCGAAAGACTTAAAACAAACACCCCCCCCAAGTTATTTACACCTAAGGTAAATCCAAGGAAATTTGTACAACAGGAACACCAAGTTATCAAGTGGAAACCCAGTCCAAAGAAGCAACCAGCATCATACTTCAATCCGCACCCATGGCCACGGCAACTCTACATCTGCCGGCAATACAAATACCAAGAAACACACAGCAAGAAATACAGGCTCTGGTATTCCACCCCCTTTACACTTCCAAGGGCCATCAGGGTACGCTAAATCGAGGCAATATCATAAGACTAATGAAGGCAATTCCAAATCTCTACGGCATAAGCTCAAAGGATCTACTCTCCATAGAGTTCATACGTACTGCCAATCCTCAGAGACTAGAGTCCACGAAGGCATCGTGGAACTCAAGTAAAACTGCAGAGATAATCCTAGCAGAACTGGGCACATTCCAAGACTGGGGTATAGATATCTCTCCCTTCCAAAAACCAGCATATCTACTTCCATTACTACAAAGCAATGCAAGCCCTGGCCCAAAAATACATCACGCACACTCAAACTGCATACTTAGAGGATTCGGGGCAGATCTCGACAACAGAGTGCCAGTAGTTAGCCGGACCCAAAAGACACATTACGGATGGCAGCCGCCTCCGCAAGCCAAGGATTCAACAGGGAAGTAATATCACGTACTGTAATTACACGCGTAGTGGATGACTGACGCTACTCACAGGATGAAGGCCGCAGCAGGGCAAAGGAGACCCCATTAAGGATATGCTCGTGGAACATTAAAGGCTTAGCTACAAAAATAGAGGACCCGGATTTCTTGAGCTATGTCAGATCTTTTGATATAATCTTGCTGCAAGAAACCTGGCTCACGGATCCTCAGCACATTCAGGGCTACATGTGCTTTAGTACATCAGCGACAAGGAGCAGTAGATTCGGACACCACTCTGGGGGGCTTGCCACCTATGTATCCGCAACAAGCATAACTTCAGCAACTCTCATGGACTCGACTTCAACCGCAATAATAGCAGTTACAATCACCATCTCCCTCCAGGCCGACGAAACGGAGGTGTGCCTAATCAACTCATATGTTCATCCCAAACGCAAAGCGAAGGACTAAAAAAAAACTCACTGACCAAGTCGCAAAGTACGCAACAGAGATGAAAACACTGACGTTCATCCTGGCAGGGGACCTAAACCAATATCTCTTTGGCTCAGCAGCAGGAGAGGAGATATCTATCCAAATTGGAACCCACCACATCCCCATACAATGCGCCCCACAGCATCGAAGGAAGAAATGCTTTAAAAGCCGCCTCCTAGAGGAACTGGAACACCTAAACCTCTGAGCGCTAAATGGCAGATTCCCTGATGACTCCCCTCCAGTCGATTCCTTTTATTCCGCAACAACAAGCTCCATACTGGATTATACCTTTGATAGCCTATCTCTGTGTCCTCACATCCTTGGGTTCAGAATGGGGGACAAGGGGGACAGTGACCATCTCCCACAGGAACTTCAGCTAACAGCCACTGCACCTAGATCTATCAAGCCAGACCTAACCTTGGGGCCCATTTTCACTCCCAACTTAAGAAGGATTAAATGCTCAGCAAATAACATAAATTCTCAGGCCGAAGCTGCAATCCAACTTTTTAATTATCAAGCACTCAATCTAGAAGACCCAATTGCCCACTGGGGACAGTTTACGGCCACACTCCTAGAACAACACGCAGCCACTATCTCGAAAAAAGGCATCGTCCAGATACTCTGCCAAAAAAACATAATACCGAAAGGTCAAAGAGATCAGCTTAAGTCCCTCAAAAAATCAATAAATATGACTTTGCGCAGGCTGAGAAGACTTCCGGGAAACGCCAGCACTCGATTACTCTTGAAGGGCCAAAGGGCAGCACTCAAAGGACTGTAATGGAGCATCAGCAGAGATCATGAGAATGCAACTTGGGCAAAACTCTTACATGATACAAATTGCAATGACAGCTCCCGCTTCTGGAAAACCGTGAATGGGATTACCCACCCTCACCATGAGGGTATCGCCTCATACCTTTCGGAAGAAATCTGGGTAGAATTTCTCACTAGTCACTTTAATAACCAAACGGGAGGCGTCGAAGCAAAAATTCTTAATCGCTGGCAACAAGATGAACAAGCTGGAGCTAATGCCACTGAGACGAGGGAGCAGAAGTTGCCAGCCACAGAAAATATACCATCATGTGCAGCTAGCAGCCCCCTGTCACATCAAATAAAAAAGCAGATCGCAAAAGGGAGGACAGAAGGGGCACCGGTACCGAATGGCATTCCACCTGCACTGTTCAAAGAGAAGATGGAGGACTGGGCCGACATACTGCAACCTCTCTTTATGGAAGTTAGGCTGCTAAACAGAATACCCGAATCTTGGAAGGGCTTGACAATTGTGCCAATACACAAAAAAGGAGATAAGGCTGAAGCTAGCAACTATCACCTACTTGCCCCGATAGATAACAAAGCAAAATATCTTGCGGGCATCATTCTAGAGTAGCTAACATCTTGGGCAGAGGCAAACCAGATAATCCCGCTGAATCAGACCGGTTTCCGCAAAATGGCCGGCACATCAACAAATATCCTCACAATCTCCTTACTAATTGACGCAGCAAAAACCTCTAACCTATCCCTACATCTATGTTACATCGACTTCAGTGCTGCTTTTGATAACGTGGAGAGGGGCAGACTGTGGAGAAAACTGGTGCTATGGGGCAGGTGAAACTAGGCGGCGGTACCCACCTCTCCTCAAAAGTCCCCACAACAAAAGGACTGAAACAGGGTTGTGTGCTTGCACCAACCCTGTTAAATCTATTCATGGCCGACCTCCCAAAGGCGCTCAACGCCTGTAATTCCCACACCCCCAAACTAGGAGGAAAAACATTGACCAATCTTATGTATGCAGACGACGTAGTTCTGCTCAGCTTCAACATCTAATGCATCTACAGAAATGCAGAACTACGCTATTGAAAACAATCTAAAAATAAACCTGAGCAAGACTCGGACAATGACAATAAACAACAAAAAGAATCTGCTGAGGAACTGGTTTCTGGGCGGCATTAAACTTGAACCAGCTAGCGACTATTAAGTATCTAGGAGTCATAATCGATAAGGAAGGGTCATTTAAGCATCAGAAGGAGGAAATGAGAAGGAAAGGACTGTTGATATCTCTATCAATGAAAAACCTTGCAAACAAATTGATGGAGCCCGCTTCTGAAGACAGTCCTGGCCAAACTACTCCCCTCGATTACCTATGGCAGTGAGGCAATGCGGGGAAGAGACGCTAAGAATCTGGACAATATACTGGTCAAAGCATACAGAACCATGTTCTGCCTCCCGCCCTACACTTCACCGGCACAAATAAGGCTGGAGTTCGATCTTTTACAACAAGTCTTGGCCAGGCACGGATCGTACATCATCTGCTGGCACAAAATCAGAGGCGCCACTACTAACACGCTAAATTATCTGCTGTGGCATAACATCCAGCATAGGGAGGCCTCCCAAGCAAGAAGCTACCTTCAGCAAGCCCTGGAATCTACCAGACTCAAGGGACTTTGGTACACGCACCTTGGCTATCTAACCTTTAAAAAACTAGTCTGGAAAAGCATAAAACAAATCTCCGTGGTGGAGGACAAGGCAAGCTTCTCAAATAGATCTCATGTCTGGATGACCTTGAACTCCTACAAATCACTTGCCCAAAATTCCGGAAATTTGAAATATTAAGCATAAAGCTCTGACGCTGTATGTCGTCCTGTAGATGGGAAGAGGTCTTTGCTTAGAACACACTAAGGACGGTCCATCTGCACTTTAGCGAAAAAGCTCGCAACAAGTCTAGATAATTTGATCGACATACACAATATGACATTGACCCAACGACCTTGGGGCAAACCTGGCTGGAAAAAACATAAATAAATAAATAATTTTGTGACGGCACCGCACTTTGCACTGTGAATTAATGACATTCACTAATGTTTTTTCTTTTTTTAAATCAAATTTTTAAACTGTACAGTATTTTTCTACCTTGGGTTTTAAATGTTTTACTTGAAGATATTCTCTTATAAAATAGTGCTCAGAAAGGTGATAATGGTTGATTAAATCATACTGAATATTTGTCTATATTTCTTCTTTTTAAATGTTAATATTGCAATGGTTTTTGTTAACTATGCAAAATAAAGAAACTTGAACTTGATGGAACTCCATTGGCTCCCCTTACTGGACCACACAATCTTTAAAAACAGATACAGTATTTACACAGCCTTCACAACCAACACCTCGGCTTACCTTGCAGACAAGCTCACCATTTATGTTAGATCTGGGCACAACTGCAGTCAGGACACCATCAGACAGCAGACTAAGAAAAAATTAGACTGCATGTCCCTTCCTTCTATGCACCCAGGACCTTGAACAACATCCCCTTAGCCACCAGTAACACCCAATGTTGCTTCTATTCAAAGAAAGAATTGAAGACTTACCTCTTCAAAGAACACTACATCACAATACATTAACCATCAACAACCCTGCTTCTTCTTCTGTTACTCTTTGACTTTTATGCTTGTCTTTGACCATGTACAGCTTTCCACTGCGTTTTGGCTAGGCTAGGTTTGCGCTATAGAAATACCATATACATAGGTACATATATCAGCTATATCCAAAGATGGCTATGTGGGGTTGTGAAACTTGTGTTGAGAGGTGAGTCCCCTGTAGCAGTAGGGTGAAAAACGAGGGATTTTCCCTGTGATTCCACAACCTACAAGCTCGCTCAGTGTAAGAGTTGATGCTCTGAGTTGCTCCTCCATGCAGGACAACAAGTGATGCCTTCATTCCAGAAGTGACTGGCGTGATCTTCTTAAGATTGGGATGTCCATATGTCCATTATCTGTCATGGCTCCAGAACTGAAGTGCCCACCATTTTGTGGCATGCACGTTCCTCTGAATAGTGCCTGCAGGGATGCCTCCAGGTTCAGCTAGTAACAATGCCTCTTTCAGACATTTTCAACTATCCCTTTTCTGTCAAGGTTCCTGCACAAGGTGCTGAAAGCCAAAAACGCAGCTGATTCTGATTGATTCACACTGGGATAGAAGGATCTGGTGCACTTCTGTTGGCACTCAGTATTTGACCTATTCTGGTCCTCCACCCAAATCCACAGATGCCCCATCTGCACACATGGAGATAGAGTGGGGCTAGCTAGAATCATTTTATCTATCCTCTAAAACAATTAACATCATCTTGCAAGCCAAAAAACCCACTAATAAATGCATTTATACAAGGCACTAGAACAAAGTTTTCAATGATGGGAGTTGAAAGACTTCAACCCATTTCATTCACGCCTTACTGATGTTCTGTGGTTCACACTGTCTTTTGCCCGCATTTCCTAGCAGTTGTTAGTGCCAAAGGCTATTTAGCTGCTGTGTCCGCCTTCCTTGGCCTTTCCAAACATCCTTCCATCTTTAAGTTGTCACTGATGGTGTGTTTTCTGAAATGTTTTCTCATAGAAAAATCACCACTGCATAGAAGAGCATCTGCACAGACTGAGCAGATGGTCCGTTTTTTATACACTTCACTGGAGTCAAGAAAGTGAAGGTGGGGTCAAATGTACCATTTCCCCTTGCCATGCTGTGTGTCAAGATCAGCTATGCTTTGGCCACAAAAGTCTCTCCGGAGGGTATTCATTCCAACTCCACTTGGGCCCTGTCTGCTTCCATGGCTCCCCCCATTGGTGTCCCAGTAGCTGACAGTCGCCAGACAGCCATGAGGTCATCCTTGTATACTTTTCGTAGACATTATTTTTTCACAGCCCAAGTTGCATTGAATTTGCCAGAGCTCTTCTACATGATTTCCTTGTTTACTCCGTAATACCTATTTCCCTCTCAAGTGGGGATTACTTGGCACTCATTCTTTAGGTTGAACTATCTGAAGGAACATCTGTCCGTCAGAATAAAAAGATACTTTCCTTTGATAACAACGGTTCTTGCAAACTCATTATCTTCCGGCGATTTCTCACATACTTCCTCCTCCCTTGCGAGCTCGTACCATCCTTAATAAGATTCCAAGGTATGCAAAACATATTGTGTACCGTATTCGTAGCTGTCGCCATGGCTTTATCAGTCCATGTCCTCACGTCTTGGGTGCAGAAAAAGTACCAGGATCTGACATCAGCACAGTGGTTGGCGCCCTATTTATCCCAATGTCACCACATCCTGTGAGAGAAGCTACAACTGAAGCCTTGTGGAGCCACCTGGTGACCCCATAGAGCGGATGCTGTGGAAAACGTTTCCGGATCCAGTATGGCGACCGGAGAATATTATTAAGGTTACGAGTCTGCGGGAAGGTTATCTATTCCCTAGAAATTTTGTGACCAAAAGTAAACGACTTTTTATTTGATTCCATTATATTTAGCTTTCTATCACAAAATATTAGGCTGCTTAGAAATACAGCAGACATCCTTATCTTATCTAGAATATGGTGGTCTTCATGTGCCGTGTTTTGGTGTATGTATGTATGCAAGTTAACTTTTCTCATTAAATTCAAATGTGCTTGTAATGTGCTGTGGACTTGTTCATAGATGTAGCGATATAAATTTAATAACAATAATTTTGTATATTGTCTTTTCCTGTCGCAGAAGTGTATTTTGTCTATTGAGAGCATATTGTCCCTGTTATATTAGGTTGAAGTAAAACATGATCGTTTGCACATATCCTCGCTTTATTGATCCAAAGTGAAAAGCGCTTTTACCGTGTATTGGATATATGTTCTGCCTTATTTAATGAACTGATAGCGAAATACAGTTTCCTGCTGCAGTTCTTTAATTATGTTTTGTGTTTTTGAAACCAGTGTCAGCATTTCTGCTTTGAGGAGGAAACGTGATACTGGTATATTTTTTATTTTTTTTACTACTGAGTGTTTTTTTCTGTTTCGGTTGTGTAATTTGAGTCATTGTCAGATTTTTTAAAACTGAGAAGTAGTATTTGAAGCAAGGTGTCCCAACAGTGTTCTATTTCTAAAAGACACTATGTTTTTCATTTTCAGGATAATTGTACTAACCTGTTGTGATTTTGGCTAGGAAATCCGTTTCCAGCATCGACGTCTCCAGTAAACCCTGTTCTGGAAGTTAAACCTTAGCTGCATATGTCCGTGACCTACTTCGTACTTGGGATCCTTTCTTATCAAAATGATTAAATCACAAAGCCTCATTTATTGATTATTAACAAATTATTTATGAACGCCATTTGCAGTCATAACAAAAGTGTTTTCATGAACCCCAGTTGAACTTGATTGTCATCCTTCCCATACACGGTCTATACAATATTAGTTTTGGGTGAGCCCATTCAGTCATTGTGCCATAACTCTTGTATTGGACAGCCCTTGGCCTTGTATATGCTTCTTACCACTTTCTGATTTAGCCTTAGGGTAGAAGGGTCCTTAACCGACTAGCAATTCCCTTGGATGGATTAAGATGTCTAGGACCTATTTTTTCTTTCTAAACCCATGTTCACAAAATGCATATAGAAAAAACAAAACAAAATTCATTTAAAATTTATCAGCTGAAACTCCCAGTTAGTTCCTGATTCTGCAAGCATACTCTGCTCCTTCCTCTTCAGACAAACTAGTTCTGGCGTAAAAATATTATATAAAATGACACATGTTGTAGGGTTGAATAGAACATTGTTCTAGCGTCAATTAACTTAAAGTCACCACAAAGTTGGATGGACAAGGAGATTATGGTCCCTCTATAACCTTCATCTGAGGTCTCATCATGGGTAAACTCATTGTCCCCTAGCCTGCGTAAATAATATCTGTGTCCACCCTAGGAATCTCACTGTCTCTGTTTTAGGTTCTGTAAAACAATTTGGAGAGAAAAGGGAAAAATCCAAAAAATGGAGGGAGATACTCCTAGTCCCCTTGAAGATACATCAGAAAAACACAAAGAGGAGTAAATCCAGAAGACTGATCAGAGTCTCTGAAAACCTGGGAAAACACACGCACATTACGAGAGGAACTGGTTCTTTTTAGAAGACCTCTCACTCACCAACCTGGTTGGTGACATGCTTCATCATAGGGGTCCCACCTGAACACCCGAGTGCCGTCCAGGTGTGCTGCAACACCTGATTACAGTGGAGCTGGTAGTTCTTCGTAGTGCAAGTGAGTGAGTAGTGGATTAAAAATGGGCCAAATGTACTCGCCAAAAATAGTTTTATTCTAGAGTCATTGATCCATGTTAAATACAGCAACAAGATACCTTCATTGGTTTGATTGACCACTGGTATCTAAAAGTGAAATAATGTGTTAAAGAAGTGAAAAAAAGACGGTCTACATGTTTCAACCTATGTGGTGTTATTACTTAGGTTTTCGTCAGGACCAAGTGTAGTGACCCGAGCGGTGTACATACGCTAAGATGTACCCTACTCTTGATCACCAAGACCTAACCATTTACTCACGGTCAGGTAGGCCTGTCATCCAATTCGAAGACAGGAGAAAATAGCAAAACGCGTAATCGCGTGCCTCATGGAAGCCAGGGTCGAGGTGGCAGCTCAGGAAACACGATTATGTGGAGCTGGACACCGGCAATTGTGCCTACCCTAGCCGACCCGCTTGGAAATATACCTTTGTTATATTACAAAAGACAAGATAGACAGAACAAATTGGGAGAGCGGCATATTCATCTGAAAGAAGTGCCCCATTTTGCTAAAGTCAGTGGAAGTTCAAATCATTTTTCCAGCCCTGGCATAAGCTTTGGAACCTGACCAAGCAGAGCCGTCAGCATGGAACAGCTGACATTAAAGCTGAGAATTGCATTGACTTCTGTGATTACCCTGCAAAAACACAGCTGAGTTCATGAAGCATGCCTCATCTGCCTCAAAGCCCAACAAGTGGGATTATAGCCTGTTTGATCTTGTGTAAGATATAATTTTGTTTGAAATCCATTCATAGGGATCACAGTAGAAATGGTCATAAGTGAAGCCTGGATAGAAATAATATTGACAGTCATTGGAGCCCCACAGAGTGTTCTAATATTCCTGATAAACCGGGACTGCTGAAAGTGGTGGTATCTTAGAGCTCTATTCCTGGGAGGCTGAAACCTTGCAGGTAGCAGCACATGGCTTGTGGGTTCAGAGAAGTACCTTGAGTCCTGGTTGGGGTAATGCCCATGGGTTTGAGGGATCTTGGCAGGGCCCTTTTGCCTGGAGTTCTCAAGCTCTTTAAGCAATGCCTAATGTCCTTATTGGCTAATCTGATTGGTTAATAACTACAGTTTAATTGAAATCAATAAACGCGATCCATTGGGAGCTCACGTCTCTTCTGTATTGGTATACCTGGAGCTGGCTTTGTGGTATATGAAAGTAAACTATTAATTTTTGATTTTACCAAAGCAGTGTAAACTCCCAACTCAGCTTTATGTTGCCATTTTCACCAAAGTGAAGAATCAGATGTGCACGGATATAGGACAATTAAAAAGGATAGGAACGTCCTCTGTGGTGAATGACATCTGCCTCAGTTTGTTGGTCAAGCGTACAACTTGACACCATGCAGTCTGGGAAAGTTTAAGCCTAAACAGAACAAAGTAACACAATTTAAAAAAAAGCAAATGGGTGATTGTACAACTTGTTCACCAGGGGTCTTCTTGCTGAGTTATTGGTGGTCTTGACTGACTGACTAAAGTCCTGAATTAATTCAGTGGGAGCTGCTCGCCACCAGTTGTTGCCTGCCTTGCCTTGTTGCCTGCCTTGCCTGGGGGACTCCAAGCCCCAAGAGACCTTGCTGCTGTGCCAGGAGGCACCAATGCCAGTTTCCCGCACCGGAGTCGCAGAAAAGCACTCGCAGCCCCCGCATCGCGGGAGCCACTCGCCACCAGTTGTTGCCTGCCTTGCCCAGTTGCCTGCCTTGCCTGGGGGACTCCAAGCCCCAAGAGACCTTGCTGCTGTGCCAGGAGGCGCCAACGCCAGTTTCCCGCACCAGAGGCGCAGAAAAGCACTCACCACCCCCGCATCGCGGGAGCCGCTTGCCACCAGTTATTGCCTGCCTTGCCTTGTTGCCTGACTTGCCTTGGGCACTCCAAGCCCCAAGAGACCTTGCTGCTGCGCCAGGAGGTGCTGACGCCAATTTCCCGCGCCAGAGGCGCAGAAAAGCACTTGCGGGAGCCGCTCGCCACCAGTTGTTGCTTGCCTTGCCTTGTTGCCTGCCTTGACTGGGGGACTCCAAGCCCCAAGAGACCTTGCTGCTGCGCCAGGAGGCGCCGACGCCAGTTTCCCGCGCTGGAGGTGCAGAAAAGCACTCGCGGCCCCGCATCGCGGGACACGCGCGCGACTGAAAGCACTCGCGGGAGCCGCTCACCACCAGTTGTTGCTTGCCTTGCCTTGCCTTGTTGCCTGCCTTGACTGGGGGGCTCCAAGCCCCAAGAGACCTTGCTGCTGCGCCAGGAGGCGCCGACGCCAGTTTCCCGCGCCGGAGGTGCAGAAAAGCACTCGCGGCCCCGCATCCGGGACACGCGCGCGACTGGGTGAAGCCCGGGCCAAGGGCGGGTCCGTCTGAGCCCGTCAGAGGCAGGAAGAGGCTGGGCTGGACCACCTCTCTGAAACTTTGGATCTCAAACCATTGATCTTGCAACTCTGCAACCTATTGAAGAATAAAGGTACTGTTTAATCGTACAAAGAACATTTTGGTTTGTTAACTTATGAAGTCAACTTAGAATGGAAAAACGTAAGGGAGTTGCAGGTACGTTAGATGCTTTTTTGGTTAGGGCTGAGTCACTTTTAACTTAGAACTGACCGAGCGACGCCTTTCCTTGAATCCGTCTATCCTGCAGAGGCATTTAACAGCAGGTACCCCCTCACTTGTATCGGGGGATGCTGCTCAAGATAGTCTGCCTAATACCATCACAAATGTTCCATTCACCCCTTCCCCTCCTCCTTCTGGAGGTGGAGGCATTGCCAGATAAAAGAAAGCGAGGGTTATGATAAGAAAAACCAATGGTGGTAAGGGCTCTCAAGTAATGAATTGTACTAACATTGCCCATAATGCTACTTCCTTCCCTCCAAAAACCACTTCAGTTGGAACACAAACGGACATGACTTCGCCCTTACATGTGTCAAGTGCTGTTAATACTAAGGGAATTATGACTGAGTCTGATGCAGGACCGAACGATCCAGCATTGGCAGTAGTATTAACTTGTGTCTGTGATTTGGTTGAAAAAAACTTTGCTCTACCCTGGGACAAAATTACTATTTTAGAGACCGCTATAAAAGCTTCATGTTGTAACAATGTGGGGAAAAATGTGTGTCCGCAACCAATTAGAATAGAAAGGGATGACTCAAGTACAATGGTGGATAGTTGCCCATCATTAGTACATGATGGGAAAGCCAAGAGAAACCACCTGAACAACCCTACTTCTAATAGTGGGGAAAGTAGTTTGGAGGAGGTATACAATGGTTTGACTGTGTTAGGCCCACACAGCCCACAAATCAGTTGTATGATACCCTTAGTCACAGGAGATGGTGTGAGTGCCCCTATTAGAAACCGGAGAGACGAGGTAACTAATGATTTTTCGAACCCCAACACAGAGGGGCTTCCTCTTCCTCCGGCTTCATGCCCTTATGTTTTAATTTTGGCTGGTGTTCCTGCACTAAGGGCAGGGCAGAGAGAAAATTGGGAAAATCTAGGGAATAAAGCTGTGGGTTGGTTGACGAAACACAAGAGCTTCCACCCGTCGGATATTGAAGAGATTTTAATGGTCCGTAGAGGAGGGTGACTAGGGCAATCTACAAAGAGTATAAGGGGTGATTGTATTGTAGTTAATTTTCGCAGGCCAAAAACGGTTCATTATCTCTTACATCACCGCAACATAACCTTTACTCCTAATACTGGGATTAGTACACTCCCTTTAGGATATTTTTATAAACCGCCAGCTGGGAACTTAATTAACAGACATACACCAGTTACAACATCTAATAGGTTCCAGGCATTGTCAGACTTGGACCTTCAAGACTGACAACTATCTAAAGTCCAACTGAGAAGGATACCAGTAACCAATTCTAATGTCTTGGGTCCTATGTACTCTGCAAATGACTATAAAGTGGGAAGAACCACTGATAAGGTAGCTGCAGGAATTGCTACTAGCACTTTAGAAAGGCAGGTAGGAGAATTAAGTATGAACACCTGTCAAAGGGATCAGATAGGTAGCCATAATAATAGTCAGAAGGATACAGTGTATAGCAATCCTGATGGACTATCGACATGTATGGCAGATATGAATAGTGCGGATGTCGAGATGGTTTCCTTAATTCAGAGTAACGAGGGGGATACTATAAATAACAATTTTACCTGCAATTTTGCTAATGATTGTGAGGGAGTCCCAAGACCAGAAAGTGAAGTTGAAGGAATAGATTATGAGCAAAATATGGAAGAACGTAAAATGGAGATAAAACTGATTTCGTGGAATATTGCAGGGATCAAGAGAAACGAAAGGGATATAGTATGGCAGGAATACGTTGGACAAAGTGAAATAATACTGCTTCAAAAAACGTGGGCCTTGGAAAGCCCTTACAAGGTAGGCTTTAAAACCTTTAGTGCTGCTTCTACTCCTTCAGTTAGAGGGAGGCCCTCAGGAGGTCTTGCTATTTAGGTAAAGATTACTCTGGGTGTAGATATCAAGCAAATAGATTCCCCTTGCCAGGATATTTTGGGAGTAAGGTTTTTAGCACCTGATATAAGGGAAGTCTACATTTTAAATATATATTGTAGACCGAACTTAGCAAGTAAGGAATCTGAAGTCATTGAACATCTAGATCAATTTCTAACCTCAGTTAATCAAAGTGCCTTGATAATTGTGGGGGGTGACTTCAACCGCACATTCGAACCTGTGGTTGGGTCTGAAAATATTTTTGATGAAGAGGATATGGCCAATAATATTCCATTATTGGACAGTAGCCCAGTAGTACCCTGCACATCTGCTGTTGCCCAGCTATTAAGATTGTTTTCAGGTCACGGTTTACGTGCCTGTAATAGACGATTGCCTTCTGACAGCCCAAACTCCCCCACATTTGCCAGGGGTAATTCTAAAAGCTGCATAGACTATATATTGGTATCTATTCCCTTGTGGCCAATGGTATGTGATTTAGTAATTGAGGATAGAATAGAGAGTGACCATTACCCCTTACATCTGACACTCGCTGCCCCCCTTTTCCAGTTAAGTACTCTGAGGACAGGTGACTCTAGCAGTAGTTCAATTGAGCTACTGTTAACAAACAATCGTAGAGCCCTTAGATGGCCTTCGATAAGGGAAATGAAATGACTATTAAAAAGATTTATGACCCTTATGTTGAAATAGTTTCCCAGTACATACACCTACCGATATCACAGATTCCAATTATGGGAATACACCATAGATTGGTAGAAGACTTAAGGCCTATACTAAGTAAGATCCCTAAAGAATACAAAAAGGGGGCAACAGAGGTAGCCATACCGGACAACCCGTGGTATAATAAAGAATGCCGTGATGCAAAAAAAGATTTGATCCAGGCAACAAAGGTCAAAGACACAGTGACCCTAAGGGAAAAAAGGACTCATTACAAGAGGTTACTAACTAAAAAAAAAAACTTGGGAAGATAACATCTGGTCCGAGTTAATTATTGCAGCCAAAACAAATGACCAATCAACCTTTTGGCGTTTGATATCCAAAGGTAACAAAAAGGGGAAATGCAACAAGGATCTTTTTTAGATGCAAATACTTGGGTAACCACTTTTCCCGACTCTATTCGTCCTCTATTAATGATATTGAGTACAGTCTGCAAGACTATGAAACTTCCTCGAGCAGTGCCTCATTACAGTTTAGCTTGGAGAAAACAATGATAGCAATAAATGCAGAAAAACCAGGGAAGGCACCTGGACCAGACAAGTTACCAGGTGATTTATGGAGACATGAAAAAGAGGTTTGGGCTCCCTACATTAATCTTTTATGCAACTCGGCTGCCACAGGCGCACCGATTCCAGAAACGTGGAAAGGGGCCGAGATTGCAACGATTTTTAAAAAGGGTAACCGCCATGACCCTTTGCACTATCGACTGATTAGTTTAATTGATGTTTTACAAAAGATATATGCACGCCAAATTTTAAATAAATTGAGTCACTGGATTGAGGAGCATAGTATTTTATCCAAATATCAGGCAGGTTTTAGAGCTAAAACTTGTACAATTGACCAGGTTTTTAGATTTTTTGTATAATTTGGAAGTATACTATATTTAGGAAAGCCCATTTGTATATTGCCTTTGTGGACCTTAAGGCAGCCTTTGATCTCATCCCCAGAAACCTCCTGTGGAAATCATTAAAAGACCAGGAAGTTCCAGGGGAAATCCTCTTGCAGATAATAAGACTACATGAGGATAACTTTGCTAGGGCTAGATGGGGTCCAAATGGTGAACTTACTGATCATATTCAGGTAAAAAGGGGGGGTAAGACAGGGATGCATGCTGACCCCCACCCTATTTTCGTTGTATGTTAATGACATTCCTGAATACCTCTTGGGCTGCGAACATGATTCTCCCAAGTTAGGGGGGGGTGCCAATACCGACACTTCTATTTGCTGATGATACAATTTTAATATCGCAAACCCCCAAAGGTCTGCAAAGCTTATTAAATACTTTTGGGACTTACTGTGAAATGAAGGGCCTGGAAATAAATTCAACTAAAACAAAATATATGGCAGTTAATTCACACAAATCTTTCTAAAAAAAAATCTAACTGTCAAAAATGAGAAGACAGAATATGTGCTAAATTTTAACTATTTAGGTGTCACATTGGACACTAAAATGAATTGGAGACCACAGTTGGAAAAAAGTAAAACTATGCTACTCCAAAACTCACTGCCAATAATAAGGAAACATGAGAATAGTTTGTCCAAAGCCATATCTCCTGCCCTCGAGCTATATAAATATAGGGTGCAATCTGCATCCCTATATAGGGCTGATTTATGGGGCCACGCAACAAAAAATACTTTTATGGTGGTTGAGAACAAGTTTTTTAGAAAATGATTAAGCTTACCTGTGCGTACACTGCTAATGCCAGTAGTAATGGACCTAAATGTACGCCGCACTGACCAACAGGCAGTTTTATGACCACTATTGTTTGGGGTCCGCCTGTGGTCTACAGATGAACTTGTTCACTACAGAGAAGGTTTAGAGGAAATCCTTAGATTCAAAAATGGTACTGGGTTGCCATGGTTAACACATGTCTGTGACTGGTTTTATAAACTAGGACTCAAGCATTTTTGGAACGATCCTTCGGGATTGCCTATGGGCTCAAAAAAACTGTTGAAATTAACCTTTTGGGCCTTTAACCAAGACACACCGTCCCATTGTTCAAAATTAGGCACATTATCCACACAGTTCCTCTTAATGAAATCAACCTGGAATTGTGAGTCCTTTTTGGACGAAATACAACCACAGTTGGCCAAATCTCACTATTTGAAATTTCGCTACGGTATCTTGCAGATAAATGCAAATACAGTAAAATGGGCCCGTAGCGATGGGGATGTAAGCGGGGGCTGGTGTGCAATATGCCATACAGGTGCAAAAGAAAATGAACTACATTTATTATTCTTTTGCCCAGCTTACTCATATTGTTGGAGGACATGGATTTAACCCGTCTGTCAGCTTCTGGGCATTAGATCCTGCCATGAGGCAGAAAGAATATTGTGATCAGACACGACACAAGCAGTGGTTTTTAGTGTCAGTAGATACCTTTTTGGCGTAAACTTAATAAGAAAGAGAGTAGGGCTGAAATTTTAGAAATTTCAGTAGCTTTGTGTGTGCTCTTTTTCTTTTAAGTACATATGGAATCTATATTTAGGTCTATGCCTTGTTGGTTTTATATTAGAGGGATTATGCTCTATTATGTATCATATTAGGTGCTTAATATGAAATTTGTATATTTTTGATAAACTTATTAATAGACTAGAACTGTTAATTTATAAAAGATGTACTAGTTTTATGAATGTTTGAAATTAAATGCTCCTCAACGCCATTTTATCACCAAATGTATTTAATGATGGGATTTTACCTATATTTATTTGTCTTTTTAATATCCAAGAAAGGACTTGCATTGGGACATTGATCCCCAATAACTGTGTATTTGTCTGGCGGAGTGCCCTTCGAAATGTTACAATATGTTGTTTTATTGTGAAGTATGTGAATTGAATGTAATCTTTTATGGTTTTTTAAATCAAAATAAAGATCATTGACTTGAATTGATGCAACAATGTGTTACTCCGAGTTGTGCACTTAATAATATTGTGCTTAGTATCTTACGTTGTTAACCCTTTCGCTGCGGCGGGAATTCCGCCGCAGCGCTGGGGGGTGCGGGGGGGCAGCGCGGTGGCGCTGTGCTCATGACGGAGCCGCTCCGTCATGAGCCACGGTTGAGCTGTGCTCATGACGGAACGGTTCCATTTGCGTTGTCCCCCCGCACAGGCGGGGAAACAGCGCCGCGTAGGCGGAGCGGCCGCCAACGGCCGTGACATGACGGAACCGTTCCGTCATGAGCACACGGCAACCGTGGCTCATGACGGAGCGGCTCCGTCATGAGCGGGGAAGGGGTTAAAGTATTGTTTTCTGTTATGCACAGTGCTGCATTTAACTTGAATAATAACTTCTCTTGGTTTCTTGTCAACAGGTATCTGTGTAACAAACTATCGTGGTGCTGGAGCGTTCCAGGGACTCTGAAGTTGCGGGTAAGTCACAATTCTTGAATCATGGGAAGTCCTTAGATCAGGAGCTGGAACACCAGACTTTGGGTTTTCAAGTACTATCTAAAGCCCAGTAAAGACTGTGGTTGGCCAAGTTTTATTTTTAAAGAAACAGGAACAAAATTGGTTGATGGATCTCAAGGGATACTGCAGTATCTCATACAAGAAGTGGACGTCTTACCAGACTTATGTGGAAAGCTGAATCTCCTATGAAAACATGACCAGCTGTATGAGCCCTGAGGGATAACAGAGGTTGGAGTTACAACCTTGTTGAGGGAAGGTAGAGCTCAGAGCTTTGAAAAGGGAACAGGCCATCGGGCTGGCTCTGTATTGGGGACCCAAGTCAGCATTGTGACTCATGGACACAGGAAAGACAATCTTTTTATAATAACAAAGGGAGTAAGATCCTAGAGGGCAAGCATAGTTCCATTTGTGATATAGATGTACGTTTGGTGGCAACTTAGGTGATCCGCCATTATACAGCTCTTAATCAAGTGTTGTACTGTCTAATGTTTGGATGTGAGTCAGATGACCATCTCCTGATTATATCTACCAAATCAAACATTTCCAGGCTATGCAAGGACAGCTATTGGCAAATATGTGGCTGTGTGACACATGGTGACTGGAGAAAAAAAACACGAGGAGTACACCTTTTACTCTCATAAACAGCAACACTCTGAACAGTTACAATATTTTCTGAACTTGCTGCACCTGTGCTGGCTGTCTGCAAGGAAAACCCAATACCAAACTAATCGCTGTCTAGTCTTTTTCCTGTAGATTTAGAACTGTCCTGCCCTAATAAGATGGGCCTCTTCTAGATTGGTATTGAGAGACAGAGAATTCCAAGAAGTTATACAGAATAAATCAGATTTTTGCAGTACCAGTTTACGTACTGCAGATTTACATTGAATAGAAATGCCCTTAAAACTTTGTTTAAGGACCCCCTGATTAACATTCAGTGGCAGAACACAAGTGTATGTTCTCACTGCAGTCAATGCTAATTTAATGTCTGTGTGTGGAAAGGTGAATGAAAATGGTGTACTGCGAACAGAATGTGGAGAATTCTTACCCAATGCTGTCACTAATAGGGCCTCATGGGAGATGGCGCCATAGTAACACTCTGTCAAACCCAGTCAGTAGAAACTAGCTTGTTAAAAATTCCTTAAATGAGCCTTGGGAAATGTACATATTTAATTACATAATCAGTTTGGTGAAACGTTCTGCATGGCATGAGGCAGCCTCTCAATATGCTTGTGACAGAACCTATTATTAGGAACTGCTACACGAATGATTGGTGTGTATTTCAACATACAGTGACAAGTGATAACAAATGTTATTGCCCACAAAGCAACAGAGGCCATGACACCTCCACCCAACCAGAGATGGACTTGAGTGCAATGCCCAAACATATCAACACAGGTTAGTTCAGGCTCCCACCCGCAGTCGGAAACATAGAATCACATGCTGAGGCACCCCCCTGAAACAATGGTGCTACTAGGTCATTCTGTGTAATTCAAATATCACCAGCAACATTTGAGCATTGTAGAAGCACCTGGTTCAATAATATTTTATGCACTATACCACAAATTCTTGCAAGAGTTCATAAAGGTTTTTATGTTCGCCAAGAATTCTCAGTAAGTCATTGTAAGTAGAGTTTTAGAGAGAATCCATCTCGTTTTTGCTAGGCTGTCACTAAGGTTGAAACAATGACAGAGGTCATGCAAGAGTCACTACTACTAAAATGTGATCTGCTTAAGGCAGAATTGGACATATAAAGAGGCAATCATCTTTTTAGAGGTGTATTTCAGGCAAAGCACTAGTGTTGTTTTGGATTATTGAGCCAGAATGAGAGGTTGAGACTTGTCAGAATAGTACAGGAGATGAGCCCAGACTCATAACGCCTTCCTTTACTTTATTCCCTCTCTTCTTTTACCCAACCATGAGTGCCTACCCATCTGACATCTTTCACAGATTTCCATAAAGAGATCTAAGGCACCTCTGAGGTTCTCCGGCTTCCACCATATATGATGCCAGTCTTTCTTCTCTTTGAATGTCTTTCAGCTAATTTCTTTTGGTCTGTTGTTAGCTCACCTGAGGTTTAGTATTTTTCTGGTGATATCAGACTCATTCTCCAAGTATGCTGCTTTCTGAAAAAATGATAACCAGTTGCTCTACACAGACAATATTGACACAGTCAGCTACCTATTCCATTCATAGTCTGCTCCGCAACTCAATGTAGTGTCCAAGAGAATAAATGTGCCACATACAGAGGGAGGTACATCAAGACCTGATGTGAGAAAAGTTATAGTTTACGGCAAAACATTGAATTCTACAGGCCCACTTTCTGCCAAATCTTTATGTGACATACCAAGAGGCTAAAAAAAAAAGACAGTGATATTTCTATGGTCCCAAGAATTTGAAGCCCTTAACTGTGGAAGATCTTACTAAATAAAATCCCAGTGCGGCTAGAAATGATAGCTAAAGCCTGGCTTAGAAGTGGAACTTGAAAAAATTGTAGAAGAAATTCACATCGCAGAATGTTGCCCTCTAAAAAACTGTCTAATAGGTTGTGTAGAGAACAACTTGCTGGTGTTTCTTTGTTGTAATGTAAAAGCGCCTCAATACCCTCTCGGGTGACGAGCAGCGCTTAATAAGTACTCTATGATTGATTGAATGTCAACCATCCCAACTTGGAATTTTGCGTAACATCACAAACCTCCATTGTATCCTCAGGATGAAGTGGCAAAAGAACCTGAACCATCTGTTTGTTTACCTGTGTTCCAACCATCCCCGAACATGATCAATTATTGTCTGAAGACGAAGTTTTCAAATGTTTAGTGTCCTAGCTTGTATCCTGCATTAGCCTGGCCTTCCATTCCATGGCTCTTCTCTGCCCACTGCTTCATTCTCCAGATCCTCCTAGCATGTCCATATTTTCAGCAGAGTTTCCATTTTATTACCCTGCACTGTTCAGTTGATTGATTATTCTATTTTTAAAATATTTTTGTTACTGTGAATAGTTTCAGTTTAATTGTGAATATATATTTTGTCTGGTGCATCGAAGACCAGTTCGCCAAAGTGTGTTCAGTAAATGAAGCATATTCTGTGTATGAGGCAGACTTGCATTTGCTCAGGGCTCGTGCAGTGCATGTTCGGGGTCTAAGGATAGATTACATTGCTGGTACCTATGCGGTCCCTGTGATGTGTTTGAGAAAGTCTTGACCTGCTGCTCCCAAGCTGTGTCTTTTGAATGTGCAAAAGAAAATTCGACTGGTGATGCCCCTGTGCTGGTGCTGCCCATGCTGTGTATATTTTGTGTCTGAGTGAAGTTTTGCAGATGGGGCCTATGTACGCTGCATATGTTCTGTGTGTCAAAGGGGCACTTGCATTACTGCTGTCTGGGCTGTACCTGCTGAGTGTCTTAGGTACATTTGCACTGCTGATTCCTCCACGTGCCATGCATGTTTTTGTCAACCAGAAGTTTGCATTGTTGGCACCTGAGCAGTGCATGTTCATTGTCTGAGGGAAGTTTGCCCTACTGTACACTACCTTCACATTTTCACTTACACGTGAGCCTAGACGAAAGCCAGTCAGATGAGGACCTAGGGATCTTGAATTTTTAGCTTTCAAAATTCTTCTCAGGTGTAAGACTGTTTTTTACACACACCAAATTCTACTCCCCCATTTTCAGTAGATCATTTTAAGAGTTAAAGTTGGAAACTTCAACAGCACTTAGTGTTTTCGGTGATTCAGCCGCTAAGTTTTGTTGCTTGAATATGAATTTAATTTTGAAAAACAAAAGACGAGAGGCGTTTGGCAAAACAGGAACAGTTGGTTTAATTAAACACTTAGGCTTAGAGCACAGTTACAGAAGCGGGTCTGAGGACTGTCTCAAAGTACAATCAATCTGAACAAGGTTTTATATATTTCTTTGGGAATCGTTAAGTGCTTCAGTCAAACCTTTTTTGGCAAAGGAAGCGGGCCTTGTCTTTGGAGTCATAAATAAGGCCCCTGATAACAAATGCAGGTGGACCTCGATCTTGCGTGTACACAAGGGGGGCCAGTGGGTACTGTGTCTAGATGTCCGGGATGAGGGTCACTTGCTCACTGTTTGTACTGTGTGTGCTGTGTTCTGATTGGCTGTGTATTCCTAACTTCATGTGGCATCTGACTTTATGGTGTATTTGGGAATGCGCGCTCCCCTCTTGCCATATGTGCTGGACTATTGTGGTGTCCCTGTGCTTATCTGAGGGATCCTGTTCGCCCGTCCTGCAGGCTAGGTGCCACCCCACCTTTGACCTGTCAATCAGTAACCTCAGGCCTAAGTCTTAGCGCCTGCCTGATCACATACTTCTGAGTCGGGTTGATGGAGAGTTCATGACAGGTGAATTTGATAAGAGAGATGCAATTTCATTCCTACATATGAGTGCACCATTATAAACATTTGTATTGATTTTATCAATATTAACATTGCCCCTCGTAGTTGAATTTTCAGCTACATTACCTAACCCATACTTCATGACAGTCACATTATTGTCGACTTGTTCTTCAGTTTTGACTATTACTATTTTCCTAGTTACTTGCATTCTACTAAATTCGAGGACTGAGTTTTTACAGCAGGAAACCCCCAATTGCAGGAAACCACACAAAAACCAATAACAGTAAGAAAACCATCAGCAGTGGCGTGCACAGTTCAGACAGCCACCAGGGGAGCCAGGAAAACCAACTCGAAAAGCATTACTGCTCAGTGCACCTCACGCATGTCCCTTTGTGAGCGGTGCAGTGCTTGGATGGCAAGATTCCGAGTCCCATTGTCCATGCCATTTCCTGGAATAAACGTGCAGCAGGATGCACCGATCTTGGCACACACCCCTCCCTCCATTGTGGTCATTAAGTCCAGCACATATTAATGTTGCATCACCATGAGGCAGATGGCTCTCAGTTCTTACTTGATCGAATTAAGGTCGAGCTCATTGCTGTTCATCAAGTTGAGTATGTCCCACCTTGTTACCTGCAACCAGTGAGTGTTCGCTTGTATTTGTAAGGTGAAGGAGGGTATGGACCCTCCCGTGGATACTTAAGCATCAGAAAACAGTATGAAATTTTCCGCAATGTCTTTGTACTGAGCCCAGCCAAAATAATCTGCAGTTCTTTTTTTCACTAGCCTAATGCAACAGAGACGTCTTCTTCCTTAGTGGATGTTGGTACAGGTGCGACTGTTCTTCCCTGGGAATGATCAAGGTCGTGGTGTGTATGGTGACGAGGGAACAGAGGCCATGCCATCCTGGGATGAGCAAAGTGTTGGCAAACTCGCCGCACTGTTAAAAGGTATCCATCAGCATGGAGGTGCCCCATTGCATGTCTGGAATGTGCATAACTGTGTCACAGTATTTATTCGTGTCCAGTGGAATTGTTCCTTTACCTCTGAAACACAAGGAATACAGATTAAGTTTCCGTACAATTAAGGGTTGCCCCTTTCCTTCTAGCCACGTATGTCCACCCACCTCGGTAACCCAGATTTCCTGACATGGGGTATCTAAGCTGTTGTTTAACCCTCCCTTACAAGGCTTATTAACTTTTGTGTCACTGAGATGGATAGCCCTACACTGGAATTTCATGTCTGGGGTCCATTTGTTATTAAAGAAGGCTGCCCCAGATATGCTAAGGGCCATCCTGGGACGTCAAATGGAAGCAGGAGCAGATGTGTTTGTGCACTGGTTCAGTGGTTTTGCTACCGCTAAGAATCTTTTCTCTGAAAAGAATTGGGCCGAAAAGTATCCTCCCTATGGTGCCCCTTCTGCGCATCCTATCTAGTTCAGTTTGAATTTCGCTAAGCTCAGTGAGAAGGTACAGTATTGTTGGATTGGTCTTATTTCGGGTCAGAGTCACTACTAATCTGTGGGGTTCTACCTTGTGGGGTTTTATTTAGGCCCTAATCCTATATATGTATTGGTGGAGAAGGCATTTTGCTTTTTTGGGGGGCACTGCTTGGGAGAAGTAAAGCTTGTCTGAGCCTACTGCATGTAGTATCAGCAAACAGATGTAACATAACCTGGCTGATGTCTTGGAGCCCATGGCTGCCATGTGCTGATACCAGTTTTTTAACAGGGTACTGTGTAGTGCAGGTGAGATGCTAGTGTTGCGTTTGGTGTAATGATAAGTGATATGAGAGAGGTCCCTATGGAAGCATGGTGAAAGCTTCAGGGTGGACTCCATTTGACTAGGTAGTTCTTTGATGATGAATGGTTGCAGCAATTCCCATAGTAAACAGAAAGCACATATAAGTGCTACAATACATAACTTATTGAACATTGCAGGTCGGGGTTTACTCAAAGGAAGGTGTTTGTAGTCCTCTGATGATTAGGGATTATTGGCTTAAAAGGTTTGAAGCAAAAAAGTTCACGGTACAGTTCCTAATTTTTTAGTTTACACACTGTAGATCTTGTTGGGGTGTTGATGTGGCCGCCGAAAAGCTGGTGCCCTTAGATGTTTGATTGCCGACCTGTTGAATAAGAGCTATGTTCATTGGTTATTTCAGACAACAGTATGCGTGTGCCGTCATCAAGCACACCCTTCGCGGTTCCTGTGAGGGGGTGTTCTCTACATTCTATTCATGCAATTTTAGTGAGGCACTGGAATGTGGCCCCAGTCGGGTTATCTATTTTTGATGGGTTAATTTAAAGAGTGGGAATACATTAGCATTTTATTAGTTGTTACGTCTCCCCCCTCTCTGTACATAGCTGGAAGTTCGTGAAGGATCTTTAAGGGGTGATCTCATGAATATTAGGATGGTATACATTTTAGCTAGGGTTCCCTGGGCGTCACAAGCCCTTCTTTCCCAGTGTGTGCATTGGGGTGCCATTGGTGCAGGTGATATTTTTTGACCTACTTGTGCGTGGTCCGATGTGTAATGAGGGGGCGTGTCGCTGTTTGAGCGCTGTTGGTGGTTGCAATGTGCCCTGAGGTCACGTATGTACCCCTCTAGTCCGCGGCATGCACCGTGACCCTCCCTCCTAGTGCCAGGTGTCTTGACTATGCCCTTTTCATAGAGATTTCTTTTTGGTTTTGTGGTAGTTTGGGCTTCTTTTTGTTGGTATGTTGGGTGCTTCCCTACGTCTCAAGCAGTCTCCTTGCTAATTTGGCATGAAAAGAATAAAAGTGGTTGGAAAGATGTTCCTTGGCCCCTGTGTAACATAGCTTATGTCGTTTTGCGGGATACAAGGTTGGGCCTACTGCTTTCTCCAGACCGTGTTATGTCTGATAGCTAGGCCTAATACGGGGGTGGACACATTCTCCGTTCTACTCTCTTTCGGAGCTGTGATGGATTTTGTGGATCCCATCTTTCAGGCATCCCCCTCTCACACAGGCCACGTCTCTTCCTCGTTTTTGAACATGTAGTTCCTAGCTTTGGCTAGGGGCTTCTAACTGGCGGCACACTTCTGTCGTTAACAATTTTGGATGATTGGAAAATTTGAGGGAGAAAGAAGGAAAGACATTGCTGCTTGGAGAATCAGCGTTTTTTTAAATGGTAACTCGTCGAAATTTGCCTAATGGAGGTGATGGACTGGGACAGTTGGTTATTCATGCAGATCTCCCCCTTCCGACTTATTCAGTGCCATATGGCGCTTCACACCCTGTCAGATCTTGTGAAGTGGAGGTTGTGGGGTCTTCACTATCCCAAGAGTACGGGATCCCTAGATCCCGGAACTGAAGGACAACTTCGTTTTGGAACAAAAAATGGGTCTCCATTTGGCTGGAGGCTTCTGGATTTAAGTGAACTGTTGGGGTTACAAGCCATGAAGGAACTTTAGTCCCAGGCTGGATGCCCAAAAATGGGGACCTTTTGATTTGGTCATTGGAACGCTTCCCAATTGGACTTGGCTGCGGGGACCTGGGAGCCGTTCTGTCCCCTTGTTAGATTGCCTTCCCCCTTACAGCGGCTCTAAACTCCAGAATGCAAGTACAGGTTTAAATTCCTAACATTGTCTCATTGGTCATTCTTTTTGATTTTTGGTTCAGCAATCTTTGAGGTGTGGGTGAAATGGGCGGTATGCACTGGGGATTTTTAACTTATTGCACATTTTGGTTCTGTTTCTGTGTGAAGGCATTACCTCCACAGAACATTACCCCTCCCTGCTGCGATTATGGCCCCTGTCCCTGTTGGGTGGGTTTCCCTGTCTGTTGTTGCCACACATTTGTCCAACTACCTGATTCCTGTTACGGTGGCTGATTGACCTTCCTGCGGCGGAGTGTAGGGTCCATTCATGTCTCCCTGGGCCTGGTTTGGTGGATGGAGATTTTTGGGAGACTGGACCTGGCTCATCGACCTCTGTTTATAGTATGCCTTTAACCGGCATCTGTCTACCATGTGGCCTATTCTGTGACAATAGAAACATTCCCTAAGGGCTGGTTGCTGCCAACCACCCTGGTCTCTGTCCATATAGTTAATTTAAAACCCTCTGTGGTTTTGTGGTTAGGTCCCTTCAGGACTGGTGCCATTTGAATGCTTGCGGCCAACGCGGCCTTCTCGAGGACGATCTCTTTCAATTTGTGTTGGAACTGCTTAGCAGTGTCTCTCTGGGCTTTCTCCTGTGTTTGCCTATCCTTTGCTTGTTTCTTTTTGTAATAGTGCAATATGTGAGCCTGTATCTCCTGCCAGGGTTTGGTATCCAAGCCCACTAGGCTGTACAAACTGCTTTGTATCATGGTGGGCAGCCCTTTTTTGAGGATATTATAAAAGAATGCAACTTGCAGGCATGTATCAGTCTATGGTGGTCCTGTCTCTTGTCCCCATTGTTCCCCCATCGTATCCAGAAAATTGGTTATGGTTTCCCCAGGTTTCATAGTCTCCTCCATCAACCCTCCTACATCAGTGCGGCCCAGGAACCGGACCTCAGGGCCATCCATATTTTGTGCCTTTACGAATTGAATATGGCCCTATCATGCTCGGTGTTTGTCAGCTTGATTGCTGGGATGCAAGCTCAGGCAAACACCGTGTAGTCTGCTCTTCGAAAAGATTAATTAGCAGACTTTTGATATTGTCTATTGCTAGGTGTACTCCAGCTTTGTTCTTCTCAAAACATGAGATCATAGCTCGTCTCTGACGTGCCCTTCTGTAGTATCTAGTACACTTTGGCTTTGGATGGCTCTTCTGGTTTCTCCTTTATGTAGCGCTTCCATTTTCTTAGGCAATCTTGCATGTAGGGGAAGTTCCACTTGGAATCTACCCCTCCTTGCTGGATGCAGTCTTCCGCTACAGCCATGTCCTCAGGTTTGAAAGATCCCTCCTCCGGTCAAGGTCTATTGTACTGGCCCTTGCCCTTGGTTCAGCAGGCTAGCAGGTGGCAGAATGGCCGCACAAAGAACTCACCCTCCTCTTGGGCCACTATCACCCTTGCTGTCAGTCTTTCGATATCGCGTGCCAGGGAGGGGCAGCGGACGTCTTTGTCGCTGCGCCGCTTTTGCGCATGCAAAGGTGCCATCTTGTTTCTCCTGTGCCTTGGTCGGGTCTGTAGCAGGCTACCCTGATCTCTTATTTGCTGGTCATCCCCTCTTCTGTGTTGATAATCTTGTGAGGCTGGGATCCCGGGCAAAAGCCAGTTCATCCATTTTTACCTCTTGATTACTCACCAAACGGTGCCCTGTACCGATCCCCGCCTCCCCTAGGTGGAGAATGCAGTGCTCTGCCCTCTTGCTGTGCTTCCATGGTGCGCTCTCTCTCTCTCTCTCTCTCTCTCTCTCCCTCTCTCCTAAGTTTGTCCCTTTCCTCAAAATCCCATCTAGTTTGCCTCCCTCGCTCTGAGCTATGTCAGAATTTGCCCTCCAGTCTGCTTTTTATCATTTCTTCAGCTACCTTCCACCACCCAGTAGCTCCACCTTCATTATCGCATCCCGGAGGACTGGGGCCACTTGTCTCCCCCTGCTAGTTGTATCACTGTCCAGAACCGCTATGAACCACCATGTCACTGGAGTGTGCTTGCCTAAACCGGTGGGAGCGCATGTTCTTTGTGCCGCTGGGGTTCGGTGGGCTGAACGAGACAGGCAGGGAGGGCGAACTTCAGGGAGCCCGCTCACTGGACTGGGGCGGCGCTGGGGTTGCCTGTGCGTGAGTGTCTGTTAGGCTCTCCTGCCTGGACCTTACAGCTCCTTGTTTGGTAGGGGATTCTTTGGTTCTCACAACTGACGAGTTGGTGTATCTTAATGCAGGGAGAGCACCTCCATACCTGCATATGGCGGAGGAGCTGCAGAAGCTTTGCTTGTCTGTGACATAGGATTATCGGGCTGGGCTTCCTCAAAGATAGTCCACTGCTCTAGTAGTGCCTCCCTCCTGACCCTTCTTCTGTCCTGCGTATTTGGTCCGTATGTGTGTTCTCAGGTGTTTGATCGCGTTAGTGTCGAAAGTTCCCTCCTTTGGCCAGCAAAACACTTGTGCCTTAGTGCATGTGTGCAATTTGTGGCAAAACTTGTTGCGTTGCTTAGCCTGTGGGAACCTGATTTGCATGTTTTTTAGTGGCGATTCCATGACGAGTTGGGTACCTTTAGAGGACAGATTCGCCCTAGTTTCTCTTATTTAGGGACTCTTTTAGTTTTGCTCTAATCATTGGGAAAGTATACACACGGGTTTACTGGCTCTAACTACTTACTATGAGCCCAGTGCAATCTTCAGATGTATTAACATGAATATTTCACAAACACAAATAAAAATTCATATGAAGGTTCACAACCTAGAAGAAAGTGTAATTGTTAAGCAAGCAATATGAAATTCAGCATCGAAAAACGAATTCTGACTTTTGCCATAATATCACAAATTTTAGCTTTGGCATTAAACAATGATTGTGAGAAATAGCAGCACCTTCATATACGACATGGAATCATCAACCATGTACTACACTTAGGACAAAACACTTGCATTATTTACCAGCACCACAACGTTAAATATACGTTGCATCAATTTCTGGCCTCATAAAAAAGAGAAAAACAAGAGACAGAAAAAAGAATGACTTGTGAAAAATACCTTTGCCCTCTCCTGGCGCATGCTCTCCTGTAACCAGGGAAAGCCTTGCACGATACGCAGAACTATGTGATCCTGAAAGTCTATCAATATCAGCTCCAGGATCAAGAAAATTACAATTATTTTTTGTGGAGAAAGGAACAACTCGAAGTTCCATAGGCCCCTCTTGGCCAAACACAAGTTTCACCTGATCTCCCAGGTGCAAGTCTTTTTCCCTAATCCCTGAATCGCACCCTGTATCACACCCAGGGGCAAGTGTCCCATCTGTGTCATGCCCAGTGGTACAAGCGAACAAATCCTCTCACTTCTTTGAGATACCAACAGTGTTAAGAAACTGGTATGACTGACAAAACCCTTTTAGACTAAAAAATAAGATCGAGGTGCCTGCCCTATATCACACCCCGGGCCCATGCGTATTATCTGTGTCACACGCAATCGTGTAAGCGGTAAGGCCTCAGCCCTGTATCACACCCAGGGGACAGTCGTACCATCTGTGTCTCGCCCAGTGGTCCAAGCGGCAACCTATACTCTCCTTTCCCGCGTGTTGACTACAAAAAAAGGGAACCTCCGTGGAAACGGCACTGAGGCCGCTTTACGACTACTCAGTTTTAACACATAAAATAGGTAAAATGCCTGATTTCTGTCAGAAGCAGGATGCTCTGGTTACATTTTTGTGCTTCTTCCGAGTTTGCCTTACGCCAAATGTAGGGACTAAGGATCAGATGTTGTCTCTTACCCACTGATGGCGGCTTCAGGGCGGACCTTCGCCCCGCGGATTCAGCAGAACATGTAATCAATTGCAGTGTCTGCTCATCTTCCTTGATGCGCAAATGTGAATCTGTCCAGGCGTAGTCCCCTTCCTTCGATTGCAGTCCGGTCTGAAATATCAATCTCTCCTGGCTGGCTTTTACAAAATGTTGCTCAAATAAGATTTTACCTTGAAAAACAAAAGACGAGAGGCATTTGACAAAACGGGAACAGTTGGTTTAATTGAACACTTTGGTTGGGAGCACTGTTACAGAAGCAGGTCTATAACTTATTCAGATCACTGGAGTCACTGTACATGTCCTCGAACCCTGGTCAGAGAAGTTACACATCAAGGTTGTGGAAATGAAACTGATAATCATGCTGTAAAGTCCTTCTGTGCTCTACATAGGCATTAAAGCTGCCAAAATATGGCAGAACCCATGCAGTTCCCTTTGTCGACTGGTTATGAAAATGGACTCTGGGTAGCAGCATCCCTTTTGCTGTACCACAGTTTATAAGACTAAACCATGGGAAATCAGACAAAATGAGAACACTTTAAAATTCTGTACATGATCGCCAAGCCAGCAGTAGAGTTTCCAAAGATGTGTCAACTTACGGGACCATCTCTAAATAGACCTTTCTGCCATCAAAGTAACTGTCAAATTAATCAACTTTGTACACTGGATCGGAGTGATAAATGTGTCTTGAAAGAAACTATTTCTCTAATTTCAGTAAATCAGAAAATGACACCAATTTTGGGGAGAATCATCATCAGTTCTCCGATTGTTATTATTAAACTTGGCTTTCATATTCTGATTCTTTTATTGTTTCATTCTGGCCAGCAACAGTCTTAGAACCATCTCATAGGAAGGGCAAAATTCTTTCCTTCAGGAGCGGCTCGTGCAGGTAAGAGCAGTGGGGGAGGTGGGGTGGGGGGTATTCGACAGACGACGATGAGGTAGACTGTAAGAAATAAAAAGAAAAGTACTTACCTTGAGCTTGTTGCATCATCGAGTTGCCGATGCGGCGAGCGCAAGGTAAGTGGTTTCCGTTTTTACTTATTTAACTTCCTCGTCATCGTTGTCTGAAGACTCGCCTCCCCCCACTCTGCCCCACTTCTCTTACCTGCACGAGCCACTCCTGCTTTCCATCCTGTCAATCCCTCAGCTGGAGGGTTGGATGGTTAAGAAAAAAGGACACACACCTACACCCAAGCGCCTTCTCTCTATCACTACCATTCATTGATTCATCCACTTATTCACTCACTGTCTCCTTGCTATAGTTCTGCTGAAACCCACCTTGAAGCACTACTATAGACCAATGCAAGCATAATACAGTATGAGCCTTTATTTTTTTTTTTACATTGATAGCGGCAAGGGCATGAGTTGGTTTTCCTAGCTTGGCTGTTGTGCTCTGAACGTGTATAATCTTTCTTTATTTTATTTATATTTTTATTCAATTTAAAATGTTTTATCGTTGTGTGTTTAAAACGAACTCACAATAAAAATGGATTATATTCAAATACTCCAGACAAATCTCTTGGGTCTCCACTGGCAGAATGATAGGTCAAACAAATTGCTTAAAATCTTACTTCAGGTGGTGTTAATGTACAATCGACCAGAGCAGAAGTAGCACCCATGGTTTTCAAAAGGCATTTCCCAGTCAAGGGTACAGCTAATGGGCTGTAGCCCAGTATTTGTATAAACTGTAACCACTGCATGCTAGATTCTCTGTAAGAGCTCTATGGGCCTGGCACACACAGAGTCTTGTCATAGCACAATTATTTGAATTGCTTTGTGATCAAACTCACTCTTTGTGATTCAAGGAATTCTCAAAACCCATTGCAACAAAAAGGGACTTGTTGCAAATGAGATTCACGCAGCCAACCTCATTAATATTCATGCAATGGGAATCTGCTTGCACTATGTTACAGACACCTGTAAATCCTGGATGGATGCCTGCATGGGACAGTACACGTTATCCCCAGTGTTAGAAATGGGGTTTCCGGTTGGCTAGGGTATACACCTAAGCCAGGCAGAACCCACCACTCTAGTCAGGGTAAGGGATTTACACTCCCAAGGTAACCCCTGCTCACCCCCTTGGTAGCCGGGCAGAGCAGTCAGGCTTATCCCAGAGGCAAAGTGTAAAACATTTGCGCATCAAACACTAGGCACATCACAAAAGAGACTCTACACAACGTGTTAACAAAAATATTTCTTTGTATTGTACAGAAAGGGGAGAGGAGTTGGCCTAACGGCTAGGGCGCTCGACCTCGGACCTGGGGAACTGGGTTCGAGTCTCGGTAATGACGCTGAACATCCTGTGATTCTGGGCAAATCACTTAATCTCCCCGTGCCTAACAAAGAATGAATGTGTGTGCTAATGTAACGTAACTGGTGCTATGTAAAGCGCTCTGATACCTGATTGGATTCGGGTCAAGTTCGCGCTATATAAAACTCTGCAAAAAAAAACTTTAGACCACAGTCACTTAAATTACTGCGCCACTAGGCGCTTGTCATAAGAATGTCTATATAGACTACATTCACATAAATCAATAATCACTTGACAACTAGGCAATGGTCATGATATCTCATGCAGTGCACTAAATCGCCTCCTTGCAAGGGCACAGATTAGCAAACATCATCAGAAAACATTACGCCCAACATCACTGTGAGGGCCATAATAGTAACTTACTCATAGATACATATTAAGTGACTCCTGGCATCACATTTAGAGCAATAATACAGTAGTTAAGGTACACCTTAAAAACAAATTACATCAGGACAGAAAAATGCTTTAGTACCAGACATAAGTCAGGAATGCAGGCGCAGGAGCCAAGGCTCCTAAATCCTCAACCTGCCACTGTGAAGAAAAGAAAGAAACACCCTAGACCACCTGGTCTCTCTTGCCATAGGCGGATTAGCAACCCGAAGTTCTCCAAGGCCTCGTTACCCATGCACTCTTCCGGGTGGATGGGGGAGGGTATGGTATTCGTAACATGCCCCATCGGGCAGCCACGGGGACTTTGGTGGGTGGAGCTTGGGCCGGCTCCAATGTTAGCGCTCCGCCCCTAGCTCACTCTACCTGTCTTCTCGCTGCCGCAGCGTGCGAAGTTCATGGGACCCACACTGCGGCAGCCCAACGTTCTGGCAAAACCCCTTCCAACTCTCTGCTCCCCCCACTACCCTCCAGTCGGGTGGAGCAGGTCAAAAGAACCGCACAGCTGCTGTTCTTATCCCGATGCGGGCCGAGCTAGGATTGGTTCTCCGTTGGGGTGGGACACCTCCCTTGGGAGACATTGGCGTTGCTCTAGCAACATATGGGCTCTGACCCTGGCTTCCTATATAACGGCAAACTCCTCCCTCCGCTCTCGGGAGTAGTAGCTACGATCCTTTGCAGCCCGGGGCCACGTAGCAGTGCCCCGATTGCAGGGTACTGCTGGAGTATGCACAGGCTGCCATGGAGAGGGAGAGCCCTTCTCCCTCCTCAGCTCTCCTCTCCTGTCCCTCAGTAACCACAAGGCCAGGGCAGCACGGTAGTGCAAACGAAAGCGCTCCATACGTGCTGAACAGTATAAGAAGTGCTTCTCACGCGCTTTAACTTTGAGGCTGTAGAAATTATGAGGAAAGCACCCTCAAGCACTTCACACGCTTTCTTTGGGGATTAAATAAAGGAGGACTGTTCAGTCCTTTTTCTGCAGAGCAGCAACTGCAGGCCAACCTACCCACTACAATATATAAAGAAAAAAGGGTAGGGCTCCTCACGCAGCTCTTCGGCTTACTCCACAACAAGCAGGTTACTGTTATACTGAGCAAGGGTCTTTTCCCCTTAAATCTTTTGTATCCCTGAGATTTTTAACAGGAGGCCGACACACACAAGCCCTTGGAGATTCTTCACAAGCAGGATACCACAGCAGGCCAAAAAGAGTCAGTCATTTTCCTCCACCAAAGACAGAAGCAGCAACTGCAGGCCAACCCCACACAGCAAATGGTCAGTACTCCTCCTTATAGCTATTCAGCTCTTCTTCTTGGTAGGGTCCTATTGTTCCTTGAAGTAATCTAAAGTCCTGGGGTTTTAGGTGTAATACCTATACTTCAAAATGTATTTGTTCTCCTTGTGACGGGTCTCTGAATCCAGTCCAAACCAGTCCTGCCCTCACTGGTGCAGGTTGACCACGGTGTTCGGACATAGCATTGTGCAAAAGGAGACACAGCCTATTCAGGTGTAAGAAAAACTCCTCCCACCACTCTAAATTCAGACCATGTCTATTCAGCCCTGTAATGATTCACCCAAGGCAAGGCAGGGGAACACCTCAACACCCATAGTGACTATCAAGAGTGAATGCACATCTCAGATCCTGTCACTCACACACCAGACGCTGAATACACAAACAGCCAGAGACACACAGAATGGTAAAGCAAGAAAATGCCAACTTTCTAAAAGTGGCATTTTTAAACACAGGATTTTAAAACCACTATCACCAAAAGGTGCGTTAATAAATTCTGAGTTCAGAGAGTTCAAACTTAATTTTTCCATCTTGTCCCTATTGCAAGTTACACATGTACAATGCTTACAGTGCAACCCCAATGATAAGGCTATGGGACAGAAAGCCTTTCAACAGTGAAAAATGAAATACACAGTATTCCACTATCAGGACATGTCACACACACTAATTCATGTCCTACCATTCACATACACTGCACCTTGCCCATGGAGGTACCTTGGGCTTACCTTAGGGGATGCCTTACATGTAAGGAAAGGGAAGGTTTGGGCCTAGCAGGTGGGTGCACTTGCCAGGACAACAGGGCAGTTTACAACTGTGCGTGCAGACACTACAGTGGTAGGTCTGAGATACATTTACAGGGCTACTCATGTGGGTGGCACAACCAGTGCTGCAAGCCCACTAGTAGCATTTGATTTACAGGTCCTGGCACACACCGTGCACTTTATTAGAGAATTACCAGTAAATCAAATGCCAATCATGGATAACCAATCACTGTCACAATTTATACAGAGAGCATATGCACTTTAGCACTGGTCAGCAGTGGTAAAGTGCCCAGAATCCTTTAGCCAGCGAAAACAGGGTCAGAAAAATAGGCGGCAAAAGGCAAAACGTTGTGAGATAAACCTGTCGAAAGGGCCAGGTCTAACACCTGACATTCACTTTTTCGAGTGTTCTATCATTGGGCTCCCTAACCATTAAAGAGATAGGGGCCTAAATGTTGCAAGCAGTGGCACATTGTACATTTTTATCAGGGAGAAATTTCACCGAAACCACTGTTCAACTACGCCAGAATGCCTCTATCTACAAAAGCACAGTGTAAGCTGTCAATATTTCATGTTACATACTGACAGCGCTTAATTTGTAAAAAAACAAGTAAGTGTCAGGGCCCTCCTTGGGAGGCCATTGCAGCCTAAAACACCTATTGCCCCTGCTAGCTCTACCAATGACAGTACCAAACCAGCTACTAACCATCACACTCCTACAAGTGTGAAAGTTCGGGAATGTTCCAGGACCCCAAAGCTATAGGAATGGCTTGGGCAGCAGGTATCAGTCAGTTTCTAATGCATATTGAATTAGTAAACAATTGTTGTTGTGCTTACTCTAAATCAGACAAACAGTCCACCATGTGGCAGAATGTCATATAGTGCCGGTGCTGCCAATTAACCCCTTCGCTGCTGCGGACATTCCGCTGCAGCGCTGGGGGGGGCAGGGGGGCAGCGCGGTGGGCCTGTGCTCATGACGGAGCCGCTCCGTCATGAGCCACAGTTGAGCTGTGCTCATGATGGAACGGTTCCGTCATGACTCCGCCCATTTGCGTTGTCGCCCCGCACAGGCGGGGAAACAGCGCCGCGCAGGCGGAGCGGCCGCCGACAGGATTGTCATGACGGAACCGTTCCGTCATGAGCACACGCCAACCGTGGCTCATGACGGAACGGTTCCGTCATGAGCAGGGAAGGGGTTAAGTGCCGGTGCCGAGCACCTGAAACCACCCGCTCAAATTAAGCCCTGCATATTGACAGTTTACACTTTCTAAATGGTTACCACCTGTGCTTGGCAGGCACCAGCCATTCCACGCATAGCAACCTCAAAATGGTCACATAGCATTTGTTCATGCCATTGCGAGTCACAAGTGCACCCTTTGGCCTGTCCTCTTTCCTTGCAACTCACAAGGGTTTTTAATCTTGGCGTGGAGAAGGGAGTGGCGGGAGGAGGAGAGAAAGAGGAAGAAATTGAAGGCCAGGGTAATGCAGGATAAAAGTATCTTGATTTAGAATGGCCTATTCGAATCGAAATGCACTTTTCTGCACGGCAAATTGAGGCTGTGCATTACTTCCAGCATGTTCAGGAATTTGTTTACAGTGTGATTCCTTGAAACCTAATTTCTTAATTCTGTTTTTTTCTTCGCAGTCAGTCTATTTGACAAAACAATTAGGAAAATATATGATGTCTCAAGTATACTCTTTAGTCCCTATTCCTTCGGCCATTACCCCAAAATATAAAAACAAACAATTCAATAAACCCTTTTGTACACAAATTAAAGAAAGAATCCTCAAGACTTGGCGAAAAAATGATGTAAAAATTGTATATAAAAAAATTATCATAATGAGCATAAATCAATCTGAGTAATAGGGTGCAGCATACATTCGAGGAGGCAATCCTACAATTTTATGCATTTACATGTACTACTCTAATAAATGTCATGAAATTCTACAATCTTTAATTCGGGCAACACACCTGTTCAGAAGAAACACATAGGCAAAATTATACATCATTGATACAACATTATACTCAGTATGGTGAATGAATTATTAGTTAAAAATGAAAACATCAAGCAAACCACAAATGTATACAGAACATGAGAGCAGATCCCTCATCCTATACAGTTAGTACTCTACATATAGGTAAATCGACACCAATCTGTCTTCCTAGGCCCAGCTAGTCAATGCATATTTACAAAGTGTTGGTTTGAATTTTGGATTTTATTCTTGAATACAGTGCAAACGTTTAAAATGTGAGCATATACCTAAAAAACAATGTCATATAATAAGTCTCTAGCACACTTCTTATTATTGGTATACATAATCTTCAAATGCATAATAACAATAGAACACACTATACCTTTGTTGAAACAAACCGTATGATCTTCGCAAATTAATTTTTTTCCTTCCCTCTGTATTTAAACAATTTATTATTTTAGGTGCTTTTGAATATCTTAAGACCCAAGGACAACAAGTAACCATTCTTAAATTCTAACTTGGACGTCTTTCAAATTCTTTTCATGCCATCTTCACAAAAAAAATCCATAAAAGTACAGGCAGTAGAGAGACCTCAAGATACACATTTAACTTCACACCATGACACCCATGCTGGGAATTTCACATGCAGCGAAACTAAACACGAACCTCTGTATGTGACCTGCTGAAGGGCAGGTTGAAGTTAACTTGTTGTGGAGCTCAGGAGTGACTGCTGACTGGCTGTCAGTACACAAAGAGGTTGTAGAAGTATCTCTGCCTGCGGGTGTGAGCTGGTCTGTCTTCACGTGAGACACTAGCTTCCCCGCTCTGCTGCACGAAAGCTAGAATCCATTTGGACAGTAACGATGCAGCAGGATTCCACCTTTTCGACACATTCCTGATAATTATGTTAGCCTAAAACGTATGGAAAGTTGGAATCATGCATGCAGGGCCAGTGATCATTAGACACTAGGGCTCCTTTCCGGGCCCCAACAGTCCCTCAAGCTTCAGTTAACTGCATGTACACCCTTTAACCATGTAACTTAGCAGACACCTACTATATCTGTAAAGATTACCTCTTCCCTTCCTTCTCTTTGCAGGCTGATTCCCTTCCTCTATAAGTCGAATTTCAACCCTAAAGACTCCTTAACGACTGGTGTGGATAGACTCTGTCTTTAACATTACAGACCTCGGGTCTTAGACCTACAAGACCATTACAGTAAAGATACAACTCGTAAATGACCTCTGTGAATACCAAAAGTTGTAAAGTTAGACTTTTGTCTCAGATTGCCTTTGTTAATCGAGCCCGTTTTCTCTAAACGTGCCCATATTTTCCCTATCTCTGGAAACTGCATACCTGCACTTACTGACTCCATATTTATAAGAGTAAACCCTGTCCCTACTTGTTTATTCCAGTTCCCTTCCCCCGCAGATCCTTTACCTACCACTGCCAATAATTTCTTTACCCTTGTCGTTTTACCCCACTCATACATCAATTCCCACTTGCAAATAATACTCCTAGCCCCAAAGACTCTAGAAAGAACAATAATTTGCTACTGTGTCAATGCTTTTCCCCTTCCTATAGGTTTATGCTTTACTTCTACAAATGATCCCCCATTACTCATTAGCAAAGCTCTTCAGAAACACAGAAACAAAGTCAGATTAAACATGTGAATGTCTTCACAATAAATGAGTGTGGATGAGTTGAAGAGCATGTCGATGAATGCCTTCATCTCACTGTGCTGCCAACTTACAAGATGCCCCATTCAGTTTTGTATGACAGTCTAGGCTTTACGGGCTACATTATTGTTTAGATTTTTTACTGCGGAACGCTTACAGTTACCCTAAATGCTCTAATATGTTTCAAGGACTACTTATCAATAGCTAAAACTGTTAAATACATAACTAGATTAGCTTAAAGTGGGTTATGACAGCTTCTGATGCAGTAGTTGCTGCACCTCACTGGTGAATGGTGTGTCAAGTCGTTTTATGGTATGATACTCACAGTTTGTAAAGTGTGCTTACACCCCAAAGGGCCACATGTCCCTGGCAGAGAAAGAGCCGGAACCATTCTGACAGCAATTGTAAGGGGTTATTTAGAGTTTTGTGGATGCCGGATGTCTGACAAAAGTTGGGCTATGCCTTCTGCGCTATTTTGAGTGTATTCCAATGAATGCACATTAAATCCACGGAACTCCAAGTAAGTTCCTTGTACATCTGTTGTTTGTGAAAATAGCTAAGTCTTAATCAGTTGACAAAATGGATCTAGGTTATGTGTTTTCCATGAGGAAGGTGAAGGGTTATCCCAAGTGCCGAAGCTAGCACAAAAAAGATTGACCGCTCTAGACTCTGCTGGTGGAGATGGGGCACCAGGAGTTGTTCTAGATCATTCAAGCATAGGGAACAAACAGGAAAGTGTTTAGGAGTGAGATTTAAAAAAAGAAGAGGGGCGGGGGTATAACCAAAGACAACTTGTAGTGACTACTGCGCAGAACTGACTGTTGGGATGCCCACTACACAGCACTGGTTGTTCAGATCAATGATGCACTGGGGTGGCTGATGGAATGAGTACTGAATAACTCAGGCTGATGCAATTCATAGTGTACAGTACAGGCCCGTAGGGTAAATGCTGCTGAGCACGGGTAGAAAGGGCAGACAACTAATCGACTTAAGGCACTGGTCACTGGTTGATGGGCTCTTCTAAAATTTGCAACATCCAACCTCTTGATGGTCCAAGAAAGTTGACAAGTATGCACTAGGTGATGGGGCTGTTTCATGAAGCGCACCAGTAATGACTGCTTCATTGGACTTACATAAAGAGTAATATGGTAAATAGTGTTAATCTCTAGCTGATGGACTGGCTTCGTGCCAGCTGTGTGCTGGGGTGAATACTGGTTGGTGGGACTAATCCTGTACATATTTATTTCAGTGCTTTTGGAATGCCAGGTATGTTGTTTGACAGCCACATTAAAGTCACTGAACTGCACAGACTGATGTCTACCTGAGGCCACCAACTTAAATGAACAGAGGGAGGGATTGGTGTTCAGCGTTGATTGTTGTCGATGAATACTGTACTATGCTGACCCGTGGACTTTCTTTTTTTTTCTTTTTTTTTTTTTTTTTTTAGGCCATGCTTTCTCCTTTATTACAGACCTAAACATTTAATGCGTTGAGAATTAATTTTGCTTAAGTGTCTTCTAGTACGTTGTTATTCTTTTTTTTTTTTTTTTTTTATTTTTTTATTTGTGCTTGTGATTACAACAGAGAATAAAAACGAAAGAAAGAGCAAATGAAAAAGTACAAGATAATTGTAGGCATGTATAATCCTGACACAGACACTTAATAAGCAATAGAACAGAAAGAAAAGAACAGGTTAATAAGAATGCTTCCATCATTTATCATAACAATGTAATTCAACATTAGTGGGCGTTTATATTACATCTTACAATAGTACTAAGTGCCTGACTGCTTAGCCTAAGTAGGATAGGTATTAACCTATCCATGCCTCAAGTGGGGCCCAAATCTTTCTACCAAACTCACGCCTGGCTCTACCCCACCTAGCCCAGACACCGGACTCCAGGTTATATAGTGCTAGAATCCTCCTTCTCCAATCAAAGAAGGTAGGTGACCCAGGACTTATCCACTCTGAGGTGATACAAAGACGGACCATTGCCATAGCTATTAACAGGAAGGCTGACGAGTAACGGGGCCGTATATGCTCACTATTGCTTTGATACCCACAGATAACTAACTCGGGTGAGAGAACAGCTGGGATGCCTAGATTGACTTTGAGGAACTGCTCTACGTCCTTCAAAAAAGGCTTCAGCTTATGACATCCGAAGAACATATGGACATCGTCGGCCGCCATTAACCCACACCTTGGGCAACTATGCCCCACACAGCCCGCCCACTTAGATATCTTGGCTGGCGTATAATACAAGTCAAATAGAGCCATGTAGCACTGAGATCGTAGACTGCCAGAAATGAGGACCCTACCGGCCAATTCCAAAGAGGTGGCTATATCTATTCCTGTTACACCAAATTTGGCTTCTAATTTTAATGTGGACGCAGAAATATCGTCAGGAAGCTGTGTTAGTAAATGGCGATAGATTACCCCTATTTTAGATCGCCTGGCAATAAGCTCAATCAGCATTATCTTCGCGAATAGTCCTTCAGTCTCCAATTTGCTTTTTTCTATAAAACTACGGAGCTGTAAATATTTAAAGAAATCAGGTGTGTTGAGCTGATACCTCTCCTTAAGGTGTGCAAAAGAGGCCAGCCTCCCTTCATACCCTAAGTTGCCAAGCACAGTTAGTCCTAAAGCTGACCAATTAAGAGTAACTTGATCCTGAAAGACTGCTGGCAATAGCCGGGATGCAGAAAAGGGTGTATAGAAATTAATGTTGGGAACTGAAAATTTACGACGGACCTTACGCCATACCGAAAACATGGACCAAATGACCTTAAACCTAGTTCTTTTATAATAGCTTGGTTCTATCACCCGAACCAGAACTCGTTTAACATCTTCACCCAGCCCAATTTCAAAAATTGAGGGCCTACAGGCCAGAGAGGGGCCGGCGGCGTCTCCCAATAGTGGTAACCCAAAGTATTGAATCATTGAGGACCAGAAATAAACTAACAGACTAGGGACCCCCCAACCACCACGTGAACGAGACTGGAGCATCCATTTAGCTGCCCTTCTGGGCTGCTTGTACCCCCAAAGAAACCTGCTGCAAATCCTATCTGCCAAAGCTAAGCTGGAATGAGGCATCTCCAAGGGTATTGTTCTAAAAATATATAAAAATTTAGGCAAAATCAGCATCTTGAGGACGTTGCATCGGCCATAAAGGGAAAGATGGAGATTATCCAGCCTTGCCAATATTGTTTTTACCGAGTTAATTATAGGCAGAATGTTTAAATCTGGGATAGTGCCTACATGTGCTGTAATATATACGCCCAAATATTTTGCAGACTGCACTATTGGGGCATCTGAGGGACCCATAGCTGTAGATTGAATTACTTGGGTCTTAGCAGCATTGAGCTTGTAACCTGAGAAGGCTCCATACTGATCTGCTATGCTTTTGACAGCCGTAAAGGCAGACGAGACCTCTGAGGTCAGAACTACAATATCATCGGCATAGGCTAGTACCTTATAATCCGTTGAGTGAATCGTAACTGGTCGGATGTCCTGCGCTTTCTCAATTAAACATAGAAAAGGCTCTATATACAACGCAAAGAGAAGGGGGGAACACGGGCAGCCCTGACGGGTACCCCTTCCTACTAAGAATGGCTTAGAAACCAGCCCCGCAACTGAGACAGTGGCTTTAGGAGTAGAATACAAAGATTGAACTGCATGGATAAATTCAGGGCCCAGGCCCTTCCAACTTAAAACCTCCCATAGAAAAGGCCAGGCGACCCTGTCGAATGCTTTTTCAGCATCCAGCAGGATCGCCCCAACAGGTGATGATGTTGCCTGGGCCCAGTCCAATAATGCCACCACTCGAGATACATGATTTGCTGTATCTCTACCTGGGATAAAGCCATGCTGACGTAACGAGACCAAAGGAGTGATTATAGCAGCCAATCTGGATGAAAGAATTTTGGCAAAAATTTTATTATCCGAGTTTATGAGTGATATGGGCCTAAATGAGGCAGGATCCAATTCAGGCTTATCTTTTTTTTTAAAGAGAATAATGTTAGTCAGGGTCCAGGATTCAGGAATGCTTCCCAATTGTGCGGCCCTCAAAACTGGGAGAAGAACCCGACGAATCTCCTGAGTGAATGCTTTGTAAACCTCTAATGGGACTGCATCCGGGCCTGCTGCTTTACCATTAGCCAATGCTCCAATTGCTATCTCAACCTCCTCCCATTCGATGGGGGCCGAAAGGACGCTTTTCTGTTGATCTGTCGGTTGAATAGTTGGCAGACTGGCCAGGAAAGCTGCAGCATGCTGGCCTGTGTTTGCAACGCAATTCCCGGCTTCCTTGTAAAGATCTTTGTAAAACTGTTGGAATACCTCGAGAATCCCTTCTGGGGTTTCAAAAAGCTGACCTTGTGAATTCTGTATCTTAGTGACAAGATTAGCCAATCCCTTCTGCTGAAGTCTCTTTGCCAAAACCCTGCCTGACCGCTCTCCCATTTCAAACATCTCGGAGCGGTATTGTAAGAATTTAGCGGCTAAATCCTGACTAAAAAACTCCAGCAGAGAGGCCCTAGTCTTAGCTATTTTGGCTTGAATTTGCGTAATGCCTCTACCTTCTCTTACAGCTTCAATCAATTCTGTCTCTACTGTGCTTAACACTGCCAAACGCTCGTAAATTTGTCGCTGGGCTACTTTACGACGAAAGAAGGAAAAACTCCTGGTCTCACCCCTCAAAGCTGCCTTAAATGAATCCCACACCACATTTTCAGAGGCTGTGCCAACATTAAAATCAAAGAATTCACTAATCCAGCATTTCATATGGTCTATATAGGCCTGTTCTGTCAGCAATTTTCTTTCGAACGTCCAAGCCCTGAATTCTAGTACCTTCTGTGGGAGAATGTATTCTACAATAAGTAGGTTGTGATCAGATAATACCCTTGGATGCAGTGCGATGGATGATGACAAAACCAACTGTTCAGATATAAAAAAAAAATCTAACCGGGACATTTTATTATGTGGGGCCGAATAATATGTGAATCCGTCTAATAATTGATTATGGAACTGCCAGCAGTCCAACAAGCAATGCTCTTGCACTAAGGCTTGTAATGCCCGGAACACCCTGGGCTTTTTCCCAAAATAGTTTTGGTCCGTAGATAGATTAATACTAACCGCTAAATTGATATTGAAATCTCCACAGAGAAAAGTAGGGTTAGGGTACAAGGCCAGCTCAGTATTCAGGTGGTGCAAAACTGCCGGATCGTCTAAGTTTGCCCCATAAACCGTACATATTGTGTAGGACCTAAAGTTTAAAATTACCTCAACAATTGCCCACCTGCCTGCACCATCTTGACTAGTCCTTCTACAAGTACAGAGACCTCGTCGTGCCAAAACCGCCACCCCCCTGATCTTAGTAGTTTGACGAGAGCAACCAATTAATTCAAATCCAGGTATCCGAAGCATACACCTCTCATTCCAGGGAATGTGGGTCTCTTGAATACAAATCAGATCCAGCCGTAAAGCTAACACAAATTTTGAGAAAAGGGCCCTTTTCCTTCCGTTATTTAGCCCACAAATATTCCAGGAAGCTATCCTAATTTTTGCTTGCGCCATTCAATGAAAATACAGATACCTGTACTATGACAGTAAGTTTCTGACTTTAAACGACAACCAGCAAATCTCTTTTCTGTGTCAAATCCATCAAAAATTAGTGAACTACACATAACTAAGTTGAGCCACAAGCATTTTTTAATACTAAAAATAACCCTCCTCCACCCAAAACAACTCCCCACCCCACCGCCCCCCCTCCCACCTACCCCTACAAAGGGCAACAGGGCCTTGCCCCTTGCGATGGAGGAGCCGGCAAGACTCACATACCTGAGAGCCATCACCACACTATATGTAAAGAAATACCCCTGTAGTTTAGTAGCACCTGACTTCAACAGCATTAATTCATCCTAGTGCTATAAACTAAACTAGTGAGGGCCTATAGTAGATCATATAAGAAATTCAAACATTAACATTATAAGATTTCAAGTGTGGGCCCGAAAAGGGGAAAATAAAGAAAGTATTGATCATATTATGATGAGCGCCAACTGCTGATCACCACAAATCTAGTCATGCTTTTCCTTATAACGAATCCAGATAGTCCTTAGCTTTTACTTCGGATTGAAAAAACTTAACTTGACCCTTAAAAATAACCTTGAGCTTTGAAGGGAAAAGCAAAAATGCCTGAGCCCCCTTTGACTGAAAGGGGGTAATTAGCTGCCGAAGGTGCCACCTTCGCTCGACAGTAACAGGACAAAAATCAGGGCGCACAAAAAATTGACACCCCTTGGCAGATCTTTTTCTATCTGGGCGTGCCAAATCAAAAAGTTTCTCCCTGGCCAAAAAATTATTTAGACAAATGAGGATAGCTCTTGGCTTATCCGAAGCATGGTTAGAACCCCCACTCTGCTTAAATGGATAGCGATGGGCTCGTAGCACTTCTGTCCCCCAGTCCCACTGCTGAATCTCTGGGAATGATTCTGCGAATAATTCAACAATGAATCTTCGAGTGTCTGATCCTTCAATCCCTTCAGGAACACCAAGGACTCGAAGGTTATTGCGACGTGCCCTATTTTCAAGATCCGTGAGTTTCCATATGATGTCTTCCCGCTGTGACTGGATGGTCGCAGTTAAATTTTTTTGTGCACTTAGATCGTCCTCTAACGTAGAGATTCTCTCTTCAGCCTCGCTTACTCTTGTGGCGATCTCGGTGCAAGTTTTTGCGACCCGCCGTATGGAATTCTGGAGGCGACGACAAGCTCCTTGTGTCCGAGCGCTTTCCTGCCTTGACTCTTCCCTGTGGGCCATTATGGATTGATAAATCACTGCCAATGTAATTTCCGTTGGAGGAGAGCCAGGGATTGACCCATGGTTAATAGCATCTATTGAAGATAGCCCAGGTATAGGGGGGTCAACAGATGGGGTCCGTCCAGAAAACGAGTAATCCCAAGTAAGGGAGCCAGCTTCCAAGTGCTCCTGCTCTGGTATTCTTGCAGATTTCTGAACTGTCCTGCTGACTGTATGTACAAGCTCACTGCTATCCCAGTCCCCCGGGTCACTGACATCAGACCAGTCCTTGCCTTCTATAGGATCTCCCTCCTCCTCCTCTGAGGACATAGTGTGATCTGAGAGAGAGTAGAACTTATCTGTAGCGTCAGCCTCGACCCGTACAGTCTGGGGGCCATCCAGATTTGAGCTTGCCTCCCCAGTACAGATGAACGAAATGCCATCAGCTGGAACTACAGCTCCCAGAATCCCTTCTGATTGAGTAGGCCCCACAGGGGCCAGAGCAGAAACAGAGCTGGCTGCTGGGGTAGGCACACCTAAATGTTTAGGAGCAATAACCTCTGGGGCTGAAAGAGCTGTAGAAACGTTAGAACCATTTAAAACATTTAAGCCACTCACGGGAGATTTCTTAGCAGTTTTAACAATGGCTTTAGCTTTAGTAATCATCGCTGTTGCCGCCACAGCAGCTGCTCTCTCACGTCTCCCCCCTACAATATGTGGCGTTTTTGAATGCTCGCCTGCCTTGCAAAACATGCTGGGGATGATCTGACCTGTTTTGCAAGTCCCGGTGCTGACCGAAGAGCCTGGAGCCGCCTCCTGGTTGGTGGGACTAATCCTGTACATATTTATTTCAGTGCTTTTGGAATGCCAGGTATGTTGTTTGACAGCCACATTAAAGTCACTGAACTGCACAGACTGATGTCTACCTGAGGCCACCAACTTAAATGAACAGAGGGAGGGATTGGTGTTCAGCGTTGATTGTTGTCGATGAATACTGTACTATGCTGACCCGTGGACTTTCTACCGCACGATAACAGGGAGACTGCAGTACAAGCATAGTTGGTCACTTAGTTACTGTACAGTACTGACTGATGTTGCTTACAGTGCAGAATAGACTTGAAGATTTCAGAGATGGAGTAGAGACGATCTGAGCCAGATTTGAGAGGAGAGACGAGGTCCAGGCCTAGTCCTATCTTAAATCCCAATGTTATCACAGCAGCAGGGAAGGGTGGAGTAATGAACCATTTCAAATGATGCTTACAGCTCATGTAGGATGGCGGATGCTTTTTTACTTCAATTGAACCTTGAGGTTTTCCCAAGTGCCAATGATGTCCGACTATTTCACAGCAACAGTGAAAACGTACTTAGGCTCTAGCAGGAAGGTTGCGAGTTTCAATATTATGGATCACATACAGGAATGTTTTCTTACAATGTGTGTGAGTGTGCCCGGCAACGGTCCACTGGCAATATGCTTGTGTTTGTTTGACTTTTTAGCATCAAGAGAGCATTTTCTGATGGGTGGTTTGATGTAAGAACTTTGAGGCGTTGGTGTAGATACAATGGTAAAAGGAAAAGCTAAAATGTATCACTCTTAAAGTGGACATTAAAAAAATCTGATGTTAATGACATAAGTGGAACTGACCCAAATGTGTTTTGAGAGAGACCTGCTGCCTAAGAAGTAAATCCATAGGTTTGCAGCCAGTACTAGGCACAGTTACTGTCAATCATCTGTGGCTGGGTCAGACATCCTGTGGCTTGACAGACTGGTGATGAAGAAAGGGGTACAAAGGTCTGTTTCAGCTATAAGAAAGACCACATGACGAAGTGTACCTGAGTTTCCATATGGATAACATCTTACTGATGCATTCAGCTATATTCTGATATCCACCTATGAGAGAAGACTCCCAAACAAGGAAGTAAAAGGTAGGGAAGAAAACAGACTTCATAAAATATATTTATAATAATACGCTGCTCGAACGTATCATGTGGACAAAAGAAAATGCAGTTCAGAAGAAGTAATAGTTTTAAAATGCGTGCACAAGACCAAAAAAGAAAAAGAAAAAAAAGTAAGCTGAGGCCTCACTAAGTATTTCTTTTTAAAGGAAACTGTGGATTTAAATTATGCCTCATCCTCATATAGGAGACAGAAGGATCACCAAACCTGTTCTTTTAGGTGTGGTGGCTGCAGGGTAGGTTTGGCATACATCAGCACGGATCTTTCTTAACTAAGTGCTTGTCCACTGAACAAGATATCTTCTGCGGAGTAAGAGCAGGATTCTGATGGAATATTTATCATAAAGTAAAGGGCTCTTTTCTGGCAACTAACAAGACCTCTTTTATGATTGGATACAGACAAATGGAAATTCGTTTTACATTGTGGCCACGCTTCTGGCAATAAAGTCAGTATGATGACAAAAAGACTAAAACATCACACAGGCTGCACACAAATTAACTCTCCAATGCCAGAGCACTCCTATTCTGCCTTGAGTGACTGATTCAGTGAAAATGGTGGCGTAAACTCTCTGGAAAGATCGGAATCTTCCCCATCACATATTAACCCAGCTCTTGAAACCACAGGGAAGCTTTCTCAAACCAGACTTCTGTTAGTTAATGGTAAAGAAAAACATTGGCAGGTAACAAGGTGGTTAGGAAGTTTTGGTTGCCCTCCGTGGCACAGCAGCATCATCAAACAAAAGTTCCATGATGGAAGAGGCAAGATCAAGGGCGATTTTTGAAATTTGGTCTTTGAATTCCCGTTAAAATTGGCAACAATTGCTGACATAAAATGGCTCAGAAATGTGAGTACCTTTATGGCCTACTGTTCCTTTGCCTGACAGGGCTCTACCTCCTCTTTTGGTACGCTTCCAGGACATGATCTCAATGCTGCCATATCACACAGTTGGTAACAGTACGGTATATAAATGACATTAGAATACGTCTTCAGGGCGGTCCATAACCAAAGGGACTTTGTATACCCTTTGTACACAGAAATGTGTCCCAGTGTGCTTTTTATATTACACCCCTTACAAAAGCTTGCAGGAACATAATCATTTTTAGGTCTCGCCTGACCCAGCGCATGCGCTGGTCTGGCAAGACTTATTGAGAGGGCTCCAAAAAGTGCTACCAGGCCAGCCTAGAGTCACAGTGCATGTGCGTGGGCGCGCGCGCCGCGCTTTACCGCCATTACTTTCTGTTTCGCGGCCGCTTTGATGTTTGATCGTGATCACTTTCACTTTCACGGCCGCATGGCTGCTATGCATAGCCAATAGGTCTCGCTTTTGGGACCTTATAAGTATTTGGTTATGCAACTGTTGCATGGCTAAACACTTATAAGGTCCCAAAGGCGAGACCTATTGGCTATGCCAATGCTTGTTAGGTCTCGCCTGACCCAGCACATGCGCTAGTCTGGCGAGACTTATTGAGAGGGCTCCAAAAAGGGCTACCAGGCCAGCCTAGAGCTACAGTGCATGTGCGCGGGCGCGCGCTTTACCGCGATTACTTTCACTTTTGCGGCCGCACGGCCGCTTTGATGATTGATCGTGATCGCGATCACTTTCACTTTCGCGGCCGCACGGCATACCCAATAGTTCTCGCTTTTGGGACCTTATAAGTATTTAGTTATGCAACTGTTGCAGGGCTAAACACTTAAAAGGTCCCAAAGGCGAGACCTATTGGCTATGCCAATGCTTGTTATTATTTACTTCTATGCTTAGGAGTAGGTGATCTTATTTTTCGCAGACGTTGAGAGCCATTAATTCTTTTCTCAATTGCATTCCTTTGATAGATTCGTTTACAAAATGGTATTCGGCACAAGGCCATAAAATAATAAATATAGATACATGTTGTTGAAATGAATAGAACATTACAGTGGAATCTCGAGCCATTCACAATACCTTTAACAAATTCCATCAACAATACAAAGTGAATAAACACAGCATTAGTCAATAGAGGAGGTCAAAGTCTTCCTGATTTTAAGTGCTTAACGAGTATATACTGATGCAAAACAAAATTCAGACTCTAGCAGTTGGAGATGGAGCAGACAGAAAAAGAATTAAAACCAAAAGAGCGCAGTAATGGGCATGAAAAAACGCCCTTGGTCTAGAATAAAAACTTCAAAAAACATAAAATGTGCCACTGTTTGCTTAGAAAAGCCATCACAAGGACAGGGAGGTAAAATAGAGAATCACAACAGGTTACTACGGCCACTCATATTAAGAGGCATATCCTTGATCAGGTTTGGACAGTCAACATTACCATGTCCCCTGTATCAGTTTCACCGTGCACATGGTCAGATCACCATGTAATTAAATTAATTATTCATGACAATTTTTCGACCAAAACACCCTGCTCAGGAGGTGGCACACACAGAAATTAGAATAAGATCGAGAAATCCTAATTTCTTGACTCACTTGCTAACTCTATTTCTCTTGTTAATTCTTCTATCAACTTGGCAGATGCACAGTTAACCAGCTGCCTACTGGCTGCTAGCGACAAGTTTGCGCCCCCCAGGAAGATTCATGCCACTTGTCGCCACGATGCCCAGAAATGGATTTCCACCGAGTTTAAAATACGGCAATTGGAAAGAAAGTGGAGACGCAACTACTCATCTGAAGATAAATGGATTTATTTAAACACCTTGAAAACATATAAAAAATCTATCCTGACTGCCAAAGCGGCATACTTCTCTTTAAAAATTCTGTCTTCAACTATTCGCTCAAAGGAGATTTTTTCCATAGTGAATGAGCTGTCTAATCCCGACAGAATTTCAATCAAGCCTACCCCTTCCCAAACCTTTTGCAACTCACTGAATCTTTTCTTCATTGACAAATTTAAAAATAAAGTCCAGTATCCCGGCCTGCCAAAATCTGGACTCTAGCTTGCATCCTACCCAAAACCATAGCACCTTTACACATATTCCTATAATCCATGAGCACACCCTTGTGGATCTCCTTTCTAAAGTCAAATCTGGCTCCCCCACTGACTGCTGCCCTCCTAGCATCTTGAAGGAAATCTTTACTGCCCTTCCCAGCCCTGCTCTCAATCTTTTAAACGAGTCACTGTCCCAGGGTATCGTCCCCACCACTTTTAAGGAGGCAAATGTCGTCCCCCTTTTGAAGAAGGCGGGTGCAGATCCGCTAATTTTAACTAACTATCGACCAATCTCGCTTCTTCCTTACCTAGCCAAGGTTTTGGAAGCCGATGTCATGAGATGTCTCCCTTATTTCTCGGAGGAATCTGAATTTCTTTATTCCCACCAAGCGGTGTTCCGCCCGGCTCATTCTACCGAGGCGGTGATCCTTACAGTGTTGGACACTCTCCGTAGCAAGGTCGATGGTGGCTCCTTGCAGACTCTCGTCCTGCTTGACCTTTCCGCCGCCTTCGACACGGTCGTCCATAACCTTTTGGTCGACCGGGTGAGGGACGCGGGAATCTCGGGAATCTTGGCTTCTAATTTTAATGTGGACGCAGAAATATCGTCAGGAAGCTGTGTTAGTAAATGGCGATAGATTACCCCTATTTTAGATCGCCTGGCAATAAGCTCAATCAGCATTATCTTCGCGAATAGTCCTTCAGTCTCCAATTTGCTTTTTTCTATAAAACTACGGAGCTGTAAATATTTAAAGAAATCAGGTGTGTTGAGCTGATACCTCTCCTTAAGGTGTGCAAAAGAGGCCAGCCTCCCTTCATACCCTAAGTTGCCAAGCACAGTTAGTCCTAAAGCTGACCAATTAAGAGTAACTTGATCCTGAAAGACTGCTGGCAATAGCCGGGATGCAGAAAAGGGTGTATAGAAATTAATGTTGGGAACTGAAAATTTACGACGGACCTTACGCCATACCGAAAACATGGACCAAATGACCTTAAACCTAGTTCTTTTATAATAGCTTGGTTCTATCACCCGAACCAGAACTCGTTTAACATCTTCACCCAGCCCAATTTCAAAAATTGAGGGCCTACAGGCCAGAGAGGGGCCGGCGGCGTCTCCCAATAGTGGTAACCCAAAGTATTGAATCATTGAGGACCAGAAATAAACTAACAGACTAGGGACCCCCCAACCACCACGTGAACGAGACTGGAGCATCCATTTAGCTGCCCTTCTGGGCTGCTTGTACCCCCAAAGAAACCTGCTGCAAATCCTATCTGCCAAAGCTAAGCTGGAATGAGGCATCTCCAAGGGTATTGTTCTAAAAATATATAAAAATTTAGGCAAAATCAGCATCTTGAGGACGTTGCATCGGCCATAAAGGGAAAGATGGAGATTATCCAGCCTTGCCAATATTGTTTTTACCGAGTTAATTATAGGCAGAATGTTTAAATCTGGGATAGTGCCTACATGTGCTGTAATATATACGCCCAAATATTTTGCAGACTGCACTATTGGGGCATCTGAGGGACCCATAGCTGTAGATTGAATTACTTGGGTCTTAGCAGCATTGAGCTTGTAACCTGAGAAGGCTCCATACTGATCTGCTATGCTTTTGACAGCCGTAAAGGCAGACGAGACCTCTGAGGTCAGAACTACAATATCATCGGCATAGGCTAGTACCTTATAATCCGTTGAGTGAATCGTAACTGGTCGGATGTCCTGCGCTTTCTCAATTAAACATAGAAAAGGCTCTATATACAACGCAAAGAGAAGGGGGGAACACGGGCAGCCCTGACGGGTACCCCTTCCTACTAAGAATGGCTTAGAAACCAGCCCCGCAACTGAGACAGTGGCTTTAGGAGTAGAATACAAAGATTGAACTGCATGGATAAATTCAGGGCCCAGGCCCTTCCAACTTAAAACCTCCCATAGAAAAGGCCAGGCGACCCTGTCGAATGCTTTTTCAGCATCCAGCAGGATCGCCCCAACAGGTGATGATGTTGCCTGGGCCCAGTCCAATAATGCCACCACTCGAGATACATGATTTGCTGTATCTCTACCTGGGATAAAGCCATGCTGACGTAACGAGACCAAAGGAGTGATTATAGCAGCCAATCTGGATGAAAGAATTTTGGCAAAAATTTTATTATCCGAGTTTATGAGTGATATGGGCCTAAATGAGGCAGGATCCAATTCAGGCTTATCTTTTTTTTTAAAGAGAATAATGTTAGTCAGGGTCCAGGATTCAGGAATGCTTCCCAATTGTGCGGCCCTCAAAACTGGGAGAAGAACCCGACGAATCTCCTGAGTGAATGCTTTGTAAACCTCTAATGGGACTGCATCCGGGCCTGCTGCTTTACCATTAGCCAATGCTCCAATTGCTATCTCAACCTCCTCCCATTCGATGGGGGCCGAAAGGACGCTTTTCTGTTGATCTGTCGGTTGAATAGTTGGCAGACTGGCCAGGAAAGCTGCAGCATGCTGGCCTGTGTTTGCAACGCAATTCCCGGCTTCCTTGTAAAGATCTTTGTAAAACTGTTGGAATACCTCGAGAATCCCTTCTGGGGTTTCAAAAAGCTGACCTTGTGAATTCTGTATCTTAGTGACAAGATTAGCCAATCCCTTCTGCTGAAGTCTCTTTGCCAAAACCCTGCCTGACCGCTCTCCCATTTCAAACATCTCGGAGCGGTATTGTAAGAATTTAGCGGCTAAATCCTGACTAAAAAACTCCAGCAGAGAGGCCCTAGTCTTAGCTATTTTGGCTTGAATTTGCGTAATGCCTCTACCTTCTCTTACAGCTTCAATCAATTCTGTCTCTACTGTGCTTAACACTGCCAAACGCTCGTAAATTTGTCGCTGGGCTACTTTACGACGAAAGAAGGAAAAACTCCTGGTCTCACCCCTCAAAGCTGCCTTAAATGAATCCCACACCACATTTTCAGAGGCTGTGCCAACATTAAAATCAAAGAATTCACTAATCCAGCATTTCATATGGTCTATATAGGCCTGTTCTGTCAGCAATTTTCTTTCGAACGTCCAAGCCCTGAATTCTAGTACCTTCTGTGGGAGAATGTATTCTACAATAAGTAGGTTGTGATCAGATAATACCCTTGGATGCAGTGCGATGGATGATGACAAAACCAACTGTTCAGATATAAAAAAAAAATCTAACCGGGACATTTTATTATGTGGGGCCGAATAATATGTGAATCCGTCTAATAATTGATTATGGAACTGCCAGCAGTCCAACAAGCAATGCTCTTGCACTAAGGCTTGTAATGCCCGGAACACCCTGGGCTTTTTCCCAAAATAGTTTTGGTCCGTAGATAGATTAATATTAACCGCTAAATTGATATTGAAATCTCCACAGAGAAAAGTAGGGTTAGGGTACAAGGCCAGCTCAGTATTCAGGTGGTGCAAAACTGCCGGATCGTCTAAGTTTGCCCCATAAACCGTACATATTGTGTAGGACCTAAAGTTTAAAATTACCTCAACAATTGCCCACCTGCCTGCACCATCTTGACTAGTCCTTCTACAAGTACAGAGACCTCGTCGTGCCAAAACCGCCACCCCCCTGATCTTAGTAGTTTGACGAGAGCAACCAATTAATTCAAATCCAGGTATCCGAAGCATACACCTCTCATTCCAGGGAATGTGGGTCTCTTGAATACAAATCAGATCCAGCCGTAAAGCTAACACAAATTTTGAGAAAAGGGCCCTTTTCCTTCCGTTATTTAGCCCACAAATATTCCAGGAAGCTATCCTAATTTTTGCTTGCGCCATTCAATGAAAATACAGATACCTGTACTATGACAGTAAGTTTCTGACTTTAAACGACAACCAGCAAATCTCTTTTCTGTGTCAAATCCATCAAAAATTAGTGAACTACACATAACTAAGTTGAGCCACAAGCATTTTTTAATACTAAAAATAACCCTCCTCCACCCAAAACAACTCCCCACCCCACCGCCCCCCCTCCCACCTACCCCTACAAAGGGCAACAGGGCCTTGCCCCTTGCGATGGAGGAGCCGGCAAGACTCACATACCTGAGAGCCATCACCACACTATATGTAAAGAAATACCCCTGTAGTTTAGTAGCACCTGACTTCAACAGCATTAATTCATCCTAGTGCTATAAACTAAACTAGTGAGGGCCTATAGTAGATCATATAAGAAATTCAAACATTAACATTATAAGATTTCAAGTGTGGGCCCGAAAAGGGGAAAATAAAGAAAGTATTGATCATATTATGATGAGCGCCAACTGCTGATCACCACAAATCTAGTCATGCTTTTCCTTATAACGAATCCAGATAGTCCTTAGCTTTTACTTCGGATTGAAAAAACTTAACTTGACCCTTAAAAATAACCTTGAGCTTTGAAGGGAAAAGCAAAAATGCCTGAGCCCCCTTTGACTGAAAGGGGGTAATTAGCTGCCGAAGGTGCCACCTTCGCTCGACAGTAACAGGACAAAAATCAGGGCGCACAAAAAATTGACACCCCTTGGCAGATCTTTTTCTATCTGGGCGTGCCAAATCAAAAAGTTTCTCCCTGGCCAAAAAATTATTTAGACAAATGAGGATAGCTCTTGGCTTATCCGAAGCATGGTTAGAACCCCCACTCTGCTTAAATGGATAGCGATGGGCTCGTAGCACTTCTGTCCCCCAGTCCCACTGCTGAATCTCTGGGAATGATTCTGCGAATAATTCAACAATGAATCTTCGAGTGTCTGATCCTTCAATCCCTTCAGGAACACCAAGGACTCGAAGGTTATTGCGACGTGCCCTATTTTCAAGATCCGTGAGTTTCCATATGATGTCTTCCCGCTGTGACTGGATGGTCGCAGTTAAATTTTTTTGTGCACTTAGATCGTCCTCTAACGTAGAGATTCTCTCTTCAGCCTCGCTTACTCTTGTGGCGATCTCGGTGCAAGTTTTTGCGACCCGCCGTATGGAATTCTGGAGGCGACGACAAGCTCCTTGTGTCCGAGCGCTTTCCTGCCTTGACTCTTCCCTGTGGGCCATTATGGATTGATAAATCACTGCCAATGTAATTTCCGTTGGAGGAGAGCCAGGGATTGACCCATGGTTAATAGCATCTATTGAAGATAGCCCAGGTATAGGGGGGTCAACAGATGGGGTCCGTCCAGAAAACGAGTAATCCCAAGTAAGGGAGCCAGCTTCCAAGTGCTCCTGCTCTGGTATTCTTGCAGATTTCTGAACTGTCCTGCTGACTGTATGTACAAGCTCACTGCTATCCCAGTCCCCCGGGTCACTGACATCAGACCAGTCCTTGCCTTCTATAGGATCTCCCTCCTCCTCCTCTGAGGACATAGTGTGATCTGAGAGAGAGTAGAACTTATCTGTAGCGTCAGCCTCGACCCGTACAGTCTGGGGGCCATCCAGATTTGAGCTTGCCTCCCCAGTACAGATGAACGAAATGCCATCAGCTGGAACTACAGCTCCCAGAATCCCTTCTGATTGAGTAGGCCCCACAGGGGCCAGAGCAGAAACAGAGCTGGCTGCTGGGGTAGGCACACCTAAATGTTTAGGAGCAATAACCTCTGGGGCTGAAAGAGCTGTAGAAACGTTAGAACCATTTAAAACATTTAAGCCACTCACGGGAGATTTCTTAGCAGTTTTAACAATGGCTTTAGCTTTAGTAATCATCGCTGTTGCCGCCACAGCAGCTGCTCTCTCACGTCTCCCCCCTACAATATGTGGCGTTTTTGAATGCTCGCCTGCCTTGCAAAACATGCTGGGGATGATCTGACCTGTTTTGCAAGTCCCGGTGCTGACCGAAGAGCCTGGAGCCGCCTCCTGGTTGGTGGGACTAATCCTGTACATATTTATTTCAGTGCTTTTGGAATGCCAGGTATGTTGTTTGACAGCCACATTAAAGTCACTGAACTGCACAGACTGATGTCTACCTGAGGCCACCAACTTAAATGAACAGAGGGAGGGATTGGTGTTCAGCGTTGATTGTTGTCGATGAATACTGTACTATGCTGACCCGTGGACTTTCTACCGCACGATAACAGGGAGACTGCAGTACAAGCATAGTTGGTCACTTAGTTACTGTACAGTACTGACTGATGTTGCTTACAGTGCAGAATAGACTTGAAGATTTCAGAGATGGAGTAGAGACGATCTGAGCCAGATTTGAGAGGAGAGACGAGGTCCAGGCCTAGTCCTATCTTAAATCCCAATGTTATCACAGCAGCAGGGAAGGGTGGAGTAATGAACCATTTCAAATGATGCTTACAGCTCATGTAGGATGGCGGATGCTTTTTTACTTCAATTGAACCTTGAGGTTTTCCCAAGTGCCAATGATGTCCGACTATTTCACAGCAACAGTGAAAACGTACTTAGGCTCTAGCAGGAAGGTTGCGAGTTTCAATATTATGGATCACATACAGGAATGTTTTCTTACAATGTGTGTGAGTGTGCCCGGCAACGGTCCACTGGCAATATGCTTGTGTTTGTTTGACTTTTTAGCATCAAGAGAGCATTTTCTGATGGGTGGTTTGATGTAAGAACTTTGAGGCGTTGGTGTAGATACAATGGTAAAAGGAAAAGCTAAAATGTATCACTCTTAAAGTGGACATTAAAAAAATCTGATGTTAATGACATAAGTGGAACTGACCCAAATGTGTTTTGAGAGAGACCTGCTGCCTAAGAAGTAAATCCATAGGTTTGCAGCCAGTACTAGGCACAGTTACTGTCAATCATCTGTGGCTGGGTCAGACATCCTGTGGCTTGACAGACTGGTGATGAAGAAAGGGGTACAAAGGTCTGTTTCAGCTATAAGAAAGACCACATGACGAAGTGTACCTGAGTTTCCATATGGATAACATCTTACTGATGCATTCAGCTATATTCTGATATCCACCTATGAGAGAAGACTCCCAAACAAGGAAGTAAAAGGTAGGGAAGAAAACAGACTTCATAAAATATATTTATAATAATACGCTGCTCGAACGTATCATGTGGACAAAAGAAAATGCAGTTCAGAAGAAGTAATAGTTTTAAAATGCGTGCACAAGACCAAAAAAGAAAAAGAAAAAAAAGTAAGCTGAGGCCTCACTAAGTATTTCTTTTTAAAGGAAACTGTGGATTTAAATTATGCCTCATCCTCATATAGGAGACAGAAGGATCACCAAACCTGTTCTTTTAGGTGTGGTGGCTGCAGGGTAGGTTTGGCATACATCAGCACGGATCTTTCTTAACTAAGTGCTTGTCCACTGAACAAGATATCTTCTGCGGAGTAAGAGCAGGATTCTGATGGAATATTTATCATAAAGTAAAGGGCTCTTTTCTGGCAACTAACAAGACCTCTTTTATGATTGGATACAGACAAATGGAAATTCGTTTTACATTGTGGCCACGCTTCTGGCAATAAAGTCAGTATGATGACAAAAAGACTAAAACATCACACAGGCTGCACACAAATTAACTCTCCAATGCCAGAGCACTCCTATTCTGCCTTGAGTGACTGATTCAGTGAAAATGGTGGCGTAAACTCTCTGGAAAGATCGGAATCTTCCCCATCACATATTAACCCAGCTCTTGAAACCACAGGGAAGCTTTCTCAAACCAGACTTCTGTTAGTTAATGGTAAAGAAAAACATTGGCAGGTAACAAGGTGGTTAGGAAGTTTTGGTTGCCCTCCGTGGCACAGCAGCATCATCAAACAAAAGTTCCATGATGGAAGAGGCAAGATCAAGGGCGATTTTTGAAATTTGGTCTTTGAATTCCCGTTAAAATTGGCAACAATTGCTGACATAAAATGGCTCAGAAATGTGAGTACCTTTATGGCCTACTGTTCCTTTGCCTGACAGGGCTCTACCTCCTCTTTTGGTACGCTTCCAGGACATGATCTCAATGCTGCCATATCACACAGTTGGTAACAGTACGGTATATAAATGACATTAGAATACGTCTTCAGGGCGGTCCATAACCAAAGGGACTTTGTATACCCTTTGTACACAGAAATGTGTCCCAGTGTGCTTTTTATATTACACCCCTTACAAAAGCTTGCAGGAACATAATCATTTTTAGGTCTCGCCTGACCCAGCGCATGCGCTGGTCTGGCAAGACTTATTGAGAGGGCTCCAAAAAGTGCTACCAGGCCAGCCTAGAGTCACAGTGCATGTGCGTGGGCGCGCGCGCCGCGCTTTACCGCCATTACTTTCTGTTTCGCGGCCGCTTTGATGTTTGATCGTGATCACTTTCACTTTCACGGCCGCATGGCTGCTATGCATAGCCAATAGGTCTCGCTTTTGGGACCTTATAAGTATTTGGTTATGCAACTGTTGCATGGCTAAACACTTATAAGGTCCCAAAGGCGAGACCTATTGGCTATGCCAATGCTTGTTAGGTCTCGCCTGACCCAGCACATGCGCTAGTCTGGCGAGACTTATTGAGAGGGCTCCAAAAAGGGCTACCAGGCCAGCCTAGAGCTACAGTGCATGTGCGCGGGCGCGCGCTTTACCGCGATTACTTTCACTTTTGCGGCCGCACGGCCGCTTTGATGATTGATCGTGATCGCGATCACTTTCACTTTCGCGGCCGCACGGCATACCCAATAGTTCTCGCTTTTGGGACCTTATAAGTATTTAGTTATGCAACTGTTGCAGGGCTAAACACTTAAAAGGTCCCAAAGGCGAGACCTATTGGCTATGCCAATGCTTGTTATTATTTACTTCTATGCTTAGGAGTAGGTGATCTTATTTTTCGCAGACGTTGAGAGCCATTAATTCTTTTCTCAATTGCATTCCTTTGATAGATTCGTTTACAAAATGGTATTCGGCACAAGGCCATAAAATAATAAATATAGATACATGTTGTTGAAATGAATAGAACATTACAGTGGAATCTCGAGCCATTCACAATACCTTTAACAAATTCCATCAACAATACAAAGTGAATAAACACAGCATTAGTCAATAGAGGAGGTCAAAGTCTTCCTGATTTTAAGTGCTTAACGAGTATATACTGATGCAAAACAAAATTCAGACTCTAGCAGTTGGAGATGGAGCAGACAGAAAAAGAATTAAAACCAAAAGAGCGCAGTAATGGGCATGAAAAAACGCCCTTGGTCTAGAATAAAAACTTCAAAAAACATAAAATGTGCCACTGTTTGCTTAGAAAAGCCATCACAAGGACAGGGAGGTAAAATAGAGAATCACAACAGGTTACTACGGCCACTCATATTAAGAGGCATATCCTTGATCAGGTTTGGACAGTCAACATTACCATGTCCCCTGTATCAGTTTCACCGTGCACATGGTCAGATCACCATGTAATTAAATTAATTATTCATGACAATTTTTCGACCAAAACACCCTGCTCAGGAGGTGGCACACACAGAAATTAGAATAAGATCGAGAAATCCTAATTTCTTGACTCACTTGCTAACTCTATTTCTCTTGTTAATTCTTCTATCAACTTGGCAGATGCACAGTTAACCAGCTGCCTACTGGCTGCTAGCGACAAGTTTGCGCCCCCCAGGAAGATTCATGCCACTTGTCGCCACGATGCCCAGAAATGGATTTCCACCGAGTTTAAAATACGGCAATTGGAAAGAAAGTGGAGACGCAACTACTCATCTGAAGATAAATGGATTTATTTAAACACCTTGAAAACATATAAAAAATCTATCCTGACTGCCAAAGCGGCATACTTCTCTTTAAAAATTCTGTCTTCAACTATTCGCTCAAAGGAGATTTTTTCCATAGTGAATGAGCTGTCTAATCCCGACAGAATTTCAATCAAGCCTACCCCTTCCCAAACCTTTTGCAACTCACTGAATCTTTTCTTCATTGACAAATTTAAAAATAAAGTCCAGTATCCCGGCCTGCCAAAATCTGGACTCTAGCTTGCATCCTACCCAAAACCATAGCACCTTTACACATATTCCTATAATCCATGAGCACACCCTTGTGGATCTCCTTTCTAAAGTCAAATCTGGCTCCCCCACTGACTGCTGCCCTCCTAGCATCTTGAAGGAAATCTTTACTGCCCTTCCCAGCCCTGCTCTCAATCTTTTAAACGAGTCACTGTCCCAGGGTATCGTCCCCACCACTTTTAAGGAGGCAAATGTCGTCCCCCTTTTGAAGAAGGCGGGTGCAGATCCGCTAATTTTAACTAACTATCGACCAATCTCGCTTCTTCCTTACCTAGCCAAGGTTTTGGAAGCCGATGTCATGAGATGTCTCCCTTATTTCTCGGAGGAATCTGAATTTCTTTATTCCCACCAAGCGGTGTTCCGCCCGGCTCATTCTACCGAGGCGGTGATCCTTACAGTGTTGGACACTCTCCGTAGCAAGGTCGATGGTGGCTCCTTGCAGACTCTCGTCCTGCTTGACCTTTCCGCCGCCTTCGACACGGTCGTCCATAACCTTTTGGTCGACCGGGTGAGGGACGCGGGAATCTCGGGACCTGCTCTGGGCTGGATCACCTCCGTTTTGGAGTTGATCCCAGGCGGTCTGTACTGCACAGTTTACTGCCCCCAGAACCAGAATTTCTTGCAGAGTCCCTCAGGGTTCCTCACTTTCTCTCCTGTTGTTTAATCTTTACCTTCTCCCTCTTGTCCGAGCCCTGAAAGAGCGTCAAGTTTGTATTTTTAACTATGCTGACAACTTTCAACTCATTTTCTCCATCACCAACTCCTCGGAGTCAGTTCACGCCTTTCAGTCTACCATGCTGTTCATTAGTCAGTGGATGAACAGCAACCACCTAAAACTCAATCCAGACAAGACGGAGTTGGTTTTAACAGGTGGTATTTCTAAAAATCCCTGGGGCCCTCATTTCTGGCCCAGTGAGCTGGGTCAGTCCCCTTCCCCTTCTATCTCGGCTAAGAGCCTTGGGGTAATAATTAGTCAAGACCTCACGATGAAGCCCCAGATTGGGTCGGTGATCTCTACTTGTTTTTTCCAACTTAGGAAAATAAAAAAGATCTGCAGATTTCTTACCCATGATGCCCGGATCCAGGTGATTATCGCCATGGTCATGTCCCATGTCGATTATGCTAACTCGCTTTACTTTGGCATTCCCCTCTATCTATCTAAACGCTTGCAGATGGTACAAAATCAGGCCGCCTGCCTGATTGTTTATCAACCTAGGCACCATCATGTCACCCCTCTTCTAAAGAAACTTCATTGGCTTCCGGTGGTCCAGCGCTGTGCCTTCAAGGTTGGGTGCCTTATCTTTACGTCACTCAATGGAAGAAGCCCTAAATTTGTGAACAACTTGATTAACAAGAACGTTCCCACACGCAATCTTCGCTCTGCACACAAGCTATTTTTGTCCACTCCCTCTTTTAAACTAAAGCGCACTGGTGTTGCCAGGTTTGCCATTCTGGCCCCCATGTTCTGGAAGTCCCTCCCCTTTGAAATCCGCTTCTGTACCAACCTCCTTTGTTTCAGAAGCCTTCTTAAAACTTGGCTATTCTGTCAGGCTTTTTGAATGTTCTCCAGGACCTGGGTATAAATCAGAGTAGCGCCATGAAACCTTCCCGGTGTACGTGCGCTTTACAAATGTATTTTAACATAACATAACAGAACGATCCCTGCTAAGGGTGGGCTACCAGGAAATACAAAGAATATTTTACCAATATTTTCGAGCTTCCATTAGTTTCTTGTGGTTTGTGAAAGAACTTAGACAGTCCTATAGTTATAAATGCCTTTTGGACATAAGCAAGCCAGGGGATTGTGGCTCTGCATGATCTAATTTAGGACAGTCTGTGAGAATCATTTGACTGAACGATGTGTGAGACGAGTGCCAAATTTTTAACCATAGCAGCAGCGGGGCAACCTAAACTAGATTCTCCAAAAATGCCAATCCAACTTCCAAATGAGTAATAAAAGTAGCCGTACTCCACCACATGGCGAGTAGCCTACAGATGAATTGATTTTCATTGTTTGAAGGTTGCCTGCCAGAGTGTAACCCCAAACACCAGTCCCCATAAGCCCCTGGGAAATGCACTTACTCTTATAAAGAGAAATTAGCTCCCCTATGGGTTTGTTTACAAGTCTTTTTGAAAACCTAAAAATTGCATATTGTCTGCTCTCTGGGACAAACGGTTACCCGACCTAAAATCTGAAGATAATAGAATCCCTAAATAATAAAAATTGGTTACTTTAGCTATGAGGATCCCTGCAATGTGATAGGAACCGAAGCACATATTCTTGGGACCACATTTTATTATAAAAGACTTCTTATGTTTCATTTTCAGTTTGAGACCCCCCCCATAAAATCATTAAAAATATCCAACAAAAGCTGGAGGCCATTTGCTCTACAGGCAATTAAAACTGCGTTGTCCACGTATAATAAAACCGAGATGACGCAGGTACCAAAACTGGGAAGGTCTTTTTCTCTTGCTACTAACTCCTTCTCAAGGGCGTTAATATAAAAAAGAAATAAAAAAGGGGCTAATATTCAGCCCTGCCTTACACCCTTGTTGGAGTTAAAAGCACAGGTGCAACATTATAACACACCCACACTGTAGTACCCCAATACAAGCGTTTTAGTAGGTCAACAAAGGCAGGGTTAATCCCAGCCTTCCCCAACATAATCCATAACTTGCCCTCGTCCACTAGGTAAAAGACACTCGACAGGTCCATGAAGGCCATGTGGAGTGCTTCACCTCTGGCCTGAACATATTTACCCCTGATCATAAGTAGGGTCAATGTTTGTTCAGTGGTCGGAAACCATACTGAACCTCAGAAAATAATTTATTTTCCAGGGCCCAGTCCTCTAGAAGTTGGAGAATGACACGCCCTAAGATCTTGATCGAGGAATCTCGGAGAGAAATTGGCCTTTAGTAGAAGGGTTGGTTTCTACTCCCTTTCTTAAAGATAAGAACCAATATTGTTGATTCCTTCCAGGTGATGGGGAGATCTCCACCTACCGCTTTTTGGATAACATTAGTCAACAGGGGTGCCTGGAGTGGAGGGCTCTGTCTAAAAATGTCCACAGAAACCCCATCCGGGCCTGGCGCCTTCCTTGGAGATGATTTTAAACTGGCTCTGGAGATTGCATTGGTATCAATAGCGTTACTTAAGACAAGGGTGTCTGGATGGATGGAATTGGGGTTGCTGCAGTGTGTTTAAAAATATCCTTGTCACTAAAGATTTTAGAAAAATGTGCATCCCATTCATCAGAAGGGATAAGGGATAAGGCATTCTAATTTAGGTTGACTCACATCAGAGAAGTAAGGTCTATTAATGATATCCCAAAATGCCCTTAAATCCTTAGTGGCCGCAGCTTCTTGGAGGCCATCCCTGCTTTCTAATCACCCTTTTTCTGGCCTCCAGCGTAGCTTTGTATTATAGATTATCTAAGAACACTAAAATCACATGTATGTATAAACAGTATCTACATTTTGTACTGTCATTACCAATCAGTGTTTTTAAAAAACTTTCCCAGGAGTGCAAATACGGAATGTGGGAATAGTGCCAGCTATTTTGGAGAGGTGCTTTGTGTCCCAGAAGCAAAAGGACGAACAGCTGTGTGATTACTGGATCATTGTATGTGTTCAGTGAGCCCTAACATTTTGTCAATTAATTAAAATAATGTACTGTTACCATAGTCATACCGTAATACATTAAAATACGCAAATGAAAAACAGGGATCAAGCCATTCAATAAAAATACCCAAATGGTCATGTAAAATAATATTGAAAATTGAAATATATTAAACCTAACATTACGTAAGACCTTTGAAATTGAAACCCAATTTGTGTCACACATAACCGTAGCTAAAGTGCAGAAATTCAAGTTCAGAAAAAACATTGTTCGCAACGGAGCCAGAGGTCATCTCATTGTTAGCCTAATTATTTTCTTCACTAGTGCCCCATTCTCTTTAAAAACGTGCAACCGTAACTTAAGTGAATTTATTCAAAGCATGGTGGGACTCTTTTTTTCGTAGTCAATCTTTTTTCTGAACGATTTCTAGAAGTCTCTGACTCCCCCACGGATTAGTCCCTGGAAATGGATTGTTTCACCACGTTAGACCAATCGGTAATGGTGCACCTTTACAATGCACTGTCTAGCAAGTTTAGGAAAGTCCTTCAAAAATCTGAACAAAAATGTGTACCATTTGCATTCCTGCAAGCCCACTCTTTCGCACTTATGTGAGATTTTCCATGGAGATGCTAGAGCGTCACGGCATACAGCAGCCGAAGTGAGAAAGGGGTACTATTTTGCAGGCAGTCCATATAGTTTCGAAATTGTATTTATTGTCTATCTGTCTGTCTATAGAGAAAGACGGCGAGCGAGAGTTTGTTATGGAAGATGACACTTTCGTGTATACAGATATTATCTTAAATTTTTTAGGCTGACATTTCTAACTAGTGAGAAACCGATTAAAATGGAATATTCATTTATTTAACCACTACAAAAATAGTCTAATTTTGTCTACTTATTTTCAGAATCTCAGAATCCACCACCTCGATTCACCAATGAGCTGTCATCCATATCTCCATTGATTGCATCTTCTTCATGCTCACACCATCTATGTGTCTTGTCATTTCTGACTTTTAAAATGCATGTTTACTTTTGTGAATAGTTGTTTTGTGAAAGCATGTTAATCTTTGATTGTAATATCATCTGTTTGTAAATTAAATTTGGATGCAATAAATGTGTTTATATTTTTTGTAAAACCTTGTGTATGTTTTATATTTATTTAATAAAATTGTGTTTTTTTTGTACACAATGGCTGTCTCAGATGCATGAAATTGGTTTATTGTGTTGTGCTAGTAATCGTGTACATTTGGAAGTGTTTCTTTCTTCTTGCTTTTCCATGCTTCCATGATCCATGCCTCTGCAGGCAAGATTTAATGCCTGCTGAGCCAATAAAGACAGAATCTGATTACATGAAGTTTAAACATCGTATGGAAGTAATTGACTAAGCATAGAGTTCAGGAAAAGCCCAGATTGATAATACACAATGTAAAAGCTCTGTATTTCCATTGTGGTCCCATCCATCCATGCCTTCTTCGTTCATCCACCCATCCACACACTCTTCCATTCATAATTATCACACACATCAATGTAAAATATAGTATAATCTGTTCATCCTTTACCTGCGTTAAATTCTGGCCACTTTTTGATGTTGATACACATTCTGTTAAAGGGTGGCGGTACGGAAAAAACTGCATCATAACAAAGGTATTCTAAATTTCGACAGAGAACGTATTTTGTGGCCATGAAAAACCAGAAATATCCCATGAATCTCAGAGGGAGGTGGTCACAGTCCAAAATCAGTATTTAATGGCATGTTCTAAGAGGTGTGAGCTTGTAGAAATTCAGCATGTGCAGAAAGGTGTGCACGATTCTAAAAGTTGACCTCTCTGGATATCCGTACAAGCAAGAGGTAAAACATAAACACACACATTTTACACCAAAACTAAGAGGTCTAGTGGGACCATCAATCACGTTGTGATGAAAGGGAGTGGTCAGCAAGGCGACATGTAAGGGTGAATAGTTGATAATTTTATAGCAGGTCATTTGATTGTCCATGTTTCAGGAAGAAAAGACAAGACAGGCTACGGGCTAGCAGAAACTCTACGTTTGAGTTGGTGTATGGAAGAGATGGAGAGGAAACTAGATGCTATGCCTGGTGAAGTATGCAGGAGGAATGTACTAGTAATTACAAAGGGAAGAAGAGACAGAAGAAGGTTGAAAGACATGGGGATAAGAACATTTTGGCTGATCCAAGGGAACAGATGTCCAGGGAAAGTACACGGGGAGTTAAAGATGTGAGAGCAATTTTTTATAAGGCAGCTTATATGATATTTCCAGAGGTAGGTCAGAAGTGTCTCCGGTGTAGGCGCAAAAGGCATTTTGTGTAGATGTCATTAGATTGAAAGTTGCTTGTGCAGAAAATGAGAATGATAAAGCTGTATAACAATTTGATTTGTTATGCACTTTTAGGAAACATAAGTGTTTAAATTTGTAAATGGTTCTGGTGTAAATATAAATACAAATAATTTTTTAATAATCATGCTTGGTCTGATGTGATAGGTGGAATTTGCTAATGATTTCCTGGAAATTGGGGCTTAAGTGTCACCATTATGTACACAGTGGAAGATAAGGATGACTTATTCACACTTTAGGGCAAATTTACTAAGTTTTCATGCACACAGCTACAAAAGGTACCAGCCATGGAACACCCTGTTTACAAAAAGTAGCATGTAGTGCCACTTTGTTTTACTTTATGACTACTTTCAAGTGCAAACCAGGACTCACAAAACAAAAAGAGTGATTCATTAATTGTTTGGGATCCACACCAGGGTATCTTCACGGATTATGCCAGATTTTTTAAACATTTGCAATAGGAATTGGAAACCTTTGTAATGTGAAATGGCATCATATCAAATTACATATAGATAAAAAAACTAATTGCACCTATTTCTGTATTAGGCTTCCTTTTAGCTTGCCCTGAGAAGCTTACATCTTCCAGCTTGAGGGTGAGGTTTTTTGAGGATCAACACAACATATTTTTTAGGAAAATATTTTAATATAGGACGCAACTGAAAAATAACAGAATTTAGTGTTGTGTGATGCCTAGAAGACAGTAAGGAGCCAAACCTATTAAGGGAATTGGAGTACCTGAGTTCTACAACCTAGAAGCAGCGAGTCAGGCAGAAGGAAGACCTATTAGAACCATAAAGAGTAGCTCATGGCCTGTATAGCTAATGGTAACTGAATTCACTTTCTCTTCGCTCTCTCATCTCTTTCTTTCCTCTGTCTCTCTCCTGAAGTTCCACACGCCTACTGTAAATGCCTGTGAACGCAGGAGAAAGTGACATGGGCACGAACAGAACCCCACTACCCTAAAAACAGCCTCCAAAGGCTCCAGCCCACAATTGAAATGCCTGGTGGAAAAATAAGGCAATCCAGGCCTGCTTTTGTGGAAAGTCCAATAGTTCTTTTGAGAGTACAACATGAAGTCATTTCAACAAGCAACATTCACCACTGTATATGCTAGTCCATGTGGTCTTGATGTCATTTTGACACAAAAACTTGAAAGTGGGAAAGTAATGTGGAATTTCTTGTTCACCAAATGTAGCTCAACTCAGTTATGCACATGTGAATGTGAGGCATTGGCTACAGCATGGACCTCTAAATACTTTACAACAAGTGTGTGGAGTCATCCTTTTGTTGTATGAACTGATTACATACTATGTTAAAGTTATTGCGTTTTATTCCAAATGAGGTGTCAATACCAAATTCCAGATTGGCAGGTCATTCTCAAGCATTCCAATGTTGTATTGAGTATATACTGGGCTGTAAAAACAGCAGCCAGATTTATTGTCAAACCTATTTGTAGAATGGGAGTACATGAGAGAGTGACATGTTTGACAGAGAATGCAGGTGACATTGTATTGTGTGGAAGAGAGAAGAGTGATTAGTGGTGATGGAAGGTAGAGTGACTGTCAAAGCTAACATTGTTGAGGAAAAAAGATGGAACGAGGGAAGGTATGATAAATTGTGTATATAACCTTTTATTATAGTAGCTGAGTTGTATTTTGGGATTGATTGTTAGTTGAGGGTGAGTAAATCCATGGGTTGCACTTTAAGCTTAAGCTATTAGCACTTGAAGGATGTTTGGTTCATCAGAAGAGAGAGCTCCTGAGGTTGGCCTCTTGGATTCTCTCTACTAGGCGAAGGCATACCAGTTAAAGTTACAAAACCACCCATCACACCAAACTGCTGACTTTGCAAATGTTCCAGTAACTTTAGATGAAAGAATGTTTGTGAGCTCTTTTTGAGAGAAGACAAGTCTCTGGCCTTGTTTGAGGCAATCACTTATGATTTAAGGAAGGAGGCTGAGGTGCAGGGCAACCATTTAAAAAATTGGTTGGATACAATCTTTTTTACAGCCCGACATTTTGGCGTGCTTTCCCTATTCTTGATTTTGTGATCCTTTAAGAGATAAATTGTGCCTACTCTGGAAATTACGAGTACGCTAATGCTATGCACACTATATCTATTGCGCAGCTGATCCTCAGAGAAAGTGATACCTTGACAAGAAGACTACTTAAACCTATCTCCATGAGAACTTGTAGTCCTATTCAAGTGTCCGTTGTACACATTGAATATTTTGGGGTAATTGCTCCCGCCATGCAGAGTTAAAGCACTCTGTGGTAATTCATCTGATTGTTCCTGAAGGATGACTTCAAAGATAAGGAGCTAAGTCACCCCTTCTTGCATCAGTTTGACACTAATCATCAGAACACAAATGCACAAAGTATGCAAGCAATTATTATCATCAACTTTTTTGCAAACCTAAGAAATCCCCAGATACAACATTCGTCCCCACCTGAAGGTGATCACCACCCCTGTGTGTCGTTTTATTGGATATTTTACAACACACCGCTATTTTTATCCTCATCTTTTTTAATGAAAATTCCATGATGTGGCTGAGAAGAGGTTTTCTTCATAGTTTCTTGCCTTAGACATGCGTAACTGTGACCTATTTAACTTGTTACAACCCATGCACTTAGTACGCAATAATAGCCATGTACCACTTAGATTTCAGTCCTTTGTAATGAAATGTACCCATGCATTTAAACCTAAGGCTTCCCCATGAATACAGCCATCATAAGATTGTCTTCAGACCTATTACAAGGTTTCTTTGTTGTCAAATTACATCCAACTGATAAGCCATTATTCTAAAGAGAATAAAGTTGATTGCTCACTGCTTTATTATTTATGTATTCGCAATTAGATTGTGGAAATAGGCTCCGCCCACGTAATCACTCTTCGATTTTTTTTTTTACTTTTTGACTCTCGAGTTTAGGACTTTTACTATATGTGAGTCTCACAAACAGGGTCTCATTCACAGTAAACTCTGTGTAAATGGACTGACAGCCAGCGTCTGCCTTTTAAGATAAGGTTGCTGCTGCACAGCTAGGGTAAGAGGCTCTGGGCTGTTTACACACAAACACATGAGCACACATCTGCACATGTGTGCTGGCTGAGCATGTTGGACTACCCTCTAGCTCAGTCCGGTGTTTGCGCACAGGTAGCCTGCTACAGAGAGCCCCTTAAATAATTGGTGCTTACTTTGTGCAGGTATTATATTGTGAGTGGCATTCATAGTGTATATGTGTAATGATAATTGATAACCCTGTGTGCTTTACTGATTGCACACAGCACAACTTTGCCCAACTAAGAACTAGAGTTACAGATGTTGGATGAACCCCAGGGTAAACATGTACCCTGAGTGCAGATCCACTGTCATTTTCATAATAACTGCACTTCTTATAGAACTTGGAGAATTGTCATATTTCCCTGGCTCATCTAATGAGCAAATTCCAGGTCTCTGTCCCCCCTACTGGGCCAAGGCGATTGCACTGATGGTCAGTGGGATAATCTAAGGCCACCCCTACACAATAGAGCTTATTGGGACTGCAAGGGAAACCCTGGAAGTTTCCCCTGGACCTTTTAATGACTGATCATTGTAAGAAATTGGGTTAATGTTTGAGAGTGGGGGAAGGCCCACTCAGGCAACAACCACAGTCCTTAGCTGCGTGAACCACAAAACCTACAATTTAACCTGTGCTTAATCCTCTGGTATCTTGGCAATGTGTAAAGTATTAATGCAACACACACACAGTAAACAAAAGTGAAAACAATAGAAAAAAATCTGAAATCAATTTAGAAAAGCACAGTGAATTTAAAGAAAATGAACTGATAGCAGAACGACAAAAATCAAATCAGTAGAACCATAGATATCCAGTTTTAAAGTTTCAAGTAAAAAAGCACCTAGAAGAATGAAGCGCCACTCACAGTCATCTGATTACGCTAAAGTGGAGGAAAATCATAAGTTCAGGCCTACCACAATGGAGCACGGGTTTGATACAGGGACCAGGTTAGTCCTGCTAAAAAGTTACCTTCAAAGTCCTGCGCAAAGACTTTAGTTCGCAGTGGAGGAGACTGAGCGTTGCTGACAGTCATCGCGGAGGCCGCAAGGAGGAGGCTGAGCATTGTAGAGTGTCTTAGTTGTAGCGCGAATGGCAGGTCGGGCGTCGCAGATGGTCGATACTGTAGCATGAAGAGCTTGTCAAGCTTCGTGGATGGTCATTTCTGTAGCTTTGCGTTGGTGGTCTTTGCTTGTTGCCGTTATTGTAGCTTGGAGTGCTGGTGTCGTGTTGATGGTCATTGTTGATGTAAAGAGCAAGCCTCATCAGAGCTTATCGTTGGCAGTCGTCACAGGCAGCAGAATCTTGGTGCGAACCTGCCTATTCACGGTTGCATGGATCTCAAACATAAGTATTTTCACCTTGTTTTTTGGAGGAGTACACTCTGATGCCTGCCAAGGATCCAGTACCTGGGAAGACTCCTGTTGGGGATTAGGGACTCAATTCAGCAGAGGCCAGCATGGCTCAGGTAGGTCCAGTTTCACAAGATCAGCTGGGCAGTTACAGGGAGGCCTCTGAGGCTTGTTGTGTCCCTGTAGCACATACAGGAAGTCAACCAACTGACCCTTGGAGTTGCGCTGGTTGGTCGTGGATCAAGGCAAGCAGGTCCATACTTCCTCCTCAGATAGCAAGGAAGTCCTTCAAGCAGGAGAGCTTCCTTAATGTTACACAGGTCCAGGGATGTTCTTAAGAGTGGCTCAATAGTTTTACAGGTTCCCAGCCTTTGTGTGTGTTGAATCCCTGTCCTAATGCAACATCTGGTTCTAGTACGTTCTTGCCCTTCCCCCAATAAGATTCCAAACTGCTTGAAGGTGACAAAGGGCAGGGCAGGCCAGTTGTGAGGTTCCTTTGTGTTTGCAGGATTTTGTGTGCAGGATCAAAGCCATTTTTGACGTGTACAGCCCCTCCCTTGTCATCCTGTCACTGCTTTAAGGTGACAAAAGGCAGGGCAGGCCAGTTTTGAGGTTCCTTTGTGTTTACAGGATTTTGTGTGTAGGATCAAAGCCATGTTTGACGTGTACAGCCCCTCCCCTGTCATCCTGTCAGGATTGGCCATCTGTCCTTGCCTAAGCCTCATTTGTGTTACTTTCTGAAAGCAAAACACCAACCACAGCAGCAGCGCCATTCACAATCATGTGACCCATGACACTGACAAAAGACATAAATAGCTGGGACAAGAAAATGGCAAAGGCAAAAGAACCTGGAAAGATCATCACCATTGGCGTGGTCAGTTCTAGGGTGATGTTCTACCGTAAAATTAATTCCCTGTAGGGAGATGGATCACATCAACAATTTGGAATTCTCACTCCACATCTGCATTGGCCATCTGAGGGGTCTGTGGTCCGTCTGAACCCAGCAGTGAATCCCAAACAAGTATGGTTCCAACTTCTTCAGACCACTGCAAACCCTTAACTTTCAATTGCATTCCACCTCTGGGAAGTAACCTCCGGCGGATAAAGGCTGCAGGCTGCTCTAGGCCCTCTAAGTTCAGCCATTAGAGCACATGCCCCCATGCCATTCTCTGAGGCGTCTGTCTGGACAATGAATTCCTTTGAGAAGGTAGGTGCCTTGAGGACTGGTGCTGTACACATGGCCTCGTTCAATGTGTCAAAAGCTTTCTGTCACGCCTCTGTCCAGAGCACTTTTTGGGCTGCTTCTTAGAAGTCATCTCTGTCAATGGGTAAACATTGGTGCCGTATCCCTTTGCAAATCTTTAGTAACCGGTGAGGCCTAAGAAGGCTCTCACCTCAGTCTAGGTCTTTGGTTATAATCAACCCTGCCTTCTACAGGGCCTGAAGCAATCCCTGGAGGTGGAAAATGTGTTCTTCTCAGCTGAAACCGAAGACCGCAATGCTGCCTTGATAGACTGCACTGAAAGCCTCCATCTCCGCCGGGACCCAGGTGACCAACCTCTGGAAGGTGGCAAGAGAATTCTTTAACCCAAAAGGCATCACTCAAAACTGGAAGTGGCCCTCTAGGGAGGAAAATGCAGACCTCTCCTTAGCCCCTTTCGTTAAGGCCTTCTGCTTTGCTCTTAATGGGCCGATGAGCTCATCAGATAGGGGGACTGGATGAGCGTCAATCTTTGTGACTGAGTTGAGCCCACTATAGTCCACACAAAACTGGAGTTCTAATGTGACACCCAGTGGGTCGGCTTTAGGTACTAGAACAACTGGACTGAAATGGGCTGTTGGAGTGCTCAAGCACCTCTAGTTCCAGCTTCTTGGGCACCTCTTCCTTGATGCTGGCCATCACCTTGCCACATAGCCTGTAACTTTTATTCTTAACACTGTCCCCAGTGTCAATATCATGGGTACACAAACTGGTGAGCCCTGGGGTTATTGAGAAAAGTAAGGCAAAATGCCCCCACAAGTGGCACTAATCCCTCTCATGCTCAGGAGTCAGGTTAGGGGAGAAGACAATTCCTTCCACTGACCCATCCTGCTCCTTTGAAGATATGAGGTCTAGGAGAAGTTCAATTCTCATCTACCACCCCATCATTACGTCAGTAGGAGCACGGTTATCTCGTACCTCTCAAGTAAGGTTTGAGGCGGTTGACATGCAGGACCTCCTAGGGGTTCCTGGGGGCCTTGAGATCTACCAGGTAGGTGACCTCCACCTTGTGCTCCTTCATCTCATAGGGTCCAGTTCACCAGTCCTGCAAGGCCCAGGGTTCCTCTGGTGTCACCACCCACACTTTCTGACCAGGCTGAAACTCAACCAGAGTGGCAGAACATTGAGATCCAGTAACCAATCACTTCTCGCATCTGCCAGAATTCGCACTACCACAAATGGAGGGAGATCCTTCTCCTTCCTTGCTCCGGCTCTCTGGAAGATAACTGCTTTCGCAGGAAGTTAAAGACATGGCTGTTTGACATCTAACTATATCAAATCTAGCTTATATTTAGAGTCATCTGCGAGTGCCATTCGAGTGATATGTGCGCTAAATAAATATTTCTTGATTTGATTTGAGTGTCCTTCTGATCATTCCAGAGTTTCATTACTTACTGCCTGGCTTCCACGTTTTCAGCGGCGGCTTTCCAGAACCTTTTCATCTCAATCCTGAGAGTCTACATGTAGCTGACTACATCCTGGGTGTGTTTCTTGGGCGCTTGCTCCCACCCCTCCTTCACAAGGCTGAGAGGCCATCTGTCAGGGTGGCGGTACAGATGTTCAAAGGGACTCAACCCTACTCCCTTGTGCGGCACCTTCCTGTAACCAAATAGCAGGCATGGCAAGAGACGTCCTATTTCCATCTCAAGGAATGGTGGATGATTATATGGGACGGTGGCAAAACCTGAGACTTTCGTTCCAAGCTTCAATCTATATTAGGAAGGCTTAGTCAAAAACTACAATTAAGAGATACAGTTTTGCCTGGGAAAGATGGCCCTTCCTGGGAAAGATGGTCCCATGATCATGCCTTTGAGAGTCTTGTTGAATTTTTTGACAAGCCCAGTAGTTTGTGGATGACAGTGTGGGAAGATCTTGTAAGGTACTCCACACTCGTCCCACATGGATTTCATATATGCTGACATGAATTTGGTGCCCCAGTCAGACGGCACAATCTTGGGGAAAACCATTTGGGTAAATACCTCCATGAGTGCCCTAGCCATACCGGGTGCAGTCACTGTCCTCAGAGGTGTCATCTCCAGGTACCGGTTGACTTGGTCCACCAAGACCAGGATGAACCTCTAGCTCAGAGCTGTCTTGGGGTCCAGGAGCTCCACACTGTTCATGCCCACCCACTTGAAGGGGATCGCGGCGACAGTTAGGGGAACCAGGGGAGCCTTTTGTTTTCTCTCTGGCTTCCGACTGGCCAGGTGCCTTTTTGGCCACTTTGGTGCTGAGCCAGATGTCGGCCTCTTTTGCAAGCTCGCTGGGTCAAGTGAGCTTTCAATCAATCAGTTGTTGGTACAGTTCTGTAAAGCAAGTATTGAACTTGTGCTGTCTCAAATTCAGATCGTACAGTCCATCAAAATCACCCCCTTAACTTCCCTTCACCAAACAACTCAGTGCCTTACTGGAGTCAATCAATGAAATCCACCCAAGACTGGTTTGACAACTTGTGGCTGTCCCTAAATGTCATTTGGAACTTCTTGGGGGTGAGCTCAGATTTGGTGACAAAGGCTTTCATGGGACATACCCATACCCTCATCTACCTCTACTGTCTGCAGGGTATCCTGCCCCACGATAGGCATGTGTTTCCAGAGACTTGCCCACCAATTCTCCTCCAGACCCGATTCATTCTTAGGGCTACATCATAAGCTGAAAACTATTTGTCAATGTCATCTCCAACCACATAGCTAGCAATCTCTTAACATTCTTAATGGTGAATGGGCATGCAAGGGGCACCCTCCCCAGAGAGAATATTGCCCCTGGGTGCCCCATTCTGTGGGGCTAACGAAAAAAACAGACAGCAACGAAGTGTGCATTTCTCCTGGATCTCTGGGGGCCCCCAGTTCACGGGAAAAAATCAATCAATCAAGACATTTGTAAAGCGTGCTACTCACCCGTGAGGATCTCAAGGCACTGGGGGGAGGGTGGGAGGATGGGGAGGTTGTTCCAGGACTTGGCGGTGAGGTAGGAGAATGATCTGCCTCCGGTGGTCGTTCTCCTGATGCGGGGGACGGTGTCGAGGTCGGCGGAGCGGAGCTGGCGGTTCGGGGTGTAGAAGGTGAGCCATTTGTTGAGGTATGCTGTACCGGTGTTGTGGAGGGCTTTGTGTGCGTGGGTGAGGAGCTTGAAGGTGATCCTCTTGTTGAACAGAAGATGGACCAAGTGCTCATCCCGCCCCATGCTCATGTCTGCAGTTGGGAATATCTGGCCTGAAGACTCCAGCATGTGTTGGGAATGAAGCAATCTCCTGCTCCCGCTTACGTTTGCACCCATTGAGCGTGACACATAGAGGAATGGAGCTGGCTCCTGCATGCTATACTAAGAGTGCAGAGGCAGGAAGCTGGCCGGGGCCACGGGGACTTGATCTCCTTTGCGCCCACTCAACGAAGTGCAGTACCTGGGTGCCTGAGCGGGCTCAGACATCTGATATAAAAAAAGAAAAATGTTGGAAGACATGGTTTGAGGTCGCATGTACAAAAACAAAGCATTCTTTAGTCCTCAGCAAAGCCTTTAATAAAATATGATCGCGGGCTCACTCCAAAAGGCCCAAAACATATTCTTTTTTATGGTGCACCAGGAAGGGCAGAGGCACCACCAACGTTTCAGGAAGTGTTTCGGGGGCTGTCAGGCCTATTTCTGTATGTTTGTCAGCCTGCCCTTTCAGGGGCACCACAAAGAAGACGTTCCAGAAAGGTTGCCCAAAGTCTTTGCAGGGGGTTATATTGATTTTGAGACTTTTTCACAGTTTCAAGGCACTCCTGGAGCTTGTGCTTTTGCACTTGGACTCTGGAGTGCAGGGACATCTCTTGGGTGGTCCTATGGCTATTGTTAAGAGTAAAAGAAAGACTCTTGCACACATCGAATTGAATTAATAATGCTGTATTTACAATTATATTATTGACAGTGAAATGTTATATATAGCAAGGATGTTTTTTGAACAGATGGTAACATCACTACTGACTTCAGTGGTGGCGCATTAGTTTTCTATGATATAGTTTTGCTTTTTAATAATGTGGTTACACCCTGACAAAGCCAGTAGGCCTTCCATTGTGATAGCGACACTCACTAGGTTGTGTCTAGCATAGGTGGTGGAATTATGACAACAGAGTTCAGGGCTTGCTGGAAGTGTGTACCATTCTGAGGGTGACACCAAAGTTATTCCCAACTACTTACTTTTAGATATTTGTACATTAATGTGTAGTATTTAGTAGTGGGTGTGTAATAAAGTACTTTGCCTCTTTATAAGAAGAAGCACAGACTTTCTTAAACCTGTCATAAAAAAAAATCTTGAGAGTGCACAAAAGTTGTGGAAACGTGAGCGATTAGTGTTGAATGCTCCTCCCTGGTTTTTATTTACTACAGTATGATGGTTTCCTGCAGCTGAATCGCATTGCCTGTTATCATATTAGACCGGTTGGGGGTTATGCACGTTTTACACGTCTGACGGCATGTGATATTACATTACACACTTTGAGGCTACTAGTTTGTGTGGCCTCAATGAATAAATAACATGACAGTGCCACGGGACATATGCTGCATTTTACATTCTTTCCCAGGACCAGAGGTGAGGAGTGTGCCTGTTTAAAGCTTACTGATCACCAACAATGCCACTGCTGTAGTTGGTTTAAAGTAGCATTTTTTATAAGTTCATTCTGCGGACTAATCTGCCGCATTTATGATATCTTCTAGCCGGCTGCCTTGTGAAAAAGTCTTAGTTGCCATTGCACCCCTTCCTGAATGGGTTCCAAAAATGGAGGTATCAATACCCGCTTCAGACATAATCCATTTGATCCATCTTGGCAATTGTTGAGGTTGAGACTGGTCCGAATGGTTTTCTGATGGAGATCAGAAGTTTACGTACCTATGGGGATATGATTCCGTCCATGACATCCTTATATATCCTGACAGAATTAACCATGCATAATTTAGAATTATCCAGAAACGCTGTATAAGAGACGCATCAGGTGTTAGACCTGGTTCTTCTAGACACCATGAAGATACCTCCCTCTGAACGTCCTGAAATATATATCCATTTCTCTGTTATGCAAGATCTTTTTGCAAGAAATTAAGCTCAGTAACATGATTAACATTGCCAACAGCTTCTTAGAAGGGAAAGTATGAGATAGCCAGTTGGAAAGGAAACTGAGAACCACGTGAATGTCCCACAGATTAGAATATCTAGCTTTTTGTGGACACAAAAGTTAAATTCCTCTTAGAAGTTTATAAACTGAAAGGTGTTTATTCACTGGGATACAATTTACTCACATGTAGCCTACAGATATTGCTGATCTGGTTGCATTGACAGTCCTGTAAGCTAATATTGACCGTCAGTTCCATAGCTGCCAGTTTTTCAGAATGCTTATGTGTGACATTTCCATGGTTTCATTGTTCCTATGATTGACATTCACTGACCAGATGTGTGGCACTAAGAGTGACACTTTTTCGCAAGTAAAACCAAGCAATAAAGTGCAAGGGACAAGATGAATATCAGGAATTGCTTGTTTTTTAGCAACGAGAAGCTCTAAAAAAGATACTGAAACTGCTGAAAAACTCCTGAAAACGAAGGGCGCTACCCTACTACTCCTTCTGAAATCTCAAAACATGAAAAGGTGACTGGTGTGCTTCCCTGTGTCAAACCTTCCTGCCGCACAATAAGCTGTGCTTGCCTTTAGAATCACTTGACGCTTCATGGTGACAAACATTTATTATTTTTCTTATACATAATTTAAAGGTGTTACAAGCTGTAAAAATTTGCATTACTGTCTGGTAGCCTATTACAAAAAATACAGCTTTTAAGACAGTTTATATTAAACACAAAGGGGCATATGCATCAACATTGGCATTTGCGATTCCTTATTAGCGAAAAATAAGGATTCGCTAATAAGGAATAGCAAAAGGCTATGCATGTAGGAATCGCTATTCAAATAGCGATTCCTTAACTTTCCTTAATTGCTACTAGCAAATTGCGAGTAGCAATTAAGGAATGCCATCCCAATAATTCCTATGGGCCTCCAGGCCCATAGGAATGAATCGGAGATTGCATGAGCAAATAGCGAGTACCAGTAGGTTCTCGCAAATTGCTCATGCAATTTCAAGGGTGTCAAAATGACACCCTATTGCACCCCTGAAATTGATATGTGCACATATGTTGCACACACACATGCTCTAAGGGCATGTGTGTGCGCAACATGAAACTTTGAAAAATGCACAAAAGTGCATTTTTCAAACTTTTAGCAAATTACCATGCAGTTCATCTTCATGGTAATTTGCTCCCCCTATTAGCGAATTCGCTAATTTTTTAACTTTCATGCATTGCATTTAAGGAATCCCAAATTGAGATTCCTTAAATTAAGGAATCTCAATTTGGGATTCCTTAAATGCTATCGCTATTTAAGGAATCGCTATTTAAGGATTCCTTAAATAGCGATTTTTGCTTTTGGGTTGATGCATTGGGATTGGGTATTTTTGACTCAATACCGGGAGCTATTAGCGAATCGGTATTTTACTGACTGGATTTTGGCTTGATGCATGAGGCTGAAAATCTCTACACACTTTGTGTAATGCTATCCACCCAACACTGGTTTGACAACTTTGGCTTTTATATTCCCAATGCTTCTAGTTGCAAGCTGAGACCTTGTAGCGCTATACAGAAGTCACTATTCCTTACTGCACAGTGTTAAGTTCTGTTTCTCTCTGGTTACTCACACACACAACATTTGCAGTGATTGCATTAACCAGCTGAGTTTTCATCAGGTAAATGTAAAGACAAAAAATGCATTTTCCCAATTTCTTTAAATTGTTTGACTTAAAATTCTAATAGGGAGTATGGTTATGTATATGTGTTTATCTGAAGATGAAAGGGCAAAATGTTTTGTTCTGTAAGCCATAATGTCTTTGACACCGCACCCCCATTGCACGTCTTCAGTGCTCTGCTGGACTCTCACCTATGCTGCCAGTTTTCATCTTCACTGGAGTGCCAGGCTCAGCCGTAGCATATTTTTAGCCTTGTGTTTGGCCTGTCAGGGATGCACTCAGATAACTGTAGGCAGTGATGTAGTTGCCCACTGACTTTGTTCTGAGAGAGACCTGGCAGGCCTGCCTCGTTGCTGCATGGTCGCTCACTGGCACCGACTAGGCTGCTCTCTCTGATCTGTTACTGTCACCGTCACTACTGGTTCTCTCTCAGGAGATCTGTGACAATGTGCGGGTAGTGTTGCTAAATTGTGTGCCGTCCCAACTAACACAAGTTGCATTACCTGCCAACACCATGTGAGCTATAGAGAGACTGCTACTTCCCTGGCTGCAAATGAGTGAATGGTGCACATATCAGATATGCCTCCATATTTGTATTCATCGAATTTTGTATAGTGCGAACATGACTCAAAAGTATCAGAGCGCTTCACAGAGTTGGTATAGCAGCATATTACATGCGTTACATTTGGAGTAAATATAGTTACATAGTGACCATATGTAAACATATTGTGTGGAAGGCATTAGGATATGTTGATGATACAATTTTGAAGTAAATATATAAATATAACACTTTAAAGAGTTAGGACAGCAGAAAGTGCATGAGTTACATGTGTAGTAAAAATATTAATACATAATAACAATATATCATGTAAATTAATGACAGGCAGTAGTATAGATGGACGTTTTAGAGTTTGAGGAAGCTAGTGTAGGCTGGTGTGAAAGGTACAGTTTTCCACAAGGTACTGATGCTCAGGTTTGTTTAGAGAGTACTGGGTGGGAGCGAACAGACCGGTCAGGTGATTTAAGGGGGAGGGTTTAGATATTTGATGAAAAGAAGTTTCAGTTTCTACTTGAAGTAAGGGAATGATTTGTCATCACGTAACTCCTGAGGCAATGAGTTCCCGGAGAAGGAGTGGGTGCGAGATTTCTCTTTCTTAAATTAAGGAGGAATCAAGAGTAGACTGTTAGAGCTTCTAATAAGTCTCTTTTGACCAGTTTTAGTTAATTTATTTGTGAGGTAGACTATTTTTCGTGTAGAGAGCTTTGTGGGTTTTGCAGGCAGTTTTGAGTATTGCTCTTGCCTTGATTAGTAGCCAGTTGAGTTTCCTAATTGCCGTGATAACATTTTTTAAGCGAATTCCCCCTGATAGTAGTCTAGCCGCTGCGTGGATTGTGGCTATCAAGGGTGCAAGGTGTGTTTTGTGGGAAGCCCATTATCATTGCATTACTGTAATCTAGCTTGGGGGTACTAAGCATTACACCACAGTTTTTAAGTCTTCGAAGGGGATGAAGGGTTTGACTTTTTTTAGGTGTCTTAGCGTATATAAGGCACTTTTTGTGGAGGCATTGATATGTACTTTCATGCTCAAGTGTCTGTCACGTGTAATCCCCAAGGATTCAACAAAGTTGGAGATTGAAAGTTTACAGTTTAGTGTAGTGAGTTTGTCGAGCCAGATATCCACGGGAAAGGATTTTTCTTTAGGTTGGATGAAAAGGAGTTCAGTTTTGCTGGGGTTGAGCTTAAGATGGTTGCTGGTCAACCCGGATTGAACCATGGAGAGAGTGCTGCTTAGGTGCTGGATGTCTTTGACTGACGAGATTTTCATATAGAGTTGGGCGTTGTCTGCATTGAGTTGATAAGCAATTCTGGTTTGCTTCAGGATCATTTCTTGGGGTTCTACATAGAGATTGAATAGGGCAGGAGACTGGCATTGCTTTTGCAGTCTAGTTGCTAAGTTTGCAAAGCTGTGAGCTGGTAAGCTGTAACTCCCCACCTCCCGAGCAAAAGCAGTATACTCAAAAATGATAAACACAGTTAGGAGAGCCACAAATTGACATTTCACAAGGCAGTTGAAATGAAAAGTAATTATTTCGCGGAAATATTTAAGAATCAGACTGTAGAGAGAGCTGGCTGCACTGTGCGATCCTAGGCAAATTAGTATATCTTGGGTGCACAATTTGCTATGTCGGCCTAAACAAGGAGCACACTGATGCAGACATGTGGATCTAGCTGGGGCTCTCTTGGTAACATTTGTCTCCAACTCAGATGTTTATTATTTAAATTATGTAATTGAGACTGGTCTTACATGTTCAGAACAAAATCTTCTGTAAACATGTTAATTTATAAAGAACGGGTGACTTTTATTATTCATAAATGCTACTGATATGTGTGGAATATCGCAATCATTTAAAATAATATGTTCACTCCTTCCCGGAGACCAACTCTGCTGTTAACCAACTGCCACGAGAAGAGCGCTATTCAGGTAGGTTGGGTGATGGACACTTCACTTCTACTCCAGCCCTCTGTGAGGGATAGCAGCACCACCTTTCCGCAGACATCAATATGTCGGGCGGTATGTAACCACCCCGCCAGATATAGAGATCAGACCTCCGGCAGCAGTCTCGCATCCTCTATATTAGGGGTCAGTAGCAGGCAACGTGATAAATAAATTGAAAAGGACAAAGATATACAGGCGATGCATTGCTTGTATTTTAATCATTACCGCCACCGGCCTCTGACCTGAATTTATCGGTGGGTCCCACATAATACTTTGTATGTTGGCAGTCCAACACTTATGTGTGCACCCTGCCGGATATGACACAGCCTCCTCCCGCACACGTACCCAAGGGTGTCAGGCTATCAAAAGTTAAAGATTGTTGATACTCCGGTGTCAAAAACATGATATGACGGCAGCCAGTACTTGGACTGATGTGTAACATTATCACTTTTAATCATATCCAGGTATTAGAGTGGAGTCATTGGGGAAAACAGAGAGGGGAGAGCCATGTGATATAGCTCTACCCTATTGGCTCCGGCCACAAAATCACCTTGCAGGGCACTGTGCTAGCTGCTCAGGCTGAGGACCACAGTGCCACAGTGTCTCAGCGGGCACATGTAAAAATCAAGGTACAGCTTGGTTGAGCCAAATTAACGATGACACACATGCGCCTGGAAAAACAACAGGACGCTCCATTGGATCCAAGAGAAGCTGGATAGGAGCACTTGCTCTTTGTTTACTTTACTGAGGTCAGGGTCGGGGAGGAACTCACGTGACCCAGAGATGATGGGCTCACAATTGTTTTTTTATTTAAAGGAACAATCCAAGCTAGTAGATCCACTGGGGTAAACAGTAAATAAAGTATCCCCTGTTAAAGTTAACTGTGACCAAAGCAGCAAGTCAAATTGCAGTGCCAGGTAGGCCAGGAGAAGCAGCCGAGTGGGCTGGCGTAAATGAAAGGTACTGCAAGTGAGGATCTCTAAGGACGCATGACTAACGCATTTTAGTGGGGTGATGCTCACACCTTCATTAAAATGCGTTAGTCTGACCCCTGATGCATGGTACTAGGCAGGGCTGCAATTCAGAAAGGAAATTTAGGGTATTGGTCACTTTGATCCCCATGGGACCTCAATTCCGTCCCAAACATCAGCAGGACCATCTTTCTCAGGTGAAACTGTATCTCTTAATTGGAGTTTTTGACCAAGCCTTCTCAATATAGTTTGAAGCTTGGAACGAAAGTCCCAGGTTTTTCCACCTTCCGATTTAATCATCTACACCAAGGGGCCGATTCCGATCCTGGGAAAACGCTTTACAAATCGTGGTATGGAGCGTTTTCCCCATACAACTCGTACTTGTAAGGATTCCCCTACAACCTAGGAAGTACGATCCGTACAAATAGACGTTCTCCATACAAATTGTAAAAAAGACCATACAACTCGTATATACAAACGATTCCGATTCGGATTGCCCTGTACGCGACGTTCACATGTATTCCCGGCACCAGTTTACAACCCGTCCAGTACGATTCGTACAAACGGCACTCCGTACGGCTCTTTTTTTACAGGAGCCAAAAAGTGCCGGGAAAACATTGTACGCCCCGAAAACAGTACGAGACGGACCCCCATGTACGCGTCGTACACCCCATGAATACAGGGGTACGGTGTGTATGTACGGTGCGTACCGATGACACGGAAAGTGGGGTACGCTGCGTATATGTGCGCTGAAGGGGTACTGGTCGTGTACGCACCGTACACGCACCGTACCCCAAAATCGCGTATCTACGGTGCTTACCCCAAAATCGCGTATGTACGGTGCGTACATGCGCGATGTTGGGGTACGCTTCATACACACGCCTCACATGTGGGGGGACCCCTGTACGCCTCATACCCCTATACGACCCGTACCCCGGTACGAGTCGTTCCCCGTATATAGGCCATTTTCCATACAAATCGCATGCTGACAACCCGGTACGAATCGTACTTGACGGGTTGGACAAGCTTTTTACAAATTGTATGGTCTTTTTTACAGGTCCATGTCGTACAGCTTTTCCCGATCCGATTTGTAAGGATCGGGCCGACCTGTATGTATTTTTCCCGTACGAATCGTACTACACGGGTTGGAAGGGACTTTTACGATTTGTATGGAAAAAAATACGGATCCGATTGGTATGGAAATTAAAAATCCAGGATCAGAATCGGCCCCCAATTGTCTTCAAAATTTGGGGTGCACCCCCCTGGGGGGGGCGTGGAGTCTTCGGAAGGGGGGGACTCCACACTCCCCAAATGGTATGCAAGTCCCAAAAGAATCACAGTTTTCATTGAAGAATTTTGTAGCTTATTGCCTCGTCATTGTATTTTGTGGCCTTATTTTTAAAATCAGTTGGGATTCCACGCAAATCATTCTTCTCGAGGTGAAGCCCACTACAGGAACACTGGGAGCTAGGTAAGGAAGCAAGGGTGAGTAGGGAGGATAGGAAAGTGCTTTCTGGCACAATGATCATTCTTTTTTAAGCAGTCTGCAGACTTCTTTTTTTGCTTGCTAGTAAAGACATAATGCATTTTGACATTTTATCAAAATATTCACCACCTTCTGCAGCAGAATCCACTAATATTGAGTCCTGGCCTCCAGTTTGCCGTCAAGTGCTGACACTTTATGCAATGAAGCATATTTTTTACCAGGCTTTATTTTATGTACTACTAGCTTGATGTTTGTTCAATGCTAGCTGCCGATGTTTTCATTTTTTCTTATTCAGTATTAGTTGTAGTAAGAGGAGAAACATGAATAAATGTGTAAAGTTGAAGTCAGCTCTCCATGACTATGTCTGCTGCTCGCATTCGGTCAATGTGTATGTTCTGTGTCATTTGCATTACACACTCAAGGATGTGCCATGCAATAATAATGGACAGTTTTTCTCTCTGAAAGTGGCAAATTATAAAAGGTCCAACCTTTTATCCCATTAAAACTAATGTAATTGTATTTCACCTTGATCTCAGAATTATGGCCTTCGTTTCAATGAGAGCCAGTCAAAACCCTTAATTCTGTATAAAAAAAATAGCCTGCTTGCATTTTTTATTCCGAGATATTACACGTTCCTCAAGAGTTAACGTTTGTTTCTACCATATGGTACTCAGAAACACTGCTTTCTGGAATTTGAGTTCAGAAGTGTCTGACCTTGTTTTGGACATCCTTGATTATTTCCATTATTTGAATCTGTAGTTTCTATGTAGTGACCAGCTGATTCTTTAGGGTTAAGGCAGCTACTGAGAAAAGATCAGTTAAGTATGGGTTAGTCTGAGCAAAGGTGTCGTCAGATATTTGGCATACATCTAAAGTCAGCCTTGTTTGGAAAAGAAGGGGCGGGCAATACAAAACCCGTATTTATTTAACTAAACAAAGATCATTTCTGATTTAGAAAGGTTTCGAACATTGCTTTTTTCCATTGTAAGTCTGTCAGCTATTTGGAAATACTGGTCCCCTTTGTAGGTTTATAATAGACTTCTGATAGACTTTAATGCCAAGATGCTACACTCACAGCACCCCTGTACTTTTTTAGTGTTCTAACATAAGAAAACCACCATCCTCCTAGAAAACAATTTGCTTTCCAGTTACCTGTCAGATCTGCACAGGCAAGGGTTTGAACAAGCATGGATGTTTGCCCCACTCTCTTACCTCTGTCTGAGAGGTTTTACAAACTATAAATCCAGCCCAGTTTATAAACCTGCTTACCCCTATCTCGATCTACCCCTTTCGAAGGTTTGGACCGTGGTGGGGCTGACTCCAAAACATTTTTCCTAGGGGGGCCCAGTGTTACTAAGTTTGAATCCCACTGCTGTACAGCATCTGACATAGAGATCCTTTCAGGACTAATGGGTGCAAGTTGCCTGTATTGTCCACCAGAATGATCAGATACAGGGGAAACAAGAATGGAGAATCCCAGGCAAGTTCCGGAAGAACTGGAGACCATGCTTGAGATCTCCAAAAAGGAGTCACCAGGATCGAGTCTGCCTGATTTAAGGGACATTGCTGGCGAAGAAGATCAATTGTGGAGCATCCCGCAACCTTTAGGTCTTTTCATACCATCCCTGATCAAGGTGGCCTTACAAATGATAGATCTCTGTTTATGCTGTCACATGAGAGCCTGTAATGGCCGAACAACCTCTGATTTAGTAAGGCATCCTACCTTTAGAAGGAATTCCTCTTAGAGTCATATTGACTATTTACTCTTAGACTTGCACTCTTGGGGCAACTTTATTGACATGAAAGTCTTCCAACAGTTCCAAAGTGAACATTTCCCCGTGCACCTTACCCTTCAGGTCAACCTAGACTATTCAGGTTCACAATTGCAATTTCCTGGAGGCGATCTATCTGTTACCAACAATTAAAAGAACGTATGGTGGGAATTTTTTGCAAACAATGAGGTTAATGTTGCTGAATTATATTATTGTCTGGATCCAACTTTGTGTGTTTTTGCCAACCCTGATTCCACACCTCACACTGTTATGGACTTCCAAGCTAAATGCTTTGAGGCTCTGAAAAACTCATTTGTTTACTAAACCTCCTATTACTAGGAGTAGGGTCTTGTCCACTAATTTCATGTGGTATAACAAGTCTTGTAGGATAGTGAAGATTTCCTTAATTAAAGCTACTAAAAGTAGCTCTTCATGTGAGATCCAGGTTATTAGAGTCAACTGCAAAGAAACTGAAAAGAAGGCCATCGTATCTTGGGACACTGCTGTTTGGGAGGATATCCTGACCACTATTTGATCTGGAACTCATCTAGCCTTCTGGCACAATTGGTCATGGTGCAAAAACAAATATTATGAGACCTGAGAATTATATTCTCTCCCAGGACTGGACCAGCCAATTCCAAACTCTTTATAGTAATGATACTACTGGGTCCCTCATTGCTACAGTACTTGTACCTAAAAAGGTTGGTCACAATCCTTTAGTGACAACCTCTCCACTAGACAATGATATAGGTTGCTTTTTCTCCTTGTTGGAAACTGAACATGCTATTAGCTTGCAGAAATCGGGCATGGCTCCCGGACCGCATAAGATCCCAGCGGATATTTTCAAATCGAAACCCTCTATTTGGGCTCCCTACTTAAATTGCGTTGCCAATGCTAATATGACAGGTGCCCAAAACCCTTCTACTCGCAAAGGAGCAGAGATAGTTCCTGTATTCAAAGAGGGCCTCAAATCTGACCCTGCAAACTGCCAACCAATAAGCCTAATTGACACAGCCCAAAACATTTTCTGCAGGTAAATCTTGAGCGCTTTCTACTGTCGCTCGAAGACAACTTGATTTTCTTCCAGTTTCAAGCAGGGCTCCATTTCAAGACGAGCACAGTGGAACAAGTCTTTCGATTTCAACTTATGAGAGGGAAAGTGGTTGACAATAACAGTGTTAGCCTCCACGTGGCATTTGTCAACCTAAGGCGGCATTTGATATTGTCCTTAGAAAGCTCTGGTGTACTGTAAGCAAACTAGGGCTCCCACCTCCTCTTCTGGATATCATAATGCATCTTCATGCTGACAGCTATGCCAAATCAGATGGGGAGTTAATCGGTAATTAATTGACCAAATCGCCAAGGGGATTCGGCAAGGGTGCATTTTGACCCCAACAATTTTCCTTCTTTTTATAAATGGTTGTGTAAACTTTCTCCTGGACTGTGAAAATTACTCTCCAGTTTTAGGAGGCATGAAAATGCCAGCCTCATTATTTGCGGATGATACCTTGCTAGTATTCAAAACACCAAAGAGAATAGAAATTGTTGTGCACTAATCATGGCCTAGATATTTATACCAGCAAAACAAAGTTTATGGCTATTCAATCACACTGGCACTTTAGAGTGGTCGTAAGACTGGCGGTGAGGATCTCGAGAGAGTTTCAGATTTTGACAACTTGAGAATCTACCTATTTTTGGGCTAGTCAGACAGCAAAGAGCACACTTGTATTAAATCATAGGGCAGCTGCTCTTCTGAGATTTGTCAGGAACATCACCCTTCATCCTGTTTCCCCTCTCTTAGAAGTCTTGAGAGTTAAAGCAGAGGCTAATGCCCCCTTGATGCAAAGTAGTGCATCGTAGCACAGACCACAACTTTGCATTACTTTGGTGAACTTTCAAACACAAATCCTAGTCTGCATTAGATAGTAAATCCAACCCAAAGACTTGCTCCAGGTTGCATCACTTTGTGACACAATCCCCATGCAAAACATTAGTAAATCTAGGTCCAGTTGTCTGGAGCTCTGGGCAGGATCCTTTGCAGTAAAATGTTAGACGACCAGTGGTCACCCATATTCTCAACCAGAGCATAATTGGTTGGAGTCTTACTTTTGGAGTAATGGACTACATCCCCAAATCTAGCTTAAAAAAACTAGTGGGATGCTATGAGGAAGTTTAAGTACCGCCCTCAAGAACTTCTTTTATGCAACTCCCAGTGGGTAAATACTACTATGGCCCCATAGCAAAGCCCCATATAAAGCATTTGCCTCTGCATGAGCTCTCAAGACTTCTAAGAGAGGGGAAACAGGATGAAGGGCGATGTTCCTGGCAAATCTCATATTATCCGTTGCTCCATTGATTTAATACAAGCGTGCTCTTTGCTATCTGACTTGCCTATAGGTATGCTGTAGAGACATTCCGGGTTGCCAGAGGGGGGTGGAGAGGCTACCATGGCTAAAATATATAAAGAAGGTGTTAGTTTCCTTGAGTTTGACTGAGGTTTGGAAATCCAGCCTCTATCGCCTCTTCCTTATCTATCAGAATGATGAAGTCTCTCTTTTGGGAACATGAAGAGAGGAAATTAATTCACCAAACAAACCTAGACTCATTAACTGATTGATTTCTAGCGATAAATGCAATCTCTTCATTTGAGCAATACATGGATGACATCGACCCATCCTTCACAAAAGCCCTTTATATAAGATTTTGAATAGGTGCCCTTCCACTGGAAACCTTCACTGCCAAGTGGAAAGTCCAACAGAAGATAATAAGATTTACCCAATGTGTAGGGAAGCAGAAGACATTGAATAACACTTTTTATTCTTCTGCTCTATGTATTCTAGGCAGCGCAGATTGCGCCCCTATGTCGCACCCTGGGAGCTCCCAAACATTGGGTCACATTGAGAATTTGTAGGTCAGATACCACATCTTATATAGTATTTTCTAAAGCTAAATATATTGAGTGTATCTGGCCTATTCAATCCACAACTTCATCCTCTCTGACTCTTGTTGAGTTACTATGATCTAAGCATTTATACTAATTTAATTGAATCCAGCTAGAAAAGTGTGCCACAGGCTTATTACTAGTACCATTTAGCTTATAGTAAATAGTAGACAAGGGTACTATTTGCAACAGCAATTACATTTAATGCCTGATCAAACTAATTTAATAATGTATTTTATTAATGCGACAAACATGAAACCACATTACGTCACTGTGGGAAGAAGGAATTGAACCTATTTTTAATAGATTTAACTAAGATTGTACTTATACATTTCACTAAGATTTTACTTAATTTTAACCTCTTTATTTGTACATCAAATTAACTTCTTAACGCAGATATATGCTAGAGCACTTGATCATTAGGACATTTTTTATGATGATCCTAATAATGCTTGTATGGTTGCCTATTACAATAGCCCTTTAAAATGTTTTAAATGTGCTTTTTTATCATATGTATGTACAACGTTTATAATGTACAACTGATGTGTTGTTTAGTTCAAATAAAAATATTGATGTAAATTAATTATGTTGCTTTTAAGGTCTTCGACCAAAATAAAGTGCTCAAATCGAGCCTTCCTGTTGTCGTCTTACCTTACCTGATGTTCTTGTTATTATTGAGAATGAGGAAAAAGCATAATTCCGCCCAGGATCTATCTCACACCGTTCCCAGTGTTGTGTCGGGGGACAGTATATTTTCACAGGCAGTTTTTAAAAGCTAGAATCCTAGCAGAATTTCGAGTTCCAATTCTCTAGTGAATTCTGTGTTCCTGGAAGGTACTCCGCTGAGACCATAATCTGATTGTTGAGGTAAAAGTGCCAGAAATCCTTTGCTTGGATCATGTACCTCCCAGGTGATTGATGTACCGAACAGTTGATACATTATCCGTTTTCAAGAGGACTGGACATGAAAATGACCTTCGTCTAGCATTTCACTGCAAAGAATCCTGCCCAGAGCTCCAGACAACTGGGCCCAGATTTACTAATTTTTTTGCATGGGATTTGTGTCACAAAGTGATGCAACCTGGAGCAAGGGTTTGGGTTGGATTTACTATCTAATGCAAACTAGGATTTGTGTTTGAAAGTTCACCACAGTAATGCAAAGTTGCGTTCTGTGCTACTATGCACTACTTTGCATCAAGGGGGCATTTCATGGGTGGTACATTGGCAACATATCCCTATCTACTAACACTTGTACAAAGGAGTTTTTCTCCAAAATCTAATACCTCCTCGAGAAATGAAATGTAGTGAGTAAAAATGTTTTAATTTCTTCTTATTTTTCCAAATTTGTTTATGTGTGCTGCATTGTACAACACACATACAAAGTGGGAAAGGTGCTAAAGGATAGTTTTTGTACTGTATGGGTCCCTTTCCAGTACAAAACCAGTGCTTTGGAGAACACACACACCCTTGCATATGGGGGAGAAAAATATTACTGTATTTTAGTAGATATGACACTTTTTTTCTGTCTGCCTTTGACGCAAGGCAGCACAGCAACATAGTTTGCTGCACGCTTTGTGTCAAATATTAGTAACTCTGGGCCATAATTTGAGAGCCCAGATCATCTTCAGGTCACTGACCTCTTGTTGTAATATCCCCACATCGATATCCCCATCCCAGTGGCCTGCTTCTGATTCTATGATAAGGTGAAGGACAGAACCAACAATGAGTCTCCATATGATCCAGTCATCACTGGATTTCCATCTTTACCTTTGCATTTAGTATGACCTCCTCTGAGTGTGTTAACCCCTTCTGCTGATTTGACGCCTTCAGTCTCTGAAATTGCCTGAACCGAGGTGGCTACTAATCTGACCACTGCGCCAGTTGCCTACGAGAAATCCATTCTTTGGCTAGGTACAGTTTTAGTTTATCCCTTATTTTCACTACTTTGGAGGTAGTTTCAATGTCTGGGAGGACAAATCCACTAAGAAGCCCAAGAAAACTTCTGGGTTGAGGAGAAAAATAACTTCTCTTTGTTGATGATGAATCCTAACTCTTCTAAAAGAGAGATTGTCTTCTGGAGTTTCCCTTCAATTGTTGTGGACAGTGCTTCAATAGAATAAGCATGTAGAGATACTCAATCAGACCTATTGCCGTGGACTGAAGCATTTCCATCACTTTTCTTGGCCCGAACAGAAGAGCAATGAACTCATAAGGTCAATCCCTCCAAAAGAATGCAGAAATCTCCAAAGAGGACGAAATATCGGTCCCATCAGGTACTCATTCTTCAAGTCCAGTTTTGCCATCCAATTGCCCGACATGATAATGTTCCTATAAATAGGGATCCATTCCATCTTAAAATGGCATATATACAAACCATTTGTTGAATTTCTGAAGGTTAATAACTGAACCATGTCCTTTTTCTTTCCTCTATACCAAAAAATATATATCCCTCAAAAAATGATTTTTAGGATGGTGGGCACTACTGCTCCTTTTTCGCAGGGAGCCCGCAACTCCTGATCAATTCTGGCCAATTTGTGTGGGCTAGGAGGTTTTACAAGGTGTAGCATTATACCTTAACATCACAAATCCTGGTATGGGGTAATTCCCAACCTTTCCTTATTTTGTTGGGTGAGTTCGTTACACATCATGCTTTTGGTTTGTCAAAGAAAGCTTACCTTTTGAAACTGGTCTCTGTACATTAATTATACATAGATGTCAACCATGAGGTCCATGGGTAATAGCTGGCTTATTCCTTGGCATCTCTGACATAATTTAAGTTGTTCCTGGTCTTCAGGGTCATGTAGTCAGTGGCAGAAAATCAATAGGACAGTTGCCGTTCAAAAGTGTCAATACCTTGCTTTCCCCCAACCCATCAGGAGCAAAAAAGTCTGCCAAGGCCAAAAGAATGGAACAGTCTGTGAGTTCTGTAAAGTCTCTCTAATCAAAGGATGCATCATCTCACTTCCATAACCTGAAACATTTTGGTAATTGACAGCTGTGCAACCATGGCAAAGATGCTATGATGTCTCTTGGATAACCTTTATGTGCCTGACATGCCTGTCTGAAACAACTAAGCTTTGCCACTGACCGGAGAGCAAAACAAAATATGAGAGGGAATTGGCTGCGAGCTGGTCTAAGAACTGTACAGAATCAAAGCTACTCACTGATAAATTCCTTTGCGAAAAAAGGATGTCGATCGGTCATGCAGGCTGATATTTGCCTATGATATCCACCCACTTTTACTGGTACCCGTTCTGACTTTCTCTCTGCCAAACACAGTTAATGCAGGAAATCTTGGGCCCAGAAGTTTGGCCAAAAAGAAATAGTACACACAGACTGATTTCCATACTAAAAATTTTAACCCATGCAGAATGTCCATAAACCTACTATTTACATACATATACTAATTTGGGGAATTTCCAAATCTGAAAGGCATACATGTGGGAAAGCTAAGGACCTGAGTTAGACATTACATTACATAACATTACCTCCACCATCCTGAGGGACTACCGTCTGTCAAATTTAGAGATAACTGGGAGCCCATCAGTCATCTCTATACACTGAAAGTAATTCCCACATGGCCGTGTTCTTTCAGTGTACGAAATGTTTGGTAGGTGGTCGTTCACCAAACTTCTTTGAAAATCAAAAAACAAATGACTGAGACACTGTGGGAGATTTCTCCCAAGATATGTTTTTCTCACCCTTGCCTCAAGGCTTTCAAATCTGGCACTGACGGACAGGACAAAAGACATTACATGGTCCACCCTAATATAGGGTGGGTGCATAATGGTCACTATCTGACAGCCTGGGCCGTACTCCATTGGGCCACTGGGCGAAGTATTCTATAGACAAACCCAATGGGGGTCTATCGACAGAGTACTTAGGGCCCACATCTCTCCTAATAAGGCATGCAGACTGGGAGTTTGTGGGCAGGGTACTCCATCACATTTGCAATGTAAATCGTGAAAGGTCATATATCCGGGGTTTCTAGTGGTGTGATGGTCTGTAAGCTACCGGATGGGGGTAACCAAGGGGAGGAGGGGGCCTGTGCTAGCCCCAGGCAATGTTGCCTGGTGAATATAGCTGAAGGTGTGACCCGTGGACTGCAATATGTGTCATGGTGCGTGTGTTCAAGGTGGAGTCATATTGTTCTTCGCATCCAAATTTCACAATATATATGTCCCAAGTTGAAACCCCCTATCCCACCCCTCCCCTGTTGTGTGCTTTTGTTATGGCAACTGACTCTACTTCCGCCCACCTAAGCAATGCCTTGAGCCAGTCTCTCATACCAGGGGGGGCAAAAGACTTCCATGACATTGCTAGCTGTCTTTCACGTACAGGATCTGTGGAAGTACTTGTCCCCTTTTGGCTATGGGTCTAATGCCCAACAGACATAATTCTGAAGTGGTCAGTATTATGCAGTCCACTAGAGCTGACAGCGTAGCCACAATCTCCTCCCAGACATGTTGCAACACAGGGCAGTCCCACACCAATGTCAAAAAATCATGTTTCCGGCGAGCCACACCTAGGGCAATCAACACTGGCCCCGGGAAACATATGTTAAGTATGTTTCGGTGTATTTGCAAATACAGGGGAACTTTTTCTTGGCTAGGCTTCTTGCTGTATGTATCACGTTTAACCCCTATTTTTATTACTCACAGGGAACTAGGGGCCATATGTATGAAAAAGTCCATTTGCGATTCTGAAATAGCAATTTATTGCGAATCGCTATGTATGTAGGATTTGCAAAGAATTTTGCGAATCCTACATATTCCTTAATTGGAATCGCAAATTGCGATTCGCAATTAAGGAATACCTCCGCATTCATTCCTATGGGCCTAGAGGCTCATAGCAATGAATGGGAAGACATTCTCAATTTGAGATTCACAAATAGAGAATCGCAAATTGAGAATGCAATTTCAAGGGTGCGAGGGTGTCAAAAGGACACCCTGTTGCACCCCTGAAATGTGCATGTGGCTCATATGTGAGTAACATGGGACTTTGAAAAATGCAAAAAAGTGAATTTTTCAAACAAATCGCAAATTACCACCAACTTGAAGTTGGTGGTAATTTGCGATTCCTTACGGCCAAATCACACTTTTATTGTGCTTCTTACATTGCATTTAAGGAATCGCAATTTGCGATTCCTTAAATGCAATCGCAAAATAGGGAATCGCAAAATTTGCAATTCCTTATTTTGCGAGGGGTGTTTTGTGTCATACATTGGACACTGCTGATTTGCAATTCGCAGAATTTTGACGTTTGCGATCGCAAACTTGCCTTCATACATATGGCCCTAGGTGTAACCTATGTGGGAGATAAAATCAACCTGTCTGTGATTACTGGTTGGCATAATATTTGAAATTTCAAATTAAGAATTCAGCGAACATTCTACACATATGGCAAGAATGAACGAAAATACATTTTTACTGATAAACGTTCAGGCGAGAGGTAATTCAAAGAAACGCAGAAAACCTCAGTAAATAACCTAAAAGGGCCTTTGCAAAGTGGATTGCAGGGCTATCTTGTGATGGTCGCAGATATACAGAAAAGATTTTATGTTACCAGGTTCCGGGTAGGCATTGCACATCATCTTGTAGCAATCCCAAAAAGAGACATATGTTATAATAAACGTCCTAGATGCCCTTGTGATGGAATGTCAGTCCAATCTTCAACACATTTTATATTATTTTGTGTTTTTTATTGCCAAATCAGGAAAAGTGTTTAACACCCAGTCGTATTATTGAGGAATTTTACAATGCATCAGGAAGCCTGTAAGTATCTATGCAGTCTTGTGACTGAATACATCTGTCATGCTGTTTCTCTTTTTATTAGTGGTGCTATAAAAGTAAGGAATACTCTTACCTAGTATGATAAATTGGTGTATGATTACAATTAGCTATGTGGCAAATATTTGGATTATTCTCCTTGTCTCAAATTATAATGTATTATATTCTTGAATTTTAATGTTTTTATGCATTTTTAAACTGTTGTTTTATGATATAATGAATTTGACAATAGATGTATATAATTATGTGTGCTTTAATGATTTTATATAATTGAATAAAGATGATTTTGACTTGACCGTGTGTTGCCGTGTGGTGAGCCAATCATAAAAAAGAAATGCGCGGCCGGCATTCTTGAACATAAAGCGTACTGCTCTGTTGAAGAGGGGCTGTGACCTGGGAGACTACACGGCTGCCATTGTTGACTGTGTGTTGCCAGTGGGTGAGCCATTCATAAAAAAAAAAATGCGCGGCCGCCATTCCTGAACATGAAGCGTGCTGCACTGTTGAAAAAAGAACAAAAAGCGGATTAAAAAAACATAAAATAAAGCGCGGCATGCCAGGCTGCTTTCAAAAATATATATTATAGCGTGAGCAGCGTTAATGGCGTGGCCGCCAATGTTAAAGCATGCCGTGCTGCTTAGAAAGCAAGCAGTTGCAGGAGAGCATGTCCTGCGTGCTATAGGAGAAAGTAATTTGGGCAAAATAGTGCTCGCAGACTGTAATTAAAACACACCAAGTAACAACACATGCTACTGGGGCAGTCCTCATGGGAGGTTACAAAAAGAGAAAATGAGGTGCTGAGGAGGGACTTCTAAGCCTATTCATCAATCAAAAGCCACCATTTACAAAGGACAATAAGAGGAGCCAAATGAAAAGATAGGCGGGAAATGGGCAGAGCTTCAAGTACATACCTTAATACAGCATGTCTCAAAGACACAGCACAAGTGCTGCATAGGCGAGACCTAAAAAAGACCAATCCAGCTCTCTTTGCCTATTGTACTTACCAATCTCAGGGCAAGGGGGCTATGTACAATGATTTGCTCACATACCACCCCATTAATATTCACTTGAGATGATTCAGCTTTATTCCTCATAATCCACAGAAGTAGGTACAAGTAGGATTGTCAGAGTCTTATGTGGGGTCCAGGGAAAAATATTTGGTGGGGCCCCCACAACCAGTTTTGTGCAGGATACAGAGTGGGTTATTTAATTGAATAAAACTATTATTTTGTCCTCCAGCCTTTTCCTCTCCTGACCATACTCATCAAGCAATTCTCATTTCCCTTGCCCCCTTTCCTTTTCCCTATAACCAGCTTCTCTCCCTAGCACTCCTGTCTCTTTCCAGAAGTTGTTACATCAAGCACTCTTTCTCTTCCTTCTCTTAATCATGAATTTGCCTTTGCTCCTGTTCCTGCCAGACTAAGTCCCCTCTAAGCAGAAACATAAGAAACCCACACCAGTTTTGGATTATTTGGCTTAGTGGGTGAAAAATTATGGTCGGGAATGCTGTCCTAAGCAATCACCGTGGTTGAAATTAATTCAAGAATCCTTCCCAATATTTTGTTGTTTGTTGCAAAGACACCTTAAGTGAGACTGGTATGCCCAGACATGGGTCCCATAATCACTATGCCATAGGAATCAAGCTATAACTCACTGGTGGAATGTAAGTAGGTGGAAACCAGTATGGGGTTGCTTTTGTTCCAGTCTGGAGGAGACTTGGCTGAGCCGTACATGCTGGACTGTTTCTTTCGGAGCAAGACCAAGATGGATTTGCAAGTGGTAGGTCTCTCTCTCTCCCTCTCTCTCCCTAGAGTGACTTAGTGGCCGATGGTCTGAAATGAGGTCTGAGTGATTACCAGAGGCTGAGATTAATTCAGCAATGTATATTGCTCTGTTGTGAGCTGTAGTGTGGGACTCACTGCAATTAACCCCAGCTGCTCCCCATATGTGACGATAGCTGATACAAGGTGAAAGTTTCATGGGAACTGTATACCTTAATCTCACCATTCAAATGAAAAATGACAGGTTATGATGCCACGCTAAGAGGCACAATATAACAAGCATTGTGAAAGGAGCCGGCCAGAGAATGGGAAACTGCTGAATGGGGTAGAGAGAGGCCGGAGTTTGTCGTTGAGCTTTCCTGCAGCAGCTTCCAAGAGCGAACGAAAATGTCCCGGACGACGTGGGGCTACCTATGACCCCAGAGCCCCAGGGAGCAAGAAAACAAGGAACTCCCAGTTGTATTTAAATACAGCTTGGAGAGGAGACGTCGTGGAGAGATGGGGTTTCAGGACGCGAGCAGCTCTTGGCGTAGCAGAGGATGCAAAGCATGATCAGCTCAGTCAACAGCTAAAAGAACTCACCTGGGCACTGAAGCAGCGGTCAGCGGACAGTGAACGGGGCGCCAATGCTGTGTGTCTCCCCCGCCGCCCAACATCATCGCAGGCCGCAGTTGGGGGAGACTACAGCTCCCGTGATCCTTTGCAGCCAGGCTTACTTCCGGGTAACAGCGCGCCCGGAGGTGCTTGATAAGCAGCGGCTCCCTCGGTGGAGCGGGGGGCCTTTCATTGACTCTTTGTCTCTCACCAGTCAACAGCTAAAAGAACTCACCTGGGCACTGAAGCAGCGGTCAGTGGACAGTGAACGGGGCGCCAACGCTGTGTGTCTCCCCCGCCGCCCAACATCATCGCAGGCTGCAGTTGGGGGAGACTACAGCTCCCGTGATCCTTTGCAGCCAGGCTTACTTCCGGGTAACAGCGCGCCCGGAGGCGCTTGATAAGCAGCGGCTACCTCCGCGTCGCGGGATGCGCGCTGAGCCCGGGCAGAGTGCGGGCCGTCTGTGGCCATCCGGGGCCAGAGGAGGCCGGGTCGGGCCACCCCCCGTCGCTGTGCTACCCAGATCTGGCGCAAAAGAGGTACGTTATACTCCTGGGACCAAGCCCACAGCAACATCACCGCCACACACGGACTGGCTGAGACCAACATTTGGAAAAGACATATTCCCTGCTAACATAAATTGAGTCGCACTGTGTAATCCGTTTATTCTGTTTTGCACTTAATCTTACGCCTTAAAAATGGAAACACGTAAGAGCACAGCGGGCACATTAGATGCCTATTTATTAAGAGCAGAATGCTTAATTAACCAGGAAATACAAACTACCGAAAGGAGGCTTTCATTAGAACCTTCCACAAGATTAATCAGAATTTCCGATGTTTCAAATCCACCTCCATTGACTAAACCACCCACTCCGATACCTGTCCCCGACCCCTTGGCCCACTCCCCTCCAAATTCACCGGGGCGTCAAGGAACACCGCAAAAACTCACCCCTCCACAAGCGAAAGGACCCCTAACTCGAGGGAAAGCCAAAACTAAATCGAACATTGGAAGGGGGGTACACAGAAAAGGCCAACTTCTCAAAGCGGGGAAGATTCCAATTCACCCAGTCACTTGCGACATAGGCACACAGACTGAGGAAAACAACCAAGCTCCCTTTATCCAACTAGACACCCTGAGCAAACAGATCGAGCTGACAGCTCAAAATAGCGTAAAGGCCATTCAATTAGCAGTAACCCAAGACATAGAAGAGAAATTGGGCGAAATGATTTCCACACTCTGCTGTCTTTGAAGACAAATTCGTCCAACTCAAATAAACGTTACTCGATGGCATAATACGACTAAATTCCCCCAGAATACAGTCTGTAAACAGTCAATCCATCCCTCAAGAGGAACAGAACATACCCCCCATAATAGTACACTCTAACAATCCCACTGCACACACCCGCATTATCACTTCTACAACCTCACCGTTAAATAACCAGGGTCTAAAGGGGGCGACTAGACCAAATGTAACAGTAGAACCATCTGCAGGAGCCCCTGTAAGTTCAAACCACAACAAAATGGATGTTCCCATAACCTCCCCAACTCCAAATAAAGATCGTTTAAATCTACCACCGGCCGCTCGGCCATACGTCCTAGTCCTAGTCCTAACAGGTGTTCCGCCCCTACAAAAAGACTTAACAGAAACATGGGTTTCACTTAGGAATAAGGTCACTAATTGGTTTACCAAAAACACCCATTTTCACCCAAACCACATAAACCAGATCCTGATGGTCAGAAGAGTGGGTTGGATCGGGGACTCCCACAACAAACGCTCCGGAGTCTGCATAGTCATAAATTTTAAATCTCCGGGTCTAGTGCGTTGCCTCCTCAGTATCAACAGGGGAATAACACATGGATTTTTTCTATCTTAATGAGCAAACAACTGACCACAGAAGGAACGGGTGTATTTTCACACAAAATAGATTCGAACAACTTGCCACATTAGAAGAGGTGGACTGACAACCAACACCTCCCAACAATTCCGCTCCCTTAAGCGTTACCCTGACCCTTTCTACACTAAACGGACACCCTTACTTCAACCATGACAATGCCAATAACACGGCCCTTTATTCTCTCACCCCCCCCCCCCGGCGCTTACAGACCAATTAGGGAAACTTCCTAATTCTAAATCTACCAGCACGTTCGGAAACATATCCCCCTTGATAGATCGATCTTGCAGGGAAGGCGTCACTAGCCCATTCATGGACCCTCTTGTGGTTAATTTAAACATCCCAAGTACTCCCACTAGTTGTAAGAAAATTCCCCCAAAAAACTCAGACTTAAACATAACATTCTAGAACATATCGGGCCTTCGACTAAAGACCTACAATGAAGAATGGTTAAACTTCATTAAAGAAAGTGAAATTATCGCTTTCCAGGAGACATGGGCAATCACCCCTACTCATATAAACGGTTTTAAGACTTTCTTTAGCCCAGCATCACCTTCAACATCAGGCAGAGCAAAGGGCGGATTAGCCACTTATGTCTCAAACCTAACTCCAACTCTGGAAGCTCACTCTCTCAAAACGAGTTACAATACCAGATAATTTGTGTAACCGTAAGTAGAATGCCACCAATCCTAATAGTCAACATCTATAACAACCTTACAGACCCCAGTTTTATGGAGGTCATAAAAGAAATTTGTGACTTTCTACAAAAACAAATCATTCTTAGCAAAGGGAAAGAACCAATGATAATTTGGGGAGGGGATTTTAACCTGACACTATGCAAGAGTAACTTAAATGGTAATTGTGGCTATATTGACCACCTAAATAATAACAGCTCTCATTTTTCACATTCTTATAAGGGGTCTTTTCTGAATGAGACCATGACCCTCCTTCAGTTAGCCTTCGCAAACGAACTTACCGTGCCTTCAACCGCCTTTGCTCCAACCTTTAACGGTAGAGGACTATCTTCTTGTATCGATTTTATTTTGGCAGGAAATATTCCCCCAAATTTTATTACCGCTGTCACTACTCAAGACTGTGTATTCAGCGACCATTTCCCACTGTCCATCACCATTCAAAATTCCGCTCCACAAAAAAAGGCTCAAACAATATATCATGATGATAACATCTCAATGTCCCGCTCAAATGGTTACGCACTCAAATGGTCAAACACGGATCCTACCGCCATTTTAGAAACCATAGTCAAAGCGGCCCGCTCAGCCTTTGTAGTCTGCCTAACGGAGACGTCATCTCCCGGCGAGATTGTGGCCAACTATGAGAAAATAATTTTAGAAGTAAAGAATGCTTTGACAGTGCCCCCTAAAGGGCAAAAAATCTTAAAGGACAAACCTAAGTTTCGGTGGTTTAACCCAGCATGCTCTAGAGCTTATAAAACACTCAAAAAAACTTTTAAAAAATCCCCAAGAAATATCGCAGAGGTCTCACAAGCCAGGAAAACATATAATAAAGTAATCGCATCCAGGAAAAAAGAATTAAAAGAGGCACACTGGACTGCCCTACATGATAGTTGTTACAACAAAGATTCGGTCACCTTCTGGGAGATTGTTAATTCGTCCTTTCTGGCGGGACCAAAAGATAGTGGCACACTTGAAACGACCATCTCTGAACAAGAGTGGGTCACCCATTTCTCAAAAAAAAATTCTGTCCCAGCAGGGAAAAGTCAACAGACTCACAGCCCCACTATGGACCGAACCAACCCACTAGTCATGGACTTCAACCTCGCCGAGGTGAAGACTGCCCTGAACGTAAGCAGATCAGGAAAGGCCCCGGGACCGGACGCCGTTCCTATGGATCTTTACAAATCGAATATCGATCTCTGGGCTCCCCTGCTACTTAACGTTTTAGAGGCACTAGGACAGGTAGGATTACCAACTTCTTGGTCAGACTCGATCCTAGTTCCCATTTTTAAAAAAGGGAAACATGAATAGCCCTGCGTGCTACCGACCCATTTCCCTACTGGATTCTTTAGGCAAAACAGTAGGCAGAATCCTTTTAGCACGCCTACAAAATTGGACAGAGGCGAACAACATTTTATCTGACCTACAGTTCGGCTTCAGAGAAGGAAGAGGCACTATAGAACAGGTCTTGAACCTCACACTTCTGAGAGGGAAGTATGTCCTTGCAAAGGGTGGCAGCCTATGCATGGCATACGTCGACCTATCCGCAGCCTTCGACTGCGTAGCCCACAACAAGCTTTAGACCATAATGACACAAATGGGAATTGACACTAACCTGGTCAATTACATTAGAGAAATTTACTCCAATACGACCACCAGAGTAAGATATGGCTTAGGGGGGCAGTTAACGTCATCGTTTGGAATCGAGCGGGGAGTCAGGTAAGGTTGCGTCCTGGCTCCCTTTCTTTTCAATCTTTACACCAATGGCTTGGAAGAAGCCCTGTTAAAGGGTAGCCAGGACCAACCATACGTTCAATCACGCCCGATCCCCGCCCTTCTCTATGCGGACGACGCAGTTATAGTCGCCCATACCCCCCTGGAGCTACAACGGGCCCTGGACAGATATAAAAACTTCATGAACCATTTGGATTTAAACATCAACTCCAAAAAGACCTTTATAATGGCATCAGGTAAACAATTCCGAAAAATGAAAAACATCTATCTAAACGACACCAAAATAGAATATACCACCACTTACCCTTATTTGGGAGTTGTAATAGATAACAAAGGCACTTGGAAAAGTGCAACAGAAAATAGAAAACTACAATTCCTAAAAGCAACAACGGCTCTGAGAGCGTTTGCTCGGAGATTGGGCAAAAGAGCCTCAAAAGAAATGCTTGATATTTATAATTCAAAATGCCTCAGCACGGCAATTTATGGGGCTGGGATTTGGGGCAATGTACGAGTCGATTCAATTCAAAAGATAGAGAACTCCTTCTTGAAATTTCTGTTGGCAGTCCCGTCGTCCACTCCGACTTTCAATATCCACAGTGAACTGGTCCTCCCATATATCACTGACGTGATACGAATGCAGCCAATTCTTTTATGGCATCGCGTCTGGTCCACACCGGAACTAAAATTCACGCAGGCACTCATCTCTGATTGCATGAAACTGGAGTATTGGTCACACATCACCTAGCTATCTTATGTTAAAAATTTCCTATCTGATTTAGGACTCGATCATTTCTTCTCCAACCCTCTTAAAATAAATCTAATCCCTAGAAAGAGATTACGAGACATGTGCATAAGCCATCTAGCAGACCTACGTCTGGTCCTCGAATCAAACAAAAACTCAGTACAGCTCTTTCTCCCTATTCAGACGACAGATCAAATAGAGCCTTACCTGAATTCCAGTTTAACTAACTATGAGAAATTTTTACTGACGAGACTGCGACTGAACACATTTCATCGACTAATCGCCTTCCCTGCGATAAACGATTGGACACCCCAACTAACTCTATGTCCCTGCGACGACCTTTCCGCCCAATCGACCTTGCATGTAATTATGTTTTGTAAATACTATACCGAACCAAGAAAATTATACCTGATTCCTTTTTTGAAACAGCTGGGCCTAAATCAATGTCGGCCAGCCCTCATGGTTCTCCAAATGCTGGAAACAGAAATATTGGCAAAATATATTGCAAAGTTTCTAAAATTGTGTGTGCGACACAGAACAAATCTATAAACGGAAAATTGTCCCTTTTATAAACATCCATTAAGACGGCACTCATGATTCACTTAAACATACCCTACGATGAACTGGGATTACCCTCCTACGCATCTTAAACTTGCCATTGGGGGGTTTGTTTTTGTTTCGTCTACAGTTTTTAGCACCTTTACGATTTTAGTTATTGTTAAATGGTCATGAAAGCCATATGAACTTTTATCTCTGCCAATTTGCACATATTTGCTATTCAGCTAGGTAAAAAACTATTTTACCATTTTTTTATCGATGTTAAATGTATAAATGTAACTGCTTTTTCTTCTATGTAAATGCTTTTATGGTATGTAAATGCCTTACCGAATAAAGCTTTTCATTCAACAAGCATTGGCATAGCCAATAGGTCTCGCCTTTGGGACCATATAAGTGTTTAGTTATCCAGCACAATATCCTTGGTGCAACAACATCAAGTGTTGCATGGTTAAACACTTAAAAGGTCCCAAAGGCGAGACCTATTGGCTATGCCAATGCTTGTTTATCTTCTTAAAGGAATACCAAATATTTGACTATTATTTTACTAACCTTAGCAAACTGTTTTGCTATCCCAACTGCGCTTTGTATTTGAATCTCCCCGCTGTATGTATGGTTTAGACCACATTGATCTTATGAACTGCCTAGTATTTTGAACGACCATATCTTGCTGCTAGTGAACATATGAAATGTTCTTGTTATAAACATGATCTTACTGTAGTCTGTGGAAAGACGGTTATATATTTTATATATTGTATTTTTGGTTCTGTTATGTTCTTTTAAATGTGATTAAGGTTTTTAATGTATGTGCTTTTATGGCCGTTTTTGGTGGAATAAAGACTTATTGATTGACAGCCAACATCAGGTATAGTTTTCACAAATCCAATCCCATACCATACATAACAGTAACAGAAGCAGTGCTCTGTTGCTGAACGTAGACTTACAGTTCATAGGAAGTTGTTTTACTTCAGTCTGTAAAACAGAGCAACATAGTGTTGGGAAAGAAGGAGAGGGATATATACATGAAGAGGGAGAGACAGAAGGTTGGAACAAGAGAGTGAACACTGAGAAAAGCAAGTGAGGGTCCGCCAGCTGAGAGAGAATGGATGGTGAAAAGAATCACAGAAAAGGACGAAAAACAGATACAGAAAGATGAGGGTACAAGAGAGAAGGACGAACAGGAGACAGGTAGAAGGCACACAAAAGGTGAGGTAGAAAAAATGTGGTAGGGAGAGTCTAATGGCAAGAGTAGAAGAAGCAAATAGAGAAAAGTGAAAGTGAGAGAGAAAGAGGTTCAAAAGAGTGTGAACAGAGAGATTATGCATTTGTACAAATTGTAACTTGCAGGTCACAGATTTCAATTCCAGCAGCAAACTGTTTTAAGAGAGCTCATGTTGATTTTGTGAGTAGAGCTCTTCTTGAGAGTCCTGCCCAAAAGTCGAATTGGGTAGGAAAAACAGCCGCTCCTGAGGGAGGAATCCTGGAAAGTGCAGAGGTAGTTTTCTCAGGTGGGGGCAGACGGTCACCTTTGGGACAGGTAGAGGGCCCTGGTGGGGAGGGCGGTAAGGACACACGAAGATGAGGATTCATGCATTCCGGGGAGGCTAGGAGGCAAAAGTAACAGCGCATGAAAGTAGGTGGGGCCCGGTACTCTTGGGCGATGGGGTTTTATGGAGTAGGTGAAATGTGGGAATACTGATTTTCTGTATTCAATGTCTGAGCTATGATAAGAAAGATCTCCATATTGATACTCAACCTAGCATGGACATCTGATCCACACAGCTCAGGGCAGATCAGAATCCCTGAGTTCATACAATCTACTTACTTCCGCCACTCAAGTTCCTGGGACAACTGGAAACCCGCCACTAACTGTGCCTCGCATTTGTGTATATGGGTCATAATTTCAGTGATATGCTTCACTACTTATGCTACCCATGTGAACAATTAATATGGGATCTAATTACTCACTGTTAATACATATGTTTGAAAATGAAATATTTAGATTTAAAAATAGAATGATATTTTACTATCATTTTAGTTTTCAACAGCTGGCTTTGAGCCAGCGCATGTAGGGAGGGGCAGGGCCTGGCCATGGGAGCGGGAGGAGGAATGTTGTGCACTTCTAAGTGTGGATGTCTGTTTGGCCGGCCGTCATAGTCCGGTCAAACTGACATGCACACTTAAGTTTGCCTGAGCAGAGCGTAAAACCAGCCCGCTCCGGCCAATCCCCACACTGCTCTCATAGTATAAGAGCAGTGTCTGGATTGGATGGGGAGTCTGTTGCCCCAGGGACTGCAGGGAGCAGCAGAACAGTGAAGCACTGAAGCGTGAGGCAGCCACAGGGACAGGTAAGTGAGAAAAAAAAAATTCAACCCCCCCCCCCCACCTCCCCACTTTCCATCTGATGCTCCTGCTGCCGTGCCACTCCGTAGTGGCAGTTGCCGTGACTGAATATCATATTCTAAGGTTCATATTGCGTATGTGAAAGGGTAGGTGTGTACAGGAATGGCTCTGTAGAAAGCTATAAACAGTGGAGAAATATACTTTAAATATTACATTCACAAAATCTGTTAAGTTCAGGGGTCAGTGATGATAGTGGCAATTAAGAAGAGTCTAAACATGAATGAAGAATAACACCACTGGTGTGTGTGAGGAAGGAAATACAGATATCCTAAATGTTTTTTTATCCATATATACATTTGTCAATCTATTTCAAAGTGTTAAAAACAGTTACTACTATCACAATATCAGTAGGCATGTCATCAATAACCTTTCTTTTATACTCCATTCGCATCTTTAGTCAAACAGGAAAAACCAACACATACACACTAAAAGCTAACTAAATCAGATGTGATCAAAGACAATTTATACAAAACAGATAATATCTGAGGTGTGCGTTAACCACTATTGATACAGTATTATTGGCAACAGTAAATTCTTGTTGTGGCTAGTTGATGAATGTCTTCCAAATTCATGGAAAACACAGGTACAATCTATGAATAAGACAAAAGTAAGTGTGTTTCCAAGGTAGAAAAGAGAAGGGACCACTTCTATGTTTTATAGGGGTCCAATGGTATCGGTTTCTACACAGGAAAGACTACTTTCAATTTGGAGCATCCAATATATATGGATACTTACAATCTATCAGTTTATATATGAAAATCTATGATATGTAGATTCCCAACATTTGAAAAAACTGTAGTGAGAATCACCTTTCTACTCTTAAAACTACATTATCTCCAATAGAGAGCCTACCTGATAACTAGAAGTTACGTCAAGCAATGGAAAGCACATATGCAGTTTTAATCCTAATGAGCTAGTCATTTACACCTAGGTGTAAATCACATTTGCACTGTGCCCGCATGTGCTATTAGCAACCAATTTATAGCCAGGTGTAACACAAAGGGGAATAACCTGTACCATGAGGTGGCCAACCACTACTACTACAGCACCTTCTCTTAGAAAATTATGAATATAGGGCTTTATAACAAAACTCCATATTGGAATAATGTTAAATTAAATACAATTATTTAAATTAGATAAAAAATATAAATAAATTAAATGTATCGGTTAAAAAAATGAAAATAAAACATATTATTTTATATGTTAATAACCTTTTTAATTTAAAATAAAATAAAATATTGTTAATTTTTATTAACATACTTTATCATATACTTCACTTATATTAATGTTCAATACATATATAATATTTTACTTTTTTGTGTCCGTTTTTGTATTTATTATTTAGAAAAATAACTTTAATGTAATTTAATATACTCAAAATAAATACATTTTAAGTCATAATTTAGGTAATAATGCCTTATCATTTGTTTATTTTATTCCACATTTAAAATAAATACTTGGCATTAATTTACATCAACATTTAACCCCTTGAGTGCCCCGCCCTTTCCCCGCCCTGTGCCGGCCCTTTCATTAGCGGGCGGGGTTCATGACGAGATAGTCTCGTCATGGGCACAGCACAACCGCGGCCCATGACGAGACCATCTCGTCATGGGCACTCAAGAGGTTAACATAAAATATGTTCGCAATTTTTTCAAGTTGAATAAACCTTTGCCTGTACATTACCATAGGGAGATCTCTGCCATCGGGGTGGAGCTCTCCCTTTGGTAAAGAGTGGAAAAATGTAATTTAATGGTATATATTTTAATCATAGACAAAATATGAAAAACGCTACATCAGTATTAATTTTATCTTGAATTATATATGTAATTAATGTAAATATAATTAATAAAATAAACATTGTGTTTCAAAAATGTATTGAAAAAAATCATAAATTGGTTATATTTATTTATGTATTCAAAATTGCAAACCGTATTGTATAGAATTAATTTAAATGCAATTTATTTATTTGTTGCAATAAAGTTACATTTATTTCTAAATTAAAGAATGGTTACTAGAATATTTTATTATAAAATTTATTTGTAAATTTAAGTGAATAATTTGATATATGTATATGCACAGCTTATATATATACACATATATATATGTGAAAGTCTGTGAAACCCGAAACATGTTGACTTTGACATCGCTAAGTATACATTATTTAGCACTGCGGATGATAACCGTGCATTATTTTTTTGGGATGAAAATCTATGTGACGGGTTCCACAGTCCGTTAACGGAACCAATGTTGTGAGATGAAAGAGATCGGTTTGAACTGGGTCCTGCTTTTTTTTCCTCAGATCGACAAGGGTGACCAGTAATATATATATATATATATATATATATATATGTATATATATATATATATATATATATATATATATATATATCCACACCAAAAGAAAGATTATTTAGTGCGCTCTCAGTAATGAACAGGTCAATCCCGAGGTGAATAATCCAAGAGTTTAATACACACGTTGTGTATTAAACTCTCATTACTGAGAGCGCACTAAATAATCTTTCTTTTGGTGTGGATATTATCTTTGCCGGCGTGCTCCGCTGGCGTGTGCGCCACCTCTCAAGGGTCCCAGCAGATCCGGAAGGAGCTTCGCTGTTCGTGGATATATATATATATATATATATATATATATATATATATATATATATATATATATATATATTATCTACTGGCGGTCGCCAGTAGATAGTTATAGTTAGGACCGAGTTTCCATAGGAAATCTCAAAATTCTATTTTGAATAACTTTGGCGCCGGTTGACGAATCCTCACGAAATTTTCAAAACTAATGGGGCGCTCCGCTCCGCTCGTACCCTGAAAGTCTCGGGGTGATTCCTCAAGCGGGGGCTGAGAAAAAGGCAGGGTCCCAAAACGAGTTTTCCCCATGGATTTTTCCATAGGGACTTTAGTCGCAGCTACAGCCCGAACGGCTGAACAGAATTACTTGAAATTTGGCAGAGAGGTAGCCATAAGGTCAAGGAAGTGCCTTTTGCAGGTCTGGTGTAAATCTGTTCAGTATTTCCTGAGAAAATAGCATTTAAAAGCATATATATATCTATACGCGCACACCGTGCGCGCACCGTGCGAGCATCCTAACGTGCGCGAGCGTAATTCTGATTGGTGATTACATGTTAGTCAACGTTCGAATCGGTCGAAATCAGGAAGTGTCGGCCGCCATTTTGTTTGTTTTCAGTGCGAGAGTGAAAAAGGAAGGTGGCGAATGTGAAAAGGGGGCAGGGTAGAAAGTTCCTGACCCCCTAGCCTTTGTCAGGGGGTCCCTGAAGGACCCCGAAGGCAGAAAAAAAAATGTAATTTTTTTTTAAAAAAAATCGCGGGGGTGCGCGCACCGTGCGCGCACGGTGAAAACCCCCCCAAAAAAAAAGACATTTTAAAAGGAAAAAAAATATATACAAAAATATATTAATAAATACATAACTTAGCATTTAAAAAAACGTACAAATTCACTGAAAAAACCATAGGTTTCACACACGTTATAGTTAGGAATTAGCATTTCAAAAACCTTGCAAATTCACTTAAAAAACCATAGGTTTCACACATGTTATAGTTAGCAGGACATTTCACTCGTGAAAAACCAATGAAATTCCCCCGTTATAGTTAGTGCAGGCAACTATAACTCACGCGACCGTAATCCTCTGCTGATGACGTCAGATATTACATCACTGATGACATATGTGTCTTTCTGAAAAAAAAAAAATGTAATATATGTATAGCTAAAAATTAATGGAAGAAGACATGGGTAAATAAGTGTCTAAATACAGTGATGTAATATCTGACGTCATCAGCAGAGGATTGCGGTCGCGTGAGTTATAGTTGCCTGCACTAACTATAACGGGGGAATTTCATTGGTTTTTCACGAGTGAAATGTCCTGCTAACTATAACATGTGTGAAACCTATGGTTTTTTAAGTGAATTTGCAAGGTTTTTGAAATGCTAATTCCTAACTATAACGTGTGTGAAACCTATGGTTTTTTCAGTGAATATATATATGTATATATATTTTTTTTTACATATATATATGTATATATATATATGAGTAAAGCACTCATGCAGCAAGGGCGAGAAATGTCCGCTCTCCAAGAGATGTTTCAAGAAACTTTAATGCAGCTTTAAATTTTCTTGAAATATCTCTTGAAGTGCGGGCATTTTTTGTGCTTGCTGGGTGAATGCTTTATTTATTTATACGAGGTCCGGTGCCACGCTGCCCGGCACAAATCTCGCTTGGTATAAGCAATCGGGTTGAATGCAGGAAATCCATTACTTTATATTTTATATATACGGTCACCAGTAGTTAGTTATAGTTAGGACCTTGTTTCTATTAAAAAAGTTTTTTCTTTTGCCAATATCTTTAGCATTGTTCGACGAATCTTCGCGAAAGTTTCAAAACCAATGACCAGCTCAGGTTAGCTCCTGTCTTGAAGGTTTCGGGGTGATTCGTCAAGCGGGGGCCGAGAAAAAAGAGGGTCCCAAAACTAGTTTTCTCCATGTCCATGGGAATTTTGGAACAGGCTAGAGCCCGAACTGCTGAACAGAATTACAACAAATTTGGCAAATAGGTAGTTCTTGGTTCAGAAAGCGCCCTTTTTTGAAATGGTGTAAATCTGTTCAGTAGTTCCTGACAAATTAAAAAATAGAAATATCAAATTCTGAGCACCGAGGAGGAGCCGGGAACCCTCTTGTTTCATTTTGATTGGCTGCCAACACTCCAAACCAGGAAGTGTTGGCAGCCATCTTGTGACTCAGTAACCGAGTCACAGGAAAACAGTTAAAAAAATGATTAAAAAAACAAGAAAAGGCGGCAGGGTAGAAACACCCTGACCCCCTAGGCCTGTTCAGGTGGTCCCAAGAACGACCCCCAGGGCAAAAAAACCTCAGTTTTCTTTTAAACAAAGTGCTTTTTTGCGTTTTTTTAAATCCCCCGGGTAGGCCATGTCCTGGGGCACTATTTAATAATGTTGTGGGGACCTGCAGGGCCCCTGCAGTCCCAGGGACCGCCACATCCCGGGGTGATCCTTATTCAAATGTGGGGGGGCTCACGGCCCCCCCGCAGCCCCAGACCGCCACTTCCCAGAAGCCTTATTTTTTTTTTAAATTATAAAAAGTGTGAGGGGGTCTTGCTCCCCATGCAGCTCCCAGGTCCGACACCTCCCTGGGGCACTAATAATTTAAATGGGGGGGGTCCTTTGTGGACCCCCAGGCCCCGGGGACCACCACCTCCCTGGGGCTTTAAGCATTTGGGAAGGGTCTGCGTGGCCCCCCTCCTGGAGCCCTGGGAACCACCACCCCAGGGCCGGCTCCTGTAATGTCCCGGGGTGCCCACCCCGAGACATTGTAGTTTGCTATGGCAGGGCGGGAGCACGCCTCCCGCCCAGCCATAGCAAACACTGCTTAGCTTCTTGGAAGTTCCTGCTCTCACTTCCTTGAAGCAAAGCAGAATTGCTTTTGGGCAAGGAGAGCTGCATGTTAGCATCTCCCCTTGCCCAAATGCAATGCCGGCTCCTGCAGGGAGCCGTCTGGAACCATGGGGGCATTGGGGCTCCCCCACGGTCCCGCGTCCCTCCTCCCTTTGCAATTAAAAGATAATTTTTTTTAAAATAGGGCCGGACCCCGGGGGTTGGGGTCCCCAGGGCCAAAATTGGCCTCACGAGGGGGGCTGTGTGGCCCCCCCCTCCAAAATTTTAAAAATAAAGGAAGGCTGGCCAGGTCCTGGGGGAGGGGGCCCCCAAGGCCAAGAGAGGCCTAGGGAAGGGGGGCCATGCGGCCCCCTTCCAAAAATATATATAATAAATAAATGGCCAAGCCCCGGGGGATGGGTCCCCGGGCCGAAAATGGCCTAGGGAAAGGGGGCCATGCAGCCCCCCTTCCTGACAAATAGTTTAAAAAATATAAAATAAACGAGGCCATGCCCAGGGGGATGGGGTCCCTGGGGCCGAAACCGTCTTTGGAAGGGGACAGCGCAGCCCCCTTCCCATTTAAAAAAATGGGTCAGGCCCTGGAGGATGGGGTCCCTAGGGCCCAAAAAATACCAAAAGAAGGAGGCCACACAGCCCCCTTCTAAAATGCAAAAAACCTGTCATCTCCCCGGAGGATCCGCCCCCTCCCTGCACCACTCTGAAAATGCACCTCCTGGTGTGTTTTGGGTTGGGGACTGAAGTCCCCTAGAGTCTTATGGGTCTTTAGGGGCCAACTAGCCCACCAGGTATGTCCAGTAAGCCCCACACAGTGGGATTGCTGAGAAATAGTCCGAGGCCACGCTCCTTTTTACACCACTCTGCAAACGCGCCTCTAGGCACATTGCTGGTGGGGTGATGTTCTCTTGATTCCTGAGGACCTCAGGACTGAAGTGGACTTCATCCCCCAAGCAGCAGTGTGCCAGGAGCTGATTTTGCAGAGTGGAGTAAAAAGTGGGCATGGTCGTTGAGCACTCTCAGCAAACCAGTTGTATGGGATTTACTGAAGATAACAGGAGGGCTCGTTGGCCTCCAGGGACCCTAAGGAGGAAAGGGGACTTCATCCCCCAACCAAGAACGCACCAGTAGGTGTGTTTGCAGAATGGTGGAGAAAGGGGGCGTGGCTTGTATCCACCTCTCAACAATCCCACTGTGTGGGGCTTACTGGAGGTAAGAGGTAGGCTAGTTGGCCCCTAACCACCCCCAGAAGTAAAGGGGACTTCAATCCCCATCTAAGAGCGTGCCAGAGAGCGCGTTTGCAGAGTGGTGGGCAAAGGGGGCATGGCCTGCTATGAGAACTTAGCAATCCTGCTGTGTGGGACTTACTGGAGGTAATAGGAGGGGTAGTTGCCCCCCAAGGTTGTCTTTGGGGGCCAACTACCCCTCTTGTTATCACCAGTAAGTCACACAGTGGGATTGCTAAAACGTCTTCGGAGGCCACTCCCCCTTTCTCCACCACTCTGCAGACGCCTCCTGGCAGACTACGGGATGGGGGATGAAGTCCACTTTACTCCTGAGGGACTTTGGGGACTAAGAAGCCCTCCTGGTACCTCCTGTAAGTCCTACGCAGCAGACTTCCTGAGCGCTGGTCAGAGGCCCAGCACCCTTTCTCCACCACTCTGCAAACGCGACTATTAGTTAAAGAAGCATTTGCAATGTAGTAGGTTTCGCATTTGCGAGAGTTAGAGCTATTGGCATTGTAAATGTAAAAGTGTTTTAATAATGTTTCTTGGAGTGGAGTGGATGTAGGTTGTGTATAGTGGAATTATGTGGTATGTTGTGCAGTGAAATTATGTGGATAGAATGTATGTGGTATTTAGTGTGTAGGAATTATGTAGAGTGGTATTATGTGTTATGGAGAGTAATTGTGTGGTATGATAGTCGGTGTTGTGGAGTTGTAACCTCAGGTTTAGTCTTCCTTGTTTCCACAGAAGCTAAACTATGAACTCAATGAGACATAAAAAAAAGAAGGAACCACTTAGGAGCACTTCTGGACCTACTCAGAGGTATGAGCAGGGCTACTGGAATTATGTGACTGTTTGCCTGCTCCGACTTTTGCACAATTATACATTTACCTCATTTGCCACATAATCCATCATCTGCTGCATAATCTGCGAATTTGAACAAAACAAACTTTGTTTCTAGCTCAAACGGCTCAAACGTTACCAAAAATGCAGCGACAAGTGTTACAGCGTGGTGGAAGGCCCTGTGCAAACCTAGGATGGTCACCTGTTACTTATAGATTAATGTGGGTATTAAATTGGTACTAATGGTGTGGAAACCTCTCTTGTTTCTTTCTGTATCTCTCTTGCCTCCTTCTCCACCCCACTTCCCTCTTACTACATCTCTGTTACTTTTTTATGCACTTCTCTTACTTGTTTCTGCACCTCTCTTGCGTCTTCTGCACCTCTGTTGCATCTTTCAGCAACTCTGTTGCTTCTATCTGCACTTCTCTTCCTTCTTTCTGCACCCCTCCTGCCTCTTTCTGTACCTCTCTTGCCTCTTTGTGCACCTCTTCTACCCTTTTCTGTACCACTCTTGCTTCTTTTTGCACCTCTGTTGGTTCTTTCTGCACTGCTCTTGCTTCTTTCTGCACCTCACTTGCCTCTTTCTACACCTCTGTTGCTTCTGTCAGCAATTCTCTTGCCTCTTTCTGCACTTCTCATGCTTGTTTCTGTACCTCTCTTCCGTCTTTCTGCACCTCACTTGCTTCTTTTTGCACCCTTCTTACCTCCTTCTGCACCCCTCTCCCTTTTTCTGTACCTCTCCTGCCTCTTTCTGCACCCCTGTTCCCTCTTTCTGCACCTTTCCTGCCTGTTTCTGTACCTCTCTTGCCTCTTTCTGTGCCTCTGGTGCTTTTTTCTGCACTTCTCTTGCTCTTTCTGCATTTTTTGTGCCTCTTTCAGCACCTCTTTTGTTTCTTTCTGCACTTCTCTTCCTTCTTTCTCTACCCCTCCTGCCTCTTTCTGTACCTCTCTTGCCTCTTTGTGTACCTCTCCTACTTTTTTCTGCACCCCTCTTGCCTCTTTTTGTACCTCTGTTAGTTCTTTCTGCACTGCTCTTGCTTCTTCCTGCACCTCACTTGTGTCTCTCTGTACTTCAGTTGCTTATTTGTACACCTCTGTTGCTTCTTTCACCAATTCTCTTGCCTCTTTCTGCACGTCTCTTGCTTGTTTCTGCACCTCTCCTGCGTCTTTCTGCACCTCTGTTGCCTCTTACTTCACTTCACTTGCTTCTTTCTGAACCCCTCCTGTCTCTTTCTGCACTTCTCTTGCTTCTTTTTATACCTCTCTTGCCACGTTCTGCTCCTCTCTTGCCTCTTTGTGCACTTCTCTTGTTTCTTTCTGCACCTCTCAGGCTTCTTTCTGCACTCTTCATCCCTTTTTTGCATCCCTCTTTCTGATGTTCTCTTGCCATTATCTGTACTTCTCTTGTCTCTTTCTGCACCTCACTTGCCTCTTTCTGCATTTCTCTTTCTTCTTTCCACACCTCTGTCGCTTCTTTCAGCAATTCTCTGGCCCCTTTCTGCACTTCTTTTGCTTGTTTCTACACCTCTCTTGCGTCTTTATGCACCTCTGTTGCCTCTTTCTGCAAATCACTTGCTTCTTTCTGCATCCTTCTTGCCTCTTGCTGAACCCTGTTCCCTCTTTTTGCACCTTTCCTGCCTGTTTCTGCACCTCTCTTGCCTCTTTATCTAACTCTGTTGGTTCTTTCTGCACTTCTCTTGCTCTTTCTGCACCCTTTGCGCCTCTTTCAGCACCTCTGTTGCTTCTTTCTGCACTTCTCTTTCCTCTTTCTGCCCCCTCTTGCCTCTTTCTGTACGTCTCTTGCCTCTTGGTGCACCTCATTTACCTTTTTCTTTACCACTCTTGCTTCTTTTTGCACCTCTGTAGGTTCCTTCTGCACTGCTCTTGCTTCTTTCTGCACCTCCCTTGCCTCTTTTTGTACTTCTATTGCTTCCTTGTACACCTCTGTTGCTTCTTTAAGAAATTTTCTTGCCTCTTTCTGCACTTATCTTCCTTCTTTCTGCACCCCTCCTGCCTCTTTCTGTACCCCTCTTGCCTCTGTGCACCTCTCCTACCTCTTTCTGCACCCCTCTTGACTCTTTCTGCACCTCTGTTGGTTCTTTCTGCACTGCTCTTGCTTCTTTCTGCACCTCACTTGCCTCTTTCTACACTTTTCTTGGTTCTTTCTATACCTCTGTTGCTTCGTTCAGCAATTCTCTTGCCTCTTTCTGCACCTCTCTTGCTTGTTTCTGCACCCCTCCTGCCTCTTTCTGTACCTCTCATGCCTCTTTCTGCACCTCTTCTACCTTTGTCTGTACTGCTCTTGCTTCTTTTGGCACCTCTGTTGGTTCTTTCTGCTCTGCATTAGCTTCTTTCTGTACCTCACTTGCCTCTTTCTGTACTTCTCTTGCTTCTTTCTACACCTCTGTTGCTTCTTTCAGCAATTATTTTGCCTCTTTCTGCACTTCTCTTCCTTCTTTCTGCACCCCTTCCGCCTCATTCTGTACCTCTCTTGCCTCTTTGTGCACCTCTCCTATCTCTTTCTGCACTCCTCTTGGCTCTTTGCACCTCTGTTGGTTCATTCTGCACTGCTCTAGCTTCTTTCTGCACCTCACTTGCCTCTTTCTTCACACCTCTTTTCTCTTTCTGCACCTCTCTTGCCTCTTTCTGCACCCTGTTCCCTCTTACTGCACCTTTCCTGCCTGTTTCTGCACCTCTTTTGCCTCTTTCTCTACCTCTGTTGCTTCTTTCTGCACTTCTCTTTCCTCTTTCTGCACCCCTCCTGCCTCTTTCTGTACGTCTCTTGCATCTTGGTGCACCTCATTTACCTTTTTCTTTACCACTCTTGCTTCTTTTTGCACCTCTGTAGGTTCCTTCTGCACTGCTCTTGCTTCTTTCTGCACCTCCCTTGCCTCGTTTTGTACTTCTATTGCTTCCTTGTACACCTCTGTTGCTTCTTTAAGCAATTTTCTTGCCTCTTCCTGCACTTCTCTTCTTTCTTTCTGCACCCCTCCTGCCTCTTTCTGTACCTCCCTTGCCTCTGTGCACCTCTCCTACCTCTTTCTGCACCCCTCTTGCCTCTTTTTGCACCTCTGTTGGTTCTTTCTGCACTGCTCTTGCTCCTTTCTGCACATCACCTGCCTCTTTCTGCACTTTTCTTGGTTCTTTCTATACCTCTGTTGCTTCTTTCAGCAATTCTCTTGCCTCTTTCTGCATCTCTTTTGCTCGTTTCTGCACCCCTCCTGCCTCTTTCTGTACCTCTCTTGCCTCTTTCTGCACCTCTTCTACCTTTGTCTGTACTGCTCTTGCTTCTTTTTGCACCTCTGTTGGTTCTTTCTGCACTGCACTAGCTTCTTTCTGTACCTCACTTGCCTCTTTATGTACTTCTCTTGCTTCTTTCTACACCTCTGTTGCTTCTTTCAGCAATTATTTTGCCTCTTTCTGCACTTCTCTTCCTTCTTTCTGCACTTCTTCTACCTCATTCTGTACCTCTCCTGCCTCTTTGTGCACCTCTCCTATCTCTTTCTGCACTCCTCTTGCCTCTTTGCACCTCTGTTGGTTCATTCTGCACTGCTCTAGCTTCTTTCTGCACCTCACTTGCCTCTTTCTTCACACCTCTTTTCTCTTTCTGCACCTCTCTTGCCTCTTTCTGCACCCTGTTCCCTCTTACTGCACCTTTCCTTCCTGTTTCTGCACCTCTTTTGCCTCTTTCTCTACCTCTGTTGCTTCTTTCTGAACTTCTCTTTCCTCTTTCTGCACCCCTCCTGCCTCCTTCTGTACGTCTCTTGCCTCTTGGTGCACCTCATTTACCTTTTTCTTTACCACTCTTGCTTCTTTTTGCACCTCTGTAGGTTCCTTCTGCACTTCTCTTGCTTCTTTCTGCACCTCCCTTGCCTCTTTTTGTACTTCTATTGCTTCTTTGTACACCTCTGTTGCTTCTTTAAGCAATTCTCTTGCCTCTTTCTGCACTTCTCTTCCTTCTTTCTGCACCCCTCCTGCCTCTTTCTGTACCTCTCTTGCCTCTTTGTGCACCTCTCCTACCTCTTTCTGCACCCCTCTTGCCTCTTTTTGCACCTCTGTTGGTTCTTTCTGCACTGCTCTAGCTTCTTTCTGCACCCTGATCCCTCTTACTGCACCTTCCCTGCCTATTTCTGCACCTCTTTTGCCTCTTTCTCTACCTCTGTTGGTTTTTTCTGCACTTCTCTTGCTCTTTCTGCACCCTTTGCGCCTCTTACAGCACCTCTGTTGCCTTTTTCTGCACTTCTATTTCTTCTTTCTGCACACCTCCTGCCTCTTTCTGTACCTCTCTTGCCTCTTTGTGTACCTCTTTTACCTTTTTCTTTACCACTCTTGCTTCTTTTTGCACCTGTTGGTTCCTTCTGCACTGCTCTTGCTTCGTTCAGCACCTCACTTGCCTCTTTCTGTACCTCTGTTGCTTCTTTGTACACCTCTGTTGCTTCTTTAAGCAAGTCTCTTGCCTCCTTTTGCACTTCTCTTCCTTCTTTCTGCACCCCTCCTGCTTCTTTCTGTACCTCTCTTGCCTCTTTGTGCACCTCTCCTACCTTGTTCTGCACCCCCTTGCCTCTTTTTGCACCTCTGTTGGTTCTTTCTGTACTGCTCTTGCTTCTTTCTGCAGCTCACTTGCCTCTTTCTGCACTTCTCTTGGTTCTTTCTACACCTCTGTTGCTTCTTTCAGCAATTCTCTTGCCTCTTTCTGCACTTCTCTTGCTTGTTTCTGCACCCCTCCTTCCTCTTTCAGTACCTCTCTTGCCTCTTTGTGCACCTCTTCCATTGTTTTCTGTACTGCTCTTGCTTCTTTTTGCACCTCTGTTGGTTCTTTCTGCACTGTTCTAGCTTCTTTCTGCAGCTCACTTGCCTCTTTCTGTACTTCTCTTGCTTCTTTCTACACCTCTGTTGCTTCTTTCAGCAAATTCTTTTGCCTCTTTCTGCACTTCTCTTCCTTCTTTCTGCACCCCTCCAGCCTCCTTTTGTACCTCTCTTGCCTCTTTGTGCACCTCTCTTACCTCTTCCTGCACCACTCCTTCCTCTTTTTGCACCTTTGTTGGTTCATTCTGTACTGCTCTAGTTTCCTTTCTCACCCTTCTTGCCTCTTTCTGCCCCGTCTTTTTTCTTTCTCTACCTCTCTTGCCTCTTTCTGCACCCCTGTTCCCTCTTTCTTCACCTTTTCTGCCTGTTTCTGCACCTCTATTGCCTCTTTCTGTACCTCTGTTGGTTCTTTCTATACTTATCCTGCTCTTTCTGCAGCCTTGGTGCCTCTTTAAGAACCTCTGTTGCTTCTTTCTGCACTTCTCTTCCTTCTTTCTGCACTTCTCCTGTCTCTTTCTGTACTTCCCTTGCCTCTTTGTGCACCTCGCCTACCTTTTTCTGCACCCTTCTTGCCTCTTATTGCACCTCTCTTGGTTCTTTCTGCATTGCTCTTGCTTCTTTCTGCACCTCACGTGCCTCTTTCTGCACTTCTCTTGCTTCTTTCTATACTTCTGTTGCTTCTTTTAGCCATTCTCTTGCTTCTTTCTGCACCTCTCTTCCTTCTTTCTGCACCTCTCCTGCCTCTTTCTGTATCTCTCATGCCTCTTCGTGCACCTCTCCTACCTCTTTTTGCACTCCTCTTTCCTTTCTTTTTTTGCACCTCTGTTGGTTCATTCTGCACTGCTCTTGCTTCTTGCTTCTTTCTGCATCCCCTTTTCTCTTTCTGCACCTCTCTTGCCTCTTTCTGCACCCCTGTGTCCTCTTTGTGCACCTTTCCTGTCTGTGTCTGCACTTCACTTGCCTCTTTCTGTACCTCTGTTGGTTCTTTCTGCACTTCTCTTGCTCTTTCTGCACCCTTTGCGCCTCTTTCAGTTCCTCTGTTGCTTCTTTCTGCACTTCTCTTCCTTTTTTCTGCACCCCTCCTGCCTCTTTCTGTACCTCTCTTGCCTCTTTCTGCACCTCTCCTACCTCTTTCTACATCCCTCTTGCCTCTTTTTGCACCTCTTTTGGTTCTTTCTGCACTGGTTTTGTTTCTTTCTGCACCCCACTTGCCTCTTTCTGCACTTCTCTTGCTTCTTTCTACACCTCTGTTGCTTCTTTCAGCAATTCTCTTGCTTCTTTCTGCACCCTTCTTCCCTTTTTGCATCCCTCTTCCCAATTTCTGCTGTTCTCTTGCGATTTTCTGCACCTCTCTTGCCTCTTTCTACACCTCACTTGCTTCTTTCTGCACCCCTGTTGCTTCTTTCTGCACCCCTCTTTTCTCTTTCTGCACCTCTCTTGTCTCTTTCTGCACCACTGTTCCCTCTTTCTGCACCTTTCCTGCCTCTTTCTCCACCTCTCTTGCTTCTTTTTGTACCTTCTGTTGGTTCTGTATGCATTTCTCTTACTCTTTCTGCACCATTCACGCCTCTTTCAGTACCTCTGTTGCTTCTTTCTGCACTTCTCTTCCTTCCTTCTTCACCTCTCCTGCATCTTTCTGTACCTTTCTTTCTTCTTTGTGCACCTCTTCTACCTTTTTCTGTACCGCTCTTGCTTCTTTTTGCACTGCTCTTGCTTCTTTCTGCACCTCACTTGTCTCTTTCTGTACTTCTAGTGCTTCTTTGTACACCTCTGTTGCTTCTTTCAGCAATTCTCTTGCATCTTTCTGCACTTCTCTTGCCTCTTTGAAATTCACTAAAAAACCATAAGTTTCAGGGACGTTATAGTTAAGAATTAGCATTTAAAAAACCTTAGAAATTCACTGAAAAAAGCACAAGTTTCAGGGACGTTATAGTTAGTTGGACATTTCACTCGTACAAAACCAGAGAAATTCAGCTGTTATATTTAGTTGAGCTAACTATAACTCGCGCCCCCGCAATCCACTGCTGATGACGTCACATATTACATAATTCATGACATGGTCAGTGACATCACTGATGACATCTCAAATGACATCACTAATGACATCATCCACATGATAATCTGATGCACCTCCTCATACCCTAATATAACCTTTGATACACCCACTCTAAAATACAGACTACCATTTTCAAAACCATAACATACCAATACCAGTTACTACATACCCACCCATTGATTTCCAGGTCTACACACACATCCACTCATTCACCCATATATACAGTCACTCATACATGCAGTCACTCATCAATACAGCACTATCATATGCACTCATACACCCATACAGACACTCACACACCACCACTCATCCATAGAGTTACTCACACATCTAGTCAGTCATGCAAAGAATCAATCACACTCCCATTTACTCACCTATACAGTTATACACACACCACCTCACTTATTCATATAGATGAATGAATGAATGAATGAAATATTATTTATAATGCGCAGCTATGCCCAGTGGGCGTCAAGGCGCCTAAACCAAAATATAGAGCTGATAGCAGACAGAAACAGAACCTACTGGTATGCCTTAATAAAGAGCCAAGTTTTCAAGGACTTCCTAAAGAGGTCAAGGGAAGGAAGTCGTTTGATTTCAAGGGGGAGTGAATTCCACATTAGAGGTGCCAATATGGAAAAAGCTTTGGACCCCCATCTAACCTTCTTGGCTCTGGGGATTACCAGTTGGTGTTGCTCGCTGGAACGTAGATATCTACTCGGAACATATCTGGTAAGTAATGAACCAAGAGCATCAGCCGAGCCTGCAGTTAGAGCCTTAAATGTAAGGCAAAGAAGTTTAAAAGTGATCCTTGACGGAATGGGGAGCCAATGGAGGTTCTTCCTCGCTAAGGTCATTGATGACAACCAGGGCAAAGCGAGGGCAAACCGCGCTGCAGCGTTCTGTATGACCTGTAGACGCTGGAGCAAGCCCTTGTTGGCCCCGGCGTACACAGAGTTACAGTAATCAAGCCTTGAGCCAACAAGGGCAATCACCACCTGTTTCCGCGCCTGTGGGGACAAATAATTCACAATCCTTTTTAGGGTCTTGATGACACCCCAACAGGTCGCCACCGTTCTATTCACCTGTAGCTCCATGGAGAGCTGAGTGTCAAAGATGACACCTAGGTTTCTAGCAGATTTGGTAGGTATAGGGCAGCTACCTAAAGAAGGGGGCCACCAGTCATCTGACCATATGTCCTGGTCCTTGCCAAAGACCAGGACCTCTGTCTTGTCCCCATTCAACTTTAGGGAGTTGGAGACCATCCAATCTGCAACAAGTTGCATGCAGGCCCTAAAGTTAGAGGCAGTTTTACTGACAGAGTGGGTCAGGGATACCATAATCTGCGTGTCGTCCGCATACGACACTACCTCCATCCCCTGAGATCTTACAAGTCTTGCAAGGGGGGCCACATAGATGTTAAACAGGGTCGGGCTCAATGCCGACCCCTGTGGCACCCCACATTGCAACGACTTGACAGGGGAGAGGTATTCACCTAGCATGACACGTTGCTCTCGATGTTGTAAGAAGGAGCTCATGAGACTGAGCGCTGGTCCGACTACCCCTGCCTCCCTTAACCTAGATGTTAAAGTCAGGGGAGACAGGGTGTCGAAAGCTGCTGAAAGATCAAGCAGCACCAGTACGGAGGTAAGACCCAAATCTACTTTTCTGCGGATGTTATCCATGACTTTTGTCAATGCAGACTCCGTGCTATGTAGCTTTCTAAAGCCGTGTTGGGACCCATCCAAGAAGCCAGAGGCGTCGAGGAAGTTCGAAAGATGGAAGTTCAAGTGGGTCTCCAACATCTTAGCAGGGGCTGGCAGCAGAGAGATGGGTCTAAAATTTTTCAGCACTCCAGGGTCCAAGGTGGTCTTTTTCAAAAGCGGCTTTACGATGGCTCTCTTCCAAAGTGATGGAAAAATGCCCTGTTCCAAGGCTCCATTCATTACCTCAAGCATCGGAGGAAGAATGATTTCTCTGCAGTTTTTAAGCACCCTGAGGGGCAGTGGGTCAAGGGGAGATGAAGATTTAGTTTTATCCAACAGGCTATTGAGATCTTCTAGCGTAAGAGCCGGGAAGTGTTCAAGGGACTGAGGAGAATCTACATTCCAGGCCTCCAATCGTGTGATTTGCACGGAATCCTCCAAACTGAGTGAGTTCCTCTGCGTCTTTAGGGCTATGTAAATATCGTCTATCTTTGTATAAAAAAAATTCGATATATCATCACATAGCTCCTGGGAAGCAACTACTGGATCAGGAACCTGAAGGGAGCAAAGGGAGTCTACAATTTTAAAAAGCTCTCTGGAAGATGTTAACGAACAGGTTAAGTTAGAAAAATAGTCCTGTTTTTCCTTAATGATTCGCTTTCTATACTCCCGTAGTAGACTCTTATAACCTTCTCTATCTTTTAAATCCCAAGATTTACGCCAGCCACGTTCCTTCTGTCTACATTTTTGTCTGAGCAACCGCAGATCGGCAGAGAACCAAGGGGCGGATGGCTTCTGTCTAGCTGCAGATTTAAAGGAAGGGGGGGCTAGCTCATCAGCAGCTTTGATAATGGCATCAGTTAAATCTTGAGCCGAGTCATCAACCTTCTGTTTAGTTGAAATACTGATGTTGCGGATAAAAGGTGCAAGTGTCTCCTTAGTGAAATTTTTGAAGCTCCTTTTAGATTGTTTTTTACCGGTGTCAGCCGTGACATCAGGACAGGAAATGTCTAGGGACAGCGGGACTGCTAAATGGTCAGACCATGTAATTGGTACCGGCAAACCGACTTCTAGTCTGGAATCGTTGGTGAAGATCCCGTCAAGGGTGTGCCCCGCCTGGTGGGTCGGATGAAGAACGAGTTGGACAAAATCACATGCCTCCAAGGAATTAATCAGAGAGGAGGTGTCTTTTGATATAGAATCCTCTAAATGGAAATTGATGTCGCCCAAAATGGTAAAGTAAGGCCTACCAAAATAGGGTTCTAAAATTCTAAAAAGTTCTGGGCAGAAGTTGACTCTAGACCCAGGGGGTCTATAGAGTAATATGCCAGAAAAAGAGCTCACCGGAGTGTGCGTAATACAAAAATAAAGCGCTTCAAAAGGATCTGTAGAAACTGATACCGGTTTTATTATACAGGAGAGAGTAGATTTAAAAAGAATGGCTATTCCACCTCCTCTACAACGTTCTCTGTCTAATCTTAGAAAGGTGTATCCTTCAGGTATAGCCAAAAGCAAATCATGACCAGCGGACTCAGAAGCCCAAGTTTCAGTGACAAAGACCCAGTCTGGATTCCTCAAACTGACGAAATCATGAAATTCGATCCCATGTTTAATCAGGGAACGAGCATTGACCAAAAAACCCTGTTTGGGTTGACAGATGTGGCTGGTAGACTGAAGAGGGGTAGCACGAGTACCGGATTGAGTAGGACGAGTAAAAAAGCTATTGCAAGAGGGACATAAACGGGCCCGGCTCAGGACTTCAGGTCTAAGCCGGTGATGGCAACAAAGTGCACGAGGTCTCAAGGAAAGAAGAGTACCATACAGAATCTCTGATGGAGGGGAAGGATGAACGTCGGAGGGCCCAGGGTCCAGCCCGTCCTGCAGCGCGTCCTCAACGCGGACGGGCGCAGACGGGCTGAACTCTGGCGTAACTCCGGCGTCAGTCCGGCGTCCCCGCAGCGCGTATCCGCAGCGCGTATACATGATTCTCTTAAGTATCCGCCTAGCGTCCTCCTGGCGACTAGAGCGCGATACCAGCCAATCAGCGTTAGTGTTGAGCCATCCCCATCCAAGATGGCGCTGAAAACGGACCTGCGCCGGGAAGCGGACCCGCCAAACAGCGGTGGGTGTCCCAATTTAAATGCAAGTAAGGGCCAGGTGCAATAAGCGCTAGTTAAAAGCAGGGTATAATAAATGAGGAATTTAAAATAAATGACACAAACGAGGCAATATTAAAAACGAGCAGCAGCTCGGTTCCTGCAGTGCATTAAGAACATGCACAGATCAGCTGCCAGCTATAGAGAGATACTAACACAAACTTACTCTCTTAAACAATCCCTGATACAAGCCACTCTCACAATCACTCACTCTTACCTATAGTCATTTATATACTCCAATTCTCACATATACTGCCTTTTACATATGTAGTTACTCACACATGTACCACTGAGACATCCATTCACTAACCAACATACCCATAAACACACTCACCCTCCCACACAGCCCTTCACAAATATACTCTTGAACCCATACACCCAGTGAATAACCCATTCACACATCTATGCACAGAGTCACACCCACCCCACCCACCCACACAAACACTCAGGCACCCATGCAGATACTCAGACAACCAATCACTAACCCATATAGACACTCATGTAGCTACTTACAAACCCATGCAGCCGCTTACACACCAACTGACAGACTGATACAGACATTCACACAGATTAGTCACTAACCCATGCATTCAGTAAGACACGTTTAATCACTCACTTATACTGTCAGTCATGCACCTACTATATCATCCATTCAGACATTATACACCCACTCATTCTTCAATATACCTTGGCATATATATAATACATATTTAAACTTTAAAGAAAAACACAGTCACTGGATGATGTCATCAGTGATGTCATTTGAGATGTCATCAGTGATGTCATCAGTGATGTCACTGACCATGTCATGAATGATGTAATATGTGACGTCATCAGCAGTGCATTGCGGGGGCGCGAGTTATAGTTAGGTGAACTAAGTATAACGGCGAAATTTCTATGGTTTTGTAGGAGTGAAATGTCCAATCCCTGAAACCTATGTTTTTTTAGTGAAATTCTAAGGTTTTTTAAATGCTAATTTCTAACTATAACGTCCCTGAAACCTATGTTTTGTTCAGTGAATATATATATATATATATATATAACCTACTGGCGGTCGCCAGTAGGGAGTTATTGTTAGGACCTATTATCCATAGGAAATCCGCAACATTCTATTTGGAATAACTTTGGCGCCGGTTGACGAATCTTCGCGAAATTTTCAAAACTAGTGGTCCGCTCCGGTCCGCTCCTATCCTGAAAGTCTTGGGGTGATTCGTCAAGCAGGGGCTGAGAAAAAAGGGGATCACAAAACGTGTTTTCCCCATGCAATTTTCCATAGGGACCTTTAGTCGCAGCTACAGCCCGAACTGCTGAACGGAATTACACCAAATTTGGCAGAACGGTAGACCTTGGTTCAGAGTCGTGCCCTTTGCTTAAATGGTGTAAATCCATTCAGTAGTTCCTGAGAAAATCAAAATCACATATATATCTGGGCGGAGCCTAACCACACATCTCATCGTGAGATCTGATTGGCTGTCAGCACTTCATCCAAGAAGTGTTGGCAGCCATATTGGGACCAATATACATGACAGCACCTCATTAAAAGCATTGGAGTTAATAGAAGGTTTTAAGACTTTAATTACATTATAAATCATTTGTTGATGGTACCATTTTCATTTTAGGAATTGTTGTGTGTTCTAAGGTAATTTTACCAAGTGAAAAAGCTTTCTGCTGGGATATCATGAATCATATTTGAGAGAGAACTTTTTTCTCATGCTTTTCCCACAGAGGTTTGGAAGGTGATCTGTAAGCTAAACTGAGAGCATATTTTCTGTAAATTCACATTATTTTTCTTAGTCATTTGAGAATGAAGTCTGACATTCTCAGTAAAACATGTACATCCAACAAGGGCAGAGACTGTCAGTAGATTCCTTTGTGTTCTACTGCAACTTTCCAGAGTGTTCTAAAGAACAACTAGAGCGCTAACAGTCCTACTTATGACAAACGTATGGCACACCTGAAGTCATCTTGATTGGAATAAAGTGGTAACACTTAAAACATTTAATTTAAAAAGGAACAAAATGAGGGAATTCATTTTTCCATATAAAGTATGATTAGTGCTGCAGAAAGAAAAATTAGGGCACATTTTGAGTGACTTCTCAAATCTTCTTCTATTTCATTAAAAAATTCTGACATGCAGACTGAAACATGCACTTTCAATACCAGCAGCAGACTTCCCTGGTTAGCAGTAGCTTTACTACAGTGATCTAATGAGCAACTAGGGTGCTCACATTCTGAAATTGTGGCAAATGTGTGACACATCTGAATGCCTTCTTGAAGGAATCAAAGTAAAAAACTGAAAGTATTCCTACTGAGGAGACTGTAGTAAATGAGGAAATTAGGAAATTTCATAACAAATAAGTCTCCCAAGATGGCCACCAGAGACAAAAGAGGCCAAATGTAGCACAAATATCACCCAGGTGTAGCCCAAGTATAGCCCAATGACAGAATGTCCCAGAGTGTTCTAAAGAACAACTAGAGCGCTAACAGTCTTACTTATGACAAAAATATGGGACACCTGAAGCCATCTTGATTGGAATAAAGTGGTAACACTTAAAACATTTAATTTGCAAAGGAACAAAATGAGGGCGTTCAATTTGCCATAGAAATTATAATTAGTGCTGCAGAAAGAAAATTTAGGGCACATTTTGACTTCTCAAATCCTCTTCTATTTCATTGAAAAATTCTGACATGCAGATTGAAACATGCACTTTGAATACCAGCAGCAGCCTTCCCTGGTGAGCAGTAGCTTTACTACAGTGATCTAATGAGCACCTAGAGTGCTAACATTTAGAATTTATGGCAAATGTGTGACACATCTGAATGCCTTCTTAATGGAACCAGAGTAAACAAGCATTGAAAATGCAATAGGTCTCGCCCTCGTTTGGGTTAAAGCAATTCTGTTTGTAATTAGGTGGCTTTTTAGCTTTGCTTTTATTAGTGTTTTTCAAACTTTCATGTACATAACATGCATATATGTATATGTATGTATGCATTTATATTTGTATTTATATACATATGCAGATTATATATATGTTTATATATGTATGTATATATATATTCACTGAAAAAACCATAGGTTTCAGGCCTGATATAGTTAGGAATTAGCATTTAAAAAACCTTAGAAATTCACTGAAAAAAACCATAGGTTTTAGGGGTGTTATAGTTAGCTGGACATTTCACTCGTACAAAACCATTCAAATTCCTCCAATATAGTTAGTTGTACTAACTATATCTCACGCGCTCGCAATCCACTGCTGATGATGTCACATATTACATCATTCATGACATGGTCAGTGACATCACTGATGACATTTCAAATGACATCACTGATGACATCATCCAGTGAATGTGGTTTGGTTTGTTATTTAAATATGTATTATATATATAGCAATTTGCATTGAAGAATGAGTGGATATATAAATATAAATATCTGGATGGAGGATTTAGTAGCAGTGTGATTGACTGTTTACTTGACTAATTTATAGTGTCTCAGTAAATATATTGGATAGTGACTAAACGGTGTGAATATCTGTATCACTTTGTCAGTTGCTATGTAAACTGCTTCTCCAGTTGGTTACTAGCTATGTGAAAGTCTATATTAGTTATTGATTAGTTAACTGAGTATTTGTATGGGAGAGTAAACGTGTGTGTGGTTCGGTGGGGGTGTGTGACTGCCCAAAGATGTGTGAATAGTTGATTCAGAAGGTATATGAAGATAAAACTACATGTTATAACAGTTGTTTTTGTGAGTGAATATCTTTATGGGTGTGGTGATGAGCAAATATATCTCTCAATGGTACATGTTCAACAAACTAGAAAAATAAAAGGCAGTGTATGTGTCAGTTGTTGTATATAAATAAGTATACATAAGACTCAGTGATTGTATGAGTGACTGTATGGATAACTGTATACTTGTAATAGTGATGTTATAACACACTAAGTATGAGTTACTATCTATATGAATAGATGAAGTGGTGTTTGTATAAGTGTGTAGCTAAGTAAATGTAAGTATGATCCATTGTTTGCATAAGTGAGTAGGATGACTTCATAAGTGAATATGATGTGTGCTGGTGTGCAATGTCGATATAAGTGTATAAGTATATTTGATAGTGTTCTATTGATCATTGACAGCATGTATGAGTGAATCTATAGGTAAGTGATTAGATGTGTTTATAGATCTAGGAATCACTGAATGGGTTTTTAGAAACTTGTATTGGTGTGTCAATGGATTCAAGTATTACAGTGAGTAATGAAAGGTTATACTACTGTATGATGAGGTGTATCTGATTGTCACGTGGATGATGTCATCAATGATGTCATCAGTGATGTCATTTGAGATGTCATCAGTGATGTCACTGACAATGTCATGAATGATGTAATATGTGACATCATCAGCAATGGATTGCAGGCGCGCAAGATATAGTTAGTACAACTAACTATATTGGAGGAATTTGAATGTTTTTGTACGAGTGAAATGTCCAGCTAACTATAACACCCCTAACCCCTATGTTATTTTCAGTGAATTTCTAAGGTTTTTTAAATGCTAATTCCTAACTATATCAGGCCTGAAACCTATGGTTTTTCCAGGGAATTTCAATGGTTTTTTAAATGCGAATTCCTAACTATAGCAGGCCTGAAACCTATGTTTTTTTCAGTGAATTTCAAAGGTTTTTTAAATGCTAATTCCTAACTATAACATGTCTGAAACCTATGTTTCATTCAGTGAATTTCAAAGGTTTTGTAAATGACCATTTTTAAATGTATTAATTGTTATATATATTTTTTTATACTGATTTACTAAATTTTTTAAACTATTTATTTTTAGATATTTTATTTTTTAAATTACATTATACATTACATTACAAAATATACTTTCTCAGAATGAATTACTTTAGTTTAAATACTTTGCAAATAGACAATAGACTTTTAAGTACAGTAGTTACAGTTGTTGCAATGGGCAACAAAATTTCAAACACAATGCAACATTGAGCTCAATGTGAATTTCTAGTTAAATGCAATTAGTTACTTTATGGATTACTTTTCTTACCACAGGACTGGATCCTAGATTCAGTCCTTGGACATCTCCTGTAAACAGTTGAGTAAAAGCGTTTTGGTTACATTAGTGATTTTTAAGGAATATTATTGTATTTTAAAAGTTGACACTTAGAAATTTTTTCACATAGAATCACCAGTGTTATCCTATGGCAGGAAATTCACTTAGCAGATAAGTAGTGTTATCGTCACTTTTTCTTACTCAGTGGTGGATCCTGGATCCAGCACTGGTGCATCTCCTGTAAACAGTTGAAAGAATGCGTTTAAGTCATACAGGCGATTTTTAAGGAGTTTTTGTAGTTTGTGAAAATCAACACAAACTTCTCTGGTGAAAACCAGACAATGGATTCCTATGGAAGGAAATACAAGTTACTGGTAAGTACGGTTAGAATTACTTTTCAGGATCAGTACTGGGCTCAAAGATGCAGCACTGAGGTCTCTCCTGATAACAGGTGAGTAAATAGGAATTCGTTGTTCGGATGATTTTAGAGGAATGTTTGTAAGTTCCAAAACTCCACACTTAAAAGAATTTCCAAGTGATTGCTGGCAATGATATCCTATGGAAGGAAATTCAAGTTACTGGTAAGTACGGTTAAAATTACTTTTCAGGATCAGTACTGGGCTCAAAGATGCAGCACTGAGGTCTCTCCTGATAACAGGTGAGTAAATCGGAATTTGTAGTTTGGCTGATTTTAGAGGAATGTTTGTAAGTTCCAAAACTCCACACTTAGAAGAATTTCCAAGTGAAACCAGTCAATGTTAGCCTATGGAAGGAAATTCAAGTTATTGGTAAGTACAGTTAGAATTACTTTTCACCTGAGTCTGTTATTTTCTAAGCCACTCCCTTGCCTAACCTTGCCCTAAAGCAGGCCTCATTGGAGACACATATTCAAACATAGTGACTCACACACAGATTCATGCCACACACACATTGAGTGTACAACCTCCACACTTTATTGCATAAACCTTGAACTGTGTCCCTTGCCAAGTGTTACATAAGTGGCAAGGTGTTGAGGACCAAGTCATGCATAGGATGTTGCACATATGATAATTTATACACCGGATAAAACTACAAAATTCAGTCATGTTGAGTAATTGAGTGAAATGTTTGGTTAGAAGGTAACATATTGTTTTATCAATGTGCTAACTGCATGAACCACATATTTATGTGTGGCACAATCAATTCCTGCTCTCTTTAATTGACTTCGCTCAAAAACATGAAAATAGTGGTGAATATCTAAAATGTGGGAAAGAATATGATAAATATAACAGCATCCTCAAACACTTCTTGGGCATTGTGGTTTATGTAGGAGTATCGCTTGCTAACGTGTTCACAGTAGTTCTGTCGTGAAATCTGAAATCCCATTGCTGTGCACATTAAGTTCCAAATAATCATATAGGGGGATGATCAGGGTTACATAAGAGGATAAAAAAGACAAGTGTCAATTCATGTAATGTCGCCCTCAAAGAGAGGTTTTAAATGGATTGCGGTTTAGAGGCCAGATTCACAGTTTCTGGAGGATGTTGCCTACATTTCAGAAGAACACATGTAATGTGTCAGTCACACTGTCATGTGAGAACACTGTGTCTGAACCTGATGTGTCAGAAAACATGCGATTGAACTATTTTTATACCTATTATGCAAAGGCCACTTTAGCTACCTAGATGTTAAAATAACTACACGATAACGGGTTAGCTGCTTTTTATCTATCACTACACAGCAGACAGCTCAGAATCGAAAAATACATTATTGTACGATTTTTCAAGCTATGTCTGGAGTATATGTGTTAAAATTTGCTGCAAATTAATTTTCATTGCTGGAATGCAAACTTAAAAGAACTATTTTGCCAAGATGCCACTTTATTATTTTTTTGTTTTTTTAATTAAAAAAATAATTAAATATGAAAGTCAGAAAGGAATTGAAAATCACCACTGTCTTCAAGCTGTCAGTTTCTAGTCCTAATTATCCTTGCTTACCTTGTCTCTCATTTCTGTGAGTAAGCAGCACACTGAAGTGGTCCTAAGGCTGCCTAACGTGCTCCAACAAAATAACCTAACATACAATTTGCATGCGGTTGAAACTGTCCATATTGTATGTATTCTCACTGCCTAGATGTAGGAGAGTCTCAAATAATAATTCATCTTTTTAAATGGGATATGTGACAGTGTTGTAATGCAAAATGATGCCCCCCTGAAGAATGAGATATGCCCCCCACCTCCACTGAATGAGGAGATGATGTGGCTTAACAGCTAGCTAGAGTGGCCGATTTTGATGCTGGGGAACCAGGTTTGAGTCTTGCGGGAGGCTCAAACATCCTGTGATTCTGAGTAAATCACTTAATCTCCCCGTGACCAAAAATAAAATAAATGAGCCCATCTATAATGCAACTGGTGCTCATGTAAAGCGCTCTGATACCTTCAGGTCGAGTTTGTGCTATATAAAACTCCCCACCCCCAAAAAAAGTTGATGTGGGCCACCTGAGACTCACATATCTCACAGATATTCATTGGCCTCGGGCTGAACGGGCCCCCCATGAAGGCTTGGGAGGCCCCTTAAAAGGTTGCCCCGCCAGTTCCGCAGGGGCTGCAGGGTCCTTTGATATGCCCTGATACATGAACGTCTCATCTATTGTAAGTCATGCAAGCGACTCATATTTGAATCATTCATTCTTTTGTCAACAACATGCCCTGAAACCATACTTGCTTCAGTGTTTCAGGAAGTTGGCAAAGTCCAAAAATCGGATTTTATTACTCGTTGTGTAGATAATTGACAGTTCAGTAGGTCCTGAAGAATTGCCACGGATCACTAGGACCACCAGGCATGAAACATGTTGACCACCACAGAAGAGCATAGCCAAGCTGAACCATAATATCAGCCAGCTGCCACTCTGTTTTCGTTTTAATCAAGTGGAGAGCCACTCCTAATAAAATCCAATTTTTGGACTTTTCCAACTTGTTTTAACCACACACACGCATTCACATCTACACCACTAGGTCCCTCTCACATACACTACACCATACGGCCAGGAACTAAAGATCTCCGCTAAAGAGCCCCTTTAAGGGTGCCCGTCGGCCATTGCAGCGCCGGCCCGACGAGGAGCAGGTCCATATGATGAAGCATGACACCTAGCTTGCTGGGTGTGTGAGGACCCTAGTTCCGAATAGAGGAATTCCTCTTCCTAACGGTCTCCTCTCCACACTTCCACTCCCCTTTTCTCTGAGGAACTGCATACTCTTTCTTTTGAAATGTTTAATGCCACTCTCGCACTGACAGGCCCAGAGTCTCGTGCGCCTACTTAATGTGCTGCTGACCTGTACGCTCGTCCTCCAGGCGCTGTGCAAGCTCCTATTACATGCCCGGTCTGTTAATGCTGGAAGGGGGTTGGTGGAGCTGCACCACAGAGGGGTGCAAATTCGGAGCAAACCGTGCCCATAGCTCCTGGGGTGCCGTGTGCTGGTTGGACAAACCGGCCCCTGTTGACATACAAGCCTGGCATCCCGAGCTGGCAGCAAAATGAGCCCAGGAAGAGAGAAACCCTTGTGCTTTAACGCGCTCGGCAGTGGCTTTGAAATGCTGCCCAGCGCCGGTGCGGCAGGTGCGGGAGATGTAGCCGCGCAGGGGCTGCTGAGTCCCTGCACATCCAGAGACACCAGCTGCCCCGAAAATGAGCCCAGGAAGAAAGAAACACTTGTGCTTTTTACCAGCTCCGCACGTTAACTGAGGGTGACTTGTCATGAAAGAGTGCGAATAACTAATTGCACACGGCCGATAGTTTTGTGAAGGATCTCCTTAATATGCATATACATAAAATAAACGAGTATGTTGGTGCTTTATTTTTCTCAAACTGAACAAGCACACACAGACACGGACATATACATAAATATATAATATATATTACTTTGCAAACTAACCTGAACTGCTGCTGTTGGTGGCAGTTACATTGATTTTCACTCGATGCGAGGCACAAGATGGCTGCCAACACTTCCTGGTTTGAAGTGTTGGCAGCCAATTAGAGCCCAGCTCGTGCTGGGGAGGTTAGGCTCCGCCCAGATATATATGTACTTTTAAATGTAATTTTCTCAGGAACTACTGAACGCATTTACACCATTTAAGCAAAAGACACGTGTCTGAACTAAGGACTACCTCTTTGCCAAATTTGGTGTAATTCCGTTCAGCAGTTCGGGCTGTAGCTGCGGCTAAAGGTCCTATGGGAAATTGCATGGAAAAAACACGTTTTGGGACCCCCTTTTTTCTCGGCCCCCGCTTGACGAATCACCCCAAGACTTTCAGGATAGGAGCAGACCGGAGCTGGCCAAAAGTTTAGAAAAGTTTGCGAAGATTCATCAACCGGCGCAAAAGTTATTCTAAATAGAATGTTGCGGATTTCCTATGGAAAATAGGTCCTAACTATATCTACCTACTGGCAACCGCCAGTAGGTAATAAAAACAAATATAAATTCATCCATACATATACATATACATATATGCATGCATATGCATGTTATGTATATGAAAGTTCGAAAAACACTAATAAAACCAAAGCTAAAACGCCACCTAATTACAAACAGAATTGCTTTAACTTAAATGAGGGCGAGACCTATTGCATTTTCAATGCTTGTTTACTTTGGTTCCATCAAGAAGGCATTCAGATGTGTCACACATTTGCCATAAATTCTGAATGGTAGCACTCTAGTTGCTCATTAGATCACCGTAGTAAAGCTATTGCTCACCAGGGAAGTCTGCTGCTGGTATTCAAAGTGCATATATCAGTCTGCATGTCAGAATTTTTTAATGAAATAGAAGGATTTGAGAAGTCAAAATGTGCCCTCATTTTTCTTTCGGCAGCACTAATCATAATTTATATGGCAAAATGAACCCCCTCATTGTGTTCCTTTGCAAATTAAATGTTTTAAGTGTTACCACTTTATACCAATTAAGATGGCTTCAGGTATGCCATACTTTTGTCATAAGTAAGACTGTTAGCGCTCTAGTTGTTCTTTAGAACACTCTGGGACATTCTGTCATTGGGCTATACTTGGGCTACATCTGGGTGATAATTGTGCTACATTTGGGCTCTTTTGTCTCCGGTGACCATCTTGGGAGTGTTATTTGTTATGAAGTTTACTAGTTTCCTCATTTACTACAGTCTCCTCAGTAGGAATACTTTCAGTTTTTTATTTTGATTTCATCAAGAAGGCATTCAGATGTGTCACACATTTATCATAAATTCAGAATGTAAGCACTCTAGTTGCTCATTAGATCACTGTAGTAAAGCTACTGCTCACCAGGGAAGTCTGCTGCTGGTATTAAAAGTGCATGTTTCAGTCTGCATGTCAGAATCTTTGAATGAAATAGAAGAGGATTTGAGAAGTCACTCAAAGTGTGCCCTAATTTTTCTTTCTGCAGCACTAATCATACTTTCTATGGCAAAATGAACCCCCTCATTTTGTTCCTTTTTAAATAAAATGTTTTCAGAGATACCACTTTATTCCAATCAAGATGGCTTCAGGTGTGCCATACGTTTGTCATAACTCATAAGTAGGACTGTTAGCACTCTAGTTGTTCTTTGGAACACTCTGGGAAGCTGCAGTAGAACACAAAGGAATCAACTGACAGTCTCTGCCCTTGTTGGATGTACATGTTTTACTGAGAATGTCAGATTTCATTCTCACACGACTGAGAAAGATAATGTGAATTTACAGAAAATATGCTCTCAGTTTAGCTTATAGATCACCTTCCAAACCTCTGTGGGAAAACCATAAGAAAATAGTTTTCTCTCAAACATGATTCATGATATCCCAGCAGATGCCTTTTTCACATGGTAAAATCACCTTAGAGCATACCACAAATCCTAAAGTGAGTATGGTACCATCAACACATTATTTATAATGTAAATAAAGTCTTAAAAACTTCTATTAACTGCAGTGCTTTTTAATGAGGTGCTATCATGTATATTGGTCCCAAGATGGCTGCCAACACTTCATGGATGAAGTGCTGACAGCCAATCAGATCTCACGATGAGATGTGTGGTTAGGCTACCCAGATATATATGTGATTTTGATTCTCTCAGGAACTACTGAACAGATTTACACCATTTAAGCAAAAGGCACGAGTCCGAACTGAGGTCTACATTTCTGCCAAATTTGCTGTAATTCCATTCAGCATTTCGGGCTGTAGCTGCGACTAAAGGTCCCTATGGAAAATTGCATGGGGAAAACACGAAATTTTCAAAACTTTTGGCCAGCTCCAGTCCGCTCCTATCCTGAAAGTCTTGGGGTGATTCGTCAAGCAGGGGCCGAGAAAAAAGGGGGGTCCCAAAACGTGTTTTCCCCATGCAATCTCCCATAGGACCTTTAGCCGCAGCTACAGCCCGAACTGCTGAACGGAATTACACCAAATTTGGCAAAGAGGTAGTCCTTAGTTCAGACCCCCCTTTTTTCTCGGCCCCCGCTTGACTAATCACCCCGGGACTTTCAGGATAGGAGCGGACCGGAGCGGGCCACGAGTTTTGAAAATTTTGCGAAGATTTGTCATCCGGCACAAAAGTTATTCCAAATAGAATGTTGCAGATATCCTATGGATAATAGGTCCTAACCATAACTACCTACTGTCGACCGCCAGTAGGCAATATATATATATATATATATATATATATATATATATATATATATTCACTGAAAAAAACATAGGTTTCACACATGTTATAGTTAGCTGGCCATTTCACTCGTAAAAAACCAATGAAATTCCACCGTTATAGTTAGTTCACCTAACTATAACTCGCGCGCCCGAAATCCACTGCTGATGACGTCACATATTACATCACTCATGACATGGTCAGTGACATCACTGATGACATCACTGATGACATCTCAAATGACATCACTAATGACATCACTGATGACGTCATATATGTGATAAAATAGTACATCTTCTCCCACCCTAAAATAAATTTAGAAACACCAACTCAAACTTTCAGACGGGCAATTTGAAAACCATAGATACTCCAATACCAATAACTACATACCTACACATTGACTCTTAGATCTACATGCACCTCAATTCACTCACCTGTACAGTCACTTATACTTACAGTCACTCCGTTGAAGACTATCATATGCATTTATAAACATATATAGACACTCACACACTACCAATCAAGCATTTAGGTAATGACACACCTAGTCAGTTGTGCAAATAAATAAGCACAGTCAAATTAACTCACCTATACAGTTAAACACACTCAAGATTACTTACTTATAAAAATAATAAAACATTTTGACACTCTTACACAATTTCTAGTACAAGCACACACTCATTCATACAGCCAGTTCCGCTATCACACACTCTCAGATATAGATAGTTATATACTCTTACACACATATACACTGTGTTTCATATATGTACTTACTGTCACATCTACAACTGAGATGCACATTCAATCCCTAACACACCCATACATACACTCACTCAACCATACAGTCCGTCACAGTTGCACTCTTAAAACCATGCACCCATAGGATCACCCACTCATATATCTATGCACAAAGTCACACACACCTCTCCCACTCATACACTCAGGCACCCATACAGATACTCAGATAACAAATACATAACCCATATAAATACTCATATAGCTATTCACAAAACCATGCAGCCACTTATACACCAACACACAGACACATACAGACATTCACACAGTTCAGTCACTACTCTGCAGTAATATTCATTTAATGACTCACATATAGACTCAGTTACGCACCCAGAAAATCATCCATTCACAAACTTGTACATCCACTCATTCTTCAACATACCTTTCCCTATATATATTAAACATATTAAAAATGTTCAGAAACGCACAGTCAATGGATGATGTCATCAGTGATGTCATTTGAGATGTCATCAGTGATGTCACTGACCATGTCATGAGTGATGTAATATGTGACGTCATCAGCAGTGGATTTCGGGCACGCGAGTTATAGTTAGGTGAACTAACTATAACGGTGGAATTTCATTGGTTTTTTACGAGTGAAATGGCCAGCTAACTATAACATGTGTGAAACCTATGTTTTTTTCAGTGAATTTGCAAGGTTTTTTAAATGCTAATTCCTAACTATGCAACCTCACCCATTACAAGATTGGAAGGAAAATCACCCTGTTGATTTGAAATGTGTTAGCATTTGCCTCTCATTTGTGAGATCGTGATTTCTGCTGAGTGCTAACCATCACAGTTGAAGAAAAAAAGCTAGCCCTTTCTTGAAAGTGCAAGTTTTACAGAACAACAGCAACACAAATTAAATCTCTGACAACAATTCCTGTGTGCACACAGACTCATGGTGTGATTCTAGGCAGAAAGCGATATTTTCTTTGGCAATTTGAAAGCACATTTACTACTGTGGTGGAGCAAGTGATAATTACTGTGACAGCCTGACACATTTTCCTTATATTTTAGACAAGCAGAAAAGAGCACATGTCCTAACAGCTCCTTGAGACCATGACCATGTGTTACAGGGTGAGTGATTAGACTAGAGCAAAGGAAATGAGCCTTGGTGACGTTGAATGTGTTTGCATTACACACTGCTATCTGAAACACAACACAGAGCTGAGTAGTATGCATGGGAATGTATGTGAAGCTGCTGCATGTGTGCAAAGAGTGTGTTTCTGGAGACTGTGTATTGTCAGGTGCAAGAGCGATCTGCATGGAGACTTGCACAAGTGCATGAAGAGTGCAGAGATGTGTGTAAGAGTAGATGTGTGGTAAGGGTTAATTGGAGTTTTGAACATGTAGGAACTACCTCACCAATAGCAAGATTTGATGGAAAATCTACCCTGTTGATTTGAAATGTGTTATCATTTGCCTCTCCTTTGTGAGATAGTGATTTCTGATGAGTGCTAACCATCACAGTTGAAGAAAACAAGCTGGCCCTTTCCTGAAAGTGCAAGTTTTACAGAACAACAGCAACACAAATTAAATCTCTGACAACAATTCCTGTGTGCACACAGACTCATGGTGTGATTCTAGGCAGAAAGCAATATTATCTTTGGCAATTTCAAAGCACATTTAGTACTGTGGTGGAGCAAGTGATAATTACTGTGACAGCCTGACACATTTTCCTTATATTTTAGACAAGCAGAAAAGAGCACATGTCCTAACAGCTCCTTGAGACCATGACCATGTGTTACAGGGTGAGTGATTAGACTAGAGCAAAGGAAATGAGCCTTGGTGACGTTGAATGTGTTTGCATTACACACTGCTATCTGAAACACAACACAGAGCTGAGTAGTATGCATGGGAATGTATGTGAAGCTGCTGCATGTGTGCAAAGAGTGTGTTTCTGGAGACTGTGTATTGTCAGGTGCAAGAGAAATCTGCATGGAGACTTGCACAACTGCATGAAGACTGCAGAGATGTGTGTAAGAGTACATGTGTGGTAAGGGTTAATTGGAGTTTTGAACATGTAGAAACTACCTCACCCATTGCAAGATTTGATGGAAAATCTACCCTGTTGATTTGAAATGTGTTAGCATTTGCCTCTCATTTGTGAGATAGTGATTTCTGCTGAGTGCTAAGCATCACAGTTGAAGAAAACAAGCTGTCCCTTTCCTGAAAGTGCAAGTTTTACAGAACAACAGCAACACAAATTAAATCTCTGACAACAATTCCTGTGTGCACACAGACTCATGGTGTGATTCTAGGCAGAAAGCGATATTTTCTTTGGCAATTTGAAAGCACATTTAGTACTGTGGTGGAGCAAGTGATAATTACTGTGACAGCCTGACACATTTTCCTTATATTTTAGACAAGCAGAAAAGAGCACATGTCCTAACAGCTCCTTGAGACCATGACCATGTGTTACAGGGTGAGTGATTAGACTACAGCAAAGGAAATGAGCCTTGGTGACGTTGAATGTGTTTGCGTTACACACTGCTATCTGAAACACAACACAGAGCTGAGTAGTATGCATGGGAGTGTAGGTGAAGCTGCTGCATGTGTGCAAAGAGTGTGTTTCTGGAGACTGTGTATTGTCAGGTGCAAGAGAAATCTGCATGGAGACTTGCACAACTGCATGAAGACTGCAGAGATGTGTGTTAGAGTACATGTGTGGTAAGGGTTAATTGGATTTTTGAACATTTAGGAACAACCTCACCCATTACAAGATTGGAAGGAAAATCTACCCTGTTGATTTCAAATGTGTTAGCATTTGCCTCTCATTTGTGAGATCGTGATTTCTACTGAGTGCTAACCATCACAGTTGAAGAAAAAAAGCTGGCCCTTTCTTGAAAGTGCAAGTTTTACAGAACAACAGCAACACAAATTAAATCTCTGACAACAATTCCTGTGTGGACACAGACTCATGGTGTGATTCTAGGCAGAAAGCGATATTTTCTTTGGCAATTTGAAAGCACATTTACTACTGTGGTGGAGCAAGTGATAATTACTGTGACAGCCTGACACATTTTCCTTATATTTTAGACAAGCAGAAAAGAGCACATGTCCTAACAGCTCCTTGAGACCATGACCATGTGTTACAAAAAACAAGCTGCCCCTTTCCTGCGAGTACAAGGCTAACAGAGCAAGAGCAACACGAATTAAATCTCTGATAACAATTCCTGTGTGCACACTGTCTCATGGTGTGATTCTAGGCAGAAAACAGTATTCCTGGGTGATACCAGTACACCTTAACTTATGGTGAAGACATACTCCATAATATCTAACATGTTCAAGGCACTTAAATATCTTCCTTAACATAAAATGTAAAACACAACTTTTAAAGTGGTAGGAAAATGTACCATGCTATTTTCAAATGTGTTTGCATTTGCCTCTCATTTGTGAGAAACTGATTGCTGCTGAATGCTAACCATCACACTTTAAGAAAACAAACTGCCCCTTTCCTGCGAGTGCAAGGCTAACAGAACAAGAGCAACACAAATTAAATCTCTGACAACAAATCCTGTGTGCAGACAGACTCATGATGTGATTCTAGGCACAAAACAGTATTCCTCAGTGATACCAGTACACCTTAACTTATAGTGAAGACATACTCCATAATATCTTACAAGTTCAAGACAGATAAATATCTCCTAAAACACAAAATGTAAAACACAACTTTAAAAGAAGAATGACAATTCTAATATTTATATCAAAACTCACCCCATACATCCCCTCTCAAACTCATAACTCACCTTTAAAATTAGTTAGTTGAGAAAGAAATGTGGCACTCAAACAGCAGATTATCAGAGCCAGAATCTCAGAGCTGTACACCTCTCTCCTCTCACCACAACCAGTAAATGGCAATGTTTCCCTCTCTTTTTTCACACATACACATGTTAATGTAAAATCACAGTCCTTCCCACATTTTTTCAAATGGAATCACACATTTCTATTGGTTGCAACTTTCAACCCTTTTCCAAATCATCCCTTCCCCCAACATGACTTCTGCCTGCTACCATAGCAACAGGTCATGGAACACTGGTGTGAGAAGAGAGGTCAGAAGTTCACCACACAATGTTTCTAATCCAAAAGCAAGAGTGCTTGACTTTTCAAACCTAACAGCAAATCCAAAGTAATGTTCAGTGGGAACACATTTTTCTGAACCAATCCAAAACATGCTTTTAAAAATGTAAACATACAGCCTAGTTTTAACTGTAAAATGGTTTGAATCAGCCAATGAGTTCTTTTTATTAAAAAAAAGTATGTATGCCTCCATTTTTCAACTGTCTTTCTTTTCATATTGCCAATCTACTGAAACACACCTCCTGAGTGCACCCAGATCTCCTTGGAAGATGTTCACAGTGTGGATTGTAGGTCATAGCTATGTCTTCTGGAGTGAAAAATTTGCAGAAAAAAGAGGTTTTGTGAAAGACCTTGCTTTGCCAAATGTAGACATTAAATGGATTGGTCAGAGAGGGTTAAAGTGGCATCAATTAATGCCTTTGGTGAAATCCTTTCTACATCTCCCACAGCCTAACCTTATTATTGTGCACTGTGGTGGAAATGACCTAGGCACTTTAACTGGGGAAGGTCTGGAAATGCTTGTAAAGGACACCTTTTTGCAATTGATGTCACTTTTTCCACAAACTGCCTTGTATATTCTAATATATGCCAAAGGCAAAAGTGGAACTGGTCCAACCAACATTGTCCACAGATTGACAAAGCAAGAAAGCACATCAAAAAGTCTGTTTCTGCTTTCCTCAGAGACTATGGTATGGGTTCTATATACCACAACAACTTGCGCTACAACATGCAAGACATGTATAGAGGAGACGGTGTACATTTCAATAATGAAGGGAACAGAGTCTTCCTCTTGAACTTTAGACTCTGCAACGATACTTACTTGTAGGTACCGAAAAACACTCAATAAACACAAGGTCTCTTTTTAGAGCCACCTAATATCTAAACACTTAAACTTGATTTTTATTTCTATTTTTTTAAAGGTTTTTTTTCGGGTGCGCGCAGAGTGCGCGCACCCCGCAATGTTTTTAAAAAAAATTAAAAAACATTTTGGGCCCTTCGTGGTCCTACTGTGACCCCCTGACAATGGCTAGGGGGTCAAGAACTCCCTACTCTGCCCCCTATTCACGTTCTCCACCTTTCCTTTTCAGTGCGACAGACAAAATGGCGGCCGCCACTTCCTGATTTCGACCGATTCGAATGTTTACTGACATCTAACAACCAATCAGAATTATGCTCGCGCACGGCATGGTGCGCGCACAGGGCTTGCACAGTGCGCGCACGCTGCGCGCGTATAGATATTGATATGCTTTTCTCAGGAAATACTGAACAAATTTACACCAGACCTGCAAAAGGCACTTCCTTTACCTTATGGCTACCTCTCTGCCAAATTTCAAGTAATTCTGTTCAGCCGTTCGGGCTGTAGCTGCGACTAAAGGTCCTATGGAAAAATACATGGGGAAAACGCGTTTTGGGACCCCCCCTTTTTCTCGGCCCCCGCTTGACGAATCACCCCGAGACTTTCAGGGTAGGAGCGGAACGGAGCGCCCCATTTGTTTTGAAAATTTCGCGAGGAATCGTCAACCGGCGCCAAAGTTATTCAAAATAGAATTTTGAGATTTCCTATGGAAACTCGGTCCTAACTATAACTATCTACTAGCGAGCGCCAGTAGATAATATATATATATATATATATATATATATATATTAGCTCCAAACCGGGTTCCTTGCATACGAATCAGGCACCAACTCCGTGGGATGATTTTAAAGAAATGCTTTATTTCAAAAGCTGTGGCATATATATATATATATATATATATATATATATATATATATATATTCGTCAACCGGCGCCAAAGTTATTCCAAATAGAATGTTGCGGATTTCCTATGGATAATAGGTCCTAACTATAACTACCTACTGGTGGCATATATATATATATATATTACCTACTGGCGGTCGCCAGTAGGTAGTTATAGTTAGGACCTATTATCATTGTTGCTAAATCATCCTGTACCCTCAACTTTTTCAGATGGGTACTGGTGGTAACTGACTCTGACTAACCAGTCCTAGAGCCAGTGCTATGCTAAAAGACACTTAGAATACAGTTAAAACACCTACATACACTAGGGAACACTATGTGTTGGGGTACTCCTGTTATTAGCATGACCTCCTCTGTACGCCCCTAGTATATAACAGGGCAGGGGTATTACAACTACCTCTTAAAATGCGCCACAGGGCACGTTTGCACACTGGTGAAGGGAGGGGGGCTGAGCTGGCGTGTGCAAACACGCCCTATGGCCGATTTAATTTGGGGGATAAAGTCCCCTTGAATCCTGAGTGTCCCTTGGGTTCAACTAGCTCATCAGGTATCTCTAGTTAGCGCCACAGAGCTGCCTTGCAGAGAAAATGGGCACAGCCTGGACCACCTCTCTGCAACGCAGCACAGTGGTGCTTACTGGCAGCACCTGGTGGACTAGTTGGCCTCCATGGGCCCTCAGAATTGAAGGGGAATTATTTCCCCAACTTAAAACGCGCCATAGGGCGTGTTTGCACATGTCACCTCAGGCCCCTCCCCCTCCCTTTCCCACTGTGTAAACATGCCCTGTGGCCGTTTTAAGTTGGGAGATTAACCCCCCTTGAATCCTGAGGCTCCCTAGGGGCAAATTAGCCCACTAGGTACCTCCAGTAAGCACCATTGCAGAGAGGTGTAAAAAGGGGCATGGCCTGGACCACGTCTCGGCAACGCAGCGCAGTGCGCTTCCCGGAAGCACCGGGTGGGCTAGTTGGCCCCAGGGGCCCTCAGGTTTGAAGGGGAATTATTTCCCCAACTTAAAATGCTCCACAGAGCGTGTTTGCACACATGTCACCTTAGGCCCCACACCCTCCCTTCACCAGTGTGAAAACGCGCCCTGTGACGCGTTTTAAGTTGGGGGATTAAGTCCCCTTGAATCCTGAGGGTCCCTGGTGTCCAACTTGCCCACCAGGTACCTCCAGTAAGCGCCACAGAGCTGCATTGCAGAGAGGTGTAAAAAGGGGCGTGGCCTCTGAACACCTCTCTGCAACGCAGCTCCCTGGCGCATACTGGAGGTTCCTGCTGGGCTAGTTGGCCCCAGGGACCCCCAGTATTGAAGGGGAATTAATTCCCCAATTTAAAATGCACCACAGGGCGCGTTTGCAGAGTGTTTCCATAAGGGGGCGGGGCCTAGGCACGATCTTCATTCTTTTTATTTTTTCATTTTTTGGGAATAAATAAATTATTAATGGGAAGGGGACCGCGTGGGTCCCCCTCCCGTGGCCAATTCCAGGCCCCGGGGACCCCATCCTCCGGGGCATGGCCATTTTAAAAAATATTCTTTTGGAGGGGGGCTGCGTGGCCCCCCTCCGAAGGCCATTTATGGCCACGGGGACCCATCCCCCCAGGGCCGGCCTTTGAGATTAAAAAAAAAATTAATTATTATGGGGGAGGGGGTCCTCGTGGCCCCCCTCCCGGGCCACTTCTAGCCCCAGGGACCCCATCCGCTGGGGCTGGCCCTCTCAGTTGGGGACCGTGGAGGGGTCTCCAATCCCCACCACGGTCCTGCCGGCTCCCCGCCCCCCGCGTGTGCCGGCATTGCTTTTTCACATGGGGAGCTGCTAAGATGCAGCTCCCCGTGTGGAAAAGCAATCTGCTTTAGTTTTTGGAAGAGAGAGCAGGTTTCCCTGCTTTCTCTTCCAAAAACCAAAGCACAGTTTATATGAGGTATCCCAAGAAAGAAATTGATAGGTCTTGGACGTGGTAGGGCCCTTCACCCAAATTACTCAATTGGTGGAGCGTTCAAAAGACTCAGGATCCCCTTTGTCCATGGATATTGTGGCTGGTTGGGTGCACTACCCTAAACCCTAAAACACTACCCCCTCCACTACCCAAACATAACTGCACTCCCCTAAACACTACCACCCGCACGACTCCCTATACTACCCAAACACCACTGCACTACCCTAAACCCTAAAACACTGCCCCAGCACGACCCCCTTCACTACACAAACACCACTGCACTACCCTAACCCTAAAACACTACCCCCTACACTACACAAACACCACTGCCCTACCCTAAACCCTAAAACACTATCCCAGCACTACCCCCTACACTACACAAACACCACTGCACTACACTAAACCCTAAAACACTACCCCAGCACTACCCCCTACACTACACAAACACCACTGCACTACCCTAAACCCTAAAACACTACCCCCACCATGACTCCCTACACTACCCAAACACCACTGCACTACCCTAAACCCTAAATCTACCCCCAGCATGACCCCCTACACTACCCAGACACCACTGCACTACCCTAAACCATAAAGCACTACCCCAGCATGACCCCTACACTACACAAACACCACTGCACTGCCCTAAACCCTAAAACACTACCACCAGCATGACCCCCTACACTACTCAAACACCACTGCACTGCCCTAAACCCTAAAACACTACCCCCAGCACGACCCCCTACAGTACACAAACATCACTGCACAACCCTAAACCCTAAAAGACTACCCCCTACACTACACAAACACCACTGCACTACCCTAAACCCTAAAACACTACCCCAGCACTACCCCCTACACTACACAAGCACCAGTGCACTACACTAAACCCTAAAACACTACCCCAGCACTACCCCCCTACTCTACCCAAACACCACTGCACCACTATAAACCCTAAAACACTACCCCCAGCACAACACCCTACACTACTCAAACACCACTGCACTACCCTGAACCCTAAAACACTACCCCAGCATGATTCCCCACACTACCCAAACACCACTGCACTACCCTAAACCCTAAATCTACCCCCAGCACGACCCCCTACACTACCCAAACACCACTGCACTACCCTAAACCATAACACACTACCCCAGCAAGACCCCTACACTACACAAACACCACTGTACTGCCCTAAACCCTAAAACACTACCACCAGCATGACCCCCTACACTACTCAAACACCACTGCACTACCCTAAACCTTAAAACACTACCCCAGCATGACCCCCTACACTACCCATACACCACTGCACTACCCTAAACCCTAAAACACTATCCCCAGCACGACCCCCTACACTACTGAACTACCCTAAACCCTAAAACACTACCCCAGCACGACCCCCTACACTACCCAAACACCACTGCACTACCCTAAACCCTAAAATACTTCCCCCAGCACAACCCCTTACACTACCCAAACACCACTGCACTACCCTAAACCCTAGGGAAAAAACCCTACCCCATGCCCAATTCTCTTACCTCTCACTCCTCGTGGTTCCTCTCTCCTCGTGGTTCCTGCTTCACGTCGTCTCTGAGGGGCGGTGCACGTTGTTGTGAGGAAACGGAACAGCCTCTGTTTCCTTACAACAACGTGGATCGTCTACATGTTTATTAGAACGCATGGTCATTTACCATACATACCTTTACAACAAAATTTGTTGTAAAGGCATGCGCGGTAAACGACCGTGCGTTCCAAAAAAATGTGTAGTAATGACTTCGCGATGTACAACGCATGTGTGGTAATGCATGTGTTGTAATGGTATCGTGAAGTAAAAAAGTCGTTGTAACGGCTGTTTACCGATCGAAGATGGCCCCTGTTTTTCAGTGAGACGTTTATTTGATTAATTAGGAGGAAGGAATGTGTTTATTTTACCGAAAAGTGCATTCCCAGCTGTTGTATTGTGAAAGTGTCTGCGTGGCCTGGTTTCACTTCTGGTGAGAAAGTGGAAGAGTCTGTTCGGATCTAAAGGAGTTCTGTTGTTGGACGGGGCCGGTGCAACACGTCATCAGAAAACATAGCTAATGGGAAGCGTCCTCCCTGAAGTGTGGAGCAGTGCCATGAGAGGTCAACGAGTGTGCATCCCACCACAGTATGACCGTACCGCGTGACCCATGTGCCGCCTCCAGGGTACGGGAGGCAGAAGCGGCATCGCAGGTCCTCTTGAAGACCATTGTAACACTAATTCTACATTTTGGTACTAGGGCAATTTAACTTTGTTGTTCCTACCAGATACAAAGAGAAGATTCTGTGTTATTCAGTGCCCTTGTTACCATTTTTGTGGGTTGTGGTGCTTGTCACTTCGCTGCCCCGCCGGTGCACACGACTGGGCACCCCACCTCGTGTGCCATCTGCAGGGCCTCTGCCCTCGGATCACTGGTTTCGGTTTCTGGAGTGGCAACATAAACAGTTGCTCCCAAAGTACTAGCCTGAACACTTAGGTGTATATCCCCTGCACCAGCATTCCATGGAAATTCTTTCCTAGCTCTCCCACGTCGACAAGGACGTCATAATAGCACGGCTCCGCTCGCGACACTGTATGACGTCATCGGAGCCATAAGAGGACCTCGTCGGCGTGCTGACGTTAGTTCCAGCCATTTTTTCTGTGCCACCGAGGCAAACAGGCGGTCTGAGACATTTTCACATGTATACATAGTATAATAAATATATATATATTCACTGAAAAAACCATAGGTTTCAGGCACATTATAGTTAGAAATTAGCATTTAAAAACCTTAGAAATTCACTGAAAAAAACATAGGTTTCATGGACGTTATAGTTAGTTGGACATTTCCCTCGTACAAAACCATATAAATTCCCCAGTTATAGTTAGTTCAGCTAACTATAACTCGCGCCCCCGCAATGCACTGCTGATGACGTCACATATTACATCACTCATGACATGGTCAGTGACATCACCCATGACATCACTGATGACATCTCAAATGACATCACTGATGACATCATCCAGTGAATGTGTGTTTTTCTTAAAAATAAATATGTTTCATATATGTATATCTCAAGGTCGATGGAAGAATAAATGGGTATATAAGTGTCTAAATGGATGATTTTTTTTTTGTAAAATTGATTGTATAACTGAGTGATTAAGTGTATCTTAGTGAATACATGGGTTAGTGAGTAATGTTTAAATATGTAAATATCTGTATCAGTCTCTCACATTGTGTATAAGTGGCTGCATGGGTTGGTGAGTAGCTACACGAGTGTCTATATGGGTTATTAGTTGGTTTTTTGAGTATCAGTATGAGTGTCTGAGTGTCTGTATGGTTTGGTGGGGGGTATTACTTGTTGCATAGATGCATGAATGAGTGACTCACTGTTTGTATGTGTTGAAGACAGCATGTGTGCAGGACTGTATAGGTGGATGAGTATGTGTATGGGTGTGTTAGTGAGTGAATGACTGTCTCAATAGTGTCTTTATGAGTAACTACATAAGTTTTAAACTAGTATATGTGAGTATTGGTGTATATAAGTGAGTATATGTGAGAGTGAGAGATTGGAAGAGTTCCTGTACAAATAAGTAGGTGTTTCTATAAGTGATTGTTTAAGAGAGTAAGTATGTGTACTTTTCTGTAGAAGTAAGTGTGGTAGTGTGTTTATAACTGTATATGCAAGTAAATGGATGTTTGATACTTTGTTTGCATGTGTGACTATGTGTGTGAGTAACTCTATGAATGAGTGGCGGTGTGTAACAGGATGTATAGGTGTATGAGTACATATAATGAGTGAGTACATGTATGAGTGACTGTATAGGGACTGTTGGTGAATGAGTGGATATGTGTGTAGATCTTGGAATTACTGAATAGGTGTGTTGTAACTGGTATTGGTATGTCCATTGTTTTGAAAATGTTAGTTTGTATTTTTGAGTGTGAGTATCAAAGGTTATATTAGGATGAGAGGAGGTCTGCCACGCTATCACAAGGGTGATGTCATCAGTGATGTCATGAGTGATGTCATTTGAGATGTCATCAGTGATGTCATCAGTGATGTCACTGACCATGTCATCAGTGATGTAATATGTGACGTCATCAGCAGTGCATTGCGGGCGCGTGAGTTATAGTTAGATGAACTAACTATAATGGGGGAATTTCTATCGTATTGTACGAGTGAAATGTCCAACTAACTATAACGCCCCTGAAACCTATGGTTTTTTCAGTGAAGATATATATATATATATATATAATATATTCCGTAGTAGTGGTCCCTTCACTACCACAAAAAACTGAATTGCACACCAAGACTTTGCAATTATTTCTTCATTATTGCCAACATGTCAAGAAAACATTGGACAGACGGGTTTCGGTATTCGGCACCATCGCCTTTTTCAATGTCAGTGTGGCATAATTCCTTCATCAATTTAAAACAAAAGGAGGTGGGGCAGTTCATTGCTTTGGTCAGGCATTGAAATCAACAAAGGACAAAGCAGCAAAACGATATGTACATTTTTCTTTACGCAGTTTTATATAGCACAAACTTGACCCGAAGGTATCAGGTATCAGATCGCTTTTCACGAGCACCAGTTGCGTTACATGAGGACATATTCGTTTTTGTTAGGCACGGGGAGATTAAGTGACTTTCCCAGAATCACAGGATGTTGCACGTCCTTGTCGAGACTCGAGCCCTGTTCCCCAGATTTGAGGTTGACTGCCCTAACCGTTAGGCCAACTCCTCTCCCCATTTCCTTGGCGGCCATCTTTGAGTGGTTAACACTTGTATAAATGAAAACTGTTATTCATTATAAAATCCCCATTCCACATGATATATTTCATTATATACACAATGATTTCAGAGATTTACTTATATTTCATATAGGGCTAAAATGTGATCAATATTTTTCATTATGACCCTAATTAATTTAAATTTTGTGAAAACTGCTGCCATTCATAAAATTACACCCTGAATGGGCTTTGGAGCTAAAAATGGATGTCATTCTGATACCTTGAGTGTTTCTCTTTTGCTAGATTATGGGGAAGTTTCTTGAGTCGGATCTACCATGTTTGATAATATGTCGTCCTAAATGGGCTTGGGAAACGTTGGTGTCAAGCTTTAGATATAGTATCTGAGAGAAGGGGGAGATTTGGTGTTACATAGTATCCTGTGTGTATCCACAGTTCTTCCTCGTTGTTCAATCCTATTGGATTTTTAGTTTGTAGCTCAATTATATATTTTGATTCTAAAACCCTCAGCTTTTTAATTTAGTTTCCTCCTGTTTCCTTCTCTTTCCTCCTTAGGTACCTGATCTATACAAAAGTATTTGAGCAAGTTGCAGTTGCTGTTATGTTTTTCCTCAAAATGGCAGGCCACTGGATATGTGTGGTTCTTATTTTTTGATTGCCCGCATGTGCTCAAACACTCTTTTTTCCGCCAAATGTATAGTATTTCCCATGTATTGCTTTCCACATGGACATGAGAGGCAGTATACAGTAAATCTGGAATAGCAGTTAAACAATTTATTTATTCTTCTTTTAGTTTTCCTACCAGGTATTTAATACACTTCTGAGAAATTAACAGTGTAATCGGTGATCATTCGTATTGTATGTTGTTCTGGATTCCCTTCAGCTGTTCTATTTCTCACTAAAAGAAATTGTTGGCTTTGAATTCTTAACCGCTTCTTTTAGGATTCCTTCAGAGTAGCCTCTCTCTCTTTTAATCTATTGAGAGCTAGGCCCTGCACTTTTTTGTACTCATCTGCTGTCAAGCAATTTCATTTGATACGTAATCGCTCTCCATACGGAATGCTGCCAATTACACTCCGAGGATGGAAGCTATCTGCGTGTAGGATACTATTCCCTGCAGTCAGCTTCCGAAACAATGTGGTCTGCAGTTTTGCATTCTCTACATAGACTGTAACGTCTAGATAAGTTGCCTGTATGTTACTAATACATTTTGTAAAGTGTAAATTAACTTTGTTTTGGTTTAAAGCAGTGATATAATCCTCAGCTTCACAATGTGTACCCTTCCAAATGATGAAGAGATCCTTTTTATAATGAGCCCATACGGCTATATTATCCATCCATTTCTCATTTGTGCCTGCCCAGGCCACGTGCTTCTCCCACCAGCCAATTAATAAATTTGCATAGCTGGGGGCAAAGCACGTGCCCATGGCAGTCCCCTGTTGCTGCCGGTAAAGTTCTCCTTACCTATCCAAAGCTGTAATACTGAACCTGGAGTGCTAAACGGCTTTGGCCATTTTACAGCTAGGCACGGATAGCACTGTGCTAATCCAATGCTTAAAGACTTTGCTGTAGAAATGCCAAAATACTTTGGGGGATATTTACAACTGAAGTGGCAGAGTGAGGCGTTAGCCATCATGGCTTAACGCCTCACTCTGCCACTTCAGAAACACAAAGCTGCACCATATTTACGAGAATATGGTGCAGCTTTGCATTTCCCCCTGCGCTGGCACTACACTTAGCAGTGTAGCGCCACCGCAGGCACCCTTGCACCGTAGTGCAAGGGTGTCTGCATGCAAGGGAAAGACTGTTTATGTACAGGAAGGTCCCCTGTACATAAACAATCTTTAAATGCCGTTTTGTCATTTCTATGTGTGCTGCTTAATGCAGCACACATAAAAGTCACTAAATTGCATTTTTGTTTTAAAAGATTGTTTATGTGCAGGAAAGGGGACCTTCCTGTACATAAACAGTCCAAGGCTTTTTGCTTTTTCCATGAGTGCTGCACAATGCAAATTTAGAGTGTGGCTGGTGTTGAGGGTGCTGTATACAGGAACTGCTTTCCACATAAACTTGAGAACTACCCAGTGTTCTCTGCTTCTTTTTTGTGCACACACACACACACACACACAGACACACACACATATATATATTACCTACTGGCAGTCACCAGTAGGTAGCTATAGTTAGGACCTATTATCCATAGGAAATCCGCAACATTCTAATTGGAATAACTTTGGCGCCGGTTCACGAATCTTCGCGAAATTTTCAAAACTGGTGGGGTGCTCCGGTCCACTCCTATCCTGAAAGTCTTGGGGTGATTCACCAAGCGGGGGCCGAGAAAAAAGTGGGTCCCAAAACGTGTTTTCCCCATGCAATTTTCCATAGGAACCGTTAATCGCAGCTGCAGCCCGAACTGCTGAACGGAATTACACCAAATTTGGCAAAAAGGTAGCCCTTGGTTCAGAGTCGTGCCTTTGGTTAAATGGTGTAAATCTGTTCAGTAGTTCCTGTGAAAATCAAAGTAAAATCATAGATATATCTATGGGCGCGGTGGATCCGCGCACCCTGCCGAGCACGAGCTGTATGCTAATTGGCTGTCAACGCTCTAAACCAGGAAGTGTTGGCAGCCATCTTGTGCCTCTGTAGAACCGAGGCACAAGAAAACAGAAGAAAAAACATGCAGAACGCAAAAAGGGGGCAGGGTAGAAACACCATGACCCCCTAGGCCTGCTCAGGGGGTCCCACAAGGACCCCCAAGGCCAAAAAAATATATATATTTTTTTAAAGTTGACAAAATTCATGCTGGGTGCATGGATCCAGCCGATACAAAAAAAATTAAGCACGGGTCCGTGCTTCGATGCTACTTAGCCCCCAGGGGGGGAACCAAATCCCGGGGACCGTCACCCCCGGGGCAAAGTATGCATAATTGCGGGGGCACACGTCCTCCCCACAGCCCCGGGGACCGCCACCCCTCCGGGGCTTAATAGTTTAATGTTGGGGGGCCTCTCCGGGGCTTAATAGTTTAATGTTGGGGGGCATCTAAGGCCCCCCGCAGCCCCGGGGACCTTGTGTGGGGGCTCAAGCCTCCCCACACGCCCCGGGGACTGCCACCTCCCTGGGGCTCTAAATATGTAAATTGGGGGGTCTGTGATGGACCTCCCAGCCCCGGGGACCACCACCCCCCGGGGCTTTGGAAAATGGTGGGAGGGGGGCCGAGCGGCACCCCCAATGAGCTAATGATGGCCCTGGAGACCGCCACCCACCAGGGCCGGCTCCTGAAGTGTCCCGGGGTGCCCACCCTGGGGACACTGTGGTTTGCTATGGCACGGTGGGAGCCTCACAGCTCCCGCCCTGCCATAGCAAACCTGCTCTCTCTTTCAAAATTCAAACCAAATTGCTTTTCTACACGGGGAGCTGCATGTTAGCAGCTCCCCATGTGGAAAAGCAATGCCGGCTCCCGAAGGACGCGGGGAGCTGCCGGGACCGTGGGGGGATTGGGGACCCCCCACAGTCCCCAACGGAGAGGGCCAGCCCCGGGGAATGGGGTCCCCGGGGCTACAAGTGGCCCAGGAGGGGGGCCACGCGGCCCCCCTCCCCAAAAATAACAAAAACAAATTTAAAAATAAATAAATTAGAAAGTCCAGCCCCGGGGGATGGGATCCCCAGGGCCTTAAGTGGCCAGAGGAGGGGGGCAACCCAGCCCACCTCAAAAGAAAAAAAAGGCCATGCCCCGGGGGATGGGGTCACAGGGTGTGTTTGCAGACATGTCACCTCAGGCCCCGCCCCCTTCCTTCACCATTGTGAAACGCGACCTGTGGTGCGTTTTAAGTTGAGGAATTAATTCCTCTTCAATCTTGAGGGTCCCTGGGGGCCAACTAGCCCACCAGGTATCTCCAGTATGCGCCAGGGAGCTGCGTTGCAGAGAGGTGGTCAGAGGCCACGCCCCTTTTTACACCTCTCTGCAATGCAGCTCTGTGGCGCTGTTTGGAGGTACCTAGTGGGCTAGTTTGACCCTAGGGACCCTCAGGATTCAAAGGGTCTTAATTTCCCAACTTAAAACAGACACAGGGCGCGTTTACACAGGGGCGAAGGGAGGGGACGGGGCCTGAGGTGACGTGTGAAAACACGCCCTGTGGTGCGTTTTAAGTTGGGGAAATAATTCCCCTTCAATCCTGAGAGCCCCAGGGGGCCAACTAGCCCAACAGGTAATTCCAGTAAGCGCCACTGCGCTGTGTTTCTGAGAGGTGGCCCAGGCCATGCCCCTTTTTACACCTCTCTGCAACGCAGCTCTGTGGCGCTTACTGTAGGTACCTAGTGAGCTATTGGACCCTAGGGACACTCAGGATTCAAGGGGACTTAATCTCCTAAATTAAAACGGACACAGGGCACATTTACACAGTGGTGAAGGGAGGGGATTGTGTAGGAAAGTGTCTCTATATATACTGGACCAAAGTAAAATCAGTCGAACTACGAATTCCGATTTACTCACTTGTTATCAGGAGAGACTTCAGTGCTGCATCTTTGAGCCCAGTACTGATCCTGAAAAGTAATTCTAACCGTACTTACCAGTAACTTGAATTTCCTGCCATAGGATATCATTGCCTGCTTTTTGCTGAAAAAGTTTCTAAGTGTCGATTTTTGAAACTTACAAATATTCCTCTAAAATCAGCCGAACTACGAATTCCGATTTACTCACCTGTTATCAGGAGAGACCTCAGTGCTGCATCTTTGAGCCCAGTACTGATCCTGAAAAGTAATTCTAACACTTATAAATTCACCCAGGCACTCTCCTTGCAGTACTCTAATCATCCAGTCAGTATCCAAGTATTCATGCAGCAAGCCAGGCACTAGCACATGGACTGCCTCAAACGCCTACACACTATGCATGCAGTCCTCTAACCACCTACACACTTGTCTTTTACACCTTCAATTCCCCAGTCAGTATCCATACACTTCCAGCAAACACCCTGTCACTCCCTTTGCACTCCTCTAGTGACCCATTCAGCACCATGTACTAATCCATTCACTGCGCCAAAACCCAACCACTTATAAATTCACCAGGCACTCTCCTTGCCGTACTCTAATCATTCAGTCAGTACCCAAGTACTCATGCACTCAGCCAGGCCTTAGCACATGGACTGCTTCAAACCCCTATCCACTATGCATTAAGGGTGGGCGTAGTTCGCGAAGTAGCACTTCGCGAAGCTACGCAAAGTGAAGTTCGCACTACGCGAGCTACGCGTAGCACTTCGCGAACTGCGAAGTAACATGTTCGCACTGTGCAAGATGTTGTTTTCAATGATTGCACAGTGCGGACAAGCAACCGGCACTGTGCAATCATTGAAAATGGCATCTTGCACAGTGCGAGCTGTAGTTTTCTGCTGCTCGAGTAGATTTTTACTCGAGCTGCAGCTTTCTCAACGCGAACTGGTAGTTTCTCATCGCGAGCGGTCGCGAGCATACGCGACCCCTCGCAATGAGAAACCTTACCTTCTCGCGTTGGGAATCTCGCCGGGAGGCTTATTTTCCATGCTCGCGATCGCGAACAAGGAAAAAGTCTCGCCAGGATGTCATTTTGCTTGCTCGCGGTCGCGAGCAAGCAAAAAATGACCGCAGCACTACGCAACACTACGCTACGCGTGTTCGCACTGTGCTACGTGCAGTTCGCGTAGTGCGAAGTAGCGCGAACTTCGCAAACTACGCGAGCGTAGCGTAGTGCTTCGCCCAGGCCTACTATGCATGCAGTCCCTTAACTAACCAACACACTTATAGCTCTGCACTTATACATTCAACAAGAAAAACACTATTTCAGTTTCAATATTTTAAAAAACATTTTTATTTCCATTTATATTAAGAATATATAATGTAATTAAAAAAAAAAAAATATGTAAAAATAAACAGTTGAAAAACTATAGAAAATCAGTATAAAAAATACATATAACTATTATTACATTTAAAAATTATCATTTAAAAAACCTTTGAAATTCACTGAAAAAACCATTGGTTTCAGACATGTTATAGTTAGGAGTTAGCATTTAAAAATCCTTAGAAATTCACTGAAAAAAACCATAGGTTTCAGGGCTGTTATAGTTAGCTGGACATTTCACTCGTACAAAACCAATGAAATTCCTCCGTTATAGTTAGTTCTGCTAAGTATAACTCGCGCGCCCGCAATCCACTGCTGATGTTGTCACATATTACATCATTCATGACATGGTCAAAGACATCACTGATGACATCACTGATGACATCTCAAATGACATCACTGATTACATCATCCACGTGACAATCAGATACACCTCATCATACAGCAGTAGAACCTTTCATCACTCACTGTAAAATACAGAGACCATATTTGAATCCATTGACACACCAATACAAGTTTCTAAAAACCCACTCAGTGATTCCTAGATCTACACACACATCTAATCACTTACCTATAGATTCACTCATACATGCTGTCAATGATCATTAGAACACTATCAAAAATACTTATACACCTATATCGACATTACACACCAGCACACATCCTATTTACTTATGCAGTCATCCTACTCACTTATGCAAACAATGGATCATACTTACATTTACTCAGCTACACACTTATACGAACACCACTTCATTTATTCATATAGATAGTAACTCATACTTAGTGTGTTATAAAATCACTATTACAAGTATGCAGTTGTCCATACAGTCACTCATACAATCACTGAGTCTTATGTATACTTATTTATATACAACAACTGTCGCATACACTGCCTTTTATTTTTCTAGTTTGTTGGACATGTACCATTGAGAGATATATTTGCTCATCACCACACCCATAAAGATATTCACTCACCCAAACACCTGTTATAACATGTAGTCTTAACCTCATATACCTACTGAATCAACTATTCACACATCTTTGGGCAGTCACACACCCCCACCCAACCACACACACATTCATTCTCCCATACAAATACTCAGTTAACTAATCAATAACTAATATAGACTTTCACATAGCTAGTGACCAACTGGTGCAGCAGTTTACACAACAACTGACAAAGTGATGCAGATATTCACACAGTTTAGTCACTATCCAATATATTTTGTGAGACACTATAAATTAGTCAAGTAAACAGTCAATCACACTGCTACTAAATCCTCCATCCAGATATTTATATTCATATATCCACTCATTATTCAATGCAGATTGCTATATATATAATACATATTTAAATATCGAACCAAACCACATTCACTGGATGATGTTATCAGTGATGTCATTTGAGATGTCATCAGTGATGTCATCAATGATGTCACTGACCATGTCATGAATGATGTAATATGTGACATCATTAGCAGTGGATTGCGGGCGAGCTAGTTATAGTTAGCAGAACTAACTATAACGGAGGAATTTCAATGGTTTTGAACGAGTGAAATGTCCAGCTAACTATAACAGCCCTGAAACCTATGGTTTTTTCAGTGAGTATATACATATAAAAAAATTCTGCCAGTTGCAAGATACTCAGTAGAGGCTGCCTTACATTTACTTTACGACTGTGCAATAATGGAAAGACCAGGATCCCAATTAAATGCTCAAAGTCCTGTGACCCCCAGTTTCAGTCACTAAGAGATTATTGCAGTCCACATCACACGAAGGGCTCCTAATGTTGCTTACATAAAACCCTTCTGTGCAACTCGTCATCCCACAACCACCAATACCTGAGCTACTGTCACAAAATTATACATGCCTAAACACTGATGCATTTTATCAAGCCAGTGCTCAGCTAAATTGCACAGAGAATAGTCTTCTTTGTATCTAACTTGCCTTTGCAAACCTCCACAAGCTGACACTTATGAAAGGGTGCTTTAGAGGTGGCTCAAAAAAGTTTGCAGATATGCACAAAAAAGTACCAGGCCTTTATCCCCCATGAAGCAGATTGGGGTCAAACAAAATGCCTAAATCAGCTTGGAGTTTGAAGTCAAATGTAGTGCCCGATTACGATGCCAGACGGCCTGGAGTCCATCTGACATTATTTGGAAACAGGAAACAGACAACCTCCTGTTATCGGTTCCAGCCCAGCAAGTAGGAGTTGGTCGCAATCCTATAGTTTACAATGGGAGCATGCATTCCGAACGAGCAGAGGTGACGTTTACCCCTGCACCACGTGGCAGGCAACTCAAGGTGCCTGAAACCGGGTGCAGGGATCAACAGTGGGGCACGGCTGCCATTCTGTGACCTTGCACCCATGGGGGCCCAGCTGGGGTCCCCCAAAGACAGATTCCCAAAGCCTTTCTGTGTCAGAAAGGCCGGCACAGAAAGGCTGTGGGAATCTGCCATCGTAATCCCTCGGCCAGAAAGAACTGGACGAGGTTAAAAGCTTTCCGAATGGCGGACAGGCTCTCCGAGCCCTTCGGAAGCCTTTCGGAAATCAGATTCGGATTCCCTTTTGACCATCATCATCCAAATGGGTAGGTCAGAAAGGAATCCAACCACCCAATTACAATGCGGGTTGAAGGCCTCGACCAACAGTCAGATCCATTTTAGCCCGCATGGTTATCGGGTCCTAGTAGGTGAAAGGGCAGACTTCCTTGAAACTCAGAACATTTCTCCTGTTGACTGTGGGTAGGTGGAGGTTGCCATTTGTTGTTGTGAATTGGCATCACAAACCAATGAGAAATTTCTAATCATAGAGACCCATTCTGATTGGCTGGATAGTAGGCAATCATAATTCTGAAATAGCTTTTAGTTGCAGGCTGTTTCTGCAACTCTTAAGGCCCGATTACAAGTTTTGCCACCACTATTGCACCCCCACACTGCAGAGACTCAGTCTTTCTAAGTTTTCTGTAACCATGCAGGCAGCATGGTGCTCCGGCGGTGGTGCTGTTTAAAAGGCTCATGGTGAGCCTGAAGCAGCACTTCAGCGGGACTGCCAGTGCACGTTCCTGCACAGGAAGAAAGGCACCTAGTCATGCATTTCTTCCTGTTCAGGAACTGGGGCTGCAGAAATACAGGGGCACAACATGTGCCCCCCTTTATGCACCTCCGTGCATAGGCACAAGAGGGGGCCCTAGAGGTTCCCCTTTCTTTCCCCACTTCCAGCCTTTTCATGGAGGAAGAACCTTCCTGTTTGCGCTGGCGGTGAGGAAAGACTTAATATGCTTGGCGTGCCTCAGGGCTCTACCAAGCATATTGTGGCACTCAGACCGTTGCGGGACTCCCAGGGAACGCTTCGGGAGTGCATAGAGGTAGGACCGCCAAAGTCTCAATAGGGCGGTCGGACCGCCTGTGTGGAAGTGGCTGGACTGTGAGCGCCGCACAACCACGAGTCTCGCGGTCCTTGGACCACCAGACTCGTATTCAGGCTCTTAGTGTTTATAACCACCTAATTAGTCAAAAGTAGTCCATTTTGAACTGCACTGAACCTCTACTCCCATCTTATCCTTCTAATTATTCTATGACATAGGGATGGGTAGCAGGCTGGTAATTTAGCAGCAGTCCATGGTTGGGGTGAAATGCCGTCTCCCTCTTGCGTTTTTTTTACGAATGGCAGGCAGAAGCAGGTTAGTACAATTCACAGATTCTGCCAAGATTCGCTTTCACTTACTGAGGAATGAAAAAAAAGGGTTCTTGCCCATACTTTCCCTGATGTACAATCTAACCTAAATATCTATTCTAACATTAATGAAATGATAGTGAATAATCTGCTTCACATCCTTGCTCTCACAGACAAAGGGTTTATCAATACATCCTCTTCTGTACCGTGGTCCTCTTCCCAGTTCACTATTGTGTTCCTACTACACGTCGGGAAGTGAGCAGGAGGTAGCCCTATCTGACCACAACCTAGTGGTATGCACAGAAGGACAAGCCTGCCTTATGAATTCTTTGAATACTTACTAGTAAATGCAAGGCAGACCTAGTGTTCTTCATTTGTCATCTTTTTTTCACCCTTAAAAACAATGCTGCCACTTTCCAGGTGCAAAAACAACAGTTGATGGACAGAATGCAGAACAATGTCATACATTCACCCCAGTACAGAGATCTGGGCCTAAATCCATCGTTTTTTTGCTCACCATGCCGTTCCAATTTGAACCCAGCCATATGCAAATCAGTCTTGACCCTGTGCCTCGTGGGGACAGTCAAGCCCGAACTACAAAGCCAGGTCCTCCCTAGACTGGAAACTTTCCAGGTGACCACATAGACCTCACCCAACACATTTTTTCAGTCTTTAACAGAAACGACTTTCTGGGTGACCTGGAGGCCTGGCTAAAAACCATTCAAATACATATGCTAAAGCAATCACCAACCACAAGGACAACCTCAGTCTAACTCACAAGATTAAGAGATCAATCCATTCTAGAGGTCACAACATTGATCTCCTATTGTCCCAAATATCACAACTCCAAATCACAAACTATCTACCCATCTCCTCATCAGATTGTGTCTTGGTAATAATCTACATTAAAGGAGAGCTCTGCTCCAAGCCTATTTGGCTACCTATGAGCACTTCCACCATTCTATGCAAGAATTTGAAGACAGTCAGCATTGAAAAGTTCACACAAACCTTCAAATCTATAAATGGACCATCTCTGGCAACCCGTCATACATCCTAGCTCAACTAGAACACAAAATTACCCAGATTTCATCCATTAGGATCCGTTCACAGTATCATCCTGTAGGAAAGAAGACCACCAGTGCACCACTGACCTCCACTAAAATCTCTTATCTCTGACATATTCACTCCAAATGATGAAATAACTTTATAGAATCTACAAAAAACTATATCGAACTTATGCTTTTTCACCCCAGCAAGAACACTAGATGTTTGTAATATCCACATCTTAGAAGGGTGCTCCCTCAAATCTCTATTACCTGCCAGTTCCACTTCACAGGATGAAAGGCTCCAATAACTTGTCATTAAAAGAATGTTTGTAGATTCTATATTAAACTAATCTCTCCCAAAACTGTGATTTGTACCCATACAACTACCTAGATTCATGTAACAACCACATCTTTATTTGATGTAAAATCACTTTATCAAATGCCGTGAGTGCGGAAAAGACAGTGGGTGGGTGTTTACAGACCCCTGCTTAAACCCCTGTTTGCCCAGCAGTTGGAATTACGAGTTGGGTGATATTTACCACAACTGATAATTACTGGGTGTGTTAAATACCTCACTCTTAGTTAAATATAGGTATATCCTACGTGCCAGAATTTACCAAAGAAAAAGAGGACAGCATTTACTGTACCATGAGGATTTGAGTATTCATCACACCAAAATTTGTACGTTATTCCCCAGAAACTCGTAATTGGTGCTATTTATTGAACCTGATAAATAACATACCCCACAGTATTGTTACTTATCTGTTTGCGATAAAAAACAACTGGATTTTGACAAATTCAGAATCAGGGCCTTGGTGGATTTTCCACAAACTTTCTCATGGCTGCCCAAAATATTTAAACCAGAAAACATTTGATACTGAGGGAGTTGATGACATGCGATGATTCAGTGACACTTATGTGCCTGTATGTGAGGCACAGGTACCACAAGTTCCTTCTCCCCACTTCTCTGACATCAGTAAATTGGCATTGTACTGACCTGTCTGGCTTGCACAGTTTCCTTCGGCACTAAATGCTGGCTCATTCTTGAATATTTACTGAGATGTGCAGAAAATATGTTTTTTTTAAACTTTAGATACTGAAGGTGCTGTGGCAGGTGAAGTTCAAATAACCCCTGTTAGAACCGGCGGTCTCTAGTTGGCAGAGGTATACACTTCTGACAAATAGGGACCAACCAACTCTAGTCAGGGAAAGGGGATTACACACTCAGATAACCCCTGCTACCCCCTTGGTAGCTTGGCAGAGCAGACAGGCTTATCTCAGAGGCAGTGTGTTAAGCATTTATGACCACATACAGTAATAAAGTGAATACACTACAGATGGACACGACACAGAAGTTATTATAAAAATAGTATTTTTATATAAGGCTTAGCACAAGACCAAATAACGACAAAAATATACCACAGTCTTAATAAATACTCTTTGGAAGGAAAAATAATAGTTCAAGTAAGGTTTCTTCTTGGCAAATAGTTCTTTAGCAAAGTATTCTTCTGAGCATAGTTCTTTGGCAACAATGTAACCCCCACAGGAGTCACACGACGTCGAGTCTACAAGATTCCCAAGGTTCGGCGTCGACCGCGAGGAGCGCTACGTCGAGCCTGGAGTCGCAACAGACCCCACAAGTACAGTACCTTGAGAAACGAAGAAAACGATGATCCACGGCGTCGAGATCGGCGTCGAGGTCGTGCCTCGGAGTCGGGTCAATCCGCAGCGGCGTCGAGGGATGTCGGGCCGGAGCAGCGCTCACGGCGTCGAGAAGGGCGTCGAGTCGATGCGATCAGCAGCGGCGTCGGGACGGGGTCGCTTGGAGGTAGAGCCGATACTCACTCCTCACTGGCGTCGATACCGGCGTCGAGACGGGGTCACTTGGAGCCGGGGCCGATACCCACTGCTCACTGGCGTTGCTGCTGGCGTCGATCAGGCCCGGCGGCGTCGAGACTGCAGATTTTCCCTTGTGTACTGGAAACAACACTTTCCAGCAATTCAGCAATTCAGTAGATGGTGAAGTCCTTTGGCCCTGTGACTTCAACAGGAGACTGGCACTCTTCCAGTCCTTGGAGATTTTCTAGCAAGTGTTCAGAGAGTACACACCAAGTTCCTCTCTCCTTGTTCCTTGGCAAAAATAAAGAAGCAGCTTTCAGGTTCCTCCACAGCAAAACAGCACTCTGGCAGAAAGGGGAGGCAAGTCCTTAGATCAGCAGGCTTCTTGTCCTTGGTACAGGTTTCCTTGTCAGAAGTGATCTGAGTTCTTGGTTCAGGGGTCCTTCTCTTATACCCCTTTTTCCCTTTGTTCCCTTTGTCCAAGCAGGGCGATTCCCACCATCTCAGGTTTGTTGTGGGTGTTGCCAGGCAGAGGCACCTGGCCTATTCACTGGGCAGGGCAGAGTCCTCAGCCGCCCAGCAGGAGGCGGAGCCAGTATTGTCACTGGTAGGAGCAGGGCTATCAGTCGCCCAGCAGGAGGCGGGGCCAGTATTGTGTCAGGCAGGGCAGGCTACTCTTCCCTCACTCTACGTGCAAACGCCCCATTCACCCCACACTGACTCACTCAGACCTCTGGAGCCACCCAGCCCCTGACACACACACCAAACCAGCAGAGACCGGTAGATAGTTGGACAAGAAAATAGCCACTTTCTAAAAGTGCTATTTTCAAACATAGAATTTAAAAACCATCCATCCTAAAGGGTGCGTTATTAAATTCTGAGTTCAGGGATACTAAACTCGACTTGCTACCATGCTCCCTGAGTCAGATAGATTATAATGGGGTTAATAATCAGTCTGCCCAGTCTGGCCTATTGGAGGCAGGTAGCCCTTCAATAGTGAAAAACGAAAATGGCTGTAATTCACTATTAGGTCATGCCACACACATCAGGGCATGACCTACCTTTTACCAACAATGCACCCTGCCCTAGGGCCTACCATAGAGGTGCCTGAAATGTGGCAAAGGGAAGGTTTAGAGACTGGTAAGTAGGTTTCCTTACCAAGTCGACATGGCAGTCAGGGACTGCACGCAGGCGCCGCGGTGGCAGGCCTGAGACACATTTTGCACGCTGCTTCTGTGGGTGGCACAACCAGTGCTGCAAGCCCACCAGCAGCAGTTAACTTACACGCCCTTGGCACACGCAGTGCACTAGACTAGGGTCTGAACAGTAAGTCAACCAAGCCAATCATGGTAACACCAATCAATGTAACAATTTAACATAGGGAGCACTTGCACTGTGGCACTGATCAGCAGTGGCACAGTGCCCAAAGCAATAATCCAGCAAAAACATCGTAAACAGAGGAGGCAAACAGAAAAAAATGGAGGAGAGACTCATGCCAATGATGCCAGGTCTAACACGTGTCCCCTCCAGCTGAAATGTGGGGAGAACTACCCTTCACCCAGGGAGTCCTCATCACTAAGGCGGGAAAATCTGGACAGACCATCAGCATTGGCGTGATCTGTACCAGGGCGGTGCTCCACCGTAAAGTCCATCCCCTGTAGGGAAATGGACCACCTCAACAGCTTTGGGTTCTCACCCCTCATCTGCATTAACCATCTGAGGGGCCTGTGGTCTGTCTGAACCCGGAAGTGAGTCCCAAACAGGTAGGGTCTTAGCTTCTTCAGCGCCCAGACCACAGCAAATGCCTCACGCTCTATCGCACTCCACCTTTGTTCCCTGGGAAGTAACCTCCGGCTGATGAAGGCTACAGGTAAGTCTCGGCCCTCCTCATTCATCTGTGCTAGAACAGCCCCCACACCATGCTCTGAAGCGTCCGTCTGGACAATGAATTCTTTTGAAAAGTCGGGTGCCTGGAGGACCGGTGCTGTACACATTGCAGTTTTCAGGGTGTCAAAGGCTTTCTGACAGGCGTCAGTCCAGATCACAAGTCTCGGCTGCTTCCTGGAAGTCAGCGAGGTCAAGGGGTGCACAATGTTGCCATACCCCTTGACGAACCTCCTGTAGTAACCCGTGAGACCCAAGAAGGCTCTCACCTGAGTCTGGGTTTTGGGCGGTTCCCAAGCCAGGATGGTATCTATCTTGGGTTGCAGGGGGGCCACCTTGCCGCTCCCTACTTGGTGCCCCAAGTACACCACTGAACCCTGCCCAATCTGGCACTTACTAGCCTTGATTGTGAGGCCTGCTCTGCGTAGGGCCAACAACACTTCCTGGAGGTGGCGCAAGTGTTCCTCCCAGCTGGCGCTGAACACTGCTATATCGTCCAGGTAGGCGGCGCTGAAATCTTCCAGCCCGGCCAATACCTGGTTAACCAACCTCTGGAATGTGGCAGGGGCATTCTTCATCCCAAAGGGCATCACACGGAACTGGTAGTGCCCATCTGGTGTGGAGAATGCAGACCTCTCTTTTGCCCCATCAGTCAAGGCGATCTGCCAGTACCCAGACGTTAGATCAAACGTACTAAGGTACCGGGCAGCCCCCAACCGATCGATGAGCTCATCAGCTCTGGGGATGGGGTGCGCGTCAGTCTTGGTGACCGAATTGAGTCCTCGGTAATCCACACAGAACCGAAGTTCTGGTGAAGCACCAGGCGCTGCAGCCTTTGGGACCAAGACCACTGGGCTGGCCCAAGGACTGCTAGAGGACTCAACCACCCCTAAGGCAAACATCTTGGAGACCTCCTCCTTGATGTATGCTCTGACCTTGTCAGTCACCCTGTAGGCCTTGTGCCTCACAGGAGTGCTGTCCCCGGTGTCCACATCATGGACACACCACTGAGTGACACCAGGGATTAAGGAGAACAGATCAGGGAATTGTACCAACAGATGGCGACAATCTTGCTGCTGCTCAGGGGTCAGTGTGTCAGAGAGGACAACACCATCCACTGACCCATCTTTTTCTTTTGCACACAGGAGGTCAGGAAGAGGCTCACTCTCCTCCTCCATCCCAGCATCTGTGGCAAGGAGCATGCCCACTTCGGACCTTTCTAAGTGGGGTTTTAACCGGTTGACATGCAGGACCCTTAAGGGGTTCCTGGGAGACTTCAAGTCCACCAAGTAGGTGACATCGCTCTTTTTCTCCACAACCTCAAACGGTCCAGTCCACCTGTCCTTGAGCGCACAAGGTTCCACAGGGGCCATGACCCAAACTTTCTGACCAGGTTGAAGCTCAACCAGAGTGGCATTCTGATCGTACCACCGCTTCATCTCTTCCTGGCTGGCCTCCAGATTTGCCTGAGCAAGATCTCTGAAGCGCCGAGTCTGGTTCCTAAAGGCCAGCATGTAACTATATACATCCTGGGGAGGTTTCCTGGGAGATTGCTCCCAGCCTTCTTTGACCAGACTCAAAGGTCCTCTTACCGGGTGACCATACAAAAGCTCAAAGGGGCTGAACCCTAGAGACTTCTGTGGCACCTCACGGTAAGCAAACAGCAGGCATGGCAAGAGGACGTCCCATTTACGCCTCATTGGTTCTTCAAGACCCATGATCATGCCTTTTAGGGTCCGGTTGAATCTCTCAACCAGCCCATTACCTTGAGGGTGGTAAGGAGTGGTAAACTTGTAGGTTACCCCACACTCCTTCCACAGAGACTTCATATAATTCGAAATGAAGTTGGTGCCCCGGTCTGACACCACCTCTCTGGGGAACCCCATGCGGGAGAAAACACCCATCAGTGCCCGTCCCACCACGGGGGCCGTCACTGTTCGGAGAGGGATGGCTTCTGGGTACCGGGTGGCATGGTCCACCAAGACCAGGATAAACCTGTTGCCCATGGCTGTCTTGGGGTCCAGTGGCCCCACAATGTCAATTCCCACTCGCTCAAAGGGGGTACTGACGACGGGAAAAGGTTGGAGGGGAGCCTTCTGCTTCCGCCCACTTTTCCCACTTGCCTGGCAAGTTTGACATGTCCTACAATGGATATCTGAATCCCTTCTCATCTGAGGCCAATAAAAATGGGTGACAAGCCTGTCATAGGTCTTGTCCTGCCCCAGATGTCCAGCTAACGGAACGTCATGAGCCAACCCCAGTAGGAAGGCTCTGAAGCGCTGGGGTACCACCAGCACACGGGCTGACCCAGGTTCAGCAGCCTTAGGCTCGCTATACAGGAGATCGTTCTCCCAGTAGACCCAATGTGATCCTGACTGATCACCTGTCGTTTGGGCTGAGGCCTGCTGCCTCATACCCACAAGAGAAGGGCACACTTTCTGTTCAGCACAAAATTCCTCCCTGGAGGGACCACCATCCTGCTGCCAATGGGTCAGCTCGGGCAGGTCTCCCAGTTCGGCCACTTGTTCTCCTGTCGGTTCCAGGGCATCCCCCTCAGGGTCTGCTCCCTCCTGGACCGCGGGAACGATGGGGGACGGTTTCCCGCGCCCCCTGCCTCTTCTCTTCGCGGTTGGGACCTGGGCCATACTTTCAGGCTCCGGGCCCCCATCAACACCCTTACTGACTGACATGGACCGGGTGGTCGCACACACCCACTCAGGCAGACCCAACATTTCCAGATGCGCTTTTCTCTCCACCTTAGCCCAAGGGGAGTCCTCCAAATCATTGCCCAAGAGACAATCAACAGGCATGGCGGGCCTCACAGCAACCTGAAGAGTACCTGAGACCCCCCCCCACTCAAAAGGAACTTGAGCTACCTCACACTTACTCTGTGAGTTGTCAGCAGCTACAACGGGGTAGAATGCATGAGGGACCACCTGCTCTCTGGACACCAAGTGACACTTGACAGCTGTCACACTCGCTCCGGTGTCTCTGAGAGCTTCCACCCTATGGCCATTAATGGTCACCCACTGCCTATATTTCTTAGTGTTACTAGGCAGAGGGGTTGGAGGGACCATTTCCACGTCTCCTAAAGAGACCAGGGACATTTCTGCGGGACCCCACCCACCGGGGGCACCCATCTCCTCCCCTCCCAGGGCTACACTCGCTACCTGACGAGGGGGTGCACGCGGCGGTGCATTCGAATCCTTCATGGGACACTGGGGATCATAATAACGGTGTCCCACCTGCTTACAGGCATAGCAGGTCATGGGGCCCCTGTGAACAGGTTTACCTGTCGGGGCCTCTGGCTTCTTTACAGGGGGAGGCTGGGAACCCTTCCCTTGGTTCCCTTGGGGACTACTTTGGGGCCCTTTCTGAAACTCCCTCTGTTTACCCCTGTCCCCCCCACTCTTCTGCTGGGGACCCTGCCCACCTTTGGCTGAGTCTCCCACTGGACCCTTGTGGACCCTGGTACTGACCCAGCGGTCCGCCTCCTCAGCAAGTTTTCTAGGGTTAGATAGCTTGCTGTCAACAAGGTGCTGGCGTAGCTCTGGAAAACAGTTATTAGACAAGTGCTCCCAAGCAAACAAATCATAAAGAGCATCATAACTATCAACCTTGCTACCCTTTATCCAACCATCCATGGTTCTGCAGAAAAAAGACACATATTCAACCCACGTAGTACCAGGCAACTTCTTACATTCTCTAAAGGTTTGTCTGTACTTTTCTGGGGTTAAGCCATATCTCAGCATTAAAGCATCTTTCATATGAGTATAAGACATCCTATCCTCAGCAGGAAGGCTCAACAAGGTATCTCTCCCCTCGTTTGTAAAGCGGCTCCACAACCCCGTTCCCCAATCCTTCTCAGGGACCCGGTGGGCCAACAATGCTAACTCATACGCTTTAAACCATTGGCTAATATCTTCATTCTTACTGTAATCCTTGATCACATCTTTAGGAAAATAAAACCTACTTTCTGCAGGCACGGATGGAGTGCTGCCACCAGAGGGATTCAATTCTAAACTCTTAGTTTTAAGCTCCATCTCCCTCACCATCTTCTCACGTTCAAACGCTAATTTCTCTCTCTCAAAATCTAATCTTTTGCTCTCCATTTCAGCTTCTCTCTTGCTTCTCGCATTCTCTAATTCCAACTGCCCTCCTAATTTAAGTTTTGCCATTTCTAACTTGTACCCCCTCTCCTTCTCCCTGTCTTCTAATTCTTCGGGGGAAAGGCTCCTAGAGGACGCACTACTGCCTGGAGATGACACTGGCCCACCTGTGGGCTCTTCCTCTTCCTCTTCTTCTTCCTCTTCCGGTACCACCACCGGATCAGAGGGATTTCTGGCCTCTAACCAGGCCTTCAGCGCTTTGAGGAAGCCCTCTTTCTTTGAGACACCTGTGGTAGGAACTTTAAACTGCTTGCAAAATCCTTTTAGATCTTTTAGCGTGTAGGAATCTATCTTCTCCTTATCGAATTCCCCCACAACATTCTCCACAGGTGTAGCAGCTCCGGCATTCTCCATGGTCAAAACTGGCAGTGTTTAAGAAAATAAGCTCCAGGAAAGCGGAGAACAAAAATAGGCAATCCTACCAAACCGACTGTGGCTGCGTTATGGTCTGCTTTCACTATGTAGCGTACACTAATCACTGCACATGAGTCATAAATGCAAAGTTCAAAATCCTCACCGCTGACCACCAATGTTAGAACCGGCGGTCTCTAGTTGGCAGAGGTATACACTTCTGACAAATAGGGACCAACCAACTCTAGTCAGGGAAAGGGGATTACACACTCAGATAACCCCTGCTACCCCCTTGGTAGCTTGGCAGAGCAGACAGGCTTATCTCAGAGGCAGTGTGTTAAGCATTTATGACCACATACAGTAATAAAGTGAATACACTACAGATGGACACGACACAGAAGTTATTATAAAAATAGTATTTTTATATAAGGCTTAGCACAAGACCAAATAACGACAAAAATATACCACAGTCTTAATAAATACTCTTTGGAAGGAAAAATAATAGTTCAAGTAAGGTTTCTTCTTGGCAAATAGTTCTTTAGCAAAGTATTCTTCTGAGCATAGTTCTTTGGCAACAATGTAACCCCCACAGGAGTCACACGACGTCGAGTCTACAAGATTCCCAAGGTTCGGCGTCGACCGCGAGGAGCGCTACGTCGAGCCTGGAGTCGCAACAGACCCCACAAGTACAGTACCTTGAGAAACGAAGAAAACGATGATCCACGGCGTCGAGATCGGCGTCGAGGTCGTGCCTCGGAGTCGGGTCAATCCGCAGCGGCGTCGAGGGATGTCGGGCCGGAGCAGCGCTCACGGCGTCGAGAAGGGCGTCGAGTCGATGCGATCAGCAGCGGCGTCGGGACGGGGTCGCTTGGAGGTAGAGCCGATACTCACTCCTCACTGGCGTCGATACCGGCGTCGAGACGGGGTCACTTGGAGCCGGGGCCGATACCCACTGCTCACTGGCGTTGCTGCTGGCGTCGATCAGGCCCGGCGGCGTCGAGACTGCAGATTTTCCCTTGTGTACTGGAAACAACACTTTCCAGCAATTCAGCAATTCAGTAGATGGTGAAGTCCTTTGGCCCTGTGACTTCAACAGGAGACTGGCACTCTTCCAGTCCTTGGAGATTTTCTAGCAAGTGTTCAGAGAGTACACACCAAGTTCCTCTCTCCTTGTTCCTTGGCAAAAATAAAGAAGCAGCTTTCAGGTTCCTCCACAGCAAAACAGCACTCTGGCAGAAAGGGGAGGCAAGTCCTTAGATCAGCAGGCTTCTTGTCCTTGGTACAGGTTTCCTTGTCAGAAGTGATCTGAGTTCTTGGTTCAGGGGTCCTTCTCTTATACCCCTTTTTCCCTTTGTTCCCTTTGTCCAAGCAGGGCGATTCCCACCATCTCAGGTTTGTTGTGGGTGTTGCCAGGCAGAGGCACCTGGCCTATTCACTGGGCAGGGCAGAGTCCTCAGCCGCCCAGCAGGAGGCGGAGCCAGTATTGTCACTGGTAGGAGCAGGGCTATCAGTCGCCCAGCAGGAGGCGGGGCCAGTATTGTGTCAGGCAGGGCAGGCTACTCTTCCCTCACTCTACGTGCAAACGCCCCATTCACCCCACACTGACTCACTCAGACCTCTGGAGCCACCCAGCCCCTGACACACACACCAAACCAGCAGAGACCGGTAGATAGTTGGACAAGAAAATAGCCACTTTCTAAAAGTGCTATTTTCAAACATAGAATTTAAAAACCATCCATCCTAAAGGGTGCGTTATTAAATTCTGAGTTCAGGGATACTAAACTCGACTTGCTACCATGCTCCCTGAGTCAGATAGATTATAATGGGGTTAATAATCAGTCTGCCCAGTCTGGCCTATTGGAGGCAGGTAGCCCTTCAATAGTGAAAAACGAAAATGGCTGTAATTCACTATTAGGTCATGCCACACACATCAGGGCATGACCTACCTTTTACCAACAATGCACCCTGCCCTAGGGCCTACCATAGAGGTGCCTGAAATGTGGCAAAGGGAAGGTTTAGAGACTGGTAAGTAGGTTTCCTTACCAAGTCGACATGGCAGTCAGGGACTGCACGCAGGCGCCGCGGTGGCAGGCCTGAGACACATTTTGCACGCTGCTTCTGTGGGTGGCACAACCAGTGCTGCAAGCCCACCAGCAGCAGTTAACTTACACGCCCTTGGCACACGCAGTGCACTAGACTAGGGTCTGAACAGTAAGTCAACCAAGCCAATCATGGTAACACCAATCAATGTAACAATTTAACATAGGGAGCACTTGCACTGTGGCACTGATCAGCAGTGGCACAGTGCCCAAAGCAATAATCCAGCAAAAACATCGTAAACAGAGGAGGCAAACAGAAAAAAATGGAGGAGAGACTCATGCCAATGATGCCAGGTCTAACAACCCCCCTCCCAGCTCCTTCACGGGGTGCTTTGTAAGAATATTCAAGAGTCAAACCATAGGCAAATATTAAATCCTTCTGAATGTATTTTTACCTTCTTACTAGTCAAAAATCTAACAGGCCTGCTTGTTCCTCTCTTCACCCTGTGGTTTAGTCATGATGATTTTATGACCTGAACCACAAGTACAGTTCTGTGAAAAGACCAATCCAATGATCTGACACAACCGAATTTATCATTAATATGCATTTCAGACGATTTGGCTGTCTTTTTCATAGTGCACAGCAGCAAGTGCCGGAATAAAGGCCAGCAAAGGACAGCATTCCTGTACCTTCACAACCTATCGTGCTGTGGGATGACAATGCTACAGAAGAATCTTCTTTTTCTTATCATTATTATTATTAGTAGTAGTATTATTTTTAGGTCTCGCCTGACCCAGCGCATGCGCTGGTCTGGCGAGACTTATTGAGAGGGCTCCAAAAAGTGCTACCAGGCCAGCATAAAGCTACAGTGCATGGGCTCGCGCGCCGCGCTTGACCGCGATTACTTTCACTTTCGCGGCCGCAAGACCGCTTTGATGTTTGATCGCGATCACTTTCACTTTCGCGGCCGCACGGCCGCTTTGCATAGCCAATAGGTCTCGCTTTGGGACCTTATAAGTATTTAGTTATGCAACTATTGCATAGCTAAACACTTATAAGGTCCCAAAGGCGAGACCTATTGGATATGCCAATGCTTGTTGTTATTATTAGTAGTACTATTATAATTAGTATTAATATTAATGATAAAAATAACAAAAATATAATAATTAATAACATCAACAATAATAGTAATAATAAACAATTCATTATTATTAATAATAATAACAATAATTAAGCTGTTGTGAGAAAGCTGCCTGTCTGTTACAGTGCTGGCTGCTTGCACGCCTACAAGGCACGCTAACGGAAATTCAAAGGTGTAACTTTGCCTATAATTACCGCCTGACCTCAGCTATGTTTGCGCACACTGTTGTGAGTGACGATGAGGAAAGATCCTCTGCCTCTACCCCTTTCTCCTGTGATCTGCAAGGGCATGCAGTGTGTAACAACTGCAAATTGCAATGCACACGTGTACATGGAGAATAGAAACTTCACCTTTGCAAAGACAACTGTATCCCACAGCTGTGCCTTTGCAAATGAAAGGCAAGTTTGTACGGATGCCCTCTGGTTGCTGCCATAAATATTATTTAAAAAAACAGTTACTAAGATGCCACTAGTGCCTGAAGGCACCTCTGTGGACATGTGGAGGGAATTTCTGGCATGAGTGGTAAGGAGAGTGTTAAAGTCTAAATTTTCCCTGCAAAATGGACCTCGCTTAACATTGAAGAAAATGTGCCTCACATTAGAAAATGTGTTTAACTTTGTCATGGCTATAAAGAAAACCTTACAAAAATATTTCTTTAAAAGTGAAAAATAAAGCATGCAGCTTTAAAGCGTAGGAGAAGAACGTGTAAAACAAATGCGCAGCTTAAACAAAGTATCAGGCCATCTCACCTAATGTGCTTCTGTCATTTGACTTTCAAATAAAATTACTTTTAGAAACTCTTAACCTAATCATCTGACTGCAAAATCTTTCATCACTTTAAATTGTGCTCCTCTAGGAGAAATGTATTTATTTGCTTGCTCACACCATATGATTATTTCTCTAAACAATGTACTGCGCAATATTTTAATGATGAATTAAGTATTAGTAATGTTAAGCTTACTGAAGATATTGTTTTGCATGGTCTAATCAGGACTTTACTGATCGAAATGTTTTGTTGCTTTAGACTATCCCCCTTTGACCGCACAATGGGACACTGACAACAGCTAACAGAATAGGCGTGCTAAGGTTTTCATGAGAACCTTCCCTCATGTATCATGCAAGACATTTAGAAATTTTTAGATAACTGTTCACCGGCGTGAATGCTTACTGTGGGAAATGGGAGGAGAAACAACAGACCATCGGGAGACCCGTTTCCATCCAACAAGAATAACTTAACCTGGTGAATGTTGCAATAATTTATTTTATGTTTTAATGTATACATTTTCCCAGTCAGAGAGAATTAATGCCTTAACGCCAACTTACCCTCGATGCTTTATGCATTGTTTTCCCTTATTCTTGCCCAAATTCTTGCCTTTTACTCTGACCCTTTTGTGGGAAGACTTTCTCCTCATGTTGATCATAGCTCCTTCTGCGATAAGTTTCTTTCGACTTATTAACAGTTGCTACTGCAACTTGGTGGGGAAATCGGCTGAGTTTTCCGGAACTGGTCTATATGAGGAGTTCATTCTTTTGACTAAAGAGAAGCTCCAGAATCTTGCTCTTTTCTGAAAGAACTCTTTATGGATTCTCATTTAGGTTAGAACTATTAGATTAAGATAGGGACTATTTCCTTTATGGACCACGCTGTCCATTGTATACTGACTCTAACAAAACCTTTCTCGATATTTCTGTAATTTGACTAATCTGAATACAAATGACAAAAAAATACTAATCTCTTTCTGAGAACTAAAGCTTTGAAACTATTCCAGACCTCTCATCATTAACTAAACATTAAGATACTTAAAATTGATGATTTGTATTTGACATGCATTGATTACATCTCCAATCTAAATTGGTGGCAAAGATCTATAGGCCTGGAGACAGAGTGGAGCCAATATAGGAGGCCAATGTTGTAAGTGCTTTGGGTTTGAACTGGTCATCAATTGGCCCTCAAATGTTAGGCTTTAATAATAGTGACATGAGTATTTGACTGCTGCTGTTATTAGAAAGATACTTGGATATGGGTCAGAACTCCAATGATGTTTTACCTTTTTTATTAATGCATCCCATGTAGTTCCATGTGAACCGATTAATCCTGGGTCTACTTACTAAACATTGCTATAATTTAAGAACTAATCAAGTTGGTTTCCAGAGTAATAAATTGTAGGGGAAACGCAGATTTATGGTCAGTAATGAGGGTAGTAGAGACTGAAGAGAGTCCATGTATGCTGCAACAGATCGCGGAATTGTGCTGTCCAGATGGCCTTATGGCATCTTTGTGCCACTACTTCAGTATTTGTTAAATCGGTATCTTACCATCAGGGTGCATGCATTCTGCTGTCTTGCCAGTATACACAAAATGCTCAGTATTTCTATGTTCACTAATAATTTCGGTTTTCTGAATTCCACTGTTGTTTTATGGGATTTCTTGACTTATTTCTGTTTAAAGTGCCTCAGAGGCTCTCATTTAGACCTTGGGACAAAGAGACAGTGGGCTTCCTCTAGCGAGGCAGTAGAGTCATTCCATTTAGCCTTATTATTTTTTTCCGGAGTTTAATATATCGCAAACTTGACCCGAAGATATCAGAGCGCTTTACGTGAGCACTAGTTGCGTTACACAAGGACGCATTTTTTTTTTGTTAGGGCAGGGGAGATGAAGTGATTTGCCCATAATCACAGGATGTTGAGCGTCGCTGCCAAGACTCGAACCTGGTTTTCCAGATTTGAGGTAGACCGTGCTAGTTGTAATTTGCATTACTCTAGGGCTACTTTATAGTGCAAATTAAGTTTTGCGATGGAAAGTATGTCACAAATTAACACTTTACATTAGTTTGCAGTACAAAAGTGATGGAAATCCGACGCAAATTTTCAGAACACCCCTAAAAGTCTGTGCTAGGAAGGCGACTTAGAAATGGGCAGTGCGAGATATATAAATAGCATTTTATACAACTCAAATACCTAAAGAATTCAAGAGTGGCATATATATATGTAACATTTTCCTTTATTCTTTCAGTTAGTAGCATCAGGCTACATCTTAAATGTAAATAATTGCGGTTCTAAAAATATATTCCTAGTAGACTTTAACATCCAATTACCTCATATCCTGCAGCTATAAAAACCTAGAAATATATTTGCATCCGGATAATGAAGCGTAGCAATTAATGTGATTTCTGAAACAGCTAAAGAAATGTGTATCACAATTTTACAAACCCCTTATAGTTTAATATGTACCAATCCTTCGAATTAACTAAGTCAACATAGTGCGTCTTGTTTTCCCAACCAGTACAGAATTTAGTATCACCATGTGTTTTGGGTGAGAGTAGTAATGTTACCTGAGTAAATCATAGTAGGAGGATACTTGATGTGCTTGGTTCATGTAAAAGTCAACACCGTTAATGGATTCATTGTATGAAAACTCTAAAGGGTTCATTCAAAAGTAGTCTTTGTGTAACGACTCCTTTGGTCACATGCCCCCCTTCTCACACTTGGCTTTTGAGAATGGCCATCTTGCAACCATAGAGAGAGTCTAGAGTAAACTATGTACCCGAGAACTCTTGATTGATGCAGAGACAGGTTTATGTGAACAATCACCGTACCTTGTTGACCCTACCACACTTCACTGAAGCATTCATAGGAAACCCTACCACTGGGGCTCAAGGGTTGCCTGTGACTCTTCACTTAAACAATGACTTACTGGTCTTTACAGAGTCAACTGCACACACACTTGACTGGTCTAATCAGAGCTCAGAGACCTGACCAAATGAAATAACTCTGACAACAGCTAATGATTGCTGAAGTTGCCACAACTGTCTATCCTTTACTGAGCACAGCGTCTGCTTACCATGATAAAGCACACCATTAAGAATGCCTGACTATGATCCTAACATTTTCCAACCATGGGTGCGAATGGTGACTTCATGGCACATTGTAAGTCTTGCACACATTCAAGAAATGCATCAACTAACCTCAGTCGTACCCTATATGAGCCCTCATTTTACCTACATTTTTACATCTATAGTTGTTGAAGGTCTGGATAGGTGGGAGGCCGCATGATGAGCCTAAAGGCTTACATGGAATATGCTCATTGGAGTGGATACAGCCTTTTGTGTCACAGAGATTATAGCCTCCCCAACAAACTTTTATTTTATTCATAGACTTAATAAAACGCAATTTATATTTAGGGCCGGCTTTAGCGCTGGTGGCGCCCAGTCCAACAATTAATTTTGGCGTCCCCCTAATAAGCTGCTTCTCCACGGATTCCCTCGCTACCACCCTACACCAGTGCCCCTCATCTCACTATTTCCCCCTCCCACATACATTTCATTTGTTTTAAAGTGCTAGCTTGACTAAGAAGAATTTATTTCTACCCAAACGAACCCTTTTCTGCAACTTTAGTAATAGATACCGAAAGGCTGTGCAAAAAAAGTAACATTCTAATGGGAAACAGCCTTTACAACATGCCTGTTTCCATGCAATACCTTTTTCATGCATCCATTCAACGCATATGCATTTACCTCGCAAACTTTTGCTATGCATATGCCTTTACCACGCATGCATTTACAATGAAAATGTACATTTTCACAGGTAAGTGTGGGATATATAGATAGATAAATAGATAGATAGATAGATAGATAGATAGATAGATAGATAGATAGATAGATAGATAGATAGATAGATAGATAGATAGATAGATAGATAGATAGATAGATAGATAGATAGATAGATAGATAGATAGATAGATAGATAGATAGATAGATAGATAGATAGATAGATAGATAGATAGAGTAGGAAGGTGCCCCCACTTTCTTCCTGGTGTTTTGCTGTTTTTTGACTTAGTTGGACTGGGATCCTGCTATTCAGGGCCCCAGTCTATCTGCTTTCTCCTTAAAATGGATTCCTTGTACATTAGGTACACTCCAGATTGGATTCTGGGGTACACTTGTGAGTCACTAGTATAGGGTATTCTATGTACCCAGGGCATAGGTACCCCAGAGGCCTACCAGGGGCTGAAGCATGTATTAGGCCACCCTTGGAAAGCCTTCCAAAATGACACCACAGGTCTGCTACTGCAGCCTGGGTAAGGTGGTGCATGCACCCCTTACTGAGATATGGGTTCACTATATCTCCCCTATCACTGCACATAGAAACTTATCAGTCACCCCTATGGCAGGCCTTATCAATCCTGAAGGCAGGGTGCTTGGTTATATGTGAGAGTGTGCCCAGGCATGAGCTGAGCATCCCTACAGCCTTCGTAATCTATCCCCCGGGGTTGTCAGTGGTGCAGCCTGAGAGAATTAATGCCTTAACGCCAACAATCATGCAATCATACCCCCACACCAGTAACTGGTATGGGAGTATGATCCCACCCTTCTAGAGGGAGAGACATGACAGCACAGGTATACCCGGTACCAGCCTAAAAGTGCCCTGGCATCACAAAATGGATGCTGTAGCCACAGACACAAGTCTGGCCTCCTGCTGCTGACTGAAACTCCGGCAGGGGAGGCCTGGACAATAGGTTTCCTGTCACAGGGAGGTGTAACCACCTCCCAGACAGGCTGATGTGTATTGGGGCTGGGTGGGAGCACTCTCAGATTGCTTTGAAGTCCTGCACTGGGGGCACATTTGGTGTCCCTGTGCATAGTTCAGCTCAAACCGGTTCAGAGGCTTCTGGCTCGAAACTGGACAAAGGAGATGGGTGTAGCCACTCCTCTTTCCAAACCCTCCCATAGGTGGGTCCCTAGAGCTAGTCCAACCCCTTCCTTACGTATAAGTAAAGAGCCCCCTGGCAACAGGACTTTAGATATCCCTGGACAAAACTCTGAAGCTGAATCCTGGAACTTCGATGCTCTACTAGAGGACTGAAGAAATCTCCCTTGGGGTCAAGGAGTGACTCCCCTGCTTGGCAGGCACCAACAAAGCATTTTGCCAGTCTGAATTTCCAAAGCTCCTGCCGGACTCTGAAGTATTTGCAGCCCAGGAAGAGGATTTCCAGACATCTCAGAGGCCGACCTGAGTCCTTAGCACAGCTGAGACCTGCAGCCCTCGTGAGTAGCGTAGAACCGGAACTCCTGGCCACAGTACACTTTTGCAAATGCATTGACTTCTCGACACCTCTTGAAGTTGTGCTTGGGGTTACTTGTAGCCCCTACCTTGAGCAGAGAATCCACTGAAGATTGTTGGCCTAGTCACCCCGAGTGACCCCTGGGCCGACATTTTGTGTTTCCTCTTGAGGTTCCTTCGCGATCCCTGGTCCATCGACTGGTGGGTCCCTGAGGGGGTAACTTTGAATTTCCTTGGGCTTCCCTGGTTGCTCCAGACGTGCCCTTACTCCCAACCAAGTGGTGAGTCCCTCAGACCTTGCTGGTCTGCACCAAAGCATCTTTCTCCTCTGCGTGGGTTGCTGTTGCTAAGGCTTGTTGTGTCCAATCCGGGCACCGATGCTGCAGCACTCGACATCCTTTGAGGGGCAGCTCGAATCCAGCTCCTGGTTGTCCTCGACGCCTCTTGGTCCTCGTGGCTGAAGAGTCAAGCTTCATCCTTCTTCACCTGAAACACCCGACATCAGTGGGCATACGCCTATCATCTTCCAGGTCACTGGCAAGTGACCCAGACTCTGTCCCCTCTGCTTTCAGGTTCTTCCCATCTCTGATCCAGGCTTCGATGTCTTCAGACACTTCGCATCTTCCCGGCAGCAGCACTTCTTCGCCAGCTCCCATTGAAATCGACGACGCAACCTGACACCATTTGACACCTATGCACCCGGCTTCCCTGGATGAGGTAACACAAGTACTCTGGTGCTCCCGTGGGTGTTGACCCTAGAACTTCCTAAGTTCCAAAGGGTTTGGTCCTGACTCATTTCTAAGTGTCCCTCATGTTTAAAAACCTAGCCGCGACTTTCCCCATAGAAACTAACGGGAGCTCGCGGCTGTGTTCTCACACTGCTCACGGCCCCCGTGGGTCCCCTGTGTCACTACCTTGGGTGGTTCTTGAGGGCCCAGTGATTCTACAGGCTTTAGGCCTTGTATCTAGTTAAGGCGTGGTTCTTGTACCACTATTTTAGTATATGGTTTGGCTCGCCCCCAGGGCCTGACGTGTATTTGTACTTATTACTGTGATATTTGAAGTGCAACTTATGTGTTTTGACCTCTAGCCTCATAAAGAGACTAGGAGGGTGTGTTTAGAAATAAATACATATATTTTACATATATACCTGGTGTGGTTGTCTTTCATTTAGCCATTCAAGAGATTATAGACTGGTAAAACAAGCTGCTTTACATTCCTTCAAGACTTAGCCTGAAGGCTGCTCTCCATAGCTACCACTAGGATAGCTTTCAATAAAGGTTGCCTTTAACCTATAAACAATAAGGGGTTGTTTGGACTGGTACAAGGTGCCCACTATAATTAGTGGACAGCATATACCAGGCCAACTTCTCACAGATAGATAGATAGATAGATAGATAGATAGATAGATAGATAGATAGATAGATAGATAGATAGATAGATAGATAGATAGATAGATAGATATTATGGCAAGAGTGTTTTTAGGGTTTATGGATGGATGAAGTTATTGAGTGACTGGGGTATTTAGGATTTAAGGTAGGTGAGGGTATTTGGGTGGCAAGAGAACTGTTAGGGTTTAGGGTGGATCTGGTTATTTAGGTGTATTTTTAGCGTTTAGGGTGGGTGAGGGTATTTAGGTGGCAAGGGCATTTTTAGGGTTTAGGGTAGCTAAAGGTATTTGGGTAGCAAGGGGATATTTAGGGTTTAGAGTGGGTAAGGGTATTTAGGTGGCAAGGGTATGTTTAGGGTTTTGGGTGGGTGAGGGTATTTGGGTGGTAAGAATTTTTAGACTTTAGGGTGGTTAAGAGTATATGGGTGTCAGGGGTATTTTTAGGGTTTAGGGTGAGTAAGAGTATTTGGGTGGCAAGGATATTTTTGGGGTTCAGAGTGGGTAGGGGTGTTTGGGTGACAAGGGTAAACCAGTGAAATTCAGCATTGCCATCTATGGCTGCGGGACTATAATGTGGAGCGTCCGCACAGCCCCTGCATTGTTTTCAGGTTAAGCCCTGGGGAGGCGGTGGTCCCCGGGGCTGAGGGGTCCAAGAGGCCCCCCCATGTAAAATAAATAGGTCCGTGTATGTGCTGGTCCCTGGGGCAGTGGGGGAAGCTGTACGGGCCTCTCCTGCATTAATTTCTATATAAGCCCTGGGGAGGTGGTGGTCCCGGGACATTAATAAGCCCCAGGAGGGGGCACCTGTGTGCCCTACTCTTTTTGCATGCGAAGGCCCCCAGGACATGGCCCACCCTGGGGCTGATTGTTAAGGAAGCGCAGAAAAATACTTTTTTGGCCCAGCAGGGTCCCTATGGGACCTCCCCAAGAGGCCTAGGGGGTCAGGGTATTTTTAACCTGTCCTCCTTTCTGTTTTTTTAAACATGTTTTCTGGGACTCAGTTCAAGCCGAGTCCCTAGTTGGCTGCCAGCACTTCCTGGTTTGAAGTGTTGTCAGCCAATCAGATTTCAGCACTAGATCGGGAGGGATCGCAGATCCACTGCATACCTATAAATCTAAATTTGAATTTGTAAAACTAATTTGGAAAATTTTGCGAGGATTCATCAAACTATACCAAAGTTATTGGCAAATAATATGGAAACTTCATCCTAACTATAACTACCTCCTGGCTACCTACCCTAGATAGAAAAAGACTTTATTCTTACCTGCAAAATACTAACATGTTCATTATAAAGGCATGAGTGGTAAAGGCAATTGCGTGGTACAATTTTGTGTGATAAAGGCATGCGTGGTAAAGGCAAGTGTGTTGTAATGAACGCGATGTAAAGGCATGCGTGGTAATGGCATGCGTGGTTCCATCATACAATCCATTCTAACCTATACCAAGCAGTTTGCGTGAAGCTCTTTAATGAGGGTTCATAAGTTACTGTGCTCTAATAGGATTGTAATTTATGAACTACAAGCAAAAAAGGATCTCTGTGACAAAAGGAGTGGCCAACTTAGCTAACTACACAAAATAAAGTTCTATGATCTAAACAGTACAAGTTCTTTCTCTGCTATTTTATGATGAGTTAATATGCCACTAGAGACAAACCTACATTCTCTCTTCAGCAGGAACATTAATCTTGACATTTATACTGTTGCCTTAAAACACACAGCAAAATCTGAAGCAGGTGCCTGTATATTCATGTAATTTCTCAACTCATCTCCCCCCCCCCCAGGCCAGCTCCAGGTGCTGCTGAACCACCCACGCTGCCCTAAAGGCAGCCCTGTTTATATATTTTAAAATCATTTCTCATTTACTATAGCAGTTATACACAAAATTTAAAATGGCATTTCCATAATAATCATGCTCCCAATTTGCTTCTCCCTTAATCCCAATTCAGCCTTTTAGATTGTCTTATTTACTCAAATGGTAGCATAGTTTGAGGACATTTGGTTTCTTTAAGGATTGTAATCCGCTGGAGAGAGCTCTGCTTCCCAGTCGGTCACTCAGTCACGGACGTTGGAAGAAAATGTCCATGAAATGCCTTAAAGAGGGAAGAACCCTATCATCACAACTTTATCTAATCAATACCATAAATACCAAAAATATAGCAAATTTAACAAAACATAAAGTGAGGCCCATAGCTGCTAGATATTTGATGTTCTAAACAATTGTTTCATTCAGTGTTTAACTTCCTGATTAGTAAGTAGTTTTATAAACATCACAATCCGCATAAAATAAACACACACAAATGGAATGGTTGTCTCCTATCTAAGGCACCAACCCTGTCTTGAATGGAAACGGTGTTCAGTTAAATTCTGCATAGAAATAGAAGCAGTTCCAATCTAAAACTTCTTAGTAGATTTCCTATGTAAGAATTGGCATCCTTCCACAACATTTGCAAAACATTTTTTTAGTTCCATCATTTCCATATCCATCTAACTTATCCATACGAAATATGTCACATATCAAAAGCCTATCCACATTTATAAACATTTCTAGTTTAATGTATAGAGTTGAACCGCAAACTTATTAAAAGTGATATAAAAGTTATGAGCATGGTCTTAGGGCTTTGAATGGTAGAACCCAGGGCGATAAGTTGGGCGCTAATACTTTTGATAATGGTCGCTCCAAAAGTAGAATTGATTATGTCCTCTGCTGTAATAATTTATGGCATTCCATTGAAGATATGGTGGTGGAATCTAGAGCCGAGAGTGACCATAATCCCATTTGTGTCACCCACCAGTGGTGGAGCGGTACTTCCTCTGTAGCAGGTACAATTGAACTCCATCCGCCAGAAGTTGTTCCCTCTAATAATATGCGCAGGGTTAGATGGCGGGAGGTGGCGGCTAATGATATGTCCCTAGCAAAAAGAGATGCTGATTTGGCTGGTGCCATCTTGCATCTAGAGGACGTATTGGCCCCCGACGAAGGTTTGTTCCAAGTTACAGGTATTCATGAGCTATTCTTTGAAAGATTAAAGGGTTACTTTTTGAAGCCAGTTGTTAAAAGTAAAACACGCCCTTTTGGGCGGCTTCGTTGGTTCGATAGGGAATGTAGAAAGGCAAGATCGAATCTAGCTGCTGCCCTTTCAAGTGGTAACAGGACTCGCACCCAGCTGGCAAGGCAGGCTTATAAAAAATGCCTTGTGCAAGCTAAAAAGAATTGGGACGAGCTCTTTTGGCAAGATTTGAAGGGAGCAAGCTATGGGAATGACCCGAGAAAGTTTTGGAATATTATTAAATGGAATAGGGGTGGCCTGCCCGATACTCCTTCAAATCATGTGGCCCAGGATGAATGGCTTAAGTATTTTAAGCCTCAATATGCCTGTAGTTTTTTATATAGCCATTTGGCTACAATCCCACATGTTTTTTATAACAAAGGACCTTTCAGCCCCAAAGATGTTTCTATAGCCCTGGCCTCGGTAGCCACCGGACGTGCACCTGGATCCGACGGGGTTCCGTCTGATGTCTTTCTCCAGAATAGAACTTGCTGGAGCAAGTACATTGCACCAGTGGCCAACGCGGTGGCTGAAGGTGCCCCTGTACCAAAATCTTGGGGGGGCGCCATTATTATCCCAATCTTTAAAAAAGGTGATAAGGCTCTCCCGAGTAACTACAGACCTATTAGTCTGATAGATACAATACAGAAGATCATCGGGAGGATGGTCCTGAATTTAATATTAGATTGGGAAGAGGATAATGGGGTTTTATCTACATTTCAAGCTGGATTTCGTAGATCTATTAGTACAGTGGACCAGGTTTTTCGTTTCTTCCAATTACATTGGAAGACTGTGACTCTGGGGAAAGGCAGTCTCTTTGTGGCTTTTGTTGATCTAAGAGCTGCCTTTGACCTAGTTCCACATTCAAGGTTGTGGCTTGTTTTAGCAAAGCTGGGGCTTCCTCTCGAAGTTCTGACTCTGGTTATGAGATTACACGAGTCCAATTTTGCTAAAGTCCAATGGGGTGGTTATGATGATGTCACTCCTGAGTTCCCAGTCGAGCGTGGTGTACGCCAAGGCTGTACTATGGCCCCGACGCTCTTTTCTTTGTATATTAATGGGATTGTAGATCGTATGCTCAGTGTTTCCACAGATGCTCCTAAGTTGGCGGGGATAGCCACCCCAATACTGATGTTTGCGGATGACACTCTCATTGTGTCAAAAACGCCAAGTGGTTTGCAAAAAGCTTTGTCTGTTTTTGATGATTTTTGTCTAGCCCATGGATTGGAAGTAAATGTCTCTAAGACCAAACTTATGGTTTTTAACCCACCTCCTAGTTACAGAGTAAGGAAGTTCTTTATGAATGCCCAGCCACTAGAGGAGGTCAACAGCTTTATATATCTTGGTATGCATATATCTAATGATAATAAGTGGAACAAGCATGTCATGATGACCTCCTTGAAGTTACAGCAGACTACTGGGGTTTTACTCAAGGAGTTTAAAACCTCCTTTACTAAGCCAATTAAACCTGTCCTTCAAGTTTATGAGGCAAAGGCTTTAAGCTCTGTCTTGTACGGGGCAGAGCTATGGGGTATTGACTCGTTGAGATCCCTAACGGTAGTCGAAAATAAATTTTTACGTAGTATCACAGGCCTACCGCAGAGTACTCCCTTGGTCCCCTTAAGATACGATTTAGGTAGGAGAGCTATCCTGGAACTAGCCAACCTCCGTCCTGTCTTATACTGGCGGAGGTTGTGGACTACTCTGGAGCTCTCCTCCTACGCCAGGGGACTCTTGGATGTTATTAAGTCTGATACTTCTCATAAGATTGGCTGGCTTAGGAAGATACGTGCTGCCCTCGTTGACTTGGGCTTGGTGGGGCTGTGGAGTGATCCAATGACAACGACATTCCCTTCTAAGAGCTCCTTGAAAATTTTGTATTGGGAACATATTGATTTTAAGATCTGGAGCCAAGTTAATAGCTCCTGGATGACTAACTGGTTCCTAGTGACAAAAATTACTCCAGCCCTAGAAACTTATTGGGACCTGATTACTAAACCTAGTGACAGGAAATTATATTTTCAGCTACGAATAGGTTCCTTGCCACTCAGGTCTCTGACTAGTAGTTGGTCAAGTGCTGGTAATGATACATGCCCGGTATGTGGCATGCAGTCTGAATCGATTGGACATTTTTTGTTTGTCTGCCCCGCTTATATTGTCCCAAGACGCATTTGGTTGTCTCCATTGTGTAGGGCTTTGGGCACTAGGAGTAGTATTGTGGCCCTAAGGATCTTACGCATTAATACCCTACCAATTATTTCCATTGGTCTTGCCAAATATTTGGGCTGGGCATGGTACCTAAGGAACAAATTGATACGCTCACTCTGTTATTCTTAATTGAGCTTTGTATACTAGAACTATGGAATATTCTTGCTGTTTTAACTTCCCTTATTTTATATGACATTCTATCATCTAGTCGTCTGCTTTATTGTTTAATCTTTTTTTAATACTCATTTTAATATTTATTATATGATGTATTTTATGATTCTTTTGCATCCATTTTTGTGTTTTTAATGAATTGTAATTTTGTGATATTTGTGTCTTTTATGAATTTGAACTTTCGAATAAAGACTATGATGATGATGATGATATAAATGTAGAAAAGACCTGGTATTAGTACAGCAACACCAATCAAACAGACTTATTGAATGATCAGTTGGGTAAAGGATGCATTTTTGGTTGCTATTGTTGCTAAGAGAGCTCAGAGAACATTCTTGATGGAGCTTAACAGAGCTAGACCGAGAGAGGTTACATAACAACAATTTGGAAGAGCACCTTGGGAAAAATCTGAACATTTTAATAAAAATGGATAAATAAGACACCACAAAGCACAGCCATAAGTAAAGGAGACTATGGAATAAAACTAGTAAGTTGTTAAAGTTCGCTCATCAGGCCAATATCTCTCCTTCCATCAATTTCAAAGTTAATGGAAAAAATGATTAACAAACATTTCCCATTATCTATAAAAATCTCGATTAGAGTTTGCTCCTGGCTACAGTACAGAGTCAGCATTGCTAGAAGTAGCAAAGTTCATCTAGATGAATCTCGATCTAGGTTTGTCAAATGTCCTGGTACTACTGAATCTGTCAGCAGTCTTTGACACCATGTCCCATCCTAGTGTCGACTAGGGAGAATGGGAATTGGATCATCGACTCCTTTCTGATGAACAGATTTAAGACAGTTTGGTTATCTCCATTTACTTCCTCACCTAAGCCACTGGGATACAACGTCCTTCATGGCTCGTATCTTAGTCTTTCATTATGTAATGTCTATATGCCCCCTCATGCATACAACTTCAAAGTGATATCCAATGCGATTGACACAGCTCATCTTCACTTTGGCAGATCCACCTCTACCTGAACCAACACTTGAAGGCCTAGAGTATTAGCACTAGCTCCTTCCGCAGCCTCTTCTGCTAGAAAATTGTGGTTTAAATTTGCGAAAGACTCATTCTTCAGCCCTTAAGTTTTGCTTCTCACTGTAACATGCTTTTCTCGGCTGCTGAAGATTATTTTTTTTAAATGTTCCAGACCATATTCGGAAATCCATGTGCTAATTACAACAATGTTGGACTATGCAAATGCTCTGTATCTCAGATTACAGGTCGCCCATAATGCAGCTGTTGGATTAATCCGCAGTATCCCTAAAAAGCAGTAAGCCCACCCCAGCTAAGATATTTACATATGCTGCAAGTACATAAATGGATTATTTTCAAGTGTCCAGTACTCATGCACAGAGCATCGTACAACCTAGGCCGGCAATATCAGATTGGAACAGATTGATTAATTATCTTCCTGAAAGAACTCCACATTTTTCAAACCTTCATCCGTTCAATGTACCCACGATATGCCGCTCATGAAAGGGTGTATGCTCGTTTACATTTCTGGCCCTAAAACTTTGGAATGACTTACCAGTTATGCATAGATTCACTTCTTCAGAAGTAAGATTAAAAAAACAGCTAAGAATATTCCTTTTCAATTAGGGTTGTCTAGTAGCCACAGATGATCTAGCTTACTCTAGTTCACGGATGCCCTGTTGGGGCAGCTGATGTGCACTACAAGTGTTCATTAATTTATCTCGTTTCCCTCCAGGCACAACTCTAATCCTTAACAAACATTGTCAAAAGCAGCAACTCTTCACGATCATACTACAGCGTCAGGTATTCAAGTCAGACTGCTCACACTAATTACTTTAAAGTTGAGAGAGGGGTCCATTAAAGGTGCGTATTGGCCCCTTTTTTTATTTACCCTTTATATTGATAGCCTTGAGCAGGCCTTGCTGACGACTAGGGTTGATTGTCCTCACTTTGGATCCCGTTCGCTCTCTGTCCTGTTATATGCGGACGATGCAGTGCTAATGGCAAGGACCACTAGGGGACTGTGAATTCTTTTGAACTACTTTGAAGCGTTTATGGATAAGATTGACTTGGCAGTTCATTTTACCTAGTCCTTTGTGATGGTGATGGGTCCTAGCTCAACTAAGACACAATCTTTTAGCATCTGCAATCACCGAATCAAGGACGTTTCATACTTAGGTGTCCGGTTCGATTCCAACATGAACTGGAAACCCCTTGTGGCTGCTAAGAACGAGGAGCTCACCAGTTCTGTTGCTGCAGTTTTCCACTTCGCCCCCAGATTGGGTAGCAAACACCTCAAGATCCTTGTGAAGATTTATCAAGTTATATGTATAGCCAATGCCTCATACGTAAGTGATATTTGAGGTTATGTAGCATTTATTTGCTTCCAGATCACTGAAAACAAATTGCCTTGGCGTTTATGAAGTGTTCCCCAAAGTATCCCTTCCCTGTGTGTCCATGAAGAGTTAGGTGTTGGCTGCTTAAGTTATCTATGAGTCCGCCACCCTCTGCTGGGCTGGGCTGGGCTGGATTAGATTGCGGACCAAGGAGGAATTAATTGTGAAAAGATTGATTTTAAAGGATTGCCTATTGCTTGACTGTGCTCTTTAAATCCCTTGGATTAAATATATCAAGGATTCCTTTTAGTGTCTGGGGTGTGGGGCGGGTAATAATCCTGAGGGTATTGGTAAAACAGATAGAAAATGGGTGAAGGATAATTTTTTAGAAAGGAGATCCCTGTACAGAGTGGAGATTGAATTACTGAAACCCAAGGTTCAAAGGTATGTGTTGTTGACAACAACACAGATGACAGAGTCCTACCTTGCCCTTGTTAAAAATAACAAAGATCGCTTTTTGCTCACCAGGCTTAGATTAAATCTTCTGCACTTATTGATAGCCTTCCCCAGAGGATGTAATGATCTTGGGTCCATTGGTCCTTGTGGTTACGACAATGTTTTTCCGCGGGATACCCTACATTTTGTGATGTTTTGCCAATTTTACATTGAACCTTGAAGAGCTTTTATTATTTAATTACTGAAGGACAAAGTATTTTATCAAATTCGACCTGCACTTACGTTTTTATACATGTTGACTGATTAATTTGTAATTTGTAACTTAGCATGTTTTTTAAAATCTGTCATGAATCTTAGGAACTTGCAGAAAGTTTAATTGTATTATAATCTTTAACATGTATTTCACCTAGATTGTTCCGTGTACTGGGATTTTGTATATTGATATTTTATTCAATTGTCTGTACTTTTATGGTTCGTAAGGAATCCAAATAAAGATATTTGATTGACTGACTTACCAGTTATGCTTGGATCCACTTCTTCAGAAGTAAGATTAAAAAACATCTAAGAGCATTTCTTTTCAATTAGAGTTGACTAGTAGCCACAGATGATCTGCCTTACTCTAGCTCCAGGATGCTGTGTTGGGGCAGCTGATGTGCAGTACAAGTGTTATTTCATTCATTCATCTTGTTTCCCTCCTGTCACAACTCTAACCCTAAACAAGCATTGGCATTAGCAACAGTTCTCACCTACACAATCTATTTGCTTTGTTAATGTTTTTAGTCATGTTACACAGCAGCACTGTTATTGTGCAGCATGATTGAAAGTTTTAAGAAAGTTCTATGAAGCAGCCCTTCCTGGCCTCATCAGAACACTTTTTCAATAGCTAGCAGTAGGGCCTCTGTCTTGATGGCCTCCCTTTGAGATCCCTAACAGCTTTGTCAATGTTTTTAGTCACAGTGACTTGAAACAGTGTCAGTCACCTTTCGATTGTAGATCTGGCCAGTGTAATTTGGCATTACCTTCTTCAGGCAAAAATGTAAGACACTCTTCATTGAAGAACTTTTAGTATGCATTAACATCCTGGACTTTCTGGGATTCAAAAACACATATTTAGAGATTTCGCTTGATCCCATTCATCCATTTTCTCTCATTCCACAGATACTGGTTTCTGTTGATTAATATGAGTAGGAGAATCTAGCACTACAGCATGTGCATTTAGTAACTGTGGGGTGTGCCTTTCTCTCTTAGGACAACCAATATGGCAGGATGCTAACTAGCCTAAGATGTTTGTACTTTGCTCATATGGATACAAACTGATTCCTTAGACTTGTTGTTAATATGTTTTGTCCTGATTTCCAGCGTTCTTGGAATGATTTAGTTTGATAACCCCTTACGAGTATGGGAAAGGGGTGTCTAAAAGATAGGTGGATATCAGTGAACACTATTATCATATCATTCTTATTTATGATGTTCTTTAGGCTTGTGATATTTACTTGAAAGGAATTCAGGCCTACGTATCACCTGTCTACTATACACTTATCGTGGGGTAGGGTAGCGAAGCTTGGAACAAGTTACTTGGGTGTTCTCTTTATTTGTACTGATGCTGTTTGTGGATTATGATGTGGTGATAACTTAGCAGTTTGTCCTTGGAACTATAAAATACAATAAAACCATTTGAACAGATGATAAGAGGTATTGTAGAGCAGGCCACCATATTCCAGTGTCTTTTGAAGCTGAGCAAGGAAGTTGTAGGCTACTTGGTCAAAACATCTTTGTGGACTGCGATGGGCATCACCTATAGCTGGTGAGCATCAGCTACGCTGTTGGCCCACTCACTGGTATAACCGCTCCTCTTTAAATGTATAATTGCAAAAATACTGGCTGAAACAGTAATTTGAGATCTTGTCCTGAGTTTTAGCTTTTAAAATATGACACAATATCTTAAAATTACAACTAAATCAATTCAAGGTTGAAGAAGTTTAGTCAGTATATTTCCATTCATCAACCATAATGAGGACACCACCATTATCAGAGAATACTCCTCACTTTTAGCGATTCATTACTATTGTATTTCTTAAAAAATATGCATGTACTCCAGTTTTTGTTCAATTACTGTACATTGTTCATGGATCGTGTAATATTTTTTAATTCAATATTTGAAAGGAAATTATGACCATTAGGGTCCGTGTTACTGAATGGGTGCCCTTTCCCTGTTTGCACTACAGTGCACCTTTAAGCAGGTGAGCCGGGTGCAAACAGGGAAAGTGCACCCTAATATAAAGAATGGGCTGTGCTCAGAACAGCTGTGAACTCGCGCTGCCCCCAAACCAGCGCATTCAAGAGAAATACGGAGCAGCTGTTTAAAAGCTGCTCTGTGTTCCTCTGTGCAGGCGGCACCTGCCTACAGTTTCAAAAGGGATTAGAGATCCCCTTGCAATGGGTGCAGTGAGTGACTGCACTTGCCTGCAAGAAGATTTCTGAGGGCTCCATGGGACCCTCTTTTATCTCTCGAGAGGGCTTCACTCAGGGGGCGCACTGACAGTGCGGCACCTTTTTTGTGGCGCAGTCAGTACACCTTGTAAGGGCATGTTTGCTTCTGTGTCCACGTCGGTAATACAGCATGGGCCCAGAGGCAAAGTGATTCCCTCATTTGCATGGGGCCACATCCCCATGAAAATAAGGGAATGCCCTCTCTTGATAGCGCTGGCACTACATGTACACCAGCACTATCTGTATTGTGGAAGGGGCCGTACAGGAGTCTGTTGTCCCTTCTGTAAACCAAAGTGCCTCAGGGGCATGCAAAGCGTGTGCAAAAATTCATTGAACCCCCAGGGCTCTTTCTGTAATAGAGCCCCTGGTCTGTATTGTGAATGCTATGGTGGAAGCAGACTTTCTTGCACCAGGACAGGCAGCTATTGGTGGTAGGGATGGATTACTCTGAGACTAGCCTTGCATGACATGGATGGCCCTGTCCAGCAGGAAGGAAGCTGCTAGATCAACCCCTGCAGTAAAATAAAGGTATAAGGCCAACAATGGAATCATTTAGAAGGCTATTTCTTAAGTTTAACATTAATTGTCTGTCCAAATGGTGACAAGTAGAATTAAACTACTTACTTAGACATACATCTAATCAGCAAATATATAAATATAAAGAAACCATGGGTACACAATAGTCAAATTATGAAAAACATATGAAAACATCAAACTTGCACTGGAGTCTTATAGGTACAATAATGAGAATGTTCCAAAAGTATTCTTCTGCAGATCAATTGACAAGATTAGGATACCAGTAGTTTTTGGTTTTACATTAAAACAAAAACTTATGAACTATATTTAAAAGAAATGGTAGATGTCTACTGCTATACTCTATCTAGAACCTGGAGATATCTGAGCTAGCAACCAATATTGATCTTAATGGCCAAACCACAGAGGATAAGCTTACGATGCAGTGCATGCCCTGCCACCTAGGCCTGTTATTCTAGAGGAGTTTATGGAAACTAATGTATTAATAAGCACTGAAAAAGACCGCAGGGTCTGGCATGTCTCTCAAGATATTGGAATGCTGGTTATATTACCAGTATTACCATAATTTTCCAAAATCAAACACTTATTGTCATTGTTCTTGGTGGTCGCATTTCCATTTCTTACAAGCGTACAGTCGGTGGTGTTTAAAAAATTGGCTACTTGTAAACAAGCCATATCAATAGGCTGTTATGTCATTCCACACAGAGAATGGGTTATGGGAAAAAAGAGAATTCCATGTATACTCCTTTTTTTTAAGGGCTTGATTATGGCTTTTCATGTAGACATATTTCTGGAAAAATACATTTATCTGATAGAGAGGCGTGTATGAGGCCCGAGCTCGAGATGAAAATCATCACCGAGCGAGTACCCCCTTGGAAACTCCAGCATGCAAAATTGCTGACATTGCGCGTTCTCTGCAGAGGCAAAGGGATCTAACCAAGGCTCTCACCACTTTGTGCTACTTCTATGGTTGGAGACGTCATTTGTGATCTGCTAGACATCGACGACTGAGTTTGTCTGCCCTGGCGTTCAGGGAAGCCACCAGGTGTTGAACCACCAGAAATATGCCCTGCCATTCCAGCCATGTCCAGAGATGCAGGACCTCTTGACAAAGGGTCCAGGATCCCACCCCATCTTGTTTGTTGCAGTACCACATGGCGGTGGTGTTTTCCGTGAACACCTGCTTACCCTTGATGAAAGGGAGAAAAGCTTTCAATGTCAAGCGAATTGCACGGAGCTCTAGCAAGTTGATGTGGAGTTTGGATTCTGTCGGAGACCAAAGTCCTCTGATCTCCACATCCCCCAGATGGCTGCACCATCCCAGGAGTGATGCATCTGTGACCTGGTTGGGGAAACGAGCGGGGTCTGCCACTGCCCAATCGCGGTTGGTCAGCCACCACTGCAGATCCTGTGCAGTTCCCTCCGAGATCTCGGCCATGTTGGAGAGAGTACCCTGATGCTGTGCCCACTGTAACTTCAGTCCCACAGCAGAGACCGCATATTCCATCTGGCATGTGTCACTAGCAGGATGCAGGAGGTCATGAGGCCCAGCAGCCTCAGAGTCAGTCTCACTGAAATCCAGGATAGTGGCTTAAACATTGGTATCATAGCTTGAATATTCTGGACTCGCCGCTCGGGAGGATAGGCCTGAAACTGCAGAACAGCCCAGATAAAACGAAGCATCTGAGAGAGTCAGGCATGACTTCGGAAGTTGATAGTTAACCCCAGCAAAAGTAGGAGATTTGCCATAGTCTGGAGGTGGGAGAGGACAGTCTGGGGTGAGCTCGCTTTCAACAGCCAGTTGAAGGTAGTACTGATTGGCTGACAGGACAGGAAATGCAAAAATAGGCATCCTGCTAGTCCAACACTACCATCCAACATCTGGGGTTTAGGGCAGACAAGACCTCAGCCAGATTGTGCATGTTGAACTTTTCCTTTTTGAGGAAGTAGATGAGGGCTCACAGATCTAGAATAGATTTCTTTTTCTGGATCAGAAGGTAGTGGGAAAAGCAACCACAGACTACTTCTGGTGCCGTAACCGTCTCTATGGCATCCTTGGCAAAGAGAGTCCTGACTTCCTCCTGAAGCAAGTTCAGGTGGTCTTCCATTAGCCGGTCGTAAGTCAGAGGCATGGAGGAAAGGAACAAGAGCTCTAGGGCGTTTGACGTTGAGTCGAACACGAGGCCACAAGCAGCTTTGAGGATTGCTTCCTCAAAGCCTTCGAAGTCATGACCTAGCAATCAAAGTACGACTTCAAGTCGTGGTCGCGCTCTGGACACCAGAGACAAATTAAGTGTTAATCTGTCATTGACATGGCGCGATGGCAGGTGCTGCAATGTTTTAACCCAGAAGTCTTCTTCGACATCAACGAAAAAACATACGCACGAAAAACTGTTGACAAAACGTCGAAAAAAAGCCTGTCAAAAAGCGACAGAGGGTAGCTCTCTTCACAGATATGCGCTAGTTGGGGGAAAGAACTGACGTCAGTGCTCGGTGGAGGCGCCTATACAGATGGTGCAAAAGTCTCTTCCGAGACTGCCGGCGACGCCACGCAGAGGTGACCAATACCACCTACCGGCACACAAGGGTATTGCTCTAGCAGAATTCTTCTGTATCCATCCTCCCAGCACTACAGACAGGTTATTCTTGTCAGGGCTGATCCCTTTTAGGGCCCTACTTGTTCTAAACACACCAATGTCAGTGCCCTTCATGGCTCCTCGCTTCTGGCGTGGAAAGGCATAAAAAGTAACTGACGTCAGAGCACCAAGTTGGTGCCTATATAGGTGATGCGGACGTCACTTCCAGTGCAGACGACACAGACGATGCCATGTGGAGCTGACCGATGCCACCTACCGGCGCTCAAGGGTATTGCTCGAGCAAAAGTCTTCCAGATCCAGCCTGACACCTGGAATAATCTAAGGTAAGGAATCTGCTGCTAGATTATGTTTCTACTAGATATGGCGTTACCGAAGGAAAGTAACTTGTTCGTTTATGCCTAAAAAAAAATTCTGAAATCTAAAATGTTGCCATAATCTGCACTGAAATACCTTAGCTTTTTTGTCAGTAGGATATACTTGTGGTGCTTCTTGCTAACTCTTCATTTCAATAATTTGCTCCCTTGAAAGGTTTTGATTGCAAAGGTATGCACTTTTAACTTGAACATCAAACTTTTTATAAACTAATTCATATAGTGCTGCTGTACAAGGAAGGCTAGTGCTGAAACAACTGAAATTCCATCTCAAAGATCAGTCTTGTAGCTTGTGTTTAATCCATATTGCATCACTGGTTTGGTAGAAGAGGAGAGAAAGATAGAAAAAATAAGATAATTAAATACTGAAAGAGGCAGAGGAAGAAAAACAAGGGGATAAAAAAAGGAGAGGAAAAGGAAGGAGGAAAGAGAAATAAAGATTGAAAGCGAAAAGTAGAGTTAGAGAGAAAGGAACATAATGATGGGGAAGAGGGAAAGAGGGGTAATAGAAGAACATAAGAGCCAGAAAGCGAAAGAAATGAAGAAGGGAAAGTCAGTAACAAGGAGAGGAAGGAAGAAACAAAGAAATTGTGAAACAAGGGAATGAGCAAGAAAAAATAGAGGCGAGAATAATAAGAATAAGAAAGAAAAGCACGCAAAATAAAGGATAGAAAGAAAGGAAGAAAAAAGGGAAATAAATGAGTAAAATAATGGTATGAGAAGAAAGCTAAAGAAAAAAGGAGACAATGAAAGGTAAAAAAACAGAAAGTAGATAGGAAAAAAGAAATAAAGAGCAAAAAAAGAAGAAAATAAAAGAGAGAAGCAGGACAGAAAGTAAAAATAAAGAAAGGGAAACAGAGAAATATTAAGAAGAATAAAAGAGGGGAGTCAAAAAGTAAAAAACTGAAATGAGGATTGAAAAAGGAGAAAAAAGAGGAAATTAGGTGAAGACACTAGAAAATAACACAAGAAAGACAGTATGAAAGAAGAAAATACAAAACCAAGGAGAAAAACAATAGTGATGGAGAGAAAGAAGGAAAGTACTGAAAGAGTGAGAGGAAGAAAGATAGTAATGAGAGAAATGAGAAAGGAAAGAATGCAAAAAAAGGAGAAAGGTAAGATGGAAACAAATGAGATAAAAAGGAAAACGGATAGAAGAAAGGTAAAAGGGAGCAGAGGAAAGGAGAAAAGAAAAAATAGAGAAAGAAAGAAAACATTTTTTTTTCTGATAACGGTGGACTGCTTGGTCCTGCACTGTGCTCTTCCTAGGCCCCACAGAACAGGATGCATTGATTTTAAATGTTGCATTATGAGGTGGACAGAAGTGAAATCTCAAACCAGCTATCTGCAGTTATGATTAATAAACTACTCAGAAGGAATGTGTGGGATACTTGTTGCTCACAATGGACCTTTTACTGACTTCTGGTATAAACTGTGCAATCCAGTTCAATGTGTTAAGACTGCTTGCTAAATCACCTAACCCATACAAAGCACCCAATCTGATGAGAAACTGAATGCTCTCATGCAGCCAAACAAAGGCAAATAAGAGAGGTGCTTGAAATAGTAAGCCCAAATGGAGCTAAGAGAACAAAACTTTAAGCAGAGTTCATCCCAACAGGACAGAAATGTAGAGGTTCATGCAGGTGGACTCGCATGAGTTGCTTAAAATGTATCAGGAGCGTTTTAGGCATGGGCAAAGTGGGCAATTGGCCACAGCCCTTACGTGCCATGGTGCCCCCTGGGAAGGTGAACATCCTCTCTCTATCTCATTCTCATCTCTGTCAATTTCTATATCGCAACCGCTCTCCTTTTCTCTGCCTACATATACTTCTGACTCTTTTTACTCAAAGTGAAGTTTGGAGATTTTGTTGTACTTTCTTGTATGTGACCCCTGTGTTGAAAGTTTAACATATAATTCAATATTTTTTGTCAGCATGCAAGCTTGACTAAGCAGAAATAAAAATTCTAAATTATTGCAACTAGAGGCCCCTACAAATGTTTCGCCTCAAAAATCCTTAAAAATCCTTAAAGTGACACATAACTACTTAGCGTTTTTTCATGAGAATCAGTCTGTCCCACTGCCACTAAAAACATCACAATATAATGGTCATGAACCAACCATACAAGGGATATTTCATTTTTCCATGCGGAAAGTGATAATCTTACACTTAATATAGAGGAGCGTATAAAAAGCAACTTCTGAATAACCAATAAAGATGTAGACACACGAAGTAATCAAGATATGAGTTCTCATACTACAGACTAAGATACAAGGCTGTAACCACAAATTCAAACTAATGGAGCATGTTCTAATAAGATATTAAAGCATATTGAAGTAGAAGCTTGCACCCCAATAAGAATTCCACCAGGGATTCGCTCAGTGGCCCTACCTAGGGACAAAAAGGTAAAAGACACATAGTGTATTTTGCTAGAAAAATTATAGTAATCAACTATAAATTACATGTGAGCAACACAAATGTTTGAAATTATAAAATGGAAGAGAAGGTTGCAATGCCAGAAAAGCAAAGAATAGAAAGTGAATGTTGCACTACCTGAAATTGTGACATTGCTTATAAAAAGATATCAAAGAAATTATTTGCTAACTGTGGGACTTGAAACTCAAGACCCCCACACCATCAAGCAATAAAAAAAAAACACATTTAGGTACCACACCATCAAGCAATAGACAAAAACACATTTAGGTACCAAACATAGACATCACTGTTATTCAATCTATGGAACTCAATTCCCCAACCTGAAACTAATGGAAATTAGAATCAACCCAATCAAGTCTTATTCCCTGAACTTCAAATAACTGTATTAGCCAAAGGCCAAGGCTTATGGCAATGAACCATCATCCTGAACATTGTATAAATAACCTCAAAACACAAGTTGCATACCAAGGCATTTGACTATACACCGCATAGAGGATTTACTCATAATGAAAAATGTGAAACTGAAATATGAAGTTGACAAAGCTTTTCTGTGTATCAATCAAAATGTGCATTATTAAAAGTATGCAGGGCAATTATTCTACACTTAAATTCACATACGATATGGAACTATTGAAATAGAAACAAAATTTGCTAAAGTATGTTTTTCTGACTTAAGCTAACTAGGCCTCAGTTAGACCTCAACGTCATCTTGTCTAAAATGGATGTAACAACATCATGTTTATTCTCTGTCTATATTTCTGCCTGACACTACTTGCAGCAAGATGTGGATTTATTTATTTTTTAATAACACTGTTCTTGAAGAAGGGCCTCTAGCTTTGGTTACTTTTTGTAAAGGGCCTTCCGCTTGCACGCAGTATTGAATTCATTCACAATTGTTGGTTATGTAACTAATTTGTTCCGCCACCTCCGATGACATTAAGTCAAAGGGGCTTTATCAATATTTATGTAGTGGGTTAGTGCTTAGGTGGTAAGGTTATGTGCCAATTTATAATTCTGTAAGCTGATTTACTTTCTTATGGATTAAATAGCTATATCAGCCTTCGAATTTGGGAGTGAGCCAGATCCATTTGGTCTCCACTTGGGAAGCTTCCCAATTTCTTACTGATTTTGCTGCATATTAGGACTTTGTATATTTCTGATTTTCCCTATTATTCTGCATTTTTCAGATTACTAAGAGGCTTCGTGGAAATGACTTTATGCGCTTAAATGAGATTTGCTTCATATGCCTTTTACTATTTCTGTCTTGTACCTTATGGATTTATTAATAATCCTAAATGGTTTTTCAAATTCCGCACTGGAACTAACTTCTTGAATCAGTCCTTTTCTTATTTGACAGTATTTTAAAATGCTGTTGGGCACCTTGTCTCTGTGACACAGTCTTGTGATTCCTCGATCCACCCAGCTCCTGAGCATACCATTTAGCTATACAATTTTAGGGGGTACAGTGCACCCACAAGCACGTCTTTCCACTTGTGCTTTATTAAGGTGAAAAATATAATTTCACACCAATCCATTTTGCAGAATTTGACTATGCTCTGTGGGAGTGTGAGAATGGTCAAAGAGCATATATTACATTTCTTTAGGTAATACACGAGGAGGCGATACACAAGTCATATCGGAAAGCACCTCAGAGCTGCACAGACATTCTAGCATACATAAAGTCATGGCTTGAATAAGCAACAAACGGAAACATTCTTCGACAAGGTACTTGAGCACTCCGCTGTTCACCGAAAGGTCTGCCCTTCAGAATTCAAAATGAAGGAAATAATCACAACTGAAAACTGACCTTTAAAATGTGATGCCTTTAAGGGAAAAGTTCCTATACTGTCAAAGCCATGGAACAGTAGGAATCAAACTCTTCACCTTCACCTTCAAGCTAAAAGTCTGAGACCATAACAAGAAGACCACAATTGACTTCTCCGATTTTGGATTTCTTGGCTAATATTTGAGGCATCCAGTAATCTCAGTGCAATGTAAAAAGTGGTTATGTTTTCATGAAAAAGATTTTCTGTTGAATAAACCATGAACGTACATACTTGCCATAGGCTTTCAAGCTCCAGCGTAGGCAAGATTTATCCTCATACTTTATATGAGGGACTGTGGTCTCAACCCATATTTCATATAATCCTTGGTATCACCTCCCTAGTTCTTTCTTCACAGGATCTCATTTTGTGTCTGGTGCTCAAGGTTCTGAAAACTAGCATATAATTTGCTCAAGCAATCCATGATGACAATTGCTCATATATGAACTTTGATAAATTCCCATTTGTTACATTTTCAAAATTGTACCAGTTTTAAAGATCATCTTTGTGAAAAAATGGCCCTATTTTACTATTTCAGTTTCTCTTAACGGGGTGCTAAGTTGATCTTTCAAAGATATTAGTATACCTGGAGGGTCTTGTGTTGTGGCCAATTCACTGTGCTATGGATTTTTGAAGCCGCCTAGCCTCATACCAGAGATGTGAAGCTGCCTTGTTTTATTTTAAATTTCATTTTTTTAAATTATTATTTTGGCCAACCAAATTTAAGGCTAAGTCTCCTTTAACAAGTCGTTGATGGTAAGGATGTATTCATTCTGATTATGACAGACTCAGTTTCAACTTCTGATGCTTTAATGTTGTGGACCTAAAGTGATATTTGCTTATAGCTACTTTAGTGGTGACTGGCATGTTCCGAGGGTGGTGAGGCGGGAAGGGAGAAAAAAAATAATAATACACTAAATAAAATAAAATACTTACCTTCCTGCAACGAGACAAAGTCCTCAGTCATCTTCTCTCTTCGAGCCAGGCTCTCAACACAATCCTGGCACTGCTCTTATCCTTATGAGAGCAGTGCCTTGATTGGAGGGAGCGGCCTCTGTCGGTGCTTCTGAGGGCACTGGATGCCTGCACTTACTCTCAAACCAGCTGTCTTAAGAAGTTTAAAATGCGCATGTCTGGCTGGCCATTGCAAGACGGCCTACCAAAGAGACAGGCGCAGTTTAAACAAGTGCGAAAGGCAGGTATTATTATTAGTATTGTTACTTTGCTTGTTTGTTCTAAGCACTTTGTTCTCTCAGCTATTTCTTGGACTTCATTGGTAGTGCTACATTTTAATTCAGCTTCTTCCGCCCAGCAGTCCATTAACACAAAGGAGTAGATTGCTATAAGTGAAAGACTGATGGCAATTTCATGGGTCAAGTTCCACGTGGCCGACATGCACTCTACTCCTGCCTGTTAGGGCTCCAGTAAGGCTTTGCAAGGCTATGTGGTTAACCAAAGGTTAAAGTGATGTTGTAGTTAGGAGAATATGGCAGTGTCAACATAATTTTTTGAAGCCAAAAAAAACACAGTAATTCAACAGTTACAGTTAGCAGAGCTAACTATAACTTGTGCCCCCGCCATACACTGTTAATGACCTCACATATTACATCACTTTGAACAGGTTCTTTGACATAATTTAGGACATCACTCATGATATCTCCCCACTTCCCTTTCATTCGAAATTGGTCCCAGGGATGGGATCTCGGGGCCTACAAATGCTCAAGTAGAGGTCCATGCTGCCTCCTCTTCTTTTTCCCACATTTTGGCCCTGGGGCTGGGATCCCCATGGCCACCATTGGCCCAAGGAGGGGCCAAGAGCCCCCTCCCCTTAATTATTAATCCAGCCCCAGGGAAGTGGGTTCCTGGGGCCCAAAATGGGCTCAGGGAGGGGGGAGTTCTGACACCTCTCTCACCAAATATTTTCTAATATGTGGCAGGCCGCTATTTTGTTTTTCTTTCTGCAAGGCCTGTAGGATTGTGACAAAAACTGCAATTATTTTTTTTGAGGCCCCAGGGCGCCCTTTTAAGTCCTCCCACCCACATGGCCTATGGTGGGCAGGATATCCCTACCCTGCCACCTTGTTTAATTTTTATTTGAAAACTTCAGGACAGGGGGCTAAGTACCAGAGTCCTGCAATGATTACCAGCTAACTTTTTCTCATGTTGCTGGCAGTCAATTGGAGTGCTCACTCCCACAGGAGTCAGCAATTTGACCCAAAGGAAAAAAACTCCTTTGGCCAATGAGAACGCACTACTTTTGAATTGGCGCTCCTCCGAAGACTCTCGTTAGACTCTTGGCGACCCAACCTCATATTTTTTAACCTTAATTTCTTAAAAACAGATTTACACCAAATCAGAAAAAGCACAATCTGTGAACCAAAATCTAGCCTCCTTCCAAATTTGGTGTAATTCCATTCAGCAGATTTTGCAATATTACTGCCTAAAGAAGTCTGTGGAAAATACAAGGGGAATGTGCGCATTTGGGGTCCCCTTTTTTCTTGGACCCTGCTTGACGGATCACCCCAAACCTTTCCATGCACAAACTAGCTTAAAAAAAGCACCTTTTTGGTACGTTTTGTGGAGATTTGTCAAACGGTACTAAAGTTATTAGCAACACAAAGCATGCTTTTCCTGTGGAACAGCTGACCTAACTATAAGTACCCTGTGGCAATATATATATATATATAACCCCCCCCCCCCACATGCTCTGGGGACAGCCACCTCCCTGGGGCTCTAAATATGCAAATATGGGGGTCCGTTACGGACCCCCGAGCCCCGGGGACCACCACCTCCCTGGGGCTTTAACAATGTTGGGAGGGGGGCCGCGCAGCCCCCTTCCTGGAGTCCAGTGATGGCCCTGGGGACCGCCACCCCCCAGGGCCGGCTCCTGCAGTGTCCCGGGGTGCCCACCCCTGGGACACTGCTGTTTACTATGGCAGGGCGGGAGCCTTGCGACTCTCGCCCTGCCATAGCAAACTGTGCTTTGGTTTTTGGAAGAGAGTGCAGGAAATCCTGCTCTCTCTTCCAAAAACTAAAGCAGATTGCTTTTCCACACGGGGAGCTGCATCTTAGCAGCTCCCCATGTGGAAAAGCAATGCTGGATCCCGCAGGAGGGGGGGAGCCGGCGGGACCGTGGGAGGAATTGGGGACCCCTCCACGGTCCCCAGCGGAGAGAGCCAGCCCTGGGGGATGGGGTCCCCAAGGCTAGAAGTGGCCTGAGAGGGGGGCCAGGCGGCCCCCCTCCCCCATAATAAATAATTTTTTTTAAAAACCACGCAAAGGCCGGCTCCGGGAGATGGGGTCCCCGGGGCCATAAATGCGCTTAGGAGGGGGGCCACGCAGCCCCCCTCCAAAAGAATATTTTAAAAAATGGCCATGCCCTGGAGGATGGGGTCCACGTGGCCCCGAAACCCCCATGGGAGGGGCGCACACGCGACCCCCTTCCCATTAATATTTCTTTTTTTTACATTGGGGGTCAGGCCCTGGGGGATGGGGTCCCCAGGGCCTCAAAAAAGTAATAAGAAGGGGGGCTACACAGCCCCCCTTCCAAAAAAATAAAACAATTAAAAGAAACGAGATTGTGCCTAGGCCCCGCCCCCTTATGGAAACACTCGGCCATGTGGCGCGTTTTAAATTGGGGAATTAATTCCCCTTCAATAATGGGGGTCCCTGGCGGCCGACTACTCCACCAGGAACCTCCAGTATGCGCCAGGGAGCTGCATTGCAAGAGGTGTTCAGAGGCCACGCCCCTTTTTACACCTCTCTGCAACGCAGCACTGTGGCGCTTACTGGAGGTACCTGGTGGGCTAGTTGGACCCCAGGGACCCTCAGGATTCAAGGAAACTTAATCCCCCAACTTAAAATGTGTCACGGGGCGCGTTTGCACACTGGTGAAGGGAGGGGGCGGGGCCTAAGGTGACATGTGTGCGAACACGCCCTGTGATGCGTTTTAATTTGGGGAATTAATTCCTCTTCAATCCTGAGGATCCCCTAGGAGCCAAATAGCCCACTAGGTACCTCCAGCAAGCGCCACAGAGCTGCGTTGCAGAGTGGTGTAAAAAGGGGCGTGGCCTCTGAACACCTCTCTGCAACGCAGCTCCCTGGCGCATACTGGAGGTACCTGGTGGGCTAGTTGGCCCCCAGGGAACCTCAGAGTTGAAGAGGAATTAATTCACCAACTTAAAACGCGCCACAGGGTGTGTTTGCACACATGTCACCTCAGGTCCCGCCCCCTTCCTTCACTGCCGTGCAAACGCGCCCCCTGGCGAGTTGTAAGTTGGGTAGCCCAACTCCTAGTGTTCCCTAGTGTATGTAGGTGTTTTCACTGTATTATAAGTGTCTTTCAGCACAGCACTGGCTCTAGGCCTGGTTAGTCAGATTCAGGTACCACCAGTATTCGTCTGAAAAAGTTGAGGGTACAGGATGATTTTGCAACAAGGCTTCTTTCTGCTCTTCTTTTTGTTCTTTCTGCACGTTATCCTTCTTCCTGCACTTTTCTTCGTCTTTGAGGACTTCTGTTGCTTCTTTCTGCACTTCTTTTTTTTCTTTCTGTGCATTTTTTCTTCTTTCTTCACATGTCCTATCTCTGTAGGCATAGTTAGAAATTAGCATTTAAAAAACCTTTGAAATTCACAGAAAAAACCATAGGTTTCAGGCACGTTATAGTTAGGAATTAGCATTTAAAAAACCTTTGAAATTCACTGAAAAATCCATAGGTTTCAGGCACGTTATAGTTAGAAATTAGCATTTAAAAAACATTAGAAATTCACTGAAAATACAATAGGTTTCAGGGGCGTTATAGTTAGTTGGACATTTCACTCGTACAAAACCAGTGAAATTCCCCTGTTATAGTTAGTTCATCTAACTATAACTCGCGCGCCCGCAATGCACTGCTAATGACGTCACATATTACATCACTCATGACATGGTCAGTGACATCACTCATGAAATCACTGATGACATCTCAAATGACATCACTGATTACATCACTAATGACATCATCCTTGTGATAGAGTGGCTGACCTCCTCTCACGCTAATATAACCTTTGATTCATGCACTCAAAAATAGAAATTAACATTTTCAAAACAATGGACATACCAATACTAGTTACAACAACCTATTCAGTAATTCCAATATCTACACACACATCCACTTATTCACCAACCGTCCTATACAGTCACTCATACATGTACTCAGTCATCATATGTACTAATACAGGTATACATCCTGTTACACACCAACACTCATCCATAGAGTTACTCACACACATAGAGTAACAAACATCCATTTACTTGCATATACAGTTATACACACACCACCACACTTACTTTTACAGAAACTTACACATACTTACTTTCTTAAAGAATCATTTATAGAAACACATCCTTATTTATACAGGAACTCTTCCAATCTCTCTCTCTCACATACACCAATACTCACATATACTAGTTTAAAACATATGTAGTTACTCATAAAGATATTATTGAGACAGGCATTCATTCACTAACACACCCATACACCCATACACACATTCATCCATCCATTCAGTCCTGCATACATGCTGTCTTCAACACATACAAACAGTGAGTCACGCAATCATGCATCCATGCACTATGTAATACCCCCACCGAACCATACAGACACTAAGACACCCATACTGATACTCAAAAAACAACTAATAACCCATATAGACACTCATGTAGCTACTCACCAACCCATGCAGCCACTTATACTTAGAGTGAGAGACTGATACAGATATTTACATATTTAAACATTACTCACTAACCCATGTATTCATTAAGATACACTTAATCAGTCAGTTATACAATCAATTTTACAAAAAACATCATCCATTTAGACATTTATATACCCATTTATTCTTCCATCGACCTTGAGATGTACATATATAAAACATATTTAACTTTCAGAAAAACACACATTCACTGGATGATGTCATCAGTGATGTCATCAGTGATGTCATTTGAGTTGTCATTAGTGATGTCATGAGTGATGTAATATGTGACATCATCAGCAGTACAATGCGGGCGCATGAGTTATAGTTAGCTGAACTAACTATAACGGGGAATTTCACTGGTTTTGTACGAGTGAAATGTCCAACTAACTATAACACCCCTGAAACCTGTGGTACTTTCATGGAATTTCGAAGGTTTTTTAAATGGTAATTTCTAACTATAACGTGCCTGAAACCTATGGTTTTTTCAGTGAATTTCTAAGGTTTTTTAAATGCTAATTGCTAACTATAACATGCCTGAAAGCTATGTTTTTTCAGTGATATATATATATTCCTCCTAGGAAGTGTGCTTACGAGTGGCCAAGATATATATATATATATATATATATATATATTCACTGAAAAAACCATAGGTTTCACACATGTTATAGTTAGCTGGACATTTCACTCGTAAAAAACCAATGAAATTCCCCCGTTATAGTTAGTTCAGCTAACTATAACTCGCGCGCCCGCAATCCACTGCTGATGACGTCACATATTACATCACTCATGACATGGTCAGTGACATCACTCATGACATCACTGATGACATCTCAAATGACATCACTCATGACATCACTGATGACATCATCCATTGAGTATGTGTTTCTGAACAATTTTATTATGTTTAATGTATATAGGGAAAGGCCTGTTGAAGAATGAGTGGGTGTACAAGTGTGTAAATGGGTGATTTTCTGTGGTGCGTAACTGACTCTATAAGTGAGTCATTAAATGTATCTTACTGCAGACTAGTGACTAAACTGTGTAAATGTTTGTATGTGTCTGTATGTTGGTGTATAAGTGGCGGCATGGTTTTGTGAATACCTATATAAGTGTCTATATGAGTTATTGATTGCTTGTCTCAGTATCTGTATGGGTTCCTGAGTGTTTGTGTGGGTAGGGTGTGTGTGACTCTATGCATAGATGTGTGAGTGGGTGATTCTATGGGTGCATGGTTTTAAGAGTGCATCTGTGATGGACTGTATGGTTGAGTGAGTGTATGTATGGGTGTGTTAGGGATTGAATGTATATCTCAGTGGTACATTTGTGACTAACTACATATGTGAAAGGCAGTATATATGCGTGTAAGAGTATATAAGTGGGTAGATGTGAGAGTGTGTGATTGTGAGAGTGACTGTATGGATGAGTGTGTGCTTGTATCAATGATTCTATAAGAGCGTAAGAATGTGAAACTATTTTTATGAGTAAGTGAACTTGAGTGTGTATAACCGCATAGGTGAGTAAATGGGAGTGTGATTATTTGCATGACTGAGTAGGTGTGAGAGTACCTCTATGGATGATTGGTAGTGTGTGTGTATAAATGCATATGATAGTTTTGTATGGAGGGACTGTAAGTATGAGTGACTGTACATGTGAATGAGTGGAGGTGTATGTAGACCTAAGAGTTAATAAGTGGGTATGTAGTTATTGGTATTGCAGTATGTATGGTTTTGAGAATGGAACTCTTACATTTTGAGTCGGTATATCAAAGGTTATATTAGGGTGTTAGAAGATATGGTAATTTATCACATGGATGACGTCATCAGTGATGTCATCAGTGATGTCATTTGAGATGTCATCAGTGATGTCATGAGTGATGTCACTGACCATGTCATGAGTGATGTAATATGTGACGTCATCAGCAGTGGATTGGGGGCGCGCGAGTTATAGTTAGCTGAACTAACTATAATGGGGGCATTTCATTGTTTTTTTACGAGTGAAATGTCCAGCTAACTATAACATGTGTGAAACCTATGGTTTTTTCAGTGAATTTGCAAGGTTTTTTAAATGCTAATTCCTAACTATAACATGTGTGAAACCTATGGTTTTTTAAGAGAATTTGCAAGGTTTTTTAAATGCTACTTTATGAATGTATTATTATATTTTAAAAATATTTATTTTACAATAAGCTACCTATATATATAGTTATAGATTGACTGTATCCTGTAATATTGAATGGCTCAGTTTTTTTTTTTTTAATTTGGATAGAGTTGAACAGCATAGTTAATATCTTCTATAAACTTATAAACACTTTTACATATATATATATTTTTTTAAGTGTTTTTGACCGTGCGCGCACGGTGCACGTACGGTGCGCGCACGGTGCGTGCACGGTGCGCGCACGGTGCACGCATGCGTACGTGCTCCGTGTGCGCATGCGTACGTGCTCCACGTGCGCATGCATACGTCGTGCTTGCTCCGTACGCACGTGCTCCGTACGCGCATGCGCGCGTGCTCCGAACACGCATGCTCCGTACGCGCATGCGCGCGTGCTCCGTACGCACATGAGCGCGTGCTCCGTACGCGCATGCGTGCGTGCTCCGTGTGCATGCGCGTGCTCCGTACGCGCATGCATGCGTGCTCCGTGCGCGCACCGTGCGCGCAGGACAAGTCATGTGATTTAGAAACAACACTTTTCATTGGTTTATAGTAGTTTCAGGTCATGTGATTAAGAAACAACACTTTTCATTGGTTTATAGTAGTTTCAGTTCCAGAAACTTCCAACACCACACCCACTCCCCTCATTATTACTTCTGATTCCCTGGGAGAAGGAGCTGAGCAGCTTTTCCAGTACTCCAGTACTTGAGAATGGCAGAGCAGCAGTCATCTTCTGGGAGTGAGCAGGAGACCCTTGTGCAGAGACAGAGGAAACAGAAAAACTCTTTCATATGGCAATTTTTCACTTTTCCAGAGGGGCAGAAGAAGGTGAATGCTCCAAAAGTCACCTGCACTATTTGTGGTGGTGTCTTATCAAGAGGAGATCCTAAAAAGAAATACTCTTTTAGTATCTTCACTATGATCAGGCACGTTCGAGATGTACATCCTGTGGCTTATGCTCGAGCTGCTAGAGAAAACCCTCCAGCAGCTCAGCCGAGCACATCCGCAGCACCTCAGCCGAGCACATCATCGGCAGCTCAGCCGAGCACTTCATCTGCGGCGGCAGCTTCACCTGCTTCTGTTCCTCTGGATACACACCCTCTTTTTAAGAGGGTGCATATACGGTGCAATGCGTGCAATGCTCTTCTCTCTTATGCCAGCATTCCCCTAATAGTGAGCAAGATACAGCAGCACACATGCGGCACCCTATAATTTTTGTCATTTTTTTGTTCCTCTGTTTCTCAATTAACACAACGGCTCTTTTTAGAGCCACCTAACATCTAAACACTTAAATTTGATTTTTAATTCTATTTTTTTAATGATTTTCTTTCCACCGTGCGCGCACCGTGCGCGCACCCCGCGATTTAAAAAAAAAAAAATGTTTTTTTCACCCTTCATGGTCCTTCAGGGACCCCCCTGACAAAAGCTAGGGGGTCAGGAACTCTGTACCCTGCCCCCTTTTCACGTTCTCCACCTTTCTTTTTCACTGTCACACACATAATGGCAGACAACACTTCCTGATTTCGACCGATTCGAATGTTGACTGACATGTAACCACCAATCAGAATTACGCTCGCACACGGCACCGTGCGCGCACGGTGCGCGCCTATAGATATGTATGTACTTTTAACTGCAATTTTCTCAGGAACTACTGAACAGATTGACACCATATATGCAAAAGCCACATCCCTGACCTGAGGACTACCTCTTTGCCAAATTTCAAGTAATTCTGTTCAGCCGTTCGGGCTGTACCTTCGACTAAAGGTCCTATGGGAAAATGCATGGGGAAAACACGTTTTGGGACCCCCCTTTTTTCTCAGCCCCCACTTGACGAATCACCCCAAGACTTCCAGGGTAGGAGCTGAGCGGAGCGCCTCATTAGATTTGAAAATTTCGCGAGGATCCGTCAACCGGCGCCAAAGTTATTCAAAATAGAATATTCAGATTTCCTATGGAAACACGGTCCTAACTATAACTATCTACTGGCGACCGCCAGTAGATAATATATATATATATATATATATGTATATATATTATCTACTGGCGGTCGCCAGTAGATAGTTATAGTTAGGACCGTGTTTCCATATGAAATCCGCAACATTCTATTTGGAATAACTTTGGCGCCGGTTGACGAATCCTCGCGAAATTTTCAAAATAGGTGGGGCGCTCCGCTCCTACCCTGAAACTCTTGGGAGGATTCGTCAAGCGGGGGCTGATAAAAAAGGGGGGTCCCAAAATGCGTTTTCCCCATGCAATTTTCCATAGGGACCTTTAGTCCAAGGTACAGCCCGAACGGCTGAACAGAATTACTTGAAATTTGGCAGAGAGGTACTCCTCAGGTCAGGGATGTGCCTTTTGCAGGTCTGGTGTCAATCTGTTCAGTAGTTCCTGAGAAAATCAAAAGTAAAATCATATATATATGTGGGCGGAGCCTAACCACACATCTCATCCTGAGATCTGATTGGCTGTCAGCACTTCATCGAAGAAGTGTTGGCAGCCATCTTGGGACCAATATACATGATAGCACCTCATTAAAAAGCATTGCAGTTAATAGAAGGTTTTAAGACTTTAGTTACATTATAAATCATTTGTTGATGGTACCATACTCATTTTAGGAATTGTGGTATGTTCTAAGGTGATTTCACCATGTGAAAAAGCCTTCTGCTGGGATATCATGATTGAGAGAAAAATATTTTCTCATGCTTTTCCCACAGAGGTTTGGAAGGTGATCTATAAGCTAAACAGAGAGCATATTTTCTGTAAATTCACATTATCTTTCTCAGTCATGTGAGAATGAAGTCTGACATTCTCAGTAAAACATGTACATCCAACAAGGGCAGAGACTGTCAGTTGATTCCTTTGTTTTCTACTGCAGCTTCCCAGAGTGTTCTAAAGAACAACTAGAGCGCAAACAGTCCTACTTATGACAAACGTATGGCACACCTGAAGCCATCTTGATTGGAATAAAGTGGTAACTCTTAAAACATTTAATTTAAAAAGGAACAAAATGAGGGGGTTCATTTTTCCATAAAAAGTATGATTAGTGCTGAAGAAAGAAAAATTAGGGCACATTTTGAGTGACTTCTCAAATCCTCTTCTATTTCATGAAAAAATTCTGACATGCAGACTGAAACATGCACTTTCAATACCAGCAGCAGTTTTCCCTGGTGAGCAGTAGCTTTACTACAGTGATCTAATGAGCAAAAAGAGTGCTAACATTCTGAATTTATGGCAAATGTGTGACACATCTGAATGCCTTTGGAATCAAAGTAAAAAACTGAAAGTATTTCCTACTGAGGAGACTGCAGTAAATGAGGAAATTAGGAAACTTCATAACAAATAAGTCTGCCAAGATGGCCACCAGAGACAAAAGAGCCCAAATGTAGCCCAAATATCACCCAGATGTAGCCCAAGTATAGCCCAATGACAGAATGTCCCAGAGTGTTCTTAAAAACAACTAGAGTGCTTACTGTCTTCATTATGACAAAAGTATGGCACACCTGAAGCCATCTTGATTGGAATAAACTGGTAACACTTAAAACATTTAATTTAAAAAGGAACACAATGAGGGGGTTGCAGGGACAGGGACATACACAAAGGACCATAGAGGATTGAAGGGAGGGTCAGGACCTGGGCACAGACAAGAGAGTTCAGGGGGAAGGGGCCTCACAACAGACCATGCGGGGCAGGCAGGAGGAGCAGTTGCAGCACAACAGACCAGGGAGGGCAGAAGGGTGTGGCAGTAAAATGGACCATGGAGGACGGAGGAAGGGGATGGGGCATGGAATGTGGACAGGCAGGGTGGAGGTGGCAGGGACAGGTTACAGTCATCTGACAATGCTAGGCAGGTGGGAGGGGAGTATCAGCTCAACAGAACACTCAGAGTAGATAGGAGTGGCAGGTCCATGGAACATGGTGGGCAAAAAGGATGGAGCAACGGCATGCACAAAGACATCGGAGGGCAGGGGGAAGGAGAATAGGGGCAGCAAGCTAAGCACAGAGGCTAAGCAGGAGGTCAATGATGGGTCATAGAATTGGGCAATGGAGGGCAGGAGGAGTGGACTGGTACATCATGCTAAATGGAGGGCAGTGGCAGCATCAGACTATGCATGGCAGGAGGGAGGAGGCTAGTCCCTGGATTCAGACAACAGAGGATAGGGAGGAGGTGGATGGGGCAGCAAGCTAACTGTTCAGAGAAGGTGGGTATTAGGAACTTTATTGTTTTTAATATGTGTGTCTGTGCGAACTACTTAAAATATGCAGTAGTATGCAGCATAATCTCACAGTCACAGGACGTTTGTGACTGTGACTCCGGGCTCACTTGGCAGAAACACCCCCTGACCCTCCACCCCCCATCGTAAAATGTAATGCCCGTGAAAAGGGTAGGTGAACGCAGTGTTATATAGAATATAGTCCTGAGAGCATGGTATAAACTATGCACCAAAAAGTGTGATATAAGATGAACCGGGACGTGAAATATAATATGCAATACATTGTGCGCAATGACAGATTCATTGGAGAGCGCAAGATAGCACAGACACTAGCGCGTGCTATGCGAAATGCACCTTGGAGTGTAATATGCACAGGGCAGTGTTGTGTAACCTAACTAGTCTCTAAAGTTGTAATATAAAATATGTGCTGGTAAGTGTAACGTTGCATATGCACTCTGACAAACATATGGATCCCAGATTGTAATATGTATGGCATAGCGCTGTGCGTTATAACATAGGCATCGAGGAAGGCGTGTTAGATGGGGCAATATAACCCGTTCGAAGGCAAGTGTGGCATGACATATTCACGGGGTGGTGTTACAGTGCACATGGGCTAGAGAGTGTCATAACATACGCACTAGCTGGTGGAATACAACACAGAGGTGTGTGGCACTCGGAAGGCACTGGTGGGTGTAACACAGCATTGGGCTCAGCCAGGAGCACGCTGTGACTCTCAAGTGAGGTTCGTCGCCTCTCCAGAGACTAAAATAAAAAGTATTACACATCCGACGTGTGTTTTATTAACCGTGAGGGGGGTTTCTTGCATAGTTTTGGTCGAATTTTTGTCGAATCCCCTTTGAATGGCTTGGTGTGTGTGTGCGTGTGTATTAAATGTATTAAATGTGCCCGTCAATAGCTACCCATGTTTTTTTAAATAAACGACAAGGGTGTCTACTTGGAGAGTACCCACCGGGGGGGGCGCCGGGATTAGGCACGGTAGGGCATCATACTTGTCAGAGCTTCACTAGCGGTGTAAATACATTCCACGTGAATTCATTGTATGCATAGTCGCCTTATAATGAATATCACTCAAATTGTCATGGTGATAGGTACGTACGGTTTGTCCAGCATGTCCTACGTGTTTCTATAACTATATAAAAAGATTTTTTTTTAAATCAAAGGCCGGCCCCGGGGTATGAGGTCCCCGGGCTATAAGTGGCCTGAGGAAGGCGGCAACGCAGCCCCCCGCCTAAAATTTTTTTTTTTTAAATGGCCATGCCCTGGGGGTTGGGGTCCCCGGGGCCGATTAAGGACTTGGGAGGGGGGCCACGCGGCCCCCTTCCAAATATTTTTTTTCTATTAAAAATTAGGGGGCAGTCCCTGGGGGATGGGGTCCCCTGGGCCAATAAATTAGAAAAAGAAGGGGGGCCACACAGCCCCCCTTCTTAAAAATAAAATAAAAATAAGAGATCAGCATCGCGCCGGAGGCAATGCCCCCTCCTTACAGCACTCTGCAAACGCACCCCCTGGTGAGTTGTAAGTTGGGGAATTAATTCCCCTTCAATACTGAGGGTCCCTGAGGGCCAACTAGCCCAACAGGTAGCTCCAGTATGCGCTAGGGAGCTGCGTTGCAGACAGGTGTTCTGAGGCCACGCCCCTTTTTACACCTCTCTGCAATGCAGCTCTGTGGCGCTTACTGGAGGTACCTAGTGGGCTAGTTTGACCCTAGGGACCCTTAGGATTTAAGGGGCCTTAATCTCTCAACTTAGAACGGCCACAGGGCGCGTTTACCCAGTGGTGAAGGTAGGGAACGGGACCTGTGGTGACGTGTGCAAACACGCCCTGTGGCGTGTTTTAAGTTGTGGAAATATTTCCCTTTCATTCCTGAGGTACCGTGGGGGCCAACTAGCCCACCAGGTGCTTCCAGTAAGCAACACTGTGCCCCGTTGCAGAGAGGTGGTGCAGGCCGTGCCCCTTTTTACACCTCTCTGCAATGGCGGTTACTGGACGTTCCTAGTGGGCTATTTTGCCCCTAGAGACCCTCGGGATTCTTTGGGACTTAATCTCCCAACTTAAAACAGCCACAGGACGTGTTTACACAGTGGGGAAGGGAGGGGGCGGGGCCTGAGGTGACGTGTGCAAACATGCCCTATGGCGTGTTTTAAGTTGGGGAAATAGTTCTCCTTCAATCTTGAGGGCCCCTGGGGGCTAACTAGCCCACTAGGTGCTTCCAGTAAGCGCCACTGCCCTGCGTTGCAGAGAGGTGGTCCAGGCCGTGCCGCTTTTTACACCTCTCTGCAACGCAGCTCTGTGGCGCTTACTGGAGGTACCTAGTTGGCTAGTTGGACCATAAGGACCCTCAGGATTCAAATGAACTTAATCTCCCAACTAAAAACGGCCACAGGGCGTGTTTACACAGTGGTGAAGGGAGGTCACGGGGCCTGAGGTGACGTGTGCAAACACGCCCTGTCGCGCGTTTTAAGTTGGGGAAATAATTCACCTTCAATTCTGAGAGACCTTGGGGGCCAACTAGCCCACCAGGTGCTTCCAGTAAGCGCCACTGCGTTGCGTTGCAGAGAGGTGGTCTAGGCCGTGCGCCTTTTTACATCTCTCTGCAACGCAGCTATGTGGCGCTTACTGAAGGTACCTAGTGGGCTAGTTGGACCCTGGGGACCCTCAGTATTCAAGGGGACTAAATCTCCCAACTTAAAACTTAAAACAGCCACAGGGCATGTTTACACAGTGGGGAAGGGAGGGGACGGGGCCTGAGGTGACGTGTGCAAACACGCCCTGTGGCTCGTTTTAAGAGGTAGTTTTAATCCCCCTGCCCTATTATATACTAGGGGCTTACAGAGGAGGTCATGCTAATCACAGGGGGACCCCAACGCATAGTGTTCCCTAGTGTATGTAGGTGTCTTCACTGTGTTCTAAGTGTCTTTTAACATAGCACTGGCTCTAGGACTGGTTAGTCAGACTCAGTTACCATCAGTATCCGTCTGAAAAAGTTGAGGGTACAGGATGATTTTGCAACAAGGCTTCTTTCTGCTCTTCTGTTTGTTCTTTCTACACATTATCCTTCTTCCTACACTTTTCTTCGTCTTTGAGGACTTCTGTTGCTTCTTTCTGCATTTCTTTTTTTCTTTCTGTGCGTTTTTTCTTATTCCTTCACATGTCCTATCTCTGTAGGCATAGTTAGAAATTAGAATTTAAAAAACCTTTCAAATTCACCGAAAAAACCATAGGTTTCAGGCACGATAGAGTTAGGAATTAGCATTTGTAAAACCTTAGATATTCACTGAAAAAACCATAGGTTTCAGGGGTGTTATAGTTATCTGGACTTTTCACCATTGAAATTCCCCCGCTATAGTTAGTTCAGCTAACTATAACTCGCGCGCCCGCAATGCACTGCTGATGACGTCACATATTACATCACTCATGACATGGTCGGTGACATCACTCATGACATCACTGATGACATCTCAAATGACATCACTGATGACATCATCCTTGTGATAGAGTGGCAGACCTCCTCTCACCCTAATATAACCTTTAATACACATATTCAAAAATAGAAACTAACATTTTCAAAACAATGGACATACCAACACCAGTTACAACAACCTATTCAGTAATTCTACATACACATCCACTCATTCACCAACAGTCCTATACAGTCACTCATACATGTACTCACTCATCATATGTACTCATACACCTATACATCCTGTTACACAACGCCACTCATCCATAGAGTTACTCACACACACAGTCACTCATGCTAATAAAGAATCAAACATCCATTTTCTTGCATTCACAGTTATACACACACCACCACGCTTACTTCTACAGAAACTTACACATACTTAGTCTTTTAAACAATCACTTATAGAAACACATACTTATTCATACAGGAACTCTTCCAATCTCTCACTCTCACATATACTCACTTATATACACCAATAGTCACATATACTAGTTTAAAACATATGTAGTTACTCATAAAGACACTATTGAGACAGTCATTCACTCACTAACACACCCATACACACACTCATCCACCCATACAGTACTGCACACATGCTGTCTTCAACACATACAAACAGTGAGTCACTCATTCATGCATCTATGCACTACGTAATACCCCCCACCGAACCATACAGACACTCAGACACTCATACTGATACTCAAAAAACCAACTAATAACCTATATAGACACTCATGTAGCTACTCACCAACCCATGCAGCCACTTATACACAAAGTGAGAGACTGATACAGATATTTACATATTTAAACATTACTCACTAAGCCATGTATTCACTAAGATACACTTAATCAGTCAGTTATACAATCAATTTTTAAAAAATCATCCATTTAGACGCCTATATACCCATTTATTCTTCCATCGACCTTGAGATATACATATATAAAACATATTTAATTTATAGAAAAACACACATTCACTGGATGATGTCATCAGTGATGTAATCAGGGATGTCATTTGAGATATCATCAGTGATGTCATGAGTGATGTCACTGACCATGTCATGAGTGATGTAATATGTGACGTCATCAGCAGTGCATTGCGGGTGTGCGAGTTGTAGTTAGCTGAACTAACTATAACGGGGGAATTTCAATGGTTTCGTACGAGTGAAAAGTCCAGCTAACTATAACGCCCCTGAAACCTATGTTTTTTTCAGTGAATATATATATATATATATATATATATATATATATTACCTACTGGCGGTCGCCAGTAGGTAGTTATAGTTAGGACCCCTTTTCCATAGGAAATCCGCAACATTCTATTTTGAATAACTTTGGCGCCGGTCGACGAATCCTCGCGAATTTCTCAAAATAGGTGGGGCGCTACGCTCCGCTCCTACCCTGAAAGTCTCGGGGGGATCCGTCAAGCGGGGGCTGAGATAAAAGGGGGGTCCCAAAACGCGTTTTTCCCATGCATTTTTCCATAGGACCTTTAGAACGAGCTACAGCCCGAACGGCTGAACAGAATTACTCGAAATTTGGCAGAGAGGTAGTCTCTAGGTCAAGGAAGTGCCTTTTGTAGGTTTGGTGTAAATCTGTTCAGTAGATTCTGAGAAAATAGCCTTTAAATCAATATATATATCTGAGCCCGCTTACGGTACGCTTACCGTACGCTTACCGTACGCGTACGGTGGCGTGCGCGAGCGCGATTCTGATTGGCTCTTAGATCTTAGTAAACATTCGAATCGGCCGAAACCAGGAAGCGGCGGCCGCAATTTTGTGTATTTCACTCTGAAAAAAAGAGTGAAAACAAGAAAAGAGGGCAAAGAGGAGAGTTACAGACCCCCTTACATTTGTGAGGGGGTCAAAGAAGGACTGTAAAGTACAAAAAAAACATTTATTGTTTTTTAAAAAAATCACGGGGTACGCGTACGGTGAGCTTACGGTAAGCGTACGGAAGAAAAATGGCGTGCGCGAGCGAGATTCTGATTGGCCCTTAGATCTTAGTAAACATTCGAATCGGCCGAAACCAGGAAGCGGCGGCCGCCATTTTGTGTATTTCACTCTGAAAAAAAAGAGTGAAAACAAGAAAAGGGGGCAATGAGAAGAGTTACAGACCCCCTAACATTTGTAAGGGGGTCAAAGAAGGACAGAAAAGTACAAAAAAAACATTTATTGATTTTTAAAAAAATCACGGGGTACGCGTACGGTAAGCGTACGGTAAAAAAAAATAAAAATAAAAAAATGAAATGCAGAATTAAGAGTTTAGATATTAGGGAGCTCTAAAAAGAGCTGTTGTGTTTATGAAGTCATTTTTTTAGTGGTACCTACAAGTAAGTACCGATGCAGAGTCTAAGGTTCAAAAGGAAGACTCTGTTCCCTTCATCATTGAAGTGCACACCATCTCCTCTATAAATGTCTTGCATGTCATAACGCAAGTTGTTGTGGTAAATGGCACCCATACCATAGTCACGGAGGAAAGCAGAAACAGATTTGTTGACGTGCTTTCTTGCTTTGTCAATCTGCGGACAGAAATGATTGGACCAGTTCCATTTTTGCCTTTGGCATATGTTGGAAAACACAAAGGCAGTTTTAGGGAAAAGTGAAAACAGTTGTGTAAAGGTGTCCTTCATAAGCATTTCCAGACCTACCCCAGTCAAAGTGCCTAGGTCATTGCCACCACAGTGCACTATTATGAGGTCAGGGTGTTGGATTTGCATGAAGGATTTCACCAATGGCATCAATTGGTGCCACTTTAACCCTCTCTGACCAATCCATTTAATGTCTACATTTGGCAAAGCAAGGTCTCTCACCATATCTGTTTTCTCTGCATACTTTTCACTCCAGAAGACAGAGCTGTGCCCTACAATCCACACTGTGAACATCTTCAAAGGAGAACTGGATGCACTCAGGAGGTGTCTTTCAGTAGAATGGCAATATGAAAAGAAAGACAGTTTGGAAATGGAGGCATACATATTTTTTTCAAAACAAAAAGAACTGATTGGCTGTTTCATACCATTCTAGAATAAAAACTAGGCTGTATGTGTAAATTAATAGAAGCATGTTTTGTATTGGTACAAAAAAATGTGTAACCAAAGAACAGTACTATGGATTTGCTGTTAGGTTTGAAAAGTCAAGCACTCTTGCTCTGTGGAATTGAAACATTGTGTGGCGAACTTCTGACCTAACTCCACACAGCAGTGTTCCATGAGCTGTTGCTATGGTAGCAGGCAGAAGTCAAGTTGGGGGAAGGGTACTAGGCAGAAGTCAAGTTGGGGGCAGGGTACTTTTGGAAAAGGGTTGGTTTTCAACCAATAGAAATGTGTGATTACATTTGAAAAAAAGGGGGAAGCACTGAGATTTGAAACTTACATGTATATGTGTGGAAAAATAGAGGGAAAGTTTGCCATTATCTGGTTCTGCTGAGAGGAGAGAGGTGAACACAACAGAGATCCTGGCTCTGATAATCTGCTGTTTGAGTGCCACATTTCTTTCACAACTAACTAATTTTAAAGGTGAGTTTAGAGTTTGAGAGGGGATGTATATGGTAAATTAAGAAATGAATAATAGAAAAGCAATTCTTTTTGTTGAAGTTGTGTTTATTATTTTCTGTTTTGGGAGAAATTTAAATGTGAGGAACATGTAAAATAATATGGACTATGTTTTCACGATAAATTAAGGTGTACTGGAAAAAAAAAGAATAGTTTAAGGGTTTGAGGTTGGACTCAGTAATGCAAATACATTCAGCATCACTAAGGCTGGTTGCCCTTGCTGGAATGTAGGCAGCCACCCAGGTTACACATGGTGGTGGTCTGAAAAAGCAGTTTGGACATGTGCATTTAAGAAAATCAAAAAAGTGGATTCATAATGTGTCAGTCTGTAAAAGTGATTTTCACTTGCCAAAAAAAAAGAGCAGTAAGTGTGCTTTCAAATTGGCAAAGAAATTTCGTTTTGGGACTAATGTGAAAACATGACTCTGTGTGGAAATAGGAATTACAGGCAGAGATTTATTGCGTTTTGCTCTGGTGATTTCACAGTTGCATTAGTAGGAAAAAGGGGGAGCGATTTTTGGGGGGAAGAAGCAGACTCTTAGCACACACCCAGCTGCTTGCCATGTATAATCATGCACAGTATTTACAAGCGAGTGGGGTTTTCAGGTTTCAGTCTGTAATGCAAATACATTCAGCATCACTAAGGCTGGTTGCCCTTGCTGGAGTGTAGGCAGCCACCCAGGTTACACATGGTGGTGGTCTGAAAAAGAAGTTTGGACATGTGCATTTATAGTGAAATGCAATATATTCTGAAAACAGCAAAAATAAGGCAAAAATATTTTTTGGAAAAAAATGTAAATATGTGTACTGTATTATAAAATGTTTTAAAAATATTAATACTTTTTTCTTTTTTTTCAGATTGATATAGAAAATTTTCGAAAACTAGAACCATTTTTAAAGCTATTTTTTAAAAAAACAAATGAATAAATATTTTTTTGAGTGAGTATGGTAAGTCAATAATAATAATTGTAGTCTCTCAAGGATCTTGTAATGTGATAATTGATTTTTAGTGTTTCTTAAAAAAAAAAAAAAAAAGTACGCACACCGTACGCGTACGGTAAAAAAAAAAAAAAAAGTTTTAAAAAACATATGTAAAAAAAAGATGAAAGATAAGGTTGGCTCTTAAAAGAACCGTTGTGTTCATGCAGGGACAGAGGAAAGAAAGCATGGGAAAATTATTCAAAGCGACAAATGTGCTGATCTATTTTGTTGTTCACTAGGGAAACACTGGTCTCCCTATGGCAAATTAGATCTTGACAAAAGGTGCATCGAATATCAACCCTTCGAAATCGAGGGTTCATTTCCAGAGGGCCAGCAAAAGGAGATTCTCCCCCCACAGATGAAGGGCTCACCTGACCTGCAGAAGAAGGAGTCAGCTCTGCAGATGATGGTCCAGGCTGAGCTGCTGTGGATGTACTTGCTTGTCTTTCTGAAGAGTTACCTCCAAAAAGATGACCATGTGTCCTTCTGTGTACATCCTGGAGGTGTCTCTTCATGGTATGATTCCCAAAGGAATACTTCCTGTCAGGATTACCTCTAGAAAGTACACGCTTACACAGCTTGCAAGTTACTAAGGGTGCATTCACCTTTTGCTGGCCTTCAGGAAAAGTAAAATAATCCCATACATAAGAGGGCTTTTGTTTCCTCGCTCTCTGCCTCAAGACAGTGCTGCTAGTGCTAGCCTCACTCTCAGAAGAGCTCTGCTGTTCTGCCATCGTATCACAAAGACAACCCAGCTCCTTCTCCTAAGGGATCACAAGCAGAAATGAGGGGAATGGGTGTGGTGTGGGAGAGTTCTAGAACTGAAAGTAGTTTCAACCAATCAAAAGTTGTGTTTCATGATCACATGACCTACCGTACGCTTACGGTACGCTTACGGTACGCTTACGGCAAAAGTGCGCATGCGCGTAAAAAAGACACGCGCTTGCGCGCATGCGCATAACAGTCACTCCCCGACACTTCCGCGTAACGTGCGCGTGTAGCGTACACGCGTACGCGTCCAACGCGGAGTACGCGCGGCTACGCAAATTGCGTAACTATACGCAAGCAGCGTAGAAAAGTTACGGACGTTACGTGAACCGTACGCTTACCGTGAGCTTACGGTACGCGTACTAAAAAAATAATAAAAAAATAGAAAAAAAGTACTGCTAATAAATTTTACATGTTTATTTTAAAAAATATATTAAAAAAAACATATTAAAGAATTTTAAAAATTTAATCATAGTCTTTATAAAAGGTAAGAAAATTAAAATAAAAATATGTTAGAAAAAATAGAAGAAAAAAAAAAAAATTAGCATTTAAAAAACCTTGCAAATTCACTGAAAAAACCATGGGTTTCACACACGTTATAGTTAGGACTTAGCATTTAAAAAACCTTAGAAATTCAGTGAAAAAACCATAGGTTTCACACACGTTATAGTTAGGAATTAGCATTTAAAAAACCTTAGAAATTCAGTGAAAAAAACCATAGGTTTCACACATGTTATAGTTAGCTGGACATTTTACTCGTAAAAAACCATTGAAATTGCCCCGTTATAGTTAGTTCAGCTAACTATAACTCGCGCGCCCGCAATGCACTGCTGATGACGTCACATATTACATCACTCATGACATGGTCAGTGACATCACTCATGACATCACTGATGACATCTCAAATGACATCACTGATGACATCATCCTTGTGATAGAGTGGCAGACCTCCTCTCACCCTAATATAACCTTTGATACACACATACAAAAATAGAGACTAAAATTTACAAAAGAATGGACATACCAATAACAGTTACAACAACCTCTTCAGTAATTCTAAGATCCACATACACATCCATTCATTCACCAACAGTTCAATACAGTCACTCATACATGTACTCACTTATCATATGTACTCATACACCTATACATCCTGTTACACAATGCCACTTATCCATAGAGCTACTCACACACATAGTCACCCATGCTAATAAAGAATAAAACATACATTTACTTGCATATACAGTTATTCACACACCACCACACTTACTTCTACGGAAACTTACACATACTTAGTCTTTTAAACAATCACTTATAGAAACACATACTTATTCATACAGGAACTCTTCCAATGTCTCACTCTCACATATACTCACTTATTTACACCAATAGTCACATATACTAGTTTAAAACATATGTAGTTACTCATAAAGACACTATTGAGACAGTCATTCACTCACTAACACACACATACACACACTCATCCACCCATGCAGTCCTGCACACATGCTCTGATCAACACATACAAACAGTGAGTCAATCATTCATGCACCTATGCACTACGTAATACCCCCCACCAAACCATGCAGACACTCAGACTGATACTCAAAAAACCAACTAATATCCTATATAGACACCCATGTAGATACTCACCAACCCATGCAGCCACTTATACACAAAGTGAGAGACTGATACAGATATTTATATATTTAAACATTACTCACTAAGCCATGTATTCACTATGATACACTTAATCAGTCAGTTACACAATCAATTTTACAATAAGAAATCATCCATTTAGACAGTAATATACCCATTTATTCTTTCATCGACCTTGAGATATACATATATAAAACATATTTAATTTTCAGAAAAACACACATTCACTGGATGATGTCATCAGTGATGTCATTTGAGATGTCATCAGTGATGTCATGAGTGATGTCACTGACCATGTCATGAGTGATGTAATATGTGACGTCATCAGCAGTGCATTGCGGGCGCGCGAGTTATAGTTAGCTGAACTAACTATAACGGGGCAATTTCAATGGTTTTTTACGAGTAAAATGTCCAGCTAACTATAACATGTGTGAAACCTATGGTTTTTTTCACTGAATTTCTAAGGTTTTTTAAATGCTAATTCCTAACTATAACGTGTGTGAAACCTATGGTTTTTTCACTGAATTTCTAAGGTTTTTTAAATGCTAAGTCCTAACTATAACGTGTGTGAAACCCATGTTTTTTTCAGTGAATATATATATATTACCTACTGGCGGTCGCCAGTAGGTAGTTATAGTTAGGACCACGTTTCCATAGGAAAACCTCAACATTCTATTTTGAATAACTTTGGCGCCGGTCGACGAATCCTCGCGAATTTCTCAAAATAGGTGGGGCGCTACGCTCCGCTCCTACTCTGAAAGTCTCGGGGGGATCCGTCAAGCGGGGGCTGAGATAAAAGGGGGGTCCCAAAACGCGTTTTTCCCATGCATTTTTCCATAGGACCTTTAGAACGAGCTACAGCCCGAACGGCAGAACAGAATTACTCAAAATTTGGCAGAGAGGTAGTCCCTAGGTTAAGGAAGTGCCTTTTGTAGGTTTGGTGTAAATCTGTTCAGTAGATTCTGAGAAAATAGCCTTTAAATCAATATATATATCTGAGCCCGCTTACGGTACGCTTACCGTACGCTTACGGTAAGCGTACGGTGGCGTGCGCGAGCGCGATTCTGATTGGCTCTTAGATCTTAGTAAACATTCGAATCGGCCGAAACCAGGAAGCGGCGGCCGCCATTTTCTGTGTTTCACTCTGAAAAAAAAAGAGTGAAAACAAGAAAAGGGGGCAATGAGGAGAGTTACAGACCCCCTTACATTTGTGAGGGGGTCAAAGAAGGACTGTAAAGTACAAAACAAACATTTATTGATTTTTAAAAAAAATCACGGGGTACGCGTACGGTAAGCTTACGGTAAGCGTACGGAAGAAACATGGCGTGCGCGAAGGAGATTCTGATTGGCCCATAGATCTTAGTAAACATTCGAATCGGCCGAAACCAGGAAGCGGCGGCCGCCATTTTGTGTGTTTCACTCAGAAAAAAAACAGAGAAAACAAGGAAAGGGGGCAATGAGGAGAGTTACAGACCCCCTAACATTTGTAAGGGGGTCAAAGAAGGACAGAAAAGTACAAAAAAAACATTTATTGATTTTAAAAAAAATCACGGGGTATGCGTACGGTAAGCTTACGGTAAGCGTACGGTAAAAAAAAAATAAATAAATAAATGAAAAGCAGATTTAAGAGTTTAGAAATTAGGGAGCTCTAAAAAGAGCTGTTGTGTTTATGAAGTCATTTTTTTAGTGGTACCTACAAGTAAGTACCGATGCAGAGTCTAAGGTTCAAGAGGAAGACTCTGTTCCCTTCATCATTGAAGTGCACACCATCTCCTCTATAAATGTCTTGCATGTCATAACGCAAGTTGTTGTGGTAAATGGCACCCATACCATAGTCACGGAGGAAAGCAGAAACAGATTTGTTGACGTGCTTTCTTGCTTTGTCAATCTGCGGACAGAAATGATTGGACCAGTTCCATTTTTGCCTTTGGCATATGTTGGAAAACACAAAGGCAGTTTTAGGGAAAAGTGTAAACAGTTGTGCAAAGGTGTCCTTCATAAGCATTTCCAGACCTACCCCAGTCAAAGTGCCTAGGTCATTGCCACCACAGTGCACTATTATGAGGTCAGGGTGTTGGATTTGAATGAAGGATTTCACCAATGGCATCAATTGGTGCCACTTTAACCCTCTCTGACCAATCCATTTAATGTCTACATTTGGCAAAGCAAGGTCTCTCACCATACCTGTTTTCTCTGCAAACTTTTCACTCCAGAAGACATAGCTGTGCCCTACAATCCACACTGTGAACATCTTCAAAGGAGAACTGGATGCACTCAGGAGGTGTCTTTCAGTAGAATGGCAATATGAAAAGAAAGACAGTTTGGAAATGGAGGCATACATATTTTTTTCAAAACAAAAAGAACTGATTGGCTGTTTCATACCATTCTAGAATAAAAACTAGGCTGTATGTGTAAATTAATAGAAGCATGTTTTGTATTGGTACAAAAAAATGTGTAACCAAAGAACAGTACTATGGATTTGCTGTAAGGTTTGAAAAGTCAAGCACTCTTGCTCTGTGGAATTGAAACATTGTGTGTCGAACTTCTGACCTAACTCTACACAGCAGTGTTCCATGAGCTGTTGCTATGGTAGCAGGCAGAAGTCAAGTTGGGGGAAGGGTACTAGGCAGAAGTCAAGTTGGGGGAAGGGTACTTTTGGAAAAGGGTTGGTTTTCAACCAATAGAAATGTGTGATTACATTTGAAAAAAAGGGGGAAGCACTGAGATTTGAAACTTACATGTATATGTGTGGAAAAATAGAGGGAAAGTTTGCCATTATCTGGTTCTGCTGAGAGGAGAGAGGTGAACACAACAGAGATCCTGGCTCTGATAATCTACTGTTTGAGTGTCACATTTCTTTCACAACTAACTAATTTTAAAGGTGAGTTTACAGTTTGAGAGGGGATGTATGTGGTAACTTAAGAAATGAATAATAGAAATGGGAATTGTTTTTGTTGTAGTTACACATGGTGGTTTCATAATGTGTCAGTCTGTAAAAGTGATTTACACTTGCCCCGAAAAAAAAAAGAGCAGTAAGTGTGCTTTCAAATTGGCAAAGAAATTTCGTTTTGGGACTAATGTGAAAACATGACTCTGTGTGCATAGAAGAATTATAGGCAGAGATTTATTGCGTCTTGCTCTGGTGATTTCACAGTTGCATTAGATGGAAAGGGGGAGCGAATTTTTGGGGGAAGAAGCAGAGTCTTAGCACACACCCATGTGCTTGCCATGTATAGTCATGCACAGTATTTAGAAGCGAGTGGGGTTTTCAGGTTTAAGTCTGTAATGCAAATACATTCAGCATCACTAACGCTGGTTGCCCTTGCTGGAGTGTAGGCAGTCACAGAGAATACACATGGTGGTGGTCTGAAAAAACAGCTTGGACATGTGCATTTAAATAAATCAAAAAAAGTGGTTTTATAATGTGTCAGTCTGTAAAAGTGATTTCCAATTGTAAAAAGTGATTTTCACTTGGCCCGAAAAAAAAAGAGCAGTAAGTGTGCTTTCAAAATGGCAAAGAAATTTCGTTTTGGGACTAATGTGAAAAAATGACTCTGTGTGCATAGAGGAATTATAGGCAGAGATTTATTGCGTCTTGCTCTGGTGATTTCACAGTTGCATTAGATGGAAAGGGGGAGCGAATTTTTGGGGGAAGAAGCAGAGTCTTAGCACACACCCATGTGCTTGCCATGTATAGTCATGCACAGTATTTAGAAGCGAGTGGGGTTTTCAGGTTTAAGTCTGTAATGCAAATACATTCAGCATCACTAAGGCTGGTTGCCCTTGCTGGAGTGTAGGCAGTCACCGCGAATACACATGGTGGTGGTCTGAAAAAAACAGCTTGGACAAGTGCAATTAAATAAATTTAAAAAAAAGGTTTCATAATGTGTCAGTCTGTAAAAGTGATTTTCACTTGCCCCGAAAAAAAAAAGAGCAGTAAGTGGGCTTTAAAAATGGCAAAGAAATTTCGTTTTGGGACTAATGTGAAAACATGACTCTGTGTGCATAGAGGAATTATAGGCAGAGATTTATTGCGTCTTGCTCTGGTGATTTCACAGTTGCATTAGATGGAAAGGGGGAGCGAATTTTTGGGGGAAGAAGCAGAGTCTTAGCACACACTCATGTGCTTGCCATGTATAGTCATGCACAGTATTTAGAAGCGAGTGGGGTTTTCAGGTTTAAGTCTGTAATGCAAATACATTCAGCATCACTAAGGCTGGTTGCCCTTGCTGGAGTGTAGGCAGTCACAGAGAATACACATGGTGGTGGTCTGAAAAAACAGCTTGGACATGTGCATTTAAATAAATCAAAAAAAGTGGTTTCATAATGTGTCAGTCTGTAAAAGTGATTTCCAATTGTAAAAAGTGATTAATTCCAAAAAAAAAATTAAAATTACTATTTGGCCTAAAGGAAATGAAATCAGATGTATTTTGGAGTTATTTGAGATATAATATTGTGATTATAGTTCTGAAACAAACATATCAGACGGTATTTTAAAGAAATAAGTATTGGTATTAGATGATATTTTTTTACAATATTATGCATTTCTATAATGTTAAGTTTAATTAAAAAAAGAATCAGGGCTTTTTTAATACAATCTTTGTGATTGGTATTTTTTTTTGCCCGCTGTAAAATGATGAATGCAATTGCTTTCACAATTTATAGTGAAATGCAATATATTCTGAAAACAGCAAAAATAAGGCAAAAAGATTTTTTGGTAAAAAATGTAAATATGTGTATTGTATTATAAAATGTTTAAAAAATATTAATACTTTTTTCTTTTTTTCCAGATAGATATAGAAAATTTTCGAAAACTACAAACATTTTTAAAACTATTTTTTTAAAAAAGAAATGAATAAATATTTTTTCAGTGAGTATGGTAAGTCAATAATAATAATTGTAGTCTCTCAAGGACAATGTAATGTGATAAATGATTTTTAGTGTTTTTTTTTAAAAATAAAAAAAAAGTACGCGCACCGTACGCGTACGGTAAAAAAAAATAAAAAAAAGTTTTTAAAAACATATGTAAAAAAAAGATGAAAGATAAGGTTGGCTCTTAAAAGAACCGTTGTGTTCATGCAGGGACAGAGGAAAGGAAGCATGGGAAAATTATTCAAAGCGACAAATGTGCTGATCTATTTTGTTGTTCACTAGGGAAACACTGGTCTCCCTATGGCAAATTAGATCTTTACAAAATGTGCAATGAATATCAACCTTCCGAAATCGAGGGTTCATTTCCAGAGGGCCAGCAAAAGGAGATTCTCCCCCCACAGATGAAGGGCTCACCTGACCTGCAGAAGAAGGAGTAAGCCCTGCAGGTGATGGCCCAGGCTGAGCTGCTGTGGATGTACTGGCTCGTCTTTCTGAAGAGTTACCTCCAAAAAGATGACCATGTGTCCTTCTGTGTACATCCTGGAGGTGTCTCTTCATGGTGTGATTCCCAAAGGAATACTTCCTGTCAGGATTACCTCTAGAAAGTACACGCTTACACAGCCTGCAAGTAACTAAGGGTGCATTCACCTTTTGCTGGCCTTCTGGAAAAGTAAAATAATCCCAAACATAAGAAGGCTTTTGTTTCCTCGATCTCTGCCTCAAGACAGTGCTGCTAGTGCTAGCCTCACTCTCAGAAGAGCTCTGCTGTTCTGCCATCGTATCCCAAAGACAAACCAGCTCCTTCTCCCAAGGGATCACAAGCAGAAATGAGGGGAATGGGTGTGGTGTAGGAGAGTTCTAGAACTGAAAGTAGTTTCAACCAATCAAAAGTTGTGTTTCAAGATCACATGACCTACCGTACGCTTACGGTACGCTTACGGTACGCTTACGGCAAAAAGTACGCGTGCGCGTAAAAAAGACACGCGCTTGCGCGCATGCGCATAACAGTCACTCCCCGGCACTTCCGCGTAACGTGCGCGTGTGGCGTAAGCGCGCACGCGTCCCACGCGCAGTACGCGCGGCTACGCAAAGTGCGTAACTATACGCAAGCAGCGTAGATAGATTACGGACGTTGCGTAAACCGTACGCTTACCGTGAGCTTACGGTACGCGTACTAAAAAAAAATTAAAAAAAAAAAAAGAACTGGAAATAAATTTTACATGTTTATTTTAAAAAATATATTAAAAAAAAATATTTAAGGATTTTAAAAATTTAAGCATAGTCTTTATAAAAGGTAAGAAAATTAAATTAAAAATATGTTTGAAAAAATTGAAGAATAAAAAAAAAATTAGCATTTAAAAAACCTTGCAAATTCACTGAAAAAACCATGGGTTTCACACACGTTATAGTTAGGAATTAGCATTTAAAAAACCTTTGAAATTCAGTGAAAAAACCATAGGTTTCACACACGTTATAGTTAGGAATTAGCATTTAAAAAACCTTAGAAATTCAGTGAAAAAACCATAGGTTTCACACATGTTATAGTTAGCTGGACATTTTACTCGTAAAAAACCAATGAAATTGCCCCGTTATAGTTAGTTCAGCTAACTATAACTCGCGCGCCCGCAATGCACTGCTGATGACGTCACATATTACATCACTCATGACATGGTCAGTGACATCACTCATGACATCACTGATGACATCTCAAATGACATCACTGATGACATCACTGATGACATCATCCTTGTGATAGAGTGGCAGACCTCCTCTTCCCCTAATATAACCTTTGACACCGACATTCAAAAATAGAAACTACAATGTTCAAAACAATGGACATACCAATACCAGTTAAAACAACCTATTCAGTAATTCTAAGATCCACATACACATCCACTCATTCACCAACAGTCCAATTCAGTCACTCATACATGTACTCACTCATCATATGTACTCATACACCTATACATCCTGTTACACAATGCCACTCATCCATAGAGTTACTCACACACATAGTCACTCATGCTAACAAAGAATCAAACATACATTTACTTGCATATACAGTTATACACACACCACCACACTTACTTCTACGGAAACTTACACATACTTAGTCTTTTAAACAATCACTTATAGAAACACATACTTATTCATACAAGAACTCTTTCAATCTCTCACTCTCACATATACTCACATATATACACCAATAGTCACATATACTAGTTTAAAACATATGTAGTTACTCATAAAGACACTATTGAGACAGTCATTCACTCAATAACACATCCATGCACACACTCATCCACCCATACAGTCCTGCACACATGCTGTGTTCAACACATACAAACAGTGAGTCACTCATTCATACACCTATGCACTACGTAATACCCCCCACCGAACCATGCAGACACTCAGACTGATACTCAAAAAACCAACTAATAACCTATATAGACACCCATGTAGCTACTCACCAACCCATGCAGCCACTTATACACAAAGTGAGAGACTGATACAGATATATACATATTTAAACATTAAAAAACTAAAACATGTATTCACTATGATACACTTAATCAGTCAGTTAAACAATCAATTTTTCAAAAACAAATCATCCATTTAGACACTTATATACCCATTTATTCTTCCATCGACCTTGAGATATACATATATAAAACATATTTAATTTTCAGAAAAACCCACATTCACTGGATGATGTCATCAGTGATGTCATCAGTGATGTCATTTGAGATGTCATCAGTGATGTCATGAGTGATGTCACTGACCATGTCATGAGTGATGTAATATGTGACGTCATCAGCAGTGCATTGCGGGCGCGCGAGTTATAGTTAGCTGAACTAACTATAACGGGGCAATTTCATTGGTTTTTTACGAGTAAAATGTCCAGCTAACTATAACATGTGTGAAACCTATGGTTTTTTCACTGAATATATATATACATATACACGCGCACACACACATGAACTGTAAATCTATACTTACCTTGATCTAAGTGGATATTTCATCACTTGATAGAGTGACAAATTATCTTAGATGTTTGGCAGCAGTTGTCAGATGGAAATTGTTGACGGTCTTTTTAAAGGGGAAGTATATCAGATTGTCACTGTATAGCCTTTGTTGTTGGCAGCGTATAGGTCTGCATATCTTGTGCTTGGTATAGACTGCACAATGGTGTAAAAAGAAAGTGATACTGGGGACTTATTTATCTGCACCTCGTCCATTGCTCAATAGTATTGCCCTTAGCTGATCTTTTTTTAGTGTACGGATGGCGAATTTTTTGGTTCTTCTCAGTCCTCCAACCTGAAATGGCACTCAATATTCATGCACATTTGTATGCACTTCTAAGGCAATTCAGAGCAATATTTCGCAGACTGGAATTCCGGCTAATAGTAGTCACAGTTTAAATAAATTCAAATGCACCCACTCTTAATGGATTAAAAGCTGAAGCGAATAGAAGCAGTTTTGTCAGCACTGACGATTCTGCAAAGCACTCAGTATTTCTCTCACATCTTCCCTGAAAAAGCACTAAAAGGCCAGACGACAATAAAGCCTGCAATCACTTTTGGCCATTTGCTATTTATATTAATAGATGGCAGCAAGCCTATCTTGCTTGAGCTAAAATTAGGTTCCCGTGTGCAATATTTTACAAACTATGTACATTACCCATGGGCAGATTATTTAATTCTTTTTTCTGATCTGAACCATACCCCTGCCTCTGGGTAGTTTTATATAGCGCAAATGAGACCCGAATGTATCAGAGCGCTTTACACGAGTACTAGTTGCGTTACAGATGGACACATTCATTTTTGTTGGGCACGGGCAGAATAAGTGATTTGCCTGGAGTCACAGGATGTTGAGCGTCCCTGCCGAGACTCGAACCCTTCAACCAAGCTCCTAGGTCGACCGCTCTAGCCGTGAGGCGTTTTTAAATATCGCTGGGAAGATTTGAAAAACTGAGGGCCATATTCTCAAGGAGCTATCACTGAGTTATCATCACCTTAACGCAGCCAAATTTGCGATAACCTTACCACCCCATTCACAACCTGGTGCAAACAGCTCATATCACCAGTTTTCCGGGGATAGCAGCCGCAAAAAACATCGCCAAGGATGACCCCGGCAACTATCGCTAATGAGATGCAGAGTAGGCGATCCCGAGCAAAAAACCCAGACAACACCTCAACACAACATTCTCAAAGACCAACCTGATCTGCGATAAGATCACAAAACATGTGATAAGGCGCATTAGCACCAGGAAACTAACACCTGCTCCGACCTGGTACAAAGTCGGACTACAACTTGCACTACAAAAGAGAGCCCAGCCCAGAGCCACACCTGAAGAACAACAGATGCCATGGAGCCACAGAACATGCATCCCTGAGCCCCAAGAGGGCAACAACACCCATTGCCATCACCCCCAGGACCTCACCTCCCCCCAACCCTTCCGGGGTCCCACTCTGGGCACCCCCCACCCACCCCCAGACAAGGATATGTCACATCAACCACACAGAATCATATACCAAATAACCTGCATGATGTCGCACAATCACATCTGGTGACATGCATGTGTCATCACAAAAATGAGCATAACACATTCACCTTCGAAGCAACAAATGAAAATGTATTCAAATAAACACAGAATAGAAATGAAGACACATGTCGGCTTCCCTCCGGACAATCCATAGGTCACAGCCTGCAAGACAAAAATCATGATGAGAAGGTGTGTCCTGTGCACATCAAAGGACAGAGAGAGAGCGAAGGAGAGAGATAGAGCGAAGGAGAGAGCGAAGGAGAGAGAGACAGCAAAGGAGGGAGAGCGAGAGAAAGACGGACAGAGAAGGGAAGCGAGAGAAAGATGGACAGTGAGGGAGAGCGAAAGAAAGACAGACAGAGAGGGGGAGTGAGAGAAAGACGGACAGAGAGAGGGAGAGAGAGATAGACGGACAGAAAGGGATATACAAACAGATAGGGGGAGAGAGAGCTAGAGAAAATAAGAGAGGGACAGGGAGAGAGAGTGCCGACACTGTGCACCCAGGCCACATTGCCCACCTGCTGCCACTGGTGTGTCTCCAACCCCGTGCCGGTATGTAGTGCAGTTCACCAGATCCCACATCTGAGACAGAGCCGCCATCTGAAACAGAGTCCAGATACCTGAATGGCAAAGTACATACAATTGTAAAAGACATAATCGCCTGACCGCCCCAGCGCACCCAGGCAGCTGCACCTCAGCCCCTCCCGCCGCCCAGTGGTGCATACCTGCCCCTGTGCACCCAGGCCTCACTGCTCACCTTCCGCCACCAGCATGTAGAAAAGAGGGCCCACCACGTGCCGCTGCAAGCCACAATCCCGGGGCTTGCAGACATGGCACCCTCCACATCATGCAGCCCCGCTCCGCAGGCCATCAGGTCTCACATTTGGTGCTGGGTCTTGATTACTCCATGGCAGAGGACATACCAGTGCACCCGGCCTCATCGCAGGCTGCAAACCTGCTCAGCCTCAAAGGTGCCACTAACTCTATGATCCAGGAGGCGACGCCACGTGGCGGTAGGCCCGCGCTACCTTCTGGCTCAGGCCTACACTGCGGTCCAGCAGGGCACACAAAACCTGAACCGTCTGGACCGCCAGGACGGGGCATAATCGCAGGCTGCACACCCGCTCAGCTCTTAAGGTGCCCTTACCTCAGTGCACCGAAAGTCACCGTCCCGTGGCGGTGTGCCTGTGCTGGCAGCAGTGTATCCGGTGCCACCAAGTCTGTGCCCCCACAGTAATGGCCCCTCTATAATTGGGTATTGTGGTGCGGACGCCATCATGTCCCCTCCTGGCCTGCGGAATGTAATGTCGCAGGCCCCTGGGTCTCCATGCCTACATGCACTCTACATGGATACACCCCGAGAGAGGTTGGAAATGGCGTCGTGCACGTGCACCTGACCCTTTTTATTTGCAGGGTCACATGTGCTGTGACGCGTGTGCTGGATGGTTGTGGTTTGGGTGTAAACCAGCCGTGAGGGAGTGGCCGTGGCATGCTGACAACTAGAACTGTTAGCAGCAGATCACTACAGGCGAGTCCTGGCACATGTGGCGTTGTTGTCCTCCCCTGGAGCGTAAGCTTAGTGGGCTGGCCTGGCGTATGCCACTCCAGCGTAAGGGTTTGAACAATGACCCCGGGGATCTGTGCGTGGTTCCGTACGGGGCTGGACAAGGAAGTAACAAATGTGTGTGTCGCTGGTGTTGTGTCAGTGCCACCCGGACGACAATCAACAATGTGTCACCCTGTGAACCAAGTCCAACGACATGAGCCACATGGACGTAAGAGGAATTCACTGACCCCACATTCATCCATGCTGCCACACTTGAAAGACCATAGAGACGACACATCTGTGTGATTCTGAATGTTTGTGGAGTGTTGCATCTGGAGCAGTACAGGACCATGCAAACCCCACTTTCAAATGTTGGCCAATGGAGGGCCAGCCAGAGTCATTCAGGGAATGACCATCCAAAGGAAGTGGAAGAGTTCAGTCCGCAGTCTAATAGCAGTGTCATTGGCGATCAAACAGATTATGGCAGTCCATGTCGAGGTCCAAGTTGAGTGTTGCAGAGTGTGTCAGGGGACAGTGGAAGGTGATGATGCAGAAGGCAGAACCAAGCTGACACCGGCCATGATTCAGAGATGGATACTACCGCTTCCTTCTGACCACGAGGGCAGATTTATCCCCATCTTCGTCCTCTGCTGTTTCATGTGCCTCACATGTGGGTGGTGCTGACCTTTCTCCAGCACTGTGTGGCAGTGACACCTCAGGGGGCGGAGATGTGGATGTAGTGGTAACAGCAGCATGCATCAGCACCAGGCCTTGTAGCAGCAATGCCATGAGGATGGTTTTGAGGTCATTGTGGAACCCAGCTACCTCTCGCCTGTGTGCAGCTGTGGCAGCCGCTCCTTCTGCATTGGCCCGCTCCATGTTCTCCATGAGCCTCCGCATGAGTCCAAACACCCAGGCAAGCTCGCTGGAGCCACTCTGACCAGACAGTCGTTCTTGTCTCACAGTAAAGACTCTAGTGATGTCAGCCATGGTTCGTTGGAGGGCACAGAGCGGACTGTCTGTGTCCATTAGGTACTGTGTGTGGTCCCTGATGGGACTTAGACACCCACGTATGGCATCTAGTTTGTCTGCCATGCGGTGGAAGCCCACCCGCACCTGTTCAGCCAGCTGCTCCTGGCATCCCAACACACGGCGTTGGAAGGCCATGTGTTCTTCGTGGGGTTCCTGGGAGGCAGCTGTGGTGGTGGGTGCTACCTGCAGTGTGGTCTGTGCAGGGGGTGGGTTCTCCTCGTTGCAACTGGGCTACCCTGCTCCTGGAGGTGTGCTGCGGAGACTGTCAGTGAACTCTCAGAGGGCGTTGGAGTCAAAGGTGCCGTGGTCCTCTTCATCATCAGAGAAGAGAGGTTGGGACTGCTCTACAGGAGGTGTGATTGTCCCTCTGCAATGTGACGGAGAGATGCAGTTTAACAATGCGTTCACATGTGTGTTGTCGCATTGTACATGTTTACATACAGACTGTATGACTGTGTACATCGTGGCTGTTTCCGAGAAGCTGCCCATTTGCTGCAGGACGGTGGACATTTTGACAACATCACGGCTGTGTGTTTGTACTTGCTCATTATCAACTCACATTTCCCTGCAATGTGTCTACACCCAGTTGGCACTAGTTGTGTCCTCTGTTCTGTGGTGAACGTGTTGCAGTTTGTGCCACTTCGTTGTCAATGTTGATGTGTTGTGCACGTGATGTGTGTGTGCCGCATTTGGGGGGAGTCACCCCTGCAGCTCTGATTTGGCTGCCCCTTATCCCTTACTTGCGGTGTGCCTCTGACATCTGTGCTCATACAGTGCTGAAATGTTGCATACTTGGGAACATAATTCTCTTGGAGGGAGTTGGGGTCTGGGGCATGATTTGTCTTCAACTGTGCTCTACTTAATTGTGCATGTGTGCCATTGTGCCCATCTCCCCCGTCCCCCCGTCCCTGGTCATTACTCACCCTCTTGCTGTTGTGTCCGGTCCAGTTGAGCAGTGTCCGGTCCCCCAACTCCTGCCACCGTCTCCACACTGATGACTGTGGACACCATTTCCTCCATGTCGTCCAGCTCCTCCTGTGGCGCAGGACTGCCACCTCCCGTCTGCATTGCTGCCTTCCGGTTGTTGGTGAGTTTCAGCTTGGTTTTGCGCTTGACATCATTCCAGCGCCTCTTGACCTCGTCCATTGTCCTCTTCAGCACTCCGACTGCATTCACCTGGTCCACGATGGCCTGCCATAGTCCATTTTTTGTCGCCAATGATACAGTGGAGGTGACGAACAGTTGTTGATCGTGTTCGACCACCTCCGTTATCATGAGCCTTTTCTCCTGCGGACTGATGCGCTTCTTCCTACTCTTCTTCTCCTTGGCTTTCCCTGACCCCGAGGTCCTAGGCAGGTTTGCCGGGGGGCTTGTGGGGTTCTGGTTCTCCTCCATACAAGCTCCGGCAACATCCATGGTTCTTCGCTGTAGTTTGGCATTTGTTTGTCTGTTTTTTTTTCAGCTTTTATGGTGATTGTTCCCGCCTGACGGGTGTGGATTGAAAGCCTGTGGCTGGTTTTCGCTGATTTTTGTATCTCGATTGGCCTAATCGCAGCTTTTTTTGCGTTTGTGTTTTGCATTTTTGAGGCGTGGCGGTGATTTTAACGCAGCTATTTGACGCATTGTCTGGTGACTATAGCATGGTACCGCCGTGTTGTGAATACCTGGTTAACGTGGCGTAAATTTCCCGCGATGGACTGCGATGTTGAGGGTTGCATAAAGTAAGTTTTGCGATGTTATCACACCTTCTTTAGAATATACCCTTATATTGGTAAACACACACCTGTTGCTGCCTATCTATTCGCCAAGTTATGTTGCGTGGGTTATACATTTGTAAAAGCTGCATTTTTTTGAGGTGGCTCTTTCTCCTCCTGTTGAAACCTCCAGCGAAAGTGGCTTTTCCTAGGGCCTCAGTCCCAAAATTTTCACAAACGGTTGTCATTAATCCTGGAAATTCTGAAGTAAGCCAACATTTGAAATATGCTTCAGAATACCAGCATCCATCAATGTGCAAATGCTAAATGTACACATTGGTGCAAGAATGAAAAGGACATAGTCTAGTGGTGCGTTTGACAAAACTGTAGTCGATGATACCTCTTTCACAAAGAGATGAACCACAAGTGAACAAGCACACTTCCACAGGGCACATAAATGAACACAATAGCCTAGCAAGGAGAAGGGGGGGCGGTCCACCCCAAACGGCATGAGTTTAGGGGGTGGCAAACTCAGGGAGCGCCACAGGCGGCAAAAGGCCTAGCTGGAAGCTTCAAGTACGTTGCACAGATATATAGCAGTCATTTGTGACCTCTGTGGCTTGCAGCCCCAGCGGGGAGGGGCACTCATGCCCAGTGTTAGAAGAGCACTGCTATCAAAGTTTTAGACCATTCACAACCATGTCTTGGGAAATCCTGGGGAGGGGGCACTAAAGACCAGAATCCTAAACATTGACCTCTGCGGCATGAGGATGGAAGTCTCGTGCCTCAATCCCGCCTCAGGTTATCGCTGAGACAGATACATGTGCATACTAAAGAAGGGGCCAACAGACTGATCAAGGATGTATTGCATAGTCACCTCCCACAAAATACTTCGCCCCTTTGTGATTTGGGAACATTTGAACTTTTCACTATTAGTACACACATACACTTGCCAAATCCTTTGTGAATTCGAGCTTCTGCTGACTGGTTTGCAAGAATTGTTCTGCTGCGGCCCCCTTGTGGTTTCTGTAATCTTTGCCACACTCCCCCAGCTTCAACCTTCTGAATTTCAAACCTCCACATGCTGCATACCACTCAGTTTTCACTTTTCACGTTGGCTAGCAGCATTTCCTACTGTCAATGTAATGCCACACTCCATTTGTGCAACACCCAATCCTGATTATTTTATGATGACTCATACATATAATTCTCCAGTCTTACACCCGAGATAGCTATGTAGCTTCTTTCCACTTGCATCCCTGCTCTGCCAAATAATCTGGTTTGTTTCCGGGAAGGAGGTGCTGCACCAGCAATGGTCCAAGGGTGGAAGTTGACCAAGAAGCCAGTCTTTTTTTAGAATGATTTGGACTGCCAAATCTTGCCATGTGGTGTTGAACAGTTATCAATTATCTCATAGTGGGTGCCCAAAATGTCTTGAAGGTAGTTTGGCCTGTTTTGCTTTTTTAAGTATGTGATGCAGGGTGTTTTAACTCCAATAAGTAGCAGAGCAATGTGCAGAGAACATTGTTATTTCTACAGGAGCATCTCAAACGCCATGCACTGTGCATAGTATTTTCGGGGTTTGAGTGAAACCAGATTACAGAAACCAGGATGTGACCATAAGAGGGGAACGGCGCATACCACTGGGGTACTATTGAAAATATATTCTCAGACGATTTTTGGATTACACTTTGGATATTGTGGGCAGCAAATGTATTTATATAGCTGAAAAATAGCTGGAGAGGAACCAAGATAAAGTTTTTTGCATTAAACGATTTTTGCTCAAGTGCCCAATGTTCGAATGTGAATTCAGGTCTGGGTTGCACAGGTCAGAGGCTAAAATTAAGAACTCAGAAGCCCAAATATCAGGGGGGTTTTCTGTAGCATTAAGTTCCTTGTGGTGCATGACGGTTTTACCCATCTGTGAGTCGGTAGTTCTGCTTAAAGAAGGAAGTGCTGTAAATGATGTCACTGGTAGTCAAGGCAACAGTATCTGGCTTGTTTACTTTTTAACAGAGCAGCGCGCTTTACCAGACGTCAATGCATGCAATTTCTGGTATTAACAGGTACTTAACCTTGATTTTTGCTGGGCTGAAAGGAAGTACTCCGAATGCCGAGAACAATTAAGGACTACTTAATGGCAAACTTTAAAGTCAAAAGTCGTTGGCGAGTTGTTACATTGCTATGCCGTGAGGTAACTTTGTGAATAAGGGTCAGCTAAAGTCTCCTTTTCAGATTAATAAACCTGAAACACACAAATGCCCGCATATTTCACTGTGTGACAGACACTACTGCAAAACAGGCGTTGGCAAAGTCAGTAGTTCTGGCTTTTTGTTAGGTAATTGATGTGCGAGTTTAAAGTGCAAGTGCAGGAATGGGCAAGTCAATACATGCGAGGCTGATTGTGGATGGATGAATGGATGAGTGACTGGGTGCAGGTTTGAAGCAATAGGCAATTACCTGGGTGAGTGAAAGTGTAGCAGTGGCAGGAGTGGAGAATGCCCTCATAATATCAACATGAATGAGCGAATCAATGTACTCAGTGATCATCGTACCAAGTCAATCTATCATGAACTCGTGAACTCATTCACCTGTTCATACATTCACCTATTCATCCAGCCATCTCACCCATTCATCATCCACCCATGCAATCAACACATGAAGGATACATTCTTTGACTCATTCCTCCACTAGGCAATCCGCACAAAAACACACAATTGATAATTAATGAAGCATCATTTTCATTTTAAAATAAAAAACAATCAATTGGTGATTTAGGCAGACCTAAAATAAGCAACAGCATTATTGGACTGACCATCTGTGTATATTTTTTGTCTTCATTGCATGTGATGTGGTAAACGGCTACAGCCATATCTTGCAAGGACTGAACTATCGCCTTTGACAATGCGTGCGTTCTCATGCATATGCACAATGTTCTATTATGGCTCAATCATTTCCAATATGTTTTTCAAAGGAGTACTGTTTATAGCAGAAGAGGTGTGGCACCGCTGCCAGGGCGACTGACTCCGTAATCTGGAGATCACGGTTCGATCCCCGGCGCCGGCAGCAGATTAGCCTAGCACCATGTGACTCTGGGCAATATCTTGCTTAATCTTCCCGACGGCCCCCAGCGCCTAGAGACCCTTGCGGGTGATTGTTCGCGCTTTACAAATGTGGATTATTATTATAGCAGGCATACCCGCTGAACTGTTCTCCGTCCACCTCTTCCTCACTTCCCATATCCTCTACTCGATCCCCAAATCTAAACACCTTCCCCCACCTGGTGATGCCTTTAAGCGCTTTCCCTTTGGATTATTTCTGAATGAGGTCATAGTTTACTGCTAATAATGGGGGTCAGCAATCCGGAAGGCCATAAGAGTTCCTGGTCATGCAATCCTAAGTGAAATTGCTCAACTCTGGTCTCCATCCCGTGATAAACGTCTTGTCTATTCCATGTATGCTATGAGGGATTTTTTTCATAACTATAATGTGCCATATGTTAGTATACCATTCATCTATGTGTGAGCTACATTGTGTTCCTCATTGGACAGGCGTAATTATTTCGTACATAAGGTTAGCAGATTGGCCAAGGGAAGTAGTCCATTCTGTTGGCTCCAGTTACCTCCGGCATCGATCCCAATAGGATACTGACCAGAGATTCTGAGATTTGTACTCTTGTCATCACTGTTACGCAGTCGTGGCCCGTGCAGGTAAGAGCCTTTGGGGGGTGGGTGGGGGGGGGTCATTTTGATAGAGGACGATGAGGGAAAATTAATTATTTATTTAATTTCCCCTCGTGGTCGTCTGTCGAATCCCCCCCAACCCGGCCCCACCGCTCTTACCTGCAAGGGCCGCTCCTGCTGTTATGGCTGCACATATCGCCCTCCAGAAGAAGCCGATCCAGGGGCAGTCCCATTGAATGTGAGACACTTGCCCCTCCCACCTGCATCCCCTCCAGCAAGAGTCTGGCTTGGATGCATTGATCAGGCGCGTAGGCGTCCCATGGCACTTCAATAATAGTTTTGCGCGCTGTTTCTTTACCCTGCCCACGTGAGATACCATTCTATGCCTTACAAAAAATGACTTCCCATTGTGGGTCTGTCAAAGACTGGTCCAACTCCCGTCCCATTTAAGTTGGTAATGTTTCTTTCGCTGTGTTTCATATTCCAGGAGCATTGCGCTCAATGCTCTTTCGGACATGTTGTTCAGTCATTGTCATATGGAAACATCTGTATCACGTCAGGATCACGTGCTGCACATGTGCACTACGTGGAGGGGTGCAGCACCAGGGCACAAGTCCTAAAAAAAGAAGTGGGGGGACGCTGTCACCGGAAGTGACGAGAAGTGGGGGGACGCTGTCACCGGAAGTGACGTCACAACAGGAATCTCATGGGTATTCATATGCCTTTAGATGAAAGGTGGTCTGCACCCTACCTCGCGGAGGCTGCGTTTAATCCCCCCGCAGTGAATGCAGGTAGACAGACGTTCTGAATAAGCTCTGATCTCGCTCCAGAGAGGCCAAAGAGTGAAGTCCAGCTTTTGGGCAGGGGGGACGGCATCCACCCGTTAAAACCTGGTAAAATAAGTGGGGGGACGCCGTCCACCCGCGTGGTACCCCGACTCGAGCCCTGTGCAGCACCGTACCTTGACTTTGTTATTTCACCTCTCATAGAGAGGCATTGTCTTCCACACAGACTTTTGTCATGCAGCAGGGCTCATACAAGAACACAAACATGCTTTATATATTAAGAATAATACAACATTTAAATATAATGTGGAAGTATTTACGTTGCAACTTTTTATTGAATGTCTAAAGGAAATGCGGGGTCCAAAGCCAAGGATCATAGTTCACTTACAAATGCAATCACCACATTCATTCCAAGATCATTCAACAATTACCTTACTCATTCATCACTTACCAAACAAAAAATATTTTTTCAATTATACATTCACAATAGTAAACAGGTGCATTAATTGATTATTGTACGCCTTACACATATTCAAAGTATTGTTCTTCATCAACCGTTTGAGGTAACACTGCGTTCTAAAGAGCTTCACAAATATGAGTGAAATTACCACATATTCCCCTCAAAGAATATCTTTACCAAAATGCTAAAGATTCTTCTAGTTTTAAGAAAAAATACGGGGAAGCATGGTGGTGACATCATGAGATGCAAGGCCTCAGAATATTAGACTGTTTTGTTAAGCCATCAGAAATAATGAAAGTTGTTGTGGCAGAGCTGATCTATTGGAATCTCTAGGCTCTGTATAATTTAGCTATGTGTCCTTTGCACAATATTTTTACTTACAAATGAATCAAGAGGACTTCTTGGATGTGGCGATGGACTGTGGGTATGCACATTTCTCCCCACTGTAGGCCATGTGATGGGTCCAGACCGGATGCCTCAGGTGGTCATAGAAAGGTGATTTTTTAAAAAGTTGTGTTGAATTTCTGCATAAAGATTCGGAGATAACTCTGAGATTCTCTAATAAAAAGTTACCTTTGTGTGTTCAAAGGTTTGTGGTGTACATTGGCACCCAAATTAAACATAAAAACCTTAAGAAACTCCCCAGTGGTGATTAATGGAAAGGTCTGAAACAACCACACAAGTCAAAGAAGCAAAACATTTGGGGCCTGATTACAATTTGCCTCTGACCCAGATCGCTGCAGATGGGAACCGACCGACCTCAGGTCGTTGATACCGACACAGGAATTAGGATGCAACTGCACATTGTGCGGTAGCAAAACTTCAATTTTTTAATGAGCGCTTGTGCGGCGGGTCAAAATGGCCCGTAGCACAAGCTCTCATTTAAAAGGAAGTTTTGAGGGGAGCACTATAGTAGTCCCCTAGGGCCACATGTAGAGGGCCAGGAGGGAAAGGAAGCCCTGCTAGGGCCCCCCAAAGACACTATCAAACAGCATTCCATGTCATAAAAGCCGACATGGAACTGCTGTTGAAAAGTGGCGTCATAATACCGACGGCGGAAACGCTATCCATGAGGGATTATGAGGCCTTTCCGACTGGTTGACGTGCTCCTTGAGCCCGTTGGAACCAAGTCGGATTTGCCGGCCAGTTTAAACTCCGACTGCCATCATTGCAATAAAACGGTTGGGGCCCGATTCACAGAACTAACTTAAGACAAAATCCTAAACTTACTACCATTTTGGTATTCACAGAAGGCACTTACTCATTTTGGTATTCACAGAAGGCACTTACTCATTTCGGTATTCACAGAAGTTAGGAGTCCTAACTTTAGGACTCCTAAATGCCTTCTGTGAATACCGAAAGTCTTAAAATTAGGATTTTTCTCAATTTAGTAGTAGTAAAGTTAGGACTCCTAACTTTAGGACTCCTAAATGCCTTCTGTGAATACCGAAAGCCTTAAAATTAGGATTTTTCTCAGTTTAGTGGTAGTATAATTAGGACTCCTAACTTTAGGACTCCTAAATGCCTTCTGTGAATACCGAAAGTCTTAAAATTAGGATTTTTCTCAATTTAGTAGTAGTAAAGTTAGGACTCCTAACTTTAGGACTCCTAAATGCCTTCTGTGAATACCGAAAGCCTTAAAATTAGGATTTTTCTCAGTTTAGTAGTAGTATAGTTAGGACTCCTAACTTTAGGACTCCTAAACTGAGAAAAATCCTAATTTTAAGACTTTCGGTATTCACAGAAGGCATTTAGGAGTTCTAAAGTTAGGACTCCTAACTTCTGTGAATACCAAAGTGAGTAAGTGTCTTCTGTGAATACCAAAATGAGTAAGTGCCTTCTGTGAATACGAAAATGGTAGTAAGTTTAGGATTTTGTCTTAAGTTAGTTCTGTGAATCGGGCCCTTGGACTTTAAGCCTACAATGTCGGATGGAAAGCCCCTGATCAGCAGCTTTCTGATCGACATTGTAATTATGCCCCCCCATATGTTAAGTGTGAATGAAAATGAGAATGGGCTAAAAGAATTGCTTAATTACAGTTAGAGTAGCTCCTTGACAAAGCACATCTCACAAATAATACACAGTACTGCTAAGAAGAAGTACATAGCTCACTTCCTATAAAAATAAAGCAAAGGCAATGTGATAATCGAACAGCGCTTGGAAAGAACTAAATCAGAGACTTCGTCCCTATAATATGCAAGTTCACGGAGTTCATCGTGCTGTCAAAGCAGCTTATAGAATTTACTTAAACCATGAAACTGGTTCTCATCTGGGCTGCTGTCAATTGGTGAACAGACTCTCTCCATCCTGCAAAATTAATTATTTTCAGTGTGTTTTAAATAACTGGCACATTTCTCTTATTGTTTCTACTGGTATATATCTGTTTCAATAGATGATCATAAGAGTTTATTTTTGTTTCTAGATTGTAGATGTGATCTGCCTGCCTTTATTAAAGTAAAACATTGACAAAGGAGCATTACCACAAACCATTACTAGGCGACAATATTGAATCAGACACAAAGTACTTCCTATGCCAGGCTGCAGTCCCTCAGGTCTTTACTGGAGGTCTTTTAGACACTTCCATTTAACTACTGCTGCATCAATTTCAGGAACCCAGAGATAATGAACAGAGCAATAATTGCTTTATTTCCTTTTGAACGTCTCCTTCCAAAGCTTGACTGTGCTTTTGAGCACTGTAGATTCTAAAAAGGGTAAGGCATCAATGCATTAATTTACATATTTACTCTTGCAGGTGTAAAGATTTTTACATGATTTCTATAGGTGAAATAAATATGCCAGTGCTGGATAATGATGATGACAGTCATTAGGATATTAGGCCAGTCAGTAGGCCCTGGAGACCTGGGTATTGCAGGCTGACAATATTGGTTGTCTTAAGAGCTACGGATTGCTGATGCCGGAAAACCTTGGGCCTGATACACAAAGGGCCTCCGCACTCGTGGCAGAGACCCCACAGTCATGCGGAAGTCTCCGCACTTGGACGTAATGTACGCAATGAGAATTCTTATTGTGAAGATTCTGCCCCGAGTGTGGAGGCTTCCCCGCGACTGCGGGGCCTCGGCCACGAGTATGAAGGTCTTTTGTGAATCAGGCCCTCTGTGTCAAAGAGCTGCTAGAAACTGAAGGGCAGGAGGACATGTTTCTGTACTATTCTTCTTCAAAAAAGAAAGAAAGCTCCACCTAAAAGCATCTGAAAACTTTACAGGCCAGGAGGCCTGCAACAAATTCTCCTCGCGGCTACCATGTGCCTGCAACAGCAAAATGCAGAAAACCCATTCTGTTTTGGCCCAACGTAGCAGGACAATGCACATTTGCTCCTCTCTCATATGGGGCTGCGCAGTGAGTCTCCAGGGCCGCTGGCCTGAAGAAACGTATACCATGTTCAACAGTTTATTATGTACCTCTCGGAGCAAGATCCAGTGCCCTGGGTAATCAGCCTGTGATGTCACATGTGGTACTTGACTCCCCTTATCTTCATAGAGGCCGTAGGGAGGCTCGGTGCTCTCAGGGTGTCAGCTGGCTTAGAGCACGTCATGTTCACACACCAACTTACCCCACGATGGGGCCTGAGAGCATATCAGCACCAGGTCAAGGGAGCCTCAGGGCATTGTAGAGGCAGCCTCTGAGGCCAAGCTCCCCCAAGACTCACAAAATCTGCCTGTTGCCCACCTCACTTGATACACTAGCAAAAGCCATGTGAGGAGAGAGGTGGGAGGAGAGAAAGCAGATGGCCTCCTTGCCAGCATGAGAAGAAGTGCCTCTGGAGGGGGGAGCATATGGGTTTGGGCTGTGCCAGCGTGCAGGCGCCCCTCCCCCACTTGGGAGCAATGGCGCTTGAGGAACAAGCAGGGGTCTCCCCAATGAAGACTTTGTTTTAAATCCAAAGAAGATGAGAAAAGAAAGTACATGTGATATAAACAAATGCAGCTGTACATCTTGTGGTCTCACTTCAACACCAAGCAAAGCACACATATTCCTTTGATTCCTTCAGATCCCACAGTAAAACAACGTGGACTCTTCTTTCCATCCTCCACAAAATACAAACATTCCCTTCATTCCCTCACATAAAAAGAGAAATGTTGGGCAAGTGTCACACAATAACCCATTAAAAATAAACAATGATTAGCAATGGGTCCTGCGCTGACACCTAAAATTAAAAAAGATCCGCAGTCTGCAACCGATAGTTGTTACCCCCTAAAACAAGTTTTGCTCTTTTCTTTACCAAGTACATTTTCATATTATCTGTACCTGAACACACTGTGACTGCCCCAAGGTGGACATAAATACGTACTTGTGTGACTTCTAGCCCATAGGCCTATACCAAAAAACATTGACAGGTTCCTGCAAATTGTGATATAATTTACATTTCTTGTAAAGAGAAAGGATATTCTTTCCAATTTTCTTAGCTAAAATGTTTCCCAAACCTCTGTTTTTAACAATTTTATCCAAAATATCCAGTTGAAAATGTAGGATTTCTGTTTTTTTTACACACTTTGGGCCTCATGTAGGTAGCATACCAGTTACCACTTCTAAAATACCGAACGATACCGAATCGGTATTTTAGAAGTGGTAACTCGTATGTAGGTAATGAGTCGGTATTTCTTACCGATTCGTTACAATTCGGTAATTACCGAATCGGTATTTACCGATTCGGTAATGAGGCATACCTTCCCATTGAGGGGAAGGTATGCCTCATTACCGAATCGGTAAATACCGATTCGGTAATGGTGGAGAAAATGCAAGGGTGGCAGGGTGTCACATTGACACCCTGTTGCACCCCTGATTCGGCCATGTGTGCACATGTGGCACACATACATGCCCTAAGGGCATGTATGTATGCCACATTGCACACTGCTACGCGCTTCCAAATGCATACACACATTCATTAATTATTTACCACCAACTAAAAGTTGGTGGTAAATACCGACTCATGAACACACACACACACTCCCCCTACATATCATTTCTGAAATCGGAATTTACCGATTCGGTAAAATTACCGAATCGGTAAAATTACCACATCGGTAACGTTACCGATTCGGTAATTTTACCGATTCGGTAGTTTTACCGATTCGGTAAATTCCGAATTCAGAAATTGACCCCCTACATACCAATAGCCAATATACCGGTCGGTAACGGTATAATTACCGAAAATCGACCGTTACCGACCGGTATATGGCTACCTACATGAGGCCCTTTATCACCATCCAAATTGGTTTCTTACCTGCACAGTCAGATCTAGTTTTACGCTTTTTGGCATTTCATTGTTTACCGGTTTGAAGAAAAAAAAACTTGTCTGTGTAAGATTGATATGGTAACTTCTAATGTAGAGAAAACTAAAACCATCTTTGCAGACTGGTGCTTACAACCTCTTTTTGATGTTACCCTTGCACAAACCCTTAGTGTGAATGTGATCAAACCTTGCATACATGTGTTTCTGGGAATTTGTGCTCGCCAATTATTCTGCACTTGCAAGATTTTAGGCAACACCACAATTTGAAATATGCTAGGATTAGCCTAAAAACTAGCTTCAAAGAAATCCGTCCAAGCACCTGTTCTTTAAGTATATAAATTGTTCTTGGATAAAAGGGCAGCCCTTATTTGATTTGACAATCAGAATTCAGGAAACATTCAAGTTGTAAGGAGAACACTACAAGCACTTTTAAGAATGTGTGGTAAAGAAATGAGTATGACAGAGCAAACGCCAAGCAGGAACAATTCTTACTCACAGTTAATGGTGGAGCATCCAAGCGGCAGAACTAGATGAACTGGGCATTTGGTATGTATGTCAGTTAAAAGAAAAGGGTTCGGTAATCTTGCTGAAACTTTTTAATTTCGAATTTCACTGTCTGACTGCAGCGATCATCAAACTAGGTTTCATGGTGCTGTACCTGATGATTTATGGTAAGAGTGGATCATTGAATGAAAAGAAGATTTTTTTAGGCTGTTCTAAAACAGTTGACGGAGAGTTGCATTTGGAAGGGTAGAGGAAGAGCTTTTGCTGCCGCAATGGAGAAAGCTGTGTCACCTGATTACGTCAACTTGCATTCACAGCTTTCTCTACTGAAGTTACGACTGATGGTCTCTTATTTGCTTGCTAAAAGTGGTGGAGGAGAGTAAAACAATTCAAGGTTATACTTTCAATTTAGTCATCCTTTAAAGGACCGCAGACTCCGAATTTCAATTTTGTGGGTTTATTATAAGGCCAAAAATAATTGAATATAAACACACCTCAGTATCAGAGTATATAGATACATGAAAATCAATACAGAGCTGAGTCTAGGAATATAATTCATTCGGCATAAAAGGCATAAAGTAATGAACTCCAAAATCAGAATACAGCAGAGAATAGAAGCTGAGTCCAATTTTCTTTTCATCTGGGTGGAAAACAAAAACAAAAATCTCTTTCCCTACACTGCTCTAAATGAGGGTCCTACCAATCTCTCTTTTGTCATATCCCAAAAGTGTCAGCACGTGTTGACTTCCTAAGAAGTACTCACGTCAAATGGGTCTGATAGCTTAAAGCTATGGAGCTCACTCTAAGATGCTCCTTCTTCTCTGAAAATAAGCAGAAGACCCCAGAATCAGTCCCTGCACATCATACAAAAGACAATGTTCAACCCACAATACGTCACATGAGGAACTTTTTCAATTGCAGCGTTTTCAGTAGCTTTCCACGGGAGCTTTAATTAATTTTTCTTCGTCTTCCAGTGGCCTTGGGTTTCAGATAGGCCAGGCACGAAAGGAGTCCTCCCTTCTCTCCTTTCAGACTTTTTCAAAGAGATTCCGGGTATCTCCTTAAATCTAAGAATAATGAGGCTGAATTCCTGCACCTGCAGTATGATGAGAACACACTATCTTCGAGCACAAAAAGGATTCATTTAATTATTTCTTGAGCAACCAAGGAGAAACAAAACTCAAAACAACTTACAATTTGGGCCTACAATTCAGGCAGCTTAAACTAAACACAGTATACACTGCATGAATATAATTTCATCCTGCACATTACACATACAGGAATTATAAGTGTCTCTAATACATGTAAAATCCTACTTGAATGTGCACACCACAATTTAATGCTACTATAACATGAATAAATGCATCTTTATAATTATGAAGCACTGCAAATAATAAAATACATGTGAGTGCGTTTCAACCATGAGTATAGTGCACCCATACAATTTAGCGTTCTGTAAGCGGTCTTTCAGTTCCCCCCTCTTATGACTAGTGTCACAACATCAACATTCTATCCTCTCACAGTTTTCTCCTAAACAGAAGTTGTAGCTTGTCGTCCCTGTCTAAATCTTTCTAACCCTTTAAGGTGCAGATAATGACTGTCCTGCAGTCGTTCTAACTGCTGCACACGCTTTTTCAGGGAATTTTCATTATGTCGTGTCTTTTGCCACTTGATGGCTCCCAATAGTACAATTATACAAATTACAGCTATTATGATAGGTTTCAAGATGTATCCCATTATTCCTTGTCCCAGACTTCCAAACCAGCTTCCAACCTATCCAAATCCCTTACCAATTTGTTCCCAGAATCTATCAGCAGCCAGATCCTGTAAATCTTGATGTATTTCTGAAATGTTCCTAATGTACTTCTGTATATCCCGACTATTGTCAGGAATATACGTGCAGCACTGTTGAACTTTCAATAATTTACAGACTCCTCCGGCGTTTGCTAATAACACATCAAAAGCAAGACAATTTTACGACCATAGCCCTTATCGAAACCATCTCCCCATCTACAAGTAATAGAATTTGGGCTGTATTCATAGAGAGCTTATCCACCAACGCTGCCAACTTTCTAATTTTCACGTCATTCAAAATCACACCCACACTAGGTATCATGGCTCCAAATACATCCCCAACAATTTCTCCCGCACTTACGCTATGTTTTCCTCTGTGAGATCTTTTCCCTTCCAAAGACCATAAATCATCGACATGAAAAATTTTGGGAAATACCACAGCCAAATGACATGTACCATACCAATTCTTAGCCAGTTTCACATAAGCATTTTTTCCACATACAAAATACACATTTGGCACTATCGTTAATTTATCCAATAGCGCCTTTCTAATCGACTCCCCAATCAGGAAAATGTGTTCGTACTCACTCTCACCCACAAATATCTTGTCATAATATGTTGACGGGTGTCTAGTGCCCAGTTTTCCTTTTTGCTTAAAGTCTAAAGCTATTGGACCAGAACTTCCCTTTGCCTTATGATCTAATTCTTCCTGTGTCCATGGAATAACCTTATGTTTCGGATCTGGTCTAAATAAGGTCTGCCTATGCCGATCTTCTATCTGATCCACAAACTTCTTTTCGATGTCAGATAACATGCAGGTCAAATTATGTCTATGGGCATATGATGTATCTAAGGTAATAGTAGGCAGAAAATATGTAGACATCCTCTCTACTTTCTTATAGTAATCATATTTATTTAGGTACTTAAGCACTGGAACTTCTGAGAGTACCACATCATAATTTGAGAAGTAGTACTCAAAATGTGCCTTACTATAAAACATGCTCAACAATACACTACATGTAATGCCATACGTCACAGACAAATTATGATATTGAATGCCTTTTACTGATGCTGGCAGTTGCATACTCACGTAACAGTCTTTCGCTTCCATTGTATCAACGTACTCATACAACAAACGAGCATATGCATTCAGCGTGAAATCACCTTTTGACAAATCTACGTGTATCATCTGACTGGTTTCCCTGATCATCTCTCTATCTTTTGCGGATGCACCCCTTCTAAATCTGAGACAGGTGGTGTAAGTGTTGCCTGTTCCCCCTTCCCTTCAGCATTTTGAGACTCAACCAAAGATGTAACAATCACCTCAGTTATGACAATAAGCACTACAGCAATAAGGGTACCAATTATGCATTTCTGCTTGCGTCTTGAGTTTCCAGATTCCATTTTTTTTTAAAACTCTTTTTATTTACAAAAATAAACTTGTTGGTCATTTTACATTTAAACTTATAGATTTTACAGTGTTGCATCCATAGAATACAATACAAAAATATCACTTCAAGGATAATAGTACTCAAGCTGGTATCAGTACAGGACCATTACGGCGTTAATGATTTGTCAAGGGAAGAGAGCATGGGAGGTTCACACAAATTTCCACGGTATTCATTCCATTTTGACCAAACCGCCACCCATTTCCTAGGGCACCCGTGCCGTATATCATGTCTTCTCTTGCAGCATGCACCAGTCCATGTCCTTCTACCATTCGCTAATCATTGGAGGTGTTCCCGCTCCCCATTGGCGTGCTATATTTCGTTTTGCAATTGCCTGTCCAAGTGTTGCCCACATTCTACCTTTTACTGACAAGTTCGTGGGCTCCCAGATGTTCAAGAGGCACCTTTTAACTTCAGGTCGTAACCTTACCTCCCAGACCGCACTCATACAATCGTGTACCCGCATCCAATATGCTTGTTTTTGAGGGCATTCCCATACTATGTGAAGAAATGTCCCCATCTCCCCACACCATCTTCTACAAAGCCTGTCCTCACTCTTCCCCATCAGCACTAGTCGTGTACCTGAGATGTATACACAGTGTAATATTTTAAGCTGTATCAGCCTCAGCTTTGCCGATATCGCCACCTCTTTGGGGGATGAAAGTGCCTCTCTCCATTCCTCATCATCAATCTCCAAACCATCAGTCTCCCATTTTCTCCTGGAGTGCGTATAAAAATCGCGGCAGCGCCATCATCTTAAATAGAGCTGCCCGACCCAGCAGCGACAGCGGGAGATTCTTCCAAATGGCCGTGTCCCTTTGGAACCTTTGCAGAGGTGGCAGGAGGTTCCTTTCGTAGCGGGTCGTCACATCCCTGGAGATAAAAATTCCAAGGTACTTGAACCCTTCCGTGGCTATTTGGATCGGGCAGTCACGCGGGATGGACGGAGGGGAGCCATGTAGTATGTACAGTAATGATTTCCCCCAGGTAATGCTATACCCTGAGTTTTTCCCAAAACTGGTAAAGATATCTAGGGCCACACTGAGGGATTTAGAGGGGGAGGCAAGATACAATAGGATGTCATCAGCATATAATGAGATCCGGTCCTCCCACCCATCCGTCCATCTGAGCCCTTGTAATGAGAGGTCTGTCTTATCCAGGCCGCAAGAGGCTCCAAGCAGAGGGCAAAGAGCAAGGGTGAGAGGGGGCAGCCATGTCGCATCGCCCTCTCCAGTGCGAAAATCTCGGAGATCTTGTTGATCACAACCACCTGGGCTAATGGCTCAGTATAGAGGAGGCGCACCCACCGGATGAAATTAGGACCAAAGCCCAACCGTTTAAGGACCGCCATCATATAAGGCCATTCAAGCGTGTCGAATGCCATAGCGGCATCTAGCGATACCACAACCGCATCTTCCTGAATCATGTGGCAGCGACCCATCACGCCGTGGAGCCGTCACAGATTGAGTGCTGTGTTACGGTGCGGCATGAAGACCGATTGGTCTGGATGAATCAGTTTGGTGATTATTGGCTTAACCCTATTTGCAAGGAGCTTCACCAGTATCTTAGCCTCTGCATTTAATAACGATATTGGCCAACTCAATAGGGAGGCCGTTGAGGCCCAGGGCTTTCCCAGGCCGCAGGTCATTAATAGCCTTTGCCAGTTCGGCGGTGGTGAGTTCGCCGTCCAAAGTCTCTCGATCATCCTCAGCAAGTGTGGGCAGCTTAATGTCGGCTAAGAGTGCGGAGGAATCCTCCTCCGATCGCTCCGTCCCTCTGCTATATACTCTTTTGAAATGTGCTGCAAACTCGCTAATTATACCCTGAGGTTCAGTAAGGGGGGGCCCCCTCAGTCTGAAGCTCGGCCACCACCCTCTGCATCATCTGCTTTTTGTCTAACCAGGCAATTAGTTTGCCCGCTTTGTCCCCTTGATCATAGAGTCGGCCTCCTCTGTCTCTTGCTAGGTTTTTAGCGGCCTCAGTAGCTAGGTCCTTATACTCAGCCGCTTTCAACTGCATTTGATGCTGAGCCTCTAGGATCCCATGCGCCTGTGCTTCCCCTTCCAAAACGAGAAGATCATGTTCGATGGTAAGCATTTGTGCCTCCCTTTCTTTACTCTGGCCGACAATTTTGGAGAGGGCTTCACCCCTCAGTACAGTCTTAAATGCCTCCCAAAGGATAGCAGGGGAGTCCACTGTCCCAACATTGCCATTGAAATATTGGTCTATCGAGCGAGTGATCTCCCTCTTAATCCCGGGATTGCATAAGAACCAAGGGTTTATGGGCGCCACACATCCTACTTTTTGTTCCCCAATGGTTAAGTGTGTCCACAAAGGGGAATGATCCGATATACCCCATGCCAGGTGTTTAATCTCTTGAACCGTAGTGTCGTGCTGCAAAGGAGTAAGTAGAGTCTATTCTGGAAAATGTATGGTGTGGTCCCGAAATGTACTGCCGTAGATTTGGGTGGCGCATACGCCAGAGGTCAACTAGTCCAAATGCCTCCAAAAGATTGGAGAGCCACATGTACCCCGTCGCAATGTTCCGAGTTGGGTGTCAATCCCGTTCTCCCGACACCACTGCGTTGAAGTCCCCCCCAATTAGAAGCTGCCCCTCGGGGAGGGAGAGGAGAAGTTTACTCAGGTCCTGGTATGATTGATTTTGGAGACCCGGTGCGATATATTCCGTCACTAGGTTAAGTGTGCGTCCTTCCCACTTTCCCGTGAGTACCACATAGAGGCCCAGCGGGTCCGTCTCTGAGTGTTCAATGACCATTGGAAAGTTACGGCGCACCAAAATTCCCACCCTGCGGGATCCCGTGGTGAAACCGGCATGTGTAGCCAGTTTATAACCCCATCTGTTAAGTGCTTGGCACGTATTACCAATGAGGTGCGTTTCTTGCAAGAGGACAATATCTGGGAGGTGCCGTTTAAGAAATTGGAGTACCTCTCTTAAGCTTGTCTCCCAACCCATTAATGTTCCAGCTAAGGATCTTCAAACTTTTATCCCACCTTGTAGTCATCTCCGAAAGCTATGTCAGCACGTTGTCCATAGTGCCTGCAACATCGCGCCTTCCCACAACGACATTCCCTACCTGACCAACCGAGTCCCCCACCTCTTCGAACATCACAAACCACCCACAAATAACAATAGAACTATCATTTTCCCCCGCCTCCCCCCAACCTGCTACCCTGCCACGTAGGTTTACAACTACCCACAATCCCAACTAGCAGAGCACCTTTCGCCCCATACAAAGGAAGGAGAGAAAAATCCCCCCCCTTCCCGCTTAAGAACTGTTAGGTGGGGAGTGCGCTAGCACCAACTCCAGCCGTCGAGCGCCATTCCCTATATCTGCAGTAACTGTTCAAGCATATGCATGCACATTACGAATAGGCTCCCATGTCCCCTGCAGTGCTTTCCCGATCCCCTACCGAATGTGTCTCTTAATGTTCCGTGGCCAGCCGAGCATTCCGCCTGTGTAATGCAAGTACTGAAAGTCAGACAATGTCTCTGGCCCTTCCCGTGTAAATTCACCCCCTTCCGGGCATGGAGAAAGCAGCCCCCACACTGTTAGTACCATCCCGGGCAAGCCTTCCCCCTAATATCGTAGAAAAGATTATACATTACAGTTTGGTTTGCAGCCATCTGGGAACGCAGCCCTCCGATCAACGCAGTTCCGCTAATGTCTCTGAGCACCATGCATGTACGAGCTGCGGGATCTCGATCACCATGAGCGCTGACTTGTTCTGTTCGTATCAGACCTGCCATCTAGGGATCCCGGTGACTTGGCCCGGGTATCTCTCCAGTCATCCCCTGCCGCATTTGCCGACGTCTGCAATGCTCCTTTGTCTAGCCAGTCCTGTACCTCTGAAGGCTTGATGAAGAAAAGGGATTTGCTGCCATCAATTACTGTGAGCTTTGCTGGGAAGAACATTATGTATTTGATACCTTTACCCCGAAGCACCGCTTTCACCCCATCAAATGATCGTCGCTCCCGTTGCACCTTGAGCGGGAAATCAGGGAAGAACCTGACTATTGCATTCTCATATTGTAGGTCTCCCATCTGTCTGGCGGCTTGCAGGATGGCATCCCGATCCCTATAGTTGAGGATTTTCACGATAAAGGTTTGCGGCAGGGTTCCGGGTTTAGGCTTGGGGATCGGCGCGCAGTGCGCCCTTTCAACGGAGAACATAGCAGAGAGCTGAACCGGTTTCAGCCAGTTAAGGATCAGATCCTCGAGGAATAGGTCCACACTAGGCCCTTCTGAACCCTCTGGAACACCCACCACGCGGATGTTGTTCCGCCGGGCCCTCCCTTCCTGATCTTTGAGCTTCAGGGCTACTTGACGGTGTTGGTGGACTAGTTCGTTAACCCTCTGTTCAAGCTTCTTGGAGGAGGCCTGAAGCTCCCTGATATCCGTCTCGTTACTTCTGACCTTGTCCGATGTTTTGTTGAGATCCGCAAGCAAAAGATTCATTTCAATGGACACTTTATCGATTTTCGTCTCGAGGGTGGTCCCTAGGTTTTGTATAGCTGCCATTATGGAAGCCAAGGAGGGTTCCGCCGATGCTGGTTGCTCCCCCATTGCCCACTCAGTCTGAGGGGCTGCCCTCGGGATTGCATATTTATCAAGCTTGTTCGTTTGGGCAGCCGCCGCCCCTTTAGGTTTCATGTTGTGATCCCCTCGTCAAACCGCCAGCTACCAGGGTATACTGCAATCTTGCGTCACTTGCCCGTTAACGTCCCGCAGGTGGGTAGCAATCTTTTTCTTCCGGCCGGTTCGTCCCTCCTTGATATAGCTGCGCAGCCCCCTTCTGCGGTTCCCACCGCCGCTCAGCAGGAGTTGCGTCTGCCCGCAGTGGCAGGCCTTCACACCCCGGTCAGGCACGCATGCCGCGTACCGACCAGGTCTTCCTCGTCCGCCATCAGCTCCCAGTCCACACTCCAGCCAGCAGAAAGGGAGAATAGATGCGCTCTTCTTGGGCCCCCTTCCTGTACGAGGGCCTGTGCAGCTAGGTTGTTATGCAGCCAGTAGTGATCTCTTCCGGGTGAGCTTCAGTACCCTCACCCCATCATAGGCTGCCACACACTCTTTCCCCCTCCGTACTTGGCTCTCCGACGTATGGGCAGCGGAGACCAATCCCCGGCTGTGTCGCACTACGGCTTGCTTATGAAGGGGCCCATTTTCTACTTTGAGACTGGGCCGTAAGGTCCTGGGCCGCCGGGGCACAGCTAGCGGTGATCGTGGACGCGGGGTCTGGATGTCGTGCAGCGCGGCCCACAATCAGTAACCACCACAGCCCTCATGCCACCGCTACCCTCTGTCCTTGCAGGGGCATGCAGCAAGCCGGCAATCCTTCCCACCACCACCTTCAGGGTTCTGTCTCACCGCCCAGTATTTATGCTGTAGTTCTTGGGGCCGGTTGAGGGCACCAAGGCCAGGTCTGCCCTCGGTAGGCAGGTGCCCCCGCTGGTCATAGATGCAGGCTGTCCCGCAGGTCTTGTGTCCAGGCTGCATCACAGGTTAAATGATGCGTGCTGCCGATCAGCTCCCGGGCCGCCGCTTCAATTGGGTGCATACCGCGTGTGCAGAGGCACCTCCACACCTCCGAACACCAACCTCGGCCTCCGGTACACACAGGGGCCGCAACTCGCCACGCGGTCCCCTTCTGCCTCCAGCGTTAGTCTGGCGGAGGGCGCCAAGGGTCAGCCATGCCCCCGACAGCAAGCACCGCTACAGGCCCCAGCGCCGGGGCGTTGCGTACGCAATAACTGGTAGTGCCCGCTGCCCGCGTCTCAGCTGCTCCCAGGCATCTCCTCCCGCCTCAGGCACACCGCGGCAACAGAGGCGTCTTCGAACCTCCAGGTCACAGAATCCGGTAGCGCAAACTTTTACCAGGATCTGCCAAACTTTTCGTAGTGCTGCATTTAGGAGTATTGCCGGATTTCTGGGGAATTAGGGCTTCGCTCCGGCGGAGCTCGCTCCTAAGCGGCCATCTTTGCTGGCACTTAGCCACGTCCCCCAGATTCCATTTTTGAACCATTGATTGGTCTTGAGGCACAAACTAAATCAACAAAAGTCTCTTTTCTTCTTTTCTTTGCCTTATCCTGTTATTTACAATGTCCTTTTTTTTCCCTTGTCCATTCGATTGTTGCAATATTCAGTCCAATAGTGCTAAACCTATTGTAGAGATGTAGTCAGCCCTAGCCCTCAGTTCTTTTTCTACTGAAAGTCTCTAATTTTAAATCTTCTTTCCACTTGGGTCTAGGTTATCTTCTTTCTAAAGCCTAAGAAGTTCTTCTTTCACAGTTCAAGCTTCATCATTAATGGTACTAGATCCAAGTATGGTAAGAACAAGCTGCAGAATCTCTGCACAAATTTCTCCCAGTTCCTGTGCAGTGGGCTGTCGACCAAAAGTAGGGAAAGCAACCTGGTTAAGGATCAAAAATCGCAAACCACTCAGCCTTGGTGAATCAGGGACTGTCAGTGTTAGGACTCCGAAAGCCTCAACTCCAGGTACCAGCAACTGAATATCAATCGATAGGGTGCCCTCTCCGTAACTCACTGTGCCTGTCCCCAACCTCCCGGAATTCCTTGGTCTCTACATCTGCAGCCAGGTATGTCCACTCAGGAGATGCGTACTTTTGAGACGGTACCCTCTCTCTTCTGGATCGTCTTAGACCATCCGGTCTTTCTTCGGTTTCACTTTGATCTGATTCAGACGTTTCATTAATTGGAGCGAGATGTTTCTCAGATGCAAGCCTGTTTAGCCTTTCTTTTCTTGTCGGCCACTTTTCTGCTTCATCACCTGCTCTCCTCTATTCCTTTCGATCTGATCCTTCTGCAGCAGGCCGCTCACTCTGATCTCGTTCAAAGTTCACTTCTGCAATCTTGTCTATTTCAGGTTCTGAACTCAACTCTGGAACAGGTTGATCTCTTCTTTCTTGCTCAGTTGATTGTTCAGCCTCATCACGAATGCTCACAACTTGATCTGTTCCTTCATTGTCTATTGCATTCTCAGTCGCTGTTCTCGGAACAAGGGGAGTCATTTCCTCCAGAGGCTCTGGAACTCGACGAGTATGCGAAGCGTGAATCTAGTTTGGTAATCCTCCACACTTCTCAGCTGTACTTGTGACCAAAATTACCTAGTATGGTCCCTCGCCAGCGAGCATTAAGGCAGCTCTTCCTCATGTGCTTTCGGACCAGCACCCAGTAACCAGGGTTCAGATCATGCAGCAGGTCTCTCGAGGTGGATGCAGTCGCAGCCTCGACCTGGTGAGACACAGAATTAACAACATCAGCCAGTCCCCTAAAATAATCCAATACCAAATCATCAGTGATGCTTATCAATGCTGTAGCTGGCACCGTAGGCAATTGCATAGCTCTGCCCATCAATATCTCATGAGGAGAGAGCCCTGTCCATCTATCAGGAGTAGTACGCAGACTCATCAACACCAATGGCAGCGCTTCTGGGCATTTCAATGAAGTTGACAAACAAACTTTTGACACCCTCATCTTGATTGTGCCATGTATCTGCTCTACAAGACCAGAAGCCTCGGGCCTGTAACTACAGTGCAATCTCTGATCAATATTCAAAGCTGTACACAACAATTTCATGATTTCATTATGAAAGTGTGTCCCCCTATTTGTCTCCACTGGGTCGGAAATCGGAAACGCAGTATCAGTTCCCTTAGGAGCAGTTTTGCCACTGTGAGACTGTCACATCGTCTAGTTGGATATGCCTCAACCCAACGTGAAAAGATACACACCACCACCAAAACATATCTTAGCCTATTACACCTCAGCATCTCAATAAAGTCCAATTGTATCCTATTGAAAGGACCTCCTGATCTTCCAATGTGACTCATCACAACCACGGTTCTCTTTCCAACATTCATTTGTTGACAAGTAACACACCTGTGACACACTGCTTCAGCACTAACACGAAATCGTGGGTTAAACCAAGTCTGCCAAAACACTCGAACCATGGCATCTCTCCCAAGATGAACTGCTCCGTGAATCTGCCTTGCCACTGGGCTCAATAAAAAATTGGGTAGTACTGCTCTGTCATTTGTTGACACCCAAATGCCATCTTTTCTCTTTTCACAGCCTGCTCTAACCCATGATGCAGCTTCCTCCTCTGAGACCTCATCCTGCAGCCGCTTCACTTCATCCCAAGTATCGGCTACAGCTAACATCATGCTGAGCCCGGTCTCTTCTGTGCTCTCTCCTACATATTCTCCATTAAAAACACAAACATGTATAGCACAAAAACTAGCTACTTCATCAGTGTAGTTATTTCCTTTTATAACAAAATCCTCTCCCCTCCCATGGGCTGCACATTTTACAACTGCAATCTCTTTAGGTTTCTGCAAAGCTTCTAACAATTGCCGCACAATTTCTCCATTACAGATTGGGGATCCTGAGGACGTCAAAAATCCCCTCTGTGACCATAACTGCCCAATATCATGAACCACTCCAAACCCATTTTGGCTGTCCGTATAGATAGTCACTTGGACTCCATTTGAGATGGTACAAGCCCGTATCAGAGCAATAATTTCGGCCACCTGAGCTCAGTATACTCTTTTCAAACAGGCAGCGTCCACCACCCCCAAGATGGTGCACAAAGCAAACGCTGCTCTCAAACACCCTTCATTGTCTCTTAAACATGAACCATCAACAAAAAGGATCAAATCAGATTCAGATAGAGGTCCATCAACAATGTCAGGTCTGGGTTTGGTAGATAGCTCAGTAAAATCTAAGCAGTCATGCTCTTCACAATCCTCTTCTTCCTCTTGCGGAACAGATAACAATGTGGCAGGATTCAAGGTGGTACAGCATCTCAGTGTAGCATTTTCAGAAGCCAATATTACCTGCTCATACTTTGTAAGTCTGTTATTCGTTAGATACTGTGTCTTGGTTCTTCTCATTAACAATTCTACTGAATGTGACACATAAACGATAAGTGGATGACCCATCACTATGCTTTCACATCTCTCAATGCTGACACCTGTTGCAGCAACGGATTTGAGACATCCGGGCAATGCAGAAGCTACTGGATCTAGTGTAGCTGAAAAGTAGGCTACTGGCCTACGGGCACCTCCATGTGCCTGTACAAGGACCGCTAACGCACATCCCTCCTTCTCACAGCAAAATAGCAAAAACGCTTTGTTATAGTCTGGCATTCCCAGAGCTGGAGCACGACATAGGCTCTCTCTCAGCTCGTGGAAGGCTCTCAAGCAATCGTTATCCCACGGTACTGGATCACCAATGTCCTTTCGAGTCAATCTCAATAGTGACTTTGCTTCCAAGGAAAAATTTGGGATCCACTGTCGACAATAGCCGACCATTACCAAAAACATGCAGACTTCTTTTTTGTGTTTTCGGAGTTCCCTTTTGCAGAATCGTCTCTCTGCGATCTGGTGACACTCTTTGTTTTCCCTTCTCAATCCAGTGACCTAGATACTGAACTTCAGTCAGACAATACTGAAGTTTGTTTGGGGACACTTAGTGTCCATTCTCTTCCAAATGATTCAACAAAGCCACAGTATTGATCCTACAAGCATCTTCAGTCTCTGAAGCGACCAAAAGGTCATCAATGTACTCAACTAGGACTGACCTCTGAGGCATCACCAGCCCGTCATTAACTTTTTCAGACTCTGACTAAAGATAGAGGGGCTTTCTGTATACCCTTGAGGGATATGACACCACGTTAACACAAGATCGTCCATCCTAAATGCAAATAAAAAGTGGCTGTCTTCATGCAACGGTATGGAGAAAAATGCCTGACATAAATCTATGACTGTAAACCATTCTGCCTCACATCGTATCTGAAATAATATAAGAGCTGGATTTGGTACCACAGGACAACATGGGATCATGATTTCATTGTCCCTGCGCAAATCCTGCACTATTCTGTTCTTGCCACTAGGCTTCTGCAGACCCATTATAGGTGAGTTGCAGGGGCTTCCTCTGATCTCTTTGAGAATCCCTTGTGCAATCATAGACTTGCTCACAGGTCTTATTCCAGCCACAGTTTCTGGAGTTAATTTATACTGCGGAGTTTGTGGAAAATCAGCATTTGGTTTGATCTGTATCCTATCAGGTTCAACCCCTCGAATCAATCCTATCACCTCACCCGTGAAATCCCACACTTTCGGAGAAACTGAGTCTCTCAAGTCATGTGGTAACTCCTCTGTCGTGAGAACCATGAATATTTCTGCACACAAGTTCATATTTGGCATTTTAAAATCTGCATTATCATCACAGGTTTGCAACTCCACACCCCTCGGAGTGCAAGAGATGGTACAATTTAGCTTACACAAAAGTTCTCATCCCATTAGACAGACTGGGCTTGAATTGCACACTACAAATTGGTGTCTGTCTTGGAATGGTCCTGTTCTTAAAGGTACCTCGTTTGTCAACGGGTTATTCATTCTCTGATTGGTAACTCCCACTACTTGGATCGATTCTCCTGAAAGAGATAAATTTGGAACCACTTCCGTTCTTACTTCTGGAGCGCGCAGCTCCAGTGTCTAATAAAAAGGTAACAGGATATCCATTCACTTCTGCATCTACAAACGGTCCACTCTGATCTACTTCTAAGGCTGCACCCAAAGTGCATTCTTCCTGCACCTCCCCTGACATTCATGAGGATCTTGAGTTTGGTCAAATCTGTCTTGGATTTCAAAATATGGCATGTGACGATACACCTGATTATTTGTAGCTATTCTTGGAGGCTGAGGTATCTGCATTTGTGTCTCATATCCTCCCCCATACATGGACCTAGGTCTAGTCATGATGTTCAAAGTCTCGGCATCTGTCCCTCTCCCTCATGCTGTATTTGATTTGCTGGATTCAATCGACACTCGCACTTCCAGTGCCCGATTTTGTGACAAAAATGACAAACAGTGACCTTCTTTTGATTCGCTACCCAATCACCTCCTCTACCTGCACCCATTCCCCTTCCTCTTCCCTGTCCAGGTTGGGTTATCATTTGTTGACCCATTCCTCTGCCACTTCCTCTACCTCGTACCATCGCTCCTCCAACCCCTTGCATCATTTCGGCATTCCTCAACTGCACCAACATCAGCCTATCTATCACTTTCTGTTGTGTTGATTCCACCTAATCACTACAGTATTTTGCATAACGCAGAATTTCGTCAACAGGCTTTTTCTGCCAACATATCAAGTGTGTCTGTATCATCAAGCTAATATCAGATTTTAGTCCCAGCACAAACTTTGAGACAAACTGTCCCATATCATCTGCTCAATTGTGTCCAATCCACTATGCTGTTTAAAAGCCACTAACAGTCGCTCATCATAGTCATGTACCGACTCTTTAGGATCTTGAGTAGTACGATCGATTTTAAGCCAATCAACAGTTTGAGGAGCAACCTTGGATTGTAACTAGGTAATCACTTGCTCGGATTCCTTCATTACCTTGGGTGAAGGACCATGATTCACCAGATCTCTAGCTGGTTCTCCAGCGGGCCAAACAATGGTGACTTTACATGCAGTCCACAAACCACCTGGAACCACTTTATATAACAAGGTATTCAAATCAATCCATAACACCTTTGAAATCTTTTCATAGGTGTTTATATCAGTTAGCAGGTTTTTCCCTCAGCTGAGTAAAATTATTAGAGAATGCTGCCAAATCACCCCTGCTCCATGGCACATGTACATTTCCCCCAATTTGTACTTCTCTCAGAGGGAAATTTCCTGTTGTTCCCATCCCTCCCCCCGGAGGCGGAGTATCCTTTCTTGGTACTTTTCGTTTTGGCCCACCTTTCTTCCCATCTGTCTAATTATGCCCACGCACGCATCCCTACCACCAGTTCTCTAATTTGTGCTTTTAACGTGTTGTTCGCTTCTCTTCCAATTCCTTATCTGTATAATTCAATCTGCAGAGTCCCTGCATCATTTTAGTTTTTGTCAGGTCCACCTCATACGTTCGAGCCAACTGTGACAAGGCATCATGAGTTCGCTTTGCCTTTCTAGTAACATCCTTAGCTACAAATAACAGTTCACTTGGGTCGCATGTCTCAATTCTGTCTAATGGCAGAGTCCCTTCAATCACATCATCTATTTCTGCTTTTAATCTCACCACATCTAACAATGGTGCCTTTAATGCAACATGTTACACCTTCCGATCCCTTTCACTTCCCAATCCCTCCCTGTCACAACTTTGTGTTCTCCTTGGACCCCTACTTTCCTCCGTTCTCCCAACTGGGCGATTTTCTCTCTCAAAACTTCAAATTCTCCAATGATTACCTGCACACACAACTTGCGGCCCAAACAGTACCCTAGCTGCTTCACGTTTCATATCCATTTCATCTCTCTGTATTATTGACTCCCTCACCGGTGGAACCCACATTCTGATGTTTGACCTAGAATTTGCTAAAGCTCCTGTTCGCCTTCATTCTGACCCACTGTCAGTTCCCGATGGATTAGCAGTAGCTTGCAGTGGAGTACTAGCTTCCACTGGTATCTGAGCCATGCCCGTTCCACTCATTGTAAGGCTCCCTCAGATATAGTCTCTTCCCCTTCTCCTATTTGCTGTTGACTTCCACCTGTTCTCTCTCTGGTGTTATATATTGAAACCACTGGTCCAATAGTAACGGGTACTGAAAGAGCTTCTGATAACCGCATGTTAAATCCAGTGTCATTTGGCTCATGATCTGCGTACCCTTTCCCTCCGGACCCTCCTGGAATTCGTGTTCCCACTGAAATCCTCCCTCTTACTCCAGTGGTCTGATCCTGTGAACCCATTCTTCCCACTCCTGTCGTTTCCTCTGTTCACTGTGTCTGCTCCGGCTCCGACCTAGAGTCATAAGGTGGAGGACGTTCTGCTAGCAGTCTATCAAGAAAACTGTCATCTGTATCACTTTCCTCTTCTGTCTTACTTTTTCCTCCAGACCCTCCTTCTAACAACCTGAATGGATACAATCGTTCTCCCTCTATAGTGTCTACTCTCCATCTCTTCAACTGTGCATCCCATCTGGCATCCTGATATGCCTTCATTGTTTTCTTCATTCTTCCCTGTAAAGCTTCTCTTCTCTTCGCTATTGCTGCTCTCATCCATGCCTCTAATGCCTCAAATTGTGTTGGTCTAGGCAGAGGTTTCAGAGAAGCCATCACTCCCCTTAACTGATACAACACCTCCACACGAAATGATCCATAACGAGGGAAATCCAATTCCCCCTCCTTTTCAGTAATTTTATGCCAATTTTGAAGCCACACTATAGTATGTAGTCCTACATTTGTTGCCATATAATGTGCCAGGGTGTCCTCTGGCGGTGCTTCTTCTCCTACTCAAGTCCCCATCCCTGTGTCGCCTCTACACAAATCTCTCAACACCTTGAAATATCTCATCGTGAAAATCAATTATTTGCAACCCAAGTTTCTAATATTCGACTTCGGACGAACTTCCACCAATCCCAGCACGGCGTTACACCAACCGACATATCACAGCGCGGCGCGCACTGACCTCACTGCTCCCTCGTTGCAGCAGCTCACCCTCCTTTACAATTTCACCGCATACACTCACTCACACATTCGTACTAACAAGTAACTGTATATCCAAAAGTTATTAAACAAAGTAACTGCTCCTAACACAGTCACAATAACTTACAGTTACATAAACAAATAATTGTCAGTCCACTAAAAGATCGATAGAACACTCTTACGAGAACATTCGTCCGCTGTGACCCCCGACCTGCGTTGATCACTCAATCGCCGTAGTCCACCCCCGGTACCTGAGGCTTTCTACCGCGACATACTACCGCGACATACTCCTGCATTCCCACAAAGTTCCCTACCACAAGTGAATCGTCGATAGCACTTCACGACACCCACAATATTGATTGGACAATTACAAATACAAAACTATTCCGGGATCTTGGACTTCTCTTGAGTCCGCTAACCAAACTTCCTGATCCGCACGTGTCCAGATCAGTAAATCGATAAACCCACAATCACTCAACTTGCATCCCAACTTTGCAAGACATCACACAATTAATTCATCACCGCAATCTAACACACCACACAGATTCATACTTACGCTACCACTGTTTCCACCACACCGTCAAGGTCCGCCGACTTCCATCAACTTCGCCGTCTTCTACTCCATCCAAAGCTCTATTATTCTTCCGATCCTACTCTAATTTCTCTTTTCTCCCCAAACCATCCTCTGCTACCATTTGATTATGCCAACTTGTATTCCCTGCTTTCTCTACTAAAGTTAAGACTGATGGTCTTTTATTTGCTTGCTAAAAGTGGTGGAAGGGAGTAAAACAATTCAAGGACCACAGACTCCGAATTTCAATTTTGTGGGTTTATTATAAGGCCAACAATAATTGGATATAAACACACCTCAGTATCAGAGTATATAAATACATGAAAATCAATACAGAGCCGAGTCTACGAATATAATTCATTCGGCAGAAAAGGCATAAAGTAATGAACTCCAAAATCAGAATACAGCATAGAAAAGAAGCTGAGTCCAATTCTCTTTTCATCTGTGAGGAAAACAAAAACAAAAATCTCTTTCCCTACACTGCTCTAGATGAGGGTCCTACCAATCTCTCTTTTGTCGTATGCCAAAGGTGTCAGCATGTGTTGACTTCCTAAGAAGTACTCACGTCAAATGGGTCTGATAGCTTAAAGCTATGGTGTTCGCTCTAAGATGCTCCTTCTCCTCCGAAAATAAGCAGAAGACCCCAGAATCTGTCCCTGCACATCATACAAAAAGACAATATTCAACCCACAATAAGTCACATGATGAACTTTTTAAATTGCAGCGTTTTCAGTAGCTTTCCACTGGAGCTTTAATTAATTTTTCTTCATCTTCCAGTGGCCTTGGGTTTCAGATAGGCCAGGCACGAAAGGAGTCCTCCCTTCTCACCTTCCAGACTTCTTCAAAGACATTCTGGGTATCTCCTTAAATCTAAGAATAACAAGGCCAAATTTCTGCACCTGCAGTAGGATGAGAACACACTATCTTTAAGCACAAAAAGGATTCATTTAATTATTTCTTGAGCAACCAAGAAGAAACGAAACTCAAAACAACTTACAATTTGGGCCTCAGGCAACTTAAACTAAACACAGTATACACTGCATGAATATAATTTCATCCTGCACATTACACATACAGGAATTATAAGTGTCTCTAATACATGTAAAATCCTACTTGAATGTTCACACTACAATTTAATGCTACTATAACGTGAATAAATGCATCTTAATTATCAAGCACTGCAAATGACAAAATACATGTGAGTGCATTTTAACCATGAGTATAGTGCACCCATACAATTTAGAATGCTGTAAGCGCTCTATCACACCATAGCACACCATAGCAGGTAAATCCTGGCTTAGGAATCTGCAGAAGAAATAGGGGGGGGGGGGTTCAGATATCAAATTCACTGAGGAACAATACAGATGGATTTTGTTTGGTCATAAAAACAGGTGATTGAAAGAAGACTGCTAAATGAACTATGCTCATGGCTTTGTACATAATTTGAGAGTGCACTGATTGCCAGGATCCTATCCTTGGAATTGTGTTTACTAGTCAAGTAGTGTTTGAGTGCATCCTTATAGAAAACCAAGAAACATGAAAATAATTTTTAATGGGCTTCAATATAATTCAGCCAGATAAGTTGAGCCTTTAGTTCAATAATATAATTGAGTTGAATGATGATCTCGAGAACAACTATGGTTGCTAACAGAAATAACCAAAACATACATCAGCATGTATGATAGGGTATTACAACGTAAGTTATGCTTTGGCTGTTCTGGACTTAGCAAAACATTGGTCACTGAATCTCTCTGAATCAGCTAGTTGAAGGGAATGTAAAAAGAAGTTTATATTACATATTGGGTTAGACTGTGAGCATTAGAAGAGCTATGGGATAGTGTACTATAAAGTTTAGTTCTGGTTCACTGACTATATTCAGAGTCCTCATCAATGAGTGATATTTTTGAACATAAAGAGAATTTTTCAGAGGCTTGCAGAGCAAATGCAGAACACCTTTAATGGTGCTGACCAAATAGTTTCTGTCACTTTTATGAACGTTGGGTTTGGAATCCCAATTTTTTTGAGAGTTTAATATTAACTAAACTAGATACAATACAGAAGAGAAGTAATATGATATATTTGATAATAGAGATAATACTATTGGATTTAAAACTGGACTGAATGGAATGTAATCTAAGGAAAATTGGTAAGGAAAGAATTAAAGGGAGAGTAGAGTAAAGAGATAGAGGAAAAAATAGAAAAGCAAGAGAGAAAAGAAGAGGAGAAAAAATGCAAGCTTTTTTATTATATAAAAAGAACTTCCAAAATACAATGTGTAAATACATTATATAATAAAAAGAAGAATAAAATCAGTGGTCCAATAAGCATAACAATAATCTGTAGACTATTTATTGGAATACATTAGATGACTCAGCTTTATTACTTGCATGCAAAGTCAAATATTGAGTCAATGGTTCCCACATTTCTTCATGTTTGGCTGATAACGATGCAGAATGTAAATTAAAGTGATGCAGTCGATGGTTGTAACATACCAAACACATTCCACCACTGTTGAAAGGTAATATTTTCTGCGGAGTTCCAATGAGATTAAATTACCTGGAAGCCTACTGCAATCAACAGATTGACTAGTTTGCAAATCATTTAGTTCTGAGGCCATAAATTACTCAACTTCCCAAGAAACAAATCTGCAGTGGAAAATGGAGTGTGGATATCAGTAATGTCCCCTCTTCTTTTTAATACCTGCTCCTAAAGTTGAGACAATTTAGGACAGAGGAAGAACACGTGAAGGTAGGTACTGGAATTGATATTACAACGTGTGCAGGTATCTTTTTTAAGCAATTTGAGTTTACACAGATGTGCTGGTGTATGATACAGTCTGTTATAAAAATAATATAGCATTTAAGTGAGGTTGTCAGGACGTGCAGTAGAATGAATCTTCTCCCATATTTTCTGCAAAAATAATAAAGGCCAACTGGAAATCAAATCAGATTCCCATAAAAGTTCCAGTTTGGATTTAGATCTGACAGACTGGAGTCTTATCAGTATTTTACAAATTAATGCTGCTTTGGAACAAGAGATGATAGCACTATGGGAGGGCTGCAAACTATGTCCCAGAATGGAAGAGGTAGAAAGAGAGACCAGTATGGGAACAAGCAAAGATTCAAAAAGCTGATATATTTTGAGATATTTCAGGAAAAGACTGAAGAAAAAGGAGAGGGTATCAAATGGAGTAATTGCACTGCTATGGAGAAGTAATTGAGAGACGGTAAGTAAACCATTATTAAACCAATTATGCCACAAGAAAGATTTGCTAAAATCCCTTTATTGTACCAAACTGGACTTTGAACAAATTGCTCATATAAGGAGAGATGGGCTACTAAATAAGGCTTGAAAAGATAACAGGAGTGTGATATAACTGTGAGTATCCAATACTTAGGGGATGGGACATATGTATTATATGGGTATGAGAGAATGGAGATATAAGGGCAAGTTCCAACTGGTACCCCAATTTGTATTGAAAATCTGGAAGGTCAAGAAAGCAACCTTGACATTGCTTAATTCCAAAGGCTTTGTGATAGAGAAGAACTTGGGAACATTACCCCTCCTGAATATTTGTGGAATTTTAGGCATTGTAAGGAGATATGAGATGTTTCCCATTCCACAAAAATCTAGCTTACCAATAGCTATGAAGTATTTACTGGGGAGTTTATTAGGGAGCATCGTGACATAGAAATTAATGATAGGAAGTACCATAATTTTGATTGTAGCAAGGCAGCCCGCCATGGCAAAAATAGAGGTGACCAGCCCTGCATCAGTTTTGTAATTTTTGCAAGAAGAATATCCATATTTGAAAGAAGTGTGTCTCTGAAGGTGTTGCGATACACAATCCCTAGCCATTTGATCTTATCTGGGTTCCAAGAGAAGCCAGTTCCAGCAAAGGCCGTTTTTAAACTGAACTTATTGAAAGGCATCACTTTGGACACCTTCAAATATGTACATAACTCTTCAAAGAAGTGAGGAAGAGAGGATTCTGGTTTGGAGACAGAAAGAGGCCATCTGCATATGCTGTAAATGTAATGTGCACATTATTTAGCTGAAAACCAGAGAAGGCATCAGAATGCTTCAGTCTACATAAGAAAGGGTCAAGTGCAAGAATAAACAGCAGGGGCGATAGAGGACACCCCTGCCTCGTACCTCTATTAAGAGGGAAGTATGCAGATTGTACTCCATTGACAAGGACAGAGGAAGAAGGTGAGGTTATATAATAAAGAAATTATTTGGAGAAATTGTAGGCCAAATCTGTGCCATCAGAGAGCATGCATTAGAAATTGCCCGTCAACCCGATCAAATGCCTTTTCAGCATCCAAAGCTAGGGAGTGTTTAAGTTTAGGTGCTTTACTGAGAATGTTCACAACGACCTGCAAATTATCCACAATATTCCTATTTTTAACAAAACCTGACTGTCAACAGCAACTAGGTCAGGCATAAAATCATTAGGTCTGAGGGCCAATGCTTTAGTGAAGAATTTACAATGTGTATTTATTAGTGATATGGGGTGGTAATACTTGCATTGGGAGAGGTCTCAGTCCTTCTTCTGAAAATGGCTGATCAAAGCTTCTATAAAAGAGACCGAAAAATTATTCAGTGAATGTAAATGACTAATTAGTAGGGGTGGGCGGAATTAAAGCTCCGCGAAACTCGCAAATTCCGTGAGCGGAAAGGAATTTACCACCCAGGCCTAGTAATTAGTTTAAACTATTTAGGTAAAAGTAATTTAAAAAACTGAAATTCAACCAGGAACCCATCTGGTCCAGATGCTTTACCTAATCGAAGATGTTTGACTGCTGAATACAGGGGCATATCAGCAAGGGCCGGTGATAATTATCGCTCAGCGGGCTTAGCGCGAGGATAATATCGCTGGCTAATGCTGAATTTTATTGCTGAGATAGCATGCTATCAGCAACACTTATCTCAACAGCGATAAAATTCCAGGCGCAAGCTGCCAAATGTGCAATTATCGCTGGAAATCCACAGATAATCGCACAACATTTGGCGATAGCTTGTTGATAGGGCAGGGCAGACTCAGCCATGATATCCACCTTCCATTGGATATCATGGCTAAGTCAGATGAAAAGCAGGCGTAAGGAAAGTAGCGATAACCGCGGTTAGAACTACTTTTCTTATCGCTCTGCAGGTTAGTGTGAGGGTAGATAATAGGAGAAATGTCGGTTAGCGACATTTCTCACGTTCTTTTGGGAAGGAACGCCCACTTTGCTTCTCATTAGTGATGCAAAGCTGGGCGTTAAGGGGAAGGGCGCTAAGGCAAGGATTCACGCGATAGCAGGATCTTGCTGATAAAGCGATAAAATTATCGCCGTTTTTCGGCCCACAACGGACGCAAAAGCGGCGATAATTTTATAGCGCCGCCTTGATGATATGCCCCACAATTCTTTCACTCATAATGGGTTCTCAAGAGAAGCAAGATCAATTTGTGAGGACTTGTGCATTGAAAAATGAGTGAAAAGGACTTAAGAGAATCCTCTGAAGGCATAGATTCAGGAGTTTATAATGTTTAATAATATTCAAGAAAACACAGAGCAATGTCCGAATCATGAAATAAGTTGATGTCAGATTGATTGGTAATTAACTTAATGGTGGATTTTAGTACATCTTAGGTAATTAGCTAACACGGATCCAGTTTTAATTCTACCCCTGTTAGAAATTGAGGTATCTAGTTGGCAGAGGTACATACCTTTGTCCAAGTAGGAACTCTTGCTTCTAGTCAGGGTATGAGGGATACACACTTTAGATAACAGCAGGAACAACCTCCAGAGGCCCATAACTGGAACAGGCACCATCTGGCAGGTCAGAACTCTCAGCAGCAGAGTTTAGAGGAGCTGGAGGTGAAACCTTTGTGTCCCTGGGGCTTCAGAAGAGGAGGCCAGCACACACAGGTCCTTGGAGATTCTTTCTTATTCAAGCGGGTTCACAGCAAAATTCCAGTCTTTGTCCTTTCCTTGATAGAAACAGCAACTGCAGGCCAAACCCATACAGCACACAGCAAAGGGGCAGTACTCTTCCTCACAGCTCTTCAGCTCTTCTCCTTGGCAAAGATCCAGCAGTGATATAAAGTTCTCAAGTTTAAGGTCTACTACTTACACCCCATTTTCTCTTTGTTCTCTTTGTGCAAGGGTCTCTGAGCCCAGCCAAACCAGTTGTCTTCACTGGTGCAGTAAGACCAAAGGGGGTGGAGACAGCATTGTGCAAGGGAGACAGGCCCCATTCAAGTGCAAGGAAACCGCCTACCAATACTCTAAATGCAGCCAGGCCCCATACAGTTCAGCTCTGAGTCATCCAGGACGGTCCAGGCACACCCCAACGCCCCCAGTGGCTGTCTAGAATGAATTCCCAGTCCATGTCACTACAAAACCAGACAGTCAATCCACAAACAAGCAGAGGCAGACAGGATGGTTAAACATAAAATGCCTACTTTATAAAAGTGGCATTTTAAAACGCATAATTTAAAAAACATCTTTACTAAAAGATGTGTCATTAAATTCTGAGTTCAGAGAGCCCAAACTTTATTTCTCTATCTTGTCCCAATGAGAAGTTATACTTGTAAGATGTTACAAAGTATTTCCTATTCTATCATATGGGACAGATAGCCTTTCAAAAGTTCAATATTTTACTATTAGGATATGTCACAAACACCAGTACATGTCCTACTTTTTACATACACTGCACCCTGGCCATGGGGGTACATTGGGCCTACCATATGGGTGCCTTACACGTAAGAAACAGGAAGGACATGGCAGTTTATAAACTGCACACAGACTCTGCAGTGGCAGGTCTGAGATACCTTTTCAGGGCTACTCATGTGGGTGGCACAATCAGTGCTGCCGGGCCACTGGTCGCATTTGTTTTACAGAACCTGGCACACTTAGTGCATTTTACTAGGGATTTAGTCGCAAATCAAATAAGCCAATCATGGAAACACCAATCCATAATAACAACTTACACAGAGAACATATGCACTTTAGCACTGATTAACAGTGGTAAAGTGCCCAGAGTCCTAAAGCCAACAACAAGAGGTCAGGAAAAAACAGGAGGAAGAAGCAAAAAGTTTGGGGATAACCCTTCAAAAAAGGACCAAGTCCAACAACCCCCATAATATCTGGCATTGATCTTAAGGAGAGTATCACATGCTTTCTACGTTGTTATTTTAATGAATTGACTTCCACCAGTGTGTCTAAGTCTGTTTTATTATTCTTAGATGTGAAATACTTGTGTTCTAATCACTTGACTTTGTTTAGAATGGAAGCAGATGCTTTCTCCAGAGCTTTTTGTTTGTTAGAAAAATAGGTAATAATTAATCCGCTGGAACCTCTAGAATCAGCTTTAAAAGCATCCCTAACAAAGTGATAAGAGGTCTCTCCTATATCATTAATTTCAAAATCATCATCAACAAACGCCAAGTGATGAAAGCTTTATCGTAAATTAGATTGATATTAATGAGTATTAAATATCCAGCGGTATCTAGGTTGGGTATTGCATAGATCGTCTAGATTTGACGATAGAATATCTTGGGTCATGCAACGTGCTCAGAAAAAGAATAACCTTGCTAGAGCTACAGGTGCTCTGTTGGGCTTTGCAAAGCGTTTGGGGTGTAAACCGCTTCCTGCTCTAATGAAAATCTATAGAGCTAAGTTAATTCCCATGGCCCTATATGGTAGTGAGGTCTGGGGTTATAAGGCCTCACCTGACATCCAAACAGTAGAAAATACTTTTTTTCGGAAACTGTTGTCTCTTCCCCCTTCTGCACCAATTTTTAACATACATGAGGACCTGGGGGTGGGATATCTCGCTGACCAAATATCTGTGGCCCCGTTATTAGGTTGGCTTAGGGTTTGGGCGCAGCAGCCACCAAATCTAAACCAACAAATTATTCAAGATTGCTGGTCCCTAGATGAAGCTATGTCTATCCCATGGATCTGCTATATTAAAAACAACTTGAAGTCGCTTGGCTGTCTTGAACTGTTTAACAGTCCTTGTGCACTGAGTAAAGAGAAAATCAAGGCCCTTAAGACCCAATTTTTGACTAGAGCAATGTTGTCAAGGGAAGGAGATGAGTTGGGGAAACCGACAGTTAGGAGGTTTGTTATGTTAAGTTTAGGTGGTGAGATCCAGCCTTACTTAACCTATATTAACAAACATTTCCATATTTTTTTGCTAATAAGGTTTAAGCTTGGTATGCTCCGTTGGCTCTTGGCCTACCCAAAAGGCTTTTTCAAAGAGGGAACTTTGGGGCCTTGTCCTTGTGACAACATTTCTGAACAAAATATGTTGCACATGTTATTTTTTTGTAAATTTTACTCTTCTCAGCGTAAAAAAACATATTCTTCCGATTTTCAAGAATCGTCAATTTGAACAAGTAAGGCCTGCGTTGGCCTATCTACAAATGTTGGAGTCTCCTCTGATTTGTTTTGGGGTTGCGAGCTTCATCGTGGGTGCTTTAAGATCTAGAAATAGGGCTCAGTCCACTTAGTTATTCCCCTCATTTTCCAATGAGTATTGTGCTTAACAAACTGTTGAAGATGGAATTTTGAAGGAGAAATGATTTATAGATTGTAATATGGCTGAATTAATTGAAAGACATACTTTTATTGTATTTAGTGCCAAATTGTATTATATTTATTTTTTGTGTTAAAATTTTTTGTAATTGCATTTACCTGTACAATGATTTACTGTTCTGTGCTTTGATGGTTTTAAAATTTTAACCGAATAAAGCAAACTTTGACTTTGACTTTGACTTTGATCTAGATCAGTTCTAACAGGGGCATGGTCCAAGATGAAAATTGAGCCTATCTCTGAATGTACTAGGTGGTGGGTAAGGTTTTTGCTGAGGAAGACATGATCAGTTCTAGTCAGGGATCTGTGACGAGCACATTAGAAGAGGAAGTCTTGAAGAGAGGTTGTGGTGGTCTGCATAGCGGTCTTGTGCTCGGCATGGAATTGGAACATTTGTGATGTTTCCATGCCGAGGATGTGAGAGACCGTTGGCGGGTGGGCTTGGCTGCAAGGACAGCTTGACGTTTTCTCTGTCAAATAAATTACATTAATTTCCTACCTGCAAGTCTTCGTTGTTCTTCATCTCAACATATTTTGGCGACAAGTGAACGAGCTGTCCACATAGTGCCATCGCAAGAAGGTTCACGGGAAAATCAGCAGCTCAAGGCATTATAATGGCAGCGAAGAGATCCAGTAACTTAAACAGAAAAGTGGAGGATCATCAATGGACATAAGCTAAGTGGCATTGGTATCACGGTTGGGAAGTTGTGCAATCTCGCGTACAATGGAGTATATACAATTAAAAAAGGAACATGCACAAATTTATTGGGGCAGGCGAGTGGTGGAAAACACGCACGGCGTTGTGAAACACAGCATATTTGATGTACGTGAGAAACATGGAAGCCATATTTGTTACGTTTTAGCAGAATCAACTGCATAAATGCATACGGGGCACACCTGAATCTTAAACAGCAATAAAGTTAAGAAACCCAATCGCTGACACGTACAGCTGTTTGTAACTGCGTGTCACACTTAAGGAAAAAACATTTAGGTGGATATATGTGAAAAAACGCTGACACGCACATCATCTTGGTTTTTCTTGTTGAAACATATTTCACAAGTGTGAAACTGTTCTTGGAAGGCAAATCTGCGTGTCAAATATTTCTAGCATACGCTGACATGCACAGCATTTTTTTTGTATCATGTGTATTTTATTTTGGAAATTAATACATATTATTAACATATTTTTTGTTTTTATTTATTTTAAATGTTTGTGTTTTTGATTTTAAAGCAAACTGCATAGGTATTTATTAAGAAGGAAAGTATAAAATGCAGGCTGTTTCCCCACCGCCAAATTTTTTACTAACATCCGGAGATCCACCAGTGCCATGGAAGGAGTGGTTTGAAGGTTTTCAAACTTATCTGGGTGCAATTGGAGCTATTCGTTATCGCCCAGAAAGGAAGAAATACCTTCTACTCCATTCTTTAGGTTTTGATGGAAGAGCAATTTTTAAACATTTACCAGAAGCTATATTTTTTTTAAAAGGTTACAGCAGCCTAATGAAGATGTGGATGCATACATAACAGCAATCAGTAGATTGGCGTCTGAGTGTCATTTTGAGAATTTTTGTGATAAGTTAGTCAGAGACCAGTTCAGTGGTCACTGTATTGAAAGAAACATTAAACACAATTTATTTCCATTGGAATCCCTTCATTAGAGTCGACTATAAAAGTGGCAAAGAGTACAGAAAACTTCCCAGATTTCAGCCAAAGAACTGGATTCAAAGAAAAAAGAGTTAGTAGGTGCGGTGAACTCGAACTATAACAAGTTACAGAACGAGAGTAGACAGCAGGATAGACAAAAAAGTATTTTTTCAGAACAGGATATATGTTTTAGATGTGGTAATTGTAGTCACACTTGTGGTAGTAGACTGTGTCTTGCAATAAACATTGTGTGTTGAGTGTGCAAGAAACGTGGTCACTTTGCAAAGGTGTGCCAAAGTCAGAATAACAAACAAACAACGAATGTGTCACAGATGACCGTGAAGAAGAACATGTAGTTAACATTGGAAGAGGCTTAAGTGACATGATTATGGTGGTTAAAACGGATGACCTAATAAGTGGAGTTCCAAACTCGTGTGTTGATCCTCTTGGTGACATTGTAGTTGGGGGAAAGACTTAAACAGCATTGGTAGATTCTGGTGCATGTAAAACAATGATAACTCATGAACTTTTCACCAGAACATGGGCAAAAAGAATCTTGTCACCCCCTGACCGCAAAGCAGTATCATATGAGGAGCGTAGCATTAATCTTTGCGTATTTATAGATGACATTTTAGCGTTCAAAGGACGTAATATTGCTGGTAGGATTTATGTTGTGAAGGAAGGTTTAAACATCCTGGGGTGGTTTCACCAAGGACAATGTGGTATGGTTCTTAAACTTGGAACATCTAAACAAGTATTAGCTATTAGAGATGATCCTGAATTAGAAAACATTATGAACAGGTATCCTCACGTGTTCTCAGGTGAATTAGGGAAGATTGCGGGGTTTATACACAAAATTATTGTGAAGAAAGGTGCAATGCCTACCAAACAGAAACTTCGAAATGTGCCGTACAGCATTGCTGAGGACCTAGAAAAAGAGTTAGATATGCTGTGTAAGAGGCGTGTGATTGAGCCAGTGGAGTCCTCTTTTTGGTTGTCTCCTTTGGTGGTAGCACGGAAACACAACAATGAGTTGAGAGTGTGTGTGTTGGCTTCAGGTGTTTGAATAAAGAGATTTGGGTGGATTCTCACCCATTGCCCAACATCTCAGAGCTCTTGGCAGGGTTGACAAAGGCCACAGTTCTCTCAAAGCTTGACCTGACCGCTGCATATCACCAAATAGAAATAGATGAAGATTCTAAGCACCTCACAGCTTTTGTTTCTCCTTTTGGAACCTATCAATATTGCAGGATGTCTTTTGGTTTAGCTTCTGCCGCATCTGTGTTCCAGAGGGTTATGGTAAACTTGCTAAAAGGTGTCAAAAGGGTCTCGATCTTTCAGGATGTTATATTGATTCATGCTCCTGATAGACATGCCATGATCGCATTCTCGATAAGGTTCTGGGCAGGTTTTAATGTAGAGGTGTGGTTCTCAGGCATGACAAATGTGTGTTTCTCAGTAAGCAAGTTGATTATCTTGGTCATCTTATCACTGAACGTGGTATTGAACCAAAACCAGGTTTGGTAAAGAGCATTGTTAATGCAATGCCCCAGTAGACAACCTAGTCTAAAATCTTTTCTAAGGTTATACAAGTTCTACTCCAGATTCATCAAAGATTATGCAAAAAAATTGCAACCTCTTTCGAGTATGTTGAGAAGAGGTGTTGTGTTTGACTGTATTCAATAGCTTTATTTCGATAAACAAATATCATAAAAGCAGAATTATCATTAAGACGATAAAAGTGGAACAATTATATACAATGGATCCAAAAGGAGTTTAAAAGGATGTAATTGTTTTGTTAGTAAAGTAACAATTTCATACCCAGAAAAATACCATTTATATACTTAACAATTTTTAACAGATTATAATAAATAAATTTGGTTAAAATGAGAATAAAAAAGACGTACTTCATATACAGCTATTAGATGTCATTTAAAAGAATAAAAATATGGGAAAAGCCAACATAAGGAGCACAATCACATTTCCAATTTCATTTTACACCTCCCTGCGCAGAAATTTGGATCTGATAAACCAAATACAACCAAGATACTTCGCCACACCACATACAAAGAAAGCTCTAGAGTCTGATTTCAAAATCCGCAGGTCAGAGGTGTGAGCTGTAGTACCCAGTTGTCTACAAATTGGTTTGAGCCACTTTGATCTAGCTCTTGAATACGCTGGACACACAAACATGTGGTGAGCCACACTCTCTTTTGGTGCCTCGCAACAAGGGCAGTCCGCAATTGTCTGGCGCGGGGGGTTCCATTTTGCAGTAAGCTCCCGTACCAAAAGAGAGCCTACTCTAAACTGTATATAGAGTGCCCTATCTCTTGGGATTTTGATAAAATCAAGGTACGGCTCTAGGGAAATATGTTGTTTGAACTGGTAGAATTCATCTGCCATCCTCCCCAGATTTGGATTGCTAAATTCCTGCATATCAACCCAAAGCCAGTATGCCTTTTTGAGCTCATCCTTACTAGGCGGGTTCTGGCCTTCCCAACAGCTTCTGCGACCCAGAGTGAACACAAGTTTTTGACGTTGTTGAGCCAGCTGACCCTATGATTACAATCCAGGCCAATTACCTCCTTAAGTGCGGTGGTATAGCAAGCAAGTTCAGGGGTTCGTAACAAACGAGCTCAAAAAAGCAATGGCCTTAATCTAGCAATGTCTTTAAAAGAACGTCTTCCCATATCGCTCATCAAGGGATTGAGTGGAACATTGCAGTGGAGGGACACAAGCTCTCTCAAGATCTTATGTTCCGAACTGCTGATCTCTTGCATATTGTCAAACCCCCAAAGTTCCGCACCATACAGGGCGGAACTTACTGCCCTTGCTGCATAGATCGTGAGCGCTGGGGCAACAGGTCTGCTACATGAGCGACGATGTTCCCTACCTATTGCCCCAGTCACACGCCTATGATTCAAAAGCATCTTATTGATGTGGGGTTTCCATTGCATTGTATCGGAAAGGTGAATACCCAAATAGTCAAAAGTGCTAACTCTTTCTAAAGATGCTCCACCCAAAGAAAAGATGTGCCTAAAGGGCTTATAGGGGTTGAATGTCATTAATTTAGTCTTTGTGGTGTTAATAGTCAACCCTCTTAATGAGCAGAAAAGATGATACCTATCTAAGAGCTTCTGCAACCCGACCGGGGTCTTAGAGATCAACAAGGTATCATCAGTGAAGAGGAGTGTAGGTATCCTATTTCCTGCCAGGGCTGGGGCATCAGATGGAATTTCCTGAAGAAAACTAACCAACCAATTCACATATAAAGAGAACAGGGTGGGGGCCATAACACAGCCCTGGCGAACTCCTCTATTCACTGAGATTCTTTCAGTTTTCTGTTCTTGTGACCCCCATCTCACTTGGGCATAATTGACCTCACGCAGTCGGACAAGCAGATTCAAAATAAACACAGGCATACCCATTTCGGCCAAGACTTCCCATAGTTGGTCCCGTGCGACCAAGTCGAAGGCTGTCTTTAGATCGATGAAGGCAAGATAGTGGCTGCCTCCACCTATCATGACTACCTTCCAGTAAATAGGAAGGAGCCTAAACACCTGGTCCATTGTTCCAGTTTTGGACTTACAGCCCGCCTGAAATTGGGAGAGAATGGTCTCATCGTTGGCCCAAGAATGAATCCTCTGGAGTAATACCCTGCCAACTGCTTTTTGAATAGCATCTATCAGGCTAATTGGTCGATAGTTGGCAGGGTCCTCCCTGGCCCCCTTCTTGAAGATAGGCACCACTTCAGCTCCCTTCCATGACTCAGGTATGGGGCAGCCATTAGCAATAGAGTTAATTAGGAGCATGATGTACTTCGCCCAGTTACTAAGACTTGCACAGAATAAGTCCCCTGGAAGACCATCCGGTCCTGGGGATTTTAAAGGTGTTATTTTATTAATTGCTGCTGTCACTTCATTTAAGTTAAAATAATCTGTGATACTAGGAGTTAGGCGAGTAATTAACTTAACACAGGCTCCACCCTTATGTGTCGTGACTGTCCCAGTATATAGATTCCTAAAGTGATCAAACCAGACTTGGCTAGATATATGGTTGGGAATTACATCGGGATAATTCCTATTAGCCCCCTTAACAGCATTCCAGAAAAAGTAGGCATTGTTTTCCAGACTCGTGTCTTTTAGGATCTGCCAATGCGATTCGTCCCAATCTAGTTTACCACATCCCAGCGTCGCCTTACACTCCTTCCTAGCACGCTGGACACGGGAGATGTTTTTACTTTTAATAGCTATGACTAAAGCCTTCCTTTTCTGTCTGCAAATTTTTTAAAACCAGGCGTGACTGCTTTTTGGGCAAGCTTTTGCAGATCTGTGGTTAGCAGCAGTCATAAACAGGGATCCCAGTTGTTCTACCGTTCTTGTGTAGACATCTAGCACTTTCTGTGGGGCACCAAGGTTAATGGATGCTTCTTGTAGGTCTATTAAATTTTTGACCAGTAGGCGATTAATTTCGGCCATCTTGGCTTCGTTGACGACTATTTTAGACCACTTAAGATGTCTCCTACTGTTTGAGGGAACTATTTCCTTGGTCATTAGGTTATTAAATGCCTCAGAAACTGGGCCAGGAGAGGACCAGAGGAGTTTAGTACTCAAACAAAGAGGACTGTGGTCGCTGTCGATAGATGGGACAACTTCCATATCAATTATATTTCTCCACAGTCGTATATCTATTAAAATATAGTCAATACGGGATGGGCAACTAATTCTATTGTACGTGCAAGCCCCGCTAGAATCTGATATTGTTCTACCATTTGCAGCCCTAGCCCATATTCCAAGACAAGTGCATTCAGCTGTATTGCAACCCGTGACCATTTTTTGATGGGGGGAATACTTAGGGGGGGAATACCCCACCTGGTATCATCCTCCGCCAACCCCATCATGTCTCCCGAGCTAAGGGGTTCGAACGTGCAATTAAGGTCACCCGCTATCATAAGGAGCGAATCAGGATGGCATTTAGACAGTTCTTGCTCCAAGGAAGATACAATAGGTGAAGAGGTACCCCCCTTTTTGCCTCTCACATACACATTAAACAATTCAAGGGGTATGAACCAAGAGTGTCAGGACATGTTTGCATGGGTGAAAGAGCTGTCTTCACCGAAGGCTTTAAAACATTACAACCCTTCAATTTGTTCTGATGGTGGATGCAAGCAATGTAGGTTTGGGTGCGGTACTCAGCCAAGTAAAACCCTCTGAATTATATACAATTGGTTATGCATCCCGAGTGTTGTCTGATACAGAAAAACAATACTCTGTAATTGAAAAAGAGTTGTTGGCATGCTGGTGGGGTGTCATGAAATTTAGGAACTGCTTTTGGGGAAAAAGTTTTATTATCCAAACTGATCACAAACTGCTTATTTACATTTTGAGTGGTAGGAACTCAAAAGAGTTTAACCCCCGCAATTGCATGCCTTTCAACAAAATTGTTAGACTTTGATTTTACTACTGAGTATATTCCAGGCACAAAAAAATGGTGTGCTTATTTTTTATATCACTCATCTGACTGGTGTGAGGATGACAAGACATTGTGTTATAATGAAGATAAAGAAAACTGCATTGTAGCATTGATTGACTTACCCTTGATTGGTACATTTACTGAGAAGGATTGGAGGGATGCTCTTGAGGAAGATTTTACTATTAAGTCAGTTATGAAGTACATTGAAGCTAGATGGCCCAAAGAGAGGAATGTTGATTTTGAACTCAAAACGTTTGTCAAAGTTGCAGATAAATTGTCTGTTGAGGATGGTTTGCTGATGAGAGCGGACTAGTTTATACATCCTGTGACCTTGAGGAGGGAGATTTTTGTTGGGGCACATGATGGGCACTTAGGGGCTACCATGATGAAGAGTAGAGTTTGCCTATCTTTTTGGTGGCCAGCTATGAATCAGAAGATTGACATGATTGTAAAGAATTGTGTCATATATTCCAACAGTGACAAAACATTTAAGTTGATAACGCCCCCTCTTAGCCTTATTGAGTACCCACAGGTCCCTGGAATAAGGTAGCCATTTTATGCTTTGAACAGTTCATCTAGGTTTGCCATTGTTATGATGGATTATTACATTAAGTGCCCTGAGGTCAAATTTGTCAATGAAGTTGATTTAAAAGTTGTAGTGTAATTAATGAAAGATTTTTTTCTTAAGGAATGATTTCTATCAACGTTAGTCTCAGATAATGGTTCTCAGTTCATATTGGATGAGTTTAAGACATTTCTGGAGTTGCATAAAACATCTCAGAGGTTCTCTTTATCATCCCCAAACAAATGGACTTGTTGAGAGAATGAAAAAAGTCGAGGGTGAGTGTATTCAGTGGACTATTGCTAATAAATGTATATTTGCAAATGAAGTCAGGAGTATGTTATGGTTATATCGTACCACTCCTCACTCGGCTACTGGGGTCTCTCTGTTTGAATTGTTACAGGGCAGGAGAGCGGCCACATGTTTTTGTCCTGCTTGGGTGAACAAATGGGTATGTCCTAAGCAGAATCAGACTTCTGAAGAAGATATTAGGAAAAGGGTTTCTTATTTCCAGGAGAAACAAAAACAGAATTTTAATTTAAGGAACAAAGTCAAGCATGTGGAGGTAAAGGTGGGTGAGGTTGTACGCATTTCCAAACCTGTGCATGTGAACAAGGACAAATCTCTGACCGAAAATCAGAGTCATCAGAGTTTATGGAAATAGAGTGCAAGTTTGAAATGGGCACTGGTGGAATTGTAAGAGAGTGGTTCAAGTGGTTTCTGAACAAGATAATGTCTAGAAGGATTGAGTGAGGAACGTGAATCTCGTCACACTATTGTGTGTGGCAAGGGTACTGCTGATTTGGATGATGTGCCTTCCACTTCTTGTCATCTAACTGGTGTCTCTACCATGGTGTGCAGTCCTATTTTTGGGTAATTTTAATTATTATCACATTTTCTATTTGTATCTCTTAGTTGTTCGTGTTGATTTTACATCCATTTTGTTTAGTGACAAATGTTTATTTATTCATTTTCATTTTGTTTTGAATAATTAATATGTTCACTGTTATACTGTTATTTGTATATTAGTATTGTGGTAATTGTTTATGCTTTTTAAAAAAGGGAAAAGCCATGTGGTGGTCTGCGTATCTGTCTCGTGCTCAGCATAGAATTGAAACGTTTGTGATGGTTCCATGCCGAGGACTTGAGAGACCATTGGCGAGTGGGCTTGGCTGCCCAGACAGCTTGACGTTTTCTCTGTCAAATAAATTACATTCATTTCCTACCTCCAAGTCTTCGTTGTCCTTCATCTCGACAGACGTGTGTGCTAGTCTCCATAAATCTGAAAGGGCATTGTGGGTGATAGCATGCTTGAATGCTTTATGGACTTTTGGACTTTATAAGTGAGAAACCTTGTGGATCAGCGTTGGTTTATAAAGGGGTTAATAATTTGATTGCAATCACCCGTCAGGATAAAGTTTTCAGTGAAGTGTTGAGTGACCTTTTGGGAAAAAATGTAAAAAGGTTTCCGTCGATTTTAAGTTGTACCAAAACCCATCTCTCCATTTCATCATTTTCCTGTGTAACAAGGGATATATTTAGACCTTTAGCCACCCTGTTCTTATGTTGCACAGATGGGTAAATGTAGAGTTCACTCACCCATTGTTTTTTAAGCTTGTTAATATCCATTTTGGTAAGGTGTGTTTCCCGAAGTAATGCTAATTGGCAATGTAATCTAGATAAGTGAGATAATACACATTGGCAACTGATGGGGTTTTTCAAACCTTTTACGTTCCAAGATGTTATTCTAATCGGCATTCGAGAAAAAGTCATTATTGAACATTGAGGAAATACACAAAATTAATAATAGTGTAGGAAGGAAGTTTTAGCTATGAAAGTAGTGAGGGAAAAGGAGAACAGAATTAGAGGATAAGAAACGGGGATGAGAGACCCTTGAAAAATAAGGCAACATAGAAAGAAAGAACCTTAGTTATCGTGAAAAATAATACAACCTGAGGGATGAGGAGAGTACGAAACACCTAAAAAAGATAGGATCAGACTAGGCTCCGGCCAATAAAAATTTGGGAATACAGCAAACATTAACATAAAAAACATTATAAATAGCCATTAGAGAGAGAAACACAGGCATGTGAGGATTGCATCACATTAAACAATGTTTAGGAAGTTATAATACAAGAGGATACGTAACGTACCAATAAAATTGCCATGGACTAAAGGGGGTGAGATACTATGGGGACAGCACACACAATAATGGGGCAGAACGCACTAGGACAAGAGACAGGCACCATATAATACTCTGGGTCTGAAAACAAAGGAACAAAAGCTGGTTATACAGGGCACATAAACCAAGAAACCACTACCTATAAAAGAGAACATTATGTTAATCAAGAAGAAAAACCAAAAAGGCAAAAATAGCAATCATATTTTTGCACCAATTTCCATATCCTCAAGGTGATGCTGTTGAAGAAAGTCCTGCAGTTTAGTTCGGTCCTCAAAGGTGTAAGACTTACCTTTAGAAGTGATTTTAAAACTACAAGGATGAACAAGACTGTATCTGATATTCATGATCTTAATAATGAACGAAGTTCAAGAAAATGTTTCCTCCTTGTGGCTGTTGCATTGGAAACATCCTGCGAGAAAAAGATCCTGTGACTGGACCATTGGAGAGGTCCGGCTAGTTTAGCCAATGAGAGGATGTGCATTATATTGGTATGTGGCAAGAAAAGGATAATAATTCCTCTAGGTCTATGACAAGAAGCTGTGGCAGATGTTTTGGGACCGAGGCAATGAGATCTATGAATATTAAGCTGACTGGTCAGGTAAGTGAACAATAGTAGGGATGATCCTTTGCAAAAAGGAAATCATGTTGGTTCCCTCTGAGTTCTACAGAATACCATAGAGACGTAAGTTATTTCTCTGATTCCTGTTTTCTAGGCCTCCTGTAGTCCATTTAAGTAGCTCCATTTCCTTTTTCAGCTCAGAAACCACTGGAAGCGAGTCTTCCACATCACTAATCCTCTGCTCGACAGCTGTGATGCGTTGGTCATAAGAAGGACCCTTTCTCCTCAATGTGCAACAGGGAAGCATTAGTTTCCACAATGAAGGGTTTTAAAGCTCCTAATTCTTCTATTATATCATCCAAAGTGAAAGGAGGGCGTGACTCAGAAGAAGAATCTGAGTATTTCTTAAGTCTCTTAACTGGAGCAGAGGTTTTCTTATGCAATGCTCCGAATCCAACGTTAGGACATCTTATCCCCAGAGTGCTGGAACTCTCCATGAGGGCTGACAGGGACCTAGGAGCAAGGTTTCGCTGATGACCTTTAGGAAATGTGATGTTCTTGATGGAAGATGGATGAGGTGTAACTCTGTCCTACTGCCTCAAGGCCCTACCCATACAGGAACAACAGTTGGTGAAAGCGAATACTAGTGTTGTGATTGCGTCCCTGAGAAGGACAAATAGAAGGTTCAAATCCTATAGCGCGTCTTAGTTGGATGTTCAGAATGGTATGCGCCGTGCCCACAGAAGAGCTAAAGAAAACAAATAGCCAATCATGGCCCAAGTGGCAGCAAAAAACACACATCTTGGCTGACTGCAAAATTTAAGAGAAAGCAGGTAAGGCACCAAGAAAGAAATACAACTCCAAAAGACAGCGAGTAAAAAGAATGTTCCTTGAAACAAATCCAAGAATGCCCCGCTCTAGGACCAAAGTATGTCTATGAGGCTGCCAAAGTAGAGGTGATGAGCAGAATTTACTAGAACCTCTGTGACCTGGCATAATTCCACATCAGGAACACTCGAATGCCTCAAAAGGCAGCACATCCTAACACTAGCAGCCCAGCCAGCAATATTATATTATGTAACAAGGCAGCGAAGTCCAAGGAAAAACGTAGCACCCATTGAAAACATAAAGAAAGTCACTTACTTTGATGAGGAAATCGATGTGGCCTTGACCAAAGCTAGAGACTGGAATTTAAAATGGCGGTGTCCTCTGAAGTGTTCCACACAACATGTGGAGTTCTGAAAGAACACTGAGGGCTAGAAGAGAAAAAAGGGTCGGAGAGGAAGGCACCAACCTTTCGACATCGAAATCCAGGCTTTAGAGGACATACATGAGGGAAAAGTGCTGTGGTCCCAAGTGTACGCCTGGGAGGGCTACAGTCCAGCATTCATCTTGTGCAGCACTCACACCGGGCTTATGGAATTTTAACTTTAATTGAAGGGATGAGCGCTTTCAGCAAAGATTAAGCATGTACAATACTATCCCCTTAACGACCTTCACACTGAAATAAGTAATCAGATATTCTGCAAAGATTGCAGCCTCAAATATATGCACTGCCTCAGTTTCTGTTAGCCTCAAAGAATAAATGGATGAAACCTCATCACAATGAGGGAGCTGGTGATCTGGTGCATGTAACCAGAAGTAAATGCTGACAAACGGTGCATTTGGTCCGAAGGTTTGTCCAATAAGAGAGGGATACTGTGGCATAGAGGCTGATGTAGCTTAACCTACTGACACCTAGAATGTTACTAGGCCAGAGAAAACACAGATGGGAGAACGTTGGGGTGAGAACGGCATTTGGCTGCTGACCGCTATTGGATGAGGTGAGTGTATTAAAGGCTGCACTTACCTTTCAAGGCAACGGTGTCTTGAATTATTTCGACATCAAATATCTGGCAACGCAGGATGGGACACGAAGTTTGAAGTGTATAGCACCTCAACAAGGCAGTGGATGTTTCCAGATGCTGTTGAGCTTTGTCTGGGTCGGTGTGCTGTGAGAAGCGGCTTCGTGAGGATATCACAACCTGCTTGGGGGTCTTAAGTGTGAGTACCTCCAGAGTATTGTTTGTGGCATTCATCCATGACTTTGCCACGTGAAAACTTGCAGCCGAGCAATTCGTGTGAGGAGAGAGCAGACTACTCTGCCACGGGACCATCCGGCGGGTGATCACGAAGTCATGCGCCCACTTGTCCTGGCGTAATTGACTGGATCCCTACATGGTTGGAAGCGCAGGGGAACATCCTCTTCACCCCCTAGCTCCCTGGTGTAAACAAATGTTTCTGTTGCTGTTTCTCCTCCCACTTGTGGCGTTCTTGTCACTTTCACCAAGAAAGGAGGTGAGTCACTCGCCTTCGGCGTGCAAGGTTGTGAGCGCAGGGGACGTCCTTTTTGCCCCCTAGCTCCCGGGTGTAGGAAAGAGGGGAGTCATGTGCGATGAGCATAACAGTGCTAATTGGTGAAGTGTCAAAAGACATGGGATGTTGAGTCATAGGTTTTACCGGCTCATTAATCTGTGACTGGAACGCTTCAATACAGTTACAGAGATGGAAGTTTAGCAGCCATATTGGATTGGTGACTCTTTGTGCATGATTAACGATGACATGCACATCAAATTGAAGATTGTGGTGTCGCCATGTTGAATTGGTGCAATATTATTCTTGAACTATTTAAATATATAAATTTTTTTTTACATACGGTTATCTTATTTAACAACACTACTCTTCAGTTAGTCATAGTCATATATAGCTTTATTCAGTGTCATGAAAAGAAACATCCATTCTGTTCAGTTGTTTTTAGGTATCAGCAGTAACACACACACCCATCGTTTCTACAGTGTGTGTTAAGACATTGTATTTCACAGGAAGACAGTCAATATGCAAAATGTTACAGCTCCTCCATTTTGATTATCTTCACCTGCGGAACCAGTTATTACATGAGATAAATGGAAAAAGGTTTTCTATAATTATGTACATGTGTGTGGAACAAATCTGATTGCAGAGAATAAGCATGCTTTGTTAATACATTGTTTAGGTGCAGAGGGAAAAGACATGTTGGAGGATATACCAGAACTCCTCATGCTAAAGCACAAGATCTTAATGAGTTTGAAACAGCTACAGCCAGGTAAAATTGTCATTATCTGCCACATCTTAGTTCCATTCTGGAGAGGTATCATTTTGAGTTGAGAGTACAGGGTCAAACTGGGTCAGTAGAGGAGTTTGTCACGAGTTTAAGAAAATTAGCCTGCAAATGTAAATTTGGGGGGCAATTGAGGAAAGGATTAGGGACCAATTTGTGTTGCTTTGCAACAGTGACAAAGTAGGTGAGGAGTTGTAGTTCAAGGATGAACCTCCACTCGAGGAAGTGCTCATAGTTGCCAAACATGTAAACACATGTTGAAGTGTGTAGGAGAACTCAAAGCCGATAAGGTGCCAAAAGTTATGAACAAGGAGGAGGTGACGGAGGTGAGTGAAGTAAAGGCTCAAGAAACAGTCACTAGAAAGGTGGAACCAGAAGTTAAGTTACAGAAGAAGCTAGAACCAAGTTTCAAGGGCACATGCTACAGGTGTGGACTTGAGGGTCATAGAGACAATCATAAATGTTGCCCAGCTTGGACACAAGTGTGCAATTCCTGTGGAATCAGTGGACATTTCAGTAGATGTTGCAGGATGAAGAATAGGAAAGTAGGCAGGAACAATAGTCAAGAAACATGTCAAGATATAGTGATACAAATAGGAAAAGCAAACAAGTTGTTTCCCTCTGAATTACTGTTTGTTGATGGTAAACAAGTTTCAATGAAATTTGATTCATGCTCTTGTATTGCCATCATTTCCAATCAGACATTTGAAAGACTGTTTACAAACTGAAACTGAAACTGGAGCCGAGGGACATACAGCCTGGAGGTTATGGAGGTATTAGAATTGAAATGCTGGGATACTTCATAGCTGACATAGGCATAAGTGGGAAGTCCACATCTGGGAAAATGTATGTGTCATGCCAGGGTGATGACCTGTTGGGGTGGGGGTGAGTCTACATCCCCACAAAAGTCCACATGTGCAGGTGGATGAATTCAATAGTGAACAGGACAAGTGTGTGAAGCAATTTGAGTGTTTGTTTCAGAATAAACTGGGAAGATTACAATTGTACAAACATAGAATCAGACTTAGGGTGAATGCTAAACCAATGGTTGCCAAAGTCAGGAGAATTCCTATATACATGCAATCTGCAGTTGCAGACGAATGAGAAAGATTGTGTATTTGTGGTGTAATTAAACCGGTTGAGGCAACTGAATGATTGGCTCCCATAGTAGTGACACACAAAGGGACTGGAGACATTCACTTATATGTGGATTTGCGTCCTCTCAACAAAGAAGTGATAGTAGGCAAATTTTGATGACCTAACATTGAAGAAATGGTTGCAATATTTTCTAGGGCTGACATTTTTACCACTCTTAATTTAGTCGAGTTTCATCTGTTTTCAGACACACCCCAGCAATGCATCACTTTTGCGCTGACAGATACGTCAGTAATACTGACGTATTTGTCATTCCTTGTGACATGATGCATCATACAGTAAATATGACGCATCATGTCGCAAGGAGGGTTAAGTGAAAACTGTTGCATCGCTGTTTTCACGCACGATGCAACAGTTTTCATAAATTAAGGCCAGAGTTTGTGTGGAATACTTTGTGAGAGCAATAAGAATTGAATAATGCACCTTCTCTTCAGGCCTATGATCCAGAGAACAACACTAAGGTGGTATGTGATGCCAGTGCCAAAGGTTTGGAGGCTCTACTCATTCAAACCAAAGGTGTTAAGAAGAATTTAATTGCCTGTGTCTCACAGACCCTAAGGGATGCAGAATGTAATTATTCCATTATTGAAAGGGAATCACTAGCATGTACATTGGCCCATCAATAGATTCAAACAGTTTTTGTGGGGAAGCAATTTCACTGTTCAAACAGATCATAAGCCACTAGTAGAAGTATTTACAATGAAGGGGCTTGATTCAATTCCTTCACGCATTAAGAGATGGTTTGTGAATTTACAAGATTTTTGTTTTAATGTGCAATATGTCCCCGGTGCATTGTTTGTCCAGATTAGTGAACATAATGGAGACGGACTTGGAGGGCAATTAAGAATAGGATGAAGAAGAAGTAGTGAGTGTGAATGAAGTTACCGATCGCACACTAAGTGAGGATGAATGGTTGTCGGAACGTCAGTCTGATGAAGAAATGAAACAGGTAATACAAGTAATAGGTTCAGGTAAATTAACACAGCTGGATTAGGAGAATACAAAGGACAATGGGGGAAGGTATTGAATGAACTAGCAGTCAACAAAGGGTTCTTGATGAGAGGGACTAGGTTAATGCCACCAAACAAATTGAGACAGAAGGTATTACAACTAGCGTATGAAAGTCACATTGGGATTGTCAAAACCAAAGGGAGACACGGAAGAGGTTTTTGGGGGCCGGCGCTTGACCATGATGTGGAGTGCATGATAAGAGACTGCATAGAGTGTGTGGCTTGTGATAAAGGTTTGAGGACAAATCATATGCCCATGGTTTGCAGAACATTACTAAATTATCAATGGGAAGAAGTGGCCATGGATATTTTGGGACCAGTAAGAGGTGAACATGCCACTCACTCCCTATTTATTGGTGTTGATGGACCTATATTCTAGATGGGTTGAGGTATCAGGTGTGCATGATATATCCTCCTTGGCTGTGATCAGGTTTTAGAGAACATCTTTAAGCTTTCCACAATACTTACTTACAGATAATGGGGTACAGCTTTGTTTGCTAGAGACTGAATCGTTTCTGATGGAGTACGGAATTGAGCACAAGAAATCAGCCTTGTATCACCCTGAAATGAATGGTGCAAAAGAGAGACTTATCAAAACTTCAAAGGAAGGAATACATCTGGCAAGAGCGAATGATGTATATTGGAAGAAGCAGTTGTCAAACAGGTTATCTGGTTATCGCTTCTCACCGCCCGCCTCCACTGGCAAATCCCCATTTGAATTGTTTAAAGGAAGATGTCCTTCAACTAAGATGCGTCCTGGTTGGATGTATTGGAACAAGGGCTGTGTGGATAATGCATTAGGACAATGGAGAGAGAGGGAGATTATTCCTCAGAAAAAAGAGAAAGGAATTGATTGGCACATATAAGAAAGTGAAGAATGTGGTGGTCAAGGTGGGAGATTTTGTGAAAGTTAGAGCGCCTAAAGGTTGTGCTGACTGGTCCAATTTACTAAGACTCTGGAAGTGATTAAATGTTTCAGGAATGCTATCAAGACACATGATGGTTGCATTTGGAACAAAAGCAGGGTGGTTGTTCTTAACCAGATGAGGAATTGTTCTCCTTCGAGTAGGCCAATATCTGAACATGTAGAGAGGAACACGTGGGGTTCAGATATGCTGAGGTCACACAAAAGTGTACCAGTAAGACAAAGGAGAATTATTAGAGCAATAAGGAAACCAACATATCTCAAAGATTTTGTGATGTGAGGTGTAGAGTAATTAACTTGTTTTTGTTTGGCTCTTCCTCCTTTATGCTTTCCTAAAAATACGCCTTGAACCTGTTTCAGTTATGATGTATGTGTTATGTTACATACAATATATTTATCCCATGTTAAAACATATTCTTCTTGGGCGTTCAAAGGATGGGTCAGGGTTTCACCTACTTTTATGTGGTTTATTTACTATGAGAGGGAGAAGTATGGCATAGAGGTTGATGTAACTTAACCTACTCTGACACTTAGAATGTTACTAGGTCAGGGAGAACACGGAGGGAGAACGTTGGGGTGAGAACAGCAGTTGGCCGCCGACCGCTGTTGAATGAGGTGTATGTATTAAAAGCTGCACTTACCTTTCAAGGTAACAGTGTCTTCCCTTATTTCGACATCACAGATACCCTTTGAGAATTCTTTTAAATGTTTTTTCATGATGGCGCTTTAATTTTGTTTGGTGAGCAGTTTGCAACACTATATGCCATAATATTATACACTTTATTCCTTCTCTGTGGTTCTTTTAAAAAATGAACCTTTTGTATAATAGTATAAATGTGCATTTTGTCTGATTTGCTTTAACATGAAATTTACTTGATTGGTTGATTACACCTGACTACGAGTCTCAGAAAGAACGTCTTTATCTTTTTTAAAGGACATATTCATTCATGTTGTGAATTAGAAAGGAAAGCTGCCGACATGAGGCTAGAGCTGCAAAACTGGATGTCAACAAGGGAGCTTAAAACTGAGGACTGGATAAAAGAGATGGGACAGTTACCCACATTTAAAATATTTACACTTTGCTAAACAACATTAGAGCACATTCTTGAAAATATGAGGAATAACTTCAAAGGAGTTTTCTAGATGTGACTCATGAACATTAACTGAAAGAACAACAAACCATTGGTTTCATTAATTCTCTAAACCCTTATATAGATGCTTCTGCAAAAAAATGATGTAATTTATAAAACAAAAACAAGTTTGTAAAAAAGAAAACAATTGTATAGAAAAATATAGTGTTTGCCCCGGTTACACGTAAAGTAATTTATTGGAGTTTATAATAACACATGTTGAGTCATGATATTTTAGGTACGATATCCCTGATAATCTGTATTGGAAGCATGCATTTACTGTTTTCTTCTTTTTTTTCGACCTCTTCTATTTTATTGTTGTAATTTATACGTGTTTATTGTTTTACATGTCTTCATTGTTCTTGTTTTATATATAATGTTTTCATGCAGTTTTATGGAGCTAGTCCCCGAAATGAACGCATGTTCAATAACACATGTTAAAACGTGTCATGCTTGTTTGTAGCTATTTATGTACACTTTTTAAACATTGTAAGTGCATTTATTTTGTTACTTGTTTGAGGTTTTTTTGGCAGAAGGAAGGTTTCATATTTATATGTATGTTATAGATAAGTCAAGTGATTTAAAAATGAAGTGTGTAGACATGACTCAATTTATAGCCAACTAATGTTACGCAGAGGTTTAATCTTTTGTGGATATGGTCTTTTTCCACTATCTAATTTTGCTACGGCTGCACAATTCCTAAAACTATCCACATAAATAACTCTTTTGCAGACGAATTCTCCGTCCTAAAAATTATTTTGCCAGTCACATTTTCATGCAAGAACATATTCATTGGCAATATTGCATGCTGAAAAGTTGTGCTAAGGTTAGGGACTTTTCAATCAAGGACAATTGTGGACGTACTGCCTTTGCTATACTTCACAGGTAAATTACAATATTGCACTGCCCTAAAAAATCATAAAACTGCAGTTAATAGTTTAGAAATGATTGCTTTTGTTTGTCAAAAACTGCCTTGTTGGACTATGTCTGACGGTGCACCATGGTAATGTAAACAGGTATCTTGGCTCACCTCTGGTAGGGTAGCTTTAGCAGCAAAGTTATACTCTAGTGGAATTGTTCATGTATCTCAATTACAGTCAAACGAAATAAAGAAGTTCAATGACATATCAAAATTGATATAAAAAGAGAAACATTTATTGATTATTTGGGGTAAAGACTATCAAAATTGGACTGAAGATCCTGAGGTAGGAATTAGGAAAAGTGACAGAAATGAAATGAGGAACACAGCTATTCAAGTGTTCAAAAAGAGGGTGAAAGCTGAACTGGATAAAAAAATAAAAGTTACCTTGAATCATTGTCAAATCCACGTTAGAATGGGTAGCTGTACCTGGCAACCTGCAATTGTGCGAGGTGTTTGGTGTTTGGTTGTTTGGCCTTGTGAATTTTGACGCATCTACAGGTACTTTGTGGAGAATCGCCCATCCTTAGTTTTCTATGGACCAAGTTGCTTGAACCTTTGAAAAGTCATATTCTTTTTACATTTGTGTTGAATTTTTGTCGTTTTGGTCTTGTTGAGTTTAGATAAAGATATTTTATTTTTTCTAACCTGGTGTGGTGTCCATTTGTGGTGGTATCACTGTAATATTGTGTGTTTTGTGTACAAATACTTTACACATCGCCTTTGGGATAAGCCTGTCTGCTCGTGCCAAGCTACCCAGGGCCAGGGTGTTAGCACGGGTTATCTAAAGTGTGTATCCCCCTAACCCTGACTAGAAGCATGAGTCCCTATCTGGACAAAGTTACCTACCTCTGCCAACTAAAGACCCCCATTTCTAACAGGAACTGAGTCTCCAGTTCTTCCAGATGCTGAAGGCAATGAAAAAAGTTCGAGAAGGGTATTCAACAGTTAGGAAGTAATGGTGCTCAGCAGGTAAACGTGGATAATATGAACTCAGATGTATATTATGGTGCCAACAGGGAGGGGAAACCAATCACTCGTACACTTTCTCGTGCTGAAACTTTTGCCCTATACTCACGGGCCAGAGCCAATACATGTGGAATACGTTGCACTTTAAATACTTGATTTTACGTTACTGGCGGCTGGCATCTTGATGACTACTTTTGCTCGAACTTGAAGAGATTATACCGATTTGTCTGGCCTGATTGACCTACCGTTCTCACTTAGTGCTTTACCCAGCCGGGTTGGAATTATCAACGGTTGAGGGCATCCACTGTCGTTTTGGCTAAAGCTACAGCCCTGAAGAGTCGTGGTCTACTCTTTCCATGACGAAACACGTGTCGGCTGGTTACGCCTATTAAACAGAATTACCAGTTCATATGCGGATGCTTCTTTTGTCATTTCTGTACTTACCCATGTCAACATTGATTTGAAAACTGTATGTGTGCGCAGGATTGTCCTTACAGATGCTGAAGGCAGTTTGAGCTTGGTGTACAGTTTGTAAGTATCTTGAGTTATCATACTTTTTTCAGAAATCCTCCAATGCACTGATCACTTGATAAACAATAGGTCAGCAGTGAAACAGCCTCACGGGATAGACAAGATTGATACATTCCAAAGGCCTCATGGACTTCTTTCAGGCAGAAGATTGTTTTAGTAGTCACAGCTTCAAGTAGGCTTGCAGATTGCTTTGTTTTCTGTGGTCCAACAACAAGTTGTCAGCTACAACCTTGAGAATTGAATCTTGAGGCAGAAGTTATTTCTTCCTTTTCAAAGTTGCAAGGTGTATGGATATAAGGAACAATTTCTTTGGTTGCAGTAGATAAAAAATCCCATGCCACTCTGTCCTACCTTCAATTTAGCATTATGTATTTACTGTCCTGTTTGTCTGAAAACTCTCGGATTCTTGCTGTAGAGTAAAACCCAGCTAGGTGGAAAAACATCTGCATAGGTTCGAGCCCATCAGCTATTTGTTTATCCCAGCTCCCAGCAGAAGAATGCAAAGTGAGTGGAGTCACCTTGATTAATTGTTTTAAACTCTGAAGACCGTGTATTCTAGATTTTCATTCTAGTTAGTATTTTCTCTTAGACTTTGTCCTGTGGTTTTAATTGTTCTGCCTTAAGATAGCACCAAGAAGCTCTGCAAATATGTGCTTTAGGCATAAAAATACAAATAAATATATCACACACCATCATAAGGTTGAGCAGTGTATAAAAGGAGAATCCTCTCCCATCACTCTGCAGCTGGGGAATAGTTAATAACTTTACACCCCTGAGTCTGACAGACTGGACTGTATCTGAACTTCCTCTAGCCATGGGCAGGCTGGTGTACTGGGGGTAATAGTCCTTTTTAGGATTAAGCCTTGCGAGATTCTATTGTATACCAAAAGGGCTTGGAGGCCACCCTTTGCTTTAGCATTTGTTGGCTTCACATCACTCTTCTTTGCAGCCTTTTTTATTAGCCAGTGCAGCTGAAACGTCATTTCTGGTCATTTCTGTGAAGCAGTGATGAAGCACAGATTGACTTAAGTTAATCTGTACCTGCCCACTGCTTCCAACGTGATTAAGTTATAAAGGTCCATATTTATCAAAGGGTTGTGTCGCTTTTACACCATGCAATGGGATGAAAAAGCAACGTAACCCTTGAGATGCAATTTATCAAGCCAGTCAAGGACACATTGCAAGGCCCTAAGAGGCTTGATAAATCCAGAGTAATGCAGCGCAAATCGCTCCCAGGGAAGCATACCATGGGTTATGCGTGGTTCTCCCTATGCAAAACCCATGGATTTTAATGAATTGCCAAATTTACCATAAGTGGTAGGCCTGGGAATGCACCAAAAGTGCTACGCCTCCCCAGATGAATCAAAACGAGGAGAAATATGTTTTTTTCTCCTTGTGTTTTCATTCAGCAGCACACAGAAAGGGGAAAATTCTGCAGGAGATTGTTTTTGTTCCGGAAGGTACACCTTCCTGCACAAAGGCAGCACATTGTGCGCCATCACTGGGTAATAGGCAGGAATGCGCCGTACAATATGAAGTACAGCATGTTTCTGCCCTTTCCCTATCATGCAGTGCAGCAAGGCGACTTGCTGCTCTGTGCTGCGTGATATAATGATAAATATGCCCCTATGTTTTTTCCTGCTTGTTGCTGGCCTGATCTAGCTTGTTGTTTTTTTTTGCAGTCTTGTATAGCGAAAACACTTGCTGCAGGTATTGCAGCTGTTTACATGCACAGCAGTTACACTGCAGAAGGTTCCGTTGCAACAGCTATTCCTAAAGACTACAAAATACATAATAAGGAGCTGGTTAGTGGGAGGGGAGGAGGGGTAGCCATAGTTTATAGAGAAAATTAAAACTGTCTGTCATTCCCTATTAAAGACCAAGAGAGAGCAGAAACATTGGGCTTGTGTGTAGTCCTGTCCCTTTATCAATCCACTACTAGGGTATTCATTTACAGACACCTGGGCCCTGCAGGACCCTTTCTTAACTCCTTGGACAATTCTCTTTCACATGTGGCCCTAAGATATGCACACTTCATGGTATTGGGAGATCTTAATTTACATATGGATAAAGTAGAAGATAACAAGGTGGTTGCACTATGAGAAACCATGTTATCTCTTGAACTTAACCAAACGGTGTTCAGTCCTGCACAATAAGCAGGTCACGTGCTGGACCAAATCTTCTCTAATGTCAATATTCAGGTAGGTGAACCCATCCTGCAAGTCTGGACGGATCACTGTATGATTAAGTTCAGATAGCCTGGTTTAGTGAAAGTGAAAGCCTCAATAGCAGAGCTCTATATGTATCAAGAGTGTTCCATAGAGTCCAGCCATCAGAGTTCACTCACTCCCTGTAAGATAGTGACCCCTCTTTTTCTGGCTCAGTGGAGGAAGATGCCAGCTTGCTAGACAGCTGGATCCGTAATACGACCAATGAGCTGTTGCCCGTCTCTCAATGTACACCTTGCAAAAATAAGCCGTTAGGTCCCTGGTTCACAGATAATCTCAGCAAAGAAAAGAAACATTGTAAGACTCTTGAAAGACAATGGCGAAAAGACTACAGAGCAAACGACAAAGTCTTCTATAAGGCAGCTCTCGCAAAATACTATGCCGCAGTCAAAATTAGTAAAAAACGTTGTGTCCCCAAGGCCTGTGCCAGAGTCCAGCAACCATTGGTGGGATGTTGCAAACAACTGACCTCCTATTTTCAAAACAAAAGTTCAGTCATTCAAGCTAGTCTTACCTCTGAGACCCAGCTAGGATAGGGTTTGAGGGACACAGTGTACTCAAGTATGGCCACTGCGTGGAGCCCACATTCTCAAGCTTCCAACATATTCCCTTGAAGGGGTCACTAGCAGCCATACATAGCCTTAAATTAGGACCTCCTCCAGATCCTGCCCTCCCAACCTGTTAGCACTTCGGGTGACTACCATCAACCTACTAGCCAACAAGGTGTTAAATGCCTCGCTTCCACTGCAATAGTACCCTTTCCTGGAAGCAGGCAAAAATTCTGCCCCAGCTAAAAAGAAGCACGGCCGACTCTAGAGAGCTGTCTAATTACAGACTAATATCTCTGCTGCCAGCCCTGTCAAAAGTGCTGGAAAAGTTTGTAAATCAGCAGCTTTCCCAGGATCTGAAAGACAATAACCTGCTTCATCCTAGCCACTCTGGCTTCAGACCAAATACATCAGAGGTACCATGGATGTTGGTTGGAAGGTAGTGCTGATTATGCGAGACTGTGAATGACACGGTCCCCCATTCCAGGTTTTTAGTGCGTCTCCTATCTATCTGGGTAGTTGGTCTGGCCTTAGACTGGCTTGCTTCCTTCTTGTAGGGCCGAGTACAGGAGGTATGTGTTCCTCCTTTTTCTTCAAAGTCCATGGAGTTGACAGTTGGGATACCTCAGGACTCTGCCTTGAGCCTCACTCTGTTTAATGTTTATCCCATTCCACTAGCCCAGTTGGCGGATGCCTTGGGGGCAAAAGTGATCTCATACACTGATTGGTACTCAGCTGCTGTTCTCCTGTGAATAGGGAGAAGAGATCGCGGGTGAATCTATAAAATCTTGCCTAGTGCTGTATTTAATTGCACGTCCACCAATCAACTAGAATGTAACGCAAACAAAGCTAAAATTCTATTCTTCAGTCAAAGTCCCACAAACATGTCAGATCTTCTGGCCTGAAGACACCCCCACCTGCAGGCCCTCAGGGATAAATAGTCAAGGATCTAGGTTTCAAATATGGCAGCCATCTATCTTTCCATCCACAAGTCAAATTTGTGGTAGGCGGCAGCTTTGGTCTGCTACGCATTTGAAAGAAGTTCTTGCACTCCCTCTCATTTGCTGCTAGGAAGTCGGTCATCCAAGCACTCATAACTTTGAGGTCAGATTATGGGAATGCCCTGTATCTGGGATACCTGACTACCTAACCAATCGTCTGCAGGTGGTTCAGAACACAGCAGCCCGCATTCAAATTGTTCTTTGCGCATTCTTTGTAGCCTACCTCCGAGAACGCATGTGTCCCCACACCAGTGTGCCGTCCACTGGCTTTCAACAAAGAAGAGGGTCCTGTTTAAAGGGCTGGTCCTAGTCCTAAAAATGCTCCATCACACAGGTGCAGGTTACCTAAGGGCAAGGACCAGCTTTGACATCCATACTAGGAACTTGCAATTAGCAAACAGCCTCCAGGCCAGGATCCCCAAGATTCGCAATTCCAGAACTGGGGGATGGGCCTTTTCTTATTTGGGACCATATATATGGAATAAACGCTCTCTTGAGTTATGCTCAGGGGACTCTATTTCCTTGTTAAAAAAAGAGTTGAAACATGGCTTTTCGCACAAGAATTAGTGGTCTTGGCAAATCCCGCAGAGCTGCCCATGAGCAGAGTGCCGGGACACTCCTTGGAGTAGCCGTGCGCTATACAAATCTCATTTAATTCATTCATGTTTGTTAAGCATGGCCACATGAAGTGCTTTGCCCAGAATCACAAAATGTTAAGCTGATGCCAAGACTCAAACCTGGTTCCCAAAGTCAGCAGCTCTGTCAATAACACCACATCCTCTCAGCCGCGGTCGGTAGTAGGAGTAACTGCAGGGCGGTGACGTGGGGAGGGGGAGGGGCAGGGTGGGGGGTAGTAAACTATGGATTAAGGAGGTTTACAGGTAAGTTAACATATAAATTAATAAAATGAATTTCGTTGTGTGCACTGCATCCCCAAATGCGATGCAGGGCACGCAACGAAATTCGTTTTTATTAATGTATATGTTAACTTACCTGTAAACCTCTGTAATCCATAGATTACTACCCCCCACCCTGCCCCTCCCCCTCCCCACTTCACTGCCCTGCAGTTACTCCTACTACCGACTGGGGCTGCATCCTCTCCCATTCGATACATCTGCTATCTCGACAGCTCGCCTTGCCTTGAACAATAAGAAGAGACCCTCCTAATGTGTGATGTGTTCACAGCAATAAATACAGATTAGGCAACTAGTTTTGCACCCTGGATTCCCCATCTCCGTCTCCTGTTTCCAATCCTCTGAGGAGCAGAGGAGTAGGGGCAGAAGGAGGGGGAGACAGGAGCTCACATTCTGCACTGCTCTTAGCCCCTGCATTTAAAACAAGCATTGCCATAGCCAAAAGGTCTCGCCTATACAAGATGTATTGGCTTTGTCGATAGTTTTATGACATGTCTGGATCTTTCTGCTTTCATATGTTTGCTGTATAGGTAGTTGGGGTAATGTGTGTGAAGCGCTTTGTGTATAATGCAGGAAGACTTATAAATACATCTTCCTTCAATTGGAAGCCAGTTGAGATACTTGAGGTCTGGTGTGATGTGTTCAAACCGTTTAGCATGTGTTATGAGCCGGGCAGCCATATTTAGGACTGACCTTAGGGGGAGCTATGTGAGTTTTCGGTGTCCCTGTGAAGATGGCGTTCCAATAGTCCAGTTTAGAGAGGACTAGGGATTGTACTATTGTCTTAAAATCATCAGGGGGAAAGAAGTTTTAATTTTCTTGAGGTGTTTTAGTGAGAAAAGTGCTTCTTTGGCAGAGTTTTTGATGTGATCATTCATTGACAAGTTCTTGTCCAGGGTGAGGCCTAAGGGCTTTACTGAGTCTGACACGACTAGGGAGCAATTTAGGGCATCAAGGTTTCTTGAGCCAGTCTTGGATTGGTAGGTGGTTACTTTTAGGGGAGAACATCATTAGTTTGGTTTTGTTCAGGTGCAACTTCGGCATTGAGGTATAGGATGTCACTGGGCGATTTGATTTTGTATTGGAGTTCTGTGTAATTTGTATATAGGGTACACCAAGAGTGACTTGTGTGGGCTTTGAGAGACAGGAGTAGATTTCAATTTGTTGCAAACGGTGTTGAAGGTAAGATGTGAACCATTCTAGAACTATGCCATTAATACCAGAGCGCATCTTGAGAGTTTCAAGTAAAGCTGAGTGATTGACTGTGTCAAAAGGTGCTGATAGGTCAATTAAGTTGAGGAGACATGCTTCACTTTCGTCTAAGGCACTGTGAATATCATCTGAAATATTGAGCATGGCAGTTTCAGGGCTACAGCCTTTTCTGAATCCTGATTGAAAGATATCGAGTAGGTTGAAATCAACTATATGCTTTTTAATTTGTTGGAGAACGCATCGTTTTGGCTAGGAACAGAGACTGGAGAGAGGTCTGAGGTTGTTGAGATCATTAGATTCTGCCCCTGGTTTTTTGAGTATGGGTGTGATTTGTTGTAATTGGAGGGAGTCTGATACACAGCCCAAGGTGAGAGATGACAATGATTTTTTGTGGTTGAGATTTTGTATGATTATGGATGGGAGGGGATCCGTAGTGTGGGTAGTAGGCTTTAAGCTCACAATTATATTGAAGACTTCTTTTTCAGTCATGAGTTTGAAATCAGACCAATTGGCATTGTTTTCAGTTGGGTGAAGGCAAGGTTATCCTTAGTATAATTCAGTTCCATTTGGTCATAAGTGAGCATAATGAGGCAGGTTAAGAGGGTGGGCGGATTTGAGACTTGGGTGAAGGATTGATCAGTTTTGTTTGGTTTCACCCTGATGCACGCATACCCTACGCCAAACCAGAAAGGGATTTAGCAAACCCCACACCACTAAATGCAATACTTCCGACTGGGATCCCACAAGACCCACACAATATCCAACCACTATCCACTACTTGTTGGGCATGGAAAAAATTACTCATGAAAACAGGAGGGTCAACTCTATATTCTCTGGTACTACCGTTATCCGCACAAACCCCTGCCCCCCCCCCCCACGGTCGAAGCCGGGACCAAACGTACTCTGTCCCGACAGGGTTTAGAAACTATCAGAGACCTATTCCCTGGAAGCCATGTATTTTCTTGTACTGACAACTCACGATTCTCATCAGCTACATTTATGGTTCACTTTGTGCTGTCCCGTTTACAGAGGCTCGATATCATCTTACCCACCAGAACCGGCAGAGTTTAGTCCAATCACGTTAGTAATAAAAGACACCAGCGGAGAACACATAACATCTAGAGTATACAAAGCCAGCCTCGCGTTGGTGCCTCAGCGAGATGATAAGGTCAGAGAAGCTTGTGCCGCTGATATAGCACAACCACTTGCACATGACATCTGGAAAGGGTGTTGCAGGATGATTAAACTGGTTTCATGCAACCACAGACATAAACTATTGCAATTTAAGATGTTTAGGAGGGCCTATGTCACTCCCCAACAAACGGTCAGGATATGGAGCACTATATTTACTCATTGCCCTAAATGCAATTTCCATGCGGCATCGTTCCTTCACATGACCTGGTCCTGTAGTATAATAAGCGCCTATTGGTAAGAAATATACGGACTAGTGCAGCAGATGGTGGGGATACAACTAGCAACTTCACCCTTGATAGCATTGATGGGCTATGTGGATCAGTTACCCAAAGGCACACGTAGATTCATAGCCATTGCCATGATGCTGGCGAAGCGAGAAATAGTCCTTCGGTGGGGCACCAGGCAGAAACCAAAGGCGAAGAGTTGTCTTAAGAGCATGACATACTGCGACACCACGAGCGAACTATACGGAGAGTTACAACCGCCCACATCGCGACCCAAGGATATATGGCAACCCCTCAGGGAATACCTTTGTTTACAAGGGACATCGGCTACACCACCTAGTTGAGAGGGACAGGGAATTAGTCAGAACGCACTATTCAAGGGGTGATGAAGAGGAGCCTAAAAAAGTTGCAGATATGCTTTGAGAGCCAAGATAGCACTGGGCTGTCATCAGTGTAGTGGGACTGGGAAAGTAGGACTCATGAAGCACGCTTCAAATACTCGCTAGCCATATCAGATAAGGGAATATTTCAGCTCATATGTACCTGTTTTGTTTTCCGTGTTTCTGTTCGAACCTGCATGTAATGTACCTGCATGTCTAAGCATTATGACTATGTACGTTGTTAATAAAAAATGGTAAATAAAGTATTAAAAAAAAGGATTGATCAATTTTTGTGCCATTATTTGTGAAGAAAACAAAAACTAACAACAATGTCTCAACCGCTATCATTGAGGAAGGCAAGTATATATGCATTTACAAGACATTACAAGAAGGAAAAGGGAGACTCGTGGTATGTTTTAGAAAGTGCTCTTGGCATCATATATGTGACGTAACACATTATATAGAACTGTGTGAAAAATTGCAAGGACAACCCAAAACAAACTTGGTGCACTAATGTGCTCTTGACACACAAAGGTGACGGCTCAAGTGACAAGTGAGAGAGCAGCGGAAGGCGCAATGTGACAAAGTGAAAAAAATATATATATACAGAAATATATGGTTCATCACAGATTATTTACAGTAGTTGGTCAAGGTTTGGTTAGACATTTCACGTGAACCATAGTTGAACTTGCGCCGTGATTGAGCTGAATGTTCAGGTTATTTGTGAAGAAGCTGGCAATTTCTGGGCAGCGTTCATTGGTGGCTATTATTTCGTATAGTGATGTGCAGGTGGTATGTCTTTTAACAATGTTGAAGAGCTCCCTGGACCTATTCTTAGCAAGAAAAGCACCCAGATATTTGCAGCCTGTAATGTGCTCTGTATACCAAAGATTAGTGGGTTAGGGTGTATGAATCATGACAGTCAAAGACTTAAGTGGTCAGTTCTATGCACCTTCATATATGGTTTTTGCCATAGTGCTTTTCATATGTACTTGTTTTAAAATAAACACTTATTTGCCCAGAACCAGGATGCAATGAGTTACATTCATGCACTAAGGTAAAGTCACATTTAAGTGACCTGTAACAATTAGCAGAGTTGTTTTCTTGAGTAAAGTTTGTGTAATTTTATATAAAGACTGTAAACTGTGTTTTTCTCATGTCAATTTTGATGTAAGTAGTACAAACATGGAATTTGACCTTTGCACTATAGTAATAAATATTGTATATATATTATTTACAATAGTTGATTGTTTTGTACTTCTGAACACAATCAATATAAATTAATGCTTTGAGATAGTTTCAGGAATCATAGGTATTTAAATTGTTAATTTGCGGATTGCTTGGAGGTGGGGGTGCTCAGTGGAATTCATTTGTAGGCATACATGCTGGTGCATCCTCAAACACATTTTTCTCATTCCATTCTTGATAAAAACTGTATCTTTCTTTCTAGGGGGCGTGTCTGCTCTAAAAAGGACCAGGTCCACCATCAAGATGTTGAAAAGAAAGCAGAGTTCAAGAGTGGAAGCCCAACCCGTGACAGACTTTGGACCTGATGAGTCTTTGTCAGACAATGCTGACATCGCTTGGATTAACAAACCAGTAAGTGAATACCAGCTGTAAACACACACACCAGATACACCAAACACAAACTTACATTTCAACACCTGTTCATCTATGAACCATTAGTTGAAGGGATAATATGGCTCTGCTCCAAAACCTAAAAAATGCTGAAAATGTACCTTGTACAGTGAGCTCTCAAACAGAACTCTCCGCAATGGACTTCTCATGATCTCACACATTCTGTCACATGTTACATCACAAATTACACAAACAGGGACCCCACTAGTGACACAAACATTTACTTCAAACTATCCATAACATACCCTCTCTTCTGCTGCATCTTATCTACAACCATAGATACTCCCTTGTGTTCCAAATCCATAAACTAAAATGTGAGGACTTATAGACAAATGGTGCAAGCACGAGGCAACTATCAATGTAGAAGCATACAAGGCGCCCAGCGGTAGTGGCCGCCATCTTGGATCGGGCTGGTTCGCCCGACCCCACCCACGCCACTCCCCCCACGCTGCTCCTCTATTTAGGAGTATTCCACAGTCTCCCCAGCGATTGCGAGCAGCCCGGTGGCAGTGGGCTTGCTCGTAGGAGCGGAGGGCTGCATTTGAGCATCTTAGTGTTTTTTAGCGTGCTGTCACGCCGATCAAAAGCGGCGACACGCACTTGTTTTAAATTGGTTGTCTGCACTGTTAACCTGAACTGAAAATTCACAGGTACCTTTCTTGCTTCTCCTGGGGCCCAGCGAGGCTGGCTGGCAGCTGATTCCACCCCAGGCGCCCAGCGGTAGTGGCCGCCATCTTGGATCGGGCTGGTTCGCCCGACCCCACCCACGCCACTCCCCCCACGCTGCTCCTCTATTTAGGAGTATTCCACAGTCTCCCCAGCGATTGCGAGCAGCCCGGTGGCAGTGGGCTTGCTCGTAGGAGCGGAGGGCTGCATTTGAGCATCTTAGTGTTTTTTAGCGTGCTGTCACGCCGATCAAAAGCGGCGACACGCACTTGTTTTAAATTGTTTGTCTGCACTGTTAACCTGAACTGAAAATTCACAGGTACCTTTCTTGCTTCTCCTGGGGCCCAGCGAGGCTGGCTGGCAGCTGATTCCACCCCAGGCGCCCAGCGGTAGTGGCCGCCATCTTGGATCGGGCTGGTTCGCCCGACCCCACCCACGCCACTCCCCCCACGCTGCTCCTCTATTTAGGAGTATTCCACAGTCTCCCCAGCGATTGCGAGCAGCCCGGTGGCAGTGGGCTTGCTCGTAGGAGCGGAGGGCTGCATTTGAGCATCTTAGTGTTTTTTAGCGTGCTGTCACGCCGATCAAAAGCGGCGACACGCACTTGTTTTAAATTGGTTGTCTGCACTGTTAACCAGAACTGAAAATTCACAGGTACCTTTCTTGCTTCTCCTGGGGCCCAGCGAGGCTGGCTGGCAGCTGATTCCACCCCAGGCGCCCAGCGGTAGTGGCCGCCATCTTGGATCGGGCTGGTTCGCCCGACCCCACCCACGCCACTCCCCCCACGCTGCTCCTCTATTTAAACGTCCCCCATGTGTCAGTGCAGCGGACGAGCGCAGCGGGCGCGCCGTAGGCTCGCCGGAGTCAAGCCAGAGTCCTGCCCGTCTGCGCCCGTCCGTGGCAGGCCGGGGCTGGGGGCTCTCCCTTATGCCCTCCCGCTGTCATACACTTCCTCCGAGCTTCTTTCTCACTGGATCCCTGGCACTATTAGTCCCTCTGTGTCTAATTCATTACAACACTTAAATCTCCTTGCGAGCCCCCCTGCTGCACCCCCTGCTGTTACTCAAAGTTGTCTCCCTCGGCCTCGGGCCGCCGCGCTTACTCATTCCACCCTGCCTGTTTCCCACACGCCGTCCTACAATACCACTGTCACGCTTCTCAATACCAGATCTGTCGTTAGTCATCAGCACGAGCTATACGACTTTCTTGACAGCCACAACCCGGACCTCTTGTTTCTAACAGAGACCTGGCTCAAGGCAGACTCCCTCCCCAACGTCCTAGCCGCACTCCCCCCCTCTTATTCCATCATTCGTGCGGATCGCCCGGAGGGCAGGAGAGGTGGTGGAGTAGCTTTGATAACCCACACTGACTCCCCCTTTCAAATGCTCCCCTCCCCTCTTATCCCTGAGGTAGACTGTCTAATAATTCGTGCCAGCTCCCACTCTACCCCCCTCACTGCTGTTCTTATCTATCGACCCCCTCACACAACTTCCAATTTTGTTTCCTGCCTTCAGGACATCCTCGCCACACTGGTTATTAACAACTCCTCAGTGTTGGTGTTGGGCGATTTCAATTTTTGGCCCAACGATCCCGGCGAAACCCCCCTTTCCAAAGAATTCACCAGCCTCATGACTAGTCTTAACTTTTGTCCCCTCGTTCACAGCCCTACCCATGTTCATGGCCACTCGCTCGACCAGGTTTGGACCCTAAATATCCCCACCACCTTTCCTGTCATTTCCCCCTGTTCTTGGTCGGACCATTTTTCAATCTCCTTCTCCCTCGCGTTAGCCCCTGTGCCTATACCTCTTCTCCCAAAGAACATCTGGGCTAGAAAATGGGGTAAGGCAGACCTGCCATCGTTTTGCTCATCCTTGGCCAACTCTTGCCCTGACCTCTCGGGCCTCGCCGCCCCGGACCAGCTGACTACCATTGATGGCTGGCTGACCCAGGCAGGTGATAAGTTTGCTCCCCTGAGACGGGTCACGGTGAAGCGTGCCCATGCTGCCAATCGTTGGTTTACCCCCGATCTCAAGGAGAAGAAATTAGTCGCACGCAGAGCAGAGCGCGCATGGAGAAGAGAATACAGTCCCGCCAAAAAAACCATCTACCTCTCTGTGCTCAAAGTATACAAACAAAGTATACTTGACGCAAAGACCCTGTTTTACTCCAACAGGATACTAGCAGCTGAATCTCAATCTAAAGAGATTTTTGCTACAGTACATGAGCTTGCCTCGTCCAACAGAGCCACGGCCTCGATCCCCCCTTCTCAACCGCTTTGTGACTCCCTCAACGACTTTTTCGTTGATAAGGTCGCAACAATCAAGGCTAATATTTCCCCCCCTTCCCTCACCTTCACTAATCCCTCCCCTCCCGCCATCACTTCCAAATTCACTTCCTTCCCCCCTCTGACCACAGTTACACTCCCTCCCCTGCTTCAAAAGGTAAAGTCAGGTTCCCCCCTAGACTTTGCCCCTGCTCGCATTCTGCGAGAAGTCTTCCTACACTGCCCTACCCCTTCCCTTACACTTTTAAATGACTCGCTCAACTCCGGAGTGGTCCCCACCGCCCATAAATTTGCGGCAGTCATTCCCATTTTAAAAAAACCCGGTGTCGACCCTTCATCCCCTTCCAATTACCGTCCCATTTCCCTGCTACCCTACCTGGCTAAGGTTTTGGAGTCCCATGTAACCAGCACCCTGAGCACCTATGTGGAAGCCAATCACTGCCTCTCCCCCCGGCAGGCGGGCTTTCGCCCCCTCCACTCGACGGAGAAGGTAGTGATTTCAGTGATGGACAGCCTTCGTGAGGGCATTGATACCAACGTCCCTCAGGCCCTCATTCTTTTAGACCTATCCGCCGCATTTGACACGGTGGACCACTCCATCCTCCTTACCCGTGTCAAGGCGGCGGGTATAGAGGGCCTGGCCCTCACCTGGCTTAAGTCCTTCCTAAGTGACAGGGCTCAGGCAGTCCATCTTGCTGGCTTCACCGCTGCCCCTCGTAAGGTTGCATGTGGAGTCCCCCAGGGCTCCTCCCTCTCCCCTCTTTTGTTTAATTTATACATTTACCCCCTCATTTTTATGTTACAGCAGCTCGAGGTCACGGTGTTCAATTACGCCGATGACCTCCAGCTAATTTTTGACCTTTCCCACTCCACTTCCTCTACTTCAAATGTCCAATCCGTCATGTTGTTCATCCAGGATTGGATGAACTGCAACCACCTCAAACTCAACCCGGACAAGACGGAATTAGTCCTGACCAGAGGTGGTTGCAGTCCTTGGTCCCCCTCCCACTGGCCCTCCTCACTTGGTGCTCCCCCGCTCCCAGTTCCTAAGGTCAAGACCCTTGGCATCCTCCTGGACCCCTCACTTTCTGTTCACTCTCAGGTCAATTCAGTTGTTTCTTCCTGTTTTTTTTCCCTTCGAATCATTAGGAAGATTTCTCGTTTTTTTTCTTTACCTGCCCTAAAAATCATAGTGATGGCCATGGTGCTTTCGCGCCTCGATTATGGGAACATCATCTACAATGGCGCCCCAGCCTACGCCACCCGCCGTTTGCAGCTAGTGCAGAATCAGGCTGCCCGCCTGATCCACGGCCTGCCCAAATACCATCGAGCTACCCCCCTACTGCAGGCCTTGCACTGGCTGCCGGTGAAAGAGCGTGCTCTGTTCAAGCTTGGCTGTACTACTTTCCAGGCTAAATCAGGCACTGCCCCGGAATACATCTGCTCTGCCATCACTCCCCACATACCCGGACGAGAGCTTAGGTCTACTCATCTGGCTCTGTTAACCATCCCCCGTTTCAGCAAGAAAAAGACTGGCGGTACGAAATTCGCAGTGCTCGCTCCTGTTTTTTGGAATTCCCTCCCTCCGGAACTCCGCATGTCATCTTCCTACATTGAGTTCCGGAAGGGTCTTAAAACTTTTCTCTTTTCCCGCGCTTACAATGTTTAAATTCCCCTCTGCTCCTGCCTGCTTCTCACAATCCAACAGCGCCAAGAAACCGCTTGGTAAAAGTGCGCTCTAGAAATGCTTTTAAATTCAAATTTAAATTCAAATACAAGCCGGCTTTGAACTTACTATCTAACACACTAGACAATGGCAAGTCCTTATACTATCATCCTCGCTCTCATTCCTCACCAACAGACCTTTCACGTACTGTCAGACCTACATTCCCCACTACAATCACTCACCAAATGCCCCCCTTTATCAAATGAATTTGCTACGCAGTTCTCTTTTTTTAATAATCTAAATTTTAATGATTTTATGAAGAAACAAGACAATATAGCATCCAGTATATACAATTTCTTTATAGTCAAAGCTGTCTCATCATATACTACACCAACAACCATTGCTTAGTCGCTTACAAGTCCATAATACTACCACCAGCGTCTCCTGATCTTAGTGTGTTTGCAAAGGCAACCTCTTGCTATGTATATGGGTTTCTCCTGCTTGGCACACCATTCTATCGCTGCTCTCCACTCCACCAGCATGGGGCATTCTGGGTATTTCCATTTTTTAGCAATGTCTCTCTGTGAAAAATTGTGTCTATACCATTCATAATGTGTTCACCGCGACTGCCTCCCAGATCATCCAGGATTCCCAACAGGGCTACTCTGGGTGTCAGATCTACTGGTTTTGCTGGGACCCGGGTTAACACTCTTTCAACAGCTAGTCAATATTCCACAGTTTTAGGACATCCTCAGATGACATGGAAAACTCAGTGTTGGTATCCGCACAGTGGGAGCAGGAAGAGGATGACAGCCTACCCACAAGCCATCGCTGGCATGGTCTATAGTATCCAGTATGCAGGTATTTCAATTAAACCAGCTGTAAATGTGTTTAGATGGTCATTTCTGGGGGCTTCATAAAAGCCTCCCACCAATCTGCCTTATCGAAGGTCACAATCAAACCCTCTTATTTCTCTTTCAGTGCATCAAATCTTTCTGCTACTCTTCTCTCTTAAGATCAGCACCATAGGCACTCATGCTAAACTATTCAGTACTCCACATCCATTCTCCTACAACGCCACTACACCCCATTCCAATTAAGTTACATTTGTATGCTTAAGCACAATATCAGCCACTGAACTCATTACAATAACTGAAGCTGTCAATTAATCTTGTGCACCATCTCACGCTTTCAGCACTAATACCAATAAACCTCACACTCATATCTACTGTTCATTTTTTTGCCTCACTTTTCTATTCAACTATTCCCTCGCATCAAGAGTCTATCCAACATGTTTCAAATCCTCAGTGGTTCTATATCTTCTGAAAACACTATTAACTCTTCTTCTCTCTCAAATATCGCCAAGTATCTTAACTCTTCTCACACTCTACCTTTCATTTAACAACCTGCTTAACCATCTCCAGTTGGGTTTCCTTACCCTTCACTCAACAGAACATGCACTTACACCTATTTAGCTTTATCACCATCACACTTCACAATCACCTTTTGTCTACGCTCATAATACTGGACATATCAACCACTTTTACCACTGTATATCATTCCCCTCTACTATCCTTTCTCAACTAGGCTTCACAGGCACAGAATTAAATGGCTTGTCTCATACATTTCCTCTAAAACTATTTGACTATACGAGGATTGAGGAAATTAAGACTGCACTTACCCTACTGTGGGGACAATTAGAAACTTATTTTAGTGCACAAAATCGGACGTTCAATTCCCCTAAACTTCCTACGGTTAAGAAACCCCTAACTCATCAATCAATATACAATGGTTCAGCACCTAAAATTGTGTAAATCGAATAATTTTACATTGGGTAAGAGTTCAGCAAAAACACTTTAGATAGTTTGACACAAAATACATGTTTCGTAATACAAAACATCCATTGGACATATTCAGTTAATAATCGTTTATTCTTTATTCTTTTATTTTCTTCTTCATATTCAAATAAGAACTGTAGCCAACACGTTTTGTCCTCTCTGACTTCTTCAGGGCTCCCTGAAAAAAAAGTATTCTCAATTTAGCTACACGGTATAGTTGTGTTAATTCCTCTGTCTATGGTTAGCATGTAGCACTGGCTGTTTATCCACTCAAGATGAGGTGCGTCCACATGGTTGTTTGTCATAAGACTGTAACTTAAAAAACATGTGAACGACGTCAGCCTGTACAATATTCTGAATGAAAGTTCCACTCCAATTGGTGGCGTCCTATATTTAGAGGACCTCATCAGAGCATTTTGCACCATTGTCCACTACTCAACATTTCACACCAAGGAATCAAAGCTAGCCTCTCCCTACTCCCCAAACATGTCACTTGATCTTTGAAGGATGTCGACGGAGAACCTTCATCATAGACCTCGTTCACTTTACAGTATCCTCCTTGAGGTACACCAAACTGCACACTTTTGCTCCTTGCCTCACCATCCCATGCTCACCTGACTCTGAGCCGATAATGAGTTTTTGTCACAAGTGGCCGCATACATTTCCTCTGTGCATGATACTCCAAGACATTAACATCTGCTCCACTTTCAGTGAGAGGGTGTGTCCTTGGCACTCTCCTTCTCTGGCTCTCCACACTACCAGAACAGAAAAAAATGCCTTTAGTCTCTTTACCAGTCCCCGTCTCACTGCAATGGTCACCAATGACTCTGACCCTTCATGGTCACTGGCATCAGTCAAGCTATCAGAGATAGCATGGGTTGCAGCTGCACCTGACAGATGTCACCAGCTCTCACAGTGTATCCCCACCACTGTCCACATTCCTGATTTATCCAACAGAATGAGTGGATTTAGGAGGTTGTCCTTCACTCACCTACAACACGGCGTGAGCCGCACCCAGATGTTTGAGACTTCGTCACAGCTTGTCCTGGGTCTCCTTTTCATGACTCGCCCAGAGTGTGCTCAGGAAGTCTGCTGAAGCCCCAAATGGAATTAGTTAAATATTCTAACACATTTCAAAGGCCCTGCATATGCCTTAGATGTCTTCTAACATCCATGAATCAATACATGGAGTCACAAGGAAAAAGTCCCTACAACTGTTATGAACACTCACGGGACCCTCAACATAGTTTCTTTGCATATTGATGGGCTCCTCCTCCTGCTGTATGTGTGCTGCCCTTACTGCTGATTTTTTCCACCTTGCATGGTCCTGTTCCAAAATTGTGGCCTTTTGGGCCTCGTTGATTCGAACTCCAGATATGGCATTTTGGATCAGTTATGATTAAACTTAGGAATCATGGTGCCACCTTCATGTCATTGGTGCATGAAGGACAAACTATCTGACAAAAAGAGGAAGATGTAGTCCCTGCTCGCTGGTTTCCTGTTAGATAATGTGGGCTCTGTCACTTCTGATGAGGCACCCTGGCAAGGTGTATGTGAGGGATCACAAGATGAGGGAATCAGAGCTGCAAAAGACGATTGGGGCCCCCATTAGGACTATCAGTGCTTAGTTTGTAAACAAATAAGTGCCAGGGCCTTCGTCAGGTCACTGCAGCTTGCACCACCCATTCCACCTGCCAGCGCTGCCAATGACACTACCAACACAATTACTAACCATGACACTCCTACAAGTGTGATAAGGCAGACTATTCAAGGCCCCTAAGTCTATAAAAATGGCTTGAGTTACAGGTATTAGTCATTTTTAATATATATTGATATAATAAACAACTGTTGTGCTCTCCTCTAAATTAGATTAAGAACACCACCAGGTGGCAGTCTGTAATAAAAGCCAGTGTTGACACTTAAGTGCAGGTGCCGAGCTCAAATTAAGCACTGGGAATATCATTGTCCCTTACAAGAGGTCCCTGAGTTCTACAGTCCTATAGGAATTATCTAGAACATGGAGGCTTAGCGCTTTGTTTTTTATCGCCGTCTATCTCTGGAATTTCTCGCCCTGGTAACGCGTTAGTAACAACGCGTTACCAGGGTGATAAAAATTCCAGAGATAGCGTGGAAATCGCCGTTTTGCAGGGAACATCGCTGGTTTTCCAGCGATGTTCCCTGCAAAACGGCGATAACCTTGCTGATACAACCCACATGGTCGTATCAGCATAATCCACCCCAATGTTAGGGATAGGTAAGTCTGCTTTTTAGCAGACGTTAGTTTTTGGAGAAAACAGCAGTTTTCTCCAATAACTAACATGTGCTAAAATTCTGGGGCAGCCTTGTAAATATTGCGATGTGAACATCAGCGATATTTACAAGGTTGTCCTGCCCAGTGACACCCGCTTTGCATCTCATTAGAGATGCAAAGGGAGGCGTTGGGTAAAAGGGTGCTAACATGCGCTAATGCATGTTAGCACCCTCTTGTTAATAGGGCGATAGTTTTATCTCCGCTTTTTTGGCTTTAAAAGCCAAAAAAGCGGAGATAAAGCCCTTGTAAATATGCCCCTTATTTTGGACTGAAAGCTCTCTTCATAAGAATATGCCTAACAGGGGTTAAAAAGGACACACTACAAGCACAGAAAAAAGCCAGTAGACGATTGGCGATTGGCGAGCAAACTTCGTCAGAGAGAGTCGATATCTGTTACTCCAGCAATATGTAATGAGCACAATGATGTCCTCACTCATCTGATAGATATAATCATAAAATTAAGTACATTCTTTACTGGTCTATATGACAGTCACTATATTCAAGCTTTACACTTGTAGGTTAAGTTTCTCCTTGCCGAAGTTAAATGCACACCAAGGTGCATCCCCAAACAGCTGTATTATGGAAGATGAAATAGCTAAGGCACTGGCATGGACGACATGTTTACTTGCAAGGCTCATGGGGATGACAGATTCCCGGTAGAGTTTTACGTGACCAAGAAGGTTAAGATCTTGTAAATATTATATAAGGCATTCAAAGACGTGCAACACTTGGATCTCTGATTCACTTGTAAAAAAAACCTTGTCAACAGACTTAGCTCATTGATACACGTTTCTATACATTCAACTTGTGAAGGCATTTTGCATAATATGAGGACATTGCTGCACCTCTCACACAAGATTTAGGATGATCGAGATGTAAAGGTGGCCCTATCCATGAAAACTGAGAAGGGACTACCTTTTCGGGACTCGAGAGAGAGGCCGATTGGATGCTAATTCTGTTAATTAGGTTTGATGACTATTCTCAGGCCCTAAGGCACAGTATCCGAAGATAGTGTTGTTTGTGACGCATTTCCTGTCAAGACGGGGTTGCCCACTCTTCCAGCTCCTGTTTTTACTGCCTCTAGAACCCCATGCTGGCAAGATATGACAGGCTGATGATGTAAACGGCGATGAGATCCCTGCATCCCTCCAAAAAAGCCTTTATATACATGAAATATTCTTGCAACATTGTTGACACCAACAATCTCAAATCCCGGCATCATATTACTAATGAATTAGTTATGGCTTTTCTCTAGGTGCAGAGTTAATTGGGCTAAAAGTGAGGCACTCTCCAAACTGACTAAAGGTGACCATCCCTTCAGAATGGTGTCCCTTGACGTAATATACCTGGGCATCCTACTTAACAGAGGACTTAAGGATATGGTACTTTAGAACACACGGCCCCTGGTACAGAAACACTGGTGCATTCATTTGTTGGTCGAGTGTGCTGTTGTCCCTCTTGCAAATGGTCCAAATAAAGTAGAAATGGCCATAGTAGCAAGGTGTAAGTATGTTTTTGCCATGCTCTCTCTGCATAAACCAAACTCTACCTCATTGGAAATTGATTAAATGACAAAGCAGTACATTTGGTGCTCAACAAGTCACTTGAGTATAGAATGGGAAGTGTCTGTTGTCTATGCAATATATACCAATTGTATTGTGGAGCAACCAAAACATGGAGGCATAGAATCCTGTCATGCACACAATAGTCGGTTTTTGATGCAACATTCACAAATACCTTAGAATACTTTGGCATATTAATTTTGATGCACTTCAAAGGAGGAAAGCAGGACTTACGAGTTGTTGTTCAGAACTGTATGGCAGGCCAGGTCAGAGATCAGAATTGTACTTGCTCAAATACAGACATTGGAAGTCTTTTCGGGAGCTCCATGAGGAACTTGGGTTACATTCCTTCCAAATATGGTAGTTACCAACTTTTTCACGGTGTCAGGTCTAGACTAGGCCCCCTTTTTCTATTTGCCCACATCCCTTAAACAAATTTATTTCCATGGTGTGTGTCCACTTAGGGCAGTGGTTGCTGGTTCATAAAGCACTATTCGTGGCCTACAGTTATCAACCCTGATGACTGAGGCACTTAGAACTAGGTGACACGGAGTCCTCCATACAATTCTCTGATGAGGAATGGTATCACATCTTGTCTCAAAGACTCACAAATTGGGCTACTGTTCCTAAGGAGGGAGAAAGAGTATTCTAAACAGGTGTGCCTAGACCAAGGTCATGAAGACTTTCAACTAGATTCCCATATGATGAGTGCAAGTGAGGTGATAAGTGTGGTGGAGAAGTGATGCATGATTGGAGGTTAAAACTGATAGGGTAGGTCACAAACTATCCTTTAATAAGTGGACCACCCTGTCAGAGATAAAAACCTATAACAGGCAAATGCTACCCAAGAGGTTTGAAAGGAACCCTGGTAGTTAGTGTGAGACGACTGGGTGGGGAAAGTACCCTAAAGTCGTAAGAGGGAGGCCTATCTCAGGTCTCTCACTCGGTGGTTTGTCAACATGTTTTGCACCTATAAAGTGGTCTTAAGGATCCGTGGCTCTTCGTCAGGACAAAAAACATATATAGAAAAACTCCTCCAAACAAAATTGGTGACCCTCAAGTGCTATCTACTGTTTGTGTGGTTCTAGGTCCAACCTGTAGAAATATAAAAATATATAAAGAGAAAGTATTACTGTGTCCCTGGAGTGACAGGGTGTCTTCCGGCAGGAGAGTCCCAAAACCGTGGACCAGAGGAACTGGCTGGTAACGGGATCAGAGGGTGCACAAAAGAACATTAAAGACATAGACAGACACTAAAGTAGGACAATAAAATCGAGCTGAGGCAGTGAAGTCCACAAAGAACGTTGTCACTGCAGTGCAAGTCCATGAGGCATAGTAGTGATGTATCTAAGGCAGTACCAACACATACCAAACATATATTGCCAATCACTGGTGATTTAGCAATCACTGCAGTAGAAATAGAGTGTTCTTTTAAATTCTTGTCTCCGAACATAGGTACCAGTCTGTGGTCTCGAAACGGGAGACTTGAATCCACATGTGAGATTAAATTATGTGGTGTACAGAGATTATTGAGGCAGGCAGCATGAGTAGGAACAAAAGTAGACAAACATAGTTACAGCTGTGCACATGCTCACGATCAATAGTGCTCTGTGTGCCTGATACCCATTACTGGCATACAGCACAACAAAAGTGAGTTTTACGCAGGTGACTCTGTGCGATCATTGTAATAAGTAGTGGGAACGTCCTCTCCGGGGTTGAAAACTAACCATGATACATAGTACTAAGGTAAAGTACTGCTTACCTAAAGGCTTTATTGCTTTTAGCCACATCAGGTAGCACAGAGGGGCCACGTTCAAGCGTGCCCTGCTGTGGAACAAGCACAAACAGTTAGACAATGCAGGGCTCCCTAAGACTTAAAAAGAGTGTTTGTTCCTTTGCTTCCAAGACACTCTGACCCATCGACTACAGAACCTAATTGTCGGTGGGCCCTGATGAGTCTGGGGCCCCCCATCCTTCCTCCCCCCGCTACACTAGACACGGCGGCAGGTCTCAAGCGAATCTCCTACCCTTTTCTTGCTTATGTTGCCCTCCTTTTGTTATATCCCATGTCCGCAGTTGATGCAATTTGTACCATGTCTGACTTATTTACTTGCCGATCAGTGGTATCCCCTTTTTTGGCCCCGATGCGCCTCTTGATAGGCACAGTCATTGGACTTTCTGTAGTCATTGTTATACAATTCATCTGCTACACCCTCTCCCGTTGAGAGCTTGTTTCTGTACTACTGGCAAACACTTATTCATGATGTAGAGGCTTTGCTTGGATTGTCTACTTAAAAAAACGTGCAAAATGCTAATAAAAAAGATTTAAACAAAAAAAAAAAGAGTGTTGGTTCCTTTGCATGGCTAAGTAAATCTCAGTTTTTTTTAAATATCTTATTATTGACAGTGGTCATGTAGCTACACTTTACAGCCTTCAATAGACTGTTAACAGTTATAATATCGCGTTCGTCATAGTAATGTTTTAGACATGCCATTTTCTTATTTTCTTATTTTAAGATACATTAAACATCCCTCTATGTGGGGTAATATCTTAAAATAAGTCCCAATTAATAATGTACCCTGCTCCCTCCCTTCCCAACGTTATCCTTCTCACTCTGGACATCTTAACAAGCAGTTGCTTTCACAATAGTCATTTTCTGTCCTTCTCGTCCAGTCTAAGAGTCAAACTCAACCTTGGGCTTTAATGAGAGAACTCCTAGGCTATGCAAACATCCACTTCCGCCAAACACTGCTTAAGCGGAAGCTCAAGACATAGAGTTGCAATAGTGCAACATTCAAACGAGGTGCGTATCGTCTTTGATGGTTTGTGTAAAGGCATTGACCAGAGAATCCCAATACTGAGCAATGTGATGCCTTGTGAGCCTGCACTGTGAAGCTGTATGCTCTTGGATGCCAACCAGGGGATGGCTGTCTGTGCCCACGAGTGCACCGTTGGTGGGTTAGGATTCTTCCATCTCATTGTAAAATGGTGCTTCACCAACAGTTGGGCCACATCTAAGAATTAAGTCTAAGCTTTATCTGAATGGAGGTGAGAGGATATTCCCAATATCAATTCTTCTAGTGAATTATTGAAAAGGCGCGCTGTAAGGTGATGCAGTAGGTCAATGGCCTGGGCCCGTTAACACCCCACATGACCATAAAATATTAGGTAGTTCGCTGTTAGCGGACCAGCACTGAGGGCTCATTGAGGATCCTCCCTGGTAAATCTTGGAGATGTGGCAAGGGGTAAGATCTGCTCTGTTTAATATGTTGAACTGAATATTATTTAATGCAAGATATCTTATGTGAGTGTGACAAAATGCAGTGCCATTCCGAATCCTGCAAAGGGTGGCCTATATCTCCCTCCATTTTGCATCGAAGGGAACCCTTGTTCTTATCCTTGCGCTGGAGACATGCTTGGTAGTGCCTTAGGACCAAGTGCAAACTGTTTTCTAGGGTGCAAAGCGCTTGAACAACTGCATTGGTGGTGGGCTCCGGACCAGGAATGTGGTGCTCAGCAAATGTTTAACTTGGGCATGAATGAGGAAATAAAACAGTTGAATCGTAAAATCCATTCTGAGTGTGTCAAAAGTTAATAATTCACCAGACGAAAATTTATCAGAATTAGCAACAATGCTCTGTTGAGCCTAAACTTCCAGATGGGGTTGAGGGATGGCATTGTTGAGGGCTACCAGACCCATGAGGGGAATCACAGGTGCACAGAGGAGTCTGCTTGTGTGAGTGTGGAAGGCATTATAACACAGTGGAAAGCAGCGGTGGGACTCTAGGGAGGGGAGCCCTCAAGAGAGTATTACGCAGTGTATCAGACCTTTGGTTCATTCACTGGATGGGAAACTGGTCTCGGAGAGGGAGTGACATACCAACCAGCAAGCCGGCCATTGAAGTTGTGTCTCAAGATAATATTGTTCAAATTCCGGGTGCCTCAAGCCGCCCACCTCAGTTGGGAGTTTAAGGGTTGACAATGCCATTCGCCTCCGTCCTTAGTACTAGATGAACACACTTAGCATTGTGTCTAAGTCGTGAAAAAAAGAAAGGAGATCAACAAGGGGAGATTGAAAAAAAAATAGAAAGATTGGGGAGCTGTATTTTAATCAAGGCTATTCGACTCATGACAGACAAGGGCAGTGTCGCCAAAAGGTGAATTGTGTCTTCAGTGATCGAAGTGCTCTACCTAGATTACTGTCCCGTAGGTCCTCATGTGAGTGGTATGTATCATTCCTAAGATACCTGAATGTGACCAGCTCTTGGTCTAGTTGAGAGTCCAACTGAAGGGCGGTGGAGTGCATTAAACAGTTCAAAGAGGGAAGATGCAGGATTTGGACAAGTTAACTCTAAGTCCAGCAATTCTCTTCAAAGTCAGCCAAGAGGTGAGCTGTGGGTGTTAGATCTAATTGGAATCCCTAATGTAAAGAAGGATGTAGTCTGCATACAGGGACACTGCATGGAGGTCAGGTCTATGTGGTATGCCCCAGTATACTCCTTACTTCCTTTGTTTGATTGCCAGTGGTTCCACCATGATCGCAAAAAGTAGGGGCAATAGAGGGCATCCCTGACAGGAGCCCTACCTATTATGAAGGGGAGCGAGATTGAGTATCCCATCTTGACCCTGGCAGTCAGGCCGTATGTATTGAGACAAATCTATTTGCTCCCACTATGGCCAGCACCCATCCTGTTTGGAACCTCTAGCATATAGTCCCAGCAGAGAGAATCAGACACTTTCTCCAGAACTAAGCCTATACACGCAGCCCTCTGGAAGTTGTCCGAGGTGCTAGCCATGACATCCCAAAACATTCTTAGGTTACGGCAGGTGTTGCGGCCTGGAATGAAGCCCGATTGGTCGGGGTATATTGAGAGAGGAAGATTCAAAGCAACCAATTAGCTAGCAATTTAGGAAGAATCTTAAAATCAGCATTAAGGATTCATAGTGGACGATAGGAATACATTTCTGTAGGGTGCTCATGGGTTTGAGCATTGTGGAAATGATAGTTTCATTTTAGGAGTCTGGAAGGTGCTGTAGCTTGAAAGAAGCATTATAAAGCTGAAGTAGATGAGGTGTTTCCTGGGGGGCAAAGTGTGTAAAATTCACATGGAAGTCCATCAGCTCCCCAAGTCTCCGCCTGCGGCAGGTGAGATAAACAATTACCGATTAGGGACAGTGGGCTTTTGGAAGGGTCCAACGTACGTGCCCTGATATACTACAAGAGATGAGTACGAAGTTCGTCAGTGGGTCACAGAGCACAGTAAGAGGGTTTATGTGATATCACGTTGATAGGTTGTCCTCCAACAACCTATCACATTAATAACAATTGTGGTCAAACAAAAATGTGTTCTTTTTCAAGCAAATTCCTACCACGGATAAAAACATTTCCTATGCCTTCTGAAGATTAATGAACCTTGAATAGAGAAAACTGGCTCAGGCATATAGGTCTACGGAGGTGTAAAGAGGCACAACATTCATCATTATCAATAGATATTCATGCTCATGGAACTTATCAATTGTACCTTGGAAGCCTGATGTATCTCGCTATATGAAGACAGAATTTCAACCATAAGCAGTTAAGTGTCCACAAATCATGATGTATTTTATAAAACCTCAATAAATGAAAGAATAAGATGTCCAGGTGGAGTCTTTCTATCTTTTTGAATTTTAGAAATTAAGTATCTTTTGCATTAGATTGCCTTTTCAATTTGTAACTATTTAATTTCATCCCAATCAAGTATAACTTCCTCAAACCATCTTTGCAGTATGGTGTCACAGTCCTACTTTATTGCATCCTAATTCCCTCTGTCAGTTGGCAACACAACTTATCTGTCAGCCTTCTGGAGGTTTCCTGAAGATGCTATTCAATGTTCATAACAATGATATTCCGCCTTCGCAAAACACTTTATAATGATTACTTCAGTCTCATGTGATTGTTGGATATCTTATTGTGAGATTGATTTCAATACCTGTATTTGTATTGTTTTGTGATTGCATTTGTATAGCACTTACTACCCTTGATGAGGCATTGAAGCACTTTGCTGTGTGTAACATGTTACTGCACAGCCCAAGGTAATCCAGTGGTTAATGGTTTTAGTCTTGTGCTCTCAAAAAAACAATTCCATGCATTTACTCCAGAGTTTGTGTGATAGATTAAATGAATATAAGTTGCATGTGATTGTTAGTGGGGGTATGTGTGAGGTCATGCAATTGTTTGGTGGGGCAAATAGACAGGCTAGAATAGATTAAGTACTGTTAGGTATGGTTTCAAAGAAGAAGTTGTGATCAATTAAATGAGGTGTGGACAATTTTCAGAAAGACAATAATGGAAAATGAGACAGTCATGTTACTTCAATTAGGCTATATATTAAGAAAGGAGGCATAGAGAGGATGGAAGGTAAGGATATGGTTGTGAAATAGAAAGAAAGATAGAACACAAGAGTTAGTTTTAAATCAAGGGCAACTTTTTATGCAGAGTTTTTGAAATACAGTGGGAGGAGATTTTTTAATATAGCATAATATGGGATAAGGAGCTGTCAATTACTTATTCATGCGGAATTCTAGCTATTGAAGAAAGTTCAGTACCAATATTACAGATGGAGCGCTGAAGACTGGGGTTGACCTCCGAGGTCGATGCACACAGACACATGGGGGGGGGGGGGGGGGAAAGGTTTGTCTCAGTTTCTTTAAATCATTATCTATTGAATCTTGAAAAGGGTAAGTGTGTCTGTGTAAGATGCACATTCCTCCTGAAGGGTGTCTTGTCATTGAAATAACAGATGTCAACGGCACTCATTATATCAAACTTGGAGGATGAATGGCTGAGTTGTTCACTCTAGACTTCGAACCTGTGACCATGGGGTCAAGCATTCATCACAGCAATGTATGCATTTGTCCACTAAGCAACTTGACCCAGTGTATGAAATTACATGATGGTAATTTAGGCTTAAAAAGGGATTAATGTTTCAAATGATTAGGTGTTGTATAGTCAATTTCCATTTCCCATTTTGCATTCTCATCACTTGCATTTATTGTCAGCACATTGAGGGCCAGATGTACAATCCTAAATTGCGGTTGCAAACGGGAAATCAGCCCTTTTGCGACCGCAATTTAGGGCATGGCCATGTACAAACCTCAATATGCGAATCAGTAAGTTTTAATAAATCGCGAAATGAGGTTTGCGACTCGCTATTAGGAAGGGGCGTGCCAAGGGCATCCCTTCCTAATAGCGACTCGCATTTGTATGTATGAATGTTTTGCGACTGCAATTGCGGTCGCAAAACACTCGCAATTTACCACCTACTACAAGTAGGTGGTAAACCGTTCGCAAACAGGAAGGGGTCCCCAGGGGACCTCTTCCCCTTTGTAAATTAGTCAAAACATATTTTTTAAGGGCAGGATGTGATCTAAGGGACCACTGCCACTGCCTGCCCTTAAAAAAAGAAACTTTTTTTTTTAAATGCATCCCGTTTTCCTTTAAGGAAAACGGGATGCATTTAAAAAAAAAAACCTGCTTTATTTAAAAGCACTCACAGACATGTTAATCTGCTGACCCCAGACGACCACCATCTCTGTGAGTGCTAGCCATTCCTAATGGGGTCGCAAATTGCACTTGCCTCAATAATATTAATGAGGCATGCAATTTGCAATCCCATTTGGAACCGTGTTGTACATCTCAATTTGCAAGTCGCAAATTAGGAGTCGCAAATGTGATGCAATTTGCGAGTCACAAATTGGTGAGTCGTACATTTGGCCCTGAATTCCTTCTCTAATTGTATCATATGGAAATGAGATCCCAGAACATTCATCTGTAAATTTGCATTTACATTTTGTACGGTAATTTATTGCGTGTTTTTAGAGGGATGCAAGACAAACAAGTATGTGGCTTAATATTGGAAAAAATAATTTTGTTTTGTCACATAATCATCTTCCTTGGTGGGGTAAAAACTGAGCCCAAATTACAGATCCTGTTCTTGTTATTTTGCCAGCTCCATTGATGATACATTTTTTGCTATAGTATCTCATGGTGTACTATTTAGCTATATATAATCCCTGATTGCATTTTGTAGGCCTTCTGCAATGTTTGTCATTCTTGCACACTCCTTCAGCTAGGAATCTCCTTATCCTCTCGTTTTCATCTTCCTATTTTTCTGTGCTACTCTTAGCCCAGTAAGTGTATCTCTTCTAAAAAGTCAACCCTTGTGCATAACTCATCTTCTACAGACAATGCCTTCACAGGCTATTTTGTCCTTAAAAATGCATGATATTTTTCTGCTTTCATTTCTCTTTTATCTTCCGATACATTTTTGAGCATTTTGTCTACCAGGTTGCTTTGTTGTATACGTCTTTCACGTTTCTACCATTGTGTAGGCTCTTCTAAAAACGTTTTTGTCTGAAAACATTTTTAATTACGTCTTAATCAATTAATGGAATCAATATCAATCAATAATAATTTTATTTGATTCAGACCTCAACTGAGGTCAACAAATGCAATTGCATAAAAAATAAGATGTTAGATAATTTTTTTGAAAGCGATTCTAAAAAACTCTTTGTAAGAAAAAACAGGTTAAAATAGTTTGTGGTCTGCACGAACAACATACAATAGTTAAAACTATTAGATTTGTGCACCTTTTTTTTAAATAGCTTTAAAAAACTCTTTAAAAACTTAAACAATTTGTAGCATCAAATTCTTTGGGGGGAGACTTACACACCTTGATTAGATCTGGAGCTAAAATAGCGTTGTGTCTTAAACGGATTGGCTTTATGAATCGACGCAGAGCTTCTACCAATATCGGATTAGGACAAATTAGTAATACGTGATAGAGATCTTGTGATCCACTGTTGCACAAATCACATTTGCCTAAAGAATTATTTGGGGCGTCCCATCTGGTGGAATATGCTTTTAAAGGAAGAATACCTAATCGCAGAAGAAGGAGTCATGGAAACATTCTGTCTTGTGTTCACACTATGCGGGGAGAACTTCCAGGTGTGGACCTTCCACTGGATAACGTTTCTATATGGTATCCCTACACTTGAGTCTAGCTATTCTGAGTTTTTTGTTTTTTTTACCAAGAATGGGAAATAAAATAGACACCAGTATTTCCAGGTCCATATCTGTGTGCGGAGTCCTGATTCCAGGTATAAATCCGTACCCATTTAACACCTGCTACAAGCATTTGCATAGGACCATAGTGCAAAATTGTGTGCGTGCTGTCTATATAGATTTTGCACTGTATGCTTTGACCATTTTTTTAAACATTCCCCTCATTGGATGCGTGATGTACAGTGCAGCACACATGCAATGTTCAGAATGTTAGAATAAATTAAAATATTTCTGGTGCATTGCGCCTGCCTGAAAGAGGTGTAATTTTTTGACAAACTAGTGAAAAAAAACAATTAAGCTACAAAAAGAGAAACTTTCCAAAGTAAAAAAAAAATTTCCACTGGAAAGGTAATAGCATATCAAGAATTTGCGCTGCTCTTCGCTTGACTTTGAGTAGGCAACAAAGTCTTGACAAATTTGCCCCATGGTTTTATCTGATGTGAAATTTGGCTCTGGACTTTTCCCTCTCCCACTGCATGTAGACAGTGTGTCTCCAAATGTCTATGCTAACCTAACACCTGATTCAGGCTCTGTGGTAGAAACCTATCACTTTTTATCCTTTCATGTTTGTTAGTTCGCTGCCTTTGTAGTTAAGAGTGGAGGGGCAGGTTGGGGGGAGATTCAACAGACGACAACAAGGGAAAATGAAATAAATAATACATTTTCCCTCGTCATCGTTTTCGAAATACCTCCCCACCCGGCCCCACCGCCCCACCGGTCTTACCTGCACAAGTTGAGGCTGGCTCCTTGTAAAAAAAAAAACGCATCACTGTGCGAATATGTCAATTTTCTAGTGCCTTGTTTAAGGTCAGATGTCGCAACCAATGCACTGTGAACAGTCTTTGTCCATCCCATACAGGACTATCAACTCCAGAGGATTATGACAGACAGGTTAAGAGGATGGGTGCTGAGCACCAAGTCTAAACTAAAGCCAACTGTACCCAGCCGAAGGCCATGCTCATTAAGGCCTTGATATAGGGATCTGAAGTGCAGGACCATTCTGAGAGAGTGGGATCAATTGAGTGTTTGGAGTCATCTGTTTTCATGTTCTTCCCCCTTCGCCTCACTATGGGGAAGTACCGTATTTACTCTGAGTCTTGAGAGGCAGGTACTTGCAGCGTGAAGGGATGGAGGACGCCTAACCTTGAGACCTATTTTGGGAATGTTGGATGAAGGCATTTGAACAGGTGAAAGAGGGCTTTGGTCTAAATGAGGGACAGAGGATCTGCTATATGCAACTGCAACACTGGATACAGCACCCACTGCTTAAAGACTGAAACCATAAAGCAAGTCGCACAAGATATTGCTAGTCAGTCATGTTCGGTGGGACTCACATCATTTCTTGGCTTCGGTATGCAATGCTGCCAATGCATACGGGAAAGAGGGAAAACTTACCTTTTTTGGGAGTAAGGGAAAAGGAGCTTGGAAAACATGTAGACTAAGATCAAGATCAATGGACTTCACCTCACTGTGTGATCACCACAGTAAAAAGCACCTTTCATGAACTACTCCTCATTTTCAAATATATATATATCCAATTTTTTCTATATGGCTGAGAGTTTGTTTATTTATTTAGGTGTAACCTCACTAAATGATCTAGTATATTCCAGTAAATTACACCATTTCAAGCATTGATAAATGTCTAAAGGTTTTTTAAAGTCAACTTTATTGATTTTAAGAGAACAAAAAGGAAGTGAGCAATAACAGCACAGCTCACAGGTCCATGTATATATGACATCGCTAGGGTGCAGAGAATAACAGTACATAATATGCACAGCGATCGAGCACATCACACAGAAAATCAAGCAGTCCATCAGAAGTAAGTAGCTAAACATTATATGCCCCATTATCCCAGTTGATTCGTCCATTTGCCCCATACCTTTTGGTATTTGGCCAGGCAGCCCCTGGCTTCGAGCAAGGGCTTCTCTTGAGCAGCACACCAATCCACGCCTCTGCGCCATTTAGCTACTGTAGGGGGGTCAGGCCATGGCGATATTGTGCTTGGCCACCATAATGGCCATCCCCAAGTATAATTTATCTGCTCGGGATCCGTCTAGACCGTCCATGACGCCCAGGAGGAGACGCATGCAGTCATGAGGTACGTGCCAACTAAGGATGTGTGTGAGTTCAGATTCTATCTTGTCCCAGTATCTTATAAGGCGAGGGCAAGAGTAAACCATGTGGTAGAAGACTGCCGGTTGTTGTCCGCAGTGAGCGCAATCGGGTAAGGCACGCAGCCCCGCTCTATGCATTCTCTCCAGGGTAAGCTATGCAGTGTGGAGGTAGTAAATTTGGATGAGTCGAAGCCACCTCTGAGTGTGTCAAGCAAGGAATGTAGACCTTCAGCGAGTCCAAAAAATCTGGGAGGGAATTCTCTAGTTTTTGCGCTGAATATAAGTGGGCGTAATAGTCTGCAAACGTCTACGCAATCTCGGCTGAAGTATGGTGAGTGGCTTCTGAGGAATCTCAAATCTCGGGGATGATTCGATTTGCAAGGGAGTAAGAGGCCAGTCTATGAAGCAGCTTCCCGTTTTGGTCTGCCCAACCATATACCTGGGCAACTGACGAGTGCCACAGCATCTTGGCCGACTCCAGCAAGATTTGTTTGATCTCTTCAGGCAGGGTGGCCAGCTACCTGTCGCAGGCCCCGTCTGGGGCTCTGGCAAGTTCAGTCTCTAGTCGGACCACTTGCACCTCGAGAAGGGCTATGTGACTGTCCTGGGTCCATCGATGGGCACGAAGGTGGCTTCTGGCCACTCCTCGGATGGTGGCCTTGCTCGCCTCCCAAAGGGTACTCGGCGAAGAGACCGAACCCAGGTTTGTAAGAAAATAGTGCTGCAGTTTCTCTCAAATAGTCTTTGGAATTCCTTGTTTTGCAGGAACCAGGCGTCCAATCGCCACATCGCGCGTAGCCCGGCAGGAGTGTCGCCTAGGTACAGGAGTAATGCTGAGTGGTCCAAGATTCCCAGAGGGAGGATGGACATGTCAGTCCCATGGTGGCAGTCAGGGGAAGGCATAAAGACCATGTCAATCCGTGCATGGGTATAGTGTGCGGCTGAGGTGTGTGTATATTGGGAGATTCGAGGGTTCCAGAACCTCCACACATCACAAAGGCCTGAGGCGGCCATCCACTCAACCAATTTCTTAGCTTGGGTCGCCCTGGTGGGGGAGGGTGTGCCCGTGGTGTCAAGAGTGGGCTGCATGTCCGTGCTAAAATCACCTCCCAGAATCGTCTGCCCCCAGGGAAGAGTGAAAATGACGTCAGTAAGGTGTCACAGTGCTGGGGTGAGGATCGCTGGCGGAATGTATATGAGGTTAATGTCCCAGAGAGAGTCACAAATCACCCCTGTGGGTCCCTATTAACGTGAGTGGTGGCAAATGGAAGGGTTCTTCATAGTAGGATGGACACCCCCGTGAGCCTCTGTTAAAACTAGGCCTGGGCTAAAATTCCGTTCCGCTCGTGGAAATTGCGATAATTTGACATGCTCGCGTTCCGCGGAGAACACGAAAATGTAAAAATTTCCGCAATCTGCATTTTGCCGGAAATTTTTTGCTTGCTCGCGCTGCAAAATAATACATTCTCGCGTGCGCGCGATCACCTTACCTGAATCCCCGCGTTCGCCAACAAGTTTTCGCGATCCGGTCGCGTTCTCCACGAAATGTTGGATTGTTGGTAGCCATTTGCGCTGTCTCGTGACAGTTCGCGCCCGCAGTAACGTCATTCGTCGCGGGATCACGTCTTTCTTCTCGTGATCATGCACTGCGAGACAAGTGAAAACAAGATGGCCATGTCCGCGAGCAACCGCATGGGTAAGTTGGTGAGCCGCGACCACGCAGAAAATACCGCGAACGGGCGGGAAAAAAACTTCAGCATCTTCGCGATATTTCCGCGTGTTTGCGGAGATTTTTAACATTTTTGCGATAATTTGCAAAAGTGAATTTCGCAAATTCCGCCCACCCCTAGTTAAAACCAGAGTGCCACACCCTGTCAAAGCCATTACGCGCAAGGAAGGAGCAGTGGGTTCCCAAAAGGTGAGTCTCCTGAAGCAGGAGGATATTGGGTGAGTGTCGTTGGGTGTATTTCAAGACTGCAGCATGCTTGATGCAATCGAGCAGTCCATTAACTTTCCAGGACATGACCCGGAGAGAGTTGCTAGCCTGGTTTGTGTGCGTCATGTGGACCGTTTGGCCCAATATGGGGGGCGCAGTGCATGTGTGGCTTCCCTGTACTAAAGTGCTGTGTGCTGTTAGAAAAAGGTAGGGTAACCAAAAACAAAAAACTAAACTGTGGACAACGGTCCAAGTCTACCCCCTCGCCCCTCCCCCGCCCTATACTTCCATAACTGAAGTATCTCTCGCCCTATAACCTAAGAAAGAACAGGCTAAACAATAATGCTTAGCTTTGAAAGATGTGTGGTGGACCCCTCCTTCCACATTGGTTGTAAGTGTATCATCAGCAGATTACTCTGAATTCTGTAGTACAGTACTATAGGGCACGTGTCCCAGAACTTCTGGGAATGATGCCCTTCCATTCCCCGGTGTTGCCTCTCCAGGGGTTCTCAGATTGCGGGACTTCAGGAGAGAACTGAGTCCGTGGCCGCCAAGTCCAAAGTTTCGGGGGGGAGGTGTGGTCTAGGGTTGGCTCATCTGCGGATCTATTCTGCTGCCGAAGCTGGGAACCTGGAGGGCTGGCAGTATTTTCAGGTTCTCGGGTGGTTGAACCTGGTGATATGGAGGTTTCCTTACAGCCTTCACTGCCCCTGATTGATTGTGTTCGCCTCCTGCGTTGTTTGGGGGACAGAGGTCATGAGGTCCGGGGATCAGAACATACAAGTGGAGAGTTTGGACGGTCCCGGAGGGGCCGCTCCTCGGTCAACCAAGTCCAGGCAGCCGGTGGAGAGTCGAAGAATTGCGCTTTTCCTTGGAAGATGACACGGAGGCCGGCCGGGAAGAGGAGTCTATATTGGAGGCACAGAGCCTGTAATTTCTATTTGACCTCTGTGTAGAAGCGCTGCTGAGTCTGCACCTCCTTGGTATAGTCCGGAAACACCATTATGGTGTGGTTTTGAAACTTCAGGGTACCCAGAGCCCGTGCCTCCCTTAGGACCGCATCTCAGTCTTTGAAGTTGAGAATACGGGCTCTTATAGGGCAGTGTGGGGCTCCGGGTGGTGGCCTGGGTGCAAGAGATCGATGGGCCCTTTCAACGGCAAACCATGCCGATAATGTGTCTTTAGGCATACAGGATGAAATCCATGTTTCGATGAAGGTGGCCATTTGGCCGTGTTCAGTCCCTTCCGGAAATCCTACCAGGCGGAGGTTATTGCGACATGATCGGTTTTCAGTGTCCTCAGCTCACCTGTGTAGTTCCTTGGTGTGGGTCTGCAGGTGTGTCACTTGCTCTTTCAGCTGATGGACATCGTCCTCTACCGTGGAGATGCGGGACTCTGCTTCTGAAATGTGGGTCATGGCATTGCACAGATCTTGCCAGATAAGGGACATGTTGACTCAAACCTCACCTATTTTTCCCTCCAACGAGGCCTGGGGCGTGCTGATTGCCTGCAGGATTGTGGCTAGATCTTTACCAGGGAGGGACGGCCCACCCATAGCCCCCCTGTGGGTCCTGTTCATCTGTGGTGAATTGATCCATTTTTGTTTGTATTTGGGTGGTAGAGGATTTAGGGCCTCGGTCTTTCCCCATGACCAGTGGTGGGGAGGTCTAAGCTGGGTCAGTATCAGGGTGTCTCTAGCCCTGGACCGATTCAATTAGGGACTCTCCGTCGCCCCCACCTCCACATGTTCAGGCCAGGTAGGCGAGCCTCAGGACTCAGGGTGAAAGGCCCATGTAGAGTGGAGACTCGGGGGCCTGCGAGCGGGGAGCCGATCCGGGAATTTGTGCAAGTGGATACCCAAGTTCCAGACCATCTCCTCCAAGAGCGAGTGAGTATTCTTGTTGGCCCCAAAGAGAGGCAGAGCTCCGGCGCACCGGCATGTCAAGCATGCAGGTCAGGGGCCATAGCCACAGCAATGTGGCCAAAGTCTTGGTCACTCTCTGTGACAGGATCCAGCCGGGGGATCTCAGGGTTCCAGCGCGGGTCACAGCTCTGGCATGTGGGAGATAGCCCACCACCTCTCCTCAGAGCGAGCTGGTAGGTTCCAGCCCTCCCAGGGTGTAGGCTACAATGTCGCGTCTCAGGTTTTCATCTGTATTCCCCCCGATGGTCCCTCCGCCACAGGGCAAGAGAGTAAGTCCAAATGGTTCACCAAGTGAGTGCACAAGAGTTGCCACGTCGGGTCCCCAGCAAGGAAAGCCCAGCCCGCGAGCAAACCGCAGGTCGTTGCCAATCAGGGGCCCCAGCCCTTGCCTCTCGAATCGGAGCACTGGTGGTATTCAGGCGAGGGCGTTCTTCCGACTTCGCTGCCAGGCAGGTCTCCGCAGCAGTGTCTGGAGACAGAGGCGGGGAAGGTAAGATGCAGCGGCCTGGGACCGAAGTGCCAACTCCCGGGCCGCTGAGAGTGTGATTGCACATAGCAGGCACAGGAGGCACTGCGTGCCGGGTCCTTCAGGGCCGTCCTCCCGGGGCATCGTCACTTGGTTCCATCCCTCTCGGTGGACCGGAGGTTTGCTCCCACACTGAGGCGGTCACCAGGGGTTTGGTGGTGGAGGCGGGGGAGGAAAGATGAAGCAGCCCAGGCTGAGGTGTTCACTCCCAGGCCGCTGTGCAGGGCATCCTCACATTGCAGGCCTGGGGGAGCCCGACAGGCAGAGTCTTTCGAGCCGCTCTCACGGGGCACAGTCATTGAAATCCGCCCCCCGGTGGTCTCTAAGTCTATTCCCATGCCGGAGCAGCCACCAAGGGTAGAGAGAAAGGGGGCACTCACCACCAGTCTCAGGAGCTGGCGAGCCGCAGAGTCTATCGCTATGGTGAGGTGTGGTGTACGCCTCTTTAGGTCATGCTACCCCCAAACGGGTCACCAGCTTCAGATGCTCCCTGTGGGGGCCTGTGCCGGATGCGATCACCAGGTAGGTCACCGCCCAACCCCGGCCTGCACATGCGCGGATCACCATGTTGGTCCGGAGAGGGGGCATGGCAGAAGGCTGAAGGCAACCCAAGGCGACGGCAGTTCCACATGGGGAGGTCCGCTGTTGAGCTTCCCTCAAGGGTCAGGGAGTTTTGGTGTCCGGCCGCACTCCTCTGTGACCCGGTGGGCCCCCGACGGACGATCTTGGTCTGCTTCAGAGATCCTCAGAGATAGGCCAGGTCCTTCATTTTGCCCAGACACACTGTAGGCCACAGGTGGAGAAAAAGGCTCTATTTGGACTCGCCAGGCTCGGTAGTCACCTCAGGGCAACAGCGCTGCATCCGGAAAAGGATCTGCATGGTTCCAGGTGGAAAGTAAGTCATCGATGGCAGTGGATGACGGAGGGGTTTGGAGCACTCTTAGAGTGTGACCCCCATCTTGACTCTCCAAGCCACGCCTCCCTAAAGGTTTTAAAACAAGCACATCAGGCTTGACATTTTACAAAACAAAATCTGATTTGACAAATAAGGCACGCCCCAGGGCTAGACTAAAGGCTGACAATTTTGCTTTGTCCCTTCAGGTTTTTATAATAGTAAGAAATTTGACACAATGCTTTGCGTCACTTTGCAAGTGCTTGGGCAAAGCCCTACTAAATGAATCTCAAAGAGAAAGGTAGGGTAGAAAAATGAAAATTGAGTCACAAGTGGGCAAAGCAAAATTCATGAAGATCTAACAAAATAACTAAGAGCATGATTTAAAGTTGGGTGAACAGGTACTTTGTCACAAAAGTTATGAATATCCCGCTTACCTTTTACAAGTGCCATAAGATATAATGCACTTGTGATTTGGCCGATGGGATTTCCATAATGTTCATGACAGAGTAACCCAGCCACCAAACTCTAAATCCTACCCTATGAATTGTACATGTGGAAAGCAGGACATTTAAATATTGTAAACCTTTCAGGTACCCAACGTTAACAGAGCTGCAGGTACCCGATTGCTAATGACATCCATCCATCATGTTTGTGACAGAGTAAACCATCCGCCAGACTCTAAATCTGGCCCTAAGGCTTGTGCATGTGGAAAGCTGCTGGGTTGAGTTACCGCCCGGAATTGCTGGAGTGCGATGCAAGCATTAGCAACGAAAGTGCTTCTGTAAGGGACGAAAATTGTACATGATACATGTCCCTCAGACTTGGTGGGAGCTGGTATGTGGGCCCATAGCTCCCATTAGTCCTTTTTTTATGTTGTTTGTCCAGGGAGGTGATTGTTGACCTCGTTGGCCCTGACAAATTTGCCACAAATAATTTGGCTATGAAACATGTTGGCCGTCATTAAAATGGTATACAACATGCTGTGTTTTTAAATGTGGGATAGACTCTCTACCTGGAATAAAGAAGGATAGTACCTGTGAGTCTATTCCTTTTTAATTTGAGACCTCCTTGGTCGTTGTTTTTGCACGGGGGACACAAGTTTTCTTTGATCTTTACTTTCTTCTTCACTGGACACATCACTCTGTTGTGAGAAAGTTATTAATGATGAAACAAACGTGGGCAAGCTGGTGAGAACCTGCTAGTAGCTCCTCGGGTGGTGCGCACGTGAGATACTTTCTCTTCTTCTTACACATTTTTACACATATACATTGAATGTTGGTGGTATGTGTAAAGTAAATTAAGTAAAAATGTCCTTAAAGTACTCACTGTTCACTGTTTGGTTCTATCTGTTTTCTTTAATTTTTAGAGTATGAGGCACGCTGGATTGGGTTACACCAAGATATTAACTAGGAGATTGAGGTTTTTTGATAAAACTATCTTTCCTCTTCCCCATCCTGACTACAGTGAATGAGTGCCTATTTGTGCCAGTTCTTTGTTGTTTAAATAAGTGTTGAGTGGAGGGTGTTCTGGCATATTATCCCTTTGGAGCTCCTTTTTTTGAATTACAATGTGGAAAGCAAGACAATCAAATATTCTAAACCTTTAGGTACCCTACGTTAATAGAGCTGCAAGAATCTGGTTGCTAATGACATACATGTATTATACAACAGGATATTCTGTGGGCAGCTAATCTGTACACCCTGGAAGAAAACATACAAGTTATTTTAAGTTTTCCAGTCTTTAAAATAAATCTTCTCTTGGTGCTCATAAACTGGTTAATCACCTTTAGTCTGCTCTCCTCTGTTTACACTCTTCTGGTTGGAAGTTGTAGCTTAGGGGTAGCATCGGGTCAACAACCAGCTTCATGATGCAGTTTCTTCGGTCTCTGCTCTCAGGTGGAAGACAGCAAGGAAGGGAGTGCTGTGCCTCAGCACATTGGCCTCACATGCCGGGAACAGGCTCAAAGATTTGTACAGAACTATTTGATGTAGGCCACGGGCAGTGTCTTTCACCACTAAAGCTCGAAAAGCCAGGAAACAGGCCAGAGGGAGCAGCAGGCATTGTGTGTGCATTGGCGCTTGGGGAGAGAAGAAATTATCCATACCTAAGTAGATATAGTGCATTTTTCACTCTCCCTTTGATGCAAGGCAATATAGAAGCTTTGGTTGTTGCTCTGTCTTGCATCAAATATTAGTAAATCTGAGCCTTAATATTTTTTGAGAGGTGATATAAGGGTGGCATCACAGGAATTCTGGATTGTTTTAATGGAGGCAAACATGTTTGCACTCTGTATAGTCTGATCACTTATTAATTATATGCATATTTTTAAAGCACTTATTTTATCTTAAACACAACATCATTTTGTGGCAGCCTATCTTATAATGTGTATAATACAATTTTAAAATAATGACTTACATATTCACAGGGCTTTCTGTCACATGCGGAGACCCCTTAGTACTATAAACAAACAAGACCTTATTCCCCTGCACCAACCAGTATTTAATTATGTGACCCTCTGATCACACAGACATCTGCAGTGATTGGACTGCAAACTGAGGTTTCATAACAGAAATGAGTCAATTTCCCAACGATTAGCCTAGCTTGCATTTATTTTTCATCTACGGCAGTCACATGTTGTAAGCAGTTACCTTAAAATGAAATACAACAAAATGCTGACAAAATATTTGTTCTTTTTAGCAAGGGCTTTGACCCCACAACTTCATCACTGACTCTCAGATTGCAGTGCATCCACTGTTTTATGTATGTATGTTAACGTGTCATATAAACAAGGTCATGTTTCCAGGCCATCTTCATTTACATGTAGTTACAGAAGCATTCCCCCCCCCCCCCCCAATACAGCCACAGACACCCAGGGGCGCTCACCCTACAAAGTGAATTCCTCTGAGTTAGACTAACAGCAGACAGAGTAGAGCAAGCAGTCTTTGGAACGCTTGCCTCTGTCCCCTCTTTTCTGGTGGTGTACCACCCATGATGCATTGCTGGAAGATGCGCCACTGATACGGTGATCCATAGGCTGTATATTTGAAGTTTACGCATGGTGAACAAGTGTTTCACCATGTCTGTGAAAAATAAGCTTTAGAGTTTCTAAGTTTGCAAAAACACAAAACTGACATAGTGGATTTCTTAATTTCATGTAAAAAACAAGAAACATTTTATATTAATACTGAAATGCAGTTCTTCTTCCGGTGAATCAAAAAAAATGATGTTGACTGAAAATATTACCAGTTGTTGGTGGTAATTTGCGATTTCTTAAGGAGAAATCGCACAACTTGGGTGCTTGTTACATCGCATTTAAGGAATCCCAATTTGCAATTCCTTAAATGCAATCGCAAAATAGAGAATCTCAAATTATCGATTCTCTAATTTGCGATGCCCCTTTGGGATGATACATCCCAAAAGGCCTTTTCCCGTTCGCAAACGGGCCGATTGTGAGAATCGGCCCGCAGCTGTGCAAGCCCCTCGGGCTGCTGGTCCTCGCAGTCCCGAGCCCACAGTCGATGCGGGAAAATGGCAATGAGAAGTCTAGGAAAGCAACTATCACCGCTGCCACAGCCAAGTAGCTTTCAAGACTCCTGGGCAAGTACGAGTGATCCCAGCCCACTTCAGGATAGTGGGACAGAATGTTTTAATTTGTTGCCTGCAAGACTACTACTAGAGACAGGGGCCTTTTGCAAAAAGTTGTACAGGCAACTCCACAACTGCTACAGGCCCATACATTCTACTCAGAACCACAACATTTCTCTGGTAATTATTCAACAGGCCAGGAGCTCACTTTGGTTCCAGGAGAATATCAAGTTTCGAACATACAGATGTCTAGGAGATGAATAAATGACTAAGTGACTGTTTTGTTGGGTTGATTGTGGCGCTCACTAATCCCGGGTTATTGTAATAGATCTAGTATCACTAGTGGTGCTTCAGTGGAAGGAGGAATCACCCTATCTCCTTAATTGCAGAACAAAAGGATCATCAACATAGTATAACCATTCCATTCATTAGTCTTTATTATCGATGTGTTACATCATAAAAGACAATTACAATACATAAAAGAATACATAATTATAAAAATACATAATTAAAAAGAGAAACATGAACAGAATACATAAAAATATTTCAATACCCTAATGCCTCTTGTTTCTAATAAACCAAACCCAAGCCAAAAATTTAGCAACAGCAATAGCAACATGTTCACTAGGCTCAAATCTCAACATTTCAAGTGCTTCTGACCCTTGTCTAGTGCCCAGAGTTCGACATAATGGTTTGAGCCATTTAGCTCGGGGTGCAGCATAGACAGGACAAACAAAAAAGATATGGCCAACAGAATCTATACAGTCAAAACAACTTTTACAGGAGTCGCTGGACGTACCCTTCCATTTTTTGGTGAAAGAGTTGGTCGGAAGTGTGCCTACCCTAAATTGATGGTAAAGTTTCCTGTCACAAGGTCTGGTGATGGTGTCCCAGTAAGCTTCGAGGAGTGGAATTCTTTTTTGGGCTAGGAACCTTCCTGACAAGGACTCTGCAGTGGCTGAGTTAAAATATTTCTGCTGCACCGTTGACCAATAAAGGCTCTTAAAGTCTTTCTTAGAGGGAAAGGGGTTATTGGCTGGATCGGTCCATAGATTGCCCAACCCCATAGATTCCAGGAGTTGTTTAGTCTGTTTGAACCAGGGAATATTGCCAGCCCCCAGGATGGATCGCACATCAAGAAAGGCCTTGGCATAGGGGTCCAGCTCGGGGACTGTCCATAAACGCCTCCAAAAGGCCAATGGCTTAAACCTTGCAATGTCTTCAAACGAGTGACAGCCAAGGTCCAACAGGAGGGGTTTGACAGGGGTAGAACATGGAAGGCCCGTGAGCAATCTGAGAAATTTATATTGTGCCTTAACCAGAAGAGAAAGATCAGCGAAACCCCAAAGTTCAGCGCCATAAAGGATCGCCGAGTTGATCCTCACATTAAAGATTTTGATGGGGGGGCCTATCATTCTCGACTGGGATTGCTTATGTTCTTTAACTAGGCAACCAGAAAGCTGAGCAAATTTTAGGGATAGAACATCAATTTGCGGCCTCCAATCCAACTTATTTTCAAAAACTACCCCTAGACAGGTCATAACATTAGTACGTTCAAGCAAGGCTTTGTCCATGGAGACATGGCCCTTTATACCTCTCCCTTTGTTAAAAACCATGTATTCATAGTATAACCAATATATAGTACAATTTATGTAAAAAGTTAAGTGCACATGAGGTTTTTCTGTGTTCTTTATTTCTCAACTTCTTCTGCCCAGCCAACACGTGTTTTGTCATATCAAGGGTTCCCCACAACTTTTTCAGGGCTATAAGATACAATCAAATGAACATCATAGTTGTGGTGTACAAACTACCTACCACATTGTAGTGCACCCATGCATTTGGTTCTTTGTGTCAAAATTATATTTTACTTTTACAATTATTATGTGACTTAAGTGGAACCCAAACAATTTTTCTTATGATCATTCTATACATTCGTATACAGTATATCACTCTTCTACTTCCTTACTTACAAGTGCATCATTTCTTATTTATATTAATAAGTTGTATCACTTAAAGACGTGGGACGTGATGCAAACCTGAGCAATGCATTGAAGTGCACTGATTATCCCCACCATAGTGTTGGGTTTGAAAATCCAAATTAACTAAACACACTGTATGGCCCGATGTAGAATGATATGCAAAGCAAATACCTGTCTTCCTGTTAACAACTGTACATGGTCATCTAAATGACAATTAGTCCAATCAATATCTCTCCCTCTATATACCGTACACTATATTCTTGTATCACGTCTCAAAAACAATTTATGTCATTCCTACTTGGTGACCGGTTCAAATTCCGTCCCGGTGTTCACCTACAATATTTCACAATTGCGCCAATCTGTATTTCCAAAAAGTGTATATCAACGATCATTCCTGTTGTACAGACCACTTCAAAAACCTGCTTTCTTTTTAACAGCAAAGACACTCACTTGTGTTATTATCGCTGTTTCCCAACTCTTATCTCCTCACATGCCTTCTTATTTATAGTCCGTCAACCATTTCCCTGCTATGTTCATAAGTATTTCGCTCCTGGAATTAAAATGCCACCCATTATTAACTCATCCTATTGCGCTCTTCTCCTGTATATGCGTCTGAACTCCACTCATCTGTTAGACTTACCTCGTAAGTGAGTACGCTCCACGATTCACAAATCCCAGTCAGTGTGCTCCGTTTCATCTTGAAATGACAGCTGGAAGCACTGTTTAAAACTATTTCCACTGATCAGGAACTGCAGTATGTTTTAGGGAATTAAGACACACGACCAGATACACATTACAGTTGAGTGGATTAGCACAAATAACCTGTATATTAAATGAAATCACTACGGCAGAAATGTGATGCAGAAATGAGTAGGATTAGTGATGTGTAACGAGGTGAGAACAGTGAGACATGTTTGGCAAATGTTAACCTGTTGCACAATTTATATAAGTGGAAGGTAACAATGGTTGAATGTTGGATTGGAATTGGGACGTGATGCCATCTGACTTGATGGAGTCATATTGATTACAAAATTATCTTAATGCATTTGTTTTTTAATTGGGGATTAAATATGATAGACAATCTTAACATTCACTTGATGAAAGGCACATGAAAATTACATTTTACAAATATGATATGGGATACAAGATGAAGAGAGTTTAACCTGACGGTACTCATTTGAAGCAGTGGCTTGGCGAACATAATGTTTTCAATAATTGTTGGATCACGATTCGATATTTTGGATGTTTATTCGGAACAGGGCACGGCACATTAGATGACAAAAAGACACTTCTACTTATCCAAGATGGCGACCACTATTTGAATTTAACACAGTACCATATTAGACACATTATCTGTACACAGATCAGTAGGCTGATTGGAATATACCGGAAATAGTTTTAAGCAGTCCTTCCGGCTGTCATTTCAAGATGAAACGGAGCACACTGACTGAGATTTGAGGATCGTGGAGCGTACTCGCTTACAAGGTAGGTCAAACGTTGGGGTGGAGTTCAGATGCATATACAGGAACAGAGCGCAATAGGATGAGTTTAATAATGGGCGGCATTTTAATTCCAGGAGTGGAATACTTTCGAACATAACAGGAAAATGGTCGACAGACCATAAAAAGGAACCGCATTCACCGCTGCAGCCTGACTGACACATTATAATGCGTGTGTTCAGAGGCAGCAGTCGGAGGGACCGACCAACACAATCTCATAATCCCTTAAGGACGGCGTTTCCACTGTCGGGATTAGTATGTTGGTTTTTGACAGCCTCTCCATGTCGGTCTTTCTGACTTGGAAATGCCATTGGAAAGAGACATTGGGGGCCCCCAGCAGGGCCCCCTTCCCGCTGGTCCTCCACATCTGGGTCTGGTGGGCACTGAACCTGCACCCTGTGGCAAGTACCTTGAGGTGCCTTCCACACGGTGTAGGGATGTTTAAAATCTTCAATTTTTCAATGGCAGCTTGTGCTCCTGGTGGTTTCAACTCACTGCACAAGCTCCCATTGATTAATGGAAGTTTACGACTGCACCATGTGCGGTCACATCCAAATAATGGGGTTTGAACCACCGACCTGAGATCGGTCCGTTCCCAATCTGCAACTGTGTCGGTTGAAGGCAAGACCTACCAACATCGTAATTAGGGCTATTTTGTTCAATCTTATAGGTAAACGAGAAAGGAGGCAGGAAAGAAGAATGAAGCTGGAATGGACCAATCCTAAGCAGGAGGCGGGAATAAAGTTGTTTTATCCATTAGAGCAGGTCTTGCAGACAGCGCATGCGCGCTAATGCTCGACCTAAAAACTAAAAGTGATGCCATAATTCCATCATCATGCCAACCTACAAAAGTGATCCAAATAATAAATTATTATATGCTAGCAGACCAAAGAAAATATTTTAGGAACACATTGTGCATTCCGTTATGGGACATATGGTGCAGCTTTTAAGATGGTACCATAGTTATTGCTACCCTTAGCATACAATTTGTCAATTAATAATATTTTGTGATCTCCTACTGTTGGCTTGGTTGCTTGATGTGAAGGTCACTCCTAAAATAGGAGTCGCTGCACTGAGATTGCAGAGAATGCCATTTCCAACAGAACACATATTGCTGAGTCAGAGAAAAGTTTACATTGGGCATCTTTGATCTCAGGCTAGAGGGAGGCATATTTTGCCACCTCGTAATTGGTATCACCATACCCAAAGGCACAGTCTCGGGCCCTATTCTTAGCTGTCAGACTGCGATACCTTACTGTACCATTGGTGTCTGGATTTATTTAATGTTCAGGAAGCACCTGTTTCTGCAGAATTTCTTCACAAATGGTTGCCCCAAAAATGTGATCCTCCTCCACCTTTGATAGGTGTGGGGACAGTTTCAGCTTTAAAGAGATAAGTGGCTCACTTACATTGTATGTCAGAAAATCATTGTCAAAGATATTGCCTGCCATAAATATTGTGCCCTGCATATTGTTTAAAAAATATTGTCCCACTGGGTGTAAATATTTTATTATTAGCTCAAGTTGAACAATATTTTTGTAAACTATATTTACGACCCCATATTTATTCCAGGTGGTATTTGGGCAGCAATATTCTGGTAACTTAACATCCGCTGGGTGCAAGGGAGACCATTTGGTGGTGGTTCAGTCAAATTCTGATACCTCATGCCTTGAGGATTAGAAGACTTCTGAGATACACCTTTTTTCTTTGTGATCACTGGGTGGGAATCCCACTCTCATGCTGAAGATACACTCTTTCCAGTATGACATCAGCCGCGCAGATGTTACCCACTAAAACAGATCTTCTGCCTGATGCTGCTGTTTGAAATTATAAAAATATCTTTTACAATTGCGATAAATAATTTAATCATGCACTAAATTTACAGAAATTATCATGAAGTCACTATTGCTGCTAATAAAGTTACTAGTCTTTCCACCTTTCATTCTGATTTGTTGGAAATTAGTTGTTATAGAATATCCCTTTGTAAATACTACCTCCACTTATGTATATCAGTGGAGATACAGTGAATGCTTGTGTCTAATTGTTTTTTTTTTTTGTTTTTGGAAAAGCTTTGTTTTTATTCAAAGCAGTGGACTGTAAATATATACTTTTTGGGCAGCTGTGCTTATTTAATAATGCCTCTACAGATGCAAGGTAAGTGATTGCGGAATTTTGGAGAGTAGACTAATGGCCTTGAGAGGGTGGAAGAGAGAATGGAAATGACAGGACCATGAAATGTATCAACCAAACTTCTCTGAGAGGTGCACCATTTGTGTTCTTTATTGGTTTCTCTGTTTTCTGTTCTTTGATTAAACAACTCCATTTTGTACAGATTCCTCGGGCTGGTTCCAATTTTTCTTCAGATAAAACCTTCTTATCCTGGCAGCGGCCCGCTTATGACTGCCCTCAAACAAGCTAGTGAATCTGTCGACCATGACTGCAACAGACAGGGGTATTGCTGAGAGAGAGGACTGGTGCTGCCACCATGGCTGCCACTCCAGCTGCTAACCCCGAGCATGGTCATCTGGTGCTTCTGGGTGTACTTGCCAGTGACCTGCTCAATATGCTCCTCGATCTCGGCCAACAACTTGGGCATCGTCACCAACCAACCGCTGTGCGCAGGCCTCCAGCAGTTCCAATAGGCGTTGGCTTAGCTCCTCCTTGATTTCAATAGGATTTGTCTGCAGGACTTTCATAAAGGAGCTAGACTCCATACCCTGCTCCCTTGAATTGTTGCTGTACAGCTCCCTGAACTCCTCCTTCACCACCTGGTTTTTCATTGTGATGGCTATCTCAGGTAGAGAGGAGAAGCCGTAATTCTTCTTTATCCCAGCCACAAATTCCTTCAGCTTCTTGGAAAACTGGCTAAATGTCACCTTGGCCCCTCTATTATCCATCTTGACATAGTGCAGAGCCGCCTGTGCCAGCCCATCGAAAATCCTTGCATCATCTTTCGTGCCTTGTCACATCCCGGCAGCTTTATGGGTACGGAAAGACATCATGCAGCATCGGGACTTACTCCTTAGGGCATTTAGAGTCTTTGGACACTTGTGAGCCTTTTCTGTTTTCTGCATCATTTCAAGCTGAAATTGCTGCCCCCCTTCATGACCACAGACAGGGCAGAAACTTAAATCATGAACCATGATATTAAGATGCCTAATTTGCATTAGGGCAAGGGCATCTTCCAGCTCCTCAGATGCATGAATGAACATCTCAGGATATTCTAGATCCATCTCTCTCTTGCCATTGGTCACTGTAAAGATCAGATAGGAGCTGAGCAGCATGCTCAATGCTGAAAGCTTCACAGAGCTCTCCTTGTTGGCATCAATTTTCAATGAAAACTCGATTTCAACAAGGAAAAAAGCAACCTTTTCTCCTAACACATCAATCAGAAAGGGTGTCCTCCACATCCACACTACTTTGGCCCCATCCTCAATGGTCTTCCTCTCGGGCTGAGTGCTGCAGAAGTTTCCTCTACTTTCTGGACTCCTCAGTTTCCTCAATGTGTGATTCAGAAGTGTGGCTGTCCCCTTGCGTTGGCCCCTTATGATGGAAATCATGCAGACCGGATACTTGTCGACCCCCACTCGCTGTAAGCAGGTCTTAATGGCCTCTTCGTACACGAACATGCCTCCATCTTTGTCCAGTCCCACCAGCTGCACCGCCTCCCTGCGTGGCTTTCTCAGATCTTTCCGGACATGTGCTGGCCTGCCGCTGGTCTGGAGCACCTGGTTTATCTTGTCCACCAGGCTCTTGATGCGGAAGTCAGTAGGCATCTTGTTGGGTTGACATGGCTTCCGGCACTCGGAACACTTACAGCCCTGGCCTTTGTGATTATCCAAGTGCTCAGCAATGCAGTCATGGCAGAAGTTGTGACCGCATTCGATCAACACAGGATCTTTGAAAACTTCCAAACAGATGCAGCAGGTGATCTCATCTGTAAAGGACTTCAGAAGCCGCTTCACATCGCCCATGACTGCGCTGTGCCCTATGCCTCCTGGTTACATCACATGCTCTTCATGTCTAGTTGTTGCTGAAATTCAAAGTCAACCCTTTAGGATAGTGACAGTAAATGTTTTTCTGCTAATGGGTGTATGTATGTGTTTGGAAACATCAGTTTTTCCTGATTCGTAAATAGAATCCTTGGGCAAACATGTCCCTAGAATGAAATATGTGTGGCAAGACGCACAGCTTGGGTATCTACCAATTTTATTCAGAAGCATTGCTATAAATGATATGAACAGTGGTAAGAAGTCTTAAAATCTTTTATTTTTAAATGATAACCCTGGTGAACCAGCCACACTTTATCTGAGTCTTAGGCAAGTTGCCTGCCTTTTTTGAAAATATTCCTGATAGTTGACTGCAGGTTGCATTCTATGAGATAAGAGTGTGGCCATCAAAAGGCATAAGGACCTTGACTTGGGTCTGGGTTCCAGCTTGACTGGTGATATGTTTTATTCAGGGAACTGGAAGGACATAGCATACTGCAGTCTCCTTCTGTCAAAAAGAATACATCTACTCTACCCATTGCAGTAAATCCAGGTAATGGTATCCAAAACAGGAGTCTTGCATTTAGACTGCACTGATTGAAATTTAAAAAAACATCGAAACAGAGTGGAGAAAGCCATCTCTACAAGTCTTATGTGACCCAACTCAGACTTCACGGCTTTTCTGGCCAAAAGTGTTTTAATTGAAGGTTTACATCACTGCTGTGTTTTCCCAGAATCTGAAGATGCATGTCTTTCTTTACTCTATTGTTCAATAAGAAAGTAATATTATCTAGGAGGGAAGGCACTTTTAGTTACTTTTTTACCACTGGCTGAGTAGTGCGAGTAACTGTATAGGTGTGCCCTTTACCGTGGAATATATAGTTATTGTGATTTAGACTCTTGATCTTTTGAATGCAATTCAGAATATATTTCTTAGTTGTTGTCCTTTTTTATTATACTATACTGGTGGGAGTTTTCATGAAGGGTGAATTACTTTCGCTGTTGGAGCACCACCTTCTCACGGCAACCTGAGCTGTATGAAACTGTATTGTAGTTGATGGCTCTTTTTGACGGTCATGACAACTGAGCATATGAAAAAATACAGTAGCAGAGTTTTGTACTATTTGTAAGTGAAGCAATCCTAATAATATCAGACCTGGAGAACTTTAAGAAGGTTTCAAGATACCATAAATGTCCTTGACATTCGGGGATTTTAGGTGTCATCTTTGAGGAAATCAGTTTTCACTCACTATTGTGTTCATGTAATTCATCGCTAATGGACCAGAAGGCGAAACCGGGATATTATTTCTGTGAATTCTTAAATATTTCCCTTAACCTTCTCCTTTTTTATTTGTTATTTTTATCGGGGGCATTTGCAAACTTTTATATCCACAATTTATGGATATAGACTCAAAAAAAGAAGAGTGGGCAAAGAATAAACAAATTTCTAATCAATGATTTCCAGCATCCAGTAAAAATCTATAAATAGTGTATCATGGATAAAACGACAGTGGGCCCCCACTTTATTCCTTCATTTCGTTCAAAAGTGTGCCACATATTGTGTATTATTTCTTCATTAGTCGCAATCTATTATAATAACCTCATTTCACCATTAAACTCAATTTCTCCTATCACCTTACACTCAAGAGTGTTGCTTCTAAGAATCTTCTTTGATCCAGTAATTTCTGGACGATCCAATAAAGATGAAATGATTGTTTATTCTAGTCAGGTTTGTCGAATAATGTGAGAATCCCAACAAAAGTCACTCAAGGGACTAGATCTCCATTGATCTTACATATTTCACTCATTTCCGAAAAAAATAGTGTGCCAACAATGGCTCAGCGCAGGACAACACCACAAAGAATGTGTTAATTGAGTTAAGCCTGCTTGCCTCTAACACATTGATCTAAATACTTATTAGACAATGGGTGAACATGCTCTCGTGTATATTATAATTGCTAATTGGAGTACTACAGTATTAATTTATGGTTTGAGTTTAAAACTATGGGGAAACATTCTTTACAATGCAGTTGTACCAACACAGAGCCTTTACCAAACAGCCTTGACAACGCTGAACTTTACCACACATATGCCTTGATCACGCATGGTAAGTATAGTTAAGGTAAGTATACTGCAACAATATCCCCTGCCTTGTGCACAGGTGGAAAATCAGGAACAAGCCACTCCAGGCAGCATTTTTAAAGCTTCTTTATTTCAGCAAAGAATTAGGAAACCGCATTTTAACCACACTCGGTCTTGGTCACAAAACCTGTAAGTCTTCTCCCCCAGTTATATATCAGCATCATTATGCATCAGGCAGTAATACAATACTACAAAACAAAATATTACAATAGAACAGCACAGCATCCTTCCTTGTTGCATTATATGTTCAAGTAATTCACTTACTCTACAAATTACATGTTTACCTTTTCTTTACTGGGCAACCCACATTTAAATAATGTTTTTTTAACTCATATTCAGAGCCTCACTGTGATGAATTTTTGCAAATTATAAATGCTTTGTGGGCTGAAGTAGCCTGATTGTGCATTGCAAACATTTAAACCATCACATCATAATTCAAACCATTGATGTTGCATTATATGTTTGAATGTCCTCATTCAGTTTGGTTATAGTAGCTACTTATTATATTATATCATCTCTGTGGTCTAATTCAACAATGCTTATCGTATGCTATGTATCATGTTACTCACTTTCTGGGTATCCCCATCTCAATCTGTAAAACAATATATAAAGAGCAAAGTAAATCTAATAAATTGACGAGCATATCTAGCCTCAATCATTCATTATGTCAGTTCTATCTAGGATGCCGGCACACAGAAAATATCCCTTCTATTACTTATACAACATACATCAGTTAACCACATCTTCTTCTCAATTACTCCCAAATGTACATTCAACTCTTCTCAGTGTTCATCCCCAGCAGTGGTATACATCGTGCATTCAAAATGAATCTTGATTCTGATTTTCTGAGGGATGCTAGCCTGTCCCCTTCCCCAGGGGTGTTTAGGTATAATATCAATACTGAAGAACTTAACCTACCTCCAATCTCCTTCATGACACAAATTGAAATGCTTGGCACTACTGCAACTGTGATCATTATTGGAAATGGCTTGCCAATGCTCCAAAATGCGTTTTTTAACTGGGAAAATGGTTGAGCTGATGTACCACTTTCCACAGGAGCATGTGATCCCATATACAACAAACTCTGCCTTACACGTAATCAATTTCGTGATGTGACATTTTCTCTGTGTTTGTGCTACTGTGACTTCCTGTACATTACTGCTAAATTTGCAGGCTATACATTGGCCACTTTGTTTAAACCTCTTTCTCTCTTTCAATCAGTTGTTCTGCGTGGGTGAAAGGTAGCTGGAGATCCATAAGTCTTTCAAAGATGTGTTCTTTTGGAAACATATTGCTGGTATATACCCACCTTGTCTTTCAAAAGTGAATCATGCGATAGAATGTACCACTGTTTTTTAATATCTGTTTTAGTTTCCCAGATTTCTGAGTGTATTTGGTGATAAATCATATCGGTTCAGTAGTGCTATTGTTTTTTTGTTGTGGTCATTGAACAGTGCTTCCTCTCTATTCACTTGATCGGCAAGGGTACTGGCTACTGCTAGTGCTCTGTTGGTATACTCTCTCACTTGTAATCTTCTTGTCATACCCAATTTGTACTTACGGTAATTTTCATCCCTACCACAATTCCGTTTAGCGCAAAGAAATTCGCTGAGTGGAAAGCTCCATTTTAGGCTTGGCAGATGATTACTCCATGCATGCAGAATTTATTTTCCTGCTGTCTCTTTTCTAAACAGTTCTGTTATAAGAGTTTTGTTTAAAACTGACAGTTTGAGATCTAAAATGTCAACGGTCACTTTACTGTGCAGCATGGTAAAACCTAAATTCAGTTCATTATGATTCAGAGCCATGGCAAACTGCATTGACTCATCCTCCCAACGATTCCAAATACAAAACATGACATCAATATAATATAACCAAACGACAATCTTGTTTTTCCATTGTGCCATGTTGGTACCCCAGAGCACCTGCTCCTCCCATCAGCCCATTACCAACTTGGCATAGCTGGGGGCGAAGGACGTGCCCATCACCTGAATTTGTTTATAGAAGTTCCCTTAAACGTAAATACATTTTCCATCAAACAAGTTTTAATCATTTGAAGAAGCATGTGGGTGTGCTCAAGCAAATTGATCCATCAAGCTTGTGGAAAGTATTAACATGAATCTAGTCCATCATTGTGCCTTATACTAGTGTAAAGGCTTTCAACGCCCAAGTACGCCAGCACAAATGTGTCTTATCAATACAAATTTTGAATTTTCATAAACTCTTTGGTATCTCTTACATATGAATTCAAATTCTGCTCAAACTGAAAAAGAACTGTTTTTTACGATACTATAGATTGTCCTTGGAAGTTCACCTGATATTTAAGAGTTTTTGGTAATCAGTACAGTAAGGGTATAACATGTGAATCATTTCTAAAGAACTGCATTTCATCCCAAATGATTACCTGGTTATTATACCATTCTTTCAGTTGTTCTGCATATCTAAATTATAGATCTATGGAGTATGCTTTCTCAATTCGTTCATAGCATTATCTGTCCTCTAGCTGTCTTAATGCCTCTTTTACATAACTCTACCTAGACATAAGGACCATGTTCCCTCCTTTATCCAAAGGTTTAATAACCAAGTTCACATCTTTCTGTAGTTTCACTAAAGCATCCCATTGCTCTTTAAATTAAATTATGTCTCTTAAGTTCCTCGTTGCACAATCTTAACATTTCTGCAGCCACTTGGCCACAAAACAAATCAATCTTATCTCTTCGTAGTTGGATTACATATTTAGATGGTTGCTAAAAGGCAGTCTCTACAGTCAAATCCATATATATTCTGTGTTTTCTACAAACATTCCGAGCTCCTACTGGATCAAAGGGATCAATTATCCTATATACACATACATACAGATATATATTTACTAAAAAACAAAGGTTACAGGAAAGTTATACTTAGGAAATAGAATGAAAAAAACCTTAGAAGTTCACTGAAAAAAACAACGGTTACAGGGACATTATAGTTAGAAATTAGAATTGAAAAAAAAAAAGAAATTCACGGAAAAAATAATTACTACAGGGGCATTATAGGTAGAAAATAGATTACAAAAAAGGTAGAAATTCAGTGTAAAAACAAAGATTACAAGGATGTTATAGTTAGGCTCAGATTTCACACATGCAAAACCATAGAAAGTCACCTGTTATAGTACCTGAGATAACTATAATTTGCGCCCCTGCAATGTTTTCATTAAAATGGCTGAAGCTTCATCCTCTGTCCAGCATAAACATCCAGAATGTGTTGAGGATGAGGAGGAAGCTACACCACTACCAAGAAAACAAACTGATGTCTGGAAGTATTTTACAATACCTTCAGGGGAAAGGATGGTTACAGAAAATTAGGGGCAGTGTAGTATTTGCAGGGAGCAGTTATCCAGGAGCACTGTCAAAAAGTATTCACATGGGATAATTTCCATGTGGAAGCACATAAAAACAATTCATGAAAGTGTGCACAACTCGGTGATGTGGGAGAAAACAGTTTTAGCAGGACAGTCCACCTCCACAGCACCGTTGGGAGAACCTTCATCAGCTGCAGTAATTACAATACCAGCTGCCTGCAAAGAATTGAGTGAGAAGGTTACTCACTTTGCAAAATGTCACATGCTTGTTGCTGTAAAAATTTATTCTGTGGGTGCATTCTTGGATACAGTGAAGAAGCATTGCTGTTAGTGGGTTTTTTGCTTCAATTTACAACATAATGTTTTTGAAGACTGAAGCGAGTTTCTTCTTTGCATTTCCCTATCTTTGCCCTTTTACCTCTCTGTTTATTCTTTGTTAAAAAAAAAAAGAAAAAAAAACAAATCCAAAAACCTTCTACCAAAAAAATGGTTCTTTTAGAACCACCATCTGGCCAAGCAAAGAGCTAACTCTGTGTTTTTAATGTGTCAGAAACTGTATCGGTGTGAGACTGGGTGTGTCAGTGGCTGTATCGGTATGTGCCAGGGTGTGTCAGTGGTTGTATCAGTGTGTGCATAAATGTATCAGTCTCTGTATCGGAGTGTGGCTGGGTATGTCAGTAGCTGTATCAGTGTGTGCCTGGGTGTGTAAGTGGCTCTATCGATGTGTGAGTGAATTTCTTATTGAGTGTATGTATGTGTGTCTGGGTGAGTCAGTGGCTATATCGGTGTGTGTCTGGGTGTGTCAGTGTCTGCAACAATGTGTGCCTGTGTGTGTTAGCATCTGTATTAATGTGTTGCTGGGTGTATCAGTGGCTGTATCAGCATGTTTATGGGTGTTTCAGAGGTTGTATCAGGGATTGCCTGAATTTCTATGTGGCTGTATAGATATGTGCCTGTGTGTTTCAGTTTCTGTATCAGAGTGTGGCTGGGTGTGTCAATAGTTATATCCGTGTGTTTTGGGCATGTCAGTGGCCATATTGGTGTGTCCCTGGGTGTATCAGTGGTTGTATAATTGTGAGCCTTGTTCTGTCAGTGGCTGTATCAGTGAGTGCCTTGGTGTGTCAGTGACTGTATTGGTCTGTGAATGGATGTGCCAGTCTCTCTATGACTTTAACAGTGTATGGGTGGATATGTGAGTAGCTGTATTGGTTTGTAGGTGTGTGAGTGAGTGAGAGTGAGTTTATCAGTATATAGCCGGGTATAGGAGTAGCTGTATTGGTGTGTGGCTTGGTGTGTGAGTGGCTGTATGTATGGGTGTTTGAATGACTGTATGGGTGTATGAGTCTATGTAATATATATATATATATTCACTGTAAAAAACATAGGGTTCAGGGGTGTTATAGTTAGCTGGACATTTCACTCGTACAAAACCATTGAAATTCCTCCGTTATAGTTAGTTCTACTAACTATAACTCGTGCGCCCACAATCCACTGCTGATGATGTCACATATTACATCTACCAGATGATGTCATCAGTGATGTCATCAGTGATGTCATTTGAGATTTAATCAGTGATGTCATCAGTGATGTCACTGACCATGTCATGAATGATTTAATATGTGACATCATCAGCAGTGGATTGCGGGCGCGCGAGTTATAGTTAGTAGAACTAATTATAACGGAGGAATTTCAATGGTTTTGTACGACTGAAATGTCCAGCTAACTATAGCACCCCTGAAACCTATGTTTTTTTTTGTGAATTTCTAAGGTTTTGTAAATGCTAATTCCTAACGATAACATGTCTGAAACCTATGTTTTTTTCAGTGAATTTCTAAGGTTTTTTAAATGCAAATCCCTAACTATAACATGTTTGAAACCTATGCTTTTTTCAGTGAATTTCAAAGGTTTTTTAAATGCGAATTCCTAACTATAACATGTCTGAAACCTATGGTTTTTTCAGTGAATTTCAAAGGTTTTTTAAATGCTAATTGCTAACTATAACATGTCTGAAACCTATGGTTTTTTCAGTGAATTTCAAAGATTTCTTAAATAACAATTTTTAAATGTAATAATAGTTATATTTATTTTTTTATGCTGATTTTCTACATTTTTTTAACTATTTATTTTTACATATTTTATTTTTTAAATTACATTATATATTTTTAATATAAATGGGAAAACATTTTTTCCCAAATATTGAAACTCTGTTTTTTTTTGTCTTATATATTTTTTTAAATATATTTGTAATATTTTCTTTATTGTTTTTTTTTCAAATTTATTTTGGGAGTCGCGCACCCAAAGTGTAACTTTCTCGATCGCGGCGTGGAACCTAGCCGCCATTTTAGGATTGTTGTGTAGGATCCACGTAGGATGTGCGATCTGTGCGTATTTTCCTGCGCAATTGCTATGCGACAGGTACGAGACTCCAGGCGCATACACGACACATACGTATTACTTTATGCGACGCTCGCGCAATTGCGCATGACGTCATATACGTGTTCGACATGTTAGGAATCGCGCACCCAGCGCGTGCACACCAGGGAGTCACGTTGAGCGTCGCGCTAGGTGCGCGACTCCAAGTTTGCCAGTAAAATATTTTTTTGCACCTATCACTAATTTCTATTCTCCCCGGGGAGCCCATCCCCCGGGGCCTATATACAACATTGGGGACCGTTTTGCACACTTCTGTCATTGGGCTACATGTGGGCTACATCTGGGTGATATTTGTGCTGCATTTGGGCTCCTTTGCCTCTGGTGGCCATCTTGGGAGATTTATTTGTTATGAAGTTTCCTAATTTCCTCATTTACTGCAGTCTCCTCCGTAGGAAATGCTTTCAGTTTTTTACTTTGATTCCATCAAGAAGGTATTCAGATATGTCACACATTTGCCATAAATTCTGAATGTTAGCACTCTAGTTGCTCATTAGATCACTGTAGTAAAGCTACAGCTCACCACGGAAGTCTGCTGCTGGTATTAAAAGTGCATGTTTCAGTCTGCATGTCAGAATGTTTTAATGAAATAGAAGAGGATTTGAGATGTCAAAATGTGCCCTAATTTTTCTTTCTGCAGCACTAATCATAGTTTCTATGGCAAAATGAACTCCCTCATTGTGTTCCTTTGCAAATTAAATGTTTTAAGAGTTACCACTTTATTCTAATCAAGATGGCTTCAGGTGTGCAATACGTTTGTCATAAGTAGGACTGTTAGCGCTCTAGTTGTTCTTAAGAACACTCTGGGACATTCTGTCGTTGGGCTATACTTGGGCTACATCTGGGTGATATTTGTGCTACATTTGGGCTCTTTTGTCTCTGTTGGCCATCTTGGGAGACGTATTTGTTATGAAGTTTCCTAATTTCCTCATTTACTACAGTCTCCTCGGTAGGAAATACTTTCAGTTTTGTACTTTGATTCCATCAAGAATGCATTCAGATATGTCACACATTTGCCATAAATTCTGAATGTTAGCACTCTAGTTGCTCATTAGATCACTGCAGTAAAGCTACTGCTCACCAGGGAAGTCTGTTGCTGGTATTGAAAGTGCATGTTTCAGTCTGTATGTCAGAATTTTTTAATGAAATAGAAGAGGATTTGAGAAGTCACTCAAAATGTGCCCAATTTTTCTTTCTGCAGCACTAATCATACTTTCTATGGCAATATGAACCCCCTCATTTTGTTCCTTTTTAAATGAAATGTTTTAAGGGTTACCACTTTATTCCAATCAAGATGGCTTCAGGTGTGCCCTACTTTTGTCATAAGTAAGCCTGTTAGCGCTCTAGTTGTTCTTTAGAACACTCTGGGACATTCTGTCATTGGGCTATACTTGGGCTACATCAGGGTGATATTTGTGCTGCATTTGGGCTCTTTTGTCTCTGGTGGCCATCTTGGGAGACTTATTTGTTATGAAGTTTCCTAATTTCCTCATTTACTGCAGTCTCATCAGTAGGAAATATTTTCAGTTTTTTACTTTAGTTCCATCAAGAAGGCATTCAGGCGTATCACACATTTGCCATATATTCTGAATGTTAGCACTCTAGTTGCTCATTAGATCACTGTAATAAAGCTACTGCTCACCAGGGAAGTCTGCTCCTGGTATTCAAAGTGCATGTTTCTGTCTGCATGTCAGAATTTTTTAATGAAATAGAAGAGGATTTGAGAAGTCACTCAAAATGTGTCCTAATTTTTCTTTTTGCAGCACTAGTCATACTTTCTATGGCAAAATGAACCCCCTCATTTTAAATTAAATGTTTAAGAGTTATCACTTTATTCCAATCAAGATGGCTTCAGGTGTACAATACGTTTGTCATAAGTAGTCATAAGTAGGACTATATATATGTATATATGTATATATACAGTGAGTGTGACTCAGGTAGAGAGCATAATTTCTAACACAAGTCCTTAAACCTGTTAATTCAAACAGTGATGAATCCATTGGGATTAAATGGGGTGGAACCCATTTCTCACAGGCATATTTAGAAGTTCATCCTCACATGTTTATGACAGTGTGTGGGTGTGTGTGTGTGTGTGCGCGTGTGTGTGTATATATATATATATTACCTACTGGCGGTCGCCAGTAGGTAGTTGTAGTTAGGACCTAGTTTCCATAGGAAAAGCGTTTTTTCTTTCCCCAATAACTTTGGCGCCGGTTGGCGAATCTTCACGCAATTTTCAAAACTTGTAGCCCGCTCCGGTCAGCTCCTCGGGGTGATTTACAAAGCGGGGGCTGAAAAAAATGCGAGGTCCCAAAACGTGTTTTCTCCATGTTATTTTCCATCGGAAACTTTACACACGGCTACAGCCCGAACTGTTGAACGGAATTACACCAAATTAGGCAAAAAAGTAGCCCTTGGTTCAGAAAGAGCCCTTTTTGTTAAATTGTGTAAATCATTCTGTAGTTCCTGAGAAATTAAAAAAAAAGAGGTCGGAAAATGAATTTCCCATAGGAAACTTTAGACACGGCTACAGCTCGAACCGCTGAACGGAATTACACCAAATTTGGCAAAAAGGTAGTGCTTGGTTCAGAAAGCGCCCTTTTTTTTAAAATGGTGTTAATCCGTTCAGTAGTTGCTGAGAAAATCAAAAAATAAAAGTTTCAATATTTAGAGGCGCGGTGGATCCGCGGACCCTCCTGACCACGAGCTTTATTCTAATTGGCTGTCAACACTTCAAATCAGGAAGTGTTGGCAGCCATCTTGTGACTCGGTAGATCCGAGTCACAAGAAAAGAGAAAAACAAATGCGAAAAGCAAGAAAAGGGGGCAGGGTAGAATCACCCTAACCCCCTAGGCCTGCTCAGGGGGTCCCACAAGGACCCCCAGGACCCAAAAAAGCATTTAAAAAAACGAAGCGCGGCTCCCACGCTTCATTGTATTGAAGCCCCTGGGTGGGCTAGGTCTCGGGAGCATGACATATTGTAATTGCGGGGGCTAAGGGAGGCTTAAAATGGGAGCCTATCCCGTATTGCCCCGCAGAAGAAGAAAAGACACGGCCGCCGAGAACGCTGCGGGCCGCCGCGCTGCCCGCGGTGACCCAGAAGCCAGGCACGAGCCGCCTGGTTGGGGGTGGAGCCTCGTGCCCTGGGCGCAAGTGGAGCGACTGATTAGTGGGGCTCCCTGTGGGAAAAAGAGAGAAACCCCGCATGTGTTCCGAGACACCGTCCCGGCCACCGGAAGGGAGGAGGGGCTGCAGCTGAGTAGCGGGGCTCCCGTCGTGGAGAGAGAGCCCCACGTGGGCTGCCGCGGCCGGAGTAAGGAAAAGTGGCTGCAGGCCCAGCGGGGCTTCCGTGTGGTTGGGAGGAGCCCCGTGGGCAGCCCAGGACGTCCCGAGCCTTGCAGGCTCCTTGCGGAAGTCCCGCTCCCAGGAGAGGGACCTTGTGAAGAACAGAGTCCTACCCAGAGCTGAGGAGAGAGCGAGGACTTCACACCAGTAGAGAGCCCGGTGAGTGGGGCTCATTTGGGAACTGGTTGTTGGGGGCTGCGTCGGGGCACATTGTTGGTGCCCACCCCTTCTGTGGTCCCTCTACTGGCCCCGTAGTGCCCATGCTATTTATACAGCTGCCCCGCATGACAGTGGGCAGCTGCGACATTTGGGGGCATTTGTTTTGCGAAGTCCCGGAGTGGGGCTTCAGAAGGGCACAGTGGTGCCGATTGGGCTACACTTATCGGTAGAGCCCCAGAGCAGGGCCCCAGAGCCCAGCATAATTTTTCCAGTGCCCGCACTTTTGCCAGCACAGCTGCACCGCAATTAGCGGGCAGCTGCTACGTTTAGGCCGGAGCTTTGCGCCCTTTGGAGTCTGCTACTTTTACAACCAGCCCTGACCTTTGCGGGACACAGGGTATTTGAGCCCCGGAGAGAGGCCAGTTGGCCTGGGGCCAGTCCAGTGTGTGGTGCCCCCGATTGGGGCACACTGTACTTATGCTTAGGAGGTTAGTGCATACTGTGGTTATGCTGGTAGGGCCTATTGCGTAATGTGGTGATACTAATGAGGTTTAATCCCCTGTGAATATTGCCTAGTGCCAGTTGGCACAGTGTATATTATGTGATTATGTTTCTAATGTATTTATGACCTTGTGTGGAGTTCCTTTTGTGGTGTGCCTAGTGTGTTGCTGCTGTGTGTGTGTTGCGCGAATGCTTTACACATTGCCTCCGGGATAAGCCTGACTGCTCGTGCCAAGCTACCAAGGGGGTGAGCAGGGGTTATCTTTTTTGTGTAACTCCCTTGTCCTGACTAGAGTGATGGTTTCTGCCTGGCTTTGGCACAAGCCTTAGCCAACCAGAAATTCCATTTCTAACATTGGTTGTCAGTGGTGAGGATAGGACTTGCTTTTGCGCAGTACCACAGCGATAACTGGTTGCACTACAAGCTCTGCAGTTAGATAATCACTTGTTGGGGATTATTGTTTCTGAGTTGTATTTTTCTCCTAAAAAGTATAAATTGTAAATTGTGTACTCTTGCTTCAGCTCAGCCGCCTGGGTCTCTTGTGTTGCAACTGTGTTTTAAGAACCTTGCCAGAATGGAACCTACCTTTAATGCATATAATCTGTTGGAATACAGTATGTTGGAGTTAAGGGGGTTCTGTGATGAGAGAAGCTTAGCAGTGGGTGAGGAAGACACTCGGCTATCCCTTAGGACAGCCCTGCTCCACTGGCAAACAGGATAGATGGAGACAGATCGACAGGGACCAGGCCGCACTCCAAGAGGGTGGTGGGTCTGAGGGTGACCCTGAGCAGTCTGAAGAGGAGGAAGAAAATGACAGGACAGGGATGCCAGTAGATAGTGAGGACCCATAGATATGGAGTCTCTTGCTGGGTCCAGTGACGGGGGCAGTGCTCCACCCCTTTCCCTATCCCCAGAGGATTGGGTAGATAGGAGGGAAGAAAGGGAGCATTAGCTGGCTTTGGAGAAGCTAGGTTAGAGCATGCCTAGGAGAAAGCGCAGCTGAGGGTGGAGGAAAAAAACTAGAGACCAAAAGGGTCTAAGCGCAGGAGAGGATGGCAGAGGCTGAGAGTCCTTCACCAGAGAGAAATTAGCACTGGAGGGTAAATTATCGCCTGAGCGCAGTTGTGGTTTTCTGGATTCACCAGTGAGGGTAGGGTCCAGTGGTGGCAGCAATATGGTGTCCAGTGCAGGAAGTCCCACTCCCAGATCCCAGAGCGTGGTACCTAGTTCCCAAGAAGAGGAGTACAGGTTGAAGTTCAGGGGCAGTAAGAAACTGTCTCACCAGTCTTGGGAGGAGTTTGTGGAGGAATGTAGTGATGCACTGGTTGATTGGGTAAGGGTTAACACGGAACAAGATTTTGAAGGCCTGTTCAATCTGATTGTCAGAGAACACATGCTCAGTCATTGTTTTCCGGGGTTGCGCCAACACCTGTTGGAGTGTGAGGTTTCTGATCCTTATGAACTTGCATGGGAAGCAGATCGCTGGGTGGAGGCCCAAGGTTCTGAAAAGGCATTGGGGAGTGATTCCAAGAGGAGTGGCTCAAGTATCTTCCAGTCCTGTGCGGAGGGAGAGGTTCAGAGTAGCCCAGCTAGGTCCCAGTGTAGTGGGAGGGGTGTAGGGGCTCATGTCCTGTCTCAGTGGAGTAGGAGTGAGTGTGGGTGTGTCCCAAGGTGCCCGAAATCCAGTCTCAGGACCTGGAGGGTTCCCTCGAGGAACACCAGGTTGGGAGCCTAGGCTGTTCTGTTAGACCATTTGAGGGGGAGCTCCTAGTGTCTGGAGAACCTGGAGCATCTGTAAATAGAGCTCCAGTGGTTATGGTGTCTGGCGGTGCCGCTCCAGTTGGGAGGGTACAGAAGTCCGGATTGAGGGGTGAGAGGGGGATGTGTTCCCCAGTGGAAGAACCAGTGGGTCAGGGACCAGCCAGAAGGGCTGAGTCCCCTCGGAGCGACCATGGTGACACCACTTCTGTTCTGGGGATCTTCACACACTGTCAGGTGGACAGGGGTCAGGAGGTCTGCACCCGGCAGACTGTCACACGACACATGAGTCATGTGTCACCCTCGGGGGAATACTGTGTGAGTCCCCAGAAGTCCTGGCGTGCCAGGCAAGTATTCAACCACAGGTGTTGGTCCCTGGGTTGGGAGGACAGGTTCAGGATCTGCCTGACCTGGAGGGAGGGACATCTGTAAACAGTGTCCTGACCGGTTTGGCTTCCAGGGCTACCGCTCCAGTTGGGAGGATGCAGAACTCTGGGAGGGGGTGCAGAGGGAGGGAGACCTTGCCTCTGACCCTGGTCCAACCTGAGGGTTTAGACCCTAGGTTGGGAGACCAGTTGCTGGAGGGAGGTCCTGAACTGGTGGGAGCGTGGTGTTCTGAGGGTGCCTCTCAAAGGAGGAGAGTGTGGAAGCCTAGGAGGAGAGATAGGGGGAGGAGAGCCTCGCCCGTGACTTCTGGTCAGCCTGAGGGTGCGAACCCTAGGCTGGAGGATCAGTGGCAATCTAGAACTGCCCTGATGAGGTGTAGAGTGGAGAATGGTCACTATGTGCCAGGGGTTACTGCCCCCCACTCTGTGAGATGGCAGGGACCAGATACGTCTGGATGGCCTAGGGCCTTGTCCTGGCCGCGGACAGCTAGGGAGTACCAGGGGAGTAGCCTAGTTGGTCCTGAGAGCTTTTACAAAGGGAACCACATGGGTTCACAGTGGCGTAGAACAGGAGGGTATCCCTGCAGTTGCGGGCCCGCGTCCGTGTTCTATCACTCCAAGCAGGGAAGCCCATCACAGTGGTGATTGGTTTGCTCTGCGGTTCGGCTGGAAGGGGCTTGTGTTGGACTTGGCCCTTTTGGCAGGTTCACCCCTGAACTTTTTCGCCTTAAACTGTGACATGGTGGTAGTGTTTTTAGGCCTCTGGGCACTTTAGCACTGTGGCCCAGTGTAAAGTGCGTGCGCTCTGTGTTACATTTAGTGAGATTGGCCTGCCCTCCCATAGGAATGCATGGGGGATTCCCTGATGAAATGTGTGTCAGTGGTAAATCCTGATAGGAGAGGCGCAGCGTGGTCAAGTCTGGTATGTGTGAAATGGTATTAATAAATGCTGCGCAATGGTGTGCGCAGAGTTATTGTGGTTATTTTAGAAATGCCACTTTTACAAGTGGCCATTACAAAAATGGGGTGACCCAGTAGTTGAGGACCTGGGTGTAATCTTGATACAAAAAACAATGGTCCTAAACCAATTATTGACACACCAGAGCAAAAGTCTCTAAGAAAAGCCTGGTCACCCCCCTTGTTTTTAATTCCTTAGGCATACGATTAAGTTTAGGAGTCACTCAGGTTGCCCCTCTGGTCCTGATGAAGACCCGCACGGCCAAGGCTCAAACTACCCTTAAGGCCATCTAGACGGGTCGAAACGTCGACGCCCCCTTCAATCGCCTGGGACACGCAACTTTCTTATGTGCTATACCATTAATTGGTTTCTGTGTTCTAAATACATAAATGTATCTTTATAATTTGTGAACGTGACCAGGCTCTTCTTGGACGGTGATTTACAACCGATCCCCTTGTGAATTTAAAAAATCTTTTTGTCACTACGTTCTACAACTTTCTCCCTCACTCACTTATTCACCCTTCAGCACCCTTGCTTCATGCACGTTCCCTCTGGAGCAACCTTGTGTTACATATTACAGAAACTTAAATTGCCTTAAATGAAAATAAATGTATGGTGATTTAGATTTTGGATGTTGTCTTCTTTATGTTGGAATGTTATATTTAATACTGTGAGCTATCAAAAAATCCTTTTCCTATTTAGCTCGTTACTGAGTGAATGATATAACTAACTGAGAGCCTTTTGCTCTGGTGTGTCAACTTTTACAAGTGGGCATTTCTGTGTGCTATGTGTCTGACTGCCTGATGTGAATTGCATGTCTGGCTTTTGAGTGACAGGGGCTGGTGAGGTGTGGGTGGCTCCAGGAGGGGCAGGATGAGTCAGTGCTAGGCTGAAAGGGACATCTACATTTTGAGTAGTGGGAGGAGAAGTCCCTGGTCCCTGAATAGGAGTGTGCCGGCCCTAGTGAATGCTGACTCCGCCCCCCTGTGGTGTGTCTGATGACGAGCCCCCACCTAACAATAGGGAAGAGGAGCCTGGTAAACAGAGTGCTCCAAAACCAGTTGCATCTGGTTTCACAAGCCCTGTGCTGTGACACAAAGGAAATGTCCTATAGATGTAGGAGCTGTGACCCCATGAAAATGTTGTGCTTGTGCTTACTTTGAGGGGGGACACTCTGCCAGGAGGAACTGCCGCAGGACCCAGCTGCTGACTCCTGGGGGCCCCTGCATGCTGGCCTGCCTGGATGCGCTGTGCTGTGGTCCCCCCAGCACCAAGGACCCTTTATTTCTTTGGCCTGCTTGCTAGCGCCCCGGGAGCGCTTTCATTTTAAATTTGCCAGGAGAGAGGAGCTGGCCCAGTGCAGCGCAAGGCTGCTAGGGAATCCCCGGCATGTGGGATTCCCCCCCTGCGCTCCTGAAGTCGGCGGGAGCCCACCCCGTATTTATGCATACCAAGTGGGTGCCCACCCCGCATCTTTGCCATTTGTTTGCATATTTAAACAGCGGGTGCCCACCCCGCGTTTCTGCCAGTTGGACGGGTGCCCACCCCGCTTATAGTGTTGACTCCAAGCGGGTGCCCACCCCGCATGCAGACTTTTTTTTTTGTTTAAAATACACTTAGCGGGTGCCCACCCCGCAAGTGTCTTCATCTAAAACGGGAGCCTACCCTGTATTGCCCCGCAGAAGAAGAAAAGACACGGCCGCCGAGAACGCTGAGGGCCACCACGCTGCCTGCGGTGACCCGGAAGCCAGGCACGAGCCGCCTGGTTGGGGGTGGAGCCACGCGCCCTCGGTGCAAATGGAGCTCCCTGTGGGAAGAAGGGAGAAGCCCCGCGTGTGTTCCAAGGCAGCGTCCCGGCCGCCGGAAGGGAGGAGGGGCTGCAGCTGAGTAGTGGGGCTTCAGAAGGACATAGTGGTGCCGATTGGGCTACACTTACCGGGAGAGCCCCAGAGCAGGGCCCCAGAATCCAGCACCGTTTTTCCAGTGCCCGCACTTTTGCCAGCACAGCTGCACCGCAATTAGCGGGCAGCTGCTACGTTTAGGCCGGTGCTTTGCACCCTTTGGAGTCTGCTACTTTTACGTCCAGCCCTGACTTTTGCGGGACACAGGGTATTTGAGCCCCGGAGAGAGGCCAGTTGGCCTGGGGCCAGTCCAGTATGTGGTGCTCCCGATTGGGACACACTGTATTTTTGCTTAGGAGGTTAGTGCATACTGGGGTTATGCTGGTAGGGCCTATTGCGTAATGAGGTTTGGGCTTAATATGTTTTATGCCTAATGTAATAATGCTATGGCCATTATTGTGCCAGTAGTGACTGGTTATATTTTATATGTACTTACCTTTTCTGATAGTTCTGACCGTGGCCCGATTGGCCCGGTCCAGTATATAATCCCCTGTGAATATTGCCTAGTGCCAGTTGGCACAGTGTATATTATGTGATTATGTTTCTAATGTATTTATGACAATACAAAGGCTATTTTTTATATAACCTTGTGTGGAGTTCCTTTTGTGGTGTGCCTAGTGTGTTGCTGCTGTGTGTGTGTTGCGCAAACGCTTTACACATTGCCTCCGGGATAAGCCTGACTGCTCGTGCCAAGCTACCAAGGGGTTGAGCAGGGGTTATCTTTGGCATGTAACTCCCTTGCCCTGAATAGAGTGGTGGTTTCTGTCTGGCTTTGGCGCAAGCCTTAGCCAACCAGAAATCCCATTTCTAACACCCTCCATAAAAAAATATATATATGTGGTCATGCCCCGGAGGATGGGGCCCCTGGGGCTGGAATTGGCCATGGGAGGGGGGCCCAAGCGGCCCCCTTCCCTTTCATTTATATATATATATATTTCTTTAAATTGGGGTCATGCCCGGGTGGATGGGGTCCCCAGGGCCCAAACGAAGTAAAAATAAGGGGGGCCATACAGCCACCCTTTAAACAAAATTATTTAAAGAAACACCGTGAACATGCCGGAGGCTCCACCCCCTCTCAGCAACAGGACGTGTTATAAATTGGGGAATTAATTCCCCTTCAATACTGGGGGTCCCTGGGGGCCAAAGCAAAACCAAAGGGGATGATGGATGGAGTGTTGAACATTGCAAGCACTCACCCCCAGTCAACTGATCTGGGTTTAATCCATCATCATTCTTTAGCTCTGTTAGAATCCGTGGTTGTCTGGTTGGCACAGGTAGGTACTTGTGGCAAGCAGGGAACCTTTCCTCTAGTCAGGGTAAGGGGTTACACTCCTAAAATAACCCCTGCTCACCCTCTAGGTAGCTTGGCGCGAGCAGACAAGGCTTATCTCAGAGCGTTATAGGTTAAGCATTTGTGAACACATACAGTAACCAAGTGACAACACTACAAATGGACACCACGCAGGTATTTATATTAATAATAAGGATTCTTTATATAGGATTATCACAAGACCATTAAACGATTAAACATACACAATACGGTTGCTTAGTTGGTAGAAGATTGCTTAGTTTCTCTTAAGTTCTTAAATGCGGCACTTTAAGTCAATGTACCTTAGATGCGACACGCAGGGCAAACGAAAGTGTTGCAGTGATGCAGACGTGTTGAAGTTCTTGGTGCAAAAGAAATAAAGACGGGATCTTCCAGATGCGTTACGCTTCTCCGATGTTGCGAGAAGGCTCGACTCGATGCGTCAGCTACAGCGGCGTCACCCTTGACGAGATGCGACGACAGCGGCCTTGGCAGTGGCACTCTTCTCCGACGTTGCGAGACGCTTCCGCTCGATGCAATGCTGCAGCGGCGACACCCCTTCTGCGAGATGCGACGACAGCGGCTCCGACGGCGGCACGCTTCTCCGTGGATGCGAGACGCTTTTCTGGTTGCGGTGCAATGAGACAACTACGATGGCTGCGATGGCGACATGCTTCTTCCTCGATGCGAGACTCTTCTCTCGATGCGGTGCAATGCGATAGCTACGATGGCTGCGATGGCGACACACTTCTTAGGCAGTGCGAGACACTTCCGGAATGATGCGAGACGCTTCCGCTCGATGTGATGCTGCAGTGGCGACACTCTCTGCGAGATGCGACGACAGCGGCACGCTTCTCTCCCTTGCGTCGCGCTTCCAGCTCCTTGCGACATGCAGTCTTTCAGAAGGCCCAACAACAGCAGCAGGCACTTCTAAAAGACTCTGGGGAGCTGGGCGTGAAGTCCACTGGTTTCTGGGACTTCGTTCAGGGGGCAAGCTCAGTTCAAGCCCTTGGAGATCTTTTCAAAGCACAAGTTGAAGCAAAGTCTTTAGTAGTTTTTCTACTCTCCTTCAGCAGCAAGGCAACTACTGCAGGCCAATCCCCCAGGTCAGGGACAGTTACTCCTCCTACAGCTTTCCCAGTTCCTTCTCTTCTGGCAGAGGTTCTTCTTGTTTCAGCAGGATCTCATTTCTTGGGAGCAGGGTCCCAATACTTATACCCCTAATTCCTTTGTTCCTCGGGGGTTGAGGGGCCTTTGCCCAGTCCAAACCAGTTCTTGAGCACTCTGTTGACATGACACTGCCTTTCTATTCAGGGTGCAGGGCAGAGACATCAGCCGCTCTGCAGGAGGTGGAGCCAGCATTGTGGTAGCAGAGCACAACCCTATTCAGAGCCCAGGTGCACTCCTCCCACCCATCTGACTGCCAATCTTCCTATTCACCACCAGGCTGCCTAGCCCTGCCCCTCTGGTTTTCCCCAGCCCTGTCACTCACACAACCAGACAGGCAGATACACATCATAGCAGAGGCGGGCTGAAATGGTCAAGCAAGCAAATACCAAATTTCTAAAAGTGGTATTTGGAAACACAGAATATTAAAATAAACTTTACTAAAAGATGTATTTTATTATTCTGAGTTCAGGCATACTAAACTCGAATTTCTACCATGTTCCCTGGGTCTGCTAGGATCATAGAATGTAACAATTCTAACAGCCCATTCTGGCCTATGGAGAACAGGTAGCCTTACAATAGTGAAAAACGAAAATGGCTGTAATTCACTATTAGGACATGCCACACACATCAGGGCTTGTCCTACCTTATTCTTACAATGCACCCTGCCCTTGGGCCTACCATAGGGGTGACTGATATGAAGTTAAGGGAAGGTTTAGGGACTGGTAAGTGTGTGCACTTACCCAGTCAGCATAACAGTACCAGACTGCACGCAGGCTCTGCAATGGCAGACCTTAGATACATTTTACCAGGCCGCTTCTGTGGGCGGCACAACCAGTGCTGCAAGCCCACCAGCAGCATTTGTATTTACAAGCCCTGGGCACTCCTGGTGCACTTTACTGGGGTCTGACAGTAAACCAAATAAGCCAATCATGGAATCCAACCAACATATACATTTTAAATAGGGAGCACTTGCACTGTGGCACTGGTTGGCAGTGGCACAGTGCTCTGAGCAGCTAACACCAGCAAAACACATGAGGCACAGCGACAAAAAAGTGGAAGGGAGACTCACGCCAAGGTGCCAGGTCTAACACGTGTCCCCTCCAGCTGCAAAGTGGGGAGAACTACTCTACCCCAGGCAGTTCCTCATCACTAAGGCGGAAAAATCTGGACAGACCGTCAGCATTGGCGTGATCTGTACCAGGGCGATGTTCCACCGTGAAATCCATACCCTGTAGGGAAATGGACCACCTCAACAGCTTTGGATTCTCACCCCTCATATGCATCAACCATCTGAGGGGCCTGTGGTCTGTCTGAACCCGGAAGTGAGACCCAAACAGGTAGGGTCTTAGCTTCTTCAGCGCCCAGACCACAGCAAATGCCTCACGCTCAATAGCACTCCATCTCTGTTCCCGTGGAAGTAACCTCTTGCTAATAAAGGCTACAGGTTGATCTAGGCCCTCTTCATTAATCTGTGAAAGAACAGCCCCCACACCATGCTCTGAAGTGTCTGTCTGAATGATAAACTCTTGGGGGAAGTTGGGAGCCAAAAGCACGGGCGCCGTGCACATAGCAGCTTTCAGGGCCTCAAAAGATTTCTGACAGGTGTCAGTCCAGACCACCTTCCTGGGCTGCTTCCTTGAAGTCAGCGCTGTCAAGGGGGCAACAATGTTGCCATACCCCTTGACAAACCTCCTGTAGTACCCGGTGAGACCTAGGAAGGCTCTCACCTCTGTCTGGGTTTTGGGCAACTCCCAATTCAGGATGGTTTCTATCTTGGGTTGAAGGGGTGCCACCTGGCCACTTTGTGCCCCAAGTACACCACCTTCTTTGGCAGCCATTCTCGAGGGCGCGGCGCGTTAACCAGACACGCCCCCTCGGTTGGCCACGCCCCCTCCAACTTCTTGTCCTGCTGCTATAAATCACGTGTCTCGGTAGGAAGCGCAGCGGACGAGCGCAGCGGGCGCGTCGATTGCGCGCCGAAGGCACGCCTAAGGCAAGCCCGTCTGCGCCCGTCCGCGACTGGCCGGGACTAGGGGCGCCTCACTCTGCCTCACCCATCACCTACACCCCGGATCTACTTCGTAGCTACCAGGGCCCCTGGCCCATCTCGGCCACAACAAACTCCCGCATCTCTGCTCTTGGCATAACTCCCCCCACCCCCCTTTCTCGCCGTTTTCCTACAGTCGATACTTCTCCCACGATTTGTGAATCAGTTCCTTTGCCAATCCCAAAAAACTTCACTGCCCTCTACCTCAATACCCGGTCTGCTGTTGCCCACGCGCACGAACTTTCGGTCCTGCTGGACCTTCATGCTCCTGATCTCCTCTTCTTAACCGAGACCTGGTTCTGCGACGACTCCCTCCCTGCCCTCCTATCCACCTTACCGGCCTCCTACTATGCCCTCAGGGCGGATCGTTCTTCAGGCAGAGCCGGGGGCGGCGTGGCGGTCATCGCACGTACCGATCTCCCCTTTCAAATGCTATCCCTACCTACTATTGCCACCACCAAATTTCTGGTGATCCGCACAGTCTCCACCTCTCCCCCCCTTACCTGCTTCCTCACTTACCGTCCCCCCCAGTCCCCCCTACAGTTTCTCCCTGACTTTTTGGAGGTCCTGGCCACCATTACATTCAACAATTCCTCCATCTTGCTCCTTGGCGATTTTAATTTCTGGCCCTCTGATCCCGCCGAATGTCCGACATCAAAGGAATTTTCTGAAACCCTTCACTCCCTCAACTTTATATCTCATGTTCACTCCCCTACCCACATTAAAGGTCATCGGCTTGACCAGATCTGGTCCCTGAACTGCCCTGTGGAATCACTTTCTATTTCCCCTTGCCCTTGGTCTGACCACCACCTGATTTCCTTTCTCCTTCCTATTCTCCCTCCAGCTAAGCCCCTTCGGCCCAAAAACACCTGGGTCCGACCATGGGGCCGTGTCAACCTTGAGAATCTCTCCTCCCTCCTTACCTGCTCTCTTCCCTCTCTTCAGGGCCTTACCACCGCCTCCCAGGTTGATGCCATAGATCAGTGGCTCTCCCATAGCCGCGACTCCGTTGCCCCGCTCAAGTGCATTACCTCCAAACGCGACAAAGACGCCAATCGGTGGTTTAATAAAGAGCTTAAAACCACCAAACTAACAGTTCGCCGCGCGGAGCGGGCTTGGAGGAGAAACTATTGCCCCACTTTGAAACTGGAATACACCAACATCCTGAGCCAGTACAAAAAAGGCATCTTGGAGGCTAAAACATCTTATTTCTCCTCCAAGATTTTAGCAGCAGAGAACCAGTCCAAGGAGATATTTACCATCGTTCATAACCTGGCGTTCTCGGACAGAACTACTCTAAAACCAGCCCCGTCCGAAGATCTCTGCCTCTCTCTCAATAATTATTTCATTCACAAAATTGCCACCATCAAGGCCAACATCCCTCCTCCTTCCCCATCTTTTGTTGATCCTCAATGTCCTCCCCCCAAAGGCGCACTGACCACCTTTCCCCCTATCACCCGGGAAAGTCTGACCTCCTTGGTGCCTTTGATCAAATCTGGCTCCCCGCTCGACCCCTGTCCTGCCCACATCCTCCGTCACATCTTTGTTTCTTGCCCTGACCCTCCCCTTCACCTCCTCAACAGCTCCCTTTCTCAAGGCATAGTTCCCAGCTCCCTGAAATCCGCTGTAATTGTGCCCATTCTGAAAAAACCTGGGGCAGATCCTTCTGTCCCAGCTAATTTCCGCCCCATCTCCCTTCTGCCATTTCTGGCTAAGGTGCTCGAGCGCCATGTCACCTGCGCTCTGAGTTCCTTTGTGGAGAAGCACGGAGCCCTTGCCCCCCGCCAAGCTGGCTTCCGCCCCGCACACTCTACGGAGTCCGTTGTTATGTCGGTTTTAGACACCCTCAGGGAGGGTATGGACACCAATCAGCACCAGGCCCTTGTGCTCCTCGATCTCTCAGCCGCCTTCGATACGGTGGATCATAACATCTTACTTTCCCGTGTCAGGGCGGCGGGGATCGGGGGGACTGCCCTGGTCTGGTTATCCTCCTTCCTGAGCAACCGCACCCAGGCTGTCCGCCTGGGTGACTTCACAGCGGACATCCGGAAAGTTCAGTGCGGGGTCCCCCAAGGTTCCTCTCTCTCTCCCCTCTTGTTTAATTTGTATATTGCCCCTCTGATTTTTTCTCTTCAACAGATGGAGGTCGCCGTATTTAATTATGCGGATGACCTCCAGCTGGTCTTTAATCTTTCTTCTCCCTCTGCTGTTTTTAATTTCCAAACTGTCATGCTTCATATCAGGGACTGGATGAACCACAACCACCTTAAACTCAACCCTGATAAAACCGAGCTGGTGTTGACGGGTGGTTCATCCAGTCCCTTGTCCCCTCTTTTTTGGCCCCCCTCTCTTGGTTCTTCTCCTGTTCCCTCCTCCTCAGTTAAAACTTTAGGCATAAAACTTAACTCTCAACTCACCCTTCACTCCCAGGTTAGCTCTGTGGTATCTTCCTCCTTCCTCTCACTGCGTACTATACGCAGGGTGTCCCGCTTCTTCACTTTCTCTGCCCTCAAACTCATCATCTTGGCCATGGTGGTGTCCCGCCTGGACTATGGGAACGCCCTGTATGCCGGTATCCCTGCATACAGTCTGCGTCGCCTACAACAGATACAAAACCAGGCGGCTCGCCTGGTTTTCAATCTCCCTAAATGTCACCATTCTACCCCACTTCTGAAATCACTTCATTGGCTCCCTGTGCGAGCTAGAATTCAATTCAAGCTCGCATCTATCACTTTTCAGGCCCGATCGGGTTTGGCGCCAGCCTTCATCTCCTCTGAGATTGTTTCATACGTCCCCACCAGGGCTCTACGTTCCTCCTCCCAGTCCCTCCTCACCATCCCACGCTTCCGGAGAAAGAAGCTGGGGGGATCCAAATTTGCTATCCTTGCCCCCACCCTCTGGAATTCCCTTCCCCTTGAACTTCGCTCCATCACCCTCTACTCACAATTCCGCAAATGCCTTAAAACCCACTTATTCACAAAGTCCTTTGAATAAATGCTTCCTCTGCCCTCCCTGCTTATAACCTCAGTCCCCGTTAGCTATAGCGCCAAGAAACCGCTGGTATACGTGCGCTCTAAAAGTACTTTTAAACACAAACTCAAACTCAAACTGATGAACCCTGCCCGATCTGGCACTTACTCGCCTTGATCATGAGGCCTGCCCTCCGCAGAGCCATCAACACTTCCCAGAGGTGGCGCACGTGTTCCTCCCACGTGGAGCTGAACACTGCGATGACATCCAGGTAAGCTGCACTGAACAAATCCAGCCCAACCAACACCTGGTTGACCAACCTCTGGAAGGTGGCAGGGACATTTTTCATCCCAAAGGGCATAACCTGGAACTGGTAATGCCCATCAGGGGTGGAAAATGCTGACCTCTCTTTGGCCCCATCGGTCAAGGCGATCTGCCAATACCCAGACGTTAAATCAAACGTGCTGAGGTAGTTGGCAGCCCCTAGCCGATCTATGAGCTCATCAGCTCTGGGGATGGGGTGTGCGTCAGTCCTGGTGACCGAATTGAGTCCTCTGTAGTCCACACAGAACCGGAGTTCGGGTGTGGCTCCCGGCGCTGCAGCCTTTGGGACCAAGACCACTGGGCTGGCCCAAGGACTGCTTGAGGACTCAATTACCCCAAGGGCAAACATCTTGGAGACCTCCTCCTTGATGCAGGCCCTTACCCTGTCAGTCACCCTGTAGGCCTTGTGCCTCACAGGTGTACTATCCCCAGTGTCCACATCATGGACGCACCAATCAGTGACACCGGGAACCAGGGAAAACAGGTCAGAAAATTGTCCCAGCAGCTGGCGACAATCATTCTGTTGCTCAGGGGTCAGGGTGGAAGAGAGGATGACACCATCCACTGACCCATCTTGCTCCTTGACTGACAGGAGGTCATGAAGAGGCTCGGTCTCCTCCTCCATCCCAGCATCTGTCGCTAAGAGCATGCCCACTTCGGACCTTTCCAAGTGGGGCTTAAGGCGGTTGACATGTAGGACCCTTAAGGGGTTCCTAGGAGACTTCAGGTCCACCAAGTAGGTAACCGGACTCTTGCGCTCCACCACCTCAAAGGGACCTGTCCACTTATCCTGGAGCGCACAGGGCTCCACGGGAGCCAAGACCCATACCTTCTGTCCAGGCTGAAGCTCTACCAGAGTGGCATTCTGGTCGTACCACCGCTTCATCTCCTCCTGGCTGGCTTCCAGGTTTGCCTAAGCAAGTTCCCTGAAACGCCTAGTCTGGTATCTGAAGGCCAGCATGTAACTATATACATTCTGGGGAGGTTTCCTGGGAGATTGCTCCCAGCCTTCCTTGACCAGACTTCGAGGTCCTCTCAGTGGGTGTCCGTACAGAAGCTCAAAGGGACTGAACCCTAGAGACTTCTGTGGCACCTCTCTGTAAGCAAAGAGGAGGCATGGTAAGAGGACGTCCCACTTACGCTTCATGGGTCCTTCCAGGCCCATTATCATGCCTTTGAGGGTTCGGTTGAATCTCTCAACCAACCCGTTTCCTTGGGGGTGGTAAGGTGTGGTGAACTTGTAGGTTACACCACACTCTTGCCAAAGGGATTTCATATATTTAGATATGACATTGGTACCTCGGTCAGACATCACCTCTAGAGGGAATCCCACTCGGGAGGAAATTCCCATCAGCGCACGTCCCACCACGGGGGCCGTTACTGTCCTCAGAGGGATGGCTTCCGGGTACCAGGTGGCATGGTCCACCAGGACCAGGATGAACCTATTGCTCATCGCTGTCCTGGGGTCCAGTGGCCCTACAATGTCAATTCCCACTCGTTGGAATGGGGTACCGACCACAGGGAATGGTTGGAGTGGAGCCTTCTGATTCCTTCCACTCTTCCCACTTGCCTGGCAAGTTTGGCATGTTCTGCAGTGAGTATCTGAACTACTGCGCATTTGGGGCCAAAAGAAGTGGGTGACAAGCCTTTCAAAGGTCTTGTTCTGCCCCAAATGTCCTGCTAAGGGTACATCATGAGCCAGCCCCAGTAGGAAGGCTCTGAAGCGCTGGGGTACCACCAGCACACGGGCTGACCCAGGCTCAGCAACCTTAGGCTCAGAATACAGGAGGTCAATCTCCCAGTAAATGAAATGTGTTCCGGACTGATCACCGTTGGCCTGGTCTGCAGCCTGCTGCCGCATACCCACAAGAGAAGGCCATTCTTTCTGCTCCCTGCAGAACTCTTCCCTGGAGGGTCCTCCTTCTTGCTGCCAATGGGTCAGCTCAGGCAGGTCCCCCAGTTCAGCTATCTGTTCCCCTGTAGGTTCCAGGGCATCCCCCTCAAGGTCTGCTCCCTCCTGGACCGTGGGAACTTCAGGGGCCGGTTTCCCGCGCCCCCTGCTCCTTCTCTTTAAGGCCGGTCTCTGGGCCCCCCTCTCAGGCTCCAGGACCTCTTGAGCACCTCTACTGGCTGTCATGGACCGTGTGGTCACACATGCCCAATTCGGCATACCCAACATCTCCAGGTGAGCACTCCGCTCCACCTTAGCCCAAGGTGAGCTCTCCAAGTCGTTCCCTAACAGACAGTCTACAGGCATGGCGGGCCTCACAGCTACCTGAAGAGTACCAGAGACCCCCCCCCCACTCAAAGGGAACCTGAGCCACTGGGCAGTGACTCTTGGTGTTGTCGGTGGCAACAACCGGATAGAATGCTCCTGGGACAACCTGCTCCTGAGACACCAGGTGGCGCTTGACAGCCGTCACACTGGCTCCTGTGTCTCTGAGAGCTTCAACCCTATGGCCATTTATGGTCACCCACTGCCTGTATTTTTTATTGTTCTCAGGCAGCTGGGTTTGGGGGACCACTTCTCCTAATGAGACCAGGGACATCTCTGTGGGACCCCACCCACCTTGGACACCCATCTCCTCCCCCAGGGCTACACTAGTCACCTGCCGGGATGGAGCACCAGTGGATGCTGGTTTACCAAATAATGGACACTTCACATCAGAGGCAAAATGCCCCATGTTACCACACTTGTAACATCTGATGGGCCCCTTCTGAACAGGTGTACCTGTCGGGGCCATGGTTGGTTTCTGTGGTGGGGAGGCTGAGAACCTTTCCCTTGGTTCCCTTGGGGATTACTTTGGGGCCTCTTCTGGAACTCCCTCTGTTTACCCTTGTCCCCCCCACTCTTCTGCTGGGGACCCTGCCCACCTTTGGCGGAATCTCCCACTTGACCCTTGTGGACCCTGGTACTGACCCAGCGGTCCGCCTCCTCAGCAAGCTTCCTAGGGTTAGTCAGCCTACTATCAATCAGGTGCTGGCGTAGCTCAGGAAAACAATTACTAGACAAGTGCTCCCATGCCATTAAATCAAGAAGCCCTTGAAAATCATTAACTTTGCTACCCTTCACCCAACCATCCAGTGCACTGCAAAAAAAGGTCACATACTCAACATACGTACTGTTTGGAATCTTGGTACAACCCCTGAACCTTTGCCTATACAACTCAGGGGTCAACCCATACCTAGACATCAAAGCAGCCTTCATATGGGGATAGGAATTATAATCATCTGAAGGCAAATCCAGCAGTGTATCCCACCCCTCACTAAGGAACCGTCCCCACAACCCCGCTCCCCAATCTTTCTCAGGGACCCGGTGGGAAGACATGGCTACCTCATAGGCCTTAAACCACTGCCCTATGTCATCATTCTTGAAGAATTCCTTAACCACATCCTTGGGTATGTGCACCCTTGATTCTGTCTGCACTGACAGTGTGCTGCCACCAGAGGGAGTAGACTCTAAACTCTTAGCTTTCAGATCTAATTCCCTCAACTTTGTTTCATGCTCCATTTGTATTCTTCTCTCTTCCAGAGCCAGCGTTTTGCTCTCTAGCTCCAGCTGCCCATTCAATTTGAGTTTTGCCCTTTCCATTTTGTGCATCCTACTCTCTCTTCTATCTGCCAGCTCCTCTGGAGATATACTCTTACTAGACACACTGCTACCAGCAGAGGAAGGGCTTCTCCTTCCTCTTGAGCCCACTGGCCCATCCAGTTGTTCATCTGCATTATCATCATCAGTAGGCTTCCTTGCTTCTACCCAGGCCCTCAGCGCCTTGTAGAGCTGTGTTTTGTTTTTACATCCAGTTGTAGAAACTTTAAACTTCTGGCAAAAGAACTTTAGCTGCTTTGCAGTGTAACTATCCATTTCCTCTTCTTTCCATTCCAATTCAGTATCAACAGAGACTATGGATGCTGCTTTCTCCACCATGGTAAAGCTTGGCAGTGCTCACAAATAGACAGTCCCAAAAAGAAATCTACCGACAAGTATTGATTGCGTTTAAGGTCTGCACTCACTAAGTAGTGTTCACCAATCACTGTACATGAGTCACAAATGCAAGTCCAGAATCCCACCGCTGCCACCAATGTTAGAATCCAGGTTCTCTGGCTGGCACAGGTAGGTACTTGTGGCAAGCAGGGAACCTTTCCTCTAGTCAGGGTAAGGGGTTACACTCCTAAAATAACCCCTGCTCACCCTCTAGGTAGCTTGGCGCGAGCAGACAAGGCTTATCTCAGAGCGTTACAGGTTAAGCATTTGTGAACACATACAGTAACCAAGTGACAACACTACAAATGGACACCACACAGGTATTTATATTAAAAATAAGGATTCTTTATAGGATTATCACAAGACCATTACACGATTAAACATACACAATACGGTTGCTTAGTTGGTAGAAGATTGCTTAGTTTCTCTTAAGTTCTTAAATGCGGCACTTTAAGTCAATGTACCTTAGATGCGACACGCAGGGCAAACGAAAGTGTTGCAGTGATGCAGACGCGTTGAAGTTCTTGCTGCAAAAGAAATAAAGACGGGATCTTCCAGATGCGTTACGCTTCTCTGATGTTGCGAGAAGGCTCGACTCGATGCGTCAGCTACAGCGGCGTCACCCTTAACGAGATGCGATGACAGCGGCCTTGGCAGCGGCACTCTTCTCCGACGTTGCGAGACGCTTCCGCTCGATGCGATGCTGCAGCGGCGACACCCCTTCTGCGAGATGCGACGACAGCGGCTCCGACGGTGGCGCGCTTCTCCGTGGATGCGAGACGCTTTTCTGGTTGCGGTGCAATGCGACAACTACGATGGCTGCGATGGCGACACGCTTCCTCCTCGATGCGAGACTCTTCTCTCGATGCGGTGCAATGCGACAGCTACGATGGCTGCGATGGCGACATGCTTCTTCGGCATTGCGAGACACTTCCGGAATGATGCGAGACGCTTCCACTCGATGCGATGCTGCAGCGGCGACACTCTCTGCGAGATGCGACGACAGCGGCTCCGACGGCGGCACGCTTCTCTCCCTTGCGTCGCGCTTCCAGCTCCTTGCGACATGCAGTCCCTCAGAAGGCCCAACAACAGCAGCAGGCACTTCTAAAAGACTCTGGGGAGCTGGGGGTGAAGTCCACTGGTCCTGGGACTTCGTTCAGGGGGCAAGCTCAGTTCAAGCCCTTGGAGATCTTTTCAAAGCACAAGTTGAAGCAAAGTCTTTAGTAGTCTTTCTCCTCTCCTTCAGCAGCAAGGCAACTACTGCAGGCCAATCTCCCAGGTCAGGGACAGTTACTCCTCCTACAGCTTTCCCAGTTCCTTCTCTTCTGGCAGAGGTTCTTCTTGTTTCAGCAGGATCTCATTTCTTGGGAGCAGGGTCCCAATACTTATACCCCTAATTCCTTTGTTCCTCTGGGGTTGAGGGGCCTTTGCCCAGTCCAAACCAGTTCTTGAGCACTCTGTTGACATGACTCTGCCTTTCTATTCAGGGTGCAGGGCAGAGACATCAGCCGCTCCGCAGGAGGTGGAGCCAGCATTGTGGTAGCAGAGCACAACCCTATTCAGAGCCCAGGTGTACTCCTCCCACCCATCTGACTGCCAATCTTCCTATTCACCACCAGGCTGCCTAGCCATGCCTCTCTGGGTTTCCCCAGTCCTGTCACTCACACAACCAGACAGGCAGATACTCATCATAGCAGAGGCGGGCTGAAATGGTCAAGCAAACAAATACCAACTTTCTAAAAGTGGTATTTGCAAACACAGAATATTAAAATAAACTTTACTAAAAGATGTATTTTATTATTCTGAGTTCAGGCATACTAAACTCGAATTTCTACCATGTTCCCTGGGTCTACTAGGATCATAGAATGTAACAATTCTAACAGCCCATTCTGGCCTATGGAGAACAGGTAGCCTTACAATAGTGAAAAACGAAAATGGCTGTAATTCACTATTAGGACATGCCACACACATCAGGGTTTGTCCTACCTTATGCTTAAAATGCACCCTGCCCTTGGGCCTACCATAGGGGTGACTGATATGAAGTTAAGGGAAGGTTTAGGGACTGGTAAGTGTGCGCACTTACCCAGTCAGCATGACAGTACCAGACTGCACGCAGGCTCTGCAATGGCAGACCTTAGATACATTTTACCAGGCCGCTTCTGTGGGAGGCACAACCAGTGCTGCAAACCCACCAGCAGCATTTGTATTTACAAGCCCTGGGCACTCCTGGTGCACTTTACTGGGGTCTGACAGTAAACCAAATAAGCCAATCATGGAATTCAACCAACATATACATTTTAAATAGGGAGCACTTGCACTGTGGCACTGGTTGGCAGTGGCACAGCGCTCTGAGCAGCTAACACCAGCAAAACACATGAGGCACAGCGACAAAAAAGTGGAAGGGAGACTCACGCCAAGGTGCCAGGTCTAACAAGCTCACTCTGCCCACATCAGCCAGGCTATCTTGAATCCAGTGGCAAAGTGAGCAAGGGACCCACATCTGGGCATACCCTGCCAACTTAGGGCGAACAAAGCAAAACCAAAGGGGGTGATGGACGGAGTGTTGAACATTGCAAGCACTGACCCCCAGTCAACTGATCTGGGTTTAATCCATCATCATTCTTTAGCTCACTCCGCCACCCCAGTTCAGACATGGCCATATGCAAATCAGTCTGACCCTGTGCCTCATGGGAACAGTCCAGCCCTAACTGCCAAGCCATGTCTTCCCTGGACCGGAAACAAGAATCCTGGGACCGGTTTTGGGTTCATAACCCTCATCAGCCAGGTGGGCACCCTGGGACACAGCAGGAGCCAGCCCTGTGGGGTAGTGGTCCCCAGGGCCATCAAGGGCTCCAGGAGGGGGGCTGTGTGGCTACCTCCCAACGTGTGCACAGCTCCAGGGAGGAGGTGGTCCCTGGGGCGTGTGGGGGGCTCGAGCCCCCCACACAGGCTCTTTATTTTTTCTAAAACAAGCCCTGGGGGTGGCGGTCCCCGGGGCTGCGGGGGGCCATGCGCCCCCCTTGCAAATGTTTAAGAAAAGCCCCGGGGTGGCAGTCCCCGGGGCTTGGGGGGGCCTTGGAGGCCCCCACACATTAAATAAAACAAGCCTCGGGGGTGGCGGTTAAATATGCCTGTGAGAAATGGGTTCCACCCCATTTAATCCCCATGGATTCATCACTTTTTGAATTAACAGGTGTATAGACTTGTGCTGGGAGTTATACTCTCTACCTGAGTCACACTCACTGTAATCTCTGTTATAATGGATTGGGAATGCTAACCCCCAGCGTCCACCTTTTCAGATAAGTTTCGCTGCTGTTCAGCTAGGGTAAAAGGCTCTGGCCTGATTGCAAGTGAACACGTGCACAAACCTGTGCAAACCTGTATCGGCCGAGTATGTGAGACTACCAAGCAACCCAGCCTGGTATCTGGGCACAGGTAGCCTATCTCACAGGGGACACTTTCACTCGGAAGTCCAGTCAGACTCTACTACCTCTGCGTTCCTTCAGATCATGTCTTCCTTAGACCTTCCTCAGCAGACAACCAGTCCTGCGTGCTCTGCAGGCCATACCTTAGACGGTATTTTTTCCACCAACTTCTGCCTGTGTATTAGTGATATCTTGCCCTTAAAATGGACTGATCACTTTGCAATCATATTTCACATTACGGTGATGGAATCCTCCCCTGTCGTTAGATTGACTCCCCATACGGTATATACTCGGGCCTGGCATAAAGTTGACTCAGACAATCTTACAAAACTTCTCCTTAGTTCTCAAACAACCCTCTCAGATGTCCCAAATACTGCCGTAACCCAGTATACTAACTGGGTTGACTTGGCCGCTTGCGCGGTGGCTCCCTTCAAAGCGAACAAACTTAAGAGAAACAAGGTCTCGGCCCGTGGTTCTCTGAAGAACTGAGAACCTTCAAACAAAGCTGTAGAAGGCAAGAAAAACACCAATATAATGTAGAGGAAAGAACTAAGTGCAAGATTTGCTTTAATACCTACAAGGCCATGATTTTTACAGCAAAACCCACATACTTCACTCACAAAATTGAAGCAGAAAATAAATCCTCTAGGGAGCTCTTTCAAACACTGATCAAGCTAACAACACAGCCAAGACACTCAAAGAATGTTAATCAATCATTCTGCTATTTTCTAGCCAGTTCCTTTCTTCAAAATGTGGCCAAAATCTATAACACCTTTCCTAATCCCACTACTTTGCCTTCTCACACTTGCATTACCTTCTAGTTCTATCTCGGTCGAGCCCACCTTTGAATCCTACTATCCTCCTTCCAGTCAACTCTGCAAGATCCAGAACCCCGGACGATGCTTGCCCACCTAAACTAGCCACCGCTATTGCAGAGACAATAGCGCCCACTTTGACCAGGATTTTTCAGCATATGTTTAATTCTGCCATCTTTCCAGTGAGCTGGAAAAAGGGTCAGTTCTCCCCCTTTTAAAGAAGCCATCTTTAGATCCCACAGCTATCACCCTATATCATGCTTCCCCTTGCCTGCCAAGGTTATCAAGAAGGAAGTGAACTCTCAGCTTGTTAAGTTTATTCTCGATAACAGCCAGCTGGATAATACTCAATTTGGTTTCCACTCCGGGCACAGCCAGGAAACGGCGCTAATTAAGGCAACAGAGGAAGTCAGGGAATCCCTCGATTTGGGTGGTAAAGCTGCCCTGATACTTTTAGACTTGTCAGCGGCATTTGATGCCGTACATCATAACAGACTGTTGGATCATCTTAACAGTATCAGTGTCACTAGCACTGCCTGGAAACCTCTTAGTCCTTCCTTCATGGCTGCGAACAAGTGGTCTGACTGGATACATTTGTCTCTTACTCCTTTTCCCTCCCTTGTGGGGTATCGCAGGGGTCTTCACTCACCCCAATGCTGTACAACATATATGTCACCCCTCTTGCGGAACTCTTCAAGCCTTTCGGTTTGGCCCTTACCTCCTATGCTGACGGCACCCAAATTGTGGTCTCCCTGGCCAATGATACATCAGATACAGACCCATTTTCTGCAACTGTTTGCAGGCTGTTAACCAATGGATGACAGAGAACTGCCTACAGCTGAACTCAGGTAAGACGGAGGTCTTACTCTTTGGGGCTGACCCCTCATTCTATATTCCCACTTGGTGGCCCCAGGATAAGGGTGCCCTTTTGTCCCCGGTTAACCAAGCTTGTAATTTAGGTGCTCTGATTAACAATAAGTTCTCCCTTACAGACCATGTCATTGCAGTGTCTTCCAAGGTCAGTCATACCTTAAGGCTCATAAAGAATGTACTTTCTTTCATCCCCCTTCAGCTTCAGTAGACACAAGTGACTTCCCTCGCTCTGTCCCGACTGGATTAGTGTAGCAGCTTCTATCTAACTGCCCACAAACATGTGCTAAACATGCTACAAACTTTGCGAAATGCAGCCGCACTGCTTTTCTCTTTAGAGAAGAAGTAACATGTTAGCTGTTCCAAGGAATGTTGAATGAGTGACAAGATCAGATGTTTTGTAATTTTTCATTACACAGTGCTTCTGCATCTCTTGTCTATTGAATACAAACATGGTGCCCATCTTGGAATGGTATTCTTCATACTGTATTATAGTTTTACTGTTCCAAGATGGCTGCGCTTTTATAATCAGTCAGTGAATGTTGCACCAGGAAGCAGGTGTTGATATAAGCATTTAAAAATGCTCCTCCCATTTAAGCACCCCTTTTTCTGTTGCATCTATTCTTCACCTGCTTTGTCTCCACTAGCACATCTGGAAAACAGACAACATTGGCAGATTGGCAGAGCCAGTAGCACAGGTAAATTTCCTCTGCTTTGTTTTGTGATTTATTGTATTAGCTCTCATCTGATCAGTGGTGGCTGCCACGAGTAGTACGGCTAGGGCAGGAGCAGGGTGGGATAGAAAAATAAATGAAAACTTACCTTGCTGCAGGTCGCCCCCTCACCTTGCCTCCATCCTCTTCTGTTCCTGCCAGAAGCAGGAAGCACACACAGGCTCCTTTAAGCCACTCACTACGTTGCTGTCACCATGACAGCAGTGTCGTGATTGGTCTGAGCGCCGTGGTTCGACGCTCAGACGGGGACTCTGAGCATGTGCATGTTCTCCAGCCAGGCAGGCTGCAATACAGCCGGGCTGGAGAACATCTAAAGTGCACATGACTGTTTGGCCGACCCAAGATGGCCGGCCCAAGATGGCCGGCCAAACCGTCATGCGCACTTAAGTGCCCCAACTACTCCTCCCCTGCTGGCTGTGACGACAGCTCAGCCCCGCTCCGTAAAGCTACCTGACAACAGAAAAATAAAATAATAATAACATAGTGTTATTATTTTTCCTTTTTCCACTGCTCAGAGAGCAGTGGGGTGGTGCTCCTCTGCCTTAGTGGAGGAGCCGCTGCTGCTTCTGATATTTCTTACCTCGATCTGAGCACTGAGCTAACATGGCAGAGGAGTACTACATGTTCCTATTCCCCAGGATAGTGCTCACCAAGCCTGCTATTAAACTGTGCTAGAGGCCATAAACATACATGCCAATAGACCCGATTCAGACGGGAGACTCCCCATGCATGAAGCAAAAATGGCTTTATTTTGGCTGTCTTCCATCTGAAATTGCTTCTTGTTCAATAGAAGTCAATGGGGGAAATATATTCTTCTGATTATTTTGGTTTTTTTTTAATCTCACACTTTCCTCTCCTAAAATGTTGTCACGTTTATATACGTAAAAGACGCGTGGCGTGCCAGGTCAGGCTGTTCTCCTCATGTGAAGTATCATCAACTAGGCTGTTTGTTGAAACCCAGTGTTAAACATTTAGTTGAAGAACTGTACAGACCCGGACCTTTTGCACTTGGTCTCCCTTGATCTTTTTACTACAGGCAGATTAATTTGATGTGATTTATTTTGCCATTATTTAAGTTTGCTTTAACTCCCTTCTACTACAGTTTTTAAAACAATGACAATGGTGCGCTCCTAGGAAAATTACATTTTCCATCTCAATCTGATGTAAATAAATTGTTTTTGCGATTAATCTATACCTGAAGCAGTAAAAGACTTGCATAACTGCAAAGTGCCTTTGCAAAACCTGTTTGGGTCATTTTGGGTGTGGGATGACTTACACAGCACAGTGACATTTTAACTAAATTTGGGTCCATTGGCAATAATTATTAATGGGCCGCCTTTTTGGAACAACTTTTAATCTTTTTACCCATTCTTAGTCAATTCAAGCCCATCTGATTCCAAATATTATTAAATTAAGAGTAAAACTTTCATAGATGGTGACACAGAAAAATTGGGGAAACTCAAGCTGTCTGGAGTTCACCAGCCAAACAGTACATAAAGCAGTTTTGAACAAGCATTAAAAAAAGCTTTTCATATATGCACTCACTGGGATCTACTTTTTTTTCTAACGCATAGCACCATTTTGCTTGGAATTCAGTGCCGAGCCACCCTGTTCTTCCCATGGTAGAAAGACACCTTAAAGCAGGATGCTTAGAAGAATACTTCATAATATTAACATGTGCTCTATGCATACAGTGCTTGAAATTATAGCTTTAGTTGCAGCATATAGTAATCTGAAGTAAAACTCACTTCACCGCTGGCATTATTGCTGCAACTGTGACAAATCAAACCATTCCTGTGAGAACTTTCACGTTTCTATTTTGTAGGATCTGCTAATTTGCTCCTTATTTCTCTTCCCCTGTCTTGTCTCTTTTCCTAATTCTATGTGTGTACTTAACTGGTTAGACAGTTGTCTCCAACACTTCTGAGTAGGAAACGTTTGAGGGGGCAAGAAACAGCATGACGGGAGGTACTGATATCACTATAGGGAGATAACTGGGGCTAGAAGGAAATGATAGAGGTGAGGTAGAGACATACATGTTGTTGGGAGAGATGAATGCCCAGATATACTTTTGTAATGCAAACCCGAATCAAAGTGTTAAGATAGGATTTAATATCCGATAGAAATCTGGATTTGCATTAGATAGTATCCCAAAGTGACCCAAAGTTGTGCACTGTGCTGCCTTGTGTTACTTTGTGTCAAGTGGGCGTTCCATTGGTGATGTGTGGATGTTTGCATTCAACCCCTGTAGATTTTGATGCCAATCACTATCTACAAAGAATCGTAGATAGGGATAAGATCCACAATCCTAGACCTTCTTGAAGCAGGTGTCACAAGGAGAAATGTCTTCTTTTCTCCTTGCTTTTCCTACTTTGCATATGTGCTGTATTGAACAGCACCCATACACACTGGGAAAAGCCTTAAAGCAGTTTTTTTACTGGAAGGCACCCATTCCATAGGATGTAAACGTTTATGTTGGTGCATGATGACCAAAACTGTGAGTTGAGAACAGCACCACATCTTGGTAGATATAGTGCTGTTCTGGTCTCTCCCTTTCATGCACTGATGAATTGCATGTCTTCTTAGTAAATCTGGCCTGTAACGCCTTTATATCAAGGTGAATTAGGTAAACATAAGGATACAGAGATGTATAAATAGGATGATATAGGTAGAGAGGAGTAACGTTTTTAGTGTGGGCCAGAGAATTAGAGAGAGCTAAAGATAGGGCATGCAGCGAGAGAGAGAAACGTGGGTTACACTTAATGGTGAGGTAGAGAGTGAGCAGTAAAATAGAAAGCTAGCTGAGCTACACACAGCTAAAGACACAGAGCCCGATTCACAGAGCTAACTTAAGACAAAATCCTAAACTTTCCACCATTTTGGTATTCACAGAAGGCACTTACTCATTTTGGTATTCACAGAAGGCACTTACTCATTTCGGTATTCACAGAAGTTAGGAGTCCTAACTTTAGGACTCCTAAATGCCTTCTGTGAATACCGAAAGTCTTAAAGTTAGGATTTTTCTCAGTTTAGGAGTAGTAAAGTTAGGAGTCTTAATTTTACTACTCCTAAACTGAGAAAAATCCTAACTTTAAGACTTTCGGTATTCACAGAAGGCATTTAGGGGTCCTAAAGTTAGGAGTCCTAACTTTATTACTCCTAAACTGAGAAAAATCCTAACTTTAAGTCTTTCAGTATTCACAGAAGGCATTTAGGAGTCCTAAAGTTAGGACTCCTAACTTCTGTGAATACAGAAATGAGTAAGTGCCTTCTGTGAATACCAAAATGAGTAAGTGCCTTCAGTGAATACTAAAATGGTAGTAAGTTTAGGATTTTGTCTTAAGTTAGTTCTGTGAATCGGGCCCATTGTGGCCTATTAATATACATCTGTAAGTTTACTCTTACACTTTTGAGTAACTTTACTGTTTTTAGCTATTAACCATTTACAAATGTGAACTTACTCAAAAGTGTAGACTTACATTTCCCCACCCCATGAAACTGGGGGGTGGAGACATATACAGCCATAAGATACTACTAGTAGTGACTTTACTACTGTATTTGATGTTCTGCAACCTTGACAGAGACCTCTGCAGTTGGGACAGAGATATCCGTATGATAATGTATAGGTAATGTTTGAGAAGTTAATTCAAGTTTATAAGTTAAATGTTAATCTAAAACTTTGTATACATGAACTGTAAATATAGAATATATTTTTTAAAATACTCCAACACTAATACCTAAAAAGGTAATTATAGTATGTATATAAAATTAGATTATTTTTTTAAAGATGTATTTAACAAAATAAAACCTACCAAAAGTAAAATGTTTATATTTATTATATAAGAAAAAGGACTGAGTTTGAGCTCTCCTAGTGAGTCAATACATTTGATATATTACAAGTTACTAAAAGTTATCTATGAATACATTCAAAAACATTTTTTATTTATTTTTTTGTAAATCATTTTAGATTATTAAAGGGTTATTAAAATAGTTTTAATAAACTAATATTTATAGTTTACATTTCAGTTTTTAACATTAAAATAAATATAGATATATTTTCAAAACAGATAAGTGAATTAATGTATGTTAACATTAATTCCTATAGGGTTTTATTTTAAGTACTTACTATATTATTTTCTATGGGACGTTGTAGCAGTGCATTTGAGTAGCTATGAGCAGTGCTAGAGTACATGTATGACTGTTTAGGGTCCTTTCTGCTGTAGTATCTATATAGGTTCAGTTTTGTGAAAACCAGTTCACCCTTTTGTGGGTGGATGCCTTTCCTTTCCTAAACTCCTCTCTAGCCCTCAATGAAATCCCCGTCACTCCTCTCTAAACTCTTTCCCTTTAGTAATAAGTATTCCCCATTTTCCATCCACTACCCGTCCCTCCCACATTTGTCCTAAAAAGTAGGCCTACATGTACATCTCTGCAGTCATGGCAGAGACCTTGGCACATAGAAGGTAGGAGAGGTGAAGACCTTCACATGTAGGTTTGTGAATTGCATTTTGTATTATGTTATTATTATTATTGTAGTCATTCTAAAACTTACAACAAGAGGAAGTTTGTGAATAGGCCCCATAGTGAGGTACAGGTAAAGGAAAGAATTGAAGTAGTGGAAGAATATATAGCGAGTTGCAAAGTAGAGAGAGCTTTGAGGTCATGAGAGGCAACATGAGAAAGAGGTTCAAACAGATGAGTCAGATAGAAAGTAGTGAGACAGCAAGAAATGTAGAGGGGTAAAAGGTAGAAAGAAAAATCAGATGTGGAGTGGAAAGAAGTGAAGTACAGAGTCATTGGGGAAGTAGAGAAAAAGAGTTGAGATTGATACAGAGGTAGAACGTGGGTGAGGTAGAAAGAGTTGTGAGGTAAAGATTGAGGTATGCATAAAGTGAGAGAGAGAGATAGATGAGGTACAGGAGATGTACTAAAATTGAGAAGGGTGTGTGAAGAGAAATGTGTCTGAGGGAGAGAGGAAATAAAAATAGGAAGACATAAAAAGGGCACAGTTAGAGAAATATAGCAAGAAAATAGTACCATAATTAAAGAAGAGAGGTAGAGGGAACGCAGATAGAAATAGAGAGAGTAAGTGGAGAGGTGAGGTAGCAAACTCATTGTGAGGCAAATTGAGAGTGTAAGAAATTTGGTTATTAGTTTCAAAGGATGTGAGTTCTTCATGAGAAATTGGTACAAATTGCACTATTACTGGAAACCAAGTACTCCATTGTAGCACTTGACTCTCTCACAGTAGTGAGGCAGAGCAGTCCAAGGCCTCCTCAGAGGAGGCTCTGCTGGCTAAAAATCCAAATTCAATGGCATGCAACAACACTCAACAAATTGCTGCCCAGTCAGTGATTTTTATTAAAAAGGAAAAGTGTTTTGTTATGCGCACTACTAAACAGTATTAATTAAGTTATGAACATGCACTTGTGGAATATCGCATTGCACCCCTAGTGGGACCCCATAATCCCAATACCCTTCCCACCTATACCAGATGCAACATCACAATATAATGGGTGTCCTTTTATATGTGGCAGGCCAACTGGCTTTGTCAGAGTGTCACCACAATAATAAAGTCAGCCACAGGCCTTGTCTACATTTTATAACACCTATTAAAACAGTACTAACAGGCATAAGAATTAATTATAATGGTAAACAATCATTGTTCAATACTCAGATTGCCATTCTCCAGAAAGCAATAGCTGTAGCTCTGGGAATGCTTGAAAACAAGTTAAACCTCTTTTAGGGTCATCCCTATCAGGCCCCAGGAGACTTAGAGTCAGATTGTTATCGTCCGGGGAAAGAAAGCTGCTGCACCTCCTGAAGCCTCCCCGCAACACAATTAAAATATGTTGGTGGTGCCCCTGCACAGTTTTGGGTTACCACAGGCAAATAAAATAGGCAAATGTGAGCCCATGTGGGTCATTATGTGGCACTCCCTGCCGGTATAAAAGCTCATTATATGAATGGGTTTAACCACTATTTATGTTTTGCTTTGCTGCTTCCAGTACTTTTTGAGGAATTGTGCAGGGAGCTCATAGGCCTCTGCAGCCCTCTGCGGCTTCCTGCACTCAGCAAGAGCTGGCATCTTCCATGTGCTGTTCCTGCTAAGGTCATTTCCAGTGAGCATGAGCTGGTATTCCACCTGCTGTGCAGAGCTCGAGTGGGAGGTCTGAGAGCGGGGTATGCCTGTCCCCACCCCCAGACATGGGCACAGGTGACAGATGAGCACTTCGTGGGGTGGGTCTTCGTTCTTCCCAAGGGATGGGGTCCCAGCGACATCGTAACTTCTAGGTTTTTTTGTACCAGCAATGGGGAGATGGAGGCTCTTAGGGCATAAGGCATTTTAGGAAGGGGGTGACACGAACGCCAGGCTAAAAGAGAGTAATAATATAAAAAGTTTAATTGCACCAATCCTTGGGCTCTGGCCCACCCTGTAGGTATTTCGTGAAACAATTGCTCGTATTTCTTGATTTTCTTTGAATATGGGCAAATATTTAAAGCTGCATATCTCAGACAATTTTCTCCAACTGGGGTTTGTTTTGCTGGTGGTAGCTAGTCCTAGTCAACAGGAGCATTTTCATCAGGCCATCTGACTCCTAAAGGGGTGCTATATAGATACAATATCTATCTATATAATATATAATACGTATACCCAGGTTCTGAGGGACACCGGCTCACCCCATTACTTTTTGTAAATCCTAAAGGGGTGCATCATCTGGGGAACTGGACTTTCCAGCACCCTGCAACATCCTTTTCCTCCTCCTGGCTCCAGGTGCTCCTTTCCTGCTGGAGGGCATCTTGCTCAGCCCCTTCACAATCAGTCAGGAGCCCGCCCACCTGTCCACACACCCCAGGTCCAAAAACCTAGTCCTCAGAGGGCAGAAGGAGGACAATGCTACTAGCCCGGGAGAGACCCGTTGTAGTCCTGGGGGTCAGCTAGAGTAAAAGTCATTTGTCCATGTCAGAATCCCTTTCAGTGGGTTACTAGGCAAGCAGAGGGTATTGAGTCCAACTGTGGGGGTTGAGGCTTTTCACTCCTGATGTCCCGTGGACCGACCTACTATGGATTCTGAGCAACTAGGCCAAGTATCCCTACAGCACTTGACTCTCAGGTATAGCATGATCCAAGTAGTCCAAGGCTCAATCGGGGATAGGTGGATACAAGGGAGGCTCACAAATCAAAATGCACACAGCAGCAGCAATAAGTAATTGTCCAGTCAAATGCTCAATTTTATTTCTACCCTAATAACACAAAAGGAAAACATGACATTCACAAACAACTACACAGTTCCCCTGAGGTCAGGGCTCTAGTATTTCTTCAGGCAGTCGCTAGGTCCCACTCACTCCTCGCTCCTAGGGATAGTGGTTATTCCCCATTTAATGTAGGCACCATCCAGGGCAAGCCCCACTAGTAGTCCAATTCTCAAGAGTCCATTTTGATGCTATTTTAAAGCCAACAGTGTTTCAGCGCAGCAGCGCAAACTATAAAGCAAGTTTCCCCGGGGACGACTGGCCCGAAATCTGTCTTACTCACACCTGCAGGTTTTGAACATCCAGAATTCCTGAGCATGATCCATCTGTGGGCACTCAGAGCAGCAGCAGCTGAATCAGGTGAGTGTGCTGCATACGGCCCAGGCCAGCTACGATCTGCGGGTGCACAGTTCCTCACACACGTTGCACCACAGAAGAGACAGAAGATTCTCTGAGGCTCCTTCTTGCAGCGTAAGTGTCTGATTATTCCCATGGTGGGTGGATGATGCGATGATGCTGAAGTGGGTTTCTCCCTTCGATGACAGTCTGCAGGTGCTTCCACGATGGTCTGACTTCTCCGGCAGTGGGATGTCGATCAGGTCACACACCTTGTTGCATCCGGTGACCCCTTCTGGCATCCTCCTTGTACTCAGACTATGGCCCGTTTGGCACTGCAAAGTCCTCAATGATGGCCACTCCTGTTATACAGTGTTGCGTTCCACCAAGGAACGAGAGCTATGGCCGTCACAGCACAGCAATGTTCCTGCTGTGATCGCTCCTGGCACACGGGGTCCCGACTCCTCACTACGCGTGGGCTCCAGCCCAATTCTCAAGTCAATACACACAGTTTAATTCCTGTGGCCTTCCTCTGGCATACGAGGATCACCAACTTCTTCCCGCACATGGGCAAGGATCCAAATGGTGCAGCACCTGTGTCCTCATACCTCATAAAGGGAATCTATTCAACATGGTTTCCCACTGAAATTTGCTCACTACAACTTTCTTCTCTTCTTCACAGGGCACTCTGGTCTTGGCAAGCAGGCAGGTGCTGGTGCATCAGGCTCCATGGCAGGTGGGATTGGATTCCCTGAGGATGTCCCCTCACCCAGCAGGAAGACTAGCAGGCCTTGACCTCACTTCTTGTCACAGGTAGAAGTCATGTTGAGATACCCCTCCTCAAACAGCCCTCCTGGCTGTTTGGCAGATGACAATTTTTGAGGTCTCAAGTTCTCCTTCTTATATTACATTTCTAGACGCCAAATCTGATTTAGGGTCTGAGCCATTTATTTTGAGGGTCCGCATCTTTTGAAGGGCCCACTTCTAGGCCCTCTCGTCCTCCTAAAAGCAGACTTTCACAACAAGAACCACCCCAAGCTGATAGCCCCACACACAGTCCATGGGAGTGACTAGAGTTCACACCAGGTTGTCAGCCACAGTGATATGTGTATAAAAGGTTAGCCAAGGCCCCAGCACTACCCAATATGCTTCTTGTATCACCTCCATCTCCTTCCTGAGGTATGTTTAGGCTCCTTCCGTGTGACCTCTCACTGAATCAAAGAGCACCCTTTCAAGTATACAGGGAAATCCTGGCTCTCTCCAGTGTGTGTCCTACCCAGCTCACAGGAATGCAATAATACAGAAATATGTCTAGGGGTATGCTAGTCTTGTTTTTAGATATCCCTTTTGATCACTATTTTCATGTGGGTGTATACCAATGAAAGAACACCAAGCACATCTTTCATCACACCCACTCTGCCACTGTACAATGCTTTTATATAGAAACATTGTCTTGATTATTGTTTGGAATAAAAAATCATTTGGTTGGTAGCATTGTTGCATTCATATGTCTAGGGGAGCGTTCTTTTGTATTACTAACTTCTGGTGAAGGCAGAAGCCTTCCACCACTATGAGGGTAGCACTTTAAGTGCCTCTTCCTGTCCAGCAAAACTACTATGCTTGAGACAGACCTATGTCATGGCACACATGCATGATCCGTGTTTGCCTCTGACAACAAAAATCAGCCTTAGAGATCCAGACATCAGAATTGTTAGAACACTCAGGGTAGGTGTGCACATCCATTACAATGTGTCTGCCGTAAGAGTCCAACTCTGCAGGGCACCAGGTGGCTTCACTTTACAGCTTGCATCCTTTCTACTATTGTCGCCTCTAAGGTCCAGGGTCTTCTCTATTGTTTCTACCTTGTGCAGGGGTTTTCAAGTGGGAGTGGAAAGTTGTAGAGGCCAGACACCCCTGGCCAATGCTGGGATACTACATTATTCCTCCACCTCCTGTTCCAACTCTTCTGTACAGTGTTCTTGACCAATACAATAAGGCGCCTTCAAGTTATCTTTGGTAAGTGCAGCTCAGCTTTTCTCCTGTCACCACTTCCTGATTCTTTCCAATGAAAACTTCAAGTGTGAGCCCTTCCTCGGTTGTCTCCAGAGGTCTGGGATCCATACTTTGTTCCAGTGGGCCTGGGCTGTACTAGCCAAGGTGCCATGTGACAATCTAATTAACAGATGCAGATTTCTTACCCACCTCTTCCCTTCCCAGGAACTGCGTCAATTGGTGTTGATTGCCCTTTTATGTGGGAAACCCTTTAATTCCTCTGCTGTGGAGAAGTGTAATTAATGTGGCACAGTAGGGAGGAAAAAGACTGGTGTTTAATCTTCCGTCCAGCTTTCCCTCTGCTCAAATACTACACTCCCTGCACTGGTTACCTATAAGGAAAATACTCATCTTTAAGATGTGCTGTCTTAACTATAAAACCTCAAGGCTCCAACATACCTACAACGTAGAATCAGTTACTATCATCTGCATAGATTACTGAAATCTACAGACAAAGCCATTCTTCAAATTCCACAGATTCGTACCTCCAGATTTGGTAGGGAGGTCTTTTTCCTATTTGGCACCTTTCTATTGGAATAAACTTCCCCTTCCAATTTGCTTGTGCACAGAGCTGGGAAAGTTTTTTAAAAACTCTTAAAAACATGGCTGTTTTAGTTAGTTTTTGCTAGTCATATACTTCAGCAGAAGTGCCAAGATATTTCTTCGAGGACGGTACAATGCACTATACCAAGAGATCATTACATAATCTGGAATCTGATTATGAGCTAAACCAGAGGAATCCTTAAGTCATATAATATGTGGATATATGTTATTAGGAGCTACAAATTCAAACTTCGCATGCATGTTTTACCCCATTTTGATACTTCACTGGACTTTGTAGACCTAAGTTGAGCCTAATTGTAGCAGATTTCACTTATATGTAAAATACAGGGAAAACTTCACAGATCTGTAGTAAATACTACTGACCTATGCTATGAAAGCCCACTCATAATATAAGGTCTACTCCAGGTCAGTATTAATCCTTGCAGAGTCCCGTCTGTGTCAGGCTACCTGTGTACAAATGCCAGGCTGTGCGAAGTCTCACAGGTACATCCTGTACACGTCTGCACACATGTTCACATTCCGTGGGCCTCTTACCCTAGCTGCGCAGCAGCACCTTATCATGAAAGGCAGAAACTGGTGGTTAGCATGCTCTGTTAAATTAGAATGAATTTACAGTGAGTAAGACTCACGAAGTGAAACTTTCTAACAGTAAACTCCCAAAAATGGGTAGTTGTTTGTAAAAAATACCAGTAGACCACATGAATGTAACCCATTAGCCTCAGAGAGGCTAGGGGGACGATTCACAGAACTAATCTGAGATAAAATCCTAAACTTAGGGGCAGATTTATGACGTCTGGCGCATCTCTGCTAATCAGCAGAGATGCACCAGAAGAGTTGCGACGCATCTGCCCACCCATGCGCCACCATTGATGCGCCGCATTTACAATGCGGCGCACCGTGGCACTCGGATGGGCAGATGCGTGACTCATCTCCTGTCGGAAAGGTGGCGCATTGCTGGAGTTGCGTCGCCTACATGTGGCGCAGGGCTTTGCAACGTGACGCATCTGCCAGATGCGTCACGTTGTAAATACCCCGCAGCATGGCGCAGAATTGCGCTGCCACTGCGTCACAAAAGTGACGCAACGGCGGCGTAAATGAGGCGCAAGGGGCTCATAAATCTGCCCCATAGTACTTTTGGTATTCACAGACGGCATTTAGTAGTAGTTAAATTAGGACTCCTAACTTTACTACTACTTAACTGAGACAGAATCCTAACTTTACGACTTTCGGTATTCACAAAAGGCATCTAGTAGTAGTAAAGTTAGGAGTCCTAACTTTACTACTACTAAATGCCTTCTGTGAATACCAAAAGTAGTAAGTTTAGGATTTTATTTCAGATTAGTTCTGTGAATCGGCCGCATAGTAGTAAGAAAGAGAGATAGGTGGGGTACAGAGAAATGAGGTAATGAGACAGATCTTTATAGTGAGAGAAATTAGAAACGAGAGATAGTGGTGAGGTGGAAGGGTTGAGAGAGGTAGAGGTAGAGAGGTAGGGTTTAGAGAAATGGAGAGAGACAGCGAGGTTAGGTAAGGAGAGAGCTGAGACCGAGAGGGTTTGAAGTAGATGGAGGAGAGATACAGGGAAGTGACATGGAAACAGAATAGTGACAGGGTAAATTAATAAAGATGTGGAGGTGTGAACAGAGAGTGGTAAAGAGAGGAAGGCAATATCATGAAAATAGATTATAGAGAAGTGGAGAAAAGAGATATATGTAGGTGAGATAGAGAAAGTTGAGCTAGTGTGAGAGGGTGGCAATACACAGAGAAGCTGACATAGGTACAAAGAGAGAGCGAGAGAATGAAGAGTGTTGTTTTAGAGGTGAAATAAAGTGAAGAACGAAGACATGACCCAGAAAGATTATTTTTCAACTGTTTCCAACTGCCTGAAACTGTGAGGGTTAATCAGGGGCAGGCCATGCATACACACTAAGAGCCATATTTAAAAACACTTTCCACTGGTGCGGTGTCACCAAAAGGGGGGCAAACCAGCATAAATTGTTGATTTGGGATTATTTTCCAGAGCTAACTTTTTAGTGTGTGGGAAAGTAGCCCTTTATCAAAGTAAAGTAGCAGTATGTGCTGCTTTGCACACTTTGAATAAAGTGGCAGAACAAGTCAGGAACATGGACATTCCGATGCAACTACCCATGGATTGTGACATAAAGCCCTATCTACTAACATATGTAGGCAGGGCTTTGCACCAAAAATGTAGGAATCCTTGCAGCAGCTGTAAAGTATTTTTTTCCAAACGTCTTTACAGATGTGACTTCCTGTACTGCATACGTTATGTTATGTTATCTGGTGTTTTATTGTGCGCTCAGCTACTCAAGCAGAGTGTCCCGGCACTGTGTACTGCTGGGGAACCCATCCTGGCTTTCCCTGTGAGATGGTCCCTTACTGGGCATCTCCAAGGTGAAGACCAAGCATCCCCAGCGCTGATGGGGCCGTAGGTGGAGATTAAGCAAGCTATTACCCAGAGTTGCTGAGTGTGATCCATGATTAGAGTAGGCACCGAGGCGAGAATTATCGAGTCCGCTGACCTTGGCCCAAGACCCTGCCGCGTCAGGAATCGAACCCTGGTCCCTAACCGACCTCTGCTTCCGGGCCTGCCGCCTCTAACCAGTGAGCCACACCACTCCTCCATACATTCTAGAAATCACGCAGACACCCTTGCACTGAAGTGCAAGGCTCTGTACATGGCGCAAGGCAGCCTAATGTGTGCCAATGCTGGGTGAAAGAGCATCAGTGCCATATTTGGGTACATATGGTACTGTCCTGCTCTCTCCCTTTCAGACAAGGCAACACAGCAACTTTGGTTGCTGTGCTGCTTTGCATGACTTCAAAGTAAATTTCTCTTTCTTTTGAAAATCCCATACACAAATAAAAAAAACAGCTTTTTGTATGTTATCATGAAGCAACATTTGATTGCCCTAATCACTATATGAAGAGTGAGGGGGTCCCTTATGAGGTGGAAACCTTAGGCGATTGCCCACTTTGCCGGTGACTTAAAACATCTCTGACACTGTATCATGCTGCTTATTTCTTCAGTTGTTTTGCCTTGAATATTCTACTCATTTTTTATAAGCTGTTTGACACCATACATCTTCTTGCATCTCTGCTCTCTAGTGTACTCATTGGAAATGTGTAGAGGCTTTCTCCCTAGATTTAATTGTAAGGAGCTTCTCTCACTGAATAAACATACTGGTGTGACTGGGTCACATTCAACAGCTAAATAACTTTCGGAAGGTATTGCTAGTAATGTCCTTACCTCTTTATTTCTTACCACGAGCTAATGTAAATGTACCTACTGTACTCTAAATCAGTGTTTCTATTTAATAGCCTACTCATTAGCAAACTGATTACTTTCCTCTGCAATTCTTATATTGGAGGTTGTAGAAATCCACTTTTGGAACTGTATGTTTGTTAGAGAAATGTATGACTGACGATTATGTGCCTGTATTTCCATGTTTACCTCCTCTAGTCCTCTGCGTCTGACAGTAATTCATAGATCTTCAGTAATGATCCCACCTGGTTCCACTTCCTTTTGCTCTAAGTTCTTGTATAGCAGAACTCTGCACATTTCTCTCTTTCATTATTAAGTGCAAAGACCAGATGACCTTTCATACCTTTGTATGTTATAGCCCTTCCTTGTCAGTTCCATAATTTTTAGAAGCTTTCTTAGCTGATTTCAGGTTGTCCCCTTGATGCTTTGCATAGCCTAGTAATTGGGTACTGAAATAGATGGTATGAACTTGTCCTAACCAGTGAATAAAACTTGGGTGATCTGTTCACCAAACCTAGTGATTATAATGGTCACTGCTTGGAGCTTGATAATAGCTTTCACATTCAACTGATGCAGTTGTTTCTGTCCGCTGTTTTTTCCACTTCCTACTACACTTTGTGGTTTGCCGAGCCTCTGTTGTGGTATCTTGTGACTGGAAACTGCTAACCTTAGCTCTAGGAAGAAACTTATTTCTGCAACCTTTGATACAACCTTTAATTCTTAGGCCAGATCAATGTTACTACTGATCATACTATTACTATTAGTAGTTGATCAATTTATAAAGGAATCATCATCATCATCATCAGCGCTTTATTTCGATAAAAAACATATCATAAAAGCATACAAATTTGTTATAAAAAATAAAGTAACTGGAATTAAAAAGGAAAGAAGATAAAAGGAATATAATTACAAAGGGATCAATCATAAAATGAGGGATACATTGCTACACCAAACATTACTACCCCCCAAAAAGAAGAAATATCATATCAGCAAGCGTAGAGACCTAAATCTAATAATCCATGACCAGCCAAGAAATTTGGCTACGCCACATGCCAGCAGTGGACTGGTATCTGACTGTAAAATTCTAAGTGCAACACGATAGTTCGCAGTGCCTAGCTGCCTACAGACGGGACTGAGCCATCTTGCACACAGGTTTTTGTAGGCAGGGCACTCGAACAAAAGGTGCGCTATAGTTTCAACCTCCCCATTGCAACATGGGCAGTTTGCAATAGTTTGATGGGGGGGTTTCCATTTGCTGGAAAACTCGCGAGTAGGGAGTGTGCCAAACCTAAACTGGGTATAGAGTGTCCTATCTCTAGGTTTCTGGATGAAATCAAAATAGTGCTCCAGCCTAACCACCTGTTTATGTAAATAGAAGTCTCCAGTCAAGCTACCTAAATTGGGAGTACTATACTCCAGGTAGTCAATCCAAGTCCAATAGGCCTTCTTAAGATCGACCTTGCTCAAATGTTTTTCAAACTCCCAAACTTCTCTTAGACCCATTGAGCAGAAAGCTTTTTTTATTATTGGACAACCACCCAATCCTATAAGAGCCCGTCAAGCTTATCACTTCTTTTAGGCCATCAACATATTTAGATAGCCCAGGGGTACGGCATAAACGGGCCCAAAAGAGCAAGGGACGTAGTCTAGCAAGATCCCTAAATGAGCGCCTGGCCATATCGCTCATCAGGGGCTTAAGGGGAGTACCCCTTGGGAGCGAGACCAAGTCCCTGAGGAATTTATTTTCAGATCTAGAAATTTCGTCGACATTGTCGAAGCCTCAAAGTTCGGCACCATAAAGTGCCGAACTAACAGCTTTGGCAGCATAAATCACAAGGGCAGGAGCAATGGGCCTGCTCTGCGAAGAGCGATGTTCCTTCCCAATTGCTCCCGTGACCCACTTATGATTAAGAAGCATTTTGTCAATGTGGGGTCTCCAACTTAGTCTATCTGAAATTCTAGTTCCTAGATAATCAAAAGTATTGACAAGCTCTAGCGGAACACCATCCAGCGTAGAAGTTATTTTAAGGGATCTACGGGGGTTTAACGAGAGAAGTTTGGTTTTCCAAGTATTAATGGTCAAGCCTCTCAAACTACAGAACAACTTAAACCTATCCAAAAGTTTTTGCAACCCTGCCGGTGTTTTAGAAATTAACAGGGTGTCGTCGGCAAAAAGTAATGCAGGAACTTTATCACCTGCCAGGGTCGGGGCATCAGCTGGAGTTTCCCGCAGGAAGCTTACCACCCCATTCACATCCAAAGAGAATAGGGTGGGGGCCATAACACAGCCCTGGCGGACTCCCCTATTAACGGGGATTTTATCCGTTTTCTGTTCTTGAGAACCCCACCTCACCCGGGCATAAATGCCCACATGAAGACTGATCAAAAGATCTAGGATAGGCAGTGGAAGACCCATTTCATTCAAGACCTGCCACAGGCGATCGCGGGGGACTAGGTCAAAGGCGGTCTTTAAAGCTATGAATGCCAAATAAAGACTGCCCTTGCCAATTAAGACCACCTTCCAATATAAAAGAAGGAGCCGAAAAACCTGGTCAGTAGTACCCGTATTTGCTCTAAAACCCGCTTGGTAGTCTGATAGAATATTATTATCGCTGGTCCATGACAGGATTCTCTCTAACAAGACCCTGCCAACTATCTTCTGGCCAACATCAATAAGACTGATGGGACGGTAGTTGGCAGGGTCTCCCCTAATTCCCTTCTTAAATATTGAGATCACCTCCGCCCCCTTCCATGATTCTGGGACGGGGGATCCTTTAAGAAGGGCGTTAAGCAAGATGGTAAAATACCTGGCCCACTCTTGGGGATCAGCTCGAAACAGATCACCAGGAAGGCCATCTGGTCCGGAAGCCTTGGCTAAAGCTATTTTATTAATAGAAGCCAAAACTTCAGATTCCACAAAAGGATCAAATGCCTCCATAAGAGAGGATGAGATAAAAGAACCAGAGAAGACTCCTGAGCTATGAACGACATCCCCAGTATAAAGTTTTTTAAAATGGTCGTACCACTCCTGGTTTGTAATATTATTGGGAATTATATCGGAGTCCTGGCCTTTGGTCTTCCTGAACAATTTCCAAAAGGCATTCCCATCTTAGGCCAGACTAGCAGCCTTTAAATCTAACCAAAAGTATTCTTCCCAGGCCCGCTTTGCTCTTAAAACTGTCTTTTTATAATCCTTCCTAGCGCTCTGGACCAAGGGGCAATCTCGTTTTTTAACAGCAGCTATCAGGGTACATTTTTTTTGTCTACATGCCGAGTTATACCATAAACATGAGACTTTAAGGGACTTATTGAAGTTACTAGAGGTTGGTGATGCAACAAAAAAAGAACCCATTGACTCAACTGTCTCCAGATAGATATTCCCAATATTAGGGGGACCACCCACGACACTACATACTGTGTGCAGTTCCTTGGTTTTAGCCAGCAGGACATTTTTTATAGCATTCAGTTTTTGAGCATCACAGACAATTTTCGGCCATTTCAGATACCTCCTGCAGTTAGAAGGAACTACCTCTTTTGAAGACATGATGCGATCAGAACAAAAATGAGTGAAATCAGAAGACCATGGATTCTTCATAGACAAACATAGAGAATTGTGATCACTTTCAGTGGTAGGAACTATGACCAGATCCACTAAACATCTCCATAATCTACGATCAATTAGGATATAGTCGATTCGAGATGGGCATGATACTCTATTAAAGGTGTTAGCACCAGGGGTATCAGAAGGCATTCTGCCGTTAGCAGCTCTTAGGCCAAATTCAAGTGTTAGAGCGTTCATTTCTTCATTGGCGGTAAAGTGAGTGATGGTATGCCCCACCTGGTATCCTCAACCTCTGTCTCTAGCAGATCTTCTGATGCCAAAGGTTCGAAGGTGCAGTTCATATCCCCCACCACCAAAATTAATGAGTCAGGCGGACAGGAGGTAAGTTTGTCACCCAGAGTTGTAACGAGTGGCGACTTCTGACCACCCTTCGTACCTCTGACATAAACATTAAAAAGCTCGATGACAGGACCCCCTCTAGACCCTGTCAATGTTAGCCGCATCAAATCCAAAGATGTACTCTCAAGATGTTTACTCTACAATTAAGGTTAATACTAACCCAGACAATGAGGCCCCCCGAAGGTCGCCCACGACCAATAGAAGTTACTGGTAAGAAAAAACAAGTACAGCCGGATTTATATATTTGCACAAGGCTCCAGGTCTGCTGAAAAATACATATATCGTGTTCCTCGATATAATTATTCCAGTCTGGCAACAACAATTTATTACATAAACCTGCAAAATTCCATGAGATTATTTTAAGATTTGAAGTGGAGAGCGTTAAGATGTCATCAACATGATCAGACATTTCACGAGGTAAAGAATCACTACATCCATCACCATTGTCCTCACAGATAGTGCGGGGTATGACTATGTTGTTATGGGGTTGAGCTAATGGGATAACAATATTAGAATGCGCAACTAAGGATACAGAAGTAAGTCAATCATTGTTGTCAAGAGTAGATTGGCCCTCTTTCAATGGATCTGGTTCAAAGCCCCTCGATGTTAGTGGTTCAACAAGAGGAAAAGGCCTAAACTGAATAGGCGAGGAACCTGGAGAAGAAGTTCTAAATTCCAGTGCCAAGAGACCCTCAGCCAATGGGTGACTGGCCAAGATAAGTTTGATAGTATCAGTAGAATTATCTTCAGATCTATACCTTTGGGCTCTAACTATATCCTCCCTTATTAAAGAACGGCAGCCCCTAACGTGGCGAATCCAATGTGTAACCTTGTTTATAAGACAACCTTCATCTTCGCTTCCCGTGGAAATAGGAACACTAACCATGAATACAGTAGGCTGCTTGGGGACAATAGGGATCTGGTTCTTAAGGAAGGGAAAGGGGGAAGAAGGCTCAGAAGTGTCACTAGATAGTTTAAGCGGTCTGGACAAATTTGTCGTGCTAGAAGACAGAGTAGGCTTCATAATTGGTTTAGGGGGGTAACCCTCGAGTTACCTTTATGCCTTGAGTCTTTCTTACCATTGCTAGATGAAATAACAGAGGGGAACTCTTTGCCAGCATGATTTGGAAGTAAGAAGTGAGATTGTAAAGATGGTCGGAGGAGGTAGAGGAGGGCCCCCTAAACTGAGATCAGAAGTATTCAAGTTTTTTTTTATTTACAATAGTCAGCAATTCTAGGATCAGTAACTTCATCTCGCCAACTTCTTGCCAAAGGGAAGCAATAATTTCCATACCATCAGATGCTTCCCTTCCACCCACATCAGGGAACTTCCCCACCACACCCCTGAAAGCCGTAGCTCGTGGATCTAAATCCTTAACTTGTTCAGACTCATCTGATACATCAAGAGTATCAAGAGCATCAGCCAGAACCGCATAGCGGTTTGCACACACTACGACTAATGGTTCAAGGAGTATGTGATTATTACCATCTAGAATTGTATTAGGGACAGGAGAAGCTACCTCGGGGGAAATCACATTTTCACACATATCTTCATTACTAGAGGCTGGATGGCGGGATGGCAATTTACAAAACATTTGCGGAATTGTCACTGAACGAAGTGGACTTTTGCTCAAACATACGCCAGTAGCTACATTATTCAACAACGGGTGTTGAGCAGAATCAAGAATCACTTGACAGTCATTAACCAATGACTCGATACGGTCCATTGTCCCAGTAGAAGTTTGTTTTTTAGTAGGCTTCCTTGCATAAAGGAATCAGAAATAACTTGTAACAGACTTGTCCATGCCCCTGAGTCCCTAATCAGCACAGGTTCAATCTATGGCTCTACCAGACATTGACTTTGTAGACAAAAAAAAACATTTGGTTGTCATCATGAGATAAAGCCAACTTGGCAACACGGAAGGCAGCTTTCAGCAACCTCTACAAAGATGTATGTGAAGCAAAGAATGAATTTCAGTCAAGTAAAACCATGATAGCCTTGAACAAACCTTGTAAAGTGTTTTAGGTAAGTAAAACACTTCCTCTACCTATTGCATTTCAAGTAGGAATGGAGTAGTTGCTGAAACAGTCTGAAGAACGGAAACAATGCTGCATTATTAGGGTGTTAGACATTAAGGGTCCAATCCACAAAGGTAAATATATATGTGTATGTTTACTCATGTGTAGATCCCCTCCTACACATGGGCGTAACTCTCTACTTTTTTGCTCTTCACAATTTCTAAGTGAAACTTTATACCTAGGAGTAGACTTATATTCTCCACCCCATTAAATAAGGTGGTGAAGTCTCCTGCAACCCAATGTATGAATGTAATTTTACTACTATTAAATGTTCATATGCTATTAGAGATCTCTGCCATAGGGGTGGAGATCTCACTAAGGGAATGTATAGGAAAATGATTATTCTAAGAAAAATAATAGAAATAGTTTAATATTCCATATACATGTAAAATAAATTAAAATAAATAATGTTCACTTGGAACCAATGTTCCCTCTAATTTTTTTCCTCTGTGTGCGGCAGTGATGTGTCTCTGTGCGCTGCAGCCATGGCTGTGTGCGCCAGGAACCAGACCGCGCTTGTGCGCAGAGCCAAATATCACTCCACACGTTTGCTTTAAAAAACTGAAAAGACGGTGCATTTCCACACATACAACCCACGTTAAGGGGCTTAAGGCAGATTTGCAACGACATGACATGAATTGGTTACACAGGCAAGTACACTTTAGGTTTAGAAAAGCACAAGACTCCAACGGCTGAGGGTCCATAGACTGCCTGAAGTACATGCAGTTCTCCAGCTGAAAATGCCATTATAACGGAATGGTCAGAATGAAATTAGGGGAGAAGAAATTAGATGGGCGATGGGGAGAGCCTGCAAGCTGACAGGGATAACTGACATACTTTAGTTAGAACCTTCCAGGACTTAGTGCAATCTCATAATATCCCACATACCCTACAGTGGAGATATGCTCTACTGGTGCACCCAATACGTGGAAAACTGGGCCCATGACCTATCTACATACCACAGTCCCCAATTCTTCAATATCTACTCACCTGGAAGGAATATGGTGGGACAGATTCTGGCTTATATGCAACTCTAATTGCTAAGCTCTTCTTGCAAGCCACCTCAAATGCACTTCATAATTGGAGAGAAGTGCAATTACAGACACAATTCTTTGAGGGGGATTCGGAGGAGCCATTAGAAAAACATGATTGATGGTTAAGGGAGGCCCGTCTGAAAGATAGTTATTTTAAGATACTACATCAATGGCAGTGGACCCCCAAAAGACTCTATGCCTCCTTCTAACCCAACCTTTTTTTCTCTCCTTTTCTCTTGCTTCTCCTTTTGTCTCTGTCTCCTCCCATTGCTCCCCTCGTCCTCTTCTTTTTGCTTTTCTCTTCTTCTGTCCTCACCTCTCGTCGCCTTACTTGATTTTTCTCTTTTCCTACTTTTCCTTCCTTTTCTCTAGTTTTCCCTGATCCTTCAATCACACAGGTGATCTTTGTTTCAATCATCGCCTTGTCTCATCCCTTTCCCCTTATTCCATTTATCTCTCCCTCATTTTGCCCTTCTAACTCTCCTGTCCATTAGCCTTTACCTCCCTTTCACCTCTCCTAGAGGTCCTGTCCATCCCTATCACTCCTTTCCTTTTATTTCCCTACCCCTCTCTCTTTCCTCACTGTTTCCGTTCTCGCTCCTGGGAAGCATAGACTGTCAACTCGTGGAAATGAGAGTTAGTGAGAGAGACTGTGCCTAATTAAAAAAATAACAAGCACAGGGGCCCAAAGATTTTCTCAGGGGCCCGCTGCAGGAGCAGCCGAATGCTGGAGTGGCTAGACTTGTGGATAACTAATGTCTGTTTTTTCACCCCACCCCCCCAACACTGCTTGTCTCATTATCTCCCTCTCAAAGGTGCATTTTCGTTTATGCTTTCTCCTTTTTTTACAGTTTTCCTATCCCTTCTTCTTTTTCCGTCTTTATCTCGTACTCCGTCTGAAAAATGAAAAATGTGTCCCATTCCTCTAACAAGCATTAAAAATGCAATAGGTCTCGCCTTTTTTTAAGTTAAAGCCATTTGCTTTGCTATACAGTACCATTAGCAAAGCAAATGGCTTTAACTTAATCAAAACCGAGACCTATTGCATTTTCAATGCTTGTTGTTTCTGGACCGGCACTTGTTTTTGCTCATCCAACTTCGACCTTGAGCAAGAGCAAAGAAAACACAAAAGGGATAAAGAAGGAGGAAGAGAAATTTGGAAAATCAATGACTAAGTCAGAAAACAGGGAGGAAAAAGACCGTATAAGAGCGAAATAAAGGGACAGGGAGTTTCGGATGGTGGATGGAAGAACCATGAGGCAAAATCAAGACTTCGGTAAATTCCTGCAGCTGCACAGGGGATTTGGAAGTGCTAAAACAACACCAAGTTTGTTTTCAAACTGGACTCTTTCAGGCACTCTAATGGTGGTTTGGGAGATGGATCGTGGCATGATTGTATTATTTAGCCAATGTAGGCACACACTAGCAATTAGTGATGGTGGTGTAATAAACATCTGTCATACTGTGCCAAGAAACCCTCGGGCGCACATTAGAACGAGAGTTTAAGCTATTGGCATTGTAAATGACAATGCCTTTCATTTATGTTTTAAAAACCAACAGGTAAATAAAAGCCATTGACTTTTTCAATGTCAATAGCTCAAACTCTCACAACTGCGAGACCTATTGCATTGCAAATGCTTGTTCGCTTTGCAAGTGGACGTGGTCTCATTTGAAATTTCCAGACGTGCTCACTGGACTCGTCTGCTATAATCGTCATAAAAAAAAACATATAGGAGTCCAATACAAAGACATGCTGGTTGCACACACAGGATGGAAACCGGGACCCATCGAATGCACATGCTAATACGAACACACCAGATTCATATCCTGAAACATCCAAATTATACAAAATCCACACTTTGTCGAAAATTATCAAAATTACTGTTGTTGGCATATATGAGGACAACTGTCTGCAAATGCAAGTTAAATGTAAATGAATTCAGTCAGAGATGTTACGCAAAAAACAACGTACACTTGTGAAAAGATTCTACCATTTGCATGTGATATTGCGGATATTTCAAACTTGTGCCCAAAAAACTGACAAGCCTAGATTTTTATATAAAACACCCCACTATTGTCACAAAACCCAATTTAGCCATCCTTTTAAACAGCTGATCCGGTGTGAGCACAGTAAATGATACGATTTGTAATTATTTTTCTTTAAAATCAAACAGATGTTGCCTATTATAATTAGAAAGTACCTTCCATTAAGTTATTGCAAAAGCAGTAATTGCGTCTCCCAGATGGAGGTGAAGGGGAGCTCAGAGTAAGTCACGGACAGCATAAAAAGATATTTAAGGTCAGAGCAGAGGTCCCGGCCCTTCACAACATAAACGCCATATGAACAGTGGACACTTGGCCTCGGAGGGGTGGTGAGGTGGGAGGGGATGCACAGGGAGATTCAAGGAAAGCAAGGGGCCTGCGAGCAGTGTTGTGGGGGGGTAAGGGGAGCCACTGGAAGGTAAAGCGAGGGACGTTGTTTCAGCTAATAAGTAACAGTAAAAACACCAGCATTTGCAATGCAATAATTCGCGCAATTGCGAAATTTTGAGCTATTGGCATCGTAAATGACAATGCCTTTTCTTTTTGCTTTTGTTTTTAAAAACATAAATAAAACGCATTGTCATTTAAAATGCCAATAGCATTAGCGAGAGTTTAAGCTATTGGCACTGCTGTCTCTCTCACACACCATGATCTCCCTAGGACACACACACACACTGCTGTCTCTCACACTGCTGTCTCTCTCACACACCATGCTCTCCCTAGGACACACACACACTGCTGCCTCTCTCACACTGCTGTCTCTCTCACACACCATGCTCTCCCTAGGACACACCCACACACTGCTGTCTCTCACACTGCTGCCTCTCTCACACTGCTGTCTCTCTCACACACCATGCTCTCCCTAGGACACACACACACTGCTGTCTCTCACACTGCTGTCTCTCTCACACTGCTGTCTCTCTCTAGGACACACACACACACACTGCTGTCTCTCTTACACTGCTGTCTCTCACATACACTGATGTCTCTCTCACATACACTGATGTCTTTCTCTCTTTCCCTCAAACACACACACTACCTCAGGCATACACAGCTGCCTCTCTCCCTCACCCATACACAAACAGAGGCTGCTAATGTGGAAATATGTGTTTAATACGGCGATGGCTAAATTATGAGAAACGCTTCCATGTGGCATGGCAGAGGAGCAGTGTTCTAGCAGAAAAGAATTCCATTCGGACATACCCTAAGCGCTAGATAAGAGAATTCTGCAGTCCTGGTGCTGATGGCACATCCTGTGCAGCATTCAGGTGCCCGTATTCCTAATTTTTCAATCACTTTATAGGAGTAACTGAAGAAATGTACTGTCAATAACGTATTTGCAGTAAGTTAAATATCTAGTAAATAAAGAACATTGCTTTTATGGCTTCCAGAAAAACCCTGACATAACATTTTTTGGGAGCACAATATTGATCACTTTCGGATATTAAAATATGAAAAGGTGCTTGAAACCATATTGTTGGAAGTCTGCTCTTTGGAACTTCGGCACAACAGAAACAATACAGCCAAGAGCGTTAAAAAAATAAAAACAGGAGGCACTTACTCGTCAGTTCTATGCAGAATGTGTGATGTTTGTGTCATGGAACAAACAGCATACACTAATAAAATTGCTGAATATACAGTGATACAGGCGACGGCATGACTGCACTCTTAAGTCGTTCGGCAAGTGATTGGCCTCTTATACACAGCAAGCGGGGTTTGGTTAAATTACTTCCGGTACATCAACAAAAGAGTACAGCAAGTTTAAAAACACAGCGTGTTTTTAAACTTGCTCTACTCTTTCGTTAGAAAAGCGCGGTGCGGGGAAGACTGTGGGCTTTTGAAAAGGAAGTAGAAGTGACTTTTCTCAGAGTGCAAATGAGGGCCGGAGTGCTTTTGGTAGTCCGGGAACCATTGGGAAGAGGAGTCCAATACGACAAAGCTCATTGACATGCAAATGGTCTTTTAAAGACCCGTGAAGTACTCGGTGCGGGAAGCTGGCTCAGCCGGGCTGACACACGACGGGGGTGTGGGGGGCTGAAGCAGAAGCCCTTTAAGCACAATGGGCTTTGCACGCCTGCAAGCACCATGGGGCAGATTTATGAGCCCCTTGCACCACTTTTGCGTCACTTTTAACATGGGAAAAGTGACGCAAAAGTGGCGCAAGGGGCTCATAAATCTGCCCCCATGTCTCTCCCCCTGCCTCACGCCGGGATTTCGCGCCGCTCGCGTTTAAAAATACGGCGGCGCGAAGGGTCTTGTAGGGATGTCTCGCAGTGTGCGCGCCAAATGCAGGACACTGCGCGCTGCGGGTGACCGTCGTGCGCGCGCGCCCGCGCGCGCAGGTTAGTGGGAACAGTGCTTGGAACTAATAAAATTAAATGTTACAGCACATTACCTCCACAAATTAAATGGGGATTATTTCTGAAGATCTGTCACAAGATGCAAGCCTTAAAACAAGACACATTAGACTGGCTGTGCTGGCAAGAAATAAAGAATTCAAGAAATAAGGCGGCCCACTGGCATAAACACTCTGCTTGTAAAAGAACTCTGGAACCTTCAAGTCACGCAATCAGTATTTAAAAAGGTCGTTAACAAAAACCCTCAGAGCTTATCCAGCCTAGAAGATAAAACCAAAATCTCAAGGTGCTCTCATGCCTGGTTTATAATCAAGTCTTATTCAGTCGTATCCAGCCACTAGCTACTCTAAACACAAAAATACGTTATAGCATCAGTGAGCTCCTCCCACTGGTCTATATGCCAAAATGGTTAAGAAACAACGCAGACAAAATGTGTGGGTTCTGTAGGAGTGAAGTGTTAACAATGACACACATTGTTTGAATATGTCCTGCTCTTCTCGCGGATAGAAAGGCATTGCGCAAACCTTTCTACAACTTTCAGGTTCGGAAGTGCAGACAAGCTGTCATGGTAGCTCTGAACCCCATAAATGTAGGGACTTATTTATCAGCTGCATCATGCAGAGAATAATATATTTAAGGTAGGCGTTCCCTTGTAAAATCCACCATAAAACCAATGCAGTTTTATTTATGGTTTTGTTAATGTGTGATGCATTGTTGTCAAGTGTCACGGAGAGTCTGAAATGCGTCAACATTTCTGTTCATCGTCAACCCAGGCATAAGGAATGATGCATTGGCTCTGGTACTTAAACACAAGCTACACAAAACACTTTTGCAAGCTCCATTACACCATGAAGGGGCTCATTTGCAGCTAGGAGTTGTGAGGAGACGCCCCCCAAAGCCACCCCACCACACAGGCACCGCAGGAGAAGGGAGTGCATTTTTCACTAGTGGACTTCCCTCGTTGACCTCAGAGAGGATGAGGTCATCACAAACTACTGACTCAGGAGGAAATTCACAATAGAACTGCCGAACCAGATGGCTCCAAGGCTCCAGCCACCCACTGGCAGGCCACCAACATCCTTCCGCTGTTCAAGCTGATGTCTGTCCTCCATATGCTAGCATCTGGTTCATTCTAGATCACAACCGCCACAGTGGCTGGAATATCTCAGCCATCTATTTCTGCCTTCCTACCCTCTGTCCTGGATGCCATCCTCCGCCTTACACCCTAGTACCTCCTCTTCGCCAAGACACAACAACAACAACTGGACACCAAGCAGGTTTTCTATGCCAATACTGTATTCCCACATGTGGTAGGAGCCATGGATTGTACACATTTGCAACTGGACCCCCTGCAGTAACATCACACATGTACCGGAACCAGAAACTCACCTAGTCCATCAATGTCCAGGCCATCGTGGACAATTGGGGGATGTTACCCAATGTGCTTGCAAAATAGCCAGGGAGTGTGCATGATGCCTATGTCTTCAGAGACTGCATCATCAATGAGCTCTACATGAATGGGCGTTATGGGAATGGTCTGAAGTACATAGCAGAACTACTAGCAGTAAAAGTGTATCACTTTTCTGTGTTTGTTGACAGAAATACGGCCTTATGTATGAGGAGTCTGCCTCACACATGCACCATGCATCATGGTACACGTGTAAAGCAAATCCCCAAGTCACACATGCAAAGCCACTTTCTGTCCTGATGAATGTCGTAAAGGCAGCAAGCAATGCAACACTTGGCAAATGCAGTGTACCATCACTGTGTGCAAGGGAGGGGTTCCATGGGCGTTGTGGGGGTGTCTCTATACAACTCCCATGGTTCATGAGCATGACCTGTATCTTAGACCAGGTAAACCTTTAAATGTAGCAAGTAAAATAGTCTCCTCAGGTGATGTGTAACAAGGAAAAACAACTGAAGTTATCCATGTCACTCCCGCAACCTATGAGTCCTGGCTTCTGTGGCACACATACATCTAAGGGCAGCACTCTGAGGACCTAGTATTTGTGATTTTGACATTAGGCAGTGTAGCAAGTCAGCTTGGTGTGCTGCCCTATGCCTAAGTGAAAGGGCAGGAATGCATAGTATTAACGCAATACAGTGCATACCTGTCCTTCATCCTTGCACTGGCGCCATTTGGGCTGTCTAGTGTTAGGTAGCACATTGTGTGCCAGTGTAGTCCGAAATGTGAGGGAAGTGTGGTATGGCCTAAATACTATGCACAATTGAAAGGTGACAGGTGAATTGCTGCAGTGCACATTTCCACTTTTCCAAATATCAGGGCCATATTGTAATGTGCAAATTATGGGCACAATTCACTGCACCGTGTAGACAACGATGTCCCACATTGTAATGCACTTACTAATCAGTCAATGGCTGTAGTGACAGAACGTCAGTGAGTAGCAATAGTCAGCAGTTCACTCTGTGTGGATGGATGGAACCACATCAACTGGACTGGGTAATGAATCGCTAATGAAACCATGTGGCATTACAGACAAACCAATATGAGTACAAAGGCTACACAAGAGATAAGTCTGAGATCAGTGGTCCTCCATGGCGTACCAACTATTGGTATCACTCAAAGGTCAACAAGGTCAGAGGTGTGCGAACAAGTATTGTGGGCATAGGTAAGTGTGTCACACATGGCAGTATAATTCTATTTTGATCACAATTATTGGAGCAACACAGGAAGAAGTATGTGGAAATGTCATGTGTGGTATGCCATGTCAGTGTAGGTCCCATCCATTTGGAAATGTCAATACTGGATAACATTGTGACACCAACAGCCCATAAATATGAACACTATGTCTCAGCAAAACTTACAGTCTTTGTAGACCCATACACATAGGTTGACCATCCAGATTGACTGATGTAACTGATGTGATGGGTGTTCTGTGGACTAAGTAGCCCAAATCAAAAGCATAGGAATCCAGCACATAGAAACTTACTATGTAGAACACAATGCAGCCAAGCATGTCATACATCAGTCATAGACATAGAATACAATCCAACCTGGACCAGTCACCACAGTGTATTCAGGTTAACAATTTCAATATACAATAGCAAATATCTGATCAATAAACTGTCACTTCACACATATAGTGAGTGCACCTAACATTGAGTGATCAGGAATATTTCTCAATACCCATCACAGTAAGCAACTGAAGAAACGTGATAGTCAGGATGTAGAAGTGTCCAATGCATCAGGCCTTTCTCAAAATAAGCTATTACATAGATAACTGCAAGAGACATGTGTAAACATGTGCCCAACTGTCCAAGTAACACATTACAGTGAGAAATTGGTTTGAGTCATTTAATACACAGAACACACATGGACATGATTGTAGCTGTAACAGAGAGTAAATGCATTGACAGAATTACTGTTTAACGTTCAGCTGACCAAGGAAATGGTCTCAAGTCATGACCACTGTAGCTCATTCCCAGACTGATGCAGACCAACACTATAGTCAGGCACTGACCAAGACACTGAACATTGTCGAGGGAAGCATTGGAGTGCTGAGGTCCCAGTTCATATGCTTGGACATGTCAAGGGGAGGTTGCTATACTCGCCCCCTATGGTCTAAAAGATCATACTAGTTTGTGCAATTCTCCACATCTGTGTCTGGAAAAATGTAGGGTGCGGACCCTGATAAGCAGGACCCAATGGGGGATGAGGATGGAGGAGGGATACAAAATACAGTGGCTGGAAATAGGTGACACAACCACATTGTGCAAAATATCTTCACTTGATTTACATGTAATTTGACGGACAGAATGTTCCAACAAAATAGCAATGTTCAACATGGAAATAAAAGCTTGCATCCATCATTTGTATTGGTGTGTATGTCACAGTTCCAGTAAACATCAACTCACCCACATCTCGTCAACTAGAAGCAGGCCTCAAAATGTAAATATGGCATCATTCCTGTTGACCAGCATGATGTGGTGCTCACATCTATCATTTGCACACATACAGAAGTGCTATGTACAGCAGTGTACTGCATTAAAGGGGCAGGCCAGCGATGCCACATTTCAAGATCCAAATTGATCATTACTTTCCCCGTGCACTTGAGAAGTGAAGTGTTGCACAGCTAGCAGTCTTGCTTTGTTGAGCAACAGCAAAGTGTGCAACATATGGTACTCAGTAAAGTTAGGAAAGCAAACCACAAACTACCAGACCTGAAAATAACCCCACCCTGCAGTGTGTCTCACCAATGTGTTCCTTCTAGACCTGGCACTTCTCTCAGAGTTATCCACAAAGGTTTTGCCTCTTACTCCCTTTTTCTAACCTTCTTTTTGATGGCTTTAGAACTCTGGGCACTTTACCACTACTAACCAGTAATAAATTGCATGTGCTCTCCCCCTAAACATGGTATGATTGGTTCACACCTGTTTGACATATTTAATTTACTTGTGAGTCCCTTGTAAAGTCTCATATGATATACCCAAGGCCTGTACATTAAATGCTAATAGTGGGCCTGCAGCACTGCTTGTGCTACCCACAGAAGTAGCCTTACAAACATGTCTCAGGCTTGCGCCACAGGACCTGTGTGCGCACTTTACTGCCACTTTGACCTGGCATTTAAAACTATTTGCCAAACCTCAAACTCCCCTTTTATTACGCATTGGTAACCCCTAAGGTAGGCCCTAGGTAGCACTGTGGACACAGTGCTGTGTAAGTAAAAGGTAGGACATGTACCTTTACGTTTTGCATTTCCAGGAAGCAACAAACAGCCTATTTTGTTTTTCACTGCTGCGAGGTCTATTCCTGTCATAGGCTAGCATTGGGAATTCCTTTATATACTTTTAAGTGGTAACTGATGATCAGAAAGGGGTGGCATTGCCCAGTTGGTATGTTTAAAATAGTAGTGATAAATCCTAGTTACTGGTGAGGTTGGATTTCACACTACTAATTTAGATGCACCACTTTTAGAAAGTGAACATTTCTATGCTCTTACCTTTGTTTTGCTTGCCTGCAGCCTGTCTCCAATACACGTCTGGGTTGTGTGACAGCTACACTTTGTGCATTCACTCTAGACAACCACAACACAGGAAGGGCTGGGTGTGACAGGGGATACATCTGCATTCATCTGCATAGTGAATGTCTTCCTGGTCAGGGAGAGGGAGAGATGGTTTGTACTTACATTTGAAGAGGTTGTGTCCTGCCCTCACTCAATAGGCTGATTTGCCCCCTACTGATTATCTGGAGCCATGGCTGGGCTGAAAGGGATTGTTATGCACTTCTGAGTGTTCTTTTGAAGTCACCTCCTATATCACAGACATGTTTGAGCATGAGTACTGGGTCTCATACCCTATCTAGTCAGGCACTGCTTGGGACATGTAACCAGATGCTGCTGGCTCTACATCTGCACATTGCCAGGGGGACTGTTGTGCTGCCAGGAGAAACCACCATCTCTGCTAACTGTTTTGTTGTTTTGGCCTGCTGCCTGCTGGCTGAATGAGGGGCTGCCATTTAGCAAATAATCTGGATGAGCTGGCCTGCTGCCTGCTTTTGTGCCCCACGTATTCTCCAGGGGCTGGTCGCGAAATCATAGGGCCATCAAAGATTGCCTATCTCTGCCCCTGCTGTGGGACTCTGTAACTGGAGAGTCTGGCAGTGAGGCGTTGTTATGATCAGCACGTGGCTGATCAACCTCTTGCATGAGGTTGGATCCAGTGCTTCTTGTAGTGACAGGATGAGTGCTTCAAGAAGGAACTGCAGATTTTTTTGCTGAATTCGCACTGCACAGGCTGTGCGCGCTGAGCTCCCGAGCCGCATTCTTGTTGGGCGCATTGCCTGGACAACAGGGATCACCTCGACAATGTCATCCCTGCCTTTTTGCAGGGGATGCCAATACAGCCCTTCCACTGCAGCCCCAAGGGAGGGGAATGTCCAGGAATGTGAGCGCCTGCTCAGGGATCCTTTGACTCAACCCCCTGTCTACAGCTGAGACTGCTGTGAAGAAGTGAGTGGAGCCAAGTACGGTCTGACTGTCACCCCGCTGATTCAGCTGGAAAGGAAGGTACTGTCAATGCGAATCGGACCTCCCAGGTTCCGATCACGAGCCAGTGTCGGCGATTGCACTATGCAAAGCTTTCCCAGTCCTGGGGGCCCGTTAAAGTTCTCATACAGGGCCACTGAGGTCATTAGTTTAGTCCTGGCGCGGCTGCGGTTGATTAAAAACATAGCAATCTGGAAGGGACTGACCAGAGACTTCCTCTTTGAGGACTGTTGACACATTACTTTGGTGCTCCCACCTTGAGGAAGTTCATTGCCTCTTTTAATTACCATACAGATTCTAAGAGGAGAGAATGTATTTTGAGCACTAGATTCATTCTGTGCATTTGGTGCCATTTCTAGTACTGTGCTTGGGCCACCATACCAAGAGGGAAATACCAGGAACCTTCCCCAGCTTGAAGTAGGGTTGTTCCGCCCAGTATCGTGTGACCTGCAATGCACAGCCAATCAAGTGTGTTGTTGAGCATTTTGTTTCTTTTGTGTAATTGAGATGATAACTCAAAAAGCACTTAGGTGATTTGTATAATTTTGGCATTGTGCTCTTCAGTGAAAAGAGTACGATCCGAAAATAGGCAAATCTTGAAAAGCATATATTGTATTTGTTTCATTTTTGCCTTAACATGGTTAAAATATAAGAATCTATTTTTATAAACCCTGTGTGAAATCTCTTTTTGTGTTGTATTCATTGTGTTACTGTGGGAGTGTGTTGCAAAAATGCTTTACACATTGCCTCCGTAGATAACCCTGCCTGGTTTGCACCAAGCTACCAGATGGTGAGTACAGGTTATATTTATTGTGTATCTGACTTGCTCTGGCTAAAGTTGTGGGCTCTACGTGGCTTGCTTTCATACCTTACCCAACCACAAGCCTTATTTCTAACAGTTCCCATGCTGGTTAAGAGCGTTTTGCTGGAACTCATTGTGTTGCAGATACCATCAGAGATCACGAGTTACATTTGCATTCGAAAATTGCCCACTGATATGCAAACATGTAAAAGCAGTCAATTGGAAAGAACGCATACATGCATGTGTGGCTTACCACAAACAAAGCTCATGTGAAATCTTTCCTGCCTACAATGTCACATATACCTCATCATTGTACAGTCGATAAAAGACACTCTTGCCATGAATTGCTGAGCAATGCAATGAGCACCAAAGGCCTTTAGAAAGATAACATAATCAGATGACATTGTGTAGTGCGTAAATGGCTAGAGCACTATGAAATTGGACAGGTTATGTGTAAACATCTGAACACCTGAAGGATACTGAGATGTCAAGAGTGTGACTTCATTTGGATCAAAGTCCGACAAAAATGCATGTGCATACACACAACTCATTGTGCATGTTTAGATGGAGTGATTTAGATATGAACTTACCTTAGCATGGCAATAGCTGTGTGTCTCTGACCTGAGTGGACAATTGCATAGTTGAGTGGATCACAAATATACTATGCACCCAAAGGTGAAATGTTACTTGAGTGTGTGCCATTACATAAGCCTGTGTCAGGGAATGCAGCATCATTGGAACAGGAGGCACACACAAAGGCCTGCTCTTAGAGTCCATGTAGTACTTCTAACATTGACAGGAGTCCTAAAGCCAACAAAAACAGGTCAGAAAAAATAAGAGAAAGAAACAAAAATGTTGTTGATAACCCTGCAAAAGGGCTATTTCCAACAATGTATCTGTACCACAACATTCCATTGAGGAAGTTGGTTAGTCTACTGTGCTAAATGAAGTTTGCCCAACATTCACAGTCCTAATCCATACCTATCACATCTATCCAGGTAAATGTCAAGCAGGGTGCCACATACACTGTAGAGTGGCTGAACCTGCCTGTTGCTGTGCATCCCTGAATGTGTATTGCATCTGTAACACAGCGTATGGCAGGAATTCTGAAATTTGTTCTTCAGTTGGATAATGGGCATAATGATGAATACAGTAATGCATATCTTAAGCATTGCAAAGCAACATATTTGACCCTCAATATGCCTACTCCGCAGTTTCCTACATTCAACCAAGCATACTACAGACTGAAAAAGCAATAACAACATAGATATGTCTCTATACGTCACTATATGTATGTGTAATGCTGATCAATATATTGTCACTCATTAGTTCTCCATGATGAAGGCTAAACATCACACATAGGCACACTTTTACTACTGAAAATCCACAGACATCCAAAGATTTCAAGGCTGTGAGGTAAGAGAAGAGGTGCAAGGAAAGTGAGCCCAAGGTGTGTTTACCTGCATTGCACAGTTCCCTACAGTGTATTACAGACAATAGGCCAGTACGGTGGGTTAGAACCCACGCATTGACCCATTTGCGCCTCGCATTGCCCCCGTTGCGTGGGTCATAAACAGCACATCAGCTCCAATGAGCTGAACAAGCATTGTGACAAATGTGTTGTGCGTTATTCATGCATTGTCTATTTTAGTATGAATGCGCCAGAAAAAATGACACAGTTGTGAAAAACGGGCAGGATACAAGCAGGAAGTGATGCATTGGGTGGGGCAGGCTGCAAACTAGGAACTGTGAAGTTACTTTCACTTACTCTCTGTTAGTCTGTGCTTGGTGTAGGGGGTTGTTTTGAGTGTCTGAGAGTAGAGTGTGCATTATGGTAGTGTGAGTGTGTGTTTTGTCCATTTATTGTATCTGTCCCATTCATATATTGTCCTGTGTCATTGTTTTGCCTAGTCTTTTGTCAGTGCACTATCAAGTGTACATCTGTTTGGATTTTGTTTTTTGAGGTAGGTGTAGTCAGTAAGGGATTAGTATTTAGGTAGATAAGTTAGTTTTTTTTGTTAGGTTTGGAGTCATGTCTGGGAGTGGGGTCATTTTTCAAAGCCACTGCTGGGAGGCCTAATTTGGCTCATTTCACACTACTTCCCTCGGATGCTTGCAACTGGTGGCAGGGTGAGCCATGGGTACCTGCCTAAGGACAAGAAGGGCCAATAGTAGTAGCAGGTGTGCTGGCACCATGAACAGACATTCATTGTAGCGCAGATAGGCGGACGTCACCTTGAGGGAGGCTCATATCATTGCCTACTTGTGACTTGAGATTGGTGGACCTGTCGGTATGTATATATGTTCTGTCTGCATATTGTGAAGTAACTTACTGTTTCACTTTATCCACTTACACTTATGTACATCATCAATGATCTTCACATTTGCAGAACACAACTCTAAATCCTAATTTATAGTAACCAGGCCCATGTGTCAAAATGTAGATCAGGACATCTTCATGAGTGTGAATATTAGTCCTGTACGATATGGTATCCAACTCATTGTGAGTATGGCACTTGACTCACTTTTTCAGGTTCAAGTAGGGTATGTCTATTTAGTGACAACATATTAGCCATGTATCTATCCAAATTGCTGGTTTAACTTGGGTCAGAAAGATTTGATTTGTGTTATAATGTCAGACAATGGGGCTTATTCACAAGCCCTTGCGTCTCCGGTGCGTCACTTTTTGTGATGCACTGGTGGTGCAACCTCCTGCCCTATATTTACAAGGACACGTAAAACCACCCTGCATGGCTTTTCATGTCCTTTTAAATATTGCCCCTTTACACAGAACACTTTGCGTGAAAGGGACATGCCATGGGTGTTGCTCGGGGTGTTCCCACGAAACAACCATGGCTTATGCTTCATTTCCAGATTAATGAGAAATCATAAACCTGGAAATGTGTCAGAATGCTACAACTCCCCTAGGGAGGCACAAAGAGGAGGAACGTTTTCATTTCTTCTTGGTTTTTCCTCTTTCTATGCATGCTGTATTCTACAGCACACATAGGAAGTGAAAATCACCTCTTGTGATTGTTTTGTGCAAGAAGGAGTTCCTTCCTGCACAAAAATAATCATCCCTGTGACACAGGCACCCTTGCTCCATGGTGCAAGGGCACCTGCGTCACCACATGGCAGCTAATTGTGCGCCAGCGTAGGGGAGAATAAAGGGATCCGTCATATCGTTGTAGATATGGTGCATCCTTTGCTTCGGAAATAACGCAGTGTGACGCAGCCAAATGGCTTGTTGCACCGTGCTGCATTAATTCCTTGCAAATAATGCCCTATGTATCTTAGACATCATGTAGATGTAATGAGTGATTATTTCTATCTGCACTCTAGACAACATGACGGCTGATGAGACCCGCTCATTTGAACTGTGCCGGTAGTGTTACAGTCATGTCTGGAATGAGGAAGAGGCTTTAAAAAAAATGCAAAAACTGTATGTGCGGGCAAAAGCAGCAGGATCCTGAAACATTGCCCAACCAAGAACACTAGCAGTGCCAACTTCACCCCCTCACACGAACAGACCAGGATACAAGCAGGAAGTGATGCATTGGGTGGGGCAGGCTGCAAACTAGGAACTGTGAATTTACTTTCACTTACTCGTCTGTTAGTCTGTGCTTGGTGTAGGGGGTTGTTTTGAGTGTCTGAGAGTAGAGTGTGCATTATGGTAGTGTGAGTGTGTGTTTTGTCCATTTATTGTATCTGTCCCATTCATATATTGTCCTGTGTCATTGTTTTGCCTAGTCTTTTGTCAGTGCACTATCAAGTGTACATCTGTTTGGATTTTGTTTTTTGAGGTAGGTGTAGTCAGTAAGGGATTAGTATTTAGGTAGATAAGTTAGTTTTTTTTGTTAGGTTTGGAGTCATGTCTGGGAGTGGGGTCATTTTTCAAAGCCACTGCTGGGAGGCCTAATTTGGCTCATTTCACACTACCTCCCTCGGATGCTTGCAACTGGTGGCAGGGTGAGCCATGGGTACCTGCCTAAGGACAAGAAGGGCCAATAGTAGTAGCAGGTGTGCTGGCACCATGAACAGACATTCATTGTAGCACCGATAGGCGGACGTCACCTTGAGGGAGGCTCATATCATTGCCTACTTGTGACTTGAGATTGGTGGACCTGTCGGTATGTATATATGTTCTGTCTGCATATTGTGATGTAACTTACTGTTTCACTTTATCCACTTACACTTATGTACATCATCAATGATCTTCACATTTGCAGAACACAACTCGAAATCCTAATTTATAGTAACCAGGTCCATGTGTCAAAATGTAGATCAGGACATCTTCATGAGTGTGAATATTAGTCCTGTACGATATGGTATCCAACTCATTGTGAGTATCGTTAGATGGCACTTGACTCACTTTTTCAGGTTCAAGTAGGGCATGTCTATTTAGTGACAACATATTAGCCATGTATCTATTCAAATTGCTGGTTTAACTTGGGTCAGAAAGATTTGATTTGTGTTATAATGTCAGACAATGGGGCTTATTCACAAGCCCTTGCGTCTCCGGTGCGTCACTTTTTGTGATGCACTGGTGGTGCAACCTCCTGCCCTATATTTACAAGGACACGTAAAACCACCCTGCATGGCTTTTCATGTCCTTGTAAATATTGCCCCTTTACACAGAACACTTTGCGTGAAAGGGACATGCCATGGGTGTTGCTCGGGGTGTTCCCACGAAACAACCATGGCTTATGCTTCATTTCCAGATTAATGAGCAATCATAAACCTGGAAATGTGTCAGAATGCTACAACTCCCCTAGGGATGCACAAAGAGGAGGAACGTTTTCATTTCTTCTTGGTTTTTCCTCTTTCTATGCATGCTGTATTCTACAGCACACATAGGAAGTGAAAATCACCTCTTGTGATTGTTTTGTGCAAGAAGGAGTTCCTTCCTGCACAAAAATAATCATCCCTGTGACACAGGCACCCTTGCTCCATGGTGCAAGGGCACCTGCGTCACCACATGGCAGCTAATTGTGCGCCAGCGTAGGGGAGAATAAAGGGATCCGTCATATCGTTGTAGATATGGTGCATCCTTTGCTTCGGAATTAACGCAGTGTGATGCAGCCAAATGGCTTGCTGCCCCGTGCTGCATGAATTCCTTGCAAATAATGCCCTATGTATCTTAGACATCATGTAGATGTAATGAGTGATTATTTCTATCTGCACTCTAGACAACATGACGGCTGATGAGACCCGCTCATTTGAACTGTGCCGGTAGTGTTACAGTCATGTCTGGAATGAGGAAGAGGCTTTAAAAAAAACGCAAAAACTGTATGTGCGGCCAAAAGCAGCAGGATCCTGAAACATTGCCCAACCAAGAACACTAGCAGTGCCAACTTCACCCCATCACACGAACAGACCAGGCCCAAGCCACACCAGAGCTGGGCCAAGCCAGCCCAGACCGGCCCCAATCCAGCCACAGCTGGCCCAAACTGTTGCTTTAACAGCTCCCCCAGCAGCCACACAACGTGAGGCCACACAGTACAGGAGGCAACCACAACAGTATTCGGTGTTCCACTGCACCATTCTCCAGGAACTACTAAAACTGAACCAGAAAAGGGATGACATCCGTGAGGAACAGCGACAGCAGAGCATCTGTCTGAGCAACCTGGAGGAGGCTGGTGTGCACATTTCCCAGCTACTGTGAACTTTTGTATTTGTTTTATATTTTAGTGTATATTGTAGTTGTATAGGTAGTCATTAGCTAGACTAGGTTTGGATTAGATAGGATTTAGTATTTTTTAGTATTTTTGTAGCTTTTAGATTTTTCAGGTTAATACGGTGTTATTGTGCTTGGTTACAAAAACAATTCAAAAAATATATATATTTGTTTAAATTTTAAGGTCTAGATAGATCATGCATAGGTGTAGAGTATGTTTGTATTGTATGCCTATGTGTGTTAAGGGGGGGTGGGGATTTGATGTTTAACATGTCTGTTATCATAAATAAGTAGCATAGATTAAGCTAGGTTTAGATAGGCTAAGGTAGTGTTAAGTTGAGTTAGTGTAGGATAGGTAGGCTAAGTTAGTTCAGGCTTAGATTATATTAAGTTAGTTATGTAAGGTAGGTTAGGTAGTTTTAGTTATTGCGAATAACAATTTCTGACATAAAAATATTTTTCTACTTTTAAAACTGCGTAATGGTTTACTGTGTAGGAGTTGTCATATTTGCTTAGGTTGACTTGAGTACATGATGTTGGGATTCCCTGCAGTGTTTGTAGAGATGTGTAACTTTCTGAGATTCCTAAGGCCAAGAGTCAGTCAAAGTTGCAATGGAGTAACTTAGGGGATCTTCAACAATCTTTGGGCTCTGTAAGTGGTCCTCTTTGTGTGAATGGATGCACAGCCCAACACAGAGAGTTACCTACTGTAGCACTGTGTGTGTAAGTTATGCTACATCGTCAGTAGGGATGGATCTGTCACCCCATAGTGGGAATTCATGGTAGTGTTGGGACACACACTGGTGCCTGCCAGTTACGTACTCACCCTCACATCATCGTACTAGTACGTCATAGTTTTTTGCTGGTTAGTATCCTAGAAAGTGGCCCTCACGTGATTCATCTTTGGGATTGAGTTATTACAAAGTGTTGCACTTCCTGCATATGTATTTGTGCTACTACTTGCTAAGTTAGAAAAGACAATTGACTGATGGTTCTTCTTAGCCTAGGGACGTGTAGCTTGTTCCAGGATCTGTGCTCTGGCTGCTCTATATTTTTGTGTGTGTCCGTGGTACAATTGATGGTAATGCATGGTTACACTCACACTCAATGCATGTGAGGGCTCTCAGGGTCAAAGGGACACAATGTCCCTACATATCCCAGTGTGCCTTACTGAATCATTTATCATTTGACACAGGTCCCCAAATACTTAGTAGTTGCAGTTTATGCTTAATGACTTCCAAGGTGTAGCAATGAGCTTCAACATCCTAGAGTGGCATATATATGATGCTGAACAGAAGGAGTCTGGCCATGAATATCTGCTTATTGTCAATGCACGCATTATGGTAGTACTTATAGGATATCTTCAATTGAAGTATTGCGGTTGACATATGTGCATAATGACATGGTCATGAGAAATGAGCAAGATATCTTTTTATGTGTGAGCATGTGTTTGTGGCTTACCTGTATCACAGGACCCACTTTGTGCAGTTCTTCAATTATGTTATTAGCTGGCCTATTTCATTGTGTGGCACTGAAGGTACCTATGCTTATTGTCATACCATGACGTTCAATAGTTCAAAGGGATTGGCAACATAATGCTATGGCAGGGGTGGTCCATGACACTTGGCATTGTCCAACAGGAGAAAGTGATTGGGCATGTAGCGCAATTTCCTAGAGATAGTAGGAAGTGCATTTTGTGTCTGCACTTCCACCATGATTTAGTTAGTCTTATCTGCAACAGACATACAACATGCAGGTTCAAGGCAATACATTTATTTACAGGTGTGTTCATAGACTAATTCACAGCGGCAGTTCTTGTAGCAACAACCCCAAACACTGTTTGAGAGTCAAAGGATGTCCAGATAGAGTCCATGGGGGTTACAGATCATGTGACATGCTGAGGAGAGGAGTATTCAAGTGAGGAAGAGGTCCACGTGCCATTAGGGAAGGTAGGTCACATTGACAGTCCACAAATGGATCCAACCAACACGTGGGCATTGCAAAAAGGGGATAGTACCAGATGACAAGAGCGGTGGAATTATCATAAACATAGTCCAACGAGAAACTGGCCAAGTTGCACAGACAAATATTAGTGGGTATTTGTCTACTAGAGAAGGTTGAAGTCCCCATCTTTGTCCTCTGATGTGTGTGGTGCCTCCCCTGAGGGTGGTGGTAGTGTTGGTGCAGGAGGCATCTGAAGCACGCACACATCAGGGGCAGAAGATGTGGCTTTCCTGTCCCCAAAAGGACCAAAAAGGAAGACAACACAGCTCAGAAAAGGGCCTGCTGGCTTGCCAGTACAGCAACAATGTTGTGGTGGAAAGCACCTATTGTTGAAATATAGGAGTCCTGCTTCCACTCCATGGATTCAAGGATGGTGCAAATAGTCCCCAGCTGGGTGGCAACCTCACTGGTGTCACATTGGCAGGGCTGTTGTTTTTGCCTTTGCCTCATGACACCAGTGATGTCAGCCAGGGACTGTTCCAATCTATGGAGGGGAGGGTAGAGGAGGTTTCTCTTATTACCTCAGAGGTATCCATATTGGGACTGAGGCACCTACGGGCTCCTTCTAGGGTGCCAGTGATGGTCTCCATCCCCACCCATACCTCAATACCAGCTGCTGCTGGACTCCTACCACCTGCTGTTGGAAGACAATTTGGGGGTCCTTGGGTCCAGGGCTAGAATTGGGTTGCAAGATGGGGTATGTCATAATGTAGGCGGCTCCTCTGCAGACCATTTCTGCTACTGGAGAAGGTGTTCAATGGAGTCCAGGAGTCGCTGAAAGGTGTAATCATTCATGGAAGGCAGGATGTCTTCTCCAGAAGGTTGGTAATCAAGGACAGGCAGCTGTTCAGGAGATGTTGTTGCACCCTCTGCAATGAAATATGGATATGTTAAGGGTGATCTATGCTAGATGTTGACATGAGTAATCTGGGTGACATACAGACTTTTTTCTCATTAATGCTGAGTTCAACATTGATGTGTAGGACATGTGTGACTCACAGGAATTGTGGCCAAGTTGCACTGTAGTTGCCATTCAGAAGGCAGTATCTCTGCTTTGTTCACACAACCCCTGTGTGACAAGGGTGACTTTTCGTGTCATTACACACCTTACAACACAGTTACACAGCTTGCTGGCCTGCCCCACCGTGAGGGTAAGTTGATGTAATGTCCACTACTGCCTTGGTGAGTAGCTTTTTTTTTCATGAAGGCTATTCTGAATGTGGTTTCACATATTGACACCACTACTGTGCACATTGCACCAAATCACCAGCCACTTCTAATCCTGCAGCTCCAGGGAAAGTGATTTGGTTTTGAACACTTCTTGAATTTGATCTTGCTGTCTGCCTTTCACACAGTACACCAACGTAGTCTGCTTTGTTGTGCTGTGTTGCATGCACAATATGCATTAATGTAGCCAAGGGCTCATATTTCACATGCATGCACACAACTCTGCACAGCTAACCACCTTGCTACACTATGAGGATGTGTAAGGGCATGTACTTACCATGGTTTGCCCATTTGTGTGTACTTATGTAATTTCATTACACACACAGTTGGCTCCATAGTTCTGAACAGTGGACACTGTGTGCCAACTTGGAGGGGATAGGCCCAGTCTAATTAGGTAGATTGCTAGCACTTACGCTCACCCCATTTTATCATTGCCATAGTTGGTTATCTGCAGAGTATCACACATCACTTGACTCATCCCCTCATTTAGGCCCAGGAATTCCACGTACGGTCACACGCTGATGGCATCCAGATCCAACATTGACTCTCATGTGACGCCAACACCAACAATGTGAGTCACTATATTCAATCGACTGACATGGCTGTCTGTATTTGAGGGCTATGGGTCAAGCTGTAACTCACATGCTAGTAGTGATGATGATCTGTGACAACCTAGCTCAACCTGCCACTTCACAATTCCCTGTTTCACATCCTTCTGCTTTTACATATGTGGCATGGTAAAACAAATATTTTTGCGTCCCCCTCCTAACACGTACTAAATATTCACCCAGTTCCACATCACATGTAGGATGTAGTACGCCAATGCCCTCTTATTTGTTATCCCTTCCCAGCTGCAACACAAGTGTGAGACTATCAGACACAGCAGTGCATGTGCATTGCTGAGGCCTCCTTGCTGTACACACATCACTTCTCACCTCCTTGCTATGCAATGTCTCCCTATTCAGACATGGTGCCAGTTTAATGTGCTCAGCAACACCTACATTGCACTGCACTATCAGGGGCCCACCGGGGTCCCATACCATCTATTCTATCAACAAACAAACATCGTGACTGAATTATGATAGGCTTGCATCACTTTTGTCCACTTAAAGTGGTAAATGTGTGATGCAGGACACTGATACAGATTAATGAACCAACACAAATTCACCCTGCATTGCTTTGAGTGGCCTCATAAATCTTGAGTAGGGCAACGCAGAACAAATCACTGCATGGCCTTACTGACTTTGAGGACCAGCAAAACCTACAGGGTAAGTGGCAACAAGGGGCAATATAGGAAAAAAAGAGTCATGCTTTGCAGCGCAGCAAGCAATGCCCGTGCGCTTCACTGTTCTACATGCAAGGGAAAGGGTAGAAATCTTTCTCATGTACAGTCATACATCTCATAAATGTAAGACAAACTGCCCAGTTAAATGGTGTGCAGATCAGTCCAGCTCCATCAAGTTTGTCCAGTTCATGTGTTATGTGAAGCACCAGTCCAGGTTCACCTTTGTATTTTGGGACTTGTAGCGTAATGTCTAACATTAGTGAGCAGGACTACAAGTCCCACAATACAAACCAAAAATCATGAACAGGAACAACACATCATGGATGGATACTTGAATGCTGCCCAAACAGATGGTGACAACGCAGGCCCCCTATAGATTGGAAAAACTGAAAGGAAAGTCAAAACAAGATTACTGAGCACAAAAGCACCAGTCGGAACAAGAACACAAATTTGCATGTAGTGATACATTGACTCGAAAAAAGCCACAATATTGCACAACTTTGATTTCTTGTTTTAGAAATTGTACCCTGTAGAGCAGGTGTAGATCCCAAAAAATTCGCTGTTACCGAGGTATCTCTATTGGATCAAAAAATGCAATACTATGTCCCACATGGGGTTAAATGACAAGTTAGATATGAGTTGCTTTCTTTGAACATGCTCACACAGTGTATGAATAGGGGTCAATGTATGGTATGCATGTTTATCATGGTATTTCTGGAATAAGGTTTCAAATAACACATAGCGTTTGTTAATATGCATTTATTCGAGTCTATGTATTCAATACGCAATACGCAATACACTACAGAAGAATGGCACAGTTGGTAACTATTGTCTCTACACATGCATGGAGTTTTGTTGATATTTCAACTGAATCGCTATCATTGATGTAATAATTAGATTAATGGAGTTATGAAATAAGAACATTTGTGTCTTATAATACAGGTTATGGGTTTGGAGGTCGAAATCAGCAGGTACAGATAGGTTGGGGAAGGGAACCCACTAGATTTAGTAGGTCCAATATGGCTGACACAGTGGCAAAACGAATGTGACTATATTGTCAGTTGGTTTTCGTTTTATAAATTTGTGTGCACGTACATACAGCGTATTTTGTACTTGTAACAGCCACATGGTGGTGAGTGGTTGTAACGATAATAGTCCACAAATCCAATCAATGGAGACTATGGGACATGAGATACAAGCAATATTTGATTATTAACTGTGAGGCTACATTTGATCAGTAACTGGGTGGAAAAGGGCTGCGGATAGTCTAAGATGGCAGACATTACATTTGGACAATAGAGTGGAAGCAGCTAGTCCGTCATTGCTTTTTGTACTCCTATTTGCGTCACCTTACGTTATAGTCTCATGACAGCAGTTCGCCAGTCGAACGACAACTAAATAGGAAGATGAACAAGTGATTCCCATAACTATGTTGAGCAAGTCAGGTATGTTAGACTAAGGGGTTTGCAGACACAGAAGTAGCATAGCTCAGAAAGGTTTGGTCATTATTGCCTTTGTTTTGCACATAGCATTAACTGAACTGTATTTGCATGGGAGATATTCTTGCCATATCAACATAATTCGGTTTGGTTTACATATTGGAAGGTAGGCGAGATAAGTAAATAGATTGAGACACTGGAGACAGTGGTAAGTGGACACTTACACATGGCATTGTTTTTTGAGGTTATACATGCGTCAGTTTTCATTGTGGCGATGGTAACACGGAAGTGTCATTTTTTTTGACACACCATGAAACCATACACCAAGACGCGCCATAACTTAAATACTATACATCCAAGGCATTTGAAACTGTCGTACTGCCGCACCAGTTTTTCTGACGTATTGCTGCCTTACCGCAGCGATGCATCAATTCTCATAATTAAGACCCTTAGAGTTGAATTTGAGACTTGTTAAATTTTCAAGGGCTTATTTATGAGAGCCCTGAGTCACTTTTGCACCATGTACAGTGGTACATGCTTGATGCAGGGCTCTCATAAAGATTTATGAAGCCACGAAAAAGCTCTACATAATTTGAAAAATGTTTTTTTTATTGAAAATGACTTTAAAAGGTTCATGTAATTGTTTTTAAATTAAGTGTATTAAGATATTCAAAAATATGAATAACATTAATCAATTAATATACTTAATGTTTGTCTCACACACATGCACACACACCTATAATTTAAATGTTAGTCTAATTTAATCAATTTAATCTCAATTCCTATGGATGTTATTTTAAATTCCTGCATCCATTGTTTTCGATTGCCAGCGGCTGGCGATGTGTATTTTTGCTACACACCCTTTAGTAAGTTGGGACATTAAGGTTATCTTTCAGCCCATGGCAGTCAATCACATATTAAGCCTCTGGCACCAATTGTGAGTAAGGTTCTCAATTGTTCTTTCTCCATCTATGAAGTTCCTGCCACTCTTAAAATAGAGTTAGGAAGAAAGCTTCTCTTGACGTATTGCTTTTCCCGACTGCCCCTACACTTCTCTTCCTAGGGACCTATAACTACTCACTGAATTTCAGGGGTAGATGGATTTAAGGACAATGCCTCAAATTCAGAGATTCTGAACTTAACACTCTCCCCACAGGTGGTGGCTGACTTAGCTCCTCAGACTCCATTTGGGTGAGTTGGGACCTCAATCACTTATTTAGAATCCAGTAAGTTTCCAATCCAGATTATCTCTACAAAGCTAATTTTCCTCCCCTGCTCCATGCACTACTCAGAGATATTCAGAGATGGTCACCACTATACCTCTCAGGGCTTGGCAGGATAAATTCTGTTAAAATGAATGTTCTTTCCAGGGTGTTATAGTTATTTGAGGCTTGCCAACTCTGGCTTGGAGGGAGTTCTTCATAACCCTTAAGCAAATGATCATAAACATTCATTTGGCCACAAAAGCAAGCCAGGCTCTCGTACAACATCAAAGATCAGTAAGGTCAGTGGGAGGCCCAACCCTCCACGATTTTGTAGTCAACAACATGGCAGCACAATTGTGAGTTATCACTGATTGGTCACTTCAAGAGACACATAAACATTGGCTCACATGAACAGAGTGATAGTTGCCCAATATCTGTGCAACTTATTGTGAAAGTCAAAATATGATAGGCCTTGCAATGCCTATCTAATTATGCCTTCAAAAACTGCCCTTAAGGTGTGGGTTCTGTCACAAGTAAATCTCAACGTGCTACATTTACCTTCCCACATACCCCCTTACATCACAATCCAGCTTCTCTACAGGTACTCTAGATTGGCCTTTGCAGAGTGGATGCCTCACTATGGTTGTATGACGGAACACCACAGATAAAAACATAGCATGACTTAACAACGCATTTTTACCACAGCATTTTTTTATCATGCAAATGCTTTTACCTCGCATGCCATTACCCAGCATTATTAGTCTAACTAAGGTAAGGGTATTAGTAAGATAAGTTTAAATAAATATATATATTCAACGACTATAACTGTTTATGCAAATTGTATAAAGACTTTTCACCAACTACTGATGACATGGAGGGAGGAGGGTGTGATTGATACAGACAAATCTAATTTTCTTTTCTGTGATTATCCTGTAGTCCCCACTTTCTATCACCTCCCTAAAATCCACAAAAACACCAGTAGACCACCAGGGTGACCTATTGTTGCATCTATCAATAGTTTATTGGAGAATTGTTCCACCTATATAGATTCTTTCCTTGCACTGTGGGTCAGAGATCTTAGCTCCTACAAAAAGGACATTGGTGATTTTTTGAGAATAATTGAGAGTGTCACTTGGGAGGAAGACATGCTCCTTATCACATTAGACATCACCAGCCTCTACACATGTATTAATCATAAGGATGGTGTAGAGACTGTTAAGTGGTTCCTGAACAAGCGACTTCTGAAATACATTAAGCACAATGAGATGCTTTTGCCCATGCTTACTTTCTGCCTTGAGAACAACATCTTCATCTTCTCAGGTCAACTTTACAATCAGCAACAGGGAACGGCGATGGGCACGTGCTTCGCCCCCAGCTATGCAAATCTTTTCATTGGCTGGTGGGAGAAGCACGTGGCCTGGCGGGACTCACCTGAACGATGGTTAGATCACATTGTATTATGGGCCCCTTACATTGATGACCTGTTCATCGTGTGGAAGGGCACCCGTCTTGCCGCAGAAAATTATGTTGCCTTCCTAAACTGTAATAAACTCAATTTGAAATTTAGTGGTCAAATCAGCAACACCAGTGTCTATTATCTGGACGTGGAAGTCTATATAGACAACTCAAAAAGTTTGACTCGCCTATGTAGAAAACCCACAGCGGGCAATGCTCTGCTCCACCCTAGAAGTGCCCACCCGAGGAGCATGGTTAACAACATCCCCTACGAGAAACTCTTCCGTCTAAAAAGAAATTGCACGACCTCCAGAGAATATGAAAAGGCCAAAAATGAGGCTTTCCAGAAGTTTAGGCATAGAGGTTACTCCCCGGGCATTTTGCATCAGGCATCCCAAAAAACAGAGAGACTAGACGGATTGCAACTATTGATACCCAAAACCTCTGAATCTGAAAGTACATCTACAGTCACTCCAGTGAGAATGATCACGCGCTACAATGTCAAATCTCCAGAAGTGGTCCAAATCTTTAAGAGAAATTGGCATATTCTTCAAACAGACACCATCCTAAATAAGGCAATTCTAGAATATCCGTTAATTACTTATAAGCGTGGCAAATCGATAGGCGATCACCTTGTACATATCCACTTCCAGTTACCAGTACCACAAACGAACATGGTGAGAGGGTTTTTTCCATGCCTTAATTGTAGGGCCTGTAAACTAAGCCACAAAGTACTGGATTATGTAACTATGGAAAGTGGGGCAAAGACAAGAAAACAAGAAAGATCAATTGGCTATTGAATTGCAACTCCGAATTCACTGCATATGTACTAGAATGCCCATGTCCAAAAAGATACGTGGGCAGTACCATGAATTCAGCAAAAAAACGGATTTTGGAGCAGATGCGAGCTATCACTAAGAAAGATCAGACCTACTCAATGACTCGCCATTTCGAACAGATGCACAATAGCGATTCAAAACAACTAAAATTCTTCAAATGCCCTGGAGCTTTGCAGGACGCACTCGGCAGCAGGCCTTCCCTCTGGTTTACACTGACTGCTTGCCTTTACATGCAGATTTTAGATCGTTTGCCTTACGCGTTTCAAGACATCAAGTCTCTTCATCAGAGGCAGCTAGACAGGTGAGTAAAGGGTTGCTCTTTTTTTATTTAAATTCATGCTCAATCCTCAATGGATATTTTGCCCTCAGTGGGCTGCACTCAATTAGTGACTAAAACATAATGCATGCTGGAATTCATAGTCCAGAAGAACAACTTAGCATCTCCATTTAGTAGGTTTCAACTCACTTGTCATTTAAAAGCACATTTTTTCCTTAATAGGATCCTGGATGTTCAAGTGTGCTTTGTTGTCTGGCTCGCTGTGCCGCATCGGTCTGAACCAGTTCCAAACCGCAGCCTCTTAATGTTCCCAAGATGGTGCCGTCCTGCCACGACGGGGCCGCCATGCCAATAATGTGTTTCACCAAATGCCCTGGAGCTTTGCAGGACGCACTTGACAGCAGGTCTTCCCTCTGGTTTACACTGACTGCTCGCCTTTACATGCAGATTTTAGATCATTTGCCTTACGCGTTTCAAGACATCAAGTCTCTTCATCAGAGGCAGCTAGAAACGTGAGTAACGGGTTGCTCTTTTTTAATTTATATTCATGCTCAATCCTCATTGGATATTTTGCCCTCAGTGGCCTGCACTCAATTAGTGACTAAAACATAATGCAGGCTGGAATTCATAGTCCAGAAGAACAACTTAGAATCTCCCTTTAGTATGTTCCGACTCACTTGTCATTTAAAAGCAAATGTTTTCCTTAGTAGGATCCTGGATGTTCAAGTGAACTTTGTTGTCTGGCTCTCCCCCAAATGTTTTGGGGGAGAGCACCCAAACCCCCATACTTACCATAAATGCATGGTAAAGGCATGCATAGTAAAGGCCTATTTTTGGTAAAAACTTGCAGGGTAATAAATGTGTGGTAAAGGCACTGCGATGTAAAATCCATGTTGTAAAGACTGTTTCCCCCCACTATCTCCACTCTGTTTTGAGGTTTTGAGATATTGCTCTTTAAAACTAGCAAAATGTAATCTAGGTGAAACTGACCATTTTTACTATCTACAATAACACCATTAGGTTTTTGAGTTTAAGATATGACTTGCGGCTCATGGTTAACTGACTTCAATTGAAATATTTGTACAATTAACACACTTATACGGACTGCTACTGGAGGCAGCACTCTCTTCTAGATTTTTGTATATTCCTAACTGATTCTGATTCGGTGATTCATTCACAGAAACCTAAACGATGGCATTCTGGTGGGAGATTCTCAAATATTCTAACTCAGTGGTTGAGAGGGAAGGTCATCATAAAGTCATATTTGATTGGTACTTGTACCCTACAAAACTAGCTAAATACTACCCCACGCTTAACCCCAATGATAGCAAAAGTGTGACTTCTTGGGGAATTTCAGGCATATGTGGTGGGATTGTTCATATGTTAAACCATATTGGAGTGAAACTCCATCAAACATACGATATTGGGGTACTCCATCCCAGCTACACCACTGTTGTGTTTTCACTCTCCTACCCTCAAATATCAAACTCTTTTTGATAGTTTAATACTGTGGAAATGTTTAAGGGCTGCTAAGGTCATGCTAGCAGCACATTAGAAAAATTCAGAATCTCTCCCAGTTCCCCTAAGGTTTTATGGATTCTGGAGCAATCCGGTAATGGAGAGGCTCTCCTATGTAATGTCTGATAACTACAAAAGCTTTCAGCTCATCTGGTCTCCAGAGATAGAATATCTTCCTAATGGGGGCCCTCTGTTGTTCTACCCATCACGCCTATGGGCCCTGAACTAAAATGGCTAAAATGTTGCGCTCTGACCTTAATGTAATTGGTGAATTATTGGGTATTCTTACCTGAGAAGCTAGAACTAATTGTGTGAAGAATGATGACATATAAGCTCTATCTGTCATTATTGTGGATGATTTTGGGATTTGTGAAGGGTGGGGGTATTTATTGTTTTTGTATTTTTTGGTTTCATTTTTTCATTTTTTTTTTCGCTTCTGACGCTTGGATTAAGAAAAAAGGTGTAAGATGCATAGTATTACTAGCAACTCATGTGTCTTTGGTGAATTGTAATCATGTTTTGTTGCTCTCGTTTCAAAACTCAATACAAAATGATTTCTTATAATAAAAGAAAGCTTTTATGAACTTTGTCTCTTACGTAAATACAGATCAGATAGAGGTTGCTCTTTTGGTTTGTGATTTACTTTAAGATTGAGATGGGTCATCATCTGATCATGACATTAAAAGATGACATGAACATGTCAAAGGTTATGCCAGAAGTTTTGAAAAGGGCTACTATATGCTGCTACCACGAGTGGGAATAAGAGAAAGATCTCAATGTGAAGCCCAGACCAATGATTTATTATTCTATGGGAACTCCATGGTACAGTGAGGAAACTGCTGATTGAACTGTATGAAAAATAGAGGAAATTTGAAATCAAATGTATATCAATAAGCAGAGGAAATGTTAGGAATTACATTAATAAATGTGCTCAATGTGAGTTTGAAGCTGTCACATGAAGTAGTTATGGTTGAGAATGGTTTGTGCCAGTCATGGCTGGCATGAATCGTAGGTGTGGGGCAGGGGGGGTATGGGGTTCGCGCAGGGGGTTGCGGGGGGAGGTAGATGGAGGTGTTTAATTTTTTTTTTAAACGTACCTTCCTGGGAGCTGCGACGTTGCGGCTCCTGTCCGGGTCCCGTTTTCCTGATCTCCTGCTGAACAGGAAGCAGGCAGCCTCCCTCCCCTCCCCTAAGCCAATCACAACACTGCAAAGGCAGCATTGTGATTGGTGGAGACGAGGCCATTTTCTCTATGTAGGCTGCATGCAGCCTACACAGAGAAAAGTCAGTGTGCGCATGACTGTTTGGGCGGCCCCAGAGGGCTGACCAAACAGTCAGGGCTCACAGCATTGGGCAAGTCACTCCTCCCCGACCCGCCCTACCCCCAACCAGGCATACCCGTCTGCTTTCTTGCAGTGCAACAAGCAGAAACATAAAATGGTATTTAAAATTCCATTATATGTTTCTGTTTCTCGCAATACGAGAAAGCAGTGGGGCGACGCTCCTCCGCCCTAATGGAGGAGCCACCCCTGGTTTGTGCTAATTGGCTGGGCACAGGTTTTAGAAGAGAATAAAGCACAATATTGATAAAGAAGGTAGAGTGCCATAGTACGGCTCAAGAAAAAATATTATGAAAATAGATAGGTATCAGATCAGATGTAGGCTTCTTGAGTAAATGCACAGACACAAGTGCATATAGTCACAATTTTGTAAATCACAAAGTTAATCAAATATGGGTAGAAGAATTTGGTAAGTTCTACCAGATTCTGTGCAATACGGGCAATAAGCTACCAAAGTCTCTTCGACAATACCTAGACTAAATAGACCTATAAATCCCCCCATAATTCAATAAAGTGTCCCACAAGCAACTAGTAAAGATAGAGCAAGTGAAGGTAGCCATCAAGGCACTGAACTTAAAAAATGCACGGGCTCAGTTGGATTTACAGGATCCTTTTATAAATCTTTTATGAGTGCATTGTTAGGCCATATCACCAAGTCATTCATTCAATTCACTCTAAGAGACATGTCAGGTGAGAGAAATAATGTCTGAAGATAATATTTCGTGATTTCCAAAGACCTTCTTAAAAGAGGGTGATCAAGCAACACTAAAATACCAGCAGCATGACCAGAATCCCGATTGGGTACTCCTGGATCGGTCCAGTTTCTTTAGAAATATTGATAAATTCAATAATATTTGACGATTGTGAAAAACGGCAAGAATTTCAGTGGTGCCCGTCAATCTGGATGAAGAAATAGTGTTTGATGTAGACGGATGATACTTTATGCTTAGAGTCCACATCAAATTAGTATTTGGGGACAATATGAAGAGATTGATTATGGCAAATAATGCCCATCCAATTGCTTGTGTACTTTTAACTGGGAAAATACAAAAACCTAAGGTAGGAAAGGGGTGTGTGAATCAGATGCTGAGTCTCTCTCCTCCTAGTTGCGCTTTTCATGGAGCCTTCTGCTTCCAGGGTAATGTATAATCACAAACTTTAGGGTGTTTCTTTACTGAAGAAGAACATGCATTGCACATGTTACCAGATGATGTGAAGGTGGTAATTGTTGATTCGCCTGGCTCTCCCCAGAAGTGGTATCAGAACTAGGTAGGGTAAAAGTGACTCTGGCAAGCTTTAAACTGAACTACAACAAATAAGCAGTAGAGGCTGCTATCGGGGAGTAGTGGTGAGCCGAGGGGTGTTAAAAAAAGGAAATAAATAAAAGGGGTGGGGAATTACCTTCCTTGCAGCTGGCTCTCCTCAGTCCTCTTTATTCACTACAAAGGAACAGGAAGCACCCAGGCTCCCAGACTCCCTAAAGCCAATCAGTTGTGATTGGTCTGAACGCCGTAGTTCAGCGCTCATATGGGGACAGGGAGCCTGTGCATGTTTCTCACCAAGCTGTGTATCATAGCCTGGTGGGGAACTTGCAAAGTGCCCATGACTGTTTGGCCGGCCTAAGACGGCTGTCCAAACCATCATGCGGACCTTACAGAGTGCCCACCACTCCTCCCCCTGCTCTGCGGTGAGCACAGCCCCGCCCTGCCCGCACCTTCACAGCACTAGACAATAGTGAAAAATATAATAATAACAACATTGTTATTATCATTTTACTTTTCTGTGGGGCGGCGCTCCTCCGCCTTAGTGGAGAACACGCCACTGCAAATAAGGCGTGTGAAATCTTTCCTTGAGAGGAGATGGTTTTTATTTTCTAAAGGAATCACCATTGATTAAAAGGTCTAAGGGAAAGATTAAGTATTTATATATTTACATAGAGGAGACAAAACCATCAAGAAAGATCTAGCACGCTGCGTGAACCGGCTATTGTGGCGTCTCTTGATGCCACGATGGCCTTTGATACGGTGGAGTGGGCATACTTGTGGGCCGTGTTGGCCAAGTTCGGTTTTGGCAGCGGTTTTGTGAGCTGGGTGAGGTTGCTGTGCGAGGGGCCGCTAGCTAGTGTTGTGGTGAATGGTCGGGCGTCGACTCCGTTTCAGCTTGGAAGGGGTACTAGGCAGGGTTGCCCCCTGTCGCCTCTGTTGTTCGCCCTCGCCCTTGAGCCGCTGGCTGCGTGGATACGTTGGCACCCGGATATACGGGGCCTTCGGTGGTCGCCTGAACACGAGGACCGTATTTCGCTCTATGCCAATGATATCCTGTTGTATCTTGCCTCACCCAAGAAGTCACTTATAGTGGTCTGTGACGTACTCACATCTTTTGGTAGGAACTCGGGTCTCGTCATCAATTGGAGCAAATCGTACTTGTATGTTCTTAGTGGCGAGGTTCCACCGATCCCTAGAACATGTTCGATACAGATCGCCCAGCAGGGTTTCGTGTACTTGGGGATCTTTATCTCCATGGACTCGGCTGTGCGCTATGAGAAGAATCTGCTCCCCCCCCTGGCGCGCCTGAGGCGCGATGTTGAAGGTTGGCGGAGGCTGCCGCTCTCCCTCGTTGGGCGTGCGGCCCTGTTCAAAATGATGTCTCTCCCCCGCTTTCTCTACGCCTTACAGAATACCTTGGATTGGGTGCCGGCCAAATACTTTCGGGAGGTCGAAGGCCTCCAACGGACGTTGCTGTGGGATGGGCGGCCGCGAATTGCTATTGCAAAGCTGACGCTTCCATGGTACGACGGGGGCATTGCGCTCCCAGATATCCGTCGGTACTATTGGGCCACACAGCTGAGCGCGATCAATCATGGGCTTTATGGCCCTGCTCTCAGCCCTGGGTATGCCATGGACAGGTGGTTGCTGCGTGGTGGTAACTATTACAGGGCGTTGTACTCGCGATCCCTAGACTCGTCCCTCACGGGGCCCACCGCTGTGGCAGTGCGGGTGTGGAAGATGGCAACTGACTCGCTGGGCTGGAAGGATAAGCTCACCCTCGCTACCCCGTTGTTTGAATCGGAGAGATTGGGAAGGCTTTGGCATTCAAAAGGCTTTGATAAGTGGGACCTGATTGGCATCTCCAGGGTGGGTGATGTGCTGCATAAGGGGAAGGTGAAGTCCTTTGAGGAGTTGCAGACTGAGTATGAGCTGGGGCCCTCCGAGAATTTCAGATATATTCAGCTGCGCCACGCCCTCCGATCAGTCCTCGTGGAGGGTGAGAAGGTGCCTGAGTCCTCTCCCTTGGAGGACCGGGTCCTTGATGGCCACATGCCCGAAAGCACGATCTCGCTCATATATAAGAAACTTATAAACGTCCGGGCGGACATGCTTCTGGGGCTGAGGGACCAGTGGACTAGGGATGGCCTCGAGTTAGATGATGAGGATTGGCAGTCAGCTGTTTCTTCCCCTAAGGAGGTCGCGATCCCGTCGCGCCTGAGGCTGGTGCAGCTTAAAATACTGCACCGAGTGTATGTGACGGGGCCAAGGCTGGTCCACATGGGGTTCTCGGAGGACGGCCTGTGCAGGAGGGGGTGTGGTATGGTGGGTACTTTCCTGCACATCATTTGGGAGTGTGGTGTCATTGTGGAATTCTGGAGGGGAGTCCATGCAGTAATGGGGGAGGTGACAGGCATTGCTCTGCAGCCGGAGGCGCGGTGCTGTCTCCTGAATATCTGGGGGCCCACTGACCTCGATGAGGCGCGGACCCAATGGGTGACACTAGGTAACATGGTCGCTAAGAGGGATATCGCGCGATTGTGGGGCTCTTCGGGGCCCCCCACACTGACTGCGTGGAAAGAGAACATGGACTGGAGCATGTTTAGGGAGAAGACAGTCTACTGCTCTAGAGGCCGCCCCCGGAAGTGGCACGCCATCTGGGGGCGGTGGAATCAATACAGGGGGGGAATATGTCTTGCCCCTGATCTGGAACCGCCCGAGGGACAGCTTTCCCCCTGACCTTCTTTCCAGCACAGTCTGGTTTGTGAACTATTTGGGCCTCTGCTGTCCCCCCTCTTCCTCCTTACACTATCTTGTAACTGGTAGATGAATGGGGTCCGGCCTGCCCTGGGGGCTCTCACCATGGTTTTTATTGTTCTTGCCTTGCTGGGGTTTGCTGTGCTTTTCGTGTTTGTTTAAAATTGAACCTTTGCACTTCTCTTTGTACTTTGCTGGGGACGCATCACTGTTTCTAATCATCGATGCTGCCGAACCTCCGGGTTGTCGGCTGAATAGCTGTGTCCTGATTTTTAAATAAAGCTTTTTCAAAAACAAAAAAAAAAAAAAAGAAAGATCTAGCAGGATGGAGTAGTACTTAAACTTAATTTTAATTTTCTTGCAGTTTGGCAAATTGAGACGATACCAGTAAGATCAATCAAACATATGATACTGCAGGTACCTCCTGATAAAATAACGGTGTTGCCAAGAAAAGGGTACAAACTTTTAATACTAGGATTACTTAACAGTACAAATATTGATGCTCATCGTGACATCCTGTCCACCTTTCTATGTGGTTTTATCTTCAACCAATATGATACTGCCTGAATATAACGAAAACAAACTACTTGATAGGTTTCAGTCTCAGAGCACAAGGGGCTAAATATCTCTTAAAAATATGAAGAGCACCCTCTCCCTCCTAAAATAAAGCGAGGAAGAATAGGACTCAACATAATGAAGAATTCCAGTGAGTAATTGATGCAATATCCTGTTTTGTTACAAAATTACATATTTACCATTTAATAAAAGAGAAGAAGAAATCAACTTATTCTTTACATGCATTTTCTCATTTTTAAGTCTCGCCTAGCGATGCAGCGCATGCGCTGCACGCTTGGCGAGATCTATTGTCATCGATTTTTCTTTGGAAGGGGGAAAGGAGATGTGCACGTGTACGGATAAGAGATGTGCACGCGTACGGTGCACACGCATGGTGCACTTCCACTTTCTTTCTGTCATCAGAGTTTCACGTGACATCAAATACGCCTCATTCCACACTATATGGCGGTGTCTTGTGACGCCAGCCGGAGTGACAGCTGTGAGTGTCAATAGAGGAGGGGCGGGTCTGTTTGTACCGGCGGGGCGGGGCCTCAGAGACAGAGAGAAGACCAGCCACACCAAGGAAGAGCCAGGGTTCGGAGCCTTCTGGCGGACGCAAGATGATGAGCTTTCAGGCGGCACCCAAGGAGGCAGGGGCCGACGCCGACAAGCCCCTGACCGCGGCAGTTTCCAGCGCGCAGGACAATGGCATGACCTGGTGGTACCGCTGGCTCTGCAGGACGGCCGGGGTGTTGGGAGGCCCCCAAGGCTTTGTCCCCCTCATACAGCAGCCTGCCAGCTCACTTCATGTTGTCACGGATACCGGGGCTTTCTCGCAAGGACCTAGTGCATTATGGGTGTTGTAGTGATGATTTTTCCTTTGTTTCACCTTTCCTACGGACACTTGGGCTCTCTTGTGACGTGATGGATTCTGGGCATTCCAGTACGACTTGCATTGGTTGATTCAATTGGGGGTAGTATACCTGATGGTAGTGTTTCCTCCGAGAAAAGCACAGGATTGAAACATAATGTCAGTAATGATCAGGAGCAAGGTAATCACTCCAGCGCTACCTCTCTGGTGTGCAAAAGGTGGCATCGGTTTATGCCTCATTGTCCTGCATGTGGTGTCTCTGTCGCGGGTCCCACACTCAGCTGGAATGGGACATCGATGGGCGTGTTTTTTACTTGTTACTGGACGTTGCAAACAGATTTGCTTGGAAGGGCACCTGATAAGCCATGTTAAAGAGTGTCCAGGAAATTGGTGTTTTAAGAGCTTAACTGGGATTTAAGAAATTGGGTTGAGACGCTAACGTGTGTTTGTGTCCGGACCCCTCCCCGAGGCTTCATAGAGCGCCTAGACAGCTCAGTGTGTGACAGGCACTCATGAGCTGTTCACGTACTAGTGGCGGGATAAGGGGTAGCTGGTGCAGAGCGTGTCATACTGACGCGCTCTGTGTGTGTGTGTGCGCGCGCATAAACTCTGCCCCGCATCGCCCCCGGGTGACAGACAAGCCCAAGAAGAGTCACCTCACCAGGAGAGGTCACCTCAGGAGGACCAGGCACCACCATGCTTTAATCACAAGCACCTCTTTGCTGTCAGATCTCATTTACTACCTCACATAAAAACAGTTATTAAAAACTGCTATCTTTTTCTCGCCTAAAAGCGCAATGTTAGACTATATTCTGAGTACAAACATTGCCTGCCTTTCACATAACACAAAATATATAAGAATTAATATTCAAACATTACATAACGGGGCGCGAATATGGGCACCGCAGGTTGAACATCCATAGATGGTGAAGTTAGTGCTCAAGTTAAAAAATATAAACTTTCAATAAAAATATTGGTTTCTGTTGATGTTTTACATCTGCTGCGTTGGCGTTTGAAACAAGCATTTGCAATGCAATAGTTTCATTTTCAAGAGTTTAAGCTATTGGCATTGTAAATGACAATGCCTTTTATTTATGTTTAAAAAACAACACATAAATAAAAGTCATTGTCATTTACAATGTCAATAGCTCAAACTCTCGCAAATACGAGACCTATTGCGTTGCAAATGCGTGTTTGCATAGGAATGTCCTCATATTTAGCTACATTTTCATTGAATACCATATAATAATTTTGTGAGGCTAATAGAGAATAAATATTGACTCTAGACCAGGGGTCTTCAAAGTGTGGGGCGCGACCCCCAGGGGGGCCGTGAAGTGATGGAAAGGGGATCGTGCATTCCCGGTCACACTTCTGCGAGGCACAAGGGATTCAGCCCCCCTCCTCCCCCGTAGTGTGTCTCAGCTCGAGCTGCTGTGGGCTCCGCAGGGCTTTCTGCAGTCTTATCTCCTGAGATTTTCACAGGTCGTTAAGGACCATTTGCAGATTTACATACCTTTTGTAAAGTGGTTACTGATTTTTTCCAGTTCCAGTACCCCCTGGGCCCCAACTCTGCCTTTTCCTTACATTTGTATTTTACAGTTACTGCAGTAGTGTGAGAATGCATTTCATGAAAATAAATATAAAGTAGGTTTGCAAGAAGAAAAATACCAGCCATTTGATATTTAAAGAGCCTGCAAAGGCATCCTCTTGACACTAAATGGGATTGTAAATAAAATCATATGCATTCATTCGTAATGTGACTTTTCTGTCTTTGTTCCCTTTAATTATCAGTCATGGATCATTGAGGCAGCCCTAGAACACAATTAAAAGTGCTTTCTATTTATATTTGTTGTTCCAAGTACGCACAGATGAGTGCTGAAATATACAGCTTTAGGTGACTGCTTATTTTTGTACCGTCTGGGACATCAAAATAATGAGCAGGCAACCCTAACCATAGGACTGGAAGTGTGTTGCAGGATCAGCATATTATTTATTTCCTCCACCCTCGATCCCTGATTAATGTCATAATAGCAATAGTTTAACTTATATCTTACACCCTACGCTGCCGTCAATAATATGCTGAGTTACTTCAAGTGTTTGGGAATGCACCCTGCATTCAGAGAACTCACTTCTCATTCTCGCACTTCACTTTCACGCTCACCCTGCACTCACAGCGATCGCAATGCACTCACACTGATCACCATGCACTCACATCATTCACCCTCACACTGCACTCACAGTGATCACTCTGCAATCACAATGCACTTGCGTTGTTCACCCTGTACCTCAGCCTGCAGTCACACCACTCATATGCACTCATGTGACACCTCATTCACCTGTCCCCTCACTGCTCAATTTGCAACTTGCTCAAACAACCCCATCATTAACCATGCATTCATTCGTCCCACTCTGCACTTACATCCGCACCCAAATTCATGGTCACCTCACTCACCCTGCAGTCACTCCTCTTTCCCTACTCTCACGCTGTTGCATCACTCACCGTGCACTCACATGGGCACACTTCTCATCCACAGAGTGCAGAGGGTTAATGTGCCTGCTACAAAGAACATGTACTATGCAGATCACAGAAATGTGAGTAAACTGAGTAGCACTATAAATAAAAAATGTTGTCAGAAAGGTGCTACAGAGAGATGAGGTGCTTTGTTGGTGAGTGGTAGTGAGGGAATTTATGGAGCAGGAGGAAACGGGCATGGGGCACCAAAAAAGACTTGCGCTTTGTGTGGCCAGTGCTATGGCCAGCCCTGCCTGGGAGTGTAGGCCCCCTCGCGAAGTTTGGGTCTAGTCGCTCCCATGCTTCTGCCTACTACTATTATTATTTACATTTGTAGTGTGCTGCTATTACCAAAAGGTGTCCTGGGGCTAATAGCCATCTGCTGCCTGAAGGCAAATGAGAAACATACAGAAGGGGAAGGAGAACCAGCCAAATGGGGTGACCTACAGAGCATAGAGCCAGGTTTTTATATCTTCCTAAAGGATAATAGATTCTTGGTGGAGCGAAGCAAAGGAGGGTGGACGTTCCATAACTGTGTGGCCTGCACCAAAACAGCAAGACAGACAATTCGTGCCTTCCTGAATTAGGGAACAATAAGCAGAGTGGCACAGGCCAAGAGGAGCATACGGGTCCAACCCGTGTGCTCGGTGAGGAGAGATGAGAGGATGAGAAAGGACAGCAAGGGAGTGAGGGAATTTGATTGAAGAGGTCAGGGATGAGGAGAAATGTGAAGTGCTGAAGGGAAGTGCGGACACGCAAGAAGTGAGTGTGAGGGAAAGTTGAGGGCACAGAGGAGGGCTACTGTCAAACTGTGAGAGAAGATAGCTGAGAGATGATCTGTGACCTAAAAAGTAATTTGATACGACTTGGGTGAGGGACAGCAGCGATCGGGGAAGAGAGGGAGTACTGGGGTGGGTGCTGAGCAGTGATTAATTTGTAATTAAACATGTGCCAGGAACCTCACCAGTAGGCCACTGCAACTTTAACCACCCACCCATTGCCTTGCATGTGCGGCCAATGTCAATACCTATGCAACTACCAACCATAACACTGTACAAGTGTGACTATTTCAAGCCCACAAAGCTATAAGAATGGCATGGATGTCAGGAGTTTATAGTTTTTAATGTATATTGAATTAATAAACAGCTGTTCTGCTCATCTCTAAATTACACAGACAGAGCCATCAAGTGGCATGTGGCAGACGGTCATATTGCCAGTGTGCACAATTAGGTGCCAGTGCGGAGCAACAGAAACCACCTTCTCAAATTAAGCACTGGTGCTGAGGTAACAGGGGAGAGGGACATTGGTTCAAGAAGGTGTGAAAAAACAAAGGAGAGATGTGAAAGATGAATGGGGGACTGGAGAGGTGTAAGATATAAATAGACAACAATTTGAACGGAGAGACTTGAGATGAATGGGAAGTGCAGATGGGCACGGGAGGTGACAGGGCCAGAGAGGCCATGAGATAAATACGAGAAACTGTTAGAGATGAGGGCAGTGAAAAGGCAGAATGGCAAGAGGTGAATAAGGGTGAAGTGAGAAGTTGAATGGGGAGAGTTTAGAAGTTGTAAGAAGGGGTGAAAGAAAATGGCCTGCAAAGTGAGAGAGGGATCCAGGAGAGGAGAGGAGAGTGGGATGGAAGGGAGGGGTGAGAGGAAAGTGGCATGGGTAAATTGCTTAACTCTGCACAAGACCGCCAGGGTTTTAAGGGACCCCTGCTGCTCCCGGCCAGGGCCAGGTGAGCTTCTAATGTGGCAGCACATATTCCTGCGGAGTGGAAGGCCCATCTCAAAGGTTGACTAAACATCTTTCTGATGTTAATTGCTGTATTTTGGTTATAAACTGGTTCTGATGGGGTGAAATCTTTCCTCAGTGTTACTGTGTGCAAAAAAATTAAAAATAATGAAGCAATTCTATCCCAAAATAACGCTGCATCACATAACATTATTTAAATTTTCTTCCCACACAATTTAGTCAAGCCTGTCGTGTAATTTGGTCCTCACCTGCCTCGTAGTTCCAGAAGCCCTGCCTACAGGTTTAGAAATGTTTATCAGGAGGGGGTCCTTACGACTGAAAATGTTGACAGGGGGATCTCGGCACCCAAAAGTTTGAAGACCTCTGCTCTAGACCAAGGAGTAGCAGAAGATCCTCATCCTGGGATCTTCACCCTCCGCCTGGGACGAGTCCTGGTCGCCCCCCGCCCTGGGCAGCGCACCCAAACCAACAGACCACGCACGCAACCTGGGCTTCATCCTGGACTCCTCCCTCTCCATGACCAGACAAGTCAACGCCGTCTCCTCATCATGCTTCAACATCCTGCGCATGCTACGTGAGATCTTCCGGTGGATCCCCACCGAGACCAGAAAGACGGTCACCCAGGCCCTCGCCACCAGCCGTCTGGACTACGGCAACTCCCTCTACGCCGGAACCACCGCCAAACTCCAGAAGAGACTCCAGCGGATTCAGAACGCCTCAGCACGACTCATCCTGGACATCCCCCGTCGCAGCCACATCTCCGGACACCTGAGAGATCTGCACTGGCTCCCGGTCAACAAGAGAATCACCTTCCGTCTCCTCACCCACGCACACAAAGCCTTACACAACCAAGGCCCAGGATACCTCAACAGCCGCCTCAACTTCTACGCTCCCACACGCCAGCTTCGATCGACCGGCCATGCCCTCGCCGCCGTCCCCCGCATCCGAAGAGCCACCACAGGAGGAAGGTCCTTCTCCTACCTGGCCGCCAAGACCTGGAACTCCCTCCCGACCCACCTCCGCCTGACCCAGGACCACCTTGCCTTCAGGAAGCAGCTCAAGACCTGGCTGTTTGAGCAGTAGCGGACCCCCCCTCCCCCAGCGCCTTGAGACCCTCCGGGTGAGTAGTGCACTATATAAATGCCTTGATTGATTGATTGATTGATTGATTGATTGAAATGTTCGCGTTTGAAAAAACATTTTGTTCGCGCTACAGTGGTTTTGAACACCTTAGGTGCAACATTTCAGACTTGTATGTGTATGACAAAAAGGAAGACACATCTATACTTCTTAGCTTTGACAGTTTGCTCGCATTGATGGTATAGAAAAATGCTTAATATTTCTGATTTTCTTGCATGTTTTAGTTGAACACTTCTATGTATGTGTCATGCTAAATTATGTTTTGATATGGTTGTGATATTTGTATAACACTGCCTCCTAAATATCCACCTGCCCTTCCTTTTTCCTTTCCTTCTTTTACCCTTCAGCTGCCCTAATCTGTTCTCTCTCATCGTTTTTTTATTTTTTATCTTTTCTGTTTTTATTCGGACGTTCTATGACTTTTGTTCCCTTTTGCCATGTACTGATCAGTTTTCTTTTGCATCATCATTTTAAATGAAAATGTAATTAAATAACGTTGACATGTAGTGTGTGTACATAGCTATCTCACCTATAAAACAAAAAATTAAAATGCACCATATTAAGTGCCATGTTTAAGAATAATTAGATTTATATGAGGCTATGGAAATGTGGATTGAACACACGACTCTTCGAAAGTGTCATACAAAGAAAATGCAGTTAAAAACAAAAACACAACTGATTTATCATTTTTTTTCTTATAAAATTATTCCTGTTAGTAGGATGCAAGCAACGATGATTTGATTTTAGTTTGCCAGAAATGCCATAATGTACGGATTTTTTTTTTCAACTGGAAAAGTAAGTTCTGAAAACTAAAGCATCATGCCTCTTGTTGTTTCAGTGGGTGCATTCCTTGCTACGTATTAGCGCCATTATTAGCGTCATTACTGTTTGCATGAACACCCCGAAGACTTTCGAACATTATCCTCCTCTCCAGTATGTGACCTTTGCCCTCGACACACTGCTGATGTTTCTCTACACTGCGGAGATGATAGCAAAAATGCACATCAGAGGCATCGTTAAGGTAAGTTTATGGTTGTATGTTTCCATTTGAGCCATGGCATGAATTTTAGACCATCCGTTCCACAAATGATTAAATGAGCTCTAGAACATTTAATGAATAGAGTGGGTTTTCTTGTATCACAAACTTTTGGTAAAGCCATCAAACAAAGTCCCACACTGGTTGTATGGACCTTTGATTGTCCGCAAGAAGTGTAAGAAAGGAGCTAACATCAAAAATACATTAGGAGTACAGTAAAACCAATATGACTCCACAGAAATGACAGAGAGGGTGGTATCCAAATCTTAAGAGTATTATTAATAATTTTATTTTCTGTTACATATCAAACCAATCAGCAAAACTGATACAACAATAGAGCAAGCACGTACATATTTAAATGGTATGCAATTGCAATCTACATTTACATATAATCAAAAATCAACAAGCAAACAGAATGACATACAGTGAGCAAAATATGACCCAAGTAGGTTCCATAAAGGAACTTCCCTTTTTTTAAATCTAGTATGGAAAATGGCACGGAGAAATTCAATTAGAAAGGTGTCAGCATCAGATGAACTAGTGTAAAGGTTCAATGGAGAGAGTCTGAGTATTCAAGCATGAAGCTTAACACAGGGCAGGGGAAATCAGCAGAGTCGAGAAGAGGTCTTCTCTTAGCAAATTCAGGATAGGGTCTGGTCTACTATGCGAAAGAGCGTACAATTAAAGCATGAAAGACTTTTCTAGAAGGCATTTCCTTATCATCTTCAACAACAAACCAATCAAAAGACAGTGCTCTTAGGTAGTTGGAAGACTCCCTAGTTTTCCAGCTACCATTAAAGAAGCAATCATCTGGACAACCTTGGATGTAACATCAGTTTGTTCCTACTGGTAAAGGATGGGGTTTCCCATTGTTTCAGTCTCCATATCCGAGGTAAACAGTTAATTAAAAGTTCAGTGATATGCTAGTCTAAAACAATGGACAATTAACTTATTTAAAGCTAACGATGACATAGATAAGACACCCACAAAGAAAGCCAAAAACAAGACACTTACAAAACATTTTATATAACGTAATGTGTGCACTGAGGCCTGTTTGCAGATTAGGTCAACACTAGTTGTAAATTACCGTATTCTAAATGAATATGGTTAGTAAAAGTGATTAATCAAATGACATTTTAAAGAAAGCACACATTTTCTTTTGTAGTAAGTACATTATTATAATTCAGCAATATATACGAGTGGCTCTCATTAAAGAGATATACAGCCACTTACTGCAATGGGTTAATAAAATGCACACACGTTGATACAGTTGAACACACATTGAGTATATACATTGCATATAAAAGGGTGGGCACTAAATTATGGTGCTCCATATGTAGACTTAAAATATTTGCCCAAAAAGTATTGATTGATGTACATTTTGAGTGACACAAAGAATCCATGAAATTCTGACTAAGGGATTAACTGACAAAAGGTAATTGTTACCACCAATAACCGAGCATGAATGTGCATTTTCCATTATTTAAAAATAATGTTTTATGGCATAGATGGATCTACTAAATTATTTTCAACAGATGTGAAAGTGTACCACAGGTGGAAAAGTCTCAGGGTCTGTCCTATGGTTGCTTCAACCATTATATTTTGGTTTTAGGTGCGAAAGGCAAATAACAAATGGGAAAACGTGTGTGTGTGGGTGTGTGTTGGACGGTTGTATATTACAATACTATAAAAACTGTTGACAGAAATATAATCTGACTTAAATATTGTGTCCTAAACATTGTTTAGATTTTTTTTGTCCCATTGGGTGGAGAATCTATATTAGAACTTTGGAATGTTGGGAGCTCCATTGAAGACAATGGAGTGCTCCCTGCTTCTACAGGCCGGTAAAGGCCCACAGAGCAACATTCCAATGTTTTACAAAGGCCTCTCAGAGCTCGAGGGGATTTAAATCCCCTTGAGCTTCGAGAAGCCTTTGTTTTATTTGTTAGAACATTCTGCCCTCTAGTGGCAGAATGTTCTAATAGCCTTATAGCCCTTCGTAGCAGGGCTATACCGGCTATTAAAGACCCTCACCTTTGTTAAAGTCCTTTGCCTTCGGCTCGGGCCTTTAACGCGGGAGCGGGCCTTTAATAGCCAGCATAGCCCGCTACCGCGGATACAGACCTGCCAATCCAACATTCCAATGTTTGTTTTTCTGTTTCTTCCTTTTTAACTTAGGACATTTTAGAATTTTCTACGGACAGTAGGTGTAATGTTGTAATGGCATTTTAGCCTGCTGCCTTGGGTTGTGAAAAACACTTTCTGTGATTACAAGCTCTTGCCTGTAGCTCAAACCCATAACTCAGCTCCAGGGCCTTTAACAGTCAGCATAGCCCTCTGTAGCCAGCAATAATTTTATATTTGAGTACTGGAATATTAATACCTCTGTTGAGACAATGAAGTGGCTGCGCTCTAATAATTCCTGGTATACCACTTCTGCTCCAGCAGTCCAATGTTTGTATTTCCTTTTCTACTGTTTATTTTTTAGCTTTCTACCCTTAGAGGGTGGAATTTTCTGATAGCATTGTAGCCCACTGCTGAGAACTTTAACATTTGTATGAGCCCCCTCCTTTGTCATAGGTCCTCACCTGCAACCCCAGCTTATATCTCGGTATGAAGGATTTTAACAACTGGTATAGCCTTTGGCAGTGGTCTATAATGCTACATTGGTAACTCCAATGGGTCAATACCTTTGTAAACAATATTTAGGACATAATATATTTGATTGGCAATATTTAGTCTACAATATTCTGGTACCATACCATGTAGGCCAGGAAGCATTTTAAAGTGGATAAAGGAAGGTTAGCGAGTCATGCCAGTGGCTTAGAGTACAGCAACAGGGTGGATAAGAAATGCTCCAAATAACTGGAAAATCTATAAAGCAGGTGAGGCAATGGATAGTTAAAAAGCATGTCATCTGCCTATGAGATTATTTGCCTTTGGTAGAAACATTATTACATTTCCACCTCCATGTGGCTTATTTCTGAACTTTATTAATTGCCAATGGCTCACTGAATATTTATCTATAGCAGGGGCGCACAACATATGTTCATGAGGGCTGAATCAGTAACAGATTTTTCAGTTTCCCCACCTAGCATATATTTACATAACAAGAATTTAAATGAAACTCATCTACATAGTTACTAATCTGGATTCCCCCCTCTTGACATTCATTAAACACTCCTAGTCTATAATCTATTTGGTTATCAGTTGTGCAGGATGCGAGGCCCTCACAGGTAATAAGTCGTTACTGGGAACCAAGCACCCTGATTTAGCACTTGACACTCTCAGGGTTGTGAAGCAGAGCAGTCCAAGGTATTCTTAAGGGAGGTGGTGTGAGCTAGTAATCAACATTTGATGGCATGCAATGATATCACTCAATAAATGATTGTCCAGTCAGTGCTTTTTCTTTAGAAAATGGGAACGTATATTTACTTCACACACCCTAGTAAATACTACACATTAATTGACAAATATACACCTAAGACAGATACTTTAGATGACATTATGAAATCACATTTAATCCTGGGATCATGATCCTCAAAACCACAGTACACCTCACCTATACCAGACAGCATATCAAAATATAAGGGGGTATCATTTTAAATAAAACAGTCCTATTGGTTTTGTCAAGGATCATCACATATATAATTATCACATATATAATCAAAGGCACACTTGCACTAAAAAAGGCCAAGAACCCACATGTCAATATTCATCAACATATCCATAATAACTATGTGTATATGCAATAACTATTGTCAATGGGCATTTCAATATTGTTCAACAATCTTTGTCGATAATGACGGTTAATAAGGTAACTAAACAACAGGGGCTATATCATGCATATGGTGCATTTTCCTTGTTTGTGCCAGGCTCACCATTTAAAGGGTGTGCCCAGCGCAGAAAAAGAAAATGGGACATGTTAGGATGGATGCACTGTCCCCAGGGCAGCCGCGAATTCGTGCTGCCCCGGGGGCAGCGCATTCATGTGAAAAATGGAGCAGCTGCTTTGAAGCCACTCCGTGTTTCACAGTGCAGGTGGAAACCCACTTGCACTTTTAAGGGGGATTAGAGGACCCCTTCAGCTGGCTGCAGTGAGTGACTGCACCCACCTGCAAGGGGATGTCTGGGGCCTTCTTTGCCTCTGCGCCCACGTCTGTAATACGGCCTGGGTGCAGAGGCAAAAGGATTCCCTCATTTGCATGGGGCCACGCCCCCATGCAAATGTGGGAACACCCTCTGATGATAGCTTTATGTGCACCAGCGCTATCGGTATTACAGAAGGGGATGCACAAGCTTCTGTGGCCCCCTCTGTAATACCAAAGATCCACGGGCTGCAAATCCCGTTGCACATCTTGGGCACTTCTGTAAAACTGCCCTAGGTGTCTGTGTCCAATTCATACACGTTCAAGCCACATAAAATGCAGCCAATGAATCAACCCCCTAGAGGTTGCTGCACTCCCAACTGTAGTGTTATATTTCATATCAGTACCCTGATATAGGTCCAGGGAACATCGTACACTTTTCCTACATCATCTCCCGTCATTTCATCTGAACGAGCCTTATAAGAACATAACTCCAAATAAGGACAGAATGCTTTATACGGACATAACGCCTTATAAGGACTATAGCCTTATATGGACTAATCCTTTCACCTAGTTCCATGCCGAGGGTGGGTTTTTCCCAATCGATATTGCTAAGATGTCATGCTTAGCACATATAAATAATTGATGAGTACACTCTCCAGGAGGTATACTTCAGCTCTCCCATCGATGCAAAAGGTTTAATCCCCAACGCCATCCTCATACTGAACAATGGGTAACACATGTACATAGACTGTATAAATACAGTACCTCTTGCTATCAGAAAGCAGGAGGGAACCGAGACTTCAAGGCCGACACACTGACCAGAGACGCTGCGGCTCGGGCATGCCATCGCTCCAGCTGACAGTGGTCTTACTATCCCTTGCAGGGTGTCCAACTCAAGTCTAGGACGCAGTCCCACACTCTTACTATTCAGGTATGGGGGTTCAACTAAATCCTAGAGGGATTCTTGGCTCTTAGGCTCTTAGACTCTTAGACTCTTAGATCTTAGGATCTCAGGCTTCGGCTCTTTCACACCTACTCACATGCTAGGTACACTTAGGTACAACTAGTCAGGCATCTTAGGAGTACGCACTTTATTTTATAAATGCATTTTATATTCATGTATGTGTTCATGACTGTTGCAAAATGGTAGAACAATACTATTCCTTTTTATTCACTGTACTGCTGGTTCTATATCTCTGCTACTGTGTTACAGTTGTAACAGCGCACCTATTTTACATGAGAATAACAACGGTACAATAAATTCTTATTGTAAACACGGTCGACTGATTCTTCTATGTATCTCTCTGAGCAAAACAAGCAAGCACGAGTGACTGGGTGAAAAGTAGTATATTGTTTCCACGAGTGTGGGGTTATTGTGTTCTGAGGTTGCCAAAAACGAATCTCTCTGATAACAGGAGATTCTAGTGGCACTGCGAGCTAGTTAATGCAAAACATAGGCTAACATATGCGGCGGGGGTGTACGAAGTCCGTCTGCCACCAGACCCACAGGATATGTTATCCGTAAACAGCGTAGGTCCTGCATGAAAGGGTACTATTGGAACTACCCTACAGTAGAACAAAAGCTGCAGCCTTGGGAGTGCTTGAAAAGTCAATGAGAAAGTCAGGGTTGTCATAATCGTACTGACCCCAGAAACTGAGGGTGGGTTTCCTTCTTGGGGAAAGCTGCTGCACTCCCGCAGCCCGCACTTTCGTTTAATTGCTGGTGGGCCCCCTCCCGGTTTTGTGGCCGCTGCAATGAAAAAAACCATACACAAATTGGAAAGCCCTGTATTGTGTTATGAGATGCTTCCCCTGGGGGCCGTGAATATTGTATGAGCGGATCTGGGCTCTTTCCTTTGTTGTGCCATACGGGCTCGAACAGCACAACTTCCTTTTTATATTTTTATTTGCGGTACCTTGTCTCACCTCGGCAATCCCATATGGTTTGTTCATTGGGGGCAGCCCAGGGAAGCTACCGCCAGCTGCCCCTGCCACCTCCGGACCAGCCCGGTATTCTCCTTCTGCTGGCACAGGAGGCGACAACACCCTTCTCCCCGGGAGGCTTCCTTTGTGGTGGCCACCCTGCCATGGACATGGGGACAGTCTTGCCACAGCTGGGGTAAGCGTGGCAGTGCTCCCCTTACTCTATTTGGTGTTGGGGACCAGAGATGGGTTTCAGGGCCCCTACCCCTCTTCTTAGAGGAGTGTGACGGCACTCTCCCTCGACTGTGAACATCGAGGGCTTGGAAATGGGGGTCCAGAGCCCCTTTTCTCTTTGTTGAGAGGGCATGAAAATGCTGCCCAAGTCTTATTGCATCTGCCCTGAAGCATATGGGGAGGGGGCCTCTCGCACATCCCCTCTGTGAGTAAAAATGACAGAATATTCCTTGTGCCGACCCATGGGCACGGGCCCACCATAGAGGCAATTTTAGCAAAAGCGGCAGAGCGCCATGTTCTCGGCTTCCCAAGGGAGGGGAGTCAAAAGTTCAAATTCTTTAATAAGCCATGACTTGGGCCTGAAGTGCCAATTTCAAAGTTCCTGGGTTCATTTTTCTCCTGATGGCGAGCTCTAGCCACCAGGAGCAGTTTTAGCAGACATCATCACCTCTAAGGTGGTGTGTATTGCAGGAAGTAGGTTCCACTGGCTCCTGCGCCAGCTCTCCTCCTGGTCTTTTCCTCTGGGTGCAGAATTTCAGATCATTCCTACAACTGGTCCTCAAGAGGGCAAGCTTCACTGTCCCTTGGAGAGATTCACCGGTCCTGGGGTCAACTAGAGGCAGAGTCCTTAGTCCTTTTGGGCATCAGGAGCATGTTCTTCCAATCGTCCATGGCTGTTACAGTCCCAGGGTCCATCAGCAAAAAGAAAAAAAAACCTTTCTCTTCCTTGTGCAAAGGTTTTTTAAAGGGAGGTGGAAGGTTCTAGAAGCCAGGCACCCCTGGCCAATCCTAGGGTGTGACATCACCTCTCCATTCCTGTCCCAAACATCCTGCACAGTATACTGGAACAGTTCAAAAAGGCATCATCCAGGAGTCACTGGTCACATATGCTCTTGGGGCCTCAGTTTTGCCCCTCACTGACATCACTGCCAGGGCCTTTCCCACCAAAATTCAAAGAGGAGCCCTTTCCTGTTTTGACTGCAGTTGTCTGGGTTTTGTCCTTTTCAGTGGGCCTTGGCTATCTACAGCCCTGGTACAGTGTGACAAGTAAAGATGCAAATTCTCTTCTCCACCCCTTCCTCCTCAAGAGGAAAGCACTGTTAATTACTCATTTTTTGTGGGCTGGCCTTTGTCCCCTCTTCTGGGGAGAATGTAAATAACTTGGCCCAGCAGGGTGAAAGAAGGCCTGGGTTTTGATCCTGAGCTGAGCCAAAGAACTATGATAATACTGGACAACCCATGAAGTGTACATGTATGGTCTTGAGACCTGGGAATATGAACTGGGCACATACTTTCCACCCCAGTTTCTTATCTCATGGGACTTTGTAGGCCTAAGGGAAGGGAAACTGCACTCTTTTATTTTGTTCATTAAATATTTGTTGCCATGAATGCAAACAAAACTCTCTTGTATTCATTGATTGCTTGCCTAAATATCAAAAAGGTCTATTCCCTAGAACCTTTATTGTTCATATATAACTCATATTCTACGGCACATCTCAGGTTAATATCCAACCTAACAGAGTCCCCTCTGTGCCAGCATACTTGTACGCAGTTACTGGGCTGCACACAATGGTAGTCTCACATGTGCAGCCCGCACACATGTGCATTCTCTTGTGCACACATGTTCATATGTAACCACCCAAGTGCCCCTTACCATAGCTGTGTCTGAGCAGTCTTATGTTAAAAGGCAGACCCGGTGGTAAACAGGCGCCGTCCATTTGCCATGTGATTACCGTGGGGAGGCACATGTAGTGAGACTCACCCACAGTAAAAAGTTAAAAACTGGGTGAACGTAAGAGGCAAGAAATCCAGACGTACTAAATGAGTGGAACCCATTTTGCAACACTGTAACATAGTTGACCCCTCTTTCATGCTCTGCATCAAAGGTGTAAGTGATTGCATTAGATAATAGAGAACGGGTGATTTGGAAAGATTTTTTTCTTCCGTCCATTTTATTTTTCATCATATGTTTTTGTTTGTGCCATTCAGAAGCAAAACCATGAAGGCAATCTCTTTTTGCATAATAATCCATGTTTCTGTTGAATGGATATAGCATATATCCTTCGTTTGAACGGATATGTGAGTAGTCTGATACTGATTAAAAAAATGGCAGCTCCTGTGGCTAAGGTATTCTACTGAAATAGAAACTTCTGTGAAAAAAAGAAGGAAAACATTTGTTTCTAGTTATACAAAAATCAATAAAGTCCTTTCATCGAATATTACTAGTTGAAATTTAAAAGTATCCAATTATTATCCCATGCTCTGCTTACCAATGTTTAGGTAGTGTGTAATTGGCAGCTTAATTTTTAAAGTCCTCCTCAATTATTAGAAGCAAAGTTTTTGGAGGAAAAAAGATTTGTTAAGATAAAGGACCATGTTGTTGCATGCAAAAAGGCCAAGGGTTCTGAATTTTCTGTACTAACATATGTTAACACAGGCATTCACAAATGTTATTTGTATATGTTGCATGCAGAAATGCTGTTTAGCACATTCAAGTTAGATATATTGGGTTTGCCACTGCTGGGAGAAAAGCAACAAAGTCAGACTGTTTTCTTTATGGAATGCATATAGGAGATAAAACATTTAACATGATAGTGTGATGATGGAATGTACATTCCAAATGCAAAATATTCCCACATGCATTCCAGTGGAAGCCTTTCCTTGAATATGGAATGATGCGACAAACAGTCAATAGCATGATGTGAGAGAAAAATACTGGAGCTTAAGCCTAGTTTGTGAATGAGTTAAAGAATTTGTAGCAACAAGCAGGCAGCTGTGGTGGCAAGCCAGACCCAAAAATGCAGGTGAGGGTAGAAAGCAAATATGTGATACCAATGTTTAAGAAATAGCACACAACCATACAAGAAGCACACACAAGAAGATACTTCCTTAAATTAAACGTGTCAGCCTCCAAGATAATGTTTTCTTCTACCGGACCCCCACATTAGGACTGCACCCATTTTAAAGAAAATATTTAACCATATTATTTTATAAAATATAAATGATTATTTATTTCAAAAGATCAATAATACATGTAAATTAATATGCTATTTCTAAGGTTTAGACTAGTGTTTCCCACACTGTACATCCGGACCCACTGGTGGGTCCGGAAAGTCTCAGCAATGCATAAAGATGCCTTTGAATTCTGTGTTTATCTTGTCACATTTGCCAGTGCTTCAAAGCCTGAGGACAAACATCAGGCTATGTCTTCTGACAAATTGCTGCTTATTCTTTTAACATGGGATTAATGTTTACTTTTCTTTCTCTGACTGCAAAGTGAGAGTAGTTCTTAAAATTAATTATGTGGCAATCTTGCCGGAGAAAAGTGACCACAAAAAATAAATACTTGTAAATGAACTATTTGCATTCAGCAGTTAGGAAATGTGGAAGTGTGATGGAGACAGAGACTTTCAGAAGATTAAAACAAATCAAGACACTTTACTTGGTGATGCACAAATGATAAATATTCATAGAAACCTTATTTCCACACATTATCAATTGAGCGCTATATGCTACATAGTTTTATCAGTCAAACTGTATGTCTGTGCAAAGTTAGTGGCCATTACAATGGAAAATGTGCTGTCTGTAAATGACAACGCGCTACCACAGATGCTTTAATTACTTTATAAACTCGCCCTCCTCTTGTCCCTTAAATATAGGTGGGTTGTGAAAGTTTGTCGTTCTAAAATGTGGACTGTGGTTCCAAAAGGTTTAGGAACAACAAGGTTTAGACTCATATGTCCACTGATCATTGCATGGCTTTGTGAAATTTTTCATACCTTAGGAATATTCTATAAAATTTAAAGGACAGACCAGTATTATGAAGCGTGCACTGGGAGTGCCAAGTTAAGATCCAGTGTCTGCCACAGCTTGGTCTGACTGGTGTCATAAGTGGCTGAAGAACTGGAGAAGTGGTATTTCACCGACTTAGACAGTGGCACATGGTGGCTTTTCACAGGAATGAACGAGGCATGTGCTGCTTTCTGCTGGACCTGTAGCAGCAATAGTTGAGATATCTAAAGTAAATACCTGAACATAAAGCAATAGCGTACACAAACCAATATAACAACACACGACAACAAAACAGTCAAACAGAATTTAACACAAGAAATACAGTACAAGAGTAAACACATTACACAATACAGTACAAAGGCAGAGCAGCATAAAAACAACAGAAAATACCACCACCACAACGAAATGCCACATAATAAATGTGTAAAGATATTTTTGTCACACATTACCACCTCAAGAGTCCTGTTGTAATAATATAGTGGTAAGAGGTGTTTCGAGAAAGCACTGCCTTAAATAACCACTGAGGACATGAAACAGTCGCAGTCATATATTTTTTGTGATCCTACCCTCGTTGTCTTACCACTAAAAATGCTGAATGAATGCTTACCATTTCTTATTTAACTGGCAACAGTGTTATGGCATATTTGTCAATAATATAGCACACATCTGTTCTCAAGCTATATTTTGCATTTCTTATATGCTAAAATGTATTTGGTATTCTGTGTCACAGCACACTGAGGCTGCCAGATTATGCCAATCCTCTGTAATGTGTAGTTACCTTAATATGCAATATATCGTTAGCATTATATATGGGGTAAAGTGCCCCCTGTTGTACCTAATAAGGCTATTGCAAGTCACCGTTGAGATTGTAACCACACAGAGGAACCTGGCCATTGGCCATGTTTCGTTATACGGTCATGGAACTCCGAGGCAGGCAGGTTCTGATTTACGGAAGGGTAAAGGATGATCCCTTTGACAGTGCAAATGCTGCACATCCAATTGAAGGGCAATTCTTTAAAGAATACTAAAGCAGCGGGCAGGTCCCTGCAGTTTTTGAATGCTTTGGCTTAAGTCATATGGGTTGTTCGGTATTTGGACAAAATATTGGAACAAAAAATATTGTGATACAAAAATATTGTGTCAAGAATATTGACCTATCAAATATATCATTAGCAGGCATATCGAAGGTACAAATATCGCTTTTAGTTTTGTTTTTAATATCATTGTAAAAATATCGATGTACAAAATATTGTTGAATGTAATATCGTTTGTGTTAATTAGTGTGGAATTTATTGTAGTGTATTTCATCGTATATATGTGTTATTTAGATAATTTTTCAGTACTGAATTTGTTGAAATTCGTTTTTTAGTTGTTTTAAAGTATATAATGAACAGTTGTATACTTTTATTAGTACCAGGATATTGGATTTTAGGGGATAAGGGTGGGAAGATTTAAAAAAAATATATGTTTTAAATTTGAAATTTTTGTAAATAATTTTGACAGTGTGCAAATTATTCTTTTAAAATGTTTAACTTTATATTGTTATAGCAATATTTTTAATATATTTTAATTTGATGTTTGTAAAACATGTTAATGGTATTAAATATTCAAAAGAATTTAAAACATATTTTTTAAATAAAGTAGAATACTTAGAAAATATTTGTGTTAAAATGTAAAATGTTATTTTTATTGAGTATTCAAAATTACTTAAACCATTTAGGATTTAAAATGTTGATTTTAATCATAAAAATAATTTTTTTAAATCATAAAATGTATTTACATATATTTTTAACATTTGATTGTTCATTTTCCATTATGAGTTTATTTTCAGGTTGTTCTTTAATGATTTTTAATGTTGGTAAATTTATACATTTTTGTTAGTCATTAAAGTAATAATTGTGGGGGGGCGTGGCCAAGATGGCGGCAAGGAAGGACGCTGGTTTCAGAGCTCCTGCCGGCCGGCCACCCAGCATTGCGTCCTATCGGTCTCAGACCGGCCAAAGAGACCCCGTGTGTAGCGCACCATGCTAGGAAGGTGTGGGTGATCCTGTCAGGAGGCTTTGGGGTCTGAACGCCGCTCCGGACTGCTCTGTGCAGGGCTGGATGCCCGTTGAGGCCTTCCGACAACCGGATCTTCTTGAGGCGGCGGGCCACGCGGAGTGTGAGACCGCATCGCTGCAGCTCTCACAGGGCCAGCTTCCGGGGCTCACGGCCCACGCCTCCTCAGCACCGTCGGACTAGGCGACACACCCCTGGCAGTGGTGTGCCTTGCCGATGCGACCAACGCCGAAGTGGCCCTCACACACCCTCGGCCTTGGGCTCTGCCTGCGCCCGGCGGCCACGTCTGGCCTCGGGCTAAAGTGGCAGAGGGGATCCTGGATTCCACGCCCCTGTGACGGCATCATCGGCCTGGCGGAGTTACGAGCCCGACCTGAAACACTGAGTTTCCCCGACCCTCCACCTCTGTCTGAACCCCCTTGGGCACCACCAATGGCAGCGGACAGCAGACGGCTCCAAGGAGCATCTTGGTGAGCCGGCAGTGACGAGTGACGATTGAGGCAGGTGCAGGTGACATTGGGGCCCAACCATCTCTGCTCCCACCTCAACAAGATCAGTTTACTAGGGGGCATGCAAGCGCGTCCCCCGTTAGTTGGGGGCCACCGAGAGCAGTATGCAACGGCTCACGGAAGCGGCCCAACTGGCCTGGGTGCGGCTTGAGGGCCTTTCGTGCTCCCCAGCTTGCCTCCCCTTCCACCTTCAAGGACTGCACCGATGCTTCACCTCACCTGAGCCACCCCACCATGGAACTGGGCAGTCAGCAGGCCGCATCACTATCCCCGGCTGAATAGCAGCACCGCAGGAAAGCAGGTACAGGGCTTGCGGGACTCAGGAGGAGGCTCCAGGCTGCTTTCCCCAGGGCCTAAATCACTGCCTGGGGACATCACTAACTACAGGGGAGGCCCTGTCTCGGGTACCGGCTTCCTCTACTCAGTGGGGGGCCCCACCGTGCTTCTCACCATGCAAAGCTCCCGCAGGAGAGACTTCACTGACGGATGCTACACCCGTCTCAGAGCTCTAACTGGGCAGTGGTTGACAACGGGCGTCCCCTGCGCATCGAGGGCCATTCATCCCATGAATTGGTTGGAACCATCCGCACACCAGGCAGTGATCCAAGGGTCATGATGGGACATGGGGGCACTTGGCATCCGGCTTGACATACGGAGGGTCCTCGACTGGGAGTGTCTTTGAGCCTCAGGCGGTTCGTTGCCGCCTCACCTAAGGAGCTGCCTGCTCTGCACGCCACTGACCAGCTACTCTCACCCCATTAGCCTACCTGGACTGCCACGACACAACAGGGAGTGGGACTATGTCTTCCATGAGAGGGAAAAGGGAGAAATCCCTGAAAGATCTTTTCACCCGTCAACAAAGCAGCAGCGCAATGGAGCACTCGCATCAGGGGGACGCGGCCCTCGCGAAAGCTGATAGCCCCTCCGAGAAACTAGTGACTCGGGCTTTTCTTGAATCACGCTTCCTGACATTGCGAGAGGACCTCCAAACCGTAAAAAAGGACCTTACGTCCGAGATTAAAGACATTAGGCGAGATGTGGACGGCATAGGTGAGCGAGTGGCCGCTTTGGAAGACAGAGGAGATAATAGAGACAGAGAACTGACCACCTTGCAGCAGGAGATCATCCGCCTTCAGGATCAACACATAGATCTACAATCCCACCTGAAGGACTTAGAGAACTGCTCCCGAAGGCACAACAACAGAATTCGGGGAGTGACAGTCACGGCAGAGACAGAGGACATCTTCGCTTTTACCGGTGCGCTATTCAGCCACATCCTCAGCAACCCACTGGACACGGAGATGCGGCTAGATCGCGCGCATGGGCAATGCTCCCCCAGCGGATATTTTGGTCTGTGTACAGGACTTCTGGACCAAAGAAACGATCCTGAGAAAAGCTAGGTCCTTAGACCCCATCACGTTTAAAGGACAGTCACCTGTGCTTTTCCAGGACCTTGCCCTCCTCACCCTCCAGAAACGCTGACAATTTCGGCCCATTATGGCTCACCTATGCCAACAAGGGATTTCCTACTTCTGGGAGCATCCATTTCGCCTTATCTTCCGGCACAACGGCAAACTCCTGCAGCTGCAGTTCCTCACGGAGACCAGTCGGCTCCTGGGAGCCAAGCTCCCTCAAGATGACGATGGCCGGCTCAGCCCTGTACTTGAACCAGGTTTTTCCCCTTCAGGTTGGCGGCGGCAGGGTCGCAGGAAAAGAACGCACCGCCTAGACCCAGCAGAGATCACCAAGGGCCAGCGGGCGGTCCTGGAGTCGACGACAGAGGCTCTGGCGAAGACACACTCCTGAATACTGAACTGGGCACAGTACCCCATGTTCCTTCCTGGCATCAGGGACGGGTGGCGGGCGGGAAGAGGGAGGCAGCTCTTGGCCACACTATGGACCCCACTCTGACTTCACTCCGGTCATCTCCGGATGACGGACTCTTTATTCGAACTCTGGTTCCTGTTTTTTGCGATATTTTTTTTACTAGTTTTAGGGGTTTTCTATTTACTGTTCTTATTAGGGGTCCCTCATCCACCGTTTTCTATTCAAATGGGATTCAGGGCCACTGTCTTACTGCCTCTCGCGCCCACCTACCCACACGGGCACAGCCTTCATATGCAGAGGTCTTTATGGTCCCCCGATTCTTAGATGGCCCCTACAGAGCTTAGAATCCTAACTTTGAATGTGAGGGGTCTCAACAACCCCGTTAAGCGCAGGGTGGTCCTCTTGCATCTGGAAAATTCCAAGGCGGATATCTGTCTCCTACAGGAGACGCACTTTTTGGCTCGGGATTGTCCCCGCCTAAGGTCTCGCATGTTTCCAATGCAATTCTTCTCCTCCAGCTCCACTAAAACAGCCGCGGTTGCCATTCTAGTCTCCCGCGCCTTTCAGGACAGAGTGCTACAGAAGGAAGCCAAGATTAAAGGGCAGCTTCTCTCCTGTCAGTTCTCCTTAGGGGGTCGAACGTTTGTAGCCAGGTCTATTTACGCTCCCAACAAGGGGCAAGAGAAGTTTCTTCATGAGGCACTGCTAGAGGCCACAGCAACAGGGGAGCGGGACATTCTGCTGGGAGGCGACTTAAATATAGTATTCGACAACACTAGTGACAGATCAGAGCAGCGCTCGGGCCAGATGGGAGCGCTGTCCCAATCGGGGCAGGACAAACTAAAGGGATTGGGCTTGATAGATCTTTGGCACTATTTCCACCCCAGGACTGTGAATACGCTTTTTGCTCGAGTATGTACAAAACCTATGCAAGGCTTGACTACTTCCTTGGCTCCAAGTCCATCTGCGCCCACATCGCTGAAGTGGAAATTCAAACTGCCTCCCTATCAGATCACGTGCTGGTCATAATCACACTCGCTCTCCCCCCTCTGTAGCGACCCTCCCATCAATGGCGCTTGCGCGGCACTCTCTTACACCGCCCTGACGTAGTCACACAAATGCAGCATGCCATAGAGGACTATTTCACACATAACGATAATCAGGACCCCCCATACCGACGCAATGGGTAAGCCTCAAGACAGTAATTTGGGGGGAATTCATAGAGATTTCAACCGCAGATAATGCCGAGCGCAGATGGAAGTGGGAAGACATCACACGAAGGACTAAGGAGCTGGAGCAAATGCACCAGCGGACCGGGGCGCCGAGGATTTGGCATCAGCTGCGCACAATAACAGCGCAGCTGGCAGCCATCGCCCAAGATCGGGCAGAATACGCAGCCTTGCGCCTATGCCAAGCATTCTATACGGGGGGACAGATGTGGCTGCCTCTTGGCACACAAGCTGCGGGAGGCCTGATGTTCACGAAGAGCGCGACGTTGCTGGGGGGAGGGTGTCGGAGGATTCGGACATAGCCGAGACCTTCTGCGATTTTGACGTGCAACTCTATCCGGGACAACTGTTGGATAGCTCACTTGGTGACGCTTACATAGCGGAAGCTACCCTCCCTAACTCGGGACCAAGACGATCACCTGAGGAGAGGGATCCGGGTTGACGAATACATAGCTGCCATCTCGCACCTCAAACTCGCTAAGTCACCTGGGCCCAACGGCTATTCAGCGGCCTTTTATAAATAGTTCTGCTCTTCAGTGGCACCTTTTCTAACACGTCTTTTTAACTCCTTTGCGCCCACCAGAGCAATCTCAGAGGACATGCTCGAGGCGGGCATAGTCGTCATCCCAAAGCCCGGCAAAAATAAGACTAGTTGTGGGTCATACCACCCCATATCGCTCCTTAACATCGATCTTAAGCTTTATACGGAGATTCTCGCCTCCCGCCTGGCGCCCTACATGCCTGGGTTAATAGACCCCGATCAGGCGGGTTTTATCCCTCAACGCCAGACGAGTGACAATACCAAACGGGTCCTTCACCTTATCGAAAAGGCCTCTCGGACGCATGGAGAATACATGCTCCTTACCACCAACGCGGAGAAGGTCTTCGGCAGAGTCCAGTGGCCCTACTTAAAACGCGTACTCAGAATTCAACACCCTATCCAGTGGGCAGATGAGACTGTTTCATACTTAGGCATTCAGTTGGCACCAACATTGCCGGAGATCGTCTCTACCAACTATGCCAAACTGCGGAGTCGGATATGGGATGAATTGCGGCATTGGAAACTCTTCCCGATATCCTGGCTGGGTAGAGTGGCCACCACCAAAATAACAATTCTGCCCCAAATACTATATGTGTTCCAGATCCTTCCCCTACAAACACCATTAAACAGATCCAATCCGAGCTTTCACAGTTCATCTGGCGAGGACCCAGACCTCGACTGAAGAGATCCATCACTGGATTGCCTCCTGAGGATGGTGGGCTGGGGGTCCCTGAACTTCAGCTTTATTACCAGGCGGCGCAATTGCGCCACTGGGTCGAATGGAACCGTGTCGAGTCCGAGAGACACTGGCTGTTTCAGGACCGAGCAGTGGCAGCCACGCCACTACAGAGGGTCCTTTTCCTCCGAAAGATGCACAGACCTCCCAACCTCTATGCCTCCTATATCACTTGCACGACTCTGGAAACCTGGGCTCAAACTAACTGCAAGCACAACCTGACTACCTTCCCTTCGCCACTCACCCCGCTTTACGACAACCCCAATTTCCAGCCCGGTATGGGTGAGACTGCTTTCACACGTTGGCGTCCTACGGAATGCCGCTCAATGGGACACTTATTCGACGTGGATGGGATCATCCCTTTCCCTCAGGTCAGAGAATATTATGGGATTCCCGAGTCTGAGAGGCTACAGTACCTTCAGCTCCGCCACTGGGTGCTACACCTGCACATTAGACCACATACCCAACGCCACCTCACCCACTATGGAAAATGGCATAACACGCACAACAGACAAGAAATTAATTTCAGATCTTTATAAGATGCTACTCTCCCAGCACACACACACATACAATGCGGGTCGCGCACGATGGGAGCGGGACCTTGGCCGTTCCCTCAGCCACAAAGAGTGGGAAGGGGTGTACTATATGGCACGACACTCGGCACGCAACATGGGGCTGATAGAAGCACTGACGAAAGTAATCACATATTGGTACTATACGCCTGAGCGCATCCATAAGACTGACCCCTGCCAAAGTCCGGACTGCTGGTGGGGCTGTGGGAAACAGGGCACACTAGTGCACCTCCTCTGGTACTGCGACCAAATACAACCCTATTGGTCCCAAATTCTCAACGAGATAGATAAGCACCTCGACACCCAAATATCGTGTTTCCCTGCCTACGTTCTGCTGGGCCTACCAAACCCGCTAACATACCCACTTAAATCTAGGCACAGCCGCCAGATCGCGATTGCTCTGGGCTCTGCCACACAGAACATCCTAATCCACTGGAAGACCCCCCAGGTACCTACATTCATGGGTTGGTTGCAGCGCTTATGGTCGGTTTTCGGAATGAAAAAGATGACACTCATCTCAGCAGGGAAGCGCTCCACCTTTGTAGACCTTTGGCAGCCTTTCCTCTTTCTTCTGACATCAGAATTTCATGAACTAACGTGTCCGAGGTGCCCACACCTCTTGCGTCTCTCTGCCCCACACACCGCAGAGAACCAAGATGCACAGTTGCAAAATGCGGCTTAGTGGGGACCTTTATTGACAATCGGTGGTCGAGGGTCAGGGAGGGGGGCTGGGTAAGATAAGTTTCCTTTCTTTGTATTGGTTGTATTGTTTTTTTATTGTTTAGCTCCATGGCCAGACACCCAGAGACAATTTCGCCCACAAAGAAATGTATGTAAGGCTCTGGTGGATCTTTCGTTTTTGTGTGATGAATATCAATAAAAAAGATTTAAACCTAAAGTGATAACTGTATAAATTAAAATGTAAATATGTATACAAAGGATTTTAGTTTAGATTAGTGTGTTTTAGACAACAATGTAGTTATTTTTTGATGAAAACAGGTAAGTGTGATTATGGAGTACTGATTGTGTATATACAAATTTTTAAGTTGTAGTTCCTTGTGTAACATGTTTTATTTTGAAGTGGATATTGTAAATTTCATCACTTTAGCATTCAGAACCCCTTCTTCAAATAGCCGTAGATTAGAGTGGGAATAGTAAACATAACCCTTTTATTGCCCAACTCCTTCCCCCAATGTGAATACATTGGCGTGGTAATAGTAGATGTCACCTGTTTAGTGTCCAGCTTTCCCAAATTGGTTTATATTGCAGAGGGAATAGTAAATGTCACCCCTTTAGTTTTCAACATCTTCCCCAATCTGGTTTATATTAGAGTGGGAAGAGTAAATGTCACCCCTAGAGTGTCCAACATCTTCCCCCAATATGTTATATTAAAGTAGGAATAGTTCATTTCACCCCTTTAGTGTCCAATACCTTCTCCAAATTGATTTAGATTGTAATGGGATTAGTAAGTGCCACCCTTTAGTGTTTAACACCTTCCCCCAAATTGATTTAAATTGTAGTGGGAACAGTAAATGTCACCGCTTTAGTGTTTAACACCTTCCATCAATATGGTTAGATTGGAGTGGAATATTAAATGTCTCTCCTTCAGTGAAAACACCTTCCCCAAATTGGTTTAGAAAGGAGTGGGAATAGTAGGTTTCATGTCTTTAGTATCCACCACCTTCCTTCAATATGGTTAGATTAGAGTGGAAATAGTAAATGTCACCTGTTTAGTGTCCAATACCATCCCCAAATTGGTTTAGTTTGTAGTGGGAATAGTAAGTGTCACTACTTTAATGTTTAACACATTCCCCTATATGGTCAGATTGAAGTGGGAATATTAAATGTCACCCCTTTAGTATCTAACACCTTCCTCCAATATGGTTAGATTGGAGTGGGAACAGTAAATTTCACCCCTTTATTGTTCAACGCCTTTTAATTTATATTGGAGTGGGAAATGTACATTTCACCCCTTTAGTTTCCAACACCTTCCCTTAATATGCTTAGATTGGAGTGGAGTTGATAAATGTTAACCCTTTAGTATTAAACACCTTTCCCAAATTGGTTTAGATTGTAGTGGGAATAGTAAATGTCACCCCTTTAGTGTTTAACTCCTTCCCCTAATATGGTTAGATTTAAGTGGGAATATTAAATGTCACCCCTTTAGTGTCCAACACCGTCTGCCAAATTGCTTTAGATTGGGGTGGGTATAGTAAGTTTCACCCCTTTAGGATCCACCACCTTCCCTCAATATGGTTAGATTAGAGTGGGAATAGTGAATGTCACCCCTTTAGTGTCCAACACCTTCCCCAAATTGGGTTAGATTAGAGTGGGAATAGTGAATGTCACCCCTTTAGTGTCCAACACCTTCCCCAAATTGGTTTCGATTGGAGTGATAATAGTAATGGTCCCCGCTTTAGTATCCAACACCTTCCTTCAATATGGTTAGATTGTATTGTGGTTGACAACTCTTACCCCTTTAGTATCAAAAGTCTTTCCCAAATTGGTTTAGATTTGAGTGGGGATAGTAAGTGTCACCCCTTTAGTGTCCAACACCTTCCCCCAATATGGTTAGGTTAGATTGGGAATAGTAGATCTCACCCCTTTAGTGCCCGATGCCTTCCCCAAATTGGTTTATATTGGAGTGGGAATAGTAAATATAATTTAGTACCCAATACCTTCCACCAATATGGTTAGGTTGGAGTGGGAATCCCCTTTAGTGTCTAACTTCTTGTTTTTCATTATGTATGTTGGAGCTTGATAATTTAATTTTATTACTTTATTCTGAAACATTTATTTTACTTTTATGTAGAAATGCTTTGTGTTATTTAATTATTATTGTTGATGAATAGCACAGTCAAAAAATAGTTGTATGTCAATAACCAATAATTAGATTTTTTCTTTTTATTTATGTTTACAATTTTTATTTATTGTATATGTTTACATTTCTAATTATGTATAAGTAAAAACAATTATATACAGTTAAGTAAGTAAAACATTTTTTCATTATTATTTTTGAATTTTAAAAATCTATACACATTTGTATGTTGTACATTTTCAACTTTTTTTCCATTGTTTAATACATTTTTTACATTTTGGAACTTTTTTATATACATATTTTCAATATTATTTTTACTTATGTTTTAGTAGCCTAAATTAAATAATTGTATATATTTTATACTAATATTTAATTTAGACTTCACAACTTTTTCATTTTTTTATAACTTTGATATGTTTCACATGTTTAACAGTTTTTGAAATTTTTAAACATTTGACCAACATTTTGTAAAATAGTCCCCCTTCATTTCTATTTGGAGATACTCTTTTTTTTTTGTTTTGTTTCATTCAGCGGCCATTTTTCCTTATCACTACCTTCTATTTTGTAATCTACTTGTGTTATTTTTAATCTATTTTCCCAGAACCAGGTCACTGTAAGGTGCTTCTGACCATCGGAACTGCTAAGTCCTTTTTCAAGCATATTTAAGGGTTTTGAGGGTAGGGGCATTTAGGAGGGCGGTCTAGAAGTTAGTTGCAGTGTTGTTTGTGGGGTTTTGGTATATTTGGATGTATTCCTGTAGTGTTTTTCACTAGTTTGTCGCTTTTGTGCACTATTTTACTGAGTTATCACTATCGTATGTTAAATTGTGTAATGTTAGGTATAATTTGATGATTAACTGTTATATATATGAATTTTTGCGAATGTCATATGTTTTGTGAGAGGGTTTTTAAATTTATTTTACAGGTTTTTGTCTACAAACGTGTCCTATAGGCATTTGGAGTTTATGTATATTTTTTATGGAAATCAGTTTTGATTTATAAATAAAGGAACGGACTTTACTTCGATTCCCTTTTTGGGGGGGTTTGCTAGAGCGTTTCTCTTTTTAAAATACTTTTTCAGGTTTTTTATGGTACCTAAATACTTTAAATTACTTGGAGAGGTTTCAATTGGATTTGTTATATTTTTGCATTTTTGGATATTGTTTACCTATTTGTTTTGTGGATTACTATTTTTTATTACGTGGATACAGAGAAAGATCTGCAGCCACAGAACATTAAGGGCCCCATTAGGATGGCATGCGGATCGCCCCCGCCAGGCCGGCGGTAGCCACTGCTGGCCCGGCGGGGCGATCTGTCCGCCATCCATACCTAAAAGACCCCCCGCCATATTAGGATGGGTGGGGGGTCCACGGCGGATGGAAACCCCGTCCACCGCTTTTCCGCTGGTCGACTTGTCGACCGGGTGGGAAACATGTATAATATGGTGTCGGTGTCTGCAAGACACCGCCATCCATGTTATGATGATGGCGGCAATCGGCCATTCCATGGCAGCGATGCCGCCATGGAAAGGCATCCAGTCTTCTGTGTTGGGGCCCGTTGCGGGCCCCTGGGATTTTGGGAGGGGGGTGCACTTGGGGGGGTACCCATGGTACCCGCCGACATTTGCATGCACAAGGTGGCAGGCACCACGCGGTTTTTACATTGCGGCGGGTGCTGCTTGCAGCACCGCCCGCCGCAATGTAAAATATGCAGGATGCGTCTGTGGCGGGCGCATCATAATAGGCACAGCGGGACTGCCGCACCGCTGGCTGGTGGCTCCGCATACCGTTATGGTGGCAGGCGGACATCGTAATGGTGCCCTAAGGGTTCCTCCTTACTTTTCTTTTGGGTGGGAAATGTGATATATTGTTTATGTCAATATTATGGGATTGCTACGTGGAAATATTTGGTTTATGTGTTGTAATTATTTTATGTGATGGATTGGATTTTTCAAATAATTTATATATAATTTCATTATATCAGTCTTTATTATCATTGAAACTTTGAATAATTGTTTGATATATAATAAAATAGAATATTAATTATTGAAAGAAATGTTTGGTATGTTGGTTTATCCTTCTTGGTAGAGTTCGGCCTAATGTGGATGTGAAGGTGTTGTGCCATCTTTCCACTGCATTATTGTTTTAACTTCCTGTGCCAAGGTGCTGTCATAGACATTCTGCATTTGGAATTTGGGTTGATGTTGTGTCCACTGCGATGCAGTCTGCCAACCCAAGTGTCTTAGAAATAATCTATTTGGAGACTGAGGGTCTGATTATGACCCTGGCGGTTCGTGAACCAACATTTTTTAGCGGCCTGACTGCCCGCTTCCCTGTTGGTCCGACTGCTGGATTATGAGCAGGGTGAGAACACTGTCTCAAGACCACCACCCCGCCAACAGTCCAGCTCCTGCGGTGGGAGAGGCAGCGGTGGCCAATAGAGAAGGTCCCTGCTCATGAACCGCCAACCAAATTACGACCTACCTTTCCGCCGACCTTCTCGCGCCAGTGTCCCTGCCAGGAAAAGGTCAGCAGAAAGGTAGGTAAATGGCCACTGGCTCCAGGATGAATGTACCCTCTGCTAATGTCGCTGCTGCCCATGTTGTTCAACTTAAAGCCATAGATGTCAGTCCGAGCACTGTTTCCTTGAGCAACATAATGCAGGGAAACAGTGCGGACGACTGGCTTGAGGTACCACAGCTTGGCCGGCATTGGCTTCAGACTCATTCAGAGAGCCTAAGTGTGCTGTAAGCCCTGTGGGAACATCGTGATGCAGCGGTCAGGATGCTGCAGATTCTGCTGCATTTTCTGGCCCGCCAGGGCGGACAGCTGATGGTGTGATCACCAAAATCATAATCAGGCACCAAGTTTGCCTACATTTTGTAGAAAGGGCTTTTTATTAGTAAATTGTAGTGGTTGGCTACTTCTGTGACAGGGCATAGGCTAGTGCTATCATTTCTTCAATTCAATTCAATTTATTTGAAAGGGCAAATTGGCTGTTTGTAGCGTATTCTACACTTAGAGCAGATTTTGGAGGTGTCTCCATATAGTTTGATTGAAATGATAGTGACATCCTTGCACGACTGTGTGAGGGTAAATATTTAGGGGCTTATTTTTAAGCTCCTTGTGCCGCCGGTGCTTCACTTTTTGTGATGTTCCAGTGGAGCAGGAGGCTACTCCATATTTACAAGGCATCACAAAGCCACTTTTTTGGCTTAATGCTGCCTTGTAAATATCGTTCCCTTCAATGCAGTTTTCTGCGTTAAAGGGACTTGCGATGGGTGTTGCTGGTTCCCCGGAATATCCATGGCTTTTTGGCTGTGCCCCAGATTTATGAGAAATCATAACTCTGAGGAATCGGTAAAAGGGTGAGGCCCAACAAGGAGAAATATCTTTATTTCTCCCAATGTTTCCTTTTTGAATGTGTGCTGCATTCTGCAGCAGAGGTAGAAAGAGAAATGGGAAAAGCCTCTTGTGAGGTTTCCCTTCCTGCACAAAAATAATAATCCCTGCAATGCAGGCACCCTTGCACCTGGTGCAAAAGTGCCTGTGCTGGCACATGGCAGCTCATTGTACACCAGCTCAGAGGAAAAAGACAGGAATATGCCGTATCTGATAGATACGGTGCATTCCTGCCATTTTCTTTTGCCATAGGGCAGCGCCGCAGGAAGGCCTGCAGCACTGCCCTGTAGCAAAAATTCATAAATGACACCCTTAAAATGGTTTGAATAATGGCTTGCTGAAAGTCTATAATTATTTCTGGGAGATAGTAGTTATTTGTTTTATGTTTTATATTGTTTAAGAGGTTGCACTTAGTGCTGCTTTGTTTATTTGGTAGTAGGGCATATTTAAAAGGGATATTTGTGTTTCGATATTCACCATGTATGGTGTATATCAGAGAAAATGGGTTGGGACACATTTTGAAGCTCCCATCCATGATCCATGTTTGTCAGGTAAGTTTTGTTAAGTTGTCTGCTGTAGAGAATATTAGGATTCGTTTTTCATTATTTAGGATGTCACGTAAAATGAAAGGATCCTCATTATGTCTTACTGTTAAATGTTCGGGTATGTGTAAGTCTTAGTATCACCTAGTGGCACATGGGTTATGGCTGGTGACTTTTGTAGTTTGTGCAATTAATTGTTTTAAAGTGGGGATAGGTGGTACTTGCCCAGTTATATGTTTGGGGACTTTAGGTAGTATATCTTTCAGGATTTTGCTTGTGGGATCCTGAAAGCTAGTGTGTTGCTCCCTTATATCCTTTAATATTTATCTTACCTCTATTTCTGTCCAATTTCTGGGTGGTTTTGCTCCCTTACATGAATTACATTGTCTTTTGTAGTTGCTCTCCCATTTTATGCATTAGAATAATATTTAGTAAATTTCCAGTTTATATTTTCTATGATACCCTTTCTTGGCTGTAGCTGCAGCGCATGTGATTTAGTAACTGCTTTCATTTCTGTGAAGTTATACATTTGGAAGCCTCTGTCATTGTATCTGAAAGAAGTGTAAAAGTATAAATATATATTATATTTTAAATTGTGCATGTTTGTTATTAATATGTAAAAAAAATGCAACTACTTCTGTTTAGTGTACTTACATGTATGCCCTTTTTATCTGCACCATCTGAATTATGAGTTCCCTGGAAACACCACTAAAAGCATCAGAAATCTTCAGCTGACTGTAGTGGTAAAGTGGGGAACTGCAAGAAAAATCTGACCCAGAATTACCAACTGCTAGGTAATTCCTCATTTCTTAGTGGACGCTAAAGGTCAAACTTGCAATAGTCCACATTTTACACATTCCCAGAATTACCAGTATCCACAGTTACCAGTATCCAGGCTTCGGGAAATACCAGCCCATCAGCCGCGGTCGGTAGTAGGAGTAACCCTGCCCCTCCCCCTCCCGACGTCACCGCCCTGCAGTTACTCCTACTACCGACCGCGGCTGCAGCCTATTCTCTTGGCTACTCATAGTGGGAGGCTGAGTGTTCTTTAAAAACATCTGACCCTTGTCTACATCATGCTTCGCTTTTCGGTAACTCTGTACCAGGTCTGAACTATGTCTGGACAAAAGCAACTGGGGAGAGAGCAGATCCTGAAACCTTCCTTTGTAAATTTTGAATGAATGGTGTCGCTTGCCCTGCACCTACCACACCCCCTTGCTGCTTCAAAGCAAAACATATGTGTAAACATCTGCTTGTACACATGCAGCACATTCTGTCCATACACACAACATAAATTCTGATTTTGCAGACCTGCAAAACGCACACTCAGGCTACAGAAAAATATTTCATGAGTTGTGCAACTTTCTTTTGACTTGTTAGGATTTTAAAGCTCTGCTTGCAGTTGTGTTTCTCTGATCGCAGAAGAGGGTGGCCTGTGAACTATCCACGTGCACCTCACCTTATCACTCATTCACTCAAAAAAATATTTTACAATTAGGGACAAGCATGCCTCAAGCAGGAAAATAAAATTATTTGGCGCGGATTCATCGCAGGAGAACCTGTGCATAACAGTGCTTCCATTTTACGGATTTGTTTGCAACTCCATAGTTTGTCTGATGATCTTTCTGTTGACTGGGCTCGCGGGCATTGCTGGCACCTGGCAAGTTGTTATAACAGCGTAATGTAAAGTATCTCTGGGAACACGAGATGCTCTCTGGGTAGCTGTGAAAGCTGAACGTGCGATCTTTGTCTGCAAATCAACGGCCCTGCGGTGTGGCATCTTACAGTTCTGCTGTCTGATATCAGATTCTCTCCAGTGGGGGTTCGCGCAATTAGTGTCAAGCTGCATAAGCAATGTCAAGAAAGTGGCATAAATTATCAGGAGGGAATGGAGAAAGAATGCATACGTGTCATATTTTTGTATTATGTTCTGAAGAAGCGGATTCCTGGTCCTGCATTCCAAGTGGATGGGATTGATAGAGAGCAGCCATTTCTGTAAGCCTTGCAAAGGATTGACATGTTAGATCTCTCTGTTCAGAGGTGCCCAATTCCAATTTCTTTCCAAAGAAATTGTGAAAGATCTTTTTTATGGTCCTCAACAAAAATGTAATGGTTGTGGATAATTTGACAATGACGGGGCGTACGTTTACGCAGGGATTTTTCACAAATCCATAAAGAAACTTATATTTCTTTGGAAACCACACAGATAGGCAGCTGCTGGGCCTCAGAATGCCGAGTTAGACTTAAATATTCTGCATTGGATGCCCTCGCCAAAGAGGTAGGGTGTTTGGCTCAACCGTTTGTCTGGTCCGTCGGCTGCGCTGCCGCCTCTGGTGCACGAAACCAGGGTTCGAGCCTCGAGGTCGCGTCCACATCCTGTGATTCTGGGCAAATCGTTTAATCTCCCCGTGCCTGAATGTGTAATGTAAATACGGTGCTATGTGAAGCGCTCCAATACCTTCGGGTCGAGTTCGCGCTATATAAATATGCAACAAAAAAAATAAAAAAAACATGTGTAATCTTGGTGCCTTGTGATTGACGTTATATTTTTAGCTGTGATGAATAACTTGCTGGCAAGAAATATTGGGTTGCATACCAGCAGCGGCCAGTGCAGGTAGGCCGGGTGGAAGGGGGGATTTCGCAAGATGACGACGAGGGAAAATAAATTATTTAATTCATTTTCCCTTGTGGTCTCCTGTCGAATCCCCACCAACCTGGCCTCACTGCCCTACCACTCTCACCTGCACAGGCGGCTCCTGTTGCATACACATAACCTAACTATACACTCCGCTATGCTCGCTCAATTTATTATTATTATTGCTTAGAGTCTGTAATCCCTGTATGATCACTAATTTCTTCATAATCAGCGACTCTATTATAAGGTTATTATAGTCGAGCGCTGATGTCACAATGCCTGCTGACAGAGCCAGAAGCGGATGTAAAAGACAGATCAGGTCACAGAGCGTTAGCAACAAAAAGAAGTCGCTTTTCTTTCCTCTGCTGTCCTTAAATAGCTTATAATAACAAGCAGAGAGAATGTGTTTATTTTTTACACTCCTTAGATAGAGAAAAACTAGTATCTTTCTTTATGCTTCTACACCTTCTGAGCTACTGTACATTAATTTTTCTATCTTTTTTTTAATGAATCGAACTGAACTGTTTCTAATATCTGTTTGCAACAAATTCTAATGGGTTTTTGATGTGTTTAATTTTTCACTAGAAGTTTTATTTTTATTCTTCATGTTTGCAAACATGTTTGCTTTTGCATATGAAAGATCTATGCACCAAGGTTTTAAGTGATTTGTGGGAAAGGTGATGGCGTGGCCATGTAATATATAGGATAAAGTATCTCCGAGTGTACAGGATAAGGATATTGCAAGTCAACTCGGAGCTCTCTCTCCTTATGGAAGAACTCGACCTTCTGCAAATACACACGTTGTTTCAATTGCACTCGTTGGCATTTGCAACCCTCATTAACTAAGGAATTCACAATAGTTGTGCATCTTTGCATCCCACTTTCATTTGTACCAACTCCAGACAGAAGCAAGAGCAATTCACAACCATAAAGGTACCAGTTCTGAAGCCAGAGTGGAGTGATGCCCAGGTCCATATTAAGTGTAGAAATACAAGACATATTTTGCCCCCTTTCTGAGAAAGGTAATGTATTTTTAAAATGCTGACAAAACTTAAGGATGCTGATGGATGAGCCATTAAATACTCAGATGTAAAGTGTGCAGATGGCATCTGAATAATTATAATGGAGCTGATTTCTCAACAGTGTTTATTTGGCAGACATGACTCCTAAAAATACTTTATATATCATTAATTTTGATTTTATTGTTTTATAAACATTCATGACTCAAGCAATACAAGCCATACAATCTCATCGGCTTAAATAAATAAACTATGAAATATTGTGCCACTGCATGTAAGTGCAATGTCTCCGTGGCAATAACTATTACACAATGTGCACATGTGCATCTTTGCCCATGCATAACTTCTGAAAATTATTTAGAATATGGCCATATGTTATAAATATATATAATAGTAGATGTAGTATATAACATTAGATGTAGTGTCCCTATGACTGGAGACTTTGACATGTGGAAAAACTAAAACCCTGAAGCAACCTGTCACATTCCCAAAATTTGGAATGCCATTCCACCTGCCAGCAGGACAAATCTCTCTCATAAGACCTTCAAATAAGGTAGCATTTCACACCTACACTCACTTTATCTTAAATTGCATATTGGAAATAACTTGACCTCCTATCCTGATACCATCCATCTTTTCCCTAAATAGTTGTGCTATGTTACTGTATAAAGGGCATTGCCTTATCAGGTTGACCTGAGTGTTACCATTGTCTCTTCTGGCATATGTTATGTACCCTGATAATGTTTTGTATGTCATACTCTGTCTACTGTCTAATGTTTTGCTATTGTTCTTTTATTGTCTACATTATGCACTCTGTTGCCCCCCAGGTTCTGGTTCTTGCTATTTGAAATTGCATGAATAAATAAATAACAAGTTTATTATAAATATAACTGTTGTTGTGTTAATGATCAGGCTGCTGATAAACTATTAGGTCACACAGATGTATCTGATTAGAAATGTATGTTGAGTTATGTATGATGATAGTCAAGCTTGAAGTAAATGTGTTAGTGCGGCATTTTATGCCAAGCTAATTTGTAAGAGTGGGTCTAGATACGTATTTGTGTTTTGTGTAAAGTGTCATTCAGAGAGATGAGTTACTTGTTAAAATGGATTCACACATTTTGTGATGTGTGCAGGTTATCATTAATTTGAATATTTCAACCTAACGTTGGACATTGAAAATAAAATGTAAGTGGAATTCCCCTCACTTATAGGAAGTGTGTTTGCGAGATTAGACAATTACAACATTAACTTTCCACAAAGTGCATGCTATTAAAAGTACCTTTCATTATGTGAACCCTTCCTGTGCCTCCCCTACTTGAATCAGTCAAGCTTTCTAGTGGTCCTAGTTTATTTCCCTCAGGTTGAATCTGACAATATCCTTCACTGCAGGGTATGGGCAGATGACCACTCTTTTGAATTTGTGCCATTAGCAATGCCTGATGGGTAGTGGGGAGCTCTAGAAATACTTTAGTAAAATGAATCCGAAGGCTGATCGTTTTTCTGGTGTAAGCAACAGGAATTTATAATTCTATTAAGGAGGTGGAGGTATGGATTATGCTCAAATTTCCTTTAGTGTGGATTAGCAGCATCATACACGGGTATCTCTATAGCTACAATGCCCAAAATAACACAAAACAAGGATTATAAAAATCATCATGTGACTGGACGCACCAATCCAGTCCCAGCACCCTTTGCTATAATGTGCAGCATGACGTATACCGTTTTTAAATTTCTTTGCACTGGTGACTATAACCTGGCATCCAGTCCATAAAAAATCTGCATTATTATTTCACCATTAGTTCTAATTGTGATCTACACCTTTCAGGAAGATTGAAATATGCAATATTCTGTAATCCACACTGACAGGCACACCTGATCAGTAGAAAATGATGTCACAATCACATTATGATAGTACATTACACATGAAATTCCAAAGCCAGCTTGTGATTACATAACTCAAGAAATGCTATTACGTCATTTAGTACAGAAGCATTGGCACAGAGAAAAGTCATGTAATGACAAATATCATACAGAATTTGGTTTGTTGGGATAATCTTCACTCTGTATCCTTAAGAGAATTGTAACTTCATATTGTATAAACCTGGAAGATTTATATTCTGTGTCAGGGCTGGATGTGAGATTTATACTCTTGTAAATCCTACTTCCCATGCCATATCTTCCACAAGCTTAAAGTAAAATCTTTTGAGTGCACAGTCTACCATGCTGAGTATACTCCAACCTATCCAACCTAGGAGGAAGTCATTAAATGTTATGGCATCTTTTGCAGAATGTGCACTGAATCCAAACAAGTTAATGCCAGCTTGCTGGGAAGCCCACCAGACCTATCTGGCTAATGTAGGTGAGAAAATCGGAGTAATATTTCTCCTCTGGGATCTTAAATGTTGTCAAGCAGAAATAGTCCTCACTTCTCTTGAGACTCCCTTTAACCTCTGAGATATTGGATCACACAAACCTTAGGATGATCCGCAAAACAAGAATAGAAAACTGAACTCAATCATTTTGGTTCTCTGGGCTATTTGAAAATTCCATCATCTGGTGTAAATGTCCTGCATTTAAAATCTAAAACTCTCACTCTCACACCAATTTGCAGAAAAACACCCATGAAAGCATTTAAACCTTATTTGAGAGGATCTTTTCATTTCCCTGGCCACTGATGGCGGCATCCAGGAGAATGGACACAGGCATTCCTGATTGGAGTGTCTCTAAGTGCTCATGGGTGTGAAATCTCCTGCAGCTGGTTGAATCAACACTTTGCAACTGAGCACTACATTGAATAATTCATATTCTCCTAAATATGAGGCTCTTGATTTAAAATGAACACCAACTAAATTATGTCTGCAAAATGACTCTCTCTTTCCACTGGGAGGTTTAAAAACAGAGAGCAAAAGGAACAGTGAATCAAGCAGTGGTACTGTAAACATTTCCACCCATGGGAGGCACAGAAACGATAGGCCTATTTTTGCCAGTCAAGCAATCACAGACATCCAAGGCTGTCCTTGGGACCAGATCCCCCAAAAGATCAATGCTATGCCTGCCTACACACCTTATCTAGGACTTTGGGACCACAATCTATCTAAGTGGGTAAAGGGACTGTATGGCATTCCACTCTTAGGCTACACATCCTGTCAGAAGAATTCCCCAAGTTGCCCATGTTCCTTTCCTCAAATTTGGAGGAGCCCAGTCAGCATCCACATGTTCGTATCACTTCTTTTAAACAGTGGCTAAGCTGGTGGTGGAATCTGACAGATGGCCTGCTTCAGCATTCCAAGAGTGTCACCCCAATACTGCTCCTGCTAATATGTGCCCTCTGAAGGTTTCGTGCTCTGGTCAGGGGCTTGTAGGGCGGCAGTTTAGCGCCCCCTCGCGGGTGCTCCACCTATTCATGTCAAACAGAGGCTTGTTGACCTCACCACACCTGCTCCCTTGCAAGGACAATTTCCACAAGGGAAAGGACTCACATGACTCAGTCCATGGGAGACACTGTGTGATAACTTCACATGCAGGACCCGTTCAGCAGTAAGAAGGTAGGCGTTAAAGGCCCCAGAAGGCAGTAATCAGTCCAGATATCTCAAAACGTGCCCATAAAAGACAACATTGATACACATACGCCTAAAACAAGCTTCACCAAAACCAAGCCCTACGCGATTAAATCCACGATTAAGTTCAAACCCCCATACAAAGACAGAGTAGTCATCTGCTGTTCCATCATCGGAGGAAGAGGTGGTTCCCCTCACCTGTAAAGATTCGTGTAGTGGAGTGCCAGGACTGGATTTGTACTTTCAGTAACACAATGTTTAGCAGTTTGTGTTTCAGGTTTGTCTGTTTACAGTAATTTGATGCACTACTACACAAGTAGAGGCTGTTTGAGTGTTATCCTAGCCTCTGGCCCTGTCATAGGACAGTTCTGCCAGACTGGGTTGAACTTTGGAAGCAAGGTCAATACAGTAGTGCTTTTTGAGTGCATGAGCTGAAGTGCAATGTGATTACCTTGCAGTTTTCAACAATTAGTACTGTATAACAGTCACAGCACTGGCTACTCCTTCTATGGGGGAGTATGTTTTGCTGACATAAAGGGGATATATTTGTCTACTCTTAACACAGTGGCGTATTGGACAATCCAAGTGGTTTTCTTGGTAGCAAACTGATGAAAATAGTTTAGTTGAAATGGGAAAATGCAAATCCCTTGCCTTGATCAGCACACGATAAGGCCTTAGCAAATTTAATGGCAATACATGCTTTCCCAGATATAAGTTAAAGGACCGGGTAAGTAAAATGATTAAGGACTTGAATTAGAGTTTGACAGAGAGGGCACTCCTTTGCACAGTCAATGGAGTATCCTCTACACTAAACTGAAGTTCCACCCACCTATTTAGTCTGGTGGAACTGAAGTACATCAGAGGCAAAGACCATTCTGTCTCCACCGCTGATGACACCTCCAATGGCCTAACAGAGTAAGAGCTGTCAGAGGTATGGCGATTGAGGTTTGGTCGATTTAGAGTGGACAGTCATATGATCAGTTTTCAATGTCCGTCACCACAGGGGGCAGTGCAAACTTGTAAATAATCCCCACACCATGGGAGAAATCTTCGATAGTAAAGGGGTCAATATATTTTTTTTTTCCAAAAAGAATATGCCATTAAACATTTTTGAAAGGTTTGCTGTCATGCTGTCCGAGCCTTTTGTTAAACTTTCAATCCATTGACGGTGGTGACTGCCAATACAAGAAATGTCGGCTCAACTGGTGCCTATATCTAAATGCGGCAGACAGGGTACCCTTGGCATGGCAGTAGTAAAGTACTCTGTCATGCCGATAGTACATGCTCCATCTGCCAAACTCTAAGGGGCACATGCATCAAGGTATGCTTTTGCGATTCCTTAATTGCGATTATTAAGGAATCACAATTATGGAATCGCAAAAGCCTATGCATGTAGGAATCACTAAAAAAAATAGCGATTCCGACTAATTCCTTAATTGCGACTCACAAATTGCGAGTCGCAATTAAGGAATGTCTTCCCATTCATTCCTATGAGCCTACAGGCCCATAGGAATGAATGGGAATTGCATGCACAATTTGCGAGTACTCAGTAGTTACTTGCAAATTACACATGCAATTTCAAGGGTGCCAGGGTACTAAAGGACACCCTGTTGCACCCCTGAAATATCCATGTGTGCAGAGGTTGCGCACACATGCCCCAAGGGCATGTGCGTGTGTAACATGGAACTTCAAAAAAGGGACTTTAGTGCATTGTTCAAAGTTTTTGCAAATTGCCATCAAGTTCAAATTGATGGTAATTTTTGACCCCTAATAGTGAAATCGCTATTTGCGATTGCATCATGCATTGCATTTAGGGATTCGCAATTTGCGATTCCCTAAATGCAATTGCAATTTAAGTAATCGCTATTTTAGCAATTACTTAAATTGCAATTTTTTTCATTTGGGATTATGCATCCCAAATGCAAAAATACCGGTCTCAAAGGGGCAGATTCCACCCGTTTGCCACCGGTTTTTCGGATGATGCATGGGGCCCAAAATGAGGCCCAGATTCATCAAAACACAAAATCTAAAGCATCTTTTGAAAAACCTCACAAATAAACACTGATGTTAACATAAAGCATCCCACTTGGGTTTTGTCGCCAGTATCCCACAGTTCTTCTGATTTTGCGCTGCTAAGAAGGCAGCCAGACCATGTGGGTCAGTAAGGCAGCTGGTTGCCTCCCTGTGGGAGGGGAAGTGCTAGAACATCACCATGATCTCAAAGCATGGGGTTTTGCAGCTTACTCCTTTGTGGGAGCCGGCATGGCACTTCCAATATGGTGCTGCTACTTCTTGTGGGTCACAACAAGAAACTGGGTGGATAGGAGGGGGCATCAAAGTGCATTATTCTGTATCTGTGTGCTGCAAACACACCACACCTTCTGGTGGTGGGGTTGGGGGCGGCGTATTTTCGCATTTTAAAACAATATAAATTTGTTTTCTGCAGTTATGCTTTCTTTGAACCTGTATAAGCCTTAACCAATTAGAGAGCTCTTTTTTCCCGTCCATCTCACTGATCATCACATTGGGCATGTCAAACAGAGCGATCTGAAGATCTTCTAAGTGGACCAGAGGCGAAATGAAGGCTCCAACAGCCACTGTGGTGTTGGAGTGCTCCAAACCCTTTAGGGGTCCCCAACCTTTCAGAACAGCCCTATTCAGCTGAGAGCCAATGTATCTCTGTGACATATGGGAGGCTTAGGGGTCCTCATCACTTTCTGCAGCAGGAACCCCATCATTTTGCATTACGCCACTGAAGTGGACAAATACTCATTTTTTAGTGACTTCACGATTAGAATTGGAAAATATACAATCAACTTCTTTTTGATTTTATTTGCGACTTTTTTAAATTCTTGAACTCATGTATTTCCCGGACATTGTTCTGATGAGGAAGACGTGTTCACAGTTGGAACATTTGTATTCCAGGGCGGCTTTCGCTGTCGCCTGCTGCTCTTGGCCCGGTTGCTCCGCAGAATATTCAGTTCCACTAAAAGTAGCCAGATTGACTGCTGTCCTTGCTAGTAATTATCTCGAAATATGGTCTCACAAATGTTGCCGCATTATGCTGCTTGGATAGATAGAAAAAATGGAAATAGTGAATACATTTGCCTCATATCGCTGTTTTCTTACACACTAACACTGGCTGAACATCAATGATACACACGTTTGAATATATGCAACAAGCAATTGTAGATTGTGTTCCTATTGCCCACTACTGGTATTGGGCCAGGTGGGTGAAATGCTTCTGTATCATGTTGGATCTTTTTCAACAGTTAGGTGTTTTGGAGCCACTTTTTGCTTTTGTAACAGGTATGTGTGTGACTGTGCATGTGTTTGAGAAAGTACGCTCAAGTATATTTTGGTGCATGTGTTTGGCAGGGCAGTTTTCCTGACTCAACCCTCCCAATGTCCAGATTCTACTCCTATCATTCACCCATTTCCTCCAAGCCGAGAGGCTCCCAAAAAGACGTCTATATCATAAAGCTAGGGCACTAAAAGTTCAGAAATGTGCTTCCTTGGGGCCTTATTCAGGGCTGGCAGGCTCCTGCTAGGAGTCTTCACCATGACCGAGTTGTTTTTCACAGCAGAATGGCAACCCATGATGGTGGCAGTGCTGGAACCTCACCAGCATCTGACACTTTGGGGTCTCAGAGCTTTCTTCCTGCAACAGTCTGGCACATCAGTCCCACCATGATGCTGCAGCTGCCTGCAGGCCTTAATCAGAAACGAGGTGGCTAACACAAGTCAATATCACATGCCTTTAGCAGTGACTATCTTAAAATGGGAATACATCATAATCATTTCTATGGTCATTTCCATGTCATGCTTTTAGTGCAATACAGAGGTTGTCAATCTGTTTTATGTAAGTGTGGATGTTAAGGGACTGATTTAATATTAAAAGATTGAACTGCATGTTAGAGTGTCCCAGCGCCCTCTGCAGCAATAGTGGCTAGTGAGGGCCTACTGCCACAACCCACTGGGGCATCCTGCTGGGCTTTCGTCAGGCCAGGAGGACTGGGATAGCCATTGGCTCCTTAGTTCAGCTTTCAAGTCACCTGATACAGCCTTACACTTTAAAAAACAGAAGCTTTGCAATCCCTGTGAAGCAGTGTGCCTTCAAGAAGATAGAAGTTGGGTTAGAAGGGGCATTCATTTTATGGTTGAATCCTACCAAAAAGTGCAGCTAGCTGGCCACAACAACATATTGGGGATATGCTGAAAACTTCAGAACAGAATGCATTTTGCCCATTGCTTAATATTGCTTTTGTGTTTTGTAACTCACATTTGCTTGCTTCTGTTGGATGGTTTTATTTGTTTTATGCTGTTCGGCATGTCTTTGTCCCTCTCGTGTAGCATAAAGTGCTTACCACCTTTCTGGCTGGCTCCTTTTATTTTTCCGCAAGTGTTCACTTTTTGGGAACTCTTTTTTTCATGAGACACTCCAGGAGACAAAGGGCCTGATTTCAATGTTGGTCGGAGTTGCCTGCGACTGACACCGTTTCGGTGAGGGAACTGTCCGACCATAGGTCGGCGGTTCCACACACCTGATTAGGGTGCGACCACACATGGTGTGGTCGCAAACTCCCATTTCTCTATGGGAGCTTGTGCGGCGGGCGGAAGCCTGCCACAAGGTGGAGGGACTTTCAGGATGCACCATAGGTGGCCCTCAGGGTCACATACGGAGGGCCAGTGGGGAAAGGGGATCTGCTAAGACCCACCAAAGTCGCTTCCCGATATCCTTTCCATGTTGGAAAGGCCATCGGAAACGAACATCATAATCTTGACGGTGGAAACATCATTCTTAAGGGATTATGAGGCCATTCCGACTGGCCGACGGGCTCCTTGAGCTCATTGGAACCAAGTCAGATTCCCCGGCTGGTTTAAACTCCGGCCACCGTCATTGTTATACGGTGGTTGGAGTTTAAACCCACAATGTTGGTCGGAAAGTCCCCGAACCTCGATCGGAGGCTTTCCGACCATCAGTGTAATTAGGCCCTAAACTTTATCAGTTCTCTCCCTTGTATGCTAGTTAATGAAGCAGTAAAAGTGTTATATTTATTTGAAAAGTTTCCTGCCTCCTACCTTTCTGCTTGATTGATTCTCCTGACCTCTGCCACCACCACTTCATCAATCTTGCATGTCTGTGAGAAACAATATTCTGTCTACCAGCTAGTTTATTTTGGTCAGTGTCCTTTACTAACAGCATAACATAATCAATACTCTTCCACAATTTCACGCCCATGCCATAGGTACTGGAAGTAAGGAAGTAGAGGGTGCTGAAGCACCCCTCAAAAACCTTGCTGTAATACTGAAGTGAATGACCAGTAAACAGGCCTTTAAATTAAATTTTTATTTAGTCACATTTGCTGTGCATTCAAAGACAGAGGTCAAATGTTAGGCTGTGTCTTCCAATGGAGATTGGTGTTTATTATTTTTCATTCTCTGATTGCAAAGTGATATGTTGCTTTTCTTTAGCACACAACACAATTTAAATGCCAGTAAATGAATTGTACACATATTTCAGAATATATCATAATTAGGAAAGCACAAATGAAGCAAATTATTTTGTAATTCTGATGTATGGTGGAAAAAATATTTGAATACGATCAAAACAAATCAATACACTGATGCCAATATCCACACACTATTGCTTGTGCACTCTATAGTTTTATGTATGTGCAAAGGTCACAGAAATTTTAATTGAAAATGTGTTGTCTGTAATGGCAGTGCACTACCGCATCATGCAAACTCCACTCTATCCCACTCTACTCTATGCCACTTCACTATACTCCACTCTCCACCATCTTACTCTATGCCAGTCCACTCTTCCTCACTACAATCTAAGACAATCTTTGACACTTCACTCTACAACACTCTACTCCACTCCTTTCTATCACACTCCACTCTCCGACACTCCACTGTAGGACACTCAACTCTAGGACACTCTACTCCACTCCAAGACACTCCACTCCAATCCTCTCCAATCGACTTTACTCCCCTCTACTCTAGAGCCATTCCACTCCATGCCACTCAACACCACTCCACTCTATGCCATTATCTTTTAGCCATGCTGAAAAGCAGCCACACTGATGTACACCATGGCTAAAACACATTGACAAAGCCAGTAGCTCTCCCATAGATAAGACCTATTGGCTTTACCAATGCATCTTCTGCCTGTCCGGACTATAATGGGCCTGGAGCTCAGGAGGGGTATGGAGGTAGCAGAGCTGGTTCCCTGCTCTGCCGCAAGCATAAATAAATGATAGCAAATTATGTCCATTACCGTGCAAGGACCCCTTATAGTCAATTGATTTCATTAAAAGCACTTTAGAGGCAGTCATGCACATATGCACCAATGAAATAGCTGTGGTCTAGTCATTAACAAACACTCCTGTGCAGGGCCGGCTTCAGCGCTGGTGACGCCTGTTGCGGCAATCTCTTTTGGTGCCTCCGCTCCCCATCACCTCCTATTCGGGTTCCCTCCCTACCAAACTGCAAAAGTGCCCCTCATCTTCCCATAGTCAATGTCTCACATTTCATTTGTTGTAAAGTGCTGGTAAATGCTGGCTTTACTAATCAACTCAGCTATCCACATAAAACACATATGTGTTCTTTGCAGCAGGCATATTAACCCTCTGCGCTACTTTATGGTGGATTAAAACTGCCACTAGACAAAACTCTGATCTCTCTCTCTAGCAGGAGCACTAATCACAAGCGTTATCTTGCATTTATATTGCTTTCTGAAAGCTGGACGTACAAGGAACTCTGCAGCAGGAGCTTTTAAAATGTAATATATTGTTAAACATAGCAACCCCCGATGCCAGTGCCCCCCTTACCGGTCAGCCCCATTGTGGATGCACCACTCACTCTGCTCTAAAGCCGACCCTGCTCCTGTGGCCTGGTCCAAAATATAAATGACACTTTCAGCAAACAAAGGCTGATGTTGGCAGACCCAAAGCAAGGAATGGCTGAAAAGGGCTGGTCCAGACTCCATCTTTTTGTATATTTTTTATTCATGACATGAGCACCGACAGCCAGCGAAAGCTGTGATCATGCCACATCAAAAAGTCAAAATTCCAGTAATGCAATTCAGTAATTCTGGGAAATGTTCTATGCCACATTGTATATGTAATGATTTACAAAATCATAGTGACATGAAATGCCAACAACCTCCAGGTAATCATAACACAACAAGTTAATGCAAAGAGAAAAGCTAAACCTTCAGCAATATAAAGTTTGGATTTGTACGCATTTACTTTTTAAGTTATACGAGCAATGTGATTGCAGAGCATCGCTTACATAACTTCTACAGACAGAAAAAGCTAGCAACAAGTTTGTCCTACGCATAATATTACATGATACACATATTTTCATCACATATACTTATAAGGACCTTCTGAATACTACTTGTTGCCATGCTTCTCCTAAATAATCAATATCACCCAGAGTGAGTCTACTTAAATTTTAGAATAGAGGAAAACCAGAAATACAGCAAGGTCAAGTCCAAAAGGGAGAGAAAAAGGTCAGGCTTACAGAGAGCTCAGCCTTCTTACTTTAATGAACAACCACAAAGGTCCCACCGTGTTAAAAAATTACTATCTTTCCAGTAATTCATAAAGTTGTTTAAAAAAACCAATATGTATTTTTTAACCCATGAATCTGACCCTTCCACTCTAATACTATCATTAACTCTATAGCCCACACCCTGCAAAGTGCTCCCACGTCTCCGTTGGACATAGCACGCCCCACCCCGCAGCGGGGCAGGAAGAACCCGATGATGAAGTATGCCACCATGGGACACTTTGGTGGGTGAGGGTTATTTTAAGAAAACATATTGCTTTTCTTAAAGAACTATATGAATTACTGGGAAGCTAGTCATTTTTTAACACAGTGGGACTCTTCCAAGTATGTTTTACGGCACAATAAAAACATGTCACAAATGACAGGCGGAAACAGCAGGGGTGGTGAGACACAAGTGAATGAAGAAGGGCCCAATCGAAGCAAAATTGGTACTTTTCTTTTTCGAGAGACTTTCAACCCCTCACTACATAATTGGTCTAACATTCTTCATATCACATGTGAAATCTTTTGGATTCATTATTGATCTAAACCATACTCTAAATAGTCATACCGCCAAACTAACTAAATCTGTCCCCCTTGTAGCTACATTTTCTCAGAAACAAAAACCATCCAGTCCACACTAAGGGCACCATTAGCATGGTGGTTAACCCCGGGAAATGGGACCGCCCACAATGCATGCGGCGGTCCTGCAGTTACAATTAGGATGTGCCCGCCACACTGGCGGGCGCATCCCGCATTGTTAACATTGCGGCGGGCGGGGCAGAAAGCACCGCCCGCCACAATGCCAAGAAGGCATGTCGTGCACTTCCATGCACAACATGGCAGCCACCGCGCGGTGACTGCCATGTTGTGCATGGAACTGCAGGGGGTACCATAGGTACCCCCCCATGTACACCCCCCACCCCCCAGGATACCTGGGGGCCGGTATGGGCCCCCAATGGCAAAAACCGCCTCCCTTTCCGTGGCGGCAACGCCTGCATAATAATATGGATGGCGGTGTCTACCAGACACCGCCACCCTATTAAATGCTTTTCCGCCCGGTAGACAATCGGGCGGTTTGCCTACCGGCGGAAAACCGGCAGACGGTAATGTGGTGGGGGGAAATTGGCAGCGGGCGGAGGTTTTTAGCGGGCGGATCGCCACCGCCATACGGGCGGTGGCGATCCGCCCACTATACTAATGGGCCTCTAAGACTTTAGAGCCACAGCACAGGCACTTGTTCACTTACATGTTGATGGAGGAAATGTAATCCAAGCGGGTCATCCCAAACCTACTGAGTAGCCCCAGCTGGAGTGGTCTGGCATAATCGTAGGAAAGTCATTTGGCTTCCTAATTTTTTGTTTTTGCTTAGACATATGCCCAGTCCAGAACTATGTGCATTGTGCAACCATTATTGTGTTAAGTCAGGGCCTCTCTGCAAAGGCACATTTTTTGCTGTTAATTTTTTTCTCCACTGTTGTTAATATTTTTCAGCCAATCCTTTCCCTTACAAACACTAGGTTGAATTGTGCTTTGAACCCTTTTCTACCTGGAAAGGTAAAAATTTCCAACTATTTCCATGGTATGAAAGGTCTGGAGAGGAGTTTGTGAACGGCCACAAACTCATATGTTTGTTTATGTTCACAGACCTTCAAGGCTAGCAAGCTTAAAACCAGACTATCAAACTTCAACAACATGTGAAAAAAACCTCAATAATCAATGAGACATTCACAGTTGGAAATGAAAACAGAAAACCCATCACAGTCTATGCAGATCTCACCCTGCCCTCCCAGAATAATGTTCTCACATACATTGGATAGGGTAATTACAGAACTGGCCAAACAAGGAGGACATAGGGAACATTCTAGGATTCAGTTTTACAGAGTGGGAATAGTCGATCTTTCACCTCATGCCTCTTCCACATCCATCTGTGCTTAGCCTAAGCAAGACCACCTGATTTTAGATTTAAATAAAATCACCTAACTTTTGCCCCTAGATTGGCATTCAAATAAAACTGGGATGAGCCCATTATTGACAGATGCACGTGGTCTCTTAATTACCATCCAGTGTGCAAGATCAGACTAGAAGCTCTGGTCTGTAGAGGCTTCTTTAGGCATTTCTTCAGGCCAGCTTACAACATGAAACCCAATACCGGAAGTCTTGTAAGGCTTAATTTCAACAGAGCAATAGAGGTTACGCGGCTGAAAGTATATGCTGCTATTTGGCCCCCTTCCAGCTCCACAAATATCAAGTTATGTTTGGCGCTAATCGGGGCTAGGATAACTGGTAAAAGAAACTAAGAATTCAAGTGTTGTAATTACAGGTGATGACTTGCATGCCTCATTCAAAGTGAATGCCTTCAATAGATTTCCCCACCGCTCAGTTAAAAAGTTCTTCTATAATTTCCCCTCTAGTTTATTTAAAATCAAAAGGTACTCAGGAGATAGACTTTCACTGCCATATACTGCCATTGGAGGACTTTTATGCTTCAAATACCTTACTTAGATCCTGTATGCTCATAATTGAGCAATGAGGCATGTAAGGCCAGTAAGCCTTTTCCAATAGAAGTTACCAGCCTGATCTGTCATGGGGGTGGCCTGCCCAGACAAAATTGCTAGAAAACATTAACTTCAAAATATATATATTTGTTAACAACCTCCAACGGAAGCTTGGCAAGCTACCATGGAAATTTGGGATTTACACAGTCTTTCAAAAGGTTATATCCTTACATTTAGCAATATGAACTATTGGGTGGATTTCCCTGGCATATTCAGATAATTGATCTAGCTTTTGCTGAGTTTGTCTTTGTACACAAGAAGGGGGAAATAGCCTAAGCAAGACCACCTGATTTTAGATTTAAATAAAATCACCTAACTTTTGCCCCTAGATTGGCTTTCAAATAAAACTGGGATTAGCCCATTATTGACAGATCCACGTGGTCTCTTAATTACCATCCAGTGTGCAAGATCAGACTAGAAGCTCTGGTCTGTTGAGGCTGCTTTTAGGCATTTCTTCAGGCCAGCTTACAACATGAAACCCAATACCGGAAGTCTTGTAAGGCTTAATTTCAACAGAGCAATAGAGGTTACGTGGCTGAAAGTATATCCTGCTATTTGGCCCCCTTCAAGCTCCACAAATATCAAGTTATGTTTGGCGCTAATCAGGGCTAGGATAACTGGTAAAAGAAGCTAAGAATTTGAGTGTTGTCATTACAGGTCATGACTTGCATGCCTCATTCAAAGTGAATGCCTTCAATAGATTTCCCCACCGCTTAGTTAAAAAGTTCCTCTATAATTTCCCCTCTAGTTTATTTAAAATCAAAAGGTACTCAGGAGATAGACTTTCACTACCATATACTGCCATTGGAGGACTTTTATGCTTCAAATACCTTACTTAGATCCTGTATGCTCATAATTGAGCAATGAGGCATGTAAGGCCAGTAAGCCTTTTCCAATAGAAGTTACCAGCCTGATCTGTCATGGGGGTGGCCTGCCCAGACTAAATTAATAGAAAACATTAACTTCAAAATATATATATTTGTTAACGACCTCCAACGGAAGCTTGGCAAGCTACCATGGAAATTTGGGATTTACACAGCCTTTCAAAAGGTTATATCTTACATTTAGCAATATGAACTATTGGGTGGATTTCCCTGGCATATTCAGATAATTGATCTAGCTTTTGCTGAGTTTGTCTTTGTACACAAGAAGGGGGAAATCCTGATTTAGGAGAAAAACACCCAGTGCAGATCCGCAGTATATCAGTCACAGTATACATCATCCTGCAAAAACATAGCTTTGAAGATGTGTCCCCCTGTGAAAACTACTTATGTGAGATATCTTGCCAATTAGTACTTACTGAAGTTGGTACCATGTAAAAGAAAAACATCACGAAGATGCCAATCTCACAGACTCATATTTTTGATGCAGACAGTAGACCTGCAGGTTGGTCAGACTACAGTCGCAGGAAGATATCAAGGCTGACATGTCTTGTTTGATTAGAAATATTAGTTGTGTATGCTTTTCTGCCTTTTAAGGCCACACATAATTATTTTTACAAGAGTTAACTATCACAACTTGCAGTAGTGGAAAAATTTACCCGAACAAGTTACCCGAAAATGTGGTCAATATAAAAAAGAAAATCCAGTCAGAATGGGAGAAGGTGCTACAACAGACAACACTCCTGCTGCAATGGAGTGTGAATATGAAAATTGATATCAGCAATACCAAAGATAACTAACAGTTTATACTTGTGTGAAGCACACCATATTAATTTCATCACAATTAAAGTTACACAAAATGTTCCAATTTATTACAGTATATCTTGCAAACATTCAAGATGAGTTATACATACAGAATACAATCTATAAAATACAAAAAAAGATTGATTTTCCTAAACAAAGTACAGCAAAGGCATTGGGCAATGTGCTGATCTGTTAGATGCAACCCAATATAACAGCAATGCACAGAACTTATAAATGTTTTCAATGTACATGCAGTTAATTCAAAGATTAGACATTGGATGATGAAACATGTGTTTCCTCCACTAGACTTCCTCCTGGCTGTAAAACAAAAAAAGCAATACCAGCAAACAATCATCGGCATTCATATTTAAAATGCTAATAAAAAAGAAAAGGAGAAGAAAAATGTGAGTGGACCCTTTTGCCAACACCACCCTTAGTCATACATAGTGTGATAAACTAAGCAGAGAAAAGTTCATTGTGCATCAAATGAGAAAGAACAGATGTTCAAATTCAGTTATGACCAAAACCAGAAACACCACTAAAAAGCCATCGCATTGGGAATGTTTAAGAATTACGTAGATGAGCTCGTACACGAAAAAGAAAAGTTGAATGTAACCTATTCCGTGCCCAGAAAAGAAAAGGCCTTGATTTGTAAGGTATCAGAGGACTGGGTAGCTTATAACAGATCACCCTTTGTAATGCAAAGTAGTAAAACATCCAAAGGCTGGAAGTGGAGCGACCGGAACAGGGCATACCGGCCAAACATAGTCCCAACTAAGAATAGTAACAAGTACTGACTTACAAACACTGTATGTAGTTTTCTCTTATTCACTATAATAACGCTGTATAAGGAACAACCGTTTTCAATTTTGAATTCCACACGGCCATCCAAAGATGCTATTTCAAACACAATGTCAAAGGTAGGTAGTGGCATCTGCACAAGTATATAAAAATTATGCAATATAGAAAAATTCAGTTGTTTAGCTAAGCAACAAACGCCTAACCCTTACTAGGAATCAGCACGTAACACCACATAATTGTAGGTAATCAACAAATATACAATAATATTAGACAATTACAAACTCCAAAAAGAAGGATACAGCACTCCGCATCACGTAAAGAAACAAAAAAACATGAAGCATGCAATTAACCACAGACGTCTAGAAGCAGATCAAAATCAGTGACCCAAAATAATGAAAAAACTGTAATTAAAAAAGCACCAAGGTCCTGTTATAGCATTGAATGAATATTAATTTGCACAACACTAGTTGCAATTGCTAAGTCATACAATGCTAACAAGTCAAAGGTAAATCACTTACTCCGGATGTCAGAATCCACATCCTTACGCTCATGTCAAGTCTGAAAATACAACTCAATGTACTCCGATTTCTTCGCCTAGATCATCTTTGAGAGATAATGAAAGAGAACATGGCTGAATTGAGTAGATGGAAAACCACGATAAGGAAATAGAGAAGTGGAGCTACCATATTTAAACATCACAGTTCGCCTCAACTAATGTATCAAAATGGAGAAAAGATATTGTGTCCCAACTAGAATGCTAATTGTCCAGTAAGGAAAACCCATACAACTGAAATACATACTAACTAATAACCGAAAGTGAAAAGATCTAATAGTAAAAACGCACATTAAGCATGCCAGTAAAAATCATAAAATGAAATCGACCAAAAGGGAAGTGCATGCTAACATGCAGGTGAAACTAACAGCAAATACAGTAAGTTAAACGGTTATTTGAATGATCAATGTCAGAAAAGTGACAAACTCAAATGTATGCAAGCATATCAAACAGCAAGAGCAAAGGATAGAGACTTTGACATTTATTTAACCAACCCAAGGCTATTATTATATTGGATTTCTACGAGTTTGTCCATAGTAAAGGGACAGATAATGCATTTGTCACATTTATGAAAACCCTTAGACTTGTAAGGCAGTCTAAAAATCAGTGTGGTTTGGGGTAAAGGTGGAAAAAAATCGTGGCAGAGAAGATCATGTAGATTTTTACCCTTTTTGTATACACCACAGGGTTTCCTAGAAATTATGTCTTTGATGACCGTATCCATAGTAAGAATGTGCCAATGCCTGTGTAAAATGTTTTAGATGGCGCCACTGTTCCTATTATACGATGTGGTAAAACTGTATGTACATTTCTATTTTGTTTGGGACGTGTTATAAGCAAAGTGGAATGATCCACTTTGTTGAAACCTAGATTTCCTAATCAAATTTGGAATATTACCTCTGTCAAGAAATGTTGTCCATGAGAGTCAGTTCTTCCTGCAATGCGGTATCATCACTGCAATTCCATTGTAGGCAGATCTTTTCACCAAAAGTAATCAATTCAAGGTGGTGTCCTAGGATGAGCACTAGAATGAGTTACATGAAGTAGACTTACTATAGTCTTGAGGCAATTTTATGATTGTGCACATAAATTGTTGTATCTGAAAACTCGATTAAGGTTTTACTGTGACGTGATGTGAATTTCAGATTGAAATCATTGTCAATCAGTTGCAAGACTAAATAACTTGGAGACAACTCAGTGCCAGTCCAAATAAGAAGGATGTCATCTATGTACCTGCTCCAAACAAGATTATATTAGTAAGGAGAGGTGCACAGGATTTCCAAAAATGAAATATTTCAAAGTATCCCATACAGAGATTAGCATACAAGGCTTCACATGTTGCCCATGGCTACTCCTTGAATCTGTTTATACAACTTTTGATTATGTTTGTTGAGTAGTTCACGAGTGTCCTGTATATATGAGGGAAGATTGACTACATAGGGTTATAGAAAATGATCAATACATTTGGATATTTTTTCAGTAGGTGAGTTGGTACCAGAATTATTAGGTCCACCTGGTGGAAAACATCAAGATTTATGTATCTTAGAAAGTATAAATATGCACAGAAAAGTGGGAAACTGTTGATTAAAAAAATTGAATTCTAAATCATTGATTAAACATCCATCCAGACACTTCTTCAAAGCATCTGTGATTTTCTTATTGAGATCTGGAATAGGATTAGAAGGCAATCTCATACAAGATTCAACAGGTTTGTCTGGGCAAGATTCGTTTCATCTGAATTTTTCTGGAAGAAATTCCAATTCCGCAAAAAACAGTCAACACGTGTTTCACCCCCTTTCATGGCCATCCGGCCTGGGACTACCTCAGGGCGGGTAGATTCTTATTAAGTTCTATCAGCGTCGTGGTTAAATACAATCTCCTAGGGATTCTCAAATCTCGGGCATAATGCCTGTTCGGGATGCCGTGTTCAGCTCACGTTGGTGAGGAATCTTCAGGCCGGATGGCCATGTAAGGGGGCGAAACACATGTTGGCTGTTTCCTTTCACCCACTCTTACGAATAGAGTGCAAATACATTTATAAACACATTATGATAAACCAGTGCGGAATTGGAATTTCTTCCAGAAAAATTCAGATGTTGCCCAGACAAACCTGTTGAATCTTGCTTACTTTAGGGGATTAGGGGTCTCTCCCCCGTCAAGGGCAAGAACCAGAAAATGAAGAATCTACGCTCAATATCCGGTTAGTAAGGGATTGGGACCTCTTTACCTCTCACTCCCAAAAACAATCTCATACGAGATGTACGGTCCCCAAACTGTAGGTCAATCTCTGCAATATGATGACACCTATCCATGATCACTACGTTACCCACTTGTCAACCTCTTTTATAACAATGCTTTTGCCTAACATCAGAGTTTCCAAAAATCTACGTTCAATAGGGGTAAGATTGACAAGAGGAAAATTATGTTTTCTTCTGAGTTTGAGCACCAAGGAATACAAATCCTCAGTAACAAGTTTATAGAAAGGATCGACATTTGTACCAGACTAGACAGGAGGATTAAAGGTGGATCGTGCCATGAGGCTGCTGTCAGTGCTACCATCCGATGGTATGTTGAGTTCTTGCAACAGTGTATTTTAGAATGTATCATCGCTATCTCAGTCTGATGAGAAAGAAGTGTATGTATATCCAAAACATCTTGTTTACTCAAATCAAAGCCAATAGTATTAACTGTTTTGCTGTCACCCCATCTTGATGTGTCCTTGAAGAATTTCTAGAGTTTTACTACACTTTATTAGGACAGAAACTAAGACCCTTGCTGAAAAAGTTATATTTATCATTAGTCAAAATTCGAGTTGACAAATTGATAACATCAATATTTTGTTCAGTCATTGTTTTTGTGGTAACCTGTAAATTACTTGAAATTTAAACTGTTTGTTCCTTTGTTTGTCTTTGGCCCCTGATCTTCTGACCATCACATCTGTTTTTTTAAATCTGGCTTTCCTTTCCCCCTGGGTTGTTTTTTTTGTTGTTGTGTTGGGAATTTGTTTGCCATCCTGTTACTTATTCTGAAACATTGCATTTCCTCTAAAAAGATGTAGGTGAGGTAGAAGGTTGACCTTCAATATTAGTATCTACTGAAACATCACTAGTGATGCCTGAAACATCTGACTCACTGGTGGACAGCACATGAGCAGAAGACAAAGAATCGGGGTTAGCGTCCTTATTAGTAATGGTGATGTTATCAAACTTTCTAGTGAACGTTAAAATAGTTAATTTTTTATAGTTGTTGTCATCCCTCATAATATTTTTGAATTTTTTATACTCTAAGTAAAACTGATGAGCATGCAATTTACGTTACAAACCTCAGATAAATGTAATGTTTTGATGTCATCTTCCAATGCTTGTATTTCAATTAATAGTTTCTGTCTCTAACGCTCAGCATGTTTAATTATGATGGTCAACATCCCATAGTAAGTGGTGTGCAAGAGAGTTTCCCAATCATTCAATAGATCGGGGCGAAGATCTTCAAATTAAGGAAAGATAAGAATTATCAGACCCATGGGAACTCTATCACATTCCACGTATTTTCAAAAGGTGATGGCATCCCTCCAATGGGACAGTTCCTGTTTTCTCAATTCACCCTGGTAAAGTATTTGGCAAGATGCCAGTGGAGGAGCAGAAATAAATACCCTCATCCCGAAGGGGATTCTTCTCATAAGCAGATGGCTGAACTGTACTCCAGGGATTCCTGATAAACAGAGAAATAGTTCATGCTATAAGAAATCCCCATTCAACATGTTTTTTTCTACTGAAGCTGACAATGTAACTGTTGTAATTTGTTTATAGATCTCGGCTACAAACTGGTTTAGCTATCTGTTAACAAGGCATATCATTTCCATTCTACACAGAGTGGACTTTCGGTCAACTACTTTCTTATTTTTGGATGGGTTAATTGTCTTTCTGAGTTGTCTGCTCTTATAAAAACTGGATTTCTGCCTTTTCTTTTGTGTTTATCCCACCGAGGAGCTTTGTGCTCTCACATTAGTCTAATTGGATGAGTTTTATCCTTCTTCTGAATACTTTAGTTTTATTTTATGTGAGAATGCGTGCTTTTCCTGACTCTGACATTTTTCTCTTTATTTAATAAATGTTAGGAGCCATCTTCTGGTTATATGGAAGTAATGCCCACAAGTATTAGGTGCCATTTAGTCTACTACCACTAGCTACCTTTTTTGATTTCTTTCTGTTTTAGAAAACATGAGGGCTGACATATCAATTTACTGTACAAGGAGCTCCCCTTTACTGTCCTGATGAAAACCATGATTGATGTATATAGAGAGCATGTCTAGAAAGGTAGATGGATTTTGTAATTTGCCCTGTATCATGATATACAATAGGCAAAGGAGTGGATACATTACCAACCCAACTTATTGAAATTGTGTGGCCAGGCTGGAGAAGAATTTAAAAGTGCTGAATATATGTTTTTTACTGTATGCCTACTGATAGGCCTCTATGCACTGCACAAGCACTTTGTATGCACACCAATCATGGGGCACCTTATATAGTAACACTGCTGTGAGTTATTTCAAAACAATATATAGTCGATATATACAGAAAAACGTAAAAGTTAAGACTTAATGTGTTCCTTAAGAATTCATTTCTTTACATAAGAGTAATGTTGAACCCCTTATTATGAGCTATTTAACCCCTTCAGTGCCCATGACGAGCTGGACTCGTCATGGGCCGCGGTGGCGCTGTGCCCATGACGAGTCCAGCTCGTCATAGACCCCGCCCGCTAATGCAACGGCCGGCACTGGGCGGGGAAAGGGGCGGGCACTGAAGGGGTTAATGTTCAAAGTAAATCAGATAGATCCACATATATTGCTGTGCTGTATCTTTCCCAGGTTGTGATGAAAACAGGTTAACCCAGTTGATAATTACTGTTTTCTCTTTATAATATGCCACCCGCCTGCTTGCTTCTTTTTTTTTTACATGTGGTTTATATATTAATTTTTTATGAGGGCCTGGCAGCAGCAAAGTACTGTGCGGCCACTTACATACTTTTTTAATACTCTGTGCTCACATTATTTTTACCATTCTGACATGATTTCCACCATGTCAGAATGGTAGATTTAAAATGGATGCACCTATCATGATGCATGTGCGTGCTCTTGTCATGATGCAAGCCTCGCAATGCCTCACAATGCATATGTGTGCACAATACTCACACACATGCGTTGTGATGTGTGTGCAAATGCATTATAGGGCATGGCTGGTCTCTATTATCTTTAATAGAAAACCCATTCCAACAATTACCGGACATACATTTGCATGTGTTTTCCATCATGTCTTATCAGGCAGGTTCAAGCAAAGCCAAAATCTTGGCCAAATAGAAAAGAGAATCATTGTCTTTACCAATCTGTATGCAGCTAAGTAGCTCATACATAAGGTCTGGGATGTTCAACATGGATCCAATGTGATCAGATCCAAGCCATATTTTCAGTTTACCCAGTGAGTATGTATTAGAGTTGCAATGAGATTAATTGTATATAAATGTATCATCTGTGAATACCCTAAAATTATGTCCTGGGTGTCTCCTGGACCTATGTTGAACACTTCTGCATTAGATGGAACTCACAATACCAGGGAAGTTGTTTATTTTTGGCATTTTCGCTAAACACCCCATTTCAATTTGATTTATTCTTGGTCGCAAACACAGGAGTTAGGAAGAGTCTAAGTTAACCCTGGAGTGAACTTATTGAGAAATGCACTGAGCTATTTCTATTAGTGCAGCCTTGGCTGATATACGGTGGCCCAGATTCTGCAAGGTGTCAGCAATGCAGCACAGCACCAAAAGAGGCTGTGCTGCTTTGCGAGACGGGGGAGAGCAGCAAGGTGCTATATTCACAGAGATATGGCTGTCTCCTCCCCTCTCCCTAGCTCCGGCACTGATTTCAGCTGCCGTGTGCCTGGCACACACCTTAGCACGATACTGCTAGGGTGGGTGCCTGAGTCTACCATATGTTTTGTACAGAAAGGGTACTCTTCCTGTACAGAATACTATAGCTAGACAAGTGTAACCCCTTTTCCTACTTTGTATGTGTGCTGCACAGTGCAGCACGCATGCAAAGTAGGAAAAGAAAGGAGAAATTAAACTATTTCACCTTTTAATGCCTGCTTTCCAGCAGTGTTAATTTTTGAGTTATAACCTGCCTAACAATATTAGTGAATAGGGTTTAGCTCATGGGTACGTACAAATATTTTCTCGGGGACCGCAAAGTTTGGTCTTTGGTGTGACTGAGGGCTGCACTGGTGTGTAAAGTAGGTGTAGGGAAATCAAAGCATGTATATTTAGTGGCTGAATTCAATTGCGTGGTGTGAAACCAGAAAACCTGGGATGAATACCAGCATCCCCACTTGACCAAATTGTGTGACCTTGGGTAAGTGATTTATTTCAATTTCCCTCCTTTCTCTTCATTATCACATATAAGAGGAACTCAAAATACATGACTTCAGGATGCATGCTGTTCAAAACCATCTCATGTGCTTGGGTGTATTCACTAAGGGCATTGTTATCAGGGTAGGGCGGGGAAGCATGAACGTTTCTAAATTCATGTATGAAAAACATCACTTTAAGAAAAATACTTCTGAATGCCCTGCTATAATTTGATTTACTAAGGTGAAATAGTTCTACAGGTCAATGGAATACACTTTTTTTAATTTTGAAAAGACTGTGGTATTTGTACAATTTGCTGTCTTTAAAAATAAAGGTGCTCCTAAAGTTAGGGGCCTAGTTACTTCCTTTACCTAACTTGAAATAAGTGCTTGCTGTATATTTAAAAATAAATTCATGTTAATGCTGAGTCGAGTAAACAGCAGCCCAGTGCTGCCCAGGGGGCCGCATGTAAAGGTTAGGAGGGCCGCATGCGACCTCTGGGCTGTACTTTGAGTATCACTGGTTCAGCGTCAAAAGACATGGGTGGTTGTATCGGAACACCCATGTACTACTCATGTAACACCCACTTGACGCAAAGTAATGCAAAGCAGCGATTCACGCTGCGTAGTGTTAGTTTTCCATACAAACCAACGCAAATACCAATTTGCATTGTTTTGTTAATCCCAAAGCAGGTTTAGCTTCGAGTTTGCATTAAAAAATAACTCTAACCAGATGCTAAACCTTTTAGAATCTGGATCGGTGAGTCTAGCTGCCATTTATCAGAAGGTCAGGGCTTGGAATACATTTGACACTGTTATGTGGCACTTTAGTGCACAGGTCAATTACAGACTGTTACACAATTGAAGCATTTAATGCACAAGGAAGAGTAATTTCTCCTTGATTGGTCCAGGGGAGCTTCTTTTATGAAATTCAACAGATTGTTATTCAATATGTTCCGAATTCTTAAAGGTAGTGTATAGAGTGAACGGGTTCTTGAGCTCCATTAAATGATTTGATGTAGCCCCTAGTTCTCCAACAGGAAGCAAGCCTCCAGTAGCTTGGAGGTTGCTTCCAAGTAGCTCACACATAATTGCCGATAGGTTTGATAATTTGCAGCTGTCTATTTATGAAGGCAGCACTTTAAAGGTTATGTGTTTAGTTCATTGCGGTGCGATCTGTCAGTGGAGGACCGTTTAACCTAGCCTCGCTCTCAAAAAGTCTTTCTCTCTTATTCATTATTCATTTCTCAATTACTTCCTTTCTTCTCTTATTCATTCGTGGTCTTTTATTTATTTCCTTTCCTTCTTTTCTCTCACTCTTTCTCCATTTGTTTCCCCTCCCTCTTGATTTCTCATATTTCTTTTATCTTTCCTTTAGTCCTAGCTGTTTTTCTCATTTAACTCCATTGTCTACCTCTTTACTTCTTTCTTTGTTTTATCTTCAGTTTTTTTTCATCTGCTATGTCCTTTTTTCCTACTCAATTTTTCTTCCTTTTTATATTGCACTTTCTTAACTTTCATTTATTCAGTATTTCTTTACTCCTTTCTTTAATTTATTTCTCCCTTTCTCTTCTTTCAGTCACTACTTCTGCGCTTCTTATTGCACTCCTTTTCTTTTTCTCACTTTTCTCTTTTCTTTACTTCAGATCCCTTTGTTTGCCCCTTTCTCTCATAATGTTTTATTTTTTTCTTCCTTCCTTTACTTATTTTTTGTTATTTTTTATTTTTCTTTCGTCTTGTGCTTTCATTGTTCTCCTTTCACTCTATCCACTTTTTTCTTTTTTCATTCTCTTTACTTGCTTTTGTGTTTCTCTTTCTTCCGTATAACTTTTTAAAGCAATCTCTTCATGCCAATAAGTACCTGACAACTAAATCCTGAGGGATTGACTGCAGAAACGTATTTAATTGTGGAGAACTATGAAGTCTGTATGTGTCTTACAAAAATAATTATTACTAGTGTAAGACTTAAAAGTGCATGTATGTATAATATATGGTAAAAAGGAACTTGTTGATTTGCCTTTTGTAGGCATCCTCCAAAAGATTACAGAGAAATGTACCAGATGGCTGAGAGGTTTCGGGTCTTAGCACTCAAAATGGGAGCTGTGCCATCCTATGTACTGCATGACAATGAGATTCCAAGCCCCAAAGAGACACTCACCCGTAGAACTGGTTTGTAAACAAGGTCAGATGGACCTAGCACCACAGCTAAACCTTTGGAGATACAGATCACCTGCCATTAAATTAGACTGCAGTACTCCAAAACTGAATGTTTAAGGTACTTGGCCTTCATGTATCCTTATTGAACCTCTTTATTAAGAAGTAGCTCTGGGTGTTATTCAGTAATCAGAAGTAGCTATTACAATGGAAAAGTTTGGATACCTCTGCCTTAGTTCAATATTTTCAGGCTCTGGCTGATATGTTACAATAGGGGTCTGTTACCAGTAGAATTACCTCACCAATATCAAACCCCTTATATCCTAGTACAATTCTAGAACATGGACATAACAAGATAGTCTCAGAAGTGAAAGGAAACAACATAATAATTTTCAAATAAAACTGCAAAATGTTGGACTGGTGAGTGGAATGGAGGCTTCATTCCATCAGTAAACATCAGGGAGGGCAGGTTTTAACTGGTGCACATCCTGGTGCACCAAAGCATCTCTTCCTGCTCCCTCTCTTCTCCTCACTATCTCCCCTCTCCCCTCTCTTATCAATCGTTACCCTCCTTTTCACCTTCCATAATTCTGTCTACCCCATCCTCCTCTCATGGTAAACTGCAGTCTCCTTACCTCCTCTCGCTCTTTCCTTGCTTCTTTTGTCTAACAATATTCTATTTCTCGCGTCACACTCTCCAGTTCCAACTTTCTTTTATGTCTTTGCCTCCTGTTCTAACTCCTCTGTTTTGAGTTGGGATTCCACCATGTTTCTTGTTTGTAATTTAGCCATTTTATGTCCTGCTGTGTTCTTTGTAATAGTCAATTTTGTATGCTGTGCTCTGACATCCATTGGTTGAATGCACTGCATAAGAATGTATAAACAAAATAAATAAATAAATGATACATAAATAAATTAACACTTCTTAACTACTCAGTAGACATGATGCATTAGACCAGGGTGGTACAGGGGCCCCTGGGGCATACCATAAGGCTTCACCCTTTCAATTTTGCTATAACAAAATGTAGATGACCCCTGACATTTGTTATAGAAAATCACCAAAGGCAATCCACTTGTATTGTGATGATCCCCTGGTCCAACACCACCTTTGAACATTTTTATAGATCTGGAGTGACATCATTAAATGAACAAGCATTAGAGTTAATGCCCTCCACCTGAAAGTTGTCTAAACTGACATCCATGTGTTTTGGTGAGACTGACATTATGACCAGTGTCAGTTGTGTCACGTTTATCCCTGGAAACTGTGCTATTCAAAGAATTTGTGTATTATTTTGGAATCCAACCTCCTTTATTTGGGTGAAAGAAAAAACATTGCCACAAGCTGTAACACACCTCGAATTTTTGTATAATCGAATATACAATTCTTTTAATGTTAAAAAATAAAATATTAATTATAAATAAACATGATTTTCTTTTAAAATAATGTCATTATTTTTTTCAATTTAAAAATGAATATGACTTTTTGTCTTTTAAAACGTAGATTAAATTATATCAATATAATTTCCTACATAACTGTTAGTAACTTGTCATACATAATAAAAAAATATAAACATTATACTGTGGATGGCTTTCAATTTTTTTTTTTAATACAAAATAATTGTAATTTATTTAATATACTTAGATCTATAAAAAAGGTAGGTAAACATTGAGGCCCATATTTGCTCATTTTTGGCTTGTCGCAACGCTGCAAGCCTTCCTGCTGCACAGCCCTACGTGAAAAGAAAAGGCCAGGAATGCGCCGTGTATGTGAGATATGGTGCATTACTGTTTTCTTCTTCTGCGCTAGCGCACAAATTACTGTCTAGCGCAAATGCAGGCACCCTTGCAGCATGGAGCAAGGGTGTGTATATTGGAATCTGGTTGTTTTTGTGGGGTAAGAGACACCTTCCTTCACAAAAATAACCCTTATGCCAACCTTGGGGAGGCATAGTCTTTTAACACATTCCCAGGTTTATAGCATGATGTAAATCGGGGAATATGCCTCCCCATCGCAGTGTGAGCCAACACAGCGACTTGCTCTGTGTAGCCACACACCATAGCTACAAGGCCATGAAAAGCCAAGCAGAGTTGCTTTACGTAGCCTTGTTGATATGATTGACAACCCTGCTCCTCGGGAGCATCATTAAAAGTGACACTCTGGTTGTGCAGGCCTCTTGTAAATGAGGTCCTTACTTAATGCTGTAGTAAGATTCAAAAACACTTTCTACATTTAAAAACAATTATACAATTATTTAACATTAACAATTCACATACACTTTGTTTTAATCATTTTTTTACACTTTAAATAACTTTAAAACTATTTCCTGTTCTGTACCATGGGGAGTTCTCTGCTCCATTGCAGAAGTCTCTGTGAAGTGGGTGGAACTCAAAATGCGGTAGTGAAGTCAATAGTAGTAATGTTATGGTTATATTTGATGTTTTTACTGACTCCACCTCCCCATTTCAAATGATGCAGAGATGTAAATCAATGCTTTTTTACATCGATGACACTTAAGTTGTGATTGGCATAGAGTAGTAAAGTTCCTCAAAAGTGTAAGAGCAACTTTACACATGTAGATTTGCTTGCGTGGACAGTTACCTTTTTTATTGGCCCCCTTTGAGTGGCTCTCAGCCAAGGGTATGAGAACAAGGGCGACATTTTATCTGCGGAAGTTGGGAAATTCAGCATCCAGTTGGCTGGATTTCATACTTCTTGTATTGTACCAGAGGCATAATGCAGGCCTCTGCAGCCGTACAGAGTAAATGGTCCTGAAACTTCAGTGGGCTCCCCAGTTATCCAAAGGCCTCAGTGAAATATGGGAGACTTGGACCCCCACTACATTCTGCATGGGCCTCATAATTTTGTGTTACGCCATGTATCATGCACATTCTACGGGTGCACGACGATTAACCATATCCGATGGTGAATTCATTTTTCATTCGGTAACAATGAATGTCAGTGTATATTGAGCAAATAGGATACTGTATAACAGAACAAAAGATAGCGCTAAAATGCGAGCTAGGGACAGCGGTAAACACTCTAAATTGTTGCAGAAGAGCAAGGGAACAAATGAAATGTGGATTTTTGACTATCACTGTTTCTGTCAGACACAAAGCCATGAAAGTAAAAATATAAATGGAGTACTATTTGTATTAAATGTCTTCCTTTTATATAGCTTAACGGATTCATCCATTAACGGCTAATTAAAAACCCGTATGAGTTTGTCTTGTGTTACTGTTTGCATTTTTATTTGGCAACGTTGAAAGATGTATTGCATAATTAACAAAAATGGAAAATAATATGCTGAATTAATTGATTATGAACTCCTACAAAATATGTTGGCACAGGCTATAAAGGAATGTATTATCAGATGAGTATGTCCAGGTAAGGCTCTCAGTTTACGGTATTTGCTTATTTGTACAGATAAATACAGACAGACAACAATGTGTTTCTTGTCTGCATTTATTTTAAAAAATTGAAAAATACAGAAAAATGGGCTTCTTTTCAGTGGCTTTCCATATAGTCTTTCATCAATTCCAGGCCAATAGCTGAGTAGATAATCCACATTGGGAGTGAAAAAACAGGATGAGATTTGGGGACAGATGTACGACCAATTACTTTTGCGAGTCGCAAATTGCGTCGAAATGGGACTCGCAATTTGCGACTCGCAAAAGTGAATGTACAGACACTGTGAATCCCAATGGGGTAGCAAATTGCGTACTTCATTAATATTCATGATGCAAGCAACCCCATTGGGAATGGCTAGCACTCCCAGGGATGGTGGCCTGCTGGGGTCAGCAGACAACCATGTCTGTGACTTCTTTTTAAATAAAGCTGTTTTTTTTGTGCAGTCCATTTTGCTTAAAGGAAAACAGGATGCATTTAAAAAAGAAAAACTTTTCAGTTTCATATTTGAGGGCAGCAGTGGTTTCGCAAACCGTCACAAAGGGAAAGGGGTCCCCTGTTTGCGAGTTGTTTACCAACAACGGTTGCAAAATATTAGTCCATTGTATTGAGGCTAGCTATTAGGAAGGGATGGAAGAGGTGTGGCGCCGAGGCCAGGGCGACTGACTCCGGAATCTGGGGATCACAGTTCGATCCCCGGCGGCAGATTAGCCCAGCACCATGTGACTGTCGGCAATAGCTTACTTAATCTTCCCGACAGCACCCAGTGCCTAGAGACCCTTACGGGTGATTGTTCGTGCTTTACAAATGTGGATTTTTATATTATTATTATAGCCAGAGTCGCAAACGCTACTTTGCGAATCAATGACTAGCAAATAGCGTTTGTACATGCCAGGACCCTTTTTGCAGTGCAAAAAACGGTTGTACATCTGGCTCTTACTTTCTTAATTGCGCATGCCAACATACATTTGTAGTACACTGCCAATATTAACCTATGAGTGTATTGTGCTGCAGCGTTTTGAGTCAACCCTCTTACCATTCATCCTCCCATGGACCTTTTTTCATGACTGAGAGGTGAAGGGAGTTAACATTACATCAGTCACTTTCAATTAACAGTTTAACCCATTTGGCTACAAAATAAGGAACAGGAATCAGTGACTAGAGTTAAGAAAGTTTATTACAAATTAACAATCAAGTAAAGGTACACGCATCTCAGCACCATGCTATAAAGATACAGAATAACAACTGGGAAACCAAACCTCCCAAAGAAGTTTAGTCAAACCAATAATAAGTAAGCAAGATATTCTGTCACAGCAATACAAAAGATCAGCAATAACATCTCGTGCTCAGAGAATAGTTTCTTGCCCTCTCTTCTATACATGAGTACATCTAGAATTGTCTATGGTAAATTACAAACTGAGAGGATGGTTCATTAGTCTAAGGACCCTCAAATTTCATGGAAATGCAGAAAAATAGAGAAAACAGGAAATAAGAGGAATAGTTGAGGTGTCAGCATTGCAAAAGCTCAGTCAAGAGACTTCTTGAGTCAGGGAATTTGGAGTATTAGCCTAAGCCACACTCAAAAAGAATCAAAGGGAAAAAGCATAAAGGTCTAAACCTCTCAAAGTCCAGGAAAAGTGTCTCTAGCATCAGACAGTGTAGACTCCAGTTATTCACACTAAATTAATCCAGGTTGCACCCCTATGTTCGCATCATCTGGTGTTCCATTCTCATGTTGTAAACTTTAACATTTGCCAAATGTCCCACACTAAACATAAGAACAACATCGTCCTTTGTCAACCAAGCCACGTTGTAACATTGCTGAATAGGACTCTTCAGTTAATGCTCTGGCTCTCATGTTCCTTCATCAACGTCTTCTTCTAAGTCTCTTTCTCTATCGCTAATATAGCATTGTATCTATTCTCAAACTAACAATGTGTGTGAATGCACCTGCAAGGGAAAAGTCATGCGAGTAGAAATGGCTATGCAGGATGGAAAACAAGCCTAGTAAGGGCAAGTATAATATATTAACCCCTTCCCTGCTCATGACGGAACCACTCCGTCATGAGCCACGGTCGCGCTGTGCTCATGACGGAGTGGTTCCGTCATGCCGCGGCCGTTGGCTGCCGCTCCGCCCACGCGGCGCCTTTTCCCCGCCTGTGCGGGCGTCTAACGTAAGTGGGCGGCGCCGTGACGGAACCACTCCGTCATGAGCACAGCTCACCCGTGACTCATGACGGCGTGGTTCCGTCATGAGCATGGCGGCGCCGCGCACACTTAAAACACCCCCAGCGCTGCGGCGGAATTTGCGCCGCAGCGAAGGGGTTAACTCAATGGTGTACATGTAATAGGCATGTGCACATTTTAACACAAATAAATATAACTTGTCAGTACATTAGATTCCTACTGCATGTGGCATACAGTAAAATATTTTATAAGCATGTGCAAGTATGGCTAAGAAGTACATTTTAAATGAAGTATGCCTGAAATATTGGTGTACACATTACATAGATCCATTGTTGTTTTTAGAGTAAACACATTCTAAATATGTGAGTATGGTTTATTCATCAAGTCTTCCAATATCATCTCATTTAATATGGTTAAGGCACACAGTGTAATGTAGAAATTCTCTAATCCTAACATGAATGCACTTTTTCAATGATGTTAAGCACAACACATTTATGATTAATGTCATTAGGACACACAAGAAAATGTGCTAGGTGCACATTTAGGCGATGTATTTGTGACGTGCAAAGGTGTGGTCAAAATGACGCTGTATTCATTGTTTTGTTGCATTTGGCTATTTAATTCACAAAAACAGGATAGGTATCAAAGTGTAAGTTAACCTTTATCAGTTATGTGGAAATAAACAATTTTACAACTTCATTTATTCACAAAACACAAAATAAATATAGATAAATACCAATAAGATTGTCCAGAAATAAATATTGATACATACAGGCAGAAATGTACAAAAAATAAATACCATAAAACTGGAATCCTAATTCTAATTCATTGGTCGGTGTGTTTGTGACCTTCGAACTTTGTGCCACCTATAAATAAAACAATAAAGCAGATTTAAGTTACAAATATGGATGTTTTGTAATTTGGTGTGCAGACACCCTTGAAGTTCAAATGTGAAACTAATGGCATTGTCAAGGTCACTGCGGTCAACACACAGCAAACAATGAGACAGAACATGACTATCTCTGGATGTAAAGTCAAGGTGGTAAATTTAGAACGTGATTCCATATCAAGTGACTACTTGGGACTTCTGGGTAGCTGAGTAGCATCAGTAGACCAGAGATGAAACTACTTCGATTACTAGGCCCAGCACACTGGAATGCTCACAACTTAACCCTAACATAGGACATGGGATCTGATTATCTTCTCTTAACAAAACATATAAATATTGAACTAAACTGAGAAGCTTTAGACTGAGATCATTTTTGTATGCTCTTGGTCTGTAGTCCTTGGGCCATATATTTCACCTCTGCCAGCTGTGATCCACTCAGAATGTTCTTTGTCACCCACAAGATAAGACTATTAGGGGCCGATTCACAGAACTAACTTAAGACAAAATCCTAAACTTACTACTTTTGGTATTCACAGAAGTTAGGATTTTGTCTTAAATTTGTCTTAAGACAAACTTAAGACAGACTTAAGACAGACTTAAGACAAACTTAAGACAGAATTAAGACAGACTTAAGACAGACTTAAGACAAACTTAAGACAGACTTAAGACAGACTTAAGACAGACTTAAGACAAACTTAAGACAAAATCCTAACTTAAGTCTGTCTTAAGTCTGTCTTAAGTCTGTCTTAAATTTGTCTTAAGACAAACTTAAGACAAAATCCTAACTTCTGTGAATACCAAAAGTAGTAAGTTTAGGATTTTGTCTTAAGTTAGTTCTGTGAATCGGGCCCATAATGTGCAATCAGTCTTCCCACACACAGTGATGGTTCGGCCTCGGAATCTGGAATAAAGTAGTTTGCAACATCACCAGATTACATTGGCATTTTTGATGATATTATTTTTTTCCTGATTCAGTCAACATTTTCATGTACTGCAGAGACATTTGTCAGGAACTGCTTTTCCTGATACAGCAGTACAATAGGGGCTTTTTTTGCACCGAGCAACGTATACTTCCTACATATCTTCACAGATGCTTATGACATTATGGTATTTTCCTGGTGATGACTCAAGAACAAATAGACTTTAGGGTTGAAATGTCAAGAATCTCAAGTGACATAATGAGAAATACTGAAAAGGAAAGGTCAGTTATGTGCCATATAATGTTAAATACAGAACATTCTTGACCTTTCCCTTTCACACAGCACAGTGAGGTGGCTTGCTGCGCTGTGTGAAAGTTTAATAAATTAGTCCCTTAATGTCTATGCCATTGCAAGAAAAGATTTGTATACATTTCCTCTCAGTGACAAGAAAGTTGGACATAGCATATCAGGAAGTGACAGCACAGAATGTCACATTATTGGAAGGGACCTCAATATGAAATTACTCAAAAACACATCCTAATTTTTTTGGGGGGGGGATTTGGCAGAGGGGATCTCTAATTATGGCTTGCTGTCTTCTCCCAGAGGAGCAGAGGCCAGAACATCTTCTATCTGGTTGGGCTGACTAGCCTCATGCCACGCTATAAGTGAAACCAGTAATTTTAGCTGCACAAGATACCAGGAATTCATGGATTTCTGAGAACTTTGAAAGAAAAGTATGAAATAAGCATTTAAACGATTTGAAAGTGAGAGCTGAAGCTGGAGAAGAACATTGTGAGAACAAGCCTTCAAATGCTAGGGACATGTAAGCCCTTGGCAGTGAACACTGAGATGCAATCAATGAAGTTTAGTGCATTTACCCCTTTGAGTGTCTAATAAGGCCGATAAAAACATGCTGTGCTGACTTGAGAGAGAGAACGATGTGCTTTTTCATATAAATTTCCAAATTCTAGTCGTAAATTGTATCCCAAGATGAAAAGATTGGCAGGCCTTTTATAATGTTATTCAATAACTGAGGATTCACACATATCCCAGTGTTATCTGCATAAAGTTGATAACTTAAATGATCAGCCCCCGATTTGGACGCACCGGGACAAATCCACCAACAGGCATTTTGGAAGCCATAGAGGTCACTTTTTATTAACAGCATGCCATATCAGTGTATTTCTTACCTAGAACTTCACCAGACATCTTATACATTAATCCTTAAGCAACAAAGATTGCATTTGAACAAATTGGAGATAGGTAGAACATCTTTTAAGACACAGCACTTCTTTAAGTTAAGGCTAAGATTTTTTTTAATTTTTTTTAATACTTCTTTTTATTAAACAATTGCTCAATACATCTTCTTATTCACTTAATTTTATCTACACACCAGATGGTCTAGTCATCACCGTACTAATTGCAGTTTGAATCTTAGGGGCTGATGTGTATAAGATCGGGTAGCAGACACTCTGAAGTTTTGCAATTATATGATCTGACCTTCACTTTCCGTTGCCACTCCACAACTACTGTGTTGTAGAGCATATTGTCATTTGGTATGATTCACAGACTCCTGGTCCGTTCATATTAATGAGGCAGAATTCAGTTTGACTATCCTACTGACTAGGAGCCTTATTATGACTTTGGCAGTGTGGCAGCAGGCCGCCACGCCAGCGCCCCACTGCCACACCACCAAAGCCATAATGAGCCTGCCCGTCAGATTCTGACTGGAATCCAGGTTGGGCGGTCAGGTGGCGGCTGGCCCACGGCGGTGCAGTACTAAGGCTCATATGTGAGCCTTAACAAGGCACCACAATGGGAATGCCATTGCAAGTTCCTGCAGGGCATGGACTTTCAGTTGCACGCCCTGCAGGAACTGGGGGTTCATGCAAACAGAGGGCCACACTATGTGCCACCCTGCATACATCCCCTGGCGCAGATGCAACAGGGGGCTGTGTCCTTCCTACCGCACTTTTCATGGCAGGCTCACCGCCATGAAAACTGTGGAGGTGGTCCATGGTGGTCTGACCGCCCAACTTGTAAAAGGACGTTCGGACTACCACCGCTGATTTGGCGGTCCATCGAACCACCAAACTCAAAATAATGCCCTTAGGACAAACATAGATGTCAGTAGGGAAGGTTTAGCTTATTGGGTCATTTTGTATGTGTTGTATTAGCTATGGATCTTTAAGACACTCCACCAAATGAATCACCAAAGGACACCTCACAACTCATAGGTGCAACATAGATGACTTGATACTCTTCTGACAAAACCCTTAAATGTTTTCTTATTCAGCAATGTAAATACAATATTTATCACAACAACCCAGTTCCACAAACAGTTGCTCGCATATTGGCCTGAATTACATTTTTTGAAAAAAATCTAGCTCCATAAATAGTTGCTCCCAGATTGACTGGCAATGTGTTCACAAGTACTACATTTCTTACTATATGTATCACAGTGTGGTAAAAAATACTTTTGCAATCCACAAGTCATTGTTAGCCCAAATATGAGACTGTTTAATTGCTGAAATTGCAACTACACGTTGTCAGTATAAGCCTGGAAGCAATTGCAATCGATTTAGTACTTTGGTTCTGTGACTCAGCACCGAATGGATGGTCAAACTGTATGAAAGAACACTAGGTGAAGAGTAGAATCCAATTTTTATGACTATACATTTACCAAAAACTCCCTAACATCCTAGAATGTATATAGTGACAGAAGTAACACACCCTAGCCTATGGATAGGTCTTTTCTGAATAGTTTTCTTTCACCAATGATGAGATCAGGTTTATAGGTCTTTCCCAAAAAAAAGAGAAAAGGAGAGAGCGATCAAGCAAGCAAATACACTCATAACAGAGTGAATGCAGGGAGAAAAATCTTGCAGACAAAGAAGGTGGAGTCAAAAGGTAAATTGTAATAAACCAAGAGGAAGGTGTCTCTGAATAAGTGAATAGGGGCCTTATGTAGGTAAATTACATTTACCGATTCTTAAATACCAAATTTTACCGATTCGGTATTTATGAATCGGTAAATGTAATGTAGGTAAAAAAATACCGATTCGGTAAGTGTCGGTATTTTAGAATCGGTATTTACCGATTCGGTAATGGTAACCTGTATCTCATTGATTCCTATGGGCCTCCTGGGAAGCCAGTTACCATTACCGAATCGGTAAATACCGAATCGGTAATGGGGGGAGCTCAATCAAGGGTGGCAGGGTGTCACATTGACACCCTGTTGCACCCCTGATTCCTGCATGTGTGCACATGTGGCACACATACATGCCCTGAGGGCATGTGTGTCTGCCACATTGCACACATCTAAGGGCCAAATAATGCATTCACAGAGACATTCGTCATTTACCACCAACTTTCAGTTGGTGGTAAATAACGAATCCCCACACCCACCACACACTCCCCCTACATCTCATTTCTGTATTCGGTATTTACCGAATCGGTAAAATTACCGATTCGGTAATTTTACCGATTCGGTAAATTACCGAATACAGAAATGATCCCCCTACATCTCAAAAGCCTAAATACCGGTCGGTAACGGTATATTTACCGAAAATCGGCCGTTACCGACCGGTATTGGGCTACCTACATATGGCCCTAGGAGTCCAATATTAATTTTAAGATGGATGTAGAGCATCACTATGGCTGGAATCTTCCATTGAAAGTAAGAAAATACATCAGTCTAAGCAAACCTGTAGGGGCAGATTTACTAACACTATGAACCGGGTATGTGTTATGAAAGTGACACTAACTGCGGCAAAGTGTATCATTGGGATTTACTTTCCAGCACAAAACTTATTTTGTATGTAAATATGGTGCAGGTTTGCCCTCTCCCTCTTGTGAAACTCGGTGCAGCAACTTTGATTGCTGCACTTTGTTTTGATAAAAGTTAGTAAATCTACCCCAAAGTGTTAGTAACCAAAACCTTCCATGGATCATTGCTAGCTAGTTACTGATAACAGCTAGAAAAAGAAAGAAGGTGGGGTGTGCATCTTTTGGATATCAACAGATGCCACAGTGTGCACCTTTAGTGCCAGACAGGCAGCGCAAATTGTGTAACTGTAAAGGAATAAAGGGGTCACGGGTCCAGTATTCATCCTAATTATTGGTTACTAACCAAACAATGTATTATTAAAGGAAGATGCAACAAAGTATGTAAATTTACCTTGACACCAAGAAAAATTAACTTGGTTTTGAAGGTGTAGTAACAATAGAATATAGTGTGGAAAATCCTGGCTATAGAAATGGTGTAAAGTAACCTAAGAAGTCCCAAAGAGGTAACCTTTGTTAGGTCCAAGAAAAGACATAAAAAGACATAACAACAACAAATATATAGTGGCTGGGGGAGCAGGTCAAATTTACAAAACTAGATACTTGTGAAGATTCAAAAGTTCTGCATATTAAGTTGTCTGGGAATATTATATTGTAATGTTAGCTTACATTTTTATATGGCCCCTGCTGTGATTTTCTTCTAGTTTTGGCTACTACTAAAATTAATTTCATTATTACCTCTCTCAACAATACTCATTTATTGACTTCTGAAAATCAAAAAGCTGCTTGAGACTGGTAGGTTTTGAGACAATATCTTGCTGATCCCTTGCATTCCCTTGTGGGAACCTCATAATCTACAGTTGGCAGTGGTAAGAATGAAGGAGAATTTGGTGATGGTCACTTATTTTATTAGTTTCAAAATGTTGTTGCAGTTTGCAAATGAGGAGAAGGCAGAGGATTGTTTTCTTCTGCATGGGATGTTAAGATACCTTTTGTAAGATGAGAAAGGGATATCAAATTAAAGAGCCATATGAAAAGTATTGATGGTTAAACAGCCCTCCGTTTGTGGAACAGTGTGATTGCAGGAATGTCTCCGATGTACTTATTTTAAATGGCTGGCTAGAGCCATCCACAAGCGCTATTAAATTGCATGAAAGGTTACACAAATTGAATAAAGCCGTGTTAGGGAATAGAAATTGTTCAAATTTATTTTCATAAAATCTTTCTGTTTGAAACATTGTGAACACAATAGTACCTTTATTATGGCTCATTCCTAAATTACGATAACATTTAATTAGCAAGTTTAAAAATTAGCTAATCTTTCCACAGCAATGGTCTGGGGCAATAACACTTGCCATTTTAAATGCAGTCCTTTAATATGCATGGAAAGGTTTTTTAACACAGATCCTATGCATAGTATTCTTCATCTCACCATTATGCATTATATAATATTATGCTAATTGTGTTAATACTGTTGAGGCTTTAGCATAAGTTGTGTGTTGAAGATGCCTTTCTCACTCCAATCCTATATTATTTGTAGCAAGGTACTTATCACAGATCTAAAAATAGTAGCCATAATGTTAAGAATAATAAAATATTGCATTTAGTAAATATTACATTGAGTGTTTTAATAAAGTTTTACTATGAAGCATTTTTGTAAAATAAATGTAACCAAATGTTTTTCGGACCTTGTGATATCAATTAATTTATTTTCCCCCAGTAGTTTACCAAAATATCTACTTCTAAATTATTTTGAAAAATGGAAACGGAAGTGATTTGTGTCTTCCTAGTTGTAAGCTTATCAAAGCCTTAATACACATGCTCATTTAAAATATTGCTTGTCTGTAATAGAAGGCCACAGCGCTGCAGTCACTTGAAGATCTCTGGGTCAGGTCCAGAGAAAAACCTGGTGTCCATGCATAATATGGAAGAACTTGCCTCTTCACCGTGAAAGTCACTAATGAGTGTTCTCCTGTCTGAAGATGGGAATACTCTCGCCTTCTTAACGTTTTGTTTGAGCAGCATGGTTGTGCACTCGTCAACCTTTACAGCAATAGTTTAAACCATATTTCAAGTTCTTCAGGGTTACAGTAGAAAAGGAAAATGAGAAATGTCCTTTTGCATTAATGGGGATCAAAAGGCATAGTGGAGATAATCTAGACAACCACATACTCAGAACCAAGGACCCACAGAGCATCATCATTATTTGGATGAAGAATCAGGGAATTTGAATGTTGTGTGGAATTGTTTAAGGAATCAGAATGATTTATGTTTAACTAACTGGCCAAGACATCAGAATACTTTGCCTGGATGCTTTATCATGGACTCATCTTTTGCAACCGACCGCACTTATTTTTCGACCCCTGGCCTCAGACATTTCAAAGATAAAATGCTAAATTATCCGTTTTAGGTCTAGTCTACTAGGCAGGACATGCACTGTTGTGTGGCAAATTGTGGGTTTACCAAGAGCATACAAGGGCTAGGATCCTACTCATTACTTACCAATGTTTGTCTCAATTGTCACTCTCATTTGCCTGCTTCTTATTTAGCTTGCCATCTGTTTCAATTCGCTAGCTAAATGCTACCACTCCTTTCTTTTCACTACTTTTTTCTTTTGGGTTAACAACTTCACGGAAGTGCATGTGTTTTCCAGCTACCTTCATTGTGTGCTTCTCCACTCTGCATTGCACTCTTTCATCCATGTGCTTCTCCCCACTCCCTACATGTTGAGCTTACCCTTGTGAACCCCTGTTGCTTTCTCACCTGTATGGTATTCCCCTGCCTACTCCACATTTCTCACTTTCACCTGTTTACTTATCCCAGGGCTCCATTTTGCTCTCTCACTGTCATCTGCTGTTCTCACACCTGCACCCTCCATGTTGATTGTCCCCACCTACACTCTGTGTTGCTTCTGCCCTCCATCCCCACCCTGTGTTACTTCCATCCCATATTACTTCACCCCTTGATTCGTACCCCATGATGCTTCCACTCATCCACTTAAAAGAAAAGCAAACTCTTCCACACATTCATTTTATTTTTTAGGTAACAATCCAACTTAGTTTGGTAACTACAAAGAAGAAAAAAAGACACCTTGACATTTTGCATGTATGGGCATGATGGTGTGCGTGTCTACATAATATTGCAGTAGGTCACATCAATTAAATAAACTATTTAGCTATGCTGAGCTGCATGGCTAAAAACAATTGACAAAGCCAATAGGTGCCAAAGGCAAGACCTATTGACTGACTCTGCCAACACTGAAATTTAAGACTTTCAACTGTTGCTATTTTATTCTGGCAGAGATGTTACCTTAGTAATGGACCGTCAAGGGCATCGAGGCAACAGCCTCCATGACGCATGGGAGTTGATATTATGCACTCTACCATGCTCAGGTATGCTCTGCAGTCTCACTGTGATTGGTGTGCAACTTTTTCATGCAGCATTATGGCAACAAGTAGAACCCTACCCTGAGTGTACTGCAATTGAAAACACATGTATTCTATAAGGAGAGTCTACCTCCTTTGCTTTGGAGCAGAATTTTCAGAGGCTCTAGGAGTAGAGCATGAGACGTCTGGCAAATGCTAAGAAGGGCCAAGTGGCAGCTTCTAGTGCATGATCTGAAAGTCCTGCAGGGGACTGGTGTTGAAGGGACTGGACAGCGAGTTTGACAGAGGTGGATCTGAAGCACTAGTATGAATCCAGCCTCATCCCGTAAGCCACTATTTGTCTATGCACTCATACACAGAAATGCCTGTTAAGAGGACCCATCATGTGTAGAATCATCAGCTTTTTAAACAGTCACACTTTGCATGCTGTAGTTTTTACACATGTACTTATAATGCTCACAGGAAATCCTCCCAGAGTGCAACCTCCTGCTTACTAAATTTCCTCAATTGGGTGAAGATATCACACATGATAGGGGACAGGCGTGCCTGGTTGTCACATATTTACATGCATGCATTAAACTTTCAAGTTCCTTCCTGCTAAAAAGAGGGGGAAAGTTTCAATTCACCTTGGCTTCAGAGCTTGAATAGTCACCCTTTCAAAGATGTTCCGTAAAAACATATTTTGCTCAAGATAAAATGCCAAGGCTACCAATAAACAATTGGTACATATCATCCGTGGAGCTCTCGCTCACTGAATCCCCCTATTTTCTTTAAAAAACGAAATTCCCTGACATTCTCCTTAAAATTCCAGTAAGTTAACAGCCCTGTCAAGTTTTCCAGGTCCATGCAAAACAACTGCTCCAATCCAATTTTTTTCTTTGAATTCAGGGACTTTTCTTGTTATAACACAAGCTCTGCAAGTCCCAGAATGCAAAGAAAAAACACCTGGACTGGAGCAACGGGGAACTCGACATCAGTATCAACAGGGAATAAATGTAGGTAGGTGTTGCAGTAGCTGATGTCAAGAGAGGTGAAAGGGACATCTGAATCGAACTTGTTCATCAATACACGATGTAATCATACAGTTCACAACAATAGGCAACCTTCCCCATGAGTTTCAGGATTGAATGTTCCCACATAAGGTTTCACCCGTCTTCCGAATCCCAACCATCCAACAATGGAATGTTTCAGCTTCTCGGCCTTCAGGAGAAATCTTGCTACTGAGTGACACCTTGTGGTCAGCCTGTCCTCTGCACAGGTGCAGATATTCACTATTCAACTTTCAGTGACTCACAAAGATAAACAGTTCTCACAGAAACCAAAACATTTTGCAACAATCTCATTAATACAACTACTGCAGCTTGGCTCCTTAAATGAGGGAAAGGACGCACCAGCAAAAAGTACATTTTCAGTTTCTCATGATTCATTGAAACAGTGGCGGCACCTCCGCTAAGGCAGAGGAGCGTCGCCCTACTACTTTTAAGCAGTGTAACTAAAGGAAAAATAAAATGATAACTCAATGTAATTATCATTTTATTTTTTCCTGCTGCTTTGTGGCCGGGGCTACTCTGCTCTCGGAGCAGGACAGGGGAGGAGTGGTTTAAGTTGCCCATTCAAAGTGCGTATTACGCGTTGGCAGGGCAGAGAGTCTTGCGCGCTTTGCATGTTCTCCATGTAGGCTGCATCACAGCCTAGGTGAAGAACATGCGAAGGCCCCCAGTCCCTGTCTGAGCACCAAAGCACGGCACTCAGACCAATCACAACACTGCATTGCAGCGTTGTGTTTGGCTTGGGGAACCTGGGTGCTTCCTGTTCCAGTCCCCGGAGGAGAGACGGAAAGGCACAGTGATAAGGTAAAATTTTATTTTTTTACATCAGTCAAGGACAAGTTCACTTGATGTCACTTTCACTACCTCTGGAATTTTGGTGATTAATGTCCGTGATCACAGTGGCAGGATGTGGCAATATGTTTCTATGTGCAGGTCGCATTCAGAGCAAGACTCTTCAGCGGTAAATGTGCCCTGGTGGTGGTTGGCAGAGCTTGAAGCGAGAAGTGCCTCAAAATGGATGTGGACTTCATAAATTTTCGTGTCAAAGCTCCTCTTTGGGGCTAAGGGGTGACCCATGCTGGGGAGGGGCAGACAGGCCTTGCCCTTTTCTTTGGGATTGTCTCAGCACTGAACACCTCTGTAAGGTTGGTATAATTTCACTGATATAGCCAGTGGTGTTACCATCAATAGTGTATTAGGTGCAGTGGAACTGTGACCCGGGCTTGAGAAGGTCCAACTGCACTCAAATCACGGCTTTTATTACTTATCTAGGCAGCAGGAATAACCATTTTCCTTGCTTGGCATATGGTCTATGGCATCTTCCCTCTGTTACTTTACTGGTCACAAAGACTGAGGTGGAGAAGCACGCTCTCCACCGCGAGGAGGAGGAAGAAATACATTACACATACCGATTTGCATGTGGTTGTTCTTTATCTGGAATGGTGCAGTGGGTTAAAATGCTCAATAGCAAATGGCTGTGACTTTGCCAGCTTCCCACTATCATATTTTGTTGTTTTAATGAGCCGCCTAAAAGTTTGACTGGTATGCCCAGGTGTGGATCTCATGATCATTGTGCCACCGTACATCACTGATGAGATCCTACATGGCTGAAACTGGTCCGGGTTGCTTGTGTTTTGTTTAGATTGTAGAGGGTCTGGCAGTTTGGGATGGAATTTGTCTAATGGAGCAGTACTAAGAATGATTGATATATCGTTGTTTCCCATCTGGAATGTCAAAGTGGGCAAAAAGCAATCCACTGGAACACAGCTTGATCAATTACCAGTGGCTCAGTGGGCCTCCTCAATTATGGCAGAGGAGCATCGTCCCGCCTGCTGCAAGTGCAGCAGGCACACACATTAATAAAATGGTGATAAATACCATTTTATGAATGTGTCCCAGCCTCGCGCTGTTACAGCGCAATGGTAGGGGCGGGGCTGATTAGTGTGATTGCACTAGTAATGCAGCCCCATGCCAGTGTGCAGGTCAGATTCACTGGCTGCCTACAGCTGACCAATCTGGCCTGCGCACTTCAGAGCCTGCAATCCCAAGGCTGAGAAACAGCCAAGGGATTGTAGCCTTCAGGCCCCATCCTCAAAATGAGCGCTGAGTTGGCCTACTCCAGCCAATGGAGCCCCAGGATTGGCTGGTTTTGCGTTGTACTAGGGCAGAAGCCCTCCCCTTTCCATCCAAGCCAGTCGAGGAGAGCGCCGGGAGAAAGAAGGAGACCGCATCTAGAGCCTGCGAGGCAGGGAGGGCTAGGAAAAGGGTGTCAGGCCGCAGGTAAGTTCTTTGTATTTTTTTTTTATCTATGTACTGTTGTCTGTTCCTCCCCCTCCAATCTACCTCCCTGCTGTCTCACCACCCCCCTGCCTCGCCACTCCACTCGTACACCAGCTGCTACTGCAGTGGCTGTGACGTTTGCAAGCATTCCACCCATCACCTATTATTATTAATGCGGCAGCATCAACTAATGTCATCATCGCAAATGTGAGCACCTTGACAAGTTGCAGGAAACCTGAACCACGCAGTCATATTTGCGGGCCTTTGCTTAGGAATTGGTCATTTCAAATTCACTTTTGGTCTGCTGGGCCCTATATACGTATTGATCACTTCAGGTATTATGTAAATATACTGATATTTAACAATTAATTATAAAATTTCGATAGAGGTAAAAATAGTCAATTTTCGATTTTACAACAATCTTTCTCAAAGAAGAAAAAAAGATTGTATTTCTAAAGATGCAACTTCTTTACTCTAACTAAGATGTGCAATGGTGGGCAGTCAAAATATCGAAGTTATAAAATCGACCTACAAGTATATCGAGTTTACAATATCGTAGGGACAGAATATCGATGTCAAGAATATCGTTGACCAGAAAATCGACCTTAAGGTATGTAATATCGTTTTTTTTATATCGAAGTTATTAATATCGAAGTAAGTAATATCGTAAGCAAAAATGTTGTTGTTAATAATATCGATATTTATATTAGTGTTATGTATTTTAGTATGTATTTTATATGTATGTTTAACAAGTTTTTGTAATGTATTTTAATTATTTCTAAAAATATGTATTAAATGTTTAGAAATTGGTAATTTTTTTAAACTAAATTTTGCGTTTTAGTATGCGAGCGGGTTGTGGGTTTATAGGGGAATAGGGTGGGAAGTAATGTAATTATAATTAATTATTGCATATTTATTTATTGTTATTGATTATTAATGTATTGCTAATTAAATATTAATTGGTCATTAATTGTTATTAATTGATTAATTTATCATTATATGAATTATAAATAATGTATCATTTTATTTATTTGTTGTTATTGTTAATTTATTGTTAATTAATTAATAATTGCAAATACATTTTTATTAATTGATTAATTGATAATTAAATCAATTATGTTAATTCTTATGTGTAGCGGGTTGGGGGTTTATTGGGGAATAGGGTGGGAAGTAATTTATTAATTATAAATTAATTCATATTTGTTAATTTATTGTTGTTGATAAATAATTCATTGTTAAATAATTATGAATTGGTAGTTAATTTGTATTGATTGAATATTGTATAATTATATTAATTATAATTAATGTATTATTTTTTATTAGTTTTAATTGTCAATTAATTTATTATTAATTGGTAATTAATTGTTATTAATAGATTAATGGCAAATTAAATTAATTGTGTTCTTTTTTATGTGTAGTAGGTTGTGTGTTTATGGGGGAATAGGGTGGGAAGTAATTTTATTTTATTTAAGTAATTATTCATTTAATTGTATTGGTATTTATTATAAATTCCTTAGTTAATTAATTTTAATATGTTATTTATTCTACAAAAAATATTTAATTAAGAAGTATGTTCATTTAGCCCCTACGCTATCCAACACTTTCCCTACTGTCGCACTCCCTGGAGTTGGAATAGTAATTTTAACCCCTACGCTATCCAACACTTTCCCTACTGTTGCACTCACTGGGGTGGGAATAGTCATTTTTATCCCTACGCTATCCAACACTTTCCCTACTGTTGCACTCTCTGGAGTGGCAATAGTTATTTTAACCCCTACGCTACCCAACACTTTCCCTACTGTTGCACTCACTGGTGTGGTAATAGTAATTTTAACCCCTACGCTATCCAACACTTTCCCTACAGTTGCACTCCCTGGAGTGGGAATAGTAATTTTTACCCACCCTCTATCCAACACTTTCCCTACTGTTGCACTCACTGGAGTGGGAACAGTAATTGTTACCCCTACGTTATCCAACACTTTCCCTACTGTTGCACTCTCTGGAGTTGGACTTGTTATTTTAACCCCTACGCTATCCAACACTTTCCCTACTGTTGCACTCCCTGGAGTGGGAATAGTAATTTCTACCTACCCGCTATCCAACACATTCCCTACTGTTGCACTCTCTGGAGTGGGAATAGTAATTTTAACCCCTCCGCTATCCAACACTTTCCCTACTGTTGCACTCACTGGAGTGGGAATAGTAATTTTTACCCCTACTCTATCCAACACTTTCCCTAATGTTGCACTCCCTGGGGTGAGAATAGTAATTTTTATCCCTAAGCTATCCAACATTTTCCTTAGTGTTGCACTGTTTTGAGTTGGAATAGTAATATTATTACCTCTGCTATCTAATATTTTTTATAATATTTTTATTAATGTAGTATATAATTAATATTAAAAAGAGTAAAACTATTTTATAGATGTATTTATAATATATATGATATAAAAAAGTGTATTAAAATAATTATTAAAAATTATTAGTAAATAAGTATTAATATATTATATAATAAATGTATATGTTTAATGTATTTTTACATTATATATATATTATTTATAATTTTTAAACATGTACACATTTTGTTAACTATGTTTCTTTTAATTATATGTATTATTTACTTTATTTTACATTATTTTTTTATCTTAAATAACAAACGATATTTTTAACAACGATATTTTTGACATCGATATTTTTTCCCCGATATTTTTGTACTTACCATAATGTAGATAGGATGTCGATATTCTGGATCTCGATATTTTGCCTCCGATATTTTTGACGTCAATATTCTTGTAGTCGATATTGTGTCAGTGATTCATGTGCACTATATTGCTGAAATGCCCTGTAACTTTTCCTAGATCCTGACTGCATATGATAATTAAATCTGTGCAGGCATGCATATTGATTTCTGCATGCCTGCATAACCTTGTCTGAAATTGTGAACAGAAAATTTAAAAGGGATCCTAAAGAAAAATGGAAAAACAAAGAAAAGGAATGGATGTGTAAATTGAAAGAAAAACCTAGAATTGAAAACTAAAGATATGTAGGACTCTTGTGGAATTAAGCTAAAAATTATAATTTTGAAGTGGGTGGAGTGAAGAACTTAAAGCTTATCTGGTTGAATTACATACCTGGTATTGAACAGGATATTGTAATTAATTTTCTGCAATTTTAAAATATCTCATGTTAGCTTCCACATATTTAATTCAGTTAATGAATTGATGAATTATTCTGCAAAGGTCTGTTTTTCTGACTCGTGACAGTAATCTATGAGCTCCCACAATTTACTCTTTTCGCTTGTATGTAACTTCTCCTCCCTGTGCTGCTCCTGTGGTGCCATCATGTAGTAATTCACTCAGAATCCAGATGAAATAAAGTGAATTTATTGAGTTAACAGGACTACACAGCTCTTGAACTGCCAACCAACTCCAGATGAAGCAAGGAAATAACACAGGCTCACTTAACATTGATCTACAGAATATAACACATCACTACACAGCCAGCCCTATATTGTTACAGCCAGCAAGCTGCTCTTTCGATCCAATCAGTGTCTGTAGGTCTAGTAGTGGTTTCTGTGCACACTTGTGTAAACTGTTGAAAGGAGACATTTAGTCTGATGCCTTTTCCATAGGTTCAGCTGGTTCTCATTTGATCATGCTTAAGGATGCTGCAGATGTCAGATTCAATAGTCTGGGATACTGATAGGTAAACAGCTATTATAGTGAAGGTACTGGTACACTGTTTGTTCAGTTGCAACTTATGCTGCCTGCCTTGGGATTTCTGGGGAGGATCCTTGTGTTGGTGATGATTCTAACAAATATTAGATGTCCCCTTGCCACAAGAAGTCTACTGGATTATCTGAGTTAGGACAAATGTAGTGGCTAGGTATTATTGTTTGTAGGAAACCTGGTATTGTTGATGTTATAGGAAGAGTTGCCGCTGTTCTGGACAGTGGGATTGCGGCTACTGCTGGCAGGAGTGCAAGTGGTACAATTAGTTTTTATTAATTATGTCGGGGGGTGTTGTGAAAGGAAGTTTCCGAAAAACAGGTCCACTTGTTTACATTTTTGTTTTCTTAAGTACTGCTGATCTCATAATCTTAGGTTGTAGAAATGTTAATATCAGAATGCTGCATCAAGTAGCTAAATCAAATACATTTGTAACAGGCTCTCCAGAATATTGGCATGGACAAATTAAGTTTGACATCAGCAGCAGTTCCAAACTATATTAAAATCTAACAGAAAACCATGGCCGCCACCAATTATTTATAGGCCAGAGGTTGGGCGTACGACTGGTTTAAAAGGAAAAAATAATCAAGATATTACAACTCTTGGGGGTGAGACTCACCCCCTTCATTTGAAAATGGATGGATGCGACTTTGTAGGTTTCATTCTGGGAGGATGTTTTTTTCTGCTGGATCAATATCCCAAAAAGTGCAACTCTGCTACGTCTGCCCCCAACCAGCAGCTGCAAAAAATTGATAAATAACATGATAATAAACCAGATTTTTTATAATTTTATTTTTCTCTTCCTGGTGGGAGTGGGGCTATCGCGGGGGAAGTCACGGAGGGGGAGTGGTAGGCACTGTTGGGTTTGCCGGGTGTCTCAGGACGGCCAAACCGTCATGTGCACTGAAGCTGTCTCCAACCCGAGCTGCGTTTCCGGGTTGGAGACAGCAGGCACAGGCTCCCAGTATCTCTGGGAGCGGATATCGAGGATGATCAGGCCAATCCTGATCCTGCTCTCCTGCAGCTTGAGAGCAGTGTCAGGACTGGCCACGGGATTCTAGGAGCCTGTGCTATTGAGGAGCAGACGAGTGGCTATGCAAAAGGTAAGTCATTTTTTGGGTTTTTGTTGACGTCTTACATCATCCCCCCCAACCCCGTTACTCAGCCTAGACACCAGACACTACTGAGATTTGGGCTTTTTTTAGAACTGAAACTGTATCAGTGATTTGAACAATCTTATCTATCAGATGGAATGCAGCCTTTATACTGTGTTCTTACTGCCAACAGACATTTCACTGCCTGCACTGTCCCATGTACAAAAAAGTGAAGCAGCAGATGCAGGTGGTGGGTAACAAGAGACAGCAGCCGATCTTTTCAGATATTTCAATATACAAGTGAGTACAATTTACCAGTCTGAGAAGGTTTTTTGGAGATATGTGATAAAGTTGTATATCACAAGTTCAAGAAACTGATGGGAATGAACTTAGCTATTTGATTTTGTTTATTTAAGTTCCATCAGAAATGTTAAAGAATTGTGTTATTTTTAGTCACTTGTTGTTCCTCTTCTAGTAAAGCTACTCATTATCTTATTTGCATATTTATTTATTTGATTTCTGCACAGGTTTATGTAGGATGAACAGGGCCCACTAGTGAACCAGAGCACTTTTCATACTCATATGAAGTCCAAGGAAATACTTAACAAACAATACAATATATGATATTAAACTTAGCATCCTGGAACTATACAGTAAAAGGTGTCATAGTAACATATGGGAATAGAGTGCTCAGACAATACAATATTCAATGTGGCACTTAGCCAGCTAAAGTAGATAGAGTTCAGAATCATTCCTGAAGTGTACAATAATAAGAAGTCTAAATGAGCAGAGATTCAGTATAACCTCTGAAGGGCTCCAACATTATAGCTGTAAGAAATTTCTACAATAGATGCCCTGGTCTAAGTCATAATGGCCTTAGTCATGTCAAGAATTGATTATGCCAATTCCCTCTATTTGAGCCTCTCTAAATACCTTATGTGTAGGCTTCAACTGATTTGAATTCTGGCCACTCGGCAGATTTACCAACCTCTCAAACATTGTCACATCTCTCAAGTGACAAAAGACCTCCATTGGCTCCCAGTCGCATAGAGATCCACATTCAAAGTATGTTGTACCATCTTCAAGGCCTTGCACTCGGATAATGCAACCTTCATCAAATCTTGGATCATTAAATATTCCCCCACTAGAGATCTGAGATCCACTCACTTACACTATCTAGCCATCCTTCAATTTAAGAGGAATAGGACAGGCGGCATTGGGTTCTCAGTCACTGCTCCCCGAGCTTGGAACCTGCTGACTCTGGACCTTAGGACCATCTCCAATTATGCAAAATTCAGACAAATGTTGAAGAACTGTCTCTTTAAGCAAGCCTATCAATAAATAGCTTGAGCTGTGCTCATTCAGTTACTTAGCGCCAAGAGACCGTCTGGTGAAAGTGCTCTCTATAAGCTGCAGTATCATAACATCACAGTCCCAGAGTCAGTTTTCTGACGGGTTACATGTGGAAATGATGTATATTGATAATATCATAAATTAATAAAATGATTTCATAAAAGAGGAACTGAAACATATATCTTGCATTTATGAAAATAAACGATCCTTTAAAAGTAAATCACTTTACCTATATCCTATTGTAATACTAGCATGCTATCACTTTTACACTTTCATCATAGCCACACAGACATGAAATAAATTTTATTTTTTTCGTAAGAAATTTCATGAAAATTCCAGGAAATTGTGTTTTAGAATGAGATTTGTTAGTGTCTGTTGTGGTTTTTTTTTTTAATAAAAACATGCCTTGTGTAAAAAAAAAAAGGAAAAGTCATGTAAAATTCCAGCAGGGGTCTGGCTCGAGCAGAATATATCTATCCACGGGACATATCCTGCAGAAACCAGTCTTCCACGACAAAAGGTTATGTGAAGTTTTGAGAAACTTCATGAATTTTGCACAGCACAAAATGTGGGCTTTTTTTAATTATGCTGGTTCAATTCTAATTGTGGTCAGGCCGACACAGATCATGAAGGCCTTTTGTGGCTTGTACGCTATGCTGTTTGTTCTTCCACCTGAAGGATGACAGGATTTTGTATCCAGATTCCTTGTATATGCACAGGATGAAGCACAGCAGAACAGACACATTACCAGAGCGAACAATCTAAGTTAATTACATACTGAAGAAACATGAAATTCCTCCTAGGAAAGAACAAGGGTAGTGATTGACATTCATACAATAGCAAAGGGGCCAGACAACAAACGCTTGCAGGCCTTTTGATGACAGGCCTGGACTTCAGAACAAACAAGCAAAAACCCAAACTAAGAAATTAAACAGACACCAGAGGCTTGCGGCAAAATTGCTTAACTTCGAGAGTGATTAAAGTTCCAGAAGAAACTTCCAAAGGGACTGTTGAAAGCTCAGCACAGAGGTTTAAACTTAATTAATCAGGTGCTCGTGATCTGATTAAACCCTGGGGTAAATTGTGAGACAAAAGACATAAGAGATGTAGCATATGATTTGTCGAGTCTGAGAGGGTCTAAAGAATGTACCCTCAGTAGAGAACAGAGGCGCCTCAAGACATCTGGCAGTACTGGGAAAGATCCCTCATTGCACATAGCCATGATTCCATGACAGATCTATTTCAGGTTCAACCTTTCACCCTTCTCGTGAGACTTTTAATTTCAGGCATAATTCGGCTCATTATCTTTCCAGCATTTGCAGATGTTTACATTAACTAACTTCTTTTAACTAACTTTTTAGACCTCATTTTGAGTTGGATCTTTTTTTTTTTTTTACAAAAATAAAAAACAGCAGATGAAAACATAAACAATCGATAACACAGATGGTAAACGTACATATAAAACCTCTGACATCAAAATGCAAACGGTTTTTCATAAAACGTATTATTTGTATAAAAATGTTAGCAGCGCCACCATATCTTTTAACAATACAATCAAATGTCTACGGAATCAGATAAAAAAAATATGTGCATGACTGAAGAAACATTAATTAATTTAATAATATAAGAAATCTTTAAAAAAAAATGTATTCGACCAGTATAAAATCTGTAACAAAACTGAAAAATGTGACAGGCCGTTTCCAGTGTCCGACCACACAGATGACATACTTGATACACTATTTACCGATAGACGGGCCTGTCCTGCAGCCAAAAATAGAAGTGGCCCCCATTAATGCATTTGAAAGCTAAGAAAGTGTCCAATGTTTGCAAATTAGAACAGTTTTGAACTTGTAAAGGCACGCTATATGTGTATTTTGCTTCCTACAATCAATATTTGTTTTAATCTAAATAAATCAGCAGTAAAAACCGTCCTAAAATACAATAAAACAGGCCCATGGACAGTAAAAAACAAGCATTTGCAATGCAATAGGTCTCGCATTTACGACAGTTTCGTAAATGAAACACCTATTCCATTACAAATGCTAGTTTGTAAAGACACCCATGCAGCACTTTAAAACTTTAATTTCAGCCGGGCCCCTTTCTTTAGACGAGCCGTGTCTAAAGAAAGGGGCGTGGCAGCTATTAAAGTGAAAGCGCGGAATGGACGTTTTTTACAAAAAAAAGCATGTTTAAAATGCTTTTTTTGTTGACGCGCCCCATAGGAAATCTAAGGAAAGTGGCGCAGTCGACATTAAAGTGTCAGTGCAGCATGGTTAAAAAAAAAACATAAGGCCGTGTTTGGAGCAGCAAGTAAAGCAAAGGCACGGCCATCACTATCGCAGTGGCATGCTATGTAAAAAAAAAATAATAAAGCTTGGCGAGAGAGCTTCCAGCCTGCTACAGATATGAGAAAACCATTACACGAAATAGTGCTTGGAGGCTGTAATTAAAGCCTACCGAGCAACAACACACGTAAAAGAGGGTGGCCTCATGGGAGGTTACAAATGAAGACAAGGTGGTTCTAAGGAGGGACTGACAAGCCTATTAACGAATCAGAAGCCAGCTTTTACGAAGGACAATAATGCAAGCCAAAGAAAAATATGGGCGAAGAGTGAGAGGGACTTCAACTCCATACTCTAATACAGCATGTCTCGCCGAGCAGCGCATGCGCTGCACAGGCTCGACCTAAAAACATACCACAGAGTAAACTGTGAGGCCAGCCTGTGTGATTACTCTACGGGTCAGCCTCTGGTTGGCTGTATTGGGCCATCCCTGTCTCCCATCACTCTGTATTTCTTTGGTGTGCCCCCGAGGGGCCTTTGCTGAATTTTCCAAAGACAATTGGCGGTCCAGTAGATGGATCTTACGGGATGAACATGCTTGATTTACTGCTGCCAGAATAAAGATTCGATCTTTGTTGTGTTCAGGGCCGGACTGGCTTTAGCTGCCACTGGGCATTTTCCCAGTGGGCTGGAAGGGTGGGGGCCAGATTTGGACCAGTGGGAGCCGTTTTTGTTACTGGGGGCCAGATTTGCAGCAGTTAAGCAATATTGGTTCCGTGTAACAAAAGCGCAGCACCTCCCCAGGGCCATTCCGAAGTAATTGCCAGGGCTCATTTGCGTTCCCAGTCCGGACCAAGTTGTGTTGGTGTTTTTCACGTACCACACGCCCGCCGTAATGCCAGTTCTTTGTTGTGCTTTCTAGCAATTTCTTTCCAAAAATGCTCATGCCATCTTGTTGAGAAAATACCTGCCGATCAGACTGGCACATGACTGATCACCATGTTTTTCAGTTTGTCAAAAACAGCTCGCTGTGTGGGGTTTTATTGTAAAAAGAAATACTAATGTCTCTAATGTGCAGAAACGTTTCTCCGTCCACTCATGAGGTATATTGCATAACCTTGGGGTGACTTATATGTATTAAAAAGGAAGGTTTGGGCCTGGCAAAAGATTAATTTTGCCAGATCCAATGGCAGTTTAAAACTACACACACAGTCTGCAATGGCAGGCCTGAGACATGTTTAAATGGCTACTTAAGTGGGGGGCACAATCAGTGCGCAGGCCCACTAGAAGCTTAGTTGACAGACCCTAGGCACATGTACAAGCACTTTACTAGGGAGGTACAAGTAAATTAAATGTGCCAATTAGTTGCAAGCCAATTTCACCGTATTTACGGGAGAGAGCACAAGCACTTTAGCACATATTAGCAGTGGTAATGTGTGCAGAGTCCTAAAAGTAAAAAAACATAGGTTCAGAAAACTCAAAGGTGAAGGCAAATGGTTTGGATATGGCCCTGAAGTAAGAGACAAGTCCAAGAGCTGTGATAGCTTCTTCTTCTTAAGTCAAATATGAGGTGATGTTGCTACGGTTCCTATTAGCAGCAACGACAAGTCATATGAAATTCTATTACCAAATTGCATGTCAGGGCATTTTGCTGTGTTTATGTGAACAAAGTGGTGGTACCAGAGGCCAGATGTATCAAAGGGTTTTGCCCATTCTGTGTTAATGGGGAAATGTGTTGATACATATGGCCCTAAGTTATTTGCTTTTGCTTACTCTAAGTCATAAATGTTTATGTATCAGATGAAGAAGTAGTACTTAATTTTTTTTTCAATTGATCTTGCTGGCATTTGACTTTATGGATAGAAATGTGTTGAACTTGTGTATGTATTGTGAGGCTTTCATCACCAAAACTAAATCAGTCGGATAAGTGTGGGTTCTGTGATAACTCTTTAGAAAGGCATTTGAAGAATGTGCTTGTTGCATTCCTGGTTTTCTTATGAATGTACACGAAAGCCTACATTGGATGCTTTTTCTTTTAGTGTTTTTATTAAACCATAATTTCTGTTAATATTCTGTAGCCAGGAAAATTGACCTCTGTGTCTGAACTCATTGGTAAAGGAAGATTCAATAACCATGGAATACCTTCATAGGAAATCGACTAACTCTATAGCCAAATTGATTGTTTTGTTATGATGTGGTGTTTCTTGGTCACTGTTGAAAAATCAGCATTGATGCAGGTTGTTTTCAGAGAAAATATACATATTGCTACGGGAATGTCCAGCAGAAAAGAAGCTTATCATGTGCACTCTGGAAAGAATGTGTATTGTATGATTTTTTTCTCAACGTGTATGTTGGACTTGGCCCTTCTGGCAGGTTCACCCCTTAACTTTTTTTGCTTTTATTGGTGACTTGGTGATAGTGGTTTTTGGTTCCTGCACACTTTCCCTGTGTCCCAGGGTAAAGTGCGTGCGCACTCTGAGTGCATGTGGTGAGATAGGCCTGCCCTCCCATAGGAATGCATGGGGAATGTATGTGTCCCTAGTAGTTCCTGATGCGTGGGGTGTGCAGGCCGAGTTTGGTATGTGCGGACTCGTGTGATTGAATGCTGCGCGATGATGTGTGCGGCGTGCATGTACCTATTAGGGAAGTGCCACTTCTAGAAGTGGGCACTTCGGTGTGCAGTGTAAAATGTGTGCCTTGTCGCGTGATTGGCTGGCTGAGGTCATGTGACGGGCTAGGGATTCCCCAGAGTCAGGAGGAGTCACCCGGTGGTGAATAGGGAGATCAGCAGCTAGATGGGTGGGAGGAGTACACCTGGGTCCTGAATAGGGCAGGGCTTTCCCCACACAATGCTGGCTCCGCCCCCTGTGGTGCGACTGACGACCCTAGCCCTGCCAGTGAATAGAGTGAGGGGCTGAGCACATCAAGGGTGCTCCCCAACCAGCTGCGACTGGTTTTCCCCCTCACCCTGAACCAAGAACAAAGGGCTTTAGTATATAAAAATGGGGCTGTGTCCCCACAGAACCTATTCTCTGCCAGGATCTTACCTGAGGGGGGCTGCTGCTGCTGCCGCTGGACCAGAGGACTGCCACTTGGACTACCTCCCTGCCTGGAGGCCCAGTGAGCTGGCTCTGGGTCCAGCCTTGCCCCCACCCCTGCCCTGCTGCATGCAGGGGAGAACTTGGCTGGACTTGGTGTCTGTTGGCATCCCTAAGCGCCTGGAAGCGCTTTTATTTTCCTTCAGCGCTCAGGAGCGCTCTGTTGCACGAGCCGGTGCCCACCCGGCGCCTACCCCGCTTATTTGATTATTTGGCTAACGGGTGCCCACCCCGCTTTATTGAAAATTAATATCCCTAGCGGGTGCCCACCCCGCCAGGGACTTTGCTGCTTTTTGTTTTGCTCATCCCCCTAGCGGGTGCCCACCCCGCATCACCGCGATCCAAAAATCACCGCTGCAGCCCGGGCCGAAACCCCGGAAGTCAGGCAGCCTTCGTGAGACGTGGGCGGGGCTTCACGCAGGAAGCGACGGGAGCCTACCCCGCGCTCCTGCGCTGCGAGGCGGAAAAGGAATCCCGAAGACCGGAGCCCGGCCGGCTCCGCTCCCAAGTCCCGGGTCCCAGGAGGGGGCCCGGGCGAACAAAGGTCCGCGCCGCAGAGGAGACCCCCGAGTGAGGAGACGCCGCCTCTCTAACCACAGGTGAGTGCGGGTGTCCCTGGGGGTCCCTTCTCTGCCGCACCCAGAGCTTCTTCCTGCTGCTCACAGAGGCAGCCCCACCACGGGTCCGCCTGGTTGGAGGAGCGCGAGTGCGCTCCAACGCAGGAAGGGGGCAGGACCGTAGAGCCGAGTAAGGCTCCACCATTGCTTTGTTCGAGCGCAGTTGCGCTCCGACGTGTGAGGGCAAGTCCTGGCCGAGTCCCAGAGGGGGACTCGGCCACAGTACTGTTGAGAGCCAGCTGAGGCTCCCACGAAGGGGGGAGTATTGTTCTCGAGCCCACGAGGCTCCAACGAGGCCCGCATTGGTTTCTGAGCACGAGGAGCTCCAACGTGGTCGCAGTATTTTGTCGAGCCCCGTGAGGCTCCCACGATTGGTCCAGTATTTGTTTAGAGCCCCGAGGCTCCATCCATACGGGGGCATTTCTTTTGTGACTGAGTGGCCCCAGATGGCAGCGGGCCACTCCCACCGGGCCCCACAGAGTTGTGCAGAGCCCCGAAGGCTCTAGGGGGCATTTTGTGCATTTAGAGTCCAGGAGAGGCTCCAACCCCTGCCATATTTGTTTAGGAAGGCACAGTGGTGCCCCAGCATCTCTCCAGTTGCCTAGCACTTAGTGGGCAACTGCTACGTGTAGGTTGTGCTTTGTGCGCCCTGGTTTGCGCAGCCTGCGCAGGCGCGCCCTGACTCTGCTGGACACAGGGCGTCCTTGCCCCTTCAAGGCCAGTTGGCCTAGGGACTGCCACAGTGGTGGCTAATGTGAGTTTGGCGATATTCTTGTCCTGCACCTCTCAATGTATTTTATGCATCATGTGTTTTCCTTCCCTACACCTCTGAATGTGATGCATCATGTGTAATGTGCGTTTACCCCTACAGGTATTGTGATACTTAGGTGGTTGTTTGTTTTCTCCTAGTACAGGTGATGCTAGTGAGGTCCTAGTTCCCTGCGTGGCATTTTCCTAAGGTGGTTAGGGTTGCGTAGGTGGTACTTACCTGATACCAGTAATTACTGGTTTTGTGCTATACATGTTATTTTGTGCTACAGTAATTTTATTCCTATATCCTATGTGCTAATTTCTACAAAGTGCTAATTCCTGACAGTGGTCCATGTGGCCCTGTCCCCTGTACATATAATCCCTTGTAAATTCTGCCCGTGCCTGTTGGCACATTGTAAAGTGTGTGTTTTTATCTAATGTGTTTGGTATAATACAAAGGCTATTTTTATATAATACCTTGTGTGGAGTTTCCTTTGTGGTGGGCCTTGGGTGTTGTTGCTGGGTGCGCGCGCAAACGCTTTACACATTGCCTCAGGGATAAGCCTGTCTGCTCGTGCCAAGCTACCAAGGGGGTGAGCAGGGGTTATCTTTGGCGTGTAACTTCCTTGCCCTGACTAGAGTGGTGGTTTCTGCCTGACTTTGGCGCAAGCCTTAGCCAACCAGAAATCCCATTTCTAACATTGGTGATCAGCGGTGGGATTTGGACTTGCGTTTGCGCTGTACTGCAGCGGCAACTGGCCGCACTACAAAACTCTGCATTTAGATAAATCACATGGTATAGGGATTATTGTTCTAAGTTTGTTTTTAATTTTCATTTCTTTGGAAATGTGTTTTTGTGCACTGTGAGTTAGGTGTCCCTAGCTCGGGAGGGTAGATCATCCCCCCAAGTGCATTGTGTTTTCTGGATTCACCAGAGGGTGGGATCCAGTGGTGGCAGCGTAATAGTGTCCAGTACATTTGTCCCCCGCCCTGCGCCCAGAGTTGGTACCTGTGTCACGTGGTGGTCAGGTTGAGGAATCAGGGGTGGTAGAAACTGCCTTACCAGTCCGAGGGGAGGGTTGTGTGTGGATGAGTGGTGTGTAGCACTAGGCAAGTGAGTGTGAGTTCTCTGGGATAGAGAGCTTGCTGAATCCTTTTTGTGAATTGTGTGCTCCTGTGTTAAGCTCAGACCCCTAGGTTCCCTGTGTGATCTTTTCTCTAGAACGTCTGCCAGAATGGAGCCTGCTTTTGATCCCAGTGATCTAGTTTATTACAGTATGCAGGAGTTGGAAAGGTTCTGTAGAGAGAGAAACATAGGGGTGAGAGAGTCAGACACTGTGTACGAACTGAGGAACCACATGATTGGATGGCAAGCAGGTGAATGGGAACGTGAGCGCAGTGAGGAAGAAAGGGCCCGGGCCTCACACCTGGAGGGTGGTGGGTCTGTGGGGAGCCCTGAAGATTCAGAAGAAAATGACAGTACCTGGACGCCAGTAGAGAGTGAGGACCCCGTAGGTAGGGAGTCCCTTGCTGGGTCCAGCGTAGGAGATAGCGCCTCATCCCTTTCCCTGTCCCCTGAGCACAGTGGTAGTTTTCTGGATTCCCCAGTGAGGGTGGAGTCCAGTGGTGGCAGTGATATAAAGTGCAGTACAGAGAGTCCCATTCCCAGTTCACCCAGTCTGGTACCTGTTTCCCAAGAAGAGGAGTATAGGTTGAAATTCAGGGGCAGTAGGAAGCTGTCTTACCAGACTTGGAAGGAGTTTGCGGATGAATGTGATGATGCACTGGACGATTGGGTGAGGCTTAGCCCGGAACGCAGTTCTTCCGCCATGTATGATATGGTTATTAAAGAGCAGATGCTCAGTAGTTGTTCTCCAGGGTGGCGCCAACACCTGTTGAGGTATGGCTCTTTTTGTCCATGGGAACTTGCAGAGGAAGCAGACCGCTGGGAAAGGGCCAGAGGTTCTCTAGAGTCATTAGTGAGTGATTCCAACAATAGTGGGTCAGAGATCCTCCAGCCCAGTGTGGTGGAGGAGGCTCAGTGTAGCCCAGCTAGGTCCCAGGATAGCGAGGAGGGTGTAGGGGTCACTGCCTGGCTCAGTGGAGTAGTAGTGAGGGGGTGACCGAGGGTCCCCAGACGCCCGAAACCCTGCCTCAGGACTTGGATGGTTTCATGAGGGAACACCAAGTTGGGGACCTAGGCTGTCCTGTTAGTCCACTTGAGGAAGATCTCTTAGTGAGTAGAGGACCTGGAGCGCCTGTAAACAGGGCTCCTGTGGTTCTAGAGTCTGGCAGTACCGCTCCGGTAGGGAGGGTACAGGAGTCCAGCGTGAGGAGTGATTGGGGGATGAGTTCCCCAGTGGAAGGGCCTGTGGGTCAGGGACTACCCAGTTGGGCTAGGATCCCGTGTAGTGACCAGGGTGGCACCACTTCTGTTCTGGGGGATCTTCGCACACTGTCAGGTGGACAGGGGACGGGAGATCAGCACCAGACAGACAGTCGCTCGACATATGTGTCATTTGATAGCCTCAGGGGGATGGAGTGGAAATCCCCAGAAGTCCTGGAGTGCCAGGCAATTATTCCACCAAAGGTTCTAGGCCGGAGGTTGGGAGGCCAGGTTCAGGATCAGCCTGACCTGAAGGGTGGGACGTCTCTAACCAGCGTCCCGACCGGTTCTTCTTCCAGAGGTACCGCCCCAGTTGGTAGGGAGCAGGGCTCTGGAAGGGGGTGCAGAGGGTGGGAGAGCCCATCTCTGGCCCCGGTACAACCTGAGGGGTTAAACCCTGGGTTGGAATGGCGTTCTAGGTGTACCCCTCGCCGGAGGAGGAGGAACCCTAGGAGAAGAGGTAGGGGGAGGAGAGCCTTCCCCGAGACTCCTGGTCCGCCTGAGGGTGCAGACCCTAGGCTGGAGAACCAGTGGCAGTCTAGTCCTGTCTTGCAGACAGGAAGAGTGGAGAATGGACGCTATGTGCCAGGGGTTCCTACCCCCCACTCTATGGTTAGGCAAAGACCGGTGGCACCTGGGTGGCCTAGGGCCTGGTCTTGGCCGCGGACAGCTTGGGAGTACCAGTGGGGTAGCCCAGTTGGTCCAGACAGTGGTTTTAGAAGAAATCCCATGGGTTCACCGTGGCGTAGAACCGGAGGGTGTCCCTGCAGTTGCGGGCCCGCGTCCGTGTTCTATCGCCCCAAGCAGGGAAGTCCATCACGGTGGTGATTGGTCTGCCCTGCGTTTTGGCTGGAAGGGGGTTGTGTTGGACTTGGCCCTTCTGGCAGGTTCACCCCTGATCTTTTTTTGCTTTTATTGGTGACTTGGTGATAGTGGTTTTTGGTTCCTGCGCACTTTCCCTGTGTCCCAGGGTAAAGTGCGTGCGCACGCTGAGTGCATGTGGTGAGATAGGCCTGCCCTCCTATAGGAATGCATGGGGAATGTATGTTTCCCTAGTAGTTCCTGATGCGTGGGGTGTGCAGGCCCGAGTTTGGTATGTGCGGACTCGTGTGATTGAATGCTACGCGATGATGTGTGCGGCGTGCATGTACCTAGTAGGGAAGTGCCACTTCTAGAAGTGGGCACTTCGGTGTGCAGTGTAAAATGTGTGCCTTGTCGCGTGATTGGCTGGCTGAGGTCATGTGACGGGCTAGGGATTCCCCAGAGTCAGGAGGAGTCACCCGGTGGTGAATAGGGAGATCAGCAGCTAGATGGGTGGGAGGAGTACACCTGGGTCCTGAATAGGGCAGGGCTTTCCCCACACAATGCTGGCTCCGCCCCCTGTGGTGCGACTGACGACCCTAGCCCTGCCAGTGAATAGAGTGAGGGGCTGAGCACATCAAGGGTGCTCCCCAACCAGCTGCGACTGGTTTTCCCCCTCACCCTGAACCAAGAACAAAGGGCTTTAGTATATAAAAATGGGGCTGTGTCCCCACAGAACCTGTTCTCTGCCAGGATCTTACCTGAGGGGGGCTGCTGCTGCTGCCGTTGGACCAGAGGACTGCCACTTGGACTACCTCCCTGCCTGGAGGCCCAGTGAGCTGGCTCTGGGTCCAGCCTTGCCCCCACCCCTGCCCTGCTGCATGCAGGGGAGAACTTGGCTGGACTTGGTGTCTGTTGGCATCCCTAAGCGCCTGGAAGCGCTTTTATTTTCCTTCAGCGCTCAGGAGCGCTCTGTTGCACGAGCCGGTGCCCACCCGGCGCCTACCCCGCTTATTTGATTATTTGGCTAACGGGTGCCCACCCCGCTTTATTGAAAATTAATATCCCTAGCGGGTGCCCACCCCGCCAGGGACTTTGCCGCTTTTTGTTTTGCTCATCCCCCTAGCGGGTGCCCACCCCGCATCACCGCGATCCGAAAATCACCGCTGCAGCCCGGGCCGAAACCCTGGAAGTCAGGCAGCCTTCGTGAGACGTGGGCGGGGCTTCACGCAGGAAGCGACGGGAGCCTACCCCGCGCTCCTGCGCTGCGAGGCGGAAAAGGAATCCCGAAGACCGGAGCCCGGCCGGCTCCGCTTCCAAGTCCCGGATCCCAGGAGGGGGCCCGGGCGAACGAAGGTCCGCGCCGCAGAGGAGACCCCCGAGTGAGGAGACGCCGCCTCTCTAACCACAGGTGAGTGCGGGCGTCCCTGGGGGTCCCTCCTCTGCCGCACCCAGAGCTTCTTCCTGCTGCTCACAGAGGCAGCCCCACCACGGGGCCGCCTGGTTGGAGGAGCACGAGTACGCTCCAACGCAGGAAGGGGGTAGGACCGTAGAGCCGAGTAAGGCTCCACCATTGCTCTCTTCGAGCGCAGTTGCGCTCCGACGTGTCAGGGCAAGTCCTGGCTGAGTCCCAGAGGGGGACTCAGCCACAGTACTGTTGAGAGCCAGCTGAGGCTCCCACGAAGGGGGGAGTATTGTTCTCGAGCCCACGAGGTTCCAATGAGGCCCGCATTGGTTTCTGAGCGCGAGGCGCTCCAACGTGGTGGCAGTATTTTGTCTAGCCCCGTGAGGCTCCCACGATTGGTCCAGTATTTGTTTAGAGCCCCGAGGCTCCATCCATACGGGGGCATTTCTTTTGTGACTGAGTGGCCCCAGATGGCAGCGGGCCACTCCCACCGGGCCCCACAGAGTTGTGCAGAGCCCCGAAGGCTCTAGGGGGCATTTTGTGCATTTAGAGTCCAGGAGAGGCTCCAACCCCTGCCATATTTGTTTAGGAAGGCACAGTGGTGCCCCAGCATCTCTCCAGTTGCCTAGCACTTAGTGGGCAACTGCTACATGTAGGTTGTGCTTTGTGCGCCCTGGTTTGCGCAGCCTGCGCAGGCGCGCCCTGACTCTGCTGGACACAGGGCGTCCTTGCCCCTTCAAGGCCAGTTGGCCTAGGGACTGCCACAGTGGTGGCTAATGTGAGTTTGGCGATATTCTTGTCCTGCACCTCTGAATGTATTTTATGCATCATGTGTTTTCCTTTCCTACTCCTCTGAATGTGATGCATCATGTGTAATGTGCGTTTACCCCTACAGGTATTGTGATACTTAGGTGGTTGTTTGTTTTCTCCTAGTACAGGTGATGCTAGTGAGGTCCTAGTTCCCTGCGTGGCATTTTCCTAAGGTGGTTAGGGTTGCGTAGGTGGTACTTACCTGATACCAGTAATTACTGGTTGTGTGCTATACATGTTATTTTGTGCTACAGTAATTTTATTCCTATATCCTATGTGCTAATTTCTACAAAGTGCTAATTCCTGACAGTGGTCCATGTGGCCTTGTCCCCTGTACATATAATCCCTTGTAAATTCTGCCCGTGCCTGTTGGCACATTGTAAAGTGTGTGTTTTTATCTAATGTGTTTGGTATAATACAAAGGCTATTTTTATATAATACCTTGTGTGGAGTTTCCTTTGTGGTGGGCCTTGGGTGTTGTTGCTGGGTGCGCGCGCAAACGCTTTACACATTGCCTCAGGGATAAGCCTGTCTGCTCGTGCCAAGCTACCAAGGGGGTGAGCAGGGGTTATCTTTGGCGTGTAACTTCCTTGCCCTGACTAGAGTGGTGGTTTCTGCCTGACTTTGGCGCAAGCCTTAGCCAACCAGAAATCCCATTTCTAACAGTGTAAATCTACCATATGTAGCACAGATTTCTTTCCAATCTCCGCTTATTGCGATGCTTCCCCTGTGCCCAAGAAGAAAAATACTTGAACTGAAACACTGAAAGGTAGAACTCATAAGCTGGGAGGGCCCTCCTGCTAGCTCCATATGCACTGGTCTGCCAGCAAAGGGCACAATAACAGGGACTTGAACTGCAAGAGCCCTGCTCTTTGGCAAGGTTATTTAAATAATGGCGGGTGACAAAATACCGGCAGAACCTTGCTGCCAACCTGATGAACGGGATACGCTTGGGTGTATTCACCAATTGGACAACACTTCATTACAAATTGAGTCTGACATGGAGTTGGAGGGTAGTAATTTCCCCAGTATTAGGCACAAGTGACACATCTTCTGTTGGGTGATCACCATTAATGGACAACCCTCAGATGAAATTATCACCATCACCTAGGTGAGGCACCAATAGCACCAGGCAGTGATGAATCCTGCAGTGGAGGCTGGCCCAATGGTAGAGAATGATTAATGAATTGACCTCCACTTCTAACTCTAAATGAGGGTGTAGAATTCTCCAACAGAGGATTTACCACGTCTTTCTCATATCTAAGGATTATCAATTATTAACCAACTCAAAATCAGGCCGCCAGCTTTTTGCTTGAATTTTCTTGGACGGAATAATGAGGGGTGTGGACACACATTAGGGGCTGGCGAGTGTATTGCGTGGTCAGGTACTGCTCATCATCAGTCCCTCTGATGCTCTGCTCCTAATCTAGCCTTTTCCAGGCTGCCTTGCTTTGGAACTTAAATTCTGGGATGTCTTGTCTCTCATAAAAACTGCATAAGCCCTGTGAAAGTGCATATTCTCAACCCATCGAAGTCCTCTCATAAGGTAGATTCGAGGGAAGGGCCTGAACCTTATTAAATGTTCTTCTCATGTTGAAGTTCCATGATGAAATGTGTACCTCAAATCAACAAGTGATGGATGAATTCCCAATAGATCCAGAGTAGAACACCTACTTTTCCCTAAGCCTTGCATGCATATGTTGAAGCTATTATTAAGAATCTAGAGGGCCATTAAAAGGGAATAGGACTATCTGAGTGTCTCATAGACTTAATATGAGGCTATTAATAAAACCTACACAAAGATTTTAAATATAATAACCTTGTGGGTTTATTATAAAAATAGTATAATTACAAAAAAAGCACGAAGATTAATTAATAAACCAAAACAATTAGCATAAATATAATTCTATAAATAAATCTGTAAAATAGACTGACATTGAGTCAATCTCCAAGGAAAGCCCAAAAGATCACTAAGCAACTGGCTGTCCACCAAAACCACACGTCTTTTTGGGACTGGAGGAACATGCATTTTCATAGCATGACATTAGGTAGAAGAGTTGGATTCAAAATGTTTCATTAATGACAATCAATCATTCTATTAGTTTGTCAACACCCTTAGTAGTTCCTATTTCCTAAAGCATCTTAGTGGTTAAACCTGTATACATTTAATTATGGAGCTGAAATGATACATTATGAAACACAGGAACACAATAGCTTGTTCAATCACAGCGGAGCTAGGCCAAGCAACCTTGAACTTGTAACAGAAACATCCTTCCCTTGGAGAGAAAAATGCATCATTATACATCTGCATTAGGACAGACCATGATTGAAACTGTATTTTTTTGTTGATTTTTCTGAAATAGAGAACGACACATGCTCCTACACCCAAAATAAACATGCACTTTCCTGCAACTTTTCATGAATGATTGTGGCCTAGTTACGTTAAGTGAAGCATGCCTACATGAATCATTATTTTCTAACAAATTAAAACACACTATTAGATAATAACTTCCTTAACAGCCCATTGATGCATGCCAAGCAGAAGCCATAATTCTTGTGGCGGAGCTGTCATAGAGGACTCTAGTTACAGTATTCTGTAGCCCTTGCAGCACTGTTCAACTATTGTATCTGTATGTGTTTTTCACCAATGGAAAACATCCAGTAGACACAGTTTGCCCTCCCAACACTTGGCTGTTTCAAAGGAAGATGGGACGTGGGGATTGGTTCCTCCCTTAAGACTCACAACTCCCCTATCAAAGATATAACTATGATAAATAAAGATAAGTGGGATGCTAGAAAGAGGAAGAAATAAATCCAACAGGGAACTACATGTTGAAAACTCCAGAAGGAAAAAAATTGAAGGGGTGAAGTGAAAGGATTGTGAGCCAGCACAAATGGAGACTCCTTCCTAGTCAACCTAGCCAAGGCAGTGAAATGAGCAGCAGAGGACATCTAAATACAGAAAATTCGCTTCATCTTCCTTTCCTAAGGTACCTAAGGCAGTTAAACAAGCAGAAGAGGACATCTTAACACAGTAAATTCGCCCAGCATGGCATCTTTCATTCCTCACCCAACAAAGTAAATCCAGTCAGCACAGCAACTATTGTTTCTAACCAGTGGCGGTCGGTGCAGGTAAGAGCGGTGGGTGGGGGTGAGTGCTATGTGGCGGTGGGAGAGGGGGGACTCGACAGAGGACAGAATAGGTAAAATTAATTAAATGAATAAAACCTATTCCATCGTCTGTTGACTGCCCCGCCCCGCTCCACCGCCCTACCGCGCTTACCTGCACCAGCCACAACTGTAAATTTCTAACCTAAACAAGGCAGCAAAAAAAGCAAAAGAGGACATCTAAATATCGTAAATTCAGTCAACATATCATCTGTCATTCCAATTAAAAAGAACCAAAACAAGAAGCGTAGCCCATCAAAGTACAGTAAATTCGCCCAAAATTCTTAACCTAACAAAGGTAGTTAAACAAGCAACAGAGCCCATTAAATACAGTACATTTGCCCTGCAATGCATCTTTTATTCCTAAGAAAGGCAGTGAAACAAGCAGCAGATACAACAAACTTACACAGCATGGCAACTGTTACTCCTACATGCCCTTTCCACAACTGGTAGGATAACAATCAGAAAAGGCTAGCTGCCACCAACTTAAGAGGTTGGTCAGTACCCTACAAAGACCATGATATGGAGCTTAAAAGGACCCACAGCTCATGCTCAAGCGGTACATTTTCTCATTTAATTAGAAACATCCGGCATAAAAAATGAAAGTAATCATAGAAAGCTACTGGGGCAGATTGAGTTCTAAAACAGTTTACTTCAGCTTGTTCCTCCAGAGTACAGAAGAAGAGATGGTCTAATGAACTATGCTGAGGATTGCCGAGTTGTGCAGTAAACAGGCATTTCACATGTATCACTTATTGAGCCTTTACTCTTGTTCTGGTTAAAGCATTTCGGGATCATTTTTGAGATTTTTTCACTTATTTAGTCAACATTAATAGATTATAATTTGGAAGTTTCAAGAATGCTATCGCATTTATACTCGGGTGAAATTGCTTAAAATTAGCACTGACCAGAAATTTAATTATTCCGGATACATGGTCCAATCCACTCAGTTGGACAGAAAGCAATCCTTTTTTGCTACTTTTTTCCCCCAGCATTGGCAACTCAAATAAAGCTGGCTTTGTTAAATGTTAACAACAGAATTTATACATGCAACGCATGTAAACAGCACTTGTAGCTGCCTGTGTCTACATGTGTTGTTGGCACATTAAAACCAGATTTCTTGCCTTTACCAATGCTTGTTTGTTTGACCACTCTTTAAACTTGTTTAGGATGTCCTTTCCAGTTGTGCCAGAGGAACTGTACACTGAGGTGGTTCCATCCTTCGTGAAGATTAAATTAAGCCATGTAAAAGTTCTGGACTTTTTTGTTTTAAAACTTAGGTGATTGCTTTTTACAGCCAGAAACAGGACTGATCAACACATTAATCAAACTGCATTGTGTCACAATAATCCAAAAAACGGCAAGGCAAGTACAGAAGATACAGCAGGTACATTACCACAGTAAGAGTGAAACTAGCAAATAATATAATACCGTAGTACTCAAAGCTTCATAATGTACCTTCAAAAGAATAAAAATAGGCATGTGGACCGATAACTCCCACCCCACTCCCTCCCTCCCAACCCAATTCAATCACCAAGAAAGTCTGACCTTCATCAGGAAAATTACATGCTATTTAAAAAAAATGGGGTATGTGTCAGTTGAGAAAAACTCAGACAGGCAGTACCATTTGTGAAGGTCAGATAGGTAGGGAATGTGGAGAGCTATCTTACCCACATGCAAAGGATAAGAGACCCTTCAAATATCAGCCAGTGTCTTTTCCTTGCACTCTAAATGCCCCAACAGTGTGTCCCATATCATTGCTATAGGTCATGAGTAGCCCACTGTGTTCATCCCTCTGCAGCTCTGAGCTCTCAGTGGCTTCCACATTAGCACCCTTCCTCACGCCAGCCCAACACAGGAAGCGGAGAGGGAGACTTCCAACGGCACGTTATTTGCCATTTAGCAAGAAGTAGTAGGTCAACAAATACTGACTCTGTCAAGGAGGTGTTTGACCTTGAGTTTAGCACCAGTATGCAGTTTTCCACTGTATCACAGTGGGTATGTTCTGTAAGTGCTCTTACTCCCTCCCAGTTAGATGATAGAGTGTGGCATGCCCACAGCACATGCAGTAGGTCAGCATCCTTGGTATGGCAGTGGGGGCAAGAGGACACAGATGTGGGGAAGAGTGTGTATATTTTGGAGGGTGGCAAGTATGCCCTGTGCAATAGCGCAAACTGAATAAAATTGAATTGTGAATTGCGAGGTATCATATTAGGATATTCCAAAAGGAACTGCCATTCCTTATCATGAAGTGGACAGTCCAGGTCCACCTCCCATTGATTACGCAAGGGGTCAGCACAACGTGGAGATGGGAGCGCAGGCCTTTGTAGAGCTACTTAGCCAAGTTTCTGCCCATACGTATGCTATAAATTGACTGCACAAGTGCGTGTCTGTTTGGTTCCACCCCGGTTGGAGACCAGTTCTGGTGTATGTAACGTAAAATATTGGCTAAGGGTGGGCGGAGCTCGCGGAGTTGCACTATTTGGAGTTCCACAGAGTTAAATAAAAACTCAGTGGAATTCCGCGAAGTTCCGTGAGCGAGCGGAGTTGCTACACTCACCCTCACCCACCCCTAATTAGCATGTTACAAAGTAGGTAGGGTCTGCGTACGTATTGAAGCATGGTAGGAAGTCTATATTTTTGCTAATAAAATCTGGCTCATTATACAAGTGGCCACAAATATTTACGTCTACAGGGCGAATAACCAAAGTACATTGAGTAGCCGCATGGATTAACGGGAGCGGAGTCAATAACCCTTGTACCTCTCTGAGGGTGAGGAAGTGAGATGTGGCGTGCTTTTACAAGCTCTGCATGGTTGGTCCAACAGCAGTGGGCATGGCGCTTGAAGGTGCGCAATATATCCCATGAGTAAAATGGGCTTTGTGTTAATTGATTTCTGACCCTACCTGCCAAAACTCCTCTCACATCCTCCCAGGGTCTATGGCGCCTGTACTCCAACCAAGCCCAACCTGCTCCATAAGATGCTTCAACTCCCACTGACAGCAAGGAGAATGGCTCAGCCAATGGCGCATGTGGAGGCAGAAATTCACAACAGCCAATGAGCACTGAGATGAATGGAAGCTTGCACTGGTAAAACCTCTGAAAAAGAAACAAAACATCGACCCCTCTGTGCTCTCAAACCTCCGCCCTATTTCCCTACTTCCATTGCTAGGCAAAGTCACAGAAACATTTGTTCATAAAGAACTAACCAAATTAATTGAAGACAATAATATCCTTCACTCTCAACAATCTGGCTTTCGCCCCAATCATTCCACAGAATCGGATCTCCTGGAAATAACTGACGCACTAAAAACTATAGCCGATAAAGACAAGAAAGCGGTTCTGATCCTACTAGACTTGTCGGCCGCGTCCGATACCATCTCGGACTGCATCCTCCCTAAGCAGCGGCATCTCTGGTACTGCTATGGATTGGATAAAATCATTCCTCACCAACTGCAGAGAAGCGGCTACCCTTGGTGCTTTCCTCTCGGTAGAACGCAACATAATGACAGGAGTTCCACAGGCTCATCCTTGAACCCACTATTGTTCAACATTTATATGACCCAACTCATCTCCCTGATAGGATCCTTTGGGATTGAAGTTTCGCCCTACGCAGGTGATACCCAAATGATCCTTTCTCTGGATAACAATTCCACAGAGACCAAACTTAATTTTAAACACTGCCTAGCCACAGTCATCCAGTGGATGAGGGACAACCATCTTAGATGCAACACCGACAAAACTGAAATCCTCCCTATAGGGAAAGATGTCCTATTTCAGCCTTGTAAATGGTGGCCTGAGGGAACATCACCCCCGCCAGACACAGTCAAGGAAGCCAAAGATTTAGGAGTACAATTTGACAATGCACTCTCCTTTCTTCCACACGCCACGGCAGTAGCAGGGACCTGCTTTAGCCTTATTAAATCACAAAAAACTCTTTGATCTAATTCCACTGGCTGCAAGGAAATCAATGGCAGTAGCCTTGATTCTCTTGCGTGTTGACTACTGCAACAGCCTCTTGGCAGGAGCCAACAAATCAACATTAAAGAAGCTACAAGTTGTACTACATGCTGCGGCTCATTTTGTCCTTAAAGTCCCACGAAAATCCTCGGCATCTGCGGCATTAAAAGCCCTTCACTGGCCCCCGGTACACAAGAGAATTCTCTTGAAAATCCTCCTAATCACATACAGAGCCAGGCATAAACTGGGACCCAAGTATCTCTCGGCACGGTTCACTCCCTACATCACAACCAGGACTCTCAGGTCCTCATCTGCCAACCTCCTCAAAACACCAACTTTTAAATGTAAAACTAAAAGAGGAAGAAATGTAGCTGTTTTGGGAACCAAAGCTTGGAACCTGCTACCCCCTCATCTGAGATTGCTGAGTACTGAAACACAATTTAGGAGGGCCCTAAAAACTTGGGTATTCAGCACCCCAGACGAATTATGTCTTTCACTTATTTAGTAGCTTCAGGGCCCCCTCTCACCTCCGACCTCCCAGCGCCAGGATACTCCTTGGGGAGTGGCAGGTTGCGCTCTATAAATACCACTTTACATTTCATGCTTCTAATCTGGGTTACTTTACAGTACCACCCATGCCCAGACCAGTTTCACTGACAATGTTTAACCCTGGATTGGTTATTGGGTGACCCAGAAGTGTTAAAATTATAGACAGATGACAGCCCTCAGAGAGGCAGAGATGGCCAGCGGGTATGAGGCTGAATTCACAGGCGGTCCATGTAAGTAGGGTGGTCACCTAAGCCGAACCAAGCATTTAGTTGATCCAGCTTATTTATAGCAACAATGCTTGCAAGTAGTTCATTGAGAAGAAAAACCTTGCAAGATGCAGGAACTGAAGTTCTGTAGCTGCTGTATTCAGGCCTGGCTGATGCATGCTGTTGCAGGCGTGTGCGGTATGTTAAAGCTGCAAGGGGCGGAGGAGAGCACCTGCCCTAAATGCCTATCCAGAAAGGTGTGCTGTGCTTTGGAGGAGGGAAACGCTAAAACATAGAGACAAGTTTTCAGCAGCAGCGAATTTCAGTAGGCTTGCACTGCTGCTCTGTTTCCCTCAGAAATTAACAGTACTAGCACAGACAATCATCCGTTGGTATTCAGCCAAAATATCGAGTTTTAAACGTCGACTTACACTCATATCACATTTTCAATATCGTGACATATCGACAGCAAGAATATTGTGGTCAAGAATATCGACTTTAGAGTAAGAAATATCGATTTAAAAAATATAGAAGTTATTAATATCGTTTGCAAAAATATAGTTGTTTAAAATATCGATTCTTTTATTAGTGTTATATAATTTAGTATATATTTTACATATATGTGATGTATTCTTTTGTATAAGTATTGTTCTTGTTTTTTAATATATGTGTTACATTTTATGTAGTTATTAATTTTATTTTAATTACATTTTGCGTTTTTTAGTTCAATAGCGGGTTGTGGGTTTACAGGGGAATAGGGTGGGAAGTAATTTAATTATAATAAATTAATAAATATATATTTATTTATTAATACTATTGAATTGAAATTTTATAATGTTAATTGTGTTTTCCTTTTTTTCGTGTACCTTTTAAGTGCAGGTTGTGGAGTTTATATGGGTAAAGGTTGGGAAGTAATTTATTTTTAATTAATTAATAAATTGCTGTTAATTAATATTAATTAATTAGTTAATTGACAATTCATTATGGTAATTGTGTAATTCGTTTTAGGTGCAGGTTGTGGGGTTTATAGGGGTAAAAGGTGGGAAGTAATTTATTTGTAATTACTAATAGTTGATAATTAATATTATTTGATGAATTTACAATTAATTTAACTGACTGGAGTGAGAATAGTAAATTTTACCCCTCCGCAATCCTCGTTTTTTTCATAGCCACGACAGAAAGAGCAACGACCACAGGTTTCTTGTTAAATACCCGTTTGTTTATTCAGGATGGTTTTCACAGACAAACGGCAGCCATAACGCGTTTCATCCCTCACTGGGGACTTGATCACATGATGCGGTTCTACCAATGTTATTTCTTTTTAAAGGGTTACACTTTTTTTCGTTTTTTATCATTAGTTGTTGTTGGGCAAATGTGTACCACGTGGTTATTGTGCAAATAGTGCTAAATGCTTACTAAAATAAGCTGTTTAAAATACACTTTAACGTCCATAAATTACAATCATGGTAGCTCCTTTATACCGGGATAATCCCCGCGGCAAAATAGGTACTTGATCCACCTGCTGACACTCTGTGCAAATTGCCCTGTTTAGATACATTTTGTTGGAGACCAGATAGGGCTTTGCTCTTTCTATACCAAGATAATTGATCAAACTATTACCTTATAATTGATGTTTAAAGTTGGATGACAATTACTTCAATGAATAAATAAATACATAAATAAATATATAAATCAACAAACTCGGGTCCTTCCGGGAATAGTCCCTAGTCAGGTGGTGCGTTTCGCCGGCGTACCCAAGCCGGTCACGATAATTATCCAAAAACCAAAGTAACGCACTGTATATAAATATATATAAATTTGTTCGATTTTTATATAATTTAAAAATTATAAAATACAGTAAAATTATTAGCTGAAAAATTGTTTAAAGGAAATATATATATTAATTATTATATATGTGTGTTTAACTCTTTAAAAATGAATTTATTTTTTATATTAGTTAAAATGAATATTAAATCTAATTACATTTCTTAAATTAATTTTATTCTTTAATATATTACATATTTATTCATTTATTTTATATACATAAAAAATGATATTTTGTACAATTATATTTATCACATCGAATTTTCCCCCTGATTTTTTTGTACTTGCCATTATATGTAGAGGATGTAGATATTTTTGACTTCGATATTTTGGTCACAATATTTATGTATGGTGATATTTTGGGTGTCGATATTTTGTCAGTGTACCCCATCCATTCACCATCCAGATCTGCTGACAGAAATCCTGCAACGGAATTATTGCTGCTGCGCACTCAGACTGTTGTCAGAGGTTAATGATTAAAGTTGACCTAATGGCCGACAACAGCCAAACGCCAGGGCTTCACACCATCATGTCTAGTGGTGGGTGCCGGTAATCTCCTTTATGCGAAATAGGTGGAGTTTTTGCCAAACTCCGCCCTCGAACTGGAGTGCTGAGTGACAAAAACTCTGTGAACTCTGCCGGCAGAGCAGAGTTTGCCACCCACCCCTGATATTGGCATGTGTAAGGAAGAGTGTTCTTGCAGTGACACTAGATTGTATTAAGTCCCAGCGCTCGAACGACCTACCGTCTTCAAAGAGGTCACCAGCAGTGGTTACACCCAATGTTTCCCAATGTTCTAGTTTAGCAGTCTTAAGAACACCTGATGGAGTGGGAAGGCCACACAAAGGAATGGACAGAGAGTATTGAGTCATAGTGCACGTGAGATGGAGTGCAGCATTCCAGTATGAAAGAGCATTGTGGAGTAGCAATGGTAAGTTAACAAGTGCGTTTGATAGTCCCGGGCAGTAACAACTTGTGAAGGCTCCCAGCATGCAGTTTAGCAGACATGTAAGCTATTTCTTGCAGATGTAAGCCGGATATCCAATCAGAGAGCCATTGTAATGGGGCTGCAAGACAGTAAGACTGAAAGTTGGGAGCACCAAGCCCTCCCTTCTCTGTAGGCAGCTGCAATTTAAGGAGACAAATGTGGCGATACCCCAAGTTCCATATGAGGTCAATCAAAAGAAAATTCCTAGGTCTTGAATATAGGCAGTGGAATACTGATTTGGAGATTCACAAAATAATTAAATAATTTAGGGAGCATCACCATTTTTGACTGTCACCGACGGAGTCAGAGTCACCCTAAATTTCACCTGGGCTCTCAGCACTGAGATAGCTTTCAGCACATTACCATCTAGCAGGCCCATGCAGGATCGATAGACCTGAAGCCCAGGTAGCGGAGCGTGTGTAGAGCCACCAAGATATCATGTACACCCAGGGAGATCCCACCAGTACGCAGAGCGCCCTGGAAGGAGAACACATGCAATTTTGCATGATTGAACCGCAGGGCAAACAGGTCACCAAACGTTTGAAGAGTATTGGAGATAGTTGTAAGGTTTATGCCCAGGTCATGGGTGTATATAATAATTTCGTCTATGTATAAGGAGACCGCATGTGATTGGAGCCCGCATACGATGTTCCAGCTACTGTGTTCTGGGGCTCCATCGCCAGCACAAATAATTGTGGCAATAATGGGCATCCTTAATGCATTCCTCGGGATATCAGGTAGTGTGCGGAGATATGTGCATTTCTTTTGGCTCGGGCAGTTGGATGAGCATTGAGCACTCTGACCCAGTTGATGAAAGCGGCATGAATATTAAATGTCCGCATTACCAAGAGCATATAGTCCCAGTCCAACAAGTCAAGGGCTTGCTGCAGGTCTCATGAAAGGCAGGCTCCATTAGGGAAAGGCCCACATGCTGATTGCATAGGTTTGTATAGACACATAATATTCAGAGAGGTATTCCTGCAGGGAACAAATCTGCACTGGTCTCTGTGCACTCATTCTGGTAGTCTGGGGAGAAGTCTCTAGGCAAGCACCTTGCTCAAAATTTCGTAATCTGGGGTAAAGAGAAATAGTGGTCTTAAAGAGGAGAGGTCATCTGGGGCCTGACCCGACTTAAGCAGGGAGGTGACAAGGGCTTGACTGGTCATAGAAGGTAAAGAAATGATCTGTAAAGCTTTTGCACCAAGGGACAAAATGTGTAGCAAACATGGAATAGAATTCAATAAGCAGACTGTCCATACCGGGTGTCCTGTTACACACCATCCCCTTAATAACAGTATTCAGTTCTGCTTGTGTGATAGGAGCCACTACCACCACACGCTCTGCATCCAAGATCTGCAGGAGCCTCAAGACACCTCAAAACCTATTTCTCATGTGGGATTATCCTTATACAGGTTCACATGATATGCACATAAGCTGTCATTAATGTCCAATTGTGTAGTGCAGCATGCCCCTGTTATTGAAGCAATGGATAGGATCAGTGTAGTGGACAGGTGTAGCTGTATCATGCGGGCAAGAAGCCTAGCAGCCCTATCATCTTCAAAGTGAATTTTGTGTATGTTGGTTCTAGTAACTGTATTTGCTCTAGGGTTTCCGCATGGTATATCCTAGTATCTTGTACGTTTGTTAAGCATGTCGGGCATGCCCTGCTTCTTGTTTGAGGATTCTTAGGCATGTCTCTATTTTCTGTAGCTCATTAAGAATGGATTGTCTGGCACCTGCTGCAGTGGCTATAGATATCCCCCTGAATCACAACCTTATAGGCCTCCCATTCCACTAGTGGTGTGAAGGCTTTGCTCTAATTTGTAGTGAAGTAATAGTGAACAGCAGTATCCAGGATATCCCTAAAGACTGCATCCTCCAGGAGTGATGGTTGCATGGGCCATGTGGGTACAGGTGATGGGACTCTGCCCCACATAAGAACCACCTCAAGTAGGTTGTGATCTGAGAAGGTTTTCTCCAAATAAGATGCATCGCAAAACATTCCCAACATATGTGCAGGGCAAAGGACACGGTCTAGGTGGGTATTTAGTACATGGGGGAGAAGGAGCACACTTGCATGGCTACAATGTGAGCCCGCCATATGACAGTCAGGGACTAGTGGGGGAGCCAACCCAAGAGGAACTGGGCCTACCTAGCTGTGTTAGTATTTGGCAAGGGGGGATGGGACCTATCAAGTTTAACATCTAGGACTGCATTGAAGTCCCCACGCAGGAATTAAGTAGGATGTGACCACTCTGATAGGATAGAGAATACCCATTGTGGTAAAACATCCTGCTTAGTGCTGGGCGCATACATACTGCCCAGAACCACCTTCACCCCATCCAATAAACCACAGACAAACACATAGGCCCTTGGGTATCGATAGCAGTAACTTGTGCTACAAACTCAACACCGCCCTCAGCCAAACCACAGCTCCGCGGGCCAATCCTGATTATTTCATATTAAACAGTTGCCCCCCTCATTATGTGTGTAACTTAGCAGCCCAGGGGGGAAATGTGGGTCTCCTGCAAAAATACTGTGGTGGCCTTCTGATGGTGCAGTCATGCCAGGACCGTATGTCTCTTGTGGATGGAACCCAACCCTCTGACATTCCAAGTCAATATCTTGTAGCATTGTGCAAAAGCTGACATGTTACCAACTTATTTGTAAGTGTAGCTGTAGGAACGCTCCACACACAGTAAAGGATATGGAAAGCACACAGACATATCTGGTGAGAAAAACTTTTCCCTAATACTGGGTCAAACAAGAAACATTAGTTTGACTAAAATAGAATGAACAAACTAAACATAAGAAACAAATAACACATTGTGCAATTGCTTAAGGAGTAGAGGTGCAGGACTGGTTAGGACTCACTGACGTCAGGGTCAAGAGCCAACAGTACCCCGCACTGGCAGACAAGGAATTCAACACATTATCAATTGGAAGGGTACAGAGCAGTCATTTGATCACAAGCACATATGTAACATGGACACGAGGGTGCCCACATAGCATACAATTTCAACTAGTAGCCTTGTGACGTATAGCCAAAAAAGAAAAGCGGAGGGGGGAGAAAGTACAGAATAGAAACAGCCCCAGAACGGGGAGAGGGGAAGAAGGAGGGCAGGGGGGAGAAAATGAAGATTGGATGGCGGGGAGGTGAGCAAGAGGGAAGGAAGAAAAGGAAATCACACAGTAGATGTAGCACCTAAATTTGAAGGGAAGCTTGCCCCACCATGGGTCAAATCAAGTTGTCTGCAGTGCCACATTATGGAAAAGTGCCACACTGCCATTGAAGTCTGATTCTGAATTCACACAGCAGAGGAGCATGAGGGGAATAGTCAATGTTGTGAGCCCAAAGATGACATAGTCGTCAGTACTGCAACTTTGCCTTCCAAGCCATTCCGCGGTGAGGGTGCCACCTTCGAAGTTGTCCGCCAGGCCCATCTGTGACGGTGAAGCAGTCCACCTTTTCCCCTCTGAGCATACTCCAAGTAGGTGGCATGAAGTCAGATACCGACACACCAGCCAGTCCCACGTGGTATCAGGAGTGTCAAAGAACAATGAGCATTCATCATGAACGACCTTCAAGTGAGATGGAAACATTAAGGCATAGGTGAGGCCCTCTGTGCGGAGCTGTTGCTTGACTGTCTGGAAGGGTGCACAACAGCGTTGTACCTCTAGTGTGTAGTCTGGAAAAAAGGACACAGTGACACTGTAAACAATAATACAAGCCTCCTCTCTTGCCTTTAAAGAAGATGATCCCGATCTCTGTAGTCTATTATCTGTGCCCCCATAGGTCGAGGCGGCTCACCAAGAGGAAGGCGCCGGACCAGGCACCCTATGAGCCTGCTTCACATTGAAAAGGGGTGAGAAGCCCTGGGAGGCCATTGCCCGCTGGAGCCAGTTCTCAATGAACAACTTTGGGATAGGGTCGTCCGTACCTTCTGGTATCCCTATTATTCAATTTTTATTCTGACGTGCATGGCCTTCTACGTACTCCGCTCTCACATGCAAGATGGCAAGTTGCTTCCAAAGCCCTGAAATGGCAGTGTTATGTGAGGCCTGTTGGGGGACCAGGTAAAGTAATGTAGTTTCGGCCATATGGACCTTGTTGGACAATTTGTGATGTTTTTTGAGTACGATAGCAAGGTCTGCTGAGATGGAATCAATACAGTGTTCAATGGCAGCCTTGGAATCTCATATTTCTTGAAGAATCAGGTCAAGTTTATCTGAAGGAGAAACCAGATTCATAGGCTGGATATATTCTTTTAAGGCGTGTGCAAAGGAGGCATTATACCAGCTTTGTTGAGATGGTCCATAGCCCTGCTTGGACGATGAATGAACAGACTTAGTGTGCTCCATGGTGATGACTCCAGGGGAGGTGCGGGCAGCAACGTGTGGAGGTTAGTGAAAATGCAAGGTATGTATAGCAGACGTGAATTGTGGGCACCATTTCCCAGGACTCAACAAGGAGGGACGTGAGATAACAAAGTCCTGTGAAATGAAGGCCAGACAACCCCTTCCAGCAGTAGATTAGAAACGTTGGGCAACACATATGCCAGGCTCCAAAAAGAACCCCAGTTGTGATGAGCTCTGGCCAACAGTCACCCGTAGCAGATTCAGCAGAGCAGGGACTAAGCACGCACAGATATAGAGGCTGCCACATCAGGGGGCCCAGGCGAGTCAAGCCTCAGTTCTCTCTACAGCCCGTGGAACTCCCAATACTGCAGCGGTGTTGGTAAGGTGGCCTGGATTGCCCACAGTGTAAATGCAGCAGGTTAGTGGCAGCACAAGCCCATACTCTTTCAGTGAGGTCTCTGCAGCAGCCACACACAGCCTCCCTGTTGTGCCCAAGCTCTCGCTAGGCTCTTACTGTATTCCGCCACAGCCTTAATGCGATCATCGCATTCTCGACTGCCCCCCTTAATCTCCAGAGGAAGTCAAGTGGGGACAAGGTGGGTCATTGCAGTCTGTGAGCGCCCCATGTGGCCCAGGTTAATCGGCCCTTGGCGGCACCGATCCACCCCTCATGCCACTGCAATCCGGGCAGAGCCCACCATCGGCACACCCGAGCCTCACCTCCTCAGCAGCATTTTCAACTCTGCACAGCTTCTCTACACATGACAATTGGACTTGCCGGACCTCACTCTGTAGGACAGGGTAGCCAGCACACCTCGTTTCTAGCCTCAGAGCAGCTGTTCAGAGGCCGACTCTGTGGAGAAGTAGAAGCAGGGAGAAAGAAATGGCAGGCTCATGCTGAGAGGCACCAGCAGACGGCCCACAAGGAAGCCCCCTTCTGGCAGTCGTGTCCTGCACAGTAAGTCAGAGTGGGCGTAAGGAGCCAGCACAGCATGGCAGCTCTCCGGATCAGGCCTAAACCCCATGCAGGAAACTCCTACAGACGCACCCAGATCGTCCCTGTTCACTCAGCCTGATGGCAGGGGCACACCAATAGAGCCGGAAGGGACCCAGACATACTGTGGCAATCTGTGCAATGTCAGAATGACAGGATAATTGACAAATGTTTAAAGATTCACATGCACCAGACGGGAGCCTTAGGAAAACACATCAGCCATCTTCAGCAGTCAGCCATGGCCCCTGTAAAGTTTCTGGATGGTGGTATTTTAGTCTTTCATTTGAAATATTTGCAGAGTCTTTAAAATACCTTAGGGCATTTCATCTTTGGAAAAGTATGAATACTTTTGTGCTTTTGCGCTTCAAAGTGCTATCTTCAATGTGTAGGGGCGTAATAGCAAAAATATTTGTTTTATTGTCACCTAGGCTCTAGAAAGCGCTTTTGTGAATGTAAACTTTACTCTATTACATTCACCTAGAATGGATTTTAAAATGTTTATAACGTGTTCTTCAAACTAATTGATTCTTCAGAAACCTCAAACCATTCAAAGATTGTGCACTTGGGGAGATTTTGTTTGGATTGTGGTCAGTGGATGTTACAGTTATTTAGGCATTGTGCATCTTTTTTAGATTCAAGAGGAGGAACCAAATAGACCAACAGAAAGTGAAGAGAGACTTCTACTAACCATGTTAGGAGTAGTGATGAAGAGAGACTTATACTTCTGAGGTAGCTGACTTGACTTTTACCCAGAGAGAACAGAGTAAATAGGCTTAAGCCTGCAGCTTGCACGCTTTAGATGGCCTGAATGTACCTACACACACACAGGTATGCATGCATGCACATAGCTTAGGCGTGGACGCTTCCCAATCAAATCAGAGCCAAAATCAAAGGCTTAAAGGGTAAAGCTGTTAACCAAATACTATGAAAAGAAACTGCAGCAGGAAAGAAGTGTAGATGCAACGGATACATATTAACTCAAGGCTCAAGCTGTACTTAGAAAATAATTCATGCTCTCATTATGTTTTACAAAGTTGCAATGTATGTGCTGTTCTGAAATGTTTGATTGTATATTTCTTTACCTGAGTTGTAGTTTGATATGCTTGGTGCAAAAAAAAAATCTTTATCTTTACCAATAAATGAACTTTGAATAAAAACATAAATTATGCTCTCAAATATATTTAATTTTCCGTGATAAAGTAGTTTGCATTTGTTCCTCTGCATAACTCAATGTCATGTTTTAATAAATGTACCATTGTTGATTTATATTTGTAGATCCAATTTTTAGAAACTAATCTGAAGTTTGATTAGACCAGTTAATCCATTTGTTAAGAATAATGACCTTTTGCAAAGACAAAATGGCACGATGTACCTTATTGAGGATAGTGTGCTTGGAAGGACTGGCTTCTCGTTGCATGCCACTGAATGCTATATTAATGTTTCTTTTGATAAGGGTGGTGTCACAATATTTTCGATGAACTATCACTATGCAACAATATCGATTCATTAATATTGAGCGCATCTATGTCATCATGGTGAGTTTATGTGGAATTAAGGATAGTATATATCTATACTTGCCTGTATATACTTACCTTGAAAACTTTCCTATATATACCTACCCTGACAATATAGTGGCATTTTCTAGGTATTGATATTGTGGATGTGATATTGTTGCAGGTCAATATTATCAACCTGGAAATTGTGGTATATACAACAGCCTGTCCAACCAGGCTTGACAATGGATTGATTAAATGAGCACCCATTAAAATAGAGCAGAGGGTACAATGCTAAGTATATTTTATGGTGTAATTTCTATAGCAATACTCAGTGTACAATAATGGAAAATGCATTTTGTCTTGTGTAGCACTATCAAGAAATACAAGAAAAGATAACAGTGTGTTAATACGGTTCACTGACACAACATCGATGTAAAAAATATCAATGTTAAAAATATCAAGTAAAAAATATAGACGACAGAAATATCGACTCCTATACTTAAACAGGTAAGTACAAAAATATCGACTTTTATATAAATATAAAATAAAATAATATATATTAAATATAATAAATATTAAATATCATTTTAATAAAAAAATATATAATATACATTTTAATAAAATATAACAGATAAACATAATAACAAATTAACCACACACACATAATAATGTATACATATATTTACTTTAAAACAATTAATAAACATTATTTTCAATTTATGTTAAAAGTTTAAAACAATATAAAAAATATATATAAATTAATGATTTAAAATATAAAAAAACAAAAATCTATAATAAATAAAAACATTAAACTATTCAAAAATATTTAAACCTAAATTTAACAATACAATCAGTGCAACAGTAGGGAAAATGTTGGATAGCAAAGGGATAAAAAATAACTATTCCCACTCCAGTGAGTGCAACAGTAAAGTAAGTGTTGGATAGCAGAGGAATTAAATTTACTATATCCATTCCAGTGAAAGCAACAGTAGGGAAAGTGTTAGATTGCGGAGGGGTAAAAATAACTATTCCCACTCCATAGTGTGCAACAGTAGGGAAAGTGTTGGATAGCGCCCCATAAATCTCTCCGTTTCACTTTGTGTGACCAACCAATTGCGCTAACTCCTCTCCAAGAACTGCCCCTGTCCCGTCTTCTCCTGAACCACGGTGCCCTGACCCCTGCCTGCACCCCCTCCAGTCTGCTAGTATTATCAAGCAAAATGGGGTCCAACTCCCCCTCATGCTCGCACTTTGGCCTGGCACCAGAAGCTGGAAACTAGTATCGCCTGAAAGTTTCACTGTTGTGCCCCATCTGAGCATAAATAGAGCTAAACTCCGCTGACCCTTTGAACCTCTTACAAATTAGTGCCCCTGTGGACCCCTGCAGCCCTTTCTCTTCTCTCTTGCACCTGCCATAATGGTGGAGCTGACCACACTTCCCTGGCCTTCACTGAAGAAAACCCTACCAGGGGGCACGCAGTGCAGTCGGAAAATAGCCGCAAGCAGGTCGAGGCAGCCCTATTTCCTCAGAAGGTTACTCACCTGGGTACAGGTTCCTCTGCAGACAAGGTGACTCACCATAACCAAGTAAGGCCAGCTTTATGCCTATAAAGCACTACACTGCAATTGTGACCCTTACAATACCTGCCTACCACCTAGCAAAAGCAGAAAAAATGCCAATACGGGTACCAGCCACAGTGTTCAATGTCCCTTTTATACCCTTGGGCTATAAAAGCCCAAACCGAAGCAGTCGTCGAACTACTCCACTTCCCAAAAAACCCAGGGAGCAGACCTCCCTGCCGTCAGGTGACCCCCAAGTCCCAATTGTTAAAACTGAGGCTAATATTGTGCAAGCACTTCTATCATAGAGGCGAGAGGTTCCCTTACTAGTGGGCACGGCTGGTGGGCCTCTGGACTGCGACTTCTGTGGCCTGACCTAGAGAGAGGAGTGCAACTCTATGCTTATACATACAGCAGAGTTGAGCATACATGAGTGTGAAGTTAAAGCGTTGCACATTTAAGTGGCACACTTCAGAGGAAAGTGTATCAATTATGTGCAAAATCAGGTACCTAGAAGGAAACCAATGTGAACACAATAAATTAAACCCTCTGACTGAATGGTCTCCGAACACTTATGGCTATTTCAAACTCCGAGGCCAAGCTGGTAAGGGATGTTGACAGCAGTAAAGCTTGAACCCTGTTCTTTCTGATCAAGCAAGACTACACAGGGCCTCAAAATGCTACCCCGACTGCATGAGAGTTGCTAATGCTTGTTTGATGTGCCACAACAGTTCCAGCTGGGATATCCTGCACAAATACAGCAAGAGCACCCATTTCTGGTGGCATAAAGGAGACATAATTCCAGGCACCACTGCCCTGCAAGAGACAGCTGACTGAGTGGTTCAGTAATAAAGAATCGAGGTAATGACAACCCCTTTGCTATCTGTGCAAATGCACTGCAAAAAAAACAATGAACAATGCAGGTAGTCCTGGCTTGGCTTAGGCGCAGTAGCAGGATGTGAAGCATTACTTCTCCACTCTACACAGGTTCACCTTCTCTGTGATTTTACCTGGTGTTCGGAGTCTGCCTTTGATGCTAGACCACCGTGCTTGGTAAAGGGACAGGCTTTTATTAATAAAGGTAAATTTACAAATGAGTAAATCCACACATGTAAATATACTCTTACCCAATGTAGTAACTTGACTACTTTTGGCCATTCAACATTTCTGAGTGTACAGTTACTAGAGAGTGTAGACTTCTATGTTTCCACCAATTGAATTTGGGAGTGCAGCCTCATTTACGAGTGTAAAGTTATACGTATACATTTTCACACGCAGGTGGAGGAGGAGATCTCTTGGGTGGAGATCTCCATATGGTAAAGTTGAGAGAAATCATGAAAAATGTATTGAACTGAAAAATTTAAAAAAATGTTATGCTGCAAATTAATGTAAATTAATGTATGTACTTAATTTAAATGTAGAACAAACTAAAACAATGGGACAGCACTATTAACTTCATTTTGAATCACATATTTAATACATTTATATATATTAAATAAAATTTACATTATTGGTTTGAAATTTATTTAAAAAATACAACCTAAAATAAAACATTTATATTTTCCATTTAGTGATTATAAATTAAAAGTTACTAAAAGTTCTATATAACATTAATTTAAATTGTGGTAATCATTTTTAGGTAAAAAATAAAGTTACATTTATGTGTATATTCTAAAGGCATTAAACTATTCCAAAATATTATTTAGGTCATTCATATGTAATTTGTTAACAGTAAATATGTACATCAGATTACTAGGCTGGATTCAGAAAAAAACTTAAGCACAATAGTCCAAATTTTACATTTCTGCTGCCTTTAGTGGAAAAATGTTTTGCTGGACTGCAGTCACTTGGTGGTCTTTCCTGACCTTAGATCAGTGTTTGACTCTATCTCTAGGGGAGAATTGTGGGAGGTGTTAAAGCAGATGGATGTCCCTGCTTCAAATAATAGAAGGATCAGGATAAATGTAGGCATGCTGCAGTGATGGGAGGCCCATATGACAAAGGTTATGGTCATCAGAGTACTCTGGAACTCTATATATAGAAAGATATTTATTAACTCCAGCAAGCACCAGCACTTTTTGTTTTGATAAGATGTTAATGTGATATCTTAGTACAACAAGTATTAAGTAATGCTCATGAGCTTTCTTTTTCTAAATTTGAATTGTATCAGTTTTATCATCTCCATTTTTTTTATTGTTTTTAATTCTTGTGATTATTTATTACTGAGAAGTATTGTTGTTTTATATATATATATGTAGGTAGTTATAGTTAGGACCTATTATCCATAGGAAATCCGCAACATTCTATTTGGAATAACATTGGGGCCAGTTGACGAATCTATGCAAAATGTTCAAAACTGGTGGGGCGCTCCGGTCTGCTCCTATCCTGAAAGTCTCAGGGTGATTCGTCAAGCGGGGGCTGAGAAAAAAGGGGGTCCCAAAACGTGCTTTCCCCATGCAATTTTCCATAGGAACCTTTAATCGCAGCTACAGCCGGAACTGCTGAATGGAATCACACCAAATTTGGCAAAAAGGTTGCCCTTGGTTCAGAGTCATGCCTTTTGGTTAAATGGTGTAAATCCGTTGAGTAGTTCCTGAGCAAATCAAAAGTAAAATCACATATATATCTGGGCGGAGCCTAACCACACATTTCATCATGAGATCTGATTGGCTGTCAGCACTTCATCCAAGAAGTGTTGGCAGCCACCTTGGGACCAATATACATGATAGCACCTCATTAAAAAGCATTGCAGTTAATAGAAGGTTTTAAGACTTTAGTTACATTATAAATCATTTGTTGATGGTACCATACTCATTTTAGGAATTGTGGTGTGTTCTAAGGTGATTTTACTATGTGAAAAAGCCTTCTGCTGGGATATCATGAATCATGTTTGAGAGAAAACTATTTTCTCATGTTTTTCCCACAGAGGTTTGGAAGGTGATCTATAAGCTAAACTGAGAGCATATTTTCTGTAAATTCACATTATCTTTCTCAGTCATGTGAAAATGAAGTCTGACATTCTCAGTAAAACATGTACATCCAACAAGGGCAGAGACTGTCAGTTGATTCCTTTGTGTTCTACTGCAGCTTCCCAGAGTGTTCTAAAGAACAACTAGAGCGCTAACAGTCCTACTTATGACAAACGTATAATATTCAGAATTTATGCAAATGTGTGACACATCTGAATGCCTTCTTGATGGAACCAAAGTAAAAAACTGAACGTATTTCCTACTGAGGAGACTGCAGTAAATGAGGAAATTAGGAAACTTTATAACAAATAAGTCTCCCAAGATGGCCACCAGAGACAAAAGAGCCCAAATGTAGCACAAATATCACCCAGATGTAGCCCAAGTATAGCCCAATGACAGAATGTCCCAGAGTGTTCTTAAGAACAACTAGAGTGATTACTGTCTTACTTATTACAAAAGTATGGCACACCTCAAGCCATCTTGATTGGAATAAACTGGTAACACTTAAAACATTTAATTTAAAAAGGAACACAATGAGGGGGTTCGTTTTGCCATAGAAATTATGATTAGTGCTGAAGAAAGATAAATTAGGGCACATTTCGAGTGACTTCTCAAATCCTCTTCTATTTCATTAAAAGATTCTGACATGCAGACTGAAACACGCACTTTTAATACCAGCAGCAGACTTCCGTGGTGAGCAGTAGCTTTACTACATTGATCTAATGAGCAACTAGAGTGCTAACATTCAGAATTTATGGCAAATGTATGACATATCTGAATACCTTCTTGATGGAATCAAAGTAAAAAACTGAAAGCATTTCCTACTGAGGAGATTGCAGTAAATGAGGAAATTAGGAAACTTCATAACAAATAAATCTCCCAAGATGGCCACCAGAGACACAATTCCCCAAGTGCAGCAAAAAAAATCACCCAGCTGTAGCCCACATGTAGCCCAATGACAGAAGTGTGCAAAACACTTATTTTTTGTGCTTTTGCAGTTTTATATAGTGCAGACTTGTCGGGTATTGGAGTGCTTTACATGAGCATTGGTTACATCACAGAAGAACAAATTCATTTTGGTTGTAGACATGGGGAGATTAAGTGATTTGACCAGAATCACAGAATGTCGAGCTGAAGCAGAAACTCCAACCTGGTTCCCCAGTTGCAAAGTCTGCAGCTCTGGAAGTAATACCACATCCTCTCCCCTAAGTGCAAACATTTAATCAAGTGGTCAACTGGATAAAAAAACATAAAGATAACAAATAATTTAAAAGTGCTTTGTCGCTATTTTAAAACTCAGAAAATATGTCCTCATTTTAGTTTTTTAGAGACCTAACCATCATTTTGATGCAAATAAGACCCTCTCATATATGTAATTTCTACAGGAAATGCTCTAGGTATTACAGTTTTGATTACATCAAGATGACGTCATGCGTTCCACACTTTTGTAATAAATATAGAATGTTAGCAATCTAGTTGTTCATTAGGATACTGTTGAGAGGCAGAGGCCAGGGGCACGGACTCTGAAAATTGAAGGCAGGTAGGAGGGTGCAGAGGCAACAATTTGACCACACTGGGCAGGCAGGAAGGTCAGTGGCAGCACAACAGACTATGGAGGGCAGTGAAAAGGGGGGCAGGGGCAACAAACCAACAATACAGGACTGGCAAGAGAGGCTGTGACAATATAATAGACCATTGTGGGCAGAAGGAAGTGGCAATGGTAGTACAACCATACATGCCAACAGACCCGATTCAGCCAGGAAACGTCCAATGTTTTTAAGCTCAAATGGGCTTTATTTGATCTGTCTCCTGCCTACAATCTCCTCTTTTTCAATGTAACTCAAAGGGGAAAATCAATACCTCAGTTTTTTTTTAAAATCTCCCTCTTACCAAGTTCAAAATGTTCGCAAGTATGGTACATTGGATCATGGAAGGCAGGAGGAATTGGGGTAGGGACATGGACTCGGATAACAGAGGACAGGAGGGACATGCAGAGGTGCACCAAACTGACCCTACAGGGCAGGCATCAGGGTTTGCAGCAGTACAATTCACCACACAGGGCATACGGGACGGGAGTGCAGCACAGCAATCCATAGAAAGCAATAGGGAGGGGACAGGACCATGCACATGGACAACAGAGAACAGAGGGGAAAGAGGCAATGGTTGCTAGCTGACCATAATGGACAGACAGGAGAGAAAGCTGCAGCATAACAGACCATAAACGGCAGGAGGGACGGATCAGGGGCATTACATTGGAACAGACAAGCCAGGAGGGAGGGAATAGGGGTCTGCACATGGAAACAGAGGGCTGGGGGCAAAGGGGCAGGGCAGAAGCAGCAAGATGACCATGGAGGTCAGGCAGGATGTGCACTAGAAGCAAGACACACCATGGTTTTGTACGAGTGAAAAGTCCAGCTAACTATAACGCCCCTGAAATCTATGGTTTTTCAGTGAATACATATATATATGACACGCGAGGATGGCCCTTCCGCAACAGTCCAAAGGGATCGATGGCAATTTTCCCGGACTACCTCGCATTCTAAAAGTGAACAGGGAATATGCTGACAACGTGCAGTCCAGACTTTCATGGAGAGACGTTGCTACTTTAATGGCGTCTCCATACCTGCCACCGATGGAAACTGCGAGGCTGGAAGTGTGGGATACAAAGACTGTGATTGCCCAGTACAGCGCTACAGATCTTACCTGGGTATGATAAAGTCGGTTCACTGCTTCAGGATAAAAAGACCAAAACCGGCTAAACGGAATCACTCATGAGCACGATGGACAAACTGCATGCTGGGTAATGTAGTCTAATAACTTTGTATTGCTCGAGAGATTCCGCATCAGGTGTGCTCCATACTACTTCAGGATTGGGGCTATATAATGGACCTACTGAAGAACTGCTAGCACCAGAGGCACTTTGTGAATGAATGGCATTTGATAAAGGTGTAATACCGAAACGCTGATGGATTAAACCCAGATCAGTTGACTGGGGGTGAGTGCTTGCAATGTTCAACACTCCGTCCATCATTTCCTTTGGTTTTTGCTTTGTTCGCCATAAGTTGGCAGGGTATGCTCAGACGTGAGTCCCTTGCTCACTTTGCCACTGGATTCAAGCAAGCCTGGCTGAAGACGGCTGAAATGCCAGAAACCGGTCCTAGGAATCTTGTTTCCGGTCCAGGGAAGACATGGCTTGGCAGTTCGGGCTGGACTGTTCCCATGAGGCACAGGGTCAGACTGATTTGCATATGGCCATGTCTGAACTGGGGTGGCAGAGTGGGCTAAAGAACGGTGATGGATTAAACCCAGATCAGTTGACTGGGGGTGAGTGCTTGCAATGTTCAACACTCCGTCCATCATTTCCTTTGGTTTTTGCTTTGTTCGCCATAAGTTGGCAGGGTATGCTCAGACGTGAGTCCCTTGCTCACTTTGCCACTGGATTCAAGCAAGCCTGGCTGAAGACGGCTGAAATGCCAGAAACCGGTCCTAGGAATATTGTTTCCGGTCCAGGGAAGACATGGCTTGGCAGTTCGGGCTGGACTGTTCCCATGAGGCACAGGGTCAGACTGATTTGCATATGGCCATGTCTGAACTGGGGTGGCAGAGTGGGCTAAAGAACGGTGATGGATTAAACCCAGATCAGTTGACTGGGGGTGAGTGCTTGCAATGTTCAACACTCCGTCCATCATTTCCTTTGGTTTTTGCTTTGTTCGCCATAAGTTGGCAGGGTATGCTCAGACGTGAGTCCCTTGCTCACTTTGCCACTGGATTCAAGCAAGCCTGGCTGAAGACGGCTGAAATGCCAGAAACCGGTCCTAGGAAGCTTGTTTCCGGTCCAGGGAAGACATGGCTTGGCAGTTCGGGCTGGACGGTTCCCATGAGGCACAGGGTCAGACTGATTTGCATATGGCCATGTCTGAACTGGGGTGGCAGAGTGGGCTAAAGAACGGTGATGGATTAAACCCAGATCAGTTGACTGGGGGTGAGTGCTTGCAATGCTCAACACTCCGTCCATCATTTCCTTTGGTTTTTGCTTTGTTCGCCATAAGTTGGCAGGGTATGCTCAGACGTGAGTCCCTTGCTCACTTTGCCACTGGATTCAAGCAAGCCTGGCTGAAGACGGCTGAAATGCCAGAAACCGGTCCTAGGAATCTTGTTTCCGGTCCAGGGAAGACATGGCTTGGCAGTTCGGGCTGGACTGTTCCCATGAGGCACAGGGTCAGACTGATTTGCATATGGCCATGTCTGAACTGGGGTGGCAGAGTGGGCTAAAGAACGGTGATGGATTAAACCCAGATCAGTTGACTGGGGGTGAGTGCTTGCAATGTTCAACACTCCGTCCATCATTTCCTTTGGTTTTTGCTTTGTTCGCCATAAGTTGGCAGGGTATGCTCAGACGTGAGTCCCTTGCTCACTTTGCCACTGGATTCAAGCAAGCCTGGCTGAAGACGGCTGAAATGCCAGAAACCGGTCCTAGGAAGCTTGTTTCCGGTCCAGGGAAGACATGGCTTGGCAGTTCGGGCTGGACGGTTCCCATGAGGCACAGGGTCAGACTGATTTGCATATGGCCATGTCTGAACTGGGGTGGCAGAGTGGGCTAAAGAACGGTGATGGATTAAACCCAGATCAGTTGACTGGGGGTGAGTGCTTGCAATGCTCAACACTCCGTCCATCATTTCCTTTGGTTTTTGCTTTGTTCGCCATAAGTTGGCAGGGTATGCTCAGACGTGAGTCCCTTGCTCACTTTGCCGCTGGATTCAAGCAAGCCTGGCTGAAGACGGCTGAAATGCCAGAAACCGGTCCTAGGAAGCTTGTTTCCGGTACAGGGAAGACATGGCTTGGCAGTTCGGGCTGGACTGTTCCCATGAGGCACAGGGTCAGACTGATTTGCATATGGCCATGTCTGAACTGGGGTGGCAGAGTGGGCTAAAGAACGGTGATGGATTAAACCCAGATCAGTTGACTGGGGGTGAGTGCTTGCAATGCTCAACACTCCGTCCATCATTTCCTTTGGTTTTTGCTTTGTTCGTCATAAGTTGGCAGGGTATGCTCAGACGTGAGTCCCTTGCTCACTTTGCCACTGGATTCAAGCAAGCCTGGCTGAAGACGGCTGAAATGCCAGAAACCGGTCCTAGGAAGCTTGTTTCCGGTCCAGGGAAGACATGGCTTGGCAGTTCGGGCTGGACTGTTCCCATGAGGCACAGGGTCAGACTGATTTGCATATGGCCATGTCTGAACTGGGGTGGCAGAGTGGGCTAAAGAACGGTGATGGATTAAACCCAGATCAGTTGACTGGGGGTGAGTGCTTGCAATGTTCAACACTCCGTCCATCATTTCCTTTGGTTTTTGCTTTGTTCGCCATAAGTTGGCAGGGTATGCTCAGACGTGAGTCCCTTGCTCACTTTGCCACTGGATTCAAGCAAGCCTGGCTGAAGACGGCTGAAATGCCAGAAACCGGTCCTAGGAAGCTTGTTTCCGGTCCAGGGAAGACATGGCTTGGCAGTTTGGGCTGGACTGTTCCCATGAGGCACAGGGTCAGACTGATTTGCATATGGCCATGTCTGAACTGGGGTGGCAGAGTGGGCTAAAGAACGGTGATGGATTAAACCCAGATCAGTTGACTGGGGGTGAGTGCTTGCAATGTTCATCACTCCGTCCATCATTTCCTTTGGTTTTTGCGTAATACCGAAACGCGTCATGCCTGCATAAATAAATGATCTTTGTAAGCCCCGCTGTGTCGCCTCATCGACTTCGACGGAAGGAGGTGTTTTTTGACATATATATATATATATATACACTGAAAAAAACATAGTTTTCAGAGACGTTATAGTTAGAAATTAGCATTTAAAAAACCTTAGAAATTCACAGAAAAAAACAAGGTTTCAGGGGTGTTATAGTTGGCTGGCCAATTCCCTCGTACAAAACCATAGAAATTCCTCCATTATAGTTAGTTCTCCTAACTATAACTTGCGCGCCCGCAAAGCACTGCTGATGATGTCACATATTGCATCATTCATGACATGGTCAGTGACATCACTGATTACATCACTGATGACATCTCAAATGACATCACTGACGACATCATCCAGTGAATGTGGTTTAGTTTGAAATTTAAATATGTATTATATATATATATGTATACCAATCTGTATTGAAGATTGAGTGGATATATTACTGTCTGGATGGAGGATTTAGTAGCTGTCTGACTGTCGGTTTAAGTGAGTAATTAAAAGTGTCTCACATAATACATGGATTAGTAACTAAACTATGTGAATGTGTGCATCACTGTCCCTGTTGTTGTATAACATGCTGCATCAGTTGGTCACTAACTACATGAGTGTGTATATTAGTTATTGATTAGTTGGGTGAGTATTTGTATGGGACACTGAGTTTGTGTGTGGTTGGATGGGGTGTGTGTAACTCTATGCATAGATGTGTGAATGGTTGATTGACTAGGTGTATAGGTTTAAGAGTGCATGTGGAGACAGTTGTTTGGGTGACTGAGTGTATTTATTTGTGTGTTGGTGAGCGAATATATGTTTTAGTTGTACATCTTCAACAAAGTAAAAAAATAAAAGGCATTGTATGTGAGAGTTGGAGTATATAAATAAGTATGTGAGTCAGTGATTGTGAGAGTAACTATATGAATGAGAGTATAATTGTAATGGTGATTTTTAACATATTAACTATCAGTTACTATGTGTTTTAATAAATGAGGTGTTGTTGGATAATTGTGTAAGTGAGTAAATGTAAGTATGATTAATTTTTTTCATGAGTGAGTAGGATGACTGCATAACCGACTAAGATGACTGCTGATGTGTCAATATCTATATATGTGTATAAGTGCATTTGAAAGTGTTCTATTAATTAGTGACTGCATGTATAAATGATTCTGTTGTTGAATGGGGAGTTGCCTGTGTAGACTTAGGAATCAGTGAGTGGGTATGTAATAACTGGTATTGGTGTGTCAATGGTTTCAAATATGGTACTCTGTATTTTCTAGTGAGTGATGAAAGATGATACTAGTGTAAGATGAGGTGTATCAGATTGTCACGTGGATGATATCATCAGTGATGTCATCAGTGATGTCATTTGAGGTCATCAGTGATGTCATCAGTGATGTCACTGACCATGTCATGAATGATGAAATATGTGACATCATCAGCAGTGCATTGCGGGAGCGCGAGTTATAGTTAACAGAACTAACCATAACGGAGGAATTTCTATGGTTTTGTACAAGTGAAATGGCCAGCTAACTATAACACCCATAAAACCTATTGTTTTTTCTGTGAATTTCTAAGCTTTTTTAAATGCTAATTTCTAACTATAACGTCTCTGAAACCTATGGTTTTTACAGTGAATTTGAAGCTTTTTTAAATGCTAATTTCTAACTATAACATCTCTAAAACCTATGTTTTATTTCAGTGAATTTCAAAGGTTTTTTAAATGCTAATTTTTAAGTGTGATAGTAGTTATACCTATTTTTTTCGACTGATTTTCTACAGTTTTTTAACTGTTTATTTATGAATATTGTATTCATTAAATAACATTATATATTTTTCTGGAAATTGCAAAAAAAAAAAAAAAAACATTCAAACTGAAACATTGATTCATTTTTTTGTTTTCATTTTTTATTTGAATATATTTATATTATTTTCTTTTTTTTTTTTTAAATTCCCAATTTTTTTTCGGAGTCACGCACTCAAAGCGTACACATCACGGTCAGTGCGTGGATTCTAGCAGCCATTTTAGAAAAGTTGTGAAGGATCCGTGTACGGTGTGCGACGGCTGCGTGTTTTTCAGTTATATCATATACATTTAATATTACGTGATGTGCGCGATTGGTATGTGACCAGTCCGCGACTCCTGCTCCCGCGCATTCGCGACACATGCGCATTATGGTACAAGATGCTTGCGCGTGGCGGGTCCCGCGTGACGTCATATACATGTTGAGGCGTGCTGGGTGTGCGACTCCCGCAAAAAAAATTATGTGCCAAAATGATATGTATGTATGTATGTGTGATGTGCGTGCATCGTGAGCGCAGAGAACCAGGTCAGCAGAGCTGCTGTAGAGTCAGAGAAACCAGGTCAGCAGAGCCGTTGTAGAGCCAGAGAAACAGGTCAGCAGAGCTGCTCTAGAGACTAAGAGGCAGGTCAGCAGAGCTGCCTTAGAACCAGAGACCTAGGTCAGCAGAGCTGCTCTAGAGCCAGAGACCCAGGTCAGCAGAGCTGCTCTAGAGGCCGAGAACCAGGTCAGCAGAGCTGCTGTAGAGCCAGAGAAACCAGGTCAGCAGAGCTGCTTTAGAGGGAGAGAACCAGGTCAGCAGAACTGCTTTAGAGCCAGAGAACGAGGTCAGCAGAGCTGCTTTAGAGGGAGAGAACCAGGTCAGCAGAGCTGCTTTAGAGCCATAGAACCAGGTCAGCAGAGCTTCTCTAGAGGCAGAGAACCAGGTCAGCAGGGCTGATTTAGAGGAAGAGAACCAGGTCAGCAGAGGTGCTTTAGAGCCAGAGAACCAGGTCAGCAGAGCTGCTCCAGAGCCAGAGAACCAGGTCAGCAGAGCTGCTTTAGAGGGAGAGAACCAGGTCAACAGAGCTGCTTTAGAGCCAGAAACGCAGGTCAGCAGAGTTGCTCTAGAGCCAGAGAACCAGGTCAGCAGAGCTGCTTTAGAGCCATAGAACCAGGTCAGCAGAATTTCTCTAGAGGCAGAGAACCAGGTCAGCAGGGCTGATTTAGAGGGAGAGAACCAGGTCAGCAGAGCTGCTTTAGAGCCAGAGAACCAGGTCAGCAGAGCTGCTCAAGAGGCAGAGAACCAGGTCAGCAGAGCTGATTTCGAGCCAGAGAACCAGGTCAGCAGAGCTGCTGTAGAGCCAGAGAAACCAGGTCATTAGAGCTGCTTTAGAGCGAGAGAACCAGGTCAGCAGAGCTGCTTTAGAAGGAGAGAACCAGGTCAGCAGAGCTGCTTTGGAGCCAAGGGACCAGGTGAGCAGAGCTGTTCTAGAGCCAGAGAATCAGGTCAGCAGAACTGCTTTAGCGACATAGAAACGGGTCAGCAGAGCTGCTTTAGAGCCAGAGAACCGGGTCAGCAGAGCTGCTTTAGAGCCAGAGAACCAGGTCAGCAGAGCTGCTTTAGAGCCAGAGAACCAGGTCAGTAGAGCTGCTTTAGAGCGAGAGAACCAGGTCAGCAGAGCTGCTTTAGAGGGAGAGAACCAGGTCAGCAGAGCTGCTTTAGAGCCAAGGGACCAGGTGAGCAGAGCTGCTCTAGAGCCAGAGAACCAGGTCAGCAGAACTGCTTTGGAGCCAGAGAACCAGGTCAGTAGAGCTGCTGTAGAACCAGAGAAACCAGGTCAGCAGAGCTGCTTTGGAGGGAGAGAACCAGGTGAGCAGAGCTGCTCTAGAGCCAGAGAACCAGGTCAGCAGAACTGCTTTGGAGACATAGAACCGGGTCAGCAGAGCTGCTCTAGAGCCAGAGAACCAGGTCAGCAGAGCTGCTGTAGAGCCAGAGAAACCAGGTCAGAAGAGCTGCTTTAGAGCGAGAGAACTAGGTCAGCAGAGCTGCTTTGGAGGGAGAGAACCAGGCCAGCAGAGCTGCTTTAGAGCCGAGGGACCAGGTGAGCAGAGCTGCTCTAGAACCAGAGAAACAGGTCAGCAGAACTGCTTTAGGGACATAAAACCGGGTCAGCAGAGCTGCTTTAGAGCCAGAGAACCAGGTCAGCAGAGCTGTTGTAGAGCCAGAGAACCAGGTCAGCAGAGCTGCTCTAGAGCCTAAGAACTACGTCAGCAGAGCTGCTTTAGAGCCAGAGAACCAATTCAGCAGAGCTGCTGTAGAGACAGAGAAACCAGGTCAGCAGAGCTGCTTTAGCGGGAGACCAGGTCAGCAGAACTGCTTTAGAGCCAGAGAACCAGGCCAGCAGAGCTGCTTTAGAGCCAGAGAACCAGGTCAGCAGAGCTGCTTTTGAGCCAGAGAAGCAGGCCAGCAGAGCTGCTTTAGAGCCAGAGAACCAAGTCAGCAGAGCTGCTTTAGAGCCATAGACCCAGGTCAGCAGATCTGCTTTAGAGCCAGAGAACCAGGTCAGCAGAGATGCTCTAGAGCCTAAGAACCAGGTCAGCAGAGCTGCTCTAGAGCCAGAAAACCAGATCAGCAGAGCTGCTTTAGAGGGAGAGAACTAGGTCAGCAGAGCTGCTTTAGAGCCAAAGAACCAGGTCAGCAGAGCTGCTCTAGAGCCAGAGAACCAGGTCAGCAGAGCTGCTTTAGAGGGAGAGAACCAGATCAGAGGAGCTGCTCTGTAGCCTAAGAACTAGGTCAGCAGAGCAGCTCTAGAGCCAGAGAACCAGGTCAGCAGACCTGCTGTAGAGCCAGAGAAACCAGGTCAGCAGAGCTGCTTTAGAGGGAGAGAACCAGGTCAGTAGAGCTGCTTAAAGCCAGAGACCCAGGTCAGCAGAGCAGCTCTAGCTGACACTGACTGACTGACACTGACTGACACTAACTGACACTGATTGACTGACACTGACTGACACTGATTGACTGACTCTGACTGACTGACACTGACTGACTGACACTGACTGACACTGATTGACTGACACTGACTGACACTGATTTACTGACACTGACTGACACTGATTGACTGACACTGACTCACTGACTGACACTGACTGACTGACACTGACTGACACTGACTGACACTGACTGACTGACTGACACTGACTGACTGACACAGACTGGCACTGACTGACTACTCTCTACTACTCCACTACTCAATCTCTACTACTCTCTACTACTCTCTCTCTACTACTCACTCTACTACTCACTCTCTACTACTCTCTACAACTCACTCTCTACTACTCTACTACTCTCTACTACTCACTCTCTACTACTCACTCTCTACTACTCACTCTCTACTACTCTCTACTACTCACTCTCTACTACTCTACTTCTCTCTGCTACTCACTCTCTACTAATCACTCCCTACTACTCTCTACTACTCGCTCTCTACTACTCTCTACTACTCTCTACTACTCACTCTCTACTACTCACTCTCTACTACTCACTCTCTACTACTCTCTACTGCTCACTCTCTACTACTCACTACTGCTCGCTCTCTACTACTCACTCTCTAATCCTCTCTACTACCCAATCTCTACTACTCTCTACTATTCACTCTCTACTACTCACTCTCTACTACGCTCTCTCTACTACTCACTCTCTACTACTCACTCGCTACTACTCTCTACTACTCACTCTCTACTACTCACTCTCTACTCACTTTCTACTACTCACTCTCCACTGCTCTCTACTACTCACTCTCTACTACTCACTCTCTACTACTCACTACTACTCACTCTCTACTACTCACTCTCTACTACTCACTCTACTACTCTCTTCTACACACTCTCTGCTACTCTCTCTACTACTCTCTACTACTCTCCACTACTCACTCTCTACTCCCTTCCTCTCTACCTCTCTCTCTACTACTCTCTACCTCTCTACTCCTCTACCTCTCTACACCTCTACCTCTCTAACTCTACCTCTCTACCTCTACACCTCTACCTCTACACCTCTACCTCTCCACCTCTCTCTACACACACACATATGCACATATATATGCATATATATGCATATGCATTTATATATATGTATGTGTATATATATACATACATATATATAATCTGCATATCTATATAAATACAAATATAAATGCATGCATAAATATACATATACATATATGCATACATATGCATGTTATGTAGAGGAAAGTTTGAAAAACACTAATACAAGCAAAGCTAAAAAGCCACCTAATTACAAACAGAATTGCTTTAACTTAAACGAGGGCGAGACCTATTGCATTTTCAATGCTTGTTTACTTTGGTTCCATCAAGCAGGCTTTCAGATGTGTCACACATTTGCCATAAATTCTGAATGTAAGCACTCTAGTTGCTCATTAGATCACTGTAGTAAAGCTACTGCTCACCAGGGAAGCCTGCTGCTGGTATTCAAAGTGCATGTTTCAGTCTGCATGTCAGATTTTTTTAATGAAATAGAAGAGGATTAGAGAAGTCAAAATGTGCCCTAATTTTTCTTTCTGCAGCACTAATCATAATTTCTATGGCAAAATGAACCCCCTCATATTGTTTCTTTGCAAATTAAATGTTTTAAGTGTTACCACTTTATTCCAATCAAGATGGCTTCAGGTGTGCCATACTTTTGTCATAAGTAAGACTGTTAGTGCTCTAGTTGTTCTTTAGAACAGTCTGGTACATTCTGTCATTGGGCTATACTTGGTCCACATCTGAGTGATATTTGTGCCACATTTGGGCTCTTTTGTCTCCGGTGGCCATCTTGGGAGACTTATTTGTTATGAAGTTTCCTAATTTCCTCATTTACTACAGTCTCCTCAGTAGGAAATACTTTCAGTTTTTTACTTTGATTCCATCAAGAAGGCATTCAGATATGTCACACATTTGCCATAAATTCGGAATGTTAGCACTCTAGTTGCTTATTAGATCACTGTGGTGAAGCTACTGCTCACCAGGGAAGTCTGCTGCTGGTATTGAAAGTGCATGTTTCAGTCTGCATATCAGAATGTTTTATTGAAATAGAAGAAGATTTGAGAAGTCACTCAAAATGTGCCCTAATTTTTCTTTTTTCAGCACTAATCATAATTTCTATTGCAAAACGAACCCCCTCATTGTGTTCCTTTTAAATTAAACTACTCACTCTCTACTACTCACTCGCTACTACTCTCTACTACTCTGTACTACTACTCTCTACTACTACTCCTCTCTACTACTCACTCTCTCCACTACTCACTCTACTACTCTCTACTGCTCTCTACCACTCACTCTCCACTACTCACTCTCTACTACTCACTCTCTACTACTCTCTACTACTTAGTCTCTACTACTCACTCTCTACTACTCTACTACTCACTCTCTACTACTCACTCTCTACTACTCACTCTCTACCACTCTACTACTCTCTACTGCTCTCTACTACTCACTCTCTACTACTCTCTACTACTCACTCTACTACGCTCTACTACTCTCTACCACTCACTCTCTACTACTCTACTACTCACTCTCTACTACTCTCTACCTCTCTCTCTACTACTCTCTACCTCTCTACTCCTCTACCTCTCTACACCTCTACCTCTCTAACTCTACCTCTCTACCTCTACACCTCTACCTCTACACTAGGCCTGGGCAAAAATTTTGTTCCGTTCGCGGAAATTGCGATAATTTGACATTTTTGCGTTCCGCGGAGAGCGCGAAAATGTCAAAAATTCCGGTTTCCGCAGCTTGGCGATAATTTGTTTCTTGCTTGCGCTGTAAAATGATACATTCTCGCGCGCGCGCGATCGCCTTACCTGAATCCCTGCGTTCGCTGACAAGTTTTCTTGATCCGGTCGCGTTCTCCATGAGATGTTGTATTGTTTTTAGCCATTTGCGCTGTCTCGCGACAGTTCGCGCCCGCAGTGACGTCATGCGTCGCGCGATCACGTCTTTCTTCTCGCGATCATGCACCGCGAGAACAACTCAAAACAAGATGGCCGCGCCCGCAAGCAACCACATGGGTAAGTTGGCGACCCGCAACCATGCAGAAAATCTCGCGAACGTGCCGGAAAAAAACTTCCGCATCTTCGCGATATTTCTGCTTGTTTGCGATAATTTTAAACATTCTCGCGATAATTTGCGAAGGTTAATTCCGCAAATTCCGCCCACCCCTACTCTACACCTCTACCTCTCCACCTCTCTCTACACACACACATATGCACATATATATGCATATATATGCATATGCATTTATATATATGTATGTGTATATATATGCATACATATATATAATCTGCATATCTATATAAATACAAATATAAATGCATGCATAAATATACATATACATTTATGCATACATATGCATGTTATGTAGAGGAAAGTTTGAAAAACACTAATACAAGCAAAGCTAAAAAGCCACCTAATTACAAACAGAATTGCTTTAACTTAAACGAGGGCGAGACCTATTGCATTTTCAATGCTTGTTTACTTTGGTTCCATCAAGCAGGCATTCAGATGTGTCACACATTTGCCATAAATTCTGAATGTAAGCACTCTAGTTGCTCATTAGATCACTGTAGTAAAGCTACTGCTCACCAGGGAAGCCTGCTGCTGGTATTCAAAGTGCATGTTTCAGTCTGCATGTCAGATTTTTTTAATGAAATAGAAGAGGATTAGAGAAGTCAAAATGTGCCCTAATTTTTCTTTCTGCAGCACTAATCATAATTTCTATGGCAAAATGAACCCCCTCATATTGTTTCTTTGCAAATTAAATGTTTTAAGTGTTACCACTTTATTCCAATCAAGATGGCTTCAGGTGTGCCATACTTTTGTCATAAGTAAGACTGTTAGCGCTCTAGTTGTTCTTTAGAACAGTCTGGTACATTCTGTCATTGGGCTATACTTGGTCTACATCTGAGTGATATTTGTGCCACATTTGGGCTCTTTTGTCTCCGGTGGCCATCTTGGGAGACTTATTTGTTATGAAGTTTCCTAATTTCCTCATTTACTACAGTCTCCTCAGTAGGAAATACTTTCAGTTTTTTACTTTGATTCCATCAAGAAGGCATTCAGATATGTCACACATTTGCCATAAATTCGGAATGTTAGCACTCTAGTTGCTTATTAGATCACTGTGGTGAAGCTACTGCTCACCAGGGAAGTCTGCTGCTGGTATTGAAAGTGCATGTTTCAGTCTGCATATCAGAATGTTTTATTGAAATAGAAGAAGATTTGAGAAGTCACTCAAAATGTGCCCTAATTTTTCTTTTTTCAGCACTAATCATAATTTCTATTGCAAAATGAACCCCCTCATTGTGTTCCTTTTAAATTAAACTACTCACTCTCTACTACTCACTCGCTACTACTCTCTACTACTCTGTACTACTACTCTCTACTACTACTCCTCTCTACTACTCACTCTCTCCTACTCTCTACTACTCACTCTACTACTCTCTACTGCTCTCTACCACTCACTCTCCACTACTCACTCTCTACTACTCACTCTCTACTACTCTCTACTACTTAGTCTCTACTACTCACTCTCTACTACTCTACTACTCACTCTCTACTACTCACTCTCTACTACTCACTCTCTACTACTCTCTACTACTCACTCTACTACGCTCTACTACTCTCTACCACTCACTCTCTACTACTCTACTACTCACTCTCTACTACTCTCTACTACTCTCTCTCTACTACTCTCTCTACTAGTCACTCTCTACTACTCTCTACTACTCACTCTCTACTACTCACTCTCTACTACTCTCTCTACTACTCTCTACTACTCTCTACTACTCACTCTCTACTCCCTTCCTCGCTGCCTCTCTCTACCTCTCTCTCTACTACTCTCTACCTCTCTACACCTCTACCTCTCCACACCTCTACCTCTCTACCTCTACCTCTCTACCTCTACACCTCTACCTCTACACATCTACCTCTCTCTACCTCTCTCTACACACACACATATGCACATATATATGCATATATATGCATATGCATGTATATATATGTATGTGTAGATATATACAAACATATATAAGCATATATATAATCTGCATATCTATATAAATACAAATATAAATGCATGCATACATATACATATACATATATGCCTACATATGCATGTTATGTACATGAAAGTTTGAAAAACACTAATACAAGCAAAGCTAAAAAAACACCTAATTACAAACAGAATTGCTTTAACTTAACGAGGGCGAGACCTATTGAATTTTCAATGCTTGTTTACTCTGGTTCCATCAAGAAGGCATTCAGATGTGCCACATATTTGCCATAAATTCTGAATGTTAGCACTCTAGTTGCTCATTAGGTCACTGTAGTAAAGCTACTGCTCACCAGGGAAGTCTGCTGCTGCTATTCAAAGTGCATGTTTCAGTCTGCATGTCAGATTTTTTTAATGAAATAGAAGAAGATTTGAGAAGTCGTTCAAAATGTGCCCTAATTTTTCTTTCTGCAGCACTAATCATACTTCTATGGCAAAATGAACCCCCTCATGGTGTTCCTTTTTAAATTAAATGTTTTAAGAGTTACCACTTTATTCCAATCAAATTGGCTTCAGGTCTGCCATACGTTTTTCATAAGTAGGACTGTTAGCGCTCTAGTTGTTCTTTAGAACACTCTGGTAAGCTGCAGTAGAACACAAAGGAATCAACTGATAGTCTCTGCCCTTGTTGGATGTACATGTTTTACTGAGAATGTCAGACTTCATTCTCACATGACTGAGAAAGATAATCTGAATTTACAGAAAATATGCTCTCGGTTTAGCTTATAGATCACCTTCCAAACCTCAGTGGGAGAAGCATGAGAAAATAGTTTTCTCTCAAACATGATTTATGATATCTCAGCAGAAGGCTTTTTCACATGGTAAAATCACCTTAGAACACAACACAATTAAAATGAGCATGGTACCATCAACAAATGATTTATAATGTAACTAAAGTCTTAAAACTATTAACTGCAATGCTTTTTAATGAGGTGCTATCATGTATATTGGTCCCAAGATGGCTGCCAACACTTCTTGGATGAAGTGCTGACAGCCAATCAGATCTCACGATGAGATGTGTGGTTAGGCTCCGCCCAGCTATATCTATGATTTTATTTTTGCTTTTCTGAGCAACTACTGAACGGATTTACACCATTTAACCAAAAGGCATGAGTGTGAACCAAGGGCTACCTCTTTGCCAAATTTTGTGTAATTCCGTTAAGCAGTTCGGGTTGCAGCTGCGATTAACGGTTCCTATGGAAAATTGCATGGGGAAAACACGTTTTGTGACCCCCTTTTTTCTCGGCCCCCGCTTGACGAATCAACCGGAGACTTTCAGGTTAGGAGTGGACCGGAGCGCCTCACCAGTTTTGAGAATTTCGCAAAGATTCGTCAACCGGCACCAAAATTATTCCAAATAGAATGTTGCGGATTTCCTATGGATAATAGGTCCTAACTATAACTACCTACTACCTACTGGCGATAATATATATATATATATATATAGATTAGAAATAAATTGGGGTTTTTAACAATATTTCCTATGGGGTTCTATTTTAAGTCAATGTCTCCATTATTTTCTATGGGAGCATGATGTAGTACTACTGGTTGGCCATGATTAGTGATGGACGTACCCCAGGCCTGAGCTGGGGTACATTTGCTACTGTTTTGGGTTCTTTTTAGCTGTAGTAACTTTAAAAGTCTAGTTTATGAGTAGAAATGTTTTCACTCTTTTGTGGGTGGGTGCATGTTCTTCCCTAAACCCCTCCTTGCTCCGTCCTAAACCTCTCCCATTTTGTATGAAGTATTTCCCATTTTCCTGCCACTCTCCCAGTGCCTCCTACATTTATAGTTAAAACATAGGTACACATGTGGAGAGATCTCTGAAGTCAGGGCTAAGATCTCCGCACAGAAGAAATAAAAGAGGTGGAGGTGGAGACCGTGCATGTAGGTTAGCTAGTAGAAGTTTGTAGTACCTGAATAGTACTATTGTAGTACTACTAAATAAACTAGAAAATGCAGTTTGTGAATAGGCCCCCAAATAATATATAATAAGTCATCTTAATTGAGGACCTCTGGTTAACAGTAGGGTGTAGCTCAGGTCTTGTGAGCATGTGTACTGTATGAGGAGTATTCTACAGTAAAGCTTTACCTTTGCCTCAGTGCCTTCATTACAGTGCTGGCAAGGAGGAGGGAGGCTATGCCTATTGAACAAAGGGAGCTTGGAGAGTCAAAGCAGACCTCACATCTGTAAAGTGTTATGGGATGAGCCCATACCTTATTATACATAAAGGTTTCAGAAACCAATGCCATGTGAAGTCTCTTTACTGAGACTGCATAGTCCACACATTAACACAATAATTTATTCTGATTCTTCAAGGGACTATTCCTTTGTGAGGGGCTCCCATACAGCTCATTGTGGAAAGCAGCATACTATTGTATTTTAGTTATGTAAGAAAAGGTTTCTGGAGGAGTTTGGAACTGCTACATGAATGACATTTACTAGGCTGACAAACTCCATCTTTTTTATGTTTGTCATTTAAAATGTGCCTGTAATTCACTTTTTATTGGTGGTGACTGCACACCCCCTGCTTGTTTTAGCTGGAGATAGGGGTCTTCTTCAAAAGCCCCAGCAGGCTCCCAGTCAACGTATCATGCCTTCTGGACCCTTAACCTCCCATCCGACAGGTGTTTGGCCTAAATCCATTGGGGCCTATTCAGGAATGATTGTTTCCTGTGTCATTTGGGGCCAACAATAGGTCCCATTAAATCTGCTTACAGTGCAACATCCTCGGCTGCCTTTTCATCCATCTTGACTGGTTTCATTTTTATTTCCTCTGTCAAACCCCAGTCTAGAAAGGTATTTTCCATTTCTCTGCCAAGGGGCTCTAGAATGGAGCCAGTGAATTGCAGTGTTCGTCTGGTCATCCATAATCCCAGCTGTCCAAATTTGTTTTAGGGTTTATGATTCCTGGCTGTAGGTATAATCTCCAGTAGGGATCATAGCCTCAATAGGAATCCCCATGACCCTTTAGAATCTCCTCATGAAACATTCCAAATATGCCTCAAAATGGAGGGGCAGATTTATGTTTCCTGGCGCATCCCTGCAAATCAGCAGGGATGCGCCAGGAAAGATGCATCACGCAAGTTTACCCTTGCGCCACCACAGATGCGCCGCATTTACAATGCAGCCCATCGTGGCGCAAGGATGAACAGATGCGTGACGCATCTGATGGCATAAGGGCGGCGCATAGCTGGAGTCGTGTCGCAAGCACGACGCAACTTCAGCAATGCTCAGGGGCTGCCCATACCTAACATGCTGCGTCATGCCTTACGCCTGCTTCGAGCAGGCGCAGGGTTTTGACGCAGTAGCGTCGGAAAAGTGACTCAGTGAAAGCTTGTAGATTTCACTGCGTCACTTTTCCGAGGCTTTTTCCAACGGAACGCCCACCCTGCATACATTAAACCTGATGCAGGTTTGATGTAGCGCAGGGCTTTACAACGTGACGCATCTCCCTAGATGCGTCACGTTGTAAATAAGGCGCAACATGGCGCATGGTTTACGCCGCCGCTGCGTCACAGAAGTGACGCAACGGCAGCGTAAATGTCTCGCAAAGGGTTTGTAAATCTGCCCCGTAGTATCTTGTTCACCATATCTGTGGCAAGAAGAAAATCTGTGAGGGTAAATTTTCTTGGGGAGTCAAGTGGTCATGTATGCGCTGTGAAAAAATAGTATTGCCTTTCCTTGGAGTGTACGATTTGCATACCCAGATAATGAAATCTGTCAGTCCCCTAATGCAGACCTGTGTTATGCAGATCTTCACTCTCCGCTGTTGTTAACCATCCCAAGTGGAACAGTACCTTCTTGTTCTTATTTATATGCGGCCCTGACATTTTGACAAAGATGTCCAATGCTTGTAAAAGGAAGGAGACCGACCTTGGCGGCTAAATTATTTATACCAATATCTCATCTATGCACAAAGACACAGTGCTGACTGTGTCCCCAATATGTATCTGCCTCTCCCAAAACGTACTCCTTAGGTTTCTCACCAAGGCAAAGAGTAGTGTTGATACGGGGCAACCCTGCCTGGTGCCCATTGAATTCTCCAATTTTGTAGATATTAGTCCTCCCAACCTAACCCATGCTAGTAGGGCAGTATAGAGCAGTTTCACACATCCCAGGAAGCATGGGCCAAATCCCATCTACTGCAAGACCATAAGCATACAATTGTAGTCAAAGGAATCAAAAGAGTTTTTGATATTGAATGCCACCAGGACACTCCCCTATTTCTGCTTGGTTTGCAGTACGTATTACATGGTTTAGTCTTGTAATATTTAATAGTGAGCTGTAATCCAAAATGAAACCACACTGGTCCTCTGATATCAGTACGCAAGCAACTTGAAGTAGCCTTAGCTAATATCTTGACATCAAGTCCTATCAAACAGCACTGAATCTGTGTAAGGCTTTAACAACATGATCATACTGGCTCCCCTCATTGTCCTGGGTAGTAAGCCCAATGCGTGCTTCTTTGTAGACCTCTAGGAGCCTGTCAGAGAGGAGTGTAGGGCATAATTGGTAAAACTTTAGTGGCAGCCCATCCATCCACAGAGCTTTCCTCCTGGCCTTCTTTTGATTACTGGCACCAATTGCTCTTTCTGGAGGTCTTTTTTCCAAATTTCCACCTGTTTCCCCAAAGCCTTTTGAGGTGCAATTCAGACAGAGCATCTTCTACTTGGCCTGTCCGTAATGTGTGAGATTGAGTATATAGGTTTGTGAGGTGTTGGTATAGGGTGTTAATATTAGCAACCACGGTGACAGCCCATCTCCCATCTGCCTTAGTCAGTGTTTGGTTTAGTGGTAGAGGTCGTTATCTATTCAGTATCCAGGCTAATAATTGAATGATTTGTGACGTTCTCTGTCAATATTCTGAAGTATTCAGTCAGAGCAAATCTAACAAGATTGTCCCTTGCCTCCCCCACTTGCACGCCTAGCTTCCAACAACTCTTTTATGAACATTGGCCCTTGGTCCAAAGCCACTCTGACCTGCAGCTAGGTAATTTGACCCCCCTTCTGCGCAGATGTTTCGCAGCTGCCGTTTGATACTATGCACCTTACTCAGACACTTGCACCTCCTTCAGAGCCTCCCACTTGGTTGCCTTTTGAATACCATTTACTTGTCAGCAAAAATAATTCTAGCACTTTGTGCATGCTGTTGCAAGAGGTGGGCTCTTTTAGAATTTTAGGATTCAGTCGCCATGGGGCCTTATATGGGATGTCTAAGTATTCTAACATGAGAGGCAAGTGATCTAAAAGGAATCCATTCAGGCATTTTGCTGTTTCTACCTTTGTGACTTGGTCCGGTGTAAGTATCATGGGGAACAATCTCCTATGAGTGTCATGTGTGGTCAAGTAGCATGAGTAAACTTTGGCCATCACATCACATATCACCATAGTCAAATTTGACTTAGAATGTGCTCTGGCTGGGAAACTGTTCATATTACCATTCAAGATGCAGTTAAAGTCACCAGCTCAGATTATCGGTGAGCCCAGATATGGTATGCTTTCTCCTAACAGAGGCCAGTAGAAGCTCTTATTCTACAAATTCAGTGCATAGACATTAACTAAGCACTTTTTTCCTAAAAGTATTTTCATTAGCTTAGTTTCACCGTTTCTAGGTCTGCTGTTAGCCAAGACCTTTTGATTTTTACTAAACATTTATGTATAATACACTCACTTATACGTGCTTTCATCCAACTCTCTTTACGAGTTGGCCTGTTATTGTGTCATTCATATTTTTGTTCCACCCACTACAGCATACACAGCACGGGACAGGGGTCTGCCCACCTCAGCCTTTGGCTAACTTCACTGTGAGTGATGGCATTCTGCCCTTTCAGAAGGAGAACATCCACACCCAAAGTAGTTTTGTTTAGCACCAAGGACTATTATGGCAATGTGTGCTTCTTGAGACCAAAACAATTTTTTGCTTTTATATAAAGTATTTTTTTCTTAGAGTGACAAGGTCGCAACAGCTTCCCGAACAATAACATATTGTGAAAAGACCATGAGAAAACACAACACGTATTGACAAAGCCAAAGGCTTGCAGCCCATGCTTGTTTGTTCTACTTTTGCTTCCATTTTATGAGGGTGGTGGGGAACCTGACAAGCCCCCTAAACTTTCCTTTGATTTTCACTTACCCTACAACTCAAACATTTGTTTCTATCTTTATGCCCCCTTGTACACAGTGGTGGTTTCTACAAGAGGGCAGGGGAGCGTCACCCCCTGGCCCGCTGCGAGCCGCCCAGGAAAACATAAAATGGCAATGAAAAGATTTAATTGCCATTTTATTTTTTCAATGTGCGTACCGCAGCAGCCAGCCGACCCCGAGCCCAGAGGCATGCGGGCATGTCCTCTGCTGCCGATTGGCAGCAGAGGACAGGAACAGTGGCTGACTGGATGGTCCAAAGTGCGCAAGTCACTTTGGCCGGCTGTCTTGCACCTTCCAAAGTGACATGCACACTTTGAATCTCTCCACCCAGCTGGGTGGAGACCAAGCACAGGCCTCCAAGGCTTGAAGGAGTGTCTAGCCAGCCCACTCCATCCAATCCTTGCGTTGCTCTCATGCTGATTAACAGCATGAGAGCAGCGTCTGGATTAGTTAAAGGAGCTCAACTTCCACAGCAGATTCAGAAGTGGAACACCAAGGAGAACATTTAGCCACGGGTAAGTATCTTTTATTTTATTTATCTATTTAAAATATTATTCTAGCTGTGTTTCTTCGACTTTTGGAGGGAAGGGTTGGACTTCTGGAGGGAGGCGGTATTTTATTTTGGGCTTTTGGAAGGAGGGGTTTTTTCTTTGCGTTTTGGAGGGGGGGGGGGTTATTTTGTTTTTTGGGAAGTGGTGAGCCACCCTCACTTGTCCCACCACTTTCAGAGGGCACCGGTGGCCCCTACTTATACACCTTTTTCTCTCCTTTTTTCCTGTTTGTTAACCATGTTTTTTAATTCTGGCGCATACCCTCCCACAGTTTTTGAGCCTCTGCTAACTCAATCTATGTTTTCTTCATCCCTAAACCATCCTTTCTTTTTCTACAATAACTAGTCCCATAAGTTCTATTGTTTTAGACATTTTTGCATATAGAGACACAAACAAATGCACCTAACCTTGAATTCAATCCCAGGTCTGTCTTGACTACATTTTGATATCAGTGGTTTTCGATTGAAATGGATTTGGAATTTAGTGAAAAGGGTCTTACTCATTTGTGAAATCTCTGCGAAATGGAGATTGATCACCATGCGAAGTTCAGGCTGGTTGTTGTCAAATGTATTTTGACTTCAAAATAAGTTAGTATCATTGCCATGTGGAAGGTGCCTTTAAAGGTGGAGAGGGACAATGGTAGACATGTTGAAGTTAAGAACAACATGTCAGAGAACACGTTTAGGAAGTGCAGCAAAGTAAAATGTTCCTTGAACTGGAATCCTTCCAAAGGAGTTTACATGTGAATCTTCAAATATCATTTTTAATTTTATTTCAGGTTTTCTTACTATACTGTTTATATAGAGAGGGATGATTTCTGTGTACTTATGCACTCTGGCTTTTAATAGCACATGGTAGGGGGGTACTGTTGCACCCAATTGACTGCCGCTGTTGTAACAGCGGTCCACTGCTTCTAATCTTTTTCCACCAATTGATCCCACCCACATCAATCGAGCAATAATGAATGCGTTATGTATTCTAGTAGCATAGTAAAGAAGAAGTTCAATATCAATACATTCACAATGTTACATCGTTAAGGAAACGTCCGAAATTACTCTTTCTAAGTTGACAATTTCTCAGAACTAGATACTTTTGAAACATCTTTTTATGCTTCTCTTTCTATCAGCAGTATTTCCTACAACTGTCTCCACGTTACTTGGCCCAGACTAAATTTCACAAGCTCCAGGCAAAATTTCCAAGAAATTGTTTTTGTAGCCTGGCAGAAGCAAGCCAGTTAAGTTTTGTAAACTGCTGATGTTCATGGGAACAAAAACAACCCATTCATTATTGCATGTTTTTGGTCCCAGTACCAGTATTTTCATGCCTTTGTGATATACTGCAAGAAACAGGGATGCAGTTGTTTTTGTCAGCTAAATAATTAGCTTTTTATAAAAGTTCTTCTGCTAATGTCTTGAGCATCAGGCATGCTGAACCCAATAAAAGTAGCACATATTGATGAACGACCTTGTGAGCTTTATTATACTCAGGGCGCACTCTCCGTGCTTGTGCTGTGGCACTCTTTAACGAGAGGCGACCGGCGCCAAAAAGGACAGTGCACCCTATTACATATAATGCGCTCCCTCAGGGCAGCCGTGAAAGCATGACTGTCTTTAGGGCAGTGCATTACGCGTGTAGATGAAACATAACCATTACTCAGGTAATACCAGAATGCACATTTATTTAGGCGCTTTGAGAAAGATGTAGACTTGTGGAGAACATGACTCATCATACTCCTCCCGAGAGTAAAAACACAGACTGCATATACGAACCTCCACCGCCAGAGGTCATCTGGTTCCTCATAAGAGGAGACCTGTACAAAAAACATGTTTTACACCCTAACGGGCAACAAAATGTAAGCAATGCTTCCCGTAATTATAAACTACTGCAGATTCCAAATAGGAACACTGCAGTGCCTGTATAAAGTAGCCACCCGCTCTATCAGAGAGCATCTGGAACCTGGCCTGCACTTCAGAGGTAGACAGAGAACCCCCCAGCATTCAATGGAATGTCAGGGAGCCCAAGGGACATCCTCTCTCCCTTTCAGAGGGCATGCTTGTGGTGCACTGACAGTGCACCACAGTTAGTGTGCCTCCTGATAGCCTTTGTGCCTCAGGGCCCCTGGCCATAATACAGAGCAGATGCAGAGGCAAACTGCTTCTCTCATTTGCATTCACCCATGCCTCAAGCAAATGAGGGAACAGCCCTTTTAGACAGGGCCGGCGCAATATATGCGCAGGTGATATATGTATTTCATAAAAGGCTGCGCCCCATACTGTGTTCTGCAATACTACAGTGCCATGGTGGAGCACTTTTGGGTTAGGTATTTTTTTTTTTTTTAGATTTATATTATGTTTGTGTCTCTTATGATTCATTTTAAATCGAATAAAGACTGAAGATGATGATGATGATAACGCGAACTCGACCCGAAAGTACTGGAGCGCTTTACATGAGCACCCGTTCCGTTACACAAGGACACATTTTTTTTGTTTTTGTTTTGGGAGACATGGGGAGATTAAGTGATTTGCCCAGAATCACAGGATGTGGACGCGACCCGAGGCTCGAAACTTGGTTTCCGGCTCCAAAGTCGGCAGCTCTAGCCGTCAGACCACATCCTCTCTGTGCATGTAATACATACACAGATGGCTAATTCTTAACTAAGAGTATCTAAGTTGAAAATTGCTGCATCTCTTCGGGACAGGCCTCCCTTCCCCAAAAAACTACAACAAAGCATGTAGCTTGTTCCCTAAATCTTTCCTCTTTGGTAAATATACCTGAGGGCAGTACTTTTAGTCAGATTGAAAGGGTGGTGGTGGGGCTCTACATGGAGAGGTAAGGGCTTTCTACAAGAGGAGTGGCCTATGTAAGTAAGGGTGCATCCTAAGACATGTGAATGGAATCCTCTGCTAACTGATAACTAGAAGCTTATTGGGTAAAGAACCCAAATCAGCAGCAGCAAGATATTTATTCAACACTTTATTTTGCACGATTATCCTTGGCCACAAGCAGGAAAACACTTGACAAGACAGATTGTACTATAACCTGGACTTAGAATGGTTGCTATGGCTTTCATTGGACAGCCAATTCTATGAAGAGGATAACGTACCTATTGCATTTGAATGAAATAGTATCCTAGGTCCTGAGATGCTAATTGTGAAAAAAGTATCCACTATGGCATTTCGTCCCAATGTCACAAAGTTGCCTTCCAGTGACGTTGCCGCTCTGGGATATGGCTAGCAGACAGGTAGTGTTTTATTTTTGGATGGTAAAGGACAGAAATACAGCATCCCATAGGAGCCTGGCTTAATATCTTTTTTTTTTTTGCTTTGTCAGGCCGGAGCCCTGGTAGGATCAGACCCACTTACATCACTGTCCAAAAATCAAAAAGCTATAAATGCTATGAATGAATAATTGGATAAATTACACCTACAGAAAAATGTAGGGGCATATTGACAAGCGGCAGCGATAATTATCACTGGCCGCTCCTAGCGAGAAAAATGTTATCGCAGGAAATTATCGCCATGCTAGCGTTGTATTAACAACGCATAGCGCAATGGCGATAATTTCCCAGCGATGGCGATGTTTTCCATGGAACATCGCTGGTTTTCCAGCGATGTTCCATGGAAAACGGCGATAACCTTGCTGATACCACCCTGTGGTCGTATCAGCATAATCCACCCCCAATGGTAAGTATAGCTAAGTCTGCATTTTAGTCAAAAACTAACATCTGCAAAAATGCGTGGGCAGCCTTGTAAATATCGGGATGTGTACACCAGCGATATTTACAAGGTTGTACTGCCCAGTGACGCCCACTTGGCATCTCATTAGAGATGCAAAGCGAGGCGTCGAGTAAAAGGGTGATAACATGCGTTAATGCATGTTATCACCCTCTTGTAAATAGGACGATATTTTTATCTCCGCTTTTTTGGCCCTTGTAAATATGCCCCGTAATCTCTACATAACCACGGAAAACCCTGATTCAAAGAATCCGAGGTCCACTGGGATAGTAGCTTCCTCAAGTACCAGACTCCATTTTGTTTGAGTAATTTAAAGAATATGATAAAGATAATTCTGCACACCATAAATAGAACTCCGGAAACAATTACCACATCTAAGTTGATTTAAGTATCTTTAAGTTCTTTAAATAGTGGGATAATTTTAGAAAACATGTGTTTTGCTCTGGCCAACAAGCTGTCGAGTTTTATCAATGCTTCAATGAAAAGTGTTAAAGTAAAATACAAACAAATGTACACAAACAAAATATCACGTTTTTAAAGATTGAGAAGAGATTGGGTTAACCTCCAAGCCTCATGCGGTGTAGGAGATGAGAAATCGCCATGGAGAAAAACATTTTCCCTGTAATGAATAGGTAGGAAAGCAAATAAATTGCACTGCATATTTTTACTCTAGTATACGACATGGACAATTGTCTACCAGTGAAGTATCTACCAGGCGTAGGGCTGGGTGAGCAAACTCATGAAAATTTATGAAAATCTTAGTTTTAGCATCTCATGTGAATACACTAAAAATTGGAAATTCAATTAAGGAGTCAACACTGCTACTAAATGGCGAGTGGGCTCTGACCATGCTAGACAGCACAGCATAGGTCATGATACTCCACCAGAACCTGATCGATTCTTTGGTGGCAGAAGCTCTAAATGACTATATGCAGGTGAAAACATTGGTTATACGGAATGCAACTCCCAATGGATGGAGATATACAAAGACCGATTAGAGTTCTCTTTTGGGAGAACCTGTCATTCGGCTATGACGTACTCTTGGCCAAAAAGGATGGACCACCAGAATTCCTAATGGAATGCCTAAACAGAGAAACCGTAATTTATCCTGCTTTCTCTGACCTTGTTCTGGATCACATAAATCATTCATACACCAAGGAATGGGTGTTAGCCCAAGCTCCTATGTTATATCTCAACCTTGTGGGGTGGAATGACGGCTCCCCTTATCATGAAATACCATTGAGGTCAACCACACAACCTAAGACAATATCCCATTAAAAACGAGACTTAAAAACAAGTTAGGGAAATTCTACAAAAACTTGAATACCAGGGTGTAATAGAAAGTGGCACCTCTTCAATGAATACTCCTTTGTTTCAAATAATGTAACCAGACCACGGAGCACGGAACACAGTTCCAGGGGTTTGATGATATTCCTTAAGCCCCACCTCCATCTTTGCACAGCTGAATTACCCTCTACATTTATATATGCTCCTATTGAAGCTATTAGAATCAAGTGTTAATACTACAAAGTGGAGAGGCTGAGCCTATTCTAAAAGCTGTTCCTTCTTGCAAGTGATAGAATTCGTGAGGCGTTCCTGAGCAACCTACATAAGTGTATATTAAACTGGTTGTCCTCAATCCTTCCTAAGCCTCAGACTGGAACAGCAGGGAAAGGTGCTCAGAAAGATGTGCCTTGGATTGCCATCTTGACATTTTATTCATTCCGTCTCCTACTATCCTGCTCCATTTAGAGGACTATGTAAGGTGGGGACGTCTGTGGTGGAGGCATTAAGGGGCATATTTACAATGAAGTGATGGAGTGCAGCGTTAGCCTTCCTGTCTTAATGCTGCACTTTGCCACTTCAGAAACTCAGGGCTGCAGCATATTCAGAACAATATGGTGCAGCCCTGTGTTTCCACCTGCGCTGGTGCTAATCTTAGCAGCCTAGCGCCAACGCAGGCACCCTTCCACAGGGTTTCTGTGTTGAGGGCAAGATTGTTTATGTGCAGGAAGGGCTTAATGCAGCACATAAAGAAGTAGCTAAAAGTCATTTCTATTTTTTGGGATTTTTTATGTGCAGGCAGGGACACCTTCCTGCACATAAGCAATCAATAACAATTTGCTATTTCAATTTGTGCTACATAACGCAGCAAACATGGAAACAACAAAAATGAGTTGAAATAGAGCATTTCTCCTCATTTCCGCTGTTTAAGACCAGGTTTTCCCCAGTCTTAATTTTGGTGCTGCCTCCTATGTAAGCCACCCTTGTAAATGGGGGCAGTGTCAAAATCAATGGGTGTTGCAGTGGAACACCTACCGCAACACCCGTCACCCTCCCCTTTCACCCCAAGTACAGCATGAAAGGGTGCCTTATTTGCAAGGCAACGTTAAGCCATGTAAAGTGGCTTAAAGCTGCCTTGTAAATAAGGTGAAGCCCCATCACCATCACAACGCCACTGACAGTGACGTTATTGTGGCGTTAAGGGCTTGTAAATATGCCCCTAAGTGCTTAAAGGGGAAGCAGTGCATGGTGGTTGAAAAAAGAGGCATGAAGCAAAATCAAAAATAAGCACCAATGGTATTCGACAGACTTTATTTGGCAATGCTGACTGTGGGCTATTGAGAAGAACTTTGAGCTCTGACACTATTGCCCATACCTTACTTTGCTACCTGCCTTCTTCAATAAGAAACCTTTTCTGCCACCAGTGCCAGTAAAGAAGAAGAGAGATTTCTGTGTGTATGTAAAAAATTGCCACACCTTCCAAAAGATTAGGGCTGTCGAAATGCAAACACCATTTGTGTAGTTGGATAGAGTGTTCTTAAGCACTGAATGTTCAATGCTCTGAGCTTAATCAGGGATACAGTTGAAGCTTGTTTGTCCCATATGGTTTAGTAATGTTAGTTCCTTGTATTATTTTCTTGATGTTCCATTTAAAATGCCTTTTCCTTCTGTATCTTTATAGAAGGCTTGTCAGTGGAAATATCATATTGTACCCTTCCCTTTCTTCCTTCTCCTCATTAGTATAGAAAGGTCATCATGTCTTTTATCCTACAGATTCTCATCTTGAAAATAAATTCTTTTGTTGTGCTACAGACTTTTTTGAGCCATAAATGTAAATGCTTTTAAAGATATTATTTCTTTTCTATCATGCACCATTAGTCGTCCTTTCTTCTGATATCCTTTCACTCTTTTTATCAGTAATTGGCAGTGTTGCACAGCTTTTTGTATTGTATTCCATTAGGGCCCAAGTCAAAGTCAGCTTTTTAAGCTTCTTACACTTCATATTCTTAATCATGTTGAAGCCTCATGGGTGTTTTGTCTTTTTCATAATAGTTTTTGGGATTAAAGTTTGCAGTAGATAAAGCCAAATGTGGTGCATGCAAGTGAATGCATTCTGTTTTATTTAATATAACAAATTAGAAAACTGCACATTCATTAAACTTAAATGCATAACTTCCTTCCCCACAGATGTATGAACTAGTGTCACCTTTGCAAATGTTTGTTTTCCTTGTTCATTAGACTATAACTTTATGACCCTCCTACCTTTGATAGGCATGGTGCAAAAAGGAGTAATTAAATTATTTTGATACCAGTGAGCACGCCTGATAGAAACTGCAGTCGTATTCCCCAAGAAGATATTTTAAAAACAAATGTTCATAAATGGTGCATCCTACACCACAAGTATTCAAATACAGTGGCTAAAAATGCTTACAAATGGTATATTAAAGACACAATTCAACAGTTAATGCCAATTTCGACATGCCATCACCCAGTCTTTGACAGCTTCAGAGGAATTGCTTGAGTTTAAGACCAAGGAGGCAAAACTGGCCATGTCTTGAAAACCTTCTCCGACAAACGATCCTCCTTGTCCAAAACTTTAATTATCAACTCACAGGACATATTCCCCAAGCTCAGAAAAGCTTAGGAGACTGATTACGACCCCCTGTACTACAAAGAGAGACCTATACTACGGAGAGTGAACGTGTAGTAATGTGGCCACAAAGCAAAAACCACATTGAGATCCAGGCTGATAAAAATAGGAACTTTTATTCCAAGAATGAACCCACAACTGCTTCCTTGAACCGCAGCACGACCAGGGTCTGCAGAGTTCTTGCATTCTAGAACATCTGAATATTACATAATTGCAATCGTATGCAAATGTCCTTCCTAACAATACCACCATACTACAGGCCGTTTGCACTCATGGCCCCTCAGGAGGCTGCCATCTCAAACATGTTCCATCTAATTCAATGTAAGTACCTATTCCATATCCATCTAACCACTGACTTTGGTGTATGCACTTGTACCGGAACCTGAATGCTTTAGGCACAGATTGGATATGGTTGACTTTCTCCATACTGTTTGGTCCTGTCCAGCAATTAGGTCCTTTTGGGATGGAATCTCTTACTCATTCCAACGGATATTGAATCGCCTACTTGAGTTGAACCTGAAACTTGCACTTTTCAACAGAAAGAATGTCCTTTGTATGTAAGATGGAATATATTCAAAAGCCTAAAATGCATGCATCAGCTTTATATGAAGTTCCCTCACTAATTATTTTGCATACTTGCACCACAGTCTATCTATAATGTATTTGCAATGAAAGGTAATAGAACTGTTAGGCCTCATCATTACAATCCTTAGTTTACATCAGTAAGTGAACAATAAAACATAATTTCATGAGGAATCTTGTTATGAAAATCTATTAATAAGCATTATAACAATTTAGCAATGCATTTTCTGCTTTTCTAATTCTTTCAAGCACGCGTCTATGGTGCTGTTATTTCACTGGTATCAATTCCTGTGTCACTTCATTCAACTTGTGCAATGTGCATGTTCAGATTTTTGTATCTAAATAAGTAAAAGTGTAGTGTAAAGTGTTTTAAAATATTTAGCTCTGTCAAGCCCCCCTCTGATGGCAAATCAAGCCGTCAAAATATCTATCTATCAGATCTCATCACAGATTATGGGTTTGTTGTCTTCAACCTCTTTTGTCTACTCTCTGCTAGGATTTTTATTTGATCATGATGTTTACATTGTTCATCCTCTATTTCAATATCAGTTCTCATTATTTTCCCTCCTTGTTAGTCATTTCTGTATTTGCTAAATTTTATTGATAATATCATCAGCTTTATGCACAAAGAGATTGCGACTAAAGGTCACAAGATAAAAATTACCAATCCATTTCCTAAATTACCTAATCAATTGCTAACAGTTGACAATCCCTTACCTATTGTTTCCTATGCCCAACCTGCTTTAGAATCTCTAAAGTCCTCATTTAAGTCAGTAATGTTTTTGATGTAACTCTCTAAGTCTGTGTGCTTATCTTGTATGTAGGTGCAACAATGTTGGGCCTTTAAAAATTAACAGTCTCTGCCCTCCTTCACGAGAACAATATCAAGGGCAAGTCAATTTTGAAATCATATCTACTTCTACAACAGAAAAATCCCCAGCTGAACTGGTGGCTAATTTATCAACTATAGTAGAATGTTGTCTAATTTTATGTGAGTTTAATGCTACTCCTACTGAAGGGATTAAAACTCCAAAAATATCAACTATTATTTCCCTTGCACTCGCACCTCTTTCTATTCTCCCGTTTCATTTTTGATTTCTGTTTCAAAATCTTTATCATGATACATTTTTGGAAAAGCTATTCCCATATTACAACTTCCATACCAACAACTCGGAAATTTATAAAAAGCATTATTTCAACAAATATAGTACACTCCAGGAAAGATGAGATCTACACGCTCTAAATATCTTCCCCAGTTCTCACTTATTTCAAAAGTATGTTCACATTCACTAGAAACCTACAAAAATAATGTTAATATTTGATCTCTTTCCATATATACAAAGTCGAAAGCTAAAGAAGCCATTTCTCCTAATATTTTATTTTTTTCTTGCGTAAATTTCCAAGGAGTTAATTTAGTCAATCCATTAGTATTTATAGTTATATAATCTTGTCTACTCTCTACAAAGTTTATAAAATTCTTCTCAGCTCTCCCTAATTTACATGTTAGGTTATTTCTAAGTGCTTAAGCCATGTCTAAGGATTGAGTCGGTCTAATTATATAGGCCATAGTTTCAGTGTTTGAAGCTTCATAATGTGGATTTAAGCTTTTTGACATATTGAGTTCAGAAAAGATCTAGTCTTGATTTGAGTAATGATACTGTAAATGACCAGTGCCATCGAATAAGCTAGTTAATCGTCTGCATGAAATTCCACATGTCAGAGGCAAGCTATGATAGTTTACACCCTTAGCAACTGATGAAGGCATTTCTATACATATATAGCAATTAGCAACATCCATGGTATTAATAGATTTACTTAGTATTCTAGTATATACATTTGCTGACAAACAAGTTATTACAACATCATTATGTAAAGCTTTACCATTCAAAGCGATATAATCAGTGTCAATAATCTCTTCAGTTTTAGACAAGTTTAGAATATTTTGCAGGAACATAGGGGGTCATTAGGATAGCCATTGTGCCGGAGCTTTGGACCGGCCGCCTGGATTGCGGCGGTCCCTCACACAAGGTTATGATGTGACCGCCACCATGGCGGTCACATTGTGTATCTCTGACATTGCGGCGGGTGCTGCTAGCTGCAGCACCCGCCGCAATGTCAGAAATACTGTGTTTGCATTTCCCTGCACTATGTGGCAGGCACCATGCTGTCCCTGACACATAGTGCAGGGAATACCCCTCAGTGCATACCCACCTCCCCCAACACAAGGGGGGTCCCTATGGGCCCCCAAATGCAATCAGTGCCAGTCTGTGAATGGATGTTTCACCGCTGGTGGGAGGCAGCATCGTAATATGGCAGACGGTGCCTGCTAGGCACCACCACCATATTGTTGATGCAGGGTGGGTCCGCCTGGCAATTGTAACGATTACCTGTGGCAGACCCATGGCGGATGGACTTTGCGTCCGCCAGCACACTGCTCACCATTGTAATTTTGCGGGCGGAGAAGTGCTTTACGATGGCGGTGAAACTGCCACTGGTAGGCTGCCGGCGGCAGTTTCACCGCCATCGTAATCAGCCCCATAGTGTTGTAAATTTAAAATGATTAGCAAATCAAGTAATTTCAGAGAAATAGGAAAAGATTCCAGTATGTAAACCTTTGCATCTAGGAGAGATTCCAGTGGTGGACCCCAAGGCTTCTCAAATTTTAGATCTTTTAACAAAATAATATTCAAAAATAGCAGCAGTGATTTGAGCAATTTGGCAAAGTACAGCACAAAAATGTTATGGCGTGGTTCAGCAGTTTCTTTCATATTCAAGAAAAATTGTGTCAATCCCTCAATAGATACACTAAGGTTGAAATTCATATCCACAACAAAGTTTGTTTCAAGGAGGTTCAGATGGACATGTATTGTGAATATAATGGGTAATAAAGTCATGTTCCCATTCACTTGCTGTCAGATAAGTCCATTCATCATCATATAATCTTTATATCGATCACTTAAGATCATAAAAGACATTTGCAAATAAAAACACTCATCCCAGCAAATTGAGGGTGACAAACAAACATGATTGGATATAAAATAAATAAATAGCGTACATTATTCTGTTAAGAAAATACTAAAATTCATATTAGTTAAAAACACATAAAACTATTTCCAATAAGGATCCGCACTACTAATTAGTTTAAAACCTAAGGATGTAAAATCATTAATAAGCATAATTATTCGGGATGAGTAAATGGCAAATATATACAAATTCATACAGCAATATATATTAGGTTGAGATATATAAACGGGAAGGAGATCTCCAGCATGTTACAGAGAACAACCCACCATCTATGCCATAGGGTGCTGGCAACAACATGTTAACCTATCTATTCCTATATCTTATATCTTCTTATACAGCTGTTGTTTTTGATGGGCTTATTAACCTTTGACATTTTTTCACGAAGTAGCCCATTCAGGAGATGAGTACTTCTGACTGGGTACTCCTGCTCTCTCGGATCTCCTCACAGCTGTTTGCTCATCATAATTATCACTTTGTTCAGACTGCTCAGAATTTTCAGCAACAGTTGGTGGTACTTATCCTGTTGTCAGGCAACTTCTCAGAATCTCATCTGGGCCAACAGTCTCCACTTAATACTTGCTTTCTTGCTGCACTTTGCCCTTCGCTAGGATCTGTATCTCTTGCAGTCAACTTCGTTTGCTTAGACCCTTCGGTACCTACAGTTGACTCTCTGTGACCCCCCCTCAGGCCAAACAAGTGTGTAATTATGATGTCAATTATCCGAAGTGTAGTTTAAATAGGTTTATTTAGTCTTAGTTTCAGGTTAGTAAGTTCATGGAGTGCAGCCTCATCAGGAGCAGCCTGCCTGCTACTCAGCCCCTACTCCAACTGTCACACCTCACCACACAGTCACCCAAACATTACATTCATCATCACCACACCAGCATTCCACGCGACACATTCACACTGGCTGAGCAGCTAGGGAGAAAGCAACAGGGTAAATACATAAGCAGTATACTACATATCCTCCCCCTTTATATAGCACAACATGAAACTGCAAAATGGAATAAAGTATTGGCAAGAAGAACCATAAAAAGTGAAATATGCTAAAGTACACAAATGCAAGAAGGAGAAAAAAAACATTAACCAGAAGAAACATAATAAAACATTGAGAAAAAAAGGAGATAGATAGATAGATAGATAGATAGATAGATAGATAGATAGATAGATAGATAGATAGATAGATAGATAGATAGATAGATAGATAGATAGATAGATAGATAGATAGATAGATAGATAGATAGATAGATAGAGAAAGAGCAACAATATAGCATTGAAAATATTTTAAGAAGATGCATAGGTAAATATACAAGAGAAAATTGAGAAGATGAATCGATGAATATATAGGATAATATATCACACATCATTCAACCAGGGGGCTTAAAGCACACTACTCACCTGTGAGGGTCTCGAGGCGCTGGGTGTGGGAGTGGTGCAGCTCCGAGTCATCAGAAAAGCCAGGTCTTGAGGCTTTTCCTGAAGGTGTGCAGGGTAGGGGAGCGTCTAATGTTGACCAGGAGCTCGTTCCAGGCTGTGGTGTAGCAGAAGGCTCTTCCACCCACTCTGGTTCTGCAGATGAGTGGGGTTTCAGCTAGGGCGAGGTCGGCATAGCGGAGGCTTCTTTTGGGTACGTGGAAGGAGACTCTTTCATTGAGATATTTGAGTCCGGTGTTGTGAAGGGATTTGTAGGCATGGGTGAGTAGCTTGAGGTTACTCTCTTTTTGACGGGGAGCCAGTGGAATGCCGAGGACGAGTCTGGGCGCCGCGTTCTGGATGGTCCGGAGTTTGCATAGCAGGGATTTGTTGATTCCAGCATAGAGGGCGTTTCCATAGTCCAGTCTGCTTGTTATGAGTGCCTGGGTGACGGTCTTTCTGGCTTCGAGGGGATCCACTTGAAGGACTTGCGGAGGATGCGGAGGGTGTTGAAGCAGGTGGAGATGACGGTGTTAATCTGTTGGGTCATGGTGATGGAGGAGTCGAGTATGATGCCGAGGTTCTGGGTGTGGTTGGTGGGGGTCGAGGCGGCGCGAAGGGCGTGGGCCACCAGGTGTTGTCCCATGATGAGGGGATGGGTCCAAAGACGAGAACTTCTGTCTCCTCCAAGTTGAGCTTCAGAAAGCTGCCTTTCATCCAAGTGACTCATGTAAGGGCAGAAAATAAAATATGTATCGTAGGGTGACTTACACACCGTCCAGTCATCCTCATGTAAGGGTATGAAACATGATCTGTAGAAATTGGACTATTACCCATTTAGACACCCCTAATGTAAGGGTCTGTAATGTACATTATAGAAATGGGACTTTCACCCATTTCCATCCCTCATGCAAGGGCGTATAATGACTAACATACAAATGGGTGACTATTACCCACTTAGTCATCCCTCATGTAAGGGGACAAAAACTACACTAAGAAAATGGGCCAGTCCCACCCATAATGCAATCCCACGTGTAAGGGATAAGTAAAGTTCAATGTAACAATGTAGCGTAAGATGTAACGTAAAATATGAAACTGTAGGAAAATCCACAAACCAATGAGTGGGACACTCTGCTTCACACATATGAGAAAGATATCACCACAGCAGCAACATGAACGAAAAGAAATGCCTTGTGCATGATGGAGCGCGTAAACCCTGGCAACGGGGAAAAAGCAAAACCTCCTTACCGGTATCATTCCCTGCGTCACAGACCCGACGTCACACTAACTCATTCTCACATGCATTCATTGGTGGGGCCCATAACACCAACACTCATACTAACAATTCACCTGTCTGCACGCAGTTGGAGGGATGAGCGGTTCAAGCGCTCGACATGTGGGGGAACACCTTATAACCTACAGGGAAAGAAAAGTTTATTTACAAAATATACATCAATACCCCTTCCACCTACAGATCTGAAACCTGAACATCAAGGCACTCCCTCCACGTGGTCAATGGACCAAATAGTTGGATTGGTTGATGGTGATTTAGAACCAGCTAAAACACATTTCAAGATTCAGATCTTATCCTTCATAATAAACCACAAACTCAATTCTTGTTAATCCATATCTGTTTATCTAAAATTTCTGGAAATGTTATATTTGCATTTGGAAATTTATATCAAAGTTCAATTATAGCACAGAACCTCATATTTACCTAATCTGGCTATTCGGAGTCCTCTAAGTCATCGGTCAAAGTTCATAGTTCTCTGCTCAGCACGCTACAGTCTCAAAGGATCGGTAAAGACCAGAGACCTGCAAGCATCTGTGAGTGTCCATAGAATTTAGGAAAAGTTCGCCGTCTTCAGGTAATTGGGCAGTGTCCGGACCATCTAGGATTCAGAGAACGCAGCCGTCACCCTAAGTAGTAGAGTTCGCATAGCGTCACCATCGTCGTGGTGGTCATCGGAAAGAGTGATCACATTCAGTCGTGTAGAGAATACTCGAGACCCTCTCTATTCTACCGCGTATTTTTATAATAAAGTCAAAGCAAGAAGATACATTTTGTTATTTTAATACGGTCGTGATTGGCTGGTTGGGATCGTTCGATAGAGTCTTTTTGGAATATTGGTACAGTTCAAGGGGTGATGTCACAAGTTCAGTCCGTACTGGTTTTTTGTGAATGTTCATTGTATTGTCACTTGGCTGTCGTCCCGCTGTGGCCGTGCCTTGGTACAGTGGGATATGGGTCACAAAGAGGCCGTAGGCGTCTTTGTCGCTCATGCCTGGTTCACTCTGCGCCTCGTGGGACAGTGGCCACTTCGTCGTGTCGCGTCGGCGGCCATTTTGGGATTTAGGCCCAAACGCCAACTTAAGCAAAACAAACACAAAAGAGTACTTAATGCATAGAAATAATAATTCTAATGTTAATCCCTTACTAAACCCTCTATGTGCTTGTATTTATCTAGTGTATAGCGACATTTAAAGCAATTATATTCACCCTTTTGGTCCTCCTCTCGAGCAACATTACAAAGACATTACAAAAGCAACATATATCATGCAATATTCTATTTATTACATATACTACCGTTAGTATGCGTACAAATTTTAGTCATTAGGTTATTTAGCCATGCAATATGCAATCCCACGTGTAATTTGGTTATTAGTAATGTTGGTTTAATATTCATGCAAACGCATTTAATAATATTATAATTAGTAGATTATTCAATTAGTATTTTCATGCAGAATGGGGGAGGTATACAAAATGTTGTACTACCCGCTCCATCACGCACACTAGAGAACAGCACCTAAATAGTAAATAATCAGTCACAGCTGATACGTAATAAGCAAATACACAGAATGGGCATAGCAAAGTCATAAAATACGTAGAAGTAATCCATGAATTGGCAAGATAATTAAGACAAAGACTCTATGACACAAAACACTTCGCCATTGAGCGACCTCTCACCCATATATGGCCATACTGTACAAATCCCATCTTGTGCGTTACTGCAGGAATAGAGTGCGCCAGAAACGTGCAGACAAGAATGTTCCTGAAAAAACTTCTCAACCCTAAGGGGCTGAAAATGAATTTGTCTGACAAAACACACTAGATTTAAAAACAGCAGTAGATGTCAATACAATAACCATTGACTGCATGTTGCCATGATGCCTGAATGTCCACTAGCAAATCCAATGACAAACGTGGAAACAAAAACGTTACACATGCAGCACGCTGGATCTCCTCCTGCCCCCGCGCTCAACTGCAACTGTCAGCTATCTCGTGGGATGATTCAGGTAAGGCGCATGCAAACCTCGCGCTTCAAACTTGAGCGAAGACACAGCACACACTGAGGCAACGGTTACAGCAAAAGACACTGTGTAATGTGTCTTGTAAACACTGCACAAAGCACTGCACTAACTCTGCCAGTATTTTCCCAAACACAATGTGAGCGAAGTAAAATTGCCAATATCCATAGAATGCACGGATCCGTTACCCCAAGCCTCCGAACAAGTCTAACTTCTGGGAACATACAGACTTGAAAAACAGCCACTTAGTGCTAGGCAAACACCGTTAGTATTTTCCATATGAATTCTGATAGGTGCTAGAAGTCACAGGCTTGCTGGTAATATTCCACACAACGATGAACGGAAAATATCCATCACATTACTGAGAATGCCCAGTTGCATCCATAGAAAGAAAATCAACCAAGAACCTGAAGCACACCCAGGCTGGTGCCGTCTGATCTTAAGGACACTGGTGAGGCTTCCAGGCGTAGCGTTTCAGTCTCACAGCATGTTTCTTAACCCTTTTAGTTTCTGTTAATTATTTCAGTCTCTAAATCTTCTTTTAAATGTAAACTTCTGTAACACCAGTATTACCACATGGAGGGCATTCTGTTTGCTTTGTACTTTCAGTTTCCTCAAATTCTCTATAAAGTTACTTTCTCTGTAGCTTCTTCAGGCATTCATTTATTTAGTGGTTTCTTCTGTAAAATACAAGCACGAAGGGTTTATTTTTCCTTAAATCCTCACCATAATGTAATGATGATGTCCATTAGCTGAAGTGTAGTTTAAGTCAGTTTATTTAGTCTTAGTTACAGGTTTGTAAGTTCATGTAGAGCAGCCCCACCAGGAGCAGCCTGTCTGCTGCTCAGCCCATACTCCAACTGCCCCACCTCACCTTACAGGTATCCAAACATTCCATTCATCATCACCACACCAGCATTCCACGCAGCACATTCACACTGGCTGAGCAGCTAGGGAAAAAGCAACAGGGTAAATACATAAGCTGGATACTACACAGGTTCCACTCGCTTTCTTGCTGCACTATGCCTTCGCTAGGATCTGTATCTCTCGTAGTCAACTTCACTTGCTTAGACCCTTCTTTACCTACAGTTGACTCTCTCGGACACTTCCTCAGGCCAAACAAGTGCTGTCCCAGCAGCCTGCTAGTCCCCAGCAGCTTGACTAACCTGATCCCTTTGTCTCACTGTAACCACATCAGGAACAGGTGCTGTTATACCATCAAGGGGACATGGGACTCTGCAAGTATGACTTACGTTTGGATGACCTCCACACTTCACAGCAGTATTGGTGACTAAGATCACCTGGAAAGGCCCTCTCCAGTGTGTTGCCAAAAACATTTTGCGCATGTGTTTCTTACTTTCTTTACCATTACCCAGTCACCAGGACTAAGGTCATGACATTGCTCCTGTTGAATCGCAAAAACATCTTCGCCAACCTGGTGAGACACAGAAAGCGCCACGTCAGCCATACTCTTGCAATATTCCAAAATACGTTGTCTGTTATGTTTACAAGAGCATTAGCAGCAACAGCTGACAGTCTCATTACTCAGACCAAAATTATTTTGTGTGCCAGCAATCCTGTCCTCCTATGTGGTATACTTTTCAAACTCATCAACACAAGTGGCAATCATCAGGCCCTTTTAAAGATGTTGAAACGCACACCTTCGCCAATCTGGATTTTAATGTGCAATTAACTTGCTCCACTAATTTAGAAGCCTCTGGTCGGTGACTGCAATTAAGCTTTTGCTCAACCTGTATCGCTGCACATAACATTTTCAGGGCCTCATTATTAAAATGAGTTCCTCGATCTGACACAAATCTCTTAACACTAATTTTGCCACAGTCACACTATCATTCCTGCTTGTTGGATAAGCTTCAATCCATTTTCAGGAAATGGAGCCAATGACCAAAACATACCTCAAGCCGTTGTAAAGGAGCATTTCAATAAAGTCCATTTGCATTTGGTTGAAGGGACCTGAGGAATTACCAAGGTGACGCATGAGAACCTGTGTTTTTCGTTCAGGGTTTTGTTGTTGACACACTGCACACCTATGACACAATGTCTCTGCAGTCACTCTGAATCTGGGATTAAACCGCACCTGTTGGAAAAGGCACATCATTGCATCTCTTCTCACATGTGCAGGACCATGGTAATGTCTTACCATATATGGTAATAAACTATCAGGCATTACAGGTCTGCCATCAGTGTAAACCCAAATGTCATCCTCGCTTTTGTTACATCCTGCTCACACCCAACCTTGCTGTTCAGTTTCTGTCACTTCCTCAACTCGTCCCAGGTATCTCCTGCTGACAACAATAAATTGCAATCTGTGATGTCTGATGTTTCTTTCAAAATGTCCTCATTGAAAGGCTGCAAATTTAATGCACAATTCTTCACCATTTCATCAGCATATTGATTTCGAACACTGACATATTCAGTCCGTCTACGAGCAACACACTTCACAACTGCAATTTGGGACCACAAAAGGTTTTTCACATGCTCTCAATTTTGTTTTGGCGAACTAGAGGATGTCATGAACCCACACTGTGACCGCAATTGCCCAATGTCATGCACAACTCCAAAGCCGTACTGACTATCAGTGTAAATTGTAACTCTGAGTTGCTCTGAAACGCTGCAAGGCTGTGTCAAGACGACAAGTTCAGGGACCTGGGCGGAATACACTCCTTGCAGCCATGATGCTTCCAAAACACCTGATCAAATTCAGGCAATGGTTTGCCCAAAATATCTGGATGTGATTTTGTACACAATTCATTCACATCCAAACAATCATGTTTGACTTCATCAGTCACGTTCTCATTCTAGGCAATGGCATCTAAGTCGCCAGATTCAGAATCATGCATCTTTTAAGCGTCACATTTTCTGCACCAAGTAGAATCTGCTCATACTTGGTGAAATGACTGTTAGTCAGATACTGTTTACTAGTACATGCCAATAATATCTCCACTGAATGAGGTACAAATACAGTAAGTGGATGTCTCATGACTATACATTTGCTCTGTTCAAGATTCACACAACCACTTTAAAAAATCCAGGCAATGCAGCCACAACAGGATCAATAATTTCCAAAAAGTAGGCAATCGGTCTGCGAGAGTGTGACCTTCTCTTTCACTGAAAAACAACACAAAGCATTTGTTTTTATCAGGCATTCCCAATGCTGGTGCCCTACAAATGCCTTCTCGTGGCACAGTGAAGGCTGTCATACATCTTCAATCCAAAGGTACCAGATAAAACACGTCTTTGTGTGTTAACCTCTGAAGAGGTTTTGCTGTAAATGAAAAATTTGGAATCCACTGCAGACAGTAGCCCACCATTCGCAAGAACATGCGGACTTCCTTTTGGGTAGTCGGTGGATTCATGTTAAGAATCGCTACAATCCTTTCCTGTGAAACTTTTCTCGCTCCTTTCTCAATGTGATGTCCTAAGTACAAGACTTCTGTTTTGCAAAGTTATAACTTAGCCAGGGATACTTTATGTTTGTTCTCTGCTAAGTGATTCAGAAGTACAGTAATATCAATTCTGCAAACTGTTTTTGTATTTGATGCCACCAGTAGGTCATAAATGTACTGTACTAACACTGAATGATTTGGCATTACCAGAAACTCAAGATTATTTTTAAGTATCTGGTTAAAGATTGAGGGGCTCTCCATATAGCCTTAGGGAATGGGTGTCATGCCAAACACGACTGCTGAAGTGGAAAGCAAAAAGGTACTGGCTATGCTTATGCAATGAAATTGAGAAAAAAGCTGACATAACCCGATAACGGAAAACCATTCAGTTTCACATGGAAAATGAAACAATATCACAGCTGCATTTGGTACCACAGTACAACATGGAACAGCAATAGACTTCACCCTCCACAAATACTGCAAAGTACAATACTTTCCATTTGGCTTCTGCAAGCCCATAATGGGAGATTTACTTGGACTTCCCATTAGCTCCTTTAAGATCCCTTTCTCAGTCATTGAGTCGACTACAGGAGGAATTCCAGCAATAGTAACTGGAGTCAAACTGTATTGTGGAATTCTTCAAAATTCTGTATTTGGTTTAACAGTGATTCGGACTTGACCAACACCTTTGATTAGTCAGATATCTTAACCTGTAAAGTCCCAGACTTCAGGTAGAACGGTGTTCCTCAATTCAATGGGTAAATCCTCACTCGTCAGGAGAGGATACATTCCCACATCAGATTTCTGTCAAGCAAGTTTACAAACAACATCTTCATCATTTGTGTGAAACTTGATATCGTGTGCAGTAAATGGAACAATTCAACTTACACTGTAAGTTATGTCCAAGCAGGTTCACTGGACTTGTATCACACGCCACAAATCAATGTAGGTCCTCAAAGGACCCTATTTTAACTGAGATAGGTTCTGAAATTGAGGTGAACAACCTTTTATTCATGACTCCAACAACTTGGAAACTTTCTCCTGGGAGGGGTAGGTTGGGAACCTCTGCTGCTCTCACAGTAGAGCCGGTAGCACCCGTGTCGGCAAGGAATGAGACCTGATTCCCATCAACTTTTCCATCCAGATAGGGAGCACTCTGGTCTACCTCTAAAGTTCTGCCAAGCACACAGTCCTCCTCCCTGTAAAGCACCATCAGGCTGATGGGTCCTGGTCCAAATCATCTTAACTGAATCAAATACTGTTGCAATACATTCTGGTTCTGGAAAGAGTTTCTGTTCGCCTGCTGATTCTTATTTGTATACTACCTTTGCACCTGAACATTCTGTTGAGGCATCGGAGCTTGGGGCATTTTCATTGACAGAGATACATTAGGATTGTGCATTCTATGACCATGTGCCTGCTGAGTCTGTACCATGTTATCGCCTTGAGACTGTGCATATTCTACATTACGCATCTGATTCCCTATATTATTCACAATTGACTTACACTTGTGTTTCCAGTGTCCACATTTTCTGCTAGAATTACATGGATTCCAGTTTTTCAAAAGAGACACATCAACACCAGTACTTGAATCTACTGGATTACCACAACCACTACCCTGTGGCTGGAAATTCTGCTGCAGGGAACTATTCACACCATGCATCATCGGAACTTGATTACAACCTCCCTTTACTGGCATGATGTTCCCAAAACTGATCAAATTCTGAGCTTTTTTCATTGCTCTTCTCTGCGCAACCGTCATCTTTTCCTTAAGTGTCTTTTGTTTAATCTCAGTTTCATCCCCACAATATTTAGCATAATGCAAAATTTCATGTAATTCTGTCAACAAAGCAACTGATGTTACATCACACAAGAGATTTCAGGCCCCAAACCAAATGCGTAAACAATATTTCCCATATCTTTATCAGCTACATTATCCAGTCCACTATATTGTTTGAAAGCCTATACCAATCTCTTGAAATATATCTGTCAATCAATCAATCAATCAATCAGGGAATTGTAAGCATGCAACTCACCCATGAGGGTTTCAAGGCACTGAGGAGGGGGGGTCCGCAGATCTGTTTAGCCGATGAGCCAGGTCTTGAGGGTCTTCCTGAAGGTGTTCAGGGAGGGGGCGCGTCTGATGTCTGCCAGTAGCTCGTTCCAGGTCTTGGCTGCAATGTGAGAGAAGGATCTTCGGCCTGCTCTGGCTCTGTGGATGCACGGGATTTCGGCCAGTGCGAGGTTAGAAGATCGGAGGTTTCTTTTGGGTACGTGGATGTTGATTCTGTCGTTGAGGTATTTGGGTCCGTTGTTGTGTAGGCATTTGTAGGCGTGAGTGAAGATTTTGAAAGTGACTCTTTTCTCCACGGGGAGCCAGTGGAGACTTCATGGGTGTTGACTGATGTGTTCGTGTCGAGGGATGCCGAGGACGAATCTGGCGGCGGTGTTCTGTATTGTCTGGAGTTTGTGGAGTAGGGACTTTTTGATGCCGACGTAGAGTGCATTTCCATAGTCCAGTCTGCTGGAGATGAGTGCGTGGGTGACTGTCTTCCTTGACTGAGGGGGAAGGTCTTGCGGAGGATGCGGAGGGTGTTGAAGCAGCTGGAGGTGACGGCGTTGATCTGTTGGTTCATGGTGAGTGATGAGTCGAGTACGATGCCAAGGTTCTTGGCGTGGTCTGAGGGGGTAGGTGGGCGTCCGAGGTCCGTCGGCCACCAGGTGCTATCCCATCTTCTCAGCATTGAGCTTCAGGCAGCTGTTGGTCATCCAGACTGGAACGTCTTGCATTCCTTTCTGGAAGTTGAGTTTGGCAGTGGTGGGGTCTTTGGTGAGGGAGAGGATGAGCTAGGTGTCGTCTGCGTAGGATACGATGTTGAGGCCGTGTTGTCGGACGATGGCTGTGAGGGGGACCATGTAGATGTTGAAGAGGGTGGGGCTCAGGGATGAACCCTGTGGGACTCCACAGGTGATTTTTGTGGGGTCGGAGAGGAAGGGTGGGAGTCTGATCCTTTGGCTTCTTCCGGTGAGGAATGATCGGATCCAGTCCAGGGCTGTTCCTTGTATGCCTACGTTGTGTAGTCTGGTGACTAGTGTGTGGTGGGAGACGGTGTCGGAGGCCGCTGATAGGTCGAGTAAGATGAGGGCTGTGGAGTGGCCTTGGTCCAGGAGGGTGCGAATATCATCTGTGGCGGCAATTAGGGCAGTCTCTGTGCTATGGTTGCTTCGGAATCCGGATAGGGACGGGTCGAGGACGTTCTCTTCAATGAATCGTGCCAGTTTCCTGTTGACTGTTTTTTCTGCTACTTTGGCTGCGAAGGAGAGGAGCGAGATGGGCCGATAGTTCTTTAGGTCGGTGGGGTCAGCTGTGGGCTTCTTGAGCAGAGGTCTGACTTCTGCGTGCTTCCAGTCATCTGGGAAGATGCCTGTTTTGAAGGTGGTGTTGATGGTGCATTGTAGTTCAGGTGTGATGGCATCTGCGGCTCTGTGGTAGATGTGTGGGGGCAGGTGTTGGTGGGGGCCCCCGAGTGGATGCTTTTCATGGTCGAGGTGGTGTCTTCGGCCGTGATCGGTTTCCAGTTGGAGATGGTGGGCTGGCTGGTGTTTCTGGGGGGCCGTCTGTGGCGCCTGATGGATGGTTGATGAAGTTGTCATAGAGGTTTTTGATCTTGAGGTGGAAATAGGTTCCAAGCTTGTCGCAAAGGTCTTGGGATGGGTAGATGTCGTGTGGCTTCGCTGCGTGGGTTGGTGAATTATTGAACAACAACAGAGTTGGTGGAGTTGGCCAGGATTTTGTTGTGGATGAAGTTCCTCTTGGTGGCTCTGATCTGGTTGTGTTAGTCCATCATGGCGTCCTTGTAGGTGGTGTGGTTTTTGGTTCTCTTGGTGTTTCTCCAGTTCTTCTCCAGGCGTCTGCAGGTGCGTCTGGCTTCTTGGAGAGCGATGGTGAACCAGGCGGCTTTCCTGGGGCGTTGTCTGTCAGGGTTGCTTAGCAGGGCGAGCTCGTCTGCGCAGTCGGAGATCCAGGTGTGGAGTTCTCTGGCTGTGTCATTTTCATTGGGTGCCCTGGTGTGGTTGTCTTGGGTGAGGGTGGAGTTAAGTTGCTCATCGGTAACCTTGCTCCAGTTTCTTCATTGTGGGCGTAGGGCTGGTTTGGGTGCCTTGGGTTTGTTGATGGCGAAGTGTACGCAGGGGTGGTCGGTCCATGGCAGCTGCGTTGTGTGGCTGAATTGGATGCTGTTTCCTGCCGCGAAGATGGGGTCGAGGGTGTGTCCTGCTCTGTGGGTTGGTGTGTTGACGAGTTGTTTAAGTCCAATGCTGGCGAGGTTGTCACGAAGGATAGTGGAGTTGGGGTCGCTGGGGCTGTCGAGGTGGAAGTTCAGGTCTTCAATGAGTATATAGTTTGTAGAGGCAATGGCGTGGGGTGCGATGAAGTCAGTGATGGCGGTGGCGAAGGGTGTTCGGGGGCCGGGGAGTCTATAGACATAGGTTCCTAGTAGTGTGGCGTTAGGGGTGGTCTGGATCTGGAAGTGCAGGTGTTCAGCGGAGGGGAAAGTTTCGCTGGAGGTGGTGAGGCGGAGGGTGCTCTTGTGGGTGATGGCAAGGCCCCCTCCTGGGTGGTTGGGGCGGTCTTTCCTCTGGATCTTGTATCCGTCTGGGATGGCAGTGCTGATATCAGGGGCGGAGGATGCGTTGGTCCATGTCACTGTGAAGAAGATGATGTCGGGTGATAAAGAGTTGAGTAGGTTCCAGATTTCCATGGTGTGTTTGTGTACGGAGCGTATGTTGAGGAGGATGCATTTTAGGGTGTCGCCGGTGTTGGCATCGGCGGTGTTGGAGGCCGGGGTGGAGGTGAGGGTCTGGCGGCAGTGGAGGCAAGAGAACTGGCCGTGGGTCATGTTCGGCGAGGCCTGTTGGTATTCTCTAAGTCTTCCAAGGTTGAGTGCGAGGAGGATGGTGGTGTCATAGCGATGGGTTGTGGGAGGTCCAGGGTTCCTGCCGCTGGCTGCGGGCAGGTCGCGGACAGGCGCAGACGGGCTTACCTTTGGCAAACCTTCGTCTAGCGGCGGCATGCCTGCTGTGCTCGTCCGCTGCGCGACCGCACAGCGGCCACCATTAAGTAGGGGAGGTGGGAGGGAGGAAAGGCTGGGAGGTGGGAGCGGGGGAATTCCGGGGGTAAGGGGCCACAGGGGCAGCAGCGGCAAAAGGCAAAAGGAACAGGCAGGCACGAGAAAATACAAACAGTGGTGGAATTAGAGCAAGACACAGATGGGCACAATAACAGTGGCACAACAGGGAAATATTAAGAAAAAAAACGTCTGAGAAAGGTTACGGTGGTTGCAGGCAGTCTGGTCCCAGTTGGAGCGGGCAGCAGGCACAGAAGTGGACAGCAGCCTCGAACCTCCCAAGGAGGAGGTCGGGTCTGGAGGCAAGAGACCGCACAGCAGAGCTGCGGGGAGAGAGTGGACCTACTGTTGAAATGTAACCCACTCCAGTAGAGACAATACCAGCAGGTTGTGTTGTCGGCAGGGAGGAACTAGTTTGAAGTAGGTAGGCCTTCAGAGGTTGCCAAATGTCTTTTGGCCTGGATGCAGGGGGCTGCAAGGACGCACACAATTCACTATTAGTGTTGCAAAACGTGAGACTCACCAACCAGGAATTAGTCGTGGGAGTAATCCTACTTCCCCAACGAATAGCAATTTCCCTCTTCTCAAGGAGCAAGGCAATTGCTGTGAATTTCCTCGATTTCTTGGGTACTCCCTGCACATAACCCAACAGAGCGACCTCCGGAAGGGGCACAATCTCCTGTCCTAACATTGGCGACAAAATTGCATAAATGGCCCTCCAATACTCTCCTATTTTTGCCCAGTTCCAAGTCATGCGTGCAAAGTTAGCATGTGGGCCCCCACATTTCATGCAGTTATGTGGCCTATCAGAGTCTATAGAATTAATTTTCGCCATGGACATGTATGTTCTCCATAGGTATTTGAAATGAATCGACTTGTGTCTACTGTTAAGGGAAATCTCCTTTGTCTGTGAACAGCAATATGCCCACTGTGAGTCCTGTATCGGGTGCCCCAAATCTCTCTCCCAAGCTTCTCTTACTCTGGCATCTCTACAAGGAACCAGAGCCATTGATGCTCTGAAAAGTTTAGAAATCAAATGGTCCCCCTCTCTGTTGGTAATCACTAATGTTAACGGAGTGAAGGACTCTAGTTCCAGAGGAAAGCTAGCAACCCTATCTCTAAGCGCTCTACGAACCCTACACAAAACAAATTTGTCCATAAAAGTGGCACCACTGAAACGCACATCTTCCATATTATCGAACACATGTCCCCCCGGGAACAGATCCCCGAACTTCTCCAGGGTGTAGGAACCAAGAGTCCGATACACCAATCCCTCTTCCATAACGGGCAGTCACAGGTTATTGCACAATGGAATCTCTGATGAATACAATGCATACCCGCCCACCACCGAGCCAACTTATGCCATGCCCAAGAAAAAGTAAGAAAGAAGGGCCACTCTAAGAAGTTGAAGGCCTTTTCGGTGTCTAATAAAATGGCAGCAGCCGGTACCTCAGGCGAAATCCTTTGTAGGACTGTGAACAGTGTGCAGAGATTTAATGCAGTTGACCTATGGGGTACAAACCCAAACTGGGCCAGCAAGATGATATTGTCTAATAAAATGGCTAACCTTAGCACAATCATTTTGGCGAGAATTTTGTAATCCAGATTCAACAACGATAGCGGCCTGTATGATCCACACATGCAGGGATCTTTCCTGGTCTTGGGTAAATGGATTATTACTGCCTCCCGCAGCATGGTTGGCAACTCTTTACACTCAAGTTGCTTCATTGTACACCTCAAGCAGGTGAGGAGGTAAGAGGTCCTTTTAGGTTTTAAAGAAATTGCCAGTGAAACCGTCGAGCCCAGGGGCAGTTGAGCCATTAATGGCATCAATTGTGCTTACAATTTCCTCCGCGGAAAAAGGTTCCCCCAAAAACTCTTGCATCCCTTTTTCCAGCCAAACAAGTGCAAACTCAGATAAGTAGTCATTGTGGACCTCCTCACTGAGCGCTACGTGCTAAGAATATACCCCAGTATAATAGTCTATGAATTTTGTCCCGTATCTCACAGGTGTCAATCAGTGTCCTACCATCAGGGGAACGAATACAGGGAATGGAAGAGTGACCCATCACTGGCCTCAGGAGACGTGCCAAGGTACAGCCGGGTAGATCACCATTACCATATCGCCATGCAGTGGCGTATTTTCTTTAAAAAAGTGTCTCAAGTTCAGCTGCTTCTTTAAACTCAAGTAGGAGCATCAAACGGCGATTCCAATCAGCCTGATCATGTTGCGCCCTTTGCTCCTTGTCTAGCGCCTCAAGCTGCTGCTCAATGCGAGTCAACGTGCCCCTTAGATCTTTCAACACTCCAGAATGTTTCACAATACAGACTTCGCGCAGATAGGATTTAAATGCTTCCCACAGTACAGCCCACGACTTCACTGAGCCTTTATTGAGCTCAAAGTATTCTATAGTAGTTGCACTGAGTTCGGCATTGAACACTGCATCCATCAGCGCCTGGCCTGGGAACGTCAACTGCCTTTCACAACCCTCTGGCCTAGGAACATTGATCATTCATGAGTACAACTGGGGATTGGTCGGAAAGCGTTCTGGGAAGGTGCTTCAACTCCCAGAACCAAGAAGCTAGATTTGGGGGCACCAACCAGAAATCTAGCCTGGTCCAGGTGTCATATTGTGCCGCATAGTGAGTGTATGCTATTTCCACAGGGCGGAAGAGTCTCAAAACATCCAACAGACCCAGCGAGTCAGAAAGCTCCAATAATGCATGACTAGCACACGGCTTGGGATCCGAGGAGCCAGATGTGCTATCCCTTGCTGGGTCTAACAATAAATTAAAATCTCCACCCATGCAAATGTAATCTGCGTCAAGCTGTAAGAGTAGCGTGTGGAGGTCATGAAAAAAATCTGGGTTGTCAGTATTCGGTGCATAAATACAAATAAAGGCCACCTGATAGCCCATTAAGCACTCCGCTACCATCATGTAGCGACCTTCACCATTGTTACTGACACTTTGCGCCTGAAAGGGAAAGCGCTTATGTAGCAAAACTGCGGTCCCCCTTGCATATGTACTGTAATTTGTAAAGTAGCGATGGGGGCCCCAGGAGGAAGCAAAAGCAAGTGGAGGGTGACTTTGGCAAATGTGTCTCTTGCAAGAAGGCGACATCTACATGATGATGCTGCAGATATTGCACAACTTGTTTCCCTTTTCTTACATTATCATGTCCCCGCACGTTCCAAGTGATCAATGTAAGGTCAGAGAATGCGGCCAGGCTCCTCCCAGAAGCCATAGTAACACTTCAAGTCTAATTGTGTATGTGTGTGGTAACCAGTATCAACTCCATCATGGTGTGCATTTAACTTTGTGCGCAATGAAACCCCCCCGCAAAAATCCGCCCCACCCCGCACCCCCACCCATCCCTGCCCAAACCCAAGCAGGGAAGATTCCCCCCAAACAAACCTGTGGAATGTATCATGGGAATATATTGCATGGAAAGGAGGATTACATATCACATACATTCCAACCAAGAAATATGTTATGTTAACTGGGTTTATAAAGCGCACAGCTGCCTCAGCAAAAAGGTGCCCTCGGCGCTAGCAGTAGAGGGACAGAAACAAAAAAAGGGCTCAGGAGACAGGAAAGAAAAAAGAGAGACTGGAGAAGACAAGATTACAACGCAGGAAAAAGAAAGGTCTTGATGGCTTTGCGGAAGGTCAGCAGGCTATCGATACTGCGAATGTGAAGAAGCAGCGAGTTCCATAGTTTAGCTGCCATACAGCAAAAGGACCGCCCCGCAATATGGAGACGCTTCACGCGTGGAATCACATCCAAGTGTTGTCCCAGGGAGCGAAGATGGCGACCAGAAACATAAGGTGTCAACAGATTGGCCATAAGTCCAGGGGACGCGAGTTTAAGAATTTTAAAAGATAAACAAAGAACCTTAAATTCAATTCACTTAGCTATTGGCAACCAGTGTAATTGTCGGAGAGCAGCAGCTGTAGCGCACCTAAGCGGAAGCCCCAGCAGAACTCTGGCAGAAGCATTTTGAACTCGCTGTAGGCGCACCACCTCAGCCTGGTTAGGTCCGAGAAGGAGCGAACTGGCGTAATCAAGTCTTGACAAGATCGCCGCCTGGACAATTAGCTGACGGGTGGGTGGGTCGAAAAACCCCAACAGGGGTCGAAGTCCACGAAGAAGACCGAAACAAGTCCCAGCTACCTTCTTAGTGCGGTCTAGAAAACTGAGGGAGGGAGAAATAGACATTTAAAATGGTACAACACTAGAGGCGAGGCAACGCCACGCCGCTCGCCCAACTATGTAGAATTGCAAACAGTAACAATGTATGCATTAGCCCTAACTGCGATAAAGTGAGGGAAAAAAGATTTGTTTGTGCGCAAAATACATTCTGCGAAAACAGCTCTCCACTAGCCACCGATCTGTTTTACGATGGCGAGCCCCTGGCTGGCTCTTTGATGTTACCGCTGGAATGCGCTTTATAGTCTTGGCAAATGGCTTGGTCCGCTGAAGGGGTATCGAAGACTCTGGATCTGCCACCCACGTCCACCCAGAGGTGTGCCGGATATATCATGCCATAACGCAGGCCCAGATTCCAGAGCGTGGCCTTAAAACCAGTGAAATTTCTTCTCGCCTCCTGGACCATAGCTGTACAATTGGGGAAAAGCGCCAGCGTAGAACCCTGCCAGGTCGTGTCACCATTTCCCCTGGCTATTCTAAGCACTGTGTCCCTGTCACAGAAATTCAGCAGACGGCGATTATAGGCCTGGGAAGGTAGCCCGGATTAGGTCTAGGGCCAAGAGAACGATGTGCCAGCTCAACTAGGATGGTGTGGGTGAAAACGTCCCTGCCAAACAGATCAGTGAGCAATCTTTCAACAAATAGGTCCATTCTCTTCACATTAGTGGACTCCAGAACCCCTAAAATGTGAATATTATTGCGCCTACTGCAGACTTCTATGGATAAATCTTATTCTTCAAGTGATTTTTCACATTCTGGTATTTCTTCATTACCACTGGAGATGATGCTCCTGTTCTAGGATCCCTTTCTGGTTCTGTGTCAGGCCTATCCACAGTAACTTTACATTCGACCCAAAAATCACCTGGTACCACAATATCAGAGTATTCAACTTAATCCACAAAACTTTTGAATTTTCACAAATCTTCAACCTGTCTATACCATTCCACTGGAGTTTCTCTCAATTTAGGGAAATCACTGGTAAATGACAAAATATCAGGTCTTGCTCTCTTGTCCATGGTACATGAACATAACCTCCACCAGGTACTTTTCTAATCGGAAGCATCTTTATCTCTCCTACACTTCTATCTAGGGCATCAGGTGATGATTGCACCCTATCTCTTTTTATTTCCTTCTTTTTGAACATCTACCTTCATAACCCTGTCTTTTACTTCATTTGATCAATGGCATCAGTTCTTTAATCTTCAATTTCATTCCAGGATCTCTCAAATCACAAAAAGAATTGTCACTAAAGTCTAACCTGTATGACCTTTGTAAAACCTTTGACTTTTGAATGTCTATTTCATATTGTTGAGCCAATTCAGTCAATTTATCATGTCTCAATCTTGCTCGTGCAGTAATGTCTTTACAGAGAAACAATAGTTCCTCATCCTGATAAGTATCTAATTGTGAAGGATTAATTGCTCGCAAAATCATTTCTTCCGATTCCACCTTCAACCTACTCACATCAATTGGCTTTCTTTTTTCCAGAACTGGATTTTAAATCGAAATTGAATTTGTAACTGAAATCTAAGCTGGAGCTAAAAAAAGAAACTGGAGTTTGTAGAGGAACTGGATCTAAACTTGAGAATAAAACTGAAACTGTAGCGTTTTCAACATTCAGATTAATACTTGGAGTACTATGGGGCATATTATCAAGCACGGCGTTAAAATTATCGCCACTTTAGCGGCAGAAAACTGCTGCTAAAGCGGCGATAATGGGCTTGATAATATGCTGCAGAGAATTCCAATAGAAGCCCATGTTGATACCAGAACATGGGCTTCTATGGGAATTCTCAAGGGCATATTATCAAGCCCATTATCGCCACTTTGATAATATGCCCCTATAGCTTTTAAGCCATTCTACACATTCTTGAGGAGTAAATCCTGATTGCTCTCTTGGAGTATTTAAATAAATCCTCCATTACTAAATTTGCACTCATTCCAGGTTGCATATTTAATGCAGATGTATCTGCACTTCCCATTGACATATCAGAAGCATGATAAGTCATTTCAGGAGGTCTTCTCGATCTGGGGCAATAAAAAGGCAGACACCTCTAAAACATTCAGCTTGTAGGGTCACATTGTGTCTGATTTAGAATGTAACCAACATTTCTTCCTTCTGTGGCAGTATTGCCTGAAGCAATGATCTCTTTGTCAGTTCTCCTGGATTACCTTGTGCTGTATTTACTCCAGTAGGTACAACCAAATTATGAACAGTGTTTACCTGTTACACAGATTTGTAAAGAGGGGCAACAGGTCCAATAGTATCTGTAACAGTTAAAGCATCTGGAGCATTTGAATTACTCAGGATCATCGGAGCTGTTATTTCTGTGCTCTCTTTTACAGAAGTAACAAGTGTATGTTATTTGGGTATATCTTGGATTAAAGGTGCATTTGGAACCTCAGTTGTACTAGAGTTTGCCAGACCCTCACTCAGAATCTTATTGTAAGGTGGTGGATGATTCATCAATAAATCATTTAAAAGTTTGTCATCTATGTCACTTTTTTCTCCCTCTTTCCCTGTGTCATTATTTTCTGTCTCTGTATGTTTCTTTTTCTCTTTTCTATTTTCCTTGTCATCTTCTTTGATTTCTAACACAGGATATAATATTGTACCATGTATTATATCTGTCTCCACATTTTCTGTTGAGCATCCCATCTAGCTTCTGCGTATTGATCTATATTTCTCCTTTATCTCCCTTGATACTTCTCTCTTTCTGATGAGCCATGTGTTGCCATGTATTTAATGCTTCAAATATGGTAGGTCTAGGAGTTGATATCATTTCAAACATTCTCCTCGTTAAGTTCTTAATAATTCTCATCTTCTTCGGAACGTTTGGGCCACAGCTCAAGCCATAAACATGGATGTAAACCTTTGTCAATCATGATAGTGTATCCTGGTATACTCTCAGGTGCTGCTTCTACCTCAGCTTTAACAGATATGGTCTCATTTTTCTTTACCATTTTCTGAAATGCTTAGAAAACGTTTATTTTAATTTCAGATTCCGTATTCACAAATGTCTTCCGTAAAATCCAGGAAATTAATTTCTACCATAATTAACTTGTTCTGCTATCTCAACCAATAACAGTGTGACTCCTGTGACGTAGTCAACCACTCCCAGCGCAACTTTACACCAACTGACCAACACCAACTGACCAATCACAGCGCGACACACTGTGACATCAATCTCTCTCTCTGCAGCATCTCACCCTCCTTTTCAATTTTCTTCAGCGCGTTTACTCTAATCAAAATCACAATACAAGGCAAGCAACAAATACATTGTCTGCTCCACTGAAGGAAAATACACTCTCACAAGGTAACTAAAGTTTTTTCCTGCTATCATTTGCTTCAATGAAATCTCAAACAGCAGGATTTCACCCTAATTGATACAGTTATTCCATGTGCATCTGAGACCAACCATGCCAACCGTAAACCACTAACAAACAATGAGAACCATTTGCCAAGATGTTGTCGACAATATCTCAATACCAATAACACATACAGCAGACAACTTACTCTTTACGCTCAGACAACCATTTAGGTAATATCTTGAGATCTTAGGCACAATGGACCCATTTACAACTTCAGCTTCTTTGTATCAAGTGCCACAATAATTCATGGACTTTAATCATGTGGACCTTAACCACTTCACTTTGCGTCACTAACACACAGCCGTTTTGAAAAACCGCAATCTCAGCAAAAGCAATAGCAATGTGCATCCTTATTAATGCTCACACTCATTCATTGCTACATGATTACTTCATCTGGAACAATGCTGCATTAGTACTCCATCAATAACTTCTTTTTGATGAACAAAACATTTGGGCTCTTTGGACTTTGACAGGGAAACTATTTTTGCACCCTAAAACATCACTTCTCTGGCAGAATCATTGCTCTGCTACCAAAGATTTGATCCAGCATAAGCGGTTATCAATATTTTAAGTTTTATCTCTTACTTCCACTACTTCCTCATTTACTAGGCCCTCTACAGATGGACCACAGCATTTTCCTTACCACAGTGGCAAATGGTCCTCTGATGGATATTTCTCTGTCGATAGGAGAGGTGGGAATTAGGATGTCCAAAACACCGCGTTATCACCCAAAGAGGACTATCAATTGGTGACTAACTCACGAGTTGAAAAAAGGTTCAACTACACTACTCTCACGAACATTCTGTAAAAATAAAGTATTGCAATGGGAGACCAAATCTCCTAAAGAAATTAAGTTTAACCAAAATGATACATACTAGGAGCTCTACTACTGCAACACAGTATAAAAGAAGCTTGATACCCTGAAAAGATTAGCTGATTCTACCTGCAACACATTTTGATCTAAATGGAAAATTAGCGCAGTTTTAATAAAAGAACATCAAGACACAATAATAGACTCATAGAGTTTAGATATTTGGGTTATTGTGTTAATGATCCAAAATCAATACAGATAAGCAGTTTCTTAAGCATTTCAGTCAAGGATATCAAAACATGTAGTACAAGACTACTCATTTAGGCAGAGTTCAATCTAAAAAAATGATTATAAAATAGACATCAATCACAGAATGTAAATTCCTACCACCATTAAGGCAGAAGGATAGTTTTGTTCTCAAATAGCAGTTAAAGATTTTAAAGCAAATGGGTAAAAGAAATCAATGTCAAATCCTCTAAGGGGGATTACATGAGCTTGGGCAAAAAGGGGAAATAAAGCACAATCAAGTAGTTGGCAAAAAAGGATTCCAGATCAACAGCATAAAGGCATCAGCATCAGCAAAAAGGAAGAAAAAATAGAGATTTAATGGGTGGTTATAAAATCTTAGGGAAAACGTTCATCTGTCTCTCCAGGGAAAGAAAACAAAAAATTATGCTTTGCATCAAAGGGAAAAGGTATGGGATTTCATTTAAGGATAAAATCAAAAAGCATGATGAGTTATGTGTGTCTCATAGAAAGAAAAAATAATAGCGGTGCCCATCCTTTGGGGTTTCTTCTTTTATAGTCCTTATGATGCTTTAGTAATGTATTATCACTCCACTAGTCAGTCCATCGCATGATTAGTTTATGTATATAGCCACCAAATACAATTAGTTACTCCTGCATTCTTTCCCAGGCTCCTCATGCAAATGTAAGAGTGTACAGAGAGAATATTGAGTTTAAAATATTGAGTTGCACAAATATCGAGTAGGAAATATCATGGTTCAGAAATATCGACAGCAAGAATATCATGTTCAAGAATATCGACTTAAGGTAAGTAATATCGATTTTAAAAATATCGAAGTGTTTAACATCGTTTGCAAAAATATTGTTGTTAAAAATATCAGCTTTTTAATTAGTGTTATGTATTTTAGTAAATGTTTCAAATGTATGTGATGTATGTTTTTTGTATAAGAATTGTTTGTATTTTTAATATATTTGTTACATTTTTAATAGTAATTAATTATTTTTATTTGAATTTTGCATTTTTAGTTCCGTAACGGTTGTGGGTTCATAGGGGAATAGGGTGGGAAGTAATATAATTATATGAAACTAATTGATTATTTTTTATTTATTAAAATTTGTTTAGTTGAGATGTTATAGTGGTAAATGTGTAAAGTAATTTATTATTAATTAATTGATAATTTGTTGTTAATTAATAATAAGTATTTGATTTGCAATTAATTATGGTAAGTGTGCAATTAATTTTAGGTGTGTGTTTTGGTGTTTATAGGTGTAAAGGGTGGGAAGTAATTTATTTTTAATTGATGAATTAATAGTTTAGTTGGTTGTTAATTAATGATAATAATTGGTAATTAATTACGGTAATTGTGTAATTACTTTTAGGTGTGTGTTTAGGGGTTTATATTGGTAAAGGGTGTTACCTAGTTTATTTATTTGTTATTAATAATTATTTGTTAATTGATATTAATTCAAAATGTATTATGGCAATTGTGTAATTAGATTTAGATGTGTGTTGTGGTGTTTATAGGGGTAATGGATGGGAAGTAATTTGTTTTTAATTAATTAATAATGTTAATTATTTGATCATTATTTTGGGTAATTGTTTATTTTTTTGTGTTGTTTTCGCTTTTAACGGGGTAAAAGGTGGGTACTAAATACATTTTAATTACTTTATAATTAGTTAATAGTAATAGTTTTTAATTAAAAATAAGTTTTAATTGAGTTTTTTTATTATATAATTCAATTTGGTGTGTGTTGTGGACATTATATTGTTAAAGTGTGTGTAGTTAATTCATGTTTAATTTTTTTATATTGATTATTAATTATGTTAAATATGGAAGTAAGCTCAATTTAAATATTGGAGTGTGTTGTTATAGGTGTGATGTTATAGGGTAGGAAAATACATAAATACATTTATATATTAATTAATGTTTTTGTTTTTAAATATTATCTAGTTTAAAATAATTATTTTTTAAATGTATTTAATATTTAATTTTATATAATATTTGTAGGTATTTGTGATATGTAATTAATAGTATAATATGTTTTCTTTTTATATATTTAATATATGTATTTCTCAATTTTCAAAATATTATTTATTTTTATAATGTTTCTTAATTTTTAATATTATTTTATTCGTTTTTTAACTGTGTAGTGTGAATAGTAATTTTTGCCGCTCCGCTATCCAACACTTTCCCTACTGTTGCATTTATTGGAGTGGGGATAGTAATTTTCACCCCTCCGCTATCCAACACTTTCCTTACTGTTGCACTCACTGGAGTGGGAATAGTAGATTTTACCCCTCCGCTATCGAACACTTTCGCTACTGTTGCACTCACTGGAGTGGGAATAGTACATTTTTCCCCCCTGCTATCCGACACTTTCCCTACTGTTGCAATCACTGGAGTTGGAATAGTAATTTTCATCCCTCCGCTATCCAACACTATCTCTACTGTTGCAGTCATGGGAGTGGGAATAAAATGTTTTACCCCTCAGCTATCCAACACTTTCCCTACTGTTGCACTCACTGGAGTGGGAATAGTAATGTTTGCCCCTTCGCTATCCAACACTTTCCCTACTGTTGCACTGACTGAAGTGGGATTAGTAATTGTTATCCCTCTGTTATCCTGCACTTTCCCTACTGTTGAACTCACTTGAGTGGGAATAGTTATTGTTACCCCTCTGCAATCCAGCACTTTCCCTACTGTTGCACTGACTGAATTGTGAAATTTAACTTCAATTTTTTTTTATAGTTTAATGTTTTAATTTATTATAGAGTTTTGTTTTTTATATTTTGAATCATTGATATATATTTTTATTTTTTACATAATTTTAAACTTTGAACAAAAATTAAAAATAATGGTTTATTAATTGTTTTAAAGTGAATATATGTATACCTAATTATGTTTGTGTGTTTATCTTTTTTTAAGTTTATTTATTACATCTTATTAAAATGTATATTACATGTATTTTATTTTGTTAAAATTACATTAAATATTTAATATATCTTATTTTATTTTACATTTGCATAAGTCGATATTTTGTACATCGATATTTTTACATCGATATTTTTTATTCAATATTTTTGTACTTACCTGTTTAAGTCGATATTTTCGTTGTCTATATTTTTTACTCAATATTTTTTACATCAATATTTATTACATTGAGGTTGTGTCAGTGATCTGTGTGTAAGACGAAACATGCACAGAACAAATAATGCAACATTTACAGAAATGCAAAAGAATTATGCTTGACTATGGGAAAATTGCAGTTTAGGAAAGAACACATTTATAACCTTAAAATGCATAGAATCATCATTTCATAATGAGAGGAAAATAATAATTAGTTCACTAATATATTATTACATGAAATTGATTAATGTTAGCTATGGCCTACAGCCACAGTTTTCAACATCCATACATGTAAAACATTCTTAAAAATCATTTTACTAAAATCGTTTCCGAATTTCTATAATCATGATAATCTCTACTATCACATCTATAAGTTTTAATTTCCTAACTAATTTTATCTCATAATTGCACCACAGCTTATCTATAATGTATTTGCGATGAAAGGTAATAGAACTGTTTGGCCTCAGCATTAATTTCATTAGTTTTCATCGGTAAGTAAATATTAAAACATATTTTCATGAGTTATCTTGTTATAAAAATCTGTTAATAAGCGTTATAATTATTTAGCAATGTATTTTCTACTTTTCAAACTATTTCAAGTACGCTTTTATGGTGCTGTTACTTCACTTGTCTCTATTGCTTTGTCACTTCATTCAACTCTTGCAAGGTGCATGTTCAGATTTTTGTCTCTAAATCAGCAAAAGTATTGTGTTAAGCATTTTAAAATATTTAGTGCAATTTTATTTATTTTTTTATTTGAAAAGTTTTCTACAGTGCGGACATACCCTGGAAGGGTATCAGAGCGCTTTACAAACGTTACAACACGTAGAAGTTTAATACGAATAGCTACAAAGAGAGAGTAAGGAGTAGGGAGGGCAGATTTTATGTCATCAATCTTAGAGGTCCAAGGGGATTCAGGAGTGTGAAAGTCAATGGTCCTGATGATCGAGTGTAGGTTCTGTTTGGCGAGCAAGTTAAGTTAGGTTACCTTGATGTTACCGGCCCCTCACTCTAAGTTGGTCATTAAATCTGTGGTGAGATATAGGTGCTGAAAAGGCCAGAATCATCCAATAAGTTAACAGGGAGCATGTGCTAGAGTTCCAGGGATAGAAAACAACCTGCTGGAATTGCTGGATCCTTTTACACACACTTTTCCTGATTCAAGGGACTTTACTGGTGACATTTAGTACATTCTCTTAGAAAGTGGTAAATATTTGCAGGGGCTTAGTGTATGTCAGGGGTGTTTCTAGGGTATCCAGAGGGTGGAGAGGCTATGGTTTTTCTAGGGAGCATTGTTTACTCATCCAGTGGTGCTGAAGGGTGTCAGTTTGGGCCAGGCTGTGCCTCTGCTCTCAACCTGAGCTCCTTCCATCTGTGGTTTTACTGGGTGCAGATCCATACCAAGTAAAACAGGGTCCAGTGCTTCACAGCCTGTTATTTTCATAACCCGAACCATTAGGTATTCGTCAGGGGATACTGTTATGGACAACTAGGAATGGGGGCCATACTTGTAGCTGATGAGTGACTATGATATTCTTGTCCTGCATTGTATTGAATGCAATATAATTAGGGACACAGGAATTATATGATTATGTGGCTGCTACAGTTTTTGAATAATTATGGATTTTTTTTACCTATTTGGCACATAGCCAATCATTTGTTGCATAATCTGCAGATTTTAAAAACACAAGATATTCGTTTCTAGCTCAAACCGATCTAAATTTACTAAAACATGGCAACCCATGTCACAGCCACTGTAAGGTCCTTTACATTGGTTAACTAGTTATATTTCTGTTGCTTATTGTTGTTTGTGTATGTTACATTGGTACTAATATGGTGAAATGGATTCAGAAAGATGTGTAAAATGACAACATAATGAAGTAATACTATCACAAAATTTGCGGCATTACAGTGCATAATTTACCATTTCTTGCCGCATAATTTTGTCACCACTGCGGCATAATTTGGTCCTCCTCTCCCGCATAATTCTAGTGGCCTTGAATAAAGTGACCCCACACTCCCTCCGACTCAGACAGTAAAAGTATCCCATATGGTACTTCTGTCGCCATGACGCCAGCGTCCACAGTGTCCTAGCATTTAAAAAACACACTGCCCCCATATCCACTCCCTGAATGCAAAGCACCATTGGCAAGCCAGTAAACCCATATTTCACTTTTATGTATCACACCACTGCTACACCAATATGCACAATAAACCCAACCTGTAAAGCACCAATGTCATGCCAGTAATTCTCATTGCTTCTCCCAGAACTCAGCATGTAAAGCACGATTGCTGGACCTTTAAGGGCAGGTTTACAAAAAACTGACGCATCTCTGCGTTATAGCAGAGATGCGTCAGTTTCCTTGTGCCATGTAAAAAAAAAACTTACGCCACCATGTATGCATCGGATTTACAATGCGGCGCACCATGGCGCAAGGATTGACAGATGCGTCACGCATCTGTTGGCGCAAAGGTCAGACATTGCTGGAGTCGTGTTGCAAGCACGAAGCAACTCCAGAAAGGCTCAGGGAGGCCTATACCTATTGTGCTTCATCACTCCTTGCGCCTGATTCAAGCAGGCGTAAGGTTTTGATGCAGTAGATATCACTGCGTCACTTTTATGAGGCTTTCCTGCATTGGAATGCCCACCCTGCATAAATTATACCTGAGGTAGGTATAATGTGGCACAGGGCTTTACAACGTGTCACATCTCCCTAGATGCGTCATGTTGTAAATGTATCGCAACGTGGCGCATTGTTGACTCTGGCGCTGCATCACAAAAGTGATGCAACAGTGGTGCAAAAGTGTCACAAGGGGCTTGTAAACCTGCCCCTTTATCTTTATTAATCTGTAATATAATGCACACTGCCATACCACTATCCTCAGTGCTCCGGGATCTAAAGCATAACTACTACTCCAATAATCCTCACTGCCATTGCACATACACTTCCACAGACGTACTAAGATATAAAGCACTGCTGCTCTTAAAACACTGTTAGAAATGGGGTCTCTAGTTGGCAGAGGTAGGTACCTTTTTCAAAGTAGGGACCCTTCTTCCTAGTTAGGGTAAGGGGGATACACTTATAAAATAACACCTGCTCACCGCCTTGGTAGCTTGACTTGAGCAAACAGGCTTATCTCAGAGGCAGTGTGTAAAGCATTGATGAACTCATACAGTGATACAGTGAAACCACTATAACTGGGCACCACACTAGTTTAGAAAAATAAGTAATCTTTATCTAAGCCATAACAAGACCAAAATGACAAAATCCACAATACTATACTAAAAATATGATTCTTAAAAGGTAGAAACAGTTATGTTCCAAGAAAATGCGGGATGCAACACTTTTACACAAAATACCTGGGATGCGTAGAAAAAGGCAAGCAAAAAGAGTCGCAGGGAATGTGATGCGTCTGTTCCTTACATTATGGAATGGTGATGCGTCGTTCTTTACTGGAGAGGAGGGGATGCGTCGGTTTCTTACTGCGTGGATAGGTGATGCGTCGGTTTCTTACTGCATCCCCCAAAGATGCGACAGACTTGACGCTTCAGTGCGATGCGCGATGGTCCGGTATGATGCGATGCGTAAAGACCCAGAATATGCTGCAATGACTTCACCCACCTCCCCTCAATGCGTTGGTTCTACTCCAACAAGGCCTGCATCAGAATTGGTGCGGTGATCTCGTTCATCGGAGATCGGTGCACAAGATTCGTCGCTTGGCAGACACTTCAGCCACGAGGAGGCGCTACATCGATTCTTTGGCGGTGGCGGTGGCGATGCATCGGAAAATTCTTCTCACACTGCTGCAATGCGTCAGAAACAGGCGATGTGTCGATTTTCAGTTTTTGCAGTTTACAGTCCCAAAACAACCTCAAGAGGTCCAGAACACTAGCAGGCACCTCTCTGCAGGTCGGAACTCAAAGCAAAGGAGTTCAGGTGGAAACTGGGGGTGAAGGTTTTGTGTCCTTGAGACTTCAAAACAGGAGGTAAGCTCTATTTCAAGCCCTTGGAGATCTTCCTCAAGCAGGGGGCACAGCACAAAGCAAAGTCCTTCTCCTTTCCTTGGCAGAGAGTAGCTACTGCAGGCCAACCATAGACTGCAAACAGCACAGGGACAGTATTGCTCATCAGTTTCTCCAGCTCTTCTACTTGGCAAAGGTTCCTCTTGATTCCCAGAAGTGATCTTTGAATTCTTTTATATCTCTAGGATTTCCAACAGGAGGCAAGCTCTACTTCAAGCCCTTGGAGAAAACTCCAACAGCAGGATGATGACAGCACAGTCCAGTCCTTTCCTTACCCAAAACAGAAGCAACTACTGCAGGCCAATCCCAACAGCACACAGCACAGGGGCAGTACTCCTCCTCCAGATTTCCCAGTTCTTCTTCCTGGCAGGATCCTTAGCTCAGCAGTAGTATAAAGTTCAGTGGTCTGGGCCCCACTTTTTATAGCACAAATTCCTTTGTTCTCTGGAGAAGCTCTTTGCCCAGCCAAAACCAGTTATGTCCTCTCTAATGCAGCTTCCTGGCAGGAGGTGGAGATGGCAATGTATAAGGCAGACAGGGCCAATTCAGGTGCAAGGGAAATCTCCACCCACCACTCTAAATGCAGACTTGGCCTATTGAGGTGCTAGTGAGAACTCCTCCCCGTACTCTGAATGTAGCCCAGGTCTATTCAGCCCAGCCCTGACTCATTCAGGAAAGGCAGGACACACATCAATCCCCCCCCAATGGCTGTCTGAGAGAACGCACATCCTCAGCCCCTGTCACTCCAAAGACAGACAGTCAATACTCAAACCAGCAGAGGAACACAGGATGACTAAGCAAGAAAATACCCACTTTCTAAAAGTGGTATTTTCAAACACACAATATAGAAATCATCTTTACTAAAAGATGCATTTTTATATTCTGAGTTCAGGCATACTAAACTCCACCTTTCTATCTTGTCCCAATGCAAAGTTATATTTTTAAGAAGTTATAAATAAACTCCTATTCTATCCTATGGGACAGATAGCCTTTCAATAGTGAAAAACTAAATTAGCAGTATTTCACTATCAGGACACGCAACGCACATCAGGGCATTTCCCACCTTTCACAAAAGCTGCACCCTGCCCACAGGCGTACCTTGGGCCTACTGTAGGGGTGTCTTACATATAAGAAAAGGGAAGGTTAGGGCCTGGCAAGTGGGTGCACTTGCCAGGTCAACATGGCAGTACCAAACTGCGCACAGACACTGCAGTGGCAGGTCTGAGTTACATTTACAGGCTGCTCATGTGGCTGGCACAATCATTGCTGCAGGCCCAATAGCAGCATTTGATTTACAGGCCGTGGGCACACACAGTGCACTGTACTAGGAACTTACTAGTAAATCAAATATGCCAATCATGGAATCACTAATCAATCCATAAACACAATTTACTGGGAGAGCATATGCACTTTAGCACTGATCAGCAGTGGTAAATTGCCCAGAGTCAAAAAAAACAACAAAACAGGGTACAAACAGGAGGCCAAAAAGCAAAAAGTCTGGGGATTAACCCGCTGGAAAAGCCAGGTCTAACACAGCTACCTTCCAGCCTCAAGCCAGGGTAGACTAATCAATCCCTTGATAGACTTCCATTCTTGAGGCGATAGAACCTAGACCTGGCCCACAACAGCGGGGCACGTTCTTGTTCTACGCCTTTCTGAACCCAGTTGGATCCCTCTGTCCATACTCTTAGGGCCCACTAAGCTAACCCATGGAAAACCCTTCTCCTCACCTGTGGACACCATCTGTGTAGCACTTACCCATAGCCTACTCACAGGTGTGTCCCAATAGGCAGAAGATACCCACATGGCCAACACAGTGGTGTGGCCCAGTCCACCCCTGGGGTGTTACTTCTGTCCCCCAAGGGACCACTCTGTTCCCCAGGACAGCAAGCCACAGTGGCCACTGACAGTTGTCAGTGATGAGACCCATGCCTTATGCCTCTACGGGCTCTCGTACCTCTGTGGCATCTGAGAGTGGGGGGCAGTAGCCCCAGGTGCCTGGCACCATTTTCCACTCTCCCTCCTGTCTGTTCAAGGATGACATCCTGACACTGACCCCCCAGCCCAAGGTCTGTGCCCTGAGACTGGACAGGGGACTGGGTTGGGCTCTCCCACACCCGGTCCTCCCCCTTGGGGCTCTGCACCCCCCCCCCACCTGGAACGATACCCCTTCCAGATTTGTCAGGGCACCCGTGGCAGGTGTCCTGCACAATTCGCCCACCAGTTCAGGGGTTCTATCCTGCAACTGGGATTCCATCCTAGCGTCTGTACCCTTAGACTGGGCAGGGGTCAGGGGTGAGGCTGCCTTCTCCCCACCCCCCTACTGTGGCCCTGCACCCTCCCACCTGGAGCGGTTCCCCAGAAGGCAAACCGGTAGGGGCACTGTTAGCAGTAGCCACTCCATCCAGGTCAGGGGGACACCCTAAACCTGGACCTCCAACCCAGGGTCGATACCCTTAGGCTGGACCTGTGCCTGGCAACCCAGGTCCTCTGGGGGAGTACACCAAGTCCCCCCCAAGGGAAACACACTCCTCTGGAGTTGTGCAAGAGTTGGTCTGGCGCAGGTTTCCAGCCGCCTGTCCACATGACAGAGCATGAAGACGCCCCAGGCCAGAAGTGGGCTCACCATGGTCAGTCCTGGGGTTCTCTGACCTCAGAGCTGGCAACCCCTGACCCACTGGTCCTTCTACTGGGGACAGCATCCTCCTGCCCCCCTCTCTGGAGTCATATCCTCTCCCAACTGGAGAGGTGCTGCCAGACACCAGAGCTGGTGGAATGCTGGTTATAGCAGTCTCCTCCAGCTCAACTGACACCTTGGGATCCCCCTCAGGGGATCACCTCCCGGTACAGACTAGGCCCCCCTCCTGGTATTCCCTCATGGAACAAACCAGGCCTTTAGACTGGGTTTTGGGCACATCAGCACACATCCCACTCCCACTCCTTCTCCTCTGAGACAGGACATGGGACCTACACCCCTCCCATTACTCTGGGACCTATCTGTGCCACCACAATCTTCCCCACCTCACTTGGTTAGGGAAACCCTGAGCCACCTCCTTCAGGATCACCTCCAGATGCTTCTTCAGACCCTCTGGAATACACCAAAAGGTCTGCCTCCAGTGTGGGCTCCCTGGGGTCAGAGAACTCAAACTCCACCAGGTGTTGGCATAGCTCTGGAAAACAGGGACTTAAAATATGCTCTCCACCAATTGAATCACACAGCCCCACACAGGTGTTAACCAATCTCACCCTTTGCCTCACCATCCAGTGCCTTGCACAAATACCCCCCCTTCACTCTCCTGAGACTGGAAAGACAGTGTCTGATTGTCTCTGTCACTCAACCCACATTCCTCTGGGTAGTCACCAAACTAACGTACCAGGACTTCTATCATGGGGGAACTCCTCTCCCTGCACTTCTCTTCTAGAGTCAGTAGTGTGTCCCTCCCACCACTAGGAATATGACCCCTTGCCAGTTTCGCAATCCACTTCAGGGACACTGCGCACCTCTGGAGCTACCTCATACCCCTGAACCCCCTGGTGTATATTAACCCCCTCCTTCAAGTCAGGCACCACATCTCTGGGTGTGTGTACTTCTTCCTCAGCACCATATAATGCCTTGTTGCTGCCACCATCTCAGCTGGACTCCACCTTCAGCCAGCCATGCTCACTTTCTGATCTACACACATTTCTTTTTCTTGGGTTAAGGTCCTCTTGGCCTCAGTCCTCTCAAGCTTCTCGTCAAGCTCTCTCAGCCTCTGCTCACAAGCTAGAAGCCAGCCATCTTTTTCTGTTTCTCCCTCACTTTCGGGGAAGTCCTCCTCCTCAGACTCCACTGGTAGTGATAGACCCTAGCAAGGTAGCTCATACTGAAATAGGGCTGCCTCTAGATCCTCCCTGGACCTTCTCTTCACTGGCAGCCTCCTTTCTTTGCAGAACACACGTAATTTCTTCATCGTATAAATGAACATGTGCCAGAGGTCAAGTTCCATTTTCTCAAGACTTCACAAGTGCAACAACTAATCAGAGTCTCAGTATCGGGAATACTTCCAGGAGGACACCAGAAACAGAAAAAGACAGTATGTGGTCGTGTAATGGTCTGCACTATACCAGTAGTGTACACCAAATGCAAGTCCAGACCCTCACCGCTGACCACTACTGTTAGAAAGGGGGGTCTCTAGTTGGCAGAGGTAAGTACCTTTGTCCAAATAGTGACCCGATCTTCCTATTCAGGGTAAGGGGGATACACTTCTAAAATAACCCCTGCTCACCCCCTTGGTAGCTTGGCACGAGCAGACAGGCTTATCTCAGAGGCAGTGTGTAAAGCATTTGTGAACATATACAGTAATACAGTGAAAGCACTTCAAATGGACACCACAACAGTTTATAAAAATAAGTTATCTTTATCTAAACCAAAACAAGACCAAAATGACAAAAATCCACAATACAGTACTACAAATATGATTCTTAAATGGTAGAAACTGTTCTGTTCCAAGAAAATGTGGGATGAGACACTTTTACACAAAGTACCTGGGATGCATCAAAAAAGGCAAGCAAAAAGGGTCGGAGGGAAGGTGATGTGTCCGTTCCTTGCTTCGGGGGAGGTGATGCGTCAGTTCCTTACTGCTGCTCAGGGGAGGTGATGCGTCGGTTCCTTACCGGAGAGGGGGGGATGAGTCAGCTTCTTACTGCGTGCGGTTTCTTACTGAATCGCCCAATGATGCGACAGACTTGAAGCTTTGATGCGATGCGTGACTGTTAGACCTGGGATTTCTGGTTGGCTAAGGCTTGCGCCAAAGTCAGGCAGAAACCACCACTCTAGTCAGGGCTGGGGAGTTACACGCCAAAGATAACCCCTGCTCACCCCCTTGGTAGCTTGGCACGAGCAGTCAGGCCTATCTCTGAGGCGATGTGTAAAGCGTTTGCGCGCGCACCCAGCAACAACACCCAAGGCCCACCACAAAGGAAACTCCACACAAGGTATTCTATAAAAATAACCTTTGTATTATACACAACACATTAGATAAAAACACACACTTTACAATGTGCCAACAGGCACGGGCAGAATTTACAAGGGATTATGTACAAGACAGGGCCACCTGGACCACTGTCAGGAATTAGCACTTTTTGGGATATTTAGCACACAAAATATATAAAATCACTGTAGCACAAAAATAATCTGTATAGCACACAACCAGTACTTACTGGTATCGGGGAAGTACCACCTACGTAACCCTAACTACTTTAGGAGACTGTCACGCAGGGAACTAGAACCTCACTAGCACCACCTGTACTAGGAGAAAGCAACAACCACCTACGTATCACAATACCTATAGGGGTAATAGAACGTTACACATGATGCATCACATTCAGAGGTGTAGGGAAGGAAAACACATGATGCCTAAAAACATTCAGAGGTGTAAAGCAATGGAAAACACATGATGCATAAAAACATTCAGAGGTGTAAAAGCAATGGCACATGATGCATCAACACACATTCAGAGGTGCAAGTAGGAACAACTGCGCAAGACTCCACCTGAGCCACCACCTGTGGCAGTCCCTGGGCCAACTGGCCTGGAAGGGGCTAGGACGCCCTGCGTTCAACAAAGTCAGGCTGCGCCAGCTGCGCAGACCAAAACAAGAATGGTCCCCCACCTAAACGTGGCAGCTGCCCACTAAGTGCTGGGCAGCTGGAAAACGAACTTCAGGCACTCTGCGTGCCTCTGGAGCCCTCTCTGGGCTCTGTTCATTAACAATGTGCCCTCAAGAGCTTTCGTGGCTCAGCACAACGTTAGAGCCTCACTGGGCTCGACAAAACACAATCCCCACGTGGGAGCGCTCTGAGCGCTCTGAACACTCAGCTGTGTTCACGTTGGAGCGCCTCGCGCTCTCACAGAAGCATGCCCCCGGAACGTTGGGAGCCTCACGGGCTCAAGGAGAACCAATGCCCCACACGTTGGAGTCCCTCTGGACTCTGCGCCACTCGGAATGCCCCCTCAGAACGTTGGAGCCTCACGGGGCTCTTCACACTGCCCCCGCACCCTCTCAGCACAGGCGCGGAGTCCCCCAGCCCTTTTAAACACTCACCGGGCCATTGCTCTGGGGACTCCCGCGTCGTCTCCTCGTTCTCTCGGCTCCGGGCACAGGAGGGCTCCCGCTCCTCGGGAATCCTCTACTCTCGTCAGCACTCCGGTCGGGGCAGCAGCGTCTCGCTGCCTCGCGTCCTCCTCTCAGTCCAGCGCGGGCTCCCGCCTGGATCGTACTCTCGGTCAGAACGCACCGGGGCACAGGGTAGGCTCCTGCCTGCTCCGGGGCTTGGAGCAGCCGCGACGCTGCAGTAGGAGGCGGGGTAGGCTCCCGCCCTCCTTTCCTAAGTTCCGGTTGTCCCGGAGGCCCGCCCTCAGCCGCCTGACTTCCTGGTTCAGCCCGGGCTGCAGCGGTGATTATTCCGGCCGTAAGAGGGGTAGGCTCCCTCGAAATAAACGCACATAAGCGGGGTGGGCACCCGCAGGCTGAATCAAAGCGCTTCACAGCGCTATAAGGTGAGCCAGCGCTCGCAGCGCTGCACGGCTCAGGAAAGCGCTCCCAGCGCTATAAAGATAGCAAGCCCAGGGAAAACAGCGTGCACAGCGCTCCCAAGTCCAGGAAGCGCTCCCAGGCGCTATAAGCAATGTCCAGCAACCAAAAAGGTCCTTCAGAGAGCAGGGGGCAAAGGCTGGGCCCAGAGCCAGCTCACAGGGCCCTCCAGCAGGGAGGCAGTCCCCAGTGGCGGTCTCTCCTGGCGCCCAGCAGCAGCAGGCCCCCCCTCAAGTGGATCCTGCAAGAGAACAACATGTAAGGGGACACAGCCCCTTTTTATACAGTACAAGGCTTTGTCTAAGGTGCAGGGAAGGGGCGAACCAGTTCCAGCAGGTTCCTGAGCACTTTGTTTTGCTCAGCCCCTCTCCCTATTCACTGGCAGGGCTAGGGTCATTAGACGCACCACAGGGGCCGGCGCCAGCATTGTGTGGGGGAAGCCCTGTCCTATTCAGGACCCAGGTACACTCCTCCCCAGCCATCAACATGCTAACTCCCCATTCACCACTGGGTGACTCCTCCTGACTCTGGGGAATTCCCTAGTCCGTCACCTGACCTCACCAGCCAATCGCCAGACAAGCCACACATTTCAGACTGCACACTGAAGTGCCCTCTTCTAGAAGTGGCACTTCCACACCAGGTACATGCACGCCGCACACATCAACGCGCAGCATTCACTCCCACGAGTCCGCACATACCAAACACGGGCCTGCACACTCCACGCATCAGGAACTACCGGGACACATACATTCCCCCATGCATTCCTATGGGAGGGCAGGCCAACCTCACAACACGCACGCACTTTACCCTGAGACACAGCGGTAAAGTGCGCAGAAACCAAAATCCATTACACCAAGTCACAATATTAAGCAAAAAGTCTCGGGGGTGAACCTGCCAGAAGGGCCAAGTCCAACACGACCCCCTTCCAGCCAAAACGCAGGGTAGACCAATCACCACCGTGATGGTCTTCCCTGCTTGGGGCGATAAAACACGGACGCAGGCCCGCAACGGCAGGGACACTCTCCGGTTTTACGCCACTCTGAACTCACAGGGTTTCCTCTGAAAAAACTCGGCGGACCAACTGGGCTACCCCCCTGGTACTCCTCAGCTGTCCGTGGCCAGGACCAGGCCCTAGACCACCTAGGCGCCACTGGTCCTTGCCTAACCACAGAGTGGGGGGTAGTAACCCCTGGCACATAGTGACCATTTTCCACTCTACCCCTCATCAGGGCAGTTCTAAACTGCCACTGATCCTCCAGCCTAGGGTCCGTACCCTCAGACTGACCAAAAGTCACGGGTGAGGCTCTCCTCCCCCTACCTCTTCTCCTAGGGTTCCGCCCTCTCTTCCTCTGAGAGGCGACCCCGTAACATAACTCACCAACCAGCTCAGGACCCCTCCCTGAGAACTGGTCTCCCAACCTAGGGTTTACCCCCTCAGGTTGCACCGGGGTCAGAGGTGGGCTCTCCCACCCTCTGCACCCCCTTCCAGAGTCCTGCTCCCTACCAACTGGGGCGGTCCCTCTGGAAGAAGAACCGGTCAGGACACTGGTTACAGTAGTCAGACCCTTCAGGTCAGGCTGCTCCTGAACCTGGCCTCCCAACCTCTGGTCTAGAACCTTCGGTGGAATAATTGCCTGGCACTCCAGGACTTCTGGGGATTTGCACACCATCCCCCCGAGAGTAACATATGCCTCATATGTTGCATGACCGTCTGCCTGGCGCAGATCTCCCGTCCCCTGTCCACCTGACAGTGCGCGAAGATCCCCCAGGCCAGACGTGTAGTCGCCATGGTCACTTCTAGGGGACTCAGCCCTCCCGGCTGGTCCCTGACCCACTGGCTCCTCCACCGGGGAACACAGCCCCATGCCACTCCTCTCGCTGGACTTCTGTACCCTCCCTACTGGAGCTGTACTGCCAGACACTAGAACCACAGGAGCCCTGTTTACAGGCGCTCCCGGTCCTCTACTCACTAGGTGATCCTCCTCAAATGGGCTAACAGGGCAGCCTAGGTCCCCAACTTGGTGTTCCCTCATGAAACCACCCAAGTCCTGAGGCAGGGTTTCGTACGTCTGGGGACCCTCAGTCACCCACTTACTCCCACTCCACTGAGCCAGGCCGTAAGCCCCTACACCCTCCTCGCTATACTGGGACCTAGCTGGGCTACACGGAGCCTCTTCCACCACGCTGGGCTGGAAGATCCCTGAACCACTACTTTTGGAGTCACACCCTAATGACTCTAGCGAACCTTGGGCCCTTTCCCAACGGTCTGCTTCCTCTGCAAGGTCCCAAACATCTAAGGCGTCACACCCCAACAGGTGTTGGCGCAATCCGGGATAAAGACTACGGCATAGCTGCTCTTTCATAACCAGACCCAACAGTCCGCAATAACCACCTCCCGGGCTGGCCCTCACCCACTCAGTCAGTGATTTATCGCAATCATCCAAAAACTTCTCCCAAGACTGGTGAGACAGTTTCCTACTGCTTCTGAATTTCAACCTACATTCCTCCTCTCGGGAACTAGGTACCAGACTGGGGGGACTGGGACTTCCTATACTGAAATCTATCTCGCTGCCACCACTGGACTCAACCCTCCCTGGGGAGCCCAGAAAACTACGACTGCGCGCAGGGGATTGTCTACTCTCCAGCGCTGATTTCTCCCTGGTGAAGGCCCTCTCAGCCTCCTCTATCCTCTCCTGCGCTAAGACCCTCTCGGTCTCCAGCTTCTTCTCCTCTATATTCAGCTGCGCCAACCCCCGGGCATGCTCTAACCTGAGCTTCTCCATGGCCAGCTGATGCTCCCTCTCTTCCCTCCTATCTACCCACTCCTCTGGGGACAGGGAAAGGGATGGGGTGCTGCTCCTGACACTGGACCCAGCAAGGGACTCCCTATCTATGGGGTCTTCACTCTCTACTGGCGTCCCTGTCAGGTAACCTTCCTCCTCTTCAGATTCCTCAGGGCTCCCCTCAGACCCACCACCCTCTCGGCGTGCGGCCCGGGCCCTATCTTCCTCGCTGCGCTCTCGCTCCCACTCCTCCTTTTGCCAAAGGATCAGGTTGTCCCTCAGTTTGGACTGGGTATCTGACTCACCCACCTCTATGTCCCTCTCCTCACAGAACCTTACCAGCTCCAACCTACTGTACCTAAACAGACTACAGAAGTTAAAAGCAGGCTCCATTTTGGCGGACGTTCCTGAGAAGAGTTCAACACAAGGAACCTGGGGGTCGGAGCTACACAGGAGTACACAATTCACAAAAGGTTTCAGTGAGCTCTCTATCCTGGAGAACTCACACTCACTGTCTAGTGCCCCCCACACCATCCACACACAACCCTCCCCTCGGACTGGTAAGGCAGTTTCTACCACCCCTGATCCCTCAACCTGACCACCACGTGACACAGGTACCAAACTCTGGGCGCAGGGCGGGGGACAAATGTACTGGACACAATAACACAATGATACCTTCAGAAGAAATAAAGGAACTTCAAAAACAATAATCCCTAAAATGTGATTTATCTAATGCAGAGTTTTGTGGTGTAGCCAGTCGCTGCTGCGGTACAGCGCAAACGCAAGTCCAAATCCCACCGCTGATCACCAATGTTAGACCTGGGATTTCTGGTTGGCTAAGGCTTGCGCCAAAGTCAGGCAGAAACCACCACTCTAGTCAGGGCTGGGGAGTTACACGCCAAAGATAACCCCTGCTCACCCCCTTGGTAGCTTGGCACGAGCAGCCAGGCCTATCTCTGAGGCGATGTGTAAAGCGTTTGCGCGCGCACCCAGCAACAACACCCAAGGCCCACCACAAAGGAAACTCCACACAAGGTATTCTATAAAAATAACCTTTGTATTATACACAACACATTAGATAAAAACACACACTTTACAATGTGCCAACAGGCACGGGCAGAATTTACAAGGGATTATGTACAAGACAGGGCCACCTGGACCACTGTCAGAAATTAGCACTTTTTGGGATATTTAGCACACAAAATATATAAAATCACTGTAGCACAAAAATAATCTGTATAGCACACAACCAGTACTTACTGGTATCGGGGAAGTACCACCTACGTAACCCTAACTACTTTAGGAGACTGTCACGCAGGGAACTAGAACCTCACTAGCACCACCTGTACTAGGAGAAAGCAACAACCACCTAATAGAACGTTACACATGATGCATCACATTCAGAGGTGTAGGGAAGGAAAACACATGATGCCTAAAAACATTCAGAGGTGTAAAGCAATGGAAAACACATGATGCATAAAAACATTCAGAGGTGTAAAAGCAATGGCACATGATGCATCAACACACATTCAGAGGTGCAAGTAGGAACAACTGCGCAAGACTCCACCTGAGCCACCACCTGTGGCAGTCCCTGGGCCAACTGGCCTGGAAGGGGCTAGGACGCCCTGCGTTCAACAAAGTCAGGCTGCGCCAGCTGCGCAGACCAAAACAAGAATGGTCCCCCACCTAAACGTGGCAGCTGCCCACTAAGTGCTGGGCAGCTGGAAAACGAACTTCAGGCACTCTGCGTGCCTCTGGAGCCCTCTCTGGGCTCTGTTCATTAACAATGTGCCCTCAAGAGCCTTCGTGGCTCAGCACAACGTTGGAGCCTCACTGGGCTCGACAAAACACAATCCCCACGTTGGAGCGCTCTGAGCGCTCTGAACACTCAGCTGTGTTCACGTTGGAGCGCCTCGCGCTCTCACAGAAGCATGCCCCCGGAACGTTGGGAGCCTCACGGGCTCAAGGAGAACCAATGCCCCACACGTTGGAGTCCCTCTGGACTCTGCGCCACTCGGAATGCCCCCTCAGAACGTTGGAGCCTCACGGGGCTCTTCACACTGCCCCCGCACCCTCTCAGCACAGGCGCGGAGTCCCCCAGCCCTTTAAAACACTCACCGGGCCATTGCTCTGGGGACTCCCGCGTCGTCTCCTCGTTCTCTCGGCTCCGGGCACAGGAGGGCTCCCGCTCCTCGGGAGTCCTCTACTCTCGTCAGCACTCCGGTCGGGGCAGCAGCGTCTCGCTGCCTCGCGTCCTCCTCTCAGTCCAGCGCGGGGTGGGCTCCCGCCTGGATCGTACTCTCGGTCAGAACGCACCGGGGCACAGGGTAGGCTCCTGCCTGCTCCGGGGCTTGGAGCAGCCGCGACGCTGCAGTAGGAGGCGGGGTAGGCTCCCGCCCTCCTTTCCTAAGTTCCGGTTGTCCCGGAGGCCCGCCCTCAGCCGCCTGACTTCCTGGTTCAGCCCGGGCTGCAGCGGTGATTATTCCGGCCGTAAGAGGGGTAGGCTCCCTCGAAATAAACGCACATAAGCGGGGTGGGCACCCGCAGGCTGAATCAAAGCGCTTCACAGCGCTATAAGGTGAGCCAGCGCTCGCAGCGCTGCACGGCTCAGGAAAGCGCTCCCAGCGCTATAAAGATAGCAAGCCCAGGGAAAACAGCGTGCACAGCGCTCCCAAGTCCAGGAAGCGCTCCCAGGCGCTATAAGCAATGTCCAGCAACCAAAAAGGTCCTTCAGAGAGCAGGGGGCAAAGGCTGGGCCCAGAGCCAGCTCACAGGGCCCTCCAGCAGGGAGGCAGTCCCCAGTGGCGGTCTCTCCTGGCGCCCAGCAGCAGCAGGCCCCCCCTCAAGTGGATCCTGCAAGAGAACAACATGTAAGGGGACACAGCCCCTTTTTATACAGTACAAGGCTTTGTCTAAGGTGCAGGGAAGGGGCGAACCAGTTCCAGCAGGTTCCTGAGCACTTTGTTTTGCTCAGCCCCTCTCCCTATTCACTGGCAGGGCTAGGGTCATTAGACGCACCACAGGGGCCGGCGCCAGCATTGTGTGGGGGAAGCCCTGTCCTATTCAGGACCCAGGTACACTCCTCCCCAGCCATCAACATGCTAACTCCCCATTCACCACTGGGTGACTCCTCCTGACTCTGGGGAATTCCCTAGTCCGTCACCTGACCTCACCAGCCAATCGCCAGACAAGCCACACATTTCAGACTGCACACTGAAGTGCCCTCTTCTAGAAGTGGCACTTCCACACCAGGTACATGCACGCCGCACACATCAACGCGCAGCATTCACTCCCACGAGTCCGCACATACCAAACACGGGCCTGCACACTCCACGCATCAGGAACTACCGGGACACATACATTCCCCCATGCATTCCTATGGGAGGGCAGGCCAACCTCACAACACGCACGCACTTTACCCTGAGACACAGCGGTAAAGTGCGCAGAAACCAAAATCCATTACACCAAGTCACAATATTAAGCAAAAAGTCTCGGGGGTGAACCTGCCAGAAGGGCCAAGTCCAACAGTGACGGTCCAGTATGATGAGATGCGTGAAAACCCGAGATGCACTGCGTAACTTTAGCCGCGTCCCCTCGATGCATCTGCTCTTCTCCAATAGGGAATCTGTCAGAATCGGTGCGGTGATCTCGGACATCGGAGATCGTAAATTGGTGTTGTACAACTTTCTGCTCTTGCGAAGAAAGAATGCAGCAGATGCATGCAGTTGCATGCTATGCCAAAAATCTTCCTACCAAAGGAAGAAGAAGGGAGAGAATGTGGCCTTACGGCTAGAGTAGTTGACCTCATTGCTGGGGAACCAGGTTCGAGTCTCAGCAACTATCTATGCTCCACATCCTGTGATTCTGGGCAAATCACTTAATCTCCCTGTACATAACAACAATCTATGCTCCACATCCTGTGATTCTGGGTAAATCACTTAATCTCCCTGTGCATAACAAAAATGAATGTGTCCAACTGGTGCTCATGTAAAGCGCTCTGATATCCTCATGTCTAGTTCGCGCTGTAGAAAACTCTAATTTAAAAAAAAGTAACAATGATTCAGTGAGTTAATTCTGGATTCATAAACAAAATACGAAGCACAATGCTATTTGCTTAATTTTTGCCAAATGTCACTGGTTACCCAAGTGATCCCTCCATGTCGATGCAGCTTGTTAACACAATCACCGTGAAGATAATTAAGGGGCTCATTTACAAGCCCCTTGCGCCGCCGGTGCGTCACTTTTAATATAGGAAAAAGTGACGTAATGGCGGGACAAGGGGCTTGTAAATAAGCCCCTTAGGTTTTTTTTTTAAGGCCAGAGTGCACCAAAGTGTTGAGATCTAAGGGGGAGTCCTTCAGGTTCATGAGCTGCCCTCCAGCTGTGCAGCTCAGCTGTAAAATCGATATCTGGAACTTTGATTTCAAAAGCAAGTTAATAAAGTTCAGGACACCTCTTTACAGGCAGCTTCACAGCTCGGATATTATTTTCGACCTGTCAGAACACCAAGGCTTCCTGGCTTTGGAAGAGAGAGATAACATGGCCCCATGACATGTTGAGAGGTTTGTGATGGATTCAAGGCAGGCGGTGATCTGAGTACAGTTTGATAAGTTACAGTACAGCTCCCGGATACTTTTTTTCTTTTGCTGCAGTCAGTCCGCACTGATATGTCCAGTTTGTATAGGGAAGTCAAAACCACACCGATTTCAGAACTACATGTGTGTACTGTACAACCCTGTCACCTTATAATCCAGTGCTCAATTAAAATAAGTATGTAGACTGGCGTGATTGACTGTATCCCAAAAATAATACACACACACCTGCAGCCCCGACTGCTCCCTCCCCGAGGCAACGAGCCGCCGTCGTGCATCACGACGCCATATTCATTCGAACTGAGGGCCTCCGTAAACCAGGTGTACAATGTAGATTAAAACTGCATGCATTTTGAGGGTGAAATGATTTGACTAAGCAGTAATTCAAGGGGTGGCACGAATCTCAGAGACCTCTCAATATAATTGGCGAAGGGAGTGCCTACTTTTCCAGTAGGCCACTCAGTGAAAAGGCTATTGGTGTGTGGAAGCTTGCACTCTTGACTTTTGGAAGCCCCTTCAACTTTAACAAACAATACATTCACCAAAAGTGTCGATTTCTTTTACTGATGTCATAAATCAGTCATTACCCTATTGGCCATTCAGTTTCTGAGTTACTCTCTCACTCCTCTGAGTCAATATCAGTTAAGATCAGTTGAAATAAGGGATGCGAATGTGTGTGTTCTGTTGAAGAAGATGCAGTCGCAAGCGAGGAATATACTGATACATCAATGTGTAAGGGTGGAAAATCGTTTCCACTTAACCCTTTAGCTAACTCTCCTCCTAAAAATGCGATCGACAAGCCTGACAGGGAGAAGGCGGGTTCAAGAGAACTGATTGCTATTATCTGCCACCATGAGTTTATTGATTTATTCTCTAATGCTAGTTCTGCAAACTCATTGACTAGGTCCTGGCTTCTGCCTCTCTCTATAGAGTTCTGGCGCTAAGGATAGTGACGTCTCGGGACATAAAAAGAATAACTTTAGTGAGCCAAACAGACATGTGTAGTACAAGGAACTATCAAGCTATGTAAATAAAAAAAAAGGCATTAGGAGAAAGCATGTCCTGCAGGCAGGACAAAGCTATTTGAAAAAATAGTGCTTGAAGCCTGTAATTAAAGCCTACTGAGTAACAACACACTTAACAGGGGGTGTCGCCATGAGAGGTTACAAAATGAGACAAGGCGGTACTAAGGTGGAACTACTAAGCCTTTTGACCATTGAACAGCCACAGTTTATAGTGGACAATGCCACAAGCCAAAGAAAAATATGGGCGGAGAGTGGGCGGAGCTTCAAGTCCCTCCCTCAATACAGCATGCCTCGCAGAGCCGCGCATGCGCTGCCCAGGCTTGACCTAAAAAATTGAGTTAAAAGACAAGAGCTGCTGAGACTGCAGGAGGATGAGTGTGTTCAAGAGGTGAAATGGGCCTAAGCTACTCCAATTCAGACCAGTAGCGCTCCTTGACATGGAGTGAGGTTTCATTGATTTAGGGTTAAAGCAATACTTAATTTGTGTCTGTGGTTGTAGGTGGAGGCAACCAACACTTTTGTTCGAAGATCAGGACTTAAGTTTCATCATCAGAAACTGAGTGTGAGCAAGAGGGAGAGAAAGGCAGAAAAAGGAGAAGACGGGAGGAAGAAAATGACAGGAAAACAGTGACAAAGGGAGAAAGCAGGGATTAAAAAAGAGAACCTGCAAGAGTGGGATGAAGAAACAGGAAGTGTAGGGTGGTGGAAAAAAGAGGCATAAAGCGGAATCAAGTCTAGGGAACCCTAGATTTTGACCGCACCGTTGGAAGGCTTCTAAGAACAACTTTGGGCCCTGCACTTTTTTTTTCATTACAGATTGAGGACTAGCTGAAAAGAAGCTACAGTTTAGATTAGCATGGATGCAGTGCATTTGAGTCTACGTTTAGACTTTGGTATCTCCTGCCTGCCTGCTGTACTTTTTGGGGGTTTTACCAGTGCGGATACCTGGGGGGCAGATTTACAAGCCCCTTGCGCCACTTTTGCATCACTTTTCCCATGTTAAAAGTGACGCGAAAGTGGCTCAAGGTGCTTGTAAATCTGCCCCCTGGTGTGCATCACTTACTACACACGAGGCGCACACAATGCGCTGCGCAGCTGGCTCCACTTCAGACTTTTAAAATGCAGATGGGCAGATTTAAAAGCCCCTTGCTCCACTTTTGCGTCACTTTTCCCATATTAAAAATGACGCAAAAGTGGCACAAGGGGCTTGTAGATCTGCCCCAGACTTAGCTGACTGCGACGCAGAGCTTTCGCCCTTTAAAGTTTGAATGCAAGTATGTGAACCAGGCGCTTTATTGAACATGGGGCATTTCTGCGCTGTTTAACAGCTGGGGGTTCGAAGGTGCATTTGTACCTTGGATGAAGGTGCGCCCATTCTGATACGTCTGCATTGAAGGGCAACAGTGGTTTGTGGCCCTATGAAGTGGAATTTAAGCGAGGGCTCGATCAGTGGGCAAAGGTTTTTTTGGGGCGAGCTGGGGTGGTGCATGCAGGACTATTTTTACCTATATGTTTTGCACAGGTATACGAATTGTTCTTCAGGTAGATTGTGTGAGGATGAACAGGATATCATATGTACGTGGATGTTTGTGGTTTTTGCGTCTAAAGAAAGACCTGGCATGTTGATAGACTGGATCTGGCTATCCCTCAGACAAGGGTTTTTTAATACCAAGGTTATCTTATCTCCTTTGCACTACTGATGCCTGAAGTATGATAGGCAAAAAATCAGCCAGACTGGGTGAAAATCTCAACAAGAGGCAAGTTGAATTCCTGGGTTTTAGTGACCACGCAACCATAAGCTGGCATGTGAAATGGCCAGGTATTCACGTCACTACCTTTTCTCATTCAAAACCCACTATAGGAAGAAAAAACGGGATAACACTCAAGTGGGAGAGCATTGATGAGAATGTACTCATTCCACAGGTAATCTCAAACACAATGAATGAAATAGAAATATGTCTTGACCCAAATCAGGATCCAGGGTCCACCATTGAAGCCTTCAAAACTATCCTGCAAGAGGCAAAAAGTAACCTCTCTAAGAGTTGCGGGCCTCGTAAATCTAGGAGACCGAAATGGTTCGACCATGAGTGCACTAAAGCACTTTCTGACTTACACCGTGCACTCAGGTTTGTACCAAAAGATCCCCTACTTGTGAAACAGGCAGGTATAAGTTATTTGATGGCAAGGAAGAATTGAATAAATAATTTGAAAGTAGAAGCCTGGGAGAAATTATTGGGTCCATCTGTCACAAATAATGTAAGGAATTTTGGCAAATGATTAACGCCCCATTTTAAAATCTAATGCAGAGCCTAGTTTGGATATGCATGTGGATGAGGACTCTTGGGTGGCACACTCCCCTAACATCTTTAATGTACCTCTAGCGACCACAGGGCCTATGGATGCAGAGTCTGTCCCATTTTCTATTAATACCCTCGCTTTTGATAACTGGGAGGTACGTATAGCCCTGGATCAAAGTTCCAGCAATAAGTGCTCTAATAGATTTTTTTCACAGACTGCCCTGACCTTTGGAGTCTGCTGCTCACTAACACTTTTAATTCAATAGCAAGAGAGAGACCTTCTGCCTCCTGGCTTAAAGCCATTTTAGTTCCAATTTTTAAAAAAGGTGACAAGCAAGACCCTAGGAATTACAGACCTACAGACCTCTTTCCCTCCTAGATAGCACGGCAAAATTAATGGGCAGAGTACTATTAAATAGATTGGAGACATGGTCATCGACAAATAATATCCTGATCCCTGCACAATATGGGTTTCAAAAAGAAAGCGGCACACAAGATCAATGCCTGAATTTGAGCCTGCCCATAGCAAAGTATACTCATGCGAAGCAAGGCAATTTCTACCTGTCCTTTATGGACCTCAGTACGGCCTTTGATTGTGTATCTCACCCACAGCTTTGGAGAATTATGAGGGACATGGGGGTAGACTAGGCAGTGATTACCTTTATTAGACAATTGTACTCACAGGCTGAAGCATGTGTTAGGTATGGGTCACAGGGAGAATGCACTTGGTGGTTTCCAGTAAAGAGAGGAGTTCGCCAAGGGTGCGTTCTCGCACCTTTTTTTATTTTCGCTGTATACTAATGGGGTGGAGTCTAAATTACTAGAAACAGCGATAGATGTGCCCAGAATAAGGAAGTTGCACATCCCAATTTTATTATATGCAGATGATGCACTTTTAATTGCGTGAACGGGAAGATCCCTCCAGACAATGTTAAACACTTATGTGGATTTTATGAAAGGTTTGGATCTCCGTACAAATGAATCCAATTCATTTGTTTTAATTGCAGGGGAAAAACTGAGTAAACCACCATCCTTTTTTATCTCAAGTCGTAAAGTGGCACAGACGGAGTCTTTCCCATACCTAGGAATCACTTTCGACAATAAGGCATCATGAAGGAGTATGGTAGAGAACCGTGGGATTATGTTAGAAAAGAGCACTAATGCTATTTGCTCATTCTCAAATAAACTGGGAACAAGAAACCCAGACATTTTAAGAAAGGTCTATGGGGCTAAATCAAGAGCAGTAGCCACGTATGGTGCAGGGGTATGGGGCCATGTTGACACAAAGAGGATCCAAATAATAGAGGATATGTTTTGGAAATCAATGATGAGTCTCCTCACCGGTTGTCCCAATTTTAATTTCTATGAAGAACTAAGCATCCCTTATATAATTGATTGGATAAATATTGCTCCCATCCTTTTATGGCCCTCAGTTTGGGGTAGAGACACATTGTCATTGACCTAACAAATATCACGGGATTGCCTATCCCTTGAGTACAAGGAGAACATTTTATGGCTAAAGTTTGTGAAAGATACTTTATACACTCTTGATTTAGGTAGCTTATTTAAATAGCCAGAAAAATGTGACTCTGTCTCGAAACAACTACTAAAGACCTGTTTTATGATCGCTGCTAAAGAAGGGAGATTGAACGTACAGCGTAATAAACCTACCGTTAGAGAACATGTTGAAGGGCCATTGCAGGTTGAGGGGATATCCCCCTATCTGGACTTTGTAACAATCCCACGGCACAGGTTTATTTTGCTAAGGTTTCGGTTCAATTATATCCCTTGCATATTGGGCCACCTTGCTGGTATCTTTTCTTCGAACGATCTCCCATGTTGCCCATGTGATGACACTTCACTTTTTCTGTACATTTTATTGTAACCAAAGGAAAAGGTTTTTAATTCCGCTTTTACGTAAGCACAATTTTAGATAATGTTGTTTGGCTCTGTATTTTTTATGTACGCTGCCTGATCCGCTAACCTGTTACAGTGTTGTCTCTTTTTTATGTATGTGTCTCAAATCCAGGAAATCATTTATTGACTGATACTAATGAATTGCTTCTTTTAACATTTTTAACAGTGATGTATACATACTTTTATGATTAACTTGTATTAATCGAATAAAGTCATTTTGATGAGGGGAACAACCTTTACAATGCAACTTTTACAACGCACTACACTTACAACGCATTTTTTACAACGCACAATCCATTACAACGCATGACTTTACAACGCATGACATTACAACGCATTTTTAAAAACTACCTTTACAACGCATTCCATTACAACGCATACTACCATTACAACGCATAACATTACAACGCATAATATTACACTACACTATCCAACACTTACCCTACTGTTGCACCCCCTGGAGTTAGAATAGTAATTTTTACCCCTATACTATCCAACACTTACCCTACTGTTGCACCCCCTGGAGTTAGAATAGTAATTTTTACTCCTATACTATCCAACACTTACCCTACTGTTGCACCCCCTGGAGTTAGAATAGTAATTTTAACCCCTATACTATCCAACACTTTCCCTACTGTTGCACCCCCTGGAGTTAGAATAGTAATTTTTACCCCTATACTATCCAACACTTTCCCTACTGTTGCACCCCCTGGAGTTAGAATAGTAATTTTTACCCCTATACTATCCAACACTTTCCCTACTGTTGCACCCCCTGGAGTTAGAATAGTAATTTTTACCCCTATACTATCCAACACTTTCCCTACTGTTGCACCCCCTGGAGTTACAATAGTAATTTTTACCCTTATACTATCCAACACTTTCCCTACTGTTGCACCCCCTGGAGTTAGAATAGTAATTTTTACCCCTATACTATCCAACACTTTCCCTACTGTTGCACCCCCTGGAGTTAGAATAGTAATTTTTACCCCTATACTATCCAACACTTTCCCTACTGTTGCACCCCCTGGAGTTAGAATAGTAATTTTTACCCCTATACTATCCAACACTTTCCCTACTGTTGCACCCCCTGGAGTTAGAATAGTAATTTTTACCCCTATACTATCCAACACTTACCCTACTGTTGCACCCCCTGGAGTTAGAATAGTAATTTTTACCCCTATACTATCCAACACTTACCCTACTGTTGCACCCCCTGGAGTTAGAATAGTAATTTTAACCCCTATACTATCCAACACTTACCCTACTGTTGCACCCCCTGGAGTTAGAATAGTAATTATTACCCCTATACTATCCAACACTTACCCTACTGTTGTACCCCCTGGAGTTAGAATAGTAATTTTTACCCCTATACTATCCAACACTTACCCTACTGTTGCACCCCCTGGAGTTAGAAAAGTAATTTTTACCCCTATACTATCTAATACTTACCTTAAATGCAATTTAATATTATGCGTTGTAATGGTATGCGTTGTAATGGTAGTATGCGTTGTAATGGAATGCGTTGTAAAAGTAGTTTTTAAAAATGCGTTGTAATGTCATGCGTTGTAAAGTCATGCGTTGTAATGGATTGTGCGTTGTAAAAAATGCGTTGTAAGTGCATGCGTTGTAAAAGTGTGCGTTGTAACGACATACATCCTTTTGATGATGATGATAGGCAAAAAAGACATGAAAAAGTACCTCCAGTGTCAGTTTTCTAGCACAAGCCAGGCATATGGGGGAGGGAGAACCACTCCTTCCTCTAGTCAGGGCAAATCAGCTTTCAAGAGTGGGCACAAATCCATTCCTGACCTGTCAGTGGTCACCATGTTGTGTTATGTTATGTTATGTTAGATACTTGTAAAGTGCATGGGTGTCCCCGCAATGGGGCCTCCCATATTGGTATGTGTAGGTGTATTGATTATATGCAGAACTCTCGGTGGGTGGTTACATACAGAAGTAGTGGTAAAGAGGGTTTATAATGATTTCAACCAATAGTTAACAGTAAAATACATATACAATTTTAGATAGTTGATACATTTACTTCCTGTAAGGGGTCCAAACAGGTACTAGAATGCAACTCTGGAATGCAGCCGCTACATATTCAAATATGGTGATAAAATTCGATTGGATACGATTAAGCATTTGTCATTTACATAGTGGTAGGAAATTAAATTTATTGAATAACATTTTTTATTGATTAAATTATTGATATTAGAGGACCTCTTTGAAGCTATTGTGGTGCAAGGCAAGGATATGTGCATGTTTTTTTAAAGGTGTAAAGCTTTTTAAGCTTATTTCACTGAAACGTAATTGTTGTCGCATTTTGTGGGCTGGTGAATTGTCCTTTTCCAGCAACAACTTTTTGAAGTCAGTGCTACCGTGTTTTGGTGGTCTGACTGCCAGCTAGTATAGATCATTGGGTTTCATTGCAAAACCATTTACTCGACACCAAACTGATGCAATGTGAGGAAGAGGGTATGCGCGAAACCCATATTTTTGTATCGTGTCCAGATTTGTTCATATGGGCTAGTGCCATTTCTTAGGGCTACCTACTCAGGCTCTAGTTATGATAGGCATGCAAACTGCACAGCCTCTAGGGTGCAAACTGCAAACATGATGAGTACTGACTGCTCTGTGGTTTGGTATTTATCGAGACTTGGCCTTCGTTTTGTACAGGTCTGGAACATTTGACTAGAATAGATGTGGTTTTGTGAAAATTGTGGTTGATTAGTGAATATCAGTTTGCCCGTTGTGTTGATAAAGATGGATATTGCGTGCTGGAAGTCAAACTTCCTAGCATCCACATCATAAACCAGCCAGGGCTAGGCAGCTCACTGCCAGTTGACCTAGTATACCTGCTACTGTGGCATGAATGATGCAAAATGGTGGTTCTGTAATACAGACGGGAAATTTAAGGTATCTACAAGGAAGTTTGGCATAGCCCTATCGAAGGCCAGACCAAGAGTGAAATGCAAGCACTATTTTCCCACTAGTGGTGCTCACCACTAAAGGTTCTGTTTGTTTGATGTCCTCCCCTACCACTGCCGTTAATGGAATTACCCAGGTGGTAAAGACAGGGCTGGCACTGCACAAGATGATGCCTGCCTTCTGCGAGCCACAGCATTGGGTTTCCTTGAAGCCTGCCGCTAACGTCACGATGAAATGCATGGAGGGAGTTTTGAAAGCCCTCCAACGTTGGCTAAGAGGGGACTTCTTACCACTTTTGTGGAGGAAAAAGTTCCCACCAGGCTCAGACAATCCCATTTTTTGTAAAAGCGCCCTATACGGTGCTTTCATGTTAATGTCAGCCACGCTCCTTTCTTTATATGAGCCGTGCCTAAAGAAAGGGCATGGCCGCCATTAACACAAAAGCGTCATATTGGGCACTTTTACAAAAAAAGCAACTGTGTGTCAAGCCTATTTCCCTTTTGGAAGGAGCAGTCAAAATTATCTGTAAAATTGAATGAAATAGACTCCAAGGCTGGTTGGACAAGGACAATATTTTAACTGAGGTGCAGGCTGGCTTTAGGTCATTCCATCCCTTTGGTTGTATCTGTTATGCAACCAGTATGCTGTAATCTAGCATTCATTGATCTGAAGTCAGCATTTGACCTTGTTGATTGTACAAGGTTACGGCAATTGCTGGCTATGTAGGGGTTAGAGGGCTCTGTTATAGGAGTAATAATTGCCCTCCACACATGCAACAAGGCCAAAGTTAGGTATGGACCAACAGGTGAATGTAGTGAAACATTCCCTGTAGAAAAGATGTACAACAAGTATGTGTGCTAGCATCTCTACTTTTTAGCCTTTGCTTAAATAATGCAGTTGATCAACTATTGGAGAATCCTATTGATGTCCCCATAAAAGCTGGCCAGAATGTTCCAAGTCTCCTTTGTACAGATTATTCCATTTTGCTAGCTCAAACAGAAAATACGTGCATAGATTGAGGAACAATTTTGTGACTATTGTAATAGGAGGACCCTCAGCTTTAATTGTAGTAAGAGTAAGGTTATGTCACTAGGATCGCCTAGGGACTGAAAAGAAAGCTACTGATAAATGACAATCATATGGAGCATGTATATTTCTATGATTACCTGGGGGTAGGATTTGCAGATCAACTTAGTTGGAAGGACAAGATAATGAAGGTCAAAACAGTCTTACTCCAGTCTGCCGGGCGGTATTCAAATTTTGGCAAAATTCAGGTTCCCAAAGTATTTGTAGCATACTCCAGATATGACCATGCCAGAAACCTAGGAATCATCATTGACAACAAGCTCACCATGAAATCACAGATCAACGCTGTCTCCTCCGCCTGCTTCCTTACTCTGCGCATGCTGTCTAAGATCTTCAAGTGGCTACCCCTACACATGAGACACACCGTGACGTGACACAGGCCCTCATCACCAGACGACTGAACTACAGCGACGCTCTCTAAGTAGGAACCTCCGCACACCTCCTGTAGAGACTTCAGACCATACAGAATGCCACAGCCAGACTCGTCCTCGGTCTTCCCCAATGAACCCACATCAAATCCCACTTCAGGCAACTCCACTGGCTCCCCGTACAGAAGAGATGTCAATTCAAGCTGCTAACCCACACACACAAGACTCTACATAACTAGGGACCTGCATACATTAACACTGCCTGAACTTCTACCAAACATCGAGAAGACTATGCTCTGCCTCCCTTTCACTTGCCCATACTTGCTGCATCTACTGAACCAGAATCGGGGGGCGGGGATCACCATAGGTTGTGGCCCTCAGAGTGGGCCCCCTTCGAACCTCTGTCCCTCTGGATCTGTGGGAAGCCATCCCACGATCCTCCAGGGCCAAGAAGAGCAAGGTTAAATTTCCTGTGAGTACCATGCAGCAACCGTGAGAAGGGAAGTAACCAAGGCCGCTAGGTGCCTCCAGATGACCAATAGTGCTGCCATCCAGTTACACCCTGCTCGCTCCCAGGGAAACAGTACGACCCCCTCCTCTGCTGCCTGCTGAGTGCCTACAGACAACACCAACACTGCTGTTCCTGCTCTCCCCATTCCCCACTGGGGGTGAGGCAAATCCCTGTCACACAGGAAGGGAATGAACATGAGTCAGGACCAACTGCAGGGAAGGCTGCTGCTGACTCTCCAGTCTCCAGGACGCTGCGACATGCCGGTGCTTGGAATGGTGAGACTATGGCGGCCATATTGGAGGTGTGGAGACCATCGCTGCATGCCTCTGTGGTTGAGCCTCTACCAGCCTGTGGCGCTCAACCAAGCCTCAGTGAAGAGGTCAGACTGCTGAGCCTCCCTGATGCCTGGTGGAGTGCTGAGGGACAACCAGGAAGGTTATCCCGCCTGGGGCACATTGACTACAGCCTTGAGTTCTCAGCCCTATGTACCATCTTGAGGACAGGGCTAGTGGCTGGGGCCCTTGGATGCTGTTCCTGGACCGATCCCAGTCAGGGTTCCGCAGCAACCACAGCACCGAAACTGCCCTCATCGCTGCCACCGACGACATCAGGATCATGCTTGACAACGGAGAAACCACGGCCCTGATCCCTCTGGACCTGTCAGCCGCTCGACACAGTCTGCCACCGCACACTAAGAGCACGCCTCCACGACGCCGGAATCCAAGAGAAGGCCCTGGACTGGACCACCCCCTTCCTCTCCGGGAGAACCTAAAGCGCCCGCCTCCCCCCCTTCCGCTCCAAAGCTACCGAGATCATCTGCAGCATACCCCAAGGCTCATCTCTCAGCCCAACTTTGTTCAACGTCTACATGGCACAACTCGCCCACGTCACCCGACAGCACGACCTAAACATCATCTCCTAGGCCGACGACACCCAGCTGATCCTCTTGCTCACCAAGGACCCCCACACTGCCAAAACCAACCTCCACGAAGGAATGAAGGCCGTCGCTGACTGGATGAGGAACAGCCGACTGAATCTGAACTCGGACAAGACGGAGGTCCTCATCCTCGGCTCCACCCCCTTGGCCTGGGACGACTCCTGGTGTCCGACGGCACTAGGAGCACCACCTACACCCACCAACCACGCACGAAACCTAGGGATCATCCTCGACTCCACACTCTCCATGACAAAGCAGGTCAGCGCCGTCTCCTCCTCCTGCTCCAACACCCTCTGCATGCTTCGCAGGATCTTCAAGTGGATCCCCACCGAAACTAGAAGGACGGTCACCCAGGCCCTCGTCAGCAGCAGACTGGACTACGGCAACGCACTCCGTGCAGGAGCCCCGGCCAAACTCCTGAAACGACTCCAACGCATCCAGAACGCCTCCGCTCGCCTGATCCTGGACATCCCCTGCTGCAGCCACATCACACCCCACCTGAAAGACCTGCACTGACTCCCTATCAACAAGAGTATATCCTTCAAGCTCCTCACCCACGCACACAAGGCACTCCATGATACCAGACCAGCGTACCTCAACAGACGACTCAGCCTCTACACCCCTGCCCGCCAGCTCTGCTCTGCAGACCATGCCCTCGCCACCATCCCCCGCATCCGAAGAGTGACCACCGGCGGCAGATCATTCTCCCACCTCGCCGCCAAGACGTGGAACACCCTCCCCATCCGCCTACGGCAGACCAAAGACCTTCTTTCCTTCAGGAGACTCCTCAAGACCTGGTTCTTCGAACAGTAGCAGCATCCCCCCCCTAGCGCCTTGAGACACTCACGGGTATGTAGTGCGCTTTACAAATGCTATGATTGATTGATTGAGTGATTGATTGTTTGGACATATTTTCGAACTAAACAACCAGTCGAGATCATAATGCTATGCGATAAAATATCATTATGTTATGTCTATATACTTTGCGCTCGCTTCCAGCAAATACTCTTTGGCTCACTTCCCGCCAAGGCTGTTAGATTACGCCTACACTGTTAGTTTAAATTGTACATCGTTTGTACAGATTATGTCTAGACTGTTAGCTTAAATTGCGCATCTTGTGTACACACCAATGTAATGTTTTCTTTGTGAGTTTAGACTTGTGTATCTGTTTCGTATTTTATATGTAATCCGTGTACTCTGAAATCCTTGTACCTGGTTCTATTGTAAAGCGCTCTGACACCTTCGGGTAAAGTATGCGCTATATAAAAACACATAAATATAAATAAAATAAAATGCAACAAAGACCTATAACAGCCTCCTCATGCAACTCCAGACCATCACCTCACTTTCGAAATTCAGAATGGCCATCAAAACCTGGCTGTTCAAAAAAGCCTCTGGGACCTGCAATCACCTGGATACCCTATTGGTTGATTATTCGCGCTTCATGAATCCTGAATAATTGATAAGCACAAAGCGGTAGCAGCTGAGCGTTATGGGGCTAAGCTCTTGGCACATTATAGCCTAGGCCCACTTCAAGTGGCTGAAAATAATTTTTTTAGGGCACTCTTAAGGTTGGGACCCAGTAACCCCTTGTTAGCACTTTATATGTAACTCGGCCTAATGACTATCTCTGATCTAGCAGCTAAAAAAAGAGTGCTGTATTAGAAAGAGGCTGGTAAGGATCCAGAAGGTCACAGTGCATTTGCATTCGCTGGAGAATGCCTATAGATGTGGCGCTCCAGGTCAAAGTAGATGTTCAACTCATGTGAGAACTTGCTAAATGATTTGCTACGGGGGGGGAGGCTGGAGATAGACCCAAGTGAGGTAGGGTGCAACACTACTACAAGTTTAGGTAGGAACAAATTTCGCTGCGACAAGACCAGGCAGTACATTGAGTGACTACCTTGTTACTCAATATACTGCCTGGTCTTGTCGCAGCAATTTTTTTTTATCTTTGTAAATCTTGTTAGTAGATCACCTTGCGACTGGAAGTCCTACATGAACCAGATGAATCCAGAACCGAAATGCACACTATATACGAAGTTTCGATTGGGGAATATCTAGTTAGGTGTGCAAGGCTTCAAAGGGGAAAAACAAATTGTGCAGTGCATGATTGGCGGTAAGGACAACAGTTTGAGCATCTTGCTTTTTTTGCACAAAATGTATTACTGCCCCCAAAAGATGGCTATTATTCTTATTTAGGCATTATGGAGTTGGTTCCACCTGTATTGTCTTAGGATAGACAATCAAATAATTTTGAACTCTACAGCTTCATAAATCTGAGCAGTCTGGCCATGAGTAACAGAGGTTTATAGTCAGCCTCAAGGCAATCTCTAAAGTCGTGAGACTACTCAGTGACGTTGGGTTGCCAGTACTTAGATTTGATGGCTTGTGATTTGTACTGCATATATATTGTTTTTAATATTTATTGGATGGGTATTGTTAATAGTGATATTTTGGCTGCTGGTATCTTAAGACTACTATTATTAGGATGTGATCTGTACTGTACATGCACTCGCACCTTTCTGTTTTTATATAGACTGGATTTGTAGTGATAATGTATAGTAAAAATGATGAACTGAATTGAACCTAGGCTGATATTATTATGCATCCACAAATAATTGTATAATATGTATTATAGCAGGGCAGCAGTACATAAGCTTCTTGAGAGACTGTACAATGGAATGAGAGATAGTGGAATCGTATTCATATGAATTTGATTTCATTTTTAACATGTTCAAATATTTAGGCTGTTGAAACTTCTTATTTTCTCTATAGGATTAGTGTTTGTCTGCTCTACATAGAACCACGTTTTAATTGCTAAATGATGTGTTTTATGGGTTGCTGTGCTAACCGCATTTAATTTTAATATGTATAATAAATCTATTATGAGTTATATCTTAAGGCTGATGCTGAAACAAAAAAGATGACTGATGATTGATTGATTGAGTTAAGATCAGTTAAGTCTGCTAAAGTAACTTGGACATGGTAAATCCAAGATTAAAGCTTGCCTGTGCAACGTCTAGCATTTAGAAAAAATAGACATCAATCCATTTTCACAAATATAGGTATCATGAAGATTTTGTTACTCACCTATTCAAATCGGAATGGCATGTGTAGCAAAAAAAGAATGGATTTAGGCCCAGATATCTGTACTGGGGTGAATGTATGACATTGTTCTGCATTCTGTCCGTAAAGTAGTGTGTTTGCATTTGTCACCCCAAGTGGGTAGGATATGCCCAGACGTGGGTCCCGTGCTCTCCACACCACTGGATTCAAGCTATCCTGGCTGATGATTGGTGAAACCCCGAAACCGGTCTTGGGATGCTTGTTTCCAGTCCAGGGAGGACCTGGCTTGGCAGTTGGGGCTGGACTGTTCCCATTGGGCGCAGGGTCAAGACTGATTTGCATATGGCTGTGTTCCAATTAGAATGGCATAGGAAGCAAAACAAATGGATTTAGGTCCAGATCCCTGTACTAGGGTGAATGTATGACATTGTTCTGCATTCTGTCCATCAATTGTTGTTTTTGCATTTGTCACCTATTCAAAAAACACAGGTTTGAGACATGCTTTCTCATTCAGAAAAGCGTTTAGGCCTGCCCCAAAATCATGCTATTTTGAATAGTAATATTACCCATCTTGCATGTACCTTGAAACTGGAAACAAATGCATACTCAATTAAAAAAAAAAAGTCTGCTTTCACTTGGATCTGAGCTCAATTGACATAGTGTTATTGAATATGGGACCCACTTACTTTTAGAATATATCTACAATACTGTGTAAAGCAGATTCTAGCAGTTTCTTGTGCCTATCCATCTGTGTCAACAAGGGATTTGTACATAGCAATGTGAGATGAGCCCTGAAGGACAACAACTGGAATGTGAATGGTTTCTTCTCAGGAATATGCTCTCACCATAACTCCAGTGCATCCATCTGACTTCTTCCTGCATGCTTTGTAGCCACGTTTAAAAAGAATTACTGCTACTAGAGCCAGCTTGATTTTGAACATGTACGTTGTTTTCTGGAGGGTAGGTCCATTATGTTTGCTAACAAGAACATTGATTTGAGGTGTGGCTATTGCACATTAGACTGTGCCTCCCTTCTTGAAATGAGGTACCATGGTGAATTATCTTTGGATTTCACTGTTAAGGTGCTGTAGACCTATTCAGATGTAAATCTTCCTTCCTGTTTCTGACAAATTGTTGTACTTGGCCCTTTGTGCAGGGTTGTTCCCAAACATTTTGCCTCCCTCTTGTATTTGTTCTGATCTGTTTTTGTTAGTATTAGGACAGTGGGCACTTTACCCCTGCTGATCAGTGCTACAGTGCATGTGCTCTCTTCTTTAAACTGGTCCTGAGGCTAACTGTTTGATCTCCAGGGACAGTAGACTGTATATGTTATGTTTAGCTGTGGTGGAGAGCCATTAGCATGGTCTTCAGGGATCCAAGCGAGATGGCAGAACGGTGGCTGCAGCCTCACCCGCCTTTTTCCACCTCTCTGAACTTTAAAACAACACAGAGAGAATGTGGGTGGCGCTCTTCCTCCATTATCGCAGCATCCCTATTAGCTGTGTGTCTCTGCTGACCTGCACTGACATGAAAAACATGTCACGCTGACCAGCAGCTGCCGATGTACCGCTGTTAGCACAGCGTCAGCCCACCCACTCTCAATGTGAGAGAGGAGAGTTCAGCTTTTAGCAGGGAGGGTGAGAGAAGATGCAGAAGAAGGTGTGAAAAGAAGGCAGGACTGCAGAGACCTTTTTTGCATTTGATTGTAGAATATAGCAAAGGGTGATGGGGAGGGTGGCTGGACACCAGGTAACTTTTTTTGCATAGGAGAAGAGACGGAGTGGCAATACTCAGAGGGTGGTGGTAGGACACAAGGCATGGATTTTTTGGGACTGAGGGAGAGAGCCTAAGGTCATCAGAAGCCATGGCCTGTGCAGGTAAGAGCGATGAGGTCGGGTAGGGGGGAGATTCAACAGACGACCACGAGGGAAAGTTAAATAAATAATACATTTTCTTCACAGTTATCTGTCAAAATACCCCCCCCCCACCCGGCCCCACCGCTCTTACCTGCACAGGTTGCTGCTAGCCATCAGTAGTTGGGCATGTATGGCTCATCATGAATCTTCAATTCCAGGGTTGCTCATGTTGGATGCAGAAGAGGTCATATGCAGCATAATATTTGTAAATGGGTAACGGTGAATAAAGGAGATTTTTTTCACTTCAGCAGTTTGAGTGACATCCAGACAATTTGTGCTTGACTGTAATTCTCGATTTGATTGGTATGGCACAAGCATATCGCAACCAAAACATAACATGAGTAAATATTGTGTCCTTAATACACTACTTAATTTGTAAAGATATATGTTTAGAGGCCCAGATGACTTCGTAGGACCCCGAACTGGCATGGGCAAATGTCTAGGATATTGTATACAAGGGCTGCCTGCCTCGTGTCTCTTTGTTTCACCATCCTACACTTCCTGTTACTTAATCTTTCTCTAGCAGGTTCTTTTTTTATCCCTTCTACCTCCCTTTGTCACTGGTTTCCTATGTTTCTCTTAACTTTTTTCTCTCCCTTTTCTACATTTCTGCGTCCACTCTGGACCAATGTCAGATGATGAAAATGAGTTCTGGCCCCCAAATGTAAGTGCTGGTGCAGACCAACTTCCACCAGTTACAAGGTTTAAGCACTGCCAGAACATTGCTGAGTAAATATCACCACATGGAGATAATTATATTTTTTTCAGATGCTGTTTATCTTATCCATATTCTCATGTACAATATATTTAACGTCGATCTGAACCCTTCAGCGAAATACATGTTAATCACAGTTAACCCTCTATATTTCTTCCTTCCCCTGCTTATGAAAGATGAAAAGCATACCACTGAGGTGCTCAGCTTGGGCCCCAATGATCCATTAAGATACTAATGTATTTCCTGCCTTTGAATTTTCCAAGTGCATATGAGTTTTCGGAAGAGTTTCTCAGTGTCTCATAGGGTCATCAGCGAAGTCAAGGACAGTAAGCGGTGTACAATGGGTAGTAATATAGCGGTTATGGAAATGACCAGACACCCGCTCTCCACCAAGGAGCATTAACACCATTTTTAGTGTTCAATGCAAAACAGCATTTTGCCTTTAAGGCGCTCCCTTTCATCAAGTAAAAAACTTGTTATTTTTCGTGTCTTTTCATGAGATTTTTTACCACCCTACAATGGTGCCCTAAAGCGTAGCTAGCCCTGTGGCTGCCCATGGTGGTCCCAGCATTTGCCGCCCAGCCGGTGGCCCAATTGAAGAGCGGGGGGGCTGGGGGATGCTGGGGGGTGCTGGGGGGTGCTGGTGAGAGTCTGCCCCGATTGCCGCTCCTCTATGCCGCAACTTAAACCAGGGGGGCGATTGCCGCCCCCTAGACGGTAGGTAAGAGCGGGAGGAGAATCCCCCAAAACTCCTGCCGCCCAGAGCGGATCACCCCCCCCCCCCACTCAACCACTTCCTGGTTAATTTGGATGCTTTTTTTATGGCAACAAAGACAGGGTCCTACAATCAAATTTCCTGTTGCGTATAAGTGTTTCAACTCAAGAGGTATCCTGCTCTTCTGCTTAGGGGAGGAGGACTCAATCGCTAATCACTGAACTCAAATCTGTATTATAGCAATTATTATCGCTTAGGATTGTTACACATTATACTTTGCTTCATTCTTGACTGGACATGCCGCTTCCATGGGTTCTCATGCAGCATGTATTTTTATTTTGTATTGAGCAGAGCATCGAGAGCATAAAAATAACAAGAGTCCTGCCGTTTCATCATTGATCCTAAAATATTTGGAGATCCATGCTCTAAAATTCTCCACCCATTCTTGATCCTGGAGAAGGAGGCAATCCATCTGCCACCTGGGTCGCTCCCTTCTCCCCTCACAAAGTTTGAGCTCAAGCCCTATATACGCATGATCAGAGATGGGGTTGCTCCCAATATCTGCCTTTAAGACCAGAAGGGATCTAGATGCTAGGAAGAAATCAATTCGGGAAGCAGTCTGAAAGACGTGCAAATAGCAAGTGAAGGTATTTTTATCGGTATTCATATTCCGCCAAGGATCTATTAATTGGTAATCATGCCTGATAACCTCAAAGATTCTTTTAGTACTTGGTTTAAGTTGTTTTTTGTTTTTATTTGAGGTGTCCTTCTTTAGGTCCTGTATATAATTAAAATCTCCACCGATAATGATCTGCCCAGGGTCCCCCTCAGAAGCTCATTGATTTTGACCAGCCCTGAGGCATCATCCATGACTGGGCCATAGTAGTTTATAAAGTTTAAGATCCTCCCCTTCAACTTTGCTACTACGCATAGCCATCTCCCGTGTGGATCCCTTTGAATTTGTTCAAATTCCCATGGCAAGTTCTTAGAAAAATAAATAGCGACCCCTCTCATAGTTAGGCCTGCTGACGTGAAAAAGGCGTCCAAAAATGCCCTAGGTAGATATAGTTTGGGAGAATTAGTTTTTAGATGTGTCTCTTGGAAAAACAAAACATGGGGATTAAACGAGGCAAGCCACCTAATGAGTGCACCATATTTTTGCTTGTTAATCATTCCATTGGCATTGACTAACAGGATCTTACAATTACTAGCGATTTCTGTTTCTATTTCTTGAATAAGTTTCTAGTTTGCTCACAAACAAGTACCTGTATATACCACTGTCTGCACCTATTGCTGCTGCTCTTTTTCCTGCTGCTAGTCCCCCCTCCAACCCACACTCCCACCCCGAAAAAGATGAACCCCCCACAGAAATGTGGAGAAAAAAACACTAGCCATGCTAGCCACATTTCAACCCACCCTCCTAACCTCATGGGTGCCATGGTGCCCCACCCTAGGTGACCCCGCTGCCCCCAACAAATAAAGAGCTCAAACTTTCTTTAATATTAGGTCAGGTTCTAGATCCAGCCGAGATTTCTTTCAGTAGCCCCTGGGCCTCTTCCAAATTTGAGAACAGATGAAACTTCCCCTTAACCAAAACCTGCAGCTTAGACTGTTGTGCTATAGATGCTTGGGTACCCTGAGCTTTAAATAGATAAAGCGTCTTTACAAATTATTTTCGTCTACGTGCTGCCACAGCTGTCGTGTCAGAAAATATTCAGCATTTAGAGGTTTTATTTACAACCAGCTGTCTCTGCTGAATCACCTTAGTTAAAATACGCTCCTTAACACGAAAGTCTGCAAAGTTCAGAAAAATTGTTCGTGGTATCATTGGGTTTGGGATGGGGTGAGTGGGAACTCGATGTGCCCTTGTAATGGTTAAGTCTCCTTCAAATTCGGAAAGAACTTTTTGTTTAATTAACATGTTGACCCATTGAAGAGTTTGGGTCCCTTCAATTACTTCAGGGACCCCCACTATACGAAGGTTCAACCTCCGGGAATGGTTCTCGAGTTCCTCTATCTTACTCTCCCAAAAACTTTTGTTTTTAGATGCTTTGTTCACCTTCCCGAGCATCTCATTCATTTGGTCTTCCAGCAGTGAGATTCTGGTTTTAGCTTCCAGCAATTTGATTGGGAAACATGTCATTGCTTCTTCAATTTTGCCTAGCCATTGATGCAAAGAGGCAATCTCCAGTTTTTGTGATTTTTTCATTTCCCTAACCTCTTCCAGAATAAGGTTCAACATGTCTCCTATGTCCATCTGATGCGTAAAGAGTACTTCTAAACCTGTTGCTACAGTTAATTTGTTATGCCGTCCCATCCTGGTTCAAATTCTCAGCGAATGAGTTCTCCGTTTCCAGTGAGGCGTTGCCTGGCGGTATCCCCCATATCGGAAGCTGAGACTGAGTTGAAACTGGGATTGGGCTAGGTTCTGTGGTGGTGGAGAATATTGTGCCTCTCTTTCTGGCGTCTTGTTGCCTTCCGACAGAAGTATAAGTAGCTGGGTCGGGCTGCGAGCACTCTTTTCTGCCAAAGTTAATGGTTCTGAAAGAACCCCTGGGTCTTGGTCCTGGACTGCCAGGGTTTTCTTAGGAGGTGAAGATGGGGCCTGTCCAGACAACTGGGCGCATTGTGATGTCCTGTGCAAGACCTGCCAGTAAATCGCCTGATGTCTCCGGTGGCACTTTTGGTGCTTTTGTAGTTGATCTGGGAGTAGGAGGAGATAGGGATGCCTTTTTCAGAAAAAGAGGAAATTCCTTTGCACCTTTTAACTCCTTTTTGTGACCATCGACTTTTGGGGTGTCTTGTCGTTGCTTAGCTGCTGGAACCTCCATCGAGTTAGGTGCCACTAAAATCTCATCTACCGATTCCTGGGACAGACAGGGAGGCATCTCTTCTTCTGAACTTTCAAAGCTGGCGTCAGAGCCGTGGGGATTGGTGCCATGCTCCTTTCTAGCTATTTGTGCAGTTGCCTTTGCCTGGGCTAAGCGGGTTTTGGCTTTCAGCCCTGCTGCTGAGTCAACTTTGGCGACTGCGCTAGAATATTTAAGGTGTGTACCCATTTTTTTCCCCTCTCTTTTATTTTTTGGTCGCTCTTAATCCCCCTCCAATCTATCCAGGTGTCTCCTGACAGCACCCACTGTTCCCAGGTCACCACACAAAATCCAGGGGGCTATACAGATATAATTATGTACATCGGATCAAGTGCCTCCCACCTTCCATCTTTTGCTGCTCCGTACCTCTTGGCCTCAGTGCCTCTTCAGCTCCTGTGCATACAGCCAGAAAAAACAGCCCAGTCCTTTTCCACTGTCTATCCTCAAGTTTTCAAAGTCCAGGTGTCTTCTTTCACAAAAAAGAGAAAGGTCTTTAAGGAAGTAGAGCCAGCAGGTCCGCAATGGAGGAGCGACCTGGGAACCCCCGTGGCAGAGACCGAAGCCGTGAAGCTCTCATGCAGCTACCGGCTTACACACTGCGGGAGAGCACAAACAGGGACCGGTGGGGGCTCTCTGCAAGCTATTTCCCTGCCACACTCGCACAAAGCATCCAGTTACGTTGTCCTCCAGCTGCAAACAAGCCAGCGAGGGCTCCAAGTTTTCGGCGTTTGTTTTTTCCCAATTTCGGGCCGTTCCGCCGCGTCCTACTCGAAGACCGCCAAGGTACAATTCACCATTGCTTGGGGTGGAGCGGGCAGTGTAACCTGAGGCTACTCGGAGGCGTGGTTCTCCGTAGCCTCCCCAGCCTGGATTTCTCAATAATTTCTCACACCAATCAATCAATCGATAACTTTATTCGGTCTCATTACTATGAACCATAAAAGAAAATACAGTCTATATTGCAAGAAACAAGTTAAGGTGGAACAAATTAAAACAAACTGATTTCATATTGACATCTTTAAAAAGAAAGATAAAAATAAGAAACATTGCCCCCTCAATACTTTTAGAATTTCTTAAAAGCACTAATCACAAGGTGCACTGAGAATAACGACATTTAACTTGGAAACCTACCAATGCAATTCTGCAATAGAAGAACAGGCTTCGAAAGAAAATATACACATACGACAGTGTTTCATATAAGGCTTAAACTTGCAGGAGTACAGTGCTTCAATGCAATAATGCTAAAGGTATTTATTTATCTGACAGGAATGAAAGAGAATAAACATACAGAGAAGAAATAGACTTTGCCTCAAAAACCTACCCTAGCAATGGCATTGCCTTAATCACCAGCCTCAGGAATGTAAATACAGTAAACACAATTTCCTCTGAGGCCAGATATCGCAAAAAGTGCTTCTGTGCAATGATGCATGGAATGTTTGATTAATGTCAGCAATTTAGGTGCATAGGCCAAGGAAATGTATCTTTTATTTTTCTTGTATTTCAAGTAATTTTCAGGGAGGAGTCACAGAGAGCTATGACCCACTTTCAGTCATGTGTGATGGAGTCTTAAAATTTGCTGGTTTTCTTTTTAAGCATAGAGTGAAAGTATAGTCTTGATGATTGAACTCCTACTAAGTCATGATGTAGCTATAAAAACATGTTCTCAGCTTGTCAAACCTTCATATACATATGTGCATGAGCACTCTTTGCTTTTTAACATTGGAAGTCAATACGATGCTGGTCGGACCAGCTTCCGTGGTCCTGTCGGCGGCGATCGGACCACTGCAGTATTGTCTGAAGTGTTCGATCCAACTGCTGGATTACAATGCATGCGTCTGCACAGGAATTCGACAGCCGCGGACCCTACGACTCCGCCAGGAAATTCCAACCGCGGTGCTGTTGGAAAGGACCAATGGAGCTAGTTGGAGAGGGGACAGCCTCACAAACTGCCTGCCCAATTACGATGCGCCTTTCCGATGAGCCAACTATGGCGGTCCAACTACGTTACCAGAGCTGGTGAAAAGGGAGGGCAAGAAGGCCGAAACATACCTGTACACAGCTCCTCATAGCCGATGGTGCCGTGGAGCCGATCACACACGTCCTGCCGCTGCTGTATCTGCTTGATGCCACACAAAATCCACACCGTCGTGGATGCAACCACCAGTAAGTTTTGCACTTACCATGTACATGGAGTCCTCAGCAAATCCATGCACTGCCATGGAAAAGCAGGGGTGTAGTTTGCTCTGTATTAGTGGTGGGGGTGTGAGCAACATGTTTCCAAGTCATTACTCTGGGACATCATGAGAAGCAGGACACAAGGGGGCCTGAAGGGACAGTGGAAAGAGTGAGTAGTGAGAGTTGTGTAGCAGCTCTTGAAGTGGTCTGGGGTGTGCTTATGGTTAGCACCGGCTGGTCAAAAAAGCAGATGCAGAGATTGGTCACATTGGACTCTCCATATTTGCCTTCACTCTCAGGGTGCGAAATATATTAAACCGCAGATGTAACTGCAAAGACACCTTTCCCAATGTTGTCAGGTCAGAGCTGAAGCATCATCATAATATCACACAATAAATTCATAGTTGTTGCTCCAATAACCATTGGCAAGTCCAATAGTCCTGGTGTCTTGTAGATGCGTTGTAAGTCATTGTATCAGATAACTTCATGTTGTGTAATGTCAGCAGTAGGAATCTATTGCTGGCATGGGACCATATGCCAATCACATATGTACCACTTACATGCTTGTAAGCCATGCCCTCATGTACATTAGCCATGCCCCTGTGAGAGACTCCCCGTAGTACATTCATCCCACTCAAAGTCCTCTTGTGGAGAAGTCTAAAAACACAATGAAACACAAAATTCCCAACACTGTACAAGTACCACACAACATAGAAGATGGAGAACGTGTGTATGCGTCAGTTTGGCTAGGTCAAACATCCCTGGTGAAAATATACAGACACTGCACATCACCAAACTGGAAGCACTCCTAGCCAACCTTGTCCCACGCGATACATCAAGCATTGTCTTGTGATACTACATACAACCCCTTGGAGCCACAACATTGTGGATAAGGCTAGGTCCAAACATATCTTCTGGGTCCCTGTACGCAACATTACAGAGTGTATCTTCCCATCACATCTAAATGATTCCCCCATGTCCAGGTCAGTGGCACTGTATAGGCGCTCACACACTCACAACTTCTACATGTGCGGCCATCTCAGAAACTGGTGTAATGATGTGCAATAAACAGTGTCACAAAATAGCACCTCCTCACGAATAACATAGCTATCATCTTTTGTGACACCCTCACATTGTTCATAAGTTAGGTCCTGTTGTGACATCGAACATACATTGGTATGGATATCTCAGGAAAATAAAACAGCTTCATGGCTAAAGCACTGTAATGAGTCTTCACACAGCAGACACATGAAAAAGGAAATTCATGTAAATGGGATTCCCACAAACCATGGTCTCATACATTTAAAGGCCGCACTGTAAAGAATCCCTGCTGAATTGGGTTACTCAAACCAGGAGGACTACTGGAAGGCAACAGGCCAAGGTCACAGTCCATATTGTACATGCTTCAATGTCTCCATGTGCACAGGACCTGTGGCAAGGGGCATATCGGGAACAACTAATATTGTCACAAAGTGGCATGCACATGTGGCTGATTTGTAAGTGCAAGTCCTCAAAATAAAACACTACAGCAACAGCAATTGTCAGACATCTTATAAAAGTATATGGAAAGGACACACATGAAATTGGTTACATGTGTATCCAAAGTACCAATTAGGTATGACAATACTACACACCCCATGTGTGGAAAAACAAATACCTAATTTGCAAACATTATACACATAGCCACCCTACATCTCAGGTAGTACTGCAAGCCTAAACACGTGGCCAATGGTCAAGGCAAGCCGCTATACTTACCATAGCAGATACCACCCAAAGCAATATCTGCTCCACTTGGAACTCATCCCGCATATATATCCATTGAACATTGAACCTCGGCCTCTGTAACTCCATAACTTGTCCCAAGGTCTGACTATACTTGCACTGCATATGGATCAGATATCATGATGAAACAAACACAGCTGTTGTCAAACATCCCAAAATATCCAATAACAACAATTAGCATCAGTAGCAATGGCGGGACAAAGGTCTGAAAAACCAAATAAAGTTTTTATTTGACACAACAAATTGGTGTCCGAAAACAAAGACCAATGATCAGTCAAAAATCTGGTATGTGGTCCAGCAAAGTGCTGTGCCACCTAACTTGCCAACAGAACACTGCCAGGGAAATGTCCCCAGGAAGGGGCATCTAGTGGGCAGTCCAGGCACCACTATGAAGTTATTTAGGTGGGCTGGGGTTGAGATTTGGAGGGCTCAGTTGGACCTTGGGAGGGTTGGGCACGAGATTGGGAGGTTTGGGTTGGTCTGTGGTAAACCTGGGGTCTGGATTGGGTGGGTTGGGATGTCTGTGGAAGGGCTGGGCTCGGGTTTAGGAAGGCCGGGTCTGATCATACAAGGTATTTGGTGAAGTGTAGAGATGAGTATAGGGAGGGGGGAACAGGTTTAGTTTTTTCTTTTTTTACTTAGAAGATCTGTGGTGGGCAGGTATAGGAATAAGAACTGTGGATGGGGAAGAGTCAAGAGGTGGGGTGGAAAGCTGGAAATGTTAGAAGGCTGCTGTGAGTGTGGATGCCAGATCCTGCAAAGATCTTTGTAGGTCAGACATGTCAGCGTGAATGCCTTCCAGGGATGAGACCATCTGAGTTAGCTGGGGGCATTGAACCTGGATGGCACTCATCACTGCTGTGTGACACACAGCGATCTGCCTCAGGATGTCAATTGCTTCCACACTCAGGGCAGCAGGGGAGACAGGGGCAGTGGGTAAGGTGGCTGGTGTAAAGGAGATTCTCCACCTTATTATGGGAAGAGTTCCGGACAGCTGGTTGGGGAGCAGCAAGGAGGGTAGAGATCGACTAGGGGTGGCGGACATGGATGTTGTGGAGGCAGGTCCGGGAGGGTCCACTACCACCAGGGAGTGGCCAATGGAGCTTGAAGATGATGACGATGATGATTCGTTGTGTTGCTTCTCCATGGCACTCCTATCACCCTCTGGGCCACTGGTTCCCTCTGTGTCACTGTGATGACAAAACCCACAGTGACCAGCTGCTTTCCCAATGGTCTCGGCCATCTCCTTCACTGCCCTGGGTTGATGCTGAAATAAGAGTAGATATAAGTTCTTTGCAATTGTGTGAACACACTGGGTATACATATCATTACACAACACATTACACAATTGCACAGATTACAACATGCACAGGATTACTACATTGGCTCCAACATTGGCATGAGAATATGCAGGAATGCTACATGACCTGTGCACAGTCACACATAATGGTTTCATGATCACAGTCTACTCCAACGATACGTGTGACCTTGTCCCAAATCCGAGGGACTGGCCCCCGAACTGTCTACAGTGAATAATAATTCCTCCCGAGAAGCCTCCAACAGCGCCCACAATGGAAAACTACCAGCCTGGGCTGAACATGAACAAACAGGCACAGTAGGATGAGCAAACACCTGCAAGATGGGTACATATTATCAGGAATCCAAGGCCACGGTCTTGGGTCTCAGCTTCTCCTAACGTGGGAGCAGAAACTACACATTCAGATAGGTATGCGAGGGCAAAATGGCCTATTCATTAGTAAGTCGAGAAACAGCCTTGTACAGAAGGAAAAATAATAACGAAATAGTGTTCTGCTGAGGCAAGCAATATGAGTAATGAGGCTTAACTCAGGCACAGTCCAAGCAGCCTAATAGGGATTACAAAATGCTAAATGAAGTCACACTCGCTAACTGACGCCTGCGCATTACGGGGATAACTCAGTGGGTTGTATAACGTTACTACAAATGGCATCTATTTAGCCACACATTGCTAGCCTAATATAGCATGAAACAAGTGCATTGCAGGGATGGGAATTTGAAACTTAACAGTTCGAAATCAAACATCTTCAGCCCCCCTGAAGCAAACTGCCTCAACTGACAGATGTGAAGAAATTGGCAACTTCTTTGCGAATAAAATCGCCAAAATTGATCAGTCTTTCCTTCTAACTCGGGTCCCATCCAATCCACCCATTTGCCGCTGACTTGACCTCAGACGTTCCTCCCTTTTTGACTCGACCTCCTTACTCTCCCGCTCACCTACACGTTACAACCCCTCCTGAACCTAGCCTTCCCTTCTTACAACTGAAAAACAATGCATCCTGGCTTAATTTCCATCCCGTGACTGAGCTCGAAGTCTTTAATATCATTGCTAAACTAAAGCCGATCTCAGACACCAAAGTACCTCTCCCCTCCAACCTTGTCCAAGACATAAACCACATTATTGCCCCTTACTGGACCACCATCATTAACACCTCCCTTTCCACAGGCTGTGTTTCGGACTCCCTTCAACTCGGACAAATCACGCCCACTCCTAAAACCCCCACTGCTGACCCTAATGACCTGAGCAATCTCTGCCCTATCTCTAACCTCTCACTTCTTTCCAAACCCCTTGAAAAATGTGTTCTACTACAATTAGATAATCACATTAACAATTTCAATTTACTTGACTCCTTGCAATCTGGCTTCAAAAAAGGCTGCAGCACTGAAACCGCCATGCTTAATATAGTTGATGACATCCATTGTTCCCTTGACAAGGGCGAGTCTTGCCTACTCATTCTCCTCGACCTCTCTGCGGCCTTTGATACAGTCAACCACAATTTCCTAATTAACTCGCTCAAGACCCGCTTTGGCCTTAACGGTCCGGTCTTCAAATGGTTCGCCTCTTATCTCCAGCACAAAACACAACAAATCAAAATTAATGACTGCCTCTCAAACCCCTCTCCTGTCTCCCTAGGTGTCCTTCAAGGCTCTATTCTCTCCCCCTCTCTCTTTAACCTCTTTATGGAACCCCTTACCCTCATTCTGAAACAAGCTGAAATCAAGTATCACCTCTCTGCTGATGACACCCAACTTTACTATAAAGTTAGGTCCCACTCTGATGTACTTCATCTTAACAATACACTGAGCAAGATTCGATCTTGGTTCTACTCCAGTCATCTCAAACTTTACCCAAAATAAAACTGAAGTCATCCTCTTCTATCCAAAAAACAACAGGCTCCCCATCAAATCCTGGATCTCGGACATTAATGCCCTTAACTGTTTGCTCTCTTTATCTAATTCAATGAAATCACTTGCTTTCACCATTGACAAGAACCTAACTCTTAACGACCACATAAAAAACTCAGCTTTAAAGGAGCTCTCTTCACCCTCCCCCATCTGAAGAAAATCAAACCCTTCATTCCACCTGAAGACTTCAAATGGGTTGTCCAATCTCTAGTACTCTCGAAAATTGACTATGGTAACTCTATCCTCACAGGAACCCCCAAAGTACACCTTACCCCCCTGAGATCTGTGCTCCACTTAGTGGCCAGGCCAATCACTGACTATAAACATTTTGACCACATCTTCCCAGCCCTCAAGGCCCTTAACTGGCTGCCTGTGGAAGGTAGATCCTCCTACAAGACAGCATGTATTACTCTTAAATATCTCCACCATAATACCCTGTTGTACCTCACCAACAAACTCAAAAAAGTGGGCTGCTCCAGACCAATAGGAGCACTAACTTGCTCCTCTTCGTCCCCCCTTATCAAAAAAGAAAACAACACCATCACGCTCCTTCTTTGGAAATGCACCGAACATCTGGAATGCTCTCCCCAAGGCTCTGCGATGTAAACCCTCCTACCTCAGCTTTAAAAAAGACCTCAAACATCACCTTCTCAGCAAGTATTGGGGTGCTTAACCTGGCACCTGATCCTATACTCTGCTTCCTCCGTCCTGATCCTACTTTACCTCACGCCTATCTCTCACCTCTCCCCCTTCCTCTTTTTATCTTCCCCCTGTTCATTCTCTCCCTACCCCCTTCTCTCCCCTCTCCCCCATCTCCTACCCTTTCCCCCACCTCCAAAAATCTCTCTCTGTCTACCTTTCCTCCTCTTCCTCAATTAGGTTATTTCCTATATTCTTATCAAATGATGCTTCACCCTCATCCCAGCCCAGAAGCTTTTTTTCTCCCACCTTCATTCTTTACGTAACCTTACCTGCGATTGTTGTTACTATGAAAATAGCCCTCACTGAGCGCCTTTTTCATGTATATTGCTCTGTGCCCATTCTGTTTAATTAATTTGTTTTATTTTACTGGTCAGAATGCTCTGCTATTGAATGAACTGTTCTTTGTCCTTTAATTCCTTTTTGTGCACATGTAATGTGCTCTGATACCCCTGGGTCGAGCCAGCGCTATATAAAACCTTTCAAATAAAAAATAAAAGTGCATAAAAATGGGATTGTGTTAACGGCTGCCTTCTCTCAAGCAATGAGGTGAATCTCGCTGTGATGCTGTGTAGTAGCGAAGGGTCTTGATCTGGTATGGGGTGTGGTTTACACTTTAAATTGTAGGTGTGTAGTTATCTTCCACATCCAATGGGCACTGTTTTGGTGTTTTGTGGTAGCAGTAGCGCAGCGGTCTATTGCCATGGTGAAACCGCTAGTTAGGGACTGCCAGTATTGCGGTTTAGTTGTAATCTGCTCGGTGGTGGTACCACAGACCTGACAGTATTGGAATTCCTATTGGAAAACTTTCCGACTGCTAGGTCAATGCGGAGATCTTTCCGACAGCCATGGTACATGCGGAGAACACTTCAACCGCCTCTGTCGGAGGTTTGGACTGCATGCATTGAAATACAGGGGATACGTTTGCAGCCTCGGCAGTCGTAATAGGACTGTGGTCGCGAAGGTCAGATGGTCTGTCCGACCACCATCCTAATAAGGCCCTTAGTGTTCGAGTCACAAAGGGAATTGTAAATCTGCACCCTTAAAAGTACTCTTGCTGACGGCGCATGCGTGGAAGGCTGTGCCAGTGAAAGATTTTCCAGGCAAATGTCTATGAATGTCATGTAACATTGCATGCAGCCATTCACACAAAATTTTGAATTTGTTAGGAGATTTTTGACAATAACCAATTTTCTAAGAAATGTGCGGGATTACGGAAGGGTATTACCTCAGGTAACTTAAGTATAGTACGCGCACAACGTAACACTCCCTCCTCCCCCACTTCTGATTCCTTTCCTGCCCCCACCAGGCCCAATAACTTAGGAATCAGGTTATATTGTCCAAGGCGTAGACTTTTATTCATATCAAATCAAGTGACTTACCACAAACCATTGCAAGAGTAAAGTATTCAATTTAGACAAATATCATTAATTCACAACATCAAAACTCTAGCGACATTAACATGTCAAAGGCAGCAAGTCAATTAGGCATGACATTACATTTGAACTTCCGCTTGGCCTTACACTAGCCTTAAAACTTGGCCAACTCGGCCAACCCACTCAGCTGCGCACATTGTGCCGGCAGGCCTCAGTGTGCTACGGCAAACAGTTGTATATTACGAGCGGAAAGCATTGTACTTGGATATATCCTTATTCACAGCTTCAGATTTTTGCGACATCCACATATCAAATTTGGCCGACTCGGCCGACCCACTCAGCTGCGCACATTGTGCCGGGAGGCTCCAACGTGCTACAGCCAACAGTTCATTACTTGAAATCCAGGGCACCGCAAAGCTTGAATTTGCCCAACTCAGTCCGCTGTGCACATTGCGCCGGCAGGCCCCAACGCGCTACAGCCAGCAGTTCATTACTTGAAATCCAGGGCACCGCAAAGCTTGAATTTGCCCAACTCAGTCCGCTGTGCACATTGCGCCGGCAGGCCCCAACGCGCTGCAAACAGTTCATTACATGAAATCCACGGCACCGCATATCGCACCGGCCCTCCGGGGTACCTGAACACAGGCAGCCTCCCCAAACTATCACTCCGTCCAAAAGTTGCGGGTTAGGGCAGTAGAGTCCAGGACCACCAGCAGGTCAGTCCCCTCCCTGCCTACCCTTTGCACACTTCCATCCTACCCCCTCCTGGGGTCCATCCAGTCGCTGATCCTCTATCGCCGTGCATGCCCCTTTGCTGTCATCTGTCAGCGCTCCGCCTTGCTCTTCTGCCGGGTGGGTGGGTGGTTTCAGATGCTCCTGCGGCTTCCCAGGGATCCAAGGAGACAAAGAGGACGAGATCCCTGGGACAACGCCTTAAATAACTTCGTGCTTAGTTTCAGTTTCCTTTACGTGTAGGAGACGCCCCCTCCATGATTTCATTTCTTCTACCAGCCCCCCGGAAGAGGAGGCTCGGCTCCGTGGCAAGACTAAGGGCGCCCCTCCCCTAGGCGTGGGTGGCTCCTACTCATTACTAGAGAATTTGAACTGACTAGTTTTGGGATGTAATGCAAGGGACAGGGAAGAGTTATTTTGGTTTTAAATAAAGCGTTTATTTTATTGCCCCTCAGCTCAACTCTTTCCCTGATTTCTATACAGTAATATGTGTGTTTTGTGTATTTGGTATTATGCTTTACGTTCACACTGTGTGCAAACTGCTTGTTTAGTCCCGACACACTGCCTATAAAGAGCGCCTGGTTTGAGCTCGTTGCTAAGCACCAGTTTCCTTCTGCTGGTAACACACATTCCTGTTCTGAATTGGCCCAAATTACCAGTTGATGTGTTCTTACACCTGGCACTATGTTTATCCAGATGTAGTCATGTAAACGTAGCTGGCACAAGCGAGTATGTGGAGGTGTTAATGGTTCACGCTGTGACTTTTGGCCGAGTGCTGTGCAATCATGAAGGTTTCAATTAAGCCTCCAGGCGACAGTAATAGTTGCCCTGAAGTTAAAGGATTAGGTTATCTACCCAGAAAGATTTGTAGTTTCTGAAAAACTCACCAATTACAGTAAAGTACTACATGAATGGGGGAGAAGGGGGTAACAGGCCTTTCCAAGGTGATATGCAGTAAATTCATGACACCCATGGATTATTTGAATACAATACCGGTACTATGACAAATAGACCCCTAAAGTGTGCTAAACCATACAATGAATGTAGGCATTATATCATGATTATGAGCAGTAAAACTGCACACCTTTCTTAACATTTGCGACAAAATGCAATGGGAGCAAATCCCAGCAAATTGATGATGCAATGATTTTTTGTGAAAAATTATGAGACGCATAAATTGCCTTTTTTAGTAGAAGAAAGGCTATAAATAAAACAAAACTGAACAATGGAGTAACGAATTAGCAGGCAACTAAATAGTAAAGTAATAAATGTTACCTGATCTCCCTTAAGGCAGTTGCCTTTGTTTTACCGATTGGAATAATAGTATGGGCAATAGTTTATTAACTCATAGTACAGCTTTTGCACTTACTAATACCCTTATTAAATGCAGATGGCAACAAGCACACAATGCAAACATGTGCAATTTTTGCTCATCTGAAAATCTAAACTACTTATAAAACGGGTGCAAATCACAACTGTGCCTATTTTTTCACTCGGGGCTAAATTACTGTGTTTGACCAAAGTCTGGTATGAGCAAAAAAACTCCTGTTTACTTCCCAAATTGCTTTACAATGTGGACCCAAATCTTAAATGTTTGCACCTCCGATTTATTGTAGGTAAAATTTGCACATGCCCTAATATACTAGCATGTTCGTTATTTTTCTGCAGTGTCAAAAGTAGTAATTAGTGAAATTTGGCTAACTTTTAAGATCTAGTCCCATCATGATCAGTCATGCTTTTTCCCTCAAAAAATAAAAAAAAACGGAGATTAAATTTGGACTATCAGTGGAAGGGATTCTACTAATGGTTAATGTTGATTCAACACATACATAATGGCCTGCTAGTACATTCATCTTTTAACCTATGAAGCGTAAAAAGCATGCATTTTAGATTGCATTGTCAAAATATATGTCTGGCAATTCAGCTAAAATTTGTCAGAGGTTTTCTGAGAATTTCGGGGCACATGCATGAAGCAAAGGAATTGCGATTCCTTAATAGCGAATATTAAGTAATCGCTATTAAGGAACCGCAATTCCTTATGCATGTAGGTTTCGCAGAAAAAAATAGCGATTCCTACACATTTCCTATTAGCGAATCGCAAATTGTGATTCTCCATTAGGGAATGCTTTCCCATTCATTCCTATGGGCTTAGAGGCCCATAGGAATAAATGGGAAGGCATTTGCAATTTGCGATTAGCAAATAGGCAATCGCAAATTGCGAATGCAATTCAAGGGTGCAAGGGGGCCAAAAGGCCACCCTGATGCACCCCCAAAAATGGTATTTGTGCACATGCGGCGCACACACATGCCCTACATGCCCTACTGCATGTGTATGTGCCACATGGCACTTCGAAAAATGCAATTTTGTGCATTTCTCAACTTGTATTACAAATATCAGAGTTAACTTGCTTCAAGTGCAACTGTCTTCCATTGTGGTCAGCCATAGCTTTCTTCTTTTCCCCAATCTTGCATGACTACATATCTGCAGTTGCTGGTTTGATCTTGTAAGCACTGTTTTTCCCTTTAAACTTAAAAAAATTCATAACTCCAGTATTACTGATTGGATTTGTATCATTTTAGTATCACATGATTTATTAAAACTTACTCTATGTTTCTAAATTGGTGTGTGGATTTTCTTGTGCTGTGTTTTCATTTTATTACTGTTATGTGCTGTATGAATATTTCACACATTGCCTCTAAGTTAAGCCTGACTGTTTTTGTGTCAAGCTACCAGAGGGTTAAGCCCAAGTTAATTTAATTACTTTTTGTGGTTCACTCTGACAAGGATTGTGGCTATTGCTGGAGAGGGGCACAGGCTCCACACAATGAACAACCCATTTTCTCACGCTTCTATTAATGAGCCCTTTGAAGATGGATCTATCCCTCTTCTACAGCAAGGCATGTCAAATCATGGGATTTGTTGTACAATCTGGGTGTCCTTGTGGGACAATAATATGAGACAATCACATGCCTTGCAAAAATGTAAAAATATCTCGGCCACCACCAAAACCACATGACCTTCAAGCACCCCTAATACATACCTGAACGTTCACAGTGCAGCATGTGAAGCAGGTCAGCTCTATCTGCAGATCACCCAAGGTGTGACAGTACCTTACCCCCAAACTTCGGCAACTCCTGGGAGTATAATGGAAGTCTCTGAATTGCATCTATTTAACATTGACACATGCCCAAACATCCACTGGTGAATAATCTATAGTCAACAGAAGCTCTGTTTTATTCCCCAGTTTTTTTGTAGCAGGCTTTGGCTTTAAACCCCAAACTTCTTTGAACAATGCCACTGCAAACCACATCAGGGGCTGTATTACAAAAGGTGCCCCGGGGGCACAACAGCATTTGCACCCACTTTGTGTGCCACCGGGGCACTTTGGTATTAAAGAAGGGGCCACAAACACTTCAGCAGCCCCTTCTGTAATACTGAAAGCGCTGGTGCACATACAGTGGCAGCGTTTTCTCATGTAGGTGTTGCCTCATTTGCATGGGGGTTTGTCCCCATGCAAATGAGGGAATACCTCTGCCTCTGTACCCATGCCGTATTACCTACGCAGGGGCAGAGGCAAACAAGCACACAGGAGGCGCACTGCCAGTGTGCCACCTCAAAGGTGGTACACTGTCAGCACGTCCCTTGATTACAGCCCTCAGGCGGGGAAAATTAGGGTCCCACGGACACCCCCAGACATCCACTTGCAGGTGGGTGCAGTCACTGACTGCACCAGCCTACAAGGGGATGTCTAATTCACATTTAAAAGTGCAGATGAGATGCCTCCTACACTGTGAAATATGGAGCAGGTGCTTTAAAGCCACTCAGTATTTCACTTGAATGCACTGCCCCCAGTGAGGCACGAGTTCACAGCTGCCTAGGGATCTGTGCATTCTAGGCCAAAGGGTGCACTTTCCCTGTTTGCGCCCAACGCACCTGTTTTAACTTGTGCCGGGCGCAAACAGGAAAAGTGCGCTCGTTACATAATATGGCCCCAGGTGTGCTCAGCCTTTACTTTGTTTGACATCGAGTACTGCATGCAACCCAAACTTTACTGATTTGTAAACAATCTTCTGTATAACTTTCAACATGCACATCCACTCTTGCCTCCTGAGCTGACGCTAGTTCCATTCTAGGCTCGGACACATGTACACAAAGTAATTGATGTTCATGACTATGGGACCTTTATTAAAAACTTTCTCATTTAAATGATGTAAAGTTTCATGGAGTAACATGAATAACAGTATCAAGTATGTTGTTGGTAATGTCACTAATGATGTAATTTGAGATGTAATCGGTAATGTCATCAATGATGTCATTTAACATGTCATGAGTGATGTAAGAAAGTGAGCTCATAACCAATACATGACGGGGGCACAAATTATAGCTAGTTCACTTAACTATAACAGGCAAATTTCAGTGTTTGTTTAGTTTTTAACTTTAGTTCTTATCTCATGTCAGCACCTAAATTTAATGTCACTTCAAACCTTGTTTTTTTACATATGCTAAGATCTTATTCCCAAACCTAACCATACCATTACCTTTACCTTCTTTTTTCAGTGAATTTCTGTGTTTTTTTCAAATTATATTCGAAGTTGACCAAATGGCTAACCCCCTCCGGCAACCTGTTTCCATCCCTCCTACTGTGCACAACTTGCGGGCCCCTAACCCCTTGCTGAGCATGCCCTTTGGCCATGTGCATTGGAGGTTTGAGTGCAGTTCCTGGCCTTAGGCATCCAACCCCCAACAATGTAAGAAAGTGGGTTATTAATTGCTAGGGATGTGGGCCCTTCTCAAGTAATTTGTCCACAACCTTCTGTCTTCTGTTATAGCACTTGACACTCTCAGGGCAACATGGCAGAGCAGTCCAAGGCCTGCTCAATGGAGGAGGTGTGGTTTAGTACCACAGTCCGCAGCTTCACAACAAAAAACACTAAATAAATGTTTGTCCAGCGATGCTTTTAATTCTAACAAGAAAAAGTATATTATTATTCACACACGACTTAATACTATGCATTAATTTACAAATATTTACAAATAGACAGGTGGAAATACCTATGGCGACATTCTCTTAACAGACTGTACCCTAGGAAGCTTTCAACCTTAAGGCCACTATACCCCTCACCTATATTAGAAACAATGTAAGGAGGTGTAATTATCAAAAGGGTAGTCTATTGCCTTTTTCAGGAAATCATCACATTCACAAAAGCAGAAACGTATCATACCTGATCAATACAACACCATTAAAACTGCAAGGGGTGATACCAGCTTTTAATTACATTTATTAGAACATGGAATGACTCACCGTTAAACAAGTGATCATCAATAAAACATTCCCATGACCATCATTAACACATATATGAATCAATATAAAATTTGGCATTGTCAACAAAGCATTACAAGTTTGATAAAATATCACCTTGAGACATTTTACTTTCAAAATGCTGCAAGCACAGACTTAGTACCTACTCACAAAGACATTCACATCCCAGCGCCTCCAAGCAAAAGCCCAAGCTCTTGGAGTGTTTGAAATTGCCTAAAAACTCACCTGGGGTCAGTTCAGTTCAGTTCATGAAGCTTTATTCGGTTCATATCATGTAATGACCATAAAAGCACACAGCAAAACACAAAAATACAGAAATATAAACAACAATATTTAAAAAATCATGCTTTTCCGATAATAAATAGATTTACAGATAAAACTGGCAGTATAAAAACATATATCTGGGGAATTCATGTTAAAAAGCAACCTCATTGCATCATCCGTATTAAAAATGCCATATTTTAAAAACAAGGGTTTTAAAAATGCAATCCTTACATCCAAGAAAAGAGTACAAATAAGCATAAAGTGCATACTATTTTGTTTAGAGTGTCCATCTCACGGGCATGGGCCAACAGGATGCCTTTTTTGTTGGGGGAAAGCCACTAAGACATGTGCCATACCTAGCCTTAATCTCGTTAAGACAAATCTGTGGGCTGGACGGGTTACCAAATTCAGATATTGCTGAAATCCCTCGTTATCATATATTTGTTGTAAGTTTGAACAGTAGTGAGAAGACCAGACCCCACTGAACGTTTTTGAGTTCTGAATAACATGAAAGTATATTTCATATCTTGTTTGGCAAGAACTCGAGGGGAGCTAGGATCTGATACCAAGTTCAGCCCAAAAATCATCTGGAAACTCTCAACAACAAACTTAAGCCATGGGATTTTCATGCAATTATCTAATTTAAGGCAGTCCTTGATAATGAGCTGATTAAACTCTGTCTCTTCCTTGTGCCAAATTGCTTTATAAAGCGACAGAGGCCTAAATGGGACAAGGTCGCTCAAATATGCGGCCCCAACCTCTTTATGGATCAACTCTGTTGGGGCAGAAGCAGGTAGGCACATTAGTTTTTTAAGGAAGATATTTTCTTCTGTCTGTAGACATCCAACATTAGAGTAACCCCAAAGCCCAGCCCCATATAAGGCAATGGAAACACTTTTAGCCTTGTATATCTCCATCATGTCTCTTATTCGTCTATCCCCTATCTTTGTAGCAAATTTGAATATGCCATATGAACTTTTAGTCATTTTAGTCCTGACATTTATTAGATCCTGGGCCCAGCCACCGTCGCTCGTAAAGGTGACACCCAAATAACAAAAGTTTTTAACCTGCTGTACTTTGACTCCTTCTATGAAAAAAGCATGGTTTTTACCAGTCTTGGCCCCACAGATCATGACGTGGGTTTTGTTTTTATTAATCAGCAGCTTCCTCTCCCCGATAAATTCAGAAAACCGATCCATCAAACGCTGCAGACCAATAGGTGTCCGAGATAGGAGCACAGCATCATCCGCATAAAGCAGAACTGGCACACTAATCCCGGCAACCTGGGGAGCGTCGGCCTTAACTGTTTTCAGGATGGTTTCTATCCCATTAATAAATAAAATAAACAACAACGGGGCGAGGACACAGCCCTGTCTAATACCACGTTTCACATCGAATTTCTGGGTACACTCCCCATTAGCCCCAAATCGTACACACGCTTGCATCTTGTTATACAGTCTGGCAAGGAAAAAAATAATTTCCTTGGGGGCGCCTAATTCCAACAGGACTGACCATAAAAGGGAATGGTTAACAAGGTCAAAGGCGCTGCTTAAATCGGCAAAGCAGAGATACAGATTTCCATGGGTAGCCTTAGTATATTTGCCAATTAGTAATTCTAAATTCAGGCATTGGTCCAGGGTTCCACGACCCCTTCGGAAGCCATATTGAGAGATTGCAAGAATCCCATTCTCCCCAGCCCAAGTTTCCAATCTAGACAACAGCACCCGGCTCATAATTTTGACCGATGAGTCCAAAAGACTAATTGGCCGATAATTACAGGCTGATGCTTTGTCCCCCTTTTTGTAGATGGGGACAATAATTGAATCTCCCCAGGTAGGTGGAATCAAAGTAGTTACTGCTGCATTGAAGACCAGAGTAAGTATCGGTCCCCAAATTAGCAATTGGGCTTTGTAAACATCAATAGGGACTCCGTCGGGACCCTGGGCCTTCCCCCCCTTACTGGCTACGATACTGCATTCCACCTCTCCTAAGGAGATGTCTAGCGGAACCTTGGGCCATTGCCTTTTCTTATTTTCATTCGAGGTTCTATCTTGGAAAATAGATGTGAAATGGGACACCCAGGCCTGGCTCCCCACATTGGAAGAGAGTTGGGGTATTATATCGTCTTGTAGGAAGGGGGAGTTGACAGTGGACCAAAATAGGCGGCTGTCCATGGTTTCTGCCGCCTGTGTTAAATTGTCCCAAGCCTCCTGCTGTAATTCCTTCTTCCTTCTTAAAAGGGCCATTTTATAATCATGTCTCAAAAGTGTGACTTGATTCTTATCCCTCGGGGTAAGTGCTAAGGCTTTTTTGAGTTGGGTGAGGAGGGCTGTACAAGCGTGATCAAACCAACCCTTCCCCTTGCCTTTCGTGCCCAGCTTATTCCCCGTAAATATGTTATTGATAATCATGTTAATATTGATAAAACTAGTCACAACAGAGCTAGGTGAACACTCTGGTGTTAAAATAACGTTAATACCTATCAGGCTTTTGGATATGATTAAAGGCATTATTACAGCAGATTTTTCCCCATTCCATCTGAGCCTGGGCCCATTAACTCTATGCGGCTCGATGTTACCTAGAATTCTTGATGCCGCCTGGTCTCTACATTTCCATGAATCAATTCGCGTGATAATACAATTATGGTCACTCAAATCAGAGGTATCCCTTATCTTGGACGAACAATGGGGCAGTAAACTGGATGAAACCATGATGTGATCGATGCTTGAGCTGGCATTCCTCCCTATAAATGTAGGGATAGGATAAACGCTTGCCTCTGATACAGGCCTAGTCAGCTCTAAATCATAGGTTGCCATAACATTATTAATAGCCTCCCCATAGGCGTTGTGTGGGAAATGGGACACGTTCTCATCACTGATATTTTGTACCCCACAGGCCCTAGAGGAGGACAAACCACAGATTGTGGAATTAAAATCCCCTAACCAAATAAATATAAAAATACGTTTTGCTTCTGCTACAAGCTTCATGAGGGCACTATCTAGCTCTGCTATCACATTGTGCCGGGTGTTGTTAAAAATATTATTATAAAAATGTATTAAGAGCACGTCTGTTCCATCAGGTAATCGTACCCAGAGAATTTGGGAATGAGATCCAACTGGCAAATGCTTGACAACCAACGGTGTAAGGTCTGTTGATATGAGACAGAGCAGACCCCCCTTCGCTCTTCCATATCTAGACTCAAGGGCTTCTACGCTATAGCATGCGTAACCTTCAAGGCTAGGTGTAACAGTACACCAAGTTTCCTGAAGACAGAGAATGTCAAATGATCAGATCAGGGCCTCCCATCCTAGTTTATTTCCCTTAGAAGCCCAACCGGCTGTATTCCAACTGACAATAGAGATGCCCCCAGAAGAGAAATCCTTCACAGTTATATCCTGAGTTCCGCCTACATTAGTAACCAGTTCTTGATTGTCCTCAGGGGCATTTACAACTATTACCACACTATTAGGTTCTTCCAGGCTATCATTAGCCTCCAAGCCCTCAGTGACTAACCTTGTCTTGTTGGGTTTATAGGGTAAGTCACAGATAGTAATGGACAACTGGGAACCAGGTATCTTCTGAAGTCAATCGTTCTGGTCTAGGGAACTCAGGGATTGGAATCTGTTCTGAACAGGTATTTCAAATACTGATCTAGTATTGGATGGAAGAGGTCTATCTCTATATTTGATATGATTAGGAGGGTAGGCTCTATCTCTGTTGATGTCATAGGGCGTCTTATTAAGATGGTTGTAAAAATATCCTAAGGGTCGTGCAATTATAGCAGTTTCATTCTGTGTTATAGAAGCTGCGTTTAACAGAGCCATCGCGACATGCTGAGGGTTTTGGAAATTAACAATGACACAGTCCCCCTGGCAGGACTTCCTGGTGTTTCCAATCCAGCTGACCCTTCTCGTAGTTAAAATTTGATCAGAAAATTTAAGCGGAAACCCACAATGCCTGTTTAGCCAAAAGATCGTTTTGTTTTTTAAAGAATCCTGCGACTCTGGGGAGGTTCTGGACTGGTTAGAGTCTAGGGAGGGAACACATGATAGAACGACAACATAAGGTGCGCACTCGGGTGGGAGATCTACGTGTCGGTTAGCATTGCATATGGTTTCTCTATCTGGTCTTGCAGTCACAGCAGGTACCTGCACAGAATTACTTGGTTTTGGCATCAGCACTCCCCTCAAGCTAGCTGGGGCTGGTGCTGCTTGAACCTGCATCGCCCGGGTATCCGTTTGTGGTCCTGGTGTAGCAGCTGTCGCAGAACAGGTACTATATTTAATTTGATTAGAGACTAAATCACCTTCTGGGCCGTCTCTCCCAGGGGGCCCAGAATTAACTGTCCTAGTCGAAAGCCTATCTAGAACGCTCGCTAATCTAGATACTTCTACGGATAATAAATCAATTTTATTAATTAGTGGTTTGACAATCGACTCAAGTTTGTTCTCTAGAATACCAACTAACAAGTTAAATTGTTCAGTATTGATAGTCACTGTATTTTCCTTGACCAGTGTACCCTTATCACACACATTGTTCTTAGGTGCTGATTCGACTTTTTCCCGAGTGATATTTCCCCCCCGTTTGATAGTAGCTTTTCTGCATGACCTCACAGAGCGCAGGGCTGGCTGACATTGCTCTGTTATATCCTCCGGGGCTGCTTCTGTAACCTCAGTCGGAGCGCAGGCACCTAAAAGTTCTGAAGATAAAACTTCAGGGGTACAGCCAATTGCTACATCCTCAACAATGTCAATGGTGTCCTTGGCCGGGGCTCCCAGGGGTAGGTCAGACAAGCTCTCCCGCCCTAGAGATTTCCTGCGGTCACTATTAATTTTACTCACGACTTTGACAAGATAGTTGTCCATTATTGATTTTTGTTTGGACATGATAAAACGAGTGTTGGTCTGGTAAGATAAAGGTGGACGGACTGGAAATCACAGGGTGTACGTCAAAAACACTTTTGGGCCACGTACCTGGGGGGCTCACTGTAGTCCTGAGGTCTCTACTGTTAACACAGCGCCCTTGTACACCACCAGATGGAAAACCATAGGGGGTGGCCCAGCCCGGCCTCGTTCGGTCCTCTGAGAGCCACAGAGGGCCCGCCCTTTGTCCGGGCTTCGTCCGGCGCGTCCCACTTGCGTCCCGCGTCGCGGGGTCTCACTGCAACTTTATCCGCCTCCGGGCGCGAAGATTTCACCTTCCGGCTTCCGCCGCTGGGGAATCTGGGGATTGTAGTCCCCCCTTCCTGCCGCGGTCGCGGTAAAGCGTGGTTGTTGTGGCTGCCTCTGAGCCCAAGCGTCACTCCAGGTACCGGGTAGAGGGTGGGCCAGCAGATTACCCCCAAAACGCTGTCACCGCCCCGGCTTTTAAAGAAATTTAAAGAAAGGTCCTCCTTGCTACAACAACAGATTTGTAGCAAGTAGCATCAAGGTATCATGTTCTTTAACCTGCCTGCGGCTCGCTCTCCGCCATCACCTGGGGTCACCAATTTAACTGCCTAGGAGACTGAGGCAACTCTTACAAAAAGTGGGGCTCCTGTGGAGGCTATTTGACTCCTGGCAGCCCAACAAGCATTTTGGAACACATGCCCTACCTCTCTGGAGCACCACAAGCAGAGCTTACAGGTGCACTACTAATAACTATGCATTAATTTACAAAGATGTACAGGTGAAGGTGGAAACACCTTTGGTTACACTCTCCTAATAGTCCACACCCTAGTGAGCCCTGAACCCTAAGTCAATGATGCCACCCACATAAACTAGACACTGTATAAGGGAGTGTAGATATCAGAAAGAAGGCCTACTAGCTTTGACAGGATGTTACCACGTTCATAAATGCAGAAACATACCATAAGAGAGTGATACAACACCATTACATTTGCTGCTACAGATTGTACCACTGTAGAATGACATTTATTAGAACATAGAATTGTTTACTTTTTGCCTGGTGACAATCAATAGAACATTCTAATAGCCTTCATTAAAGCATATATGTCATCACTGTGCATGAGTCTTTCTTCCACTTTCAACATGCTACAAGCACAGCCTTTGGATCCAGTATCCGAAATCCCCCACACCCTAGAGAGTCTGAGCAAAATACCAAGTCTAGAACTGCTTCAAGTCAATATATGTTTTTTTCTGGGTTTTACTCCATAAAACACATAATATTAACAACATTTGATAACAAAATAGAAAAAAAAACCTTTAGCAATGACTCGCGAATAACAACAAAAACTCAGTGAAAATTATCAAAACATATAACAATCTATTTCATAGATAAAACACATGGTTCATAATTGCCCAAAAGTTTAAAAGTCAAGCCCCTGGCGCTGCCCATATGTGTATCCAAGCCTCACTGTGCCACTGGAATCAAGCTAGCTTGCCTGATGAGGGGTGTTACCCCAAACAGATTCCAGGATGCTTGTTCCTGGTCCAGGGAAGACCTGGTTTGGCATTTCGGGCTGGACTGTTCCCATGAAGAACAGGGTCAAGACTGATTTGCATATGGCGGGATCCAAACTGGGGTGACGTAGTGACCAAAAGGACAATGGTTTTAACCCAGATTTGTTGATTGGGGGTCAATGTTTTATTTGCTCTGCATTATGTCCATCATTTGTGTGCTGATGTGTGGGCGTGCATTAATTGTGTGTCTGCTTGTGTGCCCCTTCTTAAGGGGCCTTCGTTGATTCCCCAATCACTCCCACATGGTACACTGAATAGATGGTGTGTCATGGCATGCAATGCGCCCACTTTACTGTCCGCCATGCAGGGGTTTACACAATATTCCTCAGTGAGAGAGTTTAGGCTGTTGTTTCATTGTAACGTATTACTGGCTTCCGGCAAAAGTGTGAATGGACATTATGAGAATCAGTATGTAATTGACTAAAATCAAGAGGTCGATGAATTCCATTCCTGGTACTGTCCTCGAGGTCTGTGGAGATGAACTGCTCAGTATAGTATTTCCTGAAGTGTGGAGGCTAAAAGCTAAATCAGGTTTTTCATCTGTTTTAATTCCTTAACTAGAAAATCTAACCTGGTGGGGTAATCCTTGCACATCTCAGTGGTTTGATTGAGCATAGGTCTATCCTGTTCCTAATTGAGCAGTGTCATCAGGGCTGCAAATATATTACTACAAGCAACAGTGGGCTCAACATGAAAAGAGGCAGATTGGCTGCAATGTAACATTGAGCTTGATTATCAATAGCTACAGCCGCATTATGTTGGCAAGTTTGCAGCCCTCAGCGGCCTGGTTTGGGTTTATGGGGTTGTCAATTGCAGCTACAAGACCTACCCAAATTTCACTCAAGTGATTTGGAGTACCTGGGCGGCTCTAGGGTTCTATTCTGCTCCTTTTCCTTGTAAAAATTGGTTATTTTTGTCAGAGATGCAGATCTATCAAAAACATTATTTTCTTGGTCTAGCATTTTCTCAACCTCCCCAATAAGTACATTGTAGTACATATGTAGTATTACCACTCAGAGAATGCTTCTGTATTTTTTGTTCCATGTTTGCTTGCAATCTGGGATTCTGTTTCACGGCAGTTACGAGTTGCTTCCGTGGTGGAGAGTCCGCTCGTGTCTCTTCTCTTGATATTCAAATAAAGATCTTCAAACTTAACCTGGCTATACCGTTGTCTATTTACAACAATCTTTGGCGACGATTTCAACAACCCTGCGTTCAAAAGCACAACGTTTTTCTAAACTTATCACCAACGGCAAGAGCGGAAAAAAAGAATCTACCCACCGACTTCAACTATGGACGGACTTTATTTCCAGCGCATCCAGTATCAGAGCAAAGGTGAGCTTTAACTGCGCTACGAACATCATCCAATCCGCGTAAAATTAAAAGCTGCTGCGAATATTGTAGACTACACATATCTTTCAATGAACTGTCCGTTTCGAAAGAAGTAAAAGCCGCTGCGAACACTTTAGTCTACGCATAACATTCAGAGAACTGTCAATTCTGCTAAAGATAAAAGTCCCTGTAGTTCACTTGATTTTTTTTTTCCCCAAGTGCAAGCAACTCATCATTTCAAAGACTACAGTTTACTCACAGCATAATTTCGGCGCCCTGTGACTGTTCTCTCTTGTCTGGCTTTCCTAAGAAGTGTATCTCTTGAAGCCGCTTGGACAAAGCCGTTACTTGCCGGCAAGATCTGTTCCGTCACCTCCACATCGCCCTTCTGATGACATCATGGAACCTCACGGAGTGAATGAATGAATGAATGAATGAATGAATGAATGAATGTGTTTTTTATATAGCGCATAGTTACCCTAGGGCATCCCAGCGCTTGTCCAGGGCAAACAACCAAAAAGCAGCTCAAAGGTCTCCAACGTCAAGCAGGAAAAAGAAGAGTTTTCAGAAGTTTCCGAAACCGGCACATACACGTTTCAGAACGCAGACCCATCGGGAGAGCATTCCACAGGTGGGCTATGTTAACCGAAAATCTACGTCCACCAGCCCGCGCCCTTTTCACTCTGGGAACGTGGAGCAAGTATTTCTGGTTGGAGCGAAGGTCTCTATTGGCCTTATAAGGCACAGCTAAATTCCTCAAAATGGGGGATCCCTTCCCCTGCAGAATTTTATGCGCTGTGCATAGAGCCTTAAATTTGACCCTTTCCCGCACCGGCAACCAGTGCAAGGCCTTCAATGCGGGTTTAGCTGACTGCATCCTTGGAGTGTTCATAAGCAGCCTTGCAGCAGCATTTTGAACCTGCTGGAGTTTGTTGAGAGTCGCTTCCGGAGCGCCCAGGAAAATGGTATTGCTAAAGTCTAATCTGGATACAATAAGCCCCTGAATAAGCAACTTCCTAGATACCCATGGAAGCAGGGGGATGACTTTGCGTGCAGAACGGAGAAGGCCAAAGCAGACTCCCGCCGTCTTCTTCGCCTGAGTCCTGAAAGAGAGATCTTGCTCCAGCCAAATCCCCAAACTCTTGATCTCCTTCCTGGGACTCGGAGGAACTCCCATACAGCTGGGCCAGCTAGTCAAAGGGAGAGAAGGGGCTTTGTTCCCTAGCAATATTAATTCAGTTTTTGAGCCATTCAGCTTTAAAGCCGACTCACACATCCAGGTATGGATTTTGGACATGCAGGAATGCAGCGAATCTGGGTTATCCTTAAGATGGGAAAGAGCGACCACCAGCTGCGTGTCGTCAGCATAGCTGACGATTTTGAAACCAAATGGAGCCACCACATCCTCCAGGGGGGCCATATATACATTTAACAATGTGGGGCTGAGAGAAGAGCCCTGTGGCACCCCACCCTGGAGGGGGATAGACGCCGACCGTTCGCCGCCGAGTGTTAGTGGAGCAGGCTTCGTGACGCAGTGACTTGTCATCACAGATACCCTCCTTCTTCTGCGACGAGAGTCCTTCCAACTCTCTGTTTCTGATGTCATCACACTGCCTACGCTCTCTGGCGGCCATCTTTGTTTCCCTTGTTGCTGTGACAACAGTCACCTTCGCCGCACTACTAAAAGAAAGTTGGTCTAACTACCTTCAAGAGACTCCTCCGTCAGTTTCCTCCGGATTCCTTCGGCGATACACACGCCCTTTGTGTATCACCCACAATTAACGTAAGTGACTTCGGCGATGCACACGCCATTGTGTTTCATACTTGACTGTCTCAGCACATATTCCTTCACTTCCTCGGCGATACACACGCCCGAAGTTTATCGCACACATCATAATAGAGAGTTTTGGCGATACACACGCCATAGTATCTTTCAGTGGTCCACAATATTTTTCTTAAGCCTCTTCCATTTTTTTATTTTTAGGAGTCATATGCTCACCTATGCCAAGAGATCTGAAGTTATTTTTCTTGTCTGATTGGTTAAGTAATTTGAATAGCTCATCTGTTTACATACGCTTTAGCTCTGCCTTGTTTATGCCATGTCTTCTGAAAATCCCTCTGTAGTCCTTCCCCCAAGCTTTCTACCCCTTCCTGGCCAGCCAAGTATATCCTGGGAAGATTGGTTCCCAATGTTTGACAATTACCTCTATGCACTAGATGCCCAAGAGTATTCAGCTAAAAGAAAGAAGGCATTACTCTTAGGTTCTCTAGGCAAAGAAGGCCAACGTGTTTTTCGCTTTTTACCTCAAGACCTTCAAGCAAATGGCCAACCTCTTCCAGACGAATATAGAGAAGCACTTTGTCGCCTGGAGGTTAGATACTCTAAAGAAGAGAACTTAGTCATGAATAGATACAAATTCTATACTAAAAGTCAAAAGTCCGGTGAGTCAATCGACGATTTTGTTGCAAGACTGAGAGAAATGTTTGTTAAGTGCAAGTTTGGGAACATGACGGAAGAACTTATCAGAGATCAACTCATAGTCCAGTGTAACAATAAGAAGATACAGGAACGCCTTTGGGCAGCAAAGAATCCCAATCTGCAAACGGCTATAGAATTGGCAAAAATTGTAGAAGATTCTGAAGGCTGCATGAAGGAATTAGAAAAAAGGTCATCCTCAAATGACGTTAATGAAGTCTCAGTCCAAGAGTCTCAGGACCAAGTCCAGAATGTTGATGACCAAACTGAAATTGCAGCCATCAAAAACAAGAAGATAATTAAGAGAAATCTTCCGTCGAGGCCTGCAATTACTCAAAAGTCTTCTTTTGTTAAAACGTGTAATAGGTGTGGTAGCACTGCGCATTCTTCTGATTCAAAGTTTTGTTTTGCAGCCAAACAGGAGTGTTTAAAGTGTGGTCGCATAGGTCACTACGCAAGGGTATGTCGTAGTAAACCTCGCTCTACTGTAGCTTATGTACAGAGTTCTCCTCTTTTGGGCGAAGAAAAAGATAAAATATTAGTGGTCGAGTCAGACCCATCTTTTGAACAAGAAGACAAATGAAGGAATAGGCCAAAGCCTTATTTAAAGTAAATGGCAAAGATATGCATCTAATGGTTGATACTGGCTCAAAATACACTATAATACCTAATGATCTGTTCCAAAATAAATGGGGCACCAGATCCCACCTTCCTAAGGACATCTCTCCAGGGGGTTACCAAGGTGAGTCTATTGACATTTTAGGTTATTTTGAGGCACAAATCACATTTTCCCACAGACACATTCAAGGGAAAGTTCATGTGTCTGAATCAGGACCACCTCTACTTGGGTGGGTTCACCAATATGACCTGGGAATAATCGTCAACCCTCGAGCTACCCCACAAGTTATGATTATTGAAGATAATGACTTAGAAAAAATCCTAGCCGATGCTAGCAGTGTATTTAGAGAGGGTCTAGGTCAGCTTAAAGGATATTGCCATCTCATTGTTTAAAAAAAGGTTCAATTCCGGTGCAACACAAAGTTAGGCGAGTCCCTATTGTAGTTAAACAAGAAGTTAAAGGGCTGATTGAAGACATGCTAGCAACGGGTGTTATAGAACCCGTAGAGGCATCGCCATGGATTTCTCCCATTGTCGTCACAAAGAAATCGGATGGCAAGCTCCGCTTCTGTGTGGATTTGAGGTCTTTGAACCAATGTGTAGTTACAGACATCTTTCCTTTTCCAAATATTTCAGAATTAGTCACAACACTAAAAGGGGCCAAGGTATTCTCCAAATTAGACCTTAGGAGTGCTTATCATCAAATTAATTTACACTAAGACTCAAAGCACTTGACAGCTTTTATAACACCTTACGGTACCTTCCAGTTTACACGCCTTCCTTTTGGTCTCAACTCTGCAGCAAGTGTTTTTCAGAGAATGGTGTCCAACATCTTTGAAGGGGTGGGTAACACTGTCTACTTCCAAGATGACATTTTGGTCTATGGTCAGTCAGTTGAACAACACAACACCACCCTCAAGATAGTCTTAGACAGACTCTCCTCTGCGGGTCTAACACTACGTAAAGAAAAGTGTCCGTTTTTAGTCAATGAGATTGATTACCTAGGTTACACCATTAGTGCTTCCGAGGTAAAACCGAAGAAAGATCTTTGTCGTGCTATTCCCTCTGCACCTCAAACCAAAGACAAGGACCAAATACATTCTTTTATGGGGCTCATTGAGTACTACTCTAAATTTGTTAAAAAAAATTCAGACAAGACATCATGCATGAGGTTATTACTCAAAAGAGGCACAAGCTTCTCATGGACTGCCCAACACCAAGAATCTTTTGAGAATATCAAGAAAGAAATTTGTAATGCTAAAGTTCTATCACCTTTTGATATTCAAAAAAGTCCATTTTAACAGTAGATGCGAGTGCCACTGGCCTTGGAGCTATGCTTTCTCAACTCAGTGGTAAGTCAGAGCATACAGTTGCCTTTGCATCTAAAACCTTAACTGACGCTGAGAAAAATTATTCAGTCATTGAAAGAGAAGCCTTAGCTGCCTCCTGAGCTGTAGAGTATTTCAGGACATATTTGTGGGGCATGAAGTTCATTTTAAGAACAGATCATAAGCCACTTCTCAAAATTCTTTCTCCTGGAGGGACTGATAAAGGGTCGGCTAGACTCGTTAGACTTGCTTCAAAACTTCAAGAGTTTCAATATTCCATCCAGTACATTCAGGGGTGGAAAAATGTACAAGCAGACTGCCTTCCTAGAATGTCCCTAGATTGGCGTAGTGTTATTGATCCTTGTGTTTCTCATTCTGGTAATGACATTGCGGTAACCTCTGTCGAGGATGCCGTGTTCGTAGGTGAGGGCGCCTTTAAAGCCAGTGATTGGGAACGTGAAATGAATCCTGATGATACTTTGCAAGAAGTTATCAGACTCATTACCCTTGGCTCTAGGAGAAAGAGTTCTGTTTCAATCTCTGTTCGACCTTATGTCAAAGTGCTGGATGATCTCTCTCTCATTAACAACAATGTTATTGTCAAAGAAGAGAAATTCATATCCCCCCTTGGTCTCAGAAACAAACTTTTAGCCTTAGCACATGAGGGTCATTTGGGTCAGACTCTCACACAACGTCGTCTTAAGAATCATTTCTGGTGGCCAGGCATGGATTCCCAAGTTGTTGAGTGGGTAGAAAATTGTTCCATCTGCAGGGAGGGGGAAAAAAGACTCAAAGTAGGTCCCAAATCATTTGATGGTAACTTAGACAATCCAGGTTTACCCTGGCATAGTATTTGTCTGGATTTTATTGGCCCCATGGGTGAATTACATGAAAGAGACAGATTTGCTATTGTCGTAGTCGACATTTACTCTAAATGGCTAGTTGTAGAATTTACTAACAATGTTACTACTGAGAACACCATCAAGTTTTTAGGAAACTTGTTTAAAGACGAGGGGATTCCTTCAATCATCATTACTGACAGTGGCACTCAACTCACTTCCAATGAAATGCAAGCATGTCTCAAGGATTGCGGTATCTCTCATCACCGCACTTCACTATACAATCCACAGGGCAATGGAATATGCGAAAGTGCAAACAGGGCGGTGAAGGGTATCATACAAATGGCCTCTGCAAATGGATCTGTGGTACGAAAAATGGTTAATGAGATGTTATGGGCCTATCGCACAACTCCCCTTGTTGATGGACGTCTTTCCCCTTTTCAACTTATGAGAGGGCGTACTCCCGGATTGAAACTCATACCTGCTTGGATGAAACAAGTCGTTACCTTACAAACTAACTGCTCAGACTTACCTTCCTCCACTAAAACCTCCTGTCCTTTCACTATTGGTGACCTTGTAAAAGTCAAAAGTGGGAGGGTGGCTAGGGGGTTGTCTAAATTCAAGGGACCCTTCACCGTCAAGAAAGTTCTTGATCATTGTGTAATTCTCAATAATGGTGAGTGTTGGATCTTCAGGCGTGTGGCCTTGTATAAAAGGGGTGTTTCAACTTCTACCTTTGAGAGAGCTCCTTCTTCTGCGAACAATAGCGACTACCTTTTGGCTCAAGCACCTCTTGAGACCACCACTTTAGTTCCTACAAGTCCACATCATGTTGGAGAAAGTGGTGATTCTCTCATGTCTGAAGTTCATCCTATAATGAGTTCTACTTCTGTCCTGAGTCTCTTGCTCCCAATCGCACCCCAAGATATCGCAGACCTCCAGCTTATTTTCAAGATTTCATCCGCTAATATTGTGTTTTGTTGTAACCTTTATGTTATTCACATTGGCTTATCATAATATTTGTTGTACTTAGTTTTTTTTACTTTACTTTTTGTTTCTTGTTTCTAACAATAGAAAGGAAGAAGATATGTAGTACGTATGTTGTTTACCACTCATAGAATGCTCATGTATTCTTTGTTCCATGTTTGCTTGCAATCTGGCATTCTGTTCCACGTCAGTTACGAGTTGCTTCCGTGGTGGAGAGTCCGCTCTTGGCTCTTCTCTTGAGCTTCAAATAAAGGTCTTCAAACTTAACCTGGCTATACCACCGTCTATTTACAACATACATCAATCTCTTACAGTTCACTGCTGTGTGCCTAGATGCATTAGACAGCTTCATTCCCTCTTGTAAGGGTTCAACGGCCTTACGCTTGCCCATTATGACAACTGATGGGACCTTCACACAACCAAACTAATAAAATGGGACTGGATGCTAAAAGAGAAACACACTCCCATGAACAATCTAAGCAACAAACTATGTAGTGTAAAGAAATTAAATTCCAATAAACATGTGAAATGTCCTCCTGATGCTTCAATCAAATAGCACAGTACTGTTAACATTGTAGTCACCTTAAAAACAGGGACAAAGGGGATGGCCCTGCCCTGGGTCTTTCTGGTGCTGACGGATGAAGATGGGCCTGCCCTTTGCCAAGTCTTTGCCCAGGCACTAGCCTTACATGTCCCATTCAGCAGGATTACTGTCCGCCCATCATAGCGCACAGGTGCCAGGCCAAAAGCCCTCTAGCCAAGATGGATTATGGGGCAGCAAGTGCCTTGTGAGCAACAGCCGCAGCGGTCCCTGATGTATGTATCTTGTACAACGGGATTGCTGTCTGTGCTTTATAGTGCAGAGGTGCAAGGTAAAGAGCCCTGCTGCTAAAAATGATAATATGGTGAGAAGTCCCTTGAGAGCCCCGGCAGCGGCCCTCAATGAACGTGTCTAGAAGTGACTAAAACTGTGTGAAAACTTTCCTGGGGTTACCAATGTAACCTCTGGGAGACCTTGGGAGACTTAAGAAAAACTTTAACAGAGCTGCCACACTCTTGGTAGCCCCACAAACATTTAGGAACATGATTGTGGTGCCCCTGGCCTCTTTGGGGTACCATAAGTGGAATATGCAAAACATAAATCGCCTTTGCGAGGGCTTGAGAAATGCTCCAGGTCCAAGCTGCCTATTCATTTTTTTTATTATGGGTGTCCCAGTCTCATCTGTGGCACCCACAGCATCTATTTTTGCTTTTGCATGGAGGGTCTCAAAAGGCCCCAGCCCCTGCTGGCTACTGCATGCACAGATCACTGTTCTGTGTCGTGCAGGAGATGGCATCTTCTCTGCTTGGTTTTACTGCAGGCTAGAACAAGCGCTCTTCCTACCTGTACCAAGATGGGCAGGAGGCTTAATGCTCCAAGACACAAGCAGGAGAGCGGGAGATGTACCCCAACTGTTCTCTTTCCTCTTGGTCTCCTGGAAGATGGGGGCCACCCAGGAACAGATAATTAAAGAGTGTGGCATGCTTCTTTCTTTCTGTGTCTCCAGTGGAGATGTGGCCCCAAGGAGCAAATCGAGTCCTGGGGTGGGGGACTCCATGCATGCCTGCTCCTGCTCCCACCCCCTATAATTTGCTTTTATTTCCTTGCACTGACACTAGGTCTCTTGCGGTTTAGGAAGCTCCAGGAGTGGACCCTATTCACACCTTTTCCCGGTTAGTCCCCCCTTGATATCAACTTCTTTTGGCATTTCACAGTGGACTGTTGTGGATGCTGTTGGTATTCTGTTTTGTTCTTGGTGGCCTGCTCTAGCCACCAGTAGTGCCTCATGTGGACTTTCATTTTTTTCAGGATTCCTGTAATGGCTGGCACAACATTTTCTCCATGATGTCACCAGTCAATCAGGATCCGCCAATTAATTTTATGTGCATATCTTTAATCAGTTACCCGCCTTATCCCCTTCATACTGACAGAGTACCTTTTAAAATGCAAGTTTCCTTTGGAAATTGACATAGAAAATCACACTTTTGGGATCCCCTCATTTTCTTAGCTGCAGGTTGATGGATTAGTGTGAAACTTTCCACGGGAGAGTCAAAATGCAGATTTGTCAATTTACCAAACTGCTCCAAAGTACTTAGCAAAACAAACAATATCTTTCCAATGGAAACTGACCTAACTATAACTACACAATGGTGAATGCCATAGTGCAAAACAGATATAAGTGTGTGTGTGTGTGTGTGTGTGTGTGTGCGTGCGTGTGTGTGTACTTACCTTACTGATATAGCAATGATAAGTTTACGACATGCAACCCATTCACTTCTCCAAATTCCCTCCCAAAACCCTGTATGCACTGGAAAAGACAGCCAATGACACGGAAGATCATAGAAAGGCTGGAGATTGGATCGAATGAAAAACACATTAGCAACATGGGGTAGAGACACATGGCTGCTCTGCTCCATAAAGTGATCTTAAATTCTCAAATAAAGGCACAAGCAATACACATCAGTGCCACAGTGTAAAGAAGATTACCCTCTCACAGTGATGCGTTGAAAGGAGAATTCTGGGTCAAGCTGCCATTGTCAGTTCAAGCTGGTGTTGGATTTGCTGCTCAGGCTACTGTGCTGTCGCAAACATTAATGGCGGGGAAGGGCTCACCCACCGTCAAGCAAAGTACTGAATTCATCTAATCCAAAATAGGGAAATAAGTCCTGAAATGCTAAGTTGAAAAACGTTATCCATTCGAATTCACTGCAAGCTCAAATGTAAAACAAATTTATTGTAACAAAACTCATGTTTTTGCCATAAAGTGAATCATATTTGTCTTTATTTGGTCACTTTAAATAAAAGGATATGGGCTAAGAATGAGATAGTGACCTTTACTAGTATATCTAAAATAACTACAGATTAAAGCAGGGTTTAATTTAAAATCTTCATACTTCCCCATTTAGTTCATATCACCAAGTAGTTGTATTACATTTTACATTCTAAAATGCCCTCATGTGAATAGTATAATATCTGGATCCGCACTTCAGCACAATAATATTATTGTAAGTAATGTATTAGCATTAAGGACTTCACTCTGGTTAGATAAAAGCCCTGCACAATTTGCTCTAATCCCTAGAGAATAGGGAATGCGTTTGTAGCTATTTCTTGGATCTCCACTTTCTTTTACTAGTACAAATTGTAAAAGTTGTAGCCTGGTGCACAATGCAAAGTTTTTATATTTTGTCTTAGTGACAGTTTAGTGGGAATAGGAGGAAACAATTGGAGTATATCTTTCAAGAAATGGCCCCCCCCATGCCGAAAGCATCTTCTGAATGTATTACATATGTTTCACAGCCAAATAAGTGCATCCATTACAAACCATCAACGGTGCAGCATCCACACACTGCAGTGGAGGGTTCATTGATGTGCTTTATTTAAGCAATGGGCATTTGCAATTCTGCAATTAGTCTGACTAACTTGAATAAATGAAAATGCTGCCATGCTGTAACTACTGAGCCACATTCGGCTTCTATGTACTACTTCCGACCATATTGAACCTACCATGTCTCCACAAACTCTGCCATTGGAACCTTTATTGCTCATCCTCAGTTCTGTGCTGAATTCACACTTTGGAACCCATGGTGTTTCTCAGAACCCCTACTGCTCTACAGTTTGCTGTGCAGCTCCTCCCTGACCTGGTGCTGCTTCATAACCTGGTATTACTCCATTCTTGGAACCTGTAGTGATTATTATTATTATTTTTATTGAAATTTGATAAAGCGCCCGGCTACCCCCAACGGGGGTGTCCCGGCGCTGTGGACAGCGACAGTTGAGGACAGAGAGACTAGCAGCTAGCGATATCTGGACCAAAACTCCCGCCATGACAAGATCTGTATCGTCTGCAATACTAAAATACTAAAATACATGGCTTCTATGGGGCCCGTAGAGGCAAGTTTCCTGGAAGTGACATTCCACTCTTTGCGAAGTATAATGGCGACCCCCCCTCCTACTTTGGTGCCTGGCCTACTAAGTCCTGTAAAATGATAATCTGATGGAATAGCAAGGGTAATGTCAGGATTGGAAGTATCTTTGAGCCAGGTCTCCGTCAGGAACATCAGGTCCCAGCCGTGAGAGGAGAGGGATAGCCAGATATCGCTAGAGTGTTTAGGAAGCGATCGGCAGTTAAGAAGGCAGGCATTAATTTTCTTTAGAGGAACTGGGTGGGGATTCATTATACCGAGGGAGCGAGGGCCCTTAGGTACAGATGCAAGCGAAAATGAGCAATGCTGGCAGGCGAAATCTTTCGAGTGTAATAGTGAGGGATTGCATTTGATATTGTCATGGCAGGGCAATGGTCTCAAAGCAGACAATTGCAAGGCCGATAGACTAATGCGCCCAGTAGGGGGGCCAGCGGTAGTCATCCCGGTACTGACCGGGGCACTGTCGGCACTGTCGCGGACGGGCGCAGACGGGCTTGCCTTAGGCGCGCCTTTGGCGCGCCATCGGCCCGCCCGCTGCGCTCGTCCGCTGCGCGTACGGAAGTGCATCACCTTAAATGGCCGACGCGCTGATCCCTGGCTCCACCCTCCCCTCGTGGTGATTGGCCGCCCTACCCTCCACAACAATCGGGCAAGCCCGTGGTGGACCGGGGTAGGAGCGGCAAGACGAGCACACACAAAGGTAGGTTATACAGTATTAAAACAGAAGGCTAAAAACATAACGTTTAAAAGCACAGAAATTAGCAACATTGCCCCAATACTCTGTGCTGCCTTCTTCCCCATTAGAACCACTCTGCTCCATCTTGGATTCTGCCTTACTCCACCATGATATCAGTGTTACTTTTCCCTTGGCCAATTTTCTGCACATTTGGTCGCTGACCATCTCCTTCCATGGCCCCTTAAGCCCTGCACAATCCCCTCTCCAGTGCATTTCACACAGCTCCTAAAACATTCATCCCTCTGGATAGTGCCACTAATTTTGAACTTTGAATATATAGAAAATTGTAGTAAAGAAACATCCTTACCACAGTTACATGATGGGCCGCACAACGTCCCGCTTCAGTATAAATCGGAAGTAGGCATCCACTGTGACAACCAATGTGCATTACTCTGCCTTACTGAAGCTAGCAAAAGGCACTTTAGTGTACAAAATGAAAATGGGTGCCATGCTTGTGTATCACTGGAATAATCCAGTTGTGACACAAAGCCCTATGCCAGGGTCAAAAAAAGATACATTCCATAGCGATATCTGGACCAAAACTCCCGCCATGACAAGATCTGTATCGTCTGCAATACTAAAATACTAAAATACATGGCTTCTATGGGGCCCGTAGAGGCAAGTTTCCTGGAAGTGACATTCCACTCTTTGCGAAGTATAATGGCGACCCCCCCTCCTACTTTGGTGCCTGGCCTACTAAGTCCTGTAAAATGATAATCTGATGGAATAGCAAGGGTAATGTCAGGATTGGAAGTATCTTTGAGCCAGGTCTCCGTCAGGAACATCAGGTCCCAGCCGTGAGAGGAGAGGGATAGCCAGATATCGCTAGAGTGTTTAGGAAGCGATCGGCAGTTAAGAAGGCAGGCATTAATTTTCTTTAGAGGAACTGGGTGGGGATTCATTATACCGAGGGAGCGAGGGCCCTTAGGTACAGATGCAAGCGAAAATGAGCAATGCTGGCAGGCGAAATCTTTCGAGTGTAATAGTGAGGGATTGCATTTGATATTGTCATGGCAGGGCAATGGTCTCAAAGCAGACAATTGCAAGGCCGATAGACTAATGCGCCCAGTAGGGGGGCCAGCGGTAGTCATCCCGGTACTGACCGGGGCACTGTCGGCACTGTCGCGGACGGGCGCAGACGGGCTTGCCTTAGGCGCGCCTTTGGCGCGCCATCGGCCCGCCCGCTGCGCTCGTCCGCTGCGCGTACGGAAGTGCATCACCTTAAATGGCCGACGCGCTGATCCCTGGCTCCACCCTCCCCTCGTGGTGATTGGCCGCCCTACCCTCCACAACAATCGGGCAAGCCCGTGGTGGACCGGGGTAGGAGCGGCAAGACGAGCACACACAAAGGTAGGTTATACAGTATTAAAACAGAAGGCTAAAAACATAACGTTTAAAAGCACAGAAATTAGCAACATTGCCCCAATACTCTGTGCTGCCTTCTTCCCCATTAGAACCACTCTGCTCCATCTTGGATTCTGCCTTACTCCACCATGATATCAGTGTTACTTTTCCCTTGGCCAATTTTCTGCACATTTGGTCGCTGACCATCTCCTTCCATGGCCCCTTAAGCCCTGCACAATCCCCTCTCCAGTGCATTTCACACAGCTCCTAAAACATTCATCCCTCTGGATAGTGCCACTAATTTTGAACTTTGAATATATAGAAAATTGTAGTAAAGAAACATCCTTACCACAGTTACATGATGGGCCGCACAACGTCCCGCTTCAGTATAAATCGGAAGTAGGCATCCACTGTGACAACCAATGTGCATTACTCTGCCTTACTGAAGCTAGCAAAAGGCACTTTAGTGTACAAAATGAAAATGGGTGCCATGCTTGTGTATCACTGGAATAATCCAGTTGTGACACAAAGCCCTATGCCAGGGTCAAAAAAAGATACATTCCATTGTAACGTAAAAGATTTGTTTTATAGAGAAAATGCCAGAGTCACATTCCACCATGGATTCAGCTGATTTAGGAAATCAGATTAATGGGAAAATTGGCACAGCTGCAATCATGCGGACCATCCACTCAGGGGGGCCATTGGATCCATGCCTTCACCACATCTACAACCTAGGGATATCACCAATCAGCACTACCTACCCTGACCCACATCATCAACACCTCCATCACATTCACCACTTTCCCAGGTGAATGGAAACTTGCGGAAATCATTGCCCTTCTCAAGAAGTCCACAGCCAACCCAAATCAATTGAGCAACTTCAGACCCATCTCCTGCTTCCCTATCTAGCCAAAGTGATAGAGAAGGCCATCAACAAGCAACTCACAACCCACCCAGAACTTCACCATCTTCTAGACAACACTCAATCAGGATTCATAACCGTACCAAAGCAGCACTCATTGTGGCCACTCTCTAGGCCGCTGTATGTTTGTGCCCATGGTGTAACTTGGTTTGCAAGAGAGCTTGTTCTATCTACATGTTGATTCCTTTCCAGATTTTCTTTTCTGTAAGTGTGACCATTGGAGAACCCTGAATCTTGACTGACATTGCTTTAGGGTCATAACAAGCAGCCCCCCTCCCCCTCCACACAATGCTACATCAATGGGGGATCATTCATTTGTTGCACTGGGGAAGGTGCTGACAGACTGATATATTACATTAATAAATGTAATCTGAAAAAGAAGGAATTATGAATGGTTTTGCTGCAGAAATATAGACGCGAGTTAGGTAGCAACGTACTGCTGTGTTTGAAAATATGCTGGATTTGCCAAATCTTTCTTTACAGATTTATGCTCCAAACCTGATATTAATCTGGCAGAAAATCTCTGTTCTGCCTCTTGGCTATTGACGAGCCAATACACGTCACAGTTATTTTATTCTGCACTTTCACAAATTTTAAATTTGACATCACTGAATTTATTTATACAAAATGTATATCTTATAAAATATACTTTAACATAGTCATGCACCTTTTATTGCCAAAATTCAATTTTCATTAATAATTCTAATATATTACATAATGGAAAATAGTTTGCAGGGAATGTCCTCTATGTAAGTAAATATATGAAATATTTATATAAAATATGACTTTGTGATTGCATTTTATTAGTATACTAGAATTGTAGAGAAGCCTGTCTAAAGCACACTACTACTTTGTAAGTGCTCCTTGGGAAGAATAATGAAATACATAGATTTTTCCTCATACTTGAAATCACCTTTCACTCGTTACAAATGCAGAAAAGGCATTTGTTTCATTTGTATGATGTAAACGTGACAAAATAGTGGAAAATTAATTAGTGCTATTTTTTTACTCGTGCACAAAATACACATAATGTAGGCCAGACTATTTTTGAGGCAAAATTCATTTCCGCCAATCCATATTGCACAAGTAGCAAAGATGATATCAAATGGATTTGCTCCATTTTTTAAACAGGTGCAAAATCAGTAAGTACCATGATGCCTAACCGAGATGCCAAAGTTTCAGGAGTTAACAAATGGTATATGATTAAAATGTAGTCCAATTTCTGCACAGAAAATAAATGGCTGGAATGAGGATGAAAAGAAATTTACATATTGCATCAGGAAACTATTTTAGAGAAATAGTGAGATAAATCCCTTTCTTATCCTCCTCAACCTTCAGCTAGGTAAAGGCAAATACAATGCTAACTGTCAGTCTGGCACAGGCATTGTCATATTTGCTGTTTGCACCACAGGAAGAGACTTCTGATGTAAAGTGTGACTTCTCTATAACCTAATTGGTATGGAGACCAGCATTGACGTCAATTTACCGAAATACTTACACATACACACAAATTCACACATATACCCTCTCACACATAAACATAATCCCCCGCGCAAGCACGCTCACAACATACATTCAAAAGTGGCGACGGCGAAGTAAAGGAAAACTGAAATGATAATAACTTGTTATTATTATCATTTTATTTGTTCCTGCTGCGGCATTTTTGCAGGACGGGGCGGGGCTGCTCTGCTCTCAGAGCAGTGGGAGGAGTGGTGGGCACACTACAAGTGTGCAATGACTGATTCTCCGACCCTCTCAGGCTGTCCAAAGTCATGCGTACTTTGCATGTTCTTCACACAGGCTGCATTACAACTTGGTTGGAGAACATGCCCAGGCTCCCATTTCCTGGCTGAGCACCAAACCACGGCGTTCAGACCAATCAGAATGCTACATTGCAACGTTGTGATTGGTCAGGGGACCCTGGATGTGCTTCCTGTTCCTTTCTGGGAGAGACGAGGCAAGAAGGTGGAGGAAAGACGTGGCGACGCAGAAGGAGAGATGCAGTGAGGAAGTACGTTTTTTTTCATCTGTTTTTACACCCTTCTGCTCCTCATTTAAAAGCATTTTTTACTTACCTCAGATACCATGGAAGGGCATATTCCAGCTTGTTGGACACATTACACTGTTAGTGAATAATATATTTAGTTTATTCACTATTAGTGTAATAAAAAATGACAGAAAATAGATAGAGTGGAGCCCTAGCTGCCTCTGTGTTCCTGGCACCGCATTTGCCAACTCTGAGGTTAGGGTTCACAAAGGAAGCTCTAGGGATAGCAAATGGCAAGCCAGGGTTCGCTGGTGACCCCTAAATGACATCCAGGGAAACCAGTACCTCTAAATGTCGCTAATTGAAGTCTTGGTGGCAGCATGATTTATAAAATGGCTCCACTGACGTTTGCTAGATCCCTTTAAAGTATTCAGGTTTTGTAGTCTTTGTGAGAACTGTAGAAGTCTCTTGATGTCATGAAACTGCCTTCAGAAGTCGATTGCGGAGATGAGTGTTGAAACAAAGGGTCGTGTATTGCCCAAGCAACAACTCTCCAATCACGTTCCGAAGAGTCCGCACCTTAAACCTGCTCTTCAGACGGGTCTTGAAAAATATAAAAAGGGTTATACATCATCGAAGTTTCTCATTAGGAATTAAGGCCCAGATTTACAAAGACTTTGCGGCAAGTTTGAGTTACTTTTTTAACGTAATCCCAACGCAAAGTGTTAGGTTGGTATTTTTAATCCAATGCAAATCCGGATTTGCGTTTGATTGTAACCCAAAGTAAGGCAAAGCAGTGCAATGTGCTGCCTTGCATCATTTTTCTCAAGAGAGTGGTCCAAAGGGGGTGTATGGGCGTTCCCGGGCAACCACCCATGGACTTTGAAGCAAATCCCTATCTACAAATAATTGTTGACAGAGATGTGTGCCAAAATCCTGAACCTCTCTGAGGCAGACGTAACAAAGAAACATATTTTCATTTCTCCTAGCTGTTTTCTTTTTTGCATGTGTGCTGCATTCTACAGTACATAGACGAAAATGCCTTGCAGCATAGTTTTTTAACTGGCAGCAAACCCCTTGCTGCAAAGAAAACTATGTTGACCACAACATAGACACTCCTGAACGGTTGCGCAAGGGTGTCTACTTTGGCGTATGGCAGGCAAAATTGCACTGGCTCAGAGAGAGAGCAGAACTGTGCCACTTCTTAGAGACGGCACTGTTCTGTTCTCTAACTCTGACACAACGCAGCACAGCAACTTTACTCGCTGATCAGCATTGCATCAATTCTTTATAAATGTGGCTCTAATTTCATACCGCCTCAAAGTATACATATATATCCTTTTGTAAAGCTAGTGTTACTGTACTATCATCATTGTTTAACAATCAGTTTGAAAAAAACAAAGGATGAACTTGTCCCTTGATGCAAAGGCTTTTAATGGCTATGAGCTGTTTTGAAGCGTCATACTATCTTCCTCATCCAGACGTATGGTGGGAAAAGTTCAAAATTGCTTCATTTTCTTTATAAATGGGATAAAAGTGCAAATGTGATTATAAATAAATGCACACGTAATTGGAGTACGTAAACACACCAACCATCTAAGGTTATTCTGCCCAATTTATCAATTTACAAGAAAAAAAATTAGTTAATCCTGTTTCTCAGAGATCTTTTTTTCAGAATGCACTGATGATCATTCAAGTGACCGCTAATTTGCAATTAGTGTGCTGTGTTTTGAGTTATGTAGTGAAAGCGTGGATCGTGTGTTCCAGATCCAGATAGTAGAATTCAATATGGTATCCTGAATCAAATTCCACTGCTGCATTGTTCATTTGTTTTCTATAAGTAATAAGCTATATTTAGTGGCCAGACTAAGCATTGAATTTTGAGCTATGTCAATGATTTGTTTTGATGCTTTATGTAACACAGAGAAAATGTTAAGTGATGTTGTAATATGAATGTGGGGTGTATTGTGGTTAAATTGAATTTTTATGTATATTTTGAAGTAAACCCACATCAACAGAGTCCAGTGAAAGTGGTACTCCTGAGTTTCTTACCCACGGACGACATTGAAGAAGTAAATACCTATGTCATGTTTTTTCAAAGCTGAGAGAGTAGAAGCTGATCTATTCATTCATCTCATTGTTAATGATAAGAGAGTGGGTTGTGCAGTGGGAGGTACATGCTCTGACTATTGTAGGATGCCAGCTTTGTAGGGTTGTTGGCATACATTTTAAGGCATAGTTGTGTTTATTGTGATTATTCTTTCTATGTTAACGTCCTCGCTCTTATTTGACATTGTGGAAATTTTAGTGAGTTGGTTGAGACACAGCTTTATGCTGATTAAATGTGAAGGGAAATTTCAGCATCTTGATTGGCTAAATAGTAAGCAACCAAGTTGAGTTTTGGCCATGACCATTTACTTAACACTCCCATCTTCTTTCCACATGGATTTATCAAAGTCCCTGAAATGTAATCATCTGTTTATGCCCTGAAAACAGAATTGGTATACAAAGCCACATACATAATTATGTAACCTACATTTCTGACAACGGCAAACTACACCAGTCTCAGAAACTAAACCATGATGACAGATGCCACAGAGAAGTGTGCACAGGACTTGTGATGATTGGTACTTGCAATGAACGTATGCATGTATGTTTTGATGTTTATATAGTGCTACCTAACCAAAAGGCAGGCGCTGTACAGGGTCGAAGGCAAAGACACAGTCAACGTGTCATTGGAGAAGTAGCTGGTTTCTAAGAGTGAATGTGGGCTGTTACTGCATCATCATATAGCGTTCTTTAAAGAGGCATGTCTTCGGGTCCTTCCTGAGCTCAGGCAGGGTTGGGGTACTTCTGACAGATAAAGGAATTTTGTTCCAGACACTGGGCAACCAATCCACAAATGTATACTTAGACCTGAAGTCTAAGTTTAGACCTGAGACCCAATTTACAAGAGCAAATTCAGACGTGAAGTCTGAATCTACCTTTGGGAATTGGGCGCTTAGACTTCACTTCTAAACTTGGTACCTGATTTAGATCTTGGCGGTACTACCATCATTCTGCCGTGGCAGTGGTTCCAAGCAGTCCGTCAAGCAGATGGTGGTCCACCCACCGCATTAAAATGTTGTGGCAATAGACAGTAGACCACCTCAGCAGTGGACTTCTCTGCTGGCTAACTGTATTCTGTCACCATCAGGCTAGCGGGTTTGCACCGAGTTGATTTAGATGTTCCCATTGTGCAGGCAGTGTCTTAGTGGTGGTGTGCTGATGGAGTGAGTTCTGGTGGAGTGGAGACTGGTAGGTTCAACTTATTAATGTGTCAATACATATATGTGTCATGTTTGCATGAAAAACATATGCAGGCAATGTGTTATGTCCCTTTGTCTTACATATTGCATGCCACTCACACAACATTCACACACCATTGAATGCCCATCCACAGGCACCACTAGTACAACACTTTCAAATACCACAACAACAAATATTTGTTTTAAGTGTCAATACAGGTGTGTTCAATTTACCTTGATAAGTAGGAAATTGAATACTACTGTGTTACACCTAAGAAACATATTGAATGTAAGAGCAATGCAGAAATACACTAAGCTATGGCAATTGTCAACACACAATACATGGTAGGTCAATTGTACCAGTAGCTTACCTTAGACCTCAGTGACAACAGAGTTGTTTGACATTGTGGTGGAGTCGAAGTAGCAAATGAGGGACCTGGACAATGGGGTACAAGATGGAAATGGAAGTGGGAAGTCGGACACAATGTAAGTTTTTACCTCATTTCCTTTGATTCCGCTAATGCAAAGTAGGAGAGATTCCCGCCACAGTTGCCTTGACAGAAAGGCACATCGTAATCAGCTCAGCTGGACTCTTGGCTGGAGTCCTGCTGCCAGCCCCTTCTGCCTATGGTGCTGTCAACGCGGACAAAGATTCCTGGCGGAGGCGGCAGGAGTGTGATAGTTTTCGCCCATGGACCTGCAAACATCTAAATCGGGTGGACCACTAAGTCGGCGTGTGGGAAGACCTCTGAAAAAGTGAAGGCGAGTCCTGATCCGTAAACATCTAAATCAGGCCCTTAAACTTCAGGTTTAAACATGGTGCCTGATTCACAAAGGTAAATTAAACCTGAAGTCTAATTTTAGACCTAAATCTAAGTTCAATATTCACATAGGGATTTACGAGTAGTATCTCTATGCCTGCGGAGGTTCCACTGTCAGGCGGATATTTTCCAAGTAGTGTCTTTATTCCTGTGGAGGTTCCGTACTTGGTTGGAAGTTACGCCTCTAGTGCGGAACCTCCGCAGGGGTAGAAATGCTATTGCTGAGTGCCTTGGTAAATACCGAACTTACACTTCAGGTCTAAACTTAGACTTCAGGTCTACGTTTACCTTTGTGAACTGGGCCCTTACACTCAGGTCTAAGTTTACCTTTGTGAACTGGGCCCTTAGATTCCAGGCCTAAACTTAGACTTCAGGTCTAAGTTTACCGTTGTGAATTCGGCATGTGATGAGCTTGTCGGTCAGATAGATAAGGATGTCGGTTGTATTTACTTTGTAGATGATGCAGCTGGTTTTCAAAAGGGTGTGCCCAGGCAAGGGGAGTCAATGGAGTTCCATCATAGTGGTGTCATTTTGTATTTTTTTGTCAGGGCCACAATGAGTCGTGCTGAGGCTTGCAGGATACACTTAAAGGGAGACTTTGTGGAGTGTTGGAGGTCTTAAAGCAGGGCATTGCACCACCTATATGCACAGATACCAGGGCTAGAACACCAGTCCTGAAACCGCTTTTGGAAAGAAATGTTTCCACTTTCTTTAGTGATAAAATCATGACCAGGTCATCTTGGTTTGCCTGGTGATTTGTTAATTGAAGGTGAGATTGGTTTACAGGGTGACTCTAAGGGGCATATGTATCAACATCACCATTTGCGATTCTCAAATAGCGATTTTTAAAGAATCGCTATTTGAGAATTGCAAAACGGGATGTATTTAAAAAATTGCAAACTTTTTGCGATTTCTTAAAATTCCTTAATTGCGATTAGCAAATTGCGAAATCGCAATTAAGGAATACCTGCCCATTCATTTCTATGGGCCAGGAGACCCATAGGAATGAATGGGAAGTAATTCTCAAATAGCGAATCGCAATTTGCTAATCGCTATTTGAGAATAATTTCAAAGGTGCAAGGGTGTCATGATGACACCCTGATGCACCCCTGAAATTAGCATGTGTGTGCATATGGCGCACATACATGCCCTAAGGGCATGTATGAGCGCCACGTGGCACTTTGTAAAATTCAAAAAAGTGCTTTTTGAATGGAAATCGCAAATTACCACCAACTGGAAGTTGGTGGTAATTTGCGATTTCTTAAGGATAACTCGCACAACTTGGGTGCTTTTTACATTTCATTTAAGAAATCGCAATTTGCGATTTCTTAAATGCTTACGCAAAATTAAGAAATCGCTAAATTAGCAATTCCTTAATTTTGCGTTGGGAATTTGCCTAATACATCCCGTTTTGCGAATTTTTAATCGCAAACGCTGTATTTTGCGAATCGCAGCGTTTGCGATTGAAAATTCGCTTGATACATATGCCCCTAAGTGACTTGGCAGTGTGTGAATGTTGGTGATCAATTCAATTCAGGTTCATGTTGTTGAGCCATGTGTGGACAGTAGACCATCATCACAGATTTACTTAACAGAGGAATTAGATTTATAGATTGTATTAATTGAAAGTATGGGAAAAACCTAGGCTAATATTTAGACGCCAACTCCAAATGAAAATGATGTATGTCAATTTAATGAGCCGCATTCATCACTCCTTTCTTAGCTGACTCATTCTTGGACAAACAAATAGGATATGGGCTAGCATTTAATTGAAATTAGATCACAGGAGCATTTCCTCTATCCGCCAGAATGTGTTTCCATGCTACTGTATCAGCCCACTCACATGCTGTTCCATATTCCAACGCACAAAAGACGTACTTAAGCAGAGGAACCAGAATCTGGCTTAACATCTGTTTCTGGAATTCGTGCATTGAATTAGCAGGAGGATGAAGACAGAAGGATTATTTTTAAAAACTAAAAATCTCAATCATTTTACAAATGACATGGCAGCACTACTTTTCAAACAATATGTGTTTTTTTTAATGTGAGGCTGTTTCACCTACTGAAGTTTAACAAACCTCAGGAAAGTGATGGGGAGATGTGGTTTGATGCCTAAAATGTTGTTTGAGAAGCAGAATAGGCAATAGGTCTCCTCTGTGTTTCCTCTGGCAGCTTAAAGTGTCTAGTGAGAGGTAAACCATGAGCTTTCGATTTCATGTAAAACTCTGCTCATTTACATTTGCATCACATATAGAGGTAGTGTTTTTTTTTGGGCTGATAGCTCTCGAATGATCAAACCTACTGCTCACAGATCTACTTTTTCTATTCACCACCATGGCAAGCTGTCCCTTTTGAACTCTCCATCTTTGTTTCTTCGGTTCTTTTTTCTTTCTATTTGTTTTTCGTTTTTGATGCAATAGTATGTAATTCACAGTGGATACAAATTCTTCCGTAATGGTTGTTTCTGTTTAATGCACCAAAATATGTTTTTACTTACACATTAGCTCAATCTTGCACTTCAGCACCTAAATGCCAGAATCTGTGTCGGTAATTGTAAGTAAGAATATGTGGTAAGCGAGGAGGAGCCAAGATGGCGACCGGGACGGCAGCGTAGACTCCCGGCTCCGTGACCCTCCGCATCCCGCACGGATATCCTGCCTGAGATCCTCAACCTGTGCTACGTGGTCGTGTTTCTGAAGGAGAGGGGCTCCCGACTGTGTGACTCCGAGGTTTCTAGCTGCGGTATCACCGGAGAAAACTGCATCTGAACTTTGCGGCCTGTGCGGCCCTGGAGCCGGGACATCGAGTTGACGCCGTGGCCGGGTGGCAGTGCGACAACAGCGGCCAGTGGTGACTGGGTGGAGTCGGCCCACTGGAGCGGTGCCAAACTCGGCCTACATTTCGGCATGGTCACTTCTACTGCCCAGCGTAGCGGACCGAGTGCATGACCGGGGGTGCAAATCCTACATCCTCCGGTGACTGCCCCTGCCTTGCTGGTGAGCTGCCCGGCCGCCGTCCGTATCCTGCCCCGATCATTGCGGGCCGCCCCCGGATTTCTACGGGAGCTGGTCCGTGGTGGGGACGACTGTTGCCCGTGACCACGGATAGTTTTTTGCCTGCCCCCGGAACCCGGTCACCCACGACGTGGACTTCGCGACGCTTGTCCCGGCCCCGGTGAGGGTCGGGCATACTTGGCGGCCATCTTTGGGCGATGAAGCCTACCATCCTGTCCGCCGGGCCGCAGCGGGCCTGTGAGCGTACAACTTTTGGGAGTGTGGCGGCGAGATCGCAGAGAGCTGAGCTGGGGTGCGGCGACCTCCTCGAGGCTCTTGTTACCCTTCACTCCTCCTTGGTTCATGGCTTCGTGATCTTGGGGAGTAAGCTCGATGGTGTGGCGTCGGAGTTGGGGCAGTGGCGGCCCGCCTGTCCGCACGAACACAGAGATTACCCACACTGCGCGCAGGAGGACGCTGTGGCGGCCGCCCCTGAGGTTAGTACACAACTGGACGCCCCGGCCAGTATGCTACAGTGCGTTCGACCTTCTGAGGGCCTGATCTATCCCGGAGGCGTTGGACCTGAGTGGGATGTGGTGGCCTCATCCCGTACATGCCCTCCTGCGACCCAGGGACAACTCCAGCAACTAATGCCTGCTTTGACTGCTTCTGCCTTCCTGAACCTTGCATGCAGTGCAGATCCTAGGGCAGCACTGGGAAGCCGGTTTCTTCACGCGGCGGACTGTGTTGACGCTCAGAGACTTCCACCCCGCCTGTGTGCGCCGCTTCTCTGTCGTTGTTGGACATTCCTCTGCCTAGGAACATTGGGTATGGTGCTGGGTCGAGGGGTTGGCATGGGCAGAATTCCAAAGAGTGGTCAGGGATGAGGCTGCCCCTCGGGGGTGGTCGCCTAGTGGACGGGCGGGCTTAGGGGTGGCGTGCTCTCCTGACATGGCTACTGGCACAATAGGTGCATAATGCTCCCCATCGTGGTCTGAGAAGATTGTCCTTGTGCTGTTCCTTGTTCACCTTAGGGGAACTTTACCGTGCGGGAGGGTGAAGCCGGGGGTCTGTTATGAAGGCCCTCCTCCAGTTTATAAATACTTCCTCTACCCCCCCGTCTGGTGGGGGTCTTTTCCTACTTCTTTTTCCCTATTATCCTATATTTCGGGTCTGGTTCCAGGGCGACAGGCACACTGCTGGGGGGGGGGGGGGCGTACTCATTTGCAGAGGTGCAGGGTGGGGGGTTGGGGGAGGGGATTCTGTATTCTTTTATCTCTTTTTCCATGGCCTCCTTTTCTTTTCTGATTCTTTCTGCTTTTCTTTTTCTGGGATCAGCGTGATACACCTCCTTTTGTTATGCCTCGTTGCCGTTCCATGTGTTCACAACTTCCGGGGTGTTCTTGGGGAGTTCTGGCGGGGGACTGCGGGCGCAGCTGTATATTATGTTCTTCCCCATCCTGAAGTTCTTGTGTTTGCGCCATTGACCTAATAGATTGCTGTAAATCGCTAACGTTCATTACTCTGCAGATCCGTGATCGTTGTTTTAAAATTGCTTGTCACCTGATCCTTCTGCCTCGTCTCATCATAAAATGAAAACCTCTTTCTCCTGGTGCCCTACTTACGCTGTTCACAGTATTAGCAGTACGATTTTGCTCCCCGAAGTGCTGCCTGTGTTTATACTTGTCGTTATTGCTCCGATTGCTTAGCGGCCGGCCCTGGGGGGTTGTAGGCCCATACTTGTTTTTATTGAACTGTCAATAAAGGTTTTCAAAAAAAAAAAAAAAAAAAAAAAAAAAGAATATGTGGTAAGCAAATTGGGTTTCCAAGGGTGTCATGGGACTGGACAATACAAATGCTGTCAACCCTCACCCAGTCAGGACTTTGTGGGTATTTACAAATATTTGCAGTGCTTTTTTAACTCCTTCGCCGCGGCAGGAATTCCGCCGCGGCGCTGGGGGGGTTTGGGGGCAGTTGCGGTGGCGCTGTGCTCGTGACGGAACCACTCCGTCACGAGCCACGGTTGAGCTGTGCTCATGACGGAGTGGTTCCGTCACGTCTCCGCCCACTGCGCTAATCGCCCGCACAGGCGGGGAATTAGCGCCGGGTGGGCGGAGCGGCCGCCAACGGCCGCAGCATGACGGAACCACTCCGTCATGAGCACAGCGCAACCGTGGCTCATGACGGAGTAGTTCCGTCATGAGCGGGGAAGGGGTTAAGGTATACCTGCACTTCCAAGGTTACATTTAAATAAACTAAGTGTATGTGTGTGAAAATGGATGCAACATCCATATTTTTGAAGGGGTTACAGGTAAAGGAAAATTCTCACTTGAAAAATCTTTTTTAAATGAGGCAAAAAAAGTACTTAATTTTATTATCATCCTTACATTTTGCCTATAGTCTTCCCACCATGCAGACAATCCAGACAACAACAATTAGGGCAAACAAGCCTACACTTGCATAACTATGAAGATTGCAGACTTCCCTGGCGTAAGCTTGCGATTTGGTGGATCACATCAAAACAGGAAAGCTCATCAAGTGAAATTAGATGGTGTCTTCCTATACCTCTGGGATTTCTGATGTTTTTAAAAATGGGGCCCTCTAGCATTGAGGATGTCGTCAAAAAAGTGTATATGACTATCTACTTGCGCATTGGTTTTAGGTAACCCTGGCCATAGTTTGCGTAGTAGCGCTACGCGTAGCTGCACAAAGTGCACTTCGCACTACACGAGATACGCATAGCACTACGCGAACTCCGTTACTCCGTTGCAATCATTGCAAACGGCATCCCGCACAGTGCAAGCGGTCGTTTTCTGCCGCGTTGAGAATCTCGCCGGGAGGTTTATTTTCCACGCTTGCGATCGGCAACTTGATGTTGCTGATCGCGAACGAGGAAAAAGTCTCGCCGGGATGTCATTTTGCTCGCTCGCGGTCGCCAACTTGACGTTGAGGACTGCGAGTGAGCAAAAAATGGCAACTACGCTACACAACGCACTTTTGCACTGTGCTACGTGCAATTTGCGTAACGCTTAGTAGCGCAAACTACGCGAGTGTAGCGTAGTTGTCCGCCCAGGGTTAGTTTTAGGTCCAAATCAACACACGTTTTTGTCATAGTCCAGATTGTTGTGGGCAAAACTGTTGGACTAAAGACACCACAGCCCACAACAGAGTATAAGACTTCCAAATCAAACTAGGGCATGTCTTCTGAAATGCGTTCAAAGGTTGCTAGTGCAGATCTTTGAACGGCATTGCATAAAGGAGACTCCCTACACTTTTCTAAGATGGAGTCATCTCTGTAGTCTTCCTCAACGGACTGCTTCACTGTTCTTTACTGTCATTTCCATGTGTCCATGCTGAGTTGGTGCTGGAGCTATGTTCTACAGCATCGAACTGTTTCTGTAGACCCCTATATCTGTTCCACCCTGAAGGACCATTTGTTCTCTCTAGAAAAGCTCAGAATCATGTCAGATCCAACTTTACCTTTCCTAAATGTGGGTACATTTTGTTCTTTTAACTTTTTATTCGTTTATTCATATTTAAGGGCAGCTAGCAGGCCACAAGGGTTTATGCATTGCAGTGGTGCAAACTCGTTCATGTGCTAAGAGCAAATGATTACCCTATAAGACAGAAGATAACGAGAAGTCTCTGAATTTACATAGCTATAGGGCATCAATTTGACGCATGAGGAATCATGGGATATCTCTGTGTCTTCCCCAGCATTCCTTTCAACTGAGGCTTTTGTTTCTCAGTGGAAACCATATTCTAGCCTGTGCCAGGGGTACTACGAAGGGAATATGTAGCAGTCAGCAATACTTTGTTTCTTTCTATATCTGAAAGCTCAAGCAGTAGTTTCAAGGCTTGCTTGAAACCAATGTTGCTGGAAAATGTACCTTTAAGAACCACATTTGGGGTCTATTTCTGTGTGTGGCTCCCTGCTACGCAGAAAACACCTAAACAACGTTTATTTCTTGTGTACAGGCATATATGATTAACTTGTAGTATACCACCCAGCAAATTGTCTATATAGGTTTTTGTAATTGATGGGTGTAGGTACATTTCGAGGATGGGAACTGGGGTAGGTCCATATGTCAATAATTGTATTATATTGTATTGTAATTGCATTTATATAGCGCTTACCACCCCTAAAGAGGCGTCTAAGCGCTTTCTTGGCAAGTAGCACGCTACTCCGGAACCCATAGAGGATTAGTGTTGAATTAGTATATTGAAATATGAAAGTAATTTGAGTGGTAGATAGGTTAGTCAGTTATTTGGATTCAGAAGGACAGCGGAGGGATAGAAGAGAGAAAAAGGTTTGCATTTATATAGCGCTTGTTACCACTGATGGGGTGTTGAAGCACTTTTTTCGTCGAGTAACACGCTACTCCAGAACCCATAAAGGATTAGTGGTGAATTAGTATAGTGAAAAATGAAAGTAATTTGAGTGGTGGATATTAGTCAGTTATTTTGATTGAGAAGGACAGCGAAGGGATAGAAGAGGGAAAAAAGGTTTGCATTTACATAGTGCTTGTTACCCCTAATGGGATGTTGAAGCACTTTCTTGGCGAGTAGGTTGCTACTTCGGAACCCATAATGATTTGTGGTGAACAAGTATAGTGAAATATGAAAGTAATTTGAGTGGTGGATATTAATCAGTTATTTGGATTGAGAAGGATAGCGGAGGGATAGAAGACGGAAAAAGGTTTGCATTTATATAGCGCTTGTTACCCCAGATGGGTATTGAAGCATTTTTTTGGCGAGTATCACGCTACTCCCAAACCCATTAAAGGATTAGTGTTGAATTAGTACTGTGAAATATGAAAGTAATTTGAGTGATGGATAGGTTAGTCAGTATTTAGATTCAGAAGGATAGTGGAGGGATAGGAGAGGGAAAAATGTTTCCATTTATATAGCGCTTGTTACCCCTGATGGGGTGTTGAAGCACTTTTCCCGGCAAGTAGTACGCTACTCCGGAACCCATAAAGGATTGGTGGTGAATTAGTATAGTGAAATATGAAAGTAATTTGCGTGGTGGATATCAGTCAGTTACTTGGATTGAGAAGGATAGCGGAGGGATAGAAGGGGGAAAAAAGTTTGCATTTCTATAGTGCTTGCTACCCCTAATGAGGTGTTGAAGCGCTTTTTTTCGGAGAGTAGCACGCTACTCTGGAACCCATAAGGGATGAGTATAGTAAAATATGAAATTTGATAAGAGGACATGTTAGTCTGTTATTTTGATTGAAAAGGATAGTGGAGGGATACAAGAGTAAAGGATTTAGACTTTTTTGTTTTGGAGGTCTTATAAGTAGTGGGAGGCTTGGGATGAGTAAAAAGGGATGTGGATGGGAAGAGTCAGAGGGAATAGTTTAGAAAGGCTTTTTGGGGGGATCAGTATAGCAAAAGAGGTGTCAGATGGTGCAGGGAGAGGTAGAGAAGGAGAGAGTCTAGAAGGGGTTATTTTGGGGATCATAGTAGTAGTATGGGGTTTGAGATGAATGAGAGAGTGGCGGTAGAGGATATATTGATGGAGGTATAGGGTGAGAAATAGGGTAGTACATTGGAAAGAGTAGTAGGAAGAGATTTGAGAGGAGTCAGAGAGTTGAGGTAGAAGATATATTGAGAGAGGTATATGGTGAGAAATAGGGTAGTGCTTTGGATATGCTGAATTAGAATAAAGTAATAAATATATAGATCCATAAGTACATGGAAAGTTTATAGATGCATAAAGGATAATGCATAATAATGGTGATATTGGGAAAGGGATTTCTCCCAGGATAAAATAAATGTCCCAGTGGAAGAGAAAAAAGCTGCATGTGCTCAAACACATTTGCATCACATTTACCCATGAAAAATAGACCACCTGTGTGGAAAATATGTAATACTAAAGGTTATGCATTGAAATACTTCAGTAATTCAACAATTGCTTTCGAGTTCCAGAAAGTAGCCATCGATAAGAAGTTAAGCAAAACGTAAGAGTGTCTTTTTGGGAGCAGGTTTCTGACTGTTGAACTAGCATTTCTGAACAAGGCCTCAGTGATGGGCCCAGTCATTAAGAGATATCTATTGTACTATTCCTTTCTTTTGATCATGTATGTATGATTTGAAGTTTCAGTAAACGTTTGCCTATACTTCCAGTTTGTGCAGCTTTAGCTTGGTAGAACATGTTTCTGGGCAAACTGAGAGAATACTGGTGGGTGGGTAAGATATGCTTCTCTTTTATATACAGATAATAAAAATGTTCATCCATAGGAACAAAACAATATAAATGCAATTGTAATTGCTGAATTGAAAATGTAGTCATGATTGTTTCACTTTATTGTTGCATTCTTTTACAGGGGGACAATTCCTATGTGAAGGACAGGTGGTGTGTCTTTGATGGCTTCATGGTGTTCTGTCTTTGGGTGTCTTTGGTGCTGCAGGTAATGGTCTTAATTTTATCCAAAAATTTAGATTGGATTTATTGAAAACAGTTTTTTAAAAATGTTTTATGATCTTCATACTTTTTAAAACAATTTCTTTATCAGTTTATGAATACTGCAGATGCGACTGCTATTAGAATACATGAACTGTATTCTTGACCAGAATGTAAATATACGGTATACAAAGTTAGATATACACTGCCCTTAAACTTTTTATTGTAAAAGTGTCTAATCATCTTTAATGCAAATATATCCTATTGTCTCCAAACAGTGCTGCATATGCATGTTTTCATAGGCTTTAAATGCACCTTGCAGATGATGGCCAACATGGTTGAACTCTAAGGTTGCTGTGTTACAAGCTGTGCTTAATTTGAGCTGGTGGTTTACGGTGCTGAGCAACGGCACTTAATCTTCAACACCTGCACTTTTCTATGAGCATCAGTTAAGGACACCTTAATTTACAGGGAGCTTAAGTGATTTTCTCAGAATCACAGGATGCTGAGCCAACGCGGAGACTGGAACCTGGTACCCCAGCTCTGAAGTCAGCTGCTCTGGCTATTACGCCACACCCTCCCCCAACTTTCATGGTTAGCAGTTGGTTCTGTTTTAGGTGGCACTAACAGGAGAAAATGGCTGGTGAAACCTGCATCCTGACGGGAGCCCTGCCCCTTATTTTATTTACAAATTAACCACTGCAAGCAGATGCGGTTTGGCAGTTTGGTCTGGATCGGCTCAGGAGCGGCAGAGCCAAGTCTGATTTGATTACAGTTGCTCTAAGTCTGTAATAACAAACTAACTGAACATGATGGACTAGAATGCAGCCCAGAGTGATTGACAGTGGCTGAGGTTTATTCAAGGATTTCCAGCATCCATTTTGTGTGTTTTTATTACAGCATAACAACCACCGCAAGCTTTTCAGACTCCTGTTGGGTTTCATCATGTCAAAGCTCCAACTACCTGGGATGGTCCAATTGTGCATTGAATGTAGAAGTTCTTGATTGTTTATTCAACTCATCTGCATTACAGAAGGAGACCAAGTAAACATTTGCCAATCAATTCAACCGTGCCCCAAAATGAGCAGTCCGGCACAATTGCTAGGCCAGGTGCCTTTTCCATGAGATATACTTCAACTACAGAGGGATGTTTTTTTACTCTTTGGCTTCATCAGTGCAGTGCAAGTCGAATTTCCAAAACAAGCGCAGGGTCTGCGCTTTGACATTACACATGTCTAAAATGCCATTACAATGCCTGTGTCACGACCTGGGACTATTTTCAATTACCATTTGAGCCTCGTTCTGTCAATCAGGCACCCTTGCTTGCACTGCCCGAGGCTCCACTACACAGTACTGAAGAAGCAGAAATATATTTGATGTATCTGAGCATGTCATGCAGTGGGATGTGCTGAGCCGTTGGGTTCCCCCTGTTCTACTTAGGATGGGGTTAAACGAATTAATTAGCCTTTGGCTTTATACCCAGCCGCGGCCCGTGGAGGGAGTTCCGTGGGGCGGAAAGGCGGGGCGGGGGATGGGCAGGGTGGGGCGTTCTAAAAACCGGAATATGGATAATTGCAGGTAAGTAAACAATAAAGTAAATAAAACGAATTTCGTAGCGCGGGCTGCATCGCATTTTGCGAAGCAGGGCGTGCAACGAAATTCGTTTTATACCTAATGTGGCTGCTTATACCTAATGTGGTTACGTCGGTGAGGTTCCCGTTAAGTGCCTGCATTAAAGATTCTCTTGAACTAAGCTCCTAAAAAGGAATCCAAGCAGAGAATTGAGAGATAGAAATCGAATCTAACTTAGAACAATACGTACTCAGGGTTGACATATCTGTGCTGGTAAGGAAGCCTTTGAAATGTCACATTTCAAAGAGAACTGGGGATTTTGACAAAAGAAAATGCTTAAAACATGAACTGCTGTCCCGCGCACATGCAGCCTCTGAGCTGTCACCCAGAGCAACCAATCATCTTATCCGCTAAGTTGCGGCTAATGAGGATACTATTTTCCAATGTTCTTGCATTGCACTTAAAGCTGGCATTAGTCTTTCTCTTAAGTGCTTCTCGTTTGAAAAACGGGGGACTGAAGGACAGCAAGATAAAAAGATTTTTCCCGGAATAACACAGTGGCCCAGATTATCAGAACAGTTACGGAATGCAGAACATCAGCCACATTTTTTGCACTGTGTTGCGTGACAGGGAGGGAGCTCGAGAGCGCCATATCTACAGAGATATGGCACTGTAATCCTCTCTCACTAGCACCATGCAGATTTTTGCTTCTGTGCGCCATGCACACACCTTAGTGCTATAGTCCTAGGTTTAGTACTGGAAGGATACCCTTCCTGTACAAAATACTGTGCTTAGACACACTTTAAATTGTTGCCTACTTTGTATGTATGCTGCACACTGCAGTGCGCATGCAAAGTCAGAAAAGAAAGGGAATGAAAAACATTTCTCCTTTAAACGCCTCATTTTAATTGGTGTTAACTTTTGGCACTAAACCCTGCCTACTATTGTTTGTAAATTGGATTTTGCATCAAAAGGCATGGGTTGCATGGGAATACCCACATACCACACATGTCCTGCTCCCTCGCTGCTAAGTAATGCAAAGCAGTGCTTCACGCTGCTTTGCGTTTCTTTTAGGGTGCTTTCTACCGCAAAACAAGTTTTGCACTGGAAAGTAAATTAGGGGAAAAACATTTTGTGCTGGTTAGCTTTACTTTTGTGACGCTAGCCCGGCCCAAAATGATTGCAAATCTATACCAGTGTGTCTGTAAGGGGAAACCTAGGATTAGAAGAGGTTTTCTCGTACCGCGGTTGGCACCTTATCAGCTAGACTACATCGCACCCTTACTTGGACTTTGGGTTTGAGCTAAAACTACTAGCTATTTGGTTGCATTGAGTCAAACATATGTATTTGTTTTTTCCTTTTTGTTAGTCAGTGTAAAGCTGCTTCATGCCCATTTACTTGCCCTAGTTAAACAATTAAATACTACTGCCATCTTTGCATGAAAAGTTTCCCCCAGCTTGTCAATAGAGGGCCACCGTCAGCCCACAACACATTATGAAATTTAGAGGCAGAATGTCATATATATTCAAATGGAAAAGGACAATATCTATAAAATCTAGCATCAACATTATTCGAATGTGATTGAAAGCATGCTCCTAATTATGTAGCTTAATAGTTTCTTTTAAATAGTTATAGTTAGTAGTTTATTGAAGTCACCCATTTCAAAGTGGCTTCCCATTCAAATTTAGCAGATTAAAACGTTAGCAAGCTGCTTTACCTTAAGTGTGCCAGAAAAGTTCGCCAATTTGTGGTATTGGGGAAAAGTCCAATGGAAATTATTTTCGTGAAGTTGAACAAATTGGAGGTGCTTCTTTTGAAAATTATAGACAACACTTTTGCGATTTTTTTTTACTCCTACGTAATACCGAAGAAAATATTTTCATGACATTTGATTAACTACAGGCAATTTTGTGCGTACATCCTTCCTCTCTTATATCAGTTGAACATCAAATTTTATAGTTTTTAATATGTTCCAAATTAAACCGACCATATGTTGGAGTTTTCTCCATCATAAATGCAGTACATACAATGCTCATTATATTTCTTTTTCAAAATGTTTTCTTGTTTCTGCTTTAGAGCCCTTTGTTATACAAAATAAACAGCAACAATCAATTAAAAGCGTTATACGTGTGGAAGAGTTAGATGGAGTGCGATGGTGTCTTGGAGTGACGAGTAATTAATGTGGTAGTAGGTGAGAAGTTAGTAGTGGGTCACAGCTAGATTGTGGCATGACTGAGGTGGGAAAAGGGGTCCTGGAGAGGGGTAACTTATGTTACTTATTCAGCTTTACTTGATTTTGTGTTTTCCATTTATAATCAAAATGTTGTATGAATGATTTAGTTTCCAAGTGTTTTCTGAAGTGGATGTGGTATTGCAGCTTAGATCTGGTGTAGTATCATAGTCATGCCCACTGCACTCCTTGTTGCCTGCCTACATTTGGGTCAAAGTGAAGAACACCTACTTATCTGTGTATCCTTGACCTTGAGGTATAGGACGTTTAACGTAGAGAAGAGAGTATAGTCAAGAATGAAATTGACTCTTAGATCCATGCAAAGATGATGCACTGATGTAGAGAATACATAATAAAATGATTGTAAAGTAGACTTGTCACAATCATCAATGCCAAATTGGTAATATCACTCTTACATAAGTCACTCAAATAATCTTTATTCGGGTTTCTTGCAACCATAAAAGAATGCAACCAAGATTTTAAAACATTTAAAATAGAATACAGACAATATATAATAAAGTTCATGGCAATACAAATTCATAATAAGTAATGTTACAGTGAGACATAAAATTCATGTTTCATTAAATAGCAGCATATCACTAGTTAACAAATGAAGACAAAGATAAAAATTATCGGACAACGACCATAGGTCAACATACAAACAACATATATTGATCTTTAAAACAACACTGTGTCCCTAAATATCATGATATTCAAAACAGTTCATTAAAAACCAGATTAGAATTTAAAAAGTCATATCTCAGCCAAATTCCGTAAATGAACAGCTGTGGAAATATATCTGGAGACCATTAGACATGTGTATACGTCGTTTCAAAGCTGGAGGTCGTATAGGGCCGGCCAACACTTCCTGATATTTAAAAATCTTAATGGGGGGGATAATAAAATCCCTCCTCATTTAGTATAAAGTCGACAAAAAAACAGGAAATGCAGCATGTTCTGGATTGAGTCACACGGGCATGGATCCAGCTTAGCATCACATTAGACTTTGAGAGCATATGAAACCAAGAAATGTGGGATGCTAAACCTAAATCTAATAAGATAAAACATTTTCTCATGACAAAAATAAAAGGAGAGATAGGGTTCAGCACTTAGGGAGCGTACTAGAGGCAAATTCCTTTTTCAATAGAATTTTTGGGATCTTGACAATTCTTTTTGGGTTATAAAATCAATCCACCAGCCCCACTGTCTCCAACTGCCTTTTAATGTAATTAAGCCATGGTATTTTCTGCATATGGTTGAGTCTAAAACAATCCAATATAATTGCACGGTTAAGGGCCTGCTCATCTTTTACCTATACTGAATACCTTAATAAAATTGGCGCAATTTGTATATGATGGGTTAAGGGAGTCAAGCCAAGTTCATTATGACAGAAGATGATGGGGAGACTACTTGTAACTGTTAGTAGACGTCTAAGGAAATTATTCTCCACTACCTGAAGACGTGCCGGATTACAAAATCCCCACACTCCAGCCCCGTACAAGGTTACAGAATAAGAGCGAGCCTTATATAAGTTCATTATTGAGTCAATGGGTCTGGATCCTAGTTTCTTTGTGAACTACTTCCATTGTGCACAGTGCACTCTGAGTGTTTACCAGTGGTGAGGGTGCATGCTGGTCATTTCCTGTCTCATACTAAAACAGTAGTTTATGATGAACTGGCAACGCTGTGCCCTCTTTCGAATTATTAATGTAATATCATGCAGCAAGCATGGGAGGTATGGAGAGATAAGTCAACAATGTACTCTGAAATGGCTTCCTAGCTATTCACAAGCGTTTGTGTTCATGGGTATATGGTGCATCTTTTATGGGGCTTTGCGAAGAGGTTACAAAATGACTACTACTCCCTTCACATGAAACAATTAAATATGTTGTATGGGAAACAGAACAAGGGGTGGTCTTTATTCAGAGAGCAATTGTACACTTAAATGAGTTCTGTATTGTTTTTATGCAGCATACTTATCAATGAAAACATGTAACAATAACTTTAATGAGAAATTAAGTTATTTTATATTGAGATGAAAATGGCTCTAGAAGAAAAATGCATACAATTAAAAATATCACTTAATGCACCCTACAAAAAACAGATTAAATTAAATCAAAAAGTTAATATTTTGATACATTTACAGATATTGATAGTAATGAATATTCATCCATTCAAATCTCTAGTGTAATATTATGGATTGTTGTAAAATATCAAACTCATGGAAATTGTACTCACTTAATGGAACAACACACTCTTAAATTGTGGGTTGACAGATGACCAGACTCTTACTTACAAACATCTCAGTTCATAAAAACAATAAAAACATGCAGGCCTTGGATTTCTGAAGAGGTTGTCCAGGGCCCGATTCATGCTGCAGACAACAAACTGAATCTCATTTTAATGCTCATTTTAGAAGCCTCCGATACAGTAGTGCAACCACAGTTCTGGACATATCATTCTTTATCTTCGTGCACCTCTGGGGACTGCTCTACTTTCCCACTGCCATAAAAACCCAACTTACATGTAACTTTCTCCAAACCCTTACAAAACTATCAGACAGAAGGAGTCTATGGCAACCTACTGTTCAACGTTGACAGCTCAACTCAGCTCCAAAACCTTGCTCAAAATCTCTATCCTAAGATATTTCCCACTTTAGCCAAGCTTACTCCCATCAATATCAGGAAACAAAAAGCATGGCTTTAAATCCAAAATCAGAAAAGATCTCTGTGTAAAGATTCTGATGCTGCTATCTTGGAGTGATCTGGAGAACCAAACTAGCTTACCTAACCAAACACATTGGAGAAGCAACAAATCAAAAAAGAGAGATCTTCAGCACCTACCAAGAAATAAGCTAGACATCCTAAAAAAAACTATTGGAGCACCCCAGCAGCACTTCAAGGATCCTGTAGCATTTTTGGGAGTTTAAAATAAATCAAAACAATTAAAGTTGACAACAACTGTAACACAAATCCATCACCTTACTTTCCAGTGACTCTTCCACTTACATTCTGTTCTCTGCATTTCAATCCTTTGATGAAGGAGGGAAAAAATAATAATAAAATGTTAAGCTTCCAACCTTCAACTCTAGCATACTCAACTGCTTGTCTGAAGTAATAGTTGACCTTTCTAGAAGCTGATCTGAGCTGTGATAACCGCATTAATTCTGGTTGGCATCAACCACAAATGCCTGTCTTACCATCATCACTCCTCTCTTGAAGAAACCAAGAGCTGACCGGAAGGAGTTGGCAAACTATTCCCTGATCTTTAACTTCCTATTCACAAGGAAGATATTTGGGAAGACTGTGACAAGACAATTCTAAGACTATGAGGATCAGACACTACTTCATTCATGGTCATCAATGTGGGTTAAGGCCTTCTTGGGCAGTGAATCAGTATTGGCAGTCACCAGTGAAGGGCCACAATAATTTTCTGCACAGGGTATTTAATCCAATCATAGCCATCAAGCTGACTGGGAGCTACTTAATCATCATTAAAAACAGTACCATTCATAGCTCCCCAGGGCTCTCCTGAGGTCTGCTATTTTTATAACAATTGCCTGCAACCACTGGCACAATTTCTAGACCAATCCTACAACATCCAAGTATACTCTGATGACTTTAATTTCTCTTTCCAAATAAAAATAGACCAGCAAACTATGATACCTTTACCACATGTCTGAACTGCAAGTTCGTCTGGGTGAAAGAAAGAATCTAATACATAAACACAGCTAAAACAAAGATCATTTGAAGAAGTTTGCTTACAACAGTTACCATTCATCTTGCCCCTGACCTTAGGTCTAACTACTTCTGCAACTGCAGAAGTGAGGGATTTAGAAATCCTGTTCGACTCTGAACTATTTCATCCCCCATGTAAATGAGGTAACAAAGACTGTAAATGTATCTCTCTACCTATGCCAATAACTCTTCCTGCTCTCCATTAAAGGACTCTGAAGTTGAATTGACAGGAGCCCTAGTGATAGCACACCTTTATTGTTGTAATATTCATATCAGTCTTCTGAAGAAACCCATCAACAGGCTGCAAAGACTTCAGAACCACTATACTAGAATGTGCCTGAAGCAACAGATAACAGATCACATCAAACAGCCATTGAAAGCACTTCACTAGTTCCTCGTTCACGTCTTCTGCACTGTGCAGAATGCTTACTGGGACAGCAGTCCAGCTTACTTACAGAAACTTGCATTGTACTATAATCCTAATTGCATCATGGTTAACGTTTCTATTGAGAGCATCTACAGCAGTATAAACAGATAACCACACAAAGTAATCAGTTGGCACAATTTACATAAGTTTGATTATCATTACACAACTATTTGATTATAGATCATAGAGTAGCATTAACGTGTATAAAAAATGTGTGACAATTCAATGTGTTTCATCATGCAACTGCTAACCTACTCTTGTCCTTTTGCATGTAGATTCTTCATCAATTTTAGAGCATTTTGTAAAACATAAAAATCAAATGACAGCATCTCCACAATCAGGTTTATTAAAATGAGAGATCCTTTGTGGAATGCATCCACAATAGCTCTCCTTTGTACACTAAATGTTCCCTTATGAAATAACACACAGGACCCAATTCACATAGGTAAACTGAGACGAAAGTCTAACTATATAAATTTTGGTTTTCACAAAGGGCATTTACTACTCGTAAATATCCTTTGTGAATACCGAAAGTTGTAACATTCAACTTTTGACATTCACAAAGGCCATTGACGTATAGCAATGCCCTTTGTGAATACCAAAAGTCATAAAGTTAGACTTTCGTGTCAGGTTGCCTATGTGAATCGGGTCCTAATGGCCTATTTATTCTGAGAAATTATTTATTTAGTTTTGCTTCTAAACAATGACACCTGTCCATGAGGCCAGCCCAGAGAGTTGCTGCAACAATGTGGCTTTTACAAAAGTGGAGTTTGCCTCCTTAGTTGGCTGCTGTTCAGTGAAACCATATGTTGTATAGGATTGTCAAGGATCTGTTTTTTAATTGCCTCCCCATTTCCAACTATCTTCGATCAACCCTTCTCTTACCCGGTATCCATGATATTGTGGAAGGTGCAAGGGTGGTATTTAATTAAGAGATAAAAGTCAGGGAGTGGGAAGTCAATGTCAACCTATAAACCCTCCATCTTCTACTTCCTCAAATGTCTTCTTCAGTGGAGCCTCTTCCACTTTAGCCACATACATACCCATCATCGCTTCCACCTTTCACCTGTACAACATAAACTTGTTTTATATTTAATAGTTGTACCACATTTCTGCCATTCCTAAGTAATGTAAATCTGCATTCCATCTAGATATAATAGTACTCAAATTAAAGACGTTGAAATTATGAAGAACTGAGACTGCCTTACTTGGATTCAAGCTCCTGACCCTCAGATTACTTTAGGTCTCAGCTGCAAAAGTTAACTAACTGAGCCATATTGCTGGATTTTGGGTGACACTCATTCAACCCAGATAATTTTGGGTCAGACATACAAAGATATTTAGCAGTGCCAAAGCCTGCAATTTGCTAAATAACAGGGTTTGTGAGCACTAAATGGATTCTTTGAATGTACTTAACACATTGTGTGATTCAGTAAAAGGTTACCAAATCACAAAATGTGTTTAGAAATGCTTCTTGAATCTCAATTTGGAATGGGTGTGTTTAGGGCATCCCTTCCAAATTGCAGGTCAGAATACTATGCATCAATGGTTTGCAAGCACAATTTTAGTCACAAACCGTCGCGAGGTTACTGGCTCCTCCTAGAAGGTGGTAACTCATTCGTATAGGGAAAGGAAAAAATTAAAGTGAATGACAACAATGTTTGGAAGTGGGCAGTGGTCCAGTGGACCACTGACATCTGTTAAATAAACTATTTTTTTTAAGTTCATCTTTTTAAGGCAGCCCAGTTTCCTTTTGTATGTCCCTGTTCTTTGTCTCCAAATATCAAGAAAGGACTTGGAACAAAAGATCCTATGCACACGCTTCTAATTAGTCCATGAAAGTTCATCAAGTGTTTCAAATAGGAATGTCAATAAAGTTCCATGAATATGTTTGTTGTTGTTATATTCATTCAAGAAAAACACCAAGAGCATCCAGCCAACACGTGTTTCGTCAACGGGAAAAATCCCTCGACTTCTTCAGGGCTGTCCTACGTGTGTGTGTTCTTTCCAGTAATCACTCTGCCTGTTATAATTCCGGCCCGGCTGGCCAACATTTAAGAGTCCTCTGAGTATTCCAAAAGATTATGTATTAAATCTTCAACATCAAACCTAAATTATGGTTAACTGTAACTGACCTATGCCGTATCATGAGGGAAACTCGTTCCTTGTCACACTATGGGATCATCTGCCGTAAGCGAGTATGCTGTCAGTCGGTGTAGGCATCGGGCGTGTTCCTTGTTCTGGAAGTCGAGGGATATTTCCCGTTGACGAAACACCTGTTGGCTGGATGTTCTTGGTGTTTTTCTTAAATGAATAAAATGACAAGAAACATATTCATGGAACTTTATTGACATTCGTATTTGAAACATTTGATGAACTTTCATGGACTAATTAGAAGCGTGTGCATAGGATCTTTTGTTTACAGTTTTGTGCTTTATTCTTTCCTTCACACATTTAGGGGTCTTAGGGTGTCTCCCCCACCTTTTGCACCGCAATAAGCAGAACTCCACCAAATCACACGTGACAACAGCTAGGCGCCACTACTTTCTATACCCACAACACCCTACCCCAGAGTATCAAGAAATGATTTGGCTAATAAATGTAAGATTGGTATCTTATCTGGGCCTATCCCTGTTTTAGCTGGTCCTGTGTAGAGTCGCTAAGAAATTAACATGCATGCTGCTAGCTATAGGATCATTGGTGACAGCAGCCGTACTGCTGTACAAAAAAAATGCCGAGGTAGTAAAGAAACTTCATGACCTGCAGGATGCCTTAGTTCTTTTGTCTGAGCAGTTCACTACACAAATGGAGATAATTTTACATGAATGGCCTATGTCTGTGGGATTTTGTGTCTTACCATGGCCAGAGTAAGTCATAGCATGAGCATCTATCACAGAAGAGTGCTTAGTAGGAGTACTTTTTCTGCTTAGATAACAAAGGAGTGCCAAAATAATAAAAGTGCAGCAAAACTGGTGTTTTGTAGTTTCTAGTGAGAAGCTAATATTTTCTTTGGTGGTACCTCACAGGGGGCAAAAAGCTCACACTGAAGCAAAAATATTTTGGGATAGCTCACTTTGCAACGGGCAAGGCCCCCCAACTCTGAAGGGGCAACACAGTCTTTCTGCCCCTTCCAGGGGGCAGATGGAGGATTTGCCCAAATTTCCCCCCTAGGGTGGGCAGAAGGCCCACTAGACACAATGAATTTACAAATATAGCCAGAAAAAAATATGGGGAGCCCACCCTCACATTGGGCCATAACTAGGGGTGGGCGGAATTTGCGTAGTCGCGTTACGCAAATCTCCGCGAAATGGTTTAAAATCTCCGCGAACACGCAGAAATTCCGCGAACACGCGGAATTGCTTGTTCGCGATGCTTTTTTCCTGTTCGCGACCGCTGTTTGCATGCTCAGGAGGAAATATCTCGCGAACACGCATTTTGAGATCGCGAACAAGCAAAAATTCCACGAAGCCACGGAAAGCAGAATTTTGGGCAATTCCGCGTTCTCCGCGGAACGCGAAATTACCTAAATTCCGCAAATTCCGCGAGTGGAGTGGAATTTACCACCCAGGCCTAGCCATAACCCCACTTCAGAAGGGGCTATTGAGCTTTTTTGCCCCCAGGTCAGCAGATGGGAGGTTTGTGCCATTGGGGGTTGGCCCTTAATCTGCCACCCTCAAGCTAACAGGACACCTAGGATTCTGCACCAGGGCAATAAAAGGGGTGGGAACATCCCAACCTGGCATTGGGTAGGACCCCAACACAAAGTCTTTCTGCCCCCCGGAGAGAGCAGGAGTTTACCTCCAATATGCCCCAAGGAGGGAAGAAAGCCTACTTGAAGCCAGGGTATTTGTTTGCAGAAATAATAGGGAGAGTCAGTTCGTTCTGACATAGGGTCTCACCCCTAAAGCCCCAACAGCCTTTCTGCTTCCCTGGGGACTAATGCAGTGCCATCCCAAAGAGAAAATGGGAATGTTTATTCTTCTGGGCGTAGTTTTTAAATATTGGTAAATACAATTTTGTCTCCATTTTGATGCTGAATAGTTGCAATATTTGTGCTTGGGGTCAGCTGGCAACAAGGATATCCTACTAAATACAGCTATTTCTGAAAAATAGACACCCAGGTGTGTCTAGGGTTGTGTTACTTACACGGATCACAAAGCATTTTCCTATCCATAATTGCCTGCAAATCTCAATCTTTTACTAAAGAACACATTTTACTCATATTAATGTGAGAGAATTCTCTGGAAGCTGAAGTCATCCACAAAATTCTTATCACCCATTGTCCCTGTATGTTTCCCGATAAAAACGTACCCCACTTATGTCGCTGGAATTAAAGCCAGCGGCAAGAATGAAACAAACCAGGCACCACGTGAAGACCAAATAGACTTTGCAAGGTCCTTGTTGTGATCTGTTCCTGTCACATGTAGCAGGCCCACCAACCACACACGTGCGGTACCGATTTAATCAGCAGATGTATTGAAAATTTGGTGGTAGAAATGTTGTGAATCCACACAGCTTCTGCCACTTTTGGTCACAGAAAAGTGAGGTTTGCAAGGCCCCCTGGGAGAAATACATGTTTGTAGGTTCCACACTAGTACCATCTTGGACACCCTTGGCTGTCTAGTTTTCATAAATGTCTTACCTTGATAGGTTTCCCTGGAGGGTGGCCAAGCCATGGCTTAAATTCCTTAGCCACCCACCTCACAAAAAATTCTCAGTTTTGATTGGTGAAATAACATGGCTTAATGTTTTGTTTTGGATTGTTTTGTGTCATGGGTGCTAGTCCCAGCCACACCAATGGGATACCATTTTTAATGGGAGATGTAGTTAAGGTTTGCAAGACCTTATGGCTATGAAATCTTTGTGGCATCCATGTGAATCACACCACACTGGACTCCCATGGGAGCCTTATTTTTAAGAAAATCTGGGTTTGACAGGTTTCCTTGGATAGCAGCAGAGCCACCGCTCTATTTCTGCAGCTACCGTCATCACAAATAAGGGTCAGTTTTGACAGGTGAAATGGTATGACTCTACACCTAGTGTGGTGGCCATCTTGTTATGGGGATGCAACAAGTGAGAAACATTGGAAAGAAGGTGCATATACAAATGTGCAAAAGTTTATAACAAAGTAAGTGGATAAATTAAGCTAAGCTTTTTACAGATAAAAATCATAAAATCTATTTCTATTAAAATCATTTATGTTATTTAAATATTCAAATAAGACATGTAGAAATCAAACCGAAGCCTCAGAATATGGCACACAGATATTTTGTGCTTCAGTCAAGGCATATTCGGCAGTCAACGAAGAATACTGAGTATGGTTTTAAAGCATGTTACATACATGTTTTATTTACTCATGAGAATACATTGTTTTTTAATGTTCATGGTGTTTCTTTTGATGTTTTTTTAGGGCTGGGCTCTTTTTGGGCTTCTTATGAATGAATGACTGAATTTGTAAAATGCGTGGCCATTCAAGAGTGTCCCGGCACTGCAGCAAATATGGGCCAAAAGAAACATGTTATAGGCTGATTCAATGGGTTTTCAACAGCTTCCACAAGTAAGTCTCAGCAGGCATATTTTGGATTTGAAGTGGGACCTTTTCCAGATCCAAGCGACTCATACCGAGAAGGAGGAACTGCCCTGTCCCTTTTTTGTTAAGACGTGGGACAAGTAGCAGCCAAGCATCACCCGAGAGCAGAGCTCTAGCAGGGTGATACTTTTGGATCCTGTTGTTGAGATATTTAGGTCCCACACCATGTAAAGCTCGATTAGCAATTGTTAGAACTTTGTAAGCGATTGTTTTGCTCACTGTCAACCAGTGCAGCTCTCTTCAGAATAAAGAAATGGAGGCCTGCTTCGCGAGTCTGCAAAGAAGGCGGACTGCAGTATTCTGTACCACTTGGAGCCAGTGTTTTAAATACTGCAGTAAGCACAAGTAAAGGGCATTGAGTGGTCCAACCTGGATAGAATCAGCCATTGGACTACTATTTTCTGAGCTTCCCACAGGGGAAAGTATAGAAACGTTTTTAACTTTTTTAGAATTTATAGGCAAGATTTCACCACTGAAGAAATTTGGCTTTACAAGAGAGATGACAATGGAATAACACCCCTAGATTCCTTGCCACTTCTAATCACTTGGTCAGCAATCAGACCATCCTAGTGGTGGGTTGGAAGCAAACAGCAGTGTTAGAAATGGGGGTCTCAAGTTGGAAGAGGTAGGTACCTTTATTTATGTAGGGAACCTTCTTCCTAGTCAGGGTAAGGGGGATACACTTCTAAAATAACCCCTGCTCACCCCTTGGTAGCTTGGCACAAGCAGACAAGCTTATCTCAGAGGCAGTGTGTAAGCATTCGTGAACGCATACAGTAATGCAGTGAAAACACTACAAATGGACACCACACCAGTTTAGAAAAATAAGTAATCTGTATCTAAACCAAAGCAAGACCAAAACAACAAAACTCCACAATACAGTACTAAAAATTTGATTCTTAAAAGGTGGAAATGGGTCTGTTCCAAGAAAATGTTGGATGCAACACTTTTACACAAAGTGCCTTGGATGCGTCGAAAAATGCAAGCAAAAAGGATCGCAGAGAAGGTGATGCGTTGGTTCCATACACTCAGGGAAGGTGATGCATCAGTTCCTTGCTCCGGGGGAGGTGATGTGTTGGTTCTTTACTGCTGCACAGGGGAGGTGATGCATCGGTTCCTTACTGGAGAGGAGACTTGACGCTTCGATGTGATGTGTGACAATCCGGTACTATGTTATGCGCCAGTTCTTCTCCAACAGGGCCTGCATCAGAATCAGTGCGGTGATCTTGGACATCTGAGATTGGTGCACAGGATTCGTAGCACGGCAGACACTTCAACCGCGAGCAGGCACTGCGTTGATTCTTCGGCGGTGGCGATGCATCAGAAAATTCTTCTCACACCGCTGCGATGCGTCGGAAACAGGCGATGCATCGATTTTCACAGTTCTCGCAGTTTCCAGTCCCAAAACAACCTCCGGAGGAGGTCCAGAACACTGGCAGGCACCTCTCAGCAGGTCAGAACTCCCAGCAAAGGAGATCAGGAGGGACTGGGGTGAAGGATTTGTCTCCATGAGGCTTCAGAATAGGAGGCAAGCTCTATTTCAAGCCCTTGGAGATCTTCCTCAAACAGGGGACACAGCACACAGCAAAGTCCTTCTCCTTTCCTTGACAGAAAGTAGCCACTGCAGGCCAACACCAGACAGAAAACAACAAATGGCCAGTATTCCTCCTCAGTTTCTCCAGCTCTTCTCCTTGGCAAAGTTTTCTCTTGATTCCCAGAAGTGATCTTTGAAGTGTTTCCTATCCCTGAGACTTCCAACAGGAGGCAAGCTCTACTTCAAGCCCTTGGAGAAAACTCTAACAGCAGGCTGATGAAAGCACAGGCCAGTCCTTTCCCTGCCCAAGACAGAAGCAACCACTGCAGGCCAATCCCAACAGCACACAGCACAGGGGCAGAACTCCTCCTCCAGCTTTCTTGGTTCTTTTCCCTGGCAGGATCCTTAGTTCAGAAGTGATCTAAAGTTTAGGTGCCTGGGCCCCACTTTTTATAGCACAAATTATTTTGTTCTCTGGTGGCAGAGAAGCTCTTTGCCCAGCTAAAACCAGTTCTGTCCTCTCTGGTGCAGCTGCCTGGCAGGAGGTGGTGACAGCATTGTATAAGGCAGACAGGGCCTATTCAGGTGCATGAGAAATCTCTTCCCACAACTCTGAATGCAGACCGAGCCTATTCAGGTGCTAATGAAAACTCCTCCCCCTACTCTGAATGCAGCCCAGGTCTATTCAACCCAGCCCTGACTCATTCAGGAAATGCAGAACACACATTAACTCCTCCCCCGGTGGCTTTCTGTGAGAATGCACCTCCTCAGGCCCTGTCAGCACAAATCCAGTCAATACACAAACCAGCAGAGGCACACAGGATGGCTAAGCAAGAAAATACCAACTTTCTAAAAGTGGTATTTTCAAACACACAATATAAAAATGATCTTTACTAAAAGATGCATTTTTATATTCTGAGTTCAGGCATACTATTGAATTGAATTGAATTGAAATGCGATTTATAAAGCGCGATGGCTACCCATAGGCCTCCCAGCGCTGCGGACAGAAGCAGAGAAGAGATGCAGAGGAGACCTAAAACAACCAGGTTTTCAGAAGTCTACGAAAGGAAAAGAGATTGGGTTCTTTGCGTAGTTGAAGAGGGAGGGCGTTCCATCCTATAGCACCATTGTAAGAAAAGGAGCGGCCGCCGCATCTAGTCCTTCTTATTCTGGGTTTGGATGCAAGAAAAGAATCGGATGACCGAAGGTCTCTTTTAGGGTGGTAAGGGGTGATAAGTGATTGAAGAATAGCTGGGCCTGTCCTCCAAAAGGCCTTGTGGGAGAGACACATAGCCTTGAACTGAATCCTTTGCTTAATTGGTAGCCAGTGCAGGCTTTCTAATGCCTGTCTTGCAGACTCCTACCGCGGGATCTGGAGGAGTCGGCGAGCCACGCAGTTCTGTATAACCTGCAGTCTGTTGATAGTATACTGGGGTGCTCCCAGGTAAGGAGCATTACCGTAATCCAAGCGAGAGAGAACCAATGCTTGGACCATAATTCTTCTAGCTTGAAAAGGAGAATTTTATGAAGCATTCTTAAAAGTCCAAAACAGATGGCCGACAGTTTAGAGGCTTGGTAACTGAATGAAAAAGATTGATCAATCCAGATGCCAAGGCTCTTAATTTGATCTTTGGGAATGGGGGCCGGACCTAGACAAACAGGCCATAGGGATGTCGCATTAAAGACCGGAGAATTACCCAGCAGCATGAGCTCTGTTTTGTCCCCATTCAGCTTGAGGCATGATTGGTCCATCCACTTGGCAACCTCTTGGAGGCAACAGGCGAGGGAGTTAGAGGATCCTTCCAGATGATTAAGAGACACCACAAGCTGGGTGTCATCGGCGTATGTAATAATTTTTATGCCGTAAGGATGGACGATTTCTGCCAGGGGTTTCATATATATGTTGAGTAGGGTAGGGCTCAATGCAGATCCCTGAGGCACCCCACAGTGGAGGGGATACTGGTTGGAAACATATTCTCCCTCAAAAACCCTAAAAGAATGGCCAGCAAGGAAAGAACTTAACCACTGGGCTGCCATGCCGGACACGCCCACATCCATGAGCCTGGTTAAAAGCGTGGAATGATTAACCGTATCGAATGCAGCACTGAGATCAAGTAGGATAATGGCTGCGTTTCCCCCTAGATCTAGGATCCTCTTTGATTCCTCAGTTACTGCTAAGAGGGCTGTCTCGGTGCCCATTTGCGGGCGAAACCCAGTCTGGGAAGGATGGAGTATTTCATTATCTTCCAGAAAGGATACCAAGATGTTGTTCACATGCCTTTCCAGTATCTTACTGATCCACGGTAGTAAGGAAATGGGGCGATAGTTGGCCAGAATGTTAGGGTCCAGATTAGGTTTCTTCAGTAGAGCTTTTACCATGGCTTCTTTCCATGCCGATGGAACTGCACCAGTAGAGATGGAGGAGTTGAGCAGGTTTAGTATTGTCGGGGCGATTATGTCAGATACCAGGGTAAGTGCTTGGGGAGGGGCAGGGTCAACGGGGAGCCAGATTTTATATGCGCCATGATGGGCATTAATAAGGAAAGATCCAGAAGAGGAAATTGTTCTAAGCAAGGGGAAGGTATTTCCATGTGTTCCACTGTTCTAGTTGTAAAACTAGTGGTATGAGAGGGTGGAAAGGACTGGTAGATGATTTGAATTTTTTTATAAAAAAAGTCTGCTAACTTGTTACAGTGAGCAGTAGGATCATCTAATCTGGGAGCTTTCTGGGGAAGTTTAGTGAGAGTCCTGGCAATTTTAAAAATCTATTTTGGGGAGTTAGCGGCACGCATAATTTTATGTTCATAGAAAGCGGCTTGTGACGTTTTTATCGCAGCTTTCTATTGTTTGATGGAGTCCCTATATTCTGTTTTGCTAAGGACAGAATAATCGAGCCTCCATTTCCTTTCCAGCCGTCTACTAAGTCGCTTAAGCATCCGGAGGTCATCAGTATACCAGGGAGCAGTTTTCGGCCTGTGGGAGAGGGGGGTAGGTTTTTTTGGGAGGGTCGTATCTAATTTGGCCTGGATCCAGGAGTGAAACTCCTCGTTGACTTTCCCTACTGAGCTGTCAACCTCCCAAGATGGTCTGTTAGCTTCCAAGACTGCCTTCCACTGGTCAACTGAAAGTCTGGGCCAGTTACGTTTGTGTACTAGGATATTATTAGCGTGGGTCTCGTGTCTGGCAATATCCCATATTATGGGAACCAGGAAGTGGTCAGTCCAAGGCAAAGGAACTGGGAGTCCTGTGGTGAGCTCATCACAATTACTAAAGACGGGGTCTAGGAGATGACCCTTAGAATATGTAGGTTTTCCCACCCTCTCCTTGAGCTGGAGGGCTGCTAGGCTCCCCGTCATCTCCAATGCATTGCTATTCGAGGGATCATCTATATGAAGAGTGAGATCACCCAGTAGTGTAAAATTTGCGGGCCTTATAGCAAGTTCAGCTATTGTAGAAGGTGGCGCTTTAATAAAATTATTTGCATTGCCCGGAGGGCGATATGCCAGGATGCCCGAGAAAGTGCTTGTAGGGGATATCTCGAGTGAGAAAGACATACTCTCACATTCGGACAGGGGACTATCGGTGCTGTGGCATTCATAAATATTTTTTAAAACAATGGCTATACCTCCTCCTCTACCGGATTTCCGTTCGATCCTATGTATGGAGTAGTCGGGGGTATAGTTTGTACAAAGGATGGGTCAGAATCCATGTGGAGCCAGGTCTCCGTGAGGAAGAGGGCATCAGGTTTTAGGTCCTCCAGTAACATGGCAAGCTTAGTAGTATGTTTAGGGACAGACCTACAGTTAAACAAGAACATTTTTATCTGAACAGAAGGATCGGGGCCTTCAGACGATATACAATGCGGTGAAAGCGTAAACTCACAATGGGGGCATTGTGTGTTTTGAATGTCGTCGCTTAAGGCACTCATGGAGTGCATACACATGTCAGAGTTTGGAGGTCGTAGGGCATGAAGAGCATGGGAGCTATAACAAAGCACTTTCGGGCTGACTCCGCCAAAGTTAGTGGCCCCTGGACCCGGTCTGGCGCGGACGGGCGGTTAAAGTAAGGCAGAGAACAAATTCAAGGACAGGACTGGTTAACAGGTCTCGGCGACTCTGTGTTTCTGCGCGCGTCCGCTGCGCGATAGCCAAAGCATCTGATTTAAAGAGAGGAAGGCGCGACAACTAGAGCGCCAACCCCTGAGCACCGGAAGTTGCTATTCTCCCTCCACAACAATCGGGACTACACCCGCGGTGGAACAGGCAGGGGCAACCAACAGCTACAGATACGGTAAGACACAGTTAAGAATAGCGCTATGCTGCAAAAACAATTTTTGTGCAAAGAGCAAGGTAACACATACAAACGCTAGTTTTAAAGTGCAAATGGTGCGAGGTATCCTTTTTAAAAACAGTAGCAATCTACATGCAGTTAAAATAAGGCAGAGAACAAATTCAAGGACAGGACTGGTTAACAGGTCTCGGCGACTCTGTGTTTCTGCACGCATCCGCTGCACGATAGCCAAAGCATCTGATTTAAAGAGAGGAAGGCGCGACAACTAGAGCGCCAACCCCAGAGCACCGGAAGTTGCTATTCTCCCTCCACAACAATTGGGACTACACCCGCGGTGGGACGGGGAGGGGCAACCAACAGCTACAGATACGGTACTAAACTCCACCATTCTACCTTGTCCCAATACAAAGTTATATTTATAAGATGTTGTAAATAAACTCCCAATCTTTCCTATGGGACATATAGCCTTTCAATAGTGAAAAACAAAATTGGCAGTATTTCCCTATTAGGACATGCCGCACACATCAGGGCATGTCCTACCTTTCACATAAGCAGCACCCTGCAGGGCTACCTTAGGGGTGTCTTACATGTATTAAAGGGGAAGGTTAGGACCTGGCAAGTGGCTGCACTTGCCAGGGCGACATGGCAGTACCAAACTGTGCACAGACACTGTGGTGGTAGGTCTGAGTTACATTTACAGGCTGCTCATGTGGGTGGCACAATCAGTGCTGCAGGCCCATTAGCAGCATTTGATTTAGAGGCCCTGTGCACACACAGTGCACTGTACTAGGGACTTACCAGTTAATCAAATATGCCAATCATGGAATCACCAATCCATCATAAAAACCTACAGGGAGAGCATATGCAGTTTAGCACTGATCAGTAGTGGTAAAGTGCCCCAAGTCATAAAACCAACAAAAACAGGTCAGAAACAGAAGGCCAACAATCAAAAAGCCTGGGGATAAACCCACTGGACAAGCCAGGTCTAACAAGCATGATTTCTGTCTTGTCTGTATTACATTGAAGTTTATTGTCTCTTAATCATTTTATACCTCCCTTTATACATGTTGAAAAAGTCTCCTTAATGGTATAATATTCCATTAAGAATGCGAGGAGGGACTTATAAATATTGCAAAAAGTCAGACTTAGTGCAGATCCATGCACACTCCACATTTTAATATCTTTATGCCAGAGTAGTGGGGCTTCATCCAAACTGCCTGTTCTCTGAGGTTCAAAAAAGAACTGAACCACCTCAGAGCAGCTCCATTCACCCCAATTGTTGAAAGTCTTTTCGAAGGCCTTGTGCTAGATTTAGGCTTCTGCTTAAGAGGGATTCTGCTTGCTTGGTATTTCAATCTGGCAACACAGCAGCAGTCAACAAGCAGCAGCAAACAGAGTGAGGGACACGTACAGTAGATAATTGATGTTTGGGAGCACAGTGCTTTGGGACACTTCCAGAAGGTAAATTGAGTGAGCCTCTGTAATGGGGCTCCTGTGGAATGGGGAAGTGAAAGCAAGACATAGGTAAGTAACACATCTGGGTAATTCACAGGAGGAGTTCACTTTGCTGCCTGTGAATAAACACATGTTTTCATACTATACACCCAGCAGAGTAGGTTTAGGGTATTAATTCTTATTGGTCCCATGTCATGAGTGGCTTTTTCAGCCACACTAACATTTTAGTCACTTGCGAATGCAATGCATCTAGGGAATGGTAGTTTGGATTTTTAACATGTTAAGCAGTGTTTTAAGTGGGCAAGGTCCTTTCTCTCCTGGGCTCTAATTTCTGTCCTTGACAGTGCTGTTTTAGCAAAAGAAATCTGAAAGCCAAAAAATAAACAAAAATCTGTGTGACAGGCTGAGGCTGTACCTAACAAACGTCATTGTGAAAGGAGCCTGGGAAGGAAGCAGTAGGAGGATGAAAAGTAGAAAAATAAGGGACAAGAGGTGGACCATTAGGAGAGCTAGGATGACCAAAGCCACGAGGACCAGAACAAGCAGAACAAAACCTAATCTATGAGAACCAGGGTTACTTTTGCCAGAGGGGACCAGGAACAAACAGACAATGAGGGACAAGACAATGAAAAACAATATTAGAGTACCAGGACCAGGGTGAGAAGGATCAGAAGGGCCAAGAGAATGTGGAACAAGGGGAGCTGGACCTAGTGGGCAATAGTCTGAAAGAACAGAAGGACCAGAGCTAGACGGAACAGAAGACTCTGGACCATAACGACAAGAAGGGTTATGAGGGCCTGTGTGCACCAACCAGGACCAGAGGGACGAGGACAACCAGGGCCAAGAGTAGCAGACCCAAGTAGACAGACCAAAGAGGACTAGCACCAGCAAGCCAATGGAGAGAGGACCAGTGACATAAAGGGCCACACCACAGACATCAGATCAAGATGGACCAAGTGGCCAGGAAGCAAATGAACCAGGAAGACCACAAGCAGAAAAGATCAGTGCTAGCAGGAAGTGGAGACCCTAGTTTAAAATGACCAGGATGAGAAAATCTAGGTTCAGTAGGACCAGGATCAAAAGGTCCAGGAATGTCAGTTTCATGGGAATCCTATATGCAAGGTGATAAGTATTACATGATTCAGGCTGACCCACAACATAGGAACTAGGAGGACAAATGTCAGAGGGATGAGGAAGACCAGACTCAATACGACCATTTCTATGAGGTCCATGATAGAGGGGTCCATGGTCAAATGGACAAGAAAAAGGTAGAATAGGCAAACCAGGAGACCAAGAGGACTAGTAGGGGTAGGATGGGCAGGGGGACCGGGAACTAGGAGGGTTAAGGAAACCAAGGCCAGTGGAACTAGCATAAGAAGACCCAATACATGAGGGCCAGACAAAGGAGTACCAGAACTAAGACCAGGACTACACGGAGCAAGGTGACCAGGATCTGAAGTTTTAGGGACAAGCAAATTATGGTTTTAAATAAGCCATGGAAGCCAGACCAGAAGGACTGATGAATGAGAATTAAGGTGCGGAGGATGAAAAGGTCCTGTACCGGGAACCTGTGAAACAAGCCATTCAAGATCCAAACGACTAAGGGTAGGAGTGCATAGGAATGATGACCAATCAAACCAGGACACAGAAGTACAGGGCTAGGAACTTCTTAGACTAATATGAACCAGAGGTCAAGGAACATCAGAACTAGGAAAGGCTAGGATGATCTCTGACAGGACAAGTTATTGCAAAGTCATGCTGGCAAGGGGCAGGAGATCGAGAGCCAGGAGGTTCAGGACCAGATTGAAGAAGACTAAGAAGATCAGGGCCTCAATGGCAATGGCCAGTATGTGCAGGTTACTAGGAGAAGCAGGAGAGGAATTAGGAAGACTGAGGGGGCAGTATCAAGGGCACACAGAAGACCAGAGCAAGAAGTCTAGGTAAACTAGAAGGATCATGACCAGGAGGACCAGAAACAGGGCTAAGAGGATCATGAAAATCAGGAACTAGGGGACCAGGGCTCAGATCACCAAGTGGGGCAAAGCAATTATTACAAGCAGCAGGACCGGGTGAAGATGATCTGAAGTAAAAAGGTCAAGTATCCGGAAGACCAAGTGTAATGGGCAGCGGTGGGCATGATGGCCAGGACCAAAATGACCAGGCTCAGGAGGACCTGTAAAAGGAGACCCTGGATAAACAGGACCTGGATCCTCATCGACCGACTACAACGACCCGGAGTGGCATTACGCCGTAATATAGAGAATCCTAAGAAACCTTTGACCAAGACGAGTTGAACTAGAATACTAATCGTCCTAACCGCCCTGAGGAAGCTCCAGGCCGGATGGCCATGTAAAGGGGTGAAACATGTGTTGGCTGTTCTCTCACTCACTCACTATGTTTATGTTTAGATTCTTGTATAGCGCTCGAATGCCGAGGCGTCTTGGTGCTGGGACATGAGGGCAGGGAAAATGAAATTGTGAAAGAAAGGCCTATGCGGCTGTAAACAGCCGGGTTTTCAAACTCTTCCTGAAAAGCTGGAGGTTAGGTTGAAGCTTCATGGGGAGTGGCAGTTTGTTCCAGAGCTTGGCCGCACAGTGTGTTATTGCTCGGCCCCCCATCTCGCCCGTCTTATCTTCGTAGTTTTAATGAGGCCTTGACTCGCCGATCTGAGAACACGTGGAGGAACATACGGTGTGAAAAGTTTTTGAAAGTCCTCAGCACTGCCCCCATAAATTGCCTTATGCACAAAAGTTAAAGATTTAAATTCTATGCGCTGTTTAATGGGCAGCCAATGAAGTGATTTAATTCCAGCTGAGATTGGCTGTCCTCTGGATATGCCCAATAGAAGTCTAGCTGCAGCGTTTTGTAGGGATTGCAGTTATTGCTGTTGGAATTTATTGATTCCCAGGAATAGAGCGTTGGAATAATCTAGTTTTGATAGGAAAAGAGCTACCATCACTGTCTTTTGTAGCTCTTGAGGAATAGAAGGAAAATATTTTCTCACGATTTTTAAGAGAAAAAAACATGATGAAATAAGGCTGTTCACCTGGGTACCAAAATTCAGTTTGTTATCGAAAATGATCCCTAAATTCCTGACCCTCTCTACTGGGCGCGGACAGTCTCCGGCCTCGGTCGGCCACCAAGACCGGTTCCATAGGGGCTGGCCCGGCCCAAACTCCATCACCTCTGTCTTATCTCTATTTATTTTCAGATAGCTCTGACTCATCCAGGCCATAATCTCGGTGAGACAGACATGGAACCTGGCTGCTGTGGTCTCTGGCTGATTTGTGATGGAGATGACAAGTTGAGAGTCGTCGGCGTACGAGACCAGAGCAAAGCCATGTCTCCTGACAAGATTGGCCAGCGGGGTGACATAAAGATTAAACAAGGTCGGAGATATGGCGGACCCCTGTGGGACTCCACAAGGAAGATGGAAACAGTCCGACTTCATGCCGTCACAGAACAGCCTCTGCTCCCTTGCCACCAGAAAGGAGGACAGGAGGGTCAGGGCGGCCACCCCAGCCCTATGTCCCTCAGCCGCTGCACCAAGACAGTGTGGTTTACGATGTCAAATGTGGCTGATAGATCAAGGAGCATGAGGACCTCCCTCCCCGCCTCATCCACCACCCTGTGGATCACTTCAGCTGCAAGGATTAAGGCAGTCTCAGTGGAGTGGCGTGGGCAGAAGCCATGTTGAGAAGTGTCCAGCAAGTTGTTTGCATCGAGGTATTCAGTCAGCACTCTGTTCAGTTGTTTCTCTAGAACTTTGGCCGCAATTGGGAGGCCAGCAATGGGGCGATAATAGTTCTTAGGATTGTTAGGGTCTAGGCTTGGTTTCTTTAGAAGGGGTGTAATTGATGCCATTTTCCAGGTTTTAGGATCTTATGCGCTGCTTGGTGCATGATGAAAGGGGGACAGGGATCAATAGGTGCACCAGAATTTATTGAGAGTAGAAGTTTTTGTACCTCCCCACTGTTTATTGGCTGAAAACAAGTTAGCCTACATTGGGGGCGTGTCATGAGCATTGTCATGTCCTGAGGTCTTGGGGCACTTAGGAAATCATTATAAATTCCTTGCACCTTCTCTTGAAAGTGCTCAGCCAATTTATTACATAGGGTTTGATCAGGCTTAAAAGCATTGTCTTGTTGAAGTTTGGCTAACAGATTAACAGATTTGAACAATTCCTTTGTGGAGTTGCCCGCCTCCTTTATTTTTACTGTAAAAAACTGGTTTTTTGCAGCAATAATTGCCTCCTTGTATTGCGAAATGGTGTAATTATAGGTAGCTTTCTTTTGATTGTCATAGTCTTGCCTCCAGAGACGCTCAGCTCTTCTATAACTGATCTTTAAACATTTAAGCTCTGGGGTGAACCACGGTGATGAAGTCTTGACTCTTTTTACTGTCACTAATTTCTTGGGTGCGACCCTATTGGCTGCTGACAGTAGCCAGTCGTTGAACTGCAGAACAGCCCCGTTATTGTCAGTTTCTAAAACGGCAGGGAAAAGGTCGAGGGCAGACTCAAAGTCGCCGTCCTTGGGGTTGTCCCACCGCCTCATTAATACCTTAGATGGTTTAGCCTGCGCTCTGGGGAGTGCCTGGGTGATTTTAAGGTTAAAATATATGGCCTTGTGGTCTGTCCATGGCAGAGCTAACAAGCTGGTAAGAGTGATGTCAGGATTGCTGGTAAAAATCCCATCCAGCGTGTGACCTGCCTGGTGAGTGGATTCGGTTATAAGTTGATTGAGGCTGAAAGCCTCAAGATTGTCTAACAGCCTAGTAGTGTCTATATTGTTTTTACATTCTAAGTGGTAGTTGAAATCTCCAAGAATTGTGAGGGAATGAGAATCAGTGTATGTAGGAAGGTGGATATCTGACTATGGTTACCCCCAATTTTTTGCCTAGTGTCTAGCTGGTTTTTCGACTTAGTTGGCCTGAGATCCTGCCATTCAGGATCTCAGTCCATCTGTTCTCTCTTTAAAATGGACTCCATGTACCCTAGGTACATACCCAATTGGTTGGATCACCCTGTGAGCCCCTGTACCAGTGTACACTAGGTACCCAGGGCATTGGTGTATCTAAGGCCTACCAGTGGCTGAAGCATGTATTATGCCACCCCTGGCCTGGCCTAACAATTTGACAGAACTGGCTGATCACTCAGCTGGGGTAAGTTGGTGTAATCACCTCTTACTTAGGTGTAGTATACCTATACCTAACCTTAAATGGGACACATATTAACCTATAAGTCACTCCTATGGCAGGCCTTAACAATCCTGAAGGCAGAGTGCTTGGTTTCATGTGAGATGGTGCTCTGGCATGAGCTGAGCCTGTCTGCAGTGATCGGAACCACTTCCTTTTGCTGTTTCCAGATATCGCCATACCATATACTCTTAAGTGCATTATGAACCTCGCGGTTAAATGCTATCTTTGGTTTGGCTTTATCAAAACATGTCGAGTAAGGTGTCATACGAATTGGAATACTAACCCCTCGCCAATTCTGGCGACGGGGTTAGCATTCCACCCTTCTAGAGGGACACGACATGTACAGTACTTGAAACCCGGGTAAAATCAGACATAGCCTCAGCTCCACAAAATGGATGCTGCCACCACAGACAGAAGTCAGCCCTCCTGCTGCTGGGAGTCCTTCCAGCTTGGGAGGTGTGGACAAAGGGTTTCCTGCCAGGGGAGGTGCGTGCACCACCCCAGACAGGAATTTGCGTATTGGTCAGGTAGGGCTTGAAAGGAACCAGACATGCCTGAGGCTCACAAGGAGCCTCGGTGCATATGCCAGTTCAAACCGGTCCTGGGGCACACCAGCCCTGGACCTGGGGCGAGCTGGACAAAGGATTAGGGGTGTAACCACCCCCCTTCCTGGTCCCACCCATAGGGAGGGACCTAGCAGGTAGTCCGGCCCCTAGAATCCGAATAAAGGTAGGAGCTGTGTCCTAAGACTTTAGACATCCTGGAATCAACTTGAAACCAAGAAGAAGACGGGAACTTCGACGCTCTGCCGCACAGAGGACTGAAGCCAATCTCCCCTGTGGTCAGGGAGTGACCACCTTGCTAACGCAAGCACCATCCAGCGAATCAACGTCTGCTTTGCCGCCGCCTCCCGCCGGAGCCCGAGCCCAAAGACTGACAAGACCTGGACCTCCAGACCTCTCACCGCCCAATCCACAGTCCTTGCAAAGAAGAGACCCGTGGAGGCACCGAGACACGTGGAGCCAGCCATCTTGAAACGACCACGACAAGCTGCAAGCGCGACAACCGAGGCTCCCTCCAAGTTGTGCTTTGGGATCTGAGAAGCCCAACATCCGAGCAGCATCTGCACCAAAGGTGAGCCCTCCAGCATCTCCACGATCTGCGTGGGGCCCTTCTGCATTTTGCCACTTGATGCGCCTAACCGGTTGCTGGCCCGCTGGCTAGTGGCCATCTTGGCGATGAACTTCAAGAAATACACCACTGGTCTGGTTGCTCCAGACTGGCCCTTGCTCCCCTCCAAAGGAGCAGTCCCTCTGACCTTGCTGGTCAGAACCATCAGCTTATTTCGTTTTCCACAACAATTGCTTTTGCCAAGGCTTGTTTGCTTCGATCAAGTCGCCGACACCGCCAACAGTGAGAGCCTGCGTGGGACAGCTCGTGAACCGACTCCTGGACGTCGTCGACCTTCAGGGACCACGTGGCTGCAGAGACAAGCTACACCTTTCTTCCTGTTTGCACCCGACATCGCTTGGTACCCACCTGGTGCCACGCTGGTCACTGGCTAGTGACTGTGAACACTGTCCCCTCTGCTTACAGGTCTTCTACAACTCCGATCCACCCTTGGATCCACCGCATCTCTTCTGGACCGACCGCCTGCAGCATCTTTGTCTTCAGCCTCCATTGAACAGATAGAAGAAACCCGACGCACTTCGAGACCTATGCACCCGCTTCCTGTGGGTGAGGTAAAGCTGGCACTCCGGTGCCCAAGTGTAGAGAATCATCTCTAGTGTCTGTGTTTCCAATCTTGAGTTCATAGTCCATCCGGAAGATCCTTTTTGCAGTAACTTTGTAACTTTTACGCACCCATTGAAAACCTATGGGAGCACGCGTGTGACTATTTGCTCTGCACACGCAACCCGTGGACCTCCTGGTCACTAACTAAAGTTAGCTCCTTGTAGGCCCAGCGATTCTAGAGGCCCTAGGCCTTTTCCCTTTCCTGTTCGTGGTACTTATACCACTATTTTAGTATATGGTTCGAGTGGCCACCAGGGCCTATCCATATAAAGTGCAACTTCTGTGTATTCTAACGTATTCTTGTTTAACGATTTGTGCTCCTGTGCTCATAAAGAGTCTAGGGGATACTTTGAGAAATAAATACATATATATTTTCAATATATATCTGTGTGGTGTCCTTTCATTGGTATAAAAGGGGGTTACATTTGGTAAAACAGCTGGCTTAACACGCTTCACGAGTTTAGCCTCAAAGACTGCTTAGCCTACGCTACCACTAGGGCAGCTTGTCTGAAAAGGTTGACTTACAACCACACCATAAGGGTTGCTTGGCATGGTACAAGGTGGTCACTTTAACTAGTGAACATCATATACCAGGCCAACTTCTTACATTGGTGAGCAGCGGTTGGATTTGAGCTTGCTGTGTTTTACCATTGTAATCTCTTGGTTACCAATTGAAAGATCACATAGGTACCTTTAGGTACATATAAAACAAGAATAGATATACTTAAGTTCTACTGAACTTAGTTGTTGTAGAGCAAAGGGAGTAGCACACCCTGACTACAACTACTAGTTAGGTTTAGTAGGAAAACCCAAGTGTAGGTAGATTGCAACACATCCACCCCACACTTAAGAGCAATGGCTGGGGCAGAGGGGTCCAATGTACCCATCTCTGTTGAGAGTGACCCCCAGAGGGCACCATCCATCTTTGCTACCCTAAACCAAAATGAGCTCAGGCAGTTGGCAAATATCAGGGGCCTTAAACAGCCCAAGAATCCTACTTCTGCTGAACTCAGAGAGCTTTTACAGGCTGATGAAGATCAGAAAGCTCTCAGGAAAGCCTCCCAGTTAGGCCCCTTAGGGACTGGAACAGGAGGCCCCCCATTCTGAAGATGCTACTGAGGTACCCCTTTCCAATAGTCACCCCTTAGGTGAGATTCACACTACAGAGGATGAAAGTGATAAGGATACAGATGGTAGTGAGGATGAAGGGAGAAATAGCCCAGTGCCAAGTGTTATACTTGGCCCAGCTAAACTAAGGCTATTGGGGACTGACAATGGGATCACCCCATTGGATCTCCCCAGTGGACTTAACCAGGGGCTTGGGAGGCAAAGGAATCACTCAGGTGACTCTAATGCTTCTCATGCCTCTAGAGGCTCTCAAGGTCACTCCAGGAGAAGGATGACCACCCCTCAGAGGAGGGAACATGAGGCCAGAATGCAGGAAGCTCAGCTGAGAATCAGGAAACAGGAGCTAGAAGTAGCTCTGATGGAAGAGAAACTGAGTAAGGCTAGGCGACCTAAAGAGAGTGGGTCTATACCCACTGGTGGCAGCATTGTCCCTAAGGACAAGGATAGGGTCTTTGATAATAGGAACCTGTCCAAGGTTGTGCCCCCCTACAAAAGTGGGGATGACATCCACAAATGGATGACTGCTCTTGAGAGAGCCTGCAAAGTACAGCAGGTTCCTGAAGACCAGTGGGCGGCAATCCTCTGGCTCTCCTTTGAAGGAAGAGGCAGAGACAGACTCCTCACTGTTAGGGAGGAGGATGTCAGAAACTACAGAGTCCTGAAGAGTGTCCTAGTTGATGGGTTAGGCTTAACCACTGAACAGTACAGGTTAATGTTCAGAGACACCCAGAAGACACAAACTCAGGACTGGTCTGAATACATTGAATGTGCCACTAAGGCTTTGGAGGGTTGATTGCTGGGAAGTAAGGTATCTGATTATACAGGATTGTACAATTTGATGATGAGAGAGCAGATTTTAAGTAATTGTCAAAACCAGCTTCTCCATCAACACCTGGTAGACTCAGATTTGACCTCTCCCCAAGAATTGGGAAAGAGGGCAGATAAATGGGTCAGGACCAGGATCAGGCCTAAAAACCAGGGTGGTGACCAAAAGAAAGATACCACCAAGCCTCAAGAGAAGGGTGGGGATAAAGCAAAAGAGAAATCTTCCTCAGGGCCCCAAAACTCCACACAGGGTGGTGGGTCCCAAGCTCCCTCCTCTACCACAGGTAAAAAGCCTTACTGCCATGAATGTAAAATTCCTGGGCATTGGAAAACTGACAGCAGTTGCCCAAAGGCTAAAAACAAAACTGTTCCTCCAATTACTCCTGTCACACCACCTATTACTGTCAGCAGTAATCCCCCAGGTGGTGGGAGTGCCCCCAGAAATTTGGGTGGGTTTACTTGGGGAACACAGGGGGACCCTGGCTTAGCCAGTTCCCCTACAGCAACTACTCTTGTCTGTGATGGTGGCATGGGGTTTGCCAACTTCACTGCCTGTCCCAACACTTTGGGTAGGTACAGACAGGAGCCCTACATCAATGGTACAAAAGCTGAGGCCTACAGAGACACTGGAGCTAGCATCACTATGGTGGCCCATTGGCTAGTTCCCTCTGAGCAGCTTTTGCCTGGTTTCTCCTACCAGGTAACAAACATTGATGGCAAACAAAACAGTCATCCCATGGCAGAGGTATGTCTCAGCTGGGGAGGTGTCACTGGCCCTAAAAGGGTGGCAGTGTCCCCAACCTTGCCTGTAGACTGCTTACTGGGGAATGACTTAGAACTCTCAGCTTGGGCTGGAGTTGAACAAGACACCCATTCTAAAATGATAGGCCTTTCACAAAAGGGTAGTGGGGTTGTGCCATTCACAACCCCTGTCCAAATAGATTTCCTCCCTGGAAAGGTTGGAAGGGAAGTGGTAGCCACAGCCCAGGCACAGACAGACTTCCCTGTAGAGACTGGCAGAGCTGTGACAGTCACAGCTCAAACACAAACTGAGTGCCCCCCTGAAAAGGTTGGCAAGGCTGTAATGGTCTCAGCCTATACTCAGACTGACATAGGTGTAGTGAAGCCTGAAACAATGGATCACTCCACACAAACAGAGAGTAGTGGGGAGGAAGAAAAGTCTCCCTCTCCCCAGACATTAGGAAAAGGTCAGCCTCCTCAGGGATCTGACCTCACCCCTTGTGAAGGAACTGCCCCAGAGGTAGCCAGGCCTGGCCTGGCAGAGCCTCTGATGTCAGTGGCCCCTTCCAAAGTGGGACCCAGTCTGGTGCAGGTAGCCTGCCTCTCTCTACCCTGCCTCAGTCAGCCCAGGGCTGCAGAGGTCAGGGAGGCCAGTGGACCCCAAGAGGGCCCCTGTCCACAAGAACCCCCCTATCAAATGAATGAGGATTGCCTGGCTAGTAGCCCTAGTCAGGTGATGGGTGAAAACATTCCTGAGGGATCTCCTTTACAGGTAGTTAGGGACCTCCCCCAGAGGGATTCTGTTGGGCACAGGCAAACATGGGACCTTAGGGCCCCAAACCTGACCTGTCCCTCCAGTAAGCCCACAAAAGGGACCCAGCCTCCAGCGTTAGGTAGCCAGAGGCTGACCCTGAGAGCACAGTGCAACTCAGTTAAGGAAAGAAAGGCATCCACGGTGGAGGATGATTGGAGGAAGCTGAGGCCTCACTTTGAGGACACTCACTTCAGTACTCCATCTCAACACCAGCCTTTTACTTTGCCAAGACACACCAAAGGTAGAGATTCCCTATGGTGGAGACCCTCTGATACCCTTAGGGTGAGGGGTTGCTTAGTGGACCATGAGACAGGGAGTAACCATGCCAGTGCTGGTTCCTCCTTATATGGCCACTTGGGCAATATAGGCTTACCTGGTCAAGGACAGCCTTATCTCCCTTCGTTTGGGGGGTGGGTTGTGTAGGAAGGTGGATATCTGACTATGGTTACCCCCAATTTTTTGCCTAGTGTCTAGCTGGTTTTTCGACTTTGTTGGCCTGAGATCCTGCCATTCAGGATCTCAGTCCATCTGTTCTCTCTTTAAAATGGACTCCATGTACCCTAGGTACATACCCAATTGGTTGGATCACCCTGTGAGCCCCTGTACCAGTGTACACTAGGTACCCAGGGCATTGGTGTATCTAAGGCCTACCAGGGGCTGAAGCATGTATTATGCCACCCCTGGCCTGGCCTAACAATTTGACACAACTGGCTGATCACTCAGCTGGGGTAAGTTGGTGTAATCACCTCTTACTTAGGTGTAGTATACCTATACCTAACCTTAAATGGGACACATATTAACCTATAAGTCACTCCTATGGCAGGCCTTAACAATCCTGAAGGCAGAGTGCTTGGTTTCATGTGAGATGGTGCTCTGGCATGAGCTGAGCCTGTCTGCAGTGATCGGAACCACTTCCTTTTGCTGTTTCCAGATATCGCCATACCATATACTCTTAAGTGCATTATGAACCTCGCGGTTAAATGCTATCTTTGGTTTGGCTTTATCAAAACATGTCGAGTAAGGTGTCATACGAATTGGAATACTAACCCCTCGCCAATTCTGGCGACGGGGTTAGCATTCCACCCTTCTAGAGGGACACGACATGTACAGTACCTGAAACCCGGGTAAAATCAGACATAGCCTCAGCTCCACAAAATGGATGCTGCCACCACAGACACAAGTCTGCCCTCCTGCTGCTGGGAGTCCTTCCAGCTTGGGAGGTGTGGACAAAGGGTTTTCTGCCAGGGGAGGTGCGTGCACCACCCCAGACAGGATTTTGTGTATTGGTCAGGTAGGGCTTGAAAGGAACCAGACATGCCTGAGGCTCACAAGGAGCCTCGGTGCATATGCCAGTTCAAACCGGTCCTGGGGCACACCAGCCCTGGACCTGGGGCGAGCTGGACAAAGGATTGGGGGTGTAACCACCCCCCTTCCTGGTCCCACCCATAGGGAGGGACCTAGCAGGTAGTCCGGCCCCTAGAATCCGAATAAAGGTAGGAGCTGTGTCCTAAGACTTTAGACATCCTGGAATCAACTTGAAACCAAGAAGAAGACGGGAACTTCGACGCTCTGCCGCACAGAGGACTGAAGCCAATCTCCCCTGTGGTCAGGGAGTGACCACCTTGCTAACGCAAGCACCATCCAGCGAATCAACGTCTGCTTTGCCGCCGCCTCCCACCAGAGCCCGAGCCCAGAGACTGACAAGACCTGGACCTCCAGACCTCTCACCGCCCGATCCACAGTCCCTGCAAAGAAGAGACCCGTGGAGGCACCGAGACACGTGGAGCCGGCCATCTTGAAACGACCACGACAAGCTGCAAGCGCGACAACCGAGGCTCCCTCCAAGTTGTGCTTTGGGATCTGAGAAGCCCAACATCCGAGCAGCATCTGCACCAAAGGTGAGCCCTCCAGCATCTCCACGATCTGCGTGGGGCCCTTCTGCATTTTGCCACTCGACGCGCCTAACCGGTTGCTGGCCCGCTGGCTAGTGGCCATCTTGGCGATGAACTTCAAGAAATACACTGCTGGTCTGGTTGCTCCAGACTGGCCCTTGCTCCCCTCCAAAGGAGCAGTCCCTCTGACCTTGCTGGTCAGAACCATCAGCTTATTTCGTTTTCCACAACAATTGCTTTTGCCAAGGCTTGTTTGCTTCGATCAAGTCGCCGACACCGCCGACAGCGAGAGCCTGCATGGGACAGCTCTTGAACCGACTCCTGGACGTCGTCGACCTTCAGGGACCACGTGGCTGCAGAGACAAGCTACACCTTTCTTCCTGTTTGCACCCGACATCGCCTGGTACCCACCTGGTGCCACGCTGGTCACTGGCTAGTGACTGTGAACACTGTCCCCTCTGCTTACAGGTCTTCTACAACTCCGATCCACCCTTGGATCCACCGCATCTCTTCTGGACCGACCGCCTGCAGCATCTTTGTCTTCAGCCTCCATTGAACAGATAGAAGAACCCCAAGGACGCACTTCGAGACCTATGCACCCGCTTCCTGTGGGTGAGGTAAAGCTGGCACTCCGGTGCCCAAGTGTAGAGAATCATCTCTAGTGTCTGTGTTGCCAATCTTGAGTTCATAGTCCATCCGGAAGATCCTTTTTGCAGTAACTTTGTAACTTTTACGCACCCATTGAAAACCTATGGGAGCACGCGTGTGACTATTTGCTCTGCACACGCAACCCGTGGACCTCCTGGTCACTAACTAAAGTTAGCTCCTTGTAGGCCCAGCGATTCTAGAGGCCCTAGGCTTTTTCCCTTTCCTGTTCGTGGTACTTATACCACTATTTTAGTATATGGTTCGAGTGGCCACCAGGGCCTATCCATATAAAGTGCAACTTCTGTGTATTCTAACGTATTCTTGTTTAACGATTTGTGCTCCTGTGCTCATAAAGAGTCTAGGGGATACTTTGAGAAATAAATACATATATATTTTCAATATATATCTGTGTGGTGTCCTTTCATTGGTATAAAAGGGGGTTACATTTGGTAAAACAGCTGGCTTAACACGCTTCACGAGTTTAGCCTCAAAGACTGCTTAGCCTACGCTACCACTAGGGCAGCTAGTCTGAAAAGGTTGACTTACAACCACACCATAAGGGTTGCTTGGCATGGTACAAGGTGGTCACTTTAACTAGTGAACATCATATACCAGGCCAACTTCTCACAGTGTACGATTCCAAGAGCGTCAGGAGAGCTTGGGAAAAAGCCGCTTTGGTGCCCGGTGGGCGATATATCAATATCCCTTGGAAAATCTGAAGGTTATTTGGCTTTATACGGAAGTGCAGCGCTTCTGCTGGATATAGTGACAACACCATTATAATAAAGCAACAAAAATGAACCGATGTGTGAATGGAATTTTTCCTTAAGAAATATAGGAAACAAATCTTGCCCTGACAATCCTGTTCTGAACCACACTTACATTAGGGGGTTAGGGGTTTCCCCCTGTCAAGGGCAAGCAACCAAGAAGGTAACTTTAGCTCAATACACGGCCAGTAAGGGATCGGGACGTTTTACCCCTATTCTCAATAACTACCCCAGGATCTGGATCATTGCCTGCAGTACCAGTAGGACTAAATGGACAAGGGACAGATCCAGGAGAACAAGAACAACCCAAATCAGGAGGACAAGGGACAAGAGTGCTGGGACATGAGAAGCAAGTTGGACCAAGACCTACAGTGCCAGGGCTAGGAGGTTGACGATGAGGAGAACCAGGACAAGGTAACTCGGACCAAGAGGACCACAAAGGAACAGGGCCAGATGGGCCAAGATAGGGGAACCAGGAAGGGGCATGATGGCCAAAAGGCAAAGCTTTTGATAACAAGCACAATAATACACGAAGGACCAGGACAACCAGGACCAAGGAGACCAAGATAGTAAATGGGTCAGGTCCAGAAGAACTAGGTCCAGGAGAACTCAAAGTCTAAGAAACAGGACCAAGAGGATCAGGGACAATGGGCACAGAATTTCGAGAAGCACAAGGACTATGAAAAATCAGAATTGCATCACCTCGGCCAGGTTTGCCTATTAGCTGAGACCAGGGACACAGGCTGCTAGAGTCAGAGGAAAAGAGGACCAGGAAACAAAGGATTAAGGGGACTAGGAAGATCAGAGCAAAGAGGATCAGCACCTTAAGTGCCAGGACCAGAAGAACCAGGGTGAGGATGAAAAGGAGGTTCAAGACCAGGAACATCAGGACCACAGGCCACAGGGTTACAGGATGGCCTGGAAGATTAGCTGAAGGATGGCCAGGCCCAGGGGGACCAGATAAAGGAGGAGCACGATGAGTTTGTATAGCAGCATGAGGACAAGCAACAGGAAGATCAGGGCCATGAGGATCAGGGCCATATTCAGGAAAACAAGATTCAGGCCAAAAGGAACGGGGGTCAGAATAAACAAGGAAACCGTAGGGGTCAGTACCAAAATTACCAGGATGACCAAAGGCAGGAGGTCTGAGACCAGAGCAAGGAGGTTTAGCAGTATCAGCACCAGTCGGACCATGAATAGGCCTAGGAGTGCCAGGGGGACCATGACCATAGGACAAGGGCACAGAGTCCCAAGTGGAAACGAAAGGCCAGGACCTGGGGGTAGCAGGACCAGGTTAAGAAAGGTCAGCAGGACTAGAACAACCAGAGTCAAGGAAACTGAGGACTGGACCTTAATGTTCAGAAGAACCAAGACCAAAATGGTGAGGCTCAGAAGGACCCAAACAAAGAGAACCAGGGCCAAGTGGGCCAAGACCTTTGAGCGCAGTGCCAGAAGGACTATGAGGACAAGACATGGGACTAGGAGGACAAGGATTATCCAAAGCAGGAAGACAAGAGCTAAGAAGTCAAGGCCTAAGGGTCAGGACACAAGAGGCAAGGTAGACCAAGGGGACCGGCAGGTTTATTAACTGATCTACTGGGAATCAGATGAGCAGGAGGAGAAGGATCAGAAGGACCAGGTTAAATGGACAAGGGTCAAGAGGATCAAGAAAGAAAAGAAAGAGCGATGAGAAGGAGGCATAAAGGGACCAGGCTGGCCAGAAGGGCCAGAACCAAGAGGACTAGGCATTCAAGGAGCCAAACAAGGAAGAACATAAACAAAAGGATCAAGCCTAGTGGGCACAAAACTGGGAAGAGAAAACAGACTGCGAGGACTAGGAATAGAGAAAACATTACTAGGCAAACCAGACTGAGAGTGAGCAAAACTAGGAGAGCAGGACCCGAAGAATAAAAAGGTGATAGCCAGGCAACCAGAGTCAAGAACACAAGAGCTAAGAGAACCAGGGCAATGAGGACCAGTGGCACCACAACCAAGAGGAAAAGGAAGCAAGGACAAACAGGAACAGGATGAAGAGGACAAAGGCAAGGAAGGTCAAGATGACAGGAGCTATGATGGCCAAGCTGGGTGGCTAAGAACAACTAAGAACAGGATGGCCTGAACAAGGAGGACCAGGTTAAAGTGGACAAGTAAGTTCAAGATGACAATGAGCAGGAGGACCAGAGTCAAACATATTAATAAATGTTGGAGGACGACCAGGAGAACTAGTCAGGTCAGGAGTAGGTGAACTAGGGCCATTAAGACCAGTGACCAGATGGGGAGGATTAGGGGGACTAGAAGGGCAAGAATAAACCAGACCAGCAACAGGGATATGTGGACCAGAGAGGCCATAACCAAGGGAAAGGACCTGCATTTCCAAGTGGAGCAGGAGGGCTAGAAACTTGGGTATTAGAACCAGGACAACCAGAGCCACAAGGACCAATGGGGCCAGACCAGGACCAAAATGACAAGTACCAGTACAAGAAGATTTAATAAGGAGGACCTGGGGAGGCAGTACCAAGTGGACTAAAAGGACCAGGGCTAGGAGAATGAGGATCACCCAAACCAGGAAGACCAGGAGTGCCAGCCCTAGAAAAGCCAGGACAGCAGGGCTAAGTGGATAAGGACCAATAAGACTAGGAGGATTAGGATGAGGGTCAGTAGTACCAGGAGGCCCAGGAAGGGCTAATTCAAGGATGAGACAGGAGCAGTGCCAAGATGACCAGGATCATGAAGTACTACAAACAAGACCCCCAGATTCAGGTAGCCAGTATCAGGGTGACAAGAATTGGTTAGACCAGGGCCGGGATGACGATCAGGACAACCAAAAAACCTGGAAAAAGACGACTTGGAACAAGACGAAGAGGAGGACCAACACCTAAAGCCACAGAAGGACCTGGAAGTGAAGGATGGAGAACAGACGCAAGAGGAGGACACTTATGTGAGTCTAGGCCACATGTATTTAAGATATCCCTTTTGGAAATGGTTCTTATTCATGCATCTTATACTACCAACCCCTAGAAACCCCCACCTCTTCATCCCATATATAGAACTGATATGTGCTGAAAAATCAGACCCTGCAAAGTGAAGAAAAAGCAGGGACTATTACACATTGGCCTCTGAGTGTAGAAGACACAATCTGACACTGGCACACCTGTCTGAGGGTGGATCTGAGGGAATAGGGTCTGAAACTTGGCAGGTGAGTTCAAAGGTGGATGGGTGAAAATGTGTGTGGTCTGTGAAGGATGGCAGAAAGGGTTTGAGAAACTCAGATTGCTGAAGTCAGGAAACAATGGTTAATGGCTAACAAAGGGGTCAAAGGGATATGGCAAATAGCAAATCGCCCAAAGAGGGATTCTTTGTGACCCCCAGATCCAGACATTCCAAGTGTGTGTATGCAAGAGGGGGTTTGCAGCAAGGGGCAGATTTACTAAGAAGCCACACAAGGAATCAAGACAAATTGCTGTGCTGTGTTGTGTCTATTAAGATATAATATATTTCTGCTCTCTCCCTCCGCTGGTGCACTCTGTGCAGTCTAGCGCCAAAACAGGCACTCTTGCATCATGGTGCAAGGGTGCCTGCATTACGAGTAGGATTGTTTTTATGCAGGAATGGCCAACTTCTTGCACGGATGCAATCCTTTTAGGCATATTCCACAATCTAAGTGTGATGCAGGATGCCGCCCACAAAGAAAGAGGGAGTAATGAGGAGAAATAATGATATTTCTCCTTATTGTGCCTCAAATAGGAAAGCCTACCATTTTGACATAATCCCAGGTTTACCCACCTTAGTAAATCTGGGAGTGCATCAAAGTCCATGGATGAATGCATGGAATGGCTTCTCAACACAGGATAACACATTACTCTGGATTTTTTAACACTCGCAGAGCCACTCAAGGTGGATTTGCATGGCTTAGTAAATTCCATTTAAGGGCTTTTCTTGCCTTGCATCTTCTTGCTTGACAGAATGGCAACACAGACCCTTAGGAAATCTGCCTCTAAGTTTGTAGTAGTAAGACTCCTTGGGGCAGATTTACAAGCCCCTTGCGCCTCTTTTACGCCACCGTTGCGTCACTTTTGTGACGCAGCGGCGGCGTAAAGCCAGCGCCATGCTGCGGGGTATTTAAAACGTGACGCATCTGGGAGATGCGTCACGTTGTAAAGCCCTGCGCCACATGTAGGCGTTCCGGCGCGGGGGGGCGTTCCGGCGCAGGAACGCCTCCTAAAAGTGGCTGAGTGAAATCTACAAGATTTCACTCAGTCACTTTTAAGGCCATGCTGCATCAAAACCCTGCGCCTGCTTGAAGCAAGCGTAAGGATTGACCCAGCATGTTAGGGATAGGGCACCCCCCACCGAGCCTTGCTGGAGCTGCGTCGCGCTTGCGACGCAACTCCAGCAATGTGCCGCCTTTCCGACGCGTGATGCGTCACGCATCTGCCCATCCGAGAGCCACGGTGCGCCGCATTGTAAATGCGGCGCATCAGTGGTGGTGCACGGGTAGGCAGATACGTCGCAACTCTTCTGGCACATCTCTGCTGATTAGCAGAGATGCGCCAGTAGTCGTAAATCTGCCCCTCGTGTGATGAAAGTCATAGTGCATGGATCAATGGGATGCATTTTGCATGCTGTGATGGAGAGTAGACACAGATTCCCTATACAGCGGGAGCGTATTGACTGCATCCCTGTGAATAGAACATGGAGACCCAGACATGAAGTGAGGGAGAATGGAGAAAAGGCTACACCAAAAAATCTGTAAGGTCCTTTTTAGCAAAGGGCTGTTGATTAGTTCTTCCTGAGGGAGGACATATGTAGGTATGGTAGAAGGAAGGTGTAGGTCAAAGGTTTCTCCTGTTAAAGCTGTCAAAGTTTCTGAACGGGGCTGCCGTTTTGTCTGTGCCTGATGAATCCTTAGAACGGCTGATGACAGCCATATACTTAGATCTCACGCTTCATTGTATCCTTGTTTTGGATACTTCTGCTTGGAGCTAGCACTAGTTACTGCTATGAGAGCCATCACCTAACACAAAGGCTGCATTTGAGAAAGAGCCAGAAAATGATATCTGAAAGAGAAAAACCTCATATTAATTGTGAAACTTCAATAGTGGATTTACAGTTTCTATTTGGAAAATGAATATTAAAGTGGCACTGTGAAATGATCAATCAGTAGGTCACAAGAATGAAGGTAACAAAATGTCTCTGTGTATTCAGTTTCTTATTTCATGCAATATTTGTAATAAAGTCTAATGAGTAGAAATCTCTGTGAGTTTCTTGTCTTGTGTTTCTTTGATGACTGTATGTATTTCACTGATTTAATGGAAAAATGAATTCATATTCCAATGACATTTAGTTCAATTAATTTTAATCCTATTTGTTTACTTGCGGCTCCATGACAGAATACTTCCTTTGATGGCCCGATAAAGTAGGGGCCATCAAAAGAAGGACTTTATACCATCTACGCTATTTAGAGTAAATACTGGCTGTAAGGGACAGCAAAACAAAAATGGACTCCGTCACCCTGGGAGAAAGCTCCCAACATGTGGGACCATTCGTTTTTTTGCTTTTAAAATAATAACTCTTGTTTTAGAAGTTTGTTTTCCAAAAACAAACATTATTTTCAAAGTTTGCTAGCCGGCCCTTATGTATGACTGTACTGTCCTTTAAATATTCTGTTCATAGACAGGAACTGCCACGACACAAGTTCCAGAGAGTTGTCTTTAGGGTCAGCGGTGAACTCTAAATTGGCAGGCAGAGGTCCCTCAGAATGTCAGAGGAATTGTCCTCCACCCTCCTGATGGCATTAACTCCGTACTCAAAACTCTAAAGCAGGCCCATCATTTTTCTTACTTCTGTCATGAGATTGGAATGAAGCCTCTCAATTATATTATGTTAGTCACTTTATAGGGGGCCTTATGCAATTGTTTCTATTTTGATAAGAATCACAATAAATCTTAGATGGCTCTATTTTACTGGGGTACAACATTTCCATTTCTGGTTTTTGTTTTTAAAATCACTGATTTGAGGTGTTTAGTCTGTTTTGTTTCATTGATCTGAGCCAGAATTAATCATTCCAGAATGCACTGATTTGCTGCACAAAAAGAGGTGTTCTAATAACATGGAGCCTTTTGATAATCTTATATCAGGCCCTTGTACACTCCCTTGGCTTTGATAATAAGTGCTAATATATAGTTTGAGAAGAGTAAACTGCTTTAACTAGTCTTGCACAGAATCTAGTCATCTTTATCATTAGTCACATCTGCAGGAAAATGTAAAGGAGTAGGCGCATTTGTGGAGTACGCAACAACTCCATAAAGGGCGTCCCAAGTCGCTATGTCTTGACCATTGGTGTAATGGAGTGGCATACTGTGCCACGACTGTCAAAATAACTTGGAAACATTCAAATATTTGGGACCTTTAGACCTATATGTGAGTGCCTGCATCTATGCCAGTTTTAGTACTAAGGGCCTCATGTTGCAAAATCAGAAGATTTGTGACCAAAAAAGTACTTATCGTTATGTAGAAAACCCTTTTTATGAATTGGAAATTTCTTTAGACTAGAAAAGGACTTTTGCGATCATTTCTGAATTGCAAATAGGAAGAATTATTGATAGTTTTGACTGTAATTGTTGTTGGAAACCATTAATGAACTAATGACCCCCGAGTTGGGGTGGTAACTAATTTGCAATGGGGAAAGGGTTCTCCAGGGCGGGGAGGAGGTTTTATATAAACTGCCAGCCAACCAGTGCTGGCTTTCTACTATTTAGAAAGTGACTGGGTAAATAGTGACGTTTTGCAGCTATTTCCATGGCTTCCGGTCAAACAGTGCAGCATCTCTACTGTTTAGCCAGTGGTCAGGCTGGTAAATAGAGAGGCTGTTCTGCTATTTGAACTGCTGCCAGCCAAACACTGCAGAATCTCTACTGTTTAGCCAGTGGCCTGATAAATAGCAAAACATTTCTGTTCATTGCACGGCTCCCAGCCGACTGCGCAAGATTTCTACTATTTAGTCAGCAACTGGGCAAATGCTTAGGTTTTCCTGCTATTTGTTTGGCCGCCATTTAGACAGTGTAGAATCTTTACTATTTAGCCAATGGCCAAGTAAATAATGAAGTTTTTTTGCTATTTGATGGCCCTTCAGTCAAACAGAGCAGAATCTCCACTATTTAGCCAGAGGCGGGGTAAATAGAAAAGTTTTTCTGCTGTTTGCATGGCCGTCGGCCAAACAGTGCAGAATCTCTTTTATTTAGACAGTGGGTGTGTAAATAGTGAAGTTTGTCTGCTATTTTCAAGAAGTCCGCTGGTGAAATAGTAAATAATTTCCACTATTTAACCAGCAGCCGAGTAAATAGCAGAAAAACATTCACTATTTACCCGGAGGCTGGGAAAGTATCCTATACCCTTAAAAAATGCAAAAACTTTGGTAAATAAAATGTTTTGTTCAACTCTGCTTGAACCTGAAAGCTGGATAGATCCTAGCACAGAATTTACTTAATTGATGTCATTTTTTAAAAAAAGAACCATTCACTTTTCTGTGCAGTATCTTTTTCAAGTTTTTCCCCCCAAAACTCAAATTTGCCTATATTTGACCTATTTTCTTGGTGTCAGTCCACAAACCCTGGTACCATAAGAATCCACAGGACGTTGGAAAAAAGGATACAAATTTGGCATGGATACCTTATGTAGTAAGAAATTAAGAACCTGTAAGTGTGAAATACCCCAAATATCAAAAAAGGGGTCAGCACTGGTGGAAGAAAAGCCTTAGCAGCTAATGCCTTATACCCCAAAGAGAAACAGAGATCTACATTCAGAAGTGAATAAGGTGACTCCACTTCCACTCCTCCACCACATGCCGCAAGTTTGATGCAGGGTTAGTTAAGGATCCATATTATGAAGAACCATGAGATGGCCAGGAATAATCAGAAAACAGATACATGGACAATGAAAGTGAATATCTAGGATTGGAATGGTTAACAAAGAAAGGCAGGGTAGAGAAAGAGAATTCAGACATTTGAATTTAATATAGGATTATGTCTTTTCAGTATTAAGACAGGAATATCCGAAGTGGCATGGCAGTTGGTTCTCTCTACAGTGGCTGTACTAGTTGACCCAGTAAATATTAAAATTCGGTTAGGTGTTTAGTTATCCTGCATGAATATGTATGGGATGAATTTATATTCAATCAAGAGAATATTTGCAAATTGATGATCATAAGGAAAATCATCTGTATTTATTCTGTTTGATGATTCAACAAGACCAGTCATATAGACTAACTGTGCATAGAAAAAATGGCAGCTATTCATAGCGTTTCCAAAACATGGAAATATTAGAAGATGACTGAATGAAATGAGCGCCCTGTAAATATCAGTGCCTTCATCCTCCATCAACCAGAAGCCCACTTTTAATCATGTTTGCCTGTAGACCGTATGAAGATAATTTGTGATGTAGGTAATACCATCTAGACTACAGTATAGTGAAAGAGATTCATTTGGGAATTATTAAATGGACATCTTTACCAGTGAAGCACTGGATTTAAATCTGACGTGAATGAAGGAACATGCCTAAATGTTTAATTTTTTTTCAATCATAGGTATTTGAGATTGCTGCGGTAGTTGACCAGATGTCGCCCTGGGGCATGTTGCGTATTCCACGACCTCTAATCATGATCCGAGCTTTCCGTATTTACTTTCGGTTTGAGCTTCCAAGAACTAGAATAACAAATATTTTAAAGTAAGTTCCTGTTTTACTCAGCGTTTTAGTAAATATCTTCAGAGATGGTATCAATGCACTTTTCAAAATTTACTAGGGCAATTGACATTATATACACGGTTCCTACCGACATGAAAATGATCTCTATGTATTGACTGTAATAACAGAAAGTATTGATTGCATATCTGTGTTTAAAGAAATTATAAATCAATTTGTGTCATGAAGGATGCGTTCTAAGGAAGTTTTAAAACACAGTAGACATTTACGATGCAAAAACATGTAATCAAATTAATAAAATATTCTGAATAACCAAGTAATTTAGTTTTGAAAACAGGGCTCGCTGATTGTTTACGAATGGTGTTCATTACAAAAAGTGAATACATGTTGGAAACTGAGGACCGTGCTGAAATATATCCAGGTCAGAATCCCACTCACCGATAATTTAGCTTGTTCCATTGAATAATGTAAACCTACTGACATTTTTGAGCCACTGATGAGTGTCCACCACCCTCTTGAAGCATTCACAGTTCAAATTAGGATGTTTTCATATGTTAGGGGGTCATTCAGAATTCCCTGTAATGACAGTGGTGCAAATAACATTTGCCACAGGTGTTTTCTAAGTTTTCCATTCAATTTCTAACCTGGCAAAAATATAGAGACTAACATACAAAAATTATATTTGCAGCGATTTTACATGTTATATTTTCCCATTTTTCACAATTTGTTCAAACTGTGAGTAGGCTCATTTTACGCTTACCTCCATATCAGCATAATAGCAATACTATTTGCTCATATAAGCTAGCAATGCCTGGTTACTGTCATTCATTGTAATCAGGAAAAATTACTTTACAGGCAGTTACTAAGTACCACAAACATGACCATTATTACTGTTTTCTACATGCTTCGCTAATATGATGAGATGAACTTTTGACATGTTGAGTTTGGTAAGAGAACATCTGCTGGGAAGACCATCATTTTTAAACCTGTACTTTGGAACTGAAGCAATGATATTAAAGCAATAAGCATTAAAGCATGTGAAGTTATTCCAGCCGATACAAAGATGTGCAGAAGGTTTTCACCTTAGATCTGGGATGTCTGACCAATTACATTTGACCTCTGCATTTGGTAGGGTAGCATAATATGGGTTTCATCATATACTTTCTTTATGATGTGCAAGCTTGTAAGTTGATGTTTTGCTATGAATGGTTTTGTTTGTATATCATTATTGATCTGTTGCATAGAGATAATACATTTACGGCATATGGGAAAGAATTCTCATTTCTTACAGTTCAAAGTATAAGTTTATTATATTGAATAAGATACCATCAAAAGATAGTCAGTACTTAGAAGTAAAAATACATTAGAATATCAAAATAAGTACAATTATATAATGGGGAGGGAAAAAGAGGAAGGAATGTGTACACAGTTCATGCGTAATATAAACTGATACTATTCATAGAAGAAAGAATGATATGTGCAAAGTAATGTACATTATAAGGAAAATAATAGTCAGGAGTGACATACTGCGTACCACCATGCTTTTAGTGATAGTTGAGTAGAATCCTTCCAGTTTTGCATTTGTTTGCTGAAAAGCAACTGCAAATAACAAGTCTGATATTCTCACATTCAATGTAACATCTTCCCAATCATCAGATACACTTCCCAAGTATACATTAGAAATAGAGTATGGCGCATTTGAATGAAAGATAGAGTAAATCTGATTCCAAATTTGTGACCAAGAAGTAGAGACTGATGGGCATGTGAAAAGTAAATGTTTTAAATCAGCATGTTGTGCTGAACATGACCAGCAAGTGTCATAAGTATCTGGATTGATTTTGTGTAAAGATACTAGGGATAAAAAGAGTCTGTTATATATAGAAAAAGTATTTGCGTTGTGTTTGCTGCTCGGGAGGATTTTCTCACTTTCATCCAAATCTGTTACCACAATGAAATGGGCCAAGTCATATTAGATCATGCTCCCTTGATAATTCTGCATCTGTTTTAGTTACACATTGTGATATGAATAATTACTGGAGGACTTAAGATTTATGCGAAGAAGACCAATAAAACTGATTTGGGGAACAGATGTGGGTGGGATGTTGGATTTGAAATAGGTGCATGCATTGAAAATGATATCCAGTAGAAGTCGAAATTTATTTTGAAATGAGCATGGAAGTCCAAAAAATGTTTGGGCTTGAGTAAAAGAAATAAGGGACTCATGATTTAACAATTGATAAACCCATATTAACCCCCTTTTCCTCCAGGTTTTCCAATAAATAGGTCTATTCTTAAGTTGTATATTATGATTGTGCCAATTTTGGAATGAAGAACAGTATGTAGGTCTTTAGGAGTGTGTGATATTACGGGTTCTAGTAATTTACAAATGTTAAAGTTTGCGTGTAAATGTCAGGTATTCTTGGAATGAAAAGGGTGATATGAAGCTGCATTCCAAATAAATCCACAATGGGCAATATTATAAAGAGGGTGAGCTACAATGTCCAGATTGTTTCAATAAAAATACTTTGTGATATTTTGAAACATCTGGAAAATTCACTTCACCTTCAACTTTGGAACATTTTAGTTTTAGCTAGCCATTCAAGGTCATGTATTATTACAAACAAAAGAGGAAAGTATGAAGTGGATTTTTGTTTAAGACTTATGGAATATTGGGGATGATATAAAGAATGATGGGTACCAACATCATCTTAATAGTGTCAAGACAAACCCACCAAGAAAGGTGTAAAGGGTGCCAAAGACTAGTTAGTGATTTTTTTTTATGTACACAGTTGTCTATATTTATGGAGATGAAAGTTTTAAGGTGTTAGGTGAATTGGAGACCAAGATAATTGATTTGTTGAGATTTCCAGTTGAAGTTAGATCATAAGACATCATGTTTAAAAATAAATGTGTTTAAGGGTAACAGAAGGGAGATTAACGCAGCAATTTTAGGACCAAAATCAAACCAAGTAATGGTGTGAAATATAAACGACCAGTTCACGTGGTAAAAAGCCTTCTCGGAATTCAAGGTAATGGCGACTAGAGATTCTGTCATGCAAGTGGATTTTGAGAGAATGTCAAAAGAGCAATCGAGTGTTATTCAATATGTACCTTCCTTTAACAAAGCCTGACTGTTTATTTCCCAAAAGATCAGGAAGAAAGGGTTCTAACCTTGAGGCCAATGTCTTTGAAAAAATATTGCAATCTATATTAACAAGAGAAATAGGTCTGAAATGTTTACAATATTGTGGATATTTTACCTCTTTTGGAATAATTACATCTCTATAATGGGAAGTGTTGGTGTCATCTGTGATTGATTCAATTTGTAATTTGTTTTGTTTGATTTTGAGATAATTTACTGCAGTTTTCCAGATTTATTTTGGCCACCATAGAATCTGGCACTAGATTTAAAAAGATAAGATGATGCACTTTCAGTAGATAAGTTGTTAAATTGAAGTTCGGCTTCAGTAACTTGTTGTAAACATTGTTGTGATCGAGAGATATAGGGGCCGATTCCGATCCGGGTCGGAAAGCACTCCGACCGAGCCGGAGTCCTGCAGTCCGACCGAGCGAGTACGATGCGGCCGTATGCTGTCGGACTCGGTTCGGTCGACCTCCCATAGAAGTCAATGGGAGCCGGTCGTACGACGCGTACATGGGCTCCCATTGACTGAATGGGTACGTCGTGGACAAGTGCACCCCCTACAGTGAGTACGCGTCAGTGCCATCCGCACCGTAAATGCCTGGGTCCCCCTGTGTCCGAGTCGTAGGGCTGCGGGTGACTGGGGGTCCGACGCGGACCCCCAAAGGCAACCACCCGGATGATTTGCAAGCCGGACACTCCAGCTCGCACAGGCTGTCCGACGCGTGCATCGTACTGGCTCGGTCGTGAATCGCATCCATTGCATGCCACGGTTAGCTTATGACCGAGACGTACGGAGCAGTTCGGACCCGGAAACGAGTCGGTCGGTGAATTTCATCTAGCTCGCATCGTACTTGCTTGCTCATACAGCTGTACGAGTCGGGCGGAAAACACGCGTACGGCGCATAGGTTTTCCGGCCGGATCGCGTTCGGTGCCCTTCCGACCCGGATCAGAATCATCTCCATAGTAGGAATGTTTTAATTGTTTATTTTCTTATAAATTAGTTTGAGTTGTTTTTGAGATAATTTCATTTTTTTGGATACAAAATTAAATATATAGTCTTGAGCTGAGGCCTTGCAAGCGCCCCATATGATGTGAAAGGCAATATCTTCTGTATAATTGAAATGCAAATATTCATGAAATAAGTAAATGAGGAGGTGAATGAGGTATACAGTAATAATGAGTTATTAAATCTCCACCGTTTTGGTGATTTGGATTTAGGCAAAATATATATAGGATTGAAACAGGGTAATAATTAGCTATCAAGATGGAACCTATATCTGCACAGTGTAAGGTCCGGGTTAAAATTTGGGAAATAAAGATAAGCAGTCCGTGATTGTGTGTGATGTACCAGAGAGAAATATGAGTACTCTCTTAAAGTGGGGTTACACAACCTCCATGCATTGATTAAGTTATGTATCTTGAGGGCATGAACAAATGATTTTTGTGGTTTGTTGGGTATATAGTTTGATGCGGAGTGCCTATCAAGAAATTGATCAACAAGTTGATTGCAATCACCTGCTAACACAAAGTTATCGCCTGGATTTTGTAAGAGTTTCAGAGCGATATCAGATCAAAATTGAGAATCTGGAGAATTAGGCCCATATACATTAAAGAGAACAATTGGAACTTTATCAATCAACAGTTTAAGCAATAACTTTCGTCCGTCACCATAATTTTCCTATGATATCAACTAGATACGGAGGCATTTATGACAAAGTATTATAACTCAATTTTATTTTACCGGTTCCTGGTGAATACAATTCTTCTCTCACTCACCTCCTCAATAATCTAAGAGATTCACTCTGCATGAAATGCGATTCTTGCAAAAAATAATATGTGCACAAAGTTTTGATAAGTGAGTCAGAACTCCTTGTCATTGACGCTTGGCTCGCCCTTCTCTGCTCACAAGCTGTCGGGCGGCAGCTTGGCTGCATCTCCTCAGGCTCCTGCCTCATCTGGCTGCGCTTCCCCCTGACCTGATACTTTTTATGGTTCTCTGAACCGAAATAAAGGTATTCTTGACTTGACTTGACTTGATTGGGGGATTTAAACCTCTGACATTCCAAGATTGAATTTTAAAAACCATAGGAAAGAGACATTATGAAGGATTAAATCACACAGAATATTAGAGAAGTTAAGTGAGAACCATGCAATAATGAATAAAGGTAGCATGGTGAAGAAGTACTGCAATGATAAGTCTAAGACATTAAGAAAAATAGAAAAAGAGAAATAAGATAAAACTGGGATAGTAAAACATGAAAAAAGAAGGTTTTTCCGAACATGGAAAAAGAGGGAAATGACCATAAAAATATATAAAAGGGAAGCATACCTAGAAATATTGTGACGAGGGTGGGGGGCATGGAGACCACATGGAGAAGAGGTTCTTTAAGTCTTATAAATCTGCCCATATACAGGGACCGTAGTAAAAGTAGGGAGAGGGGCAGGATGTTGTAGGAAAAAAGTGTACTGTTATGGGCACCACTGAGAAATGGGTTTAAAAATGAGGGACACCACTTCTAAGAGGAGAAAAACCCAGTTAACTGAGGAGAGAGGTCATGCAGCAGGAGGAATTTGGTAAATATCTTCATAGCTCTGATAGAAAAATAAAGTTCCATCAGGAAAAAGTTCCATTTGGGCAGAAACAAGTCACCTGTGCCTGCACCAGCAAAGAAAAACAGGGTAGGCCAACCTTGGGGTTATTAGCTGGTCGGGAGAAGGCCAGAAATAAATTCAGGCACATCTGTCTGCACCTGTGTCATGCCAATCCTGTCCAAACTGGATGTTGATGAGGGAGGAAAAAACTTCGCTACGCTGTGAGTAGCAGAGTTTTCCACAACTACGCGTGCATCGCGGAGTGCGGAAAACGCCGCAAACTCCGTGAAAGGAGTGAAGTTCACTGCCCAGGCTTAATGATATGATTAATCATTTGTGGGAAAGGGGGTATTTGATAAAAGTACACAGTGTAGGAGAATAGGCTGATTTTGGAACTGTGGGCTACCCTGTTAAATCAGTCATTTAGCTACATGAATCCAACAATGGTTTTTGCCTGGTAGAATCCAGGAGACATCTGGGATTTAAAGTGTCTTTAAACCTCTTTCTTCATCTTGCTGTCTTGTTAACCTGTTTCTTCCAATGTAGAGTGCACTGCATATATTGAAATGCCTGAAATGCTTAGAGTTGGGCTACTGTAATTTGGCTTTGATAAAATGCAGACTGGACTATGGAAATTCTTTATTTCTGAGAGCCTGATCACTCATCTGCATTAATTTGAGAATGAGGCATCACAACTGTTGATGGCTGCTCTGAAATGTTCCCAGGTCACTCCACTCCTGCAGTCTTTACACAGGTTGTCAGTTTCTGCTTCGATTCCATTAATGCCCCCCTACCTTATGCTTTGTTCTCTGGTTGGCTGTCAGTTTCTGCTTCAATTTCGTAATGGGCTCTCCACCTCATACATTTTTCTCTGTCAGGGAGCCACCACTTTTTTGGAAGAAACTCTTGAGGTATGTTATTCAGCAGTTTCTGCTTTCTGATGAGCAAGTTCCTAGTTTTATTTCCTAGAACAAACATATGTGCTACCTTGGATACATTTCTCAGAACTGAATAATAATTGAAAACAATTAAACACCTGTTGATTCCTGGAATGCTCTTCCTAATGACGTGCCAATGTTGCTTTCATGCTGGTGAGATAACTGTGAGTAAAGTACTTTAGGAGAGTTATAGCATAGGAGGACTTTCAATGTCATTTGATGTGTGAATAGAGGCCAGCACAGACATGTCAGGACGGGCTTACGTGATTTCCCTATGTGAACTGTTTTGAACTACTTATTGTCGGATGATGAGTTTAGAAAAAAATAATTGGCACATAAAATGTACCCTGCCATAGTCAACATTTACTCCAGCTAGTGTGCAGACAATTTTGACCAGTTTTTCAGGCAGGATTCCCAAACAATAATACACCTATTTATTTACTTATTTTGTAACTTTCTCTCGCTATAATTGCAATGGCTTCGATTTCAGCCCCGCCATTTTTAATTCAGAATTTCAACATTATTGACGCACACAGATTTTCATTTTTCCTGTTTTAGCACATATCACCCCTCTTCCTCTCCTCACAGGGCCCCACTAACGAGTAGAAAAGCTCACATATGGCCCTAACGTGTATTTATTTTAATTCTCTGAACTTATTGAAGCAATGTGAGCCTTTCTTTTAGAAACACTGCACATAACAATGAAGGACATGTGCATAGGTCAGTGTCACAGATGTTGAAATCACTGTTAGTGACATGGTGGTTGATAGGTGATGACAATGACAATACAATGCACATATGTACTGTTTAATGGCGTATTTATGCATCCTATATATTTACACTGATCAAGCTGTAGGATTGGACCACAGGATGTGCTAATCCAATTTGGCAGTCATGCACAAAGAGATGTGCGTTGAGTGCATTCTTTAATCAATGGAGATAGGGGTTTGCCCAAAAGTCAGCCAGAAGTGTTTTTCAAAAGGAACCTTAAAATGGTGGAGGACTAGAACCTCAATGTGGGTCAGAGAGGTTTGGGGGATGCTTGTAGGTTCTAATTGTCTGAGTGTAAAAAGCAAGCAGGGAGGTAGTAAATGCGATGCAGCTATGTATCTGGGTTAGGTAGTATTTATGCCTTTAAATGTAATTATCACTACTTTAAATATAGCCTTGTGTTTGTCTGACAACCACTCATCATGGTCATGACAGGGCGAGATAAAGGAGGGTGTTCAGGGATGTCATGGCACACTTTAGCACGTTGTCCAGTATAGAAAAAGGAGTAGAGTGGGAGGCAGAGTAGAAAACAAGTGCTATAGTCAAGATTACTTAGGACTAGTGTAGTGATCACTGCCTTAGCTTTATAAAAGGGAATAATTGGGCCAGATTCTACGTATGTTACAGTTGTATGTCCCTTGTAATGCAATGCAATTGCATAATAGGCAAAAAAAATGGATAGAAATTTTGGCCCGAGTAATTAAAGGGTGACTAACATCAAGAGGCATACGTGCACATATACACATATATGACTTGCTAAGGTCTCCATAATGTGATCTTGCATTCCTGCCCATGCGTGACGATGCAGGTGTGCATATTCATCATTGGGCTGTGGCTTTATGTTTCTTTTTTTTGCCTATGCTGCTCAGCATTGGCAATAACCATATGCTGAACAGCATCAGCAAAAAGTGTTCGCTAAATCAAAAGGTGCAACCTATTGGCTTAACGAATACTTGGTTGTTAAAGAACCTGCCTTCTTCTGAACAAACTTCTGATCTGTCTTTTTAGGCTGGCCAGTATGGAATCCCACCCAGCTACAAAGTCTTGAAACATGCCATCCACAACATATTTTGGGACTAATGCATATAAATGCTTAGAAACCATAGCAACTAAGCAATACGTTTAAAAAAAAAATAATAATTATGTATGTTGGAGATTAATTATTTCGAAGATGTAATATTGTACATTTTCGACCTGTGAAAAAACACTAGAGTCTAAAACCCGGTCAAAATCGATAAAACATATGGGGGCAGATTTATAATAACTGGCGCATCCCTGCATTTCAGCAGGGATGCGCCAGTTATTGTGCGCCACAGCTCCGCCACCATGGATGCGCCGCATTTACAATGCGGCGCACCATGGGGCAAAAACGGCACAGATGCGTGACGCATCTGTGCCGTAAAAGTGGCGCATTGCTGGAGTTGCAATGCTTTGGGGGGACCTATCTTCACAATGCTGCGTCAATCCTTACGCCTGCTTCAAGCAGGCGCAGGGTTTTGACGCAGCATGGCCTTAAAAGTGACTGAGTGAAATCTTGTAGATTTCACTCAGCCACTTTTAGGATGCGTTCCTGCGCCGGAACGCCCCCCCCTGCTCCAGAACACCTACATGTGGCACAGGGCATTACAACGTGACGCATCTGCCAGATGCGTCATGTTGTAAATACCCCGCAGCATGGCGCAAGATTTGCGCCGCCGCTGCATCACAAAAGTGACGCAACGGCAGCGCAAAAGTGACGCACAGGGCTTATAAATCTGCCCCATTGTCGCCAATGAGCTCCAGGTTTGTTTCTAGTCCAGGCCTTCTGTTTGAGAAGTAATGAGTTCTGGGACATGTAGTCTAGAGTTGCTCCTGTTGAGCCAATTGTACTAACCCTATAATGGTAATTTGGGAACAGAAAACCTCTCCTCTGTAAACATGATGTTCTGTCGACTGGGAATCAGATAGCAGCACTAGCAAACTATTTAGTTATGAAAGATCCTTCTATCCTGCTCTGGGTTATGTCCCTGGAAGTAGCATGACATCCGCCAAAAAGGGAGAGCTAAAAACAAGTCAGAATTTCGAATCAAATCAAAGTAAAATGAGCATGATGTGGTTTTAACTTGTCTAAACAATGCGTTTTGATTACCTGACAGCTATAATTGCTTTTTAACCCTGGTTAGTCAGCTGCCTTCTAAAGTAGCTGAATTGAAAGGAAACCTACCTAAAATGTTATATTCCTATTTATGTTTTTTTCTTTCTTTCAGGCGTTCTGGGGAGCAAATATGGAGTGTATCCATTTTCTTGCTGTTTTTCCTACTTTTGTACGGAATCCTAGGGGTGCAGATGTTTGGAACCTTTACATATCACTGTGTAACAAATGATACAGAGGAAGGGTAAGTTTAACTACGTCATCTGTGAATCTATACCAACATTTTATTTAATGTGGTGAAATATTTGTCCATTCGGTCTTACCGTGTGTTAGAATGATACAATTGTGAAATACTACTTACACAGTATGTTCTGCATTAAGACATATTTGCCTTTTGTTGCTACATAATTAAGCCAACATTGCCACATAATTTGGGTCCACTCCTGCCGCAAAATTCCAGTTGCCATGGATATAAAAAAAACAAAATGAATATGAAGGATACCACAGAAGAACAAACTCAGCAGGGAAGTCACATTTGCTCAACAGTATTACATTCAAGAGATCTGCAGGCCATGAGCTGATGACCTGCTAATCTTGCAAATCAAAGGAGATCTATCAATTCAAGATCAAGATCTAACATTGTAAGGGATAGCGTCTTTCCTTTTGAATGCATAGCTGTCATGTTGTCAGTTTTCTTGGGTGTGATATTTCTGTAATTTTAGGCTGTTTATGTGTGACATTTTGATGCCACGTGTGATATTTTGAGTGACACTATTGTGAACACAAAAATAGCAGTTGTATCCTTAAAATGAGATACGTTTTTAAAAAATGACCTATTATTGGGCACATTAATGGCCTGGAAACTCACTAAGAATACCAATGATGGAGAGTGCACACTTGGCGTTGTCTAGGAAATGTAAGCCAGAATTACACACTGCATCTCAAATGACCAGTGCCACTGCTGACCACCCTCACACGTGCACTACAGGACAATGCTGTACCACACTGAAAGCTACTCTCTGAATTCACAGCTCGGGATGAGAAGTCAAGCCAGGGATTGCACTGCTGGCAGTGTGTCCGGCCCCCATACGCACTGCACATGTTACAGCAGCATGTCGTGCCTCGATGCAGCACTTAACGTATGAAAGTTGTTTTCAGTGCCAGTGCTCATAGCCGTGATGTGGCATTCTGCAGCAGTGAGAGTCCTGTGAGTGCTACTGCCAGAGATCATCATCCCAGGGGCTGAGGCTGGATGGCTCCACCTTGTCTGGGTGGGCTGGAGAAAGAGACAATGTCCAAGACTTGTTGGTTACTTTAAAGCCATGATGCTCATTCAGAGCACATTGGTGGCAAAATCAGGATATATGACCTGGATCTGGATATGTCAAGGAGGAAACAAGAAGGACCCGGAGGTAGTCTCCTCTGCTCCAATATACACATGTACATGTCAGCACTAGACAATCATTAAATTACATGAGCTGGACCCATGCTGAAATGGCTTGGCATCCATAGCAACCAATCACCTCTCCTCAACCTGGACTCGGCTCACACTCTGACTGCCTTGAGCAGCACACACGCTAGCTAAGTAGAACCACCACTCTGGGAGCTATCACGCCTAATTGCACTTTTCAGAGAGAACTAGCGTATTATACGTTGCAAAGCATTTTGGTGTTGTCATGTGGACAAAATCACAAAAATGCGTTACACTAATCCACAATGCATAGAACCTGGCAGGGCTACAAACGGGTAGTGTGCAGTTCTCGAGGTTTGAAAAGTAACTTGTGGCCTGCCTTTGTGTTCTGTCCTGTGCATCATTTTTTTGAACAAACGCTCAATACCCCTGAACGAATTAATCATGTAATTTGGTATTACATTTTATACCCATGCCATCATAGGCATTACATTTTATGAAATGTGTGTTTTCAGCTAAAAGAATGGCAACAAATGTGCTGATGCGAAACACTGGGAAACTGGATCTTGTTGGTAGATGACCATCACATCAGGCCATTTTCTAACTAGATTGTGTCATCCCCATGACCCTTATAAACAATTGAGGAGCCTTATTGGAATCAGACCTCTTTCTAGATCCCCATATTCTGGCAGAAGAAAATTCCTGCTAATTCCATCTTACATTACTCAGCTACATAAATACTTTTTATAACTAAAAGCACAGAATCCATGCATTGTTAGCAATTCACTTCTCAAACTAACTATGCTGAGTCTACCTGGACTACCAAAATATATTTTACAATAGAGTGTAAAGAGTCCATAAGAATCCCTATATGAACATTGATGGTTTTTCATTTAGGGAAGAGAGACTGTAGTGTGCATTAATAAATCTTCTGCATTGTCAACGTGGGGCTGTACTTTATACAGTGCCCCAAGGACGCAACAGATGTGCGAGTCTGTGTTTTGCATCCTTGGGGCACCGTCGTATTACAGAAGTGACTGCAGAAGCTTGTGCTGTAATACTGATAGTGCTGCCACTCATGTAGCACCAGTGCTATCGTGAGAGGGCGTTCCCTCATTTGCGTGGGGACGTGGACTCATACAGTCAGGGAATCCCTTTTGCCTCTATGCCCATGCCATGTTAGGGGCACAGGGGCAGAGACAAACAGGCCCTTAGGAGGTGCATTGATAGTGCACCACTGTACGTTAACCCAGAGAGGGAATCCTTTTGGAGGGGGAAAGATGGGTCCCATGGACCCGCAGAGATCCTCCTGCAGGCAGTTGTAGTCACTCACCGCACCCATCTACAGGGTGATCTCTAACCCCCTCTTTAAAGTGCAGGCAGGTTGTCGCCTGCACTGTGAAACATGGAGCAGCTTTAAAACAGGAGCTCTGCATTTCCATGAATGTGCTGCTCTGGCGGCAATGTGACTCCACTGCTTCCCTGGGGCAGCACATTCATCATAAGAGAGTGCAGCATCCCTGTTTTTGCCTGGCACGCCTCTCTAAATGGGTGCCATGGAACAAACAGAGAGTTGCGACCTGTCTGTAATATGAGCCATGTAGCACTCCAGCCACAGTATCAAAATGATTCCCTGCCAAAAATAAAAAAATTTACTATGAGAGTCCTATCCTTCTCTTACCTGTCTTACTGTGTATGAGAAAAAAGAGTGGATCATTTGCTTTTAGTACATTGCGGAAATGCTTATTCAGTTATATCTTTATTGAACTAAAATTCCAAGGAACGGTCATGTCTATATTTGACCTGTATGAGTGCTGAGTCTCTCATCACGTTGATGTGCTACATAATTAACTTACGCAAAAGAAACAGTTGATGGACGGAATGCTGGACAATGCAAACATTCACCACCAGTCTCAAGGATCTAGGTTTAATCCATCATTGTTTTGCTCACGTCACCACCCCAGTTTGGACCCGCCATACGCAAATCAGTCTTGGCCGTGTTCCATAATTAACTTACAGCACAGTATAATCCTAATGACAAATTAACAATTTCAACTATTAATAGGGCCTTATTTGGAGTTTGGCCATTGCGGGACATCTACTGCAAAATGGTGGATGTGCCGTCCGCCCTCTAAAGAGAACGTTGAGGCTCTATACAGTCTAAGTAGGGCGAGAGGACCCCTGATACTTTTTGAGTCTATCCTACATCTGCCAAACTCTAAATAATCCCCAGTTTATCATAACTACATTTTGCATAATGATTACAGCAAGATCTGGGTAAAAGCTGAAATTGTTCATCAAGTTTGAATACAAAAACTTGAAAATCAGTTGATAAATTCTTTGTTGATTTTCAGGCTAAAGTTTGTTTTCTTCTTACCTTGGACAGCAATGTTCTTGCACTGTGGGCGGAAAATGTGTTTTAATGTATTTTTCTTTCCTGAGAAGGTGTAACACTAGACCTTTTGTGCTTCTATTAAGGTCATACAAATAGGATGATTCCTCAGTATTCTGAAGGCATTGAGGACTTAAGCTGTTCAAATAGTGAAATTGCCTGTCGCTGCAGGCTCTATGAATAAATACCCAAGACTGATGTGGCAGGCAAGAGACTGCTTAGCATTCTAATCATACAGACCTCATTAGAATCATGTACTTATTTACTTAGCTAATTAATAGACAGTCTCATCGATCTGAAAAGAGTGCTGCTGCTGCAGTTAACGAAGAACAAGCTTAAGTTGTATAGATTTGGGAGCATGTGTCCCAGAAGCCATTATGCCTGTGACGGGACTGGGAGAGGGGAAACAACACTGCACTGCTATAAGGGTGGAGTCAAATGAGATGCAGAGTATTTGTGAAAATAATTGACTGACAAACAGGCAGCTCCAATGAGAGTATTGATGGGAACCAGGAGGATGCTACCATTAAAAGATACATAATTTTTTTAATAATGATTCATTCAGTCGAAGAAATAAATATATTTAACATGTACTAATGCGTAACATTTGACATATTGTGTTCACAGTACTTCAAGTTCAATGGTACATTTTTTTCAATCAGCCTACGAAAGAAAGAATCTCCATACTGCAGAATCAAATCACAACCTGCATCTAGCTATACATATTTTCTATGCATTTATCTTTATCTAAGTCACCAATAATGGTGTACCCCCTGAATAGCAAAACCACAAAATCGAGGACAGAATATTTAAAATAAAATATCAAAAGATAAGTAAGTCTAGATTTGTTATACCTAACTCCATATATATGTACTTATGCAGTACATCTATTTTCAAGGTATGTAAACATGGAGTTAGCAATAGTAAATCTATACTTTCCTATATAAAATTACCTTTCAATATTTTGTCCCTCAATATTTTTGTCCTTGACATTTTTGTACCACAATATTGTTGGTGTTACTATTAAGAAGTACAATCACAGATTGGTGGGGCATGGCCTGGCCGAGGACCAAGATGGCCACTCATGCCCGAAGCTCCAGAAAATGAACCACTATCGAGTGGCCTGTACTCGCTCAGCAAACCTCTCCATGGTCCTGGTACTGCAGGAATGAGCGCTGGATACCCGGGAGACAAACTAAGCGCCCCTGAGCCCCCCGAAAGCAGAGAAAAGTGAAGACATGGCTCCCAGTGGCTGCGGCCTGATGCAGCCCTCGGAAGCCATGTGATGACATGGGTCGCAGGCGAGTCTGAGGGCGGGCCCACGATCGCTTCTGCCTGCCGTGTCTCACTCGAGCGCTGCTTCTGCCGCATTGTCTTCCATGAGGGCCTTTTCATTTAGAACATCAGGTAAGATCTCCTGCGGCATGCTGCTGGTACCCCTCTCCTGACCGGGTGCTCAGGAGGTGGCACAGCACTTGGGGGAAGAGCGCAAACCCGTCCTAGCACTGCTCGCCTTTGGGCACAGCAACCACAAGCCTGCTGATAGAATGCGAGGGGTGTGAGGCTCCCTCTCCCGCAGGGACTACATGAGCACCATTGGCAGTGACAGCCTGTCCTTAACATTTGGGGGAGGTGTGAAGGGAACTGTGCTTACTTCTACGATAGCCTACACAAATTGGAGTGACGCCTCGTGCTTGCTGCAGTAGCCACCGCATGAATAACAAGTCAAAGTGGTACTGAAACATCCTGGCATTACACTCCCCCCGCAATAACAGCTGGAACTTACCTGTTGGAATCCTTTATACAACAACTTCCAAAAGGGCCATTAAAAATGATTTGGCAAAGTTTTATTCAGTCCCATCGCCCAACATTTGCGATAAGGGGGTGCACTGACCCCCGCTAGCGTCCCCTCTCCTTTGATGCTGCCAAGACCCCCCATCGTGGGGAGGATGAACCTCAGAGAGTCACCACTTCAAGCATGGCTGAGTTGGATGACCCAACTCCAGAGGATGCATGGGCCATATTAGCGGAGCTAAAAGCTGGGTTTGGAGCGGTGGACCCCTGCCTGGACACGATAGTAACTAGACTTGAGGCCATGCATGAGCGTCTTCACCAACAAGAGACGTGCATCAATGCCACTGAACTGCGTACTTTGGACATTGAAGATGCAAACACGTCCATTGTCAAATATATCGACAAAATGGAAAAGCAGCTTAGACAAACTGCTGAGAAGGCTGAAGACTTAGAAGCGAGATCCCGGAGGAACAACATACGAATTGCTTGTGTTCCAGAATCCACTAATACGGGACAAATGAGCATCTACATGGAGCAGTTACTGGTTGATCTCTTTGGTAGGAATGCTCTGTCAACAATGTTCACGATTGAACGAGCTCACAGAAGTCTCGGCCCGCGGCCGATACCAGGCGCACATCCAAGACTGATCATTGCTGAGCTCATTAATTATCAAGATCGAGATACGATCCTGCACCTCGCCCAAGAAAAGGATTCACTGTAATATCAAGGTATGACGGTAGCCTTCTTTCCTGATTACACTCCAATCGTGCAAGAGGCAAGACGCAAATTTGCAGACGTCAAGCAAATCCTTTGCAGAACAAATGTGAAATACTCTATGCTATACCCGGCGAGATTGCATGTACAATTTGGTGGCAAAACCCATATCTTTGAGTCGGTTGCTGAGGCGGCCCAATTTTGCAAGCAGAATCGAACTGTGCCCCCTGACACAAGAGAGGATATGAGTGGCTCCTCTCCATCCCGCTCGGGGCAACCTGATGTCACGCTACAATACTCACACATCATGCGTTGATCGCTCCTTCTCCTCATTACAGCCTGCCTGGCAGCAGAGGAGACTTGCATTTCCCATGGTTCGGTATAAACGACATGGTCAAAGACCATATGAAGCGGCTGCTTCTCCCGTGGATACTCGGACATGCCCAACTATTTTTCTTTTCTAGTCCATTAACCATACTGGCATACCCCAGATCAATAGGTGTACTTCATTGAGTGTTGCCACCCTCCCAGGATGACTCCTATCTTCTGTTTTCTATTTCCTGTTAGGGGTTAGAATATTGGGATTCTCTGGCAGCACTTTCCTGGCAGCTGGAAGTGGGGGGGGGGGTTGAGGATTGAAACGTTTATTATGTTTGTTTCTTCAATTTGTTCTACTGTTCTCCACTATCCGTATAGTGCAAGGGAAGATATAATCTGCAAATGCTGCTATGATTACGCTGCATGTGCCACGTAAACTCATCTTATTATTCTTTTATCCTATGCCATCCTAAATGGGCACCCCCCACTACTGAGGTTAAGGGACATCTGCTGAGGTGCATGACTTGGAATGAGCGGTGGCTTTCCAATATGCGTAAGGGACGGCAAGTTATATCATATTTATCCAGACACTCAATACAGGTAGCTTTTCTACAAGAAACCCACTGCGAGCCCAATGTCACCCCCTGTTTGGCATTAAATTGAGGAGCTAATCAATTCTTTGCCAGCTATAGTACATATTCTAGAGAGGTGTACATTTTTGTACACAAAATGGTCCCTTTCAGGTTGAGGGAAGTGGTAGCAGATTTAAATGGCCGCTACCTTCTGGTTGCGGGCACACTGCCTGCTATCCCATTAGTGTTGGTTAATGTCTATGCTTCCAAAGTAGACTCCGCTGAGACCTATACCAATATGTATCTATATACCTTGCCCGGTTGCAGCCCTCCACAATTCTGATGGAGGTGACTTCAGTCTTTCCCCGGATCCTTCCATTGACTCAACAGTTGTAAGTCATATTACCAAACAGCAAAGAACTCTTAGCGCTCATGCACTCATACACATTGACTGATGCCTGGCCCCTCAAGCACGCCAATGCCCAAAGTGACATGTTTCATTCAGCCCCCCCCCCACAGGTCGTGGTCCTGCATCGACCATTGGTATGTCACCCCAGACTTCGCACTGACAATCACAGAAGTTGCACACCTTCCCAGAACCCTCTCTGACCATTCCTTGGTTTTAGTTGCATTGTGACTCTCAGAAGAGTTCCTCCCTCGGGCTCCCTGGCGGTTTCCTACCAATGCACTGCTGGATGGTGTATTTTGTATTGAAGTATGTGAAGCGGTAACTGAGTACTTTCGCCTCAATTGGGGGACAGTGCAACATGACTCAACACTATGGGATGCCTTCAAAACATACATCAGGGGAACATGCATGGCTAAGCACTCTGGAGTTCTGTGATCCATCCGCAGTGATTTAAGAAATCACAGTGCGTGCGCTACAAGAACTACACATAGAAATGCTCACTGAGAATACCCCCTTGCTGCTACACATAAGATCTATACTAATACAAGAGGTTCATAAAACTTGCCTTGCAAGAAGTTAAATATCGGGGCAAACATGCTAGAGCTCGGGCATATGGCAAAGATGAGTGACCGGGCCTCACAATGGTGGGCAGCCTCCGCCCACCATATCAGGCGGCATTCGTCACAGCACTTCAATTAGACGATGGTAAAATGCCATCACAACAACTGAGAAAATAGCTCACGCATTCGCAGAATACTACACCCATTTATACATTTCACATAGCAATGCAACGGCAGACAAAATCTCGGAATATGTTGATGAGATCACTATGGTCTGGCTGGAAACAGGACAGCAACAATTTCTCTCCGTTCCTATCACTTGCGAAGAAATCTCTGAAGCAATTGATAATTTGAACTGATGGCGTGCCACGGGTCTTGATGGTTTCACCGGGGCATTCTACAAGGCATAAAAAATTTAATTAGTTCCCCACTTACTTGAGGTATCTGCAAAATCCCTAGCACAGATAATCCTTCTGCATACAATGCAAGAAGCAATGATAACCCTTTTGTTAAAATCTGGCAAACCGCCAGACAGGTGCTCGTCCTATCGACCACTGTCGTTACTAAACCATAACAATAAAATACTGGCCAAAATGTTAGCTACCTGGCTATCCCTGATCATGGACACTATCATCTCCCCATTACAATCGGGCGTTATTTACAATCGCTCCACATCTGTAAATCTAAGAACCATTTTCTCAGTCCTTAATCAACTTAACACTGACCTCCCTGCAGCAGCGGTCCTACTTGATGCATAGAAAGCATTTGACAAGCTAGAGTGGCCCTTTTTAATGACCACATTAAGTAGGCTTGGTAGTCCTAAAGGTTTTTGTGACCTGACCCGCCTATTATACGCGACTCCATTAGAGTGCCTCAAAGTAAATGACGCAGTGGGCAAAAGAACGATGGATTTAACCCAGATCTCTTGACTGGGGGAGAATGTTTGAAATATTCAACATTCCATCCATCATTTGTTGCAGTTACACTCAAAGTAAATGGCAACATAACTGAACGATTTACTCTCACCCGCGGTACGAGGAGGGATGCCCTCTGTCCCCCCTTTTATTCATCATAGCCATGGACCCTCTTGTACGTAACCTACAGGAGCGTCACCTGGCAAAGGGCCTTCGTTTCCAACATGGCCGCCTCCTGGCATCGTTGTATGCAGATGATATAATGCTTTTTGTTAGAAACCCAGAATCCAATCTTTCTCCTATCCTACGCGAGATAGTCCTCTTTGGAGCATAGTCAGGTATAGCAATTAATTGGAATAAGTCTGAGATTTTTCCCTTAGCAGATGCTGCAGTCCCTACCCCCCTAGATTTCCCACTACGATGGTGCGTTGATCCCCCAAATACCTCTGCATCTACCTTCACCGCCAAAGTTTGGAAGTCATACGATTAAACTATGGCCCTGCAATAGGTAAACTCTTGACCCTCATTGACCACTGGATTAAACTGTCCCTCTCTATGGCAGGCAGAATAGTAATAATAAAAATGGTGGTTCTTCCCCCTTTTTAAAACCTATTTTTGAACATCCCTATAGTATAACTACCACATTCTTTAATAATCTACGTAGCATGCTTATTAGATTGGTTTGGGCCGGTAAACACTCTAGGATTGGCTGGACCACCCGCACTCTTTCTTATGAACGCGGGGGTTTTGGTTCTCCTGACCTATACCTATATTACTTAGTGGCACTGGCGCATTTCACCTACCACTGATTTCATTACGATACAAGGCTGCAGTTTCTGAAACCCAAAAGTTCTCAAATTCACCCATATCCACTCTCTACACTTCAACCACGAGGACTACCCAGTAATACCACAGAGATACAGACATTCTCAACTACATGCTGGGCAAGGATCGAACTGCAACGGTATCTCGGGTGTGATCATTTATAATCTCCACATATCCCCATTGCAAATAACCCATGGCTTCCTCCCACCACTGAATCTCTTAACAAGAAACACTACTCTACTTGTCAACTCCAAACCATAGGCGACACCTTTGCCGAGACAAAACTACGTTTGATCAATTTGCTTAAGAGCAGAATGTCACACATATGGCTAGGTTATTCTTACAAAGAAGGCGTAGCACAATACGTGCTAAGATTCGGACCACCCCGCTTGAGCCTCCTGTCGTTTCTCTCCTGTCACTGGTCCTTTCGACTCCAGACGGTACTCACTTGATATCCAGGCTCTATCATATGGCCTCAAATCTGCAGCCAGTTGTTGACAGGGGAACGAAGGTGGCATAGGAGAGAGACTTAGGCATCTCGATAGCAGACAAAACATTGAATTATTGTTGCAGTAGACCAGACTGGTTTCCAATAATTACAGACATAAACTTTTTCATTTCAAGTTTTTGCATCGATCATACACCACCCCTCATTTTTTGGCCAAATTTGAATGTTCTAAATCATACTGCTGTTCTAGATGCGCAGAAGAACATGCTGATTTTATTCACCTTGCCTGGTACTGCACATCTATAGTTACTGGGAAGAGGTGTTCAACACCCTATCGCACATGATCGAGACCTAGCTTGACCCAACTCCCCTGACAGCGTTATTAAGGTTTGTCCACCCATTATCTGTTGGAGTTTGACGCTTTGCGGCAATTGCATTGTTACTGGCTAAGCGCCAGGCATCCTTGCACTGGGGAGCTATATCTATACCCACTATTAGGGGATGGATCCATGATTTAGTGAAGTGTGATACTATGTGTGAGACCTATGCAACCCTCCAGTCCCCTACTTCCAGGCCTAAGGACATATGGCAACCGCTACGTTCCTATTTACAATTATTTCCACTTGGCGGCAGTACCCTGAGACTGATTAACATACATTATGATATATTGCAATGTGTGTGACTATACACATTGCAGACATTACCGCTGTTCATGGAACAAACTCTACATCTTCAAACACACACTTTTAACCAGGTCACAACAGACTGAGAGACCCCTCCCCCGAATGTACATCACGTCGCCTCTTTTTGGTTACCTGACACTGCACAACATGGCTGTTACCCCCAAACAGCATCTCTTCTTCCTCTTAAACACTTGCATGCATTAGTCCCTATGCTCCTCTATTTTTGCTCTCAAATGGCACTCCTTACTCAAGATCTCTCAGGGAATTAATGCTTATCAGTTGGCATAGATTCCCACCTTGCACTTGTTTCATGTATCCATCATTGATTGAACAGTATCTGTTACTGCTGCTTATTTGTTCATTTTGTGTGGTCTTTTGCAAAAATCAATTAAGAAAATGTATTTAAAAAAAGAAGTACAATCACAGATAATGTATCAAAGATGTAAAGATTCTTACACTCCATATAACAACACAGCACATGAAAACATGATACAGATTTTCTACAGTTAAAAAATGAAATGCAGGTGTTGTCACATTCACACTACTCATGTTGTGAAGTGATTTCCACATATCAATAATTGAAGGACTAATTAGATAAAGTTTGTAACCAGTTGATGCAATCTTTAATCATCCAGTTTAACCCAGACCTAGTTGCCATACTAATAGGAAGTACAACTCACTTGGGCGTAAGAACTACAACAAAGCAAAGATAAAGGCGCATTGCAATTTGTTCGCCAGATCAGTTATCACCACGGAGTGGGAATCAGAAAGCCATCCCACCTTTTCAGCATGGAAAGAAAAACTGTAAAAAAGTACATAATAGAGAAAAGAAATAAGCAAATTGAATTGGGCCTACCAAGAAGTTTAATCAGAAATGGACCAATTTTAAAAGGACAAATCAGAGGTTGTTATCTGGGTGATGATGAATTTGTTCTGAATAAGTGAATATATACATTTTTTTTTTGTTATTGGTTACAGAGATATGTAATATATATCAGCAACAAAAATATTGCTAAAAATATCAAGGACACATATTTTGACTTTCCATACCTTGCATGTAAATTTAAAAATATCAACAGCAAAAATATAGAAGACCACAAAATTGTCATAAAGTACATACGTTTATAGAATTTCAACTATTATAGACTATAGTAACTTTGAAACATATTGTAACTTAATAATAATATCACAATTTTAAGGATATACGAGTAAAAATATAAAAATTATTATAATTTAAAAACATAACACATAACATGCCCTGCTAGGGATACACATCTGCCAACTTGCAACATCAACTTCAGTCTACCATGGAGGAGACCCCCCACCCGCTAGTCCCTGATTGCAACTCCTGTTAGGGTGATATTCCTGATCGGTACTCCCCCTGGCTACCTCTTACCTGTAGGACATGTCCTTTCTTATATCCTGTGCAGACTCCAGAGTTTCTCTTTTTTTTTCCATTTTCTTTTCTGTTGTAAAATATTGTTCACGTATTTGCTGTTGATATTTTCTCGTTGGTCTATCCAGAGCCAGAGGCACTGTCAATTCAGTGAAAAAAAGTGACTGTAATACATGTTCATGTCTTACCATGCTTGGAGCCACATTTGAAGTTGATTTCGAACCATTTATAAAACATTAATTAAAATACTTTCTTTTTTTAAATGTACAAACGAAAAGCAAAATATATGCTTTAAAATAATCACAAAAATAATGAACATAATATTTAAAATACTAAATTATTATTTAAGCATAAATTAAAAACAAATATTAATTTATTATATTTACAAAAACTAGAGATTTAAAATACCAACATTAAAATCAACAATAAATTAGTAAAAACATTTTACAAAAATAAGCAATAAAAAGTACATTAAACTAACTTTTAAATTTAAACCAAAACACATTTTAAAACAATAAAAAAAATATAAACAATTATACGTGGAGGGTTAAAACTCACTAATCCCAATCCAACCTGACCAACAGTAGGGTAAATGTTGGAATTTGGAGGGGTCAGACTTACTATTCCCACTCCAGCATAAGTAATAGTAGAGAAAGTGTTGGATTTTGGAGGGATTAGGTTTATTGATCTCACTCCAAGGTAAGCGAAAATAGGGAAACTTAAGGACTTTTGAAAGGGCCAAATGTACTATTCCCTCCCCAACCTGAGAAACAGCAGAGAAAGTGTTGGGCCTTAAAGAAGTCAGACTTATATTCACAATCCAATAGAAGCAACAATAGGGTAAGTGTTAGTTTTTGAGGGGTACACTTACTATTCCTTCTCTAACATAAACTATAGTACAAAAAGTGTTTGCCTTTGAAAGAGTCAGATGTATTAGTCTAACTACAACCTGAGCAACAGGATGGAAAGTGCTTGACTTTGTAGGAGTCTGATTTTTTATTCCCACTCCAACAGAAAAAACTGTAGGAAATGCGTTGGACTTTGGGGCCAGATTTACTATTACCGATCCAATGTACCCACCACTAGTGTTAAACTTTAGAAAGCTCTGTCTTAATGTTCACTAATCTAAATTAATGCAAAGTAATTTACATCTATATAACATAATTACACATAAACTGTATTTCCATAAACACATTAAAACGTTGTTAACATTATATTATTTATGTAAGTCATTTAAAACCAAAAACACAAAATTAATATAAAAAAATACTTACAATTTTATTAAAACTTATAACAATTAAGTTTTGTTAATAGATTTAAACATTTCCTGCTTTATTACTAATAACCACAAAAACAAATTACATTTTCAACAGAAAAAGAAGTACACTTCACTTTAGAAAAAATACACAATAAAATTAATTATTATACAAAACAATATATGAATTAATTTACAAGTAATAAAAACAAATTAGTTAACACACCCAATTGATCAATTCACCAATTAACAAACAGAAATGCAATATTTTGTATTCATCTATTAAATGGCTCAAAAATAATTTACTTAGGCAATTAACACATTTACAAATTGAAACATAAACAAATATGCAATCAGTTAAACAAATATACTTAATAAGCTACCCACTCTATACCCCAACAAATCCAAATACCCACCAAAACAATAAAACTAATAAAACTCAACTAAATAAGGTAAAAACAATATGTATAATTGTATATTTTTTTTAAAACGATATAAAGGCTTAAAAAACAATATTCTTGCCTTCTATATTCTGTTACACAAGTTTTTGACATCACAATATTTTAACAAGAATGTGACTTTGATGGCTTTAATGGGGAGCACGTGAGGTGAAAAGCAGATGTTTGAGGACTGGACATACCATAATAGCCTTAAAAAGAAATTTCCGGAGTTGGAATAGGCTTCTTCATAAGCCCTGGATCAATCCTGGATGACTCCCTAGATGTTGCTCTCCTTCTCACCACCCTGAATGCTCAACAGCTTGAACCAGTTAGCAGGCATCTGGCCACCACATGAGGATTAATGGTATCCACTTGACCTCTAAATAGCCTCTGTAAGAAATGGGGTTATTGCTTAAAGCGGGTTGAAGCCCCTCTCATGCCACACCACAATCCTTGTCAGGGTGAGCAACAAAAGTCATTAATTAAGCCTATTCTTACCCCTCTGGTAGATTGATGCATACACAGTCGGGCATAACTTAGAGGCAATGTGTAAAGTATTTAAGTAGCGCACAAACAGTAATGAAGTGAACCTACAGCACAATAAAAATGCCGCACCAATTTAGTAACATAGAGGAAATGTCAATAAAATAAAATGGTAATAGAATGACAAAAATCAAATCCGTAGAACCTAAGGTATTCCGTTTTACAGTTTTAAGGAAATATAGCACTCAAAGGCATAAACCACCACTTGTGGTCATCTGGACGTGCTAGACCAAGGGATAGTCACAAGTTCAGGCCGACTCCAATGGAGTGTGGGTTGGATACAGGGACCAGGCTAGTCTTGCTGAAAGAGTTGCATCCTTAAAGTCTGGCATAAAGAGTTCCGTTCGCAGTGCGAATGATGGTCTATGTAGTGTTAAAAGCAGGCTGAGTGGCATGGGCTGTCGTCGCTGTGGCACGAAGAGCTGGTCTTCACTGGAGCTTCATGTTGGCTGTAATTTCACGTGGCAGAGTCTCGGTGCGAACAAGACCGTTTGTGGTTGTGAAGAGCCCAAAACATCAGGATTTCACCTTTAAGACTCCTTGGCCTGTGGGGCACCTCTTGGAGATCAGGAACTCACTCCAGCAGAGGCCAGCAGATTTCAGGCAAGTCCAGTTGAAGGTCCAGGCAGGTCTAATTGCAGCAGGGTAGCTGAGCATTTGTAGGAAGGCCTCTAGAGCCTGTTATGTCCCTGTAGCTCAAACAGGAGTTAAGTCAACTGACTCGTGGAATCACCTAGGTTAGCCTGGGATGAAGGTAAACAGTCTGGTCTCCCTTCTCACAGAACAAGGCAGTCCCCAAGCAGCAGTGCAGCCGTCTGGTAGCAGCAGGACAGTCCTCTGGTGGCAGGGAAGTCAATCTTATGTAATGTCCAGAAGTGGTCTGATGAGTGAAGCTGGAGGACTAAGATTTATACCCGGTGCAGCCTTTGTGTCTTGTAGGGAGCACCCTGTCCTATCCCCACATCTGGTTCTGGAAATGTCTTCCCTTTCATTGTGAAGGCTCTAAGAAGTCTGGGGTGACAATAGGCTGGTGTCACAGTCCTTTGTATCTGCTGGAGGCAAGCCCTTTGAAGTATAAGTGGGGCAGGGCACAGCTATGGCTCAAGCCATCCTGGCAGGATGGCCCATCCTGTCACACCTAGTCCCTTTTATGTCACTGTCTGGGAGGAATACACAAACCCCAACAACAGAGTGATTCACAGTCTTGTGACCCAGAACACTGACATAAGGCGCAAATGGTTAAGTCAAGAAAACGTTAACTTTCTAAAACTGGCATTTTCAGAATTGTGATAATCCAGCTGTGGTATTAAAGAGGATGTTAAATTGCAATTCATTTGAGTCCAAACAGCAGACTTCTATCTGCTCCCAATTCAAAGTTAGCGCTTATTAAATGTAAAAAGGTAAGCAAGTGTTAGCCAATAGGAGAGATAGGCCTTACAGTAGTGAAAAACAAAATTAGGGGTTTTCACTACCAGAACATGTAAAACTTAAACTCACATATCCTTCTTTTTAAATACCATCCACCCTGCCCTATGGGCCTTTAGGGCCTGCCGTAAGGGTGACCTATAAGTATTAAAAAGGAAGTTTTAGCCTGGAAAAAGGTTTATTATGCCAGGCCAAAATGGCAGTTTAAAACTGAACCACAGAGTGAAGTTGCAGGCCTGAGGCTTATTTTCAAAGACAACTTTAGTAGTTGTCCTAATGAGTTTCTTCTGGCAACCTGCTTGGGGAACTGCATGTAGTTTCATTTGTTCATCCACATACCACCATACGTAGGACCTATAAAGTCTCCTACAGGTATTTTCTTACTTACCCTTCAATTGTTACAGTTATGTGTATTTGACTTGGCACATCATGGGGCAAAGCTGCGTCTTCTAGAAGAGAGCAGAAAAGGCCAGATCATGGCTCATTATGTTAACAGTCTTATGATTTTGGACTTCACTGTTATTTCTGGGCTCTCATAGAACAATATACACATTGGATGCCCTTGTAACGACATAGATGCACTTCGAAAGTTGAAGAGGAAGTCTTCCTAAATGTGTCAACCTCATTTGTTTTTTTTAATTTAAATTTTTTGTTTTGTGAGTATTTGACTCCCCCTTTTTTTTTTTGCACTTTCTACAACCCAGTGCTTAGGTAATACACATATTTCTTACTGAGGACCTCATTACAAGTTCATGGCACAGTCAATGTTCCCCTGATAGATTCCAGCAAGTCAATCCCGCTAAAATCAATCAGGGATAAATGCCAGTAAAAAGGGTAAAACATGCCAAATTTGAAGTGATAAATACAGATTCCACATATTATGCCTCCTTTGCAAGTTGAAACCTCAGAATAAAAGGTATTTAGCACATGTGGTAAATACATCACCCTATTTCACCCAAGCTAAACTCTAAATTAGGCCGTTGTGAGAGGGAAGGGCGGAAAATAAAGCGAGGAGGTCTTATGTGAGGCTGAATGATGGCGTCATTTATTTAGGAACAATAAAAAGGAAAACATAAAAGAGTCCAAAAAAATAAAAAATGAAATTCCGGTATGTTGTGGGTATGGGCATCTTCTGTTTCTCGGGTATTGCCGGTGGGTCTTCCTCTCCCTGTGGGGTGATGACGTAGCACTATCCCCGGAGTAGGCAGGAAATCGAAAGAAAGGAGAGAAAATCGGTCAATATATCTATCCCTGAAGTAACCAATAACGTGAGATGTCTCACGTCCCACCACCGTAGTAGGAAGGTGCTTCGAGAGGGAAGTGAGGGGAAAACAAAAGGAAAACGATCGGGTAAAGGAACAACCAGGAGTGGTTAAAGAACTAAAGGGACAGGATGATGTTGCAACCACAACCAAGCAAAAAATTACCTTTCCTTCTGGCCAGATTCTATTTTTGTCTCCTTATACAAATCAGGAGGCTTCTAAGTTCTTTGTGAACACAGACAACCACTGTCTGATTATGTGGTTTTCTTGTTATAGACGTGCGCAAGGTTTTTGGCGATTCACATGTGCGGGAGTGCAAAAAAAAAAAGGGGGGTAATTGGGCTAGTGAGGTGTCAGGAGTGTAACGTACCCACTTATACTGCCCAGTGTCCCTCGAGTCCCATAGACTCGCCTCCCCCCTCCCTTCCCTGTACTATCCCCCGCCCTGTTCCACGGACACAGTGGGCGCAGCTCTCCGGTGCTGCGACGGTATAGAAGTGTCCTCTGGGGTTGTCCACCACTCTTCGGACCACTCCTCCCTATCAGCACTGCCTCCTTCCTTGTCTGGCGGGGTTTCCTCGTCTGCTTCTCTTCCGGCGTCCTCTGGTCGTCTCCACAACGGTTTTCACTCCCTCCTCAGGTGTTCTCGTCCCGGGCTCCTTCTTGCCAGCGTCTTCCGCATTTTCAATAGGAGCCCCCGCCTCCTGAGTCCACGTGGCCCCTTGTGATTGGCGGCCGTCTAGAAGGCGGCGTTCACGTTCCTGTGGGTGAGAAGGGCTGAATAAATGTAACCCCTTCCAAGCTATGCTCTGGTCGGAAAACGGCATCCCCGCTATGTTAGGAGATTGAAAGGGGGGCATTGGCGGGGTGATATCCTGATCTTCCTCACAGCCGTATTTTTTTAAGTGCTCATATCACTTTCAGATGAATCTAAAACATTCTATATAAAGAATGGAATTATGGAATCAACACAGATGCTGACATTATTGTACATCTGAATTCATTGTTTCAGGTATCTCTCACAGGTGAACATCAGTGTAATCCAAAAGGCCTACACAGGTGTACTCATGAAACTTCAGTCAATATTCTCACTTTCCAAATTAAATCTCAAAGCTCTGCCAGAATCTTACTTTCCTGTCTGTAAAACATACTTTATCCAATATACATGTGCATCCACAGATTTAAGCCATTCTGTTATTGGGGGTGGAGATGGTGAGACCGACCGTGTACAAATTTCATGTGTCGCAAGAAGTATTAAATAGAAGAGCAGTTTTTTATGATTAATTTGCAAGGATGAAATATTGCCTTGAGCTTTTCCAAAAATAATAAAAGAGGGGCTTTCCTCTATTGTCTGATGGAATACAAACAATATACTCTTACTCACATAGCTCCAAAATGGGAGTCAGTTATGATTAAATTGTACACATATAAATATAATTAGCTTCAAGCATCTCACAAAGAAGTTTCAAGATGGCATAGGAGTCTTTGAGTTGCAGCAGATGGCAAGTTAAGACCACCTTACTGTCTTTGGAAACAATAATTGTTTATGTTTGAGCCCTGTAATTTATTAGATATATCCGTGAGCACTCTTTTTATTCTGTTGTCAGCTGCATTAATGAAGAATAATTTCTTTACATAAGATTTACTGGACTCCACAAAATTTGGCCACGCTGATACAACGACTCACGACTTGATGCAGAAAATGTGAGATGTCTGAATGAAAGGGCATAGGGTGGGTCTCTGTCTAGAATGGCACAGTGGGCAAAAAATGGTGGTCTGGAATGTGGCCCAGAGCGATCATCAGTGACTGAGATGTATTCACACATTCTTTCTACACCTTGCTGTTTTTGAAGGGAATAATTTGACATGCAAATATGATTCAATTTGCATCTGATTGTTTGTTACAGTACATTAAGAATTCTCATTTCTACTTTGTAAATGTGTAGATGGGGGCCACATTCTCAGGTCAAACATTTCACAATAGAGAAATCTTCATACATCTGACTCAATTGCCATTTCATCATGGAATATGGCTCTTGTTCACCTCTGCATCATTGTCTGCCATTGTTTGCTATTGAAAGTCATGCATTTAAAGTATATACATATAGTATATTGCATATGCAAAATGTCACAATATCAGTGTACAGCACTCAACACCAATGTGTAGGGCCCATCCAGAGTTGGCAACTATATTAATTATTGTCCAGAAATTGCCTTAAAAAAAAAAAGAACGGCTCTCACAGGAGCTAGAGTGCAAAACGCTTTAATTCATTTCATTGAACAAAATCACCTGACATGTTTCCATTGATTGTTTAATCAATTTAAAGCACCAAAGTCAAAAGCATCCATGTTGTGCTGTTACAATGCATTCTAGGACTAGTATTTAGTCAAGGAAAACATTATGTTATTGACACCATCATCATACTTTCATTATTTTTGACAAACCTAAGTCATAGCTTTCCTTAGATTGTCACAATTTCTGTCATCAGCAATAATAAATACATTATTGCCCAATGGTAGGCCAACATATATTGTGTCTTTCTTCTATTAGTATCATTGCAATTATCACAGTGTTTTCGTGTGCTTGTATTCCATCAGTTTAAATTCTGTCTTTTTCTATGAATCAATCAAATGGTACTTGCAAAGCACGGCTTATCACCTGTGAGGGTATCCAGGCACTGGGCTGAGGGTTTCAGTCGAAGAGAAAGGTCTTGAATTTCTTCCTGAAGTCTGTCAGGGAAAGTGATGTTTGGAGGTGAGGGTGGGGGTATTCTAGGACTTGGTGGCAAGGTGGGCAAAGGATCACCCTCCGGTGCAGCAGCAGCAGATACGTGGTGTCTGTACAAGGGGGAGGTGAGCGGAGCTGATTTTTTGGGACGGTTTGTTGAAGTTCATGTGGTGGTTCGGGTATGCCAGTCCTTGGTCATGGAGGGCTTTGTAGGCATGGGTCAGTAGTTTGAACTGGCATCTTTCCTGAATGGGAAGCCAATGGAGATCTCTCAGGTGCTGGGTGTTGTGAGTTTTTTTCGGCAGGTTAAGAATCAGTCCGTCTGCTGCATTCGGAATCGACTTGAGTGTTGGCATGAGTTCACTGGCGGTTCCTGCATAGAATGCATTGCTGTAGTCCAGGCGGCTGGAGGGCCTGCATCACTGTTTTCGTTGTGCTTATGGGGAGCCATTTGAAGAGTCTGTGGAGTAAGCAGCGAGTGTGGAAGCAGGCTGAGGAGACAACATTGACCTGTTGTTTCATGGAGAGTTCACTATCCAGGATGATGCTGAGGGTGTGGGAATGGTCACTAGTATAACGAAACTTGAGGGGGACCCCTGCAAGGTATGTGGAGCTTGGGGCCCCCTGACACCACGGGGCTGCGGGGGCCTGTTTTACACCGCTGGGAATGATCTTTCAATGTGTGGGGGTGGGGCCACGTTCCGATTGCCACCAGGCTTTGTTCCAGGGGGAGGTGTGACGGCCGAAAAGCAGGACTTCGGTTTTGTCGTGTTGAGCTTCAGGCAGTTGTCCTTCATTCAGGTGTAGAGACGTTTCTCATGAAATTGTGAAGTTGGACTTTGTCGTAGTGGGTCCAGCTGAGAACGAGAGGATGAGCTGGGTGTTGTTGGCGTAGAAATAGATGTTGATGTTGTGGGTTCTGACGATGTTTCCTAGCGGCATCATGTAGATGTTGAATATGTCTATTATAAGCCAAGTTCCTCATACTGTTAATACATAATTCATGTTTGCCATTACGGCCAGCCGAAACTGCCAGGCCATCTTGCTAGCCCAATTTCCAAAGACCGTGGTTCAAATATTTCCTATAAACATTAGCTCTAAATCTAAAGCCAAATCTGAATTGTCCGAAGCCTATCTAATAAATGACCAACTTGGCTTGATTACCAAATGGAAATATCTTCCTTTCAGGTGGCCTTTCAGCTTTTATCACCAGTGGCCTCTGTTCATATCTTTTATCACCACACACAGAAATGTTGAATTCTAAACCACATTAAGCCAACCTCTCAAAAATGCAGTGGCCCTGTTGACTGTTTGGTAGAGGTGTGGTGAGTGTGGATCACAAATCTTTGAACAGATGCCCACATTTCTGGACCATATGCCTGTTTAGTGGAGGAGATCAGGTGATAATTCAGCAGTACAGACACACCCTTTATTAGTGTCTCTCAAATGACCCCGTTTATGCCTGACCTCATGGTGCAAACACAATTATAATTTAAAACAATCATTGGCAAAGCTCATAGGTCTTGTTTTTTGTTAGCGAAAGTATTTGGTGATAGTTGAGTGAATAAATACATTAACCCGAGCTGTCCTAGAAAGAAAGTCGCATAATGAAACAGCATGTTGGACTATAACAATATGATATTTGGGAGTAACATCTCTGTACTGAAAACTTCATCAGCAAAGTTAATCTGTAACTCAAAGAAGAGTGCTGTATAAAGGAGCCATTAAAAAATTAACAAAGGACAATATTTTCAATATAGCCATCCAGCAATGTTGTTTATCATGACAACAAAATAACACAGTTGAACATGCCAGGCGACTAATGACCAGCTCCATGCCTTTATAAGGCGATTCCCATTTTCTCACAGGGAGAATCGTTAATTCATGCACCAGCATTCCTCAGAGGTAAGAGGGAACCAGAAATGGGGCCCTATGTTCATCTAGCTAGCCCAATGCATTTTAATGGTACGATCCAAGGTACAGCAATGTTTCAGTTTGAAGAACTCTTAAGGTAGGCACAGGAGTAATACCCCCAACAACCGCGGCTAGACCTTGTCAAGAAAGTGTCTATGGACCCAAACTAAGCAATTGCTAGCTGGAGCATGAAAAACATTTTACTGTTCAAAAAAGTCAAAACTATTGGCTTTACTGATGGTTGTTTTTTTCTATCATAGTGCCAGTGCTTAGATTATATGTCCTTTTGACCTGTCAGAATGCCACAGAACTATGTATTGGTGGATGTAGTTAGGTTTGAAATTTTTTCTACTTGCTTACACATACAACCACACCTTAAACAAAAATCTCTCATGAACAAATTAGATCCACATGCATTGTACTCCCGTCTACAGACGAACCCGTAGTATGTCACAAAAATAAAATACATACATGGATATTTTAGCTTGAGTGGCGCTTTTTTTTAAACTGTCTTTTTCCCTCACAACTGCATGTTGCTTCAAGGCAGCGAACATCCGTTCGTTAGATATGATTTTTCATGTGCATCAAATTATACCTTCAAACTGGGGTAATTACTCATAATTTATTCTGGTGGCATGTATTTTTCGCTGCTGGAAATTTCGTTTGCGGCGCGCGCCGCGCCTGTGCCCTTTTCAGCAGTAATTTTCATGGCAGCTGTATTATTAGGCGGTGTTCTTGTCTACTGTAAAAGTACGCTCGCGCTCCTAAGTTCTGCAGGTAACACTGGCAAAGCTTCTAGTCTTCATTTAAGAGCACATTTAAATAATTATCACTATTACAGAATGGCTCTTCCAGGAAGAGATGGCTGATTGAAATTGCTCTGAATATGCGTCACAACGAGGCTGCTATGAATGGATGCCTATACATGGAAGTGCTTCCGGTGAACATGCCGCTTTGCTTCCACTTACTGTTTTACATCCTCTTTGTAGGATTGTTACACTTTGCCCTATAAAACTGGGCTATAAATGGTTCAGTTAGATCTAGGGCCTAATGGAAACTGAAAATCAACAGCTATCAAAAGTGCAACTGATGTAGTAGCACTAGCACCAGTGTCCAATTCGTGGTTATTTTATACTCCCACACCTGGCGATGAGGGGACACATTTCTTTGCTTGTATTTGAGCACATGGTGCCCCTAAAGTACTGCTGGTGAAACTCCTTCTTTTTCTGGTGAAAACACTATTCCGCCGCCAGAACGTCCCTTTTTTTGACTTTTCCAGTAGCGCAATGCGCCACTGGCATATTTATAAGGCCACGTAAAGCCACATTACGCAGCTTTTTATGGCCTTATAGATATGTCCCCCTTTCACGCAGAAGGGGCATTCCATGGGTGTTGCAGGGGGTGTTCCCAGCAGCATCCATGACTTTTTGACACCGCCCCAGATTTACGAGAAATAGTAAGTCTGAGGCAGCGCGTAGGGGAGGCACAATGGGGAGAAATATCTTTATTTCTCCTCATTTTTCCTCTTTCTATGTGTGCTGCATTCTGAGGAAAAAGCCTTGTGATTGTTTTTGTGCAGGAAGGCTTCCATTCAGAACAAAAATAATCATCCTCGCAACGTAGGCACCTTTGCACTAGGGTGCAAAGGTGCCTGCGTTGGCGCACGGCAGCCCGTTGTTCGCCGCGCAGGGGGAAAGGACAGGAATGCACCGTATCTAATAGATACGACACATATCTGCCCTTTTCTTTTTCCGTAGGGCAGCGCTGCCCTATGGCAAAAACCCCATAAATGAGGCCCTAAATAAGGATTAAAATCCACCAGTGAAATTTCACCACAATACTAATCTTGTGATGGGAGAAATTCAGCTGTCAATTTCTATTCTGCATTTCCTTAAGAAATTAGATGATTTTGAGTGCCCATCAAACTTAAATCTGGCCTGTAGGCCAGCCTTTTGTTTCACTCTCGTAACCATATTCACATAGAACATACATGCACCTTTTCTTTTTATTGCAGCCCATATTCTCTGCTTCGCCACTTGTAGCTTATTCTAAAAGAGTGATGCTAAAAAAAAGATATATATTATAGTGTCAGTTATAGTGCCCCTGAAAAGGCCCTAAGAAAAGGCTAAGACAATCTACTCAAAATGTGGCTCATAGTTTACACAAGTGGCTATGTTTTGCCATGTTAAGTCTCATGATGGGTTGTCCAAGAGGAGAAGTTAAACAGAAGTGGGTAAAAAATGAACAGACTACATTTACAAATATTTGTGGAAGTGCTCACATTTTGCAGTACAATTCGAGGAATGCCTGTGGGCATGTATATTATATTAGACTGCTGCGGCAAGAGGTGCTGCTTTGCATCATGCATGCATTCATACAAAACCTTTGTAAAATTAGACGAAGTGTTTTTCTTTTGAGCTATTATAGGAATTTTTCACCTCTTCTACAATAAAAGATGCTCAACAGAATTAAACAAATTTGGAATGAAACTTAAACGTTATTCAGAGAAGGGCTCTTTGGAGTTTTGCACATGTCACCAAAAGTATTAGCAAATTATCCCTTTTTTTTCCCTCTTTTTAGTTTTCCCACTCAATGGGGAATCTGCAAATAATGCAGCCTCTGAGAAAGTTAGACCCAGTTTTATCATCTCAAGTTACCTGACGATCTCTTACATTGTGTCAAGTATATTAGCAAATCAAAGCAAATCAAAGCTTTCATGGCCTAGTGGTTTAACTCTTTTCCCTCTTGATAAACCTGCATGAAACTTTGAATGTCAAGATTACAGTAAACATTGTCAGTCTGTCGAATTCGAATTTCATGCAAATGTGTACAGATGTTATAAGCAAATTAAAAACTTCTTTCAAGGCAATATATTACAAAGTCGGTGATATGCCTCTAAGTCTAAGTCTACTTTTTAGTTGCAGAGATCTTTTACAACTTAATAGCTGGGCGTTGTATGACAAATCTTGATTATTTGCAAAATATCAGTTTTGTGCATATCTATCCTAGCTGGAGAAAGTTAACAGGGGCTCAAAATAAAATCTTTCCTCTTTTTTCCTTCCTTTTTAAAAATAAAATATATATTTTTATTGAGTGAGATAACAGCAACAAAAACAAAACGAAGTCAGATTCGCTCTCTCTGTCCATACCTCCCCCACCCTTCCCACAGTTTGTCCATTAAACGTTTCGTGTGGGTTTTACTACATTTTGGGTTTCTTATTCATACTGAATCTTAGAGTAAAGATCACGTATGTTTCCCTTATCCAGAGCCAAGTCTTATACAACCAATTTTGTATCCTGGTTCAAATTAGCTTAAAATGCATTTTAAAGCAGCATCTTTAAGTTATCACAGTACCCTCATCGGCCATCCATAAAGTGCATGTGTATATCTTGTTAACTATTTAAGCAGCCCCCTAATAAAGTGCGAAATCCTTTTTTTTTTTAAAGTGCATGACCTATATAAGCCAACCATGAAGTACATGTGCATACATTATTAACTGTACTAACAGTCCGATAAAGTGCAACGTTTCAAATGTGCTTAAATGTAGTCTCTAAAACTTCTGAGTGTTCTAAAAATATTTCTGGTTTCCATATTTGTGCAGTATTCTGAAACACACAATATGTACAATACCCATATCATACATACCAATTTTAACAAATATTTATTTTTCTGGTTACACTAGCTTGGAACACATTTTACCACAGCCGCTTCCAGTTATCAAAGTGCACTTAATACTAAAAAAAATCTAACAGCCTAGATTATTTGCCATCCTTAAAGTACCTGTGCCTATCTTATTGTCTATTTATTCAGCCCCTTAATAAAAATGCAAAAGATTCTAAAATGTATACAAGACGAAGAAGATCTCTCAATGTTGCCATATCAAATAATTGGGGCCATTCCTATAACATGTGTAAATCCATTTGATCCCTCCAATTTGCAAAATACTGCTATATTTCTACCCCTTTTTGTTGGCCTTATAACCCCTCCGGTTATATATAGCTTTCTCAAGGCTGTACGTGCTCAACAGGAGAGCTAGCCATTGATAAAATACTGGCGGAGTAGCATCCAACCATGCTGCAGCTATGCATATTCTATATATTGCCATTGCAATGCAAATAAAAGCCCCACCCACTTTTTTTCAGGTTAGTTATACCAAGCATGATTACCTTTCACTTGTATCAGCAGTTTCTCTTGTAAAAACACCTCTATTTTTTTCATAAGCGGCTCCAGCTCACTACAAGTAGCAAACATATGCATTAAGTCCGCTTTATAAACCGCACACCTTGGGCAAAATAGCCCTTTCCCCTCCCTCATTTAGCAATCCGATACGGGATGTAATATAGTTCAAAACAAGTTTTGTTAAACTATGCTTGAAGGTTTGCTGGCATTAGAGTCACTAAGGTGTTTAAAAAGGCCTCTTGAAAGTCTACATCTGAAATTCCCAACATCCCTTGCCACTTGGATGAGTATTTTCCCAGAACATCTTTCATATAGTTGTTCAACATTCCTATAACAGCCCAATCCTTCGTACCTCAGGTTGCCTTAATCTTTCCACTAACTCATAACTCTCAAAATTCTCCTTCCCTCCTCCCTTCTTAAGCAAAAAATCCAGAGAAAAGGTGTCTGACCTGAGCTATACAGGCCTTTATCCATTTCTCAAAATAGTGATCGTTAAAAATACCAGAAAGGTCTTTATTTTGTGCAAAGGGCATATAATAATTTAATTTCCCTAGTCCTAACAGGCGTTGAACCGAGGACTTTACCTTAAAGGCTGTAAGCAGTGTCTTGAAGCGCACCGTTTTATTATATCCAAAATCAAGTTGGTGCCATAAACACCCTCTTACATCTTGGCCACTCACTTGTACATAACAGGAGATATCACTAGTTATTTCTATCCCGGACTCACATTCAAAAAGGCCATATATTGTTTTATTGAGGCTGCCCACCAGTATAATTTGAGGTTGGGTAGGGGCAGGCCACCACGCTCTTTGGGTAAGGATAGAAATTGAATCACCCAAAGAGGTCTAGAATATGCCCAAATGAACTGTGCAAAAATGCTTCAAAACTTTTTAAACCAGGAGTTCATAAATATCAAGGGGATTGCTCTTAAAAATTATCAAACCTTGGGAAAAAATACCATCTTAACTATATTTACTCTACCAATCAATGTAAGGTGCAGATTGTCCATCTTTTCAACGCTTTTTTCATTTTGCCGGCACATGGATCTGGATTTTCTTCAACTATCTCATCAATTTCAGCAGTTATCACCACCCCCAAATATGTTTTTTTTTACTACTATACTATCCACACTCGGTTCAAATTCGTTAACAACTACTTGTGTTTTATCCCTGTTAAGGGCATAGCCAGACACCGAGCCAAACCTCTGGTCTTCCTTTTCAATTGCTCTCATCGCCATCTCAGGATGTAATGTGACTAATGCGACATCGTCAGCATATGCCAACACTTTATATGCGTGTTACGACTCAAATAATGGGGGAATATCTACTGAGTACTCTTAGTATTTCAAAAAAGGGTCTATATAGATTGTGAACAATAACGGCAAGCAAGTACACCCTTGCCGTGTACCTCTCTTTATTTTGAATGCCTCAGTTAATCCCCCATTTACACATACTCTAGCCTTGGGTTCCTTATACAAGGCTTTCACTGCACCAATAAACTGTTCCCCTATCCATTTCCATTGCATGGAGGCCCACAGAAACTGCCAGGAGATCCTATCGAAGGCTTTATCAGCGTCTAAAAAAATTGCGGCCATAGGGTCTCCTGCCACTTGCCTCACATCAAACAACGTGATAATCTTTCTCATGTGTTCTATTGTGCCTCTAGCTGGGATAAAACCATGTTGACGCGGGGAAACAATTTTATGTATAACTAATGACAAACGTGAGGATAGGGTTTTAGAGTAGACTTTCACATCCCCATTTATAAGGGTAATTTGTCGATACAATCCCAATTCTTTGCTAGGTTTATTTTTTTGGGGGAAAAAAGTAATCTTAGTCATGGCCCATGATGCTGGTGGATTCATCCCCTCTGTAATTTATAAAAACAAGGTCCTCATGATTTCTTTCAATTGATCTTGAAAAACTTTATAAAACTCTGTAGGGATCAAATCGGGTCCAGTCGCTTTCCCTCTCGGTAAACTAGCTATAGCTACTGCAATCTCATTCAAGGTTAATGGTTGGTCTAACTGGTCCCTCTCTTCTGGTGATAAGAGCACCTCAGGAGGTTGTTCCAAATATTTCCCTATCCATCCTACCCTCTGATTCCCCCCCCCGGTCCTCTGTGTATAGCATCCAATAAAATTAACTGAAAACGGCTTGAATTTCACTTACACCCGAAACCAAGCCTACCAGAGGAACTTTTATTTCCTTAACTTCATTCCGAGTAATTTCTTGCCTTGTCCTAACCGCGAGAAGATGCCCGACCCTATCGCTCCACTCTCCTCACGATGCACAGTAGCTTTGTCAATGGCTTTCCTCAATAGTTTCTCCCCAATTGCTGCTTTATTTACTGCGACCCCTAGGCAAGCATCCTCTATACTTTCTTTTAATTTTAGGGCCCTAATTAAATTACCTTCAGCCAGGGCCAAGCTAGATTGCAGGAAATGAAGGTCCGCCTTCTCTAATTTTTTTTTTTTTTGCATATTGGGTTGTTTCTCCCGGTATCCCTGCTTTTAGTGTGTCCCAAACTGTGCCAAGAGAAGTCGTCCCAAGATTCCTACCTAAAAATTCCGGAATCCATTTCTTCATGTGCTCCACGTAAGCCTCATCCAAGAGCAGAGCTCTTTCAAATGTCCAAGAAGAAAAAGATTTCCCCTGAACAATCCCCCCCTGCATCTCTAAAATCAGTGGGTTATGGTCTGAAAGATATCTGGGAGCACTTTCAATTGTGCTTTTCTGTCTAATCGATTGCTAAACAAAAAAATAATCTAGCCTCACATGTTTCTGGTGAGGGGCGGAGTAATCAGTAAAATCTTGTTCCTTAGGTCTCAGATTAGCCCAAACATCACACAGACCATGCTCTTTGCACATATTGCAAATAGCTTGATAAACTTTTGGTTTCTTACCAACATATCTTTTTGGCTCCCTTCCACATGAGTTTCTTGAAGACATAATATGTCAGCCTGTAGCAATTTTAACCATTTTTAAATTCTTTGATATACCCTAAATGGAAATCTCTTAGCTTCATCATTGCCGGCCTTGCAGTCCCTGTGCAACTACCCATATCCAAAGCCCACACTATACATCTCCTGTCCTCCCCCTCCCCACAGCAGTGTCCCCCTCCCCCACCCCTCCCAAAAACCTAGGCAATCAGGCTTAACCTGAGCAAAGTGCGTTTGCTAAACTGTTCCACCGTCCCCCTTGAAAATCAAAAAAAGAAAATACATTATGATTAGCGACTATTCATCATTGTTCACTGTTCATCATTGTTGTTCCGGATAACCCCATAGGCAATTGCACCTCATATCTTTGAGGGTTCCCCCCTTTTTTTCCCTTGTTATTTCCTCCAGGTAGCCTTGCGCTAAAATCTCAGATAAGAACATTCGAGAGGTTCCTTTAAATGTAGCTTTCAGCCTAGCCGGGTTTTGTAAGAAGACCTCTGCCCCTGGAAGTTATTCACTGTCTTAGCCACCAGCGCCGTTCAACAGTTGTGTGGGCAAAATCCGGTTTGTTGAAAAATGAAACTCCATCATAATATTTTGGAAGGGTAGGTCGGGCTTGATCGTAGACTAGTTGTCGCAGCAGAAAATTTCCAAAGAATACCAAGAAAGCCCTGGGTCTTTCTTGGGGCTGTTTCTTCATCATTAAGGGTACCCAGTGGGCACGTTGAATCTCACTGTCCCAGTCCAGCTTCACTTGTTCAGGAAAGGTATTCTTCAGCAGGTTGACAATATATAGTCTGGGATTGCTGCCTTCCACCCCCTCCGGGATCCCAAGGAAGCATAAGTTGTTTCTATGCTGCCTGTTTTCCTGCTCTTCCAGCTTGAGCATGACGTCCAATAGAGCACCCCCCTGGCAGTTTTCTGCTCTTTTAGAGATTTGATCTCCACCTCAAGAGTCTCTGTCCGCACTTCCACAGTAGCCAATCTTTCTGTGATGTCCCCACATTTCTTATTTTTTTTCCGAAATCCGCTTGTACTTTTTTATTTACCATTCTAGCCCTGCGCCCATCTGACCTCACTTCCTCTTGCTTTTGCTGAATAGATCAAACATTCATGGTTAGAGTAGGTTCTTTTTCTTGAGAGTCCAACTCTACCTCTTCGATTGGACACTCCTTTGATCTCTCCTCCTGCTGTATTGGCCGCGTATCTGAATAATCCCACTTCAGCTGTTTGCCAATATGCCATTACTGGCTGTCTTTCCTGTTTATTTCCCCGGTGATCTTCTTTCTCTGTATTGTTTGCATTTGATCTCCAGAGGAGGTACTGTTCGACTCCAGAGGCCCCTTACTACTAGTAGAGGTACCTTCCTGGCCAGATGGGTACAATTTGTCGGTTAATGAGAAAGAGCGCTCGCCTACCACGTCAGGCGATAACTCTCCTCTGCACCATCGTGCCACATTTGGGGGCCCACCCCCTACCAGGATTTTATGTTTTGCCCCCTTTAAGTCTTCCTCTCCTTGGTTTGGTGTCTCATCTCCCAAGCCTGGTGCTATAACCCAATTCTGTGCCTAGGGGTTTTGTGCCCCCAGTTCTTCTTCCCCCCCTTCATTCAGAGTCTCTGAGCAGAGGGGTGGTATTTCTGTGAGGATATCTACTTCTGTTGGGCTCACCACAAGTTCTGTGACCACTACTCCCCACAGTTCGAACTTTCCTCTGTCCTGGGAAGGGGAAGTACCATATTCTTACTTGCTTTGAGGTCTGTTGCAGAGAGGTTGGCAAACATTGTCATGAGAGTGGGCTGCGCCGGATCCTCCTCTGTCTGTCTTCCTTGCTTCGCTTCTGGGTTTTTTTCTAAGCAGGGCTCTCTCTTTCCTCTCCCCATGCCGGCGCGCTGCTTTATTTCCGCGGACCCCCGGTCGCTCCGATCAGGTTGGGAGCCAGCAGAATGGCGAGTAGTGCGGGCCCCGCGCCACCCTCTGCAACCACTGCCTCTCACTATCATGCGGCAGGTACACGACGCTGTAAGCCACCAAACAGTCAGCAGCAACAGCAGGACATCCAGCAGCCAGGTCGCCGCGTCCAGCCTCAGACTGAGCAGTCCAAAGAGTCGCAGGTCAAAACATTTGAATTAAATTTAACTTGGCATGACCCTAGAACCACTCAGAATAGACCATTTCATAACTTGGAGCTAATCCAAACAGTAGTTTTAAGAATTTACATTCTGAAATGTTGTGGATGGACTTAGAAGCGTTAAATTATAGAAATAACTTAGCAGGTAGAGTAATGGAAGAAGAGACAAGTGGGTGGCTATATGATGGATAGCATAAATGTAATGTTGCTGGTGAGTGTGTGCTTAGTTACTCCAATTACTTTTTTAGTCACAAAATGTGAAGATTTTGGAAACTTCTGCTAAAATGAGAAGTCTAGGGGTGGAGACAGCTTCAGAGATTGGGGAGACATATTCGAAATCTTTGGTTGCACATATGATAAGGGATGCGAGGATTAGAACGCCTTCTAGAAGACTAAGAGATCTCATGTGATGTTCACATTACATTACATTGGCTGTTTTGCAATTTGTGTAATTAGTGTTTTTTAGTTATTCGATTCCATAACATTCTTAGGTATGTTTTATATGCTAAGTTACTTCTTTTAATTCTTAAGGGGACGGTTGTGATATTTTATGTGTTTTCTGCTTATGGCTTTCATTGTTGTGAAGGCTAAGTATAGAGTTTCATCTTTTTATACTGTTGTCATATCTACTTAACCCCTTCCATGCTGCGCAAATTCCGCCGCTGTGCTGACGGAATCTTGCGCGGGCGTGGTCATGACGGAACGGTTCTGTCATGAGCACAGCTCAACCGTGGCTCATGACGGAACCGTTCCGTCATGAGCACCGAAGGGGTTAAAATATTATCTTTGTTAAGGGTCAGTTGTCAGTTCTTCTCACTGTCAGTACAATGCCTATCTTTTTTTAAATTTACTTTCATTTTTGGATTATCTTTCTTTACAAAATAAAGGTCCTTTTATTTTTTCAAAACATATCTTTTTCATATTTATTTTTAATGCAGAATTACAAATCCTTGAAAAACAAATGAAAAAAGCAAATTTACTCTGCAATTGTGCATGGGAAAGGGCAGTGCATAGTGAGCACTGCAGGCAAGTGGCGGTGTGAATGAAAGAGCTGGTGTGTGGGCAGATGAAGGGCTTGGTCCAAACACCGAGAGTCCAATGCGCATGGCCGAGAGTGAAGTCGAGGTGATTTTGGTAGGATAAAGACAGTAAGCCACATCCTGTGTCCAAGGCCAATTCACTGGGCCAAAGACCATGCACACCTGCTGCAGGTGGGATAGAGGCTTTGCTTAGAAGCTTCTGCGTATGATTAAATGCTGCATGCAGTGCCGGTTGGATGCACATGAGTTGGGTGCAAGGGATTAGGATGCTGGGCCTGGCCATGTGCAGAGGGAGCTGAATACAGTGGGGGTTAGGTGCTTGGATGTTGGTTGCAGGTTGAGGCCCCTAACCAAGCTCTGAATACAAGTGCCACTGAGCATGGCCAAAGGCAATGCTTGGGCACATGGGAGTTGGGCACAGGGCCTGGCTACAGGCCAAGGCCATATCCAGTGAAGGTTGGTATGTGCACAATTGGGGTTGTCTACTTAGAAGTTCAGCGCAGGTTCTGGCTGTAGACAGGGCCCTGCTCCCAACCCCTGCTGTGCAAGGCCAAAGACTTCATCAAGCAGCGGTTGAGTCCACAAGAGCTTAGTCCAAAGCCTAATCACTGGCCAGGCCCAGGGGCCAGACCTCACTACGCTTGGCCAAAGGCCATGCAAAGCAGATGTTGAGCACCAAGGTTATTTAGCAGAGTACCTGGCTGCTACTCATGTCCTGCGGTCAACTAAGGTTACACATGTCCAAAGGTCATACATAGTAGGCATTGGGGGGAAGGGAATAGGGCAAAGAGTCTTCTCTCAGGTCAGTTTGTGTGCCCAACCTCCCCTGCATGCAACTGAAGGCTATGCACAGTACATTATAGCAACATAGAAGCTGCATGCAATACATCAGAAAAATATTTGTTAAAAAAGCAGTGAAAAAGCTTAAAGATAAGTTATGGTTACCTTTGCTTATGAGTCTAACATTACTTCGTAAAAACCTGAGAAATTCACTGAAAATGTCACAGTGAAATAAAGTTATGATTATGATTTCAATTCGAAATTCACAAAACATTGCCAATTATAGTTAACTTTAAAAACAATAGTTCAAGCCCCCACATGCACGTCTGATGGCCACACACATGACATCACTAGTTCCTTTACATCACTTATGACATCATTTATGAGATCACATATAGCATCATCCATTTCGTCATCAATTATATCACTGCAGGAGCAATCACAATGTGTGCTACAGAATGTGTGTTCAACAGAAGAGAAAAATAAATTATTCAAGATGAAACTGTAGAGCCACAAGGACATGGGCATGATGTAATGCACTCTAGAGTTAACACTGGAGAGAGGGAGTGAGACTGGAGTGTGACTGGAGGATAATCTGTTTATGCAGCATATATCAAACAGACATAGACTCAGTGAGACCAACATCCAGAAAGAAAGTGAATGTAACAAACACTTTCAAAATTAATCCTGGATTTTGAACTGTGATCTCATTGTCGTTTGACAAGCAGCATGTACCCCACTCACCTGAAAACTTTAATAAACAGATCTACACAAAAAAGTAATCCTGGAGAGAAGGAATGAGAACTCATAGAAAGAATGATGGCTCAGATCACAATGCGACTTGAATTAGTGGGAGGCAGAAGTACTTTGCATCAATAGGAAAAACGTGAAGGTGAGCGTGTTAATTTGTTTGGTTAATACAAGTTGTGACATCAAAGGTTCCTCCCAAATGTTTGCTGACTCCTTTGGTGGTGGAGCAGTGCCCAATGCCAGCAGCCACCAAGAGGGGACCAAATCAGACAGGCCCCTCCAAAAAGCAAAAGCTCAGTCTTGTCACCATTGAGCTTGAGTAAAAGACTTTTTATCCAAATTGCCACTGCCAGCATTTGGGGCAGAGACGATAGATTTGTCTGTAAACAAGATATCAATCAGAGTGCTGTCTTTGCACAGAAAATCAGAGAAAATCCTGCAAATTATAAAGCCTAGAGGTGTCATGTAAAGGTTAAGTTAAGTATGACTTCATTGAGGAGACTAAAGACTTAACAATGACACAGCTTCAGAACCACCAATTATGATCGCTTACTCAAGAAACAGGAGAACAACACACTGATTGGTTTTTCGCACCAATTGAATGTAACCTATGGCAAAGTCAACCATCGGAAACAGTACTGAGGGCAGCTCTAAGAGTTGAAAAAATGAGCACAACACTCCCACCCTGATCTAACAACATTAGAATGTCAGCAGTAACACTCAGCAACACCAACACTACTGCATGTAGAGAGCGTAAGCCCTTCTGTGAAGCTTCAAGGATATTATTGAGCCCAATGAATGAAGGAAACTGGCTGGGAACGTCTCTTTCCAGGATCTTGGCTGGAAAAGGGAGGAGGGAAATAGGACAATAATTGCTGAAGAGTGAGGAGGAAGTTGAAAGATTCTTCAGAAGAGGGATGTCTATTGATTCTTTCCATAGCTGTGGAACAGCTGCTAATTCAAGGGAAGAGTTGCAGAGGGAGGTCAGCTGTGATGCTGAAGAGCCACAAGCCAAGCTGAAAATATGTGCATGCCACAGTCACTAGGGGAGCCTCACTTAACCCTATAGGCATGTTTTTTGATACTCTCAAGTTGTAGGAACTGGAAATGTGAGTATGGGTATCAGGGTCTCAGGTTTAGCAATGAAATCATTGATATTGCAATTGCGGGTGCTACCATCAAAAATGTGTGGTGAATTTTCAAAATGGTTTCGTCAATAAGTTGAAAAAAAGTTATAGAGATCAGGAGAAGGAGGAATGCACAGGGGGCCTCATTTACGAGAAGTGGCGCATCGCTGCGTGACAGCAGTGATGCGCCACGTCTCAGTGCGCCCTCCTTGCGACACCAATGATGCGCCATATTTACAATATGACGCATCATGTCGCAAGGAAGGACAGATACGTCAGAATAACTGACGTATCTGTCAATGCAAAAAGTGGTGCATTGCTGGAGTTGTGTGGGAAGCCCGATGCAACTCTGGCAATGTTTCTTTCACATGGGGCAAGCCCCATGTGAAAGGGCCTGCGTCACCCTTACGCCTGCCATGAGGCAGGCGTAAGGTTGTGACGCATTGGTGTCCTAGAAGTGGCGCAGCAAAATCTCATGGATTTCGCTGCATCCCTCCTACGCCCCTTTCTTGCTGGGGAACGCCCACCCTGCATACATTATACCTGACGCAGGTATAATGTAGTGCAGGGGCTTAAGAAGGAATGCATCTACCTAGATGCTTTACTTCGTAAATATGGCGCAACATGGTGCATTATATACGCCACCACTGCATCACTAAAAGTGACGCAACAGCGTCGCAAAACTGGGGCAAGGGGCTCATAAATAAGCCCCAGAGTATCCTGAGGCAGAGCAAAAAGATTTCTCACCATTTTGAAAACTACTTTCATTAAGCTGTCAGCCATTTGAATAGCAAATGCGAAATATGTGACACTTTCTTTTCTGGAAATTGTTTTTAAGGTTTGAGTTCAATGCTCTAGGTTTCTTTATGGATACCACTATAATCAGTCTTGCCAATGCCTTGCAGCAACACTTGGCATCAGCAAAATCCTCAAAATTCATAGAAGCTATTAGATACATAGAGGATATTCGATTTTCTCGCCAAGTCCTGTCTAGATGTTTTATTACTCACGGCAACATGAATGTCGGATGACTCTGGGGCTGACATAATTCAGGCGCTTCCCCCTTCCTATCGCATTGCAAGGATAGATAGGCATGATAAAGGTGGCGGTGGGTTAGCAATCATCCATAGGGAGTCGTTGAAGTGCCTCGATTATGATCCCTAACTGCAAGAGCCTATTCTTTTCACTAATACTATCTCCCACCTTCTCTGGAATTATTGTATATAGACCTCCAGGTCCTTATACCCCTTTTCTTCAAGCCTTGCCAGAAGTGGTTGTGGAGCTAGCCATAGACTAAGTCAACTTCACTATATTGGGAGATTATAATTTCCAATTTTAACAACAAGAAAGATAGGGCTTCGAAAACCCTCCTACTTGATAAGGCCTCATTATAGTTAACACAGCTGGTGGAGGGTCCTGCGCTTGAGAAGGTCCATACTATTGTCCTTGTTTTTAGTAAAATTGGCACACTCCAGGCTCAGACCCCTTCACCTCCAATTTGGTCAGACCATTTTATGATTAGTTTTGCTTTCATATCATCCCCTTCACCCATACCCTTCCTCCAGTCAGACGATTAGATCTTGCCTGGCCCGAACCTAATGTGGATGACAAGCAAATAGCTTTGGGAACCCTAACACCTGTTCTCACAGAATGTGCTGCATTAGCAACTCATCAGTACAGCCAGTGAATTGCTGGATCACTTGATAGAGTTCTTCTAGTCGTGTTGAGGAAAGATGGCAACCGGACACAAAAATCCCCCTGGTTCAATGTCCATTTACTGTCTGTGAAGAAAGAATGCAAACGTACAGAGAGAAGATGCAGAAACACATATGATGAGCATAGCAAATCGCATTATAGGAAATCTGTCAGGCTGTACACCGCAAAAATTAAATTGGCTCAAGCAACTTTTTCACTTTCAAAATTGCTAATTCCTTTAACTCGCCCAAAGAAAATGTTAAGATTCTTAAAGATATCACTGTGCCGCCTACAGTTAGCCCCACTGTGGAGGCCTCTGTGAAGCACAGCAACAATTTGGCACATTTCTTCCAGAAGGAAAGTATAGACATTTATTTCACCTTCCCCAATATGACTGACTTCGATGGCTCCTCTCCCCATAGTCAATTCTTGTCCATCTCTCAACGTTTCCCAATCTCACTGAGAGTCATGTTAAAGATCTCTTAAAAGTGGTAAAATAGGTCTCAACAGTGCATCCGGCTCCTCTCAATGTCCTTCATCAAGGGTCTGATTGCATTGCTCCAGTGCTGGCAGAGTTGTAAAACATCTCCCTCTCTAGCAGGCAGGATCTGCACCAGTGGAAGCATGCAATAGTCAGACCACTTTAAAAAAACAAACTAACCTTGACCCCATTTGTTTAAGCAATTTTAGGCCTATTTCCCTATTATCTAGAGCTGCAAAAATTCTAAAAACAAAGTTAACAAGAATCTTTTTTTCTTCCTGGAATCTAAGGCAGTGCTTCATCCCACTCAAATGGGGTTTCAGCCACAACAGAGCACTGAATCTTCCCTGTTAGCAGTGGTCCAGGAACTAAGGAAACTCCTGGACCAGGGAGGATCTGCAGCAGTTACCCTTCTTGATCTAAGTGCTGCCTTCGATACCGTGGACCATACAGCTCTCATTCAGAGAGTTTCTAATGCCAGTATCGGGGGAAGAGCACTAGAATGGCTTTGGAGAATTGAACCTTTCAGGTTCTGGATCTGGCCTATTACTCAACCAGTCTCCCCCTTCATTATGAGGTGCCCCAGGGCTTCTAACTGAGTCCCATCCTTTTTAAATTTGTAGATGCTCCCCCTTGCTAGTATCGCGCAATCGTTTGGATTGTCATTGGTGTCTTACACCCATGACACCCAGCTGGTTTTGTTTATCTCCCCCAACCCTACTTCCAATCACCTATCTCTGACTCTGTGCCTCCAGAAAGCAGCCTGCTGAATGGCTGGCTGTAAATTGAAACTTAATGAGGACAAAACAGAAGTTATGCTACTGGGCAATAACTTCCGGAGCAATGTCCCGAGCCCCTTACCAGAATGTTTGAGTAAACTGCCGACCCCCAAAGGCTCGATAAAGAGCCTGGGAATGTGGCTAGATCCCAATCTCACGATGGAACATCAAGCCCAAAAAATCTCTGCTAGCTACTATGGCATTCTGAGACTATTGAGGAAAGTTCTCAAGCTCCTCCACCTCTTTCAACCAGAAGGTTGATTGCAGACGCATTGGTGTTGGCACACCTTGGCTAACCCTGCAATGTAGTCAAAAGGTTGCAAACTGTGCAGAACACAGCCGCACGACTCTTCTGCATAGGGCAATCAACAGTAGAGCCCCCCTTCCCCCTGGCTCTGATTATTAGCCTCCATGTATGTGCCTAGAAAACGTCTCAGATCAGCCTCTGCCCACTTACTAAAGATCTCCAGGATTCTGAGATAACATTAGGGTAGAAGCTCCACATCCTTTTTGGCGTCCAAACTCTGGAATTCCCTACCTCTCGAACTATGCCTTTTGGAGCAAGCACGCCTCTTTTGCAAAGCCTTGAGGACTTGGTTGGTCAGGGAATAACTCTTACTCCCTGATGCTTTGCGGTATCTGTTACAGCACTTCTGGTAGCCATGCGCTATACAAAAACAGCAGACTAGAGTAGAATAGGCAGAGGGAAAACTCTACTTGAACTTAGTAATTTAAAAAGGGCTACTTTATTGAATGCTGCAGTGATACACTCACTGAAATGGGAAGCATTGGCATTCATATGCTCACTAATGGTATCAGTTAAGGAAGAGTTCTCTGAGGTCACATTCAGCTTAGTTGAGAATACTGAGGTGTGATGTGCTGAGAAGCCTCTTCAAGGGTCAGTTAGCAGGCCTCCTTTTAGCAGTAGGATTACAAAAAGCAGAAGAAAGACTATTCCTATGGGGGGGGGACCACCTTACCAGTTGGTAATGGGCTACACTGCACTGTGTCGGTTCACTTTCCAGATTGTGATCTGTCCCTGGAAGCCCCCAGAAATCTGGAAGCTGTAGGAGTGACAAGAATGAGAATTTCCAGCACCTGAAGTAATTTGGCTTTTCAAAATCTTTTGATCTCTGAATAACTGGAAAAAGATCCAAAAGTTACCCAGGAAAGGTACATCTGTGACAAACAAGCTTTATAAATTTGTCCCACTTAGAGCAATTTAGCCACAATAAAAAACAGCTTCAGCTGGACTTTGCTAACAAGGGTTCTGTCCTTGGGGAACCCCGCCAAGCTACAGCAGTCAGCCTTGTCATCCTGCAAAAAACTATGCTTTTTTTGTTCAGCAAAGCACATGCAGGCAGAAATGGGTTATGGAGAATCCCTCCCTCCTTCTGCTGGATTGGCTATACCTACAAGCAATGATATCTGAGTCATCTGAACCTTGGGAGGAGAAAAATCTTGCTGTTTTACCTGGACTGCGACCTCTGTATTTGACATTACAGTGCACAATGCCCATATTCTTAGGGGAGGCAAGAGAGAGGAAGAAACATAGGCTAAGAAATTAAAACTTTTTAAAAAATATTTCTTTATTGGTTGTTTAACTAAATTAGTAAACAGTACAAACAAAAGTCATTGCATAATCAAGTTACCAAAAGGAAGAAAGAAAACTGAGTAAGGAATGCACATTGCGTAATGAGTTATAGTCCAGTTACATACTCTTGTAAAATAAAAAGGGAACAAGAACAATTGTGATTTGCAAAAGTACGTTTCACTGACTTAAAGGCAATGTGTGGCAGAAAAACAATAAGGGACTTGGGATATGCCCAGTAGTTATACACACAAAGAGCATGCTTCCAGGTAATGAGAACTCAGACTGAAGGGGAGCAAGTGACACAGGGGGAATATGTCCAATCTCATCAGATGTGGGAGTATGCATGCGGTATTTATGCAATATCGATATGCAGCTTAGACCAGGATGTTTCTCAGGATGGGGCAGGTACCTCCTCCTCAGGGTGATAGAGTAATAAATAATTACGTAGTGGTTGCCATGTATTTTTGGAACTAGAGGCGAGGGACTGCAGTGTAGCATACGTGCCACTCACAGCATCACAACACACTAGATTGCAGATCCATCCTTAAGTCGTCAGAACTGATGCGGCCCCCAATGCAAAGAAAATGGACGTTTCACTAATAAAAGCGCAATGGCGTCAAAGCGCCTAACTCCAGCAGGGAGGGGTATGACATACCCTAGCAATGCTGTTAAAGGAGATGGAGAGAGTTCTATTTCGCCCATTTGTGATAGAATGCAAAATATTTCCTCCCATAAGGAAAAAATGGATGCACAATTCCATGCCAAGTCTGAAAAATCTGCCTGGTCTTTGGCACACCTGGCACAATGATGTGGTTTAGTTTATCAAACGTAGCTAATAAATAAAGAGTAGTATAGGTAAGAGTTTGTGTTGGTAGTTATTGGAAACTAATTTGGTCTGTTCGCAGCAAAAGATCCATGTTGTGTCGGGTAGTGGGTCACCCAGGTCTGTCTCCCAAGCCACTCGTGTCCCCCTTTCTGTCACTGGCTTCAGAAGGAAAACTGTATGGTATAATCGCAAAACTAAAGGAGAGTTGTCCGGTGTTGTAATGAATAATGACAATAATGGGAACTCAGAGGGCTCTGCTGGTGCAGTCTGGATTTTGGCACGTATTGTGTTGTGAAGCCGGTGTAATATGAATCTGTTCATGTATGTCGCATTATGTCCTCCAGCTAGGGATGTGACAGTCGCGTTTCATTGTTTGCAAATAGGTCATCCATTGTGAGCAAGGAGCAACCGGATAGGGTGCGTTTAGTATCTGTAGTTATTAGTAACCAGGGATTATCAGCAAGAGGGATATGTGGGGAATATAAATGATCGTAATTTAGAAACCGTTGGAGTTTAGTCGAGGCCCAGCTGGTAGTAGGGAGCATTTGTATTTTGGATATTTTTCTAGGTAGGCCCTGGGGCAACATTAAAACTTTCAAAAGTTAACAAAAACAACCTATACCACTGTTTATAGTCCTCTGCTACTCCATTGTTTTTAATGAAGCTGTAAACTTTCCAATGCTCTAACTCAGGAGAAATTCACCCTAAATAAGTTCTTGACTTCCATGCCATACAATCATGGTAATGATGCTATATAAAAGACAGAGCAAGGCTTCCCACATAGTACACTGGGGAAAAACTCCACTCTTTTTGCTCACACAGCTTAGGTGCCAGGGAGTGGAAGATATCTAAAACAAACCCTTGCATCGTTACCTACTTTTGATAACAAACAAAGAGATGTGTGGAGGTAAAGATAACGGTGAATAGATGTCAGAGACATCTGCGAAGGAAAGGCGTGTTTTGCTTTGAGAGGAAAACGTATGGGCCAGTTAGGTGTCTGAGGCTCAGGATGTTCCTGTCAGCTTGATTCCACAGTCAAGCAAGTAGGTAGGCATTGATACAACTAGACTGAGCCATGTCAAAATGACCAACTCAAACAAGCTATAAGTGAAAACCAGTAACATCTGACTACTAAAACTAATAAGAATACCATCTTGTGGGCTACCGGTATCTCAAAAGCTCCAACAAACATGTTAGACACCAGTAAACTATTACTTTATTTAACCCCTTGTGTGCCCATGCGGAGCTAGACTCGTCATGGGCCGCGGTTGCGCTGTGCCCATGACGAGTCCAGCTCGTCATGAACCCCGCCCGCTAATGTAACGGCCGGCACAGGGCGGGGAAAGGGCCTGGCACACAAGGGGTTAAAAAAAAAAAATGTCCATGCAGTGCAGCAGCACAACACGGTGAAGGTTGATTCTATGTACGGGGACCATGTATCAGCTTTAGTATGAGATACATGTTGTTGCTCTACTTCTTGTCCTCGATCTTTAGTAATCATCTGGAACAATTCTAGAATTGTATTTTGGTTGCAAGATCCTTTTGACCAAAATATTAGTACTATTAGGGACCCATGCCATAACACCATTGTAGTGATACCCTTGTTTTTACATCTTATTTTTTCAATTTAAATTTTTAGCTAAAAATGATGTACATAAGAAAATATCTTATTCTTCAATTATATATACATATTTATATATAGACATAATCCAGTGGTGGTTGCTGGGTAGTTGTAGTAAGGTCAGCATTTCCATAGGAAATGCATTTTTGTGTTTTGCTAATAACTTTTGCACCGTTTGAAGAGTGTTCACAAAACTTTTCAAAAAAGTGCTCTTCTTTGCCTATTTCGTGCATGGAAAGTTTTGGGGTGATCGGTCAAGTGGGGCGAGAACAAAGGGTGTGTCCCAAAACATAAAACCCCCATGCATTTTCCATAGTCTTCTTTAAGGAGCACTACTGCAAAAAACTGCTGAACGAAATTACACTAAATTTGGCAGGAAGCTAGATCTTGGTCCGCAGATTGTGTTTTTTTTATTATTTGGTTTAAATCTGTTAAATAGTTTTTGAGAAATTAATGTTTAAATATATTTCTACAAATTGATGGTTGGGTCAGTGAGAGGCTCGTGGGACTTTAAATATAGACAATTCTGATTGGCACAGAGAGCTTTTTTTCCTTGGGCCATCTCACTCCTGTGGGAGTCAGACTACCACGGGATCAAGTGCTCTATTCGACTGCCTGCAACATGCGGAAAAATTTTGCTGTAGGCATTACAGGACTCGGGGAAGGTTTGGGCCTGGCAAGTGGGTGCACTTGACTGTAATTAACAATGTGTTTGTATTGCACACACCTGTTCTGTATCTATTAAACAATAATATACTAGTGGTTGTCTAAACTCTAGGGGTGTTTAGCGTGCTGGACAGGGTTGTGTTACTGCCTAATCCCACCTCATGTAATGTTCTGTATTTCAAATGACCTGTCATTTGTGACCTGGCCGCACAGCTCTAAGATTCTATCAAGCAATGTAATAATAATAACAATAATAATCTTTATTCAGCAGTGATCACATCCATAAAAGATAAAAAGACAGAAAGTATAAAACAACAAAAATTCATTTAAGAGATCATATAACATTTGTTCAAAATAACAAAAGTCCTCACAGCCATCAGTCACATCTAGAGTTTCTAGATCTTGGTGCTGCTCTCAGGAAATTCATTACAGAAAAAAGCGTGCGGTCATTGGGCAGAAGCTGCAAATACAGTAAAGCAACACAGACATGTCTAAATCTCAAGTCTTTTAAAAGAGGTTTAAGAAACAATCACCTTGGGCAAATAAAATATTTACATAACAGAACAAAATGTAGGGTATCCTGTGGAGACCTATTGTCACAGCAATAGAGACCTCTATCCTCTGTGTGTAAAACAAACCCAGACGAAGAAGCCAAAAGGTGGTGGAAATGGTTGAATCTAAAATGCGTTATTAAAAATCTATCAGAGGCACTAGGTAAAATAGAGGGATATTTCTTCATATCCTGGACTGATTTAAGTAAAATATGTTGTCTTACCATGGGTTTTCTAAGCTCATTCTCTTCACAGAAGGCCATGGAACATCTCAAAAATGACTTGGCGGAATTTGCATAGTCGCGCTACGCAAAGCTCCGCGAAACGGTAAAATATCTCCACGAGTACGCAGAGTTCCGTGAACACACGGTATTGCTTGTTCCGCTCATTCGCGATGCTTTTTTCCTGTTCACGAACGCTGTTTGCGTACTCGGGGGAAATATCTTGCGAACACGCATTTTGAAAGCGCGAACAAGCAAGACCACTGATCGCAGAATTTTTGGCAATTTCGCGTTCTCTGCGGAACATGAAATTACCCAAATTCCGCAAATTCCACGAGCGGAACGGAATTTACCACCCAGGCCTAATTTTCATATCCCGGGGCTTCACTGTATCATGTTTCAGAAATATGTCTGCTCTTCCTAGGGCTGTCAGGGTCTCCTTAACGTATGGTAACCAGGGGATTTTGTGTGCATGGTCTAGTGAGAGGCAGTCCCGGATAACTAAACCATTAAAAGCTGTATCATCACTAGACCAGATCTTCACCCACCACAACAAAGGCTTAACTGCCACCAGGTCAGTTATGTACTCGAGTCCTAGTTCTTTGTGTATGGAAAACAAGGGGGTACCCTGGGAGACTTTCAAAATGTATCTCTTATAGTTGTTTTGGGCAATCTGTAGTTTGTTGACTATCATATATCCCCAGATCTCGCTACTGTACAGGACCTTAGAAATGCAGAAAGTCTGATATAGCTTTAAAATCACCCCTGGTGACCAGGCGCCTAGCGTTTGGGCATAGTTGGCAATAGTTCCCATTGTTATTTTCATGTCCAGTAACTTCCCCTCCTGCAAGTGTTTCCAATAACATTTTGCATTGAATAAAATACCCACGTATGAAAAAGCAGGGACCTTGGCTAATCTGTGATTGCCCGCCTTAAAAGTCTTTGATCTAATTGCCCAAGTCCCTATTTCCATGACATATGATTTTGAGAAGTTGGACGACAAGTCCAACCCATGAAGGAAATAGCACGTCTGCATAATAATCTAGATAGACAGTAAAATGCAGCGAAGCCACATGCATATTTAGGAATGATGTAACAGCCTCAAAAGCAGCAATAATTTTGAGTAACATTCCATAAATAACTATCAGAAAAGTCAGAATATAAATAAAGAAAAGGCCATCATGCCTGAAGAATAAAAAATCAGACGGCTGTCAGCACGAGAATAGACAGTATGTGACTGTATGTGCCAAAACAAGTAAAGAAATGTGTTATGGATATGTTCAGCATGTGAACTTAATTCTTAACGTAGAAGTGATGCCTGATTATTCTAACTTTAGTGAATAAGTCAAGGTGAGTGCGATCGATGCACTGTGAATACTTACAACAGGGCTATTTTGTCTCTGCACTTTCGTTAAAAGTAATCTGGTGAATGTTCCTATGATGTTAATTCTCTAAGACATATAATAATACACTGACTGTCCAATTGAATTTGGAAGAAGCGTTTTTAAGAGACACCATGGTATACCTGTGCATTCCTACCTTCAAATTTCATCCTTTTCAAGTCTCTATAAAAGGATTTCACTTCGTTCATGACGATCACCGTGAAACCTGAGATTCAAAAGTCATGTTATCTGGCTTAGATTACCCGAATCAACAAAAACCCAGATACTCACTAGTTACTATCTATTACCACAGTGTGGAAGTTTACATGTGACAGTCCTATGTCGCAGAAGTAAAAAATCAATTGTGACCATCAAAATCTCTTCAGCCAAACGCTCTGCGTTAGCTGCTGCATGCAATCGGCGGCTTTCATACGTAACAGTAGCTATAAACCAGGAATACAAAAGTTACATAATCCGACTCTCAATCACACAAAAACATCCCCAACCTTCGCTGACTCCTAACTCTTACCTCAATATGGTTGGATGTGTACACCCGTTCAACGCCGTACATACGATATGACCAGACATGAACGAAAATACTCTCCCGCTTAACCAGACACTCAGTCTTAACAACCGCATGGAGGTGGTGGCTTTGATAAGCAAAAAATAGAAATTGAACTGATACTCAAACTCAACTCTGCCATATACGAACAAATGGCGGCCATCTTAGACTGTTCCAAGCTGCACATAGCTCCCTTTGCTAAACGTGCATATCCTATAGCTGAATTAGTAAGAAAAAATTGCACTATGTCATGCCCGAAGGTGATAACCGTAGTGTAAATACTGAAACCGGTGTTGATATAAAAACAAACAGCTATATTACTAAATTGATTACACTAATCAAGCATGTGAAAGTGCAGTGTGAGCACCGAAAAAGAATTGTGCATCCCAGTATAGATTCCCTATTAAGAAAAGTCAAAAAAGGAACTTGAAAATATTTGGGAGTATTATTAACGTTTGGACATTGTGCCGAACATGTACACGAAGTGCGAAATGCAGGTCTGTTACTCTCATAGTTAATGAACGCTCAAATACATAGTGAGTTCGAACAGAATGAGCAATAGCTCTCTGGGCAATAAAATCGTCCTGGATGTATGAGCATGTGTAGTTACCATAACCATATTTCCAAGCACATGCTGTTTGTATAAAACAACTTCAATTTGGTCGTTCATACCAAATGGAATCATTGTGTTCAGTCTTTTTATCCAGTAAATCTTCTCTGTGATAATGACTTAGAATTGCCTCTGTCGTTATAAATTGTCAATACCTCCAAAATTTAAAATCGAAGTTGTGTTTGCTTTCTAACCAGGGTACCACTAAGTTAGATTTGGGGTTTTTGTTGTATATCATGCTTTTGTGTTCTGTGCCTCTTATTTTTAACTTGCACTTGGTTTTACCAATATACAATAGACTGCAGGGGCATTTAATGCAGTAAATAACATGTGATGTATTGCAATCTGCCGAGTGTCTGAGTCTTACTAGTTCCCCTGTTCTAGGGTGTGCAATGGTATTCCCTATTATGACATAATTGCAGTGTATGCATTCGGGACATTTATGAGTCCCAGTGGCTTGCTTCTGGTTTTTAAGCTTGGGTGAGCTTAATAGTGCCCTCATGTTTTCTGACTTTGTGTATGCGAACAGAGGTTTCTTCTCAAATGACCCCTTGAAGTCAGGCTCACTCTGTAGAAGTTCTCAGTGCCCGTTAATTATCCTCTTGATGGTAACAGATTTGGTTGAAAATTTCGACACAAAAAACAATCAATCCTGTTGAGCTCTGGGTTTGTTGATCAACAAGTTTTTTTGGTTGATAGTCATCAACCTCTCTTCAGTAGTTTCTCAAATCTTTAAAGGGTAACCTCTTTCTCAGAATTTTTGTTTTTGGTCTGCGAGTGATGCTGTTAAATCAATTTTGTGAAGGTGCTCTTCCAAATGAAAAAGATGTTGGCGATAAATCGACAAAAGAAAGTAAAATTTTCTTTCCATTGATGGTCATCAAAGATGTGATCTTGTTCAATATTTAGACATGTATGCGTTTGCGTAGGCTGGAGCCCCTGCAAATCCCATCAATGTCCCACTGACTTGGAGAAAATACTGTTCGTCCCAAATAAATTAACTGTGTTGGAGACAAAACTGTAGAACTTCTAACAAAAACACTTTGTTAGCTTGGAAGTTTGATTGCTGTAAAAGTGCCTATTCTGCAGTGTTAATCTCTTCTTGTAATGGATAGATGTGTAGAGAACTGTAACGTCTATAGTGCATAATAGCAAGTGGTCACTTATGTCACTTTGCAAGGTTGCCAAACATCTCAAAAAGACTGTGGTGTCTTTTATGTACGATTTCCACATCTGGACAAACGGCTGTAAGAAATGATCAAGGTATTGCCCCAATGGTTCAATCAAGGAGTTGCATCCAGATACAACAGGTCTGAAGGGTTGGTCACTGATCCTTTTGTGCACTTTTTAATGCATATTCAGGCATGGACATTGTGGATGTGTGGATGTAAGAAAATAACTTGTATTTGGAGTTATCCATTCCATTTCTAAAGCTCTTTGTGGGATGCTTGATAGTGTTTCTAGTATCTCTGCTGTTGGATCTTTATCCAGGGGCAAGTATGTAGATCGATCCATAAAACTGCTCTTGTACTTTCTTGTGATAAAAACTGTTGTCCATGATGACCAAGGCGCCACCTTTATCTGCTGGTTGAAACACTAGTTGTTCTTTATTGGCTAGATTTTGTATGTCCTGTAGTTTGTTTTAGACTAATGGGACTGATGAGATGGCGTGAATCTAAATGAGACAAAATCTTTTCTGGTTGTTGCGTCAAAAACATCCAGCATTTTATGTAAAACAGGTGGAATGAATGTGCATTTGGGTTTATTATATTCGGGTGCCGCTAATTGTTCTTTAGCTGGGACAATGTTTGTGAAGAAAAGGCGTAGTCGCAGAGTTCTCATGAATTTAAACAGTGCTACATCCAGTGCCGAGGCTTAGTGGCATGTCGGTACAAATGATGTCCCTTTGTTTAGTAATGCTACTTGATGTTTTGTGAGTGTTACCGATGACATGTATATAACTAGGTTTTTGCTCCGGAGATTTTTGCTGATTCTTTCTTGTTCTTTGTGCTCTGCGTGCTTTTGGGAGATGTTTATTTCTGATGAAGCTCTTGTATCTTGGCCACTCCCTAAAAAGACGAGGAAGGTGTTGATTGGTCTGATGAATCCTTCTGTGGGATCGGCGACTCTTTATTACGAGGTGCTGGAGTCGGCTCCATCTCCTGATCTCTCACTAAACATTTTTGTGATGATGTTGTTGGCTTCTGTGTTGTTCTTCTTTGGGCATACACCTCCACGGAGGTGTATACTTTGTTGAGTTGAAAGTCAAAGGTGTCATATTTAAATTTCCATAATTTCGGTTCTTGTAGTTCTTAAATCATAGTTGTCCAGTTTCTCATTGAGATCATCAATGGTTGATTTCCAAATATCTGGTGTTGATATGCTCGATAAATCAGTTTTCAAAATGTCCAATTCTTCTTTCAATTCCCTGATGTGACGTGACAGTCCCTCTATAAGTAAAAGTATAAGATCTAGGGAACATTTATTTAATATTGCATGCCACTTGTCCATAAATGCTTTGTTGAATTGAAATCTAATAGCATTGGTTTAATTGATAACCTTAGACCGCGTGGGATTCTTTGAACTTTGTGGTACTGAATAAGAGTTAACGCATGTAAGCATTGATTTAATGCCCTTCCAGAGATTAATTCAAGCTGTTTAAGGTGTTGGGTGATAGAATCTTAGAGCATTGCGGCCAGGTCACAATTGACACATGTCACTTGTAATGCCGACCAAGTGGGTGCACTTGCCAGGTTGACATGGCAGTTTAAATCTGCACTCACAGACACTGCAATGGCAGGACTACGACAAGTTTACCATGCTACTTAGGTGGGTGGCACAACCAGTGCTTCTCATGGATAACCAATCATAATCACAATTTACATAGGGAGCACTGGCACTTTAGCACCGATCAGCAGTGGTACACTGCATAGAGTTCTAAAACTAGCAAAAACCAAATGCAGCACACAGTAAAAACAAAAACAGGAGGTCAGAAGCAAAAAGACAGGGGAGAGACACGCCAAATATGCTAGGTCTAACATATACTAACAAACTACCCACATTCATGTGTGCCCACTCACATCTGTACGGTGGTACTATAGGTGTGGGTTTGTCTATAGGGACACTATATAAGCCTATTATATTGTGACATGATTTTTATAGTGTTTACTTCCTGTGGCAATGTGCTGAAGCATTTTAAGGTGAGTAGCATGGTACTACAACTCCCAGGGTTATTGATTAATGTTGTGGTTATTGACTATTGTTGGTTATTGAGATTAGTCTTATCCCATGCACTGCTTATGAAGCACTTCTACACTTCCCCCCTCAACAAAAATAAGCCACAAACAAAAGCTTCTTCTCAGTCTGCCTTCAATGACCTAGGCATATTCTCACCCTAAAACAGACAGGCCCGTACTAGGAAACCAAAAACCGAATTAGCAAAAAAGCTCAAACCAGCTCTACTCCATTCATCTCCTTATGCAGTCTGTCACTTTCCATTCATCTGTTCTTTCTCTCATTCTCTACTATCTCTTCTCCCTCTCTACTTTCTCTATACCTTCCTCTTCCTCTTCCTTCCCTCGCTTTCTCCTTCTCCTGCAGCCTCCATGTGCTTTTTGCATTTTGCCTCCGGAGCAGTGGCAACTGGCATGTCCTGAGGTTTGTGGGACGGTTGAGGAAAAAATGTTTTATAAAGTAAATAAAACACTTATCTTCCTGCAATGAGGAAGTCCTTTGTCGTCTTCTCTCCTTGAGGCAGGCTGCCAAGCCAATCTTTGTGCTACTTTAATGCTTGTGAGAGCAGCATCCTGATTGGAGAGAGCGGCCTATGTCGACGCTCCTGAGGGCACTGGATGCCAGCACCTACTCTCAACCAAGCTATCTTAAGACAGCTGGGTTGAGAGGTTTGAAGTGTGCATGTGTGGTTAGCCGTCGCAAGATGACCAACCAAAGAGACATGCGCATTTTAAACAAGTTCAAAATGCAGCCCACACTCCTCCATGCTGCTGCTGCTTTGAGCAGCAGCCCCAAACCCATCCTGACACTCCGATTGGGACGGGTGACGAAAAATAAAATGGTAATTAATTAGCTTCATTACCTGTTTATTTTTCATCTCTGGGGCATTTCAGTGGGGCGATGCTCCCCAATATAACGAAGGAGCCAGCCCTTTCGGGGAGCTGTGAAAAGTGACAGAGGTACCAGGAGCTGCCCTGGTCTTTAAAAAGGGCCTCCAAGGACTCCTGCTCACTGGTGAAATGCCTGATGAAATAAAGGTCCTGTCAGGTCCTGCTGATGGACATCAATTGTGCAGAAGCTCCATGCGCAAGGTGGAAACCTTTCCCTTATCAGTCGTTTCCAACCCACCTTTTGATCCACCTCATGATATCCGGCTCCTCACTAGATGGTCATGTGAAAGAATGCCGATACTATGTGACTAACCGTGGCGCCATGTCTGTTTGCAGATTTAATGTTTGTATAGGAGCAAAGTAGAGATAGGATGCTACATTTAGATCTGCTCACTTTGTCAATGTGCTTGCACTGTCAAGACCTTGCCAGGGAACGAATCACCGAATGTGCTTAAATATGACACAGTCCACATTCTTCCTTTTAACAAACAGAGTTCTGCTCACTTACCCATTTAACCTCCAGGGTGGCTAAGGCCAGCATGGTGGCGCCACCAACCCTCAGCACCACCCGGGCATTGGCTAGGACAAAGTCGAAGGCTGTTCCTAGGCCATTCTGATAGCCTTAGCTTAGCTGTTTCAGGGTATCTCTTGGTTTTTGCTCTTCTGCTCCCCAACACCAACAATTATTTCCAGCTCCAAAGGAGCTTGAAAGTGAGAGGACTTGTACGAATTTGAGGTCTTTTGAGGTTTTTGTTTTTTAATAGACTGAAATTTCATTTATGTTGAAAAATATAAATAAAAATATGACTTTTGCAATGTCTGTATTATTTTGAACATAAATTATGAATGATTTGATTCTAAATATCACTAGAGGTAGTTACTAATATACGAGTAGAAGAATTTGAATAAATGATGGAGGGAAAGCATGCGTGGTTAACAGCACATTGTATTTCCAGCTTTCAAAAGACCAGAATATAGCACAGAAAGAGATAGAATAATTTTTATTAAGAATGCAGTCACAGTTGTATATCTGTTCATTGTGTATAATATATTTTATATTTTATCTTTACAGCAATGTGACCTGGAATAATCTAGCTATTCCCGATACTCACTGCTCGCCTGATGGAGAAGGGTACAAATGTCCCATGGGCTTCAAATGTATGGACCTCAAAAAACTGGGACTGAGCAGACAGGAGCTGGGCTACAGTGGATTTAATGAGATAGGTCTGTTTTAATGACTATGACACATCTAAAATGTATAAAAATGCAAGTGGACATACATATATCTAGGCCATGATTACACATGTACAACTAATCCATTGCACCAATTGGTGTGTGCTCCCTTGAATTTCACCAAGAAAAATCTGGCGCAAGTCGCTTAGAAAAATAATCATTTGTGCACCCTGGAGTGGGTGAATTCATGATCAATGAATGCGAAATGCCACAAAAGTTTAATCGGATGTAAAGGGTTGAACCACGTGCAAATGGCACTTAGGAGTCACAGTATAACACAATTTATACGCACAAATTAGCTCTGTTTGTAATAAGCATTTTATTGTGCGTTCTACATGTTGGTTCCTTTCAAATTGGTGTAACATGCAGTGGCGGCTCCTCCCCTAAGGCAGAGGAGCATTGTGACACTGCTGTTTTTTAACCCGAAACAAAGGGAAAATTAAATGATAATAACTTGCGTTAATATCATTTTATTTTCTCCTTCTTCGGCAGCTTTGCGTGAGGGTGTGGCTCAGAGGAGGAGTGGTAGCACATCCTTAGCGCCCAGTCTTGCACACTTTGCATGTTCTCCATGCAGGCTGCAATAGCCTGCATGGAGAACATGCCCAGGCTCCGAGTCAGTGTCTAAGCAACGAAACACATTATAATACAACAAGGGCACCCAAGTAAGGTCGACTAGGGACCCTTGGAGTTAATTATTTAGAACAACAACGTTCCCTCGAAAGTCCAAGATAAGGATTATCAATCAAATCAAATGATCAAATACAATTGTATTTCTCTAGGTTGGTCAAATAGGACACAGGCTTGTGTCCCACTTTATGAACTAATGTTCAAATGATTGTTTATCTGCTTATAAGTAAATATTTGACCTCTGTCCGGCTGGACAAGTCCGTTTAATATAGTACTGATTGAGTCTTTATTCATTCCGCTTCCTTATCTTGAACTTTCGAGGGACCGTTGTTGTTCTAAATAAGCAACGAAACACGGCACTCAGACCAATCACAATGCTGCTAAGGCAGCGTTTTGATTGGATGACTGGGAGCCTGGGTATGCTTCCTGTTGAGGCCGTGCGAGGGAGAACTGCGGAGGAGAGACACAGCGATGAAGCGGCGAGAAGGTTCGCTTTTTTATTTTTTGTATATCTGCTTCCCCCGCGTCCTCCCCCCCTTCCGCCCTTAACCCCCTACCTCCGATCCGTGTTGGCCGCTGCTGGTTACATGGACCGTTTGAGAACTGCAGTCCATTCATTTCTCTGTGGGTGGACATCAGTGCATGTAGTTGCAAACATTTGAAAAATTATTCCTGGAACACTTTCAGCAAAGGCCTCCTGCAGATAGAAAGTTCTTGTTTGCGTAGCTGTGAGTAATAAAGAGGAACAATTTCTGCAACAATATTACCCAGGATAGTCTCCAACTTATTGGGATTGCAAAAATGACACAGTTGGCAACTATGTGTGCATAATGCACGGTACTGGTGTGTTTGAGCCATCATGTTGATAATTGAATTTTGTTCCTGCAACACCACTGGCAATCCAGCTTTTGTCCCTGACTGTTATGTTTGAGGTGCCGGCTGTTCATGACAAATGCAGCCTAGCTTAACTGGTCTGGTCCTCTTTGTCCGAATGTCTGATTTGATGTAATCCACTATTCTGTTTCGGGTCCCAGGGGATTCACTGAACTAGGCGGTCATAGTGCTGAATTAGGTCATATCCTTCCTTGAGAAAAGAATGGAAGTAATATGGCTGAGTAAACACTCATCCAAAGCACTCTTTCCCTGCGCAGTACCACAGCAATTGGTCCCGGTCCCTCTGCTCTTGAATGCATAGGTCAGTGGCGTAACATAATGATATGGCCCCTCTGAAAAAATGCAAAGAGGGGCCCCTGAGTCTTCATTTTCTCACAAATATTCATTGGCATTTAGCAGAATAGGCCCCCTGCATGGCAGGGGGCTGTGTAACATCCTTGGCATAAGTGTCACATGCCTAGGCAAGCCACTCTCTGATGCTGGTACATATTTCCTTTCTATATGATGCAGAGCAAATTCAGACACTTCAGTTCAGTTCACCACATTCATTTCCAGTCTGCTTCTCCATTTCTGGGTTGTGCTGAATGTCCTATCCCATGGTCTTGGGAGGACCTCTGACCTGGGCACATAAGGCAGTATGGAGTGAGACCACACCCTGGACTAACTACAAGTCACCTCTGTTTTCTGTGCATGTGTGCAGAATCCAGGACTCTGATTAAAGATCTGCTGAACCTATGTCAGAGGCCGATTCAACGGGGTATTCTAGTGTTTGCATTTCATCCCAGAAACTTTGTTCCTATCTCCCGTTCTTCATATTCCTTAGACACAGATGTTTTGTTCTGCATATTTTTGGACTTTTTGATGTAACAGGTGTTTTCTGAAATCCAAATTCTGTAGAGATGACTGGGTTTACTCTAATTTGATCCCCGGATCCTGGATATTGCGCTACTGACTCTTTTTCATTCAACCCTCTTGGTCCTTTTCAACTGTCTCATTAGAGCTAATGCATGAATTTGCATAACTAATTTTTAAGGTGACACCGTTTTCACTTTTGTATCTTGTTTTTGCTTTTTTCTACACCTCCATCTGACGGATACTGGCATCACTATATTTCATGAGGGTGCATATAGTCGAAGGTCTTCTCCTGTAGAAAATGGCAGATTCCGGAACTTTCTGTAATAATTTTCTCATCTCTTCCCCAGGGTTGTTGCTCCTCCGTGTCCTCTATGGGCTCTTGCTTTTCACTAAGTCTCCCAACCCTTCTACGTGTGGTGAATGCCAGCCATTTTCAGACACACATAGCTAATCTCTAAGGATAGTGTGTTTGAAAGAGGTGGGTGTCTGCATGGTCATCGTTCTCCAAGTGCATCAGACCATAAAGGGTCTACCAACGTTACTGACATTTGGTCTCCCCAAAGAGACACAGGTCAGAGTGAGTGCCTTCTTCATCATCTAAGCCACAGACGTATCTGATGATGTATAAATACTGACCAATTTCCTCAACTCAGTCCAAAAATGGATGGTTACCTACTCATTGCATCTCAGAGGAGTTGTGGCCTACTAGCTGGAGCTGACAATTTTGGACCTGGGAATCAGATTCAAATACCGGCCTCAGCTCAACTTCCTGTGATGTGGGGTAAATCCCTCAACATCCATTTGTCAAAGAAAATTTATAATTTAGGGCCCTATTTAGGAGTTGGCAGTTTTACTTCTGTCTATCAAGGTGGAGGAGGACAATATTTCTACCACCCTGATGCACAGAGGGCCACCATGTTTAGAGATCACCAACAGCCCAGCGGTGCCCTATCTACCTTCAGAAGAAACCCTGTCACAGAAGTTCCTCTTAAGGTACCAAAAGCTTGGTGGATGGTTACTATTGGTTTGATAGTCGTCCGCCGAACGTATTGTCTTGCAAACACAAACTCCCAAAGTGGGGTTTAGTTTTTGGCAAAGAATTGTCTAATGAGCCACAACCCAACCGAGTTTTTTGGCTGAGTGTGGGGATCATTATTTTAATGTTTCTGTTCATCACCTCTAGGTTTTCCTTGGTGGTGACAGACAGAAAAAAGAACATCAATTCACCCACCCTAAATAGTGCGTTACTCCATCATCCAAAAAACACACAAATGATGGAAGGCATGTGGAACAAATCAAACATTCACCCCCAGTCAAGAGATTTGGGCTAAATCCATTGTTCTTTTGCTCACCATACTACCTCAGTTTAGAACCAACCATATTCAAATCAGTCTTTACCCTGCTCCTCATGGGAACAGTCCAGCTCAAAGTGCCAAGCCAAGTTCTGCCTGGACCAGAAATAAGCATCCTGGGACCGGTTGTGGGGTAACCCCGCATCAGTCAGGCTAGCTTGAATCCAGTGGCACAGTGAGCTCAGGACTCACATCTGGGCACACTGGACGCACTTAGAATGAGAAACCAAAAGACACACAAATGATGCCGGAATGCAAAACAAATCAAACATTCTCTCTCTCCTTCCCAGACAATATTTTTTCTGGGGTTTTGTATATTGTGGCATAGAACAGAGCAAACCATTGGATATTAGGCTAACGTTTTTCACATTTGTTTAGTTAATATTGATGCTAATCTCAACATGCCAGACCACAAAGCTGGAATTCTGAAAACTAACATAAAATGAATGAAAATTAAACAGAACGTCCCAGAATGGGACCTTGTGCTTGGAGGTGACACCTATGGTATAACTGGTAATGCCCTCATTACTAACTTCACCAAAGAACCCTCAATGCCTGTTAAATGAGTTCCCAATGCTATAGCAAGGTCAATACCTGGCACACACATTTTTAACCTTGCCTCAAAACTAAGGGACTCCCTAAAAGACGGGTCTGAGAAGGAAAATTGGCAAAAGATGAAGATTGTCTCATGCATAGTTATCCTCAGCCATTTTGACAAATATGTTAAATTTATGATGTAGTTGGGATTAGTGTCGGCCTTCAACCCAAGGAGAAATGTTGGGAACCTAAGGGAATTGAATTGTGATATAGTGGTGGACACTGCATTTCTGCTTTTGGCACAGAAGACATATTACTAAAGATGTGGGTGGATAATCAGTATACTTTGGACGGAGTGATCATATTGGGGAGTTATATAACACTTTTTGCAGCGTTTGAGATGATATTCATAATAGGTGATGCTGCCCAAGTTATTTTAAAAAGTATTCTCAGCCTACCGTAGAGCTACAAATGATAGCTCTATTAGACCAAGAGTCAAAGGCATTTTTGTCTAAATGAATGGATGGAGAACAAGCATTCAAACTGCATCCCAAACTTGGAACCCATGGGCTACATAACCACCTCCAATTGTTTAGCTCTGTATCCAATACCAAAGACAGTGTCGTTAAATGATGATCTCCTTCTTCATGTTTTCTTTTTGTCTTTGCTGGATTATACCGAAGTGACTCTAAAACGGAAGTTGACATTTCTGATCTGATTATGTGATGTTAATAATTTAATCATTAATGATTAACATTTCTAAAATTGCAATTTTAGATACAAATCCTCATTTTAATTTTTCGAATATATCATGGAGAGCTGGGGGTGGTTTCTCAGTTTTTTTATTTGGGCATCCAGCTACCTGCAAGCATGTGTGTCACCACCAATGATTACGTAACAAGTTCAGTGAGCATCTGTGAAATTTAGTGGCCTTTGGCTGTGCAGAGATTTGTTGGACTGTTGCTTATACACTTCACAATGGCCAACAAGGTGGAAGTAGACCTTATGGTGATCAATGCTTCAAGCTGTGGCACTTGAAAGTCAGTATAAAACAGGATCATACTGAGGCTTACAGTATCATATTCCTTCAAGCCATCGAGCTGGGGCATAATGTTTGGCAGAATGTATTTAATACTTGAAACGTATATCTGAAATTGTTGAGTGAAAGCGGGTCAATCTTCTATCTCATATCATCAAAAAAAGAGATTTATGTAAGTAATGTTCCAAATTCGCATTGTAAAGGCAGGTATATATGGATGGAATGCTTGAATTATTTTCAGAAAAAGGTAATTTTACAAGCCATATTCCATACCCATTTTGTTTGCCCATTTTATCACTCCAGACACAGACCAGCCTAATGCAATCAGCATTGGCTTTGCTCTATTAGGGACAGGCCAGCGTGAACACCTGGCCCCTTTGACATGGAAGTGCAAGCAACACCAACAGGTTTTAGCCTTTTTGGGTCACACCAGTGAACTGCACCTTGAGTCCAATGGCACAGCAAGCACAGCATGCCTGGGCCTGCCGCTCACACATGGGGTATTTCACATAGAGAAATGATAAAGTAAGGGATCTAATAATTTTACTATTCTCAATCAACTGTAGTAACTTGGTCACAGTTGCCCACTATGGCACTCCAGACTGAGAACATGCATATACAAATCAGACTTGCTCCTGCTCCATTAGAAAAAGTCCTGCATAAACTGACAGACCCCCTCTAAATGGAAATACAGCTGGGGTTCAGTGGCACAGTGAGCATAGCACATCTAGGAATACCTATCACACTTAGGGTTCTTAACAAAGAGATATACAAATTTGAAAGGAGGAATTATTGCATTTTTCTCAACCACTAGTAATTACTCAGAGCCCTATTCCAGTCAATCATTTTTAGCTCTCTCTTTTCCAATATTCCACAGAAGGTTAGTTAATTAATTATGGGTTGGAATTATTTCAAAAACAAAAAATTGATCAATTGTATATGGGAAGAGAAAAGTCACTAATGTATTCGGAAAACTATATTGTCTAAAGCAGTATGAAGAGAAATGTTAAGAAAATTATTTGAAAATATTTTGTTTCCTGTCTTGCCCTGGGTTTTTCTGTTCTTCTTGAAGACACAGACACATTGGCAGAGCCGATTGGAATAAAACTGGGAAAGGCTTCTATTAGATCTAAAGTAGGGTTTTGTATTTGCCTGCAGCAAGTGCCCCACGTGGCTGTTAAAGTCCACATTTGTGTAACCTCACCTCATATACCAGTGTCTTGCCTAACAGGCGTTCATCAAATACTATTGATTTGCACAAAATACCATCTCCACTTGGCTGGCGAAGAGTTGTATTGTAGTCTCTTGACAAGGGTACTTAGGGGCATATTATCAAGCCAGGCGATAAAATTATCGCCGTTTTAGCGGCAGAAAACTGCCGCTAAAACGGCGATAATGGGCTTGATAATATGCTCTATGGAATTCCAATTGAAGCCCATGTTAGATGTCCTTCCCATTTAACATGGGCTTCAATTGGAATTCCATAGAGCATATTATCAAGCCCATTATAGCCGTTTTCTGCCGCTAAAGCGGCGATAATTTTATCGCCTGGCTTGATAATATGCCCCTTAATAAGATGAGTACTCACCTGATTAAATCTGAGGATGAAGTTAGGCATAACCGCATAGGCCATCACAATCAATGGCAGGCTGTGTGTGTCTGCTCTGAAACAAAGGTATGCCATCATGAACACCACTTCATGCTTCATTGTTCTTCTCTGTCCACAACATGCTTCTCCAGAGTGTTTCTGCAAGGACGCCAGGGAGTGCATGTTTTTTGTTATCAGGCACACACTCTCGGTTTCTGATGAGACCACCTAATAAGAGTGTGTAGTTGTGTAAACCTAGATTGTGCACCAGGTTACATAATATGCCCCCTTGTGTCTTATATTTTTTGCACCAATGTTTTCTACATCCTATTGTGTTGCTTTTAGGTCGTTATTCAAGAATCCATAAGGTTTCTTGGACTTTATCTCTCTTAGACAACTGGTACTTCTGCATAAGATACAAGTAATGGTGATGGGATGCATTTTAGCCTCCTTAAATTTCGATTCAGTGAGGAAACCCTCCTGGTTCTATTTGCTTCTCAATTTTCCAGTTTGTGTGATAAATTCAATGATAAGTATTTAGGGCCTTATTCACAGTTTGTGGGGGAATAATTGCAATCACTTCACAAATATGTATGGAATTATAGGTTTTGCGATAATTTTCAAATTCCTGCAGTTTTCCCATGACAGATTTTGGAAGGTCAAATCTGCTGAAATTAAATAGAGAAAAGGCCCTAAAAAGACAATGTCTGCAGATGTTACTGAATTCAATACCTCATTATCTGATTATTGACAATGTTGAGGGTTTTTGCCACTAGCGCCAAGATGCCCATTTTTGGGTAAAATCGAGCTTTCTAAACCTTTTCAACATAACATAACATAATACAGATACCGCATGTAATGCCTCATTTTCAAGTCAAAAATTGGACTAAGAGCTAATAACTGCACCTACCAAATATCCCACCTTTGGTAATGGTATTTCCTGGTTATGGTAAATACCTCAGCCTTTATCTACTTGGAAGATTAGGAGCATATTATCAAGCCCCTATCACCACCACAACGTCACTTTTTGTGACGTTGTGGTGGCGATAGGGTCAGCTCCCTATTATCAAGGCAGCGTTAAGCCACTTAACGGTGCCCCTTTCACGTAAAATTTAGCGTGAAAGGAGTGTGAAGTGGGTGTTGCTGTGGGCGTTCCACCACAACACCCATTGAATTCGATGCTGCCACCTATTATCAAGGGTGGAGATAATACGTGGCAGCGTCGAACTTAAGACCAGTAAAATCCTGGTCTTAAGAGGGCGAAAAGAGGAGAAATGCTTTATTTCCTCCTCGTTTTTGCTTTTTCCATGTGTGCTGCATTGTGCAGCACACATGGAAAAAGCAAAATGCCATGGTTTGTAACTTTAAAAAAAATGCCATTTTGTAACTTAAATGTGTGCTGCATGAAGCAGCACATACGTAAGTTACAAACTGGCATTTTAGGTTTGTTTATGTGCAGGAAGGGACACCTTCCTGTACATAAACAAACCTCCCTTCTCGCAGACACCCTTGCATCTGGTGCAAGGGTGCCTGCGTTGGCGCTAAGTACTTGGGGGCATATTGTCAAGACAGGAGATAAAATTATCGCCGTTTTAGCAGCAGAAAACTGCTGCTATAACGGCGATAATGTGCTTGATAATATGCTCTATGGAATTCCAATTGAAGCCCATGTTAGATGTGGACACCTAACCTGAGCTTCAATTGGAATTCCATAGAGCATATTATCAAGCACATTATCGCCGTTATAGCGGCAGTTTTCTGCCGCTAAAATGGCGGTAATTTTATCTCCTGTCTTGATAATATGCCCCTTAGTGCCATCGCAGGGGGAAATGTGAGGCTGTACCATACCCTTGATAATATGGGGCAGCCTCGCATTTCCGAAGTGGCGGAGAGAGGCATTAAGCCAAGAAGGCTAACGCCTCTCTCCGCCACTTCCTTGCTAATATGCCCCACAGTGTCTTAGGAGCAGAGTTACAAAGCTTTTTTGAAACTAAAAAGTATACTCATGTTCGAAAAAGTCAGAATATACCTACTTTATGCATGACTCAAAAAAATATGTGTAATTGACATGCAAAAGTGTGACATACATTTACAAAATGGATTTAGGTTACAGTACATTATGCACAAGTTAAATTCCAATTTATTTGGGAAAAGCAAATGCGATAGAAATAATGGAGCCACCCATAAAATAGACCAATTTGGGCCACACTATATCAGGTATTTATGGTATTAACGCAAATGTTGGTTTAAATAGAGACTAACGTGTGAACAGTATTTCTGTGTCTTTGTCTGCATTAAAACATTCACATACTTCGATGTATTACATCTCAAATCCCATAAGAGTATATTGATTTTACTCACAGCAAGCATTGACAAAGCCAATAGGTCTGGTCTTAGCAAGCTGGTGCGACTGCTATATTTTTACATTCATTTATTGCAAGCATATGCCACAAAAATAAAGATGGAAAAAAGCAAATAAGCGTCACTTGCATGTGAAAGCCATTTGTTTGCAGAACATGTTTTAAAGGTAACAAATGGTCAACATTGAGGCTGTTTTACTAGTGATCATTTGTAAATAACAAGCTTTTTTCAGTTGTGCCATGAATGTTATTATTATTATTATTTGTAGTAGTATTATTATAATTAGTAGTAGTTGTTGTAGTAGTAGTATTACTACTATTATTATTTGTGACGGAGGCAAGAAGACATCACCGTCTAACCAAGCACTCAAATCACAGCAGTCATAATGTGTCAGTGCTACTTAAACACTTTATAACATTAACTTCCAAAAGGAGTGGAAGAAATTAAAAAGTTGATATTATAGCCTTACAGCCTGCTGTAGCGGGCTATACTGGCCAATAAAGGCCTGCTCCAGCTTCAGTGAGGGCCTTTAACAAGGGAGCAGGACTTTAAAGGCCGGTATAGCCCAGCTATGCAGGGCTATAAGGCTATTAGAACATTCTGCCACTAGAGGGCAGGATGTTCTAACAAAACAAAACAAAACAAGGCCTCTCAGAGCCTGAGGGGATTTAAACCCCCTTGGGCTCCAAGAGGCCTTTGTAAAACAATATTGGAATGTTCCTTTGCGGGCTTTAACCGGCCCGCAGAAGCTCAGAGCACTAATTGTATTCAATGGAGTGCTCCACATTCCAATGTTCTAATTAAAGTTAATATAAAAAATAAAATAAAAACACGTTTTACAGATGAAGAGAAAGGAGCTGTTTTTAAATGGATCTGAAAAAGTGTACTGGCTTGGTGCAATCATAGTGAAGGAAGGCAAGTGGGCTGACCTACTCTCCCTCGCTGTGATGAGTGAAAGCAAAATATGAGTGACAATGTAACAGACAAATAGATGAAGCCTGCTTACAAAATGCATCTCTGTTTATGCATATTATACATGATTTCTTTTGGGAAAACAATAACAGCCCGGCCTAAAAATGAGCATGAAAACGGTTGAGCTTATTTAATGATCAGATACTTTAATTTCAGATAATATAAGTAGGCAGTGAAGTCACATATCAGTTATTCCTAAAGGAATCTTCAATTTCAACCTATCTTTTGAATTTACCTGCTGACTTTGGTGCTTTTCTCCTGACTTTTGAGCTTTGTACCTGTGGCCAAGAATTCTAATATTTCACTCTGCTAATTAGACTCTTAGGAGACAAAAAGGAATATCATGACCTGGATTCCCAGGAGATGCTGATAAGGGAGTGGGATGGAAAAAGAGCATGAATATAATTATTTAAGAACTTCTACTGATGTGACAATTGCAAAAAGGATTGAGAAAAAGCATTGCAGATTTTTTATACTCTAAGGAAATGTTTGTTCTTTTCGGTGCTGGATATGAGGGGAGCCAGAGTACAGAAGCTGTACCGTTCTTTTCCAAACGTTAAAATGAAACCTACAATCTATTCACTGATCCTATATCCTATCTCTAATAGGGCCTGATATAACATCTCATAGTGCGCAATGGTTATCAACCATGCCGAAGAGATAGTTTGGCTTTAAAGATGTGACCTGGTCTTAAAATCTCAACATCTGCCATGATTCCCATGGGGAACTAGAACTGGCAAAGCCCATAGGTCCGAGCTGGTCACCAGCCTTTGTTGTTGTCAATGTTGATTTTCTTGCATCGTGGTTTTTGCAAAACATTATTGTTGATAATGGTGACAGATCACAATCAATCTAAAAATTTAAAACATTGGCTAAAAGCTATACCATTTTTTGGTCTCAAAAAGCAGTAGTGAATTGATACTACCACCCTGGATGAAAAGTGCTGTATATATTGACAGAGACCAACAATATGTCCTATTAGATGAGTAGCACACACACAACAGGCATTGTGAACTGGCACACTTGCAGCCAGTTATCACTATGCACTTCCTCAACATGCAACAGCACATTTCCATTAAAGGCATACTTGATGACACCCTACAACAGCCCTTTCACCTGGGAAGAGGTGAGATACAGTGGGGTATGTGAGTTGAATGTAGAAGTATTTATTTCAGTCTGTACTCAAACAGCACCAGGAGCCAACTTCCGTCCTGGCGAAGAACCTTCTTAGGGCAGACCATGGAACACAGAACATCATGTGTTCCACCACTGCCTTACATCACCTAATAGACCACCACAACATCTCCATCTTCACATACACAGTGAAGACTATAAAATTATAATAAATAATATAATATAGCATAGCAAAGAAAACAACAAGGAGAAAATGAATGTTTGACATGTTGCAAGATAAAATAAACACGTGCAATTTTCCCCGCAAGTACATGGTAAAGATATTTTGAAACATCATTATTATTATTATCAATACCTTAATGGCCTTCTGATGAATTTCTTGTGGCGTGTACCATTTTCCAAGGACCATCTATCATTGTTTTCCAACACACTCTTGTCACATGCCTCACCAACATCTCTGTGTTTAATCTTCTCACTCTTGAACAATTCCGTCACTAATTGCCCTTCCCCTTCATGGAATGATCGCTCACAGCCTCAACCTGTACTGGTTTCCTGAATTTAGACGGGCCTTTGGGCATATGAGACACTGCTTTTATACAAACCCAATCTCCCTTCATGATGGCATTACTATGCTTGCTCTTACCATGTCTTCCATTAAAACTCTGGTTTGCTTTGCTCTGTGCCATTTAGACCAAAAGACAAATACACTTATTTATATCACACTCATGAGAAGAACCAGTGAAGAACCAGAACCTTTTGGGCCTGGCGGCGCAGGGTACGCCTTAATCTCCTGGGTTCTCCTGCTTCAGCTAACAGAGACATGGGGACACTCTGTCGGCGTAAAAGATCAGATTTTATTAGCTGCAGCTAGTACAGTTGTCCTAGAAGTACACACGGTATGTTCTCAGGAGACTGCCACGTCACTCCGTGGCGCACAATCCTTTATAGTACATAGGTGACATATACATTAACGAAGGACACACCTAAAACATACAAGAAAAACCAGTAGGAATAGTCCAAAAGAAAGTCAGAGCCAATAGAAAAAGTCGGAAAACAAAAGTATCGAGTAACTTGAAGAAGCCTCTCCTCCAATTGTGTTTGCCACCCCTCCCACAGGTTAAGGTATTAACATGTCTGTAACTGGCTTGCACGTGGCGAGATACGTTTGTGTGTTTTGGAGGACAGTTGTGAAATGAGAGAATACGAGCGGAGGACAGCGAAGGCCAGAAGATGAGATAAAGTCAGAAGAGAATAGTGTGAACCAACAGATAGTTAAGACAGGGATTAGAAAAACCAGACAGGGATTAGTGTACTCGGCCAGTCTCTAACACCAGCTTTGTAAACAGAGGCACAAGGCTATTTTTACACAATATTGCAGGAAAGGCAGAAAAGACTTCGTTCGTCGTGCTGCCTGAGTGAGGGCAACACAAAATGGCGGCGGAGCACAAAATGGTGGCTCAATGCGATCGTGATTGAAAATCGAATTTCCTCAGACCCTCCTTTTGCCAGAACTCAGGCAAGATACACAGACTCATGTTAATCTGAGTCGATGTTGATGGCCATGAGGTCATCTAGCTGTTGCTGTAACATCATTCTAATATTCTCTGTTCTTTGTGTCTTAGGTTTTGGGATGCACATAGTAGCACAAAGGTCGCAGATGGCGGGACCACAGTGCATACAAAGACAACAAGAGAAAACAATGGCTAAAACCATACCAAGGAATGTTAGCACTGTCCAACCCCATTTGGACAGTAGTCCCCAAAACCATCCCAATAACGACCAATCTCCTTCGTCCTGATGAATCGACTCAGAGATTATATGTAATTTAGAGATGGTCTGGTATACTGTCGGAGCGTCATCAGGTATATAAATACAGCAACTCGATTTGATCACTTTACAGACTCCACCACGATCTGCAAGAATAACATCTAAGGCAACTCGGTTCTGTAAAGTCATAAGACGATCCGCCTGTAGTTCCGCTGTAATATTACTCAAAGCTCCTACAGTGATGTCTATGGTAGTCTCTACAACACGAACCAGTTGTCTCATATTCCTGCTGTTTGCCATAGGACCCCCAAAAGGAAGAAATCCTTTTAGGAAGTCTCCTCCCTCTTGACCTGCTGTGTCTTTGGAATCAATAATTCCTCTGCCATATCTGTTTTTATGGAAATTTGAAGAAGCAGTGTATGTAGGGGGAAGAAGAAAAGCTATATAGCAAGTTCCAGAAAAACCAGTCGGCAACCACGTATAGGCTCTATCGTGACAGATGAAATACGTGCCCTGAGATGGCACTAATGGCGGCGAATTCTGAGAGGAGTGGATGTAAGTATGGGAACAAAAGCTTTTTCTCTGTTCGGGGTCAGTAGTTTGGCCATTTATTTGCAAACAGAAATTGCCTTGATGAGGTACAGTCCAAATTGGTGGAGACTTTCCTTGTTTAACCTTATCACTAAGGCTTGTGATATAATGAGTGACGTTCCAATTAGTATATGCTTTTCTCTCATCAACAGAAATTTTACTATTTTCCATGATTTTAGCCATAGCTACCATTCCCTTTATCAATGAACTATGACTGAAATCTGGACCACCAATATAAGAACTGACAGGACGTTTAAATCGGCTTTGATAGGCTTTAGAGAAAATTACAAAATAAGCCCAAGCAGAACCTTCATAAGAGAATGGAAGGACTAAATATGGCATCCCTTTTTCTGTGGTATGAGGCATTAGTCCACATACCCAACAATCGGTTGTATTAATTACTAATTGGTGTTGGTGTAATAATTGAATAAACAAATTATTGTAATATTCGATTCTTCTAACTAGTTCATGTTGAGGAAGTGTATGAAACAGATGTGGAGAGATAGTAGAATAAGAAGGCACAGAGATAGAAGAAGGGACAACTTTTTGCTGCATAGCGTAAACAATCCATCCTATACACACCAATAAAATACACAACAATATAAAAACACATAAAGTTATACCACAACGACTGTATATTATTTTACAATGATTGTCTTTCATTTTGTTCTTTCTCTCTCTTTCGCCTAATGTAGTTTCCATCTTCTAAATGGATGCTCACGGCAATCTTCCTTAATCACTTGGTCACGATTGTCTGCCGTCCTATGACACTGCAAGTCCTGCAGGCCTTTTGCCACTACTCAGGTCACAACCAAGACTCCTACCGTGACCCTGCAACCGGGATAGAAACTACATAGAAGAGAGAATCTCAAGTTTTTTTCTTCAGTCTGGGTCTTAAATCGTAATGAGCCTTATCAGGTACAGTCTGATCCTGAAACAATGTTCGTGGATTTGTGGTATTCAGACGAAAATGTGGTGGTACAGCTTCTTGGAGAATGTTGTCGCTTTCTTTTTCCGACAATGTTCCATTCAAGTGTGCATCACTAAAAGGTATGAATCGGAGAACCTTCTCGCATCAGAGTCAATTATACCCTTACGGACCCACTGATCAAAGGGCAGAGGCAAAGGAACCTTCTTGCAATGCACGTCGTGGATCCAGTTCTTCTTTCCTTCAATCTTCACTGCTGTATGAGTAGCTCGGAGAACCTGACGGGGTTCTCTGCAGCGAGTCTCCAAGTTCTTCGCCCTTTGGAAATTCTTCACACAAACCCAGTCACCTGGTTGGATGGAATGACCTGAGTCTGTGGAGGCCTCTGGCAAAGCGCTCTGAACCTGTTGATGGAGAACACGCAATTTAGTTGTAAGGCCGTGCAAATAATCAATCAACATTGGGTATTGCAAGTCTGAATACTTTTTAGGGCGAGGGACTCCCCATATCTTAGCTGGGCGTCCGAAAACTACCTCATAAGAGCTAAGTCCCAAACGAGAATGCACAGCCGTTCTGGTGGATAAAAGAGCCAAAGGTAAGGCTTCAGGCCAACTAAGGCCTGTACTAGCCTGCACTTTAGCAAGTTTGAGTTTTAGAGTGCCATTATAGCACTCCACTAGACCCGCTGATTGTGGATGATTTGCCGCATGGAACTTCTGTTTTATACCAAGACCTGCACAAACTTTTTGCATGACTTGGCCCACAAATTCGCTCCCATTGTCACTCCAGACAATGCGCGGCAAACCAAATCTAGGGAAAAACTCTTTTAGAAGTACTTTGGCTGTAGATAAAGCAGTATTGTCTTTCAGGGGGTAAGCCTCTATCCATCTGGAAAAGGCACATACTACCACTAGAAAATTTTTGAGATTGTTGCATCCTTCCATGTGAATGTAATCGATTTGCAACACTTCAAATGGATAGGTCGGAGGAGCAAAGTGACCTGCTGGAGTTGGGGTTCCCTTTCCCGGATTGTACATTAAGCAAATAATGCAATGTTTCACTACATTGTCTACACACTTCGGGATTCCTTCGTTTTGCCATACTGGAGCCAGAAGCTTGCATATTCCCTTCGCACTTAGGTGGGCTGGACATGCGCCATAGTAACTACAGGTAGTACATAAGCGTCTGGTAACAGCCAACGTTGGTGCTCGGACAATTCTACCCATCTCATCTAACATTCCTGTACTTTCTTTCCACCTACTCAATTCTTTCTCTGTAGCCTCTTCTTGAATTGATTTCACACTTTCTACTGTGTCCTCATACATTCCTCTTTCTCTGACCCAATTTGCAGGGCCCGCAACATACATGCGACTTGTAGCCTCTCTGGCTGTCTTTTTCGCTACCTCATCCGCAAATGCATTCCCGCGATCGTCAGTAATCTTCTTATGCGCACTACACTTTACAATTGCTATCTGGGTAGGCAAAGCAAGTGACTCAAGAAGGTCAGTCACCAACTGACCATGTTGTATCTTAGTGCCGTGGGAAGTAAGGAATCCCCTTTCTTTCCACAAACGTCCAAAATTGAACGCCACACCAAAAGCGTACTGGCTATCGGTATACACGTTCACTCTTTTTCCTTTGGATAACACACACGCTCTGGTTAAGGCTATCAGTTCAGCTGCCTGAGCTGAATTATGTCTGATGCGTGCTGTTTCCACAACTGTATGCAAGGTAGTAGCAGCATAGGCTGAAGTTGTTTCTCCATTAGGAAGCTTAAAACAAGAACCATCTACCCATAGCGTTCCATGCGGATTCACTAATGGCGTATATGTTAAGTCAATTCTACCTTTTGTCTCTTCCTCAGTACGGAGGAAACAATCATGTTGTTCCTGAACACCTTACTCTTCTGGAAGAGGCAACAAAGTAGCTGGATTTAAAGTATTACATCGTTTGATATGCACGTGACTAGCCAAAAGCGTCAGCTCATATCCAGACAAACGAGTACTCGTAAGATGCTGTGTTTTTGTTCTGTTTAGCAAAGTATCCACTGCATGTGGCACCATAACAATGAGAGTATTATCTAGCACCACTCCAGCAGACTGTCGAATTGCTGCTGCTGCTGTCACTTTAAGACAACTAGGCAATGCTTTAGCTACTGGATCTAACGTAGCCGAAAAATAGACACATGGTCGCTGTTTATCTCCAAATCGCTGTGTTAAAACTGACAACACACAACCTTCTCTTTCATGAACATAGAGCATAAAAGGTTTACTGTAATCAGGAGTACCTAGTACAGGAGCAGAACACAGAGCAGCAAGTAAGTCAGTAAAACTCCTCTGACATTTGTCAGTCCATGGAAGGGGCTGAGGCGTATCTTTCAAAGTGATTGCCAGCAAAGGTTTAGCCAACAGAGAGAAGTTAGGGATCCACTGCCTACAACAGGAAGTAATGCCCAGAAAGGCACGTACCTCTCTTTGTGTGGATGGCACAGACATTTGCGCAATTGCTTGGATACGTTCTGGGGTTAATCGTCTTCCCTCCTTTGATAAGAGATGACCCAAGTAGGTAACCTCTCGACGAACATATTGTAGCTTACATATATCCTCTGAATTAGCAGCGATTAACAAGTCGTCCATGTACTGAATGAGAGCAGCACCAGACCGCAAGGAAAAAGCATCAAGATGACATTTCAAAGCTTGACTATAAATGGAGGGACTTTCACAATAGCCTTGAGGTGCGCGCTTGAACCGGAAGCTTCGGCCTCCAAGAGAGAAGCCAAAAATATCCCTACTCTCTTCGGCAATGGGAATACTAAAGAAAGCATTTTTCAGATCAATAACAGAAAACCAAACCGCTGTAGGAGGTATTATCGTCAACAGCGCAGTGATATCTGGGACAACAGGAAACTGTGGTACAACAATTTTGTTTACCTTCCGAAGATCAATTACAAAGCGATAAACAGGAGGCTGAGAAGGATCAGTGCGTTTAAGAACAGGAAGAATGGGGCTATTACATATGTTACCTCTCGTTTCCTCAACCACATCTTTCTGAATCAAATCATGAATGATTTCCAGAAGCGCTCTTTCACCTTCAGTGGAAATTCTATATTGAGGAACGCGTGGCAATTCAGCATTGGGCTTGAGAGTAACAACATAAGGTGGAATTTCAAGACAACCAACATCATTTGGACCCGTAGCCCAAAGCGTTGTAGGAAGAGAGAGCAATTCAGGTGGGAATTGATCTTTAGACAAATACATTGGAGAAGTTAGTTTCTGTCCTAAAGTAAGATGTACACCAGAAGGAGAGCAATATATTGTTGCATGCAATCTTTTCAATAGATCCAAGCCCAATAGATTCTCGCCGCAAGCATTCATTAAGAGAAGCAGAACTTCTAAATCATAAGGGCCAATTGAAATAGGCAAAGGGCAAGAAACCGGATTACGTACTGGGGCGCCAGAAAAACTTACAGATAAATTCATTAAGCCAGACAAAGGTGCCCCAGGGAGTTTTGAATGAATGATAGAACTTCTCATCGCACCAGTATCTAAAAGAAATGGCTCTGAAACACCCAATGTAGTGACATTAACATAAGGTCCATTCTGATCTACTGGAATTGACACAACTCCCTTACTTTGTCCATGGCTGTCCTAGTTAGCATGAAGACTTTCATTCTCGCCTTCAACATAACAATCCTCATTGTAATACTGTGTAGACCGAGCGTTTTGCTGATCAAAGTAGTTCACAGAATTAGAAGGAGGAAGGGAACGCTGTTCTTGGGTCAACATACCTCGCCCTCTACCTCTGTTTGCTGACTGGAGGCCACCACGACCTCACGGAGCAGATAGTGTCCCATTACGCTGCAATAAAACCGGACAACTATTCTTAAAATTACCTTCCTCTCTACAATAGGCACATTGATTAGAACCTAACAAAGGTCGTGGAATATATGGCTCAGGTTTTTGATGCACCCTTTAAAACTATGGAGGCTGTTGAAACTGGGGCTGAGCATAACGAGGTGGATAAGCCTGTTGCAAGAGAACCTTAGTTTTTAATTCTTTAGTCTTTTTCTCTTGCTTATCTTTTTCTTCTTTATCTCTATTTTCATAGTATTGAGCAGTAGCCAATATCTGGGCTGAAGAAGAAACAGCCCATGAACTTTCGGAGTCTTTCAGCTTATGCGACAGCTCGGGAAGCAAATTAAATACGAACTTATCTACAAATAATCGCTGTCCACCCTCCGTAGTCATATCCTGACCACTGTGATCAATGAATGTTTCCTCGAAACGAGTGAAGAAATCGGAGACACTCTCATCTTTCTTCTGTTTACACGCGGCTAGTTTATCCCAGTTAACTCTCAAGGCAGGCATCATCGTTTTCATTAATGTAAAAATCCTACCAGGGAGTTCTGAAATCAAAGCATCAGGCTTCGTACCACCCACTTGGTCTCTATCTGCGGCAATTATAGCATCCCAGTCTCCACCTAATTCTTGGGTGTGATTCTCTTTACGAATCCTAGCCCATAACGCTTGTGGGACTACATTCCCCATTAACATATCGATATCTGCTAAATTCATGATGCAAGCATCAACAGTCTGTGACAATTCTTTATAATAACCTGCAGGGTTCTTACGAGGATCCGGTAGAGACTGTTTAAGAGCCAAAACTTCAGATCTTTTCCAGGGCACATGTACCCATATACGCTGGAAATGAGCAGGAATAGCTAGATTAGCACCTGCTGCTGGAACCTCTTCTCTCCATACCGGAGGAACCTCTCTCATTGGATAATTTTTCAGTGTCAACCTAACCGAGGGATCGGAATCAAGAAAAGTCTGTGAGGTAAATAAGGTTCTAAAGGAAACAAGTGTCTTTACAGCGTCCTCAACCTTAGAACCCACAATGAGTCCCTTATCAAAATTAGCCTAAATATCTAACAGACCCTGAGGAACCGAACCCAAGTCCATATCCTCCCATCCTTTAACAAGAGTATCACACATAACATTGAAAACATATCTCTGCGTAGGCGCATTCCACTGTGAGAAGGTAGGCATAATGTCGGGTACACTATACCGATGACCCTTCTCAATCCATTTCGAGCGAGAGAGTCCAACCTTTCTCGTTCTTCGGAAGCTGGGAACTGACTACGAGACTGTCTTCGAGAAAATGCCGGAGACACATTTAACGCCTCAAAGAAAGGAGATAAAAGACCAGAGACCGTTTCTGTAAGTCGTTTACGCATAGACGGAGAATTGGACATAAGGATAGGGGACAAGGTAGTAGGCGAACTAACTGAAGAGAAATCGATAATTACCGGGGGAGCAGAGGGCGAAGAAGATGAAGGTAAAGGAGTCGAAGGCAAAGCTGGCAGAGGCGGCAATACTTGAGGGGGCAAATGTGGAAGAGCCGGAGCAAGCGGAGGCGCAACTGGCGGCTGAACAGGCTGTAACAACGGGGGTGCATTAGCACCTTGTACATAGGGCGGAGGCAATCTCAATAGGTGAGACATCAAGGGATCTTCCTCTAAATCCTTTCTTTTATCAGAAGGGGAAGCTGGCAACATCGGATAGCTTTTATCTATTGCCATACGATGCTGTCTCTCTGAAATTTCCATTGCATTATCAACTTCATCATCTTTAAATTGCTGAGCAGCCTGTATAATTGTCATACCCTGTGCTTTCCTATCCCGTTTTTCTTGCTTAAATTTTCTCTGTTTGGCTTCCTTACGCCAAAGGCGGAAAGAGTCAAACATTGCCGGCCGGGCTTTTCTTTTAAATAAAATAGTTTTCAAATTATCTAGTATGTCAGGCTCAAAACTACCATTTTCTGGCCATTTTAAAACACCATCATTCTTCGTGTATCGGATCCATGCCTCGTTAAAGGCAATGGGGCCAACACCATGTTTAGAATAGAGCTCATAAGTGGGAGTTCCAACCGAAGGAATCGGACAAGAGTCCTCCAGCCGGGAATCCCTATTACAACCAAAACAACAAAGTTTCTCAAACTTAGTCAGACCAGGCATCGTTATTTCACTGGACTGTTCACAAACATCAAGGGGGTTAAAACAAATGTACTTACCCCTCGGCTTCGGTTATTGCAATACCCGAATCAAAGACCCAAAGAACCTAAGAACCAAAGAACCAAAGAACCTAAGGACCAAAGAACCAAAGAACCAAATGTGGGAGCGACCCACCAATACTTAGCTAAGATGTCTTCTTACACCAACAGAGGGCCGTCTATCGTCTCGCTTTACCATACATCACCAAAAAGAGGGCTAAGGCAGGGCGGCAGTCAGGGCAGCAGTCGTCAGTAGCCGTCAGGAAGGAGTAACCACGCTGCAAAAGACCTTCGGACCACTTTTGACATACAGGGGTCGCTTGACGTGGTTCGCGATTCCTCCAGAGTTTTCTTGCGGGGTTCCTCACGACCTTCAGGCAGAACCACTACCTCTGAAGCCGCCCCACGTTGGGCGCCAGTTGAAGAACCAGAACCTTTTGGGCCTGGCGGCGCAGGGTACGCCTTAATCTCCTGGGTTCTCCTGCTTCAGCTAACAGAGACATGGGGACACTCTGCTGGCGTAAAAGATCAGATTTTATTAGCTGCAGCTAGTACAGTTGTCCTAGAAGTACACACAGTATGTTCTCAGGAGACTGCCACTTTACTCCGTGACGCACAATCTTTTATAGTACATAGGTGACATATACATTAACGAAGGACACACCTAAAACATACATGAAAAACCAGTAGGAATAGTCCAAAAGAAAGTCAGAGCCAATAGAAAAAGTCGGAAAACAAAAGTATCGAGTAACTCGAAGAAGCCTCTCCTCCAACTGTATTTGGCACCCCTCCCACAGGTTAAGGTATTAACATGTCTGTAACTGGCTTGCAGGTGGCGAGATACGTTTGTGTGTTTTGGAGGACAGTTGTGAAATGAGAGAATACGAGCGGAGGACAGCGAAGGCCAGAAGATGAGATAAAGTCAGAAGAGAATAGTGTGAACCAACAGATAGCTAAAACAGGGATTAGAAAAACCAGACAGGGATTAGTGTACACGGCCAGTCTCTAACACCAGCTTTGTAAACAGAGGCACAAGGCTATTTTGACACAATATTGCAGGAAAGGCAGAAAAGACTTTGTTCATTGTGCTGCCTGAGTGAGGGCAACACAAAATGGTGGCGGAGCACAAAATGGCGGCTCAATGCGATCGTGATTGAAAATCGAATTTCCTCACCAGATCTGTTATTATTTAGCCACGTTGACAAAAAAACACAGGCAGGCACTCAACCTCTCATAATTTCAAATTATGTCTTGTTCAAAATAGCCATGGGACTGGTGCGATGGGCAAAAAGCATTTCCTCCATCACGGTACGCACACCAACTCCATTCTGAACAGCCCACTGGATGCAATCTACCGAAGTCCTATTCATTTTCTCCACCAAACCATTGGCTTGCGGATGCATAGAAGCTCTCTCATCTCCCTTGATACAAACTAAACACCATTGTTTATCTAGTTATTTTGGTAAACCTTCTCTTCAAAAAATGTTGTTCAAAAATTAAACACAACATTGTTCTTCAGTTCTTGGAAACATTCCACCTCCCACCACTTGCTGTAGTAGTCCACCAGAACTATTGTATACTGGCATTTAATTGGTTCAACACCAAAAGATCCTATGAAATCCACAGCAAGTTTGGACCAAGGACTTTCTGGAATCTCTGCAGGGTGTAAAGGTGGGATGATTGTTTTCAGGACCTTATCACTAGTGGCACAAATAACACAATCCCTGAATGTTTCAACAATTTCTTTGTCCATACTGGGCCACCAATAAACAGCACAAATCCTTCTCTTGGTGACCGTTTGCCCCAAATGGCCCTCATGATCAGCTGGAATTATACACCTTCTGAGCAAAACCGGAAGAATAATCTTGTCACCCCTCATAATGACATCTTCATCCTCTAGTGTAAATTCCTTTGATATCTTGAAATATGGTTGGACACTGGGATGCGGAACAGATTCCATTGACCATTCACTAACAACACACTCACAGACTTTTTTCAAAATCTCATCTTTGTCCATAACCTTCATCCATTTATCTCTCCCAAAAGAACTCTCCAAACACAAATCCACTGCTGCTATAAGGCATTCTTGGTCCTCTTCCTCAGGTTCTATTTTGGGCACACTCAGCAGAGAGCTTAACAAATATTCTGCCCTTATATTCCTTCCACCAGGGATGTGTTCCACCTCAAAATTGTATTGAAGAAGTTTTGCACTTAGTCTTGCAATCATTTCCAAAACACTGTGCATAATCTTGCCATGCTCCAGGATATCTCTAGTAGCAACCAGAATGTATCTTGAAAGACACCAAACCATTAATGCCCTTAGGTATAGACTCCATTATCTATTGGAAGATGGACACCGCAGACACTAGACCGAAAGGCATCCTTTTAAATTGAAAAATGCCCACTGATAAAAGCAGTAAGGTGCCAGCATGATTAATCCAGTTCCACCTGATGATAAGCAGATGCTAAATAAATCTTGCTAAACACAGAGACGCCTGCAAAACTAGATAATATGTCATCAATTCGAGGTAGGGGATGTGAGTCAACCCAAATCACCTTGTTCAAACTACACAGGTCAATGCAAACCCTAAGAGCCCAAGTTTTCTTCCTCGCAATAACCAATGGGGAAAGATGTAGGGAGGACTCCATGGGCTCATTAACACCTTGGATCCACATCTTTTCCCGAATGTTGGCTAGCTCTTCCCTGATACTAAATGGCAACATCCTAAGTTAATATTTAACAGGTATCGAATTGTCCCAGAATTTGATCTTATGTCTGAACCCACAAACCTTTCCTAAGATTTCGTCAAAAACTTTGAGAAACTTCACCATACACTCATTGCCGGTGTCCATACAACCCTTGTTGACCAACGGCCCATGTACTTCCTTGCCCAGTCTCAAAGTTAACCCAAACAAACCTCGGTGATACCACCCTAAAATGTTAAGTCCTTTATTTGTAACATACATTTTTCCTTGAATGATCTTCTCATTGAATTGGAGGGTAGATTCAAAATATCCAACCAACTCAATTATTGTCCCATCATATGTGACCTGCCACCTGTCTGGAGGCAATAAAACCTTGTTGTCCCATGTGTTCTTAAACAATTCCTCAGTTCTAATGTTCATTTTAGCCACATATTTTTTTTTTGCTAACAGATGGATTCTTGTCACCTCTATTAGTATCACAATTTTTCTTCTGGACAACCCTTACTGGAATCCTGACCAAACGTTGCCCCAATACGTTCCTTGTTAATCAACTGTCTCAAACTTTTATTTATATATTTTGATATTTTTGACAATGTCAATTGTCTTGTTTAAAGATGGATTTTTATAGGTAAGAAGTTTCCCCTACATCTTCTTCTCCCAGCATCTGACTGCAATATTATCCCTGAGCAATTGGTCCATGAAATGAAATCTTCAAACTCACAGTCAGCAGCTAAGACGCGTAAATCTGCCACATATGAATCTATCGACTCCTCCTGGTGCTGTTCTCTTGTGAAGAATGTATGTATGATTAAAATTAGACTAGGCATAACATCAGATTGTTTTTCTAACTTCCGAACTGCCTCTTGAAATACATCCAATTCTTCTTCATCATCAGACGCTCGTTGAATTGGAAGAAGATGTTCAAAAATATTTTGTCCCTCAAGACCTAAATTGTGCTCAAGAAGAAACCATTTCCTTTCTGGACAGTAACAATTTCCTCCCACAGCCCGTGAATATTTTTTAAATGCCCTAAACCAGATTTTCCATTTAATAGATGGTTCACCTGGAGATTGTAAAAATGGAGGTGGTGGATTTACTCACTGCATGACAAAACAGTAGGGACAATTAAACTGGCAAAAAAAATATATAACCACTGGAAATATAATGTATGATGATTAAATAATGGTAACTAAAAATGTATACCCTTATTTTTAATAAGCCCAGGCAGCGCTAAAGATTAACATAATCATGGGTATATCTATAAACATGAGTATATCTCACAGTGTGCGTGTCACTGAAAAAATAATTAATTAACTCTCTGTTTTATGCAGAAACATAGGCACCTTGTATTGTGCATGTCACTGAAAATAAGATTAAATGAAAATTAGTGTGCATGTCACTGAGGGAAAATCCTTGTACACGGCGTATTTCAAATCAATAAACCCATTGTAGTGGACATGTCACTGTAGGAACACGCAACAGCCAAGAGACTCACGTTTCTCTATTAGCTGATAGAAATCACTGTGACACGTCATATTTTCAGTGTGGGTATCACTGTCGGCCTTTACTAAAGCTGGATTGCAAAGACCAATCTCACACAAATATATGATGTTACATCGCGGTCTTCACACCGACTTTACAACGACTTGCGCTGGAGGGCGTTTGACTTAGGAATAGTATGATTTACCATTACAACTCCAGCCTACGTTACAGATGGGAAGGTGGTGGAATAGTAAATCATACTATTCCTTAGCTTAGAGCGCCATCCAGCACAAGTCATTGTACTGACTTGCGTTGTAATGCCCGCGTTGTAAAGGTATTGCGGTGTGAAGACCGCGATGTAACCGATGTTTCCCATCTCACACAAGCTCAAGACTCTGCCAATTACACTGTCATACAAGAGAGTGCGCGCATCACTGAAAGAAAACAGAAACACGCTGGTGGCTCTCCTTAGCCAATCACTGATCATGTAGACAGCTTGATATCATAGAGGGAGCTTTCCTTTCACTGCAAGGGCGAAGAAAAGAAAGGAAAAGAAATCCTTCTCACATGAATAACTAAGCTGACGCGCGTTCCACTCTCATGTCAATTGTTCGTGGAGACAAACACATTCCATGAGTGTGCTCTTGGAAATTTGATTCCGCGCTCTTGTAACAAATGCACGTAGAGACAGAACACAGTAAGTGAGTCGAGTAATTTGATCCCACTCGCTTCCCAACTGTCATCCGAGAACGTAGACTGCTCACATTTCAATAAAATAAAATATCTCACAAAACTTGGTCACACACTTTTCGTGTGGGTGTTTGTAAATATTGTGAAAAGTTATAAGTTGACCATATGAAGGTAGGGTCTCTCGGTGCTAGTATTTAACGAATGTATGAATAGTGTTATGAAATATTAAATATCGCAAAATGAATTATGTGTCTTCTGTGATTTATTTCTGATGGTTATTGGCCCTAAGGGCACTTGGTCATTTTGTGATGCTGCAGAATGTGGTCATCAAAAGGTGAGTTTCAGTTGTGGACCCCCGCAGACACCCTAAGCAAAACCACTGCTATGTTTATTCAGGCCAGTGATAGGTAGGCAGCAGGCACAGCATAAAGGTCCTAGAAGCAACCTTGACCTCAGGATCACAGTACTATCCTTTGGGAATACATCTAGGATATATACTATTTAGGAGTCTACTGGCTGCTGCTGCCACCAGTTGCATAGTTACACGAAAGCCCTTTCTGGTGTCTACTGAAAGGGGCAATGAGAGTCCCTGGATTGTCTCTTGAGTCCCCTGAACCCATTGTAAGAGGGATAGCGGTAGCATTACTTAATGGACATATTGCTGTCAGATGACTCTTAAATCTCCTCCCTGCTACACAGAGTTGTAAGGCTGTAAAATGTCACAGTTTCACCAGGCAAGATGTATGTTACTCTGCGTTTTTACTTGCAATGGATGCTAATTGCAGGACATTTTAGTGTATGTGTGATATACAGCACCTGCTCTATCCCAGACAGTGTATTTTTCCAAAGCCAGGCTCCACACTGAGGGACATGTAGGCAATCAGACCCGAGTGTGACACAACACCAATCCAATGTACCTGGTAAATGTGCACATTGTGTGCATTTATGCCAACTATTTCCTCTCTGCTTGTTTCTTCCCTTGTGACGCTCAATGCCATAAACGTTTCATTTTCTGCCATGCTGCTTCATGCCCTGTATTGCTGTGCCAATGTTTTCCCTCTGTTACAATTTCCATACCATTCTTCACTTCATTGAGCACCAGGTATCAGCATTAGGTTTTCCGGTGTGCCACAATTATGTATATTTATTTATTTCTGTAAATATGTAGTGCAACCAGGTCCAGAATTGGTATGAAAGCCATTTGCATGGAACAATGGACTAAGAGGGGTGATGCATTAAGATTGGGAGTGACGAGGAAAGCCATAAATAAACCCACAGGGAGTTACACCCAGTGGTCATTGTTCCCATGAAAAGTTACTTTCCTGCACGTGAAATCTTACATCTGGGGATTACTAGGTCCTTGCTTCTTAAGCCTTGGGGTCTGCATTAGAGGACCCGGAGTTCCACTAAGTATGGTGGACTGTTGTAGTGTGTCCTTGTGAGGACACAGTTTGATGCCAAAGGAGGTCATAAAGAATAGGACTGAACTGGAGCTGGCAGTATCATCAGTGGAGCTAGGTGGGATGCTGGATGCCAGGTGTTGTGTCCCATTAACCTTGAGCTTTTCCTTGTGGTGCTTGCATTCCTCCGTGCTCTTGACTTATTTTTCCAGTATTCCTCTCCACTTCTTATTGAGAAGTTGAGGTCTCCTATTTGAATTTGTATGGGATATATGCAAATGCTTTGTATGGATTCATTTTTATAATTTTCCATGCATAGGGTGATTGACAAGGCAAGTGATGCCGGGGTTCTGTGATGTTGTTCCGGCAGAGTTGCATTTGGCATGTGCAGCTGCTGTCCCTGTTGTTTCTTGGTCATTTTGCTCAAGATGTTCAGGCAAAGATTTAGGCATGGGGAAAATTTTAATGATTGGATTTGTACCCACCTTTAAGGTGCTTACTGAACTGGTCTCCAATGACGGCACTTCAGTGCTTAAGTTGAGCCGGTTGTTTCTGGTGCTTGGCACCGGTACTTAATCGTCAACACTGGCGCTTATAGCGCAAACTCGACCCAAAGGTATTGGAGCACTTTTCATGAGCACCAGTTAAGGACACATTCATTTCTTGTAGGCACAGGAGTTTAAGTGATTTGAGCAGAATCACAGGATGCTGAGCCTACGCTGAGACTTAAACCTGGTTGCCCAGCGCCACAGTCAGCAGCTCTGGCCATTATGCCACATTCTCTACCCACTTTTAGGGTTTTATGATTAGTAGTCAGTTCTGCTATAGGCCGCGCTAATCGGAGCATTGGGCTGGTGCAAGCTGCCTCCTTATGAGAACCCTGGCACTTATTTTTTCACAAATTAACCACTGGGTCCTTCACTGGGGTCCCTGTTTAGAAATCGATAGTCCTCAAGTCTATATTTCTTGTCTGGTGTAAGGCAAGGTACCCTGCTGTTGTCCAAATGGATGGCTGTTGTCTTAAAGTTGATGTGCAACATGCGGATTGTAGCCCGATGTTCCAAGGGTACTTCATGGATTAAGAGTAGTGGGGATACGTACTCACACATTCATGCAGGGTGTAATGTGCAGCCATAGGAGCCCCTTTTCATAATCACTCATTTTCAAATTGATTGGTTTTCACAGGAACCAGGTCTTGTAAGATAACATTCTCCAAAGATCTGTTCACTTTCAAAAACTGTTCCTTTACTATAAGTACTGTGAAATAGCGGCAAAAACCTAAGCCCACTCCAGCATTTTATTAACCCCTTCGCTGCGGTGCGAATTCCGCCACAGCGCTGGGGGGGTTTGGGGGCAGCACGGTGGCGCGGTGCTCATGACGGAACCGCGCCGTCATGAGTCACGGGCGAGCTGTGCTCATGACGGCGTGGTTCCGTCACGACTCCGCCCACTCTCTAATTCGCCCGCACAGGCGGGGAATTCGAGCCGCGTGGGAGGAGCGGCCGCTCCATGACGGAACCACGCCGTCATGAGCACACGGTGCCCGTGGCTCATGACGGCGTGGTTCCGTCAAGGGCACACAAGGGGTTAAGAAACATTAATGCATGCTTTACAAAGAACTGATTTACTCCTCTGTTAATATACTCTGTCCAATATATATTGCCGTTTAGGTATCTTTCGTAAGTGCCTGCCATTGCTAGATAGAGAGCAAACCCATGTTAAATATGTAGTCCATATAACTTAAACAATAAGGAAAAAACGTGTTTGTCAATTACAGCAATGCTCATTATAAACTTTGTTAGCAAACAATTTGACTCAATTTTTCTCACTTTACCTGAGAAGGCGTGTGAGATTTGCAACATCCATCTTTCCTCGGTTATCTGTAATTGGGTGTCAGGATTTTTACTAGGGGAAGTGTAAAAGGGACCTCTGTAATATTGCCATCTGGTATGTCGTTAATAGGCAGAACATTCAGAGGGCTGTCACACACATGCCTTCCTCTATCAAGATTGAATTGTTGTTTTCTTTCCCGTTCAGAATAATCCCTATCCTATTGCATAATAATGCAAAACAAGGTTAACAAACATTGGGGCATATTTACAAGCCCCTATCGCCACCACAATGTTACTTTTTATGACATTGTGGTGGCGATAAGGGCTTCGCCTTATTAACAAGGCAGAGTTAAGCCACTTAACATGTCTAAAGGCAGCCTTGTAAATAAGGCACCCTCTCCCACCTACTTATACGTGAAAAAGTGGAGGGCAATTGGTGTTTTGGTGGGCGTTTCACCGCAACACCCATTGATTATGATGCTGCCCCATATTTTCAAGGGTGGCATAAATATGGGGCAGTGCCAAAATTAAGGCCAGGGAAAATCCAGTCTTACCCTGGCGTAATGAGTAAAAATGTTTAATTTCTCCTAGTTTTTACTGTTTCCATGTGTGCTGTGTTGTGCAGAACACATAGAAACAGCAAAAGGCCATTGATTGTTAATGTGGAGGACGATGTCTCTTCCTGCATATAAACAATCATTAAAAAACAACACGTTTTGCAACTCCTATGTGTGTTGCATTAAGCAGCACACATAGAAGTTACAAAACTCAATTTCAGATTGTTTATATGCAGGAAGGGGCACCTTCCTGCCCAAAAACAATCTTTCCCTGCAATCCAGGCACCCTTGCACTATGGTGCAAGGGTGTCTGCGTTGGTGCTGGTGGACTAAATTAGCACCAGTGCAGGGGGAAATGCAGGGTTGCACCGTATCCTTGTAAATACGGTGCAGCCCTGCGTTTCAGTAGTGGCTGAGTGCGGCAATAAACCAAGGAGGCTAATGCCAGGCCCCGTCACTTCCTTGTAAATATCCCCCATTGTTTTTGATCAAGATGGTGAATTTTTCAAGTTGTATTCATTTTTCTTTGAATGATACTCAACAAAAAATACATCGCGACCAATTTCTAATGGACAAATATTTCTCCACGTGCACGTATATGTTTCCGTAGTAAATGTAGGAGGGTCAATGAGGAGTGTCTAGCATACGGGGAATATTTACTCGTAAATGGCAGGGGTTTGGGGAAATTTGAGGTGTGGTTTAGGGAGAGACTTGCTAATACAAACACACCCACAAAAGAATAAGACCCTTGCAATTCACAAACTACACTTTAAACTTGGTACAGCCCTAAAGGTATCAAAACACAAAAAACAAAAATGGAATCTGTGGCGGGGAACACTTTTAGCTATGAACTTTCAGAAATCAACACACTCCTGGAAAAAACAGTGCATTAATGGCCTAACACTGAACACTGACAGTTTCAATACTTGCTCTATTGGGTTTCCTAGTCAATTAACCAAGTGCAGAGCTCATGGAGCGTAGAACCTTTCAGTGGTCCATAATCTCAGGCGATGTCCTACAACAGTTTTGCAGCTTGGATCAGTTGGGAAAGATATCATGGTGAAGTATCTTTGTGGGCTAAAGAAGCATAACATGGGAGCAGGTGCTGAAGAAGGCCAAGAAGGTTGGTTCTTCCTGGGATCAAAGTGGCAACCTGTCCAGGCCAGGCATTGCGATGTTGAAATCCTGCACAGTTCTTGTTCATTTCTTCTCCTGCAAACATGGCTTCTCCTGAGCTTGAAGCACACAGATCTTACCACAAAGTATATGTGCACGCAAACTAAGGTCTCCCATGAAATGTCGATCCAGTGCCATCTTATCAATGTTTGAGGCTCCGGGGAAAGTCATATTTTGGGTAGCATGTTAGCCTCAAATTTGAATTTATTTCTCACTTTCAGCAAATTCAAGCCATTGTGATGCCAACCAATTTTAAATTAGCCAATAAACTTTCGGAGATGGGACACACAAAACAGCCAAATGCTCAAGCTTTAAGATGTCCAGTTTACAACAGTAGGTAAGAGTGACTTGATGGATTTTAGGTGGACTGCTGAATACTATTAAAATGTGATATATTCACATGGCGATTATTTGCCAGATACTCAAAATCAGAAATAAAACTTCCCGTCCAAAAGGCATTCTTGTTGCAATGGAGAGAATCATAACACAATTATCACTATTCCATCAGGTAAAATCTCATAATTTTCATCTTAATCCCCTTTCTCTGCCTTGTCCTTCATCTCCTTTTAGTATGTGTGCACAGCTTTCACTAGACAATGGCAGACGACTCTGATGAGTAAGAAAAATGGAAGTGGGCCTGTGACAGGAGAACACTGACAAAAAGAGAACGGCATGGGCACAGAGCTGTAACAAAGCTCAAGGTAGGTAGAAATAGAGATAAGGTTAATATATGATGAAGGTGAGAGGCATATAAGGTGACAGGAGAGAGATGAGGTAGCCAAAGATACAGAGCAGTTGAAAGAGGAACATGTAGGTACAAAAAGAATTTAGGGGCATATTTACAAGCAGGCGATACAAAATTATCGCCGCTTTTGCAGCCGTTTTCGGTCGAAAAGCGGCGATAATTTTATCGCCTAATTAGCAAGGCCATGCTAGCGCGTGAAACCTTGCTTTAGCGTGGGGATTCTTTACGCCCAGCTTTGCATCTCTATTGAGATGCAAAGAGGGCGTTCCTGACCAAACATGACAGGAGAAATGTCGCTAAGCAAGATTTCTCCTATCATCAAGCCCCACGCTATGAAGCATAGCGTCAGGAAAAGTAGCGATAACCCCTGTTATCGCTACTTTCCTTACACCTGCTTCAGGACGGACTTAGCCATGATATCCTATGGAGGGTGGATATCATGGCTAAGTGTGTGAGTTCCTATCAGCAAGCTAACGCCACATTGCGTGAGATTAGCGCTGGGTTTCCAGCGATAATCTCACGTTGGCAGTTAGCGTGAGGATTTTTATCGCTGAGGAGATAAGCGTTGCTAATAGTACGCTATCTCAGCGATAAAAATCCTCGTTACCCGGCGATAATTATCCTCACGCTAAGAGCGCTGAGCGATAATTATCGCCGGGTGTTGCTGATATGCCCCTTAGAAAGATAGGTAGGGTTTTCGGGTGAAGAAGTAAGAGCAAGAGATAGTGAGAAGAAAATGTAATGAGATGAAGAGGGGTTGGAAACATTCTGGGGAGGCAAAGAGAGATGTATGGTAGAATGTGATGTGAGTTAGAAAGAATGAACATCCGAAAGAAGCAGAGAGTTGAGGTAGGGGGAGAAATATGTACACAAGCAAGGTAAAGAGAGTGGTGAGGTAGAGAGAAGGGAAAACATGTGAAGAGGTGAAGAAAAACAGCTTAGGCAAGGAGAGTTGTGAAGCAGAACAAAGAAGTGCAGGGGAGCGAGTAAAATGGTGAATTTGAAAAGCACAGGTGCAGTTCAGAAAATGTGGTTGATGCAGAGGTGGAGAGAGCTGAAGGAAAGAAAGTATTAGTGACAGACTGTTGAGTTATTGATCAGGAGTGAAACTACAGAAGGCTTTGAAGCAAAAGATAAAAGCAAGAGGAGGTAAAGCTAGAAAAAAAGAGAAAGTTAAAGGTAGTAAGAGAGATGTCGTTGGGGACAGAGGTATAAAAAGAGAGGGGAGGTGGAGCAGTGACATGGTTAACTAATGTTAAGGACAGTTGACGGGTTAAGTAGTAAGAGAGAGTTGAGGTAGAGAGATGAGTTAGTGAGAGAGAGAGAGATGTGATATGGAGAGTGAGATGAGGTTCTGAGAGAGTGGGAGAGGTGTGGTAAAGAGAGATGACCAGCAGCGGCCCGTGCAGGTTAGAGCAGTGGGTCGTGGGGCCGGGTTTAGGGGGGATTCGACAGACGATCATGAGGGAAAATTAAATATATTATACATTTTCCCTTGTCGTCTGTCGAAATCTCCCTCCACCTGGCCTGACTGCCCCACCACTCTTACCTACATGTGCCGCTGCTGGAGATGACAAGTGATAAAGAGGCGAGGTAAAGACAAAGATGAGATTGAGAATGAGGTGAATTAGAAGGAAGAAAGATATATGAAGTTGAGATAGAAATAGCAGTGAGACTGCCTAGGATCTGCCTTCTTCTGCAGCCTCCCATCCATTCTTTTGCCGGTCAGCGCTGGGACGCCCCTTTGCTGGGGCAGCTATGCGCTATACAAAATCATGTAGCATAACATAACATAACATGACAATTTGGCTGGGCCTCTAAGGCTGGCAAAACCGTCATGCACACTTGGCATGTTCTCCATTGGACTGTGTTACACAGCCCTGTTGAAAAAATGCCCAGCCTTCCCAGGCACTGCCTGAGCGTCCAAACAGGACGCTCATGCCAATCACAATGATGCTCCTGCAGCTTCGTGATTGGCTAGGAAAGCCCGGAACCCTTAGTGCTTCTGGTGCTTCCAGCAGAGGAGGAGAGGCGTGCAGCACCGGGAGAGACGTGCCGCAGAGAAGGTACGTTTTGTTTTGCTTAATTCACCCCACCACACTACCGCCATTGCGAGTGAGCTGCCACTGGAAGCATGTTGTGTTTTGGAAGTAAAATCTGAACAGAAGACTGCAAATCTCAACTGATACATCATATATGAGAAAGAGCAGTTGTGTAGAGTATAGCGCGCCTGCCTCCTGAGCACCAAATCACAATAGAAAAGAGAGACATTGGCTACTTTGTGATGCATGAGAGACTGAAAAAAAGCACTCTAGCGTTGTTCTGCTGGGGGTAAATTTAAAGTTGCGAGCCAAGCAATCTCATTCTCATTAAAATAGGATTAAAAAAGACAGACGAGACAAACAATACCAAATAGGGGGAGCATCTGACGAATTTGAAAAATTTACCTTTACCTAAAATCTTCTATCTCAGTCACAAAATGCAAAATTATCCAGTTTGACTGACAGAGAGTGAATGCTGACTTTTATCAAGGTAAGGACAAATAGCGTTGAAGTAGCAACAATATTTTTGGTCGAGGCAAAGCCATATTGCATGGTTGACTAAGCAACACAAAAGAAATAGAAAACACTTGCCCTTACATTTTTATTCTGACAAAAGTGTGAAGAACATTCATGCTGGAGTCGATCGTTTAGGGCCTTCTAGGAAGCACAACAGCTTAACATCAATAAGCGAGCAACAGGGGACTTTATACTAACTATGGGGCCGATTACAAGATTGGTGGGCTGACCGCCATATTATGAGTTGGACAGTAGGACCGCCATAGATCCGTGATCCCTGGTGGTCTTGCAGTGGTCTGAGGCCTGATGTATGCTGATGATGCTGCTGCGGCACCGCCAAGCATATTATGAGTTTCCTCATGACCACAGTTTTCAAGGCATACTAAACCCTCTTCAGAAGCCAGTTGGTGTTTTTTGCACACCAATGGTTTGTGACCAGGGCTTCATTCTCCAAAGTGACTGATGTACCAATGAGTGACAGCACTAAATGCTGTTTCACAAGAAGTTGCAAAACCTCCTGTTTCATTAATATTGAAGAGGTAGCAGGCATTTAGCAAACTCCTACAAATGCAGGCACGAAGGCCTAAGAGGGATAACAGGTTTTCATGCTTGTATTTACAATTCCTACATGTGACATGTTACCTTTTTTTCCTTAAAGCAGCCCCTGTCCCTTAAAGAGACAGGTGCTGATTTAAAGATAAAAGTGCACAAGTAAGAAGTGGTGTCACCACTGTCTACTACTCCCAAGGTCACCCACCAAAAGTAGGGGCTTTATTATTACAATAGCTTCCATTTTGCACATTGGTTAACGGCCCATGTTAGATGCCTGGAATCTTTCAGTGGTGTGGAAACCCAACTATGGCGGCAAGCCACTGGTCCACTGCATTGCGAATCTCAAATAGGAGAGGAACGCCCTTTCCATGCCCCCCATACGCTGGTTGGAATCTGTCTATAAGCCATTTTTATGATTAGCAAATACTTCTCCCCCTTTCTACAGTTCAAAGCCATAAACGTTTTCCATCAACACAATTAATAAACAACATTAGTAATCAATCAGTACTAATAAAAACGTGTCCTATGATACAGCCCAGAAGCATTTTGAATATTTATATACAATAAAACATATAATTAAAATACGTTTAAAAATGAGCAATATTATAAAATCGATAAGATCAATACAAAACATCATAATTTAATAGCTTGTCATGTTTTTGCCCATATCTGTCCCAAAAGCTTTGCCCCAAAAACTTTGCTGTAGCACAAGCATTCAATGCAGAGGGATCTGATCTTAGTATTCTCAAGGCAGTGAGGTGGCACAAATTCCCCATAAGCCTGCATACAGGTGGCTACCAAGCTAAGGGAATCTGGGCATAGGCCGGGCATACAAACAGCACATGTGGCACAATCTCCTCCTGTTCAGCACAATAGGGACAGCGTCCATTATCAAAGCCCATTCACTTTACCGTAAAGGACTTTGGAATGAACGTTCCCTACTCTAAATTGATGATATAGTTTCTTATGTAATGGGTTGGTGATTAAGTCCCAGTATATCTCCAGCTCATGCGCTACTTTAAAATTAAAAAATTCCCCTGTCAGTGAGGTGCCTACCACATGTTGTTCCTCCCTCTGTATTTCCAATGCCCAGTGCTGTTGTTTCAGTAACCCTTAGAAGGAAAGGAACCCTTAGCTGGATGGTACCAGAGATTACCATAGCCTAGGGAAATCAACTGCTCATTGATCGAGGACAACCAAGATACTTCATGGAATCTGTCAGCATTGATAACATCTTGTAATGCAGCAGCATAATGGCTCCCATAGTTTACCCATAGTCTCCACCAGAACAACAGGGCACATAAAGGGGCCTTAAGGGCAACCTTTTTAACACCCATGTCCAAAAATAGGGTATACAGAGGGATATTGGATGGGAGGGAGACCAGAACTCATAAAAAACCTTTTTAGACCCTTCAAAGCAGAGAATTCTACAAAGCCCTACAGTTCGGTGCGATAAAGCGTAGCACCATTAGCCTTGGCCACATACACCTGGAGGCCAGGTTTCATTGGTATAGTAAAGGATATATGGTGTCCTTCAATATAGCTCCAGTGATCTGTCTCTGCTTTAAACAGGCCATTTCAATGTGTGAGTTGACCCACTCCTCTCTAGGAAGCTATCTCCAAGCCTCAGTTTACCCTTGGCCATTTTTCACGGTGCTAAAAACCATAAATTTAGTTTTTGCTTCATTAATTTCCAGGCCGTGATCCTGGCATAAACCACAACATTTATTCAAGAGAGTTTGGAGGCCACTCAAGGTTTTTGAGATTAAAAGAGTGTTGTCCACAAACAACAGTATGGGGGGTCTTAGTATTAGTCTATTAGATATGGCTGGGATATCCACTAAGGAGAAAGGGTAGGAGCCAATACACATCCCTGCCTCATATCATTTGTCACTAGCATCCTATCTGTCAGTTGGCCCTGTAGCCCCATCTAACCCTAGCAAAGTTGTTCTCATGAAGCCTGATGAGTAACGCTGAAATTTCATGAGGCATACCCATCCCCTGCAGAACCTGCCCCAGCCTTAACCTTGGGACCAGGTCAAACGTGGATTTAAGATTGACAAAGGCAACAATCAAGTTGCCCCTGCTGATCAACATGTCTTCCAGTATATTAAAACAAACCAAAAGACCGGTCTACAGAGGCTATTTTGACTCTAAATCCCATTTGGACTGGGCTAATAATATCCCTTTCGGATATCTATGCTTGAATTTTTAAGGAGATCATGCAACTGAAAACCTTTTCTATTAAATCTCTAAGGCTTATAGACCAGTAGTTAGTCGGTACGGACTTATTCCCTTTTTTGTATACCGGAGTCACTTCAGCTTCCTGCCATGATTCTGGGATAGGAGCCCCCATTGCAATGACATTAAATAAAGCTAATAAGTAAGCTCCTCAAATGTCATTATCATGTCCTAGCATATCTATGGGCAAACCATCTAGGCCAGGAGGCTTTCCTCTCGCAAAAGAGGCAAGAGAATCAATAACTTCCTCCTTTGTTAATGGAGGGATATTGAAATTCTGGGGGCTACTATAATGCAGAATGCCATCACTGGTTCCAATGCTCTCCTAATGTTAGAAAGCGGAGAAGTGCAAAAAACATTCAATGGCTGGAGCATGATTTACTGGTTCGAACCCTGTATTGGTCGCCCCACTGACAAACAACTTCCAGAACCATGTTTGGACTCTGGCCAAACAAGCCTCTGATAGTTTACCCCATCTATTGTTATTCAACTCTTTCTTAGTCCTCAGCAAGATAGGCTTATACTATTTCCTGCCTTTCACAATCATACTTTGGTTTCAAATGTAATCTTCCATGCCAGAGAGCGTCTAGCTTCCCTACACTCCATATTAAACTATTAAACCACAGATTGTTCTTTTGGTGGGTGGGCCTTCTCGCTACAGTAGGGAAAATTACAAGATGGGCTGCTATTGCCTGCAACAGCTCTTTATGTACCTCAGAAAAATGTATGGGAGAGCCCTTGCCCATACTGATTTTAACTGGCCATAGTGTCACCTCCACCTAATTGCTAATATTTGTCAACATCTCTGGTTTCGCACTGACCTGTCACCACTTTAGCCACACCCTATCCAATGTGTGTACAACATTATTAGTGATAGTTAATGTAGCTGGTTCTTTTACATATTTATAAAGGAGTGAAGACATCGTAAGGAACCAGGGGTTGTGCTCTCTCTCCAGTCTTTCATGCACTTCAATATCATCAACTCGAGACCACAATCTTAGGCGAACCAGAATATAGTCCATACGACCTTTGGCCAGATGATTATTAAAAGTGCATGCCGCTTTGGCGTCAGATTTAGTGCGCCCATTAGTGGCCCATCCTCCAAGTTCAAGAGAGAGCATCTGTTGTGGAGCCTGGGCCCACCTTTGAATTGGCGTAAGCTCCAACTGGGGACTAGACCACACTTCGTCCTCTTCTGTTGTGATCCCAATATCATCAAAATCAAGTGGCTCATATGTCATATTAAAGTCCTCAGTGAGAATTAAGTGGGGATGTGATGCAAGGCTGCTCAAATATGCTTCAAGTGCATGTATGGTTCCTGATTGTCGACCACCTCTAACCCCTCATGCATGTTAAAAACAACTACCCAAAATGTCTTCGCTCTTCCTACTTCCAGGCCCAGTATATCCGGGCAATCAATGTTTAATAAATCAATCTGGCATTTTAAAGACAACCTCACCCATATTAGTAAGCCCCCGCCCCCCACATGGGTGTTCCAAATTTACGTGGTGTGGCTAGAATATAATACACTAGGTATCCTACTCTGTATAAAGGTTCAATGGACCAAGTTTCTCGAAATAGGCATGCATCATGCCTGTCAATAAAATCACACCATTGTATTTGCATCGACTTAGCCCAAAGTCCCGCCACATTCCACAATACTATGGAGCCATGACCTGTTCTGATTATACCCTCTTGCACGGTGTTATTCACTTTTGTACCTTCCCTCTCTTTGTTTCCTGGTCTTAATCAATCAATGTTTATATAACAATATTTGTCAAGAAGTCTATACAAATGTCTAACGTTGAAGAAATCAAAACTTCCTTTACCTCTTCTAAACTCTGATGTGTTGCCATGTTAATTTCAAAGTAATGTACTTCTGCATTAAGCTGGGCAATCAGGTGAAAGTAATGTGAATAGATTAGGCTAGATGTCTTGGACTGACAGTCAATGAAAACCTTTCCATTCACGCATTAAAATAAGGCTGCGGAACAGCAGTTCCCTTGAAAATAGGTGTTTAGCTCATATGATAAGCAGTCAGAATATTTAGAAATAAACATGACCATCAACAAAAAGTTTAATACTCTTATAATAAGTGAATGTTGTTATTTCTTTTAACTTGAAGTTTGAAGAAGATCATGGAGTACATGCAACTAATATTTGAGTGGAATCTGGTGTCAGGGATTGTGGAAAGATAGTTTTCCTTTGCAATTCATTTACACTTTTTTCAATGAGAATGCCCATCACCCCTTTAGCAAGAGGTGGAGGTAACATTATTTTGATTCCTAATCCTTACCAGCGAACTAGCTTAGGGAATAGCAGTCCAGGCCCATATATTGAGTTCTGTAAAAGATGCACCTTTTATTTAAAGCGATTCAAGGCAACAGTCACTAACAATAGTCTCCAAAAAACAAACTATTAAGTTTAGATGTGTATGCCCTGACCTAACATAGTTAGACCCCCTGCTCCACCACTTCATAGTTGCTTTATGATCTGGTCAGGAATAATGATTATGTTGGGAGAATTAATTTGTGCTCTGTGGCAACCCCCTTAGCGAATTATTCTAAGGTGTTTCCCTCAGCAACGAGGAAAACCCTGTCCTCATACTCTTTGCCAAGTTTCTACGTCCTGTGGGTGGGCAATTGCTTATTTGCATCTTCAGAGTCTTCAAGAATGTGCAAGTCCCAACTTCCAAATCTCGTAGATGCTGGGTCTGCAAAGGCTGTCGCAAGGTGTTCTGAAGCTGAAGAATAGTGGTACAGCCTAGTGTGGAACTCTTGAAGACTTCATGCAAAAGGCTGTCCACCAAACACCATGGCTATGAATCCAGCAGTTCCATGTTCATAGACATCTGTCTTCTTTTCTAGCCTGTCCTAGTTCCTTTAGTACTCAGTCAGTGAGCACCACCTTACATTACTCAAGGTCAGCATTGTTTTCTTCATTATAGGCACCGGAAGATTAAGTAATTTGCTCAGAATCACTGAATGTTGAGTCGACGCCAGGATTTAAAGCTGGTTCACCACTTTTAAAGCTCGCAGTTCTTGCCATTATTATTTTCTGCAAGAAATGCAATACTGTGATTCATGGTGATTATTTAACAGGTTTCTGAGGGGTGTTTTAACACAGTATAGATGCTTTAATATCAACCTGCGCAAATAGTTACTCACCATATCGACTAACATTATATCTTCAAGGTAAACAGATATAGAGTAAAATAGAGTAAATCTATACTCCCCCATAAATACTTACCTTGATAATACAATGGTATTTTATTTTGTGAAGTCAATATTTTGTGTAGGCCAATATTGAAACCATATTATTATGATGTACAACCACAGTTGACTTTTTAAGTTAAAACACGTATAAACTCAGAAAAACGAGATTAATTAAATCTTAATTGTTCAACTTGTGCAATAAATACTGATTGCCAGCAGGTGAAATTAGGTGAATTTGCAGAAGTCACTAGCAGCTTGAGTTTCAAGAGCAGCTGGAGGTGTAAGGCTTGTAGCACAATTTAAAAAATCCCAATGTTTTACAAGGTACAGTAAAAATTGTCACAAACTATTAACAAGATACAATTAAATGATTAAATATGAAAATCTGAATAACTATAAGAAATGTCATTCTACAAGACAATATGTTAAATAGACGTATTTTGTACTAGAGGTCCTCACTGCATTATGTTCGAGGTAGGAAGGAATATGGGGAAGTTGGCCAGAAGTAGTGGCTGAGATTGATTGCTTCAAAATGGCACAGATGATGGCCTTAGCATTTCTGTTAGAAGATCTCTCTATTCCAGGGTTCTCTTGAAGTCATTCGAAAAAGTACACTACAGAAAATCGCATAAAATCATCAATGAAACTTATACAAAATTAATTCGGGATAATCCTATACATCATAAAATATCAAGATAAAAACATCCTTCTTTATATAATGAAAAATTTATTTTGTAAGAAATAAATGTTGTGCATTAAAAAATCCCAATAAACATTCTTTTTAAAACAATTAAAGAAAAACTAAAAAAAATCATATCCTAACAGCCCTTCCCTTCCTTTCCCTAACCACCGTAACTAAAAAGCTGGCAATGTTAAATCTTTACCATGTAGTATTCAGCATCTGTAGGTAAACTAACGCTGGCCTTACCTGGCTAAAGCCCTTACCATTCAAAATGGGAACTAAAAAATGTTTACGAATGTGAAAATAATGGTCGCAGAACATAGTAAAGTGCAAAGTGTCTTGAATAGAGAAATTATCACAGGAGCAGGAGCCCAAATCTTTTACCCTTCGCCACCACTGAGGTTCTTCTAATAGAAGGTGCAGAAGATTTAATCTAAATCTTGTTAAGAGAAAGCGGTGGTAGTGCTTTGTTATTTCATTTAGATAGGGTTCTATCGCTGGGGCTGTTTTCAGAAGAAAATGGGCTCTAACCGTTGGTTTCATTATCTCTCTGGCCTCTCCTTCAATTTGCATCATGCACAAGAAGTGTTTTTTAACCCACAGTAAGTCGTCCTTCACCTGCTTGTTTAGTGAATCAAACAGGTCGGGCACCCTAATTTGTTTGTTAGATTCTTTATATAACCTAGCCAAGGAATACAACTTGCTCTGTCCAGGGATAGACAATCCCAGGCAATCTCACGGTTCAGCTCTAGTTCTGGATTGGTCCAGATCATTATCCATCTCTTGAAGTCTAAATGTGGGGATGGGGTCCTTCTCAAACTGTGGAGTTGCCCTAATCACTCGCCCCCTTAAACTTATCACAGTGCAGTGGTGCTCTGTGCCTGAGAGATGTAATTAATCATGGCAAGGACTGCATTAATAAAAATCAATTCTTTTAAGTAGCCACAGTGAAGAATATAAGAACACACTAACACATCTAAACAACCACAATGATAGAAATTATTATGTAAAATAAAAATAAATAATTATATGGATGTAGACATGCTTTGAGCACCAATAATGTATGCTCTAGGTTGGAATTAAATATTCACCTAAGACTCTGTGGGGCGTAGACAATTAGCTAACAGTATGGCAATACTGGGCAAGACATATACACATTCCCCTCAATAACACTAGGGAATCCCATTTGCCAATAGTGCTCCTTGTGGTTTTTTTGTGTTTGGGCCTCTTTTGTACACTAGGCAGAGTAATAAGGCCTGTACTACTATATAATGATGCAGTCTCTGCTACTGCGGACTGACTTGACCTGAAGCCAAGATAATGGACTTGAAGCAGTTTATGTAAAATATGAATAAACAAACTATTGAAAGGTAACCTTAGAAATGTGGATGGTCCTCAACAGTAACAAATGGTGTTTAGTCTTAGGGTTGTGAAGTATGACTTTCTTAGCTACAGCGCAGAAATATGTATCAGTGACATTGAGTGTCACTTTGCATATCGCCAGACCATGGCAATGCTCTTATATACATAAAGAAAAATGAATTTCTAAATTGTTTACTGGACTGGAGTGGGATTGATTACAATGGAGCTTAGACTGCATTCACAGCTACTCAACAGATGGATGTGGAATATCAATTGCCCTTATTGACATATGAGAGTGTAATATTTTCAACCAGAGGTGGATTATTGGGATAATTCTGTCACGAGGGTTGCAGGTACATTTAATTAGCTGATGCCAGTGGCCAATATGTGAGAAAAGCCAGTGTTAGAGTTCCAAGCCTTCGTTGGATAAAAACAGGATGAGAAGATTGAAATGTTCGTAATAATCCTGCAAACCACCAGATAGAAGCCTACCTACTGATCAGTGTGCTGCTCAGATTGTTTTTAAGAAGGCAGGACTATCTGCAGAGCTTTATGGGAGTCCCAGGCTATTGATTTAAAGATGCAAGGAATTTCTTTGCTCTTGTGGCTCACTTTACTTTTCTGAAATTCCACCATGTGCAATTTCTTTCCTAAAGATGTATACAGGCAAATGTGTTGAAAACAGGTACCATCTCTGGACAGCAAATGGATCATACTGTAGGAACAATAGGAGGGTAGCGTGTGATACTCAGTACAGTGTAAGATGGGATGTTTCTACTATGATATACAAGGAGTGACCAGGAAGTGCCCGTGCTCAGCCACTTTTTCTCACCTCAAGATTTGGAAGTAGATAACATAAATCAATCTATTTCTTTCAGATTCAGTCTCAAGTGATAACACTGTCTTTGGTTACTGTGGATAGTCTATTTTACGTGCTGGGGAACATTGACTTTGAAAGTTGTATCCTTCAAAGGATATGCATCCAGTGATAGGTACAGGTCTGTGGAACAGTCATAGTTAATTGGAGAAACTGATGGCATTGAAAATCCTGCACTGAACGCACAAATTGTGTGGGCAAAAGTGATCTACTGTGGAATGCATGATCCTGCATTGTTGCTTATGCGTTGATCCCTGTTGCCATTGGTAATAATCCCACTTAACTGGTGTGTTAATAGCATTTGTTGGACACTGATGGAGGAAACTGCTCTAATAACCTCTACCAATAGTCACGGGCCTGTAAATAGTTGTACTGAAGTTTTCCCAAAGATTTGGATATATGTAGTTCCGCATTTGAACTTCGAACATGGAACTTCCATTCTCGAACTGGGAGGTGAATTGATGTCAAAGCCATTTAGCCTGCATTTCAGCCATAACTAACAGAAGTGCTTTGGAATGTTCAGAGCTTTTTGATTCTCCCACAAGTGAGTGTTCACTGAGGTCACAATTAACTAATTTTCAACTCAGTTGTCAATGATATTAATATCTTAGGTTCCTCATGCTCTATTCGCTGATCTTCGATGAAAGTCTATTGCCCTGTTATTGAAGAAAAGAGAAAGAATCTGTGCCCAGTTTTCCTGAATATTTTGTGGCACGTTATTAACTTAATTGTGAGGTATGTTCTGGTTTATCCAAGAAGTCCATTGGAACAGTGCAAACGCTTTGCTACTTGATCATGGGCTACAGTGTTTACTTTGATAAGGCCAACCAGGGTACACCACAATTCCTGAAGGCCTTATAGAAATTATAAAAGTCCTAAAATGTTATGATTGGGTTAAGGTGGTGTTAATTATTTTTATTGTGTTTATTGTGAGCCTGCCACATCCATAGGGTTAACATATATAGGGTTAAACATATTTTCCATTGAAGGTAGGACATAACCATGTCACATCTCTGATGTGTGCCGGTGACTTGTCTGTTTGGGATTCACCTTCAATGCTAGTGTAACACGGAAATATTCTAGGTTACATTTGTTTGAAATCTGGCGATAAAAAATAACTTGTCTTGGTGGATGTAGGAAGAAATTTGGAAATGGTTAAGTCATACTTTTTTTTGGATTATCAATTTACAAATACATTGCTCTGAGTACAACACCAAAATACATTATTTCCCAGAGCTGTTGCTGTGGTGCAAAGCTAAGTAAATTCAAATACTGTTATGTTGGCCATATCACCAACCTGATTCTAAGAGCACATGCTGGTAACAGCGAGGTAACTCAGGACCCGGATGCACAGGGGTATTCCACTCTTCAGGCTGCCCACAGTCTGTCTAAAGTCTATGGATACCTGGGAGATATAGGATTCCGATGAGTCCCACATCACATTCTGCAGTAAAGTACTCCTCATTCTTCCCTATTACTCTGGCTGTTGAAGGGCCTATTTAGGGGTAGATTAGTGGCGCATGGAGGTAGGCCATGTTGCAACAGTTTGGAGGGAAGGTGCTTAAGATAATTTTTTGGTCTTACCTAATTAACTATGATTCAAGCTATAAGAATTGTCTTTCACTTAGTTTGATGTTGTGATAAAAGAAATCCTGGGTTAAACTGGGAAATGGCCCATCTGACAAAAACTTGCAACTTTGCTGAAAGGACTAAAAGTTGATGCAACCCTTATGCAGCCCTAATCAAAGGTTTGATGTTGTTAGAAGGGGGCCTGTTCTAGCTCACAACTGCACTATTGGAAGCCTTGATGATAAATACTTAACTGAAAGCATCTGGGAATACGGAATGACAGCATGCAAGATGTATTTGGAAATAAGATGGAAATAAGATGGAAATAGACAGGTTTGATTATTTTTTTAAGATGATAGGTCCATCAAAAAGATCTGCGCTATTAGGAATGAGTACTGACCTTGAACTTAGTTGGAGGTGTAATGGAGTGGCAATATGGAAATATGACTGTAGGTGTATATGCTCATGTTTTTTGCTATGCATGTGGAGGATCAGACAAAAAAGATTACAGTGTAATGGGTCTTCTCTGTAGTATACAAGACTATTGATTCTCATACATTTGTTTAGGTCATACTGCCCATGGCAAAGGCTATATAGTAGGTCTCAATGTATTTTTTGCCTTTATTTGCACATTGAATTATAATTAAATGGCTATAACAGTTCTGAACCCATTATACTGTATTTTTATCTATGTGATTTTATGTGTTTGATACTGCGATTGTTTTTATGTGCGTTTATGGCTGCATAGGCGAATACAGATTTATAAAGTAAAGTTGTCATGCTAGGCGTGAGCACATTATGGAATGGGCCACAGAAGCGAGCGGAAGTGTTCAGCATAACTCCTTGTGGTTTCTTTTCTGTTGCGGACAGTCTCTTCTTGTCCACCATTCAAAGCCATGCTGATTGGCTTCCTGACTGCATTTCTAGGAAGTTATTGTTCCTTTAGACGACCCACCTACCTGCCAACACTTCTCCTTCAAGAACTGATGGGAATTTCCAGTTTTTCAGTTTTCTGTTCTTCTAGCACAGGGAGCTGAGAGCAGTGGAACAGAGAGCAAAGGCCACCACAGAGAAGAAATAGCCTAAAGGTGTAGCACCTAGTGCTTCACACATAGCATCAAAACCATCTACGTGTCTAGGTTGGTGTTAATTTTCCCTGCACATCCTGCCTTAATCTGTAACTAATTCAGTGTTAATCTAGCCTATTGCTGCTTCATTGACCCTGCCTTCTTCATGCACTATACTAAACTGGGCAATATTGGGCCATATTGGTTATCCACCCCAGTGTATGGTTCTTATACAGGGGACAAGCTTTCTGCAAATGCATTATGGAGCATGGAGAAGAAGGTACTCATGCACTGCATAACATGCCTGAATAAGCAGAGGAGAAATGATTGCCTCATCCGGTCTCAAGTCATGGACCTGCCACACTAAGTCTGAAACAGAAACAAAGGCAGAACCCATAATTACTCTTTATATGGGCTCAATGTAATAGTGAGCAGAAAAAGGAGAGAATAGGGGAGGACTTCAGACAACAGCACGTCTTATGATCTCCCGGAACATACGTGCCACCACTTCATGTCCCCTGTATAGGCAGGTCATGGTACATTCACTTGTGATTATTTCTCAGCTCTTATTCAGGGTACAATCAGGGCCAGCAGGGACCAATGCAAAAACTCTTTCAAAACCTATTTCTGATTCTGCTGTCCCACGTCCATGCATGAGAGATGTGAATGAATGGGTGTGGCTATCAGGGTACAGCGTTGTAGTTAGACCCTGATCTACAAATGCCTACTGTGTCATCCACATCTCCATAATTCATTCTGCAAAAAAGTGAGCTAAGAGGCAATAGTGTGAAACTTCAGAGACCAGAAGCATCTGGGGAGCCTGTCACTATGGTCAAATAACCCCCTGGCCCCAAGAAAGCATTTAGAGACACCTATGTACAACTGTACTTGGTCAGTGGTTCAGTGGCCAACTGAGCCAATAAGAAGGCCCAAAGTTGGTAATAGTCACAGAGTAGAAGAACTCTTGCCCAATTCAAGGGGAGGAGTGTCTCACCTGAGCAACACAAAATTAGTTGAACCCAATTGCCACTCCAACATCGACATTTGAAGGTGAGACCTCACGCTGACAAATCCTAACTTCCATACCCAAGGAAATACTTCCATACTTCAACCCAGCTCCTGGTGACTGGCAACCTTGATGCAGTTATCATCTAACATACAGGCCAAGTTCCAGCATCTGAATAGTTAGAAAGTGTAAGGGAATCAAGTCATCTTTTTGGGAGCCTTCACCAAGAGATATCTGATGTGACAATTTTATAGGGAATAAGCTAAAGGTTCCAGATACGGCCTGACCAGTACAGTGTCTTTTCAAACACTCCTGGAAGATTACTTTACATCACTGGCGCTTACCAGCACAGCAACTGACACTTTTTTCCTTGTGCCTCCTCACATTCACTTATCTCAGACTCCTATATGCAGACCCTTTACTCAGTCACAAACAACAACACCAAACCAAATGGTGACACAGGGCCTCCCATTTTGGAGGTGTTGTGAAGATCTGTTGCCTTGTGGGCCACCACCCCAAGATGCACACATTTCAGAATAACCAGCGGATTACACAGTGAAGCTAAAAACTGCAACACCCTTGATCAGGGATACCAGGGTGTGCCCAAAGTCACCCAAAGAGAGCCCAGGGATGCCTTAATAAACAAGAGCCTGGCATGAAACAGGGAAAAGTGGTACACAACCGTCTGTGGACACATAAGCTCATATTAGCCAGGATTTTGAGTATGCGTGGGTGGTGTCAAGATTCCATAGATTATTCATTCACAAACCTAATGCCAACTCTTAATTTGAGCCATAGCACTAAAGCTTGGCTTTAATACCTCACTGCCAATTTTGGCTTCAGACCTCCCTCCCAAAACCCGAGTGCCTTGTCTATAATTTTACTACCAAGCCCACATTCCAATCTTTGGTAAAAGTTAGCCAGATGACACCCTGATGTAGGGCCGTACCCTAAATTCTAATCGCAGTGCCATATTTCTGACCATGGTATTAGTGCCATACACTGACCACTGGAGCACATCTTCAACCCTAACATTTGGTGTAATTCTTTAATCCTGGTGATGGACCTTTTCCATATGTAGACAAAGATGCCAACAGATGGGAAAACATCTGATATTTTCACCGGGTTGCCTGGCCAATGGAAGAATCTGGTGCATATTGGAAACTGGAAAACCATATCCAATGATTTGGACACTGCGAACTTGAGGATTTTATGTTGGTGTATCTCTAGTAGTATGTAAATGAAGCCCAGACACAAAGGGGCATATTTATCAACAGTTTTGTGTTGCCCTTCCACCACAAAAGGGGGTGCAGGGCGTTGCAAAACCTACAAGGAAATTTAGCAATCCATGCCAGGCCACCATGTGTGACCCTGAGTGGCTTGGTAAATCTGCAGTAGCGCAAGGCACAGCAAGTCGCTGCCTTGCATTACTCTTCCCGAGGGAGGCATTCCATGGGTGGCGCATGAGTGTTCCCACACTTTCATCAATGGATTCTTTACCAATACTAGAAAACCTGGGAATGGGTCAATATTCAATGTTTTCCCAGGGGAGATGTAACAAGGAGAAATATATTTTCTTCTTTCTATGTGAGATGCATTCTGCACCACATGAAGAAACAGCAAACAGCCTTAAAGTATGGGTTCTGTGCTGGAACATGTCCCTTCCTGCACCAAACTGTCCTGCACACAATGTAGGCAGCCTTACACCATGGTGCAAAGGTGCCTGTGTTGACACTAGGCAGCAATTTCTGCACCAGTGCAGGCAGAGAGCAGGAATGTGCCATATCTTGATAGGTATGGTGCATTCCTGCACCCTCCCTTTCAAACAGCGCAGCACAGAAAGATGTCTTGCTGCATTGCGTTGCATAAAATAATGATAAATATGGCCCCAAAATGTCATGCTTAACATGTACCTCATAACACTTGACAGCTCTACTTTTCCAATTTCCCAGCTGTACATGATGTGTTCAACTTCTGTGTGCAGTGAGGCACTTTTTTTTTATTAACATAATGTATTTGTGTTTTATGCTCTTTTAACTTTTTACAACTGCATGTTTTGCTGTCTTTGCTGAAAAGGCCAATGGGTTGAAATAAACTTGAACTTGATAGAGCATTAGTCGACAAACTTTTCTTTTGCCTTTCATAATTCATTCCACGCAATAATGTTAGACAGTCATGGCTCCTGCAGGTAAGCGAGGTGGGGTGGGGTGGGGGCGGGCGGGGCATAGTAGGAGAGCCAACAGACACAGGAATAGGGAAAATTAATAAATAAATAGATTCTATTCCGTTACCTGTCAACTCCCCTCTGTCCCGCCCCACCGTGCTTACCTGCAGGAGCCGCGACTGGTGTTAGAATTCTATAAATATGTTAGTTTTAAAAGCCTCTTGCTGGTATTTGGACAAAATATCAAGTCATAAATATCGAGTGACACAAATATAGAGTTTTTTATATTGTGTCAAAGAACTATCGTGATGCAGAATTGTCGACAATAATATCGATTTTTAAAGGTAAGTAATACCATTTTCAAGAATATTGTTGTTAATAATATTGTTTACAATATTATTGTTGCAAAAATATTGTTTTTAATTATCTTTATGTGTTTTAAATAATATTTTAATTGTATATGTTAAATATTGTTTGTATTGTTGTTGTTATAGGTTTCTAAAAATAGTTTGTAATTTTAAGAAATTTATAATTTTAATTTAATTGTTAATAGTAATATATAATGTCGTAGCAGGCTGTGAGGTTTATAGGGGTACAGGGTGGGAAGGTAATTAGGTATATTTAATGATCAATTATTTTTTTATTATTATAAATTATTTAATTGATAATTAATTATGTAAACTGTGTAAATGTTTTTTAAGTTATATTTTAGGTGTGGGTTGTTGAGTTTGTAGGGGCATTAGGGGAGAAGTTAATTAAGTAATAATTGGTTTACTATTAGTTAATTATTAATTATTTAACTGATAATTAATTTGTAAATTGTGTAATTATTAATTTTGAAGTTACATTTTAGGTGCAGATTGTTGGGTTTGTAAGGGTATAGGGTGGAAGGTTAATTACGTAATAATTGGTTAATGATTAATTATTATTTTTTGTTAATTAGTTAATTGGTAATTATGTAAACTGTGTAATTATTATATTTTTAAGTTATGTTTTAGGTGTGGGTTGTTGGGTTGAAAGGGGTATATGGTGTGGAGCTTACTGGAAGCACCTGGTGGGCTAGTTGGCCCCCAGGGTCCCTCAGGATTGAAGGGGAATTATTTCCCCAACTTAAAACGCGCCACAGGGCGTGTTTGCACACGTTAACTCAGGCCCCGTCCCCTTCCTTCACCACTGTGTAAACACGCCCTGTGGCCGTTTTTAGATGGGAGATTAAGTTCATTTGAATCCTCAGGGTCCCTAGGGTCCAACTAGCCCACTAAGTACCTCCAGTAAGCGCCACAGAGCTGCGTTGCATAGATGTGTAAAAAGTGGCACGGTCTGGACCCCCTCTCTGCAACGCAGCTCAGTGGCACTTACTGGAAGCATCTGGTGGGTTAGTTAGCCCCCAGGGGCCTTCAGGATTGAAGGGGAATTATTTCCCCAACTTAAAACGCGCCATAGGGCGTGTTTGCACAAGTCACCTCAGGCCCCGTCCCCTCCCTTCCCCACTGTGTAAACACGCCCTGTGGCCGTTCTAAGTTGAGAGATTAAGTCCCCTTGAATCCTAAGGGTCCCTAGGGTCAAACTAGCCCACTAGGTACCTTAAGTAAGCGCCACAGAGCTGCGTTGCATAGAGGTGTAAAAAGGGGCGTGGCCTCAGAACACCTGTCTGCAACACAGCTCCCTGGCGCATACTGGAGATACCTGTTGGGCTAGTTGGCCCTCAGGGACCCTCAGTATTGAAGGGGAATTAATTCCCCAACTTACAACTGGCCAGGGGGCGCATTTGCAGAGTGCTGCAAGGAGGGGGCGTGGCCTCCAGTGCGATGCCGGTCTTTTATTTATTTTATTTTTTGAAGAAGGAGGGCCCATCCCCCAGGGCCTGCACCCTCGTTTTTTTTGTTGGAAAAAATTATTTTGTCCCTCCTAAGGCCTTAATCAGCCCCGGGGACCCTAACCCCCGGATCATGGCCTTTTTTTTATTATTATTCTTTAGGAGGGGGGGCTGCGTTGCCCCCCTCCTCGGGCCACTTATGGTCCTGGGGACCCCATCCCCCGGGGCCGGCCTTTGTTTTTTATTATTTTAAAAAAATATATATTTATAGAAACACCTAGGACATGCTGGACAAACCGTATGTACCTATCACCATGACGATTTGCGTGATATTCATTAAAAGGCGACTATGCATACAATGAATCCACGTGGAATGTATTTACACCGCTAGTGAAGCTCTGACGTGTATGACACCCTACCGTGGCGGGGGCACCAGGGATTAGGCACGTTTATTTATACAAACATGGGTTTGTATTGTCGTTTATTTATACAAACATGGGTAGCTATTGACGGGCACCTTTAATACACACACACACCAAGCCATTCAAAGGGGATTCGACAAAAATTCGACCAAACTATGCAAGAAACCCCCCTCACGGTTAATAAAACACACATCCACCGCCGGATGTGTAATACTTTTTATTTTACTCTCTGGAAAGGAGACGAACCTCACTTGAGAGTCACAACGTGCTCCTGGCTGAGCCCAATGCTGTGTTACACCCACCAGTGCCCGCCGAGTGCCACACACCTTTGTGTTGTATTCCACCAGCTAGTGCGTATGCTATGACACTCTCTAGCCCATGTGCACTGTAACACCACCCCGTGAATATGTCATGCCACACTTGCCTTCGCATGGGTTATATTGCCCCATCTAACGTGCCTTCCTCGCTGCCTATGCTATAACGCACAGCGCTATGCCATACATATTACAATCTGGGATCCATATCTTTGTCACAGTGCATATGCAACGTTACACTCCCCAGCACATATTTTATATTACAACTTTAGAGACTAGTTAGGTTACACAACACTGCCCTGTGCATATTACACTCCAAGGCACATATCGCATGGCACGTGCTAGTGCCTGTGCTATCTCGCTCTCTCCAATGAATCTGTCATTGTGCACAATGTATTGCATATTATATTTCACGTCCCGGTTCATCTTATATCACACTTTTTGGTGCATAGTTTATACCATATACTATATCTAGTTTTCATTTTCAATCGTGCTCTCAGGACTATGTTCTATATAACACTGCGTCCACCTACGCTTTTCACGGGCATTACATTTTGCGATGGGGGGTGGAGGGTCAGGGGGTGTTTCTGCCAAGCGAGCCCGGAGTCACAGTCACAAACGTCCTCTTCTTCCTGAATAAAAGTGAGATTATGCTGCATACTTGTTCCTATTTTAAGTAGTTCGCACAGACACACATTTTAAAAACAATAAAGTTCCTAATACCCACCTTCTCTGAACAGTTAGCTTGCTGCCCCATCCACCTCCTCCCTATCCTCTGTTGTCTGAATCCATGGACTAGCCTCCTCCCTTCTGCCATGCATGGTCTGATGTGCCGCCACTGCCCTCCATTTAGCATGATGTACCAGTCCACTCCTCCTGCCCTCCATTGCCCAATTCTATGGCCCATCATTGACCTCCTGCTTAGCCTCTGTGCTTAGCTTGCTGCCCCTATTCTCCTTCCCCCTGCCCTACGATGTCTTTGTGCATGCCACTGCTCCATCCTTTTTGCCCACCATGTTCCATGGACCTGCCACTCCTATCTACTCTGAGTGTTCTGTTGAGCTGCCACTCCCCTCCCACCTGCCTAGCATTGTCAGATGACTGTAACCTGTCCCTGCCACCTCCACCCTGCCTGTCCACATGCCATGCCCCTATCCCCTTCCTCCTGTCCTCCATGGTCCATTTTACTGCCACACCCTTCTGCCCTCCCTGGTCTGTTGTGCTGCAACTGCTCCTCCTGTCTGCCCTGCGCGGTCTGTTGTGAGGCCTCTTCCCCTGAACTCTCTTGTCTGTGCCCAGGTCCTTACCCTCCCTTCTATCCTCCATGGTCCTTTGTGCATGCCTCTGCACCCTCCTTCTTGCCCATCTTAGCCATTGTGCTGCCACTAACCCTCCCGCTTGCCATGCATGGTCTTCTGTGCTGCCATGGCCCCTCCCACCTTCCCTGTGTGGTCAGCTAGCTGCCTCTGACCCCCTCCCACCTTCCCTCCATGGTCTGTGTGTATGCCATCATAGTCTCACTGTTGCTCTCCATGGTGTGTCTTGTTTCTAGTGCCCATCCTGCCTGACCTCCATGGTCATCTTGCTGCTCCTGCCCTGCCCCCTTGCCCCCAGCCCTCTGTTTCCATGTGCAGACCCCTATTCCCTCTCTCCTGGCTTGTCTGTTCCATTGTAATGCCCCTGATACATCCCTCCTGCCCTTTATGGTCTGTTATGCTGCAGCTTTCTCTCATGTCTGTCCATTATGGTCAGCTAGCTACCATTGCCTCTTTCCCCTCTGGTTTCTGTTGTCCATGTGCATGGTCCTATCGCCTCCCTATTGCTTTCTATGGATTGTTGTGCTGCAGTCCCGTCCCGCATGCCCTGTGTGGTGTATTGTGCTGCTGCAAACCCTGATGCCTGCCCTGTAGGGTCAGTTTGGTGCACCTCTCCATGTCCCTCCTGTCCTCTGTTATCCGAGTCCATGTCCCTACCCCAATTCCTCCTGCCTAACATGATCCAATGTACCATACTTGTGAACATTTTGAACTTGGTAAGAGGGAGATTTTGAAAAAAAACTGGGGTATTGATTTTCCCCTTTGAGTTACAATGAAAAAGAGGAGATTGTAGACAGGAGACAGATCAAATAAAGCCCATTTGAGCTTAAAAACATTGGACGTTTCCTGGCTGAAACGGGTCTGTTGGCATGTATGGTTGTACTACCACTGCCTCTTCCTTCTGCCCACAACTGTCTATTATATTGCCACAGCCTCTCTTGCCAGTCCTGTATTGTTGGTTTGTTGCCCCACCCCCCTTTCCATCCACTGCCCCCCATAGTCTGTTGTGCTGCCTCTGCCCTTCCTGCCTGCCCAGTGTGGTCAAATTGTTGCCTCTGCACTCTCCTACCTGCCTTCAATTTTCAGAGGCCGTGCCCCTGGCCTCTGCCTCTCAACAGTATCCCAATGAACAACTAGATTGCTAACATTCTATATTTATTACAAAAGTGTGGAACGCCTGACGTCATCTTGATGTAATCAAAACTGTAATACCTAGAGCATTTCCTTTAGACATTACATATATGAGAGGGTCTTATTTGCATCAAAATTATGGTTAGTGCTCTAAAAAACTAAAATGAGGACGTATTTTCTGAGTTTTCAAATAGCGACAAAGAACTTTTAAATTATTTGTAATCTTTATGTTTTTTTATCCAGTTGACCACTTGATTAAATGTTACACCTAGGGGAGAGGATGTGGTGTTACTTCCCGAGCTGCAGACTTTGCAACTGGGGAACCAGGTTGGAGTTTCTGCTTCAGCTCAACAGTCTGTGATTCTGGTCAAATCACTTAATCTCCCCATGTCTACAACCAAAATGAATTTGATCTTGTGTGATGTAACCAATGCTCATGTAAAGCACTCCAATACCTGACAAGTCTGCACTATATAAAACTGCAAATACACACAAAATAAGTGTTTTGCACAGTTCTGTCATTGGGCTACATGTGGGCTACATCTGGGTGATATTTGTGCTGCATTTGGGCTCTTTTGTCTCTGGTGGCCATCTTGGGAGATTTATTTGTTATGAAGTTTCATAATTTCCTCATTTACTGCAGTCTCCTCAGTAGGAAATACTTTCAGTTTTTTACTTTGATTCCATCAAGAAGGCATTCAGATGTGTCACACATTTGCCATAAATTCTGAATGTTAGCACTCTCGTTGCTCATTAGATCACTGTAGTAAAGCTACTGCTGGTATTCAAAGTGTATGTTTCAGTCTGCATGTCAGAATTTGTTTATGAAATAGAAGAGGATTTAAGAAGTCACTCAAAATGTGCCCTAATTTTTCTTTCTGCAGCACTAATCATACTTTCCATGGCAAAATGAACCCCCTCATTGTGTTCCTTTTTAAATTAAATGTTTTAAGTGTTACCACTTTATTCCAACCAAGATGGCTTCAGGTGTGCCATACGTTTGTCATAAGTAGGACTGTTAGCGCTCTAGTTGTTCTTTAGAACACTCTGGGAAGCTGCAGTAGAACACAAAGGAATCAACTGACAGTCTCTGCCCTTGTTGGATGTACATGTTTTACTGAGAATGTCAGACTTCATTCTCACATGACTGAGAAAGATAATGTGAATTTACAGAAAATATGCTCTCAGTTTAGCTTATAGATCACCTTCCAAACCTCTGTGGGAAAAGCATGAGAAAATAGTTTTCTCTCAAACATGATTCATGATATCACAGCAGAAGGGTTTTTCACATGGTAAAATCACCTTAGAACACACCACAGTTCCTAAAATGAGTATGGTACCATCAACAAATGATTTATAACGTAACTAAAGTCTTAAAACCTTCTATTAACTGCAATGCTTTTTAATGAGGTGCTATCATGTATATTGGTCCCAAGATGGCTGCCAACACTTCTTGGATGAAGTACTGACAATCAGATCTCACGATAAGATGTGTGGTTAGGCTCCGCCCAGATATATCTATCTATTTAACTCTAATTTTCTCAGGAACTACTGAACGGATTTACACCATTTAAGCAAAAAGCACGAGTCTGAAATGAGGACTACCTCTTTGCCAAATTTGGTGTAATTCCGTCCAGCAGTTCAGGCCGTAGCTGAGTCAACAGGTCCTATGGGAAAATGCATGGGGAAAATTTGTTTTGGGACCCCCCTTTTTTCTCGGCCACCGCTTGATGAATCACCATGAAATTTCCAGGATAGGAGCGGATCGGAGCTGGCCAAAAGTTTGGAAAATTTTGCGAAGATTCGTCCATTGGTGCCAACGTTATTCCAAATAGAATGTTGCGGATTTCCTATGGAAAATAGGTCCTAACTATAACTACATACTGGCGACTGCCAGTAGGTAATATTTAACTATATATATAATTGTTGTATTAATTGTTTTTACTTTTGTTCAATTAATACATGTATGGAAATATGGTATGTGTTTGGAGTGAAGTACTTTCCCCTACTGCTGCACAGACTGGAGTGGAAACATTAAGTTTTATCCCTCTTGAGTCTAACGTTTTCCCTATTGTTGCACTGACTGGAGTGGGATAAGTACATATTACCCCTCTGCAGTCCAACGCTACTGTTGCACCTACTGGAGTAGGAATAGTAACTTTTACCTCTCCTGAGTCCAACACTTTCCCTACTATTGCTCCAACTGAAGTGGGAATAGTATATTTTACCCCCCTTGAGTCCAATGACTGGATTGGGAATAGTAAATGTTACCCCCCTGAGTACAATGCTTTCCCTAATGTTGTACCGACTGGAGTGGGAATAGTAAATTTTATCCCTCCTTAGTCCAACACATTCCCTATTGTTGCATTGAGTGGATTGGGAATAATACATTTTACCCCTCCTGAGTCCAACTCTTCCCGACTGTTGCACAGAGTAGAGTGGGAATAGTAAATTATACCCCTTCTGAGACCAACGCTTCCCCTACTGTTGCACCGAAAGGAGTAGGAATAGTAAATTTGACCCCTCCTGAGTCCAGAACTTTCCCTTCTGTTGCACCAACTGGAGTGGGAATAGTAGATTTTACCCCTCCTGAGTCCAACGCTTTCCGTACTGTTGCAATGACTGGAGTGGGAATAGTAAAGTTTATCCCTCCTTAGTCCAATGCTCTCTGTATTGTTGCACAGACTGGAGTGGAAATAGTAAATTTTAATCCCCCTGTATCCAACGCTTTCCCTACTATTGCACCAACTGGAGTGGGAATAGTATATTTTACCCCTCCTGTGTTCAACGCATTTTCTACTGTTGCACTGACTGGAGTAGCAATAGTAATATTAACCCCTTCCGAGTCCAAAGGTTTCTCTACTGTTGCACTGTCTGGAGTGGGAATAGTATATTTAGTATTTCTAAAATGGAATTATTTTGTTAATATTGTTTAAATATATATTATTATTGTGTTTTTGTGTATTTCATTTTATATTTTTATATTAAGAAATGTATGTTATTTAAAAATATTTTTAGTAAAACGTATTGTTTTCTATTGTTTACTTTTCGTGTATAATTAAATTGGCAAGGTTTTTAAAGTTTTTTCAAGTTTATTTGTTATAGTTTTTCTTTTTATAGGTATGTATATATATTATCGCCAGTAGTTAGTTACAGTTAAGACCTATTTTCCATAGGAAAACCATTTTTTGTTTTGACAATAACTTTGGCGCTATTTGATAAATCTTCATGAATCTTTCGAAATTAGTACAGCACTCACTTCAGCTGATGTCTTAAAGTTTTGGGGTGATTAGTCAAGCGGGGGCCAAGAAAAATGGTATCCCAAAGCATGTTTTCTCCATGCAATTTCCCATGGGGATTTTAGGCGTGACTACAGCCCGAACCGCTGAATGGAATTACACCAAATTTAGTAGAAAGGTAGATCTTGGGTCAGAAAGCAACCTTTATGTGATTTGGTGTACATCCGTTCAGTAGTTTTAGAGATATTAACTGAAATCCAAATTTGTATTTCTAGGGACACTGATCCTCCGTGGATCCATGTTACAACAGCAATGCTGTGATTGGCTGGCCACAAGCTGAAAGGAAAGTTGTGGCTGCCATGTGGTTCATCGGGACTCGATTCACAGCAGGGAAAATAAACATAAAAAGTGATAGTAGTGTTCAGGATAGAGGTACCCTGACCCCAAGAAACTATTAGAGGGTTCTGTGAAGGATCCCTTAATGGCAAGAAATCGTTCAAAAACCTTTTTTTTTAACCCTTGCGTGAATCTAGATATCTTCCCTGGATCCTCCTGAATTGTGGGGGATTCAGAAGGATCCATGGATTCATACCCCAATTTTTGTTTAAAATACACTCACTAACAAATCCACACACCTAATCACATACTCGCACACCGATTTACACACCCACACACCCACTCACAAATCCATGCAGCCACTCACAAATCCACTCACTGACCCTCAAAACCACTCATACACCAACTCGCAGACCCACACAGCTTTCACATACCCACTGACACACCCACACAGCAACTCACACACCCACTCACAGATTCATAGGGCCAATCACACACCCACTCACCCACCTACCACCCACACACACCCACCACACACCCACACACCTAGTTACACACCCACACAACCACTTACACACCCACTCACACACCCTCACACACTCAGGTTGCAGGGAAGTTATAGTTAGGAAATAGTATTTATATTGAGGAAATTAAATTTAAAAATCCTTAAACATTCCCACAAAAAACAAAGATACAGAGATGTTATAGTTGGGTTCAGATTTTACACTCACAAAACCATAGAAATCAAGCAGTTATAATTATCTCAAGTAACTATTACTTATGCCCTAAGGTAACTGTATCTCACGCCCTCACCATGTACTGCTTATTACCCCAAATATTACATCACTCATGAAGTCTTCTATGACATCATTAATAATGTCATTGCAACATTTGCAGTGAAATTTTGATGAGGAAACTGTGCATGTCGGAGGGTGCAAGTTATAGTTACTGTAGGGCACAAGCTATAGTTTATTGAGATAACTATAACTGCTGAATGTTATATGGTTTTGTGTGTGTAAAATCTGAACCTAACTACAAATTCCCTATAACCTTAGTTTTTTTCAGTGTGTATATATATATATATATATATATATATATTCACTGAAAAAAACATAGGTTTCACACACGTTATAGTTAGGAATTAGCATTTAAAAAACCTTGCAAATTCATTTAAAAAACCATAAGTTTCACACATGTTATAGTTAGCTGTACATTTCACTCGTAAAAAACCAATGAAATTCCACGTTATAGTTAGATCAGGTAACTATAACTTGCGAGCCCACAATAAACTGCTGATGACGTCACATATTACATCACTCATGACATGGTCAGTGACATCACTCTTCACATCAATGATGACATCTGATATGACACATTGTGGATTGCGGTCGCGCAAGTTATAGTTACCTGATCTAACTATAACGTGGAATTTCATTGGTTTTTTACGAGTGAAATGTACAGCTAACTATAACATGTGTGAAACCTATGGTTTTTTAAGTGAATTTGCAAGGTTTTTTAAATGCTAATTCCTAACTATAACGTGTGTGAAACCTATGGTTTTTTCAGTGAATTTGTACGTTTTTTTAAATGCTAAGTTATGTATTTATTTTTTATTTTTTTTTCTGGTTTTTCACCGTGCGCACACCCTGCGCGCAGGGTGCGCTTCGCGCACCGTGCGCGCGCTGTGGGCACTCGCTGTGCTTCGCGCACCGAGCGCCCACGTTGTGCAGTTCATACCGTGCGCGCCTCGCCTTTTTTTACACAGTAACAATTTTTTTTTCTCCCTTGCGGGTCCTTCAATTTATTTAATAAATGTGATTGTTATTTATTTTATTTTTTTATTATTTTTTTTTGCCGTGCGCGTACGGTAAGCTTACCGTACGCGCACTCCGCGATTTTTAAAAAAAAATTATTAAATGTATTTTTCGTACTTTTTGGTCCTTCGTGGACCCCCTGACAAACGCTAGGGGGTCTGCAACTCTCTTCGTTGCCCCCTTTTCACGTTATCCACCTTTGTTTTTCAGTGCGAGAGACAGAAAATGGCGGCCGACACTTTCTGATTTCGACCGATTCAAATGTTTACAGTCATGTAACCACCAATCAGAATTGAGCTCGCGCACGGCACCGTACGCGTACGGTAAGCTTACCGTAAGCGCACGGAGCGCGCTTACAGATATATATATTGATTTAAATGCTATTTTCTCAGGACCTACTGAACAGATTTACACCAGACCTTCAAAAGGCACATCTCTGACCTGAGGACTACCTCTCTGCCAAATTTCAAGTAATTCTGTTCAGCCGTTCGGGCTGTAGCTCGGACTAAAGGTCCTATGGGAAAATGCATGGGGAAAACGTGTTTTAGGACCCCCCTTTTTTCTCAGCCCCCGCTTGACGAATTCCCCCGAGCCTTTCAGGGTAGGAGCGGAGCGGAGCGGAGCGCCCCACCTATTTTGAAAATTTCGCGAGGATTCGTCAACCGGCGCCAAAGTTATTCCAAATAGAATGTTGCGGATTTCCTATGGAAACACGGTCCTAACTATAACTATCTACTGGCGACCGCCAGTAGATAATATATATATATATATATATATATATATATATATATATATATATATATATATATATATATCTCAGGTATATATTATCTACTGGTGGTCGCCAGTAGATAGTTATAGTTAGGACCTATTTTCCTTTCCATAGGAAATCCGCAACATTCTATTGGGAATTTCTTTGGCGCCGAATGACGAATCTTCGCGAAATTCTCCAAAACGTTTGGCCAGCTCCGCTCCGCTCCTACCCTGAAAGTTTCGTGGTGATTCGTCAAGCGGGGGCCGAGAAAAAAGGGGGGTCCCAAAACGCGTTTTCCCCATGCAATTTCCCATAGGATCTGTTGTCGCAGCTACAGCCCGAACCGCTGAACGGAATGACACCAAATTTGGCAAAGAGGTAGTCCTCAGTTCGGACTCGTGCCTTTTGCATATTTGGTGTGAATCTGTTCAGTAGTTCCTGAGAAAATTAGGGTAAAAAAGTTAGTGATATCTATGGCCTGGGAGGATCCGCGGACCCTACCCGCACCGTAAGCGAACCCTCCCCGAACGGAGCGCGCACCCTCCCGATCGCGCGCTGAATGCTAATTGGCTGTCGAGCGTCTGTCTACATTCGAAACCAGGAACTGTTGGCGGCCATTTTCTGCCTCGGTAGAAGCGAGGCTGAAAAAGCAAGGGGAATACGTGCGTAAAACATATAAAGGGGACAGAGTGGAAAAACTCTGACCCTCTAGAGGTGCTTAGGGGGTCCCAGAAGGACCCCTGGGGCCCCCCTTTTTAAAAAAAAAAAGGCGGCGAAATGCGCGCACGGTGCGCGCATCCTATCTCGTTGGATGCACGGATTCTCTCGCGGTGGGTTCGCGGATCCAAGAAAAAAAAAAGGAAATTGTTGGGAGATAAAGATTAAGCTTAAGTGTTTTGTTCTTGAGTGGCTCTAAAAAGAGCCGTTGTGTTCATTGAGAGTTTTTGGTACTTATAAGTAAGTACCTATACAGAGTCTAAAGTTGTTGAGGAAGACTCTGTTTCCTTCATCAGTAAAGTGTACTCCATCTCTCCTATACATCTCTTGCATATGAAAGCGCAGATTGTTATTGTAAATGGACCCCATTCTGTAGTCTCGAGGAAAAGCAGAAACAGATTTATTCACATGTTTCCTAGCTTTCTCAATCTGTGGACAAAAATGATCGGACCAGTTCCATTTCTGCCTTTGGCATATGTTAGAATACACAAAGGCAGTTTTAGGGAAAAGTGAAATCAGTTGTGCAAAGGTGTCCTTCATAAGCATTTCCAGACCTACCCCAGTCAAAGTGCCTAGGTCATTGCCACCACAGTGCACTATTATGAGGTCAGGGTGTTGGATTTGCATGAAGGATTTCACCAATGGCATCAATTGGTGCCACTTTAACCCTCTCTGTCCAATCCATTTAATGTCTACATTTGGCAAACCTAGGTCTTTGTGAATGCCTTTGTTCTCTGCATACCTTTGGCTCCAGAAAATGTAACTGTGTCCCACAATCCACACTGTAAGCATCTTGTAAGGAGGTCTGGATGCACTCAGATGGTCTCTGTAAATGAAATGGCAGTTTGGCATGTAAGATGTTTCTAAAATGGTGGCTAAGATGCAATTTTGAAAAAAGACAAGAAATCATTGGTTGTTTGACAACCTTCTACACTGAAAGGTAGGGTGCATGTTTCTGTTTTTTAAATGCTTGATTCTTATTGGTTAACAAAAACAGATTGTAAGGAACATTATATATGATAAGCTGATATGTTGAGAAGTCAAGCATGCTTGCTGTTTTGATTAGCAACATTGTGTGTGCTGAACTTGTGACCTGTGTGCTCAGTACAGTGTTCCATGACCTGTTTCTATGGTAACGGGCAGAAGGCAGATTGAGGGAAGGGTTGAAGTTTATGTCATTTGGAAAGGGTTGAAATGTTTAACCAATAGAAATATGTGTTTGCTTTTGAATTTATGTGGGAAGGAATATGATTTGATGTTTACATGTATATGTGTAGAAAATGAGAGGGAAACTTTGCCATTCTTTGGTTTTGCTGACAGGTGCACAGTGCAGAGATTCTGCATAAGAAAATCTGGCGTGTGACTGATATCTGGTGTGTGACTGATATACTTCTTAATCTACAAAACATCTTGAAAGGTGAGTTATTTAATTGTGAGGGGATGTATGTAGACTATTTTTATTTTAATCAGACTAATGTATTTTTTCTGCTAAAGTGTAGGGAGTATTTTTTTTTCTCTATAATCTTATTGACAGTGTGTGTGCATGTAGAAACCATTTTGTGATAAGGATTTGTGTTTTTTCATGTGTTTGTAGACAGATAACTATGCAGTTCTTATATTTTGGTAGATGTAGAAACCACTTATTGTTTATGAATTTGTAAAATGAGTTATGTTTCTGTAGCAAAATGTAGTACTCCTTGTAGATGAAGAAATGTGTTTTGGTATAGTGTAAGGGATAGTGTTGTTTGTCTAGAATCACACAGAGAGCCTGTGTGCCTTTGGGAACCCCTGTGGAGAAGCGTTTGGTAACATCGTACATTTGCTGACAGATAACTGTTTTGAAACTTGTCATGTTGTCAAGTTTTAGTAGCATTAGAAGACAGTTAGGGCTTATGCTTTCATTAAATGAGTTAGGTATTGACAGTAAAGTGTAGTCGTGAAATATGTAGATTGTTTGCAGTTCCCTTACCATTTCCAGTGTAGTGAATGAGTTTTGGTAAACTCCTAGGAATACTGGTGCTTGTCTAGAATCACACTGTGAGTCTGTGTGCATTTGGGAACCACTGACAGAGAAGCGTTTGGTAACATCGTGCATTTGCTGATAGAAAACTGTTTTGAAACCTGTCATCTTGTCAAGTTTTAGTAGCATTAGAAGCCAGTCTTTGCTTATGTGTTGATTAAATGAGTCAGGCATTGACACTAAAGTGTAGTCGTGAAATATGTAGATTGTGTGCAGTTCCCTTATCACTTCCACTGTAGTGAATGAGTTTTGGTAAACTCCTAGGGATAGTGGTGCTTGTCTAGAATCACACTGTGAGTCTGTGTGCATTTGGGAACCACTGTCAGAGAAGCGTTTGGTAACATCGTGCATTTGCTGACAGATAACTGTTTTGAAACCTGTCATGTTGTCAAGTTTTAGTAGTATTACAAGCCAGTTTTTGCTTATGTGTTGATTAAATGAGTCAGGCATTGAAACTAAAGTGTAGTCATGAAATATGTAGATTGTGTGCAGTTCCCTTATCACTTCCAGTGTAGGGAATGAGTTTCGGTAAACTCATAGGAATACTGGTGCTTGTCTAGAATCACACTGTGAGTCTTAGTGCATTTGGGAAACACTGTGAAAGAAGCATTTGGTAACATCGTGTATTTGCTGACCGAAAACTGTTTTAAAACTTGTCATGTTGTCAAGTTTTAGTAGCATAAGAAGGCAGTTTTTGCTTATGTTTTGATTAAATGAGTCAGGCATTGACACTAAAGTGCAGTCGTGAAATATGTAGATTGTGTGCAGTTCCCTTACCTCTTCCACTGTAGTGAATGAGTTTTGGTAAACTCCTAGGGATAGTGGTGCTTGTCTAGAATCACACTGTGAGTCTGTGTGCATTTGGGAACCACTGTCAGAGAAGCGTTTGATAACATCGTGCTTTTGCTGACAGAAAACTGTTTTGAAATCTGTCATGTTGTGAAGTTTTAGTAGCATTAGAAGCCAGTCTTTGCTTATATGCTGATTAAATGAGTCATCCCTTGACACTGATGTGCTGTACTTAAATATGTAGATTGTGTGCAGTCCCCTTACCCTTTCCACAGTAGTGAATGAGTTTTGGTAAAGTGCTAGGATAGTGTTGCTTGTCTAAAATCACACTGTGAGTCTGTGTGCATTTGGGTAAGGATTGTGAGAGAAGCATTTGGTAACATCGTGTATTTGCTGACAGAAAACTGTTTTGAAACTGTCATGTTGTCAAGTTTTAGTAGCATTAGATGCCAGTCTTTGCTTATGTGTTGATTAAATGAGTCAGGCAATGACACTAAAGTGTAGTCGTGAAATATGTAGATTGTGTGCAGTTCCCTTATCACTTCCACTGTAGTGAATGAGTTTTGGTAAACTCCTAGGGATAGTGGTGCTTGTCTAGAATCACACTGTGAGAGTCTGTGTGCATTTGGGAACCACTGTCAGAGAAGCGTTTGGTAACATCGTGCATTTGCTGATAGAAAACTGTTTTGAAACCTGTCATGTTGTCAAGTTTTAGTAGCATTAGAAGCCAGTCTTTGCTTATGTGTTGATTAAATGAGTCAGGCATTGAAACTAAAGTGTAGTCGTGAAATATGTAGATTGTGTGCAGTTCCCTTACCTCTTCCACTGTATTGAATGAGTTTTGGTAAACTCCTAGGGATAGTGGTGCTTGTCTAGAATCACACTGTGAGTCTGTGTGCATTTGGGAACCACTGTCAGAGAAGTGTTTGGTAACATCGTGCATTTGCTGATAGAAAACTGTTTTGAAATCTGTCATGTTGTGAAGTTTTAGTAGCATTAGAAGCCAGTCTTTGCTTATATGTTGATTAAATGAGTCATCCCTTGACACTGATGTGCTGTAATTAAATATGTAGATTGTGTGCAGTCCCCTTACCCTTTCCACAGTAGTGAATGAGTTTTGGTAAAGTGCTAGGATAGTGTTGCTTGTCTAAAATCACACTGTGAGTCTGTGTGCATTTGGGTAAGGATTGTGAGAGAAGCATTTGGTAACATCGTGTATTTGCTGACAGTAAACTGTTTTGAAACTGTCATGTTGTCAAGTTTTAGTAGCATTAGAAGCCAGTCTTTGCTTATGTGTTGATTAAATGAGTCAGGCATTGACACTAAAGTGTAGTCGTGAAATATGTAGATTGTGTGCAGTTCCCTTATCACTTCCACTGTAGTGAATGAGTTTTGGTAAACTCCTAGGGATAGTGGTGCTTGTCTAGAATCACACTGTGAGTCTGTGTGCATTTGGGAACCACTGTCAGAGAAGCATATGGTAACATCGTGCATTTGCTGATAGAAAACTGTTTTGAAACCTGTCATGTTGTTAAGTTTTAGTAGCATTAGAAGCCAGTCTTTGCTTATGTGTTGATTAAATGAGTCAGGCATTGACACTAAAGTGTAGTCGTGAAATATGTAGATTGTGTGCAGTTCCCTTACCTCTTCCACTGTAGTGAATGAGTTTTGGTAAACTCCTAGGGATAGTGGTGCTTGTCTAGAATAACACTGTGAGTCTGTGTGCATTTGGGAACCACTATCAGAGAAACGTTTGGTAACATTGTGCATTTGCTGACAGAAAACAGTTTTGAAACTGTCATGTTGTCAAGTTTTAGTAGCATTAGAAGCCAGTCTTTGCTTATGTGTTGATTAAATGAGTCAGGCATTGACACTAAAGTGTAGTCGTGAAATATGTAGATTGTGTGCAGTTCCCTTATCACTTCCACTGTAGTGAATGAGTTTTGGTAAACTCCTAGGGATAGTGGTGCTTGTCTAGAATCACACTGTGAGTCTGTGTGCATTTGGGAACCACTGTCAGAGAAGCATATGGTAACATCGTGCATTTGCTGATAGAAAACTGTTTTGAAACCTGTCATGTTGTTAAGTTTTAGTAGCATTAGAAGCCAGTCTTTGCTTATGTGTTGATTAAATGAGTCAGGCATTGACACTAAAGTGTAGTTGTGAAATATGTAGATTGTGTGCAGTTCCCTTACCTCTTCCACTGTAGTGAATGAGTTTTGGTAAACTCCTAGGGATAGTGGTGCTTGTCTAGAATAACACTGTGAGTCTGTGTGCATTTGGGAACCACTATCAGAGAAACGTTTGGTAACATTGTGCATTTGCTGACAGAAAACAGTTTTGAAACCTGTCATGTTGTCAAGTTTTAGTAGCATTAGAAGCCAGTCTTTGCTTATGTGTTGATTAAATGAGTCAAGAATTGACACTAAAGTGTAGTCATGAAATATGTAGATTGTGTGCAGTTCCCTTACCACTTTCACTGTAGTGAATGAGTTTTGGTAAACTCCTAGGGATAGTGGTGCTTGTCTAGAATCACACTGTGAGTCTGTGTGCATTTGGGAACCACTGTGAGAGAAGCATTTGGTAACATTGTGCATTTGCTGACAGAAAACTGTTTTGAAACCTGTCATGTTGTCAAGTTTTAGTAGCATTAGAAGCTAGTCTTTGCTTATGCATTGATAAAATGAGTCATGCTTTGACACTAAAGTACAGTACCATGTAGTATTGTCTTTACTGCCCCAGAACTGAAAATTTAATATTTTTACCCAGGCACTGTCCTAGAAGTAGTCTGATGATTTAGTCAGTTTCTAAGTACTTATGTTGTGAACCATTCATTACCAAATAGACTGCTTCAAATGTCCATGTAGTATGCATGTAGTTCTCTAACCACCTACACAGTTGTTTTTCTCACCTTCAATTTTCTAGACAGTTTCCATACACTTCCAGGAAACACCCTATCCCTCGCTTTGCAGTCCTCTAGTGACCCATTCAGGACCATGTACTAATCTATTCACTGTGCCAAAACCCAAACACTTATAAATTCACCAAGACACTCTCTTTCTTGTACTCTAATGATTCAGTCACTGCCTAAGTATTCATGCACTGAGCTAGGCCTTAGCACATGGACTTCTTCAAACCCCTATGCACTGTGCATGCAGTCTTCTAACCACCTGTCTTTCACAGTTTCAATTCCCTAGTGAGTATCCATACAGTCCAGCAAACATCCTGTCACTTCCTTTGCACTCTTCTAGTGAGCCATTCAGTACCAAGTACTAATCCATTCCCTTCGCCAAAAGCCTACCACTTATAAATTCACCCAGGCACTATCCTTGCTGTAGTCTAATCATCCAGTCAGTACCCAAGTACTCATGCAGTGAGCCAGGCCTTAGCACATGGACTGCTTTAAATGCCTATCCAGTATGCAATCAGTTCTCTAGTCAGCTACACAGTTGTCTTTCGCAGCTTCAATTCCCCAGTTAGTATTCATACACTTCTAGCAAACACCCTGTTACTCACCCAGTGTGTCTCTTTTTAGTACTGTAATCATTCAGTTAGTTAGCATGTAGTCTTTTTGTGAGGTAGGCTTTAGGGCATGAACTGCTTCAAAGTAGTATGCATTATGTATGTAGTGTTTTAATCATCGTCACACTTGTGGTTCAGGGCTATAGTTTTTTAGTCTGTTTTTATATAAAATGTGTTTGTACAGTAATGGAATATTGTAAATTTGAAAGTTATTAATATACATTTATTTGTGACTCTTTTTTGCAGATACTGTTTTTCAACGTTAAAATCGAGAAAGTATGCCAGAAAAAAAAAGAAAAGAACAGAGACAGGAGGATTATTTGAAGAAACATCAACCACAAGTATTGAATGAAAAAGATAATGTGGCTAAAAGGAAAAAATCTTCTGGTAAGATCACAAAGCAATTTATTAAAAATGTTTGTAGGAGCAAACAGAATGTAGAGAATGCTGCAACTTCAAATAATTTTTTGAGTAAAAAAAAAAATCTAAATAAGAGGAAAAGTAAAAAAGCAAATGTTCAGTCAAAGGTGATAAAGTATGGTAAAAGAAGACAAAATCAGTATAAGGAATTACGCAAAAAAATATTTTACAAGAGAGTAGTGCATAATTTGCTGAAAGATGTAAAGAAATATAAAAAGAGAAGCTTTTTTTTATAAAAAGAAGAAGCATATTGAAAGTATTGTGGAAAAGGCTTTTGAAGTAAAAAGGAAACTTTATTTTAGTGTTGAACAGAATTCGATCACTAGATAAATCAATATATGTAATGAAGGCCAAAAGTAGGAGGAAAAGTGTTATTCATAAAAAAAAATGTTGTGATGTTTTTTTGGGAGAATGGAAACACAGTTCTAGTTCAGAGCCTTTTTTTAATGAAGAGAGTTATTCACTAAGTGAACAATTATTGTATGCAGTTGACACCAGTGGTAGAGGTTATGAGGTTAGTGATGGTTGTCAGAAAGAGAAAATGGTTGAAAGAAATGCAGAAGAAGTGATAGCTGATGAAGTTTTAGGGAGACGTGCTAAAAACCCTGTGTACGCTTGGGATTGCAGTAGTGTTTGTAGTGTACGACAGGAATCTATTGAAAAATGATGTCGTTTTTTTACGAGTCTATACTAAAAAAAGTGTAAAACAAAAGATTAAGCTGTTGCAAGGACTAGACCCTTGCAGAGTGAGAAAACATACTGGTTTGCAAGGTCATTCTCTGGCTTGTCTTTCTAGGAAAGTTTGTGAAAGTGTTTTTCACCATTTCAGAATGCTGGCAGTACATCATACTCAAATGCGGAAGTTAGTGAGAAGGTTGTATTATGCAAAAAGGCCAGCACTAAAGTTAAGTGAGTTGAACAGTGCTCTTTTGCGTGGGTCAGTTTCAGATGTGAAGCAGGTCTGTGAGGATATTGAGTTTTGTTACTTTGGGCCTCAGCAAGAGAGTGAAGAAACTGACACATTAGTAGAACAAAATGTTGAAGACAATGTAGAACCTGTAATTACAGAAAAATTTGAGGATGAAATGACAAAGTTTAAGGTAATTTCAGGTGAAAGACCAAATGTTTCTTGTATTTGTTGTCGGCGAAGTCACTATAAAAATCAGACTAGGGGTGTCAATCTGTATTTTAAAAGTGAAATAGAAAATAATGATAAGTGGATGGAATTTGCAACTTATTTGTTGGTAGAGGATTGTTTTGATTTGGGATGTGAGCAGCGTATTTGCAAATATTGTTATAATAAATTAGATGAGAATAAAATGCCTGCTAGAGCTGTTCATAATAATCTAGAGTTGGTTGCTATTCCTCCAGAGCTGATAGATTTAAATACATACAAGTCTATTCTGATACAATGTGTTCACCCTTTTCAGGCTATTGTTCATATGGAGCCCAAAACAAGTAAATTACCTCCATCAGAGTTGCAAAGAGGATTGAAAGGAAGAGTTGTGTATTTACCATTAGATTTAAGGAAAAATGTTAAAACTATTGGTGTAGATCATGCAGAAAATGAGCCACTAGTCATTCTAGTTAATGGTGTTCCTACTAAGAATAAGAAAATCTGGCAAGAGTTAGTGGATGTTAGAAAAGTGCAAAAGGCATCATTGTATCTGATAAAAAATAATGACTACTATAGAAATGTGTTTGTTGGAGAAGAAGAAATAGATTTAGCAGAAGATAGTGAAACATTAAGTGGACAAATTGAAAAAGTGGACATGTCCAGATGTGAAGAGATTTATGAACATTACAGTGTACATCCACTTCATTCCAAAGAGGTGATGGGGAATACAATTGAGTTGTTTCAAATGAAAAAAGCAACAGGAAGTCCCATGAGTGTATGGGAAGAGAGTTTGGAAGCTCGTTGTTTCCCACAGTTGTTTCCAACAGGAAAAGGTGGACGATATGATGAACGTCCTGTGCAGATTCCTGCATCTGAATATCGGACAACAAGATTATATGCAGAAGATCCAAGATTTCGACAATGTATCCTGTTAGGTCTCTAGTTGGCAGGGTAGGTACCACTGTCCAAGTAGGGACCCTTGCTTCTAGTCAGGGAAAGGGGGATACACTGTTAAGATAACCCCTGCTCACCCTCTAGGTAGCTTGGCCTGAGCAGTCTAGGCTATCAAAGGCAATGTGTAAAGTATTTGTACCAACACTCACAGTAACACAGTGTACACACCACAGATTTACTCCACACCAGTTTTAGAAAAATAATGTATCTTTACTAAAAACTTCACAAGACCAAATACTACAGACAAACCAACATATAATTCAAAAGGTTACTTTAAAGATAGTTCAAGAGCTTGCAGAAAGTACTCCAGGATGTAAAAGTCAGTGTCCTGCACAATGCAACTCTCAATGCACAAAATGCGACACTCTCGTGCCCAACAGTACCTGTAGTTGCGATAAGGTTCCCAAAAGCTATAACAAGGAAGATGGCAGAGGCGATGCGATACTCCTGAGATCCTGGGGAGGCTTTGCAGCAGCCCTGCTTCACGCAGCAGAGGTGGATGCGCCGGCTCCGATCTGTAGGGGGAGGATGCGATGACTTTGGCTTTCGTTGCGTAGGTTTCTTAGGGGGAAGCTTCACGCACAGGTTCGATGCGACACGCTTCGATGTGGAACGATGCGCGGCGCAGCGTTGTCTTCCGGCGCCGCAACTCTCGATGCGCCACGGAACAGGACTCTGCGTCGACGCACCCGATGACTGGAGACTTTCACGCACCGGCAGTGGTGCGGCTCGCAAGCTGGTTCTGCGACGACACTCGCAATGTCAGGAATCTTCACGCTTCGGGACGATGCTCGACGCACTCGGCGATGCGGGGACCCTGCGTGTTGCGATGGTGCCGCGATGAAATTTTCCACGCACTCTCGCTCTTGCGACACGCAATCGGATGATGCGTTGGGTACCAGTTGCTCTTTTTCACGCGTCTGCTTCCCAGCTCCCAAACACAGCAAAACGACCTCCTGAGGCCCCAAGACTGGGCAAGCACTCCAAGGCAGGTCAGAACTCTCTCAGCAGAGTTCCAGGGGAGCTGGTGGTGAAGTCCTTTTGTTCCTGGGACTTCTTAACAGGGAGCCAGCTCTTCTCAGGCCCTTGGAGATCAGAATCAAAAGAAGGGGACACAGCAAAGTCCTTCCCCTCTCCTTGGCAGCAAAGCAAAACAGCAAGCAGGCAGTCTTCTCCTCTTCAGTCCTTTTCAGCTTTCTCCTTGGCAGAGGTTTCTTCTTAGTTCCAAAGTGATCTAAAGTTTAGGTGTCTGGGGTCCTCTTCTTATACCCCTCCAAGCCTTTGTCTCTCTTTGTTCCAGTGGGGGGATTCCCCTGCTCAAACCGGTTCCTGGGTGTGCTCTGCTCTGGAGCACCTGGTTCCTTTCAGAGTGAGGGGCAGGGTCGTTAGACGCTCAGCAGGAGGTGGAGCCTTCTTGGTGCCAGCAGAGGCAGAGTCCTCAGCCTGGCCAGCAGGGGGTGGAGCCAGCTTTGTGCTGGCAGGGGCAGCCCTATTCAAACCCAGGGACTACTCCTCCCACCCATCTAAAGCAGATCTCCCTATTCACCCTGCTGCTGACTCATCCAGGCTCCTGGAGCCATCTAGCCCATCACATGACACCAGTCAGCCAACCAGCACATAGGCACACAGGAAGGTTAAACAGGAGAATAGCTACTTTCTAAAAAGTGCTATTCTCACACAGTGAATTTAAAAACCATCTTGCTACAAAGATGTATAATTAAATTCTGAACACAAAGATACCAAACTTGGATTTTCTATCTTGCCCTTATGGGAAGATAGGCATGTAAACAGCCTTCCCCATTCTATCCTATGGGCAAGATAGCCTCTCAGCAGTGAAAAACAAAAATGGCTGTAATTCACTACCAGGGCATGTTACACACCTCAGTACATGCCCTACCTTTCAGATACACTGCACCCAGCCCAGGGGGGTACCTAGGGCCACCATAGGGATGCCTGACATGTACAGAAAGGGAAGGATAAGGCCTGGTCAGTGAGTGCACTGGCCAGGTCGACATGGCAGTCCTGGACTGCACATAGGCACTGCAAGCAGGCCTAAGACATCATTTTAGCGCTACTCCTGTGGGTAGCACAATCAGTGCTGCAGCCCACTAGTAGCATTTGAATCACCAGCCCTGGCACACGCAGTGCACTTTACTAGGGGCTAACAGGTGAAACAAATATACCAATCATGGATAACCAATCAATATAACAATTTATACAGAGAGCATATGCACTTTAGCACTGATCAGCAGTGGTAAAGTGCCCAGAGTCCTATTGCCAACAACCACGGGTTAGAAAAAATAAAGGAGGAAGAAGCAAAAAGTTTGGGGATAACCCTGCAAAAAGGGCCGTTTCCAACATATCCCTTATATGTTTCATCTTCTGTTTGAAAGTGACTTGTCTGGACTTTCATATGCAGTAAATCACATTTTAAAATCTGGAATGCATCTGCAAAATGTAACTGCAAAGGATTTTATGGATAAAGTGCATCAGAGAGATGATCATTTAGAATCTCAGTTGATTAATCTGATGGGATGTCAGCGTGGGACTAATGAATATTGGTACCGTCGACATGTGCTGAGTATGCTTGGGATGATTTACTTGAATTTCTTCGAGAGGCAAATTCCAATATAAATATTATTGAATACAAGACACCTGGAGAATTGTGCTCTTTGGATCCTGTCAATGTATGCAGATATTTCAATCATAGATTTGAAGCTATGATGTCTTTAATCTGCAATAAAAATAATCCTCCTCTTGGAGAAGTTGTGGATTTCTTTTGGAGAAAGGAGTATCAAGCAAGAGGTGCTCCTCACATACATATGTTGCTATGGGTCAAGGATGCACCCAAATTTGGAACAGATTCAGATGAAAGTGTTTTGTCTTTCATTGAAGATTATGCTACATTGTGCTGTACCAAATAGCAAGAGGACAAAAACTTAAAAGAACAAGTCTTACGATTTCAAAGCCATAGGTGTGGAAAATACTGTCGACAAAAGTACAAGTCAAAGGATAAGTTCTATACCAAATGTCGTTTTGGATTTCCACGTCCTGTATTAGCCAAAGGAAGAGTGAACAGTTTCATGTCAGCTGTACGACATACCATCACAAGAAAGTCTCCGAAAAACACCTAAAACTTAAGAAGAAGCGAAGAATCGAAATACATAAATGACTACAACCCAGTTATTTTATCCATGTGGAACGCTAACATGGATATTCAGTATGTTGCGGACAATTCTATTGCTGTTGCTCGATATGTAACGTCTTACATTACTAAATCAGAAAAGACTGAATTGAAAGGAATGTGGGAAGAGATTTCTCACGAGAAGAGTCTAAGTAAGAAATTATACAGTTTCAGTTTGAAAATGTTATCGCATCGTGAAATTGGAGCATATGAATGTTAAGATCGGTTATCATCTGCAAGTCTATATTCCAAAAGTAGAAGAATCATTTGGGTGAGTCTAGGTCTTGCAGGAATGTGAAATCGGGTACTGAAATCTGTTCAAGAAATTGAATATTTAGCAGAAAATGACCCTGAAAGTACAGATATTTTGAAAACCAATATGTTGGACACATACTATCCAAAGAGAAGCCATCATCTTGAGAACATGTGTCTCTATGAAGTGTTGCAAAACTACACTTTTAAACGGAATATTACAGAGAACATCAACGATGGAAAATATGGAGTGATTGGTTCTGAAGGATGTCTGGTGAAACAAAGGAAAGGTAATTTAATTAATCACAGAAAACTGAGTTGCGACACTGCTGACAAAAGGGAATTTTACTATTTAGCCCTTTTGCAAATGTTCAAACCATGGCGTTCTGAACTGGAATTACTTGGAGATTTTCCCAGCTATGAAGATTCATTTAATGCTTGTAAAGATAGCATACAATGCAGTGCTTTCGCAAATTATGTGAAAATGTTGAATGATGAAATTGATCAAGAAGCTACAATTGCAGCTGAGATTGCTAGAGACAGTTCTCAAGATAGTCAAAGTTCTGCTGCACTGAGTCAAGATACACTTGGACAACCAATTGTTGAAAATGAAACAGCGATTGCCATGAATGAGGTGGAAACAGCAATGTATCAAGCACAAGAAGATGCAATACAGTTAGGAAACTTGGAAGAGCAACTAAATGTTGAACAGAAACAAATATATCAACAAGTGAAAGAGCAGATTGACCATGGATTACTTCATGAAAAGAAAGACTGCCCGTGTACATCATTTCAACCTATCCGAATGTATGTGAGTGGTCAAGCTGGAACAGGAAAGAGTTTCTTAATTAAAGTAATTACAAGTTATCTGCAAAAAAAAACTGAGTTGCATTTGTCTTGTGTTGTCACTGCTCCAACTGGGTTGGCAGCACATAACATTAAAGGAATTACTTTACATCGTTTACTAATGCTGCCAGTAGAGCATGAGAACAAATTGGAATACCACAAGATATCTGGAGAAGCTTTTTGTGAAGTTTCAAGAGTCCTGAAGAAAATGAAACTTCTCATTATTGATGAGGTGAGCATGGTTTCAAACTTGATGCTTGCCTTTGTGCATTTACGAATGAAGCAAATTCTTAAAACAGAGTATGACGTGTTATTTGGAGGAAAACACGTCATACTTTTTGGAGATCTACTGCAACTGACACTGGTAAAAGGACAACCGGTAATTAAAACACTTGCCCATGAAGATACCAGAAAGTCCCTTGGCAGTGTTGGTAATGTGAACATTTGGAGTAATTTTGAATACAAAGAACTGACAACAAATATGCGACAGGCAAATGATGCTGAATATGGAAGTATTCTTCAAGATATAAGAATTGGAATTCTTTCAAAAAAGAGAAAGAAGCTTTGGAGAGTCGATTACTTTGCAATGTCTTTCCAAATGAAAATGCAGTTGCTGCAAAAGTGTACGTGGAAATTGCTAAAAATAAGTCAGTGATTTGCTTAATGTCAACACTGCGTGAGTGTTCAATATTCAACGAAGAATTATTAAAATTGGAAAATGAAGAAATTATCAAAATGGAAGCCATCGCTAAAATACTACATGAAGGAATCACTATTATTTTAACGGGTAAGTTGAGATCAAAACTAGATTGTTTAGAAAAAGAAATATCTAAAACTGCTGGTTTGGAAAAGACACTGTATGTGTGTGTAAACTGTCGGGTAATTTTAAGGCGTAATTTGGATGTAGAGAAAGGTTTAGTTAATGGTGCAATGGGCAAAGTGGTGGATTTTGTGAATTATCAGAAAAAAGAAGGAATTGAATTTTTAAAAATTAAATTTGATCAGATTGATGAAGTTAAAGAAATTGGTCGTTGTTCAGTTCGTTTTTTGCTTGTTAAAGATTTATATGTCCGTAGGAAACAATTTCCATTTTCTCTGGCATATGCAGTGACTATTCATAAATCTCAAGGATTAAGTGTAGACAGTGCATTGGTGAACATTGGATCTACTGTATTTAACCCCTTCGGTGCCCGCCCCTTTCCCCGCCCAGTGCCGCGCCTTGCATTAGCGGGCGGAGTTCATGACGAGCTGGACTCGTCATGGGCACAGCGCCACCGCAGCCCATGACGAGTCCAGCTCGTCATGGGCACTGAAGGGGTTAAAGAGGGTATGGCATATGTTGCTTTGTCGCGAGTCAGAACATTATCTGGTTTGTTTTTGATTGATTTTGATGAGACAAATGTTACTGCAGATGCAAACTGTGTAAAAGAGTATAATAGGTTAAGAAGGGTGTATGCTCCAAATTTAGGTCAATATCCTGTATTTGAAAAGTGTGTGGTTGGTCGAAAAAGAAGGTTAGAGAATATCTGTTCTGAAGGTATCAAGGAAAGAAAAGAACAAGATAATGTTGTGATTGCAGGTAAAAAGAAATTGGACACTGTTGGAGAGATTGTTGGTTATCAGTTTGAAAATAGTTCTGGTGTCAACTGCTATGCTAATGTAGTGGTCAATGTTGTTTTTCATCTTGAAGATTTGCAAAAGCAAATTATGGAGAATCGGCAAAAAAGATTTTGTTCTCTGTTGCACTCTGTTTATGAAAAATTGACAACAGATAGAAGTAAAATACAATCTGTTTCAGATGTTCGTAGTCTTTTGGATGTGTGTTCTGGTTCTACACAATTTACACAAAATATCCAACAAGATGCTCAGGAATTTTTAATGTATATGCTTACCATTTTTGAAAATGAAGGTGTAGAAATAGAAAATATTTTTGGCCTTTCTTACAAATGGGAACATCATTGTGAAAATTGCACGTATACATGTAGCACCAATGTAGACACTGAGAGATTTCTGTATTTAACATTACCAGACTGTAAATCAGTGGCTTTCAATAAATTAGTGAAAGGTGCAAATCAAAACATGGAGTGTAGCCAATGTAAATCAGAAATGTTATCCACATTATTGTTAACAAAATATGGAAAATACATAATTTTAATGATGCAACGTTGTACAGCTGATGGAAGAAAATTGGATACTTTAATAAAACAATTTGTAGCAGCACAAATATCAATATCAGGAAGGACTTTAGTAGCAATTACAATAATTTTCCATGATGGTCCTTCCACCACATCTGGACATTACACTGCCTATCTAAAATGTGACAAAGGCTAGACACTTTGTAATGATGCCCAGTTGGTTTTCAAACAACGTTTGCCTAGGGAATTACAAAATTCCTACCTAATATTTTTAAAGCTAAAGTTTTAGGAAGATAATTCACTCTCTGAGGAATTTAATATTATAATTTAATAGAACTACCATTGGACAGTTTACATAAAGAAGACATGCAAAAATACCATTTGGCCTCAAGGAAAGGTATATTTTTGAATTATGGACTTTTTGGTGGTCATTTATTCGGTGATTATTTTAATGTGGCATCATTTACAGTTGTTATAAGTTAAAGTTATAAAATGTTGTAATCTGTAAGCATTTCTTATGTGTATGATTTGTATTTTCTGGTATTTTACTGAGAATAGTATGTTGTTTTTTTTTTAACAATCTTTCTGATTGTTTTTTTTTTGCCCGCTGTTAAGTGATGAGTACCATTGAAATCACTATTTCGAGTGATATTCAATATATTCTGAGAACAGCAAAAAAGGCAAACAAATTACTTGGTGGAAATTATGTTGTGTTGTAAAAAATTTATTATTATATGTTATAATTTTTATTTTATTTTCTTTCAAAGATCCAAATTTTAAAATGAACAATTTTTAAGAATTTATATTTGAAAGATAAAATAGGCAAAAATGAATAACATTTTTTATTCCTATTACTGTGAAGGTAAGTTTCACTAAGTCTCAATATGGAGAATGAAGAGGCCTGCAAGAATCTACAAAGTTGAAACACGTTTCTTAAAACACTTTGTTTATGTAGTTTTGAAATTTGACCATAATCAGATATCAAATGACCGGCAAAAAAAGAAATGTGAGGGGTTCATAATATTTCATCTTTTTAGCTGTTGAAGGACCGCAATTATTTCAATCATTCTTCTTTGAACATCTTTGCAGTCAAAATTCTGTGCTTACCTTCTATCACTCGCAAGGAAATTTAAAAACGGAAATATGTCACTTGTTGTAACATAGTTATTGTATAAGATATTCTTTCATATTTTCAAAGAGAGGAAAAGGCACTCTGTGCACTTTTTATAGTCCATGAAAATATAACTTCATCATGCAGACCAATTTCGGATGAAAGGATGTTCTGTAAGTGTTGTTGTGCATGATTGCACTTAATACTCATAGAACAAGACACATGTCTAGATTTATTAGAAATCGTAAATCTCGATATGTGTGTGAATGGTGCACCATTCTACAATTGGTGTAGGAAAGCACAACAAAGAGAATTGTTTTAATTTCTCCACATTTTTATTTCTTCAATGCATGCTGAAATGTTCAGCATACATTGAAGGAGAAAAATACATTTTCTCATTGTTTTTGTACAGGAAGGTGTGTCTTCCTGTAGAAAAACAAACAGCACATGACACAGATATCCTTGCACTATTGTGCAAGGGTGCCTGTGTCACCACATGGCTGCAGTTTAAGCAGCCGTGCAGAGAGAAGCATAGATTTGCAACATATTTATGTACATATGTTGCATCCCTGTGCTTCGGAAGTACTACAGCACACCGCAGTTAAAGAGGTTACTGTGTGATGCTGCAGCACTTCCTTATAGTTCTGCACTTATACATTCACCATACGCTACTAATGCATTCATTCAGTCAATTACGTACTACACATACATTCATCTAAACTTTCACACACTAACAAAGAAATTTAGCTCTTTTTTTAAACCAGGAAAGTTAGTTCTTAAAAGAACTTTTTTTTTTCTTCTTTCTTCTTTTATGTTTTTTGGGGGGGTTTTTGAACAATTTTGTGTTTTTTTTGTTTTTTCTGAAAAAACAAACAAAAAAAAAACAGGAGAAACCAAACAATGAACTTCAGGGAACAGTAAAAAAAAAAAACTAGCAAATATGACTTTCCTGCCGGCTGCAGATGAGGTCGATTACCTGCTCGCCATAGCACAAAGTCTTATTGCACTTAGTGCAGAGCACTTTTAAAAATTGAAATTGAGGACGGATGTCCAAGGTTTGGTCTGAGGGATGCACTCTTGACGTGCTCGGCTGCGATGAGGTGGATGGCGCAGGAGCAGGAGTGTCTCTCATGCGTCGGCACTCTTCACGTGCAAGATTGTTTGGATGAAGGCTCCTCATGTGCTTCATCATACTTGCCGTGCTGCAAGAGTATTTCTTGGTGGGATGCTCTCTCGATAAGACTCCTTTGCAAATCTTACATGTGACCAAGGTGGCATTGGTCTTATTCTGTCCTTCGGGAAAAGTAAAAAATTTCCACACCACTGAAGCAAAACGTTTTTTCTGTGGTTCCTCCGGAAAAAATTCATCCTCAGAGGTTTGAGGTGATACAGGTGATGCCTGCTGCCCTGAAGCCATTTTTGGTTGCAAAAAGTTAGAACTAAGTGTATACTTAGTCTAAAAAAATCTTCTTCTGTCCAAAGAGATGGTTCTCCAAAGAAGCTCAAAGAAGAATGATTGAAATGGGTGGGGTCTTTTAGTAGTTAGAACAGGAAGTGTAATGAACCAATCAAATCTCTTTTTTTTGCAGGTCAGATGGGATCCGCGCACCGTGCGCTTACGCAGCACGCACCCAGCGCGCATCCGCGAAATTGAATTAAAAAGAAATATTGGATTAGATGCCAAAATATGTTAGTTTTAAGACCAGTTTATAGTTTGTCTTCAATTAATATTCACATGCAATACATAAATATGTGTTTTTAAATGTTAAATACTTCGTGGGATCCACGCACCCAACGCGTCACGGACGCATATGACGCATCGCGGAAGCGTGTAAACGTCGCGTTACGTACATCGAACGTGTCGCGTACCGGTCGCATAGCGATCGCGCACTAAACACGTACCCAACGCATACCATGCACGGATGCTATCGCGTACGGATTGTGAACGGTGCGCATAGGGTGCGCGGATCCAAAAACATTGAAAAAAATATATAGCTAAAATAAAGTTTTGCACTTATAGTTGAAAAAATATTTTGAAAAATATAAAAAAATATGTTTGAAAAACACATTAAGTTCAAATAATATATTTTAATTTTTAAAAGAATTAATTGAAGAAATATGTTTAAAAAATGATGATAAAAAAGTATTTAAAAAAAAAATAAAGAAAATGACACACTGAATTTGAAAAATATAGAAATGCCATCAAAATCATTAAACATGATATCTTTAGAGATAAGTTATAGATAGGAATTAGCATTTAAAAAACCTTTGAAATTCACTGAAAAAACCGTAGGTTTCATGCATGTTATAGTTAGGAATTGTCATTTAAAAAACCTTTGAAATTCACTGAAAAAACCAAAGGTTTCAGGGGCGTTATAGTTAGGAATTGGCATTTTAAAAACCTTTGAAATTCACTGAAAAAACCATAGGTTTCAGGGGCGTTATAGTTAGGAATTGGCATTTAAAAACCTTAGAAATTCACTGAAAAAACCATAGGTTTCAGGGGCGTTATAGTTAGCTGGACATTTCCCTCGTACAAAACCCTAGAAATTCCCCTGTTATAGTTAGTTCAGCTAACTATAACTCGCGCCCCCGCAATGCACTGCTGATGACGTCACATATTACATCACTCATGACATGGTCAGTGACATCACTGATGACATCACTGATGGCATCTCAAATGACATCACTGATGACATCACTGATGACATCATCCATGTGATAAATTAGTGCATCTTCTCACACGCTAATATAACCTTTGATACACCGACTCAAAATTTCAGACGGCCATTTTGACAACCATAGATACTCCAATACCAATAACTACTCACCCACTCATTGACTTTTAGGTCTACATACATCTCCACTCACTCACCTGTACAGTCACTCATACTTACAGTCACTCTGTGCATTTATACACCTATATAGACACTCAATCCGTTGAGGTACTGATACATCTAGTCAGTCATGCAAATAATTAATCACAGTAAAATTTACTCACTTATACAGTTAAAAGCACTCAAGTTCACTTACTCATAAAAATACTAACAAATTCTGTGTCTTCCTGCAGAAAAACAAACAGCACATGACACAGATATCCTTGCACTATGGCGCATACAGCCACTCCCAAAATCACACAGTCTCATATATAGATAGTTATATACTCTTACACACATTTACACTGTGTTTCACATATGTAGTTACTAACACACCTATACATACACTCACCCAACCATACAGCCCATCACACATGCACCCACTGAATCACCCACTCACACATCTAGTCACAGAGTCACACACACCCTACCCATACAAACACTCAGGCACCCATACAGATACTCAGACAACCAATCAATAACCCATATAGACACTCATATAGCTATTCACAAAACCATGCAGCCACTTATACACCAACACACAGACACATACAGACATTCACACAGTTTAGTCACTAGTCTGCAGTAAGATACATTTAATAACTAACTTATGGAGTCAGTTACGCACCTAGAAAATCACCCATTCACACACTTATACACCCACTCATTCTTCCATAGGCCTTTCACTATAAATATATAAAACATATTTAAACTTTTAGGAAAAACACACATTCACTGGATGATGTCATCAGTGATGTCATCAGTGATGTCATTTGAGATGTCATCAGTGATGTCATGAGTGATGTCACTGACCATGTCATGAGTGATGTAATATGTGACGTCATCAGCAGTGCATTGTGGGGGCGCGAGTTATAGTTAGCTGAACTAACTGTAACGGGGGAATTTCTAGGGTTTTGTACGAGGGAAATGTCCAGCTAACTATAACGCCCCTGAAACCTATGTTTTTTTTCTGTGAATTTCTAAGGTTTTTTAAATGCCAATTCCTAACTATAACACCCCTGAAACCTATGGGTTTTTCAGTGAATAGATATATAGATATATATATACACTTGTTATATTAATAGACAAAAATAAAATAAAAATCATAATATAAATAACAAAATTAATATTTGTTATTATAGTTTACATTATATATGTGTACATAAACAAAAATACATAAATATGTGTGTGTGTTTGTGTGTGCTTAAATGGTTTATGCCTATATATATATATATATATATATATATATATATATATATATATATATATATAATATATATATGTATATATATATATATATATATATATATATATATATATATATATTATCTACTGGCGGTCGCCAGTAGATAGTTATAGTTAGGACCGTGTTTCCATAGGAAATCTCAAAATTCTATTTTGAATAACTTTGGCGCCGGTTGACGAATCCTCGCGAAATTCTCAAAACTAATGGGGTGCTCCGCTCAGCTCCTACCCTGAAAGTCTCGGGGGGATTCGTCAAGCGGGGGCCGAGAAAAAAGGGGGGTCCCAAAACGCGTTTTCCCCATGCATTTTCCCATAGGACCTTTAGTCGAAGGTACAGCCCGAACGGCTGAACAGAATTACTTGAAATTTGGCAGAGAGGTAGTCCTCAGGTCAGGGATGTGCCTTTTGCATATATGGAGTCAATCTGTTCAGTAGTTCCTGAGAAAATTGCATTTAAAAGTACATACATATCTATAGCCGCGCACCGTGCGCGCACCGTGCGTGCACGGTGCGCGCACCCTAACGTGAGCGAGCGTAATTCTGATTGGTGGTTACATGTCAGTCAACGTTCGAATCGGTCGAAATCAGGAAGTGTCGCGAAAAGGGGGCAGGGTAGAGAGTTCCTGACCCCCTAGCCTTTGTCAGGGGGTCCCTGAAGGACCCCAAAGGCAGAAAAAAACATTTTAATTTTTTTTTTTTTTAAATCGCGGGGGTGCGCGCACCGTGCACGCACGGTGAAAAACAATAAAAAAAAAATACATTTTTAATAAGTAGTTTATTGTTAAATAAATATATACAAAAAATAATAATACAAACATAACTAAGCATTAAAAAAAACGTACAAATTCACTGAAAAAACCATAGGTTTCACACACGTTATAGTTAGGAATTAGCATTTAAAAAACCTTGCAAATTCACTTTAAAAAACCATAGGTTTCACACATGTTATAGTTAGGTGGATATTTCACTCGTAAAAAAACAATGAAATTCCCCCGTTATAGTTAGTTCAGATAACTATAACTCGCGCGACCGCCACTCTATCACAAGGATGATGTCATCAGTGATGTCATGAGTGATGCCACTGACCTTGTCATGAGTGATGTAATATGTGACGTCATGAGCAGGATTACGGGCGCGCGAGTTATAGTTATCTGAACTAACTATAACGGAGGAATTTCATTGGTTTTTTACGAGTGAAATATCCACCTAACTATAACATGTGTGAAACCTATGGTTTTGTAAGTGAATATATATATATATATCTTTAAATAATATTTAAACATATTTAATTAATATTATATTATTGTTACAAGTTAAATGATATATTTTTCAATATTTCTGTACTGACCTGTACATGTTTAGAAAAATTATATTTTTGTGATCGTTATTTTTGATACGATATTTGGTAGCACGATATTCATGTTATCAAAATTATGTCAGTGAACCCTCTTGCTCTTAGCACCCCAATACCAGGATTAAAAATATACAAGAGCCAAGCTTTCAGAATCTGCTTTATACTCCTCAAGATCAACTTTGGCATTTGAGATCATGTCAGTTAAAAAAATGTAAAGGAATATATACCAGAGGCGGTCTTATCAAATGCAGGAATAAACAGGACCATTTTAATTCAAACGATGTGCTTGATGACAGATGGAGACAAATGCTACCAATGTTTTTTGGCAGCTTCCATGTTTTTCAGATGTTATGTATGATCAATATTCAAAGCCCCTTCAGCACTAGGGCATAGCTTTAGTCCCAAATATTCTCATTTTCATTCAAAAATCTTTATTTCGATCACAGATCATGAAAGATACATAACAAAATATACACAGTTATAAAAGTATTAAACATGATGTGATCCAATAGTTTAAGACATTAAAATACATTAAAAGGAGAACAGAGGGTACAGTGTACTGTGCTAAAGTCTATCAGGGGGTCTGTTATACAAGTCTTTTCAGCACGCGACTACGAGTAAACCACAGGGAGGTTAAAAATTTTGAAAGTGCAAAGACAACAATAGGAGAAAGATCTGTCTTTAAGACTCTATAGGCAGGTTGGAAGGATCTGAAGCCCAAGTTCCTGAGTAACGGGACTAACCAACGTTTCCTGCTCCTCTCGTAGCCCTTGCAGAAGAAAACAGCGTGAACTTCATCCTCCTTCGGATGAGCACAGACAGGGCAAGTTGCTATGGTGGAGCGAGGAGACCAAGACGCTGTAAAAAATGCTAGAGGGAGGCATCCGTATCTCCATTGAAAGAATAGTTTCCTCGTTAGCAGAGGGGAGATCGCATCAAGAGTACTTTTGAGACAGTAAGAGTCTTTCGCTTTCAGGAATAAGTGTGTCAGGGATCCTTCACGGCTGTCATTGATAGCTCTTGTGAGCATCAGTTCGTAGTATGCTCTTGCGAGTACCTTCTTTGAAATCTTTGTACAGGAGTTGGAAGGATCCGTCCATAGTTCCGGGTAGCCCAGATCATCGAGCCTTCCCTTGACATAGGTCAGCCACGGGATCCTCGTGGCATTCCGCAGCTGCAAGAATTCCTGGAGTTCCTCTCTGTAATTTAAGAGATCGGGGCTGCACCACAAACGCCTCCAAAAGGTTAAGGGTTTAAGACCTAGCTCCTCTGTTATTGGTCTTACTCCCAGATCTAATCTGAGGGGGAGTAATGGAGTGCTCTGGGGGAGGGCAGTGACCTGTCTCAGGAATTTATTTTCGGTGGACTGTAACTTTGGGAGATGAGTGTGACCCCAGAGCTCACCCCCATATGTGACACCCGCCCGTGCTTGAGTTTTATATATGTGAATAATTGGGGTTAATGGACGATAAAAGGATTTGTTCGCCAGGCGCATAGTGCCACCCGCCAACTGTGCCAGTTTGATGGTCACTTTGGCCTGATGAGACGTCCACGATAGATGTTCGTTTAACGTGATCCCCAAATATTCAATATTGTGCACACGTTCCAGTTGTGTTGTGCCTAGCCTGGGTGGGGCTCGATTCTGGGGGTTGGGGTTCAGGATCATGTACTTAGTTTTTTGGGGGTTGATTTCCAATCCCCGATCATTACAAAAGTCTAGAAAACCGTCCAAAATGCGCTGAATCCCCATGGGTGCCGCTCATCTGCCCTGTGACCCTCTGCTCCCTGGTGTGAGCGGCTCCACAGCCGGTGGAGGGATAACGCGCTCCCAGGTCGAGTTAACTTAAAAGTGCACAGTGCGTGGAGCCTACCGGGGGACTGCGAGGACCAGCAGCCCCAGCTCTTCACAGCTGCTGCCTCTTCCCCCGGCGGCCACGCCCCCAGCCTTCAGCCTTATCAACGCCTGGGTGTGTCTGCTGAGTGGGTGCCTTTGGATTTTCCCTCCGCGTGTGAGGAGAGAGACAGACTTTCGTTGCCTCCAGCCCTGCTAACTCTGCTACCTTTCGCGACACCCGCTTCGCGGGTGCCGCTCATCTGCCCTGTGACCCTCTGCTCCCTGGTGTGAGCGGCTCCACAGCCGGTGGAGGGATAACGCGCTCCCAGGTCGAGTTAACTTAAAAGTGCACAGTGCGTGGAGCCTACCGGGGGACTGCGAGGACCAGCAGCCCCAGCTCTTCACAGCTGCTGCCTCTTCCCCCGGCGGCCACGCCCCCAGCCTTCAGCCTTATCAACGCCTGGGTGTGTCTGCTGAGTGGGTGCCTTTGGATTTTCCCTCCGCGTGTGAGGAGAGAGACAGACTTTCGTTGCCTCCAGCCCTGCTAACTCTGCTACCTTTCGCGACACCCTACTAGTATATGTAAGCAGTGCATCAAACTAAAAAACGTAGCTAATCTGTCAGGCCTCCTCACAGTTCCACCACCAAATTTCAGATATGGGGGGCACCACTTGACTTCTGATAGCAGAGCCTCAACTAGCAAGTCTGTTGAAAACTCCTGCTCTTTGCTGTTCACAGCAGACATTCAAGGAATGGCAGCCCACAAACAGAAAAAATGCTGGCATGCCCTCCCACACACTGGGAGAAAACTCCTGGCATGCCAGTCACATTTTGTTCGCGTTTTCAGAAAACAAATAAGATGCTGACTGGGCCACCATAACATGGCAGTCTAACCAGTATTACATTTGTGACAAACGTGGTCCCGCTGTGTTGGCCTGGAAAGCATTGAGCCAAAATTCGCCCCTGGAACAGAGGGAAACTTTATGGATGGCGGGCAATGTTCTCAGCAGATGCAATGCCACTACCACATCAGCAAGACAACGTCTGACCTACTATACTTTTTAAGAGATCTTTAGTCGATCCCCAGATGGAATTGGTCAAGAAAGGGCAACACACAGTTTAAGTTTATAGTTTTATGAGTCAACAATAATTAGTTGAAAAGTCCAGGGCCGAACCCATTGGTTATGATCTTAAAACTTTGGATTCCTAGATGGTCCTGTTTTGGAGAGTTCTTCACACATCAGAAATAAACAAAAAGAGACTAGAAATAGCCTCTTTGTAATTATAACTGTTCGTATGAAGTGCCATGCCCCCTACCTCCTGAGAACGCTGAATGAGAACCCAATACTGCCATTGTGATCGTGAAAGAGATAGGACTGTGACTTACCAGTCGCCCGCTATTCATTTCCTGGAAGACACTTGTGTATCAAATGAGCAAACCATAATTCTTCTCCATAAAACAAAGTAACATCAGAAACATTTAGACCTGGAAAAAACCTGGAAAAAACTCCAGGATGCCTTACGCAAAACCTATTGTTGTAGTCAAGGAACTAACACAGTGAAAACGTTGGTGATGATTTCCAATAACCTTACACAGGTAGCTATTCCATTACTTTGCTTTAATGAATATTGGGAAATGTTTGGATATATCTAACTTGAATTTTTTAATTTTCTAGCTCTTAACCAATCTAAGTCGCCTTAGTGTTGTGTAAATAATCATCAGTTTAATTATTTTTTCTTAAATTTGATCTAAGACCTATTATGTTCCCTTGTAGGCGATGTTAGGAATATATGTAGAAATGGGGAGAAATATGAAGAAATTCAATTACTGCACTTTGTGATAATATCTCATTAAATCACTGAAATACTGTGACAAGTATTAACCAGCCAAATACTGGTTATATCTACATGCACAAATTTGCAAGAAAGGTAATAATGATATTAAGCATGTTGTTCCCTATTTACAGGACAAGAACACAAACCTTAGTGGTATTGCCAAAATTCCTGATTGCAATTACATAACTACCACATTAAGGCGCTATTTATGGAAAGCTTTATTGTTGATGGTACTGTCCTGGCATCTTGTTAATTCCTTGTATCACCCTTCCTTTTTACCACATTTTTTAATGACCTTCAGGCCTGATTTTTAGAAAAATACATCACGTCTGTTCGAAATGGCATACTAACTAAGGGGGTCTTTACGATGGCGGACGGACTCGAGTCCGCCCGCCATTGTGGTGGGGATCGGGACTGCCCGCCATGCATGTGGCGGTCCCGCACTCCAAATTAGGATGCGACCGCCACCATGGCGGTCGCATCTTGCGATTTAACATTGCGGCGGGCGCTGCTGACTGCAGCACCCGCCATCATGTTAAAAATGCATGTTGTGAATTTTTCTGCACCACGTGGCAGGCACCACACGGTCCCTGCCACTTAGTGCAATGAAATGTAGGGGGGTATCATGGGTACCCCCAGTGCACCAACAGCTCCCCCCAACACAAGGGGGGTCTGCAACGGGCCCCCGAATCCAATCCCCACCAGCCTTTCCATGGCGGTTTTGCCGCCATGGAAAGCCTGCTAAGCACTCCCACCATTTAAGGGATGCACACCGCTCAGCCAGGCAATCAGAGGGATTGCCTGTGGCGGTTCCGTGGTGGGCAGTCTTTGTGCCCGCCACAGTCACGGTCTGGATCCGCCCGCCATCCTAATTTGGCAGGCAGTGAATCCATGTTCGATGGTGGAGGGCTCACCACCACACGGCTGGTGGTGGCAGTCCTTCCCCCATCATAATGACCCCCTAAATTTACATTTTTTTACTTATCTTAAGGCTGTATATATTAACATTCCTTTTTACGATTTTAGCACCACAAAATGGTAGCTTGCAATCAAAACTCATTTTTCTTTTCCATTTATGTGAAGAAAAAAAAGTGCAGACTTATTTTCTCCATAAGTAATCAGTCTTCTCTTGATCATGTTCATGCTGTGCTGCTTCCTGTAAATAATATTTCAAATACTCATTGCATCTAAAGTATGCATAAGAGTACATATATTGGTGTTACTGCACTTTCCTGCTAACTATTTCAAGTTTGCAGGTATTTTTTAACCGTAGAAAAATATTCTGTCAAGTTTGACTTAGCGAATGTCTCTGGAAACACCTGGAGTCATTTTGTATGTGCTAATAGTATATGCAAAATTATAGCATTAATCAGAATTCACGATTCTGGTACAAACTCAAGTTTCTGCCAACAATGGGTAATCTGAGTAACTCAGAAGAAGGACCTTTTTCTGTACTGTCCTCACAAATATTATAACTACTTTTTTTGTTCTTTCCCTCATATCATAGACCATTCATTTGTCTTTTTTTAGCAACTTATGGCAATGTTATTAAAAATTTGCCCCTGACCTTAGTTAAAGATTAGTAAATTTTCAATTAAATCAATAATGCGATATTAACTGCAGGGTGCGTGGATTTGAACGCTGTCAATGCGGATTAAGTGGACCAAATTTGGAAATGGCTGTTCATGTATCATTGAAGTGTACATTTCTGTTACAGATTTGCACAACCATTTCATAGTTTGTTGCCTGTTGAAAATCATTTTGATTACAATGTACCAAAGGGAGATTGATTTATGTAATTTGTGGCTTATTTTTAATGAGGCTTTGCTGAAAATCAGTTTCCAATTTTTAACATTTGGAGATACAGTAAGGCGCAAAGACACCTGTTCTTACTCAGAGCCCACCCAACGAGCAAATCTAGAGAACATTGGTCCGAAGCCAAGAAGGAACAAGGGAGAAAGGAGCCCAAATGCTCATTTGTTTCTGAAGAATGTTAAATAGTGTGTCATGGTTAACTGTGCAAAAGGAAAACACAGAATGTACTCCTTGCTTTAGTGTGGTACGTATAGTGGCTTGTCATTGAGAAAGGTTACAAACTGTCCTTATTTGCAGGCGAAAGACCCTCACCGACCCAAAGGGTGACATGCTTCATTATTTCCTTGCACTTGTCCCATAAGGATCCTAGTAAAACAGGCTCCCCAGAAAATTGGGTAGCTCGTTGACGGCCTCAGTATGTTGTCGGTTGGAAAGCCTCTGATCGACAGTCGGATTCTTCTAGACCATCTCGGACCCCATCTCCCCGACTCCGTCAGAAGCCATTACGCCTAACCGACTACGATTAAGGCTCCCTGTTCACTGTTTTTACTTATTTTTACAGATACATACAGGCAGAAAAACATTTATGTTCTTGTCTGTATTTATTTCTAAATGTGGATAAAAACGGAAATTAAGTGCTTTCTAAGTGATTCTAACTACACTTTGCCATGACTGCCAGGCCAATAAATGTGTGAATTGATAGGTAACGGGGTTAAAAAAGATAGAACATTTAGGAAAGAGGCTTAAACAACATTAGATATGCGCAAGGCTGAACCTGAAATGTGCATATTTTCATATAAGTGCATTGATTTATCTTCTGCACGTGTTCATATCATTGAAACCTGGCAGGCATTCAAGCATGACTGCATATTTATTGGTCAAATAAATGTGAAAATATACCAGTTTCAGCTTTTTCTTTTCACAAACCCCATAATAAGTATGGATTAATACAGATAAATTTGACAAAAAAATAAATATGGATTCCCACAGCCTTTCCAACTCGATCTGGCCAACACAAAAAGGCTGTCAGAAACTGACTTTGGGGCCCCTAGCAGGCTCCCCTTCATGCTGAGGCCTCTGGTTTGGGGTCGAGGGGGTACCCAAGGGACCCCCCTGTAGACCATGCACAGTGTGGCTGGCATCATTGGGTGTCCGTCACAGGGAGAAGGTTTTCCACAGACATCCATTTTCCCCTTAGGAGCCTGTGTTGTTGGTCGGAACAGTCCTTCCAAACGGGTTTCAGAAGCCTCATAAAAGGTCGGGCGGAACCTCTGACATGGGGGTCGGTCGGAACCGAATCCGACAAGGAGTCGAGCTGATTAGTTTCCAACCAACATCGTAATGAGGGCTTAAGTTTTTGTTTTGAAAAATAGGATGAATATTCCATGATATAGGCCTGTGGGTTGTTAGGTTTGCAGGGACTGATTTACAGAGGAGAAAAGAAGTTAACAAAGGATTAAAACTACCTATTGGTGGATGAGATTAATTTAATTGGGTTCCCAATGACAGAGAAAAAAGTGGTTATGAGTAATGTGGCCCACATGAAGAGGTCAAAATGTTTAAGTCCATCATGCACCCTGTGATGAGGTGTCAGGGTATTCATCAGGATGCAATGACCATATCTGCTGATAAAATAATAAAGAAAAATAGTAAAGGTTTGTTACAATCTGTAGTCCTAGTGCAATTTCAATCAGTCAATCACTTTATTCAGTCGTTGACCATAAACGCACAATATTCACATCTGCTCAAACATTCCATTGTCCACAGTTAGATGGGACATAAAGTGCAGTTACAAGTTCGTTAATACTTATGCAGTTGATTTCATATAAAAGCTATAAAGATAAGAAAAGTAAAAGTAAAACGTTAAAGCAAGGCCTAGACATATATCCAATCAAAACTATTCATTGTACAAAATAAAAGCCTTCTAACAGTTCTCCTCTAGTCACACGGCCCGTAATGTAGCAGATCACATGGCCTGGGTCTCTCTAAGGCCACAAAACTTAGGTCGACCAGCATCGCAAACATATTCAAATCAAACAGAGGGATTATGATGATAAAGTGCAGAATTATCAGTCTCCTCCTCTTTGCAGTAGATTCATCCTTATGCCCATTCATGTGGCCCAGAAACTTTGCGACTGAGCAGGCTATGACTTGTCTAGAGTCGGATCTTAATATGCGCAAATCTTCAGTAAAAACTCGAGTCCCTAGTTGTTTGCATACGTGTGTGAGCCACTTAGTTCTGGGACGAGAATAGGCCATGCAGGCAAACAAAACATGCACTGGAGATTCAAGAGATTCAGTGCAGAGAGGGCAGGACCGTCTAACTACACTAGAATTGCGCCATGAGCCAGTGGAGGCATTACGTGAAAGCTTACCAAATCGAAACTTCATATACAGCTTCCGATCCAGTGGGGTTTTGATGATATCTAAAAAAGGTTCTAGGAGCCCTTCATTAGATTTGGCAGCAGCTTGAAGGGAAACCCAATCCCAGTACTGGAGTTTTATTTGATTTTGTGAGGGAAAGGATGCAGGGTCCCTATACTCCCATAGATCCCCAAGCCCAATGTCAACTAGCAGATGCTTTAAGTTCGTTAGCCACCCTAATTTATTCTGGTTTTCTACTTAAATAACTTAATCAAGTGCTTTAGCAGAATGGCTTAACTAAGGGGTTGTCCATATTCGCCACCCGAATAGCACAGAGTGGAGCTTAGCCTTGTCAGCAATGGTGTTCTTACCAAGGTCTAGCCTTAAAGGTTGGAGGGGAGTACGCTGGGGGAGTTGGACTAAACTCCTCAGAAATGTGTTCTCGGCCCTAAGAAGATCATCCACCATATCAAACCCCCACAGCTCTGCTCCGTAGAGGGCGGCGCCCACCGCTTTTGCTTCATAAATCATAAAAGGCGCACCACTGGTTGCTGTATGAGGAGCACTGTACTTTACTTTACTTCACTTGATTCCCCAGCTTCTTGGGAGAGTTACGGACTAGATTTAGCCACTTGATGTTTCCACGAGATTGTTTCATAGAGGATAATTCCCAAATATTCAAAAGTATTTACCCTCTTCAGCAGGATGCCTCCTAGGGATGGCCTTCCCTTATATGACCTATGGGGATTAATCATTAAGAATTTAGTTTTAGACGTGTTGATCTTGAGACACTGCAAGTCTCAAAAAATCTTTAAAGCAGGAAAGCAGGTCCTGTAATCCCCCTGGTTATTTTGACACCAACAAGGTGTTGCTTGCAAACAAAAGTGTTGCGATCCTATCTTCCCCCAGAATTGGGGCGTCAGAGGCTCCTGCTGTAAAAATTGGACAATGCTGTTCATATATAATGAAAACAGTGTGGGAGCCAAGACGCATCCTTGGTGAACGCCCCTATTGACGGATATGGGATCGGTGAGCTGCCCTTGGTCAATCCAATGGATCTTTGCAAAATTTGCATCATGGAGGTGAATGATCATAGACAGGATCTCTGCCGGCATCCCCATATCGGCCAAACATTGGCTCAATATGTGTCTGGGAACAAGGTCGAATGGTGTTTTAAGGTTGATAAAAGTCACATAAAGGCTGCCCCAGCCAAAGACGCCGGTCTACCATGAGAGGAGAGTTAAGCGAAAGACCTGGTCAATTGTTCCTATTTTGGCTTTAAAGCCTGCTTGAGTGGTAATAAAATGCTCTTGTTGCTTATCCAGAACTGTATCTTATTCAGTATTGCACGACTGACCACTTTCTGGATAGAGTCGATGAGGCTTGTTGGTCTATAATTACTAAGTGACTATCTACTGCCTTTTTTATAGATCGGAATCAACTATGCACCTTTCATGACAGGAGTACTGGAATACCCGCTGCAATGGTATTTGACAAAGTCAAAATGTTAGCTGACCAGTTATCTTTATCATATAAAAATAAGTCACCAGGAATGCCATCTGGTCCTGGCGCCTTGGCTTGAACAATTGAATTGATAGAAATCTGTATCTCTGCTTTAGTAAAGAGCTCTTTGGTGTAGATCAAGGGCAGGAGAGGCTCCTGTTTGTATAAATCTGAAGGCCAGTAATCCACATACAAAAGTTTAAAATGGTCATGCCAAGCGGAAATTGCTACATTGCTGGCTAGTAGAGGGGGCCTCTGGGCGTCCTCACACAACACAATCTGTCAAAACAGTTTAGAATCATTGGCAGCCCATGCCTCACCGATTGACCTCCACCTATTATCGCCCTACTCCAATTTTGCTCTTACTTGGGCTTTCTTATAAACCCATCTCAGGTCTCTTACTGTCTTGTTCATGTGAGATCTAAGGCAGACGCTAGTTGACATTTGAGTTGCCTACTCTCACGGCTGAACCAAGCGGTCTGCTTTCGTGGCCAGCGGCCATGTCATGGGTGTGATGAAAATACACAGCCAGTTGTTTAAAAAGACTGGAGTGCCTAAGAGAAATAAGTTTGTGGCCTTCCAAGTTCTAAAGCAAGACATTAAAGTCCACCAGGCCTGCTTTTAGTTTGTATTCGAGGGCCTGGAGCTTGGCCTCATCTAAGGTCACCTTTTGCCACTTTAAGCAGCATTTGTCGTTTGATGGGAGAAGTTCTCTACTTACTATGGAGGTTCTGGGCTTTGTAGGAGTCCCATCCCAAGGTGAAGTGAGGCTCATTCTTAAAGGGTTGTGATCGCTGTCTACACTTGAGCCTACAGACATATCTAAAAACAATGGCCAGAGCCTCAGGTCAAGAAGGATGTAGTCAATACAACTGATTCCCTGGGACCTAATAAAAGTGTTGTCCCCTAATTTATCTGCCCATTTGTGGCCTTCACTCCATGCCCCAGGGTGATGGCCTTTAGCTCTAGTGCGACTTGTGACCAATTCCTGATCGGAGGTAGGTCAAGTTGGGGGACTTGCCAGTAATTGTCTTCTTCCCTTTCCTCCAGGGGTTCGAAAGTGACATTAAAATCTCCCGCTATAATCAAAAGGTGCGAAGTGGAGCTTGCCCCTAGGAGTTCCTCAAAGTCTTGCAGTGTGGTGGATCTACCACCCTCCAGTTCCTCTCGCATAGACGTTAAAATTGTCCAAGGAGCTACCTGATGTGCACTTTAGGCGGATAGCCAACATGTCGGGGTTGTTATAGGAGAGCTCCCAAACCTGGCAATTGAGTTCTATCTTCACTCAACGTATTAATCCACTGGAAGGGCAGACAACTTTGTTCTGGTTGGCTGGACAGTGGAAAATTAGAAACCCGGGCATATACGATGGAGTGGTACTCCAGGTTTCCTGGAGTTGTCTGATATCAAACGTTTTCATGAATTGAATCGAGTGAGGAAGTGTCAACTTTGTCTTTAGCCCAGCCACATTCCAAGACACCATCTTTAACAGGTGCTTGGCCAGAGGCATGGGGATATTAGGAGGGCTAGGTCTCGAGGTCAACATCTCTGGATGGGTCTGATGAATACTAGCTACGGGGGTGAAGTACCCCATTCAAGCTGCTCCCTAAGTGTGGAGGGAAATGGGGCTAGGGACGTACCTGAACTTGCACTGATGGAGTATCTCTTCTCAGGTATTGGATGAGGAGCTGCAGGAGTCCTCAAGGGAGGAGTTAGTGTAAGCCAGATCAGACAGTGGATGGTGATCAAAGGTGAGACTTCACCAAAACTTGGGGAAGCAGAAGGGGGCTGGTACTTGAATTGGATATTGGTATTCATGGGGGGACACAATCTGGCTTCCAAGGCAACCAGGTTGTGGACCAGCCTGTCGTCGACCAGGTCAGTTCAATACAGTCTGTTGGACTGAAGGGGAAGAATAGCCTACTTGCTCATAGAATGTCCTCCCTAATTATTGACCTACAGCCTCTAGTGTGCCTAATCCAGTGAATTACTTTGTTTATGAGTGAATCTTCACCTTCCCGCTTCTGGTTGGGATTACTTTTTGGGACATTTGTCATAAATATCCTATTGGGAGTATAGGAGGGTTTATTCTCCTCATTTACTGGAGTTTTACTATGAGTACGTCTGGGCTGGGTCTCATTACAATGGGATCTTTCATCACAGCCAAGGAGCCAGTTGATTATGAGCGATGTGGTCCCCAATTTCTCTGAAGGCCTATTACTCCTTAACTTGCTAGAATTTTTTGCCTAGGAACTATGCTACGGGTCTAGTTAGGAGCTAAAGAAAACCTACAGGAGGCAGGGTTGGGTTCTCCTCTCTAGTTCCATCAGGCTGATGAGTTGAGACAGTTGATTCATCAGAATTGTTCCCATTCTTGGAATGAAGGAAGCTAACCTGATCTTTAGGATTTAGTATCAGTAGACTTAAGGATGCTACTTCTGCTCTTAGGTTGTTAATAATCGATAGGACAGTAGCAGCAGGTTTGGCTTGCACCCTCTGAGCAATATGGTCATCCCCGTGTTCTGCCCCAATCCTCTCCCCTACACTTCCACCCTTTGCATTCGCATCTGTCTCGTCATCATGTGTGTCTTCTAACAAAGCTGAAAGGGGTGCAAATCCATTGCTACAAGCGACGTCCAAGACCAGTAAATCGTGTGGCTGTGGGGTTGTAAGGCTTACTGGTCGTAGTAGTTTGTGGTAGTGGGGAGAGAAGCCTAGTCACACATGCCAGGCTTTTCAAAGATGTGGGGGATGGGTTTGGGCGGCTTGGTCTTTGTTACTGTGGGTTGGGGCTTGGGGCTAATAACACTTAAGCTGGCTAGGGGCTCAGGGGACTCCAATATTTCCACACATTCAGATACAAGATTGTCAATTCTGTCAAGAGTATGGTTCCCCCGGCATGCCTCGTGCCTTTCTTTTTTGTTTTTTAACTTTCAGGCGTGTTTCCCCAGGACCACCCTCGGCTGCTTTCCTCTTCCCCATAGCCAACTGTAGTGGTTACACAAATGACCCCGACTTTAGTCCTCAGGCAGCAGAACACAATTCCAGGATGCCAATATTAATTGTACAGCACCTTTAGTGGAAAGGGCTTAGAGGGGTGGTCCAGCCCAGCCTCTTCCGGGCTATGACAGGCATGGACAGGAACGCCCTTGGCCTGGGGCGGCCCGCACCGCGGAGCCACAGAAACACTCAAAAGCGCCTCCGGGCACGACAGTGATGCTGTAGGGGGACCAGGGAGTCTGGGAGATGAAGTCTCTCCCTGCCTGGTCTCCAGAAATGCAGCTAGTGGCTTGTGGCGGCTTCCTCAGGTTTCCAGCACCGTGGGGCCGCAGGAACACTCAAAAGCACCTCCGGGCGTGATAGTGACACTGCATTAGGGTACCATGGGGTCTTGGAGATGAAGTCTCCCCCGGCCCGGTCTCCAGAAATGCAGATAGCGGCTTGTTGCGGCTTCCTCAGGTTTTGAAGGATGCACTTGGTCATAGTGCTGGTCCACACTGAGCACAATAACTCTGATGTGAACAAGTGTGGACATGTGATCAATGGTATGTGGACTTTGTGCTGTGTTTATTATGCTGACAGAAATGTTGCCTCCCTCACTGCGTCTCTTTATTAAACAACACTGGATTTGTAGGTGGCGAAATGCCTATGAGCAGGGAAGGGAAGGCGGTGGAGGCACGAGTGGTCACTCCCGTAACTATAAAAAAACAAGCATTTGCAATGCAATAGGTCTCGCAGTTACGAGAGTTTCAGTGATTGGCATTGTAAATAACAATGCCTTTTATTTATGTTTTTAAAACAAAAACACAAATAAAAGGCATTATTATTTGCAATGTCAATAGCTCAAACTCGCATAAATGCGAGACCTATTGCATTGCAAATGCTTGTGTAATATTGCTTGCAGAGAGGACCGACAAAATGTGCCCTGTGTTCATGGCAGGGGCGTAATGCAAGCCCCTGTAGCGTAAGGGGGGGCAAACAATAAAATAAAAATGAACCGACAACTCTTCCTCCAGTGAACTAGGACCACAGACCCCTAGAGGGCACCCAGATGCTGAAGGCACTATGCAACTAGACACTTGGTAGTAAGCGCTGTATAGAAGCAGTTTTTTTTTACCTGAATATTGTATACAGAAACATCGCATGACATGCATATTGTGTCCTAGATAACGTGTACAAAAATATCTTCCCGTTCAGTGTAGACTTACTATTTTCAATTAATAATTTAGGACACAATATTGATCTCAGACAATATCCTGGACCACTCCACTAACCCTGGTCATTTACAGCGCCTAGAAATGAAAGCGAGCTGTGAACGTGAAGTCCTGTATAAGAATCAAGTTATTGTCGTGTAGAATCCAGTGAGGCAGAAGATCTAACACCAAAGCAGCCCCCACCGCTGTGCCCGGCCCCTCCCTCACTACACCCACAAACTCCGAAAGCGCCGAAGGGCAGCTGGAAACGGTGTGGGCGCTATATAAACACACCTCGTGAAATTAACAGTATGTGATCACCTGTGGTGCGGGCAGGTGTGTGAAGTGTCGGCTCCTTGCTGCCGACTGGTGGGTCATACACCGTGGTGGTGGTGTGGGCAACCTGTGCTGACATGGAAGAAATACAAGTTCAAAGTAACAGAAAACACAGCCATTGTGTTTCCAGTTAGTGAAACCCAGAGAGTGTGAGTCACTGCAGGTGGAGCGCCCCCCACCCCCAGCCACCAATTCCCCAAGACTGAGATCCCTGTCACAGAGGATAAATGGACAAGGTTTAGTGAAACAGTTTAATTAAGCGCTATTTGGGCGAATTACGCCGTTTCTTCTGGTTCACCCGAGAAGCGAAATTGGGCTAAAATTTCATTTTAGTGGTGATGACAGGAAAGAAACAGAGACTGAACTACCAGGACAAGATAGAACGGAAGAAAAGCAGCAAACAGTAAAAACAAGCTCAACGCCGTGAGCGCAGACAGGAGATGTGCGTACGCATGCACAACTCCTGTCCTCTGTACGCGTGCACATGTCCTGTCCCCCTTCGGCAACAAAGTCGACAACAATAGTTCTCACCAAAGCGAGCAACACATGCGCTGTGTCGTTAGGCAAGACCTAATCGCAATCACTACTGTGAAATGTCCACCAATCATAATCAATAAAAGGAGCAGATAGTAGGGGAGATGATGGATTTTAGAGACAGAATAAATTAATTGTTAGGGGTCTCATGCTAATGTTAGAAATCATTTTAATTTCTAATGTTATTTTCCCCCATGAAAATGAAAATCCTCTGCTGAGATTTGATGAATTATGTTTGAGAGACAATGGTTTTCTCTCATGATTTTCTTATGGAAATTATGGTAAGTGCTCTAGAAGCAAAATTTAGGAAACCTGTTCTAAGAATTCACCAATATCTTCCTCAGCTAGGTAATATCATTTCTGATATACTGAGTAAAACATACTTAGAGCAGCAGCACAAGTCCATCTGTTCATTCCCAAGTGCTCTACTGCTTCTTCACCACAAGAGTTCTAATGCGAAAATAGAATGTTTACATGCTATACTCATGATAGATGAGGCAAATCTGAAAACCATGTTGCTGGAGTAGGACCTGTCACATTGAAACATTGTCATTTAGGCGAGACAGCAGTAAATGAAGATAATGGGAGTCTTCTTTTTGCCAAAGAAATTATGCTTAATGCTCTTGAAATCTCAAATGAGAACACATTTTAAATACATTCTGACACATCATTGTCATCCATGTCAGAAAGAATGTCTGGCATGCTGAGTAAAATGTACTTCAAACAGCAGCAGCAGCCTGCCAGTTGATTTCCCAGTATTCTACAGTAGCTTTACCAGAGTTGAAATGAATATTTAGACTGCTGACATTCTATATTCATGATAATGGGGAGAGGCAATAATGAAAATTGTGTTCCTGAAATCTTTGTTCCTAGAATACAAGTTGTTCAATTAAAAGCCTTTCCTAAGGCACAGTTGAAGTAAATGAGCACTGAGGTGTTGATGCAAATATGAAACTAGCAGGTTAAGAAAAGTGAGGTGAAGTATTTTTTTTATTGTCACGTATGGCAATATTATATTTTAAAGGGGCTACAAATAGGTTATGAGAGATGTGTACCAAAGTCCACCATACCTTTACTCGTCTGTTTCAACAGACTGCAAACCCTTTTTCTGTCACTTAATTTGTCTTAATTTAAAAATAGTAACACCTCAATAGAGCTAGAAGTTTTTAAATATTTTATTCAAATGTATATGTAACGAAAGGCCTCTTTTTGCACGATCACCCCAGAGGTATGGACTGATGCTGCTGGTTTTTCAACTCTGAATGTGCACTGAGGCCTGTGTGGTGACTTGCTGTCGCTAGTGGAATGTGGAACGCGGGACTTGTGTTCCACATTCTCAATGAGGCAGTTGTCCCAGGCTTGTATGGTTGTACTTGATACCAGCTCTAATAAATATAACTATACAACCTACCTGATTGGCGTGGAAATCTCGATATGACACTGGCGACGTTAGGAGAACACGGGAGCAAGCCTGGAGTCCTGTTGAATACAGATCACGAACCTGCCATTCCATGAACATTGTGCTGTACAACTGACGACATGTGAAGGTTGATTCGGAATCTTCCGCCGTCTCATCTGAAGTTTGGCTGGAAACCGGAGCGTTCAGAAGCAGTCGGTGAGCTTTTAACCGAATTAAAATCAAATAATCGACTCTGGCCAGACACTGCGCATGTGCAACTGGATTCATACTACGCATGCGCGAGACTGAATCACTACGTCATCCAAGCGGCAGTCTTATAACACCATAATACCAGAGTATGAACCCCAACATATAACTTGAAACATTTCCCAGAATAACATTTCACCCAAACATACATTCATAAATATTATCGCTAACATTATCATTTAATATGATTCACATATTATTATGAACTGGTACCAAATGACATATTACTTTACAATATAATCTTTATGCCATTCAGGAATCCTCCGAGACCTTTGTCCAACAGATCTGTAACTTCCCCCATCCCTTGACAGAGTAGCCTTCCTTCCATCAGTAATATTGTCAGAACTGTTCGGTAACGCTACTCCACTGGATATTGAAACCTTCCTATTTGGCATCTCTCTATCAGGCCACAACCACTCAGGAACCTTCACTAATTTGGAAAAACTCCATACATTTCCATCAGATAGCTCAGCAACTTGACAACCTACTCGAATAACTTTCAAGGGATCCGAAAAGCGAGATTCACCAGATTTGACAAACCTCCCTTTTTTTACTCGAACCCAATCATTGACTTTGACAGGTGTAATGATAACTTTATCCACATATCCATTTGACACAGTACTGTCATCTGAAGATCTAACCAGTAAGTTCCTCATCCACGCTTGGTTTAAATTAGATAAACATTTCCTTCCTCTCATCTTTTCAAAAGGTGATAAATCACCTATGCTTCTAGGGGTATTTCTATAACTCCACAAAACCTCGCTAATGGCTTGATTACAATTTTTTCCATTAACGATGGCTAACTGTAAACCCTCTTTAAAAACCTTGATCCACCTCTCAACGATTCCATTACCCTGAGGATAATACACCGAAGATCGTTTATGGATAATACCATGCCTGTCCAGATAAGATTTCATTTCAGTAGAAATCAACTGTACCCCATTATCGGTAATTAAATGCTCAGGAAAACTTTCCCTTTCAAATACCTCATTCAAAAATTGAATAACTATCTTTGACGTTATGTGTGGCACTATTTTAACTTCAGGCCAGTGAGACAACTGATCAATGAGCACAATTGCATAAACAGGATTTTGACCTAGACCTATGGGACCAGCGATATCTAACGACACACTCTCCCAGACCCTTGACGGTTTGGAAGTAGGACGATGTTCAAATGATACAATTTTTTGTGATTTATCGCTGATACAACATTCCATACAGTCCCTGACTCTCCTTTCCACCGCTTTATCCATGGCCGGCCACCAAAATTCACTTCTAATCCTACGTTTCATGCTTGTCATACCAGGATGTCCTTCATGTGCCATATCCAAAATGGTTTGTTGCAACTCGGTTGGAACCACTAGCTGTAACCCTCTCATTAAAACATCATCCTTAATGGATAATTCATGCGAAATCTGATGAAATGATCGCATAGCCTCAGGTACCTCACTCTTTTTGGGCCATGATGATTTGATATATTGTACAACACCCCTGAATATAGCATCATTTACACAAGCCATCTTCCACTCCTTTTCTTGCACACAACCATTTGATACTTCACAAATAGAAACTACCTTTTCTAAATTATCATCATCCTCAACAACTTCATTGTCATCATCCACTGTTAATCTTGATAAACAATCTGCCAAAACATTCCTTGCACCTGGAAGATACTCAATTTTGAAATGAAAATCTTGTAGTTTATACTGCCACCTAGCAATTCTTGAAGTAGCTTTCCCACAACCTTTTGTCGTAAAAAGATCTACCAACGGTCGATGATCTGATCTAACCTTAAATTCTGTACCATATACATATTTCCTAAAATATTCATGTCGACAGACATCCTTTGTCAAATATTGGAGACATGTTCACAAGACTAAAAGGGGCTTCGATATTTTCTACCCTTGATTTATCAAATGCTTACCATCAAATTGCTCTTCATGAGGATAGCAAACATCTAACTTCATTTATAACATCAGAGGGAGCTTTTAGATACAAAAGAATGCCGTTTGGCTTAATTTCGGCATCTTCTGTATTTCAAAGGCTGATGCACAAATTATTTAAGAATATGGAAAATGTTCTATATTTTCAAGATGACATATTAATTTACGCGTCTAATTCCAATGAACATGCTGACACTTTACATAAGGTGCCGTGCATTCTTCAGGATAATGATCAGTTGATTATCTAGGCCATTCAATAGATAAAAATGGGGTATCTCCTAAAAAATTTTTTAATTAGGGCTATTGAGCAAGCACCCAATCCACAAAACAAAGACCAACTTAGATCTTTTTTAGGGCTCGCTGAATATTATGCTAGGTTCATACCGTGTTTTGCTGACAAAACCACACACATGAGGAATTTGTTGAAAAAGAATGTTTCATTTAACTGGGATGAAAATTGTGGATATGAATTTATGTATTTAAAAAAACGAATTGCATCTGCACCTGCGTTGGCCACATTTAATACTGCATATGATTCAATAATCATTTCAGATGCAAGCAATGTTGGTTTAGGTGCTGTTTTGATGCAGATTCAGGAAGGTCATTTGGTTACAATTGGCTTTGCGTCCAGACCATTGAAAGGAGCAGAATGGAAATACCCTACATTGGAAAAAGAGACTCTAGCATGTTGGTGGGGTATTGAATATTTTAGGAAATATGTATATGGTACAGAATTTAAGGTTAGATCAGATCATCGACCGTTGGTAGATCTTTTTACGACAAAAGGTTGTGGGAAAGCTACTTCAAGAATTGCTAGGTGGCAGTATAAACTACAAGATTTTCATTTCAAAATTGAGTATCTTCCAGGTGCAAGGAATGTTTTGGCAGATTGTTTATCAAGATTACCAGTGGATGATGACAATGAAGTTGTTGAGGATGATGATAATTTAGAAAAGGTAGTTTCTATTTGTGAAGTATCAAATGGTTGTGTGCAAGAAAAGGAGTGGAAGATGGCTTGTGTAAATGATGCTATATTCAGGGGTGTTGTACAATATATCAAATAATCATGGCCCAAAAAGAGTGATGTACCTGAGGCTATGCGATCATTTCATCAGATTTCGCATGAATTATCCATTAAGGATGATGTTTAATGAGAGAGTTACAGCTAGTGGTTCCAACCGAGTTGCAACAAACCATTTTGGATATGGCACATGAAGGACATCCTGGTATGACAAGCATGAAACGTAGGATTAGAAGTGAATTTTGGTGGCCGGCCATGGATAAAGCGGTGGAAAGGAGAGTCAGGGACTGTATAGAATGTTGTATCAGCGAGAAATCACAAAAAATTGTATCGTTTGAACATCGTCCTACTTCCAAACCGTCAAGGGTCTGGGAGAGTGTGTCGTTAGATATCGCTGGTCCCATAGGTCTAGGTCAAAATCCTGTTTATGCAATTGTGCTCATTGATCAGTTGTCTCACTGGCCTGAAGTTAAAATAGTGCCACACATAACGTCAAAGATAGTTATTCAATTTTTGAATGAGGTATTTGAAAGGGAAAGTTTTCCTGAGCATTTAATTACCGATAATGGGGTACAGTTGATTTCTACTGAAATGAAATCTTATCTGGACAGGCATGGTATTATCCATAAACGATCTTCGGTGTATTATCCTCAGGGTAATGGAATCGTTGAGAGGTGGATCAAGGTTTTTAAAGAGGGTTTACAGTTAGCCATCGTTAATGGAAAAAATTGTAATCAAGCCATTAGCGAGGTTTTGTGGAGTTATAGAAATACCCCTAGAAGCATAGGTGATTTATCACCTTTTGAAAAGATGAGAGGAAGGAAATGTTTATCTAATTTAAACCAAGCGTGGATGAGGAACTTACTGGTTAGATCTTCAGATGACAGTACTGTGTCAAATGGATATGTGGATAAAGTTATCATTACACCTGTCAAAGTCAATGATTGGGTTCGAGTAAAAAAAGGGAGGTTTGTCAAATCTGGTGAATCTCGCTTTTCTGATCCCTTGAAAGTTATTCGAGTAGGTTGTCAAGTTGCTGAGCTATCTGATGGAAATGTATGGAGTTTTTCCAAATTAGTGAAGGTTCCTGAGTGGTTGTGGCCTGATAGAGAGATGCCAAATAGGAAGGTTTCAATATCCAGTGGAGTAGCGTTACCGAACAGTTCTGACAATATTACTGATGGAAGGAAGGCTACTCTGTCAAGGGATGGGGGAAGTGACAGATCTGTTGGACAAAGGTCTCGGAGGATTCCTGAATGGCATAAAGATTATATTGTAAAGTAATATGTCATTTGGTACCAGTTCATAATAATATGTGAATCATATTAAATGATAATGTTAGCGATAATATTTATGAATGTATGTTTGGGTGAAATGTTATTCTGGGAAATGTTTCAAGTTATATGTTATGTTGGGGTTCATACTCTGGTATTATGGTGTTATAAGAGTTTTATTTAATTATTTTGTTTTTATAAAGAAGGGAAATGTGTGGTGACTTGCTGTCGCTAGTGGAATGTGGAACGCGGGACTTGTGTTCCACATCCTCAATGAGGCAGTTGTCCCATGCTTGTATGGTTGTACTTGATACCAGCTCTAATAAATATAACTATACAACCTACCTGATTGGCATGGAAATCTCGATATGACAGCCTGCTGACCAGAATTCAGTGACAGTGCTCTGACCCTTGAAAAGTGTATGTTTAATTGGTTTACACTCAATGTGCATATGTTAACTTACTCATAAGTCCCAAGTACATGGTACCAAGGGTACCCAGATCATGTAAGGTAAAGAGTCCCTCGTGGACTGCAGCTCTTATTGTACCACCACAAATGTGACAAAGATAAGCAATACTCTGAACCTGCCATTGCTGGCTGGCAGAGAAGTTTTTAAACTGCTAACTCGACTTTGCCATTTAAACTCATGACAATGTCCAAACCTTCCTTTTTAGCATATATAAGTCCCGCATAAAGTAGGTCTATCAAGCCCTATGTCAGAGCGCTGTATATCAAAAAGCAGGACATGTGATGTTATGTGTCCTAACAGTAAAAACCACAAATTGTTGTTTTTGGTGTAGAAAAGTTAGTAGCCCCATTGGTGAGTGCAGGGTTACATGCTGACAACTGAGCTGCGCTAACTTTTGGATGGGACTACTAAAGTTGATGCTTCAAGGTATCAAACAAATTGTTACATTAAACTGGACTTAATGCCCAAATCGAACATAATGTAATCTTCAAGTAAATGGCAACTTTAGAAAGTTGTTATTTTGTTGCCCAAGTTTTCCAGAGACCATTTACAGTTGCTGACCATGAGAAAGTCAACTGTCCTTCTGAGGTAATGTGTGAACAATTCTGGGGAAGAAAAACAAAAATCCTGACATTGGAAGATATGTTATCTCTCCCTGACTCCCTGGCAGGAAGGCTAAACAGAATGTGAACCCAAAAGGTGATCTTCAGAGGGGAAGCTCCCTTTGAAGGGCAAGTGGTGAACACATACGAGAAGGTTGGCATCAGGGATAGAGAAGAGGAGATAGTGTGCAAACTAGTTTTCCCATGGACGTGTGGCCCTCAGGTAGTCACACCTCTAGGGTGGGCTACCAAGGTCCACACACTGAGAGAGGGGTTCTGCCATCTTCGGAGTGAGCAGAATATTGCACTCCGGGATACCTAAATGCCACAATTTGCAGGAAATTGTCATCAGGTAGGAGAGGGCTTGGTAGCCCATTGGCTACTAGTCACCACATGCCCTGAGGGCAATTAAAGTGGCACCTTTCACACCCAAACATCAGATCACATCAGCACAGTAGAGAGGACCAGACAAGGACTGCCCTGCTGTTCCCTGGCTCTAGCAAAGAGAGGCTGCACCAAAGACTGAACTTCACCTGCTGCTCCTGGGCTAGCAAAGAGAGGGATAGGCCTTTGGTGCCCTGCTGGAGGAAAAGTCACCCTGAGACAAAGAGGTGAACTCCGAGAGTGTGTTGACTGTCTTCCTTTTGAAGCTCCAGGGCAACAAACGTTGAAGACGTCTGCCTTGGCAAGTTGGTAGCCACAATTGCTTGAACACCATTGACTGCTAAAGCAAAGCCTGTGAAAGAGCCTCAGTGCTCACAAGGTACACCCCAGTCTGCTGATGAGTACGTTAGCTATCCCAGATGAATCCTAGCCTTGGGCAAAGTGAACCGCTAGTTTTGCTCCAACCTGAGTCCAGTAGACCAGTGACAACTCTTTTTTAGCTGGACTTCAACCAGTTTTCATGGGACTTGGACCCCATTGGTCAAAGTCACCCCACCATGTTTGTGTACTGAGGGGTGGCCCCAGGAATGCCTCGTCACCGGATCAGCATCCTCAGCATTCTTCAGCATCCTGTATCCCTTGCATCAAGACCACTCGACTGAAGTCTATGGTGGTTTGTGAATAGAACCTGGAACTGGACTGGAGATTGCTTTGACTGAAAGGTAACTGTCCTGACAAGTCTGATTGTACCCTGTGACTCACTCCCTCCCACAGATTGCCACCCAAAGTAGCTCAGAGTAGCTGAACACAACTTAATAATTGTTTTTAAAGTAACCACTTAACTGTGATAGTTGCCAATGCTTATTTACAATTCAAGTCAAAAGGAGCGATTAATGATTTGCTTAATAATTTATATCTCCAGAAACCTCAAGTGGATTTTGTTATACTCTACTTAATTGTGTCACATGTAGTCCAGCCCTGCTGCCACTAGCTGCTCAGCCAGAGCGTGAGATGGTCATAGAATGTTGGTGTGCCTGTGATGCATGGAATGCCTGGGTGTTTGAGTGTATGAGTGTTGGCAGTTGAAGATGGGCTGAGCAGCTAGGGAGGCTGCTCCTGGTGGGGCTGGTACCACACTAGGCTGGCTGGAGTAGAGACAGATGTAACCTGAACTGGAGACTGAATAAAGATGGCTTAAGAATACCTCCTGGCTCCAGGTGTCTTTCTACAGAGATCATAACATTCATTTTGGCGACGAGCGGACTTGAACCCTAGAGACTCTTGGTGAACCACTGAAACAAAGGAACTACTAAGGAAAAAAAGAGAAACCAAGATACTGCTATAAGTTAACACATCTACAAAGAAAGCATTCCCAGGCAAGCCAGCGCCAGCCCCACCAGTGTCCTTCCAATGGACAGCCCACAGAGAAGTGTCATCACTAAAGACACTACAGCCTGGGGATATTACATCCATCTGAAGGATTACAGTGAGTTGGAGGAGTAGCTAAGCTACAGCCGCATCTGGTGTTCCAGCCACAACGTTTGCCACATAAAGATTTACAGTGAGTTGGTGGAGTAGTTGCACTACAGCCACATCTGGTGTCCAGCCACGTTGTTATCTACAAATGGGTTTGGTGAGTTGGATGGGTAGCTTCTCTACGACCAGTTGTTGGTGTTCCAGCCACAGCGCTCTACAGAGTCTACAGTGTTTTTAAGTTAAAGGTACATTTTGAGAGTCCTCGCCTATATGAGGTCTGAAGATACAGCGTCAGTACACAGATGGACAATCTATGAGGCCTGACAAGAATTTTAAACAAAGTGAGTGACCAGTTTTTCAGCCAAAGTCAGTACGTCTTTTGATACTACGTGCTACTGTGCAGCAGCCTTTTTAAAGAAATGAGGAACATGCGCCAAGTTTGTCAATCTCTGGATGTCTATCCTTTAGCATCTACACGATTGTTCCTGTCTACATTGAAGCTGATTTCCCCACACACGGGGTCTTTCACAGGAATTTGCAACCACATGGTCGGTGGCATATAGCAGTGGGTGCACAGATTCAGAGATCGAGGGCTACTTGGATTGCTGAAACATTTGACAGCCTTTTACTTTTCCACATGTTGTGAGGTGAGATGCGCAGGTGCCAACTTTTGGGCGCCTTGGAGGTGAGCCATTGTTTTGTTTTGAATCGTTCTGGCTGCGCTTTATTCTTGCCTTGTTTTAACTGTTGTATTTGAAAAATTTAAAAGCTGAGGCGCGTGCTACAATAAGCGCGTGGACGCTTACCTTCAACTTGGGGTTCGCGCTGTTTCTTCGCTGACGTCCTTCCATGACGATTGTGGAATCTTCTGTTGTGTAGTTCCTAGCTGCTTTTGGACGTTTTGTGTGCACTGACGCACCGTGAGCCACTCTGCAGCGACGTCGACAGCGTGCCGCCATCTTGTGGCTGGCGCCCGCTGTTGCTTTTCCCTATGGTGGTTCCTGATTGGTGCAGAGTTGCCGAGCTCAAGTTTCTTCCTGCGAACCACGGTGTTTGCGTTTCTCCTCAATAAAGTTTACTGCAAGTCGACATGGGGGCCGGGGACAACGCGGTGTCTTCACGACTTGAACATCATCTGGAATCGTCGATTTTGTAATTTTCATGTAGATCCTCCGTTTCATGTATGTCGGAGGATTTGCACAGTGCTCCTGCTTGCCACACGTCACAACCATTTTGCTTGCTACGTGTTGTTTTTTTTGCCACCAGCTATTCTTTATCTTTGCAGCGAAGTTGTCATGAGGGTGACAAAATTCTGTACTGTGGCAGTGACTTCAACTTATGTATTTGGACAGCGTTTGCAAGTGTGCTGTTTCAGACTAGCTGCCTGTATTTATTCAGAGCCTTATCTGGCAAGTCATGACAACCTGTCTGTGTATCGAGTTTGCTTTAACAAAGTTGGGGGTTATACCGTACACATCAACATGCTCCATTAATTTCACCTACAGTATGGTCTATATCTCATGGCAAAGGGTTGGCATTGCTTATCTTTGTAGTCGTTTGTGCAGTCTGGTTGTAGGTGTGCAGTGGTTTTTGGGCCATTTTACGCAGGGGAAGTCTTTGTCCGGCAAAATTCGGGTGAGGAGTCACTCACCGGTGGTTGTAAAGTGGCATCTTTGTTTGTTTTCGAAGGGCATGTTTAGCTATTGTGCTTAAGTGTGGTATTCAAAAGCTATATAGTTCACATTTCTAGGAGTTTCAGTTAATATGTGTTTTCTTTTACAGCACATTTGATGTCGTGATGCCACAGGTACAGTTTGAGGAAGGGTCTTCCATTAGTCCTGTGGGTAGTCATCACACTGTTTCCCTACACGAGGGAAGGTCGTGGGTAACATCCCTTTGCTCAGTTTTGTTTTGTTACTCCTACATGGGGTATGTAACGTCCACAAGGGGGTCAGGAGCTCGTATCTGTTTCATTTGGTTACTCCTACATGGGGGTACGTAATCTCCACAAGGAGGTTGGGACATTGGTTCAGTTTCCTTACATGCATGGTACCTAGGTTAACCCTTACATGGGGTTGGGATATGGCTTTGTCCATTAACAGTTGCGCGCAGTACTAATATACATCCCTACAAGGGCGTTTTTGGGTGACGACCCATATTCATGTTTGTTTCCCTTTTTCTTGGGGATTGTAGTTGTAGAGTATGCTACCTTAGCGCTACTCTAGGTTATGCTTTTGGGCATTGGTTTTGTGGGGTCTTTTACCCTTTGCGTTGTAGTGCATTACGTCACAGTGTTTGATAAAAAAAATGCTTCAAATGTATGTCTGGTAATGCTAAGCTTGCTTCAAAATTCTTTATAATCTCTTTTTAGGGAGGGATGGGAGATATTACTGTTCAAATGTACGTATCTTGTCCGTCTTTTCTTGCTTTAATGGTTCTTTCTCCTGCGATGTTTTATCTTATGTCTGCATCTGTGAGATTTGTACCATTATTCATTTTTCTTGTTGATAGTTCTTGCTTGATGTTATATTACTTTCTGGTTTCGTTTTCTTTGGAGAAAAAGGGATAATGTTATACTCTACTTAATTGTGTCACATGTAGTCCAGCCCTGCTGCCACTAGCTGCTCAGCCAGAGCGTGAGATGGTCATAGAATGTTGGTGTGCCTGTGATGCATGGAATGCCTGGGTGTTTGAGTGTATGAGTGTTGGCAGTTGAAGATGGGCTGAGCAGCTAGGGAGGCTGCTCCTGGTGGGGCTGGTACCACACTAGGCTGGCTGGAGTAGAGACAGATGTAACCTGAACTGGAGACTGAATAAAGATGGCTTAAGAATACCTCCTGGCTCCAGGTGTCTTTCTACAGAGATCATAACAGATTTTTTGTTTTGTGTCTATAAATTCATAAAAACAAGATTTATTTTTATGAATTGGTGCCAGAATTTATCTGTGTCATGTTTCTTTCTTAGTGAACTGTTTTGGTACTAGTTAAAGCCTGACTGTTGAAGGCCACAGCTACCCAGGGTTGAATGAAGGACATTTACAAAAGAGCCTGTCTGAATCCAAGATGGATTTGTGAATTTATTACATGGTGAAGTCTCACAACCATGCCATATAATAAACCACTTTCCTCACAATGTGGTTGTATAATTTTTAGAGATGCAAGAATTTGAAGACAGATTTAATCTTTACATTAAATAGATGTTTGATTCAATGGGTAGTGAGACTCTCCAAATGAGCTGATGTTTGGATATTTCATTTAGATTCTTACTTTTTTCCACTTCCTCTTGACAGTAGTTGCAGCTCTCTGCATGGATGTTCATTGGCTTCAACATTATTTTTATTGTGACATATATAGGAAAATATTAAAACACATTAAAAAATATATATTTATTATTTCTAAAAAAGATTACAAAAGTCAAGGTTAATTAATTACAAATATTTTATAGAAAGTGACACTGTAAATTAGAGACAGAATGAGTCTTCTACTTCGAAACAGTGAAAACTGTCATCATGGAGCATACGATTTTCACAGCCTTAGAACACTTATATACATATAATGCAAACAAAATGGAAAATACATTTTAGGGCAATCATTCATGTCAAGACCCAGTAGTGGCTTATATAAAAACATATTCATGCACATATTTAGCCTACTGCACAGGAAAGTGAACGATTCTAAAGCTGTCTTTTCCAGAAGCATGTATGTTCGGTGCAGGCAAAGTCTGTGAGCTAGGTGAACACTTTGGATCTTCATTACAACGTTGTGATCTTTGTGATCAGCTGCTATAATAATAATAATAATAATGATATGGGGAAAGGTGGGTAGAAAATGCAATGAGGCTTTTCTACTAAGGGCCTGATTACGAGGCTGTAGGAAGCGGCTCCTACTCTCGGTTACAGCATCGTAATTGGCTGTTCAAATTTCTTTCCGACTGACCCATTTTGATGGGGTCGGTCAGAAAGGAATCCGAACCGAATTTCTAAATGGCCTCCGATGGGCTCAGAGAGCCCATCTGCCATTCGGAAAGCCTCCAGTAATCCCTCGTGCTGCTCTTTCCGCCCAAGGGATTACGACGGCAGATTCCAACAGAAAGGCTGTGAGAATCTAACTTTGGGGACCCCCAGCAGGGCCCCTATGGGTGCAAGGCCTCTGGATGGTGGCCTAGGGGGCACCTATTGGGCCCCCTTTTTGATCCCTGCACCCAGTGGAATGCCCTTTGAGGTGCCTGCCACCAGGTGCAGGGATGAACTGCAACTCAGCTCTTTGCAATGAGAGCATGCATTCCGGTCGGAATTACTGGGTTGGGACCAATGACAGGAGGTCGTTCAGTCCCAGTTCCCAAACGATGTCGGACTGACTCAGGTCGAAGGTAGAAGGTAGTTTTTTTCTCTTTCATCTCTCCTGGGCTGGGGAGGGATCTGCATAAGCATGCTGTCTAACATTCACCCCCCCCCCCCCCCATTAGGCATCATGTGACACTGGCTCCCTCACTGAGCTGCTCTATTTTTTTTTATTTTTGTCCCACTGTTCATGGACATTCGGAAAGTGGGAACATTCTATGTCCAGTGAGAATGTACCTAAATTGCATGATGTTTTGTGATTTCTGTGGTTGGCCATTAATTAGCCATAAGTTTATTGAAAACAGCTGAATAAAAATTCACCAAAGCAGGCAAAATCACTCAGTGATGGAAAGGCTGCTGTGCCAATCAAATTTAGCTGATTTTTGAACAGAGAAAAGCTAGAATACGAAGATTTTACTTGTTTCAAAAAGTAACCTATTTTGTGGTCCCTAATAACATTGTTATACCGCTCAGTGCATTTGGCATGCCAATAGCATGCACTTTGACCCACAATTCCCCTAAGGCTGGTGCAAATAGGATCAAGTGGCCAAATTTACTAAGAATGCCAAAAGAGGACTTCATAAGAAATTAGTAGTCAGCCTGATCTATGCAGGTATGAAAGCACCTCTGTATTATGCGGGAGTGACCTACAAACCATGCTACAGTTAAAGAAAGTAAATCAAGATTAAAAAAATCAGCAATGAAATTGGAAATGGTTCTAGGATGTCAAACCCCTGGTCAGGTGTTTAAGAGAACACTGCACATAGAGTTAACTTTTTCCTCAAACTAAATTCAGAAGCATACTGCTTTCTTTTGCTCACACCGTAATTCATGCAGATTTTTTTTCTGTACTTTAGATTGCATTCCATTTCTGGTTAAAACTGCAAGGCAGCTCTATGGCATTAGCTACCTGGCGCTTTGATGGCCGGTACCTGCCAATCACATTTATAATTACGCTTCTCTACTTGCAAATTAAACATTTTCCTTTACATGGAAATGTGACCTTTTTGAAACAAATTCCTATCTGCATTTAAATATATTCCACTAAAGCTTTAGCTACTTTAGATTCCATGACTTGTCATTTTGAAACTATACGGTTACTCATATGTAATTTATTATATAAACCAATATGAGTTGCACTTAACTGTATATGTTGTGGATCCTAGTTTTTAGGTCTGATTTTCAAGACTGCTTTAGCTGCCATGGCAGACTATTTCCCCAAAAATATGCATATGCGTGTAGAGAACTTTGGTCAGCCGGCTTCATCCATTGATTTGTTGAAGTGGCCTTCACATTTTGATTCTGCCCACCACACCACACAACATGGGGCAATGTGTCAGCCCACTTTTCTATTCAATTGACTCCCTTCACTCTAAGTGACTGCACTAAGCTTGTGTACATTGTTCACATATGCTTAAACATAGTTCCTTCTTTGTTGGTGACTGCTCTTTCAAAATGTGCTTTTTTAAATGTATTTTTGGATGATATCTTCAAAAAATGACCATTTATTTTGCACATGTTGGTTGCAAAGGCTCCGAACGGCATTCTGATATTCAGAAACCGGTCAGCCCGTCCGACTTGGTTCCGATTGGCATTCGGAGAAACCAAGTAGGTTGTAGCCAACTCATAGGGATTTCGGGACCGTGTTTCCGACCGACTCATTACGATGTTGGATTCAGACAGCCTTTTCGAATTGGTCTGTCCGACACATATTGGGTTTTGGAATCCGTCTTTGGGGGCCTATAGCAGGCCACCCTTCACCTGGAGTCCTCTTGTTGGGGCCCGTGGGAGTACCCATGGGTCCCCTCTTGCCATCCATGCACGGTATGGCAGGCACCAAGGGGTGCCTGCCAAAGGGGGCAAGGTTTTCGGCAACCACGCCTTTTTTCAATGGGAGCCTCTGTTGACGGTTGGAACACAGGCTCCCATTGAAGTCAATGGGAGTCCGTCCGATTAGTATTCAGAAACATCGTAATCGGTCAGTCAAACTCCCCAAATCCGATTCGGTCTGAAACAATTCCGGAACCGAGTCGGTCGGAATGCTTTCCAACTGACATCATACTGAGGCCTTAAGTGTTTATGTTGTATTATGACTTTGTAACTGCCTGCAATTTGAGTGCTTGTTTGGATGATAGTTTCTTCTTGTCACCTTCACAAAAAATAACAGCAAAGCGCATGGAACAACTTAAAGCGTGGTTTAAAAAAATTGCTTGTAAAACATACAGTGAATGTTTATTAAATGTAAAAAAAAATGTCATAAGCATGTGGTGGTCACGTTTAGGTGGTGCCATGTTTTCTTAATCTTTAATTTTAGCTTTGTTGGCAAATGCTTACAAAATTAACCATTATACCAGCATGCCAAGAATAGACCTACCGCCTTTGGCTAGAACGGATCTCTTATCAACGAACTTATTACTGAAGGCCAGAATGAAGAGCCCCAAGCATCTACATCTATAATGGAGATCAGTTTGTACTTCAGGATTGCATGCTGAACAAAGAGAAAACATGGGAAGCCTATAATAGTCATTAAAGGGCAGGCATTTGCCTTTACAAAGAAGGTGCATACATTCAGGCAGAGAGACATAGAGTAACTGGAAGAACAACTGCTCAACTTAGAGTATTCTTCCTTAGATATCACGTAGTGGAGAAGCTGAGCAAGCATAACAGAGCAAGAGAGAAGCGTCAACTATTTAATTTAGAATTAACAAAGTAACATAATAAAAGATAAGCATCAACTGCTTAATTTCGATTAGGGTAAACAAATTAACTGGATGACTGAAAGGAAAATCCTTTTTTTTACTTGTTTTTATTGGCATTTGTAATATAAAAAGAACAATGACAGCAGAAGGAGGGGGAGCAGGAGGGAGGGGAGGAAAGGGGTTAAGGAGGACGAGAGGAAATACAATCAGGGGGATATGCCACAGTTACATAATCTGGATCGAAAAAGCATGTATATTGAGCCACACATAAGGTCCAATAAAAGCACTTCTTGAAACACAGGCCCAGGTGGTCCGTGCAAAGGAGAGCAAGGTACAAGTGAAGGATTACAGAGATATAATGTAAGAGAAATATTTGAAATGCATATCTCTAGGACAATCTTTGCGTTTAAAAACAAGGCAGGCTGTTAGAGTGTCTGATGATTCTTGTGCAGCATCATGTTGTCGCTTGCGCACATGGCCTCTATGTGGTCTCACACACTGTGGGCCCTGTGTGCAAAGATAAATTTTGCTGCAATCATCGATTTATGACCAAATGTACCTTTTTTTTGCCACTCAGGTTTTCAAAGGGATTCCTGGTAGGCATAAATACATTTACATGGAGGGAGTTCTCTGCTACGAGTTTGGAGATCTCCACAGCCATAAATTCCACTTAAGTGGTGGAAAAAGTGGGTCTTCGGAGGTGTGGTTTGCCTTGGAAATTTGGGAAGGCAACAAATGTACATTTGTGGAAACTCCGAATTTTAATCCATTCCTTCCCATCCTAGAAAGGGTCTTAAATTTACTTCTGCCAAGGGCAGGAGGGGAAAGGTAACAGATCACCCCCAGCTTTGCTGGGGCTGTAGGAGAATTATTGTGAAGAAACAAGGGAACCCAAATAAAGTCAATCAGGGACCTTGGGAATTGAGCTATTATTGAGAACAGTGGTCCCTAGAGAAATAAAAATAGAAACAAGGGAATGAATATAGACCCAATCAGTACTATATTTTTTTAGACTTGTCCAGCCGGACAGACAACTGATATGTAATATTTTGAATCCAATGAAAACAATATAAACAAAAAATTCCAAGTGGGACACGAGCCTGCATCCTACTGAAATAAAACAGGACAAACAATAGGACCCACAAAAAGGCTCAGGCAAAGCTGTAGGTTTGTGACACACAAAATTCTCAATGTGACAAACAAATCGCAAAAGAACACCTTTACACATTAAATGGCAATTCAGAGCAGTGCATAAGGCGTTTTAGAGTGTCGACGGCGTTTCGATCCATATAAACAATAAATGGATCATCATCAGGACATTTAAGATAAGCATGCCTGTGTACAATTGCCTGTAATTAGCATTTTCAAGTCTCATGTAGATAGAGGTAGATGTGAGGCTGATGGTACAGTCAGCGAACTGACAGACCATGAAAATTCACAGAAAAGTATTGGAGGAACTCAGACCGCTTAGGGCGTCAAAGGCGATGGTGCGGTGTGTGCAGAAATGACCCATCCAGTGATTGGAAACGCTTGATGTCGTTTCTGTCGTAATTAATGAGGGAGCCGCAGTGGCTTGCTCCATGGGTCCGATAGGGGTAGAAGCCTCAAACTTAGTTCCTCAGTGGCAGGCAAGGTATGACGGCTGCCGGGATGCAAGAGGGGCTGTAGGAGAAATACTTTCTCTACAGAGAAAAACAGTTTCCCCAGAGAGGGAAACATGCATTTAGAAAGACAGTTCTATTTCTTCTGTGTGAGGTACCCCACTGTGGAAAACTCTACACAGCAATCAGGGTTGTTGTAAAGCATGGCTAATCACCCGTTAGGGACTCAAAGCGCTGCAGGGGGGCAAAAGGGGGGGTGTATCTGCAGTTCAGTTGAATAGTCAAGTCTTGAGGTCCTTTTTTAATTGAGGCAGAGATGGTGATTGCCTGAGATGTAGAGGCAGAAATAGGAGCCCCCTCAGATATGTCACATGGACTTCCCAGGAGTATGCCTAAAGCCTCACCCTGCAACATCTTTCCAGGATTGCTACTGTGAATGTTTTGAGAGTCGAAAAAAGTAGGAATAATACAATCAGGCATAGTTGGAGATCTAGGTTCATACTTTTCCTACAGTTCTTTCATGAATCAGGCTCAGGGTGTTACAACTGTACTCTGGTTGCCAGATACATCCTTATGGGACTACACTTCCCAAACATTACGCCTAGGAGTAAAACCTGCAATCTGTAGACATAAAGCTAACAAAACAGGAATACAAGTGTTTGTCCTAAAAATACCCTCAACACTTATGCATGTTCCATCTGAGAATCAAATGTTCCTCACATGTTAAGCCTGCTTGTCTACAAAAAAAATTGGAATTCCACAAGCAGGTGTTACTTTTGATTATATGTAGTTGTAAGTTACTGTAGTCAAAAATTACCATTATCTTTGTAAATCGTATATCTTCTTTTCCTTAATTCCCAGATTTTTATTAAAGCCATGGAATAAAATGTTTATTGAATTCATCAGACTTTAAAAAGCCTTTCAACTATCTCTATTGACTACGAACCTACCAATTCGTTTTGTTCAGAACATAGGGACCGATTACGATGGCGGACGGACTTCCGTCCGTCTGTTATCGTGCTGGGACTTGGGAGCGTCCCCCAGTAATGCGGCGGTTCCACCATTGAGATTATGATGCAACCGCCACCGTTGCGGTCACATCATGTATCTCTGACAATTCAGCAGGTGCTGCTGGCTGCAGCACCCGCTGCAATGTCTGAAATGCACTGTTTGGATTTCCCTGCACAACGTGGCAGGCACCACACTGTGCTGCTACCTGGTGCAGGGAAATGTAGGGGGTACCTATAACCCCCCAGTGCACACCCACCTCCCCTAACACAAGGGGGGCCCGCTACGGGCCCCCAAATGCAATCACCACCAGCCTGTGAATGGCGGTTACACCGGCCTTCACCGGCTGGTGGGAAGGCAGCATCATAATATGGCGGATGGTGCCTGCTAGGCACCGCCACCATATTGTTGATGCAGGGTGGGTCCGCCAGGTAATCGTAACGATTGCCTGTGGTGGACCCATGGCAGACGGACTTTGCGTCCGCCAGCACACTGCCCGCCATTGTAATTTGGCGGGCGGGGAAGTGCCTCACGATGGCTGTGAAACCACCACTGGCAGGTTGCCGGTGGTGGATTTACCGCCATCGTAATAACACCCATAGTGTAGATGCAGCTTTCAAATCATCCTACTGCCTTCATCATTCATTATTTCTTTTTAAATGGCAAGTTCATCTCCAAAGAAAAGCGATGAAGGGTTTTCTCATATTTGGCAGAAAGTTCAAATAAAATGAATTAAAATGATGCTCCAAAAGGAACTTTATTTAAAAAGAGGTAGATGAGAAAAGACTTTTATTTGCAATTGCTGGACATGAAATTCATTAAAATGCTCAAAAATAAGGCCAACCCTGTAAATAGCAACAAATGAAAAAAGACCCATACGAAAATAGGTGACATTGAAAATGATGAACTCTAGCTTTATATATACTGTGTGCAGCTTTTTGTTTAATTCCCCTTGTCCACCCTGTTTGTGTAGACAATATGGTTTGCTGGTTGGAAGGAGCGAATGGCATTATTTTACTTGGTTTGACTTCCTTTTGGTGCTTTGTTTTTGTTAAAGGAAAGCAGAATGTTCTGTTCATCTATCTAACTTTATTGTCAGCCGAGCACTGCTTTTCTGACTTTAGTTCTGGGAACTACTGATGTATTCCTTCTGGCATTTAAGAGAAATGTTTTCATTTTGTTATTGTCTCGCAAACCTCAGATGAGGCCACAGAGGATTAGAGGGAAGACCGGCAGCAATACCTACCATGAAGAGAAAAGAAATAGATTTGATGTTAACAAATTCTGCTTGTGACAGCTTTACAAGTGTCCCAAGTCCCTAGGACAGGATTCAGTAAAAGCTAAATAAAAAAAAAGGTATATACGTGAGGCACTTTACTGGGAAGCTTCAAAATAATGTAGACCTCAGCCAACATAAAAATCTGTCTCAATTGCCTCCTAGGGCCATAATTTGAGTAGTGCTGCAGTCAAACTGATATGTGTCATTGTGATTCGAACTATTTTAGGCTTCAGAAGCTAGATAAAAGGAGGGAAGTCCATGGAATGAACTAGATAGAGATGCAGGATTGACAGATTCAACCGACACAGCATATCTTATTAGTATGAGCAGAATAACGTAGCATACTGTCAATTATTAAGGACTTTAGGGATCTATTTTGTAAATTTTATGGAAGTGAAAATCATGATTTTGAGGAAAGTCGCAATCAAAGGCATTAACTTACTGGCACATGCATCAACAATGCCATTTGCCATTCCTTAATAGCGAAAAATAAGGATTCGCTAATAAGGAATAGCAAAAGGCTATGCATGTAGAAATCGCTTACAAAATAGCGATTCCTAAACATTCCTTAATTGCTACTCTCAAATTGCGAGTCGCTATTAAGGAATACCTCCCCATTGATTCTTATGGGCCTAGAGGCCCATAGGAATGAATGGGAGGACTTTCTCAATTTGCTAATCTCAATTAGAGAATCGCAAATTGCTCATGCTATTTCAAGGGTGCCAGGGCATCAAAAAGACACCCTGTTGCACCCCTGAAATCTGCATATGAATACATCTTGCACACACACATGCCCCAAGGGCATGTGTGTGTGTAAAATGGAACTTTGAAAAATGCACTTTAGTGCATTTTTCAAAGTTTTTGCAAATTACCATGAAGTTCAACTTCATGGTAATTTGCTCCCCCTATTAGCGAAATCGCTCATTTTTTAACTTTCATGCATTGCATTTAAGGAATCTCAATTTGGGATTCCTTAAATGCAATCGCAATTTAAGGAATCGCTATTCAGAGATTCCTTAAATAGCGATTTTTGCATTTGGGATGATGCATCCCAAATGCAAAAATACCGGTCGCAAAGGGGCAGATTCTGCTAATCTGCCCGTTTGCGAGCAGTTTTCACGTTGATGCATGTGGCCCTTAATTTGTAAAATCATACTGCATGTAGAATTTAATAACAACTGTACATTCTAATGTCAGAATGTATAGCATGGCTAAAATAATTGCAAGTTCAAAATATATCCTGCAAACTGCCATGTTGTGTCTTTCAATGGTGCAATCTGTGTGTGAACAATGCATAGATGTACAGCTGTTATCAATAAAATAAATAAATACATGAATACAAAACTTTGATTTTAGTGACGTTGGCCATCAATACTAATGACCTGATAATGTCTGATATGTGGTTAAGTCCTATTACAGCACATATCAGAATTATCACTTTTTCATTTTTTTTATTATTATACTGTGGCACGTACTCGGTTAAAAAAACAAAACAAAAAAAATTTCAATTTCAAGAAGTCAAATATGTCTGAATTAAAAAAGAGAGGAAAAGCCCTAAAAATGCCAGGGCATGTGTCGTTGGCTTCAGTAAACAACAAAATCTGCGTGTTATGCTACATTTTTTAGGTACTCCTTGTCACATGTGCTACTTATTACGCCCAACAAACCACATACCCAAAGGTATTACCATCTATCAGGTGTGATAAATATCACACCTCACACTGGGCCACTGATGATGAGAGCCTTAATAATAAACAATTTTGAAGATAACTCTAAAAACAATGAAAAGACATCTTCAATATCACCTCTTGTAAGTGACAGAGTAAAGATAAAGAAGAGTGTGAATCGCAATGGAATTTTTTTGTTTCTGACTTGCACCAGTACGATTTGTACATGCAAAAAATGTGAATATATTTTGTCAAATATGCGCATCTCTGATTTGTGCAAATTGTGCTTGATTTCCCAGGAATGGCAAAAGAAGGGACTGAACAGTAAAAAATTCCTATGCACATATGTAAAATGGGGGACAAAGATTGACATTCCAAATAGAGTAATACCCACAAAATACACCAAAGCCAGAGAAACCTGGAGCATAGCATTTGCTCTAATTTCTCAACACCCGGAACTCCTTAATTTCTATACACCTGCGAATTTTCAGGAGAAATTGCTGTTCTGTACCAGACACTATTTAACTTGTATCATATTTGCGAATTCTGTTTTCAGGCAGAAGCAGGGATGAAGGAGAATTCAAAATATATACAGTGACGTGAAAAAGTATGTCCTTCAAAGATTGTACATGTCCAGCCTTCATCTAGTTCTCACCACGTCCTAAAGAAGAGAAATCGAACCTCATATGGCAACTAAGACCCACACAGTTGACTTTGTCATTATTTAGTAATCAAAAATAAGCCAGCATTCAGTGGCCTTACATTAACATGTAAAGGCAACCTATGATATGATCAGTAATGTGTGGGACCCCCTTTAAAAACAATAACTTGAAGTTATATTTACTGTAAACGTTTCTCAAGATCTCACTTTCCCTGGGAGGAATTCTGGCCAACTCCTTCTTATACAATTCCTTTAACTCAGTAATGCCTGTGGCTTGCACTTAGCTACAGGTTTATTTAAATCTTGCCACAATATCTCAGTGGGGCTGAGATCTAAATTGTAATTGAGCATTGCACAATAATGATTATTTTCCTTTTCAGCCCTCTGTCACATATTTACTGTTATGTTGTGGATCATTGTTATGCTGTGTGATTCAATTGGACAGTTGGTCTCATAGTTTCCTCTAGAATAAGCTATTGTACTCACAAATTCATTGTGAACATATTAATTGTGAGGCATCCTGGCCATGCAGCTGCAAACAGGCACAAATTAACTTTCCTCCATCATCACATGATTTGTGTGAGGATTATTTGATGTTACATGTTTTCCCTAAATATGTTATTTCTCATTCAGTCAAACATCTTTATTTTAGCCTTAACGGTTCAGGGGACAATGTTTCAAACGTTGTGTGGTTCATTCAGGTGTTGTTTTGCAGATCTAAGTCATGCAGCAATGTTCTTTTTGGAGAGAAGAGATTTTCTCTTGACTAGCCTTCCATGAAAGTTATACTTGGTAAGTCTTTACCTTATGGTAGAAACATAATTCTAGTCATAAACTCCACATTTTATCACCGAAGCTTGTAGATTTCTGGATATAGTTTTCGGTTTCTTTGCTATCTCTAGTAGAAACATAGAGTCAGATCTTAGTGTAAATATGCTGAAAGCCATCCATGGGTAGAATGGCAGACATCTTGAATGTTCACCATTTGTAAATAATCGTTTTACTGTGTGATAATGGATTACGTATTGTTTGTTAATGCTATATATCCTATTCCAGACTGATGAGTAGTAGCAATTGGTTTTCTGAGACCATAACAGACATCTTTTGACCCAGGCATGTTGTGTTAACAGAAACGTGAATGCTCCAAATAAAGCTGAGGTTTCTTATTTTATATAAGTAATAGCACTTTGATACCTTCAAGTAATCATGTGCACTTGCTTAGCAGTACCTGATTCGAATTGCCTATTGAACTAACAAGGTAGTAGTAAGGCTTCATGTACTCTTCATAGAATGTTACATAATGTTGGCTAACATTTTTGTTTAATAAATGATACATCTGGACGGTTTTTGATGACATGAGGGTAGACATTTCTTCTGTTAGAAAGTGGTGGTGACCAGATGAAGGTCAAGTGTGTGCGTTTGTGTGTGCTTGAAAAAACATGTAGTCTTAAGAGGGTGTGCTTTATTTTTCACAACACTGTTGACTTAAAATACATATACATACTGGTCTATCATAGTACAATGTATATGGGTGTCATGCAACAAAAATGAAATCATGATGAATATCATTGCCAGCGCCATGATGACAGGAGGACCACAAAGACCCTAGTGAGCCCGCCCGCTGTATTACAAGTGCAATCGATGGTGGGCGGGCGATGCTGCGGCGGTCTCACGATTGTGGTCTGTTAGACTCGTAGGAAAGCCTTAACAGCAGACCACTGCCATCACAATGCCTGAAGCACATTCCTGCATGGTGTGACATACACCATGCCATGCATGCCATACCATGCAGGAACAGGGGTGTAATTCCTCAGCATGTGCCCCCCCTGCATGCACCCCAGGCCCAGAAGCAGCAGTGGGCTCGGTTAGGGCCCTCTTACTTCCATGTGCACCACCCTTTTCAAGGAGGGCTCACTGCCGTGAAAAGGGCAGTGGAAATGAAAGACAGAATATGCTTGGTTGTGCCTCCGTGGGACCACCAGCATATTTTTGCCCATTTCCAGAGTGCCGGCAGTGCAGGATCCTTGATGCTGGTGGTCTTGTGGTGGTCCGACTGCCACTCTCATAATATAGTGGGCGGATTACCAGTGTGGTGGTGGTCAGACCGCCACTACGAGTACAGCAGTTTTTTGGACTGCCGTACTCGTAATAAGGCCCACTGTATATTTGTTGGACACTGATACTCTATATCAACATGATTCAGGTGAGATTTGACTGTTCTGATGTGGATTCCTCTGTACCTAGATTGTTTCTGGATGGCTTGTCCTTCTGTAGTTTGAACATTGCACTCATCAAAAATTCACAGTTGCAGATTAGTCAGAAATTGCCTTAATGATGAATGTCGAATGAATAAGCACTTCAGCTCTGAAATAATATCATACAGAAGCCAGGGTTTGCCATTGTCAAATGTATGTGCTACACTGGAGAAACAATACATTAAATAGAAAATATTTCATCAAAGTCTTATTTGCAAAGCTCTCCTGTGATCCATTTGTGAGAGATCTCAAAACCAAGGGGCTCATTATGATGGCAGAGGGACAGCCTCTGCCGGGCCAGCGGTGGCAGTCCCTCCGCCATCTGGCTCCCATATCCCCCCGCCACATTGGGATGGCGGGGGAATCGTTCCACAAGCGTGGCCGGCGCAAAGAGCACCCGTCATGCTTCCGCCACAGGCAATCGTTGTGATTGCCTGGCGGAGAGGTTCAGACCGGGGATATGGTGGCAGTCCCTAGCAGGCACCTCCCGCCCCATCACAATGCTGGCGGCAGCCAGCTTTTCCATGGCGATGGAACCGCCATAGAAAGTCTGGCGGCGGCTGGCTTCAGGGGGCCCGTTACAGGCCCCCTCTGTGGTGGGGGAGCCAGTTGCGCACGGGGGTACCCATGGTGCCCCCCTACATTTCCATGCACAAGGTGGCAGGCACCGTGTGGTGCCTGCCGCACTGTGCATGGAAATGCACATCATGGCATTTTAACATTGCAAACGGTGCTGCAGCCAACAGCACCGTCCACAATGTTAAAAGGCCAGGATGGGCCCGCCATCCTAATTGGGCTGGTGGGACCGCCGCATGTCTGCCGGGCGGTCCCAGCACCGCTGTGATGGCGGTTGGACTGATGTCCTCCCGCCATCATAATGAGCCCCCAAGTCCTGTAGAATGCTGGAGAAGCTCAATAATTAAAGAAGATTCCATGAAAAATTTCAAGCCAATATTAAATTTCTCACTCATCCCCTTTTCTGCCTTTATTCTATGAATTATACAATTCTCTCCCTGCTATCTGTCTAAAAACCTTTGATCCTGATTCACAAATGTCACTTTCACTTTTGAGTAATTTACACTTTTGAGTAGGATTACTACTTTTGCTCATCCACATGATCTGAGGGTAATTACTACATAAATAAACAGTAGTAAGTCTATCATCATGCATGGCCACTGGCACTGCAATACCATCTCATAGAAAATAATGGTGGAGGTGGACTTAAAATAAAACCCTATAGAAAATCATGTTAAATTCAATTAAATGATTTAAAATAAAGAGTGTTAAAATATATATAGAAATATTACATATTTAATATTCCATTCTAAAATATTTTAATACCGTATTCAGAATTTAAAAATGAATGCAACATTGATTTTTTTCATAAAAATATAACTAATTTAATTTAATTTAAACCTTCACATCACTTTCAATTATTATTAGTGCACAATAAAAAAATAGGTGGGAATGTATTCTTTTATTTAAACTTTAGAAAAAAAAATCTAATTTAATTTAATAATTTCCATTAATTAAAGATTCATTTTAAAATTTAGTTAATAGTGATGTATGATTTTTTGTTTTTGTTTTACATTTAGAATAAATATATTCAATGAATTTTCACAAACATTTCCCAAATTATTTTCAATATTCATTTTTGGGTTAAATATATATTTTTTAATTATTCCTATACTTTACCACAGGAAGACTCCGCAGTCCGGGCAGAGAGCTCCTCATGGGGCAACTAACATGCACCCCTGCACAACCATATCATAGTCAAACCACCACATTCCTTACCAGGCATAGGGTTAGTGCCACTTTCCCACCTCTAGGCAGTGCATTTTCTCTTTGCCCATCTACAAGCAAAATAACATTCAGACATTACTGAGATTACTTTTGTTCATTATGATTGCATCCCTTCCTCATGCAAGTAAAACTTGAGGCATCCTGTTAAGTGTCACCATTACATTTTTGGATTTAAGCTATGTTTATAGTTGTGCATTCTATCCCTTTATGAAATGCCATGTGTACAACTGTTACAGCATGAAATTACTGCTACAAGAATAATGTATGCCTTTATGTGCTATGGCTGTATGATCCATAGTATGTGGATATGTTAACATTAGAATAGGCTTATTGTGTTGTTCTGTAAAAGGGGAGATTTAGGGGAGATACTTGGTCTCTGGCATCATGTTTTTTTTCTGTACGTTTGGGGTGGGAATAATACTTGTGATGTTGCATATGTTGTGTGTATTATATGAGGGTCTTTGAAGAAAACGCTTAAATGTACAGGTTATAAGAAATTTTGGTTTTACTCATGCTATATTTTTTTACCCATCATTAGGGTTTTAAAGCTATGGCTCAAACTTTCAATAGAAGACATACCTATATTTTAGGACGACATGTTATGAAAAAGTAACTGGGTTTAAATGATGTCTGTAACTTAACCATTCAGTAGGGTTGTAACAAAACCTGTTATTTAGGCAGAGATGCATGCCCTAGAATGAACAACCATTGCAGAAGGGAAGAAGTACCTATTGTTGATTTAACCTCTTCAGTGCCCCGCCCTTTCCCCGCCCTGTGCCGAGCGTTGAATTAGCGGGCGGGGTTCATGACGAGATAGTCTCGTCATGGGCACAGCGCAACCGCTCTCCATGACGAGACTATCTCGTCATGGGCACTGAAGGGGTTAAGGATTATAGGCTACATGTTACCTTACCGTATTACAAGTGTCATATGATATGATGCACTTGTAATACTGCAGACAGCATATCCATCATGTTTGTGACGGAGTAACCCGTCCTCTGAACTCTAAATCAGGCCCTAAGTTTCATGGTAAAATTGTTGACTGGGTTAAACCGCAATGCTTTACCTGACCTACGCTCCATCATTGTCCACTTGAAAAGGTGTCTGAGACCCTGTCATTTATATTCCGTAGACTATCATGGATTTTTACGCGCCGATTGTTTCATTTACATGCTTTTTACCATTTACTTCACCAATATATATCATCAGGTGCCCTTAGCTGATGCTTTAACCCCTTGTGTGCCCATGACGAGCTGGACTCGTCATGGGCCGCGGTTGCGCTGTGCCCATGACGAGTCCAGCTCGTCATAAACCCCGCCCGCTAATGTAACGGCCGGCACAGGGCGGGGAAAGGGCGTGGCACACAAGGGGTTAACATGCAGTTCAGTGCTTAATTTGGAAAAAACTTAAGTGTTGGTGCCCAAGGTATTATTCTCTGATCACAACCCACGTCACTTTTTAACTGCATGTTTAAGTTTAAGTTTTATAGTTTTCTTAAATCTATATTCAATAGTTTAATGTGCCACTAATGGTGCCACTATCGGATGTTCCTTAAAAATACATACACAGTGCCACCATGTTGTGGTTTCTCATAAATATGTGCAGGCGTTTACAAATAAGTGCTTACACTGAGCACCGGAAAACCTCTGTAAAACATTAACAGGCACATGCATCATGCTAGGATTTTGCGAGTCCTTAATTGCGAATGTTAAGGATTCGCAATTAAGGACTTGCAAAATCCTATGCATGTAGGAATCGCTATAATAATAGCGATTCCTACACATTCCTTATTTGTGACTCGATAAGGAATAGCTTCCTATTCATTCCTATGGGCCTGAAGGCCCATAGGACTGAATGGGAAATTGCAAGCGCAATTTGCGAGTACCAATTGGTACTCGCAAATTGCTCATGCAATTTCAAGGGTGCAAGGTTGTCAAAAGCACACCCCGTTGCATCCCTGAAATTGATCTGTGCACAAATGTTGCGCACAAACATGTCCCAAGAACATGTGTATGTGTAACCTACAACTTTGAAAAATGCACTTTAGTGCATTTTTCAAAGTTTTTGCAAATTACCATGAAGTTCAACTTCATGGTAATTTGCGCCCCCTAGTAGCGAAATCACTACTTCAAAGTGGTTCTTGCATTACATTTAAGGAATCGCAAAATGCTATTCCTTAAATGCAATCGCAATTTGAGAACTCGCAAATAATTGCGAATTCTGAAATTGCGAGGGCCTTGACCCTTGATGCATCGCAAAAGCTAATCTTGCGATCGCAAACGGCCGATTTTTGCGAATCGCACCGTTCGCGATCACAAAAAGCTTTGATGCATGTGCCAGTAAGCTCTGATTCAGGTGTATCATTTATTAAATTCTTCTTTTTACTAAATCAGGTTGGGAATTTTACTGATTCAGGCATTGACTTTTACATTGTTTCAGTGCTACATACATAGTCTACTAACATTTTTCTTTACCTTTTGCTTGAGCCATGAGACTAGGGATAAGCCCGAGTGCAGCCTGCACTTTACTTCTTATGTCTGGAGCTCAACACTTGCTCACCCCTTACTTAATAAGCTAGGCTCCCACATAAAGGCTCAGCGTTATGTCGCGTTACTCCTACATGGATTAGGCATCTCGGGGCATATCAACAAGGGCTTTATCTCTCCTTTTTTGGCTTTAAAAGCCAAAAAAGGAGAGATAAAACTAGCGCCCTATCAAGAACAGGGTGCTAACATGCAAATTTGCATGTTAGCACCCTTTTACTCTACGCTTCCCCTTGCATCTCTAATGAGATGCAAAGGGGGCGTTCCAGAGTAAAATGATAGGAGAAATGTCGCTAAGCGACATTTCTCCTATTATCAAGAATGTCGCTAACCCTGTTAGAGACAAAAAAAGCAGCGCTAACCGCGGTTAACGCTGCTTTTTTACGTCTGGTATTTTTCTGGCTTAGCCATGATATCCTATGGAAGGAGGATATCATGGCTAAGTTTGCCTGTCCCTATCAACAAGGTAACGTGAGATTATCGCTGGGTTTCCAGCGATAATCTCACGTTAGCCTGTTAGCGTGAGGATTTTTATCGCTATTGAGATAAGCGTTGCTAATAGCACGCTATTTCAGCGATAAAAATTCACGCTAGCCGGCGATAATTATCCTAGCACTAAGTGCGCTTAGAGATAATTATCGCCGGTTGTTGTTGATATGCCCCCTAGTGTACCCAGAAGCGACGGGATAAGTGATATTAAATAAATAAATAAATGAAACCATGCGCTCGCCGTCAGCAATGCGGCGAGCGCAAAATAAGTGGTTTTATTTATTTTTATTTAATATTACTTATCCCCTTGTATTTCGACTCCCACCACCCCCACCCTGACCCACCACCCCCACCCTGACTCACCACCCCCACCCTGACCCACCGCCCTTACCTGTGTGAGCCGCCACTGATTGTACCTAAGAGTAACAGGAATAAACGACTTGACTAGCAGGTGCTGCCTGTAGTCATCCGCACACGCTGTGTATTCTTCACATGCTGCATGTTGCTCCCTGTCTCTTGCTTTCAACTGTGTCAAGTTTAAATGCACAATTTTACTGCATCAGAAGAAATATATTCTCACACATATTTACAGCAATAGAATAGTGACCTTGGCTTTTAATTATTATGATTTACAAATGAAACGGTTGATGGTGCTCACTTCCTGACCTGAATGACTTTGGTGTTGCTTCCTAGTGGTTGTAACGGTGGCGAACTCGGTTTTGTTGTCATTGTATTATTAAGTAGTTTGCTCAGACATCAGCATCTGCAGAGAATGTCATCTTTGAGCAATTGGGGCCTTTTCATTCGTTTTCAAGTTTGGAAACTAATGGGACTTGGCTGTGCATGCATAGAGCACTGATAACGGTTATTGAAGCTTAGGGAGTTTGGGAATTCCAGTTAATTACAGAGCCTTTTTAATAGCGTTTGATAACCGAACTGCATTCCTTTCTGGACACGTGTAAATCACCCCCTAAGACACAGAATACGTTTCCAATCTCAGTTTCAGCAATAAAATGCATTTATTTGACTGATCCCGGCAGAAGTGTAGCTCAAGTGCCATCACTGATGGAGACAGTTCTGACCAAAGTTGATTTGCAGTAGGATTTAGGTGGTCGGGAAGATGCTGCGCGAGGAAGGAGGAGGGAGCGGCCTTGGATTTGCAGTTTTAGCTTGGTTTGAGAACATTTGCTCTTAGAATAGACTGTCAGGTAAGCAGTGAGCAGCCAGTAGCGGTCCTTGGAGGGAGTTCCTTGGGGCGGTGGGCGGTGGGGCGGTGAGGCGGGGCGGGGGAGGGGTGGGGCAGGGTGGGGAAATGTAAACACCAGAATATGGATGAACGGAGGTAAGTATACATTTAAATAAATAAAACGAATTTCGTTGCGCGTGCTGCATCGCATTTTGCGATACAGCACGCGCAAAGGAATTGGTTTTATTTATTTAAATGTGTACTTACCTCCGTTCATCCATATTTCGGTGTTTACATTTCCCCACCCTGCCCCTCCCCCGCCCCGCCTCACCGCGCCACGGAACTCCCTCCACGGACCGCTACTGGTGAGCACTCAATGCTTTGCAGGCATAGCATTAACAACTCTGTGCTGATGGTAGGTTTCAGGCTTGACAAGGAGGCGGGGCAGAGTTTTCAGGGGAGCGAGGGTGCTTGAGATGTTGCACCCCCCTAGTAAATATATTTTCTGATAAATAAGTGGGTACAGGTGCTTTCAGTTGGGTATTGTGATGTGTCAGTCGGATTTCCCCAGGGATGTTTACATACATACAGACAAAAACACGCACATACTCTCTTCCTCTCTTCGTACTCCTACCAATCCGCATTCCTCTCCCTTCCCATTGCCCCTCAGGCTCCTCTCATGCACCCTGCTTGTTGTATAATGGGTTGAAACATTATATGCCAGCCTGATTGTCGGAAAACCTGAAGCTCACACTTTCCCAATTTTACTGATAACGTTACACCCCTGCAGGGAGGCAGGGGAGGCAGTTCTGAGTTCATGAGGTTGGAGCTGTTCTCCGTGTAAGGTAAATAGATGCACATAGAGAATGGATCTGCCCAAGATTTATAAGAAGGCAAGAGAAGTTGTCACTAACTGACCAGAGAACATTTCCGACTCAATAACCGCTTGAGTACCTTTGAAAACACATGTGACATGGTATGGTTCTTGAAAAGAAGGTAGATCAAGGAACAAGAAAAGGCCCCAGAGGAAGGAGTCATTCACAGAAATAAGTGTCCCACAAGCAGGAAGTGACAAACTGTCAGATGAATAAAAAACAATTATTGATACAAAGCAGTTTGCAAGTGTTAAAATACTACCAAAGTCTACCATGGAACTTTTCGCAAATCCCGGCACAGGCTCCCAGACCCCAATCCAGATGCTGCTCTTATGCTGATAATACTATTTACCAGCATGAAAGCAGCGCCGTGATTGTCCTGAGCAGGCTGAATTTACACTCACTCAGGCACAGGGAGCTTGTGCCATTTCTCCATCCGGCTGTGCAAAACAGCTAGGATGGAAAAATGTAAGTGCGCATGTCGGTTAGGCACCCTAAGACGGCCGGCCAAACCGGTTAGTGCACTTACAGTTCCCCCGCACTTCTCCTCTCTCCTGCTGAGGCAAGAGGCTCCCAGTATGGCCCCTCCTCCCCTCTAAGACTCGGATGACTCTGGCTCCCTACGAAAAATAAAATGAACGTTTGCCTCTACTGCCTCTCAGCAGTGTGGTGACGCTCCTCCGCCATAACGGAGGTGCCGCCCTGTCTAAGAAAGGGTCCGCCTATAGGGCAATCAGGCAATCCCTGTGAGGCTAGTTTGATAGGTCAATGTGTGAGTCGGGTTTTTGGCTGTTTGTGGGCCTGCTTGCACTCTGGTATCTCCTTAACTTTGGTTGATCCTGCCAGCTGATTCAATCTATTATGATTACCCAGGTGTGGAGTTCTTGGGCATTTTTATTATTCCCAACAGGTAAATGATCCGACTCTTGCTTCTCCAGTAATGCAAGTAATTAGATTTCATTAGATGATGGTTCACTTTTTGCTCACACTCACCTGGCTGCACTTTAAACTGATGTAATGTTTGCTTCCATTTAAAATTCAGGATCATTACTCCTCTTCCTGTCTGTGTGTTGTTTCCCCTTACAGGCATGCAATTAAAATGTCGTCCCTTACATATTCTTACAAATATAAAAGGTTTTTCTCTAGTTTTGCTTCAAGAGAATTGTTTGTCCTGATGATGACCCTTAAAATATTTTGAGTCAAAACGCCGTAGACCATTATGGCACTTAGAACAAACTTTCATGAACTGATATGGTGTTTGAGCCCTTATGACCCAAATATTCATCAAAAGTATTGCCATTCCATTGCTACTTATATCAGCCACACTGTGCACTTTTTAGACTTTCAATCAATGTGATCATCTGAGCACTGTGCACTATTATGTAGTGGTAAACGTGTTTATTTATGAAAGTCTTTACAGGGCTCCATTGTGCACATCTATAATCTCACAATAAACATTGCCTTTTCCTAGTGATTAGTCTTTATTGTACCGATCATTGATCTCTCCACACAGAGCCTTCCTTATTTAAGAGTTTGAATGTCCCTAGTTTCTGGTGGTTTTTGGGCTGCCCCAATTCTGTGTTGTGTAATGTATTCCATTCTTGGCATGGCAGTTTGGCAAGACCACTCAAGTCTGATGGGGTGGTCCATATCTGGAGTGCCATAGTGGGCAAATAATGATGGGCTGATTATGGCCCGAGTAATTACTAGAGGCTAAGATTAAATCAAACATTTCACTAACCACCTTTTTGTTTTAATTATGAGTTGACACAACTTGAAAACTGAATGTTAGGGCTAGTGGAACTAATTATGGTGGATGTATATTTTCAAATCCACCTTTTATTGATTGTTTTTCCTCATCTTATTTTGTTTGCCTCAATATTTAAATTCCTTGGTGTATATTTCAAGATACAGAAGTCCACAAAGGTAATGTCTCTGGGCCATATTCTCAAGGAAGTGGCGGAGAGAGGCGTTTGCCTTCTTGGCTTTACGCCTCTCTCCACCACTTCGGAAACACGAGGCTGCACCCTATTCTGAAGGATATGGTGCAGCCTCGCGTTTCCCCTTGCAATTGCACTAAGTTTCACAACTTAGCACCAACGCACGCACCCTTCCACCAGAGTGCAAGGGTGTCTGCAAGCAGGAGGTTTGTTTATGTACAGGAAGGTGTCCCTTCCTGCACATAAACAATCTCTAAATGCCAGTTTGTAACTTACATGTGTGCTGCTTTATGCAGCACACATGTAAGTTACAAAACGTCATTTAAAAAAAAAGGTTTGTTTATGTACAGGATGGGACACCTTCCTGTGCATGAACAAACCATTGCATTTTGCTTTTCCATGTGTGATGCACAAGGCTGCCCACTTGGAAAAAGCAAAACGAGGAGAAATAAAGCATTTCTCCTCGTTTCACCACCTTAAGACCAGATTTTTCCTGGTCTAAAGTTTGGCGCTACCTCCTATTTACTCTGCCCTTGTGAATGGCAGATAGCGTCAAACTCAATGGGTGTTGCGGTGGAACGGCCACCGCAACTTCCACTGCACGCCCCTTTCACGCTAAAAACAGCATGAAGGGGGCCCTATTCACAAGGCAGCATTAAGCAGCGTTAAGCCAGTTAATGTGGCTTAACGCTGCCTTGTGAATAGGGCTAAGCCCCTATCGCAACAACAACGTCACTGAAATGCTTCTAGTGAGCTGTAGCACTATTGTTACCACCCACTAAAGTAGTCTTTTAAAACATGTCTCAGGTCTGCCACTCCGGCCTGTAGTGCAGTTGTAAATTGTCATTTCGACCTTGCAAAATAAACCTTTTGCCAGGCCTAAATCTACCTTTTTAATACTCATATTTGACTCCAACAGTAGGCCAGGGCTTAGGAAACTGTGCATTGTATTTAAAAAGTAGGACATGTGTAATTAAGTTTTACATGTCCTAGAAGTAAAAAACTCCAAAAGTAATTTTTCACTGCTGTAAGGCCTATCTCTCCCATTGTCTTACACTGGGTTACCTTATTACATGAATACATGCGAACTCTAGATTGGGAGCAGATGAATATATGTTATTTACACTACAATGAACTGTAATTTGAAATCCTCTTTCATGATGAAGCCAGATTTTAAATTACAATTTTGAAAAGCCCCTTTTAGAAAGTTGGCAAATTTCTTGTCCCAAACAACTGTGCCTTCTGCCAGTGGCCTGGGTCACATGACTGTGAATGGCACTGCTGTTGAGCTTAGTGTATTGCTTCCAGACAATAGGACAAAAAGGGGTTAGGTGTGGACAGGATGGCTTGGAGGGAAGCTAACTTGCACTTCAAAGGGCTTTGCCTACAGCCCACAGAAAGGTACCTGACACCAAGCCCGTGCTGCCTTATGTCACCCCAGACAGTTGGGAGCCTTGACCAGGGAAAGGGGAAGAACCTTCCAGAACCAGAGGTGGTGGCAGGTCAGGGAGTCCCCCCACACAAATGCTGGCACCAGGTATAAATATTGAACCTTCAGAGCCACTCATCAGAACACTCCTGTGTTAGAAATTGGATTTCTGGTTGGCTAAGGCTTGCGCCAAAGCCAGGCAGAAACCACCACTCTAGTCAGGGCAAGGATGTTACACGCCAAAGATAACCCCTGCTCACCCCCTTGGTAGCTTGGCACGAGCAGTCAGGCCTATCCCGGGGTCAAGGTGTAAAGTGTTTGCGCACGCACACAGCAACAACACCCTAGGCCCACCACAAAAGAAACTCCACACAAGGTTATATATAAAAATAGCCTTTGTATTATAATAAGCACATTAGATAATAATCACACAATTTACACTGTGCCAACCGGCCCTAGGCGGAATTTACAGGGGACTATTTACACAAGGCAGGGCCAATGGACCACCGTCAGAATCATCACCAATCACCAATTGTAAATGTAGAACATATAGTAAATGTAGCACACAACCAGTAACTACTGGTAACGTTAGGAACTTAGCATGAGATCCTGCAATGCAAAACAGTGGATGCATAAATCACTTTGCGCATGAACCTCCTCAGGCATAAACTATATTAGGCCCAAACCTCACTAGCATCACACATTACGCAATAGGCATTACAGTAGGCATCACAAGTATAAGCACCTTGGAAAATAAATTGACATAAAAAACGGTGTGCCCCAATCGGGGGCACAACGCACTGAATCTGGCCCCAGGCCAACTGGCCTCTCACAGGGCTCCAACACCCTATGTCCAGCAAAGTTCAGGGCTGACTGCACAGGCAGCGAAGTAAGGGTGCGCAATATCACAACCTAAACGTGGCAGCTGCCCACTAATTGCTGGGCAGCTGTGAAGGCCAAAATGTGGACACTGGCAATCTCTGTGTCAACTCTGTCCCTCTCAGTGACTCCTACATCAATTTGCGCGAACCGTGGCCGCTGCCCTCTATCAGGTGGCGCAGCGGGGAAGATGGCCTGAGCCCTGCTCTGGGGCTCCTGAACAATAACCTTTGCCCTCTTGGTGCAGCTGCCCTCTGCGAGCGGGGCAGCTGTGAGGAATGGGGCCTGGGCACCTCGATGCCCTCACGTTGGAGCACACAGGCTCTAAAACAAATATGCCCCCAAGAACGCTGGCATCACTGTCCCCTGAGAAGCCCCCACTGGGGATCTAAGAGTAAATTGTGGGCACCATTGCAGCTGCCCGCTATGGCGGCGCAGCTGTGGCGAGGAAATGCGCACTGGAGCCCTGCTCTGGGGCTCTTGTAACCAATTTGCGTCCTCCCCCCGACGTTGGAGCGGCCCGCTCCCCCGCTGGCCCGCTCGGCAATCGCAGCACCAAGAAGAGAGCCCTCACTCACCGGGCTCTTTGCTGGAGGGGGGAGAGTCTCCTCTGGTCCTCTCGGCGGCGGCGGACCCATATTGGAGTCCTGCTTCGAACAACACCACACGTAGGGCTCGTACCGCGGCTGCGGGAGCCCTGCCTCCGCGACTCCTCTCAGCTTCCTGGTTCCAGCGTGAGGCCTCGGTTGAAGCTCTGCCCACGTCCAGGCAAAGCAGCCTCTCTTCCGCGTCGCGGCTGCGGCGCTTTGTCTTCCCGGGCTGCGGCGGTGATTTCTTTGCAGATCCAGGCAATGCAGGGTCAATACGGGGTAGGCTCCTGTTTTTAAGTCAATACAAAAGCGGTGTGGGCTCCCGATAAATAAATACTAAAGCGGGGTGGGCTCCCGCCTACAAAATAAATTCACGGGTGGCAAGAACGCGGGGTGGGCACCCGCCTCCAAGGTACCGATGCGGGGTGGGCTCCCGCTCGTTTTTTCGCATAAATTACCGGGGTGGGCAACCGCTCAATTACAATAAGCAGAAGAGCTGCAAATCAAAAAGAGAAGCGCTCTCCAAGTGCTAGGGCAGTCTCTCCAGCATTCTCCCCCACAAAGCGCAGGGTGGGCTCCTACTTTACCAGCGGAGCACGGGGGAATCCTACACGTTGGGTCTCCCTCACAGCCTCACGCTGCCAACGCCGGCTTCTTTCCTCTGATGGCAATTTAAAACAAATAGTGTCCACAAGGCGCTCCTCCCAGCAATAAAGAGCAACGCGCTCTTCCAAATCAAGGCAAAGCGCTCCCAAGGCGCTAGAAAGTTTAAAGTCTGGGGGTCAAAGGGCTGGGCACAGGCAGGCCAGCACACAGGGCCCTCCAGCAGGGAGGCAGTCCCTAGTGGCGGTTCCTTCTGGAGCCCAGCAGCAGCAGCAGGACCCCCTCAAGTCAGGAACAGCACAACAGAGAACAACAGCCCCTTCTCTTATACAAAGGTTTCCTTTGTCACAAAGGTGCAGGGCAAGGGGAAAACCAGATGCAACTGGTTTGTGGGAGCTTTGGAGCACTTTGTTGTGCTCAGCTCCACTCTCCATTGTCAGGTGGGGGCTAGGTGCTCAGACGCACCACAGGGGGTGGAGCCAGCATTGTGGAGGGAAGGCACAGCCCTATTCAGGTCCCAGGGGCAATTCCTCCCTCCCATCTAGATGCTGATCTCTCTATTCACCACTGGGCTGACTCACCTTGGCTCCTGGAATTCCCCACACCATCCAGCGCCTGTCAATCAAAAAGCCAGACATGCACTCCACATCAGGCAGGCAGACACACAGCACACATAAATGCCAACTTCTAAAAGTGGCACTTCTCTGCCAGTCACAATAAATCTGCGCACACCATTGCGCAGCATTTATTCTCACGGGTTCGCACTTACTAGACTTGACCCTGCACTCCTCTCACAACAGGAATTACCATGGACACACATATCCCCCATGCATTCCTATGGGAGGGGAGACCAATCTCACCACACGCACTCAGAGTATGCACGCACTTTACACTGGGCCACAGTGCTCAAGTGCGCAGAGGCCACAAACAACTAATATTAGGTCACATTAAAAGGAAAAAAGTTTAGGAGTGAACCTGCAAAAAGGGCCAAGTCCAACATCCTGGTTCTGTGGAAGTTACAGAAGAAGGGCTTCCCTGCTGCTAGAGGACTGCCCTGCTGTTTGAAAGGCTGTCTTGCTTGAGGATGATTGATCCTGCTTGCCTTCATCCCATGCTACCCAGAGTGATTCCAAGAGTCAGTTGGGTGACCACTTGTATGAACTACAGGGACACAGCAAGCTTCAGATGCTTCTCTGCAACTGCCCAGCTGATCTGCTGTAACTGGACCTGCAACTAGACCCTTGGTTGGCATAATTGAGAGCTCCTTTTAAGGGAATAGATGAAAAGTTTGGGCTTCTCACTACTGCAAACAACCTGTCTGTGGAAAGACTCTTCCGCCCGCGATGATTGCCAGTGCAAAGATCCAGTGAGATCTGCTCTTCACACCAACAATTACCACCAGCGACGACTGTCAATGCAAGACTCACACTTAGATCTGGAGCAATGGCAGTCCACGACAAATGGCAACACAAAGCCACAGCAACAACCGTATGGGACCCTTGACCAGCTCTTTGTGCTACAGAAATGACTGCCCATGATGCACAACCTACTCTTTGCGCTACAGTGAAGATTGTTCATGACGCTCAGTCTCCCCCTCGAGGCCTCCTGTACCATATATGTAACTCTTTGCACCAAACTTAGAAGGTAACTACCCTGCTCCCTGTGACCGGTCCGTGCACCATGGCAGTTGGCCTCAACTTGCGTCTAGGGGGACCAGGTGACCTTGAGTGGCACTTTGTGCTTTTAGGCTTCATTTTCGCAAAAAACGTTGAAATTTAATATCTCTGCATCAACTGGTTGGATTTTTGTCATTCTGATATAATTTTATTTATTAAAATTTACTCTATGTTTCTACATTGGTTTGGAATCTTTTTGAATTGTGGTTTCACCTTGTTACTGTTAGTGTCCTGCAAAAATACTAAACACTCTGCCTCTCAGTTAAGCCTGACTGCTTTTGTTCCAAGCTATCGAAGAGTTAAGCACTGGTTAATTTAGTGACTTTTGTGATTCACCCTGACAAGGATTGTGGTTGTTGCCTGAGTGGGACTTCCACACACCTCAACCAATAACCACATTTCTTACAACGTAGGTATTGCAAGATTAAAATACCAATGGGCCCTGTAAACAGAAGATAAGATTCATGTTATTCACCAAGACATCTGGCGTAGTGGAAGATATGTGCATTCCGTTTCGGTTGTTTAGCAGTTCCACTGACACTAATACTAATTTTAAAACTCTATATACAATATTATTAGAGGACCTACCAACAGGTCAATAGCCTATTGGCAGGAGGATGTCCATTTGCTATAAAAATAGGTCTCAACAACCCCTAATTGCTACAAGCCTGGGTAAGTTATTATGATGAGAAAGACTTATTTATTCATCTTACGTAATCTGCATAAAGAGCTTTGATCCTTTTACTCGGTTCTTCCTGTGCAATACGGTAAATTTGTTGCAGTAATTAATATTTTTCAACCCCAGTCTATATATGCGTTTTTTTAAAAAAAAATGTATTTGTTTTTATTGAGCAGAATACAACAACATACATTAAAGTCAGCACCCCTTAACATCGATATATATTATGATATAATTAATACATAATTTTAAATTGTAGAGGAATAATCATCTTCATCCTACTCTTGTACTTAAAGTGCAGCTGCAGTTAAACTCAGAACCCTGAGAATATCATTGAATAGCATAATTTAAACAATTAGACAAAATGCCAGTGCTAGTACAAATATGTGCTCCAAAAAGGAAGCTAAACTAAAGTGCAAGCCTTCTCTAGTACTAAAAAATGCAAAAAAAAATAGAGTTAAGGTCAAAAAAATATCATTTGACAGTGTAATTTAGATGATCAAGTAAAGTGCAAATGCAAGTGCAGATATATACTCCCATTCTCGTGGAAAAGGAAATGAAAATGCCATTGATGACCTGGGAGTATGATTCATAAAAGAAAATCAGAAATGATCCTTACCCCTGGACCTTCTTATTGATCATAAACATAATCCAAATAATTATTCAACACCAAATTGTCCCTGAAGATGTCCTTCCATTTGATCAAAAAGCTTCCAGATTAACTCAAATTTCTTAATCGCTCCCACCCTTTTGGCATATGCTTCTTCAAAGGTACTCACACGTTTCATTTTTTTATACCATTCAATAAGAGTTGGGGTCTTGATTGTTTTCCAATTCTGCAAGATCAATGAACGTGCCACCAAGAAGGAAATTGATATAAACATTTCACCCCCTTTTGTTAACACCTGATTTGATCTTTGTTTTAATAAACCAAATAATGCTGCCTCCGGTTCTGGTTGAACAATGGTTCCGATAGTACGGCTAAGCCCAGCACAAAATTCCAGCAAAAACTGCCTCAAACTAGGACATGTACAGGCAATATGTAGCCAACCGTCCTCACCGGCTTGCTGACACCGAAAGCAGGTATTTTCCACATCCGGATAAATTTTATGGAGGGCCTGTGGTGTATAATAGGCCGACCATAGAGACAGAAAAGCCATCCTTTTAAAGTTGGCATCCCTGAGTAGCTTGTTGCCATTCTGCGAAATCGCTTGCCATTCTCTAATTGAAAGATTGCAGGCCAATTCATTTTTTGTTTTTTCTAAGAAATTAGTAACAATCAAAGGCTCCCCTTGATTTTGAAAAACTCTATACCAATTTCCTATGCCTTTCAATTTAATTCTGAACACGGACGCAAGAACTGAAGGGGTGCTTGTATTACCTAAGGGTGCATATTTATTTATCCAGGATCTAACCTGAAGGAAACTAAAAAAACGGAGCCTATTCTGCGTGCCACATCTGGGCAGCACCTCCTCCCAGGTCATGCATCTGCCTCCTAACAGAAAATGACCTAACTCTTTAAAACCTTTTAACTCCCAAAGTTTAATATGACTACTATGAATAAAAAGGCCCAAACTTCTAGCCTCTGACAACCCCAAATATTCAAATCCCGTCGATTTTGCTTTTTGCATAAAAAACAACCGAAGTCTTGTAGCGTCTTATATCTTACTTTTTTAGGCAATTTTGCTGTTTTTAAAAACACCGGAAGCTGAGTTCCTGCTGCATCAGCCATTTTCCTCATAAAAAAAACATCCAAAGACCCCCTATTATCAAGCAGACCAACTAGAATATCCATAAATGCTGCCTCATAATAAGTTCGAATATGAATAAGTGCCAACCCACCCTAACTTGTATCTAGCTGCAAAATTGATAGTTTTACTCTTGAAGTTTTTTTATTCCAACTAAACTGGCGAAAAAGTTTATCCAATTCTCTAAAATATGCTGCGCTAACTTTAATCGGGACATTGGAAAAAAGAAAAATGAATAAGGGTAGTACTGACATTTGGTCAGGGCAACCCGTCCTATCAAGGAAAGAGGGAGGAAGCCCCATTTACCCAATAAATCTTTGATCTTACTCAATGTAGCTTCATAGTTTAGCTTATAAAGATCCGCATATCGGTTTGATACATAGATTTCTAAATAACAGATCGGTTCAGGGTAGCACGCTTGTTGTTTCAAAATATCCAGAAGAAAATTACAGCAAACGTTAAGTGCCAATACTTCAGTTTTTTTGTGGTTAATTTTGTATCCTCCAATTGCTTCAAACTGAGCGAACTCCTTCAAGATTTGATCAACATTATGCTTTTCCGGTTTAAGGTAGAGTATCACATCATCTGCAAATAATTTAATTTTGGACATCCCCCCATAGGAGTTTTTATATCTAAGTTCTCCCTAATCTTTACTGCTAAAGGCTCTATAAAGAAAGTAAACAAAACAGGCAATAGGGGACACCCCTGTCGGGTCCCACGTTTTATATCTATTAGACCTATAGATTTGGAATTTATCCTAATCTGGGCCTGGGCTCCTTGATAAATATTCCGAAGCATGGTAATTATTCGATCTGGAAAACCAAATTTTTCGAGACCATAAAATAGTGCTCCCCAATTCACAAGGTCAAATGCCTTTTCGGCGTCAACCATCATTATTATTGCAGGAATTTGATGAGTATTAAAATAATCAATTGCTTGAATAAGAAAACTTGTATTTGAAGACATTGATCTGCCTGCCATAAAGCCTGATTGATCCTTGTGAATTGCATACTGAGCCATAGATGTAAATCAATTTGCCCACATTTTCATCAAAATTTTATAATCTACATTTAGGAGACTAATTGGCCTATAAGAGCCAACTTCCCTAGGATTTTTACCCTTTTTAATGAAGCTAACTATTGATGATTCCTTAAAGGCTGTTGGAATTTCCCCTCCTGCACTAACAAAGTGAAAAAGCTCAAGCATAAAAGGAAGTAATTCTGCCGAGAAAACTTTATAAAATTCGGTCGGCAAACCATCATTCCCTCAAGCCTTACCTCCAGGCATCGAAGATAAAGCCCTGGAAATTTCTTCTACCGAAAAGTCGGCCACTAAGGCCTCTTTTTGACCTGTTGAAAGTTGAGGGAGAGCTAGATCTTCAAAATAAAACTGTATAGCATGATTAGCTACCTGGTATTCAGTTGAGTAAATGTCTTTATAATGATCTATAAAGATTTTAGAAATATTATCTTGTCCCGAAACTAGATTCTGGGTTCCAGGAATTAGCACTTCATTAATTACTGCCGCTTCTTGTTTAACCCTAGTTGACCATGCCAGTAATTTCCCTACCATCTGGATTTCTTCATAAGTTTTTTGCTGATATGCTTTAGTACTGGATATCTCTTCCATGATGAAAAATTCCCTCAATTCCTGTTTGACCCTGTTAAGTTCCTCTCCGGTTACCTGACCCCTGATAGAGCAGCCTCTCCTTTTATTTGTCAAAGCCATCTCCACTGCTTTCTGGAGTTCTTCAATACGAGCTTTACGCTCTCTAACTTGCGCAGCCATAAAAGCTATCATTTGTCCTCTAATTGTTGCTTTAAACGCCCCCCAAACTGAAAAAAGACTCGCTGTTCCTCTGTTAATTTAAAAAACATCCCCAATCCATTCCTTCATGTCCCCTACCCACTGTTGGTTGGTTAAGAGAAGTCGATCCATCTGCCACCTGGATTTCTCTCTAACCCCCAATCCAAAATCAATTTCTATTTTTATTAAAGAATGGTCTGAGAAAGAATTAGCCATGATCTCCGTATTTGAGCAGCTCAGAGAGTGTGATACTAGAAAGAAATCAATACGGGAAGCAGACCTAAATTGGCTGGAGTAATAAGTAAACTGTTTTGCTGCACCATGAGCCCTTCTCCAAGGATCCACCAATTGATGATCCTGTTTAATAAGATCTATCAACTTCTTAGTACCAGGTTTCATCTGCCTTTTAGTCTTGTTAGATGTATCTAATTGCAGATCCTGAATAACATTAAAATCTCCTCCTAAAATGATAGGGCCTAGCGCCGTTCTTGCTCTATCATTAATACTTTTGAGCGCCACAGAGTCATCCACAACGGGTGCATAATAATTGACCAAATTCACCAAATTACACTCCATCTTTACCTGCATCCAGATCCATCTACCATAAGGATCTCTATCAACTTGAATAATTTCATAATTTAAACCTTGTCCAAGATAGATAGCCACCCCTCGAATTGCTGCCTGAGCTGAAGCGAAATAGGCCCTAGAAAAATATCTTGGAATAAACGGTTTGGGTTGATTCGTTTTGAGATGGGTCTCTTGCAAAAATAAAATTTGGGGAGAGAAGGCTGCCAACCATCTTATCAAACCATCATACTTTTTCGTATTCGAAATACCATTTACATTAATGGAAATAATACGAGCATTAGTACCCATTTTTCAGCTTATTATTCAAAATTACACCAGTAAACATACCCATTTTCAAATAATATTGTTTAACAAAATTCTGGTTATTGCTTCTCCCTTTCTCTTTTAGCTTACTTTCTATATAAAAACTATTCTGCTCATTAATTTTTTTTACACCACCACCCTTTCCCTGTGTCACAACCCAAACCCAACCCTCCCCAAGAACCCCGTGACTCTTAGCAGTAGTGGAATTGCCCGCCCTACCCACTGCTGGCCCCACCTGGGAGCCCTGCATAACAGGTGCCCTGATATTGCACCCTAAAGTAATTTGCTGCCCGCCCTTCCCTTAAAAAAAAAAAAAAAGAACATCCAGAAAAAAACATTGAAAAACGGTAAGGACAGCTCATAACAATATGAAAAGCTGTTGATTCCTATTACTTGTCCTTCATGATTCGCTGCAGCATATGCGCTTTTAGGGGACCTTATTAATGAACTTCCACTTTGTAGATCTCCTGCATTTAATTATGTCTTAAGCTGACTTTTTCTTAAAGGTTTTTTTAAACTTTGGTCCATACTATGTATGTATAATTGTACCCCCGCTTTGTGAATTATAATTTGTTTTAATCATGGTTAATCAAGGTTGATGACTGAAATGTTTCTGTCTTTTTAAAACTCTGCTCAAATAAAATAAAAAAATTAAAAAGTTAATATTTTTGTCGAAATTGTATTTTCATATGTATTCCTTTAGGCCTTATAGTAACCTTCAGAGAACAGACATAGCTGGGGGGCAAATAAGTCTTAATTTACAAATAAAAACTGACCAACCATTTATGATCATTGGTGAAGCTACAGTAAAAGATTTTTTTCTTTCACTAGATTTTAAACGTATTGTTTTCAAGGCCCTCTGATACCCAATTCGATGCAGGTTGTAGTGCTAAGCAACCACTAAGATCAAACCTAAAAGAATCTTTGGAACTTCTCAAATCCTTTCAATTGTTAGTGACTTAAGTGTTGAGTGAATGAAACCTTTACTTATTGTTGTGCATATTAGGCACCCTCTCAGTTCTCTTGGAGACCCCTGGTTCCCTTGTTCAGGATGGGTTAAGCATTAAGGAATGATTGGACTTCTGTGCAGTAGCTTCCTTAATCTATTACATTCAAGGATATCCAATATCTTAGCAAGGTTTTTTGGCAAGACACAAGAGCAATACAGAAATAACAAAGAAATCTTGTCTTCAAAATCTTAATGATTGCTGCCAAAGTTATAATATCATAGGCAATATTGGCACAAGTAATTCCAATGCAATAACACGGTGTATGTTTAGAAATGCCACAAAGATGGTTTCTTCAGCTTAGCCGGATATCAACAGTGCTACCAAAGTATTTATTTTTTTACATCGTTTTTAATATAATTCCATTCACAAAACAACATTTGGAATATTTGCCCTTAAAAAAAGGTAATATTCACTGATTTTAAGTCAGACTGTTATCACTGCTGTACCGGGTTAATGCTTTCAACATTCTTTAGAGGCCTGTAGTCTTCTGATCTAATAAGATAAGATCACATGCAAGAAGACATGTTTGTCTACTACAAAGTCAGGAGGGGAATTTTGGTGGACAGCAGATCGCCTCTAGAGCAGCAATATAAAGATTGAATAAACAGGGAACAAATATGCATCCCCGGGTTAACTCTATTGGCTTTCATAATCTTATTTGTCAAGGTCCCACTCTGCCTGTCAGTAGTTGCTCCCACGTGTCCCATTGTATGCACAGATTAGGACCATAAATGGAGGGGTCATACCCACAGTGCTTCATTTGTAAAAAACAAATGAAGTGCCAGGGCCCAGGGTATTGTAACATTTGTTATTGCCTCATTAGCATTGCAGCGCGCTCGCGCTAAATAAGAACACGGGAGCCGGTATTAGATGGTTGTACACGCGGCTCCGACTAACTAGCCGAGGCCACGCCTCTTTATTATATATCGCTAGCGTCTGACGTAACACGTCAGCGCTAGCGCGGTTCCACAGCGCGGAAGGCTAGAACGCCTCGCGCACGTCAAACACTACACTCCTTCCAACCTTTATAAAACTTTAAGCAAAATATAAAACCAAACGATGCATCTATTACCAGTCTGCCAGTCCTTACAGGTTACACCATATAGTCCGCCAGCTGGGATGAGGGTGCCGGGTTCTTCCTTAGGTTGTAGCGGGATAGGCCGCCTCTGGAAGGGGCCACCTCGGGGGTTCCACGCCTCGGGGTGTTCGGCTCTACCCGGACTGGGGAGCTGCCAGGCGAGTTACCCCCCGGGGTGGCGGGGATGAACTGGGAGCCACTCTCCTCGCTCCGGCCGTCCTCCACCTCCTGATCTTCGCCCGGTTGGTCGGGATCCGGCCCCTCAGGCTCGGCCCCGGGACGGGAGGGTGTTCCTGGGTGGACTTTTTTGAAGAAGGACACATCTCGCGTGACCGTTTCAGCACCTCTTTGAGCTGTCACCATCGTGCCCGTTCGGCGGGTGACAATCCAGGGTTGGGGTTCAAAAGGAAGTCTGAACTTGCTGCCTGGGTAGCGGTCCCTCACGTACACTCGATCTTGTTGTTGTATCGTGGACTCCTTGGCTCCCCTTCGCCGGCTGGCGCGGTCATTCGAGCGCATCCGATTGGCTAAGGTCTTCTCGCTGGTGGCTTGCGCCGGAACCCACGTAGGGTGGTGTGGGATCGTGTCACTCACGACTCTCCCCATGGTGGCTGGTCCTGGCGCTGCCTCGGTCGTGACATGGGGGGTCAACCGGTATTCCCGCAGGAAGCTGTAGATCGCTCTCTCCAGTGGAGATCCGTCAGCCATGGCGATGCGAATGGTTTTGTTGAGAGTCCTCATGAACCTCTCCACCTCTCCATTGGCTTGGGGCCACCGGGGTGTTATTTTGCGGTGATGGATCCCCCACCCCTTGAGATACTCAGCGAATTCCTGTCCTTGGAAAGGCGGTCCATTGTCGGTCTTGACCACCCCGAATATGCCATGAGTGGCGATGGTTTTTTCGAACTTCGCGATCACTTCAGTGGCTGTCTGGCTCCCCACGATTTCGACCTCTGGGTATTTGGTGAAATCATCGATAATGACTAACGCGTGCCGTCCATCGGGGAGATGTCCGAAGTCGGCACTCACGCACTCCCACGGTCTCTGAGGATTGTCTTCGGTCGCCACCGGGTGAGGGCGTTCCGGCTCTCCTGCGGCTTGGCACCACGTGCAGGTTCTCACCGTCTGTTCCACCATCGCATCCATACCTGGGAACCATACTTTGGCTCGGAGCCGGCCCTTTGTCTTTACCACTCCTTGATGTCCCCTGTGGGCGAGGTCTACCGCCTGTTGAGCGAGGCTGGCCGGCATGACCAGCCTCGGACCTCGCAGAAGACATCCCTGGGCGTCCACAGACAGCTCGCTTCTCACTTTCAAGAACGATTCCAGTGCCAGCTTGGCTTGGGGTGTTCGTCTGCTGAGCGAGGCTTGGATTGTCCTCCAATCCCCCGATCTGACAGCCTCGGCTGTGGCTCTCACGCACTCGTCACCTTCCGAGGCCTCTATGATTGCGGCCAGGCTCATTGGGAGGGGTCGTGACCGCTCTGTCACGTACCGGACGTACTCCTCTGTGTCCTCGGCCTCCTCCTTCTCCTCCGTCGTTGCCTTCCGGGGGTGTCGTGACAGATAGTCCGCCGGGTTAGTGGCCCCCGGTTTATACTCCACCCGGTAGTCGTACCCTTGGAGTTGGAGTATCCATTTTTCAATCCGGGGCGGCGGTTTCGAGGATGACCCCTGGAATAGGGGAATGAGTGGCTTGTGATCGGTTGTCACTGTGAAATGATGTCCATACACGTAGACGTGAAAGTATCGGCATGCCCAGTGGATGGCGATTGCTTCTCGCTCGATTTGCGAGTACCGCTGCTCTGTCTCTGTCAGGGACCGGCTGGCGTAGGCGATGGGGGCCCACTCCTCATTGTCCTGTAGTTGCGTCAGGACCGCTCCCAGCCCGAACGGGCTCGCGTCGACCGCCACGTTGGTTGGCTTTGCCGGGTCGAAGTATGCGAGGGTGGTGTCCGCAGACAGGGCCGCCTTCGTCGCTTGGAATGCCTGCTCCTGTTCCAGGCCCCACTGCCACGTGGTGGACGACTTGGTCAGCTCTCTAAGGGGTTTGGTGAGGTTGGAGAGGTCCGGGATGAAGCGGCCGCAGAAATTGACCATGCCCAGGAAACTCCGGGCCTCCGAGATGTTCGTCGGAGCTGGGGCATCTTGGACATCCTTCACCTTGTCTGGGTCTGGAGCCACCCCTTGGTCCGAGAAAGTATACCCAAAGAAGCTGATCTTGTTCTGCAGGAACTGACACTTCTCCCGATGCAGGGTCAAACCTGATTCCTGGATCCTCTTGAGAACCCCTCTCAACCTCTGGTGGTGTTCCTCTATGGTTGATGCATATATGAGCAGGTCGTCGCTCACGTTGAGTACGCCAGGGAGCCCACTGAGCACCTCTCTGATGGTGTTTTGGAAGACCTCGGCGGCACTTGAGATGCCGAAGTTTAGGCGCCGATACCGTCTGAGGCCCACGTGGGTGGAAAATGTGGTGATGTACCTCGAGTCCGGATGAAGTGGTAGTTGGTGGTAGCCGGACCGTAGATCCATCTTTGAAAACCACCGGGCCCCGTTCAGCTCTCCCAAGATGTCGTCAATGGTGGGCGTCAGGTGTCGCTCTCTTTTGACTGCGGCGTTGGGGAGGCGCATGTCCACACAGATGCGGACTTGTCCTGGCTGCTTCGGCTTCCTGGCGATGACGATCGGGGATACCCACGGGGTTGGCCCACTGACCTTTTCGATGATGCCTTGTTTCTCCAGGGCCTCCAGCTCCTCTTCGACCTTCTGCCGCAGGTGGAAGGCAATCCGCCGGTGCCTCAACGCCACTGGCTGGACCGACGGGTCGATGTGTAGGGATACTTCCTTCCCTTTCAGGCACCCAATGCCGTTGAAGACTTCCCCGAATTCTTCCAGAATGGTGTCCAGTTCTTCCTCCAGGACTGCCATGGCGAACGAGATCAGTCTTAATTCTTCGGCCGATTGCCCGCTAAGTAGCATCCCGCTGCCCTCTTCCGTGACATAGACGGTGGTGTTGATGCTCCTCTCGCCATGACATATCTCTGTTTGGAAGCATCCAATGAGGGGGATGGGCGTCTTCTGGCCATATGCGAACACTCTAATCTTCGCCCCTTTTAGCGGGGGTTTGGCCCGCAGTTGGTGGTAGACGTTGGCAGCCATCAGCTCGATGGATGCCCCAGTGTCGATCGTCGCCTTTACTTCCTGCTGTTGGACTAGTATGCGACATTTCGGAAGTCTGCGCTTCTTCTTCTGTGGTTGGTGGATTGCAAACACGTAGTGGACCGGGTATTCGTCATTGTCGTCGTCCATGTCTTCGCTGTCTGCCTCTTCGCGTACCGCATGGGCTGCCTCCTTCTTGGCTTTGGTGGACCGGCATACCGCCGCAAAGTGGTTCATCCACCCGCAGGCGCCGCACCTTTTCCCTCTGGCCGGACAGTCTTGCATGCGGTGTGGTTGGCCGCCACAGTACCCACAGTCTTTCTTCTTGGCCTCCGGCTGCCGTTTCCCTCCGGGTTGCCTCCCTTTAGGCCGCACGACGTTCACCGCTTCCGCCACTTGCACTTGCTCCGTCTTCACAGGGCGATGTAGGGCTGCCTCCATGTGCGAGGCTCTCGCCTGCGACAACTCCTTTGACCGTCCGAGGGTGAGGATGTCCACCAGGGGCTTTCCTTCTTCCTGCAGGACGGTGACGCGAAGTTTGGACGAATAGCACCCCTGTATGATTTGCCCTCGGATTTCCTCTTGCTCATCCCGGAACCCACACGTGCTGGCTAGCTCCTTCAGCCTGCCATGGAATGCATCCAGGGACTCGTCCGCCTCTTGCTTGGCTTGACGGAAGATGAATCTCTCGTAGTCTCTGTTTGCCATGGGCTCGAAATGGGCGTTGAGCGCGTTCAGCAGTGTGTGGTACGTCTTCGGCGTGGCTTCCACGAGCGTTTTGTAGATGCGGTGGATGTCTTTACCTCCCAGGTGGAGCAGCAGTGCTCTGCGTCTTTCCCTTGCGGTGCCCGCCCCTTCGAAGTAGAATTGCAGGCGATCCGTCCAATCCTTCCATCGCGGGGCCAGGGACGCCGGGGCGCCATCCACGACAAACGGCTCAATGGCGGGAATCGACGCCATCTTGGCACGTGCGCAGCACGCGGTGGGCGCTAGCTACCTCTCCTCTGCGTCGACGCCACGTGGCCTGTACTCCCCTGAGCGTTGGTCGGGGACCTCCCTCGCGCTGCTTCACCAATCGGGGCGCGCCTACTTCCGGACGTCGTCTGCGGGACTCTCCGGCGCTTCTGGGCCACGGCGATCACACCTGGCATGAGCCTGGATCGGAGGAGGGCACTGTGTTCTGCAGACTCCTCGCGGGGGCTTGCGCGGCAGCACCTGGGCGAGACATATCCCTTCCAAAGCGTGGATAGGGGCTCCAGGGCGCACACAGCGGATCCGTGGAAGAGGCCCCCCTGGCACTTGCAGTTGACTTCACCAGGCCTCCCAGCAGGCTCCACCGAGACACCATGAGGGACGCAGCACGCCCAGGATTAGGCACCCGGAGAGGGCACCAGAGACACAGTGGAGTGCCAACATAGCACAGCAGGGCTCACTTGACCCCTCGTCGCCAGTGTAACATTTGTTATTGCCTCATTAGCATTGCAGCGCGCTCGCGCTAAATAAGAACACGGGAGCCGGTATTAGATGGTTGTACACGCGGCTCCGACTAACTAGCCGAGGCCACGCCTCTTTATTATATATCGCTAGCGTCTGACGTAACACGTCAGCGCTAGCGCGGTTCCACAGCGCGGAAGGCTAGAACGCCTCGCGCACGTCAAACACTACAGGTATCACTCACTGGTCCATCGCTGCTGGCGCAACCCACCTTTTAACTGCAGGTTCAAGTTCAAGTTTTATCATTTTATAAATCCATGTTGCATAGTTTAATGCTTCTTAAAAATACACAGACAGCGCCACTATGTGGTGGTTTCTCATAAACATGTAAGGTTATTTACAAATAGGTGCCGGAAAACACGGGCACAAATTAAGCACTGGATACCTAGATTTGTTCTGATTTTTCCCGAAGTGTCGATCTGTCCACAAGTTAAAGGCTGCACTGAAATCAACAAGGCAACAGTGCATCCTTCGAATGTGAGACAGAGCATCAGATGCCTTAGAGAAAGTAGGGCAAATAGATTATCTGAAGGGCAGGCACCCTTGTGAAACCCTGTTCGAATCTGTGGGGCTAGGCCCATTAATGCAAGCCATTCCTCCAGATTGTATAGAAGTGATTTGAACGAAAAGCCTGTTTTCTGCATCCAGACCAAAAAAAAAACACACCCCAAAAAAAAAAATATATATATATATATTTCTGTAAATACCCTTCCTAGGTATGCGTACGACAATGATACCCTTTCTCACTGAAGAACGAGAGATCCTCATAAAGTGAAAAATGCAGAAGGAAAACTAATTACCCCTGGAGGCAAGTATTTGCACACTCTTGTATGAAATTCCTAACTTCCACATCATTCACTGTGTGCTTTCCCCATGTGGCCTTTCAGTCGGCAGATGGCGGGAGGGTCAGATGGGGAGTTTCTGAGACGGCAGGTTTCTTAAACTACATTTCTGTAAATTCACAACATAGAATTACTGAGGCGGGATCAAACTGGGTGCCTGTGAATTTCATGTAATGGTTGTTTGTACTCATGAATGCAATTATTATCAAATACTCATGGCAGAATTCTTCAACGGCTGCCACGATTAATTTAAACATTTGCTGCTGACATACACTCTGCTCTGCAGGTTCAGTGCAAGCCCTCGATCCATCTGAGGTCAGTAGATTGGGTGTAGTGAAACCAGCTTTTTACAGCACTTTGCACACTGTACAAATGCTGTAAGAAGCCCCATAGAAGAAACAAGTTAGCATTATTGAATGAATGACATGTACTGATAGGCAGAGACAATCAATGCAGAAAATGCATTAACCACCTACCAAACCTAATCTACGTATGAAGTATGCAAACACTTTTCAGACTTATCGAAGTACCTGGAGTGTCCTGCGGGACACGTTCTAGTGCTCCGCAGGAAGCCGTTCTTCCAGCCACTCCCTCCCCTCAAGGGCTGGACACACTTGCACCCCACACCCATCCATCACAGGTGCCACGAGTGACGTGGCCCTGCCAATAAAAGGGCCCGGGTGCACGTGCTCGTGGCCAGTTACTGCACCAGACTGTCCGTGTCTGTCATTCATCATCATGTGGGCCTGAGGCCCAACTTTACAGTACCAATCAATAAAAAAGCATTTGGCAAACCCAATGACGCTGGTTTCCATTTTGAATCCTGATTACATTTTTGGTATTAAAATAAAACCCCTGCTACTGTGAAAAAAACAATTACTTTCTGTATACAGTAACATTATGAGACAAAGTACTTCATGTGCGATGATTCATTGCAGGTTGAAGATGTAATATAGTCCCTCGCGCATCGCTCTACAAGTACCCTATAGGAGGCAGAATGATAAATCGAACAATAGCGTGAGGTGAAAAGGTCATCGGCTGAGGTGTGGAACCAAAGACCACTCTATGCGCGTGTCAAAGAATAGGGAACAATAGTCCATGTACACAGCTGTGCTGTCAAGCCAGACCTAAAAAAATCACACAACAGCCACAGTCACTGCTGTTTTTCTCCCCAGACCAGGAAGATTAATATGTGGCATCAGTCTTTCCCATAAGCACCAATTATTGGAGCTGACAGAAAAACTAGCACAAAACTTGTCTTCTCAACTAATGGGAAAGGAGAGAGGCAGGCCAGCTTCGTGGAGTGACCTGTCCCATGGGCACGCTTAGGGCGCCGAACAGCAGGTTGCGCTCACCTGCAAGGAAAAGCGTTCGTTCGTCGTGACTAGTACATTTTTAATGACATTTTAGCTACAGAAAATGGACTCCCGGTAGATGCGGTCAGGCCTAACTGCCTCCTGTTAAGGTTATTCCAAGCATTAGACGCGCTGTCTTGAATGTCGCAACAGCGGGGCTGACCACATTTATATGACGCGGTGGTTTGTTTACATTAATGAGGGTCCAATGAACCGGTCTGTCGTCGGATCTTTGAGAGAGGGGGGTTCCAGGAACTCCCCCCTCTAGTCCCTCGCCCCTGCTCCTCAGGATTCGGAGCCAGAGGAGGTCACGTGGGTCTCAATATTACGAACAGATGGGCCTGGCGACGGGAGGGCGTCATCGGGCAATTAGGAGGTTGAGAGGGCAGCAGGGGGCGCGGCAGCTCACTGCACCATTTGACATTTATTGCATCTGATGGAATTTTGAACGTTTAAAAAAGATTTGCGGAAGCAGACGTTTAAATGCCCCACATGGGTTAATGCTCGGCACCGCGCACAAACGCAAATCGCTCCCCCTGAAGATGTTCATTCTTACAAAGCCTGTTCTACCTTTTTTTACTGCCTTTCTGAAATGCCTTCGAGTGAACAATTCAGGGAAATTCGTAGATTATGCTGAATATCTACACACCGCAAACAATTCTTTAAGATGCAACAAGGGCTGTCTTCCTCACTTTGTAAATCAGCAGTACCAAGACTTTATAATTAATCGAAATGTCTCTCTCCCTCTCTCTCCACATATATATATATATATATAATACAATGTTGGTCAGGTAGCAGCACCCTCAATGCCAGGCAGAGGCGCAACTAGAGCCAAATTTCGGGGGGGGGGGGGGGGGGGTGGGGGCGGTTGCTAAGAATAATTTTCGGGGGGGGCTGAATCTTTAAGCAATAGGCAGAGTGGGGCTGCAGGGGCTCTTAGAAGGGGTGAAACAACAGCAAGGCCTCATTAACATGCAAATGGTCTTTTAAAGACCTGTGAAGTGCTCGGGTGCGGCTGTGTGTGTGCCCGGGAAGCTGTCTCATCCCGGGAGCCACACACGACGGGGGGGGGCTGAAGCCTTTTGAGTCCAATGGGTGTTGCGCGCCTGATGCCAGGGCATATGTTTGGATGACCACTGGGGTAATTTCTTTACAAATCTCTTCAAAAACAAGAACATGGCACACATAGAGGTGGTATTTGCATTGGTTGTACTATTGCACAAGAGATTAAAATGCCCCCTCCTTGCATATCACCATCTATTTTTTGAAGAAACTTGGGAGTGTAGATATACAAGGACTTAAGGTGAAATTCTGGTAACTTTAACTCCTTCGCCTTATTTACAAGGCGGGGTTAAGCCACGCCGCCCTGTAAATAATGCCCCTATTCATGCGGCACTCAGCGTGAAAGGGGCGTGCAATGGGTGTTGTATGGGTGTTCCTCTGCGACACCCATTCCTTTTTTAGGCTGCCCCATATATACAAAGTATGGGGCAGCGCCAAAAATTAGACCAGGAAATACCTGGTCTTAAACAGGCGATACGAGGAGAAATGTTTTACTTCTCCTCGCATGTTGCTCTTTCCACATGTGCTGCATTCTACAGCACACATGGATAGAGCAAATCTACTGTTAAGATTGTTTATGTGCAGGAAGGTGTCTCTTCCGGCACATAAACAATCGCCTGTGCTGTACAGACACTCTACAAAATGGTGCTAGGGTGCCTGCTCTGGCGCAAGGCAGCTTTTTAAGATATTACATTCTGCACAAGTGCATATACATTCACATGTAGTCAACACTCAAAGCATGTAGAGATTTTAGGGCAAAAACCAGTCCACTGCTCTTATTTTTTGCAACGCAATTTTGCCGCAGCCCAGGAGTTCAAAAGTGTAAGTAAATCATGGTGAAGAGTGCCAGACAGCTGTTAAGCGCCAATTGGTTCAGCGTGTACAAAAGAAAGACTAAGGAGAAGAGTGCATCTTTTGTTGTGAATTTTTTTTTAAAGGTGGTCATTGTGCAAGCTGTTGTTTCTGTAACCAGCCAGGTGTAATTGTATGCACCATTCTTCTTCACAAAACAAATTATAGGCAATTGTAAGGGTGTTTCTTTACCCAGAAGTTTAATATTTGTTTTTCTTTTGTCTTTGGCTAGTTTCAATGTCTATTTAACATCAACATGCTTTTGATACAGACATGTCTTTCCTGGTAAATATTACAAATGGCGGCATATTATGTGTCTTGTAACCATGCAAAAAGTCTACGCGCATCCCTCACAAGTGAAGGAAGGATTGGGCACATTTTTTCATCACTCCTGTTCTTGAAAATGGGAAGCCCTACCCAATCAGGACTAGGCCACTGCCCCCCTCCCACAGGAGGGGGGCAGTGGCAGGATAGGGGGATAGGGGGGGATAGGGGATAGGGGGTGTACCCACCCCAGGACAGGGACCCAGTGGTCCCTGCCCTTTACCTACCTGCAACGCCCCTAAATTTAGTATTTTGGGGCACCCTGAACCTTCCTTCCTTAGATTCCAGATTACGAAACAGCAAAGAAGATCAAGAAGAAAGAAGTCCTGCCGTGCAGCTGCTAAGACGAGGAAGACACAAACTTCTTTGGCCCCAGCCCTACAGGCTTGTCGACCCTAGAAGCTGCTCCTGCTAAATCCTGGCACCTCCTGTGGCCAGCAACCTCACAAACCCCAGAGGACCTGGCTACCTTGGGACTCTGAGCATCTGGGACTCCCACGAGCAGTGGCATTGCTCAAAGCAAGTACCTAACCCCTGGCATCAGCCAGGAACCGTGAACCCTGCACACTCTGCATCCGCCAAGCCTGGCCTGTGCTGGAGTGGACAAAGACCCCGAGGACATCCCCCCGGCGACTGTGACCCCGAATCCGGCACCCAAGGACCCACCTCGACACTCCTGATGACGCCTGCAGCCTCAGAAGCAGGGACCCCCCCCCAACCGCGATAAACAGAGGGTAAGATTTCCTGACACCAAAAGGCACCCCTGCACCCGGTGCCCCGCGGCCCCCTGTGCCCGACTCCTGGGTACCTACCTATCCTCCAACTTACGTCTCAAAGTGGTGGGCACACCTGAAGAATCTTTGTCCCCGAGCTTGCAGCCTTTGTTCGTCCTTAAGCTTTCCCACTGCAATCCATTGAGCACCCGAAGGCTCAAAAGCACCCTGCACTTCTACTCCTACCTACTTCCCCATTTGCCCTGAGCAAGTGACCAGGAGCCCAGCTCCCACAGCCGCGTGGCCTGCTAGTCAGCAGCCACCAACCAAGGCCCCCCTGCCTCCCATAGGCTAACATTGGGCCTAACTCACTGTGCACCCGGCTGCCCCAGTGCCGCTGAGGGTGTAACAACTGTACTTACCTGACCCTGGGAGACCCCTGAGTCTGTGCTTAGAACCTTAACTCTGCCAGTCGAGTACTTACCCGAAAGCCGATAACTCACTTTTCTTCCATAGGGTAACATTGACTGGCTTCTTCTGAATTTTTTTCTTAAATTTCTTCTAAGTGTGGAGTTTCTAAACTTTAAAATAGTCACCTAAAATCAACCAAGTAACGAAAACGGAAATACTCACCTGCTATTAGGAGAGATCCCAGTGCTGGATCTTGGTGCCCAGCACTGACCCTGAAAAGTACTCCCAACCGTACTTACCACTAACTAAATGTTATCCCATAGGAAACCATTGACTGTTTTTCTGTGAAAGTGTCGATTTTTGCAAACTACAAATATTCTTTAAAAATCGTACCAACTGTGAAAACGTAAATACTTACCTGTTTTAGATAGATGTCCCAGTACTGAGCCTAGGAGCCCAGCACTGGATTACAAAAGTAACGAGAACATACTTTACCCGTAACTCGAATTTTCTTCCATAGGAAACCATTGACTGTTTTTCTGTGAAATTTCTTCTAAGTGTTGATTTTGCAAACTTATAAATATTCCTCAAAAATCGCTTGTATAACTTAAACGCAGTTTCTCAGCTGCTTACAGGTGGTACACTAGTGCTGGATCCAGGATACATCACTGACCTAGAAAAAGTAACCATAACCCCACTTACCTGCTAAGTGAATTTCCTTCCATAGGATAACATTGGTCATTTGATCAGAAAAAGTTTGTGTGAACTTTTAAAATTGCAAAATATTGCTTAAAAATCACCACTGTAACTAAAAAGTATTTACTCACTTGTTTCCAAGAACTTTCCCAGGGCTGAATCTAGGATCCAGTCCTGGAGTTAGAAAAGTAATCCTGAAAGTAATCAATTGCATATAACTTAAAATTCCCATTGAGCTCAATGTATTATTGTGTTTGAAATTGTGTTGCCTATTTCAACAAACTGTAACTATTGCATTCCAAGTCAATTGTCCTTTGCAAAGTATTTAACTAAAGCATCTCATTCTTGGTAAGTATATTTTGATACCTCTTGTTGGTTCTAAAATAAAACAACCATATATTTTTATATGCAAACCATTGGCCTAGCGTTCAGTTCTTGAGTGTGTGAGACCATTTGCTGAGTGAGTGTGTACAACAAATGCTGTACACTGTCCTCTGATACTGCCTTACTGCTCGACCAAGCTACCACTTTAGAAAGTAAGGTTATATCTAACTTTAGCCTCTGCCAAACCTCTGGGGACTGTGGACCCTATACACACAGTACCTATTTGGGAACAGTATATATAGAGCCACTTTCCTATATTGGTGGATCAGCGGTGGGATACAAACTTGCATTTGTTGGACCACTTGGTTACCATCTGATCACACAACAGAACTCTTAAAATTGCCTTTAGAATTCTGATTGGTCTTTTCCAAAATACTAAAAGTCTTGTCAGGGCCTTGCTTAAGTCCAATTAGAATTTTAGAAAAATAAAAGTCACTATAGTCAGGGTAGAGGATTAGAACTGTCAGGTTAGAATGACTCAAACAAACCCAGCTATTAATGAAAATAATACCATGCAGGACCTGGTGGAGGAGCTCGACCTCACACCTTACTTATACTTGACTTTCAAGGAATTGAGCTCCCTATGCAAACTTAAAAATTTACCAATGGGCCTGCATCCAACCAAACTAGGGCTCCAGGAGCTCTTGGCTGAGTATGCTAAGGACCATCCATCTGAACATGGTGATGGCCAGTCAGATGAGGAAAGGGGAGAGGAGAAGGATAATAACTTCCTACATTATTCCCTAGGGAGGAAAGGGCCCCCATACACTTGAATCCAAGAATCAGCATCTGGGAACCTAGAGATCACACAGGTGAACCAGGTACCAGAGAGTTCACTGGGGGACTCACCAGTGAAGAGGACAGCTTTTTAGCAAAGTTGGCCAAAAGGGTGGATCTAGAGTCCAGGCTCCTGGCTGTAGAAAAAGAAAGGAGAGAGATGGGTTTAGCACCCATCAATGGTGGAAGCAATAATAAAAACAAGGATAGGGAGGACATTCTGATCCTAAAATCCCCAAAGGGATTGTCCCTAAATTTGAGGAAGGTGATGACATCACCAAATGGTTCACAGCCTTTGAGAGGGCTTGTGAAATAAGAAGAGTAAAGAAACCTCTCTGGGGGGCACTCCTGTGGGAACTGTTCTTTGGTAACTGCAGAGACAGGCTTCTGACCCTCTCTGGCGCAGATGCAGGGTCCTATGACCTCATGAGGAAGACTCTGATGGAGGGATTTGGATTCACTACTGAGGAGTATAGAAATCGATTCAGGGGGGCTCACAAAACCCAGACCCAGTCCTGGATTGACTTCGTAGACTTCTCAGTAAAGACACTGGATGGTTGGTTAGCTGGACATGGTGTGCATGATTTTACTGGATTGTACAATTTGTTCATGAAGGAACATATAGTAAGTAATTGCACAAATGAATCAGCATTTGGTAGACCTAGGTCTAATTTCTCCCCAAGAATTGGGAAAGAAGGCAGACTACTGGGTCAAGACTAGGGTGACAAGGACAGCCACTGGGGGTGATCAGAAGAAGGTGGTCACAAAACCTCCCCAGGGGAAAGGTGGTGAGAATCCCCAAGATAAAATGTCTGAGACTTCCAAAGGGCCCCAAAAACCTGTTCAGGGGGGTGGGACCCAAACTACTCCCTATGTGCCTCAACCCTATAGGGGGAACAACTTTGATCCCTTAAAGACCTGGTGTAATAACTGTGAGAGGTCAGGACACCTAACTGTAGATACATCCTGCCCCCACAACAAAGCCCCTAAGGCACCCAGTACAGCTACTCCTGGGGCAGCAAGTTTACAGATGGGATCAGAAGTGTACCCTGAGCAAATCTGGGAACACACTGAGGCAAGTCTAGTCTCCCTGGGGGAAGTGGAGTTTGCCACTGTAGCTGTGTGGCCACCCAACTTAAAGAAATATTTGCAATACCCCTGGGTGAATGGAACTAGGGTAGAGGCTCTGAGGGATACAGGTGCCAGTGTCGCTATGGTGAAAGACACACTGGTTTCCCCTGAGCAATATTTGATTGGGAAAACTTACCCAGTGTCATCACTAGTCATCCCATGGCCATGGTGACATTAGGCTGGAGGGGGGGGTTACTAGCCTGAAACATGTAGTGGTCTCTCCAAAGTTACCATCTGCGTGTCTGCTAGGAAATGATCTGGAAACCTCAGCCTGGGCTGAGGTTGAGCTAAAGGCCCATGCAGCCACGCTGGGCATCCCTGAATTGGTGTGTGTGCAAACCATAGCACAGAGCAAGAGGAATGGTAAAAAGTAGGGCTGGAGCCTGAAATAATGGCCCAACCAACCAAGAGAAACGGTAAGAAGACTGGGGAACCAGCATCTGTACAGCAGAACACTCAGGACCCCTCTCCACAGGGAGAGGACTTGGATACCCCTGAGGGAACTGTGCCCATTGAGCTTGACCCTTACCAGGTTGAACTCTTGGGCCCAGGGGGACCCTCTAGGGAAGAGCTGTGCCAGGGTCAGCAATACTGTCCCACTCTTGAAAGCCTGAGGCAGCAAGCTGTTTCAGAAGCAAAGGGAGATGTCAGTGGTACCCACAGAGCTTATTGGGAAGAGGGATTACTGTATGCTGAGGCAGGAGACCCCACTCCTGGAACCACCAGGAGGGTGGTAGTGCCACAGAAGTACAGGGAGTTCCTCCTAACTTTGGCTCGTGACATCCCCCTAGCTGGACATCTGGGGCAAACCAAAACTTGGGAAAGGCTAGTTAGTCACTTTTACTGGCCCCAGCTGCACCAAAAGGTAAAGGAGTTTGTCAGCTCCCGTGTTACCTGCCATGCCAGTGGCAAGACAGGTGGCCACCTAAAGGCCCCCCTAATCCCACTACCAGTGGTGGGGGTGCCCTTTGAAAGGGTAGGTGTGGACATTGTGGGTCCACTTGACCCTCCCACAGCCTCAGGAAAAAAATTCATTCTAGTGGTAGTGGATCATGCTACTTGGGACCCTGGAGCAATTCCACTCAGGACTACTACAGCTCCTGCAGTAGCCAAGGCCCTCCTGGGTGTCTTCACCAGGGTAGGGTTTCCTAAGGAGGTGGTTTCAGACAGATGTTCCAGCTTCATGTCTGCTTACTTCACACACATGTGGAAGGAGTGTGGAGTGCAGTACAAGTTTACTACACCCTACCATCCACAAACCAATGGCCTTGTTGAGAGATTCAACAAGACATTGAAAGGCATGATCATGGGGCTCCCTGAAAAACTCAAAAGGAGATGGGATGTCTTGTTGCCATGTCTGCTTTTCGCTTACAGAGAAATGCCACAGAAGGGAGTAGGTTTCTCACCCTTTGAACTTCTGTTTGGTCATCCTGTGAGGGGACCACTTTGTCTGGTAAAAGAGGGCTGGGAGAAGCCTCTCCAAGAGCCCAAACAAGACATAGTGGACTATATGCTTGGCCTAAGGTCCAGAATGGCTGAGTACATGGAAAAGGCATCCAAGAATCTGGAGGCCAGCCAGGGGCAGCAGAAGCACTGGTATGACCAAAATGCTGCACTAGGTGAATTCCAACCTGGGCAACAGGTGTGGGTTTTGGAGCCAGTGGCACCAAGGACCCTCCAAGATAGATGGAGTGGCCCTTACCCTATCCTAGAGAAAAAGAGTGAGGTCACCTACTTAGTTGACCTGGACACTAGCAGGACACCCAAAAGGGTCATCTATGTGAACCGCCTTACACTCTACAATGACAGGGCTGATATCACCATGCTGATGGTGACTGATGAGGAACAGGAAGCAGAGAGTGAGCCTCTCCCTGAACTCCTCTCCTACAGCCCACAAGATGGGTCAGTAGATGGTGTAGTCTTTTCAGACACCCTCTCTGCCCAACAGCAGGCTGACTGCAAGCAAGTCTTACAACAGCATGCTAGTCTCTTTTCCCTAACCCCTGGTCTGACAAGCTGGTGTACCCATTATGTGGACACTGGTGACAGTGCACCTGTCAAAAACAAAATCTATCGTCAGTCAGACCAAGTTAAGGAGAGCATCAAAGCTGAAGTCAGCAAGATGCTGGAGTTAGGGGTTATTGAACCCTCTGAGAGCCCCTGGGCTAGCCCAGTGGTTCTGGTCCCCAAGCCTCATCAACAGGGTGGAAAGAGAGAGAGAGATGAGGTTCTGTCTGGACTATAGAGGGCTCAACCCTATCACCAAGACAGATGATCACCCTATTCCAAGAGCAGATAAACTGATAGATAAATTGGGGGCAGCCAAATTCCTCAGTACCTTTGACTTAACTGCAGGGTACTGGCAAATTGGTATGGCCCCAGGAGCAAAAGAGAAAACAGCATTCTCCACACCTGATGAGCAATATCAGTGTACTGTGATGCCTTTTGGGTTAAAGAATGCCCCTGCCACCTTCCAAAGGTTGGTGAACCATGTCCTGGCTGGGTTGTAATCTTTTAGTGCAGCTTATCTTGATGATATTGCTGTCTTTAGCTCCACCCGGCAGGATCACCTGATCACTTGCGTCTTAGCCCGTTTGTTTACTGGAGACATATCACCCTGAAAGGTCAATCTGATAAGAACTGGCCATTTCTCTTCCGCTTTTTCTTGCTAATTGCTAAATTTGAAATGATAGGCTTGCTTTGGCTTTTCCTCGTGTCCTGCCGACATTGAAGGGAAGTTCTTATCAGATTGACCTTTCCGTATGTCTCCAGTAAACAAACGGGCTAAGACGCAAGTGTTTTTCGAACATCGAGGGGGAGTGCGCTTTTAAATAGTAAAGCACCCCTTTTACTTTAATTTTAGACTAATGACGGTCATTGCAAGACCGTTTTGTGTTCACAGTAGCCACCCTTTCTAATATCTTAACATGGGATACATCTAGACATATTGCCCTTTCCTTAAAAACAGCTGCCTTCATATATTTGTCTTACTATATAGGGCACCTATGTAGATATGAGTTATACCGATGTTTAGTTGACTCTATTTCTGCAACAGGTTCAGTTACGACCAGCACATCATAGTGTCTTCTCTAGAGCTATTTTAAAGATTGTCACAGGGATTCCTGGGGCTTTTTAACCATTGGTTCTAAATTGTGTGACTTAGATAAATAAATAAAAAATATATATATATAGTGGATGGTCACCATGATCAGACAAAGTTGATCCTGATTCTGGTTGTTTATAATTTTTTACACTTTATATATAGAACGGTGCCTCACGTCCTGAGCGGATGCCAGGTGAGGTGAGGTGCGCACCCCCATAAAGCCGGGTAAGTGCATTGACCATTGTTAAACATTTGTTTTGAAATACACTTGGTGGTGTATGGTACATTTTTAGTATCACATTATAATCATTTAATCCAATGTTACAATGACTACAATGAATGTTTCTAGAATTATATACTAGGTCTTATTTGAGTCTTTTTATCTTTATTAGGTATTTTCCCAGTACCACTGTCTGTAATCTTCCACTTTGGATACACAGAAGTGCGCAGGTTGTATTGTTACCAACCTTTATTTAGTTTTTTTGTTTTTTTGCACTTAAGCACTAGTTCTTTGCAGTAGCTATAATACCAGAGGTCGTGACGAAAGCCGGGATTCTAATATCCATAGGCTGAAACATGTAGACCTATACATCTTACAGTTATTTGTTTAAACTGTATATGCACTGTTTTTACATTGACATGAAGACAGCCCCAAATAAAATTGTTTTGTGTCTTGATAGTCAATTTTAAATCACACCTTTTTAACATATTGTCACTAGCACTGCAACCATCACCCTGCAAATAGCTATTATGCTCTCTCGTAGATGAGAAGTATCTGCTGCTATTCATTTTTCTGTTGAACCACAACTCTTAATTTCATATGGGAGTAAGGTTTATTAAGAGTTCCCAGATGATGAAGCAAGTCACTTCAGTGGGTGATGGAATCTCATTTCTTTTTCTAGTTCATTCAGTTGTTGTTTTTGGGTTATATATAATTCCAGACCTGCCGTTTTTTGTTGTATTTCGTATTAGTGTGGGGATTCAAAACTGTTTAGGTCTTTAAAAATTATCCCTAGGACCCACCTCTCTTTTTGAAGAATTTTGTTATGACACATCCCTGTGTGCCATGCCCACAACCTAAACTGCCCTGGCATACATCAGCCACCCCTCTAGCTGGGTGCCCTATGCCAGTGGTGTGGGCACAGTAGCATGAGCCCTGTGCCCCTACAGTACCCATGTCCATCCCTGGGCACTGTAAGTGCCGTGCTGCCATTTAAGAGTATATGGTGCTGGTAGCTCATCAAACACGAACTCCACAGCACCATGATGGCAACACTGAAGACTGAGAAGTTTGGTATCAAACTTCTCAGCACATTAAACCCACACTGATGCCAGTGTGGGATTTAATGTACAATGCACTACAGAGGGCATCTTAGAGATGCCCCCTGAAACCTAACCTACAATCCATGTCTTGTCTGAGAGGCTGCCTAGGCTGCCACACAGCAGAAATGTTGCCTGACCCCTGGGTGGGAGCCCCCACTCTCCTGGTCCTGCAACAATGCACATCCTGTGCGAGGTGCTAGGTCTCCTCCTCCAGGATGGGCAGGGGGAAGTTCAAAGACATGCCGCCTTTGTGAGCTTCTCCAGGCCACTTGCTGTACTCAGCAACTGGCCCCCACCGGTCTGACCCCCACTCTGGTGGGAAGACTGGCCGGAAACTCCAAGTAAAGACAGGGGATGTGCCAGCCCTGCCAACCCCACTCCTCAGGTGGGGGAGGCGAGGTGAAGCTCATCTCCGGGCCCTCGCTATCTTGACGATGGGGAGTCCTACCCAATCAGGACTAGGGCACTGCCCCCCTCCCACAGGAGAGTGTCAGGATAGGTGGTGTACCCACCCCAGGACAGGGACCCAGTGGTCCCTGCCCTTTACCTACCTATAACGCCCCTAAATTTAGTATTTAGGGGCATCCTGTACCTTCCTTCCTTAGATTCCAGATTCTGAAACAGCAAAGAAGATCAAGAAGAAAGAAGACCTGCCATGCAGCTGCTAAGAAGAGGAAGACACCAACTGCTTTGGCCCCAGCCCTACCGGCCTGTCGACAATCAAACCTGCTCCTGCTAAATCCCGGCCCCTCCTGTGGCCAGCAACCTCACAAACCCCGGAGGACCTGGCTACCTTGGGACTCTTAGCATCTGGGACTCCCACGAGCAGTGGCTCTGCTCAAAGCAAGTACCTAACCCCTGGCATCAGCCAGGAACTGCGAACCCTGCACACTCTGCACCCGCCAAGCCTGGCCTGTGCTGGAGTGGACAAAAACCCCGAGGACGTCCCCCCGGCGACTGTGACCCCGAATCCGGCACCCAAGGACCCACCTCGACGCTCCTGATGACGCCTGCAGCCTCAGAACCAGGGACCCCCCAACCGCGATCAACAGATGGTAAGATTTTCCAACACCAAAATGCACCCCTGCACCCGGCGCCCTGCAGCCCCCTGTGCCCGACTCCTGGGTACCTACCTATCCTCCAACTACCCAACTTATGTCTCGAAGTGGTGGGCACACCTGAAGAATCTTCGTCCCCTAGCTTGCAGCCTTTGTTCATCCTTGAGCTTTCCCATTGCAATCCATTGAGCGCCCGAAGGCTCAAAAGCACCGTGCACCCAGCCGCCCGAGTGGCCCTGGCAGTGCAACTTCTACTCCTACCTACTTCCCCATTTGCCCTGAGCAAGTGACCAGGAACCCAACTCCCAGAGGCGCATGGCCTGCTAGTCAGCAGCCACCAACCAAGGCCCCCCTGCCTCCCATAGGATAACACTGGGCCTAATTCACTCTGCACCCGGCTGCCCTTGTGCCGCTGAGGGTGTAACAACTGTACTTACTTGACCCTGGAAGACCCCTGAGTCTGTGCCCAGAACCTTAACTCTGCCAGTCGAGTACTTACCCAAAAGCCGATAACTCACTTTTCTTCCATAGGGTAACATTGACTGGCTTCTTCTGAATTTTTTTCTGAAATTTCTTCTAAGTGTGGAGTTTCTAAACTTTAAAATATTCACCTAAAATCAACCGAGTAACGAAAACGGAAATACTCACCTGCTATTAGGAGAGATCCCAGTGCTGGATGTTGGTGCCCAGCACTGACCCTGAAAAGTACTCCCAACCGTACTTACCACTAACTCAATTTTCTCCCATAGGAAACCATTGACTGTTTTTCTGTGAAAGTGTCGATTTTTGCAAACTACAAATATTCTTTAAAAATCGTACCAACTGTGAAAACGTAGTTACTTACCTGTTTTAGATAGATGTCCCAGTACTGAGCCTAGGAGCCCAGCACTGGATTGCAAAAGTAACGAGAACATACTTTACCCGTAACTCAAATTTTCTTCCATAGGAAACCATTGACTGTTTTTCTGTGAAATTTCTTCTAAGTGTCGATTTTGCAAACTTATAAATATTCCTTAAAAATCGCCAGTATACCTTAAACGCAGTTTCTCAACTGCTTACAGGTGGTACACTAGTGCTGGATCCAGGATCCAACACTGACCTAGAAAAAGTAACCATAACCCCACTTAACTGCTAAGTGGATTTCCTTCCGTAAGATAACATTGGTAATTTGATCAGAAAAAGTTTCAAAGTGTCAACTTTTAAAATAGCAAAATATTGCTTAAAAATCACAACAGTAACTAAAATGTATTTACTCACTTGTTTCCAAGAACTGTCCCAGGGCTGAATCTAGGATCCAGTCCTGGAGTTAGAAAAGTAATCCTGAAAGTAATCAATTGCATATAACTTAAAATTCTCATTGAGCTCAATGTATTATTGTGTTTGAAATTGTGTTGCCTATTGTAACAAACTGTAACTATTGCATTCCAAGTCAATTGTCCTTTGCAAAATATTTAACTAAAGTATCTCATTCTGAGAAAGTACATTTTGATACCTCTTGTTGGTTCTAATATAAAACAACCATATATTTTTATATACAAACCATTGGCCTAGAGTTCAGTTCTTGAGTGTGTGAGACCATTTGCTGAGTGAGTGTGTACAACAAATGCTTTACACTGTCCTCTGATACTGCCTTACTGCTCGACCAAGCTACCACTTTAGAAAGTAAGGTTATATCTAACTTTAGCCTCTGCCAAACCTCTGGGGACTGTGGACCCTATACACACAGTACCTATTTGGGAACAGTATATATAGAGCCACTTTCCTATATTGGTGGATCAGCGGTGGGATACAAACTTGCAACCTGAACTCCCATGCTTCCCAGAGCAGTAGGTAATTTTGGCAACCTAGAACACAACCTTGTTCATTCTGTATTTGTTTTAACAAGACTGGCATGGATGGTGTAGCATGACTTATGCTATGTGCAGCGGCAAAGACTGTGACCCAAGTGGCAGTCACCTATTGCTACAAATATCCCATGAGGTAAGCACATAGTCAATATGCTGTTCTTGTCTTATGATTCCGTAAGGGGATACAGAGCTTCCATTTGGTCAATTTGGGAATTTCCTATTGATTGGTGGGAATTTTGACCATAACTGAATGAAGAATTACAGGACTTATTATAGACACTGTAGGCAACTGGGCTTGCCCTGGCAGGCCAGCCCTTGCTGATACAGCCAACAAGGTGCACAAAACATATTGAGTCAAGTGTTTATATAGTCTAACTAGATCATTGTATAATTATTGTAGCTCTTGAATACTGAGATTCGCTAAACTAGGAAATGTTGTTTAACCAACTAATGCTGGCCAGGTGGCCCCCTCATTACTAAGGGTACCTGTGCGTACTGGTGCAAGTACATGTGGAAGGGTGTCGTGGAACCAAGTTTGATGTTCCCAATGTGATAGTGATATTTCTAAGACCACATATGCTCCGTATGTTTGTGGTGGAGCAAAAGTTGTGTATTCATGAAATGTATTTGTAGTAGCATCCACAGCTGGACAATTGACTCAAGTAAAATACTTCAAAGTGATAGTCATCGTGGGCTTCAACAGTGAAAATAAAGACACCACCTTCATTAGTAAGTCCATGTACAGTTACATGCACATGGAGGGCAGGCCTGCAATTGTCTAAAACAGCAATAGGCTATTGCTGCACCAAGGTCAGAATGAGCAATGGAAACAAAGTGCAAATACAAAATTGGTTTTATCCTTTGAAAATTTCAAACTTGAAAAACCAACAGATAAAATTAGGTTCTTCTTAAAATACTGTGGAGGATTAATCTCCAACAACACGGATGTCTCCGGCGGTAGGTATAAGGGGTATTATGGACATGCACAAGCACTGCTCAGGAGACCTGCTAAATAAGTACCATATCAACTGTGGGAAAGAGCCATGATGCAGGGATTCTGCTTGCGCAGAACTGTGCCTTGGGACTACAGAACATTAAAATGCAATGACTGTGTCTCTCTGCCACATCAGTGCTTGTCAGCCCAAATGTCCTGGCTAGGTCACAGTGTCTTACCTGAACTCCCATGCTTCCCAGAGCAGTAGGTAATTTTGGCAACCTAGAACACAACCTTTCCTTTCTCACTCCTGCATGTCCAAAATATACAGAAAAAGACACGAGGAAAGTTTACAATATTTATTGAAACTATCGTGCTCTATTATGAAGCAAGTGTGCTGCAATTAGAAAACATATACAACTAAGCAAAGTAATCAACATTACTGTCAAACTGTATACAATGAAAAGCCCTAAAATGGTAAATGATATATCTGTCTAAGCCTTCCCTTACTATGTGAGCACAGGGATATATCAGTGATCTCTGGGATTAGCACCGGACCCCATACCTGGTATTTTGTATTTAGGTGATGCGCTTCGTAAGTGTAGACTCAGTCTACACAAGGCTGGGGTGCCCGTTCCATGATCTGGCCCTCTGCAAGAATCCACCTCTCTGTTTTCAAAATGGCAAGTCTCGGTTTACATGTCAGGAAGTGACATTTTGGAAACAGTAGCTGTGCAATTGTGTTGTATCAAAAGCTTTAGGAGAAATGGCTGACTGGTCACTTGAAAATAGTTCACCTTGTTGTTCGACCTTGTACAAATTGTTCAAACTGAGTACTGTGAAGTAAAAGTATATAATAAATAACATGTGCAGCATATTTCTAAAACAATATCGTGTCACAAAAACAAATGTATTATGTGTGGCTGTATGAAGAAAATGCAGCACAAAACGTGAAATATGCAGAACTAAGGGAGGACCACCGGAGGTCCAGAAGGGAACTTACTACAAACCTTTCTCTATAAGAGTTCTCTAAAAAGAAAAAAAAAACTCTACTTTGAGAATGACAGCAAGGAGAAAATAACGAATGCAGATATTTTTTGTTGGCATCTCCATAGATGTGCTCCAGAGAGAGGCTGTAGTCTATTTTGCCCTAATACGATTTATTGTCACCTGGAGTCCTATAGTCTATTTTTTTGTTTCAAACATCAGAAATTTACAAACATAGGAAAACAAATTTCTCCTTGCACACTTCTCTTTTCAAATGGAGAAAGATCTCTCATTGCTCCTTTCCTCATTTTGGGGTGGGTCACCCAAAGCGGGGCTTAGCAGTGCTGGATTCTTTCGAATTTTTGAAAACTGAATTTACTTTTTAAATGCATGAAGTATCTGATTACTTCACTTATGTAGAAGTCTATGATGTTGATGCAAAGCGTCCCTTTATATAGTGGAAACCTTTAGTCTTGGAGTGCAGCTGTGATGACCGTGGTTGATCCTGTTCGGCCCCAAGTTCCTTGGATGGTCCTTGTGAAGTAGAGTTGTACCTTCATTTGCTTTATTCTTTCATTTAAAGAAATGACTGTCCATAGCTGACTACTTACAATTGTACCATGGATAATTTTGGAACGTGCACTCCAGTTTAAGTCATAATTAGTCCTTAGAAGAGTTTTAGAAATTATAATGGAAAGTAATAATATTTCAGCAAGTATGTTCATCTTGCTCCCAGGTCAAAATATGGTGCCCAATGCCAGGTATGAAGTTTACGTTGGAAGTTTTTAGCTAATGCTGAATGAATACATTTGTTAATTTTTGGGCACTGAGGCACTGAATTGGACTCCAAGGTATGTCGGTATGTTGGGAAACAAACTCTTACCTGCTACTCAAGCTCTTTAGGTGTAGCTAAATGTAATGCCTCAGAACATACAAACCATGAGACCATATGGTTCATGAGCAGGGAAAGAGACTATATTATATCTGTAAGCGATATCAAAATGTCAACAGCATATGAAGTCAGTTTTGAAATATCTGGGCACTTTATGATCACTCTCGTATTCTCCATGTGGTGTATGCATTATTCAGGTGAAGAGAAGGAGTGATAGGGGATATCCCTGCTGCGCCCCCTCCCAATGAAACACCTTCTTGCCATCCAGTGTGGTCACAATGGCATTCTTTTGAGTTTGTGCCACATTACTCTTGAAGTGGAGGACCTTTTAAGCTTTATCTTTTACTTGTCTTCTGAATATGAACCCTGAATGGTTAAGATCTACTAACTGGGTTATCTGTTGATTTATATATGTGGCCAATATCCCTGTAAATGTCTTACCATTAAGGTTCAACATTGGTATTGGTCTATACGAGTTGCAGAGTCAGGTCTTTCCTGGGATTAAAGATCACTAAAATAAGGGTCTCTTGCATGATGCAATGTAGCATAACTGTCTCAAGAAAGGAGTTTAGAAGTCTGTGGGGATCAGGGCCAGCACACAATGCAGCTTTTTGTAAAACGTTGCTGGGGTTTGCAACAGGGCATTGGCTTTTGCAGGTTTAAGTTGGACATACTGAGTATTACAGGTAACTCAACATTTCCATTATGAATATTATTTGAACAGAATCCTTATTCCATTTATGTATTAACATTTCATTTATTGTATTTGTAATGCCTTGAAAACTGAAGTTTATGCATGTTGTTTGTATTTTCTCCTGCCATTCTTTTTCATAGAATATCTTTCATGTCTATCACAGCTGTTCTTACAAAAAGGAATTTGTGCACAGTGTTCAAAAAATAGGCGGTGACAGAGACCCAGCAGGGTTGAAATGCCTTGCCATTAAATATATCTGTTGATACCGACACACTGTGTGCAGGCTCTTAATCTTGTTTATCTACACAAGATTTGCTGTTTGTATTTTTTAGTGGGACTCACACCCGCTGACCTGCACTGCCCCGACTGGTGGATGTGGCCGGAATTCCTGTGAAGAATTTGCTTGGATATATATATATATACCCCCAGGGCATTGGCTTTTGCAGGTTTAAGTTGGACATACTGAGTATTACATAAGCTGTTCCTAAAGCCGTTCTTCCAGGGCATTTCTCTAGGAGGCAATTAGTGTTGACACACATGGAGAATTCAAGTAGTGTGTAATGTATCCACCTCCGCACTTTCATCATAGAACTCTTAGTAAAACAAGTGTAGCTCCCTATTCTTAAGGTGTTAGTAGAATCACTCTAGATTAGGATATTTTGGTACTTAGTTTGGTGGCAAGGAGTCCTCTCACTTTATCACCCCCTTATGGTACTTCTACTTCAGAAAAGAGTTAGCTTTGCCAAAGCTCTCTTTTCCACTCCCACCAGAAGCAGTATCCTCATGTCTTAGCAATAAAGAAATGGTTTTTCAAAGTAGTTCAGGGCTCCTAGTCACTGTGTTCAGTAATCCTTACTGCTGCTCTTTTTGATATATGTGTGTGTGTGTGTGCCCTCTGAATCTGACTTTATCTGTGTCATTACAGTAAACAACGTTACTCTCAAGAATAGAGTGGAATTCATTTAGAGATGAACATCAGTATTTCAATTCACGATTGCCTCAATATATGGTTGACTACTTTAAATTGCACATTTCCTATTAGTGGCTTTGCACCTTGCACAGAGCATTGCACCATCTCTTCACTTTATTTACTAATTGCATACTCTTGTTAAACATAAGGATAATTTCATGCTTTCTTTATGTGGATTTTGAAGTGTATTCATTCATCATGTATCTCAATACTTATGGTCAGACATGACTATTCTTGAGAAGAACAATTGCTGTTTTTACTGAATTGTAATTAGCTTGGACCCTTTTACCTTTGGTTTTGCCCAGTATCCTTAATTACCTATCTGTGTCATGAGAACATTATAGAGTGAACGGTGCAGATATGTCCATAAAATGGATAAAGTTGCTAGTGCAGGAGCGAGATGCATAACGATACGCTCCTCTCCAGCCAAGGCCAATGGCGTTTACTTTGGCATTCCTAAAATACTGTTTTTGACCAGATCTGGTTAATAGAACCCCTTGAGCAGCTTCCATTGCCCAGTGGTAGCTTGGAAAGTGTTTGCAGTGGAGCACAGTGACTCATACTGGAAAAGGTGCCTAGCACCAAGTTGCAGCCACCGTCTTGCAAGCAGGATTGCTGTAGTGACTATGCAGCAAATTAAAGCACTGTCCAAGCCCTAGGAGTGAGAAGATGCCTCCCTTTCTGAAAGTGAGCCTCAAAATGCAGCCTAGCTTCTGGTAATCTTGGGCATGGACCACCATTTTCCAGTTGGACACCAGGGGCCCTGAACCCACACAAAACATAGATTAAGATCTCACAATTCCAGCAGAGTACATATTTCTGATGTGGCCTTTAGACTACTTCAAGGGACCAGTAAACTGCTGCACGTAGCTTAACCCTATGGGCAAATCAAATTGCCAAATTCTGAGGTGTCACTAACAAAAAGAGGTTGGACCATAAGGAGACGGCACACCACAAGGCTGACACAGGGTGAGAATGAAAAGTGAGCAGCTGCTGCTGGGCCCTTGTGGGTAAAATGCCTTTTTTAAATGAGACTCAGCTTGTTCCACAACCAGCAGGAACCTGCATGAAGAATCCCTGTGATGGTAAGCTGACCCAAGGGTTAGGTTACAGTTAGTGCTCTGGGACCCTGCGTATGAGTGTGTCCCTTGCAGTGGCCATTAACACTCTAACCATAAGAGCCCATCCACTGAAAGACCAGAAACATAAATTGATCAAGAACAGACGACTAGGAGCCAAAAGAGGAGCAATGGACCCAGTCACTGAGAGCAGCCGCGTAATTGTACATTTGGGCCCACCCCATCTCCCGTGAAGAATTATGACTATTTGAATCTCTACAGTAGACCAGATTTGAACCCCCTAAAAGGGGCATTCACTCACCCATATAATCTCCTTTAGTGCAGAGGTGGAAAGTAGAGTCCTGGAGGGCTCACCAATTCATGCATTGAGTAATGCTCATACTGCGGTAGACACCTGCACAACTGAGACAGCCCAGGTGATTCCATCTGTCATCCCCAAGTAAATGATAAAGCAAAGGAAACTGATTCTTATGGCTAACCTACAAAAGGCCCATGGAAGAAGCCCTGCACCTTTACGTTGTCCCAAGGAAGAAAGTGACTGGATGAGGTAGTATACATTCAAAAGAATCCTACATGAACTAACCCACTTATTGATCAAACATGGTGGGTGACAAAGGGAAATGAGAACCATCAGTGAAGTAACTACAGGTCATCAAGAGTGTCATGAGAGACTCTACAAGCCATCTGTGTGCACCACTACAGATCTCCTTTGACTAGAAAGACAACTCTCCAAAGCCAAGCCATATTTAACAAGACCACGTGGAACACTTTCTGCAGGTGATAAAATAAGATACCAGCTCTATCTGCACAGAATTCAAGGCCTACTTTCAAGATATGAATACATTTTATAGGTGGGCAGAGCTTGGGGTCTCCCATGTGATGAAGTGGTGGATCCTCCGCTAAGGCAGGGGAGTGTTGCCCCACTGCTTGAACTGCAAGCTGAATACAAAAAATAACATGTTAATAACGTACGTTATTATGATTTTGTTTTCTGTATTCAGCTTGCAGCTGAAGCCAGGGGCGGGGCTGGGCTCCCCACATCACAGGAGGAAGAGTGGTGGCAGCACCTAAAGTGTGCATAATGATCTGGGCAGCCATCTCGGGCTGTCCAAACCATCTTGCACACTCTGCATATTCTCCACACAGGTTGTATTACAGGCTGCATGGAGAACATGCACAGCCTTCCAGCTCCTGTCTGAGCACCAAACCACAGCCCTCAGACCATTAAGATTGGTCAGGGGAATCTGGGAGGCTGTGTGCTTCCTGCAGAGGACAGAGGAAGAAGAGGCGGTGGCTGGCAGTAGAACAGTATAGGTAAGTGCTTTTTACAAATTATTATTCCCCCCCCCCGCCTCACCACTCCTGTTTGGTAGCAGCCGCTACTGAATGCAGAGAGTTAAGTAATTAGCAAATTTGTACATGGCCTCAGCCATGTAATCAGAAAAAAAGATCAATGGTCCTCCCAAACCCATACAAAGGGTCATATCATCCCACAGCTATAGAGACTTCCCACAAGACATTCTGCACGAAGCTTAACCCTATGGGCAAATAAAATTGCCAAATTCTGAGGTGTCACTAACAAAAAGAGGTTGGACCATAAGGAGAAGGCACACCACAAGGCTGACACAGGGTGAGAATGGAGTTTGAAAAGTGAGCAGCTGCTGCTGGGCCCTTGTGGGTAAAATGCCTTTTTTAAATGAGACTCAGCTTGTTCCACAACCAGCAGGAACCTGCATGAAGAATCCCTGTGATGGTAAGCTGACCCAAGGGTTAGGTTACAGTTAGTGCTCTGGGACCCTGCGCATGAGTGTGTCCCTTGCAGTGGCCATTAACACTCTAACCATAAGAGCCCATCCACTGAAAGACCAGAAACATAAATTGATCAAGAACAGATGACTAGGAGCCAAAAGAGGAGCAATGGACCCAGTCACTGAGAGCAGCCGTGTAATTGTACATTTGGGCCCACCCCATCTCCCGTGAAGAATTATGACTATTTGAATCTCTACAGTAGACCAGATTTGAACCCCCTAAAAGGGGCATTCACTCACCCAAATAATCTCCTTTAGTGCAGAGGTGGAAAGTAGAGTCCTGGAGGGCTCACCAATTCATGCATTGAGTAATGCTCATACTGCGGTAGACACCTGCACAGCTGAGACAGCCCAGGTGATTCCATCTGTCATCCCCAAGTAAATGATAAAGCAAAGGAAACTGATTCTTATGGCTAACCTACAAAAGGCCCATGGAAGAAGCCCTGCACCTTTACGTTGTCCCAAGGAAGAAAGTGACTGGATGAGGTAGTATACATTCAGAAGAATCCTACATGAACTAACCCACTTATTGATCAAACATGGTGGGTGACAAAGGGAAATGAGAACCATCAGTGAAGTAACTACAGGTCATCAAGAGTGTCATGAGAGACTCTACAAGCCATCTGTGTGCACCACTACAGATCTCCTTTGACTAGAAAGCCAACTCTCCAAAGCCAAGCCATATTTAACAAGATCACGTGGAACACTTTCTGCAGGTGATAAAATAAGATACCAGCTCTATCTGCACAGAATTCAAGGCCTACTTTCAAGATATGAATACATTTTATAGGTGGGCAGAGCTTGGGGTCTCCCATGTGATGAAGTGGTGGATCCTCCGTTAAGGCAGGGGAGTGTTGCCCCACTGCTTGAAATGCAAGCTGAATACAAAAAATAAAATGTTAATAACGTACGTTATTATGATTTTGTTTTCTGTATTCAGCTTGCAGCTGAAGCCAGGGGCGGGGCTGGGCTCCCCACATCACAGGAGGAAGAGTGGTGGCAGCACCTAAAGTGTGCATAATGATCTGGGCAGCCATCTCGGGCTGTCCAAACCATCTTGCACACTCTGCACATTCTCCACACCGTTGTATTACAGGCTGCATGGAGAACATGCACAGCCTTCCAGCTCCTGTCTGAGCACCAAACCACAGCCCTCAGACCATTAAGATTGGTCAGGGGAATCTGGGAGGCTGTGTGCTTCCTGCAGAGGACAGAGGAAGATGAGGCGGTGGCTGGCAGTAGAACAGTATAGGTAAGTGCTTTTTACAAATTATTATTCCCCCCCCCGCCTCACCACTCCTGTTTGGTAGCAGCCGCTACTGAATGCAGAGAGTTAAGTAATTAGCAAATTTGTACATGGCCTCAGCCATGTAATCAGAAAAAAAGATCAATGGTCCTCCCAAACCCATACAAAGGGTCATATCATCCCACAGCTATAGAGACTTCCCACAAGACATTCTCACTAGAGTTCACTTTTTCTAAGAGAAATCATGAAGATACTCTGATGATAAGGGTACATATAAGGGACGCACATGTCAGCTATCTCTGGACCTGTAAGCTACAACACTCCAAAGAAGTAGAGTCTTTTGTGTAAGTACGGAGTTTCTTAGCCAACAGAAGATCTCGCACTAGTGGGCCCATCCTTTAAATCTTATGTCTACCGTGGAAAACAAAAAAGTAGAATTTCACTCCCTGTAAGAATATTGCAAGATTCTGGGCATGTGAGGAAACGGGATAGGAAGAGAGCAATGTCAAAGCCAACAACAAACAAGAAGACTGATGGAAATGGCATACCATCAAATGCATGGACAAAGACACCTCCATCCATTACAGACTTGGCAGCAACAGAAGCTGACATTTTACAGCAGCACAGGAAGGTCAGTGAAAAACAAGTGTCAAAAGCAGAATCAAAAAGAGCAGCAGTAAGGATTACTGAACACAGTCACTAGGAGCCCTGAACTACTTTGAAAAACCATTCCTTTATTGCTAAAACATGAGGATACTGCTTTTGGTGGGAGTGGAAAAGAGAGCTTTGGCAAAGCTAACTCTTTTCCTAAGCAGAAGTACCATAAGGGGGTGATAAAGTGAGAGGACTCCTTGCCACCAAACTAAGTACCAAAATATCCTAATCTAGAGTGATTCTACTAACACCTGAAGAACAGGGAGCTACACTTGTTTTACTAAGAGCTCTATGATGAAAGTGCGGAGGTGGATACATTACACACTACTTGAATTCTCCATGTGTGTCAACACCAATTGCCTCCTAGAGAAATGCCCTGGAAGAACGGCTTTAGGAACAACTTATGTAATACTCAGTATGTCCAACTTAAACCTGCAAAAGTCAATGCCCTGGGGGTATATATATATATATATATCCAAGCAAGTTGTTCCCAGGAATTCCGGTCACATCCACCAGTCAGGGCCGTGCAGGTCATTGGGTGTGAGTCCCACTCAAAAATACAAACATCAAATCTTGTGTAGATAAACAAGATTAAGAGCCTGCACACAGTGTGTCGGTTTCAAGAGATATATTTAATGGCAAGGCATTTCAACCCCGATGGGTCTCTGTCACCGCCTATTTTTTTAACACTCTGCACAAATTCCTTTTTGTAAGAACAGCTGTGATAGACATGAAAGACATTCTATGAAAAAGAATGGCAGGAGAAAATACAAACGACATGCATAAACTTCAGTTTTCAAGGCATTACAAATACAATAAATGAAATGTTAATACATTAATTGAATAAGGATTCTGTTCAAATAATATTCATGATGGAAATGTGGAGTTACCTGTAACGCAAATTACATCTGCTAGAATATCCACAGTGACAAATAGCCTACTGGCCAAATTGCTCCTTAGAAACAAAGGCTTCTCACATAGAACCATAAAGAACTCACTCTCAGCTGTAAATTATTGGGCATATTGAGACAACAGCAATGCAAAGCCAAGTGGCTAATTTCGTTGTGAGTATCAGATAATTCAAATAGAATCATTTAGCATCCCTAGTTGATTGCCAAGGCATAAGCAATAAACCAAGATTTTTGTCCTGCCAGAATTAACATCTAACACCATGCTCATCGAGCAAGTGGTACCCATGTGTGTGAAAAGCTAAACGTTTCCTGAAGAGATTGCACAATATCATATTCTATATTGAGAAAAGTTAGCTGTAAATAAAATAATAGAGACATGATTCCTTTCCCAGGCAAGTGCAGTGGAAAGAAATGTATCTATAGAAAATTAATAAATCAAAACTTGTCAACATAGCTGAAAGGAATACTTCATGTTGCTCAAAATCAAGTATTCGCCTCCGCCTTATTAGAAGAACATCGTGTAATTAGATGTGGAGAAGGAGTACAGGAAAAGGCAGATAATACAGTTCTTCAAACTGTTGGCTATGTTCCCTTGATACAAAACAAGAGTACATGTAATATTCCATCAGCCATTGTGAATATGTAGTTCTTCACTTTCGTTCAGTCCTCCTGGGAACTTACTTCCAAGCAAGATTATGTACTCTGACACTTTTTGCCTTAGTTCTCTCTCCCTGTTGCCACCTCTGGCTTTCTTTTCGATCCTGTCAATGCCAAAAAATACAAGAAGATTCGCATCTTGATCATGTTTTTCGGCCCAATGTCTAGCAACAGGATATGGTTCATCTATATTTTTTATGGGCCTGTAATGTTTCAGCACCTTTTTCTTCACTGGCCTATTGTGCTGCCAAGATATTTCAGTCCACAAGGTCAGATGAAAACATAAACACAAAAATTGCTGCTGCATGTTAGGAATTTCCTGATCTTTTGTTTCGTGCCTGTTGAGATATATGTTCTCACATTCTTGCTCTTTTTACAGGCTTTATACCTCCAGCATATGTAAAAACCCAACTGTTCTTGTAGCCACCCATCTTTCTTATTTTGGGTCCCTGTATTGCTGTGAACCAGGGAATCCCACAATGATTTAGGTTTGCGGTACTTGATTTGTGGATACTGTGGCAGTTCCCTGCCTATAATGGGATCACTCGTGACTAGGTGCCAATGTCTTGTAATCATCCTCTTAACTGTATGATTTTCATAATTAAAAGTGGTGATCAAGCGCGCCACATTGTCATCCTTTTTCCTCAGATTTTTAGTGACGAGGGAATCCCTCATTGTACCTTCTGCTTTTCTCTTTGCTGTCTCTAGGACTCTCCTAGGATATTCTCTAGCCTTGAACCTTTCCAACATCCTGTCTCTTTCTTGCACATAGCCCTCTTCTGTGCTGCAGTGGTGCTTAGCTGTGTGTAATTCCTGATAGGGAATACCCCTCTTCAAGTTACGTGAATAATGGCTTGCAGCATGCAGAATACTGTTACCTTCAGTTTCTTTTCGATATAGACTAGTGGCAATTCTATTTACAACTACTGCCACCTACATATCAAGAAAATCCATTTTGTTAGTATGTATCTTATATGTAAAAGATAGATTAAGATCATTATTGGAAATATGTCTCAAGAAATCATCAAGTTCATCTCTAGATCCTTTCCAAATGACAAACAAATCATCAATATACCTAGTCCAGAAAGCAATGTGTTTTGTCCATTTCTCATTTTCATCAATCCACACATAGTTGGCCTCCCACCACCCCATGAAGAACCCCGCATAAATCGGTGCAAAGCAACTTCACATTGCTGTATCTGTGAGTTGTTGGAACCAAATGTCATTAAACATAACAAAGTTGTTGCTATGACAAAAGTGTAGCATTCAAACAGCATATTTGAATGATCATATTGATTCAACGGTTTATCTCAGAAAAAATATCTACATGCCTGAATCCCTAGAATGTGATCTATCCATGTGTACAGGGCAACAACATCAAGTGTGACCAGGAAGGAATGTGCCTGCCACGGGATGTCCTGTATTTTAGTGAGAAAATCAGTACCGTCACAGCAATATGAAGGTAGAGCCTGAACATAAGGTAAGAGAAAAAGATCAAGAAACATAGATGTCGGTTCAAGGAAACTATTGTTGGCGGAGACAATTGGTCTTCCCGGAGAGTTCTCTTTACTCTTATGTCCCGTCAAGCATATTACGAGTTTCCTCTCAGCCAGGCTTTTCATGGCTGAAAGGCTTGGCAGAGAGGAAACAAAGGGGGCCCTAGAGGGCCACTTCTGTGCCTCAACATATGTGGATGCACACAGGGGGTATAATGTGCCCCCCTTGTGCATGTTCATGGGTTCCTACATGGCATGGACTTTGAAGTCCATGCCATGCAGGAACCTTGTAGTGCGCTCCCATTTCGGTGCCTTTTTTAATGGCACCACCTCCTTTAAAAGACACACTGTCATGAACTGCTACACTGCCTGCCATATTATGAAAAAGTCGTAATCTAGTTGGTGGGTGACACGGCAGAGTCATATTTATATATTTATACAGTAAATAAACTGTAAACCCACCCACCTTCCCAATTAAGCAGGACATGACTACAACCAGAGAATATGGATTCATACCCTCTAGTTCAAGGTATAGTTTTAATTAGTGCCGTAAATGGAGGGTGAGCCTCTGTTCGCCTACTAGTTTACTAGCTGCATGATTTTACATGCCCTTTCATAACAGAACACCACTTGGGGGTAATAAAATGCAGGTTTCGGCATTGATTCTTGCATGCCTTCACCTGATGCTTTCCACACCCCTTATTGCCAGAAGCCCTAATTCTGTTGTAGGTACCATTGGGATTACTGGGGGTCCTTGCAATGATACTTATAGTCTTCATTAGGTAGTCCATGCGGCTGGCATACATAATGATTCCTTGAAGTTTTATAGTGCAGTGATAGGAACTTAGTTAATGCGCAGTTGATACCTATTTTTATAAATTGCTCATTAGTTTAACTGCACCATGCTGATGACAAGCAGTATCTTTTACAGTATCATATATAGTAACGACAAGCTATATGCCAACAATAGATCAACTTTTGTGTGTAGAAACTATTCTATGCTGAAAGCCCACCTTCGCACTGCGCCCAGACACCTTTACGCTACCACCTATTATTGCATGCAAAGTGGGCGTGTTTGGGGTGGAAGAGAGCAGAACCTTGGATTTTGAAACAAAGCCAGATCTTCAAAATTAGTGTAATCGGACATTGCCCCACATTCTAACACAAAGTTAAAGCCGATGCAAGCAATATATTGCCTGATATACCTTCATGTAATATGTGTGCTTTACCATAAAGCACACATCTTGCATGTGTAAGCCTGAGCTGTTGGCTGAACTCAGGAATTTATCCTAGAGGTTGTATCTCCATTATGAGCAGCACTGATGACATCACTTGCAGGCAACTTTTTGTGATCCTCACTTTTTCTTTTTCCAATGTGTCAATTTCAATAAGCCTGAAAGGAAGCTATGTTTCATCAACAAGGAATCCATACCGATGATAATACATACACTGTTCAACTACCTGTGTATTTTAGTGAGAACATCTGTGACTTTTTTACAGTCATTTTTACAATCGGTGAACAAGTGAAACAGTATGGCCCTCATGAGTGAAGGTTTACAAACGTATTTGTGCAGTGATCAGAATTCCGACTTGTGTGATAACTACAACACTCTCACATTTTTCCGTTGAAACTTTTGACGGGGCAAACCTGAAGAAATTTATCTGGGGAAAAGGCCTGTAAAAAAGTCAAAACAAGTGGAATTTGGTATGTAACAACCCGATTTCACATGTTATGCCGCATTGTCCTATTGGAAACTCCTCACGATAGGAGGTATATACCACATGTGGTATAAACATCAGCCTGGGTTAATGGTATTCACCGTGTTCGATAAATACCCCACCCTATTCCAACAAACTTGTAATGAGGGCCTATTTGTGTTAATGGCACAATTTCAAAATGTTGTCCCAAAAGCCAACATAACTAGTAGAGAGATTACACACACACACACACACACACACACACACACACACGCTACTCTTGGATGTAGAAAAATTGTACGCAATCACAAAAATCCAAGACGTTTAGAATGATTGTTTTAGTATCTATAAAAGCCACTTCAGAACTCTCCCAACAGAGCGCTTCGCTCAGCCAATGCCTTCCTGATGCTCACCCCCAGAATTAAAAGGACTAATTGGGGGGGGAAGGAGTTTCAGTTACAACACTATTAAGGAGTGGAATGCTCTTCCGCTCCCTCTCAGGAAGTCCTCCTCCTTGTTTGAGTTCAGGAAACTACTCAAAACATGGCTCTGTAGAAATTAGCTTTTCTGATACAGTTTTGGAGACCGTGAGCGCCTAGACACCTCCGGGTAGTAGTGTGCATAACACATTGTTATAACATAACATAACAATGGGGAAGAAAGGCCAAAAGACTATTCCGTTCAACATAAACTTGAAGCTGAATAATAGTTGCCTTTTCCAGCTAATTGAGCAGTAGTGGATTATTTGAGTTTGGGCAAAAGTGTTTTGGTATCCAGTTCTTTAACTGATTATTTCTACACATCTGGAATTTTTTCAGCAAAATCTGTTTCCGATTATACAAAAGCATTTCCATATGTGTAAATGTTTATATTTTAAGTTTGCACATTTCTAAATACATCGCTATAGTGTGAACCCATTTTAAAATGTATTTTGTCTTTTTTCTATCTGTGGAAAATACTTTTCCCTAAGAAGAAGTACTGTTGCCTACACACACCCCAATATAAAGGCGGATCTTCTCTACACTCCCACTTTGGACCTGAATTCACTGCTATACTTGATAAGACTAAGAGCTTGAGTCACAAGGGTAACCTTACATGTTTGTGTAAGTTTATGATTATTTGCTATTCACAAAGGAAGTTTACTAGTAGTATCTTTATGACGACGGAGTCACTGCACATAAACAGATAGGAATCTCCTATCTTTTTATGTGCGGAGACTCCTCAGTCCCATAAAAAATAGGAGATACCTATCTTTTCATGTGCGGAGACTTCTCAGTCATAAAGATACTATTAGTAAAATAACTTTGTGAATAGCAAACAGTTGTAAACTTACAAAAAAGTGTAAGTTTACCTTTGTAAATCAGGCCCAATATATTCAACTATGGGTAGGCAAGGGCATTTGTATTGTTTCTAAATGCACAAAAAAACAAATCAGTTAGCATGCTCTCTATTACTATCAAGAAAACGTATGTATGAGTAAATCTTTTTTATGGGTGGAAATCCACATTTTGAGTATACCAAACCTTTTCACTTGTATCGCTCCATGTCAGCAGCACATCGATTTATCCAACCATATTGTTTCATTTTACACCCTAATGCTTTCTGAAGCAAAATCCATTGTGTGTAATACATGGGCTCCAAGCAAAAGCTCAGGTTGCAATTTAGACCACAATAAATGATGTTGTGAAGTGAAAGGGTCACAAGGAGGTGTAACACTGTGCCTGGTCCATCCCGCAGTTAAGACCTTGGACACCACTTCCTGCCCCAGGAGAAGAACAGGAAGTGGGCTGGACAATGGGACACTAGTGCAGGGCAGTAGAGGGGATGCAGGGTGAGAGACAAGCTCCCTCATTAAGAGGTAAAAAGTCTAAAAGAAAGGACATTTGAGAAACAAGGGTGAGGATGCCAAGAAAACTAGGTCCGAGTTTTCATTCAGCTGAATGTAATGTAATGTAAGGTGGATTTGTAGAGGGCTGCTTGTCACCTATGACGGTATCCGGGCGCTGAATAGAATATAGCAAACATGTGTTTGATGTGCAGTCATCTTGAATAAAACAGTTTATAGGAGAAGTGTAATATCATCACCAAGCTCATTTGTTCATTTGAATGAACTATACGGCCGCATGTTTGTTTATCTTTTAAGGCAGCGTCTCTTCTGCCTGATGCACACGATGCAGCCTCTTGCCCTTGCTTGTTGTATTTGGTCTTCAAAAGTCATCAGCAACTCCTGGGGGAACGTTATGATCACTGGAGACATCTTGCCTTAGGAAAAGTCACATATTCAGCTACGAGCAATGCTTGTACTGACAGGGCACATTACACACTCGAGAGAACAGCATGGTTGGAAAGAGAAGTCAAGGCAGTGCCTACATCGGCATTCATATGAAGCCTGATTAGTACAGTGGCATTTAAACCCAGCAGAGCTGCCAGTTGTGAACTTCTATCAGTCTACATACTGTTAGCAACAATGGCACCTGAGAGAAATATCTTGTGTCCTAACTATTGTTTACAAATTTATTTCCCAATTTGGTATATATTTCCTAATATTAACTTCAACTGGGCGATATTTTTGTAAACATCGGGGCATATTTATAATAACTGACGCATCCCTGCATATCAGCAGGGATGCACCAGTTATTATGCGCCACAGCTCCGCCACCATGGATGCGCCACATTTATAATGCGGCGCACCATGGGGCAAAAACGGCACAGATGCGTGACGCATCTGTGCCGTAAAAGTGGCGCATTGCTGGAGTTGCGTCGCAAGCGCGACGCAGCTCCAGCAATGCTCTGGGGGGCCCTATCTTGTGAATGCTGCGTCAATCCTTACGCCTGCTTCAAGCAGGCGCAGGGTTTTGACGCAGCATGGGCCTAAAAGTGACTGAGTGAAATCTTGTAGATTTCACTCAGCCACTTTTAGGAGGCGTTCCTGCGCCGGAACGCCCCCACCTGCCCTGGAACGCCTACTTCTGGCGCAGGGCTTTACAACGTGACGCATCTCCCAGATGCGTCTCGTTGTAAATACCCCACACCATGGGGCAGGATTTGCGCCGCTGCTGCGTCACAAAAGTGACGCAACGGCGGCGTAAATGCGGCGCAAGTCGAACATAAATCTGCCCCAATATTTCTTTCCGTGTGACGTTATTTTGGCTACAATTTTTTGGTACCATCCGTAACCAATGTGGTGAACAGAAAATTGTCAATTTATTTTGTTAGATAATGATTCTACAATACTCAACAATTATAGATTGTTTAGCTCTAATTAAAAACTCATAATACAACGCTGATAGCATATCTAAGCTGAAGTTTATCACCAATTGATTACCGCTCAAAGCACCAGAAAACTGTTTTGAACTAGCAGGGAGAACAGAGAATCACTCATTTACGATTTTTTGATGCATGGCAGCGCAGCAAGCCTTCCTGCTGTACTGTCTTGTGTCAAAATAAAAGAGGAGAATGCGCCGTAACCAAGATATGGTGCATTGCGGTCCCTCTCCCATGCGCTGGCACACAAACAGCAGCCGTGTACCAACTCAGACACCCTTGCATTATGTTGCAAGGGTGCCTGCGTTGCGGGGATGATTGTTTTTGTGCAGGAAGGGACACATTCCCAAGGCAAAGGATTGTGACGCATTCCCAGGGTTACAAAAGTTGTGAATCTGGGAATGTGTCAGGTTTTATGGCTGTTGTGTGGGAACAGCCACGGAATGCCCCTTTCATGCAGAGTAAGGCGTGAAAGAGCCCATATTTACAAGGCCATGAAAATTTACGCAGGGTGACTTTACATGGCCTTGTAAATATGGGCTAGCCCATTGCGCTTCCCATGCATCAAAAAAAGCGACACACCGGTGGCGCAATGGGCTTGTAAATGAGGCCCACAATGCCTGACACTGTATCAATAAAGCATCTGTCTGCACTTCCCGCTCACCGTAAATGTTGTCAAAACATGATGAGATCACCTTACCAGTAAATACACAATATTCTATTCCATTAGACTCTGTGTTTCCAAGTCTCTCCAGCATCCCACTTGAAAGTCTTCATATAAATATCGAACAACAGCAATAAGAACAATGTATTAGAAGTGCAACCCAAATGTTACCTTTAGGAGTTTGTTGTGTGGTCTGTCTACTTTGCTCAATCACTGTGATTCTTTACCTGTGAGCTTTTGGGAAGCGAGGTAGTGGAAGGCAGTGATTGAGTATGTATGTGGAATGAACAGCTGCGACTGCCACCAAAAAGTACGGGTGGAGCAGGGGGTATAAATATCAATACAATTATTTTCCTGGTTGCTGGCTGGCGCCTTCGTCAAGCTCCATCCTCTTCTCGTTCCTGCCGGAAGCAGGAAGCACACACAGGCTCCCCTAAGCCATTCATGTCACCATGACAGCAGCCTCGTGATTGTATGAGCGCCATGGTTTGGCGCTCAGATGGGGACTATGATCCTGTGCATGTTCTCCACAAATGGCTGTACAATACAGCCAGTGGAGAGCATGCGACGTGCACATGACTGTTTGGCTGGCCCAAGGCAGCCGGCCAAACCGCCATGCACACTTAAGTGCCGCAACCACTCCTCCCCTGCTGGCTGTGGCTACAGCCTAGCCCCACCCCTCCCCACAAACCTCTCTCAGTAAGGAAAAATAAAATCCTTGAATGGGATGTACAGATGCAGAGACCGTCACACTCATGTTGGAGATCTCCAGAAATTGGCTTACACCAGCTAGGAATGTCTTTGTGAATTCCAGACAGGCGTAGCTGAGGTAAATCTATTTCAAAATTTAAGTTCACTGTCAAGTTTATAGTTGTGAATAGGCCCCACTATTACTCTACTGCAATAGAGTACCATTAACATCAGATTGCATCACCTGAGGATGGAATACTGTGTAATTCTTGATTGTATTCCGGAGTTTAGTTTGAACCGTCCTTACCATCTTCAATGTATTATTCTTTTATTGAAAATTGGAATTCTCTTACTTTGCTTATTGCTTGCTGTTAGATACTGGGTTTTTGGTTGGCAGAGGTATACAAGCAGGAACCGCAATCCTAGTCAGGGTAAGTCAGTAACACCTTTTAAATTGACCTCTGGCAGCTTGGCACAGAGCAGTTAGGCTTAACTTAAGAGGCAAAGTGTAAAGTATTTGCACAGTCAAAACACCAAAATAGGATGCCATGCCAGTTTAGAAAAATAAGCAATATTTGTGTGAGTAAAATAAGACCCAAATGACAAAAGTCCTATAATCAAAAGTCAAGTTATGAATTTTCAAAGAATAAACAGTTCTGAAGTGCTTAGAAGCAGATAACATAACTGGGGCTATCTGGTCGTGCTTGACCGAGGCAAATTCAAAGATTCAGGCTGACTGCAAGGAAACGTGGGTTGGATACAGGGACCAGCCTTGGACTGCTGAACAGTACCTTGGATGCGTCAATGGCGAGGATGATGTGTGGAACAAAGGAGGCAATAAGTCACAGTTGATCTTGCAGATGGGGCAATGTGTCAGTTCCTAGCTGTGCAAGGCCGAAGATGCATTGAGATTCAAGATGCAATGAACATTGGGGTGATGAGTCGTCAACAAACCGCTGGGCTGCAGGTGATGCGTGAAGCACAATGCAATGCATTGACACCAAGCCATTCAAGGTCAGAGATGCATGGGAAACAGGGAACGATGCATTGTGCTGTTAGCAATGTGGTGTCCACTTTTCATAAAGCAACGGCGATGAATCGGTTTAGAAGGAAATGCACCGGTTCTAAACGGCTCAGTGTCATCAATCCATGGATTTTCTGGGTTGCAGTACTGAAAGCTCATTTCCAAGAACCCAGGATTAAGTTGGCACCACTTGGCAGAGCAGGACTCGCAGGAAACAGAGTACAGGTGCTGGTTGTCGGGTGAAGTCTTTGATATCTTAAAGACTTCAGAAACAGGAGGCAAACCGACAAGCCCCTGGAGATATTTTGGTTCTGGGATGAAGAGATGCAGGTCCAGTCCTTTTCACTCCCAGGCAAGAGGTAGCAGGCCAACACAGTGAAGCAGTTCAGCAAAGTGGCAGTCCCTCCTGGCAGCAGAGCGGTCCTTCTTCCTGGTACAATGTCCTCAGTTCTACGAGTGTTCTGAGTTTGTGGTGTCATAGGTCCAGTACTTATACCCAATTGGGTATTTGAAGTGGGGGAAACTTTAAAGACATGCTCTGAAGTACACAGAGTCCTTTTCTTCCCTGCACTGGCAATAGACTCACTACAGGGTGGTATGCTACCATTTGTATGGAGAAAGGACACAGCTTTTTCATGTGTAAGTGTCAACTCCTCCCTCCCATCCTGCTCAGGATGACCCATCAGCATGCAGATGGCCACTCAGTCACACCTACCCTTCCTTTGTGTGTGGCTATCTAGAGGGAATGCAGGAAGCCAGCTGTCACCCACCCCAGACATGTATTCCAGAGACAGGCAGAAGGCACCAAATGGATACAGTAAGAAAATGCCAGCTTTGTAAAAGTGTCATTTCCAGAATTGCAATTTAAAATCCAACTTCACCATAAGTTGTGTTTTTAAATTGTGATTCCAGAGACTCCAAATGTTGGGGTCCCATTTCTTTCCAAATAGAAATTACACTTATAAACTATAATAAGTCAATCCCTATGTTATCCTATGAGAGAGAAAGGCCTTGCAGTAGTAAATAACTAATTTAGGTGAATTTCACTACCACGACACGTAAAGCTTAAAAGCACATGTCCTACTATTTAAATAAACTGCACCCCACCCTTTGGCTGTAGAGAGCTTACGTTATGGGTGATGTATATGTATTAAAAAGGAGGTTTGGGCCTGGCAAGAGAGTTAACTTATCAGGTCGACATGGCAGTTTAAAACTGCACACACAGGCTCTGCAATGGCAGACCTAAGACAGGTTTAAAGGGCTATTGAATTGGGTGGCACAACTCTTTGTTTTTCACTACTGTGTGGCCTACTTCTGCCATAGAATAACATTTGGTTAACATATTATTTTTAATAACTGATAACATTCAATTGGGAACCGATAGGAATGTCATGAACAGTTTCTGAGAAACTGTAATTAAAAATCCTCTTTAATGGTAAAATCTGATTTTAAGTTACAATTTTGAAAATGCCACTTTTAGAAAGTTGGCATTTTCCTGCCCTAACTATTTGGTGCCTGCAGCCTGCTCCTGGGTCACATGACTGGGTGAAGCTGCCAGTTTACCTTTGTTTATTTCTCACAGACATCCACACAATAGTCGGATTAGGTGTCCCTGAATGGTCCATCAACTGGCAAGATGTGGAGCGGAGCTGGGCACAGCCCCACTTGCAACTGAATAGGCTGTGCCCTGCCTTCACACAAAGGGCATTGTTCATGCAGCCAGCTTAGAACCAGAAAACGGGAGGGAGGAAACTTCAAGGACTTCAAATGTAATTCTCTAGAAACTTCTCCTAATAAAAAATAAGGCTCCAAATATAAATAGTGGACCCCTAGACCCAACTATTCAGTACTCCTCTGGACATGTGGGTACTACAGAAGGACTGCCGTGCTGCTTTTCTGCCAGAAGGACTGCTAACCTGCTGTCCTGCTACTCTGCTGCCCTCCTGCCTGCTGCCCTGCTTAGTGAGAAAAAAGACTGGACCTGCACCCTTCATCCCAGGCTGAAGTGACCCCAAGGGTCAGCTGACTAATCTCCTGTCCTGAGCTACAGGGACATACGCTCCTGAATCTCTCTGCATATGCCCAGCTGACCTGCTACCTAGACCTGTAACTGGACCTGCATGAGCCCTGCTGGCCTCTGCTGGAGTGAGTTTCTGATCCCCAAAAGGTGCCCCTCAGGTCCTGGACCTTGGGTGTGGCATCAGTGGAGCTCCTCCACAAAGAAAAGGAGAAATCTTGAAGTTTTGGGGTCTTCACAATGACGAACTAGACTGTTCATGCTAAGATCCAGCCACCCATACTGCCCGCCAATGTGAAGTTCTGGGGAACCCGATTCTTTGCGCTACAACAACCACCAGTGATGCATGGAAGTGCAAGATCTGCACTTCTCCCTTCAGCATTAACAGCTTAAGCTGACCACCAACGTGAACCTCCAGCAACAACCATCTAAGATACCTGAAATGATCTTCATGATACACCAGTGACCATCAGCGACACTCTCCCTGCTGTGCGCAGCCATCTACGCAGTGGATGAAACTCTTTCTGCTGGACTTTTGAAAGTAACTCAGTGGGACTAACGTCGTCCCTATATCCGACCAGCGATCCATTGTGGTCGGCCTGAATTTGTAACTTTCACCTGGTCTTGCATGACCTGATTACTGTGAGTGGCCCTTTGTGCTTGTAGGCGTTACATTTGCCTTAAATCTTCAGAATTGCATGTCTCCGGTTCTACTGATTGGTGTTTTACCGTTTTGGTCTCATATAATTTATTACATTTTGCTCTATTGTTCTAAATTAATGTGCAATTTTTCTTTCATTGTATTTTTACATTTACTTTATTTTTACTTTATTACTGTTAGAAGTGCTGCATAAATACTTTACACATTCCCTATCAGATAAACCTGACTGCGTTGTCGCAAGCTACCATATGGTTAAGCACAGGTTCATTTGTGATTTCACCCTGACAGAAATTATGGTTGGTATTCGAGAAAGGTTTCACACCCTCAACCAGTGACCCAATTTTCAACAATGAACCTTTTAATTTCTCATCCTACATTCTGTAACAGCATAAACAGTTACATTTCCCACAGATCTAAGCTTGGAAATATGCTTAAAAGTTGGAACAAAAATGACTGTAGAGGTGAGTCCATTAGACATATTGCTTGGAAACTGGTTAGATATCGAAGACAATTAATTGCAGACATTTTCAACAGGGTATACCTTGTGAGTAACACTGGAAATTTCCCAGTCATAGATGTATTTATTTATATAGCGCTACACAGCGGCTAACATCTCCTCGTACTGTTAATACAGTTGTCATTTTTGTAGACACCTAACAAGGTTGATAACATTGCTAACACATCACAACATTACTGGATTATAATCAATAGCCATGGATAAGTCACTATTATTTTTTACATTTGGAGCCAATTTGCTAAATTGTAGGCTCTGAGGCATCTCCTCAACCATAATCGAGAATATAGATGTGGCCCTGCCGAGTCCACACGCCAACACGCTTTGGTCTAAATTCACTGCAATCCTCCTTTGCACCTGACAATAATGCAATCACATATGATTTTGCCTATATAATAAAATGATGTTGGATTTCTTTATATTTCGACTATATTTTAGCATCCAGTATAATTACACTGTGGTGCATAAAGAATCCGTTCACACCCTCCAAGGAGTGTTTGGTTACTTTTGGTAATGATTCTAACTATAATGTCCTAAAAAGTATGTGGCTATAATCCAACACTGCACAACATGAAATTTATTGTGTGTGAAAAACAACACTTATTTCAACTTTTACCCTAAACATGGAGCTTAACGTGGATTTTGGTGCTTTCAACAGCAAAATGTGTTTTAACTGGCTTTTTTACCCCTGTTGAATTTCAGGAGGTTTTACATGCTGAAATTTACCTTTAGAAATGGGCAATCAAATTCAGAATATTGAGGACAAAAATATTGTCCCACAAAAAATTGTCAAAAATATGGAGAATCAAATTATCATCGAGGCAAGTTACACTTTTACTATTGTCAACTCCATATTCGCTTACCTCTGTATTTTTTAAGGATAATATTTTGGCCATAATAGTCTGGTAAGGTACCAAATTTAAAATGGAAGGTAACAGGAGCTATTACACCTCGCTTAATTTACTTGATATTCATAATCGGGACTGTAGCCATTATTGTAATTTGAGAATTTATTGTTTGATGTGGGAAGATGCCGTGAAGCCAATTAAATTAACACTTGTTTACTCTACCGACCTACAAACTTTAAAAATATCTAGAGATTTCAGTGCTTTCAATGTTGAAACACAATTTTACAGAGGAATGACCTCTAACAACGCTTGAAGCAGAAACCTTGCATCATGATTATATGGTTCTGTGGCACTAACAATGTGTGCATTCCTCTGTGATCATAAAGCAATAGACCCTATGAAAGGGTTACAATAAATTGCTAATACAAGTCATGCAGGCACAGCAGGCAAGAAATATGTTTCCTGCTTGGAAGAGCTAATAAGGTGTTTGAGAAATTAGAGGCATCTGTACTGGTTCTCATGGAAACCATGCCACGCAGAATTTCAGCTATGACTAAACCTGCATGGAGTGCTTGTTCACTAGGAAGAAATCCGAGTTTATGTGTAGCTGTTGGAAAGAAAATTGCATTTTAAATGAAAGTATGAAACACAAGTAAGAGTGTGCAATAATGGTTCATGTAGTGCTGTTTTGGTGCTGGTCAGGCTTTTAATATGTTGTGCTGGTTAACGCATATTTTGATAGTCTTATAATACGATAGAGGAATGGCTAACACTTCATCATATATAAATAATGAGCTCTAAAACTCTTCACAGAAACGGAAATACCGGCCAATAGGGATAGAGGACTGTCTGTCCTGTTGGAAAGAAATTAAATTGGCAAGCAGTTGCAGGAGTAGGAAAAATTGAAAAAGTAGGAGCTCTCCCGAAGGTGGGAGGTTACTTCCCTAAGGCAGTATATTCAAGTGGGCCGAGTCCCGAGAGGACTACGAATAATGATCACCCCAAGCTACCAAAATCCGAAACCGGAAATATTAAGTGAATGGGCTGTTAACAGAGCAAACAGCTCGACAAATATGGTTCATATTTTAATAAAGTATGCTGAATTTGAAAGGCATGAAGTGATGGCAAAATTGAAGGAATTGAACACCAGCATAGAAAATATCGTGACCAAGCAAAAGTGATGAAATTTAAAGAAGAGGCCAAGAATAGGTTGGAAAAATAGGAAAAAAGAATAAAAGATAGAAAAGCTGCAAAGTTTTTAAGGGACCGTATGGACTATGAAACAGGGCGAATATATACTTTTGCAAAAAGGTTCGACTCTGAAAGAAGACAAAAAGTTCAAAGTGGTGTAGTCACGCACTTGGAACCCTCGCAGAGTGAAGTCAGCTCAGACACAGGCTCTGAGGTGGAACAGGAAGAACAAAGGAAGAGAGGGACAACAAAGACAAAATTAACGGTCACAGATGAACTCCGTTTTTTACAACTAGATCAGAAAACGGACCATCAAACAACGTGGAGCCAAGGAAGAGGCAGAGGCAGAGGACGAGGAAGAGGAAGCAGAGAAGAGGGGGAGAAGGATACCGGAGAAGCACGAGGAGAGCCAGTACTCAGATCACTCTGATCAACAACAAAGAAAACAATGAAAACGAAACCTCAAATGCAACAATAATCAATTTGAGTGATATCACGCTATCAGCGGAAGACAAAACAGTACTGGAATTAGGACACTTATATTGTGACACAAATGATTTCAACTATGCTAACAGCAGGCTGGAACTATACAGATTTGTGCGAAAACTCAAGTTACTGAAACTACATAATAACAAGAACCCCCAATTGTCCTCTGCACTGACAAGAGATAGTGACACTCAAATTGAGCATTTCACTCTAGCTGTAACTGATGTACCGATTCTTGAAGACCTATGGTCACTATATAATGAGAATGGTGAAGACACAGAGAATAGAAATGAGCACAGAGAAATCAATGATGAGGAACTTAGTTTCCACAATATGATCTTAAAAAAAGAGGACTGTGCACCTTTTCGTCCTAGCTCTTGTTTTATACCACAAATGGCACGCGACAACTTAGATGTCTTCTCGGATAATGTGATACAGGATTTTAAAAATCTGCAGTATAAAACAGCACAACAAAAGAGAAAATGTAACCCGAAACAAATGCAAATTCAAAGAACGATAAAAAGAATCCAAAATGAGGACGGAATATTGGGGAAACCCTCAGATAAAGGAGGGAATGTAGTACTTTGGGGGTGAGAACTGTATAAGAAAGAGGCACTAAGTCAACTTAATAATAAAGAATGCTATAAACGGATTGAAATGAAGGACTAAGAAATGGTGAAGGAAAAATTCTGTGAGAGACTGGTATATTGGCATCAACAGGAACTGTTAACCTGGGACGAATACATGTTTATAAGGCAAAATAAGCCAGTGATACCAGTCTTTTATATGGTACCGAAAGTGCATAAGATTATCAATTGTCCACCTGGAAGACCAATAGTATTTTCTTGTAGTGGTCTATTTGAAAATGCATCCAAGTACATTTATTATTAGTTGAATCCAATTGTAAAATCTTATATAAAAGATCCTACAGATTTCCTGAAATATATTTAATATGTACGGTGGGATGATACTATGGTTTTATTAACCCTTGACATAGCAACACTCTACATTAGTATAAAACACAGCGATGGATTAAGAGCTACGGAGTACTTTTTAAATAGAAGACCCATAAGGTTTGTAAAACACAATAGAATGCTCTTAGAAATGATGGAATGGTATCTCACATGGAATATTTTACAGCTTGGTAAAGATCTGTTCCAGCAAGAACAGGGCACGGCCATGGGCACCTGCTTCGCCCCCAGTTACGCTAATTTACATCCCGGCTGGTGGGAGGAGCAGTGGACTAATAATGTCCTATTATGGGTAAGGTTCATAGAGGATGTTTTCGTGCTGTGGCAGGGCGTAGAAAAAGATATAGATAGCTTAATCAGGCAGGGACCTTAACTAAAACAACTTGAACTTAAAATTTGTGTGACACCATAGTAAAATCTCCATAGATTTCCTTGACATAAGAGTTAGAGCAGTGGGGGACAGATTAGAAACTACTGTCTTCGGCAAACTGACAGCTGGAAACACCATCCTGCATGTGGAGAGCTCCCACCCTGCACCACTCATCAGGAGTATACCTTTTGGTGAGTTTTACAGGGCACAAAGAGCATGCAGTAATACGGTGGAGTATGAAAAAATAGAACAGGAAATGACCAACCGGTTTTTACAGAGAAGGTATCCACTTGAAATTATATGTGGAGCCGCTTCTAAAGCAAGAAAACGAAATTGGGGAAAAGTACTATTCGAACCATCTAGAACAGAGTTAAGAAAGAAGAAAAAGGTTAGTAAGGAAACTCAAAGATTTATTACAACTTTTAACACCAAGCATAAGGATGTGATAGCCATTTTAAATAAACATTGGTATCCCATTAAAGATCCAATAGTAGGCCCAAAAGTCAAAAAACATCCTGAAATACCGTACAAGAGATCAAAATCATTAAAGGATCGAATAGTAAGCAGTGAATATAAAGAAAAAGAAGGAATTTCTACTTGGCTCTGGCATCAGATGGGTTTTAGAAAGTGTTTTAAGTGCAAAGCATGTCAGAATGGAGTGAATTTATCATGTTTTAAGACACCTTTTAATAAAACAATGATTTCAGGGGCTTTCTAACATGCAGATCAAGTTTTGTGCTCTACATGTTGAAATGCCGCTGAGAAAATATGTATATAGGCAGCATCCCTTTTCCTGCCTATTAAAGGATATTACAGCATCGTAGAGCAATTGCCAATAAGGATAGAACGTACCCGGTAGCTAGGCATTTTGAGAAATATCATCAAAGTGACCCTGTTTTCCTGCAATACAGTTGTAATGCGGATATCCCAAATAAAAAAAGAGGAGGAAACAGGGAGAAGGAACTTTGGAGGTTAGAGACATATTATATCCTGGAGTTGGACAGCATGGAACCAAATGGTGTAAATATAGATGAGGATTTATTCACCTGCCTAGACTGAGGAGAGTTAATGAATTAGCACACTCAGAAGACCAATTTCTTTTAGTTCAATGAGGTTTATATTAATTGCAAAATAAGGGAAATAGGACACTTTACTATATATGCACTTTAAGGCCAGGCATTTTACGCAAAATGAAATTATTTTATATTTGTGTATTGAAGAAATTTGGAAATAAGCATATGAATTTAAGAATATGTTGATGCGTTTGCACCTTACTAAAATGAAGTACTGTGATAAGTATTTGAGTATAATATACTGAAGCACTAGCACTTTAGGAAGCACTTGCACTTTGAAAGGAAGACAGGGGAAAGAAATCTCTACACATGATATATCGTAGTACTGTATATATATGAATTTTAATATATAAAATGTATTTTATTTATTCATTTTAGAAGTTTTATATAGCGCTAGCTGGACCCGAGGGTATCAGAGCACTTCACAGCATGTACAATTATGTGCAAATATACATTACAGATAGTATGGTAGAACATGAGGGTTCGAGCCCGGTATAGATCAGACAAAGGAGCGAACGAGTAAAGGGGTGAGTAGGGTGCCGATCAAACAAGACGAGCTTCCAAAAGGTTTCTTTGTTAAAACAGGATGGGTGATCAAGAAGTTTACTAGATCCGAGTCAGTGTTAACAGTCACAAAATTACGGAAAGATGGAGAGCCGGCTAAGGTGCTTCCTTGGCTCTTATCGGTTCGCTAGAGAGCGGTCGAGGAAGAGGACTTTGAGCAGGTTCTTGAATTTTGGAAATGAGGGGATCGTTCTGATGTGGGGGGGTGGAGTTCCAGATTTTTGGGGCGTTTCCAGCGAATGATTTGGCTGCAGTTTTTTGCTTACGAGTTTTCAGTGGGATGAGTAGCAAATTGTTGGAGCTCCTGAGGTTCCTGGACTGGCCGGCCCTTTTGAGTTTGGAGGCCAAGTATTCCGGTTTGCCTGTGTGCAGAGCTTTGTGCGTGAGGCAGGCTGTTCTAAAGCTGGCTCGCAGTTCAATTGGAAGTCACTTAAGTTCCCTGAGTGCAGGAGAGATGTGATCGAATTTCTTAGTTCCGGGGACCATTCTGGCTGCAGCATTGAAGGTTGTTTTCAGGGGGGCGAGGTGCGATTTAGCTGTCCCAGTCAGGGTTGCAATCCCATAGTCAATTCTGGAGAGCACCAGTGAAGCACTAGCACTTTATTAATCTGAGTACTGTAGAATCATGAAAGGATGAAAAAAGTGAGTTAAAATGCTAAGCATGTGCACTTTTGGGAGAATGATCCCAGATATGAATTGCTGGCTATTACTACAAAAGGCAGCTAGAATATTAAGCATGTTAATAAAAAAGACATTCACATAACTTTAGTAGGTTTGCCAAGCGAATCACTGAGAAATGTAGCAATAATTATGAATTGAATTGTCTATATTTGCACTTGCAAAGGTGAATGATAAAACTTGTAAAAGAAAGTAAAAGCATATACCAAAGGTTGGTGTAGATTACATGCTAAAAGATGGCGCCTGAATAATGTAATGAACTGACAAGAGTTGACTGAGCCAGTTTTTGTCCTTTGTTGCTGTTAATGACAAACTATTTTAAAAATGTATGGAAAATGGCACTCTGCATCATGAACAAGACAGCAGGCAGCTGTCGAAATGCGTAGATGATGCCATTACACAAAATAAAAGTCGAGTACAGATTTGCCTCACGGAGTGCTGGATTCTTGCTGCGCGAGTGGCGTTTCTTTCCACAGACATATATATATATATATATTATATTTTCCTCCCACAGGAACAAACAAAAGAGAAAGGGATGTGATAGTTGAAAATGTCACTTAAAACATACTGCACACTGTTTTGAATTAATAAAACTACTGAACCTCTTCATTTATAATTATCTCAAGCCGCTTTGGCTGTTTCTATGTCTAATTTTTCTATGGAAAAATGAACAGGAAAACAGGCTTTCGGGCCACCGCTCCTTTTTTCCGGTCCCCACTTGACGGATCACCCCAAAACTTTCCAGGACAAAGCTGAGGAGGTAGAACATTTTTTGGAAAACATTTGTGAAGATTCGTCAAACAGCCCCAAATTATGAGCAAACCAAAAAAATAATTTTCCTTTCGGCAGTTGAACCTCTGTTACTCCTGACTCTACCGGAGGAACCTGCGGGCAAGTGATGATGCTACAACTCATTTCTTCACAAATGCGAACGAGACCCGTACATGGCTCAAAATGGAGGGGATAATGGATTGGCCCGGTCGTACCCATGGACCATCACAATGAACGCGACTTCGGACACGCAAGAAACTGGATAGCTGCCCATCACGGGAACAGGCTGTGTGAGAGAAAGCAAAGGTGGTTGAGACACTGGAATAATAGGCAAGCTCTGGTGCAGAGCAAGCACACAGTGATGCTGACTCCCCAGAAGAAGCAGAGGAGAAGGCTTCTACAGATCTGGAACATGAACAGACAGACGGGCAGATTGCCACTCCTATGACAGCGGACAATGTTCAATGAACTCTAAAGCACATATCCCTTTTTTAATATTGCCACTGGGAGCTGAGCTACGAGGGCCCTAATGATGCATAATTGGCGGGTGCAGAATTGGGGAGTTGGGGGAAGGAGGAACTTACTTGGGGGCAGGGACTACTGTTCCTTTGTAGTAGTATGGTTGCTTGCATGTGAACTCTCAAGTACACACATCCATCTTCACGTTTCCACATGCTCATCTAGCTGAACGTTGCATGTTTTTCACTTTAATGATGATGATATACTGATAGGGTAGTTTCGAAAAATCTGACCTGGGATTGGGAGTTGGGTGTTATAAGCATATTAACCCGATTTCTGCTTTTTAAAGACTACAATATGAGAATTGCCGATGCATATGTGTTTTAGGATATGTGTTGACACCAGTATTCATTGAACCGCATATCTTACCTGATGGCAACACACACTAGACTCCCACCCTGTCAGTTCTAATGTCCTGACCTGTAACATTTGGGGTATGGCCACACCAGTTAAGCGCTATCGTATACATGCTTACTTGAAGCGTCGCAATGTTCATTTTGCATGTTTACAGGAAACTTAACTAATGGACCACAAACTCAACAAGATATGCACGAAAAGGAGAGGGACAAAAGTGGGTACTAATTACTTAGGCTATTCACTGGGTGCCCTCATTTGGCTCCTCCCTGGGGTCCCTTTTGTAACCACAAGGAGTAAAACTGACTTGGACCACAGATAAATGGTGCTGAAGGGCAAATTGGAGGGGGAGCTAATAACTTTTGTGGCTTTCAATGCCGAATGTTAATGGACAGGATTTTCTGGTCATGCTCACCCAATCTCTGCTCACCACAGTTAACAACCCATGTTATCTGGGGGGGTGACTATAACTGTGTTCCAACATAGACTTAGACAGATCAACCCTGCCATTGCAGGTGGCCCAGTCAGTGGTAGCCATACACAATTTGTCCCAATGGGCCAGGGACTCCAGGGTGTCGGATGTATGGTGAGACTTACACCCACTCGACCATGAATACTCATTCTACTCAGGGGTACATCATCTGCACATAGTTATTTTTGTAATCCTGAAGCTGCACTGCGTTTGAGTGATGCTAATGGGCCATACACTTTGTGATCACAATCTCTTGTAACTAACACTCAGGTGGGGTAGATCTACCACGTGTATACCCACGTGGTGCCTTTCTCCAGCACGTCTACATGATGTCCTGATCAAGGAGCAAATGGCAGGCCACATTAGTTATTACTTTGCTGACAATGACGGGTCAGTAACTACCTGGCTGCCAGAGTGGGACCCATTTCAATTGGTGATGAGAGGGCATTTTTTGCCGACCAATCACAAGGTGTGACAGACCTTGCCTTGGCAGCTGGGGACACAAGAGGGCTGAACATCCACATTAGAAATAGGCTTTGTCACACAGGAACAATCCAGGCATAACTTGGTTTAAGCCAGGGTGGAATATCGCACACTACTGGAGCACCTAAGCAAATGAAACTGCAGAGAACACACAATCAGGCAGCATGCATAGGGGGACAAAGCGGGCTGATTGTTAGCATGGCTCCTAAAAGCTGAGGTGTCTAGGGCAGTGGGTGGAGCAATTCATGACAACACTAGAGAGCTGGTTAACAGGGCTGGACTGGCCGTAGCAGGCACCAGGTGTTTCCCCTGTGGACCGGAATGGTGAGGGCTGGTTTATGGACCAGTGGGGGGCGTTTTTGGTTCTGGGGCCGGTTTTGCAGCTGTGCTGCAAAATCGTCCCCTTGTAACAAAAGCGCAGCAGGAGCGTTCCCCTCAGCCCTCCTCCATGGCCCCCAGCCAGCCATACATAATTACTGAGGCTGGTTTGCGATCCCAGTTCGGCCCTGCTGGTTAATACCCAGAGTGGAATCAATACAGTGTTTGAACAATATTAGGAGGCACCATACGACTCCCCACAGGTCACATAAGAGGCAGAGATGAATCAGTATCTTTTCCACCTACTGCTCCCTGAGTAAATGACATACAGCACCTGAAACCAGATGAACCATTGCAGGTGCATGAGAGTCAACTGCCCATCAGTCAAAGGGCCAGGGCTAAAGCTCTGGGAGCAGATGGCCTCTCGGGGGTATTTTACGCCCCTAGATTGCTAGGATAATATGAAGAATCCAGACGGCTGGGGAGTCTACCCACTTCCATGTAGGAGGCACAGTGCTCCCCAAACCATAATCGTCTACAGCCAACTCAAATTGAAAGTGTCCGACTTGGCGATTGAGTCGCTAGGAATGTAGTGAATTTACGGACGTTTTCGGAGCAGTACATTGAAAGGCCCCCTTCATTCAGAGTTGGCTTTAGACGATTAATTCTACACAGCTGCTGAAATTAATGGTTCAAAAGAAGCCAAATTGTATAGACTGCCCTGCTAATTTCCCCCCTTTTACACAAACATACATTCTTATGACAAGCATTGAGTTAAATTTTGCTTGAGAATTTCCTGCTAAGAAAATTATTTGGTGGGATGCTCAGTTATTTATCACTCCTGAAGATGACCATGTACTTATGACAAAGGTCGAAACGCCGTCGACGCAATTGTGGCCACAATTTATGGAGGACACATTGTTCTGTGTGTTGTAGTTCCAGTATTTTTTTGGAACTCCGACTTCTATGTAACCTCTTTTTGTATGCCACTTGTCTGGTTGTGTATGTTTATTAATTGTTATATGTACCAGCTTATATGTCTGAGCATCACGATATTGATTTTTATTTTTTAATTAAAAATGTTTTATATGTTTCTATAATTTAATTTGTTTCTTACATTAGGGCCATACACTTTTTCTTCACTTTAGGGTTTGGTTCTGGTTTTTTAAAACAATTTGTGACTGTAAGTGAGCATTTTGTGTACGCTGTGAACCATTGTTAGGATAAAATATTGATTGCCCCTGGTTCAGGTGGTTAGGGCTGCCCCTGTGGTGGTTAATTGCCAATGAGCTGAAGCCACAGCGCAAGCAGCAAAAGGGACCCTCAAACAAAGCAAAGAATAGATAAGCACATGGACTTACCCGCTTGCCAATAGCTACTAGGTCATCCTGAGAGTATGCCCGTTTAGCGCAGACCAAACCAGCAGCATATCTAGCGTTGTCCAGGAGCAGACGGGTTTGCCTTTGGTGCACCCGCTGCGCACGTCCGCTGTGCGTCCGCGCCATGGCATGCATTAAATGGCCGAAGGACACAACTAGCTCCTCCCGCTAGAGCTCCTGATTGGACAGAGAACGCCAATCAGTGCTCAGCTTAGCCATGACAACGAGGAACAAAGTGAGCCCAATACAGTATTCATCAGCACAACAGTAAAAGAAATAAAATGTTTTTAGGATAGAAGCAGAGGAATAGCAGTGAGCATCAGGGAGGGTACCTAAAAGCAGTTAGCAAAATGTGCGCGTCCGCACCACGGCAGGCATTAAATGGCCAGGGGCACACTCATCAGTAATGTTTACCAGAGCATTAGCGGTTACAGCTGGCAATTTCATCACCATCCCCATGATGATCTAATGGGGACACAGTCCTGTCCTATGATCAGGTGTGCTCCACAGAATCATCAACACCAATGGCAAAGCATCCAGCCATTTCAAAAACGTTGAAGCATACACTTTGGCAAGTATTGATTTCAGTGTCCCATTGACCTGCCCCCCGGACCTGAAGCCTCAGTTTGGTTACTGCAATGCAGTCTTTGTTCAACTTGCAAGGCAGCACACAATATCCTCAGCACTTCGTTATTGAAGTTCATGCCTCGGTCTGATTCCAAAGAAGTCGGGAAGCCGAACCTTGGTATCAACTCCCTCAACAACATCTTTGCTACTGTGGGACTATCATTCCTTTTTGGGAGATATGCCTCAACTCATCATGAAAAGATGCACACAACAACCAACACATATCTCAGTCCGTTGCACACAGGCATCTCAATGAAGTCCATATGCATCCTTTTGAAAGGACCTCCTGACCTCCCTTTGTAGCTCAATGTCACTGCAGTTCTTGTTCCCACATTATTCTGTTGGCACACAATACATCTGTGGCAGAACACTTCTGCCATCAATCTAAACCTTGGATTAAATCATGTTTGGCTAAATAATCTGACCATGGTATCCCTCTCTACATGAGTCGGCCCATGGTAATGTATATCCATTGGCAGCAGCAAACTATTTGGCAACACAGGTCTAACTTCTACTGAAAGCCACATTTCATCCTCATCTCTTTTAAGAAAAACATGTGTTTACCCAACTCTGCTCTTCTGCTTCTGACACTTCTTCCTGTAACCTCTAAACTTCCTCTCAAGTATCAGCTGCTGTGAGCAAAAGGTTGTAGTTGGTCTCATCTTTTCCTTCGTTTACATATTCTCCATTGAATGTACAAGCATCATAAGCAACTTCATCGGCATATCTGTTGCCAACTGTCGCATATTCATCTCCCTTGCAATGTGCAGAACATTTCACGACTGTGACTTGCACACCTTATATACTTTTCTCACCTGCTGACCATTACTTATACAGGATTCCGACGACATCATAAATCCCCTCTGGGACCATAACTGGCAAAATCATGCACCACACCAAAGCTGTTCTGACTATCTGTAAATTTAGTCACCTGTAATTGATCAGAAACATTGCATGCTCGAGTAAGAGCAATCAATTCAGTCACTCGTGCGGAGACTACTTCTTGAAGCTGAGCAGCTTCTACTACTTCTGAAACAGTACAAACAGACTGCAAAATAGACTTGGGCGGAGTTCGTAGGGTAGTGACCACAAAACTTTGCCACGTTAGCCGGAGTTCTGCAAGTGTCAGAGTGCGTCAGATCACGCCATTTGGGCTGATTTTTAGTGCCAGGTGCTTGTCTCGAGCTGTAAAGTCAGCACGAACAGCACCATGTGTTGTGCAACAGAGCGCTGCTCCTTTCTGTCGCTCAAGGAGATGTTCTACGTGAGCGGCAGCTTTCTTAACACGAAAGGAAGGTTTCTCAACATGAGTGGTAGCGACCATCCGTGACCGCCCGCACTGAGAAATCTCGCTGGGAGGTGGTCTGGAGTGAGATTTTCCTCGCTCGCCAACTTAACATCGGCTAGTGAGGAAAAAATGCCACTCCGTGGAGTTTTTTAGGACTCTGTGTGCTACGCGGAGCGTGGTCGAGTGGGAAAAATCGCATGAGCGGAGTGGAATTTCACATGCAGGCCTACGACATACGCAGCTCTCACACTTCCTTCATGATCCCGTAAGCATGAGCCATCCACAAACAATACACAATCAGATTCAGGTAATGGTTCATCTTAAATGCTTCTCTTGGCTTGGTGCATAGTTCAGTAACATCAATACAGTCATGCTCCACTTCATCATCATCATGGTCATTCTCCGGAAGGGGTAACAAGGTGGCAGGATTCAAAACAGAACACCTTTTTAGAGACACATTCTCGGCCGTCAGTATGATTTCCTCATACCGGGTCAGGCGGCTGTTCATGAGGTGCTGTGTTCTCGTTCTGGTTAACAAAATCTCCGATGAATGAGTAACATACACAATCAAAGGGTGACCCATTGCTATGCTTTTACACCTCTTGATGCTGAAACCTGTTGCAATCACCACTTTAAGGGAGTCAGGCAGCACTGCAGCCACTGGATCTAGCGTGGCTGAGAAATAATCAACTGTTCTTTGGACACCTCCGTAGTTCTCTGTTAACACTGAAAGAGTGCATCCCTCTCTTTCACTGCAGAAAAGGAAAAGCGCTTTATTGTAATCAGTCATTCCTAGTGCCAGGGTGCAGCAGAGACTTTCTCTCACCTCAAGGAATGCAACTAAGCAATCATTGTCCCAAGGCACGGGATTGAACACATCCTTGTGTGTCAGCCTTTGTAAAGGCTTGGACACTAGGGAAAAGGGCATGCTTAAGGGCATGAATAGCGCGGGCTCTTCTGGGGTCTCCCCGATTGCCTCGCACCATCAGTATAATGAGCTGGCTAGGCACTTCGAGAACAAAGAAGAGAAGATTTATCTTGGACTGCCTACCGTGGCCGCGTCAGCCAAGGTGGTGGTTCCGGGGGTTGTCAGTCTCTCGGTGGGGAATACTCTGTCATCTTTTCCTCTCCTTTCCCCCTAGAAATTTGAGTCCCTTTGTTCGAAAATCAAATCAGGCTTGCCAGATGACCCTGTGACACCTGCCCTTTTCTGCCAGTTTCATGATCTTATCTCTCCTGTGAACATTGATCTGGTCAACCTCTCATTGTCTTTAGCATCCGTACCCGGGGTGTGGAAACATGCCACGGTTACTCCACTGCTAAAGAAACCCTCCTTGGATCCTGCCGATCTGGGCGATTAGCGCCCCATTTCCCAGCTGCCTTTTATGGTGAAGCTGGTGGAATCTCATGTGAATTCCACTCTTTCTGAGTTTATCGAGCAGAATGCCATCCTGGACCCGTCACAGAACGGCTTCCGAGCGCGTCACAGTAACGAGTCTGCCCTGCTGGGGGTGACGGAAATGATCCGGGGGAGTCTGGATGTCGGTGACTCTGTGGTCTTAGTCCTTTTGTGCCGCGTTTGATACCGTCTCTCACGTGATTTTTTTTAAAGCGCCTTCAGGAGATCGGTATCAGGGGTATGGCCTTGGATTGGCTCCGGTCCTTCTTGGAGGGGAGGTTGTTTCAGGTCTCCGTGCCACCCTTTCATTCGCAGAAGTTTGCTTTGCAACAGAGGGTGCCGCAGGGCTCAATTTTGAGCCCCTTATTGTTCAACATCTATGTCCGTCCCCTGGCTTTGGTAGCCAAGGGTAGGGGATTGTCACTGGTGTCGTATGCCGATGACACCCAATTGGTGATCGCCTTCTCTCAGAAATGTAGTGCTAACCTGGACAAGTTTAAAGAGGACCTTTTGGTGGTTGCGGACTGGATGGCAGCAAACTGCTTGCAGTTGAACGCCAGTAAGTCGGAGGTCCTTTTGTTCGGGAAGGATCGGGAGATGTGGTCCTAGCAGTGTTGGCCGGATCGTCTTAAACCCGCCTCCAAGCCTAAGGAGGTTGTGAAGAATCTGGGTGTGTGGTTTGACAGTGGCCTGACATTCGACATTCAGTCGAAGGCTATGGCAGGGGTTTGTTTTGGGCTTTTGCGAGGTTTGAAACCTCTACTGGGTTTCTTTTCTCCCAAGGTGCGTCAGACCATTGTTCAGGCGACTATTCTCTCTAGGCTGGACTACGGCAATGCCCTTTATTTGGGCGCCAATAAGTCCAGCATCAAGCGTGTGCAGAGAATACAGAATGCAGCGGCTCACATCTTGGTGGCACTTCCGAAATCTTGCTCGGTTACTCATGTGCTTCCCAAACTTCACTGGTTGCCTGTGGAAAAGCGCATTCAGTTCAAGTCGCTCTGTGTGTCGCATAGGATTTTGACCCTACAGGCACCTCTAGGGCTGGCTAATTTGCTGGAGTTCTATGTGCCGCGGCATTCCCTTAGGTCTGCTGACCAAGCATTGGTCAGCATTCCTCGAGTTCTGAAAGCTAGAGCTGGTGGCCGCTCTTTTCGTAGTCTTGCTGCGAAACTCTGGAATTTGCTCCCTGCCTCCATCAGAGTGATCCAGAACCACCTTGCTTTTTGCAGAGCCATAAAGACCTGGCTCTTCCCTGTCTAATTTTAAGTCTCCTCCTAGGCTCACGGCCTCCGTCTTTGGTGGTGCTGGGACTCCCCGTTGCTGGGGCAGCTATGCGCAATTCAAATCCGACTAAATAAATAAAATAAATAAATATCCACTGACGACAGTAGCCAATCATTCCCAAAAACATCCTGACTTCTTTCTGTGTTGTTGGCGGATACATTTGCATGATTACCTAGATTCTCTTTTGTGACACCCTTCTCGCATCTTTCTCAAGGTGATGACCAAGATATATAACGTGTCTCAAACAGTACTGCAACTTACTTGGGGATACCTTATGTCCATTCTCAGCAAAGCGGTTGAACAATGCTTTAGTGTCATTTTTGCATGCTATACGAGTATTTGACTCATTCAGCAGGTCTTCAATATGCTGGACCAGGACAGAATTACATGGCATAACATGTTTTTTTATTGAAGGATGTGATTAAAAATGGAGGGACTCTCCGTATACCCTTGTGGAACTCAGCACCATGCCACAACATGGTTCCCGATCCAACATGCGAGGAGGAATTGACTGTCCTCATGCAAGGGTTTGGAGAAGAATGTCTGGCACAAAGCAACGACAGTAAACCACTAAGCCTCACATGGAATTTTAAACAAAGTCACAGCAGGATTCAGTACCATCGGAAAACAAGGGATCACTATATTATTGATCTTGCAAAGGTCCTGCTCTATGAGGTACTTACTGCTAGGCTTCTGCAGGCCCATAATGGGTGAATTGCATAGACTCCCCATGATGCAATTCATTATTCTTTGTTGAATCATTGTCTCTATTACCAGAGTTATTCCAGCAATCATTCCAGGGGTCAAATTTGACTGCGGTGTTCTGGGATATTCTACATTTGGTTTTATTTGTATACAGACAGGCTCAACTCCTTTAATGAGTCCAATGACCTTTCCTGAAATATCACAAACTTCTGGTCTCACTGAGCCTGTGAGATCTAAAGGCAAGTCTTCAGTCATCATCATTAGATGCATTCTGATTATCATATCAAATTTAGCATATTTGAAAGCAAATTCCTAATCCTGAGTTTGTAGGTCTATTCCTATTGGGGTACAGTATATGGTGAAATTCAGTTGCACAACACATTTTTTCCTAACAAACTCGCAGGAGTTGAATCACAAACTATGAATTGATGCGTATCCTAAAACTTTACTGCGAATCCTCAGTTATGAGATTCTTCATTTTTTGATTAGCAACTCCAACAACTTGGATAGTTCTTCCCAAAAGGGGTAGGTTTGGAACTTCCACTGATCTCACAGTTGAATGAGTAGCAACATTATCAACCACAAATGATACATCATAGCCATTTACCTCAGCATCTGGTCTACCTCCAAGACTGCGCCAAGCACACAATCCCCCTCCCCTCAGGCACGGTCAGGAGGACTGATCGATGCCACGATTTTCACTTGCCTCAAACATAGGAAATTCTGGTAAGGATTACTATTCTGGAAAGCATTCTGATTCAAGTCCGGAACCTGGTTTGAAGAAAATATGGGTACATTAGCAGCTTGCGGTGGCATCGGAGGTTGAGAAACCTGCATCACTGGAGCTTGTGACAAATTAAAATTCTGAGATCTAGAACTGTGTACATTCTGTTGCTGCCTGGAATTACTGTTCTGAGGTGGCACAAACCCTAGATTTTGACCCTGATTTGAGAGATTAAGACAACATTCTTGCTTCCAAGGCCCCAACCTATTGTAGCAGTGACCTAGATGAGACTTCTTCAATGTCGTTACACCAATCCCAGTACTCAGATCAAAAGGGACACCCCAAACTCTACCTTGTGACTACAATCCACCTCCACCGTGCATTGCCGGAGCTCCCTACTTATACACTCCCTGCATTGGAGGGGCATTCCCTGCAAATGGTGGATTTTGAATTCCTCTCTGAACAGCCTTCACTTGTACCACCATCATCTTCTCCTTTAACTTTTTCAGTCTCATCTCAATCTCATCATTGCAATAAGTGGCATACCGCAAAATCTCATCAACCAACTTATCGTGCCAACAAATCGAAAGCTTTTGAATCATCATACTAATCTTAGGCCTCAATCCTCTCACAACCTAGACACAAAATGTCCCAGTGTTTCCATTCCATTATACTGTTTAAATGCCTGTAACAGTTTTTCATAATATGCATGAATAATCTCTTTCGGTTCTTGGGTCATTCGATCAATCATACCCTAGTCAATATCTTGGGGTAGCACCTTAGATTTCAACCACATCATCACCTGTTAATACTTCCTCATCAGTATAGCTGAAGGACCATTAGTCATTGGGTCTCTTGTCGGCTCTCTATAAATGGGCCACTCTGGTCTACTTCCAAGACTGCGCCAAGCACACAATGCCCCCCTCACTTTCAGGCACTGTCAGGAGGACTGATCGATTCCATGATTTTCACTTGCTTCAAACATAGGAAATTGCTGGTTAGGATTACTAGTTTGGAAAGCATTCTGATTCAAATTTGGAACCAGGTTTGAAGAAAATCTGGGTACATTAGCAGCCTGCTGTGGCATCGGAGGTTAAAGAACCTGGATCAATGGAGCTGGTGACACATTAACCTTTTAAGATCTATGTCTGGGTACATTCTGCATGGAATTACTGTTCTGAGGTGGATTTTGACCCTGATTTGTGGGATTAAGATGACATTTTTGCTTCCATTGCCACAACCTATTGCAGCAGTGATCTGGGTTGGACTTTTTCAATGTCGCTACATCAATCCCAGTATTCAGATCAATAGGGACACCTCAACCTCAACCTTGTAACTAAAATCCACCTCCACCTTGCATCACTGGAGCTCCCTATTGATGCACTCACTGCATAGGAGGGACATTCCCTGCAAACTGTAGATTCTGAATTCCTCTCTGAGTAGCCTTCCTGCGCACCACCATAAATTTCACCTTTAACTTTTTCTGCCTTATCTCAATCTCATCGTTGCAGTATTTGGCATACTGCAAAATCTCATTGACCGACTTATTCTGCCAACAAATCAAATGCTGTTGAATCATCATTCTAATCTTAGGCCTCAATCCTGTCACAACCTGGACACAAAATATCTCATATATTTAGGCACCAATGTTTCCATTCCACTATACTGTTCAAATGCCTATAACCGTCGCTCATAGTATGCATGAATAGTCTCTTTTGTTTCTTGGGTCATTCAATAAATCTTAACCCAGTCAAGATCTTGGGGTGGCAACTTAGACTTCAACCACATCATCACCTGTTCATACTTCCTCATTGCTATAGCTGAAGGACCATTAGTCACAGGGTCTCTCTCTCGGGCCATTCTATGACTATTTTACACGCTGTCCACAAATCACTTGGGACCACAATGCCAAACAAGGTATTCAAAACAGTTCACAAAACGTTTTAAATCTTCACAAACCACTCAACTTGTTTGTACCACTCCAAAGGCTTCTCTCTTAATTTAGGAACTTCATTTGTAAATGATGCAAGATCACTCCTACTCCAAGGTACATATATGTAACCTCCGCTAGGTACTTCCCGTAAAGGACAGCTATTTTCTCCCATCCCGCCACCCCAGGAGGAGGTGACTATCCTGTCATTTTCTTGGGAGTTCTTCTTTTTGACCACTTAACTTCCCATTTCTCGAATTCACTCCAAATTCAGATGCTGTGAATTAATTCCTGAATCTTCATCTTTATCTCTGGTATTCTCATATGTTCTTGCCCTGATCACTTAACGCAAGTTGGTGGCTCTTCTGCAAAACCTTTGCCCGCTTCAGATCTACCTCATATTTCCGGGCTAATTTAGATAATTTATCATGTGCTTGTCTTGTTCTCCTAGTAACATCTTTACTCATGAACAAAAATTCACTCTGCTGATACGTTTCTATTCAATCCAACGCAAGACTACAACTTATCATTTCATCCAATTCCAACTTCAATTTTCCCACATCCATTAGGATTACTCTTAAAATAGGCTGAAGAGTTTCCTGGCTCACTTCTATACTCATACTCTCATTAGATGTATCATTAAGAGCTTTTAAAAAGTCTTCCAATTCCTGGACATAAAGACCAGGATGTACTTTAGAAGCTTTTGATACTACCTTTACCTCAGGTGTACTGTTATGCATATGTGAAGGGGGTTACCAGGTAAGTGAACCCTCTGGTACTCTCGGAAATGAACCTTTAAGGTCCAAATCCAGTTTGATGCACAGATGGGTCTGCATTTGCATCACAGGGAGAACTTGCATTAATCAGACTTAAAAGGAACAAATTCACCTACTCTCTGACTCATTGGGTAATCTCTGATGCCTGTAGTTGAGCGGGAACAGCAGAACTTTGAATCTTGTTGCCCCAGGAACCAGGTTTATATAAAGAAACCACTGGTTCAACAGTAACAGTTACTGTAAGGGCATATGCAACTGTACAACCAGTGGAGGTCCCAGGAATGCAAGTTCCTGCATTCCCTCCCATCATATTTTGATTCACTGTGCAATCTAGTATTCCCTCCTGCAGTCTCCCTCCCACCTACCTCCGTTCGAATCTCATTATACGGAGGCGGTCACTCGACATTAATACATCTAAAAGTCTATTAGTGAGAGTGATGCTAGTTTATCACTATCACTGTTTTCATCTTTCTCTCCAGTTTCTCTTGGTTTAGCCTTCTTCCTCTTTTTGGTCCCTCTGTCCACTTTTGCAGTAATAGCTATAACTTTGCTCCCTCTATCATGTCAGTTCTCCACCTTTTCTGCTCTGCATCCCACCTCACATCTGAATAAGTACACACTACTTTTTTCACTCGTCCCTGATATCTCTCTTTTTCCCTTGCACAAACCACACGCTCCCAAGCATTGAGTGCTTCAAATTGTGTGGGTCTATGTTGTGGTTTCATCTCATACAGAGGTCTACTCAAATTTTCAATAATTCTCAAATTAAATGTTCCATAATGTGGAAAGGCAATTGCACCTTTTTTCTCAGTGATCTTGTGCCACTGATCTAGCCAAATATCTGTGTGCAACCCTACATTTATCACCATATTATGAACTGCAGTACATTCGGGCAGGGCTTCTTCCCCCCTCTAAGAGGCATCTGAACATCTCCTCTAGACAAATCTCGTTAAACTTTAAAACATTTTGTTTTCAATTAAAATGAGCTTGTTTTCAACACACAAATCAATACTTTTGTATAGAAATCGCATTCGAAATCAGCAACAGCGTGGCATCTTGTGAAGTAGAAAGCTAATAACAGCACAGCTTCACACCAACCGGCCTATCCCATGCGTCCAGAGACCAGACTGTATGGAGACTAAGGAAACAGTATTATGTGTAAAATTAGACCATTGGCATACACAATAATCCTATAATTGAAGACCTGCTGTTATGAGGGCTACATGGTACCTGATGTTTAAATTATGAAATGCCAATAAAAACACATGGGGAAAAAAGAAAGAATACGACTAGTGCTTTGCTTTCGGCAAAACGAGTACTGCTGAGTTGGGGACGAGGTCTGCTCCTGATAAAGGGTGAGTGGATTCGAGGCCCTGTGTATTGCAACACTGTTTCAGATAATTTTATCACCCTCATACCAGCTGAAGCAAGACCTAGGTATAGCCGGTCACCCCTAAAAACATATTTATTTATCACATACTTTACACAAAAAGTAGATAGCGGGACACATCAACAATGACACAAACTAAAGCATAATATAACATGGTAGGTGCTGTGTTGGAAAATACTATAGATGAAATCTGTAGAGGCATAGTATGTTGTCTTATTGATCAGATAGCATAAGAGAAAAAGAGATACATGTTAACAGGGGCGTAGAGAACCCCTCTCCCCCCACTTAAGCAGCTTAAGCCAGGGCTGCCACTGGGTGCAATGGCTTTGTGAAATGGGTCACTGTAAACATTAATTAGTTGTTTTTAGACCTCCTCTTCAGATCCAAACAATACTGTTAGGCTATAAATGACAGAGGGTTGTGGGAGGTGGGCATAAATGCACAGCAAAGGAAAGAGAGAAAGAAAATGGATGAAATCATGAAAATAAGGCAAAACACAGAGGATCAAATAGAAAAATTAAGCATGAGAGAGAGGTAAAAAAAAGTAATGGTAAAAGATAAAAGATGGATAAATAGAAAGAGCAAAAAAAGAATGGGAGGAGAAATGAAGTATGAGAGGAAGGAAAGGAAAAATGAAATAATGATGAAAAGATAAAAAGATTGAAAGATGGAAAGGTGAGATGATGAATGAGGGAGTAGATGGATTGCTAGGTTTCAGGGTGAATGAGTGGAAAGATGAGGAATGGAAAAATGGTAAAAAGTGAAAGGTGGATGGATGAAAGTATGGATAGTTTTATATGTGGACATATTGATGGGTGGATCTGTGAAAGGATGGATCTATACGTAGATGGATGGATGATTAGAGGGTGATGGCATTGATAACGCTCCTACGGAGGGTATGGTTTGCTTGCCTTGCATGATTGTGTTAGCAAGGGAGGGTATATTAATTTTCTGTTTGCTCCCTTGCATGTTAATAGTGGCTTAGCCTTTAGACTATGCTATTACCCATGCCTAATGGAATGAGTTATAAAGATTCATTCTGAGAGACATTAATGTTTGACTGTTGACCCGTGTATATGTACGCTTTGAGTTGGGCGAGGGAGGAGCCCCTCTTAAAGTGGCCGAGGCAGGAGGAGTTTAAAATGGAGGTGCATAGCCCCAGAGTCCTTCCACGAGTCCCTCACAACTCAGTGTCGTGGGGAGTTTGCCACTTGTCTCGATCGGGAGGCTGGCGCCTCTGACATCTTGGGTGCTTTCAATACCATGTCAACCGTCATACGGAGGTTACTATGTGCCCTGGATGGGGGCAGGGAGACCGTAGGCCCAAGATGGTTTGACTCTGCATGCTCCCAGGCTTCTAGGAAGTTGAGACAGGCTCTGAGCGACAAGCCCCATGACATGGTGGCGGCCAAAGGTTTGCATAGAGCATATAAGGCCACGTTAGCAACCCGTAAGTCCGCCTTGAAAGATGAGGCTTGGTCGGATCTAATGGAGGCAAGCACTCTACAAAATAGCTCTAACTTCTGGGCTATTATTAAAAGCTCATTTCTCTCAGAAGAGAGTGCTCAGCTATTGGAAACCCACATTACGGAGGACGATTGGGTTCATCATTTCGAGAGTATCTTTCAGCCAGATCCCATGCCTAGTGAGAAGCAGAAGAGTGTGGAAGGTAAGGCGGATCTTGTCTTCTCAGAGTTAGAGGTTAGAACGGGCATACTGGGCCTGACAAAGAGAAAAGCTCCAGGGTCAGATGGGATCCCGCCTGATCTCTCTCTCGCCCATATCGACACAGGGCACCCGTCCTTACTGCTGTCATGAATGCCTTGGTTCGGGCTGACCGCCTTGATTCTTGGGTTTTTTCGATCATAGTCCCGATTTTCAAAAAGGGCGACCGGGATAGCACCTCATGCTATAGGCCCATCTGCCTCCTGGATTCTGTGGTGTAGGTGGTGGGCTGCATAATACTTGAAAGGTTGGTATATTGGGCAGACAAAAGTAATTTCTTTTCTGAGATCCAATATGGGTTCTGTCCCGGGTGTTCCACCATGGAGCAGTGTCTCAACTTGTATCTTGCCTTGAACAAGTACACGGTGGCCCGTGCCTGCCCATATACTTATCTTTTATGGACCTGTCCTCAGCCTTCAACTGTGTGAACAGTTCCAAGTTAAGGCAGCTGATGGCTTCCATCGGTATCCATAACAACATCATCTGTTTTTTTAGGGATCTTCACCGAGACTCTAGGACAGATGTAAGCTACTCAAAGGATTTGAAAGTGTCCTGCCAACTCAAAATAAAGAGGGGGGTGTGTCAGGGGTGCATCAAGCTCCATTTCTTTTTAACCTTTTAAATGGAGTGAGATGCACCCCTGGCGAGATGCACCCCTGATGAGGACTGAAGATGGCGAGGGCGAGATGAAGTCCTCCTGGGGAGGACTGCTAGGAGCTTACAACTTCTCCTTAACTCCTTTGCTTCTTTTATGGAGGAGTTGGACTTATCAGTAAACCACTCCAAGGCATATATTATACAAGTGGGTCCTGGTGAGGTGAAGGCAAACCAGCCCACTTTTAAACTAGAACGTTCACCAATACCTAAAACTAATGTATTTTCCTACCTGGGAGTTGTTTTTGATGACTCCCTGAGCTGGCGCCCCAGATTAACCGCAAGAAAGGGGACCTAGTGAAAGCCTCTGCAGCCGTTTTTAACTTTGCCAGTAGAGTCGGTAGGAAACCAATAGGGGCCCTCCTAAAGATTCATCCCGCAAAATGTATCTCTAGGGTTAGGTATGGGAGCGACATATGGGGTCATATTGAACTTGGGGCCGTGCAGAGCGCCGAGAACTCATTATTGCGAAGGGTCCTCTCTGTTCCGCAATGTACCCCATCCTATGTCGTAAACGAGGAATTGGGGATGTCGTTCCTTGCTGATGACGTAGCCTTCCGCCCTTTGTCCTTGTGGCTCAAAATTTGGTCTAAGCAGGAGAATTCACTTAGTAAAGACATCATACGGGATTGCCTGTCACTCGACCAGTCCTCGCGCATCCGCTGGCTCCAGTACATAAGCGTTGGCCTTACCAGGCTTGGAAGAGCTGACCTTTATACGAACCAAGAGGGTATTTGCAAAAGGGACCTCGTTTGGGTCAAGGAGGGATTTTAAAGGAATTGTCACCATGATAGAGAGGATAAAGAGTTGTGCAAACCGAGTGTGCGAAAACATGTTATATTGAAAACTGTGCCTACTACTGAACCTTATCTTCTAGGGCTTAAAAGTACCTATGAAGGGGTTCTACTGACGAGGTTTCGGCTCGACCTTTTTCACTATTTATTAGCATAACCTTAAGGTTCCCACAGAGGTCAGTGCCTCATGCCCCATGGCTGCGACAGAGAGTCTCCTCAGGACATGATGCACTTTTTAATGTTTTGTACTTTTTATGTTGTACCCAGAAAACTATTTATTATCCCCATTTTAAAACAATTGGGTTTGAGGAGGGTAAGACAAGCTTTTATTTTCTTACAACTTCTCTCTAGCGATACTGCTTTGCACACTCTTAGGGGGATATTCACAAGGACTTATCTCCGATTTATCTCCACCTTAACGCATCGAAAGTGGAGATAGATTTAACACCCCATTCACAAGACGGCGCAAAATGAATACAACGCCAGTATTCCCGCGGTAACTGCCCCAAAATTTATCTCCACGGTGGACACCACCAACTAACCCTAATGAGATGCAGAGTAGGCGTTCCCGCAGAAAAACACAACAAAAAACCACAACACCACTTTCACAACGAACTGCCAGATCTGCAAAGCGAACCAAAAACAAGCGATAAGCAGTGGTAGCACCAGGGATTTAACATCTGCCTTTTGCTGGTGCTAAGCAGGACGACTATCCACAGCATGAAAGGGAGCCCAGCCAAGAGCCACACCTGAAGAACCACAGATGCCATGGAGACAATCATCATGCAGCTCCGATACCCATGAGGGTCACAACACCCACCGCTACCACCCCCAGCCCCCCCGTACATACACATACCGTGCACGGCACAAGAGCCACAAAAAGTGCATGATGACACACATTGCCAAAAAAAACCACACATGTGTAGCCAGAAGAACGAGAAACAGTCACACAGCACTGAAGCAATAACCAAAACGTTTATTGAAATACAACATAAAACACCAATCCGGAAGACTCCTGTCGGGTCCGCCAGGGACAATCTCTTCGTCACAGCCTGGAAAATAAAGCACAAAATCAGGACGTGTGCACCCAGGCCCCACTGCTCACCTGCTGCCACCAGTGTGTCCACCAGTGGGCACACCATGTGCCCGTGCAAGCTCCAGGCCCCGGTCCCGCCACATCATGCGGACCCGCCCCGCAGTCCATCAGGTCCCACACATGACGCTGAGTCCTGAGTCATCAATGGTGGAGACCACATCAGTGCACACGTCATCATCGCAGGCTGCACACCTGCTCAGCTATTTTGGTGCCACTAACCCTGTGCAACGCCAGTCAGCGCCAAGTGGTGGTAGGCCAGTGATGGCCACAAGGCTTTGGGTGCCCCTAACCCTGTGCAGCGCCAGTCAGCGCCACATGGTGGTAGGCCCCTGATGGCCGCAAGGTTTCGGGTGCCACTAACCCTGTGCAACCCCAGTCAGCGCCACATGGTGGTAGGCCCGTGACGGCCGCAAGGCTTTGGGTGCCACTGACTCTGTACAACCCCAGTCAGCACCACATGGTGGTAGGCCCGTGACAGCCGCAAAGCTTCGTGTGCCACTGACCCTGTGCGAAACAACTTATGGGCCCTTTATGATTGAGAACGATGGAGCGTCCGTCATCCAGTCACCACCAGCAGAGGGGAATGTGACGTTGTCGGCCACTTATATTTGTGGGGTCACATGGCCTGTGACGCCTGTGCCGGATGGGTGTAGTGTGTGGCAAACCTGCTCTCAGGGAGTGGCTGTGACATGCTGACAACTAGACCAGTGACCTGCACACCACCAGTGAGTACACCTGCGACAGGTAGCTATGTGGACCTCCCTCGGAGCGAAAGCGGAGTGGTCTGGCCTGACGTACGCCGGACCAGTGCAGGGCTTGCAACAATGATTCGGGGGCTCTGGGCGTGGTTCAGTCCATGTCCGGACAAGGAAGTGACTAATGCGTGTGTCCCTGTTGTAGTGTCCACGGCACCTGGAACACGATAGGCAATGTAGCACACTGTGACTGGCATCCCACTAGATGAGCATCATTGACGGAAGGGAAATCACTGTCCCTACATTCATCCACACATTCATACATGAATGATGAAAGACATGACACAGCAGTGCGTTACTGGATGTTTATTGCACATCCAGTGTTGTTTTTCAGCTGGAGCGGTACAGGGCCATGCCAAGCAAACTACACAATATGGGCCTGTGGAGGGCCAGCCAGAGTCCATCCGGGGATGACAAGTACTGCGGAAGAGGAAGGGAATAGTCCGCAGTCTGGTCGCCGTGTCATTGGTCATCAAACAGGATATGGCAGTCCATGTCGCGGTCCAAGGTGAGTGCAGCGGAGTGTATCGGGGATCAGTGGAAGGTCATGGGGCCATATGCGGCACCAAGCAGAAACAGGCCAGGTGGCGGAAATGAATGCTAGTACCTCCTTCTGATCTCAAACCCATCCACATCCTCGGATGTGTGCTCTGCCCCACCTGTAGGTGTTGCAGTACCGGCTGCGGCACTGGGTGCCACTGACACATCAGGGGCCAGAGGAGGATTGTCGGCCGCACTGTGTGGCAGTGACACATCAGGTGCCGGAGTGGATACGCCTGCTGCACTCTGAGGCACTGACACACCAGGAGGTGGAGATGTGGATGGTGTGGTGGCAGCAGCATTCTTCAGAGCCACGCCTTGTGGCAGCAATGCCATGATGAGAATCTGCAGGGCATGGTAGATCCCCGTGACATTTCACTGATGTGTAGCGGTGGCTCCCATCCTTTCCGCCTCCATCCGCACCATGTCCTCCATGAGCCTCCGCATGTGTTCCAGCTGGTGCCAGCTGGGATCGCTGGTGCCACTCTGAGCAGACAGGTGTTCTTCTCTCCGTGTCATGACTCCAGCGATGTCAGTCAGGGCTCGTTGGAGAACATGGAGCGGGCCGTGGGTGTCTGTTAGGGACTGGAGCAGGTCCCTGATGGGACCTAGACACCCATGGATGGCGTCCAGCTTGGTAGCCATGATGTGGAATCCCATCCGCACCTGCTCAGCCGTCTCCATCTGGCCCTCCAGCACACGGCGTTGGAAGGCCATGTGTTGTTCCTGGGGGTCTTGGGAGACTGCCGGGGCTGTGGGTTCCTCCTGCTGGGTGGTTTGGGTAGTGGGCGGGGTCTTCTCGATGCAGCTGGGCTGCCCTGATCCTGGAGGTGAGTTGCAGATTATGTCAATGATGTCTTGGAGGGCTTGGGTGTCGATGCTGGGGGTGTCCTCCTCGTCTTCAGTGAAGAGTGGCTGGGACTGCTCTGCAGGAGGTGTTGATGGTGCCCCTGCAATGTGAAGGGGAGATGGTGTATTACAATGTGCCCACATGTATGTAGCCGCATGGTACATGTTGACATTCACACAGCATGGCATTGTACAGTGTGACAGTCTGTAGATCAGGGCCATGACCCAGAGTCATTGTGGGTGTGCACTGTGCTCTGCTTGATTGTGCATGTGTGCCATTGTGGCCATCTCCACCAGTCTCCCTAGTACCTGATGGTCACTCACCCTGTTGCAGTTGTGTTGTGTCCTGTCGAGCAGTGTCCGGTCCCCCGACTCCAGCCACAGTCTCCACACTGATGACTGTCGACACCAGCTCCTCCATGTCATCCAGCACGAGCTGTGGTGCTAGGCCCCCACCTCCAGTCTGGATTGCTGCCTTCTGGTTGACTGCGAGTTTCTCCTTGGTCTTGCGCTTGATGTCAATCCATCACCTCTTGGCCTCGTCCATTGACCTCTTGTGCTCTCCGACGGCATTCACCTTGTCCATGATGTCCCACCATATTCCATTTTTGGTGCCCAATGACACGTTGGAGGTGATGAACAGTTGTTGATGGTGTTCCATCACCTCCGTGACTAGGATCCTGTTTTCCTGCGGACTGAACATTGTCTTCCTCTTCTTGTCCTGGAATGTCTTGACTTATTACGTTATCCGTTTTTAAGATGTGCCAATTTTTTCTCAGCATGTGTTTCAGATGGTTAGCTTCTGTTGAGTAAGTTGTGACTATCCTGAACTTTCCCTCATGTGTATTGACTAACTTTCCAGCCTATCCGTTGGTGACTTTGAATAAAGCTCGGTCACTGAGAGATAGGTTGGTAAGAAGTCATCTTGAAAAAGAATCCCAGAGTTTTGGGACCCTCAAGAAAATGAAGGGTTTTTACCCATGTGGGAAGTGTAAGGACTGCTCGAGTAGTAAAAGGGTACTGTCTTATAATATCCCGGATGTGAAAATCAAAAGGTTGATTACAAAATTTCTGACTTGCAGTACACCGTATGCAGTATACTGCCTTATATGTCCATGTTGCCTATGTTATATAGGCAGCACAATACATCCTTTAAAGATTAGAATATTAGAACATCAGAGGGCAATGGCAAAGAATGATGAATCATATCCGGTAGCGAGGCATTATGCCGAGAAGCATTCCAGCAACAGAAATATGCTACAATATTATGGTCTAGACTTTGTACCTGAAAGTATCCGTGGAGGGGACAGATTAAAGAAATTGCGAAGACTAGAATCATGCTATATAGTGGACCTACAAACTAAGTATCCTAAAGGTCTAAATAGCGGAGAAGAATTAGCATCACATTTAGGTATTTGATTAGATCTGAAGACAAATATGTAAGTGAACAGTCATGTAGCTTTGTACCAACCTGACCTCTATAAGTGTTGACGGAAATAATTTGCTGAAATAATTTGCTAAAATTGAGAAGTAAAAAAGTTAAAATTACATCATGAAATGAAATATATAGATTTATTGGGTAACTTATAAGAGACTAGTGCCGATTCACGGCAGGATATTTCAGAGGAAATAAGTTTGCCTGATATAGGAGTTATATTATAATTTCTAAATGAGGACATATTCGTAAGTGTGCTTGATAATTTATAACAAATTCGGTATTTTGGTTACATTAAAATAAGCCGATATACGGCATAATGATAAAATTGAATTGTAACCAGGAAAGCTGAAAGATTGAGAGCAATTTTGATTACCGATATTGCATCACGCTAGCACGCTGATACCATTTGGTTGGAATATGTTCTGAGTTTTAATGAAAATAAGAGCTTCCTTTGAATGTTTGCACATTATGCCAAAAATAATGAATTTGTTGTTATTATAATTGCACATTACAAAATGGCGCCAATATCGCCTATTATGTGTGTAGTCCCTTGTTTACTACGATGTACCTTTGTAAGAGTTTAAAGATGGCGACTTCCGGCTGTGCCGGTAACACCGAAGAAGGCAGTTCGCCGAAACGCGTTTGTTTGGTCTGAATAAAAGATCCTGAGGAACGTCACCTGTGAGTGCTCACTTTCCTCATAATACGGGAATGGGAGCTGTTATATTTTGTGGAGTGCACCGCCACTGGATAGCACCCGTCTGCGAGTGATTTCAATTGGGTGTAAAGGAAGCATATATATATATATATATATATATATATATATATATATATATATATATATAATCTACTGGCGGTCGCCAGTAGATAGTTATAGTTAGGACCGTGTTTCCATAGGAAATCCGCAACATTCTATTTGGAATAACTTTGGCGCCGGTTGACGAATCCTCGCGAAATTTTCAAAATAGGTGGGGCGCTCCGCTCCGCTCCTACCCTGAAAGTCTCGGGGGGATTCGTCAAGCGGGGGCTGAGAAAAAAGGGGGGTCCCAAAACGCATTTTTCCCATGCAATTTTCCATAGGGACCTTTAGTCCAAGGTACAGCCCGAATGGCTGAACAGAATTACTTGGAATTTGGCAGAGAGGTAGTCCTCAGTTCAGGGATGTGCCTTTTGCATATATGGTGTCAATCTGTTCAGTAGTTCCTGAGAAAATCAAAAGTAAAATCACATATATATCTGGGCGGAGCCTAACGACACATCTCATCGTGAGAGCTGATTGGCTGTCAGTACTTCATCCAAGAAGTGTTGGCAGCCATCTTGGGACCAATATACATGATAGCACCTCATTAAAAAGCATTGCAGTTAATAGAAGGTTTTAAGACTTTAGTTACATTATAAATCATTTGTTGATGGTACCATACTCATTTTAGGAATTGTGGTGTGTTCTAAGGTGATTTTACCATGTGAAAAAGCCTTCTGCTGTGATATCATGAACCATGTTTGAGAGAAAACTATTTTCTCATGCTTTTCCCACAGAGGTTTGGAAGGTGATCTATAAGCTAAACTGAGAGCATATTTTCTGTAAATTCACATTATCTTTCTCAGTCATGTAAGAATGAAGTCTGACATTCTCAGTAAAACATGTACATCCAACAAGGGCAGAGACTGTCAGTTGATTTCTTTGTGTTCTACTGCAGCTTCCCAGAGTGCTCTAAAGAACAACTAGAGCGCTAACAGTCTTACTTATGACAAAAGTATGGCACACCTGAAGCCATCTTGATTGGAATAAAGTGGTAACACTTAAAACATTTAATTTACAAAGGAACAAAATGAGGGGGTTCATTTTGCCATATAAATTATGATTATTGCTGCAGAAAGAAAAACTAGGGCACATTTTGACTTCTGAAATCCTCTTTTATTTCATAAAAAAATTCTGACATGCAGACCGAAACATCCACTTTGAATACCAGCAGCAGACTTGCCTGGTGAGCAGTAGCTTTACTACAGTGATCTAATGAGCAACTAGAGTGCTAACATTCAGAATTTATAGAAAATGTGTGACACATCTGAATGTCTTCTTGATGGAATCAAAGTAAAAAACTGAAAGTATTTCCTACTGAGGAGACTGTAGTAAATGAGGAAATTAGGAAACTTCATAACAAATAAATCTCCCAAAATGGCCACCAGAGACAAAAGAGCCCAAATGAAGCCCAAATATCACCCAGATGTAGCCCAAGTATAGCCCAATGACAGAATGTCCCAGAGTGTTCTTAAGAACAACTAGAGTGCTTACTGTCTTACTTATGACAAAAGTATGGCACACCTGAAGCCATCTTGATTGGAATAAACTGGTAACATTTAAAACATTTAATTTAAAAAGAAACACAATGAGGGGGTTCATTTTGCCATAAAAATTATGATTAGTGCTGAAGAAAGAAAAATTAGGGCACATTTTGAGTGACTTCTCAAATCCTCTTCTATTTCATTAAAAAATTCTGATATGCAGACTGAAACATGCACTTCTAATACTAGCAGCAGACTTCCGTGGTGAGCAGTAGCTTTACTACAGTGATCTAATGAGCAACTAGAGTGCTAACATTCAGAATTGATGGCAAATGTGTGACATATCTGAATACCTTCTTGATGGAATCAAAGTAAAAAACTGAAAGCATTTCCTACTGAGGAGACTGCAGTAAATGAGGAAATTAGGAAACTTCATAGCAAATAAATCTCCTAAAATGGCCACCAGAGACAAAAGAGCCCAAATGTAGCCCAAATGTAGCCCAAATATCACCCAGATGTAGCCCAAATGTAGCCCAATGACAGAAGCGTGCAAAACATTTATTTTTTGTGTATTTGCAGTTTTATATAGTGCAGACTTGTCAGGTATTGGAGTGCTTTACATGAGCATCGGTTACATCACACAAGATCAAATTCATTTTGGTTGTAGACATGGGGAGATTAAGTGATTTGACCAGAATCACAGAATGTTGAGCTGAAGCAGAAACTCCAACCTGGTTCCCCAGTTGCAAAGTCTGCAGCTCTGGAAGTAACACCACACCCTCTCCCCTTGGATGCAACATTTAATCAAGTGGTCAACTGGATAAAAAAACAAAGATTACAAATAATTTAAAAGTTCTTTGTCGCTATTTGAAAACTCAGAAAATATGTCCTCATTTTAGTTTTTTAGAGCACTAACCATAATTTGTATGCAAATAAGACCCTCTCATATATGTAATTTCTAAAGGAAATGCACTAGGCATTACAGTTTTGATTACATCAAGATGACGTCAGGCGTTCCACACTTTTGTAATAAATATAGAATGTTAGCAATCTAGTTGTTCATTGGGATACTGTTGAGAGGCAGAGGCCAGGGGCACGGACTCTGAAAATTGAAGGCAGGTAGGAGAGTGCAGAGGCAACAATTTGACCACACTAGGCAGGCAGGAAGGGCAGTGGCAGCACAACAGACTATGGAGGGCAGTGGAAAGGGGGTCAGGGGCAACAAACCAACAATACAGGACTGGCAAGAGAGGCTGTGGCAATATAATAGACCATTGTGGGCAGAAGGAAGAGGCAGTAGTCATACAACCATACATGCCAACAGACCCGTTTCAGCCAGGAAACGTCCAATGTTTTTAAGCTCAAATGGGCTTTACTTGATCTGTTTCCTGTCTACAATCTTCTCTTTTTCAATGTAACTCAAAGGGGAAAATCAATACCCCAGTTTTATTTCAAAATCTCCCTCTTACCAAGTTCAAAATGTTCGCAAGTATGGTACATTGGATCATGGTAGGCAGGAGGAATTGTGGTAGGGACATTCACTCGGATAACAGAGGACAGGAGGGACATTGAGAGGTGCACCAAACTGACCCTACAGGGCAGGCATCAGGGTTTGCAGCAGCACAATACACCACACAGGGCATGCGGGACGGGAGTGCAGCACAACAATCCATAGAACGCAATAAGGAGGGTACAGGACCATGCACATGGACAACAGATAACAGAGGGGAAAGAGGCAATGGTAGCTAGCTGACCATAATGGACAGACAGGAGAGAAAGCTGCAGCATAACAGACCATAAAGGGCAGGAGGGACGGATCAGGGGCATTACAATGGAACCGACAAGCCAGGAGGGAGGGAATAGGGGTCTGCACATGGAAACAGAGGGCTGGGGGCAAGGGAGCAGGGCAGGAGCGGCAAGATGACCATGGAGGTCAGGCAGGATGGGCACTAGAAACAAGACACACCATGGAGAGCAACAGTGAGACTATGATGGCATACACACAGACCATGGAGGGAAGGTGGGAGGGGGTCAGGAGCAGCTAGCTGACCACACAGGGAAGGTGGGAGGGGCCATGGCAGCACAGAAGACCATGCATGGCAAGCGGGAGGGTAAGTGGCAGCACAATGGCTATGATGGGAAAGAAGGAGGGTGCAGGGGCATGCACAAAGGACCATGGAGGATAGAAAGGAGGGTCAGGACCTGGGCACAGACAAGAGAGTTCAGGGGAAGGGGCCTCACAACAGACCGCGCGGGGCAGGCAGGAGGAGCAGTTGCAGCACAACAGACCAGGGAGGGCAGAAGGGTGTGGCAGTAAAATGGACAATGGAGGACAGGAGGAAGGGGATAGGGGCATGGCATGTGGACAGGCAGGGTGGAGGTGGCAGGGACAGGTTACAGTCATCTGACAATGCTCGGCAGGTGGGAGGGGAGCTCAACAGAACAGTCAGAGTAGATAGGAGTGGCAGGTCCATGGAACATGGTGGTCAAAAAGGATGGAGCAGGGGCATGCACAAAGACATCGGAGGGCAGGGGGAAGGAGAATAGGGGCAGTAAGCTAAGCACAGAGGCTAAGCAGGAGGTCAATGATGGGCCATAGAATTGGGCAATGGAGGGCAGGAGGAGTGGACTGGTACATCATGCTAAATGGAGGGCAGTGGCAGCACATCAGACCATGCATGGCAGGAGGGAGGAGGCTAGTCCATGGATTCAGGTAACAGAGGATAGGGAGGAGGTGGATGGGGCAGCAAGCTAACTGTTCATAGAAGGTGGCTATTAGGAACTTTATTGTTTTTAAAATGTGTGTCTATGCGAACTACTTAAAAATATGAACAAATATGCAGCATAATCTCACTTTTATTCAGGAAGAAGAGGACGTTTGGGACTGTGACTCCGGGCTCACTTGGAAGAAACATCCCCTGACCCTCCACCCCCCATCGCAAAATGTAATGCCCGTGAAAAGGGTAGGTGGACGCAGTGTTATATAGAACATTTTCCTGAGAGCACGATTGAAAATGAAAACTAGATATAGTATATGGTATAAACCATGCACCAAAAAGTGTGCTATAAGATGAACCGGGCCTTGAAATATAATATGCAATACATTGTGCGCAATGACAGATTCATTGGAGAGCGCGAGATAGCACAGGCACTAGCGCTTGCTATGTGATATGCGCCTTGGAGTGTAATATGCACAGGGCAGTGTTGTGTAACCTAAGTAGTCTCTAAAGTTGTAATATAAAATATGTGCTGGGTAGTGTAACATTGCATATGCACTGTGACAAAGATATGGATCCCAGATTAAAATATGTATGGCATAGCGCTGTGCTTTTAACATAGGCATCGAGGAAGGCACGTTAGATGGGGCAATATAGCCCGTGCGAAGGCAAATGTGGCATGACATGTTACAGTGCACATGGGCTAGAGAGTGTCATAGCATACGCACTAGCTGGTGGAATACAACACAGAGGTGTGTGGTACTCGGCGGGCACTGGTGGGTGTAACACAGCATTGGGCTCAGCCAGGAGCACGCTGTGACTCTCAAGTGAGGTTTGTCTCCTTTCCAGAGAGTAAAATAAAAAGTATTACACATCCGGCGGTGGATGTGTGTTTTATTAACCGTGAGGGGGTTTCTTGCATAGTTTGGTCGAATTTTTGTCGAATCCCCTTTGAATGGCTTGGTGTGCATGTGTATTAAATGTGCCCGTCAATAGCTACCCATGTTTGTATAAATAAACGACAAGGGTGTCTACTTGGAGTGTACCCACCAGCGGGGGCGCCGGGATTAGGCACGGTAGGGTGTCAGACATGTCAGAGCTTCACTAGCGGTGTGAATACATTCTACGTGGATTCATTGTATGCATAGTGGCCTTTTAATGAATATCACGCAAATCGTCATGGTGATAGGTACATACGGTTTGTCCAGCATGTCCTAGGTGTTTCTATAAATACATATTTTTTTTAAATAATAAAAATCAAAGGCCGGCCCCGGGGGATGGGGTCCCCGGGGCCATAAGTGGCCTGAGGAGGGGGGCAACACAGCCCCCCTCCTAAAGAGTAGAAGAAAAAAAATAGGCCATGACCCGGGGGTTGGGGTCCCTGGGGCCGATTAAGGCCTTGGGAGGGCCAAATTAATTTTTTTTAACAAAAAAAATTAGGGTGCAGGCCCTGGGGGATGGGGTCCCCAGGGCTAATAAACTAGAAAAAGAAAGGGGGCCACACAGCCCTCCTTCTAAAATAAAACAAAAATAAAAGACCGGCATCACGCCGGAGGCCACGCCCCCTCCTTGCAGCACTCTGCAAACACGCCCCCTGGCCAGTTGTAAGTTGAGGAATTAATTCCCCTTCAATACTGAGGGTCCCTGAGGGCCAACTAGCCCAACAGGTATCTCCAGTATGCGCCAGGGAGCTGCGTTGCAGACAGGTGTTCTGAGGCCACGCCCCTTTTTTCACCTCCATGCAACGCAGCTCTGTGGCGCTTACTGGAGGTACCTAGTGGGCTAGTTTGACCCTAGGGACCCTTAGGATTCAAGGGGACTTAATCTCTCAACTCAGAACGGCCACAGGGTGCGTTTACACAGTGGTGAAGGGAGGGGACGGGGCCTGAGGTGACGTGTGCAAACACGCCCTGTGGTGCGTTTTTAAGTTGGGGAAATAATTCCCTTTCAATCCTGAGGGACCCTGGGGTCCAACTAGCCCACCAGGTGCTTCCTGTAAGCACCACTGCTCTGCGTTGCAGAGAGGTGGTGCAGGCCGTGCCACTTTTTACACCTCTCTGCAACGCAGCTCTGTGGCGCTTACTGGAGGTACCTAGTGGTCTAGTTGGACCCTAGGGACCCTCAGGATTCAAGGGGACTTAATCTCCCAACTTAAAACGGCCACAGGGCGTGTTTACACAGTGGGGAAGGGAGGGGACGGGGCATGAGGTGTCGTGTTCAAACACGTCCTGTGGTGCGTTTTAAGAGGTAGTTTTAATCCCCTGCCCTATTATATACTAGGGGCTTACAGAGGAGGTCATGTTAATCACAGGGGGACCCCAACGCATAGTGTGCTCTAGTGTATGTAGGTGTTTTCACTGTATTCTGAGTGTCTTTTAACATAGCACTGGCTCTAGGACTGGTTAGTCAGACTCATTTACCACCAGTATCCGTCTGAAAAAGTTGAGGGTACAGGATGATTTTGCAACAAGGTTTGTTTCTGCTCTTCTGTTTGTTCTTTCTGCACGTTATACTTCTTCCTGCACTTTTCTTCGTCTTTGAGGACTTCTGTTGCTTCTTTCTGCATTTCTTTTTTTTCTTTCTGTGCGTTTTTCCTTCTTTCTTCACATGTCCTATCTCTGTGGGCATAGCTAGAAATTAGCGTTTAAAAAACCTTTGAAATTCACTGAAAAAACCATAGGTTTCAGGCACGTTATAGCTATTAATTAGCATTTAAAAAACCTTAGAAATTCACTGAAAAAAACATAGGTTTCAGGGGCGTTATAGTTAGCTGGACTTTTCACTCGTACAAAACCATAGAAATTCCCCCGTTATAGTTAGTTCAGCTAACTATAACTCGCGCGCCCGCAATGCACTGCTGATGACGTCACATATTACATCACTCATGACATGGTCAGTGACATCACTCATGACATCACTGATGACATCACTGATGACATCATCCTTGTGATAGAGTGGCAGACCTCTGCTCCCCCTAATATAACCTTTGATACACACATTCAAAAATAGAAATTAAAAATTTCAAAACAATGGACATACCAATACCAGTTACAACAACCTACTCAGTAATTGTAAGATCCACAGCCACATCCACTCATTCACCAACAGTCCTATACAGTCACTCATACATGTACTCACTCATCATATGTACTCATACACCTATACATCCTCTTACAAAACGCCACTCATCCATAAAGTTACTCACACACATAGTCACTCATGCTAATAAAGAATCAATATATATATATATTCACTGAAAAAACCATAGGTTTCAGGGGCGTTATAGTTAGCTGGACTTTTCACTCGTACAAAACCATTGAAATTCCCCCGTTATAGTTAGTTCAGCTAACTATAACTCGCGCGCCCGCAATGCACTGCTGATGACGTGACATGCTGATGACATGGTCAGTGACATCACCCATGACATCACTGATGACATCTCAAATGACATCACTGATGACATCACTGATGACAACATCCAGTGAATGTGTGTTTTTCTGAAAATTACATATGTGTTATATATGTATATCTCAAGGTCGATGGAAGAATAAATGGGTATATAAGTGTCTAAATGGATGATTTGTTTTTGAAAAATTTATTGTATAACTGACTGATTAAGTGTATCGTAGTGACTACATGGCTTAGTGAGTAAAGTTTAAATATGTAAATATTTGTATCAGTCTCTCACTTTGTGTATAAGTGGCTGCATGGGTTGGTGAGTAGCTACATGAGTGTCTATATAGGTTATTAGTTGGTTTTTTGAGTATCAGTATGAGTGTCTGAGTGTCTGTATGGTTCGGTGGGGGGTATTACGTAGTGCATAGGTGCATGAAAGAGTGACTCACTGTTTGTATGTGTTGAAGACAGCATGCGTGCAGGACTGTATGGGTGGATGAGTGTGTGCATGGGTGTGTTAGTGAGTGAATGACTGTCTGAATAGTGCCTTTATGAGTAACTACATATGTTTTAAACTAGTATATGTGACTATTGGTGTATATAAGTGACTATCTGTGAGAGTGAGAGATTGGAAGAGTTCCTGTATGAATAAGTATGTGTTTTATAACTGATTGTTTAAAAGACTAAGTATGTGTAAGTTTCTGTAGAAGTAAGTGTGGTGGTGTGTGTATAACTGTATATGTAAGTAAATGGATGTTTGATTCTTTATTAGCGTGAGTGACTATGTATGTGAGTAACTCTATGGATGAGTGGCGTTGTGTAACAGGATGTATAGGTGTATGAGTACATATGATGAGTGAGTACATGTATGAGTGACTGTATAGGACTGTTGGTGAATGAGTGTATGTGTATGTGGATCTTAGAATTACTGAATAGGTTGTTGTAACTGGTATTGGTATGTCAATTGTTTTAAAAATTTTAGTTTCTATTTTTGAATGTGTGTATCAAAGGTTATATCAGGGGGAGAGGAGGTCTGCCACTCTATCACAAGGATGATGTCATCAGTGATGTCATCAGTGATGTCATTTGAGATGTCATCAGTGATGTCATGAGTGATGTCACTGACCATGTCATGAGTGATGTGATATGTGACGTCATCAGCAGTGCATTGCGGGCGCGCGAGTTATAGTTAGCTGAACTAACTATAACGGGGAATTTCAATGGTTTTGTACGAGTGAAAAGTCCAGCTAACTATAACGCCCCTGAAACCTATGTTTTTTTCAGTGAATTTCTAAGGTTTTTGCACACGTTAACTCAGGCCCCGTCCCCTCCCTTCACCACTGTGTAAACACGCCCTGTGGCCGTTTTTAGTTGGGAGATTAAGTTCATTTGAATCCTGAGGGTCCCTAGGGTCCAACTGGCCCACTAGGTACCTCCAGTAAGCGCCACAGAGCTGCGTTGCAGAGAGGTGTAAAAAGTGGCACGGCCTGGACCACTTTACTGCAACACAGCTCAGTGGCGCTTACTGGAAGCACCTGGCGGGCTAGTTAGCCCCCAGGGGCCCTCAGGATTGAAGGGGAATTATTTCCCCAACTTAAAACGCGCCATAGGGCGTGTTTGCACACGTCAACTCAGGCCCCGTCCCCTCCGTTCCCCACTGTGTAAACACGCCCTGTGGACGTTTTTTAAGTTGGGAGATTAAGTCCCCTTGAATCCTGAGGGTCCCTAGGGGCAAAATAGCAAACTAGGTACGTCCAGTAAGCGCCATTGCAGAGAGGTGTAAAAAAGGGGCACGGCCTGCTCCACCTCTCTGCAACGCAGAGCAGTGGCGCTTACTGGAAGCACCTGGTGGGCTAGTTGGCCCCCAGGGTCCCTCAGGAATGAAAGGGAATTATTTCCCAACTTAAAACGCGCCACAGGGCGTGTTTGCACACATCACCTCAGGCCCCGTCCCCTCCCTTCACCACTGTGTAAATGCGCCATGTGGCCGTTCTAAGTTGAGAGATTAAGTCCCCTTGAATCCTAAGGGTCCCTAGGGTCAAACTAGCCACTAGGTACCTCCAGTAAGCGCCACAGAGCTGCGTTGCATAGAGGTGTAAAGAGGGGCGTGGCCTCAGAACACCTGTCTGCAACGCAGCTCCCTGGCGCATACTTGAGATACCTGTTGGGCTAGTTGGCCCTCAGGGACCCTCAGTATTGAAGGGGAATTAATTCCCCAACTTACAACTGGCCAGGGGGCGCATTTGCAGAGTGCTGCAAGGAGGGGGCGTGGCCTCCGGCGCGATGCCGGTCTTTTATTTATTTTATTTTTTTAAGAAGAAGGGCTGTGTGGCCCCCCTTCTTTTTCTAATTTATTGGCCCTGGGGACCCCATCCCCCAGGGCCTGCACCCTAATTGTTTTTGTTGAATAAAATAAATTTGGCCCTCCTAAGGCCTCGGGGACCGCAACCACCAGGTCATGGCCTTTTTATTTATTTTTTATTCTTTAGGAGGGGGGCTGCGTTGCCCCCCTCCTCAGGCCACTTATGGCCCCGGGGACCCCATGCCCCAGGGCCGGCCTTTGTTTTTTTATTATTTTTAAAAAATATATATTTATAGAAACACCTAGGACATGCTGGACAAACCGTATGTACCTATCAACATGACGATTTGCGTGATATTCATTAAAAGGCGACTATACATACAATGAATCCACGTGGAATGTATTTACACCGCTAGTGAAGCTCTAACGTGTCTGATGCCCTGCTGCGCCTAATCCTGGCACCCCTGCCGGTGGGTACTCTCCAAGTAAACACCATTGTCGTTTATTTATACAAACATGGGTAGCTATTGACGGGCACATTTATTACACACGCACACCAAGCCATTCAAAGGGGATTCGACAAAAATTCGACCAAACTATGCAAGAAATCCCCCTCACGGTTAATAAAACACACATCCACCGCCGGATATGTAATACTTTTTATTTTACTCTCTGGAAAGGAGACAAACCTCACTTGAGAGTCACAGTGTGCTCCTGGCTGAGCCCAATGCTGTGTTACACCCACCAGTGCCCGCCGAGTGCCACACACCTCTGTGTTGTATTCCACCAGCTAGTGCGTATGCTATGACACTCTCTAGCCCATGTGCACTGTAACACCACCCCGTGAATATGTCATGCCACACTTTGCACGGGTAATATTGCCCCATCTAACATGCCTTCCTCGATGCCTATGTTATAACGCACAGCGCTATGCCATACATATTACAATCTGGGATCCATATCTTTGTCACAGTGCATATGCAACGTTACACTCCCCAGCACATATTTTATATTACAACTTTAGAGACTAGTTAGGTTACACAACAGTGCCCTGTGCATATTACACTCCAAGGTGCATATCACATAGCACGCGCTAGTGCCTGTGCTATCTCACGCTCTCCAATGAATCTGTCATTGCGCACAATGTATTGCATATTATATTTCATGCCCCAGTTCATCTTATATCACACTTTTTGGTGCATAGTTTATACCATATACTATAACTAGTTTTCATTTTCAATCGTGCTCTCAGGACTATGTTCTATATAACACTGCGTCCACCTACCCTTTTCACGGGCATTACATTTTGCGATGGGGGGTGGAGGGTCAGGGGGTGTTTCTGCCAAGTGAGCCCGGAGTCACAGTCACAAACGTCCTCTTCTTCCTGAATAAAAGTGAGATTATGCTGCATACTTGTTCATATTTTAAGTAGTTCGCACAGACACACATTTTAAAAACAATAACGTCCTAATACCTACCTTCTCTGAACAGTTAGCTTGCTGCCCCATCCACCTCCTCCCTATCCTCTGTTGTCTGAATCCATGGACTAGCCTCCTCCCTCCTGCCATGCATGGTCTGATGTGCTGCCACTGCCCTCCATTTAGCATGATGTACCAGTCCACTCCTCCTGCCCTCCATTGTCCAATTCTATGGCCCATCATTGACCTCCTGCTTAGCCTCTGTGCTTAGCATGCTGCCCCTATTCTCCTTCCCCCTGCCCTCCGATGTCTTTGTGCATGACCCTGCTCCATCCTTTTTGCCCACCATGTTCCATGGACCTGCCACTCCTATCTACTCTGAGTGTTCTGTTGAGCTGCCACTCCCTTCCCACCTGCCTAGCATTGTCAGATGACTGTAACCTGTCCCTGCCACCTCCACCCTGCCTGTCCACATGCCATGCCCCTATCCCCTTCCTCCTGTCCTCCATGGTCCATTTTACTGCCACACCCTTCTGGCCTCCCTCGTCTGTTGTACTGCAACTGCTCCTCCTGCCTGCCCCGCGCGGTCTGATGTGAGGCCCTTTCCCCTGAACTCTCTTGTCTGTGCCCAGGTCCTGACCCTCCCTTCTATCCTCCATGGTCCTTTGTGCATGGCCCTGCACCCTCCTTCTTGCCCATCATAGCCATTGCGCTGCCACTAACCCTCCTGCTTGCCATGCATGGTCTTCTGTGCTGCCATGGCCCCTACCACCTTCCCTGTGTGGTCAGCTAGCTGCCCCTGACCCCCTCACACCATCCCTCCATGGTCTGTGTGTATGCCATCATAGTCTCACTGTTGCTCTCCATGGTGTGTCTTGTTTCTAGTGCCCATCCTGCCTAACCTCCACGATCATCTTGCTGCTCCTGCCCTGCCCCATTGCCCCCAGCCCTCTGTTTCCATGTGCAGACCCCTATTCCCTCCCTCCTGGCTTTTCTGTTCCATTGTAATGCCCCTGATCCATCCCTCCTGCCCTTTATGGTCTGTTATGCTGCAGCTTTCTCTCCTGTCTGTCCATTATGGTCAGCTAGATACCATTGCCTCTTTCCCCTCTGTTCTCTGTTGTCCATGTCCATGGTCCTGTCCCCTCCCTATTACTTTCTATGGATTGTTGTGCTGCACTCCCGTCCCACATGCCCTGTGTGGTGTAATGTGCTGCTGCAAACCCTGATGCCTGCGCTGTAGGGTCAGTTTGGTGCACCTCTCCATGTCCCTCCTGTCCTCTGTTATCCGAGTCCATGTCCCTACCCCAGTTCCTCCTGCCTACCATGATCCAATGTACCATACTTGTGAACATTTTGAACTTGGTAAGAGGGTGATTTTGAAAAAAAACTGGGGTATTGATTTTCCCCTTTGAGTTACATTGAAAAAGAGGAGATTGTAGACAGGAGACAGATCAAATAAAGCCCATTTGAGCTTAAAAACATTGGACGTTTCCTGGCTGAAACGGGTCTGTTGGCATTTATGTTTGTACTACCACTGCCTCTTCCTTCTGCACACAACGGTCTATTATATTGCCACAGCCTCTCTTGCCAGTCCTGTATTGTTGATTTGTTGCTACTGCCCCCCTTTCTACTGCCCTCCATAGTCTGTTGTGCTGCCACTGCCCTTCCTGCCTGCCCAGTGTGGTCAAATTGTTGCCTCTGCACTCTCCTACCTGCCTTCAATTTTCAGAGTCCGTGCCCCTGGCCTCTGCCTCTCAATAGTATCCCAATGAACAACTAGATTGCTAACATTCTATATTTATTACAAAAGTGTGGAACGCCTGACGTCATCTTGATGTAATCAAAACTGTAATACCTAGATCATTTCCTTTAGAAATTACATATATGAGAGGGTCTTATTTGCATTAAAATTATGGTTAGTGCTCTAAAAAACTAAAATGAGGACATATTTTCTGAGTTTTCAAATAGCGACAAAGAACTTTTAAATTATTTGTAATCTTTATGTTTTTTTATCCAGTTGACCACTTGATCAAATGTTGCACCTAGGGGAGAGGATGTGGTGTTACTTCCAGAGCTGCAGACTTTGCAACTTGGGAACCAGGATGGAGTTTCTGCTTCAGCTCAACGTTCTGTGATTCTGGTCAAATCACTTAATCTCCCCATGTCTACAACCAAAATGAATTTGATCTTATGTGATGTAACCAATGCTCATGTAAAGCACTCCAATACCTGACAAGTCTGCACTGTATACAACTGCAAATAGACAAAAATAAGTGTTTTGCATACTTCTGTCATTGGGCTCTTTTGTCTCTGGTGGCTATCTTGGGAGGTTTATTTGTTATGAAATTTCCTAATTTCCTCATTTACTGCAGTCTCCTCAGTAGGAAATGCTTTCAGTTTTTTACTTTGATTCCATCAAGAAGGTATTCAGATATGTCACACATTTGCCATAAATTCTGAATGTTAACACTCTAGTTGCTCATTAGATCACTGTAGTAAAGCTACTGCTCACCACGGAAGTCTGCTGCTGGTATTAAAAGTGCATGTTTCAGTCTGCATCTCAGAATTTTTTAATGAAATAGAAGAGGATTTGAGAAGTCACTCAAAATGTGCCCTAATGTTTCTTTCTACAGCACTAATCATAATTTCTATGGCAAAATGAACCCCCTCATTTTGTTCCTTTTTAAATTAAATGTTTTAAGAGTTACCACTTTATTCCAATCAAGATGGCTTCAGGTGTGCAATACGTTTGTCATAAGTAGGACTGTTAGAGCTCTAGTTGTTCTTTAGAACACTCTGGGAATCTGCAGTAGAACACAAAGGAATCAACTGACAGTCTCTGCCCTTGTTGGATGTACATGTTTTACTGAGAATGTCAGACTTCATTCTCACATGACTGAGAAAGATAATGTGAATTTACAGAAAATATGCTCTCAGTTTAGCTTATAGATCACCTTCCAAACCTCTGTGGGAAAAGCATGAGAAAATAGTTTTCTCTCAAACATGATTCATGATATCCCAGCAGAAGGCTTTTTCAAATGGTAAAATCACCTTAGAACACACCACAATTCCTAAAATGAGTATGGTACCATCAGCAAACGATTTATAATGTAACTAAAGTCTTAAAACCTTCTATTAACTGCAATGCTTTTTAATGAGGTGCTATCATGTATATTGGTCCCAAGATGGCTGCCACACTTCTTGGATTAAGTGCTGACAGCCAATCAGATCTCACTATGAGATGTGTGGTTAGGCTCCGCCCAGATATATATGTGATTTTATTTTTGATTTTCTCAGGAACTACTGAATGGATTTACACCATTTAACCAAAAGGCACGAGTGTGAACCAAGCGCTACCTCTTTGCCAAATTTGGTGTAATTCAGTTCAGCAGTTCGGGCTGTAGCTGCGATTAAAGGTTCCTATGGAAAATTGCATGGGGAAAACACGTTTTGGGACCCCCCTTTTTTCTCAGCCCCCGGTTGACGAATCACCCCGAGACTTTCAGGATAGGAGCGGACTGGAGCGCCCCACCAGTTTTGAAAATTTTTAGGAGATTCATCAACCGGCGCCAACGTTATTCCAAATAGAATGTTGCGTATTTCCTATGGATAATAGGTCCTAACTATAACTACCTACTGGCGAGGGCCAGTGGGTAATATATATGGTTTCAAAACAGTAAATATAAATATTTTAATATATAACACTAATAAAATGCAAATAAAGAATGTACAATTTAATATTATATATAAATATATACCTTAATAAACAAACACACACAAATATATATGTGTATTTTTATATATACATATAGATATATATACTGTAACACTATTAATACAAATATATATTTTACATTATATTACATTTTTTGTGTTTTTTTTCCCGTACTATAAAAAGCATATATATGTATATGTATATGTCTATGTATATATGTGAATATACATGTATGTATACATAACAAATGTTAAGAAATCAAATGCTAAACATGCAATAAATTACTAAATTAATTACATTTTTAAAACATTTACTAAAAATATGTTTTTTTAATTAACTAAAACAAAATATATACATTTTCATAAGTCTTTATTATCGATAATTCATCATAAAAGACATTTTACAGAATAAAAGAAAAAGGACAAATAAAAATATATGTTAAAACTATTACAGCATATCATGATATAATAAAATCACAGGGTGCTAAAGTTCAATAAAATTTAGTGCCCCCTCAATCTAATGAGCCAAGCCCAGGCTAAAAACTTGGCAACTGCGACTACAACGTATTCACTTGTATCCAAGCGCAGGATATCAAGTGCTACTAGCCCTTGTCTTGTTCCCAATGTACGACAGAGGGGTTTGATCCATATAGCCCGAGGGGCGGCATATACAGGGCAAACAAAAAAAACATGACCCACGGAATCAACACAATCAGTACACCAGTTACAAGAGTCAGAGGATGCACCCTTCCATTTTTTAGTAAATAAGTTTGTTGGTAATGTGCCAACTCTAAACTGGTGATAAAGTTTTCTATCTCTGGGCCTAGTGATAGTGTCCCAGTAGGCTTCAAGGATTGGGATTTTCTTATGATCAAGAAACCTGCCTGTCAGGGAGTCTGCTGCAACAAAAGATAATTGTTTTTGCAATACCATTGACCAATAAAGTTCTTTAAAATCTTTTTTAGAGGGAAAGGAGTTGTTGACCGGGTCTGTCCACAAAGTACCCAAACCCATGGAATCCAAAAGTTGTCTAACCTGTCTGAACCAGAGAATGTTACCTGCTCCCATGATGGAACGGACATCTAGAAAGGCTTTAGCATAAGGGCCTAATTCGGGAACCGTCCAAAGTCGCCTCCAAAAGGCCAGTGGCTTAAACCTAGCGATGTCATCAAATGAATGGGAGCCAAGATCCAGCAGCAATGGTTTCAGCGGGGTAGAACTTGGAAGGCCCGTAAGCATTCTAAAGAATTTGTGTTGTGCTTTGACCAGGGGAGAGAGATTGGCAAAGCCCCAAAGTTCGGCTCCATATAGGATCGCCGAATTTATCCTAACATTAAAGATTTTAATTGGGGGGCCAATTATTTTCGACTGGGATTGCTTCTGTTCTTTAACAAGACATCCAGAAAGCTGGGCAAATTTAAGAGTAAGGACGTCAATTTGCGGCCTCCAGTCTAACTTATTTTCAAATACTACCCCCAAATAGGTCATGACATTTGTTCTTTCAAGCAGGTCATTGTTCATAAAGACTTGACCCTTCACACATTTCCCTTTGTTAAACACCATATATTTGGTTTTGGATACATTCACAGACAAGTCAAAATCATTACAGAAATTAGAAAAATCATTCAGCGCCGACTGTAACCCTGAGAGTGTCTTAGAAAGGAGTAGGGTGTCGTCGGCAAACATGAGGAGTGGAAGTTTAGTTCCACCCAACATAGGTGCGTCCGTGGGGTTAGAAGAAAAGTACTGGACCACTCTGTTAATAAACAATAGAAACAGCGTGGGCGCAAGGACGCACCCTTGCCTAACACCCCTATTGACCCTGAATCTTTTGGTGACCTGGCCCTGTTTCCCCCATCGAACTTGGGCGAAGTTGTTATCGTACAACCTAATGATAATGTTCAAAAGATCTCCCGGAATCCCTAGCACCGCCAAAGCATCCCATAATTTGGTCCTATTGACCAAGTCAAATGCTGACCGAAGATCTATAAAGGCAGCATATAGAGTACCACCACACAGAGAAACCGTTTTCCAGACAATCAGTTGGAATTTGAATGCCTGGTCAATGGTACTGGTGCATGGTCTGAAACCGGCCTGTAATGGAGAGATGATATCCTCCTGTTCGATCCAAGACTGGATTCTTGCCAAGGTCATCCTAGCGATAATCTTTTGAACAGAATCAATAAGGCTGATCGGGCGATAGTTCCCGGACAGGAGCGTTCACCCTTCTTGAAAATGGGGAGAATCTCTGCACCCCTCCAGGAGTCAGGAATGGCAGCCCCTCTAGCTATAGCATTAGCAAGATATGCGATGTAGGGTACCCAATTTCCGGGGTCAGACTTGAAAAGATCCACAGGGACGCAGTCGATTCCAGGAGCCTTACCACTAGCCACCTTTCTCAGAGCCGCTGCAACCTCGGCGCAGTCGAAATTAAATGTAGGGGAGATGGTCAGGTCCCTACTTTCTGTAAGTGCAGACCCCTCAACCCAGTTTCCATCCGAAAACTGGGATTCAAAGTGCGAGACCCAGGTATCCGGGGAGACATGATTACTAGGGATCTGGGTATTTGAGGAGTTACCCCACTTAACAATATGCCAAAACAGGGTTAAATTCCTATTTTTGCTAGCAGCCAGAAGGTCGTTCCAGTGGTCATTATCCCACTCTCGTTTGGCCGTCACTTTAGCCTTGGTATAATCTTTTCTGGTTTGCCTAATAGCAGCCGGATTTTTAGTAGTAATAGCATGTTTCAATTTGCTATAGGAAACTCGGCATGCTTTATTATACCAAGATTTGGGGCCCGATTCACAGAACTAACTTAAGACAAAATCCTAAACTTACTACAATTTTGGTATTCACAGAAGGCACTTACTCATTTTGGTATTCACAGAAGGCACTTACTCATTTCGGTATTCACAGAAGTTAGGAGTCCTAACTTTAGGACTCCTAAATGCCTTCTGTGAATACCGAAAGTCTTAAAATTAGGATTTTTCTCAGTTTAGTAGTAGTATAGTTAGGACTCCTAACTTTAGGACTCCTAAATGCCTTCTGTGAATACCGAAAGTCTTAAAATTAGGATTTTTCTCAATTTAGTAGTCCTAAATTTAGGACTCCTAACTTTAGGACTCCTAAATGCCTTCTGTGAATACCGAAAGCCTTAAAATTAGGATTTTTCTCAGTTTAGTAGTAGTATAGTTAGGACTCCTAACTTTAGGACTCCTAAATGCCTTCTGTGAATACCGAAAGTCTTAAAATTACGATTTTTCTCAATTTAGTAGTCCTAAATTTAGACTTAGGACTATTAAATTGAGAAAAATCCTAATTTTAAGACTTTCGGTATTCACAGAAGGCATTTAGGAGTCCTAAAGTTAGGAGTCCTAACTATACTACTACTAAACTGCGAAAAATCCTAATTTTAAGACTTTCGGTATTCACAGAAGGCATTTAGGAGTCCTAAAGTTAGGACTCCTAACTTCTGTGAATACCGAAATGAGTAAGTGCCTTCTGTGAATACCGAAATGAGTAAGTGCCTTCTGTGAATACCAAAATGGTAGTAAGTTTAGGATTTTGTCTTAAGTTAGTTCTGTGAATCGGGCCCCCTAACTTTAGGACTCCTAAATGCCTTCTGTGAATACCGAAAGCCTTAAAATTATGATTTTTCTCAGTTTAGGAGTCCTAAGGTTAGGACTCCTAACTTTACAACTACTAATTTAGGACTACTAAATTGAGAAAAATCCTAATTTTAAGACTTTCGGTATTCACAGAAGGCATTTAGGAGTCCTAAAGTTAGGACTCCTAACTTCTGTGAATACCGAAATGAGTAAGTGTCTTCTGTGAATACCGAAATGAGTAAGTGCCTTCTGTGAATACGAAAATGGTAGTAAGTTTAGGATTTTGTCTTAAGTTAGTTCTGTGAATCGGGCCCTTGGGATTTATCGTGACAATTTTGTTAGCCTTGCGTGGTTTTGAGAAAATAAACTTAAGATCTGAAAATAAGTGATCATGTACTTGGGTGGCCTCTTTGATTGTAACCTCTGTGCTCTGTAATTGCTGTAAATCCAATAGAGCACAAGAAACCTTCAGACTAATCTCTGATAGTAGTACACTATCGATGGCTACCTTATCCCAACGTACTCGCCGTTGATTATTGGTTAATAGAGTTTCGGCGGTCACTATTTCAGAGGGTTTATTTCTATGAGCTGAACAGAGTGATAAATTCAAAACCAGTGGGTTGTGGTCACTCTCGGGTCGGTCTAGGACCACCATATCAGATAACATAGACCAATACTCCACTTTGATTAGGGCATAGTCGATTCGACTCTTACAACGTCGACCGTCAGAAAATGTCGGCCTGCCAACTTTATCTGAAGGGGTCCGTCCATTGGCAGCTCTATAGCCCCGCTCCATACATAGGCTCATCCACTGGGTGGCGGATTCGGTCCACCTTTTGATAGGTGGAAGGTCAAGAGGTGGAATATTAAAAGCCGCGTCCACCTCCCCTGTGAGTGAGTCGGGAGCAATTGGCAATGGCTCGAAGCAGCAATTTAAATCACCCAATATTACAACGTTGGAGCCCGTGTTAACTTTGTCCAAAAACCTATCTAGTTGTAGATATGTATTTGTACCACGCCCGCCTGGAAGGCCCCTGTTGTAGATGTTTATAATCAGGAATTCAGGTGCACCATTACAGACTAATGAGATAATCAGTAAATCAGGACTATCTATGTCCAATTCCCTAGGGTTATACCCAAGGGTTTGCTTGACCCAAATACAAAGGCCACCAGATGGGCGTCCTTTTGCTCCACATATAGCCCCTTTAAAAAAGTTTATATACCTGGGAAAGTAAATGGGATCCAAAGCCCAAGTTTCCTGAAAAACCAGGATATCATGCGTGTTCACCCATGCAGACCAGTCTTCCAAAATTGTTTTGCTACGGAGTCCAGCAACATTCCATGAAGCCAAAGTCAAGGGGGAAGAGCCGGTGGAGGTGGGGGACAGGGAAGCGGGGGCAGCTCCTAGTATAGCTGGTTGGGTACCGATGTTTTCAAGACCGTTATTCTCACTCTCGGGAATACCAGGATTACTGATGATAGGAGGTGACCTAGTGGGTGTTGCCCGTGGGGGATTTGGAGGCAATATGCCCAGGACCAAAGGTACCCCCTTATCCCGCCCCTCCCTGCTAATCCCGTATTATCTAGGCCTAGACAGGCCTTGTACACTCTGACCCTGTTTTTCGGAGTTGGAGGTAGTCAATCAACTCCATCTAGAGAGTACAGCGGTGCATAAGAATTAAACAGTGGGAGGCGGAAATCAAATCCTGTCTGTCGGTGGGAGTTCTTATTAACCCTTTCCCAGGGAATGGGCATATCACAAGATAAAACATGGGAGTTATGTGAGTCAAAATAGGACATATCCAGTGTGGATATTCCAGTGACGCTCACGTTGTTAGGATAGGAACAAATATGACTCGCCACCCTTGGGTCCCGAAAGTTAATGATCACACAATCTCCCTCCACTTTCTTGGCTCTGTTTCCCAGCCAGCATACCCTGCGAACAGTCATAATCTCAGCACTTAATCTAGGAGGTAATGGCCTGTTGCTGTTTAGCCAGTGTATGACTTTGTTCTTCAGCTCATTATGGGTCTCAGATTTAACCTGAGGGAGCCGTGGAACACCTACCATTATGACAGTATACGGCTTTGACTCTGGGGGGAGATTTATGCATGGGAGTTTGTGAAAATGATCAACACTCTCTGTACTAGGCTTGCTAATAAAAGTATCTCTCTTAGTAGTAGCTGTGCTATTGATAGTATTACATCCTGAATCAGTCGGCACATCTAAACTAACAAGAGGGCAGGATGCTTCTACAGTGGGGTCACTACGGGCAAGAGAGTTCGAGGAAGCTCTACCCCTATGAGTATTGACGTTTGAATCAGACCTAGTTCTGTCAGCAATCTCAGGAATAGTTGGTTGCTTAGGACCGATAGGGGACGATGTAAGTTTCTCCAACATGGTCGAGTTCATGAGCACCATGCCTTCAATTTTGTCCAGCGAAGAGGATAGTCGATTAACTCTCTCATATAATGGTAAAAGAAGAGATTTCATTAGTTTCTCAATATGCTGGAGAAGATCAGGAGGCAGAGGGTCAGCACTCGATTCAGTGGTAGCAATATGTGGTGACCTATGGCTTCCTGGAACAGGAGCAGTACATCGAGATATTTTGGGATCAAGAGCATCACGATTTTTAGCAGAATCAAGCAATTTGGGCATTTTAGACCTTTTTACACGTTTGCCTTTAGAGATAACTCCCTTACGTTTTCTTTTGCCGGAAATGGGCTTGGGGTTGTTACTCACAGTCGGAGCAGCAGTACACAATATCTCAGAAGTAGACTGTGAATAAGAAGGGCTAGTAATTATGGGTGAAGCACAGGGTCCCGGGATAAATATTGGCTCTTGTACGATATCCAATGAGCCCTGGGCAGTTAGATTCAATGACGCTGTGATAGAACTGGATGGTGTATTAAGGGCAGTTTGCGGCAGTCTACATTCTGGGGACATAACTGTCATAATATTGCCCAGGGATGATCTTTTTGCTGAAATTTCTAAGGACAATCTTTTCTCAGTTAAGATAATTTCTTGTTCAAGAACGCGAGTCGCTCTTGTAATAAAATTATCAAGGGTCCCTGTAATTTTGTCCCCTTTGCTGGCCTGAACAACCTTCCTACCAGACCTTAGGGAAGTCATACTTGTAATCGGAATGCAAGAGGATCCAAAATATATTATATTACACCTACGGGAACAACAGGAATGATTGCTAGGATGCTATATTTCCACAAAGATAACTAAATTGCACAATCCACCTATCAGCAACTTTGCGAGTACTCACTCATACTCAGGAGCATAAAACAGTGACAATGGCACACAACGGGAAAGTGACCCGTCCCGTCCACGGCCGTCCACGAACGGCCACAAACGGCCCGCTCTTTGCCCGGTCTTCGCCCGGGGCGTCGTCCCGCACGCGTACCGCTAGAGCGCTGGGACATAAGCTTTTATGAGCTCGGGGCGAGAGCAAGGGCGTGGCCGGGAAGAGGAACCAGGTGAGCACAGTTAAGGGAGCGCAATGCTCCGTGGTCCTCGCAGTCCCGTGGGTGTTGAAGTCTGCAGCCTGCCCCCAAAAAACAGCGTAGCGTCCAGGGAGATGAGGGAGCACTGGAGAGTCGCACACGCCAAGTGCACCAGCCAAGATTTTATAAGGAGAAGGCCGGCGAGCGGCGCCCGCGCAGCGGGGGCCGCGAGGCGCTGCGTATGCAGGAGGAGCCAAACGGGAAGAGGAACCAGGTGAGCACAGTTAAGGGAGCGCAATGCTCCGTGGTCCTCGCAGTCCCCTGGGTGTTGAAGTCTGCAGCCTGCCCCCAAAAAGCAGCGTAGCGTCCAGGGAGATGAGGGAGCACCCGAGAGTCGCACACGCCAAGTGCACCAGCCAAGATTTTATAAGGAGAAGGCCGGCGAGCGGCGCCCGCGCAGCGGGGGCCGCGAGGCGCTGCGTATGCAGGAGGAGCCAAACGGGAAGAGGAACCAGGTGAGCACAGTTAAGGGAGCGCAATGCTCCGTGGTCCTCGCAGTCCCGTGGGTGTTGAAGTCTGCAGCCTGCCCCCAAAAAGCAGCGTAGCGTCCAGGGAGATGAGGGAGCACCGGAGAGTCGCACACGCCAAGTGCACCAGCCAAGATTTTATAAGGAGAAGGCCGGCACTAATGACATAAAACTAAACAAACAAACAAATAACAATAGATATATTTAAATAATATTTAAAAAAGTATTGAAGTCTGGGAATAGCAGTTATATTTTTGCCACTCCTGTCTGTGCAACAGTAGGGAAAGTGTTGGACCTCAGAGGGATAACATTTAGTATTCCCACTCCAGTCTTTGCAACAGTAGGGAAAGCTTTGGACTCCAGAAGGGTAACATTTACCATTCCCACTCCAGTCTGTGCAAGAGTAGGGGAAGCGTTGGCCTTGGGAAAAGTAAGATTTACTATTCCCACTCCAGTCTGTTCAACAGAAGGGAAACCACTAGACTTCACAGGGGTTAAATTTACTATTGGCACTCCAGTCTGTGCAACACTAGGTTAAGTGTTGAACCCTGGAGGGGTAAAATATACTATTCCCACTCCAGTCTCTGCAACTGCAGGGAAAGAGTTGGAGTTCGCAGAGGTTACATTTACTATTCCCACTCCCATCTGTGCACTATTAGGGAAAGCGTTGGGCTTCGGAAAATAAAAATGTACTAATCCTACTCCACTCTGTGCAACAGTGGGGAAAGCATTGGACTTCAGGGGGGTCCAATTTACTATTGCCACTCAAGGCTAAGTGACAGAAGGGAACGAATTGGAATCTGGAGGTGTGAAATTTACTATTCCGACTCCAGTCTGTGCAACAGTAGGGAAGGCATTGGACTCCAGAGGGGTAATATTTACTATTCCCACTCTATCTTGTACCACAGCAGGGAAGGCGTTGGACTCCAGAGGGGTGAAATTTACTTTTCCCAGTCCAGTCTCTGCAACAGTAAGGAAAGCATAGGAGTATGAAGGGGTAAAATGTACTATTCCCTCTTCAGTCTGTGGAACAGTAAGGCAAGTGTTGGACTCCTGAGGGAAACCATTAACTATTCTTACTCTAGTTTGTGCAACAGTAGGGAAAGCATTGATCTTCGAAAAGGTAACATTTACGATTCCCACTTCAGTCTGTGCAACAGTAGGGAAAGTGCTAGACTCCGGAGGGGTAACATTTGCTATTCCCACTCCAGTCTATGCAACAGTAGGGAAAGTGTTGAAGGTCGAAGGGAAAAAAATTGCTATTCCCACTCCAATCTCTGCAACAGTAGGGAAAGCATTGGACTCCGGAGGGGTAAAATGTACTATTCCTACTCCAGTCTGTGCAAGAGTTGGGAAAGCATTGGACTCCAGAGGGGTAACATTTACTATTCCCACTCCACTCTGTACAACAGCAGGGAAAGCGTTGGGCTTCAGAGGGGTACAATTTACTATCCCCACTCCAGTCTCTACAACAGTAAGGAAAGCATTGAAGTACTGAGGGGTAAAATTTACTATGCGCACTCTAGTCTGTGCAACAGTAGGGAAAGCATTGAACTTCGGAAAGGTAACATTTACTATTCCCACTTCTGTCTGTGCAACAGTAGGGAAAGTATTGAACTTCTGAAAGGTAACATTTACTATGCCCACTTCAGTCTGTGCAACACTAGGTTAAGTGTTGAACTCTGGAGGGGTAAAATATACTATTCCCACTCCAGTCTCTGCAACTTCAGGGAAAGAGTTGGAGTTTGCAGAGGTTAAATTTACTATTCCCACTCCCATCTGTGCACTATTAGGGAAAGCGTTGGGCTTCGGAAAAGAAAAATGTACTATTCCTACTCCACTCTGTGCAACAGTGGGGAAAGCATTGGACTTCAGAGGGGTCCAATTTACTATTGCCACTCCAGTCTAAGTGACAGAAGTGAAAGAATTGGAATCTGGAGGAGTGAAATGTACTATTCCGACTCCAGTCTGTGCAACAGTAGGGAAGGCATTGGACTCCAGAGGGGTAATATTTACTATTCCCACTCCATCTTGTAATACAGCAGGGAAAGCGTTGGACTCCAGAGGGGTAAAATTTACTTTTCCCAGTCCGGTCACTGCAACAGTAAGGAAAGCATAGGAGTATGTAGGGGTAAAATGTACTATTCCTACTTCAGTCTGTGGAACAGTAAGGCAAGTGTTGGACTCCTGAGGGAAACCATTAACTATTCTTACTCTAGTTTGTGCAACAGTAGGGAAAGCATTGATCTTCGAAAAGGTAACATTTACGATTCCCACTTCAGTCTGTGCAACAGTAGGGAAAGTGCTAGACTCCGGAGGGGTAACATTTGCTATTCCCACTCCAGTCTATGCAACAGTAGGGAAAGTGTTGAAGGTCAAAGGGAATAAAATTGCTATTCCCACTCCAATCTGTGCAACAGTAGGGAAAGCATTGGACTCCAGAGGGGTAACATTTACTATTCCCACTCCACTCTGTACAACAGCAGGGAAAGCGTGGGACTTCAGAGGGGTAAAATTTACTATCCCCACTCCAGTCTCTACAACAGTAAGGAAAGCATTGGAGTACTGAGGGGTAAAATTTACTATGCGCACTCTAGTCTGTGCAACAGTAGGGAAAGCATTGAACTTCGGAAAGGTAACATTTACTATTCCCACTTCTGTCTGTGCAACAGTAGGGAAAGTATTGAACTTCTGAAAGGTAACATTTACTATGCCCACTTCAGTCTGTGCAACAGTAGGAAAAGTGCTGGACTCTGGAGGGGTAAAATTCACTATTCCCACTTCAATCTATGCAACAGCAGGGAAAGTGTTGGAGTTCGAAGGGGTGACATTTTCTATTCCCAATCCAGTCTGTGCAACAGTAGAGAAAGTACTTCAGTTCAAACACACAACATACATGAAACATAACCCAATCAATTTATAACAAACTAAATCTTTTAATACAAACTTTATCAATTAACCCCAAAAAGATTATATATACAAAAATAAAAAACAATTAGGCAATTAACATAATTATGTAACTATTTGTTTCTTACTGAATTAACTTACTCCCCCATTCCTCCACACACCTACAACCCACACTTAAAATATAACAAAAGTACATAGATGTAACAAAATTAACATAATTAATAACTAATTGAATATTTGTGAATTAATTAATATATAATTATTTAATAAATAACCAATTGATAATTAATTAATTAATAATGACCTTCCCACCCTAGACTCCTACAAGCCCAGCGACCCGCACTTAACAAAAAACATTTTTTTTTAAAAGATTACAGAATTTACAGAATTACTAATCAATTAAATAATTATTGATGCATTGTTAAATTTTTAATTAACTATTAGTTAATTGACTTCCCACCTCATACCCCTACAAACCCAATAGCACAAAGTATATAACTTAAAAAATATGACACAATTAATATAATTAGTAATCAATTAATAAATTAATTATTATTTATTCATTAATTATGCTTCAACAGCTTCCTACCCCACACCCCTGCAAACCTAGAAATGTGCTACGACAATATAAATTACCATTATAATTGAATAAAAAATGATACATCACTTCACATTACTGGCTATATTTAAAAATATTATTAACATGTGGCATCTGTGCTTCTGTGCTTTCCGTGATGTCAGACTCCCATGGTAACCAGGGGTTCCATGTCCAGGCCTTGTATCCCAGGTGATGGAATTGGGCTGATTCAATTTACTGAAGGCTGTTACCTACACTGGTTGGGACCTTGGATGGATTCTTCTTATTCGCCATTAAATCTGTATACCTTCACATTAACCTGCCTCCTGCCTGATCCTTTCAGCTGTATCTAGGATCTTACATAACAATTATACAAACAATAATAACACACAAAAAGATAATTACAAAACAAATATTTTATAACTATATTCTTGAAAACGATATTTACAACAACAATATTCTTGAAAACGATATTACTTACCAAAACAAATTAATATTCTTGACAATGATATTTTTGTATCACGATATTGTTTTCGATATTCCTGCAACCGATATTTAAAACTCAATATTTCGTCCAAATACTATTAATCCAACTACTTAGTGACACTTTCATACAGCCTTACAAACACTTCCCAATATAATCAATGACTCTCTAAAATACATCTTATTTTAAACTTTATCAAGTACTAACAGTCGTGTGAGTTAAGGATGACTTTGTACAGTGGTCAGAAGGCAGCACCTAAACTCATAAGTCCCTTAACATTTTAGTTTTATGGCATAATCACTGAGAACATGTTAATCATGTCCCTCCCTCAATGAAGGAAATAAATCTCATATTATTCTATAAGCACATGCATATCTGTTTTATGCCAGGCTGTTCTTTCATGCACATTGCTACATAAACAGAGCTATTTAAGCAGAACCACGACAGTCCCATTAGAGAGGCCGATTATTTGAATGGGTGAAGATGATCATAATGCTCATTATGAGTCTCTCCTGTGACCAAATATGCGGATAATATCACTGCATTGTCAGTGACCGCAAGTCCATACAATTACGAAGTATTAAAAGCATTTATGTCTGCTAGGTATTTATTTTTATTTTTGGAGTTTTATATAGCGCGAACATGACCCTTCCGGGTATCAGAGAGCTGTACATATAACCATGGAGTCATACAATAGCGATAAAAGAGAAAAATAAGTGACAATCAGAGAGGGAATTATCATGAAGTACATATATAGAGTAAGCTGTTAAGCATATCAGTTCCAAGATCCTCTGGAGTCCACCCAATGAGAGCAAAGCTGAAGAAGGACCATCGCTCCTGGAGAAGGAATCTGTGCATCAAGAGCTGCTTTTTTGATTCTTTTTTTAAGTAAGCAGATGAGTTCCGGAAGTAGAGTGCTCCAAATTCTGGGGGTAAGGCCAGAGAATGAACGGTTGTATGTTTTTGTTTGTTTTTAACATCTGTGGTTCCAATAGAAGGGAGTCAGTGGTTCTTAGGGAGCGTGCATGCATTTGTGGATACAAGTCAGGCTGAAATAGAGTCTTTTTCAGATATATATATGCTAATACAGGTGAAATGTTTGTGACTCAAGATCTAAATGCTTTTATAATGGCGTATTTGAACATCATGACTGACTATTCAATAGTGAACCCCGCATGAAGGGTGAGAGTGGACAGATAACGGCGTGGTTTGCCTTGAGAATTTGTGAATTTGCACAAACTCACGAGCCTGTGGCCATTCACAAACTCCTATCAACCCTTTCTCATTCTGATTAAAGAATTTCTAATCAAAGAGCGGAGTAAATCTTCTTCCAAGGAGGGAAGGGATTGGAACACCCCCAAAGTTTAGGGTGGAGGTGTGTGTAGGAAGTTTTTTCCTATGAAGAAATCAGCAAAAAAACGTGACCTCTGTCGGGTACTTAGCTGTACTGTGCATTCAACCCCACATTGGGGAAATAGTTATTAGGAACCATGTCACATGTAGTACACCAGGAAGGCTGTAAGTGGTGCAGCTTTCTTGGCATACTTTTAGGAATGTTTGTTAATTTTTAAAAAACTGGAATATCTGCACTAGTGTGTAGGAGTGCATTGGTGTATATCAGTATTTAATTTGAGCCAGTTCCGGTTCTCAGCAGCGACACCTATTTGTCAACAACAGCACTTAAAACAGTCTACCACATGGTGGCGCTGTTTGTCCAATTTTTAGATGAGCACAACAGACATCCAAGCCATTCTTATACCGCTGACTCTGAGTGGCCAAGAATAGTCTGAATTGTCACACATGGGAGATTGTGATGGTTGGTCGTCACGTTGGTATTGTCATTGGCAGCACTGGAACGGGAAATGGCTGGTGCAAGATGTAGTGTGCTCCTGACGAAGGTACGAGTATCCTTGAGCAGGATGTCACCCAGTCTTAAGGGAGACATAGTGGGAGGTCCACAGGCATTACTGGCGTCCATTGGAAGAGCAGAGAAGATGGATCTTTAATGTTTTTCTGAACTTCATAGCCTGGCTCATGTCAAATGGGAAGCAAATACAAGTTCAAGATGGCGGTGCCTTGGGTGTGAAGGAATGGTCTCCTGAACTGATTGCACCGACTTATAGAGAGCAGAAATCGGGTTTACTGCCAGAGACATTTAAAGGCTATATATTGGTGCACAATTGGCTAGAGTCCTGTGGGCTTTACATTTCCCCTAATCCTTAAGAGGAAAAACTGTAGGGATATTGCACCCTATGTGAGGTTCTCAAAAATTCCTCTAATATCTGCCATATGTCAAAGCATTGTGCCCTCTGGTATTTTATAAGAGGTGTTTTCTTGTAGGGAGTCACATACTGAAGTAGTTGCAGGTATAGCACTGTTATATGGCCAGAATATGGCCTAAAGCAGATGAAGCCCAAGAGACCTTGTTGCAGCGGGCTGCTGATAGTTCTCCGAAGATGTTCAAGAGCTCCTTGTGGGGCGAAGGGTGGGGGAGTTGTTCCACATCATCACTCAGAATTTGCAGGTCACTTTTCTTCAACCCACGCTCGAAATACAGTTGCTCTTGTTCTTCTTATGGATGGGACATGCAGTTCAATCAGTGAGTGAATTGTTTCCTTCAGCGCCTCTTGAGGATTCAACCGCATCATCTTTAGTTCACTGTTTCCATGAGCCATGGATTAAAGTGAGCCTAAAAGCAGGGCCGGGGGTCAGGGCAGTGTGACAGGTAAGGCCTCAATGGGTGCTGGCCTGTGGAGGGGGCGCTGACCTCAGGGGGGCGCTGTGTTTAGCAATAAATTATGATTTGATAGATGATGGGCACTTTTACCCAGTGGTATTGAGAGAATCCAAGGAGGAGGTCATGGGGGTGGGGTCGCCAAAAATGATTGTCGCACCGGGCGCCACCAGTTGCGCTAAAGCCGGCCCTGCCTAAGAGTATATGTTCTTTCTTCTTTTGAATGGTGGCACTTTGTCTGTGCCTTGGAGTCACTTCCTTCAATCTCCTTAAGAGTGCCAGTTGCAGGGAAGTTTGGGGATAACATGTTTCTTTTAGAAAACCATACAATACCACCACTGACTCTACTTCTAAGTTTGTCATCAGGACTGAGGGTGGCATGATGAGTACGGGCAAGTGAGAGTAAGGGTAGATGGAGTGTTGCTGTGGGCAGGCATTGGTGAGCCCTTTTCGGACATGGACCACTATTTCACCTTATTTGACAGTGTCTAAATGTTTCCTAAAGAAGTTGTAAGTGTGACTTTTGTGAATGCGTAATGGTCTAATTTAAGGGTGGCTTTTAAAAGGGCATCTGCCAGAAATCAGTGGCTGCCCCATCCATCCACCGCTCGTGTAGCATGTCTCAGTTAGAGGTTGGCTTTGTTCATTTTGTTTTGAAGGTGCCCTTCGGACACTGTTTTTTGCTTCTTGGAAACAGTGTCCCTTATGCACTGGGAGAAAACGTTCACCACATCAGGATCATCTGCTTTGGGGTTTGTCTTTGAAAAATAAAATAAATAACATCTTGTTCCCCATGTCGCAATTTCGAAATTGCTTCCCCCGTATCTGGGCATGCATTTTCAGTGAAAAAAACTTCACCAAGTAAGTGGCAAACTAACTTTCGGAAGTGAGTCGCAGCGTCGGAGGCAGTGCCTCCAATATTTCAGCTATATGGTGGTCCACCTACCAAATCTTAAATGAGGTTCTAGGGGGCATATTATCAAGGACGGCATTAAAATTATCGCCGCTTTAGCGGCAGGAAACTGCCGCTAAAGCGGCGATAATGGGCTTGATAATATGCCGCAGAGAATTCCAGTAGAAGCCCATGTTCACACCAGAACATGGGCTAAGGCAGCGATAATTTTAACGCCGTCCTTGATAATATGCCCCTAGGGGGCATATCAGCAACAACCGGCGATCATTATTGCTAAGCGCACTTAGCGCTAGGATAATTATCGCCGGCTATCGCTGAATTTTATCGCTGAGATAGCGTGCTATCAGCAAAGCTATCTCAAAAGCAATAAAATTCCTGGCGCAAGCTGTCAAATGTGCGATTATCGCTGGAAATCCAGCAGTAATCGCACAACATTTTGCAATAGCTTGTTGATAGGGCAGGGTGGACTTAGCCATTATATCCACCTTCCATTGGATATAATGGCTAAGTCAACCAGAAAGCAGGCATAAGGAAAGTAGCGATAACCGCGGTTAGCGCTACTTTTCTTATCGCTATGCTTGTTAGCGTGCCCATTGATAATTGGAGAAATGTCGCTTAGCGACATGTCTCCTGTTATTTTGGGAAGAAACTCCCACTTTGCATCTCATTAGAGATGCAAAGCTGGGTGTTACGGGAAAGGGCGCTAAGGCAAGGATTCACGCGATAGCGTGACCTTGCTGATAAAGCGATAAAGTTATCGCCGCTTTTCGGCCAAAAACGGCCGCAAAAGCAGCAATAATTTTATAGCACCGCCTTGTTGGTATGCCCTTTGGTGTCTTATGCATTTAACTAATATATGGCTCTATTTAGAGTTCGCAGTATAGGATTGTAACAGAGTATCCTGTCTGTCAAACTCTAAATAAGGCCCATAGTACCAATGCTGTTTTTTTTATTTAGCAATAAGACTTTGTTTAATAAAGTTTTCTTGGCACACTATAAGCATGCAGTGGTGGGAAAGATTGTATCATAGCATGGAGTACCAGATTTTACTAGACATTGTCTATGGGAAGAGAGAATGTCGTGTGTATGAACCAGTTGCATATACTAATGACAGGCCATGGATAAGATGGGCAGGTCATCTAGGAGGTCAGTAGATAGAACCTCACAGTGCTCCATTGTGTTTGGATTGGGCCTCCCCAACCAGATAACTTCTCATCTTTAGTATGAGTGATTCCAACACAGAATGAACAGTTCCAGTTATTGTTGGTAACACTAAAAAATGCATACTTTTTACTGCAGTTGAAATATGCGAGTCATCATTCGAGTCCTAGAGCAGTTCAGACAATACCAGGCTGCATGATGTAACTCTGTTTACCACAAAATGGACTAGATATTGTTTGCAAACAAAGGTTGCCCATATGTATGTGCCAAAGATGGCCCACGTAACTAAACTAAGCGCCCCCTAAGTGGTTAGCAGAGCAGAGTGCAAAGCCCACTTTGTGCAGTCAATAAATAGACTCAACTCTGTCTTCAAACAAAAACTAAACTTATATCAATAAGGGTCTCTGATCAAAAGGTCACATCTTCATTGGGAATATTTGAGAGGTCCCCACGGTCCCATCCACTCGGTTTGCACTGTTAACAGGATTCAGAAAGGTTTTGCATATCTGACTGTAAATCTAGTGCACAGTATTAATCCAATATCAATCAGGATTTGAGGACTTCTTTACTTGCAGATAGAACTTCTAACAGGGAAAATTCATTACTGGGGGAGGGGCTTTTCAGAAGCTGAAAGGTCCAGGTGCGCATGTGAAACATAGAGAATGGTGAGGGCTAACCAAGCAAAATACAATAGCAAATACATTTCCAAGGTGGAGAGGGAAAGGAAACATCACAACAAATTTAAGGGGGGGGCAAGGTGAAGGGGGTTCTCACCAGGAAAAACGTTTTGTCTGAAAGAAATGCCACATGGAGAAAATAAGTAAATAAATAATGTGCAACTTTTGTTATTAATTGTAATGCATTAATTGCATTAATGTAGCACTTACTACCTTTAACGAGGCGTCGAAGCACTTTTTTCAGGAAGTATCCCAAAAAGGATAAGTGGTGAATTAGTATTCTGAAATATGAAAGAAATTTGAGTGGTGCATATGTTTCTCAGTTATTTGGATTGAGAAGGATAGTGGAGGAATAGAAAAGGGAAAATACATTGCATTTATTTAGCACTTGTTACCCCATATAAGGTGTTAAAGCGGTATTTTGGCAAGTAACACGCTACTCCGAAACCCATAAAGGATAAGTGGTGAATTAGTATAGTGAAATATAAAAGTAATTTGATGGGGTCGATATGTTAGTCAGTTATTTGGTTTGAGGAGGATAGTGGAGGGATAGAAGATGGAAAAAGGTTTGCATTTATATAACTCTTGCTACCCCCTGATGAGGTGTTGAACCGCTTTTTCGGAGAGTAGCACGCTACTCAGGAACCCATAAAGAATTTGTGTGAATTAGTATAGTGAAATATGAAAGTCATTTGAGTGGTGGATGTTAGTCAGTTATTTGAACTGAGAAGGATAGTGAAGGGATAGATGAAAAAAGGTTTGTATTTATATAGTGCTGATGAGGAGTTGAAGTGCTTTTTGGGTGAGTAGTACACTACTCTGGAACCCATCAAATATGCAATTCGTCCATGCCTAGGAAGTTTAGACAATCAGCTGTAGCATGCGTGATGAAAGAAGGATAAATCTTGTGATCTCCACTTGATTGGTTTCAATGAAGACTCCAGTGGATTTTTGAGACGCCCCAAAGCCTCAGAAAAATACGAAATTCATAAGCGCAATTATAAGGTGCATACATTTCTGCCTTTTCAAAAAGCATCTGTGAATCTGTCCCAGTAGTTTATTGAGTGAGCAAGCATTTCCAAACATCCAGACTTTATAGCCAGTAGAAATGCACTGCACTTTCCAGCGGTGTGGCTGCATGATTGTAGAAACCAATATATGTGGTCCCCACCTCAGTGAGAGAATGTGCTAATGCGTTTAAACTAGACATTTTAATATATTTCTGTGCATCTTCAGGGAAACGGTCCTTAACGCCCAAAGTATGCCTTTGAAAACCAGGAAACTGCCCAAAGTTTTCAGAACTTTCTCAATGAGCAGACAGCATCAACGTTTGATTAAAATGCCTCATTAATTTCTGAGCATGGCGTATTGTTTCTTTTTACCTTTGTGGTGTCTCAAAAGAACACCTGTGCTGTTTTCATGGGAGGTCATTTCTCTGATGAGCATTAAACATTGTTAGTGGGGTTCTTTCAATCACGCCTTCCCATCAGTCAGCTGGGCTGCCTTGGAAAGACAGATGGTCGACTTCATCTGCTGCCACTGCTTTTCAGGACACCCTTTCTGCTTGACCAGCTCTCCTTCTGTGAGAGTCTTGCACATACTGATTAACAGATTGGCCTAGGGCGCTCCAGCAGCCTGTTGGTTTTTGGCAGTTTTGCAGCAGGCATCAATGATTTATTCCGCATTCCTTAACAAATGGTTATCGCCTAGAAAGTTTGTATGTTTTTCTTCAAGGTTTGACCATGGTGGGGGTATTTCACCCACAGGGATGGAGTGTATCCACACTCAATCTTTGTGAAGTGGGCATTGAGTGGCACATATAGGCTAGTTGAGGTGGTATCAGTCCTCTGAAGTACAGTCAGCGGCGGCTCCTCCACTAGGGGGGAGGAGCGTCGTCCCAATGCTTTTTCACAGTGCGAGAAGCAGAAAGGTAAAATGGTAATAACGTTCAGCTATTACCATTTTATGTTTGGTTGCGGGTGGGCGGGTGGGCAGGTAGGAGGGCTGCTCTGCAAGCAGGGCAGGGAAGGAGTGGTGTGTCCACTCCTGAATGTCCAAAGACTGTTTGGTCGGCCCCCTGGGGCAGCCCAAACCAGTCATGCGCACTCTGCCCTTCTCAATGGCTGCATGAAGATCATGGCCTCCCCATAAGCCCCTGGCTGGGCAGCATTGTGATTAGCTTAGAGGAGGGAGCCTGGCTGCTTGCGTCCTGCTCCTGCCAGAGGCAGGAGAGCAGGAGAGCAGGAACATAGAAGGCGAGGGACCCGGCAGGCAGAAAGGTAAGTTTCATTTTTTTAATAACTATTATTATTAAATTAAACCTTTGCCCGCGAGACCTCCCCGCGTGACCCCCCTCCCCACACCCCTGTCCATGAGATATGCCGGCCGCAACTGAGTACAGTGTGTAATAAAACACGTTGCTTCACATATTGTCAGTTAATTTTTACCTACAGCAACTCACCTTTTCTATGTAGAAAGTTTGGCATCTATGTGTATACACGCACACTTGAGAGTAGCTTTCATTTGTCCACCACCTGGAGTGGTACACGGGCTCTGGGGTGTGAGGAACCCACTGTATCAGGCACATTATTGATTTTTTTATTCCCCAGCTGAAGTCAGAGGGAGTTGTACTGTTTACCGTGCTTGCTTTAAAACTGGAATGGCATAGTGTGCAAAAAAGGATTTAGGCCCAGATCTCTTTGTGCATTTGTGGCCCTAAGTGGGAAGGGTATGCCCAGGCATGGGTGCAATGCTCACCATGCCACTGGATTCAAGCTAGCCTGGTTGATCAATGGTGATATTCTGAAACCGTTCCCAGGATGCTCGTTTCTGGTCAAGGGTGGACCTGGCCTGGCAGTTCGGGCTGGACTGCTATTATGGGGAGCAGGATGAAGACTGATTTGCATATGGCTAGGTCCAAACTGGCATGGCACGGTGTGCAAAAAAACGATGGATTAAGGACCAGATCTCAGTACTGGGGTGAATGTTTGACATTGTTTCAGCATTCCGTCCATCAATTGTTCTTTTTGCTTTATATCTCATGACATCTTTGCTGTGCGTGTGGGTGTGCGTGCACATGCATGAGTGTATGTGTGTTTTTGTGTGTGGCTATTAAACCAGCCCTCGCCTATTTTCTTTTTGAGATGTGACTAAAGAGTGAGCGTCGGAGTGAATTGCTTGTTACTTCAGGGACACTGCACTCAGACAAATCCACATCTCCTTCTATCTTTCTAGTATTTTTAGCAGATCAAGAGATAAAAAATGGTTCTATAGATATAGATGGCTTGTTTTTGGTGAGCGCTACTTGTAAAGTGAATTTCCACACTCCATTTTTTCCTTACACAACATGCTCTGTTGTAGGTACCAATCAAGTCTACTGGAGGTCTCCATTGAGCATTCTATCACCATGCCAGAGTTCAATATTCCTACAGAAGGTTGTGGAGCTTTTCAAGGTAGCGTTGCTGGAGTGATACAAAACCCTCTGTGTTGGATCCCAATAGACCATACAGAATTCCCCTTGCAGCATCTCTGGATCCAAGCATCAGCCTTTGCCTGCTCCCAGGAAGCTTGACTGAGGTAGACATTTGAGTGTCTTCATGGGTAGAAATTCTCTAATTGCTACACTGTAAATCAGTGAAGTGGGATTAGAGGATGTCATGGCTTACCTTAATCATGTGCCACGCAGTGACACTCTTCTGCAGATCTAGAGGTCCAGTGGCAAATAGTGGCAAAATCTTTGGAACACTATTTGCCCCATCGCTTGTTCTTTAATTACAACTGGACTGAGCCATAAGAAGAATCTCAGGTCACCTCCAGCCCCTGGAAATCCCAGCCTTTGAATTAGTGCAAAGGGTTGATTTTGAAAGACTAGGGTTGCTGCATATACACAGTGCATGAAAAGATGTCCGAATAAATAATTCTACCCACTTCCGTGCACACATTAATCAGTTTGAACTCTCATCCCCTGATTTCGATTGATCACTCTTTGTTGAACAGTCATGCAACTGTACAATAACACTCCTACAAACTTTACAAGCTTCATCCTTCTGTCTCTAACTGGCACTTGTAATGATTCATATTCTTAGTCTGAGGCTGTGTTTTTGGTCAGCCTAAATCTGTCATTCTCGCTTGGCTTATCATTCAGTACACATGTTCCCCGTCTGTGCTTGACCAAGGGGGCAGGCACTACAATTACGCTGCTCAACTGCATCAAGATGGCCCACAAAGTAGTACTGATGGCTGAACCACTGAGTAGGTGAACCGAAGGGGTGCCCAAGGTTAGTCCTTCTGTCGGGGCCTGAAGTTTGCGCCCAAAACAGGATTTGCAGCCCACTCGTAATTTGTTTCAAATGACCAAAGACGCTGTTTTTAAGTCATGCCAAAGTACATTTGGACAATGCTGCTGAGGGCTATTAGTTACTCTAAGACCAATAGGACAACCCAATCTTCCCAAAGAGTATTGGTCTACAAATGGCTCTAAATGTTGCATGCGGGGCCTGGGTAGGGCCGCACGGGTCAAGCGCGCTCAGTAGTCGCGCTGCGCAATTAACTGGAGGCCCACACACTGGTCGGGTTGGCAGCAAAATGCCTAACGCGGTTACGCCCCGTTTATTTAACTGCACGCTCCGCCTTCCAGCGCTAGAGTGAGGGCTGGGTATTTCCAGCACGTGCATCAGTGTGAAAGGCTGGCACACTAACTCACCACATCCCATCCCAACTTAGTCCTTGACTGGATTCCAAGTGCTTCATAGTACACTTACTTGACAGGCAAAGTCACTCAGTCGAGTGCTCGGCTTGGGGTTGCTCCTCAGAGCATACCTGTGCTGGCCACAGCTGGACATAGGCGATCCGCTGAGTGGGGGTGGTGTCTCTGGGGGCCTTTGTGTCAGCTCTGGGGGCCTTGTTGGGGAGGCAGACTCTGGCTGGTAGTCCTCTGCCTCTTCAGGCTCCTCTGTAGTCTCCCTCAGCACTCCAGGATTGCTCACTGCTTCGGGGAAGGGTTCAGGATTGACTACTTGTTTGAACCATGAGATGCTGCGGGTGATGACTTCCCCTCCTTTTTCGACTGTCACCATGGTTACCTTCACATCGGCCACCGTCCAATAGCCCTGTTCATATCGGGTACGGAACTTGCCCCCTGGCCTCCGGTTTCTCATGAGGACGGTGTCTCCCCATCGCAGCTGGCGAGACATGGCTCTTCTGGTTTGGCTGGCCGTGGCATTGTGTTGTTGCCTTTTCTGGAGGGTGCCTTCTTCATCGAAGGGAGGAGGCGTCCACCCTGGGGCGATGGGGAGGCCATCACTGCGGGGACCATTGAACATGAGTGCCGAGGGGGTGTGGCGCGTGGAGCTTTGAGGGGTGCTCCAGTATTCCCGCAGTAACTTCTGTAGGTGCTGGGCCACGGCGATATGGAGAGCTTTGTTGATTCTCCTCATAAACCGTTCAATTTTGCCATTGGCATGGGGCCACTGTGGGGTGATGCGCCTGTGCTGGATGCCATGGCGCTGCATGAACTCCTGGAACTTATGTCCCTGGAACAGGGGCCCATTCTCACTTCGGAGCTCTTCTGGGCATCCAAACATGGCAAATATTTTTCCCAGCATTGGGCCAACATGGGAGAAGGCTGTTGAGGGGACAACCTCAACAATCCCATACTTCGAGTAGCTGTCGATCAGGGCTAAGATAACTCTACCATCCGGGAAGCTCCCGAAGTCCACGCTCAGCTTCTCCTATGGATTCTTCCCATGCTCTTCGGTGTGAATGGGAGTGTGTCTTTCAGGCCCACTTGTCACCTGGCAGGAGGGGCACCGCCAGACCATCTCTACGACACGGGCGTCCATGCCCAGGAACCAGACTTTCTCCTGCATGCGGGCCTTCATCTTCTCTATCCCTTGGTGCCCTCTGTGGGCGAGTTGCATCGCTTGTGACTGGAGTGATGCGGGGATCACAATCCGAGAGCCTCTCAGCAGAATGCCTTTTTGGGTGACACTCAATTAATTCTGGACCCTCCACATGTGTATCAGATTCTGTTTCTCTGGGCCTGCCCATGAGTTGGCGGATTGTAGGAACTGACGCCAATGCCCTCCTTGGACTGCCGCTCGGACCTTGGCGATGACAGGGTCTGCTTCAGCGGCAGATGCTACCTCCTCAAGGGTCAGCGCTCGAGGGCACGTGAGTGCCGAGATCATGTTCAGGTGGGCCTCCATGGGGTCAGTGCTCAGTCCATCACATCCATCTTCCGCTGGCCCTGGGTGCCTCAAGAGGAAGTCGGCAGGGTTCTTAGCATCCGGCTGGTACGCCACATCCATCTCGTACTGCTGGGGCCCAATGGCCCACCGTTCAATGCATGGCAGGGGTGAGGCGCCGATCCTTTAAACAAAGGTACTAGGGGTTGATGGTCCGTAATGATCTTGAAGGGGTGTCCACATATGTACAAATGAAAATGCCGAAATGCCCACAGGATGGCTAGGGCTTCCCTCTCAATCTGGGTGTAACGCTTCTCGGTTGGGGATAGTGCCTTGCTGGCATACGCTAGGGCTGCCCATCGTCCTGGCTCCTGCTCCTGGGTAAGGACGGCTCCTAGGCCTACGGGACTGGCGTTGACTAGTATTTCAGTCCATTTGGCGGGGTTGAAATACACCAGCATGGTGTGATTGAGGACAGCACTCTTGACCGCTTGAAATACTGCTTCTTCGTCGAGGAGCTACTGCTACATGGTATCAGCTCCCGTGAGATTCCATAGTGGCTCCGCGATGGTAGCTAGGTCTGGGATGAAGCGGTGACAGTAAGTGGCCATCCCGAGGAAGCTGCGGACATCAGCCACTGTAAGGGGTGCGGCTGCAGCTTTGATGGCCTGCGATTTCCGGGGGTCGACCTGGATTCCATTTTGAGTGAATGTGTATCCGAAGAATTTGATTTGTTGTTGGAACAGCAGGCACTTCTCCCGATGTAGGGTGACCCCGTGGTCATGGAGGCTTTACAGCGTGGCTCTCAGGTGTCGGTAGTATTCCCAGCTGTCTGTGAGTGGATGAGGATGTCATCACTCACTTTTAGCACGTCCTGTGGCCCGGCCAGGATCTCTTTGACTGCATTCCAATGAACGACACTAGGATGTCGTTCATTGGAATGTTCGGCTGCCTTAGGATGAAGCCTCGCAGAACTTTACTGCGGATCCCCAGAATCAGCTGGGCCCTGATTTCTTCTGCTGCTCTGTGCCCTATGAGGTGGGTACTCGCGAGCTCCCTCAGTCTTGCGTGAAACGAGTCTTCTGACTCTCCTTCCCTTTGCCTGCCTCAACTTGAAATGTTCGGAATCAGGATTCAGTTGCGGGTCAAAGTGTGCGTTCAATGCAGCTACTGCTGCTGCATAGTTCTCCGGGGGTCCAGTGGCGGGGAGGTGTTTGAAAAGAAGGTAGATCTCCTCCCCCGCGTAGTGGAGAAGTAGGGAGCTTTTGACGGCACCGTCGATCTCCCTGGTGACGATGAAGTAATTCTCCAGGCGGCGAGCCAGATCTGCCACCTTGGCGAGGCCGTAGAGGGGTCTGCTGACCCACTGAACGGGGGCAGGATGCCTGAGGGCGGTTGTTGTGAGGTGGCCCTCACTGGTGGTTGCGCTTCCACACCCTGGTCTCCCATAATGCTGGCCGATGGGGAACCTGTACATCAAAGTGCGCGAGTAGTGTACCAAGAACTGGATCTGGCATGTGGGCTGGAGGGACCAACACTGCTGGGGTCCTGCGTGGGCAGCTTCTGCTGGCGCTCTCGTGGCATGTGGGTGAACTCTGCTTCGTGGGGAGATGCCTGGGTGCCTCCCTCGCAAGTACCCCACTGCTGGCATAGGCGTGTCGTGCTGCACCCCTGCCAGGTACTCCTTGAGGGCACGTGGGAGGCCTCCTACCTCGTGGTGGCATCTGGCTAGTGTGATGGTGGACCTCAGTGTGGACTGCACACTGTAGAGGATGTGCTGCAGCAACCACCTGCAGGGTGCCTTGAAGCATGGGTCGTTTCGCTCCTCATCGCCAGTGTTACATGCGGGGTCTGGGGAGGGCCACAAGGGTCAAGCGCGTTCAGCAGTTGCGCTGCGTAATTAACTGGAGGACCACACACTGGTCGGGTTGGCGGCGAACTGCCTAACACGGTCATGCTCCGTTTATTTAACTGCGTGGTCCGCATTCCGGCGCGAGGTCCGGGTATTTCCGGCGCGTGCATCAGCGTAAAAGGCTGGCACGCTAACTCGCCACACTAAACACAAAATATCCCCTGAAGGAATTATTTAACAATACAATTAATTATTTACAGTGAGTGGTAACCCTAGTAGGATCCAATCACAACATTGAATTGGACCACATATCAATTTGTCTGCTTATTCATTTTTTGTAACTTTTTCATGAACATTTAATGATAATGCTCTAACAATATGCCAGTACAAAAGGGGGTGGTGATGGACGGGGCATCAGAACCAAACACTCAAACCCAGTCAACAGATCTGGGTTTGATCCATCACCGTTCTTTAGCCCACTCTGCCACCCCAGTTCAGACATGGCCATATGCAAATCAGTCTGACCCTGTGCCTCATGGGAACAGTCCAGCCCGAACTGCCAAGCCATGCCTTCCCTGGACCGGAAACAAGCTTCCTAGGACCGGTTTCTGGCATTTCAGCTGTCTTCAGCCAGGCTTGCTTGAATCCAGTGGGAAAGTGAGCAAGGGACTCACGTCTGAGCATACCCTGCCAACTTATGGCGAACAAAGCGGTACAAAAAGGGGTGGTGATGGACGGAGCATCAGAACCAATCAAACACTCACACCCAGTCAACAGATCTGGGTTTGATCCATCACCGTTCTTTAGCCCACTCTGCCACCCCAGTTCAGACATGGCCATATGCAAATCAGTCTGACCCTGTGCCTCATGGGAACAGTCCAGCCCGAACTGCCAAGCCATGCCTTCCCTTGACCGGAAACAAGCTTCCTAGGACCGGTTTCTGGCATTTCAGCCGTCTTCAGCCAGGCTTGCTTGAATCCAGTGGCAAAGTGAGCAAGGGGCTCACGTCTGAGCATACCCTGCCAACTTATGGCGAACAAAGCGGTACAAAAGGGGGTGGTGATGGACGGAGCATCAGAACCAATCAAACACTCACACCCAGTCAACAGATCTGGGTTTGATCCATCACCGTTCTTTAGCCCACTCTGCCACCCCAGTTCAGACATGGCCATATGCAAATCAGTCTGACCCCGTGCCTCATGGGAACAGTCCAGCCCGAACTGCCAAGCCATGCCTTCCCTGGACCGGAAACAAGCTTCCTAGGACCGGTTTCTGGCATTTCAGCCGTCTTCAGCCAGGCTGGCTTAAATCCAGTGGCAAAGTGAGCAAGGGACTCACGTCTGAACATACCCTGCCAACTTATGGCGAACAAAGCGGTACAAAAGGGGGTGGTGATGGACGGAGCATCAGAACCAATCAAACACTCACACCCAGTCAACAGATCTGGGTTTGATCCATCACCGTTCTTTAGCCCACTCTGCCACCCCAGTTCAGACATGGCCATTTGCAAATCAGTCTGACCCTGTGCCTCATGGGAACAGTCCAGCCCGAACTGCCAAGCCATGCCTTTCCTGGACCAGAAACAAGCTTCCTAGGACCGGTTTCTGGCATTTCAGCCGTCTTCAGCCAGGCTTGCTTGAATCCAGTGGCAAAGTGAGCAAGGGACTCACGTCTGAGCATACCCTGCCAACTTATGGCGAACAAAGCGGTGCAAAAGGGGGTGGTGATGGAAGGAGCATCAGAACCAATCAAACACTCACACCCAGTCAACAGATCAGGGTTTGATCCATCACGTTCTTTAGCCCACTCTGCCACCCCAGTTCAGACATGGCCATATGCAAATCAGTCTGACCCTGTGCCTCATGGGAACAGTCCAGCCCGAACTGCCAAGCCATGCCTTCCCTGGACCGGAAACAAGCTTCCTAGGACCGGTTTCTGGCATTTCAGCTGTCTTCAGCCAGGCTTGCTTGAATCCAGTGGCAAAGTGAGCAAGGGACTCACGTCTGAGCATACCCTGCCAACTTATGGCGAACAAAGCGGTACAAAAAGGGGTGGTGATGGACGGAGCATCAGAACCAATCAAACACTCACACCCAGTCAACAGATCTGGGTTTGATCCATCACCGTTCTTTAGCCCACTCTGCCACCCCAGTTCAGACATGGCCATATGCAAATCAGTCTGACCCTGTGCCTCATGGGAACAGTCCAGCCCGAACTGCCAAGCCATGCCTTCCCTTGACCGGAAACAAGCTTCCTAGGACCGGTTTCTGGCATTTCAGCCGTCTTCAGCCAGGCTTGCTTGAATCCAGTGGCAAAGTGAGCAAGGGGCTCACGTCTGAGCATACCCTGCCAACTTATGGCGAACAAAGCGGTACAAAAGGGGGTGGTGATGGACGGAGCATCAGAACCAATCAAACACTCACACCCAGTCAACAGATCTGGGTTTGATCCATCACCGTTCTTTAGCCCACTCTGCCACCCCAGTTCAGACATGGCCATATGCAAATCAGTCTGACCCCGTGCCTCATGGGAACAGTCCAGCCCGAACTGCCAAGCCATGCCTTCCCTGGACCGGAAACAAGCTTCCTAGGACCGGTTTCTGGCATTTCAGCCGTCTTCAGCCAGGCTGGCTTAAATCCAGTGGCAAAGTGAGCAAGGGACTCACGTCTGAACATACCCAGCCAACTTATGGCGAACAAAGCGGTACAAAAGGGGGTGGTGATGGACGGAGCATCAGAACCAATCAAACACTCACACCCAGTCAACAGATCTGGGTGTGATCCATCACCGTTCTTTAGCCCACTCTGCCACCCCAGTTCAGACATGGCCATATGCAAATCAGTCTGACCCTGTGCCTCATGGGAACAGTCCAGCCCGAACTGCCAAGCCATGCCTTTCCTGGACCAGAAACAAGCTTCCTAGGACCGGTTTCTGGCATTTCAGCCGTCTTCAGCCAGGCTTGCTTGAATCCAGTGGCAAAGTGAGCAAGGGACTCACGTCTGAGCATACCCTGCCAACTTATGGCGAACAAAGCGGTGCAAAAGGGGGTGGTGATGGAAGGAGCATCAGAACCAATCAAACACTCACACCCAGTCAACAGATCAGGGTTTGATCCATCACGTTCTTTAGCCCACTCTGCCACCCCAGTTCAGACATGGCCATATGCAAATCAGTCTGACCCTGTGCCTCATGGGAACAGTCCAGCCCGAACTGCCAAGCCATGCCTTCCCTGGACCGGAAACAAGCTTCCTAGGACCGGTTTCTGGCATTTCAGCCGTCTTCAGCCAGGCTTGCTTGAATCCAGTGGCAAAGTGAGCAAGGGACTCACGTCTGAGCATACCCTGCCAACTTATGGCAAACAAAGCGGTACAAAAGGGGGTGGTGATGGACGGAGCATCAGAACCAATCAAACACTCACACCCAGGCTGAAGACGGCTGAAATGCCAGAAACCGGTCCTAGGAAGCTTGTTTCCGGTCCAGGGAAGGCGTGGCTTGGCAGTTCGGGCTGGACTGTTCCCATGAGGCACAGGGTCAGACTGATTTGCATATGGCCATGTCTGAACTGGGGTGGCAGAGTGGGCTAAAGAACGGTGATGGATCAAACCCAGATCTATTGACTGGGTGTGAGTGTTTGATTGGTTCTGATGCTCCGTCCATCACCACCTCCTTTTGTACCGCTTTGTTCGCCATAAGTTGGCAGGGTATGCTCAGACGTGAGTCCCTTGCTCACTTTGCCACTGGATTCAAGCAAGCCTGGCTGAGGACGGCTGAAATGCCAGAAACCAGTCCTAGGAAGCTTGTTTCCGGTCCAGTGAAGGCATGGCTTGGCAGTTCGGGCTGGACTGTTCCCATGAGGCACAGGGTCAGACTGATTTGCATATGGCCATGTCTGAACTGGGGTGGCAGAGTGGGCTAAAGAACGGTGATGGATCAAACCCAGATCTGTTGACTGGGTGTGAGTGTTTGATTGGTTCTGATCCTCCGTCCATCACCACCCCCTTTTGTACTGCTAACAATATGCCAGACAATCACATAAATGAATTATTTCTTTTCATCAACCTCTGGTACATGAAAGGCCGCTTGAGCCCTGTGCCTTTCAAATGGCACACAGCTCGATGCAGTGGGCAAATGAACCCAAATTTGCTATTTCTTTTCTGCGTGCCTTGTGTTTTTGATTGGTAAAACTCGTGATAAATGCGATAAATAGATCAAATTCATTTTGAAATAAACAATCCTATCAATAATGTCACATTTTGCAGAAGAGTAAGGATGTAAAATGTGTTTCGTTGGGAAAAAAAAATCTACGTAGTTACTGCTTTCACTCAATTCACATCGACACTGTGTGGAACACTTAGGAATAATTGTTCCAGTTGTTGGCAGTGATACGCTACATATGGCTGGAAGTACAGTACTTGTCTTTTGCAAAGCATAAAAAAACAGCCTGAACAGGCACTAGCACTGGCAGGCTGGACAGGTTTTAAATCCAAAACAATGGCGCAGTTTTTTTTCTCTCCGAAAAATCCTCTTAACATGCCATTTCTGCCCACAGAAAATACTCTGCAAAATAAGTCTTTGCTGGGTAATGTACTCGCTTCATGAATATCCAAGCCTCATTTTGTGTGCATGTAATTACTGGGTTGAATAGCTTGATAAAGCGAGATCATTTTTTCTAATAAACGTGGGTGGAAATGAACGCAGTTTAGCCTTCCCAAGCTCCAGCGATTTTCTTTGTCGAGCAGGTGCCTGGACTTAATATTTCATCTTTTGACTGCAATGTTCTCGCGCCCCTACAGAATCTACTTCTGAAGCAATTTATAAGAACGTGCCGCACGTTTACGCATGCTGTTGGGCATCAGCGTTCACGCGCGCTACGCAATAAGAGCTCTTCCCATCTTGACAACGTTTTTCCCCCTCCTCCCTCGTCCACCTCTCGGATTTACCGATGCAAAGCTAAATGACGCTTAATACCTGATTCTTAAAAACACCCAACTCAGAAACCTCCCACCGTAGACTTCCTGACTCCATATTTATGGAGATTTCCAACAGGAAATTGCAAAATGTCCCCTGGCTGTCAGTGAATTATTTGTAAAAGTATAAGTGCCAGCAGGGCCAGACTGGCTGTTGCAGGCACTGTGCGTTTCCCCAGTGGGCCCCCAGAGTGACAGCTGGTTTTAGACCCCTGGGGGGGCGTTTTTGTTACTGGGGTCCGGTTTTGCAGCAAGCTTTCTGAAAGCAGCAGCACCCCTCCCCCTACCCGGGGCTGGTTGAGCCCTTTGCCAGTTCCGGTTTCGGTCCCCAGTCTGGCCCCGAGTACCAGGGCCCGGACTTTTGCTTAGAAGCCAGTTGCTGGTGCTATCATCGGTCAGGGTGCTGAATACCAAAGCTGCATAGTCTTGAGTCCACCTGATGCCTCTCTCATCCACTACCACACCCTCCCAGACACTTTATCTCACTCTTGCAAGTTCTTTTTCATCCCTGCTTCTCCCTTTGTCGCTATTTTTCAGTCCTTCTCTTCCTCCTTCTTTCTTCCTTGAGTGCTTTTCACTCTCTTGGTCAGAGTCTGAATGAAGAAAAATAAGTGCTGGTCCCTAAAAATGAGTGCCAGTGGTCCCCACCTACAACCACTGCAACAAATTAAGCACTGCTGGTTGTGCTTGGAAACATGCCTGTCGCAATTTCCTCCCCTAAAACATAACGTGTATTTGTAAAGTGCACGGTCACCCTGAAGGGTATCTTGGCCAAATTGCACGTTCACCCAGAAGGGTATCTTGACGCTGAATAACAGATGTTTATTGTTACCCAACTCAATTCAACTCATTTTATCGACCTCAGAATGATGAGTGAATCTGCTAGGATTTGAAACTGAGCATGAGATCAAACACAGGCCCTTACAGTCGACAGATTAATCCACTAAGCCACTAGACCCAGACTTTACCTGGTAAAGTTTTGTGGGTTCCGTTTTTGCATGCGAAAATACACCGACAGAAAAGAAGAACAAAAGTAGAAATGTAGTACCTAACATTTTTCTGATATTTTCTCTGTGGAGAAACAGGCAACAAAAGTGCAAAACTATCTTGTGCGAACTGGAAAGGTTGGTTTGCAGCCAATAAAAAAAAACTCACACATGTGTTCTTCAAACGTACATACGCAAACAGCCTTGTAAATGAGGCCCTAAGTTTAAAGAAATCCTTTTGGCACGTTTTGGATGCCAGGCCTTTTCTGATTGCTGCACGAACCCTGTTTTACAGGATAGGAGTTGGCATTGTCAGTGGCATAACAAAGGCCCCCATAGCCCCCGCAGTGCAGGGGCCCTCAAGCTCCAGGGGGCCCCCTCTGCACAGTACCCTGTCCTGAGAGCTCCTGAGTGAGTCCAGAGGCGGACCCCTCTATGCACTTTGCAGGGGGCCTCCTCAAGTTTCGTTAAACCACTGGGCATTGTTGACTTCTATATAACTGGAGATTACTGTGAAGAGAGAAATAAAGCTGTAACTGCTAAAAATCCCAAAAGTGATTTGTGGAAACAGCACAGTTATACTAAACAGAATCTAGTATGGATGATTGGAGGCTTCGATTAAAGAACTGTTATGGTGTGACAAGATGAGGAACAACAAAAGTGAAATGCTAAAGTCTAGCATATCCCTTTGTCTTTTAGAAATAAAACTACATTTACAAATTCTCCAACTTCCCAGTCAAATTTAAATTTTGATTTTTGTATATTTTGAGTTCAAATACTTAATAATTTGTCGGTTTATTTGATGCCTACTTGATTCTATATTGTTGTATATGGTTTTGAAGTTCAAATCGTTTTCTAAGCTGGGGGATTGGCGGCATCCAGAAGTGATTTAGTGGGGTCAACAGAATTCATAAGTTTAAGAACTACTGTTCTAAAATGTTGCTTTGTTTGATGACATCTTCTTGACTTTTGAAATGCAGTGTGACATTATTCACCAGAATGTCCCTTTGATAGAATGATCAGAGGTGGTGGATTCACCTTAGAGATCACACCAATACTAGGAAGAGTCTCTGAGGAAATTAGGAGCAGGGCAGAATTGAAAGATTTTCAGAAAAAACAAATGTTACTTTTTTTTGAACAGGCAACCTCTTGGAAATGCTATCATAATCAAATATCTTGAGTTACACTCAAATCAAATCAAACAAAGCTTTATTTCGATTGTATTGTAACAATCATGAAAAGCACAGATAAAAAACATCACAAATTAAAAAATAGATACACATTTTTGTCTGATAGAAAAAGTACACTCAAATAAGGATGATAAAAGCCCTGCTGAAGACAACATCTGGAATCCTGCAACTTAATCCACAGCAAGCCCCATAAAAAGGAAAGCAACAAAAGCAAGGCAGTCAAACCGTAATTAAACCTTCCTATAGCTGAGAAATATTGAAACGAGATCTGAAAACGCTCCATTGCCTCCCAGTAGCCTATCAGTTGATTTGGGGGCCCATATTCAAAAGACTTGAACAATACATTTGACCAAAACGGGCCAAGAACCTGAGCACTTGCAGGCAGAGCTTGGCATCTCCTTACATTTCATCCAAGCTCCTACAGTCAGTAGTCTTAAAGTGAATCATTCAATGAAGTGGTATAAACACCGCGGGATAGCTTTGAGACTTCAAAACTCAGAGCTCTACAACGCTGTGAAACCAAGCATGAGGGTAAAATCTAACCACTGGCGATTTAGCAGAGTATTGAAAGCTACCCTGATCAAGAAGGTCAGTAACAAAGACAACACAGAGGAGCTATTGAGCAATACCAGATACAACAGTAGTTCTTAAACATTTGAGTTCTCTGGACCCCCACGTAATCATTAATGGAACCCCAGGGACCCCCATTGAGCCATTATTGGATTCTTCAGACCACCGCCTAAGCAATTTCGTTGATTCGCACCGCAAAACAATACACAAAGTTACGGAAGCAAGCATTCATCAAGCAAACAAATGATTCAATATTTTAATTAATTCACAAACAAACATAAAAAAATCAACATTTTAATTATATTGAGAAGGATGGAACTTTTCTAAAGTAAATTGAGGTCACCCATCATTCATTCCATATTCTGTTTGATGCACTTGCACTGCTCCCACAAATTAATCTGAGGATAGCAACTTAATTTTGGGCCTCTAATTTAAAATTCCTTCACATGTGCAGAATGTTTTAAAAGTTTTGATTTACATTTTGCTTCTTTAGTGATACATACTTTAATAATGAATGAATTAATACAATTTTATTTTCTAAGCAGTTGGCGGACTCCCTGATTAGACATTGCGGACCCAAAGGGTTCCATGGACCACAGGTAAAGAACTGCTGGGTTGTATATCTACAACATTTTGCGGTTGATTTACTTCTTAGCATTTCAACTGCAAGCTGCCACTGTGGTGAAGATAAAACTACCACCGCACTGGTAAATGACAGTGCACCCCATTTAACCTTTCCATTATTGCATCATAATATTTGTCTAAAAGGTGGCTCTGCCATCATTATGGGAGCCACCTCTGTAAATGTATGTCATACTAATTCCACAATGACCAGGCAACATGGTGGACGCGCCACCATAATATGTGGGTACTGAAAATGAATGCCCAAAGCAAGGATGCATTTTCAGACAGACAAAACAAGTGTACCTGATATTTTCTTTCAACATCTTAGTTTCACAGCTATGGAATTCAGAGAAAGAACTCTATTTTTTTCGTTTGACCTGGCATCTTTTGGAGTTATTTTCCCTTTCTTTTTGCTTCTGTCCTCCTGTAGGGACGCCCTTGGCATGGCCCTTACAATAGTGAGTCGCAACCCTATTTTCGAGTCGGTAGTAGGTAACTGACTCGCAAAATAGGGTTTGTAAATAGGGCAGACCTATTTTACGGTCGCAAACTGGCCGATTGCCCAATTGCAAACGCACAAAATGGCCATACATCTGGCCCTCAGTGCGTAAAAATCCTGTAGTAGAAAGAGTTAACAAACATTTACTTTGGACATTTTCATTCCTCACATTCATCGAGTCATGTCTACTGCTAAGCTCCATCTTTCTACTTGACTGAAGAAAATAAACACACATTTCTTCATTGGCTCGCAGCTTAGGGATAGGCAGGTGAGTTTAGGAGCAGTCAATCTGTCTGTTGAGCTTGCTTACCAACAAGTTCTCTTGGAATGACCTTCACACACCATCCAGCTTAATGCTTGCAGTGAGCCAATGTCTGTGATCCAATTTGTGGTGGGAATGTGGCCTGAAAAAAAGGAAATCTTCAAGTCTCAGCAAGGTCACATGGTGTTGACGATTTTCTTTTTGACCTCTTTGGGTAGGGTTTTCTTCGATATGGGTATGTGCGAGTGTGCATGCAAGGAGAAGTTTAACTGCAGGAGATGCACTGCTACTCAGAGCACAAGGCAAGCTACATTTCTAGAGACCATGAAAGAAGCTGACATTTTAGATTGTCCTTTCCATAGTGGTAATGCATCTGACATCAGACATATTTCTGAAGGACTTCTGATGTCTCATTTGCCACTTGTGTGTGTATCAGAATGTATGTATCCATGGAATACTTCAGAGAGTTAGACAGTTGAGCGCTGTTCTCTCAGGAGACAGGTGCAGCAGCTGAGTGTTCGCAGGAGACAGTCATCATATCTTGTGGGTGGTAGCATGACAGCCCAGGTCCTCCAACAGAGAGGAAAAGCTAGTTCCGAGGGGATCCAAGAAATGGATGTCAGACCTCGACTCTCCAAATCCTTCATTAGACACTAAGGGGCTGATTATGATGTTGTTAGGAAGGGCTCCGGATGGGATTCAGTAATGTTGAATCAGATTCGGAACCCTTGTTTCCTACCGAATCGTACAGTTTTCCCAGTGACTGATTACAATGCCCAGAAACCATTCGAGCAGACCGCATCGGTTCCGAAAGGCATCCGGACAGAGCTGATTCGTACATTTCTATGGACACGGTTTCCGGACGAGCGATGACGATGACCGATTTGGACAGCCGTTCCGATTTGGTTTGCCTCAGACGAAACGGCTTTCGGAATCGGTCTTTAGGGGCCTGTTGCAGGCCCCCTTCACCCAGAGGCATCCGAATGGGGCCCGTGGGGGTACCAAAGGGACCCCTCTTCCCAACCATGCACAATGTAGCAGGCACCATGGGGTGCCCGCCACAGGGTGCAAGGTTTTACCCGACCACCCCTTTTTTCAATGGGAGCCTGTGTTCATGTTCGGAACACAGGTCCTATTGAAGTCAATGCAAGTGCGGCCGAACGATGTTGGGAGGCATCATGATCGGTCGTCCGGACTCACAGGACCTGATGCGTTTGGAAACTAGTCCAGAACAGATTCATTCAGGACAGTTTCCAAACGACATCGTAATCGGGTCCTAAGAGGGTGACACACAGCAAGTCATCATTTGAGGCTATCAACCTGCAGGTAATTCCGGGCGCGGGAGTTATTTTAGTTCACAATAGAAGGGAGAGCACAAATGTGAACTGCACACAGACTTTGGGCCCAGCCATTGCAAGCTAGCCTTGCATTTACCACACAAGAACTTCAGGCACAACTCATCATTTAGCTTGACCATTTAGGGGTTTTCGGGGATCTGGCCTCATACCTGCTTCCATAATGCAGTTGCTACTGCACCCTTTATTGAATTACTACCCCCAGAGTAGGTGCATGACCTTGTAGACTTGCTCCACTGAGGAGGGAGGAGGTGATCCTGACCATGCTGGAGAGAAAAGAGAAGAATTGATACCTCACCAGAATATATATTTGAGAGACCAGTGCTAGAAGGAGTGTGGTGGGAAAAATGTGTATATGGTCCTTGTGTGAGAAATTGCATCAGGCTTTTTGAGGAGATGCAATGGTTTATAATTATTAGTTCCTTTTCTGCATCAGGGGCATAGGATTAAACTTTTGGAGAAAGTCATCCAGTCAGCTTTATATGACTGATTCTTAAATGGCAACAGTGGCGTAGTAAGGGCTGCAGTTGGCCCAGGGCGACCGAGTTTTGGGAGTGGCTGGCTCACCAACCCCACTCACCCCCCCAGTTCTTACCTTCAGCCATTGGGCGGCATGCACAGGATTCAGGCTCTTCAATTCCCCCGCCGCGGGCGGCAAAGGCAGGGACCGTCACGGGCAGCATAAAGCCTAGCTAAGCTACTTAGTGGCAAGACACACAATATAAGGTTTCCTGGAACTGCAATGAGGATGAAACCACTATAGATATTATGCATTAAACCATACCTGCAAATTGAGGATTGTCACCAGAGGGGTATAAAGGAACACTAAGTCTTCCCCCTTCAATTCAGGAACTCCGGTGTGCGATGATGTGCTGTTATGTTATTGATATCTCATAACTCTTGTATAAGTGCTAGTTTAAGGTTCTGGTGCCTCCATGACACTCATTTAGGGCCCCTGCCAGCCGAGTGGGTGCACTGGTCAATTCGGCCCCAGGCATAGGAGAGTCCTAATTACGACCGAATAGAACAGACATATGTCCTCTTGAATTGTACCAAGACATTATATGTTGATGTCTGGATAGTAATGCCATACCTGCATTTCCCTTGGCACCAAACTCATGCCAGTTCAACACCCAGCTGGTACCAGATCCTGGTTCCTACTGCTGCCTACTACAGTTATTAGGATCCTAGAGGTCTCAGGACACTGGAGATTTGTAAGGCAGGAGTGCACCAAAGCAACTCACTGGGTTCAGTCAAACCTCTGGCGAGCATCCTAAAACCAACTCAAAATATATGTTAAAGTCAAAGTAAATATTGAGGCTATTTTGGGATTAGTGCACGGTTCCCTTTACAAATCTCCAGTATTCTGCGACCTCTAGGCTGAAACCGGTCCTAGGATACTTGCTTCCAGTCCAGGGAGGACCTGGCCTGGCAGTTCGGGCTGGACTGTTCCCATGGGGCACAGGGTCAAGACTGATTTGCATATGGCTGGGTCCAAACTGGAGTGGCATGGTGAGCAAAAAAAATGGATTTAGGCCCAGATCTCTGTACTGGGGTGAATGTATGACATTGTTCTGCATTCTGTCCATCAACAGTTCTTTTTGCATTTGTCACCCTGAGTGAGACGGGTATGCTCAGACATGAGTCCCGTGCTCTCCATGCCACTGGAATCAAGCTATCCTGGCTGAAGAGGGGTGAAACCCTGAAACCAGTCCTAGGATGCTTGTTTCCAGTCCAGGGAGGGCCTGACCTGGCAGTTCGGGCTGGACTGTTCCCATGGGGCACAGGGTCAAGACTGATTTGCATATGGCTGGGTCCAAACTGGAATGACATGGTGAGCCAAAAAACAATGGATTTAGGCCCAGATCTCTGTACTGGGGTGAATGAATGACATTGTTCTGCGTTCTGTCCATCAACAGTTCTTTTTGCATTTGTCACCCCGAGTGGGACGGGTATGCTCAGACATGAGTCCCGTCCTCTCCATGCCACTGAAATCAAGCTATCCTGGCTGAAGAGGGGTGAAACCCGAAACCAGTCCTAGGATGCTTGTTTCCAGTCCAGGGAGGACCTGGCCTGGCAGTTCGGGCTGGACTGTTCCCATGGGGCACAGGGTCAAGACTGATTTGCATATGGCTGGGTCCAAACTGGAATGGCATGGTGAGCAAAAAAATGATGGATTTAGGCCCAGATCTCTGTACTGGGGTGCATGTATGACATTGTTCTGTATTCTGTCCATCAACAGTTCTTTTTGCATTTGTCACCCCGAGTGGGACGGGTATGCTCAGACGGGAGTCCCGTGCTCTCTATGCCACTGGAATCAAGCTATCCTGGCTGAAGAGGGGTGAAACCCTGAAACCGGTCCTAGGATGCTTGTTTCCAGTCCAGGAAGGACCTGGCCTGGCAGTTCGGGCTGGACTGTTCCCATGGGGCACAGGGTCAAGACTAATTTGCATATGGCTGGGTCCAAACTGGAATGGCATGGTGAGCAAAAAAACGATGGATTTAGGCCCAGAGCTCTGTACTGGGGTGAATGTATGACATTGTTCTACATTCTGTCCATCAACAGTTCTTTTTGCATTTGTCACCCTAAGTGGGACAGGTATGCTCAGACGTGAGTCCCGTGCTCTCCATGCCACTGGAATCAAGCTATCCTGGCTGAAGAGGGTTGAAACCCCGAAACCGGTCCTAGGATGCTTGTTTCCAGTCCAGGGAGGACCTGGCCTGGCAGTTCGGGCTGGACTGTTCCCATGGGGCACAGGGTCAAGACTGAATTGCATATGGCTGGGTCCAAACTGGAATAGCATAGTGAGCAAAAAAAAGATGGATTTAGGCCCAGATCTCTGTACTGGGGTGAATGTATGACATTGTTCTGCATTCTGTTCATCAACAGTTCTTTTTGCATTTGTCACCCCGAGTGGGACGGGTATGCTCAGACGTGAGTCCCGTGCTCTCCATGCCACTGGAATCAAGCTATCCTGGCTGAAGAGGGGTGAAACTCCGAAACCGGTCCTAGGATGCTTGTTTCCAGTCCAGGGAGGACTTGGCCTGGCAGTTCGGGCCGGACTGTTCCCATGGGGCACAGGGTCAAGACTGATTTGCATATGGCTGGGTCCAAACTGGAATGGCATGGTGAGCAAAAAAACGATGGCTTTAGGCCCAGATCTCTGTACTGGGGTGAATGTATGACATTGTTCTGCATTCTGTTCATCAACAGTTCTTTTTGCATTTGTCACCCCAAGTGGAACGGGAATGCTCAGACGTGAGTCCCGTGCTCTCCATGCCACTGAAATCAAGCTATCCTGGCTGAAGAGGGGTGAAACCCCGATACTGGTCCTAGGATGCTTGTTTCCAGTCCAGGGAGGACCTGGCCTGGCTGTTCGGGCTGGCCTGTTCCCATGGGGCACAGGGTCAAGATTGATTTACATATGACTGGGTCCAAACTGGAATGGCATGGTGAGCAAAAAAACGATGGATTAAGGCCCAGATCTCTGTACTGGGGTGAATGTATGACATTGTTCTGCATTCTGTACATCAAAAGTTATTTTTGTATTTATAACTATAGCAACATCATTGCAGCTTTTGGTAATACAAAAAAATGATAAAGTACAGGTGATAGAACAAAAACGTTCAACACATACAAAGAACAGGGACAATACAGATAGCAACAGTGCAAGCTTCCCTTTCTAACCGATTAGGTTCAACTGGAGAATGCATGCTGCAAGCTTGTCTCTTTCAAAGAACAGGTACAGATGTGGGTACAAAAGTGGAAAATCCCCTTCTTCATAGAACAGGGACAGTAGAGCAGCTGCAGTGCAAGGTTTCCCCCTCGCAGGACAGCTACAGCTCGACAACTTCAAAATCAGCTTCTATACCACAGAAGGCAGATGCAGCTCTAGCTTTCCTTCTCTGTAGATTATATTAGCATGACAACTGTAGTGCAGGCTACCATAGCTTAAAGACCATTTTTAGTAAATGTATGAGTGGCAAGTTGCTTACAAACTGATTCTTAATCCACTTAGGGCCCGGTAAAGAGTCTGGCAGTCCGTAAAGGGCCGGGTTAAGAGTCTAACTCATGGGGAACCACAGCGGCGGTCTCCCGACCACCCTATTAAAACTAGGGCAGTAGGACCACCATCCCCCCCCACAGCCGACAGGAAACTGCCGTTCCCTGCAGTATTGTGGTGGTCAGGAGGCCGCAATATGCTTGGCTGGACTGCCGCAATCCCGCCAAGCATATTACGAGTTTCCTCTCACACCAGCGGTGTAATGGAGGTTCCTCGTCCATAAACACTGTGGTGGAGAGGAAACAAAGGGGGACCATCAGGGCCCTTTGTGCCACCGCCACATGAGATGCACACAGGGGGGTACAACATGTGTACCCCTATGTGCATGCACCCTAATTCCTGCATGACATGGACTTTTCAGTCCATGCCTTGCAGAAACTGTTTTGGCATGCATATTTTCTGAGGGACTGCCATGGGAATGCCAAAACCCAGCCTGCCAGACACGAGAAAATTCCTAATCTGGCAGGCAGTCTGACCACGGCTTTAGTGGTGCAGCGGCAGGGTGGACATGGTGCTCCACTGCCAAAGTCGTATCGGGCCCTTGGTGTATAGGTGGATGGGTGAATGTGGGAGTGGTGTCACCACTCTAATACATATGACATTCCATGTCAGTACACATACTGTTACTCTCTTTCACTCCTTCTGCTTTCATTTGTAAGGCTCTCAGTGATGTTACTGTAGCATTCTGAAACTCCTTTTGCAGGGACACAGAGTCCTGCTCTCCCTGATGTAACTCCTGCTGTTTTCACATCCTTCAGTGTTGCTGCTGTCAAATCCTATATATCCTATTGCTGACATTCTCATGTGCATATGTTAAAGAACCTGAGATCTCCCAGGTTGGTGATTTTGCTATATGTATATGGAGACTTTCCTACTCATGGTGTGAAAGGAGCAGGGGCAAAAGGGCGTAGCCTATGCTACTCTTATATTGCCTCCCTCCATGCCTCCTTCTAGATTCTATATTTACTAACTCTCTATAACATTCTTCCCTTTCTCTTACTCTCCCTCTATATCCATTCTCTCTTTTCCTGCAGTTTCTCAGTTTTACTATATCTCTCTCAAGTTAATCTCTTCAGCTTTTGTTTACAGTAGCGGCTGCTACAGGACAGGAGTGGTGGGTGCAGCATTGTAATTGGTCTGAGCACTGTGTTTCGGTGCTCAGACTGGGGCTGGGATTCTTTGCATGTTCCTCACCAGGCTGTGTGATGCAGCCTGGTGGGGAACATACAAAGTGTGCATGACTGTTTGGCCGGCTCAAGAGGGCCAGCCAAGCTTTAACCCCTTCGCTGCTGCGGACATTCCGCTGCAGCGCTGGGGGGGGGCAGGGGGGCAGCGCGGTGGGCCTGTGCTCATGACGGAGCCGCTCCGTCATGAGCCACGGTTGAGCTGTGCTCATGACGGAACGGTTCCGTCATGACTCCGCCCATTTGCGTTGTCCCCCCGCACAGGCGGGGAAACAGCACCGCGTAGGCGGAGCGGCCGCCAACGGGCGTGTCATGACGGAACCGTTCCGTCATGAGCACACGGCAACCGTGGCTCATGACGGAACGGTTCCGTCATGAGCGGGGAAGGGGTTAATTCACACTTAAGGAGTGCAAACAACTTCCCCCCCCCGCTCTAGCCAGCCCTGCCCTGCGAGCCACTGACTTTAATAGGGAAAACAAATTATACTAACGATACTATTATTAGCATTTTATTTTCTCTTTTAAGCAGTGGGGCGACGCCCCTCCTTAGTGGAGGAGACGCCTCTGTTTGTTTATCTCTCTTCTCAGTCTTGTCTCATTTTCCTCTTGTTTTTCCTTCTCTGTCTCTCTCTTACTGGTTCCAAAACAACTCTCTTGGACATACTGTTTGACATACTCTTCTCATGATACCCACTCTCTGACCCCCTCTATGACTCACTTATCTCCTCTCCTTCTCTTGCCTATGTCTAGCTCCTTCTCCATCACCCATGGCCAGGCAAAGATGCCTGCCTTACAAGGTGAAGGGCATCCCCTAGTAGCGGCAGCCTAAGCATCTACATAATATTCTTTCCCACCCAAAACTGTTCCTGCCTTTTCTGTGTACTACACCATCGTCTCTTTCTCAAAACTCTTTTCTTGGTATATTTGTGTTTATTTACCCTCCTTCCTCTTCTTAAAAGTGCTCCCACACATTTCTGTTTTTCATCCTCTCGCTTTCCTTTCTCTCTCACATACTCTTACCCACCAGCCTCAGATTTTTCATTATCACAATCGTATCTCTGCATTCGCTGACACCCTGAACCTTAACCCTATCTTTCATTCTCATCAAGCTCACTGCAAACCCACTACCCTCTTCATGACCGTCTTCTCACTATGCTCTCGCATACCTTCCTCTTACTACTTTCTTTCATATTGTTTCTAGTTTTCGTTCCTTCTCTCACCCTTCTCTAATATTCCTCACGTGTCCCTCTGTGCTCCTCCTATTCTCACTCACATTCACTCTCATACCCGGCCGTGTGACAGAATGACTCCCTTTACACACACAAATAGCCTTCACTCTCAAACCCTCCTTTCCCTTACAAAGTCCTCTTACTTGCCCTTCTCACACCTTAAACTCATTTGCACTCCATCTCCTCTCGTTCATGTCCATCTCTTTCCTGTGTTTATCTTCTCACACACGTTTCGTTTTTCACTGTCTCACTTACATTGCTGTACACACGCCACAATGGCTGTGATTTCTGGCACTCCCTATAACCAGCACAATTGGTGAGTGATAATTTTTCATATTTACGCTGACTACACACTTTGGGAATGTCAACATCAGAAGCTATGCTGATGAATTCTAAAGAGAAATCCTATGCTGTATTGCATGCCTAAACCAATGCTGTGATGACTTTGATAGATACGTTTTTATTGCACAATTACTTAAAATAATTGCAAGTGGTTACATAAAAGGACAATTAAAAAACACCTTTTGTCGTTTTATAAAAACATATATCAATTTATAATCCTTTTACTCGTAAAATGTGATGACTTTGACATGAAACATGGAAATTTAGTGGTGAGAAGAAGCAAAACTATTGTCTGGGGCCATTTGCAATTTGCTAGACCATGTGCGATTCTTCGGTTTCCAATGTATGAAGCAGGAACTTTAACCTATGAGGTCTGTGTCATTAGGAGCAGCCCAGCCACCTCCATAGTAACTACGCTCAAGCCTGGAACATAATGCCAAACTCTTTGAAATAGTTTTAATTGGACACGCACTGGGTGTTGGGGATCCCACCATCGGTTTTGCAGCAGTTGGTTCACGGCCTGCATTGGTAACCAAAAGCAGCCCTGACAAGAAATGTTCAAACCAGTACCGGCTGAAATGACCAAATCAGACCCATTCCCTTCCCCTGTCTTCCTTTCCAATCTCACTCCCTGTGTTTGACTTTCTCTCAGTGCTTAATTTGAGCCGGTGGTTTCCGGTGATCTGCACCAGTACTTAATTGGCAGTACGGGCACTTATGACAGTCTGCCACATGGTGGACTGTTTGTTTGATGTAGAGTGATCACAACAACAGTTGTTTACTAATTCAATATACCTTAAATATGACTATTACCTGCCACCCATGCTAATCTTATAGATTTGGAGGCCTGAAAAAGTCCGAATTGTCACTCTTCTAGGAGTGCGATGGTTGTAGCTGGTTTGGTACTATCATTGGCAGTGCTGGCAGGTCAAATGGGTGATGTAGGCTGCAGTGGCCCTCCCGAGGAGGGCCCTGGCACTTTTTTTTTTTTTACAAATTAAGCCCTGCTTTACCTCTTTTTTTGGCCAGCTGTGCTTGCTGCCATACACCCCAAAGCTGCAGACAGAGGCAGCGGCCAATGACCTTCAAACCTGGCCTGTAATGGCTCCAGCCCCCAGGCAAATGCCCCACGGAATAAAGGACCAACTTGGGCCTGTCCGTTCAAAATGCTGAGACCGCCACTGCACCGGTGTCTTTGTTGCAAACTAGGACCACATTGTACGCGGACTCAACTGGTAGAAGTTCCAGGGTATGTCCCAAACAACCCTAAGTGACACAAGTTACACAACCTCCCCTCCTCCCTTTTATATTACAATGGGGCTTGCGACGAATAAAATGCAAGCCGGCAAGGGAGCTTCACCTTCTTTTAATTTTCACAACAGTAAATGCATTAAATCACATTTTCAAATAAGCCAGTGTGCACGGTAAAATATATATATGCGGAATTGTTAAAAGGCTGGAATCTATTGGTGTAGAGTTGGATGTGTAAAAACATAATAACCTCCTATCGTTTGGGGAGTATTAGAGTAAAACGGAGGAGAGATTTCTTGAATAAGCATAGTCGTGAAAATGCTGCTGTTCTCAGACTGGGTTTCTCTTTCCCTTTTGCAGGCACGAGCATCTTTACGGTGTACGAGGCGGCATCGCAGGAAGGCTGGGTGTTCCTCATGTACCGAGCCATCGACAGCTTCCCACGGTGGCGTTCCTACTTCTACTTCATCACCTTGATTTTCTTCCTCGCCTGGCTCGTGAAGGTAACTCGGAGCTCGGTGCTGTTCGCGTAGGCCTTGCTCTGACGCTGTTCCCTTTCTTTCGTGCACTAAGATTTCTCAACTCTATGCTCTCTTCTAGAATGTCTTCATTGCTGTCATCATCGAGACGTTTGCAGAGATCCGAGTGCAGTTCCAGCAGATGTGGGGCTCCAGGAGCAGCACGACATCGACAGCTACCACACAGGTACTGCCCCTGCAGTCCAAGCTACGCCCATGGCAACCTTGATGGGAAACTTTGGGGCAGCTTTACAAGCCCCTTGCGACACTTTTGCGCCGCCGTTGCGTCATTTTTGTGAAGCAGCAGCGGCGTGAGGAATGCACCACGTCGTGACACATTTACAACGTGACGCATCTGGGGAGATGCGTCACGTTATACCTGCGTCAGGTATAATGTATGCAGGGTGGGTGTTCCCCCACAGGAAATCCTCGTAAAAGTGACGCAGTGACACTGCGCCACTTATTCGACGCCACTGCGTCAAAACCTTACGCCTGCTTGAAATCGGCGTAAGGAGTGACGCAGCACTATAGGTATAGGCCTTCCTGAGGATTGCTGGAGTCGCGTCGTGCTTGCGACACGCCTCCAGCAATGTGTGACCTTTGCTCCAACAGATACGTGATGCATCTGTCAATCCTTGCGCCATGGTGCATCGCATTGTAAATGCAACGAAACCATGGTGGCGCAAGGGTTTTTTGCGCGACACAACGAAACTGACGCATCTGTGCTATAATACCGAGATGCATCAGTTTCTTAGAAATCTGCACCTAAGAGGTTTGGGCTGCCATTTTGGGGGTGGATGACTTTGGAAGACTGCTGCACAGTGGCATGCAACCGGGCAAGGCTCATAAATGCAGGTGCTCCTGATTGAGATGGTAGACTTTCTTGGGTGTTCCCAATTGTTGGCATGTTGTTCATGTCTCCTGTATTCTATTCTACAGTACAAATTGTTTATTTTCTGTCTTTGAAAACATTCCCATTGGTTACATGTCTTTAATTGGCAGCGATGAGACTCTCAACTGCATATCCATGTGCAACACGCTTACACCCCAAAACATTATTTTTAATTTCACATGTTTTGACAGACAGCAGTGCTTGCCAATTCGGTGGCCTTCTTTTCAATTTAGGTTCTTGTGCGCCAACTGATGTGTGAGGTTCTGGGTTTAACCAACACCGTCTCACTGGGGGAGAATGGGACATTCAACCTTCCAATGGCCTGCGTAAGTGGCATGGATTAGACTGAACCTAGAGGGAGAATTTTTACTCAGATGTGTTGCATGGGAGCTGGAGGAGCTGATCTTGCCTGGGATTTAAAACTATGTCAAAGGTTTTGGCTATGGCTGCTTTGCAAGGTGGTAGTGGGAGGCAGATTGTAAGGCTGTTACTGACCTTCATGTAACCTGTGCATGATACTGTGTTTTTTTGTGCACTTTTCGGTCCGAGTAACGATGAGCGTGTATGCTCGAGAATCTATGTTCAATTCGGACGCCATTAGACACATTCTTATGGCTTGTTATTGTGATGAAGACGGACAAGCCAGAAAAGCCTGAGCGGATGCATACAGCGAAAGGCCACCATCTTGGAATAGGCAAAAATTGAGTCTTGTGAATGTTATAAAACTATTTCCACAAATGAAATGTACCCAATAGCCTTGATTTTATTTCTATTTGTGGTGAGGTAGAATTACTACAACTACCTCTGTCTGGCATTCTATTGTAATGTCATATTGTAAGAGTGGAGGATGTTGTGCTCTTTTGAATGGCCTAAGTGGGTGTGAGTCTTCACTTGCAGAGTTTGTTATTCTTCAGGCTCTTTTCTAGGGTATGTTGGTCCTGAACTAGGTTCTAATAGAATAGAATGCCTGTATCCATGGTTTCCTCATTCCTTGCCTTCCTGCATATGGGACAAACCTATCTTCTTCCTGTTTGTGGGCGGAAACGCGTCTCTTTTTGGTAGTACTGAACATTTGTTGAAAAAAAGGAGCTGCTGCTCTGTGCAGTGGTGAATATTTCACAAGACAGCAGTCGATGGGTTTAAATATTTGGTATACTATGCATTATGTATTTGGTTTACCGTGCATTATGTATACTATGCATTATGTAGGATTCTGTCCAACCTGTTTTCGTGGGAAGGGTTATTGATAGTCCGTGTTTCGGGCCCATACCTGGTGAGTGTGGTTACACAAATAACCTTAGAATAACTCAGTGACCCAGCTGCTACCGATTGACAGCTGATCTATCCTGAGCTTTCTTGGGAAATTTACTGCCTGCTCACATTGTCTCGTCTTGCACTCGAGTTCCACAGAAACATTGAATATTAGTTTTATAGCAGATTTCCACTTTATTGTATTGATTTTGGTTTAGAAATGCCGTGTCTGCGCAGATCAACAGTGGTAGTGCAGAAACATTTTTTGAAAAATCGGTATATATAGAAGCCACAGTTTATTTATGCATTTATTACGACCCCTCATCTTCAAATTGTACTTAAACATTAATAATGCAGTAGATGAACCGATTTACTTTTAATGTAGCCTAAATATTATAGTTTTGCTTTTCTCCTCAAATGCCCATTTACCACCTCCCTTTAGCAACTTCCATCTTTGATCTGCTCTCGCATCCTTGTAATCTTACAAAGGAACACAATATATGAACTTAATAACTGGGGTAAAAAATGCTAAATTTAACATGACGTGCCTTTTGGGAAATTTAAAGTCTGCTCTGCCTGTCCATTTCAAGGTGAGAGTCTTCTCCTGTAATACATAGCATACTCGCTCTCGCAGAAGATAAAATAAATGTTATTTTCTATTTTAATTGGAAAAAAAGCATACCAACAACCTTGTCCTAAAAATAAATGCAAGAAAAAAAAATATAAAAAAAAATAAAGATTTTTTAGTAACCCTGTCTCACATATTTATGGGATAACGCCCACTTTCTCAGAGACAGTTTCACCCAGCAGCGTGGTGCATGCCTTGTTCGCACTACTGTAAAGCTGTTATCCACTGCTTGGGAGCCAGGTCTTCAAATATGATCACATATATATGAAAACTGAGATGCAGGATTACTGTACTCAGGTTTTGTTATCTGTCCAAAAGTAGGCTTCTCTGCAGGGCTCAAGATGCACGAAACTGGTGTGAGGTTGCGATAAGGAGACATTACTGGTAGGCTTTAGGAAATGAGAGATTAGGATATTTCTATTATAAATACATTTTTTTTTTAAAACACCCGAATGGCTTGCTGGAGTAACGTGGATGTGCTTTCCTCTACTGGTGCTGGGAGATGATATATCACTCTTGCTGCGGGAAGCCATGAATGGAAAGAAAAGGGCTTTGCATGTGATTTGACTTGTTGGCATGCCCAGTACATTTCTCCCTTTGAATTTGAGATATATTAGCTCCAGAGTAAATACCTCACTTAGACATGGCAACTTTTTTTCGGATGGAACTCTGTGTGAGAGCAAGATGGGCTGAAAGACGCTAGAAAATCCACATTCCGGCCAAGGTCTCCACTGAAAACAATGGAAATGTAGTTATAGTCATGTATCCAACTGTAGGATTAATGGAGCTCTTCCTACTGTAAACAAGCAGATGGAGCACTCCGGAAGGAACAGGATTTTCTGGACTACTGTCAGACTACTGTCAGGGTGTGTAGTTGGAAGGGTGTGGGTGTAGTTTGTTTTGTGTGGAGGAACACAACTAAGGGCTCTGTCAGGTTGTTGAGGACCTAGAAAGGGAAGAGGGACTATGGTACATTCCCCTATGTTTCAGTTCAGATGTAGCTTGTTTTTTTAAAGTAATCTAACATTTGAGAGTGTCCTTAGAACTTATTTCAGCAGAAGTTGTAAGTTTTGAGTGAATCTGGAGGGTGTAATGCAAAGTGCAATAGAGAAGACATAATAACTATTGTGTGTGCATATGACACTAGCTAGGCTATTTCTAGCACGGTAGTGTTAAAGCTTGCAGGAACTGGTAGAGGGTGGACTACTCCTGTTTTTATGGATGCCTTGAACTGTGATGCTTGATTTGTGATAGTGGGTGCAGTTGGTCAGGCACCAAATTTATTTTTGAGGACTATGGCAGGTTTTTCAGCATCAGACTTTGTCCCACGACCATAGAGAGGCGGGAAACGCAAGAAGCACTTGCAAAGCCACTAGGTCCCGCCTATGCAAGAGCTATTGGCTTTCCCATTATGTTTTAGCAATGTTGTACACCAGAGTGGCTGCTTTTCAGCATGGCTGAAGGTTAGCAGGGTAAAGGAGAGTGGCGTGGAGTGGAGTTTCATAAAGTGGAGTAGAGTGGAGTGTTATGGAGTGGAGTAGAGTGGTGTACAGTAGAGTTGAGTGGAATGGAGAGGAGAGGAGAAGTGGAGTGTCATGGAGTAGCGTACAGTGTTGTGGAGTGTCGTGGAGGGAGTAGAGTGTCGTAGTGTGGAAGGGCGTAGAGTTGAGTGGCATAGAGTGGAGTACAGTGTCAAGTTGAGTAGAATGTCATAGAGAGGAGTGGCATAGTCTCATGGAGGGGTGTAAACCAGAAGGGAGTGGCATAGATTGTGTTGTGTATAGTGGAGTAGATAGTGCTGTAGAGTGGAATGCTAGAGCGGAATAGATTGTCATTGAGTGGAGTGCAGTAGAGTGGAGTAGTGTGTCACAGAATAGAGTAGAGTAAACTGGCATGGAGGATGCTAGGTATATTTAGGTTCCCTCTAATTAGGGTTGCATCGCAGGAGTAGGCATTTTATTGTCATGTATTTTATATACTTGCCTGTATTAATGATTATAGCAAAATGGTAGAAATCTACCATCGTTTTACTTTCTTAGTGCTTCTAATCATTTATATCTGTTACTGTCTAATGGTTGTTTCAGCACACCTATTTTACACTAGAGTAACAACTGTTCAATCAATGCTTATTGAAAAACGTCCATACCGTTTATTCTGTTTCTCTCTGAGACTAAGTGAGCACGAGTGACTGAGCAAAAAGTAGTACACTGTTTCCACGATCCTGAGGGATCAGGGTTGTCATGTTGGATAGTTTCTAAGAACTATTCTCTCCTTGGTAAGAGGAGTTTCTAGTGGCACTGTGAACTAGCTGGTACACAGGGCAACATACCCTGTTGGGGTGTCTAGAATCAGTCTGACACCAACCGTACAGTGTGTGTTGTCTAAACGTGCTGATCCTTTATAGGTTTTTTAGGAACTATACGACAATAGAGTGGCGAATCATGGAGTGGAGTGTCGTGGACTGCGGTAGAGTGGAGCAGAGTGGCTTAGAGTGATGTGGTGTAAAGTACAGTGATGCAAATTAGATTGGCGTAGAGTTCAAGGGCGTAGAGTGCATTGGTTTTGAGTAAAGTGGTATGGAGTGCATTGATGTAGAGTGCAGTGACATAGAGTAGAGTAGAGTGCAGTGGCATAGAGTAGAGCAGTGCAGAGTAGATTGCAGTTGTGTAGAGTGCAATGGCATATAGAGCAGTGGTGCAGAGTGGAGTAGAGTGGTGTACATTGAAGTGGCATAGAGTGGAGTGGTGCAGGGTAGAGTGGAGTAGTGCAGGCTATAGTGCAGTCGCATAGAGTAGAGTGGCATAAAGTGTAGTGGCATTGGGTGTAGTGGCATAGAGTGCGGTGTGTAGAGTTCAGTAGAGTGGCATTGAGGTGAGTGGTGCAAAGTACATTGCAGTGGCATAGAGTGCAGTGGTATAGAGTGCAGTCATGCAGAGTAGAGTGTCAGATTGCAGGGTAGTAGAATGCAGGATTTTAGAGTGCAGGGCTGTTGAGTGCAGGGTTGTGGAGTGGTGCAGAGTAGAGTACTGCAGAGTAGAATGGTGCAGAGTAGAGTGGTGCAGAGTAGAGCAGTGCAGAAAGCATTGATGTAGTGTACAGTTGTGCAGAGTAGAACAGTGTGGCATAGAGTGCAGTGACATAGAGTGCAGTGGCATACATTGCAGTGGCATAGAGTAGAATGTTGTAGAGTATAGTGGCTTAAAGTGTTGTGGTGCAATGTAGTTGGCATAGGTGCAGTGACATAGGGTGCATTGGTTTTGAGTAAAATGGTGTAGAGTGCAGTGGTTTAGAGTAGAGTAGCGTAGTGTAGAATGCAGTGGCGTAAAATGGTGCAGCATAGAGTGCAGTGGCATAACGTGGAGTGGCTCAGAGTCGAGTAAAGGGGCATAAAGTGCAGTGGCATAGAGTAGATTGTTTCAGAGTAGAGTGAAGTGGAGTGGTGCAGGGTAGAGTGTACTGGCATAGGAGTAGTGGCATAGAGCAAAGTGGTATAGAATAGAGTGGCACAGCGTTGATTGCAGTGGCTTAGAGTGGAGTGGCACAGGGTAGAGTAGAGTTGAGTACAGTGCAGTAACATAGAGTACAGTGGTGAAGAGTAGATTGTTTCAGAGTAGAGTAAAGTGGCGTACAATGAAGTGGTGTAGAGTAGAGGGGAGTGGTATAGAGTACATGCATAGAGTGCATTGGTGTAGAGTAAAGTGTTACAGAGTGGAGTGGTGTAGAGTGCAGTGGCAAAGAGTTCAGTGGTGCATAGCAGAGTGGGGCAGAGTGCACTGGCATAGAGTAGAGTGTGCAGAGTAGAGACGCGTAGAGTGAAGTGGCATAGAATGCAGTGTCAGAGTTCAGTGGTGTACAGTAGATTAGAGTGTTGTAGAGTGCATTGGCATACAGTGCCGTAGAGTGGTGCAGAGTAGAGTGGCATTGAGTTCAGAGGCAAAGAGTGGAGTGCTGCAGAATAGAGTTTTGTAGAGTGAGTGGCATAGAGTGCATTTGTGTAGAGTGTGGTGGTGTGCAGTGGCACAGAGTAAAGTGACATAGAGTGCAATGGTGTAGTATAGAGTGGCATATTGTGCAGTAGCATAGAGTAGCATATAGTGGTGACAGTGCACTGCTGCAGAGTAGATTGGGAAAGAGTGCAGTGGTGGAGAGTGTATTGGTTTTGAGTAAAGTGGTGTAGAATGTAGTGGCATAGAGTGCAGAGGTGTAGAGTGCAGCAACATATAGTGCAGTGGTGTAGAGTGCAGTGGCGTACAATGCAGTGGTGTGGTGTGGAGAAGCATAGAGTGGAGTGGCACAAAGCGGAATGGAGTGGCATAGACAACAGTGGCATAGAGTAGATTGTTTCAGAGTAGAGTGAGGTGGTGTAGAGTGCAGTGGTATAGATTTAGCGTCATAGAGTGCAGTTGTGCAGAGTAGATATGAGTGGCGCAGAGTGGATTGGAGTAGAGTGGAGTGGCGTAGGTGGAGCGATAAAGAGTTCAGTGAAGTAAAGTTCAGTGGCATAGAGTATCATAAAGTAGAGTGGAAGAGAGTACAGTGTTGCAGAGTATACTGTCATAGAGTGCAGTGGTGTATAGCAGAGTGGCGTGGAGTGCATTAGCATAGAGGCTGTTGTGTGAAGTAGAGTGGCGAAGAGTACAGTGTCACAGAGTAGTGTGGCGTAGAGTGTAGTGGCACAGAGTATAGTGCAGTGGTGCCGAGTGGAGTGGCATAGAGAGCAGTGTTGTAGTGTGCAGTGGTCCTAAGTAGAATAGAGTGGCATAGAGTGCAGTAACACACAGTAGAGCAGAGTGAGGTAGAGTGCAGTGGCATAAAGTGGCATAAAGTGCAATGGTGCAGACTAGAATGGCATAGAGTGTGTTTGTTCTGAGTAAAGCGGTGTAGAGTACATTGGCATAGAGTGTGGTGTTGTAGAGTGGAGTGGCGCTGAGTGCAGTGGTGCAGAGGGCAGTTGTGTAGAGTAAATTATTTCAGAGTAGAGTGCAGTGGTGCAGGGTAGTTTAGGAGGGGATTGGCATAGAGTGCACTGACGTACAGTGGAGCGGTAGAGAGTAGAGTGCATGGCGTAGAGTGCATTGACATGGAGTGCAGTGTTGCAGAGTAGAGTGGCATACAGACGAGTGGAATGGCGCAGAGTGGTGTTGAGTGCAGTGGCAAAGAATGCAGTGATGCATAGTAAAGTAGTGTGGGTTAGAGTTCATTGGCATAGAGTAGAGTGGAGTGGTGTAAACTAGTGAGGTGCAGAATGGAGTGGTGCAGAGAAAAGCGCACTGACACAGTGTGGAGTGTAGTGGTGTAGTGTGGAGTGGTACAGAGTAGAGTGCAGTGGTGTGGAATGCTACAGAGTAGAGTGGAGTGGGGTAGTCTGGAGTATGCATGGCATGGACGCATACTGCCATTACAGACAACACATCTTCAGTTAAAATGACTATTACATTTGCACTCGCATAACCATTTACTGCTAAATGTATATAGTGCACAAACAATAATGTGTGGACATGTCATCACCCAATGTATGAATTTGACCATAAGCACAGTTCATTTACAGATTTTTGCGATGTGCCAGAAAAAAAAAACATTTTAAGCCTTCCTCAAGCAGCCCTCAGTAGACAGCATGAGTGTCACATAAATCCTCTCACTTTAAAGTCAGAGAAATCAAAATAAACACCATGCTTCCTGGAAGACAGCCTGACATTTGACCTCTGTCTTTGAATGCACAGCAAATGCTAAAAGATAAGAACCAGATTTAAAGGTCTGTTTACAGAATGTGAGTTTGTGGAAGAATACAGTAAATGAGGTTTTGGCAATGGGAGGTACAAACTCGAGCTGGACTGCCTAAAGCAAATAAAGGCATCTAATACAAAGCTAGAACATGTGAGCTACAAACCACAAAGCCAATGGTAAGCAAAGAGTGGAATGCATTCCTAGGCAAACTTTCTGAATGTTCCCAAAATGTCTTTACCAAACCAAACAGCTGCACTGTATGGTAGGCAGAGACCTAGAAAGAGTAAGAGAAAGATAAGAAAACAGTCCAAAAGGGCAAAATCAGGAATGAAAAAGAATATTGAAAAATGGGATAAAGAGAAAGGATCTGTAGGTAAAATGGAGAAAGAGACATGTGGTGGAATCAAGACTAGGCAGCCTTGGTACTCGACACCAAAATACCCCGGCACCCTACTGCACTGCAGAAATGATGGAAGGATATATGTGAAGAAAATACATTTTGCAGTGGATGATGGTTGCACACAGACTGGCTACTGAGTCTCACTCGATTTTCAGTTTCACCTGGACTTTCTCCACTGTCAATGTGACTGTTGTGAGTGCAAGACAGGGATCTTTATAATGACCATAATGAGAACATACCAAAATTGCCTCATACAAAAGACATAGACCCTAAAAAGATTCAAAGCCAAACACTCTACTCCACTCTACGTCACTCCACTAAGCTTCACCTCACTCTACGGTAATCCACTTTATTCCACTCCACTACACCCTACACTACTATGCTCTGGACTATTCCCCTGTACAACACTCCACTCTACGTTACTCTACTCTATGCTATTCCACTTTATGTCACACCACTCTACGTCACTACACTATACTTCAGTAAATGCAACATTATTGTCAACATTATTCCACTCTACACCACTCAACTGGATGCTACTGCACTGTATGCCAGTCCTCTCTACGTCATTACACTGTATGCTATTCCATTGTATGCCACTCCACTCCAGTCTACTATATGACACACTATTCCAGTCTATGCCACTTCACAGTATGCTATTACACTGCATGGCACTACAGTCTACCCCGCTACACTCTATTCCGGTTCACTCTATGTTATTCCACTCTAAACACTCCCTTATACTTAACTCCACTGAGAGCCACTCTGCTGCATACAACTCTAGTCTATACCACACCACTCTATTCCATTTCAAAGTACGCTTCTCCACTGTACGCCCCTTCACTATGCGCTATTCCATTTTACATCTTCTACATCACTCCACTCTATGCCACTCCATTGTACCCCACTCCAGTGTACGCTATCCCAATATACGCCACTCCACTCTATGCCACTCCAATCTATGTCACCCCACTCTACACTATTCAGATTTACGCCACTACTCTGTGCTTCCCTCCACTCTACATCAGTCCACTCTACACCACTCCGCTGTAAGCCATTACATTCTATGCCATTCCACAACACACCACTTTATTCTATGCTAATCCACTGTACACCACTCTGCTCTATGCTACTCCACCCTACATCACTCCACTATATGCCACTTGACTCTAAGCTACTCCTCTGTACACCACTCCAATATATGCTAATACGCTGTACGCCACTACACTCTACTGCACTCCACTCTACACCACTACGCTCTAAACCACTTCACTGTAAGTTATTACATTCTGTGCCATTTCATTCTATGACACTGCAGTGCACACCACCACACAGCACGCCCCTTCACTGTTCCCTACTCCACTCTACCCTATTCCACTCTACTCATCTCCCCTCTATGACACTACACTTTGTGTTATTCCACTCTATGCCACTCTAGTGCACACCACTTTACCTGTACTTTATTCCACTATATGCCACTCCATTCTATGCTACTCCCCTTTACACAACTTCAGTGCATGTCACTCTCCTCTACAGCCTTCCACTGTACGGTATAACACTGTATACCACTCCACTCTAAGCCACTCCACTCTACGCCACTCCAAATTATGCCCCTCCATTGTACACTACTAGAATTCTTTACACTACACTACGTTATTCCACTGTACAACACTCCATTCTTTGCAACTCCAATCTACTCTATTCCACTGTATTGTAAATTGTAATTGTATATTGTATTTATATATCGCTTACTATCCCTGGTGAGGCATTGAAGCGCTACTTCAGAATCCAAAATTAGAGGTTTATAATATATTAGAAATAGGTGTTTCTTTTCTTGTGCATTAGTTCTGTTAGGTTTGTGCTCTTAATTTTTTGTGTGTGTTTAGTAGAGTTCAGAGTAGGGAGAGAATGAAGGGAATTGATTTGAAAGAGGGAATTAGAAAGTTGTATTTGTAAGCAGTCATCATGTGTGTCTGTTAGTTGGGGTGATGCATAATAAAGGAGGGGGGAGATTGAGAAGGATGTTTGGGAGTTCATACTAGTCTGAAAGACTTGGGATGTGTCAGAGAAAAGAGGGATGGAACAAAGCTTGAAAGGAGTATTTTATATAACAAAAACATTCACTTATAAATACAAATATTCACAGGACACTTGTTAAAGTTTTATTGGCTGGAGAAAACCCCTCTATATAAATAACGATTTGTGTATAGAAGCAACACTATTTAAATGGTCTGGTGTGCACATTTATCTTAAGGTGAACTATGCACATTTTTTCATGAAACCTCTGAAAGTTTACATAGCAGGTATAACCCCCTCTATATATGCAACTATATGTACATAGAAGCGGCAATTATGACGTAGAGTGATATACCTATGTATCTTGTAGCGTAATATACATTTTCCCCTTATATAACTGTATCTGCTTACATTAGAAAGCATAATTCAATGTACAATGACCCATTTGCCTTAGTCATGCTGTACACCACAAGTACTCATATGCACTCTATTCTAACTTTTCTTCAAATATGTGATGCAAAGTTGTAAAGAACTGCCTCCTTGATTGATCAGTTAAAATGAGAAATGTAAAAGTCAAGCAGACTATTTAAAATATATTTATAACCCACAACGAAGAGGGTGCATATTTTAAGAGAGAAAATTAAAATAGACCAAAATCACTGAAAATTTGATAGGTAGACTAGAATGTCTGCATTCTTGTACGACAGGGATTAATGGTAGGTCCCACATTTGAGCCATATGTTCAGTAACCACAATAAAAAGGAAAGCAAGCCTGTAAGCTAGTGTTGAAGCCTCATTAACACAGAGAAACATTCATTGATCAAATCAGAATCTCCCATCACCTAAAATCACTTTTGTTGGAGAGCAAGATGGAATCGCCCTGAGCTCGCGCTGATCGGCTGCTCACGCCGGAGGCGTAACGCTCGACTAACTGCCCTGCGGTGCTCACCGGGATGCTGGATTACCGCGCTCGCCATTCTCGGGATGCAGGGAGAGCGTTAAGGCTGTTTTCAAGGCTCCTTTCAAGACTGTTGCTTCACGAAGGGGGGCCCATTCTGGATGTAATCACCTGGGTTAAACGTGCCATCCTCTCCGACCCGCAAGCTTGGGCTGTGCTGCACTTCTCCATACTTTTCAGCAGTGTCAATCCTCTCCCCGGCCTCCCCAGCAGCACTAAACACAGATAGCGAGTCCTGGAACCACCGGTCTCTTCCTTCTAGAAGAAATCAGGGTGAGAGGCTACACGGACCTAGCAGAAACAATATGAGTGCCCGGGGGGCACGGAGAGGCTCTAAACAAAAAACTCTTGCAGCTGTCAAGGACTTAAAGGACGCCAAAGATGTTAAAGGTGCCGCTTTTAATCCTTCAGAAGAAGCTTCAAAGACAAAGCCTGAGGTTGGTGGGGACAAGAGAGTGTTGGGTAAATCGGGGAGTAAATGCGGGGTAGGGTATACATCCGGAGAGCCTAAAAACATTAATATTGCACACACCCCCCCGCAAAAATCTTCCTGGGATCTAAAAAAACCCCTCTAAACCCCAGCACTAAAACTCTTACTTCCTCCACTAACTACCCACCAGCAGAGAGCCCAAAGACAGGTGCACTGCAACAAGGGGACACAACAGAGGGCAGGCTCAGTTACGCTATGCCTACTGGCCCAGACATCGACACTGCTAAGATCACGGAACCCGCAAGAATTCAAGAGGGGCTCCCCCAAACCCCTGTTCTTGTACAACTACTCACCGATGCCACGACCCTTTTGAATCAGCCTTCCCAACAAACACAGGTTTCAGACAATCTACACAGTGATACTAGCCTTAGGAACCCGCTTCTCACGCTTGACATTGGAGGAACAGGGACTAATAAAGTCATTCAAAGTCTGGTAGTACCCTCTGGCTCCCAGAATCCTTGGTCCCCCGAGGCAGGACTAGAACACTTTTACTCGGTCTCTGACGGTACACCTACTTCCTCACTTGAGGATGGATCCGAGGACGTCAGCGAAGGGGACAGTGAGGATTCACACAAGGATACAGGCACGGTCCTGCGTCATAAAAAATCTCTCAGCAAAAATAAACGTCGCAGCCAGCTTAAGTGGGATTACTCCGATTCCCAGATGTCATACTTACCTGACGAAGACGAGCTAAATGCTACTCAGTGGGGGAGCACAAAGAGCTTGCATGCAGTCTCCTCTTAGCCTTCTCTAGCCTCCATCCTAACTTCCATCAAGGAGTTCCATGAAGAGGTTCGGACGGACAACCGTATAGCTAAGATCGCTGCCAAGAAACTACAGGGCGGGCTGAGGCGACTGAATAAGACTTGTGTCAACATTTGTGATAGAGTTACTATGATAGAAGCACGAACTGAACACCTGGAAATGGAAGCCCTGGCCACCAAACAACAGGGGGAGTCCAATACAGCTTGTATGATTGATATGATGGCAAAGATCGAGGAACAGGAAAATCACCAGCGCCGAAACAACCTCTGCTTATTTGGCATTCCGGAGGGAAAGGAAGGGGACGATCCAAGGCGCTTCATAGTTAAACTATTACAAGATTCCTTCCCCGACCATCTGGGCTGGGATTGGGACCATGAAGTACAGAGGGCGCACCGATTCCCCTTCCATCAAAAGCGACAACACAACAGTGCCAATTCATCAGGGGGGCAACCAAGGGTGTTTCTCGTTTATTTCGGAAATTTCCTCCTCAGGCAGATGATATATGACCAGGCCCGTTTCAACTCAAAGAAAGGAGCCAACGGGATAGTATTCTTTGCCAAACCAGATTCCTGCCATCAAACTGTTGAACGAAGATGGCGTATGAGGCAGCTAATCTCCCCTTTTCAACAGCAGGGTGCGGAAGTGTGCCTTATGAATCCTTCAAGGCTCAAAGTAATCTCCAACGGGAATACCAAGATTTTCCTCTCCGAAATCAAAGCTGAGGAATTTCTGGAGGAACTGAAATCCAGAAAGAAATAATAATATTTAACTACTTTGTTGATTACTAAATGAAGCCTATGATGTGAACCCTTTTGACCTTATATGACTTCACTTGATAGCGCCTTCTGTTTGTTTTCCTTTTTTTTTTTCAGCCTCTCTGCTTTCCTCATTTTTTTTGTTTTTTTTTGTTGACACTGTACTCTACACAGGGCAATACCAAAAAGGGGAAGGCGAAAAACCCTCTTGGGTAAAGGAAGAGGGGAGAGAGGGGAGGGAGAAAGGGGGAAAAAAGTAAGAAGGGGCTCCTGGCCAATTCATTAAACTAGAGCTAAAATTTCTCTTTCTCAGTCCGGCGTGGCTGGCAGTCGAGCTTGGGTTGATTGCCATCATTCAGGCCTTTCCTGATTGCTCAAAAAAGGGGGGGGGGGAGGCCTGGGAATGGCACCTCAATGGGAAAGTTTGACACAGAAAATTTAAATTCTACCCTTTTATGTCTTTCTTCACACACACATACACACTTAAAATTCGCATGTTTTAGATTAGGACAAGAATTTGGGAGTTTAATGTGGTATTATTTATTTCCTCTTCTTATTTCTTTCTCTTTAAATGGCTAAGTTAGATGCATTAAGAATCGTGTCTGTTAACATATGCGGATTAAATTATCGCTCTAAAAGGCAAAATGTTGCGCTGGGGCTTCGATCTCTGGGGGGGGGATATTTACTGTTTACAAGAAACTCACATAGAGGGCTCCCAGAAGCATCTTCTAGACTCCTTGGGCTTCCAAGTCTTGGGGGCCACCACTCAAGGCTCTAAAACCAGGGGGGTTGGAATTCTCGCTGAGAGAAGACTTTCTATTTCCTCACCCCGGGTTAAGTCTGATCCCCTAGGTAGATGGGTTATCACTGAGTGTCACCTTTCTAATAACCCCCTTTTACCCGTTGTTCAATTTATGGAAGCAACACAGATGATCCTGGAGTCATCAACCTGGTCTCAGGGGAATTAGCACACTGGCCCACCCCTATTGTTTTATGCGGCGATCTTAATCTGCATCTGCCTTGCAACTGGGAGTCTGACAACCATTGGAAATACAAAGGCAGAAAGCCCCTCGTGTTTCAGGCCCTGATAAATCTTGCACAGATACACGGTTTAAGAGATTGCTGGGCTAGATTGAATCCCTCTCAACCCGGTTACACCTTTTTCTCAGCCCCATATCACACCCTCGTTAGGTTAGACTACTTTTTTCTTTCATCCTCAATTATTAACAATTGTAACATTGAAATAGCCCCACGCTTTATGTCCGATCACAATCCCCTCATTGTTAACATCAGAGGGCTAGGCAAGTGCAAAGAGGCCTCTGCCTGGAGCTTCGAGAAAGCTTTGCTTCAGGATCTATCATATCAGGCTCACATGCAGGGATGGCTAAAGGAATTCTTAGAAATTAACGTTGGGTCTGCCTCACTTATGATTGTATGGGATACGTTAAAAGCAGGGATTAGAGGGGAAACCCTCGGCTTCTCAGTCCGTAAAAATAAAAAAGAGAAGATGTTGATAAATAATCTACAGGAGAAGTTAAAGATAGCTGAAACTAAATTAGGCCACTGTATTCAAACAGGGCAAAACATAGAGACAGGGCAGAAGGAAGAAGTGTTGGCCAGAGCTGAAATTTGGGCAATCTTTGCAGAAAAAACCGCTGCAAAATGGGCATGCTCCCGTGAGAAAAACTACGAGTGTAGCGATAGTATTGAACATCATTTGGCTGTCAGGACCAGACAACAGGTCTCTAACAGCGAGATACATACAATTAGACTTCCATCTGGGAATGAGACCAATGATATTTATCTCATACGAAAGGGATTCCAGGAGTTCTATTCTAAATTGTATACCGAGGAGAACCAGGGTCCCAATGATTTAATTACAAGGGAGACTATTGGCTATCGCAGCAAGATCAATCTTAGATCTCTTTCCTCAGACAACAGGGCCTTATTAGATTTAACTCCTAGTTGGGACGAGATACTGGAATCTGTCAACAGTCTTCCCGATGGAAAAGCTACAGGTCTTGACGGCATCCCAGTAGAATTTTACGAGATCTTTGGCCCACAAATCAAAACAATTTTTTCAGAAGTAATAACCTCTATATTTAACAGGGCTTTGCCCCCAGCTTCCTGATCTATGGCCAGAATAGCTATCTTTCCAAAGAAGGACAAATCCCCCCTAGAGATGGGTTCCTATCGACCCATCACGCTTATTAATTGTGATTCAAAAATCTACTCTAAGATATTAGCAAAGACAATCTCCTCAGTGGTTGATTCCTTGGTTTCAGAGTGGCAGCATGGGTTCATCACAAAAAAAGGAACAACTGAGCACGTTAGACGAGCTATTACTCTTTTTGACGCCGCACAGGCCACCGGAGACCCGATGTCACTTATACTCTTGGACGCTGAAAAAGCTTTTGACCGGGTCTCCTGGCGATACTTGTGGGCAGTCATGAGTAAAATGGGCTTCGGGACGAAAAATTTACAGGCGATACAAGCTCTTTACGTGAAACCAACTGCTTGTGTTACCATCAATGGGCAATTAACTGGGCAATTTGAGATCTCCCGGGGCACCAGGCAGGGTTGCCTTTGCTCCCCTCTATTGTTTGCCCTCTACTTGGATCCCTTTATCAAGCAAATTCAGAGAAATAATGAGATCACTGCTGTCAACTTTCAAGGCAGCTGTACTAAGATTATGGCCTACGCTGATGATCTGGCTATTACCTCACCTGATCCCTCAACTGCCATTGTGGCCATTGAAAATGAGGCGGTTAAATTCGGGAAGCTCTCTGGCTATGCCCTGAATCAAAACAAAACTCAAATAATAACAAACAGTCAAATATCCTGGATTGATTGCAGGGTGGTCTCTAAAGCTAAATATCTAGGAGTCTCTATCTCATCAAACCTGGATGAGATTGTTGAAGACAACTTAGCTCCACTGGCCACACATACCAGGAAGGCTCTGAAACAAATTGACAACCTACACCTAACCCTTGTTGGCAGATGTAATGCCATAAAGATGACATATTTTCCTAAACTTTTATACTTCTTTCGAACCATACCTCTGGAATTTAACAAAATAAGTTTACAAAAATTCCAATAAATATTTACTCAGTTTATTTGGTGATATTCCCAATCCAGGAGGGCTTTAAGGCAATTATGCCTACCTAAAGAACGAGGGGGTGGTCTTTCCCTGACATTACTCTTTATTATTGGGCCTCGGTACTTCAATACAGTTCAGAATTGGTAAAAGAAGCTCCATTTCCTCAAACATCAGGGCTTTCTTCGCCATTTCAGTCACTGCTGGGTGAACAATCATGGGGCTGTTTACTCCGAGAAACCACCTACTGATACTATGAACGGGTGAGATTTAAGACACTACTGAATTCTTTTAAAGTCTTCCGCAGTATCATCAGAGTTTTTGGGCTGGGCAGATTCAATCATTATACTTCCACGCTAAATAATGACAATTTGCCTGTCATTTTTGGCAAGGCCTACTTTTCAAATTGGCATAAGGCCGGTATTTTGAAATTAGGAGATCTCATGACCAGCGAGGGAGTAATAACCTTCTCTGATTTATTGACAAAATTTAAGCTCCAAAGCGAAGACGCTTTTAAATATCTCTCTGTCTCTAACTTTCTGTCTAGGAAGGCCGGGTGTGCCTCAGGATTTAAGGAAATTGACTTGTTAAACTTGCGACGTAATCCACTAACCCCTCGAATTGGCCTTCTATATAATACTATAAATAGACAGACCCCTGATGACCTGCAAACGATAGCTGACAAATGGCACAACAAACTTACTTCTCACAATAGCACTTTTTTTAATTCACTTGCATTATCACAGAATATCTTAATCTCAGCCAAACTACAGGCGCAACACTTTAAAACTATCTTTTTCCTGTACTTTACTCCTAGCAAGATTGCAAAGTGGGGGACTGACCAAGGCACCTTTTGCCCTAGATGCGCTGAGTACGCGGCTGACTCAATTCATGTGTTTGACACATGCCTAAAGCTCTCCCACACAATAAACCGCATACAGGAATTTTTAAGGGAAGTCACTCTTCAGCCTATAACCTTAAATCCTACTATCATAATGTTAGGCACACAGACTGAAACCTCACGGCTGAAAAGAGATGGCCTAACATTCATTGCAATGACAGTCTGGAGGATCTGTGTTGCATCTGCCTGGCTTGATCCAGAGCCCCCTTCTTTCTCACAATGGCTAGCCAGATTTATTGCAACCTATCACCTAGAAATCACTGTCTACGCCAGAAAGGGTAGTAAAGGTCAGAAAAAGGGGCTCGAAGTGTGGGACAATCTCACCTCTTGGCTGGCATAAACAGGATAATCACTATGGGGCATATCAACAAGGGCTTTATCTCTGCTTTTTTGGCTTTAAAAGCCAAAAAAGCAGAGATAAAACTAGCGCCCTATCAACAACAGGGTGCTAACACGCAAATTTGCATGTTAGCACCCTTTTACTCTACGCTTCCCCTTGCATCTCTAATGAGATGCAAAGGGGGCGTTCCAGAGTAAAATAATAGGAGAAATGTCGCTAAGCGACATTTCTCCTATTATCAAGAATGTCGCTAACCCTGTTAGAGACAAAAAAAGCAGCGCTAACCGCGGTTAACGCTGCTTTTTTACATCTGCTAATTTTCAGACTTAGCCATGATATCCTATGGAAGGAGGATATCATGGCTAAGTTTGCCTGTCCCTATCAACAAGGTAACGTGTGATTATCGCTGGGTTTCCAGCGATAATCTCACGTTAGCCTGTTAGCGTGTAGATTTTTATCGCTATTGAGATAAGCGTTGCTAATAGCACGCTATCTCAGCGATAAAAATTCACGCTAGCCGGCGATAATTATCCTCACGCTAAGAGCGCTGAGCGATAATTATCGCCGGTTGTTGTTGATATGCCCCCACGTTCTTTCTTCTTTGTTTCTTTTCTTTTACTCTCTTTTCTATTTTTACCACTTGACTCTCAAGAACTGTTAGTTTTCGTATCTTCTGTTGCCTCTACAGTATGTGTGTTTTTCTTTTTCTTCTGCTGTGTTTCTTATTTCTAATCTACGCGTCGTTTTTTCTCTCATTGAGGGGGTGGGGGGTGGGGGGGGGGGGGAGGGCGCTCCAATGAACTGCTCTTTGTTTTTCTTTCTCTATAAAAAAAAAGAGAAACATTCATTGATCAATGGGAAATGGTAAAAATACATTTTTAACAGGCTGAATACTTGGAACCAATGCCTTTACAAAGAATGCAATTTCCTCTGAGGTTGTTCCATACCTTGATTGACCACCTTACGGTCATGATGGCATCATGCAACAATCTCTTCATTTCTTCCAAGAACTGCTATGCACTGCCTCTCCATGTTATTCTGCAGGTCTTTACTTTTGGACATCCTTTAAAGGAGTTATATCTTTCTCCTCCAACTCCTCCTTTGTGGCACTCCTCTCTACGTCACTCTACTGTACACCACTACACGCAATGTTATTTCAGTCTACACCACTCCGCTGTATGCTACTCCACTATATGCCACCCCACTCTATGACGCTCCACTCTTCGCCACTACAGTCCACACTACATTCATTTTAACTCACCACTTTAACATGCAGTGTGTTCTAACAAGTGATATGATTTGCAATGTTATAAGTGTTATTGTAAATGCTATTATCTTTGGTGGTATAACTAATATTATACTTAATGGTATAAACAGTACATGGGGAAGAGTGAGTTACAATTAATGTAGTGTGGCTATTGAGTTTTATACACTGTGTATAGAAGTGCACATGTTAAAATAATTTGAAGGCGTTGCAGAAATATAAAGGTAAGTTTAAAGATATAAGTATACGTTTAGAATTGATCATGTTTGTGTAATTTAAGTTTGGTTTGTATCTACAGAAAAAAAGTTATAGTAATTTAAAGACGGTGTATATATTCTAGGTTTAAGGTATAACTATAACTTTAGAATTTGCAATCTTTGTGTAAATTAGGATTGGTTTGTATAGAAAGAATAAATAAAGTGTTTTTCATTAAATATGACGAAGACCTTCTCAGGTTGAAACACATTGCCACAAAAAGTTTCTTGAAAGATAAGCACTGTGTGCGGTCCTTTGATGGCCTTCTAAAGTAGGAGGCGCAACTGCTGTGATATATTGTATGTATATGTTCACACAAGGATTGAGAAGTAAAGCATTGTTATATATCCTGTATCAAACATGAATGACGGACCCAACTACATCTATCATATAAATCCGTGCATGCTGTGGCGGCCATCTTATGACATATCCAATAACATACTTGCAAATGCATCTGGACAAAAGAATGTAAGCCATGCATGTCAAAGCATGGAAGCATGTTACAAATCAAAAGGCCGCACATATCACATAATGTACCATGAGGTATAAAGTATAGGAAGAGTATAGAGAAAAGTATAGCACAAGAGTCTGAAAGAATGTTAAGGCTGTGGTTGCCATTGAACCCAGAGATGTGAAGGATCAAGGATCTCCTGTTGAGGTATAGTGTCCCAATGATCCGAACCGGTCAGTGATGCATCTCCAATGGGCAGTGTTCAAGCAGGTCAGAGTGTGACTGCAAAGGAAAGATGCAGGCACACGTCCAGTTCAGTAAGGGGTCAGAAAGTGCAGGCCCTTATCGTACTGTGCCGTGGGGGCCAGAGGTAGCCGCCTAGTGGCTCCACTGGTAATACCAAGGTGTAAATTCCCAGGATGAGACTCCACTGAAGAGTATGGGAAAGATGTGGACTGTAAGCAAAGTGGCTTGAATAAAGGTGGGATGGCCTACAGAGGGAGAACAAACTAATGAGGGGGGATATAACCCAGGAGAGAGGCAAGGAAGAAAGTATGTGAGATGGTAAAAAAAAGTCAGGAAAGAACGAAGCACGTGATTAGCCTATCATGCAACTATAAACAAAAAGCAACAAAACACAATGCAAAAAAGACACTTCTGTGTTACATTTACACAACATAAAAGAAGTAAAAGACTTCTTATCTCTTAGGAGTGCATCACCTGTTGGATGAGTTCATGAAGAAAAGGGTAGGGAGCCTGTGCAGATGTCCCCAACCAATGGTGGGTCTCTTGCTTTGCTCCTGGAATTAAAAAATACAAATGAAAAGAGTTAAAAATAGCATATCATACATGTTACACTGTAGAACCGGTACCTGGAAGAAATAATGGTATCAGTAAATGGAGAAAGACAGCGTATACAATGGAGAGCAGAAATAGATCTGAGCACAAAAGACAAAGGAATGGATACTGTCTCTGCACAAAGGAAGCCTGCACATGGCCAGAGAATGTAAAAGTAAGTGTGACAGATCACTTCTCATGGAAATATATTCCAAGTTCCTCATCAAGGTTTTGACCCCCTGTGCTTTTGGTGTCTAGGTCCAGTATGTATCTTGATTCTGTCTTGCATAGCTTCAATACCCCATTTCCCCCTCTGGGATCAGCATGTACTTGTTCGATAGCAAAGTATCTCAGAAGCAAACTGTTGGAACAGTGGTAATCTTGAAAGTGTCTGGCTATGGGATAGCGCGCATCTTTATGGTTGATGTTTCACATGTGTTCCAACACTCTCTTAGCAACCATAAAGGTGGTACTGCCAATATATCTTAGATTGCAAGGGCATTCGAGAACACAAATCACAAAGGTGGAAGTGCAAGTAAGGAATTGTGTGATCTTTCTGTTGGTGTGGTTCTTGGGTGTTGTATATTCCTTTTTTATGTAATTATTGCAGCTGCTATCCAGTGGCTGAATGAAAACAAAGCCTTGCAAGTTGTGTTCTTTGGATTGATGAGTGAGATTGATATCTCCATGAAGCAGGATATCCCTTAAACTGGGACTGTACGTGACTCTGGGTCTGCTTTGTAGGGTGTGTCACCTACAAGGATCACTGGTCAGTATGTACCTATTTTCTTAAGAGGATTTTATGTATCCCTTGTGAATTTGCATTGTAAGTGAGTATAACCCTAGTGTCATTGTAATTAGCTTCAGATTCAACATTGACATGTTCAATCAAGGTGTGAGCTCTACTCACCTAGATGGCTTTGGATATGGCTTTGTTGAGGACCCACGTGGGGTAACCTCGTTCTTTGAATCTGGTGACCATGTTCACTTCTTCGGAAAGGTAGGCCTCCTCTGTGTTGAAATTTATTTTTGCTCCGGGTGGCTGCTGAGAGCATGGAGGAGGCTGTCTCCTGCAGTGGATTTGTGAAAAGGTTTGGTGTGGATGGCATTGTCAACTATCTCCACTCTGACGTCCAGGAAGTCAATGGTCTTCCTGCTCATGTTGTGCGAGAGTTTGAGATTCAGGTTATTGTGGTTGAGTTTGTTAATGAATGTGGTGGCACTGTCTTCCATGCCCCTCCAGATTATGAACAGGTCATCGATATAACGCAGCCATGAGGCCACCTGTCCATCACCAGACCAGGCTCTGTGGCCAACCCCTCCCCTTGCCGGTTTTGGCCCTGGGGACCCCATTCCCCCAGGACCTGCCACATTTTTGTAGGGGAGGGGATACGTGGCCCCCTCCCCAGGTCATATATATGGCCCCAGGAATCCGATCTATGTGGCCCACTGCTTAATTTATGGGGCATGGAGGCTCGTAGCCCTCTCTCCTGGTTGGTTTCAGCCCCGTGGATCCCATCGCCCGGAGCCCAACTATATTGTAAATGGGTAAGGGGGCATGCAGCACCCGCTGGCCTAGTTCTGGCTCCGGAGATCCCATCCCTTGGAGCCCACAACTTAATTTATGGGAATTTATGGGAAAGGGGGCACATAGTGTCCCTTCTGAGGCCCATTTCTGGCCCTAGGGACCCCAGCTCCCGGGCCAGGCCATAATATTGATAGAGCACTTTCAGAACTCTATTGTATGGGTGCATTATATTTATGGTTGTCATGCATCTATACACATTTATATCATTTGCAGTGTTTTATGATTATGAACATGTATCCAGTAGACTCATTTAAACATTCATTGTAGTGCAATGTTATAATATGATCATGTATGTATCGTCATGCCTGCATATACAGAAAGCAGGACAGCCTATAACCATATAATGTAACCGTTTCTTGTTTAAAGTGGCCCGACTTCCTAAGCCCAAGACTTTGCTTGTTTTTGCACCTCCTTAGCTTATTGAGAAATAAATAATGAAATGCATGTTGTTTTCAAGAAATAGCAGTGTTCTCATCCTACTGCAGGTATTGGAATGCCAACTCGTTATTTTCAGATTGGAGAAGATACAAGGAATGCTTTGAAGACAGTTGGAAGTGAGAAGGGAGGATGTCTTTCGTGTCTGGCTGGTTTGGGAACCAAAGAACCAAAGAATCGAATTCTATATTGTATGATGTGCAGGGACAGAGACCCCGGACGTCTGCTAGCTTTCGGAGAGTAAGGAGCATCTTAGAACTCGCTCCTAGCCTTAAGCACCTTAACCCATTTGATGTGAGTACTTCTCAGGAAGTCAACACGTGCTGACACCTTTGGGAATAGATGGAAGGGTATTAGATAGCATCTCCTATTAGTATAGTGTAGGGACAGATTTGTTTTATTCCGAATTAAAAGAGATTTAGACTCGGCTTCTATTCTGAGTTGTATCCTGATCCTTGAATTCACCATTGTATTCTTCTTATGTCGAATTACTTATATTCGTAGAATCGGCTCTGTATTGACTTTTCTATATCTATACCACCTGGACTATGCGAACGGCCTGTATTTAGGGTTGCCCGCGGACCTCCTACATCGGCTCCAGACAGTCCAGAATGCGGCTGTTCGGCTGGTCTGCGGGGTTTCCCTACGCACCCATATTTCGCCACATCGCAGAGCATTACATTGGCTACCAATCCATCAAAGGGCTGCATTCAAAGCCATGACCTAAGCCCATCGAGCAACTAGGGGTAGGGGATCGGCCTACCTCTCTGCTAGTATCCGTCCTTACTGTAACTCTCGGAACTTCCGTTCCAACTCCCAACATTTGCTTTCCATACCAAGATTCAGGAAAGCACGTTCTGGAGGTAAAACCTTTCAGGTCTGTGCCTCAACTCTCTGGAACGAACTCCCGATCGCAATTAGGATGATCCAGGAAGAATTACCCTTCCGTAAGGCACTAAAAACTTTTCTCTTTTGTTAACCCCCCCAGGACTTTCACTCTGCTTTCACTCAGAAGCGCCGGGACACCCCGTTGGGGTAGCTGCGCGCTATATAAAATACACAAAATAAAATAAATGAAATATACATGCTAATCTTATGATGTGTGTACATCTTATTATTCTTGGCCTTATAATAATTGACAAACCTAAAGACGGAGTTTGAGGTATTTTCAGGTATAATATTGCCATCCGGTTATGAAGTGTTTCCCCTTCACCACTTTTAGTAGGTGAATAAAAGATCCTAGACGCTAAATGTTAGGAGGAAGACAAGGGTGCAATTTAGCGTAATCAATATAAAGATGATAGGTCATGCAGCCCCCTCCCTGGACCAATATTACCCAGGGGACTCCATTCCTTTGGGCCTATATAATTAATAATGGGCAAGGGGGTCTGTGTGACCCCTCTCCCTTGGCTGTTTTTCCCCGGGCCTATCTAATTATTAATTAGGGAGGGGGGCCAAACTGCCCCCCTCCTTGGACTGATTGCAGCCCCAGGAACCCATCTCCTAGGTGCCATCCTTATTTTGAAGGGGGGGGACATGAAGCCCACCCTCCCAGGCCAATAGTGACCCTGGGAACCCCATCACACAGGGCCTGGCCAGTAAATGGTGTGAGCCCTGGGCACCCACTGCAAGTTTGTTGGGGTCTGCGACGCCAAATATAAGATCCACAGCTATCTTATCTTCAGAAGGCTGCTTGAGTTCTCTATAACCATCATCAATCAATCAATCAATCAAACATTTGCAGAGCATGCTACTCACCCGTGAGGGTCTCAAGGTGCTGGGGGGGGGGGGGGGGGCTGCTACTGTTCGAACAACCAGGTCTTGAGAAGTCTCCTGAAGGTCAGCAGGTCCTGGGTCTGTCGTAGGTGGATGGGAAGGGTGTTCCATGTCTTGACGGCGAGGTGAGAGAAGGATCTGCCGCCGGTGGTCATTCGGTGGATGCGTAGAATGGTGGTGAGGGCGAGGTCAGCAGAGCGAAGCTGGCAGTTGGAAGTGTAGAAGGTGAGTCATTTGTTGAGGTATGCTGGTCCGGCATTGTGGAGTGCTCTGTGGGCATGGATGAGGAGCTTGAAGGTGATTCTCTTGTTGATGGGGAGCCAGTGCAGGTTCCTCAGGTGGGCAGTGATGTGGTTGTGGCGGGGGATGTCGAGGATGAGGCGTGCAGAGGCATTCTGTATGCGTTGCAGTCACTTCTGGAGTTTAGCCGTGGTTCCCGCGTAGAGGGCGTTGCCGTAGTCCAGCCTGCTGGTGACGAGGGCCTGGGTGACTCTTCTTCTGGTTCCGGTGGGGATCCATCTGTAGATCTTGCGAAGCATACGGAGGGTGTTGAAGCAGGAGGAGGAGACGGCGTTGACTTGCTGGGTCATTGACAGATGAGTCCAGGATGAACCCCAGGTTGCGTGCATGGATGGTGGGTGTCAGCGCAGCTCCCAGTGAGGCCTGCCACCAGGAGTTATCCCTGGTGGAGGGGTGGAGCCGAGGATGAGGACCTCCGTCTTGTCCGAGTTTAGTTTTAGGCGACTGTTCTTCATTCGGCGACGGCCTTCATTCCATTGTGGAAGTTGGTTTTGGCGGTGGTGGGGTCTTTGGTGAGGGAGAGGATCAGCTGGGTGTCGTCGGCATATGAGATGATGTTGAGGTTGTGTGATCGGACGATGTTGGCGAGCGGTGTTATGTAGACGTTGAAGAGAGTCGGGCTGAGGGATGATCCTTGGGGTACGCCGCAGGTGATCTTGGTGGCTTCGGATCGGAATGGCAGGAGGCGGACTCTCTGGGTTCTGTCGTTGAGGAAGGAGGTGATCCAGTCCAGGGCTTTGTCGTGGATCCCTGCGTTGTAGAGGCGTGTGCGTAGGGTGTGGTGGCAGACGGTGTTGAAGGTGGCCGAGAGGTCTAGGAGGATGAGGGCTGCTGTTTCACCATTGTCCAGCAGGGTCCTGATGTCATCAGTGGCGGCGATGAGGGCAGGTTTCAGTGCTGTGGTTGCTGCGGAATCGGGATTGGGACAAGTCCAAGGTGTTGTTCTCTTCGAGGAAGCGGGTCAGTTGTCTGTTGACGATCTTCTCGATGACTTTCACCGGGAACGGGAGCAGGGAGATGGGCCAGAAGTTCTTGAGGTCCTTTGGGTCTGCCTTGTGTTTCTTGAGTAGGGCGTTGATCTCTGCGTTTTTCCAGCTTTCCGGGAAGGTGGCAGTCTCGAATGAGCTGTTGAAGATCTTTCTGAGTTGGGGTGCGATGACAGAGCTCGCTTTGTTGAAGATGTGGTGGGGGCAGGGTCTGACGGAGATCCGGAGTGCATGGTGTTCATGGTTTTGATGGTGTTTTCGTCATTGATGTGGGTCCAGGAGATCAGGAGGCCGGTGTGGCTGAGGGGCAGTGAGTCTAGGGTGTCGGGGGCTGTCGGGGGGTCTGGATGTTGAAGCTTTCGTGGATGTCTATGATCTTGCGGTGGAAGAAGGTGGCTAGAGAGTCGCAGAGGTCTTGTGACGGCGGGATGTCGTGTGAGCTGGACCTGGGGTTGGCGAGTTCCTTCACGATGTTGAAGAGCTCTTTGCTGTTGTGTGCGTTGTTGTCGATGCGTTCCTTGAAGGAGGTCCTTTTGGCGGTTTGAATGAGTTGGTGGTGTCTGCGGCTGGTGTTCTTGAGGGCTGCATGGTTTTCCGGTGTTTGCTCGTGGCGCCATTTCTTCTCTAGTCTTCGACAGGTCTGCTTGGATGCCTGGAGGTTGGTGGTGAACCAGATGGCCCTTCTGTCAGTGTGTCTGTTTGAGGGTTTCTTGATCGGGGTGAGAGTATTGGCGCAGTCATCGATCCATTGCCTGAGGTTGCAGGTGGCTGTGTTGGTGTCGGTGTGGTCAGTTTGTGGGTCACGGGCGAGGGTGTTGATTAGCTGGTCTTCGGTGACCTTGTTCCAGCTGCGGTGGGGGACTCTTTGCTGGTGGTTGTGTGCGGTGGTTTTCTCAAAGGAGAAGTGGATGCAGTGGTGGTTGGTCCAGTGGAGTTCGGTGGTGTGGCTGAAGGTGACGTGGCTGCTGGCGGAGAAAATGGGTTGAGCGTGTGTCCGGCGGAATGGGTGGGTGTCATGATGAGCTGTTTGAGACATCGGCGTTCTCAAGGTGGAAGTTCAGGTCTCCGAGGAGGATGTAGTCTTTGGCGGCCAAGGCGTGCTAGCTGATGACGTCTGTGATGGAGTCGCTGAACTGTGTCCGGGGTCCGGGGGGTCTGTACACAAGGGTTCCTCTGAGGGTGGTGTTGGGATCGATGTGGATCTAGAAGTGCAGGTGTTTGGCGGTGCTGAGGGTGTCTTCGGTGTTGGTCGAGATTCTGAGGGTGTTTCTGTGGACGATGGCGATTCCACAGTCTGTTGGTGCTGTCCCTGTGGGTGATCTTGTAGCCATCCGGGATGGCTATGGCAACGTCTGGTGCCGATGTGGTGTTCATCCAGGTCTCCGTCAGGAAAGCGATGTCCGGGGAGAATGAGTCGAGCAGGTCCCAGAGTTCGACGGCATGCCTGTGGACGGAACGGGTGATGAGCAGTATGCATCTGAGATGGTTGTGGCCTGCCTCGGTGGGGGGTGGCATACCATACTCAAACACTAATGTGCAGCACATCCCTGTGTATTCAAACATATATAATTTGAATATACGTATGTATCTGGATATGTGTATTTCTTTGTACAAATATGTATAATAACTATGGTTTTTAAAATTATTCCTTAGGTCTGCTTAACAAATGTATATATTACTTGTTGAAAATATGTGTATTTCTGAGCTAATTATAACTCATGCCCCTGCAATACACTGCTTATGATCTCACATATTACATCACTCATGACATGGTCAGTGGCATCATTGATGATATCACTGATGACATCTCAAATGACATCACTGATGACATCACTGATGATATCATCCTTGTGATAGAGTGGCAGAGCTCATCTCACCCTAATATAACTTTTGATACACACACTCAAAAATACAAACTAACATTTTCAAAACAATGGAGATACCAATACCAGTTACAACACACCTATTCAGTAATTCCAAGATCTACACACACATCCCCTCATTCACCAACAGTCCCTATACAGTCACTCACACATGTACTCACTCATCATATGTACTCATACACCTATACATCCTGTTACACACCCCCACTCATCCATAGAGTTACTCACACACATAGTCACACATGCAAACAAAGTATCAAACATCCATTTACTTGCATATACAGTTATACACACACTACCACACTTACTTCTACAGAAACTTACACATATTTACTCTCTTAAACAATCACTTATAGAAACACCTACTTATTTGTACAGGAACTCTTCCAATCGCTCACTCTCACATATACTCACTTATATACACCAATACTCAAATATACTAGTTTAAAACATATGTAGTTACTCATAAAGACACTATTGAGACAGTTACTCACTCACTAACACACCTATACACACACTCATCCACCTTTACAGTCCTGCACACATGCTGTCTTCAACACATACAAACAGTGAGTCACTCATTCATGCATCTATGCACTAAGTAATACCCCCCACCGAACCATACAGACACTCAGACACATACTGATACTAAAAAAAACAACTAATAACCCATATAGACACTCATGTAGCTACTCACCAACACATGCAGCCACTTATACACAAAGTGAGAGACTGATACAGATATTTACATAATTAAACATTTCTCACTAACCCATGAATTCACTAAGATACACTTAAGCAGTCAGTTATACAATCAATTTTACAAAAAAAATCATCCATTTAGACACTTATATACCCATTTATTCTTCAATCGACCTTGAGATATACATATATAAAACATATTTAATTTTCAGAAAAACACACATTCACTGGATGATGTCATCAGTGACGTCATTTGAGATGTCATCAGTGATGTCCTAAGTGATGTCACTGACCATGTCATGAGTGATGTAATATGTGACGTCATCAGCAGTGCATTGCGGGCGCGCGAGTTATAGTTAGCTGAACTAACTATAACGGGGGAATTTCTATGGTTTTGTACGAGTGAAATGTCCAACTAACTATAACGCCCCTGAAACCTATGGTTTTTTCAGTGAATTTCTAAGGTTTTTTAAATGCAAATTTCTAACTATAACGTGCCTGAAACCTATGGTTTTTTCAGTGAATATATATATATATTTATTATACTCCACCAATCCCGCTTTGCTTAAAAACGGGCTGACACATGCTCAGGTATGATTCTGGGAGGCTTTATTTTCATCGTCTTGGCACATCATGCTTGATTAAAAAGTTCGCCACTGCTGTAACACCTGGCAGACGCGTTTCGGCTTGGTTGCCTTCCTCAATGCCAGCTATGTGTGACAGGGAAACGCCAACAGGGATTTTGAAGTTAATCACATTGACTCCTATTGGAGGATGTTCGTGGTCAAAGAAAGAGGACTGCGGGTTCAAGGTAGTATTCACTCCGTCTGTTGTATTTTGTGTCCTTTGACTCACGGCATATCGAAAATCCTTGTGTGTAGTATGATGTGGCCCAAATCATGTTGCTAGTGGGAAAAGTGCATACTGAAATCGGGGACAAAGTTCAGTGACTGCGTACCCAGCATGCGATGATGCTCTGACCTCGTCAGCTGTCAGGCTGCATTCTCCCTCTTTGCGTCACGAAGATGGTGATTTGGCCTCTCAGATCTTCCTGTCAGCAGAAAATCTGCCGCTCTTTCCCCAGTGTACCAACACTAGTGCTGCTGCTGGGGGGGCGCCGCGATGCGTATCTTCTTACGCTCACACCAGAAAGTTGTCGGCATTCGCGGAGCACCAGACCAAGAGGCGTGCCAGTACTCAAGCGCCGACCGCTTGACAAATACTCCACCAATCCCGCTTTGCTTAAAAACGGGCTGACACATGCTCAGGTATGATTCTGGGAGGCTTTATTTTCATCATCTTGGCACATCATGCTTGATTAAAAAGTTCGCCACTGCTGTAACACCTGGCAGACGCGTTTCGGCTTGGTTGCCTTCCTCAATGCCAGCTATGTGTGACAGGGAAACGCCAACAGGGATTTTGAAGTTAATCACATTGACTCCTATTGGAGGATGTTCGTGGTCAAAGAAAGAGGACTGCGGGTTCAAGGTAGTATTCACTCCGTCTGTTGTATTTTGTGTCCTTTGACTCACGGCATATCGAAAATCCTTGTGTGTAGTATGATGTGGCCCAAATCATGTTGCTAGTGGGAAAAGTGCATACTGAAATCGGGGACAAAGTTCAGTGACTGCGTACCCAGCATGCGATGATGCTCTGACCTCGTCAGCTGTCAGGCTGCATTCTCCCTCTTTGCGTCACGAAGATGGTGATTTGGCCTCTCAGATCTTCCTGTCAGCAGAAAATCTGCCGCTCTTTCCCCAGTGTACCAACACTAGTGCTGCTGCTGGGGGGGGCGCCGCGATGCGTATCTTCTTACGCTCACACCAGAAAGTTGTCGGCATTCGCGGAGCACCAGACCAAGAGGCGTGCCAGTACTCAAGCGCCGACCGCTTGACAAATACTCCACCAATCCCGCTTTGCTTAAAAACGGGCTGACACATGCTCAGGTATGATTCTGGGAGGCTTTATGTTCATCATCTTGGCACATCATGCTTGATTAAAAAGTTCGCCACTGCTGTAACACCTGGCAGACGCGTTTCGGCTTGGTTGCCTTCCTCAATGCCAGCTATGTGTGACAGGGAAACGCCAACAGGGATTTTGAAGTTAATCACATTGACTCCTATTGGAGGATGTTCGTGGTCAAAGAAAGAGGACTGCGGGTTCAAGGTAGTATTCACTCCGTCTGTTGTATTTTGTGTCCTTTGACTCACGGCATATCGAAAATCCTTGTGTGTAGTATGATGTGGCCCAAATCATGTTGCTAGTGGGAAAAGTGCATACTGAAATCGGGGACAAAGTTCAGTGACTGCGTACCCAGCATGCGATGATGCTCTGACCTCGTCAGCTGTCAGGCTGCATTCTCCCTCTTTGCGTCACGAAGATGGTGATTTGGCCTCTCAGATCTTCCTGTCAGCAGAAAATCTGCCGCTCTTTCCCCAGTGTACCAACACTAGTGCTGCTGCTGGGGGGGCGCCGCGATGCGTATCTTCTTACGCTCACACCAGAAAGTTGTCGGCATTCGCGGAGCACCAGACCAAGAGGCGTGCCAGTACTCAAGCGCCGACCGCTTGACAAATACTCCACCGATCCCGCTTTGCTTAAAAACGGGCTGACACATGCTCAGGTATGATTCTGGGAGGCTTTATTTTCATCATCTTGGCACATCATGCTTGATTAAAAAGTTCGCCACTGCTGTAACACCTGGCAGACGCGTTTCGGCTTGGTTGCCTTCCTCAATGCCAGCTATGTGTGACAGGGAAACGCCAACAGGGATTTTGAAGTTAATCACATTGACTCCTATTGGAGGATGTTCGTGGTCAAAGAAAGAGGACTGCGGGTTCAAGGTAGTATTCACTCCGTCTGTTGTATTTTGTGTCCTTTGACTCACGGCATATCGAAAATCCTTGTGTGTAGTATGATGTGGCCCAAATCATGTTGCTAGTGGGAAAAGTGCATACTGAAATCGGGGACAAAGTTCAGTGACTGCGTACCCAGCATGCGATGATGCTCTGACCTCGTCAGCTGTCAGGCTGCATTCTCCCTCTTTGCGTCACGAAGATGGTGATTTGGCCTCTCAGATCTTCCTGTCAGCAGAAAATCTGCCGCTCTTTCCCCAGTGTACCAACACTAGTGCTGCTGCTGGGGGGGCGCCGCGATGCATATCTTCTTACGCTCACACCAGAAAGTTGTCGGCATTCGCGGAGCACCAGACCAAGAGGTGTGCCAGTACTCAAGCGCCGACCGCTTGACAAATACTCCACCAATCCCGCTTTGCTTAAAAACGGGCTGACACATGCTCAGGTATGATTCTGGGAGGCTTTATTTTCATCATCTTGGCACATCATGCTTGATTAAAAAGTTCGCCACTGCTGTAACACCTGGCAGACGCGTTTCGGCTTGGTTGCCTTCCTCAATGCCAGCTATGTGTGACAGGGAAACGCCAACAGGGATTTTGAAGTTAATCACATTGACTCCTATTGGAGGATGTTCGTGGTCAAAGAAAGAGGACTGCGGGTTCAAGGTAGTATTCACTCCGTCTGTTGTATTTTGTGTCCTTTGACTCACGGCATATCGAAAATCCTTGTGTGTAGTATGATGTGGCCCAAATCATGTTGCTAGTGGGAAAAGTGCATACTGAAATCGGGGACAAAGTTCAGTGACTGCGTACCCAGCATGCGATGATGCTCTGACCTCGTCAGCTGTCAGGCTGCATTCTCCCTCTTTGCGTCACGAAGATGGTGATTTGGCCTCTCAGATCTTCCTGTCAGCAGAAAATCTGCCGCTCTTTCCCCAGTGTACCAACACTAGTGCTGCTGCTGGGGGGGCGCCGCGATGCGTATCTTCTTACGCTCACACCAGAAAGTTGTCGGCATTCGCGGAGCACCAGACCAAGAGGCGTGCCAGTACTCAAGCGCCGACCGCTTGACAAATACTCCACCAATCCCGCTTTGCTTAAAAACGGGCTGACACATGCTCAGGTATGATTCTGGGAGGCTTTATTTTCATCATCTTGGCACATCATGCTTGATTAAAAAGTTCGCCACTGCTGTAACACCTGGCAGACGCGTTTCGGCTTGGTTGCCTTCCTCAATGCCAGCTATGTGTGACAGGGAAACGCCAACAGGGATTTTGAAGTTAATCACATTGACTCCTATTGGAGGATGTTCGTGGTCAAAGAAAGAGGACTGCGGGTTCAAGGTAGTATTCACTCCGTCTGTTGTATTTTGTGTCCTTTGACTCACGGCATATCGAAAATCCTTGTGTGTAGTATGATGTGGCCCAAATCATGTTGCTAGTGGGAAAAGTGCATACTGAAATCGGGGACAAAGTTCAGTGACTGCGTACCCAGCATGCGATGATGCTCTGACCTCGTCAGCTGTCAGGCTGCATTCTCCCTCTTTGCGTCACGAAGATGGTGATTTGGCCTCTCAGATCTTCCTGTCAGCAGAAAATCTGCCGCTCTTTCCCCAGTGTACCAACACTAGTGCTGCTGCTGGGGGGGCGCCGCGATGCATATCTTCTTACGCTCACACCAGAAAGTTGTCGGCATTCGCGGAGCACCAGACCAAGAGGTGTGCCAGTACTCAAGCGCCGACCGCTTGACAAATACTCCACCAATCCCGCTTTGCTTAAAAACGGGCTGACACATGCTCAGGTATGATTCTGGGAGGCTTTATTTTCATCATCTTGGCACATCATGCTTGATTAAAAAGTTCGCCACTGCTGTAACACCTGGCAGACGCGTTTCGGCTTGGTTGCCTTCCTCAATGCCAGCTATGTGTGACAGGGAAACGCCAACAGGGATTTTGAAGTTAATCACATTGACTCCTATTGGAGGATGTTCGTGGTCAAAGAAAGAGGACTGCGGGTTCAAGGTAGTATTCACTCCGTCTGTTGTATTTTGTGTCCTTTGACTCACGGCATATCGAAAATCCTTGTGTGTAGTATGATGTGGCCCAAATCATGTTGCTAGTGGGAAAAGTGCATACTGAAATCGGGGACAAAGTTCAGTGACTGCGTACCCAGCATGCGATGATGCTCTGACCTCGTCAGCTGTCAGGCTGCATTCTCCCTCTTTGCGTCACGAAGATGGTGATTTGGCCTCTCAGATCTTCCTGTCAGCAGAAAATCTGCCGCTCTTTCCCCAGTGTACCAACACTAGTGCTGCTGCTGGGGGGGCGCCGCGATGCGTATCTTCTTACGCTCACACCAGAAAGTTGTCGGCATTCGCGGAGCACCAGACCAAGAGGCGTGCCAGTACTCAAGCGCCGACCGCTTGACAAATACTCCACCAATCCCGCTTTGCTTGAAAACGGGCTGACACATGCTCAGGTATGATTCTGGGAGGCTTTATTTTAGTGATGTCACTGACCATGTCATGAGTGATGTAATATGTGACGTCATCAGCAGTGCATTGCGGGCGCGCGAGTTATAGTTAGCTGAACTAACTATAACGGGGGAATTTCTATGGTTTTGTACGAGTGAAATGTCCAACTAACTATAACGCCCCTGAAACCTATGGTTTTTTCAGTGAATTTCTAAGGTTTTTTAAATGCAAATTTCTAACTATAACGTGCCTGAAACCTATGGTTTTTTCAGTGAATATATATATATATTTATTATACTATGTATACATGTGAAAATGTCTCGGTATGCCTGTTTGCCTCGGTGCCATGGAAAAAATGGGTGGAACTGACGTCAGCTCGACGACGAGGTCCTCTTACGGCTCTGATGACGTCATACGGTGTCATGAGCGGAGCCATGCTATTATGACATCCTCGTCGACGTGGGAGAGCTAGGAAAGAATTTCCATGGAATGCTGGTGCAGGGGATATTCACCTAAGTGTTCAGGCTAGTCCTTTGGGAGCAACTGTTTATGTTGCCACTCCAGAAACCAAAACCAGTGATCCGAGGGCAGAGGCCCTGCAGATGGCACATGAGGTGGTGTGCCCAGTCGTGTGCACCGGCGGGGCAGCGAAGTGACAAGCACCACAACCCACAAAAAAGGTAACGAGGGCACTGAATAACACAGGATCTTCTCTTTGTATCTGGCAGTAACAACAAAGTTAAAATGCCCTAGTACCAAAATGTAGAATTAGTGCTACAACGGTCTTCAAGAGGACCTGCGATGCCGCTTCTGCCTCCTATACCCTGGAGGCGGCACATGGGTCACACGGTACGGTCATATTGCGGTGGGACGCACACTCGTTGACCTCTCATGGCACTGCTCCACACTACAGGGAGGACGCTTTCCATTAGCTATGTTTCTGATGATGTGTCGCGCCGGCCCCGTCCAACAACAGAACTCCTTTAGATCCAAACAGACTCTTCCATTTTCTCACCGGAAGTGAAACCAGGCCACGCGGACACTTACACAATACAACAGCTGAGAATGCACTTTTTGGTAAAAAAAACACATTCCTTCCTCCTAATTAATCAAATAAACGTCTCACTGAAGAACAGGGGCCAGCTTCGATCGGTAAACAGCCGTTGCAACGACTTTTTTACTTCGTGATACCATTACAACGCATGCATTACCACACATGCGTTGTACTTCGCGAAGTCATTACTACACATTTTTTTAGAATGCATGGTCATTTACCACGCATGCCTTTACAACAAATTTTGTTTTAAAGGTATTTATGGTAAATCACCATGCGTTCTAAAAAACATGTAGACGATCCACGTTGTTGTAAGGAGACAGAGGCTGTTCCGTTTCCTCACAACGACGTGCACCGCCCCTCAGAGACGACGTGAAACAGGAACCACGAGGAGAGAGAAACCACGAGGAGTGAGAGGTAAGAAGGATTGGGCATGGGGTGGTTTATTTTCTCGAGGGTTTAGGGTAGTGCAGTGGTGTTTGGGGAGTGTAGGGGGTCGTGCTGGGGGTAGTGTTTTAGGGTTTAGGGCAGTGCAGTGGTGTTTGGGTAGTGTAGGGGGTCGTGCTGGGGTAGTGTCTTAGGGTTTAGGGTAGTGCAGTAGTGTAGGGGGTCGTGCTGGGGGTAGTGTTTTAGGGTTTAGGGTAGTGCAGTGGTGTATGGGTAGTGTAGGGGGTTGTGCTGGGATAGTGTTTTAGGGTTTAGGGTAGTGCAGTGGTGTTTGAAGTGTAGGGGGTCATGCTGGTGGTAGTGTTTTAGGGTTTAAGGTAGTGCAGTGGTGCTTGTGTAGCGTAGGGGATCGTGCTGGGGTAGTGTTTTATGGTTTAGGGTAGTGCTGTGGTGTTTGGGTAGTGTAGGGGGTCGTGCTGGGGGTAGATTTAGGGTTTAGGGTAGTGCAGTGGTGTTTGGGTAGTGTAGGGAGTCGTTCTGGGGTAGTGTTTTAGGGTTTAGGGTAGTGCAGTGGGGTTTGTGTAGTGTAGGGGTTGTGCTGGGGTAGTGTTTTAGGGCTTATGGTAGTGCAGCGGTGTTTGGGTAGTGTAGGGGGTAGTTTTGGGGTAGTGTTTTAGGGTTTAGGGTAGTGCAGTGGTGTTTGTGTAGTGTAGGGGTAGTGTTTTAGGGTTTAGGGTAGTGCAGTGGTGTTTGTGTACTGTAGGGGGTCGTGCTGGGTTCTAGTGTTTTAGGGTTTAGGGTAGTGCAGTGGTGTTTGTGTAGTGTAGGGGGTCGTGTTTTAGGGTCGTGCAGTGGTGTTTGGATAGTGAAGGGGGCGTGCTGGGGGTAGTGTTTTAGGGTTTAGGGTAGTGCAGTTGGGTTTGGGTAGTGAAGGGGGTTGTTCTGGGGTTAGTGTTTTAGGGTTTAGGGTAGTGCAGTGGTGTTTGTGTAGTGTAGGGGGTCATGCTGGGGGTAGATTTAGTGTTTAGGGTAGTGCAGTGGTGTTTGTGTAGTGTAGGGGGTCGTGCTGGGGTGGTGTTTTAGGGTTTAAGGCAGTGCAGTGGTGTTTGTGTAGTGAAGGGGTCTTGCTGGGGTAGTGTTTTAGGGTTTAGGGTAGTGCAGTGGTGTTTGTGTAGTGTATGGGGTTGTGCTGGGGGTATATTTAGTGTTTAGGGTAGACAAGTGGTGTTTGGGTAGTGTAGGGAGTCATGCTGGTGGTAGTTTTGTAGGGTATAGGGTAGTGCAGTTATGTTTGGGTAGTGTAGGGTGTCGTGCTGGGGGTAATGTTTTAGGGTTTAGGGTCGTGCAGTGGTGTTTCGGTAGTGGAGAGGGTAGTGTTTTAGGGTTTAGGGTAGTGCGCCCAACCAGCCACAATATCCGTGGACAAACGGGATCGTGACTCTTCTGAATGCTCCGCCAATTGAATAATTTGGGTCAAGGGCCCTACCACATCCAAGACCTATCAATTTCTTTCTTGGGATCCCTCATATACTTGGAGAAAAAGGTACATAGTTTTTCGTCAATTTCAGGGTTGTGTGCCACCTTCCCCTTCAGTGAGGGCCTGGAGCATTCTCCCCTCATCCTATTCCTAACCTCCCTTTCAAGGGGTTGATGGATTTTCCTCACCACATACTCTGCCACTTTGGTGTCAGGGGTCCACTCCGCCGACCTAGGATGGTAAATTTGGGTAGGCTCGAACATGTCCGAGTGGACCCCGTCCCCAACCTGTGACTGAGAGGAGTGGGACTCTGGATGCCAGGGACGCCCCGAGTCCTTATCCTCATCGGAGGAGAAATCATCCTCCGATACACCCTCTCCCTCTAAGGGAAACCCGCCGTTGGGGTCTACAATAGTGGTGACAGCGGCGCAATTTTCTCCGGACTCCTCCTCCTCCTGGCAGGGTGCATGTTTTAGCGTTCGCACATTCTTGAGGAAGGTCTCCGTAAGTTTATCAAATCCTTCCAAGTGCCCCGCGTTATGCTTAACGGCCCTTTTATTCCCCATCTGGGAGCTACTAGGACCCGCCACCACCAGATCTGGGTCACTGAACACCCCAGGGATGCTTTTCGCCAGCTTATCAACCTGATCCCTAAGAGGAGCCAGCGCCCTAGAAAGAGCCAGAGAGAGGGCTTGGTCCACTGCTGGAGGGAGAAGTTGGGGGGCCATTCCGCCTCCACTTCCTGGTAGAGGAGTAAAAATGATCTTCTGGAGAAGACATGATAGCAGAGGGTATGAGCACAGAACAAATGCCCTTAAAATCCTTAAGGCAGCCCCCTCGCCGGTGCTCCAACAGCTGGGCTTTCCCTGAAGCTGTTATAAGAATAGACTGAGGCTCAATACCAATTACCACCACTAGGTGGCGCTGGTCACTAACGTGGCCGTGTGGGGAAATCACCGCGTAGCGGTGTCAAAATTAGGTGAGGGTTGGTCGGGAATCAAGCGGACACTAAAGGATTGACCGGATTCCCAAACGTGCGTAAAGACCAGCGGGAACGCTCGACGGAGCTGCCTCGCTCGGACCAGATGCGTCTGAGAGGATCTCACCACACACAGAGCGCACAGTGGGAGAAACTGCAAGGGGGAAAACGCTCTCGGGCAAGAGCCTGCTGCGCAGGGAATATGAAACAATACCAAGGCAATAACGCTAATAAAGGTGCACAAGAAACCGCTATACAAACAGCAACAACGTCAGATTAAGCCAAGAATGTAAGGAATGCACTTAACTGACGAGCAGTGACGAAAGAGGAAGCGGAAGGGACGTCACAATATTATATACGATGGACTGTGATATGATTGGACTATAGTTGCCTTGGAGACTACCCCCCTAATGGTTCATGGGTTGTGTAGTCTTTTGTTTAATGATTGTTGTGTTACGTTTTCTTTGAACTGCTATGCAAATAAAGTGAGGAAAGATATGCATAATCCTCGCCTCCGTCCTGACATAGAATTCATTAAAATTCATTAGATCTGATTTAGAAACATAGATCATAAAAGTGTACATAAAAACAGTAAATCCTCTTTCCTAATACAATAGTGTGAGAATTAATTAAAACCAGTAGGTAAAAACGGGTGTTACAAAGCCCGGTTCAGACCAATTTCAGGTTAACAGAATCGTAAAGTTCAATGTTTCGCAAGTTCAATCTCATGTACTTCATGCAAAATACGCAATAAGGGGTCCAAGTAAGATGTAACGCTTCAATACCTGAAAAACTAAAAATAAAAAGTGTTTTGCACACTTCTGTCATTGTGCTATATGTGGGCTACATCTGGGTGATATTTGTGCTACATTTGTGCTCTTTTTTCTTTGGTGGCCATCTTGGGAGACTTATTTGTTATGAAGTTTCCTAATTTCCTCATTTACTGCAGTCTCCTCAGTAGGAAATGCGTTCAGTTTTTTACTTTGATTCCATCAAGAAGACATTCAGATGTGTCACACATTTGCCATAAATTCAGAATGTTAGCACTCTAGTTGTTCATTAGATCACTGTAGTAAAGCTACTGCTCATCAGGGAGTTAACTGGAAGTCTACAGCTGGTATTGAAAGTGATTGTTTCAGTCTGCATGTCAGAATTTTCTAATGAAATAGAAGAGGAATTGAGATCTCACTTAAAACATGCCCTAAATTTTCTTTCTGCAGCACTAACCATACTTTCTATGGCAAAATTAACCCCCTCGTTTTGTTTCTTTTTAAATTAAATGTTTTAAGTGTTACCAGTCTATTCCAATCAAGATGGCTTCAGGTGTGCCATAATTTTGTCATAAGTAAGACTGTTAGCGCTCTAGTTGTTCTTTGGAACACTCTGGGAAGCTGCAGTAGAACACAAAAGCATCAACTGACAGGCTGCTCCTGTTGAAATATAACAGGAAGATATAAGTAAGGCTGTTAGCGCTCTAGTTGTTCTTTAGAACACTCTGGGAAGCTGCAGTAGAACACAAAGGCATCAACCGAAAGGCTGCTCCTGTTGAAATATAACAGGAAGATATTTGAGATCTCACTTAAAACATGTCCTAATTTTTCTTTCTACAACACTCACCATAATTTCTATGGCAAAATTAACCCCCTCATGTTGTTCCTTTTTCAATTAAATGTTTTAAGTGTTACCAGTTTATTTCAATCAAGATGGCTTCAGGTGTGCCATAATTTTGTCGTAAGTAAGACTGTTAGCTCTCTAGGTGTTCTTTAGAACACTCTGGGAAGCTGCAGTAGAACACAAAGGTATTAACTGACAGGCTGCTCCTGTTGAAATAAAATAGGAAGATATTTGAGATCTCACTTAAAACATGTCCTAATTTTTATTTCTACAGCACTAACCATAATTACTATGACAAAATGAACCCCCTCATTGTGTTCCTTTTTAAATTAAATGTTTTAAGAGTTGCAAGTTTATTCCAATCAAGATGGCTTCAGGTGTGCCATAATCTTTTCATAAGTAAGACTGTTAGCGCTCTAGTTGTTCTTTAGAACACTCTGGGAAGCTGCAGTAGAACACAAAAGCATCAACTGACAGGCTGCTCCTGTTGAAATATAACAGGAAGATATAAGTAAGGCTGTTAGCGCTCTAGTTGTTCTTTAGAACACTCTGGGAAGCTGCAGCAGAACACAAAGGCATCAACTGAAAGGCTGCTCCTGTTGAAATATAACAGGAAGATATTTGAGATCTCACTTAAAACATGTCCTAATTTTTCTTTCTACAGCACTCAACATAATTTCTATGGCAAAATGAACCCCCTCATTGTGTTCCTTTTTAAATTAAATGTTTTAAGTGTTACCAGTTTATTCCAATCAAGATGGCTTCAGGTGTGCCATAATTTTGTCATAAGTAAGACTGTTAGCTCTCTAGGTGTTCTTTAGAACACTCTGGGAAGCTGCAGTAGAACACAAAGGTATTAACTGACAGGCTGCTCCTGTTGAAATATAACGGGAAGATATTTGAGATCTCACCTAAAACATGTCCTAATTTTTCTTTCTACAGCACTAACCATAATTTCTATGACAAAATGAGCCCCCTCATTTTGTTCCTTTTTAAATTAAATGTTTTAAGAGTTACCAGTTTATTCCAATCAAGATGGCTTCAGGTGTGCCATAATCTTTTCATAAGTAAGACTGTTAGCGCTCTAGTTGTTCTTTAGAACACTCTGGGAAGCTGCAGTAGAACACAAAGGCATCAACTGACAGGCTGCTCCTGTTGAAATATAACAGGAAGATATAAGTAAGGCTGTTAGCGCTCTAGTTGTTCTTTAGAACACTGTGGGAAGTTGCAGTAGAACACAAAGGAATTAACTGAGAGTCTCTGCCCTTGTTGGACGTACATGATTTACTGAGAATGACAGACTTCATTCTCACATGACTGAGAAAGATAGTGTGAATTTAGAGAAAATATGCTCTCATTTTAGCTTCAGTTTTCTCTCAAACATGATTCATGATATCCCAGCAGAAGGTTGTTCACAGGGTAAAATCACACCACAATTCCTGAAATTAGTATGGTACCATCAACAAATGAATTCTAATGTAACTAAAGTCTGTTATCACCCTTTATAGTTCTCCTTTTGGTAACCCTCAAAATCTTTGATTCACTACAATGCATTTCAATGGGGTACTATCATGTATATTGGTCCCAAGATGGCTGCCAGCAAATCCAGAATGACAGCCAATCAGATCTCACGATGAGATGTGTCATTAGGCTCCGCCCAGATATTAAAACCTTTTCTTTTTCTAATTTCTCATGAACTACTGAACGGATTTACACCATTTAACAAAAAGGGATCTTTCTGAACCAAGGGCTACCTTTTCGCCAAATTTGGTGTAATTCCGTTCAACAGTTCGGCTGTAGCCCTGTCTAAAGTTTCGTATGGGAATTAACATGGAGAAAACACGTTTTGGGACCCCCCTTTTTTCTTGACCCCCGCTTGCTGAATCACTTTTAAGATAGAAGCTGACCGGAGCTCCCCAAGAGTTTGAAAATTTCGCGAAGATTCGTCAACCGACGCCAAAGTTATTGGGAAAAGAATGTTACGATTTTCCTATGGATAATAGGTCCTAACTATAACTACCTACTGGCAACTGCCAGTAGGTAATATATATATATATATATATATATATCAAGTCAAGTCACCTGTGAAAACCCTGGAGCTGTGTCGGGCTTTCCTTTTCAAGTGAGAATCGAGCCATTTCCTTATGTTTACCAGCAAGTGGGTTGCTGGTTCTCGACACGCCCTTTCGGTCTGGAGTAGCGCGGAGAACCTACATCTTCGTTTTGCAGTATACACAACGCGCTACCCCCCCAGCAGTTCTTATCTCCATTATGGACTTACCTGTCTGCATAGGGGAGAAAGGAGGCTACGTGTGTTGCCTGACAAAGGGATTCCGCAGGTGAACTTTTTCATCCTCCTGGGCACTCAAGCTGGTGTTAAAATCCCTACCGCTTTAACGGGACACTATTTGGTGTTTGGTTGTCCCCTTTACTTAAAGGACTTCCGTGAGGACTGCAACTACCAGCAAACCTATGCTCAGCAGGGTGAGCGTGTGACGTCAGTATTTCCCGAAGTGGAGGAGGGGCGAATTACATCTTAAATGGGAGTGCCACTGCAATCTTCACTCTGTGCGTGACCCCCAGCGAGAATGAGGAGCCCATGGAACCGGCACTGAAGAAAGTCAATTGGGACTGAAACGCGTCTGCCTAAGCGTTTCATGGACTACCGGCATCACGCAGAATTAAAAATAAAGTCACCTGTGAAAACCCTGGAGCTGTGTCGGGCTTTCCTTTTCAAGTGAGAATCGAGCCATTTCCTTATGTTTACCAGCAAGTGGGTTGCTGGTTCTCGACACGCCCTTTCGGTCTGGAGTAGCGCGGAGAACCTACATCTTCGTTTTGCAGTATACACAACGCGCTACCCCCCCAGCAGTTCTTATCTCCATTATGGACTTACCTGTCTGCATAGGGGAGAAAGGAGGCTACGTGTGTTGCCTGACAAAGGGATTCCGCAGGTGAACTTTTTCATCCTCCTGGGCACTCAAGCTGGTGTTAAAATCCCTACCGCTTTAACGGGACACTATTTGGTGTTTGGTTGTCCCCTTTACTTAAAGGACTTCCGTGAGGACTGCAACTACCAGCAAACCTATGCTCAGCAGGGTGAGCGTGTGACGTCAGTATTTCCCGAAGTGGAGGAGGGGCGAATTACATCTTAAATGGGAGTGCCACTGCAATCTTCACTCTGTGCGTGACCCCCAGCGAGAATGAGGAGCCCATGGAACCGGCACTGAAGAAAGTCGATTGGGACTGAAACGCGTCTGCCTAAGCGTTTCATGGACTACCGGCATCACGCAGAATTAAAAATAAAGTCACCTGTGAAAACCCTGGAGCTGTGTCGGGCTTTCCTTTTCAAGTGAGAATCGAGCCATTTCCTTATATATATATATATATATATATATATATATATATATATATATATATATATATATATATATATATATATATATATATATATATATATATATCAAACAAACACCCCTCCGATGAGAAAGGTAAGAGGCCACTCGGGGAAACCATGGAATCCGTTTATTCAGACAAACAGGCATAATGCATTTCGGCTGGAATAGCCTTCCTCAGATGCCATTGCTCCCACAACGTGACTCCACCCACGCTTTTAAGTGTGCTGTGTTGCTCCCATTAAAAGGGATATGACGACCCCAGATCACATGCTCATACACCCAAAGTAGTCAAAATATCACTACAGTTCCCAGAAAGCACCGCTCTCTGTTGAGTGTTCTGTGGGGAAGGCAAAGAAACTGACACCCATATGGGCTTCTACTTTTAAGCGAAAAAGTGCGGCATATCCAAATGGTGTATCCCGGGTTAAAATAATGTCCTCAGGCTTCCTGGGTCCCCATAACACTCCAACCCCAGAACAGGTGTCAGCCGGGCCGCGAGTCGATGTTACAGTGAAATCGACTCCTCGTGTGATCATGAGCTGCACCTGGCAGCTGCCCTGGCTTTTTGCTTGCACTTGAGGCAGGCAGGACATTATCCAATACCTTGGAGAAAAAAGAAAGCTTTGACAGCTGATGCCAGCATCTCTCCTGCCACTTTACAGAGCGGGGCCTCTTGCACGCATCTGGCTAGCGTGAAATCAAGATCAAACAAACACCCCTCCGATGAGAAAGGTAAGAGGCCACTCGGGGAAACCATGGAAGCCGTTTATTCAGACAAACAGGCATAATGCATTTCGGCTGGAATAGCCTTCCTCAGATGCCATTGCTTCCACGACGTGACTCCACCCATGCTTTTAAGTGTGCTGTGTTGCTCTCATTATATATATATATATATATATATATATATATATATATATATATATATTCACTTAAAAAACCATAGGTTTCACACATGTTATAGTTAGCTGGACATTTCACTCGTGAAAAACCATTGAAATTCCCCCGTTATAGTTAGTGCAGGCAACTATAACTCACGCGACCGCAATCCTCTGCTGATGACGTCAGATATTACATCACTGTATTTAGACACCTATTTACCCATGTCTTCTTCCATTAAACTTTAGCTATACATATATTACAAATATTTTTTTTTCAGAAAGACACTTATGTCATCAGTGATGTAATATCTGACATCATCAGCAGAGGATTGCGGTCGCGTGAGTTATAGTTGCCTGCACTAACTATAACGGGGGAATTTCAATGGTTTTTCACGAGTGAAATGTCCAGCTAACTATAACATGTGTGAAACCTATGGTTTTTTAAGTGAATTTGCAAGGTTTTTTAAATGCTAATTCCTAACTATAACGTGTGTGAAACCTATGGTTTTTTCAGTGAATTTGTACGGTTTTTTAAATGCTAAGTTATGTATTTATTTATTTATTTTTTTAAGGTTTTTCACCGTGCGCGTACCGTACGCGCTGTGGGCGCGCGGTGCGCTTCGGGCACCGCGCGCCCACGTTACGCAGTTCGTGGAATTTTTCCGTTTCTACCATACGCACACGCTACGCGCACTCCGCGATTTTTCGAAAAAAAATTAAAAGAAATTTTGGCCCTTGGGGTCCTTCTGGGACCCCCTGACAAAGGCTAGGGGGTCAGGAACTGTCCACCCTGCCCCCTTTTCACGTTCTCCACCTTTGTTTTGCACCCCCTCAGACTGCGAGAGACAAAATGGCGGGCGACACTTCCTGGTTTCGACCGATTAGAATGTTTACTAAGATCTAACAACCAATCAGAATCGCGCTCGCGCACGGCAGCGTGCGCGTACGGTACGTTTTACCGTACGCGCACGGAGCGCGCCTATAGATATATATATGCTTTTAAATGCTATTTTCTCAGGAAATACTGGCTCGAACATGTCCGAGTCGACCCCGTCCCCAACCTGTGACTGAGAGGAGTGGGACTCTGGATGCCAGGGACGCCCCGAGTCCTTATCCTCATCGGAGGAGAAATCATCCTCCGATACACCCTCTCCCTCTAAGGGAAACCCGCCGTTGGGGTCTACAATAGTGGTGACAGCGGCGCAATTTTCTCCGGACTCCTCCTCCTCCTGGCAGGGTGCATGTTTTAGCGTTCGCACATTCTTGAGGAAGGTCTCCGTAAGTTTATCAAATCCTTCCAAGTGCCCCGCGTTATGCTTAACGGCCCTTTTATTCCCCATCTGGGAGCTACTAGGACCCGCCACCACCAGATCTGGGTCACTGAACACCCCAGGGATGCTTTTCGCCAGCTTATCAACCTGATCCCTAAGAGGAGCCAGCGCCCTAGAAAGAGCCAGAGAGAGGGCTTGGTCCACTGCTGGAGGGAGAAGTTGGGGGGCCATTCCGCCTCCACTTCCTGGTAGAGGAGTAAAAATGATCTTCTGGAGAAGACATGATAGCAGAGGGTATGAGCACAGAACAAATGCCCTTAAAATCCTTAAGGCAGCCCCCTCGCCGGTGCTCCAACAGCTGGGCTTTCCCTGAAGCTGTTATAAGAATAGACTGAGGCTCAATACCAATTACCACCACTAGGTGGCGCTGGTCACTAACGTGGCCGTGTGGGGAAATCACCGCGTAGCGGTGTCAAAATTAGGTGAGGGTTGGTCGGGAATCAAGCGGACACTAAAGGATTGACCGGATTCCCAAACGTGCGTAAAGACCAGCGGGAACGCTCGACGGAGCTGCCTCGCTCGGACCAGATGCGTCTGAGAGGATCTCACCACACACAGAGCGCACAGTGGAAGAAACTGCAAGGGGGAAAACGCTCTCGGGCAAGAGCCTGCTGCGCAGGGAATATGAAACAATACCAAGGCAATAACGCTAATAAAGGTGCACAAGAAACCGCTATACAAACAGCAACAACGTCAGATTAAGCCAAGAATGTAAGGAATGCACTTAACTGACGAGCAGTGACGAAAGAGGAAGCGGAAGGGACGTCACAATATTATATACGATGGACTGTGATATGATTGGACTATAGTTGCCTTGGAGACTACCCCCCTAATGGTTCATGGGTTGTGTAGTCTTTTGTTTAATGATTGTTGTGTTACGTTTTCTTTGAACTGCTATGCAAATAAAGTGAGGAAAGATATGCATAATACTCGCCTCCGTCCTGACATAGAATTCATTAAAATTCATTAGATCTGATTTAGAAACATAGATCATAAAAGTGTACATAAAAACAGTAAATCCTCTTTCCTAATACAATAGTGTGAGAATTAATTAAAACCAGTAGGTAAAAACGGGTGTTACAAAGCCCGGTTCAGACCAATTTCAGGTTAACAGAATCGTAAAGTTCAATGTTTCGCAAGTTCAATCTCATGTACTTCATGCAAAATACGCAATAAGGGGTCCAAGTAAGATGTAACGCTTCAATACCTGAAAAACTAAAAATAAAAAGTGTTTTGCACACTTCTGTCATTGTGCTATATGTGGGCTACATCTGGGTGATATTTGTGCTACATTTGTGCTCTTTTTTCTTTGGTGGCCATCTTGGGAGACTTATTTGTTATGAAGTTTCCTAATTTCCTCATTTACTGCAGTCTCCTCAGTAGGAAATGCGTTCAGTTTTTTACTTTGATTCCATCAAGAAGACATTCAGATGTGTCACACATTTGCCATAAATTCAGAATGTTAGCACTCTAGTTGTTCATTAGATCACTGTAGTAAAGCTACTGCTCATCAGGGAGTTAACTGGAAGTCTACAGCTGGTATTGAAAGTGATTGTTTCAGTCTGCATGTCAGAATTTTCTAATGAAATAGAAGAGGAATTGAGATCTCACTTAAAACATGCCCTAAATTTTCTTTCTGCAGCACTAACCATACTTTCTATGGCAAAATTAACCCCCTCGTTTTGTTTCTTTTTAAATTAAATGTTTTAAGTGTTACCAGTCTATTCCAATCAAGATGGCTTCAGGTGTGCCATAATTTTGTCATAAGTAAGACTGTTAGCGCTCTAGTTGTTCTTTGGAACACTCTGGGAAGCTGCAGTAGAACACAAAAGCATCAACTGACAGGCTGCTCCTGTTGAAATATAGCAGGAAGATATAAGTAAGGCTGTTAGCGCTCTAGTTGTTCTTTAGAACACTCTGGGAAGCTGCAGTAGAACACAAAGGCATCAACCGAAAGGCTGCTCCTGTTGAAATATAACAGGAAGATATTTGAGATCTCACTTAAAACATGTCCTAATTTTTCTTTCTACAACACTCACCATAATTTCTATGGCAAAATTAACCCCCTCATGTTATTCCTTTTTCAATTAAATGTTTTAAGTGTTACCAGTTTATTTCAATCAAGATGGCTTCAGGTGTGCCATAATTTTGTCATAAGTAAGACTGTTAGCTCTCTAGGTGTTCTTTAGAACACTCTGGGAAGCTGCAGTAGAACACAAAGGTATTAACTGACAGGCTGCTCCTGTTGAAATAAAATAGGAAGATATTTGAGATCTCACTTAAAACATGTCCTAATTTTTATTTCTACAGCACTAACCATAATTACTATGACAAAATGAACCCCCTCATTGTGTTCCTTTTTAAATTAAATGTTTTAAGAGTTGCAAGTTTATTCCAATCAAGATGGCTTCAGGTGTGCCATAATCTTTTCATAAGTAAGACTGTTAGCGCTCTAGTTGTTCTTTAGGACACTCTGGGAAGCTGCAGTAGAACACAAAAGCATCAACTGACAGGCTGCTCCTGTTGAACTATAACAGGAAGATATAAGTAAGGCTGTTAGCGCTCTAGTTGTTCTTTAGAACACTCTGGGAAGCTGCAGCAGAACACAAAGGCATCAACTGAAAGGCTGCTCCTGTTGAAATATAACAGGAAGATATTTGAGATCTCACTTAAAACATGTCCTAATTTTTCTTTCTACAGCACTCAACATAATTTCTATGGCAAAATGAACCCCCTCATTTTGTTCCTTTTTAAATTAAATGTTTTAAGTGTTACCAGTTTATTCCAATCAAGATGGCTTCAGGTGTGCCATAATTTTGTCATAAGTAAGACTGTTAGCTCTCTAGGTGTTCTTTAGAACACTCTGGGAAGCTGAAGTAGAACACAAAGGTATTAACTGACAGGCTGCTCCTGTTGAAATATAACGGGAAGATATTTGAGATCTCACCTAAAACATGTCCTAATTTTTCTTTCTACAGCACTAACCATAATTTCTATGACAAAATGAGCCCCCTCATTTTGTTCCTTTTTAAATTAAATGTTTTAAGAGTTACCAGTTTATTCCAATCAAGATGGCTTCAGGTGTGCCATAATCTTTTCATAAGTAAGACTGTTAGCGCTCTAGTTGTTCTTTAGAACACTCTGGGAAGCTGCAGTAGAACACAAAGGCATCAACTGACAGGCTGCTCCTGTTGAAATATAACAGGAAGGTATAAGTAAGGCTGTTAGCGCTCTAGTTGTTCTTTAGAACACTGTGGGAAGTTGCAGTAGAACACAAAGGAATTAACTGAGAGTCTCTGCCCTTGTTGGACGTACATGATTTACTGAGAATGACAGACTTCATTCTCACATGACTGAGAAAGATAGTGTGAATTTAGAGAAAATATGCTCTCATTTTAGCTTCAGTTTTCTCTCAAACATGATTCATGATATCCCAGCAGAAGGTTTTTCACAGGGTAAAATCACCTTAGAACACACCACAATTCCTGAAATTAGTATGGTACCATCAACAAATGAATTCTAATGTAACTAAAGTCTGTTATCACCCTTTATAGTTCTCCTTTTGATAACCCTCAAAATCTTCGATTCACTACAATGCATTTCAATGGGGTACTATCATGTATATTGGTCCCAAGATGGCTGCCAGCAAATCCAGAATGACAGCCAATCAGATCTCACGATGAGATGTGTCATTAGGCTCATCCCAGATATTAAAACCTTTTCTTTTTCTAATTTCTCATGAACTACTGAACGGATTTACACCATTTAACAAAAAGGGATCTTTCTGAACCAAGGGCTACCTTTTCGCCAAATTTGGTGTAATTCCGTTCAACAGTTCGGGCTGTAGCCCTGTCTAAAGTTTCGTATGGGAATTAACATGGAGAAAACACGTTTTGGGACCCCCCTTTTTTCTTGACCCCCGCTTGCCGAATCACTTTTAAGATAGGAGCTGACCGGAGCTCCCCAAGAGTTTGAAAATTTCGCAAAGATTCGTCAACCGACGCCAAAGTTATTGGGAAAAGAATGTTACGATTTTCCTATGGATAATAGGTCCTAACTATAACTACCTACTGGCAACTGCCAGTAGGTAATATATATATATATATATATATATATATATATCACTTCTACTCGCCTCACTCTTCCCTCGCTGGAAACAAACGAGCGTAGACCCAGTATTATTCGTGCAATTCGTTATTTATTTAGCCATTCTCCGCCATTACGCGTTTCGGGCGATCCCGCCCTTGATCACATGACAACACTTTGGCTGATGACCGCTCTTTTTAAAGTGCAAGTGCTAGTGCATCAATCAATGGACATAGAAAACATACATTTCTATCAACATTTCTGTGTGTAAATCCCGGCGAACACGATAACCACATAATGCCATTGTGTTATCCTAATGCTAATTTTCACATCATATGACACTTGATAATTGCATAAATGCATGATATGTACTTCACATTATGTCCATTAAAAATAATTATTTTACAAAACTGTGACAGTGCCCTCACCTCAACATTTAAGTGCAAATTCATCTAAAAATAAACGACTAAATTCATACAAGGAAAACTAGATGATGACCTTGGAAGGTTACCATTTTCCATTCTGACCCGAGTCTGGCGCGATATTAAACCAAAGCCAGATCTGCACATAGAACAAAATTACATAAACAAATATAAAGTGCATTGAGGTTGTAGATGATATGTACTAATAATTGAATTGAGCTATTTCTAGGAGATCCAACAGGAATCGTAAATTACTTTATAGACGCATATAATATGCTTTCTATTTAATTTAAAACATTCCTAAAACCTCATTTTATATTCAATAAATAACCCTATACCACATCCTAAAATTACACCTAAAATATTCATGTCCAAAAACAAACTATGGTGATGGAGACTTCCGTCTAACCCTCCAAGGAGACCGAGGTAAAACAAAGAGGCACAGCCTCCAGCATATATTTGTCCCTATGGACTGTCATACACAGCGTGAGACTAAAATAGACATTATCATTCCATTATACATACTGTATGTCAACACACATCATATCGTAAACAATTTTTCAAATTTCACAAAAACGTGTACAGGTCTTCACTGTTGTTAAGCCCCATCGGGTGTTTGGAATCCAAGCGTAAAATGTATGATGTTTCTAATTTCCTTAGCCTGGATTCCCTATCCCCTCCTCTTTTTTGTGGGGTGACCGTGTCAATAACATAATACTGCAGGAATTTTGGATCACTATTGTGAGTACTTTTAAAGTGCCTTGCGACCGGGTAACTCTCATCATTGTTACTAATCGCTCTTAGATGTTGCAGGATTCTTTTATGGACCGGTAATTTTGTGCTCCCTACATATCTCAAATTACACCTGCAGGTGAGCACATAAACAGCGAATTCGGTCTTGCATGTGAGATAATGTTGAATGTCACACGATTTAAAACCAAATGCTGGAACATAGTTCTTGGTGTTAGTGGCATATTTACATGCTTTACAAGATGCACATTTAAAGAATCCCTTTCTCATTGTCAACCAGGAGCCCTTGTTGCCTATTTCCAAGTTACTTCTGACTAAAGCCATGCCCATGCTATTAGTCTTTCTAAAGGCAACTGAGGGACTACTTGATAGCAATTCTCCCATTATAGGGTCATCTTTCACAATAGGCCAATTTTTTCTTACAATATTCCTAATCTGTTTCTCCTGTCGTGAAAATCCTAAAATCAAACGAATAGGTTCCTGCTCTTTTTTCGAGTCTAGTACAGTCTCTTTCTTTTTTAGCAGATCCTGTCTTGCCCATGATCTAGATTTAATAATGGCAGACTCTATGATCTCAGTATTGTAACCTCTATTAAGGAATCTCGCCCGGCTTTCGCCTTGTTTGATTGTACATTCTTTATCCTCACTACATATACGCCTGATTCTGAGCATCTCCCCATAGGGGATGCTCTTAATTAGATGTGGAGGATGGGCACTCGAGGCGTGTAATAATGTATTGCCCGCTGTGGGTTTCCTATAGAGGGTAGTAGAGATCTTATTGTTGATTATCTTGATTTCCACGTCAAGAAATGTGACCTTTTCCTTGCTGATATGTGAAGTGAATTTTAAGTTGAGTGTATTGTCATTCAACAATACAATGAAATCGGTGGCGCTGTCAACATCACCTTCCCACACTATAAAAAGGTCATCAATATAGCGGAGCCAGGAGATTACTTTTTCATTAAATACTTGTTCATGTTGCTGCATGAGGACCAGCTCCTCCCACCAGCCCATAAATAGACAGGCATAACTGGGAGAGAAGCTGGCCCCCATGGCCACTCCCTGTATCTGTTGGTACATAACACCATTGAATAAAAACAAATTGTTTTCAAGGCAAAAAAGAAGCATTTTAACCAACATCTTATTGTGCAGAAAGAATTCTATTGGTCTGTTCATCAAGAAAAATTCTATGGCTCGAATACCATCATTATTTCTAATGCAGGTATAAAGTGAAGACACATCTAGTGCAATCATTAGATACGAAGGTTTCCATCTAATATGTTGCACTTTCCTTAGGAAGTCACTTGTGTCCTGTACAAATGATTTCAAACTTTTTACAAAGTCCTTGTCAGGAAGGACGTACCGAATCTCCGCCATGGCCCGTGTGCAGCGATCCTCACCATCCACATATCGGCATTAGGACCCCGGGGCCGGAGAACAGGCGAACTGTATCGAAGCCGATAACCAATCCCATACGTCTACCACCCTTACAGGAAGCACTCCCTCAGCTCCCGAGAGAAGGCGGGAGTGACCCCGGAAGTACTGAGGAGACCGGGAAGAAAAAGAACCAATCACTGGGGAGAAGGCGCGAAGAAGCCGGAGAGAGGAAGTACACAGAGGACGAGGCGTTGAGGAGAAGAGGTGCAGAACACGACGAATACGGCGGAACCGGAGAACTCCGAGGCGAGGAGGAGGAAGACGGCGAGACGTGGTGTGAGGAGTGGTGGATACCTCAGGAGGAGGCTGGAGAGCGGCCGCAACTCGGGAGAAGAGTTGCGGCGGAGCCGGTGAGTGGCACGGGACCGGGTCAGGGGGACGGGAGTGGGTGATTACAAACCAGGGAGGTGTCGGGAGAACCGGGGAAACCAGGGAGGTGTCGGGAGAACCGGGGAAACTGCGGGCACATTCTAATCTCTCACTTCCTGTGCACAGAACCCCTTTCTTTGCCCTAACGTGATAGCGGTAGCCGAGAACTAGGCAGGATCACGATAAAACCCCCAGCCTCGTACAATCCCTTGCCTTTATCGATGAATGCATGAGTGTATATATATATTGGTTTTTGCACGTCCCGAATTGGAAAACGTAGTGGCACTCTTGGGTGATGGTGAAGGACCTATCCTGACCTTATGATATAAAACTGGAACACTGACGAGCTCCTTTTTCTTTACATGCTCATGAGCCTCCGGGGGAACCCCACAACCCAAGAAGAAGTACCCTCCCGAAGGGAAACCACCGACAGGGACTCCGTGGAAGGAAAAGAAGAACTACCCGAGGACACTGAACATTATTTCGTATCTCCAACCCCTTTGAACAAAGCTTTGAATAAAACTCGACCATTATCCTCCTACATACAGCCTCCGCGTCTGTTTATACGACCTGCCCTCCCACAGTCCTGCAAAAAGAAATCTATGTATCTTGACAAATTTTCTAAAAGTCCATCACACGCAGAAATAATAGGACGTCCCGGGGGTTTCTTCATATCTTTATGCAATTTTGGTATAAAGTAGATGACTGGGATGGTAGCATTTTCTTTTTTGAGATATTTAAATTCATCCCAACTGAGTAAACCCGTGCTTCTCCAAGCTACAAGCTGGGAAAAGAGCGTCTCTTGTGTTGTTTTAAATTTGGTCGGTGCTACTTTTCTATAGCACTCTGTGTTGTTTAATTGGCTGTGAGCCTCTTCAAGATATTCCTTTAGTGGCCACAGCACCAAATTGCCTCCTTTGTCTGAATTGCGTATGATGATCTCCTGATTTTCTTTTATTTTTTTGATGAGTTGCCAATACTTTCTCTCTTGGTTGGAAAACTTCTTTTTGCTTGTTTCATTGGTTGCAATGTTGAGCCTCTTAATTTGCGCCACTATCTGTTCGTTGAAAACGTCTATAGAATCTCTTGCCATAACAGGTACAAATTTAGACTTTGGGCGGAACGGAGTCCAAGGTTTCATATCCGTTCCTGGGATCTGTGACGTTTGCGTGTTGGTTGTGATATTTACCCCTTGAGCTTGATCATTAGCTGGGTTGTCACCTCTTTCCAAACCCCGCGTAGTTTCAAATAGTTCATAATCAGAGCTTCTCAGCCCGTGCATTTCTGGCATCGTGACCGGGCCCCCCAATTCTTCTGGTCTTTCCTTGTTTCCTCGCTGATGATGATATTTCTTTAACTTCAGCTTGCGAATGAACTTATAAATATCTGCGCGGGTTTGGGTATAATTAAAGTTAGATTCTGGGCAATAGGAAAGTCCTAACGATAGAAGTTGTCGTTCCGCAGCTGAGAGATCAATACCTGCCAGATTAACAATGGTATTGGATTGCTCAGAGGATGAAGGATCAGTGCATAGGTTTGGCGGCAGTTGATCCCCTACCGTCGTGCTCTGCCCCTCCCACGCCTTCTGACGTTTTCGTTTTGCTTGCCTGCGCTCCCTTCTTCGTTTAGTTGCCCTACTTTTTCGATTGCCTGGGTGCGTGGCCGCAATGTTTCCCTCCTGCTTCGTTTTAAAATGTCCAACTCTTCCCCCAAGGTTAATCTAATACTCCTTGCCTCGGCCCTCACTGCCGGATTGTCGGACTCTGATCCGCTCTCCATGGCCGAGCTAAGCTCCGATGCTGATGGGGAAGCGTTGGTTGCTTCTTGGTGTTTTCTTCTATCCTCCTTATTGCCCATGCGCTTTTTGGCTGTCAACACGCATAGAGTCATATCTCCTTGCAAATGTGAATATTTGCCCGTTTGCATAATCGTCACGATCACGCCTAAATTTGAAGGTTTTGCGGCTCTTTATCTTTTCCTCCTCCTTTTTAAGTCTTGCGTTCATCTCCTCCACCAGTTTTTGCTTAACCTGTGGGTCACCTAGTGGTTCTATTTCTTTTTCCATGAGCTCAATCTTTTCTTGCAGTGCTGCCCTGTCAATCTCCGCGTACTTTACCAATATTGTAACAAGTCGCCTCGATGATTCAAGATTGCATTCTCCCCATTCGGCCATCATGAGGGGATTCGGGGATTCGTAGCTGGGGGCGATCATTATCCGAAGGCCTCTTGGAATTCTCCCCACATCGAGATACCTCTGTAATGAACGCGCCTCCCACCACTTGGCCTGCTCCTGCTTTTTCAGTTTTTCCAAAGCTCGGAAATTATCTCTCAGCCCCATGCTCTTACGGGGTTCTTCCGTGGTCACTTTTCCAGTTCCTTGACCGTCCTCGGGGGAGTCCGAAAACATCCCCTCAGCTGCTAACTCGCGGTCCCTGAGTGTGTCTGCGGACATCTTCTGGCTTTTTAGTATAATTCAAATTGCGAGATAGAACACCTCATGCGTAATGCTTACAGGGGTTCGTACTCGCGTTGCACACCTTTCCACCTGCCCTTCGCCAAAATGCGCCGTACCTTATTAGAAATGTCCACCAACTTGGCCGTGGATGCCTCTTCGCCGCCGCCGATCCTCCGAGGAACCACCGGAAGCGGAACGGAAAAAACTCCACAGCTGCTCGGCAGGCAAATCTTCGTACTTGCGTTAAACTGTAGGCTAGCAGGGGGCTTCACTTTTTCCCGATTGGAAAAAACCTTTGAGTGCCCCGGGGGTCCCCGCCAACACGCACCACGAGCCCGCGGTGCTGACTGCAGACGGATACTCCAGGACAAGACTTGCCGTAAGTGAAGCCACAGTCGGAAAGGGGGTCCACGAACCGGAGACAGTCAATCCGGTAAATTATCACTTCCACTCGCCTCACTCTTCCCTCGCTGGAAACAAACGAGCGTAGACCCAGTATTATTCGTGCAATTCGTTATTTATTTAGCCATTCTCCGCCATTACGCGTTTCGGGCGATCCCGCCCTTGATCACATGACAACACTTTGGCTGATGACCGCTCTTTTTAAAGTGCAAGTGCTAGTGCATCAATCAATGGACATAGAAAACATACATTTCTATCAACATTTCTGTGTGTAAATCCCGGCGAACACGATAACCACATAATGCCATTGTGTTATCCTAATGCTAATTTTCACATCATATGACACTTGATAATTGCATAAATGCATGATATGTACTTCACATTATGTCCATTAAAAATAATTATTTTACAAAACTGTGACAGTGCCCTCACCTCAACATTTAAGTGCAAATTCATCTAAAAATAAACGACTAAATTCATACAAGGAAAACTAGATGATGACCTTGGAAGGTTACCATTTTCCATTCTGACCCGAGTCTGGCGCGATATTAAACCAAAGCCAGATCTGCACATAGAACAAAATTACATAAACAAATATAAAGTGCATATATATATATCAAACAAACACCCCTCCGATGAGAAAGGTAAGAGGCCACTCGGGGAAACCATGGAATCCGTTTATTCAGACAAACAGGCATAATGCATTTCGGCTGGAATAGCCTTCCTCAGATGCCATTGCTCCCACAACGTGACTCCACCCACGCTTTTAAGTGTGCTGTGTTGCTCCCATTAAAAGGGATATGACGACCCCAGATCACATGCTCATACACCCAAAGTAGTCAAAATATCTCTACAGTTCCCAGAAAGCACCGCTCTCTGTTGAGTGTTCTGTGGGGAAGGCAAAGAAACTGACACCCATATGGGCTTCTACTTTTAAGCGAAAAAGTGCGGCATATCCAAATGGTGTATCCCGGGTTAAAATAATGTCCTCAGGCTTCCTGGGTCCCCATAACACTCCAACCCCAGAACAGGTGTCAGCCGGGCCGCGAGTCGATGTTACAGTGAAATCGACTCCTCGTGTGATCATGAGCTGCACCTGGCAGCTGCCCTGGCTTTTTGCTTGCACTTGAGGCAGGCAGGACATTATCCAATACCTTGGAGAAAAAAGAAAGCTTCGACAGCTGATGCCAGCATCTCTCCTGCCACTTTACAGAGCGGGGCCTCTTGCACGCATCTGGCTAGCGTGAAATCAAGATCAAACAAACACCCCTCCGATGAGAAAGGTAAGAGGCCACTCGGGGAAACCATGGAAGCCGTTTATTCAGACAAACAGGCATAATGCATTTCGGCTGGAATAGCCTTCCTCAGATGCCATTGCTTCCACGACGTGACTCCACCCATGCTTTTAAGTGTGCTGTGTTGCTCTCATTATATATATATATATATATATATATATATATATATATTCACTTAAAAAACCATAGGTTTCACACATGTTATAGTTAGCTGGACATTTCACTCGTGAAAAACCATTGAAATTCCCCCGTTATAGTTAGTGCAGGCAACTATAACTCACGCGACCGCAATCCTCTGCTGATGACGTCAGATATTACATCACTGTATTTAGACACCTATTTTTTTTTCAGAAAGACACATATGTCATCAGTGATGTAATATCTGACGTCATCAGCAGAGGATTGCGGTCGCGTGAGTTATAGTTGCCTGCACTAACTATAACGGGGGAATTTCAATGGTTTTTCACGAGTGAAATGTCCAGCTAACTATAACATGTGTGAAACCTATGGTTTTTTAAGTGAATTTGCAAGGTTTTTTAAATGCTAATTCCTAACTATAACGTGTGTGAAACCTATGGTTTTTTCAGTGAATTTGTACGGTTTTTTAAATGCTAAGTTATGTATTTATTTATTTATTTTTTTAAGGTTTTTCACCGTGCGCGTACCGTACGCGCACGGTGCGCTTTGCGCACCGTGCACGCGCTGTGGGCGCGCGGTGCGCTTCGGGCACCGCGCGCCCACGTTACGCAGTTCGCGGAATTTTTCCGTTTCTACCATACGCACACGCTACGCGCACTCCGCGATTTTTCGAAAAAAAATTAAAAGAAATTTTGGCCCTTGGGGTCCTTCTGGGACCCCCTGACAAAGGCTAGGGGGTCAGGAACTGTCCACCCTGCCCCCTTTTCACGTTCTCCACCTTTGTTTTGCACCCCCTCAGACTGCGAGAGACAAAATGGCGGGCGACACTTCCTGGTTTCGACCGATTAGAATGTTTACTAAGATCTAACAACCAATCAGAATCGCGCTCGCGCACGGCAGCGTGCGTGTACGGTACGTTTTACCGTACGCGCACGGAGCGCGCCTATAGATATATATATGCTTTTAAATGCTATTTTCTCAGGAAATACTGAACAGATTTACACCAGACCTGCAAAAGGCACATCCCTGACCTGAGGACTACCTCTCTGCCAAATTTCAAGTAATTCTGTTCAGCCGTTCGGGCTGTAGCTTGGACTAAAGGTCCTATGGAAAAATGCATGGGGAAAACGCGTTTTGGGACCCCCCCTTTTTCTCAGCCCCCGCTTGACGAATCCCCCCGAGACTTTCAGGGAAGGAGCGGAGCGGAGCGCCACACCTATTTTGAAAATTTCGCGAGGATTCGTCAATTGGCGCCAAAGTTATTCCAAATAGAATGTTGCGGATTTCCTATGGAAACACGATCCTAACTATAAATATCTACTGGCGACCGCCAGTAGATAATATATATATAAATATATATATATGACGCTTTTCTCCTCATGCAGCCTCTTTTGCTTCTGCCCAGAAAAAAGGGCGCGGACCACAAAGTTGGTGCAGCTTTAGATTTTATTCAGCTCCGCACATAACTCCAACAGCATGACGCGTTTCGATCCTCAAGGGATCTTGATCACATGATGCGCTTGCACGGAAGGAGGTACCTTTAAATGTCATTTTTTAACATTTTCTTAAAGTGACATGCAACCAGTGTTGTTGAACATAGACAAAATACTTAAAACTTTTATGCCATATTGCTTAATGAATGTCTGCTACCTATAATAGGGTACAGATCAAAATACATTTTGTACATCCATTGTGATATTATTGGAAATTAGGCAATTAAAAATACCAGATAGCATAATACTGTAAGCAAACAAATTATAAAAATCAATTTTCTTAAAAATCAGTTTTGTTTAAAAATCTCATCATAATAAATAAGATTAAAACAATAAATACTACAGATTTTTTTAACAAAATCCAGGTTTAAATACCCTTGGCTTTTTCTGTCTCTGCAAGGGAACAAAGTGCTAGTGCTTGCACAGTTTTAAAGAGATGTATTGGGCTATTATGTCAACAATTTTTGCCGGTTGCATGGTGTAGGTGCAAAGTGCAAAATGAATAAAGTGCTCAGTGCTAAAAATACTTCTAGTGTGTAATCCTAAAATATCAGTACCTAAAACCTTATGTGCATAAAAAATATGAAATATTTAAAGAACATGGCATTGGAAAGAACAATATTGGAACATAGTGTTCATCAGTATATTGTTATCTTTCTTTCATGATAATGATAGTAAATTCCTGAATAAACTCTTCGTAACATCTAACTCTTGGTAAACTGTCTAATGAAATTCTAGAGACAGGTATATAAATCTTCTGTTTGGTTTAGACCACCTGGATGCTTGGTATCGAGATTTAGGATATATTTTGTTTCCAGTTGTCTAAGGGCTCCAATGCGATCTCCTCCCCTCTTTTTGATCGGAATGCTGTCAATTATAAAGTACTTCAGTAGAGTAGAATCTGACTTATGTCTTTCTTCAAAATGTCGTGCGACTGGATATGCCTGATCAAGTTTCTTAATTGCTCTTATGTGCTGGAGCACCCTCTTGTGTCCCTGTAGTATAGTACTACCCACATATCTGAGTCCAAAGTGGCACTCCAGCACATAGATGGCATGATCGGTTTTGCAAGACTAAGGCTTAGTAATCGGGATTTCTGTAGGATTGAAAGGTGTCTTGAATGTGGTGGTGTTAATACCTTGTTGGCATGCCTTACAAGACTTACATTTATAGAATCCCTTACGTTGACTAGGCCATGTACCTTTGGTTGAATTCTCTAAGTCATTTCTCACCAAAGAATACCCCATAGAGGGCGCCCTACTGAACGTAATGGCAGCTTTTTTGGGGAGTAGATGACCAATTGTCAGGTCTCCCAGTACTATTGGCCAATTTCTGTTAATCAGGTTTTTGATAATTCTTCCCTGTTTGCTGAAACCGAAGATGAATCTGAATGCATCATCCCCTTCAATTCGTTTTGGTCTTTCTTTGATATTAAAAAGTGTTTCCCTGATCAATTCATTATTTTTTTTGATTGCAAAGTCAATGCAGTTTGGTGAGTAGCCCCGTGCCAAAATCTATTTTTACTGGCTATCTGGGCTTGTTTCAAATCATCTAGATTGCTACATATGCGTTTCAGCCGCAGCATCTCCCCAAAAGGTATACTTTGTATGAGGTGTTTTGGATGGGCGCTGTTAGCGTGCAGTATCGAGTTGCCAGTGGTAGGTTTCCTATGTAATGTAGTATAGATCTGCCCTTCTTTATGTATATCTGTACATCCAAAAATGTTACTGATGATGAACTAATATCTGCTGTGAAATGAAGGTTTAGGTTGTTGAGGTTTAATTTTTGTACAAACAATTCAGCCTCATTTTTGTTCCCTCTCCAGATCACAAATAGGTCATCTATATATCTGACCCATTTCACAACATTGTTGGTCATTTGTACATTGTGTTCTTTGTTGAGGACCAGCTCCTCCCACCAGCCCATATGCATACATGCGTATCTGGGGGAGAAGCTAGCCCCCATCGCAACACCACGTTGTTGTTGGTACAGAGAATTTTCAAATAAAAAGACATTGTTATTAAGGCAGAAGTCAACCATGTTGACCAGCATGTAACTATGATGTTCAAAATCTGGTCCCCTACGTGTTAGATAATGTCTCAAAGCCCTTAGTCCATCCTGATGTTTAATGGATGTATATAGGGATGTTACATCAAGTGTGATTAGTAGGTAGTCCCTTTGCCAAACAATGCCTTGGATTTTAGAAAGAAAGTCCCCTGTATCTTGGATATAGGAGGGCAGCTCTTGTACTTGACTTTGGAGGAAGAAATCCACATATCGTGAAGTTTTTTCTAAAAGGCTTTTTCGGGCTGATATGATTGGCCTGCCTGGGGATTTCGAGGGATTCTTGTGCACTTTAGGTATAAAGTACATTACGGGTGTCGTAGGATTGTCGTTCCGCATGTATTTATATTCGTCCTGGGTTAAAAGCCCGCGTTTTTCCAAGCTATGAGCTTCATTACATAGTTGTTATACATGTTTTTCAAAGTTTGATAATCACACCGTAAGTTGCACTCTCTCTCCTTTAGTTGAGACATAGCCTCTTCAATGTAGTCCTTTTTATTCCATAGTACAATATTGCCCCCTTTATCGGAATTCCGAATGATGATATCTTAATTTTGTTGAGTTTGCTCATCAGTTGGTGGTATTGCAATGTATTTGTGTCAACCTTTGCTTTAGTTCTGTTCTTCACAGCATAGTTCCGTTTTTTAATACTGCTTATGACTTGCTCGTTGAAGATGTCAATCGAGTCCCTGAGAGTGATTGGGTTAAATGTTGAACGAGGTCTGAAAGGAGTACAGGTTTTTTATGTGCTGATTGAATGTTGCCTTGTGACAAGGAGTTGTTTTCATTCGCTAGGTCTTGTAGTATTTGCAGCGTTGACATATCTGTAGATGTTAAGTCTGAGGATGGAGAACATATAGGTTGTATTCCTAAAGCCTGTTTATTGTTGTTGTTCTGTCCCATTTAATAACAGTAACCAGTTATCAGGAATACTGCCTGCCGCAATTCGAAGATCACTGGTACCTAACCAGTATATGTATAGCTTAATACAAATACCTTTCCACAGTTTGAGAAAAACAAGTCTTCGAAATGCTGTTCCTAATGATTTGTTTAATCTTGAAAACTGTTCAAAGCCAACACGTTTTTCATGACACCGTAGCTTCTTCACGGCAGTTAGACAAAACAAAAATATGCAACAGTACATATCTTCATTCTTAGCAATGGGTTAGATGCATACAACTAATCTAAGTTATGCTAACCAAATGATAACATTGCAGATCTCTTTTTGTCCCTAAACACATTACTATATCATCCCATAAATACATTATTGCACCAAGAAAGAAAACAAATGTATACCTATAAGTCAATTGAAATTTCACAATGATTTAAACAGTACCAATTAAATTCTTTTTGAAATTATTATAATGAAATCACCATTAGGATACTTATACACTTTACTTTATATACTTCACCAAGGGAATTGCCTAACTCATACATAGCTAGTGAAAGTTGATTCTCATCAGGTCTAATCAGATATAATTGATTGATAATATCATGATTCACTTTAGAAAATAAATAAATTAGTTTTCCACGTAAGCCCATGAATGGTGAAACACATTTTATTTATGTTAGACCTGTAAGACCTGTAAGTCTTCCCTCACAATTCTGTTTGATTTTTGCCTCCACGTTTTGTTGAATCTATTTGTTAGCCTTAGGTCTCTGAGCACTTCACCACTGCTTATCAGTGCTAAAGTGCATGTGCTTCTTTCCAAAACAGGTGTTTACCTGATTGACCTATTTCATTTATTTGCAAGTCCCTTGTAAGGGGGTATACCATATACCCAGAGCCTGTAAGTTAAATGCTACTAGTGGGCTGCAGCACTGATTGTGCCACCCACAAAAGTAGCCTTTTAAACCTGTCTCAGGCCTGCCACTGCAGTGCCTGTGTGTGCAGTACACTGCCACTTGGACTTGGCATTTAAAAATACTTGCCAAGCCTTTTTTTACACGTACATCACCCCTAAGGTAGGCCCTAGGTATCCCTAAAGGCTGGGTGTTATGTAAAATGCAGGACATGTAATTTTATGTTTTGCATGTCCGGGTAATGACAAACAGCCTATTTTGTTTTTCACCTCTGTGAGGCCTACTTCTCTCATGGGTTAGCATTGGGGATTATTTAACACACTTTTAAGCCGTAATTCCTGATCAGAGAGGAGTAGATTTTTCATGTTTCATATATGTGAAATGGCACTGATAAATCCAACTTACTGGTGAAGTTGGATTTAACATTGCTATTTTAGAAATGCCCCTTTTAGAAAGTGGACATTTCTCTGCACTTACTGCTCTGTGTGTCTGACAGCCTGTCTCCAAAATACATCTGGGGTGGGTGACAGATACACTTTGTGCATTCCCTCTAGACAGCCACAACACAGGAAGGATAGGTGTGTCTGAGTACACATTTACATATATCTGCATTCCACTGGCCTTGCATGAGCCATATGGAAGAAAGGGGCTAACGATTCACTTGAACAGAAAGTGTTCTGTCACCGCATAGAGACTGATTTACCCCCAATAGACAGCCTGGTAGACAGGACTGGGCTTAAAAAGGGACCTGTGCACTTCAGAGATCTGCTTTGAAGCCACCCCCACATCAAAGGCACTTTTGGGTATAAGTACTGGGTTTCTGACCCCCTAAATTCAGACACTTCTGGATCTAGAACTGAACCTCTGTCGAAAAGACTGCTGTGCTGATTAAAGGACTCATCTTTGGATTGCAGACTTGGAAACCTGCTTTTCTCATGTGTTGCCCTGCTGTCTGCTACTCTCTGACTCTGCTGAAGGAGAGCTGTTCGCTGTCCGCCCTCCAAGTGATCTACAAGGACTTGTAACTTGTCTCCTGTTGCTTGAGACTCAGGAAAATCAAAGTCTTTACCCCTTCTCCTGTGCCTGGTGCACAGGAGTAAAATCGGTGCATCGTATCGGAACCAGTGCTATGCCTTCCGAGGTCGATTCATTGGACAGCGTATCGAGACCGCTGCCGCTTGGTGAGATCAACGCACACATCCTCTCGACTGCATTGATGAATCCAGCACTTTGCTCAACGTTTCTTGACTCCAGCAGCCGTCTTCAGAACTGATGCAGCGCCTTCATTGCATGGAGAAGATTGACATAACTCATTGATGCTACCAGTAAAAGGCACTTTGATTACCGGGGCCTATGTGGATCCTGTAGCCAGCCTGTGCTTTCATGATTACGGCTCGAACTTTGACTTTGCCCCGGTCCATTATGACCTAAAGTAACCCTTTAGCGCTACTTGCTTCTAAGAGCTTTACTGCATTTATTCTTTAAAAATTAAATATCTCCACTTCTATACATTAGATTTTTGTAGTTTTGGTCTTGTTCTGTTTATAATATAATACCCTTCTGGTACAAATCGGTGTGGAGTCTTTTTGTTGTGTATTCATTGTGATACTGTGTGTGTGTTGCACAAATACTTTACACATTGCTTCTTTAGATAAGCCTGACTGCTCTGTGTCAAGCTACTAGAAGGTGAGCACAGGTTATCTTTTAGTGTGTATCTGGCTTACTGTGACTAGTATTGTGGCTTCTGCTTTGACAGGGTGCATACCTTTGCCCACCAGAAACCCAACTCCTAACAATACCTTAAAATGCTGAGATCACACAGATCTTAGTGATACCCTCATATTCATGGTCAGGAAAGGTATGTAACAAGAAGTTAAGTGCACAAGCTATATGGTAAGATGTGCTTTTGTTTTTATAGTTAAGAAAATGAATACAAACAATGATATAAGGGGGATTATTAGAATCTTAGGATCTGTGGATAAAGACGATGATGACTATGACAGCATCACTAAGACAGTATATTACATTATATTATATTTACAGCAGCATAAACAAAGCACACACAAATGAAAGTCTACCATGGGAGCCATCTTGGAACAGATTGGGTTTGTTTCAAGCCAATTTATATTATCATAAAGATCGCATTCAAATCAACAATGGTCAACTGAAAAATCAGAAACAACAGACAAAGGAGAAAGGACAAATGCAATATCTAGTGAGTATCACTACTATGCCCTTTTGGAAATTGTACTATTATGATTTAAGACTGTCCACTGAAACATCCTGCTTGCCTATGTGGCCCGATTACTGAATCCCAATGTGTAACAACAGACTTGCCCGCTTGGGATTCATCCACAAAAGTAATTAAAAATTAATATGCCATCACAGGTGTTAGGGTGCACTAAATTGTCTTATTTAGACACAAGTTGAAAGAACAGTACTGAGTGAAATATCATATGACTCCTTTGTCTTTAGTTCAATTGTAAACATAATGTAAGAATGCAGCAGCTGTTCATTTAAAATGGTTGTAATGCTCAAGTGGGCTCATGTTACTGATGCTTTTTACTGCTTGGTAGCAAACATAAGAAAACAGTGCTCAAATTCTCAAAATCACAAAGAAACATTATCTTATCTGAAAAGAGAGAAAGAACTCAGGGACCCGGATCTTAAAGAAAAGGGTAGGGGGTAGGAGGTCAATAGCTTCACCGCCTCAATTCAATGAATGAGAGTCCCTTTCTTTTCCTCCTGTGTGTAAACAAAAGAGTGAGAAAAAGAAAAGGTTAAAATCCTAATTGTGCACTCTTATCAGTCCCTGAAAAAAAGAGAAGGGAAAGATAGACAGACAGTTACTAATCTGCCATATGAACTCTAAATTCCTCTTCACTGTTTAAACCCAAGGGAAATTTCATTTCTAGATCCATTATGTCTCTTGATTCTTTCCTTCTCAAGGCTAATTCTCTGTTTCTGCCTCGTGTGCATTTTGCTATTTGTTCTATGGCATAAAATCACAGCAGATGTCTGTCTGCAAAATGGAACTCTGCTAACTGCCTGGCAGTAGGGTAGTGTTTATCTTTGTTATCTATTGCTTTATGCGTACCTGGTGAGTTGTGCTTCCCATATATCTCATTTGACAGGAGCATACAAGGACATAGATGAAAAATCGAACTGCAGGTCAAAAATTGTGTAATGGCCTTACTGTCATTGCAGTTAGGGATAGTGTATTATTTACATTGTGGCTGTTTTGCATTTTTTCCAAGAGAGCAAAACTTTTAAGACCAGCCAGATTGGAATTGTATTTCTCAGTAAATTCACTATATATAAGGCAGTCTCTGAGGGATATGCCTTTTAGATATGTGATCCTAGGATGAGATGCTGGCTGCAAAGTCAGCCCTTTTCTCACATAATCCTTACCAAATTTCTGTCTTGGAGACAATGAGCAGCAATTCTCTTATCTTCATTCTTAGGCATGTATTTATCAGGCTGCTTTATTGCTGTCCTGCTGGTTATCATGCCGTCGGTACTTCCCTGAATTATTAGAACTATTGATCCAACTTTGGATTCCTCTCCACTTTGAGTGAACATTGTCTACAATACATGATTTTATCTTTATATGAGATTTTGCGTTCACTTTTATACTTACGGCCCTGAAGAAGTTCCTGTGTTTTAGGAACGAAACGCGTTGGCTGACATTCGCTCTAATAAATAAGAAGACCCAGAAAAATTCTTTTGAATACATACCATTTTGGACTTTGTCTTTTTGAGTGCACCTTCCTTTGTGTTTAAAATGTATTTATCAAGTGACTGAAGACTCCCTGGATGAGTGAAGACACAAATAGAGAACAATTAGGAATAGTTTACACAGGGTCAAGCTCTGAATGAGTATTCCTTGTAAGTATGTGAAATTAGACTGTCTCCTAGTAGGTGTGCACCAGTTGGGTACTGTCTGGGTACTTTATGGGTTTTCATAAACTCCACCTTACAAAAATCATCTCACCAATTCAACACGTCTAGAAATTTGATTGGAAGGTTGGGTAATACTGTGATTGATGCATTAGTCACTAACCACTCCTTAACAAGAAATACCATGTATTCCTTGGTGTTCAATGCAAAGAAAGTAAGGTAAACCTGGAGGTTTGGATGTTTTCAAGAAAGAACATGAAAAATATGTGGGTGTGGCTTTAATGTGCCAACACACGGTAACACAGGCATTCATAAAAGTCTTTGTCACAATTTAGCCTGTCATATTGATTATGTAGCAGAAGATGATTCTTTTATGTATAGGATGCTTATAGGAGACATATGCAAGCAGCATGATGATTTACTTGTAAAATAGTTTCTCGTGAATTCTAATACTAACACTTCCTGGGAGGTGGAATAGTATAAATAGCCAATAGTATGTGGTAACTCTGCATTCTTCCTTTGGGTGAAGCCTAAGCCCACACTATGTATATTTTAAAGAAATTGTAACAGTACATCTTGCAGACCTCAACGCTGTCAAGTCAAACCTAAATAGCTTTCCCCTGCAACCTGCAACAAGCCATCACCATGCCCCTTAAGGCACAGAGTATCTGTTGCAGTATTTACATGGACCAACTGGAGGTTTGGCATTTGGATAATAATGCTAACGCATTTAACATTTTGTTCCAACCACAAAACCATGCATATACCTGACCGGGGACATATTGAATCCTTCCTGAGCTGTAATTGGTAATAAACTGAAAGTAGGTAATTTCTTAAGACAGGAAAGGACTAATACAATTTTATACGTGAACTTAAAAAGAAAGTTCGATCCCATTGGTTACTTGCTGTAAATTTTATTTTTATAGTAGAGTTGATTGCCTACAACATTAGGGAATAGAAACCTTGGTGGCTAGTAATCCTTAGTGTAAACTGGGTCTCTGGAATTATTGGATTCTGCAGCTCAGATGTTTTCTGCATAGTTAAGGATTCATTCCACTTGCATCTCTAGCATAATGTGCAGATTTCAACAAAAAGCCTTTGCATTTACCTGAAACAAATCAAAAGTGAATAAAAAATGGACAGTTATAGTCTCTTGCAGTCACAGACCCTTTAGAAAGGTTAATTAGTTACCTTTGAGTTTCTGATTGCAGAGTTCTGGGATTAAACTAGTACTTATAAAGGGAAACATTTGATCTAATGGTATTTACTTTAGATATGCTTTATTAAAAACATAGGGGCGTATTCTCAAAAACGTGTGATAACCGTCTCAAAAGTTACTTAACGCAACCTACAACATCGCAGTCCATCGCGGGAATTTTACGCCTTGTTAACCAGGTATTCACAACATGGTGGTACCATGCGATAGTCACCAGATAACGCCTCAACTGACCGCATTAAAATCAACGCAATGCCGCAAAAATGCGAAAAGCTAAGGCAAGAAATCCTGCGATGAGGCCAATCGCGGTACAAAATACCAGTGACCAGCCTGCAAATCCCACGTGTCTGGCGGGAAAATGCAACAGAAAAGCAGAGTAAACAAACCGTGAGATGACAACCTGCGAGCACAACCCCACAGCTGTGACGCAGAACAAATGACCATTGTCCAAATCAGATAGGCATTTCCCCACAAACAGCCACAATGCACATAGACATGCATTCAGTATGTAACCTGCACCAATCTGGAAACAAACATGGTACACACCGTGAAACCGCATCTCCCCATCACATTGCAGAGGGACAAACAACAGCCCCTGCACACCAAGGTGCCATGTACATGACCAGACAAGATCGAAAGCACGGGCCAATGCAGGGGCTGTGACCCCCCTTATGCACATGTTGCCCATGTCGTGGGCCTTGAGTCACAGGGTGCATCCCTGTATCATGGCGGCACATATCAGTGTACTACGTAGCCTCACTGCTGCACCGCCCCCGAGCACATTCACTAGTGTGCGCAGCACGATTACATCACATGCACCCCTACGGCACCCCATTGACATGCCTGTCTGCGCATGTCTACAGGCCAAAGTACAACACAGTCATGATGCTGCGCAGTATGTGGCCTGCCACGTGTGTGTAGGCCCATTGCAAGGACAGTGCTGACACAGATATAGAGCATCTGCCTGGCTGAACTCGACATGCCGTTGAGGGAACATCTTTGGCTCATGCTGCGCTAATAGCTGGTATGTGTTATCCCTGACCCCGAGCGGGCATGCCCTCCCCCATATACCCCTTCGGCCAACCACACACACTGGGGACATGCCACATAGCAACATTGTTGATTGCGTGACGGGTGGCGCAGACAGTACAATAGAGACACACGCATCAGCCACATCCTTGTCCAGGCCCACACTGAACCACACCCAGATCCACGTGTGTTAGAGCCACACACCTACGCAGTACTGTTGTACACCGGGCCAGCCCACTCCACTCACGCTTACAGGGGGGACTTAACAAGCTACATTTCTAGGATCTTCCATACTGGCTCGGGTGACATGGTTGCTTCCACTGTCCACTACACTCCACACACCAGCGGTGTGTGTCGACATGGATATGTGTGTGGTCTGCATACTGAAGTCAGGCCAGCACATCCACGCCACACTTGGCCTTGTGTACATGCTTATTAATTGGTCTCTTGCCTCCTTCGCACATGCCTTGTTCCCACCTCTCCCCACAATCTGCTATTGTGTGGCTGAGGTGCCATGCCGTTGATGGCTCATGTACATGGCTAGCCCAGGTTACCACAGTAAGTTGTGCTGTCGTGTATGGTAGGTGGCCATGTTGTTTGGGATGTTGTATGTGAGTTTGTAACATGTGCATTCCCAGAGTTGTGAGTTGCATGCTTGTGGAGTTGAGGTGTGTGGTGTGTTCATTTGGTACTTACCAACGAGCAGGGCATTTCCGTAGGTGCCATCCTGGAAGCGCCGGTTGATGATGGACTGTTGGAAGATGTAGAATCATGCACACTGCCTCTGTAGTTGGTGACGACATTGGTGAAGAGTTCCCCGTGGTCCACTATTGCCTGCACATTGATGGAATGCCTGGGCTTTCTGTTGTGGTAGTTGTGTGCAGTGTTGGCAGGGGGCACAAGTAGGATATGTGTGCAGTCGATTGCCCCAATACGTGTGGGAATGCAGCTATGGCGTAGAAGCATTGCTTGCTCTCCAACTGTTCCTGCACAGTGTGGGGGACATATAGGTACTGGGGTACCAAGCTGATGATGGCATCCAGGACAGGTTTGAGGAACATTGATAGGACTGGCTTTGAGACCCGTCCGACTCTGGCGGTTGTTGGTTGGAAGGTACCAGAGGCCAACAGGTGCAGCACAGCCAGCAGCTTTGTCAGAGGTGGGATGTTGGTTATCTGCTGTGTTGGTGCAGTCAGCCTGTGGGCAATGATGTTCAGGATGCGGAGGATGGTTGTCCTTTTGAGCCTGTAGTGGGCAATGACATACTCTGGTGTCACGTCTGTGAGGCTGGTGCGTTTTCAGAAGGTTCATGGCCTATGTCTGCTCTGCCTCTGTGGTGGTCCGGGGGGAGGGTGCGGGCCTGGGGGTGGTGGTGGTGGGTGTTGTGGGCCTGTTGGGGCTCCGAGCTGCATGAGTATCTCCATGGCATCTGTTGTTCTTCAGGTGTGGCTGTGGGCTGGGCTCCCTTTTGTGGTTTACACCAGTTCAGAGCAGGTGTTCATTTTCTGCTGCTAAAGCGCCTTATCACATGTTTTGTGGTCTTATCGCCAATCTGGCTGGCTGTTGAGAATGTTGTGGAGTGGTGTTGTCGTGGCTTTTTGCATGGGTACGCCTACTCTGCATCTCATTAGTGATAGTTGCGGGGGTCATCTGTGGCGATGTTTTTTGTGGCTGCTATCACAGGTTAACTGGTGTTATGGACTATTGGCAGCAGCTTGTGAATGGGGTGATGAATGTATCGCGAGTTTGGCTGCACTAAGGTGCCGTTAACTCAGAGATAGCTCCTCGAGAATATGGCCCATAGAATTAAAAAAGTACAACAATCTTATCTGACCAAATGATACCTAAGTAGCAAAATATTCTATTGAAACATGCAGATGGAAGTTTCTAGTGTTTAGGGAACACATCTTTAAATAAAAGTCTTGTAACTCAACATCGTAGTGCTACTGAATACGAGATAGATTGCAACCAGTGAAAATAATGTGTATTTATAAAATTACAAGGAGAAAGAAGGGAAAGAGAGAAAAGAAGGATTACAATTACTGACAAGTTAATAAAATAAAAAAATGAAACTGTGGATCTGCCTGAAAAATCTTCCAATTAAACAAATTCTACTATAAAGACATTACAATGATCCGCTGATTAAATGATAATAGATATATGAGAATAACAGTGTTCAAGGAGGATGAAAAACTTCAGCTATTGTGGAAAACCTTAGAGCATGATTTGATTTAAAAGACAAGGATATCCACAACAAGTCTGTCTTGCTAGCCACTTGGATTGACAAAGTGTTTGCTCTATCCAATTATTTGGCTGTATGTGATAAATTGCAGAGTTATAGTAATACGAAGATCCCTAGTGAAAATAGGAAAAAAAATAGTTTGTTCCACAAAAGTTATACCATGGTCTTTAATCTATTATTGTTATATTCAGGCAGTTTTTTTAAATAAATGTGTGAAGCTCTAATCTCCTTACTGAAATCATAGTTGAGAGCAGACATTTGTGAAGAGATTGGCATGTGCTGTTTCATAGCTGCAACAAGCAGATCATATTTATGATGAAAAGCAGCAGGAATGTTTGAGTTCTACTGTAGTTCATGAAATGGATGAAATTGATTTTCAGACATTAGTTGTTTAACTGCCTGAATGCCACTATCCAACCAACTCCGCCATTAAAGCACTTCATTTTTAATTTTCATATTTGCATTGCACCAAATTGGACATAACTTAAAATTGGAGATTTCCGAAGACTAATCTAGTAAAGGGTGAGGCTAAAAGTGTAGTGTACTCACGACTGGGGAAGAAAGCGAAAATGGGTTTTGGGATATAAACCAGTTCCCTAAAAGTTAAAGGGTATATTGAAGAGTGTTTAACATTTCAAAGATATTGAAATGCACTGAAGAATTATCAAACAGAGAAGCGTAAATTAGTTAAGTGTAATTTTAATGATAGTTCAGTAAATTTGGGAAATTAAATCCACCATTTTGTTTGTTTTTTGTTTTTAGCTTGTTAAATATATGTAAGCTTTCTTTTATTCCAGAGAAATGTAGTCATACAATTGTTAATTGTTTTTAAAATGCTTGGAGAAGCTTAACTGAAGGTTTTGGCAAATAAAAATGTACACTAGGTAACATCATCATTTTGATTAAATGAAGTTTGCCCTTCGAAGATAAGAAAAGAGGAGATCATTTATCAGAGAAAGAATCAATTTTATGTTACACCTCTTCAAGGTTAAATATTATTTTATCTCTTATGGAATTTGATTAGAAAACACTATAACACTTTCTTCGATTTTCATGGAAAACCAAAATTCACAGGCATATATTTAAGGCAATATTTGATGAGTGGTATGATTTCAGGGTTCATGATGTTTATTTATAATCTGATACCGCAGAATATGAATGCAATATTTCAAAAAATGCTGAAATGGGGGTCATAGGATTAGACATACACAATAATATCTCATCTGCATAAGCAGTAAACGTGACCTCTACATATTTGCATTTGTATTCTGTAAAACTGTTATATGTACATTTTCCCCCCAAAATAAGCTCAGGCGATAGAATGAAAAGTAAAAGTGAAAGAGGACATCTTTTTATCCTACGTCTAATAAATGAAAACTGCAGTTTTGGGGGGAATCATAGAGGAAACCAATATACTGTAGAATTCTGGGATCACAGCCATGTCATTGTAATGTCTTAAAAACTAAATCAAAACTAACTCATTTTATTTTCTTCTCAGCATACAATATTAGGGCTGACATTGGATCTCATAGTTTTTAGAAATAATAGATGAAATTTAAAAATGTTCTGGATTCTTCATTGACATATCTGCTTTTTACAAGATCAGATTGCTCCAGACCAATCTGGGGATGGTGCCTGTTAATACACATAGCTAACAGTATGATATACATTTTAGACAGTGATAATCAATTAAATTGGTCTATATTTGTCGCAGGCAGATACATCATATTAATATTCAGGTATCAAACACAACATTGCCTCTAAAAAGGAGCAACAAACATTTGCCACATAAAGGAAGTGCTAAAAGAGCGATAGAAACTTCGGAGCCAGGTTTCCTAGAAAAATGCAAGTAGAATTTCTTGGAAAAACCCATTTGCGCCTGGTGCTTTGTCTCTAGGACGTCTGGATATAGCATCTTGTATGCCACTGTATGTATTTCAATATAGTTTTCTAGGCTGAAAGTTCTGATACTTGTTTTGAATATTTGAGTATAAAACTCAACAAAAAAATCTTCATATTTTGTATTACCATTTAGAGCAATAATTACAGTGATAATTACACATGATTTTCCATTTACATTTTTAAATGATTGGTTACCAATTTTTTGGCCTTATTTTTCTTACCCTAATAAGTAACCTTACATTTCAATAATGTACTATAAGCAGCTGTATTTGACTTCTTAAATTCCAATTTAGTATCTGTAAGCAGAACTAAGGTATCTCTATGCTTAGAAGATACTGTCCATGTTCTACTTTTTAATAATCTGTGAGAGGTAAAAAGATTCCTTAAGGGCTGCTTTTTTTCTGTGCAGTAACATAAAACCACTTCAGTTATTCAAAGTAACCCCAAATAAAATTGAAAAAGAAATACTGAATCTTAGAAATACCAAAGAATTCTATGGCAAATTTCTCCAATGGATCAACAGAGGCTCGGTCATGAAGTAATGAATCATTCACTCTCCATCTTTTTAAATGTGAGGACTCCAACTACAAATCTAACGCTATAATAACAGGAGCGTGATCTGAGTTAGGAATGATTCTAATTTCAGCATTTGCCAGGGATTGAGTAGTAGTAGTAGAATTTATCATATGTTTACTTGGAAAGATATAACTTCTTCTTGATCAAGATTGATGGAGAGGGGAGTAAAAAGTATGTTTCATAAAATCAGAATTAAAAATTGTCCAAGCATCAATTGGACCTCTTGAGGATATTGACTTTTAAAAGCATTTAATATTTTATTTGGAGTGTACTTTGTGGTAGAATTTCAGATGATAATGGGGTCCATAAAGCCATTGCAGTCTCCAGCCATCAGAACATTTGAATTTGAAAACAACATTAGCTTTTATGCTGTAAATTCCAAGAAGAGTATATTAGCTTAATTAAGACATAACAATTAAAAATTATTTATTACAGTTTAGATGCAGCCATCTACTATTATTGTCAGCTTTGGCATTCCATTAAATAACACACTAACTAGTCATAAAGCAAACAGGAAAAGAAAATATAAGTAACAAATATAAGAACTTGAAGCTGAAGTCTTAGACACTTTGATAAAAACAATAAAGCCAGTAGTATGAGAATAACGTTTAAAATGAATCCTGCAAGACAGATAAGTAGGAAATTGAAAAAAGGAACAAGAGTAGAGGATACAACGGTAAGCCCCAAAACATTAGAAAGGAAAATATGGTACGAAGTCCGAAAGACCTTAACAGTAACACAGTAATGGGAGAAAATATTGAATTTGGAGAGTGGTGAACCACCTTAACCAATGGCCACCCCATTCTGCAACGTCTGGTGGTAGTAATAAGATGGTAGAAGTAATTCCAATAAGTACAGTAAAGTCAGGACCACCATCAGGTAACTATTAAAGGTACTTACCACAGAAAAATAGGGAGTAAAGAAGGATGGAATCTACCAGATAGGAGAGGGCCATAAAATGACCTGACAGGGAGAAGCAACTTGAAATACTACCATCCAGAATCTCACAACAACTCTGGGGCCTGAAGAGAAGCATAATGAAACCACAATAACTGAAAACAGATTACAGAAACACATATAACCAGACAGCCGTAAAATAAACAAGTAGGTATCATGTTGGATTAGATCATATTTAAAAAATTAAGTTTAGGCAATATCCATATCTTCTCCCTTGTGAAGATGGATACATTCTATTAGTTGATCAGGAGTTTCAAATGTAGTGGTTTTCTCCTGGTTTCAGGCCTTGAGGTAACAAGAATGAATCAGACCAAATCAGGCATTCATCAATCTCAGAACAGGATGCAGATACAGAAACTCTTGAATCCTCTTTGCTGTGACTCTTGGAACATCTTGTGAGAGAGGCATTTTCTGACCAAACAAGAGTATTTGCTTTCGTTGCTTTGCAGTGAAGAAACACTTTCATTAGTTCAGTATGTTGCAGGGACTACAATAGCTCTAGGCCTCGGGAGTCTGTGTGTTGAACAGATCTTAGGACCTATGCAATGGGTTTGTGTGAAATGTAAGAGTGGGGTTATCTGATGTTCCAACCAACTTGACCCCTTGGTTTTCTAAATCTTCATTTTCCTTTTAAAGGATAATCTCTTTGGCCAACGTTTCCCGCAACCTCAAAGACCCTTGATTCAAGATTTGACTATTCTGCTTTAAATCCTTGGAGAGCATTTTTGGTTTCTATGACAAAAGGTTTTACATTTCTTATCTCATCCATGGGATCCTCTAGGATGCGTAAGAAAGACAACTTTGTATGTGAGTTGGGATCTTTCCTAAGTCCTTTCTTGCCACCACTTGGTGTTTCTTTGAGAAATGTAGTGACCAAAGAGGAAGATATGATGGATTCGGTAAAGGAAAAAATGTCAGTGTCCCGCTTAAGTGGTATGGACTCACTTATGATCAGTGGCGGCTGCTCCGCTATGGCCGAGGAGCATGGCCTTCCTTGTCAGCCTCAAAACGTGAAATGGGTTTATTATCATTATATTTTTCAGATTCTGAGGGCTGGGCGAGTCTTGGCTGCGGGACAATCATGAGGGCAGTGACAAATGGAGTGGTTGCACTGTGATCAGTGCGCATGTCGGTTTGGCTGGCCGCCTAGGTCCCGCCAAACCAACATGCACACTGAGCGGTCTTCAATCCAGCAGCGTTGCTGGGTTGGAGACAGCGAAGTACAGGATCCCAGTCTTTCTGGCAGCGCAAAATTTACAGCACTCAGGTCAATCCTAATGCTGCTTTCAAACATGAGAGTAGCGTCAGGATTGGCCGCAGGGGAGCCTGGAAGCCGGTGTTGCCGAGCGGACACAGAGAAGAGCGGCAGGTGACAGGTAAGGTATTTTTCCCTCTTTTTTAAAAAAGGTTTCCTTGTTATTTGTTTCTTCTCCCCACCACCTCCCCGTCGTCGTTGTGCCCTGGCCCCGCCACTCCACCCGCGCAGCAGTCACTTATGCCAATGACATTCTTAGCAGATGTTAAATTGCTCGTGAGGTCAGCAAAGAAAGAAAATACCTTCCTATCATATCATCGATCTAGTTTAGTTCTTCCCATTAATCAATATCAAAGTTATGATATTTGAACTCAACTGTCTCAGTCCTAGTGAGGGTTAACACCATGCAAACAGTTAATATTCAGAAGCAGCCAAAACAGAGTAATAATGCCTCATAATAAAGTTAGGAGCCAAAGCAGTTCTTTATTAATAAGATATTGAAGCAATTAGCAGTCAAACCGGAGAGCTCCGCAATGCACAGCATCCCCAAATTTCATGTGAAGTGACTTCTAGATATTTCAAGATGAAGATGAAGAATATTTATCGATAAATCATCATTACAAAACCAAATGAGTGCTTCTTGTTGAATGAGTGAATGGTAGTAGTTTAGACTTGCAATCTTTTTTTGCAACTCCTCTCACCATGTGTCTGGGTGGGTAGAGATCACCAGCCCAGCTGTAGCAAGGGGATCACCAAGAGAAGTGAGTATGAACTATCCCAGGACTGGGTAGCATTTTGGCATTTACACCATTGAAATAGCATTTAACATTACAATGGGGTGAGAAGGGGATTACTATTGATTTCCCCTTTAACAAGTGCCATTTGTTAGAGAATTGAACCCCAAATAAGACATCCTTTCAATTTGGCAGCATCTTTCTTTTAGCTTTTCAAACGGCCTTAGAAATGTATGCAGGTTTTTTTTCTCTGTCCATGATTCACATGGTTAAGTACAAAAAATCAAATTAATGGTCCGATGTATATTTTTCCTTTGCATTGGGGAAGGCCTGGAAATGTTAGTGAGCAACATACAGACACTTATTGTCTCTCATGATCTCTCAGGAGACAGGATCATGGATATTAGAAGACTGAAAGGATTGTGTGACTGTGCTTGAATTTGACCCTCATCATACTTGGCAGAAATGGTTAGGTTTCTACCACACGGTTGTATAGAGCAACACATCGATTAAATTGGTGCACAACAACCATCCTTAATTAACCTACATGAAATGCCATAAGAGGGGGACCACTCAAATCAGTTCATAAACTAAATTATTCAAATTTACAGAAAGTCCCAAAGTTCAGATCTTCCAAACAATGTCCTTAATCAAGTGCCAACCACAAGGGAGACTCAGATGCTGTTGGTTAGAAAAGAGGATTCAATCTTTATTCTTCATATAGTTACCATTAAAAACAGATAGCAACAGCCCCGCTAACATTAAAATGAACGTTAAAATTGCTAAAATTATCATTATTATCCCTAAAGATAACTCAGTATTATTATTATTGATATTATTGCTAACAATAGTGATTACAATATTAGTTCTATACTAATACTATTAGTATTATCAATTATGATGATGATAGTAATAATAATCGGTATTGATATTCATAATTTTATTGTTATTAATATTAGTATCAATGGTGGTAATAATAATAATAATAATAGTAATAATAAAAATAATAGTTTTTATGTAGCTCTTAATCCACATAGTTTATTTGCCGTCTATAAATGCCGTATATAACAAGAGTTAATATTACCCGATATAGAGGCATATTATCAAGATAGGCGATAAAATTATCGTCGCTTTAGCGGCAAAACGGCGATAATGGGCTTGATAATATGCTCTATGGAATTCCAATTGAAGCCCAGGTTAGATGTCCTTCACATCTAACATGGGCTTCAATTGGAATTCCATAGAGCATATTATCAAGCCCATTATCGCCGTCTTAGCGGCAATTTTCTGCCGCTAAAGCGGCGATAATTTTATCGCCTGTCTGGATAATATGCCCCTTGATGATACTCAATCTGGAATAATCTCCAATTTGAGAAAATTAAAAAATTGCCGCTTTAATGCTTCGGACAAATTCTTGATAAAGTCATGAGAACGATAACACTTGCATTTCTTGTAACGAAAAATGTTTCACAGTTTGGTGAAGTTTGCACTGCTTATTCCACTTGGAGCCCTTCAAATGCATTTCACTGTGCAGCTGAGTAAACTCCTCACCTCCTGGTGTTGCAGGGATTCTGCTTATACACAGAACTATGCGTAGAACCCCAGGACCTCAGTGAGTTGTGGTGTACCAGAAACTCACCTCAGAACCCAGAACCCAGTATCCGGCTAGCATAAGTGTCCCATTCGTTATCCGAGATTTAGCTCGGCGGTCCCAATGAAAAGACAACCCAGAACAAGCGACTCAGTACATACTCAGGAATGGTGGGAATCGGAAATACCTGTTCGTATATTATTCTCACATCAGTCCACAACAAGAATCAACAGAGACACGGTGAAAATAAAAAGAGTTTATTTTTATAGACCACGTGTCCTAAGATGCAGTACTTTGGCTAATACAAGCAGACAAATGATTAAAATCAAAACCATCAGCATAGTTACAATTCCATAGAATATAAAAGGGGTGATCATGTTATAATGACAGTGGATACTACCACCTTCCCTTTACTAAGAAGCTAATATTATTATTAGACTAACAGAAGGTCTCTTAGGCTTGAATAGGGGACCCCATACCTCAAAGATCAGCTTAGTGAAATCACATCACAGGAGCATCAGGAGTCTTCTCGCAGGAAGGCTCGTCTTCGGTCTGAATAATAAACATGATGTCTGTGATATTAAAAGCACCAACTTTCAGGTATTTGCAGCTGCGCGTGTGTTATGGCTAAATAGTGGGTCGATCAACCTAGAGTGGAAAACATGCATTGTGTAATAATCCAGACTGTTTGTCACACCATGTACAGACCAAGGTCGCTGCGCAGAGCTTGGGATGGTAACAACAGATTGCTCTCGTGTGAAGCAAGTCTCGAGTCAGCAGTTTGTCTAAGAAATAACATGTAAACGCAGTGTCGTGCGCACAAGCAGCAAGATGGCTTTCTAACCTCTAACGTGGTTATGCTAACTTAACAATGTATGTACGTATTCAGGGAGAACTCACTACATGCCCCCTTGATCGAAGCACTATTTAATAGGCAAGAAAATAAAGAACGCAGAGTTCAGTTTCGACAGAGCAGAACAAGGCGTAACCAATCTAAAGTTTCAGAGTGTGCTAAAGTCCGAAACTACAAAAAAAAATAAACAGGGTTTATATATAAAAAAATTGAAATTAAAAAAAACTCAAAACGACCATCAGGAAGAGAAAAAAGGAGAAAGAAAAAAATAACTGCTGCGTTAGGCTGCTGTCCAAAGGCACAGGTGCAAAGTACGACAGGCCAGTTAATCCATGAATGTATAGGCAGCATACGTGGCAACTGCTTCCAACAACAAATCGTTTGCAGGGCCACTAAAAGTCTCAGCCATCCAATTAATTAAAGAAAAGGAACATACGTGTTCTTCAACCATCGGAGCCTCTAGCACAATCAGAGGGCAACCGGAATGTTCCTCCAAATAGCTCATAGCCAAGAAGTCGTAGGCAGCCGCTGAGATGTCCCAATTACCCAGGATACCATGCGCCGCACCACAAGCCATAATCCGGACACCAGAACAGGCCAACTCGTGAGACACTAAGGGCCTCATCAGTCGATCGAAATCCGGCACCGGAGACACCGTGTTGGTCAAGCACAAATCCAGAGGCCATTCAAAGGGACAATCCAGGCAGTTAAATACAGGTTGCACGCAGGTGAAGTAGGAATACCTGAAGGATAATCCATACGCCAGGCTTAAAGTAGCCAATGGCAGAGTACCATAAAAGTCAAGCATCCGATCACGAAGAAGATGCAGACGGGACAGGTGCTCGTGTGGCACAGAAAGAGCAGCCATTCCGTAGCACGAAAAGTAAAAGCAGCGCACCTGCCACCAGCGCCAGAAGCAGCGGAACACCTCCAAAGATGCTCGAGAAAATCGAATGAAAAAATGCCGGAATTACACCAAAAATAGTTTGGAAAGAGGTCACGAGGCCTGAGCCTACAAGTTTAAAAAAATTAGCCAGGCCTGATGTGGACGAGGCATTGAAAATAGTTTGGATCAAAGCTCCGAAATGGAGGGGGAGGTCAGTATTCAAAAGCGCCTGTACCTCAGTGCGCGTATTAGCAACGTGAAGGACAAATGTTTCACGAGAGGAAGTCAATGGCACCTCTTTTTGGGACAATAGAGCTCTTATTCTGCTCAACTTGTTGAACTCTGCTTTCAAGGTTGGAATCGAAGGCCAGATGGAAACATCCAGCCGCCCATGCGGGGGTGGAAAGAGAACATTATTGCAGCAGACAACTTTCTGCGATACAGTTACTATGTATGGGATTCCCACTAACATCCCGCAGCAAGCTTCATTATTCAAAATTAAATAACTACCGTTTGCAAGCAGCGTGAAAGAAGGAGCAATCACAGGCACTGGGACACCCCGTAGGACGCAGGCCAAATTCGGGGCTTGTACATTGCATGCACCGTGTAATTGAATGTGCCTACATACCAAGGAATGGTCTGGTGTCGTGGTACATTCCTCACCCTTCAGATAAACCTCAGTTCCGTCCCTAGTACATCTATACGTAAACGGGAGGGACCAAACCTCATGTATGAAAGCGGTGCCCAGCTGTTCATATCTACCCAGAGCATAATGTTTCATACAAGACGTAAACTTAAAAAGTGCGAACGGCAGAGTTATCAATCCGTGTATAAGCCACGTGGCTGAGTTGATTTCCGCCACAGAGAAAGGCAACGGTTCTAATTTTTCAATATGTAACAATGAATATGTAGCATCTTTCATGGACATAAATCGCTGCTTATCAGTAAGGTTAAAGGGAAGGAATAACGATGTAGTGTTCAAATAGTCCCAAGGGACCCTCCCTGCCTTTAACGTCTGCAATGTCCATGCAAACTGCATAACAGAACGCAACTGGTTTTGACCATGATATAACACAGACATATCATCATGCACAATATCAACAACTGACGAAACAATATTATCTAATGTATAAATTCTGGAAGAGAGAGTGCTAATGCTATTATCTATAACGGCTAAAACCTTTTCCATGTTTGCTTGGTCAATAGCTCTCAATCTGGAAGCCGCCTCAATTTGCGACAACTTCCACACTTCTTTGTAAATAGCATACGCCCACCTTTTGGTTCTGCCACCCACAGGACCTTTAACAAAATCATTCAAATCTATTTTGTCATGTAATTTTGATAAATGAACTTTGACAGATGCCAAGGTGGAGTGTCGCAGCCAGGACTGACATAACTTTCCCACAGAGTATGTAGTTACACTATGTGACGACTCAAACCGAGGGTCCACGCGTTCCTGAGTATACCCCGGTTTCAGCCCCAGAAAACGACGTTGACAGGTGTCAGAACTGCTTTGCCAAACCAACCAACCTTCACTATTAAATTTCGAAATATTGAAAGATGTATTTGAAACCAATGATTGCAAAGCAGGAAGGGACAGATCCGTGTGGTTATCCCAATTGGGGTAAGCGCCCAGATCCGGCACAGAAGGTGACTTTAATTGTTTAGATGTAGCCAATCCGAAACAGGTGGTTTGGAAGATGGATGAGTTTAAAAATAGTATATGATTTGGTATAAGACAGGCACGATGTAAAGCCTCTGTACCCTGAACCTGCCACGGTTTGGAACCCCAAACCGACTTAAGATCAATAGTAGCCTTCCATAGATCATAACCTTTGATTGACAACTCGTCCATAAAGGACTTGGAATAAAGTAACTTGGTGTGTGTCAGTCTAACCTTTGTGGCAGACTCAGGCATCACCTTAAAATAAAATGATGCCGGGTCGGAAACACTGAAATCGGTAAAATAAGTATACTTATCAACTAGTGTATGTGAACTTCCGAAAGAGGGAGTAGGACAGTGTTCCCATTGGGTAAAATTTACAAAATTTCTAAATGTATTCGCTTTATGCAGGAAGTGATTGCCATAATGCTGAAAACAATACTGTTCCGCATAATTAGCCGCATTTTCATATAAATCTTCAGCATCAAAAGTGGCATAATATTTCAAATCTGAAAACAGTGATTCAATGGCGTGTACATCCCAATCATCAGAACGTATGTTCTGCCTAACCACATCACCCATCGAAATACGAAATACATTAGGTACATTAATGACCTCTGTAGGCCCATGAATTTGGAATTTAACAGCATCCCACGCGATTCCATCCAAGACGGGCCAGGCAGTAATATTCACAAAAGTCTGGTCCCTTTTCATGATGTGGGACGAGGAGTGGGGGGCCAAAGTTCCATTGATAAGTCTAATTGTCGATCTCTCTTTGAGATAGTGGCCATCCACCAAACGGAAAAAAACTATCACAAATCCAATTGACATAAACAAAAAAATAGTAAACAGCATCAACCAGATGTATGTCCAAGGGGCAATCAAAAAATGTCTCTTAAACCAGCTGAAAAAAACAGCAATGTTCGATGTGGGAGTTGAGGGCAATGAGTTAGTGTCAAAGGAGAAACGGGATTGGCCAAGCGCTGTAGATTGTAAAACAGGCGAGGGACCACGTGTAGGATAAGCATACTCAGTCTCTTCGGGCAAACCACCAGCCGGTGGTATCAACAAGGGATCAGTAACTGATTGCATCTCGATGGCAACATCAGGCAAGGTGTTAGAAGCAAGAGTCAACATTGAATTTCTTTGCATCGTCTGGCATGAAACTGCTGGAGTCATACTAAGAAGTATCGGCCACTCGCTGAAGTTTGACATTGTCAATAGAGATGTACCTGTTTTCTTTGCGACCAGGAAGTGGAGGTAAAATGACTGTTCTTGTACCCTGCACTCCAAGCACTGGAACTGGTGCACGATAAGAGGGGCCGAACTCCTTCTTGTTCTCCACCTTCTCACGGACCAGGTCTCCAACTCGGGGTAGCCAGCCGACTACCGAAATCTGAACTTCAGCTTCAGATGTGGAGGGCAAGTGTTCCTTCGATAGAGTGTCTCTGGCTTCTTGTAGAGTCTGCAAAACAGCACAGTGATCATCTACGTCAAAGGGTGCGGTTGACGCCGCCATGTCTAGACCATCAAGGTCTGGGACAAACATTCTGATTCCGAAGAGCATCATGTACGGGGTCCGCCCACCCAGAGACCTTCTAGGGAGATTATTAAGTGCACGTTGGACGTTATACAAATGGGCTAGCCAGTTCCGGCCTGTGCCTAAAACACGTGCTGTCAATGATTGCTTTAAGTCACGGTTCATTCGTTCCACCACACTATTACCCTCAGGTCGGTAGGGGGACGAAAATTTGACTAGGACCCCCAAATTTCTCATAGCCTCCTTGTAAGCCTTAGAGGCGAACGCAGGGCCCTGATCAGAATGGAAGGTACCACACGCAAAAGTTCCCACAAAGACACGCAAATCCCTGATGACAGTCCGCGAGTCAGCACTCCTTTGTGGCCATACCCATAGAGAACGTGTGCACGAATCCACTGCAACCAAGATGTACTTGTACGCAGTATCAGAAGAAAAAGGACCGCAGTGATCCAAATAAACACAACCAAATGGTTTATTAGATATGTACAACTGTGTTTGTGGTGGGCGCGCAACAGTAGAAGGTTTAATCTGTTGGCAAATGTCACAATCAAGAACATAAGCGCGCGCTTGTTTATATAAACCAAACCACCAGTAACGTTGTTGTAGCAGAGATATTGTAGCTGACACACCGGCGTGGGCTGACGCCAACCCCTCGTGCGCAGCTAGGATCAGTGCTGGTCTGCAGTCCGCGTTGGGAATAATTCTGTCACCAACGTCGTTAATCCTCACTAATGGAACGTTATCAGGACTTAAATGATAAAAATAACGAGAAGGAAAACCCTTCGGGTAATCACTTCCCTTCTCTGTAGCAGCAATATCTGCCAAGATGTCATCATCAATCTTACTTTTGGATCTTGTAACTGCTGCCACTAAGTATGTAGCCACTGCTGTTTTTGCTGCCTCGTCAGCTAAGCTGTTGCCGACAGCATGGACACCAAGTCTCTGGTGACCAAGAGTGTGAATAACATTCACGAGAGGAAGACGTTCTTTAAAGTCTGCCACTCGAACCCAAAGCGTTTTATGCTTAATTGTGCTACCTTTCGTGTCGCGATAATCATTCTGAGACCAGAAGTGTAAATTGTCATTGTAGGACTGGACACAGTAGAAGGAGTCACTCACTATAAGAGTAGTGACTCGGGGATCAGCAAACTCAAGTGCAAGCACTAGAGCCCGAAGCTCCGCTAATTGCGCGGTACAATCACCCAATGACTGCGTATGCACTGCATCAGATTGGAATTCACCATTTACGAATGTACCTACGACAATTGCGCAAGCCGCTGAATAAGCGTGCTTCGATCCAATCGCGGGCTGCGCAGACCCGTCAGTGTATATGACACAATGGTATTCTTCGAGCGGGCGCAAAGACAGAGGTGCCGGATGAACGAATTCATACTGCAAGAACTCTTGAGTCTGTAATGAGGCATCAAAGATGTAAGTGACATCTGGCGACGTCAGTGTTGTGGCCCGTTGTATCCACCGTGGATGCAAAGCTTTAGAATTTGGTACACTTGCCTTTGTCACTGCTTCTAAGGCAGGATAGGGTGTTACAACCAGAATCTGTTTCCCATGCGCGTTCTTTAAGGATCGCCATCTGTACAGCATTCAGAACTTTTTCGACCGCGGAAAAACGTAATTCAGCAGAGGTGTACAAGTGGGATTTGTACGCAATGGGGACTGTATCGCCCTCATTAAACGTCAAATACGTGAAACCCACGGCGCCTGGCACTATTCTTATTACCAGGTTAGTGCGGTTATCACGTGTCAGCAAATATTGTGAAGCAAGAAGGTCAGCCTGTAAAGACTGTAAAATTTTAGAATGTTCCAGCTGCCAGCTAGACTTCGAAAATGTGGGTTGTACCAAGGCGTAAAGCGGCTTGATACGCTGGGCATAATCAGGAATGTACGTACGGCCGAAATTCAGAAAGCCCAGCAGAGATTGTAATTTCTTCAGTGTCGTTGGTGCACTCAAGCATGCGCACTTCTCCAGAAAGTGGGGAGCTAACCCCTTCCCTTCATTATTGAGCTCGTAGCCCAAAAACAACACCGTATATTCCGCGATGTGAGACTTCGCAAAATTGAATTTGTAGCCATAGTCAGCAAAACTCACTACAATATTATCGACTCGAGACAGATGCGGCAGCAGCTCATCATCCGTGAGGTAGATATCGTCAACATAGGAGTATGCCTCGGGGTCTATTCTTTCTAAGAGAGACACCACGCGAGCGGAAAAGACGCCAGGGCTATTTTTGTAGCCCATGGCCAACCTTGTAAACTGTTTTTGTTTGCCGCCCGATGTAAACGCTGTCCACTGGCTACTCAGTGTGGACAGGTTGTGGCTAAAAAAGCCATTGGAAATGTCAAGTGTCGTTTTAAACCTTTTACGCACGAGACTGTCGACAAGAGCCGAGCTATGTGTATTTTGTACCGCGCAGGTCCGGCAATGGGAGTTTAGGTGCCGGTAATCCAAAACTAAACGGTACGAGCCGTCAGGCTTCGTTACAGTGAATAAAGGGTTATTCATAGGGGACACACAAGTTTCAATAACACCCTGATATTCCAATTGTTCAAGGATCGCCGCGACGTGGGCTCTAGCTTCACGACGCATGGGATATTGGGGCTGAGGCTGGGGCATAGACCGCAATGGAATCTCATGGCAGGGGGACAATCGGTCCCAACCCACCTGAGTACGATACACCGCTGGCGCAAGCGCCAGCGCCCACTCCCCAGCGTACACTTCAGCCTGGTCCTTAGGCACCGTGTGCGCAAAGGACGGGAGGATTACCTCCTCCCCTCTAGGAGCTTCCAAAATGAAGGCTGGGGGCCAATCTGCCTCCGGTAGGAGGATATCATAGGTGGTGGTCAGATTATCCCAAAAGATCCCTTTTATAGTACGTTGTATGTCACCCTCAATTAATAAGACTATTTCATAAAGTCTGTCAGGGGGAGCCACTCTGGTGTCAGCTGTTTCAACAGTAACCAAAATATCAGTTGCTGTCACCGCCAGAAATGGACGCAGAGCTTGACGGACTATGGTAATTTCCGCCGCGCTGTCCAGTAGCGTCAGCACCCATGTCCGGTTCCGAAGCTGTGTCCGCACTATCTGAGGCATACCTTGCCGTCAGAGCCGCCACTTTCTTCTTCTGAAACGGGGGTCTTTGTCGAGCAAATTCGTCCTGCTTGCCTTTACCCTCAGTCTGTCGGGGTTGGTCACGCTGTTGTGGAGCACCCCGACCTTTGCCACCGCCTCCGCCACCGGACTGTGTAGCCGATGTTTCCTGTGAAGAACGAGGAGAACGCTGTTCAGAAACCTGAAATCTATCAGGAGACTTAATAGTAGCAGGATCTCGCAGATCATAAGTGCGTTCACTACTTGACTGTACGGGAGAGGCAGGCCGAGAGCCCTGTTTCTGCTGCTGCTTTCCCTGTTGTTTAGACCGCCAATTTTGTTTTGGAAAATTTGGCCGGTCATCCTTACCAGAAGCTTCTGCCTTACCCTGCTGCTTAAAATCGGGAGTTTTGAGCACAGGCTTAACTCCTAAAGAGCTACGACCTAAATCTCGGTATGCACCAGAGATTATTTTCGCAAATTCCTGCGGCTTGTCCTCTTCAGCAACTTTCTTCAGTTCATTACGAACCTGAAAGTGCAACGCATCACCCTTAAGGTTTCCCATGATCATGGTAGCCACCAGGCCAAAATCTCCGAGGAGCCGCATCCCTAATTCTATCGCAGACTCCGCTCCATGGTTCTCTTGAACACGTTTAATAACGGAGGGCAGCTGCAACATAGACGGAGTGCCAAAGCACTGCGCGTACGTTGCAGCAAAAACCTTACCCCAGGAAACACAATCATCCATATGGGGAACTAAGTCTTTAGGCAGACTAATGGTGAGGATCCTGTGTTTCTCCACAGGAGTTGTATGCGGATAAACCGCCTCTATTTGGTCGAATTTTTCAGCAAGCCAAAAGGGGTAATCATCCCTTGTGAGGGGGCGCTTGCCCATAACAGAATTAACCATAACAGGGCTAATGACCACCGCATGACGATCATTAGGTTGTCCCGCACCAGCAGGCGCCCCCGCCTGCACAGTGCGCGACACATACTGCACCAACGCCCTATATACTGTTATAAGGGCAGTATGTAGTACACGCAACTCAGCCACCGTCACTGTGAGGTAACGGGGATGAGGAGTAAATCCGGCTAGTACCGGCCAAGTGGCCCCCGCAATTGATAAAGGGCCCATTCTCGGCGGTATAACCACATGGGGGAGGGCGCCATTAAACCAAATCTGATGTTGCCAAGCAGATATTGGTATTTCCTGTGTCCTATACGGCGCATAGTTAGCTGGCACGGCAGTGGCAGTGTAAGAATGAAAGGTATCGTCGTCCCCACTGACTGCCGGAATCGTCACCCAAGAGTAGAATAACTCAAAGGGATGAGCCGCATCGGCTCCCACCACAAAGATGACGTCCATGCCCGCGTCCGGCACCCCATACTGCGTCAAATGACGTTTCAGTGCCGCACGGCTATGCGCCGCAATATCTATAGACATTAGGACAAGCTACACTTCAAGTATTCAGTAGCACAAGGGTTCAATAACCTTTTTAATGATCAAGCTTGAAGGAACCTATATCAATAGAACTAGGTAGGTTTAAATCCGTCAGACTTGTTATCCGGAAACAAGAATGAGGGTGCTGTGGACTAAATGTAAGCACTACTAAGGCGTTTCAACTCATAGACCAAACGTTAGGTGCGCCATGTTGCAGGGATTCTGCTTATACACAGAACTATGCGTAGAACCCCAGGACCTCAGTGAGTTGTGGTGTACCAGAAACTCACCTCAGAACCCAGAACCCAGTATCCGGCTAGCATAAGTGTCCCATTCGTTATCCGAGATTTAGCTCGGCGGTCCCAATGAAAAGACAACCCAGAACAAGCGACTCAGTACATACTCAGGAATGGTGGGAATCGGAAATACCTGTTCGTATATTATTCTCACATCAGTCCACAACAAGAATCAACAGAGACACGGTGAAAATAAAAAGAGTTTATTTTTATAGACCACGTGTCCTAAGATGCAGTACTTTGGCTAATACAAGCAGACAAATGATTAAAATCAAAACCATCAGCATAGTTACAATTCCATAAAATATAAAAGGGGTGATCATGTTATAATGACAGTGGATACTACCACCTTCCCTTTACTAAGAAGCTAATATTATTATTAGACTAACAGAAGGTCTCTTAGGCTTGAATAGGGGACCCCATACCTCAAAGATCAGCTTAGTGAAATCACATCACAGGAGCATCAGGAGTCTTCTCGCAGGAAGGCTCGTCTTCGGTCTGAATAATAAACATGATGTCTGTGATATTAAAAGCACCAACTTTCAGGTATTTGCAGCTGCGCGTGTGTTATGGCTAAATAGTGGGTCGATCAACCTAGAGTGGAAAACATGCATTGTGTAATAATCCAGACTGTTTGTCACACCATGTACAGACCAAGGTCGCTGCGCAGAGCTTGGGATGGTAACAACAGATTGCTCTCGTGTGAAGCAAGTCTCGAGTCAGCAGTTTGTCTAAGAAATAACATGTAAACGCAGTGTCGTGCGCACAAGCAGCAAGATGGCTTTCTAACCTCTAACGTGGTTATGCTAACTTAACAATGTATGTACGTATTCAGGGAGAACTCACTACACTGGGAGTGCTGTCCCAGGTTTGATCCATCGTCATCCCGAGCTTGCTTTGCTGGCTCGCTCATAGTTCACTTGTGCTGCCCTGGCTTCAGTGGGATGAAACTGCACCTCTTCTGCAATATAAGAAGCTCTCACCATATAAATCATGTGTTCACTTGTCAGGGGAAAGGAAATAACTTCATAATGAAATGCTATGGAACAAAATTGTCTCAGAAACAACGTGTTATCTGAGACGAAAGCAGTTCACAACACTCATTTACTCCGAGTGATACTTTGACAAAGTGCTACATAACTTTAGGACGATGCATTAAAAGCATTCTTGCTGTTTTATAGCCTTGAGTATAATAGAAGAATACCCCAGACAGCAATCCACGAGAAACTAAACCAGCGTCACAGTGAGCTCAAATAGCGGCCCTGTTCATGCTGCGATATCTACGTAGGAGAAGTAGTTCCCTATGGAGACTTGGGGGCATATTATCAAGCACGGCGTTAAAATTATCGCCGCTGAGAATTCCAAAAGAAGCTCATGTTGTCACCAGAACATGGGCTTCTATGGGAATTCTCAAGGGCATATTCTCAAGCCCATTATTGCCGCTTTTGCGCCAGTTTTCTGCCGCTAAAGCGGCGATACTTTTAACGCCGTTTCTTGATAATAGGCCCCCAAATAACTCCGCCCGTGTCTCCGGAAGCGAATAATCTGAATATTTGCGCTTTCTACCCCTTCAGCGCTGAAAAACTGCGGGGTATATCTACAAGGCGGCGATAAAAAATTATCGCCGCTTTTGCTGCAGTTTTCGGCCGAAAAGCGGCGATAATTTTATCGGTATATCAGCAAGGTCACGCTATTGCGTGAATCCTTGCCTTAGCGACTGTTTACTGAACGCCCAGCTTTGCATCTCTAATGAGATGCAAAGTGGGCGTTCCTTCCTGAAATAACTGGAGAAATGTTGCTAACCGACATTTCTCCAATTATCAAGGGAATCGCTAACAGGCATAGCGATAAGAAAAGTAGCCTAACCATGGTTATCGCTACTTTCCTTACACCTGCTTTAGTTCTGACTTAGCCATGTAATCCAATGGGAGTTGGATTACATGGCTAAGACCACCCTGCCCTATCAGCACGGTATCGCCGGTCACAGTGCGATTATCGCTGGATTTCCAGCGATAATCACACTGTTTTCCAGCTAACGCTTCCATTTCTATCGCTTTGGAGATAAGCGTCGCTGATAGCACGCTATCTCTGCGATAGAAAGCAGCGATAGCCGGCGATAATTATCCTAGCTTTAAGTGCGCTTAGCGATAATTATCGCCGACCCTTGCTGATATGCCCCTGCCTTCTCTTCACAGCGTTTAAAAGCTTCTTTTATTAACATCTGACGTTAGGAATGTCAATCATGGGAACAGTTGTTGTTCTTCGATTATTCGTTGAACCTCCTGCCACTGCCTTCGAAAAACTGGAAGTCATAACTTCTCGAGGATGTGGCAGGAACATAAATGGGGGGTTTGGGGAGTTTGTGCACAGATCACATGATGGAAGGTAAAATCATACCAAAACATTTGAGGTCTTTCAGATTTTTTTCAGTGGCTACCCAGTATTATTGTTGAGTTGTATAAATTGCCACATCGACTTTTTGTTGTTTAGCTGTGGACGGATGGACCCAGTTCTTGGCCCGGTTTATGTCTGCCTGCCATCCACTGCGTAAACCACTGGAGTTGCACTGCGATATAGGACGCTAGTCCGCCCTCCTTCACCGGTTGCTGCAGCGCGGACAGGGCTACTCGTCTACGTCCTGGTCCCTATATAAACATGGTGACCAGGGAGTCCAGCTCACGGAATATCCCTCTGGGGATCCATACCGGCAGGCTATGAACAACTGCAGCAATCTTGGCAGCGCAACCATCTTAAGCAGCAGCACCCTGCCTGCTACAGAGAGAGGATGAGCTCTCCAGAAGTCTGTAGTCTTCCTTAATTGCCTGATTGCCGCTCCCACATTACCATCAATGAGATCAGCCTGTTCATGAAAGATCCTGATGCCCAAATATTAGAGGAACTGTGGTTCCCACTATAGGGGGTCTAACCCCTCTGGGGGTCCCAATTCACCTCTGTCAGGAACAGCCTCGATTTTTCCAATTAACTTTGTGGCCATACATGGGCCAAACTCTACCAGCACGGTCCTGGCCCCACCCAGGTCTTCTGTTGTGTCTCTAAGAAAGAGTAAAAGATCATCTACATATTAGGCTTTATGGTGATGATGCTCACCTACCTGCTATCATTGGAACCAGTTGCCAGTTCTTGCCAGCTCCATAGTCAGAGGAAACAGTAACGGTGACAGGGGGCATACCTGCCTTGTCCCTCGGCCTGAGCTATAGCTCTCGGATACGGTCTGACCCATTCGGACTCTGGCCGTGGGGTCCATGTACAGTAATCTAGTCAATGCTACAAACCACCATTTCAACTCCATTTGCTCTAGTATCCCATAAAAATACCCACATTCAAAACTGTCAAGTGCTTTTTCTATATCAACAGCCAATATGGCTGTTTCACTGTGACCGCAGGTAGCAGCCTCCAACAACATCAGCAGGTAAATCCTGCCTGATGCTGCTCTTCTAGTTTTCGCATGTATGGGAGTTGTCTGGTTCCCAGAATCCTGCTTATAATCTTGTAGTCAATGTTAAGCATTGCAGTTGTATGCTGGCTTGCCTGATTTCAGTAAGGGTATCACCAACGCCTCTCTAGTGGAGGTGGGAAGCTGACCTATCTCTCTGGCGGCCTTGTAAAGTTGTACCAGTTTAGGGGCCAGTTAATCCTTATACATAGCGTAGAACTCGACCGGGATCCCATCTGTTCCCGGCTTCTTTCCTTCGGTAATCCCTTTTTTGTAGCTCTAACTTCCTGTAAAGTGTTGTCCTAACCCAGTCCCGCTGCTTCTTCTAGTTTTAGGGTGCAGAGGGGTAGTGGTGTTAAGTAGGCCTGTAATGTCCCATCGTCATGTGTGATAGGGCTTTTGAGTAAGTCTGTATGATATTGTTAGAAGTGTTGGTTAATCTCTTCCTGCCTGTATAGTTTAGCTGCCCCTTTGGTCTCGATTTCCACTATAACTGAGCCCCGCTGCGCAGGGTTAATAAGGCCAACAAGAACCCTGTGTGGTTTTGCTCGGCATGCACCATGACCACGAAGTTTCTATAGTTGAAACATCTGAGTTATTCCACCTGACTCACTACTTTCTCCTTACTATCCAGCAGACTTGCTTGCAACTCTGAGCATCCAGGTCTATGCTGCTCCATCTCCCTCCACTGTTAGGATGTTCTGCATTAGTGTGCCCCTAACTTCTAGTGATTTGGCTATGCGCTTACCCCTGAGTACTACTTTGAAAGCATCCCACTCCACCTGGGGTGAGGTGGCTGTGTCACTATGATCTGCGAAATATTGCTTGACACTGTCCCTGATTACCTTCTGTACAGTGGGCCTTACAGTGATTCTAGTCTCAATTTCCATGTGGAGATGTGTGGTTTTGGACACTCCGATTTCAGGTGTAATACTGGGTTGTGGTCCAATATTGTTCAGGCTAGATATTTGACCTTATGGACATCTGGGGTGCACAGGAATATGTCCAACCTTATATGTAATTTGTGTAGGCTCAAGAAGAAAGTGCAGTATCTCTCTTGTGGGTGTGTCTGCCTCCAAGTGTCTATCAGTCCCTACCTAGTTTGCCAGTCTGTAAATAGCCGGGCAGTTCTGGCTACTGGTGTGCCCCTCAGTGAAGGGTGCGAGTGGCACAAATAGGAGTCTGCCATGCATTTGAAGTCTCCCCCATTATGGTTGAATAAATTAGATAGGGGGTAATGGCCCCGACAAGGCAGCCAAGAATGTTCCCTGCTCAACATTCGGGGCATAGGTGTTTATGAAGGCTATGCCTTGACCCTCCAGGTGACCCATCACTACCACATACCTCCCCTCTGGATCTACCAAATGCCCTGTGTATAGGAACGGCCCTCTGCCCAGATCCAAATCAGTGTTCCCCGTGCATAAGCCAAGAAAGTAGTGTAGTATGATTGACCTCTCCACTGTCTCTGTAGCGCTGTTCCCTCTGGCTGTTAGGTGCGTCTCTTGTAAGAGCACGATATGTATGCCTCTCCTGTTTAAGAAAGAAAAGCATTTATACTGTTTGGTCATCATGTACATCCCTATAATGTTCCAGGAGAGGAATGTCTAAGTCATGGGGTTAGCCATCTCTCCACTGTAATCACTCAGGAGACTCTCGGAGTTCAAACTCACCTCTATCCAATGGCTTCCTAGAGTAAGCCATGGTGACGGTACACCAGGGGACACAACTCATATTTTTCCATGCAACCAACAGATAACGTTCGCCCCAACTCCCATTCCCCAGGACAAGAAGCCAATGATCCCCCATCCACACTTGCAAACTACTCAAAACCACTTGCGGAAGATCCCCCATGTAACTCTGTCTAGGGGGTGAGACAGATCCATGCTCCCTGGCCGAGTTTCCCAACCCAACCATCTGTTTAAGAAGTATGTTCCCCGGCTCAGAAGAAAACAGTCATTCTTTACCCTCTCTCTTCCCATTCCTCTGTTCCACCTTCCCCATGCAGCATCCTCATGTTGCCAGCAGCCAAACCCAATCATATAATTTCATCTGGCGTCCCTGGGGTCACTTTAGGCAGTTCAATACTCGAGTCTCCAGATACTGTGAACCCATTATCAGACTCCGAGTCTCTTGCTTCTGCATCTTCCTCTAGTGATGGGAGACTTGCCCTGCTGCCAGTCAGTGAGACCCCCACCTCCATTGCTCGCTGCCGCTCCTGTCGGACTTATTCCATTGTAGAGACAGCCGTGTTGCAACATCGGGCCTGCGTTTTGATCTAGACCTGCGGGGATGCGATTGCGAATGTTTTGGCTGGGTCTAGGTTGTTGGCGTTGGTCTGACCAGTTCCATACTTGTTGCGGGGATTGGAAGAACTGTGTGCCCCCAGCGGTCGCCACTTTTAATTTGGCTGGGAATATCAGTGCATACTGGATAGCCTGCTGTCTGAGTTTTTTCTTCACTGCCAGAAAAGACGATCCCTGCCTTTGCACTTTCCTCAAGAAGTTTGGGAAGATCTGGACTATACTGTTCTCTACAGTGAAGTCCCTTTGCACGTGGCCTGGCTTTGTATGTGGTCTCTATCTTTATACTATAACAAACGGGCCACTATGGGTCACGGGGGGCCTGGGAGAGGAAGTCTCACAGGTACCCTATGTGCTCGTTGCAGTTAGAAAAAAGTGGAGGGACCTTCCACCACTGCTTCCTCCCAGAGCCAACGTTCTAGGTATTGCACCATGCTGTTTCCTTCTACTTTCTCTGGCAAGCCCACCACTCAGATATTGTTCTGACATGATCTATTTTCAGTGTCCCCGGCCCTCAATACGAGAGTTCAGACCTTGGCTTCTAGGGTGGCAAGCCGCTCAGTTGCTGATGTCAACATTGGCAGTACATCTGGTAGTTCTATTTCTCTCGTGGTGACTCGCTCAGCCAATCGGCGATGATCGTCCCTCAGAATTTCCATATCCATTACCAGGGTGCTTATTTCAGTCTCTAGAGCCTCTCGAGAGGCAGTTATGGCTTGCATGATGTCCTGCAGTGTGAGGCCCAGGTCACATAGCATTGTCCCCCTTCTTCCACCTAGAGTTCACGGTCACCTAAGGCAATGCAGCACTTGTATCTGGGTCCCTCTTTCTGGCAACTTTTCCCATTGAGGGAGGAAGTTGGCTGCACCCACCAATGTTTTCTAGGCTTCGTCCTGTGGAAGAAGGCAGGCTGGACCCGTCCACCTGGAGGCAAACCACTTTGTTACAGGGACATGATTTCTATGTCTGCTAACTAGGTGAATTGCTGCTGTTAAGGAGGGGAAGGTGTAGCCTCTTCTACCTCAGAGCGCAGTCCCCCAGAAGCATCTGACTTCGGATCCACACCCTTCTTTATTCCTCGCAGGTATAGGCTTGCGCCAAATCCACAGTGAGCAGGAGTCCTGTGGTCTATCTGTTGGTCCCTCACATGTCATTTGGCCCTTGTTGTCCACCCCCCCCAGAGGTTCTTACCAGATCTGAATTCCCTGGTTGAGGACCCTCTGAGTCCAATGGGTATCCTGCCTCCAGTCGCAGCCCATGACACTCCCACTCTAATTTTCAGCATCGGGAGGGCGGGGGACCAATGCCTTCTTGAAGTAGTTCATTCACCAGAAGAATTCCCTGCTCCTCAACCGCCCAGCTAGTGTCTCCACCCAACACTGGCACTTAGCTGTCACCAAGGCAGCCCGCTATCCTCCACGATCAACCAACGCTGCCAGCAGGTCTGGCCCCTGGTCGCTTAGCCCTTTAGCTCCTGTGCACTATAGAGAGCTTGGCTGCTGCTTCACTGTTGGCCCGATTCAGGATCCTCAGTAGTCCTGCCATTCATCTCTCAGGTAGTCAAATTAGCTCCAGGGGTCTCTGGTAGCCAGGCGTCACTCACTACTTCTTGTTGCTCCGCTGTTCGCAGCTGCTATTTTGGAGTGGGGCTGCAATTCTCAATTACCCCACTCAGTCTCTGTGCCTCTGCCTCGAAGTTCTCATCCTCGTAGTGGCCACTTGGTCTGCTGTTTTCTTGCGGTGGTCATCAGGCGCAGCAGGAGCCATTCTGCCAATTGCAACCTGCTACACCACCGCACTAGCTAGTTGCAGCAGGTGAGGGGAAGCTGACTCAAGGGTCCACCCATGAAGGATTCCTTACTTGGCGTCCATCTCGCTCCACGTCCCCAGTGCAGAACCTCCTCCCCACCTGTGTCTGCCTCCACCATTGGGGCAACCCGTCTCTCTCCTTCCCCATGCAGCTCAGGCCCCAGTGCGGCTCCTCTTTATCTGGACAGGCTGTCAGGAGGTGATGCGGGGAGTTGATGCCTGCAATGGTATATTCTATGGAAGGTCCTGGGTTCTATTTTGGGATGTCAAGGCCTGACTGGTTAAGGCTTGTGGAGGAGAGGGATCCCCAACAGATTTGTGTATTGCTGCATTTATGTGAGCTGGGTTGGGAGACACTGGAGGGAAAGGAAGAGACTCCCTTTACATTTCAAAAGAATGCTCTTTGATTCAATAATAGGTCACAAGGAAGGTGCCTAGACACATCTCAGAAAGGGAGATGGGGCTGATAAATAATCATAAAGAGTAGGGCTGGGGGTCTATGATTCACTTTTTGATGTGCATATCAGTGTGTTTGACATACAGGTGTGAACTTTGGTCACTTCCATAAATTGTGTTGTAGACTATCATCTTTGGAGTCATGCCTGCTGTGGCAGACCTCTTTCATGAAGGAAGATGACAAGGAGAAATGCCCACTTCAAAAGAAGCAGATCCTCAACATAAAACGTCAAAGATCTAGACCCTAAATTACATTTGGTGTCTGGAAAAGGACCATAAGAAGGAGAGGCTGAAAAAATTTGCAATTTGACAAGCAGCCAGACATGCTGGATGAGAAGGGTAAGCTCTGCAAGACTTCTGCCTGTAATCAGGACTGGTAGCCAAGGACTGCTAGTTTCCCTGCTGGTTAAGGGAACATTACTCAGGGAAACCAAGACCACCTGCCCTGGAGCCTGAAGCACCAGTGCCTGCCTGTTTGCCAAGACCAGTGTGCCCTGTGAGGTAGCGGAGAGCATTGAAAGGAGCAAGGTCCAGTGGAGAGACCTACTGTGAGGACTCACTGTGCAAGGTGTGAGGATTCAACTGAGCACCGATCGGGTAGTCGCCCATGTGCACAATTGCTTTTGGCAAACCTGTATGCTAAGAGAGGGCCGCCGTAGACTGAGCCTGTGTTTGGTGCCATACGGGTCTTGTTACATCGGTACCACTACACTGTGGTGACCTTGTATGCCACAAGGGGCCACCGGTAAGTTATAGCTGCAAGGAGGGCCAAGACTTCTGAATGTCTGTGCTGGGGCGCGTGTGCTGGGAGAGCCTGAGCCATGATAACCCTATATAACCGCAATCCCATATGCCAGCGGGGGCTGCCTTTACCAATGTTGCCAAAGGATTTAGTCCACTGCCCAAAGGAAAGACTGAGGCTGTGATCCACAGGCTGGACCCGCACTGATAGGAAACTGCCCCCAACTCACAAATAAGGACTGCCAGAGACATTGTGGGCAGCGCCACATCTTCGCTGGCTCCAGTCCGGAGCTGAAGAAAGGATCCCCCCACCTTTGAGCAAAGTCATCGTACACAATCTTTTCGAGCATAGAGCTGTTCTGACTCTTGGGAGACCCCTGACAGCACCTCTCAGAAGAGGCAGCCTGTAGCATTGTGTACTCTTTTGTGGGCTGTGAGCAGCCCAGTCTATCAAAACTGAGCAGAAATTGTGGGTGTGCATTTGAAGTCACCCACTACATCGTTGAACTCTTCTATGCTGGGAGAGCAGGTAAGACATGAACTGGGCTAGTTGAGCCCCGGGGGAACTCGCTGCTAATAATGCTGCAGCAGCATAAACACTTTTGATTAAGTTTCTAAAGGGTCAAAAGGGAGAACTCTTGAGTACAGAATACTAGTTTACATTCCCTGATGCAGCTGCCACTGAATGGGGAATAACCCTGAACATGTTACACAGAGGAGGGTGGGATAGAGTTTTGCCTGACAACTACTAGAGCCCCGATCTCAAGGGACATTTTTTTGCTGCAGTTGAATGGTACATTTCTTTGCCTGTGTAGAGTAAAATACTACTTTTTCTTCTAAAAGCAAGTATTTGGCTGAACATTTTTTCATTATTTGTACTATTTGCACTTTGAGTTATGAGTAATGTTCAATGACCTGTATCTATATGCCCCCGAGGGAGCCTTGACTGTTCGACCAGAGGTACAACTGAGAGTCAAGTGTAGAAGGGGTACTTGGCCCAGTTGAGCCGGATCAATAGTAGGTTGGGCCACGGGGCATCAGGAGTAAAGGCCCTCAGCCCTCACGGTTGGCCCGTAGCTCCTGCGTGCTCCGTAGTTGTGTGTTTATCTCTACTGCCATGCGCGGGGTAGGCAGGTTACTTGTCTTTACCCGTTGCTGCAGCTACAGAGTTAAGAGACGTGGAGGAGGTGTCTATTGCCTGAATCAAGGCCGCAAGGTCTTGTGTCTGGGCAGTGGATATGGATCTCTTGGTGGGCCAGTGGGTGTTATTTTGGCTGCTCCAGGTCCTCTACAGCCAGTTTTCCGATCCCCAGTGAAGAGGGCAGGAGGAATGGACTAATCTGTTCGTTGGGGCAGCCTCCTTTGCATCCTCTTTGATCACATCTTTGGTCAGCACACAGGGGTATTTTAGTCTCACTTTCCTTTGACTGCTTGAATGTATAATTTCACCTCCATTAGAATTCAAGAGGGACTATTTTACAATTAAAAAGTACACTTTGCCATCTTCCGTTTATTTATCTCAACTATGTATTGTACACACAAGCAAACTTTTTAAAAACTTTTTTTAAAACAGCACACTTTTTTAATGTTTGTTCCTGCGCTCGTGTGCGAGCATCAAACTAATTTGCCAGTCCTTGTTTATTTACTGAATAACACCGGCGTAATTTTTATTACGTGTTTCTCCATTCAAAAATAGGTACCAAGTGGGATATCTCAGTTCTTCTCATTTCGCAGGAAATCCTGTTCAAAGGATTTAGGCATAAAACCTGGCACACACGCAAGCGTGATTTAAGTCATGAAATAGTGGAATAGTGACGTAGTCCTCTCAGCAATAAGCTCATGGCCATGTGTTGGCTGCTAATTTTTTCCTACTGTGAATCACTGAAAATCAGCAAGAGTGTGCATGAAAGTACACAGCGAGAATTTAAAAAAACACACTATGTTCTGCTTCTTTGGTTGCCTGCTTTTGTTCTGTTGTAGGGAGCACAGCTCTGTAAGGGACATACTGAGAAATACAATAAAATTGATTCTGTTTCCTTGCAGGGCAGTGGCTGAGAGCAACATTTACCTTCTGCAATCTCCAGTCGCTTATTTTGTCAAAGTCTCCTTTCCTGGGGCTTCTGTGATGGAAATGCAAACAGTGATGGAAATGCTTTTTTGAAAAAACAAACTCCTTGCATGCTCTTAAATCCAATTTCCAACTGCGCACGTGGGAGCTTAGCAGACACGAGAAGAAAGAAAATCTATTTCCTAGAGTCTAAACAGCGGTGATAGGATCTCCCGAAGCTCTGATCTTTCATAGGCGGCACTAAGCTCCATATTCACCAACCAGAAAAGCTTCTCTTCGTTCCTGTGAGAAACTGCGATTTCCAAGAAAGTTTCATCATCAGCTTGAAAATTCTGCTCTTCATTTTGCCTGCTTCCTGAGTTACCTCTAAGTTTGGTCAAAGACCCGAGACCTCCGTCTCTTTAGTTTAGAAAAAGAAAGAAGCGATGAGTGGAAAGTTTGAATTAGTGACAAGCACCCATAATTACTGAGGTTGCAATCCAGGTTATTATTTTTTGACCACTGTGTCATGCAATGAGGGACGCAGCCCCATGTAAATCCGAACTAAGGGCCCAATGCATGTATTGTTGAAAGGGATTTCATCACGACAGCGGTGGAGTACCCTTCCTGCCAACATAGTGGTCTGCCCACCAAATTTAAAAGCAGACAGTCCATAGATTGGTGATGACAAAGACTACTCCATCGCCACCATGGCCAAACTTCTCTGACAGCCAATTTAGATGGCTGTACACATGGTGGCTGGACATCCTCTGGGAGCGCAAAAACAGGCTGCTGCCACCCGTCCTTGCAGGAGGGCACCGAAGAACTACTGCCACCTTCTGCCCGGCAGTGCATGGCAGCCCTGCAGCTTGCTGAGGCTGTTGGCTGTGCCAGTGTTGGACGGCACTCACGAAGCCCCATCTGTAAAGACTGATGGTGAGTAATGAGGTCTGATCTATGCCCCGTGAATCAGAATCATTGCCCTTCCTTGATAACTAGAGCAACGGAGGTGGAGCCTAGACCAGATTGAGGGCTTTCAGCCTCTCAGCCCCAGTTCAATGATCGGCTGTTGTGGAGACCCTCTTCCCGCCCCTGTGGAGACGAGGACCACACTGGCTCAGATTGAGCAGAGCGTCCTGCCAAGGCTGGTGTGTCCTGCTGCTGGCTGTCTGTGTGCGGTAGGTGTGAGTGGGGCTGCCATTTCAGCAAAGCGAGCCTGCCGAGAGCCAGAGCCTCGGCCTAGACTAGGTCCTTTGAACAGCGATGACGCTGGACTGAGGCTTGCACTGGCAGCTGAGTGAGACCTATGACCCACGCCCCTGGTACCAGCTTGCCTCCCTTACCTCCGGACGCCACCCCAGGTGCTTTGAAACTGGGCCGAAACTCATGGTGCTTGCCTGTCTCCTTTGCCTCCATTTCCACATTAATGATGTTGAAATTGGGGGGCAGTGTACCCGCCCTTCTCTCTCGTCCCTCCTCTGCCTCACTTAGGGCCCGATTCACAGAACTAACTTAAGACAAAATCCTAAACTTACTACTTTTGGTATTCACAGAAGGCATTTAGTAGTAGTAAACTTAGGATGTTGTCTTAAGTCTGTCTTAAGTCTGTCTTAAGTCTGTCCTAAGTTTGTCTTAAGTCTGTCTTAAGTCTGTCTTAAGTCTGTCTTAAGTCTGTCCTAAGTGTGTCTTAAGTTTGTCTTAAGAATGTCTTAAGACTGTCTTAAGACTGTATTAAGTCTATCTTAAGTCTGTCTTAAGTCAAACTTAAGTCAAACTTAAGTCAACCTTAAGACAAAATGCTAGCTTTACAACTACTAAATGCCTTCTGTGAATACCAAAAGTAGTAGGACAGACTTAAGACAAACTTAGGACAGACTTAAGACAGACTTAGGACAGACTTAAGACAGACTTAAGACAGACTTAAGACAGTCTTAAGACAAACTTAAGACAAACTTAGGACAGACTTAAGACAAACTTAAAGACAGACTTAAGACAAACTTAAGACAAACTTAGGACAGACTTAAGACAGACTTAAGACAGACTTAAGACAAAATCCTAACTTTACTACTACTAAATGCCTTCTGTGAATACCAAAAATAGTAAGTTTAGGATTTTGTCTTAAGTTATTTCTGTGACTCCGGCCCTAAACCTCTGCATGTGAGTTCTGGATCCAGTGTTCTTCATAGTTTGTTTATGCACTAGTAGGTATCACCTTAAATATTCTATTTGTGCCAACTTCCTCGATGGCTATGAGATAGATAATGTCTCAGAGTTTTATAAACTGCCACACTATGCCCTATCTCACAATTTATGCAAGTGGCACCATGCTAGAGATATGTAAACTGTTTCAGTTTAAATCTAGAGTGCAGTGAGAATCGGAGCCTCTTTGCCAATGTGGAGTGGCAAATTTCAGCGGTAGCAAGCGATTGTTTGCAAGCGCCTTGGGAGGAAAATCTTCAGGTTTCCTCATCCCTAATTGGTTTTTCATTGCTGCATCTCAAAAGTGGCTATGAGTAACAGAAGGCTACAATACCAGTTAATCCACAGAGTTCCTCTCTCCTTGATCCCTTTCTCAAATGGCAGCTCAAACTTTTTTACCTAAGTTCATTCCAAGCAGAGTACAGGATCATTGCCAACCCGTCTTTCATCAGGCACATCTATCCATTTCCGAGCCGGTCCCTGTCTCCCAGTGGGAGTGGGTATGGCCCATTCACCTTGACTGTCTCATGGCCTCAGTCCAAGAGTTGATCCCATTAGTTGTGGTTTCCCTGTTGCTCACTTGAATTTTTCCCTTCATTCTTTGGTCCTCTGTCAGTGCAACTCGCTGGGTGCCCATCTTTGTTGAGAAGGAGCTCAATCAGTGCTGACCACTGCTGATACAATGATGACAGTCCCTGTTGACTCTTCACCCCCATGATCAGTTCCCTTTTGGAATCAGGCCTCAATTTCCTTCTTTAAGGCTTTACATTCCCTTCCGTCATCCATGCAGGGAAGGCTTCAAATGAGCTCCTAAGACACAGAGCCACCCTAAGGCTCAGTTGGCCCCCCCTGAACAACAACCTTAAATGAAAATACAAATTTCAACCTCTTGCATCAAACTCCCCTGCCCCACTTCTTTTTTTATAGCATATGCCGTCCAGAGTTTACACCTTAATGTAAATTGCTTTATATGGCATTAACACAGTCCCTTATGACAACTTTAGAGCACTTTAAGAAAAACATGCACATAACAAAGGATGATAGAATAACTAATAGGGAACAGTATATATGCATAAGCTGATGGTAATTTTGTTATGGGTTAGTTTGTGATGTTGCTGATTTCGTAGATTGAGCACTGAATATGATTTTGCAGAGACATAGCTGCGGGATTGACAAGAACAGCATTATCCCTTATTCTCTCCATGTTTTCCAGTCACAACATTTGTGTGCGCTTGGGGTTTGATTGATTGGAGGATGGCGTTTTAACTTGTGGATCCAGGTTAACATACTGTGACTTACTCAACTGCTCCTCAGCCTGGTGACATGGATCGTTAGTGTATCCTCCTGCTTATCATCATTCCTATTCCCTTTCCTGGCTTATCAATGCAAACGGAGTCACACATGAGAACCTTAAGCAGGAGGCCAGAAGGAGAGGTAGGAGGACAGCAAGAGAGGTCAACTGTAGGAAAAGGTGATATATACAGAGAGTAGCTATAGATAATGGTCACTGCCCCGCCAGAGGATTTAAAAAAACTAAGGGATCGCAATCACAGGTCAGGACCACAGGCAATATTAAGTCATATCTCAGTGGTAAAGAGAAAGTCTCAATGTCCACAGAGGGAGCCCACTATAGAGCGGTTCAGAGCAGGCTTTGAAAAGATAATCCAAAAGATGAGAAAGTTGGATTTTGATTGCAGTGAATATCCGAGGTACAGATAAACCCTGCAATGTCTAGCTGAGTAATTGAGCTTTGATAGCAGAAGCAAGTAAACTGACCAACAACTGAAGGCAGAAAAGTGTAAGAAAAGAGTGGGCAAATCTGCAGCATGCCCACGCATCTCTGATATCTTGGCATGGACAAATGAAGAGGGCCATGCCTTTGGCATTCTGTAAATATCCTCCTCTAAATAGCAGTGATCCATAAGGCAGAATTAAGAGTGTTGTGGATGCGACACCAGCTCACCACCATTCTCAACGCCTCCATAACCACAGCCACCTTTCGTGAGGCATGGTTAGACCCCTCCTCAAGAAACCATCCGCAGACTTCAGCGAGCTCCAGAACTACCATCCTATCTCCCCGCTCCCGTTCCTTGCCAAAGTGTTGGAGAAGGCCCTCAACCTCCAACTCATTGAACACCTGGAGAGAAACAACTTGCTGGACCCATCCCTATCAGGTTTCAGAGCCAACAACAGGACAGAGAGAGCCCTGATCGCCGCAACAGGCAACACCCACAGCCTACTCGACAGATGAGTATCACCCGCCCTTATCCTCCTGGACCCCACTGCAGCTTTCAGCACACACTCATCAATCAACTATGGCAGATTGGAATCACAGACAATGTGCTCAGATCAAAGGCATCCTTTCTCACGGGGTGCACTGAGAGTGTCATCCATCAATCCAACCCTCTTCAACATCTACATGACACCACTCTCAGACAACGTCATATCGCATGACATAAACATCATCTCCTACACCGACGATGCACAGCTCATCCTCATGCTCCCCCATCTCGACAAAGACCAAGTTCCACAACTGTATCAAGAATGTCTCTGCATGGATGAAAGACAACTGCCTGAAGCTCAACACAGAAAAAACTGAAGTGCTAAACTTTTGCAGACACCCCGCCCTCTGGAACGACTCCTGGTGGCTGGTGGGGCTCGCACCCACTCCCAAACTGAAAGACCATGCCCCGACCTTGGCATCATCCTGGACAGCAAACTCTTGATGAAACATCAGGTCAATGCTGTATTCTCAGCCTGCTTCCACACTATCTGCATGCTCTGCAAAGTCTTCAGGTGACTCCCTATCAGCACTAGGAAAACAGTTACACAGGCCCTCATCACCAGCCGGCTAGACTACGGCAAGGCACTCTATGCAGGCATCACCATAGAACTCATGTAAAGACTCCAGATGATCCAGAACAAAGCAGCCAGACTGATCCTCAACCTGGTCAAGAGCACAAACATCACCCAGCACCTGAAGGACCTCCACTGGCTCCTCGCCTAGAAGAGATGCCATTTCAAGATTCTGACATGTGCCTACAAAGCCCTCCACGACCAAGGACCAGCCTACATGAACCACTGCCTGCTTTTCTACCAACCGACCAAGAATCTCCACTCCACACACCTCGCCCTCACACAGATGCCACGTATTCACCACTGCTGCTAAAGGTGATGCTCCTTCACCTACCTTGCCACCAAAGCCAGGAACGCCCTCCCCCTTCACCACCGCACCGCACAATCGCTGACACACTTCAGGAATGGACTCCATACCTGGCTCTTTGACTGAGACCTGCAGCACAGTGCCCAGATAACCTCTTGAGTGATAAGCCACGCTATGCGAGTAATACTTGATTTATGACAGTAACGGAAGCATAAATCGCTGGTTAATTAAAAACAACAGTCAAAGCAAAATCTCTGAATACACTGGTAGTAGCAGACAGGAAATGAGATAAACAGTGCCCTACACAAACAGGTAGCAGTAACGGAGGCTCAGAGAGTGGGCAGTGCAGTGCCTAAGGACTCCTGGAAACAGTGTGGGTCTGTCTAAGGAAGCCCTCACCCCTCACTATGGGAAAATAAAATGTCTACCACACAGGGTTGTGAGCATTTAGTGTGCCTGAATGGCAGACTGCTTTAATGGCCCCTTTACTCCCCAAATCCTAAATATGCTAGAATTGACTACACTTCTTGAACAGAGTCCCTTTCCTTTCTAGAAGCTGGCTGTGGAGCACGAGTGCATATGCAGCTTGTGGTGGCCTACACTGTAATAGCTGTATTTGCACTTGAATGCATCCCACCTTTGGGGATAGCCTCAGACCCCCCCTCAAAAGTGAGGGGTCCTCCAGTAGACCGTTAGCAAGCGATAGGTGAGACTGGCACTCTTTCACGTGTATCACATGTGCATCAGGAACCTGAGATTGCCAGGCACACACTCAAGCAGTGTGCAGCAGCAAAACTACTTAGGTCATGCATTACTTTATGTGGTATACATCTGTCGAGTTCATTTTACATAATGCAGTCCATGTGTAGTTTGATTATAACCTTTTTGTAGATGTGTTACTTGACCGACATTCCATTGGGAGATGTGTGTGCTCGCTCGTCCAAATGCTTTTTTTGCACTGGCATTGTCAGCTCTGAGACAATTTTTGAGAAAGCTTAAAAGTTTTGGGAGGAGTACCTTTCCACTTACAGAGGACAATCTAATTGAGGCAATTCAGAAATTGGTGGGGGTTTCCTAAATTCTCTTTATTCTGCCCCTAATCCCCTTTCTTTCTTGTAGTTAGAATTCTGTTGGTTTGAGTATAAAGGTTTGAAACATAAACACAAAGATAACTTACAATACTTTCAGGATTGTAGTGGATGTTAATTTCATATTTTTGAGGTTCGGAGTACGGGCCCACCCCACTTATCAGTTTTCTGTGTGTTGCCTTTTGCCTTTCTGCTACAATTTGCAACATAAGATTTAAAACTATGATAATTCTGCACCTTTGTCTTACAATGATCTAGAAAATCAGACCAGAAGCAAGTAAGAATTTTTCAAAATGGCTGTTCTGTGCCCTTTGATGGTTAGGGTGTTTGAAAAATGGCTGTACCAAGCAAACTAAACAATTGTTGTGCCCTCGGATGAACACATCACAGCCATTGTTGTTGTGTGCAGATTTTGATTCCGTATATAGGTTTCCCGATTTATGCCCTTATATAGGTACAATTCACATTGCCCTTATTTGGACATAGGAATCCGGCCCTTATTTAGACATTGTCTGTACAAACCAAATACAGGCATGGCCACCTAAATCCGTCCATCCACGTCACAATGAATTCTTGGAAAACCAGACCCTTAAGCCTTTAGGAATTTCCCGCAGCTTGAATATTAATTTCTCCAAGAACTCATTAAGTATGCATGAACATCTATTCCTTAGGGGTTCATTCATGACGTTCCTCTGCCCGACTTTTACGTCAATACTGGCATTCCTAGACACCTTCAAGGTATAAATATACCAGCACTTGCCCTGGCAAACTGCAGTTCCCAGAGGATTCGATCCAACCCAGACTACGCGGTTCGCCACGGCAGGTTCGGAAGGAGATCGAGTTCCAGCCTGATGCACTGACCTGACGATGCCATCCTCCTCGCAGAGAATCCAGCTCCAGTGCTCTCTGACTTCCCTTGCGGGGTTAGACTATCGGGTCCAGAAAATAGATTCCAACCTCTCTCATTCTAAGGTATGGAGCTGACTAGAACTTAGAGAAACTTTTGTCAACTCTTGGCTAAACTAAAATATAGCTAGCTATACTTTAGAAATGGCACCTACTTCAAACCTCCTACTGCACTTAGGTTAGGTACACTGGGGTAGAACAATTTAGAAGCATCAGATGAGTATCACTTTTTAGCTTATGTTATTTATGTATATATTTTGATTAATATATGTCATAGCTACAAACCATGCTATTGCAGTATTATTTTATCTTACTGCTAACCTCGTACATATTGTACTTCGCAGTCTGTCTTACGATTGTAGCAATTCATATCTCTTGCGTGAGAAATAAGACTGTTCAATAAACCCTTTTATTGAAACCCCCATCTCTCTATTTCTGTGCAACTCTGTAGAAACGAAGCATGCACGAGTGAAACTGTTATCTATTGTTTCCACGATTCCTAGACTGTTCCGATTCTAAAGGGAAACAAAGTTGTCATGTTTATGCGGTTGTCAGAGACTAATCCCTTCTTGTATATTCAAGAAGTTTCTAGTGACCTCTGAGTTAGCTGGCACACACAAGTAATTAAGTGTAATATACTCGATAGAGACATACTGACCTTAGTCCTATGTCAAATCTATAGTGTATGTTATTCCAATGCGCAGAGCCTATCAGGGATATAGGAACTACACTACATTGTATTTTGATTTGGGTCCCTCTTTGAGCTGAGGAAAATGAATCTTTGCAGACTATTTACAGCATCAGTTCTTTTGTAAGATATGCTCTGTTAAAATAGGAGTCTCTATATTGGCAGAGGTATTCACCTTTGTCCAAGTAGGGACCCTTGCTTCTAGTCAGGGTAAGGGAGTTACACACTTTAGAAAACCCCAGCTCAGCCACTTGGTAGATTGGCACGAGCAGACAGGCTTATCCCAAAGACAATGTGTAAAGTATTTATACCCAAACACACAGTAACACAGCGAATCACCACAAATTGACACCCCACCAGTTTAAAATATAAAAGTATCTTTATTTAAACCAAACAAGACCAATATGACAAAAATCCAACATATATATATACCAAGTTATCACTTACAGAACGGTTACTTCAAAAATAGCACTTGTAGAAACACATAGTTGCACCTGGGGCTATTATGACATTGTGACATGCATAATTGCAAAGTAAGGCGCCAACTGCCCGGTGCACAGCATCGGGCACGGAGTCGCAAGGACTCCCAAACAACAGTACCTTGGAAACGAACTCTGTAGATGATGCACTGCGTCGTGGAGGTGAGGCGTCGGTGCTGAGGTGAGGCCAGTTCCCGGTTGCCAAGAGGGAGGCTAGAAGTCGAGTTTGTGAGGAGACGAGGCATCGAATCCAGGACAGGGTAAGTTAGGCGTAGTAGGTGGTGGGGCGTATGTTCCTGTGAGATGATGCGCCGTCGAAGAGTTTGTGAAGTCACCCTCTTCAGTTAGCTGCTCCGCGATAGGGGTATGCTGGCACTGGCAGGGATGCCATCAGTGCGAGAGTTGGTGTTGGGAAGGACAATAACTGCAGGCTTTGGAGCTGCAGTGCAGGTGGGGTGTGCATCGTGCAGTTCGCAAGCGGTGCAGGTCGCGGCATCACAGACGGCATCAGAGTTGTTTTTCTGGCTTTGCAGCACCAACCACACATTTCTCAGGGCCCAGGGATTGGAATTGGTGCCCTTTTGAATGCAGGAGTCCACAGAGTAGTCCTGGTGCTAGTCTGTGGGTGGCAGGTGAAGTCTTTGTGGCCCTGAGACTTCAGAACAGGAGACCAGCACACACAGGCCCTTGGAGATTCTTCTTCAAGCAGATTTCCAGCGAAGTTCCAGTCTTTGTCCTCTCCTTGACAGAAGCAGCAACTGCAGGCCAACTCAGCAAAGCACACACAGCAAAAGGGCAGTACTCCTCCTTACAGCTCTCCAGCTCTTCTCCTTGACAGAAGTTCCTCTTGAGTCCGAAAGTTATCTAATTCTCTGGGGTTTAAGTTCCAATACTTATACCCCATTTTCTCTCTGTTCTCTTTGCGGCAAGGGTCTCTGAGCCCAGTACAAACCAGTTCTGTCCTCTCTGGTGCAGCATGACCACAGGAGGCGGAGACAGCATTGCGCAAAGGAAATACAGCCTATTCAGGTGCAAGTGAAACTCCTCTCACCAATCTAAATACAACCACGGTCTATTCAGCCCAGCTATGAGTCACCCAGGAAAGGCAGGACATACCGCAACCTTCCTTGTGGCTTTCTATAGTGAATGCACTTCCCCTGCTCCTGTCACTCTAAAACCAGACAACCAATACACAAAACATCAGAGGCACACTGAATGGTTAAAGAAGAAAATGCCTACTTTCTAAAAGTGACATTTTCAAACAAACAATATAAAAACCACCTCCTTAAAAAGATGTGATATTAAATTCTGAGTTCAGAGAGCCTAAAGTCCATTTCTCTATGTTGTCCCAATGGAAATTTATATGTGTAAGATGTAAAAAAGCAACTTCCATGTTAGCCTAAGGGACAGATAGCCTCTCAATAGTGAAAAAAGAAATTGGCAGAATTTCAGTGCATGTCCTAGCTTTTACCTAATCTGCACTCTGCCCATGGGGGTACCTTGGGCCTACCGGAGTGGTGCCTTACATGTAAGAAAAGGGAAGATGAGGGCCTGGCAGTGCACTTGCCAGGTTGACATGGCAGTTTCAAACTGTGCATGCATATACTGCAGTGGCAGGTCTGAGATACTGTTACAGGGCTACTCATGTGGTTGGCACAATCAGTGCTGGAAACCCACTAGTAGAATTTGATATACAGGCCCTGGGCACACACAGTGCACTGGACTAGGGACTTACCAGTAAATCAAATATACCAATCATGGATAACCAATCGTAATAACAATTTAAACAGGGAGCACTTGCACTTTGACACTGATTAGCAGTGGCAAAGTGCCCAAAGCATCTAAGCCAGCAAAAACGGCATTCAGCTTACCATCAAAATACCAAAGTTGCCAAGTCTAACAAGCTCCGTGTAGGACTTTAGGAAATTCAGTTTTGTCACCTCATGTTTTGTGCTTTCCCATTACCCATTCAAGCTCAGGCTCTATTACTGTTGTAGACGATGGGACACTGGTGATGAAAACTGGAATTTCATGGTACACCATGGCAACAGTACTAGGCTTTTGGCCAAGTGACCAGTACATTTGATGCTGCAAGGTAGAACACACATTTTACAGAGAACTAAGGGCCAGATTTATTAAGGGTTTGGGTCACCTATGTGCCACACAAGGGGGCGCAAGGGCGATTCAATACCTACGTGATATTTATCAATATGACTTGATAAATCTAGAGTAACCCAAGGCTGCGCACATAGCTTATTTGTGGTACTCTGCCCCGGGGAGGCATTCTATGAGTGGAGCGTGGGTGTTCCAATGCATCCACCCATGGCTTTTGGTGCATTCCCAGATTTACCATTAGTGGTAGACCTGAAAATGCTTCAAAATGCTACGCCTACCCAATAGAGGCATAAAGGGGAAGAATATCCCTCTCAGGAATGTTTTTGTATAGGATTGTTGCTAGGCAGCCAAAAGTGCGCCAGCGCTAGGAAAGAGCAGGAATGCGCTGTATCATGTTAAATAGACTCATTCCTGCCCTTTTTCTTTAACGCAGCGCAGCAAGGTGTCTTGCTGCATTTGCGATGCATGAAAAAATTATAATTGTGGCTCTCGGTCAAGTCTATCAATATTCTTTTTGAGATCGGTGAAGTTATACAGGTGCCAAGAGGGTTGATTTTTGTGTCCCTGACCATGTGGCGTTTCATTTGCCTGTCTATTTTGGTAGTCGGCTGACAGTTCTACAGGAGACATAGAGGCATGTCATTCTGATTTGAAAGATGTAATGGGAAGAGATTTCAGATACGATAAAATTAAGGCACATTTGGAATGGAGAGGAGGTAGTGTCTAGAGAAAATAATGCCACAGGAGAGTCGAATGACTGAAAGGCCAAATAGAAGAGTTTGGATAGTAACTGCAATTTGCAGGAACAACGAAATACAGAATTATATATAGAGTATGAAATACATTTCAAAGATATACACCCGAATGTGTTACACTCTTTTACTGTTCATGGGACATTCAGAAAAGAAAACGTGTTGTCAAAAAATCCTTGGAGTAACTAGAATCAGTAGCTTAGATAAGGGAAGTAATGGTCGGATATATTTTCTATCATGAAAGGCAACTTGTGTAAGGTCTATTACGAATCTGCGTGCAAAGTAACCAAATACCGGAAATATAAAATATGAAAACTAATACGAGTAGAGTAGCAGGTAGAAATTTCAGAACATTCTAAGAACCATAAACTGGCACATGGTTGACAAATTATGTGTGTAAGTAATCACTTGACTTATTGGACTGGTAAATGAGTGGTTCAATGTATAAAGGGGTGCATGAATGGATGAATGGGCAGGAAGAAAGGTACATGGCAACATAGGCAGAGAAATGAACAAGTGGATGGACTGTTAGCAGATGGCCACGCTTTTCGGTCTGGTGTGATTGGGCCTCATGATTAATGAAACGAGTGAAAGAGTGATTCGTTTCTGCAATTTATTTTCCGTTTTCATTTTTACTTGTGTAGGTTGAGCATCGCACAATGAGATTCAAGGTGGAACAAACAGTGGGGCATATCAACAAGGGCTTTATCTCTGCTTTTTTGGCTTTAAAAGCCCAAAAAGCAGAGATAAAACTAGCACCCTATCAACAACAGGGTGCTAACACGCAAATTTGCATGTTAGCACCCTTTTACTCTACACTTCCCCTTGCATCTCTAATGAGATGCAAAGGAGGCGTTCCATAGTAAAATAATAGGAGAAATGTCGCTAAGCGACATTTCTCCTATTATCAAGAATATCGCTAACCATGTTAGAGACAAAAAAAGCAGCGCTAACCGCGGTTAACGCTGCTTTTTTACATCTGGTATTTTTCTGACTTAGCCATGATATCCTATGGAAGGAGGATATCATGGCTAAGTTTGTCTGTCCCTATCAACAAGCTAACGTGAGATTATCGCTGGGTTTCCAGCGATAATCTCACGTTAGCCACTTAGCGTGAGGATTTTTATCGCTATTGAGATAAGCGTTGCTAATAGCACGCTATCTCAGCGATAAAAATCCACGCTAGCCGGCGATAATTATCCTAGCGCTAAATGCGCTTTGCGATAATTATCGCCGGTTGTTGTTGATATGCCCCAGTGTTCCTTAGGTTAGAAGTGCAAAAAGAACAATTGATGGACAGAATGCAGAACAGTGTCATACATTCACCTCAGTACAGAGATCTGGGCCTAAATCCATCGTTGTTTTGCTCCTCATGCAATTCCAGTTTGAACCCAGCCATATGCAAATCAGTCTTGACCCTGCTCCCTATAGGCATAGTCCAGCCCAAACTGCCAGGCCAGGTCCTCCCTGGACTGGAAACAAGCATCCTGGGACCGGTTTCGGGGTATCACCCCTCATCAGCCAGGCTAGCTTGACTCCAGTTTCTCTTAGGTTAGAAGTACCTAGGGTTCAATTTTGTGATATAAACAGTTATATTTTTTTATTGTGTGATATATATATGAAGTTGTAGGACATCATTAATTTTCATCGTTTAATTAAGATGCCGTATGTGTGAGGTGTCACAGGGAGTATTAATAATTTATTGGGTTCAAATGCACTCGTGAATAAGGTGTAGTTCATTATAGACTTATATTTAATGACATTTTGTATTTTCATAGTCTACCTATTACATAACTACCTCAAGAAAATTACATAAACAAGAAAACGTTCTTTTGATATAAATGAAAGTGTGCTTTAGTAATAGCCTTACTACTGCAGATATTAAAACTTAAAACTTCCACCTCAGTTAACTTTCCTGTATTGAGTTCTGGCTGGAACTAAGCATCTCTCACACAGAGGGTGTGAGTCATACTAGGAAGCCATCAAATTGAAATTCAATGAGAAAGGGAGCAGTCCAGCCAAGTGTGAACTTCTTAAGGTTATAAATAGATAAGCTCGGAGAAACAGTAAATCAATGACTGTGGTGAGGTTGTGTTGCACACATTGCTGTAATCCCAGGCCATCCATCGATTTCACTAAAGTAAGTGTATGGGCAACAAGGAATTAGCCAGCAATAATAATAATGCTAATAATAATAATTTTAAGCAGATTTGTAGAGTGCAGAGGTACTTCTTTGAAGTGTCCCAGCGCTAGGATTCTGACCAAAAGGGAAAGGCTACTCAGATGGAAGGCTAGCAACGTAGGCTAAAAGGCCAGGTTTTTAGCTGTTTCCTAAAGGATGTTTCACATGGTGACTGCGAACCTTCAACCCCAGAGTACTCCAAGTCTTGCGGGCAAGATATATGGTAGAACTGCCTCCTGCTCTGGCTTTATGGAATTTGGGGACCGGAGCTAATCTAGCATCAGAGGATCTTAAGTTTCTCCCACGGACATATGGGGGCATATTTACAAAAAGAAGTCGGATCGCGGTGCTACGCCAAATTTGGCAACGCAGCACTTTGCCATTTTTTATAACACAGGCATGCGCTGTATTCACAAGAATACAGCGCACCCCTGTGTTTACTAAAGCGATGGCTCAGAAAATGCTGCCTAGCGCCAGTGCAGGCACCCTGCCGTCTTGGTACAAGGGTGCCTGCTCTTCAGGGGCGACTGTTTATGTGCAGGCAAGGACAACTTCCTGCATATAAACAATCAATAATAGTGATTTTCTCTTTCTATGTGTGCTGCATTCTGCAGCACACATAGAAAAAGCAAAAAATAGGAGAAATTAATAATTTCTCCTTGTATCACCATTCTAAGACTAGGTATTCCCCGAGTTTGACAAAGCCTTGTAACAGTAGCTGAGGGCTTTGAACCAATGCAAATCTTTCAAGCTGGTCCCTATTGAAGCACATCTGAGAAGCTTCAGCAGCAAATGAGCAGCAGAGTTCTGAACTCTGTAGGCTGTTAAGTCTCGTATTTGAGAGCGCCAGATATAGAACATTGCAATTGTCTAATCAGGAGATGAACAAGGCCTAGATGACAGTATTCTGGGACAAAAGAGGTAGGAATACCAAGATTTTCTCAAGGACTCTTAACATCCCAAAGCATTTACAGGCTAGAAGATGTACTTGGTTGTCAGACAACAGCTTGTGATCTAGCCAGATGCCGAGTTTTTTGACTTTTTCTTTTGATGACCCTTAGAGGTCCCAAACAGGTAGGCCACTATGCGGGGGACCTGATATTGTGCTGACTGTCCATAATCAGTGCCTCAGACTTATCACCGTTTGGCTTTAAGCAGTTGTTAGTGATCCACTTTGCTACTTCCAGGAGACACAGGCTCAACTGGGAAGCAGTGGTACTGATATTTGGGGTAGAGTGATGACCAAAACTGGGTGTCATCCTCATAAGAGATAATAGTGAAGCCAAAGGCTTCAATAACATCTGCCAAAGGGAGGACATAGACATTAAAGCAAGTTGGACTCAGGGAGGCATGAGGAACTCCTTGTTGCAATATGAAAAATTTCGAATGAAACAGTTTTAGGGATACCTGAAATGGCCTTTCTTGCAGGTAAGAGGCAAACCAACGCAGAGCCACAGTGCCAAAGCCCCTTTCCCACAATCTTTAAAAAAAAAAATATTGTGGTAAACCACATGAAAGGCGGCACTGAGGTCCAACATAGTGACTGCTGTGGAGCCGCCTGACTCCAGGATGTGACGCACTAACTCAGTGTCCAGTAAGAAGGCGGATTCTGTACTGTATTGGAACCAGTGGTGGCCGACAGCTGACTTGTTCCATGAGGGAGGGGGTTTCTGGCGGCCGACGGATGACTTGTTCTCGGGGGGGGATGGGGGGGGGGGATGGTGGTAGTCAACAGACATGACTTGCTCACCTCCCTCGCCCGCAAAAACAGTGCCACCCGAGGTGGACCGCCACCCACCCTGTCTTCCCCAAGCTATGCCACTGATTGGAACCAATGAAGATAATTATTACATTCTAAAAAGTTTGAAAGTTCCTTATTCACATGCTTCTCAACAATCTTGGAGAAGAGATGCAGCAGGGAAATTGGGCGGTAGTTTTTAGGCTAGAGAATATCGAGCAATGGTTTCTTTAATAGTGGAACTTCCATCGCATGTTTCCAGCTCTGGGGTACAAAACATGTGGCTAGAGAATGGTTCAGTAAGGCCCAAAGGATTGGGTAGACCACTGCCGAACTCTGTTTAAAAATAAGTGGGGCAGCAAGATCCAGAGGGGATTCAGATTGATCAGAGGAGCAGCGAGAGGGCATATTGGCAATTAGATAGCATCAAATTTCAGAAGCTTGGAGGTATTATCAGATGCGGTAAGCCAAGAACTCAGACAAGGGAAGTTTCTCACTTCAGTCAGAAATGAGGCATAAATATTGCTCACTTTTTGGCAAAAGAAAAGAGCCAAACTACAGATGCCTATTTCTGAAGTTTCTGAAAAATTCATGTACAAAATGATAACAATTTTGAGAATCTTAAAATTAAAATTATAACCAAAGAAGTTTTTTAAGATTGTATTGTGTTAACTCATAAAAAGCTCCAATATTTTGTTTGACCAGTAGCCAAAATTAGAAAGGCCAAAACACAAGGCACGGTAGGAAATTAGTTTCTGTTGCTGACGACATCATGTTTGAAATTAGGTTGGTGGTTGAGATGGTGAAACCCTACTCAAGCAACAGCACAATTCTTGTCAGGGTTAACCACAAAGAGTCACTAAATTAACCTGTGCTTAACCCTCTAGTAGCTAGGCACAAAAGCAGTCAGGCTAAACTTAGTGGCAATGCAGCACACAAATAGTAATAAAGTGAAAAACACAACAAAAGAAAAACCACAAACCAATTTAGAAAAATAGAGTAAAATATTATACATTATTTGACACCAAAAAGACAAAAATCCAATTAGTAGAGCTGGAGATATGCATTTTTAAAGATTCAAGTTTACGTATAGTGCTTAAAAGCACAAAGTGCCTCTCGCAGTTATCTGGTTGTGCGAGACCGGGTGAAAGTCACAAGTTCAGGCCAACCGCAATGGAGCATGGCCCGGATACAGGGACTAGATTAGTACCATTGACAAAGTTACCTTCTAAAGTCCAGGACAAAGGAAGCTGTTCATGGTGGAGGTGGCCGCGTGGGGCAGGGAGAGCATCGCCAATGATCAAAGCTGTAGAGCGAAGAGCAGGCCAGGCATCGTGGCAGGTCGTTGCTGTAGTGTGAAGGTCTTGCCAGGCATCGCAGACAGTCATTACTGGAGATTCGTGTTGGCTCTCACTGCGGGCTGACGATGCTGTAGCGTGAGGGGCTGATCTCGCTTTGCCCATCGTCGCTGGTAATCACTGTAAAGAAAAGAGGTATACCAGAGCTTCATGTTGGTAGGCAGTGTGGGCGGAAAGATCGGGCTCGAGTATGGTCACGAAGAGGACCCAAAGTTCAAGATTTCTCCTTTTCTCTTCAAGTAGGCCCTCAACTGATGTCACACCAAGGGTCCAGGACCTGGGAGGCACCTCTTGGGGATCATAACCCCCCTCCAGCAGAGACCAGCAGGGCTCTGGCATGTCCAGTTGCAGTTCCAGGCAGGTCAGCTGCGCAGTTGCACGGTAGCCTCTGGAGCATATTGTGCCCCTGTAGCTCAGAACAGGAGGTCAGTCAGCTAATTCTTGTAGTTACACAGCCTCGGATGAAGGGAGCATGTCCAGTCTTCCTTCTCAGCAAGTACGGTAAGCTTCAAGCAGACGGGCTGCAGGGTGACCTCCTATATTATCCACAGGTCCACAAGTGTACTCAAGAGTGGGTCTTAGAGTCTCCATTTTAGGTCTGGCTTTAGCCAACACCTTTTGATTTTACAATAATTATATGTATAATATACTTACTTAAAGGGGCTTTCAGCCACCTCTCTTCATCCCTTGGCCTGTTCTTGTGTAATTCACATTTTGCTCACTACAGCGTACAGCATGAGGCACCTACTTTAGCCACTGATTACCTTCACTTTTAGTGATTGTATTTTCCTCTTTCACAAGAAGCATGTTCACACACCAGGTCGTTCTGTTCAGTGTCAGTGTTGTTTGTTTCTACTTTGTGATTACTATAGTGTTGCCATAGTGGTTAGAGCCTGAGGTGATAACAGGATGCTGTCTTCCAGATGAGACCAAAGGCCACATCCCAGCTTTTTCAGTTTGTCTCCTGCCAATGCTGTTGTAATTTCATTTTGAACCATCCTCTGTTTATTTCACTGCTGGTATGTCACAGCATAACAGATTGTGTCCATTTCAAACTGTTCTGTATTGAGTTAGTCTCATTTTACTATGCATGCAGTACACAAACCAAAAGCTTCAATAATATACATATGAATTCATAAGTGAACAATTCTTCAGAACTCGTTCATTCTGGGTTCAATTTCACCAATAGTTCTTTCTTTTCTTCTTTCTTGCTTTCTTTCCTCCTTTCTTTTTTCTTTCTTTCTATCTTTCCTTCTTTTTTCTGTCTTTTTACTCTCTTCCCATCCTTTTTGCCTTCTTTCCTAATTTCTTTCTTGCTTTCTTTCCTTATTTTCTGCGTCTTTTCCTTCTTTGTTTCATGTTTTCCTGTTTCTTCTCTTTCTTTTTTCTTTCTTTCCTTTCTTTGTCTTTCCATCCCTCCTTGTTTCCTTTCATCTCTCTTTTTTATTTCCATCTTTCTTTTCATCTTTCTACTTTCTTGTCTTCTTTTTATTCATCTTTTTCTTTTCTTCCTTATTTCTTGCTTTCTCTCTCTCATCCTTTCTTGCTTTTTTCATTCTTTCCTTCTTTCTTTTTTCTGCTTTCTTCCTCGCTTTCTTTCTTTCTTTCCTTCTTTTTTCTTTTTTCTTTCTTTCTTTCATTATCTCCTTCTTTCTTCTTTCTTCCTTCATATCGTTTATTCTATCTTTCTTTCTTTCCTTTCTTTTTCTTTCTTTCTTATTTTCTTTCTTTCCTTCATTCCTTTCTGCTTCCTTCTTTCTTTGTTTTCTTCCTTCCTTCTTTCTGTCTTTCATCCCTTCTTTCAATCATTCTGTCCTTCCTTATTTCTTTCTTAATTGTCTTTCTTTCTTTCTTTCGTTCCCTGCTTCTCTAAGGCAAAAGACTGGCTGCCAATGACAGATAGATTGACGTTTTTTAGGTCTGTGTTAGCCAAAACCTTTTGATTTTCCCAAAATTGTGTCATTGACATAGTGTAGGAACGTAGGATCTGCTTTTATGGTTACTCCCAATTTTTGCTTGGTGACAAGCAGTGTATGACTAGTCTGGCTGGGATCCTGCTAATCAGGACCCAGTCTCTCTGCTTTCTCCCTTAAATTGTTGTGGTCAGTACTTAGGTACATCCCAGATTGGATACTGGGGTACCCTTATTAGTCCCTAATATATGGTACTAAGGTACCCAGGGCAAAATGTACCCCAGGGGTCCCCCATGGGCTGAAGCTTGCATTGTGCCACCCATGGGAGACCATTCAAATTGCAACTACAGGCCTGCCATTGCAGCATGTGTAAGCTGGTGCTACCACAACTTACTAAAGATATAGGTTTCCTATATCTAGGGTCACTGCACTTAAAACCTATAACTCACCTCTATAGCAGGCCTTATCAATCCTGAAGGCAGGGTGCTTGGTTCTAAGTGTGAGGGTGCCGTCGCATAAGCAGGACACCCCTACTGCCTACTGAGTCTATTCTCCTGGGTTGTACGTGAAGCAGCCATATACGATATAGAGGGGCACTGCGGAAATACGCGATGACCACCACGAAATTTGCTGCAACGAATCCTATCATTTTTGGCATCAAACATGTTCGAATCATACCCCCATACCGTAAACTGTGTGGAAGGTATGATTCCAAGCACTGGAATGGGCCTTTGTTAGTCTCTCAGTGCTCCCAGTACCAGTCTTCTAGACCCAGTCAGCACAACATGGTTGCTGCCGACCAGAGACACGATTCTGCCCTCCTGCTGCTGAGCCAAGCTCGAGCAGGGGAAGGCAGAACAATAGGTATCCTGTCACAGGGCGGGGTGGGTGCGCTTGCCAGTGCCACTCAGTCTGCATGAGGGGCACATTTGGTGTCTCCTTGCATAGTCCAGTTCAAACCAGTTCTGGGAGCCATTGGCTCCCGCTCTGGTGTGAAACTGGACAAAGGACATGGGAGTAGCCCCCTCCCTGTCCAAACCCTCCCCTGGGAGGGTCCCCTGAATCGTCCCAACCCTTTCTTTAGGGTACTTAAGGGCTTACCTGGGTGAAGGTCCCTAGATTAATCAAGGGGCGAAATTCAATTCAGACACCACTTCAACTTCAACCGTCTGGGCACTCTGGACTTCGCTGGACTTTGTTTGGGCTCAACTTCATCCCCCTTTCAGTCTCCTGCATCGTCTGTGCCCGTGCACCACACAGGAACCTTCCAAGGCCTGTGGGAATCCAAGACACCGGAAGGAATCTCCCTTAAAGTGAAGGTGGTGGTTCTCTACAGTTCTCAAGGCCTGCCCTGTCCTCTCACCAAGTTTGAGGCCAGTATCCCTCGTGGAAGCCGCAAGAACCGAACCCCTGTGCACTGCGTCAACTTGCCATTGCATAGGCTTGTTGGCTTCCTTCCACCAAGATCTTCAGGCTCCAAGTAGCCTCAACCTCAAGCATCTCCAGTGACCAGTATCTTCATCCAGACTGCATCGTTTGCACCGTGGCCTGCATCGTTTGGTGAGCTGCTCGAGGTCGTCTTGTGACTCCAGTGCCTCCGGCCTGTGAGTTCTGCTGATGGTCATCTTTGTTTCTTTCGGGCTCTCTTGATTGCTCGGACCTGCCCTGACTTCCCTGCTTGTTGTGAGTCCCCTGGACCTTGTTGGTCCCGACATTGCACCTTCTTCAACTTCTACGTTGTTTGCAGTTGCCAAGCCTTGTTGGTGCTCCCGACAGACACCGACCCCTCAACTTCCGACATCTGATGTGGGACTGCTTGTTCACGGCTCCGGGTCTTTATCAGCATAACCTGGTCCTCACAGCTGCAGAGTCATGGTCACCGTCAACTCTCCGCCAACTCCTGACATCGGTGGGCATTCACCTTCCAGGACTCCGGGTCACTCCTGAGTGAGAGCCTGAATCCACCTTCGGATTCCACCAGACGCTTTCTCCTTTTCCAGCAGCAGCATCTTCCTGAAGTCCTCCATTGGGTTCGACGGCAGTGTCCGATACTACTTCATACCTATGCACCCGGCTTCCCTGATGTAGGTAATGTCCTAGGGTATCCACGGGTTGGGTAGCTCCTCAACCTTCTGTCTTCCATAGGGTTTGTTCAGGGTCCACTGGGAAGGGTCCTTAATCCTTAAAATTGCAACGCACGACTTAGACCAAAAAATACAAAAGCAAACAGGATGACGGACCTAGGGAATAGCACCCCACTATAACATTGCCACTTATAGTATTTTGTTTATCGTGCACACCTCGACACCTGTCACCCTTTGGTGTCTCTGGTTTACAGATTGTACAGCAATTCTAGATATTTTGAAGATTGTATTCTGGTAAAACAAGCTGCTTTACACTCCTTCTGGAGTAAGCCTGAAGGCTGCTCTCCACAGCTACCACTTAGAGAGCTTTCTAATGTTGTCTAAGTCCTCTTAAATCACCATAAGGGTTGTCTGGTATGGTGCAGGGTGCCCACTTACATTAGTGGACATCATGTACCATGCCAGCCTCTCACACATAGTTACCTATAGGGTTTTTCTGCCACACTTCATCCATTTGTCTGTGGTTGTGTCATTGATATTATCTCAAGCATGCATCAAGTGGCAATGTGTCGGTCCAGTTCAGCCATTGGCTGACTTCACTAAGAGTTACAGGATGCTGCTTTTTCACAATGACAACATCCACACACAGAGTAGTTCCCTTCAGTGCCAGGGAGCACTATGGTAATGTATGCTGTTTTCAGACCAAAAAACTGTTTTGCCTTTAGTCAATATATATTTTTTTAGGTTGACAAACACCTGGCAACTTCCTGAACAAAAAAGTTTTGCAAAATTCCTGACAAAACAAGGATTGCTGTAAACCTGCCGAACAGTGACAGACCTGTTGACTTTGTAAATGCTTGTTATACCTGGTGCCCACCTTGAAGTTGTAGACGTTTCTGGAGATTCCCCCTACAGAGGTGTCTGGAATTTTCTGTTTCCCTGCCCTGGCCCCAGTCTGTCTGGGGGCACAATAGGCTAGTGTGAAGTCCTTTGTGTGTGAGCTAAGCCAGTGCCTTTGAAGTGCAAGTGTAGTGGGATACTGCTCTACCCCTTCATCTTGCCATAGATGGCCCACCCTGCCAACACACAGACCCTCTGTTGTGACACTGTCTAGGAGAATACACAGAGGCCAACTGCCAACTACACTTAGTCCTGAGACCCAGGGAAAGACAGCAGGCACCAAACGGTTAGAACAAGAAAATAGCAGCTTTCAAGTTCTTAAATACATTCTTAATTAATCTTCTAAAGGACTGAATCCCAGAAATGCTACCAGTTGTTCGCTAAGTTAGAAATATTTAAAGAATTGGTTTGTGTGCATTCTAAATTACTCTGCCAAGTCCTGAAATGTATTAATATGATCATGGCTCCAAACATTTCCAAAAGTTGAGATGCCATTTAAATCCCATTGGAATATTCCCAGGAGTCTTGCAGTTTATGCAAGACATATGCTGTGCCAGAGAGGAGTCACTTGGCAAGTTTATTGTACCATTTAATGTGTTGGAGGGCATCCTCAGACAAAAGTTTTTAAAAGCATGTATGTATAGATTTTGCAATATAGAACTCCTAGGCGCCTAACTTAGAGAAGTAGATGAAGGTTGTAAGTAAAAGGCAACAACACCACCTGGAACTTAGAGCCAGGGAAAGACATAGGCGTTAGCTTGAGGACAAGAATTTCTACATGAATAGGTTTGATTAAGAATTCACTCCTTGTTACTCATGGTGACCTTTTCCTCATCATGTGTTAACACTAATGATGAGAAGTGTTGCTGACTGATTGCCTGTGCAATGGTTTACGCCCTGGTTGTTCAAGTGAGGTGTCATTTCTTGTAATATTTTTTCAACTGCTAATATGGAACTCGATATTCTGGGCCATAGTTACCATTATTTCACACAATGTAATGCAGAAAGTCACCTTGCTGCACTGCGCTGCGCTGTGTGACAGGGAGAAGGCAGAAAGGTGCAATATCTATCAAGATATGGCGCATTCCTGCTCTGTGCTTGCGCTGGTGCACAAACTGCTGCCAAGCACCTACGCAGGCACCCTTGCATCGTGGTGCAAAGGTGCCTGAAATACAGGCAGGATTGTTTTTGTGCAGGAATGGACACCCTCCTGCACAAAAACAATCCTCTGAGTCTTCTTCCTCTTTCTAAGTGTGCTGCAGAATGCAGCACATGTAGAAAGAAGGAAACAATTTCTCCTTGTTACACCTCCACTGGGAAGACATAGCATTCTGACGCCTTCCCAGGTCTGCCATTATGCTTCAGTATCCATGGGAGGATGCATGGGAACACCCACGCTCCCTGGGGCAGAAAAACGCAAGAATGTGACTTGCTCTGCCTTGCATTACTCCAGATTTACAAAGCCATGCAGTGCCACGCAAGATGGCCTTGCGTGGCTTGGTAAATCTCATTATATGTTTTCTGTTACACTGCACGCCCTTGCATGGCACAAGGGAAACGCAAAACCCTTGATAAATATGCACCTCTTTTTCCTGATAATGTCCAATAAGGTGTAGTCACATCTTCTCTCTCTTTAAAATTGATTACAGTGGTACACTTTTAGAGAAGTTGGAGAAGGTGCTTAATCTTGTATATTCAATGTTCAATGTTACATTATTAGTATTAGAAATGGTTATAATTCTCACTGTATTCCTCAAGTGGATATATCATAAGGTGACTTCACCCAAGTCCATCCAGCCTTCCAAGGGCATTAATTAATTAGATATGTAACTGTCTGTACCACGCAATTCTGTATAGCCCCATCCTTCAGATGTTGTCATCATGTGCTACTCATCCCACCTCTGCTCCACTGACCTTAAGTAATGAAAAGCGGGATAGATGACTGGCTGTGACCAGCACATCCAAATTCTTTACCTGATGTGTGACTGGTTTTAATCGAGAGTGACTCAGCTGCTGCATCTCAAATCCCCTCCTTTTCCATAAACACATTTATTATCACTAACTGCGATGCAGCCCTACCTTTTTTTAGGGGGTTATATAGCGCAAACTCCACCCTGAAGGCATCAGAGCCCTTTACATAAGCACCAGTTGTGTTACAGATGGACACATTCATTTTTTAGGCACGGGGAGATTAAGTGGTTTTCCCAGAATCGCAGGATATTGAGCGTCCCTGCTGAGAGTCGAACCCGGCTTCCCAGATTGCCGGTCAACCTGTCTAACCCTAGGAGCTAAGCACATGCCTTACACATGACCAGCACAACTGACCTTCCAGAGGCTCTGCATTAATATGGTATCATTTTTGCACAAGGTCTAGCAGACTCCGAATGGCGGAGTTCCAAGGAAACCCTAAAAGGGACCTCAATTGTATCAGCCATCTGGAGACACCATCCTGACAAGTAACCAACGCTACATATATCTGCCAGGTATTTGAAGGTGCTGGGAAAGTTAAGACTGGTTATGCACTAATCTATAAATACATATTAAATGCAGTGATAGAAAGCTGGTGACTGTATAGTTATGAAATTTACCCATCCAGGGACAGCTATGTTTGTGAAAGCCGGCACAAAAGATAGATTTTTGTAGTGTAGCTATTTTTTGTGATTAAATTATTAGTGAATGCGCAACTATCTTGCCCGTCTTTCAATACTTATTTTTAGCCTGTGGTTACCGGTGCTCCACACAGTCACTTACTTGCCTGCACTTAATTGCCAGAACCTGCAGTTATGACAGCTGCCACATGGTGGCGTCTTTGTGTAATTTAAAGATGAGCAGAAAAACAGTTGTTTGTTAATTCAATATACATTAAAAACAATTAATAGCTACCATCCAAGCCATTCTCAAAGATTTGGTGGCCCTCACAGTCTGAATCATCACACTTTGCAGTGTGATGGTTAGCAGTTGTGTAAGTACAGTGGCAATGTGTGGTGGAAACTACGGTGGCCTCTTGACGAGGGCCCGGGCACTTATATATTTTTTTACAAATGAGGCACCGCTGTCTTTATCACTGCCACCTATGTTATGGGCATCCGTTAAACCGTCGTAATAATTTTTTCATGGCATATTTTCCGTGTGCATCCCGAAGTTCCACAATGAGATGCTTGTGGAAACGTGCTGCCATTGCGGTGTGAGCTTCAGAAACGCAGTGGCCTGTACAGACCCACGATGATGCCTCGGCCTGTCAAATGCTCTGCTTCCACTCAGAGCTGCTGGCGGAGGCGGGGTGGACCAGAGGAGGGAGACCTGTCACAGGCATCAAAGCTCCACTGCTGACAGTGTAATTGCAGCTCTGGCAGCACCTTTCATCTTGTTCTCTTTGTCTCTTCAGTACACTAAATGGTTTGCAGCCCTCTCTGCAGCTTGAATTATTTCCAAAAGTGTCTGACCATTATAATTATGACCACTGTGACTCTGCCAACCCCCTGGTCCTTTACTTCTGTCTCACCTCCTCAGGTTTTTTCCTATTGGCTGTCACTCTTTGTTGGCTGCCCCTTGACATAGTTTAGCCTCTGCTAATGACAGAGGAGGCTTGAGGTGGAGGCTTTTCAGATAGTCGATTCTTGGTCTCCGGTAAAGAAGGACGTATTCTGCTTACCTGATGGTTGTTAGTCAGAATATGGATGACAAGACATAGGGGTGTTAAAATATCAAGGCGTAAATATAGAGGACCAAAATATCATGAAGGTAAGCGCATGTAGGTGAGTGTAGGTTTACTATTTTTAGCTCCACATTTACGTACCTTGAGGATAAAAACATCATCAATTTGTTCTCTAGGGGAGAGGATATGGCCTTATGGCCAGAGCTGGCGACTTTGGAGCTGGGAAACCAGGTTCGAGCTTAAGGGTCGGCTCGGCGTCGGTTCAGCATCTTGTGATTCTGGGCAAATCGTTTAATCTCCCCGTGCCTACCAAAAATGAATGCGTCCTTGTGTAACATAACTGGTGCTCATGTAACAGCGCTCTGATACCTTTGTGTCGAGTTCACTCTATATAAATTTGCAACAAAAAAAGTATGTGAAGTTAACTATAGTAAACCTATACTTAATGATATTTAGGCCTCTATATTTGGGCCCTATGGTATTTATTGTCGATATTCCAGTGGAGTACCTTTTATGGAGATGCCCCTGTGGTTAGAATATAACTAGATTACATTTTGGTTAAGCCTGCTGATTTCTGCCTTTTCACTTGACTCATTTCTGTTTAGAGAACAATCCCATTGAGGGAGCACAGCAGGGCACGAGTCAAGGGTACACGCGGGTGGATGGCATCCACCCACTTTTTTCATAGGGTGGACGTGCAGAAGAGGGTAAACAAAGGCTCACACCTTGTTAGCACTTCACACATACTTGAGAGTGGCAACTTTTGACTTTGTTCATTCCCTGTGTAGGAGATATGCATGCACAGTAAGAACGTCAGTTGTGTTGATCTTTCCCAGTATTTGCACAAAATAAATAGCATTTGTATAGTGCTTACTAACCCTGAGGAGGCGTCGTAATAATTTAAATATCACTATTTTTTCTCTTAAAGCACTATGGTTAGAGGAAGCTTTACGCTAACAAAAGGCAACATTGTTTTATGTGTAGCGTACCAAAGTGTGAATCTTCTGCCTAAATCAGGAGGGTTTGCAAGTATACTCGAAATGTGCTCAAATGTACTCATGATACACCTGCTAAACATGTATGTGAGGGCTTAAGATCTGATGTCACTTCTTGTGATGCCACTTCCTGTGAAGTCACGCGCATCACGTGCTGCGATGTCACGCGGCGTGATGTCACACGCTGTGATGCCACTTGCTTACTGATTAACTAGATTAGTCCTCCCACTTCTTTTGTTAGGACATGTGCCCTGGAGCACAGGAACAGTGTGAAAAAACACAGCAAGAGTGGCTGCTCTTCTTCACATCATTGGCGATGTGTTGCTATTTTTAGTGCAGAATGCATCCTGGTGCTTAACATGGATACAAGCACACATTTCCTGCTAAAAAGTGCCTAATGGCAGGATTCAAGTTTACTTCATTTAACATAATTTCAGGTAATTTTTCCAGAAATTCTGCATCTGGCAAATCATTTTTTATTCGAAGAAACCAAACTTAGGCATTTCTGAAGAAAAAACTTTGCAGAGCTGGTGCTTTAATTTAGATGCTCAATGATGCCTACCAGGTAGGCAGGAACAGTGCTTTATTTGTAAAAAAAAAATTAAGTGCCAGGGCCCTAATCAGGAGTCCTCCACAGCTTGCACCAACTATTGCCACTGCTAGCGCTGCAAATGACAGTAACTACACAACTGCTAACCAGTGCACTGCTACAAGTGTGACAGTTCAGACTATTCCAGGTCCCCTAAGCAATAAAATAGCTTGTGCATCAGGTATTAGTTTTTTTAATGTTTACTGAATAATAAATTGCTGTTCTGCTGATCTCCAAATTATGCAGAACAGCACCACCGTGTGGCACCTGTCAAAGTTGCCGGTGTTGACAATTACTGAGCACCGGAGACCACAGGCTCAAATTAAGCACCGGGAAGGAATCGTTAAATATGGCAGACAGACTTCCATGAAGGTGGCGAAGGCCACGATCCACGCTCCTGGCGAACCCACAGACCATCCATCGTGATCTCAATAAGATCCTCTGTGTTCAAACTATTCATCTAATTCTTAGTCTATTTCCGACTTGTCTCCAATCTTCTGGAACCCTTCTTAAGTTCTTACCCCCAAGAAATTGACAAAATACGCCAAATAAATAGTAATGAATCCCTTTCCCCCATCGTGCTCATCAGATATCTCATATAATTGCAAATATTGCCCCAGCTCACCTGATGGCATTCTAACAATGACTTCACCCCATGAAATACGATTCTTGTGAAGATTGGTGAAACACTATGCAAGTTTGTTTTCATCCACTAGAATAATAGACTTAACACAAAAATTTCCAGTGAGCAGAAGAGAACAATCCCTGGCATTCTTCTGAATGTCTGAGATGGACTCGAGCTGCCATAGTCCTCCTCTCTTACTTTTTGCGATCTTTCAAACCTTCACTTTCCAGTTTTGCAAAGCAAAATCTATCATACTTGACAAACACACCCTTCATATAATAAGTTGATCTCTAGAGTCTGGATCCGTGTCCCAGGTCTTTTAAATGGAGGTGCTATGGGCCGTTGCTTCACATGAGCAGAGAGGATGTGAGTCCTGAAGCATACATTATACCGCCATCTTTCCCACAAAATCAGAAATAAAGGGCCTGATGTACGACCTTTTTGCGAGTCGCAAATCGGTCGCAATCAGATTTCCAAATGTAAAATGGGCCGTACGCGATGTACAACAGGCATTGGCAAATCAGAAATAGTGACTGTGACTGATTACTGACTCGCAAAAAATTGGTCGCAATCCGATTTGCAAATGTAAAATGGGCCGTACGTGATGTACAACAGGCATCGGCAAATCAGAAATAGTGACTACGACCAGATTGGTACATACATCGGATTTAGCGACTCATAATCTGCGAGTCCCTATTTGTACCAAATTGCGATTTGCTATTTATCGCGGTAATACATCTGGCCCAAAATGCATGGTGAAATGGGTGAGGAAAGGCTGCACTCAAATCTTCATAAAAATCCACATTGAAATGTGACTATGAAGGAAAAGAGCACAGCATAGTTAGGAGATCTGTGAACTAGTAGAGGGGTCACTTTTCCATTATATTTTACATAGAGGTATCGATAGATAGATAGATAGATAGATAGATAGATAGATAGATAGATAGATAGATAGATAGATAGATAGATAGATAGATAGATAGATAGATAGATAGATAGATAGATAGATAGATAGATAGATAGATAGATAGATAGATAGATAACCACTTACCTTGCGTGCGCTGCATCACCGACTTGGCGATGCGGCAAGCGCAAGTTGATTGGTTTAGTATATTTAATTTTCACTATGACGTCGTATGTCACACCCCCCGCCTCACTAAACCCCACCACTCTTACCTGTACTGGCCGCGCCTGCATTTAATATTAAAGTGGACTTCTCGTGGTACAATACTTAAATGACATATGACTTTGGCGAGCTATTTTCCTTAACATTGTTTGGAAATATTTAACTATGGTTAACCCTCTTGTTGCATTGCCACCTAGTGGACATCACCCAACCACTCCTTAATGGCGCAGATTTACCTCAAAGCTCCCTGTCTGCTGTAAAGTCTGATTCCCTCTTTCTGGAGGTGAGCAAGCTGCTAAAAGCTCGAGCAAAAATGCCTGGCTATGGCTCATTTCCAGGTCTTCTTGCACCCTCACACCTATACAATGAACTGAACATTGATGTTGCATCTGCCTGCTAACTAAACTCTAATCTCACGTGCAAAGAATAAAGACAAAATAGTGACCTTTGTTGTAATACTGGAGAGAAAGAAAGATATAGCCATCTACAGGCTGCGTTGCACAATGTGAAAGCAAAAATTCTATGATCAATCCCAGCTTCCCCACTTGCCCAAATTGTGTGATCCTAGGCAAATATTTTATCTCACCAGGCCTCCTTTTTCTTCATAAGCACATATGATAGTATATTCAAATACGCGAGTTCAGGATTTGTGGCGTACAATCACATCTTGTGTTAGATTTAATACACTGTAACGTTGCTTCATTCATGAAAAGAAAATAGGCCATATAAAATGTACACATGAAAAGTGACTTGCTTCCTAGTTCAATAATGGCATTGCCATCACGGTGAGAGCACACATGTTTCTAACTTCACTATCACTTTTAATAAAGGCATCTCAATGCTGTGATATAAGCATATGCACCAAGGTGAAATGCTTCCACATGGTATCGAATACACTTTTATTTCAGTGTTAACTTTTTCAAGGCTCAACTTATGCACAGGCTTTTTAGGCCAAACCAGACTTCCTGGTTCTGCTCTGACTGAGGCTCTACTTGTTGATTTGTTGGTTTGACCACCTCTACCCTGTCCAGAGCCCTTCCATTAACCGAACAGAAAATGACCTCTAAAAAACAAAATACAATCGTGTTGAAAAAGCAGATCCGCACTGAGGAGAGTGTGGCCTAGCACTTGCTACAAGTGAACCCTTTCACATGAGCTCCATGAGCAGAGTGTGGTAATGCAGGACTTGTCAGGCTTGTAACTATATTTCTGCCATGCTGGGCACTGCAGACAACACCCACTCACGCAAGAACACACTAAGTAGTATACAAGCACTAATGCATGCATACAGGGCACTCAATACATTTGTTTTAGAAATGCTTACTTTCGCTGGCGTCTGTAATTACTAAACCTTGATTCACGTCCGCTCTACCTTAGCATCACTATTGCCACCTTCCTCCTCAATATGGCTCCAAACAAGTGCTGGTATTCTCTGCTATGGCAACAGGAAGCCTTCACTTAGATTTCCATCGAGTCACGAGGGGGAACAACCTTTACAACGCAACTTTTACAACGCACTACCATTACAACGAAACTGTTACAACGCGAGTGCATTGACAACGCAGGACATTACAACCAAGTCTATACATCGCCCTGCACTAGATGGTGTGCTAACATTAAAAATAGTGTAGTTTACTATCCCAACACCTTCCCTACTGTTACGTGGACTGGAGTTGGAATAGTAAATTACACTTTTTTAATGTTAGCACGCCATCTAGTGCAAGTCGATGTAAAGACTTGCGTTGTAATGTCCTGCGTTGTCAATGCACTCGCGTTGTAAAACTTTTGTTGTAACAGCATGCGTTGTAACAGCATGTGTTGTAACGTCATACATCCAGTCACGAGATATGCATGTTAGCAGGCCCTGCTCTCACACCTACAGTGCTATTGACTCCACAGAGCCTGAGTGGACAGAGTGTCAATAATCACAGTGTGACTCAAGCCCCTCCCAAACTCCCTGCCAGCTCTGCATTAATGCATACGGGCCGCTGATGAATTAGCACATTGTAAGGGTATATTAGAACTCGATTATCAGAGTGCCGCACAAACACAGCCAGACTCGTTGTCAGCTTAGTTTCCCTTCTTTTTGTACATACCTATATCACTGAGCTTGCCTTGCTGCCCCATGAGAACAAGTACTCCCTTTGGCCACTGAGAAGTTTCGATAGTGCCGGAAATTCAGAACTGCTGGTACTTAGTACTGGTGAGTACCAGCCCATTTAAAGCACTGTTGTATATTGAAATTATATTCTTACAAAAACATTGCTGTCCAACTTTTATCCAGCAATTTTTGGGGGTGAAATTTTTATCATCAAAAAAAAAACTTTGCTTTAAGTTTTTCATATTTCCATTGCCCATTGAAAATCAGAAATCCCTAATCAATTTAAAGTTGTGTAGTTCGAAATAGCTTGGTATTGAAATTAAAGGGGTGTGCGTAATTAAGCTCATGATTCGCTCGTGGTTGCCGAGGTTACATGCATTATGTAAACCTCCAGTACCCTTAGATTACTTCTTTAAAGCTGTTCTTTTTTAGGCCTGGCTTCTAGTGCAGACATCTAAATACCTATTGTTATCAATTCCTTAAAATATACATAAAGTGGGCATTGTCTCGACTCACAGGAGTATTACTCTCTCACCACATGCTGTTGACTCTGTGGTGTATCATTCAGGCACTGAGTAAGTGTTTCTGTTGTAATCCGTTAGTTAATATTTTATATCTGAAAAGTGCACTAAATATTCATGCTTGTTCATCAGAATCAAATATTTATCTCTTACAAGCTTTCTATAAATCCTTTTTGCTACATTTTTCCCAAGCATTGGCAAAGCTTTGGGCTAGTGGGTTTAATGTGCATGCAAACAATGCTCCTCACCGCGTTTGTTAATGCTTGTGTTTGCATGCATTGGCACATTAATGCCAGACAGCAGTGCTTAATTTGAGCTAGAGGTTGCTGGTGGGGGCTACCGGCACTCACTTTTGGGGACCTCAATAGGCATTTCCCAAGAGCGAGAAAAACTCATAAATGGAAAGGAGGAGGAAAAAGATGGGAAAATTGTCACCAACGGAGAAAGCAGAGAAATGGAAGAGTGACATAAATGCGCAGGGAGTGTCTGGCAGCGGAATAAAGAGGCCTGAGGTGAATTCAGAACTATGCAGCCTTGGTATTCAGTGCACTGATGTTAGACCTGGCATCATTGGCGTGGGCTTTCCCTGTATTTTTGCCTTTGCGTCCTGTTATTTTACTGTGTGTTGGATTTCATTTTTGCTGGTCTAGAGGCGTTGGGCACTTTGCCAATGCTGTTCAGGACCAAAGTGCAAGTGCTCCCTGTAAATTGTTGTTATGGATTGGTGATTCCATGATTGGCATATTAGATTTACTTGTCAGTCACTAGTACAGTGCAATGTGTGTGCCCAGGGTCTGTAAATCAAATGCTGCTAGTGGGCTTGCAGCACTGATTGTGCCACCCACATAAGCAGCCTGTAAATGTAACTCAGATCTGCCACTCCAATGTCTGTGCACATGTCGACCTGGCAAATGCACCCACTTGCCAGGCCCTAACCTTCCCTTTTCTTACATGTGAGTCCCCCCTAAGGTAGCCCAAGGTACCCCTGTGGGCAGGGTGCAGTGTATGTTAAAGGTAGGACATGTCCTGATGTGTGTGGCAGGTCCTGATAGTGAAATACTGACAATTTCGTTTTTCACTAAGGCTATCTATACTCATAGGATAGAATGGGGAGTTTGCTCATAACATCTTATGAGTATTACTGCTCATGGGAACAAGATAGGAAAATAAAGTTTGATTTGCCTTAACTCAGAATGTTAAGATGCATCTTTTAGTGAGGGTGGTTTTTACATTCTGGGTTTGAAAATACCACTTTTAGAAAGTAGGTATTTTCTAGCTTAACCATGCCGGGTCTGGTGGCTCAGTGAACTAATGCGTCCATTTTCAGGGGCCTGTGTTGGACCTCATGGTCACAGATTCAAATCCCGGCGGGTCCACTCAGCCTTTCATCCATCTGAGGTTGATAAAATGAGTACCATTGAGTTGGGTAACAATGAACATCTGGTATTCAGTGCCAAGAGACCACTGGGTGAATGTGCGCTTTACAAATACACATGTTATGTTATGTGTGCCTCTGCTAGGTTGTATATTGACTGTCTGGCTTTGGAGTGACAGGGACTGAGGATGTGCATTCTGTTCAGATAGCCACTTGGGGGGGGGGTTTGAAGTGTCTCCTGCCTTTCCAGGGTGAGTCAGGACTGGGAAGAATAGACCTGGGATGCATCCAAGTTCGGGGAGGACATTTCTTTCACACCTGAATGGCCCTGGTCTGCCTTTGACAATGCTGTCTCCACTTCCTGCCAGGAAGCTGCACCAGAGAGGACCAAACCGGTTTTGGCTGGGCAAAGAGCTTCTCTGTCACAGAGAACAAGGGATTTGGTATTATAAAAAGAGGGGCCCAGACCCCAGACTTGTGGATCACTTCTGGGAATCAAGGGGAATCTTTGCCAAGGAGAAGAGCTGGAGAAACTGAGGAGGAATACTCCCTCTGTGCTGTTTGCTGTCTGGGGTTGGCCTGCAGTGGTTACTTTCTGCCAAGAAAAGGAGAAGGACTTTGCTGTTTGCTGCATCCCTTGCTTGAGGAAGATCTCCAAGGGCTTGAAATAGAGTTTGCCTCCTGTTCTGAAGTCTCAGGGACACAAAGACTTCACCCCCAGTCCCCCCTAAACTCCTTTGTTGGGAGTTGCTGACCTGCTGAGAGGAGCCTGCCAGTATTCTGGGCCTCTGGAGGTTGTTTTGGGACTTGAAATTACAAGAACTGCAAATATTGATGCATCGCCTGTTTCCGACGCATCGCAGCAGTGTGAGAAGAATTTTCAGACGCATCGCTCCCACCAAAGAATCGATGCAGCGCCTGCTCGCGGCTGAAGTGTCTGCTGTGCGATGAATCCTGTGCACCAATCTCCGACGTCTAAGATCACAGCACCGATTCTGATGCATGCCCTGTTGGAGGAGAACCGATGCATCGAGGGGACGCAGCTGAAGTCATCGCAGCGCATCCCGGGTCTTCACGCATCGCATCATATTGGATCATCAGGCATCGCATCGAAGCACCAAGTCTGTCACATCGTTTGGTGAGGTAGCAAGAAACTGACGCATCACCTTCCCACGCAGTAAAGAACCGAGGCATCACCTCCTCTCCGGTAAGGAAACTACGCATCACCTCCCCTGCGCAGCAGTAAGGAACCAACGCATCACCTCCCCTGGAGCAGGGAACCAACGCATCTCTTCCCTGAGTGTAAGGAACCGACGCATCACCTTCCCTGAGACCCTTTTTGCTTGCATTTTTGTATTCGTCCAAGGTACTTTGTGTAAAAGTGTAACATCCAACATTTTCCTGGAACAGAACTGTTTCTACCTTTTAAGAATCACATTTTTAGTACTGTATTGTGGATTTTTGTCATTCTGGGTCTTGTTTTGGTTTAGATAAAGATTACTTATTTTTCTAGACTGGTGTGGTGTCCATTTGTAGTGTTTTCACTATATTACTGTATGTGTTCACAAATGCTTTACACACTACCTCTGAGATAAGCCTGTCAGTTCGTGCCAAGCTACCAAGGGGTAAAGCAGGGGTTATCTTAGAAGTGTATCCCCCTTAACCTGACTAGGAAGAAGGGCCTCTACTTGGACACAGGTACCTACCTCTGCCAACTAGAGACCCCTATTTCTAACAAATGACGTTTAATATTGCTGGCCACAGGCGTGTGAGCATTGCTTTGTGCACCGGCATTCATTATTTCACAAATCAAGCACTGCCAGAAATTCTGTGTTTGCCAATGCTTGTTTTTTAGATTACTTTTATATTTAAGAGTTCCATTCAAAACATATTTGTGCATTGAGTGGGCCAAAATCACCCATCCATTTTATTTGTTCCCAGCGTGTAACTTATGGTCATTTTCTTCCAACTTTAACAGATGAACGTTAGCCATTGGCAACCTCCATCATTCTCCTTCCTTGCTGATAACTTTTTAAGTGGAAGAGGCATATTACCTGATGAGAGTAGGTTTACTTTACCAAATTTCATTAACCTCTGATAATGCCATAACAATCTGGGAGTAGTTTAAAAAAGGGCTCGCTGAGGAATTCACAACACAAGTAAAGCGCAGGTGCCCAAACATGAAGCAACCGACATAACAGGTTTATCCGCTGGCACAACTTAAGCAATTAAAATCCCCCCAAAAAAGTGTAAACAAGGCATTAAGAAGCCTACATGATAGATCGGGTGATACCCAACAACAATTAAATCTTAGGATGAACAAAAGTTTACTGAAAAAGACTGAAATGGGCCATAAAAAGGTAGCAGGACCAACACTATGGGCTAAATTACTCTGTGATGTAAAGAACAATGATCCTCGTTTCTGAGCCACAGCAAATAGACTGCTCCATTCTGGCTAGAGAAGCATTAGTTTGCACCTAATGGGGGAAACCTTGACCAACCTCTTGATCGACCACTTTAACCAGTCTGCCCCTAGGGAGCATACTGTTTGACAGACAGGAACAAATCTATAGCAGGCATTAATTGCCGCACACCAAGGGAAAACTGGGAACCAACTCTTTCCCCTCTGTCACAAGCAGCACGGCTCACCAGCACTCTCCAGACAAGTGTCAAATAAATCAAAAAGCAAATAACAAAGAGCAGAAGTAGCTGGGCCCACGGACCAAATGGAATTCCTCCATCCCTCTTTGAAGTTGATCCAGGCTTTTGGGTGGGAAATCTCGCACCAGTTTTAAACCAAGTTTGCACAGAAGGATCACTGCCGACCTTATGGAGATTGTCTATAATATCACCTATCTTTAAGTGATAAGACAAAACGTCTGCTAAATGCTACCATCTTGTAGCCCATATGGACAATGAAGTGTACTTTGCAGGTACACTTCTTGAAGAGTTAGTAGCCTGGGCCTCAGAGAACGCCATCATACTACTCAACCAAACTGGTTTCTCGAAACTAACCGGTACCTCATCAAACATAATGACCCTTTCACTCCAGATCGATGAAGTAAAAAGAAAAGAGGTATCCACTGCATCTGTGCTTCATCGATTACTGGTCAGCCTTTGATCGCGTCAACTGGGAGATATTATGGTGGAAGCTGACATCCTGGAACATCCCAACAGTGCTTTTGAGCTTACTAATCCTTTTACACACCGGTACAGATCAAGTTGAGCACAGGATCCCACCTATCCAGATGCATCCCAACTACTAAAGGACTGAAGCAGATGTGTGTTCAGGTACCCACCTTGTTTAATCTTTTTCTCGCAGACCTAACACCAAAGCTAAACATCAACGACTTGCACGCTCCCAAACTAGGCAGAATGGTGCTTTCCATCCTTCTATAAGCTGATGGCCTGGTCTTATTAAACTGCAATCAGTTGGGGTTTCAACACCTACTCAACATTGTGTAGGAATACTCTTAAGAAAACGGCTTAGCTATCAATTTTGAAAAAACAAAAACCATGACAATTAATGGTGCAAGAAGAAAGTCCCTGCGCTTGTCAGTAGACATGAAACGTCTCGACACATCAGAGGAGTATAAATACCTTAACAACAAAGCTTGATCCTTCACCCCACAGAAGAAGGCGAAGAGAAGGAAAGGTATTGTATTAGCTGTTTTGTTTACAAAGCTAAAGAAGAAACTATCTGGCTCAACTATGATGCCGTTCCTCTGTATATCAATGCAAAATTGATGCCTACCAAAGCTTATGGGAGTGCAGCTATGAGAGTGGTGGATGTGATGAATTTGAATAACATCTTGACCAAAACATGTAGAATGATCTTTAACTTTCCTGCTCACACCTCACCAGTGCTGATAAGGCTGGAATTTTGCCTCCAGAGGCAAACCTTGGCAAGGAGTAGAGCCTACATCATCTGTTGGAAAAGGATTAGGAAAGAAGGTCACCTTGAACTTTCTCCTATGGAAAGAACTACAAAGCAGAGAATCCTGAGCAGATACAGAATACCTCAAGGAGTTATTAAAACAGGACTAAGCCCACTCTGGTAGATTCCCACCAGTCAGCTGTGCTTCAAAAACACTCGAGAGTAAAACCATCAACTCGCTATCTATACTAGAGGAAAAGGCTGCTTTCTCCAAAAGAAGGCACACTTTGCTAGTCTTGAATAGCTATAAAATGGCCAAGCCTCAATTATATCTTCACATAGTGTACAGCAATAGTGCTAAAGAGAAATTCCTAAAATACTGCTTCGTACTGCTACTATCACAGTTATACTTATCCCTGTGGCAGAGAAACAGAGGCCTGAGTAGGTGTTGATTATGCAACGAAGGAGAAGAAGACTTGCCTCACCTAATATGCACCTGTAAAGATCTCATACAGGACCAGAGACTTCTTCTAAAAGCGTTTTTTAATCACAGAGGGATCCACACCCGAAAGCAGACCGTGTGTGCCTGTTTCGCCCCAACTGCCCCCCAACTGAATTGCAGCTTAGTGAAGTTTCTGAGAATTGAGGAAAGGAAAATGGTGGGACTACCAATACAACTGGGGTGTCCTGATACTCCTAGGCTACTTTGCCCCATGGACAACTGCATTCGACCCGCACTTAACTAATTTAAACAATAGCTACTTTCAGCATATAAGATTGCACCAACAGGATCCTGCTGGTGGAGTTTTACATCTCGCTTCTTTTTTACATCTCGTCCAACAGGTAACAATTGTATATACAAATCTCCACTACTTGCCACTCTTTGCAAATTTGCACAACAGTGTCCAAAGATATACTAAGACACAGGGTCGGTCATCCACCGAGCAAACTGCCCAGACTGCACCTCGCCACAAATAAGAATATAAACTTGGCAACTGGGCAGACAGGCTTTGAGCCCTGCTCTCTCTCCGCTTTTTTGCACATTGTATTTGACAGGAATAATTTGCACATCCAAGATAACATTGCCTGCCAAAACTGTGAATTTGCACAATAGTGTCCAAAAGGTTGCAAGGGCCAGCATCCACTGAGCAAACTGCCCAGACCACAACCTGCTGCTAATAAGTTGATAACTTGGCACTCAGACAGATAAGCCCTGAGCCCTTTGCCCCCCTGAACTCAGACACTTAGGGGAAGAACATACCACTGCAGGGGGCTTTCTAAGCAAGGGTGATTAGTTCCAGTATGCACCTTATTTGGACTTCGGCAACAACTTGTGGACTCCTTGCACAAAAACATGACTGCATTATTTTGCACATCTATTATCAATTGCAGAATTCTAACGTAATGTAATGTGTTGTAAATAAGTAAGAGGAAATTAGTCCACCTAAGCTTCTCAATTTTCATTATCTTTCCGTGCGGAGAGTACTGGACCTGGTCAGACAAACTCATCCAGGTGCCCCATTTGATCCCTCCCCTCCCAAAATCCTTCAGGAGATTGCAACTGTGGTGTCCCTCATCTCACTACTCTTCTGAACCTTGTCATCCGCAGAAACTCTTTTCCAACTGATTGGAAGAAAGCCTCCATCTTGTCTTTACTTAAAAAACATACTTTGGCTCTTCAAGAGGTAAAGAACTATCGCCCCATATCATGCCTTCGCCTCCCGCAAGTTAGAAATCCTGGAATCATTTTTGACTCCAAACTCTTGTTTATCTATTTGCTTTCACCAGTTAAAAATCCTCATGAAAGTCTTGCCCTTTATCTCAAAAGATTTGCAAAAGACTGTGGTAATTTCTCTGCTCCTATCAAGACTATGGGCCTCATGTAGGTAGCATACCAGTTACCACTTCTAAAATACCGAACGATACCGAATCGGTATTTTAGAAGTGGTAACTCGTATGTAGGTAATGAGTCGGTATTTTTTACCGATTCGTTACAATTCGGTAATTACCGAATCGGTATTTACCGATTCGGTAATGAGGCATACCTTCCCATTGAGGGGAAGGTATGCCTCATTACCGAATCGGTAAATACCGATTCGGTAATGGTGGAGAAAATGCAAGGGTGGCAGGGTGTCACATTGACACCCTGTTGCACCCCTGATTCGGCCATGTGTGCACATGTGGCACACATACATGCCCTAAGGGCATGTATGTATGCCACATTGCACACTGCTACGCGCTTCCAAATGCATACACACATACATTAATTATTTACCACCAACTAAAAGTTGGTGGTACATACCGACTCATAAACACACACACACACTCCCCCTACATATCATTTCTGAAATCGGAATTTACCGATTCGGTAAAATTACCGAATCGGTAAAATTACCACATCGGTAACGTTACCGATTCGGTAATTTTACCGATTCAGTAGTTTTACCGATTCGGTAAATTCCGATTTCAGAAATTGACCCCCTACATCCCAATAGCCAATATACCGGTCGGTAACGGTATAATTACCGAAAATCGGCCGTTACCGACCGGTATATGGCTACCTACATGAGGCCCTAAATCACTGCAGTGCCCTGAATTTGAGCATGCAGCAGGGCTCTCTCAAAAAATTGCAGAGAGTTCAGAATGCAGCTGCTAGGCAGCTCAATAATATCAAAATATTTGACTCAGTCTCAAAGACCCTGGAGGATCTGCTCTGGGTTTCCTATAAAAAAAGAGAGTGGCATTTAAGGCGCTGTACACAGGACATACGTACTTCATGGCGTTGAATACCTTAAAAACACATTTTTATGGTGAAGCCCTTGCTCAGGAACCGCCAAAAACATCAGGTTACAAAGAAGTCACACTGCTTCATGGGGTGGCAGAGGTTTTGTATATTCAACATGCAATCTTTGGAATCTGCTCCCCTGGCACTTAGGAAACCAGATGAACCTGACGATATTTCGAAAACAGCTCACAACTTGGCTGTTTCCACTCTCCATGTAAATGCAATTCATCGAATGCAGTTGATCTTTCGTGGTTAAAGTTACTGCACCAATTTATGAAAATAAAGCAGATGTTTATGTAATTTTAGACACCAAAATGAATTAAATCAGACAATTATAACTGGAGTAATGGATTTTAGAAGCAATATTAAGTCAGTGCAAAACAATGCTGCAAAACTTCATCATTGCAGTCAATGGTAAAAAGCAATAGTGACAATCAGTCACTTGCAGGTCGAGTTGCATGGAACCCAAGGAGGATAAAGGTGATGCGGGTCTCAGGACTAAGCCATGACAGTCAATTCGATTTTACTTGGCTCGAGAAACCTGGGTTCAGAGTTGTCCTGGCTGTCCTTGTTGCTTAAGCAGGAGCTGCTGGTGAGCTAGTTTTACCGCTTACACAGTGCTGGTTGGGAACAGGATGCAAAAAGTTACCAAACAAGCCACTGCTGCTGTCGGTTGAAGGTTTGGCAGAGCACCCTCAAGGTACACTCTCGAGTAAAGGGGTTGGGTGCCGGACTGACGACCAACAAGCCTTTGCAGCGGTAAGCACAGCAGAAAGTTAATTCAACATCTGGATGTCCTGGAGAACATGGTAGCCACCTGAAACTTTGTGGCGGTCAGGACTACGTTTCCCACAATGCACTGGACCATCTACTGGGCGATCCCTCGGAGGGCCAGATGGCCAGCGATTCCTTGGTACCAGTACTTTGTTTTTACCTGCAGTTGCAGTAGTGTCACTAGTCCAGAGGGGCGGGTGACGCCTTTGGCTCTCAAAGGGGTCCCTCTGTCTGGGGAAATGGAGTGCTGGTCGAGGATGAGCCTCTGTCGTGCAGTACCAAGAAGGTAGCCAAAGGTGCCAAGTATTTCACCTTTGGTTTGTGCAGCTCCTGTTGTCGCAGACACAGGTCTCTTCTTTTGTCCTTGTTGTAAGTCAGATCAAAAGAGGTTCTGGTGTCAGGGGTAGCCCTTAAATCCTAGACTTAGGGGTCAGGGTGCAAAAGGCCAATGAGCTATTAGCCCCAGCAGATAATACGCCCCTGAGGTGACCACATCTGACAGTGCAGGTCACCTTTTCTTCCCAGAACCCACAATTCTCCCACTTTTAAAAATGGCAAACGTCTTCCTTAGCTGTACAGACCAGGTAGACCACCCTAGAGGATCTCTAGCCTTCTGGGGGATGTACACCTGAGAATACCTAATTTTTCCACCTGTCTGGTGCAAGTGTGCTTGGAGGGAGGGCAGGGCTGTTTCCTCCTTTAGGAGGGAGCCTAGTTGCATATCACAGATGGTGACGCCTATGAAGCTCACTGCATGATGTGCCACTTCACAAGTCATCCTGTCGGGGTGGGAGGCCATTGTTTCTGACTTCTGGGAGAGCTCACACCTCCTGGCAGGGGGTCAGATTCCTCGCTTAGCGGCAGCAAGTGTGGGCTGGCAGTCAGAGCACAGGAAAGACTGGGGCAACCAGGTTGGTAACCTCTAAGGTAGTCACCTGGGTGCTTGCCACCTAGCCCTTGATACTAGATGTATGCCAGGGGTGATGAGGCACATTGTCATTGTTTGATATCAAACAGAACATATTTAAGTGGTACTGTAATGGAACTGCCAACCTCGGGTTTGCCTGGGTGCCTGCCCATGTTACCCTATGGACCATCTATCACTTATAGTGTCCCTTAATGGTAAAGGCCACGCTAGTCACATATAAGCTTGCACTTACATGTCCACACTTTTAATATAATGCACCCTGCCTCCTTGGCTCAAGAGGCCTTCCTTAGGGGGACTGGGACATATTACAAATAGTGCATTGACTTTGCCACACATGGTGAGGTGAAAGTCGAGTTCCAGCAGTTTGCACTGCCCCTGGAGTCTGCAATGGCAGGCCTGCTGAGAGTAGTTTACTTAGGTCACTCAGGGTGGCAAAAATAGTGCTTCAGGCCCTTGTGACCATTTTAACACCTATGCTATAGACACCACTGTACCACATACTAGGGATGTATAAGGGGGTTAAAGTCCTTTGCCAATTGGGTTACCAATTCACATATATCAATTTTAGGGAAAGAGCACTGGCCCTAGGGCCTAGTCAGCAGGCTCAAGTGCATTTTCAGAGTTAGAACCATCATCACTGGGGCAAAAAGCAGGGGGAGTGACCATACGAAAAGGGCACTTTCCTACATGTGAATGGTTTAAAAGTACCTCTTAAGTTCACTATTACCATGGTACTAAATGGTATTGGTAGGACTGAGGGAGAGGGAAGGCCAGATAAGGTAAAATAACCAGGTTATCAGATCATGCCCAAGAGTGACAAGATTGTGCAGATTACAGAAGGTGAAAGGAAGAGAATTGCAGCACTTTGTGTTCAAATACTAAACAAATAATAAATATATTAAAATACTATATTAGCACGTTGCGAGCTCCTCCAACTTCACTGAAAGCACAAATTAAAACAATCTTTGAAGAGGAAGGCTCTCCCTGGCAGGTCCAGTTGGCAGCAGCTATAAGTCTACTCAAAATAGATGTTCAAAATCTGCACAATCAGGATATCCCAGTTACAGCCTGGAAAAAGACGATGAACATACAGGTCAAGAGAATATCCTTTGAAAGAAATTTGTAAAACCTACACCATCACCCAAACCTTTTCACGCTGGATGCCTCTTACATCCCGGGAAAACCGCAGCCCTACTTTGAGCAGGCTCTGTCAGTCCCAACCCGTAAAAGAATCACTTATATGCGACTTCTAGCACTGCCCATTGTGGACTTTAATCCTTCCTGGGTCCGGCAAGACAACTTAGTCACCTGTCGTCTCTGCAGTTACTATCGAGAATATTGGCTTCATCTGTTGTGTTGCTGCCCGAAGTTGGCCAGTGAGCGGCACCACCTGGTACTCCGAATCTGCAGGACCTACGGCCTTGGTTGATGCAGAGAAGCATCGGCTTTGTGCTTCACAGTGCAAACCATGGCCAGATTGGGGAAATTAATTGATGCACTTCGGGCCGCACTGACAGAAAACATTAAAGACACAAGAAGTTCTCAGTCGGCCACCAAGCAAGAGTGCGTATGATCAAACATCTTCAAATGTTTGACGCACCAGCACTTTAGTTACAGCTTCGTTAATAGTTTTTTAAGATTTTATCTTATGCTTAGCCTTTTAGCAAACCCTGTGAGTTTTAACCTTTTTACTTTTCTCATTTATAGTAAACTGTGATGATAGCATTTTGTAACGATTTTAATTAATTGAACACTAAAGTACAATACGATACGATACTAAACAAATGGGCCACCAATCCTAGCTCTCTCAATGACAGTAACTTGGGTAAGCGAGGTAGAGGAGGAATGAGGAGTTCTAGTAGGGAGTTGGCACTCAGTCTTTTGTGCAAATGGCCATGTTCATGAAGAGCCTGTTGACACATATACAGGGATTTAAAGATGGACTGTGGTGCAGCACAATTTTGCTCATCCTCTACATGGTCCAAATATGTCACTATTTCATAACGATACATGACCTGAATGTGCACTTGGCACATGTTTCTTGTGTAGTCTAAAAATATTAAAATAAGTGATGCTTTCAACATTATTATTATAGTGCATTTACTGTAGGATTAGTGAACTTACAATATGTGCCTTGAACTGTATTAACTGACATATTCATGAACCATCCTTAATTAGTAGATATGTACACACTATAGAAACAAATCCAACTTGCATGATGTGTGCCTTAACAGCATTAATAGACATTTGCTATTTAGATGTTTGATTAGAAACACAACTATCCTCACATTATGAAGTTTCATTTATATTATAAACGACTTTCATTTGCGTGATTTGTACACTAATGTTCCTATATATTGCATTAAAATGTAGTTCTTAGACATACTGGTAGGTCATTCATTTAAGATTCACTGTATGCCCTATGTTATATGAATATAATGTACTGACAATTCATATTCATTTGTGTTTAAATGTGCACTCACATATTAAATGTGTACCATTGAGCTAAGACTATAATTTGTCTTTAGTAGGCCTTTTACCATGCTGTATAAAATATTCCTTTCCATTTTCTGCTAAAATGACAATTCTTGCAGGTATTCACATACATTGTTAGTTTGGGAATAGCCACATTACTGTACTATTGATAGAAGGAGAGAGTCTGTGAAGACCTTGACAAAATAACAGGGAAAGCCAGATCATTAACTGATTGAGCTATTCAGCACTGTTATTACCTGGCCTGTGCATGAGAAGAAAATGCCGTTCCCATGTCCAGTGTGACAAACTTTGCGAATGTTGCAGTCTGCAACGTGAGACTGGAAGAGGACAATGGACCCCTGATGATGCGTACAGAGGGGTGTTGCTCTCAGGATTCTTGTGGATATAACTGTTGTTCCCACATCTGAGTTTAGACTACTTTCCTTTGGACTTTGAGAGGTTCAGACCTCTATGCTTCTCTTTGACTTTTGCTGACAGTGGTTTAGGCTAACACTTTTTCCCGGACCTAAGAAGACTCTTGACTGAGCTTGTGCAATGTTGTCACCAACCTACTTAACTATTTCTGCCCTGTTCTATTTTTTCTTTATGGAATTGACTGATTTTTTTTATCTTTTAGCTTCTAAAACCATCCTTTTAGCTGGGATTCTGATTTAGGAGATTTAGATTTACTAATGTATAGGTGAGAAAACCTGAGCCTCTTCTCTGAGCATACATTTTTTTCGCTAGTCTTTTGTATTACTGTGACTGAATGTTTGTTTGCCTAATATTGGTCTGTCTCAATTTCTTCCAGAGGTTGGGCTTCCCTGCTGTTAATCTCTACCTTTATAGTATGGTGCTGAGAGTTGTATACTTTAATTTGATTGCTAATTTGTAATAAACCTTTTTAACCAGAGTTACTGATTCCTGGTCCTTACTGTGTAGCCAAATGGGTTTCACTGTTTAATTGAAATAGATTGATGAAATTTTAACTCCCATAATCTCTCAGGTGGAAAATAAAAGGTCAATCGGAGTACCCATCTTTGGTATTTAACAGACATTTCAACAGCAAATGTTTTCTATTTATTGCTAATACGTAGGCGTTGTCTTGGGCCCTCTGCCTCCACCACAGTAAGTATTATGTGAGAGTATGCCCCTCTAGCACAGGTTAAAATATTAAAGCCTTATAGCCCGCCGTAGCGGGCTATACCAGCTATTAAAGGCCTGCTCCAGTGTTAAAGGCCTGAGCCGAAGGCGAGGGACTTTAACAAGGGAGCGAGACTTTAAGGCTATTAGAACATTCTGCCACTAGAGGACAGAATGTTCCAACAAATAAAACAAAGGCCTCTTGGAGTTCGAGGGGTTTAAATTCCCTCGGGCTCCGAGAGGCCTTTGAAAACAACATTGGAATGTTGCTTTGCGGGGCTTTACCGGTCCGTAAAAGCATGGAGCACGCCAATGTCTTCAATGGAGCTCCCAACATTCCAATGTTCTAATAATGATTAGAACATTGGAATGTTGAGAACTCCATTGAAGATAATGAAGTTGCTCTGGGCTTATAATGGCTGGTATAAGCCTTCTCCTACAACATTCCAATGTTTGTCTTTCTGTTTCCCCTTTTTAAATTTAGAACATTCTACCCTCAGTGAGTGGATTGTTCAATAGCCTTTTAGTCCTTCTGCCTTGGGCTATGCCATTTGTTATATGCCCTCACCCTTGTCATGACTCAGATTCAGAACCTTTAACAACTGGTATAGCCCTTGGAAGCAGGACATTTGGCTATATTAAGTAGCTATTTTAAGTGTTCCTTCCCCAGGTGATATTCTGCCTCCTTTTGTCTCTTTCGTGGTATGTAATGGAAATAAAATCACACTCACACACGGAGTTGAGTTTCTGAGACATTGTATACTGCTATTGATTTGCACGATATGAGTTGATGGGAATTTATAGCCTATGTTCCAGCCCATCTGACTCCTTTACAGAGACAATTTGTTTCTGCATCTCTTCTTGCCAGATTTGGCTAGATTTCCAATTTGACAGTTCATGCCTGCATTCGGATGTTATTTTCTGTGCCTCCAAAAGTCCAGTTATTACTACTGCTGCCACAAATTTTCCTTTTGCATATAAAAAACGCACTCAAACAAAAAGTGCAAAAGTTTACATTAAATAAGTAATTTGTAGTTGATAGCCATACTGAGACAATTATAAGCATATGTAAGAAATAATAATGTGCTTTGCTGTCAATGCCATATTAACCGCAAATAATACACTAGTATTGAAAGGCCTGTTTTCCATGTTGATCTGTTGTTTCGCACAAGATGTTTTCCCTTTTTTGCTGCAGATGCTGTAATTTTCCAGAAGCCTTCTGTTAGTTAGTAAATAGGCATTAGTTTTGTATTAGACAGCTGATAGTGAGGTTCTCACCAGGAGGATGGGATGCAACAGGATGAAAGATTCATGGGAAGAACTCTCTAAACTGCGAAATGTGGACAAAGCATCTTTTCAATGACTTGTGTCTGTAACCTATTGTGAAGATGTGAGAAGCTGGGGTGTTTAACTACTTGAATGAAAATTTGATTGAATGTTGTGAATGAAGAATGTAATATTTGTTTCCATTTGCAATGCTGTGTGATTATATTAGTGCGTGCTCTTAGAGTAGATGGGGTCTTCTCTCACTTGCATTTTCAGGAGGTCCATCTCTGGCTTTCTTTAGACCATATCTCTCTTCATGGGAGATTACTTTTGAGCCTTTTTTCTGTTTTATTAGATATTTGATGAATTATAGGCTGGGAATACTTTCCAACTTGACCCTTTCTTTATTTGAATAGCAAAGGCTGTATGCTTATGCATTTAATCTCTCATCAGAACTGTTTATTGGGTTTCTGTACTGACACTTTTTCTTTTCTATTTCAATTTAAATTAAGGACATTTCTTTATGGAACACGCTTGTTGCATTATTACTATTTTCACAATAATTTTCACCAATATTATATTTTTTCTTATATTGAAATATCAATTATTTGATTATATCAATTTCTGATGCTGATACTTAAAAAGACTAATACTTATTGAGCAAATAAGGAAACCGTAAGAAATTGATTAATAAAACTTGTTAACCCACACAAATGCTTTTTATTGACTTTACTAAAGTCTTTAATAATTTTAAAGTCAATATGGTATTGATGTAGATGTTTGCTCCTTTTCACTTCTCCTTCTCAACTGGGAAAGGTCCATAAAGCCAATGCGGGGTTATTTAATGACTATACCCGAAGATTAAGCTATAGAAAACTCCGTTCTGTCACTTCTGCCAAAACTGTTATCAGAAAGAAGCTTCTGCTTTTAACAAAAACAACCTAAATGTGAAGAAGTAGACCAATATATATTTACGTATACAGTATTCTTCTTCTGTAAAGCACTCTATTGCTCTGTAGATAGTTCTGCACCTTCTCAAGTCTTCACACACATTTATTTATACTTTCAGCATCTAGGTACAAAAACAATATACTTATAAAATCATTGTTTTTGGGAGATAAGATCGCATTGTTATGTATGGCTCTCATTGAGAGCCACTAGTGTGGATGCTGGATTCTAAACCTAGTAATTCAGAGCTATAAGATAGCAACAGTTCTTAACAAAAGCCGTTACACACTGTTGCTATGACATAAAGGCATGCCAGGCTGCTCTGGCAGGGCTCTCACAGAGCATGTCAGACTGGTGCTGGAAAGCAGAGAACCCATTCTCTCTAATACAAGGCACAGAAAGTGGTAGGGTGTGCGGCAGGAGGCTAGGCATGTTGTTTTTAATTTGGGACAGGGCGGAGGACCATTCTTTGTCTGGTTCTCCCATTACTCCTCTTCCCCTGCGCAGAAATTGAAAGCAGAGGCAGATGATTGTGGGGGGCCATACATAACATAAAATTATAGATGAGTAAAAAGTGAATTAAGAGGATGTTTTTAACCTCGGGTTCTGAATGACATCATAAACAACTTGAGTTTTGCTCCTGTCTATTAGATGTCACTCGGGATCCCTCCGAGAATAACATTACTGTTTCCCATCTATAATTCTATATGTTATGCATAGTTTCCCTAGAAAGACTCTATCGTTTATACCAGATTCTAAGCCTGGGATCTCACTGCTATGACATAGCAACAGTTGATAAAACTTTTCACCTACTTTTTCTACATCATAAAAGCTTTGCAGACCAGAATGACTTAGCTGTCAGAGAGTTTGTCAGCACAGTGCTGCTAGACTGCTTTGACTGAAAGCAAAAAGTACAGCTGCAGGAGAGGGGGAAGCAAGGCAGAGAAGGAGATGACGATTGGTTAAGTATGACAGGGAAAATGTTTTTTTCACATTTAGAACAGGAAGGAATGTCCACATTACGTTTGGCTCTCAAATAGTCTGTTGCTTCAGCTGAGAAGTTATAAGGAGGGGTAGGTGATTTTGGGGGCCATACATAACACAGAATTATAGATGGGTAACTATAAGTTACAGTTATGTTTTTCACCTCAGGATTCTGACTCCCATAGACAACTCAAGCTTCACTCTAATCTATTTGATGTCACTCAGACCGCTCGATGATAAACAACCCTGTAAATCACAGTTACCCATCCATAATTCTATAAAGTCCACTACTTAGGGCTATACCACTCGCTAAAGGGCCTTTGCCCTTGGTAGTGGTATGGATGAGAGGAAAAAGCAGTTTTTTTGTTTATTATATTTAGCAAGGAACATGTAAACAATTGGGTACTTCGAAGTGCCTAATGGTGTTTGAGTTCAAACAATAATCTCTAGTCACATGTTCACTCACTCTAGCACTCGCTCATTACCTCAGCACAATCCTAGCTTTGAAGTTATTATTAAACATTTTTTTTAAACAGATTTTATTAATTTTCAAGTGTGGCCAAGAAACAGTCAGTAAAAAATAGAACATTTCCAATAACTTCATACCTATGATCATCACTACTAAGCCATCTGCAACAGGTCTCAACCCCTTGCCCCAAACTACCCTCTCATTACCCCATGTCACTCCCCAATATCTAATATAGCCTTATAGCCCGCCGTAGCGGGCTATACTGGCTCTTAAAGGCCCGCTGCATCGTTAAAGGCCCGAGCCGAAGGCGAGGGACTTTAACAAAGCAGAGGGACTTTAAAAGCCGGTATAGCCCTGCTACGAAGGGCTATAAGGCTATTAGAACATTCTGCCACTAGAGGGCAGAATGTTCTAACAAATAAAACAAAGCCTTCAGGGAGCGCGAGGGGATTCAAATCCCCTCAGGCTCCCTGAAGCCTTTGTTCACAGCCAGAGCTGTGAACAAAGAAACACTGGAATGTTGGAGCTCCGGGCTTATACCAGCCATTATAAGCCCGGAGCACTCCATTGTTTTCAATGGAGCTCCCAACATTACAATGTTCTAATATAGCCTTATAGCCCGCCGTAGCGGGCTATAACGGCTGTTAAAGGCCCGCTGCAGCGTTAAAGGCCCGAGCCGAAGGCGAGGGACTTTAACAACAGCAGCGGGACTTTAAAAGCCGGTATAGCCCTGCTACGAAGGGCTATAAGGCTATTAGAACATTCTGCCACTAGAGGGCAGAATGTTCTAACAAAACGAAGCCTTCAGGGAGCGCGAGGGGATTCAAATCCCCTCCGGCTCCCTGAAGTCTTTATTCACAGCCAGAGCTGTGAACAAAGACACATTGGAATGTTGGCGCTCCGGGCTTATACCAGCCATTATAAGCCCGGAGCACTCCATTGTTTTCAATGGAGCTGCCAACATTCCAATGTTCTAATAGCAAATACGTGTGTCCCATTGATGAATATTCTGATTTCCACAATTGGAGAGTGATGGTAATCGGAGGCCATGGTCTGAAGACGGTCGATTGGAGTTCATGGATTAACAATTGGAATTTCAAGTGTTTCTAATCAAAAGCCATCCCTGATGGGCTACGTGTGGAAGTCGCCTGCAACGGGGGATCTGGGTCTTTCATGCAGTCTACTAGCACCTTGGAACCTTGAAGTTGTTATTAAATATCCACCTGTTTATGCCAACAAAGTGGTCATGACGATTGCAATTGTGATCGTCTGTTAATGTGTTGCCTTCTCGAACATTCAATGTTGTTTTAGATTGTTTTGAAATGCTTCTCAAAGTTTTTTTAATCTAGTGATCCTCTGTGTTTTTATACTCATTTTTTATTTTTTAGAGCGTTTTATATAGCGCAAACTTGACCTGAATCGGGTATCAGCGCTTTACATAGCACCAGTTGCATTACATGAGGACACATTCATTTTTGTTAGGCAGGGGGAGATTAAGTGATTTGCCTAGAATCACAGGATGTTCAGCGTCATTGCCGAGACTAGAACCCAGTTCTCCAGATTCGAGGTCGCGCGCCCTAGTCGTTAGGCCAACTCCTCTCCCCACTTACGTTTCCCATTAAGGTCCTTGGGTGAAACTTTCACTTTTTTTCTGTGTTCATTTGCTAATGTATTCAATTGAACACAGAAACTGGTCAAGACTTCCTGCGTTTAAACCATTTGCAATTGCAAAAAATAAATGTATAATATGGTAATTATATGTTTTCTTTCTGCAACCTCTAATCTACTTTGTTCAGTAGTAGTTTCTCAACTCTCACAGTCGGTTCCATGCTCTGAGGACTTTCCAAGCCAGAGTCACTATTTATGTTCAATAAATAATTCACAACATGCTGTGCTGATCAACGAGAGTGTTACTATAGCCTGTAAAAGAGGCAAAATGTTATTTACTGGATTGCAACTTTCAGATCATAATTTGCATCGGAGTGTTTGAGTTATTTACCATTGTTATTACAGTAAGCAGGAGGCAACCCAAGTCTCTGGTTCTTTTCCTGCTATGAGGCATTTTATGCACATACATATTTTTCAAACATTTATGGATATGATTCAAATACATTTAGATATTCAGAGGCATTGTGACTTTAACAAAATATTATTCTAATTTAGTTAGGTATTCGTAAAAGTTCTGAATTGGTAAATTCAGAATCAGTCAATGAGTTAGTAATGGTTAACAAATTGCTATTTTCAAGGGTCATGTTTTGAGCATCCCTTCCACATAGTGATTTGGACACTGATGTCTCAATTGTTTGTGACCATAAATCTTATTCGAAAACCATTGACCAATTGCTGACTCCCAAGTTGGGGTGGTAGCTGCTCTGCAAAGGGAAAATGGTCCGCATTGGATCCCTACTTTTTGAGAATCATGGTGGCAGTGTCAGGGAGATAAGATAGTGTTCTAAGAGACGCTCTCACAAACGTTTTCCAAAACAAAAAAAGAGTCACCACTCCTTTTAAGGAACTCGGATTGCTGTAATGAAAAAAGAAAAAGAATAATATTTCCGTTTTGGAAAGCAATTACAAGGATCGTGGTTTGTTGTCCTTTGTCAGCCACCATCCCAGTGATTTCCGGCATTCACTGATGGTCACAAACTGCAACCTGCCTAATGAATATTAATTAGGTACGTCATTCTGTGACCCCTGTGATTAGAACATAGGGCAGTTCACAAAATTAGATTACATTTGCAAAAGGCTGCTGCCCAATTTGCCACCACTGTTTGAGAACGTAATCTAATCACTTTGCAAACATCGACTGTGGAGACCAATGATGTGCTATGACACACAGTGCCAGCAGGTACATCAGTGAAGCACGATATTCTGAGTTGGGTCTATATTTGCTCAGAACCAAATTATACTCTTTTTTGATTTAAATGGCCAGCACCGTCCTGGCTCTCTCCAAAACCCACTCCGCAGCTCTCTCATGTACCAGTAAATGCCAAGATGCTGCACTACCATAGAAGTGCATTCAATACTTTGTATCTACAGTTGTCATGGAGAAAGGTTCACAGATACTGTTGCACACATTTCAATAAAAATATTCATTGTAATCTAAGTGAGCATTTTAGAAGTGTTTGCATGCATGAGTGGGAACGAACAACTGGACATTGGTTGTGCTGCTTGATGGGGTGGGACTACGTCCCACAGCATTCCTCCTGGTACATAGTGAAGGTGGGGCCGCCCGCATGCTACACAACACATCCAGCACTTAAAAGCACTCTAATATCCTGCAGCGCGGGCCGAACAGCCGAACATTGGTAGTGCTGCTTGCAGGGGTGGAACTACATCTCCCAGCATTCCTCTTGGTGCACAGTCAAGGTGAGGCTGCCCACTTGCTACACGGCACATACAGCGAGTGAAAGAGCCCTGAAACTCCCACAGCACGGGATGAACAGCAGAGCATTAGTTGTGCTGCTTGTTGTGGTGGGACCACGTCCCCCAACATTCCTCCTGGTACAGTCTGAAACGTCTGCAGCGTGGGACGTGTTCAGGTGCGTGCAGGCCCCACAAGAGGCTGAGACATGCCCCCCCCCCCACCCTCGGCTTTTCGCTTTGAAGTTATAGTTTGGCTTATTTCAAGTCTACTATGGGAAATTGTTTATGAATACTGAGCTGTTTGACTGTCACGCCCGTTTTGACCTGATTTCTTGGGGCTATTTATTCACTTTTTCCCCTCTGGGCAAAAGGAAACTTGCAGGGGGTAATTCTTTCCTACATCTCCTGCAAAATGCACCTCCATTGATTGTATGCTGGAAAGAGCTATGGGGCCATCAGTACAGAAATGACTCTCACCAAGAGAAGGGTTTCTTTGATTCTGGGTACTGCTTCCTCTGGTATGCCTTCAATGGATATTGTTTCTGTGCCCATGGCGACTACGCCCCACAATTCTGCCACCCCCATCCCCATTGCTTCTACTGAGGTTACCAGCTCAGCATCCTTGGTTGCATGCGATATTGATAGTCCCAATTCTGTACCCAGTAGGAACATCAAGAGGGGTACATGCATCAAGCATAACAGTAATACTACCAAAGTACCTTAGGCAAGTTCAACCTTGGTCACAGGGATGGAGATGGAGGATCAAGATTCCGCTACCTCTTTAACCCCCTCCAGTAGGGGTTGAGGGAACCCCAAACTTGAGCCTGCGAGGTTTGGAACGTTATATGGAGGGTTGTTTTGAGAGGTTCAAGGTACTATTAAATGCTGAACTTTCTCCTTCAATTTATAGCCTTGAATCGATTGAAGCCCAACTTGTGATATTATCAAGTTTGCTTCTTCCAATAGTTGACCATCATATCTGTTGTGAGATTCCACATGTGCCTGCTCCGCAGCCCCCCAATGGGATTCCTCTAATGCTTATTTATATTCCCTGGTGATGACCGGAATGATGGGTACAGGTATCAACTTAATCAGCCAACCTGCTCTGGTGCAGAAGCACCTAGGCTGTCACTCCGTTCAGACAGAGAGGGAGCCGTTGATGCCACGAGTAATTCACGAAAGAGGGGGCTCTTGAACAGTGACCCACCTCTTTTGCCAACCAGGTTGCAGTTAATCTTCTTCCTGCCGTCTGCTCCTATGGGTTTCTTTTTAATTGGGGTCGTTCCCCCCATGAGCAGCAGGCAGAAGGAATCTAATGAGAAGTATTTTTTTTTCAGAGTTTTATATAGCACGAACTTGACCCGAATCCAGGTATCAGAGCGCTTTATATAGCACCAGTTACGTTACATGAGGGCACACATTCATTATTTTGTTAGTCACGGGGAGATTAAGTCGTTTGCCCAGAATCACAGGATGTTCGGCGTCATTACTGAGACTCGAACCCAGTTCCCCAGGTCCGAGGTCGAGCACCCTAGCCAACTCCTCTCCCCTAAGTTGTACAACCAGACATTAGATTGCATTAAGCGCTACAGAGGGCTGCCTCTACATTTTGCTAAAGATGATCTGCTGCCCCGGAGGTGTGATTGGATTGGGCTGGGTTTAGTTGATGCACCTGGAGACTGTGTGATAGTGAACTTCAGGTCTCCGTTCCTGGTGCACAATCTACTGTTTGGACTCAGAAGTTGCACGGAAGTGGAGAGTAACATTGCCTTGGTCCCATTAGGTTACTTCTACAGACCTTCTGTATTGTTTCCTTGGTGAAATGTCCACTATCTGAAATCTTTGGCTACCCTATCCCATGTTGTAGTGAGAGATCAGCAACTTTTTCCATCTTGTTTGCACCAAGCCCCGTCAAAGTTGGGGCTGGCTGGAGGCCTGGCAGTTTTTACCCGAAACCAAGAGCTCAATTTTGAATTCCTACTGCAAACTGATATGAAGCCCTCTCTAGCCCCGACTGACTTTCAGGTGGTACCACACAGGCCATTTTAACTGTTCATAAACTGGAAACTCTGTCTTTAAAGAAGGGACCTTTGGGGAAAAGTACGGCTCGCTCCTTCACTCTACTGAACTGGAACACTGCAGGTCTAAAAGACAAAATCACCAACCCAGCCTGGACCACTTACATCCCTAAGTGCAACTGTGCTGCCATGAAGGAAACATGGGATACTTCTTTGTCATCTTGCAAGGGCTTCACTTGCTATTCTTATCCAGCCATCCCCTCCTCCTGTTGCAAAGCCAAGGGGGGCGCAAGGGGGCCTTTCTATGTAGTATTAAGTGGAAGTGACCTCAACTGACTCTGGGAGCTCAGCCATTTTTGCTTATTTAGGATGAATTGTCTCCTTTAAATTTGTATTTAGAAATTTCCAATAAGGATTTCTCATGTTCTGTGTGTGTTCATTTTACCTATTTCTTTAATTTTCTTTAAAAATTGCAGTCCTTGGTGGCTGGTGCAATGACCCAGCCATATTACTTTTTGTGCTGGGACTTCAATGCGAAGGTCGCAGCTTACTCAAAGGCCAAAGGGTCATTATACGAGGTATCATCTGGGGGAAAACGTGACAGCAGAGGCAACGAGCTAGTAAGACAAAAAGGTGAACATTACCTGGTCTACCTTGTTGATATGTTTAGGGGGTTCGGATTACTCATAATCTCATACAGAGGACACAGTCGGGCTTCGGTCATTGATTATATGTTTGTGACAGGGAACATTTTGGTATGGTTTTCTAAGGGAAGGTCGTGAAGACAGAATGGGGGGACCAAAATGCCTTTTTAGAATGGACCAATTGCAGGCGAGCAGGATTAACCGCCCCATAAAGCCAATTTCTATTACCCAATTGTAGGTTAAGGAAGGCCTGTTAAATGGTAGCGGCAGTCGTAGTCGATAACCTTTCAAGTATTGCCCGGCGGTAATCGCCTCTTATACCATTCGATGCTAAACCAACAAAGAGGCAGGCGCCGGAGACTGGAAGGCAGGAAACAAGGTTTTATTCTCTCCGGAGGAGAACACATCAGGTCAGACAGCAAGGTATCGTCATGAGGTGCTCTAACCACATCTCTGAGGCCTGGCCTCTTATACACAGGTTTTATGACTTTATTGCAGGCTTATCATACATGGCACATTCTTAAGGTCGCTTTGATACATAAAAGAACATCCTCAGAATCCCCACTTCAAGCTCGTTCCCACACATATCTACAGTGGAAGCCCCCACCCCACCCACAGTGGGAGATGGCTATCACACAGCTGGACATTCCGCCAATTCCCGGGAGTGTGTGCGACCTGTCGGGTCTCAGGGGGTGGGGGGGGGCCTTGATCTGCTGTAATCCCTTTGATGTGGGGTGTTTCCTTTACAGTAGGGGCAATAAACTGCATCCGCAGGGTTGAGTGATGGCCTGGGATCGGTTCGGACAATGGGGCGCAGAGGAAGGGGGTTATCAAAGAGATGCATGACCATGTATGGGATGTCGGTCAGGCGTGGGATGTGGTTCCATGGCAGGGTCGCGCAGAAGGAGAGGGTTTATGGCCCATGTATGAGAGAGCGGGGGTGGCCAGCGCGCGGGGGATGTTCGCAGCGCCTGAGGGACGCGCTGGCGATCGGCAATGAGCAGGGAGAGAGACCAGGGTGCCTAAAATGGCTGCCGTGCGTATTCCTGTGTGTTGCGCTGGGGAGAGACAAGATGGCGCAGATAATGTTCAGTTACGAACTAAATTTCCACAGTCCTCCCTTTTAACATATCTCGCCAGCTTGTATAGTTCGGATCTATCCCCATAATGCTGCGAGCTTCTACCTTGTATACAGCTTTCATATGTTCCGCTTCAAAGTTCCGAGTTCTAGGGCGGACGGGAATAACCCGACACATTTGTACATAATTACATGTAGTTGATGGGATAGGCGAGGAGGCAGTGCATACAAAATTACATCAGCTGCGCCACATGTCAGACCCAGAGATAGGAGGAGGGAAGCTTGCTCGAGCACAAACATGATACCGTAAAGTAAAAATGTTTCTGGCAAAACAAGGGATATTTCGTATATTACTTAAGGCTTAGACTTCGTGTGGATCAAACTAGACAGCATAGTCATGTGCACGGCTGATGTTATACAATTGTCATTATATAAAGTTAATGTTTCTTAACTATCAGTGTACAGTTGGAGGTGACCGATGTAATACCATGAAAACTCGATTGGAAGATAGTCAATACGAAAGTGGTTGGGAGAGGAATTCAACTCAACATGAGTTATAGTCAGGGAAGGGAGTTCTTCTTTCCAGTGTCTTATTATAGCGAGCCATCACTGGTAAGCTCTCATTGTTCTTCTTCTTTCGTTGGCACTGTTGAGCACCGGCGGTGGAGCTAAGGTCCAGCTCAAATCCAAGTTTTCACGTAGCAGGGTGTGACCATTCGTTGCTCTTGAATCACAGTCCTGTGCCCTTACTCATCTTATCCTAGGTACCTTGAGACGGGGTACCCGCATTTCGTTCTTCTGTTGTCAAGTCAAATTCAAAATCCCATATAAAAGAGAGGGATTGGGGCGTGCTTTGGGAGGTCGAGGGAAGAGGGGGTGGAGTGGGATCGGATGAAAAAGCGGACCAAGGAGAGCAGAATCTTTTAGCACAGAGCCCATCAATCGGGCTCGACGGGCTGGGACTTCAGGCACGAGCTGATCAGCGAGCAGGGGGCTGCGGGATAGCCCTTCGTTCTATCGCTTTCCATGCTGAGAATGGTGCCTCGTCTCACGCCCTTTTTGCTTCGTTGCCCCCCATTTGGTCGATGCCATAGATGTTCCATGGTCCGCAGCCAGGCTGTGCGTCACGTCCGACCCCTCTCTTCCGATGGCCGCAGGTTATCTTTGAATGAGTACAAGAAACAAAATCTTAGAGAGTTGGCAGGGAAGACATTTACACACTTCATCCTCTCTCCCAACCATCGAGTAGTTGGGGAAACGTTTTTATTGGTCGCTGTATGATTGATGTCTATTCACTCTTATGTCGGTGTGTGTTACTAATTTATTAATCATTGCTGTGGTGCAGGTTTCTGTGGGTGTTCCTGTCCATCATCTGGCCTGCTAGGTGTCGATTCCTGTGCCCTATAATCGTTGTAGGAAGCCTGATATCTGTCAACTTTCTGGTCTATCAAAAAAAATTCGAACCGGCTTCTCCGGTAGAGACTCGTTCTTCTTAACACAAGTTCTGTTAATACATATTTTCCTCCGAGGACTGCTAAGCTTATGAAAAAAAAGAAAAGTGCGAGGTGCTACTGTCATGGATTCACAGACATCTATTTCGGGGAGGGACACAAGCTAAACATTTTTCTTGCTGGAGACAATAGGTAACCCTCATCAGCTTAGGCGATGTACCTTTAGAGAACAAAGTCATCAGCTGTTTTGCTCGAAATACTCTGGGACGGCTAGTACAGAGCTGGGGTGAATCTGGGAGGACGGGGTGCTTAGACATTCTAGTTCAGAACAATTGGGCGGGGGCAATTCTGGGCGGTGGAGATGGTGTCGTTAGAGCTCTAAAAACGAAAACCACTGACAAATAGTCCCCGTGATGAGGGCCAGATTGGGAGACATTAGTCGTCTTACCTGTCCTTTCTTTCTCAGCCAATTAAGTTCAACATTTGCAGAAAGGAGAGGTAGTAACGTGGTAAAGTACAGTCGTTTTTGTTTCTGTCAATTTGTTCGAACACCACCGTGTTTTAGGCCAATTATACACATACTGAGGAGGTATAGTGTCGTTAATTTATTCAAAAAGAAAGAGGGCAAGAGAGCCTTCAGCGAGGGAGGGAGAGAGAGTAAGAGAGAGAGAGTAAGAGAGAGAGAGAGAGAGAGAGAGAGAGAGAGAGAGAGAGAGAGAGAGTGAGTGAGAGAGAGAGAGAGAGAGAGCGGGAGAGAGAGAGAGAGAGAGAGAGAGAGAGAGAGAGAGAGAGAGAGAGAGAGATAGAGAGAGAGAGAGAGAGAGAGAGAGAGAGAGAGAGAGAGACGTGCGCATCAAGTAGGCTATTTGGCATACGTACGACACAAAACGAGAGAGAGAGAGAGACATGCGTACGATAATAGGCTACTTGGTGCACACACAACATGGAGTAGCACGGGTCAGTTCTATGTAAGAAAACACAAGCGGGGGAAAGACATGAAGTCGGTGATCACGTATACACAAATACCGGATAGGGCGTGACAGTACATACATCAAGCGCAGAAACTTAAGACGGAGACACAGGGCTACGTTGAGTATGGGGACCTCTCCTTTCCTGTCCTCTTTCCTATGCACGCTGCGTATTTTCAGTATTTTTGTAATTTATTTTGGGGGGGGTGTTGGACCTTTTACTCCCCTCCCTTTGATCGATAGACAAGCACTTCAATTTATACGATGACGTTCTCTTCAAGCGACCCAAGTATATGAAATGCATACACATTCATACCGTATAACCGTAGCACACACGCACAGTCATACCATACAGTTTTTTTCACGTTCCCAATGGTGGTCTGCACTTCGCGCACTATCCCACAACGTTTGTCTATGTTTTTCCCTATATTGAGCACGGTGCGGTCCATGTCTACTCCATTCTTCAGTCGGAACTTCGTTGTGACCTATAGAGAGGGAAAAGAGGGTGGGGGTGGTGTGCAGTATTCAAAGTACATTAGCGCGCGTAGACACGAAAAAGTTCTACTTACCACGTACCAGGCTAGCCGCAGGAGTGGGTAATACCACAGACCTATTATGCTTTTCTTCCGATATACAAAGATGCTCTATTTCATTCATCTCCTAAATTCGGGTTCCCTGGTCGTACATGTATTTCTCGATCGGTCGTATATTATGGTGCAAGATACCATACCTTGCATTCGGCATATACCTTAAGCTATAGTCGACCATTTTCTGACAACTCTTGGAAAAAGACAGGTGTGATGGGTACAAATTCCGTTAATCAAAAAAGATTCAGGCAAATGGGGTCTGCATTATCTGCTTTCTATTGCTTGGGAGTAACAATCATTTATTCAAAAACCTTTACCAACCTAGATGATTTGTCATGACACTGATTCCGTAATTCCTTTAAGAAGCCCTTTATTTAAAACAATGTCAGTATACAAATACGGGCCTACAACCGTTCAGGCCGGCCACGGTGTGAGAGGCGTCTCGGCGCCATTTTGGGGCGAGGTCGGGTGGGTCCAGTGCACAGTCTAAGTCTTCCCACTAACTAGCTGTCGGACCAGAATCCCTTTCGGTAGTTCGAGAACTTTCCGTTAGCGTCAGCTTGCGTCAGCATGGCGTCACCGCGGTCTTGTAGCAATGCCGTGGTCCGTCCTTGGGGCGGGACAGCAGGCGGGTTCTTCCGCCGACGCCTTGAATCAGTCTTTCTTTTACGGCACTAAACAGAGGCAAGATGGCTGCCGCCCGGGGCAAGGACAAGTTAATGTGGAATAATCAAGCAAATAGCGGCGATTGCCCCCACCGGAGGTCCACGGGAGTCGAATGTCAATGACTCCCGCAGAATCTGCAAAGCTGAGAGGGTGTTTTTTCAAGGGTGGGGCCCACGCCCGAGCAGACAAGCTCCCGAGTCCAGGGCCGTCTTTCGGTGGGCCAGGCCTGGATCTGAAGAACCGACCGCCAGAGTCCAGAGGCAGCAGCAGCAGCAGCTCTTCGGTACAGCCACCGGGGTGGGTCCCCCGATCACTCGGCTGCGGGGACCCACTTCTCGAGTGAAACGCTAATGGCAATCTTAGTGGATCCGCGCCTGAGTGGTTACCCGGCAGGCAAGACTTGAATGGCTGTCCTGCTGCAGCTGGTTGGTGAGTGCAGGGGCGCCCACTCATCTGGGCGGCGAGCGAAATGGCTGGGTGCAACTCAGCTGGCCGGCGAGTGAAATGGCAGGGTGCAACTCAGCTGGCCGGCGAGTGAAACGGCAGGGGTGCCCTCTCTGCTGGCGAGCCTCCACCTGGGGAGGCGGGGGAGGCCCGTCCGCGTCGCTTCCCCCCTGCCAGGGCACCCTTCGCTGCCGGTTGAAGCGGAGAATGGGAAGGCCAGTACAACGTGGTGGACTCCACCTTGGCGCTGCCAGAGCCTCGGCGCTTCGTGTAGCCTCCGGCCTATTCGCACAATCGCCCGCCACTGATGTCGATGGATTTTTGCATGGCTTTTATAGCCCAAAGCCGACTAAAAGGACCGCCCAAAGCAGGTCAATGTTGCTATTTCGAAGAAGGAGGGGCGAGGACTGTCATGTAAATAGTTGTTTAAAAACGTGTTTTAATGTGTTTACCCTGTTGGCGTGTTTGTTATACCTATAAGTTATTAAAATGTTATAACTATACTACTTTGTTGGAGTGTTGTACATATTTGCAATCTGGTAACGAGCACAAGGATGTTACTGCGTAATCGGAAAAATAACATAGCCCAATTGTGCGCGATCTAGCCCAGTTCGGGGACGTCGATAGTGGGTACCAGCAGGCTTCCGTTGGTGCAGGATTTTGTCGCGTTTACTAGGCGGGGTGGGCAGTAAGGCAGACATGTTTTAGGCAATGAGAGCGGCGGAGCCGAGCTACCTCGTGGCTACCTCGACCGTGGGCTAGGCTCCTCCTCCTAGTTCCATATTCCTCGTAAAGGGCTATTTCCTAGCGTTTCTTGTGTTGGTAGGGTCAAAAAGGGTCCCATCAGCGGTTCACTGGTCTCACTAGATTATTTTTGTTTCTTTATAGCGATTTTTATTCCCTAGCTTGCTGTAAGCTACAGCGACTAATCCATATTTAGTAAATATGTCCTTATTAGGGGTGCCTTCCAGTGGAGCTGGATGGTTCGTCTCTAATAAGCGGTCCGGGCAGAACCAACTACCAATCAGTGGGGAGAAGATAGGCATGACGGGTTCCAACGGGGACAAAAGTCAGCACTACCTATCTTTTCACTGCTTGCAAAGACTAGATAGAATATCTCTATTCCACGTTATTTGTAAGCAGAGAATACCTCCAAAGAACCAATATCGAACAACTAGTGTTCGGACAATCAATCAATCAATGGTGAGAAAGAGATAGGCACGACGGGTTACAATGGGGACAAAAGTCTGCGTTACCTACCCTTCACTATTTGCAAAGACTAGACAGAATATTTCTATTCTACGTTATTTGCAAACAGAGAATATCTCAAAGAGCACTATCCTTCAAAACAATCAATATTCGGACAATCAATCAGTGGGGAGATAAAAATAGGCACGACGGGTTACAATGGGGACAAAAGTCTGCGTTACCTACCCTTCACTATCTGCAAAGGGAGAGAGAGAGTATTTCTACTCCTCCCCGTTTGCAGACAGCGAATATCTCAAAGAGAACAATCAATAAGCAATACTAGTATTTTCAATCAATCAATCAATCGTTTCGCAATTTGTCGTGTTTCACGACCTTACCCGGACCGCGTGGACAGTTTCTCGTCTTCCGCCTCCAGCGCCCGATCGTCCTCTACTCTCCGTATTTGCCGCGGCACTCCTGATGGTTCCCAGTCAGGACCGTAGATCACTCGAGAGAGGTCTGCTCGGAACCAGTGAAGTTCGGATGATCGGCTGCCAGACGAGGGTCTATCGGGCAGGAGCTCTCCCGATCGTTGCAGTCGTTCACTCTGTCGTCGGGACCTCTCTCACTGGATCCACGTGTCGCTGATGGGCCCCACGCTTGGGACGCCAATTGTTAAATGGTAGCGGCAGTCGTAGTCGATAACCTTTCAAGTATTGCCCGGCAGTAATCGCCTCTTATACCATTCGATGCTAAACCAACAAAGAGGCAGGCACCGGAGACTGGAAGGCAGGAAACAAGGTTTTATTCTCTCTGGAGGAGAACACATCAGGTCAGACAGCAAGGTATCGTCATGAGGTGCTCTAACCACATCTCTGAGGCCTGGCCTCTTATACAAAGGTTTTATGACTTTATTGCAGGCTTATCATACATGGCACATTCTTAAGGTCGCTTTGATACATGAAAGAACATCCTCAGAATCCCCACTTCAAGCTCGTTCCCACACATATCTACAGTGGAAGCCCCCACCCCACCCACAGTGGGAGATGGCTATCACACAGCTGGACATTCCGCCAATTCCCGGGAGTGTGTGCGACCTGTCGGGTCTCAGGGGGTGGGGGGGGCCTTGATCTGCTGTAATCCCTTTGATGTGGGGTGTTTCCTTTACAGTAGGGGCAATAAACTGCATCCGCAGGGTTGGGTGATGGCCTGGGATCGGTTCGGACAATGGGGCGCAGAGGAAGGGGGTTATCAAAGAGATGCATGACCATGTATGGGATGTCGGTCAGGCGTGGGATGTGGTTCCATGGCAGGGTCGCGCAGAAGGAGAGGGTTTATGGCCCATGTATGAGAGAGCTGGGGTGGCCAGCGCGCGGGGGATGTTCGCAGCGCCTGAAGGACGCGCTGGCGATCGGCAATGAGCAGGGAGAGAGACCAGGGTGCCTAAAATGGCTGCCGTGCGTATTCCTGTGTGTTGCGCTGGGGAGACACAAGATGGCGCAGATAATGTTCAGTTACGAACTAAATTTCCACAGGCCCTTGCAGCGTGCCCGAAAGATAGGGAAGTTTGAGTAACTTGGAAGCTTTACAAAAACACTTTGAAGACAAGGAAGGTTGCACTACAAAAGAGGGATTGGGAGCTCTTGGAACATGCTTTGATAGATAAAATAACAAGGTGGTTTTGCATACAGCCAAGAAGATCAGGCAAAGGAACTCCCCGGAACGCATATTCCTGAGCTGTAATATTTTGGGGCCAGAATGTTTTTCACATTTTAGTTCCATCTATCATTTGGAGTAAAAATAGCGCTTGGGTAATCCTTTGCAGGGTAGATTATCCCATTCAGCACCATTTTCGGTATCCCTGTAGAAAGTGGAGGTTGTCATTCGGCAGAGTTCAGGTGGGAAAGCCACAGGACCTAATGGGGTACCAATTGGTTGTACGATGGTACAACGCAGTCAATTACTTTGCATTCCTGGCCAAGCATTTTTTAGCGCGCATGTTTTTACTGCGAATATGCATTTACAACGCATGCCAATACCACGCATTCTTTTTAGATTTAAAAACAATGTATTTGTGGGGGGAGACCCCCCACCTCCCCCCCAACTTACCTTAAATGCGTGGTATTGGCATGGGTTGTAAATGCATTTTCGCTGTAAAAATATGCGTGCTAAAAAATGGGTGGTAAAGGCACAATGAGGTAAAAACCTTGTTGTAAAGGCTGTTTCCCATACCGATTGACCCCATTAACAGCAACATTGATTTGTGGGGACCCCTGATCACCAACGTTTTCAATCATTCCTTGAGCAATAATATCCCTTCTCATGGGCTCTACCTACCGTTATGGCAATTTTCAAAAAAGGAGATTGTATATAGGCCAAATGTTACCACCTAATTTCCCCATATCGATAGCACGATCAAAATATTGGCATGGTAGGTATTAGCTGCCTTACATCATAGGCTCAAGATAACAACATATTCTGTCTCTTTCAAATGGGCTTTCATTCTGGGTTTTGACACAGTGTTTACATTTGAATTTGATAGTTAAGAAGTATACCACTGTCAAGTGCTGTACCTGGCCTCCACACCTTTGACTGTGTTAACAGGACCATGTTACATAAACGGTCTGTTCCCCTCCCTGATTTTGGCCCCAATAGATACACCTGAAAATGGCTCACAATCAGAGGCCCATGCTATTGTACGGTGAATACGTTTTCTCACTGGCATGAACCCCGATTGCTCTTCTGGCGCTAGTGGGCAGCTTTGTTTCCTTTATGAGCAGATCTGACAACAAACTATGGGAACTCACATATCATGGCGTGTGGACTAGGCAAAGAAAATGCATCTAAGCTTTTAATACAAGGCCAATCACTCAGTAGCGTGAGATGAGCTCCTGCCAACCGCAGTTTCACAATTCACGACTTAAGCTCAGTAGGGCGGCTGGCGCAGTGCTCAACTTACCAATGGCTGTAGGTAAATGGACCATGTCCCATCTTTTAAATATTTATAACATTCAGGGTGTTTCCGCAGCCCTATATGGTGCAAGGGTCTGGGGACACCATAACACTTCCTCTCTCCAAGCTGAGGAAAATCAAATTTTCCGGAGGCTACACTATTTGCCCCCTCCAGCTCAAAATTCATCATGCATTCAGAACTAAACCTACAGTACATTTCAGATAAACTAAATGTGGCTCCTTTGCTGTTGTGGGTCTGTGTGTGGCTTAAGCAGGACACCAGTTTGTGCAGGGATGTTATCACCAACTGTCTTAGTTTGGATAACGGCTGTACGATTTCTTGGCTAAATTTTTAAAACTTTATGCGTGATGTTATTGTCTGCCCTGTTCACCACCCCTTTGAGTATTAAAAGAGATGATAAATCAAAGTTTAAGTGTCACTTTTCAGAGCTCTGCAAGATGAAGAGTTTGCATAATTAATTAAATAAGAGCTCTGTGAGGGGTTATTACAGGTTTTTAGCACCTGCAGAACCTGTGCTGCACCTGACCCTACATCTTACACACTGAGAGACGTCTCCACTCTTCCATTTGAGGGCAGGATTGGTTTGACGGCTCTTTGGCATTCGGGAGGACGGTACCACTTGGGGGGAGGGGGGGGGGGTCCCATCCGCCTTGCCCATGTGACGGTTTGCCAGACTGAACCTTGTTACATTTTTAGTTTTTTAGCAAAAATTCTAATTCTCTGATTTGGTGCTTTCCTAAACCCTTATTGATTTCCTTAGGGCACCGGAAATGTAGTGAAGCACTATTTTATCTCCAGATACTAAATAGCCATGACGTTTGTCTCAGAGTCAGTTAGTTTATCAGGGCTACAGTGAGATGTAGGAAATCTATGGAAGGTTTGACCCCTGGGTGTGGTTTGCTCTTTTATATTGTTACAAACTGTTCTTAACTCAATGATTATAGGTTGTATCAGTATTAGACTTTTATTAAAAGTTTTCCCTTCTGACAAAAGCTAATATTTTATCTGAAGCTGATTGGTCGACATTATGTTGGTTTTATATTACTTTTCACATAGCATAAGTACTTGTAGTGGGAAAGTTCACCCAAGGATGACTTGCCACTGAACAACAGATGTTTATTGTTGCCTAACTCAATGTTACACATTTTATTGACCTCAGAAGGATGAAAGACCAAGTGGACCACCAGTATTTGAACCTGTGATCATGAGGTGGAACACAGGTCCCTACAGTGAATGTATTAGTCCACTATGCCACCAGATCTGACATTGAAATGTTGCATGTTTTAACTGAGTATTTTTTTTATCATGTATGAATGTCTCTTATGGCCAACTTTGGCCGAATAAAGATTTCTTAGCTCGACTTGACTTTTTCTTTTTGCTAATGCATGGTTGCTGTTTGTCTTTTGCGTGCTATCCTTTAATGTCTGCCATTGATGGATTTTCCAAATGAGCAAAACGTGTTTCTCCCTATTCATGAATTTTATATTCACATGTGGGCACCTGTTTTAGCATTTCAGATGACTTTGATAAGAAAGGGCAAATATGAGCAGGGATGGTGGCAAAGATCCAAATGTAAAAAACGTATACAGCACACATCATCCGCAGTGAACAAAGAGCGATTGTGACATGTCTTTTTTTCTCCCTCAAGATGTTCCACGAAGATGCTGCCGGAGGCTGGCAACTCGTCGCTGTTGATGTGAACAAGCCCCAGGGCAGAGCTCCAGCATGCTTACAGGTACAGAACATTGCTGCCTTCTACTCTCTTTGGCCCCATAGCAAATCAGTGTTCTTGGAAAGAAAATGTATTTGTGTTTGCCTTGAGTCAGTGCTGTTAAGAAAATTACAAATGCTGGTAGGAAGAGCAGAAGAACTTTAATTATGGATGACAGAGGAACCAACATGCACTGAGCAGCATCCACCTCCGTTCTTGCCTGGGTAAACCAAGAAGTGACAATACTGATTGCTACTTTTGTATTTAAACATGCGTAGGACCTGATGTACTTGTTCCACCTACACAAACGCTTGAAAAACAATTATTATTGGCCAGATGTGTTACAAAGAGCAACAAAGAAAGAAACAAAATGTCTTCCTTTTGAACAGGATCCTGCAGGTGAACTTTTAAGTCTTCAAGTCGATTACGCACACTGCTCTTTTGTCGAAGAGGTTCCTGGCACTATCTTGGTGCATCAAGATTAAGCTTTTTCACAATTATAAGTGCTTTGCAGAGTAGAGGCCATGGCGAGTAGATCCTTTGGAATAGATTAGCAAATTTTTGTGTCCTCTTTATTGTTTCTGTTGAGCCAGCAGAAGCGTTGTACATTTTTGTGGGCTCAGACACAAGTTAGCCACCACACCATAAACTCTAATGTCAGTAATATAATTCACAACAACACAGAGTTTGGGCACATAGAAACTCTACAACCAATTACAAATGATGAGTTCCTCCGATAGACCTTTGTAAGAGCTACTAGGGACTCAGATAATTAGAGACAGAAGCCATTCCTTTATGAGGACCTATAATGAAGAAATGCCTATCTAACATCAATAATCAATAACCATAACTTGTAAGTAAACAAACTCAGTATAATTATAAAGGCCCTTTTATCTAATCATCAATATGAATGGTCAATACACAAAAAAACTCAATCGAATCTTTAGTACATGGTTTTCATTTAGAATATAGGTATATCACAATACAATCACAGTTGAAAGCAAAATATATCATAAATCAAATACCTGGTGTGAGGAGAGAGAGAACGAGGAAGAATAATCATGCACTGCAAATTCAGTATGCAATTTCAAGAATAATATGAACCAAAGTTCTGATGCAGATTATCAGGACTGAGATGCAAGATGGACTAATGCACAGCGTGCAATAGTCTGGAATAATTAACCCTTCAGCCAAAAGGTTGAGCTTGCCCAACTTCACCAACCGAGTTAGTGCAGGGAAAATAAGGAGAGTTCAGTTCTGGATAGTCAGAGTTTGGACCGACGGCATGTCACGCCCAAAAATTGCAAGGAAAATAGCTGCACACGTACTTTTCTCACAAATTTTTTATACCTCGAAATGTTTACAACTCCATCCCACAAATGTAGCTTCTTGCACAGTTTTCATAATTCTGTTGGTATCCATGGTGCGATTGTGGTATGATCATTCTTCAGCCTAAGATCGTCTGGAACCTACACGTAATACCTTTGTTCTCTGTCTCCCATTTGCTAAGAATGTACAATATCTAATTTCACCTCGGAAGTAGGAAATACATTTACAACTCAACATGTTCACACTCTCACTTCTGAGTTGGCTTGCAACAAAATTGACACAACTACTCATAGAGAGAGGATATTCAGACTGTAAGAAGGAAACTTCATTGATTATACTTGTAACTAAATCAAATTAAATCAGCATTTTATTCTATTTTGAAGGAAATAATGAAGACAAAAAACATTTCTGTAAGGCCTGCAATTGAAAGACATAATACATTTTTTAGGCCAACGAGGAAAATCAAAAGATGTTAACGTTAAAACATTCGAAGAAAACGTAAACGCATAAGAATCTAACATAAATACCATTACACTATTTCCATATGCATAGTCTAATCATATTTCATTAATAAACAGTTTCTCTTTGCAGTTTCAGATTTACATTTTAGAAAAACGTACTAAAACATATTTTCTATCGAGAAATCATTTCAAATCATAGTTCTGCTAGAAATTAAACGCATTATTTTCTTTTCACACTATTACCCTAACACATTAGTAGTTTTCTCTCTTTATAGCAAAACCTTTCAACTTCACCAGTTTGCAACCCTTCTACATGCTTTTACGATTCAGTTTTAACGCTCTCCGTATTCAATGAGACACAATGTTAGTCATGTTAGGCATGTTTAGTAATTCACACAATGAGCAGGATTTCAATATTTATGCTCCATCACTGTGAACACCGAAATTGTCAATAGAATTAGCAGAATGTATGGCCCTGAGAACCTACTTTCCCAACAAGTGATTTATGGCCCAATTTAGAGTCTGGCAGACAAGGTCCCAAATGCAACAGTGTGCCCTGCTCACCAAACCCTTGGTCTGCCCACCTCATTTAGAGATGGATGAACCATAACTTTTCCGTAGAAGAGACCCCGACTGGGTAGGGGCTGTCGGAAGAAGGACACTACACTGACCTCCCAATTTATGATGGAAGGTGTGAAGTGTTTTTTGCATGCCCATCACCACCAGGAAAAACATATTAACCAGCTACACCCTCTGGGAGAGAAATTTCCATTTTGGAAGTTTGTTTCTAAAAACAAATTGAAAATGCTTGGTCAACGACCGTCAAAACCGATGGGCAGGTGCCCATCAAACTTTTTGTACATTGTAACGAACTGCAGTGATGGCAGTTCCTTTCAACAGGAACGGTACGTACAGGTAAGAGTGGTGGGGCGGGGTGGAGGGATACTCGACAGATGACGACGAGGGAAAATTATTTATTTTATTTTCCCTCATTTTCATCTGTCGAGTCCCACCCCACCCCGACCCTGTTACCTGCACGGGCCACTCCTGCCTTTCAATGTACAAAGATGACCACTGCGCCAGTGGCTATTTTTAAAATTGATGGATGGTAGTCTATCAGGATTGCAGAGGTAATTTCCTTGTCACACTGATGGATTGAGTACCAGTAATCAAACTAACAATTGGGCCCTTAGTATATGAGGAAATGCAACTCTTTGGCATGTAAAGTGATGGCTGTTCTTTGCATTCTTTCTTCTCGGCATTTCATTTATGAACACCTGGGAACATGTTGGGCGTGATGTTTTTCACATGGACCCTTTGTCTGCTGAAAGCAGGTGGAATGTGTGTCCAGGATAAAATGGTGAAAACATGTCTGAATTGGTGCAGAAACACAGATCTCTGCATGTTAGTCACTAAAAACATGAAATGAGGAGCATCCACAAGCACTCTCCAGAATTATTTATTCCAGCAGGATCTGTAACTCCCATGAGGTAGTACTCGGCTCTTTTCCATCCCATTCAGATTTGGCCCCAAGTGCTGTATAATTATTTTACTAACTTCTTGACATTGGCTACATTTTTTTCAACTTATACTCATATAGACAAAAATGTACTCCTGTGGAATTTAGTGTGAAATAAAAACAAAGATATTAATATTTATGTTTTTATTTATGTTTTTCAACCACCCACCAATCTTCAACAGTTATTTTTATGGTTCTAGTTTGTTATTTCTTTTTTACACTGAGTAGGATTCTGGTTCCTGACCACACCCTCCTATCTTCAAGATGTTCTTTCAACATAGCACTCATTGTCTCCTACCCTGGCTCTCTGTACCATCCTTGCTGTTCTTTAAAACATGTTACCTTCTTCACCCATCACTGAATTTACATTTAGTGGTGTTGGACCTCCCCTTTTTGCAAGTTTAGCCCCAAACGTTTTGCTTTTTTTCTTCTCTGTTTATTTTTACCTGTTTTTGTTGGTTTTAGGACTCTGGGCACTTTACCACTTCTGACCAGTGCTAAAGTGCAAGTGTTCTCTAAATTGTATTGGTAGTTGGTTTCTCCATGATTGGCATATTTGATTTACTAGTAAGTCCCTAGTTTGGTGAACTATGTGTGCCCAAGGCATGTAAATCAAAGGCTACTAGTGGCTGAATGTGCCACCCACCTGAGAAGTCCTGCTCATATTCCTCAGACCTGCCACTGTGGCGTAGGTGTGTGCAGTTTTGAACTTCCATTTTAACCTGACAAGTGTACTAACTTTCCAGGCCCAAACCTTCCCTTTTACTACATGTAAGTCACCACTAAGGTAGACCCAAGGCAGTCCCAGGGGCATAGTGCAGTGTATTTAAAAGGTAGGACATGTACTGGCGTGTTTTACGTGCCCTAATTGTGAACTACTGCTCATTTTGTTTTTTAGTATTGCAAGGACTATCTCCCCCATAGGGCAACATGGGAATTTCCTTCAAATTTCTTTTAAGTATAATTTACGATTGGGAGCAGATAGAGATTTGGAGTTTGGGGTCTCTGAACTCACAATTTAAAATTACATCTTTTGGTGAAGTTGGTTTTGAATTGTGTGTTTGAAAATGCCCCTTATAGAAAGTGCAAAAATATCAAAACATCTAGCTGACCATTTGTAGGCTGACGACTTTTTAGGCAGACTCAGACCACATTCGCAAATCAGTTGGTCTATTTCATTTAATTATTCATTTTCATTCATTTCATTTTATGAATCCACAAGACAGATATCAGATACACATGACAATTCACATAACATCAAATCAAGGACGATTGAAACATTAAATCCAAATGACAAATACCGAATAACAATAACTTGAAATAATTTCCAGTCCAAAAAGAAACAAACAGTAACCCACAAAGAAAATTTTCGACAAACACTAAGGTTACCAACCAATAGGGGTAAAAGCATTTCTAATGACAGAGAGTTTAAGCATTCAATACATTATTTCCCTTAGCCTCTACACATATTTCTATTTAAATTCTTCCCCTGATATTAGAAATGTGCCAAAGCATTTCGAATCCCACTCTGTTTACGGGGACTCTCTTCAGGGCTGTGACTGGGTTCTGTGAAACCAATAAAAACATACATTTTATTTTGGTAAAGTGTCCTCATTCTCTTTAACCTCTATTGAATAAAAAGAAATTCAAAATTATATCTACTTCATGTAGATCTTGGACATCTCGTGAGGTTATGGGGATTATTGTGAGTTTGTGTTCCTAAAAGGACAAGAAAACTCGGTCATACATCGCCCTGTTGTACACTATGTCGATTAATTATTAGTACGGTATTGGAGACTCCGAATTAAAATAATTTTTCCCGCAAGTAAGTGGAACCTGCCACAACTCTACTAACAATTAATCAATATAGTGTACAACAGGGGCGATGTATGATCGAGTTTCCACGAGGTAGATATAATTTTGAATTTTTATTAGTCAATAGAGGTGAAATAGAATGAGGAGACTTTACCAAAACAAAATGTATGTTTTTATTGGTTTCACAGAATCCAGTCACAGCCCTGAAGAGAGTCCCTGCAAACAGAGTAGGATTCGAAACGAGTTGGCACATTTGTACCATCAGGGGAAGAATTTAAATAGAAATATGTGTAGCAGCTAAGGGAAATAATGTATTGAATGCTCAAACCCTATGTCGTTAGAAATGCTTTTACCCCCGTTGGTTGGCAACCTTAGTGTTTCTTGAAAATTGTTTTCGTGGGTTACCGTTTGTTTCTTTTTGGACTGGCAATTATTTCAAAGTATTGTTATTTGGTATTTGTCATTTGGATTTAATGTTTCAATCATTCTTGATTTGATGTTATATGAATTGTTATGTGTATCTGATATCTGTCTTGTGGATTCATAAAATGAAATGAATGAAAATGAATAATTAAATGAAATAGACCAACTGATTTGTGAATTTGGTCTGAGCCTGCCTAAAAAGTCGGCAGCCTGCAAATGGTCAGCTAGATGTTTTGATATGTTTGTATTTACTGGCCCTATCTAGCTGTGTGATACAGGGCCCACCCTTTGCATTACTAACTTTTAGAAAGTGGGCATTTTCTTGCTTAACCATTCTGTACCTCTGCTTGTCAATAGAATCCACGTCTGGGTTAGGATGACTGTTAGGTTCTTGTGCTTTCACTCTAGACAGTCCCACAAAGGGAGCTGAGGTGAGCCTTGCATATCCTGATGGGCAATCATCAGGCTGATGGGCCTCCCTGAGCTCGAGTGGTGGAAGGAGTTGTCACTGACACCTGAATAGGGCTGTGCCTGTCCTCACACAAAGTTGTTTCCACACCTGTGTAGTTTGTCTGGAGCCAGGTCAGGTGAAGGCAGGGTCTTGTGCACTACAAAGGCTTTCTCTTGAAGTTTACCTGCTTCAAAGACAGAAAGAGGTATAAGTATTAGACCTCTGACACTCTAAAATCAGAACACTTCTTGACTAAAGGACATTCTGTCCTGGGAGTGAAAGGACTGGACTTTGCTTTCTGTATCCTGCTTCCAAGGTTCTCCAAAGGCAGGTGTGTGCATGCCTCCTGTTAAGAAGTCTCAGGCCTATCAAACAGGGTCGTAACACAGGCCCCCGCATTGCCCCGCAGTGCGGGGGGCCCCCAAACTTCAGGGGCCCCCTCAGCACTGCACTTCGACCGAGGAGCTCCTGAAAGAGTCCGGAGGGGGCCCCTCCACGTACCTTGCAGGGAGGCCCCCTCAATTATTGTTACGCCACTGCTATCAAAGACTTCACCTACCAGTGACTGGGTTCTTCTGCTGAGGGTCCTGACTTACCAAGTGGTGCCAAATCCAGTCCCTGGGCCCTTGGAAGTGGAATCTGGTGTACTGAAGTAGAAAATCCACACATCGACTCTCAGCGGCCGTTTTCTCAGTGCATTGCCTGCCGTGCGACTGAAAAATCCTCGCATCGATAAGGTGCAGCTGAAGAATCAATGCATTGCTTGCCGTGTGGCTGAAAAATCACTACAGCCCGAGTCCCAACACCATGTCACCCACATCCGTGGCACCTTCTCTGCCTTCAACACATTGCATGCTTCGCGGCTGTGAAATTGAGACAGCGCCTGCTTTGCTGCTACCGCATTGACACAGCACATCTGGATTTTCGACGCATCGTATCTCAACGCTGTTTCTTCATTGATGTTGCTCAGCAGGGATGAACCGAGGCCACTTGTCTGGATATCGACTGATCACCTCCACTTCCAGTAGGGAACCAACGTATCACCTCCCCTGCCAGTAAGGAACCGACACATCAATTTCCCTGCGCAGCAGTAAGGAACTGGCACGTCACCTCCCCTGGCAGTAAGGAACCGACGCATCACCTCCCCTGGGAGTAAGGAACCTTTGCTTTTCCAGCGCTTTGCTTTTCCGACACCGCACCTCCCCTGTGCCTGTTTCGTCTTTGAAATTTTGATGCATCCAAGGTACTTTGTGCTAAATGAAACGGATCCATAGATGTCTATGTACTGAACTTATTTTACTGATGAAAAGTGATATCTTGACTTGTGCATTTTGGATTTTTATTGTTTTTGTCTTGTTTTATTCAGAATAATATTGATTATTTTTTTAAACTGGTGTGGACTCCTTTTGTAGTGTTTTCACTGTGTTACTGTGTGTTTATGTACAAATGCTTCACACATTGCCTCTGAGATAAGCCTGACTGCTTATGACAAGCTACCAAGGGGGCAGGGGTTATCTTAGCTGTGTGACTCCCTTATCCTAACTAGAGTGAGGGTCCCTACTTGGACAGGGTGCAAACCATTGCCAACTAGAGACCACATTTCTACAAGTGGGATATGATTTCTGGCTTTGATGAATAACCAATATTTTTGTCATGATGGATTCTGTTTCTCTGTGAATGGTGCAAATAGAAGAGTTAGCTCAACATTTCTCAAAAAGTGCTAGATGGTAAGTTAAACAACCTAATATAGGGTGAATGCAGCTAAGGAATCCCCGATTTGTTTAGTGAAGATTTATATGTATGCTGTTGTGGCCAGATTACTATACATAAGCTGTTTCAACAGAGCTATTTTGCACCAAGATGCTATTTAGCACCACAGCAGATATTATAAGCATGTCTTCTTTTGCTCCACTTCGTTTTAGGGTGGAACGTGCTATTTTACACCAGCAAAAATAAGTGTTCTCAACTGGTCTAATATCGATTGGTGCAGAAGCAGTATTCATCTCTCCACAGGTCTCTTAGTGGCTCTGTTCTGTTATATGCCATTTCATTCTGGAGTACATGTGCTCAGATGCAAATGACGGACCTCTGGAAGAAACCCAAAGAAAAGGGCCTACCCTCTGTCTGGAAGTGCCCAAGGTTCCCGCGACCCCAAAGACTGAAAGCCAAATTTCTCACAGTTACTTTTGCCCTACTGTTGCACAGATTGGAGTGGGAATAGTAACTCTTACCCCTCCGGAGTCTAATGCTTTACCTACTGTTGCACAGACTGGAGTGGGAATAGTAAATGTTACCCCTCCGAAGACCAATGCTTTCCCTACTGTTGCACAGACAGGAGGAGGAATAGTAAATGTTACCCATCGGGGGTCCAATGCTTTCCCTTTTGTTGGTAATAGAAAATGTTGACCCCTCCGGAGTTCAGTGCTTTCCTCACTGGTCCAAAGACTGAAGTGTGGATAATAAATGTTACACCTCAGAAGTCCAACACTTTCCATACTTTTGCAAAGACTGGAGTGGGAATAGTAAATGTAATCCCTCTGAAGTCCAACACTTTCCCTACTGTTGCACTTGCTAGTGTGGGAGCAGTACATTTTACCCATTCGGAGTCCAACACTTTTCCTACTTTTTTACAGACTAGAGCGGGTATGGTATAGCAAATATTTCAAGAGTTTAATACTTGTTTTTTAATATTGTTTAAATATATCTAATATTATTATTTATTTGTTTAATTTTATGGTATTTTTTATATTAATATATATATATATATTCTTATTTATTGTATTTTTATAGTATTAGTAACTGTTGTTATTATTAATATTTTGCATAATATTTTGGCAGTTTTTTATGTTTTATGAATGTATATATGTACATATATGAATATATATTTATATGGGTATATCTAGACATATATATATATATGCTTTTTATAGTAGTAAATTAAAAAAACACCAAATATTTATTAGATAATGTAAAATATTTTTTGGGATAATAGTGTTATATATATATATATATGTATATATAAATATACATAGATGTATATTTATATGTGTATGTTTAGATAAGCATATATTTATATATAGATTAAATGTTACCTACATTTATTTAATTTACATTAAAATAATGTTATATAATAAAATATTTAAGATTACTATTTTAAACTATTGATATTTTGAAAACAATATTTTTTTAGATTTTTCAACTATATCAGTGTGAAACAATATCTTTAAAAAAAAAATGTTTTGTACCTACCTTTAAAGGTATAGGGAAATGATATTTTTGTAATTGATATTTTTAAAATGAAATTTCTGTATCATGATATTTTTGTGATCGTATTATGTCAGTGATCTGTTCTGAGTAGCATTCCAACCCACCGTTTTTTACCCACTTTGCCACTCTAGGCAGATGCCCATTTTATGGACAGCAGTACGGACTCTGCCCGTTATGGGAACAATCCATCCCATACTGTCATGCGAAGAACCCTCTAGAGGGAAACACAAGCAACCTCACACTTGTTTTGGCCTTGTTAGGCTTTGTCAGAGGTATAGCTTGGATCCGGTGGCACAGCAAGCAAAGAACCCATAGCGGGGCATACCCTTGGCTACCAATACCTGCCTTATCATGAAAGTATCAGAGGAGCATCCTAGGCTAGCTCTTGTGATATACACATATATTTAGAAGTGGCAGCTCAAAGCCCTAATAAAGAGTAGGATCTGGGGTGAACAGCCCTAACCCATTACTCCTTGTGACAGTCCCGATAAATAATAGAAAAAACATGAACATTAATTTTTGTTGCTATCAAACAACACCAACTGCCATGCTAGGAAATAGAGAACACAACATTACACTTATATAATATGTAATCTGTTGCTGAATTAATGCCAAATGGCTCTGTACATGATTCTGAAACAGATTTCAACGAGAGTGAGTCAGAAATTAAATGTGCTTACTGAGGAATGTGGAGGTTCACTTCTATGATGCAAACCATCCTTATGTTGTTTGGAAATCTACTTATTTCCCAAGCAATATCCAGCTATATCCTAGATCTGTTGTGGTAGTGCTGTTGGAAAAACATCAGGCTTCCATTCAGTGACCTTATTAGGAATCCTCGGGTAATTATGATTTGGCTAGTAACAAGAGTTACAGTAGAATTGGGACTGCAAGAGTCACTGTTACTTCGCAGGTCAAAAGTAATATGCCCAGTCACTTTGCCTGATGATATCAGATAAATAATCTAGGAGACTTCCTAGGCAATAATGTGTGAGTCAGTGAGAATCACCATTTCACACATGTTATTCCCCATGAATGCCATCATCTGGAGAATTTCTGCCTCACAAATTTATTGATGCATTCAATTTTTGTTTCAACATCATTCCGAAGTGATGGAATCAGTATAATAACCATATCATTCTATCATTAAAACTAAAAAGAGGTAATTTCAAGCCCAGCCCGCACAGCAACTTTCAACAACAATCTGACATGGGAAATGAATTCCTCATTCTTCAACTGGAGCATAATATTATACGCTTCTCTAAAGTCGGTAACACATTGCCTCATGATTAAAGGTAATAAAATACTTTTAGTATAGAATAAGTAAAAATCACAGAATAATAAAAAATGTAGCATTGATTGGCCTGATCTCCCATTGCACGGGCATGGACAGGAGTCTAAGGGGGATATTCACAAGAACGTGTGATAACTACCGCAAGAGTAGCGTAACACAACTTCCAATATCGCAGCCCATCGCGGGAAAATAACCCTGTGACAACATGGAATTCACAACAAGGTGGTACCATGCAATAGTCTGCCGACACCGCAGACATTGTCCGCCATACAACCACCACGATGGAGATAAAAACACAAACCACAACACTAAAAAACATGCGATGGGCCAAAGTGCGATGAGGAAATCAGAGATAAGTTGCGCCAGGCCTGCAACACACACCAGGCAGGCCGAAAAAATCACCATAAAAGTAGAAAAAACACCCACACCTAAACTGACCTACACCCAAGCACCATGGAGGCAGCCGGAGCAGGCGCAGAGGATGAGCACAACCCCACAAGCACCCCGGACGACCAGCCCGGGACATCGGGGACAGGGAAGGGCAAGGACAAGAAGACGAAGAAGACGAAGTTCAGTCTGCAGGTGAACAGGATCATAGTCACAGAGATGATGGAACACCATCAACAACTCTTCGTCACCTCCAGCGTGTCATTGGGCACCAAAACTGGAATATGGTGGGACATCGTGGACAAGGTGAATGCCGTCGGAGAGCACAAGCGGACAATGGACGAGGTCAAGAGGCGATGGAATGACATCAAGTGGAAGACCAAGGAGAAACTCTCCGCCAACCAGAAGGCAGCAATGAAGACCGGAGGTAGGGGCCCAGCGCCACAGCTCGTGCTGGATGACATGGAGGAGCTGGTGTCGACAGTCATCAGTGTGGATACTGTGGCCGGAGTCGGGGGACTGGACACTACTCGACAGGACACAAGACAACCGCAACAGGGTGAGTGACCACCAGGTACTGGGGGGACGGCTGGAGATGGCCACAATGGCACACATGCACAATCAAGCAGGGCACAGTACACACCCCCAATGACCCTGGCACCTCGCCCAGACCCACAGACTGTCACAATGTACAATGCCATACTGTCAGAATGTCAACCTGTACCATGCGGCTACATACATGTGGACAGATTGTAATACACCATCCCCCTTTCACATCGCAGGGGCATCGTCAACACCTCCTGCAGAGCAGTCCCAGCCACTCTTCACTGATGACGAGGAGGACAACACCAGCATCGATGCACAAGCCCTCCTAGACATCATTGACCTCATCCACGACTCACCTCCAGGATCAGGGCAGCCCAGCTACATCGAGGAGACCCCACCCACCACCCAAACCACCCAGCAGGAGGCACCCTCCCAAGTCCCCCAGGAACAACAAATGGCCTTCCAACGCCATGTACTGGAGGGCCAGAGGGAGATGGCTGAGCAGGTGCGGGTGGGGTTCGAACTCATGGCTGCCAAACTGGACGCCATCCTTGGGTGTCTATGTCCGCCCCATGGTCTCCAACGAGCCCTAACTGACATTGCTGGAGTCATGACGCGGAGAGTAGAACAGCTGTCTGCTCAGAGTGACTCCAGCGATACCAGCCGTGAGCTGGCACACATGCGGAGGCTCATGGAGGACATAGTGCGTATGTAGGCGGAAAGGATGGCAGTCACCGCTGCACATCATCGGAATGTAGCTGGGATCTATCATGCCCTGCAGACCTCCATCATGGCATTGCCGCCACAAGGTGTGGCGCTGATGAATGCTACTGCACCCACACCATCCACATCCCCGCGCCCTGGTGTGTCAGTGCCTCACAGTGTGGCAGCCGTATCCACCTGGCCTGTTTCTGCTTGGTGCCAGACATGGCCTCATGACCTTCCACTGACCCCCAATACACTCTGATGCACTCAACTTGGACAGCGACATGGACTGCCACTTCCTGTTCGACGACCAATGACACGGCAGACAGACTGCGGACTGTACCCTTCCTCTTCCGCAGTACATGTCCTCCCCTGATGGACTCTGGCTGGCCCTCCACGGGCCCATATTGTGTAGTGTGCTCAGCATTGCCCTGTACCGCTCCAGCTGCAGAACTGCACTCGATGTGCAAATAAACATCCAGTGACGCACTGCTATGTCATGTGTTACATCATTCAGGTATGGATGTGTGGATGAATGTGGGGACAGTGCCTTCCCTTGCGTTAATGATGTTCATTCTGTGGGATGCGAGTCAGGGGGTACGACATTGCATTTTGTGTACCTGGTCCCGTGAACACTACAACAGGAACACATGCATCAGTCACTTCCTTGTCCGGACATGGACTGGACCACGCCCCGAGCCCACGAGTCATTGTGGCAAGCCCAGCGCTGGTCTAGGGTACGGCAGGCCAGACCACTCCGATGACGCACCGAGGGGGGGCCATCATTGCTACCCATCGCAGGCGTACTCGCCTCTGGTGTGCAGGTCACTGGTCTAGTCGTCAGCATGTCACAGCCACTCCCTGAGGGCAGGTTTACACACACACCACACCTATCCGGCACAGGCGTCACTGGCCATGTGACTCAACCAAAATAAGGGGCCGATGACGTCACATTCCCCTCTTTCGGTGTTGACTGGATGACGTCCGTTCCACGCTTCTCATTCATAAAGGGCCCATTTGTTGTTGCGCACAGTGTTAGTGGCATCTGAGGCCTGGTGCACGACACGGGCCTACCGCCACGTGGCACTGACTGGGTTGCACAGGGTTAGTGGCACTCGGAGCATTGCGGCCGGCACAGGCACCCCGCCACAGGACGGTGACTTTAGGTGCGCTGAGTCAGTGGCACCTTGAGCTGCTGAGTGGGTGTTCAGCCTGCGGTGATGCCCCATCCTGGCGGTCCGGACAGCTCAGGTTTTGTGTGCCCTGCTGGACCGCAGTGTAGGCCAGAGCCAATAGGGCAGCGCGAGCCTACTGCAACATGGCATCGCTTCCGGGATCCCAGAGTTAGTGGCACCCATTGGGCTGAGCGGGTGTGCAGCCTGCGATGGTGCCGGGTGCACTGCCATGTCCTCTGCCATGAAGTAATCAAGACCCTGCACCAAACATGAGACCTGTTGGCCTGCGGAGCGTGTCTGCATGGTGTGGAAGGTGCCATGTCGGCGGGCCCCGGGCTTGTGGCTTGCAGGGGCACGTGGTGGGACCTCCTGTCTACGCGCCGGTGGTGAGCAGTGAGGCCTGGGTGTGCATGGGCGGGCATGCTCGGGTTGGGGTGCCTCTGCCTGGGTGTGCATGGGTGGGCAGGTGATGTTGTTTTGTTCAGGTGTGTGTACTGTGCCATTCGGGAAACACCCATTACAACGACTCTGTTTTCACGCGCTGCCATCACAACGCGACTTTCACATCGCAGGAGGCTTGACATTGCATGCTTTTACAACGCATGCTAGTAGTGCGCATAGACATTTACATCGCTAGCATTTACATCGGACAACGCATAAAAATTAGAAATGTGACAATGCTGCTCAAATATAAAACAAGAATGACAAACAAATAAACGAGTTTCCCTTGATGTACCAAGCACATTGCAAAGGGCGCCGAATTTAACATAATTAGGTTTGTTCATTGCAGAGATTGCTTTTTACAGTTCCACCATGAAAAGAAATGTTTTGTCAGAAAGAAGCCTGCATTTTACAGATGGCATGGGGTGAAATCTACGAGAATTGCAGACCTTTACTAAAAGACAAGTCACACACAATGAGAATTATTGGAGGACTGTACGAGATGTGCTGGCGAATGTCTCTGGCGCTGGGCAACACTTCGTTCTTGCGGATTTACATTTTAGTGAGATAAAGAACTTTTTATTGGGGCAACGTGTCAAGAATCTTAAAAACTATGCGCAGTAGCCAATAAGCCAAAGTGGGCCTCTTTAACCAAAAAAATAGCTATCAGGAAGACTTATTGAGATGCAAGCACACAATTTGGAGTTCGGCACACCTGTAACCTCATCAACTGAAAATAATTCTTCCGGACCTACAGTAAATGTGTGGCTTTCGCATCGCATCAATGCAGCTACCAGACGAAGGCATCTATAATTCACAGCTGACAAGTGTGCGGCGCCGCAAATGTAATTATCAAAACCATCAAATATTGACTCCTTTAGTAATTATACAGTTACTGTGAACCAGTCTTTTTTAGTGGTGAACTGTATAATAATGGCATTCATTATGAATACAAGTTATATTCCAGGGACATCGCTTCTCATATGATAGCAGCGATTATTATTGTCCGCTGAATATTTATCAAAACAACAGTTTGTAGCTGCGCCAGTGGCAGGTGAGTGTGACGTTATAGTAACTCGAGTGCAGACACACAGAAGATGATAAAAACACACCTTATAACCTTTAAATAACCATTACACATTTTCGGCAATGCCAAATGTGGAGGCGCTCGTAATGGTAACAATAATGCTTTCTCAGCTTTATTATAGTTTGATGATGATGTGCTGCGATGACAGTTTGATGACAGATGCGGTGACAACAAGTGCTGCGATGACATGACAGATGTGGTGCAAGATGACATGCGTGCACAAGTTTACGGGTGTGAACATTAGTTTGTAAGTAATGCGCTGAACTGTTTCTTAAATGCAATGAAATGCGTAACAGTTGGTTTCGGTAAAGCAAACCAGCATTTGGAATGTATGAAATTAAATTACAGTAATAATGATGGACCTTGCTTTCATTACTCATTCATTTGGCCACGGAGCCGCGGAAGATGCCATGGACAGCTCCGTTAAGGTACCACATTTTGGATTTAGAATTTTGAAATATTTACATAATTATATGACATTCATACTGATTGACAGCTGCGTGATTTGCGTCATTCATTAGGTCGTCGTGAGTCACGGAAGATGGCATGGACAGAGAGCAGGTGGAAGGCAGAGCTCCCTAAAAGGTAGGTGACTTTAACTTTCATATATACTTTTTTAATTATGGCATGGACAGCTCCGTTAAGGTACCACAGTAACAGTTTTGTTTTTACAGTTAGCGCCGACGCGCACGTTCATGCGGAAATGTCGTCATTCATGGGGTGGTCGCGAGACACAGAACATGCAAGGGACGGCTCCAGTAAGCTAACACACTTTTATATTACTTGTAAACACACTCTATTTCAAATGTTTAGTTGCTGTTTAAAAAATGCGTTGTAATGCTACGCGATGTTTTTGTATGCTTCGTCATGCCTTGTTGCATAGGGGAACGTACATTGACGTTGCAACGGCACGCGATGTGAAAACTTGCGAAGTAACAGTCTTTGCGATGGAAATTCAGCGTGGTTACAGTATGCGATGTAACGGTTGGCGATGTAGCATCATACATCCGTGCCATTCATGTATCTGGACTCTGTTTCAGCTGGCGGCTCTGACTCAGATGTGTAACCTGGTGAACTGCAATACATCAACACAAAACTCTTTCACACGAAGGAGGGTCCAAGGGAAATGTTTAAAGACCAGCAACAGTATAAATCCCCAAATCAACATACAATATACAAAAATACTGTGGGTCTAATGTTCAATGTGAGTACAGACACTGATGAGAAAAAAGAGAAGTGTAAAGCCTCAAAGGAGGAGTGTTAAGTTCCCATCACCCACCAAAGGTGGCTTATCATCATCTGGGAACTGTGGACAGTGCCATGAGTACCAACCACTGTAGTAATTATGGTGGTTCCACAGCTGTCCCAGGCGTGTACGGTAGGATGACGGTTGCAGTGCAAAAAATAAAGAAATACAAGTGCTATTAAAAATGGCTAACAAGACACTAGATATATTTATTCTGGCGCTATCTTGATGCCACTTTAAAAACAATGCAAAGACAGCTTCAACAAATAACTGTCAGGTTATCGGTCAATCTTTTTCTCTCTCTCTCTCCCTCTATTCTTCTCTCTCTCTCTCTCCCTCTCTTCCTCTCTCTCCCCTTCACTCTCTCTCTGTCCTTTGATGTGCCGAGGGCACACCTTCTCATCAAGATTTTTGTCTTGCAGGCTGGGACCCGAGGGGAGCAGCCATGTGTCTTCATTTTATTTCAGGGTTCATTTTAATAAAGTTTCATTTGTTGCTTCGAAAGTGAATGTGTGCTGCTCTTTTCTGTGTCGACACATGCATGCCACCAGTTGTGATTGTGCAACGTCAGGCGGATTATTTTGTGCATGTTTAGGTGTAGCTGATGTGGTATATCTTTGGTCGGGGGGTGCCAGGGATGGGTGGTCCTGGGGGTGGTGTCGGTGGATGTTGTGGCCCTCTTGGGTGTCCAGGCCGCATGATGGGTGGCTCCATGGCTTCTGTTGCCCTTCGGGTGTGGCCCTGGGCTGGTCTCCCGTTTGTGGTGCAGGCTGCCGTCTGACTTTACACCAGGTCGGAACAGGTGTAGATTTCCTGGTGCGAACGAACCTTAGCACCTGTTTTATGTTTTTATTGCTGATGTGGTTGGTCGTTGAGACTGTTGTGGTGTGCTGTTGTTGCGGATTTTGACACGGGAACTCCCACTCTGCATCTCATTAGCTATAGTTGCCCGGGTCCTCTGTGGCAATGTTTTTTGCGGCTGCTTTCGCGGGTAAACTGGTGCTGTGGGCTGTTAACACCAGCTTGTGAATGGGGCGATGGATTTATCACAACTTTGGCTGTGATAAAGTGCTGTTGACTCGGCGATAGTTTCTTGTGAATATGCCCCTAAGTTTGCTTGAAAGCCTAGAGTGACGCTTAACAGATACTTAACCGTCCAGTCCCTAAAATGAAACAACAAACTACGCTACCATTGCCCCATCGGACTTGTCAAATACCTTTGAATGGGGGTATGCCTGCCTGAATTTATATTCAGAGAAACTATCACTCTTGGCTTGGCTGACTCCTTCTTCAGTCTCTTAGCATGTGGTAATTTAAACCAGGTGGTCTGCAAATGTTTTTTACTAATAGTGTGAGGGCTGACTTAATTCTCAAACAGCTGTTGACATCCTACCGTACACATGCGGGATTCTACATACACCAGCCAGGGGATATTTCTATCTTTACCAAAAGAGTGGCAATCTTTAATAATGTCTCTAGTGAGGCCTCCCTCTGTGTTTCTCCAAATTGCAAGCCATAACAACAATAAGCGCGCACTAATTTAGTCCTCAGTGAAGGGGATATTCAGTTCCCTATGACATACACAATTCGAACATGAAATCGGTGCCCCCAGAATTTTTCTGCATGATTTATGCTCTTCCACTTGGATTGGGTAACATTTAACAATACTCTAAACTTCGGCTCTATAGGTAATAATTGGGAGACATTGTGTTTAAAGAAATCTTCAACAAAGAAACTAGGACTCCCCCCCCCTTCCTGTGTCTAGGTAAACTAATTAAAGAGCTGATGAATCTGGAGAATGTATTCTCACTATGTGCTATGTGTGCTCTCCATGAGCTGTTGTCAACGAAAACCATTCCCAGGTAAGGAAAAGTGCTTGTGCATTTTCACCTTGATTAACCCGCTTTTAAAGTTGCCAAGTTATGTTCCTGTGGGCCGCAAGAAATGATAAAAGATTTGTTAAGATTAGTGCGCAAATCTAGTGATTCCATAAAATGTACCAAGGCACGTACTAGCTGCCCACCTTCGGGGTGCGGCCATCAGCACAGCGTCGTCAGCATATAGTAATGCTCGTAAAAAAAAGCCTTAAATCTTGGGGACGTCGGGGTAGTGGTGAGCAAAAGGGTGGAGGTCATTTATATAAAAAATAAATAAGAGTGGAGCCAACACACGTCCTTGTCACACACCTCTGAGGATGGCCACATCTCCCCATACCTCCCCCTGAATATTAATTCTTATATTCGGCTTTCATGCCCCTGTGCAAATATGCTAGAAAGTGCACCAGTGCTTTACCCGTTCCAAGAGATGTCAAAATATAGACCACAGCTTTGAGCGGCTTACGCTGTCAAATGCAGTGGTCATGTTCATAAAAGCTAGATATATTGGGGAGTTTTTGGCTATGGTGTATTTTATCATTAGCAAATTAAGGTCAAGGTCAAGGCATTGATCCACCGTGCCAACCTCAGCTCTGAAGCCATACTGACTAGGATAAAGTACTGACTTCTCTTCTGCCCAATCCAGTTGTATAAGGCCCTACCTAAAGTTTTTAAGGTAGTGTATAATAATGATATGGGCCTGTAACAACTGCGCTGAGAACGATCCCCCTTTTTAAAAATATGCACTTTTATAGAGGTTGGCCATGTGTGGGGTGGGGGGACAAAAGCAAGGTTGTTAAAAACATTCAATAATAAGGGTGCCCAGAAACCAGGGTTGTATTTGAGGAGATCTATTGGGCCCCCGTTGAGGCGGGGACCTTGCCCCGACACTCTGATTTAGTGCCACCTCTATTTCCTCCAAAGACAGTTGTACTAAAGCAAAGTTTAGGTTATCGCTATTGGAGCATTCCAGGGAGTATACATTAGGGAAGTGGGCTTCCCAGGCCTGGCTTGTGATATTGCTGCTACTCTGTCTCTTTCTGATTCGATTGCTTCATCTCTATTAGAGCAGTCCAAAAGAGTTTGCTATTCTTAATGTTTGCTGCCATGTCTAAGGGGTCCAAATGTTAATTCAATAGTTCCATTTTCCTGGCTGAGATAAACCGCTTATACTGTTTGCGAGATTCGGCCACAAATTGGGGGTTCTTTGGGAATGCCTTATGTGCCCGCCGCAGCTGACGACTAGCAACCAAACACTCCCAATTAAACCACCTAGGCCTATCAAGCAATGGTTTAGTCGTAACCATGAGCTCTTTTTTTGATATTATCACAGAGATTAACAAAAACTACAGATGCCGGATTAACGGTGTCGACTTCAGTAAGGCAATCTTGCCATTTAAACTCTGTCCATCAGATGAGGGGTTGAGGTGCTGAGTTCAGATCTCCCTATTATATAAAGGTTTTGGGGTCATAACAAATGTTACTTTAATAGGATGATGATCGCCGTGACTAGAGGGGATCACTTTGTCATGTAATAAAATATCGTCGGAAGGTTGGAAGATATGAAGGTATAGTCTATTGTAGATGTTTGGCCTCGATCCCTGAATGTAGGTAGTGGTTCACTACCATTATATACAATGTCCATAACATTTTCTAGGTCATGGGTTGCCAGGGGAGGTACCACCTTGCGTCAGAGCTGTTTTGTTCATGAGTGATATCTATATCAGGATTAAGATACTTTGCATATGCTATGGGAGGGGAAATTGGTCTAAATCTTGCGTTAAAATCTCCCCCTATTCAGAAACCCACAAACTGACCTCTGTCACTTACGTTTTTTTGAAGGGAGGATATGTATTCAAATAGGGTTAAAAATGTGGTATTGGGCACACTACTAAAATCATTATTGTAAAAATTAATTAGATACATGGTTAGGCCTCTTTTGTACTGCACTGTCAACAAATTGGCACCAGCTATCTCTGGGGTCTTCACACTGCCTCCTGCCTTGATGTTCACCAAAATTTCCAGCCCCACTATCGCACGCCCCAACCTTGATGGGGTTGGTGGGTTATAACAACATACAAAACCATTTATGTGTACATTGTTCATCAACCAGGTCTCCTGGAACATTAAAACATAATTAAAGAAAGCCAGTCCGCACATGACAGCTTAGATTGTAACCCAGCTATGTTCCAGTTCAGGATTTTTTATGTGTGATTGTTAGGATTTCCTGTTGTACTCGGGCCAGACGTAACCTGCAAAGCTATTTCAGGAATCAGCTTATTAGATGCCGAGCTCGGCCTGCCAGGGGGAATATACCTCAGTCAATCCTGCCCGTCTAAACGCTCTAAAATATTCCAAACGTATTCCTTTGTGTAGAGTTTAAGGGGGGGTAAAAAGCCTCATTGTCATTGGTTTAGAGAAATAACCTAAAGGGAGACAGAAAATTTTAGTATTAAGACCAATAGTATCTTCCTGTTGTTTTAGTAGATTACGCGCAATAGAAGACCTTCGGAAGTTAACTACGATGCAGTCACTTTCAATCTTTTTTTCAGAGTGACCAACCAACCCTCCTTGCCATCAATATGTTGTTACTATGGGCAGGATTAAAACTTTTGTGTTTGCTAAGCCAGGCAACACTCTTATTTCGTGAAACATTTGCAGACCAGCAGCAGCTGGCATGGCTAGCTGGTGGCGGGGCAGGCGGCTCACACGGGAGGTGGGGGGTGTAGCGGCTGGCAGGTGGTCGTGCATAATAATAATAATTTAAAAAAAATTAACTTACCTTCCCGCCGGATCCCCAGTCTCCGCTCAAGCTCCTGCTCTTCTCTGGAAGCACTCACAGCCAGGCCCCACTCACCAATCACAATGCTGCTTGCAGCATTGTGATTGGTAGGCACCCAGACTCCCCTGACCAATCACAATATTGCAATTCAGTGTTGTAATTGGTTGTAAGCATCCTGGTTCAATGCTCAACCAGGGAATGGGAGCCTGGGCTTGTTCTCCATGCAGGCCGTAATACAGCCTGCATGGAGTAGGGGAAAGTGCGCATGACTGGTTTGAGAGGCCCAAGAGGGCCGACCAAACAGTCATTGCGCACTTGAGTGGGCAAACCACTCCTGTCCCTGCCCTGCTCCGTGAGCAGAGCAGAAAGCAAGCACTGCCCGCAAAGGAAACATAACATGATAATAACCGAAAGTTATTATCATGTTATGTTTCCCCCTCTCGCACTGCATGAAAGCAGTGGGGCGATGCTCCTCCGTCACTCTTTTTCGTTATGTCGCTGTACTTTTAGGAAAAGAGGAGTCCACATGTACTGTTGTGCAACTAGGCATATCAGGATTATTACTAACGCTTGGTGCAGGGTTTTTACTTATGTTTGTATGGAGCTGGATGTTAAGCAATGCCATCTCCTCCTCGGGTAAAGCATCAATACCTGCTTTTTCCCCTGTTCCCAGTGATGTTGGTAATGCCCCATAGTTTAGTGACAGAGGGGCAGGAGACAACACAACCCCCTTCATTTCTCCGCTTTCCCATGATGATGAGTTCATTATCTTCTCACCTGGTTATTTCAGTTTTCTCACATAGATGCCCACAGGAATGCTTGAGCCCAGAACTAAGACGGGGGCCCGGCCCAAAATCGCACAGTTATGTACTGGCTCAGACAAGTCCTCCCTCGGCCCAGTCTGTGCCTGGGGCATGCCCGGGCACGCTCCACGCTGCGGGACGCCATGGGCGATTAAATGACACCTATGGCAGCAATCGTTCTGGGCCTCCTCCGGGCCAGGGGCAGCTGGGGATTGGAATTTCCACTCCCCCCTTGTGCGGCAGCAGGTGCAGGCTATAGCAAGGCTCCCGCGCTGCGGGACGCCTCTGGTGATTAAATGCCCCTCCTGCGCCTACGACAATCTTTGCGGCCCTCCTCGGGGCAGGGGCAGTTGGGGGTTGGAGGTTTCCCACTCCCTTGTGTGCCAGTAGGTGCAGGCTGTAGCAAGGCTCCCACGCTGCGGGATGCCTCAGGCAATTAAATCGCCCTCCGGCGCCTACGGCAATCGTTGTGGCCCTTCTCCAGGCTGAGGCAGCTGGGGGTTGAAGTCTCCACTCACCCCTTGTGCTGCAGCAGGTGCAGGCTGTAATGAGGCCATAGCAATGTCCAAGCTTCCACATGTTAAAGAAATGTTTTTTTCAAACTTCCAAGAGACTTTGTCATATTTTAAATGGTTTGTTGTATGGTTTACCAAACACACATTTTTAGGGCTCGGCTCGTGCACCTGCTTTGAGATCCGAGGCAGACCATAAGCTTGGTTCTCCCTGTTAATTTGTTGGCTCGCCCCCACTAGGTCTGACCATCATCAGCCCACCACTAAAATCCAGAACATTAGGCGAAACCAACACTGCCTGCTTTGCCAAAATGAGTAGGGAACAGGCTGCCACGCAAAGTTTGTCAATAATTCATTTCAATCGGAACTCCAGGAAAACTGCTCCCTCCAAACTGGTTGGTGTGCACAAAATTGATGCATTCAGTGTTGGTAATTCTGGGGTGGAGCAATATCAGACAAAAAATACCTGATTCATAATGGAACTCTTAGACCTGACATCCTTGGCATGGTTTTTCCCCAAATGTTTGCCTTCCATCCTCTTGTTTTTGCTGACTTTGCTTTTGCCGACTTTAGGGCTCTGTGCACTTTACCACTGCTACCCAGTGCTAAAGTGCTTGTGCTCTCGCCTTTAAGCATAGTAACATTGATTTACACCCAATTGCACGTTTAATGTACTTGTAAATCCCCAGGACAGTGGTACTACATGTATCCAGTGGCTGTATATTAAAAACAACTAGTGGGCCTTTAGCACTTATTGTGCTCCCCACTTAAGTAGCCTTGTAAACATGTCTCAAGCTTGCCATTGCAACCTGTGTGTCCAGTTTTAAAATGCCATTTTGACCTGGTAAAATAAACCCTTTGCCAGGCCTAAACCTTCCTTTTTACAACATATAAGTCACCTATAGGGAAGGAAAGTTGGACATCTACTTTTAAGTTTTACATGTCCTAGTAGTGAAAAATTCTTAAATTAAATTTTCACTACTGCAAGGCCTACCTCTCCCATAGAATAACATTGGGTCACCGTAATACATTAAATACCAGCTAACTCAATTGGGCGGAATTAGGAATGCTAAATTTGGTGTTTAAAGAACTGTAATTTAAAACCCTCATTAATGGTAAAGTCGGATTTTAAGTCGCAATTCTGAAAATGCCACTTTTAGAATGTTAAAACTGGGGTGGCAAAGTGAGCAAAAGAATGATGGATTTAACCCAGATCTATTGACTGGTGATGCCCTGAAACCGGTCCCAGGATGCTTGTTTCTAGTCCAGGGAGGACCTGGCTTGGCAGTTCGGTCGGATTGTTCCTATGAGGCACAGGGTCAAGACTTATTTGCATATGGCTGGGTCTAAACTGGGGTGGCATGGTGAGCAAAAGTATGATGGATTTAACCCAGATCTATTGACTGGGGGTGAATGTTTGATTCACTCTGCATTCCGTCCATCATCTGTGTGACTTTTAGAATGCTGACATTTTCTTGTCCTATCCATTTAGTGCCTGCAGCCTATATCCTGGGTCACATGAGTAGGTGTGGCTGGCAGTTGGTCCTTGTGTAGTGAACCCAGAAAGTGAGAAATAGGAGGAATAGGTGTTGGCAGGATGGGCCATCTCTGACTTGATAAAGGCAGAAGGAGTTGTCACCTACAACACTTGCACATCATAAAGCCCCTGCCAGGGCACACTCACAAAGGGTTTGACACTATTCACTTGTGCCCCAATTCATTCTGGGTCCAGGGTAGGGAGACAGGAAATTCCAAGCACCTCTGGGGAGGAAACCTACAGAACCTTCTCCTACTTCAAAGCTGGTGTCAGGTATCACTACTGGACCCTAAGACCCAATTCTTCCGTACACCTCTAGGCCAGTGGAAGACTCAGAAGGCCTGCTGTGCTGCACTGCTGCTGGAAGGACTGTCACTCCACTGCCCTGCTACTGGTCTGTCCTGCTGCCTGACTGTAAAGGGCTAGGCCTGCATCTTGAAGACAGGACCACCTGAGTGACTCCAAGGGCTCGTTGGCTGGCCTTCTGATCAGAACCTCAGGGACAGGAAAGGCTCCATCGACCTTGAACCAAGCGCCTGGACTCTGTCTGCTGTGAGTCTTGTTCCCCAAACTGTTCCACCACTGTCCTGAAGGTGCTCTGCCAGCCCAGTTGTGGTCTTTGGGCAGAACCAAAGCAACGCAATAGATATCTTCACAGCTGCGCATCGGAACCCCTGCTGCACAATGCATCCCAGATGGAAGACATTGCATCACAGCAAGCAGCTCCTCGGAACTGCTGCTGCACTATGCTTCCTCAACGCAGGACTTCGCATCCAATCCCCTCACCATCGACATCCTAGGAGACGATGCAGGACCTAGCATTGCCACCCCACAGCTTCATCGGAACTGTCGCTGTGCGACCCGTCCTCAGTGCAGGATCTACAATGCTCTGCAACCAGGATACAGGTTACTTTGTTCAGTGGGCCTAACTAGGTCCCTGTATCCAGCCTGAACTTGTGCCTTTGTCCTGGTCCGGCGCAACCAGATACCCACTGTTGGCGCTTTTTGTTTTTAGGCATTATTTTCACTTAAATATTTAAAACTGCATATCTCTGATTCTACTGATTGGATTTTTGTTGTTTTGGTGTCAAATAATGTTTCAATTTTCACTCTATTTTTCCTGATTGGTGTGGGGGTATTTCTTGTGTTGTATTTTCACTTTATTACTATTTGAAGTGCTGCATAAATATTTTACACATTGCCTCTAGGTTAAGCCTGACTGCTTTGTGCAAAGTTACCACAAGGATAAGCACAGGTTAATTTGAGGTCGCTTGTGAGTTCTTCCTAACAGAAATTGTGGTTGCTGCTTGAGTAGGGCTTCACCTGCCTTAACCAATAACCCAGTTTCCTACGGGGCCCTATGTGTTCACATTTCAAATTATTCAAGACTAATTTTGTAACATAAATCGTACTCCATGTTCTCAAGTAAGCGATCCCACGACACTACCACATGCACATTACAGCAGCTGAGAGAGAGTGGGCTTCCTAGCAATCACATGTAAGAAAATTGACAGCCGAACTAGGCCAAAAAGCACTCAATATTTGGCCTCAATCACAGTATGAATGAAGGATGCAAAAGCTGCCCAACAGCTGAAGCATGTAAAGGTCAGATCCATGGGTATGACCCACACACATGTTTCCTGAAGACATAGAACAGTGTCTGATGCCGGTACCCACTCTGAAGGCCAAAGTCAACGATGTGCATACAGGACACAGCCGGGACCACAAATAAGCTCTAGGGATGAAAGTGTCCACAAAGTGCTCTTATACAGTGCTTAATTAAAAAAATTTAAAAAAACATATTAAGTAGTTCAGGACCCAAACTTTTTGGTGCTGCTGAATGGTGGGGTTGCTGACTATCAAGCTAGCCTAATCCCCCATGCTTCTTTCCTCCACCAACATCCACATTTCTTTCTCTCATTCTTGATTTTTCATTTTGGCACTCTTTTCCTTTCTTTCTCTTCCTCGTTCTTTCTCCCTTACTACCTTATTCTAGTTAGAACTTCTGACGATGAAAAATATATCTTGGTTCCAAAAACCGGGTGTCCACCTTCTGCAATCAGCAGCACATACTAGGCAATGGCCTTTAACCGGAGAAAAGGACAATCGCAATCGAGAGCCATCTTTTACGGCGCAATGGTCCTTAGTGCCAGCAGCATCAATGAAATTACACAGAGACAACCATGTGTAACTACACAACGGTGGGGCATGATCAGCTAAGAGACTTTTGCTGGAAGTACATGGCAAACAGCAACCGTTTGTTTATATTTGGGAGGGATGACAAGTGGTCTTAATCACTGAGACTGTATCAAATGGCAGACTCCCCAAGTAGCACCCCAGATACCCTGACCCAGATCCCTAGTTGCTTGGGACCTAGACAATCATGCAACTGAGAGTCATAGATAAGTGAGGCCAGCTAAAAAAAATGGCCTAAAATGTAAATGAATCCATTTCGAAGAGTACTCTAGGAAACCTGTGACAATTGCACGTTTCAATGGGTGCACCTAGGAAGGTTTGGTAAAAACCAAATTGCAACTAGGTGGAGACAGTTCCATATGCTAATTTGAGCATTTCAACATGCAAAAAAGGTTTTTGCACTAGTGTAGTGACCTTTTGTTTTACATGACAATGCATACACTAAACAATAAGAACGAAAGGTGATGGTAGAATGATAGAAAAATTATTGCAAACGATTGTTCGTGTGCTCGTTGGAAAGTGATCTCTCTGTGAGAGGAAAAGATCACGCAAAAGGAATGTAGTTACCCTCACACCGTTTGGGACAGTGGCGTAACGAAAGTTGAAGGGGCCCCCTGCAAGGTGCACAGAGGGGACCCTGCTTCGGATTTAATCCAGAGCTCTCCGGTGTGAGTACAGTGCTGAGGGGGCCCCCTGCAGCTAGGGGGTCTCCCGCACTGCGGGAGAAGCGGGGCCTGTGTTATGCCCCTGGTTTGGGAAGTCACCCAGACTCTGGGAGAAGAGTGCTGGGTGACTCTCGGTGCAAGAGGCACCATTCCACAGAATCTCACTTGCACCCTAGTTAATAATAAAGATATCAATACAATCACAAGAGAGAACAAAGGGAATAGAGCAAGAAACACTGAAGACAGGAACTCGGCTCATGGAAAAGCAGGTCTGGATTCTAAGAAATGTGGCAGGACTAAACTCATAGTCTGCAGGAGTGAGAACACTGATATCCAAGAAAGAGACGCTAAAACACAAATTGGGAGAGGACTGGAGCAAACAGCAGACGGAAAAGAACAAGAATCCAAGGAGCATATTATCAAGAACGGAGTTAAAATTATCGCCACTTTAGCGGCAGGAAACTGCCACTACAGCAGCTATAATGGGCTTGATAATATGCCCTAGAGAATTCCAATAGAAGCCCATGTTCACACCAGAATTGGAATTCTCAAGGGCATATTATCAAGCCCATTATCGCCGCTTTAGCGGCAGTTTCCTGCCGCTAAAGCGGCGATAATTTTAACGCCGTTCTTGATAATATGCCCCCAAGATTATAAATCTGCACTGCAACAAGGGATAGGGAGTATGCAGGCGGAATGAGAACCATTGGTAAAAGGAAGAATCGTGAGTCAGTAACAAAGAACAGAAACAGGTAAGACTGAGTAACAAAGAAAGAATTAGGGAGCAAGGAGGGAAAGGAAAAAACAGGGTGCAAAGAATAAAGGAGTAAGCCTGGAATCAGAGTAGCAAGCCAGCTTTAGGAGAAGCAGAGCCTCAACAGAAAAGCCTTATGTGAGACGCTGCACACACTGAGCTCAGAGGGACTAAATAGCCAGAAGCTCAGGGGAGGAGCACAGATGCAGAGAGTGGGTCAGGTATGTGTCATCTTCTAGGTGTTGAGAATCAGGGAGCCACCAATGAAGGGAAGGCAACACCGGGCTTGTAGGAGTGAAGTCTCTGGAAACCAGTAGGCACACAATAGGACTCAAGGAAACAAGGAACAGCTTATGGAATGGAGTTGTCAATATGACAAGTTGAAGAAGCAAATCTAGATTGGTCAGTTTCACTCTAGGGGCATATTATCAAGCCCATTTCCGCCGCTTTTGCGGCTGTTTTCGGCCGAAAAGCGGAGATAATACCATCGCAGTACTAACAAGGACACGCTAGCACGTGTTTCCTTGTCTTAGCACCCGTTCCAGTTACGCCGTGCCAAGCATCGCTAATGAGATGCAAAGAGGGCATTCCCGCGCACACAACAGGGATAAACTTGCCAACCGCACATCGCGGTATTAACAAGCCCATGCCCTGACACCCATAGCGATATTGAAACCCGCGCAAACCCCGGTTATCGCTGTAAGCTAAAGTCTGATAAATTTCAGACTTAGCTATATGTGTAAAGGGGGTGGATTGTCAGGCTACGACCGCCATGGGCTATCAATTAGGAATTCCCTATCGCTGCAGGAATAGCGTTGGTTTTCCAGCGATATTCCCGCATTTCGCTATCGCTGGATTTTTATCGCCTGGGTGATGAGCGTTGTTAATAACGTGCTAACTTGGCAATAATTAAAATCGCGGTGAGCGTGCATAGCGATATTTATCGCATTTTCTTGTTAATATGCCCACTGGTGTTAGTAAGAAAAATGCTGAACAGAGATTCACCTTCTGGACATGATCTGGGCAATTTTTGGGAACAGAAGAGACTACATGTATCACTTGATGGTAAAGTGGAAACCAGGACTGGAACGTAATGTGGAGCAAGGTGTGCAAGGTGCTGGAGAGTGTACTGACATAGTCAAGCCTAAACGCAGCGCCTAGCAGGGCCTATAGGAATGCCACCTGATGGCCGGATGATGAAATCCTGGTAATCTGGTCCAATAGGAGCTGGTTTTGTTGTTGCAGAGAAATACTGCTCCGCAGCATTTCATTATACTCTTGAGTAGAAATAAAGCAGTTAAATCTGTTTTTATCAATTTTGCCTCAGGAAGAAACTCTCCCCTCTCCCTCCAAATGCCCCAGTATGTTGTAAGAACTATGGGGCATATCAACAATGGCTTTATCTCTGCTTTTTTGGCTTTAAAAGCCAAAAAAGCTGAGATAAAACTAGCACCCTATCAACAACAGGGCGCTAACATGCAAATTGGCATGTTAGCACCCTTTTACTCTACGCTTCCCCTTGCATCTCTAATGAGATGCAAAGGGGGCGTTCCAGAGTAAAATAATAGGAGAAATGTCGCTAAGCGACATTTCTCCTATTATCAAGAATGTCGCTAACCCTGTTAGAGACAAAAAAAGCAGCGCTAACCGCGGTTAACGCTGCTTTTTTACGTCTGGTATTTTTCTGACTTAGCCATGATATCCTATGGAAGGAGGATATCATGGCTAAGTTTGCCTGTCCCTATCAACAAGGTAACGTGAGATTATCGCTGGGTTTCCAGCGATAATCTCACGTTGGCCTGTTAGCGTGAGGATTTTTATCGCTAATTAGATAAGCGTTGCTAATAGCACGCTATCTCAGCGATAAAAATTCACGCTGGCCGGCGATAATTATCCTAGCGCTAAGTGCGCTTAGAGATAATTATCGCCGGTTGTTGTTGATATGCCCCATATGAGTGCTTGGTTCAACGTGGGGATGGTTTTAGATTACTTCCCAGACCTACTTGTACCTCCATAGAGCCAACCAGTCTGAATTCTGACATACGAAATGTTAGCCTGTGTGGTTGTTGGCCCTCCTGGTGGCTATGCTGTTTAAAATGCTCTTCTTTCATGTTCTGAAAAAAGACAAAAAAATGGCAGCTCTTAAAAACAAATACGACTTTTCAATGTGTACGGAATGACTTAACATCTGTTTTGATGGCTGATCCAATATTTTCTGCCAAGTGTCAAAATGTTCCTTTATGTTGCTCGGACAATGGCTGAACTTCCTGACGCGCAGCTACTGGTCGCTGTAAGGCACAACACAAGGGAGGTATTTCGACCACAGTTACCAAGGCACAGTGGGAAAAAAACAGAACACAATGAAAAAAAAATCAAGCTAGCCACAGATATGATGACATTTCTAACACAATACTTGGCGTTGGGCAGAATTTACAAATGGCGCCGTGACGCTGTCTTTCTTGATCCAGTATTAACCGCACACAGCCTGCGAGGCCTCTGTTTACAGCAGTGCACCAATTTCATTTGCAGGCTGTCAAAGGACGACCTGTGGGGGGTCTATTTAAGGGCGGCACAAACTGAAGCAGCTCTCCAAAAGACGGAAGATTATTTTTTTCTGGAAAGAGAAAAAAAATGTGCTCTGAGAGACTTGCGTCCTATTTTTTCCAGTGGCATGGCAAGTAGCTCCTGCCTCTGTGTAGTAGTCCGTATGAATGGAAAACTCAGAACCCTAAAGTGGCAACCTAAGACAAAACAAAATGAGTAGGCTTTCCTGTGTGCCTCGTGCCATGTCTGTCTTGCATCTGGGCAGCAAGACCCCGTCTGGAAAAAAAAAAACACAGCCGGAATGCTGCAGGTGGCACTTTCACTGGCAAGCCGTCTGCTCGGAACATCTGATTTCTATTGAACGCCTGGGAGAGAAAAGTGGTTTCCTTAGCAATGGAAAGTGATTTTCTGAGGTCACCTCCTTCCTGTTCGAGTTCCCTTTCATTTTATCAGCGTGGCACTGCCTCAGACTGCGGAACTGAACACCCTGGGGGAGCATTTCTTAAATGGTCCCCACAGAGGGCCCAGACGGCATGCTATTAATTATATATATTATTAAAGCTGCATGACCCCCCTAGGGACTATCATTCTGTACTCTTGCTGTACCTGGGCAGCATAATACACCTCCGGCCTCCTCAGACCAGTGAATCTTTGATCAAGTGCGTTCATTCTTAGGTCCAGCCTACGGGCTGCTTCAGCTGCATTTTGTAGGCGACTTACTGTGACCAATAATATATGTAAATTGGGCTTTAGGCCAGTCCTTATGATTTGGTTGATTTCTTGTCTCTCTCACTTCTCTGCTCTTGATTCTATGCCTTTACTCTCTATTATTGTAGTTGTCCAACCCAAGGAGCCTTTCAGTCTCACTGTGTTTTGATTGGGTGGCCTGTATCATTCAAATGAAGATGTCAGACCATGCATTGTGATCCATATTTGGGGCTATTTTCTCTCCCTCCGCATTTACGTGCTTCCCCTGTCTCCTCCTACTCTCCTCTATTTATTAAAAACGACACCCCGCTCCCTTGCTCCCCAGATCTCTCGTGCTCTGAGTGTCTCCCACTGCTGTAGCGGGAGCAGGCAGTCATCTTATAATGACATTTTAACCATTCCATTATGGCGTTCCATGCAGATGCATGTGCATGCATGCACATGTGGCATTTTCAATGTATTTTCTTATGCTTTATGAAGATAATGCTGTTCAAAGATGGCCGCTGGAGATTTGCGTGTTGCCATAGCTGCTATCTTCCAGTTTAGTTCAGTTCAGTTCAAGTTCTTTATTCTGGTACACAAAGTATTCATAAAAGCACATACATATACAATTAAAACAAATACATACATAGTAATATGCAATGTATAAAACCAATCTTTTAAAAATAATCTTTGTCTTCAATACAATCTGGTAGCAGCTTAATCAATTAATCCAGATTAATCAGCATTCATATAGCTACTGGCTCGCACTGCCATTCTCAAAAAAGTGCCTACGTGAACACTCACCTCTTCATCAGAAAGTTGATATAACATATTAAAAGCTACTGTGAAATCATTAATATTACGTCTCTTTATAAGGGGAAGTAGGACCTGCTTAGTGAGTGTAATGAGTAAAAGCCACAAAAAAATAGAAAATGCAGTGTTGTTTGCCCAGATCTTCCATCACAGGGGCAAGGTGTTAGATCAAGATTTATTTGTAAACCCAGAGGGAAGCAGAGTAGGTATTTGATTGTTCCTGCCCTATATCAGAGCAATAAACTGAGCCGCCAGTTACCCGTTTGCCCAAACAGATACCTTGTAACTGGGCTAACTGTTGTAATCTTCGGATAGGCTGCCACAGTCGACTTCCTCGTCTTCACAATCATTCTTTCAGTGTGAGCGAAATCATGCAAAGCTTGCTGAAGATCTTTTTTGCTAATACAAATGGAGTGCTCAGGTTCCGAAAATACTTGCCGATAGCCAATCTTTCGAAGATTTGCTTCCACTCCTGCTAACCAGGGGACCGCGAGACCCTAGTCACAACTGAGACAGTCTTTAATGATATCTCTTGTTAGACTAGCCTTTGTATTTTTCCACACTGCTAACCATAATGAAGGGGGGTCAGCTTTAATAAAATCTTCTTTATATGAAAAGCCTTGACAATGTGGCAAATAAAATGGGTTGATCAGAGGGGGATCGCTAAGACCTTTATGCAGAACCTATTTTCTTCATTTTGGATAGAGTCGCATTTTCAAATCCCCCAAATCTCTGCGCTATATGTCCTTGTTGGGACACAGTGTGTCTTGTAAATTTGCAACAGGGGTACAAGAACTCCCCCTCCCCTGGGCTGAGGTAAGCTAAAGAGTGTGGCACTAGTATTAATCATTTTAGATCTGCAGTGGGTAATGTACGCTGACCATGAACCTGTAGCATCAGAAGTAAGTCTTAGGTAAGGAAAAGTGCGAGGGCATTTTAATTTGTTCTCACCAGTTGCAAGAGTGGACAGCTGACATTGTCTGGGGCAACAGGACATGATATAAGATTTAGCATAATTTGTGTGCATGTCTAAGTCACCCATAAAGTCCAAAAATCCATGTTAGAAGTGCAAGGCTCTTGGAATGCATGCCATCAACACTGCATTGTCCGCATACAGTAGAGTAGGAAGGGGGTAGTCTTTGACTTTTGGGACGTCAGGAGCAATAGTAAATGGGCTGGGGTGGAGATTATTAATATATAAGATAAATAAAAGCGGGGCTAAAACACACCCCGGTCTTACTTCTCAAAAAGACTGCTTTATCATTAGAGACCTCCCCGTGAGTGCCCAGTCTGACTTGTGCCTTCATGTCCGTGTGCAAATATGCTAAAAAGTGCACCAGTGCTTCATCCATACTGCACAAAAGAAGGTAAGACCACAGCTTTGAATGACTTACAGAATCAAATGCTGCTGTCAAATCCATAAAAGTCAAATACATAGAATATTGTCTGGCCCCAGTATGTTTCCCTATAATCAAGATCACATTTAGACACTCTTTGATGGTGCTGACCCGACTTTGGAATTCATATCGGCAAGGGTGAATAATGTGCTTCTCCTCTGTATGATCCTTAATCCTGTTGTACAGAACCTTTCCTAATATTTTTAATGCTGAGTCTATTAAGGACATGGGCCTGTAACAACCCGACTGCAAACGTTCACCCTTTTTGAAGCTAGGCACTATAGTAGAGGTTGGCCATGAGGTCGGCAATTAGGAGTGGACAAGATTGTTAAAAACATTTGTAAATAACGGCACCCAGAAATCAGGGTTAGTCTGCTATCTTTCAATGTGTTTTCCTATAACATAAGAAAATCCATTCAAAATGGCCAACATGGATGTGCTGAATCCACAGTGGCCATCTTTGAATGAATATTTTAAAGCATAGGAAAATCCATTCAAAGGTGACGACTGTAGATGAATGGGCACTTAAATGCATTTTCTTAAAGTATAAGAAAATCAATTCAAAGAACTCCGCAGCTTGTGCATGTGCATGTGCATGGCGACCATTTATGGAAAAAAAACAAGCATTGCAGAAGCCAGTACGCTTCACGGGCAAGACCAACTGATTTTCCTTCTGGTAATGTTTATTAAAAGTGATCTAAAACCACCCTCATATTGAACCAAGGAATCATAGTGGGCAGGCCTGCTGGGGCCTTTGAACAGTGAGTGTAGGGCTTCTCCATAAAGCAATCGAAAGAGAGTGCTTTTGTACCTTTCTCCAGTTAGGGTATGGTGTTTGTCTGCTAATATGACAGATTTGACATGTGGCCTATTTAGTTCATTTGGACAAATCAGTGGCACGAAACATATACAGTTGGAATGGCTCTTAGTGTAGTCAAACACTTGCTTCAGAGAGGATAGAGGAAGCTCATTACCAGTCAAAAGGGGGTACATGCCACCCTACATTTATTATACACGTGAAAGGTGTAACATGTTTCATTAAGTGGGTCCCACTTAGGAGAAAAGGGCAGAAAAAACCTCCTTGGCAATGTTGATAATTCTTGATAGAAGAGGTGATACAGTTGACAAGCAAGGCACCCAAACCATACTGACATCAGGCTTAAGAAAGAGTCCAGCATAATGCATTCAAATAAAAAGGATAAAACTAGAACCCTGATGCTAAAAAAGAAGTCAAAATGCCAGGGACAAAAAATCCTAGTAGGGGGTGATGAACATAATGAAAAATATGGGAATAAACGTGTTGCAAAACATCCTTCCCTGACTAAACCTCCTTACATATGAACGAGGCCGGAATTACATCAGAGGAGAAAGGTTGGAACCATTTTGGATTGGAATACATTTGAGGTTAGACATGTCCACTGCTTCAGAAGGATGGTGTTTCCCAGAACTGGCTGTCATGAGAAGACCTCCATGTTAAACATCCTCCCTCTCCTACATGCTTGCACATCTCACCAGCTGTTTCCTTAGCCTGGCACTCTACTTGACATGCAGGCCAGTCCTCAGGCTGACCACAGCTGCTAAAATGCTGTTACTTGCTGGGCAGAATTAAAGAAGGCTGCTAACTTTGTGATGAGCATGAGGAAATAAAATGCTCTTTCTTCTATTTCATGGACGCATGGTCCCCAAGTGTAACATCGACTAATAGAGTGAAGGTCTCATTTCTGAAATGCAGGTCTGACCAGGTAATATCACCCTTCTGATTCAAAAATACCTCCTGCCCTGAAGGATGTTGATACCCTGTACATTGGCCACCATGTCTAGTCTTGGCAATGGACCATGAATATGCTGAAACAGCTCTGTACCTACTTCCAATTTACTGTTTATTGCACAGGCCGCACTACTTGCACTCATGTACCACTGGAGAGACCGTAGATTAATAAGGAGTTTTACTTGATGGGCCACCCAGAGGGAAGGCCACTGGAAGGGCACCTCAGCTCCTAAGAGCTACCTATGCTTTCTGATCTTACCAGATTTCACCATGGAAATATAATACTCCATCTCCCAAAAAAGGTTTCCAAGTCTCAGGAAGGTCTCGTAAACACAAAATCATGCCATTACCTGAATAGAGATAAAGACTGCTCCAGTTGTTGTGAAAGCAGTGGGGATTCAGGGCTCTCTCCTGAAAAATCCTTAAGACACCAAATTACACTGGAATACCTGCACTGGTATGAAGTCATGTACTATGTGTTAAACAAGCACTGGTCCAAGATGGTGATGGAATCTTGCCCAAATGAAGATTTGTTTTACTTATCAATTCAAAGAATAGGCATAGAAACCTGAGATTGTTGAATGTTCCCAGGCATATTTCTGAATACTGTTGTGAATTCCTAAGATTTGTAAATCTGCACTCATGTGAAATTGTAGATGCAATGTGCAGGTCTGAGAGTTAAGGACCTGGATGAGACGCAACATGTCTCATACAGGGCGTGAAAAAATATGATCTCATTACCCTGCCCAACCCTAACCATCTCCAAAACCATCTGCATCATTTACAAAGCCATCACCACCAACAACCCTGCTTATCTTGCACACAAGCTCACAGGACACCTGCAGTAGGGACACCATCAGACTACAGACTAGGAAAAAAACAAGGCAGCAGGCCCTTTCCATCTATGCATCCGGGGCAACAACCATTACAACGCAGTCATCACAACACACTACCTTTACAACGCAGTCATTACAACACAGCTGCATTTACATCGCATGCCATTACAACGCATGTCATTACAACGCATGTCACTACAACGCTTGCCATTACAGCAAATACCATTACAACGCATCCCATTACAACGCATTATAAGGTAAGTAATGGGGATTTTTTAGTTTTAGGGTGGGTATGGGTTTTGGGGTACATGGGGATAGTGTTTTTACCTCTACACTATCCAACACGTACCCTACTGTTGCACTCGCTGTATTTGGAATAGTAATTTTTACCCCTACACTATCCAACACTTACCCTACTCTTGCCGTAAAAGTGTTATGCGTTGTAATGGAATGTGTAGTAAATGTAGTTTATAAAAATGCGTTGTGATGGCATGCGTTGTAAAATCATGCGTTGTAATGGATGCTGCGATGTAAAAACCGCATTGTAAAGGCATGCGTTGTAATTGTTTACTTTGTAACATCATATATTCTGTATCCAGTATCTGGAACAAGTTCCCTGTATCCATCAGGACTACCCAAATGCTGATCCAATTTAGAGAAGAGGTGAAGGTGTACCTCTTTAAAAACACTAAATCACAGTGCATTCAGAGTTCACTAACCAGCTATCCCTCCTATCACTTGTTGACGTTATGCTGGACTTTGACTATCTACAGCGCTCCACTGCCTTTTGACTAGGCTTGCACTATAGAAATACCACACACTTACCCACATACATATTTAAGAATCAAGTCAATTGTATTTAAAGTTCAATTGTAGTTAAATGAGTGCAGGCCATGGCAGGGGTGATACATCTTGTATTGTGATTTGTTTGAAATGTTCCAAGGAGGGATAGTGAATGATTATCTATTTTGTCTCTAGAGTGCCATTATCAAATGAGGGCGCTAGTTTCGAACCTGGTAGTACTTTGCTCATTTGCTTCCTTACAGGTTATTGGGAGGCAGTTTCTATGTTGTTGCCTCATTTGAGTGAGGCACGTATTAGCAGGCCATGCCATTTCTGGAGTTTTTCTCATGGCAAATGTGTTAATGTCATATATTGGAACCATAACTTGTCCAAGCTCGCCTTTTCATCATACAACCAGCACCCAGGAGGGTAGGTGCACACAGTAAGCATGTTAGAGGCGGGTGTAAACATTAAACATCCTAAATCGACCCTTCATTATGCATCCTACATTTGGTAGAAGGCATTTAGAAAACAATTGAATGAACGCTTCATAGGTACACCTTCACAGGTGCTTCCTGCAAGTCGTGTCAGCCAGGCCACCAAGAAGGCCCTACACCCCCATGTTTTGCACCAGTCCTGGTACAGTAACCACCAGGAAGGTGGACCACAGATTTGTACCCGCTCTGATGCCTGAAGTACCAACTAAACTGCCAACTTATGAAGCAGTACTACCATGCTAGGGAAGACCTTATGGGTACCTGTCACAGAGACTTTCCTTTTACAAACATTTTAGGGCAATTGCTCCAACTGGAAGTGAACCATGAGTACAGATTTTAGGTTACAATATTATGTTAAATGAGACACAAATGTTCTGGGTTTTCTTTTTCCAAGCAATTTGTGAATTGTTTATGTTGAAGTGAATCAAGAATACAACTTTTAGAATACTGTAGTTTGTAGACTGGGAATATTAAATCCTCATGGTCTGGGACATAGGATTAGGCTAACAATACAGATCAGATGGGCCATGCTGTTGTAAAAGAAAATAGGCAACAGTATGCAGCTTTTTATCTACTACCGATTTAGTATTTTGTGCATTAGCAAGTCACTACGTGCAACTGTCTAGTATCAAGAAAGACTTCAATTATTTTCAAATATTTCCAGCAGTGAGGAATGACATGCGCACCAGAGGACCAGTATAAATGTCTGTCATGTTTGCAGGGGACAATGAGGAATTATAAGCGCAGAGAGATGCTTGCTGCACCTATTTCCATATGTATCATGGTCTTCTGTATATTTTCCTCACTAAATCTTGCCAAGTTTGACCTGCTGAAATTCTCAATAGAAATTGCAGGAGGTGCAGTGTTTGATGCAAAACTTTCCAATCCTAGCACAAACCCCTGTTTGCATAGGGTTTGGAATTAACCACTTAATTGAGAATCAAGGACTAAATTGGCTCATTCAGGCGGAAGAGTGTCATGCCCATCAAGGGCCCAAATAATGCAGGCAAGCGCCTCAGGCAGCCCATGGCAGGACAGAATGTTATTTTTGGGAAGTTCGCCTAGTGAATCTGGGTAAAGTATTTTCTAGTTTATAAAACCTTACATACTTTAATTAGACACTTTCACTAGCACTTTGAAGACATTTTGGAACTCTATTCATTCAAGCAGGAGCAATTTGCAGGTGAGACCTAAAGCAGATGATATGGTTTGATAGAAGCCCCTGGAGTCAAAGCCTTGTAATCAGTAAAACATTAAGGTAGAGAGGCAGCACCTTCTGTGTCCAAAGCAGGATTCATAACTGTTGGATCCGTATGATATGTGAATGTATTGTCATGGATGACAAGAGTAAATCACAGATTAGGAATACATTTAATTCCACGTGTAAATTCATGTTCAATTAAAAATTGAAAAAATATCATGCACATCTAAATGAAATGGGGTCAACAACATTTTTCTGAAAATATCAGCTGGATATGTATGCCATTTTTTAAATGTTCTCCAATCGTATTGCTTATTCTAACTCCAATCGATTTATATCAGCTTGTAATGCCATAGTTGAATGCACACATTACTGTGGTTGAGACAGAGGGATTCCATGTGCACGCATTTCAAATAATAGGAACAATCTTCTGGAAGACACCAGCCATTTTGCTTGTGTCAGCTGACCATTTGGAACAGCATAAATTCAGCTAGGGAGAATAAATGCCTGGCAGACTTTACAGCGAAACCAGATGCCGCACTTTAGATGGAATGAAATGGTGTTAAATCTTTACAGTGGTCTGTAAAAGTTTTAGAGTAACTGGAATCCTCTCTGCAATGGTGAGCTCCTGCAGTCTGCCTGACACAAAACGAAATAAAGGTTTTACTGTTTTTGTAGGCCCATTGTCAAAGGGGACATATATACACATCAGTGGGGAGCCATTATCAACTATCTACATGATAATTAACCCATTCAGCTTCACTGTTGCCGCTTTTTCTTTTGTTAAAAAACAATTTTCTTTTAAAACCATCTTTCGAAAAATCTTTTTACTTGTTATACCATGACATTTTATCCAAAATCTCTTCACAATGATAACTTTTTATTCACATTTACAACAAAGTACAAGTCCCATGAATACTTCTTGATACTGTTCAAAAAATCTTTTTGCCCGTTATACCAGTACATTTCATCCTACATTTCTTTACAGTGATAACGTTTTAATCATATTTGAATGAATGAATAATTCTTGATACTCTGATACAGTCACAGCAAACACACATGTCATTGCTCACCAACCTCGTCTTCAGGGCTCATGTGAGGAAAGTGAAGGGAAAAGTAATTAGCGGGTTCAAAAAAAGGACCGTCCAGAAGGCCTCATAATCAGAGCATGATAGATTGTGTAGATGTGTATTTTTTTCTCGATGAGTTGCTGTCATAATAGTTCCATATAAATTGTTGATCTTTCAGCACAAGATAACTGTCAAATCCATTTAATGATATCATGTCCACATCATATTGCGATCCATCAATCTATATCATGGTTTTATATTGCACCTTGAATCCACATGATGTGACTCTCAACCTCCTTTCCCAAGAAACCAAAAGATTGTCAAATGGATGTGTGGTGCTAGGGAAGCCAAAATAAGTGTTTACAATGCGCAGCTAATTTTCTATTAAACAGTTGAGTTACTTGTACTGTGTCTACTTTATTGCCTGAAACTCAATAAAACAAAGTTAAACATAAACAGTAGAGTTACATATGTGTCTACCCCTGGAAATTGGAAGGCATCCTTTGGATTTAACAATGGTCAATTTTAATGAGACAAGATTCACATTATTTTGCATCTTACTAAATTTTTCGCTGTTGCCACTTGCCACATACAAAAAATAGAAATGCTGTACTTGGTGAGAGCTTCATTGATATTCATAAGCATTGAATAGATCTGACCACAGCCTGCTTTATAAATATATACATGTATTTGTGATACATGTTTGCATACTTTTGATGATAAAGACCCATATTTCAGAGGGGCTTGTGAAATCTTCTATAATTCACAGAATTTACAGCTACAGACCACTCTGCAGAATGTAAACCTTGTCTGTTTTTTAATTAGCATACCAGTCATGAAAAGTACACCTAACCTGAATATTCTAATTCCAATTAGCACCTTGCAGAGAAAGGCTTCAACAGTCTCTACCTTCAACAGACTGAATGTGTTTTTAAGAAAGCAGATCTAGGTTTTTTTTTAATTACTGTATATTTGAACTGCATTATTTAATTATTTTACAGAAGATAATTGTATACAATATTCTCGCACTTCATTTGCTGTTTTCAGTATACATTTCCCCATTTGAAAACACCCTTTTCAAACTACTTTTGCCATATAGACCTTTATTAGGAAACTTCCTAAGTTTAATATGTGCATAGTGATTATAATATTTGCAGACCATTCAACCTGTTCCTTGTTGTTTATAATATCAGAAGAACCCTCATTGGCAATTCAAGACCATATTAAATGGTTACAGTCATGCAGGCGCGGCTCCTCTGCTTTTTTCATAGCTGCGGGGCTGGTTTAGAGCGGGGCGGGGCTGATGATACGCCCCGTGGTTTGCACACTCCCTAAGTGCACATGACTGTTTGGCCGGCCATCTTGGGCCGACCAAGCAGTCATGCTTGCTTTGCATGTTCCCCACCAGGCTGATTTACACAGCCTGGTGAGGAACATTCATAGCCTCTCTGGACCCGTTTGAGCGCCGAACTACGGCGCTCATCTCATTCACAATGCTGCATTGCAGCATTAAGATTGGCACAGGGAAGCCCGGGAGCCATGTGCTTCCTGCTGCCGGGATTGCAGGCAGAAGGAACCTGAACAAGACGGGGGAGAGGCGGCGGATGGCAAAAAGGTAAGTTGTATAGTTTTGAATAATTTTTTTAAATTTTCTTCCCCCCACCCTGCGTTCCCTGCCAGCCACTACTGCAGTCACTCTTAGAAACGAAACAGCTACCCCAGGAATGCATTGAATGGCTGGAATTTGGCAGACGTATGGGTCAGAATAACACATAGCAGACTGCACAAAACCTGCCTTTTTCATGTTTCAGTGTGAAAACTGAACTATTCTGTGAAAAAATATGTTAATGTAGGATGCTTGTGTTTTGCTCCCAAGAACATACACATTGCTAATTAGATTGAGGATTCTGTTTTTTAGGATCCAGCATACAGGAAATGGACAACGCAGGCAATCTTTTATAGTGTTGCTATGCACACAATATGTACACAGACACCGTTGCGTGTAGTTTTAAGTTACTTTATTTAGGAGAGGTGAAGTCTGTCCAGTCCCCGCGATAGTGCCTTCCCCCTTGTCGTGTCACAGCGCGCTCTCCCGTCAGGCACCACGTTGCAGTCATGTGGGTGCCTGACAACTAGACTGAAACACCACATATCTCCCCCTTTAATAACAGCAAAATGAGAAGAACAGAACAGTGCAACCGTTCATAAATGTCCTGCTGCCTGAGCAATAGGAGGGGTTTGTCGAGGGGAGTTTCACCCATGGGGAGAGAAAGAGAGAGAGAGAGATATAGAGAGAGAGAGAAAGAGAGATGAGGAAGGGGCTGTCAGAAGGTTACGGTGAAATACACGGGGACAAGGTTACATTTCAAATTCGCTGTATTTAGTGGGATGCACCACTAACCTTCCTGTGCGGGTGCGTGTGCCGGAGGCCTGCTCCCCTTGTGTCCCAGCCGCCTGTGATGTGGTCTGTGTGGTGCTCTCTGCTTGATTCTGCTTGTGTGCACTCGGTGCTCTCGGTTCGGTGCCCGAGTTGCTTGCGTCATTGGCCTGCTGGAGTGGAGTGTGCTGTGTGGGATCTCTGTTGGTACTTGGCTCAGTGTGACCACCTGTCCCCCCCTTGTGCCGGAATGGCTGGAGTTCCCTGGTGGACAGAAATCATCGGCTACTCTTCCTCTCGGTCATACCCAGCTCCCTCCGCATAGCTGTCCATGGCCCACTGGAGGACCTTGTTACACTTTGCCATGCGGCTGTGTGACCAAACCTTTACATGACTGAGGAGAGCGGAACGTGAGTAGAGTTCTTTGATTTGTAGGGGCTTGCTGTACTTGCTGTCCCCTTTCTTGCAGAGATGGCCCAGCTTCACCTTGACCCAGTCTCCTACTGCCGAGACTTCCCGCACTCCGTGCCTCCGGTCATAGTGTTCCTTGTAGATTTTCTGAGCTTTGGCTATGTTGCTTCTGAGCACCGCCGGGGACCACTTGCTTTGGAGCATCATATTCATCCAAACGAGGTTGTCCCTATTGAATGGTTCTCTTCCCTGTAGGATCTTGAATGAGCTGTAGCCTGTCAGTTTGGGCATTATGCGGTATGCCCAGATCCTGTGTTTGAGTTCTTTCTCCCAATTCTCGCCTGCGTTGATTGCGGCTAGGACTGAGCCCATGATGACACGGTTGAAGCATTAGGCCAGGCCGTTGCCTGCTGGGTGATACACTGGGGTGTGCTGCGTTTTGATCCCGTTCCTCTGAGTGAAGGCTTTCCATTTGTCCGAGGTAAACTGGGATACGTTATCCCAGGTGATGACCCTTGGGATGTCTTCCTTCAAGAAAGCGTTGTCGAGAAACACAACGATCCTGTCCGTGTCCGCCTTCTCACAGATCTCCACCTCTGTACCTGTCGATGAGGACAATGACATATTTGGGCACTCCCCAAGAATCCAGGATGGGGCCCAAGGTGTCGACAGGGGTTGGCAGGAGTGGTGAATTCATCCTTCGGGGGTCGTAGCGGAGTAAGGGATTTGTCTGCACTGGAGCAGTGCCGACACACTCTCACGTATTTTTTCACGGAGGAATCAATGGCTGGCCACCAATACGACTGCTTTAGCCTTCTTTTGGACTGTACGATCCCTAAGTGGCCTTCATGTACAATGTTGAGGACGCGGTCCCATAGTTTCTCTGGAGGTGCTACTTTGTCCCCTTGAAGTAGAAAGATAGTGTCGTCGCTGAGGGATAAGTTGTCCCGTACCTCCCAATACTGCCTGGTATCCTCTGCTACGTGCTTCTTCTCCGGCCCCCCCATCGTGACGAAGGTTTTGACTTTTGATAATGTCGGATCAGCCTCGTAAGCGGATGTCCATTCTTGTGCACTGATGTTGTGTTCGTGGTCTTCAGTGAATGCTACTTGGTATTCATCCCACTCACTGGGTACTGGTGCTGATTCCATGGCGGCGGAATGGCTAAGGAAATTCGCAACCTTGTTCTTCTGGACGGGTAAGTATTCCACATCATTAACGAATTCAAGGAGTTTGAGAGACATTTAGGCGATACGCGGGGTGGCTGTGGCGTGACCGCTGGATGTCAGGACCTTTATCAGTGGTTTGTGATCCGTGCGCAGGCTAAAACGGGAACCCCAGAGGTATTGTCGAAATTTGCTCATGGCCCAGGTGACAGCTAGCATTTCCTTTTTGATCAAACTGAACTTCTCTTCATTGGGAGCGAGAGATCAGGATGCAAAACCTATCGTAGTTTCCGTGCCGTCAGTCGATCGTTGCGACAGGATCGCTCCCAGCCCCTTTTTGCTTGCGTCCGTGGTCAGGATGCTGGGGGCCAAACAGTCAAAGCCCTGGAGAGGTACCGCCTCGCAAATGTCCTGTTTGATGGCTTCAAACTCACGGTTGGATTTGGGAGTCCAACAGAAGCTGGCTTTGTCTTTCAAAAGTTATCGCATGGAATGGGTTTTTGTGGCAAAGTTGCAAACAAATTTACTGTAAAACTCTGCTAGTCTGAGGAAGGATGTGACGTCTTCTTTGGTCCGGGGACGGGGTGCCGCATTGATAGCCTCTACATTCGTTCATTTCAGAAATATCCCCTTTTCTCCAATCTCGTGTCCCAGGTACGTTACGGTGCGCAGTCCAAACTTTCACTTGTCCAGTTCAGCCGTGAGCCCGTTGGCCGACAGAATACGCAACACATCCCGGAGAGTGGCGTTGTGTTCTTCTCTGGTCTTCCCCATGACAACTATGTCATCCTGAAAGTACAGGACATTTTTGCTGGCCTTGAATAGCACATGCATGAGTTTTTGGAACACTGATGCTGCGGATGCCAGACCAAAGAGCAGGCGTCGGAATCTGTAGCAGCCAAATGGGGTAATTAAGGAGGTCAGTTTTCTACTGGATGGGTGGAGCAGGATCTGGTGGTATGCCGCTCTGAGATCAATAGTCGAGAACCAATTTATGCCCTTGGTCCGAGCCAGTAGGTCATTAATGCGTGGTAACGGGAATTTGTCCACCAGGATGTTTTTGTTTAATTCTTGAAGGTCAATGCATAAACGAACCTTCCCGTTCGGTTTCCGCGCCACGACAAGTGGCGCCAACCACTCAGTGCTTTTGATGGGCTGTATTACGCCGCTTTCTTCAAGGCATTGCAATTCTTGTTGTACAGCGTCCCTGCAATTGAAAGGGATGTTGCGCACCTTGTGGCTAACGGGTATGGTGCCGTCCTTCAGTACTATCTTGTGCGTGAATTTGGATAGTTGGCCTTTGGTGCCACCAAAGACGTTGGGAAAGTCTCTCCTCAAGGTGTCCACATCCGGGGTGGATGTGTTATCTGTTATGAGGACTTGAATGTCACCACTGGGATTGAGTTGAATGCCTAGCGCGCCCTGGTCAGCCCATCCCAATAGTGAGGGACCCTTTTCAGCTACATACAGTTTGACTGTGGCAACCCTGCCTTTGAACTCAAATGTGAGAGGCCTGAACCCTACCATGGGGATTCTTTCACTAGTTTAAGTGACTGGGTGAATGACCGTGGGGTGTAGCTGGTGCCCTATGGTGTTGGCAAAGTCGGCGTCCCAAACCGCCCTCTGTATAAAGGTAAATGGGGAACCTGAGTCCGCAACCATTGAAACTTAGACACCCCCAATGGTCACTGTGCACATAGTTTTTTTTTTAGTGTTGCAATCAATGACCCAAACCTGGTCGTCAACGCAGAGGATGCAGTCTTCATCCCTTTCCCCCTCCCCCACATCGGGTTCAAAGTCATACATGACACACTTCACAGATGTGTTGCTGTGTCTCGGGTGGCAGACTTTACCAAAATGTCCCACTATGCCACAGAAGGAACACTTAACGCGATATGCAGGACAGCGTTTGTCGTTGGCCATAAGCGTGGAGCTGCCACATCTGTAGCAGGAACCCTTCTTGTCCTGGGTGAGTGGAGCTTGCGCTGGCGGATTTCGAGTGGGTCACTTGTTTTGTCGGTATGTTGTGGGAGTGGGAGGTTTGTCCCTCGACACAGTATCGTCACTCACTTTATAGATGGTGGGTTTCGTCTCTGCTTCCTTCTTGGCTGCCGCTGCGCACCGTTTGGATAGTTCGGATTTTCTGACAATGGCTGTGATCTCATGGACGGGTGCCTCGCCACTCACCCATAACTTTTCCTGTACGTTGGTGCTTGTCGTGTGCATTATTATTTGGTCTCGTATCAAGTTGTCGTGCAGGTGGCCAAATTTGCAGTTGATCGCCAATTTCTTGAGTGCAGCCACATAATCACCCACCGTTTCAGTCTCAGTTTGTTTCCGCTGGAAGAAAGTGTATCTATCAATAGCCGTGCAAATGACTGTCTGGTAGTGGCTGTCTAAGTCCTCCAACGCATTTTGGAACACATCTTCATCTGTTACGGCTCTCGTTTTTTTTACCATGTTCTCGTAGACTCGCAACCCTTCGGGTCCTAGGTTGTGCAGCAATATTTTCTTCCTGCGTTTGCTGGAGAACACTTCTTCCTCTTCATCTTCTAGCGCCAACAAGTAGTTGAGGAAGTACCCCTTGCAGTCGGCCCACTTCATCGCCATTTTGCCTAGTTTCAGGAGGAAGGGCACAGGATTTGTGAGCGAGAAGGTCTGGGCACACATTGCAATAGGCTAGGCGTGCCTGCCAGACAGTGAAGTCCCTGGACGTAAGCATGTGTTCCTTTGTGGACAGGACGGCTGAGCTGGAGGCACAGTGATTAGCAGTGGTGGAGCAGTACTCTGATTGGCTCCGTCCTGCTGGCAGGGGTGCTGTATTGGAGTCCTTAGAGTAGTGGTTCAGCACATGGCATATGGCATGTATGGGCTCCTGGGCTGATGGGATCAGCTTGCGCAGTGGACTCTCACTGCTGAGGGCAATGGATGGCCGGAGAAAAGTGCAGCTAGGCAGGATCCTTCTGAAGGGTGCTGGCGCTGCCTCATGGGCCTTCTGCGTCACTGGGATGTCATTTACACAACTGTGCGGCTGGAAGTGAAGGGCGCCGGTTCCTTACCGTGCACGTGAGAGCCGAGGAGCTGCCGGCAGAGATCAAAGGCACGTCGGAGACACACCGTGTAGAGTGTTGCGGGACGGCACTCCCCCTCACCTTGTAGTTGCGCCGACAGTGCGCGTTACAGCGGGAGTGTAGGCAGGAACTACTGGAGCATGTGGCGGCTGCAACGGCGGGGCTCAAGTCCGCTCATCGCCAGTTTATAGGGTTGCTATGCACACAATATGTACACAGACACCGTTGCGTGTAGTTTCAGGTTACTTTATTTAGGAAAGGAGAAGTGCATCCAGTCCCCGCGATAATGCCTCCTCCCATGGCACGTCACAGCGCGCTCTCCCGTCAGGCACCAAGTTGCGGTCACGAGGGTTCCTTACAACCAGACTGAAACATCACATCTTTCTGTGTCCTTGCATAGAATGTGCAAGTAAAAGTTGAATCTCACTACACAGTTCAGCATTAAAACAAGACTGGCAGGCCAGCATCTCTTAAAATAATTTATAGCTATTGTGAAAACAGACATTAGAGGGGCGGATCAACACGTTCTGCATGTTTCTTTCGTAGTTTGATTCGGGAACTGCCTGAAGAATCAATATTCATCCGCAAAAGCTTGCAAATAAAATTACTGTGTTCATCTAAATGAGGAGTATTTATTTTTTATTATCTGTGGATGAATGAGAGTTAACATTTCTTGGCTGAATGTATACGAAAAAGAATGGACTTTTCTTTGTTTCCAGTAACTGTGAGGCTGTAGCCGTAAAACGTTAAACTGGTCCTCGGTGAGAGGAATGCAAGTTCCCGCAAATGAAAGAGATCGAACGTGATCATTAAGGAATCTTCCCTTTAAGTTCTTCTGCTCAGGAACATCTTAAGAATTTGGGGGGCCCTGGGCCAAAGGTATTTGGGGGCCCCTGTTCGGAACATCTTTGAATTTATGATCCAATTTCTGCTCTATCATGCCCTCGTCGGCTAGGTCACTCACAGTGCAGAGCACGGCACAAGTCCTAAAAAAAGAAGTGGGGGGACTAACCTATTTAGGCAGAATGCAAGTGACATCACGGCGTGTGACATCACGATGCGTGACTCACGGCACATGACATCACAGCGCATGACATTACATGTGACATCACAGGCATTGACATCATAGGAAGTGGCATCACAAGCCACGACTTTTTTTGTTGTTGAAATTCATAAATAAAACTTGACAATAATAAAACTTGAATACAAACAGCACAGCATATTCAGCAGCATAAATACATATGGAATTAGACAAGCAGTACATTCTTGTATCGGCATACATTGACATGTCTCCACCAGCCAACTGATATCTAGGAATGGGCTCGGAGAGGACGGGGAAGCTATCTAATCCACCATTCCCAGCCATTTGCCCCAAATGTTCCGATGTTTGGCCGGAAGTCCCCTGGCTTCGTACAGTGATCTTTCCTGTGTGGCACACCAGTCTACTCCTCTATGCAATTTTGCTATGCTAGGCGGAACAGCCATTGCGATGTCTCTCTTGGCCACCACAAGGGCAGTGCCCAAGAATAATTTTCCGCTCTAGACCCCTCTAACCCGTCTGTGAAACCCAGTAGTATGTTCAAGGGGTTGTGAGGTATCTCCCATCCCAGCACCTCTCTAAGTTCCTTTTCCAGTGACTCCCAGTAGGAAAGCCACAACTTTAATATGTACGTGTGATGTAAAGTGCTCTGACACACAGCTTTGGGATGAGTAGCACTATACAAGAAAAAATAGTGGTACTTAAATTATTTCAACACCTTCTCAGGGGTAGTAAACGCTATATAAACTACATTTATTTTGTGTCAATACTAGGAAAGACCAACTCATCTGACATTCTTACAGTGCATGCAGATCTAGTAAACAGAGCCTGAACAAAGTGTAAAGTTGCCTCTCTTAAGTATGTGTGACGTGCTAACCTTTGTTTCCCTTGTGCTGCATTTGCTGCTAGGTGTGAGGCTCCTGACTGCTCCCAGTCAGGACACTCGAACAAAATGAGGCCTGATGACCCCTCAAATTACGCCTTTGTTGTGGGCCCGGCAGGAGTCTAAAATAAGAAAGCCCCATCCCCGCCTGCACATTGTTGCTTGTTGCAGATGGAAGGCGCTGCTGAAAGTGTTCCGGTGTTTGGAAATTACACTGGGACGAGTTCAGCACATTATTTAGTGGGGCCCAACTTCTTGGCAGGGTGGACGGCTTTCACCCTGTGAAAATAATGGGTGGGCATCGTCCATCCGCGTGTACCCCCGACTCGTACCCTGGTGCACAGGCACACTAATCCAAATCCTAAATGTGTTTACATCTAATATTCAGGGATAGTGAAGTGTATTTTCAATATTGTAACACAGCAGCAGCTCACTGCTACCTGCTGATTGGTTAGAAACGTAAATTGGAGCATGCCCAAGGGAGTGACAATTGTCATGAATGTTTCTCCCCAAAATCGCAAAATAAAATTGTTTGCCAAATTAAAGTGTCATTTTGTTGCTTTATATATTTATATTTTGCCTGGCTATAGCTGTCCAGAGATTTCTAGACAGACGGATAGCTAGACAGACAGACAGACTGACAGACAGACAGACAGACAGACAGACAGACAGACAGACAGACAGACAGATAGACAGATAGACAGATAGACAGATAGATAGATAGATAGATAGATAGATAGATAGATAGATAGATAGATAGATAGATAGATAGATAGATAGATAGATAGATAGATAGATAGATAGATAGATAGATAGATAGATAGATAGATAGATAGATAGATAGATAGATAGATAGATAGATGTACAATAATTCACTGCACATTGGTTGGGACTATGATTTCAAAGACTTAAATGTGGATCCCATTGAACAAGTAACTCTTCAATTTGATGGTACTCTCGAACCTTAAACCCTTGCGTGCGGGTTTATTTCTCCCGCTGTGCGGGAGAAATAAACGGCGTTCGCGAACACGACACTGGTTGAACAGGCATTAACCCCTTGTGTGCGCACGACGTCTCCCGGCCGTCGTGCATTACGGTGGGCGTGTGCGCACGACGGCCGGGAGACGTCGTGCGCACACAAGGGGTTAATGCCTGTTCAACCAGTGTGCTTCATTCTGCATTTGGCACTGCACATGCAAAATGATATTAGCAATGCCCATGGTTTTGCTTCATTACACCTTCCTTGTGCCTATTCAAAGATGTTCTAATTCCTATAACTGATATGTATACCATAGTAATGTGCAGTGTAGGTCCAGCATGTTCAAAATAGCAACATAAGATGCATTTGCATAATCAGTCAGTCAATAACGTTTATTGTATGATTAATAAAAAATCTTTACAATATAGGTATAAGTTCGGCAATATATGAGTTTCACAAACCCGTGAAATACATTAGAATAAAACGTTTCCTCTGTGGATTTGCAGCAGACACAATTGTGCTCAGCAGTTGCTAAAATGGCTACAAGTCCAGCATTTCTTAAAAGGGGGTGTTTTAAGACCATAACAATTAACACCATAATTAGCAATAGCTGAAAAGCATAAATACAAAAAACAAGACTATTGGGATAATGTAAAAAGGGTAACAGCCAACGTTACAGTGCATTACGATACAAGAAGCGACAATAAAGTGCATATTTTTCGAGGAGAGGTCCATAAAAGCAAGATTTAACTAGTGACACCAGTGGCAAGGAAGCAATGATGAGGGCCTTGTTCTAGTGCAGGGCATTGTGTTACGCGAGTGCTAGGCAGTGTTCAAATAATGCCCGTGGCCTCGTACTTTGCAAACACTCAAGGCTGCATGCCACTTGAGTGCTTCTAGTAATCAATCAATCATAACATTTGTAGAGCGCGCCACTCACCCGTGAGGGTCTCAAGGCGCTGGGGCGGGGGGGGGGGGCTGCTACTGTTCGAACAACCAGGTCTTCAGAAGTCTCCTGAAGGTCAGCAGGTCCTGGGTCTGTCGCAGGTGGATGGGGAGGGAGTTCCATGTTCTGGTGGCAAGGTGGGAGAAGGATCTGCCATCGGTGGTCGTTCGGTGGATGCGTGGGACGGAGGCGAGGGCGAGGTCAGCGGAGGGGAGCTGGCGGGTGGGGGTGTAGAAGGTGAGTCGCTTGTTGAGGTATGCTGGTCCGGTGTCGTGGAGTGCCTTGTGAGCTTGCGTGAGGAGCTTGAAGGTGATCCTTTTGTTGACGGGGAGCCAGTGCAGGTCCCTCAGGTGGGCGCTGATGTGGCTGTGGCGGGGATGTCGAGGATGAGGCGTGCGGAGGCGTTCTGAATGCGTTGGAGTCTCTTTTAGAGTTTGGCCGTGGTTCCTGCGTAGAGGGCGTTGCCGTAGTCCAGCCAGCTGGTGACGAGGGCCTGAGTGACCGTCCTTCTGGTTCCGGTGGGGATCCATCTGTAAATCCTGCGAAGTATACAGAGGGTGTTGAAGCAGGAGGAGGACGGCTATTCAATTTGATAGTGTCGCTTGATCTTGACAGTGCCTTTATCTGCTTTTTCAGAATAGTTTTGAATGCTGTGTGTGAGAGCAATAGCTTGTTCAGTACCAACGGGTCTATTTGGAGAGTATCAGATGAACCATTTAGATAAATGGACCTTGGGCTACTCTTGATTTTGAATAATATGTACTGGAGAACACATTTCAAGGTGTTAGGCGCAGCCATGATGCATATGTAGTTGTTTTTTTAAAGGACCCATATTGTCCCATACTTGACCCTCCAAGCCGAATTCAAGTCTGATCAGGCAGACCCCAATGTATTAGGGTAGCCTGAAGACCCTCTTTTACGCTTTAAAGTGGAGCTGTTCCTTAATTTTAGTGAATTTCCCCAGGAAAGCTTCACAGCCATAGGTGATTTACATAGAATTAATAAGCATGAATCCCAATACATAGTCTGTGCCTATGTTGAGGATTGGAATTGTGTTTGTCATCTGGACTTGTATAGACCACACATAGAACGAAGTGCTGTTGTGGTGAAGTTGTTCTCTTTACACAATATTTAAAAAACATCATGTTAGCATTAGTAATGGTTCTCTGTATATAGCTCTCATTATAGTGTGACCTTGTGTTCTAAGTGCACTCTTGATAAACAATCCTTGCTCCTGGAAGTGCGATTAATGAAGCGAATCGGCATTGAATCCTGCTAACAATGTACTTCATGTTTGTAATTTCCTGTATGATTTGAAGGGAGCTGGAGGCATATTTATTTTTTCCAGTTCCTGGAATCGATAAAAGTTGCTGTTATGTCATTTCTCAGAATCACTCTATTATCTGGAAGTGTCTTTCACTTACTTGTGAGCAGACACTGATCTGTTCGTGACGTATGGAAAATTTCTGAAATAATTCACAGGCGGCTGATAAATGCATGTTTAATATGGACTGGATGGGACTGGAGGGGCCATGTTATGTTTGCAGGGGTTCGGGGATCTAAGATGCGTTTGATATTTAATAGCATTTATAGTATAACTAATATTAAAATAATATATTAATATGCGTTTATAACATATTTATATTATTTATAAGTACGCAAGTGTGTGTCTAGCTCCACGAGAAGAAGCCAAACGGCCATACAGATGTCGAAGAGTTTATTCTACATCGAAAATAAGCTATTCACAGACAGAGACAAGCCCACAAAAGCAGGACATTTGCCCTATAGTGGTGCAGTAGCCAAGCTCCAGGCATAACCCAACAAGTGGTATTGGACAGTAAGGGAAACAACATGCACAGATCATGATGAAAAACTGATGATCAGGCGATGGGTGCCGTAGTATGTTTTTCAGCAGATACTATATTCTGTGATAACAATGAAAGAAAATTAACATTCCTATGTTAGGAACAATGGTTTTGGTCACAGTGGGCGCTCAGAATGAAACTCAATCCCTTCTCATACAGAAACCATTCTCTTTTGAAATGACCACCCCCCTCCCTCCCCCCCCCCGAGAGTTTAAGTTGGCCAATAACGAAAAGAACAATGTATCAATAGAATATTTGCCTTTAAAATTCTTTATTCAGCACAGAGCCACAAAAGTACATAAAATGTTATCGAATCATACAGTGCAATACATAAATAAATGAATTAAAAAGAATAAAATATCCCGGCATGACCAGCAATATACATATGTGCAAGTAAAGCTATGATAGAACCAGGTTCACTGGACTGCAAATGGTTAATCTCCACATACAGAACAGAAATATGGAATATTTTGAAGGGGTTTGGGAGCACACTGCCTCATATCCCTGCACAGTTCACCCCTGTTAGTTTCGGTTAAGGCAATGCACGATTAGCGCTTACTTCAATATTAACTGTAGTTTTTCACCAACGTTGGTGCAGATAGTGCTGTCCAGGTCTAGACACGTGTTTCTGGATTTTATCCTTCATCAGTAGAGATCAAAAATCGATTTCACCTCGGGTTGCTGGAAATGCTGCCAAAGTCTTCATAGGTGTCAGTACCACTCACAGGTGCATCTCCAAAGCTCGTCAACTTGCTGGCTGAAGGGAGCCTTTTAAACAGAAGGGTTGTTGGGAGCGCTGTGATGTGAGGCAGAGTGCGTCCATCACCCTTCCATTGAAAAAATGAAAAGAACAATCTATCATTGGAATATTTGGTCTAAATATTTGCTGCACCTTTTTGACATTTATAAAGAGAAGGGTGCAATATAAGTATTCCCAGAAAAGAGGGTGATTGAAATTCTAATAACACACAGTGACCCTCAGATTCATTCAAGCACATACATTGTTAGGGAAGCCATGTAAGTGAAGACAAAACACCCTTAAGGACAATGAATAAACTTTACAGAGTAAATTTGCATATATGTAAGACAATTTATATAAACCAACAGTGAAAGCTGTACATAGGGCAAGCTGTTAAAATAAACAAAGCACCTAGGTCTATTTGCATTTGCAACGCTTTCAATGATGGTACCTAAACAAATACCTTTACTCCTCTCCCACATGATTAAAATGTCTCTGGGGGTGGGGGAATAAACCAAGGTTAAAAATGGATATGTTACATGCCATCACGGAGTTTGTAGGCTTTAGACTACTGCGCCCAGAATTCTAATAGCTATCATTTCGATTGTCACAACTCATCTACTTTTGAAAAAACCAAGATGGTCGCTATCGAAGGCAAATTATTGGATAGTACTAGATAAATGAGTACACTCTATTGTAACTAACAACTGACTAAATACAGTACACACAGTCTTGTGGGCCACCTCTGAGCAAGGGGGTGACAAAGGTAGACCACGCACTGACTGAAGATAGAATAATGTCATTAGCAAAGACCCACATACATGGTCTCAACACACCAGTTTTGGAAATATTACCAGTTGTCACACTGTCTGGACAATCTTGGTTCCTCCTGCTTTCACCCTCCTGGAGACTCCGTTGAGGTCATACTTACAGACATGGGTCATACAAAGGACTGCTCTTTGGGCTCTATAACAACCTAATTGACTCTATCTTCTCATTCCCAATAAGTACGCAGCTTAAAGACTGGTGGTCCACTCGACTGCATCTAGAATACCTGGATGAAGACCAGTCAGACATATTATTGCACCATGATAAAAAGCTGAGAAAGGCCAAACTAAATCTGGAATACTAGAAAATCTTGCACAGATGGCACTAGTCCCTCTTAGATTGAGTCGGGCGATGAATCCTGGTAACTTACCCTGTTGACAGTGCCACCAACTAGAGAGTGACATAGTACACATTGTGTGGGAATGCATGAAATTGAGGTCCTACTGGGAAGGTACCTGTAAGGAAATTAAAGCCATTGCATGGATAACAAAGACCTTGGTAGACACGGCTGTAATGCTGCACAACTTATCACTGTATCCAGATTTCACCCCCCCAACCCCCCAATCCGTCTGATGGTACTCCATGGCACTTGCAAAACTTTGGGACAGTTTCTCAAAGAAGTCACGCAATGCTTTGAGCAGGGGAGCACCATATCTACAGAGATATGGCTCTCTCCTCCCCTCTCCCTAGCGCCAGCACTGATTTTATCTGCCATGTGCCAGGCATTCACCTTATCGCCATAGCAATAAGATGCATGCCTGAGTCTAGCATAGGTTTTGTACAGGAAGGGTACCCTTTCTGTACAAAATACTATGCCTAGACAAGATCAAACACTTTTCTCACTTTGTATGTGTGATGTACAGTGCAGCATGCATGCAAAGTAGGAAAAGAAAGGAGAAATTAAAGCATTTCTCCTTTTAACACCTCCTTTCAGATGGTGTTAACTTTTGGCACCAAACCCTGTTTACAATTGTTTGTAGATACTGTTTTGCATCAAAAGGCATGGGTGGTTGCATGGGATCACCCATGTACCACCCATATAATGCCCCCTTTGCACTAAGTAATGCAAAGCAATGCTTTGCGCTGCTTTGTGTTTCATGTAGGGTACTTTCCGATGCAAAACAAGCTTTGTGCTGGAAAATAAATTAGTAAAGAAACATTTTGTGCTGGATAGCATCACTTTTGTGACACTAACCCAACACAAAATATTTGAAATCTACCCCTTGGTGTGCTTTGTTTCATGAAAATGAATACCATCCCAATCATTGAGATATGGCTCCAGGAGATGTTCCAAATTGCATCCTATGAAAGTGCCATATACAAGCTGGCAGACTAAAAGGTAATTCCTAAACTCTGGGAATGGGTATGCTCTGTTATGAGTTAACCCAGGGGCTTCTCAAGGATCCCGGGGATGGTTGGAAACCCCCTGTTAACACCATCACCAGACCTCTTCCTTTTGATCTAGCATTCTGTTGGAGACGTGTGGATGAACATTACCATATTGTTCCAACCAACCTTAGAAACAGTTTTAGAAAACATTAGTTATACTCCTTAACTTTGTGTTTTGGGCTTCACACTGTGAGGTGGGGGAGGGATAGGGAGGTGGGAGGGTTGTGTGAGACAACACTTATGTGCACCCACTAGGTTCTGTGTGTCACAACATGGATCTACAGTGAAGTTTGTCTTTCCATAAGGTGCTGATTTGTTTCTACATATCCGTTGTAAAGTAGGCGGCATCAAGAAATGTGTTGGCTGTTGTTCTTTAAAGCATTACACAGGTATTGATTACTATTGTAGCCTCTTGCTATCTGATTCATTCTCTCCACAATCTTAATGTTCCCTGCAATGAGGTCATTGTATGGTTGGAATGCTTAGAGTGTTTGGGCTTGGATGATTGTACAGTTAGAGTTAGAGGGGCTGAGCAGCAGGATGCTGCTTCTGATGGGGCTTTATCTGTAACCTACAACTAAGCTAATAAGCCTACTCCTTTTATAGCCTATGAGTATCTATACTTAATTGTAACACTGGCGACGAGTGGAAAAGGAACTACGTGTAGGGAACAAGAAACTAGAAAGAAACCAGTGGCACTACAGAAGGAACTAGAACAGAATGCCCTGATTTCCCACCAGTGTCCTCCTCATGGAGCAGCCCACAGCCTGGGTGGGTATCTGTTATTTACGTGAATTGGCAGTGTTCAAGTGAATAAACTTGCATCGAACTCAGCTTGCAGGGTACAGTCATTAGGAACCTACAGTGTTTATGTCAGAGGAACCGGCAACGTGGTTTTGTACGAAATTGACAGGCCTCTTGTCAAGTAATGCAAGGAACCCAGCACGAGAGACGGCAGTGTTGTCATTTAGGTGATGCACTTGCGCGCCAGTTAAAGGTACTGAGACCTGAGAGGATTGTGGCAGCCTTCTCAAGCAACCCCTGATTAAATTTGTTTTTATCTCTACTAATGATGGATGATATCCAGAAACATGTGTCTAGAGATTCACAGCACTAACCTGCACCAACGTTGGTGAAAAACTCCAGTTAATATTCAAGTAAGCATTTACCATGAACTGCATTTACCATAATGCTAAGGGGTGAACTGTGGTAGGAGGTCAAGCAGTGTGCTCCCAACCCCCTTCATTTTGAAAAGACTCCCTTGAGTCAATGAGATGACAAGCTTTTGGTTATGCACCTACGTGCCAGTGAGAGGTACTGAGACCTGAGAGGATTGTGGCAGACTTCTCAAACAACCCTGATTAAATTTGTTTTTATCTCTACTAATGACGAATGATATCCAGAAACACGTGTCTAGAGATGTACAGCACTAACCTGCACCAACTTTGGTGAAATACTCCAGTAGATATTCAAGTAAGCATTTACCATGAACTGCATTTACCATAATGCTAAAGGGTGAACTGCGCTGGGAGGTGAAGCGGTGTGCTCCCAACCCCCTTCATTTTAAAACATAAAAAATGCAGCGAGCGATGCAAGCATACTGGCAGTGCGTGCAATCAGCTGTTTTAGGGCAGAAGTGAAGTTTTATTGGTGTGTGGGTGTTCATCAACGTTTACAGACAGCGGGCGGTGAGTACTCTCTGGTTTACGTTACCAGACGTCATAAATTTGCATACAAAATAAGCGCTGTGTTAATTGGTGTGATGGTTATATGGCTGGGACTTTGGATTGAAAACCTACCCTTGCTCCAGTGTTAGGTGTGGGAGGCTTTGCATGCCTACTGTGGAATCGTAGCTCAAGCTGTAGTGTTGTGTATGGGAGCTCTGACTTTTGCATGATAAGATGATCAGGATTGTGAGAACATGCTATCTTGTTACTCTTGAACATAACATTTACGTGAATTGCACTGAAACTGTTTGTGTTTGGAAGAAGCACTGATGTGGAGCGAACCGGTGACAAGGAGCATCTGTACTCGTGAAGCAAGTACCTGCAGTGAGAGTTGGAGTTGAGGCACTAGAAAGGCCAATTCTAAGTGTGTGCCTACCACTGCTGGGATTCATTATTAATGCTGTATTCAATTGAGAAAAGCTATGTTCATGCTAACATGTTTAATGTGATCTTAATTTAAGGAATGGTACACTATTGCTGACAAGGTTAATGCAGTTTTCAGATTTAAAGTTTTGAATCCTCATTTTCACAATGCCATGCGAAATGTTGTTTACCAGAATTACCAACATTTTGCTGTGTGTATCGTGTGCTGAAGTTTCAAAGCCATGCTTAATTTTAGAGACATATGATTTGAGGTTGAATGCTAGAGTCACATGTGCTGAATGACATGTTAGTATCTTGAGACTAGTTTCCTCTATCCTGTTTATTATGCAGGAGGAGGACCTTTTAGTGATTTGAGGTTAGTCTTTTGGTCCTTAAATAACCTACGCGTATCCATCCTTGATTGTAACAATTACTCGATAAAAAAATTGATATAGAAAATGTTGTATTTAGGTGCCCCAAGTGAAGACACACTGCATGTTGTAAGTCATTCATTAAGAGGTGCACAGAAAATATATATACACTGGTCACATTTGTCAGTTATTTTATTTTCAATGACTCTATAAAAATTCGGGGATATATTTTATACAATTCATGTGTGACAGAGAAATCAAACCATCAAGATTCCAACCTATAACATCCTTAGAAATGGGTCTTCGGTTGGACAAAAAGCAGGTGGCAACCTATAGTTTCAAGACAAACGTCAACAATTTAGATGTTTCAAAGTCTCCTATAAAAATTGGAAATTCAGCATAACCTGGTTGCAGGACATGAAATGAGTTGCTCTATTATGTGTGCTCAAAAGAGTACAAGAACATGTAGTGGAGCCTGTAAATCATTGAGCTATTGGAAAAGAAGCTTTTCTATATCTCCTCTAATGCAAGAGTTTTAAAACTGACACTGTTGCAAAGAAATCACTATCCATATTTTGGCTAATAATACTGCTTTGAATTTCTGCTCATCATGAAGCAATTGATTTTTCAGCATATTAACACAAATCTATATTCTCCAATGAATTACATTTGTGATATATATTACAATGGTATGTGTAAGACTTCTGTAACTATTTCCAATCTTGATTTATGAAAAACAGGGCTTTTATTTAAATGTAAGCTTTTTCTGTAGGCAAAGGATACTGCATGTTATGCAGTAGAAAGCAGAGGGCCTCATTTATGAGAAGTGTTGTATTGCTGATTGAAAACAGCGATGCAACACTTTTCATGGCGCTCTATTTGCGACCCCCATGGATGCGCTGTATTTAAACTACAGCGCTCCATGTCGCAAGGTTTGAACAGATACGTCAGGAATTCTGATGTATCTGTTGGTGCAGTAATGATGCATTGCTGGAGTGTGTGTGAAAACAGACTTAACTCCAGCAATGTGTCATTACACATGGGGCGAGTCCCATGTGAAAGGCCCTGTGTCAGTCCTTACGCCTGCTTTAAGCAGGCATAAGGATTTGACGCTGTGAAGTCGTAGAAGTGGCACAGTGAAATCTCATAGATTTTACTGTACCACTTCTATGAGCCTTTTTTATGGGTGAACGCCCACCCTGCATACATTATACCTGATGCAGGCATAAGTTAGCGCAGGGCTTTACAGAGTGACACATCTGCCTAGATGCCTCACTTTGTAAATAGGGTGCAGTTTGGCTCATTGATTACACTGCCGCAGCCTCACAAAAAAGTGACACAACAACGATGTAAGCCCTTCATAAATAAGGGCCATTTCACCGCAAGCACACATCGACCAAAATATACAACATATATATATTTTTTTAAAATCATGTACCCAGGGCCTGTCTACGTCAATGCGCCAGTTAAAGGTGAACTAGCTAATATGAAACGTAGGGTTTGAGGCATGCCATCAGTGGTTTCCTTCGCTCACAGCAGGTCAAAGATGCAGTGACAGACATGAAGTTATGTTTTAAAGTCATTCATGTGGATAATGTACATCTATATTGCAGCCTACATGTGAAATGCCTAAAAAAACTTGTAAACGCCTAGAGCGAATTAGGAAAAAGGACTATTGCCCAATTAGTAAAATCAGCTATAAAAATGAGGTTAAACATTATCATGCACTCATTAGGAAAATACAGTGCGCCTTCTATACCAAAAATACAAAGAAAGCTAATAATTCTTCCAACTAACTTTGCTCCATTCCTAAATCTCTGTCCTCGCTAGAACGCACGACAGCCTAAGCACCATCATCTCTTGAGAACTGCAATAAGATTGCCTATTTCTTTGCTTCTTAAGGCATGAAGATTTATGACACCTTCCCATTATTTGCTCATAGCTGTATCAATCTAGATACCTCTTTTGAAGAAACCTTTAGGGAGAATGGCATTAATGAATTTAGGTCCTCTGCTCCGAAAGATCTGATGGGCCTGGTCATGGGTATCAAGTCAGGATCCCCCTTGATCCAGCTCCACCTAAAATCTTGATACAAGGAACAAAAATCATTCTCCCTTACGTCCAACAGCTAATAGCACTATCCTTTGCCTAGGCGAAATCCCACAGTAATGGAAGCAAGCTAAAGTACTTCCTTTGCAAGAAAAACCTTCTGCTGACCCTATGCCTCTAGAAAACTTAAGTATGATTTCTCTGTTACCATTCTTGGCCAAAATTGTGGAGAAAGTTGTGAATAACCAAATTGTAAATCACATCAACTCAAATGATTTATTTCATCCCATGCAGTTGGGATTTAGAGCCTCTTACTCTACGGAGTCAGCCCTACTTCTTGCAACTGAAACCTTGAGAAAGTGTGCTGATAAAGGACAAACAGCTGCGTTGGTGTTACTGGACCTAATCACAGCCTTTGACACCGTATCGCATAACCTACTTCACCAGGAGTTTAAATCGATGCAGGTTTAGGGGTACAGCCCTACGTTGGATGACTTCCTTCCTTCTATCGCATAGCTTGCTAGTCGCCCAGCACCTGCATATGTCAGAAAGTATTCCTCTCATGCAAGGGGTCCCACAGAGCTCTATACTGAGCTCTACCCTATTCAATCTTTATCTTGGCCCCCTTTCAGGAATCGTGGAAAACCACAATGTAACAATTGTGTCATATGTGGACAGTACGCAGCTCATTGTTACCCTATCTCAGGACCCAGAGGTGGCTGCAACCCAATTCTCTTTATGTCTAGAGGAGCTAGCCACCTGGATGTCCAATAACTGCCTACAACTAAATGGCAATAAAATGGAAGTAATGATAGTCGGTAAAGCGCCTTGTATCTGGTCATAGTCCTGGTGGCCTGAGGCCCTGGTGCAAACCCCTGTTCCAAAAGCAGAAACAAAACTTCATGGGGTGTGGTTTGCTCCTAAACTCTCGTTTGAGAGTCATATCAGCAAGGTATCTGGCAAGTGCTTCGGTACTCTCAAAGTCCTAAGGAAACTCCTAGACCTACTATCTATTGAGGCCAGAAAAGCTAGTGTTTATGCCCTGATTACATCTTAAATAGACTATGGTATTATCCTCTAACTGGGAGCTTCTAAAGAACGTTTTTATTAAACTTCAACTCATCCAAAACACTTGTGCACATTTGCTCCTTAATCTGCTGAAAATAGCATCCACCTCTAAAGCGCTGTCTGCTCTTCACTGGCTGCCAGTGGAGAAGAGGATTAACTACAAGGGCATGTGCTACTGCCACCGAATTTTGTGGAATAAGGGTCCGAGCTATGTACAATCTATGATACCTCCTTACACACCTGTACACATTCTAAGATCTGTAGGAGCTCACTTGGTCAAGGTGCCAAGAATTCAAAGAGCCAGGATGGGAGCCAGACCTTTTAGCCATCTTGCAGACTTACGGTGGAACACTTTGCCACTGAACTGGAGATCAGAATCTATTGAAAGGACCTACTGTGAGGGACTAAAACATGGCTGTTTCACCCTTAAAATAGGGAATATCTAGTTGTCTTCATTCGGCGTTCCTGCTCTCTAGCTTAGTCATAGTTCTTCTTCTCCCCTTCTCTCACCTTCTTTTTAGGGGGTAAGACTCCTAGAGCGGAGACACACCATTGGGTGGAACCAAGCGCTTCACAAATGGTAAATAAATAAACATGAACCTTTATACAACTAGTGCCCTTTGTGCACCACATTACTGTAGTCGTACTGAAAATTGGAAATATAAATATGCCAGTTGAGATTTACCATGTGTAAGGGTCAGAAAACAATGCACTGGGGAATATTTAGCAGTTAGCAAGGTCAAAATGTGCCACTAAATCTAGGTTCATAAATGCAAAGGGTTTGGGGAGACCACATGAAAAGGTGAATTCTCAGTAGTTATTTTTCTTGCTTGTCATACAATATGCATGAGGCCAACAATATGCATGAGACCATAGCCACAGCTATAAGTACATACTATATCAAGAGTGTGTATGATATACACACTCTGTCTGTGTATATCATACACAGACAGAGTGTGTGTAAGAGACTACAGAGTGAAGGCACTTTTATCAAATAGAAATTCAGTGATTTTTTTAGCCTTTGTTAAAACCATACATTCCCAAAGAGTGGTGCCCTGTAAATGGATTTAGACATCAAGATTCAGTGATATTGGATTGGGCCAGGAGTGCAATTGGTACATTTTGACCTATCTTTATCATGTAAAAACTGGAAAAACATCCTGAAGTTCAGATGTACTCAGCAGTTGTATAATGTCCATGGAACAAAGGACCCTAGTGAATCATCTTAGTCTTAGATCTTCAAAAACTGAAATACCCACTAGTGAGTCCTGTCAAATCCAGAACCATATGCCTTTTGGCCCTTTGAGATTGGTCAGCTGCCAGTAACGTCACACTCACTCTCAAAGCTGTCCTCTAGTTACCAATGGCAAAAAGAATATCCTTCAAAGCCCTCGCTATCTCATTCTGAACAATCCACAGGATGGGGCCAACATTCTTACAATTTAAAGACATATTATGCAACCAGAAACTAGAGTAGACCCCCCTCAGATCAAGAATGGCTCCAAGCCTTATAATTCCCCGTTTGTAAACAAAAGCTGCTTAGGTGTAAATGCTTCTCAGTACTGCCGTACAAGTGTTGAAATATACTTTCAAAACTTCCAAAAAGGACAATGAGCATCAGCAACCATCAACAATTCAGAAGAGAAAGAAAGGCCTGACTTTTCCCCAAATCACTTCCAGACTAACTCTCAGGCAACCACCCTCATTGGTTTGAGTATGCTTTTTGGGATCCTATACTCACACTCCTTTCACTTACAGCCACATGTGTAATACAGGTGTATATTCTAACACATCAAGTCTGGAGCATACTTCCGCAGCCTAACGCATGAGGCCAAAACTCAACACTAATAAATGTACCTATAGCACTCCCCTTATCTCATTCATTCATTCCAAAAGTGGTAACTACTTTCTGGAAAGCGCTTTGGAGAAAATGCAGTGCCAAACTGGTGATATTTTTAAGAGCAAAAAAGGGTTAGTGCAGGTGTCCCGCAAGAATGGATGAAGAGTAAGAAAAGTGTCTTTTAATAAACATGGCCTTTTGTGGCTGAGAGATGAAGAAAGGTGTTCATTTTTGTGTGCAATTCTATTTAGCGTGAGCTCGAACCATAGGTATTGGAGCACTTTACATGAGCACCAGTTAGATTAGACAAGGACATGTTAATTTTTTGGTAGGCGCAGGGAGATTAAATGCCTTGCCCAGACTCACATGATGTTGAGCCAACACCAAGACTTGAACCTCTCTCCACAGCTCCAAAGCCAGCAGCACTGGCCGTTAGGCCAGGTAATCTTGTTCTGAGTGTTAGTAAAAGGTAGCCTGGGGAACTTGTGCATGTTCTCTAACTCTTTTAATTGTGCACCTGAGTTATGAGATTATCTTTAAGGCTGATCAGAGAGGACAACTGTACAGTTTAGTTGAATGCCAGAGTCAACTGGCTGAGTTTTCATGTTAGTGTAGAGATGTATGATTTTTTTTCTTCATCAGTTGGACAGGAACATAAATCAGTTTCTTCCTATGATTCATGATAAAATTAAAGTTGGCCTCTTTGATATCTAACCAGTTTTTGGAGGGACCATACCACTGCCCCTTCAACGCCATGCCTTTCATTAGCAGAACAATCGCGGTATGCATATATTGATATATGTGTGTGTGCACATGCACATGAGTGTGTGTGGTTTGCATTGAGAGCAAGAGCACACACACATTGACATGCTCAGGGTGTCTGTAAACTCAATTTATGCTCATGAATGGTAATTAAGGATTGCCTTTGGTAGTAAAATATACAGCAGTCCTGGCCATTGGTAACCCTGGAACAGCCCTTACAACCCTTGCTGCAAAGGCCGGGCAGCCAGTGGCAGGAACAGAAAACAAACAAGGTTTTCAGACCATTTCTGTATTCCCCCATGTGTATCCCCCCGTCCCCACGCCTCAACAGTCGACAAAGTCAGTTGAGTGGCTAAGAGTGTGACAAGAGGTAATCCCTGTGGTATCATTGTTGTCAAAGATGCAACATACAACCTTTGCTACCCTACACTGACATCTTGTTATCCTGATTTATGTTGTTGTTGACACTACACAAACTAACCCAAAATACTTTCCTGTATCTGCGAGTGGTAAAATATACATGCATATATAAAAAATAAATATGAAAATGCTTTTTGGACCTGGTCCTTTTTTTGCAGGGTTGTTCCCAAACCTTTTGCCTTCCTCCTGTATTTTTTCTGTACCGGTTTTTGTTGGCTTTAGGACTCTGGCTCTATACCACTGCTGATCAGTGCAAAAGTGCATGCACGCTCTACTGTAAACTTGGTAAGATTGATGTACACCTATTTGGCATATTTAATTTACCTGTAAGTCCCCTGTACAGTGGTATCCCATTTACCCAGGACCTGTAAATTAAATGCTACTAGTGGGCCTGCATTGCTGCTTGCACCACCCACAGAAGTACTCTTTCAAACCTGTCTCAGGCCTCTGACACTGCAAGGCCTGTGGGCACAGTTTACTGCCACAGTGATAGGGCATTTAACATCACTTAGATAGAAAGAAATTAATTGAGAACTGCACACCACCGTACGGGTTGAACGACAAACTAGACCTCAGCTGTTTTTTATGAAATACCGGTACACATAGCATCGTTCAAGCCAATCTCTTTCACTTTATTGTTTCACCACCAAGCTAGGTTTTTTCAGACAACTCTCACTGTAGCTTGTATACACGACAGGTGCACATTGGGACGTATATGTTGACCACAGCTCATGAATCTCGCCAGTAGCATAGTAAAGAGTAGCGTATGTCATATAATTCTTTCATAGGCAGTACATATAAACATCCCCCATAACCAGGTACTATCTGTGTAACACATTGTTTAACCCATTTTCAGTGGTGTGCCCCCCAATGGCAATGTACCTGTCCAACTGTCTTGCTATTTACATGTATATGTACATGCTTGTTGGCATCTGACAAGGACAAATGGTGGTCTTCCTTCAGACGACTTTCCCTGAGGCTTTCCGTTCTGTTTGTTTTATGGTTTCAATGGTGGGTGGCTCTTCTACAGCTGACATTCCCGGTTCTCGTTTTTTATTTTTCTATTTTTTTGGCACTTCTTTTCAGACACGTTACCCACACCTCATTGAATACTGTCGATCGGTTTACCCTTGGTATACTGTTTTGTGTACCAGAGTTGTGGTCTTACACCATTTTGGGGAATTCTTATTTTTACTCACATCACGTTATGTTGACATGCAAGACATTGCGGATCTTTACTGTTTACATTTTTGTACATGGTTTACAGTGGGGTTGTCTCTTCACATACAGAAATGGTTCATTTATCCTCTCCATCGTGGCCGACACAGTTTCCAGTCCGGGCAGACTAGTTCTTCCATCACGTGACCGGCCGCAGTTTTGGCACGGTCTGTGGAGCTTTTAGTCAGTTACCGGCCAAGTCTACGGTTACTGTTCACAGTATGCATTTGGGTTGAGTTGTAGCACACTTCGCTTTGATCGGGTATGTACTTTTCAAGTACCATGCACTTGGCGTTTTGTCCACTTTTTGTAATATCGTAATGACCTATACGTCTTTCTCGTATCGGCAGGTTGTTTGCCTTGAATTCGTCAGACTGGCAGTAAGCTATTTCACGTTTTCACTCGAGCACTCACTTGCATTTCGGCAGTTATTTACATGTATTGATATATATATTTATGTTGTTGTGGTAGGATTCTGCAGCAGTTTGTGCATTTTTTTAAAATTGCATGTATGATAGTTGCCAGTAAGTAAAGTTCTATTTATTGCACTTATGTTTTGGTCACCAGGTGATGGTGTCTATATCCACATCGACACTTCATCTCGCATTTGCTTGTGTACTGGTTGCACTTTTGTACAGTAGCAGACATTTTAGTTTCTCCAGCATGACCGTAAGGATCCACAGTCCCCAATACTATTCATCTGTGGAATGTTATTGTCGTTCTTTATGCTAGTTTTCACTTTTTGTCAGCATTTCTTCCGGTCGGTGGCTCATTGGGCTCTCCAGGTTTATTCCATTCACTGGTGTGGGTGTCTCTGGATGAAATGGCTTTATTTGGACTAATCAATGCTTCAACAACCATATAAATAACTATTGTCTTTGTATACATTACAGTGGCCCCTGAAGAAGGGACTTAAGGTCCCGAAATGCATTGGGCATAGTGTTATCAAGCGCAACGATTATTGCAATGATGTTTTAGTTTTGCAATTGTTATTTGTGTAGCAGAAATTATGATACAATCATATGTACACTGATTTAATGATTTGCTGATAACCTCAATGTTTGAAGATCAGAATGAAAACGGATTGAGACACTCTACTCGAATACTGTTATTTCTGTCACATTTTTTATGAAAGCTTGAAATGTGTTCGTCATAAACTTTGTGAAGTTAGAATAACATTCACCTGTTGTGCACACGTTTTTTTCAAGCGATCTCGCTTGATTAATCTCACATATTCATTTAACATTACTTGCCAAGTCTGGAACTCCCTTTTTACTACATATAGGTGACACTTAATGGAAAACACTAGGTAGCCCTATGGGCAGTAATCACCTAGATGTTGGCTCTTCTTTATTAAATCATTGTCTAAGTATTGGAGACATTGCTGAGGTTTCTGTGTACAATGAGTACAAATCAAACAGCGTGGCTAGCTACAACAGGATATACGCTAGGGTTACACACACTATTTTCCCTAGGTGGACGCCCACCCCCTGCTAAGAATTTTGGCCTGAGAAGAAAGCTGAACGTGTCCCGGTATAATATTCCACCACCGGGACACATTCAGCAGCGCCTTCACTGTTGACCACTTTCCGACAAGCAACAATAGTGAAGGGGGTGAAGGGACGTTAGCATTTTCCCCTCCAGGTGGGCCCAAGACAAAGTTCAGATTTAAAGGCCATCAGCTCTCCTTTTGTGCGAGGACAATCCTGTCTGGGAGCGATATACAGGCTTTCACTTAGGTACCAGGGAAGTGAAGGGGAAACAGAGGCACACAGCTTGTTATCACTTCACTAGCATTTAAGAGAAACCATGATTTGGAAGCAAGATTCAGACTTTGTTCAATCTCTATAGAAAAGAGCATGTACTGTAAGAATGTCATTTTTTGGGGGACTGTGTGTAAGAATAGCCATTTACATACATAATTTTTCAGTGGCGGCTGGTGGAATTTGAAACTGGTGAGGCGTATGCAGAACAAATCAACGTATGCGAGCAAGCACAGCGAGCGAGCCCGACGGCAATAAGGGGGTTCAAGGGGGTTCTCCCCCCGTGAAGATTTTTTTTTTAAATTGGCATCTTTTTGGTGTGATTTTGAGCAATATTTCTGTGATAAATGGCCTAAAAATTCAGTTCTTCTAGGCATTCATAAAAGAAAACTCATACATTATTTCAGAGAATTTCTGGGTTGCCAAGCAAGTCTGACTTCTGAAGAGGGCTAGGGTACTAAGCAAGACTGCTTTGGCTCTACCCTTTCCAATAGAGAACACTAGTTATTGATGTGAACAAGTTCAATGGACAAACCTGGGGTCTAGGGAGAGTCTCTCTCCTGAGAAAGAAATGTAAAAAAGATTGGCAAATGGTGGATTTTAAAGCAAATGAATGCAGCGATAAAGCAAGTCTTATTAAGCAGTGGGAACGTATAGTCTTGAAATATTAAACACATTAAAAACTGCCCCGTATCTTCTTACATTAATTTGATCAACAGTTACTGTAATATGGAAATTGTTCTGCATGACAACTTGAGTCCTTTAAAATGTATGCTTGCCCAGTGTCTTCCACTGCATGCAGCATTAACTTTGGAAAACTATGCTCTAACCAGACTTTGGGGAGCACCCACTGCTGCTGGCTGTACCCAGTCATATAGAAATATGTGCAGACAGGTCTTTAAGAGAGATTTAAAAAAAAGTGGGTGCTACCTATAAAGGAACATGCCAAATACATTTCTGTGATTCCCATAGTGTGCCATCAGACCGGTATTTTGGTTTCTCTCTGAGATGTAATTTTATCCAGATAAATGGCACAGCAACTGACATACGCCTAAAGCCTGTCAGTATGATTGGCTTTGTCACTGGGTGTTAGCTGTTTAAGATAAATGAGTAACAACAATGATTTCTTATAAATAATTAACATTGAAAATGTTTACATTCTGAAATAGTGAGTCTGTGAATTAAATAGCACTAAGGAATGTGGAAGGAGTGTTGCCTCCAATTATGTGTGCTTTATGTTAGATATGTATCCTCTTTTTCTCTGCATATCTTGTCCATCTGCACATCTTCAACCCTGTCTCTTTCCTCTTTAGCATCCTCTTTTCACTTTTCCCCGAATGCCCTGCCTCACATCTCTGTCACTTCACCGCCCCCAACATGCACTGCACTCCCTCAAATATAAGCACTTTAATTTCTCTTACTTTTGCCTTGCAAATATTTTGACATGTACCCCCTTCACACATATCCACAGAATTTCAGTTGCAAATGGAATACACAAATATTGTTCTGTGTGCCAACCCACTGACAGGCACTTTGTTTGGCTTTAGCGCCTGCATGCCATGCACCATGAGATGTGATGTGCCCCTCTGGTGTAGGCACAGACCGGAAACTGCACCTGCGCAGTTCCTGTGCTTGCACCCGGTGCAGTTTCACAGGTGGCCAAGGGCACTTGCTTGAGAGTCACTGACTGGAGGGAGTTGCAAGACCATGCAAAAAAACGGATTACCCATATTGTGGAACTTGGTAATAAAACTACAGTTGGTGACATTTATTACACCAATTTGTTAACCAGCTTATTGGTATCCAGCAGAATATTGCTAGCGACCTGTCATGCATGCCACTCAGCCTGTCAAGTTCTGAATGGCAGATGAAGGACCCAGCACACTCCGGTTCTCCAGCTTGATGATCCCTTTGGCATGCACTGGACCGATGAATAGTTTAGGGCACAAGCAATGAAATGAACTAGTATTTGCTTAAAATGTGTTATGAAATGTTAAAAGGACGCTTCCAACAAGTTACCCATGGGACTTACATGTATTTTGCGATCGGGTGCAGCAAACTTAAAAATGCTGCTCCAATATGAACGTGCAGCCGAAAAAAATGCGCAGTATGTTGGTAGATGTTTTTAAAGATTAAGGCAGAAGGCGGGACGTTTTACGACTGAAATGTGCACCACGTGAGAACTTGGCCTGGCATGAGGGTGCTGAAAAGCTCGTTTAATTTGATCTTTCCACTGAAGTGTTTGGACTGAGTGTATAGGTTCACACCAGGACAACCGGTCATTTTTTTTTAGTATCCCCCTCAAAGCATGGTCACTTGAAAGAAATGCTGAGTTGCCCAACTTGAAATTGTTTTCATCGAAACGCACTGCGACTGCAGGAATGTCTTGGAAGGTCGCAAATGCAAACTGATCATTTTGGGGCAACGTAATAGAGTAAAATGTGGGTCAGACCCTGCAAAGGACGCTCATGCGAGTTTCGACACTGCAGGTGATGAGTCATACAACAAAACATGTTGAAAAAAATACAATATGTTTTTTTTTTACGGAAGCATGGCAATCTATTTTGTGTATATATAGGTTGCGTTGAATGTTGCTGCGAATTAGAGAAGCACCTGTTGCTGAAATCTATAAAACAGGCACATGTTTACAGAGGCATCTGCCTATTTTTGCTTACAGTTTTATATTGCGCAAACTCGACCTGTGAGCATTGGAGCATTTTACATGAGCGCCAGTCACATTAAACAAGGACAAATTCATTTTTATTATTACTTTCAGGCAGGGGGCGGTGAAGTGATTTGTGCAAAATCACAGGCTGTTGAGGCGACGTCGGGACTCGAGCCTGGTTCCCAAGTTCCAAAGTAGGAAGCGCTAGACTTAACGATGCCTGTGCTTCCCGAGAGAGAGGCATAGCTCGTTCTGATGGTCCTCGTGTGAACAATACAATGAGGACTATAAACACGCAGTCGTCTGGCCTAGGGATTAACCCGCGCTGTGTTAATTACAATCAGTCTGGTGCCTTTTTCTTCCTTCAGTGCCCTGGGGGTTATTGGTGATAAACTCAGTGGGCCTCACAGCCTCGTTCTTTTTTACCCCTAAAATAGCATATCATTCAGTTGCGACTATCATGACTCGGGGGGTACGCATGAGGAGGGGGGATGGGGGTTAATTTAATGAATAAAACATCCCAGGCATCTCCTCCAGTCCTGCGTCGCATCACGTCTCCTCTGCAACGTAACTTCTCCCCGTTCTTTTCTTTTGCCGCTCAACAGGAAATACTAACTGCCAAATCAGGAGAGTGGATGCGACGGAGGCCGGGCGGCTGACCCTTGTTTACTCTGTATCCTGGCATTTGATAGGGCATTGGCGACTTTGCGAAAAGCACGTCACCTCCCGAGCAGGAGCCTATCTTCAGATGCCTGCACTACACTAGGCATGCGCAGCATACCTAATGGTTCATGAATGTGAGTGAGGAGCAACGCTCCTCTCTCACATGCGCAGTTAGACCATCTTCTGGACTCGTGCTCTCGCCTGCGTGCGCTGTGCCTTGATATGCGCACTTTCACCCGTGAAGCACAGGCCGGCCCGGAGATGTAAACAGACGAATTATGAAAGCTGTCAATTTCTCTGCTTACATTCCTGTTGCAGTGAGCAGTTTTTTTTGTGGGGCGCTGCCCCAGCTCCCCTATGGACCCGCCGCCCCTGTAATTTTTTTGTTTGATTCTTTTACAGATGCCACATCCTGTGATGTCACTTCCTGTGATACCACATGCGATGTTACGCGCTATGTCACACGCTGTGATGTTACTTGCATTTTGTCTGACTCAGTTAGTCCCCTTACTTTTTTAGGGACTTTTGCCCTGGGCTACACACCACACACGAATAATAATACTCTGGAACAATATGAGGTCCAGAACATTGTGTGTTCATCGCCATTGAGACCTGCCACATTCCTTGTGTCCCTCGCTACACAAATATACATTTGAATACAATAACAAGTCAGTCTTTTAATACTCCCCAAGTTGAAAACATACCTCAAAAGAGTGTGGCTATGGGGAAGTTAAAAGAGGAATGGCTAATTGACAGATCTGCTTTGCGTGGCAATCTCCCAGCGCCGGTCAAATAATTTGGAAAGCGTAAAAAAAGATCCTGGGCGCGTGCAATGCATGAGGAGAAGCGTCTAATGCCCATTTGATTGATTTACCCAAAGTTCGTGAAGGGATGATGGAATGGAGCCTCGTTTTGGTCCGGAATTGCGCTGGGGATTGGATAAAGAGTTAGGAGTCAGCACATTGTTATACGCCAAAAATAACTGCTCTTCCTGTCTATCGATCAAAACTAGAATGCCGGTTGCAAAGCGAAGCTTTGGACGTGCTAATATAAACTGTATTCATTTTGCAGAGCCCTGCAAAAAGTAGTTTTAGTATTTTACTTTTCATGAAATGGATGTTTTCTGTATTCAATTCTATGCTGCTTAATTTGGAGCAGGATGATTGCCGGTGCTCGAACCTCTGCTCAGAAGCCCGCGGCCGGTGCAATTACATGTGGGCCTGTTGAATACCAACTCTGTGTAGCCCTAAATCCCCCTCATGCCTCCTTAGTCCATTACCCGACACTCCATGCGCATTCATCTCACTCTGGCTTGTCCCTGCTTTCTCCCTTTCGGATTACTTCCTTCTTTCTCTGTCCTTTACCTTTTGTGTGTTTTTTCCCTCTGTTTTTTTAAAAATCTCTGATAGCGAAAAAAAGAAGTGCCGGCCCCCAAAAATGAGTGCCAGTTGCCCCCACCGGCTCAAACTAAGCCCTGACTGACCCTATTTACTTGCATTGGTCTTAGTTCCTTTTTAGGCCTGGAATAGAGATACCTTTAACTATCTCACCAGACTTACTTAACCAGTAAAAAGCTAATATTACATACATACATAAAGAGGGGCTTTGGGTCAGCTGCTGTTATAATTCATGTATCTTTGCAGTTTGGAAGCAGGACACACCAGATCATGTAGGACACTTCTATATTTCATAGTTCCATGGACATTCTAAGGGAAGGAAGTATATAAGATGTAAGTTGGTCAATAACCATCTCACTAGGAGAAATGACTTCTCTACAGGGCCTCCAGACTCCACTGACTCACCCAGCTAACAATCCACACTTATCATCCCCTTCTCGCATCATGACTCATACAGGTTGAGCAGTAATTCAGACCTCGATGCTGGGGAGTTGGATTGAGTCTTGGCAGGGACGCTCAACATTCTGTGATTCTGGGCAAATCAATTAATCTCCCCGGGGCAGATTTATAACGGACTTGCGCCACTTTTACGCCGCCGTTGTGTCACTTTTGTGACGCAGCGGCGGCGTAAGCCCTGCGCCATGTTGCGCCCCATTTACAATGTGACGCATCTAGGGAGATGCGTCACGTTGTTAAGCTTGCGCCACATGTGGGCGTACCTGCACGGGGGGGGGGTGTTCCAGCGCAGGAAAGCCTCCGAAAAGTGGCTGAGTGAAATCTGCAAGATTTCACTCAGTCACTTTTCCGGTCATGCTGCGTCAAAACCCTGCGCCTGCTTGAAGCAGGCGTAAGGATTGACGCAGCATTGTAACGATAGGGCACCCCGAGCCTTGCTGGTGCTGCGTCACGCTTGCGACGCAACTCCAGCAATGCGCCAACCTTCCGTCATCAGATGCGTCACGCATCTGTTTATCCTTGCGCCACGATGCGCTGCATTGTAAATGCGGCGCATCGATTGTGGCGCAAGGGTAAACTTTCGTGACGCATCTTCCCTGGCGCATCCATGCTGATTTGCAGGGATGCGCCAGGGAACATAAATCTGCCCACCCGTGTCTGACAAAAAGATGAATGTCTTTGTCTGTAACGCAACTGGTGCTCATGTAAAGCACTCTGATCCCTTCGGGTCGAGTTCATGCTATAGGAAACTCCCCAAAAAAAGAGACAAAAACTATATAATATCCCCCTTCAGCCATTGCTCACTGTGGGGACATTACCATTTTAGATCTGCGCATGATATAGCTTACTATTGGGTAAATTATCTGCCACCTTCCGCTACTGGTCAAATTCCCAGTGTCATTCACATTTATGGCCTCATTTTGGTTTTTTTTGCCTTTGGGCAGCGCAGCAGGCCTTGCTGTTATGCTGCCCTATGACAAAAGAAAAGGGCAGGAATGTGCCGTATATATTAGATGCGGCGCATTCCTGTCCTTTTCCCCTGCGCCGACGCACAATAGGCTGCCAACGCAGGCGCCTTTGTACCATGGTGCTAGGGTGTCTGCATTGGGGGATGATTATTTTTGTGCTGGAAGGGAAAGCTTTCTGCAAAAAACAATCACAAGAGGCTTTTTCCTCTTTCTATGTGCGCTGCAGAATGCAGCACACATAGAAAGAGAAAAAACAAGGAGAAATAAAGATATTTCTCCTCATTGTGCCTGCCTGGGGAGGCGTAAGTTTTTGGCGCTGCCTCAGACTTACGATTTCTTGTAAATCTACAGCAGTGTCAAAAAGCCATGGAGTGCCCCTTTTACGCAGTTTTCTGCGTGAAATGGGCACATATTTATAAGGTCATTAAAAGCCACGGAACATGGCTTTACGTGGTCTTATACATATGCCAGTGGCACATTGCGCCACCGGTACATCGAAAAGTGACGTTCCTGCGGGGCAAAAGTGCCAGTAGATTAGTGTCAGTCCTCTGCACAACAATTGGGTGTTTGGTGTGCCCGGCCATGCGGGTGCTGGCGTTTTCTATGTGCATATCTGCAGGCTCATCATGAAGGCGCGAGTGCCGGTAGACACAGAGACGTTTTAATGCATTGGCAAAGTGGGCTCTGGCCCAGGGCCCCAGTTTTTCAGGGGGCCCCCTGATAGAGTCATCTCTGTCCTGCAGAGTATTGCCTTATTGACCTTGAATATTTCTTAAACAGCTTGTTTTAAATACTGTTTTCCTTTAATTTACTTTTAATGTGGTTGGTGTGTAAGAGTCCAGTACAGACATTCTGCAGAGAAACGTGCTTGTTTCATGCAACATCCACAAAAGTTTCTTGTAGATCAAAAAAGGGCCTCACACATGAGAAATAGGAGGATGTCCTAGAGATTGTTTGCATTAATATTGGTGAGCTGCTGCTGTGTTACAATATTGAAAACACCCATCACTATCCCTCAAAATGAGATGAAAACACATTTAGAATTTGGACGAGTGTTTCTGTCAGAGACCTAGCCAAAGAAGGCATGAAAGAGCTGAAATGATATCATGAATTTAAAGCTGGTCTGAACGGGGGCCCCTGAAATACGTTTGGCCGAGGGCCCCCAAAATCCTTAAGATGTCCCTGGGTAGACAAGTAGTTTGTCTCCAGCTTCCATACAACACACCGTATCCATGGATCTTGGAGGTTTTGTGTCTTGCACAAAAGGTGAAGTTTGAGACAAAACCATCCCCGCATGCAGGATAGCACGAGGTATGGTGCGCAATATCAGTAGGTGGGATCCAGGGAGAACCCAGTCCTGCGCCCTTGTCTCCTCCTGTCACTGGCCACCGTGGCTACTCTCATGATGGGGCTCCTGGTTTAGGAACAACTACACATCCTTTCAAGTCACAGGCCACAAGAAGCTGTTAGACCTCCGAGTCAGGACGCTGTACACAACAGCAGGTTTCACCTCCATGGGGAAAAAAAAGATGCTTCTCTTGTCGAGCCCGCCCTCCAGTTCCCAAACTAACTACAAATAAATATCATTGGAATACGCACGACTGGGATGACTATCACTGTGGTCTGGGTGAATATAAGTGCACACAAACTAGACTTGGTAATATAGAGTAAAAAGAAGATACGCTCTACGTTGTGGTGCGGAACAACAGGTACGTTTATTCTGAAGTAAGAGGACCCACGAACGAGAGCTCCCGCCATGCACCAGGATCTCTGCCAACTGCATACATGCCAACATTTCAGAAGCGCAACGTGGGAGATTATTTAGGAAAAATCGGGAGAATGGGGCCTTGAATCGGGTTACTGTCACGTATGGGTTTTGGAAGTGTGCTGCTGCAGGATCGGACATTTGAAACGCAAATGCACGTTTTTTCTTACCTTTCAGAAGCATTGAGCGCAATGGCAGGCAGAGAGAGGGTGATGCAAGTGTTGTGCACTGGCCTGGAAGGTTGCTGGCAGTGCATACACCAACCCCCCCCCCGCCCCCTCGTGTGTGGCAGCCCAGGCACACACACAGCCGCCCCCGAGTACTTCACAGGTCTTTAAAAGACCATTCGCTTGTTAATGAGGCTTTGTTGGTTTTTTACCTCTTCTAGAGCCCCTGCATTGCCACTCTGACTATTGCTGGAAGAATTAGCACGTGACACAATACCAAGCCCTGTCAGCTGAAACCACGATGAATCGGGTTTCTGGAAGCTTGAATCGGGAGGCGGGAGACTAGCCTTGAAATCGGTAGTCTCCCGCCTGAATCGGGAGTGTTGGTATGTCTGCAACTGAACTAACGTTCACAGAGTCCAGGCATGCATCATTCCAGCCGTGGGACTTGAATCAAACAATGCACATGCAAGGCTCGGAGACATCCACGCGCTGAGATGCAGCGCGAGATGTCTCAGCGAGATGCTAACACCATAGACGGCACTCTAAACAGCAACAATACTTTCCATGGCAACGGAGACGCTAGTCACGTAAAGTCATCCGTGTGCAAATTGTGCTCCACAAAAAAAAGAAAACAGGAAGTAAGATTCCAAGAATTCAAAACTACTATCTGGAGAAAAAAAACCTTGAAGGAACGTAAAGACACCTGGCTCCATAAACCACTGTGACCAATGTGATGCAGCATATTACAATTGAAGGAATGCTCGAAATAAAATGTAGGCGATGATACAGACTCATTCCCGAAACTGCTCTTTACATAAAACAAGTATTTGCAATGCTATAGGTCTCGCATTTTAGAAACTTTGACCTATTGGTATTGTAAATGACAATTCCTTTTATTATTGCACGTTTTTTAAACACATAAATAAAAGGCATTGTCATTTACAATGCCAATAGCTCAAAACCTCGCAACTGCAAGACCTATCGCATTGCAAATGCTTGTTTTATGTTTTTTAACCACATTCAAATTAATACCGTCACTTTGTTTCCAACATGTTTGTCCAACATTAACCCAAGAGTTGCATGTCAAAAATTACTTTGGAGATCAGGAAATGTGCTTTTCCTATTACTTGGCATTAATGTATCTATCATTTCACCACATTCAACCACTCGCAGGATGTTGTGGCGACTCTGGGACTTGAACCTCATTCCCCAGCTTCAAAGACCAACTCCCTGCCCGTTACAATACGCATACAAATGCGAACGATGGAGCTGATGCCTCAGCACTACATTAATGATTTGAAAGAGGTTGTCTTTTCTTATTTCCAAATTTCTTACAGGCAAACTGAAAATTATTGTATTGCACAATATAACAGGGCGTTTAGCCTGCCGGAACTCAAAACTGATTCTATATTTACAAAGTCAGGACTTATGGATGTAACAGCGTAGCGCCCGTCATCTTTTTCTGTGTCAAAGCCCTTCACACAGTTTTACAGCTACTAGCTAGCATAGGTTGCTTTATCTCTCTTTGAAGCTGCAGATACGGGGTTAACTCAAAGAAGCACAGCTTATTATGATTTATTAGTCAAGCTGTGACCGTACACAGTTAAAGAAACAGTGCTGCTTACAAGGAGTTTAAGATCAGTGATAACAAGCGGCCGTGCGGCCACGAAAGTGATCGCGATCAAACATCATAGCGGCCGTGCGGTCATGAAAGTGAGAGTAATCGCGGACAATCGCGGCGTGCGCGCCCGCACACATGCACTGTAGCTCTAAGCTGGCCTGGTAGCACTTTTTGGAGCCCTCTCAAAAAGTCTCGCTAGACCAGCGCATGCGCTGGGTCAGGCGGGACCTAAAAAGATACATTTTCCTTATCATTTTTAACACGGGCAATCAGGATGTCTGTCTGGACTTTGGTAAACACAGAGTTCTGTATTTGGCAGAATAACAGGTAGACCTCTTACCCACCTTATTGTTCACTTTAAAAATAACGATATAAACAGAATACCTCATGCAATCCTGATCTTGTAATGACTGGACCACACCACAGCGACAGCCCCCCCCCCCCCCCTCCAGTAGTCCTGGGGACATTTAGGGTCGAAATGTGTTGACACAACCAAGAAGGAGACAACCTCGCACGCTTGATGAACTCAGCAATTACCTAATAGCACCGGGAGGAAATATATAGAGCAATAAACTGCATGACAATCCTCTAATTGGTTTGTCGTCACCTACTCGACATGAAAGATCCACATCAAAGGGAGTAAACTAATTTGAGTGAAAGGACTTGGCAATGTGTTATAAATATATATATTATAGACATTAACAAAACATTATTTGAATTTGAATTTGAAGGGATTTGTATAGCGCTCGTACACCTGGCGGTTTCTTGGCGCTCACTGACAATTGCTACTTGGTAGGTCGGAGAGAGGGTAAGGTGAGCATTTAAGATGGGAAGGCTTGGGTGAAGAGGAAGGTCTTCAAGTCTCTACGGAAGAGGGGGTACTGGGTGCTGGTTCTGAGGTGCAATGGAAGAGAGTTCCAGAAGACTGGACCCGTGGTAGAAAATTTAGAGCCACCCCACTTCTTCCGTTTAAAACGGGGAACCAGGAGAAGGTGGTGAGAGGCGGATCGAAGGTCTCGTGAAGGCGTGTAGGATTGAATGGTTGAGTTGATGAAGGAGGGGGCAGATCCTGTCCGGGCTTTAAAGATGGTGCAACCAAGCTTGAATAAAATTCGTTGTCGGACAGGGAGCCAGTGCAGAGTAGAGAGGAGAGGGGTTACATGATGTGACTTTGAGAGGTTAAAGACCAGCCGAGCAGCCTGGTTTTGGACAAGCTGAAGGCGTCTCAAGAGGTAGTTGGGCATGCCATGGTAAAGGATATTACCATAATCTAGGCGAGATGTTACCATGGCTAACAGAATTAGTTTGAGCGCTTCTGGGGCGAAAAATCGAGAGACTCTGCGGATGGTCCTAAGTGAAAGGAAGGCTGAGGAAACCACAGCAGACACTTGAGAGTGTAAGGAGAGTTGATTATTAATTTTAAATCCAAGGGTTTTGACAGAGGGTACAGGGGTGGGAGGGGGGCCAAGTGAAGGGGGCCAAAAAGAAGATGTCCAGGGACTGGAGCAACCACCCGTTAGCACCAACTCCGTTTTATCGGGGTTGAGCTTCAAGTGGTTGAAGTTCATCCAGTCCTGAATAAAGGTCATAATGGACTGGACATTGGACATAGACTCAGGGGTGGAGGAAAGGGAAAAAATGAGCTGGAGGTCGTCTGCGTAATTGTACACAGAGACCTCCAGACGCTGTAAAGCAAAAATGAGGGGGGCAATGTAGAGGTTAAACAAGAGAGGGGACAGAGAGGAGCCCTGGGGAACACCACACTGAATTGGTTGAAAATCTGCAGAGAACTCTCCCAGACGAACCGCTTGAGTCCGACCGTTCAGAAAGGAGGATAACCATAGTAGCGCTGTTCCTCTGATTCCCGCCGCTTCGACACGGGAAAGTAAGATGGTGTGGTCCACCGTGTCGAATGCGGCGGAGAGATCTAAGAGGATCAGGGCCTGATGTTGGTTGGTATCCATTCCTTGTCGGAGATTGTCCAGAACCGATGTTATAACGGACTCAGTTGAGTGGGCTGGGCGGAAGCCGGCCTGTCTAGGGGCTAACACGCCGTGACTTTCCACGAACTCGCTCAAGGTTTTAACCACATGCCGTTCCAATACCTTCGCCAGGTAAGGCAAGAGGGAAATTGGACGGAAGTTAACTGGATTGGAGGGGTCCACACCAGGTTTCTTCAGGATCGGGACAATCACAGCCGATTTGAGTGCAGGAGTAACAATGCCCTTAGCCAGCGAGCTGTTTAAGAGCACTAAGGGTGGTGAGGGACAGTGAGTGTAAATCTGCTTTAATATATAAGCGGGGCAGGAGTCCAGCGGGGAGCCGGACTTGACCAACGGGAGAATAGAGAGAAATGAGTCGGTCGAAAGAGGAGGAATTGAGTCCAAATATGCGGTGGCTGGAGGGCAGCGGGGGTCAGTGAAGGTCTGGGATGGGGAGGGAATTTTGCTTTTGATTTTGTCAATTTTGTCCAAGAAAAAGAAATTGAGCGAGTCACATAATGTTTGAGAGGGTAATGGTTTGAGCGATGTTCTGTCGGAAAAGGCAAGATCCTGGATGATAGAAAAGATTTCTCTAGGCCGATTTTTCGCAAGCTGGATTTTAGAGGAGAAATAATTTTTCTTCGTGTCAAGTATAGCTGTCTTGTACTGGGTAAGAAGTTCTGTATAACGATTTTTGGCAGTTGGGCAGTAATTCCGTCTCCATTTTCATTCGGCTTGGCGGAGAGTGAGTTTTTTGTTTTTTAGATCCTCTGAAAACCAGCGATTAGCGTCTTTGGGGCGTTTGGTTGCGATGCGTTTAAGCGGGGCGATGGCATCGCACCCGGCCCGCAGCCAGTTAGTAATTGCTTCTGCCTGGCCAGAGGAAGGCAGTGCAGTCAGTTCAGGGCTGGAGGAAGAAAGGAGAGACGATAGGGCTACGATGTCAACTCGGTTCCATGAGCGCACCCAGACATTTTTCACAGCGGTAGGTTTGGGTGGTGGAATAGGGGATAGGGAAAAGGTGATTAGTGAATGATCTGACCATGAACATGGAGAAATTGAGAGGGAGTTGACCGGGCAATCACGTTGCCAAATTTGGTCCAGGATGAGCCCCAACCTGTGTGTGGGAGCATTAACAACTGATGAGAAGTTGAGCGACCCAAGAGAGTCTGAAAACTCCTTGGACGTGGCGCATTCCGCAGGGTCGGAAGGCCAGAAGTTGAAATCTCCTAAGACTAAGATGGAGGCGTGGTTAACCACCAGGGTTGCCATTAAGTCTTGAAAACAGGGGAGGAAAGTTGGAGGGGAGGACGGGGGTCTGTACACCAGGACACAAGTTAACGGAGGGGTGAAGGAAAGGGAGCGAACCACTAGGCAGTCTGAGATTCCCATGGAGGGGGAGACCAGGGGCTGGAAAGTGAGTTCTTTGCGGGCAATCAAAGCGACCCCTCCGCCGGGCCTGCCAGAGGAGCGATCAGCTCGAATGGCATAGTAGGCCGGGGGGAGTATCGCTAACAGGGAGGGAAGGGAACTGTCCGAGAACCAAGTCTCGGTAAGAAACAGTAAGTCAGGTTTATGAACATCGAGAAGAGTGAAAAGATCGAGCTGATGTTTTACTGCCGATCTTGTGTTTAAGTATATAGCAGATATTGCTGTGGGGGGAAGGGCATCTGGGTGCCGAATAGGGGGACTGGTGTTCAGAGACGTAGGCAAGGTGTTAATATGGACGGTGTTCTGTGGGGTTAATAGCCCTAGGTTGGAGATGCGAGCTAAGGTAGCAGCCGGTGGGGTCCACTTGCCCTGGAGGCTGGTGAGTAGCGAGCAGGAATATTGAGTGCAAGAGGCAGGGTGTATGGCCTCTGGTCTCGGTCGGTCGCGGACGGGCGCAGACGGGCTTTCCTTAGGCGCGCCTTCGGCGCGCAATCGTCGCGCCCGCTGCGCTCGTCCGCTGCGCTTCCTGGGGAGGCACATACTTATGGGTTAGTGGGACAATGGGCGGTGGGCGTGGCCTCTGATGGGGGCGTGGCCTGTCGATCGGCCGAGGCGCTGTCAAGCGTTTTACACGCCGGTTTCTGGGCAGCGGAGGGGCCGCTTGAGTTGAGAGAGGCTTGGGTGAGCGAATAATTCAGTTAAAAGCACAAAAATTCACAGAGAAACAATTTTTAAAAGAACGGTGCGCTCTCCCGGCTTTCCGCCTCAGGAGCAGCGTTTGTCAGGTGGAGAGGCTGGTGAGCAGCGTCTCTTTTAAGCTGTGGGCGGTGGGCGTGGCCTCTGATGGGGGCGTGGCCTGTCGATCGGCCGAGGCGCTGTCAAGCGTTTTACACGCCGGTTTCTGGGCAGCGGAGGGGCCGCTTGAGTTGAGAGAGGCTTGGGTGAGCGAATAATTCAGTTAAAAGCACAAAAATTCACAGAGAAACAATTTTTAAAAGAACGGTGCGCTCTCCCGGCTTTCCGCCTCAGGAGCAGCGTTTGTCAGGTGGAGAGGCTGGTGAGCAGCGTCTCTTTTAAGCTGTGGGCGGTGGGCGTGGCCTCTGATGGGGGCGTGGCCTGTCGATCGGCCGAGGCGCTGTCAAGCGTTTTACACGCCGGTTTCTGGGCAGCGGAGGGGCCGCTTGAGTTGAGAGAGGCTTGGGTGAGCGAATAATTCAGTTAAAAGCACAAAAATTCACAGAGAAACAATTTTTAAAAGAACGGTGCGCTCTCCCGGCTTTCCGCCTCAGGAGCAGCGTTTGTCAGGTGGAGAGGCTGGTGAGCAGCGTCTCTTTTAAGCTGTGGGCGGTGGGCGTGGCCTCTGATGGGGGCGTGGCCTGTCGATCGGCCGAGGCGCTGTCAAGCGTTTTACACGCCGGTTTCTGGGCAGCGGAAGGGCCGCTTGAGTTGAGAGAGGCTTGGGTGAACGAATAATTCAGTTAAAAGCACAAAAATTCACAGAGAAACAATTTTTAAAAGAACGGTGCGCTCTCCCGGCTTTCCGCCTCAGGAGCAGCGTTTTCTACGCTAGATCACAGCAGAAATGACATACTTTTAAACTTCCTACATGCTGAGATTTATGTTTGTGAGATAATCACTAAAAAATAAGTGCTATTAATTTTATTGACTTACTGGGGTGATACATACTTGACACAGATGGGAAATAGTTGGCAAATATTCATTATTAAGAGCTTGACATTTTGCTGAAAAAGGAATACATACAATACATTACCTAGTGGATAATTCTTCACTGTAACATGCACCCTCTTAACAAGGCCTCCCTCTGGAACATAAAGCATGCAGGTCACAATCCCTCACTGGGTACTTAAACCTAGGATACTCAACTGCTGGCCCTCACACAGTGCACATGTATAGGTAGCACATTAGGCAACACATGCGTACACTAGGTGCATAACGCCAGCAGGAGGCAACACTCCCCACCCCCCACAATAGCATGCATGTTCTACGCATAAATAAAACACACCACACACATTTTTGTTTGGGTAAGAAACTGCTGAAGGTTTATTAAATACACCGTTATGTAATATGGTGGGTTATCTTACGGGCGATCTAAGGGCAGGCAACCAACTGGGCCGCCTGCCCGCCTGATGAGCCAAGCAGCACTGGGGCGAACCCCGTCTGTGCTGCCCCTTCGGTGATCCTCTTCCCGGATTACGATCCCTTATTACTCACGCCCCTTTCAGAGCGGAGCGGAGCAAGGCAAGCCCCCGGTTGTTCAGGCCCACAACCGCCCAAAGATCTAACGGGGCACCGACACGGTTTTCCAGGAACCTCTCATGAGGCTCCTTGGCTCTGGCACCCCCATGGTGCAGCGCAAAAGTACCCTTCGGTACCCATTTGCTTCCAGATCGCCCTGCAACTCCGCCTGCAACGAAAAAAGAACATTACAACATTCTATGCATCCCCTGCTGCTTCCACGCCGGGTAAGTGGTAGGGTGGGAGACGGCGTGTCCAGGGCGCAAAAAGAGGAAGGTCAGGGGGTGGGGGAGGCCTATGTACCCCCCCGTTCCTCGCGCCCCAAAAAGTGACGCACCCAGCGCGCCGCAGCCACTGCTGACAGAGTGGGGGGACTCCTCCCCAAGGGGTCCCCTAGAAGAAGGGGGTGTGCTGGTGCCTTGCTGGCACTAGAGGCCCGCCCTTTAAGGGCACCCTGCGGGCGCCAGGGCAGCCGCATAGCGCCAGCAGGAGGCAACACTCCCCACCCCCCACAATAGCATGCATGTTCTACACATAAATAAAACACACCACACAAATTTTTGTTTGGGTAAGAAACTGCTGCAGGTTTATTACATACACCGTTATGTAATATGGTGGGTTATCTTACGGGCTATCCAAGGGCAGGCAACCAACTGGGCCGCCTGCCCGCCTGATGAGCCAAGCAGCACTGGGGCGAACCCCATCTGTGCTGCCCCTTCGGTGATCCTCTTCCCGGATCACGATCCCTTGTTACTCACGCCCCTTTCAGGGCGGAGCATAGCAAGGCAAGCCCCCGGTTGTTCAGGCCCACAACCGCCCGAAGGACTAACAGGGCACCGACACTGTTTTCCGGGAACCTCCCATGAGGCTCCTGGGCTCTGCCTCTGGCACCCCCTATGGCGCCGCGCAGAAGTACCCTTCGGTACCCATTTGCATCCAGATCACCCTGTAACTCCGCCACAGCTCGGAAGGCGGCCACCGCTGCCGCCAGAGCCCCCCACCAAAATAGCTATAGTCTTGCCCGCTAGATCTTCTGTCTAGAGCCTCCTGCAAATCTAGATGAAAGGACATCCCTACTGGTTATCGATGCCCCATCTATGTCCCAATAGCCCTAGACGTTACCTTGGATCAGCCAATGTCTGATGAAACAAACGCCCTATGCCTGTGTAGTTGTGCGAAGCACAATAACCTCACGCCGCAAGGTTCCACTGCGTCACATGACTCAGCCCCTTCCCACACAGGGCGGGACAGTTTTAGACACCCTAGCTCACGATGCCCCACCTATTTGCTGATCACACTGTATGCCGCCCTTCTGGCACCGTGGGTGACTGGACACATGTGTCTCCGATCTCTGGGCCAGCACTCACTTGTTAGGAGACCGTTCCTACCCCCGCTAGCCAACTAGGCTATTAGGGCGGAAAGGATTATACTTAACCTTGGCACCGTCCCTTTACTTGCTAAATCAATGCGCACATGGATGTCCCTAATGGCGTATGAACATTGTGCATGGCTGCACCCCAGCGCTTGCCCTGCATCCCCTATTCTTTTTTTTTTAAACCGTTTATTACAAATCTCAAGAATATACAAGTATGGGCCTACAACCTTCCGGCCGGCCGCTAGGAATGACAGGAGCATATGACATATGTTCATAAACACTTGGCGTTGCAGAGGAGCATAATCAGGAGGTATCAACGTCGTGGGGCACATCAGTCAGACCCCACAATACGGTTTCATTTTATACAAACAACAAGAAAAACCACACCCACAAGGCAACCAGCAATCGAAAGTAGCAGCAGGTGCTCCCCGAATGGGGGACCCCAACTATCCACAGGAGTCGAAAGAGGGGAAGGGGAACAGAGCGAGGACTGGGGGAACCCTGTGCCCGGGGCTGGGGGAAGGAGTCAGCTAGGGGGACGGGGCTGGTGAAGCAGCAGGCAGCAATGGTGGCGCGCAGATACCCCCGCGGTAGGCGTTCCAGGGGCCCCATACTTTCACCCATGTCCCGGGCCTACCCCTCGCCACATACACCACCTTTTCTCGAAACATGCACCAATCAATGTGTTCTTTCCAGGCCGACACCGCCGGGGGCTTCTGGGATCCCCACAATTGAGCAATATCACGCTTAGCTATCATATATCCCAGAGTCACCCACCACGTCTGCGGAGCCGAGTAGTCAGTTGGTTCCCACACATTCAACAGGCATCTCCTCGCTTCAGGCAGCAGCGCGACACGCGTAACCACTCGCAGGACCTCGTGCACACCACGCCAGAATCGCTCCACCTTCGGGCATTCCCACAAAATATGCAGAAAGGTCGCCAAAGCACCACACCCACGCTTACACAACCCATCCTCAGCATAGCCCATACGCAGAACCCTTGGCCCCGTCATGTAGACCCGGTGGAGTATCTTAAGCTGGACGAAGCGAAGGCGAGCCGGTATGGCCACCTCCTTCGGAGAGGCCACCGCGGAGATCCAGTCCTCGTCGTCCAACTCCAGCCCATCGGCGACCCAAGCCTCTCGGAGGCCAGTCAGCAAGCCCGAGCGGTCATTGATCAGTTTTATGTAAATAAGTGAGATCGTGCTGTCTGGGACGTGGCCATCTAGCACTCTATCCTCCAGGGGGGAAGACTCCGGGATGAAGGCGACGTCTGGGAAGACGGAGCCCAGTGCATGACGGACCTGCAAGTACCGAAAGTATTCACTGCCCTGCAGCTGAAACTCCGTCCGCAGCGTCTCGAATGTTTTAAATCCCCCCCTCGTCCAGAGATCCCCCACTTTACTGATGCCTATCGTGTCCCACTTCTCGAAGCCCTTCGAGGTCCACAGGGAGCCCAACCTCACAGACGCGTACAGCGGTGACGCCCGGGTCAAACGGTCCTTCCACCCCATAGCTGCATTAGCCGCGTGCCATACTCGCACCATGACACGCGTAGGTCCCGTCAGGCGAGCGTCGGGCGCGCCAGAGTAGAGCGCTCGATTGTAGTCGCCACCGGGCAGTAGCATCTTGTCCATTTCAAATGCCGGGTTTAAGGCAGGCCCGTAAAGGCCATGGTTAATTGCAGCTAGCTGGGAGGCCCAGTAATACCGTTTAATATCCGGGAGGGCAATCCCCCCGTCGTACCATGGGAGCGTCAACCTCGCCAGGGCAATACGCGGCCTCCCGTCCCAGAACAGGCGGCGCTGTAGACTCTCCACCTCACGGAAGTAGCGCGCCGGGACTAAGTCCATAGTGTTCTGGAGAGCGTACAGGAAGCGTGGCAACGACATCATCTTAAACAACGCCGCCCGGCCGAGCGGCGAAAGCGGCAGGCGCCGCCAGCGCGCGACGTCCTCCTTCAAGCGCAGGAGGGGGGGAAGCAAGTTCCGCTCGTAGTGGGCCTCCGGGTCCAGAGTAATGTAGACACCCAGGTACCTAAACCCCCGAGAGGCAATCTGGATCGGACAGCCCCGCGGGAGGACGGGAGCTTCCCCGGAGAGCACATACACACATGATTTAGCCCAGTTGATGACAAGGCCTGAGTTGCGGCCGAATGAGCGCAAAACATCAACCAGGACAATTAGTGATTTACGTGGGGAGGCTAGGTACAGAAGGATGTCGTCAGCGTATAGGGACACGCGGTCCTCGTACTCGGGGGTCCAACGGAGACCACGGATGGAAGGATGCCACCGCAGCCACTCCGCCAGGGGCTCCAAGGCCAGCGCGAACAGGAGCGGCGACAAGGGGCAGCCCTGTCGCGTGCCCCGTCCCAGCTCGAATGGGGCCGATACTCTTCCATTCACCACCACCTGCGCCAATGGGCCCGAATACAACAATTTGACCCAGCTGATGAACCCCGGGCCTAATCCAAACTTCGCCAGCATCGCCCAAATGTATGGCCACTCAAGCGTGTCAAACGCCATGGTGGCGTCTAAGGACGCCAATATGGCCGGCTCCCGCACGAATGGGACACGTGCGAGCACCCCGTGCAAGCGCCGCAGATTAAGGGCCGTGTTGCGATGGGGAATAAAGCCGGACTGGTCTTGGTGGACCAGATCGCCCACCACGCCGACCAGCCGGTTGGCCAGCACCTTGGCGAGAATTTTCGGCTCTGCATTCAAGAGCGAGATAGGCCGATAGGATGTAACCCGGTCTCGAGGTCTCCCTTCCTTGTGGATCACCACGATTGTAGCCAGACGCTGGTCCAGCGGGAGGGAGCCCAGCGAGTGGGCCGCCAGGAACATCGCGCGGAGGTGGGGTGCCAATACATCCGGTCGCAACTTATACAACTCGATAGGGATGCCGTTCGGGCCCAATGCCTTGCCGGAGGCGACCGAGCGTATGGCGAGGGCAATTTCGTCGGAGGTGGGAGCGGCATCCAACGACACCCTGTCCTCCTCCGAGAGGGAAGGCAGCGCGATATCCCTAAGCAGGGCATGGGAATCCTCCTCCGAGCAGGGAGAAACCGGGGAATACACCTCGCGGAAATAATCCGCGAAACAAGAGACAATGTCTTCTGGCTCGGTTACACTCACACCATCCCTCCTCTCAATCAGCGGGACCACACGACTCGCTCTCTCCTTTTTATCCAGCCACGCAAGCAGTTTACCAGCCTTATCACCCACATCATACAGTCGCCCCTGTTGCTCTCTACTGAGGCCCCTGGCCGCCTCTGTAACGAGGGCCCTGTAGGCCGCCTGCTTAAGTTGTAGGACATGTAATGCAGCATCCGTCACCCCACCCTCTAGATCACCCTCCAATTCGGCAATTTCGGCCTCCACCCGGGTCACCTCCTCCTGCTCGCGCCTCCGGGCATGAGAGATAAGGGATAGGGCCTCCCCTCTGAGAACTGTCTTGAAGGCTTCCCACAGGGAGATAGCCGAAGGGACGGACCCCACATTCTCATCAAAGTATCGCTGCAAGGATTTAATCAAACCAGCGCGAATAGTGGGGTCGCGCAGGTACCAGGCATTGATTGGAGCTACCCTGCCCTCACCCCTCGGGAAGACATCAAAGTGTAACAGGAGCGGGGAGTGATCTGAGATACCCCACGCCAAATGGCGCTCCTCTCCTACTCTCCCAACATAGGCCGCCGGGACAAGGACATAATCAAGCCGTGAGAGGCTACCATGGGCACCCGAGTGGAAAGTGTACTGCAGCTGCGTGGGATGTTTTAAGCGCCAGCAGTCCACCAATCCCAGCGTATCCAAGAGGCCGGATAGCCACGCCTGTGCCCGGGGGAGGTCCCTAGGGGGGGTGACGATCCACAGTCCCAGAAACCACCGCATTGAAGTCCCCCCCAACCACCAGAAGCCCCCCCGGAAGGCCAAGGAGGAGGCGCCCCAGGTCCGCAAAAGTGGTCGACTGTAGCCCCGGTGGGACGTATACTGATACAAAGACAACTACTTTGCCCTCCATTCTCCCCACCAAGACAGTGTAGCGTCCCCTATCATCATGGCGCACCTCATCAATTTCCAACGGGAGCGAGTTCTTCACCATGATGCCCACACCCCGTGAGCCCGACGTGAAGCCCGAGTGGGCCACCAAACGGTAACCACGCCGATTCATGGCACAAAAAGAATTACCAATAAGGTGTGTCTCCTGCAGAAAGACTACATCGGGTGAGATTCGTTTCAGATACTGCAGGACCACACCTCGTTTGATCCTATCCCCCAGCCCATTAACGTTCCAAGACAACAAAGTCAGGTCCCTACCCCCCATCACACACAGAAGCCATCATTCGTCCCCCCGAGAGCACCTTAATACCAATACAATAAAGGGTTTGCCTTGTGGTAAAAACGAACAACACCCCACCCCAACCCACCCATCCCAACAGAACTCCCCCCTCCCTGCACCCCTGCATGAGCCCAAATAGCCCCCCCAAAGTGCAGTGTGCCTGTCGCCCCATAGATGGTTAAACTAACTAGTCCCCCAGAGGAGGAGGGAGAACCCCCAAGAGACCCCATACGACCTCCACAGGAGGGGAACTTACTCGAACAGACGAACAGTCAAAAGTGACATCAATTTTGTCCAGAGCGAGGCCTAATATTAGTCCCTCAGTCCTGATCCGGCGAGCCCTCTCCTCCAACCGCGCCCCCCCCACCCCCCCCGATCCCGATCCCCAGACAAAGTATCCAGCCAGTCCCCGGCCGCTTCGGGACGATCAAAAAAGTGCGTGTGGCCATCCACCTCCACCCGCAACTTAGCTGGAAAAAGCATTGCATACTTGAGGTTTAGGGCCCGTAGACGACGTTTGACTCCGAGAAAGCTCAGTCTCTGCTTTTGGACTGCTGGGGTGAAATCAGGATAAAAGTTTACGTCCATATTGTCGAGTCTGACCGGTCCCTGTAGTCTGGAAGATTGCAGGATAGCGTCTCTGTCCCGAAAGTTGAAAATCCGGGCAATGAGAGGCCTCGGAGGGGCTCCGGCCTTAGGCCTTCCCCCGGGAACCCTGTGGGCCCGTTCCACCGCGAAGAATTTACTCAGCCCCCGGGGCTGGAGATGGGTGAGAATCAAGTCCTCCACAAATAGGTCCGCCGCCGCCTCCTCACGTCCCTCAGGCACCCCGATAATGCGGACATTGTTCCTCCGGGCCCGACCTTCGGAATCCTCCAGGCGACGATCCAGCAGCGCACTCGCCTGGCCAAGCCGGCGCACCTCCTTTTGGAGGGCCGCCACATCCGTCGTGAGGCCCGATGTGGTGTGGGCCAAAGAATCGACCCGGTCATTGGTCTTGGATAGATCGGCCCTCACCAGGCCAACATCCACGAGGACCGAGTCAATCTTCTGCGCCAGTGTATCAAAACGCCGGCCCACCGAGGCCTTCATCTCGGCGATAGCGCCCATGACATCCCGAAGGGTCAGATCCGCGGGCAGAGCAGGAGCATCAGTCGGGCCCTCAGGGGACCTACGCGGCACCTCGGGAGATCCCCTCCGGAGGGTGTAGCGGTCCATGCTGTTAGACTGATGGACTGCGCCACGTCGGGTCGATTTCACCTTTGCCCGGTCGCCATCCTGCTTTGTGGACATGGTTCCAGTCCCCCGATTGTGCCAATCACGTCGTAAAGGGCAGACAAGCCGGTTCACGGGCTCCGGGGGGGGGCCACCACAGGTCCGCGGGGTGGATCACAGCCGGCGGGCCGGCAGGGCACCCCAACGAGGCCACACCACCTCACAGTGCCCCGCAACCCAACCTCGCCGAGGCAGCAAGGAGGGTGCAAAAGCGAAAGTGAAAGTGCGGGGTACGCGAGTCGCCTAGCCCTGCCCGCCGCTGTTGTTCACTTTGTCTCCGGATCGCCCCACAGCTCCAATCCGGGGTCCGGCGTGGAGAAGGCCGCAAACCTCGATCGGTGCTCCCGCCGGTGTCCGAGGTCCAATTTGGAAGCGGAAAACGGGTGACACCTCAGCTCGGGCTCACCAACACAGTCCCCTCATCTAGGACAGGATATTTTCAGGATATATGTAGGAGGTCACAGAGGTCCTCGGGAGCCTCGCACCTACGCGGCCATCTTGGTTGCGCGCTAGGCTCCTCCCTCATCCCCTATTCTTTATAGGAATTTCGACCTCTCAGCTCCCTCTGGGAAGTCTCCTAGGCATACCCGCTTAGAGAATCTGCTGCTTCGATACAGGGCACACTGTCTGTAATCTAGTGCCTAACCTTAGATGAGGTAGATGCCACCCACCGCCTAGGTCATTGGGATCTAAAGGAGCACACCATTATCCCCCGGCGTACCTCTAAGTGGGACTGGCTCCACCCAGCTGTAACACCAGAGATACACCTCTTAAACATCTTTACTCGTTATGCACTTGGCACCCTTCTGGTTGCAGCTTTGTGTATTAGTAAAGCGTGCATGCCCACGGGGCACGATGACGCTGCTAGCCAGTGTATGTTACCCACTCGCTGATACTTATCTATCCTAACTGCCCTTACCTGGATTGAAGAGATGCTGGATGCTACCCCAGGACTGAAGACTTAATGCTCCAACCCACTTTGACCCCAGAACTTGGGGACAACCCCAGTGGTGACCCTGCCTTACATGGTACATCTACCCCAGCGCTCGATTATCAATGTGATAGGGACCCCAATCCCAAGAGATGCCCCTTCTATTGTCTGGTTCTAGCCGGCAGAAGGATAAGCCGGGGGGGGGGGCAAACAAGTTTGCGGAACCAGGGGGGAAAGGTGTGTGCAAATACCTGCCCTTTCCTGAATTTTGGGATGCCAAAAAGTCGAAAATACCCTGTCGCCAATTGGCACTAACGCAGAGTTTACCAAACATTTCCGCGCCACAGCACACTTGCTAGCTGACAACTACCACCACCCGCCTGCTGCCCTGGTTGACGCATGGGTGAATATGTCTCACTAAAGCTACCAGATACCGTCCCTTGGCTGCAGGGGACTGCCCACCCAGTGTACATGGTACCTGATTCTATATGGTACTCGCAGGTGTTTCCCATGAAGGCCCTCATAGCCAATTGCGCAATGCAGTCCCAGTATGCCTCACTTTGCGTTGAAATTAATTGAGTAAGTGTAAAATTATACTTTCCCACCATTGGGCTGTTAACCGGTGACAAGGCAGGCTGTTCTTTAGCGGCTCCTGACATTGCCTCCGGGTATGTACCACAAACCACCGTACCTCACTACACGCCAGTACCCTTGGCTTAAACAATGCTTGTTAGTTGTATAAGATAGCTGAAGCCAAAATTCTGGCTTCCCTGCGTAGCATATTGAGGATGCTTCCATTCTGACTTGGTGGGACTGTCACCTTAACGTGTTGAACATTCCTTAAATGTCTCCCTTCGATGAATAGCGAGCTCAACCGCAAATGGGACCAACACACTAATCAACTTCCGCAACAGCCAGACAGGTCACCTGCACGTGATCTAGGTGCGGAAAGCGGGAGCCCTTTGGAAATGGAATAGTGGCGCACAATCCCCGTGTTGGAGACAAAATTGACCTCGTTGTACTGCGAGAGAGGTGCATGCGGAGACAACATAACTATCCTTTGCCAACACAGAGCCAGTCCGTATCTTTTGTTTTTATTGGGACAAAGGAAGAACCATGATAATATCACTGATCAAGTCTGTGATGTCATATACGCACTCTCCCCCTGTGCTTTGTGTGATCTTGGCCCTCCTTGGTGTGAGCAGAGCCCCGGGAAGTATACTTGGGTTCGAGGCCAATAATGCACCAGTGTTCGGAGAGAAAGATGAAACCATACTTGCCGATCCCCGGCCAAAAACGACAACCCTTTTACCCTTTGTCAACAGTAGCATATTCATCAATAAGACATTGATAAGGGCCACATGCATAACTCCTGGTAGCCAAAGGACCTTGTTGGCCAAGCAGCGAAATCATCACTAAATGCAATAATATGAAACAGTCTTCTCACGGCGCACGCCACCCAGGCGCCAACAGGACACCGAGGTTTACACCGAACAACCCGATTCCAAAGGAAAGGCACCCCAACCCAACCCCCTGCGCAACTCACTCACCAAGGCGCCGCTGAAGGATCCACCCCTGAACAGCGCCTTCAATGAATAGCCAGCTCAAGCGCAAGTGGGACCATTACACAAAGCAACACCACCTATCAACGGAAATCAACCATACCCCCCTGCAAAACCGGTAGTGTGTGTGAAACCCAGCCAACTAGACGAAACCATGGAAGCAGTCTATCTGGGGCATTGTAGAGACGTAGCTGATAATAGACAACCTGTCCCTTCTATCTGAAGCTCAATACCATTAACAGAATGCCAGGTGACTTAAAGAAGGCATAACACTGTAACAGCTCCCCGTGCTGCAAAGGCTCTTGCTATACAAGGAAACCACAAGTAAGGTGCTTTCTTTACCTGCCTACGCATAATCTGCGTTCATGTGACCTTGGCTGGTGAAGAGCTATCCCTGAACCTAACAGAAAATGAAAACTCTGGAACTGCAGCCATGAAAGCTAATTAACTGAAGACCAGTGACTGAGGTAACTCCTCAGGAGTTTATACTCGCAAAGCCTGAGTCATGGGACACGACACGTTTAGGATACCAGAGCCTGTCCAAATGATCCCTTAATATCCTTCTTGAAACCTATGATGCATAAGGCTGCTTAGACCACCTTTGCAATTGCCCACATTAGTGAAAGGTCCCTAGATTGTATGTTAGCCACCCACCAGTTAGCCAACTCCATGTGCTTGCAAAGAACACAGTCCCTTATCAAGTTGGTGCCAACCAAGAACTAGTTTATTTTTGATCCTCTCAACCTGTGGGAGCAAAACTAACATCAATGGTCGCACTACCGACCCACAGCGCTCCAATTACCGACCCCGGTACGCCTACCTGCAAAGGTTCACCAAACTTCCAACATCACTAAAAGGGGTTTCTTATGATAAGAGCCGAACCTCCTATATGCTAAGTCGTGGAGTGGCCTAATATTTCGGTAATAATAGTGATCTGCTGCTGTGTTACCGTGTTGAAAACACGTCACCATCCCTGAATATTGGAGTGTGTCCGTGCACTGTCAGTAACTTAGCCAAAGTGGGTATAAAAGCTGGACTGTATCAAATACAACGCTGTTCCAAACAGGGGCCCCAGATAAGTTTCTACCAAGGGCAGCTGCTACTACTACCGCATGTGCTGTTGTGCACAAGTAGGCACTCCTGACCTAAAACCTACAAATTGCCGTGTTAGTGCGCCAGAGCCCCCCACGCATCCTGAAGAAGGCAGTGCATTGCCAACAGGGAGAAGGTGTTAATAAACCAATGTGCCCCCCGACAACCTCAGGCACATCTGTGTTTCCCCAGCCGCCCATAACATTTGCTGTGATACGATAACTAAACATCAAAAGCCCCTCGGAAGCAGTTACCGCAAAACTTTCTCTCCTTCGTAATGAGGGTAAAGGGTATGGCTAACCCGTGCAAGCAAAATTCTTTGCATGGCAGTAGTGTCGCACGCCAAGTGTGATGCTGTTTCTGCCCTTGCCTTCCAGTTATATTGATAAAGCCAGAACAACAAACTGCACATGTCAGGCTTCTTGGCTTTGTAACAGGTTTTTGGTCGCCTGAGGTAAATACGCAGCACTGGGCTTGTGTCTGATATTGAAAAGCTTTCACTTAATGCCGCCGATACCATGTCAATGTAGCGGCACTGCCCTGAACCTCATTCTCGACAGACAATGCAGCGAAGGACTCGATGCGCCTCCCATGAAATGTGCGCATTACACTTTCCAATGTACAGAGCTCTGTATTTACCGTTTTCTTAAACACCTCAATGACACAAGGCAGCGGGGAGATAGAAGCCACCAGGGACCCGCAGCCCCTCCCGTTCTCACATTGAAGAGCTCACGGGTCAGGGAAGCACAATATATCCATAATAAATTTCACGGCAGCTCCTGTGCCCCGCAGCCGCAACGGGGGTAGTACATATCTGGGGCAGGCGTGCGGGGGAACAGTGCAGCTAGCCAGTTGACATTTGTAAACATATTTGGAAACACTTTGCCTCCTCGATAAAACCTGTTTATTAACTACCAAATTGCTGCACCTGGTATTCCCAGACAGTCACCATCCAAGTAGTAACCATGCCTGCACATCCTGCAATCAACCTAACAACGTGGCGGCGGCCGTGCATCCACGGTAGTGCACCACAGCCCGCCCGCCCGCAATACACACTCTGAGGCATGCCTGCTCTCGGCCCAACAAGACCCAAAAGAACTTCCCTGCCCCCAAAACTCACAGCGCACGCCGACGAGCCCCTGGCCCAGTAACATGCAGCCCAAGGTGTGTGCTGCAAACACAGTGTATCAAGCGGGGGAGGGAAGAAACCGCAACCACGCCGGGTGACGCGAGACAACCAGGTCCAGCGATGCAGCGACCGCTGCGTGTCCGGCGAGACGGCGTGTCCAGGGCGCGAAAAGAGGAAGGTCAGGGGGTGGGGGAGACGTATATACCCCCCGTCTGTCACACCCCGGAAGTGATGTGCCCAGCGCGCCGCAGCCACTGCTGACAGAGTGGGGGAACTCCTCCCCGAGGGGTCCCCTAGAAGAAGGGGGTGGGCTGGTATCTTGATGGCACTAGAGGCCCACCCTTCAAGGGAACCCTGCGGGTGCCAGGGCAGCCGCATATCACACACATACACACACATATACACACACACTTGAGATGCACCACATTTAGCAGCACGCACGGAGCAGTGATATTATGTAGGAGCTTATGCACTGAGGCATTGTTAAGTAGTACTCCTATAGTACTCTTTTACATACTCTTACATCCTTTTCTGATTTGGCCCCAAACATGTGAAATAGGGAAAAATTGCAGTTATCAATGAATATTCATATACAGTTAGTACAAATAGAAAAGAATGTGTCCTCTCTGCACATTTACTAAGAGAAATCTGGATATTTCAGGTTCGCTTCATAAAAACACATAGAAGTACATAAAAGAGTACTTCTCTGGTCCTACTTCCTTTACTCATAAATGATTACTTGAATTGGCCTCATTGTCTTATTTGGGCTTACATTGCCCAACCAGGCGGTGTGTCATCAGATCCAACGAGCAGAAAGCATCATCGTCACATTGCTACATCTCAGATCACACAGACCAAAAGTTAGAGCAAGACCTGCAACAAAATCAGAATTGAAACTTACAACAGTGCTTAAAATTGGCAGATACTGCCCGGGATATAACATCTCAATAGGGGCTGGTACTATCCTGCCCCAAATTTCCACTACTGTTGTGGTATCAGTATTGATACAGCATTTTCTGGGTCCACTTGCTTACCACTGGTACTTTGACTGAACTTTTTCTCCAACTTAGAGATGATGGAAGTTAGCATTAACATCCGTCAAATTCAATTAACAGTGCAGCCCATATTCGGTATCCCCAACGGCTTCATACAGAAGGGGAAAAATCAGGGTGATTACTGGCCTGCATCCTGTGAAAAGAGCAGGCAGGTCTGCTGACGACCAGCTTATCGGCAGAGGGAGGAAACCTAGTACATGGGAATACTAGAGGTGTTTCAACGACATTTGCAGCTAGTCTACACAGCAGACCCAGCGGTACACACAGGGCGCTATACCCCCTTCCTCAGGGAGTTCACCTTAACGCAGTTGTCGCCCACAGGATTAGAGGAACTGGACACCAAAATAACAGTTGAAGAGATCCAAGAGGCACTGCAAGCCATGCCGGGGATTAAGGCTCCAGGGGCCGATGGTTTCTCGTTGGCTTTCCGGCAGGCATACTTGGGCCAGCTGGTGCAGCCACTGCTTCAGGTGTAGGAGGAGGTGTTCAAGCAGGGACTACTGCCCCGCCTATGCAGTAAGGTGAGATTGTTATGCTCCCAAACCCGGGGGGGACGGACACACCAGGGATCCAGATGCGTTTCCACCCCTTACAATGATCAACTCACACATTAAAATTCTGTGTAAGATCTTGGCAGCCAGACTGGCCCCACACATGGCTCACCTGGTCCATGAGGACCAGTGCGTGTTCATACCATCCCGCAGCCTGGGTATGAACATCAGAAGACTGGCACATATCATGCATGAAGTGCAATATAAAGATGAGAAGCTAGCCCTGGTGTCCATAGATCTAGAGAAGGCTTTCGTCTCGGTTGATTGGGGATATCTTCCGGAGGTACTGAGGGTTGCCAGCTTTGGTCTCCGGTTTCACTGCTGGGTCCAGATATTATATACGGCACCGAGTGCCAGGGTCTGGGTGGGTAACAGTAGGACAGAGGAGTGGCAGCTGGAAGGGGGCATGCGCCAGGGCTGCCCATTATCACCGCTTTTATTCGCCCTTGCAGTTGAGCCACGGGCAATTTGGGCACACAGAGACCTGGGGTGCTGGGGCATTAGTACGGGTGGAAGTCCACATATCATATTGTTATATGCTGATGATGCTCTGTTTTATGTCTCCTTGCCCTGAGAGGCCATCCCTGAGCTCCATCAAGTATTGGAGGAGTTCAGCACCTACTCGGGGTTGTGGCTCAATAAACATAAATCACTGATCTTCCCTCTGGCCTGGTTGGCCGGCCTCTCCCGAGAGCAACTTCCAAGGCTGGGACTACCATGGGAGACAGAGCATTTTAGATACCTGGGCATACAGGTGGCAACAGAAGATGCACAGATACTGCAACATAATCAGCGATTTGAAGCGGTCGGTAGGTTTCTGGAATACCCTTCCACTCTCCTTAATGGGTAGACTAGCGGTGGCCAAAATGGTGGCGCTGCTCCGCTGCCTATACATGTTGCAAAATGCGCTATGTCCCATACCTAGGCGGATATTCCAGTTACTGGACTCTAAATGAATCGATCTTTACAGGGCTGGCCGCCGTAGTAGAGTGGCACTTGCTACTCTGAACCACCTCTGGAGGCACATCGGCTGGATCTGTATTATTACGCAGCACAGTTACAGCATGCCTCTCGGTGGCTTGACGAAGGGGACAGTTGTGAAAAATGGTTGCTGCATGATAGGGACCCATCCGCTAGGCTGCCGATGTTGCTGATTGAGGGGGCGGGAGTCTCGGACTCAGTGCCTTAAGTGGTGGGACAGACTGCATGCACCTGGCAGAGCTTCGTGGAGTGCATCTTGAGGTGTGCCCCATTCCACCTGGAATTGTTGGTGTGGGCTCTCTCCCCGGTTCGTAAAATGATGTCCAATATGTCCTACTGGGCTGGGCAGGGGGGGTGCAGAGTATTGGCAGACTTATACCCTGCCGAGAGCTTCATCACCTAAGGCATGTGGTGACTTTGGGCTGGGGAGGGGACAATATCTGCAAGTTGCTGGCTTGTCCAACTTATTCAAGGAACTATGGCCCACATACTTTTCCCAGACGTTAGATGTGTTGCATACATGTGAAGCTGGGAGACGTCTTATTTTCCTGGTGTATAATGCCATTAGGGCTGACGCAGATGGTCCCCCTCCAAGGGCATTTGCAACATGGAACACAGACTTGGAGGAGCCCTCGGAGGATAGAGAATGGAGGACAGTGGGCACGCTCACACATACAGTTTCCCGCAATGCCCGCTTTAGACTTCTCAACTATAACTATATGCACCGCATCTATATGACCCCAGAGAAGTTACACCGCATAGCACCGGATCACCCGACTCCTGCCCTAGGTGCCACGGGGATGGGGTCAGTTTCCTGCATCTGACTTGGGAGTGCCCCGGGGTCAGACTCTTTTGGACCAAGGTGGTAAAGAGGGTAAGGAGAAGTATTGGAATCCGTGTGAGACTGACGCCATCCCACTGCTTGCTGTGACTGATTCGGAAACCCAAAAGACAAAGCAAGACAGCATACAAGCTCCCACAGTTACTAATAGTGCTGTCGCGGTGAAGAATAACGATAGTGTGGATTGGAGTGCAGGCACCCAAGACCACAGCATGGCTGAAAGACGCATGTGAAAGAACGCTAACTGAGGAGGTTCATATGAAAGGGTGCGGTAAAGATGATACGTTAGATGAGGATTTAAGGTCATGGAGGGAACTTTGTCATGATTTTCTGGATGAGGGGCCACAATCAAGTTCACAGAGTCAAACGGGTATAGACAGTCGCACGGGCTCAGAGGGAGATAAAGACTAGATGTCAGGCATGGCTATCTGGATGCTCACGATGATTGCTCATACCATGCAAACTGCCGGGGCTATGTTCTATGTCCGATGTGCAAATAATTATGCTCTTAATAAATGCTGACACCGGTTGTAAACCTGTTACATGTGTTGTTTAAACCATAAAATAAAGTTAATTAAAAAACAGTGCAACCCATTTGGCTACACAATGAGGACCAGGAATCTGTAGCTTGGGTTAAAAGGTTTATTACAAATTCAAAATCAGGCTCAAATACACGACTCTTAAAACTATGCTATAGAAATACAGGATAGCCACAGACAAGCCAAGTCTGTGAAAGAAATTAGGGCAGACTAATATAAGACAGATAAGCAATTCAGTCACAGCAAAACAAAAGATTAATGATAATACTTGATGCTCGGAGAAGAGTAAAAAGCTCTGTTGTCTATGCATGAATAAATCAAAATTTACAAAATCTAGTCCAAACTAAGAGGATGGTTGGATAACCTAAATTATCTGTCAGTCAGTCAGTCAAAGTATGCTTTATTCGAATTTCATTCATAAAAGCAAAAAAACAAAATACAATGTAAAACGAGTACATACAGCAGTTTTAAAACAAGATTAAATTTCAATCATTAGCAACAAAGTGCAAAGCACACTTCAAGAGGAAAATGTTTTGACTCAAATTATTGGTCCTATATATATGTGCTGTTATATTTAAAATGGTAAGAAAATCATAAGATGCATAGTTTAAAATAGTTTAAAAAATGGCATACAGATAAAAATACAAGAATAAAATGTAACCGAAAATAGTCGGATGGCTAGCAGTCTCTGTCGTAAATAGGAGAGTAGTTAAGTAACTAGCAATCTCCTTCTAATTGACCACGCCCAACCTAGGTATTTTGCGGTGGCCACTAAAACCCATGTCAAAGTGCTGGTGCATATAATACGCAGAGCCACAGTGCTACTATCTGTCCCAAGATTTTTGCACATTGGGGACAACCAAATACGCCTTGGTACCGCATAGGGTTGACAAGAAAATAAAAAGTGACCGATGGTTTCTTTGGTAATACCACAAACAGGGCAGGTGTCACAAGATCCACCTTCCCACTTAGCTGTCAAAAATTTGAGGGGAAGTGCACCTGCTCGGAGTTGAAAGAGAAGCTTCCTATCACCTGGCCTGGTTATAGTGTCCCAGTAAGATTCTAAACAGGGATACATTTTAGCCTCCAAAAATTCACCAGACATTGAACCAGCACTGGAACTTCTCCAGTGTCGAGAGGCAACCATCTCCCAGTAGGTGCTCTTTAGAATACTTTTAGATGGGAAGATTGCTCTCGTAGGGTCTTCCCAAAGTGAACCCATACCAAGGTCGATCAAGGATATCTTTAGTGATTTCAGCCATCCAATTTTGTGGTATACATCAGATCTTATGATATCTAAAAAACCCTCGGCGTAATGATGAAGCACAGGAGTGGTCCAAAGCCTATGCCAATAAATAATCGGGTGAAGCTTAACTAAATCTGTAACTGCTCTTCTACCCAAGTCGTATTTTAGGGGCAACAATGGGGTGCTTTTAGGAACACCAGGTATAGCCCTGAGAAATTTATTCTCCGAGGATTGAAGTGCAGCCACCTTTTCAAAGCCGCAGAGCTCGGCGCCGTAAAGCGCAGAGCCAATAACCTTTGCTTCATAAATCTGTAGGGCGGGTTTAACAGGTTTAGTTAAAGATTTTCTGTGCTCTGTAGAAATAGCACTAGACAATTGCCTGTGTCTAAGTGTTGCAAGAGCAATATGATGCCGCCAGCTCTTCTCTTTAGATATATGTATACCTAGGTATGTAAAAATGTTCACTACCTCTAGCGGGCGGTTATTCAAAGTAATTTTGGATTTAAAGCTACGGTGGGGGTTAAAGATCATAAGTTTAGTTTTGGCTGTGTTAACCTCTAAGCCATACTCCCCACAAAATTGATCGAAAATAGACAGGGCATGCTGTAAACCGCTAGGGGTTTTCGATAGGATGAGCGTGTCATCTGCAAACATTAAAATAGGGATTTTAATCCCTGCTAAAAAAGGGGCATCCACTTGTGCTGAGAGCATCCGGCCTACTACATCATTAATGTACAGTGTAAAAAGCACGGGGGCCATCGAACATCCCTGGCGAACTCCTCTTTCAACAGGAAAGTCCGCAGTTACCGAGCCCATCCCCCCCCCACTGAATTCTAGCGTAATTAGATTCGTGGAGTCTCATTATGAGGGATAATAGTTCGTTTGGGAGTCCCTGCTTCTTAAGAACCGACCATAACATAGAACGAGGGACAAGATCAAAAGCGGCCCTCAGATCGACAAAAGCCGCATACAAGCTTCCCTCTCCCAGCACTACGGTCTTCCACTGTAACAATGTGAATCGGAAGACCTGGTCCACCGTGCTAGTGGAGCGACGAAAGCCTGCCTGAAACGGTGAAAGAGCATTAAACTCCTCCGCCCAGTCCAGGAGCCTGTTAACGATCACACGCCCCACAACTTTATGGATAGTATCTATAAGGCTTATTGGCCTATAGTTACCCGGCTGGGACCGGTCGCCTTTCTTAAAAATGGGTATAATTACTGCCCCCTGCCAAGATGTGGGTACCGATGCGCCCTGAGCAATGGCATTCAAAAGAAGATGAATGTACTTGCTCCAGCGTTCTTTGTCATTAATTAATAAGTCCGCTGGCACTCCATCAAGACCAGGAGCACGTCCACAAGCCACTGAGCCAAGGGCTGTCGTAATTTCAGAGATGCTAAAAAGAGTTTCCTGGATAAATTATCTATAAAATGAGAGAATGTCCAGGAAGGAAATCAGAACAAGACAAGTCAGGATTAGGAAGGGGAGTGTCAGCATCTCAGAAGCTTAATCAAGATACTTCAATTGGTCAGTGAGAAAGTGTGAGCCTAAGCCACACTTAGGAAGAAATCAAATAGGCATTGAGGTCTAAATCCCTCAAGGTCCAGGAAACATGCTCTGAGCATTCAGGGGAAAGCGCCAGGATCTGCACAGAGGAGTCTGGAAGACTCCAAGAGGGAATCGTACAAAAGTCTAGAACTATCAGCAAAGTATCAAAAAGGGCATTTGAATCTCTAACAGGGTGAATACTATATTATAACACCCAAAGTCCACTTGGTAACACCCCCTCTGCATGTATCATCAGGGGTCCTTTGTTCTTGTCCATTTCTTATGTTGCAGAATGCACCATCGACAGGTTATCCCACACTGGACATGGGAACAACATCTCCTTCTCATGCACACATGAGTTTGCTACATTTGCTCAAGAGGCCTTTAAGTTAATGTTCTGATTCCCCATGTTTCTTCCTCAAGGTCTTCTTCACAGGCTCTCTCTATCTCTGCGACAGTAACATTATATTCTACAACTAACAGTGCCTGTGAATACCTGCAGGAAATATGTTAGCATAAAATGGAAAGCATTCTGAAGCATGGTGAAATACAGGCCTACTTAGGACAAGTTACAGTATGAACTCAATGGTGCACATTTATTATGCGTGTGCACATTTAAACACAAATGAATGGAAGTTTCTAGTGCATTAGATTCACATTACATGTAACATTCAGTGAGTCTTCAAAATAATCATGTCAGTATGGCAAAGAACTATGTTTTCATCAAATATATGGGATATTAATGTATACATTGAATACTTCTTATGTAGTTTTAAGTAAAATCACATTCTACAAATGTGAGGATGATTTCTATCCAGTTATCTAAATAAAAAGTTGTATTTAAAATATCAAAGCACACATTATGAAAGCTGAATTTCATTGTTATAGTGAGCACTTCATTTATTAAATGAGAATGGTTTACTTATCACAATCAGTTAGGGTAAAACACATTATATGAATACATTCTCTAATCCTACAGTGAATGCACTTTTTAATAAGGATGTCAAGTGCAACACTTACATAAGTTAGTTAAACAATACAAGAAACATGTGCCAAGTGCACTTTCAGACCGTGTGTCTGTTAAGTATTTGTGACATTTAAAGGGTGGACAACTTTTGCGCTGCACCAGTGTGATACTCAAATAGACAGCAGTGGTACATCTAAGCAGCACAGCTCTACCTTTCATTGGACCAGTACCAGGACTTCTCACAGTGGCTGTATTATTGTTACTAGTCCAGTATCAGCGCTTCTCAGACGTCACGCACAACTGTGAGAAAGCTCAATGGGTTAAATCAGATGGTGGACTAGAATACCACAGGTGTGATTCACCTATTGACCACCTTGAGGTCTATTAAATGAATTCCATGGCAACCCTAAGTCTGTTAATACGTGCAAAACATATATTTACTTTTTTATCATTTTAATTATTAACCGGGGTTCATCATGAAAACGTTATTGTTGGAATAATAAATACTATAAGTAAACAGTATGTAGTTTCTAATAAACAGCAGCATAAGGTCAATATAGTTAAGATATGGACCAATCAAGTTAAAGTCTAAAGACAAGTGAAGTAATGCACTCACATTAACAGTATGAAAAGCAGTTACCACACCTGCTCCTTGTCTCACATACAAAAATGCCTGTGATCTGGTCCTCTATTTGAGGTTCTTCAGGTGACACACATTGTATGCTAGCTGCTGCTCTGTGCTTGATCCGACACTTGTTTAGGGCTTACATCCCCACATACAAAGGAGTAGCAAGAAAAGCTAAATACTCCTCACTTAGAACCATAGGTCTATTGGCACTGAGCAAGTGAAGCAAGCGAGTCAGACCGTCCCTAGCAGAGCTCCATCACCCTTCATGTAATTATCTTTTCATCCTTGCAATCCCCCACACATCCATCCATCCATCCATCCATCGTGTCAACGATCTTTTACCCTTCTATGCATCTTTTCACCCTTTTCTCTGTTCATTCTTTTACCCTTCCACCTAGCAATTCTTTCACTTGCCTTCCTTCTTTCCACCTTTTCTTCATTTCACTCTTCTTTTCACCTTTCCTTCCAACCTTTCCTATTTTCTTTCTTACTTTCTTACTTTTTGTAGGAAGTTGGATATCTGACTATGGTTACCCCCAACTTTTTGCCTAGTGTCTAGCTGGTTTTTCGACTTAGTTGGCCTGAGAATCTGCCATTCAGGGTCTCAGGCTGTCTGCTCTCTCTTTAAAATGGACTCCATGTACCCTAGGTACATACACAATTGGTAAGGATCACCTTATTGGACCCTGTACAGTGTACCCTAGGAACCCAGGGCATAGGTGTACCCTAGGCCTACCAGGGGCTGAAGCATGTATTATGCCACCCCTGGCCTGGCCTTACAATCTGACACAACTGGCTGATCACTCAGCTGGGGCAAGGTCGTGTTATCACCCCTTGCTTAGATATAGTATACCTATATCTACCTTTAAAATAGACACATGTGTACCTGTTAGCCACTCCTATGGCAGGCCTTAACAATCCTGGAGGCAGAGTGCTTGGTAACATGTGAGATGGTGCTCTAGCATGAGCTGAGCCTGTCTGCAGCTTTCGGAACCATGTCCTTATAGCTGTTCTATGATATAGCCTACCATATACTCTTAAAGTATCTTATAATCTTAAACGGTTATGGTAACTATGGTTTGGCTTTATCAAAACATGTCGTGTAAGGTGTCTAACACTTTGGAATAATACCCCCATACCATTTCTGGTGATGAGGATATTATTCCTCCCTTCTAGAGGGAGAGACATGTTAAAATCCTACTTTGCTGTTTAACTCTGACCAAAGCCTCAGCATCACAAAATGGATGCTGCTACCACAGACACGAGTCTGACCTCCTGCAGCTGGGAGCCCTCCCAGCCAGGGAGGCCTGGACAATAGGTTTCCTGCTTGGGGAGGTGCTAGCACCTCCCCAGACAGACTTTAGTGTATTGGGGCAGGGAGGGCTGAAAGGAATGAGACATGCCTGGGGCACACAAGGTGTCCCATGCATAGTCCAGTTCAAACCGGCGCTGGGGCACTCCAGCCCCAGCTCTGGTGCGAAACTGGACAAAGGAAAGGGGGTGTAGCCACTCCCCTTCCTGGTCCCACCCATAGGAGGGACCTTGCAGGTAGCCCAGCCCACTAGCCCAGTATATCAGTAGGTAGGTGAGCCCTGCTAGATTAGATTAACCTGAATCTGCAACTTGTACAGAAACTCTGGACCTTCGACATTCGACCTCAGGAAGAAGACTGAAGAAATCTCCCTTGTGGCCAAGGAGTGACCACCCTGGGCAACCAGGCACCATCCAGCGACCGCTGCTTGCTTTGCGATTGATCCTACGAGGGACGACTGCAGAGACTGACCAGCGCCGAGACTTCCAGACACCTCTGACCCAGATCCACATCTACAGCGAAGCTGAGACCCGTGGAGGCGACGAGGGACGTGGGACCGGTGACTTGGGAAAAGTGGCTAGTACCTGACTAGCGCGACTTCTGAGGCTTCCTCGAGGCTGTGCTTGGGGAATTGAGAAGCCCCCATCCCGAGCACCATCTGCAAAGAAGATCAGCTCCCCACACTTCACGTGTTCTGCGTGGGGCCCTTCTGCACCTGAGTTGCTCGACGTGTTGTCCGGTTGCTGGCCCGTTGGCTAGTGACCTCTGCGATGACGAACCTTTGTTTTCATCTTGCTGGTCCGGCTCCTCCAGACTGGCACCCGCTCCTCTGTGAAAGAGAAGCACCCCATACCTTCCTGGTCTGCACCAGAAGCAAGTCCTCCATCCTGCGTGGGTTCCGCTTGCCAAGGCTTGTTGGGTCCTGACTCGACTTCGACGCCGCCGACAGCAAGAGCCTTCGTGGGACAGCTCACCTCCTGGTCCTGGTCATCCTCGACGCCTCCTGGTACCCGTGGCTGCTGCGACAAGCTTCACCTCTTCACCTGCAACTTCACGACATCGCCTCGTTCCTTCCTGGTTCCTTCCCGGCTCCTGGCTGGTGACCTAGACTCTGTCCCTTCTGCTTGCAGATACCCTTCCTTCTTGATTCCATCCTTGGGATCCACCGGACACTCTTCACTGACTGCCTGTCAGCAACTTTCCTTCAGGCATCCATAGGAGTCAACGACGAAACCCGACGCAAGTTCACACCTATGCACCCGCAGCCCGTGGGCTAGGTAACTTGAGTACTTCGGTGCTCACAAGGGTATTGACTATCCAAGGGTCTAGTTTCCAAGTCTCGACTTCCTAGCTATTCCAGAAGTGTCCTAAAACTGTTAAATTCTAATAACTTCTATTTCTATCGACTTTTACGCATTACGCGTGAGTGTTTCCACTCTGCACCTGAATCCCGTGGGTCTCCCACTTCCTAACCTTTGGTAGTATAGTGTAGCCCCAGCGATTCCCTAGGCTTTGGCCTATCCTGTGTTCGTGACAGTGGTTCTTATACCACTTACTTAGTATATGGTTTGCGTGGCCCCTAGGGCCTAAGTGTATTACTTACCTGTGTGACTTAATGTATGCTTAAATAAGACTGTGTTGTACTTACCTCGAATCTCATAAAGAGTTCTGAGGGTTTGACTAGAATAAATACATTCTATTTTTATATATATCTGTTGTGGTGTCCTTTCATTTGGTATTCAAGGGATTACATATGGTATAACAGCTGGCTTCACATGCCATACAGAGTTTAGCCTAAGACTGCTCTTGTCCATGCTACCACTAGGATAGCTGGTCTATAAGGTTGACTTTACAACCAATCACCATAAGGGTTGTTTGGACTGATACAAGGTGTACACTAGAATTAGGGACATCATATATCAGGCCAACTTCTCACATTCTCACACTTTTGCCCTTTCTTTTCAACATTCCTTCATATTTCCTTCAATCTTTCCCCATATACTAATCCTTTCCCCCCTATCCTTAGCTTTTTTTCTTAAGTTTTTCTCTCTCACTTGCTCTTTCTTTTAGTCTCTCTCCTTGGGTTATTGTTTCCCTACTTTACTCAGTTCTCTTTCTCTCACTCATTTACCACTCTTGAATTATGTAGCAACTCTCTGTACACACACCCCTTATTCTCGTATTCTTTATGAGCATTTATCTGGAGTTCTGCAAACACAAGAAAACAGTAAATAATCAACCTTTCAGTCACTTTATGACAACCCCTGTAAGAGCTGATAGAGTGGAGGGAGGGTTCTTAACGCCACTGCAGACCAAACTGTTTTGTTTTTTTAAAAACCTTTTTATAAATACAATTTGTCAGACCCATTCACTTTCAACAAGTCGTATGATAATTGATAAGTGCATTCCAGCGATCGACATTATTACAACAATTTGCTTACTGCCAGTAAAGACCAAACTATTTGATATTAATTACGTTTATTTCTTTGTATATTATTCCGACAGAGCAAAACAAACTTTAAAAACATATTACACGACTCATAGTATTTTAATATCTTATATATAAAAATATACAAACAGTCTGAACAGTATATATCAACAGTTCCAACCCCCCCCCCCCACCCTAGGATAAACAGACTTCTAATAAAAAAATGTTTTCGATAGGCAACTGAAGATGCTAAAAGTGCCTATCTACCCGCATTCAAACCCTACCCTTGTCTAGTACCTCTACTTGGGGTTAAGTCTTATCACTGAAGTTATAAATAATAAAATGCATTACATTCCTAGCAGCGTACAGGACTATGTACAGTACATCACATCCTTTGTGTGATTAAAATGGAGCCTGTAATTTGTATCAAAAGGCATTACTCAAGATAATAGTTAATATAAAGTACATTAGGTTTGTAGCAGCAAAAAAAAAAATGTGTAAAGTTCTTCACATTCATTTGTATGAAAAGAGGAAAACTAAGCCTGTTCTCTTTCACAGCCTTACCAGGAGACACACTCTGGCAGACTTATTAAAAACGAATTAGTTCAAAATCTTATTTAATGGCCTACTGAATAGTTACATAATCTGCAATTCCTTGAAAAGCACAGGCTTCTTTTATCTTTATAGTAACCTTTAGAAAAATTTACCAAGTCTGAAACACAAGGTTGCATTATAACATCTCAGAACAGTATTCTGCAGAACACCAATTGTCCTGCTCTAAAGACTGTAAGTAGAAGTCCCCTTCTTTCATGCAGAAAGGTTGAACAGGATGCAATTAGATGGATCAGAGTGCCAGGGCCATTTTTACAAAATAGGCACATTACTAGTCTCTTAACTGGGTGATCAGTTTTGATTTTAGCCAGCTCCCAGATGGGTCCAAAGCTTTTTCCATATTGGCACCTCTAATGTGGAATTCACTCCCCCTTGAAATCAAACGACTTCCTTCCCTTGACCTCTTTAGGAAGTCCTTGAAAACTTGGCTCTTTATTAAGGCATACCAGTAGGTTCTGTTTCTGTCTGCTATTAGCTCTATATTTTGGTTTAGGCGCCTTGACGCCCACTGGGCATAGTTGCGCATTATAAATAATATTTCATTCATTCATTCATATACTGGGGTGCTTGCAACCATTCTTAGTTTCAGCATTCATAAACTGATGTACCTTTTCTTTACATTTTTTAGGTATGGCTGTATATTTCCCACCACCTCTGTTTCCTGCAAATTGGAAATATGAGGTCGTAGTCCACAGTCTTTAAGATCATTTATGATAACTGATGCTTTTACCAGATACTTGATCATTCTCATCTTCTTTACAAACAGTCTTACTCCTTGTTGCAGTATCCTATTTTGGTCGACTGACCTCATAATTTTACTTAGATTATCTATCCATAGTAGGTAAGTTCCTGACTAACAATACTTTTTAATGATGTACCTCAAGTGATCCTCTGCTGCATCATCTATTCTTCCCCAATAATTCATAAGTCTGAAAATATTTAAACTTAATATTCAGCATCCCTAAATTTACTCACAGCTCTTACTTCACTGTTCCCCTTGCTAGATCTAGCCAAGTCTTCCAGATATTAATTTCAGTTCTCTATATGCTCTTTATATCTTTTTCTTCCAATATCTTAGTGCCGTAGAGTAGCACGTTTGCAATTTCCGGATCATTTGCTTCTCTTAACTCCTCCCCTGCACACAAAAGACACAACCTACATCCTTCACAACAAAGAATACAATTACCTAAGAGATCCCAGACATATTGGCTTTGGCAGCGCATGTACCTTTATCTAATTGGCATCTCTGGAAAAAATAATTCTTGTGCGAAGATTCCAATTGCCATGACTGGGGGTTGTCACATGTTGTAGTGGTGTGCTTAAAGAGTGGTAAGATACCCTGATTGGAATGTGTTTACTACAAAGATATCTGTCTAATTAAAGCTAGGATGTTCAAAACATTGTGCACATTTAGGTGGAGTTGAAGCCTGTTTAAGAACTAGGCCTGTGAAATAAACAGCTGCAAGGTCACCTCTAGAGCCCCATATGTCATCTAGTACTGCTCCCCTGCTTGTCCCCACTCAACATGCCCAACTTTTTGCTGGGGGTTGACTTTACTTTATCAATGTTTAGTTACACCTCCAAGGCCGTTGTTTCACCATTCTTAAATGTCCCACTCATTAGTGGCTATTAACATAAAAAAATGTATTGTACATACAGCCACACAATTTGCTATCAAATGCTTACTGTCTGCCCATCACAAACATGGAGCCTATCATCAGCAGTGAATATGAAAATTGTGACTGTCCTTTCAAGAAACAAGGCTAGGCATAAAGAGCTGGTGAACAGAAGCAATTGCATCCTCTATACAGAACTTAAATTCTGGCTCCAAGCACTGAAACTGATAACGTAAATGTTGGTAATGCAAATGAACTCTTGATCTGGTACTTAATTCAGAAATAATTTAAAGACAGAAAAGGTCTTACGCTCTCTTATAATTTGCTGGCCATCTACACAATTTGCTTGCTCCAGTAGAACCAGACTCATCCTCATTTAACTACTATTTGGCATTGGGGTCTGAGAGCAGGCTCTTTTTCTCCAAAATAACGGACCCCAACTATTACAAGCGGGTAAGGGTCAAGTTTGTCAAGGAAACAGAAACCATCTGACTAGAAATTTGTGCTAAATATTCTATAAAGTATAACACGGTGACATACTGCTCTGGAATAACCCAGCTTTTCCTGGAGTGTTTCATGATTTAACTTGTGAAGTATGGCATAGATCTGGCATACTGACGGTAGGGCAGATATTTGATGTAAATGGCTTAAAGACTTTTACTGAGCTACTAAATGAGTTTGAACTTCCTCGCTACCACTTCTTTAAATATTTCCAGCTGAGGGATTATTTTTATACTGAAGGCAAGGCGATAACTGGACTAGAACCCAAGCTATTTTATCTAACATCCTTCAAGCTAGTCGGAAAACATTGTTAGCAATGTCTATCCAGTGTTTTGTGAGCAAAAAAGTGATGATAGTCCTCGCCTGGCGGCTAAATGGAGCAAAGTGCTCTCCCTGGAGCTGTTGCCATCAGAAATATCTCAGGCTTTATAGACAGTTGAGGGTGCTGTGAATTCTGTTCAGTTAGAACTACAGCAAATTAAGACTGTCTGTTATACTACACGTCACACAAATTTATGAGGTGGGGTACAAACCTTTACCCAGATAAAACTAGATGCCCCAAGTGCAGATGTCAAGCAGCAGACATCCTTCCCGTATTATATGCAGGCCATGCTTTGCATTATATAAATACAATGGTTCTGTCGGGGAAGTTTCAATTGCTTTAGGGTGTTCACAGTATAAATACATTACATGTAACACATATCCATAAGTAAATAAAATAAAACACACCCAACGAAATTTTCAATTCGTATTATTTTTTAGAAAAAAGGAAATAACGAATAAACAAGGCTACAGTTATACAATTGAAAGATTTGTGCAGAAGGAGTGACATGTAGTGCTAAATACAGATGATACACTGTAGTATGACAGATAGAGAAATCACAAAAAGGTTATTTTGGGAGGATACAAATTTTGATTATGTCCATATGATTGTTCACATATGCTTCATCATCATGTATAAGTAAATTTTTGAACTGAAGCATTGTGTAGACTCATAGTATGCGTCGACGTTTCGACCCTATGTAAAGGGCAATATTTAATAAGCGTCATGGCGGGTCTTCCACGGGACAGGGGGGTAGGTATGTAGCCCTGCGCAGAGGGTCAAGAATCACTGCGCATGCGTTGGGTTTCTTAGTCCAGCAATAACGATATGATTTAGACCTCAAAAAGATAAGAATCTTGGAGGTCTGGGAATAATTTCCAAGGGTTAATCCATATGGGCCAGTCGGGCGATTTACACGATCTGGTGGATGCACGTCTCTCCAGTTCTCAGTCCGATGCAGTGAATCGGACTGAGAACTGGAGAGACGTGCATCCAAATCAGGTCTAAATCATATCGTTATTGCTGTCATACTACAGTGTATCATCTGTATTTACCACTACATGTCACTCCTTCTTCACAAATCTTTCAATTGTATAACTGTAGCCTTGTTTATTCGTTATATCCTTTTTTCTAAAAAATAATACGGATTTCGTTTGGGTGTGTTTTATTTTATTTACTTATGGATATGTGTTACATGTAATGTATTTATACTGTGAACACCCTAAAGCAATTGAAACTTCCCCAACAGAACCATTGTATTTATATAATACGTATACCCAGGTTCTGAGGGACACCGGGTCACCCCATTATTTTTTGTAAATGGCCGTGCTTTGCAGGCATTCTGGGACGAGGTGTTCTTAATTAGCTACGGCAATTTTAGGATATGAACTCCAATTAACTCCTATTGAAATAATGCTGGGATACAGAATGGAGTTCAATATTGGGCTAAGGCAGTTGCTGTCTATTTTATAGTATCTACCAGACTTTGCATTGCTAGATCTTGGGTTTCAGTAGTCCCCCAACAGAACTTGAAAGAGCTTAGATGGAGAATGGGCAATAAAGGGGTCCTTCAAATATTTTTCTTCTGGCAACATTTTGTGTTTCCAAAGGATCACTGTTAAATAACCCCTACACTTTTTGTATGGAGAAGTTATTGACCAGCACCCATACTCTAAAAATCATTCCAGCACCACTGACTGTATCCAATAAGACACCTCAGCAAAAAATCCCAGTTGTATAGACAACTCCTGTATGTTTAGCTCTTCAACTGGGGAACCAAAAGCAGCCCTGGCATTAATGGTTGGTGAAACCAGACCTGTTTCCTTCATGTCCTTGAGCTATCTCTTGATTTCCATTTATCTATTCATCTGCCCTCTCCTCTTTTCTCTCTGTTCTTCCTCACTGATAGTTTTCTCTCTCTCTCTCTCTCTCTCTCTCTCTCTCTCTCTCTCTCTCTCTATCTCTCTCTCTTTCTCTCTCTCTCTCTCTCTCAGCCTCCCTGTGCCTTCAGCAATTGATCTCAGGGGAAATTGGAAGAGGAACCCGCAGAGAAAATGGGCTTTCAAAACTGGCCTCCGTGGGCTGCAGCCCACCAGGGGAAGTGCCCTGTGGAACATATGACTTTATCTGTTTTAGTGGCTCAATTTAACTTTGCATTTGATTCCCTGCATTTGGGAAAAACAACTAGAAAGGCATATTAATGAAGTCAATACAAAACGTACAAAAAAAACAGAACAGCAAGCAAAAAATACTTTGGTCTATTTTTCAATCAACATTACGTGGATGATTTTCTGTAATTTTGAAAAATTGTATTAAACTATACAACAGCTGTATCTAGAATAAAGACCTGCCTGCAAATCAATGTTTGCCCTGCTTGACAGGCCTTCCTGGACCATCTTTTTCTGTTATAATTTTTTTCAAATCAATACCATAATATGTCAGGGCATTTTTTATTTTGAAGAAACAACTGTAATGGATAACAGTTCCTAAAAGCTCCCTTTCCTTCTGTGCATTATGTGAGCTGAAATTGTTGTTAAGCCCCGGGGAAGGGACTAGTTTATGTCAAGAGAGTTGCAGTCATCACTGGCGATGGGTGAAATGATCACTAAATACCCATTAGAGGAACTGTGCAGATGGTTTTGTCATTTTTTTAATGCCAAGAAAATACGTTTTTTGCTGTAGGGAGAGCAAATTATGCACATTCCATTTCCGATAAGATGACTCCGTGACTGAAATAGCGAACTGCATTCTCAGATAAATTTGACAGTGCTATAACAATCATGGAACTTGACAGTCTTTTTGCATTGGAGGCATAGCATGATTGTTCCTGCAATACATACTAGCAATATTTCTGTAACAACAGCATTTTCTAGCCAAACAATCATGAATGGGACCTTGTTCTTCTTCTTGCGTAGGAGAGCCTTAATGCTTGTCCGTTCATCGGATCTACAGGGTATACCACCACAATATCACATACATTGTTTCGCGTGTCAAAAATATTGCATTCATTACATCGACTTAACCACTCCTTGACTGTCAAGTTTCGAGGGACAGAGTGGACCACAGCCCTCACTCTTTCACTGAGTTTGCCTCCTGGTAATAGGTAGGATCACTGAGATCCTCTATGACAGCTCGAGTATGAAGTTCCGCAGTCCATTGGCTTGAACTTGTGGCTTGAATCAATGATTGTAGTGAGATGACTTAAAGAATAAAATGATAGGTTTGAAGAGCAGGGCCAAGTGCTTGTAAAGGTAAGCATAAGAATGACTGTAATTGACAGGGAGCCAATAGCTGTGAAGAGAACTGAATGCATTTTTGGCTGCTGAATGGGCAGACTTAAGAACAGGTGCTAACACTAGCAGGATTCTGGAGGGAAGGAAGAACATCAAAGGCAGCCAATGGCCAGGACTGGTACATAAAAGGCTTCTGTGTCAAAATATTGACTACAAATCATCCTGTTAAAAATGTCATAGGCCATAATATTGACTGTCAATAGCTATAGAGAAATTGATAAAAAAAATATCACAAAAACAGCAAAAATATAATGATTGAAATATAGTAAATACTAAACCACTTCACACCAAGATATGGACAGCAAAAATAGAACTTTTTAGAATATTGCTGTAGACTTTACTAAAGTATTGATTGCAATAGTGGTGTCTATATTGAAATATCGGTACAAATAAAAAAAATACAATAAAATGCAAATGGCATTGATAATCTAATTTAGGAAAATATAACTTTATTCCCAAGAAACAGTATATATTTCATTTATGTAAAAAATGACATAAAATACCTACATATGTAACATCCTAAAGAATATATATTATACTACTTTTACAAAACAGCTTGTTGACATGAGAACTTAACCTCTTCTGTGCCCATGACGAGATAGTCTCGTCATGGAGCACGGTCGCGCAGTGCCCATGACGAGACTATCTCGTCATGAACCCAACCCGCATATGAAACGCCCGGCACAGGAGGGGGAAAGGGCGTGGCACCGAAGGGGTTAAATAAATTACACATCAAACATTTGTGTTTTAAACAATGTATACACATTTAAAATATATTAAATATTGATATAAATTGGTAAAATGTTTAAATTTGCTTTTCCCATGAAAACATTTGAAACTGTTTTAAGTATATTGTGATAATTTTAAATCACTTTAAACATGTTTAACAACTTTTTAATGTATAAATGTAAAACCTGAACATATCACTGTAAACCTGAAAAAAATAACATTAGAGAGGAACTAATTTAGCATACTAATTCTTCTAAAACAAACAAAAATTATGACACCCAGGGGTCAAATGTACTTTTCTAGCTAAATTCCCTCATGACTGGGGAAGGTTTATGTGAGAGGCTGGCCTGGTATATGATGTCCACTGATGTAAGTGGGCACCCTGCACCAGTCCAGACAACCCTTATGGTGATTTAAGAGGTCTTAGACAAGCTTATAAAGCTCTCTAAGTGATAGCTGTGGAGAGCAGCCTTCAGACTAAGTCCAGAAGGAGTATAAAGCAGCTTGTTTCACCAGAATGCAATCTTTTAGTATAGATTAAATGCAAAACAGAACCACACAAGGTATTTATAAAAATATATATGTATTATATAATATTCTCTAACACATTTAGATTTCTCCTATCCAGAGATAAACACAATGCACCCAATACTTTACATAGAAATCAACTAAATAGCACAGAATACACAATGGACCCGGGGGGGGACCAAACCATATACTAAGAAAGTGGTATAAGAACCACGACTCAGGTCAAGATAGTGTCAAGAGGACATAGAAGTCCAGGGGACCCAAGGAACCACCCAAGGTGAGTAGATAGGGACCCCACGGAAAGCATGTGCAGTGTGGAAACACCACTGCTTTCGCCGTACAAATCAACGTTTAAGTCGTGATTGCAATTTTAAAGATTAAGGACCATTCCCAGTGGACCCTGAAAAAACCCTGTGGAAGACAGAAGGTTGGAGAGCCACCCCACCCCTGGATACTCTAGTACCCACATTACCTACACCAGGGAAGCTAGGTGTATAGGTGTGAAGTGGTGTCAGAAACCACCGTCAAACCCAATGGAGGACTTCTGGAAAGTACCGCTGCTGGAGAAGGAGAAAGTGCCTGATGTAATCCGAAGTTGGATTCGGGATGAGAATTACCTGCAAGCAGAGGGGACAGAGTCTATGTCACTCAGGAGTGACTAGGAGATCAGGACGATGAATGTCCACCGATGTCGGGTGTTGCAGGGGAGTTGACGGTGACCTTGACTCTGCAGCTGTGAGGACCTGGCGATGCTGTGGAAGGCCAGGAGCCGTGCACGAGTTGTCCCACTCAGGATGTCGAGAGCTGAGGGGTCAGTGTACGGCGGGAGCACCAACAAGCCTTGGCAACTGCAACCAACATAGAAGTCAAAGAAGGTGCAATGTTGGGACCAGCAAGGTCCAGGTGACTCATCACAAGCAGGGGAGTCAGGGCAGGCCCCAAGCAATCAGAGGAACCCAAAAGAAATAAAGGTGACCCTCAACAGGACCTACAGGCCGGAGGCATGGAGTCGCAAAAGGACCTCGAGCAGCTCACCAAAAGATGCAGACCACGTTGCAAACAATGTGGTGTTGACAAAGATTATGGTCACTGGAGATGCTTGACGTTGGGGCAACTTGGAGACTGAAGATCTTAGTGGAAGGAAGCCAACAAGCTTGTGCAACTGCAAGTAGATGCAGTGCATAGGGGTTCGGTTCCTGTGGCTCCCACGAGGGATACTGGCCTCAAACTTGTTGAGTTGGCAAGGCAGGCCTGAAGAGCTGTGGAGAATCACCACCTTTGTTGCAGAACCTTTTGGAGTCCGTAGGAGCTCAGGATCAGCAAACTGGTCAGCTTAGTTGCAGTGCTTGCGAATATAGGGAAGTAACTCTTTCACTTCAAGGGAGATTCCTTCAGGTGTCTTCGATGCCCACAGACCTTGGAAGGTTCCTGTCTGGTGCACAGGCACAGACGATGCAGCAGATTGAAAGGGGGATGAAGTTGAGCCCAAACGAAGTCCAGCAAAGTCCAGAGTGCCCAGACGGTAGAAGTAGAAGTGATGTCTGAATTGAATCTTGTCCCACGATGACTCTAGGGACCCACCCACAAATAAGCCCTTAAGTACTCTAAGGAAAGGGTTGGGACAATTCAGGGGAGAATCCCAGGGGATGGTTAGGACATGGGGGAGGTTACTCCCATGTCCTTTGTCCAGTTTGGCATCAGAGCGGGAGCCAATAGCTCCCAGAGCTGGTTTTAACTGGACTATGTACAGGGACACAAAAAGTGCCCCTCATGCAGACTGAGTGGTGCTGGCAAGTGCACCCACCCAGCCCCAATACACTAAATCCTGTCTGGGAGGTGGTCACACCTCCGTGTGACTGGATACCTATTGTTCTGCCTTTCCCTGCTCGAGCCTCACTCAGCAGCAGGAGGGCAGAATCATGTCTCTGGTCGGCAGAAGCCATTTTGTGCCTTGTGTCTTGAAGGTTGGTACCAGGAGCACTGATAGCCTAACAGAGGGCTTTCCAGTGCTTGGAATCATACCTCCCACACCGTTTACAGTGTGATAGGTATGATCCCAACATGTTTGATACCAAACATGATAGGATTAATTGCAGCCGATTTTGAGGTGGTCATCATGTAATTATGCGGTGCCCCTCTATATACTATATGGCTGCTTCACTAACAACCCAGGAGAATGGACTCCGTGGGTCTAGGGGTATCCGTCTCATGCAGGGGCACCCTCACACTTAGAACCAAGCACCCTGCCTTCAGGATTGCAAAGGCCTGCTATAGGGGTGACTTATAGATTTTAAGTGCAGTGACCCTAGATATAGTCAACCTATAACTTTCGTAAGTAGTGCAAGTACCAGCCTACACAGGCTATAATGGCAGCCCTGTAGTCACAGTTTGAATGGTCTCCCATGCGTGGCATAATACATGCTTCAGCCCATGGGGACCTCTGGGGTATCTATGCCCTGGGTACCTTAGTACCTTTTCGGTATTAAGCGCTCAACAAATCCAATTTAACATAACATAACATAACATATATTAGGGACTGATAAGGGTACCCGAGTATCCAATCTGGGATGTACCTAAGTACTCAACATAAGAATTTGAGGGAGAAAGCAGAGAGACTGGGATCTTGATTAGCAGGATCCCAGTCAGACTAGTCAAAACAGCTTAGCATCAGGCAAAAGTGGGGGTAACCATAAAAACAGATCCTACTTTCCAACAGTCTACATATTGGGACATGTGATTTACTATTTGAACTCAAATCCCACTTAGAGTGGGGAAAGTGCAGGTGTTGAGGGGCGAGGGGTCAGATTAACTATTCTAAATTCAGTCCCACAGACATTGGTGAAAGTACATATGTTTAAAGGGGTGGCAGAATTCTAACTCCAGTTCTTCTAACTTTTGGAAAAGCTTATATTTTTGAGGGGATCAGATGTACTATTCTAACTTTAGTCCCACAAACACTGGGGAGACTGCACGTTTCTTTGCAGGGTGGTTGGTTTACTATTCTGAGTTCAGTTCCATAAATACAGGGAAAGGTGCATATATTTGGGGGTTCTGCATTATAGTTCTAAAGTTTCAAATATTTGGGGGAGGGTGTTCTGCTTCACTGTCCTAAATAAGGAAAGATTCAAAGAATGAATATAAATTAAACAATGTAAGTAAATATACAAAAGGCATATATCTTTATTATGAATTATTAAGATTAAAATAATTTAAGTAGATTACTTAATTATTAAATGTAATCAAAATGTCATTGCATAATTTCCAAAAAATATAAGACTGTTTTAAATAAAAATATTGAAAACAAGTAAATGTCAGCCACATGTTGTATTCAATTCAGTTACATTTTTAAAAAAAACAGCTATATAGTAACGTTAAGTTACTGACCACAAATATTTTTTTTAATTTAAAATGTTTGCAATTTTAACATTAATTTAAAAATAGTTTATTAATAATTAAATCCACCAATATGTATGAAATGTAATGTTCCTCTTTATATGAACTACTCCCAAAACCTGCAAAATACTGAAAAACATTTTCTTATATTTTACAGTTCATAGAATATAAATAAACAAACCCCCACACTTATTGAAATTATGTTATATTTCTAAATTCATATATATATTAATACTAAAAAAACAAGTAACATAATACATAAAGGTGATGATATACAGCAATATTTCAGTATACTATAAACATCAATATTATTTACAAACATAAAAAAGCGTTGTCAAACCCCGTAAGTCTGGAATGAATGTGCGAATGTATGGAACATTAGCGTACATTAGAACTAGACGCTCATGAGGGAGTCAGCAGAAGCAGGGTGAGAGAGCTGTAGTGGCAAGGTAGTCCCTCTTGCAGTTCAATGCAAGCACTTGAGTAGAGGCCAAACGATAGACTCAAGCAGCCAGTAGCATTAGGTGAGATATCAATACCTCACTAGGCTGAGCCAAGGTGGAATGGACACAATCTCAAATAATGGCTTACAGATGCAGGTTGAAGAAAGTCAGTGGTTGAAAGGGGCAGAACTGAAGTCCACTTTGTGTATATTGCTAACAGTAGTTCGTTTGGCAGCAGTGCTGCCCAAACCCAGACCTTAGTATGTGTACTTATCATGTACCACATTTTCTTTGTACCCACAATGGTTTGATCAGAATATAATTTTTATATACAGTGACTACTTTGAAGCCAATATTCATGTACCCTACCACATTAAGTTAAGGAAAAGAACAGTACTTACCTTACTCCATGCCGTCGTATGTCTGACTCCACTACCCCCAACGCTGCCCGTCCCCCGCCCCCCAGCACTCCCTCTGTGATCCGACACTGAAAGAGGCCATTGTTATTCCCCTTAGAAAGAATAAAATGGGGAGCTATGCAATTTTAAGAATCTGCGCCCAATTGCGCTTTTGCCTGCACCAGCGAAAATCTTTGAAAAATACATTGATCGGTCCTTGGCTAAGTTTATTTTCATGCAGGACCTTCTGGACCCCTCACTGAATGATTTCTGTAGTAGTCACAGTACTGAATCAACTTTAGTCGCTGTGACAGACTACATCAGCTGCCAGGTGGACCAGGGTGGCCATCCTGGTTATGTTGGATCTAGCAGCAGTGTTTGATATGGTGTCCCCCTCCCGCTAGGTGCAAAGATTGCACCGGGTGGGGACAAGGGACACTGCACTGGCTTTATTGGGGTCTTTTCTTACTAATAGAACCCAGACTGTCAGCTATGGGGACTTCAGGGCGGAACCCTTTTGACTTAGAGGCCAAAACAAGATGACAGGGTCTCATATACCAGAAGTAGAGACAAGCGTGAGCTTCAGTAGAAAAACACAGTTGTGAAGTTTCAATCTATAGCAGGTATTATGAACTTGCACATGTGCAGAACGAATTTGAGCTAGTGGTCCTTGTAGAAATATGCTGTTTGTTGCAGAAGCTGGAAGACAGCATCAGACTAAAACACTACCTGGGAGTGCAAGCAACGCTGTTTGTGATCTCAGTGAGAATGAAGACAACACCCTCAGCCATTATCCACATGTCTGACAATAAGATGGCATTATTGACTAACTGAAGGTGGCAGAGAATGAGCACCAACTAGACCACCTGCTAAGGGTAAACCACATACAGTGGCCGTAACAGTTGGTTTCTCCCAAATTAAAATAGTCCTTTTCAGCCTTAATGATATGATCTCTAATATTTAGGAAGCATTTGTTTTAGACTGGAGTCAATAAAAACAAAAGTATATGCTGTTTCAGCCTAGCGTGTTTTATTTAATAATTGTGTTTGTGGGTCTTTTGAGTCCATACTGGTACTTATTTGACCTTTGGCAGGTCAAGGTTTTGTTAAGCTTCTAAAAGAAGAAGCTCAGTTTAAAATTGAAGTTTCTAGTCATTTGTTGTAGGTAGAGCTTATAATTCTTGAGTTGCCTCTGTGTCAGGCCATATAATGCACCTGGAGCTATGTTCTGCAACAATCTTTGGCGCTTCAATTGCTGTGTGTGTCTGAAGAGTTGTTACAAATATTTGTTCACACGTATACGCATCCCATCCTGCTCTTGCCCCCTTCTTGAACTTACTGATAGCCACTCCATATGGCATGACACTTTACTTCCCCAAGTCCTTTCCCCCTCATGCCTCCTCAGCAAGACAGATTATAATGCTTGTCTAAAGACCAGCAGGCGGTAATGCCCAACATCAGTTTAAACAAAGAAACACAGTTCTGTTTATCTCAAGATGCACTGGTAAAATGGGTTGCACAAGTTTGACCACAAATATAGGTTATAACAGTGTCAACATCAATGGCTGAGAGAAAAAAATGCTTATGTTAATTTCCTTTTTTGTAGAAATTAAAATATCAACAAAATATGTAAAGCTATAACATATTTGCCCTAACACTGGTTAAAACTCGTTGCTTAATTTGCAATGAAATAAAAAGTGGAAGAGCTCAATGGTTTTCTTTGGAGTCTATTACCTGTGCTACCTAAAGCCAAGGTTGCAGAAAATCAAAGCGCCAATTCTTAATTTCATCTTATTCTTCTTTTTTCTACCACTCTACACTTCCGGCATCTTTAGCTCTGTCTTGCAGATTCTTTTTCATCCCTGTTCTCTCACCCTTTGTCACTTCTATGTGTTCTTCCTCTTTGTTTCTCCTTGATCTGCCTATCTTTCTGTTGCTCACAGTCCGACGAGGAAAAATAAAACCTGCCCACACAAATGAGTGTCAGTGTCCACCACTGTCAACCACTGGTACATGTTAAATATTGTGTAGGCCACAAATGTTCAAAGTAAGTCCAGAGTGTCACGTCCAATCCATATCTCAAGGGATACCCACCTTAAACGAATTTTCATTCAAGGAATCTAGATGCAACTCGTTTACAGAGCAAGTGATTATCCTGAAAATTTGGCATGGATCCAGTCTTGTACAGCCATTAATTTGGCAAAAGCTTGATTACTAAAAACAATTCACTGTGATGGCTTTAGAATGGGTTGTAGCTTAAAGGAAATAACCAAATGTCATGATAGAGGCATCGATGAGCAGGGACATCTGAAGGATTTTTGGGGCCCTTGGCCAAATGTATTCTGGAGGCCTCTATTTGGAACAGTTTTGAATTTATCATCCAGTTTCAGCTCTTGCATGCCGTCTTTTGCCAGGTCACCGACAGTGCACAGGTGCACTCGTCCAAATTTGTGTTTACATCTAATATTCATGGATAGTGATGTGTGTTTCAAATATTGTAACACAGCAGCAGCTCACTGATATTACTGCAAATAATCTTTGTGACACCCTCCCATTTCTCGTATGTGAGGCCCTGTTTTGAACTGAAAGAAACTTTTTCTAATGGATGTTGCATGAAATATAAACACAACATTTCTCTGCAAAATAGACTCTCACACATCAGGCACACTAAAAAACAATTGAAGGAAAATGGTATTTAAAACAATCTGTCTAAGAATTTTTCACGGTCATCAGGACAAGACGGTCTACAGAACAGAGGTGGCTTTATCAGCCTGGCCATAAAAGGCTGGGGCTCTGGTCCAGAGCCCACATTGCCCATGCCTTAAAATGTCTCTGGCTATAAGTCCCAATGCTCAGGAGGTCTGGTGAAACAGAGGCAACTACAAGCTCATTATCATATGAGTAATGAGCAATTAGAGTGATCAGTGTACTTTTGTCAATGCGTTGCTTTTGGTCTTTAATTCTGTGCTGAGCTGCAATCCCAGAGGAGCTTTATCCCTTGGATGCACTTACGTATGCTATTGATTCTCTGTTGCTTTTCTGCATACAATCTTTGAGATTGATGCTGGTTGAGATAGAAACCATAGAATTTGGGGGAGCACTGTTACTGAATTTCTTCCAAATTTGGTAAAAAAATACAATGATGCCTTTTTATAATGTAACCAAAATGATGCAAATGCATGCCAGAGAGACCAGCAGCAGTGCTGTTGGAATCATGTTTACAGCAGGGTACTGGCCATCAATGCAACCTCATCAAAAAGCAAAGGGATTTTGAAAAGCCTAACTGCTTCTTAAAGACTAGTGTGCCAAAGGAGCCAGAGATATTCAGAAGGACAGTGTGAGGTTGATAGAGGTGGATCAGTGGTGCATTTCAGTCATAATGTTCACATGTGAGCAGCAAAACATGGTGTGGCAGGGCAATGTAACTCTTAGATGCAACTAGACCATCAAAATTACTGTTTCTGCAAATAAATCATCAAATATAACCACTGGACTGGCAACTCAGTTTTTATTAATCACTTTCGGAGCTTAGAGCAATCTCTGATTGAAAGACAAACTTGAGGAACGTTGAAGTCACAAAATGAAGGGGTGCTGTGCAGTGTGTTATCAACGTCCAAGTGAACAGGTTCTATTCTATCACTCAGTCCTGTTTGGTCTGTGTAATTATGCGAAGTAAGATAGATGGTTACATTCCACTTCTGGTTGGTGTGCTTTTGGTATATTGGCACCTTATCTCAAGACCTTCCTCAGTAGTTTGGTACATTCTGTACACCAATCGATTGTGCCTCAGACGAGAGAAAAGGGATTAGTAGGATTGGCAGCAAAGTTTCTTATCTTTCTCGTTCTCTCTGTCTCGCTCGCTCTCTGTCTCTCAGTTACTTCCTCTCTATATGATTTTTAATCCTTTCATTTCTCCAAGTTTAAAGCAAAGATGGTGTGGCAAAAATGATAGAAGTGGTCATTCGATCAATCAATCAGGGATCTATAAATTGGAGCAAATCACCCGTGAGTGGTGCTTGATTTGTAAAATAATAAGTGCCAGGGCCCTGACCAGGAGGCCACTGCAGCTTGCACCAACTATCGCCCCTGTCATCACTGTTAAAACAACTACTAACCATCTTTCTCGCCTACAAATACAGCAGTTCAGATTATTCCAGGTCCCCAAAGCTAAAGGAATGGCTGGGGAGGCAGGTATTATTAATTTTTTATGTATATTGTATTCATAAACAACTGCTCATCATTAAATTAGATGAGCAGTGCCACCATGTGGCGAACTCTCATAAGTGAAGTGTTGACAATTAAGTGCCGGTGCTGGGCACTGGAAACCAATTAAGTGCCGGTGCTGAGCACCATAGACAACCAGCTCAAATTAAGCACTGCCCATGAGGATCTTAAGGCGTTGGAGTAGCTAGTTGTATTGTGGTGATTTGTTCATTTGAACAGCCAAGTCTTGAGTCCTTTCCTGAAATCCCAAAGTAATGAGGAGATCCTGAGGTGCAGAGGAAGGCCGGGAAATTTAGATTTAGATTTATAAAGTGCACTATGCCCTAAAGCTCCAAAGTGCTACCAACAGAAAAAGATGCTACCCACAGAAGGACCAATTAACGAAAAGAGAATAACCATGTCTTCAGTTTCTTATGGAAGTCCATGTGAGGGATTAAACTGGCAATGTGGATCAGAAGCCGAAACCAATTGGTGCGGCCACCCCAACTCACCTTCTGAAACCTAGGAATAATCACCTTCCTCAAATAAGAGGATCTCAGCTGTCTTTTAGGCAAATACCATTGGAATGGTAACCTGAGGGGAAGTGATCCCTAAAGGTACAGCATCTGATGGAACATGCAAGGTGATTTGAAAATCCCCGCTACCGCACAGGTAGCCAGTGTAGAGAGCAGAAGCCCTCCCTCACTGACTGGCATTTGGTTATTTTCAATATCAGGTGGGCAGCTGCTTTTTAAATAAGCAGAAGTTTGTTGAGAAAGGATTTATGGATATTTAGGTAAAGTGCATTGCAGTAGTCAAGGCGAGTGGTAGTCAGTGTAATAACCACTGCAATTCTATGCTCCACAGCAATGAAAGGAAGGATCTTTTTCAAAATGTTAATGATGAGGAACATGTGCTTGTGGTCCTGTTGACCAGAGTATCAAACGTGCATGTATTATCAAAGATGAATTCTAGATTTTTAGCAGAAGCAACTGGAGTAAGTAGGGGGACCATAAGTCTCTGTCCACTGCATCTCTGACCACACTGAGGGCTGGACCCCAGTGACCAGTATCTCAATCTTCTGCCCATTTGATATCAACAGTTCTCCTTCGTCCACATCCCAATGTCCAACATACAGATTCTGAATGTTTCTGCCACTGGTATCACATTGTCAGATATTGAGACAATAATCTGGGTGTCATCTGCAGATGACAGGTCCTGGAAATCAAATGGCCGCCCCAGAGTTGCCAGTGGTGCCTCATACAGATCCAATAAAGTGGGGCTCAGCAAGGACCCCTGCGGCACCCTGCAAGGGAGTCAAAAGGGTTCCGCCCTGAAGTCCCCATAGCTGACAGTCTGGGTTCTATTAGTAATAAAAGACCTCAATAAAGCCAGTGCAGTGTCCCTTGTCCCCACCCGGTGCAATCTTTGCACCTAGCGGGAGGGGGACACCATATCAAACACTGCTGCTAGATCCAACATAACCAGGATGGCCACCCTGGTCCACCTGGCAGCTGATGTAGTCTGTCACAGCGACTAAAGTTGATTCAGTACTGTGACTACTACAGAAATCATTCAGTGAGGGGTCCAGAAGGTCCTGCATGAAAATAAACTTAGCCAAGGACCGATCAATGTATTTTTCAAAGATTTTCGCTGGTGCAGGCAAACGCGCAATTGGGCATAGATTCTTAAAATTGCATGGCTCCCCATTTTATTCTTTCTAAGGGGAATAACAATGGCCTCTTTCAGTGCCGGATCACAGAGGGAGTGCTGGGGGGCGGGGGAGGGGCAGCGTTGGGGGTAGTGGAGTCAGACATACGACGGCATGGAGTAAGGTAAGTAAATAAATAAATAAAACTATTTACCTTGCACTCGCTGCATCGCTGAGTTGGTGATGCAGCCAGCACAAAGTAAATAGTTTATAGAGTTATAGACTCAATCCAAAAAAAGTAATAATCAAGTCAGGAACCAGTTGTAAAACTCTTGGGGGACAGGGCTCCTCTGGAGAGCCTGATTTCAGATGCATACGTAGAGTTTTAATTTATATACAGAATATAGGGGGAGGTGGAAAGAGTAGCAACGGACTTCTTAACCATAGAAACCTCCATGTCCTCTCTAAGAGAGAAACTGTCCTAATTGACCTGAAAATCTGAGAATATGTTCAAGATTTTCTCTTTAAAATAATCTGCAACCTTTTTATAAAAGCTTTTAGAGTTCTCTAGAGATTTCTGATCTGGGGGGTATAAAGCTCTTTCACAGCTTCAAAGTCCATTGGGGGTATTTCTAGAAGCACATAGTTTGCTGGTATAATATAAAGATTTATTATTAACAATGGCATTTTTATATATCTCCATTAGCTCTTTGTGTCTAATTTTCTCTTTTGCAATGGGAGCTCGCCTCCACCTACGCTCTTGCCTATGGTATTGTCGTCTAAGCTCCTTTAACTCATCCGAGAAGCATGGGGCAGATGCCTTGACTCTCATTGCCATCTTAACTTTAAGTGGGGCCATGTTCAATGGTAGCAGATACCCAGGTGTTAAAAGCTTCTGGCGAGACTCCAAGCTTTGACTGCCACGTGTGAGAAGGCGCATCCCGCGTTGTTGCTTCAGCGGATCTTGGGAGGACTGCTAGGAACAGGGAGGTGGATAGTAGGTAGTCTGGTTGGTAGGTGGAAGGTCATGTGTTTGATGATGTATGCTAGTCCTTCGTTGTACAGGACTTTGATTGCATGGGTCAACATCTTGAACTGACATCTCTTCTCAATCAGGAGCCAGTGCAGCTTCTTGAGGTGTGGTGTGATGTGGGTCCGTTTGGGAAGGTCGGGAATGAGTGTTGCTGCTGAGTTTTGTATTGTCTCTAGTCTCTTCAGGAGTCTTGTGGTGATTCCTAAGTAGAGTGTGTTCCCGTAGTCCAGTCTGCTGGTGATGAGGGCCTGCATGACGGTCTTTCCGGTGTTGACTGGGAGATACCTGAAGATCTTGTGGAGCATGCATAGGGTGTGGAAGCAGGCAAAGGAGACTGCATTTACCTGGTTCTTCATAAATGCTTGCAGTCCAAGAAGATGCAGAGGTTGTGGACGTGGTCTGTCAGGGCAGGGGATGGGCTGAGTTCAGCAGGTTACCATGTGTCATGCAATGGTGAGGTGTTGTTCCCAAAGATGAGGACTTCTGTCTTGTCAGTGTTGAGACAGTTGTCCTTCATCCAGTCGGCAATGCTCACCATACATCTGTGGAAGATAACTGTGGTGGTGGAGGGGTCTTCTGACAGCAAGAGGATGAGCTGGGTGTTGTCGGCATAGGAGATGATGATGAGTCCTGGCACTTCTCTTATGCTGCTTAACATTATTAACAGCATGAGAGTAGCATTTAGATTGGTTAGAGGAGTTGACTAGACTGGAATCACTGACTGCTGAGACGGAGAGGAACGCCGAGGCAGTAAGTAAGTACACTTCATTTATTTTTTTTAAAGTTAATTTTGACTCACTGACAGGAACTGTGAGAAAATTCTGCTGACTGGGAGCATATAATGTCACTCTGCATTGCACTTTGACATGCGACATACCTGCACGAAAAGCAAAAGACTAGTGCTCCAACCAAACTTTCTACCCACAATCTGTGGTAGGGCATACAGCGCTGGTGAGTTTACTGAACTTTCTATTCTGCGAGCGAAAGCTATTTGGACTCAGGAGGCAGCAGGCCGTGATTGCACTGACTGGCAGCAGCTTCTCAAGGACGATGCAATCACAGAGGGAGCACAAAATGCCAACCTTTACTGCACATTAAGTGGCACATGCTGAATAAAGACACAAGCCTGTGTAGTTAGGCTGGACCTATGCAGGTTAAAAGGAAATGATGCTTGCTGAATTTAACCAGAATCCAATATGTACAAACTTTAAAACTATTGTCTCTCAAGAATGCACCATGTTGGTTGGACAGAGTGGGCTGGCACAAAAAATAGAAAGTAAATATACAAACTAGTTATTTTAAACCTCTAGCCAATCAGTAACTGTACTGAAAGGTTAACAAAGCAGCCACTTGGAAATGTGGACCAGTGCCTACTTTAACCATGTCTTAAAATGTCTCCAACTTTTGCTTTGGACCGCACATAAGAGAACACATAGAACATGGACCCCTTATTCCTGGCCGACTGCAATGGAAGGTTCTCGGTGCCGGAGGAATAAACGGAGTTAGGATCAACTACAATTTACCAATTACAGTGTAATCCATTTGGTCACACAGTAAAGCTCATTGTGGGATTAATTATGGATTTATTATAAATTCAAAGCCACACTGATATAATTCAGTCTCAGAAAAATAGTATAAAAATACAGAATCACTAAAGGATATCTGAAGGGACATATAAAACTGATCCTCAATAACAGAAAGCAAATGAGGAATTCAGGAGCTGCTATACAAAGAATAAGTAAAGTCTGGTGAGCAGATTGAAAGTTAAGTTCTTCTTGCCTGTACATGAGGATGTCTAAGGAGCCCTATTAAACCCTATTCTAACTGGGAATCAGGGATACCCTATTAAATTAGGGATGCAAAGAAAGGTGTCAGCATAGCAGAACTTCGCTAGAAGTTCTCAAAACTAAAGTATATTGTATAGCGTGAAGCCACAGAGATGTTGCAAAGAGGTCATCACCTCCTAGTGTCTAAAGGGAATCTGAACAAAGCTAAAGTACAATGCCCAATTCTGCCCACTAAAAGAAGCTTCGAGAGTTCCATGTCACATGTACAATTATTTCCCATCTTCAAACAACAAATTTGGCAACTACACTCAAGATTTCTTTCTGTTGGTCTACACATTAAAACATCCTTGAATTTCTCTGGTCTCCTTATTCCGCTCGGACAGTAGTCCTCCCTTCCTTCATTAAATCTTCATATCCTTGCCAAGAGATACTCCTTTTGAGCTTCAATATCTCTTTCACAGAATGTACCTTTCGTTATCCATGAGCTAATACAACTGCACCTGCAGAGGAAATAAAAACATTGCATCTAAAGAAAGCATTCAATTTAAAATCAAACATTGCAAAATCCAAACGTTTTAGGTCTTTGGTCAACTTTAGTACGGCAAGCATTTTCAGTGTAGGTTCAAATGAATGATTACAGATACATATACAGTTACAATATAGGTGCAGAGCACTATTCGAATGGATATATTTTCATTTATAAAATAAATGGAGAGGGTTATTTAAAGAAATACGTGAACATATAAGAAATACAATGTTATTCAAACCACACAGATGAAGATATATGTGAGAACTGCAGCTCGTTGTTACTGTAAAGAAAACGTTAATATACACACTTGTATAAATGTCGAGATTACACAATACATGCACTTTTTGTAAATGTGCAGGTTCTCTACATTACGTTAATAAGGTTACATCACACAAGTACATAAGGCCTTATGTACACATATATGTGTCCTAATTAAACAAGTAAAAGGGTAGAGACAAATTACGTTGCTCCACATGGAACAAGTGTTTTGTTTTTCACTAGACTTTAGTAATCTCTTTTCAAGTTTTGGCCATATCAGCAATCACAAGATTGACGGTAACTTCATGAGTCTGGAGTTTTTCACCCAGCCTGGGTAAAAATGTGCCAACACTGGAGAAAACCATAGGTGAATCAGCATAGAAACCAGTGGCGGCTCGCATAGGGCGTGCTGTGAGGCGGTGGGCGGGGCGGGGGAAGGGCAGGGTGTGGGGGTCGTAAACTCGGACATTGACGATACGGAGGAACGTAATAATTACTTTCCTCCGTTCCGTAGTATGGGGCAGATTTATGTTTCCTGGCGCATCCCTGCAAATCAGCAAGGATGCGCCAGGAAAGATGCGTCACGCAAGTTTACCCTTGCGCCACACATGATGCGCCGCATTTACAATGCGGCGCATCATGGCGCAGGAATAAACAGATGCGTGACGCATCCGATGGCGTAAGGTTGGCGCAGTGCTTCAGTTGCGTCGCAAGCGCGACGCAACTCCAGCACTGTTCCAACCTACCCTATCCCTAACATGGTGCGTCAAGCCTTACGCCTGCTTCAAGCAGGCGCAGGGTTTTGGCGCATCAGCGTTGGGAAAGTGACTCAGTCAAATCTTATAGATTTGACTGAGTCACTTTTCAGGGGCGTTCCTGCGATGGAACGCCCCCCCCTCTGTCGACACGCCCACGTGAAACCTGACGCAGGTTTTACGTGGCGCAGGGCTTTACATCGTGACGCATCTCCATAGATGCGTCACGATGTAAATATGGCGCAACGTGGCGCAGGGTTTACACCGCCGCTGCGTCACAAAAGTGACGCAACGGTGGCGTAAAAGTGGCGCATCTCCAATATAGATCTGCCCCTTAGTTCACTAACCCACTCCCCCGCCCCGACCCGCAGCACACCCTATGTGAGCTGCCACTGATGGAAACAGCATTCACCTTGGTGTTCCCCGTTAGTGTCTGATTTTAGGTAATACCTCCCTCAGGAGTTCCTAATTCCCACAGAGCTCATACTTCCAGGTGGGAGCATCGAATACCAGTCTAATGACTGTCTCACTCGTAATGAGCCCCTATAGGTTATATGAACCACTCCGGCATCCTCCTGTTACCACCACCCTGTATTCCAATTGGCCAGGGCGCCAACGTGTTTGCTTTGTCTATTAAATGGTTTTACAGGTAAGAAATGTGATTTTTGCTATTTTTATATTAATGCGTGAGAAACATATGTATGTACTGACGAAATAAGATAAACATGCCGTGCTGCTCGACAATGAAATGACAGATGAGTGCAAATTGACAGTTTTTATGGAACACATTAACAACTGTAATGCTATGAGCACGTAACATGGTTTACCACATAAAAGATGCATATTTCTGATCTTATCCGAATCTTAAATATTGTGTAAAAGCGACCTGAATTATTCTGTGCAACGTTTAGTGCCACCTAGTGTTCTTATACTATTCCACACGTTTCATGAATCCTTTAAAGTTAGCAATTGCAATGTACACCTTAAAGAGCCACATTAAAGGTGTTTTTTACCGTTTTTTGGGCCCAAATATTGTTTTTGGCTGATATTGGTCTCCTTATGGCCAGATAACTCAGTGCACATATCAACACTGTAAAAACAAATACAAAAGTGCCCTGGAAAAAGGCCTGAATTTGGGGAAAACATGTGGAGATCAGATCAGGACGCTAAAACTGAATGTGACATGGCAGTTCCCTTTTCAAATGTAAAAGCTCTTATTGGTCCAATGTAAGTTCCGGTAACAGTAAAAACATGTCAGGTATTACTTACTGTGTCATATTACCGGCCCACTTGTAATAATGCCTCAAGAGTCACACTATTAGTGATATCCGCAAGATCCATTTTGACCAAAACTTTGGAAGTGAAACTTTCATTTTGAGGAGGTAGGATGCTGGGAGATGTGTTTGACAGCGTCACCGGAAATATCAAGAGAAACAGCGTAAAACATTGCAGGGCTAATTTACAAGCCCCTTGCGCCGCCGGTGCACCACCTTTTGTGACGCACCGGCGGCGCAATCTGCTGGCACATATTTACAGGGAAACTTAAAGCCACCCTGCATGGCTTTTTGTGTCCTTGTAAATATGGCTCCTTTACATACAAAACTTTGCGCGAAAGGGGTGTGCCATGGGTGTTGTTGTGGGTGTTCCCATGCAACACCCATAGCTTCTGCCGCATTTCCAAATTTACGTGAAATCTTAAACCAGGAAATGCGTCAGAATGCTACTCCTCCCCAGGGGAGATGTAGGGAGGCGCAACGAGGTGAAATATTTTCATTTAACCTCGTTTTTTCCCTTTTTTGATGCGTGCTGCATTCTGCAGCACACAGAGTAAGAGGAAATCACCTCTTGTGACTGTTTTTGTGCAGGAAGGTGTCCCTCTCTGCGCAAAAGCAATCATGTCCGTGACGCAGGCACCCTTGCACCACGGTGCAAGGGTGCCTGCATCAACGCATGGCAGGTAATTGTGTGACAGTGCAGGGGAAAGCAAAGGTATCCGTCATACCGTTGTAGATATGATGCATACTGTTGCTTCAGAATTACTGCAGCACAGCCAAGTGGTTTGCGACACAGCGCTGCATTAATTCCTTGTAAATAAGGCCCTGCATTTTTAAGTTTATTTTTAATTACAACAAAAGTTGTGCAGGCATAATACACAATCAATCCAAAACATATCAAACTGCATTGTGGATCTGGTATATGGAGACTGCCTGTTAGTGTGAACTACAGGTCCTGTTCACCAGGCAGGTTCTTATCCTCCAATAAATCACTAGTTATCAATTTAAAGTTAAGTTATTAGGATACGTGAAATACCAGCTTAAAGAGGCCATCCAGTATAGTGAAAAAACTATTACCTTTAATAAGTCCTGTTCCACAAACCATCACCAGTGATAGACATCCCAGAATATTCCTTTGTTTGATGATGTCTGCTTGGATTTTGAGAAATATTGTGACATCATTCACGGAAGGCCACTTTAAACTGCAGCATTTCCTGAGTTGGCACTGTACATCACACACTCATCAATGTTAATAAAATAAGCTTGGATCTGATTTTTTCCCTGTCCTGATATTAATAATTCACCTAGCCCCCCCCCCCCCAACAAGTGTGATGAACATTTAAAGGTTTAGGTACCTGTCCCGTGCATGAGTAAGCATCTTTGTCTACAGTGAGAACATGTCATAACTAATAGCTATTATTTCGCTTCCACATGTGAAACTGATGCAGCGGAGTTTACCAGCTCTATACACACAGATACACACAATTCTCACTATGGGCCCATTTACATTCATACATTCAATGAGCTGGCAAATATCTGCTGGTCATCAATTTTGATTTACCTTAGAGATCTGTTACCACCAGTATCATTACCATTCCCTGTCTCCTTATGTAAATGTACTTTGTCAATATATCTAGTTGTAGATTAGAATAGGGAGGAAATAATAACACATTTAACTTTCAATTTAAAGAACCACAGACTCGGTAGGAGTTTTATAGATTTATCTGAATTAATAATTTTGTGAGTCAAATCAGAATACACGTAAACACACCAAAATTCTCCATCACGAAAAATACTACAGTTAGCTTATAATCAATTCACGGTAATCAAATTTTTGTGATGACAGTACCTGAGGAGAGAAAGAACAGAGAGCAAATACGGAGCATTACCCCACAGATCTATAATTACCTAGAATGGTGTGAGGACCTGGACATCAGAGTATCAAGGATTCAGGACAGGTTCAGGACTGGGAAGGTAACCTCTTCTAATGCAACGCCAGTGATGCACCCCTCTCTGGTGCTACTCTCTCCGGCTCGGGCTCGTCCGGACCCCTTCCTAGATGTGCCTCCTCGGTTGTTCCGCGATTCTTCCCTAGTGTTGGATTATTCAATCAGTTTGCAGCAATTCGGGCAGCATCACAGTATAGCATCAGCAATGAGTGTGTCTAACTAACTAAAACTTACCTCTGTTATACCAACTTGAATGTATGATCCACCCCCAAATGTTTCAATTCTATGTACACCCCTCAATTTGATTGGGCCAGGCAGTGGGTGAGGACATCACACCATACTAAGTGCAATAACTTTCTTTAGTTCTATTGTCTAATTCCCCGCCCCTTAATTTCAATACCCACAAGCTTTATTCCCACAAGCATTTCCTATGTAGATCGATAAATCTGCAGTACAATGTTTCGGCTTCTTCCTTTCGCAGGTTCAAGAGTTTGTTTTCCCATGTCCTTGCTGGGCAAATGTTCTTGGCAGAATTTCAATTACATCACTAGTTCAGGAAAGGATGCAGTACGCATGTGTAGTTGTCGCAAAGAGATAGGGACGTCGGTCACCCTCCAAGGCCCAAATACGAACTATTAATAAAGTCAGAGAAAAACATGTTAGAATACAAAATTAAATGAATTCACTGTATACCACTTACTTCTACTCTAACCCCCTTTACTTAATATCTCTTTTGCATTTATAGCCTTGTAAAATTTGCACGGGTTAGTTTCAGCACAGCATGTGCGGTAATGCGAGGGTTTCGAGCAGCCATGTTAAAAGCTTTGCGCAGCTGCACAGATTTCCCACCAAGTGACAGAGACGTCATTACTATGTTGATGCAGTACACTCATGCGCAGAAGAGTTCCCGCGTTTTTGGCGGCCCTTTTTAAGACACTCGGGTTATTGGTTAGTAAAGCACATAGAAAAGCTTCCCCTAGATACAATATGTAAAATGTGGTGCAAGGTTAGTACTCACAAACATGTTGGTTATAGTATTACAGGTTATTCGAGAGGATTGCATACAAGCAAGCTTCTTTCTATACGAAACCTTGCTCCATCACACCTTACCCTTTTTATTTTTTAAATCTGCATGTCATGTCGCTGCCATCTTCTCGTCTTTAGTAGACTCCTCTCAAAGTTTTATCATTTTTTCCTACTTACAGTGACGTAGGAAGGGGGATGCGGTGGGTGTGGGCCGCCCCGGGTGTTATCACTGAGGGGGGGGTGACAAAATGGCAAAAATATGTATTTTAAACACATATTTTTGCCATTTCGTCTAACCGGGGGTGACAAGAAATCACTGAGGAGAGTGACAAAATGGCAGAAATATGTGTTTTAAACACATATTTTTGCCATTTTGTCAAGCCGGTGTGACAAAAAAATTTCCTCACCGGGTACAACCTGACCTTGCTACGCCAATGCCTCCTTGAACTTTTAAAATTCATGATATCTCAGTCAAATTTTGACTTGCCCCCTTCTCTTTCTTCACAGCTCATCAAGTAGATGCTCAGGACTAGCGCTTCCATAAGGCAAAATAGGGCAGTATCTGTAGGCCACACAATAGCGGTGCTGCCAAATTCCTGAAAGTAGTTGTAAAACTGCCATTTTCATTGTATGGTGAGAGCTCCAGGTGGCAAAATTCTATTTTTATTGGAAAACTTTGGAACCTCTCACTGGTGCTCCCGATACTCAAAAGGAACATCTCTTCAATTGCATTAGACATTTTGCACCCCACAATGTAAGGCATACAGGACACTTTGGTGGCAACATTAACCCCATCACTCCGGCAAATTATTTCAATTTGTAAATTTAGAGAAATGGTTTAATTGATAACAGCCAAGGTTATAACACCATGAAGGTTAACTCTGTTAATAGAAAATCGGGGGGCGTGGCCAAGAGCGTCAAGATGGTGGTCGCACCTTAGGAGTGCTCCGGACCCCTCCGCCATCCGCTCTTCAATCCCTCGCCATCGGTACCCCAGTAACCTGCTAACTGTTCGCCTGCTTATCTGGGAGTCCGGAGGGTCCCTTTGAAGTGCTGCCTGGTGATCCGGGATGAGATGGGCAGCCCGAACTCACGAGCCGGCCACGCGGCCTTTTCAAAATGGTGGCCGCGGTTGACTTTGCCGGATTCCTGCCCGGCCTCAGGCCCTGAACGCTCTGCTCAGAGGGTGCCGGTCCTGGAGATCCTCCGGTGCTGCCCGGTGGATCCCGTGACCCTGTCACCACGCTGCTGGCTGCCCGCCCGACTCTGGTGCCCTGGTGCTTCCCGGGGGCTGCCTGCCTGCTCTGGTGCTTCGGTCCGGCCCCCCTGCGGGCGGAGACTCCCGGGGCCTGTTTGGCCGCCGATCGGGCGGTGGAGAGCTGGTGTGTGCCTCTCCCCCCGAGAGACCTGTGGCGTTGCATCCCTGGGGCTGTGGCTGTCCTGGGACTCCACGGAGTCCTTGCTCCATTACATGGTGGCAGCTGTGGGCTCCTCGACCTCCCCGGCCCTGGACTGGCGCTGAGTCCTGTGTGCGGGGCCACCCCTTCAAAATCGGGCCTGGAGGCCTGGGGCCCTGAGACTTCTGTGACAAGGTGAGGGGAGCTTGCCGGTGGCGATCGCCTGCGAGAGGTGCCTGCTTGAGGGTGAATCAGCCATCGATCAGCCGGCGGGAGGGGGCGGTTCTCCCCCCACTGATTGCTCCTGAGACCCGGTGGCTTTCCAGCGTTTTTCCTGATCCTGCACTGCAGGGATACAGAGATGTGGCCTGACTGAGGCTGTAGACCCCTCTGGGAGTTGCAGTGTGCTGGGGGCCTCTCGACTGCCATTCTGGGAAGTGGTGCTCCTGCTGCGGTGCCGCCACCCCCCCTCTTGGACGGAGCTGTTTGGACGCATGCCGGCCCCCTGCCTTAATTCTCTGCCTGGTTGGGGCTCCACATGAGGCCTGAGTCTTGGGGCCTGGGGCACCTATGCTGAGGGTTTGTGGAGCGGTGGGGCTCACGGTGCTGTCTGGCTTGTTGGAGTGCAGGCCTGGGGGCTGCAACTCAGCCACTGATCGGGCGGTGGTAGACGGCCTCTGCACCGGTGTGGCCTTCCCCTCCTCTCTCTTGCTGCGGGGCGGTCCTGAGGCTCTGGATCGAGACGGTCCCCCGCGCTCTGCCTGCTGTTGAGCTGCGGTGCCTGGGTGCTGCAGTGGTGGCCCCCCTCCTCCCCTGGCGCTCGGGTGGGGCGTGAGGGGTATTTCGACTGCCGGTTCGGGCAGTGGGGGCCCTATCTGTGCAGGGTGTCCTTCCTGGATGGCCTGGTTTTGGGCGGTGGTGATCAGCTGCGGCTTCACACGGTAGATCTCTGCCACTACATCAAGTAGCGGTGTCTTGGTGGCCCTGGCTTTGCTCCAGACCCTCCCGAGACTTCGACTTGATCCCTCATCTTGCCATCAGGCGGTTGACTCTGGTCCCTCCGCTCCGTCGGACCCGGGGGTCCTGACCTGACACCAACCTCGCCCCCTGCGGATCAGTGCGCCTGAAGTTATTCCCGTTGTCCATGGAAGTCTCCTGCTGAGGGCATCGGCGGGGGTCGTGGAGCGGTGTGGCTGGTCATGCCTTGGCCCCTTTTCTCCTCCCTAGCTATCATCCCCCCCGGCATGCCTGCCCGCCCGGAGCCCACGCTGCATTCTCCCCTTGCTCGTTGGTAGCCATGGGCAGAGACAGGGTACCCAAGACTCCCGCCACCCAAACCAAGATGGATCGGTTTACCACCACGGACACCGGGGCCACTGGTGGTCCCAGGGACAAGGAAACCCCTGCCACGACAGACCTCTCTACCATTCTCCAGGCGATTCATACGTCACAATCCCCGGTCGAGGGTAAGATTACGGATGTCCGAGTTGACATGACCCTGATCCGGCAGGACCTCCGCAATGCTACTGCCCGGATCAAAGAAGTGGAGTTCCGCATATCTACCATGGAGGACGACGTCCATCAGGTTAAGCTCCAGCCGACTCAACTCCAGTCCCACACGCAGGAGCTACATTGGGGGGCCGAAGATGCTGAAAACCGATCCAGTCGCAACAACCTTCGCCTGATTGGGTTTTCCGAAGGTGTGGAGCAGGGTCAGGCGGCGGACTTCGTGGAGTGCTGGCTATGCTCCTGAATGCCCAAGGGCTCTCTCTTCCCCTGGTTCGCGGTCGAGAGGGCACATCGTTCGCTTGCTCCCCACCCGCAACCGGGCGGCCCTCCCAGACCAATTATCCTGTGGATCCTCAACTTCGAGGACCGAGACGCTATCTTAACCATGTCTCGCAAAAAGCAACCTCTTAAGCATAAGAACTTGACGATTATGGTCTTTCCTGACTACACCAGAGAGGTCCAAACCCAGTGTCGCTCCTTTGGGTAGGTCAAGCAAAAACTACGCTCGCTTAACATCCAGTATAGCCTCCTCTTCCTGGCTTGCTTGCAAGTGGTTTTCCACGACAAATCTCTTTTCTTTGATACGCCTAAGGAGGCCTGGACTTGGGCAACAGAAGAACGTCTGCTGAGACTGAATGCCCAGAACTCGGCACCATTCAGCGGCGACGGGGGCGCCTGGCGGGACATGCCGGTCCTCCGACCAAGATGCAGGCGCTCCGGTAGACGCAGCGGTCAAAGGCGTGCGCGCTTGGACTCTCCGATGGGCCCCTCACGGCGACTCACGCCTGAGCCCCCTGGAGAAACCTCCCCTGCTAGGCGGCGCTCCGGCTCCTTAGGCCGCTCTGACCCCGGGACCACTTCACCCCGCCCATCTTTGCTGGACCTCACGGACACTGATCTCTCCCGCAGCCCGACGCTCCTCCCAGGGCTGGCTTGAGCTGTTTGCTGAACTGTTAACTTTTCCTTTCGTCTCTTCAGATGTTGGCTGGCGTCATCTAGTGCTAGCACTCTGCCTAGTGACTAACTTGTCACCGATGGCTATAGATAGTAATATCCTGCTACGAGGAGGGGTCCTCCACGACTTTCCCTGTTTCCAAGTGTTTTAGTTTGGTTCTTTTGCCTCATTGTTTATTGTTCGGGTGACAGATGCTTCCGTTCCTGAAGTGTAGGGTGGTGGGGTTTGGGGGGTTGGGGCAGCGGCCCTTGTTTGTTCTGTTTCTTATTTTTTTCTTTGTTTTTCGCACCAGTCTCGTTCCCTTACATCTGGGTGAACGCATGTCACTCACCGCTATGACACCATGTCCACTAGCCCTAGGCGTAGTCTCACTTCCATGGCCTCTGCCATACTGGCTGGCTGCCCGACCCCTTACACAGCTTCCCCATGTCCAGCGATTCTAGCGGTGTCTCGTCGCTCCATATATTGTCCTGTAATGTTAATGGCCTGCTAGACAAGATCAAGCACGCAGCCGTCCTGTGATACGCCCAGCGTCAATCCGCAGACGTACTTCTGCTTCAAGAGACCCATTTACTGGGCAATCATTATCCCTTCCTGGTGCGGTATGGCTATGGCACAGTCTAGCACTCTGGATTTAGTAGGGGGTCAAGAGGGGTGGCTATTCTGGTGCGTCGCACTCTTCCTCTGGTGGCGCGTAAAGTGACGCACCACCCTCAGGGTTGTTTTATTCTGCTGGAAGGGACCCTCAGAGATCGCCCTCTTAATCTACTGGCTGTCTATGACCCTCCCACCCTGTTGGCTTCCACACTCCAGAAACTTACCTCAGAGGTTGCGCACTTCCCCTAGAAATGACTGTTGTTGGGGGTGATTTTAACGCAGTTATGGACCCCGGCCTTGACACCGTATCACCCCCCTCCGCCTCCAGGACTGCCCAATCCGGCCTCCTCTTGACATGGGATGCTATCCTGGGTCTCGGGGATGCCTGGAGACTTTGGTACCCGACAGCTCGGCAATATACCCACACCTCGGCCTCTCACCACATGCACGCATGCATAGACTGCGTTTTTCTGCCAGCCCAGGATTGACGGGTGATTCAAACAATTTTTATCCTCCCCAGGGGCTTGTCGGACCATTCCCCGGTGATGCTACACATAGGTTCCCTTCCCCCGTCCAATTTGGCGACTTAATGCCTGGTTCTTCAGGACGAGGACTTTAAGGACCAAATAGGTGCCGAGCTTTGCCGTTATTTCACCACTAATCAAGGTTCGGTGTCCTAATCTCGACCCTCTGGGAGGCCGGGAAGGGCACCATTTGGGGTTTCACCAAGGGCCAACTCAAACTCACCCGCACGGCGCGTGACTCCCAGCTCACGCTTCTGGAAGCGCAGGCCGTCCAGCTCGAGACACTGCCCCCTAATGACAGAACTGATGCCCAAGACAGGAGACTTATGTTCCTAAGGGATGAAATCAGACAGACCTCCCTGGATGCTGCCAAATTGCTTTGGCGATCTTCCGTGGCCCGCGTGTATGGTTGAGGAGATAAAAATGGGAAGCTCCTCCACCACCTTGCCACTTACCCTATGGCCAATCGTATAATACCGGAGATAACTGATATGAACGGCGAGATTCATCACGCTCCGACAGCGGTGGCCCAATGCTTTGCCACTTACTATGCTACGCTCTATTCGACACGGACGCCTGGTCTTTCGCTCCCCGAGCTCCTCCGGCGGGAACGGTTCCTCCTTCCGCACCTTAGTGAACCTGAGGCGGAGGCACTAGACCTTCCGATCACTCCCAAGGTGGTGTCAGATGCCATATCACACATGGCGGCCGGTAAGACACCGGGCCCGGACGGGCTCCCCCAAGACTTTTACACGTCTTACCGAGACACCTTGGTCTCACCTCTAATGGCGATGTACCGTGAAGCGGTGGAGTATGGCTCTTTCCGCCCGGAGACCAGCCTAGCTACCATTGTAGTGATGCCTAAGTCTCACCCACCCGCGAGCTGCTGCTCGGACTATCGTCCCATCTCGCTTATTAATACTGAGATTAAGATCTTTGCCTCTGTCCTGGCCAACCGCATAAGACCGCACCTAGCTACTCTGGTTCATCCAGACCAATGCGGCTTCATGCCCCTTCGAGGAAGTAGACACTGTCTCAGATGCCTTCATCTCGCTCTTGCGAACCAGCACTTGCTGTCCCCCTACTTGTCTCTCCTTCTTGTAGATTTTGAGAAGGCCTTTGATTCGGTTGATTGGGGCTATTTGGAGGCACTCTTGGAGCAGATGGGCTTTGGAATTCCCTTCCGCAACCTGGTGAAGACGCTTTATCGTCGACCCCTGGCGCAGGTCCTTGTCAATGGTGCTCTTTCTCGTTCCTTCCCCATTAGAAGAGGTACGCGGCAGGGGTGCCCCCTCTCGCCGATCCTATTTGCTTTGGTAATGGAGCCCCTTGCCTGCCTTATTCAATATGACCACTCCCTCACTGGATGGAGGTGGCCCGGCTTTGAGGAGGATAAGATCGCGCTCTACGCAGACGATGTACTGCTGTTCTGGCAGACCCAGCTCAATCGGGGCCCAGATGCCTCCGAGCATTGGACCTCTTTGTGTGTGCCTTCGGCTAAACCCGGCCAAGTCCGTTTTGGTCTCCCTTCACTTGTCACGTGAATGCTTTGATTGGCAGTCGACGATTCCTCTTCAACGATAGTCCTTCAAGTACTTGGGGATCTGGGTGGCCCTCCTCCCTGACCTCGCATGGTCACTAAACTTCACTCCACTGGTCAAGAGGGTTCGCGCTGATCTCCTTAAATGGCGCACGCTGCCCTTTGACCCTCCAGGCAGGATAGCCCTTTTTAAAAAGATGATTTTACCTTGCTTTCTTTACATGCTTCAAAATACACATCTTTCCTTTGCTAAGTCTTGGTTCCGTGAGATGGACGGTCTGGCCACTAGGTTCTTATGGGGGGGTGAAGACCCAGGCCGGCCTTGGCCCAATGTCGAACCCCGCCTTTTGATGGTGGTCTTGGAATGACGAGCCTCTATCTCTATTATTTAGCGACCCGGCTCCTTACGGTCCATGATTGGTTTAACAGCGGCTGGTCCGACCCGGCGTACCGTCTGGAACTGCACACCCTAGGCTTCTCCACTATACAGGGGATGATGTATGGGGACGTTGTTCCCCAGGCTCTCCCTGAGGTCACACGCGGAGTGCTCCTGGTCTGGCGGGCCTCACTGCGTCATACCCGCTGATTGGGCAAGCTTACCCAGTATACCCCCTTGTGGTGCAGCACCAGGCTCTGGGGGGGTCGGTTCCTTATCAGGGTTCCAGCCTTGGGACCTCATTGGGATCTCTCTGCTGGGCAATGTCTGGAGCGGTACCCATCTACTCTCCTTTCAGGACTTGCAATCCAGACACTCCCTCCACTCCTCTCAATTTTTCCGATATTTACGGCTGTGTCATGCCCTCCGCTCCTATATTTCAGATGGCACTTCCTTGCCTGAGTATAGTCCACCCGAAGCTCAGGTCATGACGGCGTGTTTGGGAAAGGGAGGGATCTTCCACATTTACCGCTCACTCTCCAACAACACCCCCAACTCCCTCTCTCAACTCAGGGACAAATGGGAGGGCTGGCTTGGGGCTCTGGAGGACGCTGACTGGAGAGATGCCTAGAACTCTTGCGGTCTCAGCGAGGCTTCGGCTGGTCTAAATATACTTCCTGCACGCTGCCTATCTTACACCGCTGTGTCTCCACCGCGCGGGGCTTCGGCCTGATGCCCTCTGTGCCCGCTATCCCCGCTTCCCAGCAGACTTCTATCATATGGTATGGCTTTGCCCTGTGATACAGGGGTTTGGGAGTCCTTAACAGGAGAACTCACGGAGGTCCTGGGCTGGGAGGTTCCGCTTGATTCTACACGTGTTCTCCTGGGCATTACCGAGGGGCTGGATGGCAACAGGGCTGAGAAACTCTTCCTCAATACAGCACTGGTAGTAGCTAAGAGAGACATTGCAGCTCACTGGTTGAACACTACCGCGCCCACATTGACGCGCTGGCGCAGAGGGGTGGACTGGTGTGCCGCGCAGGAACGGCCTCTATATGTGGCATGGGGATGTCCAAAGAAATTTCGCCGGATGAGGGGCAAATGGGTTGGGGTGATAGAAGACTAATTTGGATTTATATGATCTCTAGAGTCGAAGTGGATATGTCGATATTGGCCTTATGTGTGTCTATTCTTTTATGCCAATGTGATGTGTTTTTGCCTTGGTTTTGCCTTTTACGATGTAGACCTGAATGGTGCTGTTTTTCTTTGTTACATTTAAAACTCAATAAAATTGATTATCAAAAAAGAAAATCGAAGATGGGAACGCTGTCTCATCTAGAACCAGGATCTGGAACCTGTAGGGAAGAACAGTGATCTACTATACAGGCCAGGCTTTCTTCAGATTTTGTCTGCAAATAGAAAGTGAAAGGAACACTGCTGCACAGACGTGGCTGTTCAATTACAACCAATGAGATTTTACTATTCAGCAAAAAGCCTATCACAGTCCAAGAGTCTAGAGGAATAATAGTTCAGTACTTTACCTTGTTTTGAGAGTATATATGATATAACAGAGCAGTTGCCTAAACTTAACATCTTTAAATTATGTCAAAAGTGAGTAAAATAAGTGAAAAAAGTCAGATTTAAAATGAAAAATTGTGAAGCAAAAGGTAAGAAAACCTCAGCTGAGAAAGAACAACATATTTTGAAGAATAGTTTAACAAAATGCAAAGAATTAGATTCGGGATTTGGGTTTTGGCTAGGGTTAGATTAAGGGATAGATAAAAGGCAAGAAGGGTAAGGGACAGATACTAGGCAAGGGCAAGGTTTGGGGCAGGTTTATGGTTATGGTAATGATTACGTTTAGGGATAATGAGAATGTAAGGGTGTCGATAAGGGTTAGGAATAGTGTAAGGAGTAGGGTATGGGTCAGAGACGTTTTAAGGCATGGGCAAAGTGGGCTCTGGCCCAGGGCTCCAGCCTTTCTGGGGGGCCCCTAATAGACTAAGCTCTGTTTTGCGGAGAGACTTGCCCAATGACCTTGAGTAAATCTTAAACATATTGTTTTAAATGTGTTTGCTTTAATATATTTTTAAAGTGGGTGATGTGTGAGAATCTATTACAGACATTTTGCACAGAAATGTTTTGTTTATGTTTCAAGCAACATCCATAAAAAAAAGTTTCCTATAGATCAAAACATGACCTCTCATATGAGAAATGGGAGGGTGTCACAAAGATCATTTGCAGTAATGCTAGTGAGCTGCTGCTGTGCTACAACATTGAAATCCCACTCTACTATCATTGAATATTAGATGAAAACACATTTAGAATGACCACGAGTGGGCCTCTGCACTGTCAATGTCCTGTCCAGAGAGGGCATGAAACTGGATCATATATTCAAAGCTGTTCTGAACGTGGGCCCCCAAAGTACGTTTGGTTCACGGTCCCCAAATTCTTAAAATGTCCCTGGTATGGATTTGGAATAGTGTATGGAACAGTTTTTAAGATGGCGTTCGAATTAGGAGTAGTGTGTTGCCGAGGCTTAGTGTTATGGTTAGGCATTGGGTTCAGTGTTAAGGGATTACCCTACTGGGTCATATTCAGGAGATAGGGCAGTGCAATACAGTTAAAACATGAGAATGTTAGTTTTATATTATAATGGAGAAAACAATATGTGCATATACATGGACAAAACCGTTCACTTAGAACCTTATTACGAGTGGGTTGGTTAATTCCGACCAATGTGTGGACCCCTGTTTACGCAAGGGTCGCAATTACGAGTTTGATTTTATTTAACTCATCCAATAATTATAGGATGCATTAAATAACTCAACCTTCATTAAAGTTCGCTGGTCAAACCTGACTAAAATTAACGAGGGAACACCATACGGTATTCACTGTATGATGCAGGTTTTGGTGCATTAAAAAAACAACATCCGCATGTTATTCCCCACAAACTCCAACTAGGTGCTATTTATCACACCTGATAAATAACGTACCTCTTGGTATCGTTAGTTATAGGTGCAATGAGTAGCACCTATGCTCGTAATCAGGCCCTATGTGTTTTCTGTCTTGTCCAATTTTGACAAGTCAAACCTGACAGAATTTAACGAGGGAAAAGCATACAGTATTTACTGTAGGATGCAGATTTTGTTTCGTTAAATGCACAAACCTGCAGGTTATTCCCCAAACACTCTTAATAGGTGCTATTTCTCGCTCCTGATAAATAACATACCCCTTCGTATCGTTATTAATCAGGTGCGATAAGTAGCAAGCAGCATGCTCGTAATTAGACCTATGAGTTTTCTGTCCCGCCCCATTTCCTATTTAAAGCACGCATATTTTCCCTTAAAGTTGCTCACTTAACTCGTTCCGTGCTCATGATGGAACCACGCCGTCATGAGCCACGGTTGCCGTGTGCTCATGACGGAGTGGTTCCGTCATGCTGCGGCCGTTGGCGGCCACGCCGCCCACGCGGCGCTAATTCCCCGCCTGTGCGGGCGATTAGCGCTGTGGGCGGAGTCATGACGGAACCACTCCGTCATGAGCACAGCCCAACCGTGGCTCATGATGGAGTGGCTCCGTCATGAGCACCGCACCACCGCGCTGCCCCCCCGCGCCCCCCAGCGCTGCGGCGAAATTTCCGCCGCAGCGAAGGGGTTAAAGTACTCACACTTATTTTGAGCCTGAACCTAGAGTTATGTAGCTCACATGCACTAGGTAGGAAATTACCTGGCTACCCACACTCAACAGTCACCCAAAGAGCTCCTCAAAGGCAGTAAGGCGCCGGCCCAGGATGAAAGACAGACCTTTCTGAATAAACTCCAAACGCCTGACAGAGCTGGGGCAGAGTCAGTTTGGATTCCTAAAGGGCGAATAGCTGGTGTTTAGTGAGTCACATATAAGGCTTGAGCCTTGGAAAGGCTAGTAAATTAATTGAGAGTCAATCACTAGTCAGGTTTGAGCATCTGGTGGGCCAATAGTAAGTCACATGTTTACCCCTGAAGGTCTGCCTAGGCTGGGACAGATGGAGTGAGATGTTAGGTGTGTGTCTTTTGGATGGCAATCAGTGCTGAAGCAGAACCAAAGATGTCTTTTGTGTGCCTTTCAAAAACCAGTAGGACTCGAGAGGAGTCAGGCTTCTGTGCCTGAGGCAATGACACACTTTAATTCCTGCCCGAGAATCAATACCTCCAACAGGCAACGAAATGTATTTAAATATATTGGCAGGCTGATTTCAAGCATTCTGCCCCACTTCCATGGATCTGCAAACCATACTGTAATATTTCTGATATGCATTCGACCCTGAAACACACTAATCTCGTATCACTTTTTTGTGGGCGGTGGCACTTCACATGAGTTAAGCAATATCGGCGAGTGCAAGGTAAGTAGGTTTCTTTTTTTATTCTATTTTATTTTACCTCGTTGTCTGTTGACTCCACCCCTCCCCCGCACTTGACTGCACCGGCTATCACTGGGCAGCAAGCTCAGGGACCGCCCTGGGTAGCAAAAGCTCTAGCTAAGGCACTGGGTGCACACCAATTGTTTAATGGGGCAGGCTACCACCAATCATAAGAGAGTGCAAAATACAAATGAATCCAAAGTCGAAAATAAGAAAGAGAAAAGCAGTTACATTTTAACTCGATACAAAAAGGCCTGGAGCCATCACCTACATTAGGAAATGATATTCCCACAATCCTATTGAATTTGGACTTCAGCAATATTAGGAAAGCCATACAGATATCATGGCGTAATTCATTTAATGTAAGCACTTGCACACATATAATTAAACTTAATTTTCCCTATATCTGTAGTGATTCTTTTAATTGAAAATCAAAGTAACATTGGGTTCTTCTAATTTGAAATTACAGACATATTAGTGGCTCAGCAGTTAATTTTGGCCTCTGAATTCAGAAGACATCCTATTTTGGACTCCTAAGAACTTTGGGCTTTTCCCCAGTTCTCACCAAATGTGGATGAAATAGCGTTCAAACCTTGAAAAAATCAATGTACGCTGAACGAAAGCACACTAAATTTCATAGGCACATTGTGAATTGTGCAATTAAGTCCCTTTTTATTGGTTTGGGAAGCTTTAGTTCAGACATTTTTTGAACTATTAAGCAAAAATTAAGTGTCCAGTGCACGTTCACCAATATGGTGTGACCTATACGTGTTCGCTAACAATGGAAAAATCCTTTGCGAACAATGGAGGTCAACAAGTGTGCACTGAGCGGATACATGGGCACTGCCCTCAATGTTCACAAACATCTGGGGTCCTGTAAGACATAAGCTTCTGTTATCTTTCTGAGAGCAAAGCCTGCTGTTGCTACAACATCGTGATACATGGAATTTGATGCTGGCAATAAGTGACATAACCACAGTATGATGCACTGATATGGAGATGCGAACCAGGTGCTGTAGTCCTATTCAGAACCTGGCCTGAGTAAAGCCTACACCATCCCAACTCTACAAATAGTCACAATATAGAAGGTGATGTTCATGAAACAAGGACATTTTGTGGCACATACATGTAAAAGTCATTGAATATTTCTTAAGCATAATCCAATAAGGCATACTAAAAACTGCATTTACTCACTAAAATGTTTAAGCAGACTACTTTATGAAGGGAAAACAGAACACAAAGCATAAGAGCAACACCAGGAATCAAAATGATATATCCAGTGTGGTTGCATATTTCAAGACATACAAACATAACTACAATTTCAGATAATGGAAGTTGTTGAGTATTCAGAAGATATTGACTTGACCAAGAAATTGCTGCAAAGGGAGATCAACTGGATTAGGCGTTCTGACACTTTCAACCCTGAGGAATGAACGATTTGATGGAAATGACATGTTTTTTGTAATACTGATATTATACATTAGATAAGAATAAGGAATCAAGTAATTCAGGAAAGCTATGAAACAGCAATCATCCTAAATGTGTTGGAGAATATTTATGTTGTTTTTGTTGTTTCTGTTAATTTGTTATTTTAATTCAAGATTGTCACTTTGAAAATTAATTTTATAATGCATTTAGTTACAATAAGTGGTAACAATCACATGGCATTGTCTGAAGTATTCAGTTGATGTCCACTTAATGAATACACATAGATAATTGTTTAGAAGTATATACATAGTTACATCTTTTATTTTCACACATATGCTATTGGCTTCGTTAACTAATTAAAGTTGGCTTCGGGTCCAGATGCATTTTACCAATACAAGAAACTACCCTGGTGTTTAGTGCATGTAGTTATGTCAAACACAGTTTACAATACCTTTTAAAGATGGCAATACCATATCGCGGTAATGCCCACCATAATAGTTAATTTACATCATGCATCATTGTGAAGCATATTGAACACATTAAACAATGCATATGGAGAAAGCAACACAAACATTGTACCTCTATGCAACAAAGAAGTTTGAATTATGGAAGGAAGTCATGGAGGGGCGTGGCTCAGACACGGGTTCGCTGCAGGAGGAATATACATTTATGATCTGGTTACATTGTTAGGTTATATTACATTAGATATTCTTACATTTACACATAGGGAGATTCAGATATTCTAAGAACGTTTGTATGTGCAAGTAAAAATATTGGAATCTGAACTCCAACAGGGTGTTTAACCACATATGTATTCAAGTGATATGCTTATGGACATATAATAAACTCCAGACATTAACATATTAAGGTAAACTTCAGAACAATGAAAAAGTTCCTGTTTAAAGCTTGATAGTAACAATAAATTGTTTGTAAGATATACGCAGCAATGAATAACATAATTATTCTAAACAGTCAGATTTACATTGAGGCAATAAAATGACGTTTTAGCTGATCACTTTATAACTGTGTTGAATATCGCATTATGTTGAATGATCATTGGTTATTATTCATTTTGTAGAGTATGATTGAATATCCCCTAGATGAACTACCACACAGGTCCGAAATACATTGGGGTTCATGACACATGAACATATTTACAAAACAATTGAGTGTGAATTAACACAAAGGATATATAAAGTTGAGAATGTATGTGTATGACAGAACTTCTAATGATTTATAATCAACTGAAGGAAGAAAAATATGAGATAAACAAATAATGGATCCCTTTGATATGAATCTTTAATTGGTTTAAAGTGCCAATTAGGGTCATTTCTAGCCTGTGCACCTGTAGATTGCACTTTAAAAAGTACTACGATTATTTGACCGTACTCTCAGACACAGAGTGCTCAGAAGCACTAGTTCCAGTATTTAAATAGCACATTGGTATGCTTCAGACAAATCCACCCACTGAGACTCTGTTAAAAATTGCAGCCATTACTTCCTTTATTTAGGAAAGAGGGGATGGGCTCCAAACCTGCCCAGACACTTTCACACTCTATGGCCGAAGACAAGAGAGCCATCTTTTCTTCATGGAGAGTTCAATGTCTGCCCTCCTCCTGAAAGCTACCAGTAAGTTTAAGACAAATGGGTCTTGGACATTTATAAATGTAAGCATTAGCAGAGAAGACATGGCTGTTCAAAGACATATGTTTGACCTGACAGCCTTAGGGTGGTCTGCCTCCTAACTTTATGCCACCCTCTTCCACTTTCCTGACCTTGTTTTTGCTGGCTTTAGGACCCTGACACTTTTTTGCTAAGTAATGCTAAAGTGCTAGTCCTCTCTCCTCTAAACATGGTAACATTAGTTCATCCTCAATTGGCATATTTAAGTTACTTAAAAGTCCCTAGTTAACTGGCACCCCCTGTACCCAAGGCCTGGAAATGTTAATACTACTGGTGGGCCTGCACCATTGATAGTGCCTACCACTAAAGTAGCCATTTAACCATGTCTCAGGCCTGTCATGTAGTTCAGAGGAATCCCCAGGACCTGCACATTTTGGATGACCTAAACTGAGGGCTTGGTGTCCCAACCGCTTCAGGAAACCCTCACAGGAAATGTCACCCGTTAGACCAGCTATCTCTACAGTGCCACTACCACCCCCCTGTATTCTATAGTAGTCTAGGTAGTTTCTGGAAACCACTGAACTTTACAACCCTGATTCCTCAGGGATCATGAAAAACAGTACCGTAGGTTTCGCTCAGACACTTGCGCTTGCTTACTCTCAGAAAATACACAGGATGGCGATTAGGGCGTTTCAATAAGTATTTATTGGTCCAGCCACACCCTTGTGTAAATCATATGTGCTGCGACAATCAGGAGACAGAAGCATACGAAAGAGATTGCAAGTACCAAGAAAGTAAATAGTAGATACATTTCTACCATAGTGCTAATAAAATGAACATAAACAGTTCAGATAAAAACAGAAGCACTTGCACATTCCTAAAATGCATGCTCTAAGTAATTTGCCTAAATGTACCTAGCCTAGATCTGTATATGCAGCATGTATATGCTTATATGTATATATGTAGCCAAGAAACCCCTAGGGATGAACGAATCCCCTCACCTGATGGTTGAGAATGAAGAACCCCATCTCTGCTTTGAGGATGACAGTCCACAAAGGATGTGAGACTGCTGCATGTCGAAGATTCAACATGAATATACTATAGAGCCAGGCACACGGCCAGTAATATAGCTCTGACTGAAACACTTGCACAGGTACTACCTATTGATATTGCACTCCAGCGTGGATACACAAGGCCAATCTCACAAAGAGAACGGACTTGCTGACTGGACGGTGGCGCACGGGGAACACTGGTACATGTTGTATGGGAATGCCCGCGGTTGCAGCAATACTCAAGTGCTTGACGAAATTAATGAACACTTAGACATTCAATTACCAAGAATCCGTGCATACGTACTCTTAGGTGTACCAAACCCACTTGCATACCCATTGAAATCCAGAAGAGGGCGACTGATTGGATTAGCACTAGGAGCCGCCATGCAGAACATACTTACACACTCGGGGACCTTACAGATGCACACGCACTCCGGTTGGCTTCTCAAGATATGGCACATTCTAGGAATGGAAAAGATGACGCTCACACTGGCCTGGCAAGGCTTGCCCTTCAGGGATGTATGGCAGTCCTTCCTATCCCTGATTTAACAAGAATTCCAGGAGCTGACATGCCCCAGATACTTACGCCTACTACGTTTGCCCAAGTCTGTCACGCCACCAACTCCTGAGCAGAGCAAACCTATAGTATTTGCAAAACTGAACCCAGAATGCTGAGGCAGTGGTGAATAGGGTGGGGCAAGGGGGGGAGGTTGGGTATGTGTAACTGATACTTGCTTTTATGATACATTACACAGGACTCTGAGTAGCCCAGTAAAACGAAAGTTCTATTGTTGGTACTTTTTTTTTTATACCATGAAAATTCAATAAAAAATTGAAATAATAAATCAAATCTCATCATAATGTAGTTAAAGGCTTCCCTACAAGGGTTATGTTCGAAATGGGAATAATTGACTTAGTCATACCCTATATTTCCACAAACTGCATCCTGGGTAAACATACAGAGTCTACTGTCAAAATCTCCCACCCAAATAATTCTTCATTTACCTCACACATTATGTTATTTATGGCCAGCTCAAGTGAATAACAATGATAAAATGTGATTAGGAAAATGCTCTCCATTGCAGGAAAAGTAATACGTATCATGTGTAAATGCAGAGAATCACATTAAACGTGGATACCACGCCTGATAAAGAAACCGAGAGCAGGGTTAATAAACCTTTTTAGGATGCCCTATATTAGAGGTGACAGCTGGGGTAGCATAAGATAGGAAAACCTTTTTATGTACAGTATCACAGACCCTGGTCTACTGTAAACCCACAATCTGAAAATCTCTTACCCAGGTAGGGTTATTAAGCATACTAACAAGCCCGGCCCCATTACACAACATCAACTTGAGATTTTGGCCAATTACTGTGATCGAATCTGGAGTGCAGGGCTCATTAAAAGCTTGTTTTGGGAGACTATCTATAACAGTATGGCTTGAGATAATATATGCTGGGAGCATTGTGTAACCTTCCTCCACAATGGAGGTGGAATTATGGCATTGCTTTAAAGAATGGCATTTCGCTTACTTACTAACCACGAGTTCAAAGGGGCCATAAGACAGAGATGCTGGTCTTTTATATTCTGCATCCCCACAGGTTCACTTGTGCAGAGCTCCAACTAGTTTCAATTTATCTTACATAATTGGACAATCTGGTGGTGGACCATCTACATAGAGTATTCCTTTCATCAGTATCCAAAAGGTGTTTCAAGGCAGTGATCAGTAGGCAGGTTTAACCTTGGCTGGACCCATTTACCTCTTGGAATGGTATCCTCTGCCAAGCATTGTATCCAAAACATCCTGAAGAAGGAGTATAGGAAGTGGACGCCTTTTCAAGTCAATTGCCCCTTCACTTCTTTCCCCCATTTTCCTTTTGCTAAGGTCAAGAGTAGGGAAAGGGACTGGGTAGCAGGAGAGGTAGCTATCCAGTAGCTACATCTGCCCTGTTTTTGCTTCTTCCTCTGTCAGCCCAGTTCTGACTTTGCCCAGTGGTGTAGATAGTGAAAGGGTAAGGTTGTAAAATAAAGAAAGAGTTAGCATTGGTTATCTGTGAGACACAGGAGATTACTATACTAGCAAGCCATTTGTATCCTTGTTCCCACTATGTAGGATGGTGTAAAACTATGAGGATTCCACTAAGAGTATGTCATTCTTACTGGATTCTAGAGGTTTTTCTTAGCAATGGTACCTTTTGGCCATGGGTCAGTTTCTCCAGTTCCCTATCTTTTTGGGATCTTCCCTTGGCTTTGAGGAACTTGTAGGGTGCCCCTTTCCACCTCTTAATCTTTTTGGTAGCCTTTATCTTGCCACGGAGTTTAGAGAAACCAGCTTTTGTAATTTTAGAACCATGTATTGAGTCCTCCAGAGTAAGATGGTTTTATGTCTGCATATTGGTTACATGAAGAAAGAAGATTTACTCTACGCAGATGACTGCCTGATTCTCTGATGTCTGATATTTCATACATTATCAGACCAAGAAAGGGGGTTATATATGTTATGATGCAGCGGATTTACACCGTGCAGATCGCTGGTGCCAATTCAAGTACAAGTTGCACTCGGGTGGATGGGCCTTTAGTCCCGGACTGAGGTGTGACACTACAAATTATGTACAATGGGTGATAGTGAAGCACTTTTTTGCCCCACAACGGTGACAGAGAGTGGTAGATTTTCAAACCATAAAGGTTTATTAGCAGAGACGATTTAGGTCTCTGAGCTGGCACAGGGATAATATCTCCAATATGCAAAGCACCCTGCCATAGCCTGAGAATTGTGGCCTAGTTTCCTGGATGAACCCTACACTCGCAGACACAGGGGGCATTTTTAGCTGTAGCGGGGGAGTAGGAGGTTGATAGGGCAGTGGGTGGCGATTATCCTGTGACTCCATTAAAGATACAGGCAAAGTGAATGGTAGGGATAGCCAAACCACTTACGAAGGCTGACTGGTACAAGGTACATCAGGGGGCAAGACAGTCCAACCAAAGGGGAGGAAGGTAAGTAGGAAGTTTGTGCTACTGCAGCTTGTATTGGCCAAGCGAAGCATCACTATAAGGTGGATGTAGCTCAATCCTTTCAGTGTGGCAGAGTGGATTTGAGACATTTCAGAGTGGGAAGTAGTAGAGGAAGTCCATATGAGACAGACCAGTCGTGAGGTGCACTTAGGAGCATGGGCGACTGTGTAGGATTCACTCAGGGACTACCCGGACTGAGCATAGGATAATACATCAGGCAGGTTCACATCCCATAGTTGGGGCAGGCTGGTAATGTGCAGGCTTGATGACACGAGCATAGGGACTATGTTTTATTGTGAACACTCACCATTAACACTTGAAGGAGGGGACGGCCCCTGGTGTGAGGTGGAAACACCCAATTTGGAGTCTAGAATCTTTATCTGATGCAATATGGAGAGCAGTCAGGGGGTGGGGAGTGTTGGGGTATTCGCTGCAACATTGTTGTGTCATATGTGTTGAAAATGATAACATAAAAGTATTGCATGTTCTGTTGAATACTAATTAAAATTATATAAATATTTTACAAAATGTTAGTTGATTAGCAAAGTTGCAAATTCAAATCTTTCAAATCAGTTGTAGATCACTTATGAACACATGAATACATTAATCAGTCTAATTCAACAAATTCAAAGCAATTTAAAATCGCAAATACAAAGACAAACTATTTAATCGTGTGAAAACCAAATCGAGGGAGGCTTCAGCTTCCCATGAGACAAGTATCCTAATGTGCTATGCTAGGAAATCAGGTACTTTGGGGAGAAGTCAAGCAGAAGGTGTCAGCAAGAAAAGCCTTGAAAGGCATGAATCCAATGAAGATTCATATGGATTTGCCCAGGGGTCTAACTCTTTGAGCAGAAGACAAAGGAAGCGTCTCCTCTGTGGAGGGTGGAAAGAGCATCTGCACTAATTAAGGGCCAGATGTATCAAAGGGTTTTACCCATTCTGCGTCAATGGGAAAATGCATTAGTACATATGGCCCCAACTCCCAAATGCACAATTAAACAGTACAGATTTTTTTTTTGATAATCAAATTTATTAGCATTTGAGAGAAACAAAACACACAAAGACAGCATGAGCGTGCACAAAGTCCATCGCCAGTAGACAATAGGCAGGGCCGGACTGGGAACCAAAACCAGCCCTGGCAAGTGCTCGGCCGCCCCCCCCCGGGGGTTGGGGGTGCCACCGAGCTCTTTGCCAGGGCCGGTTTTCGGCCGATTTTGTTACAGGGCCGATTTTGCAGCTATGCTGCAAAAACGGCCCAGTAACAAAAACGGCCCCCAGGGGCCCAAAACTGACCCCACCCGTGCAGCCCACCGGGGGATTGTCTGGTGCCCGCTTCGGCAAGTCCGGCACTGACAACAGGGTAGGAGACCTGAGTACAAGGCCCCAGAGCAGGCCACCTCGTGGATGTAGCAAGACAGAAGAGAAACATGCACAGCAATCAAAACAACAAATTTAGCCACTTGCCCTAAACCTTTTCAAACTTTTCAGGACATCCCCACCCCTCATCGCCACTTACGTCCAGGCGGGGGATTGCCCTAAGACCAGGCTGCCGCAATGTCTCGCTTGGCCACCGCAACCGCAGTGCCAAGAAGCATTTGTCGGCTCTAGAGCCGTCTAGGCCATCAAATACTCCCAGGAGAAGGCACAAGGGGTCGTGGGGGACCAGCCATCCCAAGGTCTACGTGAGCTCTGATTCCACACCCGTCCAGAATGAGTCAAGAATAGGGCACTGCAAGACCATGTGGTAAAAATCAGCCAGGGCTTGTCCACACCGTGCACAGGCTGGGGAGGAGAGCAGTCTTGCCCTGTACAGACGTGCGGGGTAAGGTATGCCGTGTGGAGATAGTAAAGTTGGATGAGATGCAGTTTAGAGGAGGTAGTCAGAGTTTTGGGAGCTATGAGAGCGTCTCGCCAGTCTGCTTCTTCTACGAGACCCAGCCGCCCCTTCCAGCGGGTGCGCAGCGAGTCTAGGGTCGCAGGGCCATTGTTCACAAGGGAGCAGTAGATCCGTGACACCCCCCCTCTACCCAAGTTCCCCATCATGACCTGGGCCTCTAGCGGACTGGATTCAAGAAGTGAGGTGGCTGGTGGGATGTGTGCAGTGAGAGTGTGTCAGAGCTGCAAATACTTTTAAAATTGGGTGGTATGAAGGGAGTGTCGTTGCTGCAGGTCGGAGAAGGCTCTGATGTGGTCCCCTACCCAAATGTCCCCAATTAGTGAAATCCCGATCTGATCCCACTGCCGAAAGCCCTGAAGGGTCGATGCCTCACGTAACCAAGTGCCGCACCACAAGGGTGTATGTTGAGTAAGCTTCTTATCCCATCTTGTGTAGCGCAGAGCAGAACGCCAGGCCGTTAGGACTGCTCTAGTGATAGGTGGGATGGTATGTGGTATGGGGGCCCCGTACAAGTAGGCCTGAAGTTGCGGAAAGTCCATAGTCTTGACCTCGGTCTAGTAAGCCAGGTCGGAACAGCCTCCAGCGAACCAGTCGTGAACAACGATGAGTCTAGTTGCCAAGTAATAGAGGTGAAGGTTGGTCACACCCATGCCACCATCGAAACGAGGTATCCGGCAGAGAGCCAAGGCCATACGTGGCCTCCCGCCCCCCCACAAGAACCGAGTGAGTATTCCATCAAACTCGCGGAACCAACCACCCAGGAGATGAAAGGTGATGTTTTGGAGAATGTATAAAAAATGGGAGAGAATCATCATTTTAAAAAGTGCCCCTCTTCTGAGGGGGTTATGTGAGAGAGAGTGCCAGCGCTTGAGGTCAGCCTTAGCCTTCGTGACCAGGGGTGTGAGGTTGAGAGCCCATTCAAGCTCCGGGAGCAAGGTCACCCAAATCCCCAAGTATTTGAACGATTGTCTTCGTAGGGGGATGGTTGACTGCCAATCGAAGCAGGCCCTCGACGGATGGAGGAGAAGCAGAGTGGACTTTGCCGGATTGAGCCATAAACCCAAGACATTCTCTAAGGCACAGAGGACCTCCAAACAGCGTGGACAGGAGTTTTCCGGGTCGGCTAGGAAAAGGAGGACATGGTCCGTGTATAGGGCAATTTTATCCCAAGAGCATCCTCGAATTTAGTGAACATTGCGTACGAGGCAGGCCAGGGGCTCCATCGCCAGCGCGAATAAGAGCAGCGAGAGAGGGCATCCCTGACAGGTACCTCTCCAGATGGAAAACACCTCCGAGATGGCACCATTGGTCAGAACTCTTGCTTTAGGGTTGGAGTACAGGACCCGGACAAAAAACGCCTAAAAAGGGGGCTGAATCCCATCGTAGTGAGAACGCCCTCCAAATAGCTCCAATCAACCGTATTAAAGGCCTTTTTAAAATCGATGAGGAGCAGGGCCAGATACAGGGTGAGTAGGTGGCGGTGGGCGAGGGCGAGATGGAGGCATCGTATGCAATGCCGGGTGCCGCGGGCAGGCATAAAGCCGAATTGGTCGGGGTGGACCAATTCATGCAGCAGGGGACGAAGGCGTTGAGCCAAGGTGGTGGCAAAGATTTTCATTTCGGGATTGATGAGAGAGATCGGGCAGTAGTCGGCACAGGAAAGAGAGGGTGGCTGGGTCTTAGGAATGACCACAATAGTAGCCACATCGGTCTCTGAGGGGAAGGAGCCCATCTCGACCATGTGCTGGAAGAGGTTGACCAAGTGGGGGACCAGTAAGTCGCGGTATGTCGCACAGTATTCCTGTGGGAAGCTATCTGGCCCTGGTGTCTTTCCGGAGTGCAATAGGGAGATAGCTCCATGTATCTCCTCAGGGGTAAAGGGAAGGTCAAGGTCCGTCGATTCGGCCTGGGCAAGGTGGGGGAGCTGAACCCCTGCTTGCTCCATGAGTTCCACCAAGGAGGCCCCAGGGGTCCGGGCTGAGTAGAGCTGGGCATAGTAGCCTGCGAAAGCCTGGGCGATGGCTTGCGATGTACAGTGATGGGTACCGGCAGCGTCACAGACTTCAGGGATAATTCAGTTGGCCTTGGGATAGGAGACCAGATTGTGGAGCAGCTTTCCGTTTTTGTCGCCCCACCCATAAACACGGGCCACAGAGGAGCGCAACAGCGTCTTGGCCGAGTCTAGGGAGACCTGGCGGATCTCCTCCCGGAGCATCGTGAGCTGTCTAGTGGGATGAGCATCGTCTGTGTCTCCAGGATTCAATTCCAGCCGCACAGCCTGAGCCTCAAGCTGGGTCAGGTGAGCAGTCTGTGCTGCCCGTTTCGTGTGAACCAGACCTCTGGCCACGCCACACAAGGTAGCCTTACCGGCTTCCCACAGTGTGCCCGGGGAAGGGACCAAGCCCTTGCTGACCAGAAAGTATTGCTTCCGTTCCACTGTGAGGGCATCTTTGATCTCCTCATCTTTTAAAAACTATGCGTTTAACCGCCAGACCCTACGCACCTCACCGGAGGCATGTCCCAAATGGAGGGAGATAGGGGAGTGGTCCAAGATTCCATTAGGGTAGAATAGAGACGCCAGAAACCAGTTGGCAGTCGGTGGCCGGCAACAGGATCAAGTCAATGCGGGAGTGGGTATGATGGGCCGCAGATGTGTGAGTGTATTGTTCCTGGCGGGGATTCCAAATCCTCCAGGCGTCGCAAAAGCCCAGGGCAGATGACCAGTCTGAAAGCCGTTTAGCAGAGGCGCGATGAGAAGGGGTCACCTGTCGTGTCAAGGGATGGCTGCATGACCGCTTTGAAGTCACCCCCAATTATTGTCTGACCCTGATGGAGAGTAAAGACAGTACAGATGTTTACAGCAAAAAACAACTCTCAACAGTTTCCATGAGGAGAACCAATCAGGACCGAACATGTTATGATAACAGGACTCTAACTTCTTTCCACAACTGGCACACAATAGATTAATTGCTGCACCACCTTCAATGGATACCTGTACTGGGAAGATGCAATTCAATCAGTATGTTCTTCTCACAGGTGCAGAGGTTTATTTTGCTGCTCTCCAAGGAACAAATATAAACATTCTCACAGAAACTAAAACATATTCATACAATTTATTCAATGTGGACTGGTGTAGGTTCGCTCCTCAAACGAGCAAGAAGAAGTACAATATAGCATACAGACAATCATTTCAACTTAACATGAGTCGTTTTAAAGTTTTAAATCGAGGCCTACATTAACTGTGGCCAACTTTAACATACAAATCACACTCTATATATGTATGTGTGTGTTGCAGATTAATGCAAATGTTGTGCAAAGAATAAAAGAATGAACATTTTTCACCACATACAATGACCATATCAGGGATTTGAAGTGTACCCACATCTACATAAGCCTGCGACCCCTTTCAGCCAAGAGAGCAAAAGAAAGTATCTATTTTCAGTATCAGGCGAAGTATTCAATCTCCAATTTCCAGGATGTTTGAGCTTGCACGAGCACAATTTCCCTCACTAGCCATGGGCCGACCAACGAAGGACTTGTTGACCTCTTTGGCTGAGTAAGAGGATGATTTCTTTCTTGAGAGAGATCAGCAGAACAGCCACCTCAACCTCCCAGTGCACCTTTGTACAGAGTTATCATCTGTCTTTACATCACAACCAGTCCAGTTCCTTTAGGGAAGAGCTACTGAGTACTGTTATCAATTAATTCTGTGTCATACAGATAGGCTACATAATGATTGAGTGCTACAGCATTCGTTCCTTCTTTCTATAGAAAAAGCTACCTCTGCTTGCTTCATCCTCCAAAAGAAAAGACTGTGAGAAGAAACATGGATGTGGGAGTAATTGCACAATACAAACCACAAATCTTCTAGAAGAGTCCTAGTCTTCTTCATCACAGTCCTAGAGTCCTGGGCCCCATTCACAAAGGTAAACTGAGACAAAAGTCTAACTATATGACTTTCAGTAGTCACAGAGGGCATTTACGAGTAGTAAAGTTAGGCTTTTGCCTCAGTTAAACTTAACTTTTGGTCTTAAGTTTAAGGGAGAGGAGTTGGACTAACGGCTTGGGCGGTCGACCTCAAATCTGGGCAATTGGGTTTGAGTCTCTGCAAGGACGCGCAACATCCTGTTGATGGAGCAGGTAAAACAACATTTTGTATACCTCCTCTAATTTGCATGAGATTAATTAATTAATCATTCTAAAATTAATTTACATAACATGTTTGGAGTGGAAGTGGTACTAATCAACCTTTACACCTTGATAAACATAAATACACGTGGGACTAAATTGCTAATTGCATGGCAAAGTTAAATAATTAACAATGGTACGCAAACTAACCTTAGATTCTGTTAAAATAGTGAAATTGCATGATTTATATTGCTTTGTGATTGTATTGTGGCCTAAAGTTATCGTATGGTAAGTATTATCGCTTTAAATGTTGCTGCAGCTAGGAAAATACTAATATGAAGTGGGATTAGTGTAGGTTTAAACATTAGAACCTTCATTTCTATATTTTAATTGCTGTTATGTCTATTTTCGCTTAGTTAACATTCGGGCCTACTAGGCCGCAGTACTCAAGATGGCGTTCTCTGAAGCAGATGCCACCATGTGCGTGTGATGATTTCTGTGCATGCCCAGATAGCTCTGGCGATCACAAGGTGAAATGAACTCCTGACATCGTGTTCCTTGCCAAGGTCGATATGTTGGGAACTTGACCGCAAGCCAGAAGATGAATGGACGGGAACCAAGGAAGTGACAAAGAATGAACCTGTCAATAGGACCCTTTTGCCCTGAAAAGATACATTTGCCAGTCCCCGCATAGGAACCGGAGGAAACTATGCAGAACCAGTTTGCACTGGGAAGAGTGCAATGAACTATTAATAACCCCGAACTGTCCAATCAGAATATTTGGTCTGCCCCTAAAGTTTAGAATAACAATTCCCTCAATCACTAACACTGATTGCACCGTATCACACAATTACATCAAACAATTGGATGTACCAATTTATATCACATTTATTGTATTTTTAAAAGAAAAAGGCATACATGTATCACAATAAAAATGTATCATCAAATCACACTCAAAAAGTATTAAAAACACAAAAACCACATTAATATAAAATTATAAATTCATCCACAATTAATAACAACCTGTTATGAGCCCGCATAACAGAAAGAACCCCCAGAGACAATGCACTTTGTCATATATTGCACATCCTAATAAGCCATCAATCTTTGTACACAGTTTGTGATATATTTAACACAATTATATCTCCAAACGCTGTGATGATCCCTTGGAAGATAAATATATTTAATGAACTTAATTTAAGTACAACTGGCAATATTATCATCGGCTCAGATTGTAGTATAATGTTACTTCTTTAGTATCTATTATGTCCCTTTTATATCTACAGTATATTATATTCTAGATCATTCGGGTATGTTCATCATATTTTTACCAGTTCCCACATTTATATTACAAGCCCCAACTCATTTGAATTTAAATTGTCAATGCTTACAAACTGGGGCTGTTGTTGTAGAATGTCACATGTCTCAGCCATTAATCCTGGTCCTTAACACCATTCAGATATATCAACACAGTTACTTATGGTGTGTTTCCATCTGTCTCTGCATTTCACATTATTGCCCACTGTGCGTACTTTCTTTTTGGCTAATATTAGTTTAATTATTTTCTTTCTATCTCTTAAAATACATATAATTTTATCCCCACCTTTGCGTTTAATGTCTGTTATCGCACATTTTATGCTCCATGTTAGCGTATTCTATCACGCATTCAAATGCTGACTGTTATCATGCAGGAATTGCAGGGTTACGATGTCCTCTTTACTGTAATGTAAGCAACATGATGTTACCCCTTTGTAGCCTTAATGTTACTATGCACCTAGTTCCCTCCCTTTTAAAAAAATGCCTACCGTTATAATCCCATCGCACTCTTAGCTTTTTTTGAAGGAAAATTGTGAGTCGCTTGCTTTTTACTTTGCGAATGGCGGTGGGGGTCCGTTACGATCCTCCCTTCTCTCACGCCACCTATTAAAGAATATAACAAACAATATGCTTTAGCGTAGTTCACTATCTCCAAATTCCCTCGATACCTATAAAGGTACCCGACTATAGTTCTCCCACCTGGGTCTACTATTCCACCCTCCAAGAGCTCACGCCATCTTCTTACCTTCTTCTATATTTCAGTGGAAGACCGACCTATCATTGTACGAAGGCGGTTGCTTAAGTTAGTAGGTAAATGGATAAATTAAAAACCTTTGGATTCTCTGAAGACCAATTTAATAGACTATTACAGCCCCAGTTTGTAAGCATTGACAATTTAGATTCAAATGAGTTGGGGCTTGTAATATAAATGTGGGAACTGGTAAAAATATGATGAACATACCCGAATGATCTAGAATATAATATACTGTAGATATAAAAGGGATAGAATGTGACATAATAGATATTAAAGAAGTAACATTATACTACAATCTGAGCCGATGATAATATTGCCAGTTGTACTTAAATTAAGTTCATTAAATATATTTATCTTCCAATAGGATTTAACATAATCGACAACAACTTAAGCCTATGAATTGTCTTGAAAAAAATGGTTAGATAAGAAATTCCATCGAAACACGTCGACGCAATCGAAAGCACAATCCAAGGGATCATCACAGCTTTTGGAGATATAATTGTGTTAAATATATCACAAACTGTGTACAAAGATTGATAGCTTATTAGGATGTGCAATATATGACAAAGTGCATTGTCTCTGGGGGTTCTTTCTGTTATGCGGGCTCATAACAGGTTGTTATTAATTGTGGATGAATTTATAATTTTATATTAATGTGGTGTTTGTGTTTTTAATACCTTTTGAGTGTGATTTGATGATACATTTTTATTGTGATACATGTATGCCTTTTTCTTTTAAAAATACAATAAATGTGATATAAATTGGTACATCCAATTGTTTGATGTAATTGTGTGATACAGTGCAATCAGTGTTAGTGATTGAGGGAATTGTTATTCTAAACTTGTGAAAAGTACCCTATTCCCTTGAGTTTGACAAGGGGTCTCTCTCAGTTCTATATACACTGCCCCTAAAGTTGCCATATTGTGTACGAAGTAATACATGAAAAGTGTGTAATAATCCTCATCTGTCTTTACGGGTGGGAGTTTTTTGCGGAATTGAGCGGGAATTGAGGGCTGGTTCAGGAGGAGTTTGAGAGTTGTGTTGGGAGTTGCGGTTATGATAGTCTTTGGGTTATTTCTTAAGAGGAGTTCTTGAGGGAAAAATTGATCTTTTAAATTTCCAACTTTCTAAAATTTCTTTGATTTCAATGCTGCCAGTCTGGGTGTGGAGTTAATCCATACTGCGGATTGATATATGGACTTTGCCGAGCTGTTGCATTGTATCCTGTATTTTGCTTGACGGTTTGATCCCTTGGAGTGGGTCAGACAGCCTGTCTAGAGGAATTTTACCTGAGAATGCGGATAACTCCCTATTTGATCTGAAGCTATCGTCGCATATTCCTTGTTAAATGATTTACTACATTTTTCCTAAAAGTTAAGTGTCTATGAAATTTCTAAATGCTTGATATTCATTAATAAATCTAAATTTCAAATTAAGAACTGTAGTAAATAAATGCATGTTTAAAAGAAATGTTTTAAAACTTAGATAAATAACATTAATGTTTCCTAGACTTTTATTGTGTGTTAGCTGGTTCTAATTCACCATCAACCAGTTCAACTAGTTGGTCCATCGACAAATCAGTGGAGTGCCTTGACGATTAAGTCAGGATTCTGAAAAGTGTATATAGAATGTATATATAAAGTAGTAAGAAAATGTATCCTGATACATATTAAGGTACCCACATGTCCAGCAGCCCTTCTCCTGTGTACAGATTCTGGTAAGTTTGTGTGAATGTGAAGTGTGTTGGTGTTATGGGCCCCACCAATGAATGTATGAATGAACCTTTGTGAATAAGAATCTGTGACATAAGGAGAATATGTACATTTGTCCCTTCGCGCTGGATCACTGTGATTCTGGGTAAATCACTTAATCTCTCCATGCCCAACAAAAATGAATGTGTCCTCATGTAACGCAACTGGTGCTAGTGTAAAGCGTAGTGATACCCGCTACCTTCGGGTCAAGTTTGTGCTATAGAGAACTACATAAAAAAACAAATGAGGCCAAAACTGAGAAAAAAGACTAACTATACTACTCGTAAATGCTCTTTGTGAATACTGAAAGTCATAAAGTTAGACTTTCATCTCAGTTTACCTTTGTGAATCGGGCCCCTACAGTCTGGAATCCTGCCCATAAACTCTCTGTGTCTTTCTTCCCATGGAACTGGTCTGGGAATACAAGAGGAGACAGAGGTGGCAATTCACTAAAGTGCTTATAAATATGAGAAGTAGTACTACTATAGTACTACATTAGGTACTCTTCAATGCCCAAAACCTCCAACTCCCTATTGATAAAAAAATATACCAATTGAATTGAAAAATCCCTGAATATTCCCATTTTAGATGCTTCGGGGCTAATTCATGAAGGGATGTAAGAGTGCGTAAAAGAGTACAACCTTTGTACTCAGTGAGAGGCAGTGTTATGTGGAAAGGGGAACATAGGGGGTAAGAAAGAGCTTCAGACTAAGAGGAAGGGGTACAGGGTACCAACAGAGGAGTCCTAAACAGCCATGTTTGTGAGTTGAGGTGAGGCTGGCCTTGAAAGGTGAGGTCTGTTGTGAAAACAGTCAGTAGCAGGGACGTAGCTATCAATGGTGCAGCAGCTACAATGGCCCCGGGGCCCAGGGGAGTAAGGAGCTCAACAGCACCCCAAACAGAGCAGTCATTTACCAACCAACCCCGGACTTGGGGGTCCCAGTTTCCTCGCTTGCATTAAGGCTCATAACATCCTTGCCACGTCACTGGCTAATACGCAGGGTAATAATAAGCCGCTGGGCCATTCTGTGCCGCGTGCATTAATACGCACCGCACTCATTTATTTGTGCCAACATTTGTGAATTTAACCTTGCACAGGAAGTGCCTTTATATTGAAAAGCCGGTCTTGCATGAGCCGACCAGAACCACTGCGGCGTGTGTCACTTGCCTCACATCAACTGACTTGCATCAGTTATCTCAATTATTTCATGTAAAACAGAAGCTGCTCAGCCTACTCAGATGCAGAAACCCCACACAGAATGTAAATACCTCATGGCATAAATCACCGAGCGAGGTCGAAATAATCATTTATTTTCACTATCCGCGGAATAACATGGCGGCTATTTTTTTTTAGCTTGCAAAATCAAGAAGAAATACTCTTAAGGTTTTCATCTGACCTTGACGGGCAAGAACCGCCCCTGGCAACTTTCAATTACTTTACCTGCTCTTTGAAGCAATTCCTTCTTTTTTTTTTTTTTTTACACATGGCAAAGCTGGGAGCTGATTTAAATCAGGCTTATGTGCAGTTGCTGTATCCTGCTACCAACAGCTGTGAAATCGACCCGACAGTCCTTTCCGGTTTCATGGCCCTGCCGCGATGAGAGTGCAATTTAATGCAATTTATTTAGATGCTGTTTCTTCAAGGTCTTGAAAACAAAGATGAGGAGTCGGAAACAGCCACCATACTTTATACAACAGGGCTAGTTGTGTCTCTTTGTGATATCACCACCAGGAAACCCTAAATTAACCTCTAAATGAAAATGTATACTTTAGAAAAGACATTTCAAGGTTAAATTAATACCCCATTGTCACAACTGGTTGATTACATCTATAAATAGGAAACTGGCCTTGAACAAATGAAATCTGCATATATTTATTTTTGTTGTCTCTTCTCACTTTAATTGCTATTCCACTCCTCCATTCCTCATTTTCTTCACTTCATGTTTTCCGGCCTCACCTCATTCAGTACATTCTTCCTTCATTTTTCTCTCATTTATTAGCATTGAAAACTTAATTGATTTGCTTTCTTTTTCTCCCCCTCGCCTGCCTCCAGCCTTCTTTACTTCTCTGTCGGTTAATGACTACTTTGTGATGTTTCTAGGTCGAAGCCTACCAGACAGTGCAGCTGTTGGGTTGTAAAGACATCTTGGGGACATTCTGAAACCTGACCAAGGAATGCATTGCGCCCATTGGTTACCACTGGCTCTTTGTTTTGCCATTCACAGTTGCTTTCTTTCTATTTGCTGTCTCTATTTGTTTAATAACTTTTTGCGGATAGGATCGTTGTTCCAGCCGTACCACCATGGAAGATGATTGCGCAATACAAGTGCAGACATCAGTGCAGTTTCTCCTGTCCGAGTGCAGTGCATCAAAAACTGACCGACAGAAATTCCATGTTACATTACACATCTTTTCATCACTGAGCCTTGAGGGATAATCTCCCCCTAGGCCAAATTGTAGATACATGAGAAACTGCACTGATGTCCGCACTTTTATTGCACAATCATCTTCGTTAGCGGAACGGTTGGAACAACGAGCCTATCCTTAAAAATGGATCAGTGGGTCGGACTATAGGGCTTTGAGTACTCCCCCTAGCCTTACAGGAAAAGTATTCAAAATCTAATGCTGAGGCTGTTACTGTTGTTTTCACGTTTGACTTTGTCTCCTAAAATACGCTAAATTATAAGTAAGAACTGGCATTTGTTGAATGTGGGGTCGACTAAAATGCCTAAACCTCGGTTTGCGTTTTGCCATGCTCCTAACCTGAAACATAGATTGGTGCACACCTGCCCAAGAAATGAGTTGGTGAATACAGCCAAACTTCCTTCAGGACTTTTTCCATGTGGGGGATGTAACGTGTTTAAACTCACGTCCCAGTCTCTAAGTATCAAATTAAGTAATGGCCGAATTTGGCCGCAGAAGAAATTTAGTAACTGCAGCAAACATCACACAGCGGTGGTTCCGATGGGGCTGCCAAGGCGATGATAGTATTTGGGACAGGTCCAATCCACGCAGCTGCAGTGATGCGTCAGTTCTTCTCCGGTTGTGCCACGCTGGATCAACAGATGCTGGCAGAGCACATTAACCCCACATCCAAGGGTCCAGGACTAGGGTGGCACCACTTAGCAGGGTAGACTCACAGATGGCAGAGTCCAGGTGCAAGGTTGTTGGACGTCTGTTGTGTCCCTAAGGCTTTAGATGAGGAGGCCAGCCAAGTAGCCCTATGAATCACTCTGGGTTGTGGGTTCAAGAGAGGCAGGTCCAGCCCTTCTCGCCCAGGCAAGAGGGCAGCCAGTCAGCACAGCACAGCAGGGAAGCAGTCTTTCAGAGTGGCAGTCTTTTTAACAGCACAGCAGTCCTTCCTGTCAGACTATGCACAGGTTCAGAAGTGTACAGAAATGGTGATATCTATGGTCTAGTATTTATACACAGTTGTGTCTTTGAAGTCGAGAGAATCGTTAGGGACATGGCTTTGAAGTGCACAGGTGCCCTGCCTTCCTGGCCTTGGCTCTAGACTAACTACAGGGGGTGTGCAGCCCTTTGTTTGGAGATAGGATACAGCCTATTTAACAGTAAGTGGAGCTGGGGTCAGCACCTTCCTCCCATCCTGCCAGTGATATCCCATCCAGTCATACTCCCCATTGTGTGTGTTTGTTAGGGAGCAATAAACAAAGCCCATCTGCCAACAACACCCAGTCATTATTTATTTGAAACAAAATATTATTGTTTTCATATAACAAAAAAACAAAAAACATTATCTGCCAGGCCTTAGCACATCAGAAACAGACAATGATCTATGCAGCATGGTAATACAGAGCAACACCTGACTAGGAAATACCACATCAATAACAGACGAAAATCTATATGTAGTAGTACAAAGTAAAGCAAGTTAAAGATGTGATGCATCATCATGACCAGGACACAGAACATCGGAAACAGGCAATGATCTATGTTTAGCAGTACATAGTGAAGCAGGTTTAAGATGTACACATCTTTCAAACTCATGCAGCCCAAATGCAAAACCTATTACTAAAAAACAACAACAACCAACACCCCACCTTTAGTTACCCCTTACCAAGCTGTCATTTACAGAGTTCCATAATCCTCTGACAAGCTGAACTCCCCCTTGCAGTTTCAAATCCCACCCAAAGCACCCCCCACGCCAGCAAAGTCAATTACCTCCACCCTCTGAATCCTCCTGCAAAAGCTGGGAGTTGACAGAAGTTTCTGAGCCAACATACAGAGCCCGTAGTTATCTAATAAATGTTCTTATGATCTGGTGCTATCAATTGTTCTGCTCTCTCTTCAGATAACAAAACAATACAGCACTCTCAAGCTCTGCTCTTTTAAGCAGCTCAGCTCACCATTTAAGCAGCCGTGGTCTCCCAGCAGATTTCCAATGCATTGTCAATTCTCGTTTTGCAAGTATTGATGCCAAAGCAATAAATCCAGTAGTGTTTTTTTCACTTTTCAGGGCATGAGTAACCCCCAAGAAGACAATCCAGTGATGTACAAAGGATAACCTGTGGTGTGATATTATTAACACAATCCACTACTTCCTCCTAGTACCCGCTATAAAGGGCCAGGATCATACCATATGGACCATTTCTGCTCCAAGCTCCCCACATCTTGAACATGCTGCAGGAGAAGCCACATAGAACCTATTGATCCTACCAGGTGTAAAATAAGCTCTATGTGAATAAAATTAATTATTTTAAATCTGGCATTACGAGAGACAGTGGGTTTGTGTGCTAGAATATTCTCCTAATCCGTATCAGTAATCTCTACCTCTAAATCTGTCTCCCTTTTAACTTTCAAATATGTAAGGCTAATTAGAATGTTAGCTCATATAGGGCCTCATGTAGGTAGCCAAATACCGGTCGGTAACGGCCTATTTTCGGTAAATATGCCGTTACCGACCGGTATTCAGACAAGTGAGATGTAGGAGTCCAAAAACCACTTTTCGGTAAATATGAGGCGGTAAATACCGATTCATATTTACCGAATTCCAAAATACCGAATCAGATTTACCGAATACATAATTAACGATTCGGTAAACATGAAGTGGTAAATATGAAGTGGTAAAATTTAAAATGACATGTAGGAGCACTCGGTAATTAAGAAATCCAGGAAAATCGGTAAATAAGAGTCGGTAATTAACACGGATTGAAAGCAGGTGGTAACCATCAACAATGCATATAGGCAATCCCAAAATGCAACAGCGTGGACAACATGGCCGCCATGTACGTCATTGCAAGGCGCCTACGTCTACAGGCAGCAGGACTGAGGGTGTGGCGACGGGAGGAACAAATCTACAGACAGCGCATCACACTATTCCAGCTGACTGATGCAGAGATACATGAGAGGTACAGGCTACACCCCGAAACCATCATGGACTTAATCAGGGACCTACACCCACTCCTGGACCATCCAATAAGAAGGGCGCACGCCATACTCCCACATGTGCAGGTGCTCTGCAGCCTACATCTGTTGGCATCCGGCAGTTATCAGGTGGTGATAGCTGCGGTGGGTGGGGTATCCCAGAGTTGCCTGTCACGTTTCTTCAGGAAGTTCCTGGATGCCATGATGCAGAGAATGCACCACTACATAAGCTTCCCAAACACACAGGCTGCACTGCAGAAAACAAAAACAGACTTTTATCACATGGCACAGTTCCCCCATGTCATCGGCTGTATTGATGGTACACACATCCCAATCTGTCCACCAGCTGATACAGAGCACATCTACAGGAACAGGAAGTCCACCCACTCCATCAATGTGCAGGTGATCTGTGATGCAGGGAACATCATCACAGATATTGTTGCAAAGTTTCCTGGGAGCACCCACGACTCTTACATCTTCCAGAATAGTGGGATCTACACACGACTGAGTGCCGGAGAATTCGGAGAGGGATACCTGCTAGGTAAGTAACAGTGACGCCCCTTGAAACCTGCAAATCATAGTGTATAGAGGCATGTTACTGATGGCTCCCTTTTACTCATCCAGGCGACAGTGCATATGCATGCCGGTCATTCATCCTCACTCCCTACCTACACCCAGCAACCCAGAGTGAGAGACGATACAACGTGGCACATAAAACAACACGCAATGTGGTGGAGCGCACGTTTGGACTACTGAAGAGCAGGTTCCGCTGCCTGCACAAGAGCGGAGGCGCACACCAGTACAAACCCATCACCTGCTGCAAGATTATTGCCACTTGTGCAATGCTGCACAACCTTGCCACGAAAAAAAGTACAGATGTGGAACTAACATATTTTGAGGACAACGAGGATGAGTCAGGCCAGCCAGAGGGCAACGCAGCTAGAGTGCCAACTGCAATCGATGGGAGAGAGAGACGGGCAGAGATCACATGCAACTATTTCTGAGTAAGTGAGGGGACACAGCGAGTTGTGAGAAGTCCTGACGTAGTTTTAATGTGGCACCACGCCATGAACACATGAACAGGCCAATCAGGCAATATACCATCTATACAAGGAGTATGTCCAGGGTTACGTCACCCAATGGGAAGTGGCTTAGCAGGGCTACATCAATGTTTGCGCATACGCGCTGCAGTGGTGGATTGCACGGCCTGTGCATCCTCACTAGAGCCAACCCCAAGCCGCCTGCTGCTCCTGCGTGCTTCTGGGACGGGGGGTGTGATGCTGCTGCTGGTGTCGATGCTCTCCGCAGCATCCCCTGCAGCAGTTGTCGACGCCTGACTAGTCAATAGCACCCCTAGTGCACTTGTCACCTGCACCATCCCCCGAGACAGGTCGCTGCAGCACTGTGTTAGGCCCTCCTGCATCGTCACAGAGCGCCGGCACAGTAGAGAAGTCGCAGTTGCCAGACGGTTGAGTGCCCTGCTGGTAGTGTCCCTTCTCTGGCGTTCCCGGCGCCGTGCTTCGATGTCAGCATCTAATTTGCTGCACAACTGCTGGATTGACTGGGACATGTCCCGAATGCCCGCAGCCATGCCGCTAATGTTATTGTCCATGTTGACTAATGTTGTCTTCATCACCCGCATGTGCCTCTGGACTGACATGACTGCCTTTGATTGCAGGCGCTGTTGTTTCAACATTTGGCCCTCGAGCCCCAAGAAGACACCATGGCCGTCAGTGGGTGCTGGTGGACTCTGGACACGCGACCTGCGGCGCCCTCTTGCTCCCGTCTGTGCTGCCTGTGAGGTGTGGGGCACAGTGGCATGGCTCCCTTCCTGGGGCCCGGTGCGGTCTTCTGGGCCCATGCTGTCGTCTGACGAGGTGTCTAAGGCTCGTAGCCTGGCTGCTGGACGCCTCCTCATTCTCACACCTGCAAGCGGAGATGTGGCCGGTGATTCGAACATGAGTGGCGATGCTGGCTCTGGTTGTGGTGATGCTGGCTCTCGGTGAGGTGATGCTGGCTCTTGGTGAGGTGATGCTGGCTCTCGGTGAGGTGATGCTGGCTCTGGGTGCGGCGAGGCTGGCTGTGTTGGTGGTGCGGCTGCCAGTGGGCCTGCTCCCTGGTCTGAACTTGTGCTGGCTAGAGGTGATATATGTGGCCGGTGTGCCGTCTCTCCTGCAGCATGCCCTGTCCTGCATGATGTCACATCTGTGGACAGAAATACAACATTGGCTCAGTGTCCCCGAAGGGCTGCATTGCAAGCGTCACAATCAATCATTTCACATTCCAATATGTCCTCTGTCTCCTTGTGCCTCGAGTGCGTGACATGCCTTGTTGCCCTGTAACATTTACGTCATGGTTAGTGTTGCCCTGACTACATCTCCCGGAATGCATTGCCTGTCTGCACTGACACGTGTGGACTGCAGTGTGATTCTCGTTTCACAATGGGGGATGTGGGATAGGGGTAGGGGGGGCTACATTGCTGTGCTTTCGTCTTACCTTGGTGTGTTGCGGCTCTGGCAGAGCTGTCGGCGTCCCCAAGACCCACGACGCTCTCTTGCTCGATTGTGGCCGCCACCAGCTCCTCCAGTTCGGTGAGGGCAGGTGCCCTGTTGGTTCCACCTCCGGTCTGGCTGGCCTCCTTCTGGATGTCGCCCATCTTCCTCTTGGTTACAATCCTCAGGTCATACCAGCGCTTTTTGAGGACCTCAATGTCCCTGTGGGTCACTCCCACAGCATTGACCTGCGCCTGGATGGCCAGCCATATGTTGCGCTTTTCCGCCTCAGGCACTTGCAGGGATTGCCTTCCAAACAGCTTCTGGTGCTGCTTCACCACCTCCTCCACCAGCACCTGGAGTTCCTTGGGGCTAAATTTCAGCTTCCTCCTCCTTTCCCCTCCGTCTTTCTGTGTTCTCTGGCTGGACATGCTGTTCGTTTACCCGCTCGCACATGCAACGGCTCCCTGCCTCTCCTCTGCACTCCAAGCCTCTCCAGGGTCGGCTAATTATGTACACCTGCCTGGGTGTGGCCACTTCGGCTAATTATGTACACCTGCCTGGGTGTGGGCACTTCCTGGTTGGGTGGGCTGTCGTTGCACAGGATTAGCTGTTTCGTCAAGTCATGTGATTTTATTTACCGAATCCGTACATACCGATTCGGTATTTTCCGATTCGGTGAATACCACCTCGGTATTTTCCGATTCGGTAAATACCACCTCGGTATTTTCCGATTCGGTAAATACCACCTCGGTATTTACCGATTCGGTGAATTCCGATTCGTGATTACCGAATGTTACCGAATCGGTAACTGTTACCGAATTTTTACCTACATATAACTTACCGATTCTAATTTACCGATTCGGTACGGCTCGGTATTTAAGAACCGGTAAAATTTATTTACCTACATGAGGCCCTTAGAATGATATAGTGAAATGACTGCCTTTACACAACCTGTCATTTTACAGAGCAGTTGACATTATTTGTGCATAGCAGGTTCAGAGTCTCCATTGCCCCAATGTTGCCTAATCGTGACTACCATTGCTTGGTGCAACAAAAATTGGTTGCTGGGTATATTCCAAAATCCTCCACCAAGTTTTGAAATAGGCGCAATTCTCTGTCCTGATACAGATCTCCTACCTGATTTATCCCATAAGCAGTCCACCCCTCAACCCCCCACAAAGCCCTTCCAAGGGCCATCATTTTCAACCACATTGATGGCTGATCTGGCGAGTAAGGCTCTGGGACACAAGTTCGAACCATGAGGACCTATGATAAATCTCTCAAGTCAGGAGGCGAACCAATAACACCTGCTGTGACCCAGCGACAGGCTGCAGGCAGGAAATGACTAAGGCAAAAAAAAAGGCCAACTTAAAAAAAGTGGCATTTTCAAAATAGTAACTTCAAATCCGACTTCACCATAAGTTAGGAGATTTAATTACAAATCCAAAGATATCAAACATGAACTGGCTGCCTGCTCCAATTTGGAAATGACAGCTTATTAACCCCTTGTGTGCCCATGACAAGCTGGACTCGTCATGGGCCGCGGTTGCGCTGTGCCCATGACGAGTCCAGCTCGTCATGAACCCCGCCCGCTAATGGAACGCCCGGCACAGGGCGGGGAAAGGGCGTGGCACACAAGGGGTTAAATGTAATAAGGTAACTACAATGTTGTTCTATGGAAGAGTTAGTCTTTGCAGTAGTGAAAAATGGATGTAAGAGTTTTTGTGCTACAAGGACATTTAAAACTTAAATGTACATATCCTGCTGTTCAAATACATTGCACCATGCCTGCCTGGCTGTCCTGAGCCTACCCTTGTGGTGGCATATCTATTAAAAAGGAAGGTTTGAGCCTGGCAAAGGGATTATTTTGCCAGGTCAACATGAAAGGTAAGAATTGCATTTACACAGGCTTCAATAGCAGGCCTGAGAGATGTTTGGAGTTCTATTTGAACGGGTGGCACGATCAGTGCTGCAGCCCCACAAGTAGCATTTAATCTACAGGTCCTGGGCACAGGTAGTACCCCTTTATTAGGGACTTACAAGTACATTAAATGTGCCAGTTGGGTATAAGGCAATCTTACTGTGTTTTAAGGAGAGAGCACAAAGACTTTAGCACTGGTTAGGAGTGATAAAGTGCGCAGAGTCCTAAAACCAGAAAGAACTATGTCAGCATACAGGAGGTCTGAAGTAAAAAAGTTAGGGGGAAAACCACGTCGAGGCCGCCTAGCGGTCTGGCATATTTAATATGTGAAAGGCATGTGTTAAAAGCAATAGGTTTTAACGCTGGATTGTTATTACACTGCGCTAAAGCATGCAGGCAGGTATTTTGTAGGGGTGTGTGAAATCTGTGTAATTTGTTTCTGCATAATTAAATACAATTTTGGAAAATACATATCTGTCATTTAGCACTATATTTTAGTCCAAAAGGAGTCCTTGCTTCAGTTTTTGATGCAAGGATGTATTCTGCGCTCAACAAATAGTCCAAAAACACAAGTGCCATGAGCAAAAGCTGGTCTGGTTGTCTGTATAACCCTAAGCCATTTTTTAAAGAATTTCACTAATTTAATGGTCCTAGTCTTAATGTTTGTGTGGTTCCAAATTCTATTTTTATACTCAATTTTGAGGGGTAAATGTGTTTTGTGAATTCCCACATAAGAACAAATAAATCTGGGGCGTGGCTACGATGCCATTGATGGCGGACGCGTGAACTGAGAGCTCCGCGCCAGCCAAATTAATTATCCTGCTAAAAGTTGATTCCACCCAAGCCTGGGGGTGTGCTCCTGGGGGCCCAACTCACCGGAGATCCTAAAGACTACAACGGCGTTCCCAGTGCCTCTGGGGATGGCAGGGAGGCAGATGAGAGAGCATCGTGGAGCGGCCGTAGTGGAGGCAAGACGGCGGCCTGACACTGGGAAGTGAGCAGCAGAGAAGCCTGGTGGCGAGTTCAGACTACATTACGGAAGACAGATGGCAGACTTCGGAGCTGGGGCCATTCTCATTACTCCGTGTACCCGCCTCGAGTAAGTGCCGACAGTGAGACCGGAATCGGTGACCAGCTGGATCGTTGTCCTGGCAGCAGCAGAACCCGCACATGAAATTCACGGTCCCCCGGAGCGGACTGTGCTATAGACCTGGCGGTGACCTCCAACATCGCTGGAAGAGTGGGGGATGCCTCTTTCCCTGGACTGCTCCCCTGACTTGCGCGGCGAGCCGTGCTGGGTGCCCACTCTCTCTTACGACTCTTAGGCCCGGGTTACGATCTGCGATGACAGACTGCTGCGTCACTCTGCTGCTGTGATGGATGACGGAGAGATCAGAGGCAGGTGATGGCAACGAAGCAGGGGCAGTGAAAGGCATGACTGCTGGGGACAGGCTTTTGGGATCTCCCCCTGCGCACCCGGATTGAAAGGCTGCCAAGGCTGTAGCTGCCGGGGGGCTCGAGGTGGCGCCCGGGCCCATGGAGATGAGGCTACTAGTTTGAACTGTGTTGCCAGCCGACCCGACCTCGCGAGGCCGCACCGCTGGATGGAATTGGACTGTGCCACTGCGGACCAAGTAAGGCCATAGCTGTGGGGCAACCACAAGTGAGTGGGGCACGCTCCTGAGACACACAGAGGTCCGGAACCTGCGATGTGATGCATGTTTGAGTGCCTGTGCAGTGGTATTTAAACTGGATGGTGGTGGTGCCTTGAACATTTGGCAGGTTTCTTGCAGCGACACTGCTTGTACAATGGACATTGCCCCCACTGGGCTCTCCTTTGACCCTGCTGCTGAGTGCTGCTAATGGCCAAGTAGAGACTCCAGCGTAGTCAGGACATGTGTTCCGTCAATGGCGAGACGTTAGACCACCCGCTCCTGTTACGCTTGCCTGCATTGTGGCCGTTAGCTGTTGCGGTGGCCATCATGCTCTGGTCCCACTGACAGCCCAGGTTTCTGCCCGGACTGCATGGCGCTGTCGTGGCGCTTCTGGTGCTATTCCTCAGCGGCTCCTCCGGCATTCTGTACCCCCCCCTGTGGGCCACGGGTTCCTGGGTATTACCTGACTGAAGACAGTGGATACATGAAGTAAAGACCTGCCGCAGTGCGAGCTCTCGGCCAGTGTTGCATGGCCGCACCCAGATGGTGGTAAAGAGGGGTCCCGATTGACAAACCGGAAGTACTCATTTGGCAGTTGGCCAGACGGCTCCGAGGCAGGACTACTGACGGGGAAGCCCCTACTAGCCCGGGCAGACGACGTCAAAGAGAATATAGTCTGTGCCCTGGAACGAAATTGAACGGAGGCTTTGAGTCCGACTCCCCACCCGCTTGGAAAAAGGAGTACTCGCACGGTGACCACAGGCGGAATAGAGCTGGAGATGGGGAAACCCAGAGGGAAGCAGGCGGGAACCCCTCGAACAAGACAACAGTGCGATGGACACAGTCCCTCAGGAGACAGGCAGTGAATCCCCTAGACACCTGTGCACCAACAATTGGCCAAGATCTTAGAAGCCATCGCTGATACCAAGGCAACATTGAACCAGGACATCAGTACAGTTGGGATGGGCCTGGGCGTGTTAAGGTCAGAACATGCCAAACTAACGGACAGAGTGAAGCAGTCTGAAGCAACTCTTGAGCTGCTTGCCCCTGCACAACAGGCATTGGCTGTCCAGGTGGAGAACTATCTAGTAGGGTCAACATGCTGGAATGGAGCGAGGAAGTAGCAGAGGGCCGAAACCGGAGGAACAACGTGCGGGTCCTGGGACTGCCGGAGGGAGTGGAAGGCCAGGATATGGTCCAATACCTGGAGACATGGCTCCGTGAAGTAGTGGCACCGTAGGGACTTTCGCAGTTTTCTACACTAAAACGAGCTCACCGTGTCCCTGCGAGACTACCGGCTCCAGGAAGGCCGCGGCGCCCTGTGGTGGCCAGACTGCTTCACTTTCGAGACCGGGATCTGTTGTTACATAGGGCACGTTCAGAAGGGCCATATACAGTGGAGAATAATAAGGTGTCTCTGTTTCCTGACTACACACTGGAGGTCCAGAGGCATCGTACCTCCTTCCTGGAGGTTAAACGGGCCCTGAGAGAGGAGGGGATACAATATTCCCTGATGTTCCCAGCTCAGCTCAAGATAATATTGGAGGGGAAAACTCACTTCTGCGACGACCCCAAGTTGGCCTGGGAATGGATCGAAGCCTATAGAACAGAAGGTCAAGCCAGACCACGAGCTGAGAAACAAACGACCTGTACCAGGGACTCAGGAAAGCACCTGCGGAGACGTCAAAGATGGAGGGTTGCTAAGAGGCAAAGTCCATCGCGAACGGCTGCAGAACGAGCAGAAGCGCTACAGGCAGTAGCAGACATGATGCAAACCAGAGAATCATCTTCGGAGAGAGGCTCAGATTCGAAGCGTCGAACTGATGCAACAGACTCGGACACATCTCACGATGGCAGCACCCACATGCCAACTGTGACTCCTCTAACAGCAGATGGAATTGTGTGATCAGAGATTGTGAATGACTTCTCTCTCCCCCTCCTTTTTTTCTCTTTTCTTCTCTCCTCCATGCCTTCTTTCTCTGTCCTACTGGGCTGGGTGATTGGGTTCCAATTTGTATGTGTCTGGACCTCTTCCTCTTGATGGGGCTGCATGGAAAGGGTGGTGGGGATGGCGGGGGCACCCCTGGGCACGGGCTGGTGCAGCCACCTTAGGCTGCAATGTCATGTAAGGTTACCTGCAATTTGTTAGGAATTAGTGGAGGAAGTCACGCTCCCCTGCAGGCCCCTGTGCTAGTAGCCTTCGGTCTGCATTGCTTGCTCTAGTTTAATACTATGCAGTTTTTTTGCAAGTTTGGGCAGCTGACCATTGCCAGTCCGCTCTTGGGTTGGAGAGTTACACTGTTGGGTTTGTTATTACACGCCAGGAGGTCTGAGACAATCTTTCAATTGGACGCAGTGGGGAGAGGTGGTGGGGGAGAATATTGAGCTAACATATGACACGGAAAAATAATCAGGTCAAGGAGGTTGAACTACTCATATTGAATGTCTGGGAGATGGGTTCGCCCTCAAAATATTACAACATACTAAATTATATCAAACTAAGGGGTGCGCATGTGGTGCTCCTACAAGGGACACATCTCACAGAAACAGAGGTAACTAGTTTGAAGCGTAGGTGGAGGGGACAACTATATGCGACTACTTATTCGGCCTTTGCAAGAGGGGTCCTATTATGGATCCGGCCATGGGTCACCTTTAAGCTCTCCAGGAAGATAATAGATGCAGAGAGGAGGTTTGTAGTGCTCACGGGCACATTGAAAGGTAGGAAGATAACATTGGGCAATGTGTATGCCCGGAACCGTGAACAGATTCCCTTTTTGAAACGGTCTCTGGAACATTGGCTGGGGTGGCACACGAGAACTTGATAATAGGAGGTGATTTTAATTGTGTGTGTGACATCGGATGAGATAGATCTACTCCTCCATTGTGGGGTACGCTTGCAGCCACCACGGCTAAAGGACTTAGGGGCATATTATCAAGGACGACGTTAAAATTATCGCCGGTATAGCGGCAGAAAACTGCAGCTAAGGCGGCGATAATGGGCTTGATAATATGCCCTGGAGAATTCCAATAGAAGCCCATGTTAACACCAGAACATGGACTTCTATTGGAATTCTCAAGGGCATATTATCAAACCCATTATCGCCGCTTTAGCGGCAGTTTTCTGCCGCTAAACCGTCGATAATTTTTAACGCCGTCCTTGATGATATGCCCCTATGTTCCTTGATTACAGGATGGGATTTATTAGCTATTTGGAGGTTACATAATGACCATCAGAGAGAATACTCTTATTACTCCCACCTTTAGGACTTGCACACCCGATCAGACATGTTCCTCTGCTCTGCTGTACTGGCCCTAATGTTGTCAGGGGCTGAGTATTTGGGTCGCTCCATCTCAGATCATAGTCCCCTGCTTCTGAGCTTTGCCCCTACCCCTATGAGAGCCCCATTGCCGTTGTGAAGACTGGACCCTGCCTTGTTAGAAGATGATGGGTTTCAGCAACTCCTTTCTGCAGCACTGGTTACCTATTTTACTGAGGACCAGGGAACTGATAGCTCCCTTTTAATGGAGTGGGAAGCATTCAAGGTGGTAACTAGGAGTCAGTGCCTAGGGCAGGTGGTGGGAATTAGACAAATGATTACCCGGGTACTAGAGGCCTTGGAGACTCAAATCTTGATGTTGGATAGAGAGATTGCGGGCGTGGCACTGATGCAGGGCAAATTAGCAGAAGTACGGAGCCTTTATAATTCCACTTGGGACAGGCTGCGGGTGCTAGACCTTAAAACATATCAAGCAAAACAACATGTGGAGGGGGGTAAAGCCGGGAAATTATTGGCATGGCTGAATAAACCTGGAAATAGGGGCGCCCCAATTTCTAGTGTCACAGACGTGATTGGACAGATACACTGCTTGCCAAAGCCCATTAATGATGCACTTCGGGAGTACTATGAGAAGCTCTATGAGCTGCCTGGCAGTAGCCGGGGAGACGTACTAAAAACATACCTGGATGGCTTGCGGTTGCCAGGATTGGAGCGGGACACCCAAGATTCGCTGGCACTGCCAGTTAAAACGTGCGAGATCAGGGCCGCTATTAAAGATATGGCACGGACAAAAAGTCCGGGCAGATGGCCTTCCGGCAGAATTTTATGCCGCCTTCGTAGCTGTGTTAGCACCCAAGCTGGAACTAGTTTATGCATCTGTGTTAAGAGAGAAGCAACTGCCGCCGTCCATTAGAGAAGCATTGGTGACCCCCTTACCTAAAACTAAGAGCGACCATGCAGCGGTAACGGAATTTAGGCTTTTATCTATGCTAAACATGGATTTTAAAATTTTAAGCAAAACATTAGGAACTAGGCTCCCACCACACATGCAGAGACTAGACCATAGTGACCAAATTGGCTTTATACCCTCACGCTCTACGTCTAATAACTTGAGGAGATTATATAGTGTCCTGTTCCATTAGGACCTGGGAAAATTGCCCCATTGCGGTGGTGGTGGCGATAGACTTAGAAAAGGCTTTCGATTCCCTGCACTGGGACCTCTTACTAGCTGTGATGGTGAAGATGTAGATGGGAACTGGATGGTTAAACTGGGTCCGCCTATTATATAAAAATCCTAGAGCCCGAGTACGTACGGGAAAAACTGTGTCAACACCATACACCATTCATAGGGTAACCCAACAGGGATGCCCCCTATCGCCACTGCTCTTTGCTCTAGCAATGGAGCCATTGGCGGAAAGAATCAGGCAAGAAAGTAGAAGACTGGGGGTGGTTCTTGACGAGACCCATCACATAATATCACTATATGCGGACAATGTGCTAATATATTTACGGGATGGATCAAGTGGGATCCAGATTGTGTTCCGAATCTTAGAGGAATATGCAGAGCTTTCGGGATTACGTCTCAATAAGAGAAAGACCTTTGTGTTACCGCTGTGATCTATCCTTACTAAACCCCCGAACTTCCCGCTGGACCTAGAATGGGCACCCGTCTCTTTTAAATATTTGGGGATACAGGTCTATCATACTCAGGAAGATTTATTTGAGGAGAAACTTGGAGGTGCATTGAAAGCACTCTGGGCAAACGTGGCCTTTTGGCGCACGCTTAAGCTGCTAGGGTGGCGCTATCTAAGATGGTGGTACTACCTCGTCTCTTATACTACTTTGTTAACGTGCCGGTGGTAATACCCAAGAGGTGGTTTAAGACATTGGGCGCGATATTGAGGGACTTAATATGGGATGGCAGACGTAACAGAGTATCACTACAGACCTTGCGACTGCCGCTCGCGGGAGGTGGATTGGGGGCCCCGGACTTTGAAGCTTATTATTTAGCAGCCCTGCTCCAATGGCTCACTAGGTGGCTAGATGGGAAAAGTTTGGACACGTTGCCCCTACCCAAGGGCCATGCACAAATGGTTCTGCTCCCTAGTATGCTGAATCGTCGGCAGAAAATCAAGCATATGGGTGTGTTGCTCCCAGTGGCGGTGACATGCTGGGACAGATGTACGGCACGATCCAGGGGTGCACCGCTTTATGTACCAAGTATCCCCTTGTGGGGCTCCCTCAAATGGGAATGGGTCCTCCCATTACGCAATGACAACTGCAGGGCTGGAAGGACACGGGAGGACAGACGGTGGCTGATTATTATAGAGATGGTGAGTTTCTTCCCATGGACGAATTCCTAGAATATCACGAGCTACCGCCGGGGCAGTTTTTAAATTACCACAAGATACGGGGAGCAATTGCAGAGCTATGGGGAACAGATATGAAAGAACCAGACACCATTGCGACCCTACAGGCCATGGTGACCCTGGGTTCAGCGGGACCCTTGATAAAATGGCTCTACTTAGCCATAATGGAAATGACACCTCGATTGTTGTCCCGCCTACAAGAGAGATGGGAAGATACGCTAACCAAGCAGTTGACTGAGAAAGAATGAAAGAGGGCCCTGGGTGGCTCGCAAAAAGTATCTAGGAACGCAGCTTTTAAATTAATACAGTTCAAATGCTCAATCGAACATACCTTATTGCACACAGGCTGAACGTGGTGTATGGGAGTGATGAACAGTTCTGTGCCAGATGTGCACAGAGTGATGCTGGCATTGACCACATGGTTTGGTCATGTCCCGAAATTATAGATTATTGAACTAAGATAGTGGATATGGTCAACAGGGTTTTGTCCCGGGCCCTGGCGTGCTCCCTGGAGGTTTGTCTCCTAGGCCTCTTCCTGAGACCTAAACCCAAACGACTGAGTCACAGATTTATAGACCTGGCCTTTCTTTTGGCTAAAAGGAGAATAGCTATTGGGTGGAAGGCCCTGGGGACCTTCCTACTCTCTGCCTCCCCCCTCCTCCCTCCGGTCCCACTCCTTCCCCCCCTCCCTAGGTACCCCCCGAACCCGAAGTAGTGTCCACTCATAGATTGCAGATGTTTGTACAGAATATGACCCCTGGTAGTTCATCATTAGTTGTAGTTGTATGTTCACTTTATAATGACACAGAGAAAAATCTTTTTTTTTTTTTCTTTCTCATATGGCTATTGTTTTCCCATACGCATTTGCTGAATACCCTAGCACGTGGCAAAGCAGGGGTGTTTTTTTTCTCTTTGGTCCGTAGTCCATTTAGAGAGGAACAACGTTGTTAATTGGCCCGTTCACTCCGCATTACTTATAATACCATGGTGAGTGTTTATTTTAATGAAGTATTGAATCAGAGAGAGAACATTATATATGAGACAACTTGTCATGCACTGGAACTAGAGGGACCGCCACAGATTGTTGTCCCAAATAACCATGCACAATGTAATGCAATTCTTTCCTGATGCCTACATTTTGCCACATGACACACTTATTGTGGTTCTGCAATTGTGTTGAGTGTAAGTCTGTTTTATATATAAATGCCAATAAAAAAAGATGTAAAAATATAAAAGAACAAATACATCTTAAGAAAATTAATTTTGGTTCTTCGAGAGCTGTTCCTTATTTGGAGAATCCCTCCTGTCCCCCCACCCCTCCTCACCTCTCCCCAACCCAACTCCCCAAGTATCTGGACTGCTAGCATAGTTGTTAGATCTGTCATACTGAAATGAAAGGATTTGTCGAAGAGCAAAAAACACATTTTATTTCGGGAGTGCAATGGATTTTTCGGCAAAAGTAATTTCAGTCTATGTTTTTGCTTGTTTTCACTATTGACTGTGCCTTTGAACAGTGTGTTCCAGGAGAAGCGTGGTTGTAACGTCTTCAATGCTAAAGGCCGCTTTAATGCCACGTTTAAATATTGATCGCTCTTTCGAATGACCTCTTTTCCTTTACTCCGCAGAAAATGATGAGATCGTCAATTTTCCACATGTTTATTCTGAGCATGGTTGCCGTGGACGTCATCGTTGCTGCTAGCAACTATTATAAAGGAGAAACTTTTAGGAGGCAGTACGACGAGTTTTATCTGGCTGAGGTGAGTGCAAGTCCGTCTTCGATTTCTTTGTAGTGAGAAGATAAAACGGTGTCAATAAAGCGAATCTTCATAGTGATGTTCTCCCCAGGCTGTCAGGCTATGGTTACAGCTTACTTAGGTCAGGCTGCCTGACAACCAACATGTATTGAAGTCTTTCAGTCAGGAAACACGATGGTAATGCCTACGGAAATGGCCAGAAAAAAAAGTTTTGCAAAATGCAAGAGGCAGAGCAGTGGTGCTGGAACTATTTCAGAGCTCAGTTGCTGCCCCCTGGTGGCAGGTCAAATCCCGGCCCAATATAAGTGGAGCTCTGAAAATGACCTTATTTGATTGCAAGAAGAGTTAACACAGAAGCATTACTGAAAAAACACAGATGTCTGCTTTTTTCAGTGGTGCTGGACCAATTATCAGAGTGGGGGTGCTGCATTCAATGTTACATCACAGAAGTCAAAGGCATTTGTAGTGTCCTGCGAGACACGTTCTAGTGTCCCGCAGGAAGCTGTCATCCCAGCCACTCCCTCGAGGGCTGGACACACTGCACCCCCACACCCATCCATTACGGGTGCCACGAGTGACGTGGCCCCGTCAATACAAGGTCCCTGGTGCACTTGCTCGAGGCCAATTTACTGTACCTACTCTCCTGGTGTCTGTCTCAGTTATTCACACCATGTGTGCTTGAGGCCCGACACCACACTGGCGACGAGGCGGGTCTGTCCCCACGTGCATGCTGCTCGGCGCAGCATCGTCCCTCAGGAGGAGAGAATGAGCCTAAACTGCGACACCGCCGCCTCCTAGATCCTGCAAAATCAGCGTAGCCTGCTGGAAAGCTTACACAGGCAGATCGCCAACATGAAGGCTGAGGCCGTGCTGGGGCGAGAGGTCACTCGGTGCGCGTTCCAGCACCGCAGCCGCCAACATACCACTGCCGCAGCAGCCCCGAAACCAGGCAGCCCAACTGAGAGGTTGGTGAGGGTAACAGGGAGGAAGCGCCACTGCTAGCGCCGCGCTGGAGGCAGCCGTGCGTCTGACCTGCAAAGCACACAACCCGGAGGTATCCATAGGCTGCCCGCTTGCCGATTCCTGCACAGGGAAAGAAAAGGGAGTGTCCCGTTGCCCCTCGGAGGGAGGCAGAGACCCCTGCTCAGGCTTCGCATGGCCGCATTTCTCCCGAGGAGTCCACCGGCAGCTGCCTGCAGGCGTGTGTTCCCCGCTCCCACACCGGCCAGAGACGGACAAAAGGTACCTGCACGAGCAAGGAAGTTACTGCCGCCGCGAAGCGGGCAAAGCACAAACAACTGGATGTATGTCGTTACAACGCACACTTTTACAACGCATGCACTTACAACGCATTTTTTACAACGCAAAATCCATTACAACGCACTACACTTACAACGCATGACACTACAACGCATTTTTAAAAACTACCTTTACAACGCATACCATTACAACGCATAATAGTAAATTGCATTTAAGGTAAGTATTAGATAGTATAGGGGTAAAAATTACTTTCCTAACTCCAGGGGGTGCAACAGTAGGGTAAGTGTTGGATAGTATAGGGGTAAAAATTACTATTCTAACTCCAGGGGGTGCAACAGTAGGGTAAGTGTTGGATAGTATAGGGGTAAAAACTACTATTCTAACTCCAGGGGGTGCAACAGTAGGGTAAGTGTTGGATAGTATAGGGGTAAAAATTGCTAATCTAACTCCAGGGGGTGCAACAGTAGAGTAAGTGTTGGATAGTATAGGGGTAAAAATTGCTAATCTAACTCCAGGGGGTGCAACAGTAGAGTAAGTGTTGGATAGTATAGGGGTAAAAATTGCTATTCTAACTCCAGGGGGTGCAACAGTAGGGTAAGTGTTGGATAGTATAGGGGTAAAAATTACTATTCTAACTCCAGGGGGTGCAACAGTAGGGTAACTGTTGGATAGTATAGGGGTAAAAATTACTATTCTAACTCCAGGGAGTGCAACAGTAGGGCAAGTGTTGGATAGTATAGGGCTAAAAATTACTATTCTAACTCCAGGGGGTGCAACAGTAGGGTAAGTGTTGGATAGTATAGGGGTAAAAATTACTATTCTAACTCCAGGGGGTGCAACAGTAGGGTAAGTGTTGGATAGTATAGGGGTAAAAATTACTATTCTAACTCCAGGGGGTGCAACAGTAGGGTAAGTGTTGGATAGTGTAGTGTAATATTATGCGTTGTAATGGTAGGCGTTGTAATGGAATGCGTTGTAAAGGTAGTTTTTAAAAATGCGTTGTAGTGTCATGCGTTGTAAGTGTAGTGTGTTGTAATGGATTTTGCGTTGTAAAAAATGCGTTGTAAGTGTAGTGCGTTGTAAAAGTTGCGTTGTAAAGGTTGTTCCCCCAAACAACTCCCCGAGCTGCATGCCGCGCCAGCCCGATCACGAAGAGGCCCATACGGACAATCCCAGCCCGATACCGCCTGGCGGGTCACCCCCATCGCTGTGAAAGAAAAGAAGAAAATTCGCTGCAGAGCACACAGTCGTCATTGGGCAGGCGATCGAGCTCCAGAAAGCGCGGCGCCAAGGCGATACTGACTGTTTGACCGGCCCGGCACCAGAACCCTGGCAGCGGCCACCGGAGCCACGCCGCACCGCCCAAGCGCTCGACTGCATCACCCTCACTGTGTTCTCGAGAGAAGGTGCTGCACACTCAAGAGGGTTGGGGCAAAGATCGCTCCCTGCATCCGGAGCGTGATGAGCAAATGAAGAACAGCGCGCCAACCAGTACTCACCTTCACACTTTCCCTGGTGTGTTGATCTAGCGCAGCACGGTGCCATGGCCTAGCAGGAGCAGGAAGTGCTCTGGCTCGCGGACCTCCTACCACTGCAGGCCATCCTCGCAGGACGCGCGAAGTGGCTGCAGCGCCCCTAGCGGCTGTCAATAGTATCGCACCACAGCACAAATGAAAAATGCCCAGATGAAAGGGTTTCATTCAGCCGCATTGGCAGGACCAGCTCCGGTCGTCATGCTCAATCCCAGTGACTCCAGAGAGGGGTACCCAAAGCACCTGCAGCGCCACCTGGCTGCCAGGGACAGCAGCGTGTGGGCTTTAACAAGGAGGGAAGAACACCGGCAAACCTACCTCCAATAGATAACAGCACCACGTAGCAGCTGAATCACAGCACCTCGCCAAAGCAGCACTGGTACAAGCGTTTCCCCATGAGGCAAGACTGCCACCAGTTCAAACCTGTGGACAGTGTTTGAACCCCTGACGTGAAACAGTTACATACACATGGGGAACTGAGACCATACAAGCAGTGAGTGCAGCCAACTTTACCTCAGCACAAACGGGAACACACAACGGTTCCCAGCTCCCACACTAAGGCTAACAAGACAGTCACTCATGGTAAGAGGGAGTTAACCAGAAACGCAAGCACCTGCATGACGTGGCATGACAAGGGGTACGTGGAGGAGTGCATCCCCCGTTTTACATCACTGAACTCAGTAAGTGTTAGAACAGAGCACCGGCTGCGTAAGGTCCGCGTCCTATATGCCACTGCCCATTCAGCCACACCAGGAAAAGGGGGAGAAATCAAGAACCCCATAAGAAGCCACATGACGCACACTGACTTTCCAACCACGACTGACGTCAGCAGGCGAGATTGGCAGACCAGTGACAGGTGTGGCTGTATTACACCCCACAGACCAGCAGTACTAGAGCACAGCACAGCGCCCTGCTAACCGGCCAGCAACAGCAGTCAACAGGTCCCAGAGTGTGTCCTGCCACCACCAGGAAGACTGCCTGCTCACACCCAGTTGCTGAGACAGACTGCACCAGGCACAGCAAGACGTGCCCTCAGAGAGGAATACCCATAGTGGCCCTCTGCAACCTGCAAGTGAGAGCAGCAAGGATACCTTCAAAGACAGCAAAGTCTCCAGGTAGCTGCCACACCTTGAGCCGCATGGGAAACTGGTGCCAAGCGCGCACCACCGGTGGCTGCTTGACTCTACCTCAAGCAAAGACACTGCAACACAAGCCCCATCATCACAAGTAGAAGGCCAGCCATAAACGGCATCCCCTCATGGGAACTATCCCCGTCAACAGTGCAAGAAAGACTGGTGCAGAGAATGCACCACACACATGGCTGCCCAAAGCCACCGCCAGTGAAGAGGTCGCATCACCCACCCCTACTGATGAACAGGCACAACCGCCAACCGCATCACAGGCACCCCAAGTGCCAGAAGGAAGCGTCCACGAACGGCACAGAGCACGCAAAGCCAGAAGCACGCAGAAAGCCATGCCAGTGAACCTGACTGCACAGACAGCACCCAGGAGACATCTCCACAAGGAAGCACTGCTGAACGCAGGTACGAGAACATCCACGTCTCCACCGCCCCAGCAAAGCCCCGCAGTGGGCCGAAGACAACACAGAAGTGTCCTCCCTCGCACTGCCTGAGACAGGCAAGAGAGGAGTTGCACACTCCACGTGGCAGACCGCCACAGCAACATGCGCTCCAGCAACCAGTGACACATAACCAGATGTCCCGTCGCCCAGCAAGCAAGGAGTGCGCCGGAACGAAGGCAGAAGCCGGCGCCAGGACAGCGCCGCCTCGAGGTCCAAGCGCAACGCCCTTGAAGAATGAAGAGAGTGACAGCCCTGTCACCACGAAAATCGGAGGAACACAGGTGGGCGGAATAGACCAACAAAAGGGAGAAGACCAAGAACTCGCCCAGCAAGCCAAGAGCACATCCTGACACACCAGACAGCCACCAAGGCAGACCGACGTCCCTGGATACAACTCCACGGGTGAACCGAACATAAGCCGCAGCAAGCGCAAGCTGCGTCTCATCCCTACGCTTCCCCAGGCGACCGTCCATCCCCAAGCGTCGGCAGTCTAAGTCAAGGGGCATCCCTGCTCCTGTCCGCAGATGCCACGGGTGAAGATCAGCACTGAGTGTCCTTTCCTCACACCGCCTCAAGACGGAGTCGGCAGTGGCCCCAAGCCAGGCAAGAGAGGATCCACACCCTCTACGTGTTAAGCCGCCACAGACACACAGCATCAGCAAGGCGGAGGCACGTGGCTGCCAAGGTCCATCCTAACATCCAAACTCTCCCAGCAAGTCACCACCACCTGTCATTCTGACTCACCACATGGCTGGCTACCGTCATCACACCAGCCATCGGCACATGCGTCAAACACCACTCCCCGAGTACCGATGGACTGGAGTCCGAAACTGTTGCCTCACACAAGCCGACTACAAGAAATCAGAAGTCACCTGTGAACCTGGCCTACACCGGAACCGTGGCAGCGAGTGCAAGTCTGGACCAAGACCCATCCACCCGAGAGGGTTGTGCGTGCGACGAAGTAACGGCTCCTCGGCGGTCCTGCAGCTGCCCCCAGACAGCACACAAGCAGCGGCCCTCAATGTAACCCTCCTACAGTCCCGCAGCAACCCCGACGACGGGCGTCCCCAGGCAGGAGAGCGAGGAGAGACATTGCCCCACCAACAGAGTACCGGTCACAGCTGAGCGGTTCAACAGGGACAGTCGGTCTAGCAACACCTCTGTGAATTCTCACTTGAGACTCCATCCATGGTCACGAGGCAGCCCACTAAAAGAGCTGTCAGAACTCACCACAGACCATCACCGACGTCAGCAAAGTGGAAGCCATGCAAGACATGTCATTGTCAGTGAACTGACGGTATGCAGCGGACGTCTCCAAGCCAGCGGCTGTGTCCTGAGCCCCTCAGGTTAAACTACGGGTGTCAGCTTTGAAGGTCCTGCAGCAAGCCAAGTCACCAGTCCATATCTGGTGTCGTCCTGCCACCTGACTCGAGAGACTGATGGACCCTGTGGTGTTTAGTTAACTGTTTGTTTCATCCCCACAGGTTGGACTAACATGTTGTTTGTTCCTCAATAAAGTTGGGGAGGAATGTAGTGTCCTGCGAAACACGTTCTAGTGTCCCGCAGGAAGCTGTCATCCCAGCCACTCCCTCGAGGGCTGGACACACTGCACCCCCACACCCATCCATCACGGGTGCCACGAGTGACGTGGCCCCGTCAATAAAAGGTCCCGGGTGCACGTGCTCGAGGCCAATTTACTGTACCCACTCTCCTGGTGTCTGTCTCAGTTATTCACACCATGTGGGCCCGAGGCCCGACACCACAGCATTGTGAAAAAAATTAAAGCATCACACAAAGAACAGGTGAAGCAAGTGAGCCACACTCATATAGCAGGAGAGTGGTGTGGGTATAGTATGTAGATAGTGGTGCTTTCTGAAGCACATTTTCACAAATATATTGCTAAAGCCAGCAGCACTCTGGCATTTACCAGCAGAATATAATTTGCACAGACGTGTAGTTTTACTCATAATTCCATACAACGCACAAATGATGTGTAGAAAATGGGTTTCAAGTGAACATTTATCAATAGTGCCTTGATTTGTTTTGATTATATTAAAATATTTGTCTCCATCATACTTCAGAATTATAAAAGAAAGTGCTTAATTTTTTTCTTTCCTAACCATTGAAAAATCTGAAATATTTGTCAAGTTCGATTTTTGTTGTGTGTTTGGAAAAACTACATCCTACAGCCTTTCCAGCTAGATTGTCACATAGTTCATTACAAAACCCGCCCACTTTGTAGTCAGAGAAAGAAAAATAAACACCAGTCTCCATGTTAAAAGAATATGCAGCAATTTGTCACAGGACACAGCCTGATATTTGAGCTCTAAGATAAGATACAGTTTAAAGGCATCTTTGTTGTCTACATTCACTTTCTGAACCCCAGCATGGTTATTTGGTGGTGCTGAAGCTAATCACCCCCAACCCTGCTTCCAGCCCTGTGCTTTAAAGGGTCTGTCCCTATCCTCCGTCAGCTTGTTTCCTTCATTTCCTGGTTGGAGAACATAGCTCCCTATCCAATCTAGACTGTTATTGAAACAGAGACAGGACTATACCGCAAGTAGTTATGACTAAAGTGAACGGCCTCTGCTGGGACCAGGTCCAATTACAGGAAGCCAGAAAGTGTGACGGTGGCTGCTTTAAAAACAAGCATTTGCAATGCAATAGGTCTCGCATTTACAAACGTTTAAGCTATTGTCATTTACAATGGCAATAGCTCAAACTCTTGTAAATACGAGACCTATTTCACATGAAAGAAGCGGCTGCCCTTATCCGGGGCTGCTTGAAAGTGAAAGCGGGCATGGCGAGGAAAGCGCGTCATGCCTGCAGTAGGAGAAACTCATTAAAGAAAATAGCGCTCACAGACTAAATAAGACATACCGTGTCTCAACCGAAGTAAAAGGGCCAGTCGCCATGGGAGGTTACAAATTCAGACAAAGCCGTACTAAGGAGGGACTAACAAGCCTAATAATGACTCGGAAGCCAGCAGTTACGAAGGACAATGACATAAGCTAATTAAACATATGGGCGGCGCTCCAAAGCCATACTCCACAACTGCATGCCTCGCGCAAGCATGCGCTGCCCAGGCTCGACCTCATAATACCAGCTATAATGAGCTGAGCGTAGTTGAACCGTTAAATGCAGCACACGCTTGGTAGTTGTTTGGAGTGTTCATTTTCATCAGTGGTTCAACTGAGGACGTTTATGTAACTCTTTCCCAACCATAAATGGCATATGAGGTGAGAACTCATGGACACTGACTATAACAAGCCAGTGCTCCTGCAATATCAACTGATTGCATTGGAGGGGATTGTAGTACACAAAGCGTGCAATGCAATTGTATTTCAAGATTCCGTTGTACATAGTCTGCCAAAAACTGCAAAATCTAATGATTGTTAGAAAAATGACTGCAGTCGCTGGTTTAACAATATTAATAAATAAAGGTATGATGTCAGTGAAAAAGGTTTCCACTTCAACAGTCATCAGTTTGCAGAGCATGCCCAGAGTGCATAAATAATCCTTACCCCATTCCTAAATTGCACTTGACATGCACAGAGACCTGTTCCTCGGAGAATGCACACTTTCATAAGCTATGGAAGGCCTTTCACACCAGTCATGATCCTGCTGCTTGACAGCACCATAAACCAATGTACAAAGATCGAGCCATGAAGCAGGACATGCAATTTGCACATTGACTGGTTTGTGAAGGTGTATACAATTTGTAAAGTTACCTCTGTCCTAAATTAATGCATTGGAAATTGTATATTTGTAGGCAGGTCCCACTTTGCAACCCCCAGCAAATGTCTTCAATTGCAAGGATAGTGGACTGCACCGGGCACCTGACACCATCTTTGCACTTGCTTTCCTAAAGAGGAAACAGCCTGTCAGGACACTAGGGGGCATATTTACCATAAAGTGGCGAAGCGTGTCATTAAGCCAAGAAGGCTAAGGACACGCTTTGTTATTTTAGAAATGCAGGTCTGCACCATATTTACTACAATATGGTGCAGCCCTGCTTGTCCCCCTTGCTCTGCCACTAACTTTAACTACCTAGCGCCAACGCAGGCACCCTTTGCACCATAGTGCAAGGTTGTCTGTTTTGATGGGAAGATTGTTTATGTGCCAGAAAGTTGTAAAACAGCATTTTTTTTTAAATGGTTGTTTATGTGCAGGAAGGGGAACCTTCCTGCACATAAATAATCTTAGGCAATTTGCTGTTTCTATGTCTGCTGCACAAGGTAGCACACATGGATCAGCAAAAGTAAGGAGGAAAAAAGCATTTCTCCTCGTTTCGCCTGTTTAAGACCAGGTTTTACCTGGTCTTAATTTTTGCGCTGCATCCTATTTACGCTACCCTTGGAAATCGGAGGCAGCGTCAAAATCAATGGGTGTTGTGGTGGAACGGCCAACACAACAGCCATTGCCCTCCCCTTTCACGCTAAATACAGTGTGAAGGGGTGCCTTATTTACAAGGCAGCATTAAGTGGCTTAACGCTGCCTTATAAATAAGGTGAGACCTCTATCGCCATCACAACATCTCTGAAAGTGACGTTGTTGTGGCGATAGGGGCTTGTAAATATGCCCCCATTGCTGCTTTAAAAATGTCTCTAATTTGGGAACACATTGGGGAAAGTGGGTAGTAGGCCTATAGACCAATACCTGTGCCCCCTCGAGGCTGCTCCATATGAATCTCAAAGCTGTCTCACAAATGATATTTTCCCATTTACAAATCAGATACCACCCCCTTTGAGGTGTTGGCATTTGATCAATGGCTTGCGACTGCCAATGCGGTCAAAAAGCATTGTTACATTCTACTGCTTCTCTCAGAGAGAAGCTGCATACCCCTTTCACAGCCCCTCCTAACTGAGATCCATAAATGTTTTATTCAGGATTCAAAATACAAGCCAGATCCATTGGTCTGGCCAATGCCTTTTCACATATGGAGCAACACATTCTTGAATACTGTACATGGTTATTCTTATGTGTGTATTAGTTCATAACTTGTGCTAAAATCATGCATTAAAAGACACCGTAATGTCAATAACGGGTTTCAAATTGACACTTTGGTTGTGGGTCCCACGCATCTCAAAGGTCATACCTTAGATGGGATATTCTCTAATAACCCTCATATATCCTGCTTGGAGGTATTCCCCCTGGCCTGGAATGACCACAGCGCTATAATTTTTGAGCTGAAGAAGCCATTAGATCCAATTTCCAACAGGGCTCCATTGATGACGTTGGAAAAAAGGGCATGGAAAGACTTAGAGGGAGCACAACTAGAGGAGGAGCTGAAGAGTACCTTACCTCCTCCCTATTTTGAGATTGATAATGCTGCTAAGGCCTATACCGATTGGATTGATACAGCTTGCAAAAAATTGGTTCCAATTATAAAATGGATTCCTTAGTGAGCTCATCCATCGGCCCCGTGGTACTCCGATAAGCTCAAACTTCAGAAACTGGCCTACAAAGAACTAGAACGAATCTGGAGAAGCGGATACAGCATCTTTGACAAAGTGAACCACAAGCATAGCCTTAAATATTATAAAGAGATGTTGACAGAAACAAAAAAGAATTTTTTCTCCAGTAAAATCCTCCTTGCGAGATCAAATTCTAAAGAGCTTTTTAAAACAGTGAAAAAATTAGCCTCACCTATTATCATTAAAAAGGATAGCAGTCCAGAATTGTCTGAAACTCTGGCTACCTTTTTTCTTCAAAAAGTGGAAGGTATTTTCTCCACTTTTTCCTTGGAATCGTATATAGGTCTACTTCCAGGGAGCACAATCCAAGAATACCCCGAGTCCGGACAAGTCTTTGATCCTTTTTTACCTCTTGGGCGAGAAGAAACTGTTAACCGTCTTAGCTCTGCTCGCTCAGGTTCCCCCACTGACCCCTGCCCAGTCTCAATACATAAATCCATTCCGGAAACCATATTCTCTGTTTTAAACCCACTGATTAACAACATTTTTGCCACTGGGATCTTTCCAACAGATTGGAAAAAGGCATCCATTCTTCTCCTTCTAAAAAAACCTTCCCTAGACCCTTTAGATTCCGGCAGCTATCGGCCAATTTCTCGGCTTCCGCTGCCCTCAAAAATTATAGAAAAAGCCATGAACTTTCAACTTAGCACCTTTTGCAATAACAATAATGTCTCTGAGAAGACTCAATATGGCTTTAGAGCTGATCACAGTACAGAACTGGCCCTAATCACATCTTGTGAAGAGATTAGGGAGGTTCTGGACTGTGGTGGGAAGGCTGTGTTGATAATGTTGGATTTGTCGTCAGCCTTCGACACGGTCCATCACAAGGTGTTGTTGGATCGGTTGTCGGGGGTTGGGGTTTGTGGGGTTGCTTGGAAACTCCTTCAATCCTTCCTATCCGACAGAACCCAAACTGTCGACCTGGATAACCATAAATCAAAATCTTTTAGCCTTCCTTGCGGGGTTCCCAAGGGGTCCTTGCTGAGCCCTACCCTTTTTAATGTTTCTGTGATATCGTTGGCAGTACTGATTAGATCCTTTGGTTTCCAGCTAACCTCATATGCTGACGATACACAAATTGTTCTTTCCCTTAAAAAATGTCAGGAAAAAGAAACCAGAGATCGCTTTCATGACTGTATGCTAGCCATAGCAGGATGGATGTCAATGAACTGTCTAAAACTGAACTCAAGTAAGACCGAGGTGATTGTATTCGGAAACAATCCTCATATCTGGATCCCGGACTGGTGGCCTACAGAGTTGGGAAACCATCCTATACCAACTCTGAAAGTAAAAAATTTAGGGGTCATAGTGGGCAATAGATTGACCTTTAATGACCACATAAGATCAGTAGTATCTTCCTGCTTCCTACCCTACCTCTCAGAAATGGATTTTAGGATGGTAGTTACAGTCCTCGTTATGTCACGGCTGGACTACTGTAATAGCATTTATCTGAATGCCCAAAATCAACATGTTAAAAGGCTTCAGATTGCTCAGAATGCAGCCGCCAGGCTGTTAACAGGCACACCGAAATTTGTCTCGGTAAAAAGAGAGTTAATTTGGCTACATTGGCTCCCAGTGAAACAAAGAGTTCGTTTTAAGGCCTTGTGCATAGCCTTTAAGGCTCTCAATGGCATTGGCCCTGACCATTTGAGGCAAAGGTTCAAATGGTATGCCCCCGCCAGGACCCTGCGGTCCAATGGAGCAAAAAATGTCCAAACCCACACCTTTAAAAAAAACAGCTGGGTAGGCAGGAGCTTCATTACCTGTATGTCCAAGGCATGGAACAAGCTTCCGTTCTATCTGAGAAATGCCATAGACCTTTTTCTTTTAGAAAGGGTTTGAAAACCTGGCTCTTTTCTCATTGAACCTCTCTGATTATCGGCTAAGCAGAGCTCAGCGCCAGGACACCCCAGGATAATTGCACGCTTTTATAAATTTAATTAACATAACATAACACTTAAGAGCAACGCAGAGGATTACTATGCACTAGTCGCATTTAAGTCCAGTTTGCATTGGTTATTTTCACAATTTCGCCACCTGATTGCACTATAGCCCAGTCTAACCCTGGTGCACACCCCATCCCCAGCCACCACCACCACCAGTCCTCCTGCCTATATCCTGCTGTTACTTATACCAGCACAGTCATTTTGTATATTGACTGTCTTTCTATTATGTCTGTAAGTACATAGATATGATAGAAAGCTACATTTTGGTAATGCAGAAGATAATCACTCTATTATACCTATTTTAATCATAGAAATACAGAGGTCGCATTTCAAATATACTATTTCTATTAGGTCTACTGCACTATAACCATAAGACAAGGACTTTATTTAGCATTGATGAAGCTAGTCCTTATATTCTGTCTTCAGCACTTAAGCCAAATAAAATGACTATCTTCTACAAATCAAAAGACAGCCTCTTAAGTGTGTTTTTTAGCATGATGGGATAACAGAGCAGGTGGCGGTGGTGATTGAGGGGCACATGGCACGTCAGCAGATCAAATGAGAAGGGTCATGGATGGGAGCAGGGCTTTCAGTGGGATGAAAAAACTTGGGTGTCTCTTAAAGGGGCATGGCCGATTTAATTAAGGGTATGGCTTAAAAGCACATAAGCTGAAAATGTATGCTTAGCTTAGTGTGCCGCCCAACTTGTATTTTGCTGCGTCTGTCATTACATAGAGATATATAATACAGCAAGTAATATTACACTTACAACAAGCCAGTACTATTTGCTTTGTCAGTGGTTGTTAGTTGCATAACATAATAAGCAACAACCATGGCTTCATAGTATAGCATATTAAAATAGGCTGCAGTTTGGAAATGGTGAGTCTGTGAAAGAACTATAACGAGTCACATTGAAGTTACATTAAAGGCAGTGAAGGGTGGTATTGCTGCAGAGTTAAGATTTATTTTTTTTATCCTAAAAAAGTGAGGGCAAAAATGAAGAGCCTGATAGGAACCCATCTCAGCATCTGGTTTTTAGCCCTGGATGGGAGAGACTATGCATCACCCTTACCGGGGCAACTCTCCCTGGTAAGTAATAGAATTATTTAACATAACAATTCTTTTAGCGGGCCTTTCCAAAAATTATTGGTCCTGAAATTTATATGCATGCATTTGTCGTAAACTCACATATCTGGATTCTCTCAAGAATGTTTGCTGGCAATTTTATTTAAAAAAAATATACCTGTGGTGCTCAAATGCAATGGCTTCATATAACAGTGTATGCATAAATGCACCCCTCTTCCCTTGGGGCTCACAGTTTATAGACTAGATCAGAAGTGCTCTACAATGTATTCTTTTCAAGTGAGGGACTTTATAAGGATCTGTCATATCCATACAAATCGCCTTCCTTGCTGAAACAGATGTTTTCAGTGGTGGCTGGCATGCAAGGAGGGCGGTGGGAAGGGGGACAAAAATAAAAAATAAGTTAAAAAAAGCAATCCACTTGCCTTCCTGGCACCACATCCTCCTCACTTGGGTCTTCTCCACAGGTAGGCAGGCAGTCTCCAGGAAACTGTGGTAACCAATCCTGGCGCTGCTCTCCTACTGTATGAGAGCAGCAGCTCCAGGATTGAAGGGAGCGGCCTCTCTCGCCATTCCCAAAAATATTGGAGCCCTATGCTGTCTCTAGCCCAGCTGTCTTTGACAGCTGAGTTAGAGAGGTTTAAAATGAGCATGTCTGCCTGGCCGTCGCAAGATGGCTGGCCAAAAAGACATCCATACTTAACCCTTTCGATGCGCATGACGGAGCGGTTGCGTCATGCGCATCGGTTGCGCTGTGCGTATGACGGAACCGCTCCGTCATGGTCCTGCCCGCGCAATAGAACCTTCAGCACAGCGCGGTAATCCGCGCCACGCTGAAGGGGTTAAAGTGCCCTGCCTAACACTGCCTTCGCAGAAAGCCCTTCCCCGATGCTCGGCTTAGGACGGGCTTTTGAAAAATAAAATGGTAATAAATTTATCTTAGGACGGGGTTTTAAAAAATAAAATGGTAATAAATTAGCTTTGTTGCCATTTTATTTTGCATTCTCAAGGAGCAACTTTTTGGTGGGGTGATGCTCCTCAACCTTAACGTAGGAGCCGCCCCTGGTGTTTTGTGTGTCAGTGCAAAAGTATGCACACTACACATTTCCAAAGCAAGATGTCTTCCAAGAGGAGTTAATGCAAAACACTGCTACAGGACATCTGAAGCTCACACCACAGAAAGGCAGGGAGTCTCCCAACGCACAGCAGAAAATAAACAAGGGAGAACACTAGGGACAGGAGATGATGGGCGCGCTTGAAGTGTGTGCTTAAGTCACCTCCTGGGCACACTTTATTTTTGATGACGCTTCTGTCTTCTGCCCCTTACCATTACCTATATTCTTATAAATTTGTATTATATATTTTCTGTTTATTTTTTTTAATCTGCATTTACTACCTCACCCAATCTAGCAACATTTTCAGCCATTAGATGAAAGACAAAAGACACACAATTGATGGACGGAATGCTGAACAAATCAAAACAATCAGCCCCAGTCAAGAGACCTGGGTTAAATCCATCATTCTTTTGCTCACCATGCCACCCCAGTTTACATGGGGCCATATGCAAATCAGTCTTGACCCTGTGCCTCATGGGAACAGTCCGCCTAAACTGCCAAGCGAGGTCCTCTCTGGACCAGAAACAGGCATCCTAGGACCAGTTTCGGGGTTTCACCCCTCATCAGCCAGGATAGCTTGAATCGAGAGGCACAGTGAGCCCGGGACCCACATCTGCTTGAACTGTGCCACTAGATTCAAGCTATCCTGGCTGATGAGCGGTGAAACCCCGAAACCGGTCCTAGGATGCTTGTTTACCGGTCCAGAGAGGACCTGGCTTGTCAGTTCAGGCTGGACTGTTCCCATGAGGCACAGGGTCAAGACTGATTTACATGTGGCCAGGTCTAAACTGGGGTGGCATGGTGAGTAAAAGAATGATGGATTTAACTCAGATCTCCTGACTGGGGGGGGAATGTTTTGATTTGTCCTGCATTCCATCCATCAATTGTGTGTCTTTTGCTTTCTCGCCCTAAGCGCGCCAGGTATGCCCAGACGTGGGTCCCGGGCTCACTGTGCCACTGGATTCAAGCTATCATGGCTGATGAGGGGTGAAACCCCCGAAACCGGTCCTAGGATGCTTGTTTTTGGTCCAGAGAGGACCTGGCTTGGCAGTTTAGGCTGGACTGTTCCCATGAGGCAAAGGGTCAAGACTGATTTGTATATGGCCAGGTCTAAACTGGGGTAGCTTGGTGAGCAAAAGAATGATGGATTTAACCCAGATCTCTTGAGTGGGGGTGAATGTTTTGATTTGTTCTGCATTCCGTTCATCAATTGTGTGTCTTTTGCTTTTTCGCACTAAATGTGCCAGGTATGCCCAGACGTGAATCCCGGGCTCACTGTGCCACTGGATTCAAGCTATCCTGGCTCATGAGGGGTGACACCCTGAAACCAGTCCTAGGATGCTTGTTTCTGGTCCAGAGAGGACCTTGCTTGGCAGTTCGGGCTGGCATGTTCCCATGAGGCACAGGGTCTAGACTGATTTACATGTGACCAGGTCTAAACTGGGGTGGCGTGGTGAGCAAAAGAATGATGGATTTAACCCAGATCTCCTTACTAGGGGGGGGGATGTTTTGATTTGTTCTGCTTTCCATCCATCAATTGTGTGTCTTTTGCTTTCTCGCCCTAAGTGCGCCTAGTATGCTTGTTTCCAGTCCAGGGAGGACCAGTGCGGGTTGGGCGCAGGGTCAAGACTGATTTGCATATGGCTGGGTTCAAACTGGCATGGCGTGGTGAGCAACAAAACAATGGATTTAGGCCCAGATCATTGTACTGGTGTGAATGTATGACATTGTTCTGCATTCTGTCCATCAATTGTTCTTTTTGCATTTGTCACCACCTGTGGGGTGGGTATGCCCAGACGTGGGTCCTGTGCTCTCCATGCCACTGGAGTCAAGCTAGCCTGGCTTGGCAGTTAGGGCTGGACTGTTCCCATTGGGTGCAGGGTCAAGACTGATGTGCATATGGCTGGGTTCTAAAACTGGAATGGCATGGTGAGCAAAGAAACGACGGATTTAGGCCCAGATCATTGTACTGGGGTGAATGTATGACATTGTTTTGCATAGTGACCACACCGTAATCCGCTTCATTCAACACGCATGCACAGACGTCACCCAAGGATTACACTGACACTTTCATTGTGGGTGAAGAACTGCTGCAGGTTTATTTCATACAACATAAGTATGACGATAAATGGGTTATCTTACGGGCGATCCAGGGCAAGCAGCCCCTCGCTGCTCCGCCCGCCTGGTGAGCCAGCACGCACGGTGGGTCGATGCCCGGCAGTGCGGCACATATTTATTTTCAGATCATCCACTGGGTCACGTGATCTGTCTCCTACTTCGCCCCTTCTGACAGGGGCGGAGCGTGTTGTGGCACACCCCCAGTTGGTCAGGCCCCCCAACCGCCCGAAGGACTAACGGGGCGCCGTCGTGGTCTTCCCAGAACTCCCTTCGGCTCCTGGACCTTGGCTCGGGCACCCTTACTGTGCCGGACAGGGGTACCCTTACTGTACCGCCTGTCGCAGAGGTACCCTTACTGTACCCGTCTGCCTCCAGATCGCCCTGTAACTCCGCCTGCAACGCAAAAGAAAAACATTAAAACATTCCAATAACGCGCTGTCTCTGCCACGCAGGGTAAGCGGAATGGGTGGGAATACGCGTGTCCGGGCAGGAGCGGCGCGCAGGAAGCAGAGGAGGAACTGGGCGAGAGGGACGCCTATGTAGGGGGGGCTAGCCTCGCCCCCCTAACGGCCCGCCTCCACCTGCACACTCATTGGGAGATCTCCTCCCTGGGCGCGACCTCGCGCGCGAGGCAGAAGAAGGGGGAAGGCTGCGACGGGCGGCCACTAGAAAGCTGCCCTGCTGATGTCCCACTGCGTGGGACGCGGGCAGCGGCATAGTGACCACACCGTCATCCGCTTCATTCAACACGCATGCACAGACGTCACCCAAGGATTACACTGACACTTTCATTGTGGGTGAAGAACTGCTGCAGGTTTATTTCATACAACATAAGTATGACGATAAATGGGTTATCTTACGGGCGATCCAGGGCAAGCAGCCTCTCGCTGCTCCGCCCGCCTGGTGAGCCAGCACGCACGGTGGGTCGATGCCCGGCAGTGCGGCACATATTTATTTTCAGATCATCCACTGGGTCACGTGATCTGTCTCCTACTCCCGCCCCTTCTGACAGGGGCGGAGCGTGTTGTGGCACACCCCCGGTTGGTCAGGCCCCCCAACCGCCCGAAGGACTAACAGGGCGCCGTCGCGGTCTTCCCAGAACCCCCTTCGGCTCCTGGACCTTGGCTCGGGCACCCTTACTGTGCCGGACAGGGGTACCCTTACTGTACCGCCTGTCGCAGAGGTACCCTTACTGTACCCGTCTGCCTCCAGATCGCCCTGTAACTCCGCCACAGCTCTGGGGAGGCTACCGTCGCTGCCAGAGCCCCCCCTTCCTCCCTTCGCTGTTATAGGTGCCCTGCCCCTGCGAGCCAGCTTTTAGTGGGCTAAATTATGGGTCCTGTTCTGTAACCCGTAAATGACGGCATTAATTTGTAACATTACTCAGAAGCCCAGGGCAGACTAACAAAGGATGTCTTTTGGCCCCACTGCCGTTCAGCTTAGACGTGAATGGTGTTCCTAACTTTCTTAGCGATGCCACTGCTGATCTTCCTAACGTAATTATGGGAAGATCTAGCACCTACATATGGAGCCAGAAAGAACCATGGCTGAATTCCTCATTCCATCGATTCCCTTCATATCCTAGCACGAAGAAGGTCTTAATTTCTACTTTGTCTACAAGGTGATGGATTGATAGCGTCATGGTTCCCGAATTGCTGCTGCTGCGAGGATTGCCTGATTTCTCGGCAGGGCAAAACATTGAACGTAACTGCTATATGGACGCCTTTTATCATGACTCCGGATAAAGCCAATATGACTGACTGAGCTGCCGAAGCATACATCTCTCAGCACGAGGACCCAAATTTGTGAACGTTTCCCAACTCCCTGGCTCCAAGGAAAGGCTGAGCGAGAAGAGCAACACCTAAATCTGTTTCTCAGGCTGGAAAATATGGCATGGGTAACAAGGCATTGGTGAAATAGGCGCTTATGGACCTGCAATCCTGTTAAGAATTTTCGATTGGCCAAATATGGGGCCTTCCTGGCTTAGAATTGTGTTCCCAACAGCTACAGCACAATAAGCAGGGTGAAGGAAACGAGAGTTCACCGCTTTCCCTACGTATATAAACACAAGCTGACATCACGGGTCTCTAATGAGGGGGTGGGCACTTAAAAGCTGTGAGCATCAGAAAGTATGGGGGCAACAGCCTCTGTCTATGTGCTCTCACCCAGCACACGGGAAACATATGCTCACTGTCCCTGGCTGCTTCATGTCACTGTCCCTGAATGGTTACTGCCACAAACCTTAACTGGTGACAGCATTGTTGGCAGGTGATTCGCTGAGCCAATCCCACCTTACTACAGCATGCTAGGCCAAATCAATGAACAATCGATAAAAACTGCTAACTCTGCCATGTTTACCTTTTCGGCCATTAACTCCCTAAGTTTGCTTCCTTTCACATTGTATTATCCTATTGTTTACTACAAACTGACCCATATCTTAGCAACATCTCCTCGTCTTAGCCTTTCTTCTAGCAAATTAATTTACATTAAATTGGACGATAGAGTCTTATACTAGTCCCGCTGTTTATCCCAATCTTTTCTTACTCTCCACTGGGACAGCGTATCCGATTTCCTTGCTTGTTGAATAGAAGCTAGCTTTTGGACTTTATTGCTGCTGAAAGGAGTTAATAGGTTGCCTACAGTCCTTGTTATACCGGTGTTGCTGTGCTATAGGTAAGTCGTGGCACCGACATCGTGGCTTGAAAAGGAAACTTCTTATTTTATCAAATAATTTGTTGTGAGCCCCAGTTGAGATTTCGTTCATATCCTCATAGTTGGCAGTGTCTCTATCTTGCCAATACCTGGGTCACGTCCGCCTTAAATGATGACAATACATCTGGCTTTTCCGCTAGCCTTGCCCATTAACCTGTCAAATGTCAGTGGAGACCAGCACATCTCTGGTCATGTTTATTTCAGAAGGTGTTAAGTGCAAAAATTCAAGAGGTATGGTCGCTCTCTGCCCTCTCAATTATTACCATGTAGATGAGGGCATGCCATTCACGGGTGTCTGGTTGAAGTATGCACAGGTAATTGACACTCATTCTGGGGTGTCTGGTTGAAGTATGCACAGGTCATTGACACTCTCCCACGTGCAGTGATGTGAAACGTTTGAAGTATTTCATCAAATTCAGCCAGCCACCCCCTAGGTGGAGGCTTGCACTCCCAAACTTCTGTTAGTGCAAAACCCCGGCCACACCTTCATTTCAGTGAAATTTAGTAATTCACGACACTGACAACCCCAGGGGCCAAATACTGGGCTGTGTATATGCAGGCCAATATCACCATGAACAATTAGCTTGGAGTGGATGGGTGTTAACCTAGGCTGGCTGAAGGCAAAAACTTTGACACTAACTCCTGGCAAGATGTGCCAACGCAGGTAGACTAAAGAGTTATCCAGCCCGCCTTACTTCCTTTCCCAGTTCGACACAGGTCGAAGAAGAATGCCCCTTCCAGAAAGGTCATGGCCTTATCCCTGAAGCCTATCCGTGCAGCCTTCTACCGGAAATCTACAGCATTGCTTTGTGAAGCTTTTTCTGTTTCCACAATTAATTGTGGTCGATATGCTCTCCCTCAGTTTGAACGAAATCTGGCTAATCGTACGCCTGCCTAATTCCCAGGGCTGTCTGGCTTAATGCTTTACGCCAGGAATTGCCCCACCAATGTAGCCTTGCACTGAAACTTAACTGGGTGTCTCAACTTTCCTTTTAGAGCTAGAAACGCCCCCCGTGCTCCTTGTGCTTAGTAAATGGACCCGCTCCTTAGTTACCAGCACATAATGCACTTAGATGTCATCCGGCCCTAGTGCCTATCAAACAACAGTGACAGCCTCTGTCACCTTGAAACAATACATAAACAAACCTCACAAGGTCGCAGAAGCGGCAAGCCAGGCTAAGTCTCTGTAAACCGTGTCTCCCTGGCCTCCCTGTGGAACAGGGAGAATAACCTCAAAGATGTTAAGTATGATAGACAAACCCAGGCCTTCCGCATGTCTCAAAAATAGCTCAGGCTGCTGCCTTTCCTGTATAGACTAAGCTGCCACTATGACTGTGAGTTGCAGAAACATTACACCAGCTGTTTCCGAATAGCAAGGCTAAAGATGAAAGGCAGCCGCATCTCTTGACTTAAGCGTGGAACTCACAAAATACCTTCAAGATGTTATGTATGACACACAAACCCAGGCCTACAACTTGCCTCAACACAGCTCAGGCTGCCGACTTTTCTATATACACTAAGCTGCCACTATGACTGATTTGAGAGAAACCTTACCCCAGCTGTTTTCTAATAGCAAGGCAAAGATGAAAGACAGCAGCATCTCTTGACTCAAGCGTTGAACTTACAATAATAACACTGGTAGCTCAATTTCTGTGTTACACCTTTCCACAAGCTGACCATTGCCACTTGGGACACAACTTCGTCCCTTCGTACCTACCGGCATGGAACAATGCCAAAGCGATTCCCCCCTAGTACCGGATAATCCTAATAAATGCTGCATTTTGGGACAAAGATACCAGGGAATAAATGCAAAGGGGGCTCTCCAGTGCGTGTGAACCCATGTCATTGCGATTAATATTAGCTTAGCATGGACCAGCCTCTTCAGTCGTCGCAACCAGCAATATGATCTACCCGCAAAATTACACCTACCGCAAGCCAGGACTGTTGACCTTGCCAATGGTCGGTAATGCATGCGGTACATGAGCCCCTCTGCCTAACTTTGCTGCTCTTCTGGGTACCCGCTGCCTCATTGTCTAACCAAAAGGATGATGCCATACCCAGCTGCACAAAATAACTTGTGCCGAGGGGATGCAGCCAACACCCCTCGTTAGTACCCCTGACTGACACTGCGGGGCCCTTACCACTCTGCACTTTTCCCCCGCCAACACAACATACTACCTAACAGTCAACAGTGTCTGCTCACCAGCGTGCCATGTCAGAGTATGCGTTGTGTACCAACCCGTGTTTGATAGGAAGCAAAGGGGGGGGGCGTGGACACTGAATAAGGGCCTGGCATGCCACATGTACCAGATAATTCGTGCCTAGACTAGCAATCCGCCCTACTTCCAGTGTCAGTTTCCTGCATTGCATCCGGTTAAAAGAAAACAAGTAGTGTGCCTACAGCAGACTGTTAGGTTTGTCAAAAGGTCGCAAGCTGCCACGTACATGCGCCCTACTCGCCTTAGAAGTTGAGGCTTAGTCCTTGATGAGGTCTGCAGATAGCGCCACCCCCTGTCACTGCCAGTGCCTGGCTTTTCACCACTCCCTAACCATCAAACCACCGAGTGACATTCCCGACTGGTCAAGCCCCCAAGCTTAACGATTGTTAGGCTGGCAGGTATTAGCCGTTTTCAAACATGTGTTGGGTCATCAAAGAACTGATCCTCTGCTCATTAATGAATGAGCAGCTGTCATACGTCCTGGCGCCCGAGACAATTGCCAGGCACAGACACCCAAGCTCTTTCCCTATACTGTGTCGGTGTAAAATATGGCCTGATCAATGTCAACATATAGGAGGATGCATCCACTTAACAATGACGATTTGGTGCGGTGCCGTGGCAATGGCCGTACCACGTGGTTTGCTGTGCAAATGGGCTATAACGTAGTGGAGGGGGGGGGGGCCTTGTCCCCCCACCCAATGCCCCTCCTTCATCCTGAAATGCAAGTCACGGCACCCCTTGGAAAACTCGTACTTATGTAGGCATTGGTATATGAGTAATTTGACCAGAATCACGGTTGAAGGACGAGCGCCGCTCTCGACCCTGGCCTACCCGTACCTATTCGACAACTAACTCCTTCCAATATGACCTAGGTATGAATGCCGCAAAAGATTGCCGAAAGGACGCATTCACAAGCATGGTCTATATGGTGCCATCCGGTGCTAGGGCCCAGTCGGCGCCGTCTACCTCCCCATTTTGAAAGTAACCTACGGATGCTTCTTTCGCAAGCCGCACAGGCCGAGCCACGTGCGTCACACACACTCTTCGATCTACCCGGCTCCCGCTCTTTACCGCAGGCACCTAGAACCCCTATGCCCGAAAGCCACCTAAAGGACTCGCGCTGCCACGCAGGAGGCGCCGTTAGACCTCGGCTCGCGAGCGCTCGGAAGAGACCATGCGGCCCTTTAAGGGGGGGGCGCTTCGCCCCCGCGCAGGAGAGCGGGCGAAAGCAGAGCTAAACAAATTGCCCCTCACTGCAACATAATCCCCACACGCTTGCAGCAGGCCCGTTAACCCTCGGCACCGATGACATTTCTCTCGCGCTGCACAACCCGTGGTTTGTCATCCGGGGGATCAGCGACGCCATCTTGTCTTACGGGGATGGCTTACGAAGCAAAAACGCATTCTAAAACGGCACCCGTGCCTTGCAGCAAGCAAAACCCGCGCACCAACACACAGCAGTAAATCAGCATGTTCTATCTGTACAAGGTGCCCCTAAACTAGCTGCCCCGGCAGCAGGAGCTTAGCATCGTGGATGCCGGCTTCTTGGCGATTTACTCTTAACCTCATGCACCTACCCCTCAACTAATGAAGCGCACAACGGTCAAAATGGTTGCTTTAAGAACCTATGCCCCTAATTAACAATTCTACCTCATAAACGTGAGGTCAGGCACACATAATTTGCCATCTGTGACCGCTTATCAAATGGTTGCTTTAAGAACCTATGCCCCTAATTAACAATTCTACCTAATAAACGTGAGGCCAAGCACCCATCAACAGCGTGTGCGGAGCCCGAACCCGTGTCCTGTAAAGTAGAATTTGAAACTTTTTGCCAACTTATGACACTTTGACAGCGTTTGCAGGACCCGAACCCTTGTCCTGTGAGATCCTTTATAACCCCAGGCACAGGACTTACCACTGAGCTACACCCGAACAAAGTTTGCAATTTCGCCAACTTATGACACTTTGACAGCGTTTGCGGGACCCGAACCCGTGTCCTGCGAGAGACTTTTATTCCCGAGGCACCAGGCTTACCATGAGCTATGGCTCCTGGTGGCGGAAACAAGTATTCAATTCGCCCAGTTATTCTTCTGGCTGAGAACGCGGCCAGCATGGGAGGCGCTGCATGCGAGCGCCTTGCTTCCCTCCCGTTGCCCCCTATATCGCGGCCAAAAGTCATCGGAGTACCGAGTCAGGCTCGCGCTGGTTCAACGCTGCCATTGCCGACACTGCATGAGAGCCGGTTTCTGGACTGGTTCCGTGGAGCTCCCGCTGTAACCATCGAGCGCTCGCAAGGGTCTTAAAATTTTTTGCCAACTTATGACACATCGTTTATAAACCCAGGCACAAGTCTTAAATTGAGCTATAGCTCCTGGTCTGTAATCGCTGGTGAAGGGGGATGGGGGGGCGTGCCAGTGGGGTGGATGGATCAACGGGCTAGGTTAACCCACACAAAGCCCCCGCTTTAGCCCCCCAAACCCGTGGGCCAAAAGAGCCGAAATTTATATCACATTGGCCCCGTCTGCGGGGCTCGCACCTCAGTAACCAGAGGGTCACAGCAAGATGGCCGCGCGGGATGGGATGGGGGGGGGGAGGGGTTGGTTAAAGGATGGCCAGCCGGGCAGAGTTTTGGCGCGAAAGTGCGGCTGTCCATCATTCTCTCCCCCCGATGCCCGACAACCGACACGAAAACCGCACGTGGCCGAAACGACCCACTCGCAACCTGCCGCCCTGGCCTCACTCGCACCACGCAAGAAGCCCCCTGACACCGCTTGCGCCCCCCACACCCATGCCATCCTAGCCACAAGGCCCGTCCACCTGGTCATGCCCAGGGACAGGGCCGGGGTGGGAGGGGTTAGCAAGACTCACCGCGGTATAGCTGATATCTCGAAGAGCACGACGACGCTAAAGGGGGCCCCGGTCGTAATCGCGTGGAGCGGGCAGGCAATACGCGTGTCCGGGCAGGAGCGGCACTCAGGAAGCAGAGGAGGAACTGGGCGAGAGGGACGCCTATGTAGGGGGGGGCTAGCCTCGCCCCCCTAACGGCCCGCCTCCACCTGCACACTCATTGGGAGATCTCCTCCCTGGGCGCGGCCTCGCGCGCGAGGCAGAAGAAGGGGGAAGGCTGCGACGGGCGGCCACTAGAAAGCTGCCCTGCTGATGTCCCACTGCAAGGGACGCGGGCAGCGGCATTCTGTCCCTCAATTGTACCTTTTGCATTAGGCGAAAGACAACACATATTATCCGCCCAAATTCAAAACCACTAGTGAGCCCAAGTGACTGAGTCAGTCAAAACAACCACGAGAACCCAGCAAGACGTAATTAAGAGATCAGAACGGGCGCAAGACGGAAGCCAGATCAATGACGGGAAACCAGCTAAGTAAAGAGGAATCAAGTCTGGGCATTCGGTTTTGGACCTATGAGAAGCAGCCATGTGTTATTGTGTAAAACTCATAAATTCCGGTGCCCAGGATGACATCCCACTTGCTTGGTGAAAGAGGAAAGATTTCCCTCTTTGTCTTCTATAGTACTTTTGGAGTGTCTGCCATTTTAGCAGCGGTAATAAACGCACCGCTGTGGATTTCTATCCACACACCATTCTAGAATAGCGGTATCGTGCATTAAACTTCGAAATGGTGAACTATTTCTTCCATCTCGTTGGTAGTGTATGCTTAGCTTATGTGGCTTCAGTAGAGACAGACTTTGCTTATTCAGCTGAAGAACACATTCACTTGCTCAAATAAAGCTCATACTGACCGCCAAGAATCATCTACATAGTAAAAGGCAAATATTTTAGGATAGTTCAGGTGGTGCCTGTGACTGACATGACCATCTTAAAAATAAGAATCAAGGGTTTGTGTTAACTCCTTAACGAGAGAGTTCAGTGTCTGGCACCTCCATGTCAGTGTCTTGCAGGAACCATGTCTGCGGTTAAAAAAGCTTAAATATTAATTGTGTTATGGCCTCTGAGAGACCGAAAGTGTTTAAGCTGATTATTAAAACGAGGCAAGCTTCCCTTCATCTATTTTATGATTCGAAAGTTAGTTCTTTTCTTGGAGTTGAAGTCACAACGATTGACAGCTAGTCAACTGATCCTTCTGTTCTGGTGGTGCCCTTGACTGCCCAGCTGATAACAGTAGTAATCATGTTATTTCACTTGAACCTTTCTATCTGAAAATGAAACTTGGTGTCATGATTAGTTGATACTCAAAAAAGAGCGGCCGGTGGACTCGACCATTACTTAATTTGTAAAAGGAATACAATAAATAAGTCCAGTTTTCTAAAGCTTTTCATACGACCCTGTCACTGGCACTGCTGAATAACAGGGCTATCTAGTCTTCGCTTCCACCTCACGCCTCTTTCTTCCACCACCCTACACTTGTCTGCCTCTCTTTATCTTAATAATGCAGGTTTTCTTCTGCCGTACATTTTAGCCACTGTTCTCCTAACACTTCCTCCTTCTTTCTCCCTTTTCTGCCTTTCACTCTCCGAATTGGGGCGAAAGTCTAATGTTGAAAAGTAAATGTCCGGCCACTAGTATACGCGCTGGTGCCCTACATCTGCAAACACCTGCACAAAGTAAGCTTTGGTGTCGTGCCTGTCTGTATCCATCGTCCAGTGGAGAGGGCCCAAATTATTCTAGGCCTGTTTGACTCTAGTGTGTGAGTGTGCAGTGGCGGCTCCTCCTCTGAGGCGAAGGAGCGTCACCCCACTGCTCTTTTAAGAGTGCAAAAATGACAAATAAAATTATAATAACAGGACGTTATTATCATTTTATTTTATTATGCGGGAGTCAGGGCGGGGCTGGGCTCTGACGTCAGAGCAGGGGAGGAGTGGTTTACACTCCTCTAAGTGCGTATGAGAGGGCCGGCCAAACTGTCATGCGCACTTGACATGTTCTCCATTGAGCTGTGTTGCACAGCCCTGTGGAGAACATGCCCAGGCTCCCAGGCACTGTTTGAGCGTCCAAACAGGACGGTCAGACCAATCACGAAGCTGCTTCTGCAGGGTTCTGATTGGCTGGGAGAGTCTAGAAGCGGAGTGCTTCTGGTGCATGCAGCAGACATTCCTTCCAGGATAGAGGAGAGATGTGCGGTGACGGGAGAGGCGGCACGGCGGTGAAGGTAAGTTTATTTTATTTTTTCACCCCCCCTCTCACCACCCCCATTCTGAGGCAGCCGCCACTGTGAGTGTGTGATATTACCCAGACTCCTTTATGTTCAAATATTTAACAACCCATTGGTGCTTATTTCACTGCCTTTACCACTTATGCCCTCCTATTTTCAGGGCCTCCAAACCCAAATCAATGTTCTAGAGAGTACTCCTCCACAGCCAGAGGAGCCGGAGCTCTATCTGTAGTGCACACTTGAACCTCTTGTTCGTGTTGCTACATGGTACTTCTTAGCAGCCTAAGAACATGCCCAGGAGGTGGCCAGATCTTAGTGTGTCTTATGCATCACTGGGAATTTCAAACCCTCAGAAACTTTGCAGTAGGCTGGAGACTGGCACCAGAAAATTAATATTAAGAGGGGCCACCTGATTCACATGTTTTCACACACACAGTGACCACATACTATTCGTTCAAAATATGGAACAGCATCAATGCACAGTAGTACAAATGCTGATGAGAGAACCAACTCAGAAAATAAGTAAATACATAATCTGTGAGACAGCAGTGTGAGCAACAGAGCACCGCCAAGCCAGAGCATACATCATTATCATCATCACCATGAACCATTTCTTTACATAAATATTTTTTCATTTGATCTCATCCCCGCTTTAACTTCCAACATGATGCATCAGTGTAGACACAGCAGTTTCAGGCTTTGTAAACCTGCTTACAAGAATGGAGCTATGCCATGATAGAAACGCCCTTTTTGTAGACCAGCTTCCACATGGACCTGGAAAGAGTGCAAAACACATCAAAAACAAGCATTGGCAAAGTCAAAAACAAGCATTGGGAATGCTGCACAGCACTGGCTGCACAGCAACTCCAGATCTGTGGCCCATCAGGCATGGACATCATTTAGGGGTTGCCAGGAGTCGCAGCTGCGACACGTGGCTCAGCCCTTGCTCCCTGTGGCACAGCTGTTGCGACCCCTGGCCTCAGAGGTGGCAAAATCAGTACCAGGAACACAGGGGCAGCTCTTCTTAGTGGATGCTGGTTGGAATTCCACTTGCCTGGTTTCTGTCAATTTTTAATTTATTCAAATAGTCAATAATATTATTCACTATTAGTGTAGTAAAAAACGGAGTACATTAGCTGGAATATGACCAAATCTGGAAGCTAAGGTATGCTATTAAATGTATGTTGTATGCATGCTTGTGGGTGAGAGTGTGTTTCTGTGTACGAGGGTGGAATTGGCTTTATCAATGCTTGTTTTGTCATGTTTTTTGCAAACCCTTTTTATTGAGGAAGCTCCTGGTCTCTAACCAACATAAAAATAAAATTACCTGAGAATAAAAATGTTTTGATCTTGATGTAGCGCTTAAAAGTTTGAAAATTGTAGGGGTGCATTATACTCACTGTTAGTCGGCACCCGCATATAATCAAATGTGTACTCAGGTATTTTGTGTGCAATGTATTACGAATTGTATAACCTATATCGATTTTAATAGAAGTGTTAGCTATGTACAAGCATCTTATGTATATATTGAAGCAATGCATAGAGCTTAGTCCTTTTTTTTGAACAATGTGATGTAAAACGTGTAGATTAGAATTCGTGTCTGTAGACTGTTTAGTTTGACCACACATGAAAGAAAGACGTAAATGTCAATACTGTGATTTAAACCTGCTTGTGTAACCGAAGTAGTGGCCAGAATTCGCATATATCGTTGAGGCGAAAGGCCTGGTATTTTCTTATGTTAGCCAAGGGCAATAGGCCAAAAGGGATTTATTCCAGTAGAGGTTTTAGGCTGTAGTAAATTGCAACTTAAAAGATGTGAAGAATGTCTGCTTTGCATGATCTCACCCCAGGTGCAAGGACAGTTGCTCGTTACTAGAGAAGCTCTTTGTTCACAAATTGACTTATGTAGTAAAAACCAGACATGGGAGTGTATTGGAATGTGCCAATCGTAACTCCTAGTGCGGATGGCGTCTGGGACTCAAGGCCAAGCGATGGACGATGGAACTGGACAGCGCTCTGTGGAAATTTACTGAAAGACGACCCCGCAGAAGAGGAGGCGAAAAGGGCGTGTTCTGGGATTTGGGGTTCTGTATTAGGGACAGCGCCCCGAGGGTGGAGGCAGATCAGAGCAGCCCAGAGCAGAGGAAGGCTAGGCGAAGGGATAGAGGGGGCAACTTAGACAAAGCTCTCTAAGTGAAGTCTTCTTATGAAGTTTCACTCTGACACCTTTTATTCGATGAGGGTCTCAAGGGATTGCTAAGTAGGGATGTCATCTAGTGCAGAGTAGGGACAGAGATGGTATGGTTCAGTGTCCCTAGTATCGACATTTGCTTGGTGGTGTTCTACCTCATGCTTTTAGAGATTGTACTTTTAGTTATTTTTAGCCGTATGCGGATTCTCCGTAGAGTAGCTTTTGTGTTAGTGCCTATGTACTTGTTGTGCCTCGTATTGAGGACTTTGTATCTGCAAATCTTTATGCTGATAATAAAAACCAGAGAGCCAAGAGATTAAGTCTCGAGTCCGTGATTATGGCAATTTGCGAACAGAAATTTTGATAATTGTGTTGTTTTCCCTCCACGCTATTGGGCAAGTAAAAAGGTCCATCTGACCAGAGCGGGTTCCAGTAGATGATTGGGAGATACTAAAATGGGCCGGAGCAGTTGGTAGCAAACGAGGATGGTTTCTTTCTGATAGCGAGGGAAGATTAGATAAGGATAAGTGACCCTTGAGGCCCAAGAGACGATAAGCGATGCTGAATCATCAGATGGCGAGCAGCAGACGGCAGCAGATGAGCATCGATGGCGAGTAGCAGCGCGGCAGAAAGCAGCAGTTCCAGGAGTGAGTATGAACATAATGAGATGTTGTAGATTGCGGTGTTGATTTGTTGTGTGATGTCTTGCGGAGTTGTTGTGTATGTCGTGTGATTGTGAGATCAGGCTGTGAGCGCGCGCAGCCCGGGAATTGTGGTGTAGAAGACACCTGAGATAGATTTTGTTGACCACCCAAAGGAGATCGTGAGGTACCATCGATCACCTGGACCGAGATAGGGGGAGCGAATGCGTGTGTGTATGGCAACTTAACGCTGGTCGTGGGTTGTGGTGTGCAGATCGGAGTGTTAGTAACCTATCAGAGGCGAGTTGTCTGGCCGGACGGGGGCAGACGGGCGCCAATTGAGGTCAACAAGGTCGAGAGACTGTGGACGAACAGTCAGAGGCTGTGGACGGACAGCCTGAGAAGTAACTTAATTGGTTATTTCAGTGTGTGAATGGGACGTGAGTAAGCGTGAAACGAGTTTGGAGAAGGGAACTGCTGCGAACGAAGGAAGGTGACGTCAGAGAGTGTCGCGCTGTGATAGGCCGGTTGGTGTGAGTCGCGCTGTTATTGGAGGATTCGAGAACAAGAAGTAAATAGAGCGCGAGATCGAATTTGCTCATTATGAAGTGCCTTAGGGCTTTGCGAGAGTTGTGTAGAGGCGATAAGCATGTGGTTGTTCGTGGGGGAGAAGAAGCCCCTCCCGAGGATACCCCGGCACATTACATGGCACAGAATGTGGGGTTACATACTATAGTTTGGATTGAGAATTGGCACAAGATGACACAAGGTGAAGGGGAACTAGCTTTCCCGAGGTATGGCTCATTTAGACTAGCAGTGCTGTACCAACTGAAGACGGTGATGGGGTCCTTAAGACCCTTGCCAAGACCAGCACAGTTCGAAGCATTACATGCGTGGATAAGAGCAGCGCATGATAAGGAAAAGGGAAGAAGTCAGGAGAGGATGAGGAAGTCGATTAGGGCATTTCAGGATGCCAAGTGGGACGCAGCGGAGAAAAGATGGAGAGTGCAGACAATTGAGGAAGCGAAACTGTATCCCGTAATAATAGATTCGACGGGGATACGCCATGTGAAAGCACAGGAGAAGGCACAAGAGGAAGATAGTGATTCCGATGATGGGGTATTGCAAAGATTGTTAGACGAGAGACCACCCCCTTATAATCCAGATGAAGCGGATGATAGGTGGGGTGAGAGGGGAGACTCTAGGAGGGTAACAATCCAGCCTGAGACCCGAGTGGAAGGGTTGGTTTCGTTTGAAACCGCGAGTTCACAGGGTCAGTCTGAGGCTAGTGGGAGGACTGAAAGAGAGATGAGGTTACCGGATGCCTTAAGGGTACCGGTCACCATTGGACCGATTGTGTCGATATACAGTCCGGAATCAGAGGAAAGAGAGAGGTCAGAACGAGTGGCAGAAAGAACGAGGAGAGAAAGCGGGGAAAGTGAGTTGGAAGGGGCAACTGCCCGACCTCCAAGCCCTGTACAATGGAGTACACCATTAGCAGCGGTATCAGACACATCTAGGGGCGAGGAAGACCAGAGATCGGAGAGGCCGAGGACTCTGATGGAGTCGAGATCAGATTTAAGGTCATGGGTACCGCCAAAGAAGCAGATGTGCTGGAATATGGGCAAAGCGGGGACAACTCCAGTTGCCTTTCAGAGCCCTTCTGCTCCCATAGGACCACCAGAAGAGAGGAGGGAGAAGGAGCCAGAATGTGAATATGATGAGGGACGTGGAGCAAGTTGTCAGGTGTTGAAAGGAGCCTTGAAGGCAGGGATGATAGACGTAGTGAGGCTTAAGGCAGAGGCAGATGAAATTATATATGGAAGTTTACCTCTTGAGAGGATAGTATCCTACAATCCAGATGACCTGTTTTTCGTGGCGAAGGATGTGACGCGGAAAGCACGAATGGCACACGAGAAATTGAGGGGATTGGCGAAGGAATATGGTGTGGATCTGTCCAAGACTAGAGCGTTGCAAGGAAGCCATAGGATGCATTATACAGAGCGGGAGCTAGAGGAGAAGAGGGTTGTTGGACTGAGATCACATACTAGAGAATTGGTCCTAGCCATGCGGCCATGGTTGACGCTTGATAAATGGGAAGAGAAATGGTCAAAGAAAAAGACCCCAAGGGGAGCGGAAGGAGGAACTCCGGCAGAGGGGTTGCTATTAGCTAAGACCTTTCCCCTTAGGGAAGTGGCGAATGGAGGATATGTGCATGTACCATGGAGCAGGGGGGATTTGGCATCATTTACAAATGATTTTCCCAGGCTCAGGGAGAAGCCTGCAGAGTGGTACAAGCAAGTTGAGCGTTTTGTTAAGATTTCGAAGGTGTTGTGGATAGACCTGAACACCTTATTCGATATTGTGGTTCCAGGGGACCTGTGGAACGCGTGTAAAATTGCTGTTGATTGGCCGGACTATGAGCCTGATAGGAACATGATTACAAATGGTCCGTCGCCCGTAGTGATGAGGCTGTACGATAAAGTAATTACCTGGTTGAAATCGAAGGTTTCACCCCAAGACATTGATTGGGTGAAGATAGACAGGACGGTGCAGGAGCCAAAGGAGACAGTACATGAATTTTATGAGAGACTTTTGAAGGCTTTTAAGCAGTACAGCGGCCTAGATGAGCTGGAAACGAAGGACATGGGACAGTTTGTGTCTAAGTTCGTGCTGGGTTTGAAGCCCGAGGTCAGTCTCATGATACAGCAGCATTTGATCTGTTGGCAGAATAAGCCCGTAGATGAGATCTTGCGGTATGCCAGGTACTGCACGGATGAGATTGAGTCCAAGCACAAGAAGATGAAGGATAACCTATTGCTCATTCAGATGCAAGCTGCTCAGGGACCGCCGAATGGGGGTCCGGTGGTGCGGAGACAGGGAAACTATCAGACAGGGAATCAGAATATGCAGGGTCAGGGAAGGCCGAGGCCCGTTGACCCTAGGACAGGCATAGATGTAGCGATCTTGAAGAAGACGACTGCTTGTCACCAGTGTCACCAGGTGGGACATTGGAGGTGCGAGTGTCCCTTGAACCCCTATAATCAACCGCAGATGGAGGGAGGAATGGGTCAGGTCCCTGGGGCGGAACAGGTACAGACGGTGACTGTACCGAGAATGATGCAAGGGGGGACCGGCGTCTCGCAGGTGCAGGTTCCCCAGCCACCCAGGATGCAGAACATACAGCAGGGAGCTCGGACTTATTTGCAGATGCCCATGTTCGAAGCGGGAGAAGAGAGGGATGCAGATTTGCTGGCGCAGCTAAGTTTAGGTCAGGATGATGATTGCATACTTAGGGCTATTCTAGAGGTAGATCAGAGAGGACCCTTTGTGGAAGCAGAACTCGATGGACACCCTACTACCTTTTTGGTAGATACGGGGGCTACCAGGTCAACTATAAGATCAGCAGTAATTCCGGGGGTAGCCCTTTCGGGGGAATGCATACAAGTGGTTGGAGTGGCGAACAAGAGGCTAGTGAGCCCCTTAACGGAACCGATTCCAGTCAGGATAGGAAACTTTAGGGATCGTCATCAGTTCGTGGTGTGCGACTCTAGTCCTGTTTGTTTGTTGGGAAGAGATTTGTTGTGTAAGCTCAATTGCACAATCTACTGTACCCCGAAAGGAGTAGAGGTACAGACAAGAGATGATGACGCGACCTTTAAGGTTGCAAATCAGCGGGTGTGCGTGGAAATGTACCCGGCTTTGACAGTGGAGGAGCTTCCACCGGATTTGAGGGAGTCTGTATCGACCGATGTGTGGGATCTAAGCGGAGAGGAGATCGGCTTAGTCAGGGGAGTGGAACCAGTGAAGATACAGGTTAAGCCAAACGCGGAATTCCCGAGAACACCTCAGTATAAACTGTCGCCTGAAACAATTGCAGGGATTAAACCTGTGATCGAGTCTATGATTAGGCAGGGAATACTGGTGGAGATCATGGGTAGTCCGTGTAACTCACCCATTATGGGATTGCAGAAACCAAGTGGGAAGTTCAGGATAGTGCAAGACCTGCGGAAAATAAACGACATAGTTGTTCCATGTTGTCCAGTGGTACCGAATCCATCTGTGATACTGTTCCAGATCCCATGCGAAGCTGGATGGTTCACAGTGATTGACTTGTGTCAGGCATTCTTTTCGATTCCCCTACATGAAGAGAGTAGATTTCTTTTTGCATTTAGGCTAGAGAATCGTATATTAACATGGTGTCGTATCCCACAGGGGTATACGGAGAGCCCGTCAATTTTTAATCAGCTCTTAAAGAAGAATCTTGAAGGCCTCGTGTTGCCGAAAAACTCTGTTTTGGTGCAATACATTGACGATCTGCTTGTCGCGTCAGAGACAGAAGACGCTTGCAGGGTTGATACCATTGCGTTGTTGAATTTCCTGGGAGAGAATGGTCACAAGGTGTCTCCAAACAAGTTGCAATACTGTTTACCTGAGGTGCAGTATTTGGGGCACAGAATTGAAAAGGCTAAAAGGAAGGTGTCTCCAGATCGCATTGACGCGATTCTGAGAATGCCAGTTCCCTCGACGCAGAGGGAAGTTAGAATGTTTTTGGGAATGGTGGGCTATTGCCGCCAGTGGATCCCAAACTTTTCCTTTGAAGCTAAGCCTTTACAGCGGCTGACGCGAAAGGATGTAAGTGATCCGGTACCATGGGACGACGACTGTTTGAAATCATTTCTGAGGCTGAGAGAAGCCTTATGTAGCGCTCCTGCGTTGGGAATGCCGGATTACAACAAGGCATTTGCATTATTCTGCCGCGAAAGAGAAGGTTGCGCATTAGCAGTGTTAACCCAGAATCATGGAGGTGTCCGTAGACCAGTTGCTTATTTCTCAGCTACTTTAGATCCAGTAGCTTCTGCGTTGCCCGGATGTCTCAGATCCGTTGCGGCAACGGGTGTCAGCATCGAGAGATGTGAGAGCATTGTGATGGGTCATCCTCTTACTGTACATGTGCCGCACTCTGTTGAACTGTTGATGACTAGGACTAAAACACAGCACCTCACGAATAATAGGCTGACTCGTTATGAGCAAGTTATCCTTGCAGCCGATAATGTGACATTGAAGAGGTGTGCTGTTTTAAATCCTGCTACATTGTTACCTGTTCCTATTATAGATGATAATGAAGATTGTGAGGACCATGATTGTCTCGACGTTACGGAACTATGCACCAAACCGAGACCTGACATTGTCGATGAACCACTTCCAGTTTCAGATGAGATTTTCTTTGTGGACGGTTCATGTTTAAGAGACAGTGTCGGTCGATTGAGAGCAGCGTTTGCTGTATGCACCATCACGGGTGTGGTTGAAGCCGCTTGTCTAGAAGGAGTACACTCCGCGCAGGTGGCTGAGCTCATTGCCTTGACTCGTGCCTGTTTGGCAGCCGACAAGATCCGTGTAACTATTTACACGGACAGCCAGTATGGGTTTGGTGTGGTTCATGACTTCGGACAGCTATGGTCCCAGAGAGGGTTTATGACGTCTTCAGGTTCCCCTATAAGAAATGGTGAACATGTACGGAAACTGTTAAAAGCATTGCAAGGTCCTGATGAAATTGCTGTTGTTAAATGTGCTGCCCACACAAAGGGAAATGATTTCGTCTCGTTGGGAAACAACTACGCTGATGAAGTAGCCCGATTCTGTGCAGAACAGGGATGCAACTTCACTGAGACCTACATGGAGGCAACTGGGGAGGAGAGGGTGTATGGTCCGATGTTAGCTATGGCAGACTCATGGGAGGAACTGAAACAGCTTCAGGAAGGGGTCTCGGATCAGGAACGTGACAGCTGGATACGAGCTGGATGTGAGAAGGGAGATGTGGATATATGGGTTTCGAATGATGGACGAGCGGTGTTGCCGGAAAGTTTGTTGAATCCTATGGCAAGGTTGATACATGGTGCTGTACATCTGGGTAGGGATGCCATGATGAGAGTGTTTCGTCAGACTTGGTACAACCCGAAGTTTCGTGCAGTGGCTGAAACTGTGTGCCAGAGGTGTGTCACTTGTCAACAGATGAATGTGGGGAAAAGAACCGCTGTGACGTTGAGCCACATAGGGAGGTCAGGGGGACCTTTCAATAGGATGCAGCTGGATTTTGTCGAAATGCCGAAGTGTAATGGGTTGAGGTACATATTAGTGATAGTATGTGTCTTTTCCAGGTGGGTGGAGGCGTACCCTACACGCAGATGTGACACACTCACAGTAGCGAAACTATTATTGAGAGAACTCATTCCAAGGTACGGGTTCCCGACGTCCTTTGAATCGGACAGAGTAACTCATTTCCACAGCGAAGTTATGAAGTTGCTTTGTGCTGCTTTGAATATAGACCAGAAGTTACACTGTAGCTATAGACCAGAAGCTTCAGGGATAGTGGAGCAGGTGAATGGAACTCTGAAGGCTCGGATGGCGAAAGTGTGTTCGTCTACGTCTCTGAAATGGCCTGACGCATTACCTTTGGTCCTTATGAGCCTCCGAAGTGTGCCTGATAGAAGGACTGGGTTGTCTCCCCATGAAATCCTCATGGGAAGAGCGATGCGTTTGCCTGCAATACCTGCTACTGCTCTGATAAATATCACTGATGATATGATCCTGGACTATTGTAAAGGCCTTGCTGACGTGGTCCGTTCTGTGTCTCAGCAGGTGCAGACAGCAACGGTTCCAGCTGCGAGTGACCGGTGCCACGACTTGGACCCAGGCGATTGGGTCCTAGTCCGAAAGCACGTGAGGAAGAGTTGTTTGGATGCTAGGTGGCGCGGCCCTTTCCAAGTGATCCTTGTCACGAACACAGCTGTTAAGTGTGGAGGTTTACCGAACTGGGTGCATGCTTCTCATACCCGTAGAGTTCCAGCACCCTTGGAAGATACAGCCCCTCTCGAGAACAAAGATCCCGGTGAGCCGACCGAGCCTCCTGAGAGGGATAGTCAAGCTGTAAGGGTTGCTGAAGCGGCTGATGGTGCACTGAATCGTATTGGGGAAGCGCGTGAAAGAAGTACTGACCCAGAAACCGGCGAAAGAGCAAGAGGTGCAGTGGGTAGTACAGAATCAAGTTCTGCCGAAGAAGAGGAGGTCAGTGCACAGGGTATCGAAGGGAAGACCGGAGGTGTTACCGAAGCAGAAAGGGTTTGGCCCGCAAGACAGAACCGGGTAAACCTGAGGTTGGCTCCGGACACAGACCTTGCACCAGTTTCGGAAGAGCCAGAAGAAGAATCAGGTGACGAGGAGAATCCTCAAGGTGGTGTGAGAAGGTCCAAGAGAACTCGAGTGCCAAGTCGGAAGTACGCTTCACCAGAGTGGGCATATCAAGTGACTGATGCCAGGGTTACCGAGCACGGGAAGGTTGAGGTCGATGACATTGGTCAACAGTGTCCCGCTCCAGAGGGTGGAAGTGTTGCTGAAGGTTCCGGGATTGGAGATCGAAGGAATTTTGACGATTCATATTCCGAGTCCGCCATTCCTAAGTGTCATTCGAGGTATGATCTTGGACAATTTGGAGTTCCCGACGTTCACGACTGTGCCAGACCCACAAGAACTGATCATTCTTAAGCTCGAAATATTGCAGGGAGTCTTGGAACTGTTGGGACCAGCGCTTATGTTAGATTGATTTGAGAAGGTTGCAAGCAGAGAAGAAGATAACCTAGATCCGAGCGGAAGAAGAACAAAATTAGGGATTTTTCCGTTATAGAACGAAGAAAAGTAAGGGAGGTTTGCCTAAGTTCACGAAAGAAACACTGATGAGAAAGAGACTTACCCTTTCAGAAACTGTATTGGACACTGAGTATATTCCGAAGATGGCAGATCCTGCAAACCCACACCGTAGGGCTAAATTGATAATAGGCACATTGATAGGAGTTGTGGTAGTCACCATATTTGCGGTAGTGATAAGTTCATACATGGTGGCTCACAGGCAAGAGGGGAAGGTTCAGGGAGCACCCACACCTATTACCCCAGGGCAGAGTGGTGTCAGCATTAGAGAACAGGAAACATCGAAGTTGAGGGATGATCGCAGACTCCACGTGGATTTGTCCAAGGGTGATTTCAAGCTTAATGCGTATGCAAGGTTGCTGTATGAGTATGTTGATGCGATGGATGTGAAGGATTGCTATGTGTGTATGCAGTTGCCTGCTTCAGTGGATGAGGGTATCAAGTATCATCATCTCCCATTGACATATGGGATTTCTTGTAGTTTATTACTCAGTTTATTTTATGACAGGAGACAGTTCGAGTATTTCTTTTCAAATTTTGACACGGTACTTCCTGAAGTTCCAGCAATCAAGCATTTGAACAAATATGATTCTAGCAAGAAAGAGGACAGACTCCTAAAGTATTTTAGACCGACTATGAAGTTGGATACGGCGCATGCTCACAGGAATAACCTGACATGTGCGTTGTCTGAGATAGAGAAGAAATTCATAGACCAGGTAGAGGACAGATACAGACAGTTGACCCAGACACGACACACCAGAGATAGTCCAGTAGATTGGACAGACGAGGAGAGGGCTCACAGATCCAAGGGAAGTTATGGACCAATAGCGTTAGATGAGGTACAGAGAGGGAATTTGTGTATTGGACGGCCTCAATTCGATACGGATAAGGTTGCAGTAGGACATAGCACTTGTTCTCAGACCTTCACAGTGGAAGCTTCTGCTAAGAATTTTATGGTAGGTCCAGTAGAGGTAATTCCGACAGTATATTATGTATGTGGGAAGAATGCTTATGTCAGGCTACCTGCGAATTGGTATGGCATATGCTATTTGGCTATTATATTCCCGAAGATCTATCACACCGAGGACTTGGAGTTGTTAGAGACGAAGCGACAGTCTAGGAAACGTAGGGCTACGAACGCCGGTGCAGTGATTGGGGACATATACGGAGCAATGATACCTAGTATGGGTGTGGTGTTGAATGATGTGAAGATTAGGAGGTTGGCGACTGTGGTTGATGAGTTGTCTATGAACACGGCGAGATCTTTGTTGTTGGTGGCTGGAGAGATGTTGTCGATACGGAATATGGTTATGCAGAATCGCCTTGCTTTAGACGTATTACTAGCAAAAGAAGGCGGAGTCTGCAAATTATTGAAGGTTCAGGAATGCTGCACATATATTCCAGACAACACGAAGGAGATAGGGAAGTACATAGATAACATCACGACTATTCACAAGGAGATTATGGATTTGACGGAGGAGAATGTGTGGGAGAAGATTGGATTAGGATTTGGAAGAGTGGGAACTTGGTTTGCGAATTTGGGAAGAGGATTTCTGGGATCAGTGTTGAAGCCGATTATCATTGCTGTGGTTTGCGTGATTTGTTTGTGGGGATGCGTGAAGGCATGGAAGTGGTATCAAGGAGGCAAGGTTGAAAGGGCTCTTAAGGCAAACGAGAAAAGGATGGCGAAGCTCCAGGAGCAGCAATATGAGAGTCTTAAGAAACTGGAGGGAGTTCGACATGGCAAAGTTATGACTAGCGCGGTCTAAATCAGTTCTAAAGAAGAGAAATGTAATGGTGTGATGACGGATGTCATCAAAGGGGGGAACTGATGTAGCGCTTAAAAGTTTGAAAATTGTAGGGGTGCATTATACTCACTGTTAGTCGGCACCCGCATATAATCAAATGTGTACTCAGGTATTTTGTGTGCAATGTATTACGAATTGTATAACCTATATCGATTTTAATAGAAGTGTTAGCTATGTACAAGCATCTTATGTATATATTGAAGCAATGCATAGAGCTTAGTCCTTTTTTTTGAACAATGTGATGTAAAACGTGTAGATTAGAATTCGTGTCTGTAGACTGTTTAGTTTGACCACACATGAAAGAAAGACGTAAATGTCAATACTGTGATTTAAACCTGCTTGTGTAACCGAAGTAGTGGCCAGAATTTGCATATATCGTTGAGGCGAAAGGCCTGGTATTTTCTTATGTTAGCCAAGGGCAATAGGCCAAAAGGGATTTATTCCAGTAGAGGTTTTAGGCTGTAGTAAATTGCAACTTAAAAGATGTGAAGAATGTCTGCTTTGCATGATCTCACCCCAGGTGCAAGGACAGTTGCTCGTTAGTAGAGAAGCTCTTTGTTCACAAATTGACTTATGTAGTAAAAACCAGACATGGGAGTGTATTGGAATGTGCCAATCGTAACTCCTAGTGCGGATGGCGTCTGGGACTCAAGGCCAAGCGATGGACGATGGAACTGGACAGCGCTCTGTGGAAATTTACTGAAAGACGACCCCGCAGAAGAGGAGGCGAAAAGGGCGTGTTCTGGGATTTGGGGTTCTGTATTAGGGACAGCGCCCCGAGGGTGGAGGCAGATCAGAGCAGCCCAGAGCAGAGGAAGGCTAGGCGAAGGGATAGAGGGGGCAACTTAGACAAAGCTCTCTAAGTGAAGTCTTCTTATGAAGTTTCACTCTGACACCTTTTATTCGATGAGGGTCTCAAGGGGTTGCTAAGTAGGGATGTCATCTAGTGCAGAGTAGGGACAGAGATGGTATGGTTCAGTGTCCCTAGTATCGACATTTGCTTGGTGGTGTTCTACCTCATGCTTTTAGAGATTGTACTTTTAGTTATTTTTAGCCGTATGCGGATTCTCCGTAGAGTAGCTTTTGTGTTAGTGCCTATGTACTTGTTGTGCCTCGTATTGAGGACTTTGTATCTGCAAATCTTTATGCTGATAATAAAAACCAGAGAGCCAAGAGATTAAGTCTCGAGTCCGTGATTATGGCAATTTGCGAACAGAAATTTTGATAATTGTGTTGTTTTCCCTCCACGCTATTGGGCAAGTAAAAAGGTCCATCTGACCAGAGCGGGTTCCAGTAGATGATTGGGAGATACTAAAATGGGCCGGAGCAATCCAAAAAGGCATACACTGCCATAGTAGACCATGGCACTAAAGGTAACTACTTTGTTTGTGGATGTGCTCGTTGTGAAACAACAGAATATTATCGCTCAAAGTAAAGTTAGCCAATGGCTGGAGTGGGCTGACTCATTGCCCCACGCGATATGCTGTAGTGGGTAGAAGGAAAATATGAATGACACAACAGATCATTGGAGGAAGAGGTCTGTCTGAAATTTTCATTTGACATTTTAGTAAAATCAAAATGTCTTTGCTAAGGCCATTTCTTAAAAGGGATGGGCTCTCTGGTGATAAGAGCTAAAAGGATTTAGGTCATGCTGGGGGGGAAAACAGAAATAAGATAGGAAAAAAAGTGGGTGGCAGAAAATAAAACAGAGAACACAGAAGTGATGTAGGACGTTTGCACAGGAAACAAAAGCAGAGTAGAAGGGGGGCTCGATTACAGGTCATATGGAGAGGATTGCGCCAGGATATTGAGAGAAAAGGTTTTTAAAAAGCTCCAGATGTTTTCACATTGCAAACACGTCACAGTCTGCCCAGGAACATGTCCACGGCTCCTGGCAAACAGCATTCTGCTTGCAGGTCAGTGGCCTCCACACTGGTACTTTTTACAGCTCTTTGTTGTCATTTGATGCCACCTCATAGTAACTCCCTCAGGCGTCTGCCTTATTCCCAGAGATTCTCTCATGCCCATGTTTGGCAAATAGATATATTTTAACGATGGAGAAAGGCAGCAAACAAAAAGACTGTGTTCAGTCTGGCAACTGCAGTTTGCATGGTCTCAAATGGTTTAACAAATTGAAATTGCATTCCACACTGCAAGCAATGGTACGCCTTGAGAATCAGTAACAAAATGGAGCTTGGTCTCCTACCTTGTGAATCTAAATGCTGTGCAACAGTGGTTTGCCAAAGCGCATGTATTCTCACAAAATATCAGAGATGGGGTAGCTTCCATTCTCAATCTGTAAATGAACTACAGTTTTCTGGCTAGCTAGTAAGGGCTGCTTATCATTCTTCATCCTCCATGTGACGGGGAGCACCCCTCTCTTTTAGCACAATGCCCCACATACTCCTTTAATGCCCCGTAATCCCAGTGTTTTGCAGGATATACAAGAGGTTCTGAAATGGAGGTCTGCTGATCCAAAAAGGCCTATTTTCTCAGCCTTTCATACTCACAGACAACACCCAGTGGGCCACAAACTAGCCATTCTTGTCTGAACCCCTGGGTAGCAGGCTACAAATAACTGTTGACCTGGAGTGAGCGATGATCAAACTTACTTGTGAGCTGATGTGAAACAGCACTGGTTGCACAGCAACTCCACATCAGTGGCCCATCAGGCATGGACTCCATTTAGGGGTCGCCAGGGGTCGCAGCTGCGACCCTTGGCTTGCCCCTTGCTATCCCTTGCACAGCTTTTGCGACCCCTGGCCTCAGAGGTGGCAAGATCAGGGCCTGGAAAACAGGGGCAGCTCTTCCCAATCGACGCTGGTTGGAGCTCCACCTGCCTGGTTTCTGTCATTTTTTAAATTATAGAAATAGTGAATAATATCATTCACTATTAGTGTAGTAAAAAAGGAGTACATTCGCTGGAATATGACCCAATCTGGCAGCTAAGGTAAGTAAAATATGCTGTTAAATGTATGTTGTATGCATGCTTGCGGGTGAGAGTGTGTGTCTGTGCGTGAGAGGGTGTGAATGTGTTAGTATGTGTAAACATGTGTGCATGAGTCAAAGTAAAGGTCAAATGGCATGCAATGTCACTTCCGCTACCCCTGGCTTTTTGGGCGAATTGACGTCCATGCCATTAGGTCCAGCTGATCTTAGCAAACAACATCAAGGTTGTGTAGAATATGAGAGGTAAGCAGCTAAAGTGCCAAGTGCTGCCATTGTTATTTGTATTTATACATTACAAAAGGGGGCATAGCCTGACATTGTGACCCATGCCCCACACAAGCTTATGACAGGCCTAGGCAAGCAGGAAAGATAGCCTCGCTTGTTTTGATTCTGGGGGTTCTATTACTGTTAAGCATGTTGATTATTAATCATTATTATTGTTAAATAATTCATGTGTAATAGTTATACAGTTGCATACATGCCAATTGGTTGAAAAGCACACATTTGCAAAAGTCAATGATTTGTTGTGTTTTTTCCAGGTTGCATTCACATTTCTCTTTGATTTGGAAGCTCTTCTGAAGATCTGGTGTTTGGGATTTACTGGATATATTAGTTCATCTCTTCACAAATTTGAGCTTTTGTTGGTAGTTGGAACAACTCTGCATATTTATCCAGATCTATATCACTCGCAGTTCACATATTTCCAGGTAACGTGCTAAATATTACATTATGTTGACTCACTTGAAATGTATAATCCCTTACATCCATGTGCGATAGGTTAAAAAAACTTAAAGGGTTTAGCCTTCCTTTAAAGAGGATTGAAATTGGACAAAATTGAGTTAAATGTGTATTGAGTGGATTTCTGTGAAATTAACAGGTTATTTTCCATTTAAATTAAAGTGGAAGTAATACTCCAAAAATGAGGTAAAATCACTTCACTACACAGGAAACCCACACCTGTTGATGCCAGCAAAAGGTGGTACTCAGACCCCACCTTCAAAAGTGAAAAAACATGCAGACGTATGGTGGAAAGTGTTATTTACCATTGATGACCCAGCTGAAGATACTATTTCATTACCATTGAATAACCAAGTTTCCCCTTTAAACCCTCTCCAAGGGTAGTGACAGCAAGCCGTCACTTTCAACCGCAAAAATCTTTATTCGGAATAAAAATCCATAAAAGAGAGCACAAAGCATAAACATACAGTACTAATAAAAAAGGAAATAAAAGCATGCCAGATTTAGACCATTAAGTTGTCAGTTTGAGAGTACATAGTGGTCTGAACTATTCGTGATGTGTGTGCAAAATTCACATAACAATTTAAAAACATAAATTATCGTCCTGAGATTGTCGAATCATGACCATACAAAGTGTGATCACAAAGATATTCCAGCAGCATCAACATTACAAAAAATAAAAGCTGTGAATAAAGTGACAAGATTAATAATAATTGAAACTCAGTTCATCCATGAGACATCTAAAATGCATGAAAGACATAGGGGCCCTTCACGACAAAATTCCGCACCCTGTAATGTTAATCCCATGGGTATGAGACCAAGCGTAAATAAAAGGCACATCCATGATCAATGATACAGCTATCAGGAGGCCAGCCTTTTTTTCTGAGCCTCCACATATTCAGTAAGAATTGAGAGAAGGAAAAAATGACAGATTGTTTTATATTCATTTCTAAAGACACGGATTGCTGTGCCACAACTTCTGAAACCCAAATTGTGGCAACGTGGTAAAATCAATTTACTTCTAAACCTGACATAGGATGGGGAAAAGATTGATACATGGACAATGGTTTTGGATTCCTCAGGACAGAAAGGTCAGTTCTTATCTGTTATACTGGATGCATGCAACCATTTGGTGGTGACTAACCGTAGAGGCAGGGTCCCAAACCAAAACTTAATGTAAAGTGTTTTGACTTTCGGAGGTTCAATCTTATCATTGTATCCCTCAGCAATGTAGCTATCTTTGTGTTCTAGGAAGTCAGTGATGAGGGAGCCCATTCTAGCAGTGCCAATGTTGAGTCAACAGTGTACTGCCAGTATAGATACTTAGGCATTTTTTTCGAGATCCCTAGAGCTTCCTTGGGAGTAAGCCCCAGGTTGCCACACCCTATCTCACTCAACTGACGTTGACCATATCTAAACCAGGGAATTCTGGAAGCACCGGGCAGCCTTAAATCATCCTCCAGGTCCTGTCGATATGGCATCAGTGTTGGGGTAGCCCAGATCCTGGGCCAATACAGTTTTGGTTGAGGCCCACTTTATTAGCGAGAGGTTTAAGACCCACATCAATCTGCAGGGGAATAAGAGGGGTGCATGCAGAAGGCTGGTGAGGTGTCATAGGAGCCTATTTTCAATTTTTTCCAGGCTTCCGGTGTCCATGCTACCCACAGTTCCCCACCATAAAGAGGAACCCCGAGCATTTGGAGTACCAGGTCAAAAGCTGATCGGGGATCCACGAAAACCACATAAAGACACCCTCATCCCAAGATTATTTGTTTCCAGTAAATCAGCTGGCAGTGAAACTAATGCCGTCCCTAAACCCACCTTGCATTGGGTGTCAGCAAATCCACATCTATCATCTAATCTTGTAGCCTCTCAAGTATAATCCGACTAAATACTTTCTGTGAGCTGCAATCAGTCTGATAGGCCTGTAGTTCCTGTGAAGATAACTTGACCCCTTTTTTAATAATGTGGTAATCTCTGTCCCAGCCCATGAGGATGGCATGAAAGAAATCCTCATTATGCAGTTAAAGTACAAAACGGCTATAGGGGCTCCAGATAACCTTCTCGGCTATAAAGAGGTCCCCGGGTATTTTATCCAGTTCTGCAGCTTTATTCTGTGATAGCCAATCAATAGCTTTATTAACTTCATCGACTGTAATTGCCGTGGCTTCACAACCTTCAGAAGTGATGGCTAAATAACCATGAGCAGTACAGATGTGACCATTGGCCAAAGATTTACCACTATACTCACACAAAGGAAAATCCAAAGTAGTATCAGTAGAGTAAAGTTTGGAAACATGGTCTACCCATGCAGATGCAGATATGTTGCTATCAGTGAGTTTGTTAGTATAGGGGTGACTGTTTGCTTGTATTTGCCAGAAGGAACACTGATCTTTCCTCTTGACAGCATTTAACATGGCCTCCCAGTTAGCAAACATCCAGTTTTTCTTAGCTTGTTTAATAACATCTTTATAGCAGGGCCTAGCTGCATGTTTCTGGCTCCCGTTTCCACCCTTAATATCAGTGGAGAGGGCTCGCCTCACAGGTCTGCAAGATTTGGAGTACCAGAGATCCTTTTTCTCTCTCTTGGGCAAAGCCCGACATTCAAATAAGAACTGGTTCCTGAGGGAAGAAAACATAGCATTAAGGAACTCACTAATGTTCTCCAAGGAGTCTGTATGCAACAGGTTCCATCCCTCTGCCTGGACCACCTCTACGCTGTAGGTAACCACCTCATAGAACTGACTTACAAAGGCTGGAGAGTCAGCCACAGAGCTCCAATTTAACCTGCTGCAATTGCTTGAGACTATAAGCCTTCTGTCAAGAGGTTCCATAGGGGAACCAGGGCTACTGGGTTCAAATGATCTCAAGATGAGGCTCAGGGCATAATGGTCACTATGATAAGGATGTACCACATTCATTTCGATCAACATAGGCCACAATCTAAGCTCAAGCAGGATGTTGTCTATGAAGCTGGTCCTATGCTGGATGTTATATTTGTGCCTCCCCTCTTTGTATGAGAGTGATCTTCCATTGCATGCTCTAATGCTGTTTTTTAGTGTGAAAGCATTTAATTGAAGTACTGCCGCTGTCCACTTCTTGAAGGGTGGAAGTGTCAGTGCCAGGACCAACCAAATTGTATCCTCCTCCCCAGTCAGGTTCTCAATGCCCAACGGCTCAAAATTACAGTTGAAGTTACCCTGCACTATTTTGAGACAACCTACAGGGAGGGTTGCCAGATGGGCATTGATCAATAATGGATAATTCATTAATACCCCCATGCCCACAGTATACATTATAAACACACCACAAAGAAGCTTCCAATGGGAACTGCAAAAAAACACACAGGACATCATGCAATCCTAAGTCAATAGTTTTAGACTCGCATTGAAGGGCAGATATTATCCAGGCTGCCAGTCCCATGGATGGCCGCCCTTTCCCTGAGGTTATTGCAGTTAAATTAAAGCAAATGAACAGTGGGTAAAACTGTGGAGTCAGAACCTGTGTCTCCTGGACAAAACATATGTCAAATTCAAATGTAGTAATGAATTGGCATCAATCTGAGCACAGCAGCTTACACACCAAGCCAGCAAGGTTCCAAGAGAGTACATTAGTGTCTGGGACCAGCCGCGGTCCTTGCAGGTAGCAGGGGTGGGGCCGTGTAAGGGGGGATTTAAAGGGATGATTCAGAGGGAAAATTATTTATTTATTTCATTTTCCCTCTGCATCGTCCCTCAAAATCCCCCCTTACATGGCCCCACCGCTCCACCGCTGTTGCCTGCATGGATCACGACTGTCTTGGACAACGAGATCTGTAGACACACTGAAGGTTTGCAAGACCGGCCTCTTGGGGGCAGGGGGACAGCTGCCTCATCCGGACCCAGCGATTGTCAGTCCAACTCACTTCCAGTGGCGAAAACCTGTTATGAAATGGAATACCCAAATCCGACCTCCGGGGCACAAGTTCTGTGTATGGGGTTGGTGGTGGAACCAAGTTGTATTTTAGGTGCCTGTATAAGAAACCCAATGGCAAAATATTGACTGCCCCATCATTTGGCAATCTCATCTGACGGCTCAAAATGTATTTGGCTATGAATGGACTTTTAAATATACTTTGTCAAGAGTTTTATTACAGTGTAACAGTGCCATATAAACAATTAAATTAATATCTCTTTTGCCTGCGGATTTTGTCTTTCCTTGTCCATTAAGGCCCTATTTGTGAATTTATAACGCATGGAATTCTATGTCACATGTATTAAGCCATGCCCTTATTTACAAAGGTCACATCTGGTGCCGTATTACAATAAGTGCCCCGGGGGTTCAACAGGTGATTGCGCCCGCTTTGCGTGCCCCCGGGGCACTTTGGTATTACAGAAGGAACTGTAGACACTTGTGCGTCCCCTTCAGTAATACCGATAGCACTGGCCCACTTAAAGTGCCAGGGCTACCTTCAGGGATGATCCTTCATTTGCATAGGGTTGTGCCTTATGAAAATGAGGGAATTCCGTTGCCTTTGCACCCACGCCATATTACAGACGCAGGCGCAAAGGCAAAGAAGCTCTCAGGGAACACACTCACAGTGCGTGACTGCGCCCCCTGAGAGCAGCCCACTGGCAGGGAGATAGGACCCCCCCCAGACATTCCCTTGCAGGCGGGTGTAGTCACTGATTGCACCCTGAACAGGTTGGAGCGTCTGCACATCCTACGCAACCCACCGTGGTATTCCTCCACTTCTGCCACTGGCCAATCTCATCTGTGCTATATCGTCCACCACACCGCTATCAAGCAATTTAAGAAGATACAGGTTGTCAGCCATTCACTCCATCTCTCATACGGGGCATCCAGCTGGATCCCGTGTGAGTATTCACTCTTCCTTTTTCACTTTACCGGTGTCTCACACATCTCACTGTTTCACGTGGTTGCGCAACTCCCATCAGATGTACCTCTATCCCACGGTCCTGAGGAGACCCTCTAACGCACGCAGTGTCGAAACGTCGTTGACAGTAACTTAAAGCGAACCACTTCCACAGCTCTGATTATTGTATACATTAGCTGAGATGATTACACAGTTATTAATGGTTGCCTTTAAAAATTGTGGAAACCAAGCTGTTTACGTCACATTTTTTGCCACTTTCTGTTTTATGGTTCCATTTCACAGTGGGGACACAAAAGCACTATTGATTTTTTCCTTTTCTGTATATATCAGTCTAAATTTTGAATTTTATAACAGAATTAATGCAAATACAAACAGAAGTCTACAGGGTCTCCTTTCTTCCTGACATCATTATAACCCATTATGATTGCGATTGTGCACACTGTTATCATTATAGATTAGCATATTTTTCCGCTGGAACCACTGTTTCTGTTACATATATATTTTACAGACGCAAAGGCAAAGAAGCTCTCAGGGAACACACTCACAGTGCGCCACCTTTTAGGTGGCGCACTGTGACTGCGCCCCCTGAGAGCAGCCCACTGGCAGGGAGATAGGACCCCCCCCAGACATCCCCTTGGAGGCGGGTGGAGTCACTGATTGCACTCGTCTGCAAACGGATCTCTAATCTCTTTTAAAAGCCAAGGCAGGTTGCCGCCTACAGTGTGAAAACACAGAGCGGCTGCCAGCAGCCACTCCATGTTTTCACATGAGCGCAAGTTCGGGGCTGCCCCCAGGGCAACGCATACATCAAAATAGGGCGTATTTTCATTGTTTGCATCAGGCGCACCTTTTAAAAGGTGCACCCAGTGCAAAACAATGTCAATATGTAATACGACCCCTGTTCTGTAGTTTAAAAAAATATATACTTCTGAGGCCACGCCCATTTATGGCTGGCTCCTCTTTTACCATCCAATTTAAAGTACTGGGAAATATTACAATTACCGTGGTATTAACAAAAGGAACACAACCTTCTCTACATAACGACCTTTTCATAGAGTGCTTTCAAACAATGTAAGTTGCCTCACTTGCACAGGAATGCTTAAATTAAGTTTTTTTAACGGACAATGTTTAAAGAAATAGTAAGACCTCAAAATTTGCAACATGGATAAAACTAAAAACTTTGAAAATTTGACTTTTGATCCTCCTAGTGAACTTTACCTATAATTTTACTTCCAAAATCACTACCAAAACATAATCACTTGAGTCTTTATAAAATATTGTTGTATCTCTATTCGGTAACCAACTACATTTTAACTAAAAACTGCGTGCTAAGGTATACCAAGGGTAACTTGGGCGTTGCTTCACATTTCTGTGCATAGCAAGAAGCGCTGGCACTAAGAATAAGTTCTTAATATTTTATGAACGTGTGGCGTGACAGCAAGCAGAAAAGCTGAGCCAAATAGGAGAATCCAATAGAGTTTGACATGAAATGGTGTGACAGGTTCTGACGTGAACAGCTGAGTGACAGACAGATTATTAAATGGAGGATGCACTGAGCATCGGAGGGTTTAAGGACAGCAAGCTCGCATTAATTTGCTTTATTCTACCTTTGAGCATCCAAGTACCTTCAGAAAACTGGACATCTGCAGAGTCTATCTCAGAGGTCCCTTTATATACTTCAATTTTTTCCAAAGGTAAATGTGTTCACTGTCATGTTTCAGTTTAAAAGCTTCATTGATGTCCAGTTCTGCCACGGCACAGACATCAATTTTAAAACAAGCATTAGCAATGCAATAGGTCTCGCATTACTGAAAGTTTAAGCTATTGGCATTGTAAATGACAATGCCTTATATTTATCTGTTTTGATATTTAACACATGAAAAAAAGGCATTGTCATTTACAATGCCAATAGCTCAAACTCCTGTAAATGCGAGACCTATTTAATTTCAAAGAGGCCGCCATTGTCCTCGGTTGCTTGTAAAGTGAAAGCATGCATGGCGCACTGAATGTTGTAGGAAAGCATGTTGTGCCTGCAATAGGAGAAACTCATCAAAGAAAATAGTGTTTACAAACTAAAGAAGACATTCCGTGTAATAACCGAAGTAAAAGGACCAGTCCTCATTGGAGGTTACAAGTGAAGACAAGGCTGTACTAAGGATGGACTAACAAGCCTACTTGCGAATCAGAAGACAGCATTTACAAAGGACAATGACACAAGCCAATTAAAAATATGGGCAGAGAGTGGGCAGTGCTTCAAGTCCATACTCAAATTCAGCATGTCTCGCAGAGCAGCACATGTGCTGGCCAGACTCGACCTAAAAAGAATGTAGTAGTTAGTGGAAGTGTTACCAGACACCCTTTGACACCCAGTGACATCACATAGTTAACCCCTTGTAAACCCCTATGCTCCTCAACAGTATCCAAATTGCTGCTTAGGCTTTAGGGTAACAGCATGGGATGGCAACTCAATAAATTACACATTGTCCTAAAAATCATGTTTACCTATGTTCCTGCCAGTACCTTCATGACCCCGGGGGTCGAGGGTGGTAAGTGCAGTAACAGGTGCTAAAGAGTGAACCATATGTAGCAATCATCACACCTTGCTATGACTAATTGACACCCAGTAGATAATAGGTCAGGTATAACAGTGGTTAGCTGTCATGCAAAACGTGCACAGTGTAATGACGTTTTGCTGCTGAAAAAGCATATTCATAATATATTAAACCATTTTCCAATAAAACAGGCACTTACAAAAGTTAATTGATACACAATACAGCAGTCTGTGAGAGTATACACATGTAGAGTTTCTCCTTTATCGCTATCTGGAATTTCCGCACTCTCACCTTCCAAATAGTATCAATGACCGGAAATAATGTATATAGAAAGTTATGATAAGTCACCAGTTGATTCTGTGCCACAAAAAGCACTACACCTAGTTTTTATATCACACGTCTTAAGAGACTTGGGATATTGTCATTGTTACTGGTAAGTTCAAAATTGCTGTAATACTGTAAGTTGTCTCAGTATAAACTGAGGGCCCGATTCACAGAACTAACTTAAGACAAAATCCTAAACTTACTACCATTTTCGTATTCACAGAAGGCACTTACTCATTTTGGTATTCACAGAAGACACTTACTCACTTCGGTATTCACAGAAGTTAGGAGTCCTAACTTTAGGACTCCTAAATGCCTTCTGTGAATACCGAAAGTCTTAAAATTAGGATTTTTCTCAGTTTAGGAGTCCTAAAGTATAGGACTCCTAACTTTACTACAACTAAACTGAGAAAAATCCTAATTTTAAGGCTTTCGGTATTCACAGAAGGCATTTAGGAGTCTTAAAGTTAGGAGTCCTAACTTTACTACTACTAAATTGAGAAAAATCCTAATTTTAAGACTTTCGGTATTCACAGAAGACATTTAGGAGTCCTAAAGTTAGGAGTCCTAACTATACTACTACTAAACTCAGAAAAATCCTAATTTTAAGACTTTCGGTATTCACAGAAGGCATTTAGGAGTCCTAAAGTTAGGACTCCTAATTTCTGTGAATACCGAAATGAGTAAGTGCCTTCTGTGAATACCAAAATGAGTAAGTGCCTTCTGTGAATACCAAAATGGTAGTAAGTTTAGGATTTTGTCTTAAGTTACTTCTGTGAATCGGGCCCTGTGTATTTTGTTCTCATATTACATGGACAGATTCTCCTAAGAAAAAACCTGTAATTAAAAAAAATCACTACTCGCTTGTAATAGCTCATTACAAGCAAACAGTAATGGCTCAATAGAGGCACGCAACAATGAAAACATCAGAGGGTCCCTGTACTCAAGAATAGCGGGGTAAAGTAGCAGGGAATACACAATTCAAAAAACGAGAGAAGAACCTCTATTAGGAAGATAACCTCTCAAACCCACAGAAGAGAAACAGTCTGCTATAACATTCTTTTGTTTTTTATTATAAAAATATAAAGTTGTAGATCAATTTTTCTTTTTTTGAATAAATCATTTCATTTTTTGTTCAGAAGTATTACAATTAGCCAGCTATTCATCAGGCTAGAATAGCAGTACAAAAATTAAATAATACATAAACAATAACAAGATCACAGTTAGACAATAACAATCAGTGCAGTGTATACAAAAGTGAACAGTTCAACAAGAACATACACAGTAATCAAATACATATATGTAAACAATACAATACAAAGACATAAAGAACACACAAATGCGCCGACGTGCGTTTCGAAGTCTTCCTTCCTCAGGGCGTTGATGGCATTTCACAAACTCAGTACAATTTGATAAGGTGAACCAAAAATAAATCAAAAATGAATAACATAAGTTTATTTATATGCCTCGTCAGTCTTATATAATACACACTTGTTAGGCCTCAAAAACTTCAGGTCAGATATAATCCTGAATCGTCAAGATGAGTCTCGAGATCGAGTTGAACGAGGGATGGAGAACAGGAGTAGAATTTCCCAAAAATTGTGTACACTCAGGTACAGAATAAAGAGGCTTGATGTCCCAAATCTAATTCCTGTTCCACAGTATGTCTCAAGAGATTAGTACAATAGTATTATCATAGTGAAGGTGAGGACTCATGCTCCCACTATCAGAATCCTTACGGAGCAAGCAATAATAGTCTTGCTATCATGGCCAGAAGTCAATCTGTATTCAACAGAATTTCATCGGAAGAAATCAACTCGCGTATACTCGGTTCTCATGGAATAGTCTCACGGCCTCACCACCGCTTAGTGGATTTTGTTCTCATATTACATGGACAGATTCTCCTAAGAAAAAACCTGTAATCAAAAAAAATCACTACTCGCTTGTAATAGCTCATTACAAGAAAACAGTAATGGCTCAATAGAGGCACGCTTCTATAAACAGAGAGAAAACGTTCAATTTCCCTTAGAAACAATAAGAAATGCACACTTTATGTACACCTGGAGCAGGGAAGAAAACATCCCCCACACCTCTTCTGAAGCACAGACTTTTGACAGACATTGTGCTCCTTTGTAATCTCTAAGCGAAAGCTGCAAGCTTCCTCATAGGGAAGAACGTCATACCCCTGCCTCAGCATGAACAAAGGCAGCTGAAGCACACCGAGCTCAGCAGGGGCTAAAAGCAGCAATAATACATTTAAAGCTAGACCAGGGATTCAAAGCTCTGAGAAAATTAAAAGATCAAAATAGTAGGAGTAGACAAGCGTCAGAAGTCTTCCCAAAAGTATACTCTGTATATTTTTGGTCTGGTATGAATTAAATATATGCTTAGTGAAGCATTTCAATTACTTATGTTTCCAGGCTTCAATCAGCATTTAACTCTAAATAGTGCCGCTTTATTTGCTTGGAAACTGCTGCTCCACCTTGCAAAATGCCATGTGTGACACTTTCAGTCAGTCATGGCTATATTTTGCAATACTGGGCCTGTAGACCAATTTTAACCTAAAGGAATTGGCATACTGGAGTTGTACCGTGCTGGGCACAGTCTAGAGTTTTACCAGCCTCTCCCATGAGGGCTAGTCCATACACCCATCCAACACAGGCGTCACCGGTCATGTGACCCTGCCAATAAAAAGAGCCCGAGTGCATGTGCTCGGGGCCAGTTCTGAGTATTATACAAAAGTGTCTGTGTTACTTATTTACCAACTATGTGGGCCCTGGGCCCACGATTCAGCAAAAGCCTAGGAGTGGCAGAACATGTTAAGCTTGGCTTATGGAACTGGGATGCCAAGGAAGATGTGGGCCAAAAACCAAATATGTATCACAAAGAATAAAATCTCTCCACCCACTCAGTTTAAGAATATTGCAAATCATCTAGGTGTTTTGTGACTGAAGGCACTCAGTGAGCAGTCTTGTGCTTGTAGATAGTCACAGAATTCCACAATGACTTGTAAACCCTTATAATGTACAGTTGGAGATAGTAAATTCTTTAAATAATACCTGGAACCCTGTACTAATTGTACATAAACTTGTCTCTAATTCTAGTTGTTTCAGCACTACTCAATGCTAATTACAAAAATCACATAGAACTCTACTGTAATGGTTTATTACAGTTACGTTATGACAACAAAAAGGATGTCGCTGACACTTGGACCATTTGAAAGGCATGTCTATTTTAACTGCTGTATAAATTATATTACATATGACTAGCTCTTCAGCTATTTCCCCATACCTATTATTCCATAAAACATCGAAACACTGAATAATGCGAAACTTATGGCATACTTCTTATTTGTTTCACTTCTGAAATTCACTGCAAGAAAACAGGATTTGCATGTTACTGCGTATTTTTATTTTAGTTTCAAACCATTTTCATGGCAAAAGCCGGACATATATAGATGAAACCCAATGGTAGTCACTCTCTTTACTCCAAGGACAGGTGGCCAAATATGGATAAATAGCACAAGCTTTAAAAAATCAATCTAATTTATCATATAATTCACACAGTAAACTTCCAAATGGAGTCGTAACAAAAAGAAGCTCATTAAGATGGAACACTTTGACACGGTCACGATCCTAGGGCCAGGTGTGTAAAGTTTTTTGCGGTTCCAAAAACTGATTCGGAGTTTGCAACCACAAAAAATATTTTGACCGTGTTTAAGACTTATTTTAGAAATTGGTTCATTTTTACTGACTCTTAAAATGGTACGGCAACTGAATAACGCGAAGTTGTTAGGAAGGGGCATGTTTTGAATATCCATTCCAAATACTGAATCGGATATATCAGTGGTTTGTAAGCAGACTTTTGGTCGCAAACCAATGAAAATGTATTGAATTCCCAGTTGAGGTGGTAACTTACTGACAAAAGGAATGCAGAACTCTTTGGACCTCTTCCTCTTTGCAAACTAGAGTATACCTCAGGAGGAAACAGACCCATTTCCAGGTAAAAAATATATAGGTGTATATATATATATATACATATTATCTACTGGCGGTCGCCAGTAGATAGTTATAGTTAGGACCGTGTTTCCATAGGAAATCCGCAACATTCTATTTGGAATAACTTTGGCGCTGGTTGACGAATCCTCGCAAAATTTTCAAAATAGGTGGGGCGCTTCGCTCCGCTCCTACCCTGAAAGTCTCGTGGTGATTCGTCAAGCGCGGGCCGAGAAAAAAGGGGGGTCCCAAAACACGTTTTCCCCATGCAATTTTCCATAGGGACCTTTAGTCCAAGGTACAGCCCGAACGGCTGAACAGAATTACTTGAAATTTGTCAGAGAGGTAGTCCTCAGGTCAGGGAAGTGCCTTTTGCAGGTCTGGTGTCAATCTGTTCAGTAGTTCCTGAGAAAATCAAAAGTAAAATCATATATATATGTGGGCAGAGCCTAACGACACATCTCATCCTGAGATCTGATTGGCTGTCAGCACTTCATCCAAGAAGTGTTGGCAGCCATCTTGGGACCAATATACATGATAGCACCTCATTAAAAAGCATTGCAGTTAATAGAAGGTTTTAAGACTTTAGTTACATTATAAATCATTTGTTGATGGTACCATACTCATTTTAGGAATTGTGGTATGTTCTAAGGTGATTTCACCATGTGAAAAAGCCTTCTGCTGGGATATCATGATTGAGAGAAAAATATTTTCTCATGCTTTTCCCACAGAGGTTTGGAAGGTGATCTATAAGCTAAACTGAGAGCATATTTTCTGTAAATTCAAATTATCTTTCTCAGTCATGTGAGAATGAAGTCTGACATTCTCAGTAAAACATGTACATCCAACAAGGGCAGAGACTGTCAGTTGATTCCTTTGTGTTCTACTGCAGCTTCCCAGAGTGTTCCAAAGAACAACTAGAGCGCTAACAGTCCTACTTATGATAAACGTATGGCACACCTGAAGCCATCTTGCTTGGATTAAAGTGGTAACTCCTAAAACATTTAATTTAAAAAGGAACAAAATTAGGGGGTTCATTTTTCCATAAAAAGTATGATTAGTGCTGCAGAAAGGAAAATTAGGGCACATTTTGAGTGACTTCTCAAATCCTCTTCTATTTCATTAAACAATTCTGACATGCAGACTGAAACATGCACTTTCAATACCAGCAGCAGTTTTCCCTGGTGAGCAGTAGCTTTACTACAGTGATCTAATGAGCAAAAAGAGGGCTAACATTCTGAATTTATGGCAAATGTGTGACACATCTGAATGCCTTCTTGATGGAATCAAAGTAAAAAACTGAAAGTATTTCCTACTGAGGAGACTGCAGTAAATGAGGAAATTAGGAAACTTCATAACAAATAAGTCTCCCAAGATGGCCACCAGAGACAAAAGAGCCCAAATGTAGCCCAAATATCACCCAGATGTAGCCCAAGTATAGCCCAATGACAGAATGTCCCAGAGTGTTCTTAAAAACAACTAGAGCGCTTACTGTCTTCATTATGACAAAAGTATGGCACACCTGAAGCCATCTTGATTGGAATAAACTGGTAACACTTAAAACATTTAATTTAAAAAGGAACACAATGAGGGGGTTCATTTTGCCATAGAAATTATGATTAATGCTGAAGAAAGAAAATGAGGGCACATTTTGAGTGACTTCTCAAATCCTCTTCTATTTCATAAAAAAATTCTGACATGCAGACTGAAACATGCACTTTTAATACCAGGAGCAGACTTCCATGGTGAACAGTAGTTTTACTAAAGTGATCTAATGAGCAACTAGAGTGCTAACATTCAGAATTTATGGCAAATGTGTGACATATCTGAATACCTTCATGATGGAATCAAAGTAAAAAACTGAAAGCATTTCCTACTGAGGAGACTGCAGTACATGAGGAAATTAGGAAACTTCATAACAAATAAATCTCCCAAAATGGCCACCGGAGATAAAAGAGCCCAAATGTAGCCCAAAATCACCCAGATGTAGCCCAAATATAGCCCAATGACAGAAGTGTGCAAAATACTTATTATTTTTGTTTTTGCAGTGTTATATAGTGCAGACTTGTCAGGTATTGGAGTGCTTTACATGAGCATTTGTTACATCACACAAGAACACATTTATTTTGGTTGTAGACATGGGGAGACTAAGTGATTTGACCAGAATCACAGAATGTCGAGCTGAAGCAGAAACTCCAACCTGGTCCCCAGTTGCAAAGTCTGCAGTTCTGGAAGTAACACCACATCCTCTCCCCTAAGTTGTGGTAAATAAAATATCACGCTCTCAGACTTTTAAGTATATAAATAAGATCATGCATAAAGCAAGAGGCTGAGTCTGTGGTATCAGGTTCATAAAGGGATTTATTCCATTAACTCGAGTCAAAGGGAGAATATTTCCATCACCAAAATTGGATCTGGAAAGGGGCTCAAAAGTATTCTCAATATTCTCAAAACATTATTCACAGAGTACAGTATATATACATTTCTCAATTGTACGTAAGCAAGAGAGCAAGAGAGAATGAGATAAGAGCATGTAGGCGTGAAGGTGGGCGTCCATGTGGGCGTCCACTTGATGATAATGGGTAATTTGTCATGTGTGGGTGGATACCTGGAGATGATTTCGCAATGTCAGCAGAAATACTTGGCAGAGATGCGCGCGCAGCAGCATGACGTGTGATAGACGTGCAACTAGAGGGAGAAAGGGACTTGACATTTAGCTCTACATGTGGAGACAAAAGTCTGGGGTTATGTCAACCTAATCCCAAATCATATCTAATATCCTATGTTTAAAGAACTGTGTTATCCACAAGGGAAGGGCTCTCGGACAAAATCTATTCTATACTGACTGTGAGTGCGTGTACAAGCGTCTAAGTGTCTATATGAGATGCAAGGGGCAGAAACTTTCCATGGTAACAGGGCTATGAATTACTTGCATGAAGACAGCGAGGCCGGGCCCTTTTGCTCGGTAGCTGGAAGAATGTTTACTTAAACTACTAGACAGGAATGCATCGGCTGAGGAGCAAAGTAGATAATTCGAAGGTGAAATACGGTTTCTTGGCAGGCAGGCAAAACTGGCCGAGGCAGGCACCGTTAGCCGCACAGGGAGTAGGACAAAGTTCATGGATACAGATGCGGGCTCAAACTGATGCTGTCAGAGGCAGAGAGCAGGGAAAGGCTTTGAGGACAGAATCGGGCCTACTCTGCCTGAACTGCAAAAATGGAGTAACTTAGCCATAAAAAGTCGGTGGCCTTTCATACTTAGGAATCGAATATCCAGCCCATTCATGGCGGATCTGACAGAGGACATGTTGACGGTGGACGCACATGTATTTGCGTCTTCATAACTGGAACTGGAGGGAAACATACATGTACTTGTGACATGCACATAGAACCGTTGGGGTCCAAGATAGGGGACATAACTGACCAGGAAAATCCACATTTCCACTTTCCCTCCTTGTCCCCTACTTGCCCTTCAAGAGATATCAATCTTCATCAATCCATTGATCTGTTCATATAGCATCATTTGTTCTTCTTTCTTCTTCCGTGATCTTGAATGAAATCTTGGTGGTGGAATACACGATGTGGCACACAGACCACAGATCGCTGGTCCACATTGTAGACATAGACAGCAACTGAATAGTATGAGAAGGCCAATACCTAGGAAGGATAGGACCCTCCATCCAAAGGTAGATAATACACTCCAAAACCAACCGGACCAAGTCCAGGTGCCTGGATTCTGGTGTATCTGGCTTACAATCTTATGAAGGCGAGTTATGGCTTTATATACAGATGGCGAATTTTCTGGTATGAAAAATGCAATAGCTTGATCCGATGACCCTACAAGCTCCGCCCCTATCGGCCAGGATAACGTCAAGGACAAGACTATTTTGAAGCACAACAATCCGCATAGCAGACTGCTCTTCTGTTAAATTGCCTAAGGCGGAAATAGTTTCGTTCACTACTGCTTCAAGGGTTCTGGTTAATCTACGTATCAGCTTACTATTGGTAACTGTACCTATATAGGGAAAGAAACCTTTATTGAAATCTGTGTATTTTTCCCATGCTGCTTCAGTGTAATCGACAATTGGGAGATCTCTCTGCTGTCTATTGTGTACTAAATGAGTATTTCTATGATAATCAGGAGGAGCTAGGAAAACAGGTGGTAGGAGGAATGCTATGTAACAGGTACCATCCCAATCTAGAGGTAGGCGTATATATGCGGTCTGGCCACATATAAAGTAGGAATGACGAGAAGCTCTAAATGTAGACTTGCCTTGATCACTGAATTTTATTACAGTGGTGCATTTACTATGGCCCATGTGTATGGAGCCATTCTTTCTTATACATAATTCCCCTTTTACTGGGAATACGGACATGGCGGGCAAGATTGGTGTAGCTTCAGATTCAACGTTCAGGATCATGAGGTTAAGTGTAAAATTACCTAATCCATATACTTCATTTCTTAGATCAGTTCCTGTTCTTTTGGGAAGTCCCTCCTTGTTAGGGTAGCAGACTTTAAGCAAAAACTAAATTCAGGTTTCCCCATACCCAGTTGTCTTGATAAACTGCGGAATTCGAATCTAGGGAATTAATCAAACTAAACCATGCTCCACAGGAGCCATTGTGTGTGAACGGATAGAGAAAAAGGGGCAAAAACTCCCTTATAGTTCTGATAGGGGGGGAGTCGGCCACAGACCCAGCAGTCTGTAGCATTGCTAGTCTGATGTGAATGGTGCAGCATCTGAATAAAGGTATTGTTGCGTAAGGCAAGTCGATATGATAGCTCATAGGATGGCAGATCACTAAATGTGTGCTTTATGGTATCATTAGTGGAGGAGTGTAAAAGTGAGGCAATAGGAGGAAAAATAGCATGTAGTATTAAGCTGATACATATTATCGTGATGTACATAAGAGATTGAAAAATTACAGTCACTATACATCTATTTGCTTCTTATCTAGCTCTCTTATTTTTGCTTTATGTTATTGTCCAAGATCTTATGCGAGCCAGAATACATGTTCAACCGCTTCACCACCTAGTGGACTTAATTGATCAAACGGGTTCTGACTTCTTGGATCACAATTTAGCTTTGTGGAAACTTCTGGGCATTCTCCTCTAGAAAATGTTGTTCAAAATCCAAAATCCAAGTTCAAAGTTTTTTCCTTTGTAAAAGAGTGGTGAAGGTGCAATCATCCTTTCCGCCTTTTGACTTTAACGGCCGTCCCCGTGGTCCAGAGCACTGACTTTGGCGCCTTCCATCCAGGAGCGATGGAGTATTCTTTGACCTGGGTGTTGTCAGGCAAGGCGGCAGCAACCTGCGAACAACAAGAGAGTAGTGCAGACATCAAGGAAGCCAGGTAATCTGTCAGCATGTTACTATCTTTTAGGCATTGGAGTGCCCCACATATTTGGTGGTCTACCAAAGACCACTTCATAGGGAGATAAGCCTGTTCTAGAATGAGCTACAATTCGCATGTAAAAGAGGGCAACCGGCAGGGCTACCATCCAGTCTATACCTTTGTCTGCGCAAATTTTTAATGTCTGATTATGTCTTTCTACAAGGCCTGCTGCTTCAGGATGTCGCACACAATGGAATTTCCAGGTATACCCTAACAGAAGGGACACCTGCTTCATTAGTACCAGGACATATTTGTAACCTCTACATCTGTTTATTTGGATATAATCCATTTGGAGCACTTCAAAAGGGTGGTCAGGTGGATGGAATCCACCTTGTTCCATCGGAATGCCTTTACCTGCATTGAATTGGCAACAGATCATACATATTCTGACCTTTTGTTTCGCTGCTGCACGCAGGTGCTTGTTGAACCATATATTCTGTAAGCTATCTATCATTGCTTTCTCTCCTAAGTGTGCAGGACTATGTGCGGTATTTATAATCACTTGTACCCTTGAATCAGAAAGAAACCATGTGGATTTGCCCTTTGTCATCCAACCTTGATCAGTCAGTACCCCTCCTTGTTCCGATCATTTCTTTAATTCGTCTACAGTAGCATGTGTCTGTATGTCTTGTACATCCTTGGAAGGATCCCTAACTGTCATGGCTTTGGACACTTATTGAACCTGTAACTTTGTCATGTCTAGTGGGGTCTGAGCTGTCTGTTTAGCAGTTCGGTCTGCCAGATCATTGCCTTGGGAAATGGTATCTGTGGCTCTAGTATGTGCTTTACATTTTAGGATAGCTATGGCTGTTGGTAAATGTATTGCTTCCAGTAGGGCTTGAATAAGGGGGCCATGCTGTATCTTGGCCCCATGAGAGGTCAAGAAACCTCTTTCTCGCCAGAAAATCGGTGTAAATGTTTACTCTCAGGTGCTTAGCTCTTATGCACGCTTGTGTCAGGGCGATGAGCTCTGCTGCTTGTGCTGACAATATGTCTATTCTTTTAGTCTCTATTATTACAGTATCAGCAGTCACTGCATATGCTGCCACTAATTCTCCCGCCCCTGTCCTCATGCATGCGCCAAAGTCAGTGCTCTGGACCACGGGGACGGCCGTTAAAGTCAAAAGGCGGAAAGGATGATTGCACCTTCACCACTCTTTTACAAAGGAAAAAACTTTGAACTTGGATTTTGGATTTTGAACAACATGTTGCTCTTGCTTGGAGGTTCGTGTGTTCGTCATTTTTTGATTATTGTTGCTGATCCTGTGTGTCAGACTTGACGCGGTCATCATTGGGATGACCCACTGCCAGATGGGGTTGTATAGGGCAGGTAAATAACTTATTGATTATAAGCCTGACAAATTAAGCAGGCCAGAATGTTCGCATCTGAGCTGTAGGTACTGTAATTGCGCATCGCTGCTCATTTATATATGTTAGTGTAATTGTCTATGCTTTCTGTGCCTGGTATACTGATGGCTTGGCATATGTATTTTATATATGTTTTGTTTTTGTGTTGTATTGACCAGTCTGTTTAGCGTTTAATACCAAGTTCTCCTGTGCAAGTACAGAGATAGTCGTGACGACGGCGATCTTTGCACAGCGCTTGGCTGGAACTTGTTCACAATTACTAAATTTCACAGACGTGATATTACCTTTATCATGCTGTCAAAATAGCAGACAACACGTTATCAGTGTATGTCTAATTGGTATTGGAGATGAATAAAAGAAGGAAAAGTTATGCAAGACTAAAATATGTATCACATGACTGCCTTTCTCTTATAGACAGGCAGCCTCGGTCATATGTTTCCAGATTGGACATTAAGGAACAATTATGATCTGTGCACTTGCATCTTAACTCTTGAAGGCCTGTTTTAAATAAGGACTGCCACCACAGAGTGACAAATGAGGCCCGGTATTTAGGGTAATGAGAAAATATCTGACAGGATTTCCTTTTTAAAGTTTGCTTTAGTAAGCTCATTCTTGTGAGTGGTGGCCCCAAAAGTTGACTTGTTTTTTAATTAGGCTCTTTATTGTATAGGTGGAAATTATTGCACAATGACTGATTTCTTTAGCAGATAAATTATTAATTATCAACATTAACAACTGTTCTTAAACTTGGTTTTCCGAATATTTAGGTAATTTAGCATTCCTATTAGGGCCTCCTAACATTAATATTGACGTCAGGTTGGTGTAGGTTCATGTAATAGGGACATTTGCATATGAGATGTCATTTGGCCAGCTTATGAGCTAACACAATGAGGTTTGTACATTAATTTGAAGGATTTCTCGCCGTTTCACATACGCTGTGTATCTCCTATAATTTTGCTTACGCCCAGTAGCTACACACAGGGATTAATAGTGTTGACAAGACACAGGGTTTGATAGTGTTTGACAGCAGTGAAATCTGTTTCAGATTTCCTCCTGTCAAAAAGGGGGGGAAGGAGGAGAATATTGGCTTTCTGCTGGCCCCTGAGGAGGTTCGCTTCCCGCTAGCCCCTTAAGAAATTGAGCCCCTTAGAAATTAGCCCCCTTAGAAATTAAGCCGAGGAAATAGGTATGGTGCTTTCCCCTTTTTCTCATGTTTTATTGTGATCTTTCAGGGGAATTAGTTGTGGGCACCGGAACGTATTCAATTGATTTCTGGTTTTTCACAGCCCAAGACACAAAAAGACTAAAGTCCTCAAGAACACACTGTGGCATTTGAAGAATTAAAGAGAGCTTTATGCCAAGCACCAGTTTTAGCAAACCCTGATTACAACAAATCGTTTATGCTTTTTGTGACAGAGCGGGATGGAACAGCACTATCTGTCCTAACACAAGATCATGCAGGAAAACACGAGCCCTGTGCTTATCTTTCTAGTACATTAGACCCAGTAGCACAGGCTTTGCCTGCGTGCCTAAATCAGTTGCAGTAACGGCCTTAGCCATAAGACAAAGTGACTCGATAGTGCTGGGCCACCCTCTGACAGTACAAGTACCACACGCAGTAGAGGTTCTCTTGAACCGGACACAAACACAACACCTGACTGTAGCTAGACTGACAGATTATGAGCTGACGTTATTTCAACCACACATAGAGATCAGACTATGCAACATACTGAATCCTGCTACCCTTTTGCCCTCCAGTACAGAAAGCGTTTCACCACACAACTGTGTTGAAGTAATACATACCGTGACTAAACCAAGACAAGACTTGACAGATGTTGCACTCCCAGACCCCGACCTAACACTATATGTTGACGGCCGTCAACATATAGTGTTAGGTCGGGGTCTTTTTTTTTTTTTTTTTTTTTTTTTTTTTATAAAAATGAGCTATGCATCTTTGTACACAATGTACCCTCATGTCCTAGTCGAAGATGCATCTCACATCTTTCCTCACAGACCCGTAACCACTGGATCATTTATCCAATGCAACTGGTGGCAGCTTGTGGCCACAATTCAAAAATGTCTGAATTTGAAAATCGTTTTTATATAGGCACATAGCCCTTAAAATTCCAAACCAGAGCAACATTTTACTTTCTGGCCAGAAGCAATATAACAATTGCTAAAAAATAAAACAAATCTTCTCCATAGACATTTCCTCGGGGCACTTGTTTTGCACAGAATAGAACAAGGGAATCTTTCTCGACTTACATTTCTCAGCTGCCCTGTCTTATCAGAGAAGCTAAAAATAGCCCCTCAGCGCGGCCTGAGCCTGGGCTGCCAGCCATCTTTTTTTTTGTTTTTCCTACTCCTGGCCCCAAGGCTCTCCAGCTGCAGGCATTACACAGATGCGATGTCAGAGAAGCCTTCTAAGCAGTGCCGCTGTTCTGCTCCTCTCACCGGCCCCCACCTACACTGGCTACAAGGTCAGAATCTGACTCCGATTTCTGTATCACATTCTGCTCTACACGGCCCCCACCTTCTCCTCACTCTGAAGCTGTCAAAGACAAAAAGACTACTCAATTCCATAAAAACTGCAATAATTCGCTCAATTGAAAAATTATTTTTACATACAATTTGCACTCAGGGGGTCATAATCTTACCGACTTGACCCAGCACATTGGCTCACTGGACCACCAAGAACACAAACCTGTATTCATGAACAATTTGCAAATTCGAAATACCCACAATTCTTTTTTCAAGCTAAACTTTTCATTAATTATCTTTCCGTTAACACTTTGTACATTAGGGGTGTCATCAAATCACAGGAGTTGCTCCTTCTCTAGCTGCACCCCTCTCAATTTCCTATTGACAGCGTAGTCAAATGTTGGACCATGTAAACACCAGCTATGCGCTGTTCATTTGGTGGGTGGCTCAAGAACCTTTGGGCTACTATGTAATTATTATATGTATTATAACTGGTCTTTCTACTGGGGCCACTCTTGCCAGGTCCTCTGAAAGGACGGGATAAATACCAGCAACGTCAGTATTTCTTTTTCTGTCAGCCTACGCTCATTTTACCAGCTCTAATTCCTCCTGTAACATCTCATCCTTGGCTTTTCCAGACACCAGTCCACTTCTCTCTGCTTCGTGAAACACTTACTCTGTCCTTCTATGTCACTCCTTGCGCCAAAAACTCAATGGCATCCTTCCAAGCTGGTCTACATTTCCTCTTTCATAAGAGTGTTTCGTTGTCTGTCTACTTGTTCTGCTTTTACTCAGATACCTTCCTCAACTAATACGCTTTCTCGGGCTTTGTCTGAATCCTCCCTACTTTTTCTCTATTTTTCTGAGCGCTTTCTCTGTGCGTCTATGCAATTCTTTATGCCATAATTCAATGACATATTTTTGTTACTGTCTAGCTGTCCTTTTCCATAACTCTTCTTCTACTTTCATAATGCATTCTGCATCCCAGGTCCCAGCTACGCGCCACCTCTGACTTTCTGGTAATTCTTTGGTGTAGTCCACCCATAAATCAAGAAATAGTATGGCATCTAAGCCATGTTTGTGATACATGAAGTGCCCTGGAGTGTCCCTAGGAGGAATAGGGACTGCTTCTTCAAGTACCCCTTTTCTAGTAGTGATCTGTCTTAATTTCGAAAAGAGCGGCATATTGACAACTGATCTGATACTTAATCTTGAACACTTTGTCTTGAACACACTTGGTACAAAAGGCACAATAATGAACAGTCATTCATACCACAACATGCAGGACGTTTTTTTAACACATTAGACATTAAACATTAAACATTTTGTGTCCTAAAATGACCAACAGTGATGATCGTCTGCATGACTAAATCACCAAGCATAATTCTTGACCATAACTAGATACCTCGGAATACTTGATATACTGCTAAACAGTACATATACACTGCTAAACAGTGCAGACCGGATTTGTGTACCCACATCCGTCTTGACCGGCACAACCTATGTGCGCGTCAACACGCCTCCCCGGCGATGGTACTCACCGGGTAGCTCCTTGAAACGGAAGGCCTCGGAGAATGGACTGGACTCGACGACTGCGGACATCGGACCCTCTGGACATCGGGACTTCGAAAACCTGGTGGGCCTCTGTATACCTCGGACACAGCTCTCTCGCAGGTGGGCTCTGGGTAGACAATCTGCGTTCCTCACCGCCTCGTATGGATGCCTGGTCGCAGTCTGTCCCCTTCATTGGCCTGAGGGAGTTGGCGGGAAAACCCGCGACGTGCGCGCTTGAAGTCCATCACGGCTATGGAAGGGGGCAAAACTGGACCTTCATCTCCGGCGTGTGGGGAAAGAGATTAAACTATTCGGGCGCCATTCTGTGGTAAATAAAATATCACGCTCTCAGACTTTTAAGTATATAAATAAGATCATGCATAAAGCAAGAGGCTGAGTCTGTGGTATCAGGTTCATAAAGGGATTTATTCCATTAACTCGAGTCAAAGGGAGAATATTTCCATCACCAAAATTGGATCTGGAAAGGGGCTCAAAAGTATTCTCAATATTCTCAAAACATTATTCACAGAGTACAGTATATATACATTTCTCAATTGTACGTAAGCAAGAGAGCAAGAGAGAATGAGATAAGAGCATGTGGGCGTGTAAGTAGGCGTGAAGGTGGGCGTCCATGTGGGCGTCCACTTGATGATAATGGGTAATTTGTCATGTGTGGGTGGATACCTGGAGATGATTTCGCAATGTCAGCAGAAATACTTGGCAGAGATGCGCGCGCAGCAGCATGACGTGTGATAGACGTGCAACTAGAGGGAGAAAGGGACTTGACATTTAGCTCTACATGTGGAGACAAAAGTCTGGGGTTATGTCAACCTAATCCCAAATCATATCTAATATCCTATGTTTAAAGAACTGTGTTATCCACAAGGGAAGGGCTCTCGGACAAAATCTATTCTATACTGACTGTGAGTGCGTGTACAAGCGTCTAAGTGTCTATATGAGATGCAAGGGGCAGAAACTTTCCATGGTAACAGGGCTATGAATTACTTGCATGAAGACAGCGAGGCCGGGCCCTTTTGCTCGGTAGCTGGAAGAATGTTTACTTAAACTACTAGACAGGAATGCATCGGCTGAGGAGCAAAGTAGATAATTCGAAGGTGAAATACGGTTTCTTGGCAGGCAGGCAAAACTGGCCGAGGCAGGCACCGTTAGCCGCACAGGGAGTAGGACAAAGTTCATGGATACAGATGCGGGCTCAAACTGATGCTGTCAGAGGCAGAGAGCAGGGAAAGGCTTTGAGGACAGAATCGGGCCTACTCTGCCTGAACTGCAAAAATGGAGTAACTTAGCCATAAAAAGTCGGTGGCCTTTCATACTTAGGAATCGAATATCCAGCCCATTCATGGCGGATCTGACAGAGGACATGTTGACGGTGGACGCACATGTATTTGCGTCTTCATAACTGGAACTGGAGGGAAACATACATGTACTTGTGACATGCACATAGAACCGTTGGGGTCCAAGATAGGGGACATAACTGACCAGGAAAATCCACATTTCCACAAAGTGCAACATTTAATCAAGTGGTCAACTGGATAAAAAACATAAAGATAACAAATAATTTAAAAGTGCTTTATCGCTATTTGAAAACTCAGAAAATATGTCCTTATTTTAGTCTTTTAGAGCACTAACCATAATTTTGATGCCAATAAGACCCTCTCATATATGTAATTTCTAAAGGAAATGCTCTAGGTATTACAGTTTTGATTACATCAAGATGACGTCAGGCGTTCCACACTTTTGTAATAAATATAGAATGTTAGCAATCTAGTTGTTCATTAGGATACTGTTGAGAGGCAGAGGCCTGGGGCACGGACTCTGAAAATTGAAGCCAGGTAGGAGGGTGCAAAGGCAACAATTTAACCACACTGAGCAGGCAGGAAGGGCCGTGGCAGCACAACAGACTATGGAGGGCAGTGGAAAGGGCGGCAGGGGCAACAAACCAACAATACAGGACTTGCAAGAGAGGCTGTGGCAATGTAATAGACCATTGTGGGCAGAAGGAAGAGGCAATGGTAGTACAACCATACATGCCAACAGACCCGATTCAGCCAGGAAACGTCCAATGTTTTTAAGCTCAAATGGGCTTTATTTGATCTGTCCCCTGTCTACAATCTCCTCTTTTTCAATGTAACTCAAAGGGGAAAATCAAAACCCCAGTTTTTTTCCAAAATCTCCCTCTTACCAAGTTCAAAATGTTCGCAAGTATGGTACATTGGATCATGGAAGGAAATGGGGTAGGGACATGGACTTGGATAACAGAGGACAGGAGGGACATGGAGATGTGCACCAAACTGACCCTGCAGGGCAGGCATCAGGGTTTGCAGCAGCACAATACACCACACAGGGCATGCGGGACGGGAGTGCAGCACAACAATCCATAGAAAGCAAGAGGGAGGGGACAGGACCATGCACATGGACAACAGAGAACAGAGGGGCAAGAGGCAATGGTAGCTAGCTGACCATAATGGACAGACAGGAGAGAAAGCTGCAGCATAACAGACCATAAAGGGCAGGAGGGACGGATCAGGGGCATTACAATGGAACAGACAAGCCAGGAGGGAGGGAGTAGGGGTCTGCACATGTAAACAGAGGGCTGGGGGCAAGGGGGCAGGGCAGGAGCAGCAAGATAGCCATGGAGGTCAGGCAGGATGGGCACTAGAAGCAAGACACACCATGAAGAGCAACAGTGAGACTGTGATGTCATACACACAGACCATGGAGGGAAGGTGGGAGGGGGTCACGGGCAGCTAACTGACCCCACAGGGAAGGTGGGAGGGGCCATGGCAGCACAGAAGACCATGCATGGCAAGTGGGAGGGTTAGTGGCAGCACAATGGCTATGATGGGCAAGAAGGAGGGTGCAGGGGCATGCACAAAGGACGATGGAGGATAGAAGGGAGGGTCAGGACCTGTGCACAGACAAGAAAGTTCAGGGGAAGGGGCCTCACAACAGACCGCACGGGGCAGGCAGGAGGAGCAGTTGCAGCACAACAGACCAGGGAGGGCAGAAGGGTGTGGCAGTACAATGGACCATGTGGACAGGAGGAAGAGGATAGGGGCATGGCATGTGGACAGGCAGGGTAGAGGTGGCAGGGACAGGTTACAGTCATCTGACAATGCTAGGCAGGTGGGAGGGGAGTGGCAGCTCAACAGAACACTCAGAGTAGATAGGAGTGGCAGGTCCATGGAACATGGTGGGCAAAAAGGATGGAGCAGGGGCATGCACAAAGACATCGGAGGGCAGGGGGAAGGAGAATAGGGGCAGCAAGCTAAGCACAGAGTTTAAGCAGGAGGTCAATGATGGGACATAGAATTGGGCAATGGAGGGCAGGAGGAGTGGACTGGTACATCATACTAAATTGAGGGCAGTGGCAGCACATCAGACCATGCATGGCAGGAGGGAGGAGGCTAGTCCATGGATTCACACAACAGAGGATAGGGAGGAGGGGGATGGGGCAGCAAGCTAACTGTTCAGAGAAGGCGGGTATTAGGAACTTTATTGTTTTTAAAACGTGTGTCTGTGCAAACTACTTAAAATATGAACAAGTATGCAGCATAATCTCACTTTTATTCAGGAAGAAGAGGACGTTTGTGATGGTGACTCCGGGCTCACTTGGCAGAAACACCCCCTGACCCTCCACCCCCTATCGCAAAATGTAATGCCCGTGAAAAGGGTAGGTGAACACAGTGTTATATAGAACATAGTCCTGAGAGCACGATTGAAAATAAAACTAGATATAGTGTATAGTATAAACTATGCACCAAAAAGTGTGATATAAGATGAACCGGGCGTGAAATATAATATGCAATACATTGTGCGCAATGACAGATTCATTGGAGAGCGCGAGATAGCACAGGCACTAGCGCGTGCTATGCGATATGCGCCTTGGAGTGTAATATGCACAGGGCAGTGTTGTGTAACCTAACTAGTCTCTAAAGTTGTAATATAAAATATGTGCTGGGGAGTGTAACGTTGCATATGCACTGTGACAAAGATATGGATCCCAGATTGTAATATGTATGGCATAGCACTGTGCGTTATAACATAGGCATCGAGGAAGGCACGTTAGATGGGGCAATATAACCCGTGCGAAGACAAGTGTGGCATGACATATTCACGGGGTGGTGTTACAGTGCACATGGGCTAGAGAGTGTCATAGCATATGCACTAGCTAGTGGAATACAACACAGAGGTGTGTGGCACTCAGCAGGCAATGGTGGGTGTAACACAGCATTGGGCTCTGCCAGGAGCACGCTCTGACTCTCAAGTGATGTTCGTCCCCTTTCCAGAGAGTAAAATAAAAAGTATTACACATCCGGCAGTGGATGTGTGTTTTATTAATCGTGAGGGGGGTTTCTTGCATAGTTTTGGTCGAATTTTTGTCAAATCCCCTTTGAATGGCTTGGTGTGCATGTGTATTAAATGTGCCCGTCAATAGCTACCCATGTTTGTATAAATAAACGACAAGGTTGTCTACCGGGATTAGGCACGGTAGGGCATCAGACATGTCAGAGCTTCACTAGTGGTGTAAATACATTCCACGTGGATTCATTGTATGCATAGTTGCCTTTTAATGAATATCACGCAAATCGTCATGGTGATAGGTACGTATGGTTTGTCCAGCATGTCCTAGGTGTGTCTATAAATATATATTTTTTTAAAATAATAAAAAACAGTGGCCGGCCCTGGGGATTGGGGTCAAAAAAATATAATTAGAAGACAGGCCCTGGGGGATGGGGTCATCAGGGCCAATAAATTAGAATAAGAAGGGGAACCACACAGCCCCCCTTCTTAAAAAATTAAAATAAATAAAAGACTGGCATCGTGCCAGAGGCGACGCCCCCTCCTTGAAGCATTCTGCAAACGCGCCCCCTGGCGAGTTGTAAGTTGGGGAATTAATTCCTCTTCAATACTGAGGGTCCCTGAGGGCCAACTAGCCCAATAGGCATCTCCAGTATGCGCCAGGGAGCTGCGCTGCAGACAGGTGTTCTGAGGCCAAGCCCCTTTTTACACCTCTCTGCAACGCAGCTCTGTGGCGCTTACTGGAGGTACCTAGTGGTCTAGTTTGACCCTGGGGACCCTTAGGATTCAAGGGGACTTAATCTCTCAACTTAGAACAGCCACAGGGCGCGTTTACACAGTGGTGAAGGGAGGGGACGGGGCCTGAGGTGTCGTGTGCAAACACGCACTATGGCACGTTTTAAATTGGTTATATAATTTCCCTTCAATACTGAGGGCCCCTGGGGGCTAACTAGCCCACCAAGTGCTTCCAGTAAGCGCCACTGAGCTGCATTGCAGAGAGGTGGTCCAGGCCGTGCCACTTTTTACACCTCTCTGCAACGCAGCTCTGTGGCACTTACTGGAGGTACCTAGTGGGCTAGTTGGACCCTATGGACCCTCAGGATTCAAATGAACTTAATCTCCCAACTAAAAACAGACACAGGGCGTGTTTACACAGTGGTGAAGGGAGGGGACGGGGCCTGAGTTAACGTGTGCAAAAACGCCCTGTGGCCTGTTTTAAGAGGTACTTTTAATCCCCCTACCCTATTATATACTAGGGGCTTACAGAGGAGGTCATACTAATCACAGGGGGACCCCAACGCAACGATGGTAATTGATCAATTAAACAAAGGCAGTTTTAAAAGAGGAGCGTCTCTGGCACCTACCTTGCAAGCCTATGAATAAGATGTCCTGCTACATCGAAACGCGTCAGGCAGTATAATTTACTCGGGACTAGGAGGAGAGTCACGGAGAGAAGACCGGATGGTCAGCTGTTTACTGAGTGCCCTCCTAATGCTTTCGTGGCACCTTGGAGATTCATTGTTAACGCGGTGGCCCGCGCTGTGGGGAGGCAGCACCATCTCTTCTTGGAATGCAGCAGAGAGGCCGTGGTTGCAAACCTTTTCAACCGCATGGCGTAAGCAGCCTTAATGAAAATAAAGACTCTCCTGGAAAATCCTGAATTCCTACTAAGGAAAGAAATATATGTTTATAATGGAAAGTGTACAGAAACCCACTTAGGGATAAAGACTGCTCGTAATTTCGGACTACCAGTCCCATGCAAATTCGGACTACCAGTCCCATGATGCCACTGACAATACTGATGCACTAAGCAGAAACCAACTGATGGTAATTAATCAATTAAACAAAGGCAGTTTTAAAAGAGGAGCGTCTCTGGCACCTACCTTGCAAGCCAATGAATAAGATGTCCTGCTACATCGAAACGCGTCAGGCAGTATAATTTACTCGGGACTAGGAGGAGAGTCACGGAGAGAAGACCGGATGGTCGGCTGTTTACTGAGTGCCCTCCTAATGCTTTCGTGGCACCTTGGAGATTCATTGTTAACGCGGCGGCCCGCGCCGTGGGGAGGCAGCACCATCTCTTCTTGGAATGCAGCAGAGAGGCCGTGGTTGCAAACCTTTCCAACCGCATGGCGTAAGCAGCCTTAATGAAAATAAAGACTCTCCTGGAAAATCCTGAATTCCTACTAAGGAAAGAAATATATGTTTATAATGGAAAGTGTACAGAAACCCACTTAGGGATAAAGACTGCTCGTAATTTTGGACTACCAGTCCCATGCAAATTCGGACTACCAGTCCCATGATGCCACTGACAATACTGATGCACTAAGCAGAAACCAACTGATGGTAATTAATCAATTAAACAAAGGCAGTTTTAAAAGAGGAGCGTCTCTGGCACCTACCTTGCAAACCTATGAATAAGATGTCCTGCTACATCGAAACGCGTCAGGCAGTATAATTTACTCGGGACTACGAGGAGAGTCACGGAGAGAAGACCGGATGGTCGGCTGTTTACTGAGTGCCCTCCTAATGCTTTCGTGGCACCTTGGAGATTCATATATATATATATATATTCACTGAAAAAAACATAGGTTTCAGAGACGTTATAGTTAGAAATTAGCATTTAAAAAACCTTAGAAATTCACAGAAAAAACCATAGGTTTCAGGGGTGTTATAGTTAGCTGCCCATTTCACTCGTACAAAACCATAGAAATTCCTCCGTTATAGTTAGTTCTGCTAACTATGACTCACGCGCCCGCAATGCACTGCTGATGATGTCACATATTGCATCATTCATGACATGGTCAGTGACATCACTGATGACATCACTGATGACATCTCAAATGACATCACTGATGACATCACTGATGACATCATCCACTGAATGTGGTTTAGTTTGAAATTTAAATATGTATTATATATATACCAATCTGTATTGAAGATTGAGTGGATATATAACTGTCTGGATGGAGGATTTAGTAGCTGTCTGACTGTCTTTTTAAGTGAGTAATTAAAAGTGTCTCGCTTAATACATGGATTAGTAACTAAACTATGTGAATGTGTGCAGCACTGTCTCTATTGTTGCATAACATGCTGCCTCAGTTGGTCACTAACTACATGAGTGTGTATATTAGTTATTGATTAGTTGGGTGAGTATTTGTATGGGACACTGAGTTTGTGTGTGGTTGGATGAGGTGTGTGTAACTCTATGCATAGATGTGTGAATGGTTGATTGACTAGGTGTATGGGTTTAAGAGTGCATGTGGAAACTAACCCCGGGCGTAGCACTACGCTTCGCCCACGTAGTGTACATAGCGCTGCCTGCTTCGCACTTTCCGAAGTAGGCGAAGCAGGGCAGCGCTACGCACACGCCGAGGGCGAAGCGTAGCTGCTTGCCACCCGCCACCCACCTCCCGCCTGCCCTCCTTTTAATAATATAAGCATTGAAAAATAAATTAAAGTAAGTCGACTTACCCGTAAGCGCGGCGTCTCCGGGGCTCCCTCTTTCTGTTTCTGATTTCTTCTGGCAAATGCGCATGCGCGGACACCCGCGCATGCGCATTTCTCGCGAGAAATGCGCATGCGCGGGCGTCCGCGCATGCGCATTTGCCAGAAGAAATCAGAAACAGAAAGAGGGAGCCCCGGAGACGCCGCGCTTACGGGTAAGTCGACTTACTTTAATTTATTTTTCATTGCTTATATTATTTAAAAGAAGGGCGGGCGGGAGGTGGGTGGCACGTAGTGGGGCTACGCGAAGCGCGTAGTGTGTGTAGATTTGGGCACACTACGTGCTGCTTCACGTAGCCCCACTACGCCCACTACGCCCACCCTTAGTGGAAACCGTTGCTTGGGTGACTGAGTGTATTTATTTGTGTGTTGGTGAGCGAATATATGTTTTAGTTGTACATCTTCAACAAAGTAAAAAAATAAAAGGCATTGTATGTGAGAGTTGGTGTATATAAATAAGTTTGTGTAAGAGTCAGTGATTGTGAGAGTAAATATATGAATGAGTGTATAATTGTAATGGTGCTTTTTTAACATATTAACGATGAGTTACTATGTGTTTGAATAAATGAGGTGTCGTTGGATAATTGTGTAAGTGAGTAAATTTAAGTGCGATACATTTTTTTCATGAGTGAGTAGGATGACTGCATAACCGACTAAGATGACTGCTGATGTGTCAATGTCTATATATGTGTATAAGTGCATTTGATAGTGTTCTATTAATTAATGACTGCATGTATAGATGATTCTGTTGTTGAATGGGTAGTTGTGTGTGTAGACTTAGGAATCAGTGAGTGGGTATGTAGTAATTGGTATTGGTGTGTCAATGGTTTCAAATATGGTACTCTGTATTTTACAGTGAGTGATGAAAGGTTATACTAGTGTATGATGTGGTGTATCGGATTGTCAAGTGGATGATGTCCTCAGTGATGTCATTTGAGATGTCATCAGTGATGTCATCAGTGATGTCACTGACCATGTCATGAATGATGCAATATGTGACATCATCAGCAGTGCATTGCGGGCGTGTGAGTTATAGTTAGCAGAACTAACTATAACGGAGGAATTTCTATGGTTTTGTACGAGTGAAATGGGCAGCTAACTATAACACCCCTGAAACCTATGGTTTTTTCTGTGAATTTCTAAGGTTTTTTAAATGCTAATTTCTAACTATAACGTCTCTGAAACCTATGTTTTTTTCAGTGAATTTCAAAGGCTTTTTAAATGTTAACTTTTAAGTGTGATAGTAGTTATATCTATTTTTTTGTACTGATTTTCTACAGTTTTTTAACTGTTTATTTATAAATATTTTATTCATTAAATAACATTATATATTTTTCTGAAAATTGCAAAAAACATTTTTTAATTAAAACTGAAATATTGATTAATTTTCTTGTTTTCATTTTTTATTTTAATATATTTATATCATTTTCTTTAAAAAAAAAATCAAATTTTTTTCGCAGTCGCGCACTCAAAGTGTACACATCACGGTGGGTGCGCGCATTCTAGCCGCCATTTTAGAAAAGTCATGAAGGATCCGTGTATGGTGTGCGACGGCTGCGTGTTTTTCAGTTACATCATATACATTTAATATCACGTGATATGCGCGATTGGTATGCGACCAGTCTGCGTCTCCTGCTCCCGTGCATTCGCAACACATGCGCATTACGGTACGAGATGTTTGCGCGCTTGCGGGTCCCGCGTGACATCATATACGTGCTGGGGCGCGCTGGGTGCGCGACTCCCGCAAAAAAAAATTATGTTCCAAAATGATATGTATGTGTCTTTAATATACATATTAAGGCAAGAGATTATGTAAGATATTCATCAAAATAATATATTTGTACTTATAAGAAACTTATATTATTTTTAAATATATTTTCGCGAAGTCGGGTGTGTGCGTCGTGAGTGCAGAAAACCAGGTCAGCAGAGCTGCTGTAGAGCCAGAGAACCAGGTCAGCAGAGCTGCTCTAGAGCCTAAGAACTAGGTCAGCAGAGCTGCTCTAGAGTCAGAGAACCAGGTCAGCAGAGCTGCTGTAGAGCCAGAGAAACCAGGTCAGCAGAGCTGCTTTAGAGGGAGAGAACCAGGTCAGCAGAGCTGCTTTAAAGCCAGAGAACCAGGCCAGCAGAGCTGCTTTAGAGCCAGAGAACCAGGTTAGCAGAGCTGCTTTAGAGCCAGAGAACCAGGTCAGCAGAGCTACTCTAGAGCCAGAGAACCAAATCAGCAGAGCTGCTTTAGAGCCATAGAACCAGGTCAGCAGAGCTGCTTTAGAGCCAGAGAACCAGGTCAGTAGAGCTGCTCTAGAGCCTAAGAACCAGGTCAACAGAGCTGCTCTAGAGCCAGAGAACCAGGTCAGCAGAGCTGCTGCAGAGCCAGAGAAACCAGGTCAGTAGAGCTGCTTTAGAGGGAGAGAACCAGGTCAGCAGCGCTTCTATAGAGCCAGAGAACCATGTCAGCAGAACTGCTTCAGAGCCATAGAACTGGGTTAACGGAGCTGCTTTCGAGCCAGAGAACCAGGTCTGCAGAGCTGTTGTAGAGCCAGAGAACTAGATCAGCAGAGCTGCTCTGTAGCATAAGAACTAGGTCAGCAGAGCTGCTCTAGAGCCAGAGAACCAGGTCAGCAGACCTGCTGTAGAGCCAGAGAAACCAGGTCAGCAGAGCTGCTTTAGAGAGAGAGAACCAGGTCAGCAGAGCTGCTTTAGAGCCAGAGAACCAGGTCAGCAGAGCTGCTCTAGCTGACACTGACTGACTGACACTGACTGACTGACACTGACTGACTGACACTGACTGACTGACACCGACTGACACTGATTGACTGACACTGACAGACTGACTGACACTGACTGACTGACATTGACTGACATTGACTGACACTGACTGACTACTCTCTACTACTCTACTACTGACTCTCTACTACTCTACTACTCTCTCTCTACTACTCACTCTCTGCTACTCACTCTCTACTACTCTCTACTACTCACTATCTACTACTCACTCACTACTCTCTACTACTCACTCTCTACTACTCACTCTCAACTACTCACTCGCTACTACTCTCTACTACTCACTCTCTACTACTCATGCTCTACTACTCTCTACTACTCACTCTCTACTACTCTCTACTATTCACTCTCTACTACTCACTCTCTACTACTCACTCTACTACTTTCTACTACTCTCTACCACTCACTCTCTACTACTCTACTACTCACTCGCTACTACTCTCTACTACTCACTCTCTACTGCACTCTCTACTACTCTCTCTCTCTACTACTCTCTACTACTACTCTCTACTATTCACTCTCTACTACTCTCTACTACTCACTCTACTATTCTCTGCTGCTCTCTAGCACTCACTCTCTACTACTCTACTACTCTCTCTCTATTACTCACTGCTACTCTCTACTACTCACTCTCTACTACTCACTCTACTACTCTCTACTTCTCACTCTCTACTACTCTCTCTCTACTACTCACTCTCTACTATTCACTCTCTACTACTCACTCTCTACTACTCGCTCTCTACTACTCACTCTCCACTACTCACTCTCTACTACTCGCTCTCTACTACTCTCTACTACTCACTCTCTACTAATCACTCTCTACTACTCTCTACTACTCTCTCTGCTACTCACTCTCTACTACTCACTCTCTACTACTCTACTACTCTCTACTACTCGCTCTACTACTCATTCTCTACTATTCTCTACTACTCACTCTACTACTCTCTCCTACTCTCTACCACTCACTCTCTACCACTCTACTACTCACTCTCTACTACTCTCTCTCTACTACTCACTCTCTACTACTCACTCTACTACTCTATACTACTCACTCTGTACTACTCTCTACTACTCACTCTGTACTACTCACTCTGTACTACTCACTCTCTACTACTCTCTACTGCTCACTCTCCACTACTGATTCTCTACTACTCACTCTCAACTACTCTCTACTACTCACTCTACTACTCACTCTCTACTCTCTCTACTTCTCACTCTCTACTACTCTCTCTACTACTCACTCTCTACTACTCACTCTCTACTACACACTCTCTATTACTTGCTCTCTGCTACTCGCTCTCTACTACTCTCTAGTACTCACTCTAATACTCACTCTCTAATACTCTCTACTACTCACTCTCTACTACTCCACTATTCTCTACTACTCACTCTCTACTACTCACACTCTACTACTCTACTACTCTCTACTACTCTCTCTCTACTACTCACTCTCTACTACTCACTCTCTACTACTCTCTACTGCTCACTTTCCACTACTGATTCTCTACTACTCGCTCTCAACTACTCTCTACTACTCACTCTACTACTCACTCTCTACTCTCTCTACTTCTCACTCTCTACTACTCTCTCTACTACTCACTCTCTACTACTCACTCTCTACTACACACTCTCTATTACTTGCTCTCTGCTACTCGCTCTCTACTACTCTCTAGTACTCACTCTAATACTCACTCTCTAATACTCTCTACTACTCACTCTCTACTACTCCACTATTCTCTACTACTCACTCTCTACTACTCACACTCTACTACTCTACTACTCTCTACTACTCTCTCTCTACTACTCACTCTCTACTACTCACTCTCTACTACTCACTCTCTACTACTCTCTACTACTCACTCTCTACTACTCTCTCTACCACTCTCTACTACTCACTCTCTACTACTCTCTACTACTCACTCTCTACTACTCTCTCTCTACTACTCTCTACTACTCACTCTACTACTCACTCTCTACTACTCTCTACTACTCTCTACTACTCACCCTCTACTACCCACTCTCTACTACTCTCTACTACTCACTCTCTAATACTCACTCTCTACTACTCACTCTCTACTACTCACTCTACTTCTCTGTACTACTCACTCTCTGATACTTTCTCTACTACTCTCTACTACTCACTCTCTACTCTCTATTACTCGCTCTCTACTCTCTACCTCTCTACCTCTCTCTCTACTACTCTCTACCTCTCTACCTCTACCTCTCTACCTCTACACCTCTACCTCTACACCTCTACCTATACACCTCTACCTATACACCTCTACCTCTCTGTACATGCACACATATGCATATATATATATGCATATATATGCATATGCATTTATATATATGTATGTGTATATATATATACACATATATAAACATATAAATATAATCTGCATACCTATATAAATATAAATTCATGCAAACATATACATATACATATATGCATACATATGCATGGTATGTATATGAAAGTTTGAAAAACTCTAATACAAGCAAAGCTAAAAAGCCAGCTAATTACAAACAGAATTGCTTTAACTTAAACGAGTGCGAGACCTATTGCATTTTCAATGCTTCTTTACTTTGATTCCATCAAGAAGGCATTCAGATGTGTCACACATTTTCCATAAATTCTGAATGGTAGCACTCTAGTTGCTCATTAGATCACTGTAGTAAAGCTACTGCTCACCAGGGAAGTCTGCTGCTGGTATTGAAAGTGCATGTTTCAGTCTGCATGGCAGAATTTTTTAATGAAATAGAAGAGGATTTGAGAACTCACTCAAAATGTGCCCTAATTTTTCTTTTTTCCTCACTAATCATAATTTCTATGGCAAAATGAACCTCCTCATTGTGTTCCTTTTAAATTAAACTACTCACTCTCTACTACTCACTCGCTACTACTTTCTACTACTCACTCTCTACTACTCACTTTCTACTACTCTCTACTGCTCTACTACTCTCTACTACTACTCTCTACTACTCACTCTCGACTACTCACTCTCTACTACTCTCTACTACTCTCTAACACTCACTCTCTACTACTCTACAACTCACTCTCTACTACTCTCTCTCTACTACTCCCTCTCTACTACTCACTCTACTACTCTCTACTACTCACTCTCTACTACTCACTCTCTACTACTCTACTACTCTCTACTACTCTCTACTACTCACTCTCTACTACTCACTCTCAACTACTCACTCTACTACTCTCTACTACTCTCTCTTCTACTCACTCTCTACTACTCTCTACTACTCACTCTCTACTACTCACTCTCTACTACTCTACTACTCTCTCTACTACTCACTCTCTACTACTCACTCTCTACTACTCTCTACTACTCTCTCTCTACTACACACTCTCTACTACTTGCTCTCTACTACTCACTCTACTACTCACTCTACTACTCACTCTCTACTACTCCCTACTACTCACTCTACTACTCACTCTCTACTACTCTCTACTACTCACTCTCTACTACTCCACTACTCTCTACTAATCACTCTCTACTACTCACTCTGTACTACTCTCTACTACTCACTCTCTACTACTCTCTACTACTCACTCTCTACTACTCTCTCTCTACTACTCATTCTCTGCTACTCATTCTCTACTACTCATTCTCTACTACTCATTCTCTACTACTCTCTCTCTGCTACTCAGTCTCCACTACTCACTCTCTACTACTCTCTACTACTCACTCTCTAATACTCACTCTCTACTACTCTCTACTACTCACTCTCTACTACTCCCTCTACTACTCACTCTCTACTACTCTCTACTACTCTCTCCTACTCACTCTCTACTACTCTCTACTACTCTCTACTACTCTCTCTCTACTCTCTATTACTCATCCTCTACTCTCTACCTCTCTACCTTTCTCTACCTCTCTCTACTACTCTCTACCTCTCTACCTCTACCTCTCTACCTCTACGTCTCTACCTCTACACCTTTACCTCTCTACCTCTCTCTATCTCTCTCTACACGCACACATATGCACATATATGCATATGCATTTATATATATGTATGTGTATATATATTCAGTGAAAAAACCATAGGTTTCACACACGTTATAATTAGCTGGACATTTCACTCGTAAAAAACCAATTAAATTTCCCCGTTATAGTTAGTTAAGCTAACTATAACTCGCGCGCCCGCAATGCACTGCTGATGACGTCACATATAACATCACTCATGACATGGTCAGTGACATCACTCATGACATCACTGATGACATCTCAAATGACATCACTGATGACATCACTGATGACATCATCCAGTGAATGTGTGTTTTTCTGAAAATTAAATATGTTTTATATATCTCAAGGTCGATGGAAGAATAAATGAGTATATAAGTGTCTAAATGGATGATTTGTTTTTGAAAAATTGATTGTATTACTGACTGATTAAGTGTATCTTATTGAATACATGGCTAAGTGAGTAATGTTTAAATGTGTAAATACCTGTATCAGTCTCTCACTTTGTGTATAAGTGGCTGCATGGGTTGGTGAGCAGCAACATGAGTGTCTATATAGGTTATTAGTTGGTTTTTTGAGTATCAGTATGAGTGTCTGAGTGTCTGTATGGTTCAGTGGGGGGTATTACGTAGTGCATAAGTGCATGAATGAGTGACTCACTGTTTGTATGGGTTGAAGACAGCATATGTGCAGGACTGTATGGGTGGAAGAGTGTGTGTATGGGTGTGTTAGTGAGTGAATGGCTGTCTCAATAGTGTCTTTATGAGTAACTACATATGTTTTAAACTAGTATATGTGACTATTGGTGTATATAAGTGAGTGTATGTGAGAGTGAGAGATTGAAAGAGTTCCTGTATGAATAAGTATGTGTTTCTATAAGTGATTGTTTAAAAGACTAAGTATGTGTAAGTTTCCGTAGAAGTAAGTGTGGTGGTGTGTGTATAACTGTATATGCAAATAAATGTATGTTTGATTCTTTATTAGCATGAGTAACTATGTGTGTGAGTAACTCTATGGATGAGAGGCATTGTGTTACAGGATGTATAGGTGTATGAGTACATATGATGTGTGAGTACACGAATGAGTGACTGTACAGGACTGTTGGTGAATAAGTGGATGTTTATGTGGATCTTAGAATTATTGAAGAGGTTGTTGTAATTGGTATTGGTATATCCATTTTTTTGAAAATTTCAGTCTCTATTTTTGAATGTGTATATCAAAGGTTATATTAGGGTGAGAGGAGGTCTGCCACTCTATCACATGGATGATGTCATCAGTGATGTCATCAGTGATGTCATTTGAGATGTCATCAGTGATGTCATGAGTGATGTCACTGACCATGTCATGAGTGATGTTATATGTGACGTCATCAGCAGTGCATTGCGGGCGCGCGAGTTATAGTTAGCTTAACTAACTATAACGGGGAAATTTCATTGGTTTTTTACGAGTGAAATGTCCAGCTAACTATAACGTGTGTGAAACCTATGGTTTTTTCACTGAATTTGCAAGGTTTTTTAAATGCTAATTCCTAACTATAACATGTGTGAAACCTATGGTTTTTTCAGTGAATTTGCAAGGTTTTTTAAATGCTAATTTCTAACTATAACGTGTGTGAAACCCATAGTTTTTTCAGTGAATTTGTATGGTTTTTTAAATGCTAATTCTTAGCTATAACATATGTGATTCCCATATTTTTATTTATTGATTTTTTATGATTTTTTTATTATAAATTCTTATATTAAATGTGTTTTTTTTGTTTAAAAAACAAGTTTTTTTTTTTACTTTTTATTCTCTTAAAACACTATGTTTTTTTTATAAAAAATCTGCAATATATCAAGTTTTCTCTTTTTTTTTTTACCAAACAGGTAAGATATATTAGTATAACTTTGGAAATATTTTTTTTTGAATTTTTTTTTTTTTAGTGCGCGTACGGTAAGCGTACGGTAAGCGTACGGTTTACGCAATGTCCGTAATTTATCTACTCTGTTTGCGTATAGTTACGCAATTTGCGTAGCCGCTCGTACTGCGCATGGGGCGCGTAGGTGTGTATGCTACACGCGCACGTTACGCGGAAGTGTTGGGGAGTGACTGTTATGCGCATGCGCGCGAGCGCGTGTCTTTTTTACGCGCATGCGTACTTTTGCCGTAAGCGCACCGTAAGCGTAACATACGCGAACGGTGGGTCATGTGATCATGAAACACAACTTTTGATTGGTTGAAACTACTTTCAGTTCTAGAACTCTCCTACACCACACCCATTCCCCTCATTTCTGCTTGTGATCCCTTAGGAGAAGGAGCTGGGTTGTCTTTGTGATACGATGGCAGAACAGCAGAGCTCTTCTGAGAGTGAGGCTAGCAGCACTACCTTGAGGCAGAGAAGGAGGAAACAAAAGACCTCTTTCATATGGGAGTATTTTACTTTTCCAGAGGACAAGAAAAAGGTAAATGCACCCTTAGTGACTTGTAATCTGTGTGGCCGTGTACTTTCAAGAGGGAATCCCAACAAGAAGTATTCCTTCGGGAATCACACCATGTTGAGACACCTTAAAGATGTACACGGAAGGACACATGCTCGACATACTGAAGGTAACCCTTCAGTAAGTCAACCAAGCACATCCACAGCAGCTCAGCCTGGTCCATCATCTGCAGGGCCGAGTCCATCTTCGGCAGGTCAGGTGAGCCCTTCATCTGTGGGGGGAGCATCTCCTTTTTCTACTCCTCTGGAAACAAACCATCGGTTTGTGAGGGTTGAAATACGGTGCGCCACTTGTCATGATCTAATTTGTCATAGGGAGACCAGTGTTTCCCTAGTGAACAATAAAATAGATCAGCACATTTGTCGTACCGACTAATATTCCCATTCTTTCTTTCCTCTGTCTCTGCATGAACACAACGGCTCTTGTAAGAGCCAACCTTACCTTTCAACTATTTTTTATATATGTTTTTAAAACTTTTTTTTGATTTTTTTTTTACCGTACGCGTACGGTACGCGTAATTTTTTTTTTTTTTTTTTAAAAACACTAAAAATCAATTATCACATTACAAGGTCCTTGAGAGACTACAATGAAAAACTGAAAATGTGATTGTGGAGAAGTGGAAAAAAGGGACCATGAAATTTTTGACCTACCATACCCACTCAAAAAAATATTTATTAATTTAAATTTAATTTTAATTGCTTTAAAAATGTTTCTAGTTTTCGAAAATTTTCTATCTCAATCTGAAAAAAAAGAAAAAAGTATTAATATTTAATAAAACATTTTATAATACAGTACACATATTTACATATTTTTCCAAAAAAATGTTTGCCTTTTTTTGCTGTTTTCAGAATATATTGCATTTCACTATAAATTGTGAAAGCAATTGCATTCATCATTTAACAGCGGGCAAAAAAAAAATTAACAATCTCAAAGATTGTTTTAAAAAAGCCCACAATCTCTTTTTTGCATAAACATAATTTTATAGAAATGCATAATATTCTTAAAAAATATCATCTAATATCAATACTTATTTCTTTAAAATACCGTCTGACATTTTTGTTTCAGATGTATAATCACAAAAATATATCTCAAATAACTCCACAATACATCTGGTTCCATTTCCTTTAGGCCAAATAGTAATTTTAAAATTCTTTTTTGATTAAATTTCCAATGGTAATCCAATAAAAATCTAAAGTTTAAATTGTACAGATCTCACCGATTGTCTGTAACATTTTGGTTTCCGAAAGATTAATTAATAATTAAATAAGTCCACAATAGAATTGTTTACCTTTCCGCATGGCCAAATAGTAATTTTAAAAATCTTTTTTGAATAAATTTCCAATGGCAATCCAATAACATTCCAAAATTTAAATTGTGCAGATGTTACCGATTTTGTCTAAATTTTTGGTTTTCCAAAGTTTCATTAAAAATTGAAAAAGTCCACATTACAATTGGTTACCTTTCCATTAGGCCAAATGATAATTTGTAAAATCATTTTTTTTGAAAATTCCAATGGTAATCCAATAAAATGGTAAAAAAATGTTGTACAGATGTTGCCAAATCTCTCTAAAATTTAGGTTTCAGGAAGATTAGATAGGAATTTGCTAAATCAAAAGGCAAACGTTGCTTAAAAATCAATTGGGAATCATTACACAGTGTCCAGCCTTTTTCACATTTAAGATAAACTGTGTAATGTCCAGAAGTTACAGTAGGTCCTTCATGGAAAATTATTGCAACTGTTACAAAAGTTTTTCCTGAAATTGATAATTGCTGTCCTGTAAACTTCTTTATTAAAGTATCTAATTTTGAACCATCAGCTTTACAGCGTTGCATCATTAAAATTACATATTGTCCGTATTCCTTTAAAATTAACGTTGAAAACATGTCAGATTGACACTCACTGCATTCCATGCTATGATTAGCATCTTTAACTAATTTAGCAAAAGTGACTGTTTTACTTTCTGGCAATGTTAAATAAATAAACCTTTCAGATTCAACATTAGAGCCACATATATTGTAACAGTTTTCACAACTATGTTCCCATTTATAAGAGAGACCAAATAAATTTTCAATGGGAACCCCTTCTTCTTCCAGTACCTGAAGAAAATACATCAAGAATTCCTGTGCGTCTTGCTGTACATTTTGAGAAAACTGTGTTCGTCCTGAACATACATCTAAAAGTTTTCTAATTTCAGTAGCACTTTCTATTTGAGTTTTATCATTACTCAGCTTTTGAAAAAGGAGACTCAACTCAGAACAGAATCTTTTTCCCTGATTTACTATTATCTGCTCTTGCACACTTTCCAGATAAAATGCAACATTCAGCACTACATTAGCGTAGCAGTTGACACCAGAGCTATTTTCAAAAGACATCCTACAACCTGTTCTTCATTTTCCTTTTTCTTTTTGCTTGCAATTACATCACTCCTCTTTTTTTTCCTCCTCTCTACATCTTAATTCCAGATATTCTCATTTCTCCTTTTACGAGAAACTACACGTTTCTCCAACACAGGATACTGACCTAAACGAGGAGCATAGCTTCTTCTTAATCTATTATACTCCTTTACACAATTTGTATCAGCACTAACTTTTGAGTCATCAAAGTCTATCATGAATAAACCTGATAATGTTTTCACTCGTGACAAAGCAACATATGCCATACCTTCTTTGAACACAGTTGAACCAATGTTCACAAATGCACAATCTACAGTCAATCCTTGAGACTTGTGAATAGTTACAGCATATGCTAGAGAAAACGGAAACTGCTTCCTACGTACATATAAGTCTTTCACAAGCATGAAACGAACTGAACAACGACAAATGTCTTTAACTTCTTCTATCTGATCAAATTTTATTTTTAAACATTCAATTCCATCTTTTTTCTGATAATTAATAAAACCCACAACTCTTCCCATAGCTCCATTAACTAAACCTTTTTCAACATCCAAATTTCTCCTCAAAAATACTCTACAGTTCATGCAAACATATAGATTTTTTTCTAATCCAGCAGTTTTTGAAATGTTCTTCTCTAGTGAATCCAATTTATTTTTCAGTTTGCCTGTTAATGTGATAGTAATTCTTCCATCCTCAAATTTGTCCACTGCTTCCAATTTCCTGATATCTTCCTTTTCCAATTTCAAAAGCTCCTCATTGAATATTGAGCATTCACGTAGAGTTGGCATTAAGCAGATGATACTTTTCTTTTCTGCAATGTTCTTGTATATCTTCTCTGCAACTATTTCTTCCTTTGGAAATAAATTATGTAGCAACCGACTCTGTAATGCTTTTGTGCCTGCTTCAGTGAGTAGTCCAATCCTGATATCTTTCAGAATACTTCCATATTCTTCATCGTTTGCTTGTCTCATATTAGTAGTAAGTTCCTTGTACTCAAAGAAGGACCAAATATTTGCATTACCAATGCTTCCCAATGACTTCTTTGTGTCTTCATGTGTCACAGTATTAAACACTGGTTGTCCTTTAACTGGAGTAAGCTGTAGAAGATCCCCAAAAACTATGACATGTTTTCCACCAAATAACACGTCATAGTCTGTCCTTAGAATTTGCTGCATTCTTAAATGCACAAAGGCAAGCATTAAGTTTGATACCATGCTCACCTCATCTATAATGAGAACTTGCATCTTCTTCAATACTCTTGAAACTTCCAAGCATGCTTCTCCAGTTAGCTTGTTGTATTGTATTTTGTTCTCATGCTCCACTGGTAACATTAGCAAACGATGTAAGGTGATTCCTTTTAGGTTATAGGCTGCTAACCCAGTTGGAGCAGTAACCACACAAGACAAAGTAGAATCCGTTTTTTGCTGTAGGTAGCTTCTGATGACTTTTATTAAGAAACTTTTTCCAGTTCCAGCTTGTCCACTTACATACATCCTGATTGGATGAAATGATGTGCATGAGCACTCTTTTTTTTCATGTTGAAATCCGTGATCAATTTTGCTTCTGATCTGTTCATAAATTTGTTGCTGCTCTTCATTCAGTTGTCTTTCCAAATTTTGTAAGTCTATAAATTCTTCTTGAGCTTGATTCATAGCCGTTTCCACTTCATTCATGGCTATTGATGCTTCATTTTCAACGATTGGTTGTCCTAGGGGATCTTGACTGAGTGTTCCTGAACTTTGGCTGTCCTGAGAACTGTCTCTAGCTACTTCTGCTGCAATTGTAGTTTCCTGTTCATTTTCTTCATTTAACATTTGCAGATAAGTTGAGAATGTACTGCATTGTATGCTGTCTTTGCAAGCATTAAAAGAATCTTCATAGCTTTGAAATTCTCCCAGTAGTTCATCCTCTGTACGCCATGGTTTAAACAGCTGTAAAAGAGCCAAGTAGTAAAATTCCTTTTTGTCAGTAGTGTCGCAACTCAGCTTCCTGTGATTTATCAAACTTCCTTTTGTTTGCTTCACCAAACATCCTTCCTCACCAATGACTTTATATTTTCCATTGTTGATGTCTTCTGCGGCTTTCCGTGAATAAATGTAGTTCTGCAGCACTTCATAGAGACACATGTTCTCCAGATGATGACTTCTCTTGGGATAATATGTGTCCAACATGTTTGATTTCAAAATATCTGTACTTTCTGGGTCATTCTCGGCCAAATATTCAATTTCTCCAACAGATTTCAGTACCCGATTTCTCATTGCTGCAAGGCCTAAACTTGCCCAAATTATTCTTCTTGATTTCGAGTAGAGACTTGCAGAAGATAACCTATCTGAACATTCGTAGGATCCAATTTCTCGATGCGATAACATCTTTAAACTGAAACTGTACAGCTTCTTACTGACAGTCTTCTCGTGAGAAATCTCTTCCCACATTTCTTTCAATTCAGTTTTTTCTGATTTAGTAATGTAAGACGTTACATATCGAGCAACAGCAATGGAATTGTCAGCTACATACTGTATATCCATGTTAGCATTCCACATGGATAAAATGACTGGGTTGTAGTCATTTATATTTTTTGATTCTTCTTTTCTTTTAAGGTTGTAGGTATTCTTAGGTGATTTTCTTGTGATAGTATGTCTCACAGATGACATAAAACTGTTTACTCTTCCATTTGAAAGAACAGGTCTAGGAAATCCAAATCGACATTTAGTGTAGTATTTATCTTTGCTCTTGTATTTCCGTCGACAGTATTTTCCACACCGATGACTTTGGAAACGTAAAACTTTCTCCTTTAACTTTTTCTCTTCTGTGCTTTTTGGTATAGCACATGTTGCATATTCTTCAATGTAAGATAACACTGCTTCATCAGCATCTGTTCCAAACTTTGGGGCATCCTTGATCCACAACAGCATATGAATATGAGGAGCACCTCTTGCCTGGTACTCTTTTCTCCAAAAGAAATCCACTACTTCTCCTAGAGGTGGATTTTTTTTATTGCAGATGAAGGACATCATAGCCTCAAATCTATGATTGAAATATCTGCAAACATTAACCGGATCCAATGAGCACAGTTCTCCTGCTGTCTTGTATTCGATGTTTTTAATGTTTGAATTTGCCTCTCGTAGAAAATCCAGTAAATCATCCCAAGCGTACTCAGCACAGCTTAGGGTAAGGAACCATGTTGGTGTTCCTAAATTCCGTAACATGCATTTTAATTCACCATGGCGTCGGTACCAATATTCATTTGTCCCACGCTGACAAGCCATCAGATTGATCAGTTGTGTTTCCAAATGATCATCTCGGTGCTGCACTTTCTCCATAAAATCCTTAGCAGACACATTTTGTAAATGTACTCCACTTTTTAAAATGTGATTTACTGCATAAGACAGTGCAGACAAGTCGCTTTCAAATAAAAGATGGAACAAATAAGGAATACTTTGTCGAAATCTGGGATCTTCAGCATATAGTCTTGTAGTCCGATACTCAGAAGCTGGAATCTGTTCTGGACGTTCATCATATCGTCCTCCTTTTCCTTTAGGAAACAGCTGGGGAAAACATCGAGCTTCCAAGCTCTCCTCCCATACACTCACGGGAGTTCCTTTTGCTTTCTTCATCTGAAACAGATCAATATTGTCTCCCATAACTTCTTTTGAATGAAGAGGATGTATGCTAAAATGTTCATAAATTTCTTCTTCCTTTGACTTGTCCACTTTTTCAATTTGTCCAGTTGGTGTTTGTGTCTTCTTGTAAATCTTCTTCTTCTTCTTCTTCTATATAAATTGATTCATACCATTTGTTATTCCTTTTCAAATACAAATTTGCTCTTTGTACTTTTCGTACATCCACCAGCTCCTGCCAAATCTTCTTATTCTTTGTAGGTACACCATTAACCAGAATAATTAATGGTTCAGTTTCCAAAGTATCCGCATCAATAGTTTCCATATTTTTTTTCAAATCCAAGGGCAAATACACCACTCTACCTTTTAAACCTCTCAGTAAATCTGAAGGAGGTAATTTACCAGTTTTGGGCTCCATACGTACTATGGTCTGGAACGGATGAACACATTGAATGAGTATAGACTCATATGTATTTAATTCAGAAAGTTCAGCAGGAATAGCATCCAATTCTAAATTATTATGTACAGCTCTGGTCGGCATTCTATTTTCCTCTAACTTGTTGTAACAGTATTTACAAATACGCTGATCTTCACCCAATTCAAAACAATTTTCAAGAAATATATATGTGGCAAAATCCTTCCACTTATAATTATCTTCATTTTCACTCTTTCTGTAGAGATCAACATTCCTAGTGTGTTTTCTATAATGAGTTCTGCGGCAACAAATACAAGTAATATTTGGTCTTTCATTAGAGATTATTGCAAATTTTGTTATGTGATCATTAAATGTATTACTTACCGAGGGTTCTACATTCTCTTCCACTTCTTCCTCATTTACTGTGTCCTTTTCTGCACTGTTTTGTTCAGGACCAAAGTAACAAAACTGAATTTCATCAACAACCTTCTCTACATCTGATACCGATCCACGGAACAGAGCCCTATTCAATTCATCTAACTTTATTGCTGGACTTTTAGCAAAATACAACCGTCTCACAAACTTTCTCATTTCAGTATGATGAACAGCCAGCATCCTAAAATGAGGGAAAACACTATTACACACTTTTCTAGATAGACAAGCCAGAGAATGACCCTGCAAACCAGTATTCTCTCTCACTCTGCATGGATCTAGACTTTGAAGCACCTTAATCTTCTGTTTTACACTTTTTTTACTATATTCTCTTAGAAACTCACGAAATTTATCAATAGATTCCTGACGCACAGTGCAAATACTACTACAATTCCAAGTGTACACTGGGGCTTTAGGACGTCTCCCCATAGCCTCATCCGCCATCACTTGTACCTCATCTCTTGGAACCATTATCTCCTTCTCCATTATGCAACCATTTTTCACTTCGTAAGCACGACCTCTGGTGTCAACTGCATGCAGCAAACTATTACTTTGAAAATAGCTCTCTTCATTAAAAAAAGGTTCACTACTTGAACTATGCATCCATTTTCCTAAAAACACTTTACAAAAGTTTGTTCTGTTCACTACTCTTTTCCTTTTGCTTTGTGATTTCAGTACATTAACCATTTTATCTAATGTACGCATCCTATTCAAAATTAAAATGAATAGTTTCCTTTTTAATTCTAATGCCTTTGCTGCAATGGCTTCAATTTCTTTTTTTCTCTTGTAAAATTTTGCCTTTTGCTTATATTTCTTCACATCCTTTATCAAATTGGACATAACTCTTCTCTGAAACATTTTTCTACGTATCTCTTTAAACGCTGTTTTTCTGTTTAAGTTAATCTTTATAGTTACAGAAGGTATATTTGCATTAACTAAATTCTCAATTTTTTCCTGTCCTTTTCTATTGAAAACATTCTTTCCAGTACAGACATTTTGTACATTTTTCCTTTTTTTGAATATGTTCTTTAAAAAATCTTTTGTCTGCTTACCAGAAGATTTTTTCTTTTTCCCAACATGAGCATCTCCAACTAACTTAGGTCCTCCAGTTGTCTTCAAATATAGGTTTTTTTTGTGGTCTTTCTTTAGTCTGGATTTTGTAGGCATCTTAAATTTTGTTCACTGCTCTTCAGCAATACCTGAAAAAAACTAAAAAAAAATTCCTTTATTTTATTTAAATATATTACTACATTTTTTATGTTCTTTAGAAATCTTAAAATACTATAAACCCCTTTCCTATAAATGAAAATCACAATAACACCTTCACAAATTAAATATCTAAAAATAATTCCTGTGTGCACACAAAGTCATGCTTTGAAATTAGACAGAAAATGAAATTTCTTTGCCAATTGCAAAGCATACTTTCTACTCTTTTTTTTGGCAAGTGATAAGTACTTTTACAGACTGACACATTTTGAATCCACTTTTCAGATTCTTAAAAAAGCACATGTCCAAACTGCTTTTTCAGACCAGCACCATGTGTAACCTGGGTGACTGACTACACTCTAGCAAGGGCAACCAGCCTTAGTGATGCTGAATGTATTTGCATTACTGACTGAAACCTCAAACCCCACTCGGTTTTGAATACTATGCATGATTCCAGAGGATAAGCAGCTGGGTGTGTGCTAAGAGTCTGCTTCTACACAAAAAAAAATGGCTCACCCTTTCCATCTAATGCAACTGTGAAATCTCCAGAGCAATACGCAATAAATCTCTGCCTGTAATTCCTATTTGCACACAGAGTCATGTTTTCATGTTTTCACATTAGTCACAAAACGAAATTTCTTTGCCAATTTGAAAGCACACTTACTTTTCTTTTTTTTGGCAAGTGATAAACACTTTTACAGACTGACACATCTTGAATCCACTTTTCAGATTCTGAAAACAGCACATGTCCAAACTGCTTTTTCAGACCAGCACCATGTGTAACCTGGGTGACTGCCTACACTCCAGCAAGGGCAACCAGCCTTACTGATGCTGTATGTATTTGCATTACTGACTGAAACCTCAAACCCCACTCGGTTGTGAATACTGTGCATGATTCCAGAGGATAAGCAGCTGGGTGTGTGCTAAGAGTCTGCTTCTACACAAAAAAATGGCTCCCCCTTTCCATCTAATGCAACTGTGAAATCACCAGCGCAATACGCAATAAATCTCTGCCTGTAATTCCTCTTTGCACACAGAGTCATGTTTTCATATTAGTCACAAAACGAAATTTCTTTGCCAATTTGAAAGCACACTTTCTACTCTTTTTTTTGGCAAGTGATAAGTACTTTTACAGACTGACACATTTTGAATCCACTTTTCAGATTCTTAAAAAAGCACATGTCCAAACTGCTTTTTCAGACCAGCACCATGTGTAACCTGGGTGACTCACTAGACTCCAGCAAGGGCAACCAGCCTTAGTGATGCTGAATGTATTTGCATTACTGACTGAAACCTCAAACCCCACTCGGTTGTGAATACTGTGCATGATTCCACAGGATAAGCAGCTGGGTGTGTGCTAAGAGTCTGCTTCTGCTCCAAAAAATGGCTCCCCCTTTCCATCTAATGCAACTGTGAAATCACCAGAGCAATACGCAATACATCTCTGCCTGTAATTCCTCTTTGCACACAGAGTCATGTTTTCATATTAGTCACAAAACGAAATTTCTTTGCCAATTTGAAAGCACACTTACTACTCTTTTTTTTGGCAAGTGATAAACACTTTTACAGACTGACACATTTTGAATCCACTTTTTAAATTCTTAAAAAAGCACATGTCCAAACTGCTTTTTCAGACCAGCACCATGTGAAACCTGGGTGACTGACTACACTCCAGCAAGGGCAACCAGCCTTAGTGATGCTGAATGTATTTGCATTACTGACTGAAACCTCAAACCCCACTCGGTTGTGAATACTGTGCATGATACCAGAGGATAAGCAGCTGGGTGTGTGCTAAGAGTCTGCTTCTACACAAAAAAAATGGCTCACCCTTTCCATCTAATGCAAATGTGAAATCTCCAGAGCAATTCGCAATAAATCTCTGCCTGTAATTCCTATTTGCACACAGAGTCATGTTTTCACATTAGTCACAAAACGAAATTTCTTTGCCAATTTGAAAGCACACTTACTTTTCTTTTTTTTGGCAAGTGATAAACACTTTTACAGACTGACACATTTTGAATCCATTTTTCAGATTCTTAAAAAAGCACATGTGCAAACTGCTTTTTCAGACCAGCACCATGTGTAACCTGGGTGACTGACTACACTCCAGCAAGGGCAACCAGCCTTAGTGATGCTGAATGTATTTGCATTACTGACTGAAACCTCAAACCCCACTCGGTTGTGAATACTGTGCATGATTCCACAGGATAAGCAGCTGGGTGTGTGCTAAGAGTCTGCTTCTGCACAAAAAAATGGCTCCCCCTTTCCATCTAATGCAACTGTGAAATCACCAGAGCAATACGCAATAAATCTCTGCCTGTAATTCCTCTTTGCACACAGAGTCATATTTTCACATGAGTCACAAAACGAAATTTCTTTGCCAATTTGAAAGCACACTTACTAGTCTTTTTTTTGGCAAGTGATAAGTACTTTTACAGACTGACACATTTTGAATCCACTTTTCAGATTCTTAAAAAAGCACATGTCCAAACTGCTTTTTCAGACCAGCACCATATGTAACCTGGGTGACTCACTACACTCCAGCAAGGGCAACCAGCCTTAGTGATGCTGAATGTATTTGCATTACTGACTGAAACCTCAAACCCCACTTGGTTGTGAATACTGTGCATGATTCCACAGGATAAGCAGCTGGGTGTGTGCTAAGAGTCTGCTTCTGCACAAAAAAATGGCTCCCCCTTTCCATCTAATGCAACTGTGAAATCACCAGAGCAATACGCAATACATCTCTGCCTGTAATTCCTCTTTGCACACAGAGTCATGTTTTCACATTAGTCACAAAACGAAATTTCTTTGCCAATTTGAAAGCACACTTACTACTCTTTTTTTTGGCAAGTGATAAACACTTTTACAGACTGACACATTTTGAATCCACTTTTCAGATTCTTAAAAAAGCACATGTCCAAACTGCTTTTTCAGACCAGCACCATGTGTAACCTGGGTGACTGACTACACTCCAGCAAGGGCAACCAGCCTTAGTGATGCTAAATGTATTTGCATTACTGACTGAAGCCTCAAACCCCACTCGGTTGTGAATACTGTGCATGATACCAGAGGATAAGCAGCTGGGTGTGTGCTAAGAGTCTGCTTCTACACAAAAAAAAATGGCTCACCCTTTCCATCTAATGCAACTGTGAAATCACCAGAGCAATACGCAATAAATCTCTGCCTGTAATTCCTCTTTGCACACAAAGTCATGTTTTCATATTAGTCACAAAACGAAATTTCTTTGCCAATTTGAAAGCACACTTACTACTCTTTTTTTTGGCAAGTGATAAACACTTTTACAGACTGACACATTTTGAATCCACTTTTTAGATTCTTAAAAAAGCACATGTCCAAACTGCTTTTTCAGACCAGCACCATGTGTAACCTGGGTGACTCACTACACTCCAGCAAGGGCAACCAGCCTTACTGATGCTGTATGTATTTGCATTACTGAGTGCAACCTCAAACCCTTAAAGTATTCCTTATTTTTACCAGTACACCTTAAATTATCGTGAAAACATAGTCCATATTATTTTACATGTTCCTCACATTTAAATTTCTCCCAAAACAGAAAATGATAAACACAACTTCAACAAAAGGAATTCCATTTCTATTATTCATTTCTTAATTTACCATATACATCCCCTCTCAAACTCTAAACTCACCTTTAAAATTAGTTAGTTGTGAAAGAAATGTGGCACTCAAACAGCAGATTATCAGAGCCAGGATCTCTGTTCTTTACACCTCTCTCCTCTCAGCAGAACCAGATAATGGCAAACTTTCCCTCTCTTTTTCCACACATATACATGTTAATTTCAAATCTCAGTGCTTCCCCCTTTTTTTCAAATGTAATCACACATTTCTATTGGTTGAAACCCTTTTCCAAAAGTACCCTTCCCCCAACTTGACTTCTGCCTAGTACCCTTCCCCCAACTTGACTTCTGCCTGCTACCATAGCAACAGCTCATGGAACACTGCTGTGTGGAGTTAGGTCAGAAGTTCACCAAACAATGTTTCAATTCCACAGAGCAAGAGTGCTTGACTTTTCAAACCTAACAGCAAATCCATAGTACTGTTCTTTGGTAACACATTTTTCTGTACCAATACAAAACATGCTTCTATTAATTTACACATACAGCCTAGTTTTTATTCTAGAATGGTATGAAACAGCCAATCAGTTCTTTTTTTTATAAAAAAATATGTATGCCTCCATTTCCAAACTGTCTTTCATTTATTTTTACCATTCTACTGAATTTCACCTCCTGAGTGCATCCAGTTCTCCTTTGAAGATGTTCACAGTGTGGATTGTAGGGCACAGCTATGTCTTCTGGAGTGAAAAGTATGCAGAGAAAACAGATATGGTGAGAGACCTTGCTTTGCCAAATGTAGACATTAAATGGATTGGTCAGAGAGGGTTAAAGTGGCACCAATTGATGCCATTGGTGAAATCCTTCATGCAAATCCAACACCCTGACCTCATAATAGTGCACTGTGGTGGCAATGACCTAGGCACTTTGACTGGGGTAGGTCTGGAAATGCTTATGAAGGACACCTTTGCACAACTGTTTTCACTTTTCCCTAAAACTGCCTTTGTCTTTTCTAACATATGCCAAAGGCAAAAATGGAACTGGTCCAATCATTTCTGTCCGCAGATTGAGAAAGCAAGAAAGCACGTCAACAAATCTGTTTCTGCTTTCCTCCGTGACTATGGTATGGGTTCCATTTACCACAACAACTTGCGTTACGACATGCAAGACATTTATAGAGGAGATGGTGTGCACTTCAATGATGAAGGGAACAGAGTCTTCCTCTTGAACCTTAGACTCTGCATCGGTACTTACTTGTAGGTACCACTAAAAAATCAAATCCCTTCATAAACACAACGGCTCTTTTTAGAGCCCCCTAATATCTAAACTCTTAAATCTGAATTTCATTTCTTTTTTTTTCTTTTTTTTTCTACCGTACGCGTACGTTGAGCTTACCGTACGCGTACCCCGTGATTTTTTTTAAAATCAATAAATGTTTTCTTTGTACTTTTCTGTCCTTCTTTGACCCCTTTACAAATGTTACGGGGTCTGTAACTCTCTCCCTTGCCCCCTTTTCAAGATATCACCCTTTTTTTTCTGAGTGAAACACACGAAATGGCGGCCGCCGCTTCCTGGTTTCGACCGATTCGAATGTTTACTAAGATCTAACAGCCAATCAGAATCGCGCTCGTGCACGCCACCGTACGCGTACGGTAAGCGCACCGTAAGCGCACCGTAAGCTGGCTCAGATATATATATTGATTTAAAGGCTATTTTCTCAGAATCTACTGAACAGATTTACACCAAACCTACAAAAGGCACTTCCTTGACCTGAGGACTACCTCTCTGCCAAATTTCAAGTAATTCTGTTCAGCCGTTCGGGCTGTAGCTGTGTCTAAAGGTCCTATAGAAAAATGCATGGGAAAAACGCGTTTTGGGACCCCCCTTTTATCTCAGCCCCCACTTGACGAATCCCCCCGAGACTTTCAGGGTAGGAGCGGAGCGTAGCGCCCCACCTATTTTGGAAAATTCGCGAGGATTCGTCAACCGGCGCCAAAGTTATTCCAAATAGAATGTTGCGGATTTCCTATGGAAACGTGGTCCTAACTATAACTACCTACTGGCGACCGCCAGTAGGTAATATATATATATACACATACATATATAAACATATATATAATCTGCATATCTATATAAATACAAATATAAATGCATGCATACATATACATTTATGCATGTTATGTACATGAAATTTTGAAAAACACTAATAAAAGCAAAGCTAAAAAGCCACCTAATTACAAACAGAATTGCTTTAACTTAAACAAGAGCAAGACCTATTGCATTTTCAATGCTTGTTTACTTTGGTTCCATCAAGAAGGCATTCAGATGTGACACATTTGCCATAAATTCTGAATGGTAGCACTCTAGTTCCTCATTAGATCACTGTAGCAAAGCTACTGCTCACCAGGGAAGTCTGCTGCTGGTATTCAAAGTGCATGTTTCAGTCTGCATGTCAGAACTTTTTAATGAAATAGAAGAGGATTTGAGAAGTCAAAATGTGCCCTAAGTTTTCTTTCTGCAGCACTGATAATAATTTCTATGGCAAAATGAACCCCCTCATTTTGTTCCTTTGCAAATTAAATGTTTTAAATGTTACCACTTTATTCCAATCAAGATGGCTTCAGGTGTGCCATGCCTTTGTCATAAGTAAGACTGTTAGTGCTCTAGTTGTTCTTTAAAGCACTCTGGGATTTCTGTCATTGGGCTATACTTGGGCTACATCTCGGTGATATTTGTGCTACATTTGGGCTCTTTTGTCTCTGGTGGCCATCTTGGGAGACTTCTTATGAAGTTTCCTAATTTCCTCATTTACTGCAGTCTCCTCAGTAGGCATACTGTCAGTTTTTTACTTTGATTCAATGAAGAAGGCATTCAGATGTGTCACACATTTGCCATAAATTCAGAATGTTAGCACTCTAGTTGCTCATTAGATCACTGTAGTAAAGCTACTGCTCACCAGGGAAGTCTGCTGCTGGTATTGAAAGTGCATGTTTCAGTCTGCATGTCAGAATTCTTTAATGAAATAAAAGAGGATTTGAGAAGTCACTCAAAATGTGCCCTAATTTTTCTTTCTGCAGCACTAATCATACATTCTATGGCAAAATGAACCCTCTAATTTTGTTCCTTTTTAAATTAAATGTTTTAAATGTTACCACTTTATTCCAATCAAGATGGTTTCAGGTGTGCCATACCTTTGTCATAAGTAAGACTGTTAGCGCTCTAGCTGTTCTTTGGAACACTCTGGGAAGCTGCAGTAGAACACAAAGGAATCAACTGACAGTCTCTGCCCTTGTTGGATGTACATGTTTTACTGAGAATGTCAGACTTCATTCTCACATGACTGAGAAAGATAATGTGAATTTACAGAAAATATGCTCTCAGTTTAGCTTATAGATCACCTTCCAAACCTCTGTGGGAAAAGCATGTGAAAATAGTTTTCTCTCAAACATGATTCATGATATCCCAGCAGAAGGCTTTATCACATGGTAAAATCACCTTAGAACATACCACAATTCCTAAAATGAGTATGGTACCATCAACAAATGATTTATAATGTAACTAAAGTCTTAAAACCTTCTATTAACTGCAATGCTTTTTAATGAGGTGCTATCATGTATATTGGTCCCAAAATGGCTGCCAACACTTCTTGGATGAAGTGCTGACAGCCAATCAGATCTCACAATGAGATGTGTGGTTAGGCTCCGCCCAGATATATATATGATTTTACTTTTGATTTTCTCAGGAACTACTGAACGGATTTACACCATATATGCAAAAGGCACATGCCTGACCTGAGGACTACCTCTTTGCCAAATTTCAAGTAATTCTGTTCAGCCATTCGGGCTGTACCTTCGACTAAAGGTCCTATGGGAAAATGCATGGGGAAAACGTGTTTTGGGACCCCCCTTTTTTCTCAGCCCCCACTTGACGAATCCCCCCGAGACTTTCAGGATAGGAGCTGAGCGGAGCGCCCCATTAGTTTTGAAAATTTCACGAAGATAAGTCAACCGGCGCCAAAGTTATTCAAAATAGAATTTTCAGATTTCCTATGGAAACACGATCCTAACTATAACTATCTACTGGCGACCGCCAGTAGATAATATATATATATATATATATATATATATTATACATATATATTATCTACTGGCGGTCGCCAGTAGATAGTTATAGTTAGGACCGTGTTTCCATAGGAAATCCGCAACATTCTATTTGGAATAACTTTGGAACCGGTTGACGAATCCTCGCAAAATTTTCAAAATAGGTGGGGCGCTCCGCTCCGCTCCTACCCTGAAAGTCTCGGGGGGATTCGTCAAGCGGGGGCTGAGAAAAAAGGGGGTCCCAAAACGCGTTTTTCCCATGCAATTTTCCATAGGGACCTTTAGTCCAAGGTACAGCCCGAACGGCTGAACAGAATTACTTGAAATTTGGCAGAGAGGTAGTCCTCAGGTCAGGGAAGTGCCTTTTGCAGGTCTGGTGTCAATCTGTTCAGTAGTTCCTGAGAAAATCAAAAGTAAAATCATATATATATGTGGGCGGAGCCTAACCACACATCTCATCCTGAGAGCTGATTGGCTGTCAGCACTTCATCCAAGAAGTGTTGGCAGCCATCTTGTGACCAATATACATGATAGCACCTCATTAAAAAGCATTGCAGTTAATAGAAGGTTTTAAGACTTTAGTTACATTATAAATCATTTGTTGATGGTACCATACTCATTTTAGGAATTGTGGTATGTTCTAAGGTGATTTCACCATGTGAAAAAGCCTTCTGGTGGGATATCATGATTGAGAGAAAAATATTTTCTCATGATTTTCCCACAGAGGTTTGGAAGGTGATCTATAAGCTAGACTGAGAGCTTATTTTCTGTAAATTCACATTATCTTTCTCAGTCATGTGAGAATGAAGTCTGACATTCTCAGTAAAACATGTACATCCAACAAGGGCAGAGACTGTCAGTTGATTCCTTTGTGTTCTACTGCAGCTTCCCAGAGTGTTCCAAAGAACAACTAGAGCGCTAACAGTCCTACTTATGATAAACGTATGGCACACCTGAAGCCATCTTGCTTGGATTAAAGTGGTAACTCTTAAAACATTTAATTTAAAAAGGAACAAAATGAGGGGGTTCATTTTTCCATAACAAGTATGATTAGTGCTGCAGAAAGAAAAATTAGGGCACATTTTAAGTGACTTCTCAAATCCTCTTCTATTTCATTAAAAAATTCTGACATGCAGACTGAAACATGCACTTTTAATACCAGGAGCAGACTTCCATGGTGAACAGTAGTTTTACTACAGTGATCTAATGAGCAACTAGATTGCTAACATTCAGAATTTATGGCAAATGTGTGACATATCTGCATTTCCTAATGAGGAGACTGCAGTACATGAGGAAATTAGGAAACTTCATAACAAATAAATCTCCCAAGATGGCCACTGGAGACAAAAGAGCCCAAATGTAGCCCAAAATCACCCAGATGTAGCCCAAATATAGCCCAATGACAGAAGTGTGCAAAACACTTATTATTTTGTGTTTTTGCAGTGTTATATAGTGCAGACTTGTCAGGTATTGGAGTGCTTCACATGAGCATTGGTTACATCACACAAGAACAAATTCATTTTGGTTGTAGACATGGGGAGACTAAGTGATTTGACCAGAATCACAGAATGTCGAGCTGAAGCAGAAACTCCAACCTGGTTCCCCAGTTGCAAAGTCTGCAGTTCTGGAAGTAACACCACATCCTCTCCCCTAAGTGCAACATTTAATCAAGTGGTCAACTGGATAAAAAAACATAAAGATAACAAATAATTTAAAAGTGCTTTGTCGCTATTTGAAAACTCAGAAAATATGTCCTTATTTTAGTCTTTTAGAGCACTAACCATCATTTTGATGCCAATAAGACCCTCTCATATATGTAATTTCTAAAGGAAATGCTCTAGGTATTACAGTTTTGATTACATCAAGATGACGTCAGGCGTTCCACACTTTTGTAATAAATATAGAATGTTAGCAATCTAGTTGTTCATTAGGATACTATTGAGAGGCAGAGGCCAGGGGCACGGACTCTGAAAATTGAAAGCATGTAGGAGGGTGCAAAGGCAAAAATTTAACCACACTGATCAGGCAGGAAGGGCCGTGGCAGCACAACAGACTATGGAGGGCAGTGGAAAGGGGGGCAGGGGCAACAAACCAACAATACAGGACTTGCAAGAGAGGCTGTGGCAATGTAATAGACCATTGTGGGCAGAAGGAAGAGGCAATGGTAGTACAACCATACATGCAAACAGACCCGATTCAGCCAGGAAACGTACAATGTTTTTAAGCTCAAATGGGCTTTATTTGAACTGTCTCCTGTCTACAATCTCCTCTTTTTCAATGTAACTCAAAGGGGAAAATCAATACCCCAGTTTTTTTTCAAAATCTCCCTCTTACCAAGTTCAAAATGTTCGCAAGTATGGTACATTGGATCATGGAAGGAAATGGGGTAGGGACATGGAATTGGATAACAGAGGACAGGAGGGACATGGAGAGGTGCACCAAACTGACCCTGCAGGGCAGGCATCAGGGTTTGCAGCAGCACAATACACCACACAGGGCATGCGGGACGGGAGTGCAGCACAACAATCCATAGAAAGCAAGAGGGAGGGGACAGGACCATGCACATGGACAACAGAGAACAGAGGGGCAAGAGGCAATGGTAGCTAGCTGACCATAATGGACAGACAGGAGAGAAAGCTGCAGCATAACAGACCATAAAGGGCAGGAGGGACGGATCAGGGGCATTACAATGGAACAGACAAGCCAGGAGGAAGGGAGTAGGGGTCTGCACATGTAAACAGAGGGCTGGGGGCAAGGGGGCAGGGCAGAAGCAGCAAGATAGCCATGGAGGTCAGGCAGGATAGGCACTAGAAGCAACACACACCATGAAGAGCAACAGTGAGACTGTGATGGAATACACACAGACCATGGAGGGAAGGTGGGAGGGGGTCAGGGGCAGCTAACTGACCACACAGGGAAGGTGGGAGGGGCCATGGCAGCACAGAAGACCATGCATGGCAAGTGGGAGGGTTCGTGGCAGCACAATGGCTATGATGGGCAAGAAGGAGGGTGCAGGGGCATGCACAAAGGACGATGGAGGATAGAAGGGAGGGTCAGGACCTGTGCACAGACAAGAAAGTTCAGGGGAAGGGGCCTCACAACAGACCGCACGGGGCAGGCAGGAGGAGCAGTTGCAGCACAACAGACCAGGGAGGGCAGAAGGGTGTGGCAGTACAATGGACCATGTAGGACAGGAGGAAGAGGATAGGGGCATGGCATGTGGACAGGCAGGGTAGAGGTGGCAGGGACAGGTTACAGTCATCTGACAATGCTAGGCAGGTGGGAGGGGAGTGGCAGCTCAACAGAACACTCAGAGTAGATAGGAGTGGCAGGTCCATGGAACATGGTGGGCAAAAAGGATGGAGCAGGGGCATGCACAAAGATATCGGAGGGCAGGGGGAAGGAGAATAGGGGCAGCAAGCTAAGCACAGAGTTTAAGCAGGAGGTCAATGATGGGGCATAGAATTGGGCAATGGAGGGCAGGAGGAGTGGACTGGTACATCATACTAAATTGAGGGCAGTGGCAGCACATCAGACCATGCATGGCAGGAGGGAGGAGGCTAGTCCATGGATTCACACAACAGAGGATAGGGAGGAGGGGGATGGGGCAGCAAGCTAACTGTTCAGAGAAGGCGGGTATTAGGAACTTTATTGTTTTTAAAACGTGTGTCTGTGCAAACTACTTAAAATATGAACAAGTATGCTGCATAATCTCACTTTTATTCAGGAAGAAGAGGACGTTTGTGACTGTGACTCCGGGCTCACTTGGCAGAAACACCCCCTGACCCTCCACCCCCTATCGCAAAATGTAATGCCCGTGAAAGGGTAGGTGAACACAGTGTTATATAGAACATAGTCCTGAGAGCACGATTAAAAATGAAAACTAGATATAGTGTATGGTATAAACTATGCACCAAAAAGTGTGATATAAGATGAACCGGGCGTGAAATATAATATGCAATACATTGTGCGCAATGACAGATTCATTGGAGAGCGCGAGATAGCACAGGCACTAGTGCGTGCTATGCGATATGCGCCTTGGAGTGTAATATGCACAGGGCAGTGTTGTGTAACCTAACTAGTCTCTAAAGTTGTAATATAAAATATGTGCTGGGGAGTGTAACGTTGCATATGCACTGTGACAAAGATATGGATCCCAGATTGTAATATGTATGGCATAGCACTGTGCGTTATAACATAGGCATCGAGGAAGGCACGTTAGATGGGGCAATATAACCCGCGCGAAGACAAGTGTGGCATGACATTGTCACGGGGTGGTGTTACAGTGCACATGGGCTAGAGAGTGTCATAGCATACGCACTAGCTAGTGGAATACAACACAGAGGTGTGTGGCACTCAGCAGGCAATGGTGGGTGTAACACAGCATTGGGCTCTGCCAGGAGCGCGCTGTGACTCTCAAGTGATGTTCATCCCCTTTCCAGAGAGTAAAATAAAAAGTATTACACATCCGGCAGTGGATGTGTGTTGTATTAACCGTGAGGGGGGTTTCTTGCATAGTTTTGGTCGAATTTTTGTCGAATCCCCTTTGAATGGCTTGGTGTGCATGTGTATTAAATGTGCCCGTCAATAGCTACCCATGTTTGTATAAATAAACGACAAGGGTGTCTACCGGGATTAGGCACGGTAGGGCATCAGACATGTCAGAGCTTCACTAGTGGTGTAAATACATTCCACGTGGATTCATTGTATGCATAGTCGCCTTTTAATGAATATCACGCAAATCGTCATGGTGATAGGTACGTACGGTTTGTCCAGCATGTCCTAGGTGTGTCTATAAATATATATTTTTTAAAAATAATAAAAAACAGTGGCCGGCCCTGGGGATTGGGGTCAAAAAACTATAATTAGGAGACAGGCCCTGGGGGATGGGGTCATCAGGGCCAATAAATTAGAATAAGAAGGGGAACCACACAGCCCCCCTTCTTAAAAAATTAAAATAAAGAAAAGACTGGCATCGTGCCGGAGGCCACGCCCCCTCCTTGCAGCACTCTGCAAACGCACCCCCTGGCGAGTTGTAAGTTGGGGAATTAATTCCTCTTCAATACTGAGGGTCCCTGAGGGCCAACTAGCCCAACAGGCATCTCCAGTATGTGCCAGGGAGCTGCGCTGCAGATAGGTGTTCTGAGGCCAAGCCCCTTTTTACACCTCTCTGCAACGCAGCTCTGTGGCGCTTACTGGAGGTACCTAGTGGTCTAGTTTGACCCTAGGGACCCTTAGGATTCAAGGGGACTTAATCTCTCAACTTAGAACAGCCACAGGGCACGTTTACACAGTGGTGAAGGGAGGGGTTGGGGCCTGAGGTGACGTGTGCAAACACGCACTATGGCACGTTTTAAATTGGGGATATAATTTCCCTTCAATACTGAGGGCCCCTGGGGGCTAACTAGCCCACCAAGTGCTTCCAGTAAGCGCCACTGAGCTGCATTGCAGAGAGGTGGTCCAGGCCGTGCCACTTTTTACACCTCTCTGCAACGCAGCTCTGTGGCACTTACTGGAGGTACCTAGTGGGCTAGTTGGACCCTAGGGACCCTCAGGATTCAAATGAACTTAATCTCCCAACTAAAAATGGACACAGGGCGTATTTACACAGTGGTGAAGGGAGGGGACGGGGCCTGAGTTAACGTGTGCAAAAACGCCCTGTGGCCTGTTTTAAGAGGTAATACCCCTGCCCTATTATATACTAGGGGCTTACAGAGGAGGTCATGCTAATCACAGGGGGACCCCAACGCATAATGTTCCCTAGTGTATGTAGGTGTTTTCACTGTATTCTAAGTGTCTTTTAACATAGCACTGGCTCTAGGACTGGTTAGTCAGACTCAGTTACCACCAGTATCCGTCTGAAAAAGTTGAGGGTACAGGATGATTTTGCAACAAGGCTTCTTTCTTCTCTTCTTTTTGTTCTTTCTGCACGTTATCCTTCTTCCTGCACATTTCTTAGTCTTTGAGGACTTCTGTTGCTTCTTTCTGCATTTCTTTTCTTTCTTTCTGTGCATTTTTTCTTCTTTCTTCACATGTCCTATCTCTGTAGGCATAGTTAGAAATTAGCATTTAAAAAACCTTTGAAATTCTCAGAAAAAACCATAGGTTTCAGGCACGTTATAGTTAGGAATTAGCATTTAAAAAACCTCAGAAATCAGTGATGTCATGAGTGATGTCACTGACCATGTCACGAGTGATGTAATATGTGACGTCATCAGCAGTGCATTGCGGGCGCGCGAGTTATAGTTAGCTGAACTAACTATAACGGGGGAATTTCAATGGTTTTGTACAAGTGAAAAGTCCAGCTAACTATAACACCCCTGAAACCTATGTTTTTTTCAGTGAATATATATATATATATATATATATATTTATTTATTTATTTATATATTACCTACTGGCGGTCGCCAGTAGGTAGATATAGTTAGGACCCATTTTCCATAGGAAATCCGCAACATTCTATTTGGAATAACTTTGGTGCCGATTGACAAATCTTCGCGAAATTTTCAAAACTTTTGGCCAGCTCCGATCCACTCCTATCCTGAAAGTTTCACAGTGATTCGTCAAGCGGGGGCCAAGAAAAAAGGGGGTCCCAAAACGCATTTTCCTCATGCATTATCCCATAGGACCTTTAGCCGCAGCTACAGCCCGAACTGCTGAACGTAATTACACCACATTTGGCAAAGAGGTAGTCCTTAGTTCAGACTCGTGCCTTTTGCTTAAATGGTGTAAATCTGTTCAGTAGTTCCTGAGAAAATGACATTTAAAAGTACATATATATCTATGGCTTCGGAGGATCCGCGTACCCTAAGCGCAGCCTAAGCGCACCCTGCCGTGCATGAGCTGTATTCTAATTGGCTGCCAACACTCCAAATCAGGAAGTGTTGCCAGCCATCTTGTGCCTCGTTTTAACCGAGGCACAAGAAATCAGCAAAAGAAACATGAAAAACGCAAAAAGGGGGCAAGGTAGAAACACCCTGACCCCCTAGGCCTGCTCAGGGCCAAAAAAAGCTTTTTTTTTTTTTTTTTTTTTTTAAACGGCGATATTCGCGCACCCAGCGCGAATTTCGGCCGAAAAGAAAAAAAAATGAGCCCGCGCTTCTTTGGTATTTGGCCCCCGGGGGGGCCAAATCCCAGGGGCAGTTTCAAAAAATAGTGTGGGGGTCCCAATCCCCCCCACACTGCCCCGGGGACTGCCACCCCCGGGGCTTATTAATATTGGGTGGGGGGCCTCTCAGGCCCCCCCATCCCCGGGGACTGCCACCCCCCGGGGCTTATTAATATTGGGTGGGGGGGCTCTCAGGCCCCCCATCCCCAGGGACCGCCACCACCCGGGGCTTATTAAAAATTGGGTGGGGGGGCTCTCAGGCCCCCCAGCCCCAGGGACCACCAACCCCCGGGGCTTATTAATATTGGGTGTGGGGGGCTCTCTGGCCCCCCCAGCCCCGGGGACCGCCACCCCCCGGGGCTTATTAAAATTGGGTGGGGGGCTCTCAGGCCCCCCATCGCCGGGGACTGCCACCCACCAGGGCTTATTAAAATTGGGTGGGGGGGCTCTCAGGCCCCCCATCCCAGGGGACCGCCACCCCCCGGGGCTTATAAAAATTGGGTGGGAGGGCTCTCAGGCCCCCCCAGCCCCAGGGACCGCCACCCCCGGGGCTTAATAAAATTGGGTGGGGGGCTCTCATGCCCCCCCAGCCCCGGGGACCGCCACCCCCCGGGGCTTCTTCAAAATGTGGGAGGGGGGCCGCGCGGCCCCCCCTCCTGGAGCCTTGTCTAGGCCCTGGGGACTACCACCCCCCAGGGCTGGCGCCTGCAGTGTCCCGGGGTGCCCACCCCCGGGACACTGTAGTTTACAATGACAGGGCAGGAGCCTCGCGGCTCCCGCCCTGTCATTGCAAACTGCTTTCCTATTTGGCAGAGAGAGCAGGAAACCTGCTCTCTCTTCCAAATAGGAAAGCAAATTGCTTTTCCACAGGGGGAGCAGCATGTTAGCTGCCCCCATGTGAAAAAGCAATGCCGGCTCCCGCAGGACGCGGGTAGCCGGCTGGGACCGTTCGGGGGATTGGGGACCCCCCCACGGCCCCCAATGAAGAGGGCCAGCCCGTGGAATGGGGTTCCCGGGGCTAGTAGTGGCCCGGGAGGGGGGCCACGTGGTCCCCCTCCTCAAAAAACAAAACAGAAACGGCCCCAGTGGATGGTGTCCCCGGGGCCATAAGTGGCCACAGGAGGGGGGCAAGGCAGACCCCCTCCAAAATAAAAATGTTAAAAAAGGGGCCATGCCCCGGGGGATGGGGTCCCGGGGCAAATTATGGCCTCGGGAGGGGGGCCACGCGGCCCCCTTCCCGATTTTTATATTTAAAAAAAATCAATTGGGGGCATGCCCTGGGGGATGGAGTCTCCAGGGCCAATAAATTAGAAAAAGAAGGGGGGCTACACAGCCCCCTTCTTAAAAAATAAAAAACGGAATTGGGCCAGAGGCCATGCCCCCTCCTTGCACCACTCTGCAAATGCGCCCCCTGGCGCGTTTGCAGAGGAGGAACTAATTCCCCTTGAATACTGGGGGTCCCTGGGGGCCAACTAGCCCACCAGGAACCTCCAGTATGCGCCAGGGGGCTGCGTTGCAGAGAGGTGTAATGAGGCCATGCCGCTTTTTACACCTCTCTGCAATGCAGCTCCGTGGCGCTTACTAGAGGTACCTGGTGGGCTAGTTGGCCACCAGGGGACCTCAGAATTCAAGGGGATTTAATCCCCCAACTTAAAACGTGTCATGGGGTGCGTTTGCACAGTGGTGAAGGTAGGGGGCGGGGCCTGAGGTGATATGTGTGCAAACACGTCCTGTGGCGCGTTTTAAGTTGGGGAATCCATTCCTCTTTAATCCAGAGGTCCCCTAGGGGCCAACTAGCTCACCAGGTACCTCCACTAAGCGCCACAGAGCTGCGTTGCAGAGTGTTGTAAAAAGGGGCATGGCCTTTGAACACCTCTCTGCAACACAGCTCCCTGGCGCATACTGGAGGTACCTGGTGGGCTAGTTGGCCCCCAGGGGACCGCAGGATTGAAGAAGAATTAATTCCCCAACTTAAAACGCTCCACAGGGCGTGTTTGCACATGTCACCTCAGGCCCCACCCCCTTCCTTCACCATTGTACTAATATTCCTCTAAAATCAGCCGAACTATGAATTCCGATTTACTCACCTGTTATCAGGAGAGGACCCAGTGCTGCATCTTTTAGCCGAGCACTGACCCTGAAAAGTAATTCTAAGCGTACTTACCAGTAACTTATATTTCCTTCCATAGGAATCCATTGTGTGGTTTTTAGCAGAAAAGTTTCTGTCTATTTTCACAAACTAAAAATATTCCTAAAAAATCGTCTGTATGACTTAAACACATTCTTTCAACTGTTTACAGGAGATGCACCAGTGCTGGATCCAGGATCCACCACTGAGTAATAAAAACTAACGATAACACTACTTACTGCTAAGTGAATTTTCTGCCATAGGATAAAATTGGTGATTCTATGTGAAAAATGTTCTAAGTGTCAACTTTTAAAATACAATAAAATTCCTTAAAAATCACCACTGTAACCAAAACGCTTTTACTCAACTGTTTACAGGAGATGTCCAAGGACTGAATCTAGGATCCAGTCCTGTGGTTAGAAAAGTAATCCATAAAGTAACTAATTGCATTTGACTAGAAATTCACATTGAGCTCAATGTTGCATTGTGTTTGAAATTGTGTTGCCCATTGCAACAACTGTAACTACTGTACTTAAAATTCTATTGCCTATTTGCAAAGTATTTCAACTAAAGTAATTCATTCGGAGAAAGTATATTTTGTATTGTAATGTATAATGTAATTATGATGTAATTAAAAAAATAAAATATCTAAAAATAAATAGTTTAAAAAATGTAGTAAATCAGTATCAAACAAATCAGTATAACAATTAATAAATTAAAAATTGTCATTTACAAAACCTTTGAAATTCACTGAAAAAACCATAGGTTTCAGGCCTGATATAGTTAGGAATTAGCATTTAAAAAACCTTTGAAATTCACTGAAAAAAACATAGGTGTCAGGCCTGATATAGTCAGGAATTAGCATTTAAAAAACCTTAGAAATTCATTGAAAAAACCATAGGTGTTAGGGGTGTTATAGTTAGCTGGAAATTTCACTTGTACAAAACCATTGAAATTCCTCCGATATAGTTAGTTGTACTAACTACATCTCACGCGCCCACAATCCACTGCTGATGATGTCACATATTACATCATTCATGACATGGTCAGTGACATCACTAATGACATCTCAAATGACATCACTGATGACATCACTGATGACATCATCCACGTGACAATCAGATACACCTCATCATACACTAGTATAACCTTTCATCACTCACTGTAAAATACAGAGTGCCATATTTGAAACCATTGACACACCAATACAAGTTTCTAAACACCCACTCAGGGATTCCTAGATCTATACACCCATCTAATCACTTACCTATAGATTCACTCATAAATGCAGTCAATGATCAATAGAACACTATCAAATATACTTATACACCTATATCGACATTACACACCAGCACACATCCTAATCACTTATGAAGTCATCCTACTCACTTATGCAAACAATATATCATACTTACTTTTACTTAGCTACACACTTATACAAACACCACTTCATCTATTCATATAGATAGTAACTCATACTTAGTGTGTTATAAAATCACTATTACAAGTATAAAGTTATCCATACAGTCACTCATACAATCACTGAGTCTTATGTATACTTATTTATATACAACAACTGACACATACACTGGCTTTTATTTTTCTAGTTTGTTGGATATGTACCATTGAGACATATATTTGCTCATCACCACACTCATAAAGATATTCACTCACCCAAACAACTGTTGTAACATGTAGTTTTAACTTCATATACCTATGAATCAACTCTTCACACATCTTTGGGCTGTCACACACCCCCCACCGAACCACACACACATTCACTCTCCCATACAAATACTCAGTTAATTAATCAATAACTATTATAGACTTTCACGTAGCTAGTAACCAACTGGTGCAGCAGTTTACACAACAACTGACAAAGTGATACAGATATTCACACAGTTTAGTCACTATCCAATATATTTAGTGAGACACTATAAATTTGTCAAGTAAACAGTCAATCACACTGCTACAAAATCCTCCATTCAGATATTTATATTTATATATCGGCTCATTCTTCAATGCAAATTGCTATATATATATATATAATACCTATTTGAATAACGAACCAAACCACATTCACTGGATGATGTCATCAGTGATGTCATCAGTGATGTCATTGGAGATGTCATCAGTGATGTCACTGACCATGTCATGAATGATGTAATGTGTGACATCATCAGCAGTGGATTGCGGGCGCGCGAGATGTAGTTAGTACAACTAACTATATCGGAGGAATTTCAATGGTTTTGTTCGAGTGAAATGTCCAGCTAACTACAACACCCCAAAAACCTATGTTTTTTTCAGTGAATTTCTAAGGTTTTTTAAATGCTAATTCCTAACTATATCAGACCTGAAACCTATGTTTTTTTCAGTGAATATATATATATATATTACCTACTGGCAGTCGCCAGTAGGTAGTTATAGTTAGGACCTATTTTCCATAGGAAATCCACAACATTATATTTGGAATAACGTTGGCGCCGATTGACGAATCCTCGCGAAATTTTCCAAACTTTTGGCTAGCTCCGGTCCGCTCCTATCCTGAACATTTCACGGTGATTCATCAAGTGGGGGCCGAGAAGAAAGGGGGTCCCAAAACACGTTTTCCCCATGCATTTTCCCATAGGATCTGTTGACGCAGCTACAGCCCGAACTGCTGAACGGAATTACACCACATTTGGCAAAGAGGTAGTCCTCAGTTCAGACTCGTGCCTTTTGCCTAAATGGTGTAAATCCATTCAGTAGTTCCTGAGAAAGCCATCTTGGGACCAATATACATGATAGAACCTCATTAAAAAGCATTGCAGTTAATAGAAGGTTTTAAGACTGTAGTTACATTATAAATCATTTGTTGATGGTACCATACTCATTTGAGGAATTGTGGTGTGTTCTAAGGTGATTTTACCATGTGAAAAAGCCTTCTGCTGTGATATCATGAATCATGTTTGAGAGAAAACTATTTTCTCATGCTTTTCCCACAGAGGTTTGGAAGGTGATCTATAAGCTAAACTGAGAGCATATTTTCTGTAAATTAACATTATCTTTCTCAGTCATGTGAGAATGAAGTCTGACATTCTCAGTAAAACATGTACATCCAACAAGGGCAGAGACTGTCAGTTGATTCCTTTGTGTTCTACTGCAGCTTCCCAGAGTGTTCTAACGAACAACTAGAGCGCTAACAGTCTTACTTATGACAAAAGTATGGCACACCTGAAGCCATCTTGATTGGAATAAAGTGGTAACACTTAAAACATTTAATTTACAAAGGAACAAAATGAGGGGGTTCATTTTGCCATAGAATTTATGATTAGTGCTGCAGAAAGAAAAATTAGGGCACATTTTGAGTGACTTCTCGAATCCTCTTCTATTTCATAAAACAATTCTGACATGCAGACTGAAACATGCACTTTGAATATCAGCAGCAGACTTCCCTGGTGAGCAGTAGCTTTACTACAGTGATCTAATGAGCAACTAGAGTGCTAACATTCAGAATTTATGGCAAATGTGTGACACATCCGAATGCCTTCTTGATGGAACCAAAGTAAAAAACTGAAAGTATTTTCTACCGAGGAGACTGCAGTAAATGAGGAAATTAGGAAACTTAATAACAAATAAATCTCCCAAGATGGCCACCAGAGATAAAAGAGCCCAAATGTAGCCCAAATATCACCCAGATGTAGCCCAAGTATAGCCCAATGACAGAATGTCACAGAGTGTTCTTAAGAACAACTAGAACGCTTACTGTCTTATGACAAAAGTATGGCACACCTAAAGCCATCTTGATTGGAATAAACTGGTAACACTTAAAACATTTTAATTTAAAAAGGAACACAATGAGGGGGTTCATTTTGCCATCGAAATTATGATTAGTGCTGAAGACAGAAAAATTAGGGCACATTTTGAGTGACTTCTCAAATCTTTTTCTATTTCCTTAAAAAATTCTGATATGCAGACTGAAACATGCACTTTTAATACCAGCAGCAGACTTCCGTGGTTAGCAGTAGCTTTACTACAGTGATCTAATGAGCAACTAGAGTGCTAACATTCAGAATTTATGACAAATGTGTGACATATCTGAATACCTTCTTGATGGAATCAAAGTAAAAAACTGAAAGCATTTCCTACCGAGGAGACTGCAGTAAATGAGGAAATTAGTAAACTTCATAACAAATAAATCTTCCAAGATGGCCACCAGAGACAAAAGAGCCCAAATGCTGCACAAATATCACCAAGATGTAGCCCACATGTAGCCCAATGACAGAAGTGTGCAAAACACTTATTTTTTGTGTATTTGCAGTTTTATATAGTGCAGACTTGTCAGGTATTGGAGTGCTTTACATGAGCATTGGTTACATCACACAAGATCAAATTCATTTTGGTTGTAGACATGGGGAGATTAAGTGATTTGACCAGAATCACAGAATGTTGAGCTGAAGCAGAGACTCCAACCTGGTTCCCCAGTTGCAAAGTCTGCAGCTCTGGAAGTAACACCACATCCTCTCCCCTAAGTGCAACATTTAATCAAGTGGTCAACTGGATAAAAAAACATAAAGATTACAAATAATTTAAACGTTCTTTGTCGCTATTTGTAAAATCAGAAAATATGTCCTCATTTTTGTTTTTTAGAGCACTAACCATAATTTTGATGCAAATAAGACTCTCCCATGTATGTAATTTCTAAAGGAAATGCTCTAGGTATTACAGTTTTGATCACATCAAGATGACGTCAGGCGTTCCACACTTTTGTAATAAATATAGAATGTTAGCAATCAAGTTGTTCATTGGCATACTGTTGAGAGGCAGGGGTCAGGGGCACGGACTCTGAAAATGGAAGGCAGGTAGGAGAGTGCAGAGGCAACAATTTGACCACACTGGCCAGGCAGGAAGGGCAGTGGCAGCACAACAGACTATGGATGGCAGTGGAAAGGGGGGCAGGGGCAACAAACCAACAATACAGGACTGGCAAGAGAGGCTGTGGCAATATAATAGACCATTGTGGGCATAAGGAAGAGGCAGTTGTAGTACAACCATACATGCCAACAGGCCCGTTTCAGCCAGGAAACGTCCAATGTTTTTAAGCTCAAATAGGCTTTATTTGATCTGTCTCCTGTCTACAATCTCCTCTTTTTCAATGTAACTCAAAGGGGAAAATCAATACCCCAGTTGTTTTTCAAAATCTCCCTCTTACCAAGTTCAAAATGTTCGCAAGTATGGTACATTGGATCATGGTAGGCAGGAGGAATTGGGGTAGGGACATGGACTCGGATAACAGAGGACAGGAGAGACATGGAGAGGTGCACCAAACTGACCCTACAGGGCAGGCATCAGGGTTTGCAGCAGCACAATACACCACACAGGGCATGCGGGACGGGAGTGCAGCACAACAATCCATAGAAAGCAATAGGGAGGTGACAGGACCATGCACATGGACAACAGAGAACAGAGGGGAAAGAGGCAATGGTAGCTAGCTGACCATAATGGACAGACAGGAGAGAAAGCTGCAGCATAACAGACCATAAAGGGCAGAAGGGACGGATCAGGGGCATTACAATGGAACAGACAAGCCAGGAGGGAGGGAATAGAGGTCTGCACATGGAAACTGAGGGCTGGGGGCAAGGGGGCAGGGCAGGAGCAGCAAGATGACCATGGAGATCAGGCAGGACGGGCACTAGAAACAAGACACTCCATGGAGAGCAACAGTGAGACTATGATGGCATACACACAGACCGTGGAGGGAAGGTGGGAGGGGGTAATGGGCAGCTAGCTGACCACACAGGGAAGGTGGGAAGGGCCATGGCAGCACAGAAGACCATGCATGGCAAGCGGGAGGGTTAGTGGCAGCACAATGGCTATGATGGGCAAGAAGGAGGGTGCAGGGGCATGCAAAAAGGACCATGGAGGATAGAAGGGAGGGTCAGGACCTGGGCACAGACAAGAGAGTTCAGGGGAAGGGGCCTCACAACAGACCGCGTGGGGCAGGCAGGAGGAGCAGTTGCAGCACAACAGACCAGGGAGGGCAGAAGGGTGTCGCAGTAAAATGGACCATGGAGGACAGGAGGAAGGGGATAGGGGCATGGCATGTGGACAGGCAGGGTGGAGGTGGCAGGGACAGGTTACAGTCATCTGACAATGCTAGGCAGGTGGGAGGGGAGTGGCAGCTCAACAGAACACTCAGAGTAGATAGGAGTGGCAGGTCCTTGGAACATGGTGGGCAAAAAGGAGTGAGCAGGGGCATGCACAAAGACATCGGAGGGCAGGGGGAAGGAAAATAGGGGCAGCAAGCTAAGCACAGAGGCTAAGCAGGAGGTCAATGATGGGCCATAGAATTGGGCAATGGAGGGCAGGAGGAGTGGACTGGTACATCATGCTAAATGGAGGGCAGTGGCAGCACATCAGACCATGCATGGCAGGAGGGAGGAGGCTAGTCCATGGATTCAGACAACAGAGGATACGGAGGAGGTGATGGGGCAGCAAGCTAACTGTTCAGAGAAGGTGGGTATTAGGAACGTTATTGTTTCTAAAATGTGTGCCTGTGCGAACTACTTAAATATGAACAAGTATGCAGCATAATCTCACTTTTATTCAGGAAGAAGAGGACGTTTGTGACTGTGACTTCGGGCTCACTTGGCAGAAACACCCCCTGACCCTCCACCTCCCATCGCAAAATGTAATGCACGTGAAAAGGGTAGGTGGACGCAGTGTTATATAGAACATAGTCCTGAGAGCACGATTGAAAATGAAAACTAGATATAGTATATGGTATAAACTATGCACCAAAAAGTGTGATATAAGATGAACCAGGGCGTGAAATATAATATGCAATACATTGTGCGCAATGACAGATTCATTGGAGAGCGCGAGATAGCACAGGCACTAGCGCGTGCTATGCAATATGCGCCTTGGAGTGTATTATGCACAGGGCAGTGTTGTGTAACCTAACTAGTCTCTAAAGTTGTAATATAAAATATGTGCTGGGGAGTGTAACGTTGCATATGCACTGTGACAAAGATATGGATCCCAGATTGTAATATGTATGGCATAGCGCTGTGCGTTATAACATAGGCATCGAGAAAGGCACGTTAGATGGGGCAATATAACCCGTGCGAAGGCAAGTGTGGCATGACATATTCACGGGGTGGTGTTACAGTGAACATGGGCTAGAGAGTGTCATAGCATACACACTAGCTGGTGGAATACAACACAGAGGTGTGTGGCACTCGGCGGGCACTGGTGGGTGTAACACAGCATTGGGCTCAGCCAGGAGCACGCTATGACTCTCAAGTGAGGTTCGTCTCCTTTCCAGAGAGTAAAATAAAAATGATTACACATCCGGCGGTGGGTGTGTGTTTTATTAACCGTGAGGGGGGTTGTTTGCATAGTTTGGTCGAATTTTTGTCGAATCCCCTTTGAATGGCTTGGTGTGCGTCTGTATTAAATGTGCCCGTCAATAGCTACCCATGTTTGTATAAATAAACGACAAGGGTGTCTACTTAGAGAGTACCCACCGGCGGGGGTGCCGGGATTAGGCACGGTAGGGCGTCAGACACGTCAGAGCTTCACTAGCGGTGTAAATACATTCCACGTGGATTCATTGTATGCATAGTCGCCTTTTAATGAATATCACGCAAATTGTATGGTGATAGGTACATACGGTTTGTCCAGCATGTCCTAGGTGTTTCTATAAATATATATTTTTAAAAAGGCCATGACCCGGGGTTTGGGGTCCCCGGGGCCGATTAAGGCCTTGGGAGGGGGGCCACGCGGCCCCTTTCCAAATTTATTTTTTTCAACAAACAAAATTAGGGTGCAGGCCCTGGGTATGGGGTCCCCAGGGCCAATAAATTAGAAAAAGAAGGGGGGCCACACAGCCCTCCTTCTTAATAAAATAAATAAAAGACAGGCATTTTAGCTGGAGGCCACGCCCCCTCCTTGCAGCACTCTGCAAACGCACCCCCTGGCCAGTTGTAAGTTGGGGAATTAATTCCCCTTCAATACTGAGGGTCCCTGAGGGCTAACTAGCCCAACAGGTATCTCCAGTATGCGCCAGGGAGCTTCGTTGCAGACAGGTATTCTGAGGCCACGCTCCTTTTTACACCTCTATGCAACGCAGCTCTGTGGCGCTTACTGGAGGTACCTAGTGGGCTAGTTGGACCCTAGGGACCCTCAGGATTCAAATGAACTTAATCTCCCAACTAAAAACGGCCACAGGGCGTGTTTACACAGTGGTGAAGGGAGGGGATGGGGCCTGAGTTAACGTGTGCTTTTTGAAAATTTTAGTTTCTATTTTTGAATGTGTGTATCAAAGGTTATATTAGGGGGAGAGGAGGTCTGCCACTCTATCACCAGGATGATGTCATCAGTGATGTCATTTGAGATGTCATCAGTGATGTCATGAGTGATGTCACTGACCATGTCATGAGTGATGTAATATGTGACGTCATCAGCAGTGTATTGCGGGCGCGCGAGTTATAGTTAGCTGAACTAACAATAACGGGGGAATTTCAATGGTTTTGTACGAGTGAAAAGTCCAGCTAACTATAACGTCCCTGAAACCTATGGTTTTTTCAGTAAATATATATATACACACAACTATTGGGGTTGTATGATAGAACAATATATACTTCAAGAACGCTTGCCTAAACCACACGGTCTCAACCACGACCGCCTCTTTACCATACATGCCTTTAAATCGAATTTCGTTGTAAAGGCATGAAAGGTAAAGACATACGTGGTAAAGATCATGCACCAGCCCCCCTGCCCTGAGCCCTAAAAAAATCCCCTAGCACTACAATCCCCCGCCCCAGCCCTAAACACTACCCAGACCCCCCCGCCCTGAGCCCTAAAAATTTGCCCCCTTCCCCAAAGCCCTACTCACCAAGCCATGCCCCGTCCTTCCTCTCCCGATCATTACTGTTCCTCTCCTTGCCCATCCGGTCTCTTGAACTAGACCACTGACTGCTGACTGCTTTAATAATGCATATGCGTGGTAAGGCATATGCGTGGTTAAGGCATATGTGTTGTTAAGGCAAGTGGTGTTCCACTTGCATGGTAACGGAGTGCGTGGCACTCACCTGTAGGAATTTATAGTTAGCACCTAGTTTCCATGGGAAGAGTTTTATTCATTTGCCAATAACTTTAGCATTGTTTGATGAATCTTCATGACATTTTCAAAACTAGTTTGCCACTCACTTCCGCTGCTGTTCTGAAAGTTTTGTAGTGATCCATCAAGTGGGGGCCGAGAAAAAGGGGGGGTCCCAAAAATGCATTTTCCCTATGTCAATTTCCATTGGAACTTTAGGCATGGCTACAGCCCAAACTGATGAACGGAATTACACCAAATTTGGCAGAAAGGTAAATGTTGGTCCAGGGAAGTGCTTTTTGTGATTTGGTGTAAATCTGTTTAGCAGTTGTGGAGTTATTAAAATAAACTTTTAATTATATATACAGGGACCCCGCTGGGCCAAAACAGCATTTAAAAAAAAAAATTCAGCTGGAGTCGCGCTTGAGCCATAGCTCCAGGTGAAAATGTTATTTAAAAGACAGAAACACCGGCTGCCACTCTTCTGTAATCTTGAGCGCCTTGGTGGTCCAGGCCCCGGGGACCATCACCTCCCCTTGGTTAAACATACCATTGATGCAGGGGGCCACCTATCCCCCTGCAGCCCAGGGACCACCACTTCCTCAGGGCTCAGTAGTGCATTGGAGGTCAGCCGCGTGCCATAGATGTCCCTGGGGCCACCACGCCCCCGGGCCTCTCCTGATATGTTCCGGGGTGCACAACCCCAGGACATAGCAGTTGGCTGTGGCTTGGCGGGTGCTTTACCACACCTGCAAGCCACAGTAAATACTTCACTTCCGGGAAGGGAGCACTCAGAAATGCTCTCCCTTGCTGGAAGTGGAGAGGGATTGCTTTCAGACACAGGGAGCTGCATGTTTCGTAGTATCCTATGTCTGAAAGCGATGCCAGCTCCCACAGGAGGTGGCGAGCCGGCAAGGAAAGGGGGGGCATTCAGGCTTTCCTGCGGTCCCAGTGGAGACTGGGTGAAATCAGCCCATGAATGGGGGTCCCCCTCCTCTATTTGAAAAAGGGCAGGCCCCGGGGGGTCGTGTCCTTGGGGCTGAAAGAGGCCTGGGAAGGGGGTCCCTCCTCCCCATTAGACAGTGGCAGCCAGCATGGCTCGCGGGTGGCAGGTGGACGCAGGCGCAGGGGGGCACACGGGGGGAATGCGCAATATAAAAATAAATACACTTACCTTGCCGCCGGGTCCCACATCTCTGCTCCTGCTCTACTTGTGGAACTTGAGGAACAGGAAGCACAGTCAGGCCCCACCTACCAATCACAACGCTGCAATTCAGTGTTGGGCTTGGTAAACACCCCGGCTCCCCTGACCAATCACAATGCTGCAATGCAGTGCTATGTTTGGTCTGAGCATCCTGGGTTGAGGCTCAGCCAAGGAATGGGGGCCTGGGTACGCTCTCCACGCAGGCTTTAAAGCAGCCTGAATGGAGAACAGGAAAGTGAGCATGACTGTTTTCGGCAGCCGGAGAGGGCCTACCAAACAGACACGTGCACTTAGGAGTGGGCAAACCACTCCTCCCCTGCCCTTCTCCAAGAGCAGAGCAACCAGCCCACCCACCCGCTGCAGAGCAGCACAAGCATACAATGATAATAATTCCAAGTTATTATCATTTTAAGTTTCTACTTTGCACTTAATAATAGCAGTGGGGCGACGCTCCTCCGCCATAGCGGTGGAGCCGCTGCTGCTATCAAACAATATAAAATAAAAAAGGCTAGGCCCCAAGGATGGAGTCCCAGGGCTCCAATCTGCTTGAGGAGGGGGGCCAGGCAGACAAAAGGCCTGGCCCTGGGGAATTGGTTCCCTGGGGCCAAAATTGGCCTGGGGAAGGGGAGACACATATCCCCCTTTTTCCTAATAAAATAAACAAAATTATAAAGCCCGGGCCCAGGGGATGTGGCCAGAGGCCCGCCCCCTTTATCCACCACGCTACAAAGGGGCCTCCTGACTCACAACTAGTTGGGGAATGAAGTTCCCTTGCCTGCTGAGGGCCTTGGGGGCCAAGAACCCCTTCTGTTACCTCCAGTAAGTACCACACTGTGAGATTGCTGAGAGCTGCTCGGAGGCCCTGCTCCCTTTATCCACCACTCTGCAAACGCGCCTCTTAGTGCACTACTGGTTGGGGAAGGAAGTCCCCTTGTATTCTGAGGGTTCTTGGAGCCAAAAACCCCTCCTGTTACCTCCAGTAAGTCCCACATAACAGGATTGCTGAGAGCTGGTCGGAGGCCCCACCCCCCCTTCTTCACCACTCTGCAAATGTGCCTCCTGGTGCACTACGAGTTAGGGAATTAAGTCCTCTTGGATTCTGAGGGACCTTGGGGGCCAAAAAACCCCTCCTTTTACCTCCATTAAGTCCCACACTGTGGAATTGCTGAGAGCTGGTTCGAGCCCCTGCCCCCTTTCTCCACCACTCTGCAAACCCGACTACTAGCTAAAAAACCATAAAAATTCACTTAAAAAACAAAGGTTACAGGGAAGTTATAGTTAGGAAATAGACTTAAAAAACGTACAAAACATAGAAAGTCAGCAGTTATAATTACCTAAGCTAACTCTAACTTACGTCTCCTCAATGCACTGCTTATGACCTCACATATTGCATCACTCATGACATGGTCAATGACAGTACTGATGACATCTCAAATGACATCACTCATGACATCACCTACAGAACTATTCACACACCCTCTCACACCCTCTCACACCCCCATACACCCACTTGTATGCCCACTCACACACCCACATAACTAGTCACATGCCAATTCACAGACCCATACAAGTACTCATACATCCACTTGCTCATCCATTGAGCCACTCATACACCCACTCACTCACTTATACAGCCACTCACACAATCACTCACTCACCCAAACAGCTACTCATACAACTAGTTACTCACCCATAGACCCACTCTCACAGCCACTCACGCATCCCTATAGCTACTACACACCCAGTCACTCACTCACCCATACAATCATACACTCACACACAGCCACTTACATATCCATTCTCACATCCATAAAATTCCTCACACATCCGCTCACTTATCCATACAGCTCTTCACACAGACCCATACTCTCCAATACAGCCACTCATACACAAACTCACTGTTAGACTTGGCATCTTTTGGCGTGTTTTCACTGAGTTTTTGCTTTCTGACCTCCCGGTTTTAACTCTGTTTTTGCTGGCATAGCGTTTCTGGGCACTTTTCACACTGCTGATCAGTGGTAAAGTGCAAGTGCTCCTGTGGTAAAGTGTGTTATGGATTGGTGTTTCCATGATTGGATATTTGATTTTCTTGTCAGTCCTTAGTAAAGTGCACTGATTGTGCCACCCACGTGTGTAGCCCTGAAAAGGTACCTCAGACCCGCCATTGCAGAGTCTGCACGCAGTTTGTAACTGCCATGTCGACTTGGCCAGTGCACACATTGGCCAGTCCCTAACCTTCCCTTTTCTTACATGTCAGGCACCCCTAAGGTAGGCCCAAGGTACAGCTGTGGGCAGGGTGCAGTGTATGTGAAAGGTAAGACATGCCCTGTTGTGTGTGGCATGTCCTGATAGTGAATTACAGCCAATTTCGTTTTTCACTATTGCAAGGTTACCTGTTCCTCATAGGACAGAATGGGAAGTTCGTTTATAACATCCTATAAACATAACTGGCCCGGGGAAGTAGGTAGGAAAATAAAGTTTAGTAAGCTTGAACTCAGAAACTAAAGATGCATCTTTTAGAGAAGGTGATTTTTACATTCTGTGTTTGAAAATACCACTTTTAGAAAGTAGGTATTTTCTTACTCAGTCATCCCGTGTGCCCCTTCGGGTATGTGGACTGCCTGTCTGTGTTTTGGATGATAGAAGGCTGGGGGAGCAGAGTGGCTCCAGATAGTCTAAGTGGGTCAGGAAAGGGCTGAATGGACCTGGGCTGCAATGGGGGAAGGGGGAGGAGATGTCCTTGCACCTCAAAGGGTCTGGTCTGCCTCTGACAAAGCAGTCTCCACCTCTTGCCAGGAAATCACACCAGAGAAGCTAGCACTGGTTCTGGCTGGGCACAGACACTCTCTGCCTAAGAGATCAAAGGTTTTTGGATATAAATATTGGGGCCTAGACCCCAGAACTTTAGAACTCTTTTGGATCAAGAAGACTGCCAAGAAGAAGAGCTGGAGAAGCTGTGGGGAGGAACTACCGCTTTGCTGTGTTGGCCTGCAGTGGCTGCTTCTGTCTTGGGAAGTGAAAGGACTGGACTGAACTTTCTGCAATCTACTTTGTGAGTCTCTCCAAGGGCTGGAGGTAGAGCCTGCCCCCTGTTCAAGAAGTCTCAGGAACAGCAAAGACTTCAAGCTCTTCTGTCCTCAGCACTTGGGGCTGTGTGTTTTGTGCTGCAACAGAAGAAAGGCAACTCGATGACGTCTTTGATGCTGCTGCCGACTCCGTGTACCGCAGAAGGCACTGCCGCAATGCCGCACCACGACTCTGGTCGCACCGACGTTGCCTGCAGATGCCGCCAATGAGCCGCTGCTCGCACTGTGACCTGAGGGCACCGCACTCCGTACCGCTTCATGACGACGCCTTGGCACCGCAGAGGGCACCGCCACAACGCCGCACCATGACCCTGGTCTCACCGACACTGCCTGCTGCCGCCGCCACCGAGCCGTTACTCGCACATGACCTGTGGGCACCACATTCCACACCGCCTTGATTCATGACGCTGCCTTGGTATCCTCAACGACGCAGCTCCATGCCGAAATCGACGCCGCTACTTGCACTGTGGTTCGAGGGCACTGCTCATAAAGATACACATTGCACCGCCCGCATCCCGCACCGCAGCCTATGGCCTATCGACGCCGGCGCCATCGACTCCAGTTCGTCAGCCGACGACAGCGCTTCAGCGACGACGCTGCTTGCACCGTGACCTGCCACCACTGTGACGAGCACCGCCTTCATCTCGCACCACAACCCTGGTCTCACGACGATGCCGTCTGACACTGCCACTGAGCCACTGCTCGCACCACGACCTGAGGGCCCCGCACCACCGCACGCCGCACCGCAGCACACAACGCCTGCGCTCCTTACTCCAACAGAGAGGAGATTGACCTGCAAAGCGTGTGACTTCGATGGCACCGACGACTCCTGCACCGACCTCCGGAACCGACGCCTGCAGACGTCGTGTTTTCGGAAGCGCAATGAGAGGTCATCGATGCCCTGCATTTCTAAAAGGTACTGTTTGCGGGTCGTCCCGACACCGTAGCTGGCCCACAACGCAGCGGTCAGCCAGAACTGTTTGGATTTGTTTGCTCACGATGCCGTGAGAGCACCAGATGGAGCTATCGACATCAAGGAACTGTTTTTAAAGCAGATTTTGATAACTGTAGATTTTTAAGTACTGTATTGTGCATTTGTTTTAGCGTTTTTGGTCTTGTCTTAAGTATGTAAAAATACTAGATATTTTTCTAAACTTATGTGGTGTCCTTTTGTAGGGCTTACACTATATTACTGTTGGTTATTTGCAAATGCTTTACACACTGCCTCTAAGATAAACCTGACTGCTCGTGCCAAGCTACCAAGGGGGTGAGCAGGGGTTATTTTAGGAGTGTAACTCCCTTATACTGACTAGGAAGAAGGGTCCCTATTTGGACAAAGGTGCAAGCCCTTGCCAACTAGAGACCCCCATTTCTAACACTCACTTAACCAAACTCCCACTCAAAGAGCCACTCTTTCACCCATACATCACACTTACACACCCAGTCACTCACTCATACAGCAATTCAGACACCCACTAACTCACCCATACAGTCACTCACACACCAATCCATACAGCCACTGACACACCCACTCACTCACCAATACAGCCACTCACTCACCAACACACATACCCACACATCCACTTATACACCCATACTACCACTTAAACACCCATATAGCCAATCAGACACTCACTCACAAATGGATACACACACCCATTCACAAATCATATGTTAAAAGTAGTATCACTTAGTAGTAGCACACCAAGTATACTAATTAAACTTTTGTAGTAGTTTAGTATGTATGTTTAACATTCATACAGTCTTGAAAAACACTGACACTCACTTGATGATGTCATCAGTGATGTAATTTGAGATATAGTGATGTAATATGTGAGGTCATAAGCAGTGCATTGAAGGGGCGTAAGTTAGAGTTAGCTCAGGTAATTATAACTGCTGAATTTCTATGGTTTTGTACAATTTAAATCTGAGCCAAAATGTAATGCCTTTGTAACCTTAGTTTTTTTAGTGTATATATATATATATATATATATATATATATATATATATATATTCACTGAAAAAACATAGGTTTCAGGCCTGATATAGTTAGGAATTAGCATTTAAAAAACCTTAGAAATTCAATGAAAAAAACCATGGGTTTTAGGGGTGTTATAGTTAAACCATTGAAATTCCTCCAATATAGTTAGTTGTACTAACTACATCTCGCGCGCCCGCAATCCACTGCTGATGATGTCACATATTACATCATTCATGACATGGTCAGTGACATCACTGATGACATCTCAAATGACGTCACTGATGACATCATCCAGTGAATGTGGTTTGGTTCGTTATTTAAATATGTATTATATATATATAGCAATTTGCATTGAAAAATGAGTGGATATATAAATATAAATATCTGGATGGAGGATTTAGTAGCAGTGTGATTGACTGTTTACTTGACTAATTTATAGTGTCTCACTAAATATATTGGATAGTGACTAAACTGTGTGAATATCTGTATCACTTTGTCAGTTGTTGTGTAAACTGCTGCACCAGTTGGTTACTAGCTACGTGAAAGTCTATATTATTTATTGATTAGTTAACTGAGTATTTGTATGGAGAGTGAATGTGTGTGTGGTTCGGTGGGGGTTGTGTGACTGCCCAAAGATATGTGAATAGTTGATTCAGCAGGTATATGAAGTTAAAACTACATGTTATAACAGTTGTTTGTGTGAGTGAATATCTTTATGGGTGTGGCGGTGAGCCAATATATGTCTCAATTGTACATGTCCAACAAACTAGGAAAATAAAAGCCAGTGTATGTGTCAGTTATAAATAAGTATACATAAGACTCAGTGATTGTATGAGTGACTGTAGGGATAACTGTTTACTTGTAATAGTGTTTTTATAACACACTAAGTATTAGTTATTATCTATATGAATAGATGAAGTGGTGTTTTTATAAGTGTATAGCTAAGTAAAAGTAAGTATGATCCATTGTTTGCATAAGTGAGTAGGCTGACTTCATAAGTGATTAGGATGTGTGCTGGTGTGTAATGTCGATATAGGTGTATAAGTATATTTGATAGTGTTCTATTGATCATTGACAGCATGTATGAGTGATTCTATAGGTAAGTGATTAGATGTGTGTATAGATCTAGGAATCACTGAGTGGGTGTTTAGAAACTTGTATTGGTGTGTCAATGGTTTTAAATCTGGCACTCTGTATTTTACAGTGAGTGATGAAAGGTTATACTATGTATGATGAGGTGTATCTGATTGTCACGTGGATGATGCCATCAGTGATGTCATCAGTGATGTCATTTGAGATGTCCTCAGTGATGTCACTGACCATGTCATGAATTATGTAATATGTGACATCATCAGCAGTGGATTGCGGGCGCGCGAGATGTAGTTAGTACAACTAACTATATCGGAGGAATTTCAATGGTTTTGTTCGAGTGAAATGTCCAGCTAACTATAACACCTCTAAAACCTATGGTTTTTTCAGTGAATTTCTAAGGTTTTTTAAATGCTAATTCCTAACTATATCCGGCCTGAAATCTATGGTTTTTTCAGTGAATTTCAAAGGTTTTTTAAATGCTAATTCCTAACTATATCAGGCCTGAAACCTATGGTTTTTTCAGTGAATTTCAAAGGTTTTGTAAATGACAATTTTTTATGTAGTAATTGTTATACTGATTTTTTGGATACTGATTTATTACATTTTTTAAACTATTTATTTTTAGATATTTTATTTTTTTAAGTACATTATAATTACATTATACATTACAATAAAAAATATACTTTCTCAGAATGAATTACTTTAGTTTAAATACTTTGCAAATAGGCAATAGACTTTTAAGTACAGTAGTTACAGTTGCTGCAATGGGCAACACAATTTCAAACACAATGCAACATTGAGCTCAATGTGAATTTCTAGTCAAATGCAATTAGTTACTTTATGGATTACTTTTCTAACCACAGGACTGGATCCTAGATTCAGTCCTTGGACATCTCCTGTAAACAGTTGAGTAGAAGCATTTTGGTTACAGTAGTTATTTTTAAGGAATATTATTGTATTTTAAAAGTTGACACTTAGAAACATTTTCACATAGAATCACCAATGTTATCCTATCGCAGAAAATTCACTTAGCAGGTAAGTAGTGTTATCGTTACTTTTTCTTACTCAGTGGTGGAGCCTGGATCCAGCACTGGCCAATCTTCTGTAAACAGTTGAAAGAATGTGTTTAAGTCATACAGACGATTTTTTAGGAATATTTTTAGTTTGTGAAAATAGACACGTAGAAACTTTTCTGGTGAAAACTACACAATGGATTCCTATGGAAGGAAATACAAGTTACTGGTAAGTACGCTTAGAATTACTTTTCAGAGTCAGTGCTGGTCTAAAAGATGCAGCCCTGGGTTCTCTCCTGATAACAGGTGAGTAAATCGAAATTCGTAGTTCGGCTGATTTTAGAGGAATATTTGTACGTTTCAAAAATGGACACTTAGAAACTTTTCTGCTGAAAACCACACAATGGATTCCTATGGAAGGAAATACAATTTACTGGTAAGTACGCTTAGACTTACTTTTCAGGGTCAGTGCTGGGCTAAAAGATGCAGCACTGGGTTCTCTCCTGTAACAGGTGAGTAAATCGGAATTCGTAGTTCAGCTGATTTTAGAGGAATATTTGTACGTTTCAAAATTGGACACACAGAAACTTTTCTGGTGAAAACCACACAATGGATTCCTATGGAAGGAAATACAAGTTACTGGTAAGTATGCTTAGAATGACTTTTCAGGGTCAGTGCTGGGGTAAAAGATGCAGCACTGGGTTCTCTCCTGATAACAGGTGAATAAATCGGAATTCGTAGTTCGGCTGATTTTAGAGGAATATTTGTACGTTTCAAAAATGGACACTTAGAAACTTTTCTGGTGAAAACCGCACACTGGATTCCTATGGAAGGAAATACAAGTTACTGGTAAGTATGCTTAGAATTACTTTCCAGGGTCAGTGCTGGGCTACAAGATGCAGCCCTGGGTTCTCTCCTGATAACAGGTGAGTAAATCGGAATTTATAGTTCGGCTGATTTTAGAGGAATATTTGTACGTTTCAAATATGGACACTTGGAAACTTTTCTGGTGAAAACCACACAATGGATTCCTATGGAAGGAAATACAAGTTGCTGGTAAGTACGCTTAGAATGACTTTTCAGGGTCAGTGCTGGGGTAAAAGATGCAGCACTGGGTTCTCTCCTGATAACAGGTGAGTAAATCGGAATTCGTAGTTCGGCTGATTTTAGAGGAATATTTGTAAGTTTCAAAAATGGACACTTAGAAACTTTTCTGCTGAAAACCACACAATGGATTCCTATGGAAGGAAATACAAGTTACTGGTAAGTACGCTTAGAATTACTTTTCAGGGTCAGTGCTGGTCTTAAAGATGCAGCCCTGGGTTCTCTCCTGATAACAGGCGAGTAAATCGGAATTCGTAGTTTGGCTGATTTTAGAGGAATATTTGTACAATGGTGAAGGAAGGGGGCGGGGCCTGAGGTGACGTGTGCAAACACGCCCTGTGGCGCGTTTTAAGTTGGGGAATTAATTCCTCTTCAATCCTGAGGTCCCCCGGGGGCCAACTAGCCCACCAGGTACCTCCAGTATGCGCCAGGGAGCTGCATTGCAGAGTGGTGTTCAGAGGTCACGCCCCTTTTACAACACTCTGCAACGCAGCTCCGTGGCACTTACTGGTGGTACCTGGTGGGCTAGTTGGCCCCTAGGGGACCTCTGGATTGAAGAGGAATTAATTCCCCAACTTAAAACGCACCACAGGGCGTGTTTGCACACATATCACCTCAGGCCCGGCCCTAACTTCACCACTGTGCAAACGCACACCGTGGGGTGTTTTAAGTTGGGGGATTAAGTCTCCTTGAATCCTGAGGTTCACTGGCGGCCAACTAGCCCACCAGGTACCACCAGTATGCGCCAGGGAGCTGCGCTGCAGAGAGGTGTTCAGAGCCCACGCCCATTTTTACAACACTCTGCAATGCTGCTCCGTGGTGCTGAGTGGAGGTACCTGGTGGGCTAGTTGGCCCCTAGGGGACCTCTGGATTGATGAGGAATGAATTCCCCAACTTAAAACGCGCCACGGGGTGTGTTTGCACAGTATCACCTCAGGCCCCGCCCCCTACCTTCACCACTGTGCAAACGCACACCGTGGGGTGTTTTAAGTTGGGGGATTAAGTCCCCTTGAATTCTGAGGTCCCCTGGCGGCCAACTAGCCCACCAGGTACCTCCAGTAAGCGCCAAGGAGCTGCGTTGCAGAGAGGTGTAAAAAGGGGTGTGGCCTCATTACACCTCTCTGCAACGCAGCCCCCTGGTGCATACTGGAGGTTCCTGGTAGGCTAGTTGGCCCCCAGGGACCCCCAGTATTCAAGGGGAATTAGATCCCCCTCTGCAAACGCGCCAGGGGGCGCGTTTACAGAGTGGTGCAAGGAGGGGGCGTGGCCTCCGGCCCTTTCCCTTCATTATTTTTTTTATTTTTTTTGAAGGGGGGCTGTGTACCCCCCCTTCTTTTTCTAATTTATTGGCCCTTGGGACCCCATCGCCCAGGGCCTGCTCCCAATTTTTTTTTAATAAAAAAAACAAAAATCTGGAAGGGGGCCGCGTGGCCCCCCTCCCGAGGCAATAACTTGCCCCGGGGACCCCATCCCCGGGGCATGGCCCTTTTTTAAAAAAAAAAATGTTTTTTGGAGGGTGGCTGCCTTGCCTCCATCCTGTGGCCCTTTTTGGCTCTGGGGACCCCATCCCCCGTGCCGTTTTTTAAATTTTTTTATTTTTAGGAGGGGGGCTGTGTGGCCCCCCTCCCGGGCCACTACTGGCCCACGGGGACCCCATCCCCCGGGCCTGGCCACCTCGTTGGGGACCATGGGGGGGCCCCAATCCCTCCACGGTCCCAGCCGGCTCCCCACCTCCTGCGGGAGCCGGCATTGCTTTTCCACATGGGGAGCAGCTAACATGCTGCTCCCCATGTGGAAAAGCAATTTGCTTTGCTTCATTGAAGCGAGAGCAGGTTTCCCTGCTCTTGCTTCAATGAAGCAAAGCAGTTTGCAATGGCAGGGTGGGAGCCGCGAGGCTCCCACCCTGACATTGCAAACAGCAGTGTGGGCACCCCGGTACACTGCAGGAGCCGTCCCTGGGGGGTAGCGGTCCCCAGGGCCATCAGTGGCTCCAGGGGGGGCCGCGTGGCCCCCCTCCCACTTAATTTAAAGCCCCGGGGGTGGTGGTCCCCGGGGCTTGGGAGTCCGTAACGGACCCCCTATGTTAAATAATTAGTGCCCCGAGGAGGTGGCAGTCCCCGGGGCGTGTGGGGGGGCTCAAACCCCCCACACAGGGTTTTTGTTTTTGTTTAATACAAGCCCCGGGGAAGCCGGTCCCCAGGGCTGCGGGGGGGCCATGAGCCCCCCGCATACATTGACATAAAGCCCCGGGATGGCGGTCCCCGGGGCTTGGGGGGGCCTTGGAGCCCCCCACCTATGTATAATAAAGCCCCGGGGGTGGCGAGAGCCCTCCCCATAATTCAGATAAGCCCCGGGGGTGGCGGTCCCCGGGGCTGGGGGGCTCCTCTGGGCCCCCCATTATAATATACATATTGCCCCCGGGACTTGGCTCCCCGGGGGCTAAATAAAAACGAAGCGTGGCATCCCGCGATTTAAAAAAAAAATATAGATTTTTTTTGGGTCTTGGGGGTCCTTGTGGGACCCCCTGAGCATTCCTAGGGGGTCAGGGTGTTTCTCCCCCAACTTAAAATGCGCCACGGGGCGCGTTTGCACAGTGGTGAAGGGAGGGGGCGGGGCCTGAGTTGACATGTGTGCAAACACACCCTGTGGCGTGGTTTAAGTTGGGGAATTAATTCCTCTTCAATCCTGAGGGTCCCTGGGGGCCAACTAGCCCACCAGGTACCTCCAGTAAGCGCCACGGAGCTGCGTTGCAGAGTGTTGTAAAAAGGGGCGTGGCCTCTGAACACCTCTCTGCAACGCAGCTCTCTGGCGTATACTGGAGGTACTTAGTGGGCCAGTTGGTCCCCAGGGACTCTCAAGATTGAGGAGGAATTAAATCTCCAACTTAAAACGCGTCACAGGGCATGTTTGTAGACATGTCACCTCAGGACACGCCCCCTTCCTTCACCATTGTGCAAACACGCCTGTGAGGAGTTGTAAGTTGGGGAATTAATTCTGTTTCAATACTGAGGATCCCTGAGGGCCAACTAGCCAAAGAGGTATCTCCAGTATGCGCCAGGGAGCTGCGTTGCAGACAGGTGTTCAGAGGCCACACCCCTTTTTACACCTCTCTGCAACGCAGTTCTGTGGCGGTTACTGGAGGTACCTAGTGGGCTATTTGGACCCTAGGGACCCTCAGGATTTAAATGAACTTAATCTCCCAAGTTAAAATGGCCACAGAATGTGTTTACTATGCCTGGGCTAAAAATCCGTTCCGCTCTCGGAAATTGTGATAATTTGACATATTCGCGTGCTGCGGAGAGCGCGAAAATGTCAAAATTTCCGCAATCCGCATTTTACCGGAAATTTTTTGCTTGTTCGCGCTGTAAAATAATACATTCTCGCGTGTGCGCGATCGCCTTACCTGAATCCCCGCGTTAGCCGGCAAGTTTTCCCGATCCGGTCGCGTTCTCCACGAGATGTTGGATTGTTGGTAGCCATTTGCGCTGTCTCACGACAGTTCGGGCCCGCAGTAACGTCATGCGTCGCGCGATCACATCTTTCTTCTCGCGATCATGCACCGCGAGACAAGTGAAAACAAGATGGCCGCGCCCGCGAGCAACCGCATGGGTAAGTTGGCGCGCGGCCACGCAGAAAACACCACGAACGGGCGGGAAAAAAACGTCTGCATCTTCGCGATATTTCCGCGTGTTTGCGGAGATTTTTAACATTTTCGCGATAATTTGCGAAAGTGAATTTTGCAAATTCCGCCCACCCCTAGTGTTTACACAGTGGTGAAGGGAGGGGATGGGGCCTGAGGTGACGTGTGCAAACACGCCCTGTGGCGCGTTTTAAGTTGGGGAAATAATTCCCCTTCAATCGTGAGGGCTCCGGGCGTCCAACTAGCCCACCAGGTGCTTCCAGTAAGCACCACTGCGCTGCGTTGCAGAGAGGTGGACCGGGTCATGCCCCTTTTTACACCTCTTAGCAACGCAGCTATGTGGGGCTTACTGGATGTACCTAGTGGGCTAGTTGGAACCCAGGGACCCTCAGGATTCAGGGGGTGTGGGAAGTTGGCCTGGTATATGCTGTTCACTAGTTCTAGTGACCACCTTGTACCATGCCAAGCAACCCTTATGGTGTGGTTGTAAGTCAACCTTTTTGGACTAGCTGCCCTAGTGGTAGCGTAGGCTAAGCAGTCTTTGAGGCTAAACTCGTGATGCGTGTTAAGCAAGCTGTTTTACCAATAGTAACCCCCTTTTATACCAATGAAAGGACACCACACAGATATATATTCAAAATATATATGTATTTATTTCTCAAAGTAACCCCTAGTCTCTTTATGAGCACAGGAGCACAAATCGTCAAACAAGATTATCACAGAATACACAGAAGTTGCACTTTATATGGATAGGCCCTGGTGGCCACTCGAACCATATACTAAAATAGTGGTATAAGTACCACGAACAGAAAAGGGAAAAGGCCTAGGGCCTCTAGAATCGCTGGGCCTACAAGGAGCTAACGTCAGTTAGTGACCAGGAGGTCCACGGGTGGCGTGTGCAGAGCAAATAGTCACACGCGTGCTCCCATAGGTTTCAATGGGTGCGTAAAAAGTACAAAGTTACTGCAAAAGGAATCTTCCGGATGACCTAGGAACTTAAGATTTGGAACACAGGCACTAGAGATGTAATACTACACTTGGGCACAGGAGTGCCAGCTTTACCTCACCCACAGGAAGCGGGTGCATAGGCCTCGAAGTGCGTCAGGTTTCTTCTATCGGTTCCGTGGGGCCTGTAGACAAAAGTGCTGCAGGCGGTCGGTCGGGAAGAGATGCAGTGGATCCAAGAGTGGATCGGAGATGTTGAAGACCTGTAAGCAGAGGGGACAGTGTTCACAGTCACTAGCCAGTGACCAGCGTGGCACCAGGTGGGTACCAGGCGATGTCGGGTGCAAACAGGAAGGAAGGTGTAGCTTGACTCTGCAGCCACGTGGTCCCTGAAGGTCGACGACGTCCAGGAGTCGAGTCACGAGCTGTCCCACGCAGGCTCTCGCTGTCGGCGGTGTCGGCGACTTGATCGAAGCCAACAAGCCTTGGCAAAAGCAATTGTTGTAGGCAAGGAGATAAGCTGATGGTTCTGACCAGCGAGGTCAGGGGAACTGCTCCTTTGGAGGGGAGCAAGGGCCAGTCTGGAGCAACCAGACCAGCGGTGTTTGTCGTAGATTTCGTCGCCAAGATGGCCACTAGCCAGCGGGCCAGCAACCGGTTAGGCGCGTCGAGTGGCAAAATGCAGAAGGGCCCCACGCAGATCGTGGAGATGCTGGAGGGCTCACCTTTGGTGCAGATGCTGCTCGAGGGTTGGGCTTCTCAGGACCCAAAGCACAACTCGGAGGGAGCCTCGGTTGTTGCACTGGTCAGCTTGTCGTAGTCGTTTCAAGATGGCTGGCTCCACGTGTCTCGGTGCCTCCACGGGTCTCCTCTTTGCAGGGACTGTGGATCGCGCGGTGAGAGGTCTGGAGGTCCAGGTCTTGTCAGTCTCTGGGCTCGGGCTCCGGCGGGAGGCGGCGGCAAAGCAGACGTTGATTCGCTGGATGGTGCTTGCGTTAGCAAGGTGGTCACTCCCTGACCACAGGGGAGATTGGCTTCAGTCCTCTGTGCAGCAGAGCGTCGAAGTTCCCGTCTTCTTCTTAGTTTTAAGTTGATTCCAGGATGTCTGAAGTCCTAGGACACAGCTCCTACCTTTATTCGGATTCTAGGGGCCGGACTACCTGCTAGGTCCCTCCCTATGGGTGGGACCAGGAAGGGGGGTGGTTACACCCCCAATCCTTTGTCCAGCTCGCCCCAGGCCCGGGACTGGTGTGCCCCAGGACCGGTTTGAACTGGCATATGCACCGAGGCTCCTTGTGAGCCACAGGCATGTCTGGTTTCTTTCAAGCCCTACCTGACCAATACACAAAATCCTGTCTGGGGTGGTGCACGCACCTCCCCTGGCAGGAAACCCTTTGTCCACACCTCCCAAGCTGGAAGGACTCCCAGCAGCAGGAGGGCAGACTTGTGTCTGTGGTGGCAGCATCCATTTTGTGGAGCTGAGGCTATGTCTGATTTTACCCGGGTTTCAGGTACTGTACATGTCGTGTCCCTCTAGAAGGGTGGAATGCTAACCCCGTCGCCAGAATTGGCGAGGGGTTAGTATTCCAATTCGTATGACACCTTACTCGACATGTTTTGATAAAGTCAAACCAAAGTTAGCATTTAACCGCGAGGTTCATAATGCACTTAAGAGTATATGGTATGACGATATCTGGAAACAGTAGAAGGAAGTTGTTCCGACCACTGCAGACAGGCTCAGCTCATGCCAGAGCACCATCTCACATGGAACCAAGCACTCTGCCTTCAGGATTGTTAAGGCCTGCCATAGGAGTGACTTATAGGTTACCAGGTGTCCCATTTAAGGTTAGGTATAGGTATACTACACCTAAGTAAGAGGTGATTACACCAACTTACCCCAGCTGAGTGATCAGCCAGTTGTGTCAAATTGTTAGGCCAAGCCTGGGGTGGCATAATACATGCTGCAGCCCTTGGCAGGCCTTGGGTACACCAATGCCCTGGGTACCTAGTGTACACTGGTACAGGGGCTGACAGGGTGATCCACTTCCAATTGGTTATGCACCTAGGGTGCATAGTTTTAATTTAGTAGAGAGAACAGCAGGCTGGGGGTCTGATTGGCAGGCCCACAGCCTCAATATGTCAAAAACCAGTGAAGCAAAAAGCAAAAATTTGGGGTGACCATAGGATAGCAGACCCTACTCTCCTACACAACCCCCCCCCCAAACGCTGGGACATTAAACTAGCCTTGACCAGTCTCGTCTTCATGTCCTAAGTGGAAGTACCTGGAGAGACCATCTGCATTCCCATGGTCAGTACCTGGCCGGTGCTCCACTGTAAAGTCCATCCCCTGTAGGGAAATGGACCACCTAAGCAGTTTGGGGTTTTCACCCTTCATCTGATTTAGCCACAAGAGGGGCTTATGGTCGGTCTGAATCTTGAAGTGAGTGCCAAACAAGTATGGCCTCAGCTTCTTCAGGGCCCACACCACAGCAAAGGCCTCCCTCTCAATAGCTGACCAATTCTTCTCTCTGGGGGTCAACCTTCTGCTAATAAAAGCAATGGGTTGGTCTTGACCATCTACATTAAGTTGTGACAGCACAGCTCCCACACCCAACTCAGAAGCATCTGTTTGGACAATAAACTCTTTGGAGTAGTCAGGACTTTTCAGGATAGGTGCAGAGCACATGGCCTCCTTCAGGTCATCAAATGCCTTTTGACAGCTTACTGTCCACTGAACCTTTTTGGGCATCTTCTTGGATGTCAGATCATTAAGAGGAGTCACAATGGACCCATAGTTCTTAACAAACTTCCTGTAGTACCCAGTCAAGCCCAAGAAAGCTCGAACTTGAGTCTGGGTGGTTGGAGGGGACCAGTCCTTGATGGATTGTATCTTACTCTCCAGTGGTTGAACTTGGCCTCCACCTACAAGGTGGCCCAAATACACAACCTTACTCTGCCCTATCTGGCACTTAGTAGCCTTGATAGTGAGGCCTGCCCTTTGCAGAGCCTCAAGAGCCTTCTTCAGGTGGATCAGGTGATCCTCCCAGGTGGAGCTAAAGACAGCAATGTCATCAAGATATGCTGCGCAAAAGTCATCCAACCCAGTAAGGACTTGGTTCACCAGCCTTTGGAAGGTGGCAGGTGCATTCTTCAGACCAAAGGGCATCACCACAAACTGGTAGTGCCCACCTGGGGTTGAGAATGCTGTTTTGGCCTTAGACTCCTCAGCTAATCTGATTTGCCAATAGCCAGCTGTTAAGTCAAATGTGCTCAAAAACTTTGCAGAAGCTAGTTTGTCTATGAGCTCATCTGCCCTTGGAATAGGGTGTGCATCTGTCCTGGTGACAGCATTGAGTCCTCTGTAATCCACACAGAACCTCATCTCTCTCTTGCCATCTTTGGTGTGAGGTTTGGGGACCAGAACCACTGGGCTAGCCCAGGGGCTCTCTGAGGGTTCAATGACACCTAATTCCAGCATTTTATGTACCTCAGCCTTTATACAGTCCCTGACGTGGTCAGGTTGTCTGTAAAGTTTGTTCTTTACAGGCAGACTGTCACCAGTGTCCACCACATGGGTACACCAGTCAGTTTGACTAGGTATCAAGGAAAACATATGTGAAAATGATTGTAGAACCTGTCTACATTCAGTCTGCTGATGGGCAGTGAGGTTGCCTCCAAGGGTCACTCCTTCAACTGAGCCATCTTCAGGGTTCTGAGACAACAGGTCTGGGAGAGGGTCACTCTCTTCCTCCTGTCCCTCATCTGTAGCCATGAGCAAGCCCATGTCTGCCCTGTCAACATATGCTTTAAGCCTGTTAACATGGAGTACCCTGTGGGGACTCCTGGGAGTTCCTAGGTCGACCAAGTAGGTGACCTCTCCCTTCTTTTCCAGGATTGTATGGGGTCCAGACCATTTGTCTTGGAGTGCTGCTGGGGCCACTGGCTCCAACACCCATACCTTCTGTCCTGGCTGAAACTCAACCAAGACAGCCTTTTGGTCATGCCAAGCTTTCTGTAAGGCCTGGCTTGCCTCAAGGTTTTTGGATGCCTTCTCCATATACTCAGCCATCCTGGAGCGGAGACCAAGTACATAGTCCACTATGTCTAGCTTAGGCTTTTTGAGAGGTAACTCCCAGCCTTCCTTCACCAAACACAGTGGGCCTCTCACAGGGTGCCCAAACAACAATTCAAAGGGGCTGTAGCCAACTCCTTTTTGTGGGACCTCTCTGTAAGCAAACAGAAGGCAGGGTAGAAGGATGTCCCATCTTCGCCTGAGCTTTTCAGGTAATCCTTTGATCATACCCTTTAGGGTCTTGTTGAATCTCTCAACAAGCCCATTGCATTGTGGGTGATAAGGGGTGGTGAACTTGTAGTTGACACCACATTCCTTCCACATAGCTGTTAAGTATCCTGACATAAAGTTGGTACCTCTGTCAGATACTACCTCCTTAGGAAACCCCACTCTGGAGAATACTCCCAGCAGGGCCCTGGCCACAACAGGAGCTGTAGTGGTCCTAAGGGGAATTGCCTCTGGATACCTGGTGGCATGATCCACTACCACCAGTATAAATCTGTGCCCAGATGCAGTGGGAGGATCCATGGGACCCACTATGTCTATTCCCACTCTTTCAAAGGGAACCCCCACCACAGGTAGTGGTATCAGGGGGGCCTTTGTTGTGCCACCTGATTTGCCACTGGCTTGGCAGGTAACACAGGAGCGACAAAACTCCTTTGTATCTTCATTCATATGAGGCCAGTGAAAGTGAGGGACAAGTCTGTCCCAGGTCTTGTTCTGGCCTAGGTGTCCTGCTAAAGGAATATCATGGGCCAAGGTAAGAAGGAAGCCCCTAAATTGCAGAGGTATAACCAACCTCCTGGTTGCACCAGGCTTGGGGTCTCTAGCCTCTGAATAAAGGAGCCCTTCATCCCAATACACTTTATGGGTACCTTGAGCATTCCCAGCAGCCTCAGCAGCAGCCAGCTGTCTGAGGGGTTCAAGAGAGGGACAGGATAACTGAGCCTGCCTCAAGTCAGCCCTTGAAGGTCCCCCTGTCCCCAGAAACTCAACCTGGTCAGGTTCAAGCTCTTCAGGGACAGTTCCTTCAGGGTCCTCTAGATCAGCTTCCTGGGAAGGCTGATCATCACTCTGAGGCAGGGGGGAAGGCACAGCCTTGACCCTCCTGTTCTTCTTCTTGGTAGGTGCTTGGTCCATTGTTCCAGGATCCAAGACCTGTGGTTCAGTGAGGCACTTTTTGGCCTGTGACCTGGTCACAGCAAGGACATGTGATGATATGCCTAACATCTCTGCATGAGTCCTGTACTCCACTTCTGACCATAGAGAACTCTCTAGGTCATTGCCCAACAAACATTCTACTGGGAGGTCTGCACTAACCACAACCCTTTTGAGGCCAGTTACCCCTCCCCATGAGAAGTTAACAACTGCCACACTATGTGAAGTAGTGGCATTGCTGGCATTGGTCACCAGGTAGTTCTCACCTGGTATGTACTGTCCAGGGTCCACAAAGCCTGGGGTCACCATAGTGACACTGGCACATGTGTCCCTGTAGGCTTGAGCCACTTTGTCGTTAATTAAAGGAGTCTGTCTGTACTTGCCCAGGTTACTGGGGCTCACAGTCAGGGACAAGTCAATGTCCCCCTCACAGATCAAGACTGCCTGTGTCAGGGTTCTGTCTAAGTCAGAATCTCCTTCAGTTCCCATAGTGATTCCCACTACACCCTTTGTCTGGGGACCAACACTGCTAACAGTAGTACTGGGAGCAGGTGCCTTAGGGGCAACAGTGTTGGGGGCTCCACCCTTTTTGCAATCACTAGTCCAGTGAGTTGTATTTTTACAATGATTGCACCAGGGTTTCTTTTGACCTTCTTTCTTCTTTTTGGACTGTTGTTGGGACCCACCCTCCTTAGCAGTAGTTTGGGGCCCTGTTGAAGACTTCTGGTCTTTAGATTTCTGATCTCCACCCTTTTGGTCTGTTTTCTTCTGATCACCCCCTTGGCCCTGGTTCTGGTTCTTTTGCTTAACCCTGGTTCGGACCCATTTGTCTGCCTTCTTTCCCAATTCTTGGGGAGAGGTCAGATCAGAGTCAACCAAGTGTTGATGCAGTTGCTGGTTTTGACAGTTATTTAAAATCTGTTCTCTCATCATCAAATTATACAATCCTGTAAAATCAGATACCTTACTTCCCAGCAACCAACCCTCCAAAGCCTTAGTGGCACATTCAATGTATTCAGACCAGTCCTGAGTCTGTGTCTTTTGGGTGTCTCTGAACATTAACCTGTACTGCTCAGTGGTTAAGCCTAACCCATCAACTAGAACACTCTTCAGGACTCTGTAGTTTCTGACATCCTCTTCTCTAACAGTGAGGAGTCTGTCTCTGCCTCTTCCCTCAAAGGAGAGCCAGAGGATTGCTGCCCACTGGTCTTCAGGAACCTGCTGTACTTTGCAGGCTCTCTCAAGAGCAGTTATCCACTTGTGGATGTCATCCCCACTTTTGTAGGGGGGCACAACCTTAGACAGGTTTCTATTATCGAAAACCCTATCTTTGTCCTTAGGGACAATGCTGCCACCAGTGGGTATAGACCCACTCTCTTTATGCTGTCTAGCCTTGCTAAGTTTCTCTTCCATCAGGGCTACTTCTAGCTCCTGCTTCCTGATCCTCAGCTGAGCTTCTTGCATCTTGGCCTCATGTTCCCTCCTCTGAGGGGTGGTCATCCTTCTCCTGGAGTGACCTTGAGAGCCTCTAGAGCCATGGGAAGCATTGGAGTCACCTGAGCGATTCCTTTGCCTTCCAAGCCCTGTGTTAAGTCCACTGGGGAGATCCAGTGGGGTGAACCCACTGTCAGTCCCCAATAGCCTTAGTTTAGCTGGGCCAAGTATAACACTTGGCACTGGGCTAGTTCTCCCTTCATCCTCACTACTGTCAGTATCCTTCTCACTCTCATCCTCTGTGGTAGGCATCCCATCTAAGGGGTGACTATTGGGAAGGGGTACCTCAGTGGCATCTTCAGAAGGGGGGCCTCCTGTTCCTGTCCCTAAGGGGGCTAACTGGGAAGCTTTCCTGAGCTCTTTTTGATTTTCATCTTCTTGCAAGAGCTCTCTGAGCAAAGCAGAGGTAGGGTTCTTGGGCTGTTTAAGGCCTCTAAGAGTTGCCAACTGCCTGAGCTCATTCTGATTAAGGGTAGCAAAGATGGATGGTGCCCTCGGGGGGTCACTCTCAACAGAGATGGGTACAGTGGACCCCTCTGCCCCAGCCATTGCTCTTAAGTGTGGGTGGATGTGTTGCAATCTACCTACACTTGGGTTTACCTACTAAACCTATCTAGTAGTTGTAGTCAGGGTGTGCTACTCCCTTTGCTCTACAACAACTAAGTTCAGTAGAACTTAAGTATATCTAATCTTGTTTTATATGTACCTACAGGTACCTATGTGATCTTTCAATTGGTAACCAAGAGATTACAATGGTAAAACACAGCAAGCTCAAATCCCACCGCTGCCACCAATGTGGGAAGTTGGCCTGGTATATGCTGTTCACTAGTTCTAGTGACCACCTTGTACCATGCCAAGCAACCCTTATGGTGTGGTTGTAAGTCAACCTTTTTGGACTAGCTGCCCTAGTGGTAGCGTAGGCTAAGCAGTCTTTGAGGCTAAACTCGTGATGCGTGTTAAGCAAGCTGTTTTACCAATAGTAACCCCCTTTTATACCAATGAAAGGACACCACACAGATATATATTCAAAATATATATGTATTTATTTCTCAAAGTAACCCCTAGTCTCTTTATGAGCACAGGAGCACAAATCGTCAAACAAGATTATCACAGAATACACAGAAGTTGCACTTTATATGGATAGGCCCTGGTGGCCACTCGAACCATATACTAAAATAGTGGTATAAGTACCACGAACAGAAAAGGGAAAAGGCCTAGGGCCTCTAGAATCGCTGGGCCTACAAGGAGCTAACGTCAGTTAGTGACCAGGAGGTCCACGGGTGGCGTGTGCAGAGCAAATAGTCACACGCGTGCTCCCATAGGTTTCAATGGGTGCGTAAAAAGTACAAAGTTACTGCAAAAGGAATCTTCCGGATGACCTAGGAACTTAAGATTTGGAACACAGGCACTAGAGATGTAATACTACACTTGGGCACAGGAGTGCCAGCTTTACCTCACCCACAGGAAGCGGGTGCATAGGCCTCGAAGTGCGTCGGGTTTCTTCTATCGGTTCCGTGGGGCCTGTAGACAAAAGTGCTGCAGGCGGTCGGTCGGGAAGAGATGCAGTGGATCCAAGAGTGGATCGGAGATGTTGAAGACCTGTAAGCAGAGGGGACAGTGTTCACAGTCACTAGCCAGTGACCAGCGTGGCACCAGGTGGGTACCAGGCGATGTCGGGTGCAAACAGGAAGGAAGGTGTAGCTTGACTCTGCAGCCACGTGGTCCCTGAAGGTCGACGACGTCCAGGAGTCGAGTCACGAGCTCTCCCACGCAGGCTCTCGCTGTCGGCGGTGTCGGCGACTTGATCGAAGCCAACAAGCCTTGGCAAAAGCAATTGTTGTAGGCAAGGAGATAAGCTGATGGTTCTGACCAGCGAGGTCAGGGGAACTGCTCCTTTGGAGGGGAGCAAGGGCCAGTCTGGAGCAACCAGACCAGCGGTGTTTGTCGTAGATTTCGTCGCCAAGATGGCCACTAGCCAGCGGGCCAGCAACCGGTTAGGCGCGTCGAGTGGCAAAATGCAGAAGGGCCCCACGCAGATCGTGGAGATGCTGGAGGGCTCACCTTTGGTGCAGATGCTGCTCGAGGGTTGGGCTTCTCAGGACCCAAAGCACAACTCGGAGGGAGCCTCGGTTGTTGCACTGGTCAGCTTGTCGTAGTCGTTTCAAGATGGCTGGCTCCACGTGTCTCGGTGCCTCCACGGGTCTCCTCTTTGCAGGGACTGTGGATCGGGCGGTGAGAGGTCTGGAGGTCCAGGTCTTGTCAGTCTCTGGGCTCGGGCTCCGGCGGGAGGCGGCGGCAAAGCAGACGTTGATTCGCTGGATGGTGCTTGCGTTAGCAAGGTGGTCACTCCCTGACCACAGGGGAGATTGGCTTCAGTCCTCTGTGCAGCAGAGCGTCGAAGTTCCCGTCTTCTTCTTAGTTTTAAGTTGATTCCAGGATGTCTGAAGTCCTAGGACACAGCTCCTACCTTTATTCGGATTCTAGGGGCCGGACTACCTGCTAGGTCCCTCCCTATGGGTGGGACCAGGAAGGGGGGTGGTTACACCCCCAATCCTTTGTCCAGCTCGCCCCAGGCCCGGGACTGGTGTGCCCCAGGACCGGTTTGAACTGGCATATGCACCGAGGCTCCTTGTGAGCCACAGGCATGTCTGGTTTCTTTCAAGCCCTACCTGACCAATACACAAAATCCTGTCTGGGGTGGTGCACGCACCTCCCCTGGCAGGAAACCCTTTGTCCACACCTCCCAAGCTGGAAGGACTCCCAGCAGCAGGAGGGCAGACTTGTGTCTGTGGTGGCAGCATCCATTTTGTGGAGCTGAGGCTATGTCTGATTTTACCCGGGTTTCAGGTACTGTACATGTCGTGTCCCTCTAGAAGGGTGGAATGCTAACCCCGTCGCCAGAATTGGCGAGGGGTTAGTATTCCAATTCGTATGACACCTTACTCGACATGTTTTGATAAAGTCAAACCAAAGTTAGCATTTAACCGCGAGGTTCATAATGCACTTAAGAGTATATGGTATGACGATATCTGGAAACAGTAGAAGGAAGTTGTTCCGACCACTGCAGACAGGCTCAGCTCATGCCAGAGCACCATCTCACATGGAACCAAGCACTCTGCCTTCAGGATTGTTAAGGCCTGCCATAGGAGTGACTTATAGGTTACCAGGTGTCCCATTTAAGGTTAGGTATAGGTATACTACACCTAAGTAAGAGGTGATTACACCAACTTACCCCAGCTGAGTGATCAGCCAGTTGTGTCAAATTGTTAGGCCAAGCCTGGGGTGGCATAATACATGCTGCAGGCCTTGGGTACACCAATGCCCTGGGTACCTAGTGTACACTGGTACAGGGGCTGACAGGGTGATCCACTTCCAATTGGTTATGCACCTAGGGTGCATAGTTTTAATTTAGTAGAGAGAACAGCAGGCTGGGGGTCTGATTGGCAGGCCCACAGCCTCAATATGTCAAAAACCAGTGAAGCAAAAAGCAAAAATTTGGGGTGACCATAGGATAGCAGACCCTACTCTCCTACAGGGGGACTTTATCCCCCAAATTAAAACGGCTACAGGGCGTGTTTGCACACGTCAGCTCAGCCCCCCCTCCCTTCACCAGTGTGCAAATACGCCCTGTGGCGTGTTTTAAGAGGTAGTTTTAATCCCCTTGCCCTATTATATACTAGGGGCTTACAGAGGAGGTCATGCTAATCACAGGGGGACCCCAACGCATAGTGTTCCCTAGTGTATGTAGGTGTTTTCACTGTATTCTAAGTGTCTTTTAACATAGCACTGGCTCTAGGACTGGTTAGTCAGACTCCGTTACCAACAGTATCCGTCAGAAAAAAGTTGAGGGTACAGGATGATTTTACAACAAGGCTTCTTTCTGCTCCTGTTTGTTCTTTCTGCACATTTTCCTTCTTCCTGTACTTTTCTTCGTCTTTGAGGATTTCTCTTGCTTCTTTCTGCATTTCTTTTTTTTCTTACTGTGCGTTTTCTCTTCTTTCTTCACATGTCCTATCTCTGTAGGCATATTTAGAAATGATCATTTAAAAAACCTTTGAAATTCACTGAAAAAACCCTAGGTATCAGGCACGTTATAGTTAGGAATTAGCATTTAAAAAACCTTGGAAATTCACGGAAAAAAACATAGGTTTCAGGGGCGTTATAGTTAGCTGGACATTTCACTCGTACAAAACCATAGAAAGTCCCCAGTTATAGTTAGTTCAGCTAACTATAACTTGCGCGCCCGCAATGCACTGCTGATGACATCACATATTACATCACTCATGACATGGTCAGTGACATCACTCATGACATCCCTGATGACATCTCAAATGACATCACTGATGACATCACTGATGACATCATCCTTGTGATAGAGTGGCAGACCTCCTCTCACCCTAATATAACCTTTGATACACACACTCAAAAATAGAATCTAACATTTTCAAAACAATGGATATACCAATGCCAGTTACAACAACCTATTCAGTAATTCCAAGATCTACATACACATCCACTCAATCAACAACAGTCTTATACAGTCACTCATACATGTACTCACTTAACATATGTACACATATACCTATTTATCCTGTTACACACCGCCACTCATCCATAGAGTTACTCACACACATAGTCACTCATGCTAATAAAGAATCAAACATCCATTTACTTGCATATACAGTTATACACACACCAGCACACTTACTTCTACAGAAACTTACACATACTTGCTCTTTTAAACAATCACTTATAGAAACACATACTTATTCATACAGGAACTCTTCCAATCTCTCACTCTCACATATACTCACTTATATACACCAATACTCACATATACTAGTTTAAAATATATGTACTTACTTATAAAGACACTATTGAGACAGTCATTCACTCACTAACACACCCATACACATACTCATCCACCCATACAGTCCTGCACATATACTGTCTTCAACACATACAAACAGTGACGCACTCATTAATGCATCTATGCACTAAGTAATGCCCTCCACTGAACCATACAGACACTCAGACACTCATACTCGAAAAACCAAGTAATAACCCATATAGACACTCATGTAGCTACTCACCAACCCATGCAGTCACTTATACACAAAGTGAGAGACTGATACAGATATTTACATATTTAAACATTACTCAGTAACCCATGTATTCACTAAGATACACTTAATCAGTCCGTTATACAATCAATTTTACAACAAAAAAAAATCATCCATTTAGACACTTATATACCCATTTATTCTTCCATCGACCTTGAGATATACATATATAAAACATATGTAATTTTCAGAAAAACACACTTTCACTGGATGATGTCATCAGTGATGTCATTTGAGATGTCATTAATTTTTTTCATTTATTTTATTTTGAAGGTTTTATATAGCGCTGGCTAGACCCAGAGGTATCAGAGCGCTTTACAAGATAAGGATAGTATAAGGCACGTAGGGTATTAAAGCATATGAAAGGTAGAGCAACAAAAATGTTAAATATGCAAACTACAAACAACATGAGCATTATACAAATCAAGAAAAATAAACAGGGGCAGGAGCTATACGTTTCAAGTAATTAGGTAAATGGTGAACAAGAGACAGGGCATATATTACTGAACAAATATAGTATGATTGATAAGAGACCAGGAGGAGGACACAGGTTAGGAACCCCAATAATAATTGAGGAGGTGGGTTTTGAGGTATTTTTTAAAACTAGAATAGGAGGGATTACAGCGCAGGTTTTTTGGGAGGGCATTCCAGATAATAGGGACATTGCCAGAGAAGGATCGAGATTGTGTGGCTTTCTTTTTATCAAGAGGTGGGATTAGGAGTAGGGTGTTGGTGCTTCTCAGAGGTCGAGTGGAGCCTGCAATGTGGAGTTTGTTTGAGAGGTACTGCGGAGTGTTTTGGTAGAGGACTTTATGAGTAATGCAGGCGGTTTTGTAGGCAGATCTACCTTCGATAGGGAGCCGCTTAAGAGATTTGAGAGCCGGGGATATATGATCGAAGCGTTTGCAGTCCATGATGAGCCTGGAAGCAAGGTTGAGCACAGCTTTGATTGGAGCAAGGTGTACCTTGGGGATTCCATTAAGGATGGCGTTACCATAATCAATACGTGACAGAACAAGAGACTGAACTACAAGTTTGAAATCATCGGTGGGTATGAATGGTTTGATTTTCTTGAGGTGACGGAGAGTAAAGAGGGCTCCTTTGGCAGAGTTTTTGATGTGAACATTAAGGGTTAGGGTGTTGTCGATAGTGATGCCAAGAGATTTGACGGAGTTGGACAGGGTGAGTGAGCAATTGAGTGCATTGAGGTCAGAGATCCATGATTGAACGGGTAGAGGGTTATTTTTGGGGGAGAAGAGAATGATTTCGGTTTTGTTAGGGTTGAGTTTGAGATGATTAGAATGGAACCAGGTTTGGATCTTGGTAAGGGTGTTGTTCAGGTGTAAGATGTCAGCATGAGTTTTTTAATCTTTTAATAGATTTGGGTGTCATCGGCGTAGAGGTGGTAATTTATGCCTGCTTGGTTAAGAATGAGGGTGAGGGGTTCCATAAAGAGGTTAAAGAGGGAGGGAGAGAGAATAGATCCTTGGGGGACTCCAAGGGAGACAGGAGTGGGATTAGAGAGACAGTTTTGAATTTTGATTTGCTGAGCTCGGTGTTGTAGATAAGAGATGAACCATTTGTAGGCAGTGCCATTAAGGCTGAAACGGGTCCTAAGCACATTAAGTAGGGCTGAATGGTTGACTGTATCGAATGCTACGGAGAGATCAAGAAGGATAAGAAGGCAGGTCTCGCCATTGTCAAGTGATTGATGGATGTCATCTATGACATTGAGCATTGTCGTTTTGGTGCTGCAGCCTTTTCTGAAGTCAGATTGAAAGGGGTCGAGTAGGTTAAAATATTCTATGTGTTTGTCTAGTTGTAGTAGGACACATTTTTCAAGTACCTTTGAGAGAAGGGGGAGGTTAGGGATGGGGCGGAGATTATTTAGGTCATTGGGGTCAGCATTGATTATGGGCAAGATTTGTCCAAGCTGAAGGGAGGTGGGGACACAGACCGTGGAGAGAGAGGCGTTGATGATTTTGGTCCAGAATGGGGTGATGATGTGCTTAAGGGCAGGGACAAGTTTGGGGGGTATTGGGTCTTTTGTGTGGGAGGACGGTTTAAGATTGCCAATTATATTGAGGACTTCAAGCTCAGTGACAGGGAGAAAGTTGAGCAAGGAGGCATTGTTCTTAAATTGAGATTTAGGGGAGTTGGTTACTGGAGATGTGGTAGGTGAGAGGCCGGTGGAGTGGTGGGGGGTATAGAAATGGGTGGGTGAGGAGGCTTGCTGGGGAGCGGTAGGATAGAGGGCAGAGGAGAGAAAGTGTCGTCTGGAAGGGGGGATGTGGAGTAGGCATTAGAGGTGAGGACAAGATTGCATTGGGAGTTGGAGGATAGTTATGTGGGAAGGAAGGATGGTCAATTTTGGCAATTTTTTCCGAGAAGAATTGGGCAATTTCTTCACATCTGTCTGATGAGGCTGTCATAATTGGAGGTGCGGGGGAAGTTTGGTTTCGGATGATTTTGAAGAGTTCCCTGGGTCTGTTTTTGGCACGATCAACTTGAGTGCGGAAGAAGGATGCCTTTTCCTTGAGCATGTGTTTTTTGTACATGGATCTAGCACGTCTGAGAAGTGCAAGATGGGATGGTGAGGGATGGTGTCTCCAGGCTCTTTCCGACAGTCTGAGTGCCCGTCTTTCATTATTTATCTCTGTATTAAACCAAGAGTTTGAGGGGGTGTTTCTTTGGTTTTTGAGTTTAGGCGGGGCCAGTTGGTCAAGAATATCTGTAACAGTATTGTTAAATAGTTCAGTGAGCTCATTCGCATTTTGCGAGGGGGGAATGAGAAGAAGTTGCGCTTGGAGTTTCGATTGGAGAACACCTGGGGGATGCCTTTTAGGTTTCTGGTCAATTTCTTAGGTCTGGTAGTTTAAGGGGGGAGTGGTTTGCTGAGGTAGCAATGGTGAACAGTATAAGGTGATGGTCAGACCAGTCAATGGGGATGATATTGGTAACGGAGGTCAGATCTTCGTTGGCAAGAATGACGTCAAGTATGGATCCTTTAGTGTGAGTTGGAGATTGGCATAGTTGTTTGAGATCATTGATCTCAAGAAGTGTAGTGAGGAGGGAGATGGAGGGGTCATTGGTATCATTCCAATGGAGGTTAAGATCCCCAAGAAAGAGATTTTTTGAGTTGGATAATGCTGATTGCGTCAGTAGATCCGATAAGTCCTCAATGCAGGGCTGTGGTGGTCCCGGAGGGCGATAGATGTTGTGTAGACGAATTGGGAGGGAGTTTTGAGTTAACAGTTCTGCTTCCAGGTATTTACAGGAGGAGTAGCCTGGGTTAGTGATAAGGGAAATCTGAAATTCCTGTTTGAAGATAATGGCTAGCCCTCCCCCAACTCTGTTAGGTCTGTCTTTTCTAAGAATAGAGTATCCCGGGGGGGAGAGTAGGGCAAGTATGCTCGTTGAGTGGTCATTTAGCCAGGTTTTAGTGAGGAATGCAATATCAATGGATTCACTCAGGATGGTTTCCGAGATTTCCGTGGCATGTAGGACCGCGGAGCGACAGTTAACGAGCATGCACTTCAGTGGTGTGGGGTTGGGAATGGAAGGTGGGCAACAGTGGATCAGCGTAAGTTGGGGTGGTGGTCTGGGGAAGCGGGGGAGGAGAGGGGTTTTATTTGTCCCTGTGATAACAGGGATGGGGGCATAGGGAAGTGGAGGGTTTGTGGTTGGCAGATTAGGAAGATAGGAGTTACATAGGTCGGCGAGGTCGGACAGCGAGAGATGGTTCGAGGTGCGGAGAGGTCTATGCATACAGCATCGGAGAGGGAGCGATCTCCAAAGGTTGTGTTTGTTATTGGGGATGTTTGAGGGAGGGAGGATGGTGGTTTTATGGTGGGGGAGGGTTCTGGTGCTGTGGAAGAAGAAATATTTTCTGAGTAGGGCAAATTCCGTAGTTAAATTAGATAGGTCACGTTCAATGTTGTGTAGGATCTGGGCAATTGAGGAGAGGGGAGGTATCGGGAGTGCATGGTCTGTGTTATTTGCAGAGGGTGGACTAATGTGTGAGGGGGGAGATGTGGTAGATGGTGTGGGGTGAGGGGTGATGGGGCTGGGAGGAGTGAGGGGTTCGGTAGTCAAAGTAGGTAGGTCGAGTACGATGTTGTGTAGGCTCGGGGTATTCCGGGTACAGGGAAGGAATGAAGGGGCGTAGGAGGTGGGATTAGAATGGTCTGGGGATAGGGAGTGGTCGTGATTAGTTGCGGATGGTGGCCTGCTGTGTGAGGGGGGACATAGTTTAGTAGGTATGGAGTGATGGGTGGCGGAGCTGTTGATTGTGAGTGGAGGGGTTAGGTTATACAGGGGGCATAAAATTCAGGTGATGTGGTCAGAGAGGATAAAAGGGAATGAAGCGAGTGAGAAATGAATATATTGATGTGATGGGGATGTGTGATTATTGGGGGTTGGGGTGAGGGGGTGTGAGGGGGATGGGACCCTTCAGTGGTGTCATGAGTGATGTCACTGACCATGTCATGAGTGATGTAATATGTGACGTCATCAGCAGTGCATTGCGGGCGCGTGAGTTATAGTTAGCTGAACTAACTATAACGGGGGAATTTCTATGGTTTTGTACGAGTGAAATGTCCAGCTAACTATGGTTTTTTCAGTGAATTTCTAAGGTTTTTTAAATGCTAATTCCGAACTATAACGTGCCTGAGACCTATGGTTTTTTCAGTGAATATAGATATATATATATGCATTTATATATTACCCAGTGGCGGTTGCCACTAGGTACTTATAGTAAAATCAGCTGTTTCACAGTAAAAGCATTCTTTGTGCTGCTAATAACTTTGTAATAGTATGACGAATCTCCAAGAATCTGTCCGTCAAGTTTGTGCATGGAAAGATTCAGGTTGTCCCTTCAAGTATGGGGCTGAGAAAAAAGGAGGGTCCCAAAATACAAAATCCCCATGCATTTTCCATAGACAGCAATAACTGCTGAATGGATTTACACCAAATTTGGCAGGAAGCTAGATCTTGGTCCGTAGATTGTGCTATTTGTGATATGGTGTAAATCCATTCAGTCGTTTTTGAGAAATTAAGGTTAAAAAATAATTGTACTTCTGGATGGTTGGGTATGCGAGAGGCTCAAGACACTCTTGCGGAAGCGCCAGTACAAAAATGGAGTGTTCGGATTGGTCTAGGGAGCTTTTTTTTCTATTGGGCCATCCCGCTTCCAGCTACATGAGACAACTGTTGCTGGAGGCCACCACAGGACTTAGTCCCCTGTAGCAAACAAGTGAAATATATTTATATGTAAAAGGGGGCATGGTAGGGATACCCTGACCCCCTAGACCTTCTGGGAGGAACCCAGAGGGACACACCATGGGGCCAGAAGCAAAACAAAACTTGGCAAAAATTGCCACAATCCCATGGGACTCAAGCAGGATCATAAAAAAATGGCAGTCAGGCTGCTTTGTTGTATTAATAGAAGGAGGGCGCGTGGTCCCCTCCTCTAGCCTTTACAGGCCCCAGGGAGCCCATCCCAAGGGCCAAAATTAATGTATATCGGGTGGAGGGGTGTGCGGCCACCCTCTCTTAGCCATGACCAGCCCCCGGGAGCACACCCCTGGGACTAAAATTGATCAGTATGGGAAGGGGGCCACTCGCCACCCCCTGAGCCAACAGAGGCCCCGGGGAGCCCACACCCAGGGTCGAAATTACTTACTGTGGAGGGGAGCCCTGTGACCCCCTACCTCAGCCATTATTGGCCTGAGGACCCCATCGCCAGGACCTACTCACTAGCTATGTCCCGGAGAGCTCACTCAGAGCATAAATGTTTTCCTACATGAACCAGTGCAGGCACGTAAACTTATGCTTGCTCCCAACTGGCGAGAGCATTTTCGAATCTCCCGCCAAATGGGAGCTTTGAAAATGCTCCCGCCGGCTGGGAGCGGCCTTTTGATCTGTTTCCCTGCCCACAGTGATGCGGGCAGGGAAAAAGATCAAGATTTTGCTCCCGTCCAGAGGGAGCAGCATAATTTGCTGTTCCATTTGGGCAGGAGCAATGCGGCTCCTTCAGCATATGGGGAGCCAGCTGGGGTCTTGGGGGCCTTTGGACTTCACCACGGCCCACAAGGTGTGTATGGTGAGTGCCCTGGGTGGGCACCAGTGAACCCACCAATTTAAAAAAAGAGGTCCCGAGGATGGGGTCCCCGGGGCCAGAATAGGCTCCCCTTTCATAAAAAAGGCAGCCCTGAGTATGGGTCCCCCTCCCGAAAAACATTCCTATAAGCTCCACCTCTTTGGCCACACCCCTTCAACATTAGTAGTATGCAATGAAATTCCTGCCATTTTCAGACTCTTGGACAGTGTGTCTTCTCCACAATTGCCCATTGAAAAATGATCTGAAATCCTTTTTTGAGTTGAATGCACCTTTGAATTATTGGAGCACAATCTCTTCAGCAGTGTCTGTCCAAGACGGGTGGGTTCTTTCATGTCATCTCCTGGTCTGAGAGCAGAGTCCATGGTTCTCCATTTTAATTGCTACTGAGTATGCAAAGGCACCAAGTCACCTACAAGCTCCACCCATTTGGCTCTACTCCTTGCACGTTAGTAGTAAGCAATGATGCTGATTCTGGGTGGATGGGCCATTTGCTGGCTGCAGGCCAGGTCCTGTTCAAACCCCCTGCTGTGCACAGCCAAATGCCGTGTGCAGTGTGTGGCTGCTGACTGTTGGGAGACTGCTGCAGGCCGAAGGCTATGTGTGGCGAGGGATTGGCTTTACATATGGTAATATAATGTTAAAAAAAAAAAAAGAAATTCTTTGAAAAAACCAAAGGTTAAAGTAATGTTATAGTTAGGTGTGACAAAAAGATCTGTTTTTGTTAAGAAAAAAAAAACCTTAGAAATTCACAGAAAAAAAGGTTAAAGGTTAAATATGAACTCACATATTACGTCACTCGTGATATGTTCTATGACATCATTTGACATCACTGACATCGCCAATTACATCACTGATTACGTCACTGATTAAATCAACCAAACTTCTTAGGTACACATTACTCTATAAATTAGTAGGGCATTAGGGGCATGAAAGTAGGTACAAAATAGCTCAGAAGAATATGAAGCATTATTAATGCCATCACAGATACATCTCCCTTAGGTGTAGCAAGCATGTGGTATGACCAACATTGACCCAATACCATGTACTTCACGGGTAGCCTAGCTCACATTAACAATCAACCATAGATATATGGAAAACTCTCATTCCACTTAACATTCAATATGTATACACCTGTTCAGAGAAAGCCAAGTTACTCAAGATGCTCCACATCTGTTCCAAAATGAATGCCCTACTACGGACAGCTATAATCTGTATCAAACACCTAACAGTCACCAAACCAACATTGAGAAATTAAGTTGATATGAGTAGAAAATTGGGTACTGTAAACAATGTTTACTCTATGGGGAGAGAGTTTGTTCAGTGACACACTGTTTGCAGACAGTGAAACTCTCATAAGAAATACACCACAAAGTATTAAAAAGTATCTACTTGGAACAGTGTACACTCAATGCAAAAACGTGTCAATAAAGACAGTATTCGCTTAACATAATCAAACCTGAAGGTGTTAAAGATCATACTACCTGCAGCCTTCATACTATGGTGAAAACTTTACAGATAACCCATATTCTGAAGAAAATAAAGCATATGTACATAACTTAGTACCTAGTGCACACACTATTCTGTTATTTACAAATGGTCCTGCTGTGACAATTCTGTCTACTAACTCAAGGCTGCTTACAATGCCTAGTATGTAGTACGTAAACGTCTGTGGAACATGCTGAAAAAAGTCATTAACTGTCACCTGCACACAGAGTTACTCTTTAATGCAAAGAGTTATAACGTGTCCAATACCTCTGCACACTGCAGATGCATTGGGAACACATGCATTTTGTTAACACTTACACCCATTAGCTTGACACAGGCTGTAGAAAATTAGGTAGAAAAGTAATATGTTAGATACCCGCCACTATGTAAACTATATAATAAAGTAACACATTCATTGGATGATGTCATCAGTGATGTCATCAGTATGTCATCAATGAGGTCATATAAGATGTCATCAGTGATGTAATACAAGATGTCATGAGTGATGTTATATGTCAAGTCATAAGCAGTGAATCTGCAGCAACAACAAAAAAAGCAAGTGCGGGCTCCTTCGCTTGTTGTAAACCAACCCCCGGGTGGTCCAGGTCCTGGGGGCATATGCTAAATATTGGAGGGGGCGCACGGGCCCCTTCCAAAGGCTCATCAAAGCCCTTGGGGCTGCCACCTCCCCGGGGCTATTTTAATTATTAATGTTGGTGGGCCCACCAAGCCCGCCACAGCCCCGGGGACCGCCACCTCCCAGGGGCTAATTCCATTTATGTGGGGGGTGCCTCGCAGACCCCACTGTCTTTTTTTTAAAGAGTAATGCGGAGGAGGCAGTAGGGCCTCCCTTGCTACCTCAGGTACACCAACCTCCCGGGGCACATTCTTTATTTTAAAAAAAAGCATGTGAGGCCCTTTGACCTCCCCCGCAGTCCTGGGGACCAGCATCTCCCCAGGGCACAAATGCAGACCACCACCTCACTGGGGCAAATTTGAAAAAAGGAGGGGGGTCGCGCTGCCCCCTCCAGTAGCCTTATTTGGCCCTGGGGACCGCCACCACCCTGTGCTGGCTCCAGCAATGTCCATGGGTGCCCACTCTCTGGACATTGCAACAAGCTGTGGCATGGAGGGAGCACAGCTTTCACAATGCCATAGCAAACAGTGTGCTCCGCTTTGGGCAAGCAAGAGAATTTTGCTCTTGCTTGCTCAAAGCGGAGCACTTTGCTTTTTACACAGAGAGCTGAATGTCAACAGCTCCCTGTGTGTAAAAGCAATGCTGGCTCCTGCAGGTGGCAGGGAGCTAGCCGGTGATAAGTGAGGTCTTATGTGAGGTCATAAGCAGTGCATTGAGTGGGCTTAAGTTATAGTTAGCTCAGCTGAGTCTCAGGGATATCAAAGACTTCACCTGCATCTTGCTACCAGCACCTGGGCTCCTCTGCTGTGAATCCTGCTCTGCCAAGTGGTGGCAAATCCAGTCTAGGCCCTTGGAAGTGAGTGGTTGGTGCTGCACCCCAAGAAACCAATTCATCAACACTGAAGCGTCATTCGGAACCGGTTCATTACTCGGTGATATCGACACATCGACGCTGCCTGCACCAAAGCCATGGATCCCGCTTGCCGACTCAATGACCTCGACAATGCAGCCCTTCCTTTACTGATGCAGTGCCTCTGAATCACCGCTGCTGTGTGAGTCTCGGACACCACATCGCTGACATCTGCGATGCACCGTCCGGACTCCAATGCATCCCCGGCCCTGCGTTGCCTTGCACCAACAGATCGCCTACAGCCCAGTGGTTTCATACCAGCACCTCGGGCTGATGCACAGCGCTCCTGACATTGATGCATCAATGACATTGCACGACTTGGGAACTGACACATCTCCTTTGACAGCGACGCATCCCCTCTGTTTTTCCACTCATTGTCCCAGAGCTTCGACACATTCAGGGTACTGTCAGCGGGTCTGCTTGACTCCTGTGCCCATGTCGCGCTCCTTCGCGGTAGGACTGAACTTTTGGATTTGCCCTGGTCAGGGGCGACAAGACAGCCTCAGTTGGAGCTATTGAATTCTAAGCACTGCATTTGGATTTGATCATGCAAAATTCATAACTTGACTTGTGTATGTTGGATTTTTGTCACTTTGGTCTTGTTTTACTCAAATAAATATTGGTTATTTGTCTAAACTGGTGTGGAGTACTTTTGTGGCGTTTTTATTGTTTTAGTGCGTGTGTGTGTGTGTGCGTGCGTGCGTGTGTGTGTGTGTGTGTGTACAAATACTCTACACATTGCCTCTTTAGTTTAGCCTGACTCTGACTGCTCTGTGCCAAGCTACCAAAGGGTGAGCACAGGTAATCGTTTAGTGTGTACTACATTTACCTGACTAGAATTGTGGTTCCTGCTTGAACAGGGTGCGTACCCCTGCCAACCAGAATCCACTTTCTAACATCATGCATCATTGATAGTGGCCCACCCTATTTCTGTAGGCCGAACCCGGATGAGACCCTGTCCCTTTTGAAGGACTTTCCTACAGGAGTAGGCACTGTCCCGTCATCATATTGTACAGTCCTCTTCCCAGTTATGCACTATATGAAAACCATTACATATATGAATACATTCTATTGTTACTGTTTGTTGCACTACAAAATAAATAAATATGTCCCATGAGGAAGCAAGGGCAGTCCAATCAAATTCCACTAGAAATTAGAAAATGCATTGTCTTCTAAATGTGCTACTTCCCTGTGTTTTCTCTTTCAATGGAAACAAATGAAAGGAAAACAAGGAACTAACAAGGATTGATGAACCATTTAAAGGTCAATTTGAGAAACTTGCAACACCAGCTGGAAGAGTGAAAACGTGCAGTGTAGTGTGTTGAAACTCTATAGTTCCTTCTTTAGTGATAATTAGGACCACACAGAAGTGTGAATTCAAGGAGCAGTTTAAGCAATATCACACTGAATGAGCAAAGATAGGTTTGAGATATTAGATAAATGGGACAGTGCTCTACGACTGAGTGTTAAAAAGCTCACTACAAAGGAAACTGGTCTTCTGCTATCCTACTGCCTTTTGGCGAGAATTACGTCTTGCCAGATAAAATGTTTATTTTATATAAATTTATCTTGTTTAGTATTTTTACATAGCTGTCACACTGCCTATCATTACAATAGCTTAAACTAATTTATATAAAATGTGTCACTAGTGAACGTTCCTGCTTAGTAAACACCTAGGAAATAACAACTGAAAAAAATGAAAATGTTAGACAAAAATAAACTTCCATTAATGAAAAATGTGACCTCATATTAACAATGAAATGCATAACAAAGTAAACTGTGGAAAATGTGCCCTATCTTAAACGTGCAAATAATTACCATGCAGCATAATATTTTGTATAACTCTCATTTCTATCAACCTTTCACGGCTAGGCCTAATTTTTTTTGTTTGTGTTTTTGTACCTTTCCCCTTTTAAAGAAAATAAACGCTTTTTGAAAATGCTAATTTAATGCTAGTGTTTGCCAGTAAAATCTGTCATTGCTCTGAAATGTGCTGCATTAAAGAAAATGTATTCCTTTCTTCCTCACACCATATGATTTCATCGTTTTAGACAAATGCATTTGCTATGTGCTGATAGCTCTCATGATTTAACCAGGATACTGCAGATACAAAGGGGATTACTTACGAGCCTTTTGTGCCACCATTGCGTCACTTTTTGTGACGCTACAGCGTAATAAAAAATGCGCCACGTTGCTCCATATTTACAAAGTGATGCACCTAAGTAGATGTTTCACTTTGTAAAGCCCTGCGCTGCATTATACCTGTGTCAGGTATAATGTATACAGGGTGGGCGCTACCCCGTAAAAAAGGGTTGTAGAAGTGGCGCAGTGAAATCAATAGAATTTCACTACATCAATTCTAGGACACCACTGTGTCAAAATCTTATGCCTGCCTCACAGCAGGCCTAAGACTGACGCAGCTGCCTTTAAAATGGGACTTGCCCAAGTGCAAGGACCCATTGCTAGAGTAGCGTCACTTTTGCAACACACTCCAGCAAAGTGTCATTAGTGTGCCTACAGATACGTCAGAAATACTGACGTATCTGGAAATCCTTGCAACATAGAGCGCCATACAGTAAATATGGCGCATCTATGGTGTCGGTAAAGGAGGGATCGCTGAATGGGTTACATCGCTGTTTTCACACAGAGATGCAACACTTTTCATAAATTAGGCCCAAAATGTTTCATCTCATAAACTAGTCCGTTGAACACACAATGTAACACTGCACAACTGACAGAATAGGGGTTGCAAAGGTTCTTGTCTCTATTATATCAATTGTATAAAATATTAGCAAACTACTGATAACACCATGTTGACTTGAGCATTTACCGTGGGAATCGAGAGGAGAGATGACAGACCATTGGAAGATCCTTCACCACTGGTTGAAGATGACCTAAACCCTGGAGTTTGTTTCTATATAGTACATGTTCCTAGATAGAGAGTTAAGGCATTCTGTGCACCTTTCCCTGCCATACCCTTTAGCACTTGACTTTGCTACTTTGCCCAAATTGCTGTATGCTACAGCTAACAGTGATTTTCTGTTTCCTAGCTTTTGTTAGGAGACTCTCCCTCTTTCTCTATGTTAATCTTGGCTACTGCTGTGATCATTTCCTTTTACCTGATTTAACAGTTACTACTGCAACTGTTGGTAGACTCGGCTGAGTTTCCAGAACTGCTCTTTATGAGGAGTTTGATACTTTGTAACTTTTACCTTTTTGTTCCAAGAAATCTTTTCTAAATGAAACTCTTTATGAGTTCTTCTTAGGATACGTTAGGTCCTTTAGATTAATATAGGGACTATTTCCATTATGGAATACAAAGTTATTTTTACATGTTGACTCTAACTAAATTCTTTTGATATTTCTGTAAACATACCTATCTGACCAACCTGAATAAAAAGAAACAAAAACAATTACTAATCTCCTAATGAGAAATTAAGCTTTTAAAACTTCACCAAACCTCTCATCATTGTCTGAACTCTAAATGCTGTAAATTGATTCAATTTGATTTGTGCTTCATTCTAACACGTGGCAAACAACTGTCGACTGAGTGATGGAGTTGGCACGGAATTAAAGATCTCTGTCATAAGTTTAGGGTTGAACTATTTATGCATTTTTCATAATTTCTGCACTATTACAACAAATTAGCCTCATTTCTGTCATCTTTTCACACTCTTGTCACAGAGTTTTCAAGAAGCTTGCTTTACAAACCTTATTCCACATTGCAGTACAATAAAAGTTAGGGAAATATAGGTTGATACTATTTTAACTTGACTGTCAGATTGTACTGGGTCTTAGGATCCTGTAGAAATAAAAAAGGAACAAACTCTGTGGATGGGCACTATTTTCCATTGGGCCCAAGCATGTGTACTTGATTTAAGAATAGTGTGAGTTCCAAGTTCAGACAATAGTGATGTGAAGCCAGCCTAGACAATCTCCCATTAGCTGTTCACAGCCGCAAAACTGCAGAAGCAGTAAGGATACCTGAGACAAAAAAGGGCAGGGTGTTAGATATGGGGAGCGGTAGGTACCTTTATCCAAATAGGGACACTTGCTTCTAGTCAGGGTAAGGGGGATACACACTTTAGATAACCTCTGCTCACCTCCTTGGTAGCTTGGCACGAGCAGACAGGCTTATCCCAAAGGCAATGTGTAAAGTAATTGTACCAACACTCACAGTAACACAGTGAAAACACCACAAATAGACACCACACCACACACCAGTTTAGAAAAATAAAATACCTTTATCTAAACTACACAAGACCAAAACGACAAAAATCAACATACACAGTTAAAAATATGACTATCAAAAGGGTTTCAAAACCTTGTACCATAGAAAACTATGGAGGCGTGACTTTTCACCAAAGTACCCGTAGATGCGTGAAAGTTCCAAAATCCAAACAGCCGCAGAGTCGGAAAACAAAGAGATGCGACACTCCTGAGACCTTGGTGAGGCGGTGCGACAGTTCTACAAAACACAGAGGACGAGTTGCGTCGAATCCGGTATGTATGGGGAGTGATGTGTTGATTCTTCGTGACGGTTCTGGTTCACTGGTGATGCGTTGGGAAAGCGTTCCGCACAGGTAGGATGTGTGGAAATCCGGGTTGTGTCGGCGATCGATGAGGCGGCGTCGAGCAGCGCTGCATCGGTCCTCTTCAGCCACGGTCCCTCGATGCATTGATTCTTGCAGCGGCATCAGGCGCTGTGACGGTTTTCGCAGTGGCACAGCGATGCGTGGAAATTCTTCTCCCGCTGTGGAGATGCGTCTAAAAAACTGCCGCAAGAAGAACGATGTGTTGATTTTAGCAGTTCTTCACGTTTCTTCTTTCTTCCAGCTTCCAAACAGCAGCAACAACCTACAGAGGCCCACAACTGGCACAGAGTTCAGGGGAGCTGGGAGTGAAGTTTTTGTGTCCCTGAGACTTCAAAACAGGAGGCCAGCTCACTTCAGGCCCCTGTAGATCTCCTTCAAGCAGGGGACACAGCACACAGCAAAGTCCCTCTCCTTTCCTTTGCAGGAACAGCAACTGCAGGCCAACCCCATACACACAGCAAGGGCAGTACTTCGCCGCAGTCTCTCCAGCTCTTCTCCTTGGCAACGGATCCTCTTGAATTTCAGGAATGATCTAAAGTTCAGGGGAGTTAGGTCTAATACTTATACCCCAAAATGTCTTAGTTGTTTTTGTGCAAGGGGCTCTGAGCCCAGGTCAAACCAGTTCTGGGGGGCACTCTGCAAGTGCACAACAACATCTATTGTCAGTGTGAGCTTTGGCTTCAGACACACCACAGAAAGGCAGAGCCAGCATTGTGGAAGGCAGGCACAGCCCTATTCAGTTGCAGGTACTACTCCTCTGACCATTCTGACCACTCCAAATGCAGATCAGGCCTATTCAGCCTAGTGCTGACTGATCCAGACTCCTGGAGCCACTTCGCCTCCCCAGCACCTGTCACTCCAAATCCAGACAGTCAATCCACAAGCAGCCAGAGGCACACAGGATGGTAGGCACTTTCTAAAAGTGCTATTTTTAAAAACACAATTTAAAAACCATATTTACTAAAAGATGTGTTATTAAATCCTGAGTTCAGGGATACCAAACTCCATTTTTCTGTCTTATCCCTATGGAAAGTCCTATAGCCACCAAACACAGGTCAGGAAAAAATAGGAGGAAGAAGCAAAAAGTTTGGAGATAATTGTCAGATTGTACTGGGTCTTAGGCTCCTGTAGAAATGAAAACTGGACAAATCCTGTGGATGGGCACTATTTTATATTGGGCTCAAGCATGTGTACTTGACTTAAGAATAGTGTGAGTTCCAAGTTGAGACAATAGTGATGTGAAGCCAGCCTAGACAATCTCCCATCAGCTGTTCACAGCTGCAGAACTGTAGAAGCGGTAAGGATACGTGAGACAAAAAAGGGCGGGGTCTTTTATTCTTTTTAGATTATGACGTGGTAATTGATGTCAGTTGAGGTAGAACAGCCTCATTTGTAATAAGGGGAAGCCAGGGTGAAGGACGATGAGCCAGAAACGACTGCCGAAAGTTCAAAAGGTTTCGAAGGGGTCTTGTCATTGTTTTCACTCTTCGATGTTAAGTTTTCTTCTGGGATCACATTGGAGTGCGATGCATCAAAAGGAAAACCGGTCTGTGCTATTTAAGGCTATACCCTAGGTTTACCGCCCTTCAACTGAAATTTTACTTTTAAATTTGATTAAACATCTGAAATTTCGCAAAATGTCTTTTGAGGTCAACTGTATCTTTTGTATGAGCCTCTATTTAAATACCAGTAACTTCTACCTCATTGGTATTCCAAAGTTGCGGTACGTGCATGTAAGCGCGGTGGACCGGGTTGAGGGGTGGAAGTCAACAAGTCAACATACAATGGGATAGTGAACATAACATAAATAAATAAATAAAACAACTTACCTTCCGCTCGTCGCGTCGCCAAGCTGTCGATGGGGCGAGCCCAAGATGAGTGGTTTTATTTATTTATTTATTTTATGCTCACTGTCCTATTTTATGTCGACTTCCACTCGCCCCATCCCTGCCCCTCACCTGCACAGAATGCGACTGGTATTCCCTATTAAAGGAAACGATAAAAAAACTTACATTTATTCAAAATACCTTTTTGGAAAACTTGACTGAGACTCTCATTACGAATGACCTATTAGCACTGGTAACTTAATTGTAAGACTTAGCTTAATTACTCCATCACCAACATTTTTCCACCGGTAATTCTGAAATTTAAGGGGGGACATATGCCCGTAAATACAGGCACATTCCGGTTTTGTTGTGACAAACACCAGAATCTACATGTAACTCCCAATTTACGCGAATAACATTGTAATAGCTGCTATTTTCCAATCCGGGTAAACTCCAAAGCCAGGTTATTTGATATTATTATATGCAGGAAATCTCTATACCCAATCCGGGGCACTCGTAATCAGCCCCTAAACCATTGGTGTCGAAAATCGCTTGAAGGTTTACCAGCTATAAAAAATACTCACTGAGAGGGGTTGTTCACATATTTACACTTACCACATATTTAGCAGGTGGCAATAATATTGTGTCTTTTTGTGGTAATCCCTTTGATGATATGTGCCAGCCAAAGACCAATGTTAGAGAACATGCAGAATAATTTAGCTGTAACATTGTCACTCTTAATATGTTATTTTTACCTAATTGTGCTATTCTCTTAATCAAAGGAATTAAATAAGCACACCGAAATGTATGTGAATTGGTTGGAGTGGTTACTTCTTTTGATTGAATTAATTACTTATGCGGAGTGGATCAAACCCACAGCCCTGAGCAGCACTCTGAATGCTCTCTCTGCTCAAAGGCATAAACACCAGCAAAGCAAGTACAGGTAAAATAAATAACTTTGTTCCTATAAGTATTATACATATGCAAAACGTGTTGCCAGGCAAAAGGCATAACACTAGCCTGTGTTCAGGAATAAAAAATGAGCTGTGTTCAAAATGGAGCCACCAAACACATTGTGGTCACACACATGGCAGCACTGCAATGGCATCAAATGAAAATAGATATTAACTGATTAGCAGTGGCGGCTCCTCCGTTAAGGTGGAGGAGCGTCGCCCCACTGCTCCTTGAGCAGTGCAATATAAAAATAAAATTATAATAACAAGAAGTTATTATAATTTTTTTATTTGCTCCAGCCAGGTAAGGCGGGCAGGACTTGCTCGCCGCAGAGGGAGCAGGAGTGGCTTGCACTACCTCCCTACCTGCACATGACAGCTTGACCGGCCCTCTAGGGCCGGCCAAACCGCCATGCGCACTTGCCATGTTCTCCATTGGACCGTTTTGCACAGCTTCACGGAGAACATGCCCATGCTCCCCAGGCACTGTCTGAGTGGCCAAACAGGCTGCTCAGACCAATCCTGATGCTGCTCTGCTAGCGTCGTAAATGACTGGGAGAGTCCGGAAACCTGGGTGCTTCTGGTGTTGCCAGCAGATGGAGGAGAGGCGTGCGGTTTTGGGAGAGGCACGCGGCGGAGACAGTATGTTTATTTTTCCAGTTTGACAGAACATTGGGGATGGGTAGGTGCGAAATTCCATCTCTGTCAAAGGGTGAAGGACAGAGACAAAGAAACAAAGACACTATGCCATAGTCCTCTGGGATTTTAAGACGCTGATCTAAATGCCCTCCCTTAGATCTTCCCTTTAGAGGTGCCCAGATGAAAGTCACAATTCCTCCCTCACAGGCCAGCCTGCAAGAAGAGTCCTTATAGAGCATGCAAAATTTGGCATGGTGTCTTCACCTCATGCTGTGGACCAAGGCGGTACTGCAACTTGCAGTGTATAGGCTTCGTGAGGGCACTAAGGTGAGGGGAGTGAGGGAGTCATAGCATGTTTGCTAGATTACAGGAAGTTTAGCAGTGTTTCTTGTTAAAAAGCAGGAGTGACATTTTTAGACCTACGTCAATTGATCACATTTAAACATTGTCTCCTCCTTGGAGGGTCTCTGGTGGGGGGCAGAGCCTTTTCACAAGACACAGTCAAAAAGAACGATAAACCAAAGAGGAGTACAACCGTCCCTGTGGGTATCCAGCAGTGGCGGGGTGCACTTAAGGATGGTATTCACTTTGTCGAGACGCCCCGCCACACTAAAAAAGGCAGGGACTGAGTGACCAGTATTTGAACTACACATATGAATTCTAATCTAAGACTGTGAGCCAGCAGACTCCTTGACTGGCGCATAACCATATGTAATACTGCACTGAATTCAGCCTTACACCAGACGCAGCCACTCTTTCATCATATCCAGTGGAAAACTGAGCCATATACATTTGATTTAAATTGGAGCATTTACTAGTACACTTGATGCATCAGACTTAGCTCATATACAGTGGTGGAGCTTCACTCACATGAAGCACTCATGCTGTCACTAGTTCATTGCATTCAGCAAGGTGAGGAAGTCTGTGGAGCTCTGAACTACCTTTATATCACATATAATTAGTTATCCATATTTATGTACAGTGTGTCTATTGCCCCTGTTCTTTTTGGTACTGATTCATATATGTGAATTGGTCTGTGATTGTTTGGCATTCATCCATATATGTACATTGTTTTTTGTCCTTTTTAGCACTCATTGATACAGCTTTATAGTCCTGTGTCCTTTTTGGCACTTCTCCATATATATGTATAGTTATTTGCCCTTTTGGCACTTAACCATATATGTTTATTACCCTGGGTAGTTTTTGTCACTCCAGTAGTAGGGCCTGTATAACAAAAGCAGCAAAGGGAAATGCACATACATGGATAAGTGAACAAATGTGGCAAACAGGTACTCCAGAGAACCCCAGATATTTGTGTATGTTAATGTAAGGTTTAGGGGGTCAAGTGGCAGCCTCATGGATCCTGCCCCCTCCATTTTAGAATTCAGACTACAGCAACTCAGTCAGAAGAAAATACACCTAAAGTCAGGGAATTTCCATGGTGTGCAACTTGTTAGAGCAACACAAGGGTGATCTAAAAATGCAATTTTTGTAACTTTCTTTTTAGAGCTGGTACAAGATAGGGCTGATGAACCATTACGGGCTTCCACAAAAAAGGAGAGGCACTAAGGCACCCTTATAAGAATATATTCACCATGAACCTCAATGTTGAGTTGCTAGGCGTGTGTGCACCCACTCTGTAGCTGAACCTTACCAAATATGCAGAGAGCAGACAAGCAGGGATCACAGATGCTCACTATTTAGTATAATGCACAGGCATAGCTATCATCAGTACAGCAGGTGCAGTAGCACTTGGATGCACGGTGTGAGGGGGCCTTTCACCACACTGCAACCCGGTTATAAACCTCCCTGCTTCTGTAGTCTCTGAGGAGCACCTCCCGTCATGAGTCATTTTACTCAAACATCCCATTCACCCTCTGCTGCTCTCTGTCAGAATGTCCTATATCCTATTCCACACTGCAGACCCTATCACTTACCCCTTCCTAGGATACCCCTTCCCTCCCTTTCCCCTTCCCCACTCTATCCTTGGTGTGCAAGACACTCTGCCTTGTTCTTTTTTGTATAGCCCTAAATTGCTTTATACCTAGGTTTCCTCCATGTGCTACATGCATGAATACAAGCATACCTTGTCTTTCACTACCTAACTGAAGGAAGGTGGCCCCATTTTCTAACTTGAATTAGAGTCCATGGAGTGGTAAACTAAGAAGAATGACAATGTTTTTGCAAGGGTAATCCTTAAAATATACCTAGCCTTTTGCTTTTGTATTTAATATAATTGAAGGTAGAAACATGCACAATCACCAGGTTAAGCCTTCTTTAAAATGTCTGTTCTCTCTTGTTTCAGGTTCTTCGAGTAGTTCGACTGATTAAGATTTCACCTGCTCTAGAAGACTTTGTTTACAAAATCTTTGGACCTGGAAAAAAGCTTGGAAGTTTGGTTGTGTTTACTGCAAGCCTTCTGATTGTTATGTCAGCAATTAGCCTACAGATGTTTTGCTTTGTGGAAGAACTAGACAGATTCACAACATTCCCAAGGGTATGTACAATGCTGCAGCGCTCTTACTGTATCAGTTTATCCATCAAACAAGCATTGATTTTGACTTTATGAAATGACCAAATTCTGTTACCCGCATAGCCCTGCTGAAAACTATATATGCTCCAAATCAGCGAAAGTGAGAAGAGCAAAATGTGTAATTTGTGCCTGCAAATCTCAAATCCTGTGTCACAGATTCAAGATCTGTAAATATTTAAAATATATTTATTTTTAGTTGAACCATAAAACGTCATCTAGGTGGTGGTCAGATTGTATGCATGTATGAGGCTGAGGGGTGAGAATCATATGATACATTGGGAATGTGTGGGTAGTCACAAACATTTCCTTTTTAATGTACATTTTTGTGGGGTTTAAAGAAATTTCGACTCAATACAGCAATATATTTATATTGTGTAGTTAGTTAAGGTTTATAATAACTTTTTACACAAGTGCATTTCACTTTCCTAAACTATAATCACAAATTAAGAATTACCAAATTGTAAAATTTGAATAATATGGCATATCTCAATTATACGTTTCTATGTATTAAGATAAATTAAAGAGGAATAATCGAAAATATTTACAGATAATACACGCACTTCTCAATTTAATCCAAGCAACATGGACTGCAGAACACGTTGAAGGTACAGAAAGAAGCCATCTATTAACCATGATCAAATCTTCATTGAAGTGATATCAAACTTGATCATATTTTACTCCCAACTCCAATTTATTTCAATATATTCTCTCTTGTTTTGAAAGCAAGGACATTGCTAACACAAATTATTGATCAAAGGTTCTAAGGCTAACTTTCACTCTCTCTAAATATGCTTCTTAACTATTATTAAGATTCTAATAACCCACAATCTTCAGCCATATGCAAACATGCTTTTCATAGGAAAGTAGAGTTACAAAATTGATATGGGAGTTATTCACATTAGATCTCAAGACCAGTTCAGTGTGTTCCAATACATCACTCTAAAAGGACCTATCTTCTGACAATCATATGTCTGTCTAAAACTACCCAAACACAAATTACAATGACATCAGTTCTCAAAAACAGACAATCTGAACATTTCCATTTTGATCATTGACTAATAGACCCATTTCTTGTGTGTATCTTAATCCTAAATTAATGTTGGATCTACGCACACCTTTATAAATCCTTTCCCACTTATCTATTAATTTGCATTCCTACATCTTCGTTGTACCAGTTATTTTGTTTTCCAAATTCATTGACCTAAAGTGGGTTTCCTTTGTGTAATTTATGAGACCAAGAATAAATTGGAGTTTACCTTGTTTAACAAAAAAGCTACTCTAGGAATCCCCCCATTAAGCATTAATGCTAATCTGGTCAATAATTCTGAGAGCTGACTATATCTATTTAATTGGTTGTTTGGTTTGCACTCAAATTTCAAGAAGTGAAAATCAAACATGGGCAAATTAGGTTTGAGAAGTGCTCAGGTATTTGAGGGGCGTAAAAGAATCATGTCTCCATATGTAAAATGGTTTACTTAAGGAGAAAATTATTGTCAAAGCACCTTTCCACTATCGCTATACATGGCTCCTGATAATCAGTAACATTAGGACTAGATAAATCAAGAGCACAAATGCAAATCTACAGTATTTATAGACTTTGAACGTGTTCCTTGGGATATTGTAAATCCAAAAATAAATTTGTAAACGTATCTAAGGTGTAGCTATGTGTAATTCTATGGTACGTGGATTTGCTTAGAGTTTTAGGAAACAGGTTTATACAGATTAGATGTATCTGAAAACCAATGCTGGCAAAGTCATCAGATCTGGGTTTATTATGCTAATTCATGGAGTGTTAGCCCATCAAAGCAAAACGCACAGGAGGATGCCAAGAAGGGCAAACAAAGAGGGCTACACTTGTAAAGTAGTCCCTCATGCAGCTCAATACTAGCACTCGAAGGAAGGATACACCCCAACAGCCAATAGCATTAGGTGAGAGATGTATATTCCACTGAGCAAAGCTGTGAAAGACAAAGTCTCATGCAGATGGTTGAAGGAGACTTCGAAAAAGGTCTGAGGTTTTAAACGGTCAAAACCAAAGCCCCTACTTTTTATGTTGTAAGTAAAAGGTTCACTTGACAGCTATGCTTTCAAAACCCAGACCTATTAAAGACCAACCCCGAAAGTGGTAAGTTATTTTAGAAATGCATGCTTAAGAAAATATCATGAGGAACAAGTAGTTAGCGTCCATAGTTCATGAACTTTCTACACTGCTCATGGGATCAACTTTGCATGCTAAAAAACTTATCAGAAAGCACACAATATTTTATTGAAAATATATATATGTATATATTTTTTTTTAAGGGTTTGCGCAAAAGCAAACCTAGTCTCAGGGTGCAGTGAGCATTTTATTGCGGCTGGAGCATCTGAAACATGAGATGCTCTACTAACAGCAATATTGTGTGAGGGGTCCAGCGGGTAGTTTGAAGAAAAAGGCATGTAATGGTAAGAATGGTGACAAAATATAATTTGGACATGACTAGAGAGCACACTGCATTATTTAACATCACACATAATTGTATAGCATTAGTCATATTTATAGTTATTGGTAGAAAAGGATACAGTGATTTCCCAATGTCACTCACCTTTTTGTCATTTGCGTGCTGCCAGAGAGGAGAGGACTCTATATCGCATATAAATTCTATGAAGTAAAATTAGAGAATTGCATATTCATTTACAGTTTAAAGGCCTCATTTAAAAGAGTGCATTAAGAGAAAAATTAGATTTTCTCTGTGGCCCCATACATCTTAGACAGAAGTGAGCTACCTTACAATAGCGTATGATGGATTGTCAATAACACTCCAAATGCAACGCCAATGTCAAAAGCAGGGACAAGAGCTGACAGACACGTAGGAATAAGTACTTGGGTTAAAGGTCAAGTGAGGCATGACAATTCTGCTATGTAATTCAGGAGTTTCCAGGGGATCGCAGCTGCAACCCTGGGCTTCCCCTTTTGACCCCAAGTACTGTCTTGCTACACCTGGCCTCAATTGGTTATTCATAGCATCAAATTTAAAAGGCCCTGGACTCTGTGTTCCTGCCACAGGTCTGTAGCCGCCTGTCCTTCAAGGCCAGGCATCATATAATTCTGTTATTGTAACCATCATTACTTGCTGAGGTGTGATATGACCTCAGCACCGTAGAGAGCACAAGAGCTTTCTTCAGTCTCTGCAGCACATGCCTGACTTTACCCATCTAGGCACCATACATTCACTTCTTCAAGCTGATATGCTCAGCTGGGGCAGACCATGCATGACAAGGTATGTTCTGGAGCATGGATCTCACTGCCTACCCAACACCCTCCCTGTCCAGTGCTGCAGCTTATTCCCATGGCCTCTTGCCTGCTTGGCTGCCTATGGCCCAGGCTCCTCTCGGGAGTAGCTTCTGGCCTCCTGAAGCATTTCTTAGTTGCCCAAGCCTAATGTCCATCCTCAGTGATCTCCTAACTCCTCCAACCCATTCCCAGACGGGCCGGAGACGGCAAGTGCGGAAGGAATGCAGCAAGAACAAAAAGAGGAAACGTAAACAGCTGAGGAGGCGGAGAGACCCTACCGGTGATGACACGGACAAGTGTTGTACATCAACAATCATCTGTGCCATTGAAATTTTTCGTTTTCCTAAGTGGAATACAATTGACTCTACATATACTTAACTTTGAGCCCTGAAGAAGTCTCGATAGAGACGAAACGCGTTGGCTAAAAGATTCACTATTATGGTCTTTGGATTTTAAGCATTTGAATACATTTGAATAAAGAACACTTATTTTCGACTACAAGCAAATTTTGGACCTGCTTCTTCTATTGGTCGCTATGGATGTTCCATGTTCTAATTAATTGCAATGAGACTTTTTCAAATGATGGGTGCTAGTTCTGTTTTCTGTCTTTTATCACAGTATTAACTTAACTTTGAATTAAATATTTCATTAATTTAAAAAAATAAAATTACATTACAATAGTTTTAAATGTATTAAAAAAAATCCTATATTAAGTAAAATATTTATGTTTATTTATTCTGAAGAAACAATTATTAAAAGTAAAATATAGAATTAATTTAAATATTGTTTTAAAATGTTACATTTATTTTTTTAATAAAAAAGGTTAAGATATTTTATAATAACATTATATTTCTTTTGAATTCATACATTTGTTTTACATTAAATGAAACGCATATTTTGAAAAGTTGAAATTCAATTATTTATTTTAGCATTATTTCCTATGGGGTTCTAGTTTAAGTCCCTGCCTCCATCTTTTTTGATAGAAGGATATTGCAGTACCAGTGGTTGGCCATGGGTGGTGGTGGATTTACTCCAGGTCGGAACTAAGTATAGTTATGACTTTTCTGGGACTTTTTTTATTGCAGTAACTATAAAGTGCAGTTTGTGAATAGCAATTAATTTAGGGGCATATTATCAAGGTCCGGCGTTAAAATTATCGCTGCTTTATCGGCAGAAAACTGCCCCTAAATCGGTGATAATGGGCTTGATAATATGCCCTTGAGAATTCCAATAGAAGCCCATGTTCACACCAGAACAAGCCAGACCTTGATAATATGCCCCTTACTCTTTAATGGGTGGGGTATTTATCCCTTGCTAAACCCCTCTTAGTCTCCACTGTGACCCTTCCATGCTCCTTCCTAAACCACTCCCAGTTTATAGTAAGTATTCCCCATTTTTCTTTCACTTCCCCATCCCTCTCTCACTTACTAATAAAACATAGGTGTACATGTGTCCAGAGCTCTGCAGTTGTGCAGAGATCTCTGTTGATAAAATATAGGCGGGGCACAGAACCCCAGAAGTAGGTTAGTGAATGGTGTTTTGTAGTACGTGAGTAGTATCAAACATACCACAAAATACAGATTGTGAATAGACCTCTGGGTATTTTTAGGTGTGTTCCTTGGGCCCAGGTTCACACAGTGCCTGACGGTGGCACTGGAATGAGGAAGGAAAATAAAGCTGATAAAAATGACCAGCTTCTTTGTTTATTGCTACTCATTTAGTCAGTACACACATTTCCATTCTATAAGTAGTGCCATTTAATGTTAAACGCAATAGATGCCAAGGCTCAGCTGCAGGCCCGGCTTAAGCGCTGGTGGCGCCCGGTCCGACAATCACTTTTGGTGCCCCTCAAGCCTCATGACTGCCTCCTCAGATTCTTTCACTACCACTTGGCAAAGGAGCCTCTCATTTCTCTAATCATAAGATATTGCTAAATACAGTGCACTTCCTGAGGTTCGCGCTCCCCTCTACAGGTCAGGGCCCAGTGCGGCCGCACTGGTCGCACTGCCCTAAAGCCGGCCCTGCTTTGCTGCTTGTACCCCATGCATTTACTCATTGATTTGACTGGAAGAATTCTCAGGGCACATGTTATTTTATAAGATGGGATGTTTTGGCTGATTGGAACTTCATTTACTGCGCATTTTGTTAATTGTACTTTATAGATGTGCAGGTCTGCTCTTGCCTGCAACTTGTTCATTCTTGTTATATTAGTTTCTGTTTTTTGTTTTTATTGGACTATGTTTTTAGCCTTTTACTTAACTATACAGAAGTACTTCAAGGACTCATTTGTCATGTGCAGCACTATACAAATATGTGCAGTATTCACGAAGCCTGATAAACCGTCTTTGCTGTGTTCATAACTCATCTCTAAAGTCTGCAGCTCTCTCCATGTGACAATGTTTTTTGGGGTGTATCTATATGTGTAAGGTGGTATGCATCTAAAAACTGGGTGCCACACAGCAGCACTGATTAAGTGTCAAAGAATAAAGGCACCCTAACACTGTGTACCACACGGAACTCAGAGGAGAGACATGCAAATATCAATACACTTTCAATTACGTATTGTACACATAAATTTAATCAAACAATATTGGCAATGGGAATGCGAAACAAGGGCTTTCATCTTTCCATAAAATAATTTAAAAAATCAAAAATGTTAACGGAAATCGCAAAATAAAAGCGGGGTTATATAATTCACATAGCGTCTGGAAACATATAGCGTTTTTGACATTTATGTTGTAATTTAAAATTGCAATGAACATTTTGCCAATGTAATATGAGATAGATGTTACACAAACTTGGACCGGTTGTGTCTCAGTACTTTACATACGAGGAGGAGATGTGGTCCAGTGGCTAAATTCTCCCTGATGCCTTCACAGATGGGTTGTAATTCCGGCTTTGGGAATGACACTTACTACAGAGGATGATAAATGTATTGTTCTTGCTTCTATTTTTAACATTTCATAAAGCGCGAACAAATGCCCGCAGGCGTCTCGGCGCTGTACTATGTAAACTCTCCTTTACTTGGCTTCTAGCTCTTAGAGGTTAAACAACCATGTTTTCAGCATTTTTCTAAATAACAGAAGATTTGGGCTAGATCTAATGGATTGTGGCAGTGTGTTCCAGAGTTTCGGGGCAGCCACCAGGAAACGTCTGTCTCCCCAATTGACTAATCTGGTCCGAGGTATCACTATATCGTTCAATTTAGCTGAACGAAGTGGTCGAGGAGGACAATACGGAATAAGCTGATCTTTCAGGAATTGAGGAATTGAGGACCTTGCGAGTGTAGCGATTTATAAACTATACATAATGTTTTAAATTTGATTCTATTCCTGATAGGGAGCCAATGGAGGCTTCTCAGTGTATCAGTTATGGGTTCAAACTTAGGGATACCCACAAGGAGTCTGGCCGCCGCATTCTGTACTGTCTGCATTTTCTTAATGACCCTGGTTTGAGCATTGATAAACAGGCCATTGCAGTAGTCCAATGCAGACAGGACTAGGGCACTTACTAAAGTCTTGCCTACACTCTTGGGAAGAAATGGAAGGATCTTTTTTACAAGGCATAGTTTATAAAACGCTGTAGGGGCCGTCTGGTTTGCATGAGTCATAAAATTCAATTTATCGTCAAAAATGACGCCTACATTTCTCACCCTCGTGGTCGGTTTAGGCAAGGCTCCAAAAGATACCGGCCACCATATCGAGGACCAGTTAGGATTGAGATGGCCAAAGGTTACTACCTCGGTTTTGTCGGAGTTCAGCTTCAAACAGTTTGCTGACATCCACTGTCCGATGGCCTGCATACCTGTTCTAAAACTCTCCGCTACTGTTTCCCCATCGTCTCTGACGGACAGGATCAACTGGGTGTCATCCGCATAGGAGGTAAGGTTCATCCCATGTGCTTTGATCGTCTTAGCAAGGTCCGACACGTAGATGTTAAATAGTGTCGGACTGAGGGATGAACCTTGAGGCACCCCACATGGCAAGGACAACTCTGCTGACGTGAATTGTCCCAGGACGACTGCCTGTGATCTATCCGCCAGGAACGATGTTAGTAGTTTCTTCGCTAGGCCTCGGACTCCCATGCCTTCAACACGATCGACCAAGATCTTATGGTCGACCGTGTCAAAGGCGGCCGATAAGTCTAAAAGCACTAGCAATGCTGAGCCTCCTTGATCTCGTATTAGACGAATATCATCCGCTACTTTGATCAGAGCAGTTTCTGTTCCATGGAACTTGCGGAATCCAAATTGGGTATCATCGAGCCAATGGTATTGCTCGATAAATTCCGCAAGTTGAGCATTCATAGCCTTTTCTGCTATTTTGGCTAGAAACGGGAGGTTGGCTACAGGCCTGTAATTTTTTAACTCTGTTTTATTCAGACCAGCTTTTTTCAAAAGTGGCTTTAGCAAGGTCTTTTTTAGAGGGGAAGGGAAGATACCTGTGCGGAAAAACAGATTACAGATTTGAGTTATAATTGGCACCACTGTGTCCAGTAATGGGAGAATAGTTTGCACGGGACAAGGATCTAGAGCTGAGCCGGACTTAATGGATTTGATTATGTCCTCAATTTGTTTTTCTGTGATTTCCGCAAACTGTAGAAGGGTATTTTCAATATGTGGTGTTAGCATGTTATCTGTGTTTTGAGTATCAGTAGAGTTGAATACTGAGAAGATATCATTCACTTTAGTGAAAAAGAAGGATGCTAGTGAGTCACAGACACTTTGTGAACAAGGGGGGTTTAAATCAGGAACATCTCCTACAAGCTGTTTAGTTATGTTGTAGAGTTTTTTATTAGAGTTTTTAGCATTTTCAATTTGTTCGCTGTAGTACTTTTTTTTGGCCTCTGTGATCAGGAATTTATACTGAGTTTGGAGCTTTTTATACATATGTTTGCTTTCATCATCATAACTTTTCCTCCAGTGTCTTTCTTTGTTTCTACATAATTGTTTATGTTGTCTAAGTTCTTTTGTGTACCATGGTGCTGACGGGGTGCTTCTGTTACTGGACATTCGTTTGACTGGTACTAATTTATTAGTAGCCTTGTCCAGCCAAACTTGATATTGGTTTGGTTTGTGGCTATTTCTGGATCAGTAGACAGAATGGGCTTAGAATTATCTAAGATTACCTTAAGGTTCGGAATATTAATGTCTTTCCATACCTTAAAGGTTTCCTGTCTGGGAGTGGGTATTTTAACAGTGGAGGTATCACTAATTTCTATAGTACTTAGTACCAGGTGATGGTCAGTCCAGGTCATTGGGAGGACGTCAGTGATTAGGAGATTATCTAAGTTGGTATATATTCCATCTAATGTATGCCCAGCATTGTGGGTAGGTCCTGTCACTAATTGTGACAGGCCAAAGACCTCCATTACCGACTGTAGGGATATATATAGATATAGTGTCTTTATCCCCGTTACAGTCCAGATGGAAGTTAAAATCTCCTAGCAATGTTATGGATTTCTCGATTGCAGATGTTTCTAAAATAGTGGCAATTTCTGTGAGAAATCCCAACCGGGTTTCTGGTCGTCTATATAATAGTATGCCTCTGAAGTTATAAGAGGGCGATAAATAGATATTAAAGATATTAAAGTGAAGCGCCTCACACGTAGTAGTAGGTATTGCCTTGATGTGAATTTATCTGCTGCATTAGAAGTAAAAATATATTGCATCTCCCATGTGACCTAATGAAATGAGTACAAAGGAAATTGTGGAACAGAAGGAATAAAACTTTATTGAACGTGGACAACTTTGTGGAATCGTTTGTATTGACTCAAGCTGTGCGTCCGGCAGAAGGAGTGCAATTTCACTCCCAATTGTGATGTACTTATCTACAAGTGGTTGTGGGCAGACCACTACACGGGCTGCACGCATAAAAGTTTAAATGGACAACTTCTCAGTGAAACCTTTAGAAGAAGGTGTGCACTTGGACATCCCTATTTTTATTCAGATTTTGTAGCATTTCAGCAAATCAAATGAAACATTGGATGTTAAATGTACTAGTTGACCCTATTTATTTATTTATTTATTTATTTATTTTTTTAAACCGTTTATTACAAGACTCAAAAATTATACAAATATGGGCCTACAACCTTCCGGCCGGCCGCTAGCAATAAAAGGAGCATACGATATATATTTATAAAACACATGGTGCTGCGGCCGAGCATGCACAGGAGGTAACATCGTTGCGAGCCACACTATCCAGACCCCATTATACGGTTCCATTTTAAACTTAAAGAACAACAAATACAAACAAACCCACAAGGCAATCCTCAATCGGAATAGCAACACGTGCTCCCCTAGAGGGGGGATCCTAGCCATCCAAAGGAATCTCAAGAGGGGGGGGAGAGATCAAAACTAGGGCTGGGGACACCTAATGCCCAGGTACCGGGGGGATGAGTTGGCTAAGGGGACGGGGCCGGCGACGGATCGGGCAATAACGGTGGAGCACAGATTCCCCCGCGGTAGGCGTTCCAGGGGCCCCACACTTTCACCCATGTCGCAGGCTTACCTCTCGCCACATACACCACCTATTCCCGAAACATGCACCAATCCATATGTTCCTTCCAGGCCGAGACAGTCGGGGGCCTCTGGGATCCCCACAGCTGGGCAATATCACGCTTGGCAACCATGTACCCCAGAGTCACCCACCACGTCTGCGGCACCGAGTAATCGGTAGGCTCCCACACATTCAACAGGCATCTCCTCGCTTCGGGCAACAGCGCCACATGCGTGACCACTCGCAGCACCTCATGCACACCTCGCCAGAACCCCTCCACTTCCGGGCACTCCCACAAGATATGTAGAAAAGTCCCCAGCGCACCACACCCACGCTTACACAAACCGTCCTCAGCATAGCCCATACGCAGGAGCTTTGGCCCCGTCATGTAGACCCTGTGGAGTATCTTGAGCTGGACGAAACGAAGGCGAGCCGGTATGGCCACCTCTTTCGGGGAGGCCACCGCGGAGATCCAGTCCTCGTCGTCCAGCTCCAGCCCATCGGCTACCCAAGCCTCACGAAGGGCAGTCAACAAGTCTGAGCGGTCGTTGATCAGTTTTTTGTAGATCAGTGAGATCGTGCTGTCAGGGACGTGTCCATCCAGCACTCTATCCTCCAGGGGGGAACACTCCGGGATGGAGGCAACGTCCAGAAAGACGGAGCCCAGCGCATGCCGGACCTGCAAGTACCGAAAGTACTCGCTGCCCTGCAACTGAAATTCCGTCTGCAGCATCTCGAACGTTTTAAATCCTCCCCTCGCCCAGAGATCCCCCAGTTTGCTGATGCCTATTAAATCCCACTTCTCAAAGCCCTTCGAGGTCCACAAGGAGCCCAACCGCTCAGATGCGTATAGTGGTGACGCCCGGGTCAAACGGTCCTTCCACCCCATTGCAGCATTGGCCGCGTGCCACACTCGCACCATGACACGCGTGGGGCCCGTTAGGCGAGCGTCGGGCGCGCTAGAGTAGAGCGCTCGATTATAGTCGCCACCTGGAAGTAGCATCCTATCCATTTCAAACGCCGGGTTTAAGGCTGGCCCATATAGGCCCTGATTAATCGCAGCTAGCTGGGAGGCCCAATAATACCGTTTAATATCCGGGAGGGCAATCCCCCCATCATACCAGGGGAGCGTCAGCTTAGCCAGGGCAATACGTGGCCTCCCGTCCCAGAACAGGCGGCGCTGCAAACTCTCCACTTCGCGGAAGTAGCGCGCTGGGACGAGGTCCATAGTGTTCTGCAACGCGTATAGGAAACGCGGCAACGACATCATTTTAAACAATGCCGCCCGGCCGAGCGGCGAAAGCGGCAAACGCCGCCAGCGCGCGACATCCTCTTTCAGACGCTGGAGGGGGGGAAGCAAGTTCCGATCATACCGAGCCTCCGGGTCCAGAGTAATGAAGACACCCAGGTACCTAAATCCCTGCGGGGCGACCTGGATCGGACAGCCCCGCGGGAGGACAGGAGCCTCCCCAGAGAGAACATACACACACGATTTAGCCCAGTTGATGACCAGACCGGAGTTACGACCGAATGAATGCAGAACATCAACCAGTACTATGAGTGATTTACGTGGGGAAGCTAGGTACAAGAGGATGTCATCAGCGTAGAGGGATACGCGGTCCTCATACTCAGGGGTCCAGCGGAGACCACGGATGGAAGGCTCCCACCGCAGCCACTCCGCCAGGGGCTCCAAGGCAAGTGCAAAGAGGAGCGGCGATAAGGGGCAGCCCTGTCGTGTGCCCCGGCCCAGCTCGAACGGAGCCGATACTCTTCCGTTCACCACCACTTGCGCCAATGGGCCCGAATACAGCAATTTGACCCAACTGATGAACCCTGGGCCAAATCCAAACTTCGCAAGCATCGCCCAGATATATGGCCATTCAAGCGTGTCAAACGCCATGGTGGCGTCTAAGGACGCCAAAATGGCCGGCTCCCGTATGAACGGGGCACGTGCGAGCACACCGTGCAAATGCCGCAGATTAAGGGCTGTGTTGCGATGGGGAATAAAGCCAGACTGGTCCTGATGAACCAAATCGCCCACCACGCCGACCAGCCGATTGGCCAGTACCTTAGCGAGAATCTTGGGCTCCGCATTCAGCAGCGAAATGGGCCGATAGGATGTAACCCGGTCCCGAGGTCTCCCTTCCTTGTGGATGACCACGATTGTAGCCAGACGCTGGTCCGGCGGGAGGGAGCCCACCGAGTGTGCCGCCAGGAACATAGCCCGGAGGTGGGGTGCCAGCGTATCCGGTCGCAACTTGTACAACTCGATAGGGAGACCATTCAGACCCATGGCCTTGCCGGAAGCGACCGAGCGTATGGCGAGGGCGATCTCGTCGGAGGTGGGAGCGGCGTCCAACGACACCCTGTCCTCCCCGGAAAGGGACGGCAGCGCGATATCACTGAGCAGGGCACGGGAATCCTCTTCCGAGCAGGGAGACACCGGGGAATACACCCAATGGAAATAATCCGCGAAGCAGGAGACAATTTCTTCTGGCTCAGTTACACACACACCATCCGTTTTCTCAATCAGCGGGACCACACGATTCGCTCTCTCTTTTTTGTCCAACCACGCTATAAGTTTACCAGCCTTATCACCCACATCATACAGTCGCCCCTGTTGCTCTCTACTGAGGCCCCTGGCCGCCTCCGTGACGAGGGCCCTGTAGGCCGCCTGCTTGAGTTGGAGGACATGTAATGCAGCATCCGTCACCCCACCTTCTAAATTCCCCTCCAACTCGGCTATTTCAGCCTCCATCCGGGTCACCTCCTCCCGCTCGCGCCTCCGGGCGTGGGAAATAAGGGATAGGGCCTCCCCTCGGAGTACTGTCTTGAAGGCCTCCCATAGCGGTATGGCCGAAGGCACAGACCCCACATTCTCATCAAAATATCGCTGAAGGGATTTAATCAATGCAGCGCGAATGGAGGGGTCTCGCAGGTACCAAGGATTGATTGGGACCACCCTACCCTCACCCCTCGGAAAGACATCAAAGTGCAGTAGGAGCGGGGAGTGGTCCGAAATACCCCGTGGCAAATGGCGTACCTCTCCCACCCTCCCAACATAGGCCGCCGGGACAAGGACATAGTCTAGTCGTGAGAGACTACCATGGGCTCCCGAGTGGAAAGTATACTGCAGCTGCGTGGGGTGTTTTAAACGCCAGCAGTCCACTAAGCCAAATGTATCCAAGAGGCCGGGTAGCCACGCCTGTGCCCGGGGGAGGTCCCTAGGGGGGTGACGATCCAAAGATCCAGATACCACCGCATTAAAATCCCCCCCCACAACTAAAAGCCCCCCCGGAAGGCCAAGGAGAAGGCGCCCAAGGTCCGCAAAGGTGGTCGACTGCAGCCCCGGTGGGATGTATACTGACACAAAGACAACCACTTTGCCCTCCAGTCTTCCCACCAAGACCGTATAACGTCCCCTATCATCGTGGAGCACCTCATCAATCTCCAACGGGAGCGAGTTCTTTACCATGATGCCCACACCCCGTGAGCCGGACGTGAAGCCCGAGTGAGCCACTAGGCGATAGCCACGCCGATTCATGGCGCAGAAGGAGTTGCCAATGAGGTGTGTCTCCTGCAGAAAGACTACATCGGGCGAGATTCGCTTCAAAAACTGCAGGACCACGCCCCGTTTGATCCTGTCCCCCAGTCCATTCACATTCCAGGACAACAAAGTTAGTTCCCTACCCCCCATCATATACAAAAGCCATCATTCGTACCCCGGAGAGCACTTTAGAACCAACACAATAATACGTTTGCCTTGTGATAAAAACGAACAACACCCCATCCCTACCCACCCACCCCAACAGAACTCCCCCCTCCCTGCACCCCTGCATGAGCCCAAACAGCCCCCCAACGTGCAGTGTGCCTGTCGCCCCATATATAGTTAGACTAACTAAACCCCCTAGAGGAGGAGGGAGAACCCCCAATAGACCCAACACAACCTCCATAGGAGGGGAACTTACAAAAACTGACGCAGAATCAAAAGTGGCATCATTTTCGTCCAGAGTGAGGCCCAATATTAGACCCTCAGTCCTGATCCAGCGTGCCGTCTCCCCCCGCCGCCCCCCCCACCCCCCCGATCACGATCCCTGGGCAGAGTATCCAGCCAGTCCCCGGCCGCCTCGGGACGATCAAAGAAGTGCGTGCGACCATCCACCTCCACACGCAGCTTGGCCGGGAAAAGCATGGCGTATTTAAGGTTTAGGTCCCGAAGACGGCGTTTGACGCCTAAGAAGCTCAGTCTCTGCTTCTGGACCGCTGGGGTGAAATCAGGATAAAAATTAACCTCCATATTGTCAAGCTTGACCGGTCCATGCAGTCTGGAGGTTTGCAGGATAGCGTCTCTATCCCGAAAATTGAAAATCCGGGCGATGAGAGGTCTCGGAGGGGCTCCGACCTTCGGCCTTCCCCCGGGAACCCTGTGGGCCCTCTCCACAGCGAAGAATTTGCTCAGCCCCCGTGGCTGGAGATGGGTAGCAATCAGGTCCTCCACAAAGAGATCCGCCGCCGCCTCCTCGCGTCCCTCGGGCACCCCGATAATGCGAATGTTGTTCCTCCGTGCCCGACTCTCGGAGTCCTCCAAGCGTCGATCCATTAGCGCAGTCGCCCGACTAAGCCGGCGCATCTCTGTTTGCAAGGCCGCCACATCTGTCGTTAGGCCCGATGCGGTGTGGGCCAAAGACTCTACTCGGTCATTAGTTTTGGAAAGATCGGCCCTCACCAGGCCAACATCCACGAGGACCGAGTCAATCTTCTGCGCCAGTGTATCAAACCGCTGGCCCACCGAGGCCTTCATCTCGGCAATGGCGCCCATAACATCTCGCAGAGTCAAATCTGCGGGCAGGTCTGGGGCATCAGGAGGGCTCTCAGGGGACTTGCGCGGTCCATCGGGCGATCCCTTCTGGAGGGTATAGCGGTCCATACTGTTGGCCTGATGGACGGCGCCACGCCGGGTCGATTTGGTCTTTGCCCGGTCTCCATCTTGTTTCGTGGCCATGGCCACCAGTCTCCCAGTCGCACCAGCCACGTCGTGTAGGGCAGGAAAGCAGACACGAGCTCCGGGGGGGCCCCCTCAGGGCAGCGGGGTGGATCACAGCCTGCAGGCAGGCAGGGTCTCCCAGCAAGGCCACACCACACCAACACCAAGGGCTCCGCGACCCAACCTCGCAGAGACGACAAGGTGGTGCGAAAGCGAAAGCGAAAGTGCGGGGCACGCGAGTCGCCAGGCCCTGCCTGCCGCTGTTGTTCACTTTGTCACTGGATCACCCCACAGCGCAAATCCGGGGTCTGGCGAGGGGAAGGCCGCACACTTCAATCGGTGCTCACTCCGGTGTCCGAGGTCCGATTCGGAAGCGGAAAACGGGTGCCACCTCAGCTCAGGTTCACCAACATAGTCCCCTCATCCAGGGCAGGATAATTTCAGGATAATCGTAGGAGGTTGCGGAGGTCCTCGGGAGCCTCGCACCTACGCGGCCATCTTGGTTGCGCGCTAGGCTCCTCCCCCGACCCTATTTTTTAAAAAAGAATTAAGTGGGTGAACACTCTGAACTTCCTATGAGGGAAAGCAGACTCACTCATTGAGCTCATTGCTGCAACTGAGGTTGAGACATTGCCAATCCATGAAGAGGGCTCGGACAGTGGGGAAATGAGTGGCACCAGCTGAAGAAGTGGGTCATGGCCTACTAAAAAAACTGATGGGCTCCAACCCTTATTTCTAATACAAATTAACCACTGCCTGGCCTTGAGTTGTCAGAATCAATGCAAAGAACACAGGAAATATGTCTCACACTTGACTGCAACCTCCTTGTTTTCTGTCCATTTTTTATTAAACTAATAGTGAAAAATAGTCCATTAGACACTTATAGAGTAATAGAAAATGGATCACCAGCAGTTAGAACTAGACCTTCTCTGGCAGATGAAGAAAGTAAAAGGGATTTTATACATATATTGTTTGTGTGCTTGCAGATGAGAATGTGTTTGTGTCAAAGGGGACATTTATATGTGTGAGCATATGTATCTGTAAGTGTGAGCATGTGTGTGTGAGTGAGACTTAGTAAGAGCTAGTGAGTGATCATGAGTACAATTTAGTGCCATTAAGTGTCATCAAGTGATTATGAGAATGTCACATTGAGTGAAAATGAGTGAACGAGATGATGAGTGGGTGGAGGGGAGTAAGAGTGAGTGAGAGAGAACTAACAAGAAAAAGTGTGCTGGAGTATTAAAGAGTGGGAGTGAGAATAAATGAGAGTTACAGTGTGTAAGTGCAGATGTGAGTAACACTTAGTGAGTCAGAGTAAGTGAGAATAAATGGGAATGAGTGAGAGCATGAGTGAGTGCAAGTGAGCATGAACGAGAAAATATGAGTGATCGTAAGATTGAATTTGAATGCGAGTGAGTGACAGTTAATGAATGAGTGCGAATGAGTGAGTCAGAGTGAATGCACATAAGTGAGAATGAGTGAGAAGGAGAGTCAGGAAGAGTGCAAGTTTGAGTAAGAAAGTATGAGTGAGTCAGAGTAGGAAGTAATGAGAGTGAGAGCACCTAAATGAGAATGAATGGATAACAGTGGATGTGAGTGAAAATGCGTGTGAGTACGTGAATGGATGTGAGCATGAGTGAGAATGTGGTGTTTTGCTTGTGGGTCTGCCATTGACCATTGCATATTGAAGGTAATTCTTGGCTTATAGAGGCTTCTATGGAAAAATACTGGTACTGGCCTACTGGAAGCGTTTCTTGCCATGACAGGCACTAATGGCAAAATACTAGCACTGGTGTACTAGAGGTAAATCGTCCCATTATCGGGACCCATCCTCAAATCCTGATACTAGCATACTAGTGGTAATTCGCGACATATGAAAAAATGCTGACCATAGCACATAGCAAGTAGTACTTGGCATAAGGAGGACAGCTGTAACATTGGGAAGGTACAAGCATGACAACATGCTGGCCATAATATACCAGAGGAAATTTTTAACATAACAGTCACCCAGGGTATGTGGATGGCATCAATTGCAAATTCTAGGGCTGGCAGATTGTACATAATTTTTTGGCATAAGAAGGCACCCGTGAGAAAAGATTAACCCTGTCACAATGGAATTAATGTTTGACTTTTGGGGGCACCCATAGCACATTTTGAAAAAAATGGAATCAAATTCGGGGAACGTCAGGTTGCCGTGGCTTGCCACACCATGAAAGGACTTTAATATTTAAAGAGTGCTCTTTCAGAGCAGGTTCTATTTAGCAAATCTATGTGAAAATTGTGCTTTACAATGCACTATTTGACTCAATTGTTTCAAAATGTTCTCAGAGTAGATCCCCTCCCACGAACCTCTCTGGAAAAATCTGGCTTACTGATTTTCCTCACTCACTACAATTCAGTGCAAGTATTATGCCCTACCACTTTCAAAGGACATGTCATCACCCTGATATCGATGTTATCTAAAATAGATGTTTGTCTTTATTGTGTTGCGTATTGATCATGTTATTATATTATTAATATAATGCTTTCAGGTTTAAGGTCACATGACATCACTTCCTTGGAAGATTCAGGGTCAAAGATCATATGATGTTTCTTTCTGTGATGTCATTAAGATCAAAGAGTATGCTATGGCATTCTGCTTCCTCTGGTATATTGGGGAATTGGCACCCGTGCATGGCAGTCATTCCCACACAAACACCACCATGACAGCTAGCGCGCATTTGCCTTTTCCTGCTCTCCTTGTATTATACTTTTGTCCCTGCTTAGTCCAGGTTGTTAGATTGGCAGTCTGCATTTGACCCCTCTGGTAGCAATTTTCCTACTATTGACAACAAATATACAGCGTTGTCTTTCAGCCGTAGTTCGATTGGCGAATGCAAAAGGCTTTGGTGGCTGGTGTCATTGTCTTGTTATGAGTAGCAGCTACCATATTTCACCCTGTCACCTGTTTTGTATGTTGTGATACATAAACCATGAAAAATGGCTGTGCTGAATTCCTGCTTTGCAGCCATATATATCTAGGTGAAAGGAAGGAATCTATGCACTGAAAACGCATGGCTTCTTCAGAGGCTGCTCTGAGTTTACCACTGAAATTAAATATTCCATCTAATTTCTGAGTGCATGTGAAATTAGTCTCTCATGTAAATGCAGACTATATATAGCTCAGCCTCTCTTTAAGCTTTGCCTGAAAATTGAAATGAAATGATTATGCTGTCTATTTATCTATAGTAAGAGGCATCACATCTAATCTTACTGGACACCTGAAGGTAATGGGTGATAGATGAAAAACATCTCGATTGTACTTGTGCAGCTTGGTTTTTTAATACAATCTGCATTTTGTATTTCATATAAAGTATATATGAATATAGGGGAAATTTTGTGGAAAGCATTCAAAAGATGTTAGCCACACAAAAAATACTTTTTCATAATCTAGTAGCAATAAAGCCATGTATTTGTCAGATCCAATATCGAAAAAATCATCTACACATAAGCATAAAACAGGATAAAAGTACAGTAAAAGTCAGTGGAACAGACCGATAAATAAATTAATGTCCGAAATAATATTAGTGAACCTATAGATAAACAACCAATACATACAACATATAAAAACAGAATAAAGTCAGTCACAACTTAAGATCAGTTTTAGGACCTATCAGCACAAATAAATCAATCCTAGAATGCAAGGAGGACGATAACTGTGGGGGAAGACATACTCTGCAATCGAGTCTGCCACGGCAACTACAAAAAGTTAGATACTGCAGTTACTACCAACAAACTGGAGACTCATAGTGCATGTACCCGGGTTGTTAACCCCAGTGATCCAGTGATCAACAGCGGTAATCAAGTGAGATCTTAGTTTAGTGTAGGTTGGGCAGATGTTCTTTAGTCTCTACAGGATAATAACAGAGATTGCGTAGTCCGGCTTCCCCACACAGTTAGTGCCCGCCTTCTTGTTCCAGGGTTGATTTGTTGGTGCAAATAGGCGTAGAGCTACCTTAATATAACCCGAGGAGCTTGGAATGCCTTACCTGGAAGAACATATTGGATTAGCTCCTTTATTATGGTGGGTTAAAATATGGTTATCGCCAGAGGCTGGACTGATTAGATCTTGTATTTCAGATTGCATGTCACTAGGGGCCATATGTATCAACACATTTCCCCATAGACACAGAATGGGCAAAACCCTTTGATACATCTGGCCCTAGATGCAGTAGACTAGATACAATGGCTAAGGTATTTGAAGGCCACTTTTTGATAGATTGGGCCTCCTCGATCATTCTAACTTTCCCCCAAACAATTGACCCCAATCACAAATCACATCACATGTTAAAGAACTGTTTTTAGAGTGGTACACAAATAAACGTTTGGCCGCTGCTCAAGCCAAATAATCAATCGTAAACTATGCCACAGTTTCAACAACTCTGGGTTTAGAGCCCTATCTGAGGTGGTGTGTTTCCCCCACATATTGTGATTGGCTGACTTCGTTCAGACTCTGCACTATGCACTTTAAATTTGCTTTCCCATCCCCGGGGGCATGGCAGCAGGATATATCTTTTTGTGTGTGTGACAACTTTTCGATCCAAAGTACTGCCCATTTATGTTTGTTTTGCCCATTGTATCATGATCCAAGATACCGTTTTTGGTGCCGTTGTTGCACAAGGCTAACGTGAGACAGCATACAGATGGTACGCAGTCTTAAATTTGATAAAATCAGTGTTTTACATTAGTAAGAGATATGAATTTTAAAGACTATTTTTCAATGTTTTACATACGACTTAGTCCACCTGACTTGGCCCTTTTTATTATTTATCTCAGAATTTAAAATTTAAAATTGGGCATTGTTTATGATTCTGTACTAGATGAAAGTTTTTTGTCTATTTTTTCATTTTATGTGTACTTTTAGGGCCTTTGGTCGAATAAAGTTTACCTTGACTTGACGTGTAGGTTCTCTTATCTGGAATCTTGCTCGGGGTGACCTTGTGAAGGGCATATGTACTGCCAATGTAAAAGCCCACTGGTGATGGTGATAAGAAGAGTACCGTGGTTGTGGAGCTGAGTAATCCCTGGGTAGGAAGAAGTGGCTGTGGCACAGCACAGTCAGGTTTAACTTAAAGAAAATTGTGTAATATATTTATCAGTAGCAAAACAATTGAAAAGCCAAAACTCAACAGAGAGAAAATATCACAACCAATTTCTAAAAATAGAGAAAATTTAATTTAGATAAATGACACAAAACTGTTTAAAATAGAATATGGGGAATGGGAGATGTGAATTTTTAAAGTTCAGGTGCAAAAAGTACCAAGAAAAAGTAAAGCGCCTATCAGAAATCACACGGACGATGCAAAGGCTTAGTAATTTTGGCCCATAGTCTTTTTGACGATGCTCAAAATCCTCCAGCTGGGCAAGCCTGAAGCTGTATCTTATAAAGTCATCTTGAAATTGGATACCTTTGCCATGTGGTCCTGCTGTTAGTTCAGAGGTCATGGAAGTCAAAAAATTCCCATCATTTCAGATTTTCTGGAGTTGTTCCTCTTGGTCTTTGCTAAGGTATCCACAGACCTCAGGGACAGTAGATAGGGACCAGGACTCATTCCAGCAGAGCCCAGGAGCAGGGTCTAATCTGGGTCGAGTTGCTATTGGTCATCTGTCACTCCAGGAAAAAGGTCTCTTAAGGCCTGTTGTGCCAGTAGCCACAGAGAAACTCAGTTCCAAAAGCTAGGCACCTTTGCTCAGTCCTACAGTGACATATAATCACTGCACCCCTGCCCCATTCCTCATGCAAAAAATGATAAGATTTTCCTTACCTCCAAAGCATCAAAGGACAGCCATTCCTGTGACTGGCTCCAGAGACAGTAGCGGCTGCTACCAAACAGGTGTGGTAAGGTGGGAGGAGGGAATAAAAAAACATAAAAGCACTTACCTTGGTACGGCCAGCCCCCACCTCTCCTCCGTCCTTTTCTCTTCTCTAACAGCAGGAAGTACACAGGCTTCAGAATCCCCTAGCCAGTCTCTATGCTGCATTACAGCAGCCTTGTTATTGGTCTGAGCCCCGTGGTTCGGCACTCAGATAGGGGATGGCAGGTTGTGCATGTTCTCCACCCAGGCTGTGCAATACAGCCAGTGCAGAACATGCAAAGTATCAATGACTGCTTGGCCAGCTCAAGACGGCTGGCCAAACTGTCATGTGCTCTTAGAAAGTGCCTACCACTCCTCCCCCAGCTCTGAACAGCCCAACCCAGCACGCCACACCCCCCAACCAACTGAGCCAGTAAGTAAAATAAAATGATAATAACATGTTATTATGGGAATTAATGTATGGTTGGCATTCAGGGTCCTGATTTACCATATTTGCCATCAACCTAGGGGCATATTTATAATGAAATGGCGCAACATGCAATTTGGCTGCGCTGAGCTGTGCCATTTAAAAAAATGCAGGGATGCACTGTATTTACATAAATACGGTGCACCGCTGTGCTCTCCTTTGCGCTGGTGCTAAAATAACAGCTGTGCTCTTACGAAGGCACCCTTGCAACATGGCCTTCCTGCACAAAAAGAATGGCATTTTGCACCACAAAAACGAGGAGAAATAAAGTATTTCTCCTTGTTGCGCCACTTTAACGTCTCCTCTGGAAAGGCATTAATTTTTGACGCTGCTTCATAATTACTAATCCTTGTAAATCCGGGGCAGTGTCGAAAAGCCATTGGTGTTGCGTGTGAACACCCAATGCAACACCCATGACATGCCCCTTTTACGCAGAGTAATGCGTGAAAGAGGGTCACATTTACAAGGCCGTGTAAAGCCCCCCAAAGTGCCTTTGTGTGGCATGGTAAATATGGATCAGCACACAGCGCCACCAGAGTGTCAATAAAAGTGATGCCCCGGTGGTGCTAGGGGCTTGTAAATATATCCCCTAGTCTCTAAGTATTTCTATGGCAAAAATGTAGTTTGGTGCAGATTTCACCCACAGAGTACAATAAAGTGAAGTGTGCTCACTTCCGTGATCATTACACATGTACATTCTCACAACATGAATGCCCTCTTATATCATAAAACATGTCCATGTCAGCACCAATCCATGAAGGGTCTCCTCTGAGACAGGCTGCCTATGCACAGATACCATTAGATGGCAGTCTCACTTGCTTAGCCTGCATTTCTGTGCACACATGTGTGAGCACATCTTCATGCGTAAACAGCTCAGATCCTTTTACGCTATCTGTGCAGCAGTGGGCCTTATCTCAAACGTCTGACACTCGCAGCTAGCATTCCTAATCCATTTTAACAGAACATGCAGTGAGTGAAAATTAGTGAGACTCCCTCACAGCAAAAGTACAAAAAACAGCTTTTTTTAAAACTCAAAATCTTGCCACACGCCAGTTTTCGAAATCCCTAATCCCTTAAAATTCAACTTGAAGCACAATTTCCCAACACTCCCTCAAGCCAAACTAAGGACCAGAGTATGGGGGTCTTTACCCTGTCTGTGAAGGTGACAGAGGGCATTACACCCACAGCGTTGATGGACAGAAGACCATCATATGTAGAGATCACTCCTGGCTGATCAGTGATCTCAGTTTCGTCAGATGAACCACAAGCACAGTATTGTTTCGAATGGCAGAAGTAAGTAAGGTGAAGTGTGAATTTTTTCCATTCTCAGGAAAATGCAGGCTTGAGAGACTATTTTACAATTAGCTTAGTTTTTAAAGATATTCATAAATTATATTATTTTCAGCAATCTAAAATTCAATCTGCAATTCCCCAAAAGATGCTAGGTACGAATTAATGGATTTGAGTTTTTTTTATACTGGTGATTTCGGCCTCCCAAACATATAGATGGTAGACTTTTTTCATACATGTGCATGTTGATGTAGAAGCCTTCAGATCCTGAATTTCCACCCTTCACTCTATGTTGTAGAATAAACAACAACTCTGTCTCATGTACTTCAATCAGAATATTTTGGACCTGGATAACATTGACTCCTAGGTGTTACAACTGAAACACAAAAGAACGAATGTGGTTAGGTGTTTTGAGACACCCATGGCCAGAGTTTCTATTTTCAGGCATTGTGTTTACGCTGCATAAACATGATCAAACTGGAGAATTTCAGTTTAATAAATAAAGCAATAGTGTAATTATTCAACACATGCTTAACACAATCTGCCTTACATCGTGTTGTGTTAAAGACTATGTTAATGTAGGAAAAGTTGGAGTCTGTGGGTGTTATTGCTGAAAAACCCATGCATAACCGACGCAGATGATTGAACTGGATGTGTTATTATTTAAAGTCATGCAAAGTAGCACAAAGGATGGTTTGCCAAGAAAATAATGACGTCAGGAGAGGTACAAGAGTGTGGGCAAACACCTCCAGTACCATCAAAAAGGGTGGAAAACTACTAGAAAAAAACATGGAGGTTGATTCTGTTGCACAATATGCACCAATGACAACTATCTACAAAGAAAGGACACAGAAAGGAGAGGGCCATCCAACAGAGGGTGACTCTGTTTGACCAAAGAGATCATAAAGTTATTCAGACTCAACAAGAAGATGATTAAGTGGCTGTCGGTATTGCTTCACAAATGCTGTAGCCAAGTACCCTGGGAGTGCACCTGACCCGTAAGATTTTTGTCTGTCGCTCAGTCATCATTCAGAAGTTTGAGACTGAAATTTATGGAGATGGTCTACTACTTAATTCATTTTGGCATTTTCGTCCCTCATTTTCAATTTTCATGTGATAGGTGCTGCTTCTGTGTGTGACAAAATGGTATGTGCTTGATAAGATCAAAAGGTAATCTCTATGTTCAGTTATTGGATCCTATAAAACTATGTCAACCATTATTTTTTAATGAAACTTAATACTATGTCAACGTGTTAATATAAACATTTTATTACTGAAAGTTTTAAATATATTGTATAGTTTAAAAAAATTAACATCAATATCAACATCCATGTTTTTCTTTAACCCCTTCGATGCGTGCGTCGGCCAACGGACGTCGCGAGCACTACCTATGTAGTGCTGCGCACGTCTGTTGGCCGACGCGGCCCCGCCCGCGTACGGAAACTCCCGCACCGCGGAGTATTTTACGCCGCGGTAAACGGGTTAACATAAAATTATGTAAATAAAAATAAAAAATATGGTTCATTTTATATTGGATGTATTTTACTATAACAATGCATATACATTTTAAATGTCAAACCTTTGTAGTTAATACACTCTGGTGTGTTATTCCTGTATACTTATAGAAATATATACAGTCAACGTTTTGTTAATGTTCTTTAATATAATATTAAAATGAAATAGATGTAAAAAAATGTAAGGCCCTCATTACGATGGCGGGCGAACTGCCCCTGACAGGCCGTCGGTGGCAGTCCGCCCACCATCTAGGGCATCTGCCCAACCGCTGGACAAGCTGACAGCATCTCTACCTGCCTCAGACTCCTATGTGTCAGTGTTAGCGTCAGCACTATTTTTTTTAAAAAAACATTTCCCTGTTGTCTTATTTGTTTTGATATTATTTGTTATCCCCTGATTTTATTCGCTCTGTGATCCTCTTACCCGCACCATAAAAGGTTTGTATCATCACCGCTGTTTTGCGGCTCTCGTCACCAGGGGTAGCGTGGGGAACCTTTGGCTGCCATCTTGGCTTGGGAAAAGCCGGGTCCTTGTTGGGCGCCATTTTGGGGGAGTAGGCGGGAAGTCCAGGCATCGACGGGGCATTTAACCCGGGCAGTTGCACGCGTCAGCTGGACAAGCTGACAGCATCTCTACCTGCCTCAGACTCCTATGTGTCAGTGTTAGCGTCAGCACTATTTAAAAAAAAAAAAACATTTTCCTGTTGTCTTATTTGTTTTGATATTATTTGTTATCCCCTGATTTTATTCGCTCTGTGATCCTCTTACCCGCACCATAAAAGATTTGTATTATCACCGCTGTTTTGCGGCTCTCGTCACCAGGAGTAGCGTGGGGAACCTTTGGCTGCCATCTTGGCTTGGGAAAAGCCGGGTCCTTGTTGGGCGCCATTTTGGGGGAGTAGGCGGGAAGTCCAGGCATCGACGGGGCATTTAACCCGGGCAGTTGCACGCGTCAGCTGGACAAGCTGACAGCATCTCTACCTGCCTCAGACTCCTATGTGTTAGTGTTAGCATCAGCACTATTTTTTTTAAAAAAACATTTCCCTGTTGTCTTATTTGTTTTGATATTATTTGTTATCCCCTGATTTTATTCGCTCTGTGATCCTCTTACCCGCACCATAAAAGATTTGTATCATCACCGCTGTTTTGCGGCTCTCGTCACCAGGGGTAGCGTGGGGAACCTTTGGCTGCCATCTTGGCTTGGGAAAAGCCGGGTCCTTGTTGGGCGCCATTTTGGGGGAGTAGGCGGGAAGTCCAGGCATTGACGGGGCATTTAACCCAGCCATTTGCACGCGCAGCGGTGACACGCAGTGGTGCGCGCCTTCCCTGCGCCGGAGTCGCGCCCGAGTCCTGCCCGCCTGCGCTCGTCCGCGCCTCGGCAGGGCCTGGCCTCGCCGTTGATTAACCATGCTCACGGCGATTAATCTACGCAGTTACAGAAATAGGGTGAGTGCATGTATGCATAGAGATCTTGATCCCCTCTCCAGTCCCGTGCAATGTGCTGGGTGTAGATTTGAGCTTCCTACGCCCATGCCTATTAGGGCCCTACAGCCCCCGCATAGCATCACGCCCTCTGTAACTTGTCCTCCGCTCTCGCACCGCCCACTTACGTTTAAAATATTACACCTCAATGTGAGATCCCTAGTATGTCATCACCTTGATGTCTTTAATTTACTCACCGATGAGAAACCAGACATACTGTTTCTAACAGAAACTTGGTTACATGATAATGCCACAGCGGCGATTAACCTTGCCTTGCCTACGGACTATATTATGCATACTGTACACCGCAATTCGAGAGGTGGAGGAATTGCGGTCGCGGTTAAGGCATGCTATCCCTGTCTGTGGAAGGCATTAAGTATAGTTGGTTGTGAAAGCGCAATGACCTCCCAGTTTACTTTTTCTGGACTGGTCATTTACAGACCTCCTGGTCCTGACGATGCCTTTCGCTCAGCTCTTCCAGAGGTGGTCTCCTCCTTAGCCCTTAGATCAGCTAATTTTAGCATAATAGGTGATCTTAATCTTCATATGGATGCTCCTCAATCCTCTGCGGTGTGCAGTTTTCTTACAGATCTTGAGGCATTAGGATTACATCAGCTAATAGGCGGTCCTACTCATGTAGGGGGACATACTTTGGACCCCTTCCTGACGAATCTGGACAGCGCTAAAGCATTGCCGCCTAAACCAATAAGCTGGACAGATCATTATCTGATTGATATCCGGATTACTTCGACTGCTGCCCCTTTTAGAAATACTGCACAAGTAGTTTTCAAACGACCATGGAGGAACCTGAATGCGGCGGATTTTCACCAGCTTTTACTATTACATCCTTTGGAGCTCCCCACCGATGTTTCCTCCGGATATGAATACTTTTGTACCTGGTTGACCCAGGCCTTAGACACCCTTATACCAGCAGGCTGGAGTAAGACCAGACCTGGCCATTCTAGCCCATGGTACAACGAATCTCTCAGGCCCCTTAAGGTTGCCTGCAAAAGGGCTGAAAGAGCTTGGCGCAAGGCATATGACCCTATTCTTAAACAGGGTTATCAGGCCAATATCAAGCTATATCATCGAGCTATCTGCAAAGCACGAGCTTCCTTCTACTCCTCGGAATTTAAGAACTGTACTAACCCCACCAAACTTATCTTTAAGGTTCTTAAAGATCTAACTAACAGGAAAGCCCTTGCATTGGGGAATGGTTCTCAGGCCTATTGCGAAGAACTAGCTACATTTTTTGTGGAAAAAGTAGATGCGATCTACAGATCCTTCCCTCCCCCTACTATACCCACAAACATCGTGGAACCTATGAATGCTATCGCCAGTCCACTGCTAGTGCTCCCTGTACCTTCTCAGGAAGAATTTGATTCCCTAGTGGTGAGGGTCAAATCGGGTTCTCCAATGGACCCCCTGAGACCTGCCCAATTTAGGGAATCTGCAGAGATCTGTCTCCCGCTTCTCCATACTCTAATTAACCTGTCTCTGAGCACTGGGATGGTGCCTACTCAATGGAAGCAAGCCATAGTTATGCCAATTTTGAAAAAGGCCACATTAGATCCAGCTAAACCAGAACACTACCGGCCCATATCTTTGCTTCCATGGGCCTCCAAAATCACTGAGGCACATGTTAATAACATTCTATCTGGCCACCTCTTACAAACAGGCGCTCTCCACCGTTCCCAGAATGGCTTCAGAGCAGGCCATAGCACTGAGACAGCACTGGTGGCTATGGTCGAGCAACTTCGAAAATTGTTAGACTCTGGACAGACGGCGGCACTGATCCTTTTGGATCTTAGTGCCGCTTTTGATACTGTTTCCCATCATATTCTGCTCCAGAGACTTAGAGAAGCCGGAGTGGAAGGCACCGCTCTGGATTGGTTTCGATCATTCTTGGCCGAGCGCACTTTTAAAGTGTGCATTCCCCCCTATGAGTCCTCCTCCCGCCCTATTTCCCAAGGTGTTCCACAGGGTTCGGCGCTTAGCCCGACCCTGTTCAACTTGTATGTGAGACCGTTGATGGAGGTTGCCGATAAATGGGGTTTAACCATAGTGTCATATGCTGACGACACTCAGGTAGCGGTCGCACTTAATGGGAATACGGCGCTGGACGCTTCCAACTTTCAAAGAGCCCTCAGGGAGGTGGCAGGCTGGATGACCGATAATCGTCTCCAACTCAATGCCACTAAAACTGAAGTCTTGGTGCTGGGCAAAGACACTCACCTCTGGGGAGACAACTGGTGGCCATCGGAGCTAGGTCCAGCCCCTACACCGGTAACTCAGGTGAAGAATCTCGGGGTTCTGCTTGACGCCAATCTATCATTTACCCCCCACACAAAGAAAGTGGCGGGCACCTGTTTTGGCGTTCTCCAAAGTTTCAGGCCCATTTTTAAATTCTTCGATGCCCCCACCAGGCAACTTATAGTGCAGACTACCATTCTTTCTAGATTGGATTATGCCAGTGGTCTTCTACTGGGCACCAACCAAGCAGAGCTTACACGCCTTCAGCGTGTGCAAAATGCGGCCGCCCGTATGCTGATTGGTTTGCCCAAGTTCTGCTCAGTCAGACGTGCTGTTTCCAGTCTTCATTGGTTACCCGTTAGGCAGAGAATAGAATTTAAAGTATTGTGCCTGACTTTTAAAATTTTGAAGCTTGCTTCCCCTCCAATTCTAGCCCAGACTATATCTTTTTATACTCCTGCCAGAACACTTCGCTCAATGGGTCAATTTCTGGCTAAGGTTCCCCGCTTTAAAAAAGCCAGAATGGGCGGCCGCTCATTTGGTGTTCTAGCAGCTGGCCTCTGGAACACACTGCCTGTCAGTATCCGGTCTATCTCAGACTTGTTCCTTTTTAGAAAAGCTGTGAAAACATTCTTGTTTCCTTTGGTTTAGTGTCTTTGGCTGGTATGATACATCTACTGTTGTGTTGCTTGTTCTTTGTAGCGCCGGGACGCCGCTTGGCTGGGGCATCTGTGCGCTTTATAAATACAAAATAACATAACATAACATTACCATGCAGCCAGTTGAACTGCAGAGCTGGGGGTGGGGTAGGACAACGCCTCCGACGGGATCAAAGATTCAGTCTGGACTGCGGTCGATTTCCTAATCCATACAATGGGGCAGTGCCGGAGGAGGGATTAGGATATCACTTTCCCTCAGCCTTTACATGGTAGTCCCACTGTCATGTATAGGCGGATAGAAAGGGACTTTAGGGGCCCCAAGAAGGGCCTCTGTCCCCTGTGGGCCACTGGAATGTGGAGAGGGGGGCACATGTGGTGCCTTCCTCTTCTATGCACCGTATGCCAGGCACTACATGATGCCTGGCACATGGTACATGGATGTTTAAAAACATCTCTTTTTCAATTGCAGTTTTTGCTGCATCTTTGTTCTAGACCGCAGCACAAGCTGCAATTGGAAAAGGCATGTTTCCAACCGCCTTCACTGCGGTCAGGTCGTAATATGGCTAGTGGAGCCGCCGACTACCTGTCGGCTGGTCCCCATCGTGCCATTGTAAGCAGCCCGCCCCTAAGTGTAACTGTTTATATAATTTCACTCTGAAATTCAATGTATTTTTTTTATTTTTTAAATGTATTTTACAAATTTTTACGTTTTACTAAAAATGTAAATTAAAATCATTTAAAAACACAATGAACAAATCTTTTTGTAAATCTTCAATTAAAAATGTAATTTATTGCATCATTCTTCATATGAAACCAGGGCTCAGATCTTTAGCCATGGCTTGTGATGCCACTTGCCAACCCATGGCCCCTGAAGGGACACACGTTTCAGCATCTCAAAAAACTAGATATATCATTAATAGGTCAGTTGGGATTTTCAAGTCATGATTTAGTTGTCTTGAACTCTCAGGTGGAAGGACTGTACAGTTCAACATTAGTATGCAAAATGATTGTTGTTTGTGCAGTACAGAAAATGTTGCCATATAAGGGGCTCTACCTCTCAAAAAGACATTGAATCTTTCATTGATGGCAAATCTCAAATTAAATTACACGTAGACTCAGATTCTCATGAGGGCCAACGAAGTCAGTTTGACATGCAAATCGTTTTTTCCTCAAACAAATAGGCTGCACTTATTTTCTTAATTATTTTTATGGTTTTGATTGTAAATTCAAATTCAATTAACATGTATATTAAACAATGCCTCACTGAAAACACTGCATTATTTCACAAGAATATTGTTTACTTATAAACATTTTATAACTGTGTAAAAGTCATAATTGATACACACATTTATAAATTAATAGACTTCTTAATTTTCAGAATGTGCAATAATCTATTCAACTAATGAAATATGCCATAAAAGTCATATTGAAGATAGGGAGTTACACCATGCAGTTTACGTTTTCAAAATTCTCTGGACGGTATTGACAAGGCTAATAAAAAGACAACTAAGAGGGACAGGCTTACTTATTTTATGCCCTTGTTTATTTCATTACCGTCAAGAGATTCCCATCCCTACACAACCTTCAAATACCATGCCTGGACCAGCAAGTGTTGAAATTGCAAAATAGCACAATTAGCCACAACAGTTCACAGGACTGAACTGTAAGCTTGCTCAAACCCTGTTTTTGAGCTATGGACAGAGAGATAGAGATGTGTTGGGTGGCCAGCTGGAAATTCAGGAAACAACCTCGAGGTCTACAAAGCAGTGGCTTTGTGTGATGCCTGAGGCAGGGCTGGAGGCCACATATTGCTGCTGTGCCCTGGGTGGATACTGTAATGGATGGAGCTTGCGCTAGAGAAATAGATGACAGAGGCATCCTGAATTAATCCATCTACACTCGTCACAGAGGTATTCCCCACTTCTCCCCTGCCAGACTTGCATGACACTATGAACAAGGGGTTTGATGTGTGTATTGTTTCTTCAAACACACCAAAAGGGCCAGTGGAGTTTTAAAGACCAGTGGGTATTAGCGCCATACAAAACAAGTGAGAAACACAATGAAATACCCATATCTCGGATGCTAGAGTAATAGTATGTGAACTAAGGTGTCCTGGGATATTTCCTAATTAGGACGAAAACCCTCACCTAGCAATGGTTGGATGCTTCTTCATAGGGTTTTTCCTCACACAGGGCCGGACTGGCCGTAGCGGGCACCGGGCATTTCCCCCGTGGGCTGCTAGGGTGGGGGCCGGTGTGGGGGCCTTGAGGGGGCGTTTTTGTTACAGGGATGTTTTTGCAGCATAGCTGCAATATCGGCCCCTGTAACAAAATCAACACCCCAGGGGGCCAGTCGAGCACTTTTCCAGAGCCGGTTTTGGTTCCCAGTCCGGCCTGGTCCTCACACAACATTAAAAATGTGGCACAGGCTACAACTCCTAAACAAATTTGGAGGAGCTCTTTGGATGTTTTTTATAATGCCCTATGTGAGACACGGGTGTGGGTGAATAATGCTGAGTCTAAAAGTGTAATAAGAATAGGGAATCAAGTGAATTAAATCTAACTCCACCTCAGACCTTAGGCTTTAGTCTGTTGGTGTTTAGGATTAATAACTATGCACTGTAATGTTTGTTCACCTGATAAATAGTCCAAACTAAATTAATTACTGCATTTTGTAGTACCTTTTGTGGTACTACAATAGTAATACTAAAGTACTACCAAATGCTATTCACAACGCTACAAGTGTAAATCTCTGCCTCTCCTGTCTTTTCTTTGGTGAGATCTTCACACATATAAGTGTTGACACTAAGGGGCCGATTCCGATCCGGGTCGGAAGGGCACTGAACGCGATCCGGTCGGAAAAACTATGCGCCGTACGCGTGTTTTCCGCCTGACTTGTACAGCTGTACGAACGAGCAAGTACGATGCGAGCTACATGAAATTCACCAACCGACTAGTTTCCGAATCCGAACCGCTCCGTACGTCTCGGTCGTAAGGTAACCGTGGCGTACAATGGATGCGATTCATGACCGAGCCAGTACGATGCACACGTCGGACAGCCTGTGCGAGCCGGAGTGTCCGGCTCGCAAATCGTCCGGGTGGTTGCCTTTGGGGGTTCGCGTCGGACCCCCTGTCACCCGCAGCCCTACGACTCGGACACAGGGGGATACCCATGGGTCTCCCCAACACAGGCATGTACAGTGCGGATGGCACCGACGCGTACTCCCTGTAGGAGGCGCACTTGTCCGCGACAAACCCATTCAGTCAATGGGAGCCCATGTACACGTCGTACGACCGGCTCCGATTGACTTCTATGGGAGTCCGACCGAACCGAGTCCGACAGCATACGGCCGCATTGTACTCGCTCGGTCAGACTGCAGGACTCCGGCTCGGTCGTAAAACACTCCGGACCCGGCTCGGTCGGAGTGCTTTCCGACCTGGTTCAAAATCGGCCCCTTAGTATGAAATGTGGGAGAGACCATAGGTAGTGGCTAAAAAAAGGGCATACTTACCATTAAACAATATTTCCTTTGGGTCTTTATTTTAAGTCCCCGCCTCCACTTTTTTTAATGGAAGAGTGTTGCAGTATAAGTGGTTGGCCATGTGTGAAGCCAGACTTAATACTGTTTTTTTTGGCACTTGCAACTCAAACTCACACATTTTACTCTATTTACTGTTTCAGGAGGAGGGGGGTGTGAGGCTATACTACTGAGTGCATTTACACTCAGATTATGTAAATAGCCAAAAGTAGTAAAGTTACTCAAACTGGAAGAGTAAATTACATATGTAAAGTGTTAAGTGTTCATGACCTTTGTGACTAGCCCTAATACTGACTTCCTGAGATGCTGCACAGAACTGGAAACAAACCTGGTGCACGATGGCCTGTGTCTCTACCTTTATGAAGTTAAAGAGTTCACCTTATATCCAAAATGCAGAAGTAAATACTGGACTGGATCTACATCCCATGTGAAACAAATACCATAAATACTAGGAGGAAGGGTAGGGAGAGCAATAAGAGGCAACCGAGAAATAGCGTTTGGAGATACACCACATATAATTGTAAAGGTTACATGCTGGATACAGGCCAAAACCCCAGCTCTTGCCGATCAATATTTTTTCTAGGGGGTTGATGCAGAGATTTTACAGTGATTTATGATGACCCTGCAAAGCGGTACTCTGCTTGCTGGAGTCATTCACTTAATAATACATGAAGAAATCAACAACAGCAAAACCTCAAAAAGACCTTCAATCTTGCTGCTCTCTCAGAGCTAAAGACCAAGCTACTTCCAGAGAGTAAATGGACTTCTCAACCCTCCCACTAATCTTGCTGATGACTAAGCAAAGAAAGACTTACTCTCCTGCCTGACAGAAGTGCAGGAACAGCTAACTGCCAAGCTGCTGGAGCAATTACAGGCAGTTAAGACGGTAATGAAGACCTCATTGACTGAACTGAGCAGGGAGCCGGTAGAAGAATGTGTCAGCAGTGCTGAAGACAACATAATGAAGATACAATCAGAAGCAGAGGAGCCACAGAGGTCAAAATATGGACATTATCTGAAGAAGAAGAAGTAGTAAAGTTGAAGTATGAAGGCTTGGAAGACAGATTCCAAAGAGATAATATTTAAATACAGAATTCAAGAGAATACATTCAGGGCCTAAGTCTAAAGGCCTTTTGAAGAAGGTCCTCAAGACATTAGAATTGTGCGAGCACACAGAGTGGGCCTGTCCAATTGAGAATCAGGCAGAAGACCATAAGATATTCTGGCAAAAAATGAACTCAACTGAAGTAAAAGATGCCATTCTCACAGCAATCCATCAATAAGTAATGATAGATATTGAAGTATGATACAACTTTTCTAGGTCATCTCCCAGTCTACTCTTGCCAGACAAAAGGCCCTATCTGGTATAATGTCATAACTCAGAAATGGACAAGTTAGATAATGTTGGGCCTTTCATTTTGCTTTTGTCTGCACAATTGAAGCTAAATACGACACAATGAGGTCTGGAGAGGAAGTTAGTGTTTCTCAAACATCTTTGGTTATCTGATACACATGTTCTTAAATGATTGTTACTATGTATTAATTGTTTTGTTGTTGAGGGTGGGGATGGACATGGTAAAACTCCATCGCAAAGCGCGCTTAGCGGTCATTTTTTTACCGCCGGCTATCGCTGGTTTTCATTGCGGAGATAGCGCGTTATTAGCAACGCGTATCTCCAAGGCGATAAAAAATCTAGCGATAGCGGCAAAGTTCCTGATTATCGCTGGAAATCCAGCAATGATAATAATATAATCCTGTTAGACCTGTCAGCCCTTTGGGTGGTCCCTCCTCATCATTATTTATTTTGTCCCACTTTTGCCTCAAACCCTGTTTGAATTTTTCCTTTTTGGGAACCACCAGATTTTTTCGTGTTGCTGCAGATTCAGGGAGCCATTTTAGCTACCCCTGAAACTTCTGTCTGAGGGCCTGGAGCACAAAATGGTGGCCACCTGTGACATCACCAGCATCCACTGGAACCTGCTAGCACCTTCCAGAACATTCCAGAACCCTGTGACAGTTGGAGGCGGTTTAGAATGTTGGGAAGCTAAGACAGAGAGTTGGCAGTTGGAGCTGGCAGTTGGCACCTGACTGGTGAAGAGTGAGCAGCAGAAACCTGAAGGAGGAAGGAGTGAGGCAGCAGGGGTGGAAACTTGTGCCTGGAGTGGGGTCCCTAAACCCACCCTTGATACTAGTCCCTACTGACTGAGCCCAGCCTGGAGCCCTGTGTGGGAAGAAGCAAGAAAAACCATCCTAAGGACCTGGACAGCAGGAACAGGCCTTAGAAACAGAGAACAGCAAGATCCTGACCTGGAAACTGGTTTCCCTGGAGTCCGACGTCGAGTAGCCTGAGACCGGGAGCCCGAGGTGGAGAAGCGGCGCCGACTGGAAAGCGGACGTCGTACCCGGAGCCGCCAGAGGTCGAGAGAGGGCGCCGTCAGAGGTCGTGAGGAATACCAGAGGTCGAGGAGGAAGTCACCCGAGGTCGAGTGAGCGGCGTCATCGGAGGAGTGAAGTCCGCCCTCCGGAGTCGTCGGAGACCGAGGTGAGGTGTACCGGAGGTCGGGAGTGAGGATCGCACTCCGGAGTCGCCGGAACCAGAGAGAATCGTGCCGGAGGTCGGGAGTGGAGGTCGCACTCCGGAGTCGCCGGAAACCTAAGGAGAGGAGCACCGGAGGTCGGGAGTGGGGATCGCACTCCGGAGCCGCCGGAAGTCGACATCGAGTCAAGGCCGGCCGACGTCATCGAATCCGAGGTCGCCATCGGACCGGAGCCGCCCGAAGTCGACATCGAGTAAAGACTGCCCGACGCCATCGAATCGGAGGTCGAGATCGAGCCGAGGCCGCCGACATCGATCCGGAACCGCCTACCGGCGTCATCAGGAACTGACATTGTGCCGAGGCCGCCGACATCGAACCGGAACCGCCTCACGGCGTCGACACGACTCCAGCGGTGTCGGAGCATCAGAAAAAGGGCAGTAATTGGAGTAGAGGGCGCCTAAGGCCCTGTGGAGACCTGAGAGACTGCTCTAAGGGGCTAGGGAGGTGCTGGAACCAACCTGACTGTGCCAGGGGTGAGCTGGGACTAATCTAGAGAGGTTGTGTGGAGAGAGAGAGCCAGGTCTCTGGTATTCCCCCCTTGATCTACCTCAGTTTAGGCCTCAGCCTTGTCCAAGCCAGGGAGTAGACACCCTCAAGCCTTCCACATCCCCACAAGCTGTGCCTGGGCCAAATCAGCCCTTAGGAATTCAAATGTGATCTGATTCTATGAGTGTCACTGTCAGCTTTTAAGTATTTATTAGGGGCACTGTATTTATTGTATTTAACCTATTTATTGCTTCACTGTATTTATTGGTCCACAGTATTTATTGATGCACAATATTTATTGGTTTACAGTATTTATTGCCTCAGAATATTTAATTGCCTGTATGTATTGCACTTATATTTATGCCTTCATTATTTATGATCACCCTTATTTATTGAATCATTAAGCCAGTATTTATTTGTCCTGCACTATCTAAAAAGTTTGTATATTGTGATTGTTATTTATTTATCCAATCAGCAACTAAGAGAAAAAGAAGATAAACAGATATTTTCATAATTTTTACGGTGTAGAGTCGTTTTTTTGGAACGGATGCACGCATGGTTAATGTATGGGTATGTCGTATGCTTAGCACGGAGCCTGATTCCTGACCACTCGAGCCAAGCTACCACAGTGTGTCCGGAGGAACACCACCACCCTTTCCAGAGTGGGAGTGTGTTTTTCCAACATAATTGGTGTTCAGCGGTGGGATAGAGCTGTGCCTACGTATACTCAACAATAACTGTGGGTAGTCCATAGGCCTACACCGGGAGTTTTCTCAAAGCGGCCTTCCTAATTGTGGGTTTTTGTTTTTTCCAAATTTACTCTGGTGGTGGGAGGAGGTATTATATAAGGTACCCCCCTGCATAGTTACTGCACAAAACCTGTCCTCTAACCTGAGTGGGCGAGATGGAGTTTGTACTAGAAAATCTAGAAACGTACACTGTGGCCCAACTCAGGGAGTTTTGCCAGCGGGAGGGGGTGTACTGTCCCCCAGGAGCAAAGAAGGGTGCACTCCAAACCAGCTTAAGGGCTTGGGGGGAGGCACGGCGGGAAAGCAAGGCTGAGGAGGAAGACAGGGATGGAGAGCCTGACCCCGAGGGGGCTGAGATGTACCAACCTGAGGTGGGGAACCTGTCAGCGGGGCCCAGAACCATTTCCAGGAAGGGCAGCAGTGCCTCTAGCGGTGGCTTGTCTGAAGTGGAGTTAACAGACCGGAGGGAGAAAAGACAGCTCACATGGGACTTAGCAAGGCTGGAGAAGGAGAAGGAGGAGCAGAGGATGGCCCATGAATTACGACTGAAAGAAATAGATCTTCAGATCCTGAGAATCGGGGCACAACCTGTTCCTAATGGTGGCAGCCAAACCCAAGAGATCACCAGGGAACCCAAACCCTACCTGCCAAAGGACATCGTAGCTAGCTATGGGGTGGGTGATGATATCGCCAAGTGGCTAGCGGCCTATGAGGTCTCGTTGAGGGCCCATGGGGTTCCAGAGAAGTACTGGGGAGGGGGATTGTACAAATACATGCCTCCAGCTGGTAGGGATGCTTTATTGGCCCTCGAAGAGGATGAGCAGACCCACTACCCCACCATGAAACTGGCGCTCATAAGGAAGTTTGGACTAACACCCGAAAAGTACAGACAGAAGTTCAGGGGTAGTCACAAACTGGGCACACAGAATTGGGTGGACTTCCTGGACTATGCAAAGAAGGCACTTGAGGGTTGGATTCAGGGCAGTGAAGTGAGGAACTACGAGGGGTTGTTTGACCTAATACTGAAGGAACACCTGCTCGAGAAATGTTTCCCTGAACTGCGGCAACACCTGGTGGATAGCAAGCTGACCAGTCCCCGGAAGCTTGCAGAGGAGGCGGACATTTGGGCTAGTACCCGGGTGTCCACAAGGGGGACTGGAGGGGATACTCAAAAGGCCGGACAGGGCGCCCCCCAGAAGAAAGAGGGAGGGGAAAAGAAAAAGGAGTTCTCCAAAGGCCCCCAAAATAACTTCCAAGGAAAGGGAACAGGATTCACCCCTAGGGCTAACCCACCCAGAAACCCTAATCCTGGCCAGAGTCAGCAGCCAAGGGTTGTCCATTGCTATGAGTGCGGTGGCGTTGGACACTATAAAGGAGATCCGAAGTGCTTGAAACGACCACCCCCTCCCATTGGAGGAAAGACCCCCGGAGTAGCTAGTGTAGTGCTCGGGGAGGAGATGCCCTTAACTAAGGGAAGGGAGTGGGCGGGTGTCACTTTAGTGTCCCTGGGAGAACGGGAGATGGTTCCTAAGATCCAGGTGCCCGCAAATACTGTAAAGTATGGGCAGTGGGTCACCATCAACGGCCAAAGAGGGGAGGCTCTGAGAGACACAGGAGCCAGTATGACTATGGTGCGTAGCCAACTGGTGTCTCCAGAGCAGGTAATTCCCGATGTACTCCACCCAGCCGCGATGGCTGACGGCAGAACAGGCCACTATCCAGTGGCCGAGGTTCCCTTTGAATGGGGGGGGGTTGCAGGTTCACTTCGAGTTGCCGTAAGCCCTGCCGTGCCAGTCGATTGTCTGCTGGGGAATGACATGGAGCACAACGCTTGGAAGGAGGTGGAATACCGGACTCACACTGAGATGCTGGGTACACCTGAATGGGCCTGTGTTAGCACAAGGTCCGCGACTACCCGAAGAGGGAGTTCGTTTCGGCTGGAGCCTGGAACAAAGGCCCAGCCAGCTGCCAGTCAAGGGAAGAACCGAGGACGGGAGGAGCCTGCCTCGGCGTCCCCACCCCGTAGGACGGATAGGCCACCGGAGGTGGTGGACCAGGAGTCTGCGGTGGGGGACGTTACCAAACTGGAGGACCTACCCATCCCGGCCGAGTGGCACGTGGAGGGAGGCCCGTCCAGGGAGGAATTCTGCCAGGGTCAGAGGGAGTGCCCTACCCTTGAGGGGCTGAGGCGACAGGCCGAAGCCCAGGCAGCAGGGAACGTTGAAGGGAACTACAGTGTTTACTGGGAGGATGGCCTCCTCTACAGTGAACCCAAGGCACCCCTACATGGATCGTCACGAGCCTTGGTAGTCCCTCAACGTTATCGAGCCTTCCTTCTGGAGTTGGCTCACGAGATACCATTGGCAGGACACCTGGGGCAAGACAAGACCTTCGCCCGTCTTGTCCCACACTTTTATTGGCCTCAGATGAAAGTGTCGTCCGATACCTACTGCCGGACATGTGTGTCTTGCCAAGCCAGTGGGAAAACAGGGGTGAAGCTGAAAGCTCCCCTGGAACCACTTCCTGTCGTTAGCACCCCCTTTGAAAGGGTGGGCATCGACATTGTGGGTCCGTTAGATCCGCCAACGTCAGCTGGTCACAGGTTTATCCTGGTTCTGGTGGATCATGCCACACGGTACCCAGAGGCAATACCTCTGAGGACCATAACAGCACCTGTTGTGGCTAGGGCCCTGATGGGAATCTTTACCCGAGTGGGTTTTCCCAAGGAAGTTGTGTCCGACAGGGGGACCAACTTCATGTCAGCGTACATGCGGGCCATGTGGAAGGAGTGTGGAGTGACATACCGGTTCACCACTCCTTACCACCCCCAGACAAATGGTCTGGTGGAGAGGTTTAACAAAACCTTGAAGGGCATGATCAGAAGTCTGCCTGAAAGCCTGCGGAGGAAATGGGACGTCCACCTACCCTGTTTACTTTTTTCCTACAGGGAAGTGCCACAGAAGGGAGTGGGCTTCAGCCCCTTCGAGCTTCTGTATGGGCACCCTGTACGTGGACCTCTCAACCTGGTGAGAGACGGATGGGAAAGAACTCCCAGAAAGCTTCCCCAGGATGTGGTGAGCTACATGCTGGCCTTCCGGAGCCAAATGGCTAAGTTGTGGAAGCAAGCTTCTGACAACTTGGAAGCCAGCCAGGCAGTGATGAAGGCGTGGTATGACCACAATGCTCACCCGGTGGAGTTGGAGCCTGGCCAGAAGGTGTGGGTGATCGAACCGGGAGAGCTTAGTGCCCTCCAGGATCGCTGGTCAGGACCCTTTGAGGTGTTGGAGAAGAAGGGTAAGGCTACCTACTTGGTGGACCTGAAGACCCCTCGTCAGCCCCTGCGGGTGCTGCATGCCAACCGCCTCAAACCCCACCACGAGAGGCCCGAAGTCATCTTGATGATGGTGACTGACGGAGGAGAGGACGTGGAAAGCGAGCCTCTCCCTGATCTGTTTGCGTCTCAAGAGAAGGATGGGTCGGTGGAGGGAGTGATTCTCTCCCCATCTCTAACTCCTGAACAGCAGGAGGACTGTCGCCAGGTCCTGGGGCAGTACTCCTCGTTGTTCTCCCTTGTCCCGGGTAGGACTCACCTGTGCGTCCATGATGTGGACACAGGAGACAGCCCACCTGTGAAGTCCAAGATCTACCGGATGTCAGACAAGGTGAAGGCCAGCATTCATAGTGAAGTCACTAAGATGCTGGAGCTAGGAGTGATCGAACCTTCTAGCAGCCCCTGGTCCAGTCCGGTGGTGTTAGTACCAAAAGCTGCACCACCGGGTGCCCAACCAGAACTGAGGTTCTGTGTGGACTATCGGGGACTGAATTCAGTGACCAAAACTGATGCTCATCCGATCCCTAGGGCGGATGAATTGATTGACCGGCTGGGAGCTGCCCAATATCTAAGTACCTTTGACCTTACTTCAGGGTACTGGCAGATCTCTTTGACTGATGGAGCAAGGGAAAGGTCAGCCTTCTCCACGCCCAATGGCCACTACCAGTTCTGTGTGATGCCCTTTGGGCTCAAGAACGCACCTGCCACGTTTCAGCACCTGGTAAACCAGATCCTCACCGGAATGGAGAGTTTCTCTGCTGCTTATCTGGATGACATAGCCGTCTTCAGTAACAGCTGGGAGGATCACTTGCGTCACCTGCAAGCTGTTCTCCAGGCCCTGAGACAAGCTGGATTGACGATCAAGGCCAGCAAGTGCCAGATCGGGCAGGGGTCGGTAGTGTACCTTGGACACTTGGTGGGTAGGGGAGCGGTGCAACCCCTCCAGGCGAAGATCGAGGCCATCATGGCCTGGGAACCCCCCAAGACACAGACTGAGGTCCGAGCATTTTTGGGCCTCACGGGATACTACCGCCGCTTCGTGAAGGGTTACGGTACCATCGTAGCCCCCCTCACGGAGCTCACGTCCAAGAAACAACCTCGACGGGTAGTCTGGACGGAGGCTTGTCAGCAAGCCTTTGAGAAATTGAAGAAAGCCATGTGCGAGGCCCCGGTCTTAAGGGCCCCAGACTTTTCCAAGGAGTTCATTGTCCAGACAGATGCATCAGAACATGGCATTGGGGCAGTGTTATCGCAACTCAACGAAGAGGGTCTGGATCAACCCGTGGTCTTCCTATCCCGGAGACTACTTCCCAGGGAACAGAAGTGGAGTGCAATAGAGCGTGAAGCCTTTGCAGTGGTATGGGCTCTGAAGAAGTTGCGGCCATACCTGTTTGGCTCGCACTTCCTAGTTCAGACCGACCACAGACCCCTTCGTTGGCTGATGCAAATGAAGGGGGAGAATCCCAAGTTGTTGAGGTGGTCTATTTCCCTACAGGGAATGGACTTTCAGGTGGAACATCGGCCTGGAGTGGACCACGCCAATGCAGAAGGTCTCTCAAGGTATTTCCGCCTTAGTGATGAGAACTCCCAAGGGGTTGGGTAGCTCTCCCCACTTTCAGCTGGGGGGGGACGCGTGTTAGACCTGTCAGCCCTTTGGGTGGTCCCGCCTCATCATTATTTATTTTGTCCCACTTTTGCCTCAAAACCTGTTTGAATTTTTCCTTTTTGGGAACCACCAGATTTTTTCGTGTTGCTGCAGATTCAGGGAGCCATTTTAGCTACCCCTGAAACTTCTGTCTGAGGGCCTGGAGCACAAAATGGTGGCCACCTGTGACATCACCAGCATCCACTGGAACCTGCTAGCACCTTCCAGAACATTCCAGAACCCTGTGACAGTTGGAGGCGGTTTAGAATGTTGGGAAGCTAAGACAGAGAGTTGGCAGTTGGAGCTGGCAGTTGGCACCTAACTGGTGAAGAGTGAGCAGCAGAAACCTGAAGGAGGAAGGAGTGAGGCAGCAGAGGTGGAAACTTGTGCCTGGAGTGGGGTCCCTAAACCCACCCTTGATACTAGTCCCTATTGACTGAGCCCAGCCTGGAGCCCTGTGTGGGAAGAAGCAAGAAAAACCATCCTAAGGACCTGGACAGCAGGAACAGGCCTTAGAAACAGAGAACAGCAAGATCCTGACCTGGAAACTGGTTTCCCTGGAGTCCGACGTCGAGTAGCCTGAGACCGGGAGCCCGAGGTGGAGAAGCGGCGCCGACTGGAAAGCGGACGTCGTACCCGGAGCCGCCAGAGGTCGAGAGAGGGCGCCGTCAGAGGTCGTGAGGAATACCAGAGGTCGAGGAGGAAGTCACCCGAGGTCGAGTGAGCGGCGTCATCAGAGGAGTGAAGTCCGCCCTCCGGAGTCGTCGGAGACCGAGGTGAGGTGTACCGGAGGTCGGGAGTGAGGATCGCACTCCGGAGTCGCCGGAACCTGAGAGAATCGTGCCGGAGGTCGGGAGTGGAGGTCGCACTCCGGAGTCGCCGGAAACCTAAGGAGAGGAGCACCGGAGGTCGGGAGTGGGGATCGCACTCCGGAGCCGCCGGAAGCCGACATCGAGTCAAGGCCGGCCGACGTCATCGAATCCGAGGTCGCCATCGGACCGGAGCCGCCCGAAGTCGACATCGAGTAAAGACTGCCCGACGCCATCGAATCGGAGGTCGAGATCGAGCCGAAGCCGCCGACATCGATCCGGAACCGCCTACCGGCGTCGTCAGGAACTGACATTGTGCCGAGGCCGCCGACATCGAACCGGAACCGCCTCGCGGCGTCGACACGACTCCAGCGGTGTCGGAGCATCAGAAAAAGGGCAGTAAGTGGAGTAGAGGGCGCCTAAGGCCCTGTGGAGACCTGAGAGACTGCTCTAAGGGGCTAGGGAGGTGCTGGAACCAACCTGACTGTGCCAGGGGTGAGCTGGGACTAATCTAGAGAGGTTGTGTGGAGAGAGAGAGCCAGGTCTCTGGTATTCCCCCCTTGATCTACCTCAGTTTAGGCCTCAGCCTTGTCCAAGCCAGGGAGTAGACACCCTCAAGCCTTCCACATCCCCACAAGCTGTGCCTGGGCCAAATCAGCCCTTAGGAATTCAAATGTGATCTGATTCTATGAGTGTCACTGTCAGCTTTTAAGTATTTATTAGGGGCACTGTATTTATTGTATTTAACCTATTTATTGCTTCACTGTATTTATTGGTCCACAGTATTTATTGATGCACAATATTTATTGGTTTACAGTATTTATTGCCTCAGAATATTTAATTGCCTGTATGTATTGCACTTATATTTATGCCTTCATTATTTATGATCACCCCTATTTATTGAATCATTAAGCCAGTATTTATTTGTCCTGCACTATCTAAAAAGTTTGTATATTGTGATTGTTATTTATTTATCCAATCAGCAACTAAGAGAAAAAGAAGATAAACAGATATTTTCATAATTTTTACGGTGTAGAGTCGTTTTTTTGGAACGGATGCACGCATGGTTATTGTATGGGTATGTCGTATGCTTAGCACGGAGCCTGATTCCTGACCACTCGAGCCAAGCTACCACAGTGTGTCCGGAGGAACACCACCACCCTTTCCAGAGTGGGAGTGTGTTTTTCCAACAAATCCACATTTGTAAAGCGCAAACAATCACCCGTAAGGATCTCTAGGCGCTGGGGGCCGTCGGGAAGATTAAGCAAGCTATTGCCCAGAGTCACATGGCGCTGGGTTAATCTGCTGCCGGCACCGGGGATCGAACCGTGATATCCCCGGATTCCGGAGTCGGTCGCCCTGGCCTCGGCACAACACAAATCTTCTGAGATGAAATGTCAGCGATAGTGAAATCCTTGGTAATAAGCCGAGGTGGTCTCAGCCTGACAATCCACCTCCCATTGGAAGAGATGGCTAAGTCAGGTTTCAAGCAGGCGTTAGGAACCAGCGATAGCAATGGATGAGATAGAGTGGGTGATTTAAAATCTACTCTCCAATAAAGCACGAGCCAAGACTGTTTAACAAACATTTTTTTTTTAAAGATTTCACTCAGAACTATCATCCCAGCTGGTGGCTCTCTTCTAATCACTCTGAGAAGTGGGTACAGTCATAGATACTATGGGGGAGGCACATATAACTCTAATCCACAAAGCCGGTAAACCTATGGAGCAATGTCACCTTAAAGGCCTATACCAACTGCAATTTTAAAATATATATGTAAGTTCTGGCAAACAGACTGGAGGGATGTAGCCCCTTCTTGGTAGAACCCCGACCAGTTCGGGTATATTCAGAACAGAAAAGCGTTCGGCAACAAGCGTTGTACCTTACATTTAATTGGAAAATTGATCAAAAGATCTGTGCCGATGCTTATACTAGCAATCGATGCAGAAAAGGTGTTCAATCACTATAAGTTGATGTTTTTACAACAGGAAATGAAGAAAATTGGACTAGCCTCTAAATGCAGAGGTACATCTGGCCAGCATACATGGTTTTGGTTGCGCAAGTCCTGATTGAAGGACATATATCTAGTAGCTTTTATACCACATGAGGCATTCACTTGGGGGGGCCCCCTATGGTTCTTAATATTAGCTTTTGGGGCCCATTGCTAGGTATCAAGCTCCCCCAAACAATTGAAAGTAGGATAGAGTCCCATTACCCTTCAAATAGGCAAAGGGTAATATTAATTATATGGGTAAATGAATTACACTCATGTTTTATGATCACTTCAGTACTAATTTCCCCAGCCTCATAAAAAAATATCAAAAGTGACCTACTTCGATGGCGCCGTCTGTTCATCTTGTGGAAGGGTAGAGTGGAGGTTCTAAAGATAAATATCCTACCATGATTATTATATTTCTTCAAGGCACTACCAGTAGTCATTCCTAAATAAGACTTACTGGAAATACAAACTGCCTATGATAAATTTATATGCAAAATAGTAAACCTGTGTATCCTGAGTAGATTAAAATTAGGTTGTATTGCTGTACCAGACATAGAGATGTTCTACATGGTGGCTCAAACATGGGTGGCCTTTAAGTGGTCCATGAGAGGAATGGAGTAGCATTGGGATGGTATGAAATGGAGGATTTGGGCTGCCTCCAAGGGAAATCCTTTGGCTGCTTAAACGTTCAAACCCAGTTGTGGTTTGTATGTTGGATATGATCAGCCTGATTGTGGAGGTATGAGATGCCCTTACTAAAAGGAAGGATGTCACAGCCTTTCCTTCTCTATTCACTTCACCTCATGGCAACATGGATTTTCCTCTGGCCCGGGATGAAATACATGTTCCAGCACCAGAAAATTAAAACTTTCAAACCGTGTAGGGGGAAGTTTGGAATAGAAAAGGAAAATAGACATACTTACTTCCCACTGGGTATAAATTCCTCAGAATAAACTAGTAAGCATTAGAGAAATACCACCATTTGGAAAAAATTGCCTGTATTATAAATCTTGGTGTTAACTATGTGCTCCACTCTCGTGTCTACTTCCCTTAAAAATGGATGTACCTGTATGCAACAAAAGGAAAATCTGCAGGGAAACGTTTCAGAAGAAAAATGGAAGGGTCTATGGGCTGACATTCACAGGATGACTCGAGGCATCCAGGGCTGAGAATCTTGATATAAAATCATGTTCAATTGGTACCACATCCTGTGTAAACTCAAACAAATGTTTCCTTACAGTGATGGGTTATGCTGGAGGAGATATAGTGTGACGGAGAGGTAAATACATGTATGGTGGTCATGTCCTAAGAATAAAATGTTCTGGAAGCAGGTGTTTTTCCACGTAAAGAAAATAAAAGGACTCGCAGTTCCACACTTACCTCTGGTAGAGTTCTCCAGCATCCATCAATCCCATTGAGAGGGACTACATTATGAATGTGGGCAGTCATTTCCAAATGCTTTTGGTGGGCAACTAAGAATTGGACACACTATGGAAGAAACCAAATGCACAGGACATTTCAAATAGTCAAGAAGATTATGGTCTCTTATAGCCATGGGAATGAGTACTCATGATCTACTCAACACGAGGAAGACATTTGAGGCCACATGGAAAGCCCTGATAGATCATTTCCAGTCAGACCTATTTGTATTTTCTTTCCCACAAACACTGCATTCATGCATCTGAACTGGAGCCTGGAAATGTACTAGGGGTAGTGTAGGTTTGGTGTATGATGGCTTTTATGTTGGGACTTACAGACCTTTAATGATGAACATCATGATCAAAAACAGGGGTTTCCTTGAAGTTTAGAGGTGGGTGCAAAGGGGCATAAGTATCTATGTTTGCATTTGTTGGTGGATAACATTATGCCTACAACGCAAGAAATTTAACTTTTTTGTTTGGTAATGAAAAAGCAAAATAAAGATTTAGCAAGCAAAATAAAACAAGTGCTAGGAATCTGCGATGCAATACAATGGGCAGAAATACCATCCATTGATAAAAGGCACTGTCACAAACAGATACACATGTCAAATTGCCTGGTGTGCTTTACCTAGTTGTTTTTATTCTGTTTTTGTTTTCGGGCCAAGGAATTACTTACATGTGCTGTGTCATCAAGACTTAAGCACTGCAATTACTGCATTGTTTGATTGATTCTACTACTTCCACTGATCACCCTTGATCTGTGTGTTCATCAAAGAGTCTTCAAAACACAAGCTGGTGGGGCATTCCAAATGACTGCTGCTCAAACAAAGTCAAGAACTGTATACAGCGCATAAATCAACAGAAGGCACAGGCATGACCTCTTTTGGAACTAATGACATAAACAAATGTAATAAGGCCTACAAGAGAACCTGCATAGTTTTGGATAAAATGTGAGACCCAAGTATTGTGCTAAAAGTTCACTGGTCAATAATTGCAAACAACCTAGATACTTTATGCTAAAGTTCTTTGAACGAACCTAGTGATATTAAAAACTGTCAAACTAAATTGTGTTCTTATATATCCATAATTCTCCCTGTATATATATGATTGATCACACACTCAACATGATTTACTTCTATAAATCAACATATTTATAAAATATATTTCTAATTAGTGATGTTCAGTTTTCTAACGATGCACTGACTGTACATTCAGTACTTAACCTGTCTTTGAAGGTTGTTCAGTACCTTGCCTAAAATTCCAACTCCATAACTAGCCATTGGACTGCTCAGCCACACTACCCTGAGAGTCTGAGATGTTTTTGCCATTTTTCAAAGAGGCAACCCATTTTTACTAATTTTTGTGACCACTAGTAACCTTCTTCGAGTTTATGGTGGAAACCAAAGTGAAACCCATGGGGGATCCCAGAAAGCTATAGATTTCTGAAAAGTTGGCAGATTTCTGAGTTCAGCAAGGGGTCATTTGTGTAGCTACTGTGAGGTTTTACTGGAAAAACTAACTGTTAAAATACAACAAATTGATAATGAGAAGGAAAACATTTTTATTTGTATTGTCACGATGGCAGATTTACAAAAGCAATATATTATTATGTCCACTAGACCCTTCTGATTGTGGGGAAATATAGGGTTTGCAGGTTCTCAGAGAAACCAAGGTATCCAGAGCTGACAACTAAATTACACCTTCCAATGGCGTTTTATTGTGTACTGGGTATAGAGCAATTCATATGGTATAATATAAAGACTGAAAATGGGTGTCAAGGAAAGCTACCTATTTCTGGAATAGGCACCAGATATGGAGTTTAGGACAAGTGGTTATTTCTAAATCTCTGAATTTACTACCATGTGATTCAGAGGTCATTTTTCTTTTTTACACCCTAGCTTACATCTGGCAAGCACCAATACAGAGAAACACAATGGGTAATAAAAAATACTATTCTGTATTCCCTTCCAACATGTCTGTTGATAAAAATGGTACCTCATTTGTGTGGGTAGTTTTAGTGGCGTAAACAGGAAATGCCCCAAAGCACAATATGGACACACTACATTTTCCGAACTAAAAACTGACCCCTTCTTTGCAATATGGCTAGCTGGGGATTTTTGACCCTAGCTCAGCTGGCACATACAGGAACCTGGCAAGCCTGTACATTTTTGAAAACTAGACACCCTGGGGAAGTCAGGGTGGGGTGACTTTCTTACCCAGAAGCCCTTGCAAACCCCAATCCTTGACTAAAAAAACATATTTTCCTCACATTTCTGTGAATGAAAGTTCTGGACTATGTGGTGAGCACGAAACTTCCTACCACCTACCATTCCCTCAGGTCTCCTGATAAAAATGGCATCACACTTGTGTGAGTAGGGCTAGTGGCCGTGACAGGAAAGGGATCAAAATGCAACATGGACACATCACCTTTTCCACTGAAAACTGACTGTTTTTTGCAATGTGGCTAACTCCGGATTTTGGGCCCTAGCTCAGCTGGCACATAGGAAAACCAAACAAGCTTGCATGGTTTTTAATTCTTAAACATCGTGACTTGCGAGGCTCTAATCAGAACCCCTTGCAAGCCTCAAACTTTGACTAAAAAACACATTTTCTGTCATGAAAACTTTTGGAATCTGCAGGGAGCAACACATTTACTACCACCTATTATTCCCAAGTCTCCCAATAAAAATGGTACCTCCCTTTTATGCGAAGAGCCAGTGGTCTTGACAGGAAAGGCGTCCAAACACAACATGGAAACATCTTGTGTTTTTCACTGAAAACTGACCTTTTTTTGCAATGTGACTAGCTGTGGATATTGGGCCCTAGCTCAGCTGGCACATAGGGGAACCTAGCAAGCCTCTACATTTTAAAAAACTAGACACCCTGGGGAAGTCAGAGTGGGGTGATGTTCATGGCTCTTAGCAGGTTTTCTTACCCAGAAGCCCTTTCAAACCTCAGACTTTGACAAAAAAAACACCTTTTTTCACATTTCTGTGATGGAAAGTTCTGGAAAATGTGGGCAGTTAGACATTTCTTACAACATAACATTCCCCCAGGTCGCTTGATAAAAATGGTATCATACTTGTGTGGTATGGATAGTCACCATGACTGGAAAGGCATCAAAACACAACATGGACACATCACACTTTTCCACAGAAAATTGACCCTTTTTTGCAATGTGGCTAGCTGGGAATTTTGGGCTAATTCTGTCAGCACCTAGGGAAACCTAGCAAACCTGCAGGTTTTTGAATACTAGACACCTGGGGAAACAAGAAAGCGGTAATTTTCGAGTCCCTTACTGGGTTTTATTACCCAGAAGCCCTTGCAAGCCTCAAAATGTGACTAAAAAAACAATTTTTCCTCACATTTCTGTCATGGAAAAATCTGGAGTCTGCAGGGAGAAACACATTTCTTACCACCTACCATTCCTCTAAGTCTGCGGATAAAAATGGTACCATACTTTTGTGGGGGAGGTTCGTGGCTGGAACTGGATGGTGCCAAAACACAATATGGACACATCACATTTTTCCACTTTAAACTGACCCTTTTTTGCAATGTGGCTAGCTATGGATTTTGGGCTCTATTTATCATAACAATATCCATTTTGATATACCAGGTGTCTATAGGTGAGATGAAGTGCATTTCAGTGTAGAAAGGAACATGATCTTCCTAAATAACGTCAAGGAATGCATCCAGTTCTATGTGTAACTGAACACGACATCCTAGAAACACTAATGCTCTTGTTAGAGCCACCCTATTCCCACATTATGTGACTCTTTCATGTTATAACTCACTCTTTTTAGGATACTGATACCTGTGAGACTCTTGCAAAAGCACCCAAATGACTGCCTCCACTCGTATATGTGTCCGAGTCTCGTGAGAGTCATACAAGCTCAAAAACATAGGGCCTGATTACGATGTCTGTCGGAAAGCCTCCGACCGACAGTCTATTCTCCTAGACCGTGTCAGAACCCATCTGCCCGACTCACTGATTAGTATGCTTGCAGTCGGAAGGGGAAGTGGGCCGTCATTCCGAATCAGTTCCGACCGGCATTTGGAGAATCCGAGTCGGTTGAAGTCGATTCGTACAGCTCAACAGACAGCGCTTCCAACCGATTGCGATGTCGGATTCTGATGGCCTTTCTGACTCGGTCTGCCCAATACAAAAAGGTTGTTGGAAATTGTCTTTGGGGCCCCTAGCAGGCCCCTATTCATCCTAAGTCCTCTAGTTTGGGGTCGAGGGGGTAGTCAAGGGACCCCCCCTGTAAAGCCATGCACAGTGTGACAGGGACCATGGGGTGCCATGCGACAGGGTGCAAGGTTTTCCTCAGACACCTATTTTCCACATAGAGCCTGTGTTGTCGGTTGGAACACAGGTTCCCATTGAGGGCAATGGGAGTCCTTCCGAATGGTGTCTGGAAGCATCATATTCGCAAATTGGTCGGAACCGAATCCGATAACAGTCCTTTAGCCCTGCGTGTGGGTAGTAGAGTGTGCAAACACATAAGCTTCTCTGCTGAGACCTTTCTCTTCACACATATTTTATCTACCCCATCCTATTTGTTTACGATCCCGCAAAAGTCTAGTAAGATTGTAAAATCCCCCCCGCCAAAAAATGTTACAATCACTTTGATTACACTAGTCATACTTAATAGTTCCCACTGCTAGGGTTTGGTGAGAAAGTGGCGTCTCCACTTAGAGCTTTCCAGAGTATAACAGAAGTGTATAGTAGGGTGTAAGGAGAGGCTGGCCTTTCCGCTGACACTTCTACTCAGGGTGACAAGTATGCATATTAGTGTTTGGGATTGACTGGCCTCTCTGAAGAGACTTCTCTCTCAGATGACTGGTGTGCATAAGGCCTCTCTCTGGGTTGATAGGTGAGCATAGTGGGTGTGTGGAGGGACTGACCTCTTCCCTGAGATGTCTCTCTAGAATGATGGATGTGCACAATAGGTTGTAGAGAGGTACTTACCTCACTGCTAACACCATTCTCTAGGATAACAAGTGTGCGTAGTAGAATGTCTTGAAAACTAGGCTCTCTGGTTACAGCTTTATGTAGGGCTTTGGGTGTAAGTAGTAGAGTATAGGAAGGGAGTAAACTCTCTACTAACACCCCTCCACAGGGTGAGAAGGATGCATAGTATTGTGTGTGGAGGGAATAAACTCTCCGTTAAGTTCCCTTTCTTGAATGACAGATGTGCATAGTAGGGTATGAAGAGTTACTGGTCTCTCCTTTCATATCTCCCTCTCAGATGGCACGTGTGCATAGTAGTGTGTGTGTGTATTGAATGGCCTCTCCACTAAGACCTATTTCTTGGGTGACAGGTGTGCATAGTAGGGCGTGGAGAAGGACTGCACTCTGTTTTGAGACTTCCCTCCCGTATGATGGATGACCAAAGTTGGGTGTGTAGAGGGACTGCTTTTACCACTGACGCCACACGCTTGGATGACGGGTCTGTATAGTAGGGTGTGGGGAGGAACTCACCTCTCCACGGAGACCTCTCTGTTAGATGACAAATAAGCATAGTAGGATGTGGAGAGGGACTAGCCTCTCCTTTGAGAGTTCTCTGTCGGACAACAAGTATGCATACTAGCAGATTTGAAGAAACTGGGCTCTCTGCTAAGATGTCTCTCTGTAATGATGGGTGTGCGTCATAGGTTGAGTAGACAGACCACCCTCTCCATTGAGACCTCTCTCTGGGCTGACACAAGTGCATAGTAGGGTGTAGAAAGGTATTGGCCTCTCTGCTGAGACCTTTCTCTGGATGACGGGTGTGCATAGTAAAGTGTGTGGACAGACTGGCCTCTCTTCTGTGACCCCTATCTTGGATAACTGATGTTTATAGTATAGTGTGGGAAGTGCCTGGCCTCTACACTAACATCTGTGCTCATACCTGTTACCACAGTGATTGGTATCCATAGGAAGATGATGGAATATCTGCTGATACCCCTGTCTTGAGTGATGGGTACACATAGTAGTGTGTCAAGGATCTGGCCCCTATGCTGAGGCCTCTCTCTCGGACGAGGAGTGTGCATAGAAGAGTTGAGAAAGGCCTTACCTGTGTGCTCACACCTGTTCCAAGGGTAACAGATGTACAAATAGGCTGTGGGGAGTAAATGACCTCTATGCTGGGATGACTCTCTCGGATGACAAGCATTGAGACTAGAAGATGGAAGGAGACTGCTCTGTGAGCTCATACCTTTTCCCAGAGTAACACAGGTGTTTACTATACTGTGGATAGAGACAATACTGCTCTCTCTGCTCCTACCTCTCTTTTTAGTGGGGAATATTTATAGTATGGTATAGAAATGGAGTATCCTCAATGCTGTAAACTGTGTCTTGGTTGATTGGTGAATGTGGGGACACACTCACCTCTCTCTCAGACCTCTCCCCATTGGAGCAAGCAGGTGCAGTAGGGTTTACATAGGGACAGACCTCTCAGTTGAAACTTCTCTTCAGAGTCATAAGCATATATAGTAATGTGCAAAAGAACTGCCCTCTCCACTATCACATCTCCACCAGCTGATAGTTGTGCATAGTAGAGTATGATGATGCACTGGCCTCTGTGCTGAAACCTCTGTCTTGTATGAGAGGTCTCTATACTGCAGTGTGGACAAGGACTGATCTCTCTACTGATTCTCCATTAACAAGTCTCTGTAGCATAAAGATGTGCGTAGCACCGTATAGATACATATCCATGCAGAAGCACTTCTGCAGTCATTGAAGATGGAACTGGGAATTTTAGTCAAAATTGCAATAATGTAATAATATGAAAATGTATAATAAGTATTAAGCAAAAAAATCACTGGTAACTTTAAGCTTGTTTTATTACAATAAAATAATTTACCAACATTACAAAACTACAACTATATTCACAAACCATATCAACAATTATAAAACAAAACAATCAACAATTGAAAAAACAAACAAAACAGCAATCTTTAGTAATTTATAATATCTTCTTATGACTCTTATGAGAAGCTACAAACACTCCATTCTTTTTCTTTCATTTCTATATTGGATTTTGGTGTGGGTAGACCTTCATGGCTTGCTCTCTTTCAGACACCTCAGCCTGCCAGAGTTTTGCAGTTTTTGTATATCAGGCTCGGTGGCAAAAGAGTCTCAGCACAGTTTCACATGTTTAAGCTTTGTAAAAAGAAGTTCAGCCTGGAAAATAGAAAGAAGCAGTGTAGTATGTACAGTACAAGAAAGTGGAAGCATTTAGGATCCATTCATTAACAAAGGCTAGCTCAGACAAAGTTAGCTCATGCAGCCAAACTAGACATTACTTCAGGTGCTTCAAGGTTCTTTCAACTGGAAGATACTGTGCCTCCCCGGGTACATAATGCTCAAGCAGATAACAACCCTGCTTACTTAAATAAAGCTTTTTGCTGCTTCGGTCACCAGATCATTTTCTCATCAGGTACAAGAAGAGCTACACAGAACACACTTGTGCAAGACCACAAATCTCCCCCTAGGCAGTAGGAACATAATCAGTTCTGCAATTGAGTTTTTTCTGACTTTCACACAGTTATTGTTTCCTGTTTCTTTCAAAGTGAACAAGTTTTGTTTTCCTCCTCATTATATTTTGTGAACAAGTTTTGTTTTCCTCCTCATTATATTTTGTGACATGATACTTTTCTTTTTCACAACCTTTGTTTACCATTTTCCTCCTCAAAAGGAACAAAAAAAGCCCAAAAATGTAAAGTTACATACTGATGGATAATTGATAACAGTGTTACAGCACTATATTCTCTAAACATTTCTACATTTTTACCCACAATCATATATTTCTATCTAGTGTACCACTAACTTGCTATGTCAACCAGTGCTTTTGTTTTCAAAATTAAATTATAACCTGACATCAACACTGGTTCCATAAAAGTTTATAAAGTTGCACATTCCTGTTGACACTCCTTTGCTAACAGTGAGCACACTGTTTTACTCTAGAAATAGCAATGTCTCCACCCAAACATCTCACACGGGTAAAGTATGTGTACAGTAAGGTTCATGAAAACACAATGACTTGTATTAACAGATACCAGATTCTTTCTTTAATAATTTGAGAACCACTGCCTCATTTACTTACAGATACATACAAATTAAACACTTCATTTTTTAACACAACATGCAATACTTGCTGATATCTCTCTACATTATAATGATTACTTCGCAAAAGATATATTAAAAAAGCTACAACTCTGCAAACAACTTTTCAATCAGTTAACCTTGTGTAGAATAAGTTTACCACCAGTTGTACACTTACGGGCATCTTTCAATAAAGTTCATAAACTATATTCTAAAATACCTGAACTTTGCAGCTCTTTCTTAAATACAGCTGAAAACACCAGTATTTTTAACGTCCACATTAAGTCAAATCTGCTGAGCACAACTCAAAGGGACTTCCTTTGGTGTGGCGCCGCAGCCATGGCGACTGACTCTGGAATCTGGGGATCACGGTTCGATCGCCGGCGGCAGATTAACCCAGCACCATGTGACTCTGGACAATAGCTTGCTTAATCTTCCCGACGGCCCCCAGCGCCTAGAGACCATTACGGCTGATTGTTCGCGCTTTACAAATGTGGATTATTATTATTATTATTATTCTCCTTCAAACCACTAAGGACAAACTGAGCAATCTCTGGCTCTGTAGCCAATCACATCACAGCACTTCTTCAACCATATAATAAGAATGTTAACTATTGGTTGACCGTAGCACTTTTCTTCTGCTTTTCTCCATACAATCTCACAAAACTCTTGTGGGATCGTAAACCACCTCATGGCAGGCCCAGTAATTTTCCATAAAGGTCTTATGAGACTCTTGTGGGAATGTAAAACACTGTTGTGAGCAGATTTAGATTCCGTATATAGGTTCCAAGATTTATGCCCTTATATAGGTATAATTCACATTGCCCATATTTGGACATTGAAATCCGGCCCTTATTTAGACATTGTCCATACAAACCAAATACAGGCATGGCCACCTACATCCGTCCATCCACGTCACAACGACTTCTTGGAAAACCAGACCCTTAAGCCTTTAGGAATTTCCCTCAGCTTGAATATTGATTTCTCCAAGAACTCATTAAGTATGCATGAACATCTATTCCTTAGGGGTTCATTCATGACGTTCCTCTGCCCGACTTTTATGTCAATACTGGCATTCCTAGACACCTTCAAGGTGTAAATATATCAGCACTTGCCCTGGCAAATTGCGTTTTCCGGAGGATTTGATCCAACCCAGACTACGCGGTTCGCCACGGCAAGTTCAGAAGGAGATCGAGTTCCAGCCTGATGCACTGACCTGACGCTGCCATCCTCCTTGCTGAGAATCCAGCTCCAGTGCTCTCTGACTTCCCTTGAGGGGGGTTAGACTATCGAGTCCAGAAAAGAGATTCCAACCTCTCTCATTCTAAGGTATGGAGCTGACTAGAACTTAGAGAAACTTTTGGCAACTCTTGGTTAAACTAAAATATAGCTAGCTATACTTTAGAAATGGCACCTACTTTAAACCTCGTACTGCACTTAGTTTAGGTACACTGAGGTAGAACAATTTAGAAGCATCAGATGAGTATCACATTTTAACGTATGTTATTTATATATGTATTTTGATTTATATATGTCATAGCTACAAACCATGCTACATGCTATTACAGTATTATTTTATCTTACTGCTAACCTCATGCATATTGTACTTTGCTGTCTTATGATTGTAGCAATTCATATCTCTTGCATGAGAAATAAGACTGTTCAATAAACCCTTTTATTGAAACGCCTGTCTCTCTATTTCTGTGCAACACTGTAGAAACGAAGCATGCACGATTGACTGAGTAAAAATGTTATCTATTGTTTCCACGATTCTGAGACTGTTCCGATTCTAAAAGGAAACAAAGTTGTCATGTTTATGCAGTTGTCAGAGACTAATCCCTTCTTGTATATTCAAGAAGTTTCTAGTGACCTCTGAGGTAGCTGCTGGCACACACAAGTAATTAAGTTTAATATAGTCGATAGAGACATACTGACCTTAGTCCTATGTCAAATCTATAGTGTATGTTATTCCAATGCGCAGAGCCTATCAGGGATATAGGAACTACACTACATGGTGCCCAACGGTTTGGTAAGGCACTAATTTAACACTAGATACTGAAGTAACTCAGTCGTGCTTTTCTCAGAGACCCTCTACTCATAAAACTCCATAAGAGGTCTGGAGTGGGTAGGGATAATATTCGCCATAGCTGAGTAGGACGAAAGTCCTATGTATTAGCTGTTTGGTTTTGTTCAACGTTGAAGGATACAGTGTTCCAAAATATTGTGCACCTTATCTTTGTTTCCTTGAAACTTGCTCTGCAAGTTTTCATTAAACAATGTCCGACCATGGAGATGTTGTCGTCAACAACGGTTCAGCTGCGGCTGACCTTACATGTCTTAATGAAGACGAGGTGGGTGTTATACACATCCCACCAAATTTAAGGAGAGCCATCACTCTAAAACGTATAAAACATGGTCTGACACCAAGAGGTGGTAGAGCAGTTTTTGTGATAGAGGCACATGAATCTCATCAGACAGAGGTATTCTATTCATGGATAGTATTCCCAGAATCAAATCCAGTAACACATATGTTTCACTTCTACAAAGAAGATGAACCACCTGAGGAATATATTCCTTTCGAGGATATTGAAATTCCACTCACATACCAGGAGCATGAGCTCTGGTTTAAGGGCACCCTAAAACATTACAATCACATTACCAGGCTCGGTCCACTAGGTAGACCAGGAGCAAGATGGCCGATTTTAGCCGGCTATACACCTCATCTTGATATTGAAACTATATCAAACGTAGATTTACTTGCTCAACTCAAGGAATTAATCAAGATATATAGACAATTGGTTCAATATGTCAAGCGGACTTTCACAGTCCAACACCCATTAACAATTCAAAATCCAGCACCTCATCAGGTGAATACGTTAAAAATTACTCCAAAGACTTTACACTCAGTCATGGGTAAATTACCCGCAAAACATGAACAAATTCCATTTTGGTTAGCTCAAAAAATTACTCAAATCGAAGCAGTATTTCCTAATACTACCCCTTTTGAAAAACACAGAATTTTAACAATTTGTTTACCAATGGGGATCACACCACATCTGGAAAACTGCACCTCTTGGGGCACAGTCTTTGCTGCTATCTACAGAAAAACACATGGTGTTCCGTCAATGGCGGTAATACCTGATGTCCTGAAACAGATTCAAAACGAATACGGGGCAGAGCCTGCTCTGAATTTAGGTATGAAGTTACTTAAAAATTTCGACCAGGTGTCAGCAATAATATTATCTAATATTAAAGGAGAAGCAGCATCAGTGGCGATCCGCCAGAAACTAAGGGAATTTGATGTAACATAACAACCACAAGAACTAGCCAGAATAATTGAAAAATCCTATGAGGAATTAGGCAGAGACAGTCTGGGAGGGAAACCAGTAAAACCACAACTGTCTGAAAGTCCTGATAAGGTCTTTCCTAAAAACACTCCTACCACTTCTAAAAAGAAGTGGAAAAATTGCAAACAGAATTCCAAAGAAAAGCGTTCTCATTCCCGAGGCAGGTCTCCTCCACAGAAGGAGCCCTCTGAAAGGAGGTACAACCTCAGGAATAGGGATAATTTGAGAAAACCTGACAGACATCAAGATAATGATACACATTCCTCTCGTACCTTTCAGATATCGTCACAGACATCTGAAAGAAGAGGGCGGTCAGAAAACAAGGAAGAATGCGTGAAGTCCAAAGACGATCAACACGTTCAGAAAAATAAAGCAAAACCTCAATTCACCGAGAAAAAGGTAGCAGGTCTGAAGATCAGACATGCCGAGAATACTGAGAACCCAACTCAGCAACAGAGAATGGGCCCAGACCATGCTGGACAGTGCAGCAGAAGTTACAATAGCTCGCCAAAACCTGAAGGGACTTCTGGAGACAGTGGACTTGAATGAAGACATACAAGTTGAGACTGTAGACACCAGGGTTAGTTCTCCACATAGGTAATATGAAGTAACACTCCGAATGGAGGGAGACATACCAAGAAAAGTGAAAGCACTCTTTTGGGAGCATCTTTCAAGGGGTTATGATATACTTCTAGCAAAACAGGACTGGCCACCAGAATTTGTCAGGGAGTGCCCACATGGCGAGGACATCATTATGTCTGCTTTCTCCAACCATGTTTCAGTTCATTTAAAATATACATTAGCCAGGAAATGGGCAGTAGCTCAAGCCCCAGCACTGTATAAAAATCATGTAGGATGGGATGAGGACTCACCTCACCATAAAATCAAGTTAAAAAATCAACCGACTGCACAAAGGCAGTACCTAGTTAAGCACGAAGCTAAAAAACAGGACAGGGAGATTTTAGATCAACTTGAATATCAGGGGGTGATTAAAACATGCACCTCATCAATGAACAATCCTTTGTTTCCTGTCTCCAAACCAGAAAATACATATTGTCTAGTTTCGGATTACAGACACTTAAATTCTTGTTGCAAAACATTTGCTGTGCAAAATGCACACAGTACAGCATTAATGAATAACATTGTGCGTAAAAAATATAAAACCACATTAGACATTTCAAATGGTTTCTTTTGTCAAAATATTGCATCAGAAAGCAGATATTTGACCGCTTTCTCAATAATGGGGACCCAGCGTCAATTTTGTCGACTGTCCCAGGGATTCAAAAACAGCCCGGGGTTATTCTCAGCAAGGGTAACAGAGTTACTACAAACTTGTGATGATGAGGCATTGTCATATGTCGATGATATATATCTGACATGGATAGGCACTTGAACAGGGTGAGCACCATAATATTGGGCTTCACCTCAGAGGGTTACAAATTCAACTTTAAAAAGTCAAGAATTGCCCACCTCAACGTCCTTTTCCTAGGATATAAACTATCAAGTGAAGGCAAAAGCCTGGCAGCCAACTTTTTAGAAAAGTGTGCGTTGCTGCAACCGGCAAAAACGCTGAAAAATTTACAGTCGATTTTAGGTTTCCTGTATTTTGGAAGAACTTACATTCTAAATTACGCAGAAAGGGTTAAACCTCTCTACGAATTAATCAAACCTGATTTTAAAATCACACATTGGACACAAAAACACACAGAAATTTTGCGTTCACTCCAAACAGACATGTTAGCAACGAAATACTTGCAAACACGTGTAAACGTACGCAACTTAGTGATCCAAATAATTCCGGGTCAATGAGGATTCACCTACTTAACTTTTAACGAAGGTGAGAAAGTACCAATTGCATACAAATCCCACTTGCATACACAAGCAGAAATGAAATTTACTTCTACAGAAAAAATTCTGACAGCAGTTCAAACCGCTGTAGCGAAAGAAAGAGCCCTGGCACAGGGGAAACGCATTATGGTTGTGACTCCTGTACCAGCCCTAGAGGCAGTTACAAAGAGTAGCATTCCAAATGCAAAAGCTTTACATCCGAGATGCTTACAATGGGTTAATTCTCTTGCTGCAACTGATGTTGAATACGTTTTTGATCCATATTTAAAAACACAAGCATTCCTGCAATATGAACACGAATGTCTTCTGCCTACTGTAATTCTCCCTCTGGACCAGTACGAATTTATAATTTATACTGACGGATCTGCACAGCCCGCTACAGGGAGTAAACAAGCTTACAGTGCAGCGTGTGCTATCGTTAAAGGTCACATGCGAGATGGCAAATTCAGACCAATGGTCACAATAACCCAATCTCTAGGAGATTGTACAGCTCAGCGAGCTGAACTACAAGCATTTAAGATGGCACTTGAAAATACAGACCGTAAATTCCCCACACTGATAGTGTGCGATTCTTTTTACTGTGTTCAATCTTACAATGAATACTTTCAGAATTGAATTCAAAATGGTTTCAAAGATGCAAAAGGTGGCACAATCAAGCACAAATTGCTTTGGGAACAAGTAGTTCAGTTGCGAAACGGACTACAGAACACTCACGTGATACACACGCTGAGTCACCAACGTGATGCCGTTCACATTGATGGGGAATTCATTGGCTGATGAAGCCGCAAAAGGGGCTGTGCAAACGGCTTCCGTAGCTGCAATCACTCGTTCAAAAACGAAAATAGACAGCGAAATAATGCTGGCGGTCAATGCATCAAGCAAAGGCAGCGGCGCGGCATTACCTAAAAAGTTTCCACTCAAATACTCATATATAATTGATGCGAATGGCGTTCCGTTTGCTTGAGTCCCTGGAGTGGGGGATAGAGTCATTCCAAACAGGGAACGTAGAGCAGCTTTGATTTACGAAGCGCATCTGGGAGAGGGTCTGATGTATCAGGGGATCTCAAAGACAATTTTAGAACTAAAAGAGATGTACTGGTGGCCAAGGATGAATACTTTCATTCACATTTTCATTAATAACTGCATAAACTGCAATAGAGATCGCAGTACAGAACGCCGCCAGATACCTGACTACAACATAGCCAGCCTAGTTCCGACACCATTATTAGACAACATTAGACTATCAACTTGCAGGCGTCCTCTTGGACAAATGCATTCCCAGAAACACTAAGTCTAGGTTCCTATGGATGTGGCCTCAGCGCTCGGCTGACGCTCGAACTGTTATAAAAGATTTGCAAGTCTTTATCGGCACATACGCAATAGGCACACTACATTCAGACCAGGGTCCTGCATTTAGCTCTAGGGCGTACAAAGAAGCCATGGCCAGTCTGGGCGTAGCATTGCAGTATTCGTCTCCATTCCAGCCTGAGGGAAATTCTGTTGTGGAAAGAAAAAAACCGGACATAAAGCAGTCTATAACAGCTAGGGTATTAGGTTCGGGTGATGGGTGGGTCAAACATTTATATGGGGTCCAGCGCGCAATAAACAACTTGCCAAGAAGTTCTCTAGGGGGGTGTCACTCCATATGAGGTCCTGTTTGGGACTAGAATGTTGGTTCCGGACTTAGATATGAAAGGCACAGTGGTGGAAAACAAACAATTTGATATCGAAGATCGTTTGGCTGTTTTACAGGACTTAAATGAATTATGAAAGCAACAAAGCAACGTGGTCCTAAAGCCAACCACCACTGAAAAAAATCCGGCCGTCCCAGCAAGGCCTGTCTGGATCCGAAAGCTTGGGGATCTATTCAGAGAAAAGATTGCGGATAAGAAGGAATTTGGGCCTTCATACAGACAACTAGTATCTGTCCTAGCAATCCACGGATCAAGAACAGTACTTTTACCGCCCCTTGCTGGTAAAAAGGAGAAAAGATTTGTGTCCATCGACCTGATCAAACCACACCATGTGGCCGGTACTGAACAGTAGGCCAAGTGGACTCCGCCAATGTAGCAGACGTACTCCTCTAGCTACAATCCAAGAAGTTCAAACTGAGAGACTCATCACCTTTGAAGATTTGACAGTAAGAAATAGAGGACTAAGCAACAATGCTATGGACCTTGTACCTCTTGAGACCCAAATAACAGTTCGTTCAGATACACCTGTTTACCACGAAGTAACAAGTGATCAACTGGTTACAGCAATTTCATCAAATACGGATGCAATTCCGACCATTGACCGAACTGCTTCTGGCTATTTCATGAACTTTGATACGTTTTCTGAGGATCCCAGCGAGCCTGAAACGACGCCAGTACAAAGAACATACAAAGAACAAGCAACAGACATTTTTCATCTACTGGGAAAAACTTCTGTTTCACCAAGGATTGAACTATGGATTGTTTTGGGAATATTCTTCTTTTTGCTTTGGTTAGCTCTCGTAATAACTCTGGGTATGCTGATTAATGGAAGATATATTCAAATGGACACAGCAAGTAAAAGATTGAACTTACTTCTCCAGCCATACAAATCATCCCATTGTGAAGCAAGAGACTTGTCAGCAGTGAACATCTCAGCAATACCTACACCTGATGGTATAGGTTGGGACAAAACCGAATATGACATTTTTGGCCCGTCGGAGCTTTTTGAAGATTCCACATTTATTTAAAATTTCTTTAAGTGACTTTATTACCTCCAGTACCTTTTCTGATGATTGGGACTTCGAGACTGTTAATAATTTGATGTCTGATCTAGAGATGTCAACTGCATTCACTAATAATGAATATTTACAAGGTCATCAGACTATGAGCAACTGTATTGTTATAACCACTATGGTCATCATTTCTTGCATAATTCTGCAACACCTAAAAATGTGTTTATGTATAACCAATGGGAACATTGTCCTACCCCACCAAAGGGTAGCTCGACATATTTGCAATTAAATTTCTGTATTTTTCACGGTTTAATATCTTGAATGCAGAGACATTTTACTTTAAGAATGTCAATAAGACAGGAATGAAAAATATGTTAACGAATAATAATAATAATAATAATTACATTTTATAAAGCGCCTGGTTACACTAGGCCAGTGTGTCCCTGCTCTGCGGTGCAAACTGCCCTCTGCCGCTAAGATCTATTCTAAAACGAGCGACTATGCAACAGGAAAGAGATAAGCCTTCAGTTTTTTCCGGAAATTAGCCTCCGAACCCTCCAGCCGGAGGCTCAGGGGGAGTTTGTTCCATTGCTGTGCGGCCACAAAGCGGAATGAATGGCCCCCCATCCATGCTCGCTCAATGGGAGGCACACACACCAGACCCGTCCCGCTTGATCTAAGTTGCCGGATAGGGGTATATAGGGTAAGTAGATCAAACAAATAGGAGGGGCCCGTCCTTTGGATAATCCGGTGGCAGACGCACATCGCCTTGAACCGAACTCTCTCCCTAATCAGCAGCCAGTGGAGGGAGACTAGCGCACTCTTAGCAGAGGCTCTCCTCGGGATCATAGGAACGAGGCACGCAGCTGCGTTCTGGATGCCTTGGAGTCTTTGCACGCATTTAGCGGTAGCACCTAGGTACAGTAAATTCCCGTAATCAAGGCGCGATGTCACCAGGGCCTGTACCATCGTCTTCCTGGCTGCTGTAAGCAGCACATCCAAGGATTTCCGAAGGCCCTCCAGGACTCCAAAACAAACGCCTGCCACCCGCCTGGTATGATGCTCAAAAGAGAGCTTCCTATCCATCCATACCCCAAGGTTCTTAGGCTGAGTGCAGGGCGTGGGGGTAGGCCCCAGACTCTGGGGCCACCACGCCGATGACCACACTGATGGAGCTTTCCCAAACACAAGCACCTCGGTCTTCTTGCCATTCAACTTCAGGCAGTTGTTGGCCATCCACAGTGCAAGTTCTTGCATGCACGCCACAAAGTTGGAGGCTGTTGTGTCCTGTGCCTGTGTAAGGGAAACCACCAGTTGAGTGTCATCGGCGTAGGACACAACCATGACTCCAAATTTTTCTGCAATCTCAGCTACAGGAGTAACATAGAGATTGAACAGGGTAGGGCTCAGGGTAGATCCCTGAGGCACCCCCTGTTAGAGTTTGACAACTTTGGAATAAAAATAGGCCTGCGACACCTGAAAACTATGCTCTGACAGGAAAGATTCCAGCCAGCGCATCGCGCTGCCAGACACCCCACCTTTCCTCAAACAATGCAGCAGAGTATGGTGGGCAACAGTGTCAAAGGCGGCACTTAAATCAAGCAGAATTAAGGCCGCAGTCTGTCCTGCATCGACATATTTCCTGATGGTTTCCATGGAGAGTAGCAGAGCCGATTCCGTAGAGTGGAGGGACCGAAAACCCGACTGAGTAGAGTGAAGGAGATTGTGTTTCCCAATGTGCGCTGTGAGTTGCGTGTTTACCACCTTCTCCGACACTTTAACAAAGTAGGGAAGCAAGGAGATAGGACGCAAATTATCTAGTTGATCTGGGCAAACCGAATTATTCTACAGCCTTTATTGCCCAACTGTCTAGACAGGGTTACGACTTTTGGAAAGACAACATTGAGACGAAAACTGTCTGGGGTACTAAAGATTGGCAAGTACAGGGAATGGAAGCTTTGTTTAGAGCCTGTATCATCCCTGAGCAAATTATGTTTTTGAACGACACTGTCCAACAAACATCATGCTTTGGAATAGCCGAGATAAAAGACATGAACACTCTGTCTATACCTGCACCTACAAGTGAAAGCACTACACAGGGGGAGGTCGACATACATACTATTTTGAAGAATAACAGATCAGATCCTGAATGGAAGAAATGGTTATTCTGGCCTTTAGACACAAAGTACTGTCAAGATAGATTCCTGAACATAACACAAGGTTTTACCTTTCATAGGCCAGACCCACGTTATGTCCAAAGACAGCATCCGGGGGTAGTAACAACTTACAGTGTAGGGAAACTTTGCCTTGGTTGGCTACAGAAAGCTACACTAGAGGATGTCAAACAACACTTAACTTTACTTCAGGAAGACGCAGACCTTAGGGTATTCTTGCTAGGACCAAGAAAACCGCATCAAAAACGTTTCATATATGCCGGTATCTATGCTGCCTATAATGAAGCATGGAAGGTCACCCAAGCAGAGACTGTAGAACGAATACGAGTAATTGATCGTATTAATTTAGAGAAATCTCTCTCTGTGGTAGACAATGGGTTAACGGCTGTCGTCCAGGGTATATTCTTTGGACTTCATTGTATCCTCTGTCATAGACATCATGGAACAAGACTTGGTCATGTTGCAACATGGTCATTCACAGCTACGTTCTATCATGCTATTAGGCTGCACTCTTCAAAACTGGAGTTCTGGCTATGTGCCTTGGCTTTTAATCAATACTACGTCACTTTTTGCAGTATTCAATCTCACTGATAGACAGATCAAACTGGCACAAAGGGGAGCAGACTATACAGTGCTGAGCATTGAAAAACTGGAGAAATTACCATTCACAGTGACGGAAAAAACAGCTACTGAGTGGATCATACATGGTAAGATTACTCTACCTGTTACGACTTTCCATTTTCAGTATTGCCTAAAAAATATACCAGCAGGCAAATATGAAAGGTTGGGTAAAGAATACATTAAGACATCCTGGGATTTACCTTACACACATAGATGTTGGAGTGGGGGAAGTGAAGTGTTTCTTAGTGGTGAAAACTGTGAACACGTACTAAGCGGTTCTCTCCTTTGTCAGGGTATTAACTTACACGGGGCCTGTGATGGTTTCACTACAAACTTATCCTGCCACCTGCACGGTTCACCGGCAGCAGTGATTAATCCAATCTTTGGTCAACTTTCGAATGGGAGTTACATTATCTTGAATGATCACAGCTGCTGTGGCATGCTGCCAGGTATCCCATATCTAGTAACGGTTACATCCAGGGTCACTTGCAGTATGCAAGTCTTGTTTCCAAAAATAGACATAGTCTGGGAGTCACCTTTATGGCCTTCACTGAATATCTCTTCTATACGAATTGATACTCTAAGCAGAATGAAAGCCATTCTTTTACAAAAAAATGTCCCTTTGACCTCTGCCAAAGAAACCTATGATTTCTAAGTTGCAAGGACTTCTGCGGAGACACATACCCTTTTGTATACAAACTGCCCTGTGCATTTCTCAGAAATGTTAGGTCATATTTTAAACATGTCTGATACGAGCGGTATTGTACATGTATTTAAGACCGTGTGTGCAGGACTGTTAGCACCTTTTCAAGCAGTCCTCGGAATTTTTCCAAACTTCGTGCACTCTGTGTTTGGCAGACTGCCGCTCCTTTTAGCACTCGTTGCAGGGATACTAGTTTTGCTCCTACTGCTATGATATGGCAAGCCAAATCACCAGCAACACCCAGTTCACCATGGAAAGAACTCTATTGGAGATGAAGTGTCGTGAGCGCATCGTCCAAATTCTGGGTTTACCTCGTCTACGAGAATTAAACTCCACTTGGTTTCTGTCATTCAGACCGATCTGGCAAGATTGCATCTTACCTGTTCTACGCTGCCTGCTATGCGGTGAAGAATGCGTGCTGGACATTTGTCTGACACTCCCATCAGTCATGCCTACGGATATCGATACTCTGCTGGACCCGATAACGGCCCATGCTATGTGTTGTCCCCAGCGGCTACCAATCCTGATGGCGGCATTCATTGAGATCTCACAGACGCAACATGCTACTGCTGAGCTACGAGAGGAAACACCAGGCGCGCAGGTAACATCTAATCCGGACATTGCTGATGCTTCCCATGCTGAAGGCGATAGTTCACATCTATGTGCTGTTGATCTTCTACACGAGGTATTCCAACTCTCACCCACAATGGTAGACGACTTGTTGTCTACAGGATTAGAAAATTTTATGTTTTCTCCATCCCCACACACTGACTTTTGATTCAAGCACACAGTGTTCTGGAGAGACTCCGAATTTGGCCTTCATTCTTTTTCAAACGTAATACTGACTTTGGAACTTTTTCTATGATTATATATATATTTTTTTCTTACCCATCCCAAAATTGTATTTTTCATTTTTTGGCACAGTAATCTACTTATAGTAGAACTATTCATAGAGAACAGAATTCTTTGATAACACTTCCAGGGACAGTATGCCACCTTGTCATGAATAACAATTTGACTTGTGTAACCTGATATGAAATGGTTTCAGCCCCTTTTTTCTTCTGTATTTACGAGCCATTTCATCACATGTATATATTTTGGTTCATTCATTTAGCATTCCAATGTGATCATATGCTTAGAATGGAACATTGCCTTTAATATGTACAACACTTTATGCATAGCAATGGTTTTGTAATGTATTTTTAGAACATATGTTTTAGATATGTTTTTAGCTTATTTTAGCAAACCCATGCAATACTCTGTTTTAAGGTATGTTTAGAACGTTTAGGATTTAGTAACGTCGTTCATACAAAACTGGAGTGGGTGTTGTGTGCAGATTTAGATTCCGTATATAGGTTTCCAGATTTATGCCCTTATATATGTATAATTCACATTGCCCTTATTTGGACAGAGAAATCCGGCCCTTATTTAGACATTGTCTGTACAAGCCAAATACAGGCATGGCCACCTACATCTGTCCATCCACGTCACAACGACTTCTTGGAAAACCAGACCCATAAACCTTTAGGAATTTCCCTCAACTTGAATATTGATTTCTCCAAGAACTCGTTAAGTATGCATAAACATCTATTCCTTAGGGGTTCATTCATGACTTTCCTCTGCCCGACTTTTACGTCAATACTGGCATTCCTAGACACCTTCAAGGTGTAAATATACCAGCACTTGCCCTGGCAAATTGCATTTTCTGGAGGATTCGATCCAACCCAGGCTACGCGGTTCGCCACGGCAAGTTCGGAAGAAGATCGAGTTCCAGCCTGATGCACTGACCTGACGCTGCCATTATCCTCGCAGAGAATCCAGCTCCAGTGCTCTCTGACTTCCCTTGCTGGGGGTTAGACTATTGAGTCCAGAAAAGAGATTCCAACCTCTCTCATTCTAAGGTATGCAACTGACTAGAACTTAGAGAATCTTTTGGCATCTCTTGGCTAAACTAAATATAGCTAGCTATACTTTAGAAATGACACCTACTTCAAACCTCGTACTGCACTTAGGTTAGGTACACTGGGGTAGAACAATTTAGAAGCATCAGACGAGTATCACATTTTAGCGTATGTTATTTATGTATGTATTTTGATTAATATATGTCATAGCTACAAACCATGCAATTGTAGTGTTATCTTACTGCTAACCTCATACATATTGTACTTCACAGTCTGTCTTACGATTGTAGCAATTCATATCTCTTGCATGAGAAATAAGACTGTTCAATAAACCCTTTTATTGAAACGCCCATCTCTCTATATCTGTGCAACTCTGTAGAAACGAAGCATGCACGATTGACTGAGTGAAACTGTTATACATTTTTTCCACGATTCTGAGACTGTTCCGATTCTAAAAGGAAACAAAGTTGTCATGTTTATGCGGTTGTCAGAGACTAATCCCTTCTTGTGTATTCGAGAAGTTTCTAGTGACCTCTGAGTTAGCTGGCACACACAAGTAATTACGTTTAATATACTCAATAGAGACATACTGACCTTAGTCCTATGTCAAATCTATAGTGTATGTTATTCCAATGCGCAGAGCCTATCAGGGATATAGGAACTACACTACAACACCTCAAGGCAGGTTCAATGCATCATGCAGCAAGCGTCACTCCTGAAGCTTGCACTCTACACTTGTGAGACTCTTGCGGGATCACAACACAATTGTAGGCATATAGTAGTATATGGGAGGCACTAGCCTATCCACTGAGAACCCTCTGTTGAATAATGAATGTGCATACTGGAGTATGTGGAGGAAGCACCCTCTGCTTTCAAGCCTCTCGCTCAAATCCCAACTATGCATAGTAGGGCAAGTTCAGGGACTGGTCTCTCCATTGAGATCTCTCTATTGTGTGACGGGTATACATAGTAGAGTATGTGTAGGGACTGCCCTCTACATTTAGACCTCTGTATTGAATGACAGGTGTGCATAGTAGGGTGAGGGCGAGACTTTCTTCTCCTTTCAGACCCAATTCTCAGATGATGGTTGTGTGTAGTAGAGTGTATGGGGAGTGACAAGCCTCTCTTTTCAGACCACTCTCTCATATGACACATGTGCGTAGTAGGGAGTGGGGGACTGGCCTCTTCTTTCAAACACCTCTCTCAGATGATGGGTGTGCATAGTAGGTTGTGGGGGGGACTGGGTTCTCCTTTCAGACCCCTCTTTCAGATGACAGGTGTACATAGTAGTGTCTGGGGAGGGACTAGCCCTTCCTATGACACCTCTCTTTTGGATGATGGGTGTGTGTAGTAGGGTGCGGGAAGGACTGGTCTCTCCTTTCACACCCCTTTCTCTGATGACGGATGTGTGTGGTAGGGTGTAGGGAGAGACTGGCCTCTCTTACATACCCCTCTCTCAGATGATGGGTCCATGTACTAGGGAGTGTGGAAGAACTGGCCTCTTCGCTGAGACCCCTCTCTTGAATGACGGGTGTGTTTATTAGGCTACAGGGAGGGACTGGTTTCTTCCTTCAGACCTCTCTCTTAACCCGTTAACCGCAGCGTAAATTCCGCTGGGGTATGGGTGAAATCGTGCCTGGGCGGGGCTGCGTCGGCCAACGGACGTGCGCAGCACTACGGAGGTAGTGCTCGCGACGGCCGTTGACCGACGCATGCATCGAAGGGGTTAAATGATGGGTATGAGTATTAGGGTGCAAGGAGGGACTGACCTCTCCTTTCAGACCCCTCCCTCAGCTGCCAGATGTGCATAGTAGGGTGTGGATGGACTGGCCTCTCCAGTGAGACCCTTCTCTTGGAATGATAGGTGTGCATAGTAGGGCATGGGAAGAACCGTAACTCTAATCACAACTTTTCTCAAGCCGATGGATGTAAATAGTAGACTCTGATAAACACCATCTCCACTAAGACTCTTTCCTACAGTAACAAGGGTGTATTCAAAGAACACCTACTCCTTCATATTATTCACAATCCCGCGAAAGTCTTGCAAGATCATTATTAAAAAAAAAATGAACCTTCTGCTCATCATAGTACTTATGTCTTACACACTTCCTCTCAATAACAAGAGCCACAATTTGCATTTCTACTAGTCGAATGTATTGAGAACTCACCGACTCCGTTTTAGTATTCGTGATCCCATGAGTGTCTCGCAAGATAATACATTATTTTTGTAAAACAATATACATTTATTTTCATCACAGCAGTTACGCCTTAGAGACCTCCACTCCAAATCCAGGGGGATAGGATGCCTTTCTGCTTCCCCCTTATACAGCTTTTTTACTTCATTTCCACAACACCTGCAATTTTCCACAGTAAACAGTAATGGCAGCCATTTTATTTCTAAAACTCAACTGACAGATAATCAGAGAACTAGCAAGACTAACAGGAGCCTTCACTCTCCCACAAGAGTGTGAAGGCTCACAGGAGAAATGTGCCCGCTTCACAGATCCACCCCAAAACTTTCCAGGAAGGAGCTGAGTTACCCTTGCCCCGAGAGACTTAAATAATGTGCTATCATTGCTTATTTTTTGTTCAACTTGCATTGCAGTCCTGCTTTTGAGGCTTTTTGTAACTATTTTGACGACCAGAGCTTGACTCTGTGATCATAAGTGTCGTAACAAGAGTGCCATGTAGTAAACACAAAAACAGCTATTGTGTCCTGAATTACTAACATTACTTGACAATTGAAGAAACGCTTTTGATTAAATCTTATATCTGAAGAAGTTACTTCCCGTTTTAAGTGACTGTGTTGCCTACTGTTTAGTTTATTGAAGATACACTTTACTTTTATGCCCAGAACCTGAATTGACATCCTTTGTAAATGTGTGTTGAGAGAATGGTACTCTTAGAAAGAAACAATTGTATGATTTTATGTTTTAATGCATATAGAAGGTATATCCATTTTATTTTCTTCCTGGTACAAATTATCACATGTTGATAATGGCATCACAGTTCTCAGTTTAAAATGTGTATTGCTTTCAATTTTGTCCTTGAAGGTTTAGCACAGACACACGTGTGAGAGGTTGGAGAAAGGGCTGCCTTAGAAATATTATAATGAAATATTGATTTGTGGACTGTAGATTGTCACGCCCTAGATGGGAGAGATATGCACCCTGTCCAAGTAGGGACCACTTCTCTAGTCAGGGTAAGTCAGATACATGCCCTAAATTAGCCTGTGCGCACCCTGCGGTAGCTTAACACAGAGTTTTCAGGCTTAATTTAAGAGGCAATGTGTGAAGTACTAGTGCAATACATATTTCAGTAAAACAGTAAAAAACAAAACACAAAAATACTCCACACCAAGTTAGAAGAATAGAGCTTAATTTAATGAACAAAACAAGACCAAACAACAAAAATCCAATAAGTAGAACTGGAGTTATACATTTTTAAAGAATATCTCGAATTATAGGGCTTAAAAATCAGTAGCACTTAGGGGTTACTTGAGGTAGCGCTGGACTGGGTGAAATATGAAAAGTCAAACTGCGCACACAGTCTGGCCTGAAACATGTTTAGAGGGCTACTGAAGTGGGTGGCACACTCAGTGCTGGATGACCCCAGTATCATTTAATGTACAGGTCCTGGGCATATGTAGTTCAATTTACTAGGGACTTATAAGTAAATTAAATATGCCAATTGTGGGTATGCCAATGTTACCATGCTTTGGGGAAGGAACACCTGTACTTTAGCACTGGTCAGCAGTGGTAAAGTGACCAGATTCCTAAAGCCAGGAAAATAAAGTCGTCAAAACAGGTCAGAAACCAAAAACATCAGGGGAAACCGCGGCAAGGATGTCAGGTCTAACAAATGCTGTTAGGGTATAGGGTGGGGATGGGAATGATACTCATTTTCTGTTGTATTGCAAATGGAGTGATTTAGGCAGGCACTCGCAAGTATGTTATTCTATTAAATGTGTAAAGTGAACTGATACCGTCACAGTGTCCTGACTCTCAGGAAAAGAAAAATGAAGACCTTAGAGAAATGGTGTAAACGACCAGATAGCCAGGTTTATAGCCTTGCAGAAGCATAAATGGCCTGAAGTATTTTGCAGGGGCACTGAAAGCATATTCCACATCTTTGCAGCTGCAACCGAAAACGATCTGCCACTATATCTGCTTAAATATTGGGACCACAACTAGGGAGGCTTTAGCAGATCTAAAGTTCAGAGTAGGGATATACTGAGAAAATGACTTTTCAAAATGAACCTGTTTTTTCCAAGGAAGCCAGTGTAGATAAACTAGGGCTTCTGATGCAGCAGAATGTCTGAGCAAGCCCAATGCAAGTCTTGCACTATATTTTCTGAATTCTTGTTAGCTGACCAGCAGGCAGCCCTAAAAATAGAGCTCTACAGTAGTCCAGGTGATTAAGGATGAATGCCTGAACCACAATCAGGCAGACCACAAGGGGGATAGATGGTAGAATCTTTCTCAACACTTGGAGCAAGGAAAAGTAAGTGGAAGAGAGATGATTAAGCTGTTTCCTAAGGGTCAACTTGTCAACCAGGAAGAAACCAAGATCCTTAACTGTTTCAGTCAGGCCTGGGGAATTAACCCATGATAAAGGCTAAAAACCTGACAGAAAAGAAAACATGGTAAGATTGTCTCTAACCCATAGCAACTCTGTTTTATCTGCATTGAATTTTAGGGCATTTTTCTATTACCAAATGGTAACTGCCATCATTTACTCATGAAAATTCCCGAAATAATTTACAGACTGATCCACAGTGAAGATCAGCTGAGTATTATCAGTGCAGTCCATGAAGATAACCCTGTAGGATTTTAACAGATGGACCAGTGGGTGTTGATAAAGATTAAAACGAGTTGGGCTAAGTGCTGGGCCTTGAGGCCCACTCTGACCTAATTCTTTAAACTCAGATTGATAAGGTAGTAAATGCACCGCCTGACACCTGTCCTTTAAATATGACTTACACCATTAAAGTACACACCCACTTATTCCATCTTTCGCCAGTCTAGTCAACACTGTACAAAATGTGGCAGACAGATCTAATATAACAATGGCCACACGGTGCTCTATGTCTGCCAACATGAGAAGGTCATCTACCACCGAACACCAGAAATGTTTCAGTACTATCTCCTGGTGAGAAGCCAGACTGTATTATTCAAGGACCTGGTGTTGCTCCAAGAATCCAGGGATTAGACCATTGACATATTTTTCAAAAATATTTTGAGGAAACAATAAACCCAAGATCGAAAATTAGAGAGGACTGCTGTGTTAGCATAAGGTCTTTTTAACAGTTGGAGAATCAGAGATTTTCTCAATTTCTCAGGACCACACTAAAGATCTATTACACATTGTTAAAAGCAGCAATGCGAGTTCTGAAGCAACCTCTTTCCAGATCTGGGGAGGGATTGGGTCAAGTGGAGATCAAGACCTAATAGTACTGGTAATGTATTTAAATGACCCCTTTGCAATTTTCCAAATAACCCACACATGGGGACAGTCCTGAGGACTGTTCAACCATTTTAGTGAGCTTATCTTCAGCCACCACACACAACTCAGGAGCCCTAGGAGTAGAGTAGTGTGAATCAAACTTATTTCCCATCTAATTTTGTAGTGTCCTGTATATTGTGGACTATGGTATTACATATGGTCGAAATGTTATCCTAAATTAAATTGATAAATCGTTTACCATTTTTTGAGAGGTTTTAAATGACTGACATGCATGAAGGTGTTGTGAGAAATGGAACTTTTGATAATGTTTCTTTAGGAGATTTTTATTTCCAAAATGGTGTTCTTTGGTTTGAGAAACCAGTTTTGTGCATGACTTAAGAGCGGCCTTCTGCTCTACTTTAGCCTCTGCTAAATAATACTGACTCTAAACCTTCTCCTGCCTCTTACAGACACACTTGGCTTCCTTTATTATGTTTCTCAAAGAATTGATACTCCAAAGACTTATAGCAAATATGTGCATAGCATGAAACTTTCTAGTATAAACAGATGTGTGCAATCCCACATGAGCTCATTTTCTTCACTACATGAATAGAAAAGCCATAAGCTAAACAAAAAAAGCAGTTTGCCTTGCAGAGGGGGAATACAAGAAGGAAGAGAAATTATTTAACCTGTTTCAGGGCAATGATATTGTTACCCAGAACCCCTCTTTAGGTAACAATTATTTAGTGGAATGAGGGGTTGCAGAACCCCAAAGAGATTGCTATATGGACAAGGTTCGCCTGGTGCATCTTCCGATACTACATTGGTCCTACCTCTCTTGGTCAGTGGTGTGTTCAAGATGGGTTGTATTGATTCAGCCAAGTGCCCCATGGGTTGTGATAATGTGGGCACATTCTACCACACACTTTGGACCTGCCCACATATCCAAACCTTTTGGACAGGAATAGTAGAGACAATGACGGACGTGACAGGCCTACCTGTCCCGTTGAGGCCAAGTGGCTGCTATTGGGAGTGTTGGTGGAAGAGAAGTGGCCCAGTCACGTGCATACTTGGCTTAACATGGCGGCAGGGGTGACTAAGCACAATTTAGTCAGGCTATGGGGTCCAGACAGGACCCCAAAGGCCAGACACTGGAAGGATGACCTGGACTGGGGCCAGCTAGCAGAACAAGCAACCTACTGCTTCCGAGGCTGCCCACGAAAATTTGAAAAGATATGGGGTCCATGGAAACAATACCAGGGCATAAATGGCCATGTAGGGGAAGGCGAGGGTGAAATCACTACCACATAGCAGGCCGAGGCGTCGAGTTTGTAGCCTGATCCAGCTTGTCGGGAGACCACTCCAAGGGTACAGGGCAGGCTCAAATGTTGAATCTTGGCATGGAGAAGGCCCCCTGTGAGCGGCCCTTAAAGTATACATTGCATTGCTTATGATGACCTATTGATTAATAAAAAGAATTGTTAAAAAAAATATATATTTAAATGTGGCATATTCCCAAAAATATTCTAGACTTATCAATATCTGAGTTTGAACTACTCCACAAAGTATGTGAATGTATCCATAGATCCTAGACGGCTGTCAATGAAAACTAGTCTCCAAGAAATAACAAGGCGACATAACCTGGGAGTCTAATTAAGAGAGGGGGACCCCAAAAGCAAAATAGGGAACCGGTCTACGCGGGGTAAATAGCAATTACTAAAGAGGAAACCAAAAACCAGTCCAACTGATATATATTGGGGCCTAGAAAATAGGTCCCTGATAACAAACAGAACTAAACTGGAAAAGAATGAACAGATTAAATAACATGAAACACCCGACAAGGATTGTGGATATAAAAATATATATCTCTCATATTTATTTATTTTTTGATTGAATTATTATTTTCAATTTTTACAAAAATTCAATTGGGTTAATACATACATAAATATTAAACATATAATCGAAAAAGACTAGCACACATATATATATAAATCAAGAACATAGTTCAGTGCCCCACACGAGAATCTAATTCATGCACACACGCAATCATTCCAAACCACATTCAACACTACAATTCAGGTCAAAGATGGAACAAGATATCCTTAGGTGCTCAGATGGATGTTGTAGCTAATGTATCATCCAGAAGAAGCCAGGTGATACTCTAGGGAAAAAGAGGTCGACAAATCAAGCGCCAACGCGTGTTTCGGTATAGGACCCACAGGGGGGCCCCACCTTCATCAGGGCTTAGACCAAGGATAGTAGGGGGCAAGAACAAAGCTTAAAACTGGACCCTCGATATAGGAGTAGTGACGACAATATCAATCTGAGGAGGGTATGCACAAACGCAGTCATGCTTCAAAGGTAGTATCCAGACGTATTCATGTAAAAGAGGTTCGCTCAATCTGGTCGGAGTGTGGGCATTCAATGGGTGCGACAGTCAGGCACACCATACATTTATCAATCAGCAATGGCGCCGTACATAAAGGAGCGCAAGGACTTCAAAAAACTGGCCTCATGGAACTCAGGAACATAAATATACAAGGTCTCCAAAGTATAGGTGAGCGACCAATAACCAATAAAGTTGATGCTTCTGAGACGTCTCAGCAAAACATTAGCTGGTTAGGAGATCATAGTCCATAGAATCCTCTGTCCTGCAGCGACGGCAGAAAGACGGCGTCGGGGATACCTTCGCTCAGGTATCCCGACGCCTCTTCATTCTTTTCCAGTTCATTCTTTTCCAGTTTAGTTCTGTTTGTTATCAGGGACCTATTTTCTAGGCCCCAATATATATCAGTTGGAGCGGTTTTTGGTTTCCTCTTTAGTAATAACCTGGGAGTCTGTTAGACTTTCTATGAGTAAGAATGGGCCTGGATGGACACTATGAGTCAGTTATGCCTGCTGATAGAGGGGAATGCATGTTGCTTCTCCATTAATAGGCAGTCTGAGAACGAATAGTGAATCGCTTTGCCCGGTATATAGCTAAAGCCCACAAGAGCGAATGGAAACAAGAAAACTGTCTAGGGTTGAGCGGAGTTCTTGAGAGGACTGCCACTAATCGCTAAATAAAATTAACATTTGACCTACGGGTTAAAAGATTGAAATGCGAAAACCAACAAAACTCTCAATCTCCCTTTCTTATAAAAAAGCTACACTTGTGAATATTAGGTGAGTCGTCATCATCATTTTCTTTATTTTGGTTCATGAAAATCCATAAAAGGCAGCAATATACAAACAAAGAGAGATAAAATACATAAGACAAATACATATGTATGCATGTAAACACAATGAAAAAATTATAACAATGCTAAAAACAGTTTACAGCCCTCTTAACAGTGATATACAATTTTTTCTGCAATGTCCCTAAAATGCATCCTTAAACGTGAATTTTGTTGGACCTAAATACTGTATTGCTGTTCAAAATTTGACAATTGAAAAGACAACCGGGACACTAGCATTTGTTCTACATACTCTCAACGCTGTAATGTAGTCCTTGAGGCTCATCAATTTGCACAATGCTCTAATCCAGGGAGCATGTTGCTTAATATAAGATATGCAACAGAATAAAACATGTTCAATGGACTCTGGAACCTCACATCCCAAAGGACACAAATTTGAACTATCTTACCCTGTCTTCCAAAGGCAACTAAAAAAGGCTATCGGTAATGTACCTACCCTAAACTTGACAGAAGTGCCCTATGAAATGGTTTAGGAATCATCTCTAAGTTCATGCCGAACTCAGAGCCACATGTGAATGAAAGAAAGGCATCTGTCAGGCTACCGGAAGTAGAGAGTCAAAGTCATAGATGATTCAATTCAATTCAATTCAAGAGGTTTTATACAGCTCATGGCCACCCAGAAGGGCTTTCTAGTGCTATCCAGTATCAAGTGCAGAATGTGCTGATCTTATTTAACTAAATAAGGTGTTTTTTAGCAGTTTACTGAATTTACCTTCTGATTCTGTCTTCCTAGCATATGGCAGCGGGGAACAGCCATTACAACGCGGTTTGTACCACGCGCAGCTTTTACATCACATGCGTTACAACACATGCGATGTTACAACGCAATGCCATTACAAGGCAAGTCTTTACATCGACTTGCGCTAGATGGCGTGCTAACATTACAAATAGTGTAGTTTACTATCCCAACACCTTCCCTACTGTTACGTGGACTGGAGTTGGAATAGTAAATGACACTTTTCTAATGTTAGCACGCCACCTAGTGCAAGTCGATGTAAAGACTTGCGTTGTAATGGCATAGCGTTGTAACCTCGCATGCGTTGTAACGCATGCGATGTAACTGCACGCGTTGTAATGACACGCGTTGTAATGTCATACATCCTATGGCAGCAGCACGTTCCAAAGCTTAGGGTCAAGGACTACAAAGGAACTCCCTCCTCTCCTAGCTCTTTTAACTCTGGGTACCGCAAAAAACTGTGGCTCAGTAGAGCACAGAACTCTTGTCGGATTATGCAATGAGAGTAGGCTTTAAATTAACATAGGACCCCTTCTTTGCATAGCTTGATTAGCAATGCAAAGAGCTTTAAATTGAATTATTTTTATCACAGGTAGCCAGGGCAAAGTTACCAGGGCACAAATGTGTGAGTGATGTTAAAGAAGTTTTTAACAGAATGCGTGCAGCGGTATCTTGAATAACATGGAGCTTATTTATGACAGCTTTGGGACTTCCTAAATGTAAGGAAGTCCCTTATCCAAGTCTGGAAATGGTCAAATCTTGCACAACTACCCTACAAGATGGCTCTGGTAGCCATCTCAGAAGCTTTCCCAGGGACCTTAGCAGACCAAAACAAGTAGCTGGTAGTTTATTTTCTTGGGCTTCCATAGAAAGCTTGTTGGCAAGCCAAAATCCCAGGCTATTAACCTCGGACGTCAGAATGGGTTAACTGCCAAGAAAGTCCGTCCAGTTCAGCTCCAACCACCTTGTAGCGTTGCTCCCCATCACCTCTGTTTTTCCCCATTCAATTTGAGACTCCTTACTGCCATCCATTCTCCATCATGTTTAAGGTAATCATTAAGATGGATTGAGGTCACCTCAAACTGAGAGGAGAGGATAATCTGCGTATCATCAGCACATGATATCACAGAGAAGCCATACACCTTTATAATAGCTGCTAATAGGGTGACATACAGATTAAAAAAAGTGAGGCTCAGAGAGGAGCCCTGATGCACACCACATTCTAAAGAATTAGTTTTTGACTGTGAGACTTTTTCACAGACCTGAAAGGCTCTGTTTTAGAAGAAGGAGGTAAGCCATTTAGGAGCTATTCTGGTGATACCTGCTTCCTCCAGCTATTTAACAAACACTGGGTGGGAAACAGTGTCAAAAGCCGTGCTCAAATCCAACAGAATCAAGGCAGCTGTCCGAGCTTGATATAAGATCGCTTTAAGTCCTTCCATGGCTGCCAACAGGGCAGTCTCCGTGCTACTGCCAGGTCTAAAACCCGTCTCAGATTGATGTAAATTGCCATTTGTTTCCAAATATAAGGAAAGATATTTGTAAACAATTGTTTCCAGCTTTTTACTGGGACTGGGAAGGAGGGAAATAGGGCAATAATGTTTGCATTTTAGCGGGTCAGACAAAGTTTTCTTTAATAATGGCTTCACAATTGCATGATTCCATATTGAAGGAACCATCGCGGATTGGAGTTAAAAATTAAATATAACCTCAAAATAGCAATCCCTGCTTTACACGCCTTTGAACATAATTCATGGTGGGGCAGGTTCCTGCTGGGAGCCATATTTTAGAGATTTAAAAATCTCCTAGGTGTCATTCTGAGTCTTCTCAGAAAAAATTCTCAGGTTGAAAGGCCTTGGTTGGGGGGGGGGGGGTGCGGTTTGCATGATCCATTGTCTCCTTTCAGAATGAAGAGAATATTATCAACTTTCTCCCTAAAAAAATCAGCTAGAGTATTGCACCAAGCGTCTGTTGGAGGAGGGCTGGATCTACTCCTTATGGGTTTCATCAGGCTATTAATCAGAGTGTATAGTTGTTTTGCCGAATTTTCTGCGGTGTCAAGCTTGAAACGCAACCTACTTAGTTCTAGTCTCCCATATGGCATAATGATTTCTCTTTAGTGCCTTCTTATAGCTGTCTTTTCTTGTTGCATCATAAGTTTTCCTCCAGGTCCTTTCTGATTCTTTAAATATCTTTTTCATTTCTAAACATTCTGGCGTGAACTATGGTGCCCTTCCTTCTAGACGTTTAACAATTTGTTGTTTTAAAGGTGCCAGGCTGTTTAGGGCAGTCAGTAGAAATGCCTTGGAACAGCTATATCTGCTGGAACTTTCTCCTGTCATTTCATGGATAGAAAAGTTTAGCATGTTCTGCCATAATTGTGGGTCCAACTTAGCCCAGTTCCATTTAAGTTTGGACTGATTAAGTATCCTGGCCTTATCACTTGAACTCCTGAGTTGGAAAGGAATACGTTTGTGGTCTGACCATAAAATCTGTAGTGGGTCTTTTACAATCATTTCAGATATATTGGAGAAAGTAGAGTCCAGTAAATGACTTTGCTTATGATTAGGGGCTTTAACCCGTTGTTTCAGTTGAACCACATCTAGGTCCATCATAAAGTTTTTGGACACTTCACAGTCCGCCTTTTCTAAGTGAAGATTAAGATCCCCTAGCGCTGCAAAGTTGGCAGTCCTGAAACTATCCTCAGCCACAATCTCAGGAAAAAATTGCGTGAACTGAATGGCAGAGACCGGGTGGCAATATATTAAAAGGCCCGAAAATGTGAAAGTGGGGGATAATTCCATAGTGAATAGCAAACGTTCACACCCAGGGAGTGCCATAGAATCACATTTTCATTTAAGCCCATCTTTGTAAATTATAGCTACTCCCCCTCCCCTTTTGTTTTCTTCCCCATCACATCTGGCTATTGTATAGCCCTGGGCAAGGGTTACTGCAATGTCAGGCATGGAGTCTTCTTGAAGCCAGGTTTCAGTGAGAAACATGCCTTCTGGTTTCTTATTTTTCAGAAAAGAGAGAAAATCTAGGCTATGTTATGGTTACAATCTGCCATTACGTGGGTATAGCTGCCAGACCTTTCTGTTTCCCTCTTCTCCATAGGGCAGTGTTTGGCCCGACTAGGATCAGGATTTACCACAGTCATTTTGCAATCCCCACAGGTCAGGTCATGATTTCAAGGGTTAATAGTGGGTTTACATGCTTTATCTTTTGTGGACTTAAACATGCAAAACTCCTGTCGTGAATAGCTACTCAAAAAGGCGTCTGGCACCTCAGGGATTTACTGCTAGTCAACCAGTGAGTAGAGCCTGTACCTAAGCTAGCTAAATGACAGCATGTATCTGAGTTAGCTAGATGACACACTAACATATTGATAGCCATAAAAAACAATATTTTCTCAAAATGGACTTTTGTAAATTTTTATTTTGTTCTTGTAATAAAGCAACAGCAAATGAACATTATTAAATTTGGTGCTAAAGCAAAGAGCGGTTGTCAAGAAATTATACCTGAATAGAAAAGCAAAAAGACAGCATTACAACATGCACAGTCATGAGGTGTATTGCATCACATGTAAGCTCACATTACCACATGTATACTCAGCTTGCACATCACAATTGCACATTGCCCAGATAATTGCCATGGTCTCCAGTTTCATGTTCAGCTGGTCATGCCATATCTTCTCAGATGGGAGCCCAAACAGCTCTTGGCCTAGATATCTTTGGTTGCTGTGCCACATATATTTCTGCATGTGTATTGCAAGATGACACACTTCTCAGCCAAATATTACCTGATGGGAGTTGGCCACTAAGCCAGTGATTGGCTACCTCCTTTTTTAGCTAGCACGCAGGATTACTACCAATCGTCCCACCTGTTTGGAAATACCTGCAACAAAGTCCAGTAGGGCCACATCGATGGATGCTCACATAATATGAGTAACTAGTTGAGAGATCATGCGCAGTATCTCCAACCAAAATGCAGCTATATTTGTACACCAACATGCCAAATGCACAACATCTGCCTGTGGGAAGACACATCTGTGACGACTATGTGTTCTAAGGAGATCAATGTGGTGCAGTTTCCTTGGAGTGAAATTTAGTCTAGGGAAAAATTTAAAATGTACTAGCTTATGATGATAGTTTAATAAATATTATGCAGAGCTGTGCATGCAAAAAAAACACTTATGCACATCCCACAATTCACCTGAATCCTCTCCCAAAGACTCATGGCCGGTATATTAGCCAGTGATGGTTCATTCACCATGCTATAGAGTTGCGACACCCAGCCTCTACTGTACGGCAAAGGGACTACTTTAGTGGATCTTGTGTTTCCTTCAGAAACCTACTTTACTATACCCTTACCACCCATCTTAGGGGCTTATTTACAAGCCGATTGCACCGCCGCTGTGTTACATTTGTTGACACACCGGTAGTGCAGTGTGCCTGCCCATATTTACAAGGCCATGTAAAGTCACCCTGTGTGACTTTTCATGGCCTTGTAAATTTGAGCCCCTTTCATGCATCACTCTGCGTGAAAGGGGCTTTCCATGGGTGTTGCTGTGGGTGTTACCACACAATATCCATGTAACTTGACACATTCCCAGATTTACAAAGCGTTGTAAACCTAGGAATGCATCAGGACCCTACACCTCCCCAAGGAAGGCGTAGGAGTGGCGCAACGAAGAAAAATATTTTTATTTCTCCTCATATTTTGCTTTTTCTATGTGTGCTGTATTCTGTAGCACACATTAAAGGACCAAAACGCCATTAAAGATTATTTTCGTGTTGGAAGGTGTCCCTTCCTGCAAAACAACAGTCCTCCCTGCAATGCAGGCACCCTTACACCATGGAGCAAGGGTGTCTGTGTTTGCACACAGCTGATGTATGTGCGCTGGCGCAGGAGAGAAGGACAGGAATGCACCATATCTTTTAGATATGGCGCATTCCTTCCCTTTTATTTTGATGCATAGCAGCACAGCAGGAAGGCTTGCTGTGCTGCTGTGTGTTAAAATATAGTAAACCAATCAATCAGAGGATTGGTAAAGCGCGACTACTCACCCAAACGGATCTCATGGTGCTGGGGGGCGGGGGGGGGGCAGCTCCTGGGAGTTCATGGTGTTTCATTGCAGAGGCAGGTTGTGAGGTCCTTAAAGAACTTGGGGTGTGTTGGTGTCTGTCATAGGTGGAGAGGGAGGGAGTTCCATTCCTTGGCCGCGAGGAGGGAGAAGGAGTGTCCTCCTGTGCTGGTCTTGTTGATGCCTGGTACTGTTGCAAGGGAGAGCTGGGCTGAGCTGAGGGATCTTTGGGGTGCATGGAATGAGAGGCAGTGGTTCATGCAGGCGGGTCCAGTGTTGTGGAGGGCCTTGTGGGCGTTGGTGAGAAGCTTGAAAGTGATTCTCTTCTCGACGGGGAGCCAGTGCAGTGTTCGTAGGTGTTGGCTGATGTGGTCGTGGCACGGTAGGTTGAGGACTAGTCTGGCGGCGGCATTCGGACGTTCTGGAATTTGCAAATGAGGTTCCTGTAAATGAGACCCTTAGTCTATAATATGTGAATATGTGAAGTGCACTGGAACTGCATTTGCTTTTGAATTCCTCTAATGAACTGAAGATCGCTTCAGTGTAAACATACCCTAAAGTGATCATGTCATGAAAACTAAGGGTGAATTTTACCATTTTCTCTGCAGTCAACAGAAATGCCGGGTTATGTAATAGGGGCACGCATTGTGTATATTGTCTTCGGCCCATTGCATATAGTCATTTGCCTCCAGGCTTTGCTATTAACAATCATGCTGATCCCCTCTTTGGGGTATGTAATGTGTCTGAATATGCAGGTCTGTAGAATCCCAGTTTCAATTCTGTCAGATTCCCCCACCATGTGTGGTAGAGGGGCTGGGGAGGTACCATTATAATGTAATTGAGGCCTGTGCCACAAGGTAATACCTCTCAGTATCTGATACAGCAACTTCATCACTATCGCAAACTGCAACGGTGATAGGAGACATCCCTGTCTGGGGTTTAATAGTAAAATATTTATTTTTATTCATGCTGCCTGGTATGTATATAACAGATTTATTTCCTTAAGCATGTGTGCACCCAGACCCATGCTATGAAGGACAATAATCATGAGTAAACAATCTAATGATTCAAATGTCTTTTCAGCATCTAAATTCTGGATTTAACAGATACAGTTTAAGAAATAACGTGCAAATGTTTAGGGCAGTAGATCTAGAAGTTATGAATTCTGTCCGACCTTTTTATAACAAGCAACAATGTACTGGGAATTACTCTAGCAAGTATTTTACTATCCAAGTTAAAGAGTAAAAGGGAACAATATGCCTTAGCTTACAAGGTGTACTTGCCTGGTTTCAGTAGCGTGATAATGATGTTTTCACTGGTGGCTAAAGGGAATCTGACCATTAGACATGCTTCGTTGTATATTTGCAGCAGGTACAGTGCCAGCAGTTCTGTGTCCATTCTCATCTGTTATACTCGATATGATGGTATTCTTGGGATTGTCTGTTAGTAGCCAGGCTAGTGTTGTGCTTTGCTACTCACCCTCTCCCTATTTCGCTTAGCACAGACCTCTCGATCGTGTAGGCTGGCTTCCCTCGCAGCAGTAACTTGTGACAACAACAACATCAGGCTTAGCTCACTTTGTATATCTTCGTTATCTGTCACCAGGTTAGTGGAATTTATAAGAGTGCTCGAATGCCCATAGGCTTCTTGGTGCTTGCTGTGACACCATCAAGAAGATCCGAGAGGGTAATTAAACTATTCTGCCTTGAACAACCAAGTTTGCAAAGCCTTCTTAAACATCAGTAGATTAGGCATGGCTCTAATTTGCAGGGGAAGAGAGTTCCAATGCTTTGCTGCTCCAATTACAAAATTTCTTCCACCCCAGAAACATCTTTCAAACCTGGGGACCATCTCACATTTGGCGGTTGTGGACTGTAATGTTCTACCTCGGACGTGCCAACTGAAACTGTTTTGAAGAAAAAGTGGACCTTGATTGTGTGATGATTTATAGGCAGTACATAGAGCCTTGAAGATAATGCTCTGTCTTACTCGCAGCCAGTGGAACCTCCTGATTGCTTTAGACACTGACTGATATTTTGGAATTTTCAACAAAAATCTTACTGTGGCATTTTGGAGGATTTGTAGCCTGCTCAGTAGGTACTGATGCCAATTTAGATACAGTCAATTACAGTAGTCTATTTTAGGAAGTACTACTGAGCAGACTACTGTATTTTGGAGATCTAAGGGGATAACAGGTTGGATCTTTTTTATGTTCCTTAACAAATAAAATGAAGAAGATGTCACTGCGTTGACTTAAACAGTAAAAGTGAGTTTATTATTTATTACTACACCTAAGTTCCGGGCTTTGGTAACCAGTGATGCAGTACACCTAGATCTTGCGACCACCAATTAGGGGTCCAAACTGATGAATGAGAGCAAAATAACAAATCCTCCCGTTTTCTCTGGAGTTTAGTTTCAAACAGTTCCTACTCATCCAGGTACTCACAGCCACCATTCATGTCCTCCCGGTCGCTGAGCTTGTTTTCTAGCATGTTCACTTAGCCTCTCACAGTTTTGAAAATGCCCTCTGTCTTCACTCTGCACACCCCTCTGATAACAAAATTGAGGGCTTCCCACAGGGTGGCATAGGTGTTCACTGAATTTGCGTTAAGTTTAAAATATTCCCTAATGGCATTTGCCACCTCAGATTCCATATCCTTGTATGCAGCAGAGGAAAGTCCAACTGCCTTGTCCATTCACCAGGGAAGGGATTGCAAGCATGAGCAGTACAGGTGAGTGGTCAGATAACATGAGGAGCAAACATGCTAAAGTAGTGACCCACTAAAGATCAGATGAATAACATAGCAAAAAGTCAATCCTTGAACGTGAAATATATACTTTGGAGTAGAATGAATACATCTCTTTATCTTCATATTTCCCGTCCTTTATGTCTTCCAGGTCTAATATTTCTAAGTAAAATTTTAGGGCATTGCATATAATCTTCTAGGTTGCCTTTTTTTTTTACAATATCTGTCTTTATGTGAGTGTAAAACTAAGTTATCATTGCCCCAAAGTAATTCTTTGGCTATATATTGCCGACATGTATCAGTGATTTCATGAAACACACCCAGAACTGAAGTGTTGGGGCCTTACACAATCAATAGTGATAGGCTGGTCAATAAATGCCTCCATCCCAATTACGTATTTTCTCGCGGGATTGCATATTGCCTGCTTGTGTTTATAATCAATTGTTCTTACGCAGACATAAGAGCCACATGATGCAAAGTAGTTTTGTTGGCCCTATTTGCCTCTGTAGCTTCACAGTTCACTGTCCTGGAGGCAAGTTTACTACAGAAGCACCACTTTGACATTGTTCCCTTCATGGTAAGAATGGTCTAGTCTAATCTTTCTTAGAGAGTTAAGCCCTCTAACATTCTACGACATACACTTGATTGGATCATATATTTATGTGTCAGACACTCTATTGATGTACATTATCCACCTAGGCATGTACGTTCTCTGTCATGAATTAGGACCTGTCTAAGCATTTGTAGTTTTTTTCTATGCATTTATGGGTTCTGGCAGCACACTTTATATTTATTTTCCAGTAAAGCTGCATTCTTTTTTTTCACCCCCATTCCACATCCCACCCACATTGATCATGTGTTACTCTAGTGAATCACTGTATCCTTACATAACACCTATTGGGCATATAAAGTAATAAGAAAATAAAACTTCCTCCTCCCCAACACCTGACCTTTCATCAAGCAAGTTGTGGCTGACTTCCATGTGTCTATCAAGGTTATATGGTTATATACTAAAATTCTAACCAGATAAAAAGCATGAGGCTGCAGCTCAATTCAATACACAGAAGAATGCAGAAGAATCCCAAAATGACAAAGAAACAGGGCATCGATGTCTCTGCAGTAGAGTTCCTCCTGGTGCGCAACATTCAGTCATTTTTGTCTGGATTCTCGGGCGATTCTGACTCATAGATGTGCACACCACTTTTCTGTAATTCTCTTCACCTTGCTGGTCTTGTATTTTTTTCTTGACAGTTTGGATAGGATGCTAAGACCCCCGCACCTGTATTGCAAAATCAGGGGAGAAGGTGGTCCATGAGCCCTCATAGGTTATCTCTCCTTTTTCACGAGGCAATCTCAGTACAGTATCTCTATCTCAAGAGATTAGGATACGTGCACTGAACAGGTCGGGTGTGATCACAAACCTTAGCAAGGTGTTAGTGATCTATGGGCTGTCTCTATGAGGATTTGTTTTCTTTGTCAAATATACTGAGAAGGAGGAATTCCAAGCATTCTGACATGTTGGTAGTGTTTGTGGATTTCGTGCCTCCAAGTATGCAAATATTATTGCTCCATGAGAGAGCTTCAATGTCCTCATTCTTTTGCCTAACCCTCTCCAGTTGTTTGTTCATCACTGAGACCTTTAGGGATACCATTTGTTAGACATAGCATCCTTGGCGTGGCTTCCCTCCTAACTTTTTGCCTTCAAACCTCCTGCTTTGCCTACTTTGTTTTTGCTGATTTAGGACTCTGGCCAGTTTACCACTGCTAACCAGTGCTAAAGTGGTTGTGCTCTCTTTGTAAAACATGGAGAAATTGACTTATAGCCAATTAGCATATTTAATTTACTTGTTAGTCCCTAATGAAGTGGCACTACCTGTGCCCATGGCCTGTAAATTAGATCCTACTAGTGGGCCTGCAGCACTGATTGTGCCACCCACTTAATTAGCACTCAAAACATGTCTCACACCTGCCATTGCAGCCTGTGTATGCAGTTTTTAAACTGTCAGGTCGACCTTGCGAAATAAACCTTTTGACAGTGCCCAAAATTTCCTTTTTTATACATATAAGTCACCCCTATGGTAGGCTCTGGACAGCCCAGAGGGCAGGGTGCAATGTATGTTGAAAGTCAAGCATGAAGTTTTAAGACTTACATGTCCTGGTAGTAAAAAACTCTTAAATCTGTTTTCACTACTGGAAGGCATACCTCTCCCATAGGTTGAAGTTACCTTATTACATGTAATAAGCTGTAACTTCCAAATGGGAACATGTAACCAGTTGATGTTTGGTTTCTTTGGCATTGAAATTAAAAAATCCTGACTTAAGGTGAAGTTAGATTTCAAAATAAATTTTTGAAAATGCCACTTTCAGAAAGTTGTCATTTTATCCCCTTGGCCATTTGGTGCCTACAGCCTGTCTCTGGCTCACATAACTGGGTGCTGTTGACAGTTGGGCTTTGCACATACCTCCTAGACAGCCACACACAATAGGGATCTTGGGTGTTCCTGGATGGGTCATCACTGGCAGGATGGGAGGAGGAGGAGCTGGATACAGCCCCACTTACACCTGCATAGGTTATATTCTGCTTCAAAACAAAGGAGTGCATACCCCCTGTAGTTAGTCTGGAGTTGGGGCAGGAAAGGCAGAGCTTCTTTGCACTTCAAAGGCAAGCTTCTGGAAGCGTCTCCCACTTTAAATGCACTACTTGGTAAAGCTATTGGACCCAAACAGCACACTTCTGGGCCTGTGGAAACTCTGCCAGGAAGAAGCAATGCTGTGCTGCTGCAAAGACTGACACTCTGCAAGACTGCTGCTCTGTTATGCTGTGTTGACCTGCTGCCTGCTGCTCTCTTGCCTGGGTGAGAAGGACTAAACCTGCATCTGTTGAACCCAATAGTCTAAGGTGACTCTAAGAGCTAGTTTGCTGGCTGTTGTTGGACAAAAGGCTCCAACAACCTCGACCCCAACACCAGGTCGCGAACATCTGTGAGTTCAAGTGGTGCCAATACAGTCTTGGACCCTTGGAAGTGGGCCTAAGGTGTTCTGACAGCCCTGTGGATCCAGAGGAACTGAAGCATCTTCTCTGCTGTGCGACACAACCCCAAGCAGAACTACACATTGTCACCTCTGTGTGGGTTTTCCCCATTGCAAATGCCTGCATTGCAAGCCTCATCAGAAACTACCACTGCATCCTCGGCACAGGCCCTCACTTCCCTTGTCAATGGCAGCATGGATGACAGCGGCTTACTTTGCATAGCAGTCTTGCAGCTCCACGAAACCAACACGTCGCCCCGACAGTGAGATTCATTTTCGATGCAGGACTTCGCATCGCAAGCCCCCATCAATGGGATTTTAAATGACACTGCAGGCCCTTGCATCGTAGCATTGCCGCATCTCGAAACTGACACTTGGCTGCAGCTGCGCTGTACTTTGTTCATCAGGACTAACTGGGTCCCTGTAGGTGGCCCATGCTCCATCACGGTTGACCTGAACTTGTGACTTTGTCCTGGTCTGACGCGGCCAGATATCCACAATCAGAGCTTTTGGGTGCTATTTGTACTAAATACTTTAAAACTGCTTATCTTACATTCTACAGATAGGATTTTTATAATTTTGGTCTTGTTTTATTTATTGAAGATACCTTTATTTTTCTAACCTTGTGTGAGATCCTTTTTGTGTGGTGTTTTCACTTTATTACTGTTTGAAGTGTTGCACAAATAGTTTACACATTGCCTCTGAATTAATCCTAACTGCTCTGTGCCAAGCTACCCGAGGGTTGAGCACAGGTTAATTTAGGGTTGGATTGTGCTGCACCCTAACAAGGTTTGTGGTTGCTAATTGACTAGGGCTCACACCCCGTCAACCAACAACCCCATTTCTCACACCACCCTTGCACCATCCTCTGTTTGAGACTCTCCTTGCAGCTTTATCCATTCTGGTTGCTTGTCTGTCCATTCTCTTACTCAGCTGGTCCATTCTTACTGATAGTGTGCCAATTTTATCATCTATTGCTTGCAAGCTGTGCTTCATGTCCTACAGTGTACTTTTTACATCTTGCTCCTGTGATTGCTCTTCAGTGCCTGCATCACTGTTCTCTTGCCTAGACATTTCTCGTTGTGTGCCACATGCCTTCCTTTTAGACTCAAATGTAAGTCTGGTTTGTCTGTCAGTCTTATCCAGGTTGATCAAGCAGTTTGAGTGCAATCTCAGCATGTGCTCCTATTTGTTGTGAGCTGCCCTCTCCAATATGCACAGCAGTGTTCCAGTGCAGCAGTGGACTGAGCAGCAGGCAATATTGTATCTCTGTCACAGGCTCAGTAGTCTATGGTAACGTGCATATATTGTCATCTGCTCTAGCCTCCACAGTCCCCAGCTGTGCTGCGTGTACCGAGAGTCAGGCACAGCAGCATACAAATTCACCTCTTAGATCAGTACTCACTTTTATTCAGATTTGTTTTTGATGTTGGCTTCCACAACTTTGCAGTCACTGGGCTCCAGTGAGCCCTGTGGGGCATGCCTTGCCTGTGCGGGACCCTCTTCACTGAACACCATCTGCCCAGGTGACCTTTCTGGAGCACCGCTTCATCTGGCAGCCTCCTCCTTATGAGACCAGTGTTGTACCGGTACACATCTCTCGACGCCGATCAGAAGGATCAGAGGGGTGCTCTGCCTCACATGCCTGGGTCATGAATTCAGTGCAGCACACTCCTGGCAAGCTGACACAGCACAACACACCACAGTGTCTACTTTAGCACAGCAGTGGGTTAGCCAGGCCAAAACCTTGTCCAGGGAATCTGGGTCCCACAATGGTAGCCTCACAGGGGCCAAATCCTGGGTTCACACTTCTGGATGCCAAGGATAATTGAGGGATTTTGATGGAGGCATTCGGAGTTTGCTGAAGAGACAACCATTTTTGTTCACGGCTAGCTCTGCTCCCTATCAGACTTTGTGAGTTGAAGGACCTCATGTAATAAGAATAGATTTGCAAAGATTGGTTTCCGATTGCACACCAACTTTTTTCAAACCACTTCTGATTTTGAAAACCAACCTATGTAGGTCAGTTCACACAATACTGAATCACTGTGGGGGTTGCAGAACGACCTGTCTAATAGATAATAATTAGTCAGGTCATAAATTGTGGCCTGCTGCATTTTTGACTTTACCATGTCAATGTATTATGGTCAGCTTCCAATATGTCCTTTTAACAGATCATAGTCACTATCGAGCACGCCTAGATAGCACTTTGGCAGTTTAAAATATTCCCAGTTAGCACATGTTGGCCAGTTTCAGAACTGAGAGTCAACACCTATGCTGACAAAATAGCCCAGTTTTCATTTTTGTGCAATCTTGATTGCTTTAAAGTAGCATCCTGCAGAAGGGATCCCTCCCCACCATATGACTCACGGTGTTGTATTATGAACAGTTTCTTGGGTGCTTAGTGAGCATGTGTGCTTCTGAACCCCAAGGACACTTTTGTTTTATAAAAAGAGGTCCAAGGGACCCCAAGCATCACCTGCAGGGTTGCCGCGTGCACAGTGAAAGGCAGAACAGCCGCTTCAAACAGCTGGTGTGCCTTTCACTAATGTGCTTTTTCCACTGCAGGTGCAGATTCCCCAGCATCGGAACAATGCATATGCTCCTATACTGTTTTTTTACCCGGTTTCCGCCTGTTGCACATATTTAAGCGTGCGGCACAGAAGGGGACAGTGCACAGTTTTTAAATTTTGCCTACTCATTGCTAGTGCTGTGCTTGTGAAATTTATTGTATTTAATATAAATATTAAAAGGGGTTTACATCCCACCCTTACTTTTCATTGATTCGTGTGCTTGCCACTTATTTGTCCCTCCCTTCTATTGGTTCTAGCATGTCTTTTCCTGCTGTTTCTAGTGTGTTACTCTCATCAGTGTCCCGTGACCCAAGTACTCCTTTTCATCTGTGTTGGTAGGTGGAACTTCTTTTATTTGTTTACCGCATTTTTTGTTTACGTTTACCTAATCTCTTCACCCACACATTTGAAGCGTGCTTGTCATCTGGATGTTTTTCAGTTTGAACGATGTCTTTGATGTAATCTTTATGTGTTGGTACGCTCTTCAAGCTTGCCTGTACAGGATGTTGAGCCGATGCCAAGACTCAAATCTGGCTCCCCTGCTCACTGGTCAGCAGTTTTGGCTGGTATGTCACATTTTCTGTCCTACCCCATTTCTTCTTTTTTTGGTACTTATGCTATATGGTTTTATACACATTTCAACACAATTTCAAGCTGGTTTATTGTGCAGCATGGCATTAAACAGAAATAATGTTTTGCCTCCCATCAATCCACCTGGAAAAAAACAATTTACGTTTGACCATTAACTGTCACCCTTCAGCACATGCAGCAGACCACCCTGGATTGTGATCAGGTCTTACATTGCCCTCAGCCGGTGGTTGTTTTGTCCACTCCTTGTTCAATCACCCCATCCATGCAGGGATGGTAAATGGAGTTAAGGGAGAGGACCATGAAAAGAGCGATCTTAGGGCATCTTTTTATTTCACATAAAATTACTTCTGTTATTTTTGCTTCTTTTCTAAAATTGTACAGTACGGAAAGTTTCGTGAACCACTCGTGTCATCTGCACACAATTACCTTCTGTACACGTATGTAAAATAAACAGCAGCACCTTTTAACCACAATGCCTAGCTTAATGGCTATAAGCATATGGAACCTCTCTAGTGACTATTTAAGGTCTGCACGAGATAAATGAATGAGATTTAAAACAGGTCACACAGCTATAACCAAAGCTATAACCTCTAGTAATGAAAGTAGAGAAGGACACTGTTCCCTTCCTTACTCCCTGAATGAGAGAACTTGGTTTTGATTAGTTTGATAAGCATTCCCGATGCACTACAGTACCAGAGCTTCGTTCATTTTTCTTTTGGCGAATTTGCTCTCGGTAAAAATGAACGTTAAAATAGCCTTTATTTGTGCAGCGCCCCAAGCACTTGAGGCTCAAGATCACCCAGTTTTCGGTGGAGAGTTCAGGAGATAAGACTTGGTTGAATCATCCGATCTTTATGTTTCTTGGCAGCAGAGCTTTCTACTGCAGCTTACCAGAGAGTGCAGTTACACTACCGTTTAACAGCCCTCCTATACTCACTGATTACTGTAATTTTGAATTTAGGGAATACATTCATTGTCGCCCATACAGTCGAATATACTCTTAGCATGTCCTTTTATGCAGTCAAGAGTCAGATATTTTCATAACCCCTGTATTGTTAGACCAGGTGTCTCCAACCACTCCATTGCGAGCTACCAGTGGCTCTCAGACACCTTCAGAGTAGCTCGCAGCCTTAAGTTCAGATGCATAGGGTCACATTTTTAGGTTTTGATACAAATCTTAAATGGAGCTTACATCCTGCCCTATCGTTCCAGTGTCGCATTCCAGTTCGACGCATGCCCGTCCCTCCCATCACCTAGCTCCTGTCGCGGCATTCCCCTTGTCTCTTTCCTCTCTGTAGCCGACTCCACCTGGCCTTGTTTTAAACAAACGTGGCTCAAGGCAGAGCGTCAACCCCCACTTGCTCCACCCTCCCGTGTCATCACGCTCGGTTTTCCTGTACTTCCACCGGTGATTACATTCCAGAAATGCTGTTTAGGAGATAGCTTAGAGGGTTTGGAATGTGCTGTATAGACTGACTAGTATCCAACAATCTACCTTTCAAAGGTCAGTAAACTGAATAGTGAAATAGTGGTAAGGATCCAAAGCAGTCAGCCACTCATCAAGCATACACTCCATTCTTCTTCCTTCTCACACACACCCCCCCACACACACACACACTATAGACAATTAATACCATTTTGTTTTGCAAACCTGTGCTCATTTGAAGCGTGATTGCCATCATTTTTGTTTGTGAGATGTCTTTTATTTCATCTTATGTTAGCACGCATTTCAAGTGTGCTTTTACAGGATATAGAGCAAAAAGTGTTAAGGATCCAAAGCAGTGAGCCACTCATCAAGCATACACTCTGTTCTTCTTCCTTGCACTCTGTCTCACACACACGCACACACACACACACACACACACACGCTATAGACAATTAATACCATTTTGTGTTGTAAAACTCTTTTAACACCGACAGCCAGCTCCTGTATTAAAACTATTGCATTTTCCTATTCATCTCCTGCAATGGTTAAAAAGTTGCAACACAAAAATGCTCTCAACATTCAGACAAACATATAACATTCTTGTTAGGATTTGCCTGCACAGCGCTTGTGTTGTGCTTGTTTGGTTTGTCCTCCACCCTTTGCCTAATGTCCCTGCAACTGCACACATTTCAAACGTGCATGGGCACAGCATGTCTTTTTTTCTTTGTCCTCCCCCTTTTCCTAATCTCCCACATTATATTACCACAAGTTACTGCACAATATATTGAGTTTCTCAATAAACAAGTCATTACTTTTTATGGTGTTTCAGTAACTCATATTGCACAACTACTCACCAAGCTAAAACTTACAAAAACAACAAAAAATATTGTTAATCACATTGACGAAACCTAATGCAATGTGTGGTATCTCCATGTCTTTGCCATACATTTGCTCTTTATTTATATGTCCCCTGCTGCTCAGCCAGTGTGAGTGTGAGGTAATAGAATGCTAATGTGTGCAAGGTTTAAGTGTCAGTTGACTTGCGTGGGCTAAGCAGCAAGGATGCTGCCCACGGTGGGGTTTCCTTACTACCATCTTTACCTGTATCCTGAGACTCCTACCTTGTGAATATATCTTATCCTGTTTCATTATCCTACTGGCCACCCTGCTTCTTTATTTACCACAATGGCGACGAGGGGAAAAGGGACCTAGAGTGAAGAAAAGGCCAATGCTGCAACTGGGGAGGAGAGAAGATTGAAACTGGAGTGTAACTATATCCACACAAGAGGCTAAGGAGAAATCAAGAGGATTACTAATAAAATCATATTGAAGCCTGTCAAATAAATGCACCTGGTAGCCCCACAGTTGTCTATTTCCACTAGCCAGTCTACAGCCCAGGGCATTTGAACAGGCATGCAGAGGATTGAAGTAACTGTTTTTTGCATTTAAAATCGTACTGCGCTCTGAACCGATGGCATGTTAGTGTTGGATCTGTTTGGGTGGACACCTACGTGATTCTACCGACTGGACTTGTCAACCGTGCCTGATATATCAAGAAGCTGCGGTAGATTCAGGTTTATTTGGAGTTTCATTCTACGGTCTACAATGTGCTTAAGTATGGACTGATGGATCCTTGTAGGTTATGAATATAATGCGTGTTGTATTAGGGCCTGATGTGCATATTCTATCCTTCTCTACTTTAATGACTGATGCTGAACTCCTGCCCTCTCTTCTCTGCGGTGCTCAGCCTGCAGTATGATTAAGTGAAAATAAAGGGACCCAGAATCATAACTTTTTGAACTGTGGCAAACTATGCTTAGGGTCCAGTGTTATATTTTGGGCACAGTCAATATCTCTTGGTCTGCATAGATCAGATATATATGTTCTCTTGTTTCTCCAGTTAGAGCCTGATATTCAATTGTGAGGTAATGGAAAATCTTGATTTCTGGAATATGTGCTAAATCTGGAAGACAATACACCCATGCAATTGCCTCTACCATACTTTCCCGATGTTAGAGCAAATTCCACCTGTGCATTCTGCTCCAGAAAACCTGACTTTCAGTTGCCATTCAACTCTAAATCAACAGTAGCAACAGAAGTATTACAACAAAGTAGCACACTGGCCATGTTAGATACATTTGAATTTTGAGAAAATATCTTATTCCACAATCATCTTACTGGCACATTTTTTCATGCAACTGGTGGGCCAGTCCAGGTAATTTATAATGTGATAGTTACTATTTTTTGGCAGCCTTGTTGACCTGTCATTGAGGCAGGCCAGCATAATATTAGTGGGGCTGCACGGATTTTTAGAAGGGAATGCAGGGGCTGCAGAATAAATCACCAAGGCCTGCCCAACAGACCTCCAACTTCTATAGAGGTGCAAAAAAATTAAAGGTATGAAAAGCAAACTAAAATGCGGAAATGCCCAGAGTAGATCTGATTTCCCACGGGAGCTAGGAAAATTGAGAGGCTGGAAGTGTGTGTCTTTTTAAGTAGTTGACTAGATAGTGGAAAATGAGCCGGAGGTCTGGAAGGTGACAGGATAGCAAAGGAGAAAGAGCATTCTACCCCAAAACTTTGTGAACAAAAGTCCAAATAGGTCACAAAATGGCAATCCAAAAATCAGCAAACTATTGCCACAATATCTATGACTGTCTAATATGAATACAATAAGAACTGCTGTAAGTAAACAGGCACTTATTTTAATTTAGTCAGATTTTCTGACCTCTAGCTTTATGCACACTGTCCGTCACCCCAAATACTTTGAGGACACTCACCCGTATTTACACACCCATGGACACATTACTGTGATTTCATAAAGAACCATTTTTAGAGTGGTATGAGGCTGGGAGGCGTCACATAATGTACTAGAAGCGTTAGCATTTTCAAGATGGAGCAAAAGCCAAATGTAAAGACATTACTCAATAAAAGCTTTCCCAAACCACTCAACTACATCCAAGTTAGTAAACTATGTTCTCCAACAGTTGCGTAACTCAACATTCAGCTGCTTGTGGTGGTCCCTGCGTTTACCTCCCGCGGCGGGTGCATGTAAGCCCACGATGTCCGCAGGTAGGAGACGCCCCCAAAACGTGTGCCGCCTTGGGCAGGCTGCCCCAGACTCCCTTCCTACGCCACTGTTCTCCAACCTGCCCCTTTTGACCTTCTCATTGTTAATCCAGGACAATCTTGCACACAAACATATAATAATGTCTTTGTCCTCTGTACTCTCTTACTGAGTTTATTTTTATATGTGCATAGGATAATGACATATGGAAGGGGATAAAAGCTATATGGTGTTTAAGATGGACATTTAAATTTATGTTAAACAAATACTTCATGATTGCTAACAGCACAGGTAGGTTGCAGTCTGTAAAATGAGGTAGGCCTTTTACAATCGAGGCTTTTCATACATTCATGTTCATACTTTGCATGAATGTGTCATACTTACTGTGGGAGATTATTAACTTTGAACAACTGCATGTGCTTGTTGCTTGTGCTTGTCCTACTTTCAATACCATTAAAACTTGATGACAATTCCTGGTAAAGTGTCATTGGTAGAGAGTAGGTGGTAATTGCAGGCTGTGCTGGTGCTTAATTATCTTTTCTATTTCTTGTGTTAATGAGACATTTGCTCAAGGAATCTTTAATAGAGAAACACGGAAGAAGAGAAAAGGGAGGTTTGGGATTCTGAAAGAAAGCGTGAATTGAATATAAAGATATGTTCTGCTCTGTTGATACTGAACACCATCCCTTTCACTTGGTATTCAAACCTTCTAATCAATATTAAATATATCTTAGTACTGTTCCTTCACACAAAGTGTGTTACTGAAGTAGAGCTGGAAATTGTTATGAACTGCTCAGGAAACAAATCTGTTAGTTTGTAACCAAGAACCATTTTCTTTGTGCAGTGCAATGTGAATCAATACATTCAACCATTGAAACAGAAAATACACATGCACACAAGTTTATTAGGGTAAGCTTAAAACAGACGTCCACTGCCAGCATATGGGCACTGGGCCTGGCTCACAAAGGTAAATATGCAAGTGCATGTTGTATTGCATTGCAACATTTATATAATGCCCTTTTGACCCGTATGTGGGGTGTTGAAGTGTTTACCTACATAGGAAGTATGCTAAACCACGTAGGGTGTGTGATTGGAACAGTGGCGGCTTCTCCACTACGGGGGAGGATCGTCGCCCCACTGCTCTCAGAGCAGTGGAAAAAGGAAAAATAAAATGATAACAAAGCGTTATCATTTTATTTTTAGTACGGGCTACGGGCCAGGTTAGGTTGGGGAGCGGCAGGGCTGGGGTCAAAGGGAGGAGGAAATTGTATGCACCATAAGTGAACATGACAGTTTGGCCGGCCGTCTTGGGCCGGCCAACCAGTCATGCGCACTTAGCATTTCTCCACCTGGCTATGTTGCACAGATGGGTGGAGAACAGTCCCATGGCTCTCCGGCATTGTCTGAGCAGCTAAATAGGCTGCAGAGACCAATCATGACGCTGCTGTTAAGCTGGTGGCAGCAGGGTCGTGATTGGCTGAGGAGAGCCTTTGTGCTGCCAGAAGCCAGGAAGAGAAGAGAATGGAGGAGACGCAGCAGCCGTAATCAGGTAAGTGATCATTCTTTTTTTTATCCCTCCCACTAAAATTGCTCCACAGCAGTCGCCACTGGATTGGAAGGGTGTTGTCTTTGTTTTGATCCTATGTTGGAAGTGTTTCTATGTTGTGCATGAGGACCAGTGGCATGCGGTTATTGTGTTACTGAACACATCGTTCAGTAGTGTGATGATTAAGAAGTGCAAGATATGCACACAGGTTATGGTTTTCAGTCTGTTGGCAGCTTTGAGCACCTCTTCAGGTCTCTTTATGGTATTTCTTGCAATCATAGTCCTCTACACAGTCACTGGATTGTTCATACTGAGATATTTTGTTTCAAATGTATCGAGCTGAACACACATACGTTAGAGAAAGAAATGGTGGAGAGATCTGCTTGGATGGGTTTTGTTGCTGTCATTTCATTTCTGATTTGCATTGTGGGAATGCCAAACTAATTTAAATAATTTAACATTACTTCCTATTGAGTCTTATTTTAATTTCCTACCTGTTTTTCATGGGAGTGTGTTTCAGAACCTGTGTTTGGCCATATGTGGTGCTTGACTTACTACAAGGCTGGGCTGGAGTGCCTTCGAGCATGTTTTGATATCTTTCGGGCTGTAGTAATTTTAGAAGTGCATTATGTGAATTGCATTGGTTTTACTCTTTCATGTGTGTGTGTTTTGTATTAGCATGTACCTGCCAAACCCCACCTGAAATATCTCTATCCCTTCCGATTTAATAGTAATTATTCTCCATTTCCCCACAACCTGCCCAGGTCCCTCCCACATATACTATTAATTTGTATATCTATATGTACGGAGATCCTTGTTACCTGGCAGAAATCTTCACACAGAAAAGAAATGAGAGGCAGAGGCGCAGGCGCAGGGTTTCGGACCCAGGTTTGTAAACTGCATTTTGCATTAGATTTGTAGTTACATAATACAGTTTGTGAATCAGGCCTATTGTGTATTCAGAGAGTCACAACTTACACAGGGGTAAACTGTCGCCCAGCATGCATGCTCACACACACACAAACACACACACATGCAGGCACCCATACACAAACACAGAGGGTGCCATATGTGCCAGTGGCGTACTTCTGAAATCCAGGAGTAAGCCAGGAATAGTACAAGTAGTAATACAAGAGTAAGGTGAAGCACAGCCTTTGGAACTCAGGCCCTGTGACTTTTCTCAAATATCCAAACCCACCCACTTGATGTTTGTTAAAAACAAATGAATGTGTGCACCCACAACCAAGATTTCAGCTAACTCATCATCGCCCAAAGCCTTCGGTGATTCATGAGTCATTAAAGCTGTGCAGCTGCAGTCGTACATCCCTATGTGGGCCCAACTGTGATATTTAATATTACCATTACTCACAGCCTCCTCACCTCTGCCAGCACGGCCAGTCTTACTCATAAAAACACATGTTTTACTCATAGACCAATGTTTTGGCACCCCTCTCCTTGAGCTCTAATGTTATTTTTCTCCCCCTTTGTTTCTCTAGGTTGGATACTGATGTTTATGTATATTTCTCTGTAAGAGATCCCCACTGTTATATGCACAGTGCACTGACACCCATTTTGTTAACTTTTATAAAAATGTAAACTAAATACATAAATAAATGTTAGTACATTGCCCTAACAATACTTCCACGTGTCTTCTTGAGCCAAGAAGATTTTATTTCTCCGATTGGCTATTCTGATGCCATTAACTACTTTTTTACTCTTTTGTCATGTTGTGATACAGGATATTTTATAACATTTATAATTCTGCTAACCTTTTAGCCAAATTTGTTTTCCAAATCACATGTCTACTCTACAGTGTCCTCATCCTTTCCTCTCACTATTTCTTACTTGCATGAGGTGTATTTTCCCTGTCAGACATCCAGCTGTTCACCGAAAAAAACTTCCAAAGTACCTTTTTTGACCCTGCACATCTTGTATATCAGAGGCCACACCATATACTTCAATTCCTGCTCTGTCTTTTTTATTATATGTATTTTAAACTTTAAAGACCGTGTACACAATGAAATCACGCTAAATCAAATCACAGAAGAATAACATCTTTTATAAAAGTGCCCTTTTTATATATTTAATTTTAAAACTGCCCCAGTGCAGTTTCCAGGATGCTCAAGAAAAAATCATGACTCATACGACCATCGGGTGGATAAAACGTTTTAAAAAAACATTCTATTTAGTTATTTTTGGTCCTATTATGAGTGGAGAGTAGAGTTCTTATTAAGAGTTTGAGATTTTCCATCATGATCTTGACGGATATCCTGTCCACTGCATTACAAGTGCAATATATCCTATAGAACATATCATTTTTAATATCTTTATTGGCAGTTAGAGTAATATAAAACACATTCTTGGTTACACTCAGTAAGTCAAACAACTTTATTTGGTTCAATCGGACCATAAAAGTTTGACATACATACATAGGATAATTACAGTTTCATTGGAAAGCTATACAATGATTAGACTTAAAACACAAAAATATAAACTCAAAATTTAAAAATTGTAAAACAATGTGTACTTTGCCTAGCTTAATGAACATGGCCAACTTCAAGGCTCAAGCCCCCCCCCAGCTCAGACTCTGGGTTGCTGAGTTTTAATGCATCCTATCCTTTTCCAGCACATCAATACAAAATGAGTAAAAATATCTAAAATCACTTAAAAACTCCATCTCCTTCTTACAATTCATAACGTTTCCTAATTAAAAAAGCAATTCTAATGTAGTTAAGCACGGCTAGCAGCAGCAGATAACGATCGTAGGTAATTAAATCCCTCCTGATAAGAACAGGGGCGAATTTCTCTCAGAATAGGTTTAATAAAACGTGCCCTTGGGTCTTTATCGAGTGTGCAAAACAGCATAAAGTGGAAAGGTGCTTTGTTGGGCTAAATTGTTGCAGAAGCAGGCAATCAGTTTCTCACAAAAGCTTGCCTGTTTAGGAAAATCCACAAGAAAGTGCAACATTCAAAGACGAAATCTAGTCATGAGGAAACACAATTGTACATTAGTGGTAAAAGACAAATAAAATAGCTGTTGGTTTGGGAGCCAATCTGAGTGGCCTTGCATTCCATGATGCCGTCTGGACTTACTCAATTCAGCATGGTAGGCATCTTTTATAATCAGTTTCGTGTTAGAATGAATGCTAGCAGAGTTATCATAATAATGCCCCAAACCGATCTTATTAAAATTGTCTTTAACAAAATGGAGCCAGGGGATAGCCAGGGCATTATCAAGGTTCATACAATCCCTAATAATCTCCCTTGAGAATATTAGGTCCTCTGACGTCCACATTTTTGCCCAGAGAATCAGTGGGGTGATATTTATTCTATCTTCTACAAAATCCAACCCTACCTTGGAGTGGTAAAATTGTGTAGGGGCTCTAATAGGAATCATCAGCAATCGCTTTAAAAATGTGTTTATTAAAATTTGTAATGGGATGCTTTTGTGGTGCCCCTACACTCCTGCCCCATACGTAGCTACTGACAGACATTTTGATTTGTATAGGGTTATAAATTCCACCACCGGCTTGTGCCCAGCTTACAAGCGAAGCGGAACAGGCCCTCTACTACACAACTAGTGTGCTGTGCCCTAGCAACAACCAAATGGTCCCAATTCAGTTTATTGTTAAAAACATTCCACAGATTAGTAAAATGAGACACCTTCTCAATGATCTTACCATTCACAACAAATGTCCTTGTTTTGGTTTGATTAGATCCACATACCATGATAAAAGATTTGCAAAAATGTACTTTTAAGTCCAATGCCGTCATAAAATCGGCAAAAACATTCAAGGCTTTTTGTAGGCTATTAGCAGTTTGGAATCACAAAAGGAGAAACCCTATATTCACGGATAGGGATGGGGTAATAAACCTAGAAAGTAAAACAAGCCCATGACCAAAAATGTATTTATTTATTTATTTTTTAAATATATTTTTAGGATCATGTGTTGCTTTATGACACTAAAGGGTTACACCAGTTGAGTAATTTCACAACAATACAGTAATTATCAAATATTCTTCTACCATATAATCAACAAAGTTTTTTTTTAAAGTATACAAAATCAGTTTTTATTCTGATTTTGTATAGTTTAAAAAAAAAAAAACTTTGTGTTTTGCATCTATGTCTCTAGTACATGTTTAGGTTTTGTTTTATAAAGATTATATGGTAGAAGAATATTTGATAATTACTGTATTGTTGTGAAATTACTCAACTGGTGTAACCCCTTTAGTGTCATAAAGCAACACATGATCCTAAAAATATATTAGCAGTTAAGGCCATTAAAACCGTGTCATCCATGTGTGACAACAAGGGAACTGGTTTACCTCCAATTCTGGGGAAGTCTAATGACTGCTCTATCAGATATGACTCCAAACCATTTGTGTATAGAAGGAATATAAATGGGGCCAGGATACAACCCTGGTGAACTCCCTCGGTGGAAACAATAGGCCTAGTGTTCTCTTTCCCAGGGCCGTAGCGAATGGCAACCGTTGTAGACGCATGCAACCTACGCAGCAATGTAATAAGAGCTTCTTCGAAGCCCATTTTTTCCATCAGTGCCCACAACTTCTCCCAATTTACTTTATCAAAGGCACTGGATAAGTCCATGAAGGCCAGGTGGATTGACCTCTTCCTGGGCTTCATGTACTTACCCATAATCAGGGACAAATTGAGGCACTGTTCATTTGTTCCAATGCCCCTCCTGAAGCCAAATTGTGTATTGGATATAAGCCCTGAGGCATTGGCCCAGGACTCAAGACGTAAGAGAATTACCCTCCCCAGGACTTTATGTGGCATCGATTAAAGAAATAGGCCTGTAACATGCAGGGTCATTCCTATTGCCTTTTTTTATAAACTGGTACCACTACTGCCTCTTTCCAAGATGATGGTATCCGAACAACTATTACTGCTTTCAAAACATTGGCCAGCAGGGGCGCCCATAGATGAAGATTGCTTTTAAACAAATCCAAAGGTACCCCATCAGGACCTGGGACTTTTGAGGAAATTCCCTTCGCTAAAGCATCCTCAACCTCACATACTGATAGGGAAGAGCAAAGTTGATATGCTGTGTATAAGTTAATGGATATATCATCACTTTGCTCTTAGGATGATAAACCATTTGGCTTGAATATGTTTGAGAAATTGGATTCCTAGACTTCCCCCAGTATTGTTAAATCCATACCCCTAACGTTGTTCGAGAAAAGGGGGCAATTTATGACCTACCAAAAGCTCTTGGAATCTTTGAGCATACTAGCTCTTTCAAGATCTTCCCAGGCTAGTTTTCAGTTTGTCCTTCCTCCGACTAATTATACTTTTACAGGTCTGTCTCTCATTTTTAATGAGAGTTTTATCACGAGGAATTACGTGCAAAGCTTTCTTAAGATCTTTTTGTGCCCCGGAGCACTCAGCATTGAACCATCTTGTCCCCTGATGTTCCCTTTCTCTCACTGATTTTATCAAGTTTTTGGCAACATCCTTACAAATTAATTCAAAGCCCTGTATAACCACATCTGGGGGAGAGTTATAGAATAGGCATTAACAATATTCTTCTCAAGTTGAGAGGGATTTAATTTACTCCATTTCAATCTCACCCCTTGGTTGGGGTTATACTGGAGTGGACCATAATCACCTTTTCCCTCATGAGCCATTACATGTAGGGAGACAGTAAGGGGATTGTGATCACTAACAGTGTTTGGTTCCACCTTAAAGCTGTCTACAAGGTAAGCTAATTTTCTAGATATCAGCATAAACTCTATTGTGCTTTCCCTTCCTGCCCCCATAAAAGTTGGATACTGTGTAAGTGGAGTGCTAACCAGGGTGTCAACCAAGCACACATTATTTACAACAATATTGGTGTTTACTGCTTCACCCTGTGGAGTGTTATTAAAATGTGACAATGGTTGGTTCTCTGTGTCCAAAACCCCACATGCTTGGTGTAAACTGTGCCGGCAAAGGATACAATTGAAATCACCCACCCAGATTATACACAAGGGATACCATTTCTTTGCAACCGTGTTAATTTCATCCTTGAGTGTGTTGATGACCTCACAGTTGTGTTGATCAAAGATGTTGTAATACCAATGGATCAATATTATTTTACCCTGGATCAAATTAGAGATCAAAATGAACTGATACCAGGGAGAGTCAGTTATGTTCTCTATCTTGATTGACCCATATTTAACTGAAATCAATGTCACCAATCCTCCCTTTGCCCTCCCTACTAATGATGAGATTGCATGGACATTAAAAGAGCAATAACCATCCATGTCAATGTTATCCCTATACCAAGTTTCCTGGACACAGATAACGTCAAATGTTATGCCATATTGCAAGCAGACCTCGTCTGATAATTTTGGGTGAATGCCTGCAGTGTTCCAGGAAATAAGTCTAAGGGGGCGAATATTTTAATAGTTTGCCATTATGACCTCCCTATTATTAGTAGTAACCGGCATTGTGTGCATGATGTTTGTATCCAACCCCACACTTCCTGCGCTCTCAATGGGGGAAGTATAGGTGAGTGTAAACTATTCTCAGATTCATGTGTGTTGGGGAGGATAGCTATGCTAACTGCTACGTTAGAGACATTCTCTAATTCTTCACTTGGAATATGCATTTTCACGGGGTGGCTGGTAGTCAATCTATATCTGCGAGGCCGGATAGTACTTCAAGGCGATTTGGGTGAAAGCATGGGGAGGGCAGTGGGTGCGAGTTTATGTTATGAGGTCGCTGCCAGGGTTGTAGGCTCTTATGAGCCCCTTGATGTCTAGGGTAAAAAAACAAGCATTGGCATAGCCAATAGGTCTCGCTTTTGGGACCTTATAAGTGTTTAGCCATGCAACAGTTGCATAACTAAATACTTATAAGGTCCCAAAAGCGAGACCTATTGGCTATGCCAAGCGGCCTTGTGGCCGGGAAAGTGAAAGTGATCGCGATTGCGATCACGATCAAACATCAAAGCGGCAGTGCGGCTGCGAAAGTGATCGCGATCAAACATCAAAGCGGCCGCGAAAGTGAAAGCAATCGCGGTAAAGCGCGACGCCCGCGCACATGCACTGTAGCTCTAGGCTGGCCTGGTAGCACTTTTTGGAGCCCTCTCAATAAGTCTCGCCAGACCAGCGCATGCGCTGGGTCAGGCGAGACCTAAAAACGAATGAACTGGCCTGTATAGACTCATGATACGAGTCTCTGAGTTGTGCCAGTGTGATATCAGTGCACTTTCTATCATTAAAATTTTAAACTATGCAATCCCCTTCTCGATTTTTATCTGTTTTTCCCACCCAACTCACCCTACTTGCCGTAATAATATGCTTATGCCAATTCATCTGGGTCTGGATTTTACAGGGACACCAATGGGCTAATTTGTTAATAAGGATCTGGCAACTTTCCTCTTGACCAAGTGGAAGGGACGGGACACCAGTTAAAATTAAGGTATAGGGTGTACACTCCGGGGGTAAATTTAAAATAGTTTTCTCGCCCATTTTGTTTGACGGATCGGTCACAGGGCCAATTTTAGACTTTTTTCCATTCCATTGCTTCTCCCCACTACCGCTATCTGGTCTTAAACAGTTGGCATTACTCTTTCCCCTTGAAAATAGCCCTCCTGGCCAGGCACTGTGGCCAGTGAGGTCATCAGGTGATTAGGATGATTAACTAAGGCTTGGGGAGGTTCAGGTGGAGATATCGCAGTGCGCGTGTTTGTTGGCCCAATTTCAAACACACTCCTGCCCTCTGAAGCCTTAGAAGAGGCGTTAATCCCCCTTTCAATAATACCACCATCCAAGGCTTGCCCTTCCAGATTGCATCGCACTACCGGAACACCTGTGGTTTGCAATAATAGGCCTAGCGGCTCATCTATACGGACCAACCGGGCGGTTATTGGTCTCAAGGCATCCAAAACTATTTTATCAAATTGTTTTGTAGCCATGTCCATGTCCGTTTCAGGCTGGAACCTAGTGGTTCCTCCTCCATTACGAGGTCTTCCAGTAAGTCCTGGTGGATTCTGTTTTGTTCGCTTGACCCTTGGCGTGTGGCCCCTTGCACAGTGATCAGTCACGACTATGTCCATACACTTCCTTTTGCCGCCAACAGTTCCCTCGGCTCCCTCATCCCCCTGATCCCCCGTAAGTGAACTTGTAGCCACACCCTCTATTACTGCACCTGAAGCAACTTGAGACGAGGTGATAACAGCGGGTGAAAGGGGGAGAGGGAGTTGTGTCGGGAGTTCAGGGGTCATCTCAGATGTCAATATAATAGAGACCTCCTCATTGTTTGCAGACTGGGCGGAGTATGAGGGCAAAGTGACATGCAAAGCTGGGGGGCTAGCGAAAGTCTGCATTCAGCAATCACAATTTCCTTATTAATGGCCCCCAAAGCTTTCTGAAAAAAGCCATCCAGGGTAGCATTGGTACGTTTGGAAGCAGTCACCGTTTTTTTCATCCCCATGGCGAATAAATACTTATATGGGCACAAATAAAGTCAGAAAAGGAAAACTTTCACTTTTACCTTACTGCAAAGCCTCCCGGCTAGAACTGAAATTGTGCACCTGCCACAAAACCAAGAGGGGGGCCCAGCTCGGCCTCATCCGCGCTTGGACGGGCGCAAGGGCTTAACATTCAAACCCCTTTACCCTCTGAACTCCCCACCCTCCCAGATCAGAGTCTCATTTCCAGCATCATCCTTCTAATAGCTCCACTTGTCTATCCAGTAACTATATCTACTGTATCTTCCTGGAGTCTAGTTTTTCTTATTGGATATGTGTTGGTATTAATGGGGACCATCCGTGGTAGGAGTTGTCATCTGATCCTGCATATCCTTAATGGCTGTCAACATAGTCAGATTAAACAAAACCATTTAAAATAGGGTCCAAGGGATATATATATATATATATATATATTTTTTTTTTTTTAAAGACCCACACCTGATTTTATCCCCAGCACCAACTGAATGTATAACACACGAAAGACAGGGGGTCTAACAGCCAAATTTGAGAGGCTACACTGTCGATACTGAGTCAACAAGATCTCAAAATATCTTTATCGCACACACATAACGTATTAATAAAGATAAAGAAGGAAAAAAGGCTAACACTACATGCATAGAGGAGACCGGTACATCATCGATTATTTGTAAAATGGCTGATTAATCCACAACAGACTGTAAAGGGTTTCCATCAAATTAGACTCAATGATCAGTCCTATCATTTGGCCAAACCCATGTGCAAATGAGGCTGGTCCCCTGATCAGTGGGACACTCAGCTCCGCACCTTATTGTTGTATCAGGATTTGGTCCACCAAATACACAAACCGTCCATGATGACTGATCTTTTGATGGTAAAGTAAGAAGAAATAGTGCAACGAACAAAAAAGTGATTTAAAATAGGATGGAATGTCCTCCTTCTAAATACTTTATTCTACGGACTGGACACGCCTCCTAATTAAAAAATAGAACAGTGCAAAAGAAGACAGTGACAATTATCTGTCTACATAAGGGCCAACATGTTTCTGCCTAACGGGTATTTAATCCCTTGGCATTCGTCAGGGCCTCTGCTCGTATAATAGTTGCACTCCCAATAGTGAAATATAGAATTCACCACCATCACCAAAAACAAATTATAATAATACTGGTTTGAAACGGTACAACCTGTAACAACCATGGACATTAACCCTCCGATTCACAATGATTACTGTGAATTCTGTGAAGGAAAACGTTACATCATTAGTACTGTATTCGATGCATCAGTCTCAGATGCATCAGTCTCATGTGCATAGTGTGTCACCAAAGCAACCAATAATGTGTGTCAGAAAATTAATTTTTATGCTTACCCTTTGTGGTAGGGCAATAGACCTCACCTCACCTGGACACTGCTCAGGTACGAAGAGGCCCCGCACTACAAAGATGTAGGGAAAACAAAAGAATGTGGCAAAGTACTATAAAGAAATTTTTTTGCTTTATACCCTGCCTATGATCACTCCTATAACCAAATGCCCTGTATCTAGAGGCAAAACATGTGAGGTAGATAAACACCCCAAACTCAGTGTACTAAGCCTCAAAATGACCCAGAAACTCGACTAAGACACCAAACTTTAAGGAAGATTAAAACTCCCTTGTATGCTCATTCAGGAATTTTACAACATACTGATCTACAAAACCTGTGATTTGCTAAAGTTTACAACATAGTATAGCTAAAAATATTCTAAAAATATTCTGTGGTAGCTGCTCACCTTTCCGTCGGTACCTCAAGCTCCCATCTGAGACTTGGGGGAGGCACCGATCTGTAGGAGATGCTTGTATAAATAGTCTAGTGAGGGTTAGTGAAGTATCCCTCCACCTTTAGGATGTATACTAGATAGTGGCGATCTTATCATGTGTCCCTTCAATTGGTATATATTAATGGAAAGGACACTATTATCAGACATTTATTGTGAAGTAAGCCTTATTGGTCTTTATTTTCAAAAGAAAACTAAGGGCACTACTTTACGCTCGAAATCTCGCGAGATCTCGCGAGAGGAAGTGCTCAGAACTACCATATGATGTCATATCGGCCATCTTTGTAGTTCCTAACACTATGATCTGGTAATCATTAAACAGTCATTATTCCTCACGTGCATATGATGTTAGAATGCCCCCAGTGTTGTGAGTCACTGCCTATTTTTCTCCATAATAAGCCTGCTTGAGCTTGTTTTCTTAGGAACAAGAGCGCACTACTTAGCGCTCGAAATCACGCGGGAAGATGCGCTCAGAACTACCCGATGACAACATATCGGCCATCTTTGTAGTTCTGAAGGCTCCAACCTGTATATCATAGAATCACGATTGACCATGTGTTGTTTTTGAAAAAGTACCAGTCATTGGGCAATGACAGCTGCCCAATGATGTCATTTCGGACATCTTTGTAGTGCAATGACTGCAACCTATTGGTCCGTGATATTCCAATGTTGTTTTTGGGAACACAAATGCTCTAGGTAGTAAGCCAAGAGTGGCCTCAGAGTGTATTCAATGGGCATAACTATGCAGATGCTCCAAAATCTTAAAATGTGGGAACCATCCTAATGGTTGTGCATAGCTATATGTCACCCTCCAGTGTATGTCAGAAAACTCCCATAATCAAACCTATTTGTGATATTATGAGAAGAGTGTGAGCAAAGTAATTCAGGCATGAATCAATATGTACAACATGTTTATATAGACCCACCCTATTACAGTCAGTATATCCCAGTTATTACTCACTAGTGCCAAGGCTACAGGGAGGTCCAAGGAATATCATCATTTAATCCTTCTGTATCTGTCCGAAGTTTATAAATCCATTTTTGCTCTTTTCTAAAAAGGTAACCCGACACATCACTTATGTGACTGGGTATATATGGCTTCTCCAGGACAGTCCATTGGAAATCCGTTTCTAGATGTGCATGCTCCAGGAAATGTCTCGTAAGTTTAGTGTTGTTTTTCTTGCAACGAAAAGAACTCTTGTGTTCCAACATCCTGGTGCGGACTTTGCGGGTCGTCATACCCACATATCGTGTGGAGCAAGGACATGTCAGCATATAAATCAGATTGGTACTATTGCAATTACTATAGTTACTCTGCAACCAAGGTCTCGTGGTGCCTATATCTATCTCCTTCGTATGTTTGGTCTGAGGGCAGACTGAGCAAATGCCGCAAGGGTGATGCCCGACAGCTGGTGGAAGGTTCCACAGTGTTCCACCAAGTTTCCTAGGGAGCTCTTTTGGGCGTGTGTGAACAAGTCGATCCCGAATGCTGCTTGCCCTTTTGAACGCAAACAAGGGTTGCGCAATTTTCTCTCTCCCATGGTTCAGAAGGCGCCAGTGTCTTTTGACAATCTTCTGGATGGCATTGCTTCTAGTATTGAAGGTGCTCACGAAAGTGAGTCTAGTCAGAGGTGGTTTAGGGATTGGAGCTTCCAGGAGGGCCTCCCTATTGTTGTTAACCGCTCTCTTTTTTGATCTTTTTATGAGTGAATTAGGATAGTGTCTGTCCCGTAATTGTCCACAAAGATTCCTAGCATGCACCTCAAAGTCCTCTCTATTGGAGCAGTTCCTGCAAACCCGTAGGAACTGGCCATATGGTAGATTCTGGCGCAGGGACTTCGGGTGGTAGCTCTCGTAAAGGAGAAGTGAGTTCCGCGACATAGGTTTCTTGTACAGTTCACTCTGCAATCCTGCAGTAGTGACTTAGATCGACAGATCTAGGAATGCAATTCTTTCCTTATTTGTTTCCATGGTGAATTTAAGAAACTGGTTTCTACTGTTTAGCCATTGGTGGAATTCATTAACGGAATCCACCGTGCCTCTCCACACCACCAACACGTCGTCAATATAACGCTTCCACCACCTAATAGAGGTGTGGAAGGGGTTGGTGGGTGTCAGTACGTGTTGTTGTTCGAACTGGTGCACGTATAAATTCGCCAGACTCGGCGCGAAAATGCTGCCCATACTCGTACCCGAGATCTGGAAAAACAGCTTGTCCTCATACTTGAAAAAATTCATTTTCATGGCTATAGTTGCCAAAGCCATTATAAATGGTACAGGGGTGATAGTTTCACATATACTATCCCTCAGGATGGATGTTACGACTTCCAAAGTCTCATCCTGAGGGATAGAAGTATACAGTGATTCTACATCGAAAGAGACCAGGAGGTCTCTTTCAATATCATAATCAATTTCTGGAAGGACACGCAAGACATCTTTAGTGTCCTGCACATATGTAGGCATTTTCTGTACAATTGGCCGCAGAAAATGATCGACAAAAGTTGACAATGGCTCCAGGAGAGACCCTATTCCTGAAATAATAGGCCTACCAGGCGGTGGCCTCTGTGGTTTGTGTACCTTTGGTAAAAGGTAGAAATAAGGAGTGGTTGGGTGTTTAGCAACCAAATAAGTCGCCTCACTTTGAGTGATCCACCCCTCAGATAAAGCTTCTTCAACCATATCCTGTATCTGTTTAGTCACCTCTTCTGTAGGATCTGTAGACAAGGGAGAGTATGCCTGTCTATTGTTTAGTTGTCTATAGCACTCAGTCCGGTAATCCGTGGTATTTAAAATAACTATAGAGCCGCCCTTATCTGCAGGCTTTAAAGTTATTAAATGATCCTCTGAAAGTGATTTCAGTGTCTTTTGTTCTGATTTGGTAAGGTTGTTAAATGACCTGACTGTTGTGCTCCACAGTGAAGCAATATCACCCGCAACAGCTTGCTCAAAGGCTAAGACCTGTGGAGGAACCGTGTGAATAGGTGGCTGGAATTTAGATTTTGGTCTAAGACCGGTGTTTGTGTCGCAATCAGCATTAATCTGATCCTTGAAGAGATAGTGTAATCTAAGTTTCCTGAAAAACTGACTCAATTCGCATTGGAAAGTGAATGGGTCCCCATGATTCGTCATGACGAAACCCAAGCCTTTATTCAGTACTTGTTCTTCAAGTGGAGTTAGTATCTTGTTAGATAAGTTGACTACGAGGGATTGTTCGATGGGCCTGCTTTCTGGTTCTTGGCAGTTTGGCTCTGTGTACCTGCATGTGGGCCTGTCTGGTCTTCCCATTGTACAACTGTGTTTTGTGCTGCTCGCCTTTTGCCTCTTGGTCGGCGTGGGCCAAACCCTAAAAAATGTTGAGAATTGTAGGCATTTGGAAACCCTTGGAAATTCGGCGGAGGTGGAGGTACAGGGTAAGGCTGTTGGTTCGGTGGAAAACCCCAAGGGGTGAGTGGCCACCATTGCTGGTATGGATCAATATGTTGATTGCCATATGAGTAGGGTCTGTTCCCCCTACCTCTCCCACATTGTGGAAAGCTAGGAGCGCCCGTGTTGGTGTTGTCTGGATCACTACTGTCAGACCCTGAACTAGAGTAGTTAGATCCATAACGTTTTCCATTGTTTCTGTATACAGGTGGTGTGTACGTATCGCTCGTATAGGGGTACACACGATCATGCTTCCATTTACTCAAATCTTTTTTGAATTTATCTAATTTTGTTTGCAGAATAGTCTCCTTGAATTCACCTGAGTTTTTGTTCGATTCGTCCTGCTGTTTTTTAAACAGAATGAATCGGTGTTACTGTTGTTCTTATTGCTGCTTCTAAAACCTGTATTTCAACCAAGATGGTATCGGCTATTCTTTTTGCTGTGCTAATAATCAATATTAGCCAGTCTCTAGTACATCTCCATGCTATAAGCGACCAATCCTTCAGGAAGATCTTATCCTGTAAGAATAGTCGAGGAGCATTGGAGACCACTAGACCAGGCGGGGCGCAACTAGCCCTCAGATATTCTGCCATGGTTATTCCATGGACCAAGGTTCGGGCATGTGTCTTTTTTAAAACCATAACTTTTGCCCAATCATCTCCTGTACTAGGAATGGCTGTTGAAGGTATGTTCAAGACGCTGGGCATAATATCCAATATAGAATGATATATGGCATCATAATACGCAATACCACTGATTTCTGCCATTTTAGTGTTGGTAAAACTAGTTTGTGAAAAAACTAGTTTGTGAAAAGGGTGTCAAAAGCGAACAACTGAGAAATCAAGTCTCAATCACCACTAAGGTCGGGGGTCGACCGACTCTCAATGATATGTAACAGTTCTACAGCTGGTAACTGTCAAAGAACCATCTAATCGTATGGTTATATAGTCGAACCCGCAGCCAGACAGCTGCTCCAGAACAGATTAAACAAAACCATTTAAAATAGGGTCCAAGGGATATATATATATATATATATATTTTTTTTTTTAATAAAAACCCACACCTGATTTTATCCCCAGCACCAACTGAATGTATAACACACGAAACACAGGGGGTCTAACAGCCAAATTTGAGAGGCTACACTGTCGATTCTGAGTCACCAAGATCTCAAAATATCTTTATCGCACACACATAACGTATTAATAAAGATAAAGAAGGAAAAAAGGCTAACACTACATGCATAGAGGAGACCGGTACATCATCGATTATTCGTAAAATGGCTGATTAATCCACAACAGATTGTAAAGGGTTTCCATCAAATTAGAGTCAATGATCAGTCCTATCATTTGGCCAAACCCATGTGCAAATGAGGCTGGTCCCCTGATCAGTGGGACACTCAGCTCCGCACCTTATTGTTGTATCAGGATTTGGTCCACCAAATACACAAACCGTCCATGATGACTGATCTTTTGATGGTAAAGTAAGAAGAAATAGTGCAACGAACAAAAAAGTGATTTAAAATAGGATGGAATGTCCTCCTTCTAAATTCTTTATTCTACGGACTGGACACGCCTCCTAATTAAAAAATAGAACAGTGCAAAAGAAGACAGTGACAATTATCTGTCTACATAAGGGCCAACATGTTTCTGCCTAACGGGTATTTAATCCCTTGGCATTCGTCAGGGCCTCTGCTCGTATAATAGTTGCACTCCTAATAGTGAAATATAGAATTCACCACCATCACCAAAAACAAATTATAATAAAACTGGTTTGAAATGGTACAACCTGTAACAACCATGGACATTAACCCTCCGATTCACAATGATTACTGTGAATTCTGTGAAGGAAAACGTTATATCATTAGTACTGTATTCGATGCATCAGTCTCATGTGCATAGTGTGTCACCAAACCAACCAATAATGTGTGTCAGAAAATTAATTTTTATGCTTACCCTTTGTGGTAGGGCAATAGACCTCACCTCACCTGGACACTGCTCAGGTACTAAGAGGCCCCGCACTACAAAGATATAGGGAAAACAAAAGAATGTGGCAAAGTACTATAAAGAAAGAATTTTAAATCACTTTTTTGTTCGTTGCACTATTTCTTCTTACTTTACCATCAAAAGATCAGTCATCATGGACGGTTTGTGTATTTGGTGGACCAAATCCTGATACAACAATAAGGTGCGGAGCTGAGTGTCCCACTGATCAGGGGACCAGCCTCATTTGCACATGGGTTTGGCCAAATGATAGGACTGATCATTGAGTCTAATTTGATGGAAACCCTTTACAATCTGTTGTGGATTAATCAGCCATTTTACGAATAATCGATGATGTACCGGTCTCCTCTATGCATGTAGTGTTAGCCTTTTTTCCTTCTTTATCTTTATTAATACGTTATGTGTGTGCGATAAAGATATTTTGAGATCTTGTTGTCAACATAGTCGCCCATGCCCGCAAATCATGCTCTAATTTTGTGTCACGTCTTACCTGTTTCATATGTATTGCTTCTGCGGACGCCCATTCACCTATATCTCTCAGCCATAGCTTTATATGTGGTGTATTGGAGCTCATCCAAGATATGGCAATACACCTTCTGGCCAACAGAAGCCCCAGCATTACAAATTTTCTACTTAATTGTTTGTGTTATTAGGTCGAGCATTCAAGACCTCTTGTATATACTTTAGTATATACCTATTATATACTTATATGTGTATGTACTTTGTGGGCTCTGGAGATCTGCCCTAGGTCTTGGCTGCATCCGCTTAGGGATTTTTTTTCACTTCAACTGCCTCTATTTAACTGTCTGGATAGGAAACGACCAGCAGAGGTCAGTAAAATGCCAGAATAGCTTTCTGCTGAGGGACTTTCTTTTTGTTTAAACATTTTCTGGCAACTGCCTCTATTTAATTTTCTTGATAGAAAACGAACCAGCAGAGGTCAGTAAAATACCAGAATCACTTTAGCATTCTCTAGATTCCAGTCCATAGAAATTGTCTTCCACGAGCACCCGTAGACAATAATATTTTTTTCTAATCTTGTATTTTCAGTGATATGACCACCGAAGGCCCTGATTTTATATTAAAATCAAAGCTTCAGACTATACCATTTCTCGCTGAAAGGCAATATTTCTCTCCATGTGCTCCCATACCTGGTATGTCACACAATTTGGTGCTTGCTTCTCCTCCATGTTAAAGAACAGTAGATGTTTCAGCACCCAGGCTAATGTGCTGCATAGCTAAATACGTATAAGGTCCCAAAGGCGAGACTGATTGCATTGCAAATTTCGTGCCACACGCTACATTATGTAGGGGCAAGAATGGGGAACACGTGCACCCATCATCAGTAGAGTCTCTAGTCTCCCTCATAAGTTCCAGCGAGCATCTTTTTCTCCCAGTTATAATTTTCATCTAACCAGTGAATGGTGTTTTGGAGCTGGGAAGCCATGTAATACATTTCCAGATCAGGAACCTCTAACCTCCCTCTCTGCCATGTTCTATGTAATGTCGCTAGGCTCACCCTTTTACAGTTAGATCCCCACAGCAATTCCATTATCAGTTTTTTCAGTGTTGTATAAAACGAATTTCGTAGCGCGCCCTGCATCGCAAATTGCGATGCAGCGCGCCCTACGAAATTCGTTTATTTATTTAATTGTTTACTTACCTCCAATTATCCATACTCCGGTTTTTAGTACCCCCCACGCTGCCCCTCCCCCGCCCCGCCTTTCCGCCCCACGGAACACCCTCCACAGGCCGCGGCCGCATGCGGATTCAGGGGTGTTAACCTGCGTAACGTGCTAGGATGGTGTAAGAAATTAAAGTTGAGGGGGAGAGCCCACCTCAAATAATAATTACATGCTTATCAGGGTGGACCACAAAAGTCACTAAACAAACCTGAGCTTAACCCTCTGGTAGCATGGCACCAAAGTAGTCAGGCCTAACTCATAATCAGAGCCTTTGCCTTCTATAGGATGTTTTAGTGAACTTTGGAATAATACTCTTTCTTGCACTCAGCACCTGCCCAGCCCACTTTTATGGCATTGGATGAGCAGAGGACACTCCATCCTGCAAGGCTGCTACTTCTGCTGTTTCCTGAAATCTCATGCACCAGCTCCTACACTTTAGGTTAGCACCAGGGGCAGGTAGTAAATGCAATTTAGAACCTGACAATTCTGGGTCCACCGATTATTCCCTATTGAATGGACAATTGCATTTGACGGCCAGATTTATATTGCAGGACACCAGCAAGTAATCTTACTTCCATCCAAACAGTATCCCCGCACATAAATGTGACATCATTCTAATAGTATTACGGCAGTAATTCTAATTGAACACGAAAAGCCTGAATAACTGTAATGCTTGGAAGTGCAAGAACCTTTTTTAGGTCTAGCGCAGAATAGCCATTAAGTGACAATCTTACCTTTAAAAGCTCCAATAATCAAATTCATAGATAGCCCCCACAGGCCTTCTAAAACTTGATGAGACTTTTCCATTCTTGCAGACACATTACTTTTGAACATCTGTCTGTTAGGTTTCCAAGACACATTGTGTCTGAACATGATTCCTAAATAATTATTACATTAGAATTCAGCGACCTTTTTTTCTCTGCCCAAGACCATGGAGATCTGATCATTTTTACATCCTTTAACAGATAAGCACTGTGTATAAATTGTTATGGCATGGAGAAGAGATATATTTTGGCCCTCATGTCTGTGGACTCTATGTGCCTACTTAGATTTTTTTTTAAATTCTTTTTATTAATTGTATTCATTTTTTATTTATTTTCATTTAATTACTCCAAGAAAGGAAAGATCATGACACAATACATGAATCAAAACCCATAAGGCTACTAATGAACATTTAACTTACCCCCCCCCCTCCAACAACACATCAAAATGGGAAATTACACAACCAACCTTTTTCACACCCAAGCCATCACATAAATACAAGCTCACAAGATCCAAATCCTTTTTTCTCCTTCTTCTGAGGGTGGTACTTCAGCAAAACCCCAATTCGTTCAAATACTTACCATTATGCTACCTAAAGTGCCAGTGCTCCCCTTAAATTGCAATTATTCTAAAAAAAAGAATACATCATCTCACCCCCACTTTATTATATTTCCTAAAGTGCCAGTGCTCCCTTTGAAGTGCAATTATTCTGAGATAAATCAATTAATCCTAAACTGAATTCCATTCAATACAGAAGGCCAATCTCAATACGAATACGGTGAAACATATCAATTATAACCTGAACGTTACTGTGCAAAATAATTTCAGGCATACCTAGGCCTCTGAAAGACTATAATAGGGTCTTGGTCATTTCCCCTTCCAGGGTCATTCCCTCCATTTCTTGTGATACTGAGCAGCATTTCACTCTGGAGGGATAACAGGCTTCTCGCTTACTGGCCAGCTTTATTTGTCGCCTCTGTGAGTGCTTTGTTGGTGCAGACCCTGGCTTCTGCAAACTTCCTTTTCTTTAAAGCATTTTTAAAAACATGATATATTTTGTGTATCAAAAAATCAAGTTTGGGAGAATGGATCACTTGTCCTGTGCTATCAGGGTCTGAGATCTTTGGAGTCTGTGTAAGAAAACCCTCATATGAGTACACAGGTCGGTGGCGGTGTATCTTGATTCTCCGCCTTCGTGTACTGTCACAGCATCATTCATTGGGTTTCTTTTTGTTAGGATGCTGTCCTCCACCTGGAGGTAGACCAGCTGATATTACAGTAGCGTCCAGATATCAAAATGGAGAGGGATGTGCAAAGTGCTCATGAGTGGTGAGGTTAAAATTCACTACTTCACTCTAAAAAATGCAGAAAAATTTTAATGAAAATACGAGTGAAGTGAGAAATTAAAATAAGAGTGATGTTATGATAGACAGAGTTAATAGTCTATTACATCAGTGAATAAGAACTGTGAATGAGGTCAACATGTTTCAGCCTTCTCGTGTATTCTTGAGGCTTTCGTCAGGACCAGAAAGTGAAAAGGGGGCCGTTGCGCCGCCTTTTTTTGTGATTAGGTGATCACATTTATATTAATTCCTTTAATGAGTTATTGGCTCTTGCCCAATGTCTTGTATGAGCTTCCTCGGGACCTCAGAGATCAAGAAACCTGTTCCGGTTCTCCATCACGCACTGCTTGTGCTGACTCTGATCGCCGTGTCCCGGCGATCAGAGTCAGCACAAGCAGTGCATTGGGCAAGAGCCAATAACTCATTAAAGGAATTAATATAAATGTGATCACCTAATCACAAAAAAAGGCGGCGCAACGGCCCCCTTTTCACTTTCTGGTCCTGACGAAAGCCTCAAGAATACACGAGAAGGCTGAAACATGTTGACCTCATTCACAGTTCTTATTCACTGATGTAATAGACTATTAACTCTGTCTATCATAACATCACTCTTATTTTAATTTCTCACTTCACTCGTATTTTCATTAAAATTTTTCTGCATTTTTTAGAGTGAAGTAGTGAATTTTAACCTCACCACTCATGAGCACTTTGCACATCCCTCTCCATTTTGATATCTGGACGCTACTGTAATATCAGCTGGTCTACCTCCAGGTGGAGGACAGCATCCTAACAAAAAGAAACCCAATGAATGATGCTGTGACAGTACACGAAGGCGGAGAATCAAGATACACCGCCACCGACCTGTGTACTCATATGAGGGTTTTCTTACACAGACTCCAAAGATCTCAGACCCTGATAGCACAGGACAAGTGATCCATTCTCCCAAACTTGATTTTTTGTATTACCATTGGAAGCCGGATGGATCACTGCTTCTCATTCCCTCCCCATTGATATTTACATATTTTGTGTATCACCTTTCTCTTTTCGTTGAAAGTTCCAAAGACTTCATGCTTTTTTTTCAAGGATGGTCAACGTAATCAATAATTTCTAATGTAATAATCCTCACTTTTGAAACTGTGAGATCTGGTACCTAAACTAAGGTGAACCCTACCCCACTTTGAAACTGCCAGTTGGATCCCTTCTGTAGACCTACCCTGGAACGAGGAATCAGGAAAGCCCACTGTGCAATGTTCAATCCCCAGGCTTCTGTGGCTGCCCGAGTGTAGGTCGTAGGTGGGCCCCTCTTACAAGCCCTGGGCTGCATCCTTTCACTTTTTGTGGTGCCAGGTTATCCGCACTAATCACATTTCTGAACTTTTGCTGTTCTTTTGGATGGCATTTGCTACTTTTATCTTTTGTACAGACGGTCTCCACCAAGCCGAATTGTATTTTTCTTTGTCTCTTTATAATTTGTAAAGCCTGCTCTACATAAATCTAGTATAAATAAAACAGATTTTGATTTGGGGGCAGCTTTTTGTTAGCATTTGAACCTTTGTGACACACAAGACATTGATAAATAAGAAATCGCTATCAATGGGACACACATTTTCCCAAATTATTTTAGCATTTGAACTGTTTACATTTGTGATTGAAACATGTAATCAATAAGTCTGACCCCTTAGTACTGTGTCTGTTCTCGCTAGGGGTCCCAGTTTTCAGGGTGATCACTCCTCCAAGAACAACATAATGCTTGGGTCACAAAGGATAAAACACCAAATAGATGGTGTAGGATTTACCTCTCAATTATCTAAATGTATTAATCACGTTAACGGAAAGGGCTCACAGTCACATGGTAAAATTGGGGAATTTAACCCCCAATGCTGCTATCATTTAACAACCAAAACAAAATGCTAAGAGAATGCTCAGCAATAAACTGTTTGAACATTTACTATTTTATACTGTGAAGGAATATATTAAAAACAAGTATATTGCATTGTTTGATGATAATCGATATTTGGAAAAAGATTTGATTAAAAAAAAAAGATATGTTTAAAGTCTAATAAGTTTGAGGTAATTGCAGCATAGATGTGAAGAAGGAAGATGAGTCCGCCACATGTATATAAGTAAAATAGGAATTGTGCTTCCACTCCTCAGGTGGGATTCTGCGGTTAGTCCCCCATTTTGTGGTCAGACGCTTGTTTTTTTATACTATTTTTATATATAAAAAAAAGTTATCTGTGAAATAAAGTCTCTGGTAGAAGGAGAAGACTTTGTTCTAAAACGTCTTCTGTCACTATCGCAAGGCAATATGGATGCTGGAGGGACAGGGTGACCTCGGGCACATCCAATCTGTAGAAATGTTGTCTTTTCTGTGGTGACAAGGGCTCTGCAGGAGGGCACAAGGGAAAGCACTTTCCAAACCAGGTACTGAATGGGTCACATATACCCGTACTGAATTTACTAATGATGCATTTATCAATTGCCACGTTATATTTTAAGTAAGGCTTCTGTAATGTGCCCGCCTCAGGGCACCGGGCACATGGGTATGGGGCGCAGCGCGGTGCGGGAGCACAGACTCAGCCCACGCGTGCACTCTGGTTGAAGACCACATCCCCGAGCGGGCGGCTCCTTTTATTCATACCCCGCAGGCCAAGCCTGGCCCGCGGATGCTGTGGGGCGGTAACGCTGAACAACTAGACCGTTAGATATTACATCCCTATCCAACTCAGTAACGAAAACACAAACGACCAACTTAATTAGTTTAGACAGTTCATACAGTTCAACCACAGAAGTGGTGGTACTTGCGTGTCCTCCACCGGCCGCCTCTGGATGTCATCAGCAAACGAAGTCTTTCAGCCGCTGGCTGGGGCGGGGATTCGGCCTCAGGCTATACCGCTGCGGGGAACCTCACAGTCGCTGACTGGTGGGAGACCTGCCCTCGGGGGCTGGGCTGGACGCCTGCACAGGGAGGGTCTCCGGGGTCTCCGGCGGCGGCGCAGATGCGCCGCTTGAGGGTCTCTCCGCGTGTCTCTCGGAATGTTCTGGGGGCACTTCCTTGAACCAGGACACGTTTCGGGATACCTCCTCTCCGCCTTTTTGGACGGTTATCATGGTACCTCGTTCGCAGTGACTGTCCAGAGCCCTGGTTCATAGTTGGTTTTAAATTTCCCTCCAGGGCGTCGGTCTTTCAGGAGAACAATGGCCCCGGGGCGGAGCGTCCTCTGGGAGGCCCGGCGACGGAGGCTTGCCTGTTGGTTTCGGTGAGTTCTCCTGTTTTGCACGTCTTGGGCCTCCACTGGCGGTGGCGACCACCCCGGGCAGGTCGGGAGTAGATCTCTCCGTGGGCCGTGAAGCATCAGTGCCCATGGGCTCCTCTGGGTGGTGCAGTGGCGTGAGCTTCGGTACTCTCACAGGAACTCATGGAGCCTTTATTCTGGGTCTGCTTGTTCTACGACTGCAATGCAGAATACCTTGTTTAGTGTGCGCATAAAACGTTCCACATCGCCATTGGCTTGCGGCCATTGAGGGGTTACCCGCCTGTGATGCATCCCTTGCTGTCTTAGGAAGGTGGCAAATTCGGCTCCCTGGAAAGGTGGTCCATTATCGCTACGAATTTCATTTGGGAACCCGAACATGGCAAACACCTTCTCTAAGATGGGTTCAACATGGGAGAACGCTGTGGACGCTCCCGTTTCTACGATGGGGTACTTTGAGAATGCATCTACTAGAACTAGCGTGTGTTTCCCTCCGGGAAAGCTCCCAAAGTCTATGCTTACTCTTGACCACAGGACGGTGCAGGCATCCTCGGTAATTATCGGGGCAGGTCTCTCTCCGCCACTGGTCAACTGGCACAGCGGGCATCGTCGGACGTATTCTTCCACCATGTTCTCCAGTTCAGGAAACCACACTTTTTCTCTCATCCTGGCTTTAATTTTTGTGATTCCTTGATGCCCTCCGTGAGCCAGTTGCATCGCTTTGTGTCTCAGGGCATGCGGTATCACCAGCCTGGGCCCTCGGAATAGGATCCTGTCGCTTGTGGCGCTGAGTTCATTTCGGATGTGCCACATCTTGGCTATCTGTTCTCGGTCTCCCGGGCTCCAGGAATTGGCTTGCCGCAGGTAGTTGGTCCACGATCCTTCCTGTACCGCCTTCAGAGTCTTGTTGTACACCGCGTCTGTGACGGCCGGTTCTTTGATATCCTCCAGCGTCATGTTCTGTGGGCAAGCCGCTGTGGATACTAGGTGTACATATTGTTCGACATCTTCCGTGTCCTCTTGTGTTTTGGCCGGGACTGGGTGCCTGGACAAGAAATCAGCGGGGTTCTTGGCTCCTGGTCGATACACCACCTCCATTTCATACGGTTGCAGCTGAACCGCCCATCTCTCGATACGCGGAGGTGGATGAGGCCCCGTCCCTTTGAAGAGTGGCACGAGTGGCTGGTGGTCTGTGACCATTGTGAACGGTTGTCCTTTTAGATACAGGTGGAAGTGGTTGCAGGCCCATTTGATAGCCAACGCCTCTTGTTCAATCTGGGCGTATCTGGTTTCAGTGGGTGTGAGGGATTTGCTAGCAAAAGATAATGCCGCCCAGTGGCCCGGTTCGTGTTCCTGAGCTAGCACGGCGCCGAGCACCACGGGGCTTGCGTCTTCGAGTACTTCCGTCCGCTTCGTCGGATCAAAGTAGGCCAGGGTGGCTTCTCCCAGGAGGGCATCCTTTATTCCTTGAAACGCCTCTTCCTCCTTCTGTCCCATTGCCACTTGACGTCTGATCTTGTGAGGGCTCGTAGGGGTTCTGCTCGGGTGGCTAACCCGTCGGTGTTGTCGGTGCAGGTGCGTCTTTGATGGATTGTGACTTCCTTGGGTCCACTTGAATGCCCTCTTGGTTGAACACGTAGCCGAAGAACTCTAGGGAGGGCTGGAAAAACTGGCACTTGTCCTTGTGTATAGTCGCCCCGTGTTCTCTGAGGCGTGTCAGTGTGTTGCGCAGGTGTTTATAGTGATCCGCGGCTGTCGCTGAGTGGATTAGAATATCGCCACTAACGTTTAATACTCCAGGCAGACCCGACAGCATCTCCCTTATTGTGTTTTGGAACACTTTAGCCGCTGACGATATTCCGAAATTGAGTCTTTTATACCTTCGTAGTCCCAGGTGAGTACTGAACGTAGTGATGTATCTGCTTTCCTTAGATAGTGGGAGCTGGTGGTACCCTCCGTTTAAGTCAATTTTAGAGAACCACTTTGACCCGTTCACATCCGCGATGATGTCATCCATTGTTGGCGTGATGTGACGTTCCCTCTGTATGGCTTTATTGGGTAATCTCATGTCGATATAGAGTCTTATCGCTCCTGGCTGCTTGGGCTTCTCTGCAATCACCATTGGGGACACCCACGGCGTTGGTCCTGACACCTTTTCGATGACGCCTTGCCTTTCTAGGGTCTCTAGCTCTTTTTCTACCAGCGGCCGCAGGTGGAACGAGACTCTCGTGTGTCGCAAAGCGACTGGTACCACTGTTTTGTCAATATGTAGTTTGACTGGGTCGCATCGGATGCGCCCGAGTCCCCGGAGCAGCTCAGGAAACTGATCGAGTAGCTCTTCCACTTGGTGGTTCTGGATTCGCCTTGCGAAGGAAATTAGGCCCAAGTCTTCTGCGGTGTGGCTACTGAGTAGCGTATCTGCTTCCCTATCGATGACGTGAATTGTCGTCATTACTTCTAGGTCATCTGCTTTAACAGGTACTGTAATTTTCCCTTTCAACGGAAGAGGAGTGTCCGCTCCACATGCAAAGATTCTCGTTTTGGACGGTCTTGCTGGAGGGCAGGGCCTCAGGCGTTTGTATTGTTGAAGGCCCATCACGTTGACTGTGGCTCCCGTGTCGATGACTGCTTTTACTTCCGTTCCTGCCACGTGGACCACACATGTCGGTTGAGGCCTGCGGTGTATCTTCAGCCCTGGCGCAAACGAGATCAGGTACGCTTCTCCTTCGTCATCGTCTGACGAGTCTTCACTCACCTCCTGGTATCTCCCCCCTTTTCTCTTCGCATCCTCTGGTGACGTCACCTCTGCTACCGCCAGTTGTCGTACTGCTCTTGTTGGGGGTTTTCGGTTCCGGAATTCACGGCCTCTGATGCATCTTCGGCATACGGAGGCGAAGTGGTTGGGTATTTCACAGTTTGTGCACGTTTTTCCTTGCGCGGGGCAGTCCTTTGCCGCATGTGGCTTGTGCCCCCAGTACCCACATCTTTGCTTGGTTCCTTCCGGCTGCGAGTTTCTAAAGGTGTCTCCTCTCGTCTTGACCCGGATGGCGTCAACCCGTTCTGTCTTGATGGTTTCTGACCACCCTTGGGGTTTGATGAGCGCTTGGTCCATCTCATTTGCCCTGGACGCAGACAGGTCATGCGACCTTGCCAGCACTAGCATGTCTTCGAGTACGATTTTCGGTTGGCGCAGGATGAGCCCTCTCAACGTCTTGTCTCGACACCCTTGTATTAGTTTTGCGCGTATTTTTTTGGGCTGGTCATCTTCTGTGCACGTGCTGGCGAGTTCACGAAGCCGGGCATAAAATACGTCCATTGACTCTCCCTCTCTCTGCCGGGCTTGGCGCAATTTGAATCGTTCGAAATCAGGGTTCAGCTGTGGGTCAAAGTGAGCGTCAAGGGCGGCCACTGCCGCAGTGTAATCGACAGCTGCTCATGAGTTAGGCAAGTGCTTTAACAGTTTAAAGATCTTGTCTCCTGCGTAATGCAGGAGCAAGGACCTTTTTATTGCGTCGTCTGTCTCCCTGGTGGCGATAAAGTAGTTGTTGAGCCGCTCTATCCAGATTTTCCATCGAGGAGAGGCTGTCGCTGGGTCTTCTAGTTCACTGAACGGGGGTAGGACCCCTGATGCCGCGTGTTGAAACGGAACATGGGCCGGGGCTGCTGCTTGGCCTGGTGCGGCCCCTGGGCCTGGTGCTGCCCCTTGGTCGTTGTCACCCATCGTACTTATTGCTGGTTTCAGTCTTGCTTTGTGGTGTGGGTGGTTTCTCCCTCCTCTGCTTCCGTGTTGTGCCAATGATGGTGACTAGCATGAGTATGTGGGCCTCTTGTCCTGCAAGTCGGTGTGGTTTTGGGCCTGTTGGTGGTGGCAGTATACTGTTTGTCCCAATAGGGGTGTGCTGTGGGCCTCTGTCCCTTTTGTAATCTATTATTTATCCCCTTTTGTTTTTTTTTTCCTTCCTCTTGGCCTTGCCTGGGCTCCCTTTTGGTTGGTGTACGTCTTCAGGGGTTGGTTCTCGCTCTGTGCCTGCTTGCAGCTCTTTCCCCTGTTTAACTAGGCTGCTTCCGTGCCGTGAGCGCATAGGAATGCACTCACCGTGTGCCTTTACTCGTTTAGGCCACCGCCACGGGGTCGGGGCACCCCCCTAGGCCTCCTGCACGTGCGCGCACGGGTCTCCGGCGCTCCTAATGCCGTCTTCTCGCACTCCGGTGCGCGGCGAGCGCTCAGCTGTTGGTGCGCGGGTCTTCTTGGATCCCGTCCTGCGTCGCCAGTGTAATGTGCCCGCCTCAGGGCACCGGGTGCATGGGTATGGGGCGCAGTGCAGTGCGGGAGCACAGACTCAGCCCACGTGTGCACTCTGGTGAAGACCACACCCCCGAGCGGGCGGCTCCTTTTATTCATAGCCCGCAGGCCACGCCTGGCCCGCGGATGCTGTGGGGCGGTAACACTGAACAACTAGACCGTAGGATATTACAGCTTCCAGTTTTCAGTTTTTACTTATTTTTACAGCTAAATAAAGACAGAAATCTATATGTTTCCTATCTGTAGAACAGCAGCTGAGCAGACAGACAGCAAGGGGAGTTAAAAAACAAGTTGAGATTGCCGTAAATGCAGGCATATTTTGACAGATATTTGTAGTATAATCGGACTCGGTCCCCGCATGTAACAGCGGTGGGGCGGTGGGGCTGGGCAAGGGAGGATTTTGAGTGACAATGCAGAGGGACAATTAAATAAATAATTAATTTCCCCTCTGCATCGTCCCTCAAAATCCCCCCTTACTTGGCCCCACCGCTGTTACCTGCACGGACCTCGGCTGAGTATAATGCTGATATTTATCTGTCGGTCTAGCGCTTTGATATATTTTGCTGCTTATTTTGCTAAAACAAGACAGGCATCAACGTAGGAGCGCTTTTTATCAGTTAAATAGATATGGAAATATACCATTTTATGACTTCATTCATTCTCAAAGCACTAAACAAATATGGATAAATACAAATAAGATTGCCCAAAAACAAATATGGATAAATAAAGATGGAAACGTTAAATAAATAAACACCATATAACCGGGAGCCCTAATTTTAAGTGGGCGGGTGTTTACATAACATATGTTTATATTATGTATAGTTTATATATGGTTTAAAATTATTTTAAAAACAGTAGCAATACTTTATAGTATTGAATACTCTGCTGTAGTAGATACACAATATGGTACTGTCTGGGTTTAAAAGTATTGTTTGCATTGCAATGATGGGCTTGCCAAATTGCAATTATGGGTACTGAGATGTGCTTTAATGTTTCATTGCATTGCTTGGCAGTCACTGGTAAAGAGATCTCAACAAACACTGGCCTTGCTTCTTGCCATTAGGCGTGTATGCGCTGCCTCTTTAAAAGTTGTGTCTGTATAGAAAGACTGTTAAAAGCCACATTCCTTTAGAGCAGAATTTAAAACTGTTTCTTTCCACAGGCTTACATCCACAGATTGCATGATATCACAAAGATATTCTGCTACTACATACCTGAAACCCTGCTTGAAAAATTGACCTTTAATTAAACCTTTAATTTTTCCCTCCCTTATTTACTTTGAATCCACCTCTGCTTCCCTTCTACCCTCTGCATGCCTCTTGTGTATATATATTTTTTTAACACATCCTTTTTATTGCTTTTTTACAAAGTCATTGTGTTACATTTTTATCAAGGAGCAGTATACATTGTGCATTCCGTAGTCTTATTGCTTATGTTATTAATAGCATAACATTACAACTCATCTCATATATTTTACTAGGAACATTCAAGAATTCAGAGCCCATATTTGGGAAAGTAAGAATCTGTGACATAATTTTTCATAGAACAAAGAACGATTCGGAGCAATACACTCAACTCGTCCCCCCTCCCACCCATTAAAGAAACTTTCCCAATAACTCCTGCTGGTAGGTAGATGCTGGTCCACACGGTCATTACATCACTCTTGACCATAGGCCATTGAGGCCCTAAATGAACAATAGAAAGGGGAGGGAGGAAGGAAAGACGGGGGGGACCATGGAAGGTGGGCAGAGGGGAAGGAGCGAAGGCATCTTGTGTATATAGGCAAAAAACAACAAAAGAGGGCACAACAAACTCATTTAGTGAGTGGAAACGTAAGAGAACAGAGAAAGCAGAAAGAGAATCACTCTTGTGAATAAAAAATAGCCCTCACTCACCAACCTGGTTGGTGACATGCTTCATCATTGGGTTCCCATCAGAGAGGCCGAATGCCTCCCTGGTGTGCTACAACGCCTGGTTACAGCGGAGCAGGTTTCTTTCAAATGTGATGAAACAGAAAAAAGTGATTTAAAAAGGGCTTGGTTTAAACCCCAAAAAACATTATTCGCGGTAAACCAAGCACTGGTAAAATAGTGATTGGATGTTAGAGTTGTCTAGCCAAAATTAACCAGACTCATCCAAAGTGTGAGTGAATAAAATCATGGTCAGCATGTTTCTGCCTCCTGTTAGCTATTTTAGCGAGGCTTTCGTCAGGACCAAAAAAGAAAGAACACACCACGGCGGTATGCACACCCTAAGGTGCACCCTAACCTGTGATGTTTGTGAGGAATTGTTTCAGGACTTACAATTTGTAGTCGGGCTTACCACTTTTCAGAAAGCCATATGTATATGTAGATAAGCGAGAAAAAACAGACACATAGTCGTGTGGACAGACATAATAACTAAATTGTCCTCAAAATAAAGTGAATACAAGAGTTAAGCTGGCATTTCGTTATGGCTGATACTCATACACATTATGCCTCAATATTGTAGTGGTGTTAGTAACTACGCTCCTTTCAGAGGTTGAATTTAGACAGAATACCATATCCCACTAGGTTACATTGATCCGGTGCCTTAATTTCCAAAAAAAGTCCATAATTTTAATAGTCCTTATGGAACAGAGTGTCTACATTCTACACTCTATAGGTAGTCACTGCTAATTTAAAGTGAAAAATCACATACACACACACACACAATAACGCCCATATGGTTTGACTGAACTAGTAAGATCATGGTTTAAAAAGAACATTATAGATGTTGAATGTTCAGGAAATAATCTGCTTACTTTTAAGAAGAAAGGGAATTACCCCATGGGTCCGGACGAGGGCGCGTACTTATAGTCACACTCTGTTGTTGAAAAAGCAAAGTGGAGCCAGTTAGCGAAAATGTGAAGCAAAGTACGACTCACCCGTCTTACAGAGAGCTATGTTAGCATCGACTTACTACTCCAAAGTCCAACGCCCGCAACCGACCTACTTCTGCCCCATAGCAGGACCCCGGCGATGTCGGTCAGTACGCGGTAAGGATCTTAAATAATACTGCCAATGCAGCGTTCCGATTCCAACGCGCGAGCGCGATGACGTTACTACGTCGTAGCGCGTCTAGCGGGAAAACAACTAGACCCGTTCAATTGGAATGTTAAGGTCATCTTATTGAAAGGCAGAAAAACTTTAATCATGCTTGCTAACGGAAGCGAAATATCTTCTGGAAGTAAGAACTGATCAATGTTTTACTCAAGTATAACATCTGAGAAAAGGAAAATAGGTGAAACAGGCACTATTTGAAAGGAAAAGATATATACACCTTTTGTGCCGATTTTGCCCCGAGTGGAAGGCAGCTTAGTTGTATAATTAAACGGCACAAAATCTTGCGTAGAGAATGTACAGGACTCAGGGTTGCGTAAAAACATTTAGTAACTGCAAAATTATGCCCAAAAATCCTAGTTTAAAAAGAGGATTAGGTCCAATGCACAAACACAATATAATAGTGCGTGTGGCGTGAAGCCACTTCATACCAGCAAAGACGGAGTTCTCAACAACAGGGATCTAATGAGAGAAAAATCATATACCACAGGGTTCAGAAAACCTCACATGAGATTCAAAGGGCAAAGGTTCACAGGAAATTAAGAACAAACCTTAATTTCCACAGACAGTACACCACGTGCAGTATGCCACGTATTCAGAAGCCAAACCTTGTACAACTCAATATGCTTATTCTGATGTCTGCATATTTTAGACAAGGCGTGGCTATCGTGGCAGTATCGTACCCCATGGAATATTGTCATTGAGGCCCGAAATGTGGGCTGCCAAACGATACACCCTTGCTCTTTTTCAAAAAGGTGTTGGGTTTGGTTCCCACCTGAGCTGATCTGTTCTATTATTGTCCATTGTAAGTCGTTGGTTGTGTGATTCATCTGTAGAAAATGATCCATCATACGAGTGGCACTTCTTTTACAATGGATATTGCTAAGATGTTCACACATGCGTTGTTTAATTTTACGTGTGGTCATGCCCACATACCTCATGCCACAAGGGCAGGTAATCAAATATACCAAATTTGATGAGTTACAATTGGTATGTGAGCGTTGTGTCCAAATGGATCCAATATCCAAATTCAGGATTTTTGTATGTGTGGTGAGGTGACAAACACTACAATTACCACAGGGAAAGTGACCCTGTATTTGTGGTAAGCCCCAAGCATTCACAACGGTAGGAGTGACATACTTCATGATTTGCCTTGGTCGTGTATGGACAAGGGCATCTCTGATGCTTCTTGCTTTTTTATATGAGAAGAGTGGTTTTGCCCACTTTTTGTTGTTACTCTCCAGGATTTTCCAATGTCTGTTGATTGATTTTGAAATGGCGTTTGAGGCCACGTTTTATGTTGTTACACAAGTCAACGGGACATCTTCTGGGATTTTCTCGTGGACTTCAAGCAACGCTTCTCTAGGCTGGTTCCTAGCTCGTTTTCTACCCTTGTTGAGAATCCAATCAGGATACCCTCGTTTCTGCAGTTTTTTTTTTGTAAAGTAGCCTGAATACGAAAGTCATTGATGCTACTGCAGTTTCGTCTGATTCTGAGGTACTGACCATATGGTAAATTCTCTCTTAATGGCCTAGGGTGAAAGCTTGAGAATTTAAGTAGGTTATTCTTAGCCGTTGGTTTGTAGTGAGTTCTAGTAGTCAGTCTACCCTCTGATTTTGTTATCTCCAAGTCTAGGAAAATAATCTCCTTTTTATCTATGGTGTGTGTAAGGGTCTAAGGTATTTATCCACTCTACGAACTCATGTAACGGAGTTTCAGGACCTTGCCATATTATCAAAATATCATCGATGTATCTCTTCCAGAAGGAGATTCTGGCAAGGTAAGGGTCGTTGGCATTCAGGATGTATTTACATTCAAAATTGTGAACGTACAAACCCGCTACATTAGGGGCGAATGTACTGCCTGTAAAAGTACCGGTAGTTTGTAAAAAAAGGTTCTTCTTGTATTGGAAAAAAAATCAGTTTCAAAGCAAGCAAGCTCTTTTGGTTTTGAAACCATAACAATATCTATCAAATTTCAGCAAGCATTTGCTTCTCACATAGCCCCTTCTAATGATCACATCTAAGTCACTAATGTACCACAAAGAAACTGGAGTTAATGCACCGAAAGATTTTCCTTTAGCATGGAAGCCTAACTCCAATAACCAATGGAGTGACCACTAACTGTGTGCTTCCGGGGAATGTGGTACTTGCCATGAAGCAATTCGACATCTCATCAAGGGTAGTAAGCACTATATAAATGTAATTTCAATGTCAATATACCATTCAAGCTCAATGCCAAATCCCGTCAAGGATGGTCAGAGCCATGCCAGATTTTCACTGTATCTAAAATTGAATCATTTACATAGTCAGTGGTTATTCCAAAGCGTGGCTTTTTTATCAGCCCCCTTGAGTCAACATTGATACGTCTGCAGTACAGTGTTAGTTGCACCTTTATCAAGCCCTAAACTGAGATAGCTCAGCAGCACCCCCTTCATTCCCCCTCACTGAGTAAAATCAACAAAGCTGTGCAGTTATTTCAGTGTAGGGCAACTACTGGTCCATAGACAATGGGTTGTTGAGCATGCCAAATACAGGAAACTGCAAAGATAACATGCTGCAGCTAGAACCATTTCTCACCCATAACCCAGAAGGATTCCCATAGAAGCCCATGTTCTGGTGTCAACATGGGCTTCTATTGGAATTCTCTGAGGCATATTATCAAGCCCATATACTTCGCATGCATCCTTGAGAAAAATCAATGATGTCGGAAAGAATGGAGGAAAAATAGCAAACTTCTCCTTACACTTTAAAACCCAGGATACAATGTGAGTGTTTTCCAGTATTCTCTAGACAACCGTTAGAAAGGCACGTGCCTTCTGAAACATAGACTTTTTTTTCCACTTTTGTGTTCTATCGTTTTGGACTAACGTTCAAGACTTGCGCCAAATACTTTGGAAATAAAAATTGCAGTCTTCTGTACTGGAAGAGATGCTATGAAGTTCATCGCCCTTGCAATCCTCTTAATTACTTATGTGCAAGAGGCCTGCTATCATTTTCTTCCAATTATCTGCAGCAGACGCATGGCCAACTTTTAAAATGTGTTTATACAGTAACCATCACTGCACAGACTTGAAAGCATATTTTAGTTCAAGGCTTAATCGAGCGGTGTTGTGAAGTTTGCTCAAAGCTTTTGGCTGGCTGTGAGCTAAACCAGTCACCAATGACCTCATTCCGAGGGGATCGAAGGTATGGGGCAGTAGTAGTGCACCCAGGTTCACGGATATCTAGAGTATTTGTATGACCTGGCCTGGTATTACCACAGGATTACATGTTGGTCTCAGTGTATAATATAGCCTCATCGCCCGCTGCTGAGGGCTATACCAGTTAAAGATGCTGAACTCGAGTTTAAGGGCCTATAACGAGGGAGAGGGCCTTTAACAACCGGTCTAGCCAAAGGCAGAAGGGCTATAAAACTATTAGAACATTCCCCTCAATGAGAGTAGAATGTTCAAAATTAAAAGGGGAGAAAGAGAAAGACAAACATTGGAATGTTGGTGCTCCGGACTTATACCAGCCATTATAGGCCCCGGAGCGACTCCAATATCTTCAATGGAGCTCTCAACATTCCAGTCTTCTAATATAGCCTTATAGCCCACCGTAGCAGACTCTACCAGCCATTAAAGGCCCGCTCCAGCGTTAAAGGGAGCGGGCCTTTATTGGCTGGTATAGACCGCCACAGAGGGCTATTAGGCTATTAGAACATTCCGCCCCTAGAGGGCAGAATGTTCTAAATAGTAAAACAAAGGACTCATGGAGCCCAAGGGGGTTGAAATCCACTCGGGCTCCGTGTGGCCTTTGCTCCCAGCAATACAGTGGGGGATGGTCCCAGTAAACAATACTTTGCCAAAAAGCACATTAAGCATATATTGTATATTCACACAGGTTTAGAAAAACAATACATAGAAATGGAAGATTGAACAGTGTTATTTATTCACACCGTCATGTTCTCAAATGCATATAGTACATAATCAAAATTCATACAAAAAGTGCCCGGAGCGAAAGGGAAAAGAAGGGATCATAAAAGAAGTGATTTTGTGAGGGTAAACTGTGTGAGCAAGAGGTAATTGTGCAAACAATTGAATCGTAGTTGTCAGCAAAAGATTCTGAGCTTGATTATACCGCCATTAGTGCATCATTATATACATGATTTATCCTAGCTAAGCCTAAAAGAGGAAAAAACACAGTGGAGCAATCTCTGTTGTTTGTGGCTGGCTCAGAAAGAAGTGTCGACGTTTCGACCCCGAATATTTGTAGGTTTAGTGGCACCTTACGAGGGGTCTTCATCAGAACTGTGTTGGGTGGGGGGGGGGGGGGGTGACGGGTTGTCCAGGGCACCTAGGATTGAAGTGAAAAAGTATTAAAAGTAAGCACCTCAATGGGAAGGGAACATTAAAAGCAGTAAACAATGGGCCAGATGGTCCCTAGAAATTACTGTAGTGGCCCTGCAGGGAGGGCTATGATGGGGCAGGGGCGTGGGCTCCAAAGAACAGAGAGCGGAAAAAACTGCACCTGCAAAAGTAAGGCGTAGTTACAAATCTAAGTCCCTCAACTCATCACAGGGATCAGAGGTTAAAAAGTAGAAATGCGAAAAATTCCAAAAGTTAATCAGGGACACTCACGCTCATCCGAGGGAGTCAGGCTTGTCCCAGCCACACTTTTAGAGAAGTCCTGCCAATGTACATTGGCTATAAACTAAACAGAACAAATCTCTGGATCAAAAGGGGGAAACTTCAAAAACCAAAAACTACAAGGACCTCGTACTATCCTTACAAAAACATTGACCACTACCTCTTACATGCATATTAAAGGGATGGAATACCGGCTCTTTCATCCAGAATACTGCGCACGGGAGGGCAAAGAATCTGTGGAGAGAGGGCAAACAAAGAAGGGCATGGAAATAATTAATAAATGCCCAATGGCGCCTAGAGCGCTAAGAGGAAAGGCCAAGCATGGACTGAGTCCGTGAAAGACTCACCGCTCCTTGTTGATATGGAAGCATATCCCAAATTGTCAAGGCCCGGCAGTGCTCAGTCTGGAGCAGAAAGATAAAAATGCCAAGCATGAGTCCGTGTCCGGACAAAATACAGTAATTCAAAACACGATGTGGGAGTGCATCCTTCCGAGAGGCTTACCGCTACTTGCCGGCTGTAGACTGTGGCAGGATGGAAGGAAACGAACAATCCCTCCGTCATCCGTAAATAAGCGTGCGCATTGTCAAACGCGCCAGGATGACGTGCCGGTAGCAGTCGCTAGATGCTGTTGAAACCGCATCCCCGCGTTGTGCACCGTTCGAATGGAAAGAGACAGTAGACTCACTGGAGGGTTTTTTCGGGTCAGAAGGGAATTTAAGAAAGAAAAACCGTCCCCGCAGGATGCCAAGGTATTAGTGGCAATATAGCCAAATTTAGCAGGGTGCTTTACCACACGGGAAATTCAGCAGAGTTAGCGTTAATGAGCCACTAGAGACGTGTGGCCTACGTCCACGACATAATAAAAAGCGTAAACAAGTGTTGTGGATGCACACTAACATAACTTTCTCAAGTTCCAATACAAAGGTAAAAAATAGCATTGTTAAACAGAAATCGGTCTCGTAGCAGCGGGGTAGTTAATATTACATTTAAGGTCAGAACAAGTTGTAAGGTGTAAATACATACAGGGTCAAGATAAATATTAGGTCACTGTTCAACCTGTTGTTATTAAGACAAACAACAACACATGTTTCATCACATTCTTAGTTACTATAAAACGAGATATTACATCACATCCATGAGATCAGAAAGACGTTCAAGGGTGCTATACTGATACAAGTTCTATTTAGTGATAGAAAGACAGAGAAAATCAACAGCCCCCTTGACTAAAATGCATGTGAATGAACTCATGTTAAAATTCCATGTGAGCAGTCACTATTAGCACATTGTCTGTCATGTTGATGTATACATAATACATATATATCAGAGACCCCACGGGACAGGATAAATAACTACCTGTATATTAGTACATTGTCTAAACCATGGCCCTTCCTGACAGAGTACAGATATGTAATGAAGCATCAAATTTATTCGGAATATCAGAATAGGAGAAGACGCTCACTCATATGTAAGGCACGCTAGCTGTGCGTAACTGGAGTCAAGTTCATTAACTCCATTTTGTATCGAGTCCAAACGTGTCATCCATTTACACTCCCTTACATTGATGATAGACCCGATGTTGCCCCCTCTTGGTCCCAACGTTGCTTTCTCCAGAACTATCCATTGGAGTTCCTCAGCGGTGTGTGTGGCGGCTCGGAATTGTTCTACTAGGGGTGCCCCCTGTACATTGCACCTTATTCTGCTGCAGTGTTGCAGTATTCAGGCTTTGATTTTCTGCTGTGTCTGACCCACGTAGATGAGATTGCAGGGGCACAGAATCCCATAGATGACTTTGCGGGTATTGCAGTTGGTGAATGCCTGCAGGTCAATTTGATGTTGTTTATATGCAAACCTTTTAGTTTGGATGGTCATTTTACAGGCCTTGCAATGGCTGCATTTGAAGTGTATTAGTGTAACAGGCAGGTTCCAGAGGGTTTGTAGGGATGGTGTTGCTGGACTCTCAAGGAAAGAGCGGACCACGTGGTCTTTCACGCTCTTCGCTTTCTTTAATGAATGCATGGGTAAGTTAGGTTGTTCAATATCCTCCGATATAAGGGCCCAATGTTTGTTCATAGCTTTTTTGATGACATTACTCTGGGTGCTGAATGTGGTAACACAGATCATCCTTTGTAGAGTGCTGTCACTCTTGTCCTTTACAGTGAGTAAGGCTTCCCTGGGGCTATACCAAGCCCTCTCCTGTGCTTTCTTTATCAGACGTCTGGGATAACTCCTCTCAAGTAGTCGTTGGCTCAAGTCATCAGACTCCATCATGTAGTCTTCCTTCCTGGAGCAGTTCCTACGAATGCATAGGAACTGGCCCACAGGTAAATTGTCTCTCAACCCCCGTGGATGGTGACTACTGTACCGTAAGAGTGAATTATGTTCAGCTGGTTTCCGGTATAGTGTTGTTTGCAATTTGTTATCCTCTTGCAAGATCATGATGTCCAAGAAATCAATCTTTTTCCGGTCGGACTGCATTGGGAACTGGATATCCTCATTTCGCTGGTTGAGCCAATCATGAAAGCAGCCCAGTTCTGTATTGGTGCCAGTCCAAATCATGAGCACGTTGTCGATGTATCTTCTCCACATCACCACATGGTCACGGTATGGATCATTCGTGTGGAGGACAAATGTGTGTTCAAAGTTATCCATAAAAATGATAGCCAGGTCCGGTCCGGAGCAGCAGCTGTGAACAAACGCAAACTTTGGAATGTTGGAGTTCCATGCTTTTACCGGCCATTAGAAGCATGGAGGGCTTCATTGTCTTCAATAGAGCTCCCAACATTCCAATGTTCTACGGGGAATAGCATGAGGGAATCAGTGTTTTCACATCAATTCCGCACATGAACCCTTAATTCTTTTATGTATGACCTTGTGGGTACTAGAACAGGTAACATAATTTTCAACCAAAATGCAATTACTGGACCACTCAGTTCAGGCGAATGTATACGAGCCCTGCACTCTTTGCTCAAGATATGTTTCTACGATGACTAAGAAAGAAGACATCAGTCGCTGAAAAAATCAATCCTATAACCTGCATTGCCCAGTGGTAGAATGCCCTTCTGAGAGTGCTTTGGGTAACGGTCTTTGCAAATACACATTGGCAGTAAATAGGGTCATACGCTCACTGGCGTAACGAACCTTGAGGGGGCATCCCTGCAAGGCACGTGGAGGGGCCCCCTCCGGGCTCAATAAGGAGTGCTGTGCTGAGGGGGCCCCCTGGAGCTTGGCCCCCCCCCTGCACTGCGGGGGCTGCGGGGACCTGTGTTACGCCCCTGCATACGCTCGCTTGTTGTAAGAAATGAGCACTGCCGTATGTGATCGTGATAACAGAACTGAATAGGCAGTGGATATTGCCTTTGACTAGAGTGACCAGATGGCCCGAATTGCCCGGGACAGTGCTGGTTTTCCGGGGACTGTCCCTGTGTCTAGACACCTTTCGATACATGAAAAACATGCCCCGGTTTTTACAGAGAGCTGGGTGCTTCCCTCCTCTTGAATACTGCTGTGCTGCATCACAAGGTGACCCAGAGCATCAGCAGAGTTAAACTCTGGTTATTGTGATTCAGCAACAGAGGGAAAGGGGATTGTTAGCATGCACACAATTGTTACTAAGATGCATGCTCACATTTCCTCCAAATCCATCCTGCACTCTCATACTGTAGACGGAACCTTAAGGATGCGCAGTCTTGCCTCATTATGCATCACAGGGGAGTGAAGGAGCGTGGGTGGAGACTCTCAGACAAATCCCAGCCTGAGGAGCCTTTCTCTGAGCTTCATCGCCGCATGGGTGATAGGGGAGAGGTGTTATATACTCATAAAGAAGTTCTTTTTGTGTTTTAGCCTAATAGCCTTAAACAAGCTTTGTACAGTCCAAAAAGCTATGGCGATACAGAAAAAGCGGCCCTAAGCGTATTTTCTTTTATTATGTGCTTAGGGAATAAAGATAATTCTCATTTTTGATTTATGTGCATCTCAGCACCACTGAAGCTCCACAGAAAGACATATATTTACCTCTGCAGCCCGGGTTTTATCATTAGCTTTCTTGCCCATGATACTTTGCTTGTAATCATTATAAATTAAATACTAGAAGTTTCCGGATTCAAAACAAACCAGACAATGCGCTCTTTCATGAGCTAGACAAAACGTTGTGATGAGGAACAAAACACACAGCCTTGATTATTGTCCGTCGTGTAGTCCTTGTGGTCTTTCTGTGTCACTGAATGCTGTCAGTAATGGCAGTCTGTGTCCATGAGTGACAACAAATAGTCCTACTTCTATGTCTGGGGACTCTCCCAGTTTTTGGTTTTGAAATATATGGTCACAATGGTTTTGAACTTTGGTACAATTTTAAGCATTTTAGCCCAGCCAAGCGGCTTGGCGAGTAAACATATGACCCCAAAGCTTGACAAGTTATAGAAAGATGGCGGAGTCCGCCGCCCCCAAACTCATGCCGCCCCATGCCTCCCCCCTTGCTATGCCACTGCAGACGCAGATTGCCCATGGGAGGGAAGTCAATGGTGTGTTTGAGCACACTCCAGAGGTGATCTAAACAACATTGCAATACATCAAGATGCCTTAAAGGTGAGGCAATATGTAATCTAAAACGATTTTTGTTATGTGCACAATAAGGACCTGAACATATGTGCAATCACTATCTCCTCAAACTCAACAATCCTCTAATTCTCTTTCATTCATAAGCCCCACAAAACCCCAGAATGCATGAGCAATTCATACATCATGTCACTACCTCCAACAGTCTCCTCAACACAAACTACGGGGCATATTATCAAGCACGGCGTTAAAATTATCGCCGCTTTATCGGCAGAAAACTGCCGCTAAAGCGGCGATAATTGACTTGATAATATGCTCTAGAGAATTCCAATAGAAGCCCATGTTCACACCAGAACATGGGCTTCTATGGGAATTCCATAGAGCATATTATCAAGCCCATTATCGCCACTTTAGCGGCAGTTTTCTGCCGCTAAAGCGGCGATAATTTCAACGCTGGACCTTGATAATATGCCTCCAAATTCTCCTACCCCTTCTTAGTCCCAACAATCCCCTGACCACAAGTCCAAGCTTTGTGTTCCATTACAACCCCCTCCGTCTCCTCAACACAGACATAAATAACTTGTCTACGCCCTCCCTGACCCAATTATTTCCACTGAAAAGTTACTAATAGTGACAGAGTTTGTTCTTATTTTTAAGTAAGACGGCTATGTGTGGAGTAATATACACTGTTTAAATTGTGCTGGGAGTTGCACGGATGGGCATCAGCACTCATTTTTGGATAAGGAACCTATTTTTCATCATCAGACTTTGACCCAGAGCAAGAGATAGAAATGCTGAAAGGGGGAAAGAAGGAGGAAGAGAAAAACAGGAAAATAGTGACAAAAGGAGAAAGTGAGGATTAAAAAAGAAAGCAATAAAGCGAGAAAAACAGACAATAAGTGTAGGATTGGTAGAAGAAAGACTCTTGAGGAGAAACCAAAAGTAGGCAGCCTTGGTATTCTGTAAATTTGGCTGCGTGCTCTTAATTAAAAATGTTAGACCCCTGCACCTATGTTTTAAAAAAGTTAAGTACAGAAGTCTATGCTTTTGTCCATTAAACCATACTGCACCTCACCCTCTTAGTGTGCCTTCCTATGCTTTCAATATTTGAATGTCATAAAAGTCTTATAATCTGCCCCCTAATCTGCTGTCCTGTCCAGGGTTGGCCTGGGAACCAAAAGCAGCTCTGGCAAAGAGTTCGGCCGGCCCGGAGGGGGCGGGGGGGGGGGGGGGGGTCTTGCGGAAGGAAAGCTGTGTGCCACTTTTGTTGCAGGGGGCTGATACTGCAGCTATGTTGCAAAACCCGACCTGGTAACAAAAATTACCCCCAGGTGTCTAAAACTGCCCCTCACCCTGGTGGCCCACCGGGGAAAAGCCTGGTGCCCGCTACGGCCAGTCCGACCCTGGTCCTGCCACTGTCATATGAATTGAGGCTCTTTTTTGTCAGATGATCAATGACTGTGACAACTGGTCTGGAAGATCCAAGCGAGAAAATGTTGACAGCTGCAAGTCCTCTTCTTCTGATCACTGGGATCATGAGGTATATGTATTTGATAACCATATTTCACAAATCTGTAAAGAAGTTAATTATGGCAAGGAAGTTCGACAGCTAAAACACTGAAACACAGCATTGACTGTTTTAGCTCTCATGAAGACATGTTTGTGAGAACCAGAGGTGAAAGTGGATGTGCAAATACCTTTGCATGTATGTTTTCCATGGGAACAACAGATTTAACACAAATACAAACTCAAATCCTATTTTAGACCTGTAAATCCATTCCTAAATCCTCTGTGTTTACATGATATTGACCTCTAGCTACAATGAAAATAAAATCTGAACATACTAAAAGGCAGACCACTCTATCGTTATATGTAATCTTCATGTGTGCCATGTTATCAATGAAGGAAATCACAGAGCTGTAGTCCCTTTTTTATAGGAAGCTTCATGAACTATTTTGATTCTGATTAATCCTTTTAATAAAACAATAGCCTAAAACCAGTGTTAAAAGTTTGTGAGCCTTCCTCACTGCCATTAAATTTGATCTAACTACTTTCTAGGGAATATGGGGCCTCACGCATAATTATTCCATTTGCAAAAAGTGGGTGCAAATTGTTCATCAACTTTTTCCAAATAGCGTTTTTCAAACTGTCCTCTGTACTTCTGGGGGGCGTGTCACATAATCCCGTCAAATTATACCTGTCAAATAAATATTTGCAATCCCCTGAGATTTGGTATAGGCTTGGTGGCCTGCAACAATCACCAGATCACCATGTCTGTGATTGTGTTTAAATGAGGAAATCTTTTTTTTTCTAAATGCAAATCATTTTCCAAAAAAGAAATGAGACTGCATTTCAAACAATTTTTTAAATAAAACTTTTGGCTGAGAGTAGGCAGGCCGTTGTCTGTGGCCCTATGCACCACTGCCTTGCCTCCCTAAAACTGTTTCCGAGATTTACAAAGGGGAATCAGTTACCATACGAACTCAGGAGTCAGTATCTTTTCAATGTCTTGCAAGTGGATTACAGTTACAAAACATTCATACATCAAGTTCAAATCTGTTATTTGGCAAGAATGCCCAAACGATGCTTTTCCCACATAGAGATTCTGAAAACTGATTCTGAATTGCTAAATGAGTTTAGTCCATTTGTGATGGATTTTAGCGTTTGAAACCCCCTGATTTCCTGAATCAGAGGGTTTTGGCACACTAAAGCTCTTCGTGCATTAGGGCCAAGGAAGGAGGGACAGGCAACTCTCTGCCTGACTTTCCTAGAAAAGTAAAACCTTTCTGATGCCAAGTACAAGGGCACCAGCACCCTACACATGCGCTGCCATCCTAAGGAACTTTGGGGCGCAAGGTAAGGCACCCTTTCCAAATGACTTTGAATGCAAATACTTCAAGAGGTGATTTACAGAGAGGTAGATCTAGAGGATGGTGAGCTAGTGGGAGAAATATGGAGAAGTGGGAAGGAGGCAAGGGTGAAAAACGAAAAGAGATGTAGAAAAACAGATCAGGTAAAGTGTAATGAGGCAGAGAGAAAGGTTCAGGGGTGGCGTGCACCCTTAATATTGGCCCCAGAATATTGATGGGCAAAACTTTGAAAAAAAATATCAACGGTTATATAAGTACTTATACATACCAAATATGAGAACAAGGTACCCCCTAGTTTAATTTGAGGTCCAAGAGGAGGGGGAAAGAGACGGCCAAAAACTATGAGAGACCTCTAGCAGACCTATATTTCTTTTAAGAATGGCCTATAGCTTATACACGCCCCACAAGAAAACAGCTTTTTCTTTCTACAAAGGAATCATTTAGAAATAGCAATTTTTATTGAAAAACATTATTTTTTATTGTTTAGTTTTCATTTTCAAAGAGTGAGAATTCATTTATAAAAGTACTAAGTTCACAAGTCACAAAGTTAAACAATGAGACTAATTCAACAGAATTTAACATAAATATATACATTTGAGATCAAAAACATGTCAATTCTTCGTGGATACCTTACCGCAACATACTCATACTAAAAATGCAGCATACACACTCCATATCATACCAATCATTCAACCTGACATACAAAAAGTGAGTTAAAAGTACAATTTTGGGACACAAATGGGATCTGACAGTGTATAAGATCAATAAATCATTTCATTTGTTAATATAGAAACATTCCATCAGTTTCAACAGTGTATAGAAATCAATGTGTCATTTCATTGTTATATGAGAACATCACATCTGTCTCTTTTCCTATATATATATATCACTGGACGGATTCCCAAAGGTCAATGGTCGATGTACGTTTCGGTGGGACAACCATTCTTTTCACCACCTTCATCAGGACCAATATTACGGGCCCGATTCACAGAACTAACTTAAGACAAAATCCTAAACTTACTACCATTTTGGTATTCACAGAAGACACTTACTCATTTTGGTATACACAGAAGGCACTTACTCATTTCGGTATTCACAGAAGTTAGGAGTCCTAACTTTAGGACTCCTAAATGCCTTCTGTGAATACCGAAAGCCTTAAAATTAGGATTTTTCTCAGTTTAGTAGTAGTATAATTAGGACTCCTAACTTTAGGACTCCTAAATGCCTTCTGTGAATACCGAAAGTCTTAAAATTAGGATTTTTCTCAATTTAGGAGTCCTAAAGTTAGGAGTCCTAACTATACTACTACTAAACTGAGATAATTTCCTAATTTTAAGGCTTTAGGTATTCACAGAAGGCATTTAGGAGTCCTAAAGTTAGGAGTCCTAAACTTAGGACTGCTAAATAGAGCAAAATCCTAATTTTAAGACTTTCGGTATTCACAGAAGGCATTTAGGAGTCCTAAAGTTAGGAGTCCTAACTATACTACTACTAAACTGAGAAAAATCCTAATTTTAAGACTTTCGGTATTCACAGAAGGCATTTAGGAGTCCTAAAGTTAGGACTCCTAACTTCTGTGAATACCGAAATGAGTAAGTGCCTTCTGTGAATACCAAAATGAGTAAGTGCCTTCTGTGAATACCAAAATGGTAGTAAGTTTAGGATTTTGTCTTAAGTTAGTTCTGTGAATCGGGCCCTTAGATTGTACAGTTATAATATTTAAAATAGGAGCAGGGGTATCTGAGAAGACGTATATTCAATCTTAGCTGGTGGCTCTAGTCATCATATGGGCCACTTTAGAAAACCGGAAAATCCTCCTCTTGATATTCACAATGAGTATAAGGATGCACACAGGTCCATTTATTTCGCGGGTATGCACCCCTCGGTCATTTGTTCGAAAAGTGCAAAGCGCCAGGAATCATTCCATAGAGCATAGTTTAAAACCAGGCCTCCGTATGGGTCCAAGTACTTGTATATTCCGATGTGCGTATCTGAGTACGGGCTTCAAAATGACAGCGTGGCGTCAGCAGCGTCCGTGATACACAAGGAAGTATCTGCAATTAGCCTGTTCTTAAATGCGCGCGCTGAGACCTCAAGTACTTATACGTACCTGCACAATACATATATACCTTCAAGGTACATAGATGTGGAGCTCGGAATAGTAAATCTATCCTTTCCTATATGCATTTACCTTTCAATATTTTGTCCCTCAATATTCTTGTACCATGATATTATTGGAGTGGCTATTCAGTAGTACAATCACAAGGGGCAAGAGTTAAGGAAGGAGCCTGAAGGGAAGACAGAGATAGGGTGTTGAGAGAAAAACCCAAAGAAAGGTGGAAAATGAAAGGTGGGATTCATAGAGAGATAGAGAGGGAGAAGGTGAGGTAGAGATTAAGGTGACATAGACAGGTAGATGAGGTAGAAACATAGAGGAGAGGTCGAGAAATCCATTAGGAGAGACAGGTAGAGAGAGATTTGAGGTGGAAAGGATTGAAATAGAGATGGGATGCTGAAAGATGAGACAGAGAAAGAGACTTGAGATAAAGATGGAAAACAAGATGTATAGATAGATATAGAGGTTCCAATAAAGTAGTAAGGTAGAGAGAGCCGTAAGGGAGAGAGAATTGAGGGTGAATGAGAGAGAGACACCGTGGAGAGGTGTTCCAATGATGAAATAGTAAGGTAAAGAGTTAGGTTAGGTAGTGAGAAGGGAAAATGGTTGTTTAAAGCTATGTGGTAGGAAGAGAGATGTAAGGAAGAGAGAGAAATGAGGTAAAGTGTTGAGGTACATAGTGATGAGATAAAGAGTGGCACAAAGAGAGATAGACTGGGGTGAGGAATAGAGCAATACGAAATAGATTTAAGGTACAAAGAGAAATGAGGTTAAGAGAAAGGTGAAGTAAATGTAGGAGAGATTCAGAACAGTAAAATGCAGATAGTGTGGTGAAGGAGACAGGGTGAGAGGGCAAAGAGGAGAGATGTAGTCACAGGTGAGAGAATGGTAAAAAGACAGGTAAGGTCATGAGAGAGAGGTAGGAAGAGGTGTTGTAGAGAAAAGTGCATTATGAGAGATATTAGTTAAACATAGGGGAGGTATTGAGAGTTGAGATGGGTGTATATAGAGATGTAAAGAGAGAAGTAAAAATAATGGGTGAAGTAGACAAAGTGAGCTGAAGTATAAACAAGTACATATGACCGGGCGATTCTTATTAAACTGAATTGCCATCATCTGCCTGAGAACACCAGGGTTCAGTTTGAGCAGGAATAACAGTCACTCATTTTGCACCTTTTCTTACCTACCTGCAGCCCAGAAGAGTGTCAGTTTTCAACCATTTCCAATTGACAGAGGTGCATAAGGAGGGCTGACCTAAAAGACCTCTATGTATTAGTTGCATAACACAAAATGATGTGCCCGTCTACAGAATGTGAATATGGGACCAGAGTGTCCCATATCTCACCGATACTCATTGGCTTTGGGCTGATGGGGCCATCTGAAGAGTTCGGAGGCCCATGAAGGGTTGATGACCCCCTGAACCACTGCAGCTGCAGGTGTCTGCATTGCGGCCCTGCTCTGTATGTATGTATGTATGTACGTATGTAGGCAGGTATTTTATTATATGTACTTAACATCTGAGGTGATTAGGCAAGACGGGCAGCAAGACAAGGGTTGTGGTCAGGGAGGGAGCTGATGAGCAACCCCTAAAAGAGTGGTGACCTGGCCAAATGTCTTCTTTGCCAGTGCCTTATAACGTCCATGACAAGGAGTTGACTAATTAATGTGTGTTTAAAAAAAAAATATTCCGACCCCAAATAACTTTGAGAAACAGTTTAAGCCAGCAGCTGCGGATTTCGAGAGGCCTTTTACAGCTGCATTAACTTTGTAGTTAACTCTTCTCAAGATACGCTCCTTGATAAGACTTTGTGGGGCTTTGTGAAATGTAGATAAGCATTCCTCCAATTACTGCATGCTTTTTCTTTGTTGTGAGCAATGCTTTATTGTGGCGCCTTTAGATCTGCAATGGGAGCGGATTCCCCATCTGTTTTGCTCAATGTGGTTGCCTAGAAACCAGGTGTAGTGAAGTGCTGAGACATTATCGCTCCTTCATATCTCAAATGTTCTGTATTTTTCACAGTGATAGCGTCCTGGCTTTCTAAAATCTAGCCATGCTGCACATCAAAGCAGATTGCTGTTTCTCATTCTGAATGCACATGCACGCAGGGATGTCCCCGACCCATCTGTTTCTGGGCTGAAAAAAATAAACAAAATCGGTTTTTTTTTCAAACTTTGTGATCTTTTATTTATGGAAAACAGACATTTACAATGAGTGGGTAAAAGAAAACTATTGTTTATTTGCATTGGGTGCAAAAAGCGCAGATGAGGTGTCAGTGTTAACGGTGACACCTACTAGAACTCAGAGAGCATATGAGATGATTCAAATTAAATTGCTATGCGCTCAAAAAGCATATTCCTAAAGTGGCATTGCTGAAATATCATTTCATAATTTGATCAAATATATGTATATAGTCTCATCGGCAGCGTTCTATATATCTATGTGTGTGTGTATATACAAATATAATATATATATATTCACTGAAAAAAACACAGGTTTCAGGGACGTTATAGTTAGGCTTACATTTTTTCACTCGTAAAAAACTAGAGAACTCCAGCTGTTATAGTTAGCTGAGCTAACTATTACTCGCACCCCCGCAATGCACTGCTGATGACGTCACATATTACATCACTCAAGACATAGTCAGTGACATCACTGATGACATCACTGATGACATCTCAAATTACATCATCGTGTGAGTATTTCTAAACAGTTTAAGAATCTTTTATATATATATTACCTACTGGCGGTCGCCAGTAGGTAGTTATAGTTAGGACCCTCTTACCATAGGAAAACCGCAACATTCTATTTTGAATAACTTTGGCGCCGGTCGACGAATCCTCGCGAAATTTTCAAAATAGGTGGGGCGCTGCGCTCCGCTCCTACCCTGAAAGTCTCGGGGGGATTCGTCAAGCGGGGGCTGAGAAAAATGGGGGGTCCCAAAACGCGTTTTTCCCATGCATTTTTCCATAGGACCTTTAGACACAGATACAGCCCGAACGGCTGAACAGAGTTAAATGAAATTTGGCAGAGAGGTAGTCCTCAGGTCAAGGAAGTGCCTTTTGTAGGTTTGGTGTAAATCTGTTCAGTAGATTCTGAGAAAATAGCCTTTAAATCAATATATATATCTGAGCCAGCTTACGGTGCGCTTACGGTGCGCTTACCGTACGCGTACGGTGACGTGCGCGAGCGCGATTCTGATTGGCTGTTAGATCTTAGTAAACATTCGAATCGGTCGAAACCAGGAAGCGGCGGCTGCCATTTTGTGTGTTTCACTCAGAAAAAAAAGGGTGATAACTTGAAAAGGGGGCAAGGAATAGAGTTACAGACCCCATAACATTTGAAAGGGGGTCAAAGAAGGACAGAAAAGTACAAAAAAAACATTTATTAATTTAAAAAAAAAATCGCGGGGTACGCGTACGGTAAGCTTACCGTACGCGTACGGTAGAAAAAATAAATAAAAAAAGAAATGAAATGCAGATTTAAGTGTTTAGATATTAGGGGGCTCTAAAAAGAGCCGTTGTGTTTATGAAGTGATTTTTTAGTGGTACCTACAAGTAAGTACCGATGCAGAGTCTAAGGTTCAAGAGGAAGACTCTGTTCCCTTCATCATTGAAGTGTACACCATCTCCTCTATAAATGTCTTGCATGTCGTAACGCAAGTTGTTGTGGTAAATGGAACCCATACCATAGTCTCGGAGGAAAGCAGAAACAGATTTGTTGACGTGCTTTCTTGCTTTGTCAATCTGTGGAGAGAAATGATTGGACCAGTTCCATTTTTGCCTTTGGCATATGTTAGAAAACACAAAGGCAGTTTTAGGGAAAAGTGAAAACAGTTGTGCAAAGGTCTCCTTCATAAGCATTTCCAGACCTACCCCAGTCAAAGTGCCTAGGTCATTGCCACCACAGTGCACTATTATGAGGTCAGGGTGTTGGATTTGCATGAAGGATTTCACCAATGGCATCAATTGGTGCCACTTTAACCCTCTCTGACCAATCCATTTAATGTCTACATTTGGCAAAGCAAGGTCTCTCACCATACCTGTTTTCTCTGCATACTTTTCACTCCAGAAGACATAGCTGTGCCCTACAATCCACACTGTGAACATCTTCCAAGGAGATCTGGATGCACTCAGGAGGTGTAATTCAGTAGAATGGTAAAAAGAAATGAAAGTCAGTTTGGAAATGGAGGCATACATATTTTTTTTAAATAAAAAGAACTGATTGGCTGTTTCATACCATTCTACACTAAAAACTAGGCTGTGTGTGTCAATTTATAGAAGCATGATTTGTATTGGTAAAGAAAAATGTGTTACCAAAGAACAGTACTATGGATTTGCTGTTAGGTTTGAAAAGTCAAGCACTCTTGCACTTTGAAAATGAAACATTGTCTGCTGAACTTCTGACCTGACACCACACAGCAGTGTTCCATGAGCTGTTGCTATGGTAGCAGGCAGAAGTCAAGTTGGGGGAAGGGTACTAGGCAGAAGTCAAGTTGGGGGAAGGGTACTTTTTGAAAAGGGTTGGTTTTCAACCAATAGAAATGTGTGATTACATTTGAAAAAAGGGGGAAGCACTGAGATTTGAAACTAACATGTATATGTGTGGAAAAAGAGAGGGAAACATTGCCATTATCTGGTTCTGCTGAGAGGAGAGAGGTGTACAGAACAGAGATCCTGGCTCTGATAATCTGCTGTTTGAGTGCCACATTTCTTTCACAACTAACTAATTTTAAAGGTGAGTTAAGAGTTTGAGAGGGGATGTATATGGTAAATTAAGAAATGAATAATAGCATTGGAATTCCTTTTGTTGAAGTTGTGTTTATCATTTTGTGTTTTGGGAGAAATTTAAATGTGAGGAACATGTAAAATAATATGGACTATGTTTTCACCATAAATTAAGGTGTACTGGTATAAATAAGGAATATTTTTAGGGTTTGAGGTTCCAGTCAGTAATGGAAATACATTCAGCATCACTAAGGCTGGTTGCCCTTGCTGGAGTGTAGTCAGTCACCCAGGTTACACATGTTGCTGGTCTCAGAAAGCTGTTTGGTATTGCTCTGGTAATTTTACAGTTGCATTAGATAAAAAAGGGGGAGCTATTTTTTTTATGCAGAAGCAGACTCTTAGCACACAGCCAGCTGCTTATCCTGTCGAATCATGCACAGTATTCACAACCGAGTGGGGTTTGAGGTTGCAGTCAGTAATGCAAATACATTCAGCATCACTAAGGCTGGTTGCCCTTGCTGGAGTGTAGTCAGTCACCCAGGTTACACATGTTGCTGGTCTCAAAAAGATGTTTGGACATGTGCTTTTTTGAGAATCTGAAAAGTGGTTTCAAAATGTGTCAGACTGTAAAAGTACTTATCACTTGCCAAAAAAAAGAGTAGTAAGTGTGCTTTCAAAATGGCAAAGAAATTTCGTTTTCTGACTAATATGAAAACATGACTCTGTGTGCAAAGAGGAATTACAGGCAGAGATTTATTGCGTATTGCTCTGGTAATTTTACAGTTGCATTAGTAGGAAAGGGGGAGCTATTTTTTTTGTGCAGAAGCAGACTCTTAGCACACAGCCAGCTGCTTATCCTGTGGAATCATGCACAGTATTCAAAACCGAGTGGGGTTTGAGGTTGCAGTCAGTAATGCAAATACATTCAGCATTAGTAAGGCTGGTTGCCCTTGCTGGAGTGTAGTCAGTCACCCAGGTTACACATGTTGATGGTCTCAGAAAGCTGTTTGGTATTGCTCTGGTAATTTTACAGTTGCATTAGATGGAAAGGGGGAGCTATTTTTTTTATGCAGAAGCAGACTCTTAGCACACAGCCAGCTGCTTATCCTGTGGAATCATGCACAGTATTCACAACCGAGTGGGGTTTGAGGTTGCAGTCAGTAATGCAAATACATTCAGCATCACTAAGGCTGGTTGCCCTTGCTAAAAGAAAGGAAACTAGATGTATTGTGGATTTATTTGAGATATATTTTTTTTGAGATTATGCTTCTGTAAGAAAATTGTCAGACGGTATTTTTTAGAAATAGTTTTTGTTATTAGATGATATTTTTAATGAATAATATTTTGCATTTCGATAATGTTATGTTTAACTGAGAAGAGATTCTGGGCTTTTTTTAAACAATCTTTGAGATTGTCATTTTTTTTTTGCCCGCTGTTAAGTGATGAATGCAATTGCTTTCACGATTTATAGTGAAATGCAATATATTCTGAAAACAGCAAAAAAAAGGCAAAAAATTGTTTTTGGAAAATATGTAAATATGTGTACTGTATTATAAAATGTTTTATTAAATATTAATACTTTTTTCTTTTTTTTCAGATTGAGAAAGAAAATTTTCGAAAACTTGAACCATTTTCATAGCAATTAAAATTATATTTTAATTAATAAATAATTTTTTGAGTGGGTATGGTAAGTCAGAAATTTCATGGTCCCTTTTTTCCACTTCTCCACAATCACATTTTCAGATTTTCATTGTAGTCTCTCAAGGACCTTGTAATGTGATAAGTGATTTTTAGTGTTTTTAAAAAAAAAAAAAAAAAATTACGCGTACCGTACGCGTACGGTAAAAAAAAAATCCCAAAAAAGTTTAAAAAAATATATAAAAAAAAGTTGAAAGGTAAGGTTGGCTCTTAAAAGAGCCGTTGTGTTCGTACAGGGACAGAGGAAAGAAAGAATGGGAATATTAGTCGGTAGGACAAATGTGCTGGTCTATTTTATTGTTAACTAGGGCAACACTGGTCTCCCTATGACAAATTAGACCATAACAAGTGGCGCACCGCATTGTAACCCTCGCAAACCGATGGTTGGTTTCCAGAGGACCAGAAAAAGGAGATGCTCCCCCCACAGATGAAGGGCTCAGCAGACCTGCCGAAGATGGACTCGGCCCTGCAGATGATGGACCAGGCTGAGCTGCTGTGGATGTGCTTGGTTGACTTACTGAAGGGTTTCCTCCAGTATGTCGAGCATATGTCCTACCGTGTACATCATGAAGGTGTCTCAACATAGTGTGATTCCCGAAGGAATACTTCTTGTTAGGATTCCCTCTTGAAAGTACACGGTCACAAAGCTTACAAGTCACTAAAGGTGCATTTACCTTTTTCTTGCCCTCTGGAAAAGAAAAATACTCCCATATGAAAGAGCTCTTTTGTTTCCTCCTTCTCTGCCTCAAGGTAGTGCTGCTAGCCTCACTCTCTGAAGAGGTCTGCTGTTCTGCCATCGTATCACAAAGACAACTCAGCTCCTTCTCCAAAGGGATCACAAGCAGAAATGAGGGGAATGGGTGTGGTGTAGGAGAGTTCTAGAACTGAAAGCAGTTTAAACCAATCAAAAGTGTTGTTTCTTGATCACATGACCCAACGTGCGCGTACGTTACGCTTACGGTGCGCTTACCGAGCGCTTACGGTAAAAGTACGCATGCGCGTAAAAAAGACACGTGCACGCGCGCATGCGCAAAACAGGCACGCCCCTTCACTTCCGCGTAACATGCGCGTGCAGCGTGCGCGTTACGCGCCGCGTGCGTGTGACGCACGTCTACGCAAATTGCGTAACTGTACGCAAACAGCGTAGAAATCTAACGTAATAAAAGCAAGACGTGCGCGTACGGTAAGCGCAGGTTAAAAAAATACTAAAAAAAAAAAAAAAAAGATTCACTATGTTATACTACTAAATCTTACCTGTTTAGTTTAAAAAAAAGGTAAAAATAAAAAATAAATTGTAGAATTTTTAAAATTTAAACATAGTCTTTAAAGAGGATATAAATTTAAAATAAAAATATGTAAAAAACATTGCAAAAAAAAAAAAAAAGAATTAGCATTTAAAAAACCTTGCAAATTCACTGAAAAAACCATGGGTTTCACACACGTTATAGTTAGGAATGAGCATTTAAAAAACCTTAGAAATTCAATGAAAAAACCAAAGGTTTCACACATGTTATAGTTAGCTGGACATTTCACTCGTAAAAAACCAATGAAATTCCCCCGTTATAGTTAGTTCAGCTAACTATAACTCGGGCGCCCGCAATGCACTGCTGAAGACGTCACATATTACATCACTCATGACATGGTCAGTGACATCACTCATGACATCACTGATGACATCTCAAATGACATCACTGATGACATCACTGATGACATCATCCAGTGAATGTCTGTTTTTCTGAAAATTAAATATGTTTTATATATGTATATCTCAAGGTCGATGGAAGAATAAATGGGTATATAAGTGTCTAAATGGATGATTTGTTTTTGAAAAATTGATTGTGTAACTGACTGATTAAGTGTATCATAGTGAATACATGGCTTAGTGAGTAATGTTTTAATATGTAAATATCTGTATCAGTCTCTCACTTTGTGTATAAGTGGCTGCATGGGTTGGAGAGTAGCTACATGGGTGTCTATATAGGTTATTAGTTGGTTTTATGAGTATCAGTCTGAGTGTCTGCATGGTTCAGTGGGGGTATTACGTAGTGCATAGGTGCATGAATGAGTGACTCACTCTTTGTATGTGTTGAAGACAGCATGTGTGCAGGACTCTATGGGTGGATGAGTGAGTGTATGGGTGTGTTAGTGAGTGAATGACTGTCTCAATAGTGTCTTTATGAGTAACTACATATGTTTTAAACTAGTATATGTTATTATTGGTGTATATAAGCGAGTATATGTGAGAGTGAGAGATTGAAAGAGTCCCTCTATGAATAAGTATGTGTTTCTATAAGTGATTGTTTAAAAGACTAAGTATGTGTAAGTTTCCGTAGAAGTAAGTGTGGTGGTGTGTGTATAACTGTATATGCAAGTAAATGTATGTTTGATTCTTTATTAGCATGAGGGACTATGTGTGTGAGTAACTCTATGGATGAGTGGCATAGTGTAACAGGATGTATAGGTGTATGAGTACATATGATGAGTGAGTACATGTATGAGTGACTGTATAGGACTGTTGGTGAATGAGTGGATATGTATGTGGTTCTTAGAATTACTGAAGAGGTTGTTGTAACTGGTATTGGTATGTCCATTGTTTTGAAAATTTTTGTCTCTATTTTTGAATGTGTGTATCAAAGGTTATATTAGGGTGAGAGGAGGTCTGCCACTCTATCACATGGATGACGTCATCAGTGATGTCATCAGTGATGTCATTTGAGATGTCATCAGTGATGTCATGAGTGATGTCACTGACCATGTCATGAGTGATTTAATATGTGACGTCATCAGCAGTGCATTGCGGGCGCGCGAGTTATAGTTAGCTGAACTAACTATAACGGGGGAATTTCATTGGTTTTTTACGAGTGAAATGTCCAGCTAACTATAACATGTGTGAAACCTTTGGTTTTTTCATTGAATTTCTAAGGTTGTTTAAATGCTAATTCCTAACTATAACGTGTGTGAAACCCATGTTTTTTTCAGTGAATACATATAATATATATATTACCTACTGGCGGTCGCCAGTAGGTAGTTATAGTTAGGACCACGTTTCCATAGGAAATCCGCAACATTCTATTTTGAATAACTTTGGCGCCGGTTGACGAATCCTCGCGAATTTTTCAAAATAGGTGGGGCGCTACGCTCCGCTCCTACCCTGAAAGTCTCGGGGGGATTCGTCAAGCGGGGGCTGAGATAAAAGGGGGGTCCCAAAACGCGTTTTTCCCATGCATTTTTCCATAGGACCTTTAGACACAGCTACAGCCCGAACGGCTGAACAGAATTACTTGAAATTTGGCAGAGAGGTAGTCCTCAGGTCAAGGAAGTGCCTTTTGTAGGTTTGGTGTAAATCTGTTCAGTAGATCCTGAGAAAATAGCATTTAAAAGCATATATATATGTGGGCGGAGCCTAACCACACATCTCATCCTGAGATCTGATTGGCTGTCAGCACTTCATCCAAGAAGTGTTGGCAGCCATCTTGGGACCAATATACATGATAGCACCTCATTAAAAAGCATTGCAGTTAATTGAAGGTTTTAAGACTTTAGTTACATTATAAATCATTTGTTGATGGTACCATACTCATTTTAGGAATTGTGGTATGTTCTAAGGTGATTTCACCATGTGAAAAAGCCTTCTGCTGGGATATCATGATTGAGAGAAAAATATTTTCTCATGCTTTTACCACAGAGGTTTGGAAGGTGATCTATAGGCTAAACTGAGAGCTTATTTTCTGTAAATTCACATTATCTTTCTCAGTCATGTGAGAATGAAGTCTGACATTCTCAGTAAAACATGTACATCCAACAAGGGCAGAGACTGTCAGTTGATTCCTTTGTGTTCTACTGCAGCTTCCCAGAGTGTTCCAAAGAACTACTAGAGCGCTAACAGTCCTACTTATGATAAACGTATGGCACACCTGAAGCCATCTTGCTTGGATTAAAGTGGTAACTCTTAAAACATTTAATTTAAAAAGGAACAAAATGAGGGGGTTCATTTTTCAATAAAAAGTATGATTAGTGCTGCAGAAAGAAAAATTAGGGCACATTTTGAGTGACTTCTCAAATCCTCTTCTATTTCATTAAAAAATTCTGACATGCAGACTGAAACATGCACTTTCAATACCAGCAGCAGTTTTCCCTGGTGAGCAGTAGCTTTACTACAGTGATCTAATGAGCAAAAAGAGTGCTAACATTCTGAATTTATGCCTTCTTGATGGAATCAAAGTAAAAAACTGAAAGTATTTCCTACTGAGGAGACTGCAGTAAATGAGGAAATTAGGAAACTTCATAACAAATAAGTCTCCCAAGATGGCCACCAGAGACAAAAGAGCCCAAATGTAGCCCAAATATCACCCAGATGTAGCCCAAGTATAGCCCAATGACAGAATGTCCCAGAATGTTCTTAAAAACAACTAGAGCGCTTACTGTCTTCATTATGACAAAAGTATGGCACACCTGAAGCCATCTTGATTGGAATAAACTGGTAACACTTAAAACATTTAATTTAAAAAGGAACACAATGAGGAGGTTCATTTTGCCATAGAAATTATGATTAATGCTGAAGAAAGAAAATGAGGGCACATTTTGAGTGACTTCTCAAATCCTCTTCTATTTCATTAAAAAATTCTGACATGCAGACTGAAACATGCACTTTTAATACCAGGAGCAGACTTCCATGGTGCAGTAGTTTTACTACAGTGATCTAATGAGCAACTAGAGTGCTAACATTCAGAATTTATGGCAAATGTGTGACATATCTGAATACCTTCATGATGGAATCAAAGTAAAAAACTGAAAGCATTTCCTACTGAGGAGACTGCAGTACATGAGGAAATTAGGAAACTTCATAACAAATAAATGTCCCAAGATGGCCACCGGAGACAAAAGAGCCCAAATGTAGCCCAAAATCACCCAGATGTAGCCCAAATATAGCCCAATGACAGAAGTGTGCAAAACACTTATTATTTTGTGTTTTTGCAGTGTTATATAGTGCAGACTTGTCAGGTATTGGAGTGCTTTACATGAGCATTGGTTACATCACACAAGAACACATTCATTTTGGTTGTAGACATGGGGAGACTAAGTGATTTGACCAGAATCACAGAATGTCGAGCTGAAGCAGAAACTTCAACCTGGTTCCCCAGTTGCAAAGTCTGCAGTTCTGGAAGTAACACCACATCATCTCCCCTAAGTGCAACATTTAATCAAGTGGTCAACTGGATAAAAAAACATAAAGATAACAAATAATTTAAAAGTGCTTTGTCGCTATTTGAAAACTCAGAAAATATGTCCTTATTTTAGCCTTTTAGAGCACTAACCATAATTTTGATGCCAATAAGACCCTCTCATATATGTAATTTCTAAAGGAAATGCTCTAGGTATTACAGTTTTGATTACATCAAGATGATGTCAGGCGTTCCACACTTTTGTAATAAATATAGAATGTTAGCAATCTAGTTGTTCATTAGGATACTGTTGAGAGGCAGAGGCCAGGGGCACGGACTCTGAAAATTGAAGGCAGGTAGGAGGGTGCAAAGGCAACAATTTAACCACACTGAGCAGGCAGGAAGGGCCGTGGAAGCACAACAGACTATGGAGGGCAGTGGAAAGGGGGGCAGGGGCAACAAACCAACAATACAGGACTTGCAAGAGAGGCTGTTGGAGGCAAGATCTATTACGGGTCAAGGAAGCTAGGGGCGGTCCCCAGATCCCCGGGAGCCACCACAGAACTGAGCAGGAGAGTGAGTCAGGGACAAAAGGGGCACCTTAATTTGAGCCGGGGTGCCTAGGAACGCTTGCTCCAAAAATGAAGAAAACAGACATATGAGACATGGAATTGGAGGCAGAATACAATGGCAGTTTAATGAGAAGATGCAACTTCAAAGAAACCGCAGAATAGAGACATAAAGTACAAAATACAGAATCCAGATAATCATACAGCTGTCATGATATTCTCTGTATCTCAATTAATGTACTGACAGAGAGAGAGAGAAAACACATCTATAAATGCATCATGAGAAACAAGTTACACCAAGGAAAATGTTACCTAGGAACACTCACGTTTACTCTTAGAGCAAGCATTCCTGCAATTACAATACAAAATCTTTTAAATGCAAAAGTAAAGAGAACAATGGTTAAACATAACATGACATTTCATATAGGTAAAATAGAATAAGATACTTCAAGCAAAGCAGAGCAAGACATTTTAAGCAAAGGAAGACAAGAGCTCCCAGCTCTTGGGGAAAACCTGCACTGCCTGTTAACCTACATACAGACGGCGAGGTAGTCCGTCGATATCTGTGGGTGCTCCCTTTTTATATCATTTTGTGGGCTCCTTTGCACGCTACATCTACCTACGTATGCTACCCAAAAGCTTCGTCTGCAGATTTTACCAGACATTTCGTCATTTACCCACTTAATGCTGACAATGGACTGGGTGAAAAGGTCAGTCTCTCAGGCCAATCGCTTATCGTAAGTTCCATAGAGCAAGCAGAAAATAATGGGTATTGTACGGGAATTCAATATATTCATGTATAAAATCTCCTCAGTTCTCCTAACTTGACGCTCTGCGGTTGCCACTTCCTTAAAAGCGGGAAACCTGCCCAGGAAGCAAGTACCAGTCCAGGATGCAGCCTACTGTATGTCGACAGCTTCAGGGGGATGTTGAACTTTGATACCGAGCACGGAGCACTCGGGTAGGGTGGGGGCTACTGGTTTGGAGCAGAAGGCCTTGCAGACCTGCCTTCAGACTGCTATACACTAAAATTGCAGAGCTATGGTCAATTTAACAAAGAGGCCTACATATTGAACAGAAGGGCCTACACAGGGGTTTTATACTGGCTGAGTGGTAAGGATGTCTCAGGATAATTATATAGCAACACAGGACCCGCTGGTCAATTTAATACGGCCTACAAATGCAGCTGGCAGGGCAAGGACAAGGGTCTCATACTTCAGGTGTGGACAGAACGGGCCAGGGGCCCCCTGTGATACAAAATCTACCCTCCTTCAAGCCTGTGGCAATGTAATAGACCATTGTGGGCAGAAGGAAGAGGCAATGGTAGTACAACCATACATGCCAACAGACCCGATTCAGCCAGGAAACGTCCAATGTTTTTAAGCTCAAATGAGCTTTATTTGATCTGTCTCCTGTCTACAATATCCTCTTTTTCAATGTAACTCAAAGGGGAAAATCAATACCCCAGTTTTTTTTTCAAAATCTCCCTCTTACCAAGTTCAAAATGTTCGCAAGTATGGTACATTGGATCATGGAAGGAAATGGGATAGGGACATGGACTTGGATAACAGAGGACAGGAGGGACATGGAGAGGTGCACCAAACTGACCCTGCAGGGCAGGCATCAGGGTTTGCAGCAGCACAATACACCACACAGGGCATGCAGGACGGGAGTGCAGCACAACAATCCATAGAAAGCAAGAGGGAGGGGACAGGACCATGCACATGGACAACAGAGAACAGAGGGGCAAGAGGCAATGGTAGCTAGCTGACCATAATGGACAGACAGGAGAGAAAGCTGCAGCATAACAGACCATAAAGGGCAGGAGGGACGGATCAGGGGCATTACAATGGAACAGACAAGCCAGGAGGGTGGGAGTAGGGCTGGGGGCAAGGGGGCAGGGCAGGAGCAGCAAGATAGCCATGGAGGTCAGGCAGGATGGGCACTAGAAGCAAGACACACCATGAAGAGCAACAGTGAGACTGTGATGGCATACACACAGACCATGGAGGGAAGGTGGGAGGGGGTCAGGGGCAGCTAACTGACCACACAGGGAAGGTGGGAGGGGCCATGGCAGCAGAGAAGACCATGCATGGCAAGTGGGAGGGTTAGTGGCAGCACAATGGCTATGATGGGCAAGAAGGAGGGTGGAGGGGCATGCACAAAGGACGATGGAGGATAGAAGGGAGGGTCAGGACCTGTGCACAGACAAGAAAGTTCAGGGGAAGGGACCTCACAACAGACCACACGGGGCAGGCAGGAGGAGCAGCTGCAGCACAACAGACCAGGGAGGTCAGAAGGGTGTGGCAGTACAATGGACCATGTAGGACAGGAGGAAGAGGATAGGGGCATGGCATGTGGACAGGCAGGGTGGAGGTGGCAGGGACAGGTTACAGTCATCTGACAATGCTAGGCAGGTGGGAGGGGAGTGGCAGCTCAACAGAACACTCAGAGTAGATAGGAGTGGCAGGTCCATGGGACATGGTGGGCAAAAAGGATGGAGCAGGGGCATGCACAAAGACATCGGAGGGCAGGGGGAAGGAGAATAGGGGCAGCAAGCTAAGCACAGAGTTTAAGCAGGAGGTCAATGATGGGGCATAGAATTGGGCAATGGAGGGCAGGAGGAGTGGACTGGTACATCATACTGAGGGCAGTGGCAGCACATCAGACCATGCATGGCAGGAGGGAGGAGGCTAGTCCATGGATTCACACAACAGAGGATAGGGAGGAAGGGGATGGGGCAGCAAGCTAACTGTTCAGAGAAGGCGGGTATTAGGAACTTTATTGTTTTTAAAACATTGTGTCTGTGCGAACTACTTAAAATATGAACAAGTATGCAGCATAATCTAACTTTTATTCAGGAAGAAGAGGACGTTTGTGACTGTGACTCCGGGCTCACTTGGCAGAAACACCCCCTGACCCTCCACCCCCTATCGCAAAATGTAATGCCCGTGAAAAGGGTAGGTGAACACAGTGTTATATAGAACAAAGTCCTGAGAGCACGATTGAAAATGAAAACTAGATATAGTGTATGGTATAAACTATGCACCAAAAAGTGTGATATAAGATGAACCGGGCGTGAAATATAATATGCAATACATTGTACGCAATGACAGATTCATTGGAGAGCGCGAGATAGCACAGGCACTAGCGCGTGCTATGCGATATGCGCCTTGGAGTGTAATATGCACAGGGCAGTGTTGTGTAACCTAACTAGTCTCTAAAGTTGTAATATAAAATATGTGCTGGGGAGTGTAAGGTTGCATATGCACTGTGACAAAGATATGGATCCCAGATTGTAATATGTATGGCATAGCACTGTGCGTTATAACATAGGCATCGAGAAAGGCACGTTAGATGGGGCAATATAACCCGTGCGAAGACAAGTGTGGCATGACATATTCACGGGGTTGTGTTACAGTGCACATGGGCTAGAGAGTGTAATAGCATATGCACTAGCTAGTGGAATACAACACAGAGGTGTGTGGCACACGGCAGGCAATGGTGGGTGTAACACAGCATTGGGCTCTGTCAGGAGCGCGCTGTGACTCTCAAGTGATGTTCGTCCCCTTTCCAGAGAGTAAAATAAAAAGTATTACACATCCGGCAGTGGATGTGTGTTTTATTAACCGTGAGGGGGGTTTCTTGCATAGTTTTGGTCGAATTTTTGTTGAATCCCCTTTGAATGGCTTGGTGTGCATGTGTATTAAATGTGCCCGTCAATAGCTACCCATGTTTGTATAAATAAACGACAAGGGTGTCTACCGGGATTAGGCACGGTAGGGCATCAGACATGTCAGAGCTTCACTAGTGGTGTAAATACATTCCACGTGGATTCATTGCATGCATAGTCGCCTTTTAATGAATATCACGCAAATCGTCATGGTGATAGGTACGTACGGTTTGTCCAGCATGTCCTAGGTGTGTCTATAAATATATATTTTTTAAAAATAATAAAAAACAGTGGCCGGCCCTGGGGATTGGGGTCAAAAAAATATAATTAGGAGACTGGCCCTGGGGGATGGGGTCATCAGGGCCAATAAATTAGAATAAGAAGGGGAACCAAACAGCCCCCCTTCTTAAAAAACTAAAATAAATAAAAGACTGGCATCGTGCCGGAAGCCATGCCCCCTCCGTGCAGCACTCTGCAAACGCGCCCCCAACAGGTATCTCCAGTATGCGCCAGGGAGCTGCGCTGCAGCCAGGTGTTCTGAGGCCAAGCCCCTTTTTACACCTCTCTGCAACGCAGCTCTGTGGCGCTTACTGGAGGTACCTAGTGGTCTAGTTTGACCCTAGGGACCCTTAGGATTCAAGGGGACTTAATCTCTCAACTTAGAACAGCCACAGGGCGCGTTTACACAGTGGTGAAGGGAGGGGACGGGGCCTGAGGTGACGTGTGCAAACACGCACTATGGCACGTTTTAAATTGGGGATATAATTTCCCTTCAATACTGAGGGCCCCTGGGGGCTAACTAGCCCACCAAGTGCTTCCAGTAAGCGCCACTGAGCTGCATTGCAGAGAGGTGGTCCAGGCCGTGCCACTTTTTACACCTCTCTGCAACGCAGCTCTGTGGCACTTACTGGAGGTACCTAGTGGGCTAGTTGGACCCTAGGGACCCTCAGGATTCAAATGAACTTAATCTCCCAACTAAAAATGGACACAGGGCGTGTTTACACAGTGGTGAAGGGAGGGGACGGGGCCTGAGTTAACGTGTGCAAAAACGCCCTGTGGCCTGTTTTAAGAGGTAGTTTTAATCCCCATGCCCTCTTATATACTAGGGGCTTACAGAGGAGGTCATGCTAATCACAGGGGGACCCCAACGTATAATGTTCCCTAGTGTATGTAGGTGTTTTCACTGTATTCTAAGTGTCTTTTAACATAGCACTGGCTCTAGGACTGGTTAGTCAGGCTCAGTTACCACCAGTATCCGTCTGAAAAAGTTGAGGGTACAGGATGATTTTGCAACAAGGCTTCTTTCTGCTCTTCTTTTTGTTCTTTCTGCACGTTATCCTTCTTCCTGCACTTATCTTCGTATTTGAGGACTTCTGTTGCTTCTTTCTGCACTTCTTGTGTTTCTTTCTGTGCATTTTTTCTTCTTTCTTCACATGTCCTATCTCTGTAGGCATAGTTAGAAATTAGCATTTAAAAAACCTTTGAAATTCACAGAAAAAAACATAGGTTTCAGGCACGTTATAGTTAGGAATTAGCATTTAAAAAACCTCAGAAATTCACTGAAAAAACCATAGGTTTCAGGGGTGTTATAGTTAGCTGGACTTTTCACTTGTACAAAACCATTGAAATTCCCCCGTTATAGTTAGTTCAGCTAACTATAACTCGGGCGCCCGCAATGCACTGCTGATGACGTCACATATTACATCACTCATGACATGGTCAGTGACATCACTCATTACATCACTGATGACATCTCAAATGACATCACTGATGACATCACTGATGACATCATCCTTGTGATAGAGTGGCAGACCTCCTCTCACCCTAATATAACCTTTGATACACACATTCAAAAATAGAGACTAAACTTTTCAAAACAATGGACATACCAATACCAGTTACAACAACTTCTTCAGTAATTCTAAGATCCACATACACATCCACTCATTCACCAACAGTCCTATACAGTCACTCATACATGTACTCACTCATCATATGTACTCATACACCTATACATCCTGTTACACAATGCCACTCATCCATAGAGTTACTCACACACATAGTCACTCATGCTAATAAAGAATCAAACATACATTTACTTGCATATACAGTTATACACACACCACCATACTTACTTCTACGGAAACTTACACATACTTAGTCTTTTAAACAATCACTTATAGAAACACATACTTATTCATACAGGAACTCTTTCAATCTCTCACTCTCACATATACTCACATATATACACCAATAGTCACATATACTAGTTTAAAACATATGTAGTTACTCATAAAGACACTATTGAGACAGTCATTCACTCACTAACACACCCATACACACACTCATCCACCCATACAGTCCTGCACACATGCTGTGTTCAACACATACAAACAGTGAGTCACTCATTCATGCACCTATGCACTACGTAATACCCCCCACCGAACCATGCAGACACTCAGACTGATACTCAAAAAACCAACTAATAACCTATATAGACACCCATGTAGCTACTCACCAACCCATGCAGCCACTTATACACAAAGTGAGAGACTGATACAGATATTTACATATTTAAACATTACTCACTAAGCCATGTATTCACTATGATACACTTAATCAGTCAGTTACACAATCAATTTTTCAAAAACAAATCATCCATTTAGACACTTATATACCCATTTATTCTTCCATCGACCTTGAGATATACATATATAAAACATATTTAATTTTCAGAAAAACACACATTCACTGGATGATGTCATCAGTGATGTCATCAGTGATGTCATTTGAGATGTCATCAGTGATGTCATGAGTGATGTCACTGACCATGTCATGAGTGATGTAATATGTGACGTCATCAGCAGTGCATTGCGGGCGCCCGAGTTATAGTTAGCTGAACTAACTATAACGGGGGAATTTCAATGGTTTTGTACAAGTGAAAAGTCCAGCTAACTATAACACCCCTGAAACCTATGGTTTTTTCAGTGAATATATATATATATATATATATATATATATATATATATATATACACCACGGTGTATTGAAGAATGAGTGGGTGTATGAGTGTCACAATGGATGATTTAGTGGGTATGTAACTGACTGTATAAGTGAGTGATTATACGTGTCTTAGTGAATGCATGGGTGAATGACTAATCTGTGTGAATGTCTGTATCAGTCTGTTAGTTAGTGTGTAAGTGACTGTATGTATTGGTGAGTAGCAAAATGAGTGTCTATATGGGTCAATGATTGGTACCTGTATGGGTGCCTGAGTGTCTGTGTGAGTGGGTGGAGTGTGTGACTCCCTGCATGGATGTGTGAGTGGGTGATTCACTGAGTGTATGGGTTCACGAGGGCATCTGTGAGGGGCTGTATGGGTGAGTGAGTGTGCATATGGCTGCGTTGGTGAGTGAATGGATGTCTCAGTGGTATATGTGTAAGTAACTACATATGTTAAAGGCAGTATATGTGCGTTTTGGAGTATATAAGATACTATATGTGAGAGTGAGTGATTGTGAGAGTCGCTGTATGGATGAGTGTGTGCTTGTGTCAGTGATTGTATAGGAGAGTAAGTATGTGTTAGTATCTATATGAATAAGTGAGGTGGTGTGTGTATAACTGTATAATGAGAAATTGGCAGTGCAATTGATTCTTTGGGTGACTGACTAGGTGTGTGAGTAACTCTATGGGTGAGTGGCGGTGTGTGATAGTTTGTATGGGTGTATGTGTGCATATATCAGTGGCTGTATTGATGGGTGACTGCGTGTATGAGTGACTGTATGGTTGAGTGGATGTGTGTGTCGACCTATGAATCAGTGACTCGGTATGTACTAACTGGTATTGGTGTGTCTATGGTTTTGAGCATGGTAGTCTGTATTTTAGAGTGAGTGAACGAATGGTTATATTAGGGTGTGATGTGTATGATGTCATCAGTGACGTAATTTGAGATGTCCCCCGGGGCCTGCCCTTTAAAAAAAAAAATAATAATTGAAGGTGCCTGCTCGGCCCCCCTCCTGAGGCTGATGTACCCCGGGGACCACATCCTCCGGGGCATGGCCAATCCTTTTTTTATTTTTTAAAAAGGGAGGGGCACATGGCCCCCCTCCTGGGCCATGTTTGGCCCCGGAGACCTCATCCCCCCGGGCTTGGCCTTTTTGTTGGGGACTGCGGGGAGAGCCCCAAGGCCCCCGTGGTCCCAGTCGGCTCCCCACCTCCTGAGGGAGCCGGCATTGCTTTTGGGGAAAGGGAGCTGCTGATATGCAGCTCCCTTTGCCCAAAAGCAGTACTGCTTTGCTTCATGGAAGCAAGAGCAGTTTTTTCTGCTTTTGCTTCCATGAAGTGAAGCAGATGTGTGCTATGGCAGGCCATAGCAAACTGCAATGGCCCGGGGATGGGCACCCCGGAACATTGCTGGAGCTGGCCCTGGGGGGTGGCGGTCCCAGGGCCATTATGGACTGCAGGAGGGGGCCGCGTGCCCTCCCTCCTTGCATGTTTAAAGCCCCGGGGAGATGGTGCTCCACTGGGCCGGGGGTCCACAACCCCCACCCCAGGTGGTGGTTCCCGGGGCAGTGTGGGGGGGCAGGAGCTCCCACACTTTTTAAAAACTGAAGCCGTGGCAGTCCTCGAGGCTTGGGAGGCCCGCGAGGCCCGCCACCCATAATAAAAGAATGCCCCGGGGAGGTGGCGGTCCCTGGGGCAGCGTGAGAGGGCAGGAGGCCCCCCCACGCATTTTTTATAGAAAGCCCTGGGGAGGTGGCAGGCCCCGGGGCTGCAAAGTGGCCGGTACGCCACGCATATTATTAACAAAGAACCGGGGAGGTGGCAGTCCCTGGGGCTGCGGGGGGCCCCCGCATAATAATTATGCATTGCCCCTGGGACCTGTCCCACCCAGGCCCTTAAAAAAAACAAAGCATTTTTTTTTTACATTGTCAGTGGGATTCACGCACCCTACGCGAATCCCGCCGAATAAAAAAAAAATGTTTTTTTGGCCATTGGGGTCCCTGTGGGACTCCTTGAGCAGGCCTTAAGGGTCAGGGTGTTTCTATCCTCCTTTTCTTTTTGTAACCTTTTTTCTTGTGACTCGGTTCGACAGAGTCACAGGATGTCTGCCAACACTTCCTGGTTTGAAGTGTTGGCAGCCAATCAGAAGTTAGCTCGTGATCGGGATGGTTCACGGATCCACTGCAGGCACCATATATCCATATTTTTTTATGTATGAATTTCTCAGGAACTACTGAACGGATTTACACCATTTAAAGCAAAGAGTGCATTCTGGACCAACAGCTACCTCTATGCCATATTTGGTGTAATTCTGTACGGCAGTTCGGGCTGTAGTTGCGACAAAAGTTTCCTATGAAATTAACATGGAGAAAATGCGTTTTGGGACCCCCCTTTTTTCTCGGCCCCCGCTTGGCGAATCACCCCGAAACTTTCATGACAGGAGCTCACCAGAGTGCCTCATTAGTTCTGAAAATTCGCGAAGATCCGTTAAACGGCGCCGAAGATTTTGGCAAAGAAAAAACGCTTTTTGAATAGAAACAAGGTCCTAACTATACCTACCTACTGGCTTCCGCCAACAGGTAATATACATTTATATAGCACCTACTACCCATGATCAGGCATTGAAGTGCTTTTCGGCAAGTAGCGTGCTACTCTGGAACCCAAAGTGTATTAGCGGTGAACTAATAGAGGGAAATGTCCCTGTTAGTTGGATGACTAGGTTACAGGATGGATAGAGGAGGGAAAAGTTTAGAAAGGGTTATTTGGAAGGTCATAGTTGTTAAAAGAGGTGTGGGATGAGTCATATAGTTGAGGTAAAGGTAGTTCAAAAGAGGAAAGGGATGAGCCATAGAGTAGTGGTTTGGAAAGGTTTGGGGACATTTATATTTATATTTTTTTATGCACCACATTTTTAGATACTTAATCACACATAAAAGCTATACATACATACAGATTTTAACATTACCCACATATTCACAATAATCAGGAGATACTACATAAAGTCCATAATGTACATGCATGGATAAATATTTACAAATGTATCAAACAGGAGACCCCTTGCTAAAGGGAAAGGGGTACGGGGGACAGGGAGCTTGTTCGACAGGTCCAAAAGCCAGTGCTCCTATCAAGAATCAGAAAATCAAAATAGGGCTAATGTTCTTGAGATGAAAGAAAGGAGGGGGGAGGCACGGTCTCTCAGAAGGTGGAGATTGCCTGGGCCAGAGTATTGTATCGGAACAGTCATCAGGACTGTTTATGTTGCCCACACATCCCCTAGAGAATTTCATGCTTCATCATAGGGCTGTGTACCTCGTTGGGCCGGCACTGCAATGCCCAACGGGTCCCTCGAAGGGTCACTTTGGTGGAGATCTTTTTCGAAGGCTGCCGTATGTTGAGTGCGGGTGATGTGACTTGTGACGTGAAGTGTGGTGTGCATAAAGGGATAAAACTGATAAGGGAGATCCTGCACTATAATTTAATGAGGGGATTGCCCTTACAGGGATAAAAACCTATGGTAGGTAAGTGCTACATCCAGGTTTAAAAGGAACCCAGGTAGTCTGAGTGTTGAGATTAAGCAGGGAAATCTCCTACCGCCTCTAGGGCGAGACCTAACTATGGTCACTCCTTTACAAGTGAGTCAACATGTTTTGTGCGTGATCTGGTCATAAGGATCTGGGGCACTTCATCAGGACAAAAAGACAAAACATATATAGTGGACAAACTACCCCACACTGAGTTGGTGCCCCTTGGTGCTACCTACTGTATGTGTGTATTTCCGGGTCTGACCTGTAGGGATGAGAGAGCATAGTGAAAATAAACATTAAAAATACTGGTAGAGCAGATCTTGATCCACCAATTGTGTCCCTTAGTCATGGACCCATACACTGGTACCTCAATTGTGTAGAATTTTGGAAATGGTGAGTTAAAAAAGCATGTAAAAATGCATGCAAGAATGCATGCCTAAATGAGAAATCGTAAGATTCAGGGTAAGTACCGCTGTGGGGCACCCACCAAGGTGAGCTGACACAGTGATATCCACAGGAGACGTTGTCACTGCAACCCCGGTACTCATAATCCACATACATCATACTCCTTAGTATCAGGGATATGTATCTCAGGCATGGCCCTGTGAATGTAAATAGTCACACGAAATCAGAAAGATACCATAACTCTACCTGAACTGGCCGAGCGTCTCTCAGTTGGTGCGTAGTACTCAAAAGCACTAAACATGAGAAATATAGATGATTACTGGAAGTCAAGAATATTTCATGACTCAACCGGTACTAGCCCGAGCTTCTCTCAAGTTACATATACCCCCAGTTTTATGGCACAAAGCAGATCACTGTTACACAACATAATGCCCCATTTCAACAATGAGAGGAGATCTCTCCGGCAGACAGAACGAAGCTGGAAACAGCACCCATCAGCAGCCCATCTAAAATTTCTCCGCCAGGCCAGAAATGCTTACAATAGCAATATACTCAATCAACAAAAAAAAATTCAGAACAGAATTAGAAAACGCCAAGAACAGACCTAGCAAGCTATTCGAATTGGTCAAACACCAAGCTAACAAACTGGCAAAAACCTCCAAAGAAACCCCGAGATCTCTAGTATCTTGCGAGTAATTTTCCTCCTTCTTCTGTGACAAAATCGCTACCCTAGAGAATGAACTCAGATCCGCCACTCACTCTCAAACCCCTCTGGCTCAGCCTCCTCCGTCCGTGCTACCCACACAGACCCCTTCCAAAAATCAAGTACACTGGTCCAACTTCAAAATCTATGACGAACAGTCGATCTCAAAAATTCTATCCTCCCTAAACCCGAACAATCACTTTAATGATCCTCTCCCCTCCAACTGCTTAGCCGCCGCCTCTCAGGCTATCATCCCTACTTGGACCGCAATTATCAACGCATCCCTCCTACAGGGATCGATACCCGCCTCTCTCAAAGCCGGACAAGTCATCCCCATCTTAAAAAAACCAACACTGGATCCTGCTTCCCCCGACAATTTCAGACCTTTATCTAATATCCCACTCCTAGCTAAAGTTCTGGAGAAATGTGAGCAACAGCAGTTGAGCCAGCACATCACCAACTTCCACTTACTGGACGACTTCCAATCTGGATTCAGACCTGGACACAGCACGGAAACCACCCTCCTCCACATCGTGGACAATGCCCTCCAAGCCCTTGATCAAGGCAAAACCTGTCTCCTAATCCTCCTAGACCTATCCTCAGCGTTCGATACGGTCAACCACGAAAAACTCCTTGAACGCCTCAATGTCAGGATGGGATTGGATGGCCCAGTTCTTGAATGGTTTAGATCCTACCTCCAGAATCGATCACAGAGAGTCCTAATTAACGGTAGCCTATACGCCTCCACGCCGATCAGGGTTGGAGTCCCCCAAGGATCAACCCTCTCCCCTACCCCCTTCAACCTTTACCTTGAACCACTCGCTGAAGTACTACGCATTGCCAACATTGCCTACCATATGTGTGCCGACGACACCCAGATCTACATCAAAATCTCTTCCCTTGCAGACATTCTCTCCCTGAATGAGGCCCTGAAGTTGACCGTCCATCAACCCAAAAAAACCCAAATTTTTTCTTATCCCCCCACCCAACACCAACGTGGATATTCAGGAATGGATTAAGTCTATCACAGCCTTAAACTGCACTCCAACCTTAGTGGACTCTGCTAAATCCCTCGGAATATCCATCGACCGCAACTTGAACATGCGTGGCCATATAAACTTGATGGCTAAAACAGCCAGATTCCACCTGAGCTACCTAAAAAACCTAAAACCTTTCCTCGACACTGCCGACCTGAAAATGGCAATTCAGGCACTAGTCATCTCTAGACTAGAATATGGTTGCTCTACCCTCACAGGTCTACCCAAGATCTGTTTGGCCCCTTTGAAAGCCTGCCTCAACACTGCAGCCAGACTCCTAACGGGTTCAAAGAAATTCGACCACATCTCTCCACACCATAAAGCTCTGAGCTGGCTTCCTCTCTAGGCCAGAATCCACCTGCATCACTCACAAGGTCTTATACTCCAACTCTCCTGCATTTTTCGCCCAGAAACTCGTGGAATCTGGAGGAGCGAGAAACTCCCGATCCGCCAGAGACCTCTTGCTCCAACCTGCACGCTTGCGTAAAAAAAACCTCATACAATCGAGCTTTCTCTGGGGCCGCTCCAAGAGTGTGGAATTCACTCCCACCCGCCAATAGAAGACTTCCGTCTCTGGCACGCTTTAAAAAGGAAGCCAAAACCTTCCTAATGGCAAATTCCTATCCTAACGCCTGCACCGCACTCATTTCAGTGACCTTGATCTACCTCATACTACGGCCTCTCCATGGTTTCTTTGATTGATGCCTGCCCGGCACCTCTGGACTCCCCACCCGGGATTTGTGAACACCTTTTTCCTGTATATGTATCTATCTGTGTCTGTTTTGACCCCAAATGTATTCACCACTCCCTGTCTTTTGTATACCATTTGTCACTTCTGTAAAGTGCTCTGATACCCTCACGGGTCCAGTTCGCACTCTAGAAAACTTAAAAATAAAATAAAATAATAAAATAATTTCAAGGCAGTGGGGAGGAGATAGCTATCATTGACATGGAATTGAGACCAATATCGTAAACACTAACGGTACAGACAAACATATATAACACATAATTGTGGCCCTGAGTATTCATGCCTCAAAATGCACATGGTAGCTGACACGTGAGCAGTTGGTGAGTGATTCGGCAGCACAGAACATTTACGCAATATTCCCCTTGACACCGTGCTCGCATCACACATGTGTGGTGTCAATAGTCGTAGTGCACTCATATAAGCGTTCAAAACAGTCATCAGGACACACTAGTTAAACGCACCTGTCATACGACATACCTATACGGAACCTTTCCAGGCTTGCCTGAAAATGCATACAATACAACTCCCCCCCTCTTTTTTCCATTAGCCTCCTAGAACTCTTATTGCTAGTTTTTTATTCTCCTGGTTTACATGAAAGACACTTCGCCATCCCTAACTACTACAAGATGGCCACTAGCCATGCGCAGCACCGCAAAATTGACGGTTTAGTGCTCTAGTCATCTACTGAGAGAACTGGTCTTAACGAGTCTTGGTACCCACTGGGATCACTATCCTGGGGACGTGGAGTCGGGTAGGCGCAGACACGCTGTCCATAAGCTGAAAATGTAAGTACACAGGAAGTCGGCCTCTTGGGTCGGCCGACAACTTCTCCTTTCCCTGTGAATATAAAAGCTGTGATAACTGCCATATTACTTACAGATAGCACGATTTGAATGCGGCATCTCCATGCCACCTGATGATGCTAAAGTCCAGCCTACTTTAGGTAAGCACCACAACCCTGGTCCCAATGACTGTTTTGAACCCTTATATGAGTGCACTACGACTATTGACACCACACGTGTGTGATATGAGCACGGTGTCAGGGGTTATATTGCGCAAATATTCTGTGCTGCCGAATCACTCACCAACTGTTTACGTGTCAGCTACCACTAGCATTTTGAGGCATGAATACTGAGGGGCCTAATTATGTGTTATATATGTTTGTCTGTACCGTAAGTGTTTACAAGGTTGGTCTCAATTCCAAGTTAATAATGGCTATCTCCTCCCCACAGCACTTAAAAGGGGCATGATGTTATGTGACAGTGGTCTGCTTTCTACCATATAACCAGGGGTATATGTAACTTGAGATAAGCTCGGCCTAGTACCGGTTGAGTCATGAAATATTCTTGACTTCCAGTAATCATCTATATTTCTCATGTTTAGTGCTTTTGTGTGCTACGCACCAACTGAGAGACACGCCGGCCAGTTCAGGTGGAGTTATGGCAACTTTCTGATTTCATGTGACTTTACATTCACAGGGCATGCCAGAGATACATATTACTGATACTAAGGAGTATGATGTATGTGGATTATGAGTACCGGGGTCGCAGTGACAACATCTCTTGCTGACATCACTGTGTCAGCACACCTTGGTGGGTGCCCCACAGCGGTATTTACCCAGAATCTTACAATTTCTCATTTAATCATGCATTCTCACATGCATTTTTACATGCTTTTTTAACACCACCTTTTCCATCATTCTACACTATTGGGGTACTAGTGTCTGGGTCCATGACTAAGGAACATCACTTGTGGATCACGATCTGCTCTACAACAATTTTTAATTTGTTTTCACTATCCTTACTCGTCCCTAGAGGTCGGACCCGGAACAACACACACACAGTAAGTAGCACCAAGGGGCACCAACTCAGTGTGGAGTAGTTTGTCCAGTATATGTTTTTTGTCTTTTTGTCCTGATGAAGCGCCCCAGATCCTTATGACCAGTTCAGGCGTGAAACATGTTGACTCACTTGTGAAGGCATGAGCATAGTTAGGTCTCTCCCTCAAGATGGTAATAAATTCCCCTACTTAATTTCAACACTCAGACTACCGGGGTTCCTTTTAAACCCGGAGGTAGCACTCACCTACCATAGGTTTTTATCCCTGAAAGGGCAATCCCCTCATTAAAGTATAGTGCAGGATCTCCCTTACCAGTTTTATCCCTTTATCCACACCCCACTTCATGTCACGAGTCACCTCACCCACACTCATCACACGGCAGCCTCGAAAAAGATCTCCGCCAAAGTGACCCTTCGGGGGACCCGTTGGGCATTGCAGCGCCGGCCCAACGAGGAGCACTGCCCTATGATAAAGGATGACATCCTCTAGGGGATGTGTGAGGGCAACATAAAGAGTACTGTTGACTGTCCCGATACAATACTCTGGCCCGGGTACTTGCCACCTTCTGAGAGACAGTGCCTCCCCCCTCCTTTTTTCCCCTCAGGAACATTAGCCCTATTTTGATTTTCTAAATATTTACAAACACAGGCTTCCATTTTTTGTGGTAAATAAACTTTTGTTTACATTTTATGTTAATTAGTTTTTGTTTTTTGTGTATATATGTGTGTGTGTGTGAGTATGTATATAATGTTTTGTTTTGTTCCAGTGCTCTGGGCCAATACTCTTACCAATCGTCCTTCGAATGAGCTTGTCTTTCCTCCCTGGGAGGTGATGGGAGTTAACATTACATCAATAAATTATGAGGTGAAAGTGCTAGTCAAGCTCTTGTCCACACGCTTAGCCGGAGTGATTATTACCCTTATCTGGGTAGTAATCTGGGTTTATGCCCCACAGGAGCTCTAGGTTAAATCTTCCAAGGCTGTTTACAATACTCCATATAACTAAATACTGGCATACGCTTCCCCTGACACTGATGGGCCGGGTGGCAATGTTCAAAATGAGGTCACTCCCCCGTTTGTTATATGTATTGCAAAATACGCCATATGAGGTGCCCCCCTCCTTTTTCCAATGAGTGAACCCGGCACTCCGCGCGCTACTGTGGTACCACGTATAGCCCTACGTAAACTCCAAAGAGGGGCTTATGACGAAGGCCTAGCGGTATCGGGTATCCATAGCTACTACTGGGTAGCCCAGCTTGTAAACGTGAATGGATGGATGTTTGAGGACAGGACGGATCAAGCATATAGGATTGATAGACTGGCAATGGAAGCGTAAGGTCCACAGGAAATACTCTACACCAAGCAAGTAGGCAGGAGCCTCCCAACACATACCAAATCAGTGGTCAAGGGCAGACATGGTCTGCAGTAACAAAATATTTGGGTTGAGAGGGCAAACACACAGGAATGACACCTCTAAGGGCGGTTGACAATTTGAAGGGAGGAGACAAGCTGGGGGGTTTCGCCAAATGGGAGCTACTGGGATTGGAGAAGTTGGGAGATATTGGGAGAGGACGGGCATACATTACGTTTACAGATCTACAAGAGGAATATGATATGGGGGAAGGGGAGTGGCTCAAATACATCCATTTAGGGCACGCCCTGCAGGGATATATTAGGGAAGGAGAGACTCTGGAAACTGCCTCACCATTGGAAGACAGGATACTAACAGAACGACTGCAGGACAAATCCATATCCTTACTGTCCAAAAAGATAATTAATAATGCACCGGACCCCCGGGTGCTTTGAGGACGGCCTAGGAAATAGACATAGGCTCCCTAGAGGAAGAGGAATGGGTGGAGGTGCTTCAAGGCCTGAGAGAAGTGGCAATACGTGCAAGGTTCTGACTTATATAGCACAAAGTACCCCAGGTCAGTGTTACACCAAATGGAACGTAGTGACAATACGTTGTGCCATAGGGGATGTGAGTCTGAGAGGACCTTCTACCATCTACTTTGTGAATACCCAGTACTGCAGGCGTACTAGCAGAAAATAGCCGAGGCGATGAGTGAAGGGGTGGGCATGGAAATTCCGCTAAAACCAAAATGGTTCCCCCTGGTAATTGCTGGAAATGACAATTGGCCAAGGCATGTAAAACAATGGTTAGCACTGGCGGCAGTAGTGGCAAAGTGGAATGTGGCAAAGAAATGGGGGGCCACCGCCATTCCGACAGTGGAGGAATGGGAAAATGAGCTAGACTGGTGCTTGCAAGCAAAACTTACGATATAAGAACAGAGGTTGCCCTAAGAAAGGGGGGAACATCTGGGGGGCCTGGCAGGCATATCGAGGTTTATAGGATGGACACTGCGATGTAATATGTTTATTGCTAGTTAAGATTGAAGTAAGTCATAACATGTACTGAATAAGTTTCAATTAACACTGTGAACCATTTGGCTACACATTAAGGACCAGGAATCAGTGACTATAGTTAAAGAGGTTTAGGTTAGCAATCAGGTTAAGGTTTATGAATCTTAGCATCATGCTATAAAGATGCAGAATAACAACTGGAAAACCCAACCCCCTAAAGACGCTTAGACATACCAGAATGAGACAAACAAGAAGTTCAGTCACAGCGATACAAAAGATCAATACCAAGATTTGGTGCTCAGAGACGTTTCTGGTACTTTCTTCTATACATGAGTAAACTCTAAAGTCATCTAAGTTAAAGTCAAAACAAAAAAGGATGGTTTGATAATCTTAGAAATCTCAAAATTCAGGGAACTGAAGAAAATTGGAAAAACATGAGTAAGTTCAGGAAGTGAAGAAATAAGTAAGGTAAAGGAAGGTATCAACATTGCAGTCTTCTTGGGTCAGGGGAATTGAGTGACAGTCTAAGCCACACTTAGCAAAAGTCAAAGGGAATAAGCATAGAGTTCTAAACCTCTCTAAGTCCAAGGGAAAGTGGCAGCAATCTCAGACAGTGTAGACTCCAGATATTTGCACCAAAATCACTCAGGTGCCATCCTTCTTTTTGTATCATAAAGGGTTCGATGGTCCTTTTCAATTTTCACGTTGTAAGCTGCAACATTTACGAAATGTTCCACACTGAACATCGTCCTTGTACAAACAAGCCATGTTTCAATAATGCTGAGTAGGACTCTTCAGTTAACACTCTTGCTCTCCATGTTCCTTTGTTAAGGTCTTCTTCTCAGGCTCTCTCGCTGTTGCTAGTAAAGTGTTACATCTATTCTTAAACTAACAATGTATATGAATACACCTGCAAGGTAAAAGTCATACAAGCAGAAATGGAAAACAGTATTTTATTCAGAATGGAAAACAGGCTTAGTCAGGGTAACGTTTAGAGTATTAAATCAATGGTGCACATTATTATGCATGTAAACGTTCAAACACAAATGAATATAAAACTTGTCAGTATATTAGATTCATATTACATGTGGCATACAGTAAAATCTTTAATAAACATGTGTAAGTATGGCTAAGAAGTACGTTTTACATTAAATATACAAAACATTAGTGCACCCATTACATGAATTGTTACTGTTTGTAAAGTAAAAACATTCTAAATAATTGAAAGTGGTTTATTTATCAAGTCTCCAAAGAATATCTCATTTAATATGGTTAAGGCACACAGTGTTATGCAGGAAAGTTCTAATTCTACAGTGAATGCACTTCAAAAATGATGTCAAGTGCAACTCCTTGCGTTAATGTTGTTAGGCCACACAGGAAACATGTGCTAAGTACGCATTTATGATAAGTATTTGTGACATGTAAAGGTAGAGCTAAAATGATGCTGCTCCAAATGATTTATTTGCTCATTTATGTATTTTATGCTAGAAGATACACCTTCAAACTGCTTTGTATCATGCATTCATCCAAGTTGCTTATTTTCTTTTGTCATGTTTTGCTGTTTTTAGTAGTATTGGGATATCAAGAGCATCCAGGAGCCACTCATAGCGTTTTTGTACTGAATTTATTGTGTCTAGATCTGTGTTGGACGTTAGTTTTATTTCTTGGTCCTGAAAATTCAGTGTGTTCCAAGGTCGGTATGTGGTTGTGGGTAAGGTGGCCTTAGGTGCAGTGATGTGTGGTGTCTTGTGTTGGAAAGCTACCAGATAGTGGTCTGACCACATGACTGGAGTAATCATTTGGAAGGAAGTTCTGGATTTGCAACTATTACATCTAGGTTGTGTACAGCAATGTGTGTGGGTATGGGGACAATCTGATGTAGGTTCAGTGTCTCTAGGTTACTGATGATAGTTATGGGATGGGGCATATTAGATTAATCACACAATGTGCTTAGGTCACCAAGGATTAATAGGTTGGAGTATAGTGTCAGAAGGTTTGAAACTGTGTCGAGAAATGTGCTTAGGAATGTTCCAATGCTAGGTGGTTGTCTGTAAAGAAGGAGGAAGTTACATGGGAAAAAAGCTGGTGCAGGGTTGCATCTAGTGATGCGGGCCTCAAAAGCTTGTGTGGAAACGTTCTGAGCTTTGGTGAGAATTATTCCTTGAGTACAACAGCTAGTCTGTCTCTTCTTTTGCCTATGCGATTTTTGTGACAGTTTGATAGCCTGGAGGAACAGCTTCATGTGATACTGGTGATATATCTATATATTCACAGAAAACAACAAAGCTTAAAGTAACGTTATAGTTAGGTGAATATGTCAGTCACAACATTAATGTTTTGAACTAAAAAAATACAGAATTTCATCAGTTATAGTTAGCAGAGCTAGCTATAAATTGCGTCCCCGCAATGCACCGCTTATGGTATCACATATTACATCACTTATGGCATATTCTCTGACATCATTTATGACATCACTGATGCCATCTCAAATGACACCAATGATGACGTCATCCAAGCTTCTTTTATACACATTGCTCTATAAATGGGTATAGTATTAGAGCTATAAAAGTAAGTTCAAAATAGCTGAGAATAATATGAAGCAGCATTACTGCTATCATACATACAACCCCCATAGGTATGTTAGTTCTGACATATTCACCTAACTATATGGTTTACCTTTATTATTTCCAGTGAATTTCTGTGTTTTTAACGTAAAGTAATATTTAATTACCTTAAGTAAAGCCAACCCTCCCACCGCTCACCGCCTTCAGCCATGAATGGTGGGGCGGTAGGCCACACAGCCTAGCCTGGCAAACCCCCCATAGGCACCCAACCCCAATCTGAACATGGCCTTTGGTAATGCAAAGCAGGGGGTTAGTCACAGGGCCTGGCCTGCTCCCAGGCTCTTTGACCAATCCACCCGGAGGCAGTGGACACCCCTGCAGACCGCCAGCCTCATGCTTCACACAGCCTTTCATCGCACACGGCCTGAGGGTGGCCACAGGTCCTGGCTTGCACCCCATAGGCAGCCACCAGGAGGCAGCCAACTCCACCCCGTGCACAGTCTCTGCTTGTGCATTGTGGTGGGATTAGCCCCATGGCCAAATACCCAGCAGGCTGCCAACCCCACACCATGCACAGCCTTTGCAGTGTGCAGCACAGGGTTGGCCTTTGGCCCCCAGGGACCCCATTCACTGGGGCCAAATCTAATAAAAAGGGGGAGGGAGCTGTGTGCTCTCCTCCCTAAGCCTTATTAGGTCCCGGGGATCCCATCCTCCAGGGCCTTAACTATTTTAAAGGGGGAGGCCTTGTGACCCCCTCCCGAGACTCATTAAGCCCTGGGGACCCCATCGCGAAGGGACTCTTTTTAAAGGGGAGGTAGGCCATGTGGCCACCCTTGCTGAGCCTTATTAGGCACTGGGGACCCCAACCCCTAGGCAATTTTATTTTTAAAGTGAAGAGGGGCCACATAGCCCCGCTCGCCAAGCCTTATTAGGCCCTGAGAACCCCACCCTGCACAGTCACAGCCACAGCTTAATTGAAAGGGGAGAGGAGCCGCATGCTCCCACAATCTGTTTTTGGGCCCAGGGGATCCTACCCCTGGGATCCAATACACTATTTAAAGGCATACCCACGGCACTCCTGTCATTTGAGATATCATCAGTGATGTCACTGACCATGTGATGAGTGATGTAATATGTGAGGTCCTAAGTAGTGCTTTGCAGGGGTTAAGTTATAGTTAGCTCAAGTAGCGCTAACTGCTGAATTTCAATGGTTTTGTATGAGTGAAATCTAAACCTATCTACAACATTCCTGTAACCTTTGTTTTTTCAGTGAATTTCTAGGTTTTTTTATATTCTATTTCCTAACTATAATGTCCCAGTAACCTTTGTTTTTTTAAGTGAATTCATAAAGTTTTTAAATTGTATTTCCTAAGTATAAACTGTAACTTTTGAGAGTGAGTGTGTGAGTGAGTGCATGAGTGTCTCAGTGGGCATGTGAGTGAGTGTCTCAATGGGTGATGTGCGTTGGTGTGTGAGTGTCTGAATGGGCCTGGGAGTGGCTGCATAAGTGTCTGACTGGGTGTGTGAGTGGGTGCATGAGTGTCTGAGTGGGACTGTGAGTAGGTGTATAAGTGTCTGAGTCGTTGTCTGAGTGAACATTTGAGTGGGTCTGTGAGTGAGTATCTGAGTGGGTTTGCAAGTGCCTTAATGTGTATGTGAATCAGTCTATGAGTGATTGCATGAGTCTCTGTGTGAGCCTGTGAGTGGTTGTATGAGACTCTCAGTGGGTGCATGAGTGTATGAGTGATTGTCCCAGTGGGTCTGTGAGTAGGTTTGAGAGTAGGCTTGTGAGTGCTTCCATGAGTATGTGAGTCAGTCTGTGAGTGAGTGCATAAGTGTCTGAGTGGGCCTGTAGGTAGGTGTGTGAGTCTCTGAGTGTATCTGTGAGTGGGTGGGTGAGTGTCTGAATGGCTGTCTGAGTGGGTAGGTGAGTGTCTGAGTGGGTGTTTGAGTGTCTGAGTGGGTCTGTAAGTGGGTGTCAGAGTGGGTTTGTAAATGCCTCCATAGGTGTGTGAGTCAGTCTATGGGTGAGTATATGAGTGTCTGAGTGGGTCTACAAGTGGGTGCATGAGTCTTTAAGTGACTCTGTGAGTCTGTCATTGAGTATGTGAGATTCAGAGTGGGTCTGTGAGTGAGTGCATGAGTCTCTGAGTGGGTCTATGAGTCAGTGTTTGAGTCTGAGTGGGTCCGTGAGCTACTGCATGAGTCTGTGAGTGGGTCTGTGAGTGGGTGTGTGAGTCTGAGTGGGTCTGTGAGTGGGTGCATGAGTGTGTGAATGGGTGTGTGAGTCTCTGAGTGGGTATCTGAGTGTCTGAGTGCTCTGTTTTGTCCTTTTCTGCATTGTTTTTCCATTTCTGCTTGTTTTTCTGCATTCTGTTTTGCCCTTTTCTGCTCTGTTTTGTCTGTCCTGCTTGTATTTGTCCCCCTGTTTAGCCTTTTTCGGTTCTTTTTCTGCCCTCAATTTTGCCTTTCCTAGCCATTTTCCTTCCTTCTGTTTTACCTTTCCTGCTCATTTTCTGCTCTCTGTTTTTCTACTTAAAAGTCCCAGGAATCACCACCTCTCTGGATTTTACTGATATTGAGGGTGGGAGCCACAGGTACCCCCCTCCATTTAGCTCCAAGAGCCTCTTGGTCTCCCAACGAGCTCCCCAGGACTAACTTAATATTATGCAGGGTGCCTGAACCCCCCCCCCGGGTCATGGGGACTACCACCTCCTCAGGGCTAAATACTTTCATTAAAGTGGGAGGGAGGCCACCCCCCCTGCAGGCCGAGGCCCCGGAGACCTCATCCCCATCCCCAGGGATCCAGCCTTAAAATATTAAGTTTTGTAATAGGGGAGGTAGGCCTCCTGTCCCGATCTCTGGGCCAGATTAAGTAATGAGGACGCCATCATCCAGGGGCAGGCGTTAGTTCAGTGGGGTAGGGGAGCTGCATGGGTGAGTGAATGGGTGTGCAAGTGGTTTTCTGGGCCTCTGAATGGGTGTGTCTAACTGGCTGTATGGGTGTGTGAGTGGGTTTGTGAGTGTGTAAGTGTGTATGTATATGTTGGGTGCTATGTTACGTTATGTTATGTTACCAGGGTATTTGTAGAGCACACAGCTACTCGGCTGAGTGAGTGTGACAGGCTGATTTAGACAAGACAACGCAGGACTATTGCTGGAACATCCAAGTTTTTAGAGCCTTCCTGAAGGGGAGGAGATCGTGCTTTTCTTAAGGTAAAAGGCATGCAGTTCCAAAGTTTGGCAACTTGTACCTGAAAAGACCGTCCTCCTATTCGATAGAGGAGGAACACAGGGGTGCTTACTAGCGACAGGGGCGAAGAGCGCAGAGAGCGCTACGGATGATAGAACTGGACTCTTTTCCTAAGATAGGGGGCTCCGGTATCACGTAGGGCCTTAAAGGCCAGGCAAGAGCTTTGAAATGGATCCTCTTGCAGATCATTAGCCAGTAAAGAGATTTCAAGTGGGGAGACATCCGCGTCCTAGGACCAAGTAAAAGTATGGCCCTGGCTGCAGCATTTTGGACCACCTGGAGGCAGCTGAGTAGGTATTCCGGTAGTCCAAGGTATAATATATTTACATAGTCCGGCCTAGATCCGATCAAGGCCTGGACCATCGTTTTCCTGTGGGGAACCAGTAAAAGGGGCAGGAACTGTTTTAACATTTTCAGGAAGCCAAAACATTGACCGGCTACTGCTTGAATCTGGGATTTCATATTCAGGGTGTCATCCAATTTCACCCCCAAATTTTTAACTGACCTGACCGAGGTAGTGGGCGGATGCATGTCCTGTGGACACCAGCTGCGCCACATATTGTTGGGGGGCAGACCAAAGAAAATAATTTCTGATTTGTCGGAGTTACATTTCAGTTGATTTAGCTGAAGCCAGGCAAACACCTCCGATAAGCAAGAGTTGATCACTTCTCCATTGAAATCTGTGTCCTTGTCGCAGGTGAAGAGCAGCTACCTGTCGTCGGCGTACAACACTATTTTTGCTCTATGAGACTCAGCCAGATTCGCTAGGGGGGACATGTAAATATTAAACAATGTAGGGCTGAGAACAGAGCCCTGCAGGACTCCCACCTTTAAGGGGGAATGGGAGCCGAAAAAGGCGGAGCCCAGACTGTTTGTTGGCGATCCAACAGAAAAGAGGCAAACCACTTGAGTACCATCCCCCCGAAACCAGACTCCTGGAGTCTCAACAGGAGTCGGTCATGAGGGACGGTATCAAAGGCCGCCAATAGATCCAATAATATCAACATGGCTTTGCCGCCCCTATCAAAGACGTCCTTTATGGACTCCGAGATTTCTAGGAGCGCCATTTCAGTGCCGAAATTTGGCCTGAAACCGGATTGGCTCTAATGCAATATGTTGTTAGTTTTTACAAACGTGGTGATGACCGAATTAACATATTTTTCCAACATTTTGGAAAGAAAGGTAGAAGAGATATGGGCCTATAATTAGAGGCTATCTCTGGGTCCAAGGTTGGCTTTTTCAGGAGGGGGAGTATTTGCGCCTTCTTCCACCTAGTAGGGACAAGCCCATGCTGCAGAGAGACATTCAAAACTGGGTTGATGGTCGCAGTTAGTGATGCCAGGGTAAAAGCTGGACATGGGTCAGAGGGAGCCCCGACTTCAAAGTTTTCATAATTTTAGATAAAGTCACCAAGAGGAGGGAGGGGAACTCAGAAAAGGATGGAACCCTGGTCCGAGGGAGGGGAAAGGAAAACTCAGTGTCTGGTCCTGGAGCAAGAGGGTGGGTGGCGAAGGTGTCCTGAATCTTTTTGATTTTATCAAAAAAGTATGAGGCCATATGTCCCACCCATATTGCAGAAGGGGTGAACATCCTAGCCACCGTTCTGGAGGAGGAGAATTCTTTCACTATTTTAAAAATCTCCTTACTTTTTTTTTCTGCCACTTCGATTTTCAAGGAGAAAAAAAGATTTTTCCCCTCCAGAATACATTTATGGTGGGAGATAAGGGCTTGTTTGTAAACTTGTTTCTCGTTGATATCGAAATTTTTACGCTATGCTCTCTCTAGGCACATACAAGACCTCTTGCTTTTCTTGGGGGTGGGCGTAAACCAGGGAGCAGAGACACGCGTAGACTGAGCTGAGCGGGAGCAAGCGGGTGCAAGCTCCGGTGCTCTGAGCTGGAGCCAGTTGTCCAAGCAGTCAACGTCGTCCTCAAGATTTCCGCTCAGGATAATAGGGTAGTTTTCGAGAGCCACCTTCAAGGCCTCTGGTGTAATGAGGTGGAAGGGTCTGAAACTGCCCTTACGGGGCTTGCCCTGGGAGTTAGGATGAAAGGACTCTCGATTAACAGTGAACTCCAGGAGGAAATGGTCCGACTACATAAGCGGGAGGGAGGGATAGTTTCAATGTCTAGTGTGGAGAAAACCTGGTCCAAAAAATGCCCCTTCTCGTGGTTCGGGGACTGAAAAAAAGGAGTCAACTTAAAAATCTCCAGAGATTCCATTAATCTAGTGGCGTTCGGATCGTCAGGTTTATCCAGATTGATATTGAAGTCGCCTAACATTAAACAATGTTTATATTTCATCACCAAGGGGGTGACTGCATTACTGATGGATTCATGAAACAAACCGGTAGGGCCAGGGGGTCTATATACTAGAATGCCCACCAGCGATTGATGGGGAGATACCACCAGATGGAAACCAAGAGTTTCAGCTCCGACAATATTGTCAATAGGGATAAAAGTGCATGAATAATGGTTTAAAAAAATTATAGCTGTGCCCCCACCCGTACCGCTAGGGTGGTCTTTTCTAACCAGCTGATAGTCTTTGGGGATAGCCGTGGTAATAGTCGGGTTTGAGGCATCGTTAAGCCACGTCTGGGTTAAAAACAGAAAGTCCGGACTAATAAATCGTGTATACTGGGGACATGTTTCCTCATAGACTGGGTGTTAAGGAGCAGGCCACATAGTTTGCCGGGCTCATGGGAGCGCCTTGCTTTGCATGTTCCCGAAGCACCCGGGCCATCTGATTACATGAGGGGCCTTTCTCAGTGATCTAGGCCGCCCAGCTACACCGGGGGCAAACAGCTGTGAGGGGATCCGGATGGGGGTGTGGGGGGAGCAGCAGCTCACACCCTCGCTCAGTTCCCGGAGCCTATTGCCACTATAACATAGGCGAAGACTGAAAGCAGGAGTCTTACCAGCAGCATGGCTGGCGCCGGCTGCCTCTGGGACACTGACAGGCGCAGACGGGCTGGCCTTTGGCGCGCCAGCCGCATGCCCGCTGCGCGGTCGGAGCATCGTGCTCTAAATAGTGGGTGAGGCAAGAACAACTAGAGTGCTGACTGGTCCTGGCGGTCCCGCTCTGATAGACAGGTAACCGCAATTACAGTCGTAAAGTGGAGATTGAGAGGGTCGAGAGGGAAACAGGTAATGAAGCAGCTTAGGAGGGATACAAGTTTCACAATGTAAAGGCTAAAAACATGTAAAATTGAGATTCAGTACAATTCAGTTAACTAAAACGGGAGACAGTGCAAAGTGCAAAAGTGCAATAGTGGCAACTGGCAGCGATTACGCGCCGCGGTACAACAGCCACAAGTCACAGGCTGCGCGTTCAGAGCATCGCGCTCTAAATAGTGGGTGAGGCAAGAACAACTAGAGTGCTGATAGGTCCTGGCGGCCACACTCTGACAGACGGGTAACTGCAATTACGGTCTGTGAGTGGGTGCGTAAGTGGCTGTGTGGGTCTGTGAATGGGTGTGTCATTAGCTGTATGAGTGTGTGTGTGGGTGTCTCAGTGGGTGTGTGAGTGCCTTTGTGGGTCTGTCAGTGGATGTATGAGTGGTTCTCTGGGTCTGTGAGTGGGTGTGTGTGAGTGGCTGAATGAGTGTGTAAATGGGTGTGTGAGGGGTTTCTTGGTCTCTGACTGGGTGTGTGAGTGGCTGTATGGGTGTCTGAGTGGGTGTGTGAGTGGTTCTCTGGGTCTCTGAGTCAGTGTGTGAGTGGCTATAGTGGGTGTGAGTGGATGGGTGAGTGGTTGTATTCATTTGGCTGTGTGAGTGCTTGTGTGGGTCTATGAGTGACGGTATGAGTGGTTCTCTGGGTCTCTGAGTGGATGTATCAGTGACTGTATGGGTGTGTGAATGTGTGTGTGGCTGTATGGATGTGTGACTGGGTATATGAGTGGTTGTGTGGGTGTGTGTGAGTGGGTCTGTGAGTGGGTGTATATGTTTTTTAATTGGGGTCTGGATCTGCAGATCTACTGCAGATTCTCATGGGGCCGCACTGAGCACCGCGGTTTATATGCGGATCCTCGCATGCCAGGTATGAAACATTTTTGGACAATTTCTAGCCCATTAGGGGTCTCTCACAGATCCCTTAATCAGTCTTATGGGGTCAGGATACCTCTATCCTGACCTCTTATATCCTATTTATATGTTATTCTCCCCTCTGGGAACCATTTCCCAATTCACAAAATGGCAGCTGCAACTTTTCTCTCAGGTTGCAGCCAGCCAATCATGGCATTGCTGTTGGCGCGTCTCTAGATACACATAAATCTTTTTTCTTTAATTACTCCAAAACTACTGAACATATTTACACCAAATTATAAAAAGCACTCTTTGTAGGCCAAAATCTTGCTTCTGCTAAATTTGGTGGTTCATTTGGTTCAGTGGTTCGGGCTGTAGTCGTGTCTAAAATCCCTGTGGGAAATTGCATGGTGAAAATGTGTTTTGGGACCCCCCTTTTTCTCAGCCCTGCTTGATGGATCGCCCCAAAACTTTCCAGAGAGCAGCTGAAGTGACTGGAAAACTAGTTTTGAAAAGTTTGTGAAGATCCGTCAAACAGCTTCAAAGTTATTAGCAAGACAAAAAAATGTTTTTCCTATGGAAACTAGGTCCTAACTATAACTACCTCCTGGCGACCACCAATAGGTAATTATACACACACAAATAAATATATATATATATATATATATATATATATATATATATATATATATATATATATATATATATATATATATATATATATATATATATATATATATATATATATATACACACACACACATAAACACACAAAAATATGTGCAAGGGCCCAAAAAAATTCTTAGGAGCTTTTTGACAGTGATTACATAATGCCTGGCTTTTCAAATTTAAAAGATGCCTAGACTTGATTTCACGAGGAACCTCTTACTTTCACCACCCTATCCTTCTTGTTGCTTTACCTCTTCCTCCTCCTTCCTCACTTTCTTTCTGATTCCCTAGATCTTGGTCTGATAATGAGGAATATCTCCCAGTATCTAAAATGAGTGCCAGTGCCCATCTACAGCAAGCGCCTGCACAAGTTAAGCACTGCACTTTGTCACTAGGAGACATTTGTGTAAATGGAAAAAGATGCAATGGAAAGACATAAACTGATGCGTGGAGAAAGCTCAAGAAGCCTTTTGTGGTGGGGCATAGTATCAGTGCTGAGACATGTTTCCATAGTTTCTAGGTTAGTTGGAAAAACGTTTTTCAGAAATAGACTTTCCGATCTAAGATCAAAAAAGTTAAATATATACCTGAGGTAGATATTGCTTACTAAACTTATACGTGTCCTTATTAATGTATTCATAATTCTGTCTCAGAACAGCACACTTTATTGGAAGTATGAATAAGCACAAACATTTTTTACTTATCCTGGGAATTTATGTTGAGACATGCTCCATATAATATTTTGCTGATCAGTGCAGTCTCCTATATATCACACCCTAATTCGTTGAATTCCAAATTAGCCCACAAAAAAAATCTCTTTTGTATTATGAATACATGCAATGAATAATATTTGTCACAAAAACCAAATGCAGGAAACTCTTCTAACCTTCTCATATTTAAAAATCCCCAATTTAATGCTCTGTTACAAATCCAATAACATTTATAATAGGGCACTCTAATTTGATAAACTTGCATGAAATGTTTTTTTATATAATTTTCTAGAATTGGAATAAATGCAAAAGCATAATAAAAAATCCCATTCAACATAGGGGCTCTTCTATGACTGTTTCTTTCCGCTGAGGGATATTGAAAGATATCATCTAAAATGAAAAACTGAGTTATCAGTGTATAAGTCATATACAATTGTGATGTGGCCATAAGCCCTCTCCATTCATTTAGGTAAACCCAGTAGGCCTCTACAAGTCCATTCCTTATCCTTTCAAAAGATGTTATTGGTTTTATGGGATACAAAAAGACAGGAGACTGGGAGGAGGTAACACGGGCAGGGTATCAGACAGTCACAATGATGATAATCCTTGTGATATAAACATGCATCCACCAATAATTCAAGACAAAATCAGATGTATATATATATATAAATCCCTATGTATGTTCAGCCATAATGAGGATGTAAAGAAAACCCCAGGAGAAGAGGGTGTTGGATGGGGAGAAGAGAGAGAGGGGATATAACAAAAGGGGTAAATCCGGACAAGTGAGAGAGTGAGAAAGAGAGATAGAAAAGGAGAAGGAGAAGGGGTAGGAGAGAGATGTCACTAGTGAAAAACTGGCAACGATCAGAGAATAGGAATTTTGTGTTAAGACCCTGAGCAGCATGAGGTGGGTTGGTCTAGGCCTACCGTTCGGGGCAAGGGAGTGTTATCTCTCAAGAAGGTTTGATTTTTTGCAAGCATGAATCTAGCTTATTCTATTGTTTCAGAGAAGTCTGACAGCTGTTAGAAAGTATGTTGTCTGCACTTCTTGTGAAATAAACCCATGCCCACCAGGTGTGGTATGAGAGGCTTTGAAATGATTTCCATTCTCATAAAATGTTTTTTATTTCTAACGTTAGGAGCAGGTTCATGAGACACATGTCTGATTGACTCAGTTTCAAGGTAGGCGAATGGAGCGAGGGGCCTAAGGTAACTGTGTAGGAATTCAGGGATATCTCAATGTTGTATATTGTGTTTATGGTTTTCTGAATCTTGTTCCAGAAATGGTGGAGTTTTCTACATTGGGTAAACATGTAGTAGAGGGTGCCTGGGGAGTATTAGCTGTTGCAGCACGTCTGAGTCTATAAGCCCTAATTTGGATAGTTTCTCAGGGGTCCAGTATGCTCCATGCAGTATCCAGTACTTACATTGTGAGAGAGTAGGGGATATTTTATTTTTGAGGGCATGTGTGCATATCTTTTCCCACTATGTATCGTCTAAGGTAGGGATTGAGGGGCTGGGAGTGTATTTGGACCATTTAATTTCAATTTCAAAATTGATTCTTTTGCTGGAAGAATTCAAGGATTTATAGATTTTCAAGGGTGCTTGGGGTGTTTTAAATAGCTTGCAGATAAGGAGAATCCGGTCGAAGTTGTGTGGGGTGTGAATTTTCTTTACTGTGATCTTTAATCTGAGGAAGTTGTAGAATTCAATGTTCCCAAAGTTGTGTGAGATCTGTAATTCTGCAAATGTTTTATGTTGTGATGGTGGGCCTAGGTATTTTAGTAATAAGATATGATTTGATGACCATGATGTCCATGATGGAGGCTCACCCTCAACTTTAATTAGAGTTTTGGATTTTGTGTGGGAGCAATTTATCCAGTGACCTGATCACTGTTATTGTGTCCGTGAATATAGAGAGTGTTTTAATGAGACAAATTTAATTGTTTATAACGAGATTAGAGCGGATGGTTTTACTAGGGATTCTTCGATGTGAACCCAAAGTGGTGAATCTAGTGTTTTAAGTTGGAACTACCAAATGTCTTGTTTGATTAGAAAGGCAAGTTGGTATTTGAAGATATTTGGCATATTAAGGTCGTCAGAAGTTTGTTTAGTTTTGATTTCTTGAGAACTAGTCTAGCCTTCTTCCCTTTCCAAAGAAGAAGGTATTCAAAAGTTTTAAGGGAAACATGGAAATAACAAAGTTTATTTGTAAAGCAATCATCATTTTGATATTTTCCACACAAACCTACTAGGTTATGAATTTTGGTGACCAGGCAGATAAGGTTTCTTTGGTTTTCTTTAGGATAATCTCCTCATATATTTTCCTTGTACCTTCTAGGTTATTTTTAAAGCGTATGCCAAGATATTTGATCTATGAGGGTTGCAAATGTAGTTTAGGGTTATTTAGGGGGGAGACTTCTGTCTTTTCAAGGTTAAGTTTGTAGCCTTAAACCTGCACATAGGCATTTATTACAGATAAGAAAACACAATAAGATGATGAACAGAGCGCTGAAACTTTTCAGACACTCACCCCCAGTCACTATTATATCTGGGTTGAATCCATCATCGTTCTTTTGCTCACTTTGCCACCCTAGTCCAGTGGGGTGGCGAAGTGAGCAAAAGAACGATGATGAATTCAACCTCAGATCTAATAGTGACTGAGGGTGAGTGTCTGAAAAGTTTCAGCGCTCTGTCCATCATCTTTTTTTGTTTGACCCAAGTTGGCCGGGTATGCCCGTAACGTGGGTATCTTGCTCACTTTTCCACTGGATTCAAGCTAGCTTGACTGATGAGCGGTGTTACCCCAAAACCGGTCCCAGGATGCTTGTTTCTGGTCCAGGGAAGACCTGGCTTGGCAGTTAGGGCTGGACTGTTCCCATGATGAACAGGGTCAAGACTGATTTGCATATGGCTGAGCCCAAACTGGTGTGGCATGGTGAGCAAAAGAACAATGGATTAAACCCAGATCTTTTTGACTGGGGGGAATGTTTGCATTGTTCAGCATTCCATCTCACATCATTTGTTCCTTTTGTCACCCTAAGTGGGAAGCGTATGCCCAAGCGTGGGCCCTGTGCTCACTGCGCCACTGGATTTACGCTAGCCTGGCTGATATGGGCTGATGCCCCTAAATTGGTCCCAGGATGCTTGTTTCTAGACCAGGGAGGATATGGCTTGGCAATTCAGGCTGGACTGTTCCCATAAGGAGCAGGGTCCAGGCTGATTTTCATGTGGCTGGGTCCAAACTGGGTTGGCATAGTGAGCAAAAGAAAGATTGATTAAACCCTGATCTTTTTAACTGGCTGTGAATGTTTGCATTGTTCAGCATTCCGTCCATCATCTGTTCCAATTATTACAATAAGACTGCAGGGATAGTGTTTTTGGCATTTTGTGAAAATATGAGAACTTCGTCTGTGTAGGCGGTGACTTTGTAAGGAGTGTTTTCGATAGATATATCTTTAATAAGTGAGTTGGATCTGATGGAGGTGAGAAGGGGCTCAATGACTAATAGGTACAGAAGGAGAGAAAGGGGACAGCCTTGTCTAGTACCTAGCAATAAATTTATTTTATTGGATAGGAACTCATTAACTGTGGCACGAGCTGAATGTTGAGCATGAAGCGCAACTGTTTGACGGATAAAGGACTCTCCAATATTACATTTGCGCATGACCGCATGAAGAAAAGACCAAGAGACGTAATCAAAGGCTTCTTCTGTGTCAAAGGCCATAGCCATTGTGGGTGATGTTAAGGATTTCGGCTTTTCAATAATTTGGGCAAGATGGTTGGACATTGTCTGAACCATGTCTAACATTGATGAAGCCAGTTTTTGAAGTATGAATAAGAGACGGAAGAATGCTCTCTAGTCTGGATGCCAAGATTTTTGCTTAGATTTTACAGTCCAAATTTGGGAGGGAAATTAGTCTGTAGTTTTTGATTTCTAATGGGTCCTTCCCCTCTTTATGAATCATGGTAATAGTGGCTTCAGAGGTTGTACCTGTGATTTTGTCAGTTTTATTAAAGTGATTAAAGAGGGATTCCAATTGAGGAATCAGTTAATTTTGGAAGTTTTTATAAAAGCTGGCTGAAAAAAAGTCCCTACTTTATGATTTGATTTTTAGGTCTTGCCAACAGACATCTTTTAGCTGTCTGTAGTCGAAGACCTATTGTGGACAATGCCTATACTTACAGTGGATATTGGCCCAGCCTATTTATTATCATTTGTTGATTTTCTAGTTACTTTCTTTTCCTTGTTCACTATTCAGTGACTTTCTTTCTACTTGTTCACAATGGAGCATGAAAAAGAAAGAGTGACATTCAGCAGTTTAGTGCCTCCAAATTTCTTTAATTTATTTCTTCAAAATATATGTGCACCCACGCAGGCCTAGAGCACATCCCAATATCAATGATATTTTTGCACAAAAGTAAAGATATATAAGCCAGTTGAGTGAAACCTCTTAGATGGTACACTTAGGTGCCATTGATATAACTTCCCTTTTCATGTATGGTGAGCCAGCAAACCGGAATACCGTTCAAAAAAGCAAAGCAAAAGAAAATTCAGGTAGAAACATTAATGCCACAGAGGAACTGAACTTTGACACCCCAGCATTAAAGGGATCATTAGACACCAACACACGCATATAGAAACATTACAAGGCCTACAAATAAGTTTTTATTTAAAGACACAGGGGTATATTCACAAGGAAAGTGGCGGAGCGCAGTCTGCCACTTTGGAAACCCAGGGCTGCACCGTATTTACAACAATATGGTGCAGCTCTGCATTTCCCCGCTGTGCTGGCTCTAATTACAGCTGCCTAGTGCTGACACAGGCACCCTCGCACCATAGTGTATGGGTGCCTGCGTTGTGGGAATAATTGTGTATGTGCAGGAAGGTCTATCTTCCTGCACATTCACAAACCTAAATGGCGATTTGTAACTTCTATGTGTGCTGCTTTGTGCATCACACATAGAAGTTGCAACTTGTCATTTTTAAAATGATTGTTTATGGACAAGAAGGGACACCTTCCTGCACGTAGACAATAATGCACAGCGTTTTGCTGTTTCTGTGTGTGCTGCACAATGCAGCACACATAGACACAGCAAACATTAGGAGAAATAAATCATTTCTCCTCATTGCGCCATGTTAAGACCAGCGGGCATATTTCTAAGACTCTTGCGCCGCCGGTGTGTCACTGTTTGTTACGCACCGGCAGCGCATTTTGCTGCCCCATATTTATAAGGACACGTAAAGCCACCCTGCTTGGCTTTTCATGTCCTTGTAAATACGTCCCCTTTTCACACAGCACTTTGCGTGTTAGGGGCATTCAATGGGTGTTGCTGTTGGTGTTCCCACGCAACACCCATGGAATGTGACATATTCCCAGATTTTCGAGAAATTGTGAACCTGGGAATGCGTTGGAATTCTACGCCTTCCCAGGGGAGGCGTAGGGAGGCACAACAAGGAGAAATGTTTTCATTTCTCCTCGTTTTTCCCTCCTTCTCTGCGTGCTGCATTCTGCAGCACACATAGAAGGAGGAAAACACCTCTTGAGATTGTTTTTCTGCAGGAAGGTGTCCCTTCCTGCACAAAAACAAACATCCTGCAACGCAGGCATCCGTGCAACATTCTGCAGTACACATAGAAAGAGTACATTGTTATTATTGATTGTTTATGTGCAGGAAGGTGTCTCTTTTTGCCCATAAACAACTGCCCCTGTAGTACAGGCATCCTTGCAACATGGTGGCAGGGTGCCTGCCCTGGCGTTAGGCAGCTTTTTTGCACCTGAGCTAGGGGAAACAAAGGGGTGCGCCGTGTTCTTGTGAATAGGGCGCATCTCAGTGTTTTAAAAATGTCGGACCACGGCGCTGCTGAATTTGGCGCGGCAGTGGGCTCCGTAAATATGCCCCATGTTCTTCCTCTCTATGTGTATGCAATGGCTATATGTTTCTACATCGTTTCCCTTGACAGCACCATAATCGTCTTTTGTGTTAAGGAACATTCTCGCTTTTTCCCTTTGATTTGACGACTGGTACATAACCCCCAGAGATATTGCTACTTTGTATAAATTACAGCTCGAGACATGCATTTGAAATGTGTCGTGTGGGAGTTGGGCATACAAATCCCGTCATTTGCGAGCAGGATTTGTGAATACCAGTCCCACGCAGCGTTTTGATGATGCAGCTGCTCAATTCTGCGAAGCCTTTCATTTGAACGCTTCCTAAAATGTGTTATTAACATTTGCAAGTGGAATTGCATATATTTTCAGTCATGAAACCTACTGCACATGTTTACGGTTTGTAAAAACAAAGCCATACAAAAATACTGCAAGACTCTGTGTTAAAATCCACTAGCAAAAAGTGTGGAATGCTTTATGTGCCGACGTCTTTGAATGACTTTAATCAAGGAGAACTTTATTTAGAAAGTTCTGTTACACCTAGGTTCTATTTAAAGGTGCACAAAAAGTGATTGACAAGGGTAAAGCCAATTAATTGGATTAATTTTACCTCCGCAAGAGGGAGTGAGGTATGTGAAAGATTGTAGAATTTCTGCAATCGTAAATGTAGGGTTAGTGACGATTTGTGGGCGTAAAATTGTGAGTATTCATATGGTCCAAAGTGGAAACGTTTGGAAATTTACTCCGGCCAAGGTCAGAGGTATGAGCACAATTCACAAGCTGCTTTTAGTAGTACGTAAAGTAGTGCAGGAGTCGTATTACTCATTCTACAAAATGCAGACGCATACCCATGACTGGAGGCCCCGGCCTGTTCTGTATGTTCTATGCAGAGATCTCTGCACATGTAAGGAATACATTTTAGTGGTAATTGTGGGGGCGACTAGAAGGTGTTTAAGAATGGGGGGGGGTGATTTCTAGGAGACGGGAGGTATCTAGGGTCATTTTGAGGAAGGGTTTGGAAGAGACATGCTAACAAAAAACTCCCACACCCCTAAAAGGGTAAGACAATTGCAATGACATCCATGATGTTATGTTATGTTATGTTAACTGGAGTTTTATTGAGCGCTCAGCTACTAAAGCAGAGTGTCCCGGCGCTATCAGACCTATAACAGCAGAGCTCCGGCGAAAAAAGAGGAGGCTTAGTAGCCGAACAACGATGTTTTGAGTTCCTTTCTGAACGACAGTAAGCTCTCACTCTTTCTTAAGGATAGTGGGAGGGCATTCCAAGCCCGGGGCGCAAGATATTTAAAAGACCTCCCACCGATCCGTACACGCCTAATTACCGGGACCGTGGCCAGAGACAATGACGCCGAACGCAGGGCTCTGGAAGGCAGATGAAAGCCAATTCTCTTCCTCAAATAGAGGGCACCCGTGCCATGAAGTGCCTTAAACGCCATCGTGAGAGCCTTAAACTCAATGCGTTTCTGAATTGGCAGCCAGTGGAGAGACTCCAGCAGTCCCGTAGCATGGGATCGATGGCCAAGTCCAAAGATTGCTCGTGCAGCCGAGTTCTGCACCACCTGCAGGCGTGAAAGAAGGTACTTAGGAAGACCCAGATAGAGGACGTTAGCGTAGTCCAACCTTGATCCTATGATGGACAGAAGAGTGCAAATTAGGACGCACAGAAGACAGTGAGGTGAAATGAAATGTCCAGGGAGCATCTGTGAAGAAATGCATATGTCATATTGTATCTTACTGGTGCACATCATTGCAAGTTTTACTTGAGAACTAGAGTATGATCACAACAGCTGGTGTTTGCACACCGATTTCTGCTTGTTTTGTGTTCATTGTGCTACTTTTTACCCGGATAAAACGTACTCGTTTTTAGCTGGTAAACTGTGTCTGTGGAAATCCTGGAGGTGCAGGTAGTTCCACATAGCTTGCTATCCTAATTCTGCAGGTAATCCTGGTAAGCAGCTGATTCAGGTTTCTCTCAAAACTTGCAATAAGACATACTCAAAATTTGTCATGAGAGAAACATAGAGGGCGAGCTAACAAAAACGAGAATGATTTTTGAAACTTAATTATTTGGATTTTATTGATTACACTCTTACCGTCCACCATTGGAACCTCCTGGCTACTGACAGTTTCTACATGTCACTGCAGGCGACTAATAATCCAATATCACAAATAAACTTGATTTATTGGAGTTTTGGTGTCCCGTGTGTGGAAAGCAGTTTATTATATGACGTGGTTGTGCGAGCTCGCCATGTAATAAACTCACATACCTGTCTTGGATGCAGGCAGGTTTGTTTTGCAAGACCATAGCTCAACTCTAGGTGGATGGGGCTTGAAGTAGTCAGGCTTTCTCAAAAGGAGTCAGTGCAAAGCATTTAGAAATACCAAAACAGGTGAACAAGAAAGGAATAATACACAAAGGAAATTCAACACCAATTTATACAAATAACTCTTATTTTTAAGAATATTTAGACACCAAAACATACAAAATCCACTACAGCGTATTGGGGATATAAATATTAAGCAAACAATTCATTTATTTTCATTCAAATTGCGAAATGGTATTGGTAACTACCGGGGTTAATGGTTTCTTTGAAAACTTTTGTAAAGTTGCATTCCATTACTCTGGCCCACCATGTGCAGCCAACTCCCTCTGGTAGGGCACAAGTCACAGAGACCTATGAGGATTGGCAGAACAGGGACCTTCAAGTCAAACCAGCCTCTCGTCCAGTTTTAGGCTCTATAGGTGAACTGCTATAGACATCAATGAGGTAGTCCTGCTGCGAGTGACATAGGATTTTGAAGATGCTGAAGGATGCTGAAGATGCTGATCCAGTGTCTGGGGTATTCCTGAGGTCACCCCATAGTCCATGGTACGGTGGGGCAACTTTGGTCACCTAGGCTGATGTTCCTCACAGTCCAGTTGACTGCCAGCCCAAAAACAGTTGCCACTGATCTACTGGTCTCCTGTTACAGCAGAACCAGTGGTTCCCTTTAACCTAGGCTAGTGTCTTTAATGGGCAACCAAACTGCACTCTGACAACTATCCAGGGTCCACCAGACTTCGGTACAACTGTTGAGCATCGAGACTTAGTCTACTAGGCTGAATGTCAGTGGTTAGTAGTGATCAAGGGACTGTAGCTACCAACTTGGCAAGGCGGTTTCCTCCACTTTTTGTGGCCCTGGTGCTGTAACAGGAAGTCTGCCAACTGACTCTTAGAGTCACCTCTTCTGTCTGGGGCTAGGGAATGACGTTTCCTTGAGTAGGGCACCACAGGTACAGTCCTCTCTTTGCAAGACCAAGGATCAACAGGTGCAGTCCAGTCTCTGGTACAACTTGTCTTTGCTGGGTCCAGGGAACAGCAGTGCAGTCCATCTTTGGTCCTCTCTTCAGTTCAGATGTAATCTGAGGTCTGGGTGCCAGGGGGTCACCTTTATGCCCACAACTTGCCCTCAGAGATGCGGTGACTACTTGCCAATGGGCTACTAGGTCCCCTCATGCTTGATGACAACTACCGGCATAGTGTGTGTTGCACCTGACATCCTAGGCTTTTCTTTTTTCACTAACATTTTGCTTTCATCCTCCTGTTTTTGCTGACTTTGCTTTTGCTGGCTTTGGTATTCTGTCCACCTTACCACTGCTAACCAGTGCTAAAGTGCTTCTGCTCTCTGTTTTAAATATGGTAACGTTGGCTTACACCTAATTGGCCCATTTAATTTACTTGTAAGACTCTAGAAAAGAGGTACTACGTTTTCCCAGGGTGTGTAAATTAACTACTATAAGTGGTCCTGCAGCACTGGTTGACTTACCCACTTAAGTAACCTATTTAAACATGTATCAGGCCTGCCACTGCAGCCTGTTAGAGCAATTTAAACTGTCATTTTGGCCTGGAAAAATACACCTTTTTGCCAGGCATAAATCTTCCTTTTTAGTACACATACATCACTCCTAGGGTAGGTCCTAAATAGCCCAGAGGGCAGGGGGTAATGTATCTAAAAAGTTGGATATGTACTTTTAAGCTTCGCATGTCCTGCTAGTGTTGAAATTGGATCTTAAGTCGCAATTCTGAAAATGCCACTTTGAGAAAGTTGGCATTTTCTTGTCCTAACCATTTGGTGACTGTAGACTGTATCCTTTGTCACATGGGTAGGTGTAGCTGGCAGTTGGTCTTTGTGTATTTAACCAAATCAATGAGACAGAAGGGGAATAGGTGTTGGCAATATGGGCCATCTTTGCCTTAAAGAGGGGGAGGATCTGTCACCTACCACAATTGTACTTTACAAAGGCTCTACCTGAGCACATTTACGAAGGGCTTGACACTAGTCATTTGTGACCCCAGACAAGATAGGGCCAGAGCAGGGAGGCAGGCAATTCTAAGCACCATCTGGGGTAGAAACCTCCAGAACCTTTTCCTATTTCAAAGGGGGCACCAGGTATACATAATGGACCCTCAGACCCAACTCTTAGTACACCTCTGGACCGGTGGAAGTCTCGGAAGAACTGTTGTGCTGCTCTGCAGGAAGGGCTGCTACTCTGTTGCCCTGCTGCCCAAGTGAGAAGGATTGGACCTGCATCTTGAACCCAGAACCACCAGAGTGACTCCAAGGGCTAATTGGCTGGCCTCCTGAACAGAGCCTCAGGGACAGAAAAGACTCCAACCACCTTGAACACAGCACCTGTACTTTGCCTACTGAGATTCCTACCCCCTAAGGGTGCCACCCCAGTTCTGAATCCTTAGAAATGGGACTTAAGGTGCTCTGTCAGCCCAGCTGTGGCCCTGTAAGCAGAACAGACATAGCAATATGCATCTCTGTGCAGCCGCATCAGACCCGCCGCTGCACGACACATCCCCAATGCAGGACCTCGCATCACATCCCGCAGCTTCCTCTGAACTGCCAATGCACAATGTTTCCTCAATGCAGGCCTTCTCATCACAAGCCCTTTGTCAACTCCATTCTCGACAATGACACAGGACTTTTCATTGCTGCCCCAAAGTTTGCTCTGAATCTTCACTGTGCGATACATACTCAACACAGGACTTCACATTGTAAGCCACCCATTAATAGCATCCTCAACGATGGCATGGGACTCTGCATTGCAACCAGATTTGTCATGACTGCTGCTGCCTGACACATCTTTGGTGCTGGATATCTCAACGCTCTACAAACCAGGATTTAAGGTACTTTGTTCAGCTGTCCTAATTAGGTCTTTGTATGCGGCCCATGCTCTATCGCGGTCAGCCTGAACTTGTGACTTTGTCCTGTACCGCACTACCAGATAACCACAGTTGGAGCTTTGTGCTTCTAGGTACTATTTTCATTTTAAACTTTGAAATTAAATATCTTTGTTTGATTGGATTTTTGTTGTTTTGGTGTCAAATAATGTACAATTTTTACTCTATTTTTCTAAATTGGGTTGGGATTTTTCTTGTGTTGTTTTTTCACTTTATTACTATTTGAAGTGCTGCAGATATACTTTACACATTGCCTCTAAGTTAAGCCTGATTAGTTTTGTGCCAAACTTCCATAGGGTTAAGCACAGGTTAAATGTAAATGTAAATGTACTTGTATAGCGCACTGCCACCCCCAACGGGGGTATCCTGGCACTTTTACTCATACCGCCGTGGAACCCTTCCTGGCCTTTCCCTGTGAAATGTCCACTCCTGGGCACCCCCATGGTGAAGCCAGGCATCCCAGCGCTGCTGGGGCCGTTGTGGAGATTAAGCAAGCTATTGCCCAGAGTTGCAGCATGGTTAGAATAGGCACCAACGCGAGAATTATCAGGTCCGAGGAAATTGAATCCAAGACCTGCCGAGGCGGGGGATTGAACTCTGGTCCTGGGCCAGAACTCTGCATCAGGATCTGCCGCTCTAACCATTGAGCCACACTTCTCCGCAGGTTAATCTGGGTTTCCACATGTTTATGCCTGACAGAGATTCTTATTGCTGCTTGAGAACAGTTTCACCCCTCACACCCAGTAAACCAATTTCCTGCAGTGTGGTATATACCTATCTCTTTAATGCAATATTCTGCCCACTCTCAAGATGGCAGAACCCGTTTCTCAGTGCGTGAAGCTTGTAAGCCCAACCTAGAGGTGTGGATACCTGAGAGCTACACCCCCATGGGAAAACTGCTTTGGCAACTGTTTCCCCTTCTCTGTTTCTGACACCTAGCTGCCTACATGAAGAAAAGAACATACCCTCTCATGCATGTCCACCATTTGCCCGTTAAAGGTGACCTACCCTTTGAAGTCCACCTTTTGGGCTCACACACTGTTTGGCCTTCCTGCAAGGAATTCGTTCACACCTCCCCCATGAGGTTAGAAAGCTGTCTCATTCTCCTGTTTTCTATTTCCCTGGGGATTGGGGGGGGGGGGGTGGTTGTGGGACAGGGGGTTGGGCTGTTTTTTATTTTTGTATTTGTATTGACTTCTGTTTTTGTATACGTTTTTGCTGTTGCTCTTACCCTTGGACTTGTCTTGTGTTCAGTCACTGGATTGATGACTCTTTTTCCTAGGCTCACAACCTTTCCTCGTACTACTTTGTTGGATCTACCCCTTTTCCTGTTTCCCTCCTCATGCTACTAACAGCACACCACCCACTAGGCAGAGCCAATTTGGTATAACAACTAAATGCGAGAGAACACAGAAATGTACATAATTATCCTACATCGTGTTTGCCTCTATGCAAGACAGGGAAAATAATTTAAGGTACTTACCATACGCTATTCACACCTATACACTCAAGATGACTGCACATAACATTTCTGATAATCGCAACATAATCTTTTAAATGTGAAAGGACTAAACCACCCAATCAAGCGATGTAAAATGATCGACTACTTGGCAAAAACTAAAGGAGACATTATACTCCTTCAAGAACCCAAATTAAGTGACAAAGACGCTATGCTCCTGAAAAATAATTGGATGCTCCCCAGCAAAACATATGAAAAATGGAGCAATAACCTTAATCTAAAAAAATTCCAATATCACCATCAAGCTACTCACTCCTGACGAGGAAGGTAGACTCCTGATCACAAACTTACATAGAGGTGAAGATTAATTTCATGTCCTAAATATATATGGCCCAAACATGGACAACACTTCCTTTGGGGAGAATGTATCAAATAAGATCGGCCACCTGCCGCAAGGCGATCTTATTATACTACCCGGTGACTTCAGCCTTCCACTAGATACTACTCTAAACAGTCAATCTACTTGCAAATATCACCCACCGAAATCTCATATTTTACTACAAAATATGTGCACAAAATAAAACCTTAATGATACAATGGCGCCTACAACACTCTGACGTTAACAAGAAAATGCTGGAACGCAGGGATGCGCCATTTTTACAAAAATACGGTGCACCCCTGCGATTCCCCTAGCACTGAAGCTAAAAAAGGTACTTAGCGCCAGCGCAGGCACGCTGCCGCCATGTTGCAAGGGTTCTTGAACTGCAGAGGTGATTGTTTATGTGCAGGAAGGGACACCTTCCTGTACATAAACAATCATTCATGGCTTTCTGCAGCACACACAGGAAGAGCAAAAAAAGAGGAGAATTTAATAATTTCTCCTCATATCGCCATCCTAAGACCAGGTATTACCTGACCTTAGTTTTTCGTGCTGCCACAGCCTTGTAAATCTGGGGCAGTGTCAAAAAGCTTTGGGTGTTGCGGTGGAACGCCCTCAGCAACACCCATTGGCCACCCCTTTGCCGCAGCAGACTGCGAAGGAAAAGGGCATATTTACAAGGGGCTTGTAAATAAGACCCCCTGTGTTTAAAATACACTGTGCTTAAATAAATTGGTGTGTCCTTACACTCTGGCATACCAAAATAGAAACTACTCTGGGCAAAATACTGCAATGTCTTTGGCTGATGAGCGTTTCCACAAGAGACTAACTCAATAAACTTTTTTTATTATGTTTTCATGTTTGTATTGTTTTATGAAACACAATTTTGAATTATTCATGACATGCTGATCAGCGATCGCAATGATAGCTCCAAGGGTACGAAAGAGCAAACCATTGTTAGCAATTGCTACCTGGCTCCTAATTTACATGGCACATTAATGCCTTTCCTCCTATCTGTATCATCATTTTGAAACTAGATTCCCTTCCAGTAATTATAGCAGTTAATAAAAAAGTAATATATGGAGATGCACAGAGTGCAATATGCAATTTATTACCATTGTTCAGTGTGGGAAGGGGCCATATGTGAAGCTTCAAGTGCGTCATGATTCCACTCCGCAACAATGGAAAGAAATAGCATATTGCATTGTGTACATCTGCATATATGTTTTATGCCATAGCAATTTTCCATTAATATTTATTTTCAAACTTCTATTTAAGCAAAACTATGATGTAATGCGTTAAATGTATACAGTAAGCTAAAATCAAATTAGTGATTATTGGGAGAATTGTTTCTTTGTGTAAATTAAGAGTTTTATAGAGTCTTCGGGTCAACAAACAGTGTGCATTTCACTGTACTGTGGTAATAGAGTGGAATTTGACCTTTGCAGTGAAGAAATATTATGTGAAGGTGTTATTATTACTATATTGGGCCACATTTATTTTCACTGCCATTTCATAAATACTTATACAAGTACATTGTGTCCACCACATCACTTTCATTGTTGACGCTATTCAAAAAGGCTTGCTCAACTTCAGTCTGAGAGAAAATGTACAAGCTGATGAGGGAAACAGCGTTTACAACGCATGCTTTAGATCGCATGCCATTACAACACGGTTGTTACAACTACCGCGTTGTTACAAAGTGAGCCATTATATCGTAAGTTCTTACAGCGACATGCTGTAGGTGGTAGAAGGTTTTGCATTTACAATCCAACACCTTCCCTGCTGTTGCACAAACTGGAGTAGGAACAGTAAATTATACTTGTTAGACTTGGGGGTCTCTAGTTGGCACAGGTATGCACTTGTGACAAATAGGGACCCTCTCCTTTAGTCAGGGTAAGGGGGTACACTCCTAAAATAACCCCTGCTCACCCCCTTGGTAGCTTGGCACGAGCAGACAGACTTATCTCAGAGGCAGTGTGTAAAGCGTTTGTGAACACATACAGTAACCAAGTGACAACACTACAGATGGACACCACACAGGATTTATATAAAAAATAAGTATTCTTTATATAGAGTTACCACAAGACCATTAAACGACAAAAATACACAATACTGTTACTTTAGATGGTAGAATTTTTCTTAGTTCTCTTTAGTTCTTAAATGCGACACTTTAAGTCAATGTACCTTTTAGATGCGACACGCAGGGCAACAAAAGTGTTGCAACGATGTTGATGCGATGACGGTTTTGGTGCAAAGAAATAAAGACGTGAAGATCTTCCAGATGCGGCACGCTTCTCCGATGTTGCGAGAAGACTCGAGTCGATGCTTCAGCTGCAGCGGCGACACCCTTTACGCGATGCGACGAGAGCGGGCTTGGCAGTGGCACTCTTCTCTGACGTTTGTGAGATGCTTCCGCTCAATGCGATGTTGCAACGGTGACACCCCTTTAAGCGATGCGATGACAGCAGCTCCGACGGCGGCACGCTTCTCCGTGGATGCGAGGCGCTTTTCTTGATGCGGTGCAATGTGACAACTACGATGGCTGCGATGGCAACACGCTTCTTCCTCGATGCGAGACTCTTCTCTTGATGCGGTGCAATGCGCCAGCAACGATGGCTGCGATGGCGACACGCTTCTTCGGTGCTGCGAGACACTTCCTGGATGATGCGAGACGCTTCCGCTCGATGCGATGCTGCAGCGGCGACACACTTTGCGAGATGCGACGACAACAGCGCCGACGGTGGCACTCTTCTCCTTCTTGAGTCGCGCTTCCAGCTCCTTGCGACACACATTCCTACAGAAGGCCCAACAACAGCAGCAGGCACTTCCAAAGAACTCTGGGGAGCTGGGGGGTGAAGTCTGTTGTTCCTGAGACTTCAGCAGGAGGCAAGCTCTTTTCCAAGCCCTTGGAGATCCTTCACAAGTTGAGCAAAAGAACACACAAAGTTCCTTTCTCCTCTCTTTGGCAGTAAGGCAACCACTGCAGGACAATCCCCCAGGTTCAGGGATAGTTTCCTCCTCAGCTTCTTCTGGTTCCTCCCTCAGCAGAGGTTCTTCTTGTTTTCCCAAAGTGATCTAAATTCTTGGGATCAGGGTCCCAATACTTAAACCCCAAAATCCTTTGTCCTCGGAGGGCAGAGGGGCATTTGCCCAGTCCAAACCAGCTCCTGAGCACTCTGTTTACCAGACTTCTCCTTTCCTTTCACAGTGTAGGGCAGAAACATCAGACGCCCCACAGGAGGTGGAGCCAGCATTGTGGAAGGCAAGTACAGCCCTGGAGCACTTTGTTGACAGGATTCCTTCTCTTCATTCACTGTGCAGGGCAGAGACATCAGCCGCTCCCCAGGAGGTGGAGCCAGCATTGTGGAAGGCAGGCACAGCCCTATTCAGGCCCCAGGTGCAACTCCTCCCACCCATCTAGATGCAGATCTCTCTATTCACCACTGGGATACCTCACCCTGTCTCCTGGAATTCCCCAGCCCTGTCACTCAAAGAAACCAGACAAAGGAATACACAGCCTAGCAGAGGCAGGTTTGAATGGTTAGACAAGAAAATGCCTACTTTCTAAAAGTGGTATTTTCAAACACAGAATGTTAAAACCAACTTCACTAAAAGATGTATTTTATCATCCTGAGTTCAGGCATGCTAAATTCGATTTTTTACCATGTTCCCTGAGTCAGTTAAGATTATAAGATATAATAACCAAACTGCCCATTCTGGCCTACGGAGAACAGGTAGCCTTGCAATGGTGAAAAACGAAAATGGCTGTAATTCACTATTAGGACATGCCACACACACCAGGGCATGTCCTACCTTATACTTACAATGCACCCTGCCCTTGGGCCTACCATAGGGGTGTCTGATATGAAGAAAAGGGAAGGTTTAGGGACTGGCAAGTGGGTGCACTTGCCCAGTCAGCATGACAGTACCAGACTGCATGCAGGCTCTGCAATGGCAGACCTTAGACACATTTTTACAGGCTGCTTCTGTGGGTGGCACAACCAGTGCTGCAAGCCCACCAGCAGTATTTGGATTTACAAGCCCTGGGCAATCCTGGTGCACTGTACTAGGGTCTGACAAGTAAACCAAATCAACCAATCATGGAATCACAAATCATACATTAATTTACAATAGGGAGAGCATATGCACTTTAGCACTGATCAGCAGTGCTAAAGTGCCCAGAGTCATAAAACAGCCAGCAACAGGTCAGAAAAAATATAGGAGGAAGGCAAAAAGTTCAGGGATGAGCCTGCAAAAAGGGCCAAGTCCAACAATACTATTCCTAAGTCCAGCATGCCCCCCTACAGCAAGTCGTTGTAATGACTTGCGATGTAATGGTTCACGTTGTAACACCGCGGTCGTTGTAACGACTGCGTTGTAATGGCATGCGATCTAAAGCATGCGTTATAAAGAGATATATTAGCTGATGTCCAGTACCATCTTTCGTCGAGCTTGGTATCACAGTGGAGACGTATAACTTAGGCGCAGGAGTTCTGTAGTCCACGTATTAAGTTCTTTCATTTTGCCATGTGTAACTGAAGTATGGCCCAGAAAAAAAGCTCTGTCATTTGTAGATTCGGGGAAATAATGTTTGCTGTGTTCCTGATGCTTTTCAACGTATTGACCCCATGTCATTTGACAACAGTGCACAAGATGCACTACTTCAGAGACCTGAATGATTGCAAAAGTTTCTTTCCACTTGTCCAACCCAACAGCAAAGCTGCTGCACTTCGAGCCTATTGCCTTTTTAAAGAATTCCATTTCTATCAACTTACTTTCAGCAAGTAACAAGTGAGATTTCACTGCAGGCAAAACTTTCTCTATTTAGCTAAGTTTCAGGTGCAGGTGCAGGTGCTTAAAATATTCTAGCTTCTCTATCTTTTAGTGTTTATTACACCTTATGTAGAGCTCTTCTTTGCTGCTACTATGCAACAAGACCAAACCTTGGACTTACTGAATTTCACTGCACCTCTCGGAAAGTGCTTGCCGCTCACTGTCAGCTCCAGCCACCAGATCTCTCTGGGCTGTAAGGATTCAAATCAGTCATGGAGAATAATTCTCCTTCAACCACATTGGGTGTATTTTTATAAGCCTCTTTATTGAAGTTTTATACTCACACTGGTGGCTCACATGCCGCCAAACAGACATTTATAACTGCAGGTATGATAGGGCAGTGTAACAATTCTATGTACATTATATAGTCAAGGAACATGATGGTTTGATAATTTCAAACAAATTCAACAGAATGTAAACCACCAGCCTATGATCCTATCTTTGTAAAGGTCAACCTAAGCTGGATATAGAAATACTCGCAGCACACCCAGGAGTAGACGCAGAGGGAGGGTGGATGCTTCCAACAAGAGGAAAGAGCTGTGGGTGGAGTAGCCCAATAACGCTGCATATATGCTTCAGTCTGCTTACACTGTGGGGGAGGGGCCGAGGAGTGTGGAAGAAAGCGAGGGGATTAGATCAGTCATGCTCTGGAAAAGCACTACCCGCACGAAGCATGTCGTGGCATGTCAAGTGGAACTATCAGCACTGTCAAGGGTCCCCTCGAAAGCGATCAGTGATCATCCCTTGCAGCCACAATGGGTCTCCTCCTCAAACCTCGTACCTCTTCTCAGTGCAACACTGTTCCCTTCGCCTCACCCCATTTCATGGTTGCAGCCTGCCAATGCACCATGCTCGTAAGCGCTGGGGCCTTCCCGTGCATTGCTATCATGCAACGAGCCATCAACAGCCCCACATCAATAAATCAATGATCAGCACCACCCACCTTTTGACGCTTATAGAGAGCCAGTAGACAGCTAACCACCCCACCCAGATCCGGACAGGCAGTAACAAGATTTAGGACTGCACAGACTTCTGCCCATAGTCCGCGAGTGCTCGGACTTGTCAAGAACATGTGTACCATGTGCGCCATGGGGATGTGGCAATGAAGGCAATCAGGAGAGGCCGCAGGGTATATTTTATGTAATTTGGCCAGTGTAAGATATGCTCTATGTAATATGTTGTATTGGATGCAATGAAAGCGGGCATTGCCAGAAACCTTGGGCGGGTATGCCAGCATTCTGTCCCATTCCTTAAGGGTCACGCCGTATATCATGCCTGAGAGGAGCCAATAGATCTTGTGTTGTGAGTGAGAGTGCTTTCAAGAGCCATGCAATCAAACTGCACCCATCAACCATTGTGTGAAGTGCCTGTGTCAGAGGATGTGGAAAGGGCTCAGTATCAATAATGCCCCACAAGCTCTCACGTTCAGCCACGAGGTGCCTTTGTATCAGAAACTGTCCCTCCAGGATGACTGATTGCTTTGCCAGGATGTCAAATGGGATGAGAGCCCCTTCCTGAAACAAGTCACCTAGAGTGGTCACACCTGTGGAGTCCCAGAGCATCCCTTCCGCCCATCAAGTAGCCTCCCAAAAAGCATGAATAGAGCTTAAGGGGACTCAGGAGCATATAATGATGCATTCGGCGGAGTCTGGTGCGCGCTGGTGATGGCATTCATATGCCGCTTGCAGGAGGCTGCTAGGGGATGCTTGTAACTCCAGAGCCAGGAAGAAATAATTCCTGTACTAAACTGATTGCTCCAGGCCTCGATTCCGAGCACACTTCCTCCAAGTTGGCATCAGCCAGCCAACGAGTGAGCCACTGTACCTGGTCAGCCAGATAATAGTGCTCAAACATAGGGGAGCCCAGGCCTCCACTCTCTTTCTGCAGCAGGAATTTATACAAAGCCACTCTACGCCTCCCCTTATTCCTTATGAGGCTCCCTAACATCACATTTATTGTCTGAATTGTGATGCGGGGGATACTGAGGGGCGAATTTGTGAAGAAATATTGGATGCGCAGCAACACCACCATTTTAGTGAGAGCCACCCGTCCCTGCACCATGAGCAGAGGCGTAGCTAGAGCTTGTGGCGCCCTGGGCTATCCTTCATATTGCCGCCCCTGGGGGGTTGCTGGGGAAAAGGGACGGCAAGCACTTGAAAGAGGACCGAGAGACACGTAGTATCGCCACTAATAGTTACCTCGATCATGCAAGTTACATGCACATACATGACACGGTCCAAGGCTGCACAGTTGAATGCACCGGTGACTGGCAGTACAAAAGAGAACACACAGACTGCATGATCTATCTGGGGACTCAGAAAAACCGCATGTGACATCCATCAGAGAGCTGCGTGAACAATTACCTGATAATCCCCTCAGCACAATGCAAACATGCACATACATGACACTTTTCAGGGATCCATCATCTACAGCTGACATTAAATGACCATTCATCATGGTCCCCCATTAAAGCAGTGCACTTTGTGATCTGCATGGTACATGTTCTTTGCAGCAGGCACATTAACCCTCTGTGCTACCTTTCCAGGAGTCAACCCTTCCACTAGATAAAACTCGGATCTCTCTCTAGGTAGAATATTAATCACCGAAGTTACCATGACATTTTTATTGTTTCTGAAAATTGCTGGATGCCAGGAAGGAGGCAGCTAGTTTTTTTTTAAAACCATAATATACTTGCAAACACTACGCACCCACCCGTAATAGGTACCCAGTGCGGTCACACCGTTCGCACCGCCCTAACCTTCTCAAGGTTCATGTGACCTCAGTGACAGAGTCACAGTGACTGGATCACTGTTGCTCTAGGGCAGAGGTCTTCAATCTGTGGGGCGCGACCCCCAGAGGGGCCATGGAGTCATGGGAAGGGGGTTGCGCTCTTCCTTTGCTAAAAGAAAATATTCCAGACAGGGTCGTTAAAATGCCTTACCTGGAGCGGTATTCAGGGACTCTCCCATGCTGGGAAACAGAAGCCAGACAGACAGTTAAACTCACCAGTGTACTGTTGGCCTGAAAGAAATGCAAATATGCACAAGGAATTAATCTGCAAATCCTTTACATTTGCAGATTAACTCGTTGTGCACATTTGCATTTCTTTCAGGCCAGCAGTACACTGGCAGAAAGGTGTGTTTAACTGTCTGCCTGGCTTTGATTTCTCATGAAAGGATAGTGCTGTTGAAGTTCATTTATTGAATCACTTGAAACTTTTTGAGTGGTAGTGCACAGAGTTAACTGAGCTGCTTTTAATTGTCATTGTATTTACATAGCTTTTACTATCCCTGAGAATGTGTTGAAGGGACAGTTATGTTTTTAAAAAAAATGCATTACATAGGGTCTAGATATTACTTAAATCTATGGGCCTCATTTACAATGAAATGGTGTAGGGCAGCTCCGCAAGTATTTTTGCTGCGCTGCCCTATGCCAATTTAAAAGGGCAGGATTGGACTGCATTTATAAAATACAGTGCATTCCTTTCCTTTCTGGCAGCACACAATTTGTTGCCTAGCGCCAACGCAAGTACCCTTGCACCATGGTGCAAGGGTGTCTGCATTGTTTTCAGGATTGTTTTTGTGCAAGAAGGCACACCTTTCTGCGCAAAAACAACTCACTGAGGCTTTTTCCTCTTTCTGTGTGTGCCACACAAAGAAAGAGGAAACAATTGAGGAGAAATAAAGATATTTCTCCTCAATACGCATCTCCTGGGGCAGCGTGCAGTTTTGACGCATCCTCAGGTTTACAGATGCTGGTAAATCTGGGAATGTGTCAAAACCCATGGGAAAACCCACCGCAACGCCCATGGAACGCCCCCACCCTCCCCGACGCAGTGTAAGGCAACACATCAACTTGCGCAGCGTTGCCTTACACCATATCTAGGAGTCCATGAAATGCGACACAAAATGACCTCGTGTGGCCTCATAGATATGGGTCTGCGCAACCAGGGCGTCATAAAAATTATTCAGCGCAAGGGGCTTATAAATAAGCCCCTATATTTTGAAAGGAGCCCATATATTTTGGAAGCACCATTTTATCATAAAACATTTTGCGCATTTTGTAGCAGTCTATCTTATACTGTGTGTAATGCAAGTATAAAATAAAGACGTACATATTCACAGGCTGTGAACTCACAGCACAAAAAATACACAAGTCACTATTTTCCACTACACCAACCATGATTTAACCCGTTTGCGGCGGCACAAATGTACCCGCTGTGTGGGTGGATTCTACGCGTGCAGAAATCGGACGGCCCCCAGCCGTCCGATGCACATGCCCACCGTGACATCAGACAGCCGGGGGCCTTCCGACTCATGGAACGCGTTAATTCTGTGGCTCTCTAGTTTCATACATGCAGTGCATTAACAAATAGAGATTTCATAATGTATTATAGTGCATTTCCCACTGAGTAACAACTTCTTAAAATGTATTTATTATTCATTGAAGCTGCCTGTTATTTTATATGTAGCTATCGGATGGTGAAAGACCTAAAAAATATATGTATGTTTTAAATATGATGAATGATGTTCAGCCACCTCCAGTTACATGCAGCTGTAAATGCCAAGCTGTCAGCATCCCATGCAATATAATATGGTTTTCCTCTAATGCCGTGCAATAAAGTTGCAGCCCATGCATTACAGCTATTATACCAAGGGCCACAGGAATTATGTGATTGTGAGGCCGCAGCGATTTTAGCATGATTATAGATTTGTCGCATTTGCCACATAATCCATCATCTGCCACATAATCTGCTGATTTTAACCAAAAAAAACGTATTTATTCAAAAGGTTCAAAAGTTAATAAAAGGCAGCAACAGGTGTTGACGCTTAGTAGAAGGCCATTTGTAGAGCTGTGCTGGTCACCTTTTTGTTGCTTATTGCTATATTTGGGTGTTAAACTGGTACTAAGGAGGTGCAACCACAGATTGCCCGTTTCTCTGGTAAACATTTATGGTTGTCAATGATACGGAGTACCAGGTTTTAGAAATTTTTGTTGGGTCCTTACGCCTAAAAAATGTTGGTGGGGGGTCTCGGCATCAAAAAGTTTGAACACCACTGCTATAGGGTGTGCTGCTTCGCAGGCCTGCCCGCAAGACTGGAGATGAACTTCAGTATGGATGAAATGAAATGAAATGAAATGAAATGAAATGAAATGAAAAAAGTATTTGATTAAGCGCACTGCGGCCAAGCGGCTTCCTGGCGCTGGTAGCAAGAACAGCAGTCACAGAGGCAGCCCGAAGGGATTAGCAGGAGTACGCCTGAGAGAACAGAAAAGTTTTCAAAGCTTTACGAAAATGGGAGTAAATGGGAATGGATCGCATGGAAAGGGGAAGACTATTCCAGAAACGGGGGGCCAAAACAGAAAAGCGTGTGCCTCCAGTTCTGGATTTGCGGAAGCGGGGGACATTAAGAAGGGCCAAAGAAGAAGACCGGAGAGTGCGAGCAGGGGTGTGAGAAGAGATAAGGGAACATATGAATACAGGGGCAGATCGGGCAAGAGCCAAAAAAACCAGACAACCCATTTTGAAAAGAGATCGCTGAAGAACAGGGAGCCAATGAAGAGACCTGAGGACGGGAGTGATATGATGAGTTTTGGGAAGGTGGAAAATGAGACGGGCGGCCTGGTTCTGAATAGCTTGCAAGCGGCGAGATTCGTAGGCTGGAATGCCCACATACAAGCTATTCCCGTAATCAAGACGGGAGGTAATCAGAGCCGTAATGATGATTTTGAGTGCATCTGAAGAAAAGAAGCGGGAGATCTTTCGAATAAGCCGAAGGGATAGAAAACAAGAGGAAACAACAGAACTAATTTGTGCATGCATGGAGAGATCATGGCTGACCTGAATACCCAGAGTTCTGACTGAAGAGACAGGAGTGGGGAGAGGGCCGAAGGAGGGGGGCCAAAAAGCAGCAGACCAAGGACTGGATGAGCCACCCGTCAAGACCAACTCGGTCTTGTCCGGGTTAAGCTTGAGATGGTTTGAGCTCATCCAATCCGAGATAAAGACCAAAGTAGAGCGAAATTTAGAGAAAGACAGAGGTGAAGAAGAAAGATCAAAGACAAGCTGGAGGTCATCGGCGTAGTTGTACACGGAGACCCCCTGAGCAAGAAGAGCAGAGATAAGAGGGTAAATGTAAAGATTAAATAGCAGAGGAGAAAGAGAGGAACCTTGGGGAACACCATAGGAAACCAAGCGGGTGGGAGCAGAGAAACCAGACAAGTGAACAGCCTGAGAGCGGCCAGAAAGAAAGGAGGCAAGCCAAGAGAAAGCAAGGCCCCGAATGCCCGCCGCGCTGACACGGTCAAGAAGGATGGAATGGTCGACCGTGTCAAACGCAGCGGATAGATCAAGGAGAACCAGGGCTTGAGGAAGAGAAGAATCAACCTTAGATTTCAGCTCATCGAGGACAGCCAAAACCACTGACTCAGTGGAGTGGCCTCGACGGAAGCCTGTCTGATGAGAGGCCAGGACTTGGTTCTCCTCAATGTAAGCAGAGAGGCAAGAGGTGACATAGCTCTCTAAGACCTTGCCAAGATAGGGAAGAAGGGAAATAGGCCTGAAATTAGAGGGAAGTGAAGGGTCAAGGCCAGGTTTTTTTAAAATGGGCAGAACAATAGCGGATTTAAAGAGAGAAGGGACTAAGCCCAAGGCAAGAGAAGCATTGAGAAAAGAAAGAGGGGGAGAAGGACAATTAGTAAATAGAGCTCTTAAAATCCGGGCCGGTGCACAGTCGGCTGGAGAGCCTGACTTGATCTTAGCGAGCAAAGTAAGAAATGTGTCTAAAGAAATAGGGGGAAAAGAATCAAAAGAAGAAGAAAGAACCGAAAAAGAGGAAGTGGGGGTAGGGGGAGGGAGGAGGGGGATGTTGGCTTTAATCTTGATAATCTTCTCGATGAAGAAATCATTGAGCGAAGAGCAGAGGTCTTGAGAAGGAATAAGAGTGGAATTGGTACGATTCGAGAACGCCAGATCTTTGACCAAGGAGAAAATCTCCTTGGATTTATTGGCAGAGAGGGCCACTTTCTCAGAAAAGTAATTTGTTTTGGCCAGGAGGACGGCACGCTTGTATTCCAGGAGGAGATGTTTATATTGGGCCCGAAGAGCGGGGCAGTAATTTCGTCTCCAATGACGCTCAGAGCGTCTCAGATCTAATTTCAACGCTTTGAGCTTGGTATTAAACCACTTATGAGCGTCATAGGGACGAACGGCCTTATTGTGGTGGACAGGCCTTCAAGGTTAACCCACAATTGACACCACTAGGGTACACCTGCTTGTGCTAAGACATCAAGCCTTCTAAGGTCTAGTGGGTCCTTCTAAGGTCTAGCATGGGAATATGCTCCCTCAGTAGAGTGGTCAGGTGGACGGATGTATGTCGTTACAACGCACACTTTTACAACGCATGCACTTACAACGCATTTTTTACAACGCAAAATCCATTACAACGCATTCCATTACAACGCATGACACTACAACGCATTTTTAAAAACTACCTTTACAACGCATTCCATTACAACGCATACTACCTTTACAACACATACCATTACAACGCATAATATTAAATTGCATTTAAGGTAAGTATTAGATAGTATAGGGGTAAAAAATACTTTTCTAACTCCAGGGGGTGCAACAGTAGGGTAAGTGTTGGATAGTATAGGGGTAAAAATTACTATTCTAACTCCAGGGGGTGCAACAGTAGGGTAAGTGTTGGATAGTATAGGGGTAAAAATTACGATTCTAACTCCAGGGGGTGCAACAGTAGGGTAAGTGTTGGATAGTATAGGGGTAAAAATTACTATTCTAACTCCAGGGGGTGCAACAGTAGGGTAAGTGTTGGATAGTATAGGGGTAAAAATTACTATTCTAACTCCAGGGGGTGCAACAGTAGGGTAAGTGTTGGATAGTATAGGGGTAAAAATTACTATTCTAACTCCAGGGGGTGCAACAGTAGGGTAAGTGTTGGATAGTATAGGGGTAAAAATTACTATTCTAACTCCAGGGGGTGCAACAGTAGGGAAAGTGTTGGATAGTATAGGGGTAAAAATTACTATTCTAACTCCAGGGGGTGCAACAGTAGGGTAAGTGTTGGATAGTATAGGGGTAAAAATTACTATTCTAACTCCAGGGGGTGCAACAGTAGGGTAAGTGTTGGATAGTATAGGGGTAAAAATTACTTTTCTAACTCCAGGGGGTGCAACAGTAGGGTAAGTGTTGGATAGTATAGGGGTAAAAATTACTATTCTAACTCCAGGGGGTGCAACAGTAGGGTAAGTGTTGGATAGTATAGGGGTAAAAATTACTATTCTAACTGCAGGGGGTGCAACAGTAGGGTAAGTGTTGGATAGTGTAGTGTAATATTATGCATTGTAATGGTATGCGTTGTAAAGGTAGTATGCGTTGTAATGGAATGCGTTGTAAAGGTAGTTTTTAAAAATGCGTTGTAGTGTCATGCGTTGTAATGGAATGCGTTGTAATGGATTTTGCGTTGTAAAAAATGCGTTGTAAGTGTAGTGCGTTGTAAAAGTTGCGTTGTAAAGGTTGTTCCCCCAGGTGGACTGGTCATGAAGGCTGAACCCAGTTCCCCAGTTCCCCACTTCCAAATACAACAGCTCTGGCCATAGTGCCACATCCTCTCCCCCACTGAACACCATACTGCCCCACTGAGAGAAACTCGCACTGCCTTCAGCTACAACCTAATTGTGCCCGCTATAAACACTTGGATGTGGCTCAATTCAAAATTATGCACTTGATAAGAGTAATATGCTGCCTAAAAAAAAGGTAAAAGCAAACACTCAAAGGGAATGCAAGGTTAAGTAAAGCATGTGAAATGTAAGCAGAAACAACATGGTTACCTTAACGATCTCTCACTCACTATTCAGAAATCAGCGAGTTGTTTTACCTGAAAAGTTAAGGACATGACTACAGGGCCCTTGCTTATATCCTTACAAAACGTAAGCAGTATGGTTTAAAAAGATCACATCCATAAACACAGAGCCATGGTACACATTTTGTTTTCCAATCCACCCATCAACCAGGTATTACAGTACCTCCAGAAATCGTACACTTTCCCACATGGAGAAAACAATGCTGTTCAAAGAAAGACTAGAAAACAAAAGTAGCACTTCACTGGCAAACTCTGTAAAGTGAGGCTGATGTATTTGGATGTGAATAAAACCAATCTGGCCACTTTGCAACCACTCTGGCTTGCTTTATTTAGTTATGTATTTATTTTTCATATTTAAAACCTTCTATTTCTCTCCATCCCGCTGCACTTTGGAATAGAAAAATGTCAGAAAAAGGGCATTTCCTGCAAGAGTATTTTTCTTTTTTGGATCCATTTCACAGGGAAGCAACTAAATGAAAGAAGGAAAGAGGTTGTGAACCGTTTCTTCAAGTTACGGTTTTCAGTAAGTGAGGAGCAAGACAGAAAGAGAGGGAATAATAGGAAGAGGGGGGGGACGGCTGCCAGCACAAAAAAGAAGAGGACATTGCCCGAGTCCTATTTCTTCTCTGCCCGTCCTCGAACGTCCAAGAAAGCAAGGCCTTATCTGAATGCCTTTGTCCGCCCCCAAAATAGTGCCGCCTGGGGCGGGCCGCCCCCACTGCCCCCCCCCCCCCAGCTACGCCAATGACCGTGAGAGAACACCAAAAGGCAATCTGAGGCCTCATGGAAGATATTACCCTCGTACGATTGCTATCAATCAAATTGCCAGTCGTGTGATAAATATTAATGCCTAAATAGCAAAAAGTGCTCAGCTTCCACCAGATTGCATGCGTGCCAACCGCAATGCTATGTGAGGGGCAATCCTGATGTATCAGGAACAAACATGACTTAGCCCAGTTGACTCCCAAGCCCAGAGTGGCTCTAAAATCATCCAGTATGCGGGTGATCTCTGCTGTAATGTCCCAAACATCTTTTATGTACACTAGAACATCATCGGCATATAGAGAGATGATGTGGATTTTGCCGTCCATAGTAATACCCCCGCCAATGCCAGATTGAAGACTTTGTGCCAGGGGGCAGCACTGATGTGTACCCTGCCAACTGGAAATGGGCTAGCAATCCTGCAGCCTATTCTCCCCATCCCGGATAACTCAGTGTGAAAGAGCTTGAATAACCTGAAAAGCCTACCCTTGATGCTTATTTATTGTAAGACCATGAACATATAGTCCCAGTTAAGGGTGTCAAAAGTTTTCTCAAGATCGAGAACCAGACAGGCTGTGTAGGGCCAGTGTGTCGGAGCTTCCTCTAATATTCTATGCATTGAGGGTAGTGGATCTGCCCGGTATGAACCCGTTCTGATCAGGGTGAACCAGTGTCGGCATATGTTCCATGAGCCGTGTCGCCAGCACCTTACTAAGAAGCATATAATCTGTACCTATAATCGACAGCGGCCTCTAGGAGGAAGCCTCTAAGGGGTCTCACCCCAGCTTTGGGAGAGATACCTGAGGAGTCTCCTTCAAGGATGGGGGAAAATGCCCCACCACAATTGCTGCAGTGTACAATTCTGCCAATTTGGGAGTCAATAGGGCTTCATAGGTCTTATAGAATTCAATTGTAAAGCTGTTTAGACTTGGGTTTTTGACAGGTAGGGGAGTCCTGTTTAGCATCCTTCATTTCTTGCTCTGTTTCAGGGCCATTCATGATCTCTCTCTGTCCCACAGGTACCGCTAGGAGCAGTAAATCAAAAAAGTAGTCTAGAATCCGGAGCTGTTGAAATATGGTGGTTAGGGCTGGAAAGGGCCTGGTTGAGCACACAGAATGTATAATGTATCACTTCCTGGATGGTGGTGATTGTGTCTGGGGAAATTTGGATGGCGGTCACCGGCATGGTGTCTGATGCACTCTGTAGCAACCAGGCTAACAGGTGACACGGCTTATCCCCTTCCGTATGGGCCCTGAGTTGATGAGCCTTGTGATCCAGGCTCCTCAATGACTCACGTAGTTGCGCATGGGGATTTCTACCATCAGTTAGTGCGACCGCGGTGACCTCATTCTCTATCGCGCTCTGCTCAAGACCCCCCGAGGAGGCTTCCACCTGGATGAGGTCCCGGCTGAGTGTACCCCGCCGTTCTATAACTGTGAGTATGCAACGTCCTCGAACCATGGTTTTTAACGCGTCCCACTCTCCCAACCGTGTGGAGGCTGTGTCACTGTTGTCGGCTATGTAATTAGTTAGTTTGTCAAGGACCGATTTTCAGAACACAGCATCCTCTAGCACAGTGGGCTGCAAGTGCCATGTGGGTATCGGTGGGCTGGAGTCCCCCGTGCAATCTGTGGCAGAGGAAACGGTCAAGCCAGACATGGATATCATTTGGCGAAGAGTAAAAGGAATTCTCCCTAGTAGCTGGTTTCAGTGCTCGCTAGCCATCCACTAAGGACCAGTGTGCGAACCACTGCAACAGGTAGGACGCAACACATGTTGTATAGAATTGGGATGGGGTAGGGAAGGATCTATCCATTGCAGGGTCCAGAATGCAATTAAAATTGCCCCCAAGTATCTAGAGCAAAAAGGACCAGCACATTTAATTTACTTCTAAGTCCCAAGGAAAGTGGTACTACATGCTACTAGTGGGCCTGTAGCACTCATTGTGCCACCCACTTAAGTAGCCCTTTAAACGTGTCTCAGGTCTGCCATTGCAGCCTGTGTGTGCAGCTTTAAAATGCTATTTTGACCTTGCAAAATAAACCTTTTTCCAGGTCTAAACCTTCCTTTTTAATACATATATGTCACCCATAGGATTGACCCTAAACAGCCCATAATGCTGGATGCAATGTAGTTAAAAACGTGCACATGTACTTTTAAGTTTTAAATGGCCTGGTAGTGAGAAACTCTCAAATCAGTTTTTTGCTACTGCAAGGCCTACTTCTCCCATAGGATATTGTTGGGTTTCCTTTTTACATTTAGGAAGTTATAATGTTTGTTGTGGGACATGTAGGCAAGTCAGTTATTGTGCTTAAGGAATTGTAGCTTAAAACCCTTTTTAAAGTTGGATTTTAAAGATACAATTCTGGGAAATGCCACTTTTGGTTTCCTAACCATTTGGTGCCTGCAGTCTGTTTCCTAGGTCACATGATTAGATATAGTTAGAAGTTGGCCTTTATGTATTACTCCCAGACAATATCACAATAGAGGGCCTGGGTGTTGGCGGGATGAGCCATCCTGGCTTGATGTGGAGGCGGAGCTGTCACCTACTACAATTTTACTTCCAAGGCCCTGGCCCAGCTCACACACAAAGTGCTTCACACTAGCCTTTTGTGCCCCCCAAACAGACTGAGCCAAGCTCTGAGTTGCATTCTCAGTGTGGTAAATACTTTCCAAAAATAAGCATCACATCCCTTCAGTTGTGGCTGTCACTAACAACGGGCGGTGGGACCGTGGGTTACGTGGGGGTGGGAGGGAGTCCACAGTGGAGCCATGTTAATCATAATGAAAATAAAAGTACCTGAAACCACCGGCTGGCTCCACATCGCATCACTCCTGCTGGCCTCTTTCTGGTTCCAGCAACCCCTGGGACACACTCCCATCCAATCCCCATGCTGCTGAGCAGTGCAGGGATTGGCCTGAGAGGGATGGTAAGACACTCCACTCAGGTCATGGAGCCTGTGGGGTTTCTTCAACCTGCCTGCTGAATGCAGCCCGGCTGGAGAAACCTAAGTGTGCACGTGTGTTTTGGTTGGCCTGAGACTGACAGCCAATCACATATGCGCACGTAGGGAGTGCACAAGCACTCCTCCTCCCCCTCTCATGCCCGGCTCTCCCTGCAGAAGCTGGCTCAGAGCCAGGAAATGAAAAAGAAAATGATGCTAGTAGATCGTTTTATTTTTCATTTGCTGTCCCTGCGCCAGGCAGTGGGACAACGCTCCTCCGCCATTGCTGAGGAGCAGCCGCTGCATCCCTTGACAAAACCCTGGTGCACAGAGATAAATATTTTTAGTTTGTTGAGGAAAATTGTGCATTAGCTTTTCAAATCTCATTGATACTTACCTCAAAGAAATGATCAAAGAAGGCATTGCATTTCTGGACACTAGTAGATATGAGTTACTAGCAGGGGACAAGTCAGGGGTATAGACTGGTACACATTTCCACCCCCTATTGTTACAGTACAAGAATTGGGCCTTACTGTAATATCCTAAACTTGTCCTGGTGTAATTTTCAGGCACTGGGACATATTCAGCAGCACACCAGCAACATGCCTGCTTTCTTTCAGAGTAGCAACGTACAGGCGGTAAGGGGGCTATCGTATTTCAGACTCCAGCTGGGAACTTTAACAAAGGCCGAATTTAAGCAGCCATCAGGTCTCCTTTTGGTACACTAGCCTAGTTGGGAGCAAAATGAGCATCCCACCTAGATGCAAGGAAGGGAAAACAAAGGCACAGAACTTGTTAACCTCTTCACAAATACTTAAGAGAGACATGCTTTTCACTTGTGTGATACCTGTATATCAGAGCTATGCATTGAGTGTGAGAATGTCAAATGTGCTGGTCTGTCCCAGTATTTACACAAATAACATTTTAAATACTATTTTTATTTTATTGCCACTAATCATCCGTGTTGGACCTGGCCTTTTTGGCAGGTTCACCCCTAAACTTTTTGCATTTATCCTATGTAGTGTTAGTGGTTTTTGGCCTCTAGGCACTTTAGCACTGTGTCCCAGTGTAAAGTGCGTGCGCTCTGTGTTACATCTAGTGAGACTGGCCTGCCCTCCCATGGGAATGCATGGGAGATATGTGTGTCCATGGTAGTTCCTGATGTGAGAGGAGTGCAGGGGCGAGTTTGGTATGTGCGAACTCATGAGAATAAATGCTGCTCAATGGTGTGCGCAGATTTATTGTGACTGGTGGAGAAGTTCCACTTTTAGAAGTTGGCATTTCTGTGTGCTGTGTGATGTGAATTGCATGTCTGGCTTGTGATTGACAGGAGCTGAGAGGGCTGGGGAATTCCAGGAGCCAGGGTGAGTCTGCCCGGTGGTGAATGGAGAGATCTGCATGTAGATGGGAGGGAGGAGTTGCACCTGGGACCTGAATAGGGCTGGGCCTTCCCTCCACAATGCTGGATCCACCTCCTGTGGTGCGTCTGATGTCCCTGGCCTGTCCTGTGAATAGAGAGGGGAGCAGAGCAAAACAAAGTGCTCCAGAACCAGTTGTATCTGGTTTTCCCCTCGCCCTACAGTTTTAGACAAAGGATAGCTGTATAAATAAGGGGTTGTGACCCCAAGTAAATGTTCTTGTTCTGGACTTGAATCTACCAGGGGCGTGCTGCTGCTGGGGCTCAGGGGAAGGCTTGCCTCCCTGGGCCCTTCCCTGCCCCTGGATGCCTGGAGGACTTTCCTTTGCTGGGAGCTGTGTTGCTCCATCTTTGATGCTCAGGGCTTCTTGGACCTGTTGCCTCCTTTTGTTTTGCTTTTGCCAAAGCTTGGTGCCGCCTTGGAGCCTGGGGGGCTGAGCAGCGCGAAGCTGCAGCCCTTTGCCGAGGGAATCCCCCTCGTAGGGATTCCCCCCTCCTCGTGAGCCTTGCGGGTGCCCACCCTGCGTCTTTGCATGCCATTGCAATTGATTGGCGGGAGCCCACCCCGCATGGCCGCCTATTTTTTTGTATTTTAATCGCAGGAGCCCACCCTGCTTTGTATCCCAATGCCGAGGGAGCCTACCCCTCATTTGCTGCCCGAGATTGCTGCCGCTGCCGCCCAGCCGCGGCCGCCCGGAAGTCAGGCAAGGTTGCCTGGGACAGGGGCAGGACCTGGGGCTGGGCTGGTGGAAGCAGGAAGCAGCGCGAGCGTTGCGGGGCTCCCATTAGCTGGAGGGAGCCCCGGAAAAGGAGTCTTTGCCGGAGCCACGAGTGCTCCCTCCCTTAAGTCCCGGTCCCAAGACGGGAGACCGGGTGAAGCGTGGCGCCGCCTCCCGAGAACAGAGTCCCGAGGTGGCGGCCTCCCGAACAGAGGAATCCCCTGCGCCGGAGCCCGGTGAATTAGGGCTGGGCAGGGGACATGGGCAGTTCGCTCCCGCTCCTCGAGGGAGCAGGTTTTGTTTAAAGCGCCCGTACGAGGTACCGAGTCAGAGCGGCCCCTTGTGTGCAGTGGGCCGCTCCAACGATAAGCACCTTCATTCCAGAGCCTCGATGGCTCCAGCGTGACCACATTTGAGTAGAGGGCCCCAGTGGGGGCCTCGGGGGTCCGTATTCCCACAGTTGTTTCCCTAGCCCGACGGCTCCCACGCCGTGCTATTTATTTCCGGAGCCGGTGCGCTCCACGGGGGCAGATTTATTTTCAGAGCCAGATAGTTCCAACGCTCCACAGTATTTGTTTTAGAGCCAGTTGGCTCTCCCACAATGCAGATTTGTTTTAGAGCCCAGAGGGCTCCAACTTGGGGCACAGTTAGTTCCAGGGCCAGTGAGAGCCCCTAACTCATTTGATTATTTACAGCTGCGCAGCAATTAGGGCCAGCTGCAACATTTAAGCCATTTGTTTCTTTGGGGGACATGCCTGAGTGAGGAGTGAGATGCACTCCTTTACCCCTGACACTCACAGCTGCGCAGCACTTAGTGCCAGCTGCTACATTTAGGCCTGCGCAGATTGCGCATCCTTGACTCTTGCTGCCTAGGCAGCAGCCCTGACTCTTGGCACATAGGGCATTCGAGCCCCTTTCTGAGATGGCCAGTTGGCCAGGGGGGATTGTTGGATTTATAGGGCGCCAGGCCATACTATGATTTTGGGTGCTTGGAAATGTAAGGTATGTAGAATGATTTACGCACCTGTGTTGATACCACTAAATGTGTTTGATGATTATGAGGTTGGTTCACATATGATGGTTTATGCTAGTGAGAGTTATTCTCTAATGTAGTTATGCTTAGGAGGTTAGGGTCTAATATGTTTAGACTCGTGAGAGAATTGCATAATGTGTTTATGCTAATGAGGTTGGCGTACGATGCAATTGGCGCCTAATGTGATACTGTGCATAATGTGGTTTATGTTACAGGCTGATGCTAAGTACAGTGATTACCAGTAGTCACTGGTGGTGTTCTATGTTTATGATAAATTCTACATTTACTAAGTTCACTTTGTGATGGTACTGACAGTGGTCCAGTTGGCCCTGTCAGGTGTAAATAATCCCTTGTAAATATGACCTAGTGCCAGAGGGCACCCTGTATAATATGTGCTTACTATTCTAACGTGTTATGATAATACAAAGGCTATTTTTGATATAACCTTGTGTGGAGTTCATTTTGTAGTGTGCTTGGGATGTTGTTGCTGGTGTGTGCATGCGCAAATGCTTTACACATGGCCTCCGGGATAAGCCTGACTGCTCGTGCCAGCTACCAAGGGGGTGAGCAGGGGTTATCTTTGGTGTGTAACTTCCTTGCCCTGACTAGAGTGGTGGTTTCTGCCTGAATTTGGTGCACGCCTTAGCCAGCCAGAAATCCCATTTCTAACAATCCCAATGCAGCGTGTCAGAGCGCTTTATACCACACATGCCCATTATAGATTGACAGTAAATTGTATACATTTGTAAATCAATGTACATGATGTGTTACATAATACAGTTAGGGTTACAAGGCGTAGGAGTCACATGTCCTTTATAGCTCGCTGTGCTATTTTAGAAGTATTACAATTCATGAACTGCAAGGAACAACATTATCTCTGTGCTAAAATCAGTAATCCACTTACCTAGCTACATAAAAATGTATCATCTGCATGTTAGATGATGTGCTTTGCAGGAGAGACATTAATCTACAATGCTACTATGATTCAAAACTGAGAATAGACAAAACACAAATCTCTCCAGCAAATGTGTTACCCTCTTTTAGACCTGGCATCATTGGTGTGGGTTTCCCCTGTATTTTTGCCTTTGCCTCCTGTTATTTTGCTGTGTGTTGTACTTCCTTTTTGCTGGTCTGCATGCGTTGGTCACTTTGTCACTGTTATTCAGTACCAAAGTGCAAGTGCTCCCTGTGAATTGTTGTTATGGATTGGCAATTCCCTGATTGGCATATTCGATTTACTAGTCAGTCCCTAGTACAGAGCACTGTGTGGCACCACCGCATTTGTTCAATCTCGTAATGCACTCAAATGTACTCATGATAGGCCTGTGAAACATATTTTTGAGGTGTTAAGAGCTGATGTCACTCCTTGTGATGTTACTTCCTGTGAGGTCATTGGTGGTGATGCCACTTCCTGTTATGCAGCGCAGTGATGTTGCGCTGTGATGTCATGCGCCATGATGTCACTTGTATACTGCCTAGTTTGGTTAGTTTCCCCACTTTTTTTTTTTAGGACTTGTGCCCTGGTTACTAGCAAGTGCAATTTTAGCATTATGTGATGAGTGTGTAGGCAAAGACATAGGGGCCAATTCACAAAAGCATTTACGATTAAGGGAAGTGGTACTACAGGAGTACTCTTTTACATACCCTTACATTGCGTTGTAAATCGTAAAAATAAATGCTGCAAGATTACTTCTTTACACACCCCAAAATACCCTTGTGAATAGGCCACTGTATGAGCTCAATCCCCGCAACTTGTTGCTCTTCATAACGTGGATGAATGTTTTTGCCACATTTTCGGTGGCACAAAAATCCTGCTTGAGGAACTTGAAAATGGGTGAATGTGTGTTTTCTTTTTTGAGAATTTGGCTACTTCCGGAATGATGGTAAAACAAATGGCAGGAGAGCTCAATGAATTGCGTACACAATACATCGAGGTTCTAAAACGACATCATCCTGGACACAAGCTGGAAGAGGAGCAGGATATCCTTCCAAGCACTGCACCACTGTACAGCACAAGGCCATGGCAACAGTGGCTCTCACCCCTTTGCTAATGCTTGTAAATTGTATGTTTTCCTCTGCCTATTCTCTCACCTGACATCCGTGAATAAGTACTGGATCTGCGTTTCCATGGTTACAAATTGGAGCAATCTTTTCACCATTTCCATGTTGCGGATGGGTTCATTATGTCTCTAAATGACTAGACCACAGGCAGTAAACATATCAGTTCTTCAGACTCGTTTTAATGGATTCCGTATGTTGTATCTGCTGGATTGCTGCGGCAGAGCAATCCAGAAGGGTCGAGGTCACAATAGAACACTAAATTATGAACTTATGATCTCAAAAAAGAGTGATGTTCTCGAGTTTGTTCAGTCTGGGGTCACAAGTGAAAAGAGAGGCGGATAAGTGCGTGAACCACACCTCTGGTACCTTGACAATTCATTCGCCATTGATTTCACAGAGTGAGAGATTTGAAACGTCCTCAAAATACCTCTGTGTGGTATCCACCCACGCGTTGAAAGGAGTAGTTACGCCATAGGAGAGTCCCATGATTTCACTGTACCCGGGGCCGGACTGGGAACCAAATCCGGCCCTGGCAAACTGCTCGGCCGGCCCCCCTGAGGGCCAGGGGGGTGTACGGCCGAGCTGTTTGGTAGGGCCGGTTTCGACCGATTTTGTTACAGGGGGCCGATATTGCCGGCCCGGTAAAAAAAAAAACAGCCACCACCCTGGCAGCCCACCAGGGAAACGCCCGGTGCCCGCTACGGCCAGTCCGGCCCTGACTGTACCCAGAAATAGAGGGAAACAGATACTGGGGCCGAATTTCAGCTGCTGAAACCAGGAAGTATTCCAATTATGAGAGAAAACAATCATAAACAAGTCTGCAGCTGTATGTTATTCCCCATTGACAGGTCAATCTTTCACGCAACGCAATTGTCGTAGCTGATAACGCAGAGACAGGTAAGTGACCATGTAAATATTTGTATTCACTTACAGCAAGCCACCAGAAGAAGCGTACAGGCCAGAATCACGGCACCAACTGCCATTGACCAGATTCTAGCCTTGAGCCTGAAATCCAGGGTAGCTGGATTCCATGCGCAATGCTCTATCAATACTAGAGCACTGCATGGGTTTTCCCTTTACAAAGCAAAAGACAGATGAAAAACTATTCACATTAGTAAAATACACCTTTAATGCAGAAGATAAAAATTACCACAATATATACAATGAACATAACTACAAAAATCCTAAATTCTATAAAAACTGACATTAGAACAAATGGGAAAGGTATAAAGAGAGGGGAAAACAAGCAACAAAAAAGGAAATAGAAAAGGCAAAAATAAACCGAACAGATAATAGAAAAACTTCAACATAACCAGAAGAAGAAAATGACACGCCTAAACACACACACACAGAAGTGCCAATTGTTGGAAACGTGCAGGAGAACATGACACGCCTAAACGTGCGCACACAGGAGTGTCATTGTTGGAAACATGTAGGAAGCTTCCTTGGCCTAGTGTGGCGCGTTACACTGATACCTCGCTTCCCTTCATGCATGCCATTTGCGCATTGAGAATCCTCTTCTATAGGTTAGGGGTATACCCAACAATCACCCTCCCTTTTACCTGGGTATCTAAAACACAATATATAAACAATTGGTAAGGAGGAAAAGATACACGAATATTTTTGGACACGGATACCTTTAATTATCCTGTCATCTGCGTCTAAATTCGCATTTTCGTTATTTAAACATTTTGTCGTTGAGCATATACAATAAACATATATTTACACTTAACACCTCTACAGCTAAAAAACAAACTAAATTAAAGCTACTGTCTACCGGGGAGTTTTTCTTATTGTGGAGCCACCTTTAAATAGTGTGGACTACCTAGAAGGTTCAAACATTGCATATAGGAACATAATTTTCCAAATCATTCATATGGGGCAATGTGGGATTATGACATCCACAAGCAATTCATTAAATTTATAATCCTTCTATAGAACAACTGTCGACGCGGTCGCGTTTCAGCCGGTCTATTTCTTACGGCTTCTTCAGGACAAAAGCAACAGCAGCATTCTACAAAAAACAAAACATGAGCTCCAATAACATATAAAAACCAAAAATGAATGGACAATTATCCTTGCCGGTTTACATACAGGTCTCTTTCCCTGTGAGACATACAGATAGATCCACCACCACAAAAAAGCCACCAAAGGAGTGATGCACATTTCTAAGAACGTGGGAACAATCTCAATTTCTACAGACATGTGTGTGCGCCCATATCGCACAATCTGCACACCTGTCTCTCATGCCCAACTCAATCTCTATGTGGCTGTATAAAAAAGGCCTTCCATCTCAGTCAACATGTAGTAAAGTTAAACCTTCCTGTTGTCCGGTGCGGGATTGGAAAGGAAGAAATTTATCGTGGACCTAATTCAAACTGACTCGCGTGAGTTTTAATTATACTGGAGAGGGAAAGAAATTTAAACATAAAAATACCTTAAGCGCCCGTGGGGGTCACGCTGGTCTGCCAGGGCTCAAAGAGATGAGGACTCTACGAACAACAAGTCTACTGGAAGGGGTTTACATCAATCTTGGTGTGGCCGCTACGTTGGAAAGAAGTAAGCAACTAACTGCTCATGGCTAAACAAATAATACATGATAAGTACTGAGTCTTATTAACGCGTGTCAGCGTTTCGGTTGATCTTACCTTCTACGTAATTTCTTAAATCCTAAACGATAATTATCGTGTCTCCAATAGTTGGTCTGCTAATGCAAAAAGGAGTGCGTCGGGGTACAAATCCTTATGCTCCCAACGGGTCAATAATGTGGCATTTCATCCTTCGCGGTGTGAAAACTAAGAGCAAGGACAAAGCCCAACTTAGTACTCGGGGTAAAAAGGCAGGAAATCTTAAACAAGACGCGCGCCCCCCTATCCCTGCTTATCTTACCTACTAGGGTCTCTTGCTAAACTGCGGACCAGATGTCGTCCTTCTAACTGGGCTGTCTGTCTCAGCTCCGTGTATACAAAGTGTATCCGGAACCATATATAACAAACGCTCGAAAGAGACAAAGGACTACTGCAACCACCCTCTATGATGTGGGGGGATCGGCCATTTTACAGTGGAGTAGGGGAATCGGCCCACTGATTATGTAGAGAGCTTACGTCCTATGGCAGCAAAGCTCTGTTAGTTAGGGTCACGCAATAAATGGTGCGTTTCAATCGTGAGAGATTGGCACTGAAGTGCAGGCATCAAATGCTTAAAGGAGGCAAATATCTTCACAAAAACGGACAATCGTTACATTGTGAAGTTTTTCATTTAGGGTGACAGGCATACTAAACGGAAAAAGAATACTATAAATCAAGTCAATAAAAAATAATAAATAAAAAATGAATCAAATCCCGTTAACCACCACCATTGTGTCTTATGTGTGTAAACAACAGAGTTAGAGAACTTGTCGACAATGCGGCTCACATTCTTAAGGAAACATATAATTAAAATCAATGTTACACCATTACATAATTACATCAAGACTACACATCTACAGGCTGACTAAATCGGATTACCCTACAGGGTTATAAAGTGAAAAATTCTTAACTTTTCCAGATATTATTGTATCAATGCCCATATTTCGTCTTTGTCGTTTAAACCATCAACAGCTGTGCGATATTTTTCAATGAAACGTGCTTCAAGGCTGTTGAGGGTATTCTGTAATAAAACTTTGTTCATCGGTCGCATGACCGTTAAAACAGTCCACCTCAATTCATCTTCTTGGTGTCCCAGTTCCAAAAAATGCTGGACCAATGGAGCACCAAGAATTTTACACCTTATCCGTGATTTATGCTGCTTCATTCGGGATTTGACTGCTTGAGTAGTTTGGCCAATGTACGTTTTTTTACATGGACATTCAATTGAATAAACCACGTTTTTTGAATTACAATTTGAGAAACTCTGTTGCACGTGCTTTTTGTCTCCAATAATTATGAATTTAGAGTCACTTGTCTGGGGGCATACAACGCAGCTCTGGCATCTGAAGTGTCCCTGTATAGGTGGTAGACCCAGCATGGCTCTTACATCTTTAGATGTTGAAGGTCTAGATGCTTTAACTAGGTGTTCCCTAAGATTTTTTCCTTTCTGAAAGGCGAACAAAGGTGTACCAAGATCGAGGTGCTCAACCAATCGCCAATTTCTCTGTATGATTTGTCTCACTCTGTTGGCTTTCGGGTTGTAAGTTAGCACGCAAGTGAGTAGGTCCTCCTTGACTTTGTTTTTTGGTACCAGTAAGGTTTCTCGCGGTGTAAACCACGCTCGTTTGAGGGAGTTCCTAACTAATTTCTTAGGATATCCCCTGTTGCAAAGTTTAGTCTTCAGGACCGCTGCATTATCAAAGAAATCATTTTTATTTGAACAATTGCGGTGAATTCTGAGAAATTGCCCGTAGGGCAAATTGTCCTTCAGATGTCTGGGGTGTCCTGAGTTGTATGCCAATAGTGTGTTTCTATCGGTAGGTTTGGTAAAAAGACTAACTTGAAGAACACCTTCATTGTTTTTTATCCACACGTCCAGGAAATTAACTTGACTGTCACTTACATTTTTAGTGAATCTAAGATCTTCTGTGCGTGTGTTCAACCAATTATGGAATGATTCCAGCTTTTCTACATCTCCATTCCATATTAGGAATATATCGTCGATGAATCTTACCCATCTTCCCAGGTAGGTGAAGTATGGGCCAGATTCATCGAAGATAAAACGGGTCTCAAAGTGATCCATGACCAAATTCGCTATCTCGGGGGCGAAGCTACAACCCATTGCTACGCCTTTTACTTGTAGGAAAAGGTCTTTTTTAAAGTTGAAAAAGTTATTTTTGAGACATATTTTGGCTAAGGCAATTAAGAAATCAGTCGGAACTTGATGTGGTCTGGGTCTGTTGTTTAAAACCACCGTCATAATTACAAGCGCCTCATCTTGAGGAATGTTTGTATAGAGACTTTCGATGTCGAAGGTAACCAAAAGACTTTGGTTACCGTCGAACACCGAACCCTCAACCTTGGCAATAAAATCCATTGTGTCACGTATATAGGCTTTTGTCTCCGGGACCAATGGTTTCAGGAAATGATCCACATATTTAGCCAAGGGTTCCAAAATGGACCCACAGGCTGAAATAATCGGCCTCCCTGGTGGTTTAGTGGCGTCTTTATGTATCTTGGGCAAGACATATAGAGTTGGAACTTTTTGGGTGGTAACATTTAAGAATTCGAATTCCTTTTTGCAAAGGAACCCGTTTTCAAGTGCTGCATTAGTCAGGTGTAATATTTCTGCTTTTAGTCTTGCTGTGGGATTGTTTATCAGAGGCCGGTAATGTAGTTGGTTGCTTAGTTGTTTGGTGATTTCTTCATCATAATTTCCCGCGTCCCATAGGACGATTCCTCCGCCTTTATCGTCGGGTTTTACAACCACAAGGGGATTATTGGCCAGGTCTGTGAGTGCTTTTCGTTCATCTCTAGAGAAATTGGATTTAAAGAAAGATCTTTTTGAATGTAAAGCATCTAGTTCCCTAAGTATTTGATTTTCAAACATAAGGGTTTGTTCAGGCATGGCTGCATTTTCAGGGCAAAAGGTCGATTTGTTTCGTAGACCACTAATGTTCCTCTCAGAGGCTTCATTATACTCTGAGAAGAAGACTCTTAGTCTTACTTTACGGAGGAACTGAAGGACCTCTTTTTTGGTGTCAATTGGGTTCTGTATAGTATGTGGAACAAATGACAGCCCTTTATTGAGCATTTGAGTCTCAGTTTCAGATAGATGATGTTTGGACAAGTTGTAAATAGGAATTATTTCATGCATTGTTCCAGGGATAGTGGGTATTAAAGGATCTATCTCTGATATGATCTTTGTCGGGTTCGAAAATAATTCTGTTCTTGAATTTGTTGGGGAACTGGGGGTTGCCATATTTGTTGGCCTCGCCAGTTGCCTCTGTACCCTCTCCCCCTGCCTCTGCCTAAAAAAGGAGGGGGTGCACGTGGATATTGACAGTGTTGGGGATATTGAGGAGGATACGGCCCGGTTCCTTGATCTGAATCAGAGGAAGAGTCAGAGAAGGTGATGAATCTGGATCGTGATCGTGTTCTGTATTGTAGATTCAGTGTGCTGGGGTTATTATTTTTGTAGAAGTCTTCATTGAGGTAAGGATAAACTGTAAGATTGTCAAATCCTCTAATATCTTTAGTGACATAAATTACGTAGAAGGTAAGATCAACCGAAACGCTGACACGCGTTAATAAGACTCAGTACTTATCATGTATTATTTGTTTAGCCATGAGCAGTTAGTTGCTTACTTCTTTCCAAGGTAGCGGCCACACCAAGATTGATGTAAACCCCTTCCAGTAGACTTGTTGTTCGTAGAGTCCTCATCTCTTTGAGCCCAGGCAGACCAGCGTGACCCCCACGGGCGCTTAAGGTATTTTTATGTTTAAATTTCTTTCCCTCTCCGGTATAATTAAAACTCACGCGAGTCAGTTTGAATTAGGTTCACGATAAATTTCTTCCTTTCCAATCCCGCACCGGACAACAGGAAGGTTTAACTTTACTACATGTTGACTGAGATGGAAGGCCTTTTTTATACAGCCACATAGAGATTGAGTTGGGCATGAGAGACAGGTGTGCAGATTGTGCGATATGGGCGCACACACATGTCTGTAGAAATTGAGATTGTTCCCACGTTCTTAGAAATGCGCATCACTCCTTTGGTGGCTTTTTTGTGGAGGTGGATCTATCTGTATGTCTCACAGGGAAAGAGACCTGTATATAAACCGGCAAGGATAATTGTCCATTCATTTTTGGTTTTTATATGTTATTGGAGCTCATGTTTTGTTTTTTGTAGAATGCTGCTGTTGCTTTTGTCCTGAAGAAGCCGTAAGAAATAGACCGGCTGAAACGCGACCGCGTCGACAGTTGTTCTATAGAAGGATTATAAATTTAATGAATTGCTTGTGGATGTCATAATCCCACATTGCCCCATATGAATGATTTGGAAAATGATGTTCCTATATGCAATGTTTGAACCTTCTAGGTAGTCCACACTATTTAAAGGTGGCTCCACAATAAGAAAAACTCCCCGGTAGACAGTAGCTTTAATTTAGTTTGTTTTTTAGCTGTAGAGGTGTTAAGTGTAAATATATGTTTATTGTATATGCTCAACGACAAAAATAACGAAAATGCGAATTTAGACGCAGATGACAGGATAATTAAAGGTATCCGTGTCCAAAAATATTCGTGTATCTTTTCCTCCTTACCAATTGTTTATATATTGTGTCATTGAGAATCCTCAGCACACCCATTACGTTTCCCATTAACCACCTAAGCCAAGTTGCAGCTTGTTAGAACTGGGGGTCCCTAGTTGGCTGAGGTAGGTATCTTAGCCCAAATAGGGACCCTTGCTTCTAGTCAGAATAAGGAGGGACACACTCTTAGATAACCCCTGCTCACCCCCTGGTAACTTGGGACGAGCAGCCGGGCTTAACTCCAAGGCAATGTGTAAAGTATTTGCAACCACACTCCCAGTAACACAGTGATAACACCACAATGGACACCACACTGGTTTTTATAAACATAGCGGTATCTTTATCAAAAGGAATACAATGAGACCAAACGATAGAAGTCCACCATATGCGTATTTGTAATCTTTCACTTTGCCGGTTATTAGGCAAGCAATCACTTATAGGTTCTTGCGATATTAATGAGAAGTTCACAATGATCTAATGCAGTCCTAATGCAATGCTATGCAGTTCGTAATGCAGTTCGTCATGTAGTAATAACACAATCCTTAATGCATGTACTAAGGCAATTCGTAACGCAGGAATAATGCGATTCGTAATGCAAGAATAATGCAATTCGTAATGCAAGAATCAGGCAGTTTGTAATGCAAAGAATAATGCAGTTCATAATACAAGAATCAGGCAGTTCATAATGCAAAGAATAATGTGATTCGTAATGCAAGAATCAGGCAGTTCGTATTGCAAAGAATAATGCGATTCGTAATGCAAGAATCAGGCAGTTCGTAATGCAAAGAATAATGCGATTCCAATCTGCGCAGTCAACTCGGGCCCCCACTAGGCCCCAACACCAGAGATTACGGTCATAAGCTTAAAGGGGCGACCCCGGTACTGCTGGACAGGTATGTGCCGCTCAGGGATTCAGCGCGTCTAACGTGGTGCAGCAGGAGAGAGCTCGGAGCACTCAGGTACTCCTCCTGCATGCCTCCCCAGGCCACACCCGCTTGCGGCTCTCGACCAGAGTCCAAGCCTTACCTGGGGGGGTGGGCTACCTCTCTTTCTCTCTCCCCGCTCATCGGACGTCCTGCTGGGCCCCAATGACGTTGCAACTCCGTTGTTAGGAGACGCTGTAGCCAGACGGGTTACGGCGCTGCCTTCTCCTTCGTTGACGATCTTGGGCAGATTCCTTTCGGTGAACGACGATCATGATCCCGTTCACCTTGCAGCTTTCTTAGCTTCAAGAAATCCTTTAGCACGTTGCGGCTTGGGCCGGCGGCGGTGATTCTTACTCACAGCCTCAGTTACGATGACGGCTCGGGCCACAAACAGCAATACGGCAGCGTGGACGATGTTTCGCGCTGCGGGCGCAATGCGATCACGGGGCACCTCGTAAACAGTACCACAGACCACATGGCAGTCTCAGGCATGCAAAAGACCCACGCACCAAGCGTCGCTGAGACACGGTTGGAAACTTTTGTGTTCCTGAGTTTCCACAACAGGGGACCAGCTCTCCTCGGGCCTTTGGAGACATGCTACTTCAGGACACAGCACACAGCATTGTCCTCACAAGCAGGGGGACACAGCACACAGCAAAGTCCCTTGGCCTCTCCTTGGTCAAATCAGCAAACTGCAGGCCAGCCCCAGAACACACAGCAAGGGCAGTCCTTCTCTTCAGTCTCTTCAGCTGTTCTTCTTTGGCAGAGGTTCCTCTTGATCACAAAGTAGGTTCAATCCTTTTTCAGTATGAATTTCAGTCTTGAGTTCAGGGGTTTCAGCTCTTACATTTATACCCCTAAATGCCTTTGAAGTCTTTGTGTTCAGGGGGCTCTGACCCCGGTCCAAACCAGACCTGGTTGTCTTCCTGCCAGTGCACACCCTCTTCCTTTGATAGTAAGGGTGTGGGGCCCAGATGCTCAGCAGGAGGTGGACCCATCCTTGGATGGCAGCAGCACGCCCTCTTCACATCCAGGGGGTTACTCCTCCCCCCACATCAAATGCAGGCCAGCCTGTTGCTGTCTCACCTTCTCCTCCCTGGGGTCAGGACACTTCCCAGACCCTGTCACATCCAAAGCCAGATGGTCAATACACAAAGAGGCAGAGGCAGACAGGATGTTTTAAGACAAGAAACCAGCCACTTTTAAAAACGTGGTTTCTAAGCACACAATTTAAAAACCATCTACACAAAAATATGTGTTATTAAATTCTGAGTTCAGACACACTGAACTCCATCCCTCCATCTTATGCCTATGGGAAGATATGCTGGAAACATGGGACACAGCATTCCCCATTCGGTCCTATGGGCAAGATGGCCTTGCAACAGTGAAAAACGAATTTGGCAGTATTTCACTGTCAAGACAAGGTACACACCTCAATACATGTCCTACCTTTCACATACACTGCACCCTGCCCAGGGGGGTACCTTGGGCCTACTATAGGGGTGTCTGGTGTGCATGAAAAGGGAGGGCAAGGCCTGGCAAGTGGGTGCTCTTTCCAGGACCACAAGGCAGTTAAGAAACTGCATGCAGGCACTGCAGTGGCAGGCCTGAGATCTATTTTTAGGGCTACTTGTGTGGGTGACACAATTAGTGGTGCAGGCCCACTTGTGGCATTTGCGTTACCAGCCCTGGCCCACATAGTGCACTTTATTAGGGACTTTACTAGTAAGACAAACATACCAATTATGGACAACCAATTACCACAACACTTTATACAGGGAGCACTTGCACTTTGACACTGATCAGCAGTGGCAAAGTGCCCTGAGTCCTAAAACCAACAAAAGCAGGTCAGAAACAATACAGGAGGAAGGCAAAAAGTTCAGGGATGACCATGCAAAAAGTGCCAAGTCCAACACAGCTGTTCCACCATTGACCTCCTTCTGTCTGCACACTATTCCCTTTCAAATTCACCACTTTTGCAGGCGGTCCAAACTTAGATTCACCTTTTCTCATATGTCCAGCTTTCTTTACGGCAAACTTAAATACCCCTTCTTTCACTCTGTTCCTTGCAGCGAAATACTCTTTCTGTTTTGCCTGCTTAACCTCGACATGGCCCCTCACACTCCCATCCATTCATTTGCCTTCTTTGACCCATTTGTTCATCCAAACTGTGCAAAACCTTGTAGTTGCTCTGAGGCTACACAATAACTCGAAAGGTGACACCCCAGTTGAAGCGTGTGGAGTTGTGTGATAAAACCACAGCATCCTCCATACTGCATTAGAGATCACACACTTATTGCTCACAGCCCATTTATACACTCTCCCAGCACCTTATTCATCCTTTCCACGAGGCCATTAGTTTAAGGATAGTACAGCGAGTTTTTCAGATGCTTAATGCCAATAGTTTTCAAGACAAAAACCAAAGGAAATGATGGACGGAGTGTTGAACATTGCAAGCATTCACCCCCAGTCAACTGATCTGGGTTTAATCCATCACCGTTCTTTAGCCCACTCTGCCACCCCAGTTCAGACATGGCCATATGCAAATCAGTCTGACCCTGTGCCTCATGGGAACAGTCCAGCCCGAACTGCCAAGCCATGTCTTCCCTGGACCGGAAACAAGCTTCCTAGGACCGGTTTCTGGCATTTCAGCCGTCTTCAGCCAGGCTTGCTTGAATCCAGTGGCAAAGTGAGCAAGGGACTCACGTCTGAGCATACCCTGCCAACTTATGGCGAACAAAGCAAAAACCAAAGGAAATGATGGACGGAGTGTTGAACATTGCAAGCACTCACCCCCAGTCAACTGATCTGGGTTTAATCCATCACCGTTCTTTAGCCCACTCTGCCACCCCAGTTCAGACATGGCCATATGCAAATCAGTCTGACCCTGTGCCTCATGGGAACAGTCCAGCCCGAACTGCCAAGCCATGTCTTCCCTGGACCGGAAACAAGCTTCCTAGGACCGGTTTCTGGCATTTCAGCCGTCTTCAGCCAGGCTTGCTTGAATCCAGTGGCAAAGTGAGCAAGGGACTCACGTCTGAGCATACCCTGCCAACTTATGGCGAACAAAGCAAAAACCAAAGGAAATGATGGACGGAGTGTTGAACATTGCAAGCACTCACCCCCAGTCAACTGATCTGGGTTTAATCCATCACCGTTCTTTAGCCCACTCTGCCACCCCAGTTCAGACATGGCCATATGCAAATCAGTCTGACCCTGTGCCTCATGGGAACATAGGCTTGCTTGAATCCAGTGGCAAAGTGAGCAAGGGACTCACGTCTGAGCATACCCTGCCAACTTATGGCGAACAAAGCAAAAACCAAAGGAAATAGTTTTCAAGAGACTCTCCACCTCACCTGACACAAACTGCATCCCATTTTCAGAGACAATGGTGGAAGGACAACCTTCTTTTAAAAACACATCTTTAAAAAATTCAATGACCACACCAGACGTAACCTCCTTTACAAACTTAACTTCCAGCCATGTTGTGTAATAATCCATTAAACTAATGGAAATTTGAAAAAGGGCACCAATTAGTGAAAAGGACCAACAATGTCAATCCCTAATTTTTCCCAGGGTGCAGCCGGTAAACGAATCGGATTGAGGAAAGGAGTACACAACTTCATGGTTTTGTCACACCCATCAAACAACACACAATATTTATTTATTTATTTATAAAGTTTCATGTAGCGCGAACATGATCAGGAAGGATATCAGAGCGCTTCACAATTAAGGATGGTCAAGTAGGCGTCAAACAAAAAACAAAGGAAACAGTTACAGAGGTTACAACAAAGCAGTACAATAGTTGAAGAAACAAAAATAGCGGGAACTGGGAGGGGAAGACAAGATCCACCTCATCAATTTCTCTATCCATAGAAGGCTACCAAAAGGATAATCTCACCCATTTCTTAGTCATGGTAGCCCCCAAATGACAGATAAAATCTTCTTTGATTGTTTTATGCCACCCGATTTCAGAAATTGCACACATATCCGGTTCCAGCTGAATCTGGTGGTAAGCCATTTCTAAGTCAAGTTTCGTGAACAATTTTGCTCCTTTTAAGTTAGCTAGCAGTTCATGCTCATCGCTCTATCAATACAACTAGAGCACTACAGCAATGCAGCAAGACACCTTGATGCGCTACGTGAAAGAGAGTGATTAGGAATGCATCATATTTCCTAATTTATGGTGCATTCCTGCTCTCTCCCTGCACTGGCGTACAATCTGCAAGGGTACTTGCGTTGCAGATAGGGTTGTTTATATGCATGAAGGGACTCTCTCCAGCACACTTAGAAAGCGGAACCAACAAGGAGAAATAAAGGTTTTTTTCTCCTAGTTACGCCTTCCCTGGGAAGGGCCAGCATTTTTATGCATTTCCAGGGTTACCAGTTTTGGCAAATCTGGGGATAATGCAAAATCCATGGGTGGTTGCTTCGGGGTACCCACGCTCCACCCATGGAACATCTTCCCAGGTCAGAGTAACATAAGGCAGAGACTTGCTCTGCCTTCGTTACTCCAGATTTACCAAGCTTGCGTGGTAAATCTGACTTTAGTATTGCGTTGCCCTTGCGATACCAAGTGTGACGCCAGGGCAATGCAATCCTAGGAAAAATCTGGCCCTGAGTATTTATAAAATGTGCATGCACCCCACGTGGCATCTTGGCACTGAAGAACAGCTTGCTTGCTAGGAGGAAAGTGGCAGGCAACAATTAACTTAGTTGTAGTAGTAGTTTAAGGGAATCTTGATAAGAATGTGTCTGCTGAAATGTGGTTGATATCTCAGGGGGTGTGCCTGACAAAGCCAAAGGATCAATGTAGTGTCTGTCAAATTATGAGCACTGCACTCTTTGACAGTGATAGTGTCAGAACCAGAACGAGGACACGAAAGATAAGTCATGCTAGAGATAACAACTATAGATTCTCTTTGGCTTAGTTCACCAAGCAGATCTCCTCTGACTTCAAAATAGGCCATAATTCTCAGACTTATGAACCCATTTTTTCTGACTGGCAGGAATGTGCTTTACATGAGGGCCAGCTACAAATCCTACTTACATCATGAATGTCACTTGACTGCTTCATATTAGCACCCACGTTTCCAGTAGTTTTAGGTCTGTTTCTATGTCAGATATTAGCCAAGACCTTTTGATTTTACTGAAATTATATGTGTAATATATTTTCTTATAGGGTTTTCATCTAGCTGTCTTCATTCATTTTTTTGTTATTGTGTCATTTGCACTTTTCTTCTGCTAAGTACAGCTTAATATATGGAGCAATGTGTGAGCTCATTTCAACCATTGGTTAACTTCACTGTGAGTTACAGCATTCCGCCCTTTCAAAATGACAACATTCAAACACAAAGTAGTTCTCTTCAGTGCCAAAGTCTACAATGGCATTGTGTGCTTTAAATTATTTTAGGTTTTAGCCAATGTTTTGTAAGTTTTTTTACAAGGGCCCAGCGGCTTCTCCAACATTAACCCCTTGCATGCCCGCCCCTTTCCCCGCCCAGTGCCGCGCCTTCCATTAGCGGGCGGAGTTCATGACGTGCTGGACTCGTCATGGGCACAGCGCCACCGCAGCCCATGACGAGTCCAGCTCGTCATGGGCACTGAAGGGGTTAAAGTTTTGTCAAAACCATGGCAAAACAAAACAAATGTGGACGTGTACCCCTGCCTTGAGTGCCAAACTGTATTGTTGTCTGGATCTCTAATGCTGATTTTTGTTGTCATAGGCAAACACATGCATGTCCGCCATGACATAGGCCTGAGTCATGAATTGCTGTCTTGTTGGACTGGTAGGAGCACTCAAAGCGCTACCCTCATAGTGGTGGAAGTCTACTGTCTTCACCAAGGTTAGGGAGCACTAGCGGGGAGATGGCAGTATACCGTGTAATGCTTAGTAGTAGTGAAGAGGTGCTTATTAACCCAGGTCACTGAATTGAGGCCTACAGGCTCATTCACCATTTTTTAATTTCCACTGCTGTGTGCTTATCCCACCCTTGGCCTATATCAATTAGATGTGAAATGCGGCACGGCACAGGAGAGGCAACTCTGTGCTGTATGTATGTGTGCCTGGGTAGTGTACAGTATAGGAATAGAACAGTCATGTGCAGTGTATGCATGGTGAGTTTGTGTACTGCGTGGATATATACCAGTGTGGAACACATGAGAGATGTAGTGCTGTGCAGTGCGTGCACAGCAAAAGCAAGAATTGGGTGTATTTGTGCTTGCAAGAAGTATACATGAAGGGGGAGTGTTGTGTAGTGCACTCATGGAATTTGTGTACTGCCGGTGTGTGTGCTTGCAAGTAGAACATCATGGCACAACACAGAAACTTTACAGTACTGAGCAGGGTGCACAGAGTTAATATGAGGTTTAGATGTATGTGCGTTTGTGAAGGCACAATGCATCGAGGTAACAGTACTTAATTGTGTATGTGCTATGTCTATGCACTGAGTGCAAGTGTGCCTGTAATGACACATTACATGGAGGACCCTGAGTTCCATTTTGGGAAACCCAGGCCTACCTGGTGAAGACATGAGGAGTAGAGAAATCCCCTCCTCAGACAGATTTGTGTATTGCTGCTTTCCAATGAGCTGGTTGGAACACACTGGAGAAAGGAGAGCGAGACGCCCAGTGTACACTTCAATGGGTGCTCTTTGATTCAGTGATACATCACAAGGAAAGGGAAAACATCTCCGGAAGGAGATGGGGTTGATAAGGAAATCATAACAAATAGGGCAGGTAGCCGGAATTAAACTTTAGATGCACATATCACTGTAGCTGACATCCAGGTGTGAACTCTAGTCACTCTCATGGCCTGTGTTGTGGGACTATCAGCTTTGGGGTTTCACCTACTGTAACAGATAGCCTTTCGTGAGGAATAAGAGAGAGAAGAGTGTACACTTCAAAGGAAGCAGAACCCCAACATAAAACTTCAAAGACCCAGACCCTAAATCATATTTGGTGTCTGGAAATGGACTATAAAAAGGTGAAGTTGCGATCTTAGTATTTGTCATCTGCGAAGTAGCCAGATGGGCTGCATGAGGAGGGGAAGCTCCTCAAGACATTGTCTGTTACCAGGACTAACGGGCCAAGTACTGGTAGTCTTCCTGCTTGGTGAGGGGACATCACCCAGGGAAACCAAGACCACCTGCTCTGGAGCCTGGAGCACCAGTGCCTGCCTGCTTGTCAATACCAGTGTGCCCTCTGAGGAAAGGAGAACAGAGTAGGCTCCTGGTGTGGGGAGACATTGATCTGGACCTACCCATGTGCAGATTCCAGTCCGCGACCCTCATATGCTACAGGATCCACTGTGAAGATAGAGTGAGCAGAGTGCTGTGTGGGATGAGAGAAGCCATGCAGTGCCTGTTGCTGTGGCCCCTAATGCCAGGAGGGGCCATTGTGAAATGTATTGCTGTATACAAAGGACCATACCCTTGTGGAGCCTAGCAGCTACTCAGTATACCAGTAGGAGCCTTCGTGGTGCAGACAACCATGTGTTGAGGGCTAGCCCCTTGGCCGGCAGTGCTACATCCTCACCGTATGTCAGAAGGAGCTGCTGATACCTAAGTGGTTGCGAGAAATATGAGCTGTGACCTATAGGCAGGGCCTTTGGAATTATGAGATTGTGCGCCTGGGGTAATTTCCCAAAATTATAGATTTCCTGCATTTGCCCAATAATCCATCATCTGCTGCATAATCTGTGGATCTTAATAGAAAACTATTTTTGTTTCTACCTCAAACAGTTAAAAAGTTGCTAAAAATTCAGAGGCACATGTTGCCGCGCTGTTGAAGCCTTTTGCAAAGGTTGACTGGTCAACTTTTTGTTGCTTATTTCTATATTTGGATGTGAAACTGGTTCTAATGTGTTGCACCCAATGCCCAGACATTGTTAATAAGTGTTAAAAGTAAACAATACTGAAGTAATACTATGAGAAAATGTGCTGCATTATGCAGCATAATTTGCCTTTTTTGCTGCATAATTTACTCAACTCTGCCACATAATGTGACCCTCTTTTGCTGCATAATTCCAGTGGCCCTGCCTATAGGTCACCAAGAAGCAATGAGAATTAAGCCAGAACTGCTGCATGCAGCAGATGCTGCAAACAGGAGCGGAGCAATGAGAGTGCTTGTGGTCAGGGCACTAGCTGGCACATTGTTAGCTTCCTTGGTGTTGGAGTGGGTAAGACTGGATAGGGGCCGGCTGAAGGAGCTGCGGCACCAAGATATTTGTAACTATTTCACAAAGAGTTGGAGTGGAATCTTGAGTAAGCATTTCATGGATACGTCCACCAGTAAATAGGGAATAATCCCTGACACATTACAAAGAGCATGTGGGATAGGGATTTGTTAGCTAAACACCAGAACCCTGACCTCATGGGGAAATTTTGTATTATTTTTATATATTTTAACATTGCTTTGAATGTGTAGAACTAGAAATAACACACTTCTTTTTATTATGAAAATAAGTATTTGACTGGACATTGATTTATTGACACTGCTGTATATGCTTTGAGTTATGAATTATGTTCAATGATGTGTATTCACACTTCTCTCCGAGGGAGCCTTGGACTGCTCAACCATAGCTACTATTTAGAGTGAAGTACAGAAGGGGTTCTTGGCCCAGTTGCTCAAGATCCACAGTGGTTCAGGCCACGGGACATCAGAGTAAAAGGCCTCAACCCCCACAGTTGGGCTCAGTAACCCCTGCTTGAGCTGTGGCCTTCTGAAAGGGTTCTGACAGCAAGCATTAGCAAAGATAAAAGGCTGACCAACACCTGACCTATTGGCTTTGCCGTTGCATGTTATATATATAATGGGGCACATTTATCAAACAATCATGCAGCAAGCCACCTTGCTGAGCTGCGTGATAGGGATAGGGCAGGAATGCGCCATACTTAACATCATACAACTCAATCTGTCTTTTCCTTGCACTTTAACTCAAGCACCCTCGCATCATGGTGCAAGGGTGCCTGAGTTGTAAGCAGGGTTGTTTTTGTGCAGGAAGGGTCTTTGTTTTTTTCAGTTTTGATACTAAAAGCTCACAACATAACAAACATGAGAAATGTAGATCCTGAGGTAACTTCACCACTGGGATAACTTCCCCTCCTTATCACAAGCTAAAGGTTTACCTTAACAATTATTCAATGTTTGCTCCATCACTTTAAATAATATTTGATGTCAACAGTCCTGTTATAGCCTTGAGATTCATGCGCAAAGCTATGAGGTAAACGAACCAACAGATCTAGACTGCTGAGGTCGCATATCGTTTGGGAAGCATTGGCATTTTGTCCCGAAGCCAATATAATTACTAAGTCCTAACTTTTGTATATGTTGAGAAACATCTTCCTGGTCACTCAAACAGCTGTCACGCAGCTTAGGAGGCTTCTAAGGAACAGGTCACTGTTCAGCTATAGGAGCCCAGATCAATTACTCACTCCATCAATGGCTTCATCAAAGTCGAATGCACTCCACATGGTCAGCCAATTCTTCTATGGAGGATCCTGTCTCTTCAGCCTTTTCTGTTCCTAAAGCTAACAGAAGTCCAGCTGGTCTGACTCTTGAGAGCTCTCCCACAAGAATCATACAAGGATAAGTAAATTTCCTGCAGTCCTTCTCGAGGCAGACATCAAACAGGCACCCTCATCTTCTTCTTCTTCTTCTTCTTCTTCTTCTTCTTCTTCTTCTTCTTCTTCTTCTTCTTCTTCTTCTTCTTCTTCTTGTCTTCCTAAGTTCATTTCAGCTCTGAGGAACTGATGGTGGGAATCATTGGTGACAGAATACACTTGGTACTCACAACTGAGGGTCCAACCCTAAGACAACTCCCATGGCAAAGCCTGCCTCTTGTGATCTGGTAATCCCAAAAAACCCTGCTTTGAGGGGTTTTCAAAGCGGTAGAACCCATGGCCAGTTTGTGAAGGTCAGAATTCCTACCCTAGGGCTCTCCTATTGAGAAGAGAGTACTCCCACTGAAAACTATCCCTAGCTGGCACTGAAGTCAAGTTCTCCACCCACCTGAACCCCCAGACCCCACTGGCAGCAGAGACAGGCTGGGTAAGAGAAAATCAACTTTAAAAAGCTATAACACTTCTTAGAATAAATATTCTACTCTGGAAGTTTCAAGTCACTTTTTTCCAGGGCCCTCTTCTGATGCTGTCTATTTCTCCTCTCCCACATTATAAGATATGCAACCAGTAATTACTTCTGCCACTATTCTTGCTAACTGATCCAGGCCTATTGTCTTCTCCTAGGAGCAGCTATTCACTCTTCTTAATCACAGTCTCTGTAGTAAAGAGAGCCCAGCCGCAACAAATTAATTAGTTTCCAACCTCTCAGACAGAGACAAACCAATTTTAGTAAAATTATCTTTGCAACCTATTCAAGAGAAATCTATCTATCATTGCCCTGGACTTTTGATAAATATTTTAACAGTACATGGATGAGCTCAATAGCTTTTTCCTAGCCTGTCCTTTGAAACAAATTGTTATTTGTATTTACAACAGGGTTAAACAGTTTTTTCTCGTAGGAAAAGGTCTCAGCATTGAAGAGGAAGCTTTTCATATACTTTCACGTCAAAGATACACCACTCTAATTATTAAGCATTTCATCTTTTTGAAAAAAGAGGATAGATTTTGTGGGCTTTATGGTAATACTTTTCGATGACTAGGCAAATGTCAAAAAGGTGGCTTTTACAAATATAAAAAAGTTTCCTTTCATAAGTGCGGTTGTACACTTCCTTCACATTCTCGCCATCTCCCAAAGCTCTCTGCCACTTTCCATTTTTATATTTGTATTTGATTTAAAATCACGTTGAAAGAAAAGCAGGGCAGCAACCCATGCTCTTTTTACACGAGTTAATGTTTGATCCCAGATTTAATTGATGCCTCTGCACCCAATGTGGCTTGATAACCACTATATCAGGCACAGGAACATGAGTCCTTTTGTGGCACTGAGCCAACATTGTCCTTCATCAATTTTCCTCTCGCAAACACATTTTGATTTTGACATAGACCACTGACTGGAAAGCAACAGAGCACTGTACATTACTAGAGGAATTGGGAGACAGAACAAAATTGTGTAGCTCACGTAAGGATTCAAACATTTAATTGCACAATTACATTTCACATATTTTTAGGCACCGAGAGATTACACTATATCACCTCAATCATATAATTTTCAGGTAAATGGACCACATCTTGGGAGGGCGGGTGTGGCTTGGAGGTCAAGCAACATGGTGGCTCCCACTAGAGTTCCAGGCTTCCCTCCGCGTTTTCCAGCTTCCCGCAGCAGCACCGAGGGCTATACTCTCCGTTTGGCCACCATATGTCCTGCCCAGAGATGACCTGAGCGGAATCTGTGCCGAAATCGAGTGAGCGATGTTTGGAGCATGTGAGACTTGCTCTGCAAATGGAAGACAGCAGCTGCATGAATGCGCCACCTTCACCCTCAGAGGCCTAGGGCCCACTCTGGCAAAAGCCATGACCTCATGATGACCACTTAAACAAGAGGAAGCAGTGGTTACCTTCTTTTTTCACCCTGCGGTCTGCTGCTGTGAGCCCGGTGGGGCGCTCTGGGACTCCTGCATTGGGGTGGGAGGGTACGACTTGGCACGGTTGGACAGTGATAGCTTTCCCGGTTGATACCGTCTCTGAAGTCAAACTCCTCATTGTCTCGTGAGTCTAAGTGCAGTGGCACATTTTTATCAGCATTTCCTTTTTTTTGCTGTTGTTCCCTTACTATATAGATGCTTGTATGTTAGATTAAACCAGCCATACATCATAATGTGTACAGGATTACCTCATGCCAGCTGCAAAGTTAACTTTCAGTAACTGGCTGCCTTGCATGGAGCAGTACTGCTCATGGTTCACACATCTCGTCTTAGATAATGATATGAGGCATTGTCATATGTGGGCCATGTAACTCTGTGTACCCTACTACATTCTATTAATTGTTTATAGAAACTCATAGGTGCATTGGTATTCAAGACCTTCTTGATACGGCATTACCCATTGGGTATAACTCCTGAGCTCTCATGATGAATGGGCTTTTATACTTTCTTGGCGGTTCTCTACTTTTCTCATCAAGTGATCTCTCCTGGATTGTCGCAATGTCAGATCCTAAACCTACCAAAGAGGAAGAATAAAAAAAATAGATTAGGCAATAACCGCCAGTTCCAGACTCTCCAGTGAAAGACAAACCTGATGACTCATCCACCCTGGATGCTATATTGAAAAAACTGAAAGTCATTCAAAACATTGCCTAAAGTACAAAAAAAGAACGCTGATCTTTTACAAGTAGAGGTGGCTAGAATTAAAAAAGATCTTAAAGATTTGGATATCAGAATCACACAAACTGAGGGAAGAATCCGCACTTTGCAGGATCACATTAATGCCCAGGGTAAATGGCTCCAGAAATCTGATTCCTTGATGGCATCACTGAAACAAAAGATTACTGACTTAGAACACCGAAACAGGAGATGCAACCTCAGAATTTGTGGATTCCCTAGAGGTGCTGAGGATAATGCCCCCTCCACGACTGCCTTCCTGGAATCTTGACTTCCTTCAGTGCTCAATATTCCCTTTGCGAACGACTTTGAACTGGAGCAGGCCCACAGAAGACTGTTAAACTAAAAAAAGCCTCTCTTCCAAGCCCGCTAATTCTTAAACCTTGATGAGATGAACACTCTGAGACTTTCATGGAAGCAGTTTTACAGTGCCACAACCCATGGAAACATTTCCTAAAAATGATTGTGGTGTTTTTTGCAAACCTCACAGCTAGAATCCAAATCAAAGGTATTACGTCTGCTCGCTTTCCCCTGCAACAGGACACATGTCAGGGTTGTCCCTTATTCCCACTTTTCTATTAGCAAAAGACCCCTCTTTCATGTGCTCAATGATCCCCTTTATATTCAAGGTTTTAGATTCAATGATACTTGTTTCAAAATGGCTGCGTATGCGGACAACATCCTGAATTTCTTGGAAGATCCTGACATGGCTAAACCAGCCGCCCTGGGCCTTATCAAAGTCTATTCTAAATACTCAGGCTACTGTCTTAACAGAGATGAGATTGAGGTGCTTCCTCTTAATATCCACTGTCTCCCTATTTGTGTGGGCAACTCAGGTCTATCCTGGCAAGCAAAATACCTAAATATCTAGGTATATAGTGTAATCTTAATCTAGTAGACAATTTCTTACAATGAACAAAACACCCTCCATAAAATAAAGGGGCTCCATATGCCTTTCTCAGTTGTTTTTCAATAAATTCTGCCTTTTTATGGAATAATAAGAAACCAAGGATTGCATATAAAAGACTTAGGTTGGACTTTAACGAAGGTGGTTATAGACTGCTCAATTAGTTTGACTAACAAATGGCCTTTTTGGCTGCTCAGGGCTCTCGCTGGACACGGCTTCCATCCATTCGTCCAGCATAGATAGCCAGAGAGCAATAATTATGCTACCCTTACTCCCTGTCTACCTTGATTTTGATGACCACAGTGCTAATTGAGCATTTACGTCACATTATTTTGGACACTCGGAAGGCATTAAAATTTGTAAACAACCATCTTTTCTCAGCTCTGATTGATCCTACCTGGACTGAAGGAATTAAATTAGTTGACGACCTGTACTCTGATGAATGATTACTTTTCTTTGGTACTCTACAGCATTAATATGCTCTAGCTGATATCAATTTTTATAACTTTCTGAAGCTTAAGGCTACAATTTCTAAACTGAGCCCTCTGCAACCTCAAAAACTTGTCACCTTTCTATGTCAATGACTTCTGTTAGGTCATCCTGCCTCCAGAATTTACAAAGTACTATGCACCCGACTAACATCTTCCCCTGTCCCCATACAATCCAAATGGTCGAAGTACCTCCAGTCCCGGTCGTGCGACCCCCCCATCTACGCTAGTATGGAACAAAATATAGTCTAACCTCCTTTGTCACAAACTTATACCATCTCTTACCCAAACTAAACTCTTTACCTCCCTTTTACTTGATTGGACAATATACACACTTTTTCACATACACCTGAAATGGACACTTGTTGGTCCTGCAAATAAGATGAAGGCGACCTCAAACATACTTTCTTTAAATGCTCATTTCTAACCTAGTTTTGGCAATCAATTTGGTCCCAACTGTGTAAAAGCTTTCCATTTTACCATTGAACTAGACTTCATAACAATTATTCTGGGCCCACATGTAGAAAAGGATTTAGCCCCTCTTGTTCTCAAGTTAACTATAGCTATCAAGGTGATCCTCACGGACTGGAAGGATTTTAAACGTGTTTCCTTCCGCACTTAGTGGGCCTTGTGTACATACCTTAGGCATACTCACTCTATACAAATGTTGATAGAGGGTAATCTCATAATCTAAAAATATATGGTCTTCACTTGACTCTTTTATTTGATTTGTGACCGAAGCCATTTGATCTCTTGCTCAATTACTTTATAATTTATATGTTCTTTATCCTGGATCTTTGAATTTTGGGTCTTCTGGACTTTCTACCTCTCTCTCTTATCCACATTTCATTTGTTTGTTTATTTCTATTTCTTTAAAAAAAAAAATTATGAGTAACTTGGGTCAATAGGAAGATCTCAGGTGGTGTTCCTCATGAACTAATATAGTGACAATATTGGCAATTCTTCTACAGTGTTTACACCATTAGTGATATATACTTTAGTGATATATACTTTCTTCACAGACCCCTTCAAAGACTACTACGCATACTTACCTTAGACCCATTTTTTCTGAATGTATGCACTTTTGAGATATATTTCTGTAGATTTATTGCTATTATCATTGTTTCAGGATGGTTTTCAAATTCTGATTCCTGCCACTCTACTCATTTGTTTGAAAAACTTTACAATAAAAATATGCTGTAATAAAAAAAGGCCCAGATCAATTATTACTTTTTTAAGGCATTTACTACTCTTCCCACATTCATCAAACCCATCCGAGTTTTTGTAACATTTCACATATGTATGTTTGTTATACACAATACATATTTGTGCAATGATTATTCAGATAGTTTATTGTATAGTATTTGTCCAAATTTAATATCTTGCATATTCACATGTTAAACTAAATGTTACGCTACGTTAATTAACTTATAAGATGTATTTCATCTTGTGATGCTCACAACCGCACTGCCTGAAATATTTGCTGAATATGACAAGCAAATATTCTGTATTCTAGAGATCTATCCATCCACCGCAGCTCCTCCACAGCCTGAAAAGGAGACTCTACATAAGTGGTAGAAAAGTAGAGATACTGCATCCAATTCACAAAAATATGGACACCAGTAAAAGTACTCATACAGCATATACAAATTTACAACTTGTGGATTTCACAAACTTAACAGTAATATTCCTTGAAAGTTGTGCAAGTTGCAGATTTCCAGGCATATAACTGGCAGTGTCATGTGACTAATTGTAAGGAAACCGTCTTTTTTCAGGTTTCCCCCCACATTTCCCCAATGCTGATGGTTTTGACTCTGAAAGTGCACTGGAGCCTGGTAACCAGGCCCCAGTGCCAATGCTCTCTCCCTAAAATATGATGCATGCAAATTTGTATTCCCATTTGGCAAGCACCTTAAGCCCCTTATAAGTCCTTGGCATGTGGTACCAGTGGTACCCAGGACATGATAGCTAAAGGGGTCACCAGCACCTAAAGCACTGATTGTGTCACCCTGAGTGACTCAAGTAAAGAGATGACAGCTGGCCTGCCATTGCAGACTGCAAGAGCAGTGAAAACTGCTCAAACTCGACTTTGCCCTCACCATGAGTAGCAAGGTCACAGCACTATTTTAAATATATGTCAGTCATTCTTTAGATAGGTCTCCTGAGGCCAGCAGGCAGGGTGCATTACATTAAAGGTGTGGACATATATGTGCAAGCTTATATGTCCCTATAGTAGCCTCCTTCCATTAGAGGCGACTATAAGTGTTCAGGGAGCCATAGGATAGCATGGGCTGGCACCCAGACACCTCCAGGTTGCCAGCTCCATTGTGGTCCCACTGAAACGTGGCATGCTTGGTATAAAAAAACGTGTCTCATCAAACCTGCATTTTTTTCAAAGTTGGATTTAATGTGACAGGCACCCAGATTGCTATTTAGAGATTCCCCACCTGGTTGCCCCAGCCTTTCCTGCGCCCTGGCTGACAGCCTACAGCCGCTGCCACCAAGACAGGAATCTGACTCCCTGCAAGAAGGTTTGAATACTCTGAAGAGTCGGAAACAAAGGCCTGTCTGGCCGGGAGGTGTCACCTCCCTCCCTGACAGTATGGCTAGTTAAGTGGTACATCAAGGCAGTGAGTTTCAAGGCAGGCTCCCACTGCCTCTGATATGCAACCAGGCTTCCCCTAGAGGAGGAAAAAGACAACTCTCTGCCCCAGGCTCATCTGCCACCCAGGCATATTGGAAAATTAGATAGTTAGGAGACGTACACCCCCAGAAGGCGGGCTACCGAGTCTGTACAACCTAAGAAGGGTTATTCCATTTTTAAAAGTGGCAGAATAGAGGCTTCTGGGTGTAAAAGGTTCCGCACAACCCAGGAAGTGGTCACTTCAGGGGCGGATTAGTTGCTGTCCGTTGGCTCGTAGCACCCTGACCCCTAACACCCCTAAATCTAGGATTTAAGGGGCTCCCCGGTACCAGAACCTCAGATCTGATCAACTTGCAACCCAAGGGTAAAGAAGAGACCAGAGTCTACGACTTCAGGAATTGCACAAAGAAAAGGCACCAAAAACTGCACCTGTGACAACCACCCTGCAACTCCACGACTGAGACTCGTCCTGGGCCAGAGACCGGACTCCAAAGGAAAGTGGATCCCCCTCTGCAAGACAAAGGCAACTTCAGCAGCCTGCAGGCAAGAACCGCACCCAGATCTAAAGAATCATTGTCCATCGGGTCTGCAGAGGTAATTGCCTAAAAGTAAATGGCCTAATGCATTGTGGAAGATGTAGTTCTGACCTCTAGCAAGTTTTAGGCAGCTACGGATTTTCCCCGGATTCCAGGACGTCCAAGTGACCGAAGGCTGAGCTTGCCGCTGCCAAGGCTTGTTGATGGCCAGTCCAACTACCACTACCTTTGTTCAACGCTGTGCTATGAAGGAATACTGCAGCATCTTCAACCCATTGCCTCTGAGATTTTGCACCCCTTTCCTCACCACCACCGTCCAAGCAGTAAACCCATCTCCCACGGCCCCTGTTTTTCAGCACCAGAGACAGCCAGGACTACTCGGCATCCGGACCCTACGAGCCAGGTAAAAATCAACTGATTATACAGTTTTACTACTTGTGGATCAATGGAGAAGCCGATAAAGGTGAAAATGGCAATGCAATTTAGCATCTTCCTGTTCGTAAGAACAAAACTTAACCATACATAGGTGTTTTATAGTTGTGCTGCATATCTTCCTACTTTGTTTGATTCTCTAGTAAATTCATAAATCCCATCAATTAACTTTTTATTGTTTATAGCCACAGCTGTCACAATCTACACTCAAATAAAACAAAGCATAAATAGCTTCATGAGGAACAATATCAAATTGATCACTATCATAACATATAAACTTCAAATAGCATAGTTGTTAAAAAGCAATTCCATAAATCTTTTGTGATTCTCTCATTTCTGAGAGAGCTATTGTTTATCGCTCAGTATCCAGGCAATTCTAAAAAAGCACAAATAAAAGTTGTTTGCAGTGCATCCATATTACTACTCCCCAAGATAATATGGATGGCATGAGTAATGCCTTATTCTCTTCTCAACAAATGACACCATTCTTTGGATCATCAGAAGCGTTTGAAAAATAAAAAATAAAAAGCATCTATTCTCTACTTTGGCGGTGTTATAAATACATAGTCTACCGCTTTGTAAATTGGGACAGCCAGGAGAGTAGGATAAATTCCTTTGTTTAACACTCAAATTCATATATTTTTGAAAATTTATAATAGTCCAAATACATATTTAATGTAAGGCAATCCAAATAGGAACTTGAGCTGTCTGCACTGGCAGCCAGAATGTTGGCCTTATTCCAATGCGAGCAAAGCTCTTTTTCAACATCAGTTACAAAGGCTATTTTTTTTTTTAACAACAGTTTTTATTATGTCAATCGTCAAATATAATACAGAGCTCTGTAACCCAGAGACAGACTGTCACCTAATACAAAAGAAGTATTGCGTTGACTTTTAGTATATATATTATACAAAACTTAAATAATAAAGAAACAAACCCCCATGCACTGTCTTTACACCACACAATTAATAACATATATTCGCCCGCACATAGATGACATAGTCCACCAGACCCTATAGGTCCCAAACCACAATTCCTGCCCAACCTAACAGTCAACTGCCACATCCCCCACTTCTGGGGGCTCTAGGTCCAAGCCTCTATAGGTCGCCCACCTCTTCCAAATCTTAAAATGCTTCACCGGGCACCCTTGAGCTTTAAAAATAGGAGCCTCCAAACCCATATTGAAATCCAATCCATTTTTCCATGCTGAGAGCAATGGCGGAGCCACAGCCTTCCACTTACGAGCAGTGAGCCAGCGTAAAGCCCAGTAGCATCAGATGGCGCTTATAAATATTTCCCCAACCCCCTCCATTATATGTAACAGCACCAATTGTGGAGAATAGGGGAGCTCCCACCCCAAGACCTCAGCAAGACAGGCCAGAACCCCCTGCCAGAACCTTTCAAGCACCGCACACTGCCAAATCGTGTGATACAAGGTACCATTCGCAGAGCTGCATCTCAGGCATTGCGGGGTCGCTATCAAGCCCGCATTACACAGCCTGACGTGAGTATAATATACCCGGTGTAGGTAATTAAATTGGATCAGTCGAAGGCGCATGGCTATTGCCGCCCCTCGAGGGGAAGCAAGTGCTCCGTCCTGTCCTCCTCATCCAGGGGACCAAGGTCATCCTCCCACCTCTCCCTGAGATTATCTAATGTAGTGGGACAGTTCGTCACCAGGGTTTGGTATATCTTGGAGATTTTATGGTTCTGCAGGTTGCCCATAAACAGTTTAGCTTCAACAAGACTGAACTCAGGAAGTGACTCCAAATCAGCAGCGCTGGGAAGAATGGCATTCCTAAACTGCAAGTATTTGTAAAATTGTGTTTCCGGCATCCGATAGTCATCCTGGAAAGATTTTAAAACTGTGCTGCGCATCACGTCCCCTAAAGTAGAGATCCAAATATTATCCCAGTCTCAGAAACCGTCCAAGCCCGTAAGTTGTGGCAATCTACCATTGAACCAAAGGGGAGTCTCCCTTGTCAACCTGCCCCACCATCCCATCCCTCGCAGGGCCTGCCTCCACACTTGGAAAACCACCCTCGTGGCGGATGGCAGTGTCCTGCGAATAGGAGCTGAGTACAAGACCATATGTAAGGAATAGGATCCCATATGGCTCCGCTCCACCGCATAAGCGGGGTCAGAGCGATCCACATGCCACCATTCATTCAATATCAGGAGCTGTGAGGCCACATAGTAGGAGTGAACATCTGAAGCGGCCAGCCCACCACATTACGTGGACTGAAAACACATCCGTAGCGCTACTCTAGGTTCTCTTCCTGCCCAAGGAAACTGTTTCATAACCGAATTAACCTGGTGAAACCAAGAGGGATTAACGGGGAAGGGATAATTCTGTAGCTGGTAGAGCAAGCGCGGCAACGAGACCATTTTAAAGATGGCCGACCGACCTGGAAGAGAAAGGGGCATATGAGACCAGGTCCTCAACTCGTCACTGAACTCCAATAATTGGGACCACTTTCTGCCCCTGAACCATTGGCACTGCTGATTGTGTTTGCAATATATTTTCCTGTTTTCTTCGTTACTTAATCGGTTTCTTTTCGAAGAAAACAGGAAAATATATTGCAAACGCAATCAGCAGTGCCAATGGTTCAGGGGCAGAAAGTGGTCCCAATTATTGGAGTTCAGTTAAATACGTGCCTGCTGGGCTGGGCACGATACCATTGAGCACGATGTTATTAGGCACTTTTATAACATTTTGGAGGAACTGGCAAAAAATGGTGTCGCAACCCTTACATATATGATGTTTACCTCAACTCGTCACTCACACGCGCCCAAACCGGTACAACATTACGGTCCCAGGACACCCCAGATGAATCAGACAGAAAACCCCCCAGATACTTCATACCTACCCTGCACCGCAGAGGCCCAGGTACTTAATTCCATCTGACGCTCCAGTGTCCGGATTAACTTGCATTCATAAATAGACCAGGCGTTTCCCCGAAGATTTCCATAATACGCAGCAATCTGGGGCCCGTCCTATTGATGTCGGTCAAGAAGAGGAGGACGTCGTCCACGTAAAGTGCGATACGATCCGATAGTCCCTGTGCCCATTCGAAGCCCGCTACTTGTGCATCAATCCACACCCAAGCCGTCAAGGGCTCCATCGCAAGGGCGAAAAGAAATGGCGACAGTGGGCATCCCTGACGTGTGCCCCACCCAATAGGAAAAGTGAAGGAGGCAGCTCCCGCAACCCGGAGCGACACTGTGATATGTGTATAAAGTAGTTTTAATTAGGCCCAAAAACGTCGGCCCATATTCAAATTATCCAAAATTATCAAATTATCCAACTAAGGGAATCAAAAGCCCTATCCATATCTGCCAACAGCAGAGCCGCTGGCACATCCAGCCTCCGAATCGTGTCTATAGCAATATGTGCCAGCCGAATATTGTGCCGTGTTGCCCATTGAGGCATAAACTCAGCCTGGTCCGGGTGGACCAGCGAGGTGATATGGGAGCGAAGGCGAGTGGCCAAGGCTTTGGCCAAAATCTTGGCCTCACTATTTAGAAGTGAAATGGGACGGTATGAAGAGTGTTGGTCCGGAGGATGGCCAGGCTTTTGGAACACGACCCCCTCGGCGTGTCTCCAGACTCGCGGAAGGCACCCGTGCTCACGCACCTCCTCCACCACCTGAAGGAGATGGGATTCCAGTTTCAAGAAATATCTCTTAAAACACTCACAAGGGAATCCATTGGGCCCTGGGGCCTTCCCAGAGTTAAGTTCCCCTAATGCAGTACCCAGTTCCTCCACTGTGAGCGGGAGATCCAGTTCCGCCCGAGCTTCGCCAGAGAGAGTCTGGGGCAGAAGAACCACAATAAAACGGCAGACCATGACCTCCGACAGGGACTCCCGCGGGCATATAAATCAGCATAGTAGTGCGCAAAACTCTCTGCTATGGCTGAGGGATCACCCAAAGTCCTCCCATCCGGCCCCAAAATCCCCGGGAAAACCAGGGGACGCATGGACCCCTGACACAGATGATGGAGTAATTTACTGGACTTATCGCCCCATTGGTAGATCCTGCTACAGGACGCCAGCCATGCCAATCGAGCCTCGTCCATCAATAAATCTGCGTGCATCTGTCTCCCCACTAGCAATTGCCGGCGTGCCAGGGCTCCCCTTCCTCTCTACCAGCTCATTCGAGTTCGAGAATATGGACCTCCGAACGCACCAAGGACTCCTTCTTAGCCTGTCGTGCCGCGAAGCAATAGGAGATGTCGACTTTCCGAATAGTAGACTTCATCGCTTCCCACATGGGTTCAGCGGTCGCCACCGAGCCCACATTAAGATCCAAATATATATATTTTTTTTTTCAAGTTTCAAGTTTTTTTTATTTAATTTAATTTTTTTGTTTAATTAATAAAAATCATTACAATCTTCGGACAGCTTTAAAATTACGAATTTTAGAACAATAAAAGAATACATATTCTATTTTAAGTAAAAAGACAACACTGATCATATTTCATCCAATATAGTATCTTACTAAGTTCATTTGCATGGTTTTAGTAATGTCCTTTCTGCCACAGCGGACTTCCTTCCTTGATCCGTTCCTTGTGCTAGACCTTAGGAGCCGTTTATCAGTTAAATTTCTTGTAGCAGCTTTGTTACCTTGGTCATAAATTTAATTCCCCGACATGCAAGTTGGAGGAAGTGCCTCCTAGCCAGCTTATTACTGCTTGCCGGCAAGTGCGGATCTTTAATGTGTTAAAGATAGCCCGTAGGTATCGTCTTCTTAAAGCTAATAAAGCTGGACATGCACATAACAAATGCATCAAAGTTTCCTTCTGGTATCCTCACAGTCTACAGTGGGAGCTTTCGATTTGATTTTTACAAGAAGGCCTTAAATCCTTTGAATAGTGCATGCCCATTCGGTAAGCTACAAAAACTTTCTTTAAATGTTGACTATAATGTGAGGTTAAATATACCTGTGGTTTTTGATGGGTGTAGGAGTTAATTACTGTCCATGCGTGGTGCAGTTTCGTTAGAGATTTTTTGTCTTCTAATAGAGAATTCATTTTTGCTGAGCCGTTGGCTACTTTACAGAAGTACGCCTGGTCTATTTTTTTTTTCCATACTTCTTGTAGATCCAATGTAGTCAAACAGGTGCTAAGGTAACTTCCCCATAAGGTGGTATTGGGCTGTTTTTCCTGGTAATTAATTTCCTCCCAGCAGATATTGTCCATTGACTCGCTTGGGGCAGAACGAATTTTATGACTCAGTTTTGCAAATATAGACATTGACCGGAATTTTTGGTTCTGTAAGCCAAATTCAAGGCGAACTTGTGCGGCCGCGGCTGAGTGCGGCAGGTTAAACACTACTTTGTAGATTTTGTTTTGTAAGTTATTTAAAATGTTTGCCTCCCCTCCTAGCCACATGGTTAACCCGTATGACAAAGTAGGTAAGATTTGTGAAGCCATTACTTTTAATAGGTGAGTATAATTAGGGCCGGCCATTTTTAGTTGCAATTGCCTGTACGCGTAGATTAATGATTGGGCCTTCCCTTTTAGTACCAGAGAGTGCTTTTTTTTTTAATTACCTTGCCCAAGGGTCATCCCCAGATACTTGTATGAGTCCTGTTCTTCTATGGCTGAGTCGTTGATTGACCATTTAAATTTCAGTTTCTTCCCCTCCACTAGCCGGAGCACTTTTGTTTTTTCTTTGTTCAGCTCCAAATTTTCTTGTGCTAAATAAGATGATAACAAATTTATTAAGCGTTGCAGACCTATTGGAGTTTTACTTAGTAGTACTATATCATCTGCGTACTGCAGAATTGGGATTGAAACATTGCCAAGTTTCGGCGCATGACTCTCGATTTTTTCTAGGTTGCATCCAATGTCTGCTAAATATAAATTAAAAAGACTAGGGGCTAGGACACAGCCTTGTTTTAGACCGTCCTGGGTTTCAATTTTTTTTGTTAGGCTGGTCCCATTCCCTTGTTTTACCTTTGCCCATGTGTTGCTCTATAGACCGATTATTGCGTTTAGTAATTTATCCGGCAGCCCCCATTTTCTTAACTTTCCCCATAGTCTTGTTCTACCTACGTGGTCAAAGGCTGCTTTTATATCAACGAAACACCCATATAGACGATGATTCTGTTTTTTGGCATTCTCCATTAGCAGTCCCAAGATGGTCAGGTTTGTGGCCGTCCCCATCCCTTGTCTAAATCCAATTTGGAAACTAGGGATTATGTTATTGGATTTTGCCCAGTCTTGCAGCTCTTCCAAGAGACATGAAGCATAGAGCTTGGCTTCAACGTCTATTAAGGAAATCAACCTGTAATTCCCTGGGTGTTTTCGATCCCCTTTTTTGTGAATTGGGTGAATGATGTTTCCTTTCCACGAAGCGGGTATGTTTCCCTTTGTAAAAATGTGATTAAATAACACTGTTAAGTGTTTGGCCCAGAACTCCTCGTTGGTTTTGAATACTGCAGTTGGTAGGCCGTTTGGTCCAGGAGCCCCCTCTGCTTTGAGTTTTTGAATAAGATTTTTTAAATGGGTGCGGGTAGTCAGAGTGTCTTGGTGGGAAACGTCATTTTCGAGGTTTGCGTTTTCGTGCGTTCTTTCGCTAGCGCATATGACTTTTAAGTTGTCGTGTTCGATATTAATTAATGGACCTCGATAATTTTCGTTTCTATGTGGTTCCTTTTTTAGGTAAAGGTTCTTCACATAATCTCCCCAGGTCCTGTCTCCGATTCCGGGGTCCTGTTGCTGTACAGCGCCTGAGTTTAGTTCATTAATGATGCCCCAAAAATCTCGGGAGTTTGATTTTTGCTTGTAAATAGCAGTTTTTCCCAGATCGATTCTTTGTATAGTGCCTTCGCCATCCATAGCTTTTTCCGGTATTTTGTTCTCATGCTTCTAATGTTGTTGTTGTTTTTGTTTAATTTATTTCCCTGTGCGGCCATTCTTTGTTGGATCTTTAACGCCCTGGTTATTTTTCTTTTTTCAAGTCTTAATTCAGAGTTAAACCATGGTGCTGACTTTACTTTTCCATCTCTTTTCGCCCCTGGCAGAACTGAGTGCTTTTCCTTCAGGTCCTCTAGTAAGTTTTCCCAGTTGTTTACGGGGTCTCCGTGTTCTAAGCTCCCGAGTTTAGTCACAAAGTTACTTGCTGTGGTCTGGATGTTCTTTGTTTCACCTCCCCTCCACTTTATTTTCCGGAGGTTACATTTTTGGGATGTTGCAGTAGCGAGCATAATTTTTCAGCACTGGGAACTGCGATGATCATCTGTATGATTTGGGGAAAATGGTCACTTTCTATGCACTGAACTATTGAGTATTCCTCTATAGAGTTTATTATACTGGCACTTACAATTGTAAAATCTAGTAAACTCATGTAGGTGGGTACCGGCAAAGAGTGACCTTTTTTTTTTACTGTTTAGGATTGTTAGGCCCAATGATTTTGTGTTACACAGTGGAGCTTGTTTGGACCCGTTTCCTACTTTTTTCTCCCTATTGGGTCTTCCCTTGTCGGCACTCAATAGGTTACAATTGAAGTCTCCCGATATTATCAATGAGCTTAGTTTGTTGGTTTTTTGCAGGATTTTGCTGAGTTTGGTTAGCATTCCCATTTTTTCGTTTTTTGCTTTTCGATCTGGGTGGATAGAGATGTTTAATAATAGAAGCTGGTGCTGCGGCTTTATTGTGATTTTTGTGACTTGAACCCAGTTTAGCCCAACGTCCAGTTCCTCTAATTCCCAGTTAAATTTTTGCGACACAAAAGTTGATAGGCCACCTCGTGGGTGCCCGTATTTGGACTGCCTCTCTGCTAGTATGTGATAGTCAATGAAGCCTGGAATTCCGGGGTGGGTCGAATTCCAGGTCTCTTGTAGGAGAATTATGTCATGTTCACAAAAAAATGTTTGGGTTTCGTGATCCTGCTCCGTGCTACTGAACCCGTGCATGTTCCATGAGCATATTTTAATCATTGCCGGGTTCATTTCTTCCATATGCAGGTCTTGTATTTGTTCTCTAGCTGAGGCATTTGCGACATTTCTAGGAACTCTTTTTTCTTAACGCCGATGGGATCCATGCCCAGCCCTGGTTGCTATAATGGGGCCCGCTTTTGAATGTCTGGTTTTTAAAATTGTTATTAGGTCCTGGTGTTTTTCCCTGGGACGATGCCCGTGCTGCACGTAGGCACGTTTTTAACTTGGGGCTTTGTAGTACCTCCTCCTTTAGATGGACTGAGCTATTAAAGAGGGAGTATGGATATCTAGGGCGCTTATGTTGCTTCAAGGTTATTCCCCAGCTCTCGAATTTAGCTTTATGGGCAAAGATTTTAACTGCAAGCTCCTTTGATATCCAAGTAATGACCGAATTTTCAATGTCTAGTTTGGCTTTATTTTGTTGGAACTCCACTGCTTCAATATCTTGTGAGGCTATTCCATTTAATTCCGGGATTTCCTTGACTAATTTTATAACGTTTCCTCTATTTAGGATGTCCTGTCTACACTTTGTTGCGTATTCTGGAATAAAGGTCAGTACTGGTTCGATCACGTCCAGATCTTTTTTTTGGTTTCCTTCCTGGTCCATTTCAAGATCTTTTGTTCTAATGGTCCGAGTGTTTGTGGTTGTAAGTTTTGCCTGACCTTTGGTTGCCTCGTTGTTCTTTTCTGTTAGCTTCACGTTTCCCTGTTCTGTATATTGAGTAATTTGCTTGTGTTCATGAGTAACACTCTTTAAGGTAATGCTCCTACCCCTTCCGTTTGTGGTGATCTTGAGTGACATCTGGTCTATTCCTAGATGTACAGGTTTAGGTTTCCTATTTTGCTTGCTTATTTTGTTGACCAAGGGCCGGTTGTCCATTTTTCATGCTCTCTCATGTAATGGGGCCGGGCTGACCTCTATGTTGGCAATTGTGTCTTGGAGAGCTGGTTCATTTACAAGTTCCTTGTTTCGAGAATTTTCCGCCAGTAATCTTGAAAACGCTGTTTGTTTTGCTGTCCTCTTGGGACTGTGGGGGCTTACAGGTTGTTGTTTGCTCAGCTTCGACCCCTCTAATTCATGAGAAGATTCTACTGTTATCGAATTCTCGAACGAGAAGCTCACCCTTTCCGAGTATAATGGGTCCTGTCTACTGGCGGAGACATTCGGCGCGACATTATTCATTTCGAGCCCTTGACTTACGTTCTTTGTAAAAATAGGGAAGAGGTGTTCAGAAGCTACGTTTTTTTGTTTTTTTTGTTTGGGCCGTGCCTTCCTAGCTCTCTTCCTTTGTGTTTTTGTTAATTTGTCTTGGTGCTCCAATTGAGGGGTGGGCGGTTGTTCTTTTGTTTGTACCTCATGGCTTTCTATTACTCCTTCTTCAGACTCTTTATTTGTGGGGGGGTTGACTTTTCGGACCCCTTCGTTACTGGTACTCTGTTTTGTTCGGTGAGATGGGGCTTTTGGTGTTTCTTTATTAGGGTTTTTGTCTGGGCTTTCCCAATTTCCCTTTGGCTCACATGAAGACTTTACTACTCCTAGGATATCTTTTAAAATATCTGGGAGGGACGCGAGTTTTTCAATTATACTCCCACATTCACAGTTGTTTTGTTTGACTTTGTTTGGGATTTGATTTGTATTTCCTGTAATGTGTTTGTCTGTGTTTGTGATTTTGTCCGTGTTTCCCTTATTAACCAGTAAAGACATTATTGTGTCTGCCTTAGAGCTTATGTTTGCTATATGCGCTGCAATGATGTTTATTAGGTCTATTTGAACCTCCATTTTGTCAGATTGGTAGTTAAGTGCTCTTATTGCCTGGTCCAGTGAGCTAATTAGGGCGTTCCCCCAATGTGTATTGGGTTGTGAGCTCCCTCCGTTCCCTAGAGGATCGTCCGGGTGTTCAATCCTACTTGCTGATGAGATTGAAATGGGTTCCGACTGATGGTCATTGTTTGCATTACTACCGTCACTACTGGAATCATCAATCAAGATTCTGTGAACACTGCTGCAGACCTCTAAATTACGCGGTGTTGATGCCACTGGCCCCGGCCTATGCTCCTTTGAAGTTGGGAGTGATGTTATGGTTTGCCCTAATTGAAGAGCCCTCTTTGTTTTTGTTTTTGTGTTAGTTGTTTCAATCGGTTTTAAGACGCTTAATTCTAGAAGGGAGTTTGCCCTGGCGTCTTCCCCTTCTTGTCTCTGAGTTGTCGGGCCGACTTGTGCTCCCACTTCATTACTTAACTTGCCTTGATCTTTGTTACTTTTGTTGTTTATGGACCCTGATTCGACAAAAATGTTTTCAAGCGACTTCTGTCCCAATAATATCAATAAGTGTGGTGGGGTTTTATATGTGCCCTTTGTGTCTTGTGTACTTAATGGACTTGGGGTTTTGTTGACCGTACCCATTGTGAGTTCAGAGTTGTTAAGTGGCCCAATGGATTTGTGGACTTGAACCTGTACAATCTCCGTATTTTTCCCTTGAGGGTTGGTTTTCTCTATGTGGGCACTTGAAACGGTTGGTATGATTGTACTTTCGTGGTGAAATAAGTCCTTAGGCTGGTTTTCCTGAAAAGATGTCTCTGACAGGGCTGTTGGTTTTATCTTGTCAGGCTGAATTGGGCTCGGTAGATTTAAGGCCTCCTTTGTTGGTGCAAAAATTGCAGAAACAGGGTCTTTTAAAAAAAAGAATTTATTAATTTTTTGCTGCTGTTTTCCAGGGGTTGGGCCGGAATTGTCAGTTATTGGGACCAAACCTCCCAAATCTATCCTCTCTCTTGTTCCCTGTGCCACAGTCTCGCCTTTAGATAATAAAAAAGAGACCTCTTTGGGGGACCATACAGTTTTTGTGTTGTTTTTTTTCTGTTTTTTGCTTGGGACGGTTTGTCGATTCGTTCCAGATCTCATTCTGTTGTTGTTGTGTCTTTTTCTTTTTTTTTTTTCTAATACCGGAACCTGTGGGCTCCTGTGGGCTCCTATAGGCTCCTATAAACGCCTATTTCTCTGTAGATGGTCTCTATAAATGGCCCTTTGTCTATAATGTTTGATGTTTCCAAGCCTTGCACTTGCCACAGATTATTTTATTTTATTTTCCTTTCTGTGCCAATTGCGGGCCGTCTCTGGGGTTCACCCTTTTAACGGAGACAAAAAATCGAAGAAGGCAACTTGGATGGATAGATGGATCTCTTCCCTTCCTTCGCCTGAGCCCTAGGTTCTGGGACGCCCAGCCGACTTGACCACCCGCTGCCTGTGTGGTCCTGGCTGAAACGCTCCTCGGCTCCTGGAACACGCAAAACACCCGAGCCAAGCGAAACCCGGCTAAAGCTGCCAGAACGAGCTGCGGGCTCAGGTGATGGTGATCCCAGCCCGGCCTCAAACCCCAGACCGCGAGTGTGTGGTGGTGGTAGTAACAATGGCGGCTGGAGTACGCTGCACCCGGGAACCAAGGCCAAAAGCTGTCAACACTCTGGCGCTGAATGTGCCTCGACTGGGAGGGGAGCCGGGAGGGAACAAGGGGGAGCCGGGACGTGAGCAAGAGCAGGAGCAGATGTAAGAGCAGGGGGCGTAGGCTGCCGAGCCGGCTCTGCACACCTCAGCTCACCTCTCGCGGTCAGGCCAGCACCGGCACCGGCACCTGCCGCCGGTCCCCGCTCCTGCGCTCCCACACGTCCGCGGCTTCAGCAACTTCAGCAGTTCGCAGGTCGCGGCTCCAAATATTGATCAAGGGCCTGTCCTAAATGATCCCTATACTGGTCATTTTGCAAATGCCAGGGGGAGAGACGCCAACGAAAGGGTGGCCTCTCGGGGCCGAACCGTAGCATGAGCACAACTGGGGAGTTGTCCGACAGACCCCCGGGAAGGATCTCCGCCTCCGACACTATCTCAGCCCCTTCAGATGGTACAAAAATATAGTCCAACCATGAGAACGATTCATGTACAGCAGAGAAATATGTATAAACCTGCTCCTTTGTATGCTGTCGTCACCAGGAGTCCACCCAGCCCGGACCCGACACCAAGGAAGATAATTTTGTTGTTTGGTAAGCGGCTGGCGTTCCCCCTCGTCGCCATCTATCCCTAGCCCCATCAATCACATCGTTCCAGTCACCATCGACAGCTGTCACCTCATCTGGGACATCCACCCACAAAGTCATAATGCGTTCAGCCAATGTGAGGGGCGTAGACACTACCTAGTACCACAAGTTCCTCATAGATAGACCCTTGATTAAAGACATACCTCCCCTGCGTGTCCGCCGACGTCTTGGAATGAACATATGGGACCCTGCGATGGATAAGAATGGCCACCCCTCGGGAGCCCCTTGTGAACCCATACCTCAGCAAGCAAAGGGCCTTTGTCCCCAACAAATGCGTCTCCTGTAGAATAAGAACATCTGCCTGATAGTGCTTAGCCAGGTGAAGGATGGCCCCGCTCTTCACTGTATCCAGCGCTCCCCAGACATTCCAACTCACAATCCTGAGGGTCCCAGCAATAGGCCGCGGGCTAACTATAGTGGCAGACATCTAGAGAATCAATAAACACAATGAGCAGGAACTGTGGTTACATGTAAAGAAACAGCGGTACATAGTAGTAACATGACAGTGCAGTGAAATCAACACAATCCCCAAAAACGTAGCAATAAGAAAATGTCTGAAGAGCAGTTAGAAGACCTGTTAAAGCATGATGAAATGCCAACAATGAAGAACAACATCCCCACAAACCCCCATCCCCACCCCGATACGTCAAAAACACTGAATTATCTGTTGTGGTGAAGGTGGCATGGAAACCCCAACGGGGGCCCCTGGCCCACCTCCATTAATGGATCCCCTGAAGCCCCCCCATGAAACTTGGGCAGCCCCCCGGGACCGCAGTGGCCGGCGGGGGATAATTGCCTGAACAGAGGATTTGACAGATAGAACGGATATGTATGTATGTATGTTCACCCACTGGGAAAGTTCTGAAGAAGTTACGAGGCCGGCCTCCCTGAGCGGGGCACCGAGGCCGATCTGCTGGCATCGCTATGAGACTGCGAGCGGCCTCTGGACCTTGAACACCTGTTCCACTTGACTTTAGGTTTAGGTGGCTTGCGGGTGGATTCACTCATGGAAGAGTCGGACTCCTGTCTTGGCGATGAATGTGAACACACCCTTACTGTCTCATCTGTCCATTGGAAAACATCCTCAGGGGAATCAAAAAACAATGTACGTGCCTGGTAGACCACCCTCAACTTTGCAGGATGCAGGAGAGCGTACGGCTGCTTCAAGTCACGCAGGCGGACCTTCGACGCCATAAAGTATTGGCGCTTCTGCTGAACCAGGTGAGTGTAGTTCGGGAATATAAGGATACGTGTATTGTCAAAATGCAATGGTCCCTTAAGGTGGGCCTGTTTCAGGAGAGTGTCCCGATTGTGATAATTGAGGATTTTTGCTATGACTGATTGTGGCCTGGCTCCCGGTGGTGGTTTCTGCATGAGGGCCCGATGCACCCTCTCAAAGATAAAGCAGCTAAACAAAGATTCTGGGGGAAGCCAACTCATGAGCCACTTGGTCAGGAACTGATCCATATCCCTCACTCACAGCCCTCTGGGAACCCCACAAAGCGCAGATTACTTCTCTGTGCCCTTCCTTTTGCATCCTCAACACAAGATGCCAGGCCCCTAGTGAGAGTCTCCAACGGTGCCACTTTCTTTTGCAATATACTAACCGAGTCCTCCACGCCTTAGACCCTGTTTTCAGCCACTGTGATGCACTCCGTAGCGTTGCGCAGGTCCTGGCGAAGGAGTAAGACCTCAGAACCTACCTCCCCTATTTTAGTTTCCAGGGCTGTTCAGGACTGCGTAATTGCCGCCATAAGGGATGCATTATCCTGGACTCCTCCCTGTGCACCCTCCTGGTCTGCAACCGAGGCCCCGGGTCCAGTAAAGTGGTCCATGATGCTTTGCTTAGCCGAGCCCCCAGTGTATTTATCCCTCATCATGTTGGTGCTAGGACTCCCAAAACAGTGAATTCACTCGCTATCTGGGCCACACCAGACATCCAGGCCGGACAGTTCAGTTCAGGCCAGGGTACACAAAAACTGCGCCCACACAAGTCCACACACGGTGGGCACGCAGCAATAAGACGGCTCGTAAAGGAAAGGAATTGGACCCCCCTTCCCTAAGCAAGCTAGGAGGTGGTGCGCCCGACCTGGGTGTAGTACTCACCAAACGTGCATCGCGATGCAGTTCTGCAAGACTCCCTCACTGCCTATCCTCCTGGACCGCCTCAAATGGAACCTCCACACCACAGTATGCCCATCACAGATGAGAGTGGGGCCACAACAAGTCCAACCCGATGTGGGAGGGGCATGTCACCACCACACTGGAGTAGTCCCAAAGTCAACCAACCGTGCCACCCCAAACGGGCCACACAGGATGTCGCAGGAGCCCACACGCACTCACTTCACACGCGACCCGACTTGGTCGCCGAATCCATGTGGGAAGGAGGAAAGCACATGAGGGGAGAAGAAGTCCACGGCCCCAACGGATGTAGCTCTGCCACACAGGACTATTTGCGCCACCATGCAGCACCCCAAGCAACTCTCATGCCCCCCATGCACACGCGGCCCGATATGGCCACCGATAGAGTGCCAGCACAGGTGGAGGGGGGGAAGCGCAGGACACAGCACACAGCCAGGAGCCCACAGTGCAGACGCCGGCCGAATTGCTAGGAATCCCCCCTCGACTGCATCACTTCACAGCGCTGAAACTCCTGCACCCCCCGCGCGTGGCCCAATCCGACCACCGAAGCAGAGGCAGTGTGATGAGGACGGGGTCACCCCCAGGATACGCTTGCCAGGAGCCTCTCATAAGCGACGGACCCCTTGAGGCCGGAGGAAGGCAAATCCCAGTAAGGATGCGGGGGGAGGGGGGAAGGCCCTCCGCAGACTCACTGGGCCGCCTCACCCTCTCCGCAGCACCACCACCAACACTGCGCTCTCCTCCTCTCTTCAGCATACAGGGGCCTACAGCCGGAGCTTGATATCAGCACCACCGGGCAGGGCTGCGCCCGGCTCCAGTCGCCCTCGCGTCCGGCCCAGCCCACACCGCTCTGCCTCAGGCTCGCCCACAGGGCCCACCGGCCACGCACTTCGATGCAGCAGGCTGGAATGCACACGGGACCGGCCGATGACACCGTCGCCAAGTACCCGCAGCACTCAGCACCCCTTTGTGCAGGTTCCACGGCAGCTCAAAATGTTGAAGCAGGATAAATAATGGATTTTGGTGATGGGCTCTGCAGAGCTCGCCTACAACGCGTCCGCCATGATAGCTCGCTAGGCCACACCCCGTTACACAGGCTATTTGAAGCACCCACTTATTCAGGAGGGGATGTTCCCTGATTTGCATAGGCAATTCAGTGTGGCTTGCAACGTGTTCCGAATTGGTGCACAAGGGTCCCACAAAGACTGGATTGAGTAAACAAAACAAATTCAATAATTTATTTCCTCTGATGTTGTAGCTGCATTACATATAAGCAACTACAGACTTCACAGCGCCGAAACTCCCGCACCCCTGCGCTTTGCCCGATCCGACCACCGAAGCGGAGGCCGTGTGATGAGGACGGGGTCACCCCCAGGATACGCTGGCCAGGAGCCTCTCATAAGCGACGGACCCCTTGAGGCCCTAGGGAGGCAAATCCCAGTAAAGATGCGGGAGGAGGGGGGAAGGCCCTCCGCAGACTCACTGGGCCGCCTCACCCTCTCTGCAGCGGCACCACCAACACTTCGCTCTCCTCCTCTCCTCAGCATACAGAGGCCTACAGCCGGAGCTTGATATCGGCACCACCGGGCAGGGCAGCGCTCGGCTCCAATCGCACTTGCGTCCGGCCTAGCCCACATCGCTCCGCCTCAGGCTCGCCCACAGGGCCCACTGGCCACGCACTTCGATGCAGCAGGCTGGAATGCACACGGGACCGGCCGATGACACCGTCCCCGAGTACCCGCAGCACTCAGCACCCCTTTGTGCAGGTTCCACGGCAGCTCAAAATGTCAAAGCAGGATAAATTCTGGATTTTGGTGATGGGCTCTGCGGAGCTCGCCTACAACGCGTCCGCCATGGTGGCTCGCTAGGCCACGCCCCGTTACATAGGCTATTTGAGGCACCCACTTATTCAGGAGGGGATGTTCCCTGATTTGCATAGGCAATCCAGTGTGGCTTGCAACGTGTTCCGAATTGGTGCACAAGGGTTCCACAAAGGCTGGCTCAGTGACTATTCTGTGTTCAGGGATAGTAAAATGTTATAACGTATTGTGTTATTTGCCTTCAATTTAAGTTGGAGGTAACTCGCTAAAGGGGAAAACTGTTCTCCTCTGTAATTCACATGCAAGAGCACTATGTTTGCAAGTTCCTCTATTAAGGTAGTTATTAGCCCATACGTGGTGTATGATGTACTCATAGGAAACTTAAAAGATGCTTATCACGTTTCCAATGTGCACATGTGTGTGCGCATGTGTGTGTGTATGTGAGTATGTGTGTGGTGGGAAAATTATGTGCACTTTTGTGAATTTTTAGGGTCATGCAGACATCCATGCACACACACACACACACACACACACACACCCACATACACATCACAATGCACTTTCTAAAGTATTGAAGGAAGCATTGAATGTGATGACCACTGGAAGAGTATGCCATAACATGACAATAGTTTGAGATTGTTTTACATGTAAAGGATCGTAGGATTGCAAGAAAATACAGAATTAAAACACTCATTCAGCCAAAACAATGACAAAAAGCTTAGCTGAAACACACTGTGCTATGATGTAGTAGAGAGTATGGGTCAGGTGTCCGTCTGCTGTGTCTATTTTAGGCATACAGACATAAGCAACAGAAAGAAGAGCCTAGGGCAATGCAGAAAGGCATAGCATGCTGCCAGAACAGAAAGCAAAGAAGACTGTTTGACTGGCCATCAAAAAATGGAAAAGGGGTAAGAGAAAAGAAAAGTTGTAGAAAACTCATCTGACTGGAGAAAAGAATAGGATCGGGGATAAAAACATAAAGAGAACGTTTTTATCTTGCGGGTAACATAGGGGAACAAAAAGACACAGGTAGTGGGAACATGTAATCATGGGGACAGAAAAAGCTGAACCAGGCAGCTATTCATTTTGGGTTTATTCACAAACTGCGGATGGCAATACCTGTAGTAGTGCTACAGTAGTACCACTCACATACTACAAAAAGCTATTCAAAAACCTACATGCAAAAACCTGCAACTCTGCCTCTCCTATCTTTTTTATGCTGAGCATAAACTCCAAACATAGCCAACCACAGGGCGAAACCCTTTCATAGAAAATATTGGTGGCAGGGGCTTAAAATAAATCCCGTAGGAAATAATGGGGAAATAAATTAGAAAATGTTGACTTTCAAAAAATATATAAACATTTTATTTAATGTTAAAAAATAATTTATAATGAAATACTACATATTTGTATATTATATATTTTTATTAAACTTTAGAATGCATTTAAAAATAAATGTATAAAAATAAACATTTTACTGTGGGTGGCATTTTTTACATAAATGCTCAAATAAATTATTGTTGATTATTTGAATATATTTAAATTAATAGTTTTTAATACACTTATAGTGCTGTATGTTTTTATTTGTTCTAGGTTCACAAAAATACAATTATTTTGCATTATTAGTTAACATTAAAATGTTTTTACTAATTATTTTAAAAGTTTAATAAACTATTTTACTTTTCTCTATACTTTACTATAGGGGGAGTTCCTCATGGTGGTGGACACCTGTGCCTACCTGTGAAAAGTTACTAGTAGTAACTTCACACTCATAAATTTGGCTCAACTCCTTGTTTCAGAGGGTGGGGACATGTAAATCTACACTTTGGAGTAACTTTACACTCTGAAAGAGTGAATAACAAAAGAAGGAGTTACTCCAAAGTGTGGGAGTAATTCTACGTGTATAAATTTCCATTTCGAATAGGGCTCATTGTATTAACAGATAAGGGGTGAGGTCGAAACGGGGCAAATGGAAGATCTCCAAAGACAATTGCGATTCTCATATTAACATGACTAGAGAATCTAGATTTCATTAAAGACACGGAGGCTATCGTTATGCATTAATCCTTTTAATGCAGATCACAAGCAGCCGCTACATCATAAAGGCAAAACAGTTCTAGAATGCGGTGAGCAGAAGCAACAAAAGGCATGAGAGACAAACAGACTGCCTCTTTTAAATGAAGCGAAACAGCGGAAGTCCAAAGAAGAAATCGAACTTGAACTTGAGACTGAAGAAGGAGAGACATCTGAACCTGGATAAGGAGTGAAGCAGGACATCATGTGGAGTGGTCTGAAGAGAAAGAAGAAATGTAAATACGCTAAGAGGTAGATGTAAAGAATTACAAGCACATGTAAATACAAATAAGCCAATTACAAGCACATGTAAAAACAAATAAGCCATATTAAAATGGTTCAAGAGCAACTCCGTCCAAGGGTGGGACGGGAGGGATAATGATAGCCCCCGAATCTGCTGCAGCTAGAGCACATCCCATTTGGAAAGTGGGAAGTGGAGGTAGAAAAGAGTGAGAGGGTCTCCTGTGTTAAACCGGAAGTGATATAAAAACCTTTGTATGGAATTCTCAAAGTGAACAGCACAGATGGCCTTTATGAATTTGTACAAAGTTGCTAGAGGGCAAGATTTTAGACAGTTTCACACATCACCTAGGTGTGTATTTAAGCAGTTGCAGACTTGCACAAAAGATGAGGAGTACTTAAGATGAGGTGCATCTCTCTTTTTTCCCCTTTCTTCCACCACGTGTGCTTGTGTCCTGTCTTTCCAGATTTACTAGACCATTCAGAGTTACAATCCAACAGCTTCAATCAGCAGGGGACATAAGCAGGAAAATTCATCGGAAAACGTAAACACAACTTGCCACCAGTGACATCTTAAGGATATTGGGGGCCCTGGGCCAAACGATTTTTGGGGGCCCCTGTTGGGGACGATTTTGAATTTATAATCCAATTTCATCTCTTTCATGCCCTCTTTTGTGCAGGCCACTGACAGTGCACAGAGAGACTCCTCCATATTCTAAATGTATTTACATCTAATATTCTGGGATAGTGATGTGTATTTTAAATATTGTAACACAGCAGCAGCCCCCTAATATTACTGGAAAAGTATCTCTGTGACACCCCCCCCCCCCATTTCTCATATGTGAGGTCCTGTTTTGATCTAAAATAAACTTTTTTATGGATGCTGAATGAAACATAAATGCACCATTTCTCTGCAAAATGTCTATAATGGATTGTCTCAGATCACCCACATTGAAAGTAAATTAGAAGAAAATATAATTTAAAACAATTTGTTCCAGAATTATTCAAGGTCATCAAGTCAAGACTTTCGGGAGAACAGAGCTGGCTATATCTGGGGGCCCCCGGAATGACTGGGGCCCGGGGCCAGAGCCCACTTTGCCCATGCCTTAAAACATCTCTGCTTGCCACCTGCAGAGTTAACCATAACCGCCAGCCAATTGGAATCATATTTTCCACATCTGTCTCTCTTCTTTCCTTCATCACACTATTAGGAATTGCTTCTCCCAAGACAACATAGGAGCACCTCTCTGGTCACTCACACGCAACACAAAAAGGCTTCCCACAAATTTTCACAACAACAAACACAAAACTCTTCCAGCTGTGGACTCCCCGGGGAGTAGTTGACACTACAGTGCCCCACTTACAAAAGTATTCCTCAGCAAAATATGATGTGAAATTTCACATCCGGAAAATCCCACAAAATTCACATAATGGGAAATGAATTAATCTCAAGATGCATAACAACATTTTGGGATATTCGATAGTTCTAGAAAAACAGATTTATTGATGCATAATTAGAAAGTCAGAGGATGTATTTCAGTGCCCTAAAATGGGGTACGAGGCACTATATAAATGTCATAATGCAATGCAGATATGATTGGTTTGGAGTGGGGTCAGGCTTAGATGCACACAATTTTCTGCAGCCCTGAACAGAGGAACATTTTTCTGACACGGGTCTCTGCTGGTGCCTTGAAAAGTAAAAGGACGAGTGGGGGCGTCCAAGAAGACCCTGCTCCCATGGCAGCGCGAGGCAGGCTACGTCAGAAGCCGCCACGTCTGTTCACCTGCCTTGCATGCCTAATCAGACTGATTAAAGCTCAAAGGCGTGAGCAATGTTTTCATACACACCTTTGACTCTTGTCTACTAGGCGTGACAGGATCAGCCACGCACTTTGACATTTTGTTCCGAGTCATTTTGGGCAAGGCGCACCTCTTCTGTTTCCCCAAACCGCTCGGCCGCCTAGCCTCAGCGAAAACAGCTAATTAAGTAATAGCGAATGAATAGTCAAAGAAACTTGACAATCTGTTATTTCTGAGAAGTAATTGAATTCGGAAGACTGCCATTTGCATAAATCTCTGGGTCTCATTTCCACAGCTGTTGGGTCTGTCAGCGTGATGGTTGCATTTCCAATTCATGTTAACATAACTGAGGGAAGAGCAACCCTCAACTAAAAATATCTTATTCTGAAAGAAAGATTGCTGGGTGCGAGGCACATAATCATTTTGCGCTGCTCTGTTACTTCCCGAAAACGAATGTTTTTCAATATGGGCAACTTAAGTGATAAAGTGAATGTCATTTGAATACTTTTAGCACTGCATCCAGGACGGCCCTTTTAAATGAAATGTTAGATTTTATTCTAGGGATGGAAATTTTGACATCAACACATCTTTTGACTGGTAAAGCAGAGAGACTTGAAGTGAGGGCGTTTGCTAGCTTCCGGCAGGCAGGCGAGATCTAAAGATTATACAGTGCTTGTTTAGTTCAGATGATAGAATTAGGATAAGAACAAGTACTGTACTGTCCCAGTGGCGTAAGGAAACTTGAGGGGCCACCCCTGCAAATTACATGCAGGCCACCCGCACGCTCCGGACCCAGGCCCTCATTTATGAAAACGTTGCATCGTTGCAATAAAACAGCAATGCAACAGTTTTCACTGCGCCCTCCTTGCGACACGATGGATGCGCCATATTTGTTGAATGGCGCTCCATGTCGCAAGGAATGACAGATACGTCAGGAATCCTGACGTATCTGTCGGCACAAATGTCACGCATTGCTGGAGTTGTATTGCAAGCATGACGCAACTCCAGCAATGCATTGGGGTAGGCCTATTTTCAGTTCACTGAGCCACCCTTTTGCCTGCCTCAATTTTGATGCAGTGGAGTCCTAGAAGCGTCGCAGTTCAATCTCATAGATTTCACTGCAACACTTCTACAAACCTTTTTTACTTGGGAACGCCCACCCTGCCTACATTATACCTGACGCAGTTATGATGTGGCACAGGGCTTTACACTGTGACGCATCTGCCTAGATGGGTCACCTTGTAAATATGGCGCAACATGGCGCATTGCTTACGCCGCCACTGCATCATGAAAAGTGGCGCAATGACAGCGCAACAGTGTCACAAGGCCTTTATAAATAAAGCCCCCAGTCTTGAGCTTTCAGGCCAAGGTCCTGTCAGTGCTGGGGGGGGCCCCCGGAGCTCGCCCACATGTACCGTGGGGCCTTTTGTTACACCACTGTAGTGTACTTCAGGAGATGGAAAAACGAGGGTAGACCTTATGAACTGGTTCCAAGTAACTATTTTTTCAGAAGCATATTGTCCTGTCACCAGAGTGCAGCCAGTGTCCCATTCTTCTAGCATCCGGTCCAACCGTCCTATGTCAAGCGTCCACCTACATTTCACATCCACATGTGAGCACATCCCATTCACATTCTGCTTGCACACAGCCATTCCAACATACTCTCAACCACTCACCCAGCTCATCACACACGCTACTATACACCTCTCTTCCTTACTCACAAACTAAGAATGAAACACAGGAAAAAAACATCAGTCCAAAGAGGAACGCTTAGAACTGGAAATCCTTAAACAGAAGTACAACTACCAAGGATCAAAGAAACTGTTCTGGAACTAAATCACACATTTTAGAGGGGAGCCACCTGACACACTTTGTGGAGAAGTGTGGCTCAGTGGTTAGAGTGGCAGACCTCGATGCAGAGCTCTGGCCAGGGTCCAGGGTTCGATTCCCGCCTCGGCAGGTCTCGGGCTCATAAATTCCTCTGACCGGATATTCTCGCCTCAGTGCCTATTCTAATCATGGGTCCCACGCTGCAACTCTGGGCAATAGCTTGCTTAGTCTCCACAACGGCCCCCACAGCGCGAGGGATGCCTGGTTTCACCTCGGGGGTGCACAGGAGTGGACACTTCACAAGGAAAACCAGGAAGGGTTCCCTTGCGGTATTCGTACAAGTGCCGGTAAACCCCTTGTGGGTAGCTGCGCGCTATACAAGTACAAAACATTTACATTTACATTCCATGCTTATGACCTGTTCCCACCTGAAATACACCGTTTGACCATCTCTCCACCATTGTCCCCACCCTCACTATTCTCTCGACCTGCTACTTCCTGGCTTCCCCTAAAAGTTGTTGTGCAATTTTTATGGTCAGAGTTCTCCACCTGGTGCCTCAAACCACATAAATCTTCCTCTGCCTTATCACTGTAGAGCAGAGGTCTTCAAACTTCTGGGTGCCGAGACCCCCCTGTCAACATTTTCAGTCGTGTGGACCCCCTCCTGACAAACATTACTAAACCTGTAGGCAGGGCTTCTGGAATTACGAGGCAGGTGAGGACCAAATTACATGACAGGCTTGACTAAATTGTGTGGAAAGAAAATTTAAATAATGTTATGTGATGCCGCGTTATTTTGGGATAGAATTGTTTCATTATTTTGACATTTTTTGCACACAGTAACACTGAGGAAAGACTTCACCTTATCAGTACCAGTTTATAACCAAATACAGCAATTAACATCAGAAAGATGTCTAGTCAACCTTTGTGATGGGCCTTCCACTCCGCAGGAATACGTGCTGCCACATTAGAAGCTCACCTGGCCCTGGCCGGGAGCAGCAGGGGTCCCTTAAAACCCTGGCAGTCTTGTGCAGAGTTAAGCAATTTATCCAATTTCCTCTCACCCCTCCCTTCCATCCCTCTCTCCTCTCCTCTCCCAATCCCGGATCCCTCTCTCACTTTGCAGGCCATTTTCTTTCACCCCTTTTTACAACTTCTGAACTCTCCCCATTCAACTTCTCACTTCACCCTTAATCACCTCTTGCTATTCTGTCTTTTCACTGCCCTCATCTCTAACAGTTTCTCGCATTTATCTCATGGCCTCTCTGGCCCCGTCACCTCCCGTGCCCATCTGCACTTCTCATTCACCTCAAGTCTCTCCATTCAAATTGTTGTCTATTTGTATCTTACACCTCTCCAGTCTCCCCATTCATCTTTCACATCTCTCCTTTGTTTTTTCACACCTTCTTGAACCAATGTCCCTCTCCCCTGTTACCTCAGCACCAGTGCTTAATTTGAGCAGGTGGTTTCCGGTGCTCCGCACTGGCACCTAATTGTGCACACTGGCACTATGACCGTCTGCCACATGGTGGCTCTGTCTGTGTAATTTATAGATGAGCAGAACAGCTGTTTATTAATTCAATATACATTAAAAACTATAAACTCCTGACATCCATGCCATTCTTATAGCTTTGTGGGCTTGAAATAGTCACACTTGTACAGTGTTATGGTTGGTAGTTGCATAGGTATTGACATTGGCCGCACATGCAAGGCAATGGGTGGGTGGTTAAAGTTGCAGTGGCCTACTGGTGAGGTCCCTGGCACATGTTTTATTACAAATTAATCACTGCTCAGCACCCACCCCAGTACTCCCTCTCTTCCCCTATCGCTGCTGTCCCTCACCCCTGTCGCATCAAATCGCTTTTTAGGTCACAGATCATCTCTCAGCTATCTTCTCTCACAGTTTGACAGTAGCCCTCCTCTGTGCCCTCAACTTTCCCTCACACTCACTTCTTGCGTGTCCGCACTTCCCTTCGGCACTTCACATTTCTCCTCATCCCTGACCTCTTCAATCAAATTCTCTCACTCCCATGCTGTCCTTTCTCATCCTCTCATCTCTCCACACCGAGCACACAGGTTGGACCCGTATGCTCCTCTTGGCCTGTGCCACTCTGTTTATTGTTCCCTAATTCAGGAAGGCATGAATTGTCTGTCTTGCTGTTTTGGTGCAGGCCACACAGTTGTGGAACGTGCACCCTCCTTTGCTTCGCTCCACCAAGAATCTATTATCCTTTAGCAAGATATAAAAACCTGGCTCTATGCTCTGTAGGTCACCCCATTTGGCTGGTTCTCCTTCCCCTTCTGTATTTTTCTCATTTGCCTTCAGGCAGCAGATGGCTATTAGCCCCAGCACACCTTTTGGTAACAGTAGCGCACTACAAATGTAAATAATAATAGTAATAGGCAGAAGCATGGGAGCCACTAGACCCAACTTTCGTGGGGGGCCTACACTCCCAGGCAGGGCTGGCCATAGCACTGGTCACACATGGCGCAACAGTCTTTTTTGGTGCCCCATCCCCCGTTTCCTCCTTCTCCATAAATTCCCTCACTACCACTCACCAACAAAGCACCTCATCTCTCTGTAGCACCTTTCTGACAAACATTTCATTTTTTTATAGCGCCACTCATAGTTTACTCACACTCATTTCTGTGATCTGCATGGTACATATTCTTTGTAGCAGGCGCATTAACCCTCTGCACTCTGTGGATGAGAAGAGTGCCCATGTGAGTGCACGGTGAGCGATGCAACAGTGTGAGAGTAGGGAAAGAGGAGTGACTGCAGGGTAAGTGAGGTGACCATATGAATTTGGGTGCGGATGTAAGTGCAGAGTGGGACGAATGAATGCATGGTTAATTATGGGCTTGTTTGAGCGAGTTGCAAAGTGAGCAGTGAGGGGGCAGGTGAATGAGGTGTCAGATGCAGATGAGTAGTGTGACTGCAGGCTGAGGTACAGGGTGAACAACGCAAGTGCATTGTGATTGCAGAGTGATCACTGTGAGGGCAGTGTGAGGGTGAATGATGTGAGTGCATGGTGATCAGTGTGAGTGAATTGCGATCGCTGTGAGTGCAGGGTGAGCGTGAAAGTGAAGTGCGAGAATGAGAAGTGAGTTCTCTGAATGCAGGGTGTAATCCCAGACTCTTGAAGTAACTCAGCATATTATTGACGGCAGCGTAGGGTTTAAAGATATAAGTTAAACTATTGCTATTATGACATTAATCAGGGATCGAGGGTGGAGGAAATGAATAATATGCTGATCCTGCAACACACTTCCAGTCCTATGGTTAGGGTTGCCTGCTCATTATTTTGATATCTCAGACGGTACAAAAATAAGCAGTCACCTAAAGCTGTATATTTCAGCACTCATCTGTGCGTACTTGGAACAGCAAATATAAATAGAAAGCACTTTTTAATTGTGTTCTAGGGCTGCCTCAATGGTCCATGACTGATAATTAAAGGGAACAAAGACAGAAAAGTCACATTATGAATGAATGCATATGATTTTATTTACAATCCCATTTAGTGTCAAAAGGAGGCCTTTGCATGCTCTTTAAACATCAAATGGCTGGTATTTTCCTTCTTGCAACCCCACTTTATATTTCTTTTCATGAAATGCATTCTAACACACTACTGCAGTAAATGTAAAATACAAAGGTAAGGAAAAGGCAGAGTTGGGGCCCAGGGGTACTGAAACTAGAAAAAAAAATAAGCCTCAGTAACCAGTTTACAAAAGTAATGTAAACATGCAAATGGTCTTTAACGACCTGTGAAAAACTCAGGCGTGCCGGGCTGTGCTGGAGATGAGACTGCAGACACAGCCCAGTGGGCCCACAGCAGCTCGAGCTGAGACACACTACGGGGGAGGAGGGGGGCTGAATCCCTTGTTGTCCGATGGGCCTGGGCAGAAGTGTGACCGGGAATGCGCGACCCCCTTTCCATCACTTCACGGCCCCCCTGGGGGTCGCGCCCCACACTTTGAAGACCCATGCTGTAGAGTGATGCTCTCATCCTGCCCCAAACCTTTCCTCAGTGCTTAATTTGTAAAATATGAGGTGCAGGTGCTCTCATTTTTTTAGGAGGCCACACCCACTTTCACCAGTGGCCCCACCCACTGACTATTTGCTCTACCCATGCTTAATTTGCAAAATAAAAAGTGCCAGGGACCTTTTCGGGAGATCACGACAGCCTGCACCACCCATTGCCCCTGCCAGTGACGGTACCAACACTACATACCACCTCAGTCCTAAAAGTGATACAATTCACACTTTTTTAAATGTATTTTGACTTATTAAACACAGTTGTTGTGCCCTTGTGGGCAATATTTTACAGGCATGGTTGGGATTTTAATGCCTCTCCTCTCATATGAGTTCTAGTTTGCATAGAGCCTCTAAGCACTATGCAGTTTTTCATAATGGCATACCAGTTTCACCTCTAAATATAATCTACTTTCCCCAGTTTTCACGGTGCTCTAGTGAACACACACATTGTCTGGGGTTATCAAAATTCTCTAACAAAAACGCACTGCAAGTTTTTAAAAGTATGTCATTGATGTACATATACAGTACCCATAAAAATACTGACTGCACGTTTTAGCAACGCATAATTAATACACGTGTTGCCTATTTTTCAGAAAACCACTGGAAGGTGCTCTATTGCAGTTTGCATAATGGTTCTGATAGTATACATTGAGCAGCTGCGGTAAAATATGGTTGCAACTGCAAGGCCTCTACTAGCATGGGTCCCGCAACAGTAGACCTTGGCATTGTACTTGCACATGGACGGTGCCGGAGGCATGATTGCTCAGGGCATGCCGGCTTGGACTCACATGAAGTGAACTGTGAAGTCCACTGTCCAAGGCCTGCCCGAGCAATCATGCCTCCGCAGTCGACACTGTCCGTGTGCAAGTACAATGTCATGGCAGGGGTCCAGAGTAGGCCGCGCAGCCATGTTTTACGGTACCGCTGTAAGCCTAGGGGGAGGGGCCCCAGCCTCGCAACCATTACCCAAAGCTGCCTGGGAGACCACTGGCCCAGGTGAGGGAAACACGCAGAAACCTACTCTTCTGACTGCCAGTGCCAGGAGAAGGCTGGTCTGCTGTATGTAGGGCAGCAGGGCCGGTGCAGTCTGCATGGCCTCTAAAGTTAACCACGGATGGCTGGACTTCAGCACCGAGCGGGAGCAGGAGCTAGCCTACGCCTACCATGCCCGTGACCGTCGGTCGCAGGCAGTGTCACTCCAAATACCATGCTCCAAAATATTAAAAAAGCAGCGTTGCTACTTACAGTTTGCTGGTGGTGGTGGGTGGCCGGGCACTGGCCTGCCTGCCTTTATTCAATAGGCGGCCTAGGCCTGCTGCAGCCTGCACTCGACGTCAGGCTAACCCTCTGCCTGTGAACCCTGGTAATGGCGAGGACAGGCGTGCGCGTAGGTGTGCTGAGGCGTGGCATACTGAAAAATATACACGCACACGTTGCCTGCCGCAGAGCACAGCCCAACCCCCGCAGAACACAAAACTCAGCCCCCTGCCCAATCAGTGTCCCGGAGCCGCGGCCCGCCCATTGGCAGCAACACTGAAGGGCCGCTGGCTATCCGCTGTGGCTTCGCGCCGCTTAAAGCACATTTGAAATGCGTCATCATCGGCATCATTGGAATACGAGGTCTGTGGAGTCAAATATGAATGATATGTGATGCGCGCCGCGTCTGAGCCTGAGATAATTTAGTTTTATATACTGACACAGATTGCCTACCATATGACTAAGTATATGACGTTCAGTCTCAGAGTTGCGTGGTGGTGTTCTGTAAACCCGGCCCTGTCAAATAGGTGCCTGTGCTAAGCACCGAAAAGCACCGGCACAAATTAAGCACTGCCTTTCTTCCATCAATTCTCACTGCATTCTTGAAAACAGCAATGACTTTGATAGGATCCCACCATTGACGGGTGTACACCACATGGATTGATTCCAAATAAGTATGTCCATTATAGTCCCCATTTACAAAAAGGGTGATAGATCAGACCCTAGGAATTATCGGCCAATTTCATTACTAGATTCATTGGCAAAAGTGATGAGCAAAATCTTGCTCAAGAGACTAGAAGAATGAGCTTATGATTGCTCAGTACTTTCACTGGCACAGTTTGGTTTCAGGAAGGGTGTGGAGTCCGTTAAGCAATGTTTGAATTTGGATTTATTTATAGGGAAGGATACACATGCCAAAGGCGGCAGACTATATCTCTGTTTTGCTGACCTGAGCAGTGCTTTTGACCTAGTGGTCCATGCCATTCTTTGGACCACTTTGCTTGCTATGGGGGCACCTAGGCCAATCATTTGCTTTTTGGCAAGGCTATATGAGAATCTGGCATGCAAAGTACATTATGAGGCACAAGGTGAGTGTACCAACAATTTTGCAGTCAAACATGGAATTCGGCAAGGCTGCGTACTTGCCTCACTATTATTTTCTTTATTTATAAATGAGATGGGCCAGACATTACAATCTGAGCATGCGGATGCCCCACAGGTGGCTGGGCACCCGATACCAGACTATGCTGTCCTGCTGGCCAGACCTCCAGTGGGGCTGCACCATTTAATGGATGCTTTTGGGGATTTTATTGCTGCTAGGTAATTGATTATCACCAAAAGTAAAACTTATACCATGGTCTGCGGGCCAAGGGATAAACAATGTGGCAAATATTTTTATGGATAAGTCACTGGTGGCCTGAGTTGATACTTTTTTCTACCTGGGCATTACCTTCTCTGGTAATGGCTCATGGGCCCGCAAAATTACTAATGCCAGGAGCAAAATGAATAGAAGCATTCATGGGGTTTTTAGATTCTCAGCTAAGCTGGGCTCCAGGCCTGTTAAAGAGATGATAACCATTTATAGGGCTATGGTTGTATCCATTGCTACATATGGGCTGGTGTGTTGGGCTACTACAACAGTAAAGCACTTCAGACAGAGGAAAACGGTTTCCTCAAGCGTTTTCTTTGTTTACCCACCTCGGCTTCCTCTGAGATCATTCACAGACAAGTTGGGCTACAGCACCTTACAAATTTAGTTGCACTCCGCCCCCTGCTGTTCTGGCGCTCCATATGGTCCAAAGAGGAAACCTGCTTTACAAAGTCTATCATATTAGATTGTCTTACTCTGGATAAAGTATTGGCGATTCCTTGGTTTTGCTACATTGATTTTTTATGTACAGTAAATTATTCAAGATGTCAGTCAGGACTAACCCCTTGCTAGTAACATCACTTAGCAAGTTGTCTATTAGAGAGACTTTCATGAAGAGGGAATTCCCAGCTGGAATGCGAGATAAGGAAATCAAGTGTCAAGTTTTATCTAACACTTAATGCAATGGAGGGTTACCAAGATTGATTGAGCAATATACCCAATCGTATGCACTGTTTTGTATTAGTTAGATTCAGATTGGGAATTGTCCATCACCTTGCTGCTTTACCTAATATGAAAATGTGCCCTCTAGATTCGACCATCTGCCCATGTGATGGACAGTGTAGGCAAAGCACTGTGCACTTTATGTTGTTTTGTGGTTTTTATTCGGGACTCAGAAGTTAATATTTAAAACCACTTTTGCTTGAGTAAGGCAATGGATCTCATATTGCTGCCTTCAAATATCGCTGTGCATTAAATAATGCTTGAGTTTGTCTTAATGTAGCACTCTTTATTATTAATGCAATTAACATACGCAAAAGTTTTATTGTTTCGTGACTCAACTCAGTTTTAATGGAGATTGTACCACTTTTTAAACATTTTAAGTGCATTTAGATATGATCAACTTTTTTATGTTGTATATTGAGTGTTGCTTTGTATAATCTTTTATAAACAGCCATGCTATCTATGTGTAATACATACAGTTTTTTATTTATGTATACTTTTATGGTTGTTTTACACATATCGAATAAAGCTTTGAATTGAATTGAATTGATTCCAAATAAGCGTTTATTCAGAAGAATATTGTACAGTCACAAGAGCACTGTCAGCGTCCTATTCTTCCAGCATCCTACTCCAACTGTTCTCCTTCAACCATCCACCTACATTTGATACCAACACCCACACACCTCACACTCACCTTCTACTGATGCACAACCATTCCAAAATACACTCAGCCACTGATACGATTCATCTCATTTGCTACCACATGTACTTTGTCAGTAGAAAAATCTATTAAAGCTTTAATTATTAGATTGCTGGAATTTAGTGGAGAGATACCAAGGTACTAGAGATGCTGATTCCAGTTGGCAACCCTACACCATATTCCAGCAATAGCAAGTTTTTGACTTCTGAATGGGAAATAACTGAATGTTCCCTTAAATGCTAGAATAATTGTAGTCCCTTTCTCTATAGTAGGGGGAAATCCGCTGACAATTTCCACCAGCTAAGAGCTGACAGAAAGTGTGTGTGGGATGGCCGGTGAGGGGGTTGGGCTGAGGGTGTAGGGGAGGTTAGGACAGGTTTTAGTCTGTCCACGGGGAGCATTTTCTGCTCTTCCAGTCTGCTGCCGGGTTTTTGCATGGACCAGGATGTTCTGCTCTCAGCCACTCTTGCCACTGCAGCAATGAAGACAGTTTTCTCTAGGCCTGTAATTATTGGGTATGGAGTTTGTAAACATGATAATTCTGGGCCCAGAGACACTTGTAATTGCAGGTGGTAGAATTTCACCCAAAGTTGTCACTCCAGCTGGAATGTTGCCACTGATAATAAGGGCTTAACTGTTGAAGTAACTTAGTGATAGAACATTATCAGGATAGATCTACAATATTTCATGCCATGCTACTACCTAAAATGGGCAAGTTGATGGCAGCAGCCTTTGAGCACCACAGAGAGGTGGCACCAAAATACAAGGAAATACCCAAAGAACTGACTTTTTCTCAGAGGTTAGGGAGTCCTCCTTGACCACTAAGAAAAAGGGAGGAATGCTGAAAATCATTACACTGCTATTAATTCTACAACTGATAGTAAAAACAGCATTTTTATCCCAGCACACAGGCTGTGGGCAAAACTAGATGGGGTATTTGTCAGAAATGTGTGTAAAGAAATATAGCATGACATAAATATAGTGCCTTAAGTTTGAACTAAAAATATTTTTATTGTTTGTACTTTTGAAATTTTTAGCTTCACTCATACTATATTTTTGTAGATGATATTTAGGACACAATATATAGGTCAGGCGGTATTCTGACAATTATATCTGGATACCATACCCCTACTTATTTTGGTAAGAACATGGGCATCACTTAGGAGGAGATAATGGTAACAATTACTAGCTGTATGTTGGTGCTACACAATCTCTATGATTTCCCAAATCTGACCACTGATCTTCAAAAGTATAACTTTATCTTCCACTAACTTTATCGCGGGCTAATTTTGCCTGCCAGTAATGCCTTCAGTACAAGCAGCTTACGGATTAACGTTTTCAATGATTATTATAGATCTGTCCTAAGAGTCGAAGGTCATGTTATGCAGTGGTGTAACGAAACTTGAAGGGGCCCCCTGCAAAGTACATGAAATGGCCCCCCATGCTCCAGACCCAATCAGGAGCTCTCAGATCAGGTGCACGTCACCGGCGCACAGTGCAAGAGGGTGGCCCCTTGAAGCACGGGAAACCCCAGCACCGCAGAGGCTACGGGGCTATTGTTACGCCACTGATGTTATGTTGCTTCCTGTGATGCTACCTGTAGGAAAATGCCTCTTTTTACATTATTACTCATTTGTTTGGACTGATGCTACATGTTTTTCAAATCTGTGCACTGGGACTCTACTAAACAGGCTTCAGTTCATGTGCTTTGACCCCAAAGACATGTTGAAATTGGCTATACACCTAATTGGCAAATTTAACTTACCTGTAAGTCCTTCCAAAATGTACCCAGGGTCTGTAAGTTAAATGCCACTAGTAGACTGCAGCACACATTGTGCCATCACTAAAGTATCAGTGCAAAATATGACTGCTACTGTAACCTGCCTGTGCAGTTTAAACTGCAAATTCTACCTGTCAAAATTAATCCAAGTTAAAATGTAAAAGTTTAATGTAAAACATTTCCTAATGGTGATAAAGCCCCTAAAGCTAATTTCAGTGTAGCAGGGTAGCTGTTTCATAGGAAAGCACTGGCAGTCAATATTAAAATGATAAAGGGTTATCTCTGCCTAGGAACCATCTTAAAAGTTCATCCTTGGACTTACAAAAATATTGATTACAAATCTAATTTTTGGTAAAGTCAAAGTTGTACTAAATACTTTACAAAAGGTACTTTTAAAACATAACCTTTTGCCTGCCTAAAGCCTTTAGAAGTCCATTTGCATGCACTTTCGACTGTCACCCAGAAGCTGAATAGCTCCTTGATGAGTTGGGAACTTCTTCCCAGGGTTGAGACAAAGGCATTGTGTGTGGGGAGGTGTTCTGCTCCTCTGACAGGATAACAATCTCTTCAGTGTGCAGACACTTAATTATCTTCAAAGGGGTCTACCCTAACACATGTAAATGTAGCTAACACCTGTGCCTGTCCCCTTATTTATCCTAGCCATCCATTCACCAATCCCAGTGGTAGAGGAGCTGCCCTCAGAACCACTTTTGAATGACCACAGAGGAGGTGTTGCTCATTTTTCTGCCACAATTATAGGGTGGGTATGAGAGTTCTGGACAAGGGAAGAAGGGTTCTGCCATCTTTGGTTATAGCTACAGAGGGTCACTGTGGGATTGTTTGCAGTAGGACTCAAAGGAACTGCTGCAAAAGCGGGAAGGGTAAACCCCTTGAAACGTTTTCCTTATGGGTTAGGGTGGGGTCAGGAGTCACTCCCACCCACAGCCTAGTGCCAGGCATAAATGTGGCACCCCTGAGCACACTATTCAGAGCACTATTGGACCTGTGGAGGATATAGGAAGGACTGCACCTGCTGGTGAGATCTGCGAGGAGAACCCTAAGGACTGGACCCACTCACTCGTGTATCCAGGATGAAGATGTGGATTCCAAAGATATGTTGGCTGACCTTCTGTTATGCTACAAGGACGCAAAAGCTGCATGAAGCCCACTTTACTGGACCTGCCCAGATGACCAGTTTTACTGGACCTGCTCTGGCCCTTGATGGTAGCTTCTGTTGCAGTGAGTCCTGACCTTGAGGTGCTGTTCCTGAGGTGCTGGAATCCTTGGCTGGTGTCAGAGTGTATTCCTTCTGCCTGACCGGGACTTAGAACCTTTTCAAGACTATTTGTCTGCAGAACTGACAAAAGACCGGGAGCAACAAGCCAAGCTGATCCACCCAGAATGCATCACCCATTGGTCTGATGTTGCCGTAGCTTCCACTAAATTCTTCTCCGCAGTAGCAAATTTGATTCAGCAGGCCGGATGTCAACCAGCATCTGATGATGTCAAACCATCTTTGGCTACAGTCTGCAACCTTGCCCCACTAAAAGAACTTTGTTTCCAGAAAAGCATCTAAGTCGGAAGATATGAATCTTCACCGGGCCCAACACATAGAAGCGTCCGATCACAGTCGAAGACTTCCTGGGCATGAACTCCAGACTTTTCCCACTTTGAGCTTTTCCCACCTTCATCGACGGCTTCAACAAGACTTTGTCCTTCATCAATCCGTCATCGATTAGCTCATCTTTGGATCCAGCCTGCAACTTTGACCTGCTGAAGACTCTACCTTCTTGAACATTTCCTAAGCGGAAGATAACTTTCCAGCCGGGACCAACCTGGTCCTGATATCTGACTGGTGCTCCATCATGGTTGGCCTCTAACCTTACTCTTGTCCCAGTCTATCACAGCTAGAGTCCAGCAGTTGGCTCTTTGAGTTTTTTTGACACTCTTTTTATTTAAAACTTTAGAAATTCATAAGTCTGGTTCCCCTTACTGGAACGTTATCATTTTGATGTCATTTTGTTCAATAAAATATTCTCTATGTTTATGAATTGAGGTGGCATTTTTATTGTGCTGTGTTTTTAATATTTTAACTGTTTTAGTACTTGTAAAAGGTTTGCACATTTTCTTAAGTTAAGCCTACCTGCTCTGTGGCATTGCTACCAGGGGTTAAGCTCAGGTGTAAATTACTGAAACCTTTACAGGACCTCCAAGAATAGAGACATAATTTCTTGTAGTGGGCTACCACCCACCTCCATTAATTATTTACCTGCCCACCACCTTAGTCTAATGTTGCTTCCAGCCGCGGCCCGTGGAGGGAGTTCCGTGGGGTGGTAAGGCGGGGCGGGGGAGGGGCAGGGTGCATTTTGCAATGCAGCGCGCGCTACGAAATTCCGTTTTATTTATTTAATTGTTTACTTACCTGCAATTAACCATATTCCGGTTTTTGGAACCTACCACCCTGCCCCTCCCCCGCCCCGCCTTACCGCCCCACGGAACTCCCTCCACGGGCCGCAGCTGGTTGCTTCTGTTAACTCTGTTATTTTGGCAAATGATGCTAATAGGTGACAATAGAAAAAAATAGTGGTTTTTTTGTGCTTTTTCTTGAGATAAACTTGAATTGCATTTTATCCAGAACTAGAGCTGTTTATATTAATATATATCAGTTTGACAAGAAGATACCTTTGCTGTTTGATTACAGTAGAACAATAAACTGTATCACTACACAGGAGGGACTGTTTATTTTATTATTAATTTAAATGTACATTTTTTAATTTTAAGTTACAGTTTTTATGTAAAGGATAGTAGTTTAAATTAGTGTGTTTTAATACAAAAGTTTTGTTAATTTTGTAATTTACTAACATGTAAGAATGTGCAGTCTTAATTGTGTATTTTACATTTTCATTATATAATATTCTAGGAAAAAAAGTTTAAGTGGATTTATAAGTTTGAAGTTTTTAGTGTCCAACTCCTTGTTTCAAATTAGTATAGATTGGAGTGGGAATAGTAAATGTTACTACTTTAGTGTCCAATACCTTCCCCAAGTTGGTTTAGATTTGAGTGGGAATAGTAAATGTCACCCCTTTAGGGCCCAACACCTTCCCCAAGTTGGTTTAGAGTGGAACATGAACAGAAAATGTCACCCCTTTAGTGCCCAAAACTTCCCTAAAGTTGGTTTAGATTGTAGAGGGAATAGTACATTTCACCCTTTTAGTGCCTGACATCTTTCACAAGTTGGTTTAGATTGGAGTTGGAATAGTAAATGTCACCCCTTTAGTGCCCAACACTTTCCTAAAGTTGGTTTAGATTGGAGTGGGAATAGTACATTTCAGACCTTTATTGCCTGACACCTTCCTCAAGTTGGTTTAGATTGGAGTGGGAATAGGTAATTTCACCCCTTTAGTGCCTGACACCTTCCTCAAGTTGGTTTAGACTGGAGTGAGAATATTAAATGTCACCCCTTTAATGCCCAACACCTTCCTCAAGTTGGTTTAGATTGGGAGAGGCAATATTTTTTTTTTTTTTTTTTTTTTTTTTGGGTGTAAGACATTTATTGTGCAAAGGAAAGGTTACACTGCGTCACGCCAACAACCCGGAGGCAGGCCGCGATATCAACAAATGTTTTCAATTAAGGTGTACCATATTAGGAGTCATAAACAATGTCAGTATCCTACCATTCAGGGAGATACACACCCTTAACCCTGGTGAGGAGTACAAAGGTATAACCAGTGCAGAGTGGATGGTCTTACATTTTTGGGTGTCGTGGACTGGAAACGAATCCTAGGCTCACGGTCTCGTCCAGTCACTCCGGCGAGTACTAGGACCGCAGCTCATGGAAAAGGTAACGCATAGGTAAATCGTCCACTACCACCTTTTCGCCCAACCCCCCCGCAACAATCGGAGGGAAACAACAAACTTCGGTGCAGAGCTATTTCAAAAAATCAACAGACATCACATCTCACATACGCAGGGGCTCGCGTACAAGGACCCGTCCGTCATAGAGGGACGACTACAAGCAGCATTGGTGGCTGCAGGAGGATCGCAAGGCAGCAGCTATGGGGCGGGGGCGGAGGGGGGGGGGAGGGGACGCGGTCGGACAAAACAGCGGGGCGCCTGGACGGGAAGGGGGGCATCATGTCAAACCCGACAGGCACGCAGCAGGCATGGGATCCGACAATAGCAACACATTCCACAGCCCTCAGGCACATCAACCAAGCATGTATCCATCCATCCCAGCAAAATGCACACAGGGCTCTAAGGTTTCACCCCATGTCATCCAAAACACCCGTCCCAGGGGAGTCCACAGAGGCATCCGAACCCGCCCGCTCTCTAGTCCACTGCAGGAAGGGTTCCCAGATGTCATTGGGCCTAGATGCGGTGGGCATCGTCTCCCAGTAGTTCGTGAGTTGTGTCTGACCATATGTAACGTCTCGAACCCATGCGGCGAACGTAGGCAAGGCTCCACGGCCCCAGTGTATCGCCACCTGGCGTTTAGCGTAAAGCAGCAGCATCGCGTGCAGTTTCCTGTCAACGGGTTCGGTGTCTTTAACGTATCCCAGGAGCCCTAAAAGCGGAGTGGGTTCATCTGACCTGTGTAATATGTGATTGATGGCCTCAAAGATGCTCGACCAGTACTCATCTAGCTTTGGGCAGCTCCACGCCACATGGAGGAAGGACGCGTCTGCTCCACCACACTTCCAGCATGAAGCGTCAGTGCGGATTCCCATGCGATGTAGCAGCACTGGTGTGCGATAGTACCGGTGCAGGAATTTAAAATGGACCAGTCGTAGCCTATAGTTCGGTGACAGCGCCGTGAGCTGCTTACAGCAGTATTCCCACACGTCATCTGTCAGGGTCCCGTCCAGGTCTGCGGCCCAAGCCTGTTTGGCCATAGGCACGGTGAGCGGGGCCTGCTCCTGCATGCAGTTGTACAGTCTAGATACCAGTTTCGCGGGGGAGGGTCGTGACAGCAAGTTCTGAAGGGCATCCAGTTGCGGAGGTTCCTCGGGGAATTGAGGCCACATCTTCTTGCAGGACTCCCGGAGAGAGTGATACAGAAGCGCGTCCGAGAACGAGGTAGGCTGGCCGTCCTCACGGACACCCAACGCTCCAAACGTCCCATCAGGGTAGATGTCTGCGAAAGTGGTCACCCGTCTCCCCTGGAGCGTGATGGTATCTCCCCTAGCGCAAAGGCAGGGCAGCATCGGATTGCTTCGCAGTGGAATAGCCGGCGCATAGAGCAAGGGAAGGCCCGCCCTCCGACTTAACTCCTTCCAGGACCAGCGGATCATCTCAACGGTGTCTACCTCCTTCGAGGGGCGGGAAACCTTACCATACAACGCCACCCGAAGTGGCAACGGGGCAACCGCGGCCAATTCCACCGCCACATGCGGCTGGTAGGGGGTGGGGAATACCCAGAAATGCAAGAATTGAGCCTGAGCGCACAGCGAGTATAGCTTTAGGTCAGGCGACCCGAGGCCCCCTTGTCGCATCGGGAGTGTAAGCAGAGCCCAAGAGGTCCTCGCCTGCCTCCCAGCCCACACCAGAGATACAAGTAAGGAGCGGACTTGTGCATGGAAGCATGCAGTCATGGGTAACGGAAGATTAACGAACAGATATAGGAATTTCGGGAGAACTACCATTTTCGCCAGTGCAACCCTCGCAACCAGGGACAGGGGAAGTTTGTTCCAGACCTCCACCCTCCGCTCCAGCCAGTCGACCGTTCTGCCGAAGTTGAGAGACCATAGTTCCTGCGTGTCCCGACTAATCCAGATACCTAAGTATTTGACCGCGTCAGTCTCCCAACGCAGGGGGTAGTCCGAAGGAGGTTGAGCTGTCTCGTCAGTTAGAGGGAATGCAACTGACTTGGACCAATTTATAGACACGCCCGCCAGACCCTCGAAACGTACAAATTCTCGGAGCAGTGGATTCAAATTCTCTGCGGGGCTGTTAACATACAGAGTGACGTCGTCTGCATAAAGAGAGATCAGCAGACTACGAGAGCTGAAGCTTATCCCTCTCGCCGTGTGGTGTTGGCGTATTCTGGCCGCCAGTGGCTCCATCGCAATAGCAAAGAGGAGGGGCGACAGTGGGCACCCCTGTCTAGTCCCCCTGGAGATGGGAAAGGGTTCGGACACCAGGCCATTCACTCGTACCCGAGCTCGAGGTTTGTCATATAGCAATTTGATGAGAGTAATAAAGTTACGACTGAAGCCCATCCTGCCCAAGACACGAAACAGGTACGGCCACACTAACTAATCGAACGCCTTAGTCGCGTCTAGGAACACGACTGCGGCCTGGACGGAGGTGTGGAGATAATGTAGGATGGAGAAAAGTGTTCTGAGGTTGTGCGAAGTGGCACGGCCAGGGATGAATCCTGATTGGTCCGGGAGAGCGATGATTGGCAGCATCGGCTGTAATTTGTCTGCAATGATCTTGGCAAAAATTTTAGCGTCCACATTTATGAGAGAAAGGGGACGATAGGAGTCCAGGTATAATTCGTCTGTGTCGGGTTTTAATAGGGTGACAATGAGTGCCTCGTGCATGGAGTCTGGGAGGGAATTCAGCTCCAGCGCCTCTACGAATACTGAGTGCAGTTTCGGGGCCAGTTCTTCAGCATACGTCTTGTAAAACATTGTGGTTAGGCCATCTGGGCCAGGAGCTTTATTAGCAGGCATGCTCTTGATAACCTGAGCTATGTCTTGGACCGAGACAGGCAGGTCCATGTATTGTCTATGGTTGTCATTGAACCAGACAAGGGCTATAGAGTCAAGAAAACCGTCCAGGGAAGTCGGAGCAGCAGAGTGTTTGGACGTGTAAAGGGAAGCATAAAAATCGGCGAAGGCATTCAGCACCGCCTCTTGGCCCGTGACCCGTGTCCCCTCACTATTATTGATAGTGTGTATATAGTGTGCCTGAGCCTGGGGGGCAATCAATCTAGCTAGTGTCCTGCTCGGTCTATCACCTTCCCCATATCTGCGGGCTTCGGCCTGTTTCCCTAAGAACTTCACCTCCCTCTGCGCCTCCTCGTTGAAGTCCAACAGTTTTGCCTTAAGACTACCTGCAATAGCCAACGTCGGGTCTCGGCAGAAGGCCAGGTCCAGATCCTTAAGTTCTTGCTCTAGCTGAGCCAGTGTCCGACGTATGGTATGTAGCACCCCTGCCTGCCGAGCTATACACTGGCCCCGTATTACCGCCTTAAAAGCGTCCCACACCACGGCCTCAGAGGAGGCCGAACCCTCGTTTTCTGCAAAGTACTTGACAATGTCATCCCTAATTTCTTCCGTGAACACCTGATCTGTAAGGGCGTGGGGTGGCAGCCGCCATGAAAACGCCCTAGGAGCCACGTTGGGTATCCGCAGCTCTAGCATGCAGGGGGCGTGGTCCGAAAGCGACCTAGCCTGAATATCCACCTCCCCCACCCATGTAGCCACCTCAGGAGACAGCAGCCAAAAGTCCAGGCGGGACCAAGCGTCATGATGACACGTGATACAGGTCCCCGTTCTCTCCCCAGGGTGACGAAGTCTCCACACATCAGTCAGTCTCCCCTCTTCCATCACATCTAGCAACGCCTGCCTCGCTTTCGCATGCGTAGGTCTACTAGCACCCCTTCTGTCCCAATCATCGTCCAACACTACATTGAAATCCCCCCCCACCACTATCAGGTTACAATCAAGCAACACAATTTGCGCCCAAACATTGCGAAAAAATTCAGGATCGTCCACATTTGAGCCATATATAGCGGCCAGAACCAGCGGCCTACCCTGCAATGAGCCATGCACTAGTACATAACGACCCTCCTTATCCAGTAAACAATTATGTTCTCTCCAATCCAACCCTTTCCGTATGAGGACAGCCACCCCCCGGGCATAGTTAGAGTATATAGCTGAATATACATGCGACCACCTGTGATGTTTCAGCCTGGGCGATGGGGTCGAGTTGATGTGAGATTCTTGCAACAAACAAATGTCTACATTGTGTCTGGTCAACATATTATGCATCAATCTGGCTTTTTTATAGTCCCCAAGGCCACGAATGTTCCAAGTCCACAATTTAACTCCCCCCATGCCTGTGGCACATCCAGGGTGACCAGGCCGCCGCCCCGCTCCCCCCCCACACAAACAGGCCCAGATCGCCGCACACTCCCGCGCAGTACAGTCGTGAGAAGATAGATTGCAACGCGCTCCACCAGCACCGGTAACCAAACACTCAACATCCCCCCCCAACCCCCACCCACGCCAACCCCCCAATCAGGTTGCGCTAGAATCCCATTCGTGCTCTGAATCGCACTTGAGACAACTGAGAACAAAAACAACGGGAGATACCCCATGGGGCGAGGTGCTCCTAGCTGACACCCCTGAATACACAGGGTGGCTGCACACTGAAGGATATCCGCGACATCCGAGGGGTGCCCAGCAGCATGGATCAAACAGTACTGGAGTTGTGTGCCGTCCAATACGCCTCAGACCTGTGACACAGTCAACAACCAAGACCCCCCCAGCATGAGTAGGCCAGCTCCAGCAGTTCCAGCAGTGTCCTCCATTCCACGTCTCGAGGGAACCAAACAATCCAGCAAATGTCAGCTTTAGTTGAAAGGGGCAGCACAGACCCCATTACCCTCAGTCCCTCAATCATTGTCGCTCATGCGGGCCGCGTCCTCCTCCAACCTCGGCGATTTGCGTCTGGCACCGGGGCCACTGATATGTTTAGCAAACTTTAAGGCTGACTTAGCGTCAGTGAAGAAGTGAGCAGTTCGTTCATGGAAGATTTTCAATTTGGCTGGGTATAACAAGGAGTATTGGACTCCGGCCTGCATCAGGAGTTTCTTCGCAGGTATGAACTCTTTTCTGGCAGCCTGGACGAGGGGGGTGAAATCAGGGTAAAATGAGATATGATTCCCTTTATGGATGATCTTGCCTTTTTCACGGGCCATCTGTAGGATGCGGTCCCTGTCCTGAAAATTGAGCAGCTTGGCCAATATAGGGCGTGGAGTGGCGCCTGGTGGTGGTTTCTTGCCCAGTGTCCTGTGCGCCCTCTCCACCGTGAATACCTGGGACAGGTCCGGGTCAAACAGCTCATGTAGAAGATCAGTCACAAAGACCTCCATCTTTCCGGTGTTGTCCGTCTCCGGAATGCCCGTAATTCTGACGTTGGACCTCCTGGAGCGCGCTTCTAAGTCGTCCGCCTTGGCTCGCATGGACTCCAGTTCGCGCTCAATGTTGTTTATGTGGTTTTTCGCCTGCTGCTGAAACTCGGCACATTCGGTATGTCTGTTTTCTAGGCAGTCTAGCCTCGTTTCGTGTACGTCCACTTTGGACTTGACCGCCTCTAGCTGTGTGGCCATAGCATCCAGCTTTGCGTCGATACTCTTCAAGCTAGATCTGACCTCCAGCATTAAAGCGCCAAAATCAATTTCAGCTGCAGGGCTCTTGGGAGGAGACGACGCGGCTCCCGTGTCCGCTGTTTGTTGCTTGGCCTTCTGCTTTTGGTCAAATGTCAGTTTGGGCTGTTTCGCATCCTTCGTGCCCCCCATCTCGGACACGCGTGGGACGCGGTGTGCAGGCTGTGGTATGAAGCACTCACCGGTGCGCCGCACAGGCCACCCTTTAGGACCGGCAGGCACAGTTCGAGTCGTCGCAAGAGAGAACTGGGGGGTCAGCAGCCCCTAACCACGGTGGGCTGCCCAGTGCCCTTCGGTGACCCTTCCAAGTTCCCCCCACGATCTCCGAGTGGAGGACAGAGCGCGGGAAAGGCTCTGGCAGGATCAGGCTGAGGTTTTTAGTTCGTTTCTGTGCCCGGGAGCGGGGCTCCTATTATCAGGGCAAGATCGACACCTTCACGCCAAACGGCGATCTGCAGGGGCTCAGGGGCATGCCAAGCAAGGGGCTCTCGCAGTGTAGGCTTTAGTGCGCCATGGGTCCGCAGCTTCTCCTCTATTGACCCGGCCGCACCGCAAAATGGCGGCGTCGCGCTTCTGCCTCAGCCCCGACCTTCCCCCGATCCGTTACCTCTGTCCAATGGCCGCTCCGCTCCCTTCCTCCGTCCACAAATGTTTCCGCGTAGCGGCCGCCGGCAGCTCCCAGCCCCGCGCCAAGGGCGCCAGAGTAGTCCCCTCTCCGCCGATCTCCTTTGGCCCAGCAATCCCCGAGGTCCGGCCAGATGTCACCGCCGCCTCGGGCTCCACAGCAGCAGGCGGGCTCTAGTGTGCGGGCCGGCGCCACCCGCGGCCGCCAGGTCTCGTCGCGCAGCCACCCGCGAGCGGCAAGGATTCAGTCGATCGTGCCTCCGGACTGCCGCATCAATTACACACAGAAGCCGGGCCCCTCGGTAGCGCTGTGAAGGATAATCAAGGATTTATTCGTGTGCAGCCGGCGGAGCTCGCTCAAAGAGCGGCCATCTCGCTGCCCGGTTAGCCACGCCCCCCCGGGAGAGGCAATATTTAATATAACCCCTTTGGTGCCCAACACCTTCCCCAAGTTGGTTTAGATTGGAGTGGGAATATTATATATTACCACTTTAGTGTTCCACACCTTCTCCACATCGGTTTAGGTTGGAGTGGGAAAAGTAAATGTCACCCATTTAGTGTCCAACACCTTCCCCAAGTTAGTTTAGATTGGAGTGGAAATAGTAAATGTCACCCATTTAATGTCCAACATCTTCCCCAAGTTGGTTTAGATTGTAGTGGGAATAATACGTCACCCATTTAATGTCCAACACCTTCCCCCAAGTTGGTTGAGGTTGGAGTAGGAATAATACATCACCTTTATAGTGTCTAAGGTGTTCTCCAAATTAAGAATATTAAAAAGATGTCACACATATTTCGACATTTTTATTTTTTTACAATTGAAATTTATTGCATAGTTTTACGTTTTAAGAAAGATATTTCTAGAGTAAAAATAACAGCAATTATAAAGTGAATTAAATAAAATATTGCTTGTTAGTTTTCAATTGTAAAAAACAGAAGTAAATCAGAGTTTGTATATATTTGTATAATGTACATTTTCAAATAGTATTTTTCATTAATGAAATTCTTTTTTTTTAAATACATAAGGGCTTATTACAATGTCGGGCGGATCACCACCGCCGGGCCGGCGGTGGCCTTTCGCACCGCAATCGTAACCTTGAAAACTGCCGATCAGATTATAATGGCGGTGTTGACCGCGGTGGTGTGAAAATCCGCCGCTGCTTTTCCGCCGGAAGCAATCTGCCCAGACGGAGCTGGACTGCTAAAATGGTGCCTAGCTTTTTCCACCGTCCGGATTAGGATGCATGCGAAAGCCAGCTTTTCCGCGGCGGTCTCTCCGCTATGCAAAGGCTGGCAGGGATTGTCATTGGGGGCCTGTTGTGGGCCCCCCTCATGTTGTGGGTGCACTGGGGGGGGTCACTGCACCAAGTGGAATGCACAACATGCTTGTTTTCGCGACGCAGCGGTGCTGCTGCCAGCACCGCCAGCCACAATGTTAAAGCTGCCGAATCCAACCGTTGTGGTGGCAGGCCCATCATATTACAACGGGCGGGACCGCCGCACGCATGGCGGTCGGATCCAATCTCCCCTATGGTGGCGGCCAGAAAAAGTCTGACCGCCATCGTAATGGGCCCCATTGTTTTAATATTACTTACCATATCCTTCATGCTGTCTGCCAATCCAAGTGTCTTCAAAATAGTCCATTAGAGGACTAAGTTTGCCTTCATTTTGTTGGTAGAAAGGGCTTTCTATTAGTAAGTTGTAGTGGTTAGCTACATCTGTGGCAGGGATGTAGGCTAGTGCTTTCATTTTTTTTTATTTCGAAAGCGAATTGGCTGTTAGTGGAGTATTATACAACTAGGGCCTCATTCTGGCATCGGCTATCCATTAGCCGGACTGTCAATGCCACAGTCGCCAGACCACCACAAAGGCTCGGTGTTCAGACCGCCGTAAATCTTGTAATCTAGCGGTCAGACCGCAACCACAGGTAAAGCCGTCCTAGGACTGCCATATCATGATAAGGCCCCTAGTGTAGATTTTTGCAGGTGTTTCCATATACTTTGATCAAAGTGATAGTAACAGTCTTGTATTGCATGGCTGTAGAGGGTGTATTTTTTAGAATTGATTGAATCGTGGCTAGTTCAAAGTCTATGAATATTTTTGGGGGTTGTAGTTTTTTGTTTTGTATAGTTTAGGAGTTCATAGAAGGTGCTGCTTTGTTTGTTTGGTAGTAAAGCATATATGAAAGGGATATTTATGTGGGTGAATGGTTTGGGACACATTTTGAAGGTCCCATCCATCATCCAGGTTTGATATTAGGTAAGGTTCGTTAAGTTGCTTGCTGTAGAGAAGATTAGAATGTGTTGTTCATTATGTAGAGTGTCATGTAAAGCGAAAGGTTTCTCATTCTTGTAATTGTTAAATGGTCAGGTATTATATGTCTTAGTATGTTTTAGAGGCTGGTAGGGGTATCGCTTGTGGCGCTGTTAGTGTGTGCAGTTAAGCGTTTTAAAGTGGATATAGGTGACAATTGGCTTGTTATGTGTATGGGTACTTTGGGCAGTATGTCTTTAAGTATTTTGATTATGGGTCCTGGGAGCTAGTGCTTGCCTCTCTTACATCTTGTAAGATTTCTCTAACTTCTTTTTTTGTCACATTTTGGGAATGAATGTGCTCTTTTACATTAATTACAAAAATTATCTTGTGTAGTTGCCCTCCCGTAATATTAATTTGAATAGCATTTAGTAAATTTCCAGTTTATAGTTTTTGTTGCTGAAATTTCTTGCCTATAGGTGTAGCCTATGTGATTTAATGATTGCTTTCCTTTCTGTGAAGTGATAAATTTGGTGGCTTCTGTCATTGTATCTGTACGTAATTCAATAGTATAACCATATATTACAATATAACTTTTGCATGTTTGTTATTAATATGTTAAAAAATGCAGTTACTTGTAATTTTGTTACTTTTGCACGGTTTTGCAGCTTCTCTTTTGAGCTCGTTTTATTGTGGAGAGGGTGCTTATTTTGCTCTTGAAAGAGAAAAAAGTTAGATCAATTAAAAATTGTATTTTGTTGCTTTTGGCGAGGTTTAGGGAGTTAGTTTTGTTTTTGGTCGGTGTTTGGGAGAGTTAATAATTCATTATTTATGCATACTAACTTTATTAATGTTCTTGATACTTTGCTATAGTTGATATTTTCAGGCAATTTGTGGTTTGTAAGTTGTTTTTTTTTCTTTTAGGCAGTCTTTAGAAAAAGATGAAAGTTACAGTGTGTTGCTATTTATTTGTTAAATTATAATTTTTAGTTTAATAACAGTTAATTTTAAGTTTAAATATGAGTATTAATTTAGTTGTTGAGATGTATTATTTCGTTTTTAATCATTTATTGTGAGAATCTGACAGTTTCGTCCTCTTGCAGTGTTTGCCATTTTTGAGTATTTAGTTGTTTTGATTAGTATGCCTTTTGTCTTGTTGGTTCAATTGTTTGATTTTATTGGTTAAAGTTGTTTAAAGTGTTATTTTATTGGTTGATTAAGTATAGTTTGATTTTTTTTCAGTTAAGATATTGTTTGGTTTGCTAGCTTATGTTTTCTTTATGTAGTATAATGTGTAGTTTGTATTTTTTATTTATGATTGTATTTATTTTTATCTTTGCGTTTAAATGTTTAAAGTTAACGCTTTTGCTATTTTTTTCTTTATGTGTTTTACGTTTATGATTTTTTTGAGGGTGAATGTTTACTTTTTGGTTGATGTAACATAATTTCAATTAACTATAGATGGCTTATTACAAGTTTTGTTTTTATTTGGAGTAATTGCTTTATGTTAAATTGATTTTTGGTGTATTTTTAAAGTTGTATTAGATATGTTGGCAATGATATTGTAGTCGATATTGTGGGACTTGATATATTTTACATGTTATATGTTTATTTATAGGTGACAATATTTGTGTTTTTTATATTTTTGTTATCAATGTATGTAAAGATATGTGTTTTTAACAATGTTGTTTGTGATTTTTATAGTTAGGTATACACAGTCAATAGTTTTGTTCTCAATATTTTATTTTTGATATTTGTGTATTTTGATATTTGTTGGATCAATATTATGTCAGTGATTTGGGGTTGTGGGCCCATTACATGGTCTGCTGTTTTTTACTGTTCAAATACCTTATATCAAAACAAACATTTCCTGCCATAAGGTCAATTTCATACCTTGCATACCACTTATATAGTATGTCTTTACAAGTCCAAAAACGACCTTAGTTTACAAGCATTTGCATACTTTTATTTTAGTGCCCAGGCCTTTTGTCTCTTCCAGTTTGACCCTGCTAAAGGTAATGAGAAGCTGGCTGACAGAGTTAAATGGAGATGTGCGAAACCGTAGAAAACATTTTTGGAAGGCATACCTTGGGTTCACATGTCACTGGAGATGCCAGTAGGAGACTGTTTCAAGGAGAAAATGTCTCATGCTTATGTGAAATTTCTCATCCACAAAATGTTACGGAAATTGACAAAATTCACATATCGAGAAATACGCACATTTCATGGGTGTAATGCAGAGTTTACACATTTGTAAGTTCTATATGAACTGAGATTTGTCGATATAATATTTGGAATGTTGAACGGTCCTACTTCTGTAAGTAAATTACTGCTTAGGGTGCAGGGTTTACTGTATCTCAGTCATCGGGTATTATCATCAAATAATTCATCTATATAACAATTAATCCTTACATTTTTAGTACAGTCAATAAAGAGAATTGGTGTGAGTTTAAAGGTTTTTTTTTCAATTTTTCAGGTATCTCAATTTTATTATGTAGGATTAGTCTTTTAGGCATTAGTATTAGAATTGAACATAGTCCAATAACTGATATTTCAATATAAGGTCAAATGATACATTAGTCAGAATGATAGTACTTATTGTTATAATGCAGCAAGCGTGTTCCATAAAGGAAATTGCCAAATCTAAATGTAGGCCCCGATTACAATGTCATTGGGATACTGTCCTGAATGAATTAGTTCCGGACTAGTTTTCAAACAAATCGGGTCCTGTGAGTCCGGGCGACCGATTACGATGCCTTCCAACATCGTTCGGTCGGACTCGCATTGACTTCAATGGGAGCCTGTGTTCCGAACATGAAGACAGGCTCCCATTGAAAAAAGGGGTGATTGGATAAAACCTTGCACCCTGTGGCGGGCACCCCATGATGCCTGCCACATTGTGCATGTTCGAGAAGGGGTACCCCCACGGGCCACATTCGGACGCTTCTGGGTGAAAGGGGATCCGCAACAGGCCCTCAAAGACCGATACCGAATGCTGTTTCGTCTCAGGCACACTGAATCAGAACAGCTCTCCGAATCGATCATCATCATCGCTCGTCCAGAAACTGTATCTTTAGAGCTGTACGAATCAGCTCTGAAAGACTCGGGCTGTCCGGATGCCTTTTAGAACCAACTCAGTCTGCTCAAACGGTTTCCAGGCATCGCAATCGGTCATTGGGAAAACTGTACTATTCGGTAGGAAACAAGGGTGCTGAATCGGATTCGACATTACCGAATTCCATCTGGAGCCCTACCTAACGACATTGGGATCGGCCCCTAAGTTGGAACAATTACGAGAAAAAGGTGTCAATTCATATACCCATATAGAGTTCTGCTGAGAGAATCAATGCACAGGTATAAAACGTTTGCATGTCAGACTGGAAAATATTCACAGTCATAAATCAGCAGACATAAGGAAATAGGCTAACTAACCTCTCATGTAGAGAAGTCTAGGAAAATAAGAGCTGAGTCCCCGGTCAGAATCGAGAAGGCAGTCAGGAATCCTGCTAGCTACTCTAGGAACAAACACTAATATAAGCACACAATATTCTATGTTGCCACATTGTTTTCCTTCTTGCTCTGAGTCCTCAAACACAATATTGGCAAACTCTTGGGAATAAGCACACTCCCCATGATTTTATGCCCATACAATAGACTTACACTCATTAGTTCTTAAAAAGTTACATTGTTGGTATTTTGCCATCCAGACTGTGTTTCTCATGAATGTTGCCTCCTCTCCTCCCAGTTAGAATTCACTATCAGTTATCTAATTGAAAACAAACATCTATTTAATAACTAACAGAAGGCTTCTGATGGCCCACCGCCCTTGGCACTCCCATGGGCCATGCCCGCAACCTCGCCATCATACTCAACGCCTCACTCACCATGACCCGACAGATCAATGCCGTCTCCTCCATGTGCATCAGCACCCTCTGCATCCTCCGCAAGACCTTCAAATGGATCCCCCTGAATCCAGAAAGACCGTCACCCACGCACTCATAACCAGCAGATTGGACTACAGAAATGCCCTCTACACCGGAATCAACAAATCCCTGCTCTGAAAACTCCAGACCATCCAGAACACCACCGCCTGGAGGCCCATAGGAATGAATGGGAAGCCATTCACTATTACCGATTCGGTAATTACCGAATCGGTAATAGGGGGAGCATATTCATGGGTGGCAGGGTGTCACATTGACACCCTGTTGCACCCCTGAATCGTGCATGTGTGCACATGTGGCGCACATACATGCCCTAAGGGCATGTATGTCTGCCACATGTGTACTTTTAAAAAAGCACAAAATTGCTTTTTAAAAGGTATTCGTTATTTACCATCAACTTGTAGTTGGTGGTAAATAACGCATCCAGAAACCAAAAATGCACTCACTTGAGTGCCCCCTACATAGGATTTCAGGATTCGGTAATTTACCGAACCGGTATTTTACCGATTTCTTAAAATTCCGAATCGGTAAATTACCGAATCCTGAAATCCAGCCACCTACATCTCAATTGCCTAAATACTGGTCGGTAACAGGATATTTACCGATTTTCGGCCGTTACCGACCGGTATTTAGGTACCTACATATGGCCCATTATGAGGCCCAGTTTGCTGCCACTCTTAATAGTAAAGAACAATTCCAGCTCCCAATCCCAGAAACCACACTGCATTTTGATAGTTCAGAGGTTGAATCCCGAGAGGTAGGGCCCCAGGTTTGGACTGTATACCGGCTGATCTGTTTTTGCATGATAAAGGAAATTGGGTAACCTATATTCGGATACTTGCCAATGCAATAGCCAGTGGCGCCCCCATTCCAGATACTTGGAGAGGTGCGGAAATCCTCCCGAATTTCAAAAAGGGGGATCGTTCCCTACCAGGCAATTATAGGCCGATAAGCCTCATAGACTCTATCCAAAAGATTGTTGCCAGGTTAGTGTTGTGCAGAGTCCAGTCCTGGATAGTAGAGAATGACATCTTGACAACGCTGCAGGCAGGGTTCCGCCCACACAATAATCTATTGGCGGGTTGTCATCATCGGAGGGGGTACAATTTTCGCGGCTTTTATTGATCTCAAATCCGCTTTTGATTTGGTCCCTCACAACAGAAAGCGGAGTGCTTTTGCGGACATGGGGATGCCATTGGAAACATTGGCAATCTTAGTTAAACTTCATGATTCTAATTATGCACAGGTTCGCTGGGGCTCGCAGGGGAATGTCACGGACAGGTTCCCTGTTTCTAAGGGTGTACGTCAAGGGTGCATATTGGCACCTACCCTATTCTCTCTATTTATTAATAGGGTTGTTCAATACTTTTCTACCTACCCAACAGATGCCCCCACAATAGCCGGCATGAAGATACCCCTGCTCATGTTCGCAGACGATACCTTGATAATTTCAAGGGCACAAAAGGAGTTGCAGTCTGCCCTGACTAGATTTGAAGAGTTCTGCTGTGATCATGAGCTTGTGGTCAATGTGGAGAAGACTAAGTGTATGGTCCCCCACAAATACAAAGCCATTAAAGGGAGTGTCTTCATGAACAACATACTTTTAGAACAGACTGATGTTTTTACATATTTGGGGATAACTTTAGGTAGGAAATTACAGTGGAAGCCACAAATTGATTTACTGGCTCTAAAGGATGCCCAGTTAGCTGGTGTACTTACAAAAGAGCTAAGGCTTTCACAGACTAAGCCAATAAGCCCCGCCCTAAAGATCTATAATTCCAAGATCAGTACCTCTATACTCTATGGTGCTGCACTTTGGGGCTTTGATGATTTATCACCCTTGACTACAGCTCAAAACAAATTTGTGAGAGCTATAACAGGCCTCCCGCAGTCAACACCGCTTAAGCCCCTTTACTCAGATTTGGGCTACCATACTATAGAGGACATAGCACGCTACAGACCGTTAGCATTCTGGAGAAGGCTATGGTCAACCCCTGAGTTGTCTGCCTATGCCGAGGCGTTATCTGATGTTCGGGGGCAGACCGTTCATGTAAGATCGCCTGGCTATGTAAGATAAAAAGTTAATTGATCAATATGGGGTTGAGCAATTTGTGGGAAGTTCCAGCAAGTGGCACATTCCCCTCGAAAAAAGATTTCAAGGCAGCGTATTGGAACATGGTTAAGACCAATCAGTTTTCATCTACTTTGGGGCATACCTTGTCCGGGGCATTCTTGGAGTTTAAACAAGATACTGAGTTTGAATGTTAATGGGACTTTATCACTAAACCAAGTGACAGGAAGTTGTTCCACCAATTTAGGGTGGGTTCCCTCCCAATAAAATCATTTACAAGTAGATGGCATTCCTTGACGGATGATAAATGTAATACATGTCCAGCTCATATTGAAACGTTAGCATATATTTTATTTGTATGCTCAGCTTACAAGTTACCAAGAAATAAATGGTTGAGACCTATATGCTTGAATTTGGGCACAAGGTCTGGTATCGAGGCGCTATGGATCTTGAAGACCAACACACGTGAGCCTATAGTAATTGCTGTAGCTAAATGTTTGAGCTGGATGTGGGGCATCCGAGCCACTACAATGAGGGTACTCTAATTCTTGTAAGTCCCAACTTATGACTCTAACCTCAGTGGATTGGCATTGTAAGTTCACTCCCAGTATGGGTGGTTGGCATTGATTCCCAAATCAGGCGTATGTCTTGTCTTTTGCATCAAAGAGGGGGTAATTAGGATTTGCCAATAGTTGTGTATATATTTGTACATTGTGTATTATTGCCTATGCATTTTACCTATACCTTTTTTATTAACTTTTAACGTTTTTAATAGGATGTATTTTTTATATATTATGAATTCCCTCAGTCATTTTTTGTATTGCGTCTTTAATGATTATGACAATCGAAATAAAGACTATATTGACTTGACTTGACTTGATGCTAAATGTGCAGTAAGTTGATTTTCATGCATTTGGCCTGCATGTTCTACTTGTTGTAAAAGTGGTATTCTCTCACGGAAAATATACATTCCCACATCACACTTTGCTTTAGAGAACCATCAGAAAGCTGGTGATAACGTCACACATTTAAGGCCATCATTATGAGTTGTCCCTCAAATCTGGGTGTAATACTGGACAAGGTATCGGTTCTGGGGACTTGCAAATGATCTCTCTATATAATGCAATGGGGAATAGCATGTGCAAATTGTTTTCATAGCGCCAATTCAAACATGTTTTTTCCAGAAGTTAGGACTATTTTACAACCACATGTCCACCTGCTTTTAGCAAATGAATAGGTGTCTACAAATACCACAGGATACAACTCGAATTGAGGGCCTGTATTCGAAAACAGACGTAAAAGACTTTTCTGCATATTATACTCCATTTAAATGTAACTTTTCTGTAATGATACAATGCTGGTTGCAGTATTGCATTTACCAAGCAATAGTATTGCCACAAACATTCTGACGTTCTCTCAGTGACCTCCAAAATCTTTTCCAATATGCTAATAAATAATTGACTGCTTTCAAAGCTATTGTGTGAGGAAGGGGCTAGAAATAAACCCATCCAAAACCAAATATATGTCCATAAACCCCCAAAAGTCCTTTAGGAAAAATTTGTTTTTAGATAATCAAAAATTGGAACATGTGGGGAGCTTTAACTATTTAGGATTACTGTTGGACAATAACTTTACATGGAAAGGGCAGCTGGAAAAAAGCAACCTATCCTTTAAACAAAATTCAATGCCTATTTTAAAAGTGCACGGCGCAAGCTATTCTAAAGCTATTACGCCGGCACTTGAGGTATTTAAAGCGAATATGCTAATAAACAATTTATGGCTTTTAAATGTTATACATGGAAACTTTATAATTTGCAGGTTGTAGTGTAAAAGTTTGTGTTTTGTCGCCCCGCAGGCATTTATGTCAATGTTCCAGATACTCACACAGGAGGGATGGGTGGATGTCATGGATCAAACTCTTAATGCTGTTGGACACATGTGGGCACCCGTAGTTGCAATCTACTTCATCTTATATCACCTCTTTGCCACACTGGTAAGTTTCACTCAAGGTTCCAGCTAACATTCCTAGACGAATGCAACCATTAATTGCTTGCTTCTAAGTTGTAACTTGGTCCATTTGGTGATTCAAGCACTTGTGAACCATGTCGAAAGGAGAGCACTAGCAGATAAGGACTTACATCACCTTTCTCGGGGATTGTGGAAAATGTGTAATTGTGTCTTTGCACTAGGGTGGGCTTTGTCAATGGCATTCCACTTTTTTGTGAATGATACTTCCTGCTTCATTTATCCGGTTTATCATGTTTTGGGTATATGTGTCAAGGTAGAAGCAAGGGAAACCCTTCGGATTAACATTGTTATGGTAAAGAAACTTTGGACAATTCATGGAGAGAAGACCAGGAATGTTATAGCTTTTACAGAGTACTCGTTTATACATTTTAAAACATTTCCTCGAGGGAACAAGAAGACACAGTAGATTCTGCATCTAGCGCCATCTATGGGTGTGTGTTAGCTGCCTCATTATTAATAAGAGGGCACACTTGCTTCAAAATCCACACTAAAGTTTGTTCACGAGTGTGCAGCACTTCAAAAGTGAGTGGCCTGGAGAATAACTCATATTCTATCCCCCTTTCTGATGACCCGGAGATATGTCGAAAAGCCCAGAGGATAGTATTGTTTGAAATGTTAGAGCAGTGGACTTTGATGGTCAAATTAATCTAAGGATAGAAGTTAAATAACTTTGCAAAGCGTACAAAAATGTAATTTATTTCACAGAGTTTTATGTAGTGCGAACTTAACCCGAAGGTATCGGGTATCGGAGCGCTTTACTTAGCACCAGTTGCGTTACATGAGGACACATTCATTTTTGTTAGCCACGGGGAGATTAAGTGATTTGCCCAGAATCACAGGACCAGGGCCGGACTGGCCGTAGCGGGCACCGGGCAATCCCCGGTGCGCCGCACGGGTGGGGGCAGGTTTTGGGCCCACAGGGGCCGTTTTTGTTATAGGGCCGTTTTTGCAGCATTGCTGCAAAATCGGCCCTGTAACAAAATCGGCCGAAAACCGGCCCTGGCAAAGAGCTCGGCGGCAACCCAGGGGGCCGCCAAGCTCTTTGCCAGGGCCGGTTTTGGTTCCCAGTCCGGCGCTGCACAGGATGTTCAGCTTCATTGCAGAGACTTGAACCCTGGTTCCCCAGATTCAAGGTCGACCGCCCGCCCTACCCCTTAGGCCAACTCCTGCCATCTGCCGAGATATTTCTCTGGATTTCATCTGCTTCATGTTTAACGTTTGTACCACCACAGTTGTGTTTCACTACATTAGAGAGGGGTCACAAGCATACACTGCTTGATTCAGGACAACTCTGTCTAATAACCACAGTATTGCACACCAACCCTGGACTGCTTTGGAATTGCAGGGCCTTATGCACTTTACAGTCTAATGCACAGCGAGCTTCAGGGCACATGACAGGTTGTACACATGCTCATGTTAGCCAGTTATGGAGAAATATAAAGTGATATTTTAAATCTTGAACGAATAAAAAATAACTAAGCAAAATGGAGAATTCAGCAAGGTAAGTTAGAGAAACAGAACAGTGAGAGGAGCAAAAAAGCAAAACAATTGTATGGCATTCCAACGTCAGAAAGCGCTTTAATTCAACAATCACTTCACCTTACAGTGATAAAGTTGTGAAAAATGGCCCTGTTCTCATTTTCATCTACCAAGCAGCCAGACGGACTGTGCACTGTGCGAGAAGGGGAAGCTCTACAAGACTTCTGGCTGTGACCAAGACTGGAGGCCAAGGCCTGATGGTCTCCCTGCTTGGTGAGGGGACATCACCCAGGTCACCAAGATTACGTGCCCTGGAGCACCATTGCTTGCCTGCCTGCTAAGACAAGTGTGCCCTGCCCAGGAAGATTCTCTAACCAAGGTCTGAGGTTGTGTACCGATAAGAACATTGCCTGTGTGCAGTATTGGCTTTGCCACTCTTGTATGCAGGAGAGGGACACCTTTTTCTGAGCCATATTGGAAGTGCTGTGCAGGAAGCACCAGGCTGCACCACCACAACCTGTCAACCCCATATGCCAGAGGAGTCACTGGTGAACTGATTTTGGGTGAATAGCTCAGAACTTGTGACTGCTTAAATCAGTGGCTCCTTAAGCCAGGAGGGAGCACCGTCATGAAGGCAATCACATAAGGAGAGGCTGCGCCCAGACCGTGAGTACATCGGCAACCGCACATGCCAGGAAGGGCTGCCAGTATTGCTTTAGTCAAGGGTCCGGGTTGTCGCCCGGACCTAAGGAATACTGCTGTGACCTGTGGTTTGAGCCCACACGCTGTGATGAGCACCTGACGAATTCCCGGAGTTTATCAAGATGCCATAGAGGACATCGTACCTTCTTTGGCGATCCGGTCAGGAGCCAGAACACCACACTAGCACCCCCTTGCTAGGAGGAAGAGCAACTTACCTTTGTGACTGCCGAGCAGGAGCAGCTCCGAACACTGGAACGAACGAACCAGCAGTGCTGCTTGAAAGAGAGAGACTGCGCCGCTGGGTGCTGCCGCTTCCATCTCAAGTAGCCCAACTTCGCCGTACAGGATCTGGACTCATGAGCGTCAAAAGTAGAGGGCACTCGCTGCACCACTGAACTCTGCCATACCACTAGAGCAGGTAAGACTTGAAGTGGAATTTTAGGGCCCAGCGGGACTTGTTGCTAATGGTGCAGCTGCACCATAGACAGTTTTGACTAATTCCTAAAGAGTCGAAGGGTGAATTTTATAGCATGGCCTAATAGCTTGCATTCCCTGGCTGCAACCGCCAGTGAATGGGTAATAACCCCGAACACGTTACATGAAGGAGGGTGGGGCATGGATTTGTCTGACAGCAATTAGTGCCCTGAACTCAAGGGGGATTGTGTTATTGCTTTTGAATGTCGTATACCTTTGCATGTGTAGCATTAGAAAAACCATACTTCCTTTATCTATAAAATTGAGTACTGGACTGAACATTGATTTATTGTTTGTACTGTTTTCACTTTGAGTTATGAGTCGTTTTTACTAACCTGTGACAACATCGCCCAAAGGAAGCCTTGCCTGCAAGACCACAGGTACCACTGATAGTCAAGTGAATTAGAGGAACCTGGCCCAGTTGCTCTGTATACCTAGTAGGTCGGGCCCCAGGACAAAAGGATTAGATGGCGGAATAGGTCTAATAAAATAAGTAAATAAAACCACTTATCTTGCGCTCACCGCATCGCCGAGACAGCGATGCGGGGAATGCAAGGTACGTTTTTTTGTTTATTTATTTATTTTATTTTACCTATTCGGTTGTCTGTCATCTCCCCCGCCCCACTGCGCTTACCTACACAGGCCGCCCCTGCTAAAAGGCCTCAAACACCACAGGTGGGCCCAGTAGCACTGCGTGCATTATGGTTACCTGAAAGGGGTTCTGGTAAAGAAGTATAGTTTAGGCTGTGAGCTAACGATTAAGATAATTTAACTGTCTTTACATTGAAAGGTAGTTACTGCCTCATTTAGGAGAAAGTGTTATTTAAGATATCTGCTCTTTTGATTAAGTGTTCTGACAAAGAGTTGGAGTATTGTTGTGAGTTTGACAATAGTTAGGTAGCAAGCTGTAACAGAATTCAGAGGTTATTTTGAAGATCTCTGTATTTGTGCATGGAGAATTTGAAATGCAACGAGGGGAATGAGATCTCCTGGCTTTCATCATGAAAGCTTTGCAGATTCTGTATTACCCCTGGAGTCGATTTTAATTATTGTGGTTACATGTTTTTCTCCATTGTTTCTGGTGACTTTTGGTTTTAGTTTTACTAGTGAATTGAACCACCCTGATTGTCGAGGAATTCTGTAGGCCTGTGGAAGAATTCCCTTCAAGAAAATTAGCTATCCAGAGTTATTTTAGCAGTGACATTTTTCACTTGGAAAGAGTTTAAGTCAAATGTCTTCCAGGGTGTGGTAAGCTTACTTTTGTTAGGGCCTGCTGAGGAAAATAAGATTGAAATTGATGATCTGGTGGTCACTCCGTATAATGCTGTTATTTGCTATGCTGGAGAGAAGTCCTGTCAAGATGGATATAGCATTGAGACGCTGGCATGCCGGGTGGGATTGCCCTGTGACTAGTTGATGGGAGTTGATTGCTTCAAGGTTAGTGAGAAGTGATTAGATTTGGGGTTCTTCTGGTGTGTTGTTCCAGGAACTGACATTCTTTTTATATACAGAGATTTGAGTAGGTCATTGTAATGCCCCATGTTAAGTCCAAGAGAGCATCATAGAAAGGTGAGTTGTGTGGGCGGTAGGTAGGTAGACGTGAATGAAAGAGGCGGAGAAAAGTTTAGGAGGGGTCAAGGTGGGTGAAAAATTAAAAAGTAAGGATTCTGTATCCAAGACTGAGCACTCTTTGAATCTCATAGTTGGTAAAGTGTTTTTGTATTCCACTGCTAATCCTTCACCCGATTATCCAGGCCTGATTCACAAAGCATTTTCGGAATTGGCATATTTTACACTAGATTTAGGTGTGAGTGACTCTTGTATTTCCTGATATGAGACATATTTCTCACAGAAATCATCACTTAGCACGTGCTACTCCTGGAAACTACTCGCCTGAAATTATTTGTGGTTTAGACCTGGCTTTTCAGCTGTAACTCACACCCAAGCCAGGATAAAGGCAAGCAACCTCATGCAAAATATTTGTGACCCAGCCCGCCATCTTTTTTTTTTTTAATGCAGCTCATTCTCAGAATTACATTTATAAAAGTAGTAACTTAGTATTAATATTACACCAACATTTGTCCATATCTCTGAACTGGCCAGAGGACAATTAAGAGGTGCAAGAATGCTACCGGCCAATTCATCACTGAAACTGACTTGCAATGGTTACCCATGTGCAGCACAGATTTAAAATATTTATATATCGAAATATCAGAGGTAGAGAAGGTGACATTTTTGTCAGTATTCCATTTCTAACAGTATTCTAGCAAGAATGAGACTGCTGTTATGGAATTTAAATACATCAATGATCAGGGTTCCATGGGCCCCTCAGAGCTCTGTGCCCCGGTGTCACTGCACCTGCTGCACCACTGGTAGATACCCCCCTGGTTACTGAGTAAAGCGGTGGCATGATCTTTGCCAGCACTGCTCCTTTAGTCACTGCCTTTGTCTGTGGGCTGTTTTACAGCTGTAGGTGTAGTCACACTTCCAAGTGTGCAACCCTCTGCAACTGTCCTGAGAGTATATACACAAATCTCCTCAAGAATGGTGCAGGGACGTTTGGTGTACAGTTACTTTCAAAATTTGTGAACATTGATTTACCAGCTTGCAAAGGTCATTCACTTATGCATTGGTGTGTACATACTTGTTATCTTCTTTGACTCTGATTTTACGGATTTCTTCTTTGTGAGGCTAATGAGAGTATCAGATCAATTCTGGGAGTTTTAAATATAGAAGTGACCGGTTTCATAGCTAAATTGGCCAGCGATGATGTCTACAAGATATAAAAGTGAAATAAAATTATGACCCGATGAAAAAGAATGCCAATTCCAACGTAGTTTCCCAGTATAATGTACTGGCTTTTGCAAGGTCATTACTATTCACTATGATAGCTAGCAAATATGTTAATGCCACCTATAATATGTGTTGGACCTGGTCCTTTTTGCAGGGTTATCCCCAAACGTTTTGCCTTCTTCCTATCATTTTTTTCTGACCTATTTTTGTTGGCTTTAGTATTCTGGGCACTCTACCACTGCAAGCCAGTGCTAAAGTACGTATGATCCCTAATTAAATGGTATGGGTGATTTGTTTATCCATGACAGGCGTATTTGATTTACTAGTAAGTCCCTAGTAAAGTGCACAAGGTGTGCCCAGGGCCTGTAAATCAAATTCTACTAGTGGGCTTTCAGCACTGCATGTGCCACCGAAATAAGTAGCCCAGCAAACATGTCTCAGGCTTGCCACTGCAGTGTATGTGTGTGCAGTTTTAAACTGTCATTTAGACCTTGCAAGTGCACTCACTTGCCAGTCCTTAACCTTCACTTTTACTTCATGTAAGGCAAGTCTAAGGTAGGCCCAAGGAAGCCCCGTGGGTGGGGTGCAATGTATTTAAAAGGTAGGACATGTACTGATGTGTTTTACATATCCTGGCAGTGAAATACTGCTAAATTCGTATTTCACAATGGCAAGGACTATCTCTCCCATAGGTTATCATTGAATCTACCTTGTAAGCTCTTACAAGTGTAACTTCCAACTGGGAAGAGATAGAGATTTTAAGTATGGGGTCCCTGAACTCACAGTTTAAAAGTAAATATTTTAGTGAAGTTGGTTTTTGAATTACGTGTTTTAAAATGCCACTTTTCAAAAGTGGGAATTTTCTTGCTCTAACATTCTTTGCCTATGCCTGCCTGTGGAATCCAGTCTGAGGGAGGGTGACAGTTGGGCTGTTTGTGAATTCACTCTAGATAGTCACCTTAAGGTAGCTGAGGTGTTCCCTGCATATCCTGATGGTCCATCACCAGAATGAGGGGCCTTCCTGAACTAGAATGATGAGAGGAGTTGTCAATGACACCTGAATAGGGCTGTGCCTGTCCCCACACAATTATGTTTCCACCGCCTGTGGTGTGTCTGTAGCCAGGTCAGAGAAAGGCAGGGTCTTGGGCACTACAAAAACTTTCCTGTGAAGTTTGCCTGCTTCAGAGGCAGAAACTGGTATAAGTACTGGAACTGTGACGCCATTACTTCGGAACACCTCTGAATTAGGAAGACATTCTGCTAGGAAGAAGAGCTGCATGCGGTAGGAGGGGAACTGCCAATCTGCTTATGTTTTTTGTGGTGCAGGAATGCTGCTTGCTGCTTCTGTCCTGGGAGTGAAAGGACTGGACTTTGCTTTCTACATCCTACTTTCAAGGATCTCCAAGGGCATGTGCGTGCTTGTCTCCTGTTAAGAAGTCTCAGGGCCATCAAGGACTTCGTCTGCAGCCCCTGAACTCCTCTGCTGTAATTTCTGATCTGCCAAGTGGTGCCAATTCCAGTTATGGGCCCTTGGAGGTTGTTTGGCTGTTAAAGATCCAAGAAAATCCACACATCGACTTTCAGTGCCAAGGAGCGGCCTGTGCAGTTAGGAGGGGTGGGCCGGGTTGGGGGGGATTCGACAAACGGCCACGAGGGAAAATTAAATAAATAATTTCCCCTTGTTGTGGTCTGTCGAAACCGCCACACCCAGCCCCATTGCTCTTACCTGCATGGGCCACTACTGTCAGCGCAGTTTTTTACAGACACAGCACAGTCGTACGTTTGAAAAATGAAGGAATTGCTGTGGTGCAGAAAGATCGCTGCAACTTGAGTCCTGAACACCGTGTCACCGACATCCGTGGCACATGCTCTGTCTCTGACGTGGACCCTGCTGTGCAGAAGAAGAAATCAACGCATCACCTTCTTTGTGGCTGGGAAATCGATGCAGCGCCTGTTCTGCCGCATCGAACCAGCGTGTGTGGATTTTTGATGCATCGCCCCTGTGCTCCAAGTTCTTCATCGACATGACCCATCAGTAAAGAACCAAGTCTGCGTGCCCCGAGATTGACGCATCACCTCCCCTTCACAGTAAGCAATTGACACATCATCTCCCCTCACAATAAGGAACCGACGCATCACCTCCCCTGCACTGCAGTAAGGAACTGACGCATCACCTCCACTGGCAGTAAGGAACCAACATATCACCTCCCCTGGGAGTAAGGAATCAACGCATTGCTTTTTTTCTGACTGAATTGTTTTGAACCTTTTGAAAGTGATATCTTTACTTGTGTATGTTGGATTTATGTCATTATGGTCTTGTTGCATTCAAATAGATATTGGTTATTTTTCTGAGCTGGTGTGATGTCCTTTTGTAGTGTTTTACTGTGTTACTGAGTGTGCGTTTGCATGCAAATACTTTACACTGTGCCTCAGAGATAAGCCTGACTGTTCGTGCCAAGCTACCGAGGGAGTGAGCAGGGGTTATGTTAGCTGTGTAATTCCCTTACACTGACTAGAATATAGGTCCATACTTGGACAGGGTGCAAACTTCTGCCAACTAGCCCCTTCGATGCTCATGACGGAATGGTTCCGTCATGAGCATCGGTGCCCCTGTGCTCATGACGGAACCATTCCGTCATGAGGCCAGGGGCATGAAATCGCTCTGTTGCAGACAGCAGAGGGATTTCTATTTAATCCTTTTGACCTTGGGAGCTGGGGAAGAGCTTCCCCAGCTCCCGAGGCCCCCACCCTGGTTTCTGTGCAATGAAGATCAGCGCGCACTTCGCGCTGTCTTCATTGCACAGAAACCGAAACTGAAATGAGCCTTTAGGCTCATTTCAGTTTCACTTTCTATGTGAAAAGGGGGCTATCTCAGCCCGCCGGGCACGTAGAAAGACGGGAGAGGTATCATTGGAACGGGCCAATGGTACCCCTCCCCAGTGGATCTCTGCTTGGGGATCGCCCCAGGAGGGCGATCCCCAAGCAGGGATCCACCCACTAGACACCAGGGAGGGGGGAGCGGCCCCTTGGGCAAGGGCCTTCGCTCCCCCATACAAAAATTGGCGAAATGCAGTCTTTCTGCCCCCCCCGGGGGGCAGATGGGGCAGTAGCCGCCAATCTGCCCCCCGGGGGGCAGAAAGCACACTAAACACCAGGGATTTGTTTGGGTGCATTTTTTGAGGGTGGGGGCTGCCCAAAATGGGCACGCCAATGCCCCCACCACCATTACAGCCTTTCTGCCCCCCCGGGGGCAGAGGAGGGCAGTAGCCCCCAATCTGCCCCCCAGTGGGGCAGAAAGCCCACTAAATGCCAGGGATTTTTTTTGCACCATTTCTTTTAGGGTGGGGGCTGACCCCACCCCACCCCCACCACCGTTACAGCCTTTCTGCCCCCTGGGGGGCAGATGGGAGCAGTAGCCCCCAATCTGCCCCCCTGGGGGGGCGGAAAGCCCACTTGATGCCAGGGATTTTTTTGGGTGCATTTTTTTAGGGTGGGGGCTGCCCAAAATAGGCACGCCAATGCCCCCACCCCCCACCACCATTACAGCCTTTCTGCCCCTCCGGGGGGTAGATGAGGGCAGTAGCCCCCAATCTGCCCCCCCGGGGGGGGCAGAAAGCCCACTTGGCACCAGGGATTCCTTTTTGCGCCATTTATTTTATGGTGGGGCTGCCCGAAACGGGTATGTCAATGCCCCAACCCCCGCCACCATTACAGTCTTTCTGCCCCGGGGCATTATCCCCCAGTCTGCCCCCCCGGGTGGTCAAAAAGCCCACTCGACGCCAGGGATATTTTGGGGCAAATCTGAATTAGGGTGGGGGCTGCCTATAATGGGCATGCCAATGCCCTCACCCCTCCCCCACAAAATTTACAGCCTTTCTGCCCTCCCTGGGGGGCAGATGGGGGCTTTTGTCCCCAATCTGCCCTCTGGGGGGGGCAAAAAGCCCAGTAGACACCAGGGATTTTTTGGGCAAATTTTAATTAGGGTGGGGGCATTGGCATGCCCATTTTGGGCAGCCCCCACCCTAATTAAAATTTGCCTCAAAAACTCCCTTGCATCTTGTGGACTTTTAGCCCCCCTTGGGGGCAGATGGGGGCATTAGCCCCCAATCGGTCCCGCCGGGCGGGCAAAAAGCCCATTAGACGCACGTTTTTTTTTAGGGCAAATTTGAATTAGGGTGGGGCTCCCCAAAACGGGCATGCCCATGCCCCCACCCCCTCCCCCGCAAACATTACAGCCTTCCTGCCCCCCCTGGGGGGAAGATGGGGCATTAGCCCCCAATCTGCCCCTGGGGGGCAAAAAAGCCTACTAGACGCCAGGGATAATTTTGTTCAAATTTTTATTAGGGTGGGGCATTGGCAGGCCCGTTTTTGGCAACCCCCACCCTAATTAAAATTTGCTCAAAAAAATCCCTGGCATCTAGAATGCTTTCTGCCCCGCCGGGGGGGTAAAAAGCCCTCTAGACGCCAAGGTTTTTTTGGGGGCAAATTTGAATTAGGGTGAGGGCTGCCAAAAACAAGCCTGTCCATGCCCCCACACCCTCCCCCACAAAAATTGCAGCCTTCCTGCCCCCCTGGGGAGAAGATGGGACAGTAGCCCCCAATCTGCCCCCCGGGGGAGCAAAAAGCCCCCTAGTCGCCAGGGATTTTTGGGGGCAAATTTGAATTAGGATGGGGGCTGCCCAAAACAGGCGTGCCCATGCCCCCACCCACTCCCCTGCAAAAATTACAGCCTTCCTGCCCACCCTGGGGTGCATATGGGAGCATTAGCCCACAATCTGCCCCCCTGGGGGGGCAAAAAGCCCTCTAGACGCCAAGGTTTTTTTGGGCAAATTTTATTTAGGGTGGGGGCATTGGCATGGCCGTTTTGGGAAGCCCCCACCCTAATTAAAATGTGCCCAAAAAACTCTCTGGCGTTTAGTAGAGTTCAGCCTCCCTGGGTGGCAGATGAGGACATTAGGCCCCAATCTGCCCCCCGGGGGGGCTAAAAGCCAACTAGACACCAGGGATTTTTTGGGGCAAATTTTAATTAGTGTGGGGCAGCCCAAAATGAGTATGCCAATGCCCCCATCCGCAACAATTACAGCCTTTCTGCCCCCCCTGAAGATGCGGGCAGTAGCCCCCAATCTGCCCACCCCGGGGGGCAAAAAGCCCACTAGACGCCAACGATCACTCTGGCAAAGTGCCTAGCTGTAGTTTTTTAACCCTAGCTCTGCCGGCACCTAGGGAAACCTACCAAACCCACACATTTCTGAAAACTAGACACCTAGGGAATTCCAGGGAGGTATGGCTTGTGTGGATCTCCCAACGTTTCCTTACCCAGAATCCTCTGCAAACCTCAATTTTAGCTGAAAAAATCACTTTTTTCACACGTTTTTGTGTGGGAAAGTTGTGGCATCACTGGGCTGACACAAATTTCCTACCACCCAGCGTTCCCCCTGGTCTCCTGATAAAAATGGTGCCTCACTCGTAGAGGAGGTCCAAGTACCCGCAACAGGCAAGGGCCCAAAGCGCATTGAGGCGACATAAAAATTGCCTATCACCAAACAACCTGGTTTTGCAAGGGCGGTCGCCTGGGTTTTTGGCTCGTGCTCGGTGGCCATCTAGGGAATCCTACCAAACCCATGCATTTCTGAAAACTAGACACCCGGGGGATTCCAGGGATGTATGGCTTGCATGGATCCCCCAACGTTTCCTTACCCAGAATCCCCTGCAAACCTCCATTTTAGCTGAAAAAATAACTTTTTTCACACGTTTTTGTGTGGGAAAGCTGTGGCATCAACGGGCTGACACAAATGTCCTACCACCGAGCGTTCCCCCGGGTCTCCCGATAAAAATGGTGCCTCACTCGTGTGGGAGGCCCAAGTACCCACAACAGGCAGGGTCCCAAAACGTATTGAGGCGACATCAAAATTGCCTATCACCAACACAACCTGGTTTTGCAAGGGCGGTCGCCTGGGTTTTTTGGCCCCGTGCTCGGCGGCCATCTAGGGAAACCTACCAAATCCACGCATTTCTGAAAACTAGACACCCGGGGGATTCCAAGGAGATGTGGCTTGCATGGATCCCCCAACGTTTCCTTACCCAGAATCCACTGCAAACCTCAATTTTAGCTGAAAAAATAACTTTTTTCACACGTTTTTGTGTGGGAAAGTTGTGGCATCACCGGGCTGACACAAATTTTCTACAACCCAGGGTTCCCCCTGGTCTCCCAATAAAAATGGTGCCTCACTCGTGTGGGAGGCCCAAGTACCCGCAACAGGCAGGGTCCCAAAACGTATTGAGGCGACATCAAAATTGCCTATCACCAACACAACCTGGCTTTGCAAGGGCGGTCGCCTGGGTTTTTGGCCCCGTGCTCGGCGGCCATCTAGGGAAACCTACCAAACCCACGCATTTCTGAAAACTAGACACCCGGGGGATTCCAAGGAGATGTGGCTTGCGTGGATCCCCCAACGTTTCCTTACCCAGAATCCACTGCAAACCTCAATTTTAGCTGAAAAAATAACTTTTTTCACACGTTTTTGTGTGGGAAAGTTGTGGCATCACCGGGCTGACACAAATTTTCTACAACCCAGGGTTCCCCCTGGTCTCCCGATAAAAATGGTGCCTCACTCGTGTGGGAGGCCCAAGTTCCCGCAACAGGCAGGGGCCCAAAACGTACTGAGGCGACATCAAAATTGTCTATCACCAAACAACCTGGTTTGGCAAGGGCTGTTGCCTGGGTTTTTGGCCCCGTGCTCGGTGACCATCTAGGGAAACCTACCAAACCCATGCATTTATGAAAACTAGGCACCTGGGGGATTCCAGGGAGGTATGGCTTGCATGGACCTCCCAACGTTTCCTTACCCAGAATCCCCTGCAAACCTCACTTTTAGTTGAAAAAATAACTTTTTTCACACATTTTTGTGTGGGAAAGTTGTGGCATCAACGGGCTGAGACAAATTTCCTAACACCCAGCATTCCCCCGGGTCTCCCGATAAAAATGGCGCCTCACTCGTGTGGGAGGCCCAAGTACCCGTCACAGGCAGGGGCCCAAAACGTATTGAGGCGACATCAAAATTGCCTATCACCAAACATCCTGGTTTTCCAAGGGGGGTCACCTGGGTTTTTAACCCCGTGCTCGGCGGCCATCCAGGGAAACCAACCAGACCCACACATTCCTGAAAACTAGACACCCGGGGGATTCCAGGGAGGTATGGCTTGCGTGGATCCCCCAACATTTCCTTACCCAGAATCCCCTGCAAACCTCAATTTTAGTTGGAAAAATCACTTTTTTCACACATTTTTGTGTGGGAAAGTTGTGGCATCACCGGGCTGACACAAATTTCCTACCACCCAGCGTTCCCCAGGGTCTCCCGATAAAAATGGCGCCTCACTCGTGTGGGAGGCCCAAGTACCCGTCACAGGCAGGGGCCCGAAACGTATTGAGGCGACATCAAAATTGCCTATCACCAAACATCCTGGTTTTCCAAGGGAGGTCACCTGGGTTTTTAACCCCGTGCTCGGCGGCCATCTAGGGAAACCAACCGAACCCACACATTCCTGAAAACTAGACACCCGGGGGCTTTCAGGGAGGTATGGCTTGCATGGATCCCCCAAAGTTTCCTTACCCAGAATCCTCTGCAAACCTCAATTTTAGCTGAAAAAATCACTTTTTTTTCACACATTTTTGTGTGGGAAAGTTGTAGCGTCATCGGGCTGACACAAAGTTCCTACAACCCAGCGTTCCCCTGGGCCTCGCGATAAAAACGGTGCCTCAGTCATGTGGGAGGCCCAAGTACCCTCGGCAGGCAAGGACCCAAAACGTATTGAGGCAACATCAAAATTGCCTATCACAAAATGTTTTGGGCCCTTGCCTGTCACGGGCACTTGGGCCTCCCACACGAGTGAGACGCCATTTTTATTGGGAGACCCGGGGGAACACTGAGTGGTAGGAAATTTGTGTCAGCCCGGTGATGCCACAACATTCCCACACAAAAATGTGAAAAAAGTGATTTTTTCAACTAAAATTGAGGTTTGCAGGGGATTCTGGGTAAGGAAATGTTGGGGGATCCATGCAAGACATACCTCCCTGGAATCCCCCAGATGTCTAGTTTTCAGGAATGTGTGGGTTTGGTTGGTTTCCCTAGATGGCCGCCGAGCACGGGGCCAAAAACCCAGGTGACCCCCCTTGGAAAACCAGGATGTTTGGTGATAGGCAATTTTGATGTCGCCTCAATACGTTTTGGGCCCCTGCCTGTTGTGGGTACTTGGGCCTCCCACACGAGTGAGGTGCCATTTTTATCGGGAGACCCGGGGGAATGCTGGGTGGTAGGAAATTTGTCTCAGCCAGGTGACGCCACAACTTTCCCACACAAAAACTTGTGAAAAAAGTGATTTTTTTTTCAGCTAAAATTGAGGTTTGCAGTGGATTCTGGGTAAGGAAACGTTGGGGGATCCACGCAAGCCATATCTCCTTGGAATCCCCCAGGTGTCTAGTTTTCAGAAATGCATGGGTTTGTTAGGTTTCCCTAGATGGCCGCCGAGCACGGGGCCAAAAACCCAGGCGACCGCCCTTGCAAAGCCTGGTTGTTTTGGTGATAGGCAATTTTGATGTTGCCTCCATACGTTTTGGGACCCTGCCTGTTGCAGGTACTTGGGCCTCCCACACGAATGAGGTACCATTTTTTTCGGGAGACCCGGGGGAACGCTCGGTGGTAGGACATTTGTGTCAGCCCAGTGATGCCACAACTTTCTCACACAAAAATGTGTGACAAAAGGGATTTTTTCAGCTAAAATTGAGGTTTGTAGAGGATTCTGGGTAAGGAAACTTTGGGGGATCCACACAAGCCATACCTCCCTGAAAGCTCCCGGGTGTCTAGTTTTCAGAAATGTGTGGGTTTGGTAGGTTTCCCTAGATGGCCGCCGAGCACGGGGCCAAAACCCCAGGTGACACCCCTTGCAAAACCAGGTTGTTTGGTGATAGGCAATTTTGATGTCGCCTCAATACGTTTTGGGCCCTTGCCTGTTGCGGATACTTAGGCCTCCCACACGAGTGATGCAACATTTGTATTGGGAGACCCGGGGGAACGCTGGGTGGTAGGAAATTTTTGTCAGCCTCGTGATGCCACAACTTTCCCACACAAAAATGAGTGAAAAAAGCGATTTTTTCAGCTAAAATTGAGGTTTGCAGGGGATTCTGGGTAAGGAAACGTTGGGGAATCCATGCAAGCCATACCTCCCTGAAAGCCCCCGGGAGTCTAGTTTTCAGAAACGTGTGGGTTTGGTAGGTTTCCATAGATGGCCGCCGAGCACGGGGCCAAAAACCCAGGTGACCCCCCTTGCAAAACCAGGTTGTTTGGTGATAGGCAATTTTGATGTTGTCTCAATACGTTTTGGGCCCTTGCCTGTCGCGGGTACTTGGGCCTCCCACACGAGTGAGGCACCATTTTTATCGGGAGACCCAGGGGAACGCTGGGTGGTAGGAAATTTGTGTCAGCCCTGTGATGCCACAACTTCCCAACACAAAAATGTGTGAAAAAAGTGGATTTTCCAGCTAAAATTGAGGTTTGCAGGGGATACTGGGTAAGGAAACGTTGGGGGATCCACGCAAGCCATACCTCCCTGGAATCCCCTGGGTGTCTAGTTTTCAGATATGTATGAGTTTGGTAGGTTTCCCTAGGTACCCGCAGAGCTAGGATTCAAAAACTATAGCTAGGCACTTTGCCAAAAAAGGGTCATTTTTCACTGCGAAATTCAGGTGTGTTCATGTTGCGTTTTGCGCCATTTCCTGTCGCGGGCACTAGGCCGACCCACACAAGGGAGGTACCATTTTTCTCGGAAGACTTTGGGGAACACGGGGTGGGTGGAAATTTGTGGATCCACGCGGATTACAGAACTTTCCACCACAGAAATGTGGACAAAATGTTTTTTTTTTTACATAATTAAGGTTTGCAAGGGATTCTGGGTAACAGAACCTGGTGGGAGATAGTCAAGTCACCCCATCCTGGATTACCCCGGGGTGTCTAGTTTTAAAAAATGTATAGGTTTGCTAGGTTTCCCTAGGTGCCGGCAGAGCTATGGTTCAAAATCTACAGCTAGGCACTTTGCCAAAAAAGGGTCATTTTTCACTGCGAAATTAAGGTGTGTCCATGTTGCCTTTTGTGCCGTTTCCTGTCGCAGGCACTAGGCCGACCCACACAAGTGAGGTACCATTTTTCACGGAAGACTTTTACGAACGCGGGGTTGGTGGAAATTTGTGGATCCACGCAGATTACTGAACTTTCCACCACAGAAATGTGGGCAAAATGTTTTTTTTTTTACATAATTTAGGTTTGCAAGGGATTCTGGGTAACAGAACCTGGTGGGAGGCAGTCAAGTCACCCCATCCTAGATTCCCTTGGGTGTCTAGTTTTCAAAAATGTATAGATTTGCTAGGCTTCCCTAGGTGCTGGCAGAGCTATAGTTCAAAAACTACAGCTAGGCACTTTGCCCAAAAAGGGTCATTTTTCACTCGGAAATTGAGGAGTGTCCACGTTGCATTTTGCGCCATTTCCTGTCGTGGGCACTAGGCCAACCCACACAAGTGAGGTACCATATTTCTCAGAAGACTTTGGGGAACGTGGGGTGGGTGGAAATTTGTGGAGCCACGCAGATTCCAGAACTTTCCACCACAGAAATGTGGGGAAAATGTGTTTTTTTTACAATATATTAGGTTTGCAAGGGATTCTGGGTAACAGAACCTGGTGGGAGGCATTCAAGTCACCCCATCCTGGATTCCCCTGGGTGTCTAGTTTTCAAAAATGTATAGGTTTGCTAGGTTTCCCTAGGTGCCGGCAGAGCTATGGTTCAAAAACTACAGCTAGGCACTTTGCCCAAAAAGGGTCGTTTTTCACTGCAAAATTGAGGTGTGTCCACGTTGCATTTTGCGCCATTTCCTGTCGTAGGCACTAGGCCAACCCACACAAGTGAGGTACCATATTTCTCAGAAGACTTTGGGGAACGCGGGGTGGGTGGAAATTTGTGGAGCCACGCAGATTCCAGAACTTTCCACCACAGAAATGTGGGGAAAATGTGTTTTTTTTTACAATATATTAGGTTTGCAAGGGATTCTGGGTAACAGAACCTGGTGGGAGGCAGTCAAGTCACCCCATCCTAGATTCCCCTGGGTGTCTAGTTTTCAAACATTTATAGATTTGCAAGGCTTCTCTAGGTGCCGGCAGAGTTATGGTGCAAAATTGAGGTGTGTCCATGTTGCCTTTTGTGCCGTTTCCTGTCGCAGGCACTAGGCCGACCCACACAAGTGAGGTACCATTTTTCACGGAAGACTTTTACGAACGCGGGGTTGGTGGAAATTTGTGGATCCACGCAGATTACTGAACTTTCCACCACAGAAATGTGGGCAAAATGGTTTTTTTTTTACATAATTTAGGTTTGCAAGGGATTCTGGGTAACAGAACCTGGTGGGAGGCAGTCAAGTCACCCCATCCTAGATTCCCTTGGGTGTCTAGTTTTCAAAAATGTATAGATTTGCTAGGCTTCCCTAGGTGCTGGCAGAGCTATAGTTCAAAAACTACAGCTAGGCACTTTGCCCAAAAAGGGTCATTTTTCACTCGGAAATTGAGGAGTGTCCACGTTGCATTTTGCGCCATTTCCTGTCGCAGGCACTAGGCCAACCCGCACAAGTGAGGTACCGTTTTTCTCAGAAGACTTTGGCAAACGCAGTGTGGGTGGAAATTTGTGGATCCACGCAGATTCCAGAACTTTCCACCACAGAAATGTGGGGAAAATGTGGTTTTTTTTGGCAATTTTTTAGGTTTGCAAGGGATTCTGGGTAACAGAACCTGGTGGGAGGCAGTCAAGTCACCCCATCCTGGATTCCCCTGGGTGTCTAGTTTTCAAAAATGTATAGGTTTGCTAGGTTTCCCTAGGTGCCGGCAGAGCTATGGTTCACAAACTACAGCTAGGCACTTTGTCAAAAAAGGGTAATTTTTCACTGCGAAATTGAGGTGTGTCCACGTTGCATTTTGCGCCATTTCCTGTCGTGGGCACTAAGCCAACCCACTCAAGTGAGGTACCATATTTTTCAGAAGACTTTGAGGAACGCGGAGTGGGTGGAAATTTGTGGATCCACGCAGATTCCAGAACTTTCCACCACGGAAATGTGGGGGAAATGTGTTTTTTTTTTTTTTTTACAATATATTAGGTTTGCATGGGATTCTGGGTAACAGAACCTGGTGGGAGGCAGTCAAGTCACTCCATCCTGGATTCCCCTGGGTGTCTAGTTTTCAAAAATGTATAGGTTTGCTAGGTTTTCCTAGGTGCCGGCAGAGCTATGGTTCAAAAACTATAGCTAGGCACTTTGCCCAAAAAGGGTCATTTTTCACTGCGAAATTGAGGTGTGTCCACGTTGCATTTTGCGCCATTTCCTGTCGTGGGCACTAGGCCAACCCACACAAGTGAGGTACCATATTTCTCAGAAGACTTTGGGGAATGCGGGGTGGGTGTAAATTTGTGGAGCCACGCAGATTCCAGAACTTTCCACCACAGAAATGTGGGGAAAATGTGTTTTCTTTACAATATATTAGGTTTGCAAGGGATTCTGGGTAACAGAACTTGGTGGGAGGCAGTCAAGTCACCCCATCCTAGATTCCCCTGGGTGTCTAGTTTTAAAAAATTTATAGATTTGCTAGGCTTCTCTAGGTGCCGGCAGAGTTATGGTTCAAAAACTATAGCTAGGCACTTTGCCCAAAAAGGGTCATTTTCCACTGCGAAACTGAGGTGTGTCCACGTTGCATTTTGCGCTGTTTCCTGTCGCAGGCACTAGGCCAACCCGCACAAGTGAGGTACTGTTTTTCTCGGAAGACTTTGGAAAACGCCGTGTGGGTGGAAATTTGTCGATCCATGCAGATTCCAGAACATTCCACCACAGAAATGTGGGGAAAATGTGTTTTTGTTGGCAATTTTTTAGGTTTGCAAGGGATTCTGGGTAACAGAACCTGGTGGGAGGCAGTCAAGTCACCCCCTCCTGGATTCCCCTGGGTGTCTAGCTTTCAAGAATGTATAGGTTTGCTAGGTTTCCCTAGGTGCCGGCAGAGCTATGGTTCACAAACTACAGCTAGGCACTTTGCCAAAAAAGGGTAATTTTTCACTGCGAAATTGAGGTGTGTCCACGTTGCGTTTTGAGACGTTTCCTGTCGTGGGCACTATGCCGACCCACACAAGTGAGGTACCATTTTTCTCGAAAGACTTTGGGGAACGCCGGGTGGGTTGAAATTTGTGGATCAACGCAGATTCCAGAACTTTCCACCACAGAAATGTGGGGAAAATGTTTTTTTTTTTTACATTTTTTAGGTTTGCAAGGGATTCTGGGTACCAGAACCTGGCGGGAGGCAGTCAAGTCAGCCCATCCTGGATTCCCCTGGGTGTCTAGTTTTCACAAATGTATAGGTTTGCTAGGTTTTCCTAGGTGCTGGCAGAGCTATGGTTCAAAAACTATAGCTAGGTACTTTGCCCAAAAAGGGTCATTTTTCACTGCGAAATTGAGGTGTGTCCACGTTGCATTTTGCGCCATTTCCTGTCGTGGGCACTAGGCCAACCCACACAGGTGAGGTACCATATTTCTCAGAAGACTTTGGGGAATGCGGGGTGGGTGTAAATTTGTGGAGCCACGCAGATTCCAGAACTTTCCACCACAGAAATGTGGGGAAAATGTGTTTTCTTTACAATATATTAGGTTTGCAAGGGATTCTGGGTAACAGAACTTGGTGGGAGGCAGTCAAGTCACCCCATCCTAGATTCCCCTGGGTGTCTAGTTTTAAAAAATGTATAGATTTGCTAGGCTTCTCTAGGTGCCGGCAGAGTTATGGTTCAAAAACTATAGCTAGGCACTTTGCCCAAAAAGGGTCATTTTCCACTGCGAAACTGAGGTGTGTCCACGTTGCATTTTGCGCTGTTTCCTGTCGCAGGCACTAGGCCAACCCGCACAAGTGAGGTACTGTTTTTCTCGGAAGACTTTGGAAAACGCCGTGTGGGTGGAAATTTGTGGATCCATGCAGATTCCAGAACATTCCACCACAGAAATGTGGGGAAAATGTGTTTTTTTTGGCAATTTTTTAGGTTTGCAAGGGATTCTGGGTAACAGAACCTGGTGGGAGGCAGTCAAGTCACCCCCTCCTGGATTCCCCTGGGTGTCTAGCTTTCAAGAATGTATAGGTTTGCTAGGTTTCCCTAGGTGCCGGCAGAGCTATGGTTCACAAACTACAGCTAGGCACTTTGCCAAAAAAGGGTAATTTTTCACTGCGAAATTGAGGTGTGTCCACGTTGCGTTTTGAGACGTTTCCTGTCGTGGGCACTATGCCGACCCACACAAGTGAGGTACCATTTTTCTCGAAAGACTTTGGGGAACGCCGGGTGGGTTGAAATTTGTGGATCAACGCAGATTCCAGAACTTTCCACCACAGAAATGTGGGGAAAATGTTTTTTTTTTTTACATTTTTTAGGTTTGCAAGGGATTCTGGGTACCAGAACCTGGCGGGAGGCAGTCAAGTCAGCCCATCCTGGATTCCCCTGGGTGTCTAGTTTTCACAAATGTATAGGTTTGCTAGGTTTCCCTAGGTGGCAGCAGAGCTAGGGTTCAAAAACTACAGCTAGGCACTTTGCCAAAAAAAGGGTCATTTTTCACAGCGAAATTGAGGTGTGACCACGTTGCGTTTTGTGCTGTTTCCTGTCGCGGGCAGTACGCCGACCCATACAAGTGAGGTACCATTTTTCTCGGAAGACTTTGGGGGACGCGCGGGGTGGGTGGAAATTTGTGGATCCACGCAGATTCCAGAACTTTCCACCACAGAAATGTGGGGAAAATGTGTTTTTTGTAACATTTTTTAGGTTTACAAGGGATTCTGGGTAACAGAACCTGGTAGGAGGCAGTCAAGTCACCCCATCCTGGATTCCCCTGGATGTCTAGTTTTTAAAAATGTATAGGTTTACCAGGTTTCTCTCAGTGACGGCAGAGCTATGGTTAAAAAACTACAGCTAGGCACTTTGCCAAAAAAGGGCCATTTTTCACTGCGAAATTGAGGTGCGTCCACGTTGCCTTTTGCGTCGTTTCCTGTCGCGGGCACTAGGCCAACCCACACAAGTGAGGTGCCATTTGTCTCGGAAGACTTTGGGGAACGCAGTGTGGGTGGAAATTTGTGGATTCACGCAGATTCCAGAACATTCCACCACATAAATGTGGGGAAAATGTGTTTTTCTGGACAATTTTTTAGGTTTGCAAGGGATTCTGGGTAACAGAACCTGGTGGGAGGCAGTCAAGTCACCCATCCTGGACTCCCCTGGGTGTCTAGTTTTCAAAAATGTATAGGTTTGCTAGGTTTCCCTAGGTGCCGGCAGAGGTATGGTTAAAAAACTACAGCTAGGCACTTTGCCCAAAAAGGGTCATTTTTCACTGCAAAATTGAGGTGTGTCCACGTTGCATTTTGCGCCATTTCCTGTCGTGGGCACTAGGCCAACCCACACAAGTGAGGTACCATATTTCTCAGAAGACTTTGGGGAATGCGGGGTGGGTGGAAATTTGTGGAGCCACGCAGATTCCAGAACTTTCCACCACAGAAATGTGGGGAAATGTGTTTTCTTTCCAATATATTAGGTTTGCAAGGGATTCTGGGTAACAGAACCTGGTGGGAGGCAGTCAAGTCACCCCATCCTAGATTTCCCTGGGTGTCTAGTTTTAAAAAATGTATAGATTTGCTAGGCTTCTCTAGGTGCCGGCAGAGTTATGGTTCAAAAACTATAGCTAGGCACTTTGCCAAAAAAGGGTAATTTTTCACTGCGAAATTGAGGTGTGTCCACGTTGCGTTTTGAGCCGGTTCCTGTCGTGGGCACTCTGCCGACCCACACAAGTGAGGTATCATTTTCCTCGAAAGACTTTGGGGAACGCCGGGTGGGTGGAAATTTGTGGATCAACGCAGATTCCAGAACTTTCCACCACAGAAATGTGGGGAAAATTTGTTTTTTTTACATTTGTTAGGTTTGCAAGGGATTCTGGGTAACAGAACCTGGTGTGAGGCAGTCAAGTCAGCCCATCCTGGATTCCCCTGGGTGTCTAGTTTTCAAAAATGTATAGGTTTGCTAGGTTTCCCTAGGTGGCAGCAGAGCTAGGGTTCAAAAACTACAGCTAGGCACTTTGCCAAAAAAAGGGTCATTTTTCACAGCGAAATTGAGGTGTGACCACGTTGCGTTTTGTGCCGTTTCCTGTCGCAGGCAGTACGCCGACCCATACAAGTGAGGTACCATTTTTCTCGGAAGACTTTGGGGGACGCGTGAGGTGGGTGGAAATTTGTCGATCCACGCAGATTCTAGAACTTTCCACCACAGAAATGTGGGGAAAATGTGTTTTTGTAAAATTTTTTAGGTTTACAAGGGATTCTGGGTAACAGAACCTGGTAGGAGGCAGTCAAGTCACCCCATCCTGGATTCCCCTGGGTGTCTAGTTTTTAAAAATGTATAGGTTTACCAGGTTTCTCTCAGTGACGGCAGAGCTATGGTTAAAAAACTACAGCTAGGCACTTTGCCAAAAAAGGGCCATTTTTCACTGCGAAATTGAGGGGCGTCCACGTTGCCTTTTGCGTCGTTTCCTGTCGCGGGCACTAGGCCAACCCACACAAGTGAGGTGCCATTTGTCTCGGAAGACTTTGGGGAACGCAGTGTGGGTGGAAATTTGTGGATTCACGCAGATTCCAGAACATTCCACCACATAAATGTGGGGAAAATGTGTTTTTCTGGACAATTTTTTAGGTTTGCAAGGGATTCTGGGTAACAGAACCTGGTGGGAGGCAGTCAAGTCACCCATCCTGGACTCCCCTGGGTGTCTAGTTTTCAAAAATGTATAGGTTTGCTAGGTTTCCCTAGGTGCCGGCAGAGGTATGGTTCAAAAACTACAGCTAGGCACTTTGCCCAAAAAGGGTCATTTTTCACTGCAAAATTGAGGTGTGTCCACGTTGCATTTTGCGCCATTTCCTGTCGTGGGCACTAGGCCAACCCACACAAGTGAGGTACCATATTTCTCAGAAGACTTTGGGGAATGCGGGGTGGGTGGAAATTTGTGGAGCCACGCAGATTCCAGAACTTTCCACCACAGAAATGTGGGGAAATGTGTTTTCTTTACAATATATTAGGTTTGCAAGGGATTCTGGGTAACAGAACCTGGTGGGAGGCAGTCAAGTCACCCCATCCTAGATTTCCCTGGGTGTCTAGTTTTAAAAAATGTATAGATTTGCTAGGCTTCTCTAGGTGCCGGCAGAGTTATGGTTCAAAAACTATAGCTAGGCACTTTGCCAAAAAAGGGTAATTTTTCACTGCGAAATTGAGGTGTGTCCACGTTGCGTTTTGAGCCGGTTCCTGTCGTGGGCACTCTGCCGACCCACACAAGTGAGGTATCATTTTCCTCGAAAGACTTTGGGGAACGCCGGGTGGGTGGAAATTTGTGGATCAACGCAGATTCCAGAACTTTCCACCACAGAAATGTGGGGAAAATGTGTTTTTTTTTACATTTGTTAGGTTTGCAAGGGATTCTGGGTAACAGAACCTGGTGTGAGGCAGTCAAGTCAGCCCATCCTGGATTCCCCTGGGTGTCTAGTTTTCAAAAATGTATAGGTTTGCTAGGTTTCCCTAGGTGGCAGCAGAGCTAGGGTTCAAAAACTACAGCTAGGCACTTTGCCAAAAAAAGGGTCATTTTTCACAGCGAAATTGAGGTGTGACCACGTTGCGTTTTGTGCCGTTTCCTGTCGCAGGCAGTACGCCGACCCATACAAGTGAGGTACCATTTTTCTCGGAAGACTTTGGGGGACGCGTGAGGTGGGTGGAAATTTGTGGATCCACGCAGATTCTAGAACTTTCCACCACAGAAATGTGGGGAAAATGTGTTTTTGTAAAGTTTTTTAGGTTTATAAGGGATTCTGGGTAACAGAACCTGGTGGGAGGCAGTCAAGTCACCCCATCCTGGATTCCCCTGGGTGTCTAGTTTTCAAAAATGTATAGGTTTACCAGGTTTCTCTCAGTGCCGGCAGAGCTATGGTTAAAAAACTACAGCTAGGCACTTTGCCAAAAAAGGGCCATTTTTCACTGCGAAATTGAGGTGCGTCCACGTTGCCTTTTGCGTCGTTTTCTGTCGCGGGCACTAGGCCAACCCACACAAGTGAGGTGCCATTTGTCTCAGAAGACTGTGGGGAACGCAGTGTGGGTGAAAATTTGTGGATCCACGCAGATTCCAGAACATTCCACCACATAAATGTGGGGAAAATGTGTTTTTCTTGACAATTTTTTAGGTTTGCAAGGGATTCTGGGTAACAGAATCTGGTGGGAGGCAGTCAAGTCACCCATCCTGGACTCCCCTGGGTGTCTAGTTTTCAAAAATGTATAGTTTTGCTAGGTTTCCCTAGGTGCCAGCAGAGCTAGGGTTCAAAAACTACAGCTAGGCACTTTGCAAAAAAAGGGTAATTTTTCATTGTGAAAATGTGGTGTGCTCACGTTGGGTTTTGAGCCATTTCCTGTTGTGAACACTATGCCTACCTACATAAGTGAGGTACCATTTTTATCGGGAAACATAGGGTAATTCAGATTTGTAAAGCAACTGTTATTACCTATTGACTTTCGATGCATTTCTGCCTTCCAAATGAAAGACACTGTGTAAAAAAGAAGTCATTTTAAAAAATGACCGATAATTCTCAAGCTAGTATGAGTATTCCCAATTTCGAAACTGTGCAAATAGCTACTGTTTCTAAACTCTATAATTTGTTCCCATTTCAGAAATACATAGGTGTCTTTCATACCGATTTTTCCATGTATACATTTTCCCACAATAATTGTTATATACCCGGGGGCATATTTATAATAACTGACGCATCCCTGCATATCAGCAGGGATGCGCCAGTTATTTTGCGCCCCAGCTCCGCCATCATGGATGCGCCGCATTTATAATGCGGCGCACCATGGGGCAAAAACGGCACAGATGCGTCACGCATCTGTGCCGAAAAGTGGCGCATTGCTGGAGTTGCGTCGCAACCGTGACGCAGTTCCAGCAAGGCTCGAGGGTGCCCTATCTGCACAATGCTGCGTCAATCCTTACGCCTGCTTCAAGCAGGCGCAGGGTTTTGACGCAGCATGGGTTCAAAAGTGACTGAGTGAAATCTTGTAGATTTCACTCAGCCACTTTTACGAGGCATTCCTGCACCGGATCGCCCCCACCTGCCCTGGAACGCCTACATGTGGCGCAGGGCTTTAGAACGTGACGCATCTCCCAGATGCGTCACGTTGTAAATACCCCGCACCATGGCGCAGGATTTGCGCCGCTGCTGCGTCACAAAAGTGACGCAACGGCGGCGTAAATGAGGCGCAAGGGCTTCATAAATCTGCCCCCCGGTACATAACAAAAAGCCATTGCTGCTCAGTTTTTGACTCTGGGTTCGTCGTGTTCTTGGTGAACCTACAAGTCCTATATATCCCCACAACCAGAAAGGTCCAGTGGATGTAACGGTATATTGCTTTCAAAGAGTTGTCATAATTAGAAGAAGTTACAGGTGAAAACGTTGACACAAAAGGCTGTTTTTTTCAACTAATTATCAATTTTTCCTATATTTAACTGTTAGTTTCTATAAAGAAACCTTGAAGGAGCTACACAAATGACCCCTTGCTGGATTCAGAATTTTGTCTACTTTTCTAAAATGTATAGCTTTCCAGGATCCATTATTGCTTTCATACCCATTTCTACCATTAACTGGAAGGAGGTTGAAAGCACAAAAAATAGCAGAAATAGGCTATGTCCCAGAAAAATGCCAAAACTGTGTAAAAGATGTTGGTTTTCTGACAAAAGTCTGGCATTTCCTAAAAGCTGTGAATATGGTGGTTTCAGCCCCACAAACCCTTTTTTGATACCATTTGCAGGGAAAAACCCAGACGCTTTCATTTGCAGCCCTTTTATTCCAAAAAAACCTAAATTTAGCTGTATTTTGGCTAATTTCTGAGACCCCTTGAGGGGAATCCACAAACCCTGGGTACCTTTAGAATCCCCATGATGTTGGAAGAAAAGGACGCAAATTTGGCGTGGATACCTTATGTGGTCAAAAAGTTACAGGGGCCTAAGCGCGCACTACCCCAAATAGCCAAAAATAGGCTTAGAAATGGAGGTCTCTAGCCCCTTCGCTGCTAGGCCTTCCCCCCCCTGTGCTAACATTAATATGTTTGACTTTACATATATTTTTAGACGAGAAAGAACTGACTGTAAAAAGTAGCAGGGCATTCCTTACCACTGTCAGCTCAACGTGCACCGTCCATCAGTTCTTCTTGAATATGAAGTTTTGGGGTTCAAAGAAAAGTAACACACCGTCAATTGCGCTAACATTTTTAACCTAATTTACATATGCCTTGAGGCAGCCATCCTGTTGTGGTGCCTTTTGATCTACACGACCGACCTAGAAGTGACAAGCAACTGAAATATTTGTGTTCCTAGCATTAGGCTATGTTAAACAATCTAGTACTTCCCTGCTGCCTGATTGACATTTCAAAAATTGCTGTTTTTGTTAGCGAAAGCTTCTCTTTAAAGTCTATGTCTTCATTTTTTCGAACACGCCGGAATGTTGCTTAAAGTCAGCGGTGACATCTTATTTGTTTTTTGTTTATAGCGCTGTCAGATGCGTAAGATGCAATGTTTCACGCTGAAATCGCTTTTGTCACACCAAAATATTACACGCTGGCATCCTTTGCTCTGGTTAAGCTCGCGCATTTCCAATCTACCTCTAGATTCACTGTTGACATTATCGCGCCAAGCAACAAGGTCGTGTAGTCATCATGTGGAGAGACGCTCTTCAATTTCATGGCGCGCGCTCGCTCTCCCTGCCTCGCGCTTTCTCTGCAGCTGCAATTAAACTCGAGACAGAAGCTTAGAGCCTCCGGGTACGCATAGTTAATTAGAAGGAAATCAAACTAACGGCGTTATGGTGCAGAATGAACACATGCAACGTGCACACTGCAGCACTTTGAAGAAAGTGATAAAAATAAGTACATTTCTAAAAGCAGTCATGTTTGAATTCCAATTAAGGTTGTCAAAGAACTCTTTATACTCCAGGGATTCATACAAATGCGTAACCTTGTTCCTGGCGTGGTTTGGTACGGTTTGATATGGCATGATATAAAATGTTTTTTTACTGTGTAGCATGTTCTTAGGGTATGGTATCACACGGTGGGCTATGGCATAGTATGGTATGGTGAGCTGTGGTACAATAAGATTAGTGCTCGATCGTGCACCCACGTGTACGGTATGTGGTGCAAGGAAATAGAGAGGGACAGAACTGTCCCAAATATAGGGTCAGTCTGAGACTCTGGGAGCAGCCATGTAGTGATGCCTTTCCAGAAGCCTAGATAAGTAGGTAGGCAAAATCATGGCTCTAAGTGGGATGCAAAAACTAGATGGTCTCTCAAAGGGGCGTGGTCGATATAATTAAGGGCGTGGCTTAAAACACCTAAGCTAAAAATCTTTCCTGAGCCTAGCGTGCTGCCGGACTGGGGTTTTGCTACTTCTGTCTTTACACCCAGACATGTAATACAACAAGTAACTAAAGGGGGCGAGTTCCTCCCTTCCGAGTTACTGTGGAACTCACGGCTATTGGACCTTTATTGCCTGCTGAGAAGTGTAGAGGGGAGAAATAACTCATCTCCGGGACCACAATTTATAACAGCTATGACTCTAAAGAATCACAGACTCCAAATTCCAAGTTAGTGGGTTTATTACAAAGCCAAAAACAACTGGACGTACAAGCACCTCATTACGAGGTTGTAAAAATTCATGGGTACTAATACAAATACAAACCTACGAGCTAATCTCATGCGATGGATCAGGAACAGAATGACATTTCCAAAAGTGAGACGCATGCAACGATTGCCCCTACATTAAGATCCTTCTTCATGTGTGAATGAATATAGAGCATTAGTCTATCCCTACACTAGCACTATCGTAACATCCCTACTTAGCATTTCCCAGGCAAGATCAGGAAAAGGTGTCAGCGCTTGAAGACTTCCTAAGAAGTGCACAGACGTTGTATGGGTCAAGTAGCCAAAGCTACGAAGCTCGTTCTAAGATGCTCCTTCTCTCTCCTTCGGTCTCCTCATCTCATCTCCCAACTCCATCTCCTGACTCCACCCTGGGGCACTGTCCCTAATACAAAAACATGAAACATAGAACACGCCCACAGATCACCTCATTCCGCTGGACACTTCTCATAGGTGATTTTCCATTTGGTGTCGGTGCTCCCAGCTCCTGGCTCGATGACCTTGATTACCAGGCCTCCCTCAATGAGAAAGAACACCGTCTCCCAAATATCAGCTTTCCTTGCTCATTTGTATCGTATCATCCCGTGCCTAACTTTCCTAAACAAAAGAAATTATTCTAACTAACAAAGACGACTTACTCCACCTGCAACAGAAATGTGAGAACAGAACAAATTCAACATGCACATGATTTACACTAGCAACCCTATTCGTGAGCCGCCGGGGAAAATGCATTTCAGGTCTACAGAAATCGGCCAACATAAGAGTGAAACACATAGGCCTTTCCAATACACACATGGATGAACATTTCATTTAGGTCTTACTACATAATTGCATTACAAAAGCACATCAAATTCAATTTCATTGTGAACGACTTATGAAATCCTACACGTCAAACACATTTAGTCACATCTACTTGTAAACTTTAATATGATGTACGTTTAAATCAAAATGCATTATTACATGTGAGCAACTTCATTAGGCAAATTACATCAAATACTATAAGCTATAACATTAGAACTCAAATGTCACATAGTTTCTTTGCATGGCACAACACTTTTCCTACCATTTACACTGTCACATGTTATTACAGAACACCTTCTAATGATCAATTGTTAATACAGCAAAGGAATATATGTGGTTGCCGACTATTTGTGATTATGATGCACCCATACAAATAACGAAGCACCATCACGCTCAATCATAATATTACACCTCCAACAATTCAGAACTATTCGCTTTGCCAATGGTTATTAGTTGCATACAATAACTAAGCTATGGCTTCGTTGTATAGAATATTGAAAATATTTCAGTTCAGAAGTGATGAGACTGTGAAAGAACTAAAAAGAGCCTCTTTGAAGTTACATCAAAGGCAATGAAGGGTGGTCCTGCTGCAGAGTTCAGATTTGTTTTTCACCATGATGGTGAGGGCACACACGGAGAGCCTGATAGGAGAGCGTCTCAGCACCTGCTTTTTAGAACTACCAGTGCTGAGCACTGGCAGGACCCGGCCTACTTAAACACCTGGCACAATACTTTAGTTGGAAAATAATTACAGAGGGGAGGGCCACAACTGGAAATGGCCAGTATTCCACCTGGTCCTTCTGATATGAAGCACAGTAAAAAGTTGAATCAGCGAGTTAGCCAGGTCAATTTTGTCCTTGATAATGCCAGGAGTGCTCTCAAAAAGCAATATGTGTGTGTGAAATAATGGGTGCAAATTGTGCTTGCACAATTTTGCATTCGCACATGGAATTTGTGGATGTTTTCCGCGCAGTTTGTGTTCCATGCTAATTGCACATGTGCTCATTCCACATTGTGTTATACATTTGTTTATTACCTTTCACAGTAACAGTACACATCTTCCGTGCGTCAGTGCTTTATTCAACAGTATCAATAGGCGATTAAATCAAATGCCACAAAGCTTTGCAGACAGCATGGCTGGCTTTACTGTTGACTAATCTGTGTTGGTGCCAGCCCCCCAGTGACCTCCTTTTTCACGGATTCCCTCCCTACCACACTCCTACAGTGACCCTCGGCTCTTCATAGTACTTCTCTCAGATGTATTTCATTTGTTTTATTGGGCTATTCATACCAGTATAGGGTGTCAGAGCACTTTACAACATACACATTATACAGAGACAATGAATCAATGTATAGGGAATGTTCCATAAGCAAAGAGGACCACACGGTGTAGGAGTAACATGTCATCTATACTAGCAGGCTGTATATTTTAAGTGTGCTTGGTCTGGAGAACCACAAATTCAAGATTTAAAACTCACCACAGTGGTTGGGGGTTGGCTTTACTAATAAAAATGTATTTGTACTCAACCCTCTTTCGGCAACATTAGTTAAAATAAAGACTGGGGAGAACACATAACATTCTAACCTATATGTTTCAGTTTGCATGCAGCTCTATGATGCCAATTCATAGCTCATTGTTCTTGTGACTTATGAACTGCAAGCAACAAAAGGATATATGTGACAAAAGCAGTAAGCCACAGAGCTATCTACATAAAATACAATTATGTGATCTGCTTGGGAAATTTACTTTACAGGAGGCGCATTAACCCTCTGTGCTGCTTTGTTAGGAGTCAAAACTGCCCCTTGACAAAACTCCATCTCTCTCCAGCAGGTGCATTAAACACTAGAGCAGTGTTTCCCAAACTGGGGTCCGTGGACCCCCTGGGGTCCGTGACACATTCCCAGGGGGTCCGCAGGCAGCAGTTTTAAAAGCACTGCAAAGTTCCTTGTAGAATTAGCAGTTTTCGAGCAACAATAAAAGTGTCAGGATAACACCAGTGATTAATTTACCTGCTGGAGAGAGATGAGTTTTGTCCAGTGGCAGGTTTGACTTATCTAATGTAGCAAAGAGGGTTAATATGCCTGCTGCAAAGAACGCGTGCCATGCATTTTAAAAAACAGTATTTTATGTGCATAGGTCAGTGGGTTACTGCTTTTGTCACAGAGATTCTTTTGTTACTCTGCAGCTCATAAGACACAATCATAGTCTAGCACAGTGACCTATAAACTGTCATCAAGGAGCTGCTTACACACTGCATGGTACAAGTTAGTAACCTATGTTTTTTCCCACTCTTTCATTATCCTGATGCTGCTAAAGGGGTTTATTTGGGTGGAAATACATTTTTATTTTTAGTCAATGCTAACCACGGTGTTATTTTCTGAATCCTGAGTTTGTGCTTTTACAGAGCAAGCACTCTTTAAAAATGCCTCTTACCAGTATGAAAGACATGTGAATCCTACACCTTATGTAACATTTTCTGTAGACTGATTTACAAGTATAATTCATTGTCTCTATATGTGTGTGATATAAAGTACTCTGACATCCTACAATGGTATGAGAGATGCTATAAAACAAATGAAATACATGTGACAGATGTGCTATGGAGAAATGAGAGGCACTGTTGAAGGGTGATAATAAGTGAATCATTGAAGAACCCCAACAAAGATAGTTGTATCCTGGTGCATAGTAAGGTCATCATTTACTATTCTTTATAAGCTAATACAATTCAATATATAATGATTAATGTGTTGTAGAATGCACCATTGTATCCTAAATTTTCTTGGGGGGCGAGCCTCCTTAAGCCCCCTTTTTAGTGGTCAGGTTCACTCACTACACTTGGTGTGCACTGTATGGGGACTGGTCTGAAAACATTTGCCAGGGCTGCTTTGGGCTGGCAGGAGCAGGAGCCTTGTATTGCGAAATAAAGCTAACCATTTAAAAGTTAATCACGGAGATGCAGCACCAACCTTTCCCATTAAAATGTTCTGTTTTTTGCAAACTCTTTCAATATAAAATACTAAAATCCTTAGTAATTTGAGTATTTCTTTTGTGTGCACAAGTTTGTTTATTTTTTTTAATTACTCATTTAAAGTTTGAAATTTAAATCATGCAAATTGCTTGGGGTCCCCGGCTTCCAGTTATGTGTCAATGGGGGTCCACAGGAGTCAAAAGTTTGGGAACCACTGCACTAGAGTTATCTTAACATAGTTATATTTGCATGGAAATTGCTGAAAACGCAACGAACTCTGCAGCAGGTGCTTGTATTGTAAACAAATAAGATATTTCAAAACACAGCACCCCTGGCACTGGTCACACCGCCCTAAAACTGTCCCTGACAGCCCCTATGAATGAAGTGGATATTCGTGATGTTCCATCCTAAGGAATATGTCCATGTGAGGGGGTGGATTTATCCAGCCGCGGTCGGTAGTAGGAGTACCTGCAAGGTGGTGACGTGGGGAGAGGGAGGGGCAGGGTGGGGGGTAGTAACCTATGGATTACGGAGGTTTACAGGTAAGTTAACATATAAATTAATAAAACGAATTTCGTTACGTGCACTGCATCGCATTTGGGGATGCAGTGCACGCAACGAAATTCGTTTTATTAATTTATATGGTAACTTACCTGTAAACCTCCGTAATCCATAGTTTACTACCCCCCACCCTGCCCCTCCCTCTCCCCACGTCACCGCCTTGCAGGTACTCCTACTACCGACTGCGGCTGGATTTATCATCTTTCCAGCTTGCTGATGTGCGGTTCTGCGTTAATAGGAGAAGAAACTCGGTATGAACAGAACAAAAATTGTAAAACAAACCTTTTGGTGCAAGCAGGTGTGCAAGGTTAGTCTGAGTAGGATGCCATACCACGCATAAGGTCCTGAGAAGGGCTAAGAGCCTGTGGGTGTCCTAAAGGGGTTGACCATTAGCTTGTATGAGCAATGCTGCTGGAGCCCCCCGTTGAAGACGAAAAAGCATATATTGAAGGACAGCCCCCCCCCCCACTCTTACCTGCGGCCGTCCCGGAATCGTGACCCCCCAACACCCGCTATTAGATATGGCTTCCTCGGGCAGCAAACGCAGGGGCCGCCCCCAGCGGACTAAGGCCTAGCTACGTCACTGCCCCAAATCTTTCTTTACTGTTTTAAAAAACAACTTTATTTCACTATATAGTACTCTCGGTGTTTCACAGTCATATAATCAAACATTTCCCCTGTACACTTACAGCTATAACATGGAGAGAAAATAAATACAAAAATAAGATTCATCAGTGTATCTGGAATCACATCAGTTATAGCGAAACACATGGATGCAACACGTATGTTTCATCTTGAGATCCTCAGTGCATTGACTTAAGTGTATAGTCCTGCAAATGATTTACTGAATTCCCCAGCAGGGTCGCTGGCCAATATTGCTTCAATGCAGAAAGCAGCTTTGTTTTAACTGGTCAAAATTTGGGAAAAAAAGATCGTTTAATACGTGCTCTGTCAACTGTCAGCATAATAAAACAAACATCAACAAAGGATTAATGAAAGCTACCAGCCTTTTGGCTTTGTCAATGCCTGTTCTGTTTTGGCATGTTTTTTGAGGAACTTTTCTGCTCTGGGAGCTGCCGTGCCCTCATCATTATAAATGAATACATTATCTTAAAAAAGGCAAAACACTTTTTTTGTTTGAAAAGCACATACTGCCGTAGTGGTGTCGGCATACAAGTGAACTTCTTCATGTATGAAAAATAGAATGCGATCACTCAAAAATTGCCAATGGGAGAAGTGGTTTGACCTATTGCCCTATGATGTATGTTGTGGTGAGTGGAACAAAATTAAGAGTGACAGAACAGACCAGTGGATGAAGAGAACTGGCTATAAGCATCTACAACTAAGTATTAGACATATCATTTTAGCAAAGTCATTAGGTCTTGGTGTGCCTGTCTGTAGTTCTTCATTTCTGATACAGTGAATGTGTGCACAATTCTGCTCAGAAACTCGTTGCCGGTGCTTTTAAATGTCGGTGTACCAAATACCAAGACTGCTAGGGACTCATTCATGAGGCTTTGCCGTGGGGAAGCGCCGCAGGCCTTCCTGCTACGTTGTCCAATGGCAAAAGAAAAAGGCAGGAATGCACCGTATCTGTCAGATAATGAGCATTCCTGTCCCTTTCCCATGCACCAGAGCACAATAGGCTGTCGTGTGCCAGCGCAGGCACCTTTGCACCATGGTGCAAGAGTGCCTGCTTTGCAGGAATGATTATTTTTGTGCAGTAAGAAAAACCCTTGTGCACAAAAACAATCACAAGAGGCTTTTTCTTCTTGCTATGTGTGCTGCTGAATAAAGATATTTCTCCTTGTTGTCCCTCCCTTACTTCTGCCCTGGGGAGGCGTACGTTTTTGGCACTGTCTCAGAGTTACGATTTCTCATAAACCTGGGACGGTGCAAAAAGCCATGGATGTTGCTGGGAATGCCCCCAGCAACACCCATTGCACGCCCCTTTAATGCAGAGAACTGCGTTAAAGGGGACAATATTTACGAGGCAGCATTAAGCCAAAAAATGTGGCTTTGTGCTGCCGCGTAAATATGGAGCAGGCTCCTGCACCACGGAACGTCACAAAAAGTGACGTTCCGGGAGCACAAGGGGCCTCATAAATGAGGCCCTGCTAGTCTTAAGTAATCGAACATGGCTCTTCCATCCAGTATCAGACACGCCCTGCCCCTCTATCTCACTCGTGCAGGCAGGTTCCTGGTTTCTCCATTTGCAACAGTTTTTGTGTCTTTCTATTCCTAATTCTTTCCCCTTTGTGCGTTTTTTCTCTCTTGCTCGAGGTCAATGTCTGATTAGGGGAAAAAAAGTGCCGGAACCCAAAAATGAGTGCCAGCGGGCCCCACCGGCAGCCACCGGCACACATTAAGCACTGCCTGTCTTTGTGACAGAGAGGGAGCGAGGCAGTGACAGTGAGTCTGAAAATCGTTGTTATTATTACACAGCAGTACTCAGTTTGTCTGCTGTGAAAGGACGAAAAACAGAGTCTGGCCAGTCAGAATTCAAACCAAGGGGCATATCAACAACAACCGGCGATAATTATCGCTAAGCGCACTTAGCGCTAGGATAATTATCGCCGGCTAGCGTGGATTTTTATCGCTGAGATAGCGTGCTATTAGCAACGCTTATCTCAATAGCGATAAAAATCCTCACGCTAACTGGCTAACGTGAGATTATCGCTGGAAACCCAGCGATAATCTCACGTTAGATTGTTGATAGGGACAGACAAATTTAGCCATGATATCCTCCTTCAATAGGATATCATGGCTAAGTCAGAAAAATACCAGATGTAAAAAAGCAGCGTTAACCGAGGTTAGCGCTGCTTTTTTTGTCTCTAGCAGGGTTAGCGATATTCTTGATAATAGGAGAAATGTCGCTTAGCGACATTTCTCCCATTATTTTACTCTGGAACGCCTCCTTTGCATCTCATTAGAGATGCAAGGGGAAGCGTAGAGTAAAAGGGTGCTAACATGCCAATTTGCATGTTAGCACCCTGTTGTTGATAGGGTGCTAGTTTTATCTCTGCTTTTTTGTCTTTTAAAGCCAAAAAAGCAGAGATAAAGCCCTTGTTGATATGCCCCCAAGTCCCCCCAAGCATTAGGCAAGAGCTCAGCCCACGACCTATCTAACAGCCATTAAGAATGTAAAGCTTTGTGCTGATCCCCTGTTTCTCTGTGGATGAAATGCAGGAAACAGGCATCTGTTTTCAATATAGAACACGGTGGTTGCAGAAAATAGGATTAGAGGCGACATTTAAACTATCGGTTTTCCTCAGGCTGTGGAAAGAAAAAGGAGACGGATTTAGAGAAATAAATTGAAAAGGAAATAAACAGTGAAGATGAAAGGGGAGGGCAGAGAAGGAGGGGTGCAACTATGAGTAGAATTACGAGATTACCGAATAAGAAAGGTCACTTCGCCTGCAGAGGTGACAAAATGGTCTGCATCTGTAAATAACACGGAAATCATCGAAAACGGAAAAGTGTAGGAATGCACGTTATTTAACTTATTCTACAGCAAGCCAAAGGGGGGAGTAAGAAACCGAGACGTGCTAATTGTATTCTGTTAACACAGAAAGTGTGAAGAATTAATGCTAAGAGGTGGGAGGTGGGAGCCAGGATGGATTTGGGAGCAAATGTAATCATCTGAAAAGCTGAGCCGAGCGTAGTAAAACAAGTTCTTGAATATAAATTAAGAAATTTAAAAAAAAATCTAATATTCCCTGAATGCTTTTTGGCTGCTTTCTATGAGAAGTTCAGTGGTGAGGCAAACGGCATACTCCTTATTTTCTTTCGAACGCTGTTGCATAAATTGGTCTCATAAAGACTATTTTTTCACAAATCAAACAAGCATTTGCAATGCAATCGGTCTCGCCTTTGAGACCTTATCTGTATTTAGCTATGCAGCACAATAGCCTGGGTGCTGAAACATCTACTGTTCTTTAACATGGAGGGAAAGTAAGCAGCAAACTGTGTGACACGCCAGGTATGGGAACACATGGAGAGAAATATTGCCTTTCAGCGGGAAATGGTATAGTTTTTAAAATAAAATCAGGGCCTTCGGTGGTCATATCACTGGAAATACAAGATTTGAAAAAAATATTATTGTATAGGGGTGCTCATGGAAGACAATTTCTATGGACTGGAATTTAGAGAATGATAAAGTGATCCTTGTATTTTACTGACCTCTGCTGGTCGTTTTCTATCAAGAAAGTTAAAAAGAGGCAGTTGCCAGAAAAATAAAACATAAAAAATGTCCCTCAGCAGAAAGCAATTCTGGTATTTTACTGACCTCTACTGGTCGTTTTCTATCAAGATAGTTAAATGGAGGCAGTTGAACAATCAGTAAGCAATTCGGGTATTTTACTGACCTCTACTGGCTGTTTTCTATCAAGACAGTTAAATAGAGGCAGTTGTACAGAAAAATAGTCCCTAGGCGGAAGTAGACAAGTCCTAGGGCTGATCTCCAGAGCGCACAAAGTACATACGCATATAAGTATATACTAAAGTATATACAAGAGGTCTCGAATGCTCGACCTAAAAATGGCATCTCACTAAGACCTATAAAACACACTGCCAAACTAGGTGCGGATTATGCCGAAAGGATTTCAGTCATTTGTGGAATATTCAAGAAAATACCCCTTCAGATTAATTAAAAATTCCAGAGTTTACATACTGGCGAAAATCCCAGTTCACCAGTTTCAGTTAGTTTCTACTGGATCTGGTTTTAACATTGCTTTTTTTGCACATTGCACTATATGTCGTGCAGGAGCCCACCCAAAATAAACTTCAGTGGATAAATACAAATATCAAAGAAGGTCAATGAACAACAAACACCATTTCCAAGATGCAACTGCAATCAATTGGAATTTTCTCCACAGCAGTTCAGCTGATGTATAACATTATTTTCAACTAATTGGAATCAAGTAGAAAACATTTGTAATTGATCAACTACAGTTTCAACCACAGCACACATAGTTGCTGTTACACATTTTGGAACATAAAGCTCCATACACTGTGTGCATAGGGCATTTTCATATTATTGTCAGGATAATGAAATTTGTTAAATTACAGACTCTTTTTAAGTATAGTTTTAGGTAGCTAGGAAGCATGGACCCAAATTGACAAACTCCTAACGGTAATCCAGGGAGAAGCAGTTGCAACGTATAGTAAAGATAATAATTTGAATTATAAACAGGATAGCAAAAACGACTTGAGGGAAAATAGAGTTATAGGAACTTAATGGGTTAATGGAACAATTCATAAATGAAGTCTTGAATCTGCAACAGCAGAGTGGTTTCCACATGGGTGCAGATGTACAAGCCTGCACCAGTCATTGGCTATCAGGTATGCTCTGGACAGACATGTGACTTTTCATTATTTTTGCTTTGGCATTTCCCCAATGCAGAAATATGCCCAAAGTGCATTTCTGCATAGGTGAAAGCCTTTGCTGTTGTGCAAGCGTACAGGTTTTTGTATTTCTATTGCTCTATTGTATGGCTTTTGGTGATGAGAACTGAACAAGTGATAATAGATATACAGGAGAGGAGCCTATTGAAAGTTATGTCTCATCAGTTCCTGACTTCTTAGTGCTGGGAAACTGAGAGCTCGGGGGAGACTGGAAAAGAAAGTAGGGAGTATGCTTCCAGAATGGAAGAATTGGGTAGATGGCTAAGAGGCCCGGCAGTAACTGTTTTTGTAGTTCCAGGCAGTTTCTAATCTCCTCTTATCGAGACTGTTTCTGCTACCACTTCTTCCCAGCAGGTCATAGTCCCACTCTTTCCAACAGTTGTAAACCACCTTATTCCCATCATTTCTCATCCCCTCTGATCCCAGCGCCTCCCAGTAGTTCCTACCTCCCCAGTTCTGAAACAGCCAATGTCCTTCCCACTTAAACCTCTCTTCTTTCAGTAATGCATGTTTTTTCATTGTTGTAAAGAGGGGCTTCAACCCTGTTCAACTCCTACTTGATTACTCACTTGCTTTTGTTTGTTGCTTTTCTGGACAAATTCGTCCATGGAAACACACACTAAGGGCCTGATTATGATGTCGGAGGCTTTCCAACCGACAGCAATGGTTTCAATTCCGACCACCTGATTTCAATGTAGGCGGTCGGAATTGAAACCAGCCAGTCATACAGTTTCTGCTGTCAGGATTACGATGTCGGTTTCCGACAGGCTTTCCATGTCTGGCTTTCCTACATAAAAAACCTGTCGGAAACGGACTTCGGGGCCCCTAGCAGGGTCCCATTCCTCCACGGACTCCTACCGAGGGCCAAGGGGGCTTTTATGGTGCCCCCCTGTTAATCCCTGCACCGTGCCATGCGGTGCATAGATTAACAGAATCTCCGATTTCTCTATAGGAGCTTGTCCTATGGCCAGTTTACGTCCGCAGCACAAGCTCCCATAGAGAAATGGGCTAATGCGACCGCACCATTTGCGGACGCATTGTAATACTGCAGTCAGGACCGCCGACCGATAGTCGGTGGATCCCAAATCCGTGATGAAGTCGGTCGGAGGCAAATCCCACCGACAACATAATAAGGGCCAAATTCTCAACAGGATACATTACATAGAACAATACACACATATCCAGAAGTGCACAGATATCCCACATGGTAGGTTGTTATTATACCCACAGTAACCATAGTCTCAGGTATTTAGTGAATTTGCGTTTTGCCAAATGTTTGCAAAACCAGTAGAGAAGCACAATGCTGCAATTTTCCAGACACTAAAACAAAGCATGACAAATACACTTTCAATAGGTCGACAGAGTAGCAAAGTTCACTGAATTCTGCCATAAAACCCTAAGTAACTCTGACATACCCTCCATGTAGGAGACAAAATAAACACAGTTTTTTCTGTACCACTGTATTATAAAATAGAAAATGATGATTTGACTTGACAAGAGAAGACCATTTCATTACTTGGGTGCTGTAAGAAATTGGGTTACTGGTTGAGGGGGTAGAAATCCTACACAAGCAGCAACCACAATTCTTATCAGGCTGAAGTCACAAGCAAACCCTATATAAACCTTATTAGCATGTGCTCAAAGCTCTGTTTTCTTGGCACAGAGCAGTCAGGCTTAACTCAGACGCAATGTGTAACATATTTATGCAGCACTTCAAACAATAACAAAGTGAAAACTCAACACAAGAAAAATCCCACACCAAGTTAGGAAATAGAGTAGAATTTAATAAATAAAACAAGACCAAAATTTGAAATTTTCCATAAGAAGAGCAACGAAAAAAGCATCTGGAAGCACAACATTCCACTAGCGCCTATCTGGTTGTGCAAGACTGGGAGAAAATCAAAAGTTCAGGCCAACCACGATGGAACGCGGATCAGATAATGAGATCAGTGAGTCCTACTGAAAGGGTTACCTTGTCAGTCCAGTGCCAAGAGTACTGTTCACCATGGAAGGGGCTGCAAGGAGCATGTCTAGCATCACAAGTGGTCAGTCAGAGTAGCGTGAAGGGCCGTCCAAGCATTGAGGATGGTCATTGCGGTAGCACGAGGATCATGTAAGCATTGTGGCTGGAGCTTCGCATTAGCAGTCGCTATGGCGGTCAATGCTGTAGCGTGAAGAATTTGCTCACTATACCTTTGTGTTGGTGGTTGGTGCGGGCAGCACGGTCTTGGTGTGGAAGGGCCCGTTCGCAAAGAGCCCAAAAACTTCAGAGGGAGCTCAACTGAGCTGCATGAAGGGTCAAGGACCTGAGGGGCACCACTTGGGTCAGAACTCACTCCAGCAGAGGCCAAGCAGGGCTCAGGCAGGTCCAGTTGCAGGTCCACGAAGCAGGTCCTCTGGGCAGTTGGAGGCAGTCTCTAGAGCTTTATATATACCTATAGATCATAACAAGAGGGTACTGACTGACCTTTGGGATCACTTCAACCAGGGATGAAGAGTGCAGGTCCAATCTTCCTTCTCAGCAAGCTGTACAGCAGAGTGGCAGTCCTTTTGTCACCAAAGCAGCACACTAGTCCTTCATATGTAGTATCCACAGGTGCAGGAGTGTACAGAAGAGTTGGGTCTGAGTTCTAATATTCATAACTGGTGCCCACTTTGAATTAGATGAAACTTCTAGAGGTTTCTGTTTGAAGTGCACAGGTTTCCTGCCTCGTCTTCCCTGGCTCTAGACTAACTACAGGGCGTATAGAATCCTCTGTGTAAAGACAGTTACTTAGTTAGTTTATTTATTTGCATAGTTTGTTAAAACCATTGCAATATAAAAATATTTCATTTCAAGACAATCTATACATATAAAACTCCATGCTTCTGAAAACGTTAAAATACTTTGAAAACTGTGCTATAATTGTGCAAAATTACAAATCTAATGTCAAGTTTTTAGACTCATTATATACAGCTGTGCACATCTAATTTTTTCTCCGCGGTATCTGATTTAAGTCAGTATATTCCTTTAAATATCAAAAAGTTAATACATACAAAATGAGGTGCTTATGGCTCAGAAATTGGGCTCATTGGTGCTTGACGTCGAGCTCCTCCTGTTCCTGCATTTTTTCCCATGCGATTGAGTTGAGTATGCGGTTTAACTATTATCAATAACTAGGTTTCCTGTATTTTCTTTTCGCATATCCTCAAGAACTTTACCAAGGAACAGTTCAATTGAGGATCGCTGGTTGTAAAACATGCCAGACAACAGCCTGTCTCCTAGTTTGAACCCCTCGCTGATTAAAATTAACTTTCGGCAGTTGTTTCCGTTCTTGTAAGAGTTCGTTGCAGGAGCATAGTAGATGCAGCAGATCTTCCGGAGCTGAGCCACATAGCCGGCACCTGGGGTCCGCCTTCTCCCTTAGCCAGGGTGGAAGATGCTGTATGCAGGGTAGCAGACCAAATCTTATACTTCATAAAACTAATTTTTGTATGCTTTGCATAGCCCAAATTGACGTACTTTTGAGCAGCTGGCTCGCTGTAGGTATTCAGAGTCATCCATCCGTGGGACCTTTCTGAGAGTGAGGCTTTGTCCTCCAGCCACGAAAGATGTTTGACTGTTTTCCAGACCAGTTTCTTAAGCACGCTGGTATTTGTAGGTGTTTCCCAGAGTTGGTTCAATCCCAATGTGTAAAGACAGAACATAGCCTATTTAGGTGTAAGTGGGGCTGTGGCTAACTTCACCCTCCCATCCTGCCAGTAATGGCCCATCCAGGCACACCTAAGCTCTCTACTGTGTGTGGCTGTCTAGGAAGAGTATACAAAGACCCATTGCCAACTACACCCAGTCATGCGACTCAGAAACAGGCCTCAGACAGTAAATGGCTAAGGCAAAAAATGCCAACTTTTTAAAAGAGGCATTTTCAAAATTGTACCAAAAATCCAACTTTACCACAAAAGAGGATTTTTTATTACAGTTCAATATACACCAAAGATGAATTGCTTACCTGCTCCCATTTAAAGTTACATCTCATTGAATGGAATATGGTAACTCTAATGTTATCCTATGGGAGTAGCATGCCTTGCAGTAGTGAAAATCACATTTAAGAGTTTTTCACTTCCAGGACATGTAAAACTTAAAATTACATGTCCTACTTTTTAAATACATTTCACCCTGCCTGGGGGGTGTTTAGGTCCTACATAAATGATGATGTATTTGCATTAAAAATACAGGTTTGCGCCTAGCAAAAGGTTTTATTTTGCTAGGTAAAAATGGCAGTTTAAAACTACACACACTAGCTGCAATAGTTGGCCTGAAACAGGGTTGCACGGCTACTTAGGTGGGTGGCACAACAAGTGCTGCTGGTCCACTAGTAGCATTTAATTTACAGGCCCTGGGTCCAAACTTTACTAGGGACATGAAAAGTAATCATGCCAATTTGGTGTAAGCCAAGTCTACCATATTTGAAGGAGAGAGCACAAGCACTTTAGCACTACTTAGCAGAGGTAAAGTGCATAGAGTCCTAAGGCCACCAAAAACGAATTCAGCAAAAAAGTTGAGGGTAAAGAAAAATAGTTTGGGGGTAACCCTGCAGAGGGGGCCACATCCTACAGGTACAAAAATCCTACTTGAGCATGTGAACTTAAAGTCGTGCCCACAAAACCATTAAGTGCTTCTATTAGAAGTATTGAAAAACTTAAATGAAGTCTTGAACCTTTGCCTTTTGAAGTCTTAACAAAGCAGTCTGCAAATGAGTTTTCAAATGCTCCAGTACTGATATAAAGAGGGAGGTAAAAACAGTAATGAGCAGAAAAATCTTTGCACTTCTCTGTCATTCCTCAAAATGCCTAAACAGGCATTGGAGATGAATGAATGAATGAAAAGGAATTTGTAATGCGCTACTTTGCCCAAAGGCGTCAAGGCGCAACTGATGGAAAAACAATCAGCCGGAACAAAGACACAGAAAAAAAAGAAGAGTTAAGGATAAGCTTCAGAGAAAAGCAACGTTTTAAGACCTCTACGGAAAAGGGTAAGAGATTCCTGGTTCCTGAGGACAAGGGGAAGCTCATTCCAGAGTTTGAGGGCAAGTGCGAAGAAGGCCTTGCCTCCCCACCTTGCTTTTGCAACGCGTGAGATTACTGCAAAATGGGCATCAAGGTTTTAAAGCCAAGTTTAGAGTAAACCTCTAAACAATACCCACAGACATTAGGTATTCTGGCTTTGCCATCTAAAAATAAAGAAACCTTCTGGCTCTGACTCTCTATCTGTTCAACCTCATCAGCTCCCTAGGTGATTCATGTGTTTTTTCCTATGCTGTCACTTCTACATAAACACCCTGCTCCAACTGTATCACCGACAGCTCAAGTGATATGAATGAAGTTCATGAGTTTAGATCCCATTTAGGAAAACACAGCCTTCCATCCTTTCAAGGTTAGTAAAATGTGTTATTTAAAGTTCCAAGATATGTCAAACTGACATAAGTTATAATGTGAAAAAACAGGGTACACCTGAAAATGCCAAAAGAAAATAATACTTGATGCAATACAAGAGACTGTCCTCTGAGTAGGATGTAGTTGAAAATTGGGAGTCAAATGGGAGTTCTGGGTTTACCGGGTGTGATGGGTCACCCAGGGCAGGGCTGTGGTGTTTTGGGTAGGTCATGAAATTATTCTGGTAGAGTACAGTGGTGTTTGAGGGGTATGGATGATGGCACATATGAGAATGTGGTGTTTGATAGGGCCATGGCATGATGCCAATTATGGGGCAGCAGTCGCTAGGGTATGTTGAATGCCTGCAGATAACGTTCTGTGGTGTTTGAAATTAGGGAAGGATGCCACCTTATCAAGATGTTGTCATTAATTAAAGCTATAAAGTGCAATAAAATGTAGATTTTCCACAGCCATGGTGGGCTGAAAATCTGGATTTGGATCAGTAACAGAAGTCTTTCACCAGACAGTTCCTCGCCCCCAAACAATTCCATACCTGGTTGGCTACCACAAACCCATATCTGAATGCCGTCCATACCTAGATGCTCCGCTACCCTCCAACTCCTAATATATTGTATACATGATTTTATGTCAAGATCCGGAGGCTAATATTATGCAATAAATCCTTTATTGCCATCACTCAGCAGCATGTTAAAGCTTCTTAGAACTGAGAATAAAGAACTTTGAACAACATTCCAATTCAATGAAACCCTCCAGCAACCAGACCTCTTCCTTCTTATATTGGCTGTGAAATAAAGAAAACATTTAATCTTTAAAACAACTCTCAGTCTTTTAACAATCCATGAAATAAGGGAAAAACGACTTGCTTCCTGAGACTTTACGATGAGATATGAACAATTCCAATCAAGCTCCAGACAGCTTAAGTTTGACCTGCATTGATAAGAAAACAGAAAATGATCAGGGTTGGGGAAAAACATGGGAGGGATAATATTAGCCTCTGTGTCTTTAATAAAATTCAGATTTTCAGCCCAACATGGCGGTTGAAAATCTACATTTTATATCAAGACCAGGAGGCCAATAATATGAAAATTCAAAGCATTTTAACTAAGCATCTTGCTGAACTTTCAATTGGTTTAAAGTAAAAACGTCTAAAAATTGAGTCTGAAGACCAATCAGCACATCGTAAAATGTCTTGCAGGCTACCACCCATAACACAAGCTTTAGAAGCAGCAGCTCCCCTCACTGAATGCGCACCAAACATATTAATATCAATACCCGCTTTTTTCATCAAATCTTTCACCCATCTCACCAAAGTGGGTGAAGAAACAGCTTTATATGGATACCTTAAAGAAATGAGTAACTGATCCACCCCAACAGGTCTTAGAGAGCTTGTTGTACGTTCATATTACTTCACACATAGAACCACACATAAAGGTTTTACTTTTCATCCAAGAACGGATAAAATATAGTAGAAGAATTCGTTTTTGTTCTTTGCTTAATGTAAAAACAAATACCCTCAGAAGTAAAACACCTACTAGTGACCTCTAAAGCACGAACATCAGAAACTCTACGGAAAGAAAGAAGGCACAGCAACATTGTAAGTTTGTAGGATAAATCCTTCAGACTTAATTCCATATTGTTATTGCATGATTCAAGAAAAAGAAGTATATGAGAAACATCCCAAATAGTAATATATCTAGCACCAGGCGTATTAGCCAATCTGATGCTCCTTACCAATCTTCTCACCATAATATCTTGACCGACTGTAATACCATTCACAAGAACAGGACCCGCAGAAATAGCAGATCTATGAAGATTTACTGACCTATAAGCTAAGCCCCTAGAATACAGATCTGTTAAGAAATTCAACACCTGAACTACATCTGCTGATACGGGATCCAGATCCCTCCCCACACACCAACCATTTCACTTATTCCAGGCCGATTTATATTCCTTCCTAGTTCCAGGTACCCAGGATTCCTCAATGAATTTTGAAGCCTCTGATAAAAGTCCAGGCTTTCTCAAGACATTTCTGAAAGTCTCCAAGCCAGAAGTTGTAGTTGACCTGATTCTACCAGACCATGTATCTCTCCCAGTGGAGCTCGTAAAATCTTCTACAAGATCCCTCTCTCTTTCTATAGCTCCTTTCTTTAATAATTCTTGAACCTCCAAATCTATCAATTTCATTTGATCTTTTTGAAACTTTATTCTTCTTAATAAAAACCTCTGAACTGGATAAGCAATAAACTCTATCCGAAATCCTTGAATGGTCTCCAAAACCTAAGGCTCCCTTGTGATTGACAACCATGCATGACATGGGCAAGTCTGCTGTCCAACTTTAAGGGGATAACAAAAGAGTCTAGACTTACCAGACGATCCTCTGCTCCGCCTATCTGCACGGTTGTATCTTCCCCTCGCTCTTTGTCTTTGGGGATAAAATCCACCACCGCGGAAATATTGTTGACCTTGGAAACCTCTGTATTCACGAAAAAAGGAGCCTGTAGTGATGCCCTGGCCTTGGCCGGGGAACCGTCTCCCCGTTCTCCTGGCCAACCCAAAAACACGTTCATTAAAAACCTGTTTAATCTCTCTTTGAGATTTTTGAAGTGAGCTAAAAGCTTCAACATACCTAGACAGATCCTTAATAAAAGCTTCTCCAAAAAGAAGATCTTTTGCCGATGCCAGATCACCTATTTTAGGATCTATCTTTAGCAAAATACTTTTCCTTCTTTCAATGTAGAGTGCTGTATTAGTGTTAACTAATAAGCAAAAAACTCTCTAAATCCATTGACGCAATTCTTCGACATCAATATCGTTCTTAAAAACATATGCTTCTTCCGCCATGTCAAACATCTTTGACAATGGCCCAACAACATCCAGCAACCTGCCCTGACAGGACTTCAAACCTTGATCAATGCCCTTTCTAGGATCACGACCCCCTTTAGCAATAAAGGCTATGATTTTTTAATCAAGCACCGGGGTCACCAGCACCTTATTTTCAGTAGTTGGACGAGGGCACTCCGATCTCAGTCTAACGCTCACCTCTTTTGGTATCTCCCTTCTGATTCAGTATTGAATGTATTTAGCCACATGATCAGAAGGAGTCCAATAAGGTGAAAGAGGATGCTTTATTAATAAAGGATCAAACATACTCTGACCCAGTGGGTCCAATAGAGATCCGTCCTCTTTTTCTAAGGTGTCTTCCTTTCTCAAACTCTTAAGGTGCGACATATCTTCTTCTAAATCGAAATCAGAAGAGCAACTGAGTTCAACCTCCGCACTACCGGAGGATTCATCACAAACCACAGTTTTGTGTTTGCCCGCTCTCTTAGTCACATCTTCTCTCTGGCCTTTAACTTGCCCATCTTATATGCCCGAGGCATCATTCTCTTGCCTGTCAATACAGCAGACATGTTCTACCAAAGTAGACCTTTTTTTCGTTCTCAATTGAACACTGGTAGACACATGCTTCCTTTTGCGCGAAGGCTTTTATTTGAGCCATGAGACACCTCAGCTTCAGGAGCAGACCAAAATCTCTCCTCATCTTGCCTAGCAGACTTAGATGCTCGCAATTCCAACGTCTTCTCCATACGAATTGACACCTCAGTAGTAATTTTTTCAATAGCTTATTAAGCTTTTCCTCAAGAGAGCCTTCTCCTTGCTCTATATTGAACCAAATAACAAAATAATCTATTTAAGGATAAAAACTACTCACACTAAAATACCCTGCTAAAATATCACTTCAAAACTAGTTTTAAAGAAGTTTTTGTAGCGGTCTAGTTGTTAGCGCGTCACGTGGCGTGACGCGGCTACGCACGTTGGCGCCGCGAGGCGCGCGCAGGTGTGAGCGCGGAGCGGGAGAGAGAGTGAGTGCGCGGCAGTGAGCGTACAGAGTGGTGGCCGGCGCTCCTCGGTGTAACTGCTCATTAGTTGTGCTAATAAATCATAGCAGAAGGATCACCGTGTTCCGAGTGTTCATTGACCAACATTACAGTGGCGACGAGGTCGGGACGGAAACCAGACCGACGGGGAAGCGCAGTAGAGGGCAACACTCCACGTGGCCCCACGAGTCAAAGGAAGACACGCCACCAGGCCATCAAGCCCAAACAAAACACCGCACAGGCCGCCTGGAAGGGGGAAGTCACGGGATACGCCCCAGCCAACTGCGGAGGTCGACCCCAGGCACAGAGCATCCGAGGAGCGTGGCAGTGCCACGGTACAATAACCGAACCACATACAGGCCAAAGAGACGACGCCGTCCACAACCAACAAAAGCACACGAGCTGCCTTCGCACGTAATCAAGCACATAAAGCGCTGCACTGGCTACCAAAGAGGAGGAAGTGGGGTCCAGTGACAAGAGCCCTCAGAGGATCAAGCACACAAGAAACAACGACAACACCCCAGGCAGCCCCCCGAGCAAAGCCACCGACGAAACAAGCACCAAGGAAGCAAAGATGAGTACCCCGGCAGGGTATGCGATTGCACCGGTGCAATTCCTAACGAAACCCGGTGAACTAATGATGAAATGGGAGGACTGGAAGGAATACATAGACAATTTCATAGGGGTTTTGGAGGACGAGAACGAAGAAAAATTCACGCCCCAGAGGAAAAAACGCATCCTGCTACTAAATCTAGGGCCCGAAGGGCTGAGAATATACAAGAGCCTAGTGCCCACGAAGAGAGAAGACACAGACGATGATGTGTATGCGCACGCGGTGGAGGACCTGGATGAGCGTTACCGCCCCACCGTCTGTGTTTCGGTAGACAGATATAATTTCCAGCAAAGGAAACAAAAGGTGGGGGAATCCATCGAAGAGTATGTAGCAGCACTGAGGAAGCTAGCAGCCCCGTGCAGGTACGCACTGTGGGAAGACGAATTTATAAAAGATCAGGTGATCATGCACACCACCAGTACAAACGTGCAAGACAAGCTGTGGGCGAGTGGGGACACCACACTCAAGGAAGTAATGGTCATAGTGAAGAGGGCGGAACTCTCAAAGAGGTGCGCCGATGCTACCAGAAAAGACACAGGCACCCCAACCATGGTGAACAGGATACAGGAGGGAGATCACCGCAGGGACCAGAAAACCAAGTCTCCCACAACCAAAGGGACCAGCAGATGGCAAGGGAAACAAGCGGACGGTGAGAGCAAGAAAACGTGCTACAGGTGTGGAAGTTGGTCCCACGAAGCCCACGACAGACGTTGCCCGGCCTTCAGAGCCAAATGCATGCACTGCGGTATCATGGGCCACTACGAGAAGGTGTGTCGGAAGAAACAACAGAAGGGAGTGGTGAAATACATGGACCAAAGCGCGGAAGACCAGGAAGACGCCACGGAGGAAGAGGTGGTCACCGTACTGTGCATATACGATCAGGTACTGAGCGTGGATGCCAAGAGATCAACCAAACCGGTCCTGGAGATGTCCATGGGCGGCATAACCATCTCTGTTGTGGCAGACACCGGATCCCCATTCACCATCGTACAGCGTACAGTGTGGGTAGAACAATTCCAACCCAAGTTGGGCCCTGGGCTGGAGAAACTAGACATACGACCGGTAACATACAATGGTGATCGCATTCCCATGCTAGGGTTCCGACGTCTGTTGTTCGAGTTCAGAGGCCGTGCAGCGTGGTGCAAGCTGTATGTGGCCGAGAAAGGACCCTCCGTCCTGGGATGGTTGGACCAGGGCGACCTGGGCATAAAACTCGACCCAGGAGGAAAGGAACAGATCCTGCTCACAGACCAGGTGGAATGGCTGGACATGGACAGATGGAAAGAAAACTACCCAAGAGTGTTTGGGGGCGCAGTAGGAAAAATGGAGAAATTTCAACACAAAATAGTACTTAAGGAAGGAGCCACACCAGTAGCACACAAGGTGAGGAATGTGCCCATAGCAGTAAGGGAAGCTGTCCAGACGGAACTCCAAGATCTGGAGAAGAAGGGCATCATAGAACCCATAACCTGTGCCGAATGGCTGGCGCCTTTGGTGGTCGTGATGAAACCCAACGGGAAGGTCAGGCTCTGCGTAGACTTGAGAGAACTCAATAAGAACATAGTGGTGGAGAAATTTCCCCTTCCCAAGATAGAGGAGATGCTGGCACGAACCAGAGGAATCCAGTGGTACTCCACCATCGACCTGACATCAGCTTACCACCAGGTAGCCCTACACCCGGACAGCAAAAGTCTCACATCGTTCATTACCCCGTTTGGGTGCTACAGATTCTGTCGCATGCCGTTCGGGCTAGCCTCGGCGGCGGCCGTTTTCCAGAAGATGATGCACCAACTGTTCAGAGACTGCAAGGACGTGCAGTACTTCCAGGACGATATACTGGTGATGGGCAGAGATAGGAGGGACCATGACCGGACACTGGAAAAGGTATTACGGACACTGGAAGCTAAAGGTCTCACGGCGGAATGGTCGAAATGCCGGTTGGGAATGCAATCGGTGACCTATTTAGGCCATGAAATAGGGCAACAGGGGGTCACCCCCAAGATGGAGAACGTGAAGGCCATTGTTGAAGCTCCGGCCCCCAAGAACAAGGAGGAGGTCAGGTCTTTCCTGGGGATGGCGGAGTACTACAGTAAATTCGTGGTACAATTCGCATCCAAGACCTATAACTTGAGGAGGCTGACCAGAGAAAGCACGGTGTTCCAATGGACACCGGAAGCCCAAGCGGAATTTGAAGTCATCAAAAAAGGGATCCTAGAAGCAATGCCTCTCAAGGGTTATGACCCGCAAGGCGCCACCATACTCATCACGGACGCCAGCGACAAGGGGTTGGGCGCTGTACTCATGCAAGACCGAGGAAGTGGAGACATGGAGACAATAAGCTTCGCCTCCAGAGCACTGACGGTGACAGAAGGCAAGTACAGCGTCATTGAGAAGGAGATGTTAGCGGTAGTGTGGGCCATGACGAGATTCCGGCAATTCCTATGGGGTACCCGATTCCTGCTCAAAACGGACCACAAGCCGTTAGTGAAGGTTCTGACATCGTGTGGACACGCCAGCACCACACCCAGGATATCGAAAATGTCCCTAAAATTGTTGGACTACAGATATGACGTAGAGTACATCCCGGGAAACAAGAACCGAGTGGCAGACTACCTGAGCCGAGCGGCGGCCATGGAGCCGGGAGAAGAAGACCCTGCGGACAGAGGGGAGATGGTGGCTCTCATTGAGGATCAAGAGAAGATCATCAGCAGACAGGAGTGGACAGCCGCGTATGACGAAGATGCGGACCTGATGGAGGCGAAAGTTCACATCACCCAAGGGTGGCTCGATAAGAAAAAGGTGAAACCCAACCTCAAACCTTTTTATGAAGTGAGAGAGGAACTGACTGTGGGAGATGAGGGCATATTCATATACCGGGGAGACAGAGTAATTCCCCCCACGAATCTCATCAACAAACTACTGGACCTATTACATGAAGGCCACCTGGGTATTGGGAAACTCAAAGCTAGATCGAAACAGAACTACTGGTGGCCAGGCATGGACGTGAGAGCAGAGAGACATGTCAGGGAGTGCCCCCAATGCCAAGGGGCTGACAAAACGTTGAGGCCATTACGCCCGGCTCTGGGAAAATTCGACACTCCCGCAAACCCATGGGAAGAGTTGTCCATAGACATTTTAGGGCCGGTGCTGGATGACCAGAGCGTACAGAAATACGTGTGTGTCCTCATCGACCGTTATTCTAAGTGGCCAGAGATAAAAGTGAGCGAAACGATGGACACGGAGAACATCCTGGAGTTCCTATCGGAAACATTCACCCGAGAGGGAATTCCCAAGTCCATCTTAAGCGACAACGGGCCACAGTTCACATCAGAAAAATGGAAACAGTTCATGGGGAGAAACGGCATCGAGGTAAAGCACACGGCCATATACCATCCAGCAGGTAACGGTCTAGTGGAACGATTTAACAGGGTGGTGATGGGGGCCATACAAGCAGCCATCACCTGTAACAAAGACTGGAAGAAAGCGGTGGAGAATATGGTATGGGCCTACAGGATAACGCCCACAAGCACAGGGTACAGCCCGTTCCAAATATTGAGAGGACGTGAACCTTTCACGCACGACAACAGAATCTGGAAGGAGAAGGTAGTGACCAGTGAATGGTCTCCAGCAGTCGTGAGAGCAAATATGGAGAGGGCTCAAGCCATCTACACCAACAACTACAATAAGAGGAGGAGTGTGAAGGACACTCGGTTAGTGAGAGGAGAATGGGTGAGAGTAAAGTTGGCTACCCTACAGAGGAAAGGAGACAGCAAGTACAGCAAGCCCATGCAGGTCAAGGAAGTGTATGATAGAGCGGCTCTGCTCAGTGACGGGAACGTGTGGTCGCAGGACCGCATGGCCCGGTGCAACAAGATATTGAGATGGGAACAGTGGGAGACGGAAGGCGAAGGCACGGGAGACGTGGATGAAGAGAATAAGGCGAGCGGAAGCGAAGAAAGGGAAGAAGCAGGAGCAGGAGAGGAGCAAGGAGGAGAGCAAGGGGGTGAGACCCCAGTGACAGAGATGGACAGGCTAGGAGGTAATCTGAACAGTGGAGGAGCGATGGCCGAAGGGACAGAACGTGAGGAAACACAGAGCCAAGGGGCTCGAGGGTCTAGTGGTAAGGTGACCAGGAGCGGAAGACAAGTAGTAAGGCCTTCCAGGTTCCAAGACTTTGAACTGAACTGCGAACTGTAAGTGACTTATTGTTGGGTCGGTAAAAGGGGGAGATATGTAGCGGTCTAGTTGTTAGCGCGTCACGTGACGTGACGCGGCTACGCACGTTGGCGCCGCGAGGCGCGCGCAGGTGTGAGCGCGGAGCGGGAGAGAGAGTGAGTGCGCGGCAGTGAGCGTACAGAGTGGTGGCCGGCGCTCCTCGGTGTAACTGCTCATTAGTTGTGCTAATAAATCATAGCAGAAGGATCACCGTGTTCCGAGTGTTCATTGACCAACATTACAGTTTTAAATTCACACCTCACTTCACAAATCAAATAATCTTATTCTCCAAATCTTAAACCAATAAATCATGAACAGTTCAGCTAACACGTTGAAATACAAAGCACCTCTCCGATCGTAAAATAACTAATGCCAGCTGATTTACGATCTCCTCAAGAATAACGTTCGTCAGGAAAGCGCCTCCGCTATGGCAAAACACCTTGACCAAAAGTCAATGGGTTAATAGCCTACGGAGTCAACGTGTGACTAAAAAACCAAAACTAAACACACATCTCGAGCGCACTGTTACGTTCGTGCGCACGCACGCTCGAGATTCCAGTATTGAGAAAACAAGCTCTACTCAGAAACCGGAGACCCACTGAAGCGCACAAGGTAATAACTTATTGCTAGTATAGCCGCAACCACAGCAACGGCTTCATGAGCACTTAAAGGCTAACATTTTTTGTTACACCTGAACTCATATTGTGATGCCAAAATAAATAAAGGAGAAATCATTAAAATGCCGCATTTTCAACAAGAATCAAACTAATATTAAACCATTTTAAAATAAAACATAAAAAGCCAATACCATTATGATGTCACGATGGAAAAACTAAATTTTCTTGTACTTAAGCAAACGAATCACACAGCGATAAACATATTTAAATAAAACAGATATTTTTCAAATAAGCTCATCAAATTTGTAGGAAAAACAATCTAGTTAATATAACATGTTTAATTAATAATATAAGTAACCATTTACTCCACAGAGTTAAATTATAATATGAATATATATATCTTACAACCAAATAACACATACACTCATATACAAGCGTAATTATTAATTTAATAATTGAAGAAATAACAGTACTTATCTCATTGAGCAGCAGCAATAAAAGAAGGAAGAGGTCTGGTTGCTGGAGGGTTTTATTGAATTAGAAAGTTGTTCAAAGTTCTTTATTCTCAGTTCTAGGAAGCTTTAAGAATGCTGCTGAGTGGTGGCAATAAAGTATTTATTGCATAATATTGACCTCCGGATCTTGACATAAAATCATGTATACAATATATTAGGAGTTGGAGGGTAGCTGAGCATCTAGGTATGGACGGCATTCAGATATGGGTTTGTGGTAGCCAACCAGGTATGGAATTGTTTGGGGGCGAGGAACTGTCTGGTGAAAGACTTCTGTTACTGGTATGATATGTGTGTGGAAAGAGGTGGAAGGATGCCAGGCATTGGCCTCTTTGGATGCTCGTCTCATCTTTGCTTTAAAATGTTACCTCAAAGGGATATGTAACAAAATAAGCTCCTGTTTAGTTTAAACGTCTGTTTTTACCTTGAGCAACATCTTTAGGAATATGAAAACTGGAATAGTTTGTACATTTTTAAGGCTGAAAACAAGGTAGAACCACTGAAAACAAGTAAAATAAAGTGATGCAAAAATTGTGTAGCAACATAATTACATGCTACAAAATGTGCCATTTGTTGTTGAAAAATTGGCCAATCTATGCTGGAATACCCTAGATGATTTGAACAGCACCCATTTCCAATTACACACACACATGGACAACATCCAACAGCATACTTTAATAAGAGCATTTATTTATCTATTTATTTATTTTAAAGGTTTTAAATAGCGCTGACTAGACCCAGGGGTAAAAGAGCGCATTACAGGAGTATGAGGAAGTACGGTAATCGGAACATTTGGACAAAAACATTGCAATAAGAACCAATATAACAAGGAAAGCAGATAAATACGAATACTATTTACAAAAGTACTAAATTAAGCTCACGTGGGTAGATAGTAATTAGGCTAGGGTGGGTGGGTGGAAGTGAAAAAGGGAGGATAAAGGAGGTAGATAGTAATTAGGCTAGGGTGGGTGGGTGGGAGTGAAAAAGAGAGGATAAAGGAGGGGAATAAGGAGAGTGGGAGTTAGGGGAATAGGAGATCAGTGGAAGGCCGTGTGTGAGGCTAGATGTCATAATTAAAGATAGAGGCAGGGGGGTTAGGGGGAGTGGAAGGAGTAGCGTGAGGGAGGGGAGTTAGGAGGGAGAATGGGGAGGGAAGAGAATTAGAGGGCAATAGAGAGGAGCCTGACGGGGCGCTGAGTGGGAGACAGTGTCAGAGGTAGGTATTATTGACCTCAATCTTTGTTGAGGATGTACAATTTGAAGTCTTTTTTGAAGTTTAAGTAGGAAGGGTTACAGCGTAGGGTACAATTTGAGGTCTTTTTTGAAGTTGAAGTAGGAAGGGTTACAGCGTAGGTCTTTAGGCAGGGAGTTCCAGATGGAAGGAGCGTTTCCAGAGAATGAGCGGGTTTGTGTGCATTTCTTCTTTAACTGAGGGGGGATAAGAATGAGGGTGTTGGTGCTCCTCATCGGTCGGGTGCAGCCTGATTTGTGGAGTGTGTCTGAGAGGTAACGTGGGGTGTTTTGGTGAAGGGCTTTGTATGTGATACATGCAATCTTATTGGTGAATTTGCCTTGGATGGGTAGCCATTTGAGGGTTTTAAGGGCGGGGGAGATGTGGTTGAAGCGTTTGTTGTCAGAGATAAATCTAGCAGCTAGGTTGAGCACAAATTTGAGTGGTGCAAGAGGGACTTTAGGTGTTCCAGCGAGGATGGCATTACCATAGACGATTCTCAACAGGACAAGCGATTGGACAACAGTTTTGAAGTCATCAGCCGGGATGAAGGGTTTAATTGTCTTCAGATGACGTAGAGTGAAGAGTGCTCCTTTGGCTGAGGTTTTTATGTGGGAGGTAAGGGCAAGACTATTATCAATGGTGATGCCTAGAGATTTAACTGAATTGGAAGTGGTGAGAGAGCAGTTGAGTGCATTAAGGTCGGATATCCAGTCTGTTTTAGGGGAGAAGAGAATGATTTCGTTTTTTTAGGGTTGAGTTTGAGATGATTATGGTGGAACCATGACTGGATCTTGGTCAGGGTGTTATTGAGGTGTAGGACATCAGAGTGGTATTTAATCTTATAGTAAAGTTGAGTGTTGTCGGCATAGAGGTGGTAATTGATTCCTGCTTGTTTGAGAATGAGGGTGAGGGGTTCCATGAAGAGGTTGAGGAGAGCAGGAGAGAGAATGGATCCCTGGGGGACACCGAGGGAGATTGGAGTGGGGTTGGAAAGGCAGTTCTCGACTTTGAGTTGTTGGGTTCTGTTTTGGAGAAAGGAGGTGAACCAGTTGAGGACATGGCCATTTAGGACAAAGAGTGTTAAGTAAGGCAGTGTGGTTAACTGTGTCGAAAGCAGCGAAAAGGTCGAGGAGAATGAGTAGGCAAGACTCACCATTGTCGAGCGAATGATGTATGTCGTCCACTATATTGAGCATGGCAGATTCTGTGCTGCATCCTTTTCTGAAGCCAGATTGCAGTGAGACAAAGAGGTCGAAAGTGTTGATGTGATTATCCAGTTGGAGCAGTGCGCATTTTTCAAGGGCTTTGGAGAGAAGAGGGAGGTTAGAGATAGGTCGGAGGTTATTTGGGTCGATGGGCTCTGCGTTGGGGTTTTTGGGGATGGGTGTGATTTGACCCAGTTGGAGGGAAGCGGGAACACACCTCATGGTCAGGGATGAGTTTATAACGGTGGTCCAGAGTGGGGCAATGATATGTTTTAGGTCTTGGACAAGGTTAGAGGGCATAGGGTATTTGGTGTGAGAGGATGGTTTAAGCTTAGAGATGATGTTATAGACTTTGTGTTCAGTGACAGGGTGAAAATTATGCAAGGAGGCATTGTTATTTTGTTGCTGGGGGAGAAAAGGGTTGGATTCAGGTGGGAAGGTAATTGACGAGAGATGGGAAGTGACCTGGGGAGGACTTAATGAGGATGGAGATTCAGGAGAAATGTTGTAAGAAAGTAGTGGGTTGGGAAGGAGGGGATTTAAGAGGAAGGATTGATCTATTTTGGTGATTTTATCAGAGAAGAAATTTGCAATTTTTTCGTATTTCTCATCTGTGGCCGTCAGCTTTTGGGGGGCAGAGAATGTTTGGTTTTTAACGATGCTGAATAGTTCTCTAGGTCTATTTTTGGCCCTATCAAGCTGTGTGCGGAAGAAGGAGGCATTTTCAATGAGGATGTGTTTTTTGTAGTTGGCTCTAGCAGATCGGAGGAGGGCTAGATGGGAGGGGGGACGGGTGTTGCCTCCAGGTTCTTTCAGACTGTCTAAGAGAGCGTCTTTCGTTGTTGAGATCAGAGATGAACCAGGATTTGGAAGGTATGTTTCTTTGGGTTTTTAGTTTGGGAGGGGCCACTAGGTCTAAGACCTCGGTAACTGATTTATTACTGTGCTCGGTGAGGGCGTTAGCATTTTGGGAGAGGGGATGGCATCAAGAGTAGCCCCTTTGGTGTGAGTTGCAGAGTGACATATTTGTTTAAGGTCACTAATCTCCACAAGATTCATGAGGAGATTAACTGCAGGGTCTTTGATATCGTTCCAGTGGAGGTTGAAGTCTCCAAGGAAGAGATTTTTAGAGTTGGAAAGTGAGGATTGGGTGAGGAGGTCGGAAAATTCCCCTGTGAAGGGAAGGGATTCGCCAGGTGGATGGTAGATATTATGCAGGCGAATAGGTGGGGCACCCTGAATTTTAAGTTCTGCTCCGAGGTATTCAAAAGTGGTGGGGTCAGAATTCTTAACAAGCGAGAGTTGAAGTTCGTTTTTGAAGATGATGGCTAGACCACCTCCAAACTAATATATCTTTTCTGAGTATGGAGTAACCGGGGGGGAGAGTTGGTCAAGGATAGATGTAGAGTGGACATTGAGCCAAGTTTCTGTAAGGAGGGCAATGTCAATGTCTTCGCTGAGCGCGGCAGTTGACCAGCATGCATGTGAGGTGTTTCGGGTTGTTTATGGGGGGAGGGCATGATTGGATAGCGGTAAGTTGTGTTGGGTGTCTAGGGGAGATGGGGGAGGAAGGGATTCTGCTCATCCCCAGGATCACAGGAATGGTAGAGTGGTGGTGGGAGAGTCAATCGGAGACCGCACAGCTCGCCCGCGCAGGAGCAGCGCAGCCCTCTCGGAGAGGTGGAGCGGCCGCTCACCTCCAAAGCAAGAAGTCCGCAGGTCTGGGGGGAGCGAGGGGGATCTGAGCTATTTGCATGTCTCTCGGTTGAAAAGGCACAAGACTACCGCAAGGTCAAATGACTGTCAGACCCTACCATACGGCCTCCGCTTCTTCCCAGACCCGACTCCTGGCTTTCACAGGGGTCTGCGCCATCCGCTAGCTAGGTCGGCACCACGCCACAGTCATCAGTGGGATCAACAACAGCGCTTGTAGGATTACGCCTTAGGCTTCACCAAACCACAGCATGAAGTAGCTGTCAATCAACGCTCCACTCCAACCTCGCATGGAAGACAGCCGGTGAATCACCTCAATCCATGTGAGTGAAGTTCGAATAAGAAACCAATACTCACTCTAAAGTAAATTTTGTGAGCATGTACGGCAGTAGAAGGGTGGATGGCAAGGATTAAGGCAGGATTTTCACAGATTTGTGATCCCGAACCCGGGAGCTCCCTTTTGATTCTCCATCTTGGCAGCCATCTTGGTCATATTCAATAGCATTGCACAGGAATCAGAGACAGCACTGGTATTGTATATAGTTGGGCTCAACTCATTCTCTCATTCTACCAGTGCCCTAACATGGACTGTGAATGTCAGATCTTCAGTCAAAAACTCCTACAATACATCCGACCTTGTCCATGAGTAAAAATTCATGCCACTTGCCATCACTGAGACTTGCTTTACCACTTCCTAAATGCCGACATCACAAATTTCCTGTCCCCTGATTACAACATCTGATTTAAAAACAAAGAATTAGTTAAAAGAGGGAAATTCACATTGGTCTTTCCTAATCCACTGTCTGGCAAAATTAACCAAGGCCCCTTTTATGAATTATTTGAATATATATTCTCCAAGGTTCTCAGTGACCCAGCATGCTCATGTGTATCCTACCAAAACATGCAGCACTTTTATTTCCACCCAGACGTCCTAGATATAGCCCAGCACATTGTTACAGTCTCATCCTGTGTGGTCATCTTAGGTGACTTGAACATCTGGCTGAACATTTATTGAATTACTACATTCAGTGTATCATTGGAGACCTGGATTTGTTAGATCTTCACCCACAAAAATCCACTCATGAACAACTATTCTTCCTGTTACCTAATCTCCAGTTCCCTAGCACCCACTAGCTATCTTCACCTGACCACTTCTTAGTAAAGTTTTATATTAAGAATTAACTACTGCTACTCAAGTCTGCTCCGGAACTTGGCTAACTTCCACTTTTTCTAAAAAGTTTAACAACATTCAACCAGATGGTTTTCTGCCAACCTCCTTTCAATTAAGTCCATCATTCGGAATCTCCCGTTCTATTCTAGATCATCTCAAACACAAACTAACTATTACACTAGACACTTTTGCATCCCTTTCCTCCCACAAACTAAGCCTTCTGAAAACTACTCAGTGGTATATGGACAGCTTTCACTATTAAAACAGCAAGGCAGAACCCTTGAGTAGCAGTTGTACAAAACAAAATCCTACTCAGACTGCTTAGCATTATGGACCAACACCAAAGGCTTCAAAGCAACCTATCTCAGAGCAAAGAAAGAATACTTTCAGACACGCACCGATGACTCCACCCATTCAAACAATTAATCTTTTGGCTTACCTTGTTGCTTACAATCTCCTTCCACCATCCTCTGCAACAATCGCATGTCCTTCACTGTGAGAAGGTGGTTCTGACCATGTGAGTCGTCCAGATTTATCACTTTTTGAACACCTGATTTTTGAGCTTTTACTGTGGGGAGCCTCATAAGTTGGGACTCAAACACGGTAAACTCATGATAAAATGGACTGCATGTGGGTTCCACCGGTGTCCGTCTTGTGAGATAAGGCCGATGCACTGCAGCCAGGGTAAGGGACACTGGACTAGTTACATGTGGATAAGTGTCCACATGTGTGTGTACCCCTGTAAGGGCTGTGCGGGGAGATTCTTGTTCTGCGCATCCCAGGAGATAGGTATAGATAAAAGGGTGTGGAAGAGACTATGCAGAGTTGGACGGTGACATGCAATGTGCCTTATAATGTGGGGAGACACATGTAAGGGATAGTCAGTGTGCTTTACTTTTTCATTGTAGGAACACTCCATTATTCTCCTATGGAGAAGGAGACCACATGGGGTAGTTTCAGTTCCCTAGGGCCTACAAACTTCAGACACACACCAAAGTACACTGTAAGTTGTGTGAAAAGAACCATTCTGCTAGGTCTGTACTGTTTATGGGTCATACAGAAATGTCATATTCCTCTGACTGAGCTCAGAACCAGAGCCCAGAGCTGGTGCGACCCTGCCAGGCTGCCTTCCTCCCCAAGCTGTAGCATCAAATGCCTAGCCCTTCACTGTAAGCATTCCCCAGAGCGGAGGTCTTCTCTCCAAGAGGGAGAGAAGAGGTGAAGCTGCAGGGCATCAATCAGCACTGATGTCTGCCGGAAGGAGCGGGCAGACCAGAATAAAGGGCCGGCACCCGCGGCAGAACGCGAGGGTGCTGGCCAGGCAGAGGGTGGGCTCCCCCAGCAGTTCTCCAAATTACCTATACGTGGGGTACCCGGGTGGGACCAGACCCCTGAGGAAGAGCGTAATGTAGCGTGAGCCCACCAGTCAAGTCTGCCCGGCTCTCCCTGGAGCAGCGGGAGAGCCGATGCTCGAATGTCCATACTCTAGAGAGAGCACCCCATTATGCCCTGCAGGGCATGGTCATGCTGTTACGAAACCCTGCTTGTTTTTGGCGTGTGGTGACCCCAGGAAGACGGGGTCACGACCATTGGGATGCAAAAGTGTAAGGTGAGCTGCAGGAGTAGCACAGACTCCCCCTGCACGGAACTGGAAAGTCCACCACTACGTCTGGGGACTGTAAAGAAATAACCCCAAAAGGGTTCATCCATGTTTTAAAGCCTGCCTGATGCTGGAACTGTTGTTTTTTATTGTGGGAGAACCACTCTCCTAAACACAACAATGATGACTGCAAGGAGAGGCACTTTCTAGGGATGGTAGATGGTAGATGTCGGAGGTGCATTTAAGTAATTGTGGTACTTTTGGGACTACAGGTCATACGTAAAATGTGATGGTTAAAGGTGAATTGGAAATATGTTGCCAGTATCCTTGTCAGGGTGCTGGTTTATAATTGCAAAGCCATTTCATTATACATCTGATGCCTTCTAGGTGCTGTGATTGACTTGCATTGCACTTGTTACCAGATATGATAGGTACCCTTCATTCCAGGTCATGCTCAGAAATGCATTCTTGCTACTGTGTTAGTTATTCAACCAGACTGTCAGACACTGTGATTCAATTATGTATAGTATATACTCTATAGTCAGTATGAGGTGCTCTCAGTCATCGTTATATGTCACTATGGCAGGTGTGCCCATTAGAAATGCTTGTGGAAATAATGTAGTGGGCAACCACTGGGGTGTTGCCAGTGGTAAGGGCCCTCACTCCAGGTTATGGTCAGCCCGTGGCATTTGGGGGCAAGATGATGTGTATACATCTGAGTGGTGGTACTAGACCCCCCTTCTGTGGGAGGAGTGGGAATGTTTACGCAATGTCAAGAAGTATTTACATCAGCTTAGGTATATTTGTTAATTGATGCATAGTATTGAGCATTGTATGTGTAATAAATGTACTCTTCCTTTTTATAAAGAAAAGCACTAAGGGTGGGTGGCAAATTCCGAAATGTCGAAACGTCCGCGATCCGCGGCGGAACGGATATATGCAGGGAAGGATTCATTCTGGCACGATCCTCCTGTCACAAAATTTAAACCTCAACAGGAAGCACTTACAGATATAAATAAAGCAGGTGCCCGAGTTGAAGCTCAAATTCAGTAAAGCATTAATCAGCCCAAAATCTCCTCGAGCACGCAAAATTTTCGTGTTCACAGAGATTTTTTGCCGTTACGCGAAATTTTGCGAAAGGCAACTTCGCAAATTCCGCCCCTAAAAAGCACAGACTGGGAAATCAATTATTGAGTGTTATTTCCACGTACCTGTAAATGGTGAATACTAGCCCACACCACCTCCCTTAAGTAAGTTTTGGACTGCTCTGCAACGCTACCCTCTGAGAGTCAAGCGCTACAATGGGGTGTTTGGTTCCCAGTGAAGGACAAATGTAGCCCCATTATTTATGCAGGCCTCACAACTAATTCCTCATTTTCCAACATTCACTCACAAAATTGACATTTTTAGGGCTTGCATTTCCACTACCTCTCCCCAAGTCCTCAACCCAATACCCTGTATAGGTGATCCAGTTGTCATAACCCTCCTCAGCAACTTAGTGCCTGTTTCCATTGGGACATGAACACTATTCTCTCCTCCTCTAAGAAGTTGGCACCTTCCTGATTTGTAATGCTAAAGTCATCAACCTCAGCCTTGCTGCCCTTACGCCTATCATCACCAGGCGAGCGAATGCCGCTATCACCACTGGAGTCATACTACATTGTCTTAAACTGCCATCATTACCCTAATCCTAAAAAAATGCACTGTTGATCTGAACACTCTCTCCAATTAAAAAACCCCCTCGGTGCTGACACCATACATTGCTAAGGCACATGAAACTGGTATCAACCAGCTGTTATATTCACACCTAGAGACCACAACACTTCCTAAGTGATTATCAATCTTAATAGTACCATAAATAATGGACAGCAATGAGATAGGTTTCCTGACCCATATCAGTTCCTCCCAGTGTTTATCTGGTAGTGAGATCAGAGCAGATGTGCTGTTGATAAACCCACATTCCCCAGTCTCTAAAAGAAAAGGAATAACCCACAGTGGGGCGATCAGGACTTCTGCCAACTTTTGACGAACATCGAAATTTTTGTATTTCTAAATCAGACTCAATATTTTTTTAAGTCTAGGTCACAGCACCTATGTGCCAAACCTCCAAAGATAGTAAGTAGATGATAGAAAGAAATGTTCAATGCAGTAATGATCCCTTACCCCTATCCAGTTTTTCACAAGATGGTTGAATCTATAGTGAGCTTACTTCGTAGATATGTGAGGAGTTGTGACTTGAAGGTGGAAATCTTCCATATATTGTGTTGTTCTATGCTGACGATATGTTAGTGGATCTTTGTGACACCAGGACTACAATGCCCAGTCTGTTGTGTATAACAGTAAGTGCTGGCTCATTATCTGCCCTCAATATTACCTGGCGTAACTCTATGCTGTTCCTTCTTGGTTCATTAGAGACCTAATATATTGAATGTGTTCCATTTCTGCCTCTACTAAATCACTGTCTCAACATACTGCAAGAAAAAGAGTTCCTCAACACATGCTTCATACACTCTATCATGTTTATGAGAACACATCCCACACGTGTCACTAAGTTAGCAGTTCATTTGGCTGAGGAGCTACCTATTGCAAATATGTGTGGTAATGACAGATGAAGCGCCTGTTATTCAACACAATTGTATACATTAGTACCATTTGAGCTTTTCTTTCTGTCTTACCCACTCCCACCCCCTTTTTTTCCGTATCTTATTTGTTTATTATTTAGACAGAAAGCTAATTCAATACATATTGGATTTGCAACTTACTGGTACTGACACGTTTGTAAAATGCCACAAATGCATTGTAATGTAACATGATGTTCTGTGAATGGAGATATATAATATGTATATGGGCTGTTATGTTTTGATCAAAATTCAGGAAAAAATATCAATAAAACAAATTTAAACAAAAAAAATGAGTACACATCCCACGTGATATTTCGAATAACTACGCATCCCACCATGTATCTAAGGATACAACTCATCATGACGATGTGCTGAAGATCTCCACACGACCCGTACACATGTGAGGATGCACCTCATAATGGGGATATGTTTAGAATGGCTTTTCCTTGAAGTATGTTGAGACTGGGCTTTATGATACACACATTTATAGGTCTTGGCTTCTCAGCTGTCTGTTGGCAAACATATTATTTTTAATACAGAATATGCTTAGGAAGGGCTTTGGGTCAGCCCCATGTTTGGATGGATTTGTTGTCAATTGTCTACTCTTGATTTGATGACTTTCCTCCCTTTTCTTGTGTTTGTCCTGCCAAGAAGCATTTTAGTCTCAGAGTGCTTTAGTTTAATGAGGTGCATCCTTCCGCTGCTCACTTGAGGGGACTCTTTTTTCTTTTGCATTCAGCACTGCATACGACCATGTGTGTTACCTTGGTCTCGCTTCCTGCTTTTAATTCTGTTCTTCTTACTGATCTCCTGGATGCTCCCTGCCTTGCTCCATGTGAATTTTAAAAACATTTTTTTTAAGAGGACTCACCAAATGCAACGCGCTGTTGAGCCGCTCATTTCCATTGTTACCTACATTGGATTGCGCTTTGTTTTTTAGTTTATTTAACTTTTCATTCAACATATTAACATGGCTGTCTGCCATGTGAGAACAGTACATTAGATATAACAGAAATACCACTATGCGTCGCAACACATGTTCGCAAATGTGTCACCAAGCACACACATGCATTATGATGCCTGCATGCCCTTATGAATGAATGTGCATCGGCGGCCTCTATTCAGTCAAATGGTTTAATTGATGCTTTAACAAGGTTTAGCTTAACAACTCAGAAAGCGCCTATCCAGCGCAAAGAGTCAAACACTACTTGTAGTGTGGAAAATCTAGACCATTATCGTGTTTGGAAAACATGCAATTTTATATTGGGTGACTGCAAACTGCATCTGTCACTACCATTAACCACCACCTGATATCTTCTTATGCCAGTTGAATGCATGTTCACATGCATGTTCCCATATAATAATAGTATATCTAGAAGAAAAAAATATATTTATATCTGCCATGAACCACCACTGCAAATCTCAACATATTTCAAATGTAAAATTAAAAAGCCAAAATAGCCTTGGGTGTGTCAAGATGTATGCAGACCAATGAGCATACATAACCATCTTGGAATAGTTTTTTTCAAGTAAAAACATTTCAACATTAGTTGATGTGTCAGCACTTGCATGCACATGCATTGTGATGCATGTTCCTGTATGCGCTGTGATGCACCAGCAGCTATTTTAGCTTTTTTAACTTATCGTTCCCTCTTGGGAGTGAGGTGTGCAGTCAATACACTGACCACTTACATTGTGTGGAAAAGGCCGCTTTACTGAAACTGGTGCAAATCACAACAAAATATCCTGGCAACTAACTGCCTTACAAAACTAAAACCTCGCTATACATCCATTAAACGTACCATTTTGTCCCCACCCTTACAATCTTCCCAACATGCCTACCCTAAAATTAACACATTACAAACATTACAATGCATTGTATTGCGACATTACCAACTTTCCAATAACCCTACATCCTATGACTGCATGTATGAAACTGTAAATAACCAAGGGGCATATCAACAAGAGTCAGAGTTAATTACAGCTGACCGCGCTTAGCGCGTTTTTTGTTAACGCCGGCTATCGCTGGAATTTATCGCCATGCTTGCGCTGTATTAACAATGCGTAGCGCAATGGCGATATAAATTCCAGCGATTGCAGGGAAATCGCCGTTTTGCAGGGAACATCACTGTTGTCTCAGCGATGTTCCGTGCAAAACGGCGATATGCTTGATGATCCGACCCTGTGGTCGTGACACAATAATCCACCCCCCATGTTACACATACATTAGTCAGGATTTTAGCAGACGTTCGTTTTTGGCGAAAACCACGGTTTTCGCCAAAAACTAACGTCTACTAAAATGCTGTGGGCCGCCTTGTAAATGTTGCGATGTGCACTTAGCGATATTTTAGAAGTCCCCCTGTGTAAGGTACGCCCAGTGACGCACACTTTGCATCTCATTAGAGTTGCAGAGCGAGGCGACGGGGAAAAGGCTGCTAACATGCTCTAATGCATGTTAGCATCCCCTTGTAGATAAGGCGATAATATTATCTCCACTTTTTTGGCTTTTAAAACCAAAAAAGTGGAAATAAGGCCCTTGGTAATATGCCCCCAAATGTCCTAAACTGTTCCATGTACTACCTGCCTACCCTTTCCTTGCACATGGTTCACTAACTGTCAACACCAACTAAACTTCTGGCAACTCTTGAAAAACTTTGCATGCCCCCGCTACACACCAGTTCCAAGCGACAGCCTACAACTTACAATTGCGCACCAGTCTCAACAAAAATGCCCCAAGAGTAGAAACCTACAGAAAAACCAGCGAAGGCCTCAAAAACCTAAATAAAGGGACAGGACAGAGGGCAACAAAATTACTACGCTCCCCCTGCCACAAGCCACCATTTCACCAGACCTAAAATGGTGGCAGGCTGCCCAAAACCAACCCACTACCTAGCCTTTGGGCTATATTGAGCTGCACAAATGCAGCCCAAATAAAAATTCTAAAACTGTATTTCACCTGGACTGCACAACGCTCCCAATCTGCTCGGGGGACAGACCTCCCTGCGATTGGCTGCTTCACAAAACCCTTTTAGGAGTGAGGGGTGCAGCCAATACACTGACGACTTACTTTGTGAGGAAAAGGCCGCTTTATTGAAACAGGTGCACACCACAACAAAATATCCCGGCAAGTGCCTTACAAAACTAAAACCTCGCTATACATCCATTAAACTTACCATTTTGTCTTCTCTCCTACGATCCTCCCAACGCGCCTACACCGCAATTAACTCATTCCAAACATTACAATGTATTGCATTTCAACATTACCAACATTCTATTAACCCGACATCCTATGACTGCATGTGAAACTGTAAATAACCAAATGTCCTAAACTGAACCTTGTACTACCTGCCTACCCTTTTCTTGCACATGGTTCACTAACTGTCAACGCCAACCAAACTTCTGCCAACTCTTGACAAACTTTGCATGCCCCTGCTACACACGAGTTCCAAGCCACAGCTTATAACTTACCGCTGCGCACCTGTCTCAACCAAAATGCCCCAAGAGTAGAAACACACAGAAAGACCCACTAAGGCCTCAAAAACCTAAATAAAGAAACAGGAGGGAGGGCAACACAATTACTACGCTCTCCCTGCCACCAGTCACCAGGACACCAAACCTAAAATGGTGGCAGAGAGCCCAAATCCAACCCACTAAATAGCTTTTGGGCTATATTGGGCTGCACAAATGCAGCCCAAATAAAACTTCTAAAATGGCAGTCGCCTGGACCACCCTCCCAATGTACCCAGGGGGGCAGACCTCCATGCTGTTGGCTGCCCCCAAACCCCTAATGGCGAATATAGTGCATAGGATTGCCAAAACGTTAATTATGTGGTCTATTCAAACTTTTCAGCTGCTGGAATTATAAAAATAAACAATAAAAAAAGAAAGTGAACGAAACAGGAGAGTGGTGGGAGAACACAGCATCGAAACAAATGAGCCAGACGATGAGCAGAGAGAAGGAGCATGGGAGTTAGGAGCCTTGGCAAAAAGAAAATCAGGAAATCAAAAAAATCTGAAATAGAGAGTTGGGAGAGGGAAAAGAAGAGGATGAGGGAGATAGCAAGGAAAGAAAATGTATGACCCATTAAGTGTTAAAAAAAAGACTTATTAGGTCATTAGTGAAAGAGACAACTCATCCAATCAGAAACAATGGAAATAAAAACTAAAAATATAGGGAGGTACGCCATCAAATATAGAATAGGGAACTGAGATAGATGAGAAAGCTATTTTATCTTGAACAAGCGAATGTCCCAAAACCCACTCTTTATTTTATATTGTAGACAGTAGGTCTTTTCCAAATGAGACTTAAACAAAAAGAAAAAAAGTATTCTTTTACACTGCAGGTGCCTCTGTTCCACCTGTGGCTGATTGTACCTTACAATACTATCATTTCCAAGCAAAGCAGTGTACATACTGGCACTGTGCACTGAAACATGCAAGTTTGGGCTTATGATACAGTATTTACATTATGTATTTCCTGCAGTGAGGAAGTATGAAAAAGCATAGGAATTGGCAAAACCAGGGAGAGACCCCCCCAACCTATGATAGTAGCAGAACGCAAAGAAATAATGTTGTGTGTCTGAAGATCGTCAACATACACATTGTTTTGACATTCATATTGTGTCCTAAATATTCTTTAGAAAATTGTTGCAGGTGTTAAAGACACAATATTTAGGGCAAGTACTGTTCTGAAATCAGTATTCTGAAACCATACGAAAAAGCAGGACAGGATGAGCTACTCACACCTGGCATGTGACAACCTTGCAAACCTCACAAATACATTGAGTAATGGCACCAAATATTGCAAACACAGCACTGCTATTGTTACTCAGACAACTCACTACTGCCAATATTTAAACACAGAGATGTTGACCTTTCTGGGGGTTAATTGATTCTGGAGACTGTCAGAATGGCCTCTGTACTCAAAATGAGAGCCTGGAGGATAGGCATACATGACACATTAAGCTATGTTAAAAATTTAACACCATCTGTCTTGTTAGAACAAGTCACTGGAATTATTCACACCTGTGTCAGCCATGGTTTTTCGCTTAATTAAGGATTTACCTCACTTGTCATATAATCCACCATCTGCTGCATAATTTGCAGAATGATTTTCTGGATTTGTGTTTTTTCTAGCTCTCCTGGCAATGAGTTGCCTAAAAACCACCAGATGTGGTGTCACTCAATGTTATACCCTTTTGCAAAGGGTAATCGGTCACCTTTCATTTGCTGATTGCTGTATTTAGGTGCTTCATGGCCATTATGACACATAGGGCGCATTTTTCCTGTTTATGCTACGGCACACCTTGAATAAGGTGTGCCGTGTGCAAACAGGAAAAGCGCACCCTGTTACAAAGAATGCGCTGACCACAGGACAAAAGCTAACTTGTGCTGCCCTGGGGGCAGCGCATTCAAGTGAAATACCAAGTGGCTGCTTCAAAGCCGCTCCATGTTTCACTGTATAGGCGGCAACTTATTCTGCACTTTGAGGAGGCATTGGAGGTCACTTTGCATGTGGGTGCAGTGAGTGACTGCACCCACCTACAAGGGGATGTCTGGGGCTTCCTTGTGTCCCTTCCCCCTCCAGAAAGTTGACATCAGGGGGCGAGTGCGCCACCATTTTTGGGTGCATTATCAGTGCACCTCCTGACAGCTCCTTTGTATTTGCACACACAAGTTAAAGAAGTTCCCTATTTTTCGATGGGCCATGCTCCCATGTAAACAGGGAATGCCCTCGTGGGATAGTGCAGGCGCTACATGTGCAACAGCGCTATCAGTGTTACAAAAGGGGCTGCACAAGCATCAGCTGCCCTTTCTGTACTACCAAACTGTGCCGGGGGTACACAAAGTGAGAGCACATGCCCCTTGCACCCCGGTGCATTTTCAGTAATACTATCCCAGGTGTTTAACTGGTACTAATGACGTGAAACTTTTGCCCTCACGATACTAATATGTGTTAAAATTGCAAAAAAATTCCGCCATGGAATGTGCCGCATCATGCCTCATAATTTGTCTTGTCTCGCTGCATAATTTAGTACACCATGTCCCACACGTTGGTTCTCAACTGCCACAATATTCCAGAGGCTGTGCTTACAAGGCATGTAGAGGAGGATGTTTTCCCTGATACCTATGATTGTCCAACTGAAATGCCTAGGTTAGCAGGCAGAAGCTACCGGTTTCCTGATTCCCTGCCAGATGACCTTGCCCTTTCAAATGACGTGCACTGCCATCCCTCAGGATTCCTAGCCTGCTTTGCCTAATGCAAGACTAATGATGTATTTAAACCTACAGCCATGCTATATAGAGGAAGATGCTGCACCTGCCCTGGAGATGCTTCCTCCAGTATTCCCTTGAGCTCACCATCTGCGGCTTCAGCGTCTTCCTTGGAATCAGTGTCACTCTTAGTTTGTAGATTCTCGTAAAATGACTTGGACAGAGCAGGCAATTCGACGAGTTACATGTGATTAGCAGAACAGCTGAAATTGCAAGAGGCAGGCTGTACCGAACAAGAAGCTCGCAGTGAGTTTGGTGCACATTGCAAGCTCCTTTCCTTCAGTTTGCTGAAGGTCGTCGAGATAAACCGTCTCAAGAAATAAAAACATAAGGGCTTGATTCACAAAGGTCCACTTCCACTTTTGTGTAACTCTAGGTTTGTTTGCTATTCACAAACCGATTTACGAGCAGTGGGGCCGATTCACAGAACTAATCTGAGATAAAATCCTAAACTTACTGCTTTTGGTATTCACAGAAGGCATTTAGTTGTAGTAAAGTTAGGACTCCTAACTTTACTACTGCTAAATTCCTTTTGTGCATACCAAAAATCATCAAGTAAGGATTTTGTCTCAGTTTAGTAGTAGTAGTAAAGTTAGGAGTCCTAACTTTACTACTACTAAATGCCTTCTGTGAATACCAAAAGTAGTAAGTTTAGGATTTTATCTCAGATTAGTTCAGTGAATCGACCCCTATGTGAATAGCAAACAATTCTAACCTTACACAGAAGTGGAAGTCTACCGTTGTGAATCAGGCCCTCAGTGTGCTGATTTGTAAGGACAGTCGCAAACTGCATTAAATGATTTTTGGAAACAAGAAAATACACAAGGCCATGACTACAGTAGACCCTCAATTCACAGGTATAAATTGGCACCCTCTATTATCGCTTGTGTCAGGCACAATAATTACGGGTAATAAAATTATCACCTGATTCCAACTGTGGCACATTTGAGTGGGATTTATGCTCAAATTGCAAATAAATGTACCTGTTCTGGCAGTGTGCTGGCAGGAATTTTCCACAATTTGTCCCCCTCAATTTGCAGCAATGTTTTATCTGCCACAAATCAAGAGGAGAAACACTTCTTCGTAAAACATACCTCAAAAGAATGAAAGGCATAAACACAGTGGGTCTGATTCACAAAGATAAGTGTGCAAATATGGGATATTTTTAATACTCAGCCTGAATGTACTTTTACACTTTTTCCTAATAAAAGAAGTGTAATAGTAAGTATTGAAATCCAAGCCATGAGCAGGTTCTTGGGCATATTATTTTAAGACTGCTTGTTCCCCGTTTGCAGAATTCGACAAAGTGCACAATTCCAAAGGCAGTAAGGGCATCAAAATGTGCAAAAGCACATGATTTTTTATTTTTTTTTGCTCTACAGGCAACACTTTTTCCAGTGAAGATAATCCTTCGCTACACCCCACCGAATCTCACGGTGATCAGTTTCCCTTGGAATGGGAGTTACCTCTTTGACAGGAGTAACTCTTTCATAATTTTCAGGGTGCCAGGATTCCTTTTGTGAATTCCTGGAAGGCATAACTTTAGCTGTTGGACCTGACCCTTTCTGCAGGGTCACCCCAGATGTTTGCCTCTGTTTGCTGGACCCTTTTTTGTTTGCTGGATTTTAGGACTGTGTGCACTTTACTCCTGCTAACCAGTAGTAAACCGCCTGTGCTCTCATTTCCATACATGGTAACATTGGCCTACACCTGTTTGATACATTGAATTTACATATAGGTCCCTATTGAATGGCACTATATGTACCCAGGGCCTGTCCCATTCACTAAAGTAGCTCTGTAAAACAAGTCTCAAGCCTGCTACTGCAGCCTGTAGAGCAGATTCAAACTGCCATTTCAACCTGGCAAAATAAACCTTTTACCTGTCCTAAACATTCCATTACCTGAGGTAGGCCCTAAATGCTCTTAGGGCAGGTTGCATGATATTTATAAAGTAGGACACATGTGTTTAGGCTTTACTTGTGGTGACAGGGAAAAACACTTAAGTTGTTTTCCATGATAGTAAAGCTATCTCTCGCATAGACTAACAGTGGGTTACCTTGTTACACTTATTAAGTGATAACTTCAGTTTGGGAACAGCTAGAGCAATGTCTATCCAGGCATTTGAATTGTAATTCAAAATGCTATTTAATAGTAAAGTCAGATTTGAAGTTACTGTTGTGAAAATGCCTAGTTTAAGTTGGCATTTTTCTGCCTAAACCAAATGTGCCTTTCTTCCAGTGTCAAGGGTCACTTGACTGTGAATGGCTCTAATGTGATGTGTTGTGTGTTCATTCCAGTCATGGAGACAAAAGGGCGTTGGGTGTGGATAAAGATGTTTCTCTCCTGAGCAGGGTGTCTTGGGGGTTGTCCTCAGCCTTTTTGAACTTCAAAGGTAGAATGAGGGATGTGCCTGGTGCAGCGCTAAGTTGCCCACTCTTTAAGCGTTACAAATATGTCACAAAAAGTTTAACAAATATGTGACATGAACATGCATTTGGCACATGTTTCTTACGTGGTTCAATGATTAATGAAAAGGTTGCATTCTACATCACTATTTACTGTAGAATTGGAGAATTCAATTTTGTGTATGTTTCAAGCATGCTAATATACCTATTAATTGCAGTCTTGAGAAAATAAAACCATCCTCACTTAGTAGATAATGTACTTACAATGCAGATGAAATTCGGCTTCCATAAACACGTGTTATACTTCGTGAATAATACTTCATGACTTGAAAACTAGATATAAACCATCCTCATATATGAAGAATGTGATTTCATTTAAAACAATAAAGTTTATGTAATGTGTGCACTAATATTACACGTATATACATTGAAATGTAGTTCTTGGTCATAATTATACTTGATTAATTTGAAGATTTGCTGTATGCCACATATGAAATGAATTTCATACAATGTACTAGAAACTTTTATTCGTTAGTGTTTAAATGTGCATAAGCATATGAAATGTGCACCATTAATTTAATGTTTAACTTGTTTTGACCATTTAGTCCTATATTTCATTATGCTGTATTTTATCAAATACTGTTTTCCATTTTCTGCAAACATGGCATTTCTTGCAGGTATTTACATGCATTGTTAGTTTAGAATAGATAATTACTGTAATAGAGATAGGGAAAAGAGCCTGAGAAGAAGACCTTGACGAAAATACATGGGGAACCAGAGCGATAACTGAGAGGACTATTGAGCAAATGTTGCAACCGATGAGTGTGTGAGAACGAGATATCTTTCCCATGTCCAGTGTGGGATAACCTACCGATGTTGCAGTTTGCAACCTGAAAAATCGATTAGAAGAATGGACTCCTGATGACACGTACAATGGGTGTTGCCCTAAGACTTTGTGGGATATAACATAGTGTTCACCACATGTCACTTCAGTACCCCTTCAGAGATCCCTAAATTACCCCTTCCGTACCTTTCCCAACTTCACAACTGCTTGGCTAAACCCTTTTACAGACTTTATATAGATCTCTCTTGCAGATTCCTTACAGACACCTTCACTGATCCCCTACTACCTGAATGGCCTTCAAGAGGTTTAGACCTCAATGCTTTCCCTTGATTCTTTCCTAAGTGTGGCTTATGCGAACACTTATTTCCGATCCATTGGAGACTCTTGACCGAGCTTCTGAAATGCTAACACTTTCTTACTTGACTCGCTTTGTCTGTTCCTAATATCCTACATGGAAATTACTTGATCTTGAGACTTTGGCTTACTGAATCATCCTCTTGACCTGGACAGGATGTGGGAGCTTTAGATTACTAATGTATAGGCAAGTGAGTCTTAGACTTTTTTCTGAGCACCAAATAATGATACTGCTCTTTTGTATTGCTGTCCTGCCTCAACTTATATAGGAGGACTGGGACTTCCGATTGTTATTCTGTGCCTTTACAGCATGGTCTTAAGGGTTGTGTATTTGAACTTGTTTATTCATTTTTTTAAAACCTTCTTAAACTTGGTTACTAATTCCTGGTCATCACTGTACAGCTAAATGAATTGCATTGTTAATTGCAATTTGATTGAATATAAATGCTAACTCCCATCAAGGACCAAAGGTAAGCAAGAGGGACCAGAAAATGCTGTATCAAACCTGGTAGCATGTAGGATGGTTTATCCACTGATGTGAGAGAGTTAGGGTGTCTTATCTAGAAATGGCTCAAGCCCAGTCCCAACCCCAAAAGTGCATGGTTTGTTCAAAGGAGTGATGGAGTTACACTGGTTCAGAAATGACTGGTAGCAGCGGAGTAGTGTCAGTATTATTAGGGTTGCATCTCGAGTTTTCTTTAGCGAGTACATATAGCAGAGACATCTCTAACATAAAAAGTTGGGCCTACAACCTCTTACATGCTGTCCCTGGGTCCCTAAGATATATATTAGAATTGGAGACTTTTAGAGTTGAGTTTGTGATGCATACCTTTAATAGGAACCTTAAAATAGCCCTTGACGCGTCCTAATGTACTGTAGCTCTTTTACAGGCTTGGACTCTAGGGCATCTGAAGCTCTTCTTAAAAAATCTGATGCAAGGAATAAGTTTTGAATTGGATATGGAACACTGTAATCAATTAAAGCACTATAAACAATTTGTGAAAAGTATAGTATATAAAACCCCCGAGCTTTATCTTCACTTTCAGCTAGAGCGCAAAGTAAGGCGCTGTATCCTTCTTTTGCGGTTGGGAATCCTTCCATTAAAAGAATATTCTTCTAGATGGAATTCTTTTGAAAATCACTCAGGTAATTGTGATTTGTGTAATGGTGGACCACAAGATCTATCTCAGGTATTGCGAACCTGCCCAAACCCGATCCTGGTAGAGGCTTGGCGACGGATTATAAAGCCCATTCATTTTAGATACAATTCTTTTCTATTTCAAGATTTAATTCTGCTGTGAAAGTCTCCCCCAAATGAAATTGTATGCCACAATCTGTTTAAGTTTTTTAAGTGTTATTTCAGGTTGTTTTAACGTTTTAAGGTATATAACTACAACTGTTGTATACTGATGTATTTTTTATTTGTTGACCTCAGTAGAGGTCTGAATCAAATAAAAATTAATTATTTATTGATAGATTGATTTATTGGCAAAGTAGGGTTACACATTACAATTGCTTATGCTTAGATTGCGTTATTTTGAAGTGGCTGTGTGGTGTAATGCAACAATGATTTAAGTTGATATATGAATGTGGCGCTTAATGCGGTGAAGTTGAAGTGGTTATCGGGTACGTCGTGGCCTAAGATCCTGGGATAAAAGACAAGTCAAGTTTCAGTGTAGAATACACTGGGTGTAGTTGTATACTGTGTTGTGGTGCTAGTTGCGAGATGTCTTCTACAGCATTATTGATATAGGGAATTTACTTTGTGTAAGTGTGAGACTTGCTTGCTATAGTCGACCTCAATTCACAGGGATTAACTGTATCAACCAACTAGAAAAGGTTTCACATGAAGTGCTTAGAGGATGTGCTCGAGAAAAATTATAAAGGAGGGTGAGCTGCTGCAAGGAGTGAGATTGACATCCAGGTGTGCCACGCCAGCATAGGTCAGTTGGTTTAGAACAGCGCTGAGATTGGTTGAACACGTCATAGAGAGCCACACTGGTATTGGTTGTGATCGCCGACCAAAGGATTGTTGGGGAAAAATCGTTTCCTGGTTCTAACGAAAAGTCATATGTGAATTTTGATCGAAAATGAGAATTCTTCAAAGCCTAGTGAAGGGAGATGTGACTGTGCCTGTTAGAAAGGTAGAAGATGCACCACCTGAAGGTACGCCAGGTCATACTATAGTGTTAGATGTGGATCTTCACACATTCTGGCAAACCCAATGGCATAGGATCGCTAAAAAAGATAGCCCTTGGACATTTCCTCACTATATTTAATTTGAGAATTATTGAGCATTTAAAGAGGATGCTGTATGAAATGAAGCTGCCTTCTAGACCCACACAATATGAAGCACTTCTTGCCTGGAAATGTACAGCTCTTGTTATACAGAGAGAGAGATTTCAGGAAGAGTCAAGAAAGCCAAATGCAGTTGTGCGGATGCTAGATGGGATGCAGAACAGAAATCCTAGAGAACGGATATGATTATGGGAGCTAGACGATATCCTGCATTGACGAGAAACAGAAAGGTAAATGCAAGGATCAGCAAAAGAATAAAGAGACAGATGACAAAAAGAATACAGCTTAAGACAGTGACAGCAACTCAAATTATGATTTTATAGATGAATTATTGTTAAACCTTCCACCTTCATACAATGATGTGCAGACTGGTGCAGCGAGTAATGTGCCTATGAGTGAGACCTTTGATGTGCCTACGGCACCATTAAATATGAATCCTAAACCAATGGGGGAAAATACAAGAATGGCAGCCCTTTTGACTTCACATGCTTCAAATGCCCCAGACGCATTGACTGTTCCTGTCACAATTGGTCCTGTAGTTCCTTTGTATGAGCCTGGAGTAGCAGGAAATACTACACAAACTTTGGCTGTTCCTACTGGAAAGAATGCTGCAGCTAGTAATTCAGTGGGTACGACAATCAAGACACATTCCTCAGACTCCAATGGTTCTGACACAAGTGAATACCTCATATGTTATGAGTGCAGACCCTACATTAGGTCAAAGTACACATTTTGTACTGTTTGATTGAGCAGGAGGTTTCCTGAGAGATCATCACCCTTTTTCATACCCAACACAAATGCCCCACCGATGATGAATTACAGTATCCCTAAGACAGAAGTGCCTGTGGGAATGCCAACTTCTAACATGTCTCTTTTGAATTCACCTCCTGGGTTAGGCAGTGGTACCTATAGTGGAGAGATAATCCTTAATACCCGAGCAGGTATTTCTGCCCGAGAATTTGATGATTGGCTTAGAGGTATAGATACCCCAACAAGTAATGGAAACCCTGGAACAAGTTGGACAACTGCTCAAGCAACAGAGAGAGAAAGGGTTATGGGTGTGGCTAAATTGAAAATAGAATTAGAAGAAATTACATTTGGACTCTTTTTATAAAAAGTTTTTTAAAGTTATTTTAGGCATGATACAACAATCAAACATCAACAACTATACTGATGCACCTTATACAACCCAAAGCTACCCCCAGGCCTACCACATCTGGAGACAAGAGAATTGTCCAATAGATACTTGTACTTTCCCCAGTCATTCTTGCCAGCCAACCCATGTATTCAGATCCTGGCTGTATATGCAACTCTGACAGCTCAGTCTCTCTCTAGTGTTTCAGTGTGCATCTTCATCTTTACTCGCAGTAAACCCTCATCCCCAGCCACACCAGATTTTCTCAAATATCCGCAGGTTCCCTCGGATATTGGGACTCTTGATTTATGACAACTGAATGCTTACCAGGATGATGAACTATTGTTCCTGTGCAAAGATACTACGAGACGTGGATGACAGGCTCTAGACAGATTGTCTGATTTGGCTCACAGACATGGAATTGATATTTAAACAGGCCTTCAAAGAAGTTACATATTAAGCTTTAGTGACAGAGAACTTGCAAACATGCGTCCACCAGGAATGAAATTACAGATTAAGGAATTAATTGCATATGTTCAAAAGTGGAGTGAATTAGATAAATGGGAAGGCAGATGGTCAAAGAAAAAGGAAACAAAGAAAAATAGTTAGCGTGCAGATGCCTCCATCTGCAACATAGGAGGAGGAGGAGGATATACACATGTTCCCTTGAGAGAAGTGCCTGGTGCAGGGCATGTCTATAATCTATGCGCTATTGTGGTATAGATTTTCCATTTTTGAGAGCTTTTTGTGATATCAAAACGAATGCAGAAATATGCGAGTCACTTTCAAGTAATCTTTATTCGGTTTTCAGAAGAGAAACCATAGCAGATAAGTACATTAAAATCAGATAAGAACAATATTTTAAAAAATCACATATCTATATTATAAAGGTCAACAGTTATCATTACTCAAGCAAACCGAAATATCCTAATACACAAAATTCATTTGTAAACAATACATTTGTAGGAATTAATATGAAACAGGAACCCAAAACTAATACAGACCAGCCATTGAATTAAGCAAAATATTGCAATACTAGCCTCGGAGCCTATACCTCTTCTTGTAAAGTGCCTTGTGCATATGTAAACAGAGATATCACAAAGTGCAAATATGATCCCAAGGCTTGATTTAATCAATTCTCACCACTTACTACGTTTATGTGAACAAGGTATCATAAAGTGTCCTGAGCATTGTGCTAGCATAATCCCAATCCAGGTACATTTGCAATCTCACCACATATTACATGGAGGCTATTTGCTTATTACCGACTAAATTTCTCAGGCGAACAGAGGCAGAAACAAATTTGTAAACTGTCAAACAGGTGTGTTCTGTCCGCAGAAGCTGTAAATAAAACAAGGTTGGTCTGCACCTTCTAATATTCAAGTGCTTGAGTAGCAGAATTAAAAACACTTTCCTGGGCAAAATATATAGTTTACAGAAGAAGAAGACATTTAATAATGTCTGGTTAGAGGATGAGTCACCAGGGCAGACTTCCAATTGGGCATCACTATGCATTGTGATGGTATGAGACCAAAAAGTGGGCTAAGCGAAACCTAAACCTAGTCATATAGAATCTTTGCGTGTGTGAAAGTGGAAAGGTGAGGTATAGTTTCATATGTTCTATGGTGACAACGGGGTAATAATTCCATACCCTATTCTTACCCATTTCTGACTGTTGGCCTTTTTGTTCATGTGCAATCAGGAAATCTTGTTTTAGTTGTTCTTTGGAGGTGGTGTCTATTAGCAAAGGATTCTGATAGTGATCCTTTCTCTCTAGCAAGGTGAGCTGCTCATATGTATCTCGGCCAGGTAATGTCCTGAGCATTATCTAAAAGCATACAATCATTTATTATGGTTTGATTAAGAAAGGTCTTTTTTTACCTAAATCACTGTCCCCAACATTAATGGTGCAAGTTGAATTCGATCCTCTGGGGCACCATGCCTAACTCCTTATGACACAGGGTTTTGGGGAGACTGGTTGGGGCTGACAAATGTTTTCTCAGGGATGAGTTTTCAGAGACCTGCAGTTTATACACATCACAGTACCCCCAAACTCCAGCTCAAAATATGACCGTGGAGGCACAGCGTGCTGTATAGAGATTAAGCATGGCATCCAAAGGTTTCTACCCAGCTTCTTGGGAAATCTAAAAATGGATTTGGTAGATTGATCAAATCTTGAATTTCTAATCTTAATCAGGTGTAACCATGTGCCTTGCTGATCGAAGGGTATCCAGTGGTAGGTGAAAGTTGGAACTTGTAGGAGTTTATGTCCATTAACATGATGTGTTTTTAAAATAGAACGGGGCTTTCCCACTCCCATTACATGTGATTTGTCAGTATTTGTTTTTAAACCTAAATGATTCATAAATAAGTGAAATCTATGTGGCAGGTTTTGTAGGCCATCTCCCGCTCTAGATATTAAAATGCAGTCATCTGCATAGAGTAAGGCTGATAGTCTCTTAGTCTCAATCCTCGGTGTATCTGCCGCCCCTGCATTCATATGTTCATCAAGATCATTTATATATAGACAGAATAAATAGGAGGCCAATACACAGACTTGCATCACTCCATCTTTCATAGAGATTGGGTTGGTAAGTTCTCCATGTATCCCACATCTTATACGCTCTCGCACACGCTTGTGCATCTTGCCTAACAAGTGTACCATTACAGGTTCAATGCCCATTCTGATAATTTTTTACCCATGGTTTTCCTCTATTCACCCAGTCAAATGTTGAGGATAAGTCCATAAAACCTAAATTCAGGGTACCACTCTTCTCCACTGTGTATTTAGACATAATCAAGTGGAGATTGAGTCATTGTTCCACAGTCCAAATACCTTGTGTGAACCCATACTGCACTTCAAAAAAACACCCCTTTTCTGTCATCCAAGCCTCCAACCATTAAAGAAGGATCCTGCCCATGAGCTTACTTGTGGTGTCAATCAATGAGATCCGCCGGTAGCATTGGGGATCTGTTCTATCACCTTTTTTTCATATGACTGCTATATTGGCTGTTAACAAAGAGCTTGGGGACCCCTCAATAATTACACTTCTTAAAACATTTGTGAGTAATGGTGCCCATAAGACAGAATTATCTAAAAAAAAGATCTGCTGGTACATCATCGGGGATAGGGGCCTTATTTCTTGTGTTACGTTTAAGTGCAGTTTTAGCCTCCATTTAGGTAGGTGGGGCTATCTTCATACCACCACCTGGTAACTTAGAAGGGGATGGTTCAGGAGGGTTGTTGGACCCATCATTGCTTCTATATACTTTAGAGAAATGTGAAACACATTCTTGTGGAGGTACTGTGACGCAGCAGCTGTGTTATGGTTATCTCGAAAGTAGGAGTCATTTATTTTCTTCCAAAAAAGGCAAAAGTCTTTCTTTAAACTTGCATCATGCAATTTTCCCCAATGCGTCTTGTCTGATGTCTGCTTTTCTCTGCTGAATAGCCTGTTTATAGTTGTGTCAGCATAGGTTCACCAACCCCCTATCCTGGTGCACCTGTTTCAGGGCTGATGTAAGACATCTATGGGTATTCGAGCAGTTGCTAACAAACCACCTTTGTTCCTGTAGTCCAAGGGGTATATTTACAAGAACTGACACATAGATGCATCAGATTTCTCGCGTCTGCCGCAAATGCCCTAATGACACCATGGATGAGCTGCATTTGCAATACAGTGCTCCATGGTTCAAGGGTTCATGGATGCATCAGAAATTCTGATGCAGCTTTTGATGCTAAAATGAAGAATTGCTGGTGTTGGTAAGCAACAAATCTGTCTCTAAAGTTTATAACGATGCAATCCCCAGAGCCATGTTTTTGTTGATAACCGATCCAATGCACCCGCTGCATATTAATTACATTCTCAAAAAGAGATTTGCAGCTATAGAGGTCGATATTTTTTGCCAGCCAGTGTATCGCCTTATGTTTTTAGCGGATAAAAATCCTCATCTTGGTCTGCATTTAAAGGTGGTAAATTTTTTAGAACTATAACCAGTGGGGTAGCTTCAGGAGATGGCTGGAGAATTATTTCAGTTTTCGGCTAAGACATCAAGCACCCCTTATTAGTGGATCTGGTGTTATCCTTGGCTAGGGGATCAAGGTTTGATTGGGCTGTTTCTGATGTCAGGAAAGTGTTAGAAGGCATGTTGGAACTTAACATTTGTTGAATTCAGGATAATCGCGAATGAGCTCTATTACACTGCGGGCCACTACCTTGTCTCACGGGCTGGTCTAACATTTGTGGCCTCTTCACATGCAGCTGGAATAGTAGACTGCGCAATTGGGTTGGCTTGGTCTTGATCAATCAAAGTTTTTAATGAACAGTCAGTGTTTGTCAAATTAACCAATAGTGGGTCAAATACTTTTTTTAGTGTTATCTCTAGGTAGGCATTGAGCGTAGCATACGAGAACATTTTCCCTGAATTGACCTTCTTGCTGCCATCTACAAGCTCATTCAGTCCTTTTGAGATAGCTGTTTTACCAGACCTTTCTTGTTTTTTTGCTGCATGTAGCAGTAGGTTTACCATTATGTTTGACCTTTTTCTGCAGAAATGAACTTATGATTTAATTTCGATAGTTTTTGATTTATGTCAGCCTCAATTGTTAGGACATCATTAAGAATGCACAGATTTGTCCTTGTCGCAGTAGCGTCTTTATTTTTTCATCAGGGTGGTGTGATAGTGCATGCGTCTGCATTGACAACATGATTTATTTGAAGAGCCTTTTTCGTGGCTCAGAGTCTTTCCTCAATACATTCTATCTCACCATTAAGTATCCCACAACATTAGTAAGGAAGCTTGTGATGGTGGCAGTTAGTGGTCTCTCTTTAGTGGGTAACATTACACATTTCCTTTTCCCCATCATGCCTTACCTTCAGGGCTAATTTGTTGGCCGTAATCAAAATACAGGACGGCAAATAGAGGTAGCCCAGTCCAGCTTCGTTTGGTCTCTGACGAGTGCAGACGGGCCCGCCCCTTGCCTGGGCATGGCCTGGGCATATCCCACGTCGCAGGGGGAGAGGCAGTGCTATAAGCACTGTGGCAGTGCCTCCCCTTTGCAGCAGCTGTGAGGTTACAGAGTATCCTGGGACAAGGAATAACACCAGGGCTTAGAAAGTAGCTTTGGCGACAAAGGAATGACTGGTGCAAGTAAATCATTGTGGTCATGGGTTGCTGGAGCCCTGCCCGGCTTACTGGTGGTTCCCAAATGTGTAGGGCAGAGCCAACTGAAGAACAGATGGTTTCACAGACAGCATCTTGGGTAGTGGGTGTCATTGAGGTGTGGAGAAGTGCAGACGGGTGCGCCACCAGCACCCCTCCAGCACACCACCAGAGTGCCCGTTACATGTCAACACCACAGTTGTGACTAAATAGTCACCACTAAGTCTGCATATTAGAAATGAAATCTCAACACAGTTTTGGAGGGAATCAAACCCAATATTGCAGGAATGAAAAGAGAAGAAATCCTGTGTGCCTAAAGAGAACGAGAACCTGACCGGCTTGCAGAAAAAAGGTAAGATGAAACTTTCAACAGGGGAAAGAAAGGGAGTTGTTCAATAATACTATTCAAATCTGATGGGCAAAGTGAATGAACTTAGGTGAAATGGACCAAATGTAAGAAGCCTAAGTGAAATTTAACGAGTATGCCCTCCCCCAACTCATGAAGTCCAAATCAGTGAGGTACCTACAAACAGGATAAACTCACTGTGCTCGTGATGACATACTTGTCCCTGGCTCTGCACATTGTAAACTAAAACATGGTGAGCTGACACAAGTTGGTACAGATTTGCTGACAATAATACGTGTATGGATACAAATATTTATTGTAAATGCTACAAAAGGATTAAAAACGTATTCTGATCTTAAACATATGGCAGTGTTACTCAGAGTAAGAAACAAAGCCATCTCAGCGTTAAAAACATTCTAAGGTTTTGCGATGGAACTGTATAATAGCACATAATCGAAAGTTGTGCAAATCTTAATGAAAGTTTGCCTGCAATCCATGCTAGGAGACTTGCACATTTTAAGTTACAATTTAAAAAATGTACGAAGCCAAGCCATTGTGAATGAGTGTCATAGCACATGTGCAATTATTTGAGACCCCCTTTTGTTAAGAGGATTCAGCTACTAGGCTCAAAACTATTTGCACTTTTGCTAATCTAATTTGCAGCATGTTGGTGAGTAGAGTAACTGAGTTCTCTCCGATAAGGACACAGTAAACCTAGAAATGTTTTTTAATGTTGCTCGTGTGTGTTGATTATTTTATGGGGCACTGGACTACGTGTCAAGTTTGTTCCTCTCTGCCCAACATTTACATGAACATTATGTTAGCTTTACAACAAAGACAATAATTAGTGTTCTTGAAGTAACTATGGTTTGAGGGACCATATTGGGCATGGTTCTTAGATTTGTTTCTTAGCAATGATTAGCCAACTGCCGCACTTGATGTATGATTTCAGGGGAACAGCCATTACAACGCGGTTTTTACCACGCAGTGCAGTTACATCGCATGCGTTACAACGCATGCGATGTTACAAAGCTATGCCATTACAACGCAAGTCTGTACATCGACTTGCGCTAGATGGCCTGCTAACATTACAAATAGTATAGTTTACTATCCCAACACCTTCCCTACTGTTAAGTGGACTGGAGTTGGAATAGTAAATTACACTTTTTTAATGTTAGCACGCCATCTAGCGCAAGTCGATGTAAAGACTTGCGTTGTAATGGCATAGCGTTGTAACATCGCATGCGTTGTAACGCATGCGATGTAACTGCACGCGTGGTAAAAACCCACGTTGTAATGTCATACATCCATGAATTCAGGGTATTATCCTCTGTGAAAAACAGTATTTTTGTGAAGAGGCCTACAGACAACCTTTTTTCATAGACCATGTTTAGGCCAAGTTTGACCGGGTACAATTAGCGAACCACCCAGCTTCCTTTCAACTTAACTTTAAAAATTCCATATCCTCACCATTTGAGAGAACTGGAGTGTGTCTACAATCATCAAGTTTTTTAGAATTTTATTTTTCAATGGGAAATCTTGGATCCTTCTTGTTAATAGTTATTTGATGTCTTTCTAATTTAATTCTTGAGCGATGGCATTGTTGTGCCCACGTCCATCTTTTTGTAAAAACATTATAGCATGTATATAACAAAAACCTGTGTTTTTATTGACAAATGTTTTATTGCTACACTTCTCAAGATGTTATACTGACAGTTTCTGACATTGACTGTGGCATGATCATAGGTACCCACTTACCCCACATTTTGTTGTGAGTGATAGCTTCATGTTTTGTGTGACCTTTGTAATTTATATGTTGTGATAGAATATGTTTTATTGGTAAGTCCAAAGGGAGATATATAAAAATATATCATTATATTTCAGATTCTGCTAAGCTTGTTTGTGGCTGTCATCCTGGATAATCTGGAGTTGGATGAAGACCTAAAGAAACTTAAACAGGTAAAAATGTCTACACAATAAAAGTAAAGTGTTTTTATATGCTGCAATCAGGCGCGCAACACCCATTGGGCTCACCGGGCTTCAGCCCCCCCCGTCGTGTGTGACAGCCCGGCCGAGACAGCCTCGCGGGCTGGCGTCCTTCTAATTGCAGCCGCACCAGAGTACTTCACGGGTCTTTAAAAGACCATTTACTCGTTAATGAGGCTTTTGTTGTGTCTTCACCCCTTCTTACAGCCATTCTGCCTATGGCTGGAAGTCTTAGCCCCCCCCGAAATATTTTTCAGCCCCCCCCGAAATTTGGCTCTAGTTGCCTGCCTGGCTGCAATTCAGCTGAATTTATCACATCACTGAAAGTGAGAAGGAGACTGGAAATTCGCCAGTTATAACGAACTATAACTTGCTCCCCTGCACACACTGCTTATGACCTCAGATATTACATCACTCATGACATGTCAAATGACATTATTTATGTCATCACTGATGACATCTCAAAAGACATCATTGATGACATCACTGATGATCACTGATGACATCATCTGAGTGTACTATAGGGCTTTGTAGAGTAGAAGTGATTTCTCACAGTGGCGTAGCTAGGGGGTTGGTTGGGTGCTCCGCCCCGGGCGGCACTATTTTTGGGGGTGGCGGAGCTGAGCGAGTCATGTCTGTCGACTACCACCAAAGCCCCCCCTCCGAGAACAAGTCAACCGTCGGCCGCCAGCCCGCTCTTACCTGCACCGTGCAGCAAATTTAGGGTCTGCCCCGGGGGTCAGTAGGTCTAGCTACGCCACTGATGTGACAACCAAAATTAGGTGCCAATTTACTATAGCCAATCAAGTATTATTGAACGTACCCCTTCTCAACGTGTAGAATATGAAGTGTATCTGTGAACTCTCACACTTTTAGTAGATATTATCCTCTTTTGTACTGGTATTATTCACCTGCCTAAGAAAAATAAACGGTTCGGTAGCTAATGGTGAGATCAGTATTTTTTTAAGCCTTAAATATCCTTCCAAATGTGTATGTTCTTCATTCGCCATAATGGGAGGTGCCTGTTAAATAACTCACATGACATAAAGTTTAAGTAAACCAATTCACGAGTATGCATTAGACACATTCACAAAATTAGCAGAATGGCACAGAATCTGAGAAACATGTTCACAATCATACTACGATTTAAACCATCTCCAAGTGCATTTAATGATGAAAATGCCCATAGTTTGTTAAATATCATTAGCAATATTTTAAGTAACTCACAGGGAAGCTGAATTTTGCCAGAGGAGAGATCTTGGTTTCTGCTAGGTGCTTCTAACTTAGGTTTTTACAGAATGGTGGATTCGCAAAACAGAAATGATGCCATTTAATAAATACGTGCTTAAGGATAACTGCAGTATTTTATGGTTTATTATTTTTCTTTTTGTTTGTACACTGTAAGGTTGTTTGTTTTATTTTATATTGTAAAGCTTTGATAATGTGCGATATCATGTTTAATTCGAAATAATGTGGGTCTGGTGCATTTAGTGCAATCATTTTGCCTGTAACCTTTTATCCCATTAAATCCAGGGGAGCACATGCTTGTTACAATTTCCTTATAGATACCATTACCTTCCGAGTTGAAGGAGAACTGTAAACGAAGGCTATATATGTCAGAAAAGCTCATCAGCTAATTATTTTATTTTGACATAGAATCATAATTTTAGAATGTTACTATTATGTGCAAATAGGTGTCATTTCATTGTTTTCAATAAAGAAGCTTTCTGTTCACGTTTATTTTATTAACACGCATTCCGTGGCATTGTAGGAAGTAATTGGTTCTGTTAACGTTCAACCACAGATTTCCTCCTTTCAGCTTTAGTTTGGTGGGGGGGAACCATCAAAACACATTTACATGTGTGACGCATGCCCCATGACCTCTGTCCTTGATAGGTTTCCGCAAGGTCTTTTTTATGGGTGGTCGATAAATTGTCCTCCGCCTGCAGAGTTGGCGGAGTTTTGGCCACTCCTCGTTATGCTTGTAGCATAGAGGTGTGGCCAAACTCCCCCAACCGCCGCATGCCAGAGTTTTTTGTCACACGAGGCTCGCCAACGGTAAGTTCATGACCAGAATTGGCCTCCCCTAGTGCCATTTTCAGGCGCTAGGAGGGCACCCGGAGAGGTTTTCTCAATGTGGGCGATAGCGGACAATTACGACCATTCGCAGTGAGAAAGCTGCAGCTCAATTAAAAAATTTACTTGAGCAGCAGCAAAAAAGGTGGGCCCTCTGGCAAGCCGTGTGGTGCCATTCGCGCTGATTTTGCAGTGCATTACAAACACCTGGTGCTAAAAATCAGCCCGAGCAGCGCAACGTGACGATTTCTACCTGCTTGCAGAACCCCGCAGAATCTCACAGAGTTTTCATGTAACTCTGCTGAACTCCGCAGAGTGAAACTCTGCGAGTTCCACGCACGACTAGTCTTTTTAGCCTGCTTGTATTTTTGCATGAGTAGTTTACAGAAAAGGCAGCAATCATCCTACACTTGTGCCATATTCATTTGAAACAAAGTTGCAAATGTATATGTCAAAATGACAGATCCAGCAGTTCACTGCAGTATGAAACATTTAAGTTGATGTTGCTAAAGAATTTGACAGATCTCATTTTAAATCTTCTGTCATTACAGAACTAACGATTCTTTCCTTTCTGTGCATTATATAGCTATACTTGTGTTCCATTCGGTAAAGTGCCAGCTGAGTGTAACTTAGGTATTGTATTGTATTGTATTGTATATCGATTTGTAGAGCGCGATTGCTGCCCGACGGGCGTCCAAGCGCTAAACGTTTTACAAACATGATTCACACGATTAAGATTGGTGGAATTTTACATTCTGTAAGTGTACATACCAGCACTCCAAAACCACCAATATGATGAAATAGCGGCATTATACAGTTTTGGTGATGTGGTTGGTTTTTTCAAGTGTCCACCATGCAAACATAGATTAGCACCAGTGATTAATTTATTAAAAAATAAGTTCCAGGGCCCTTGTCAGGAGGCCACTGCAGCTTGCATCACACATTGCCCTCACTAGTTCTGTCATTGACAGTACCATCACAACTAACCATCACACTCATAATACTGTGACATTGCAGACTTTAAATATACATTAAAAATGACTAATACATGCTGCTCAAGTTATTTGTATAGCGTTGTGTGGCAGGTATTAGAGATTTTAATGTATATTTAATTATTAAACAACTGCTTTTGTGCTCCTTCCAAAATGAGACAGTCAGCGCCACCATGTGGCAGGCGGTCATAAGAGCGTGTTGACAATAAATTGCCCGTGCCAAGGACGGGAAACTACTGGCTCAACTTAAGCACTGATTAGCTTCCAAAAGCTCGTTTTTGGATGTTCACAATCTTCTTGCACATAGTTCGCCTCCCTGCTCATCCATGCAGATTTTCTACTGTAAATGACAGATGTATATTGTTAGAGGAGAAAAAGGATTCCTAATCAATGGAAGAAAATATATTTTGCTGACATCAAAAGATCCTGCCAGTTTTATGGCAAGCTTGGTCATTTTCTTATGGAATGTCCCAGTAAGATTGACAATATTTAGGAAAGACAAGAAAGCACAACTCTAGATAGAGCTACAGGGGTGCGTTTGAAGGTATCAAGGTCTGTGGCCTTATCCAGCACAGTCAAGTGCACTGTGGTACATCTAACCCTCAGCATACAGATACATTTAGGGTAACATTTTTACCAATATATGCCATTGCAGAGCTATCAGAAATATTATGGATTTACAATAAGCCATAATTGAATGATTAGGGGTGTGCGAAAATTGTGTCATTTGCTATCTTGCCTGGATCTCTGCAGGTCAAGACATGCTTCTTATGTCACAAGAGGAGAGTAGTTGTGGCCTAGTGTCTAAAGGTACAACCTATGGAACACAGGAAGCCAGGTTTGAATCCTGTAGCCTTGGTCCAACATCCGTTGATTCAAGGCAGATCACTTAATCTTCCTGTGCCAAAAAATGAGGAATCGTGTAACGTAGTCTGGTTCTACTGTAAAGCCCACCCATGCTCGTGGGTCAGATTTGTGCTATAAAAATTTGTTAAAAACAGAGATGGGAGAATAGCATGTACCTCTAGGAATGAGCAGGCTGTCCAACTGAGAATTGTGTGCCATTGCTGCTTCAAGTGGGAACAGTGCCAACTTGAAGCAGCGATGACACCCAAGTCTGCAATTTGTTCCAAATCAATTATGACATTCAAAGAACTGTTAAATCGATAAGAATGTCAGCACCATTCATAAAACACAGCTAAATCACTTTCCACAAGCTTGGGACATTAGCCATTGTATGTGAATCATTACAGATACCAATGATATGCCTCACATTGAGGGTCAGATCCATTGGTCATACTGAATTACTTTAAATCAGTTGCTTTAATACTCCGCTCTTTGAATTTATAGCAGGAGTACTGTAGCTTGCAGTTCGAAATCAATGTTCGATTGTTTGCAAGTGTATAACAGACATAGGTAAGAGAGAATCGGAACCTAGTTCATTAATGCAATGACCATAGCCAGTCATCCTATTTAAAGGTTGCCTGTCTCCCTTGTATCAGCTTTCAGGTGGCCATTCAAGGGTCTCTCCTATGAGCTCATACATGCGCACACGTGTACACCCTTCCTACATGGAAACAGCTAATGAGTTAAGAGCTCGCTTCTCTCAGAAGTACAGCATAGAGGTGCCGAGGTCTTGGCAAAATAACTTAAAGGTCACAAGGAACTAGGGACGATTAGATACTGGCATCATTGTCCAAGAAAGTTGGCCAGGCCCCATCCAAACCTCTTCAATTGGTGAATGAGACGTTGTCCCTACCAGCGCATTGGCAACCGTGGTTCCAGTCATGCACCACATATTAGTCAAAGAAGTGATTCACCAACATGGTCATCCACTTCAAAGAAGTCCAAGAAAGATGGAGGAAAAATGTTCAAGCCAATCATCTGGTTCTGCTTTTGAAACTGAGACTTTGCCCAAAGCAACGTTGATGTTCCAGACAGAAAACTGGAAGATCTGCATGTAGCTTACAAGGGTGATACATTTTTGCCTTCATTATGTTGCCAACCAATTCCATGTTAAAGAGCAAAGGATAAATAAGACACGATTCATCCGAATAGCCTTGATTAGATGAAGTCCTTTTGGCTATAGTCCCGACCTTTTACCTAGTTGTCACACTGTTGGGTGGATGCCGGGATTTTTCAGGTGAAGCTTGTGAAATGAATGACAATGATGATTTTTTAAAGGAAATTATGGAAAATGTTATGTATGTTTTAAAGTTTAAGGTGTACATCAACGTTGATACTCCAAAATGTCTGGGGTAGCGGAAGTGACCTTACACACTCTTTTTGACCTCAGTGACATCAGAGTAAGTGGCATCATGTGATTTGTGACCCTGAATCTCAGATAATTATGGCACACGTCCAGATAAATTCATAATAATTGACACCACAGAAGCCTATGATATTGCTCAAAGAGATAATATATAGCGAAATCCCAGGGAGATAAACAAAAAAGATATTTTAAAAAACTGTAGTGGTCAAGCCCACTTGTACATGTTGTTGGCCTGATGTACTCCTTTTTCTTGCTAATAAGTTTCTTGTAAGGAACTATCAATCTTGTGGAGCACAGAAGTGACAGTTATGCTCAAAAATATATATATTTTAACATATTCATCATAATGGACCATAGAAACAGTTTTAGAAAATGTGTATTTTTTAATTTGTTTACATGTATTTTGTATTATAAAGAGTGTACAACCCACTTAAAGTATAATCTCCCAACAGGATAGTCAGAAAGGAAACAGTGTTCATCAGATCACTGTTTATCTTCTGTGCTTGATACTTATTTTCCCACCTCTGAGGCCAGTGGTCAGAAATGCAGTGCTCGGGGTTGCAAGAGGCAAACCTGGGGTTGCTGCAGCGACTGCTGGCGAACCCTGAATGATGTTTGTGGGAGTGTGTTCATATATTGTATCTCAATTAGTCTCAGTTATGCTGTGGAATGTGTTATAACTCGAATACAAATTGCTTCGAAAAAAGGTATGGGTAGTTATTCAATATCAACAGTTGAAGACTAAAAAGCGGGGTGCAAAAAGTAGTGGGGGGGGCTGATATATCTTGGTAACTATTTATGCTGTCCCTTGCTCTGTGCCCCTACCCTCGGGCATTTAGTTTTGATTAAGACATGCAACTAGTCAAAACAAACCCATCTGTTGCTATGGCTGTGAAAGCCTTATTTGAGACCCTGCTGTTTTCCCAGCATGTGCCCATTTTTGATTTTGTTTCCTATGTCATCCCTGTTTGGTTTTCCTCCATCTTTTTTGCCCTGCATTTGTTTTTTAGGAAATTGTACATATTCAATTTTTGTATCTGCTTTGCCATTGTTATTGCAAGGAAATTGTACATATTCAACTTCTGTATCTGCTTTGCTATTGTTATTGTAATGATAGCTAGACACAAAGTTAATGAAAACCTCCCTCCACAATGAACATATATTGTAGTAACACTTCGGGCAGATTTATCAATATTTCAGGCAGCACAGTAAGCCCCCTTGCCGTGCTGCACTGCGTGTAAGGGCAGGAATGTGCCATATTTTACATCATACGGCACATTCCTGTCCATTCCTAGTGCTGGAGCTCAATGTGCTGATGGCCCCAATGCAGACACCGTTGCGCCATGCATTGCAGACAGGATTGTTTTTGTGCAGGAAGGAATAGCTTCCTGCACAAAAACAATCCTCTAAGGCATTTTCCTCTTTCTATCTGTCCTGCAGAATTACTCACACATAGAAAGATGAAAAAACAAGGAGAAATTAAGATTTTTCTCCTCGCTACGCCTTACCTGGGGAGGCATAGCATTTTGAAGCATTCCCAGGTCTACCAGAAATGGTAAATTTGTGAATGCATTAAAATCAATGGTCCACCCATAGAACGCTTCCCTGGGGCAGGGTAAGGCAAAACAGCGATTTGTGCTGTGTTGCAATACTCAAGATTTGTCAAGTCACGTAGGGCCATACATGGGGGCCTTGCGTGGCTTGATAAATCTGAATCAGTAGGTGCGTAGCCCTTGAACCTCCTTGCGCGCACAAGGGCGACTCAACTGAGGGGCCGATTCCGATCCGGGTCGGAAGGGCACCGTACGCGATCCGGCCGGAAAAACTACAAGCCGTACGCGTGTTTTCCGCCCGACTCGTACAGCTGTTCGAGCGAGCAAGTACGATGCGAGCTACATGAAATTCACTGACCGAGTCGTTTCCGGGTCCGATCCACTCTGTACGTCTCGGTCGTAAGCTAACCGTGGCGTGCAAAGGACAGCCTGTGCGAGCTGGAGTGTCCGGCTCGCAAATTGTCCGGGTGGTTGCCTTTGGGGGTCCGTGTCGGACCCCCTGTCACCCGCAGCCCTACGACTCGGACACAGGGGGAGACCCATGGGTCTCCCCAACACAGGCATGTACGGTGCGGATGGCACCGATGCATACCCACTGTAGGGGGCACCCTTGTCCACGACGTACCCATTCAGTCAATGGGAGCCCATGTACGCGTCGTACGACTGACTCCCATTGACTTCTATGGGAGTCCGACCAAACCGAGTCTGACAGCATACGGCCACATCGTACTCGCTCGGTCGGACTGCAGGACACTCCGGATCCGGCTCGGTCGGAGTGCTTTCCGACCCAGATAGGAATCGGCCCCTAAATGATAAATTTGCCCCCTAGTGTACAAGAATGGCCTTGACTGTTATCAGAGATCAGGTGAAGCCCTGTATTTGAAACACTCCTTTTGCTTCATGGTGCTACATAATGTTTTAAATACTGTTGGACTTGGCCCTTCTGGCAGGTTCACCCCTGAACTTTTTGCTTTTATTGGTGACCTGGTGGTAGTGATTTTTGGTTTCTGCGCACTTTCCCTGTGTCCCAGAGTAAAGTGCGTGCGCACTCTGAGTGCATGTGGTGAGATAGGCCTGCCCTCCCATAGGAATGCATGGGGAATGTATGTGTCCCTGGTAGTTCCTGATGCATGGGGTGTGCAGGCTCGAGTTTGGTATGTGCGGACTCGTGTGATTGAATGCTTCGCAATGATGTATAATGCGTGATTATGTCATGTGCGGAAGTGCCACTTCTAGGAGTTGGCATATTAGTGTAAAGTGTGTCTGGCGTGTGATTGGCTGGAGCTGGCTGGTGAGCCTAGCTCCAGGAGTCTGGTTGGGTCTGCCCCAGTGGTGAGTGTGAGATTAGCATGCTGATGGCTGGGGAGGAGTGCACCTTGGACCTGAATAGGGCAGGGCTTTCCCCACACAATGCTGGCTCCGCCCCCTGTGGTGCGACTGATGACCCTAGCCCTGCCAGTGAATAGAGTGAGGGGCTGAGCACATCAAGGGTGCTCCCCAACCAGCTGCGACTGGTTTTCCCCCTCACCCTGAACCAAGAACAAAGGGTTTTACCGTATAAGAAGGGGCTGTGTCCCCTTACAATTTGTTCTCTTCCAGGATCCTACCTGAGGGGGGCTGCTGCTGCTGGACCAGAGGACCGCCACTTGGACTACCTCCCTGCCTGGAGGCCCAGTGAGCTGGCTCTGGGTCCAGCCTTGCCCCCCCACCCCTGCCTTGCTGTATGCAGGGGAGAACTTTGCTGGACTTTGCTTGTATCCTCCTTTAAGCGCTGGGAGCGCTTTTATTTTTCCCCTAAAGCGCCTGGAAGCGCTTTTCTTTCACTTATAGCGCTAGGAGCGCTTTATTTGTGGCCAGCAGCGCGGAGCTGCAATTATTAGAGAGGGAACCCCGACGTAGGGATTCCCTGCTATTTTGCCGTGTTGGCGGGTGCCCACCCCGCTTATTTGTGTTATTCCATGGCAGGTGCCCACCCCGCCATATATCCCTGGTTGCGAGGGAGCCTACCCCTCTTATCGCCGAGATTTAGAAGTCACCACCGCGGCCGGGCTCGAAGGAAGTCAGGCAGGCCGGGGGCGGGACTCCGGGACAACCGGAAGTAGGAGGGCGGGAGCCTACCCCGCCTCCCTCCGAAAGACTCGCGGCTGTTTTCTGGGCCCCGGAGCAGGCAGGAGCCGACCCTGCGCCCCGGTGCCCTCGTCCGAGCAGAGAAGAGGACGGGAGCAGCGCCGCCGAAGGGGAGCAGAGAGCCTCCCGCCGCGACCGGAGACAGCCTCGTCGATCCGGTGAGTGCGGGAGGGTGCACGGGGCAGCCTGTTATGTTACTGAGCACTGGTGCGCTCCAACGGGGCTCAAACTAGTTAACGAGCCTGCAACGCGCCCCCCCCCCAGTTGTTTCAGAGCCAGCAAGGCTCAGGGGGCCATCTGTGTGGTTAACGAGTCCCCCGATTGGGACTCCACCGAAGGACGTGGTCCCGAGCCCCGAGGGGCTCCATTGAGGCTCACATCGATTTCCTTGAGCCCACGAGGCTCCAAAGTCGGGGGCAGGAGTGTTTAGAGCGCTAGGCGCTCCAACCAAGGGGCATTTTGTTTAGTAAGAAGAGCGACCCCGGAAGGCAGCGGGCCGCTCCAACGTTGGCCGCCATATTTGTGTAGAGCCCTGCGAGGCTCCAACGTCATTCTAGGCATTTCCTGGGGGATTAATGAGCCAGAGAGGCTCCAGCAGGCCACAGCTGTTTGTTAAAGGGCCCAGAGAGGGCTCAAGAGGCACGCCGGTGCCAGGCTCCTTCCCACAGCTGCCCAGCACTTAGTGGGCAGCTGCCACGTGTAGGTTGTGCCCTGCGCGTCCTGGTTTGCGCAGCCTGCGCAGCCTGGCCTTAACTTTGCTGGATATTGGGCATTTTTACACCCGTGAGAGGCCAGTTGGCCTGGGGACAGTTTCCCTGTGTTGTGCCCTCCCCTAGGGTACCTGGCGCCGTTTGGCGCAAATGTATTTTCCTTTCCTGCACCTCTGAATGTGTGTTTATGCGCCATGTGCCTTGTTTTACACCGCTGAATGTATTTTATGCATCATGTGTTTTCCTTCCCTACACCTCTGAATGTGTGGCGATGCATCATATGTACTGTGCTTAGACCCCTACAGGTATTGTGATACTTAGGTGGTTGTTTTTCTCCTAGTACAGGTGGTGCTAGTGAGGTCCTGATTCCCTGCGTAACATTTTCCTAAGGTGGTTATGGTTGCGTAGGTGGTACTTACCTGTTACCAGTAGTTACTGGTTGTGTGCTACATTTGCTATTTTGTACTACAGTATTATTCCTACGTTCTAAGTGCTATTTCTACAAAGTGCTAATTCCTGACAGTGGTCCATGTGGCCCTGTCCCCTGTACATATAATCCCTTGTAAATTCTGCCCGTGCCTGTTGGCACATTGTAAAGTGTGTGTTTTTATCTAATGTGTTTTGGTATAATACAAAGGCTATTTTTATATAATACCTTGTGTGGAGTCTCCTTTGTGGTGGGCCTTGGGTGTTGTTGCTGGGTGCGCACGCAAACGCTTTACACATTGCCTCCGAGATAAGCCTGACTGCTCGTGCCAAGCTACCAAGGGGGTGAGCAGGGGTTATCTTTGGCGTGTAACTCCCCAGCCCTGACTAGAGTGGTGGTTTCTGCCTGGCTTTGGCGCAAGCCCTAGCCAACCAGAAATCCCATTTCTAACATTGGTGGCAGCGGTGGGATTTGGACTTGCGTTTGCGCTGTACCGCAGCGGCAACTGGCTGCACCACAAAACTCTGCATTTAGATAGTCACATGGTATAGGGATTATTGTGCTTAGTTTGTTTTTAAGTGTCATTTCTGTGGAAATGTGTTTCTGGATTCCCCAGTAAGGGTGGGATCCAGTGGTGGCAGCATAATTGTGTCCTGTACATTTGTCCCCCGCCCTGCGCCCAGAGTCGGTACCTGTGTCACGTGTGGTCAGGTTGAGGAATCAGGGGTGGTAGAAACTGCCTTACCAGTCCGAGGGAAGGGTTGTGTGTGGATGAATGTTGTGTGGCCATAGTTAAGTGAGTGTGAGTTCTCTGGGATAGAGAGCTTGCTGAACCCTTTTTGTGAATTGTGTGCGCCTGTTAAGCTCAGACCCCTAGGTTCCCTGTGTAATCTTTTCACCAGAACGTCCGCCAGAATGGAGCCTGCTTTTGATCTCCGTGAGCTAGTTTGGTACAGTATGCAGGATTTGGAAAGGTTCTGTAGAGAGAGAGACATAGGGGTGAGAGAGTCAGACACTCTGTATGTACTTAGGGACCACATGATCCAGTGGGTTAAGGATCAAAGTGATCTTGAGCGCAGTAGGGAAAGGGCCCGGGCCTCAGACCTGGAGGGTGGTGGGTCTGTGGGGAGCCCTGAAGATTCAGAAGAGGAGGAAGAAGATGACAGTACCTGGACGCCAGTAGAGAGTGAAGACCCCATAGGTAGGGAGTCCCTTGCTGGGTCCAGCGTAGGAGGCAGCGCCTCATCCCTTTCCCTGTCCCCAGAGGAGTGGGTAGATGGGAGGGAAGAGAGGGAGCATCAGCTGGCCATGGAGAAGCTTGGAATAGAGCATGCCAAGCTGGAGACCGAGAGGGTCTTAGCTCAGAAGCAAATGGCGGAGGCTGACAGGGCCTTTGCCAGAGAGAAACTAGCTCTGGAGGGTAGGTTGTCCCCTGAGCGCAGTGGTAGTTGTCTGGATTCCCCAGGGAGGGTAGAGTCCAGTGGTGGCAGCGATATGGAGTCCAGTGCAGGATGTCCCATTCTCAGTTCCCAGAGTATGGTACCTGTTTCCCAAGAAGAGGAGGATAGGTTGAAATTCAGGGGCAGTAGGAAACTGTCTCACCAGTCTTGGAAGGAGTTTGCGGATGAATGTAATGATGCATTGGTCAATTGGGTAAAGCTTGACCCGGAATATGGCTTTGGTGAACTGCTCAATATGCTTCTCGTAGAGCAAATGCTCAATAGTGGTTGTAGGCCAGAGTTGCGCCAACACCTGTTGGGGTTGGAGGACTGTGATCCTTGGGAGCTTGCAGAAAAAGCAGACCATTGGGAAAGTGCTAGAGGTTCTCTAGAGTCATTAGGGAGTGACTCCAAAAGTAGTGGGTCAGGTATCTTCCAGCCCAGCGTGGTGGAAGAGGCTCAGTGTAGCCCAACTAGGTCCCAGGATAGCGAGGAGGGTGTAGGGGCTCACTGCCTGGCTCAGTGGAGCAGGAGTGAGGGGGTGACCAAGGGTCCCCAGACTCACGAAACCCTGCCTCAGGACTTGGATGGTTTCATGAGGGAACACCAAGTTGGGGACCTAGGCTGTCCTGTTAGTCCATTTGAGGAAGATCTCCTAGTGAGTAGAGGACCTGGAGCGCCTATAAACAGGGCTCCTGTGGTTCTAGAGTCTGGCAGTACAGCTCCGGTAGGGAGGGTACAGGAGTCCAGCGTGAGGAGTGATTGGGGGATGAGTTCCCCAGTGGAAGAGCCAGTGGGTCAGGGACTACCCAGTTGGGCTAGGATCCCGTGTAGTGACCATGGTGACACCACTTCTGTTCTGGGGGATCTCTGCGCACTGTCAGGTGGACAGGGGACAGGAGATCCGCGCCAGACAGACAGTCACCCGACGTATGTGTCGTTTGTTAGCCTCAGGGGGATGGAGTGTAAATCCCCAGAAGTCCTGGAGTGCCAGGCGATTATTCCACCAAAGGTTCTAGGCCGGAGGTTGGGAGGCCAGGTTCAGGATCAGCCTGACCTGAAGGGTGGGACGTCTGTAACCAGCGTCCCGACCGGTTCTTCTTCCAGAGGTACCGCCCCAGTTGGTAGGGAGCAGGGCTCTGGAAGGGGGTGCAGAGGGTGGGAGAGCCCACCTCTGACCCCGGTGCAACCTAAGGGGTTAAACCCTGGGTTGGAATGGCGTTCTAGGTGTACCCCTCGCCAGAGGAAGATGAACCCTAGGAGAAGAGGTAGGGGGAGGAGAGCCTTCCCTGCGACTCCTGGTCCGCCTGAGGGTGTAGACCCTAGGCTGGAGAACCAGTGGCAGTCTAGTCCTGTCTTGCAGACAGGAAGAGTGGAGAATGGCCGCTATGTGCCAGGGGTTACTACCCCCCACTCTGTGATTAGGCAAGGACCAGTGGCACCTGGGTGGCCTAGGGCCTGGTCTTGGCCGCGGACAACTTGGGAGTACCAGTGGCGTAGCCCAGTTGGTCCAGACAGTGGTTTTAGAAGGAATCCCATGGGTTCACCGTGGCGTAGAACAGGAGGGTGTTCCTGCAGTTGCGGGCTCGCGTCCGTGTTCTATCGCCCCAAGCAGGGAAGTCCATCACGGTGGTGATTGGTCGGCCCTGCGTTTTGGCTGGAAGGGGGTTGTGTTGGACTTGGCCCTTCTGGCAGGTTCACCCCTGAACTTTTTGCTTTTATTGGTGACCTGGTGGTAGTGATTTTTGGTTTCTGCGCACTTTCCCTGTGTCCCAGAGTAAAGTGTGTGCGCACTCTGAGTGCATGTGGTGAGATAGGCCTGCCCTCCCATAGGAATGCATGGGGAATGTATGTGTCCCTGGTAGTTCCTGATGCATGGGGTGTGCAGGCTCGAGTTTGGTATGTGCGGACTCATGTGATTGAATGCTTCGCAATGATGTATAATGCGTGATTATGTCATGTGCGGAAGTGCCACTTCTAGGAGTTGGCATATTAGTGTAAAGTGTGTCTGGTGTGTGATTGGCTGGAGCTGGCTGGTGAGCCTGGCTCCAGGAGTCTGGTTGGGTCTGCCCCAGTGGTGAGTGTGAGATTAGCATGCAGATGGCTGGGGAGGAGTGCACCTTGGACCTGAATAGGGCAGGGCTTTCCCCACACAATGCTGGCTCCGCCCCCTGTGGTGCGACTGATGACCCTAGCCCTGCCAGTGAATAGAGTGAGGGGCTGAGCACATCAAGGGTGCTCCCCAACCAGCTGCGACTGGTTTTCCCCCTCACCCTGAACCAAGAACAAAGGGTTTTACCGTATAAGAAGGGGCTGTGTCCCCTTACAATTTGTTCTCTTCCAGGATCCTACCTGAGGGGGGCTGCTGCTGCTGGACCAGAGGACCGCCACTTGGACTACCTCCCTGCCTGGAGGCCCAGTGAGCTGGCTCTGGGTCCAGCCTTGCCCCCCCACCCCTGCCTTGCTGTATGCAGGGGAGAACTTTGCTGGACTTTGCTTGTATCCTCCTTTAAGCGCTGGGAGCGCTTTTATTTTTCCCCTAAAGCGCCTGGAAGCGCTTTTCTTTCACTTATAGCGCTAGGAGTGCTTTATTTGTGGCCAGCAGCGCGGAGCTGCAATTATTAGCGAGGGAACCCCGACGTAGGGATTCCCTGCTATTTTGCCGTGTTGGCGGGTGCCCACCCCGCTTATTTGTGTTATACCACGGCGGGTGCCCACCCCGCCATATATCCTTGGTTAAGAGGGATCCTACCCCTCTTATCGCCGAGATTTAGAAGTCACCACCACGGCCGGGCTCGAAGGAAGTCAGGCAGGCCGGGGGCGGGACTCCGGGACAACCGGAAGTAGGAGGGCGGGAGCCTACCCCGCCTCCCTCCGAAAGACTCGCGGCTGTTTTCTGGGCCCCGGAGCAGGCAGGAGCCGACCCTGAGCCCCGGTGCCCTCGCCCGAGCAGAGAAAAGGACGGTAGCAGCGCCGCCGGAGGGGAGCAGAGAGCCTCCCGCCGCGACCGGAGACAGCCTCGTCGATCCGGTGAGTACGGGAGGGTGCACGGGGCAGCCTGTTATGTTACTGAGCGCTGGTGCGCTCCAACGGGGCTCACACTAGTTAACGAGCCTGCAACGCGCCCCCCCCCCCCAAGTTGTTTCAGAGCCAGCAAGGCTCAGGGGGCCATCTGTGTGGTTAACGAGTCCCCCGATTGGGACTCCACCGAAGGACGTGGTCCCGAGCCCCGAGGGGCTCCATCGAGGCTCACATCGATTTTTTTGAGCCCACGAGGCTCCAAAGTCGGGGGCAGGAGTGTTTAGAGCGCTTGGCGCTCCAACCAAGGGGCATTTTGTTTAGTAAGAAGAGCGGCCCCGGAAGGCAGCGGGCCGCTCCAACGTTGGCCCCCATATTTGTGTAGAGCCCTGCGAGGCTCCAACGTCATTCTAGGCATTTCCTGGGGGATTAATGAGCCAGAGAGGCTCCAGCAGGCCACAGCTGTTTGTTAACGGGCCCAGAGAGGGCTCAAGAGGCACGCCGGTGCCAGGCTCCTTCCCACAGCTGCCCAGCACTTAGTGGGCAGCTGCCACGTGTAGGTTGTGCCCTGCGCGTCCTGGTTTGCGCAGCCTGCGCAGCCTGGCCTTAACTTTGCTGGATATTGGGCATTTCTACACCCGTGAGAGGCCAGTTGGCCTGGGGACAGTTTCCCTGTGTTGTGCCCTCCCCTAGGGTACCTGGCGCCGTTTGGCGCAAATGTATTTTCCTTTCCTGCACCTCTGAATGTGTGTTTATGCGTCATGTGCCTTGTTTTACACCGCTGAATGTATTTTATGCATCATGTGTTTTCCTTCCCTACACCTCTGAATGTGTTGCGATGCATCATGTGTACTGTGCTTAGACCCCTACAGGTATTGTGATACTTAGGTGGTTGTTTTTCTCCTAGTACAGGTGGTGCTAGTGAGGTCCTGATTCCCTGCGTAACATTTTCCTAAGGTGGTTAGGGTTGCGTAGGTGGTACTTACCTGTTACCAGTAGTTACTGGTTGTGTGCTACATTTGCTATTTTGTACTACAGTATTATTCCTACGTTCTAAGTGCTATTTCTACAAAGTGCTAATTCCTGACAGTGGTCCATGTGGCCCTGTCCCCAGTACATATAATCCCTTGTAAATTCTGCCCATGCCTGTTGGCACATTGTAAAGTGTGTGTTTTTATCTAAGTGTTTTGGTATAATACAAAGGCTATTTTTATATAATACCTTGTGTGGAGTCTCCTTTGTGGTGGGCCTTGGGTGTTGTTGCTGGGTGCGCGCGCAAACGCTTTACACATTGCCTCCGGGATAAGCCTGACTGCTCGTGCCAAGCTACCAAGGGGGTGAGCAGGGGTTATCTTTGGCGTGTAACTCCCCAGCCCTGACTAGAGTGGTGGTTTCTGCCTGGCTTTGGCGCAAGCCCTAGCCAACCAGAAATCCCATTTCTAACAAATACTGTTTCTGATAGAGCTCTTCAACCACACATTGAGCTTCTCAAAATGGCTGATAATCCCCTATACAAAGAGGAATAGTCCACTGCTGTTAGGTTCATTCTGAAGAATATACGCAGTTAACCGTATGCTTAACAGTAGATGCAGCAACGTGACTTACCGGACGGTAGTGAATCATAATAAATGAGTTATCTAATTTTTCAGATGCAAAAGCATTCCTTCTCGCAATTAAAACAGTTTTTCAGAGCCTTAGTCAAATAATTGTGGAGCCATCATTTACTAAATAAACGAATCCCATGTGCAGTAGGTAGCCTAGGAAAAACAATATACAGTGCATATACGAAGGATCACTAGAATCAAGAGACAGATGAGGACCAAATTCTATGGCAGAGTTGACTAAATTGTGGCAAAAAAAAGCCAAATAATGCGGTGTTTATTTATTGTGTCAGTTCTACATGGTAATGCTGTCTGGGCAAAGGTTTCACCTCATTAGTAGCAGTTTAACACCCAAATACCTCATAAGCAACTGAAATGTAACCACTCAACCTTTGCCAAGGGCCTCCCACTGCACGTCAACAGGTGTCAATGCGTTGTTAGTACCGTTTGATCTGTATGAGCGAGAAACATTTTTTTAAATTTTTTTTATCTGAAATTTATGCAACAGATGGTGGATTGCATGGCAAACCTGGCAAGTCCATAATTGTGTAGAAAACCCTGCGTCCGTAGTAGCACATATTTCCACAGTGGCGGCCGACACGGATCTTTAGTGTGGGGTTTGGGGTGTAAAAAAAAAAAAGACACCTACCTCCCCGTGGTTCTGTTCCACGCTGTCTCTTCTTCACCGGACAGGAAGCAATCAGACTCCCCTGAGCCATGCAACGTTGTAATTGGCTCCCTAAGCCTATCACAATGCTGCAATCCAGTGTTGTGATTGGTCTGAGTGCCGTAGTTCGGCGCACAGACAGAGACTGGGGGCCTGGGCCTGTTCTCCACCCAGGCTGTAATGCAGCCTCGGTGGAAAGATGCTAAGTGAGAATAACTTTTTGGCTGGCCCGAGACAGCCGGCCAAAGCACCATGCACACTTCAGTGTGCCCACCACTCCTCCCCTGCTCTGCGAGCTGAGCAGCACTGCCCCGCCTCCATGCTGCTGCAGAAGGACCAAATAAAATGATAATAACATCAAGTTATTATCATTCTATTTTTCCTTTCTTTCACTTCTGCAAAGCAGTGAGTGGGGCGATGCTCCTCCTCCTTAGCAGCGGAGCCGCCACTGCATTTCTAGTGACCCTGATTAAGATTTGTGGCATCATCGCCACACTCTAAATGAGGCCCTGTGTAATTAAGTGTAACATATCATTAATTCTGATTTAAAATCTCTGTGTAGTCTTTACTTTGGATCATCGTACATGTTTACTGAGAACACTGTGGTCACTGATCTTGGAGGTGACCATCAATGAGGGCACTTACTCCTCAGCTCAGCAGACAAACCGCAGCTGTACCACAGCTCCTGCTGTACTGAGGAAGTGGGGAGTGTCCTCACCATGCCAACAGCTGAGCATGAATGATCTGTCACTATTATCTTGTCATCTGAGGCTAGTGATATTACATTTAAGTATCAAGAAAGCTTTGATTGGCACATGATTATGAAAGAATGTGCCTCTCGTGTGACTTGAGGTAATGATCTGTGAACTTTAACTCAAAAGGAACACATACTTGAAGTCTATAATTTTGCGAATTTGCCTGTCTGTGAGTGACAGCACAGTGTGGTAGACAGTGTGGGATATTGCCACTCGTCTCATCCAGAGACGCATCATCTATTCAGTCCTGTTTCCAACCTACTTAGCAACAAATCACTTAAAATAAATTCCATAGCACTGCTGCATAACCACACACGGTGGCAATAAGCAATAACAACCATGTTAAGTCAATTCAAATAAGTATTCAAGACACCATACTGAAAAACAATTGTGCGCTTCATTGTATGTTGACTGATAGTCCAAGGAAAACAGCTTCAAGCCGATTGCTTTATCATCAGTGGTAAAATGCTGGAATATATTGCATTTGGGTATTAGGAGCTTAGGTGAAAGCCATAATTAACACTTAATAATAAATGAGTTTTCGCTGTGTTGTGTCTATTATCTCTAATCTTCCTTGCTCCTTTGATGAATTGTATGTGTGCTGCATTTGTAATCTGCATATCCCAGCCAGCTGTAGACAGTAGCGGTAACACTGGCTGTATTACTGCAGCCACTTTCCCGTCATCACTTCCTCCTCGAGGAGCTACAAATGGAACAGAGCACAGTGGGGTGTTTTAACTCTTCTATATATCTATCATCGTATATTTGCCTTCCCAACTGTCTTTTTGGGGAGGAAAAATTGTGAGGATCCAGTAGTCTTCTGGACCAGTCACTTTTCATACAAGCCACAACCACAGTACTAAAATACTAGATAGCGCCAAGAGTTCCTAGAATTAGCAAATATTGCACTATGCAAACCTGGTAACAAGAAATGCACATAAAAGCAATAGGTATGTGAATCCACATCCCCTATGTTACACAGAGCCGGATATTGTTACAGAGCTGCAGAGCTTTGATGTGCTACTACAGCAGAAGATATGACTTTAATTGTGCATTGTTGGGTGTAAGATTCACATACATGACACTTCACACAGGTTGTTCTCATGGTCTTGTAGGCTGCACACTGAACTAACACTCTGTAGACAGCTCGCTGCTGTGCATATCTTAGCTCATTCATGCAAATGCAGGGACCAAGGTGTGCATCTGAGAACCTATCTTGGTACCTCCTTTCACGTGGTGGGGAACACTCCATTGTGATCTAAGGGCCACATGTATCAAATTTGGTAATTGTGATTATCTAATTGCTATTTTCTGAGAATCGCAATTAGGTCATCGCAGTTTCCAATGTATGAAAATCCATGAGTTTCATATACCGATTCCTAGTGGGTTGCAAATCGACCTACCTTATTAATATTAATAAGGTAGCTTGCAATTTGTGATTCACTAGGAATCACTAAAATCACGGTGATAGTGGCCTGCTGGGGTCAGCAGACCACCATGTCCGTGATTGTTTTTAAATAAAGCATTCTTTTTTTATTTAAGATGCAGCTTGTTTTTAAAAAAAATGAAAATGGGTTCCGTTTTTAAAAAAAAGAATGAAAAGTTGTCTTTTCCTTTTTTTAAGGGCAGGCAGTGCTTAATGGGACCACTGCCTGCTCTTAAAAAACGTTTTTACAAGCATTCCCAAAGGGGAAGGGGTCCCTTGGGGCCCCCTTCCCATTTCCAAATGGGCTACCACCTACTTGAAGTAGGTGGTAAAATGCAAATGTTTTGATACTGCTTTCAGGGTCACAAAACATTCATACATGCCATTAGGATCTGCTATTTGAAAGGGACGCCCTAATCAGGCCCCTTCCAAATACCAAACCGCAAACCCATTTTGCGATTCGGTAACAGGTTACCGAATCGCAAAATGGGTTTTGATACATGTGATAAAGCCTTTTTAGGTCTTGGCTACGAAGGCTGCGCTTGCGCAGTCTAACTCCGAGATTTAATGACTTGGAGAAGAGGGGCTTGAACCCGCCCCTCTTCTCCCCTGTTCTCCATTGGCTGGCCTCTTGAATGCTGGCCAGCCATTGGAGAAGAGGTCAGTCATTCCGATTAGGCCCCGTCCTTTTCGGATCGGGGGGTGTGTTTTTTGCAAGAAGTCTCAAGGAGGAGATAACAGCAAAACACGCCCCCGAATCCGAAAACGACGCTGCCTTTCTCCGAGGCATTTCTGTTTTGCCTCGGAGAAAGGCTGTGGTGTTCCCGGCCCTCACCTCGCCCGCTTCCAACCCCTCGTTCGCTTGGATGCTAACACACACACTACCACGTAGGAGTGTGAAACGTATTTTAAAAATGGTGAAAAAATTGTGTTGCCCTTAATTGAATGGGGCATTCACGGAGCTCATTGGCTATCGGGCTTTGGATGCTTATGATTGGTTGGAAAACCGCTTGTGCGTTTAAAGACTGAAGTTTAAACATCAAACCCAGTTGTTCATTGGTTGTGATGCCCGGAGAGTTCACGTGACCGGAACAAAATTAGCTTTTTGCAACAGACGGGCCTCCCCCTTTTGTAAATGAATTGGTTCTTTGGAGTTTCACTTGGTGCCTTTGCTAACCCCATTGAGCGAGCCAGTGAACTGGGACACAAGTACCTCAAAATTCCTTTTAATCGTCGTAAACGGGGAGGTCGCAGATGACTGGCAGCCAACCTAGTTCTGATACGGCTGTGACAGCAACTTGTAAGACAACAGACCGCCGCCGGGAGCCACCCGGGCTCTATAATCGTCACAGGTCGTGCGTCTCCTTCATACTAACCCAGCACTCTACCTCTTTTACGCCACAACTGCCTACCGTAATTATAAAGTCTAACTTTAGGAGTTCTACTGTCCTGCTTTCCTACTGCTTCTTCCCACATTGGCCGGCTGCCACTTCGGCAGGTGAGTGTGCAACGCCGTATTGCGCCCTTTGTGGTAGTACACTAATGTCAGATTGAAACCGGTGCTCCGTCATTCGCAAGGGTTCTCCCAACTCTCTTCTAGCATGTGCCTTCCCATACGCTTATTTAGTACCTGTTGATGTGCAATATTGCAGCTCGTTTTATTGTGATACCAAGACGGAAAGTTAGCTTCTATAATCTAAATTGTGCATATTTTCAAAGTTCCAGAAAAATAAAACTTTCCACAGCAAGATCAGCTACTACCATGGTGCTCGAGTGCAGCAGGGCAGAAACTGGGGTAGGGCCCTCTTGTGGCGGCCCCTACACTCCCACCTCTCTACTCATCCCCCCACCCCCTTTACTTCCTCATCTCCGTCCCCAGGGACCGGGCGCGCAACACCAATTGGACTCAAAGGGCTTCATCCCCCCCCCCTCGTGTGTGGCAGCCCGGGATGAGACAGCTTCCCAGTGCCCACACAGCCGCACCCGAGCACTTCACAGGTCTTTGAAAGACCATTTGCATGTTAATGAGGCCTCGCTGGTGTTTCACCCCTTCTAAGAGCCCCTGCAGCTCCACTCTGCCTATAGCTTCAAGATTCAGCCCAGCCCCCCCCGCGAAAAATGTCTTAGCCCCCCCCCCTCGAAATTGGGCTCTAGTTGCGCCTCTGTGTGCAACCAGACCTCTTGCACGGTCTGGGAGACACAACCTAACACATTGCTTTTATAAGTGTTCCCCTTAACTTAATTGTTTTGTTCGGTGTTGATTTTTTCTTCTCCCTGTCACATAATAATAAAATGCACAATACAACTGAAATGCTTGTGACAAAACATCACCAGTAAAACAGTCCGATGTTAGTATTTTTAATTTCACAATATTTATTGCAAGCATATAGTGGATTGGTCAGGTAGCTGCCTGTTTTCTCTTTTTGTTTTTGTGCCGCTTGCAAAATATCCATTGCGACAGCTTGCCAAGTCCAGATACATTGGGTTTGCCAATGCTTGTTTGTAGTTACTGTGACATGCGCACAAAGCACTGCATAACAAGCATTTACAATGCAACGGTCTCGGCATTGTTAAAGTTAGAGCTATTGGCATTGTCATGACAATGCCGTTTCTTTAAATGTTTTAAAAACAAAAACATAAACAAAAATAATGTCATGAGCAATGCCAATAGCTCTAACTTTACCAATGCCGAGACCATTGCATTGTAAATGCTTGTTTGCGTTTGCAAATGGACTGATTCTGATAATCGGTTTGTTTGTGCACCCAAAATTGGGTGATACATGTAGCCCTAAGTCTGTTAAAAAGACAATTGCATAAGACTGGCCGTGAGGATGTCACCTGACCAAAAGAGGCTGCGCAGTTCTTTTATAATCATAGGTAAGCCAAGGGTTCTCTATGGCAAAACTGAGTCTCCATTTAGCACCTTTCTCAAGCTCAAGGCTTAATGTAACAGGGAATGAAGCAACCAAAATGCACAATACAAAAAACGTAAGATAATAGGAATTCCGGTTTAGAGTGTGGTGGTAACTGAAAATAATCGAACTTCTGGAGCAAACTTTAAATATGGGGAAGAACCACTGATTGAATTTTCTCCACAACACTCTCTCTATAGTTGAGATAATGAGGCTGGATTCTACTCTTTTTTTACATTCTATTCCAAAAGTGGGGGGGATTTTAAATTGTCATCATATTCTAAGTCAGGCAATGTTCGGAAGAAGGGCATTCCAAAGGCAATACAAAAATATTTGCTAGTTGCCTCTAAAGACCAACAATAGGCAATACTCTCGTAAACTGTCCTGTTCTGCCTTATGGTTAGTGTTGCACAATAAGGGTTTCTTCAAAGTGCCTATAAAAGTCCATATCTGTAGAAAAATGTTCTAGAAAAGATCTGTACTTTTAAAATATGAAGTAAGATGCTAGATCCTGGGATGGAAGGACTGATACCTTTCAATCACTGGTGCAGTGAGTGTCTGACAAAGTCATAATGTACCTACCTAAATGAACTTCATGTGGTTCTCTCAGTCAGCATTAAAGGTTCTTGTGCACATTTATTTTTAAATGAAGACTTTATTTTATCTGGAATAATCATCATTTAGACACCAGGATCCCTGGGCTCACCTTAGGGAACCAAGAGGTAGTGGGTTTAGATATTTGTTTCCAGGGATCAAAGTAAAAAATGTCCCCAAATGACAAATAGCCTGGATTAAGGTGTCTTGCACCAATGGTGTAAGGTGCCAACTTGGTTCCTCTCTGTGCTTGTAAAACATCATAATGTTTCATAATCACTGCTTATAGGGACACTAAAATGGTCTTCTAAAGAAGAACCCTTAACTTGCGCTGGCAAGTCCTCAGACTGCCTTGATACGAGGGGCTTAAATAGCACTAGCTTTGGTTGGCAAAGGGCTTTCAGAGGGCATACTTGATGCATACTTCACTAGAGATGTGAAATTGGCAGCATAGTTACTCGGATCAGGTCAGAAGATATGCTAATTTTATCCTGGATTTCTGGTACAAGGTGTTATAGATCCCTAGCAGATTCAAACATTGTGGTCCATAGTTGTTACAAATATAGAAGTCAGCACTCTAATTTCCAGGATATGGTATTCTTTAGAGATGCCCAACAGTAAAGCCTTGTTAATAACCAAACCGTTTTCTACTGATGCTACATTAATTCAAAAAAGTACTCTTGCAAACTAGATGGTATTTATTGGCTTCTTGGTAGGAGGATCCTCCAGTGCCTTTTGTTGATATGTATTATTGTGAGAAAAAAATTATTTAGATTTATTATCCAAGTAATTATCTATAAATGAACAGATCAAATTGTTCTGGTCAGTTTAAAAGAAATACAAATGATTGATTTAAGGCATAATTCCAAGGGATTTACCATCCATATCATTTTGTAATAATTTATCTGCATTACTTCTAACCCACAGAGCCTGAAAAGAACCAACATTGGGTTATAAAGTGAACTTATGAACTGGTGTTGCAAATTTACATGTCTAACTAATTTACTCAACCTTCAAAACCAAATCTTGAACTTTGAGGGTTGTCATGCTGTGCTCAATTCCATGCACCGCACAGACGTCTGCCTTAACCAGAAGAGTACGATGCCATGTTTTGCTTAATATGATGTGTTGCTGGGCATCATTGCCTGGAGGCTCTCAAGTACTGCCTTTTGGGAAAAAAAGTGCCTCAGGCTGAATTCATCATTAATCCCAGTAATATAGACGTCACACATACTTGAAAGTGAATGGATAGTCATTCATGCCAGATGCCGGTAGGTAAAATTGAAAGACTAAGGGCCTGAGTATGATCTTGGCGGATCGGATACGCTGCCGCAAACGTGACGGATAGCCCATTCGCCGTATTTCAAGTTCCATTATATCCTGTGGAATTTGTAGCATGCAGACGAAATTTCCGTCACGTTTGTGACGTAGTGTCCCCTCTGCAAGATCCTAATGAGGCCCTTAAAGTTCACCCATATTCTTTGAAAACTGAATGGGATTTTTTGAGGGAGCTCATTAGATGTCTTGAAGACTTCTCCTGGGAAACAAATCACTTGTGCTGCGATGTTAAATGGGAGGCGGGGCTCGGGGGTTTGCTTGTGACAAGGCTCAATTTTGGGGTACAAACGTTCACATTGTCGAAACGCAGAGGAGGAGGGTCCTCTGTTATGTAATGTCTGCTTTAGGATTTACTTAATGGAACACATCCAATTTCTAAAAAATAAATCAAACTTGTTTAAGTAAAAGTCTAGCTACTGTGAAATGGGGTGGCAGAAGTTTTTTCCATCTGGCCCCCAATCTGTGGAACTCTCTGCCAATTAGTCTGAGAAGTCAAACCAATAGACAATTGTTCAGAAAATCGCTAAAAACATGGCTTTTGCATCGAATCCTTAACAATTCTCCCTCTGGTTTAGTTTACATCACAGCCAGCTCTAAGACGCCTCGGCATACACGCGCTTTATAAAACATTTAATTTAATTTCATTTCATCTTGTCACCTGATCTTGGAGGTGACCATCAATGAGGGCACTTACTCCTCAGCTCAGCAGACAAACTGCAGCTGTACCACAGCTCCTGCTGTACTGAGGAAGTGGGGAGTGTCCTCACCATGCCAACAGCTGAGCATGAATGATCTGTCACTATTATCTTGTCATCTGAGGCTAGTGATATTACATTTAAGTATTAAGAAAGCTTTGATTGGCACATGATTATGAAAAAATGTGCCTCTCGTGTAACTTGAGGTAATGATCTGTGAACTTTAACTCAAAAGGAACACATAATTGAAGTCTATAATTTTGCGAATTTGCCTGTCTGCGAGTGACAGCACAGTGTGGTAGACACTGTGGGTTATTGCCACTCGTCTCATCCAGAGACGCATCATCTATTCAATCCTGTTTCCAACCTACTTAGCAACAAATCACTTACAATAAATTCCATAGCACTGCTACATAACCACACACGGTGGCAATAAGCAATAACAGCCATGTTAAGTCAATTCAAATAAGTATTCAAGACACCATACTGAAAAACAATTGTGCACTTCCTTGTATGTTGACTGATAGTCCAAGGAAAACAGCTTCAAGCTGATTGCTTTATCATCAGTGGTAAAATGCTGGAATATATTGCATTTGGGTATTAGGAGCTTAGGTGAAAGCCATAATTAACACTTAATAATAAATGAGTTTTCGCTGTGTTGTGTCTATTATCTCTAATCTTCCTTGCTCCTTTGATAAATTGTATGTGTGCTGCATTTGTAATCTGCATATCCCAGCCAGCTGTAGACAGTAGAGGTTACACTGGCTGTATTACTGCAGCCACTTTCCCGTCATCACTTCCTCCTCAAGGAGCTACAAATGGAACAGAGCACAGTGGGGTGTTTTAACTCTTCTATATATCTTTCATCGTATATTTGCCTTTCCAACTGTCTTTTTGGGGAGGGGATTTTTGTGAGGATCCAGTAGTCCTCTGGACCAGTCACTTTTCATACAAGCCACAACCACAGTACTAAAATACTAGATAGCGCCAAGAGTTCCTAGAATTGGCAAATATTGCACTATGCAAACCTGGTGACAAGAAATGCACATAAAAGCAATAGGTATGTGAATCCACATCCCCTATGATACACAGAGCCGGATATTGTTACAGAGCTGCAGAGCTTTGATGTGCTACTACAGCAGAAGATATGACTTTAATTGTGCATTGTTGGGTGTAAGATTCACATACATGACACTTCACACAGGTTGTTCTCATGGTCTTGTAGGCTGCACACTGAGCTAACACTCTGTAGACAGCTCGCTGCTGTGCATATCTTAGCTCATTCATGCAAATGCAGGGACCAAGGTGTGCATCTGAGAACCTATCTTGGTACCTCCTTTCACGTGGTGGGGAACACTCCATTGTGATCTAAGGGCCACATGTATCAAATTTGGTAATTGTGATTATCTAATTGCTATTTTCTGAGAATCGCAATTAGGTCATCGCAATTTCCAATCTATGAAAATCCATGAGTTTCATATACCGATTCCTAGTGGGTTGCAAATCGACCTACCTTATTAATATTAATGAGGTAGCTTGCAATTTGTGATTCACTAGGAATCACTAAAATCACGGTGATAGTGGCCTACTGGGGTCAGCAGACCACCATGTCCGTGATTGTTTTTAAATAAAGCATTATTTTTTTTTTAAATGCAGCTTGTTTTATTTTTTTAAATGAAAATGGGTTCCGTTTTTAAAAAAAAAGAATGAAAAGTTTTCTTTTCCTTTTTTTAAGGGCAGGCAGTCCTTAATGGGACCACTGCCTGCTCTTACAAAACGTTTTTACAAGTATTCCCAAAGGGGAAGGGGTCCCTTGGGGCCCCCTTCCCATTTCCAAATGGGTCACCACCTACTTGAAGTAGGTGGTAAAATGCAAATGTTTTGATACTGCGTTCAGGGTCACAAAACATTCATACATGCCATTAGGATCTCCTATTTGAAAGGGACGCCCTAATCAGGCCTCTTCCAAATACCAAATCGCAATTCATGTTGCGATTCGGTAGCAGGTTACCGAATCGCAAAATGGGTTTTGATACATGTGATCAAGCCTTTTTTGCATTTGCAAACGGACTGATTCTGATTATCGGTTCATTTGTGCACCCAAAGTTGGGTGATACATGTAGCCCTAAGTCTGTTAAAAAGACAATTGCATAAGACTGGCCGTGAGGATGTCACCTGACCAAAAGAGGCAGCGCAGTTATTTTATAATCATAGGTAAGCCAAGGGTTCTCTATGGTAAAACTGAGTCTCCATTTAGCACCTTTCTCAAGCTCAAGGCTTAATGTAACAGGGAATGAAGCAACCAAAATGCACATTACAAAAAACGTAAGATAATAGGAACTCCGGTTTAGAGTGTGGTGGTAACTGAAAATAATCGAACTTCTGGAGCAAACTTTAAATATGGGGAAGAACCACTGATTGAATTTTCTCCACAACACTCTCCCTATAGTTGAGAAAATTAGGCTGGATTCTACTCTTTTTTTACATTCTACTCCAAAAGTGGGGGGGGATTTTAAATTGTCATCATATTCTAAGTCAGGCAATGTTCGGAAGAAGGGCATTCCAAAGGCAATACAAAAATATTTGCTAGTTGCCTCTAAAGACCAACAATAGGCAATACTCTCCTAAACTGTCCTGTTCTGCCTTATGGTTAGTGTTGCACAATAAGGGTTTCTTCAAAGTGCCTATAAAAGTCCATATCTGTAGAAATTTTTTTTAGAAAAGATCTGTACTTTTAAAATATGAAGTAAGAAGCTAGATCCTGGGATGGAAGGACTGATACCTTTCAATCACTGGTGCAGTGAGTGTCTGACAAAGTCACAATGTACCTACCTAAATGAACCTCATGTGGTTCTCTCAGTCAGCATTAAAGGTTCTTGTGCACATTTATTTTTAAATGAAGACTTTATTTTATCTGAAATAATCATCATTTAGACACCAGGATCCCTGGGCTCACCTTAGGGAACCAAGAGGTAGTGGGTATAGATATTTGTTTCCAGGGATCAAAGTAAAAAATGTCCCCAAATGACAAATAGCCTGGATTAAGGTGTCTTGCACCAATGGTGTAAGGTGACAACTTGGTTCCTCTCTGTGCTTGTAAAACATCATGATGTTTCAGAATCACTGCTTATAGGGACACTAAAATGGTCTTTTAAAGAAGAACCCTTAACTTGCGCTGGCAAGTCCTTAGACTGCCTTGATACGAGGGGCTTAAATAGCACTAGCTTTGGTTGGCAAAGGGCTTTCAGAGGCCATACTTGATGCATACTTCACTAGAGATGTGAAATTGGCAGCATAGTTACTCGGATCAGGTCAGAAGATATGCTAATTTTATCCTGGATTTCTGGTACAAGGTGTTATAGATCCCTAGCAGATTCAAACATTGTGGTCCATAGTTGTCACAAATATAGAAGTCAGCACTCTAATTTCCAGGATATGGTATTCTTTAGAGATGCCCAACAGTAAAGCCTTGTTAATAACCAAACGGTTTTCTACTGATGCTACATTAATACAAAAAAGTCCTCTTGCAAACTAGATGGTATTTATTGGCTTCTTGGTAGGAGGATCCTCCAGTGCCTTTTGTTGTATTATTCGGAGAAAAAAATTATTTAGATTTATTATCCAAGTAATTATCTATAAATTAACAGATCAAATTGTTCTGGTCAGTTTAAAAGAAATACAAATGATTGATTTAAGGCATAATTCCAAGGGATTTACCACCCACATCATTTTGTAATAATTTATCTGCATTACTTCTAACCCACAGAGCCTGAAAAGAACCGACATTGAGTAATAAAGTGAACTCATGAACTGGTGTTGCAAATTTACATGTCTAACTAATTTACTCAACCTTTAAAACCAAATCTTGAACTTTGAGGGTTGTCATGCTGTGCTCAATTCCATGCACCGCACAGACGTCTGCCTTAACCAGAAGAGTACGATGCCATGTTTTGCTTAATATGATGTGTTGCTGGGCATCATTGCCTGGAGGCTCTCAAGTACTGCCTTTTGGGAAATGAAGTGCCTCAGGCAGAATTCATCATTAATCCCAGTAATATAGATGTCACACATACTTGAAAGTGAATGGATAGTCATTCATGCCAGATGCCGGTAGGTAAAATTGAAAGACTAAGGGCCTGAGTATGATCTTGGCGGATCGGATACTCTGCCACAAACGTGACGGATATCCCATTCGCCGTATTACAAGTTCCATTATATCCTGTGGAATTTGTAGCATGCAGATGGCATATCCGTCACGTTTGTGACGTAGTGTCCCCTCCGCAAGATCATAATGAGGCCCTTAAAGTTCACCCATATTCTGTGAAAACCGAATGGGATTTTTTGAGGGAGCTCATTAGATGTCTTGAAGACTTCTCCGTGGAAACAAATCACTTGTGCTGCGATGCTAAATGGGGGGGGGGGGGGTGGAGCTTTGGGGGTTTGCTTGTGACAAGGCTCAATTTTGGGGTACAAAAGTTCACATTGTCGAAACGCAGAGGAGGAGGGTCCTCTGTTATGTAATGTTTGCTTTAGGATTTACTTAATGGAACACATCCAATTTCTAAAAAATAAATCAAACTTGTTTAAGTAAAAGTCTAGCTACTGTAAAATGGGGTGGGAGAAGTTTTTTCCATCTGGCCCCCAAACTGTGGAACTCTCTGCCAATTAGTCTGAGAAGTCAAACCAATAGACAATTGTTCAGAAAATCGCTAAAAACATGGCTTTTGCATCGAATCCTTAACAATTCTCCCTCTGGTTTAGTTTAATTCACAGCCAGCTCTAAGACGCCTCGGCATACACGCGCTTTATAAAACATTTCATTTAATTTCATTTCATCTTGTCACCTATTACATATGCTTCGTATTTAAGGCCTCCAATAAGGAGAGACCACGTTTCTGGTGTTGATTAGCACCGCAGTGTAATTATGGAGGACTGACTGCAGGCAAACCGAGGTCAAACTTGGGTTTCGAAAACTGTTGCCTGCAAAGCCAGGTGGAGAGCTGCCAAGTGGCTTAAACTCTATTGAGGTTAAAAATAAAATATGATTTAATATTTATAGCGCGAGTAATCACCATAAATTACCTTTCTCAGTTTTCCCTGGCAGCCAATTTCCGGATACTGTGGGCCCTGTTCAACGATGAGGTCTCTGAAAAGGGAAGGGAGGACTTTATTGGGACTATTCCGTGATATCTCACGCATTGGGGTTGATCTATTGCTCGTCACTCTCACTCCCTTCTCTTTCCACCAATTAAATGAACTCGATATAGTACTTATGCGTGGGTTTTTTTTTTAAATCTTTGTTAAGGGTATACAAATCCTGGGGCAAATTTGCCATTTTTGTATGCTCAGCATCCATCTGCCACAGCTAAAAAACAAGTGATCTGCAGATAAAATCCCATGCCAACACATGCAGTTCTCGGTTCGTGTTGTGAGACCTGCAAACTATGGGGCAGATTTACAAGCCCCCTGCGCTACCAGTACGTCCTACAGCATGCATTGAAAAAGGAAAATGCCTGTAGTGATTGTTTTTGTGGAAGGTGCCCCTTACTGCACAAAAACAATCTCCCCATGACGCAGCCATCCTTGCACCATTGTGCAAGGGTGCCTGCGCCGGTGCATGGCTGCAGTTTGTGCGTCAGCACAGGGAAGAACACAGGAATGCAGCATATCCTTGTAAATATGTTACAGTCCTGTGCTTTGGAAGTGCCATAGCGCGGCGCAGCCAAAGGGCTTGCTGTGCCACGCTGCGGCACTTCCTTGTAAATCTGCCCCTCTATAATTAAGGACATAATTGCTAACACAATAGCACACAAAATGATTAGACATGATAAGGTGAACAGACTATCCAGCTTTTTGTATTGATGTATGAGAGCTTATAGATGCTATCTACCCTTTGAGCGAAAAACATCCCAACACAGCCTACAATACCCTTCCTCTTAGCTGCTGATGAGAATGTCTTCCTAGCAGGAGAGATTTTGCAAATCCATAATTTGCGCAGTTTCCAAGGTAATCAATTTAGGGGCATATTTATGAGAAGGTTATGTCACACTTGCACCATGCAAAGTGGAACATGCATGACGCAAACCTCTAAGTCAGATTTTTGAAGCCACGCAAAGCTACTTTGCGTGGCTCTGAATGGCTCCTAAAATCTCATGTAACGCAACGTAGCACAAATCACAGCATTGCGTTACTCTGATCTACGGGTGTTGCATGGGTGTTCCCACACAAACTCCCATAGATTTTGACCCATCCCCAGATTTGTAAGAACTTGTAAACCTAGGGATACGCCAAAATCTTACACCTTCCCAGGGGAGGTGCAGCGAGGAGAAATAGCTCTATTTCTTCTAGTTTCTTCCTCTTTCTATGTGTGCTGCATTCTGCAGCGCAAGTAGAAAGAGGAATATGCCTCCCAGGATTGTTCCCTGCACAAAAACAAGCCTACATGCAACACTAGGCTGCCAAAATAACCCCAGTGCAAGGGAAAGGACAGATATGCACCGTAGTGCCTTAAATGCGGCACATTCCTGCTCTTTCCCTGTCAAGTAGTGCAGTGCAGCAAGGTGACTTGCTGCGCTGCGCTGTATCACAGTTTCATAAATGAACCCCTTACTGTGTGAGCTTCACACATTTTAAAGGTATCACACCAAATTTAATGGGAGAAATTCACAAGTATTAAATGGCTGCATGTGCTGAATGAAGGCAATAATACCTTTGTTTTCATGTTTTTTATACAAGCCTTGACCGGTAGATGCTGGCAAAACAATGAAACTTGTCCACGAGATAAGAGAAACCCCAGCTGCATCAACCAAGGTGAAAAACCTCAGCCTGATTATTGCTTCCAAACACTCACTCATACACATTAACAACATGGCATCAGACTCATTTTATAGGACAGATATAGTTAGCTGTACTTTGCCTTGCCCACCCTCTCTCACTATTACTAGCACTGTGGATGCAGCATCTAGATTACTCCAGTGGCCCAATGGGATCTCTGGAATAATGCAGCCTGCCTCATCCTACAGATGGGGGACCACATTATTACTGTTCTCAATGCTCTACACTAGCTATCAGGCACAAGATGGATATGCTTCAAAGTCCCCTGCTTAAACCATCTGGGGCCATATTACACATTGTGCCTTTGGGGTACAAAGAGTGTGTGCCTAATTTGTGCACTCCTGGGGCGCAATGGTATTATGGAACATGACCAGATGCTTATGCAGCCATGTTGAAACTGGCACTTTAAGGTTGGCTGAGGCGAGCCCCCAGCCAGGCAGAATCTACTACTCTGCCATGGGCGTGTGATTACATGCACTTTATAACCGGCACTCAACATTAAATAGCTTGACATTGAGCAGTCAGGCAATGTGTAAAGCATTAACATAGCACTCACTCATAATACATACACTGAGCGTCACAAAAGAGACTTCATACGTGATGATTGTAAATAACGTTTATATTCAACACATACAATAATCAACAAAACATGAACATCATATATTTCAGGGCAAAAATCACACTTGAAAATATTATAGCAGTACTTGGCCCAACTATGTTAAATTGACTTTCAGAATATGCACAATCCTATTGTAACCCCCTCGCCCCCTGCACCCTTATGAGATGCAACACATTGTCAATCCCCAGCAATTCAGTACCACGCGGTTGTAGGGTGCACCTCGGGTCACAACGATATCAGAAATATGTGCATGCAAGGAATTATAATACTTTTCAGTAGACCCGTGGGCCATGGCCGAGCAGGAAAAACCAATGTCAACTGTAGTGTTCTTTGGGCAAGAAATCAACTTTCCGTATAAGAGAAATCCTGAACGATCCACGAAAAGGGCCACATTGATCACTAACAAGACGCTTATGTGTGCTGAGGTCCCCATGATGCAGGGGCCACATGTTGTAGACGCAGGCAAGATTTATGGAGCTCTGCACAAGGCAATCTGGTCTCCAGGCACAACTCTTAGTTCAAAGCTCACGCTGCGCTATCAGTTGGGATTCAGCAGATGATGTGGGTACTTAAGAGGGCACCACTCTCCAGGTGTCAAATGTCTACTTGTGTGAGTCCCTCGTAGGAGAACTTTGATGTCTCTGAGACCTTTGAAAGAACAGGCGGCAAGCCAACAAGCCCTTGAAGAGCACACTTCAGGGTGTCAGCCGCAGGTAGTCAGCCGAGGCCAGCCACTATTCAATGGCAGTAATTCTCCTTGTGTACAACAGATCCTCTGGCAGTGTGCACCGCACAGTTTCAGGTTCTCTAGTCCCACATCCCCATGAGTGTATCTCTGCCCTGCTGAAGTATGGCACCAGTAGTTATACTGGAGTGTGTATTTGAAGTGAGGGTTGTTCAGAGGGTCTCCCTTTGAACCTCAGATGTCTCCCCTAATTTCAGTCCTGTCTACCATGACACCACAGAATGCAGATCTTAATCTTTAGTGGGGCCATGATCTGGCTCCCGGAGATTCTTTCGTTGAGGTATTTGGGCTCGTTGTTGTGGATGGCTTTGTAGGCATGTGTGAGCAGCTTGAAGGTCACTCTTTTTTCAACGGGGAGCCAGTGGAGGTCTCGTAGGTGCTGGGTGAAGTGGTCTTGTCGTGGGATGCTGAGGACGAGTCTGGCTGAGGTGTTCTGGATGGTCTGAAGTTTGTTGATTCCTGTGTAGAGGACGTTCCCGTAGTCCAGCCTGCTGTTGATGAGTGTGGAGGGTGATGGTCTTCCTGGTTTTGGGGAGGATCCATTTGAAGGTCTTGTGTAGTATGCGGAGGGTGTTGAAGCATGTGGAGGACACATCGTTGATCTGTCGGTTCATGGTGAGGGAGGAGTTGGGTATGATGCCGAAGTTGCAGGCATGGTCCGTGGGAGTGGCTACCAGGTGTCGTTCCACCCGAAAGGGGTGAATCCGACGATGGGGACTTCTGTTTTCTCTGAGTTGAGCTTCAGGCAGCTGCTTCTCTTCCAGGTTGCGATGTCCTTCATTCCTTCATGGAAGTTGTGTCTGGTGATGTCGGGTTCCTTGGTGAGGGACAGGATGAGCTGGGTGTCACTGGTGTAGGATACTATGCTGAGTCTGTGTTCTCTGACAATGGTTGCAAGGGGGGCCATGTAGATATTGAAGAGCGTGGGGCTGAGGGAGGATCCTTGGGGTACTCCGCATCTGATCTCTTTGGGTTCGGAGAGGGAAGGCGGAAGACTTATTCTTTGAGTTCAGCTGGCGAGGAAGGAGCAGATCTAGTCTAGGGCAGTTCCCTGTATGCCAGCATTGTATAGTCTGGCGGCTAGTGTGCGGTGGGAAACGGTGTCGAAGGCTGCTGAGAGGTCTAGTAGAATGAGGGCTGCGCTGTGGCCTTGGTCGAGGAGTGTGTGGATGTCGGCTGTGGTGGCTAGGAGGGCGGTCTCATTGCTGTGGTTGCTGCGGAATCCAGATTGAGATGTGTCGAGGATGTCGTTGGATTCTATGAAGTTTGCTAGCTGGATGTTGATGATCTTCTCAGTGACTTTGGCGGTGAAGGGGAGGAGGGAGATGGGTCTGTAATTCTTGAGGTCCGTCGGGTCTGCGGAGGGCTTCTTTAGGAGGGGTTTGACTTCTGCGTGTTTCCAGTCTTGAGTGATCTTGCTCCAGTTTCTGCGTGGGGCGTGGCATAGGCTTGTGCATGGTGGGTTTCAAGAAGGAGAAATGGATGCAATAGTGGGCCATCCAAAGGGGTTGCGTGGTGTGGCTGAAGAGAATGTTGATTCCTCCAGCAAAGATGGGTGTTGAGGGTGTGTCCTGCCTTGTGGGTGGGGGTGGTGACAAGTTGCTTCAATCCGATGTTGGCAAGAATGTCTAGGAGGGCGGTGGAGTTGGGGTCGCTGAGGTTGTCAAGGTTGAAATTCAGGTCTCCGAGCAGTACGTAGTCCGTGGAGGCGAGGGGAGCAATGTAGGCTGTGATGGTGTCAGTGAACAGGGTGAGGGGTCCAGGAGGTCTGTAGGCAAGGGATCCACGTAGAGTTGTTCTGGGGTTGACCTGGACCTGGAAGTGGATGTTTTCCATAGGGGGCAAGGAGTCGTTTGAGATGGAGGTTGTCAGTCGGAGAGAGCGTTTGTAGACGATGGCGAGGCCTCCTCCTGGGTGGTTGGGGACATCTTTCCTTTTGATCTTGTACCCATAAGGGATGGCGGTTGCGATGTTGGGTGCGGAGCTGGCGTTGGTCCAGGTCTCTGTGAGGAAGGGGACTTTGGGCGAGAGGGTGTTGAGGAGGTCCCAGATTTCTATTGTGTGTCTGTGCAGGGAGCGCACATTGAGGAGGATGCAGCTCAGGGGTTTATGTGCGCTGGCGTCCGGTGGGGTGGCGGTAGCTGTCGGGGTCCGGAGGTGGGTGAAAGTGTGGTGGCAGTGTCTGCAAGAGAACAAGCCTTGGGTGCTGCTTGGAGCTGAGAGCTGGCAGTTGTTGTTGTGTCCAGGGTTGAGTGCGTGTAGAGTTGCTGAGTCATAGCAGTGGGGGGTCCCTGGCGCTGGTCGCAGTCGGGTCGCAGTCAGGTGAAGATGGGCTTGCCTTTGGAACACCAGTGGGGCAGCCGCACAGCGACCACCATTAAGTAGGGCTAGGGGGAGGAAGCGCAGCTGGGAGGCAGGAGCGGGGACACACAGGGGGGAGTGCTGCGGGGGCAGCAGGAAAGGGGAAGAAAAAAAGGCAGCGGGACAAACTGTGGAAACAGCGACCAGAAAACGGCACAGACAGACAAATGAGACACTAAACAGAAAGATAAACGGGGCACAAACAGTCACCAAGGCACTGACAGAGAAACGGGGCACAAAAAGTCAACAAGGCATGGACAGACAAAAGGGCACAAAATAGTCAGCAAGGCATAGACAGACAACAAGGCACAGACAGACAAAAACAGAAAGGTTGGTAGAGCGGACCAGCAGAAGAGCAAGGCTCTCCCACTGGACCACCAGGGATGAGGCGCAGGCAGGAGCCTGTGGGTGTAGGAGGGCCTCGAACAACTATCTGAACCAGAGAGTTACTAGGGGTAGAGACACAACAACAGAGCTGCGTGAGGGGAGAGCAGTTTCCTTGACTAGGAGGTCAGAGAGTCAAGCTAAAAGGCACACAAAAAGTTTTAAAGCAGAGAAATGCCCCCTTTCCGGGAGAGGCATTTCTAAGCTAGTAATGACAAAACTACCTTTACCACCAGAAAGGGTTTGTCATTGTGAATCCAAGGATAGGAAACATGAGGAGGCTGCTCCCCTGCAATACACTATTGCAGCAAGAAGTCATTTCAACCCTTCCCCCATGTTAGCCTATAGGAAGAGCAAACCTCATAAGTAGTGAAAACACACATTCCTCACTACCTGGGCAAAGAACACACAAGCGTACCTGCCCGGCCCTTCACCTACCACTCGCTTCTCCTCTTAAGACGTACCCTTGTGGGGCTCTAGTGGTAGCAAAAGGTACTTTCAGGATGGCTAGTGATTTCAAAAGGCCAGCCTGAGCAAAACTGCAATTGCGCACACACACAGACCTACAATAGCAGACTGGACACATTTTTTAGAAACACCATAGTTGCACTTGCACACACCTGCCTGCAATGGCAGGCTGGACACATGTTTAATCACAGCATTGGGGCCAGTGGGCACACCAGCCTACAACGGCAGGCTGGTGACCAGTCTTACAAACATCAGGTAATCAGCAACACTTCCGAACATGAGTAGGATGGATGCACACACCTTCACACTGCATTTGCAGTGGGAAAGTGCCCCAGGCCCTAAGGCCACAACAAGAGAATCAGCAGAACCCAGAAGATGTCCTATGGGGAGAGCCTATCCCCTAGTTAGGGGAAAACCACATGCGGGTTCTTCCCTACCCGGGCAGTGAGCACACAGGTGTCCCTACCTGGCCACTCACCCACCCTAATTTTCATCCCTTAGGACCTACCCTAGGGCTGCTCTGGTGTTAGTGAAAGTCCCCCTCAGGGTTCACTGAGTGAGAGAAGCCAACTGAGCCTGATACATGTTTGACAGGGTATTTCGGTGGGTGGCACAATCAGTGCTGTGTCCCACTACTTTCCACTGCAGTGCAAGTAGAGTGCCCTGTAAAAAGGTACACTGCATACCCCGGGTATGTGGGGTACCGTTTTACAGGGCACTCAGAGGTACAACACCTAAACCAATCAAGTAAGCAGTCCTTTCTGGCATGTGTATGAAGGGCATGCACACTTTCCCACTGCAGTACAGTGGGAAAGTGCCCAGAGTAGGTGGTAATGCATTCGCAAATGGGAAGGGGTCCCTTTGCAAATGCGTGCAATATTATTTTTTAAGGGTAAGCAGTGGTCGCAGGGACCACTGCCTGCCCTTAAAAAATGAAATGAAAACGTTTCATTTAAAAAAAAAAATGTTTCCCGTTTTCCTTTGAGGAAAACAGGCTGCATTTTTTTTTTTAAAAGCTGCTTTATTTAAAAGCAGTCTCAGACATGGTGGTCTGCTGAGCCCAGCAGGCCACCATCCCTGAGAGGGCCTTTCATTTCCAATAGGCTAGCAAATTGCGAGAGGCTCATCAATATTCATGATCCTCGCAATTAGCAACCCCAGTGGGAATCGCAAACAGTGTTAAACACACTGTTGTACAAATAGCACCTTGCAAATTGCGAGTCGCAAATGCGATGCAATTTGCGAGGCGCAATTTGGCAGGTCGCACATATGGCCCCCTATGCTTTAAATCTAAGTCTTTACTAGACTCTCCTTTTTTCTAAATGAATCGATAGGAGTGCTTCTCCCTCCTGTATTTTTCTTGCGTGATTATTGGGACATTCTGAACGGTTGGCCCAGGGAGTGAGCACCCTCTAATTTGGGAACTATACAGAGTGCGATGAATGATACCACAACCATTCAAGTTGTGCTAGTCAAAACTCTTTCTGTATATTGGTAATGACTTTTGCTGTATGCCTTCCATCAAGTAAAGAGAAAATCTGTCAAGTGCAAACTTGCTCAGTCATGCACACATACTATCTGTTTCTCTGCCTTTCCTATTTGCTTCATTTTGCTCTCATTTTACGCCATTGCATTTTCTTCCAAGCCGCCCTTATCATTATTTTATAGTAACCAGTCTACTTTAGGCCCTCTTTTTTAGGTCGACGTATACCAGCTGTCTTGTTTGCTAACGACATCTTCAGGAAAGCTTCCCTAGAAATACATTCCGCCTGATGCATATCATTGACTTTGTAGTTTGTAACTCACATTTGCTTGCTTTCTATTTTCTGGCTCTGTTTGGTTTAGGCTGTCCAGCTTGAGTTCATCCCTTCCATTGCTTCAAATATCAGGATCTGCCTTCAAAGGAGCTTGATGTTTACTTTTTGATCTCTGACTTCAAGTGGGAGGATTTATGTGACAATCCTGCTGGCTAATGGGGGCATGCTTGAGGAAGGCTGTACAGTGTTATTTTTTCTAGCAACATTTAAATGTCTGTTAATGATCTGTGCAGATATTTCAGAATATATCAGAATTAGAAAAGGACAAATGAAGCAAATTCTTTTGGTAATTCTAATGTGTGGTCGAAACAAATATTTTATTATGATAAAAGAAAATCAATGCACTGGGTGATGACTTTACCACACATCTTTTTTGCAATGTATACTTTTATCAGTAAAACTGTATGTCTGTGTAAATGTAGTGGTCATTTCAATTGAAAGATGGGTTGTCTGTAATGGCAGTACGCTACCGCACCATGCATACTTCACTTTACCCCACTTCATTCTTCATCACTTCACACCACTGCAGTCTACTCTGTACTCCACACTATGCCACTCTACTCCATGTCACACTACGTCACAGCACTACTCTGAACCACTCCACTCTGTGCCACTTCACTCTTTGCCTCTCTACTCTACACCACTATACTCTATGCCAATGCGCTGCACCCAACACTACTCTACTATGCACTGCTCTCTTCTCCACTGCACTCTACACAACCTCACTCTGTGCCACTCCACTGTTTGCCACTCTGCTCTGCACCACTGTCCTCTATGCCACCATACTCTACTCTGCAACACTTTACACCAATGCACTCTACGCCACTCTACTATACACTACAGCACTTTACGATAGTCCACTCTGCAACACTGCACTCTGTGCCACTGAACTGTGGGACACTCTATGCCACTCCACTCTATACCACTGCACTCTGCACCACTGATCTCTACTCTGCACCACTCTACTCTATGCCTTTGTACTCCACGCCACTCCACTCTATGCTATTACACTCTAGGCCACAATGCTCTACCCTGCACCACTCCAGTCTAGTCTATACCACTCCATTTTATGCCAGTGCCACTCTATGCCAATGCACTCAACACCCCTTTACTCAAAACCAATTAACTCTATGCCACTCTACTCTGCAACAGTTCACTCTCACCACTGAACTCAATAGCACTTTTCTCTGTACCACTGCACTCTATGCCACTGTACTCTACTCTATGCCACCCTACTGTACTCTACGCCAGTGCACCATACGCCACTTCATTCCATGCCACTCTACTCTGCATCGCTTCACTCTATGCCACTGCACTCCACCCCAACCCATTCGAACCTACTCTATGACACTGCGCTCTCTGTCACTGCACTCTACGCCACTGCACTCTACTCCACTCTGTGCCATTCCACTCTATGCCGCTGCAATCTGCCTTGCACCTATCCACTCTATTCTACACCTCTGAACTCTATCCCACTGCACTCATCACCAATGCACTCTACATCATTTTAGCAAAAACCAATATACTTTATGCCACTGTACTCTGTGTCAATCTACTCTACTCATTTGCAGTCCACGTCACTTTATTCTGCACCACTTAAGTCCACTGCTCTCTACACTTTTGCACTCTACGCCACTCTACTCTACACCACTGCACTCTACGCTGCAACACTGCACTCTCCGCCACTGAACTCTATGCCACTCTACTCTGCACAGCTGCACTCTACTCTGCACCATTCACCTATGCCATTATACTGCTCTCTGCGCCAATACACTCTACACCAATCTAATCTACTGTGCACCACTACACTCTGAAACTGCACTCTACACCTATTCACTCTTCTCTGCACCACTCTACTCTATACCAGTGCACTGAACCCCACTGTACTATGCACCACTGCACTCTACACCACTCCAGACTAGGCCACTCCACTCTATTCTACACCTCTCCACTTTATGCCACCACTCTCTATACCACTCTATTCTGCAACATTGCACTCTATACCACTGCACTCCATGCCAATTCACTCTACGTCACTGCTCTCTCAATGCACTCTACCCACACCGCTCCTCTCTACGTCACTTCACTCTACTCTGAAACAATGGACTCTACACCATTGCTCTCTATGCCACTCTACTCCTTGCCACTGCACACTATGCCACTCCACTCTACTCTGCACTACTCTACTCCATGCCACTGTACTCTGCACTGCTACTCCATGCCACTGCACTCTACCCTGCACCACTCCACTCTAACCTGGTGGTGCACTCCACTATACGTCACTTAACTCCGAAAAGATCTACTCTACACCACTGCATTCTATGCCACTGCACTCTACATCACTCTACTCACTCTACTGCACTCTATACCACTCCACTCTATCCCACTGCACTTTATACAAATTCACACTACTCTGTCCCACTCAATAACACTATACTCGACTCTGGACCACTGTACTCTACTCCACTGTGCTCTATGCCACTGTACTCTAAACCACTGTACTGTAAGCCAATGCACTCAACACCACTTTACTCAAAACCAATGCACTCTATGCCACTGCACTCCACACCAACTACTGGTCATCACTGCTCTCTACGCCACTATATCTGTACTCTGCAAAGCTCTACGCCAATGCACGCTACACCACTCTACACCGTTGCACTCTATGCCACTGTATTTTACTCTGACCCACTGTACTCTAGACCACTGCTCTCTGCACCACCCTACTCTGCACCACTGCACTCTATGCTGCTCTATACCATTGTGCTCTATTTCACTGCACTCCATACCACTCTATTCTACTCGGAACCATTTTACTTTATACCACTATATTCTGCACCACTCTACACTGCATTACTCTAATATGTGCCACTCTACTCTGTGCTACTGCACTCCATGCCTTTGCAGTCTATGCCACTGCACTCTGCTCTGCACCACTCAACTCTACGCGACTCTACTGCACTCTATGCCAGTGCACTCTATGCCACTACAGTCTGCAACACTCAACACCTGCCTAATCTATTCTGCACCACTGCACTCAATGGCACTGAATTCTATCCCACCCTACTCTTTGCTACTGCACTCCATGCCACTCTACTCTACACCTCTTCATTCTACCCTCCTCCACTTCACTCTTCGCCACAGCACTCTATGATGAAACAATCTACTCTATGCTACTGCACTCTACGCCACAGCTACCTACTCTGCTCCACTCTACAACACTGCACTTTATGACACTTTACTCAAAAATAATGTACTCTACGCCAATCTACTCTGCACCACTGTTCTTTATGCCACTTCACTGTAGGCCATTCCACTCCACTCTATGACACTATACTCTATGATACTCCACCCAATAGCGTTCTGCTCCACTCCATTCTATGCCACTTCACTCCAATTCACCCTCTGCCACTTTACAACACTACTCCACTCTATGACGCTCTACGCAACTTCCTCTATGCCACTCCCTGCCACTATGCTCCACTCTATTTTGTGACACACTACCCCATGCTACTCCACTACTCCACATTAAGCTACTCCACTCTACTCTATGCCACTCCACTCTATGACACTCTACTCCACTCTATGCCACTCTATGACAATCTACTCCACTCCACACAACTCTACTCTACTGCCCTCTACGCGACACCCTCTATGCCACTCCACTCTACACCACTCCACAATACTCTACACCACTCCACACCACTCCACCTCACTCTATGCCCCTCCCCTTCACTCCACACTACTCCATAACACTTCACTCTATTCCACTTTATGACACTCCACACCACTCTCCTTTGTCTTCTGGTGTACTCTCCTTTATCTGCTGGCTAAAACACATTGGCAAAGCCAATAGCTCTTGCATAGGTGAGACCTATTGGCTTTGCTAATGCTTGTTTCTCTCACTATTACACTTCCCACACATTTTTAGGCTTGATTCACATATTTATACACCATAATTCAATGTATGCATTACTACTAATTCACATGAATGAGTGAAAGAATGAGTGAATGGATGCATGAGTGAATGAATGCATGAGTGAATTCATTCATTAATCAAAAGTTTCACAGATTGCAAATCAGTTTTCCTAGCAGGGTGATCCAGCACTACATCGATTTGCTCCCATTTAGTAATACAAAAATATGGTTAAACAGTATGTGGGTATTAATCTGCTTCCAGTGGAATTTTGGTAAACATGCACATGCTAATGATTTTGTGGGTAGTCACCAAATTGTCCAAGGCGTGCTCCTACCCGGATACAGTTGAAGACTTACTCCTGTGAAGTCCAGAGTAGGAATGAGGGGGTTAATCCCCAAAATTAGTGGGAGAATTCTCTAAAAAGACAAATATTTCACTGTGAAAAAAGATAGCAAATGCAATTGTGCTTGGGTGGTACACTTATGCTGGTAAAAACTCCTTATGTTCTTTTATGGAAGCCAAAACGCTCATGCATAGGAATAAATGTACATTCGCTAAGAAATATAGAACTATGTCTTTGGAACGTCAACTGTCACAGCTTCCTAGAAAATGTTGTGAATTTAATAAATGTGTAGATGTACTCCAACCCTTTAAAAAACAAGAGAACATTTTCATTTTTTCTTTTGAGGTGAGCCTTTTGACCTTTGCATTCTTGATCCATTAGGTTAATAGAAATTGCCTAACTAAATACGTAGATACTGTTTTTATTTGCCAACTCTAGATATTCCCTGTATAGTTTATGAATTTTGAGCAGAGTGTACCCTTACATGCTTATGGAATATTATATGATTTTTAAAGGGGCAAACTGAAGACTGTCATATTTTTTTCTGCACGTGCAAAACTTGTTTTGGTGCAGAAAAGAAATGCAGTAATTCTCATTAGTTTCTTCTTATTTGACAAGAACAAAACTTCTGATTTTCGCCAGATTCCACCACAAATGATCATGATGCTCAGGTTTGTGAGCCATTGAAACTGCTTGGGGTTGCATTTAGTCAATTGCATGTGTAGGCAATAATCTGCTTTTAATACCTCTGGACACTGGAGGGACACTTTCAGGGTGCCGGTGCGCCCAATTTTAATGACCATTGCATGTTAGCCACGCAATAGTTACACATTTGTAGGAAGCTTTGTGCACGTGTAGAAAGCATAGTCATTTGCATAACTCTCTGAAGTATGAAAGCAGCATTTTGATGCACAGTAAAACACAGAGGGGGAGGCACTACCAGCACTTTTGCACTGCAGGAACAGCACTTTTTTGACGTTGCAGTGGCGCAATGTGCCACGGCATATTTATAAGGCCACATACAACTTTATGTGGCTTTTCATGGCCTTATAAATGTGTGCCCCTTTCACACACCATCTCGCAAAGTTAGAGAGGCTGCATTCTGGAACTGTTTCCATGACCATGTGCAGCACAGCGAGCCATATGTGAAGAGAACTTTGCACATTTAAACTGGTTCCTACTAAGGAAGATAAATATGCTTTTATGAAACCCATGACACAATGAACCAACGATGGTAATTTGATTATTGGCTCTCGACGGACTTAATGTCCCAGCATGCAACAGTGAAAACAAACGCACTAAGCATGGCCCACTGGGAGGTCTTTTAGCCAATTAAAACATGCTGAATAAAATGATTTAATGGGAGCAGTTGTTGTGCCGTGTTTGGAAGGGGCAGCCTTTGAGAAAGAGGCGTGGTAGCCTCAAAACGCGTAAGGCAATAAATCAACCGGTTGCCATGGAAGGCTGATCTTAAGTGCTGGGAAGCAGGCAAGCTGTTGAGTGCATCCCTAAAGCTTCAGGGCATTTGGTGGAAAATATATATATACACATACATACATATATATATAGACAGACAGACAGACAGACAGACAGACAGACAGACAGACAGACAGACAGACAGACAGACAGACAGACAGACAGATAGATAGATAGATAGATAGATAGATAGATAGATAGATAGATAGATAGATAGATAGATAGATAGATCGATCGATCGATCGATCGATCCAAGGCTAAAAAAACAAAGAGACCTGTACTCGCAAGGGAGAATCAATCTAAATTGTATTGGATCAGCAGCGTACACAGTGTACGCTGCTGATCCAATACCAATTGGATTGATTTCCCCCCGCGAGTGTAGGTATCTTTGTTTTTTGAACCTTGGCTTTTCAAAGAGAGCACCCTTGTGTGACCGAGCACCCGCCTGCGAGTGCAGAAGTAATTGGTGCAACTGGAGCTTTGTCGGTGTGTAGCATGTAGCAGTGCACCAAGGCGGACAATGGTGGCCACAACATAAGTTTCTGCGATGGACAGTCATCATCAAAAGACTTTATTCGGTTATAAAACAATGATAACCATAAAAGTACATACAACATGTTATTACACGTTTCAGACGATTTCAAGTATATACAATAAATATAAATTTTAAAAGCGATGGACAGTCAACCAGAGTGAGAACGATTTTCAAATCTGCAACTAGAATCGCAAATCCGAAGTGAATGGTGGGATTAAAAGCTTCCTGTTCAAAGGTGTGCCTTTATAATTTCAAATAGATTCATGAACCTCAGTGGATTCATGAATCTACGGAAAATCCAGGGATTACTGATTCAGAGTTCTTCAAAGTTTAATCTTTTCATGCCCAGACTGGATCACTTTCAAATACTTATTTCTTAAAAACTACTGAATGGCTTATATCAAACCTAGCAAATGCATTCCCTTGTGTAAAGTTCTACTTACATACCGAGGGTCAAATTTTATAATGTTTTGCATCACCCTTGCTCTATGCAAGGGGATGTAGTGAGAAGCAAAACCTTGATTCAGATATACCAAGTCACGCAATACCACCCTGCGTGGCTTGGTAAATCTGGTGTAACGCAAAGGAGTGCAAGTCGCTGTCTTGCATTACATTACATGGTGGGGGCATCACATGGGGTGGACAGTGGGTTTTCCCACGCATCCACCCGTGTATTCTGAGGCATTTCCAGATTTACCAACACTGTTAACATGAGAATGTGTCAGAATTGTACGCCGTCCCACCATAGCCACAACTAGTTAAAATATCTTTATTTCATCTCATTGTTTCCTCTTTCTAAGTGTGCTGAATTCTGCATCACATTTATAAAGAGGAAAATGCCTCTGAGGATTGTTTTGTGCAGGAAGGTATGCCTTCCTGCACAAAAACCACTCTGCCTACAACACAAGGACCCTTGCACCGCGGCGCAAGGGTGCCTGCGCTGCGTGTCACAAGGCAGTGCATTGTGCGCCAGCACAAGGAGAGGACAAGAATGCATCGTATAATGTAACGTATAACTCATTCCTCCTCCTCTTGCCCTTTCATGCATCACACGGCAGCTAAGTGTCTTCTTGCTTTGCATTGTATGAGACCCTGATAAATTGGACCCAAGTTTGGTGTAATTTCGTTCATGCATTATTTCTGTATCAAGGAATAAAGAATCCCTGGGGAGTTTAAATGGGAACTGCCACTTTTGGGACCTCCCTGTTTTGAGCCCCATTTCACAGATCTGCAGGGAAAATGCCACGAACAACTCAAAGTGGATGAATGTTTTGGGGAAGTTTTGTGCAGACTTATCTAACAGTGTCAAAGTTATTAACAAAAATAAATATGGAAAGTCTGACCGAACCATAACTACACAGGCTCTACCACACACCTACATTTCTTTCTTTCTTCTGTATTTCCCTTCATCCTTTTCCAGCAGTCCCTTCATCTCCCTTTATTTCTCTCTCGCCCCTTCCCCTCTTCACTTCCTCTCACCATCGTTCTCTCTCTCTATTCCCCCCTCTTGTTCTCTTTCCTCACTCTCCTTCCTATGCTCAATCTTTCCTGCGTTCACTCTCTCTCTAAGGGTTTCTCCTCATGTCTTGTGTTTTCTCTGTTACCTATCCTTCTTTTACTACTCTCTTCTCCGTTTCCTTCTTTCTCGCTTTTTCCCTCTCTATCTCTCTTTCCTGCTAAGACTTCTTCTCCTTCCATTTTCTCTCGCTGCTCCTGCCTGTGCACCCTTGGACGTCTGTAATAGTAATTTTCTGAAATAGTCTTTTAGTGTGTGTACTTCAGTTTGAATATTTTCCAGTCAGAATTAAATGCGGTTTATTGAGAATCAAGTGTTCCTGTATTTAGAAAACCTTGAGCTGAATTGCATTTTGAGATCAAAATGGCCTTGACCAATTAAGGGGGCGGGAACTAATGAGTGGAAACTCTCTGGTCCTTTTTTAGCCAAGGGTCATTTATGCCAATTGGTCTAAATTAGTTTCGTGTACTTTTCCACACAAATGGAGTAGGGATGACTAGTTAAAAAGGGATACATTAATAAAAAAAATAAAAAAAAAATCAGCTAGGAATTATTGTACACTCCCCATGAGTATGATAATAGCCTATTTATGGCTAGCACAACCAAAAGGATAGTAAAGACTGTGTATAATCACTATAAACGTGTTTTTTTTTACCGCTCGATGAAACCGTATTTCGTTCACATTATTTGAATTAACGTGATTTAGAAAGCATGGGCCAGATGTACTAACAACTGGCAGCAAAATACTGATCACAATTTGCGATCAGTATTTTCGTGAACAGTGTGATAATTTGGAACTACTCCCCACTCTTGATTAAAAAAAACAAATCAACATTCACAAAGGACCCCTTCCCTTTTGTTAATGACTTACCACCACCTGTGTGGAGATGGCAAAAGATTAATGTTGTGCAGCCAGAATTCGATTGCAAAACATTAATACATACTATTAAGATTTTGAATTTGGAAGGGTTGTCCTAAACTTGCCCCTTCCAAATATAGAGCCGGTACTTGGTCTCAAACCTATATCGCGATTCTGTAACATCTTATGGAATTGTAATTTAATTTTGTACGTAAGAAGATGCATTTTTGGGGTTACAAAGGACCCGATTCTGTGTATCGGACCACTTGTGACCACAAAAAGGCTTTGTACATCTGCCTCCAAATCTCTAAAGTAGGATTGGAGAAAGACATCTGTCAAGCTGCCTGTTTAACAGCAGTATGAACACTTTGCCTACAGTAGCCTTCAGCAAAATCAGAATAGACATCCCTATCTGGGCCCGGTCAAAAAGGGTGACTTTGGAGGGCATGCTGACTCTGAAACTCTCTGGTGTGGTAAATCTTCAGTGTTTACCGCAGAGATTCTATACCCATGCTCCTACAGGATTGATATACAGCACGCGCAACAGCAAATAACGTCTCTCATTTGCACGGGGCCACATTTGCATGCAAACAAGTGAACATCCACTTTTAAACATACACCCTCTGCAGTTGTGGGACCTTGTGAACGAGGCATTATTCTCTGGGGGAGTAAATCAGATCACTGAATCCATGCCAGTGGAGAGGGCCTCCACTTTCTTCTGAAGGATTGATTGATTTACCTTTGATGTAGCAAGGTAGAGGCTTACCTTTACAAGAACAGAAGCCTGAGCATGTTTGGAATTAAAAGGTTGTTTACTGAGAGTATTTGGTGGAAACAAAACAAACTTTCGGAAATTTGAGCCACACTGTTGATTAAAAGGAGCGAGATCAACTGAGAGAAAGCCCTATAATATAGCTTTAAGTTGTTGAAAAGTGTACTTAGGTGATAAGTGTTACCCAATATAAATATATTATACCTGTTAGCATTGTTGAACCAAAAAGATGTCCATGTCCCATTGGTATGAATCGGAAGAGCTGTTCTCGGTTTCTTCAATGAAATTTACTACCAGAATATTTAGTTGTGTAGGTTGTGTTCTTATTCAGGAGGGAGAGTTCTTTTTCCACCTCTGAATCCTCTGATGGTCATATCTACATACTCACCTTACCAGACACTTGTCTATCATACATGTGGACCAATTCTGCCATTCACTTTGGCTGACTAGACTGTGTCCACTGTCGTGAGGGCTTAGGGGTACCAGCGGACGTTGCTAAGTTAGTATTCGTTTGTGCGTTGCACACGACACTACATGCCTTGGTTCCCGTAAACACTTTTGCTCGTGCTGCTTCACATGGGAACTGTCTGCCTTTCACTATTTCTGTTGTGCTCTGAGTTCTCCTCTGTACGTCGTGTTCAAGGCCAGAAAACAACTCCACTGGTTAATCGTCTTTGGTCCGTCCCACACACATATAGACATAATATGGAACACAGCTGTGCTTCTGACTTTCCAGGTGCTTTTAATATTGCACAGGATGCAAGTTAGACACCTTTCCAGAGGAAGAGCTGTGCTTGTCCAGAGATGTAAATCCTATAATCTAAGACTTGAGGTAGGGGGTTCCGCTGTCCAAGCCCGGAGGTCTTCCATTGACATAATAAACATAGCTTGTAGCACGGGGAGGGTGGTAAAGCGCTATAAGGCTTCATTCACTGTCATTATAATATGCTATCCCCGTTCGTAATATATGGAATTGTAACCATGCTTATTATATTGTTTTTATGCATTTCTTTGCTAATGTTAGCACGTGTACTGCATTACGGAGCATGTTAGTTGAAACAAACATTTTAAACTATACAGTTTCTCTGGTTACTCACATTGTGAGCAGGTATGAGCATCTAAGAGAAAGAGTGTCTTGTTCCCATGAATTCTGAGAGGCCCTGAGTTGCATGGTCCAGGATATCCAATCATTGGTAGCTCCGCTGTAGAACGGAGAACGAATGGGATGCCGGATAGGGGTTCTGGGCAATGAGGCGTTTTTGGTACACCACAATACACCAAAGTCCTGGTTTCCTGTGCATAGTTCTGTGTGTGTGCAGAATTCCCGCAACATGGCGCACCTAATGTTTGGTCTGGTACTTATTTACGAGGCACTTTAGTAGTTCTCAGTGCTTGTTTACAATCCCCTCGCCTCTGTTTCCGGAAAACTTTGGTGACGTTTACCTGCCCATATTGTCGCTTTTATAGGTGATTCAAGCTTGAAATTTACAAAAGGTATCGTTCATATTTTGAATTACGACCCAACATTGACTTGCCGCTATTTTCCTTAGTGTTTTCTTTTCGAGTTTCTATATGGAAGTTGATATCGCGGCGCACAGCCGCTTGGCGGTCCGGCAGCATTTGTAAGCATGTGGCGTGCCGGATGCTGGTGTCAATCTGATCTTTGTGGTCCAAGCCGACCCAGTCTACACGTATGAGGTGTTTTATTCCTGGGTGACATTTCCAGCAATTGAGGGAGCGGATAATTTGTGGCATAAATATAGCCATTCCGCCCTTCCTCCTGTGTATCGGCCATATAGAACTCTAGAAGTTCCGTTGACGGTATGGCAGCATTGCATTTGGTTTGATGGCGCCCTACCAAAACCCCTGACACCTGTCATGTCTGGCCCGTTGTCGATTGATGGGGCCACTTGGCCCATGTTGGCGGGTTTTATGCTGCATCCATGGCATTTAACGTGCGATGTAGCGGCCCTCCGTCTCATGTACACTACACTAATCCGTGTGTATAGAGCATTGGTTCAGTATGTGAACCGCAACATCCAGGCAGCACCTGGAGTTGCACAGCAACCAGCCGTTGCTGGCGGTGTTACTATTAGCCCCGTGATGGTTAATTCGGTTATGGGCAAGACTCCCCAAATAAGGAAGATTTACCTTATTGGCTTGCTGAGAAATTTGACCAGCTGGAAGCGGTGTTTCCACATACCACTCACGTGGAGAAGCACCGAATTTTGATAATTAGTTTGCAGAAAGACTTAGTATCCGAAGTCACTGATTGTGAGAGTTGGGGTAAAATAATTGCGGCAGTTTATGCAAAGTGTTTTGGCACACCATCCATGACAGTACTCTCCTCTGTAATAAAACGTGTTCAAGATGAGCACGGACCAGAGGCGGCAGTAGAATTGGGGATGAGGTTAGTTGAAGCATATGACGTGGTTGCTGATCTAATCCTTGCTAATGTTAAGGGTGATGCAGTCAACTTTCAAGTGCCTAATGCTTTGGCGCTTGTCCCAGATGTAGACAAGCCCTGCGAATTACCTAAGATTATAGCCCAGGCTTATTAAACAGTTGGGCGTAATAGTTTGGGTGTTAAGCTTTTTGCTGAAGTACCTACACAGCCGCAGGCACAACGGACGTCTCGAACTGATTAAGGAGGCTGTCCACAATTCCCTAAAAAGTATTGAAAGGATAACAAACAGGGGAAAACACAACAAAAGCAAGGGGGACAAGCACCGTCCCCTACACCTTCGGTCTCAGAACGCACTTATGAACTGCGTGACCACGCGAGAATTAAATCTCCTGATCGATTTCAGGTTCCTGTTACGCATTCTCCTCATTCTTCACAGGAAGCAGCAGGCTCATATGCGGGTGGAGGTGATCGCCAGAAGCGCAGAAGAGGTTGAGGTGCCCCGCAGGGACGTGTGCAGCCATACGCTGGTGACGGAAAGGGAAAACAAGAAGACTTTCCTCGTCAGCGCCCGCCTTTTCAAAAGAAAAAAGTGGCCGCTTTAACTGTGAGGTATTCCACGGACTGTGAGGACCCAGCTCCGAATCTAACATGGGCGGTAACGCTGCTAGACAGCGCAGCAGAGATTACAGCAGTGCTGCAAGCACTGCGTCCATTTCTGGAGGCGACAGCAACTGATAATTTCGTCACAGATTAGACTGCTGACACCTGAGTGGCTCCCCCTGACAGACTATATGACATTAGTATTCTCATAGAAGGTGACATAAAACACATTATCAAAGGTTTTTTTTGGGAAAATCTGACTTCTTCGTATGACATCCTGTTAGCGGAGGTGGACTGGCCCCCTCCTTTTGTTCTGGCAGCTCCAAGAGGGGAGGAGGTAATCCTCCCTAGTTTTTCACTCGGTGTCTCAAAGGAGCATGTGCAACATTTTGCAGAACAGCGGGCTTCAGTGCTTGTGCCGGCTTTATACCGTACTCAGGTGGGTTGGGATAAAACATCTCCCCACCACGAGATACCATTACGGTCAATGCAACAGGCACAACCCCAATATCCCATCCGTAGGGAAGCAAAGGCTCCTGTAGCGGAAATACTAGACCAATTGGAGTATCAAGGGGTAATTGAGACATGCGTGTCTATGAATAACCCTCTCTTCACCGTGACCAAGTCAGACGGGTCGTACCACATAATTTTGGATTACCGACATTTGAACTCTCATTGTCGGACGAATGCGGTACAGAATACCCGTTATTCAGCCCTAGTGGACAGTCTAGTTCAGAAAAAATATAAAGCGACCCTAGATATATCTAATGGCTTATTAGCCACAATCTGTCCCCCTTGTCAGGTCAGTGGACAGCTTTTACACATGGCGGCAAACAAAAACAGTTTACAAGATTAGCGATGGGCTATAAAAACAGCCCAGGTGTTTTCTCCACACGTGTGGTCTCATTGTTAGACACAATCGACCCTGATGCATTTTCGTATGTAGATGACATTTATCTTACAGACGACGAGTTATATCCGCATCTTTGTCGTGTGGACCGCATCATAGTGGAGTTTGCAGACTAAGGTTACAAATTTAATTTTGCAAATTCACACATTGCTGAATTCACAGTGTTGTTTTTGGGCTACGAGCTCAATAATGAAGGACGCGGTTTGGCACCGCACTTCCTGTAGAAGTGCGCACGTTTGTGTTCTCCTACAACCCAGAAAAAATTACAATCTTTGCTGGGTTTCTTCAACTTTGGTCGTACTTACGTACCAGAGTATGCCCAGTGTATCAAGCCTCTCTATGCTTTGATACAACCAACATTTGCGAAAGCATGCTGGCTTCTGGAACATACAAATATACTGCAGTCTTTGCAGTCTGACTTACTTGACTCTAAACTCTTATTAACCTGTGACAACCATACTAACATGGTGATAAGAATAGTCCCAGGCGCGGTAGGTTTCACATACTTGACGTTTAATGAAGGAGACACAGTCCCTATTGCTTATAGGGCTCACTTGTACACTTCAGCAGAACTGAGGTTTTCCTCTGTGGAAAACGTCTTGACGGCGGTCCAGATGGCGATTCTAAGAGAGCGCGCCCTGGCACAAGGAAAATGCATGTTGGTGGTAACACCATATCCTGCTCTGGAAGCAGTGACAAAGGCGAGTGTTCCAAATTCCAAAGCTTTACATCTGCGATGAATACAATGGGGTACATCGTTGACATCCCCGGATGTCACATTCATCTATGATTCCTCGTTACAGACTCAGGAGTCGCTGCAATATGAATTTGTTCATCCAGCTCCTCTGTCTATGTGCCCGCTCCAGGAATACTGTTGTATCATTTACACAGACGGTTCAGCGCAACCGGCGATTAGATCTAAACATTCTTATTCTTCGGCCTGTGCGATTGTGGCTGGTTCCATAGTGAATGGCGAGTTTAAGTCCAGTGTGGTTCACACACAGGCGCTCGGTGACTGTACCGCCCAATTGGCTGAGCTGCGTGTTTTGGTGTCCGCACTGGAGTTTGCAGATCCTAATGTGACTACTTTAATTGTAAGCGATTCCTATTACTGTGTGAAATCTTTTAATGACAATTTATTCTTTTGGTCTCAAAATGACTACTGTGATTCCAAGGGCAAGACAATTAAGCATAAAATGCTATTTATTCGAGTGGCAGAGCTGAAAGAACGCTGGCCGCTCACACAGGTAATTCATACTCTTGGCCACCAATGTGTAGGAGTACACGCGGTTGGTAACAGCTTAACTGATGAGCAGCTAAGTCAGCAGTGGACACGTGCTTAGTAGCAGCGGTTACAAGATGCATAAGCAAGATTGAAGATGACATCTTGGCAGCTATAGCTGCTACAGAGAATGAAGGTAATTATCCAAAAGGATTCCCTTCCAAATACTCTTATTATTTAAACCCTGATAACGTTCCCTATGTGACAATTAATAACGTTGGTGAGACGTTGATTCCCAACGTGGACCGCAGGCTTACACTGATAATCGCAGCACATGAGGGCATGACCTCTGCACATGCTGGTGTGTCTGCTACAGTCAGTGTCTTGCAACAACGTTACTGGTGGCGTGGCCTATATAAACAAACACATGCGTATGTACTTTCTTGTGAAATTTGTCAGCAAATCAAGCCGTCTAATGTGACCAGGCCACCGCCAACACCGTTATGCATATTCAATAGACCATTTGCTTGTGTTTATTTTAGATCACTGCGGTCCATTTTCTTCTGATACTGCATATAAATACATTTTAGTTGCAGTTGATTCGTGCACACATTTTCTGTGTATCTGGCCACATCGCAGTGCTGACGCTCGAACTGTAGTCAGGGATTTGCGCGTCTTTGTGGGAATTTTTGCAGTGGGCACCTTACAATCTGACCAGGGTCCGGCGTTTGCCTCTAAGGCATACAACGAATCCATGCGGACTTTAGGGGTGCAGGTCAAATTTTCATCTCCGTACCGGCCTGAGGGCAATTCCGTTGTGGAGTGAATGAACCGTGACTTAATGCAATCCTCAACAGCTAGAGTCCTAGGCACTGGCAGGAGCTGGCTCGCCCATTTGTATAGCGTACAACGTGCACTTAATAATCTCCCTTGAAGACCTCTGGGTGGGTGGACCCCTTACGAATTGCTCTTTGGCATGAAAATGTTTGTGCCAGACCTTGATGGTCTAGACTTGGCAGCTGCTGCCGTCCCTTTTGACTTATATAGCCATTGTGCTGTATTACAGACCCTACAAGACACAAGCGGCAGTCTAGCAAAAGAACATTTACCTGCCGCCGCTGATGGTGCACTGCAGATTCCAGTGATCAGCTGGCTGCCTAAAGTTGGGGAACTGGTCAGAGAGAGGGTGGAGAACAAAAAAGAATTTGGTCAATCCTATCGAGCTCCGGTTCCAGTGCTGAGCGTGCAGGGAACTCATACAGTAATTTTACCACCACTTCCAGGTCGCAAAGACAACAGATACGTCTCAATTGACAATGTCAAGCACAACATCTGGCCGATTCTGAATAGTTTGCCTCCGGCTCCTGACACTGTCATAGAGATGGACTCTGTTGCTAATCCTTTGCTGGTCCTACAGTCCTCAGCTGCTAAAGAAGAACCAGAATATACTTACCCTACAAGTGAATCTTTGCCTGGGTTAAATGCTGCAGCCAGGAACGAGTCGTGTTTTTCCTTTGACTCTCATTCAACATCGACTTTGAACCCATCAAAATTTGCAATTTTTCTCTCCTGGTTTAAACGCACTTATTTGGTTACCCCATGGATATATATTTAGCTGATGCTCATCCTTATTTTTCTATTCATGTCCATTGGATTTGTGACAGTATTTTTTATTTTAATCAATGGACACTACCTTAAAGAACACTCTGCTGTAGAGCTGGTAGATGGAACTTTGGCCCAGCATTCTTCATCGCACATCATGAAGAGGGACCTGACTTTCGTCAACATTACAGCCTGGCCAGTTACGGATGGCATAGTTTGGGATACAATCCTGTTTCAAATTCATGGTCAGACAGAGATTGTTAATGTTCCAAATGTACTTCATGTCTCAATGGGTGATGTAGTTAAATATAACATATGTTCAGATGACTGGGATGTGCGAGCAACACCATCTCTGTTTTCAGATCTGAAATACTATGCAGCATTTGACGCTGAAGACTTGAATTTGAATTCTGCAAATTATGCTGACTTATTTTGCTATCAGCATTATGGCCACCATTATTTGCATAAAGCAACTACTTTTCGAGCTGTTTTCAATTACACACAATGGGAACATTGCCCAGCCCCACCAATAGGGAGTTCTAAGACCCCGTTGAATAAACTTACATATTTTACGAATTTTGATAACTCAAACCCTGAATCTTACTATTTTGAATTAAATTCTAAATCAAATATGAAAGTTATGGTTACCCACACTAAATTGTTATACTCTGATTCCTTGGGGCCATATTATCAAGGAACGGCAATGACATTATTGCCGCTTTAGCTGCAGGAAACTGCCCCTAAAGCGGTGATAATGGGCTTGAAATATGCCCTTGTGAATACTCATAGACGCCCAGGTTCACACCAGAACCTGGGCTTCTATGGGAATTCACAAGGGCATATTATCAAGACCATTATCGCCGCTTTAGCTGCAGTTTCCTGCCGCTAAAGCGGCGATAATGTTATCGCCGTTCCTTGATAATATGGCCCTTCATCCTTAAATTGGCGGTGGGTGGCTATGATCATTGGAAAAATACAGTTGATTTGAAATCAGTTTAGGGTTCCAAAACCTGGCAGGTGCATGGCACAGAAGCTTTGTATCGTGCATGTCTTTTACCAACACAAATATTGTTTTTAAACTATACAATCTATCAGACTACTTGTCTGGGCTTGGCTACTGCTAAACAACTGAAGGCTCCTGCTTTTTCATCCCTTGCAGAATATCCAAACTGGAATGTTACCACCAATTACACATTTGAGGAGTTGCAGCCTCTATTTACAAATGCAACATTTAATATTTCTAATATTGACTCTATGGGGTGGTTGGTTTGGCAGACCAGTGCAGATGCATGCCAAATGCATTTCCATAACAGGGCTCCAGGTAACAGACAGGACAGGCCTGTTCCATGATTTTTAACTACACATTCTGTTACAACATATTCGGTTGGTAAATTATGTCAAACTTGGTTACAACACTCTACATTGTCTTCTGTTAAGCAGCATTTGTCAATGTTATCGAATGATGTGGATTTATCAGATTTCATAAAAGGCCCGATTGGCCCTAGGCCTAAACAATGGATATATGATGTTGACAATGAAATTTGGAAATTGTCTCAAATTGAAGCCGCTTCACGTTTAAGGGCTATAGACCAAGCTAATTTTGAAAAAGTTCTTGCTGTAGTAGATAACAGTATTAATTCCCATTCTTCCAGGATATACACATTGGCCAATATTGTTTCTTCTGTTGTTGATATTGTACAGGATGATGTATCTGTGTTATATCATGGTCAGAACCAATTGCGCTCTATTATGCAGTTAGCATGGACCTTGCAGACGCTTAAAATGTGTTGCATGCCATGGGACTATGTAAACACATCCTCTTTGTTTTTACCTTTTAATTTGACTGAAAGACAACAGTCTATGTCCATGAAAGATGCCACTTATACCCTTTTCCAAAAAGAAAAATTAGACCCTTTACCTTTCTCAGTAGCGGAAACAAACTCTGCTGTTTGGCTCGTTCATGGGGCTATAACACTGTCGTTCTCCTTATTTAAATTTACATCATGCATGAAACATTTTTCCCTATGTCACTATGAATCATTAGGAAACTCGTTCCTTCATGAAGTTTGGTCACTCCCCTTCACGTTTAGATGTTTGCGTGATGACACAGAGGTGTATCTGACTGGTGAATCTTGTGATTCTTCCATTGGACACTCCCTTGTGTGCAAAAATATACAATTGCACAGCGCCTGTAATTTAGAGGCGCCTAATTTAGCGTGCATTTTAAAAGGAAAGCCCGCCCCCTCGATTAAACCAACATTCACACTGTTGTCTAATGGCAGTTATTTACTTCTGAATAATGAAAAATGCTGTGGCATGTTAATAGGCATACCGTACATTGTGACTGTGTCACAACGTGTAGTTTGCTGCAAAAATGTGCTGTTTCCTCCACCTCATGGGAGTCCCGATATCTCAATTTGGCCTTCCATTCCGACCTTGAAGGCAGAGTTCGACAAGCTGAGCCGAATAAGAGCTTTATTGTCCCAGAATAAGTTTCGCTCACTTCTGCCCGTGAGACCTATGTCCTGCAGGTGGCTAATACAAGAACAGAAGTTCAAGCACTTTTAAACACTGACCTCCCACAACATTTTGGTGAGCTAATTCATTCTATTTTCAATGCTTTGCATACAGCGGTGATGGCTCATTTTGTTTAAACTGTGGGCTCTGGCCTTGTAACATCTTTTCAAACTATTTTTGGTGTGATCCCGGCTTTCATTCATTCTATTTTTTCCAGCGTCTTTGGCGGGTTGCCACTAATACTCGCCTTAGCTGCTGGGGTCTTCCTGTTGATTTGCCTGCTCAGAAATGGCTGCTCCTCTTGTGGTTGTTCACAACCTGGCCCAGCTACAGCTGCTTCGTAACCGCGCCACTGGCCACTCTAAGAGTGGCTTATAATCTGTTTTTCCGCTTTCCATGGTACACTTGCCTGCAACCAGTTTTCTCATACTTGGAATGTCCTTTTCAATGGGCTTTGGATCTCTGCCTCACAAGCACAGCGTCTCCTGACCTGGACTTTGCCTCACTGATAAGCCCTCTGGTGTCTCATGAGTAGGACTGTACTGGTATGGGTCTGATTGCCTGTGCAGCTGCGCTCGGAGTGCTAGCTCAGTGGGATATCAGTGCAGCAGCACATGATTTCCTGCAACGGAGTTACATCGAGTACCACGCAAGTTGCCCACCGATGGTGCTGGAAGCACCCATCATTAATGGGCCTGTTTGCTCCTTACTTAACTAATACCGTCTACATTTTCAGACGATGACAATGATTTCCTGTTGGAAGCTGTCGCCACTTTTTGCGCTTACACACTGATGGATTGATAAGACCAGGCAACCCAGACATTTTTTTAACTTTTTTTTTTTTTACTTACTACCAAAAGGATGTTTTTAAAACGAAAAGACCTTTCCTCTTTTTCTCAACCAATTGACATTCTTCGCATACAGATCGTCCCTATATTGGATATAAGCTATTGTTGCTCAGACTTTTTGAACTCTGTGTTCTATTTCGATCACTGTGCGTAGGACTGCCCAAGGGTAGGGTGTCGTGAGGGTTTAGGGGTACCAGCGGACGTTGCTAAGTTAGCATTAGTTTGTGCGTTGCATCACCGCCATCTTGCCGCTTATGCACACAACACTACATGCCGTGGTTCCCGTAAACACTTTTGCTCGTGCTGCTTCACATGGGAACTGTCTGCCTTTCACTATTTCTGTTGTGCTCTGAGTTCTCGTCTGTACATCGTGTTCGAGGCTAGAAAACAACTCCACTGGTTAATCAGCTTTGGTCCGTCCCACACACATATAGAACATATAGACATAACATGGAACACAGCTGCGCTTCTTACTTTCCGGGTGGGTGCTTTTAATATTGCACGGGATGCAAGTTAGACGCACTTGGAGAAAACCTTTCCAGAGGAAGAGCTGTGCTTGTCCGGAGATGTAAATCCTATCATCTAAGACTTGAGGTAGGGGGTTCCGCTGTCCAAGCCCAGAGGTCTTCCACTGATATAATAAACATAGCTTGTAGCACGGGGAGGGTAGTAAAGCGCTATAAGGGTTCATCCACTGTCATTATAATATGCTATCCCCGTTCGTAATATATGCAATTGTAACCATGCTGATTATATTGTTTTCATGCATCTCTTTGCTAATGTTAGCATGTGTACTGCATTACAGAGCATGTTAGTTGAAACAAACATTTTAAACTATACAGTGTCTCTGGTTACTCACATTGTGAACAGGTATGCGCATCTAAGCGAAAGAGTGTCTTGTTTCCACGAATTCTGAGAGGCCCTGAGTCGCATGTTCTAGGATATCCAATCATTGGTAGCTCCGCTGTAGAACGGAGAACAAATGGGATACCATAGCTAGCCGGATAGGGGTTCTGGGCACTGAGACGTGTTTTTGGTACACCACAATACACCGAAGTCCTGGTTTCCTGTGCATAGTTCTGTGTATGTGCAAAATCCCTGCAACACCACAATCATCCATTTCTTTCCCTATCAACCACTTCACTGGAATGTTTCCTCCTGAATGTTGCAAAGGAGCATCAGTCATACATTTATGGACTCTAGTGAGGTTCGATCCAGGTCTTCTTCAAACCATAAGTAATTAATTATCTATTCTATTTCAGTGTCCAGCTCTCGTGACTTGGTTGCTTTTCGAAGAGTAATTGATAAAGTGTGCATTTTACTAGAGTATTGGCATGATTTCTTGATACTTCTCCCAAGACCAAGTATCACTACAACTACGATCTTGCTTGCAGAATTCGACATGCAATTGTCGCACTTTCACAAGGCATTATTCCAGTATTGCACTTTCGGACACCATTGAATCCTAGCCTAATGTTTTGGACACACTATAACAGCAGTAGTATAGGGCCAGAATGCCTACAGAATGTAGGTCCCCCAACCTCTGACACCCTCAGCATGCCCATTACCAATCCTTTGACTAAAAACCTGCTACATCGACCTCTGTCACAATGTGTATAGAGTCAGCTGTCAGTTTCAAAAGTTTTAGTTTAAAGAGCTTCTCAATCATCTACCTGGCCTATGGCCATCACAATATTGAGAAATAAAAGAAAAAGACAAGCACCCACCACCGCGAGTCTATTCCAAGAGACCATCACATGGTGGTAACACTCCAGAAAATGGAATAACCAAGACTGACCTCATATTCTTCCTAGTAACACCGAAGTGTGACAAAGTACATTTCAAGTTTATTCACCAGAACAAAAACCTTGAAAATCCAATATAGCACTCAATTCTTGCATAGTAATAAAATGAACAATCTATACCAATTGAGCAACCATTAACTGGGTCAATGACAAAGACCTTTCTGTTTTGAAGAAATGTCCTACAGATTCAAAAGGGACAAGTATGCCCTGTCACATCTATGGACCTAAGCAAAACTCTGCCTCTACCCAACTGCTGGATGTTATAGTTGAACAGTGGTGCGGGGATAAAGATATAGGCCCTGATGTTATACTTCACAGCTGATAAATAATGATGGGGTACGTTATTTATCGGGTGCAATACATAACACCTATTACGAGTTACTGCAGATTAACATGTGGACTTTGGTGTTTAACACATCAATATCCACATGATACAGTAAATACCGTAGGTTTTTCCCCCTTTAAATTTCATCCTGTATGACCTGCTGAAATGTAACAAAGGTTAGGTTATTTGATGCCTCTTGTAGGAAAGAAGAATCTGCTTCTTATGGTTTCCCCCCCTCTTTGCTTAATGTTACACTGTTTTTGACTAGTCTGACTGGGATCCTGCTAATCAGGACCCCGTCTATCTGCTTTATCCCTGAAATGTTTATGTTTATGTTTATGGATGTATAAAGCGCATAGCTGCCCGAGGGCTTCCCAGTGCTAGGAGAAAATGGCAGAGGGTGCAAGGGGGATTACGGGAAGAGCCAAGTTTTTAGCTTTTTCCTGAATACCAATTCATCAGTTAGCATACGCATTTCCCTAGGCAGGGAGTTCCATAGGCCAGGAGCCAGATGCGAGAAGGATCTGCCTCCCCATCTGGCACTCTTTATCCTGGTCTGTTTCATAAGTAGATCTGCAGAGCATCCTAGGTGTCTCCCTAGGATGTAGCGTAAGACAAGCTTTTTAATTAAGGCCAGGCCTTTGCCATTCATAGCTCTATGGGCGATGCATAGTGACTTGAACTCTGTCCTGGCCTTTATAGGGAGCCAGTGTAGTGTCTTCAAGGCTGCCATGGCTGACTGTTGTCTGGGAATGCGCAGCAGTATCCTAGCTGCGGCATTCTGAACCACTTGTAGTATGTTTATAACGTATTTGGGTGCGCCAAGATTCACTTAGTTGCCATAGTCCAGCTGCGACAACACTAGGGCCTGTACCACGGTTCTGGAATAAGCGGTAGGATCTTCCGTAACATTTGCAGTGCTCCAAAGCATGTTCCTGATATTTTTCTTGCTTAAGTCTCCATGGACAGACTTTCGTCCAGCCAAATTCCCAGATTTTTTACCTCTGTCTTTGGGACCGGGGGTTCTCCCAATTCTGGAGGCCAGCTAATCATGTTTCTTAGGACCACCTTGTTACCCAGGAACATGAGCTCTGTTTTTCCTCCGTTCAACTTTAGGCAACCGTTATTCATCCATTCTGCTACTTGCACCATGCATGGTGCCAAGTTGTTGTGCATGGATTGGGGGCCCTCCATCACTGATAGTATCAACTGGGTATTGTCTGCGTATGACACTATAGACAGTCCAAATTGTTGCACTATTTCTGCTAGTGGTTACATATACAGGTTGAATAGTGTCAGGCTTAGTGCAGAACCCTGTGGGACTCTGCATGAAATTTGGAGGGCATCAGATAGATGCTCACCTTCCATTAATTGGAAGGATCTATTTTCTAGAAATTAGGTTATCCACTTTAATGCAGAGCTTGTGATACCGGCTTGCTTTCGCCTGCTGATCATGGTCTTATCCACCGTATCAAAGATGGCGCTGAGATCCAGGAGCAGAATAGCTGCTGTTCCTCCCTGGTCTAGGATTCCCTTCAGTTCCTCTGTTGTCACCAAAAGGGCTGACTCTGTACTGTGCTGGGGTCAGAAGCCCATTTGAGTGGTATGCAGTTCCCGATTCTCCTCTAGATATTGGGACAGGATTTGATTAACATGTTTTTCGGTTATTTTGCCTAACAATAGTATGAGTGAGATTGGTTCGGTAGTTCCCCGGTTCTGATGGATCTAGCTGGGGCTTTTTCAGCAGTGGCCGGATTATGGCATGTTTCCAGGTTTTGGGAATTATCCCTTGAGTAAGGAAGAGTGATATAAGTGCTGCAGTTGTTGACCTGTTTTTTTTCCTCCCTGCGTCAAGATGTCTGGTGGAATCGGCTCTTGTGGGGAGCCGGATTTAATCTTTAGCAGGATGGAGGTCCAATCTTCTTCACTTAGGTCTGTAAAGTGGTCTAATCTTACCCGTTTTAATTTTCAAGTAATCATTGTTACTTGGGTGGGTGTCAACTTGATTTGAGCTACTGTTACCTCGCAGGGAGTTATATATTATTTCCACTTTGTTTTAAAAAAAAGTTTGCCATCTTATTACATCTCTCTTTGGATGAGGCGTGATTGTTTGTTTCCTGATCAGTGGAAGTGAGGGAGCGCATTACCTTAAAAAGTTCTCTAGACGAGTTACCTGCTGAGTTGTTTTTTCCTTTGAAAAATTTGGCTTGGGCTTCGTGCATCTCATTATGATACTTTCTGATAGCTATCTTGTATTGGCTTTTGATAACGGGGTCATAATTTTTCCTCCCTTGTCTTTCTAATTTTTTGCTAGACGTTTTCATCAGGATTAGGTGTGCATTAAACCAAGCCGCTTTTTTCCTAGAAGGTTGATTACTTGGTCTGGTTTTCTGAGGGTATTGAGCTGCTAGTTGTACTTAGGTACACTCCAGATTGGATACTGGGGTACCCTTGTCGGTCCCTATTATATGGTACACATGTACCCAGGGCCTAGGTACCCCAGAGGCCTCCCATGGGCTGAATTATGCCAACCATGAGAGGCCATGCAAAATGGAACTACAGGCCTGCCCTTGCAGCCTGTGTAAGATGGTGCATGCACCACTTACTTTATATATAGGCTTACTATATCTATAGGTCATTACACTTAAAACCTATAAGACACCCCTATAGCAGGCCTTGACAATCCTAAAGGCAGGGTGTTGGGTTTTACATGAGAGGGTGCCCCTGCATGAGCAGAGTACCCCTGCGGCCTTCGGTGACTATTCTCCCGGGATGGCGGCGACGCAGCCAGACATATAGGTAGAGGTACATTATATGCTCGCGTAAAATGCTATCTAGAAAACGGCTGCAACAAACCATGTTGTGTTTGGTATCAAACACCTTGGAATCATACCTCCACACCGGTAACCGGTGTGAGAGGTCTGATTCCACCCTTCAGAAGCAAGCTTCGTGGGGTCCCTGGTCTTCCCGGTACCAGCCTTATCGACCCGGACAGCACAAAATGGTTGCTGCTGACCAGAGACACATTTTTGCCCCCCTCCTGCTGAGCCAAGGTCGAGCAGAGGAAGGCAGCACAATAGGCATCCTGTCACAGGGAGGTGTGACCACTTCTCACACAGGATTTAGTATATTGGGGCTGGGTGGGTGCACTTCCAAAGTGCCTGAAAGTCTGCACTAGGGGCACATTTGGTGTCCCTGTGTATGGTCCAGTTCAAACCAGTCCTAGAAACCATTGGCTCCTGCTCGGGCGCGAAACTGGACAAAGGACATGGGAGTAACCTCCCCACTGTCCTGATCCTCCCCTGAATCTATCCAACCCTCTCCTGTGGGTAAAAAAGGGCTTACATGGCTGTTGGACCCTAGATATGACGTGGGCAAGATTCTGATCAAGAAACCACTGACCTTCGACTGTCTGGACACTCTGGACTTTGCTTGACATCGACTGGGCCTGACTTTGTCTCCCTCTCCGTCCAAAGCATTGTCTGTGCCCATGCAACATACAGGCTCCATGCAGGACCTCTGGAGCATCAAGGACAACTGAAGCATCTCCCTTGGGGTGAAGGAGTCACTCCCCTGCATTCGCCGGCACCGTAACACAACTGACCAGTCTGTTGATCCTGAGCTCCTGCACACTCCGAAGGCTCCAGCAACACAGAAGGTGGGTTCCTATGTTCTTTGAGGTTGAGCTGCCTTCTCAATGACTTTAAGGCCAGTATCCCTCGTGGGGACCGCATAACCTGAACCCCCGTGCACTGCATACCTTTGCAAGTACATATGCTTGTTGGCATTCCCCAACTAAGTGCATTGGGCTGTCAATAGACCCAATCACTGCGCACATTTTGTACAAAGGACTTTGGCCTCCTTGCACTCTGTGCCCTGCAAGCTGTGACTTTGTGAAACTGCTAGAGGTCCCCTTGTGACTCCTGTGCCTTTCGGCCAGTGGGTTCACTTGAGGGACAACACTGCTTTTCTTGGTCTCCCCTGAATGTTCCAGGCCTGCCCTGACTCCCCTTGCTGTGGTGAGTCCCCTGGTCCTTGCTGGGCCAGACAGTAACCTTCTTTGACCTTCTTCGTGGGTTGCCGCTGCCAAGGTTTGTTGGTGCTCCCGCCGGACACCGACCCCTCAGCACTCAACATCCTTTGTGGGACAGCTTGTATCCGGTTCCTGGTTGTCCTCAACGTCTCCTGGTCCCTGCAGCTGTAGAGTAAAGGTCTCCATCTTCACACCTGAAGCAGTGGGCATTTGTCTACCGAGCCCCTGGTCACTCCTGAGTGACCCAGACTCTGTCCCCTCTGCTTTCAGGTTCCTTCCATGAAGAAACCACCTGTGGGTTCCACCGGACACTTTTCTTCTTCCCAGCAGTGTCATTTCTTTGAAGACTCCTATTGAGAACGACGGCGGTTTCTGATGCCACTTCAGCCCTATGCACCCGGCTTCCTTGGGATAGGTAACTCTGGTACTTTGGTATCCACGGGTGGGGTGGCTCTCCAACCTTCTGTTTTTCAAAGGGTTTCCTCGTAATCCACTGGGAAGGGTCCTTAAACTGTAAAACTGCAACCGCGACTCTCCCATTGAATAGTACGTAGCACGCAGTTGTGTTCTCACACTGCACCCGTCCTCCGTGGGGTCCCTACTTACTCACCTTAGGTGGTTCCTTGGGGTCACAGCGATTCTACATCCTCTAGACACTGTCTTGACTCGAGTCGTGGTTCTTATACCACTATTTTAGTACATGGTTTGGTCTCCCCCTGCAGCCCACTATGAATTAGTGCGACATACGATTGTGTCTGTGCTACAGTATTATGTGCTTTGTGCTTATCTGCATGTAGCAGATGCTGTTAGGTATTTAAGGTGTGTTATAACAATAAATACATATTTTTATAACTACTGTGTGATTCTCCTCTCATTTAACCAATACTATAAGGTTGCATTCTGGTAAAACAAGCTGCTTAACATTCCTTCAAGACTCACCATAAGGGTTGTTTAGACGGTGGAAGGTTCTCACTTTAATTAGTGGACAGCATATACCAGGACAACTTCTCACACCTCCGATAATAATAGAATGCGTTAAATACCTTCAAGCTCGTATTCCAACCAATGCGTAAACAGGGGTTTACTCATTGGTCGGAATATAATGAGCAACTTGTAATTAGGGCCATGGAGTAGAGGCAAGTCAATTGCTTGACTCCCGAATGAGGGCTCACCTCATCAGCGTGGTTCTGTGGTTGGCTGCATGGTACCAAAAACATAAAAGCACACATAAATATTAAATATATTTTTATTTTAAGCCCTGTATTTGATGTCGTAATTGAAAACTGCTGAATGATTTCTCTTCCAACAACTTGCAGACTATTCCAACAGAAAAATGATTTTCAGCCAACTTCACGATGGACAGTCTGTTTTATGGGCCGTCTGAAAAAAAAAATATCTCCTGGCAACTCATTAAATAAACTTCTTTCCTAAAATAAAAATATCTGCCAGTTTACATTTCCTTTGACATACATGGCGCTGGCAAAACATATTTTTTCATGAAAGTCAGCAGCATGCATTGATTGTGATTTACTTTGTTGTGGCAGCACATGGAAAATTGTTTGCTATTAATAATCTGCCTTCCCAGTGAAGTCAAAATGTTCTATCTTTAAACAAAAATGTATTGGTATATTCAAAACAGAATTAATGCTGGTAATGTATGCCTCTAATCCGCTGAATTCTAGAGAGGATTACAAAATCAAGATATTCATGTTTCCCCTTTGACTAAACTTTTAAGCTAATTCCATTTGAACACCTCTATTAGTCAGGAGCCTGTACCCCAAGCTCTATGGCGTCCCATTTGCCTTCATACTGGTATTTGAATATTTAGTTGTTTTATTGAGTTTGCATCACACCTGTGGGCACCTCAGAGCGCCTGACCACAATGTGGGTGTCATACAGGTAGGTCGTGATGGTCGAGCTGTGGTGAAAGGCTCCTAGGCTGCGGAGTATCACGGTCTGAGTTCGGATGGGTCTGGGCCACGGTTGTATGTCACAATATCGAGGTCGTAAGTATCGACCTGCACGAATATCCCATACACAATATTTACTACCTCTAAATCTCTGTGGTAAGCATCGACTTTTTTATTCTTAATTTCACAAAGACTTACCTTAGCAATGTAGTGGTAGTTGTACCATGATGTTGGCCAGATTTAGAAATATCCATTTGGCCAACGGACATTTCTAGTATTCACAGGAAGGATGTATGACATTACAACGCAGGTTTTTACAACGCGTGCAGTTACATCGCATGCGTTACAACGCATGCGATGTTACAACGCTATGCCATTACAACGCAAGTCTTTACATCGACTTGCGCTAGATGGCGTGCTATCACTAAAATAGTGTAATTTACTATTCCAAGTCCAGTCCACTTAACAGTAGGGAAGGTGTTGGGATAGTAAACTACACTATCTGTAATGTTAGCACGCCATCTAGCGCAAGTCGATGTAAAGACTTGCGTTGTAATGGCATAGCGTTGTAACATCGCATGCGTTGTAACGCATGCAATGTAACTGCACTGCGTGGTAAAAACCGCGTTGTAATGGCTGTTCCCCCACAGGAACCACCCTTACGACAATTCCTGTGAATGCTTTGTTACTTTGACGTATGGCTCGGTCAAACATGCTGGCGCAGTACTCAAAGTTACAATGTTTTTTGGGGGGATTTTCATACACAAAACCCCGAAGTGGGATTTTGTTTTTGGGAGAATAAAAACACAATGTCCACCCTCAGCATGGTGAGGGGGTATTTTTATATTTTTATTGCTCATTACCGCCAGGGTTTTCCTGGCGTGACAGGAAGTAAAAAAAGCGACATGTCCACACATATAAATCAGGCAGATGGATATATAGCCAATTCTCCGACTACCCTATTCCTTAAGGCTGTCGTAGAAGTTTAGCCACAGTGGAGACTAATTCGTTTCTGCCTTCAAAGTGCCCTTTTTGCCAACATAGGAATCTGGCCCACAATTAATTATTTCCTTACCTGAGTAGAAGTAAAATAAATAAATCCCTAGAAATTACAACTTGAGGTGGTAGCACTTCAGAGGTGACTAGAGCACCGTTGTGTCTGCATTGAGGCATTTTTAGAGGCCCAAGCAAAATGACATTTTGCCATTCGGACCCTCATTTTCCTTTAACAGCAAGGCCTTTTGAGGCTGTTGCAATCTGACTCCCTCTTGTGATCATTTGTGTTGGCATGTATGGCACTTGCCTGCAGAGGCCTTAATGCAGCAGCAGCCTGGGTGCAAACAATGCCCTTTCTGCTGCCAGGGGTTTATTTACTATTTGAAGTTGCACATTCGGCTGAATTATTAGGTTGACGGTTTTCGCTTTGACCTATTAAATTATTTTACAAAAACAGTTTATCTATAGAGTGGGAGTGTACTTATTGGCCCAACAGTGTCAGTCCTGCAGTCGTGTGTCTTGTAATCGTGCACTTTTCAGAATGCCCCTAACTTATTTCTAAAGGACTTCTCCAGGAATGGGCAGTGGCACCCCTGACTCAGAGTCCAAAAGAACCGGTTGTCCATGTGATGCATTTGAATGCCCCCCGTGTCCTGAGGCGAGTGGGAGGGGGGGGGGGTGGAGAGATAGAGATTCTGCACTGCGAGTCTGAATTATTACTTTTCCTATCAGATGATAGAAAAAATGAAGTTTGTAAGATTCAATAGCAGAGTATCCTCAGTGCAATAAACTGACCATACAAAAAAGCCTGGATTGATGATATTGCCTCGGCCTTCTTATGAATCAAGGGCAAATGCAGTTAATACTGTATTCTTTGAAGCAATAATTGCTTGAAAATATGGATATGAGCTTATATCTCTGATTATGTGTTCCCTAAAGATCGCAGTCATTTGCTAAAGTATTTCACCCAGTAGATTATCCATGCTCATGTGAAATTTGGCACTGTGGGATGTACAGTGTATATTTTTACATATATTTCCATAATGGTTTTTGCAAATCCTCTGATGCCCGTTTTCCACAACACTATTTCCTATTTTGTAACCCGTGCCAACCTGACAGGTCTGAAGACTAATCTATAGTATATTTTTATAATTACAGCTTCCAATGTCTGTCGAAAACTATATTTTTATGACTATTGCAATATGTGTTAGAGACGCTTATGTAATTAGCTGGTGGTGTTAGTATTACTGTGAGTAATCAGCATCCAGGAGTACCACCAGTACTGGTCATGTTGTTTGCGAAATGGGCCACAAAGGACAATTTTACCACTGCAGCTGTTTTTGGCATCTAAAAATCAAAAGAGATTAGGACCATATCTTCTGCAGGGATCTAAATAGGAAAGACTCTGTAAGATTCTCAACAGCTATTTTCAGTCGATGGTGTATACTTTGCGATTGACCGACTAGCAGTTGATAGCATCATCATTGGGTCTTAAAGCCTCCAACAGGAGGTGATCCCTCTTATTCGTAAGATTAGTTGGGATCCATATGAAAACTTGATCTAAAATGATCTTCTATCAAGAAAAAATACAGTAATAGAAAACCAGGTATGGGTAAGGTTAAAAATTAAAGTAGATGTGAAATTGGGATGTACAATGGGTTCCTCATATCTCAAAGTGAAAACTGGTCTACATGTTTCAGCCCAATTGCTCCCTCTCCGGGTCGTTGTCTTTCGTCATGACCTATAGTATAAGGGATCCCGTTTGGTTTCCCTCGGTAGGTGGAACACTGTCTCCTGGTTTCTGCTATGTTCTGGTATAATTCTTTCTGGATAGCTGTTCCCAGCTGAAATGAGAAGTTAAAATAATGTATGATATAGGCCAAATCTTATTAATTTGGGACACATAGGTGCCTCAGACTATTAATGGAAAGCACAGGTTACAAGAAGTTAGAGTGCAATTCAGTGATGGTATTAAAAGAGACATATGATATAAGACTAGAAACTGGTAGATCGAATTCCCTCTTATATCAAGATAAGCATCAATCCCTTACTGTCAGACATGAAATCATGCCAACGATTTACTTCCTACCCAGTCTACCTGGGGATCAAAAGAATCCTCCAAGAAGGCCAATTGCGGCCTCTATTGGCTTGTTATTTGAAAAGAACTCACAATTTGTGGCTGTGTACCTAGCGCTAATTGTGAAAAATCTAAGCTCAGGCTTGAGAGAAAAAAAGAGTTTCTTGTGCTCTCTGCAAAATATCACTTTGAGTGAATGGTATTGGCTAGTAACAATGTATGTTTAGTTGCAATGTATATCAAACAAGCACAAATTTGGCATGCAGTTGTGCAAGTATTTATTATGTTAGAACAAAATATAAAGATCAGAGGGCCCCGGGGTCGCAGTGGGCGTTCGTGCCCACTTTGCGCACCCCGGGGCACTTCTGTATTACAGAAGGGGGGCACACACGCTTCTCTGTCCCCTTCAGTAATAACGATAGTGCTGGCGCACTTAAAAAGGGCAGCGCTACCTTCAGGGGGGCGTTCCCTCATTTGCAAAGGTGCATGCCCTATGCAAATGAGGGACTCCCTATGCCATTACGCCAGCGCGATATTACATACACAGGTAAGATACGGGGTGGGGGGATGGCAGTGGAAGGGGTGGGAAGTGTCGGGAAGGGTTATAGTGGAGGGTGGGGTGTTAAATGGCCATGTCACAACTAGATTAGCACAGAAAGAGTACAAACAGAATTTTGACTATAGGTTTAGGGAAACAAAAAAATCTTTTTACAGATAGAAAACGATGTGTAATTATAAACATCCTTTATGCCGAATGTTAAATTTATGAGTTGGAATGTTCGCGGGCTGAACCAAGCCAGTAAAAGACGATTGGTAGCGGAAGAGTTGAAGGTGTTTAAGCCCAATATAATTGGTCTTGCTGAAACCCATTTGGCCTTTAAAGATAGTAAATATCAGAAACAGCTTGACTATGAGCTGATTGTGTGTACATCGCAGTCGGCTGCCATTCGGGGGGTTGCATTGTTGAAAATTAAGCACTTTGAGGCAAGGGTTTTTCGCACACAGGCTGACCCCAAGGGAAGATGGGCAATTGCTTAGCTCTCTGTTTTTGGTCATAAGGTGACAGTATGTATGATTTATGGTCCTAATGTTGACTGCCCTGATGTTATCTCCTACCTTAGCTCTGAATTGCTGGAATGGGCTGGGGATCTCATTGTAATGGGAGATTTTAAATGCATATTAGATAAAAAAATGGATACTACAAACACTACTGCAAGAGGTAGAATGGCTCAGGTGAGGGCAGCTATACAAGATTTGCTTTATTTACATCAATTGGAGGACGCTTGGAGAATGTTATACCCCACAACGCCGGGTTTTACCTTTTTTTTCTCATCCGCATAAACAATATTCCCGGATTGATATGATTTTTACTAACTATGCATTGCTGGATAAATCCTCTATGGTGGTATGTCCAAAAATTACATCAGACCATAATCCCATTATGCTTACTGTACATCTCGGTCTTGATGTGGCAGTACAAACCAGGGAATTTTCGTTTCCTAAACACCTTCTTAGTAACTCAGAGTATGTAACCTATATGCAAAGGGTCCTCAAGGAATATATAGGAAATAATTTGCATACTACATCCCTCGGTATTGTTTGGGATTGTTTAAAGGCATATGTGAGGGGGGTCACACTTCAGTATATTGTCAAGTAGAATCGGTCCAATTTTAGTCAGCTTGAAAATGAACATAGGTTATATACCGATTTAGAGCAGCAACACGCCCTAGCCATTGCCTTGAAGGACATGGATGAACGACTAATATATTTACAGATCATAGATATAAGGGTGAAGCTTAGTCGAAGGTTAAAAGATAAAGTTGCCAGTAACTTTTTAAAGTTTAGAACTCGGCGATATGAGTATGGAGAGCGGGTGGGACGGGTTTTGGCCTATCAACTAGCCGACCAGAGGGCTAAGTCACATATTAAAAAAATCAATGGTGTGAATGGCGCAACTTTTAATAAACGCCAAGAAATTGCGGAGCAGTTTAGGATTTTCTATGCTGATTTGTATAATGAGGCAAGTAGTTTTAATCCACAATTGGCTATAGATTATCTACAAGAAAGTGGGCTACCTCTTTTGGATCCCTCTCAAGCGTTGGTGTTGGAAGGAAATGCTGATTTAGTGGAACTTAATTTAGCAATTGGGGCATTACCCTCTGGTAAAGCAGTGGGTGAAGACACCATTCCACTTGAATTTTATAAAACATTTAGGGATGGACTGACTCCAGTATTTCTTGAGCTGGTTAATGAGATACTGCAAGGAGGGGATTCGCCCCCCTCATGGAATAAAACAAACATCATTGTCTTTCCAAAAAAAGGTAAACCAGTGGAGAACAGGAGTTCATATAGACAAATATCCCTAATCAACTCAGATGCTAAAAAATGTTCAAAGCTTTTAGCGTCTCGGTTAGCCCCATTGATCCATGAGTTAGTATCAGAGGAACAGCATGGCTTTGTTCCGGGTAGGGACACAGCTGCGCATATAAACATCCATTGCTGCATTCGATATCGCCAATCACCTGGATCAGCGGATTGGTATGCTGATGTTGGACGCCGAGAAGGCCTTCGATCGAGTGGCCTGGGGATCACTGTGGTATACGATGATGTCTTTAGGTCTCAGTCGGAGGTTTGTCTCGGTGGTACAGAAACTTTATGATAAACCAACCGCTGTAATTAAGTATAGTGGTCTTGTTTCTTCTCCCTTTAGTATTTATCGGGTACACGGCAGGGATGCCGCTTTCTCCTTTACTATTTGCTCTGTACATCGAGCCTTTTATTAGATACTTGTTCCACAATGTGTCTATCTCACCAGTGTCCTTCAATGGTATGTTTTTAAAAGTCACTGCTTATGCAGATGACATTGCGGTATTTACCACAGGGCCAATAGAAGCTATAGCCGCGATAACCCAAGAGGCACAACGTTTTGGGACTTTCTCTGGATACAAGCTGAATCTAAACAAGACACAATCAATTCTCAATTTTATACCTACATATGCCCCCCCTTCGTTAGGTATTATTGCGTCTGCTATGTACTTAGGTGTGTGTCTTAGTTGTCGTACTGATGATCTTATTGACTTAAACTATGAACCACTGCTGAAGAAAGTATCTTCTGATCTGCATAGGTGGCATAGGCTACCATTGACAATTATTGGGAGGTGCAATATAATCAAAATGAATATATTACCCAAATTATTATACTTGTTTCGCGCTATCCCGCTGCGAGTTCCGGTGACCTTCTTTAAGCGGCTTGACGGTGTTATCGGAAGTTTATTTGGGGCTATCGGAGGGCGAGGAGAGCTCTTAGATGTATCAAGCTGTCTTTTGAGCAGGGTGGTTTTAAACTCCCGGATTTTAGAGCTTATTTTTGGGCTGCCTTTGTTAGCCATATCCAGAGCTCACTTAAGGGACCTGATGTGGGTAAAACTTGGTTTGCGCATCAATTGGCCTATGGTTTTAATAGAGGGTTTTTACTACATCATATGCCTGATCCGAATTATTACAAGAGAGTTCGATTCAAGATCATCCGACATATCGCCTGTATTTGGCAGGACATATGCAAAGCATTCATATTGCCAGATTGGCATGAATTTATTTTTCTATGGGGTTATCCAAGGCTCCCTGGTATATTCTCGGACGCAGTGGGGAGACGGTGGCAACAGCATGGCATAACATTGTTGGGGCATCTCTATGACGAACACGGCTTTAAGTCGTTTTTTATCATTGAAAGAGGAATTTGGGGTAGCCCATAATTCATTTTTCAAATATTTACAAATCAGGAATTTTTTTATTCAAGAGGAAGGACTGATAGTTCTTCCTTCTACAACGGAGGTACTTCGGGTAATTTTTAAAACTTCAGGGAGAGGCCTCATAGGGAAAGTATATCAGTGCTTTCTAGCTGTATCGGAAGTTGATGTTATACAGGCTACAGCCAAATTGAATCGTATTTTTGAAATTGAGATAACTGATGAAGAGGTTCTTCAAGCATTGGCTATAATTAATTCTTCAGTCAATTAACTTAAAGCTGTACCAACATTGTGTTATGTTTATGTTGTATTATACCCCAAAGGTTATTTCTAAATGGGCTGTGTCTCATATTTCTTCTAAGTCATATTGTCCTAAGTGTAATGAATATGCAGCCGATCTGCGGCATATGTTTGTTACATGTCCAAAGCTAACTATATATTGGCATGAGGTTGCCCGTGAGTTGAGTAAGCTAATAGGTAAGGATACTATATTATCTGAGAAAGAAATCTTACTGGGGATAGTATTGGATACTGGCAATCTATCGAAATCCCTAGTGTCAATTATTATTGCTTGTGCTCGTTTGTGCATTGCTAGGGCATGGATTGAAAAATTTAGTCCTAAGGTCACTGAGTTTTGGTTGTTATTGAGGGGAGTTTATGAAATGGAACTGGCACTAGCTAAAGTAAGGGGATTGCGATCTAGGGTTACATTTGGGAGGGTTTGGTCCAGCCTTCTGTGGGACTAGTAGTATTTACTTTTGTATCTTTATTATTTATTATGTTATTTGTATTAAGTGTTTATATTTGTCTGTAATTATTATCTGAGATGATGATATGTATTTTCCCTTCATGTGCTTTGAATGTTCTCTTTTCTTTTTCTTTTTTTTTGTACAAGTGGCCAATAAAAAACATTAAACATAAAAAAAGGAAAAAAAGAAAATGAGTAATGCTGCCCATGATCTCACTATTATGCAGTTGAAATTGATAAAGGCAAGCCTCAATAATATTGTCTTCCCTTTCTGGTCAGAGATATATACCATGAAAAACGTGTTCCAGTCATGGGCGATTCTTTGACACTTGTCAATGAGCTGGCGGAAAAAGGAACTTGCTTGGGCAGAAAATTATAAGGAGTACCTGGAGAAGATAATTCTAGTATTTTATTACATAGACAACCTGTTAGTAATAATGTATAGTATGAAACTCAGTTCCAAGAATACTCTGAAAGGATGAATAATACCAACTGAAATATTTACTTCATACAACATAAAAGCAGACATAATATTAAATTGCTTGATATTGTGGTTCATGTACAAGAAAGAAAAATGTCAACAACACTCAGAAAAATACCTCAATGAATGACTTATTTCGTTCTAAGAACTACCATAAAAAGCACTAAAGTGGAGTATTTTATTTGGCAAAATACTGAGTGTGAAATGGAATTGTTTCATAGAAGAGGAAGCATAAAAGTAAATTGATGCAGTTAAAAGGGATTCAAGATGAGAGGCTATTGAGCTTGGGATTCAATGAGCATATGACCACTCAAAATATATGAAAAGGCTAGATGTTTTGATTACATAGAAAGAAGAATCAACAGAACAACAAGATAAAAAAATAACGAGTGATCATTACATTTAACAAAGAAGCATCACACATCTGACACATTTTTAGAAGTCAATGCTAAACAATAAAAGATGATCTTTCTGTAGGGAGTTTCTTAAGAGATGTTTCATAGCTTCATCAACTGCAGATATGCTTTTAAAGAATCAGTGACACGGCGCTCAGCGGGGGGCTGGAGGGGTGGGCATGTTATCCATGCAGGATGTAATGCAGCCTGTATGGGGAACAGGGAAGTCGGCATGACTGTTTTGGGCGGTCGAGAGGGCCGACCAAACAGTCACTGCGCACAAGAGTGTCTACAACTCCTCCTCGGCCGCTCCGCCCCGCCCCTCTCACACTGCCACAGCAGGAGTTCAAAATAAAATGATAATAACATTCCGTTATTATCATTTAATTTTGTCCTTTCTTTGCTGCTCCTGTCAGTGGCGCAACACTTCTCCGCCTTAGTGGAGGAGCCGCCTTGGAAATGTCAAATGGAGAGTGTAAATATTTTAAAAAAACACATTAAAATATGAATTGGATAAGAAAACATAAAGGGTAGGTAGGAAGATTGAATTTTAAAATTCGGATTGTATGTGATTAAATGTTGATACCAAATTAGGCACGAGGGAATCTGCACATGCCTGCTCCGTAAAAGGATTCATGAACATATTAGGACAATTAAGAGTATTGACTGCAATTATCCAGGAGTCCAGAATTAAGAACAGGTACATCAAGGGGACCCACAAACCATGTCAAGTTTTTAATTGATTGGGTGAATACAAATTAAAGATGAGGAGATCAGACTAAGAACTTGAGACAGAAGCAGTAAATATAAATATTTAAAAAAACGCAAAGTGTCTGTATAGGAAAAACCACAACAAGGAACTGTAAATCTATCTGGATTACTACTCTACTCAAGGAGTCATTACGCTTTCCAGAGGCACAAAATTATTGAGTTTTGCATTACCATAGAAAAAACGCATAAGTAGCTGGCAAAAAAAAAAGATAGAATAGGGGGAACCCTTTGAAAGGGGAGGAAATAAAGAAGAGAGCAAAGAAAGGCAAAAGGGGTGGAGAGATTGAAGGGGAGAGTGAAGGAAGGAGTAGGGAGATGAGGTGGGGTGGGGTGTGATGGAGGATTTAGAGTGAATGTTTTTAGGTGGAAGAGGAAAGGGGAAGGTTGGAGATGAGAGCAGGGGGAGGGTGGCCAAAAGCGTAGATTAAGTGATGAAAATGCAAGAGTAGGGTTGGTGAGGATAAGGAGGTAGGAAGGAGGGTGGTGATGGGAAGATGGAAGATGAAGGCGTGGGTATTGGAGGAGGTTTGCGATTCTATAGCAGAAGATAAGTAGGAAATTCTGGAATATAAATCTACCCGTTCTACTCTTAACTAAATGTTTTGTGGAAGAGACATTGGAGCTACATCACCCCAGAAGCATTAGATGAGTATGCGAAATATAAGATTGGAAAAGATTGACATTTTCGTAAGGGAAGTTTAAAGGATATGGGGACTATACCCAGTGATTTTGTTGAAACATGTTGGCTACATGCTAGTGATATATATAGCAAAGCAATGCTGGGTAGCATAGGTGTACAAGCATATATAAATAGCGATTGGAGGGAGGGTTGATTAGCCACCAAAAATAAATAAAAGGAAAAAATATACTGTAAATAGATAGTAAGATAGCTAGATAGCTAGATAGATAGATGGATAGATAGATCTATAGATAGATAGATAGATAGATAGATAGATAGATAGATAGATAGATAGATAGATAGATAGATAGATAGATAGATAGATAGATAGATAGATAGATAGATAGATAGATAGATAGATAGATAGATAGATAGATAGATAGATAGATAGATAGATAGATAGATAGATAGATAGATAGATAGATACATAGATAGATAGATAGATACATAGATACATAGATAGATAGATAGATACATAGATACATAGATAGATAGATACATACATACATACATACATAGATACATAGATAGATAGATACATACATAGATACATAGATAGATACATAGAGAAATAGATATTGTTATATTGTTGAAGTCTTGAAGTAAGGAATGAGGTAAAAGTCATGTGAAGCATAAGTTCACGTAGAGACAATTTGTTACCAGGTATCCACTCCCCAACTGACAACGGGCATTGTCAACATTCTACAGTAAGCTCATTGATACATTCTTCCGGCAACGGGAAGGGGGTAAAGGAAAATACCAAATGAAGAAACCACAGAGAAAGTCTATATACATAAATGAAGATCAGAGTATTCAACACATTAGGTAGATTATAACACATCTCCCATCATACATGTGACTATAACTTACCCTTAATTTCCCCCAACTTTTACAAGTCTGTCACCATTCCAAACTTGTCCATTATCAATTTGTACCACATTTTTAAATCTTCTTGTTATCTGGTGTGGAGAACAAAAATTGCTTTGATCAAAACTATCTTTTATGGGTCTTTTGACTAACACAGTATCACCTATGTTCCAATCTTGTTTCTTTACACCATGTTTTTGTCATACCTGTTCTTGTACCTGAGCTAGTGTTGCTGAACTCTTTTATGTTTTTAAAATTATTGGTTCTTACCACTTTCCCCCAGCCAACCATAACGGATTCATTTTCGTGGTCAGCTCTCTTCCTCTAAAACAATCAAAAGAAGATACACCCGATATGAGATTGGGTGATGTGTGGTAGGAGCAAATGCACTCACGTAAGCATTTGTCCATATCTTGTCCATTTACGATGGCCAACTGAATGTGCTCCTGAATCATGTGGTTTGTTCTCTCTACTAAGCCATTAGCTTTGGGACAGTGCAAAGTAGTTTTCTTTGGTTTTATATCCAACTCTTGTAGGAATTCTTTCATTTCCCAGGATGTAAAATGGATGCCATTTTCCATAACTAGAGTAGCGGGAATCCCTTTGCTGCTAACCACATCTTTCAAAAATTCAATTGGTACGCTAGAAGCAGTGCATGGCATGAACTTAAACCTTTTCCAATGGGAGGTGTAATCAATAAGTGCTATCATAAATCTCCTATGAGCCCCTAAATTCTTCATGGGTCCAATGATGTCCTTGACCAATTTGCACCAAGGTATAACTGGTACTTCTACAGAGGTACTCTATGCAGAATTGTAGTCTTGTCACTCTTAGCACAGCTAATGCACTCTTTAACCTTCCATTCAACCATTGAATCAATTTTTGGAAACCAAAAACTATTACTTACTTTGTTTTTTGTAATACTCCTACCAAGATGACCTTCATGAGCCTAAATCAATCATCTTATCTCTGAGGTCGAAAGGAGGTATAACCTTCTCGTTTGAACAAATGTTGTCATCCACGCTATTCAAATCATGGCTTACTTCCCAGAAACCCTTCAAATCATCATATGCATCTTTACAATTCGCTGGCCAACCATATATAATCTTATCTTTGAGTATGCTAAGGCTGCTATCTTTACTCATGGACTCTTCTAATTCATTCTTTGATATCGCCTGTAATTGGACAGCTAAGATAGGGATATCCAATGGTTTCTCCAGAACAACATGTTCCAGGGGTGCTCTCGAAAGGTAATCAGCAATTTTATTTTCTCCACCCGGTGGATACTCTACTTTGAAACAGTAGTTTTCTAACCCAAGAACCTATTTTGATATGCGTGGATATTCACAGTGTGACCTTTTAACAGAGAATATGAATGTAAGGGGTTTGTGATTTGTACGGATAGTGAATTTTATGATTCCTAGAAAAAATTTGAAATGATTGACAGCCAAGAAACAGGCTAAGGCTTCCCTGTCAATTACAGAGTAATTATGTTCAGCTGAGCTTAAACAATGTAATACAAATGCAAAAAGGGTTTCACCATCCTCCCTTTATGGAGATAGAGTAGCACCTAGACCTTGCTTAGAAGCGTCAGTAGTTAGGAAAGTTTTCTTCCTAGGGTCAAAAGATCCTAATGCTGGTGAGTGGAATATTTCTTCTTTTAACTTATCTATAATTCTACTATGCTCTGTTTCCCAGGCAAATTCCTTGTTCTTTCTCAAAAGTCCACGAAGACACTCACATTTCTCAGAATTTCTTTAACAAATTTGGCCATATACTCAATCAGACCCAGGAAGGATTTCGATTCCTCTTTACTCTTAGGGTATGGGCATCACTGACTGCTTGAATCAAGCTGTATTTAGGCCTGAACCCTACCTGAGATATAGTGTGACCCAGGTAGTCTACAGATCCGACTCTAATTTCACATTTGTCCTGCTTTACTGTCAGCCGTGACTCCGTCAATCTTGCAAAAAACACCTTTAAAATCCGGTCATGTTCTTCCACCAAAGATCCATATATTAGTATGTCATCTTGAAAACAAAGGGTGTTTTCTATACCTGACAAAATCTCAGTCATTTTCTTCTGGAAAACTGCAGTGGCGGAAGCGAGACCAAAAGGCATCGTCACAAACATGTATGCCCCAAAAGGAGTGGTAAATGCAGTAAGTGGTCTGGACTCTGGATGTAGCTCCACTTGATGGCATGCCATGGATAAATCAGTTACTGTGAAAAATGTTGCATCCCCCATGGTGCTTAACATTTTATTTATGTGTGGAAGGGGAAATCTCTCCACCCATATATTTTAATTTAGACTGTGTAAGTCAACGCATAAATGAATACCATCCCCGCCAGCCTTAGCTGCTATGACGATGTGAGCTAGCCATTCAGAAGATTCTATGGGTTGTATGACACCCAACCCACATAGCCTGTTTAACTCTTTCAGCAAGGGCTCTCTCATCACCAGAGGAACTGGACGGGGTTTATGTACCCTAGGTCTTGCTCCTGGTCTCACTTTTATTTAGTGCTGCAAATATTTTAACAAACCAAGCTTATCTGAAAACAATTGAGGGTATTCTTCACATATGTCAGACGCTCCATTTTTGTAATCTATCAATAAAACCTGGTCTTTGTTGTTACGATCTAATATGATGCCTAATTCCTTTTGATGATGCCAACCTAACCAAATTTGCTCCTCTCTCCACAATATACACCTTACCCACAGTGGATCTGCTGTTAAAATTTACATGGATTCTTATCATTTCAACCACGGTTATAGCTTCCCTGGTATATCCCTCTGGAGAAATGTTAGGTTTACACTTGGTAAGATTAGATACACCAAATATCTCCTCAAAATCTGTTTGGTTTAGTAAGGTGAATGGGGAACATGAATCTGCAAACATGACCACAGGTCTAATGTTAAGAAAAACTGTGCAGTTAGGATAGTTTGGAACAGAATCACTTCCATCCCCTTCCACTTAAAATATACATTTCTGTAATTGTTCTCCTTCATTGGTAACCCTTACTTGGTTATTATCACCATCTCTGCACGCCCTTGCTAAGTGCCCTCTCCTGTTGCACTTCAACCCGCTACTCTCCTTCAAGGTTTTACCAACGCCTGCAACCTTAGCCTTGACTTTGAGTACCTCTTTTCATGCTGCACGATCTTGTACACTGGCACTGTTGTGTATTTTGGCAACCACTTCATTAGACATTTTCATTTCTTTAATACATGTAGCTGTGTGCTTATCACCTCTCTCAATGTGGGTTTCTTTGCTAATAACTTCTCTTGGACACGACTATTAGTGCATCTAACTAATTGGTCTCTCTAAAGAGAATCATTGAGGTGCCCAAAATCCACCAACTCAGGTAGGCTTCTTAACGCTGCCACATAGTTACTCACAGACTTGTTTGCCTTGAACCAGGCTAAATAAATTGTGTTTCTCCAAAACAACATTTAACTTGTCACCAAAATGAATCTCCAACTTAAAAAGAGTAAGACTAAAAACATCCTGGTCATCATCATCCTCCAACTCCAGTTCGGGTAAGGTCTCATAAATTTTCCGACCTTGAATTCCAAAATTATGCAACAAAATGTGTTGCTAACGCATAGCAGAAAACGTCTAACCCCCAATAGTAATTAGATATGATTCTAATAACGTTACCCAATCTTTCCAATGATTTTCAGGTTCTCCTATCTTGTTCAAAAAGGAAGGTGGTTGACTCATAGCTGGCATAGCCATGGTTTAAATAAGCGAACACAATATAAAAGTTAAGAAAAGATGTTTTGGTCAAAATAATATACCGCAGAGAAAAATGGAGCTGGACCTGGGCCTTTTTTGCCTTCCTCTGCCGAACATGTTTTTGTTGACTTTAACAAATCTGTACAATTTCTTTCCTGCTAGCTAGGGGTAAAATACTTGTGCTCTTCCCTTTGAACATGGTAAAATTGGACTAGATCTGATTGGTATTTTAAATTTAAGTATAAGGCCATAGTAAATGGTACTACATGTACCCAGGGCCTGTACATTAAACGCTACTAGTGGACTGCGGCATTCTGCAGCATTCATTGTGCCACTCAATAAAGTAGCAATGTAAAACATACCTCAGGCCTGCCACTGCAGACTGTAATGCAATTTTAAACTTCCCTTCTACATTCTCGTTTTTAATACTCAATAATAATCAGTCACCTCTAAGGTATGCCCCAAGGGCTCATAGGGCAGGGTGTATGGTATTTAAAAAATGAAACGTGTACTTAAGAGTTACATGTCCTGGGTGAGAAAAACTCTTAATGTTGTTTTTCACCGCTGTAAGGCTATCTCTCTAATAGACTAACATTGGGCTACACTATTGTACTTAATAAGTGATAACTTTAGTTTGGGACCAGATAGAGCTACTGTTTCCACTCGAATAAATGGTATTTTAAAAACCTCTTTAATGGTGAAGTTGGCTTTTAAGTAACTTTTCTGAAAATGCCACTTTTAGACCGTTAAAGAACACAGGAAAACTTAATGTGAGCTTTTTAAATAACTGATCACGACTCTTGATCAACGTGATCAAATCTAATTTCTTTTATTCCTCACTGGTATGAATTAGAACGCGTAATTAAATTGCTGTCAAAGTGTCTGTCAAACACAGAAAACATGACATACATTTTTGAATGCATTTTAGAACAATCGATACAGAAAAGTGCTACATATGATTAACACAAACTCCAATATGTACAAAATCCATAATTTGCGTCAAATACAAACAACAGAACAAATCCCAGTTCTTACATTTTTTCACATCAAAAGGGCCCCTACACTTTGCTGAATTAGCGTGGGCCAACTAATGGTAAGACGAAGCACCAGGGTTATTGCTAAATCACTTTGTTTTACTAGGCTTTTCAAAGGGACCTAATATCAAAATCAAACAATGTGTCCATTTTCAAGAGTTCCCTTAACCCCTTCGGTGCTCATGACGGAATGGTTCCGTCATGACCCACGGTTGAGCTGTGCTCATGACGGAACCATTCCGTCATGACCCCGCCCGCGCAAGATTCCGCCAGCACAGCGGCGGAATCTGCGCAGCATCGAAGGGGTTAAGGTCATGTTTTTGCTGCTAACAAAAAGCCTCTCTGGTGGTTCTAAAACTTGTCTAAGCTTTCTAACCCTAAACTATTTGGGGGTTCTCATCAGGACATCGAACTGGGGGTCACTGAAATAAAGAAGGAAAAAGCCACTTATAATGCTACACACTTCTTTTTTATGTGAAAAAACAAAAAGGGAGGTCTGTACACTATTCCCTAATTGCTTGAATCAGCTTAGTTATCTGATTTACTTAGTGATATTGGGCCATAATAGTTAGTAGAAATCTTGACTATGAAGGCCGTACTTCTCTTGTGAGAACAGATCGAATGGTGCAGGATGAAATCACTGGCAATGAATGTATAACGAAGCAAAATTCTTGTGGTTCTGATACAGGGAACTCACGTTTCACTGAGTAATCGCTGAGTTTATGTTTAAATGTATTTCTTCACTTCCCTCATCAACTCAGGGCAACTTCATTCACATGCTCTTGTGAACAATAAATCTACAAAATGAGTCAGCGATCATTTTAAAAGAAACAAAATGTGATGCATCTTGTATGTTAAAAAAATATACTTGATAGCCTTCGTAGGGTTTGAATTCTCCAAAACAAGTCACAAAGGCACGGCTGCGTGAACCGGAGGAGTGCCAGGTCGCCTTTGTAAGAACACAAGGGATACAATGCTTCAGGCTGTGTTGTTTAAACCAGTCTCTTCTTAATCGGAAGCTGCTTTGCTGAAAATCAGCATCGTGTTGGCGTTAGTTCTATCCGCATTCAAAACTGTATTGAAGATTGTTTTTTTATTGCTTAATGCCAGTGCAGTTTAGCTGCATTGGTGCATATCAAAAATGGGTATTGAGAACAAAAGCGTGCTAGAGAGATCCTTCTGCATTTTTTTCCACATGGTCGCTACTTAATTTCTCTTCAGCACAAAGAACGTAGAACCATTACTTACTGCTTTATAGTGGCACCATTCGAAATCTGGGGGTTTCAACTCCATTGTCATTCACAAGTTGCATCCAAGTGAAAGTTTCCTACATTGATCAACATTCTTCGCATCATTCTCATGCAATATGATTGGGGGTCAATTGCATGCAATCTGGGAGGCATAGTATCTATTTTTCTATTTCTCTGTTTCTTTTTTATGTGAGGAAATCATTTTGATGAAAGTAAGGTTAGCAGAACATTATCCTGGAGTGCAAGCAAGAACATTAAAGTTTCTTTTAAAAAAATGCGTTAACACAAGGTTACAGATTTTGGAGTTCATTCCTTTAATTTAAACCATTCTTCACTGTGTCAAAATGAAGTATTAAATAAGCTTCTTCAGAACAATCCTTTTGGTACTTCAATAAGAAGCTGGCTTAGATTTATAAACAACATTTCTTAAATCTGGAAGGGAGAAGTAGACTTATATAGTTTAGGGTCCCTAGACATCAGGTTTTGAATGAATAAAAACAAGAAAAAAAATTATCTTCTTGGATGTAGAAGTTTTTCCTGAAAGAGAAAAGCTTCTGACAACATTATATAAGAAGCCCATTGACCAAAACAAAGCCCTCCTTTATTCCAGTTTCTATTCGCAAGGTTTGAGAGATATTCTGCCCTCTGGGCAATTCTTAAGGATACAGTGTAATTGTTCATGTAAATATGATCATTTCTTCCATGCTAAATATTTACTTAAGAACCTGGGTGCGCGAGGATATCCCCGGAAGCTGTTAAAAAACTCCATGAAATGAGCAAGATTTACTTCACTTGAAACCATTTTGGAAAAACAAGAAAAATCAGGTTTAGAACATCTAGTCTGTGTCTCAACTTGCTGTTCACACACAAATCAATAAAAAAAATCTTCAGAATTGGCATCTACTGTCTAGTATGGATACCTCCTTTGAGCATCCTCTATTTGCACTAAAAAAAGACCAAAGCCTCGGGAGGCAGATCGTACAAGCATACATTCCTTAATCCAGATGGAAAGTTGATTTGAGACAGATTTCGAAGCTTCCATCATTGGAGAGTCATCACAAATGCAGCACCTGTGTGGCCTGTGCCCAAACCATTGACACAACTTATTTGAGTACAATAATACAAGGTGACAACAAACCTCATTCTCAAACTGCAAGACAAAAAATGTCATGTATGGCATTATTTGCATGTGGCAATAATTGATTTTGGAAAGACCAACCAGGAAATTCAACAAATAATCATACAGCATGAATCGGGCATGCAAAAAAAGTACCTTTAGCAGAAGATTCTAAGTGGACTATTTTAGCATCTATAAAGTTCGACCCAAGGGAAGGTGATCTTGAATGCAAATTAGTCCATAAATAAGCTTATTTGATACTTCATTTTGACACAGTGAACAATGGTTTAATTGAAATGAAAAAAAACCCTAAAAAATCTGTAAACTTGTGCTAATACTTTTTTTTTAAGAAACTTTGATGTTCGTGCTTGCACTCCAGGATGAATTTTTTTGTTAATCTAACTTTTATCAAAATGATTTCCTCACATAAGAAAATAGAAAAATAGGAACTACAACCCCCATGATGCATGTAATTCACGCCCAATCGTATTGCATGGAAATGATGTGAAGAATGTTGACTGATGGAGGAGACTTTCACTTGGATGCAACTTGTGTTTAAAAAACATAGACGAATGACTGTGGAGTTAAAACCCCCGGTTTCCAAATGGTGCCACTGTGAAGCAGGAATAAATGGTTCTACGTTCTAAGCACCTTCTGATTAAGAAAAGACAAGTTTAAACAATACAGCTTGATACATTGTATCCCTTGTGTTCTTAAAAAGACAGCCCGGTGCTCCGTTCAACGCAGTTGTTCCTTTGCAACTTGTTCGGAGAATTCAAACAGCACGAATGCTATGAAATATATATTTTTCTATGTGGATGTAGCACTATCAGTGGCTTTTTCCTTCTTTATTTCAGGGACCCCTAGTTCGATGTCCTGATGAGAACCCCCAAATAATTTGGGGTTCAAAAAGCGTAGACAAGTTTTAGAACCACCAGAGAGGCTTTTTACTAGCAGCAACAACTTGGCCTTGAGTGAACCCTTGCATATGGATGTCTTGATTGATTTTGATTTCAGGTCGCTTTAAAAAGCCTAATAAAACAAACTGATATAGCAACACCCCTAGTGCTTTGCCTTACCATTTGTTGGCCCATGCAAATTCACCAAAGTGTAGGGGCCCTTTTGGTGTGAAAAATGTCAGAACTGGGATTGTTCTGTTGTTTGGTATTGATGTAAATTATGTTGTGGTATATATTGGAGTTTGTGTTAATCATGTGTAGTGGTTTTCTTTATAAATTGTTCTGAAATGCATTTAAAGATGTATGTTATATTTTCTGTGTTGCTATGATTTGTTTGACAGACACTTTGACAGTGATTTGAATTATGCGTTCTGATTCATAACGGTGAGGAATAAAAGAAATGCGATTTGATCATGTTTATTAAAAGTTGTGATCAGTTATTTAAAAAGCTCACATTAAGTTATGACAGTACTGGCTTTTTCCAGATGTTCTTTAGTACAGAGTGGCATAGCCTTCCTGGTCAAAAAATAGCCCAACCCCCTTATTGTTTATTTACTTTTAGATAGTTGGCAAACCAAATGTGCCTTTCTGCCTCTATCCAGCGTCACACGACTGTGGATGGCTCTGCTGTGGTGTTTTGTGTATTTCTTTCAGACATAGAGAGAAAGAGGTCTAGATGTGGAGGGAGATGGCTGGGGGGAGCTGTGCTCTACCCTGATTATACTTCAAAGGACCCTGCCTGCAGCACATACAAAGTAACCTGGACCCTGCCCTTGCCTTTATGATCCCAGACAAAGCCAGAGGAAGGAAAGAAAACTAGAACCAGTTTTGGGAATAGTTCAAGGATTTCCTCCACACATAGGCTGTCACCTTATATAAAAGTTGTACCTGATCCCCAACAGATGACCCCAGGTCTTGGACCTTTGGCTAGCATCAGAGTGCACTCCTCTTGAAGACATGGTGAAGATACAGAGGTTTTAGGCTCCTCACAACCCCAAAGTCACCTATTTGTGCTGAGGAACAACTGTCTGTGATCGCCACCAACGGGAAGCTCCAACAAGACTTGCTCTTCATGTCAACAGAGACTGTTCATGAGAACAGCAAGTACGAGGCCCCAGAGAGGATTGCACTTCATTCTGACAGCGACTGCACTTGACATCCAACCTGCTCCTCACACTAACAATGACCTCCTCACATCCCTGCCAACGCTAACAGCAGTTCCCTGCACAGACTCAAAATATAACTCTTAAGCTGGACGAACATGGTCCCTACATCTGACCCGCAATCTATTGTGTTTGGCTGAAAATGAGATTAAACTCGAATCCAGCCTGATCAGATAACCGTGAGTGGGGTTTTATGCTTTTTGGTGCTATTTTCACCTAAAAATATAAAAGCTCATATCTCCAATTCTAGTGATTTAATTTGTGTCATTTCGTGTATTAAATGTAACTGTATTTTTCCAAATTGGTGTGGAATTTTTCTTGCGTTGTATGTTCTCACTTTTTCTATTTGACTGGTGCATCTGGACCAATGGGCTCCTTGCTGCCACGTCGTTGTAGACTCAAAGTCCCAGGTCACACTGGCCCACAGAGGATGAGCCGAATCTTGCCATTTCTCAACGCCGGACTTACTATAAAGCACCACATGATCTCCCACAGTGCTGGACACTCACCTGGACTACTGGGCTACTTGCTGCCACGTCAGAGGGGACACAGAGTCCCAGGTCACACTGCCCCAAAGAGGAAGGACCGAATCTTGCAGTTTGCCATTGCCGACTGCGCTACAAAGTGCCTTGTGATCTCCTGCAGTGTGAGACACTGCACCTGGACCACTGAGCTACTTCCTGCCACATCGGAGGGGACTCAGTCCCAGGTCACCCTGGCCTATAGAGGAGACGCCAAATCTTACTGTTTTCCGTCACCAGTCATGCTATAAAGTGCCTTGTGATCTCCTGTAGAGCGGGACACTGTGGCTGGCTACTGTTCTACTTGCAGCCACTTTGGAGGGAACTCAAAGTCCCAGGTCACACTGGCCATTTCCCGCCGTGCTATAAAGTGCCTCGTGATCCCCTGCAGTGTGGGAGATCAGCGGTCTACGTCTGGGCAAAGCCCCGTCCAAGGGAAAGCCCATCCTGTGCCCGTAGGAAGCTGAGCTGGGCCACCCCTCTTGGTCTCCAGCCCTGGGTTCCATGTGGGCTCTTCAACAAGACTGATTCATATCGCCCAGGTACTCTTGCAATCTATTTGCTATATATTCGAGAGGTTGCATTTAGAACTTCATTCCAGTCTGTACTGAGCATGTGCACTGAGCAGGGACGGACTGGGAACCAAAACCGGCCCTGGCAAAGTGCTCGGCCGCCCCCCCCCCCCTCGCCCAACCCCCCCCGGGGGTTGGGGGTGCTGCCGAGCTCTTTGCCAGGGCCGGTTTTCGGCCGATTTTGTTACAGGGCCAAAATCGGCCCTGTAACAAAACCGGCCCCCAGGGGCCCAAAACCGGCCCCCACCCGTGCAGCGCACCAGGGGATTGCCCGGTGCCCGCTACGGCCAGTCCGGCCCTGGCACCGAGTCTCTGTGTGCAGGCACAGAAGCCGCTATTAACCTTGCCCTTTCCATGCTTTGACCTTTACAATTACTTGCACACCAGCTTCATGTTAGCTGGGACAGGACCTTTTCCCTAGCAGTGTTATTCCATGGAATCACGTTTGTTTGCGAAAGTTGCTGCCTCTGAGTTGTACTCTCCCCGTCCTTCCCCTTGTTTTGATCTTTCCTGTATACCTACCTGCTCACTAGCCCCCCAGTACTGACCTTTCCACATTAGTTGTTGTCAAGCCTGCTCCTTCCTTCATATCTTTGTGTGTTTGCACAGCTGCTGGGGTGGGACATCGTCCCCCAATAATGACTCTTGCGTGCTTGCACATTGGCCGCCATCAAGCCTGCTCCTGCCTACATTCCTTTGCATGTTTGCACATCAGGTGGGGTCCCTGTCTTTCAGCATTAACAATTTGCGTACTTGCACTCACTCTGAAAACTTGCTGCTACTGCTCCAGATAGTGAGTCTGACCCTGTTTGTGAGATTTCTCCTTCTCCGTATTGATTTTATTGCAAATTTGCACATTGATCATCAACTGTTATTACTATTAAACCTGTTCCTGTTCACATTGGTGTTATTGTATATTATTTGTTTGCACAGTAGTTAGGGGGAAACTTTATCCCTCAGTCCTACCCATTTGCGTACCTGTGATGGGAAAACACAAAATTCCAGTACCCATGAGGCCGATCTACTCCTCCTCTTTGGACGAGTATCGAACATGCTATGGGGCTTTAAACAAAGAAATATAACACATGGAGCACAACTTCTCTGACACCTTGGGTGGGGAGGTGGGTTCCTGCCACACCCCTCAGACTGAAACAGGAATGGAGAGCTTATGTAACAATGTGCAGAACCCAAACCAAGAGTTGGCACTTGTGCCACTTTCCACTAACGCTGTTTCATCTGTGGACCTGTGTCTGATTTTTTATGTGGACAGTACTTCACCACCCAACAACGGTCCCCCTGCCAAGTGGAAAAGGCATTAGGGCAGGGGGAGCGGTGGCTCCTCTACGGGGTTGAGGGGCTTCGCCCCACTGCTTTCTCGCAGTGTGAGAAGCAGAAACATAAATTGGAAATAACGTTCAGTTATTATCATGTTATGTTTAGTTGTGGGCAAGTGGGCGGGCGGGGCTGCTCTGCAAGCAGCCATGGCAGGGGAGGAGTGGTGTGCCCACTCCTGAGAGTGCAATGACTGTTTGGTCAGCCCTCTGGGGTCGCCTAAACCAGTCCTGCGCACACTGATCTTCTCCATGCACGCTGCAATGCAGCCTGCATGGAGAACATGGTGTACCCACCAATCACAACACTGCTTGCAGCATTGTGATTGGCTTAGGGGAGGGTCCATATGGAGCTTGGCTGCCTGCTTCCTGTTCCTGTCGGAGGCAGGAAAGCAGGAGCTAGAGCCTTTCATGTTCTGCTGGCTGGTGGCCAGCAGAACATGAAAGGACAATCCAATGTAGTTGTCTTCTCTTGCTTTCACACCCTTTACATGCTCTGCATAATCTTCAGATTCATCCCAATAAAATCCAGGAAGACAGCCACCCAGGCCCTGGCCACCAGCTTCCTCTCCTACAGCCATGTTCTCTACACCTGAATTTACACCCAACTCCTCAAAAACCCCAGATCATACAGAACACCACAGACAGACTCGTCCCTGACCTCCCCAAATGGACCCAAATCAACCCTCAACTCAGAAACCTCCACTGGCTCCCCATCCAGAAGAGATGCCAGTTCAAGATCCTCATGCATGCATACAAAGCTCTACAAAACCAAGGACCATCCTACATTAACCATTAACTGAACTGCCCCCTGCCCTCAAAACACCTGTGTTCCACCTCTCTCGCCCTTGCACACACCCCTCCGCATCCATTGCAGCCACAGTGGGGGCCCCTCCTTCTCCCATATCGCTGCCAAGACCTGGAACGACCTGCCCCTCCACCTCCGATCAGCACTCTCCCAGGCAGACTTCAAGAAGAAACTCAAGACTTGGCTCCTTGACGGAGGCAGGGCACCCTCAGTACACAGACATCTCGAAGGGTGACAGTGCTGCGCTATACAAATGATAATTGATTGACACTATCTTTCCAATCTGTAGTGCAGATCAAATCCTGATGACACATGGGGGGGGGTTGGATTGGGCCATCTAGGAAGTCTCTTGTTTGGAATTGTGTTATCACAAATTCCAGGCACCCTAGGTGCGCTGGGGAACATTTATATAATGTTCCCTTTGACCACCCCCAGAGATGGTTCTGTTACGCTTCTATCCTTGGGTTTATTTTACTGGCATCTATCTTGTGAGCCTGTTGGTCCTGATCCTCGACCTGTTGTCCCTTCTATCCTTTGTACCATCCTTTTCCCCTTGCACCTTCCAAAAAGTACAGTGTGTTGAATGACTTGCAGGTGGTAGATTGACTTCAAGATGTAGTTGCCACCTCCTGTATCCCGGGACCGAAGCTCCCCCGGTTCCTTTCAGTTCTTGTTATATTAATATGTCTCCAATAGTTCTTAACTCTCCTACCTCTAGAACTACCCCATAGCCTGGGAATAAATTAATGGAAACAAATCTCAACCAGTTTGATTCAACCCTCCCCTTTCGTCAAATCTGGCTACCACGGGCTGTGTTTTTTTGTTTCTTGGAACATCTCAGGGGTCCGGAAAAGTTAGCTACCCAGATTGACTTGATGTCATTACTATCACACACATAAACGGTATCCAGGAAACTTGGCGGGTGGATACTTTGCATGTTGAAGATTTTTCTTCCATATTCACAGCAGCAATACTGTCACCCACAGGCCGTGCTAAAGGTGATTTACAGATCTTGATTTCCAACTTGCTACCTGTTATTATTAGAAGAGCTGTAACTCGTTCCCCTTATTACCAATTTGTGTTATTATCATTCAATGGGAGGATAGATTTGGTCCTAACTAACTTTTATAACAATGTGTTTGATTCCACTTGCAGAAATGTTGTTAACACTTTGGAAGTTGAATTGAATGCTTTTTTGCTATTTTCAAAAGTTACCTGTCCAATCGTATGAGCTGGTGATTTCAACATCCGGAAATGTAGTTACTCGGCTAATCGCATGTGTGATTTTACAAACTGGGTGGGGTTGGCTCCTCTCATTTTTTACACATTGCTAATAGGAAGGCAATAAAGTCTCTGATCCACAAATATGATTTCCTGCTATTAGAAGATAATATACCTTGTAACTCACAGACTCACACATTTCTAGACAGAGTCGCACAGTCCACAATAGATCATTTGCCAATTAGTTGTACTGTCAACTACTTAAGGCCTTTAGATTTTGACAGACGGGTTTCTCCTTCACAACCATAACGGATATCCACTCCACCGAAATATAAATCCCATTGTGGGCCATATGTATCAAGATGAATTGCGATCGCAAACGCTGAAATTCTCAGAATTTCAGCTTTTGCATTCGCAATTTGGCCTAGTGCTATGTATGAAAGCACAACTGTCTCGTAAATTAAGGAATTGCAAAATTTGTGATTCCTTATTTTGTGAATGCATTTAAGGAATTGCAAATTGCGTTTCCTTAAATGCAATGTATGAAGCACCCAAGTTGTGCGAATATGGCATAGGGAATCGCAAATTACCACCAACTACAGGTTGGTGGTAATTTGCGATTTCTTCCAAAAATGCACATTTTTGCATTTTTCAAAGTGGCATGTGGCTCACACACATGCCCTTAGGACATGTATGTGCGCCACATGTGCACCCATGCTCATATCAGGGGTGCAACAGGGTGTCCTTTTGACACCCTGGCACACTTGAAATTGCATTCTCAATTTGCGATTCTCTAATTGTGAATCGCAAATTGAGAATGTATTCCCATTCATTCCTATGGGCGTCTAGGCCCATAGGAATGAATGGAGAAGTATGCCTTAATTGCGAATCACAATTTGCGATTCTCAATTAAGGAATATGTAGGATTCGCAAAATGTATTGCTATTCCTACATACATCGCGTTTTACAATTCTCAAATAGCGATTCTCAAAAATTTGCTATTTGAGAATTGCAAAACCTGACATTGATACATATGGCTCTATATCCTTTTGGAGTAATATTTGGACGGACAGTTTTTAATAAGGTGGTAATGGGTTCAGTACCCTCTGTATGGATCAATTATATCATTGTTCCCATTTTCAAGAAGGGGGACAGGTCCAACCCACAGTACTACTGCCCTATTACCCTCTTGGACACATCTGCAGGGACAGGATGACTGGGCATCTGATAATTCTATCCTTTCGGATGTCCAGTATGGGTTCAGGATGAGATGGCTATGGTGGAGCGAAGCGTAAACCTCTAACTTTTGATCAGAAAGTACACAAAGGCAGAGCCAGGATGCCTTCATCTGTGTTCACTTTTTCTATTTGGTTTGGGTAATACCATTCGGGCCTTGCAGGCCGACGCAACAACCGTTGCTCGTTGCCAGGTCCCTGTACTTCTGTATGCAGACGACTCTGTCCTATTGTCTAGGACCGCAGTCGGGCTGCATAGATTAGTGAAAGCCTTTGCTGTGTTTATGGAATCCTAGAAACCTAATATCAATAAATCCAAGACATTTATAATGCCTTGTGGGAAAACATCACAGAAGGCTAGGTCATTCTTCTTGGAGGATATCCCCACTGCAAATGAGAATTATTTTTTGTTATCTGGGCATTCTCTTTGCTAGTATCAGTTCTTTGACCTAACACATACAGAATGCCCAACATAATATGAACAGACCTTGCGAGGGCGTGTTTAGGTTTTCCTGTAAACTCGGCTGCTGCCCTATCAAGGGCTTGATTATCACATATAACATAAAATCATTAGCCACAGCTACTTATGGTGGGGATGTGTGGGGCCACATGTCCAGGAGCCCTCTATAAGAGGAGGAAATTACCTTTCTAAGGCGTCTTTTGCGTATTCCCCCTTCATCCTCGACCTCCCCCATATACACAAAGAAGCAGGGCTAACACACTTGGAGAAAACTCTGGGCCATAATATCAAGAAACGGCGTTAAAATTATCGCCGCTTTAGCGGCAGAAAACTGCTGCAAAAGCGGCGATAAGGGGCTTGATAATAAGCCCTTGATAATTCCCATAGAAGCCCATGTTCTGGTGTCAGCATGGGCTTCTATTGGAATTCTCTGCAGCATATTATCAAGTCCATTATCGCCGCTTTAGCGGCAGTTTTCTGCCGCTAAAGCGGCGATAATTTTAACGCCATGCTTGATAATATGCCCCTCTGTCTCTCCAACCTGTTTTACTGTGGTGTTCAATATGGGCCAGACCCGAGACTGAATTCATGAAAGCAATCATACGCGACTGCCTCACATTAGATTTTGCGTTTCAAATCCCGTGGCTGGCTTATTATTGAGACCCTTAAAATGGTGTTCCGTTTTCCGGGGCTTCAGGAACCATCTAGAATTCTTACCCTCCAGAAGTCAGAAGTGAAGGTAGGTTTACACGATGTGCGGGCTGATAAGAGATGCTTAAATGATGTTAGAAAGCCACCGGTTGTTGCATATTTGTCGTACGATCTGCCCAAGGGTTTCCGATCTTACTTGTCCCTGGTGACAAATGTGCAACACCGCTTTGTTTTGACTAGATTCCGGCTGGGCATAGTCCACCACCTTGTGTCTTTCCCACGGAACTTCAAAACAGAGCACTTTGCACTTCATGCTTTTCTGCCAATTACGGGGCTTATTTACAAGCCCTATGCGCCGCTGATACGTCACTTTTCCCCCATATTCAAAGTGACACACCGTCGGTGCAAGGGGCCTGTAAATTAGCCCCTATATCTTTTTTAAACCGATTTTTAATACAAATAATATTGAGAATCACAGAGATGCAAAGCGCTTCTTGAGCACCGTAAGGTCTCCTACAGTGGGGCTCATTTATGAGTCCTTGCGTCACTTTTGCGCCACCGGTGCGTCACTTTATGTGACGCACCAGTGGCGTAAAACATGCGCCATGATGCGCCATATTTACAAAGTGACGCATCTACCTAGATGCGTCACTTTGTAAACCCCTGCGCTACATTATACCTGCGTCAGGTATAATGTATGCAGGGTGGGCGTTCCCACGTAAGTATGCATCGTAGAAGTGACGCAGTGAAATCTACGAGATTTCACTGCGCCACTTCTAGGGTGCAAATGCGTCAATATCTTACGCCTGCCTCACAGTAGGCGTAAGACTGACGCAGGCCCTTTCACATGGGGCTTGCCCCATGTGAAAGGACACATTGCTGGAGTTGCGTCACTTTTGTGACACACTCCAGCAATGCGTCACTTTTGCGCCTACAGATACGTCAGAAATACTGACGTATCTGTGACTCCTTGCGACATGATGCGTCATACTGTAAATATGACGCATCATTGGAGTCGCAGGGAGGGCACAGTGAAAAGTGACGCATCACTGTTTTCACGCAGTGATGCGTCACTTTTCATAAATGAGGCCCAGTGTGTTCAAATGTTGCGTCATGCATATGGTGTGCAATACGTGTTAGGAAAATTATTTCCGATTTTTTTTTTTTTTTTGCATTGTTCAGTTTGTGTGATATGAAGCTTTGAATATATTTTATTGTGTACGTTTATTTTACCACGTATTGTATTTTACCAATTGCTCTTTTATGGATTTTGTTGATTAGTGCCGAAAAGATTTTGAAATAAAACGAGTACTGCATAAATACTTTACGCATTGCCTTTAAGTTAAACTGACTGCTTTTGTACCAAGCTAACAGAGGAATAAACACAGGTTAATTTAGTGGCTTTTATGGTTCACTCTGAAAAGTATTGTGTTTATTATTTGAGTGGTATGTCCACCCACTAAACTAATAGCCCTATTTGTTACCTATGGTGTTATTGTAAAATATGTTGCTGAAAAGTAATTTTTGCAAAATATGTTTTGGAACACATGCTGTCACATGGAACCCTTCACCTTCCAAAGCTGTTAAAACTTTATAAATTGTAATTGCTTTTTGCAGACCGAAATGGCCGCCGCTTTTTCGTGCTTCTTCCCTTTCCTCTATCTTCAACAGCTTTTAGAAAGCCTGCTAGATGTTTTAGCATTACTTGATTTTAAAGAGTTCTGACAGTTTTCAAAATCTTTCTTGATTGTACTCCTGCAAGCGCCTGTATCCCCAGGAGAGGATGTCATCTGATCACTAAAGCCTGCAAAGAGCGTGACAGCTGTAGCTCAAGGTCACAGTTAACTGGAGTACAAAGTGGCTCACTAAAAAAGTCAGTCTGCAATGAACTGCATGGGCCTGATTCACAGAGATAACTTTGTCTTAATCTAGTAGTACCACTGTCTTAATCCCACATTCCATGAGTAAGCCAGTAGCAAAGTAAGTGTAAATCATAGCAAATCTTTGTAAATTAGGGGTCTCATTTATGAAAAGTGACGCATCGCTGCGAGAAAACAGCGATGTGTCACTTTTCAATGCACCCTCCTTGCGACACCAATGATGCATCATATTTGCAGTATGACGCATCATGTCGCAAGGAGTTACAGATAGTATTTCTGACGTATCTGTAGGCGCAAAGTGATGCATTGCTGGAGTGTGTCACAAAAGTGACGCAACTCCAGCAATGGGTCATTACACATGGGCAAGTCCCATGTTAAATGTGCCAGCGTCAGTCTTACACCTGTCATGAGGCAGGTGTACGAAATTGACGCATTTATGTCCAGGAAGTGGCACTGTGAAATCTTATAGATATCACTGCGTCACTTCTACGACCCTTTCTTGCGTCAGAACGCCCCCCTGTATACATTATACCTGGCGCAGGTATAATGTGGCGCAGGGGTGTACAAAGTGACGCATCTACCTAGATGTGTCACTTTGTAAATATGGCGCAGCATGGCGCATGTTTCACACCGCTGGTGCGTCACAAAAAGTGACGCACTGGCGGCGCAAAAGTGACGCAAGGGCCCATCAATAAGCCCCTAGGTCCTTTGCCAACACAAGGGTGTTTGTTGCTCCTTGTCAGAGCACCAAGCAGCTGAAACCAGTAGTACTACACTACACTCAGGGCCAGATTTATCATAGTACTGTGTTGCCCCTGCATCACACATGGTGTCACAAGGGCAATAAAATACTAAACTCAGATTTACCAAGCAACGCAAGGCCCTGCATTGCTCGGTAAATCTGGAGTAATGCAGGGCAATGCAAGTCACTGCCTTGCGTTACTGTACACTGAAAAGGCGTTCCATGGGTGGAGTGTCCCATGCATCCACCCATGGATTTTGGTGCATCCCCCGATTTACCAAGACTGGTAAACCCAGGAACACATCAAAAACCTATGCCTTTCCAACGGAAATATCTTTATTTCTCCTAGTTAATTCCTCATTCTCAATGTGCTACATTCTGCAGCACACTTGAAAGGAGGAAAAAGCCTCGAACACTTTCCTGCACAAAACCAATACTGCCTGCAGCGCAGGCACCCTGGCACCATGACGCAAGGGTGACTGCATTGGCACTAGGCAGCAGATTGTGCGCCTGCAGAGAGCAGGAATGCACCATAAATTGGTAAATATGGAGCATTTCTGCCCTCTCCCTTTCATGCAACGCAAGTCTTGCTGCGTTGCATTGCGTAAAAGATTGAGAAATCTAGACCACTGTCTCACAGAACACATTTTTGGCCCAATAATAAGACTTGGGTACTGCCAGCAAATTTTATGAAGGAGAGTTTTTTTTTAATCTTTGCAAATTTTACTGAGCCTTTACAATTTTGTGACATTTGCAAAGTTTTTAAATTTGCAAATTGTGCATAGAAAAAATCTGCAAAAGCTTGCAGAGAAAAGTTTTACCAATATTTTCTAGATTGTCTGAGTTCTTGTAGAATGATAATGATCTGGCAGTGATATGGAAAAAAAATTCAATTTGAGAAGATAAAATTGGCATCTTTGCAAAATAGGGAAAGCGGATTCGCTGACATAGCAAAAAATCTTTCCCCAAACCTACTAATGTTGTCCAAAATCTTAGCTAATTAAAGAGTGATCCTATTTGCACTGTGTTCTCATGCAGTATAATGGCAGCAGACTGTTTTGTTATTTATTACACATGCATCTGTATTTCTGGAAACTGGTGGGACTGGAGCTGGTTTTTCCACACTGATTCCCATTTATGTTTTGCCAGTTTCCCCAGAGTTGGCCTCTATCCTCCTGCAGGCTTGGTGAGGCTGCAGAAGCTGAGATAGTAGGTTTCTGTCAATTGATACTCCTACAGTGCTGTGAGTGGGGGAAAAAATAAGGCCTAGAACCAAATGCCAACGTGTAGTTTCCACACTTGCGGGAAGAAACTGCAGCTCCTCCGCAATGGCGGACAAGCGTAGTCCAACTAGCTCACAGCCAGCAGCTGAAAAATAAAATGTTATTTTATTATCGTTTAATTTTTTAGCTGCTGGCTGAGCCAGTGTGTACAAGGAGGGGTGGGGTCAGGCCATGGGAGTGTTAGGTGTACTTTTAAGTGCGCTTGTCTTATTCGCTGGCTGTCTTAGGCCGGAAAAACTGACATGCACACTTAGGTTTCTCCAACCCAGCTGTTTGGGTCAGACAAAGCACAGACTCCCTGTGCCTGAGGGAGCATTAATCCAGCCTGCTCAGGCCAATCCCCACGCTGTTCTCATGCTTGAGAGCAATGCGGGGATTAGATGGGTAGTCTGTGATGCTTTCCCAGGGACTGCTGGGTTCAGAAACTAGAAGCCCAGGAGTGCAAGGCGGCTGGCAGCACCAAGTAAGTCTTTTAATTGTTTTTTTATTAAACCCCCCGCTGCGCCCTCCACCCGCGTGCTTGCTCGCCCTTCCGCACCGCCTACACTCACTCTTTATCTGTGTCAGCCATCAGTGGAGAATAGTCCCTTTGCCCTAATGTTGTGAGTCCCTTCAGCTCCTCATGCTTCAAAAGGTGAGCCAGGGAGGTGAAGGGGCCTTGTTAGACTTTGTTGGTGGTCACCGGGTAAGAGGTACACAGTGAGGAGAACATTCAGGTACCCCAGCTGCCAAGTGGCACTTGTTATGTTCGAAAAGGGTTATGTTGAACTTCTATAATGAACACTTCAGGAACTTGGCAGTTTTTAAGACAATTTCTAGATAATTTGCATTTTGCAGAATGGGTAATTATTGATATTCATTTCATTGCATTAAGATTATTGTTTTGTAAGTCTCTCTATTTAGAGTCACCTGAAGTCTCACACATGTGATTGTAATGTCACACAGAAGGTCAATGAAAACATGAAAATGTCACACATTTACAAAAGGAAAACTGTAGGAAAGTCTTAACCCAGCTCCAGAGTGACACTGTTTATACTCCCTTTTTCACCAGTTACTCCCAATTTCAAAGAATGCACTAGTTTTTTATAAAATATTTTCTCGCTTGTAATTGCCATGGTAACGAGAAATGTCTATTTCAGTATATGTATTGCAAGATTGTGCTTTGAACTCTTCATAGCTGAATGATGTGCCAGGTCCCCTCATAGCGCCTTGCCTTTCCCAATGTAGTGATTCCACAGGTGTGAAGCACTGTCCTACATTATCCAGACCAGAATGGGGAACACCGTACAAACCTCTCCTTTCATTCCTTCCAAGCTGAACCCATGCCACATATGCCACACAAGGGTAGACACCCTTAGCGAGACAACCCAGCGAGCGGGAATGTCGTGCTGCAACACAGCTTCTCAGGTTGTACCAACCACTTGATCCAGGTATTTTTGAGATGCTGGAGAAGAGTATGAGGAGGACTCTAAATACAATATTGAAGAGGAAGGCATTTTGAGGAGGAAGAACAATTATTTAAGAGTGTAAAATAGCTGCTGGGTATTTTAGGTACATGATCAATGGAGGGATCTTTAGAAGGGGCTTTTGGGAGAACTATGGTAATTATTTACTGATAACGGACTGTCGATATGCTTTTCTAGATTATGGAAGACGCAGAGATTGACAACAGGGTCTTCTGAATTTCTTCAGTTTAAAGCTAAGTAGGTACATCAGTTATTTGACAAATGGTAATAGTGCACAGGTTGTGTACAAAGGAGGGGACTGTAACATCTGGATTGATTTGTGTAGTAGTACACACCTACCAGGGACCAATCTAAATAGCTGAGTGTCTATGTCATTTGTGTGACCAGGTAGTATCCCAAGTGGATTTATAGCCTTGTGTACAAGGGTGCCAAACGGTGCTTCCTAGGAGGTTGTGCACCTTTAATCTGGAGGGAGCCACTTAGGATATGCTGAAGGTGGAGAGGGACCTTGTGAGGGTGAAAGGTTATTTTCCCACAGGAGTTGGAAGTGTGCCTAAATTGCCTGTGAGTGCAAAGGTGATTCTGTGCTCCAATGGATGCGACTTGAGGCTATGGCGAGAATGTTGAAACAGAAAGTGGAGAGGGTGTGGCCAAACGGCTAGGGCGGTCTAACTCAAATCTGGGGAACCAGGTTCGAGTCTCGGCAACGACGTTCAACATCCTGTGATTCTGAGCAAATCATATAATCTCCCCGAGCCTAACAAAAAGGAACATGTCCCCATGTAAGGCAACTGGTGCTCTTGTAAAGCTCTCTGATGCAGTCAGGTTTGCGCTATATAAAACTCAGAAAAAATAATCTTGGTGGTGGGAGCCGATGTTTGTGGGATGGGGCTTATTTTATATTATTAGACTCTGGCTCAGAGCAAAAGACAGAAAAGCGGAAAAGAAGGAGGAAAACAAAGATGAGAAAACAGTGACAGAGGGCGGAAGCAGAAATGAAAATAACTTGTAAGAGTGAGGTCAGGTGACAGGTAGTGTAGGGGGAGGAGGAAAAGGGCAGGGGGTGGAATTAAGACCAGACAAGCTTGCTTTGTCAGCAACCTAACATTCAGCAGTACTGGTGGAGGACTCCTAGGCAAAACCCTGGACATCTGCTCAGGTCTCAACACAGCAGTTTGGTAATTGAGATTTTTTTTCTGAAAACTCGATCAACTTGAATTATTTTTTATGTAGCTTAGTGACGTGCAGATCGCCAGAGATGTAGTCAGTAATGGTGCTTTCATTCACGTTCACAGGGAGTTTAGAAAAAACACATTGAATTACAAGGACTTCTCAAATATAAAAGCAGACCATGGAGCAAGGGGACTTGTTCAAGAGTTTCAAGCATTGCCTTCCCATACTCTGGATTGATAATACATTTAAAATGTAATCCCATCCTGCTCAGTAAATGAAAGTAGTTTATTTAAGCTTCCTATGGTTGATTTGAACTGAGTGATGACCTGGATATATTTTTTATCAACCTTCTTCTAGGCTGGATCACCAAAATGGACACAGCCATGAAAGACACTTTCCACTGGTTGTGCCATGGGTGAGTTAGATAAAGCAATGCCTGCTGTACACCAATATTCATGACTGTATCTTAAAAGAAAAAGTATTCAAGTACTTAAGGGGGGGGGGGGTGCTACACTTATAACAAGGAGGTGGTTTACGCCAGGTGGCCTTCTTTGACATCATAAACTGCAGAGTGAAGTCTTGAGTGGTTTATCCAGATATTTGATAGCCCTAATGTGGAATATTTGGTTATTAATGTTGGGTAGGGCTGTGGTATTAACATGTTATTCTTGTCATCACTAATCCTTCCATCGCCTTCCTCTTTGGGAGCCCAATGGAGATGAAACGGCTCACACTCAACTACTGACCACGCACCAGATTCACAAAACCATTTAATGATAGAAGGTTTCTGGCCAAAATGGCTCCATATCTGTCAGGTATCCAGAAAAGAAATCCTGGCATGTGTGTAAACCTTTGCTATTGTTAATTATATGCCATGATTGTATAGGGTTGTGCAGTATTAAACTCCAAGGCATGGTTTGAGAGTTTGTGAACACGCACAAGCTTGTGAGTCTGTGGACATTCACAAATTCTCCTCCGCTCCCTTCTTATCTTGCAAATGGTTTGATATTTACTCTTTCGAAGGGCTGAAGTATTTCCCCATCCAAGGCGGGAATGGGGAAGAGACCACCCCCAAACATTATTGTGCTGTTGGGGAAACGGTCCTGTGGAGAAAAAGAAATGAAAATACAGAGGTCTGCCTTTTCCCAGTGCGGTGTGCAGGGTAGAGCTCTGCACTGGGGAGATACCAGATGTTGCATGGCATGCCCAATAGAATTCTTGGAAAGGAGCGGTGGGTGCAGCTTTGCAGATGAGCTAACTAGAATTTTTGTTACAAAAGTCCTTCATTTATATACCTGTGCAGGGGTACAAATATGGATGTAAATATATTATTTTTACTTTTGTGTATCGGACATATATTTGTTTTTTCTTGGTGGCTCCAACCCCTCTTAAAATCTGGAAGTTGGAAGACTTGTAGGCACCAACAAGTCAAATTGTTTCCATCACAAACCTCATATAGTCATTCGCCATGTGTTTTACTCCTCATACCCCTGAACACTTGCACAAGAGGTGTTTCACCGCACATAAATGCATTAACATCAATCTGCGAGGACATTGGTCAGGAAGACAAAGGTTCCGGTTATTAATCAAATCAAATAAAATCAGGTGTTTGTTAAGCGCGACTACTCACCCGTAAGGGTCTCAAGGCGCTGGGGGGGGGTTTGCAGGTTCCAGTCCATCAAGGAGGCGGTCTGTCGAAGAACCAGGTTTTGAGGTTTCTTGTGAAGATGGGAAGCGATGTTATCTGTCTGAGGTGGAGCAGAAGGTCATTCCAGGCTCTGGCCGCGTGGAAGGAGAAGGTGCGTTCTCCAGATCAGGTCTTTCTGGTGCGGGGGACCATGGCGTAGGAGATCTGGGCTGATCGTAGGGTCCTTTGGGGTGCGTGGAATTTGAGTCGGCTATTCAGGTATGCTGGTCCGGTGTCGTGGAGGTCCTTGCGAGCGTGGGTTAGCATCTTGAAGGTGACTCTCGCTTCGGTGGGGAGCCAGTGGAGTGTCCACAGGTGCTGGGAGATGTGGCAGTGTCTTGGCAGGTTGAGGACCTGTCTTGTAGCGGCGTTTTGGATGTTCTGTAGCTTGCGGGTGAGGTTTTTGTTTATTCCGGCATAGAGTGCATTGCCGTAGTCGAGCCTGCTGGTGACCAGGGCGTGAGTGACGGTCTTTCTGTGTTCGAGGGGGATCCATTTGAAGGTCTTATGTAGGAGGCGGAGGGTGTGGAAGCAGGAGGACGAGACGGAGTTGATCTGGCGGTCCATTTTGAGCTCTGAGTCCAGGATGATTCCCAGGTTGCGTGCGTGGTCTGTGGGGGTGGGCGGGCTTCCGAGGGCAGGGGGCCACCAGGTGTCGTTCCAGGCATCTGGGTTTGGGCCCATGATGAGTACTTCCGTTTTGTTGGTGTTTAGTTGTAGGCAGCTGTTTTTCATCCATTTGGCGACGGCTTCCATGCCTTCTCAAAAGTTGTGTCTGGCGGTGTTGGGTTCGTTGGATAGAGAGAGGATGAGTTGGGTGTCGTATGAAAAAATGTTGAGTCCATAGGTTCTGACGATGGGAGCGAGCGGAGCCATGTAGACGTTGAAGAGCGTAGAGCTAAGGGAGGACCCCTGGGGGACTCTGCAGGTGGTAGGTGTAGGGTCCGAGAGGAAAGGGAGGAGTCTGACCCGCTCCGTTCTGCCATAGAGGAAGGAGCGGATCCAGTTGAGGGCCTAGTCTTGGATTCCTGCGTCGTGGAGTCTGCGTATTAGGGTGCGGTGAGAGACTGTTTCGAACGCCGCTGAGAGGTTGAGGAGGATGAGGGCTGCTGTTTCTCCTTTGTCCATTAAGGTATGGATGTCATCTGTTGTGGCAAGGAGGGCGGTTTCCGTACTGTGTTTTTTTCTGAAGCCGGATTGGGAGCTGTTGAGGATGTTGCGCTCTTTGATGAATGTGGCGAGTTGGCTGTTGATGGCTTTCTCGATGACTTTCGCTGGGAACGGGAGCAAGGAGATGGATCTATAGTTTCTGAGGTCGGTGGGGTCCGCCGAGGGTTTCTTCAGGAGGGGGTTGATCTCAGCGTGTTTCCAGTCGTCGGGGAACGAGGCGGTTGCCAGGGAGCGGTTGATGGTGTGGCAGAGCATGGGTGCGATGGTGTCGGCAGCTCTGTTTAAAATGTGGTGGGGGCAGGGGTCCGTGGGGGCCCTGGAGTTCATTGACTTCATCGTCTTCAGTGTGTCTTCGTGGTGAGGGCTGTCCAGTTGTCGATCGCTGGCTTCAGGTTGTCAGGGGGGGGGTTGGTGAGGGTTCAGTGTGTTGGTTGTCTTCGTCAAAGTTGTCATAGATGCTCTTGATTTTGTGGTGAAAAAAGGTGCTGAGTTTGTCGCAGAGGTCTTGTGAGGGAGGGATGTCGGTGGACTCGCTGGTGGGTTGGGCAGACTCCTTGATGATGTTGAAGAGTTCTTTGCTGTTGTGTGCATGAGTGGAGATTCAGTCTTCAATCGCTTTTGTCCTCGTTTTTCTGATGAGTTGGTGGTGGGCGTTGGTGGCGGCTCTGAAGTTGTTGTAGGCTTCTGTGGATTTGGTGGTCCTTCAGGTCTTTTCGAGGCGGCGGCGGGTGCATCTCGACTCTCGAAGTTCGGTGGTGAACCATCTAGCTTTCTTGGCGTGGGTGGTGTTGGTTTTCTTGAGGGTGGGCTATGGTGTTGGTGCTGTCGGAGATCCATCTGTGCATGGTTTGGGCTGCGGTGTTGGCGTCGTCGTTTTCAGCAATGGTTGGGGTGGAGTTGCTGAGTGATGAGGTTAGATGGTCGTCGGTGATTCTATTCCAGTTTCTTCCTGGGAGCAGGTGCTGGTGTCTGTGGATGGTGGGTGTTCTGAAGGTGAAGTGGATGCATCGATGGTCACTCCATGGGAGTTCGGTGGTGTGGCTGAAGGTGATGGAGTTTCCTGTTGTGAAGAGGGGGTCGAGGGTTTGTCCTGCTGAGTGCGTGGGTTCGGTCACGATCTGGCGGAGTCCAATGTTGTGGAGGTTGTCCAGGAGGAATGTCGTGCTGCGGTCCAGTTGGTTGTCGAGGTGGAAGTTGAGGTCTCCCAGTAGGGTGTAGTTGGTGGACGCGATAGCATGCAGCGAGATGATGTCCGTGATGGAGTTGGAGAAAAGTCCGCGGAGTCCAGGGGGTCGGTATATGAGGGTTCCTCGGAGCGTGGAGGTAGGGCTTGCCAGTATCTTAAAGTGAAGGTGTTCCATCAGGTCTGTGGGCTCATCGTGGAGTGTGCTCAGACAGAGGGCGGATTTGTGGACGATGGCGATTCCTCCTCCCGGGCGGGTGGGGCAGTCCTTCCTGGAGATCTTGTATCCTTGAGGAATGGCAATGGCGATGTCCCGTCCCGAGGTGGTGTTGGTCCAGGTTTCGGTAAAGAATGCTACGTCTGGGGTAGTGCTGTCGAGGAGGTCCCAGATTTCAGTGGCGTGCTGGGGAAGGGATCGGACGTTGAGGAGGATGCATTGCAGGGTCTTCGGTTAGGTTGTGTTCTTGCGGTCGGATTGCGCTGGGTCAGTGGTCTTGGCGGTGCTGCAGGTGTGCCGGCAGCGGTGACAGCTGAAGGGTCCGTGGGTTTCGGCTGGTGATGCTAGCTTGCAGTTGTTGTTGCGGCCTGGGTTGAGAGCGTGGACTACCACTGGGTCATAGCGTTGGTGGTGCAGAGCAGGGGCGGTGGGTGAGATTTTAAAGTGGTTGGGCGCAAACGAATTAGCATACAGCACTGTAGCGAGCGAGCGTAGCGAGCGAGGCCGAACCCCAAAAGGGGGGTTTGGGGGGGTTCCCCCCCCCCAAGAAAATTTTGAAAAAAAAGAAGAAAAATCGTGCATTTTCAAGCAAATTTGAGAAAGCAGGAAGGTTAATAAAGCAATTGTGAAAGTGCAGTTATTACATTAATAGATGGCATAACATAGGTAGCTGCTTATTCAGTATTACCACAGAGCTTCATACATTCTGTCCTATTATGCTCAGGTGCTGAATTCAGACTATAAGACTCATGGAAATCTCAGCTCTAAGAGTAGAAGAAGTTGCACAGCAGTGTAATGGTTGCCAGGCTCGTTCCGCAGGAGCGTCAGGAACTTGAAGAAAAGTCCACAGTCTTCCCCTACGGCCTTCCGACTCTATTAGACTCTAGAGTAACGAATGGCACGCAAGGGGAAAACAGGGAAACAAAACAAGGAAAGGCGGGGGAAGAAAAACAGTCTGACAACATACTGAATATTAGACTCTAGAGTAACGAATGGCAAGCAAGGGGAAAACAGGGAAACAAAACAAGGAAAGGCGGGGGAAGAAAAACAGTCTTACAATATACTGAATATAAAAGAGGCAGCGCAATGCGCTGTTACCGTGATTCTGGTTGAGCTGAACTTTGTACACACACTTCACATAGGTCCACGCAAGTACCCCAAATATAAATGGTATAAAGCAGTGTTTCCCAAACTGTGGTCCGCGGACCCCCAGGGGTCCGTGACACATTCCCAGGGGGTCCTCAGGCAGTAATTTTAAAAGCACAAAAAAGTTCCTTGTAGAATCAGCAGTTTTCCAGCAACAATAAAAGTGTCAAGATTACGTCGGTGATTAATGTACCTGCTGGAGAGAGATGAGAGTTGTGTCAAGTGGCAGCTTTGACTTATCTAATGTAGCACAGAGGGTTAATATGCCTACTGCAAAGAACGTGTACCATGCATTTTGAAAAACATTTTTTATGTGCCTAGGTTAGTGGGTTACTGCTTTAGTCACAGATTCTTTTGTTACTGTGCAGTTCATAAGTGACAATAGTAATCTAGCACAGTGACCTATAAACTGTCATCAAAGAGCTGCTTGCAAGCTGCATGATACAAGTTAGAAACATATGTTTGTTTCAAGTCTTTCATTATCCTAATCCTGCTAAAAAGGTTTATTTGGGTGGCAATACATTTTTATTGTTAAAGTCAATGCTAACCACTGTTATGTTCTGAATCCTGAGTTTGTGCTTCTCCAGACCAAGCACTCTTTAAAAATGCCTACCAGTATGAATAACATGTGAATCCTACACCCTGTAGTCGCATTTGCCTTATGTAACATTTTCTATACACTGATTTACACGTATGAATCATTGTCTCCATGGGGCAGATTTGCAAGGAAATTGACTGTGTGTGTCGCAAGCCATTTGGCTGCGCCGCACTGAGTCACTTTCGAAGCACAGGGATGCGACATATTTACAACAATATGTTGCATCTCTGTGCTTCCCCCTGTGCTGGCGCACAAACTGCTGCCATGCGCCTGCACAGGCACATTTGCACCATGGTGCAAGGATGCCTGTGTCGTGGGGAGATTGTTTACATGCAGGAAGGGTTACTTCCTGCACATAAACAATCAGAAATGGCGTTTTTCAACTTCTAAGTGTGCTGCATTAGCACACATAGAACTTGCAAAACGTCATTGTTTTACTGATTGTTTATGTGCAGGAAGGGACACCTTCCTGTACATAAACAATCACCAGAGGTAATATCCTGTTTCTATGCGTGCTGCAGAATGCAACATGCATAGAAAGAGGAGAAATTAATACATTTCTCCAAGTTGCCCCTCCCTACGCCTCCCCTGGGGTGGCGTAGCATTCAGACACATTTCCAGATTCACGATTCCTCGCAAATCTGGAAATGTGTCTGGTTCCATGGGTTATGTGTGGGAACACCCACAGCAACACTCATGGAACGTCCCTTTCACGTAAAGTGCTGTGTGCAATTGGGCCATATTTACAAGACCATGAAAAGTCACGCAGGGTTGCTTTTCCTGCCTTGGAAATATGGGGCACTAAAATGCGTCACCGGTGCATCACTTTTTGCGACGCACCTGTGGCGCAAGGGGCTTGTAAATCTGCCCCTATATGTGTGTGATTTAAGGTGCTCTGACATCCTTCAATGGTATGAGAGATGTTATAAAACAAATTAAATACATGTGACAGAGGGGCTATGGAGAGATGAGAGGCACTGTTGGAGGAGGATAATATGGGAATCATTGAATAACCCCAACAAAGATTGTCATATCCTGGTGCATAGTAAGGTCATCATTTACTACTCTTTAAAAGCTGATACAATTCAATATATAATGATAAATTTGTTGTAGACTGCACCATTGTTTCCTAAATTGTCTTGGGGGGAGAGCCTCCCAAAGCCCCCTTTGTAGTGGTCAGGCGCACTCACTGCACTAGGTGTGCACTGTATGGGGACTGGTCTGAAAACATTTGCCAGGGCTGCTTTGGGTTTCCAGTCTGGCCCTGGCAGGAGTCTCATACTGCGAAATAAAACCAACCATTTAAAAGTTAGTCATGGAGATGCAGCGCTAACCCTCCTGTTTTTTGCAAATTCTTTCAATATAAAATACTAAAATCCTTAGGAATTCGAGTATCCGTTTTGTGTGCACACGTGTGTTTATTGTTTTCGAATTACTGTTTTAATGTTTGAAATTTAAGTCATACAAATTGCTTGGGGGTCCCCGGCTTCCAGTGGTGACTCAATTGGGGTCCTCAGGAGTAAACAGTTTGGGAACCACTGGTATAAAGGTTTTCGCAATTTGCCAAGGGGAAAGGTTTGATAGGCAACACAAGCAACGAATCGTTCACCCGGCGGGAGACAGGTCCGGCCAGTGAACAAAGGTGAGCAAATCTGTGTAGTCTCCAAATAGAACAAACACTACAAAACTTTTAAAAACAGAGATAACAATGCATTTCTTACCTCAATCAGAATTTTTTGTATTCAAACAAGTAGCAGCATTCCCTTTTTGTAGATGAAATCCGCACGTCTCTCTTTCAGTGTAGCAAACTTGTCAATTACTTTCATGTTGAAGTCCGGTATCTTTTGGACTAGCTTGCTCTCTACAGATAGCATCGCCAAAGCATTTAGTCTTTCCTCTAGCATGGTGTTCCTGAGGAATGTCTTTATGCGCTTTAAGGCTGAAAAACATCGTTCAGCTTCTACTGTTGTCATTGGAGTCGTAATCACAATTTTTAGTAAAGTCACTGTCTCTGTAAGTGAGTTTTCCATATGCAGTTTATGAATTAAACTCAGCAAAGTCAAGGCGCTTGTGGCCTTCCGGTACACAGGCATTCCGTAGAGTACAGTTAACTCAGTTCTCAGCTGCTCTTTTTTGAGCATAGGATATGCTTCCACAGCCTGATTCAGAGCACGCTCAGGGAAGGATTCATCATATTGTGCAAACTCTTTACTTTGCAATAAAGTCGCACTCACCAAATGTTTTGAGAACGAAAATCGTTCTTTCGCCTGCACAATTACAATGTCACATATCTCCTTTCCAATTCGAACCAGAGAGGTGATGTTTTGTCTGCGGTTTGCAAAAACAGAATGCTCCGGCAGTTTGCTCTCTAAATCTTCAACCCCATCTCTCACTTTCATAATCTGTTGTACAAATGCAGATGTATTGGCTTTCACAGAGACAGTATCTAGGTCTTTTCTTTGCAACTGATCGTATAACACATCAACAGGAATCATTATGTCATGAAATAAAAACAGTAAGAACTGAAACTCTTTGTCTTGTAGTGTTCTAATAAAGCCATGGGCTTCATTCTGACTTGTGTGATCAAAGTCTGCTCTGGATGCTATGGCGACAAAACATTTCTCAAGGCCCTCCCTCTGTTCAAAGATTAAGTTGACTGTACGAATGTGAAAGTTCCAACGAGTTGAGGATCCCCTTGGTACGCTTTTGTCCACAATCTCATGAAGGGCTTCTGTTCTTTTGGGGGAACGTGTGAAGAATGCTGCTATGCCTCCGATATCCTGAAAGAAAACTCGTGTCTCTCTGATCTTTGATACCGCCTGTTGCATAATAAGATTGAGTTGGTGGGCGTAACAGTGCACAAAATGAGCATTAGGGTACACATCTCGAATTCTCTTCTGAACTCCACTAAGGCTCCCACTCATTACGGATGCACCGTCATAGCTTTGTGCGATAAGTTTTTGTTTTTGAGGCAGGTCCGGGAAAATTAAGTCCAGTTGACACAGTATTGCTTCAGTGATGGTTGCTGCACTAGAGTCACTTAAATGCGTGAAGCCATAAAATCTTTCCACAATGTTTCTGTCACTGTCAAGGTACCGAAACACTAACACGGACTGTGTTTGAGTGGACACATCAGTGGTGTCATCAGCCTGAATAGCCACAAAGTCTGTGTTTCGCAACTCTTGCACAATATGGCTTCTTATAATTTCGAGCATACAGTCAAGGAGTTCATTTTGTATTGTATTAGAGGTGCCCTTAAAGACTGTAGCATGTGCTAAATGTCTTTCCAAATCCTGGTCTATGGTTGACATTAAATCCACTAGGCCTCGGAAGATCCCAGGTTTTGAGGAAGTTTCCGATTCATCATGGCCTCGCAATGCCAGTTCGAAAGCACCACAGAAACGAATGCAATCAATGATCTTGGATAGATTTTGTCTGTTCTTATCCACAGCTTCATTGTGTTTTTGAATGGATTTGCGATACGCATCATTTATCTGCTGCTCAATTGGTGCGTCTTCCCCCAACATTCCCAGTCTTGTCAGGTTTTCCAGATGATTTCTTGTGAGCGCATGCTTCTTTATTTTTTCAGCGATGTGCTTCAGGTCGACCATTTCTTGCCGTGTCCAAGAAAAGTCACCGCCAAACAGCAAGCAGGGGAAGCAGAACAGAGAATTGCGTATAGGGCAGCCTGTAAGCCAATCAGCTTTTGTGTACCAGGCATTTGAGAATGTACGTTTTGACATTTTTCCTCTGTCCTGGGTAGTTTGCTGTAGGTTTATTTCAGGCTGATGAGGTCCCAATTCTTTTAACTTCAGTTTTTGTTCAAGTGGCCGTGACTGGAATGACTTTGTAATCAGCTCTTGTACTGTATTCATGATGGGGTGTCGGGTGTTGCTGGCCTTACCAATATATATATATATATATATATATTAAAGAAACCTGTCAATAATCAAAGTACAACGTATAAGGTGCAGTGCAATAATATCAAATTTCAGTATAAATACATTATACATATATATTGTGCATTATCCTAATACATCTCAAATGACTGCTAAAAATAGAGCCGTACTGCTTCCTGCCTCTCTGTGCCATAGTGTTGCTGGAGGCACTGAAAGACACTGCTTGAGGGCCTTGAGAGTGACCACATGACATACATGCTCTAACTACGATGTAAAAAAATATATAGCATCAGTTGCCTTACCTTTAACACTGGTGTTTGCTGGGTTGTAGCCGGGGTCGGGTGAGAGAGCAGCAAAGGAGGTTGGGGTCCTCTTGTTGTTTGCTGGAAAATTGCCCCAAAATGCGGTAATGTTTCAGGTTGTCAGGTGCTGAAAATGAAAAGATAACAATTTATTTTTGAAACAGTAGGGTAATGAAACAAAGACTGTGGGGAAAAAACATAACGCTCCAATTTTTTCCTAGACATCAGATGAGGTTCAGGCTTGATGAACACACGGGACAGGACACTGTTGCTTCCTGCAGACGTATTTACTTAGATTTGATTGTGACTATCCCTCCAAAGCCGCGTGATTTTGCTCACAATTCTTTTCTGGAAGTACTGATTTTGGATATAATCACTTAGTCCCTAATAGTGAATGATGATCTGGACATTATTTGGCTTCTAACACACAAAACTTGTCTCTGTCCTGATGATTACGCTTTTACTGTTAGGGTCGAAACACCATCAACACTTTACTGGCATTTAGGAAGGGATTCATACCCACATTTTTATTCAATTTTTTCCATTTTTATTTAAGGATTATTGGATGACACTGTAACCCTATTGCCATCTTTCTTTGTTTTGTGAAACATTTTTTAATGTCCAAAAAGTTTTTGGTTTGTGTAATATATTGAGCAATAAGTATTCATGTATTTTACAGTCTCTGTTGTGTTTTTTTTGTAAAACTTATTTACAAAAATAATGTAAAAACCACGAATTCTTGTGTGGGCACCTTATATATTTGTTTGCAATATTTCTTTTGTGATTCATGTATTTGTATTCACTGTATTGATTGTCTTTAATGTGAAATTGTTACTTTTCCTGGCACCATTGTTGTTCACATACTTTAGACCTTAGAATGGCATCCTAGCCTTGTATCCTGCCAATCGTCAGTACGACCTAAGAGGAAGCTGACTCAGGAGCGCACCGCAAATGAGGACAGCTGGTATTAGTCACTAATGAAGTCTGAGCAGAGGATGAATGGATGGGACCAGCATCTAAAAATCCAAAGAGCTTGTAACTCAACAGAAGCGAGGATGGGTAATATGCAGAAGAAGTGCGGCAACATGGCCAAGGTACTAGAAACAGAAAAATGCAATATACATTAGCATATGCCTCTAAAGAAGAACCATTTGTGAGTTAGGGCTTCCTGACATTTCTTATAGACTGATTGAAGTTACTTAGAGTTATACTTATCTCACATCTACAATAACTAGATTTATGTGTGTCCTGAAGTGTGCTTCGACAATCAACAGGATCTGAGTAAATGACTCTTAAGACTCAGAGTTCTCCAGAAAGTACTACAACAAAAGTACACCAGTTCACAATCTTAAACCGCTCAATGATGATCCTTATAAGGGCAACAAGAAGCTGAATGTCCAGAAAGTCAAAGATAGACAAGCCAGCTGAAAATTAGGGCCTTTGTGGATGTTTGCGGACCACAAAAGACCAACCAGTAGGACCGCTCCTAGGGAAGATATTTTGAAAAGCAGTTGCAGGGACCGTTGATGAATCATGATGTGGAACTGAAAAGAATGCCCACCAAATCTAATGTTGCTTTGAAGGGCCCTGAAGTCACCAGAAGGAAAAGGCTGATGATTGTGTTTAAATGTCTCCATCTCAATGTCAGTCATGATCCTGCAACAACCAATCCTTTGCAATGGGAATTCCTGCTCCAAAGTCCTCTCTGATGATACATGCATAGCGATCCTGAGTGAATATATACCTCAGCGCCTATTTCCCTGCAGTAGTGGCTATCTCCACAGAAGAAAGTTAAAGACTTTGGAAGGCAGCGGCAGCCTGTTTGTTTAATGGTGTTGCCCAATGTGCTCTGTCCAGAAGATCTGCTTCTCAAGCCGAGATCAAAACACCCACTTCCCAAGCCTTTGAGAGGAATATTTTGCAAAAGAAACCTTGAATGGCTACGCACAATCTCAATTATAGTACTTCTTGATTAAGTGGAAGATCAGCCTTTACCCACCTCTAATACTGCCACGGCAAAAAGACTTATGAAATACCTGGCAGAGGAGGCAATATAGTAAGAATTCCTTTACTCTTTTATTTGTTCCACAGACATAAACAAATGAACTTCCCTTTTGCACATTCAACTTGGAATCCTCATCCTCCTCTACTACTCCGTTTACTTCACACAGAAGCTCCTTAGATGTGAGAATGCTATTTTCCATGATGCTATGATCTACACATTGACCCGTCAGCCAGCTAGTCCTTGGCCACCACTATTATATTACTTTTTTATATTAAAACCCAAATAAATACATACCTTGTGGACAAGCTTTCAATGGCTGGCCCAGAAAGGAGATAGCGAGTAAAACAAAGGAATGGAGAAACCTTCCTAAGATATCTGCCTTGCCACTCTTGTGAGCATGCACCACAGAAACGTGACGCACATCAGGCAGAAGAACATCGCTCTAATGAACTAGGGGGTGGGGGTCTCAACAGTATATCAGGAAAAAGTGTACAGTAAAATTCTACATACACTGCTCAATTCTGAGATGCCCCTAAATACACCGTTCACGTAATTTGGTGAAACAAATAAACTGCGTACTTTCTGGTGCAGCCTTTTTTCTCTGCCACACCTAAACAAAGGCCAAGCAATGCACCAATCTAATCAAATCATATGAGGAACCTGAAACGCTGCCTCCTTCCCTTGTCAATGCCTCTTCCCATTCTGTAGCTCTCTTCTGATCAAACGCTGCAGAGGTATTTTCAACAATAACTTTACAAATTCAGAATCGTTCGCAGCATATTTCATTATAGCAGGAAAAATGCCCTGGCTCTGTCTTCCATTTCTGCTGCCCACTTCGGGAAAAGCTTTGGGGTGACTATCGCTCAAATAATAAATCCTGCAGTAAATATAAAGAATAGATACTGTCAGCATTCCTCACTGAGATTTATTATAGCTTTGTTACACCACTGAATCCATAGATTGTCTTGGGGACAGTGGGACGTCATGGAAAGGGGTTCAGGTAACTGTTAGTCCGAAACAATAAAGTTTTACAAAATCCAATATGCATTGACAAAGCCAATAGATTTACAAAGTCAAAAGGCTGGCAGCATAAGTCGGACCAGCTATCTGTGCCAATGCTTGTTTTGCTTACTGTCAGGGACGTGGAGCAGCAGAGGAATGTGTAGGTAAAGAACACTGTGGTATGAAACTGAAACTTATCAGGAGCAAGAGCTGGACTGCAACAGAAGCGTGTTCTGTACTTGAGAAAGACACGAGCCGACTTTGAAACATCATCTGCGAAACTTGTTACTAAACAACTGTTCACAACCACTCGTGTTACAACAGCGTTGCGGGGGGGTAGTGCTTTCCATTGAATGGGTAAGATCTCCTTCGGCCCCTGAACACTGTGAGCTTAAACTCCACGTTGTGTGACACCCACGTGTAACGACGACAGGAAAAACAAACAAACATCACTTTCCTTTCTCGAGTGCAGGCTTCTTAATCGATGCTATGCAAACATTGTTAAACATAACCCCCCCCCCCCAACGCTGATTTCAGTGCTTGAAATTGAAAAATAGAAGTGCAGGTACTCTGTACCAGAGTACCTGCTTGTTTCTGAGAAGTACCGGCCCATTTAAGCACTGGATTTAACATATCACATTTTCTACGGGTGCTAGAGGGCGCCTATTACTTTTTTCTGTTACTTATAAGGTTACTTTTGCAACCAATGTCTACCGTGCTCACTGTTTTGTGTGTGCTTATATCCACCCCACACCCGCTTCGTTACCCTCTATCTTTTTTTTTTTTTTACTTTAAATGGCCTTGGTTTCTCCTGCCTTCACAAACGTCCAGCATACGTTGGCAAAGGAAACCCGACATTTCACTCACATTTTTTTATTTCAGTATTTTCGCAGCGCTTTGCTGCAGACTCATCTCATCCCCTCTGCCTAACTTGATTTTAAAAACAATTACAGCTTGTCAGACAGAGGGTATTTTAGCGGACAACGTGCCTGTTTATTAAACGAACATTCATTTTCAGCGGAGTTCCTCGCATTTACAGTGCTTTTATAAAAGCAAAAGCAGGTTTACACAAAATTTCAACACACTTAAGTATTTCGAAAAAACACCTTCGACACATTCGAATGTTGCATAATTAAGTCCCATACCACAGCACGCAAGAAATGCTGAAACAACACCAAAAGCGAAAGAAAGTAAAGAAAAAAGTGCTTGCCTCGAAACGTTGCAGTCCGGGAGGTCGTCGGAATCCACGCTGCCGTCGTCGGACACGCTTAGGGGGAACTAATGAACCGTCCCTCACGACCACGAGGCTGGGCTCAGGCGACGCGCACGACGAGTCGAGACAGAGTGAAGTGAACCCGACCGTTACCTTACGTCACGCGCTCGGCATCCAATATGGATTGCCCGCCCCTGCGGTGACCGGCCAATCCTGGCGCAGTGGCGCTGCATGCAGCACCAGGATTGGCTTGGAGGGCACAGTGACTGCTCGCCCTGTCGCCCTTTTGCTGCCAGCGCTGCCGCCAGCAGGTCCTGCACCCCCCCCCCCTACTAGCTAATGGGGCCGGCCTGGGTGCGCATGCTCGGGCAAGTTGCTGCCCGAAGCATACATGCGGGGAAAAAAACGTCGTTTTTTTAAAGACCTGTCAATCAATCCACACCAGCCAGCCCGGCCCGCCCCCCCCCCCCCTGCACACTCCCGATAAAGTCGGGTGCTGCCCAGCGCCGTGTAAATGGTAAGTAAATGGTAATTATTTCGTAAAAGTACATTTATTTTAATTCTTTAACGCGGGTCTCCAGGGCTGGTGGGGCTACGCCCCTACGCCCCAATGGACGCACCGCGGCTGGTGCAGAGATCCAGGGTTCCTGGCGCTGGTCGCAGTCAAGTCGCTTACGGGCGCAGACGAGCTTGCCTTTGGCGCTCCGGTGTCACGCCCGCTGCGTGGCCGCACAGGAGGCGCCAGTAAGTAGGGGTGAGGGAGGGCTGGACTGCTGGGAGGCAGGGAGGGAAGGTGGATTGGGCCGGTCGCACTGGTCATGCATGGGGGGCCGCAGGGGCAGCAGCAGCGGGGAAAAACGGGCTGAAAAAGGCAATAAGAAAAAGGCAAAAAGAGAGAGAAAAGTGCAAATAAGGCAGCAAAAGTGCAAGAAAGAGTGGAGGAAAGACACAGAGGACACAGGAGAGTGAAAGGGGAGATTGAGATGAGGGTAAAAAACGAGTGAAAAACGGAGGAAAGACACAAAAGGAGAGTGAAGGGGGAGCTTGAAATGAGGAGAAAACGACAGAAAAAGTGCAAGAAAGAGTGGAGGAAAGACACAGAGGACACAGGAGAGTGAAAGTAGGAGATTGAGATGAGGGTAAAAAAACGAGTGAAATACGGAGGAAAGACACAGAAGGAGAGTGAAGGGGGGGCTTGAAATGAGGGGAAAACAACAGAAAATGGAGGAAAGACCCAGAAGGAGAGTGACGGAGGAGATAGAAGTGAGGGAAAAAACGAGTGAAAAAGAGAGAAAAAGCAGAGCCAGAGAATGGAGACACTGGACCAGCAGGGATGAGGCGCAGGTGAAACCTGCGGGTGGATGAGTGCCTCGAACACCAACACTTGAGAGTGCAGGGGCTTGGGGAAGGCCTCACTTAATGGTGGAGCTGCGAGTGAGGGAGAGCAATTTCACTGACAATGAGTCAGTGGTCTTGCTCGCCTGTCCCTGCAGCGGCCGCCATTAAGTAGGTGTCGGGGAGGGCTGGACAGCTGGGAGGTGGGTAGGGGAGCTGGATTGGGCCGGTCGCACTGGTCGAGCTGGGGGGGAGTGGCCACAGGGGCAGCAGCAGCGGGGAAAAACAGGCTGAAAAAGGCAAAAGGAAAAAGGCAAAAAGAGAGAGAAAAGTGCCAATAAGGCTGCAAAAGTGCAAGAAAGAGTGGAGGAAAGACACAGAGGAGACAGGAGAGTGAAAGGGGGAGATTGAGATGAGGGTAAAAAACGAGTGAAAAACTGAGGAAAGACACAGAATGAGGGAAAAACGACAGAAATGAGTGCAAGAAAGATTGGAGGAAAGACACAGAGGACACAGGAGAAGTGAAAGGGGGGAGATAGACGTGAGGGAAAAAACGAGTGAAAAGGAGAGAAAAATCGGAGCAAGCGAATGGAGACAGAGGTCCACTGGACCACCAGGGATGAGGCACAGGTGAAACCTGCGGGTGGAGGAGGGCCTCGAACACCAACACTCAGGAGTGCAGGGGCTTAGGGGAAGGCCTCACTTAATGGTGGAGCTGCGAAGGAGGGAGAGCACGGTGGTAAAAGAGAACACTTGCTAGATTAACAAGCAGGTTACTCATCCTACCGGCTTTCACTAAAAGGAAAAATGATGCCTCCTGTGACTTAATGTCACTTTAGAGGGGAATGATTTTAGGATAATTTTGAAATCAGTTGTAGAAAAGCTGAGTGTTAGAAATTGGATTACTGGTTGACTGTGGTGTGAGCCCTGGTCAAGCACCAACCACAATCCTAGTCAGGGTAAGGCACAAGCAAACCCCAAATTAACCTGTGCTCAACCCCCTAGAAGTTTAGCAGAGAGCTAAACTTAGAGGCAGTGTGTAAAGACTTTGTGCAACACTTCAAGCAGTAAAATAATGAAAATACCACACATAAAAGATCCCGCACCAGGTTAGAAACATAGAGCCTAAATTAATAACTAGAGCAAGATCCCAACAATGAAAATCCAACCAGTAGAACCAGATATATCAATTTTTAAAGAATAAACTATAAAATAGCACCTAAAAACATAAACAGCCAACCACAGCTATCTGGTCATGTGGACTGGGTCAAAGTCAAATTTTCAGGCTGACCACGATGGACCTTGAGTTGGATACAGTCTCTAATTAGTCAAGCTGAATATACCTTCTCAAGCTGTGTGCCAAGAGTCCCGTCTACGTTGGAGTGGGCCACAAGGAGAAAGGAGAGTCGCTGGCAGCAGTCTGCCTAGTCCGAAGAGCAGGCTGGGCATCATGTACGGGCAGGCTGGAGCCTAATATTGGCGGTCGCCCATAGACTGTGGACACTAGAGCTGTGCAAAGAGATGGGCAGGTGGCTCATGCTGGATTTCGGTGCAAGCGGTGCACTTCCAGTGCAAACAGGCCAGTTCCCGGTCGCGAAGAGCCCAAAAGATTAATTTAAAGAGGCCGTGAGCCACTCCAGGGGACCAGGATCTAAGAGGCACAGCTTGGGGGTCCATAACTTGCTGAAGAAGGGTCAAGGAAATGTTGGAAGCCTTTTATGTCCCTGAGGCTTAGATCAAACGGCCAGCAGACTAGCCCTTTTAGTCACTTGTGGTCCTGGTTTCAAGATGAATTTGCAGGTCCAGTTCTTCTTATATAGGCAAGAGGGTAGCAGGCCACAGGTCAGCACCTCAGGGAAGCTGTTCCTTTAGATCAGCATCCCAGCAGAGTGGCAGTCCTTGTAGCAGCACAGCAGTCCTTCTTACTGGCAGAGTATCCACAGGTCCAGAAGTGTACTGAAGAGTCGGTGTCTGAGGCCCTTCTTTTATACACAGTTGTGCTTTTGAAGTGAGAAGACATTTCTAGAGGCATGACTTTGAAGTGCACAGATGCCATGCCTTCCTGGCCTTGGCTCCAGACTAACTACAGAGGGTATGCAGCCCTTAGTGTGGAGACAAGACAAAGCCTATTCAAGTGTAAGTGGGGATGTTCCCAGTTCCTCCCTCCCATCCTGCCAGTGATAACTCATTAAGTCACACCTAAGCTCTCATTGTGTGTGGCTGTCTAAGACAAATAAACAAAGCCCAACTGTCACCCACACCCATTCATGTGACCGGAGACAGGCTGCAGGACTCAAATGGCTAAGGCAAGAAAATGCAAACTTTCTGAAAGTGGCATTTTCAGATTTTATGTTTAAAATCCAATTTCACCATAAGTTAGGATTTTAAATTAGGATTCCAGAGACACCAAATATGAACTGATGACCTCTTCCCATTTGGAAATTACACTTAGAACGTAATAAGGCAACTCCTGGGCTTTGCAGTCGTTAAAGATAAATGTAAGAGTTTTTCACTACCAGGACATGTAAAACTTAAAAGTATATGCCCTACGTTTTAAATACATTGCACCCTGCCCTCTGGCTTGTCCAGGGCCTACGCAAGGGGTGACTTATATGTATTGAAAAGTAGGGTTTGGGCCTAGCAAAAGGTTTATTTTCCCAGATGGAACTGGCAGTTTAAAACGTCACACACAGGCTCTGCAATGGCAGGCCTGATACATGTTTAAGTGGCTACTTAAGTGGGTGGCACAATCAGGGTTACAGTCCCACTTTTAGTAGGGTTTTAATTTACAGGCCCTGGACATGAGGTGTCGCTTTACTAGGGACTTACAAGTAAATTAAATATGCCAATTGGGTATACAGCATACAGCAATTCTACCATGTTTTAGAGATAGAGCATAAGCACTTTAGCACTGGTTAGTGGTGGTAAAGTGCGGAGTCCTAAAGCTAACAAAACAAATTCAGAAAAAGTAGGGGGAGATAGGCAAAAAGTTTGGGAGTGACCCTGCAAAAGGGGGCAGGTCCAACACTGAGCAAATAACCCATACAGAATAAAGACTTGATCATTTTTTTCATATGTGATTCAATTTCTTAAGAGACATTCTGGACCATTATATTTCGATCACGGTAAAAAACATTTGTGCTGAGATCAGAATTAAGAATTGTTCTTTAATAACCCTGCTCACACCAATCAAATTTACCAGGGGAATAAGTCCAGTAAATAGTGAGTCATGGAGAATTTGGTGTGTGAAGCCATACATTTTACATGTTAGTTTCCATTTTCATATTGAATGCTCAGATTATCAGGTATTTACTGAGGGGGATATTCACAAGGATCTATTGCCCAGTTAACGGCATATTATCGCAGCCAAAGGTGTGATAAACTTATCGCCCCAATCACAAGCTGGTTAACAGCCCACAACACCCGTTTACCCGCGATAGCAGCCGCAAAAACACATTGCCACAGATGACCCCCGCAACTATCACTAATGAGATGCAGAGTAGGCGTTCCAGTGCAAAAAGCCGCATCAACACCACATCACAACATTCACAACGACCAGACAGAACTACGATAAGAACACAAAAGCCTGCACCACAAAAGGGAGCTCAGCCCACAGCCACACATGAAGAACAACAGATGCACCCGGGCGACTGAACGTGCAGCCCGGAGGGCCGAAAGGGCAACAACACCCTCTGCCACCACCCCCAGGACCCCCCTCACTGGCACCCCCCCTCCGATCAAAGACATGCCACATCAGCTACACGTAAACATGTACAAAATAATCCACTTGATGTCGCACAATCGCAACTGGTGACATGCATGTGTCATCACAGAAATGAGCATCACACATTCACTTTCGAAGCAACAAATGAAACTTTATTAAAATGAACACTGAAATGAAATGAAGACACATGGCGGCTCCCCAAGGGACAATCCGTAGGTCACAGCTTGCAAGACAAAAATCGTGATGAGAAGGTATGTCCTGCGCACATCAAAGGACAGAGAGAGATCGAAGGAGAGAGAGAGGAAGAGAGGGGAGAGAGAGATAAGAAGAGAGGGGGAGAGAGAGAGAGAAGAAAAGAGGGGGAGAGAGAGAGAGAATAAGAGAGGGGAGAGAGAGAGAGAATAAGAGAGGGGAGAGAGAGAGAGAGAGAGAGAAAGAGAGGGGGAGAAAGAGAGAAGAAGAGAGTGGGAGAGAGAGAGAGAGAGATTAAGAGAGGGGGAGAGAGAGAGAGAGAAGAAGAGAGGGGGAGAGAGAGAGAGAGAAGAAAAGAGGGAGAGATAGAGATAGAGAGAGAGAATATAAGAGAGGGGAGAGACATAGAGAGAGAAGAAGAGGGGGAGAGAGAGAATAAGAGAGGGGGGAGAGAGAGAGTGCCGCTCCTGCGCACCCAGGCCACACTGCTCACCTGCTGCCACTGGTGTGTCTCCAACCACTTGCCGGTACGTATAGCAGTACACCAGGTCACCCATCTGAGACAGAGCTCTCATCTGAAACAGAGTCCAGAAACATGATTGGCATAGTACACACACTTGCACAAAACAATATCGCCTGCCCGCCCATGCACACCCAGGCAGAGTTACCCCAGCCCCTCCCGCCGCCCATCGGAGCATGCCCGCCCATGCACACCCAGGCCTCACTGCTCACCTTCCACCACTGGCGTGTAGACAGGAGGTCCCACCATGTGCTGCTGCAAGCCACAAGCCTGGGGCCCGCGGTCATGGCACCCTTCACACCATGCAGCCACCAGGTCTCACGTTTGGTGCTGGGTCTTGATTACTCCATGGCATCGGACATACCAGTGCACCCGGCATCATCGCAGGCTGCCCACCCGCTCAGCCCAATGGGTGCCACTAACTCTGGGATCCCGGAAGCGACGACAGGTGGTGGTAGGCCCACTCTGCACGCTGGCTCTGGCCTACCCTGCGGTCTAGCAGGACACTCAAAACCTGAGCTGTCTGGACCGCCGGGACAGGGCATGATCGCAGGCTGCACAGCCGGTCAGCAGCTTAAGGTGCCACTGACTCAGTGCACCCAAAGTCACTGTCCCGTGACGGGGGGCCTGTGCTGGCCTCAATGCTCGGGTACCACTAACCCTGTGCAACCCCAGTCAGCTCCACGTGGTGGTTCGCCCATGACGGCCGCAAGGCCTCGGGTGCCACTAACCCTGTGCAACCCCAGTCAGCGCCATATGGTGGTAGGCCCGTGACGGCCGCAAGGCCTCGGGTGCCACTAACCCTGTGCGCAACAACTCATGGGCCTTTATGATTGGGAACCGTGGAGCATCCGTCATCCAGTCACCACCGCCAGAGGGGAATGTGACTTCGTCGGCCCCTTAAGTTGGCGGAGTCACATGGCATGTGACGTCTCTGCCGGATGGGTGTGATGTGCGTGCAAACCTGCCCTCAGGGAGTGGCTGTGACATGCTGACAACTAGACCAGTGACCTGCACACCACCAGCGAGTACGCCTGCGACAGGTAGCAATGAGGCCCCCCCTCAGAGCATTAGCGGAGTGGTCTGGCCTGCCGTACACCGAACCAGCGCAGGGCTTGCAATAATGACACGTGGGCTCTGGGTGCGGTTCAGTCCATTTCCGGACATGGAAGTGACTGATGTCTGTGTCCCTGTTGTAGTGTTCACTGGACCCGGTACACAATATGCAATGTAGCACCCTCTGACTGGCATCCCACAGGATGAGCATCATTGACGCAAGGGAAATCACTGTCCCTACATTCATCCACACATTCATACATGAATGATGACAGACATGACACAGCAGTGCGTCACTGGATGTTTTTTGCACATCCAGTGCAGTTCTGCAGCTGGAGCGGTACAGGGCAAAGACGAGCACACTCCACAATATGGGCCCGTGGAGAGCCAGCCAGAGTCCATCCGGGGATGACAAGTACTGCGGAAGAGGAAGGGTACAGTCTGCAGTCTGGTCGCGGTGTCATTGGTCATCAAACAGGATATGGCAGTCCATGTCGCTGTCCAAGGTGAGTGCATCGGATTGTATCAGGGGTCAGTGGAAGGTCATGATGACATGTGCGGCACCAAGCAGAAACAGGCCAGGTGGCGGAAATGAATGCCAGTGCCTCCTGATCACAAACCCATCCATGTCCTTGTCCCCGGATGAGTGGTCTGCCCCACCTGTGGGTGTTGCAGTACCGGCTGTGGCACTGTGTGCCACTGACACATCAGGGGCCGGTGGAGGATTGTTGGCCGCACTGTGTGGCAGTGACACATCAGGTGCCAGAGTGGATATGCCTGCCGCACTGTGAGGCACAGACACACCAGGGGGCAGAGATGTGGATGGTGTGGGGGCAGCAGCATTCATCAGCGCCACGCTTTGTGGCAGCAATGCCATGATGATGGTCTGCAGGGCATGGTAGATCCCAGCTAAATTTCGCTGATGTGCAGCGGTGGCTGCCATCCTTTCTGCCTCCATCTGCACCATGTCCTCCATGAGCCTCTGCATGTGTGCCAGCTCACGGCTGCTATCGATAGTGCCCCTCTGAGTGGACAGGTATTCTTCTCTCCGCATCAGGACTCCAGTGATGTCAGTCAGGGCTCGTTGGAGACCATGGAGCGGGTCTGGACAGCCATGGATGGCGTCCAGTTTGGTGGCCATGAGGTCAAACCCCACCACACCTGCTCAGCCGTCTCCCTCTAGGCCTCCAGCACACGGCGTTCGAAGGCCATGTGTTGTTCCTGGGGGTCTTGGGAGACTGTCGGGCTGTGGGTGCCTCCTGCTGGGTGGTTTTGGTGGTGGGTGGCGTCTCCTCGATGCAGTTGGTCAGCCCTGATCCTAGAGGTGAGTCGTGGATGATGTCAATAATGTCTAGGAGGGCTTGGGTGTCGATGCGGGGTTGTCCTCCTTGTTATCAGTGAAGAGTGGCTAGGACTGCTCTGCAGGGGGTGTTGACGGTGGCCCTGCAATGTGAAGGGGAGATGGTGTATTGCAATGTGTCCACTTGTACGTAGCCGCATGGTACATGTTGACATTCAGCCAGCATGGCATTGTACATTGTGTCATTCTGTGGATCTGGGCGATGACCCAGAGTCATTGAGGGTGTACACTGTGCTCTGCTTGATTGTGCATGTGTGCCATCGCGGCCATCTCCACCCGTCCCCCCAGTACCTGGTGGTCACTCACCCTGTTGCGGTTGTGTTGTGTCCTGTCGAGCAGTGTCCGGTCCCCCAACTCCGGCCACAGTATCCACACTGATGACTGTCGACACCAGTTCCTCCATGTCATCCAGCACGAGCTGTGGCGCTGGGCCCCCACCTCCAGTCTGCATTGCTGCCTTCAGGTTGGCTGTGAGTTTCTCCTTGGTCTTCCGCTTGATGTTATTCCATCGCCTCTTGACCTCGTCCATTGTCCTCTTGTGCTCTTCGACGGCATTCACCTTGTCCACGATGTCCCTCCATATTCCAGTTTTGGTGCCCAATGACACGTTGGCGGTGACGAACAGCTGTTGATGGTGTTCCATCACTTCCCTGACTATGATCCTGTTCACCTGCGGACTGAACTTCGTCTTCCTCTTCTTCTTGTCCTTGCCCTTCCCTGTCCCCGAGGTACCGGGCTGGTTGTCCGGGGTGCTTGTGGGGTTGCGCTCATCTCTGCGCCTGCTCCGGCTGCCTCCATTGTGCTTGGGTGTTGGTCAGTTTGTGTTTTGGTGTTTTTTTCTACTTTTATTGTGATTTTTCCCGCCTGCCAGGTGTGTATTGCAGGCCTGGCGCTGCTTATCGCTGATTTCCTCATCGCACTTTGGCCCATCGCAGGTTTTTTTGTGTTGTGGTTTGTGTTTTTATCTCCATCGAGGTGGTTGTATAGCGGACTATGTCCGCGGTTTCGGCAGACTATCGCATGGTACCGCCTTGTTGTGAATTCCACGTTGACACAGGATTATTTTCCCGCGATGAGCTGCGATGTTGAGAGTTGCGTTAAGGTACTCTTGCGGTAGTTATCACACGTTCTTGTGAATATACCCCTGAGTGTAGTAAATACCTCACACCAACCTGTGGTCTCAATTGAATACCTTATAAATATCAGAAGAGAGGTGTTAAGCACCCTCAAATCCATGTGTCTGTGTTGTAGCAATGTATTGAAAAAAGCTTGTTTATGGCAAAAGCAATTAGCATTAATGCACATTTCATTACAGTTATTTACTTGTTGGAGGATACTGAATTTTTCCAAGTTCAATACTGCCAACAACAGTGGAAATAATAAGCACATTTATCTCATTAGTTGAAGCAGTGAATGATAGGTTTCGCATCAGACATACACATACATGGCCTAAAAAGTTGTTGTTGTCAGTTTGAGCTAGTGATGTGTCTTACACCAAGTAAAAACAGGAAAATGCCTTGTTAAATACACGCATTGGGCAAGCAGTTTTACCGGTGGTGACAGGGGTTACTGATAGAGGTGCAGTACCACTGATTGCTCCTTGGTGAACCAAGGCTGGTGGTGTGTTTCAACAGTGATTAAAGTCTGTTGGCTGCGCACATCACTAAGGTTCATTATCTGCTGCGACATACAAGTGAGCTCCACCCCTGACTATGAAAGAATTACAATCATTAGGCCTGATTCACAAACTGCTTTATGTTTTCAGTTTTTAATGATTTTTACAGATAAATACAGACAAAAACCATTAATTTTCTTGTCTGTATTTATTTTTAAACCAAGATAAAAACGGATATTGGGTTGCTTTTTGAGTAATTCCAAATACTGTCTGCCATGACTTCCAGGCCAATAGATGTGTGGGTTGATGGATAAGGGGGTTAAAAATGAAAGGAATTTTAGTAAAGAGGCTTTAAAGCAGTAGATATGCACAAGGTTGATACTGAAATTTGCATATTTTCATATAAAATGCACTGATTTATCTTCTGCGAGTGTTCACAGCACTGAAATCTGGGAGACATTCAAGCATGAGTGCATATTTATAGGTTAAATGTGGAAATATACTAATTTCAGCTTAATTTTTCCACAAAACCCAAAATAAATATGGATAAATACAGATAAAATTAGCAAAAAATAAATATGGATAAATACAGATGGGAATGGCTAAAAAAAAAAATTCCATAAAACCGGGAGCCCAAATTATGTAGTATGTTTTTACTACAGAACTTGCTACAAACTGCTATTCACAAACTACATATCTGTAGTAAGTTACACTTTTGAGTAAGTTTCTACATTTAGGTATTCACAAACTTCACTGTTGTAGTTGCTAACATTTTTGCGATGACTTATTCTTTGGTAGTAAGTCCCTACCTCAATTATTTTCTATCTATAAGAGGGTGTTGTAGAACCAGAGGGTGGCTAGTTGCAGTGCTGGGCTTACTACCAAAGAGTATGATACTGCAAAAGTGTAAATTCTACAAATGAGCCATTTGCGAATGCCGAAAAGCAGTAAACTTACTCAAAAGCAAATATTTATTCAAAAGTGTAAGTTACCTTTGTGAATCAGACTGTGTAGACAGTCCAAAAAATGCCTATGATTTGACAAGTCCTTTGTTGGTCTAATCTATGTTGATTTTTGGGGATGACATAGGTGGGGTACCACGAAACACCACTAAGCCCTAGGTCAGGGGTCTCCAACAGGTCGATCGCGAGCTACCGGTAGCTCGCCGACCCTCTGAGAGTAGCTTGCGCTGCTATTTAATTTTTGGGACGTCATTTACAATTTTATTTTATATCCCGTCATTTTCTTTCACAACTTTCAGCCCTTTTCCACAACTAAACAGCCCTTGCCCGCCCTCACACAAACCAGCTGCTCTGATTGGCTGTAGTGAGCTTAGGCGGGCGGGCTGAAGACCGTGACGTTTTTCCTCCTACTAACACGCCACCTGCCTTTTCCAGGCTGGCACCGGGCTTCCCATCATCTTCCACTCCACTGACTTCACTTGGGCCTCCCGGAGCAGCTCTGAGGTAAGAGGGGCCCCTGACCCTGCATGAGCCGAGTCGCCGGGTAAAAGCACTCAGTGCTTGCAAGGCCTTTTGATTTTAGCGATGTATGCCACTGCACTTTAGATCTGCCTTCAGTAAAAAAGCGCAGTGGCAGGCAATGTTTAAAATTAAAAGTCCTTTCAGGCACTGACTGGGGCTGGGCCGATATTCAGTGGCGTAGCTAGGGTGGGGCGGTGGGGGCGGTCCGCCCCAGGCGGCACTATTTTGGGTGCGGACAAAGGCATTCAGATCGGCTTGCTTTCGTGGACGTTCGGGGACGGGCAGAGAAGGAGTAGGACTCGGGCAATGTCCTCTTCTTTTTTGTGCTGGCAGCTGTCCCCCCCTGTCTTCCTAATATTCCCTCTCTTTCTGTCTTGCTTCTCACTTACTGAAAACGTGACTTGAAGAAACGGTTCACAACCTCTCTTTCCTTCTTTCATTTAGTTGCTTCCCTGTGAAATGGATCCAAAAAAGAAAAACACTCTTGCGAGAAATGCCCTTTTTCTGACATTTTTCTATTCCAAAGTGCAGCAGGATGGAGAGAAATAGAAGGTTTTAAATATGAAAAATAAATACATAACTAAATAAAGCAAGACAGAGGGGTTGCAAAGTGGCCAGATTGGTTTTATTTACATCCAAATACATCAGCATCACTTTACAGAGTTTGCCAGTGAAGCGCTACTTTTGTTTTCTCGTCTTTCTTTGAACAGCATTGTAGTCCCCAGGTGGGAACGTGTACCATTCCTGGAGGTACTGCAATACCTGGTTGATGGGTGGATTGGAAAACACAATGTGTACCATGGCTCTGTGTTTATGGATGTGGTCTTTAACCCCTTGAGTGCCCCGCCCTTTCCACGCCCTGTGCCGGGCGTTTCATTAGCGGGCGGGGCTCATGATGAGATAGTCTCGTCATGGGCACAGCGCAACCGCGGCCCATGACGAGACCATCTCGTCATGGGCACTCAAGGGGTTAAACCATACTGCTTACGTTTTGTAAGGATATAAGCAATGGACATTGAAACGGTTCCCTTCAGGGCCCTCTAGTCATGTCCTTAACTTTTCAGGTAAAACCACTCGCTGATTTTTGAATAGTGAGTGAGAGATCGTTAAGGTAACCATGTTGTTTCTGCTTACATTTAACATGCTTTGTTTACTTAATCTTGCATTCCTATGAGTGGTTGCTTTCACTTTTTTTTTTAGGCAGCATATTACTCTTATCAAGTGCATAATTTGAATTGAGCCACATCCAAGTGTTTATAGCTGGTACAATTAGGTTATAGCTGAAGGCAGTGCGAGTTTCTCTCAGTGGGGAAGTATGGTGTTCAGTGGGGGAGAGGATGTGGCACTATGGCCAGAGCTGTCGAATTTGGAACTGGGGAACCGGGTTCAGCCTTCATGACCAGTCCAGCAGACCACTCTACTGATGGAGCACATTCCCATGCTAGACCTTAGAAGGCCCCACTAGACCAATCTAGATGGGAACTCTTTAGTATTTTTTTCAAACCACATGATGGGCTCTGAAGAAATTAGGCTTAAAATCAATGAAATTGGGCGTTGGGGGATCTCTCGGAAAAATGTGCGAGTTGCTTGGGGTTTAGTAGCTCACGACGATTTTCACTGACCAGAAGTAGCTCTCACTACACAAAAGGTTGGAGACCCTTGCCCTAGGTACAATGATTTCAGCTGACTCCTCACTGCAACACCAACAGGGGTCACATTGCCAGAAACAGAATGGGCGGAAGGGCACAGTTGTGGTTACGTGGCTATGCAGCTGGTTAACCCCTTGCGTGCAAGTTTATTTCTCCCGCTGTGCGGGAGAAATAAACGGCGTTCGGGAACACGACGTCTCCCGGCCGTCGTGCGCACACGCCCACTGTAATGCATGACGGCCGGGAGACGTCGTGCGCACGCAAGGGGTTAAATCTCCAGTGGCTTATTGGCATCTTCTCCTTGTAGTCATACTAACTTTGCTCCAGACTAAATGACTCAGAACAACACTTTAGATTTTTCATCATTTCACACATATTTGCATTGGCTCTCATTGATTTCAATTATTTAAAAGAGGCCCCATTATCATAAATTGAAAATCCTTATGTCTGTTTATCCTGGATTCCCTTTCTTTAATGTTTTCCCAAATGTTGAGGGGATTTAAAAAAATGTTTCTTTGCTATTTCTTTGCTATTTTTTAAAATGTGTTTGGATCTTAGGTTATTTATTCTCTTAAACGTTTTTTAAAAATTATTTATCCTTTTACACCACAGCACCTAACAAAAATAATTTTTTAACATGTCCCATTCTTCTAAGGGGTATCACGAGTCCTGTGTACAAAAAGTGAACTTGTGCTGATGATTAATGCAGATTCACTGAATCAGGATCTAAGGATTTTTACAGGCACAGTTAGCACTATTGACTGTGGAAAATCTGCCAGAATTGTGGATTTCCCAGACATAAGGGTAAGCCAGGGGAAGGAGTAGTCATTGCAAATATACTGAATGCTGGCAAAGTCAGGTATTCATAAATACAACCATTACCTTTCCCTACAATGCTACGTTTCTAAATGCATATTTTTAGGCATCAGTGTTGCAGTAAATGTGTGAAATTGGCGAACACGCTCAATGGTTTCTAGAGCAGTCTTTTACAATGGGTAGAAAATAAGGTGCAATGCAAACTTGCATATTTACTCTGATCCTACACCTCTGTGATTTTCATTAGGAGAATAATCTGTAGGCATGGGTTTAGGAATGACAGGCAGACACGTTTGTTGGACCTGGGCCTTTTTGCATGGTTATCACCAAACGTTTTGCCTTCCTCCTGTATTTTGTTTGACCTGTTTTTGTTGGCTTTAGGACTCTGGGCACTTTACCACTGCTGATCAGTGCTAAAATGCATGTGCTCTCTCCCTTAAACTTGATATGACTGGCTTACACATGCTTGGCATATTTAATTTACCTGTATGTCCCTTGTACAGTAGTATCCCATATACCCAGGACAATGCTACTAGTGGGCCTGCAGTGCTGCTTACGCCACCCACCGAAGAAGCCTTTCAAACCTGTCTTAGGCCTCTGACACTGCAGGTCCTGCGTGCGTAGGGACAGTGGCTTGGCATTTAAAGTTACTTGCCAAGTCTGGAGCTTCCCTTTTACTACATATAGCGCAAACCTAAGATAGGCCCTAGGTAGCCCTATGACAGGGTGCTGTGTAGGTAAAACGGGTGACATGTGCCTTTGTTGTGTGGCATGTCCTGGCAGTGACAAACAGCCTATTTGGTTTCTCACTGCTGTAAGGACTGCTCCTCTCATAGGTTTGCATTGGGAATTCCATGATAGGTGTTCAGGTGTAATTTCTGATCTGGAAGAAGTAGTGTTGCCATGTTTGGTATATTTGGAATAGTGGTGATAAATCCTGCTAATTGGTGAAGGTGGATTTTTTATTACTATTTTAGAGATGCCACTTTTAGAAAGTGGGCATTTCCATGTGCTTATGACTCCATTCAACATCTGGTTTATATTGACACGGCCTGTTTGTGCATTCATTCTAGACAGTCAAACATAGGTAGCTGAGTCGTGCCCCGCATATCCCAATGGGCCATTACCAGGCTGATGGGTCTTCCTGAGCTAGAGTGGTGGGAGGAGTTGTCCTTGACACCTGAATAGGGTTGTGCCTGTCCTCTTATTTATGCTGTCTCCACCCCCCCCCCCTGTAGTGTGTCTGGAGCCAGGGCTGGGATTAAATGGGGGTGTTGTGCACTTCTAAAGTTTGCTTGAAGTAACCTCCACATCAAAGATATTTGGAGTATAAGTACAGGGACTCTGACCGCATGATTTTAGACACTATGTGGGACTTGTGACCAGACACTGCTGTCTCTACAAGCTGCACATTGCCATGGACTGCTGTTTTGCTAGGAGAGAGCACCACTTGGACTTTGCTTTGTTGTGCTGACCTACAGGCCTGCTTGGCTGCTAGAGAGACTTCCACTCTGCAACCATCTGATGTGCTGGTCTGCTGCCTGTCTCCCTGCTCTTGTACCCCCAATGATCTCCCAGGTATTGGTGTCCTGCCCTGTGTTGGTATTGGAAACTTAGTACGCGGTGAGTGCTTTGTGCTATTTCTTCTGGGAGAGCGCTCTTGTAAAACAGTGTGGCACACCTTATTCCAGTCTCTCCAGTGCTTGTCGAGTGTACTACCTATATACACGCAGAGCCAACGTGAGCGTTCTTCAAACTCGCCTCACCCTTCGGAAGGGGAGCAGCGATGTACGCAGCCTGAGGGAAGAAGGGCTGTCCCGTGGCACCATCCCCCTGTCTGCGGATACGTTTGCTGGCCGTCTGAAAAGCCCTTGTGAGGCCCTTCCTACTGCAGAGCCGCAGGGCCTGGGGAGAAGAGGCCATGCTGAGGGTTCGCGCCAGCGGCTCTCTCTCTCAAGCGGTAGCCCGTCAATATCCAGCATTGAGGAGTGGGGTTGCACCACAGAGCTGAGTGTACAGCGTGGGACGTCACCAGAGGAGGACATTGCCTTCCCTGTCTGTGCAGGAGTGAGTCCCCAGGGAAGGGAGAACTGCTCTCAAAACAGCACATGTTGGGGATAAGCTGGGTCCACTGCAGCTGCACCGCGTGAAGGCGGCAACTGCCTTTCCAATCCTGTACGCAGGGGACCAAAGGCCTGGTGTATCTCCATATTGTTCTGGCCCGAGTGGTCTTGGGAATGCGGGACTTACCGTACTTTGGGGCAATGGTTGGGTTATATCCAAGTTACGAGTGCGTTGTTATATCCTTAAGCTGCCCTGACCAAAAGTAACGTGTTACATGTAATAAGCACACAGGAGCGGTAATTCGATGGCTCCTGTCACCAAAGTGTTGTGGAAATTACTGTATAATATATAATAGGAGCCCAAGAGTTCTTGGCCCTACCTTTTATGGTTATTCATATGTGTTTATTCATTATCTGCTGCATCTCCGTGCCATGAGGTTATGATATATGTCAATTTGGGCCTTACCTTGTCAGGACTTGCATAGTATGCACAGCATTTATTATTCTATGGATCCCAATAACCTAACTGCTTCATATTCATGCCCTGATGTTATGATATCTGTTGTTTTATGCCTTGCAGTGACAGGATAATGAGTCTCATTTCAGGCTCTGCATATTATGTGCAGTGATGGTGTTTTTATGGTGTGTGCAACATATAAGTATATATCTTATTGCACTAAATGTGATGTTTTGACAATTGCCTATTTGGCAAAGTGATTATTGGTTTGTGTGATTTTGCTCTATATTTATACACAATACAGATATGTATTTTTATATACTACTGTGTGGTGACTCTTTTGTGGTGTATTTATTGTGTCACTGCTGTACGTGTGCGTTGCGCAAACGCTTTACACATTGCCTCTGGGATAAGCCTGACTGCTCGTGCCAAGCTACCAAGAGGGTGAGCAGGGGTTATCTTTGGTGTGTAACTCCCATATTCTGACTAGAGTAATGGGTTCTGCCTGGCTTATGTGCATTCCCTAGCCAACCAGAAACCCACAACGTGGTAATAACTAAATGCACCGATTTCTGTGGGGTCAGCATTAGGGTGGTTGTAAATGCTTGTTTTCTGTGAAATTAGCCCAACAACAATGTTGGGATTCCTCAATGATGCCATCCTAGGCCCTTATTACAGATAGGGCACACTTACCATGTTTGTGCCACTGCGCACCTTAAAGCAGGTGCGCCGGGTGTAAACATGAAAAGTGCACCCTATCAGGAAGAAAGCGCTGACCTAGGGGCAGCCGCGAACTCACGCTGCCCCCAGGGCAGCGCATTCAAGAGAAATATCGAGCAGCTGTTTAAAAGGTGCTCCATGTTTTTCTTTGCTGCCTGCAACCTGCCTGTACCTTTAAAAGGGGTTAGAGATCCCCCTTGCAGGTGGGTGCAGGGAGTGACTGCACCCACCTGCAAGGGGATGCTGAGAGGTCAGTGGAACACATTGGGCCCGATTCACAGAACAAACTTAAGACTAAATCCTAAACTTAGTACCATTCTGGTATTCACAGAATGCACCTAGTACTTCTGCTATTCACAGAATGAACTTACTACTTTTGCTATTCACAGAATGAACTTAGTACTTTTGCTATTCACAGAATGGATTTACGACTCCTAAACTTACGTCCGCACTCGGGCCGGAAATTCCGGCCCGGAGGCGGAGCTTCCGGCCCGGAGGCGGGGCTTCCGGGCCGGAGGCGGAGCTTCCGGGCCGGAGGCAGAGCTTCCGGCCCGGAGGTGGGGATTCCGGCCGATTTAGCTATGGCCGAAATCTCCACCTCTGGGCCGGAAGCTCCGCCTCCGGGCCGGAAGCTCCGCCTCTGGCCCGGAAGCCCCGCCTCCGGGCCGGAAGCTCCGCCTCCGGGTCGGAAGCTCCGCCTCCGGGCCGGAATTTCCGGCCCGAGTGCGGACGTAAGTTTAGGAGTCGTAAATCCATTCTGTGAATAGCAAAAGTACTAAGTTCATTCTGTGAATAGCAAAAGTAGTAAGTTCATTCTGTGAATACCAGAAGTACTAGGTGCATTCTGTGAATACCAGAATGGTACTAAGTTTAGGATTTAGTCTTAAGTTTGTTCTGTGAATCGGGCCCATTGCATTTAGAAAGGGCACTGAAAGTGGGCCACCTTTTTGTGGCACACTTTCAGAGCGCCTTCTGAAGGCATATTTGCCTCTGCGTCCACATGAGTACTATTGCGCAGGCACAGAGGCAAAGTGATTCCCTCATTTGCATGGGGGCACGCCCCTAGGCAAATAAGGGAATGCCCTCTAATGATAGCTTTGGTTCTGTATGTGCATCAGCGCTATCTGTATTACAAAAGAGGCCACCAAGCATCTGCAACCCCTTCTCTAATACCAAAGTGCCCCGCGGGAGCATGAAGCGAGCGCAACCGCCTGTTGCGCCCCTTGAATGGCTGCTACAGAAGCTTAGATCGTAAATGAAAGCTTCTTTCCACTCTTGTACCTTCCCTCACCAGGGGCATTTGTCACACTGATCCTGTAAAAAGGCATAATAGGATTGACCAGAAAATGACATCACATTAAGTCCTCTTTATAAAGAGAAAAAGAAGCAGAAGGCTAAACCTACAAAACTATTTTGCCATCCTCGCCTTGCAACTCACGAAATCAGTGGGCATGAGACTCAAAATGGGGTAGGTCCATGTATAAGACACCCTTAAAGAGTCAACAAACCCTTTCTGATTCAACAAACGGGGCTCGCGAATCATTACAAAGTAGTATTAGGGAAAAGCATGAATGGTGCAGCTTCTCCTAAAAGCAGTTTGCAATGTTATGTGTTAATGGTTTGCAAATTCAATTGCAGCTGCAAGCCATTGAAAAGTTGCTCATACCTTAAAAGGAGGCAATCATATTCAGAAGCCTTGGGGGAGCAGGCAGAGCAGACAGTGGCCTAATGGAGCATAGTCTGCTTAACCTGACAGAAGATATTTTTAAAGCTGTACCTATCTCTTCAATGAACCTGGGCTGCTTTAAGAAACGTTCCTTGTTTGGAAAAACAAATGCAAGAAGGATGGTCTGCTGCATGTTAAAGGCCACCATTGCTGCATTTGGAAGCATTCACAATTGCAGCCTGTCTCCTTAATATTCATTAGGCAGGTCATTTCGCGACCCTCTGCAAAAATACAATTTGCAATGGAGCCTATTTTTACATAGGCCGCCTTGCAGATTGCAAACCAATCTCAAATCAATCAGTGTGCAAATTAAACATATAGGTGTGCAAATGGGTACGTTGAACTCCAACTGTATCGTGTTATGATATGCGCATAATTTTAGGAGTAAATCACAAAACGGCATATAAAAAGGAGTAAAGGGAAGAGGCAGGGAAAAAAGTTGTGCAAGTGGAGAGTGGCCTAGGAGAACACTGGAGAGAGGAAGACAATAACAAATTGTAAAGTTGGGAAAGTGGGAAGATTTTGTGAGAGCTGAAAGTTGGTTTAGAAACTTAGGGGCATATGTTCAAGGAAGTGGCAGAGTGAAGCTTAATGCATCACTCCGCAACTTCAGAAACGCAAGGCTGCACCATATTTACAATGATATGGTGCAGCCTTGTGTTTCCCTGTGCACTAGGGCTACACTTAGCAGTGTAGCGCCAACGCAGGTGTCTGCGTGCAGGGAAAAGATTGTTTATGTATAGGAAGGTCCCCCCTTCCTGCACATAAACAATCTTTGAATGCCATTTTGTCACTTCTATGTGTGGTGCTTAATGCAGCACACATGAAAGTCACAAAATGGCATTTTGTTTAAAAAACGATTGTTTATGTACAGGAAGGGGACCTCATTTTGCTTTTTCCATGTGTGCTGCACATGGCAGCACTAATGGAAAAAGCAAAAACAAGGAGAAATAATTCATTTCTCCTCGTTTCGCCAACTTCAGACGAAGTTTTCCATGGCCATAATTTTGGCACTGCCTCTTATTTAAGCTGCCCTTGTAAATAGGGGGTAGCGTCAAAATCAACCGCAACACCCACTGCCCACCCCTTTCATGCTAAGCATAGCGTGAAAGGGGGCCTTATTTACAAGGCAGCGTTAAGCCACATTAAGTGGCTTAATGCTGACTTGTAAATAAGGTAATGCCCCTATTGCCACCACAACGTCGTAAAAAGTGACGTTGCGGTGGCGATAGGTACCGTGGTGCAATTGAACCGTCTGTTTCGCACATTTGTCGATGGATCATCTTTGCAGCTTTTGTGAAGCTACACAAAGGGGCTCCCAGAGACTCTACTTACTTTATGTTGCTTCCTATGTACATAAAATACCTGTTTAACATTTAACATTTTGACCAAATAATTTTTCTTAACCATAGTTTTCATTATTCCCATAGGCTAATAAAGGAGCCATTCTTATATTTTTTCAATATAGTTTTGGCTTTCGTTTTTTTCCGTGGTTTTCTGAATGGAATGATGTAGTAATTAGGAAAATTTTACAAATGAAAATAACGTGGACGAAAAACCCAGCAAAAGCAATGAAATACCTTTGGTGCAGACATGCAAAGTCTGGCTGGCAGAGGGAGAGTAATCAGCAGTCATGGCAGAGCTTTATTGTATTTGGCAATCACTGCCAAAGAAGTACTCTTACAACAGAGACCGTTGTAAGGACGGAACACTTGAAACAGGACCGGTGCCAGGGCCTGAAACTTGTAACAAAGATCATTGCCAGGGACAGAAACTTACAGAGACCATTCCAGGGAAGGGCACTTGCAACAGAGACTGTTGCCAAGACAGAACACTTGCAACAGAGACCATTGCCAGGGCCAGACACTTGCAGCAGAGACCGTTGCCAGGGCCGGACACTTGCAACAGAGACCGTTGCAGGGAAGGGCACTTGCAACAATGACCATTGCCAGAGCTGGACACTTGCAATAAAGACCATTGCCAGGGCTGGACACCTGCAACAGAGACCATTGCCACAACCAGACACTTGCAGCAGAGACTGTTGCCAAAACAGAACACTTGCAACAGAGACCATTGCCAGGGCCAGACACTTGCAGCAGAGACCGTTGCCAGGGCCGGACACTTGCAACACAGACCGTTGCAGGGAAGGGCACTTGCAACAAAGACCATTGCCAGGGCTGGACACTTGCAACAAAGACAATTGCCAGGGCTGGACACCTGCAACAGAGACCATTGCCACGACCAGACACTTGCAGCAGAGACTGTTGCCAAGACAGGACACTTGCAACAGAGACCATTGCCAGGGCCAGACACCTGCAACAGAGACCCTTGCCAGGGCCAGACACCTGCAGCAGAGACCCTTTCCAGGGCCATATACTTGCAGCAGAGACCGTTGCAGGGAAGGGCACTTGCAACAATGTCCATTGCCAGGGCTGGACACTTGCAACAAAGACCATTGCCAGGGCTGGACACCTGCAACAGAGACCATTGCCACAACCAGACACTTGCAGCAGAGACTGTTGCCAAAACAGAACACTTGCAACAGAGACCATTGTCAGGTCCAGACACTTGCAGCAGAGACCGTTGCCAGGGCCGGACACTTGCAACAGAGACCGTTGCAGGGAAGGGCACTTGCAACAAAGACCATTGCCAGGGCTGGACACTTGCAACAAAGACCATTGCCAGGGCTGGACACCTGCAACAGAGACCATTGCCATGACCAGACACTTGCAGCAGAGACTGTTGCCAAGACAGGACACTTGCAACAGAGACCATTGCCAGGGCCAGACACCTGCAACAGAGACCCTTGCCAGGGCCAGACACCTGCAGCAGAGACCCTTTCCAGGGCCATATACTTGCAGCAGAGACCGTTGCAGGGAAGGGCACTTGCAACAAAGACCATTGCCAAGGCTGGACACCTGCAAGAAAGACAATTGCCAGGGCTGGACTCTTGCAGCAGAGACTGTTGCCAGGGCCAGACACTTGCAGCAGAGACTGTTGCCAGGGTCAGACACTTGCAGAAGAGACCGTTGCCAGGCCTGGACACTTGCAACAGAGACCACTGCCAAGGCTGGACACTTGCAGCAGAGACCACTGCCAGGGCAGGACACTTGCAGCAGAGACTGCTGCCAAGGAAGGACACTTGCTAGAAAGACAACTGCCAGGGCTGGACACTTGCTAGAAAGACAACTGCCAGGGCAGTACACTTGCAGCACAGACCATTGCCAGGGAAGGACACTTGCAACAGAGACCGTTGCCAGGGCCAGACACTTGCAGCGGAGACCGTTGCCAGGGCCAGACACTTGCAGCGGAGACTGTTGCCAGGGCCGGACACTTGTAACAGAGACCGTTGCAGGGAAGGGCACTTGCAACAAAGGCCAAGGCTGGACACTTGCAACAGAGACCATTGCCAAGGCAGGACTCTTGTAACAGAGACCATTGGCAGGGCAGAAGACTTGCAACAGACACCATTGCCAGGGCAGTACACATGTAACAGAGACAGTTGTCAGGGCAAGATACTTGCAGAAGAGACCGTTGTAGGGCAGAAGATGTGCAAGACAGAAAGTTGCCAGGGCAGGACACTTGCAACAGTGATCGTTTCTAGGGAAGGACACTTGCAACAGAAACTGTTGCCAAGACAGGACACTTGCAACAGAGACCATTGCCGGGGTCAGACACTTGCAACAGAGACCATTGCCAGGGTCACGCACTTGCAACAGAGACCATTGCCAGGGCTAGACACCTGCAGCAGAGACCCTTGCCAGGGCCAGACACTTGCAGAAGAGACCATTCCCAGGGCAGGAGATGTGCAAGACAGACTGTTGCCAGGGCAGGACACTTGCAACAGAGATCGTTTCTAGGGAAGGACACTTGCAACAGAGAGCGTTGCCAGGGGAGGAGATTTGCAACAGAGACTGTTGCAACGGCAGGACACTTGCAACAGAGACCATTGCCAGGGCCAGACACTTGCAACAGAGACCATTGCCAGGGCCAGGCACCTGCAACAGAGACCATTGCCAGGGCCAGACACTTGCAGCAGAGACCGTTGCCAGGGCCGGACACTTGCAACAGAGACCGTTGCAGGGAAGGGCACTTGCAACAAAGACCATTGCCAGGGCTGGACACTTGCAACAAAGACCATTGCCAGGGCTGGACACCTGCAACAGAGACCATTGCCACGACCAGACACTTGCAGCAGAGACTGTTGCCAAGACAGAACACTTGCAACAGAGACCATTGCCAAGGCCAGACACTTGCAGCAGAGACCGTTGCCAGGGCCGGACACTTGCAACAGAGACCGTTGCAGGGAAGGGCACTTGCAACAAAGACCATTGCCAGGGCTGGACACTTGCAACAAAGACCATTGCCAGGGCTGGACACCTGCAACAGAGACCATTGCCACGACCAGACACTTGCAGCAGAGACTGTTGCCAAGACAGGACACTTGCAACAGAGACCATTGCCAGGGCCAGACACCTGCAACAGAGACCCTTGCCAGGGCCAGACACCTGCAGCAGAGACCCTTTCCAAGGCCATATACTTGCAGCAGAGACCGTTGCAGGGAAGGGCACTTGCAACAAAGACCATTGCCAAGGCTGGACACCTGCAAGAAAAACAATTGCTAGGGCTGGACTCTTGCAGCAGAGACTTTTGCCAGGGCCAGACACTTGCAGCAGAGACTGTTGCCAGGGTCAGACACTTGCAGACGAGACCGTTGCCAGGCCTGGACACTTGCAACAGAGACCACTGCCAGGGCTGGACACTTGCAGCAGAGACCACTGCCAGGGCAGGACACTTGCAGCACAGACTGCTGCCAAGGAAGGACACTTGCTAGAAATACAACTGCCAGGGCTGGACACTTGCAGCAGAAACCATTGCCAGGGCAGTACACTTGCAGCACAGACCATTGTCAGGGAAGGACACTTGCAACAGAGACCGTTGCCAGGGCCAGACACTTGCAGCGGAGATCGTTGCCAGGGCCGGACACTTGTAACAGAGACCGTTGCAGTGAAGGGCACTTGCAACAAAGGCCAAGGCTGGACACTTGCAACAGAGACCATTGCCAAGGCAGGACTCTTGTAACAGAGACCATTGGCAGGGCAGAAGACTTGCAAAAGACACCATTGCCAGGGCAGTACACATGTAACAGAGACAGTTGTCAGGGCAAGATACTTGCAGAAGAGACTGTTGTAGGGCAGAAGATGTGCAAGACAGAAAGTTGCCAGGGCAGGACACTTGCAACAGTGATCGTTTCTAGGGAAGGACGCTTGCAACAGAAACTGTTGCCAAGACAGGACACTTGCAACAGAGACCATTGCCAGGGTCAGACACTTGCAACAGAGACCATTGCCAGGGTCACGCACTTGCAACAGAGACCATTGCCAGGGCTAGACACCTGCAGCTGAGACCCTTGCCAGGGCCAGACACTTGCAGAAGAGACCGTTCCCAGGGCAGGAGATGTGCAAGACAGACTGTTGCCAGGGCAGGACACTTGCAACAGAGATCGTTTCTAGGGAAGGACACTTGCAACAGAGACCGTTGCCAGGGGAGGAGATTTGCAACAGAGACTGTTGCAACGGCAGGACACTTGCAACAGAGACTGTTGCCAAGACAGGACACTTGCAACAGAGACCATTGCCAGGGCCAGACCCTTGCAACAGAGACCGTTGCCAGGGCCGGACACTTGCAACAGACACCGTTGCAGGGAAGGGCACTTGCAACAAAGACCATTGCCAGGGCTGGACACTTGCAACAAAGACCATTGCCAGGGCTGGACACCTGCAACAGAGACCATTGCCACGACCAGACACTTGCAGCAGAGACTGTTGCCAAGACAGGACACTTGCAACAGAGACCATTGCCAGGGCCAGACACCTGCAACAGAGACCCTTGCCAGGGCCAGACACCTGCAGCAGAGACCCTTTCCAGGGCCATATACTTCCAGCAGAGACCGTTGCAGGGAAGGGCACTTGCAACAATGACCATTGCCAGGGCTGGACACTTGCAACAAAGACCATTGCCAGGGCTGGACACCTGCAACCGAGACCATTGCCACAACCAGACACTTGCAGCAGAGACTGTTGCCAAAACAGAACACTTGCAACAGAGACCATTGCCAGGTCCAGACACTTGCAGCAGAGAACGTTGCCAGGGCCGGACACTTGCAACAGAGACCGTTGCAGGGAAGGGCACTTGCAACAAAGACCATTGCCAGGGCTGGACACTTGCAACAAAGACCATTGCCAGGGCTGGACCCCTGCAACAGAGACCATTGCCACGACCAGACACTTGCAGCAGAGACTGTTGCCAAGACAGGACACTTGCAACAGAGACCATTGCCAGGGCCAGACACCTGCAACAGAGACCCTTGCCAGGGCCAGACACCTGCAGCAGAGACCCTTTCCAGGGCCATATACTTGCAGCAGAGACCGTTGCAGGGAAGGGCACTTGCAACAAAGACCATTGCCAAGGCTGGACACCTGCAAGAAAGACAATTGGCAGGGCTGGACTCTTTCAGCAGAGACTGTTGCCAGGGCCAGACACTTGCAGCAGAGACTGTTGCCAGGGTCAGACACTTGCAGAAGAGACCGTTTCCAGGCCTGGACACTTGCAACAGAGACCACTGCCAGGGCTGGACACTTGCAGCAGAGACCACTGCCAGGGCAGGACACTTGCAGCAGAGACTGCTGCCAAGGAAGGACACTTGCTAGAAAGACAACTGCCAGGGCTGGACACTTGCAGCAGAGACCATTGCCAGGGCAGTACACTTGCAGCACAGACCATTGCCAGGGAAGGACACTTGCAACAGAGACCGTTGCCAGGGCCAGACACTTGCAGCGGAGACCGTTGCCAGGGCCAGACACTTGCAGCGGAGACCGTTGCCAGGGCCGGACACTTGTAACAGAGACCGTTGCAGGGAAGGGCACTTGCAACAAAGGCCAAGGCTGGACACTTGCAACAGAGACCATTGCCAAGGCAGGACTCTTGTAACAGAGACCATTGGCAGGGCAGAAGACTTGCAACAGACACCATTGCTAGGGCAGTACACATGTAACAGAGACAGTTGTCAGGGCAAGATACTTGCAGAAGAGACCGTTGTAGGGCAGAAGATGTGCAAGACAGAAAGTTGCCAGGGCAGGACACTTGCAACAGTGATCGTTTCTAGGGAAGGACACTTGCAACAGAAACTGTTGCCAAGACAGGACACTTGCAACAGAGACCATTGCCGGGGTCAGACACTTGCAACAGAGACCATTGCCAGGGTCACGCACTTGCAACAGAGACCATTGCCAGGGCTAGACACCTGCAGCAGAGACCCTTGCCAGGGCCAGACACTTGCAGAAGAGACCATTCCCAGGGCAGGAGATGTGCAAGACAGACTGTTGCCAGGGCAGGACACTTGCAACAGAGATCGTTTCTAGGGAAGGACACTTGCAACAGAGAGCGTTGCCAGGGGAGGAGATTTGCAACAGAGACTGTTGCAACGGCAGGACACTTGCAACAGAGACCATTGCCAGGGCCAGACACTTGCAACAGAGACCATTGCCAGGGCCAGGCACCTGCAACAGAGACCATTGCCAGGGCCAGACACTTGCAGCAGAGACCGTTGCCAGGGCCGGACACTTGCAACAGAGACCGTTGCACGGAAGGGCACTTGCAACAAAGACCATTGCCAGGGCTGGACACTTGCAACAAAGACCATTGCCAGGGCTGGACACCTGCAACAGAGACCATTGCCACGACCAGACACTTGCAGCAGAGACTGTTGCCAAGACAGAACACTTGCAACAGAGACCATTGCCAGGGACAGACACTTGCAGCAGAGACCGTTGCCAGGGCCGGACACTTGCAACAGAGACCGTTGCAGGGAAGGGCACTTGCAACAAAGACCATTGCCAGGGCTGGACACTTGCAACAAAGACCATTGCCAGGGCTGGACACCTGCAACAGAGACCATTGCCACGACCAGACACTTGCAGCAGAGACTGTTGCCAAGACAGGACACTTGCAACAGAGACCATTGCCAGGGCCAGACACCTGCAGCAGAGACCCTTTCCAAGGCCATATACTTGCAGCAGAGACCGTTGCAGGGAAGGGCACTTGCAACAAAGACCATTGCCAAGGCTGGACACCTGCAAGAAAAACAATTGCCAGGGCTGGACTCTTGCAGCAGAGACTTTTGCCAGGGCCAGACACTTGCAGCAGAGACTGTTGCCAGGGTCAGACACTTGCAGAAGAGACCGTTGCCAGGCCTGGACACTTGCAACAGAGACAACTGCCAGGGCTGGACACTTGCAGCAGAGACCACTGCCAGGGCAGGACACTTGCAGCAGAGACTGCTGCCAAGGAAGGACACTTGCTAGAAATACAACTGCCAGGGCTGGACACTTGCAGCAGAAACCATTGCCAGGGCAGTACACTTGCAGCACAGACCATTGCCAGGGAAGGACACTTGCAACAGAGACCGTTACCAGGGCCAGACACTTGCAGCGGAGACCGTTGCCAGGGCCAGACACTTGTAACAGAGACCGTTGCAGGGAAGGGCACTTGCAACAAAGGCCAAGGCTGGACACTTGCAACAGAGACCATTGCCAAGGCAGGACTCTTGTAACAGAGACCATTGGCAGGGCAGAAGACTTGCAACAGACACCATTGCCAGGGCAGTACACATGTAACAGAGACAGTTGTCAGGGCAAGATACTTGCAGAAGAGACTGTTGTAGGGCAGAAGATGTGCAAGACAGAAAGTTGCCAGGGCAGGACACTTGCAACAGTGATCGTTTCTAGGGAAGGACACTTGCAACAGAAACTGTTGTCAAGACAGGACACTTGCAACAGAGACCATTGCCAGGGTCCGACACTTGCAACAGAGACCATTGCCAGGGTCACGCACTTGCAACAGAGACCATTGCCAGGGCTAGACACCTGCAGCTGAGACCCTTGCCAGGGCCAGACACTTGCAGAAGAGACCGTTCCCAGGGCAGGAAATGTGCAAGACAGACTGTTGCCAGGGCAGGACACTTGCAACAGAGATCGTTTCTAGGGAAGGACACTTGCAACAGAGAGCATTGCCAGGGGAGGAGATTTGCAACAGAGACTGTTGCAACGGCAGGACACTTGCAACAGAGACCATTGCCAGGGCCAGACACTTGCAACAGAGACCATTGCCAGGGCCAGACACTTGCAACAGAGACCCTTGCCAGGGCCAGACACTTGCAGCAGAGACCATTGCCAGGGCCAGACACCTGCAGCAGAGACCATTGCCAAGGCTGGACACTTGCAAAAGACCACTGCCAGGGCAGGACACTTGCAGCAGAGACTAAAGCCAAGGAAGCACACTTGCAAGAAAGACAACTGCCAGGCCTGGACACTTGCAGCAGAGACCATTGCCAGGGAAAGACACGTGCAACAGAGACTGTTGCCAGGGCAGGACACTTGCAACAGAGACTGTTGATAGGGCAGGAGACTTGCAACAGAGACTGTTGCCAGTGAAGGAGTCTTGCAACAGAGACCGTTGCCAGGACAGGACACTTGCAACAGAGACCGTTGCCAGTGAAGGAGATTTGCAACAGAGACTGTTGCCAGGGCAGGACTCTTGTAACAGATCCATTGCTAGGGCAGACGACTTGTAACAGACACCATTGCCGGGGCAGTACACATGCAACAGAGACAGCTGTCAGGGCAAGAGACTTGCAGAAGAGACCATTGCCAGGGAAGGAGATGTGCAAGACAGACTATTGCCAGAGCAGGACACTTGCAACAGAGACCGTTGGCAGGGGAGGAGATTTGCAACAGAGACTGCTGCAACGGCAGGACACTTGCAACAGAGACCATTGTCTGAGCAGGATACTTTTAGCAGAGACCATTGCCAGGGCAGGAGACGTGCAAGAGAGACCATTGCCAGGGCAGGACACTTGCAACAGAGACAGTTAACAGGGCAGCAGAGACCATTGCCAGGGAAGGAGACTTGCAACAGAGACTGCTGCAACGGCAGGACACTTGCAACAGAGACCATTGCCAGGACCAGACACCTACAGCAGAGACCATTGCCAAGGCCGGACACTTGCAACAGAGACCATTGCCAGGGTTGGACACTGACAACAGAGACCATTGCTAAGGCTGGACACTTGCAACAGAGACCATTGCCAGGGCCAGACACTTGCAGCAGAGACCAATGCCAGGGCAGGACACTTGCAACAGAGACCATTGCCAGGGCAGGACACTTGCAACAGAGACCATTGCCAGGGCAGGACACTTGCAACAGAGACCATTGCCAGGGCAGGACACTTGCAACAGAGACCGTTGCCAGGGTTGGACACTGACAACAGAGACCATTGCTAAGGCTGGACACTTGCAGCAGAGTCCATTGCCAGGGCCAGACACTTGCAGCAGAGACCATTGCCAGGGCAGGACACTTGCAACAGAGACCATTGCCAGGGCAGGACACTTGCAACAGAGACCATTGCCAGGGCAGGACACTTGCAACAGAGACCATTGCCAGGGCAGGACACTTGCAACAGAGACCGTTGCCAGGGTTGGACACTGACAACAGAGACCATTGCTAAGGCTGGACACTTGCAGCAGAGTCCATTGCCAGGGCCAGACACTTGCAGCAGAGACCATTGCCAGGGCAGGACACTTGCAACAGAGACCATTGCCAGGGCAGGACACTTGCAACAGAGACCGTTGCCTGAGCAGGAGACTTGCAACAGGGTAGGATGTGTGAAATCGCTCAATTTGCTTTCACACGTTTTCAGGAACGTCCCTGAAAATATCCCAAAATGTATTGCAACTATGCATTCAGAGTGACATGCTTTGCTGATTTCTCAACGGACATTTTTTAAGCAAGCGCGCACCTCGCATAAAAAAGTGCCACAACATATTGCAAGGAGGAGACTGGTTCGTGCAGAAAAGGATTCTCAGCAAGACATTTTCTGTGGGAACCAGTCTACTGTTAGTAACTCATGTAACTTCTTTTATGCAAGGCTCATACTCATGTAACAAGTTGCACAAATTTAGTTAAAGTGACATTTTTGTAGATTTTGGAGATTTCACGTAGCACAAAATTGAGGAAATTCACAAAGTGCTCGCATAATTTAAGTTTTGTCCAGGCCTAACCAGGATGTGGTGGCTTTGGCTTCCATTGGCAAAAAAACCATAAAGGACAAAGATTGGTAAGAAGTAGAATGAGAGCCAGAGGTGGCACTCAGAAAGAAAAACAATTAATTTGGTAACTGTCTACTGTTTACAAATTGTGAGCTTAATATATTTTTGTTCAAGAAGATTTCGTTGTTCTGCTTTGACTCAATTCACATGGGTCCCTTTCCATTGACCATCATATTTGCTTACAGAGATCAGCAAGTTAAAATATTTAGCATTTATTTTGAAAATCGGCTCCGGGTCCTTGGAGAGCCTGTCTGCCTCAACCCTACATGTGCACATGTGTGATAAGCTGCACGCAGACAGCCTCCAGTTCTCAATGTGTGTTTATTCATCAAATTGGTGCATGCTTAAACATCCCAACTTGACACTCACCACCTTTCCGCTCACACACTTGTCACACATTTGTCACCTGACCTTACCAGCCTTCCAATTTTAATTGTATTTGGGTTTTATCTCATTACCGCTGGATATCATCTGAAGACAATCTCATTATAATTAATCTCTTTCACCAGATAGCCGCTAGGCAGAGCAATCTAACCTAGAGGCCTGTTTTTCACTCTCTCCATCAGCATGAATGAAAAGCTAGTTAGATCTAAATTATTTCTCTCTCTCTCAGTTCTTATTCTCACGGTGGACACTTGCTCAAGGTCGGCATTTAAGTCAAACTCAGAATCCCAAAAATTAAGTATCTTCTAGATGAATGTGTGAAAATCTAGCAGCCGATTCACAAAGCTCAATTAAAAACACACTTGATCTACAAGTCATAGGTCGAATTTGAGATGCAATTTTATGCCAGTATCTGTGTTGTGACCAGTGATCAGCGTTTGCATGGATGTAGTAATACGAAACAGCGCAAACATGGCATTCAATATGGTTTTAAAAATCGTTGCCCCTTTTATATGAATAAATCAAGTAATCAGTTTACAAATTCATTGGAATGGCTATGAATGCAGGGGAAGAGGTCTATGGGGCTTTAAAGAAACAGGTTACATTAAAAACAGTATCATTCTGTAAATGGCATTGATGGGAGCATCTATCTGGCACATGTGTCCCTAAAGGACAGTTACCCCCTTGTGAATGGATACCACCCTCTTTTGGCAGTGGTTACAAGTGACGTCGCCATCCAGTGATACATAGCATTGCTATTCAGAAAAAGGAGGAGGTCGCCCCTTCCACACCATCTCCCCATTATGAATGCCAATGAATAATAAATATGTAAAAGTACCTTTCCTACATTGTGAATTGGTGTTTTGCAGTGAAAGTGCCTGAGATTTAGTGACTTGAATTCCTTGCTACCACCAAACATCTTTGTACATGAGGCCCAAAATTTCTCGGTTCAATTGCCAAATGCCCAGACTGCCTTATATATTCAACAAATCCAAGACTGAGCCATTGATACTGTTGTGTGAGAACCTAAAAAGGATCAGAGAAACAAGACAATTTAGCCAGAAGCGAAATAGTCTATATAGACATGCCTGAGACCACAAGAGAAGTTGCAGAAATAATAGCTCTGGGAATTCAGATTATTTAAGTAAGATTCAGGGGCTTGGGCATTTTCCCTGTTCCTAATACTCACAGGCATATAGGGCAACCCTCACTGCAGGTGTTTTATCACCACCAGGTTCAAATTTACCATCACCCACAATCCTGCCTCAGGAGGTAAGTCATTGTTCCACACACCTGCAGTCATTGCCCAGGAGCATGCACCTACCAAAGGCTTACTGGTAACTAATAGCTTCCTGAGGCACCAAGGTTAGCATGGCCGGTTTGGAACTTCTACAACCACTTTCATTATTAAAAATGAGCATCAACCTTTGCCTACATATAGTGGGTACAAACAACTTGAAGATAGGCTACACATCCTGCAGTTTGTCACATGATAGCAAAAGAAAACTCAAGTGTACCAATATACTCCCCTGCTGTGAAACGTTCTCCACTAATGTGCAGCCACTGCCCGTGCAGGTGAGAGCGATGAGGCCGGGTGTCGGGGGGATTTTGACGGAGGATGACAACAGAAATGTAATTATTTATTTAATTTCTCCTCGTCATCGTCCGTCAAAATCCCCCCACACCCGGCCCTACTGCGCACCACTCCTACCTGCACATGCCGCGGCTGCTAATGAGTCTCTGAACTCAAAGTTGGAAAACTCAAAAACCATGTTTCTTTCAACATACTCGACACCAAGAAGAAAACCTATGAATCATAGCAGTTACCAAAATCCCTAGTAGTCTAAAGGTACCATTTAGATTTGGTAGAGTCACTATCAGCCTCAAAGAAACAGAACCAGCATTCTATAGGCTTCTAAAGTTTAACAAGACCTTCCACAATTCCTATCTTACATGACCATGTAGATGAGCGCATTCCTTGTCTTTCCTCGTCCAAAAAGGAGTAGATCAACCCCACCTTATTTAGATACTCCGAGAGTAAGACTCAGGATCCCATATGAACACTAAGTACTACCATGGGAACACCTGTCACCAGTAGAGGCAGAATCTCTGCCCAAGTGGTAGAATTAAGCTCTCTTTCCCAGTTGCAGACTAATCACACCCACCCTCCATCTACTTAGGGTTAATAGTTTTCAAGTTGACTTCTTCAAGCTTAAAATATTCTCCTACTTGACACTGACCAATCCCCACCAATGGTGGACTCATACCCTTTGCTGTTCTGTTTTAATTCATTAATGAAGCACCTCCATATAGATCCCTTCTGACAGCACTGTGAGAAGACATCCATCTGGTGCTATACTGTAACACCCTTAGCTCATGTGGATAGAAACTTATACCCAATAATGAGTAAAACCCTCCAAGGCCTCAATTCATGACTTTGCATCAACAAATCCATAACAAGTGCCACCCTGGTCCACCATCAACCACAATACCTCAGCAAAGAATGATGTGTTCCATTAACCCAAAACAAATTTCCAAGAAATATATAAAGCTGCACAAACTGCTCCACTGAAGGAAGGTTCTGCTAAATGCAATGCTAGGCAACATACACATCAGAGGCTATTACAAAGTAGTTCATAAGATTCAGTGAAATGTTGGTTTTGCTGTATCTTGCCTGATTTCCAACATTTTGCACTACAATTATTACGTGAAGTGCCCAACATTACACCATTATGCTACTTTGAGTAATTGAGATTTCAATAAGGTAAAACTCCTATTGCAAGAGCCCAGGAACAATCCAAACAAACCAAACACAAGCATGTGTTCATGTAGTATGCAACTTTCTGCTATTTTCTGTAGTGCGAAAATAATCTTCCCATCCAAAATGGCTGAGAGGATGCATTTGGTGCTAAAAAACGTAATGCAAGATACCCAATGGGCATTTTGTGTAATCAAAACGTAATTTTGCATATTGCTTGCTCATTTTGCATATTTTCCACAAAAAGAATTTTGTGAATTTTGCCCATGCTTAGTTAATAGCACAGAATTGTATTTTGCAACAGAATCAGTAAGGCAACAAACCTAGTAAGGGAGCTTTTCTAAATCTGCCACAAGATAAGAGAATGAAAAACTGGTATCGCCATAAATGTGTGAAGATCTGTTTCCCTTTCTCTAAGCAAAAATGTAAATATTTTGAGATCCAAGGTAGAGACCAGAACACCACCATAACCTTATAACAACCCCCTAACAATTCAGGCTTCTATGTCAGTTTTTAATCCAGTTGTGTTCTCTTGGGTAATTTAGCAATAAGAAGAATAAAAGGCTCCACATTTCCTGTTGCTCCACATATATCTGTGTTTCTTAGGGGCCATATTGACACTATTAGCCAAACACTGCGGATTTGGTCTTTGCCTCAATACAGTAAGAATCCGTCCCACATGCACTCAAATATCCCAAATATCCCTAAGTAACCCCTGTATTGAAGAAACCTTCAAAAAACATTAAAGAGTCTTCCAGCCACAGCCTGTTCTCAAATCTTCCATTTGTTAGCAATGTTCTTCAGTGGAAGAGCACACAAGAAATTTGAAATTATACCATGGCACACTACCTAATGTACAGCTAACTCAGGATCCAGATCAGCCAAATGAAAGGGAAACAACCATGGCTCTGCATCGCAGAAGACTTCTTTCAGTCTCTTGGTCACAAGTCCATCATAATGCTGTTTGATATGACTACTACCTAGAACAAGGTGGCCACAAGATCCTCCTGGGAAATTTCTAAGATGAGTTTGCTTCTAAACTGGATGACCCTCATATTTAGGATGTGGCAAGTGGGTCAAGCTTGGATTCTCAGTGTCTTTGATAAAGAGCTTCACCTGCAGCATCTTTCTCGGCTCTCGTCCCTGGCCCAATTGAATAGCTAAATTAGACCACCGGTGAACCAGACCTGACAATGCTGTCTTCAGTTTCAGCTGAATAGCCATGATACTCAGTTTCATCTCAGATGGGGACGAGCTCGGAGCAATACAGTACTATCCCTACTTCAAGAATATATATTTGAGGATGAAATAAATTTTCCAACACAAATGGGTCAACACAGAAATTCTGTTGGTTTTCAACAAAAATGAAATTGTGATCCCAGTTGACTTGCATCATGTCTTGAGAACAACCACAAACCATTAATGATAGTTAAAAGCCTAACATCTGGTTTGCCGCAGATCTTACAGTTTCCACCAAAGCCATCATTGTTGATAACATCCTAGGGTGACCAGGTGTCCCAGATTTGCCAGAACTGTCCCGGGTTTTCACCAGCTGTCCCGGCAGATTTCATTAAATTTAACTCATGTTCCGCTTTTTAGAGAGGGTCGACTGAAATCGGCAGGCGGTTCTTTTTTATGTTTTACAAAGCAGGGATGGTTAGCAGCTGTTTCAAGAAAGCAATTTAATTAATAGGTAAGCTACTGGGTTTAAATATTGCATTTTATGTATGTTCTTACTGTCTGTTCTGCAATTCTTTGCTGAGGAGCGCTGTCATTCTGTCCGCTCCCTTGAAGTAAAATTGTAGTCCCTCTTCTATTTTCGTTAAATGTCCCAGTTTTTGGCTTTAAAATTCTGGTCACCCTATAACATCCCCAACTGATAAACCATGATGTTGAGAACATTACTATCGCTCTTGTAAATCGTTACTGGATGGAACTTAAAATACCACTGGTCTTGTCCTGTATTATAACACAGTGCAAATATGGGATATATATAAGGTTCCCAAAATGATAACTAATACAGAACCACGGCAAAAGAATATACTTCAGTTGTTAAAACTTGACTCACAATACTCCTACCCTCAAGACAGTGTGCTCTGGCTCCCAGTGGAGCAGAGAATTAAAGTCTATATCCTCAATGCATGGAGTGATTTAGATCCTCAGGGGCAGATTTACAAGCCCCTTGCGCCACTTTTGTGTCACTTTTGCCATGTTAAAAGTGACGCAAAAGTGGCGCAAGGGGCTTGTAAATCTGCCCCTCAGTACCTAAAGAAGCTTGCCTCTTACTCAAGGCCAAACTTGGCCTCCCGGATCCAGCAGAACATTGTGCGAAGTTGAGAAGTCACCTAACACTTGAGTTATTTTTTTAAAGAAAAAATAGTGAAATAAAAAGGGCACAATTCCTTATATCCTGTTCCAAGGCTCATCAGCCACCCCTTTTCAGTTGCTCTAAAAACAACTGAAATAAATGAATCAATAAATAAATAATACAGTCAAATTAGTAGATGCAGAAAATGGGAAAGTACCCACATTCCATGGCTCTGCGTCATGCCTGTTTTCTACGTAGCTTCAAATTTAGTGCTGCATATCATAAAGGTCATGGAGCAGAGACAGTTGGAACCACAACCCCCTTCCATTTTTTTTCAGTACAGCTCTATATATTCACCCCCTTACCACAGTGGCATTATGCTACCTGCCCCGTGATGGGATCTGTGAAGTATGGTATGCGTGATAAACTAAGTATCCAACAAGTAGAATAAGAAGGAAGCTAACTGCATTCTTGAAGTGATGGCACCGAATGGCTGCCTGACCGGACAAATTTTGATGCTTCTTAAACCGCATTTCATGACTGACCATTAAATACATCTGCACACACAAATAGTTTCTCCATAGCTTGTTGGGTCCTTCTTTTAACATCACAGAGGTGGATTCACAAATCAGTTGTGCAAACACACAGTAAGCCGACGCAGATGCCAATGATATTTGTACAAAATCTGCAAGAGTTTTATTATTCAGTCCCTGGTTGCGTACTTCAAGTTGCATTTTCTGGTTTTGTACCATCTGCCAATTTCACTCAATAAAAAGTGGGAAGGCTTCTAGTAGGGGTTCTTCAATGGCAAAGCATATTTCATTCACATATGGATGTGATTTGTGGAAATCTTCAGTTCAAACTAGCTCTTGGAGTGTTTGTTCTATGACACGGTCTGTGCTGTCGAAGTTACAACCTAATAATCAGTCACTTATGAAGGGAATATATCCCTGAAATGCTTTGAGCAGGGTACTGCTGAGCTTGGAAGTCATCATTATGGATGTGATTAATACAAACAAGTGAATTAAAACAGAAATTAAATAATAGAGCTTAACTATCCAGTGCTTAATTTGTGCAAGTGGTCCACGGTGGTGGGCACTGCCTTTAATTTTTGGCGTCTGGGGCTAATTTTTAATCTTCACACTTTGACCCGGAGCTAAAGAGAAGAAGGCAAATAAGGGAAAATGCAGCATGAAGATAAATATAGGAAAATAATGCCAAAGAGAGAAAACAGGGATGAAAAAGAATGCTGCAGCACATCCACCCACAACCCTACTTGTGCACGCTGTGCTCTTTGGAAAATCCACAGTTCACGTCACACAGATGTACCTCTCAGCCAACACCAGCGCCTGGGTTTCCCAATTGTACAAGTTGACTGAGGAGCTGCTTCCACCCTCTTTCAATGGTTCAGGAAACAACGGGAGACCGACCTGGGGGTGCCTATTCTCAAATGGTGTGAGGGCACTGTTGAGAAACGATAAAACATGTGCCAATCAATCAAGGACGTGTGCTCAAATATTAGCTAGGGTGGTTGTGAGACTCCATCAAGTAATTATGTCACTATTCTGTATCAGGTCCAGTAAGGTCACTTTGACTTAAACTCAGCTCAGTCCCGGGTGGCTGTGGCACAGGCACTCAGGCTTAACTCAAGGGAAAACAAGTGTAAAGCAGCGCCAAAACAGTCAACAGGTAAGAAACGCAACACAATAAAAATCCCACTCCAATTTATAAAAACAGAATATATTTTTATCTTTAAATAGACATTGAAATGATAAACATCCAATGAAGGGAACCGGAGTTAAGATTTTTTAAAGGTTTCCATAAATCACTGGAATTCACTCAAAAAGGTTCTCAAATCACTACTCTTCTCTCTTAGCTGTAGTCTATGAGCCTCGAACGCGATGGTCCAGGCCAAACTCAAAGTTTCAGGTTGACCGCTATGGAGCGCCGGTCAGGTGCAGGGTCCGGGTTGGTCCCTGTCAAGCTTCCACCTTAGCTCATAGAAACTTTTTACAGTTCTTTTTCCCATTGACAGGCTCGTCAGCTGGATCCTCTGCAGCTTGGATCCGGCTCAACATCAGCGGCTAGGCTAGGTCAAGTGGACCAGAGGGCGGCTCAGTTCTAGAAGGTCGTTCAAACCCATCCCTAGCCTGGCAAGATTTTCTGAGGGGTGCAGTTTGAAGTCAAATGCCCAAGGAGGTGTTGATGTCAAAAAGGTGCTGAGTACCAGTAGTGTATGAGCCTCTGGTTCTTTGTTTTAAACCATTATCTTTGAGCTCCATGCTCACATGTTACAGGAGAAAGAGTAATTCTAGCAGCAGCCATGGGTCCAAGACATGGGGGGGGGCACCTCTTGGGGCTAGAAATCTATTCCTGGGCTGCACCAGCAGAGCCCCCATCAAGTCCAGTTGTAACTGGCCAGATGTGTACTTATGCAAATGCAGGACTTCTTTGTCTTTTGCATTCCTAGAACTTAACACATAATATAGATAGGACCAAGTTTCCACAGGAAATGGATATGTTGTTTTGCTAATAACTTTGGCGCTGTTTCACAAATCTTCGCAAAGCTTTCCAAAAAAAGTCATATCCACCTCAACTGCTCCCTGGAAAGTTTCAGGGTGATCCATCCAGCTGGGGCAGAGAAAAAGACGGGTCCCAAAATGTGTTTTCTTCATGCAGTTTTCCATAGGAAAATTGCACAGTGATTCAGAAAAAAAGGCTGAACAGAATTACACCAAATTTGTTAGAAAGCTAGACTTCGTCCCAGAATGCACGCTTTTGTGATGTAGTGTAAATCCATTCAGTTCAGTAGTTTTTGAGAAATTAAGGTTCATCATTTGTAGATATCAGAGTGTGGCCAAGTGATTTAATTGTCGGGCAGCAACTTGTTTTGCTAATAACTTTGGTGGCATTTGACGAATCTTCACAAAACTTTTCATTAAAAAAGTTCATTCAGCTCTTTCCTGAAAAGTTCTGGGGTGATCCATCAAGAAGGGCAAAGAAAAACAGGGTCCCAAAACTCTATTTCCCCATGAAATTTCCATAGGGAAATTTAGACAGTTTTACAGCAGAAACGATCGACGGAATTACACCAAAGTTGGCAGATAGCTAGATCTTTACCCAGAAAGTTGGCTTTTAGTGACTTGGTGTAATATCAGTACTTTTTGAGAAAATAGGGTTCAAAATCTATAGATATCTGGATGGTCAAGTACGCATGCATCTTGTTAGATTCCCCCGGGCACGCATCTTCAAAACATAGAGTACCCTGATTGTCTGCAAGAGCCTTTTTACCTATCAACCATTCTTTAACGTCACTATCTTCTGGCACCATGAAGATACAATGAAAAATCTGAACTTTTTTTCAATTTTTTAAAAACCTTGCTTTACATGTTGTTGTACAGGACAAACATAGGTCCTGGAACATGAACCAAGGAAATGTTGCGGCGAATGTGTGGAGTCTGTAGATGCCAAATATATGATGTTTTTCACAAGGGATGTGGTCTGTACAATGGGAAACATCCTTTACTCCGCAAGCGTTACAATGCATTTCATTCCCCCGCTTTTTTTACACTGAAAAAACGTTTACAACGTAGGGCTTTACATCGCAAACCATTACAACGCATTCCCCATTACAACGCCCCATTGGAGTTAGAATAGTAAATTGCATTGTAATTGATTGCGTTGTAAATCCCTGTGCTGTAAAAGTTTTTGCGGAGTAAAAAACGCGGGGTAATGTGTCCTATTCCTGCACAATCATTGTGTAAAAATATCTCAGATCTCAGGATTGATTCAAAATCAGCATTTATGGTACACAGTTCATCTTAAGACGCATAGCAAATATAGAGCTATATGGAAAGTAAAGAACGTATGCATTCTAATTCTGTAAACAACCAACGGTATCTACTGATACAAGCCAGACCTCAATTATCCTGACTGAGTGGCAACGAGAAGGCTTTGAACAAAGTGTTTGTCAGATTTTCATCAATTTTCCCGGAAATATGTCAGTTCCCTTCAGACTTCATCACACAGAAACTTCGCTGCTCAGGCGTGACATACAGATATTTTCCCCTGTGTCACCCCTAGGTGGAGTTATCAAACATGACTGAGTTTTCACATGGTTTTGGGTGATAAACTGGATGCAGTGAATTTAGGAAACTTCAAAAGCAACTGAAAGTGAAATGTTAATTTAGTATAACAGCCTTTTGGTCAAAGGTGTACTCCTGGTGCATAGGTAACCACTATAACCATCTGTGGGTTCTGAATGAGATTAACGCACCCACTGTTAGGGAATGACTGTAGTGTTTGGGCTTCAGGTTGGCCGGCACTGAGTGAATCCTGCCAACCCCTTCTAAAACCTCGAAATGGTGGGAAAATGTTATGTATGTTATTTTATGTTAACTAAGATTTGTAGAGCGCATAATCACCGGCAGGTCTCTTAGCGCTTTGAGAAAGTCGCCATAGCCAACCAGCAGTCAAAGATACAACACTTGGCGGGGTTTTAGGCTGTGTCCAGAGCCTCCCTAAACAGGAGAGTCTTGAGTCGTTTCCTGAAAGGGAAGAGTGTGGGTTCCTTGGTATGCAAGGTGATGTGACTTGCTTGAATCTCAGCTCATCATATTACCCAGAAACCCCTGTAAAAGGCAAAGTTTGGTTAAAAAAAAAAATCTTTCCATTTCTTTGTCAATGACAGAATAATAGAGCAGACTAGGTTGATTATTTAAGAACATGCAGAAAGAAATATGTTGTATGTTTTCAATGTTTCCGCCAAAACACATATCGTAATCTCTAGGCTGGAATAAGGTTCTATCTAGAGTTACTAGACGTCCTGGATTTGCCCGAACAATACAGGTTTTCAGAGGACTGTCTCAGTTTTCTGACACTTTTTTGCATATATATCTTAAACATTGTTAGCCTTTAGTCCTACTTCCATGTCTTACATCTGCCCCATTTTTGGCTTCTAAAAATCTGGCCACCCTAGATCCATCTTCAAGTGCCCAAAGAAGACAGAAAACTGGGATGAAGAACCTGCAAGCTTTAGACAGAGAGATAACAAGTGTAGGGTGGTGAAAAAAAGGCAGGAGGGAGGGAGGGAGGGAGGGAGGGAGGGAGGTAAGGAAAGGAAAGGAAAGGCAAGGCAAGGCAGGAAGGAAGGAAGGAAGAGGGAGGGAGAGAGGGAGAGAGGGGAGGAAGGAAGGAAGGAAGGAAGGAAGGAAGGAAGGAAGGAAGGAAGGAAGGAAGGAAGGAAGGAAGGAAGGAAGGAAGGAAGGAAGGAAGGAAGGAAGGAAGGAAGGAAGGAAGGAAGGAAGGAAGGAAGGAAGGAAGGAAGGAAGGAAGGAGAGAGAGAGCGTTGGCATACAATCGAGTCTAGGAAGCCATGGTATTTACCATCACTGGCTTTCGGCATGGCCGTCGTCAGACTCCTAAGAAGAAAATATTGGGCCCCTCATGCACGTATCTATGGATTTATTTATTTTGCAAAATAAAAAATGGCTGCCTCGGGGGACAAACAAGTGTTAAAGAGCGAAATTATAATTAAACAGCTTTTTTGAAACATGAATATAAAAGGTTGGAGAAGTAAACTGGTAAAACGAATCATTATCTGTCTTAGACACACCCCCAGAGTCCAGGATTAAAAATAGTGTGCGAATGTATTTCGGATTGGCCTTCCAAGGGATTCATTTTATTTACTTCCTCGTGTAAATAAGAGTCTGTCTGCTTATCTTGTGCGTGTTTTTTTTAATATAGCGATGCTGTCTTAAGTGGGGAAGATATTTATTCCACAATAAAGTCAATCACGGGTGTTTACAAGGTGCTTACCGCCATATTCCTGTAAATAGCTGGTGGTGCTAAGAGATTAACTGATTGATTGAAAGCCAGCCATTCATTCACATTAGGGGATTTTGCAGCACAAATCTATTTTCGGAAGGACATCATTTTCAACCTGATAGCTGTTCACCTCGCTGGCAGCGCGCGTCCAGGCCTATCAGCTGTTACCAGACCGGCGGCAGGCAGTGAGAGGTCCCTGAGCCAAAACTGTTTATAAAATAAAAATAAATGTGCTGGCGTTCGAGGGGGGGGGGGGGGGGGGCGCATTCTTATTTTGATTTACCGATATTTGAAACCACTCGAGTCGAGCTTTCCGCAGCTTATCACGCCACCGGCAGAATGCTTTGATGGTCATTTTTCATTTCATCCCCTTGAGCGGCTCATGTTTTATTCTTTAACATGGCTGTCTTCGGAGGCGCCTGCGAAGAGCAGCAGAGAACGCGCGTGCCAATTACGGTGCAACAGGGCTGACCCACGAGACAGCGGAGGGGTGCAAAAGATTACAACTGCATTTCACAGTCAAATAACTTCAAAGCACATCGTACATTAGGACGGAACCACCCGGCCCTATTTATAGATTTGCTTCCCAGAGGGTATACGTGGTGATTTTTTGTATGCCGGGGCTTCCCCGTTATGTTTGATGCTGCAAGAGTGCTTAATTTGTAAAAAAGAAAAAAGAAAAAAAGATTTTCTTGGGCGGTTGACGCCGACAGTGGTCCCTGCCGCTGGCACCCACTTACGTCACTAGTACCGCCCCTGTTGCATCTTTCTCACCGCTATCCTACGTCAGCCGAATGCTAAGAACAATAATCTATTGCTATCTAGGTATTCTGCACAGGAATAAAAAACCCCAGTACAGAAATTGTAGGTTGCCATGTATTTCAAATAGATAGCAATGGGGTTTAATGTAGGGATGGACGGATCCCAAGTGTCAGCACCCCCTTCAGAGGCAGAAGCTACTGGGTCCAACCGTGGGGTATGGGACCTTTTATTCCTGATGTACCGCAGCCTGGCTTACTGTGGGCTCTCAGGAACTGGACCAAGTACTACCCCTTCAGCATTTGACTCTCAGTGGTAGTGCGTCGAGGAGTCCAAGGCTTCTCGGTGGGTAGGTAGGTGCAAGGTTTACAAGGGCACAAGATTCAAAATACATCCAGCAACAATAATAAATGGATGTTCAGCCAGATTTTTGCTTTTATGACAAACGTATCTATATATGAACACAAAGTGAAATAGATCGCACACAAACAATATACAGTCTTCCTAAGGCCTGTACTCTAGCGTTGTCCGGGTAAGATCCTGAGTCCCTCTTCCCCATCTCCTGACAGTGGCTATTCCTCATTTCCGCGAGGCAACATACAGGTTAGGATCAGCGAGTGAGTACGAGTCTTAGAAGTCACTGAAGCTTTGTAGAATTTTTAATGTCTAAGCACCGTAGCGCTATAAGATCAAGTTTCCCAGTAGCTATGCAGCCCAGCAATCGATCATGGTCCATGACTGGCTACCCTCCCCTCCCAGCTTTCCACACCACCTTGAAGGATTGACATAAGCAAATTGTCTTTGGAAGGCGGGGGGTCAGGGAGCCCCCGGCCGTATTTATTATACAAAACAATAAAAGGATGAATATCAACATTACATCAATTATGTAAGAATAAGAAAAATTCATGACATTAGATTTACAGTATTGTAGACAAATATCAAAGGCTAACCTTAACAAACGTCTAATACAGCGTGTTTCCTATCCGAATCTAACATCATGCCTGAATTTTGCATTCTAACATTTCTGGCCGGACGGCAAGGTCGCTAACCGGTGTCAAGTCCTACTAACCACGCCCTTACCCACAGGTGCGCATGCGCGACAGGGGACCGCCTACCCCGTTGGCATCGTGAACTCCATTTAACCAACAAGGAGGGCCCTTACACTCTGCGTCATATGCTGACGTCATGATGTATGTGCGGGGTGGCTACCAGCCTAAGGTAAGCGTGACTCCCTCCCCCGTATTTTTAGCAGCTAGCGGATATTCCTGCCCCTGAAGTTCTAGGAGGGACCAGTGGCCCCTCCCCCTGGGCCGCCCCCTCCGTGGATGGTGACGCCCCCCTTAGGACCTTAAATTGCTGCTCACCGATCATGACCTCACCGCCTGACCAACCCTAATAAATACGACGATGAACCTAGGGAAAAAGAACTCGCTAAAAGACAACTACACTAAACTAAAACCAAACCATATAAATACAAAGCATGCTGTACTAATGGGAAAAAAGGCCTAAGTACACACAATATTACCTTTTTAATGACAACATAATCACAGCTATATAACGGGAAAAAGGCCTAGGTACCCATAATATTGCCCCTTTAATAACATAATCACAGCTGTATAACGGGAAAAAGGCCTAAGTACAAACAACATTCATACCTAACCACAACCAATCCTCACTTTAAACGGGAAAAAAGGCCTATGTCCAACTTAAACAGCACCCCTGCCTACCATTGTTCAGTAGCTTGTTTTTAGGGCTGGTGGGTGTGGAAAAATTAGCAGGCCCCGAGCGTGGGGCACACGGGAGACATGGGGAGCGAGCCAGGGGCAAGAGGGCGCCCAGCTCGCTCCCCACGCCTTATAACGGGAGTTGCACGTCCGCCCAAAGGGCCCGCCCCCTGGCCGTCCCGCACCCCTGCCCCGGAAGCTGAAAAGCTGCTTCCGGGTCACGGGGGAGGCATCAGCCTATCGGGGTTGGAGGCGCGCTGCGCGCGTCATCACCGCGCGACACACCCCCAACACCGAAAGGCCGGGGGAGGGGGGCGCCGCACCGCCATGTGGGCGTGAGGGCCGAGTGGCCCCCACTTTACACATGGTCCGTGACTGGCTACCCTCCCCTCCCAGCTTTCCACACCACCTTGAAGGATTGACATAAGCAAATTGTCTTTGGAAGGCGGGGGGTCAGGGACCCCCCGGCCGTATTTATTATACAAAACAATAAAAGGATGAATATCAACATTACATCAATTATGTAAGAATAAGCAAAATTCATGACATTAGATTTACAGTATTGTAGACAAATATCAAAGGCTAACCTTAGCAAACATCTAATACAGCGTGTTTCCTATCCGAATCTAACATCCTGCCTGAATTTTGCATTCTAACATTTCTGGCCAGACGGCAAGGTCGCTAACCGGTGTCAAGTCCTACTAACCACGCCCTTACCCACAGGTGCGCATGCGCGACAGGGGACCGCCTACCCCGTCGGCATCGTGAACTCCATTTAACCAACAAGGAGGGCCCTTACACTCTGCGTCATATCCTGACGTCATGATGTATGTGCGGGGTGGCTACCAGCCTAAGGAAAGCGTGACTCCCTCCCCCGCATTTTTAGCAGCTAGCGGATATTCCTGCCCCTGAAGTTCTAGGAGGGACCAGTGGCCACTCCCCCTGGGCCGCCCCCTCCGTGGATGGTGACACCCCCCTTAGGACCTTAAATTGCTGCTCACCGATCATCACCTTACCGCCACAGGCCAGCATTGTTTCCCGACGATCTGGCCCCCCCACAACTCCTGCCTAAAGGTCATCCCTACCTCAGAGAGCCCTTCAACCAAGCTAGGATATTATCACACCACAATCTATTCCCTGCCTCCGTCAAATGGACCCCATCTTGCAAGTACAAATCATCCCCCCAAATAGTCCCATGTGGGATGGTCTGTAAGTGCGTGGTTCGGAAAAGTTTTTCTAACTTGGTATTGATCCTCTTTACCGAGTGATTCAATGCCCTGACAGAATCACACCCACGCCACTGCAGCCGCGGTATCAGCTGGGACCAGACTACAGTGCAGTCAGGGCACACCCTCCTTACCCAACCCGCTGCTGAAATTATCTCTTCCAGGAGGACCCTCCTACCCAGTCTAGCAAGGTCATTCCCCCCCAGATGAAGAATCACCACCGCCGGTGGGAGTGTATGTTGGGCGACCAACTCTGCAAAGAATCCCCGAAACTGACTGAGACAGAGACCCCCCTCCCAAAGAAGGGGATGGACCAACCTTTGTGCTCTAGCTCCCTTCTACCCTTGCCTGTAAAAAAGACATTTTTAGCACGATTCACATATGAATGACCAACAATCCAAACCCTGCCTGACCGCGTCCTGTGTTCCTGACGATGAGTCGCCGATGAATCCAGCGTGTAGTAGGAGCGACCCACCCAACAGTCCACCTCGCTGCCTGATGAAAGTCTCTACATGGTGTACCGGGCAGCAAGGATTATCCCTCGCCCTGTGCAGTACCACAGTCTCCCCCCGCGTCTCCTGATCAGTTTTTGATCTCAAAATTGTCACCCACAATGTGTCTCCCTGTATTGTTGTGTTCAGGAATTGGATACCCCCTGCCTATCTGCCTTGGAGGCTGCCACCAACTCGCTCAGCCTCAACGCTCCATAAAAGGCTAATGTGAAAGCTGCTTTAAACAATTGTATCTCCCAGCCTGAGCTACAGACGTCATGCAATGCAGGCAGTAATGCCGTCAGCCTCCCCAAGCCTATTGGTTTCCTAGTGTCAGCCGTGCTGCCCTGTAAGCGGCGCCAACCCCTCAGACCCTTCCGCACCGCAAAGCTGTTAGTTGGATCTTTTACTCCCTTTGCCTGTGCGTAGAAGGAGACAGCTGCCCTATGCCTGTTAGCTGTGGCCACTGAGCGACCCTCCTGATGCAATTACCCAGATAATCCGTAAAGCTATTCTCTAGAGCCCATTTGGATTCCCAGTCACGCCCCAAGAAAGTGCAATATGAACCAAACGCCCCTTCATACGCTGTCCTTGTCTTGGGGGCTAAGCTAGCAGCCACGAGGTCCTGTAATTTGGGGCACCAATCTGCCAGAGCGCTGATGGGAAATGTGTCGGTGTAGGCTCTGCTGATGGAAGATGTTCCCTGAATACCTGCATTTTTTGGCGAGAGAGTGCATCAGCTGCATTATTAAGGACACCTGGTACATGTTTTGCCCTGAATACAACATTCAATTGCAAGCATCTCAACACAATCTCCTTCAAGAGGCGGAGTATGAACCTACAGCGTGCCGCTTGCTGATTGATGCACTCCACCACCGTCATGTTGTCTGACCAGAATATCACTGATTTGTTACGCAAAAGTTCTGGCCAGACCATTAATGCAACCCAAATGGGGAACAGCTCCAGGAAACCAATGTTGGTTGTCAACTCACTGTACACCCATTCGTCCGGCCACCTGTGGATGACCCACTTGTTTCCAAGGATGGCACCAAACCCAACACTCCCAGCAGCGTCAGTCCATAAACCTAACTCTGCTGAAGTAATGGGGGGGCCGGACCATACAACCCTGCCGTTGAAGTCCTCCAGGAATGCCATCCATATCTGCATGTCCTGGCGTACCTCAAGCGACAGTCTAGTGCGGTGGTGTTTTTCTCGCAGGCCCCTCATAGCCTGCGCAATTGAGCGAGAAAAGGGGCGAGCCATTGGTATCACCCTCAACGCGAAATTCAACTGGCCCACTGTTTCCTGAAGCTGTTGTAACGAGACCTTCTCTTTGGCCAGGCACGCGCGTAGTGCCGCCTTGAATTTAGACACCTTCTCCTTTGGGAGCCTGAAACAACCCTCAACAGAGTCTATTTCAATGCCCAGAAATTCTAAGCAAGTAGCTGGGCCCACTGTCTTCCCCGGCACCAGCGGGACCCCAAAAGCCCGCATGAGCGCGCAAAATTCCTGCAATGCCCGTGCACACTTCTGGGGCCCAGCCGCGCCCAGGAAGAGAAAGTCATCCAGGTAGTGCATGACCTGCTGATGCCCGGTTGCCTGCCTCATTACCCATTCCAAGAAGGAACTGAACTTCTCGAAATAGGCACACGAGATCGAACAACCCATGGGCATGCATTTGTCCATGTAATACTTCCCTTCAAACTTGAACCCCAAAAGGTGGTGATCCCCCTGATGCACGGGGAGAAGACGAAATGCAGACTCTTTGTCAGACTTGGCCATCAATGCCCCTGGACCCAGGCCCCTAAGCAACACCACCGCTTGGTCAAAAGAGGCATATTTTACACTGCGGACATTCTCATCTATAGCATCATTCAAGGATGCCCCCCTTGGGGCTGAGAGATTATGAATGAGTCTATATTCGCCTTTCTCTTTTTTAGGGACCACACCAAGTGGGGAACAAACAAAGTTGGGCACTGGCACCTCGTCAAAAGGTCCTGCTAACCTACCCAGGCGTAATTCTTTTTCAATTTTTGCAGCCACTACCCCTGGGTTATGCTTTACAGACAGTTGGTTCCTGCACTCAGTCTTGCCTGTGTACCCTCCTGCCGGTATCCTGAAACCCCAAGAAAATCCCTCCTGAAGTAATTTAGCCGCTGCGTGATCTGGGTAACTGTTCAGCCAGGGAATCATTGCCATGACATCAATGGGAGTGTGCGATACTGAACCCTCCTCTAGTCTATTCAGGTTTCCTTCTCCCCCTGGAGCCCTGGTTGCCACCCTTAAATCTGCAGGAGGTCTCGGGGTGTGAGGGGTGCCCACACAAGGAACAGGCGTGTTTGAACTTACATGTGCCCGCTGCCCTAGTGCAGGATCGTTTGTTGAAATCCCAACATACGCCCTTTTTATCCCCCCAACCCTTGCCCTTTCCTGGTACCTCACTTCCTTGCGCATGCCGAAAGGGCTGTTGCGGCTTGGCCGGGTATATTTTCTGTGAACCGGTTGCCCCCATCGCTGCTGCCCCCCCAGATATCTGATTGTACCATGACAAGGAATCCACCACATCCCATGCTAGAGAGGGATTGAATTCCTTAGCTTTCCTGAATGAAATGTCATATTCCTTCCACCCGTTCCCCACTTGTGTCTCGCTCCACATGGCAATCCTGCTCTGGTAGCAGGCCATTTCAGCTTGTAAATTGGGCGACCTTTCAGCTGTAATGGCACTAAACACGGAAAAGGCCCTCATCCAGTTAACAAATGTCTCCTCAACTCTGAACTTAACCAACTCTGTTCTCCATTCACTGAGCAACATCCATTCCTTTTGTGACTTGGCGTATTCAAGTTCCCTATTATCGAGCAGCAAGGAGAAAATGTTGATATATTTGCCCGCCCAGATCATCTCTTTCACAGCCTGAGACACATGTTGCCCCAAATTCTCCTTCCTTGAGGGCATAGCACCATCTTTAAGTAATGGCAAAGCCACCTCCTTACCACTGTCAATGCCTTGCGACGTCGCCCCATCCTTCTTTGCCGTCTTCCCTTCTGGCGGAACCTGTTGGGGGAGTAATTGGTGCCAATGTTGCCCCTTTCCCCGCCCTGGCCACCTTAATCATCTCAACCAGTTTCAATGCTTCCGCTGAATTGTTCTGAGAGGATGGCAATACCCCCCCAACTGTAACCAGGGCAAAACAGCGGCTATCTGGGATGCCAATTCCACCGGGACAACATTATTCGGGGGGGTTGGGACCCCAACGGGGGCAATGCTCACCGGGGTGGCAGGGGGAATGACCCCAACTGGGGCGACCGGCAAAGCTGGTATAAGAGGAGCTGGTCCCGCCGGTGCCAATGGGGGCATAACATGAGCATCCTTAGGCACTCCCCCTGGCAAACCCTCCCCCTCAGCTGTAATCTTGGGCGTTGTGCGTGCAGTTTTCTTTGACTTGCCTCTCTTAGGAGGGGTGACAAAATCACCTCTAGGCTGTGGTGGGTTGACTATCCTTTTTGGCCTGCCTTGTGGACCCGGAGGCCCGTCCAGCCTCTGATTAATCTCTGCCACATTCCTACCCAACTCATCCACCTTACCCAAGCGCCTATCAATCGCCGTCATCCTGCGCATCATAGCCTGCATCATTTGCTCCATGCGGGAACTCCTATTAACTCGTGCCCCCGGCATATTTCCACAATCGTAATGCAAACTAATCCTAGCCAAACACCGGCGATTGTACCTTTTTCAGATGGAGGATGTGAAGATGGCCGTAAGCACCATGCAACTGTGACCGCAAAACACACCAAGCTAGTCTTAGCGTGTGGGCGAGCGCCAACCCCTTGTAGGAAGGTCTCAAGCCCCGCGGCCCCCCAGAAGCAATGAAATGCAGGCCCGCCTCACTCCCCTTACCACCGATGACCCGTGTGTCCTCGGCCCGTTGCTGTGCTCTGCGCCCGTGATCTGTTGTCTGCCACCGGAAAGAAACACCAGAGTCAAGCTTCCTACAAGAAAACAAATATTAATAGCCTGGACAACACTTTGTGAAAGCAATCCCTGTGCCTGGAATACACTTGCTGCAACCCAAAACCCTTATCCAGACCCACAATTTACACCAATCTCATTAAATTACTTCAAAAAACGGATTTAAACAGCTTAACACAAGCCCGTTCTATTTGGTCTCCCCTCCAGTAGCTGCCCTGCTGACTCCTGCTTCGCCCTCACCCTGGGGAAATCAAATGAGCAATGATCCGGAGAAATCAATCCCCGTGCCTGTAATAAACCTGGAGCAACCAGAAACCTTTATCCAGTCCCCAATTAGCACCACTCTCAGAAATTAGCTGTAAAACCAGCTTTAAACAATTTAAAAAATGAGCATTCTCTATTTTTGTCTCCCCTCCAGTGGCTGCCCTGCTGGATCCTGCTTCGCCCTCCACCAGGGAAAAGCCACCTGGCCCAACGCGTGAAACTGGCAAACCCTGAAGCAGGCGGGCCGTTGAACCGATCGCACTGCAGCCTGTCTCGCCGCTCGACCGGCACCAGCTACCTTACCGGTATGCTTCTGAGCACTCCCGTCCCCTGGACGCAATCGACGCTCTCCTGGACACACCCCACGAGGCGGGGAGACACCCGATGGCAGGGACACACGCTGCCGAGATCTCCGCTCCTGAACAAGGATCTCCTGCGTCGATTTCCGACACTGCCGCCTCTGCTTACACGAGCACGCCACAATATTGCCCCAAAACCTGGAGAGAAACAAGAAAAGGAAAAATTAGCAGGCCCCGAGCGTGGGGCACACGGGAGACACGGGGAGCGAGCCAGGGGCAAGAGGGCGCCCAGCTCGCTCCCCACGCCTTATAATGGGAGTTGCACGTCGGCCCGAAGGGCCCGCCCCCCGGCCGTCCCGCCCCCCTGCCCCGGAAGCTGAAAAGCTGCTTCCGGGTCACGGGGGAGGCATCAGCCTATCGGGGTTGGAGGCACGCCGCGCGCGTCATCGCCGCGCGACACACCCCCAACACCGAAAGGCCGGGGGAGGGGGGGCACCGCACCGCCATGTGGGCGTGAGGGCCGAGTGGCTCCCACTTTACAGTTACCCCTCCTGTTGGTCTTCTGATACAGAAGACCCAGGAGCGTTCAGCAGTCCGGTGTCCACCATAGAGGAGAGGAAGTCTCGTCCCTGCAGGCGAAGCAGCTTGGTGTTCACAGAGCTCCTCCGATAGTACGGTAAGTTCCTCTGATCCTGACGGTAGGTTTTTGATGCTCGAGTGGATGCTCTGATTGCACATCGTACCAAGGCAAGGGTTCTTGCTCTTCACTGCGCCCCCCTTTGGCATTTGGAGTTGCCATCTGTAGGCAACACACGGCCAACGGCATGAGCAGCGCTGCAGTACTGATTTTCACAGCAGCCACATCTGGCATACAAAGTCACTAACTTTAGGCAGCACGTGGGCAACAGCCCAATCAGTGCAAAAGAACTGATCTTCTGGCATAAGAAGTCACTGAATTTAAGTGGCACACAGGAAAAGGCCAGAGCAATGTGTCTGTACTTTTCTGAATCATATACCTCACACTTCACTTCCAGGGTCGAATCTACAGAACACCACTGGCCCTCTCTCCTTCCAGGCACTCTCCTCCTGCTCACAGATTCCTCTGGTCTCGGCAGGCAGGCAGATGCTGGTGCTGCAGGCGGCAGGGAAAGTAATCTCCAGGAGGGTTATGTCCTTTCATCCAGCAGGCACACTGGTCACCAGTCTTGGTCACACAAGGTAGAAGTTTTGCTGAGCTTCTCCACATTGATGTTCAGCCACAGTCTTACTCCTTGACAGTTAATTTGGGTGAGTCAAGCTCTCCTTTTTATAATGCATTTGCAGATATAGATGTGATTTAGCGTCTCTGGCTTTGAAAATCGTGTGTTGGGTGTTGCCTCCTTTGTTCTGTTCTTTATCTAGGAAGCCGTCTGTCACAGCAGAAGCAGCTCCAAGTTTGATAGTCCCAACAACACAGGCCATGGGAATGACTCAAAGATCAAACCTGGATGTCAGACTCACTGATATATGTCAAACAAAAGCTTACAAAGGCCCCCACCCTGCTCTCTCTGCAGTGTTTGCCATATCAGCTCTAGCCTCATCCTGACATGTGTCCAAGACCGATTGACCAGTGTCAGAATCAAAGAGCCCATTTGAAGTGCACAGGAGAGGCTGACTTTTACTTCCTCCAATGTGTGAATTTGGGTTTGGGTAAGCACGAGAGAGAGCCAGACAGTAGAATGTAAATGGCAAGAGAAACTGTGTGTGTGTGTGTGTGTGTGTGTTTGTGTGCGTGTCTGTGTGTTTGTGTAGACAGATCTTGCACATGTGCTGCTACTAAAATACCTCTTCTATGTGTGACAGCAACACTTGCACTGCTACTACGCAAGCAGTACATCTTGTGTACACCTTGTGAATGTACTTGGGAAAAGCATATTGCAGACACCGGTGCTGTACATATCTGTAAGTGAGTTTGCACTACACTGCTCCCTGGAGTACACTTGTATGTGTGTTAGAAACATGCACTATTGCTACATTTACTGTACTTGTTCTCTATGTGAGGGATGTCTGCTCTGCTGCTTCTTGTGCTGTGCCTGTTTTGTGTTTGGCTCTGCCTCATCCTACAGTATGCCTGTACCCAGGGTGGGTGGGTGAGTATGTGAAAGGGGTAGGCTTATGCTACTTCTTCTTATGTTGTACCAGGTGTTGCAACCCCAGGAGCTGCAACTGACATACAGGGCTGCAACAATGCACTTCTTTGATGTTGTGCTTCATTCATTGATATCCCACAACTGGGATTCACAAGTCACTCTCAATATAATTTTGAAATGAGTCAGTGGCGTAGCTAGACCTTTTACCGCCTTTGGCGATAACTGCTTTTGCCGCCCGGCAGCGGAGCGGAGGGTGCGGGGCGCTGGCAATTCTTGGGTTCACTACCCCGCGACAGTCGCAGGGGGAGGCTACCTCCTCCAAAAGCCGGGCCTTTCGGGGCAGACCAGTACCCCGCCGCCCTTGCTAAGCCACTGTCCCGAGTGCTTCACCTTTAACTGAAATCCCAGTGCTGGCTTGCACAGTGCACAAATGCTCCACTACCTAGCCTCTCTCACGATGTCCCTTTTCACCATCTATCATACATTGATATCTCTCATAATGCATATGTATTTTGATTTGCAACACCAACAGGTATCCCACAGCCTTCTCGCCACAGAGACACCAATAGTTCACAAAAGACGCCTTCCATCTGACCTGCAATATCAAATGACTTTCCAGTACTGACACAGTGACAGGGCTTGGCCTGCACCATTAACTGCTCTTGCATGTATAGTCTTGCTCTGGAATTGTGCTACGTCTATTTTTTAATTATTTATACACTTAGCATTTTTGTATACTGAGAGCTGCTACAAAGATCAGATGTGCTGCCTAATTCAGTCGCCATTGCAGTTCATGAGCCCTTATCATAGCCATATGTGATGAAAAATAATTTAATTTCCATCACTTCTGTTGTAGAGATGGTTTAGGTCCGCTCAAGCATCCACTGAGAGTGTGTTCCAGAATCAGACATCAGACAGCCATAGTGCCTCCAGCTGAACTGGTGCCTCTGAAATTCTCTGGTGTGATCATATAGTAGAACATGACAATGGCTGCAGGTTGCCTACTGCCTTACATTCACCACGTATAGATTTACTCTTCTTAACTACACATCTGCATGCCTTGAAGATATATTTCTGTAGCATCGAGGTGCATATATGTGGAGTCAAATACAATAAACCTATGCTTCCCTTTATATGTTTCTCTTCAGGATAACCTAGGATTTGATAGTTTTGACATAATAATTTGAAAGATCAAAATGAAAACCTTAATATTCTGGTATTATACCCGTCAAGGCCCTACATTTGCTAACCTACCAGAATGCTGTACAATCTACCGAGGCATACCCAACCTCGGCATATTGTCGCTAATCTGGCTGGCTCATTGCCAAAAGCAGGTGGTAAGTATATTGACCAGTAAATGCATTGGCTTTCAAACTACCTTTCTGACATTTTATCTCGATACACACCTGTTCAGAATCTGAAACCCACTAACCAAAACTGTCACATATAAGCCACCTACCCACCCTCTAAGTTACAGTCCTTCTCTCTTCTATGGCCCCCTGATTTGAAGTTACAACCACCTGCTATTAGCGCAACACCTTCTTGTCAAGGGTTCAAGATAGCATTGATAGCTTTGAAAGGTCATCTATTACACTTGGCAGTAAGTGGGTGATTACAGCCCCACGCCTTAGACTGCACCGAATATGTGCATTGCATGCGGTGGTGGCTGCCACCAACAAAGGGTGATTGGGCGAGTGGAGGGAACGCAGGGGAGGAAGCAGGGGGGTCGTTTGGGGGTGTTTGTGTAAGTAATATATATATTTTTTAAATAACTTAGCTGAAGCCGCCGGCCACCTCCCATGTCCCGTCATGCTTCCTCTTCTCTATCTGGTCCCGGCAGCCCCTGGTCAGACTCCCATTCAATCTCCGTGCTGCAGAGTAGCGCAGAATTTGGCCTGAGTAGGCTGGAAAGACGCTCCAGTCAGACCAGGGAGTCCGTGGGGTTTATCCAGCACGGCTGTTCAATGCAGCAGGTTTGGAGAAACCTAAGTGTGAATGTGTGTTTTGGCCGTCCTGAGACAGGTGGACGAAAACATATGCGCACTTAGGGAGTGCACATAGAACTCCTTCTACCTCGTTCCATGCCTCGGCCCCAATCCTTCCTACAGTGCTGGCTCAGAGCCGGCAAATAAAAAATAAAACAATGCTAAAATATCATTTTATTTTTCTTTTGCTGGCTTCGAGCCAGGCAGTGGGTGGACGCTCCTCCACCATTGATTGCATGCATTTATGATCCGTTAGATCGAGAGATGCATTCATCTTAGATATGTGTGCCTCTTCACAAATTATATTTTTGCAACTGGTGCAATTAATTTGTACCTTAACTGTTACTTCTAAAGTTATACTAACCAGCCACCCTCATTGAGCTATGATTTATAATGTTATGGTTGCTAAATAAATAAGACACATATAAACAATTGACTTCTTCCACCCATTCATCTGTATGGGGAAGGTTCAAGACCCTGGATTGGATTAGAGGTGTGCAAAATTTGCGTAATTTGTTTTTGCGTAATTATGTGAAATTCCATTAAAATGCCTCAACGTTACATGCAATGAAATATGGCCTTTTAGTGATATATTGTAGCATTAAATGTATCTGGAAGCAAGGACACATTTTGATCTAAAAAAAAACATCGCAAATAACAAACGTACTGTTAATAAAGCCACTAGTGTTCTGATTGTTCTGATGGTTCCCATTTTCCAGCGCTAATATTTTGCTGCAAATGCTGCATAATTGTGCCACGTGGTTTAGTGGCATAATTTCGGGAATTCGCATAACAAGCAAAAAGTAAAATTCGTGGAATTATGCAAGATTACACCAGTATAACTTAAATTTTGCTGGCCCTAAATTGGATTTGTTCAGTGACAGGAAGCTGAACACACATGTGCTTATTTGACTTTCTCTTTCAATGGTGATTATGCCTATGACATTTAGGCTCATCTATTATCTGATATCAATAGCAGCATTCATAAAAACGAAGGATATCTACCAATAGTTACACAACAAAATATCAAAGTGTAAGCGTTGGGTCAGATTCACAAAGATGGGTGTCTGTATAGATGTGACTTACTCTTGCAATACTCCTTTCTTACTCATTAGTTTAGGAGTGAGCCACGAGTGTACTTTGTTTATTCGTGGCTTACTGCAAGAATAGGTCGCAGTAAAATGTTTGTGAATTGGATCCTTTGTGTAATTGGTGTTTTCTCCCTGTGTATTTATTTACCGATTGCATCTGAGTGAAGCTAAGCCCATTCCGCCAAAGTTAGAAGGCCCAACAATCATTTCTCACAGCAAATTGTGTTTGTGTGAATCGTAGCCTCTAAAACATCTCAAAGTAGAATTTCGCGTTTGTGATGCGTATGGGAATACCACTGAGATGCTAAATCTGAGCACACCATGTCAGCTGCTCAGCGAGCAGATATGATTAAAGGACTGCTCTCTAGTGAGCCTCGTGCTCTCCTATCCATTCATCTACGACATTAATTGCAAACAGCCATATGTTAGTCAGCTTCAGCATTTGTTCAGTGAATACCTGTTTGTCTTACTTTTTAATTAGAATTTTTATACGGGGAGTGAGCTTCACCTATATTGCTTACGTCTTAAGCGACCGTTTATGGAAATCAAACGTTTTTGGAAATGTTCACTTACATTACTTGCTACTTGTATGGTAGTGATACATAACACTCTACCACATCTACATTTACGCATTGTAACAAAATCGTGGTCACAGTAAGACTTTTGTGCACCATGAAAAATATGTGCACAGTTACCCAACTCTGTAGGAAACAATATTTTGTGTGCAGTATGTTATCTTATGTTATATGTATTTTTATAGCCCGCTAATTACTCGTGAGGGTATCCTGGTGCTTGTAGCAGGTGTGTGGAGCCAGCCAGGTGCATTTACTTGCAGAAGTCAGGAAGCACAGGAGGAGGCTTTGATGTCCTGTAGGAAGTCATTCCAGGCTTTAGGAACCAAGTGAGAGAAGGCACAATCTCCTGTCCTTCTTTTGTGTATAGGCAGGGTGTGTGCTAGTGAGAGTCCGTCAGAGCAGAGGTGTCTAGAAGGTTAGTGGAAATGAATGCAGCTGTTCAGGTAAGATGAGCATGTGTTGTGTTATGCTTTGTATGTGTGCGTAAGGAGTTTGAAGTGTGCATGCTTGTGTACTGGGACTCAGTTAAGTTCCCTGATGTGGGGCCGGCATAGGAGATTGAGGACTAGTCTGGATGATGTGAAGGCTTCTTGTGAGCTGGTTGTTTATGCCTGCATGTATGGTGTTTTCATAATACAGTCTGCCAGTGATCACGGCTTGTGTGGTCATTTTCCTAGTGCTGTCTGGTAGGCACTTGAGGATTTTCTTTCGCATCTTCAGAGTGTTGAAGTAGAAGGAGGCAACTGCATTGACTTGGACAGCCATGTCCAGATTGTTGTCTATAATGATTCTGAGATGTCTTGCTTGTGAGCTGGGCATAGGTGTGGGTTTGAGGTCTGTTGGCCACCAGTTGGAGTCCCATGGTGAAGAAAACCACTTTGGTCTTGTCGTATTGTCCATGTTCAGCTTGAGGCAGTTGGACTTCATCCAGGTGGATACTTGGGAATGCATGCAGTGAACTTGTTACTGGTAATGGGTGTTTTGTCCTGGAGAGACATTATCAGCTAGGTGTCGTCGGCATATGTGAGGATGTTTATGTTGTGTGTCCGAATGATGTCTACCATTGGGAGTCATATATAAAATGAAGAGCATTGGACTGAACGAAAATGCTTGTAGGACTCGACAAATTAGATCCTCTGCTTCTAGTGAGTAGGAGGGTATGGTGATGATTTGTGTTCTTCTGGTGAGGAAGGTGCAGACCCACTCAAGCATTACCGTAAATGCCTGCTTCATGGAGTTGTCAGATCAGAATGGGATAGAAGATGGTGTTGAAGACTGCTGATAGGTCTAGTAGGATGGGGGCTGCGGTTTACCCTCTGTTGATCTTTTAGATGTCATCCGTTGCTGCTATGAGGGCGGTTTCTGTGCTGTGGTTGGGTCTGAATCCTTATTCTATGTTGTCGAGTAGCTGGTTTATGGAAAGGTGACGGGCTTGAGTATGTTGAGTGCGATGTTGTTGAAGGATACAAAGGCTTGGTTTAGGATGAGCTTTGGTGGTGTGGGTAATGGTCAGTGAAGCTTTGGGTGAGTCCCAGGTTTCTGAGAAATACAGCTGAGTTGGGGTCAGTTCTGTCTTCTTGGTGGAAATTGAGGTCTTCTAAAAGGATGAATACTTTGGAGTTGGAGACTAGTAATGTTGCTTGTGAAGTTGGCTCGGCCACCTGGTGGTCGGTAGACCAGGGTTCCACCGAGGGTGAAATTTGCTTTGATTTATATTTTAAAGTTTAGGTGTTCTTTGTAGTCTGCTCCGCTTTCTGTGGAGTCAGTATAGTTGAACATGTTCTTGAAAACAACAGTGATTCCTCATCCTGGTCTGTGTTGGAAGTATTGCCTGGTGATCTTGTATTCGGTGGGGATGGCAGCAGTAATGTCCGATGTTGTTGCTGCAGTCAGCCATGTTTCTGTGAGGAAAAGGAGGTCAAGGGCCGCATCCTCTAGTAGGTCTTAGATCTCTGTGGTGTGCTTGCCGATCAAGCAGCGTTGCAGAGCATACATGATATTAGTGTGTGAGAGGGTGTGGGTGTTGTTAATAGGTGTTCTAGTGGGTGTAGTAGGTGTGTTTTTGGTAGATGTTCGAATTGCAGGTGTGGTGGTGTAGGTGAAGTGGCAGGAAAGACAGATGAAAGCTTCCTTTATGTTGTGTAGTGTGGCATGCTAGCAGGGAGTTGTGCATTGTCCGGGGTTCAGTGCATGGAGGAGAGTGGCAGAGTAGCTGTGGGTTGGAGGAGAACCAGGGTTTCTGGTGCTGGGTGAAGTTCAGGCACAGACGGGCACAAATGGGCTTGCCTTGGCACGCCTGTGGTGCACCATCGGTGCATGGGAACTGTGTCCGCCATTAAGTAGGTCCCAGGAGGGGGAGCAGCGCAGAAGGCGGGGCTGAGGCTGAGGCTGAGGAGGAGCATGGTCAACAGGAAAGCAGGAAGGCGAGAGGCTTAAGAATCAGGTAAGGAATGAGGGAGGGACAGAGGTAGATAAAGCAGGCACAAGCAAACAGGTATCAAACAGATAGAGAAGAACAGCAGAAAGGTCCCAAAGAGAACACACAGGTCATAAATACAGCAAGAAAAGAGACACAGAGGTCACAAAAGAGCAAGAAAAGCGCACAAAAAAGGCAGTGGCGGCTGGCAGGCAACTGGGCAGGTGAAGCAGAGAGATGGATGGACAAATAGGTCTCTTAAAAAACACTTACCTTTTGCCTGCTGCCGTCTCTCCTCCGCTTCAGTCCCTTCCCACGCTGCCTTCGCCTCAGCTTTGGCAGAAGCAGGAAGCACACAGGCTCCCTCCCCTAAGCCAATCACAACACTGCAATGCAGTGTTGTGATTGGTCTGAGCTCAGTGGTTCAGCACTCCGATGGGGAATGGAAGTCTGGGCATGTTCCTCACCAGGTTGGGGAATGCAGCCTGGTGGGGAACATGCAAATTGCACATGACTGTTTGGCCAGCCCAAGAGAGCCGGCCAGTCATGCACACTTAAGGAGCGCAAACCACTCCTCCCCCTGTAACTCAAGTCCCGCCCTAACATAGCCCCATATTGAAAAATAAGATGATAATAACTGGGTTATTATAATTTTATTTTTCCTTTCTCCTGCTCATAGAGAAGTGAGGTGACGCTCCTTCTCCTTCTAGGAGCCGGCTCTGCAAAAAAGTCACAGAGAGTAGAGGAAAGACAGTACTAAGGTCACCTAGAGATAGAGAAAAGCAGCACAAAAGTCACAAAAGAGGACAAGAAAACAAAGTGGCACAGAGGTCCAAAAGAAAGCGAGAGACAGCACAAAAGGTCGCAGAGAGAGGGGAAAAACAGCGCAAATGTCAGAACAAGATAGAGAAAACACACCAAGGTCACAAAGAGACCAAGAAAAATGGCACAAAAAGGTTACAGAGAAAGAGAGAAGGTGAGAAAGAAAGAGTGAGATAAAGAGAGAGAGTGAGAGGGAGCGAGGGAGAGAAATGAGGCGGGTGCCTCGAGGTGCTGGAGCCGGGTTCCCAAGGGCCTTGACCGGTCAGAGGACTGCTTGTAGGTAAGTCCAGGGGCCTTGGACCAAGCACCTGCTAATGATTGATCCAAGCTGTGACGGCCGACAAGTAGGTCCTGGGAGGGGAGGCGAGGGGAGAGGAGTGCTGAGAGTGATGGGATTGGCTGAGGATGACCTCCAATGGCAGGAGAGCAGGAAGGAGAAAGGCGTGATGCTCAGGTAAAGAGCGTGAGGAGGTGCGGGTGGAGAGAGGGTGGGGAAGGGGAGCTGGAAAAGGCCCACAGAGGCAGAGAAAGCGGGCACAAAAATGCAGGTCTAAAAAAAATAGAAAAAATGAAAGAAATGGCACAAAACGATACCAAAGAAAGGGATAGGTACAGAGTTCACAAAGGAGCGAGAAAAACAGCACCAAAAGGTCAGATAGAGATCGGAAAGAGGTCACCCATAGATAGAGAAAAACGGCACAAAGGCCACAAAAGAGTGTGAGAAAGAAGTGGCACAGAGCTGATCCCAAAAAGAGCGGGCGAGATGGCACACTGAGAGGGAAAAAACGGTGCAAAGGTCACAATGAGATAGAGAAAATGTCACAAAGGTCATAAAGAGAGTGAGAAAAATGGCACAAAAAGGTTACAGAGAGAAATAGAGATGAAGGTGAGAGAGAGAGAGAGAGAGAGAGAGCGAGCGAGCGAGAGAGAGAGAGGGGAGAGAAACAAGACAGTTACCTAGAAGCACTGGAGTTGGGCCCACGAGGGGCCTTGACCTGTCGTAGAACTGGTCACAGGTAAGTACAGGTCGGGCTGGGCCTTTACACCAAGAGAGGTGATCCCATGGCCTCCCGGTGGCGTTGGTTCCAGAGTAGCAATACGGGAAGTGCGTTCCTCGCCCTATCACATCATGCATCATTTAAGGACGCATCACACTAGGAATATCCTTTCTCACACTCCATAATGTTGGAAGCATCGGGCCAGGATAAAGTCCTCTAATTCATCTGTTCGGCCGACTCTGGCGGTCTCTTGTGGCAGACCCTCTTTTGTATTCTCCGTGGGGCTGCTCGCTATTTTCACCCCTTACGGGACATCTGTTCACTCCGTCTCACATCTGTGATGTACCTCGATCCGTATGGCGGGGTATTGATCTTGTGTTAACTCAGGTGCTCTTTTTGTCTCAACTTGTCTTCTCATCTTACTGTGCCCTGAAGAAGGTGAGACCCACCATTGGGGTCGCACACCAAAACACGGGTTGGCACTGGAGTCCTCTGTCTTCCATGTCTCCCCAGAGACTTTCTATTTGCGGCATCCATTGAATTGTTTGAACAAATTGTGTTCACATGTTTATCCATCCAATGAAATTAGTTTGTGTTGATGTTATTACCATCCTAACACATTGTTCATTGTTGTCTAAGGCAGCTATCTTAGTGCCCTTAGCCTTATGAGGGGCGGTAACCAAACGATGGGTTACAGAGACTGTAGGACAAGTATGATTCTTTTGTATGTGTGAATGAATGAGTATGCATCGGCTTGACAGAATGACTGGTTTGTAGTGGGAGTGGTGCGCCTGGGTTTTCTTATAATGTTTTGTATATCATTGATTATTTATCAGCTGTATATATTATCATTTTCTGTGATTTGATATAATACATTTGATATTATCATTTTCTAAAAAAAGTTTGATTGAAGCTTGTTAGTATTTTGACGCTATATTGTTTCATTGGGGGTATGTGACTTTTCTGTCTTGGTTTTTGTATCAGTGACGATTAGCATTTTTCCAATACCTTTCAGGCAGTGGGGTTTCTTGCTAGTAGTATGGGCCTATGCTCCTGGCTAATGTGCAGTAACAATTGCAATTATCGTCATACAAGTTTGTGAACTGTGAAAAAATGCTTTTGTGCACTAACACAAAGGGGGCGTGGATAGGATAATGGTGAGTTGAAAATTTCTAACAAATCGGTTTGAGTTCGAAGATGTTGAGATTGCTAAGAAGAAGAAGAATGACATTCTACCATACCTGTTTGTGTACACACCAGTGACTCGATACACAAAGCTTTTTCTAGGTGTAAATCAGTCTTATTCTAGGCTGAGTCGCGTGTTACACATCTGATCCAGGTGCCAGTCACAAAGCATTTTCACAACCATAGGTGGGACACAAATAACACGGGACAGGGAGGGACGCTACCTAAAACCCAAATCTCTAATCAATGGCAGACTTCTTACACTGATCAATGATCATGCCCCCAATCACTCCCAGGGTACATACCTTAGGAATCTTTTCAAGGAACTTGCTATTGGGGTAGATTTTACCTTGGTGTGGGATCCCCAACTTGATCGCAGTGTAACTACCTTCCAGGGCACGGGAGCGATGCCCATGGCTCTACAGAGTGATATCACTGCCTTGGGCTTAGATGCGATTTACTAATAAATCTTCAGGAGTAGAACCTGCTGAATCCCGGATCCTATGATTTATCATACATCACTCCTGGAACCTACTCACAAATTATGCTGTGTCAGGCGCGGAACACCCATTGGGCTCACCGGGCTTCAGCCCCCCCTGTCGTGTGTGTCAGCCCGGGCTGAGACAGCTTCCTGGGCTGGCGACCGTCTAATTGCAGCCGCACCAGAGTACTTCATAGGTATTTAAAAGACCATTTACTTGTTAATGAAGCTTTTTTTGTGTTTTCACCCCTTTTTAGAGCCACTCTGCCTATGGCTGGAAGAATAAGCCCCCCCCCCAAATCTTTTTCAGCCCCCCCCCGAAATTTGGCTCAAGTTGCCCGCCTTGCTGTGGCGTATATTGCCCGTGAACAATGTGATTCTGCATGAGTTGATCAGCAGAGGAAAGATCACCACCACAGGAAGCCAGAAGAGGAATAACATTAACACTATTAATAAAAAAAAAAAATCCAGAAATTTCCTAAACCACAATGATACCTGAATCGGAAATTTCTAGGTCTCCATTTAGGACCCACTGGCTCGAGAAATATGCCCGGTTACCTCTCTGAATATTAAAACGGAAAAGCTTAAATACTAGTCTATAATAAGACTCTGCAGCGATGTATTTACGTTTTGCATTAACATGAAATTCATTTGAAAACGTTATTCTGCGTCGCCACCCTTCAGCGCGTTTCCTGTTATCTGTCTTCTCTCCTGTCACTTTTTCAGCAAATCCTTCTCTTTCCTGCTTGGTGTCAGAACACTGCTCGGTTCTATGAATATATTCAACAACATCGTTTATGCTTCTGCTCCAGCCGAAAGTGCACGCCGAGGAGTGGATTTGCCGAGATTAAGGCTACTTTTAGGTCTCAAACCAGCTTTGGCTTTCGAGTCCAACGCCCACTTGCCCCGCCCCATTTTCAACCATTCGCGGTTTTTGTATATCTAGAATTAATAATTAACGAACAAGGATTTTTTTTTTGTTTATTTAAATTTAAAGTATTTGTTAAATGTAAACATTGGCTACTTCTTGTTGGCTCTGCACAATAAAAAATAAAAAAAAATGAATTTCCCACGTATTATTCCTTGTTATTCTGCTCGGAGTTAGAAATTGTGGAATCGCCATGCGCCAAACCTCGACGCAGCAATGGCTTGGAAATAATAATATTAATTTTAATATTAAGTAGCCCCACAAGTAAGGCCATTCACATTCAAACTATCTGTAATTCTATCAAAGGGTTCACCCCAAAACAACTACACTGTTCTTATAGTTTTTCCCCCTAAAGACAGTTCTTAATAGCCATTTCTCATACATATGTCTTTTAATAGTTGGCTGTTAGGCATTTTCCTTTGCTTCCTCTGCCTACTTACAGTAATTAATTACATTAACCAATCTATAGTTCAAAGTTTTCCTAGAAATTTGGAAACCACTAAAGGCATACAGTCAGAACTCAATATGTAGTAGATGTCTTGAAAAACTCCTAGTAAAGCAAACTGCAGAATTTTTTTTGTCTTCCTTCCTATGTTTCTCAAATTAATGTATTTATATTGCTATTATGTATTTGTTGCTTCTAAAGCTCCACTCTTATTTTGATGACGTTTGAATGTAACATTGCAAACTACTCTAACGTTCCATAGCTAAGCCTTATAGTCTGCAGAGGGCAGTCACAGCTGTTAAAAGCCCTGAAACAAAATTAGAGGTGTTATAGAGCAAATAACATGGGTGTGGGCATTAAAAAAAATGTTATAGAGGCAGAAAGGCTTGATGGCTATTAGAACATTCCACCCACTGATGGCTGTAAATGTTCGAACAGGAATATGGAGAAAACAACCATTATGGGTCCACTCCTAGGGCACTTCATTGTCTTCAAGGGAATTCTCAACATTTTACTTTTCTAATAAGGGGGCATATCAACAACAACCGGCGATAATTATCGCTGAGCGCACTTAGCGCTCGAATAATTATCGCCGGCTAGTGACGATTTTTATCGCTGAGATAGCGTGCTATTAGCAACGCTTATCTCATCAGCGATAAAAATCCTAGAGCTAACTGGCTAACGTGAGATTATCGCTGGAAACCCAGCGATAATCTCACGTTAGCTAGTTGATAGGGACTCACAAACTTAGCCATGATATCCACCTTCCATAGGATATCATGGCTAAGTCATTCCTGAAGCAGGTGTTAGGAAAGTAGTGATAACAGGTGTTATCGCTACTTTTCCTGACGCTATGCTTCATAGCGTGGGGCTTGATGATAGGAGAAATGTCGCTTAGCGACATTTCTCCTATCATGTCAGGTCAGGAACGCCCACTTTGCATCTCATTAGAGATGCAAAGCTGGGCGTTAGACATCCCCACGCTAAAGCAAGGTTTCACGCGTTAGCGTGGCCTTGCTAATATAGCGATAAAATTATCGCCGCTTTTTGGCCGAAAACGGCCGCTAAAGCGGCGATAATTTTTTATCACATCGTTGTAAATATGTCCCAAGGTTTACTGTCTGTAACGCAAGTCATGTATCATATACATTTTATGTCAAGCCCTCTGATGTCTTCCAAGACTATGTTTACTGTTAGAAACTGGGTTGAGGGGGATGAAAGTCTTTTCAAGCAACAGCTGCAATCCCTGTCAGGTTGAACCTCCAAAAGTCGCTAAATTAACCCGTGCTGAGCCCTCTATTAGCTTGACACAAAAACAGTTAGGCTTAACTTAAAGACAATGCGTAAAGCACACAAATAGTAACAAAGTTAAAACAAAACACAAGAAAAATACCACAGCAATAATAAACAAAGTGTACAATTTTAATAAATACAATGTCACCAATCAACAGTCCAATCAGTATAACCAGAGTTATGAATTTTCAAAAACTTAGGTAAGTATAGCACTTAAAAGTACAAATCGCCACTCGCGGTTATCTGGTCGTTCTACACAGGGGAGAAGTTGCAAGCAATGGGCTTCTTATGTCATTGCAATATGGTAATTCTATTTATTTTTTGGAAAACAAAAAACAGAAAATGATGGTTCTTCTTTATGGCTGATTACTATGCCTTTACCGTTCATGGTCAAACCTGAAAGTTGTGTAAAATAAGCCTTTTTCTAGATACACTCATTGGGGCTTATTTACAAGCGCCTTGTGCCACTTTTGCGTCACTTTTAACATGGGAAAAGGGACGCAAAAGTGGTACAAGGGGCTTGTAAATCTGCCCCATTGTTCCTTGAGCGGAAATCTATGTATTTACCTCCGCTCCAGATGGAAACCAAAACTACATTTACTCTAAAATGAAAAATAACAAGCATCAGCAGATGTTAATTGGTCTGGCTTGTATTTTGAGCCCACAGATATAAAATGAAAACCCACTGCAGTGAAAAAAATATTAAGAAGCCGCTTTTTGCCTTCAGTGCACCTATTAAATAAAGATTTTACCTGGTATTATTCAGTGTAAATTAGTCTCTGGTGCATTGCATCCCACAGGAGGTGGAATGATACCCCAAACAGCCAACTGCATGAGGCGAGAGACAATTACCCCGGTGGGTGAGTCGAAGATCACTCTTGGTATATTGTCTAAAATAGGTAGCACTAGATTTTGCAGACAACTGCTCTTTAAAGCCAGACTTGGGTGGGAGATAAATAGCTCTCCCCTGTATGGGTTAAAAAGTGCTGCAATCCTAGAAAACAATATTAAGTGCTAAATACTTCTATGTGTAATGTTAACACTGAAACACTCATTGTCATGGGATCAATCATACAGAAAAAAAGAAAATTTACCATATTATATAGGACCTCTTTGTGGTACTAAAGGCAAAATTAAAACCTTGCCTGCAAATATATGGAATAACTTCCTCTAAGAGCTTGCCCTACTGATGAAGAGGGTGTTCCAAGCCCTAATGAAAGTTGTTTAGAAACGTTGGGCCAGATGTATCAAAGGGTTTTACCCATTCTGTGTCTATGGGAAAATGTGTTCATACATAAGGCCCATTAAGCTTCGTACCATAGCAATCAAATGAAATATGGAGTTTTATTTGCACACTCCAAAGACTTCTGATCAGGAAAAAGTGGGGCTGCCACATTTTGGCGACCTGTTGCAAATATGACATGCTTATTACTAGACATATTACTAGACATAACACAGGGAGGCATACTGGGCAGAGAGCTGATCCCTCATAAGTATTACAAGGTTCTTGTGGTATCTTTTATGTTTTTTCATCAAAATACTACTTGATGAAGTCGAGAATATTATTGATGACGTCAAGAATAGCTATTAATACCCACTCACTTCACTTATAACATACCAGAAAACAGATTTGCCTTAAGGCAGACATAATTGTTATTATAAAAGTAATGCATACATCCTTAAAACTGTATTTTTATTACAAAGGAAGACAGACACAGTTCCCCAGAAATAGCAGATGAACAATTTGGCCCCCTTAAATATGGAGACGCATAAACCATGCTCCTTTGATAGAAACGTAAATTGAACACGTTTTTCTTCAATGCCTGACCAATATTCAGTAACAATCAAAATGAAATGCTCGAATAGCCACTTGCGCGTGGGCTTATTATCAGCATGGTAATTCTAAGAAGAAATGTGACCTCGGAGGTAGCTCAGACCGTCTACAACTTTAATGTCCGTTCTGGTGTTAATACTCAATTCCAGCAGATAAAAGCCGTTAATTAGAAACCGAGTTATCTGGCAATTGGCAGATCATTTTCTGCCGGCTATACCTTTTGAACAATTTGTCTGAAAATAGGAGCTGCAACTGAACCTTCTTTAATTTGAATTTAACGGGGAATGGCGGCCACCCTGCAAATCCTTTATTGTGTAAATGTACATTTTTGGAACTCTCAACATGCAATGTGGAATAGTGTCTGATGGGATGTTAATTTTGCAGAAACGTTGTTATGCAGAGTTTAGCTGTCCTGCTTGAAGGTCCTTACGACAAATATATACATTTGTTATCCTTTGACTCGATGGTATAAAATGAAATCAAAAAGTCCTACAGATCTTAAAACCGGACTGCTTGATAAACTACAGAACATATACATTTATAATATGATCAGTACAATTATTAGTGTCAAATTAGGTTTGCACATTGAGGATAAATACTTAAGGGAAATGTAAGGCTGAATTTCTTTTCACTTCGTAAATCACGTCGGTCGCACAAGAATTATAGGTTTAATGCATCTCTATGGAAATTACGACTTATTTCATTTTTTGACATTTTCTTATTGGGAGAATCCCATTTTCACTATCTGTTCGCGAGTGAAAATTACCTCATCGAGCTTTTCCTCATGATTGTTCAGTCACCCATGAGGCAAATAAGCATAAGGTGTGCACTTGTGTACAAAAAGGCTTCTGAGAGGCACATGGACTGCACTTTGCCTCTCCCACTTTACTTCTATATCTAGTGAAGGTTCTGATCACACTGGCAAGCTGTAAACCTTGGGCTAACTCCTTAGCTATATGTCCTGTTACTTATGTGAATCTACTATGTCCATCACTAACCAATGACCGGGTCATATTTTCCAATTGCTGGCTTTCTCTATTCTTGGTATCTTAAGAACGGAAGGCAATAATTGTTAAGCTGTTTAAAAAATAATCCAACGGATCCCAACAACTTCCAACTCATATCCTTATCCTAGCTAGTTTTCCTAGGACAACTGCTAGAAAGGTTTCTGTACAGGCAGCTGCAGGATTTCATTGAGTCTAATAACATTCTAAATCCAGCCCTAATTTGGCTTCAGAACTGGCCAGATCATGGATCTAGTAGCGCTATCAATCTTAAATGATCGTTGATGATTTGCATGATTATGATGTGGTCCAAGCATAATTGTACGAAATTCATTTGACATTTTTGCCACCATCGATTATGACATCCTCAACTCTAGGTTGGCATCTCTGGAACTGCTTTGAAATGCCTCTCTTCACATACCTTGGACAGACCTGATATTATATCTCGGCCTTGTTTCTCTTCTCACAGTCTTCTGTGGGGTCCGACAGGAGTCGATTCTGTCCCCCCATGCTATTCAACACCCACGTGCAACCTCTGACTAAGCTACATCTCCATGCAAGGTCCAAGTTCTACAGGCACAGTAAGGACACTGAGCCAGTCTTTGGACACGTATGCATGGGTCGTTGTAGGGGGCGAGGGCTGATCAATAGTGACATCAACTCCTATCTAGCTTTGATGCTATGGGGGATGGCAACAAACCTTTTCAGACTAAACTATTCAAATATTGTGCTACTAATTACCAAAAATGACCTAGGCAAGTGTAAATATGCACAATATCATTTGAACACCTGGCCCCTCTGGCTGCCTTGGTCTTAATTCTGGCCATCTCTTCCGACAGACTGCGCTCCCTAAAAATGCAGACAACGAAGTCACCAGCATCTACCTCTACCAAACGAAACATCTTAGGATTTTATCCCGGCGGCTACTGCCTTATTCCAATTAAGGTTGAATTATATAAAAGCCATCTATCTGTGATTCCCAGAGAAATTGTGCAACAGACTGCAGTTACCCACACCACTGGGCTTCTCCTTGGCTGCACAAGACATGAACTTATCAGTCCAATCATTCGAGAGCTACGTTGGCTGCCAGTATGTTTTAAAGTTATTTTCAAAGCCATTGTGATAAACCATAGAGCATTTATGCCAAGGCACCAGACTTTCTTACTCAAGAGCACAAGCCAGCATGAATCTTGTTCTCATCCAGTCCTTTCCTGCTGTAGTGCCCCAAGGCAAGAACTTCCTCCGTTGAAGAAGTTCTTGCCTGTGTCTCCAATTATGTGAAACTTGCTGCCCTATCTCGGAGCTGAAAGCTGGTCAGAAGCTTTTTGGAAATTCTCAGTTAATTAGTATTTAAATGATCGGTTTACCTTTAAAGCAAACATGTTTAATCAGGATTCTAATTAGGATACACAGAGTTTACCTTTTTCCCTCCACATTTTTGATTCTCAAGTCAGCACAATGAAGCTTCTGCATTAGTCATTAAATAGATGTTAACATCAGAGGCCAGTACAGGTAAGCGCAGTGCGGCGGGTCGGGGTGCTGCGCGGAGGGGTTGTATGTTGGAACAACGAGTTCCCCAACCACGACTTTCCTAACAACGAGGTCACAACTACGACCTCGTCTAAACCACATTTTTTTTTTACCACGCATTCCTTTACCATGATTTTTCGTGTTGAAGCAATGCGTGTTAAAAAAATGCTTTTCTTCTATTGCTCCGATCCTCCCAAACCTGCCTGCCCCTTAAAAATGTATTCGCCCCACACCCTATTATCAATCACTTTACATTAATGTTGAGTGCGTTACTTAGTGCTACAACTTTCCCCAAATAAGGACATTGATGTACTGGTCATCACCACTTATTACTCCATGAAAACTGGCCCAGCCAAAAAGATTGATAGTCATTTTTTCTAAATTTCTCAAACAAAAATAATCAAAAAGTACTTTGGTTCCTATCAATGTGCCAGGGACCTGTCTGCCCTCAGTGTGCATGACTTGTAGAATACAGTGAATGAACGGCCATTAGACCAACTGCATGAAAAAATACTGTCCACTCAGCATCAACATTTTATTGATCGATATATAAAAATCACCATAAAAAAACAATGAATAAACTAGTATTAATATATTTCTAAAACATCTGAGTATGTTGATCCTAATCAAATATTGCTCTGTCTATACTAAAGCGACTTTAAATAAGGCACAATAAAATTCAGGCAGCAGCTAAAACAAACATGTTTCTCACAGTCCCACTCAAATACATTAAATATGTTTTGGGGTGATCTTTGCTTCCAAATTTGAGACTCAAAATATTGCATATGTTTCATGTACTCAATAATTCATATGTGAGTCAGTCAAAGTACTTTATTCGGTTATTTAAAACCATAAAAGCATGCTATACATGAGGTTAAACATTGTTAAAAAATTTCTATTTAGCAGCAAGAGTTTTTTACACCAAACATAACATGAAATGATCACAGATAAACGATTTAAACTGTAGCATAAAATCAGTCTCGTTTTTATCCCCCAAATGCATAATCTACACAGTTAAAATCATTTTTTTCTTCTTAATCCTGGTTGCTGCGGTGAGAAAACTTGCTATACTAAAGATCTCCAAAACATTAGACAGCAACTGTAAATACATGAGTGCGGGTTTAATTTGTAAAAAACCTTTGTCTTTTAAAATTGGGAGAATAAAATGCTTCCGAATGTGCAAAAAATGCTCACAAAAAAAGATAAAATGTATTGTATCCGGTACAGAAAAGTTGTCACATGAACACACACCCAAATCCTCCACCTTTCTCCATCCCGGTGGTTCAGCAAGGAGAAAATGTAACTGGTTTAATCTAAATCTTGTTAGGAGGAAACGGTGGTTAGGATTAGATACCACTATCAAATTTTGTTCCATTGCAGGGGACGTTTTTAATAATTGATGATCACGTACAGTTGATTTTGTCAACTCCCTTTCTTCTCTCTCCATGGTAACCATATATAGATAAGAACGCTTAGCCCACAGCAAGTCACCCTTGACTATTGTGGCTGGTGAGTTAAATAACTCTGGCCTACCCAATTTCATCAACATGCTTTTAACATGGCTCATCCAGGGAATGTGGCTAACTTGATCTAAAGCCAGACAATCATTTAAAATCTCCCGGTTTAGTTCTAATTCAGGGTTTAACCAGGTTGTAATCCATTTCAAGAGGGGTGCTAATGCAATTTGGTCCTCTACAAAACCAATCCCTTACTCTTGATGAATTATATAAGCGGGTGAGGAGTGTGACACCGCTAGCAAGTTTCTTAAGAATTTGTTCTCAACAACTTGAATCTCACTTGCCTTACGAAAACCCCAAATATCCGAACCATAAGTTGCAATAGAGATACATTTTGCTCTATATATTTTTAGAATGGCTTGCATTGGTTTTGCCCCTAGTTTGCGTGCGAAAGCTAAAACTGCAGATGTGGATCTTGCCAGGACATTCCTCTTAGCATGTAATTGCGGTAGCCAAGTGCCACGTTCGTCAAATAAGACGCCCAGATAGGGAAAAGTTGTGACCCTGGTGATCACATTGCCCTCACAATGAAGTGTTTTAACTTTTTTGGGCTTAATGCCAATTATCATTGTGTGTGATTTAGTAAAATTTACGCTTAAGTCCAGGGATTTCATAAAAGTGGCGAATGAGTTTAAAAGCAGTTGTAAACCAGCCGCCGTTCTGGCTAATAATGCGGCATCGTCCGCGTAGAGGAGTGCTGGGATCAATCGCACACCCACACGCGGAATGTCTTTACTAGCTTGCCCTAAAACTTGCTCAAGATTATTGATGTAAAGGGAAAAAAGTAAAGGGGCCAGAATACACCCCTGCCTCCCACCGTTGACAATACATATTCTCTGAGTACAAATTCCCTCTTGATCGTACCTCACGGTAGCAGTCAGGTCCCTGTGCAGGTCAGCAAGAAAATACACAATATTTTTATTAATACCTAAATCAAGGAGCATTGACCATAGTTTTGACCTATTTACTCGGTCAAATGCCGAGGAAAGGTCCATAAACGCAAGGTAGAGAGTTCCCTTCCTAGCGATGGTATATTTCTCAATTAAAAGATGCAGATTGAGGCATTGATCAATGGTACCTCTTCCTTTTCTGAAACCATATTGCAGGGTCGAAAGCGTATTGGATTCATCTGACCATGTTGTCAATTTGCCAAGTATCACCCTGCCAAGTACCTTGACTGCGGAATCAATGAGCGATATTGGTCTATAACAGCTTACGTCCCCTCTATCTCCTTTTTTAAAAATAGGGACGATTACTGATTCTGACCATGAGCTCGGTAGTCCTTTTTTACAAGCAGAGTTAAAAACTTGAGCCAGAATTTTCGACCAAAGCGTTGTGTCAAACTTAAAAAGGTCAACTGGGACTCCATCTGGTCTCGGGGCTTTGTTACCGGTCATTTGAACTATAGCCTCCGCAACTTCTACCTCCGTAAACGATAAGGAATAAGCTTGAACTTCAAAAGTCATGGCTGAGGATCCCTGCACTCCATACATCAATTTAAAATGATTAAACCAGTCCTGCTCCTGGATATTACAAACCAAGGGAGAGACGGTAGACTCTTGAAAAACAGGTTTATTGATAATCTCCCAAAATTTGGCGCTATTTTTGATGACATCAATAGATGATAAGTCATTCCATGCCTCTTGTTTAATCTCATTTTTACGATTGTGAATTGCCAATTTATATGATTTTCTTAATGCTGCTATGGCAGACCTATCTTCTGAGTTAGATTTTAAAGCCGCTAGCAGCTTTCGATGGGCGACTGAACAGTTATGGTCAAACCATCTCTCCCCTTTAAAATAGTGTTCCCTAGCCAGGCGTTTAAGATCAGAGGCCAACTGGGTGCAGATTTTAGAATATGCCATAAGGACATCCCTGTCCCTTGATATAATATCTAAACAGACGTTCATCTCACCACCGACAGTGTGTATCAAGTTAGCCTGAAATTCCCCCGGTACTATCATACACCATTTGAGTCTACGAGCCTGATCAATAGGCCGTAGATCCACGATGCGGGCCGAACTAACCGGTTTCAGGGTTTTCTTAAAACCGCCCGCCAATGTCAGGCTAATGGGATTATGATCGCTATACACTGACCACTCAATAGTGTAATCCTTTACCCAAGGAGTCAGTGCAACACTGATAAAAATGTAATCGATGGTAGTGTGTGCACCCCTGCCTTTAAAAGAGGGGATGTCCTCGGCCTCTCGCCTTTTGTTTGGATAAAACAAATCGTGATCCGCTAGGATGCTGTCCAAGAAACCGCCCTGCGGTGTATGTTCAAAGTGGGTTTCTGAATAATCTACAGGACTCAGACCATCCGAAATATGACAGTTTAAACAACAACGGTGTATATTAAAATCACCTAAAACAATAACCGAATAGGGAATAGTTTGTTTCTTGCTAAAAGAGTCAAGAAAACAACTCAAACTGACCAAATGTTCATTGATTGTAATTTTATCAAATGAATTATAAAAATTAGCAATGAGCAAATTTAAAACATTGGGAAAGCTGGTCTGTACCACTAAGCAATTAGGTAAGCCTAAATCCAATTTACAGTGAATACCTGCCACTTTTAAGGAAGTCAAGGTCATAAGGCCGACCTTTGCCCTGCCTATAGCTGTAGGTTTAGCTGGTTCCATATAAATTGTATAGCCATCCAACCAGAAGTTATTCTCGGTATCCCAGGTTTCTTGTAGTCCTATGATGTAAAATCTGCTTAGAAAATCTGACCACCTAGCATCATTAGACTTGTTTTTAAGACCTGCTATGTTCCAACTTAGAATTTTGGTACATTGGCCCGGATTGCTCAAGGTCCCCTCAATAAATTTACTTTGACATCTCATACTGCCAGCTTCGTCCCCATTTCCACCTTCAGGGCAAGGGGCTAGTCAGTCATTACTATCCAGCTGGTTAAGTGGGGCAAATCTATTTGAAGTCACAAGTCTGCTCTCTAGAACTCTATGATCTACAGTGGTGTCCTTTGCTAAATGACCTTGAATGGGAGCCATGAAGTTCGATCTCAAAAACTGGGTATCTTTGTGCAAGGAATGGGGAGCAAAACCATGTGGACCGATACCCACTCTATGTCTCGATACCCCCACACTGGCTCTTAGCCTTGTGCCCGTATCAGGTGGATAGAAAAAGCCCAGAGGTAAGGCTGTAATCCCTCCTCTGACCCTGTCAGAGCTCCTGTGAAGGACCCACCCCGCCACCCCTGGCCGATCAAAATTAATCACAATTAAATCACCATCCTTAATTTTTGGTCCACTCCCCACCCATCCCACCCGTCTTGCCATGATGATGTGTGTGGAGGCGCTTAGGCCTCCCTCAGAAGCCCTGCTACACCAAAACGTCACTTTTCGGATAAGCTCTTCAGTTGACTCAGTACTATTACATTTAAGAGGAGGTACCCCTGCTAGTACCACTACCAAAGGGGAAGCTTCCGGGGGCAAGTCCAGAACTGTATGTGAGACAAAGCTCCTGGGATTGATAGGTGAGGCCCTGTAGGGGATGATATAGCGGGCTCCTGTGCCATAAGGCTACCAGCACCTTTAATTGAGTTTCCTGGTTGGGTACTACAGACAATAGAACTAGTAATAGGCTCCCTAGGTATTGGGGTCAATATAGTATTTTTGTCAATGCTCATGCTACACGATATAGGTTGGCTCCTAGCTTCCGCAGCTACTCCTGTTTTAATACCCCCCACATTAGAGTTGTAAACCTGGCTCCCACTCATACTAAAACTTTCAAGTTTGGACTCAATTTTACTTAGCCTGGCCATTACACGGTCCAAACCGGATTTAACGCATTTAAATAAATCATCTTAAAGTGATTCAACAAGATTGTCAATTAGTGTGAGGACTGGGTCCAAGTCTACAATTGTTGAGTTGATGGGAGGCAAACTCTCCATAGGACGTAGATCAGCACACATCTTCCGCGATGGGGGCCTTTTAGTCGCTGAGCCCGTTTTTAGATATTTTTTCCTCCCATGCTTTACAGAGGCTACAACCCCCTCACTTCGTGAATCCTCACTTCCCTTATTCTCTGGTCCCCTGTTGGCACCGGCTGGGGGAGCAGCTTCAGTGTTGTTTATAGGAACTGCTGTATTTAGACTTTGATCAATGTCTAAGCTAATGCCATCCTCGATGACAGTTTCGGGTATAATGACAGTCCCCATCCCCAACTGGGCCTCCACATCTTGGATCTCATTCGTTATAGCCCCGACAGCAGTTGTCAAGTATGTAATAATGGAGGCGCAGTTACGTGGAATTTTAGCCTTGGATTTGACAGATGCAGCGGAACCGGGATCCTTTTGCTTACCCATTCCGAAGGCCTGATGTGAGGGGGGGGGGGCCCGGTCCGGTCTCAGCCGATCGCGGACGGGCGCTGACGGGCCCGCCCTTGGCCCGGGCGCGGCCCGTGCACGTCCGCGCGCGTCCCGCGCTGCGGGAGTGCTAAACGATCTTTAAAGCCCCCGGCGCTGGGATGACGCGTTCAATGTGCGCTGCCCAGAGCCTGCTGGGAAATGTAGTCCGTGGGAGGCCGTTTCCCTCACGGCGTGGCCCGATGGCCGGGATTCGCACTGGCCGTTCCCCTCATGGCTTGGGTGAAGAGAGCAGGAGTAGTCTGTTCCGTTCCCCTCACGGCTGGTGAGTAAATGCAAAAAGCGTCCCGTGCTGCGGGAGGGCTAAACGATCTTTCAAGCCCCCGGCGCTGGGATGACGCGTTCAATGTGCGCTGCCCAGAGCCTGCTGGGAAATGTAGTCCGTGGGAGGCCGTTTCCCTCACGGCGTGGCCCGATGGCCGGGATTCGCACTGGCCGTTCCCCTCACGGCGTGGGTGAAGAGAGCAGGAGTAGTCTGTGCCGTTCCCCTCATGGCTGGTGGGTAAATTCAAAAAGCGTCCCGTGCTGCAGGAGGGCTAAACGATCTTTAAAGCCCCCGGCGCTGGGATGACGCGTTCAAGGTGCGCTGCCCAGAGCCTGCTGGGAAATGTAGTCCGTGGGAGGCCGTTTCCCTCACGGCGTGGCCCGATGGCCGGGATTCGCACTGGCCGTTCCTCTCACGGCGTGGGTGAAGAGAGCAGGAGTAGTCTGTGCCGTTCCCCTCACGGCTGGTGAGTAAATGCAAAAAGCGTCCCACGCTGCGGGAGAGCTAAACGATCTTTAAAGCCCCCGGCGCTGGGATGACGCGTTCAATGTGCGCTGCCCAGAGCCTGCTGGGAAATGTAGTCCGTGGGAGGCCTTTTCCCTCACAGCGTGGCCTGATGGCCGGGATTCGCACTGGCCGTTCCCCTCACGGCGTGGGTGAAGAGAGCAGGAGTAGTCTGTGCCGTTCCCCTCACGGCTGGTGAGTAAATGCAAAAAGCGCACATGATTGATACTAGTTCTGAAGCACAGTTGGAACTACACATAAAGTGATACCGATGTGCGCACACCATATAAACATACAGAGCCTCATAAAAACTATTTCCAAACCCCCACCCCCTAAGAACGAACTCTACCCACATAAAACTAATTCCCCCATCCCTAAAAATAATCGCGATCACCCCCACCTCCTAAAATCGAACTCGACACCCTTCATACTAATCCCTCCCACACCTTCTAATCAAACGCGTTCACTCATACCCCCAAAAAACAAACCCAAACCCCTAAAAACTAACCCCAAACCCCACCCCATAAGAATGAACCCCTCTTGCCTGTTCCTCTGTGACTGCGATGCTCCCATGAACTCTGCCCTGCCCGAACACTAGACCGAATCAGCCTTAACCACGCACATGCGTGGTTAAGGCGGAGTCGTTGTTCGGGCAAGTCGTTGTTTTGCTTTTGTGACTCCGGATCTCATTGTTCCGGAGTCGTTCAGGATGTTTCCCGCGCAGAGGATGCGGACAGATGTGGACAGATGACGGAATAGGATTTATTTATTTTATTTGCCCTATTTTGTCATCTGTCGACATACCCCCCACAGCGTCCCGCCCCACCGCGCTTACCCGCACAGGCCGCTGCTGGATGTTAACATAAAATCTTATCATACAATTTTTATTTGAATTTACCTCATGTAGTATGAAGGAGTTTTGGACTTGCCCCTATTCTATTTAGTGGCGTATCAGCAAACCTCCAGAGTAGTAACACAGAAGTCATAAAATATGCAATAGTAGGATGTAATTTATTTGATGATGGTGTAGTTCTGAAGGCAATGCACTCTAAAGTATAGTTTCAGACATCTGAGCATGCATTCTGCTGGTAGCTTCTTTACAATAAAAAATAATACATTTATACTGACAGAGCAGGGAATGGTGCAGACCTCTGACTACTCGGGATCTTTAGATTCCCGTCACATTTGAAAATAGGATGCTCACACTGGGAAAGTAAAGCAAGTGTTGTTTCAGGCAAATGGTGCCATACTGTCCATTAATCCGTGTTTGGCGGCTGTGCAATGGAAGTGTCAATTAAAGTAAATTAAATCAAATAAATGTACACGTTTACATATGCAGATGAAATATGCTTTATGAGTCAAATTATAGGCCAGTGGACAATAAAGTTCTGTAGACACTCCATGATGTGTCAATCATCCCAGCCAATGATATGTACATACTGAACTGGGCCTTAGTTATGAAAGTGGTAAAGTAGAAATGAAGCTCCAAAAGTGCTGCATTAAAAAGTCTATACTTTCAACACTCTAAATTGCTCTTTTATTGTGTTTAAATAACATCTACAAAGAGTATAGCCCAGAAAATGCCTTGAATTACAAATGAGAAGTGTTCTCTATAGGACCTTAAGGTAGCGGATAAGCATATTATTTCAAAGACTGCAAACAAGATTGTATTGTCTTTGCAAATGGATAAACTTGGTTTGTAAAGACACCAGAATAGTAGGTACGCCAACAACAAGAGCATATAGATTCTTGGTAATTAAAGATAAAAGGTAACACTACCAAGACGAGGACCTACAAAAGTAGTACAGTCTGATGACTGGGAAGGTCAGAGCAGTTCAAGTTTAATTAATGTCTATTTGTGATGAATCAATATAAAGAAGAACTGAGAAGTTTATGTGGCTCTATCTATAAAGAAAGGGATGGAAATATTATTTTACTATGCACATTGTAGAGGCACCTTAGACAGAAGGTAATTCCAATTTAGGGGCCGATTATGATGGAGGTCGGAAAGCCTCTGACCTTCGGTTGGAGGGTTTCTGACCCCCATTGTTGGTTTCAATTCCAACCGGCTGAATATGTAACAGCCGGTGGGAATTGAAACTGGCTGGTCATTCCGGTTGGATTCTGACAGGTTCAAGGAGCTCGTTGGCCAGTTCGTACCGGCTCGTAATCCCAAAGGGTGGGCTTTTCCACCCTTGGGATTACGATGCAAGGTTTCCGGCATGGTTTCCATGCCGGCCTTACCGACATGGATACCATTCTAGAAAGCGTGCTTGGAGGCCCCCAGCAGGAAGCCCTTGTGAGCGTGGCCTCCAGTTGGGGGCCGATAGGTGCCCCCCTGTTGATTCCTGCACCCCGTGGCAGGCACCTTGAGGTGCCTGCCACGGGGTGCAGGGATGAACAGCACATCCCAATTCCCTATGGGCGCATGTATTACGGCTGGTTTACAGCCGTAATGCATGCTCCTATAGTGAAATGTTGGAATGAGACCGAACGGTGTTCGGTCGCATCCTAATTATGCGGTCTGGCCCGCTGACTGGATGTCGGTCGGTCCCAGGACCGAGATGGTGTTGGGCAGATTTAAGTCCCCTCAACATTGTAATTAGGCTCATAGTGTAAAGTGATGGATGAGTTTAAAATGTTACGGTTTTATGAGTGAAACCTTCAGTGTAGGGAACATGCAAGTGGTCTTCTGGAGAGTCCCTCTCATAATTTAGAGAGAATCATGCAATAATTTATAGAAATACTATCCAGGCAACACGGTTTGCCTAAACGGGAATCACACAAAACTAGGGTTAGTGGAGAAAGAAGGGAAGAAGAAAATGCCATTGGCACCAGGTACATCATCTTAAACAATAGAGTGCAGTTGTGTTAGGATATTAAGGTGTAAATGTTCAAAACAGTAACTAAGCATAACTATATAAGGCCAGATGGTTGTCATGCTACTAGGTGAAGAAAGCCATGAGGTCCACTGAGTTGAATGATGGAGAATCTAGAAGGGGGGACGCATAGATCCACGGGAGCATCCATCGCATGAGACCGCTAGCCTCCATTTGCCACTTAAACTTTCACTTGATTAAACTAGGCTTGTCTGTTGTATGAATATGTAACAAAGGAAGAACTAGAAGATGATATAATATCAATTTGTCTTTGTACCTTTTTCCAAGTTGTTCTAGTGGAATAAATTAGACCCTCTTTTAGATAGTAAAATGGTTAAACTGTCTCTTCCCAGAAAAAAGTCATGGGCAGGATTGTGGAATATAGAGAACCACGTTAAAATAATATTCCACACAGATCAGTTTTGGTTGACATGAATGAAATGTTTTGTTTTAGATTTTGTAAGATTTGTATGACTATATTGGAGTTTCACAACATTTGTTATTTTCATGGATATGTTACCAAATAAAACATGCACAAAAATATAATACGACTGTCTTACTGTCCTCCTGAACTAAGGGACTTTTAAGAAAGTGAGATTATATAATATAAATGCTTCTTTTTCTTTGAGAAGAGGCAATTCGAAGATTTTCAATGGGTGTTTCAAAACAAAAAGGTGTTTCAAAATATACCAAGCAAGTATATATTAAGTACGCTTTAAAATGCTTCATCCTTGGTTTCAATCAATAAACAGAAGTTTTAAACTATTTAAAAATTGTAAGCAATGAAATCATTCGACAAAGATGACGAAAATGGAGTCAAATCTATACATTTTATTTGAATAGAAAGTATAAAGCATAAGATAAAAGGCTGGGCAGTTTACCCCTATGTGATTTAGGAAAAAAGGATTGCACTGATCTGAGATACTGCAGTTGTTCATAGAATTGAGGCTAGAGCATTCCTAGTAACTCGGATAAACTTTGCACTACTGACGTGTCCACGTCTCCAAAACAACGATGCTGGAGGCAAATTTGTTCCCAAACATTCTTGCTATATTCCAGTGATATTCCCAATAAGAGTGCTGTGCCTTAAATGAAAGGTTCAATGACACAATAAGGGGTAAAAGATATCGTTGGCAAAAATATCATGTCAAAAATATTGTTTATCACAATAGCATGTCCCTATACTTATAGGGGCTCATTACGATGTCGGGCAGAAAGCCTCCGCCCAACACTTTCTCAGATTCGGGAACAACCGACTTACAGTCAGCAGTTCTCACTGCCAGATTCTGATGAGACCGAACACTGCTCGATCAGATTTTCATTGTCTCCTTTGGGAGCTTGTGTTATGCCCAAGAAACAGCCGTAACACAGGTTCCTGTGGTGGAATTGGGTGAGTGTGCAAAGCCCTGCACCCTGTCTCAGGCAGCCCATGGTGCCTGCCTGTCAGTGCAGGATTTTACAGGGGGGTACCTTAGGTACTCCCTTAGCCACCACCATAGACTGCGGGGACTAGGGGGCCCTGCCAGTGGCCCCTAAAGTCACTTTTCAACAGCCTTTCCGTGTTGGAAAGGCTGGCGTGGAAAGGCTGTTGGAAACCAACATCATAATCCCAACGGCAGAAACGCACCCACGGGGGTTATGGTGCATTTCCAACCGACAGGAATACTCCACGAGTCGGTTGGAACCGAGTCGAAATGACCGGCCGGTTTACATTCAGACCGCAAACATCGTTATCGGGCGGTAGAACTGTAAACCGATCAAGTCGATCGGAAGGGCTCTGATGCGGTCACAAAGATCTTGACTGTCGAGTGGAGGCTTTCTGCCCAACATGGTAATGAGCCCCATAGTGTAAATAACAAAATACTGAAAAAGAAATACTGTGAACAGTAATATCATAGAAAACAGGAAAAAATATTGTTTTTCTACAGTTCAAAGTAGTAAATGTTAAATATTATAATATATAAAATTAGTTAAATATAAATTAAATAAATTCCACTCATTAATACTATACATATTTATTTATAAGTGTGTTACAATATATTACCTACTGGCGGTCGCCAGTAGGTAGTTATAGTTAGGACCGTGTTTCCATAGGAAATCTCAAAATTCTATTTTGAATAACTTTGGCACCGGTTGACGAATCCTCGCGAAATTTTCAAAACTAATGGGGCGCTACGCTCCGCTCCTACCCTGAAAGTCTCGGGGTGATTCGTCAAGCGGGAGTTGAGAAAAAAGGGGGGTCCCAAAACGCGTTTTCCCCTTGCATTTTTCCATAGGACCTTTAGACACAGCTACAGCCCGAACGGCTGAACAGAATTACTTGTAATTTGGCAGAGAGGTAGTCCGCAGGTCAAGGATGTGCCTTTTGTAGGTCTGGTGTAAATCTGTTCAGTAGTTCCTGAGAAAATAGCATTTAAATCAATATATATATCTGTAAGCGCGCTCCGTGCGCTTACCGTAAGCTTACCGTACGCGTACGGTGCCGTGCGCGAGCTCAAATCTGATTGGTTGTCACATGACTGTAAACATTCGAATCGGACGAAATCAGGAAGTGTCGACCGCCATTTCGTGTGTTTCACACAGAAAAAAAAAGGGAGATAACGTGAAAAGGGGGCAAGGAAGAGAGTTAAAGACCCCCTAACATTTGAAAGGGGGTCAAAGAAGGACAGAAAAGTACGAAAAAAGCATTTATTAATTTTTTTTAAAAATCGCGGGGTACGCGTACGGTAAGCTTACCGTACGCGTACTGTAGAAAAAAAAATAAAAAAATAAATAAAATTCAGATTTAAGTGTTTAGATATTAGGGGGCTCTAAAAAGAGCCGTTGTGTTTATGAAGTGATTTTTTAGTGGTACCTACAAGTAAGTACCGATGCAGAGTCTAAGGTTCAAGAGGAAGACTCTGTTCCCTTCATCAGTGAAGTGTACACCATCTCCTCTATAAATGTCTTGAATGTTGTAACGCAAGTTGTTGTGGTAAATGGAACCCATACCATAGTCTTGGAGGAAAGCAGAAACAGATTTGTTGACGTGCTTTCTTGCTTTGTCAATCTGTGGACAAAAATGATTGGACCAGTTCCATTTTTGCCTTTGGCATATGTTAGAAAACGCAAAGGCAGTTTTAGGGAAAAGTGAAAACAGTTGTGCAAAGGTCTCCTTCATAAGCATTTCCAGACCTACCCCAGTCAAAGTGCCTAGGTCATTGCCACCACAGTGCACTATTATGAGGTCAGGGTGTTGGATTTGCATGAAGGATTTCACCAATGGCATCAATTGGTGCCACTTTAACCCTCTCTGACCAATCCATTTAATGTCTACATTTGGCAAAGCAAGGTCTCTCACCATACCTGTTTTCTCTGCATACTTTTCACTCCAGAAGACATAGCTGTGCCTTACAATCCACACTGTGAACATCTTCAAAGGAGATCTGGATGCACTCAGGAGGTGTATTTCAGTAGAATGGGAAAAAGAAATGAAAGACAGTTTGGAAATGGAGGCATACATATTTTTTTAAAATAAAAATAACTCATTGGCTGTTTCATACCATTCTACACTAAAAACTAGGCTGTATGTGTCAATTTATAGAAGCATGTTTTGTATTGGTACAGAAAAATGTGTTACCAAAGAACATTACTATGGATTTGCTGTTAGGTTTGAAAAGTCAAGCACTCTTGCTCTTTGAAAATGAAACATTGTGTGGTGAACATCTGACCTGAGTCCACACAGCAGTGTTCCATGAGCTGTTGCTGTGGTAGCAGGCAGAAGTCAAGTTGGGGGAAGGGTACTAGGCAGAAGTCAAGTTGGGGGAAGGGTACTTTTGGAAAAGGGTTGGTTTTCAACCAATAGAAATGTGTGATTACATTTGAAAAAAAGGGGGAAGCACTGAGATTTGAAATTAACATGTATATGGGTGGAAAAAGAGAGGGAAACATTGCCATTATCTGGTTCTGCTGAGAGGAGAGAGGTGTACAGAACAGAGATCCTGGCTCTGATAATCTGCTGTTTGAGTGCCACATTTCTTTCACAACTAACTAATTTTAAAGGTGAGTTAAGAGTTTGAGAGGGGATGTATGTGGTAAATTAAGAAATGAATAATAGAATTGGAATTCCTTTTGTTGAAGTTATGTTTATCATTTTGTGTTTTGGGAGACATTTAAATGTAAGGAACGTGTAAAATATTATGGACTATGTTTTAACCATAAATTAAGGTGTACTGGTATAAATGAGGAATACTGTTTACTGCATAGAATCAGAAGATGACTCTGTGTGCAAAGAGGAATTGTTGTCAGAGATTTATTGCGTATTACTCTGGTAATTTTAGATTTGCATTAGTAGGAAAGGGGCAGCTATTTTTCTGCAGAAGCAGACTCTTAGCACACAGCCAGCTGCTTACCCTGTAGAATCATGCATAGTATTCACAACCGAGTGGGGTTTGAGGTTGCAGTGAGTAATGCAAATACATTCAACATCACTAAGGCTGGTTGCCTTTGCTGGAGTGTAGTCATTCACCCAGGTTACACATGTTCCTGGTCTCAAAAACCTGTTTGGACATGTGCTGTTTTCAGAATCTGAAAAGTGGATTGAAAATGTGTCAGACTGTAAAAGTACTTATCACTTGCAAAAAAAAGAGTAGTAAGTGTGCTTTCAAAATGGCAAAGAAATTTCGTTTTCTGCCTAATATCAAACCATGACTCTGTGTGCAAAGGGGAATTGTTGACAGAGATTTATTGCGTATTACTCTGGTACTTTTAGATTTGCATTAGTAGGAAAGGGGCAGCTATTTTTCTGCAGAAGCAGACTCTTTGCACACACCCAGCTCCTTACCCTGTAGAATCATGCATAGTATTCACAACCGAGTGGGGTTTGAGGTTGCAGTGAGTAATGCAAATACATTCAACATCACTAAGGCTGGTTGCCCTTGCTGGAGTGTAGTCATTCACCCAGGTTACACATGTTCCTGGTCTCAAAAACCTGTTTGGACATGTGCTGTTTGCAGAATCTGAAAAGTGGATTGAAAATGTGTCAGACTGTAAAAGTACTTATCACTTGCAAAAAAAAGAGTAGTAAGTGTGCTTTCAAAATGGCAAAGAAATTTCGTTTTCTGCCTAATATCAAACCATGACTCTGTGTGCAAAGGGGAATTGTTGACAGAGATTTATTGCGTATTACTCTGGTAATTTTAGATTTGCATTAGTAGGAAAGGGGCAGCTATTTTTCTGCAGAAGCAGACTCTTTGCACACACCCAGCTCCTTACCCTGTAGAATCATGCATAGTAGTCACAACCGAGTGGGGTTTGAGGTTGCAGTGAGTAATGCAAATACATTCAACATCACTAAGGCTGGTTGCCTTTGCTGGAGTGTAGACATTCACCCAGGTTACACATGTTCCTGGTCTCAGAAAGCTGTTTGGACATGTGCTGTTTTCAGATTCTGAAAAGTGGATTGAAAATGTGACAGACAGTAAAAATACTTATCACTTGCCAAAAAAAGAGTAGTAAGTGTGCTTTCAAAATGGCAAAGAAATTTCGTTTTCTGCCTAATATCAAAGCATGACTCTGTGTGCAAAGGGGAATTGTTGACAAAGATTTATTGCGTGTTACTCTGGTAATTTTAGATTTGCATTAGTAGGAAAGGGGCAGCTATTTTTCTGCAGAAGCAGACTCTTTGCACACACCCAGCTGCTTACCCTGTAGAATCATGCATAGTATTCACAACCGAGTGGGGTTTGAGGTTGCAGTGAGTAATGCAAATACATTCAACATCACTAAGGCTGGTTGCCTTTGCTGGAGTGTAGACATTCACCCAGGTTACACATGTTCCTGGTCTCAGAAAGCTGTTTGGACATGTGCTGTTTTCAGATTCTGAAAAGTGGATTGAAAATGTGACAGACAGTAAAAATAGTTATCACTTGCTAAAAAAATGAGTAGTAAGTGTGCTTTCAAATTGGCAAAGAAATTTTGTTTTCTGCCTAATATCAAACCATGACTCTGTGTGCAAAGAGGAATTGTTGACAGAGATTTATTGCGTATTACTCTGGTAATTTTAGATTTGCATTAGTAGGAAAGGGGCAGCTATTTTTCTGCAGAAGCAGACTCTTTGCACACACCCAGCTGCTTATCCTGTAGAATCATGCATAGTATTCACAACCGAGTGGGGTTTGAGGTTGCAGTGAGTAATGCAAATACATTCAGCATCACTAAGGCTGGTTGCCCTTGCTGCAGTGTAGTCATTCACCCAGGTTACACATGTTCCTGGTTTCAAAAAGCTATTTGGACATGTGCTTTTTTCAGAATCTGAAAAGTGGATTGAAAATGTGTCAGACTGTAAAAGTACTTATCACTTGCCAAAAAAAGAGTAGTAAGTGTGCTTTCAAAATGGCAAAGAAATTTCGTTTTCTGCCTAATATCAAACCATGACTCTGTGTGCAAAGGGGAATTGTTGACAGAGATTTATTGCGTATTACTCTGGTAATTTTAGATTTGCATTAGTAGGAAAGGGGCAGCTATTTTTCTGCAGAAGCAGACTCTTTGCACACACCCAGCTGCTTACCCTGTAGAATCATGCATAGTATTCACAACCGAGTGGGGTTTGAGGTTGCAGTGAGTAATGCAAATACATTGAGCATCACTAAGGCTGGTTGCCCTTGCTGGAGTGTAGTCATTCACCCAGGTTACACATGTTCCTGGTTTCAAAAAGCTATTTGGACATGTGCTTTTTTCAGAATCTGAAAAGTGGATTGAAAATGTGTCAGACTGTAAAAGTACTTATCACTTGCCAAAAAAAGAGTAGTAAGTGTGCTATCAAAATGGCAAAGAAATTTCGTTTTCTGCCTAATATCAAACCATGACTCTGTGTGCAAAGGGGAATTGTTGACAGAGATTTATTGCGTATTACTCTGGTAATTTTAGATTTGCATTAGTAGGAAAGGGGCAGCTATTTTTCTGCAGAAGCAGACTCTTTGCACACACCCAGCTGCTTACCCTGTAGAATCATGCATAGTATTCACAACCGAGTGGGGTTTGAGGTTGCAGTGAGTAATGCAAATACATCGAGCATCACTAAGGCTGGTTGCCCTTGCTGGAGTGTAGTTATTCACCCAGGTTACACATGTTCCTGGTTTCAAAAAGCTATTTGGACATGTGTTAAACAGAAGATTAAGGTGCTTCAAAGTCTAGATCCATGCAGAGTGAGATTGAAAATGTGTCAGACTGTAAAAGTACTTATCACTTGCCAAAAAAAGAGTAGTAAGTGTGCTTTCAAAATGGCAAAGAAATTTCGTTTTCTGCCTAATATCAAACCATGACTCTGTGTGCAAAGGGGAATTGTTGACAGAGATTTATTGCGTATTACTCTGGTAATTTTAGATTTGCATTAGTAGGAAAGGGGCAGCTATTTTTCTGCAGAAGCAGACTCTTAGCACACACCCAGCTGCTTACCCTGTAGAATCATGCATAGTATTCACAACCGAGTGGGGTTTGAGGTTGCAGTGAGTAATGCAAATACATTCAGCATCACTAAGGCTGGTTGCCTTTGCTGGAGTGTAGTCATTCACCCAGGTTACACATGTTCCTGGTCTCAAAAACCTGTTTGGACATGTGCTGTTTTCAGAATCTGAAAAGTGGATTGAAAATGTGTCAGACTGTAAAAGTACTTATCACTTGCCAAAAAAATGAGTAGTAAGTGTGCTTTCAAATTGGCAAAGAAATTTCGTTTTCTGCTTAATATCAAACCATGACTCTGTGTGCACACAGGAATTGTTTTTAGATATTTAATTTGTGATGGTTTTATTGTGATTTTCACTTGTAGGAAAGGGGTACATAGTATTTTAAGATTTGAAAAGATCATAAAAAATATAGTAATATATTTAAATAAAAGAAAGGAATTTTTTTAAAGTTTTTTTCAGGTATTGCTGAAGAACAGTGAACAAAATTTAAGATGCCTACAAAATCCAGACTAAGTAAAAACCACAAAAAAAAATCTATATTTGAAGACAACTGGAGGACCTAAGTTAGTTGGAGATGCTCATGTTGGGAAAAGAGAAAGTCTTCTGGTAAGCAGACAAAAGATTTTTTTAAAAATATGTTCAAAAAAAGGAAAAATGTACAAAATGTCTGTACTGGAAATAATGTTTTAAATAGAAAACAACAGGAAAAAATTGAGCATTTAGTTAATGCAAATATACCTTCAGAAACAATAAAGATTAACTTAAAAAGAAAAACAGCGTTTAAAGAGATTCGTAGAAAAATGTTTCAGAGAAGAGTTATGTCCAATTTGATAAAGGATGTGAAGAAATATAAGAAAAAAACAAAATTTTATAAGAGAAAAAAGGAAATTGAAGCCATTGTAGGAAAGGCTTTAGAATTAAAAAGGAAACTATTCATTTTAATTTTGAACAGGATGCGTACATTAGATAAAATGGTCAATGTACTGAAATCACAAAGCAAAAGGAAAAGACTAGTGAAAAGAACAAACTTTTGTAAAGTGTTTTTAGGAGAATGGATGCATAGTTCAAGTAGTGAACCTTTTTTTAATGAAGAGAGTTATCTTCAAAGTAATAGTTTGCTGCATGCAGTTGACACCAGAGGTCGTGCTTATGAAGTGAAAAATGGTTGTATAATGGAGAAGGAGAAAATGGTTCCAAGAGATGAGGAACAAGTGATGGCGGATGAGGTTATGGGGAGACGTCCTAAAGCCCCAGTGTATACTTGGAATTGTAGTAGTATTTGCACTGTGCGTCAGGAATCTATTGATAAATTTCGTGAGTTTCTAAGAGAATATAGTAAAAAAAAGTGTTAAACAGAAGATTAAGGTGCTTCAAAGTCTAGATCCATGCAGAGTGAGAGAGAATACTGGTTTGCAGGGACATTCTCTGGCTTGTCTATCTAGAAAAGTGTGTAAAAGTGTTTTTCATCATTTTAGGATGCTGGATGTTCATCATACTGAAATGAGAAAGTTTGTGAGACGATTGTATTTTGCTAAAAGTCCAGCAATAAAGTTAGATGAATTGAATAGGGCTCTGTTCCGTGGATCGGTATCAGATGTAGAGAAGGTTACTGATGAAATTCAGTTTAGTTACTTTGGTCCAGAACAAGACAGTGCAGGTAATGACACAGTTATTGAGGAAGATGTGCAAGAGAATGTAGAACCCTCTGTAAGTAAGAAATTTGATGATCAAATGACAAAATTTGCAATAATCTCTAATGAAAGACCAAATATTACTTGTATTTGTTGCCGCAGAACTCATTATAGAAAACAAACCAGGAATGTTGATCTCTACAGAAAAAGTGAAAATGAAGATAATTATAAGTGGAAGGATTTTGCAACATATATATTTCTTGAAAATTGTTTTGAATTGGGTGAAGATCAGCGTATTTGTAAATACTGTTATAATAAGTTAGAAGAAAATAGAATGCCGACCAGAGCTGTACATAATAATTTAGAATTGGATGCTATTCCTGCCGAACTTTCTGAATTAAATACATATGAGTCTATACTCATTCAATGTGTTCATCCGTTCCAGACCATAGTACGTATGGAGCCCAAAACTGGTAAATTACCTCCTTCAGATTTACTGAGAGGTTTAAAAGGTAGAGTGGAGTATTTGCCCTTGGATTTGAAAAAAAATATGGAAACTATTGATGCAGATACTTTGGAAAGTGAACCATTAGTTATTCTGGTTAATGGTGTACCTACAAAGAATAAGAAGATTTGGCAAGAGCTGGTAGATGTACGGAAAGTACAAAGAGCAACTTTGTATTTGAAAAGGAATAACAAATGGTATGAATCAATTTATATAGAAGAAGAAGAAGAAGAAGATTTACAAGAAGACACAGAAACACCAACTGGACAAATTGAAAAAGTGGACAAGTCAAAGGAAGAAGAAATTTATGAACATTTTAGCATATATCCTCTTCATTCAAAAGAAGTTATGGGAGACACTATTGATCTGTTTCAGATGAAGAAAGCAAAAGGAACTCCCGTGAGTGTATGGGAGGAGAGCTTGGAAGCTCGATGTTTTCCCCAGCTGTTTCCTACAGGAAAAGGAGGACGATACGATGAACGTCCAGAACAGATTCCAGCTTCTGAGTATCGGACTACAAGACTATATGCAGAAGATCCAAGATTTCGACAAAGTATTCCTTATTTGTTCCATCTTTTATTTGAAAGCGACTTGTCTGCATTATCTTATGCAGTAAATCACATTTTAAAAAGTGGAGTACATTTTCAAAATGTGTCTGCTAAGGATTTTATGGAGAAAGTGCAGCACCGAGATGATCATTTGGAAACACAACTGATCAATCTGATGGCTTGTCAGCGTGGGACAAATGAATATTGGTACCGACGCCATGGTGAATTAAAATGCATGTTACGGAATTTAGGAACTCCAACATGGTTCCTTACCCTAAGCTGTGCCGAGTACGCTTGGGATGATTTACTGGATTTTCTACGAGAGGCAAATTCAAACATTAAAAACATCGAATACAAGACAGCAGGAGAACTGTGCTCATTGGATCCGGTTAATGTTTGCAGATATTTCAATCATAGATTTGAGGCCATGATGTGCTTCATCTGCAATAAAAAAAATCCACCTCTTGGAGAAGTAGTGGATTTCTTTTGGAGAAAAGAGTACCAAGCAAGAGGTGCTCCTCATATTCATATGCTGTTGTGGATCAAGGATGCCCCAAAGTTTGGAACAGATACTGATGAAGCAGTGTTATCTTTCATTGAAGAATATGCAACATGTGCAATACCAAAAAGCATAGAAGAGAAAAAGTTAAAGGAGCAAGTTTTACATTTCCAAAGTCATCGGTGTGGAAAATACTGTCGACGGAAATACAAGAGCAAAGATAAATTCTACACTAAATGTCGATTTGGATTTCCTAGACCTGTTCTTTCAAAAGGAAGAGTAAACAGTTTTATGTCAGCTGTGAGACATACTATTACAAGAAAATCACCTAAGAATACCTACAACCTAAAAAGAAAAGAAGAATCAAAAAATATAAATGACTACAACCCAGTCATTTTATCCATGTGGAATGCTAACATGGATATACAGTATGTAGCTGACAATTCCATTGCTGTTGCTCGATATGTAACGTCTTACATTACTAAATCAGAAAAAACTGAATTGAAAGAAATGTGGGAAGAGATTTCTCACAAGAAGACTGTCAGTAAGAAGCTGTACAGTTTCAGTTTAAAGATGTTATCGCATCGAGAAATTGGATCCTACGAATGTTCAGATAGGTTATCTTCGCCAAGTCTCTACTCCAAATCAAGAAGAATAATTTGGGCAAGTTCAGGCCTTGCAGCAATGAGAAATCGGGTACTGAAATCTGTTGGAGAAATTGAATATTTGGCCGAGAATGACCCAGAAAGTACCGATATTTTGAAATCAAACATGTTGGACACATATTACCCAAAGAGAAGTCATCATCTTGAGAACATGTGTCTCTATGAAGTGCTGCAGAACTACATTTATTCACGGAAAGCCACAGAAGACATCAACAATGGAAAATATAAAGTCATTGGTGAGGAAGGATGTTTGGTGAAGCAAACAAAAGGAAGTTTGATAAATCACAGGAAGCTGAGTTGCGACACTACTGACAAAAAGGAATTTTACTACTTGGCTCTTTTACAGCTGTTTAAACCATGGCGTTCAGAGGACGAACTACTGGGAGAATTTCAAAGCTATGAAGATTCCTTTAATGCTTGCAAAGACAGCATAGAATGCAGTACTTTCATAACTTATGTCCAAATGTTAAATGAAGAAATTGAACAGGAAACTACAATTGCAGCTGAAGTAGCTAGAGACAGTTCTCAAGACAGCCAAAGTTCTGGAACACTCAGTCAAGATTCCCTAGGACAACCGATCGTAGAAAATGAAGCTGCAATAGCTATGACTGAAGTGGAAACGGCTATGAATCAAGCTCAGGAAGAATTAATAGACTTACCAAATTTAGAAAGACAACTGAATGAAGAGCAGCAACAAATTTTGAAGAGATCAGAAACAAAATTGATCACGGATTACTACATGAAAAAAAAGAGTGCTCATGCACATCATTTCAACCAATCAGGATGTATGTAAGCGGACAAGCTGGAACTGGAAAAAGTTTCTTAATAAAAGTCATCAGAAGCTACCTACGGATTCAACTTTGTCTTGTGTGGTTACTGCTCCAACTGGGTTAGCAGCATATAACATAAAAGGAATCACCTTACATCGTTTGCTAATGTTACCAGTGGAGCATGAGAACAAAATACAATACCACAAGCTAACTGGAGAAGCATGCTTGGAAGTTTCAAGAGTATTGAAGAAGATGCAAGTTCTCATTATTGATGAGGTGAGCATGGTATCAAACTTAATGCTTGCCTTTGTGCATTTAAGAATGCAGCAAATTCTAAGGAGAGACTATGACGTGTTATTTGGTGGAAAACATGTCATAGTTTTTGGGGATCTTCTACAGCTTACTCCAGTTAAAGGACAACCAGTGTTTAATAGTGTGACACATGAAGACACAAAGAAGTCATTGGGAAGCATTGGTAATGCAAATATTTGGTCCTTCTTTGAGTACAAGGAACTTACTACTAATATGAGGCAAGCAAACGATGAAGAATATGGAAGTATTCTGAAAGATATCAGAATTGGACTACTCACTGAAGCTGGCACGAAAGCATTACAGAGTCGGTTGCTACATAATTTATTCCCAAAGGAAGAAATAGTTGCAGAGAAAATATACAAGAACATTGCAGAAAAGAAAAGTGTAATCTGCTTAATGCCAACTCTACGTGAATGCGCAATATTCAATGAGGAACTTTTGAAATTGGAAAAGGAAGAGATTAGGAAATTGGAAGCAGTGGACAAAATTCAGCATGAAAGAATTACTATTACATTAACAGGCCAACTGAAAAATAAATTGGATTCACTAGAGAAGAACATTTCCAAAACTGCTGGATTAGAAAAAAATCTATATGTTTGCATGAACTGTAGAGTATTTTTAAGGAGAAATTTGGATGTTGAAAAAGGTTTAGTGAATGGAGCTATGGGAAGAGTTGTGGGTTTTATTAATTACCAGAAAAAAGAAGGAATTGAATGTTTAAAAATAAAATTTGATCAGATAGAAGAAGTTATAGACATTTGTCGTTGTACAGTTCGTTTCATGCTTGTGAAAGACTTATATGTACGTAGGAAGCAGTTTCCGTTTTCTCTAGCATATGCTGTAACTATTCACAAGTCTCAAGGATTGACTGTAGATTGTGCTTTTGTGAACATTGGTTCAACTGTGTTCAAAGAAGGTATGGCTTATGTTGCTTTGTCACGAGTGAAAACATTATCTGGTTTATTTATGATAGACTTTGATGACTCAAAAGTTAGTGCTGATACAAATTGTGTAAAGGAGTATAATAGATTAAGAAGAACCTATGCTCCTCATTTAGGTCAGTATCCTGTGTTGGAAAAACGTGTTGTTTCTCGAAAAAGGAGAATTGAGAATATCTGTAATGAGGATGTAGAGAGGAGAAAAAAAAGAAGAGTGATGTAATTGCAAGCAAAAAGAAAAAGGAAAATGTTGAAGAGGTTGTTGGTTGTCATTTTGAAAATAGCTCTGGTGTCAACTGCTACGCTAATGTAGTACTGAATGTTGTATTTTATCTTGAAAGTTTGCAAGAGCAGATAAAAGTAAATCAGAGAAAAAGATTCTGTTCTGAGTTGAGTCTCCTTTTCGAAAAGCTGAGTAATGATAAAACTAAAATAGAAAGTGCTACTGAAATTAGAAAACTTTTAGATGTATGTTCAGGATGTACACAGTTTTCTCAAAATGTACAGCAAGACGCACAGGAATTCTTGATGTATTTTCTTCAGGTACTGGAAGAAGAAGGGGTACAAATTAAAAATATGTTTGGTCTCTCTTATAAATGGGAACATAGTTGTGAAAACTGTTTCAATACATGTGGCTCTAATGTTGATTCTGAAAGGTTTATTTATTTAACATTGCCAGAGAGTAAAACAGTCACTTTTGCTAAATTAGTTAAAGATGCTAATCATAGCATGGAATGCAGTGAGTGTAAATCTGACATGTTTTCAACGTTAATTTTAAAGGAATACGGACAGTATGTAATTTTAATGATGCAACGATGTAGAGCTGATGGTTCAAAATTGGATACTTTAATAAAGAAGTTTACAGGACAGCAATTATCAATTTCAGGAAAAACTTTTGTAACAGTTGCAATAATTTTCCATGATGGACCTACTGTAACTTCTGGTCATTACACAGTTTATCTAAAATGTAAAAAAGGCTGGACAATGTGTAATGATTGTCAATTGGTTTTTAAGCAACGTTTGCCTTTTGATTTAGCAAATTCCTATCTAATCTTGCTGCAACCTAAATTTTAGAGAGAATTGGCAACATCTGTACAAAACAATTTTACCATTTTATTGGATTACCATTGGAATTTTCAAATAAAAAGATTTTTAAAATTACCATTTGGCCTAAAGGAAAGGTAACCAATTGTATTGTGGACTTATTTAATTCCTTATTAAGCTTTCGGAAACCAAAATTTTAGAGAGAATCGGTAACATCTGTACAATTTTAATTTTGGAATTTTATTGGATTACCATTGGAAATTTAATCAAAAAAGAATTTTAAAATTATCATTTGGCCTAAAGGAAAGGTAACCAGATGTATTGTGGAGTTATTTGAGATATATTATTTTTGTGATTATGCTTCTGTAACAAAATTGTCAGACGGTATTTTTTCGAAATAGTTATTGTTATTAGATGATATTTTTTTTGAATATTTTGCATTTCTATAATGTTATGTTTAAGTGAGAAGAGATTCTGGGCTTTTTTAAAACAATCTTTGAGATTGTTATTTTTTTTTTGCCCGCTGTTAAGTGATGAATGCAATTGCTTTCACGATTTATAGTGAAATGCAATATATTCTGAAAACAGCAAAAAAAAGGCAAAAAATTGTTTTTGGAAAATATGTAAATACGTGTACTGTATTATAAAATGTTTTATTAAATATTAATACTTTTTTCTTTTTTTTCAGATTGAGAAAGAAAATTATCGAAAAATAAAACCATTTTTTCAAGCAATTTCAATAAAATTTAAATTGATAATTAATTTTTGGGTGGGTCAGGTAAGTCAGAAATTTGATGCTCCCTTTTTTCCACTTCTCCTCAAACAGATTTTCAGTATTTCGTTATTAATCCCTCAAGGACCTTGTAATGTGGTAATTGTTTTTTAGTGTTTTTTAAAAAAAAAAAAAAAAATACGCTTACCGTACGCGTACGGTAAAAAATAAAAAATAAAACGTTTTTAAGAAAAAATTTAAAAAAGTTGAGAGGTAAGGTTGGCTCTTAAAAGAGCTGTTCATGCAGGGACAGAGGAAAGGAAGAATGGGAATATTAGCTGGTAGGACAAATGTGCTGGTCTATTCTGTTGTTAATTAGGGGAATACTGGTCTCCCCACGAACAATTAGACCATGGCAATTTGAGCACCGCATTGTAACCCTCGCAAATCGATGGTTAGTTTCCAGAGGACCAGAAAAAGGTGAATCTCCCCCCACAGATGAAGGGCTCAGCTGAGCTGCCGAAGATGGACTCGGCTGAGCTGCTGTGGATGTGCTTGGTCGACTTACTGAAGGGTTTGCTCCAGTATGTCGAGCATGTGTCCTAGGGTGTACATCCTGAAGGTGTCTTAACATAGTGTGATTCCCGAAGGAATACTTCTTGTTAGGATTACCTCTAGAAAGTAAACGCTGGCAAAGCTTGCAAGTCACTAAAGGAGCATTTACTCTTCTCTGGCCCTCAGGAAACTTAAAATACTCCCATATAAAAGATCTCTTCTGTTTCCTCCTTCTCTGCCTGATGGTGGTGCTGCTAGCCTCACTCTCAGAAGAGGAGTGCTGGTCTGCCATCGTATCCCAAAGACAACTCAGCTCCTTCTCCTAAGGGATCACAAGCAGAAATGAGGGGAATGGGTGTGGTGTAAGAGAGTTCTAGAACTGAAAGTACTTTAAACCAATCAAAAGTTTTGTTTCTTGATCACATGACCCACCGTGCACGTATTTTACGCTTACGGAGCGCTTACGGATCGCTTACGGTAAAAGTACGCATGCGCGTAAAAAAGACACGCGCATGCGCATAACAGGCACGCCCCAACACTTCCGCGTAACGTGCGCGTGTAACGTATGCGCTTAAGCGCCGCGCACGCAGTACGCACGTCTACGTAAATTGCGTAACCATACGCAAAAAGAGTAGAAAAATTACATACATTACGCAAAACGTACGCTTACCGTAAGCTTACCATACGCGCACGTAAAAAAAAAAAAAAAAATGAATCACTATGTTATACTAATATATCTTACCTGTTTGGTAAAAAAAAAAAGAGAAAAAATAATATATTGCAGAATTTTTAAAATTTAAGCATAGTGTTTAAAGAGAATAGAAAGTAAAAATAAAAAGATGTAAAAAACCTTGCAAAAAAAAAATCACACGTTTAATATATGAATTTGTATTTAAAAAACCATACAAAATCACTGAAAAAAACATGGGTTTCACACACGTTATAGGTAAGAATTAGCATTTAAAAAACCATACAAATTCACTGAAAAAAACATGGGTTTCACACACGTTATAGTTAGGAATTAGCATTTTAAAAACCTTGCAAATTCAGTGAAAAAACCATGGGTTTCACACACGTTATAGTTAGGAATTAGCATTTAAAAAACCTTGCAAATTCACTGAAAAAAACCAGAGGTTTCACACACGTTATAGTTAGCTGGACATTTTACTCGTAAAAAACCAATGAAATTCCCCTGTTATAGTTAGTTCACCTAACTATAACTCGCGCGCCCGCAATCCACTGCTGATGACGTCACATATTACATCACTCATGACATGGTCAGTGACATCACTGATGACATCACTGATGACATCTCAAATGACATCACTGATGACATCACTGATGACATCATCCTTGTGATAGAGTAGCACATCTTCTCACACCCTAATATAACCTTTGATACACCGACTAAAAATTTCAGAGTTCCATTCTCAAAACCATACATACCCCAATACCAATAACTACATACCCAATTATTAACTCCTAGGTCTACATACACCTCCACTCATTCACCTGTACAGTCACTCATACTTACAGTCACTCCATACAAAACTATCATATGCATTTATACACCTATATAGACACTCACACACCACCAATCATCCATCGAGGTACTCTCACACCTAGTCAGTCACGCAAATAATCACACTCCAATTTACTCACCTAGGCAGTGAAACACACTCAAGTTCACTTACTCATAAAAATAGTATCACATTCTTACGCTCTTATAGAATCATTGATACAAGCACACACTCATCCATACAGTCACTCTCACAATCACACACTCTCACATCTACCCACTTATATACTCTTACACACATATATACTGCCTTTCACATATGTAGTTAGTCACAAATGTACCACTGACATATACATTCAATCTATAAAACACCCATACATTCACTCACTCAACCATACAGTCCATCACAGATGCAGTCTTAAAACCATGCACCAATAGAATCACCCACTCACACATCTATGCATAGAGTGACACACACCCTACCCACACAAACACTCATGAACCCATACAGATACTTAGACAACCAATCAATTACCCATATAGAGACTCATATAGCTGTTCTCAAAACCATGCAGCCACTTATACACCAACATACAGACACATACACACATTTACACAGTTTACTCACTAGTCTGCAGTAAGATACATTTAATGACTAACTTAAAGAATCATGTTATGCACCACAGAAAATCATCCATTTACACACTTGTGCACCCACTTATTCTTAAACAGGCCTTTCCCTATATATATTAAACATATTGAAATTTTTCAAAAACACATACTCACTGGATGATGTCATCAGTGATGTCATCAGTGATGTCATTTGAGATGTCATCAGTGATGTCATCAGTGATGTCACTGACCATGTCATGAGTGATGTAATATGTGACGTCATCAGCAGTGGATTGCGGGCGCGCGAGTTATAGTTAGGTGAACTAACTATAACGGGGGAATTTCATTGGTTTTTTACGAGTAAAATGTCCAGCTAACTATAACGTGTGTGAAACCTCTGGTTTTTTCAGTGAATATACATATATATATATATATATATGCATTTACTAAAAATAATATTAAATTAAAAACCAAATAAATAAATATGCAAAGAATAATATACATATTATTCCACCAAAATGAGGTGAAGAGTTGGACTCCTTAAAGTTTAAAGATACCTTTCCCACTCCAGTCTAAGGAACAGTAGAGAAGTGTTGGACCTTAGAGGAGTTCAATTTACGATTTCCACTCCAGTCTTAACAACAGTGTGGGAAGTGTTAGGGCCCGATTCACAGAATTAACTTAAGACTAAATCCTAAACTTACTACTTTGTGGTATTCACAGAATGCACTTACTACTTTTGGTATTCACAGACTGCACTTACTACTTTTGGTATTCACAGAATGGATTTACGACTACTAACTTTACGTCCGCACTCGGGCCGGAAATTCCGTCCCGGAGGCGGAGCTTCCGTCCCGGAGGCGGGGCTTCCGGGCTGGAGGCGGAGCTTCCGGGCCGGAGGTGGAGATTTCGGCCATGGCTAAATCTCCGCCACCGGCCAGAATCCCCACCTCCGGGCCGGAAGCTCCGCCTCCGGCCCGGAAGTCCCGCCTCCGGCCCGGAAGCTCCGCCTCTGGGCCGGAGGCTCCGCCTCCGGGCCGGAATTTCTGGCCCGAGTGCGGACGTAAAGTTAGTAGTCGTAAATCCATTCTGTGAATACCAAAAGTAGTAAGTGCAGTCTGTGAATACCAAAAGTAATAAGTGCATTCTGTGAATACCACAAAGTAGTAAGGTTAGGATTTAGTCTTAAGTTAATTCTGTGAATCGGGCCCTTAGACTTTGGAGGGGTTACATTTACTGTTCCTACTCAAGTCTAAGGAACAGTAGAGAAAGTGTTGGATTTCAGAGGGGTTCAATTTTCAATACCAACTCCAGTCAAAGGGCCTCATTATAATGCCAAATTTCAATAGGACCGTCAGTTTGGTGGTTGAATCTCAGTGGTACCATGGGGTGGAATGCCGCGGCCACAGGAAAGTGCTGCAGCAGATGCCACTGCTGTGCCAGGCTTTCAGCATGTCAGTACACTGTGTGCCATGCACTATGTTGTGCATGGCACATGATGCACACATGACGGTGTCGTTGTAGGCGGGCACTACATGTGCCACCTGGCACATTTTACTCCGGGCTCTGGCACCCAGGGACCCTGTTTGGAGCCCCCTTGATCCCTTTCTGACAACTTTTACATGGTGGGATTCCAACGGCAGTGCCTGCCTTAGGACGCTTTTTGACTGCTACACTGTCAAGATATATGATACTGGCAGAGGCGGCGGCGTTGCGTCAGACAGTTTTGGGTCTGACACCCAGTGTCATAATACGGCAATCAGACCAAAGGGCTGTCAGCGGTAGGACCGCCAACGACGAGCTGTCGGTGGTCCGACTGATGACAATGAGGCCCTAAGTAACAGGAGGGAATGTGTTGAACTTCGGAGGGACTTGATTTACTATTACCACTTCACTCTGAGCAACAGTAGTGAAAGTGTTAGACTTGAAAAGGATTACAAATATGAATACTAGTCTTATTAATTTGCCAACAATTTTAGCTTACTTAATATAAATCATTATTAAGTTATGATATACAAAAATAAATGTATATATATTTTAACAAAAATAAAAGTATAATATATAAGTTAAATAGAAAGGAAGTTATGAATTCATTACTTATTTATTTAATTTCAATGAATGAATAAACAAGCAAATAAAATATAAATAATAAATATTACACAACAAGTGTTCACAGACACTTACCATTAAAACAATAAAAAAGGTAAATGAATGTATAAAAATTCCAACTAAATAATTACGAATCAATACATTACATTTAAATAACAATTACTAAAACAAATTTGTTATTTATTTACTTCCAAAATACACACCTAAAAAAAAACACATTTAAAAATACATGTGTCATAATCAAATGACAACCAACATACAAATTAAAATAAATAAAAGAGTATAATTGCACAATAACTAATACATTGAGTAATTAAAATAATGGATAATCAAATAATAATTAATTAACAAAACAAATTCAACATTCAATTGAAATACATTAAATTTTATTTAATTTCCCACCCCATCCCCCTAAAAAACCTTGCCTCCTGCAACTAAAATATAACTCCAATAAATCGCTATGAAACTATTTACATAATTAATAATCAATACAATAATTAATCAACATTTAAAATTATTAACAATAATTTAATTAACTTCCTATGCTATTATAGACCTACGAAACCTAACAACCGCTACTATATTTTCAGTATACTAATTCACTACTAACCCTTTCTGGGTTCTGAAGTAGCTTGGTACTTGCCGAAAAAGTGTTTTAACACCTCATCAGGGGTAGCAAGTGGTATATGAAAGCAAACCTTTTTCCCTCTTCTATCCTTCCACTATCCATCTCAATTTAAATAACTGACTAACAAATCCACCACTCAAATTAATTTCATATTTTCACTATACTAATTCACCACTAATCCTTTATAGGTTCCGGAATAGCGTGCTACTCGCCGAAAAAGCACTTCGATGCCTCATCAGGGGTAGTAAGCGTTATATAAATGAGATTACAATGCAATATAGTACTAAAATATAACTTACTATTACAATAATAAAAGTGAAATAAAAATTACATTTTACAGTTTTAAATTCAAAATCTAATATAACACTTACAAAATGTATATATTGAATAATAAATGAAAAAAATAATTAACAATAAAAACAATTTATCTTTAAATTAAAAATATTTCTAACGCAAATTACATCCCACCCTACCCCTCTACAAAGCCAACAACAGACTACAACACTATAAATTACTAATAACATTTCAAAATTAAAAAACTAGGGGATGTGGCGGAGCAAGATGGCCAAGTGGTGGTAGAACAGAGGAGATCCACATCCCATAATAGGGTCCTGAGAAATCCTATGATCAGGTCTACGTGTAACCGGCTAGAAACAACACAAATAGCATTTCTCCCTTTGCTGATTCCCACTAAGAAGTGCTGGGGACCTCTACAGGCCTGACTACACTGTTTGGCCTGTTCCTGTTCCCCAGCGGCAGCCATTTCTCAGTCCGTGACCCGCAATCGATCACTGCGAGAGAAGCAGCGAAGCCTGCACATCAATGCGGCAAAGGCAAGTGTCTGACCTAAAGAATTGGTGGTTGTGCCGAGAGTGTAGTACCACATGGCATGGTCACAAAGCTCCTGGGAGGCGGGCAAACACACAGTCGGGCCATCCCCTAGGGCATACTCAGTGAACACTGGCACATAGTGTGACCGCGCTTGCCTGAGGATGGACACGGTGCCTGCTAGAATAGAGTTGGTCCGGAGGACATCACAGTCTAGCAAACCACCAACGAGAACAGAGGTGATGCGTGACTATCAGCGGTGGCTGGTCGCTGTCTCAGGAGCATTGTAGACATGCTTCCACATGGGATCCTTAGAGAGAGAACCCAGACCCTGACCACATGACACAGAGCAGGCTAGAATTGTGGCCACACCTATCTAGACACAGGCTACCCCACCATCCTGCACCCAGACCACATCCGGGTAACACGATAATGCAGTACACTATGCCCTACTCTCAGCCAAGAGAATCAAAAGGCAGACAGCCCAGAAAATGCTGAGAAAAGAACTGTAAGGGGAGGAACCCTCTAGGCTGGCTCTATTAGCAACTTTTGAAGGCATATCAGTGGAGTTTGCCCTGCTCCACATAGATCTATGCAAGGTGGCAGATAGAGGCCATACAGTGGAGGGTGCAATAATGGATTTACAGTCGGAAGTGAAGGCCCTCCAAACCCAAACGGTCAAGCTGACCTCGACTGCACAAGTGGTGGAGGACAGACTGGAAGATGTGGAAAACCACTCCTGCTGCAACAATATGAGATTTATGGGATGTCCGTAGTAGGTGGGGGCACAGAGGCAGAAACCATATTAGAGAACTGGATTCAACAAGAGCTGCGCACTAATGGACAGTCCAATCTGTTGAAAGCCTGCAGAGAGAGCAAGGGGCTAGGCCTCCCCCAGTCACCCTCCACATACCTTAATAACTAGAATTTGCAACCACAAAGATTGAGGCAGCATCCTGGCTGTGGCCAGAATGGAGGAGCATTAGTCCTTTGAGAAACACACCGTATAGATCTACCCAGATTACTCTAGAAATATGCAAACACAGCTGATATCCCATGTAAAAGTGAGGGTTGTGGGCCTCCGCTACATGCTCTTCTTCCCTGTGTGCTTGAAAGTGATTGCACAGGGGGAATCACTTCTTTGAGACTCTGGAGAGGACATGACTTGAAATATGGAATAAAATGAGGGACCTCCGGGCCTGTGCTTCCTGCTCCCACACACACAGGAAAGTGACTGGCAAGCGATGCAAATATAATGTCACTCTGGTACTCGAGGCCAAGGGGCAACTGTACGGTGGACGGCACTCATCACAATCCGTGAAGATAGAACTATGGGCTTAGTCAGCGAATCCAAGGAGGACAGGCAAGAGCCTGCTAAAAATGGCTTGGTGAATGAGACAGGAAACAATGTAGAGACACTGTGTACTCAACAAACTCAGGACGATTGACATACTCCCCACAAATGCCAACTGCAAATCGGTTGGCAGCTCGTTGAAAATCAGAGCATGCTGAAATTGATGGTAGACAGTTCAGAGGGGTTAGATCATGTAGGAAGCAAGCTTCCGTAACTGAGCACAATGGACTGGGGAGGCTGGAGTGCCATGTGGGTGGTCGGGCAGCTCATCCCGCTGTAGATATTCACAAACAGTCTGTATGCTTGTACCTCTGCTTGTCATATCACTCTCCACTGCTGCTTACAGTGTCACCAGGGTAGAACAGACTAAAAATCTGGTTATTGAGGCTGCAAACTGAGGCGTTAACTTACGCCACCTTCCTGGGACAAATTCTGGAGTACATGGTGTCTTTTGTCCATATTATCACAACACTGTGGAATCTTGGGCAGCTGAATGGGAATCATAAAAAGTGGCTCTTTGGAGGGAATGTATTGCACAGACAATAGGGACACGCAGACAGCTGAAGCGAACACTCGAGCACCTGGAGGGCAAAATATGGAGCATAGAGGTACCTTCGGGCATGCCTCATGATTCAGCACAGACACACACCAAGGTTAAAAAACACCTAGATGACACATGGTTAGATAAATTTTCACCTACTCAATACAGGCAGTGCCTAACAAAGGGGGACGGATGCTGACATGGCTATTTAAACAGGACAAGCCACACACGCATATATTGGTCCTCCACCACAATGGGGGTCCTGACCTATTGGCCAGGGACTAAATTTATAGGGTATGCATGGACTACTTGAGACATGAGTTTCTCCAGATGTAGGATGTCCCACAGGGTGTGCTGGAGCAATTCTTGGAGAAAACATACTTGCCGTGGATACAACTCTGGCTAGATGAGTTACCCCATGGTAAAACGCCAAGGAGGAGCGGTGACCAGGTCCATAAATATTGTACGGCTGCATGAGGCCTTCATGGAGGGCCTGGAGCTGAGGACGCTCACACTCTCGATGGGAGAACCATTGATGGTTTTCACCCGGACGACGGGCAAAGGTCCGAAAGAACTGGCCCCCCATAGACCTTTATCAGTATTAAACACAGATGTTAAGATATTGTTTCAAGACCATTCAAGATGGCTTAGGGTGGTGTAGGGATTGGTACACTTGTATCAAACAAGGTTTATTCTTGGGAGAAGCACAATGTACAACATTCGATGGCTGAACCATATTCTACATGCAGTGGCTGATTCAAAAGGGGAAAACACACTAGTGGCACTGGATCTTGAATGAGCATTCAACATGGTGGGCTGGCAGTATATATGGGCTTTGGCTTTGGGATTTGGCCCTAGCTTCATTCATTGAGAACGACTATTATATACTTCTCCAGTGACCAGGGTACAGACCGGAGGCCTGGTATCTGATGCGTGGAATTTAGGAGGAGGGATTTGGCAGGGATGTCCCCGTTTTGCACGACTATTTGTAATCGCAGTGGAGTTGCTGGCCTGCAGATTGATATCAGAAATTGGGTCGTGGGGCAAAGGCACAGCTGCCACAACCCACGTGGTCTCATTGTATGTGGATGATATGCTGGTATACATGCGGGATCCGGAGCACTCAGGTTCCTGCAAGCTAAATCTTCTATACTGATTCGCTGCAATGCCTGCATTGCACAAAAACCAATCTAAATTTAAACTGTTTCAACTTGCTAGCCTGTGAAAGCAGGAGTTTAACCTGCCCATAGGTGTCGGATTGCCCTAGGAGTGTGATCTGTTCCAATGTCTTGGATTTAGGTGACATGTTCTCCACCTGCACAATAGGACCTCAGTGTGGGAGGACTGTGTAATGGACCAAAAAGAAGTACTCTGTGAAAAGAGTCCAGGCAAACCCCAAAGGAATTTCAGAGGCACAAATGGCATCCCCAAATGCTCTCTTCTGTGGTAGTGTGGGCAAGCAGTTAGGCACATCAGAGGGTAGTGCTATTTTTTTTATTGCACACACAAAGGCAGTAAGTGAGACCACACTCAATAAAGAAATCCGACACCAATTTATAAAGATAACACAAACTTTTATGTGAATTTAGATACCAAGATCATCGGAATCAGGTAAGTACTTTTCGAGATATGAATTTCAAACGTTTTAAAAAAGGACAGGGCAATTTCTGAAGCAATACACTACAGACATACACTGCATAAAGGTATTTCATAGTGACTTACAGGACTTGTCTGATGGAATTACGGTAAGTAAGGGGATAGGTACAAGGCAGCACCAACAGGTCACCTCAGGTGGCACTGGGGCAGCTCAGTGCAGAGGTGCTTTTCAGCTTCGGGTGCCTAATGTTATCCTATGTGGGAAAAACATGTACTGCATTCGGGCACTTCACAGCAACTTACGCTGTCCTGGACTTAAGGTAAGTATGGGGCAAGGTCCAAGGCCACACCAACAGGTCGACTCGGGAGGCTCTGGGGTGTCGAGGTACAGAGGTGTGTTACGGCATCTCAGGTCCCATTCACTTCAATAGGGAATGATCTGGTTGCAAAGAGGCTGCAAGCTGGGACTGGGAGACGAGTCAGGCTGAAACAACAAGGGGACTCAGGTCTCACAATGCTCATGGACATGGGGATGCCTTTGGTCTTCTTTTCCTCGGGCCGGGGCTGCCGGATGCAGAGGTGTTTTGAGGCGTCGGGTTTTCATCACCAGCGACGCTCGCTGTAGAGGAATACTGCACAAAGAGTCTGCAGATGGAGTTGGTGATTCCACTCTTGACAAACCCAAGGTGTGCTTTATTGCTGAAGGCTCGGGGGACCCCACTGGCACCATTGGCCCACTTCAATTTGGGGTAGGGAACATGGGTGCAGTTGTGCTTTCCGGTCTCAGGTTTGTGGCGGTCCGGAGTCCTCACAGTTCTTTTGGAGTGCCTTTAGGATGCAGGGAAGAATCTCCGCTACTCCACAGGAGTTCCTGGGTCTTTGTGGAAGGCAGGCAGTCCTCCCAGGCTTTTGGAGGCACAGCAGCTGCAATTTTAGTGCAATCTGGTGGGAACAGCAGAGTGACCGACAGTGCTGGAGCCAAGTCAGTTGCTTCTCCACAGTCCTTGCTTCTCGCAGCTCTTCATGTCGTTCTTCTTCTGAAGTCAGCAGGAATCTGATTTCCTTATGACAAGGGCTCCCCCAAATGCTAGATTCAGGGGTGTTAGGGTAGTGTAGGGTAGTAGCCACTGGGCTACTACCCCCTGGGGTCACTACTCCCCCTGTATGACCACTTCCTGTGGAAAGTTGGTATAACCCTGTTCTAGAGTTCATAATTCTGCCATCACCAAGATGACATACATTTACATTTCTTATCCACATCAGGTAGCCCACCTTGGTGTGGAACTAGCCAGAGGGTGGACATGCCTCACTGACGACTAATTTTTCCTACCTGTCCTGGTGCCAAATGGGCCCTGATAAAAGGGTTTGGCATCCCCACATCTCTGAGGGATGGCAGATCCACATCCCAAAGGCGATGGTCTCTTTGAAACTCCCTGCCTTGGAATGGTAATTTACCCATCACACTCAAGGTGGTGTAAAACTGCTCCCACCAGAGCATAACATTGTTCCTGACCTCAGAGCATGGACTCTCCCCCCTAGGGGTCAGAAACTCATCTGTGGTGGCAGGCTGGACTGGACCAGTCAACCAGCACACTAGAGGGCTAGTAGATTTCAGGGAGTACCTCTAAGGTACCCTCTGGGTGTATGTAGTAATAAATATGTCAATCAATCAATACATTTATAAAGCGCGCTACTCACCCACGAGGGTCTCAAGGCGCTGAAGGGAGGGGGGCCGCTACTGCTCGAATAGCCAGGTCTTGAGGTGTTTCCTGAAGGTGAGATGGCCCTGGGTCAGTTGTAGGTGTGCAGGGAGGGAGTTCCATGTCTTGGCGGCCAGGTAGGAGAATGAGCTTCCTCCCGTGGTGGTTCTGCCAATCCGTGGGACGGTGGCGAGGGCGAGGCTGGCGGAGCGGAGCTGGCGGGTAGGAGTGTAGAACGAGAGGCGGTTGTTGAGGTATTCGGGGCCCATGTCGTGGAGTGCTTTGTGTGCGTGGGTGAGGAGCCTGAACGTGATCCTCTTGCTGACGGGGAGCCAGTGCAGGTTTCTCAGGTGGGCAGATATGTGGCTGTGGCGAGGGATGTCGAGGATGAGTCGTGCGGAGGCGTTGTGTATGCGCTGAAGACGTTTCTGAAGTTTGGATGTGGTTCCTGCGTAAAGGGCGTTCCTGGACTCAGTGTGGGTTTATTAATATGAGGTATTTGATACCAAACACCAAAGGTTTCAGTGAAGCCATTATGTAGCCGGGGAACTTGTTTTGACCAGTGCCTAGTACATACCTTAAGATGGCTTCCTTGCTCACTGTAATGTCTAGTAATAGAACTAGATATCACAGGGGCACATCTGCTCATGCAGCTATGCCCTGACATAAAATATAATGCGCCCTGTCTTAGGGCTCAAAGGCCTACAGTAGGGGTGACTCACATAAATAATAGATGCAGTGACTTTGGCATGACACACAGGAGTGTGTCATGTCATGTTTTCATGCATGTTTCTGCATCATGTCACACAGCCTGCAATGGCAGTCTGTGTGGACTTTGTGTGTGGGTCCCTTAGGATGGTTTAAGATATGCTGCAGCCCTTTGGGACCCTCTTTAGCACGCATGCCCTAGGTGCAGGGCCGGACTGGCCATAGCGGGCACCCGGCGTTTCCCCGGTAGGGCGTTAGGATGGGGACCGGTTTGGGACCCCTGGGGCCGTTTTTGTTACATGGGGTTGGCAATATCGGCCCCCTGTAACAAAATCGGCCGAAACCGGCCCTCGAAAACTGCTCAGCTGCACTCCCCATCACCCCAGGGGGGTGGGGGGGCAGCTGAGCAGTTTGAAAGGGCGGGTTTCTGTTCCCTGCCTAGGTGCCTGGGGGTACCATTTACTAGAGACTTACAGGGGTGCTAAAGTCCTTAGCCAATTGTAGCACAATTATACAACACCTTGTTTTGGGGAAGGAGCAGAGGCACTGAGGTCTGGTTAGCAGCCTCGGTGCAATGTCACAGTAAAAAATCAGAATCTAGTTGCTAAAAAGGGGGCAAAAAGTGGGGGTACTAACTGCAAAAAAAACTGTTTTCCTGCAGACTGAGTATATTGGTTGACTTCTGGATTACGCTCCTGCTTTCCATCATGGGAGGTATAATCTGTGGCCCTCTTGCAATATGTGGAGCTTTGAGGCATGTTAATATGCAATGGATATCTGGATAGTAGGGATGTGAGGGTATCCAGGAAAAGACAGGGAACTTTCCTCTTTCACAGGCTGTATGTTCCAGGGTCTAGATAAACAGTATTGCATACCCCAAGGCATTTTTATAATGGGGTTTCCTGGTTACATGACTTTTTCTAGCCATTCTACACGATACACCTCATTCACAAAGCTGTTTCATGCTCAAGTCTGATTTATCAAGACAAGTAGCCATTTTACAAATGAAAAAGGGCTTTTGAAATTCACATGCATAGTTTTCAAATTTTTAATAGAATGTAATCACATGAAGATTTCTGTGTGAGTAAATCAAATGTAGTGGGTAGGGTGTGTCCGTTCCACGTTGAGAATGCCCTATAAGTTTTAAACACCCACAAGCGTAAAGATTTGTAGATATTCACAGTCAATTATCCATCACCTTCTTACCTTGGAAGTGGGTGGGGATTTACTTCTTTCAAGTCCAGGAGTAAATTTATTTCAAGGGTAGGAAGCGGAAACGGACACCCCCAAAATCAGAGAGGTGGATAGGAGTAGAAATATCTCAATGTGGAAACATAATTTTTCTGCTGAGGGAAAAAGCGAAGAAGTAAGCAAGTGCTTGCCATTTTCACTTAATTTTCGCCTGCGAAAAAGGAATTCCCAAAACCTTTCAGAATTATGCCTAGAAAGCAGACACAACCTCGGAAAGCTTTGTGAATCCCAAGCAATCAGAAATCTGAACCCATGGAAGGCTGGATTGTTTCTAAGAATCAGGTCAAGTATTTTTTAGTTTGTGTTTTTTGTTATTTTAATGTATGTTTACTTACACTCCAATATCTTCTATTGTTCTATCCACCAATTATGTGCAGTCCATTTTAGAAATATAGAGCTCCCCAAGCGTGAGGTAACATTAAAATCGAGGTCCTATGATGGTACAGGCATCTGCAAGGCCAAAGGTTGAGACAGTTAAGTGTTTTGTAGTAGTTGGTCGGCTTTGTGTTATTGTCCTAACTGACCTAGAAATATAGTTCATAATAAAGTAATATCTTATAGAGCAACAATTTGGAAGTTAGTAGTTGGGCCCATTGCTGAATAGATCGTACAAGCATAGATAAGCTGTTCCCTCAAAGAAGAGTGCTATTAAAAGGAGTTAGACATTTGTATTTGAAGAGTTGCACTTAAAAAGTATATGAAGCAATATATTAATTGCAGATACTTTTGACAAAGAGCCAGTACTTTTGTTGCATAGTTAATAAAGCCTGTGTATGTACAGGTGCGGCAGGCATGGCTCGCGGGTGGGGAGGAGGCGGGCATGGGGATTCGCAAGGGAGCGTAAAAAAAAGTAACTTTCCCTGCCGCCGGGTGCCAGGCTCGCTCCCCAAAGCCAATCACAATGCCGCAATGCAGCGTTATAATTGGTCTGAGCGCCGTAACACGGCGCTACACGGCGCTCAGCCAGAGACTATAGGGGTGGCCATTTTTACTCCATGCAGGCTGTAATGCAGCCTGCATGGAGAAAGGGAAAGTGTGCATGACTGATTTGGGTGGCCCAAGAGGGCTGACTAAACAGTCATTGCGCACTTGGGAGTGGGCAAACCACTCCTCCCATTCCCTGCTCTGTGAGCAGAGCAGCCCCGCCCACCGTCCCACAAAGAAAACATAAAATTATAATAACTTAAGTTGTTATCATTTTCTATTTCCTTTCCACTGCTCGAAAGCAGTGGAGCGACGCTCCTCCGCCATAGCGGAGGAGCCGCCACTGTGTATGTGTGCATATCTTTATTTTGTGAACTAACAAAGCCATAATTCAAAGAACATGGTATCATGACAGCGAAGTAAAACTAATGAATGTGCAAGGGCATTTAGTTGATAGCATTGTGGTTTATAACAGGCGAAGACAACCAAACCCAAGTACGTCCCAAACAATAAGAGCATAATCAGCAATTATAATATCATCATGTCAGCTAGGTAAATACATCAAACAACACCCAGTAACCCAGAACAGGAAGTGGCATATTGCATCTACAGTATAACAAAAGCACTACTTGATCCACATCACCAGAATCTAACACAAACACGAATATGGCGATGTGACCATTCTTAAAGTGATGAACAGCCCATCTAAGTAATGGCAAAATGTGAAAAACATGAAAGCCAGTGGCTGCTTGGAGCTGATCAAGCTCATTGTACCTTTATTTAAAGATTTGATCACATGAGGTCAATCTGACGGCTAAAGCTGTAGGTTGCCAGACCTAAAAGGGTGTACCAATGTTTTGATTACCTGCAGAGTATCTTTCACTGAAATATTTTAGATTTCTAAATGTATACGTGAACGATTCTAAGAGGGTTTAACTACAGGATCACACATTTAGCACAGGCGCTATTCATTTTGTGTTGAATTTTCTCTTCATTAATGCATGGCTTATGAAAAAGCACAGACCCTCCAGATGGGAGTTCTCTTATAAGCACAATTTAAAAATCTGTTCAATATTTCCACAGATTTCAGTGAAAAGAACTGTTCACAGCTTAAACACAGGTTACTGATAGATTGCAGTTTAGAGTCATTTGTTACATTTCTACTTTTCTGTTAACAATTGCCTTTCTGAAAACATGGTAATCTCATGATCTTTAAAAATAAATAAAAATAAGGACAGGTTTAAATGTGTATGTAGCTTATGCAGGTGTACAGTAGAAAATAAGTTCCTAGGCAACCAAACAGTTTAATATATAAACCAATATTAATGGACTACGTGTAAAAGATCATGTTGCACAGTATATTAAAATAGAATTATTTAATCTTCAATTATTTGAATTCATGTTAACACATTCATTGTATTAAAATACAAATTTAATAACATAAAAAACATATTTACTCCAAACATAATTGATTTTAATAAAATTACAGTACAAAGACCCTAAATGTGGCTGAAGTTAAGTCTTCGACGCGTGTTTCCTGCGCAATCAGCGCCTTCTTCAGGAATTGCCACAATTTAATATTAAGGCGATAGATGGCATGAAACTGGATAAGAATGGTGTGCTGTGTTTCTTATCTTTTATATGTTAAAATCTTTGAGTTTTAAGTCTCCCAGATATTTTCTATGGAGCTTTATATATTGATGATTCTTTATTCTTGTACAAATACGATGTGAGTCTAATTTTAGATAAATCTGTTATAGGTTAAAAATTCTTGCTTGTCGCATTTAATATGTATAACGTGGTGATGTATCTGATTTAAAATTGAAATCGTGAGCAAAATAAGTATGAGTAGTCCACTAGAATGGCAAACTCCCGAGATTAGAAGGATAACTTCTTTTTAGTAACGCTTTTTCAGGTTGGGGTGCCGTGCTGAATGGCTACAGGCTTCTCCTGGGTCGCATTTTACTCACACTTGCTTATGCAGGTGTACCACTTTATCAAACACTTTGGGGCATATTCACAAGCCCATATCGGCCATCACAATGTCACTTTCAGTGACATTGTGGTGGCGATCGGGGCCTCGCCTTATTCACAAGGCAGCGTTAAGCCACTTAATGTGGCTTAACGCTGCCTTGTGAATAAGGCCCCCTTTCACGCTGTGTTTAGCGTGAAAGGGGCGTGCAGTGGGTGTGGCGGTGGGCGTTCCACCGCAACACCCATTGATTTTGACGCTGCCTCCCATTCACAAGGGCAGCGTAAATAGGAGGTAGCGCCAAAATGAAAACCAGAAAAACCCTGGTCTTAAGTTGGCGAAACGAGGAGAAATGCTGTATTTCTCCACGTTTTTGCTTTTCCATGCGTGCTGCCTTGTGCAGCACACATGGAAAAAGCAAAATGCCATGGTATGTTTATGTACAGGAAGGTGCCCCTTCTGTACATAAACAAACCATTTTTTAAAATGCCGTTTTGTAGCTTGCATGTGTGCTCCATGAAAACTGGCATTTTCGGTTTGTTTATGTGCAGGAAGGGACACCTTCCTGCACATAAACAAACCTCCCTGCTTGCAGAAACACTTGCACTATGGTGCAAGGGTGTGTCTGCCTTGGTGCTAAGGTGTACAACTTAGCTCAATCGCAGGGGGAAATGAGAGGCTGCACCATATCTTTGTGAATATGGTGCAGCCTTGCGTTTCCGAAGTGGCGGAGAGAGGCGTTAAGCCAAGAAGGCTAACACCTCTCTCCGCCACTTCCTTGTGAACAGCGACGGCCCGTATAGGGCGTGTTACCGGGGCGGTGAGGTGGGGCAGAGGAGGGGCAGGGTGGGGGGTTGCAAAATGTGGCATACGGCCGATTGCAGGTAAGTTACGAAAAAAAAGAAAAAACGAATTTCGTTGCGCGCGCAGCATCGCCAAATGCTGCCCCTCCTCTGCCCCACGTCACCGCCCCGGTAACACACCCTATACGGGCCGTCGCTGCTTATGAATATCCCCCTTTGTTTTCTCCAATTTTGTTCAGTATTCAATTTTGTTTTTATAGACCTTGGCCTGGAAATGTGCTAGTAATGGAATTATTGTCATCCATGGTAATGAGAATGAAGTTCTAAATTGCCTGTTGGTTCACGCGGATCCGTAACCTGAAAACACCTTTTTATTGATAAATACATATGTGCAATTGGATATTGTGGATGGCTTTGCCATGATCCCTCAGACTCAAGGCAGACCAAGGAATCAGCTGTGGATTAAGAGACTCTTGCTGCAAGTAGTGCAGTTCCACCGAAAGGAATCATTATACAGACCATGAGGTCACATGGAAAATCCCTCAGTTTGCATGCTTCTTCCAATTCTTTACTTAACATTTGGCATATTTGAATGCCTGGACAGTGGAGGATGTTAATATAGACTTCCGTTGCATGTGTTGTACCTCTACTCTGCTAGACCTGGTATTTATTTGTCAAAAATCAATTACCATTTTGGACTGGTTTCTACTGTGAAACTGCTCAAAAGGTGCAGAGGTGGGAAGAGAAAGAAGTAAGTAGTGCTGGGCTACCACATTTCATTATAAAAGTACCCAAAGCTCCTGTTACTGCAGAGGATGAGACATTTTTTCTCTTGATAAGGTATGCATTACATTTCAAAAGCAAATTTATGTACCTCAGTATAGGGATCAGGTCTAGGGATCATTCTTAAAAAACATTTACCACATGGTGAAAGTCTAAATCATTGGTGATTTAGATTGATAGTACAAAAAGCCCCATATTAGAACAGCCCATGGCCAGTTAAGGGAGCACAGTAAGGCAAGCTGGCCTGAGGCCCACCTCCAGAAGTAGTGTTTTCTAGCTTAATTTTAACTATGAAACAGGGTAAAGGTTGGAAATCTGGGGGTGAACAATGAGAGACAAGTGCGGGTATAGCTTCGGGGATCCACCAATCACTACTGGGGCTCCCAGCAGCTGGGACAGTACTACTTGGATCGAAGCAGACATAAACTCCAGGACAGGCACAGGACAGTCATTGGAGACAATTACTGTTTGCATATGAGTGGGCTGAGGACGCTGTCTGCTGTTCCCTGTATCTTGGACTCTGAAACCCTACTCTGAGGACCAGAAAAACTGGACTGACCCAGAAGCGCTAGCGTTGTGTTGTACGTCTTCCCAAGGCTGACATGAAGGAAGAGGGTCTCAGGAAAGTAGTGTGATGCACCGCCTTGAAGAAAACCAGTACCACATGGAATTTGACTTTTGCCTGTGATCCTGAGAGTGATTGAAAAGGTGACATAGGTGTATTTAGAACATAAAAGTGAAGGTAAAGTGATATGATGATTCAAAACGAAACATTTGTTATAGAGGCCAAAACTTGTGTATTTTTTAAAAACTATTAAACTGACACATGAGGATATGGGTGCATACAGAATATCAGACACATCTACTGAGACTAAAATGAATGTATTTAAAATTAATGTATTTGTAGAAAAAGACAAAGGTGTTCTTTGCAGTAGCGGCTGCTAACGAATGAGTCGGGGGGGGGGAGGAGGATCGGAGGGGGAGCAGAAGGGGGAGGCAATTCAAAATAAATAAATAGAAAAACACCCACCTGGATGCGGCCGGCTGCCGCCTTTCCTCCGTCCTCACTGTCCTCTTCCTGGCTTCTGTGGAAGCAGGAAGCACTTAGGCTCCCCTGTGCCAATCACAATGTTGCACTGCAGCATCGTGATTGGTCGGAGCTCTGTGGTTCGGCGCTCAGACAAGGAATGGGATCCTGGGAATGTTCTCCACCCAGGCTGTAATGCAGCCTGGGTGGAGAACATGCAAAGTGCACATAACATTTTGGCCAGAACGAGATGGTCTACCACTCCTCCTCCAGCCTCGAAACAGGCCAACCCACCCGTCCCAAACGACTGAGCCAGTATGTTTAAATGAAATGATATTAACGTTAAGTTTTATTTCTGTTTTTAATTGCTCACTCAGTGAGCAGTGGATCGACGCTCCTCCGCGGAGGTGCCGCTACTGGTTCTTTGAGGGATAATTTATGCTTTGTTGGTTACACTTCTTGCTGATGTTATTTTCTTAGTGCTCAAGAAAGCCTCCTTCTATGGTCCTGTAGAGAAACCCATATTAGTATTTTATAGCATTATAATACTGCTACCAGGTTCCATGGCCAGTGAGATTAGTGTGACCTAAGGGATACGTTTTCTGTCTTTGCTTGCAAGATAAGTCTAACCTATGGGACAGCTCTGCTGTATAAGACATCAACATGTCAAATGTGTGTAACTTTATTTTCCCATTGGGTTCTAATTTCGAACACATTTTTCTTTATAGATTAGGATTGGCACTTGACACGAAAATGCAAGGAAGTAAGGCAGATGCGAAGGGAGATGCTTCAGGCATTTATATGATAAAAGGCAGCTCCAGATGTAATTTCATATAGATAATAATTCAACTTTTTGATACATGTATTGGTTTTTGGGCAATATTTTTAAGAAGACTGGACGGTAAAATGCATTAATTGGCTCAATATTTTTAATCATTCTCAGAGTCTGCTGGGAAATGTTGCTAGAGCTCCTGCAGATGGTCAATATTTGATTATTGCTTTTCCTTGCTCTGTAAAATTGCACATAAGTTTTTCTGCCAAACCTGATTTGTTTCACCAGCAGCCGCTGAAACATACTTTGTATCCTGCTTCATTTCCATACACCACTCTGGCCGTTCCCCCATTCTTTGGTTAAGAGTGCTGCTCTCACTGTCAATAAAGTTAGCACTGAGGTGGCCCTGTGCTCAGCAGCAGCTGTCACGGTGAGCGACTGCTGTCACAGCAGTCAGAGATGGGGATCAGGTGAGCATTTTGTGTATATTGGTTTCTATAGCAGTACATAACAAATCTTTTTTTGTCAAAATCTTTTTATTGAATTTTCTTCAATGATACAAACATTAAAAACAAACCACAATTGAGTTCAGCTCTTCCCACAGGAACTTAGCCAGAGCATTAGATAGCTAAAGAGCGTGTACAGTTTATTCACAAATTCCAGGTTTCCCCTGCGGAGTTCGACCAGGAGTGGGATGCCTTGTCCAGGCTGTAGACGAAGAGAGACAAACCTTCCCCCAAGAAGAGGACATGCCCCAAATCATATGCACAGAAGTGCATGAACGCTGACAAGAAATGAACAAGAGAAGCCAAAAAGAAAAGAAAAACCAAACATTTCCAGGGTGTCAGTAGTGGCTTGAGTACTAGCTAGAGGAGCGGGACAGGGTGTGTGCCCCCCACTACCTGCATGAGAGGGGCCCACATCCCCCCAAGGGAGCCCCAGTCAACTACATCAGGAAGAGATGGCAGCCCCTCCGACAAGTAGCTCACCAGGGGGGCTCCAGAGGTAATCAAAACTTTTTCAACGTACGCCTGTCATCCGTTCGAGGGCCAGGGCACACCACAGACGAGCATGCCATTGAGTAATTGAGGGGGCCTCCGGTTTCTTCCATGCCCCTGCTATAGACATTTTGGCTGCACCCAAACACAGCCACATGATGGAGCGGTCCCCCTGAGTTTGGTATTTGAGGCTGATTTCCCGGATACCTAGGAGCAAGTGTTCTAGAGAGTCAGCAAACAGGTAGCGTAAGATGTGTTTAATTTGGGATAAGATTTCCTTCCAGAAGGGTTGGATAGAAAGATAGGCCCACCAGGTGTTTCCGAAGTCTCCCAACAATCCGCATCCCTGCCAGCATCGGTCAGAGGTATCGGGAAAGATAGAGTGTAATTTTTGTGGGTGAAGGTACCAGTCATACATAGTTTTGTAGTGAGCTTCCCTCAAGAACATGGAGTGATTGTGCTTGGTGATATCTCTATAAAGGGATTTCCATTGTTTCTCCAAAGGGGGGATTGTAGAATGCCCTCCCAAAATCTCTTGTGACGCAAGGTCTGATGTGGGCTAAGGGAGAGCAGGAGAGCATATAAAAAGGAGATGCAGCCCTTAGCTGTAGTGCCAGTTTGAACAAATCTCTCTATTGGGAGCAATTCTCTGGTGGCTGCCTGTCGTATGAGTGGCTGCTGGGTCCATTGCTTTAATTGGACATAGTGATACTCTTCAGTGGGTGGGAGTTAGAAGTGTTCTGCACAGTCAGCGCATGTCCACATCTTTCCCTTGAGGAAGAGGTCCCAAACCATGAGACGTCCTCCCTCTCTCCATTTATCAAAGGGCCCCTCTCTGAGCGCAGGGGGGAAGGCAGGGTTGAAGTGGACAGGGGTGTAGGAGGACGTAATAGTGGTCAGAGGCAGGGTTTTAGTTACAGTGTCCCATACCTGAAGGTTAGTTGCTGTGGGGATACTTAGAAAGGCGTTGGTTGGTCTGTCAACCTTCTGCTTCCAGAGCAAGTCTCAGTTGGTTCTACCCGCCACCTGTCTATCCATACGAAGCCACAGTTTCTCCAAGGCCCTAAGTGACCATTCGCCCAGGACCCGAAGCTGAGCAGCTCTGTAATACAGCAGAAAATCTGGACGAGCCAGGCCCCTCTCCGATCTCGGTCTCACTAGAAGGCATGTGGGAAGAAGTGCCCTCTGACCTAGTCAAATACATTTGATGATCATAGTTCGTAGCTCTTTAAATAGATCTTTCTCAAGTGTGATAGATAGGCCCTTAAAGAGGTAGAGAAGGCGGGGGAGAACGTTCATTTTTATGGCATGAATTTGTACTATCCATGATAGATATGCTGCGCTCTATCTCTTGAGGTCGGCTTTGAGTTGTCTCAGTGGGGGGGAAGTTAGCCCTATATAGGTCACCTAGTTTGGGAGTGATGTGATGCCCAGGTACATGATTGCCTTTACGTGCACAGCGGAAGGGGGACGTCAACGTCAGACTTAATAGGAAGGATTTAGAGAGGTTGACCTTGAACCCTGATACCCTTTCAAACTGCACTAATTCAAGTTGTATCGCTGTCAGGGAATCGGCGGAGTTGGAAACCGTCAGGAGAACATTGTCCGCGAACAATGAGGTTTTATGTTTGTCAGAGCCAAACTTAATACTGATAATCTCTGGATTTGCTCTTATCTTTGCTGCAAATGGTTTGATACTAAGGGCAAAGAGCACTGGAGATAAAGGGCAGCCCTGTCTAGTGCCTCGTGCCAATCTAAAAAAGTTAGATGCAACCCCGTTCATCAAAACACTGGACCTTGGGGAGCTGTGGTTGGCCCTCACCATCCCCAAGAAGGCCTCACAGAACCCAAAGCGTCAGAGGTAATGTAGCAAGAAGGCCCAATCGACCAAGTCAAAGGCCTTCTCCACATCTAGGAACAGGAGGGCCATGGGTATATGTTTCTTCTGGACCTTTCACGCTTTTGCGCTTTTTTCAGTGGCATGGAGGCAGGTCGTACTGTCAAAATCGCACCTCTCGTCGCGTAGGTTGTTAGTCCAATGAAGGAGTGTGGGCACCATGGAAGTTGCTCTTCATCACACCACAGAGTTTACCAAAAGGCCACTGCTTCCAGGGGCCTTTTCCTTCTCAGAGGAGCAGAGATGCCCCACACGCCTTTAGTCTCCACTCCGGGGGCCCTCCGCTGCTGGGTTCGTGCCTCCAGGAATCTCTAAAGGGCCATTGCTGGACCTCCTCTCCGCTTCGGGAGTGTCACGGCACAGTATAACTTGTGCATGCTCAGTCACGGCATCTCAGCTATTGTTCGCCTGGGGCTGGGCATCAGAATCAGCGAACTCACGAGGCTCACCGCAGAGCCGATCAAAGTCACGTCCTCGGGGCCATGATGGCTGGCCACACCCCCCATAACAAATCTTTTACTGTAATGTTTTTTAATAATGGTTTCATAATCCTGTGAATTTTTATATATGCTATATTTTGCCAACTGCATTGAATCCTAACTCACACTGTGCTAGAAATGAGGTTTCTGGTTGACAAAAGTATGCACCCTGTCCAAGCAGAAACCACCACTCTAGTCAAGGTAATCTAGATACACACTAAAAGATAACCTGTGCTCACCCTTTGGTAGTTTGGCACAGAGCAGACAGGCTTGTCTAAAGAAGCAATGTGTAAAGTATTTGTGCAACACACACACAGTAACACAATTAATGCACTGCAAAAAGGCTCCACACTGGTTTAGAAAAATAAACAATAATTTTATGAATAAATCAAGTCCAAAACAACAACAATACAATGTATGGAAGTCGAGTCATTAATTTTTAAAGATTAAAAAGGGTTCTAGCACTTAGAAGCAATAAGCGTCTCTGGGGGTTATCTGATCGCGCTGGACCGGGGCAAAGTGAACAGTTCAGGCTGATTGCGATGGAGCGCAGGCCAGGGACAAGAGCAACGCAGGCCTGGGGATAAGAGTACCTTGATACTGGTTGCAACAGCGAGATGCGGGGTGCAGATGAACGATGCATTGATGTCGTGCCTGCAGTCAAGCTGATGCACTGATTTTCTCCACGCAGGGGCAGAGATGCATCAGGTCTGTGGAGCAAAGCGACGGCTCTGAGGACAATGTGCCAGGGCAATCCACGCTCTCGGGATGATGCGATGATCTTCTCCACGCAGTGGGGGTGATGCTTTGGTTACAAAGTGGTGACTCTGGATGCGATGCGGCGCTTCCAAGTGTGATGCGCTAGATTCTACTCCTGCCACAGGGTCAATTTGCCAGTCCTGCTACACTCAGACTGGAGATGTGCTGATTATTCTGGTGCAAGTATCTTGGTCCACTTCCAGTGAATCAGGAGCAGGCATAGGGACTTTGAGAGCCCTGAGTCTCAAGCAAGAGGAGGCTAGCCAACAAGCCCTTGGAGATCATTTCAGTGCAAGGCAGAGTCCATCTCTCCTCAGCAAAGTCAGAGAGCAGCAGGGCAGCACAAGAGAAAAGCCGGCCTTCCATGTCAGCAGTCCAGCAGACTGTTAGTCCTTCATGCAGCACAGCAGTTCTTCTGAAGGAGTCTAGTTGGAAGTCCAGAAGTGTAGTAATTGGTGGGTTCAGAGACCCAGTACCAAAATGTGCCTTTGAAGTGGGGGTTACTTCAAAGAAGGGTCTTTGAAGTGCACACAGGTCCTTTCTACTCAGCCCTGGCTACAGACTATCAGTAGGGGCAATCAGCCCTTTGTGTGGGAAACAGGAAACTGTCTGTTCCGGTGTAAGTGTCAGCTCCTCCCTCAATTCCTGCTCAGGCAGAGCCATCAGAATGCAGATGAGTATGCAGACACACCTAACCTCCCTGTGTTTGTGTCTGACTAGAGGGAATGCTCAAAGTGTAGAAGACACCCACCCCGGACGTGTATTGGAGAAGGGCTGCAGCCACACAGAGTAGTAAGAGCAGAGAAATGTCAATTTTCTAAAAGTGGTATTTCTAAAATAGTAATGTCAAATTCAACTTTACCAGTAAAGAGGGTTTATCATTACCGTTCCAAGGATAGAAAACATGATGCAGCTACTACTTTCCAATCAGGAATTACAGTTAAAAGTGAGTTAAAGCATTCCCAATGTTAACCTATGAGAGAAGTATGCCTCACAGTAGCAAAAAACTAATTTATGGGTTTGTCCCTACCAGGACATGCAAAACGTAAGAGTACATGCCCTACCTTTTACTTACACATCACCCTACCCAAGGCCTACCTTAGGGGTGACCTATTTGTAATAAAAAGGGAGTTTAAGGCTTTGCAAGTAGTTTTAAATGCCAAGTCAAAGTGGCAGTAAAGTGCACACACAAGCCCTGCAATAGCAGACCTGAGACAGGTTTGAAAGGCTACTTGTGTGAGTGGCACAATCAGTACGGCAGTCCCACCAGTAGCATTAAGGTTACTGCCCTGGGTATATGGTATACCACTTTACAAGGGACATATAAGTAAACTAAATATGCCAATTGTGCATACATCAATGTTACCATGTTTACGGGAGAAGCACATTTACTTTAGCACTGGTTAGCAGTGGTAAAGTGCTCAGAGTCCTAAGGCCAACAAAAAAATCAGGGAAAACAGGAGTTAACAGGCAAAATGTTTTGGGGGTAGCCCACCCTAAGGAAGACAGGTCTAACATATCAGATAAGACTTTTACTTTGAGGGTTCATCCACAGCATTTTTAAAGACTGTTCATATGACTACATATTGCTTTTAAGGAATCATGATATATTTTTTTAAGTTAATGTTTGCAATTGACATTGCTTGTTCTAATGCACAAATATTTTCCGTGCCCCTGTGTGAATAACACGTGCGACATAGGAGTGAACCACAGTGTTAGAAACATCTACGAGATGCATGCAGATGGGGCACCGGCGTGTGTGAAATCTCCACAAAGCATGCATACATGGTGCAGGTGTTAGAAAGCCCTAGTCGTGTTAAAGAAATTCTCTGAGGAGCGGTCCAGCAAATATAATGCAAATGAGGTGGGCACTGGCATAGTTTATGCGTGTGGCTATGTATAACTATTTATAATGCATTCCCCACAATTATCAGCTCTTACAAACTTGCATCTGAATGTTCCAGGTTTGAGTGGTGTGGAACCGGTGGCAAAATGCACCATTATTACACATATTCACTAGGGTGGATTCCAAGAGTAGAGGTCTCATGTTAAAATACTTCAAATGAAGTTACAAAAGGGAAATATATTTATCGATTTCACTGATCTTTCCAGCCTACATGTGAAATTTAGTCAATGCAGAGACTTTCCAAAGATAGAGTTGGGGGAAAGGCACATGCCAGTAATGTAGGTTAATCGCTGTCATATACAATTACTTGCCTATCTAACGCATTAACTTGCCTGCAAGAATTTATTAAATTAATAATTAAGTTTATAAATTCTCAAAGCAGTGGGTTGCATTTGATATCCTGGAATTTCTGGCTTTCTTAGTGAATCTGCCATAAAGGGTTATTGGAAACAGCAGAGGAAGAGGTTCCACACCAAGGGTTCATTAATAGAGGCAGAGATTGAACAAGTGCTAATAAACTGAAAAGCCTAAATATCCTTGGGTACCTATTAGTAAAGTCATCAAGTCTGTTTCTAAAGCTTCCTTGCCAATTTAAAATGTGAATGTGCAAACTATCTTGCTGGATTTCCTAAAGGTTTTAAGAACAACTTCAAATGTAAACTGGCAAGCTTTCAATAAACAAAGTATTTCAAGCAAATTCTTAGGACTGTCCATATATATAATCTGGAACACCCTTAATACCCTTTCTGTACCTGTTGTTTTAAAACAAGAGAACACGCTGGGACGGATTTCGAGTGGCTTATAATATTGCAAACCATGCGTAACCTCCCATTTACGCATGGGTTGGAATTACGAGTTTAAAGGTATTAACGCATCTGATAATTATCAGATTTTAAAAACCTCAACCTTTTTTAAATTTCAACAGGTCAAACCTGCCGAAATTTAACAGTGGAAAACATACGGCATTATGCGGATTTCGGTGTGCTCAACACACAAATCTGCTTGTTATTCCCCATGAAATCGTATTAGGTGTTATTTATCGCGCCGGATAAATAATGTAACCTTTTGTATTGTTATTTATCAGGGGCGATAAATAACGCCTTTACTCGTAATCAGGCCCTCTGTGTAATCTGAACATACAGAGGGACCTTCAGTTCCACCCAGAGATTAGACACATATACTGTCAATTAAAAGTGAAACACACGAACCCCGCTGAATGCCACAGGTGAAACGAAACACCAACAACATATACTAAATATTTTTTCTCTCTGATTTGTCCCCCGAAGGAATGAGGATTTTCCCATTACAAATCCAAGAATATATAGGCAGCAATCTAACATCTGCCAAATGCCAAAAAGATGATTGTTAGAACTCTATTGGAACTTGTTAATCTTATTATAGTTTAGGAAGTGTTTTGACCCTTATGTTGACCCTTTTGAGCACCTTTCAGCCTTTTAGCCACTTGCTAATTACCCTCTTTATGTAATGGCTAGTCAGTGTTTTATTTGCTATTGATGAACTGTCAAATAGCATTCACGTTTATTTCAAATTTTGGGTCTTCTAAGAAATCGACAGAAACAACACAATACTATTAAGTCCTATTGATATGATTTCATAAAACTTTTGAAAAATTTGAATATTTTTTAACAATACATTTCATTCACAGGTGAAAATAGCAATTGTCGGGTGACATCTTATTTTAAAAAGCGCAGTTTTAGAAATTCACAACGAGAAAAGGGTAGTGCTGGGCATATAAAAATCATATGGATTAAATCTTGGATACCATTATTACATAAATCACAATTTCTATCTATAGCTGGTATGTTTTGACAGACATCCGTTATAGGTTACAATGGTAAAATTACTATTCTTAGAAGAAAAAACAAACGTCTGATTCCATGGTCTAAAGTCCAGGTAAAAAATGGTTGAGGTCTACTCTGGGTTGGAGAGGCAGCAATAAAATTGAGCTTATCATTTCTTAAACAGAAGCTAATATCGTGCCCATGACTGAAGTTACGTACTCATTTTTTCAGTAGACTTTTTATTTGCGTCATGGACAAGACATTTGAAAAATCCTGTTGGATCTTGAACATACTAAATGCATAAAACAAATTTCCACCAAAAAGTATTCTTTTCATTACTCAGCAGACGGTGTCCCCAGCGAATCACCGCCGCTAGTGCCGTGCACAGGTACTAACCATGCCACATTCCAGTCTAATCGCTTGGACGTCTGCCTGGCTATTCAGAGTACACAATCTACATAAAATCTGACCATCAATTTTATCCAGAAAGGCCCATTTCTCTACTTTGATTATTTCTGAAGCATATAAACAGGTCAAAAGGACGTTTATAAAATACACCAGGATCATATTTTCAAAGTGTCTACAGCATAAAGAATTATAGAGTGATCTAAGGCATTCACATGTGAAAACACCTTACTTGGAAGATGTCTAACGTGATCTTTTTTTACTCACGGAAATTGATTTTTCCCCCTAACTATGGGTCATTTTTCACTACCTCCAAGGTCTCATTACCAAATTTCCATTTGCACTTATTTTCCTTCCTATACCTTCTACCTATAAAAATGCCAACTTTACTTTTTCTGGTATTCATTTTTGATGCAAACTGTTCAAGACTTAAATGGTTCTGAAGACTCTTAGGAGTGCAGTTCAATACAACAATATTGCCTGCAAATAATAGATAGAATAGTAAATGATCCCCTATATTAGGCTCATCCCTCTTGCAGTCAGAACTACCCAGTGGTAAGTAATACATATAAGGAATATAATAATGGCACTAACAGGCAGCCTTGTTGGGACCATTATTAATAGGAATTCTAGAAGAAAGCTCCTTATCACCACCCAGAAGTACCTGGCACCACGTGGAAGAGTGCAAATCTTTAATCAACCTTAACAATGTCTGAGGTACACATAGGTTGGGCAATTTTTTCCAAAGTGTTGGGCTGTCTAACCAATCAAATGCAGTGGAAAAATCAATGAAAGCTGCTTATTAAACAAATTGACTATATTGTTCAAGATTAACTGTAATATAGCAATATTGTCCAATGTAAAACCGGGTTGTGTCATAGGAATTATATTTTTATCATCAATCCAATCCTTCAAATGCTCCAGGATACTTTTTGCAAATATCTTTCCGAACAAATCGAATAGTGCGATCTAACTATAATTGCTCAGAAGATTACAGGGTCCCTTCTTATGTAAAGTAACAATATTAACTCCTGACCGCGATTCTAGAATCACTTCTTTAAAGTAACAATAACGAAACAAGAGTGTTAGCAGAATGGGTCAGAGATGCTTACTCTTTATAACTGAAATTGGAATCTCATCGGGTCCCCTAGCCCCTGAAGATCTCAGACCAAGAATGAAGTTTTTGGTTTGTTCAGTTGTGGGAAGACCATATGCACAATTATTGCCTCCATCAAGGGAGTAAAAAAACACAAAAGAATCGCCATTCATCGGATTTGGTGCATATAAGGTTTTGCATAAATATCCAACAATATTGCAGGAGGCTACCAAGTGAAGGAAGGGAGTGTGAAGAAAGAAAAAAATGAAACAATGGTGACAAATGACGCATTTTATGATTCCAAAGCTTTCAAATGGAGTTCTGACGGGGAAGTGGTTTTAGTACTTTATGGTCTGCAGAGCAAGCACAGCCTTCCTCAGTGTGCATTGGGGAAAAGATTTTGAAATAAAATGGAGCACAATATTCTAAATACATTAGATAAAATCCAAAGTTATTACAATCAGTTTAAATGACTGGGCCTGCAGTTAGCATGACGAGAAAGCATTTCTTCAAAATATATATAGCTGCCTTCACTTGCGCGTCTCATTTTCTTTCATTTTCTTATCCTGCTCTCTTTAAAGTTTCATAGCGGTTTGGCTGAAACGAACAATGCTGCAACATCAAAAACCACTGTCCACAATCAGCTTGAAATTTCACTCAGATGAAAACGCTGATTAGCCAAAAGGTCAGCATTAAATCCTGCCTTCCTGATAAGCAATCATTTCATGGTACATTCACTCTTTTAAGATATCACTAGACCACGTTCTCAGATACTAAGGGGAAGAAATGTTGCTTGCATACTTTTGCTGCAGCAGCAGCCCGTCTGTAAGGGTGGAAGCCCACGCACCCATCTTTTTTCTCCGACAATTACTGTGTCGTTCAGGCTCAACAACGGTTACCCTGACAGACACTTTTCTTGTTCAGGTCCGGCAGCCAGGAGTGAGACATGTGCTAAGTGTGCAGGCTCCTGGCTGCCTGAGCTGAACTTTGAAAGGTTGAGAATTTCACAGTCCTGTGGGCGTGACCCCCTCAGCCTGGCAAAAGTGCCTCAAGGTCCTCCCCCTCATGATGAGGGGGAGTGTCACTGATTGCCTCAGATCTGGGCCCTTCAAGTTTAAGCCCTGAAGTGCCTCGGGCCGAGTGTCAATCAGTGATACCTCATCACAGAGTGGGGTGGAGTCAGCAAGTCTCACTGACTCCATCCCACTCTGTGATGAGTGAGGGACTTCTGCCTTCCCTCATTGGCTGACCTTAGGTCACCCAATGAGGGAAGGCAGCATTTTCAACCATCCTGGGACCTCCGAGGCTTCCCCCCTAGAGAGGTGCAGTGAAGGTAAGTTTTAAGTATTTTGATGTTTGCTGCATGCGTGTGATCCAGCGTACAGGAACTGACAAATGTTATCATCTGGACCTAGTTGAATACCCTACAGTCCCTAATACGCTGGGTGAGTTTAAACCAATCTTACCATTTTGCTCATCCTAATTATCTTTTCTTGGTGATGAATCATTTATAGTTAATCAGGGTTTGCCAAATATTATTAGAATTTCATCATAAGAATAATCATTTCATATAACTAGATCAATAACACTAATAGTACCAAACTCTTTGGAAGTTTTGAAGACTTTATCTAAATAATTGTGAATTGCTCATCAAGTACAATACAGCTCAAATAATAGGTCATCACACACAAGAAACATTAGCAAATGAATAGTACATCTCAAATGTCAGCGTAATGCAAATTCAGATTATCATACTAACCGATCATACAAGGTTTTAGAAATCCAGAAAGCTACCCACTGGCCATGAGAGTAAGCTAGGCCCCTCAAGAAGAGTTAAGGAGAAAAGTCAGAGTCAGGATCAGCAGAAAAATCAGCTAGCCCATAGAATTAGGAATCAGCAACACAGCTCTCTCCTCTCTCAAGTAAGAAAACGCGCTACCAACCCCACCCAGTTGCTACTGTTAGTTATACCCCAAGTCCAACCCTCATTGTGTCATCTCGCATGATTTTGCACTCTATGATTGGTCAAAGCCAAGGGGTGTTCAATCACACCACTCTCGATGTACCCAGCTTCATAATGTCCTATTTTTCTGTCGTCACACACTGTAATCACTTCCAGCATAGCAAACGTCAGTATCTGGCTTCCGTGTTTTGCTCGTCTCTCCATCTCACTCATGTCTCTTTTTCTTTGGTACAAATGTCCTCATGCTCGCTCGGCAAGGAAACTTAATTTCTTTAAATCTCTTTTCTCTCTGCGCAACCTTGGCCATCATCAGGAACGTGCGAAGGACACATCACATTATCTTTTCTGCCGTCTACATTTCTAATATGCCATGTTAATTTAGAAAAACTCTTGGGCCTTTTCTGCAGGGCAGTAAGTAGACTTCGAAAGAAAACAAATACAAGTGTTATTTATCATTTTATAAAGCTCCACTATTAAATTTCTTTTAAATACCCTCATTTGCTTTCTTTTCTACGCGCTGCTTATTATTTTCTACTTGTTAGTGGAAAATAAACCCTCCATTTGCATTTGTGGCCTACTCTAACACTCCCAGCACACGCTTGCACAATTTCCATTCATCCCTTTTAGTTTTGCACGGTTAGTTTTCCAAAACATTTGGTTAATGAGTACACATTGCGGAGTTCAATCCGAGAAGGTTTTATTTCACGAAAACCCTGCTCCATCACTTGCGTGTATGTATGCTTGCGTATTTGTGACTGAGTGTTGTGAAGTGCATTAAAAAAGTATGGGAACTGTGATGGTGATCACAAGCGGGCGGGGTGAGTGAGTGTGAGGGCGTGGCTCAAAACAAAGTATTCTGTAACTTTTTTTGGTCTTTCTCCTTCTGATACCTACTTATAAAATAACACAAAGCTTAAATTAAAATTAAATTCAAGTTATGTTAATCAGTGGGAATCGTAGATCATGAAACGTCTGTTAATTAATACACTGCTGAGGTCTGTGTAACCAGAGAACCACAGATTTGAAACCTGGTTGGTGCAGTGGAGAATATTGACTTGTGTATGTTTAGTTCTACAAGGTCCCAGTCTTGGACAGGAAGCACCGCAAACATGTAAGTCATTCTTTTTATCCAGAATATAGATATTTTTGCAGACTGCACATAATGCAGTTTTTTTATGACTGTCTTTTAAAAGCACAAACTTCACAGTCTAGCTGGTAGCTCCCTTACAATACCCCTCGGAAAAAAAATATATATGTCACCATGAAGCTTCAAGTGATTCCATCAGTAAAGCCAATACCCGCTTCCAGGTACCTTTTACGTTTGTAGATTGACCAGTTGTGCACATTTGCATTTCTTTCAGGGCAGCCAGCACAATGGCAAGATGGGTTGTTTAATTGTCTGCTCCTCCCTCGGTCCCACATTACAGGAGACTCCCTGACTTTTTCTTCAACTGAAGCCTTTCAACTCTTGTAATTAACCATCCTGGGACAGTTGTTTTTGACACAAAGGGCCCAATTACGATGTCAGGCAGACCAACACCGACAGGTCATTGGTGGGGCAGTCTACCCGACATCTAAAGGCAGCGGTCCAACCGCCACATTAAGATACCGGCGGTTGGAGCGCATTAGGCGGGGGAAAGACTACCTCCCCCAACAGGCTCAAGGAACCTGTCAGGGCTGAGGTCGGAGCCTAATCCCAACAAAGGAGGCGGTACCTGCGGAGGCACCGCCTTAGGGATTAGGATGTCAGTTTACAGCAGCCTTTTCATGGCGGTCCCAAAAAGGACTTTGGGGGCCCCCAGCAGAACCTCCATGGTCCGTGGACCTCTGCTATGTGGTCAGGGTAACATGTGATGCCCCTCAAACATCCATGCACCGTGTGACAGGTACCACATGGTGCCTGGCACAAGGCTTTTTACTATTGCAGCTTGTGCAGCGGCCCTTTTCCTAGACCGCTGCACAAGCCACAATAGTAAAAAGCATTTTATTACTGCATCGTAATTGGGCCATTGTGACCACCAACTCCTTGTCGGACGGTCTTGTGCATGAAACGATGGCAATAAGATGCTTGTCCGGTTGCAATCATAAAATTTCAAGTATGGGCACATCATGCCCCTCAGATCCCCCACACTTCGACCACTGGTGTTGTGAATGGGCGTGGGTGTATGTGCGCATGTATGCATGCATTGGTGTGAGTGAGTGTGTATGTGTGGGTTAGTGTGGCCCCCCTGAAACCCTCCGTGTTAAAGCTACCAGCGCCCACTGTTCTTTTGGTCTAACTGTCATTAAGCGTCCAGCAGACAATCTGATTCCTCCAAGATGCAAGAAGGAGAAAAATGTTGAGGTGTTTGAAAATGAAGTGGTCTTGGTAGATAAAAATGCTTGCAGATGTCTTCATGCATGCAAACAGTATTATTTTCAAAGTAGAATCTGACTACTGTTACTGCATGTCAATTACAAACTTTATGAGATATGTAATGCTTGTAAATTGAAGAACAAATCCTGCCACCAAGAAAATGATAATGAACTGCACCACTGTCTGCTTCCCTTAAAGATGACAGCCACGATTCAGAAGATGCAAGCTGTCCTTGTAGAACAGCTTTCACCTAGCGAATCTGTTATCGCACCCTTACAGGTTTTAGTAGATGCTCAATGGGCTGCAACCACAATTGTAGTCACAAACCATTGGCACATAGACTTGCAAAGGGGAGGAGGATGCCAGTTGCAGACCTCCTTTTTTTTGCCAGTCAGTATGACTTGCAGTGTGCATTTTGTGATCTTGTAAGACATTTACAATCCATATGTATAGTATATTTAAAATACATGCTGGCATCATTTGCATAATTTCATAAACTTCATGTTACACTAGTTATTTGAAATTCTCATAATTATGCCGCCATTGCCCCACTAAGGGCCTGATTACGAGGTCGGTCAGATTAGGTTCCGACCGACTCAAGGTCGGCGGTTATTACCGGCTGATTATGATGCTTCCAAACAACATTCGGAAGGACTTCAATTGACTTCAATGAGAGCCTGTGTTCCGACCAACAACACAGGCTCCTATGGTGAAAATGGTAATAATGGGTGTCTGTGGAAAACCTTGCACCCTGTCGTGGGCACCCCATGGTGCCTGCCACACTATGCATGGTCCCTTGGGTACCCCCTCCAGCCCAAAGCGGAGGCCTCAGGATGAAGGTGGGCCTGCTAGGGGCCCCCGAAGTCAGTTTCTGAATGCCTTTTCCTGTCGGACATACCGAGTCGGAGGGCCGGCTGAAATCCTACATCATATTCGGTTAACCGGAAACACCGTCCATAGAGCTGTACGAATCGGCTCCAACTGACTCGGATTCTCCGAATGTCATTCAGAACTGATTCGGAATGACCGAACGGTTCCCCTTTGACCACGGGCATCGTAATTGGTAGGTCGGAAACAATTCCGACCAACCAATTACGATGGGTTCCGACACGATCTAGGGTAATCCGACTGTAGATCAATTGCTTACTTGCCGACATCGCAATCAGGCCCTTAATGTAAGTCCTCATCAATCGCAGTAAACCTTTCCAGCGAACGTGCTATTTGTAGTAAAAATTGACAGTGAACGCACAGGATCTACACAAAACAATTGACTGTTGCTCACAGTGCTTTTGTTTTTGCTGTTTATTTTATTGTGAAATGAGTCCTCTCATCAAAAAGTGATATACTACAATTTTGCACAAAATGATAGATATGCATTCAGTGTAATTATACATCATTTTGCACACATTTCACCTAATGACGCCAAAGTAAAATATTCTAATTTTGCTAACCTCTCCCAACCTGCATCTTTTTGCATTGCTGATTTCATGAATTGCTGTCTTTGTGACAGCAAAAATCCTTGATTCATCAGTCCCTATATTCGACTGAGCATTTTTGTAAATGCAAGTTTAAAGACTTAGGGGCAGATTTATGTTCACTGGCGCATCCCTGCAAATCAGCAGGCATGCGCCAGGTAAGATGCGTCACGCAAGATTGCCCTTGCGCCACTGCAGATGCGCCGCATTTATAATGGGGCGCATCGTGGCGCAAGGACAAGCATATGCGTGACGCATCTGATGGCGTAAGGGTGGCGCATTGCTGGAGTCGTGTCGCAAGCGTGACGCAACTCCAGCAATACTCAGGGACTTCCCATACCTAACATGCTGCGTCACGCCTTACGCCTGCTTCAGGTAGGCGCAGGGTTTTGACACAGCAGCGTCGGAAAAGTGACTCAGTGAAATCTTGTAGATTTCACTGCGTCACTTATCCGAGGCTTTTCCCAACGAAACGCCCACCCTGCATACATTAAACCTGATGCAGGTTTAATGTAGCGCAGGGCTTTACAACGTGACGCATCTCCCTAGATGCGTCACGTTGGAAATAAAGCGCAACATGGCGCATGGTTTACACCGCCGCTGCGTCACAGAAGTGACACAACGGCGGCGTAAATGTGTTGCAAGGGGCTTGTAAATCTGCCCCTTAATGTGATAGATCTCTGAGGTTGATATGTGCATCAAATGCAGACCTTCAGTTTATTTGATAATCAGTTTTTTAGGGATGACTGTCTTTGTCAGACATGTTTTGGATCATCATGATCTAAAAAAAACTCCAGGTAAAGTAGAAGCGCCCTTTCTTTATGCAGAACTGAAGTACGTATGGCATTTTGTAAGATGTAAAAGATTGTCACATTTCATGAGACAGAGGAGCTGCACATATGAACATTTGTGAGTTGGAAAAGATTATCCATCTGTTTTTCCATTAAATGAAAAAGATAAACAACATAATAGCTTTATAACGCACCTGTCAAAATGCAGGTGTTATTATCTTGGGAATGTACTGAATGGAAGTCTTTGACAGCTGAGATGTGTATTTGTAAATATCTAAAGGTAGATGGAAGGTTGACGATAGTCATTTAAGGTACTATCTTCACATTAACTCCCACCTCTACCATTAGTGAAATCACAAATATTGTTTCAAAGGTATTAAGTTGAAGAATATCATGTCATAAATATCTTCAAGCCAAAATATTGAGGTACAGATATAATTGTTTTTTATGTGTATAATAATATTATTTCCTTAAATATAGTTATGTATATCATTGTAAACTTTAATATAGTTGTTTTAAATAGCATTTTTTCATTAATTCAATATATTAGTTAAATTAATATCAGGAATTATCATTATTATACATTTATAGTAATTTATATAGAATGAAAGTGGGTAGTTAGGTTGGTATAGTAATTGGAGAAGTTATTTAAATTATAACAAATCCTTTATTTGTCAGTTATTTTTTTCTGTTACTTGCATAATTAATTGGCAATCAATTATGTAAATGATTTAATGAATTGTATTTCAATTATTTATATGTATGTTGTGATTTTTTTTAAAGTGTAGCTTTAATGTCCTATAGTTTAATTAAAAATGTATAATTTAGTAGTAGGTTGTTCAGTTTGTAGGGGAATATATTTAAAATGTAAATATTTGTTTACTTTTTAATTTTTTGTATGCCTATTAACAATTAAATTGTCAAGTATGTAAATTATTTAATTGATTATTAGTTATATGAATTATTTGTTGTATTTTAATTAATTGTTAATTCTTTAATACGTGTATTTAATATTCAACTTATTAAAATGAACATTTTGTATTTTTTTCTTATTCTATTTGTTTAATTCAGTACTATATTATTGTTAGGATTGTTTTATCTATATTTTATTTTAAAGTTGGTTTTTGGTTGGTGATTCTTTCAGCTGGTTGGGAGGAAAGTGTATTTAGTTTTCTTAACTTTTTTTTATATTTGTTTAATTATTTTTGCATTATTAAATTTTATGATGTTTTTCATTGTATTTAATTTATTTTTAATGCATATATTTTGCTTTTTAAATGTTTAATATTTTTATGTTGTTCTTTATTATTATTTTTTTAAATGAATTGCCATTGGAATTGGTCGGTCCGGGGAAAGCAGCTACCATAAGGCTTCATAGAGAAGTTTCTCTGCCGTCCGAATTACGAGTTTGCTTTCCAAAGAGCCGACTGTGGTGGTTGTACCGCTTGCTTCGAGTTGTCAGAAGCGAGAGTTTTAGGGTGCATTCTCTTCCATATCCTTTCCTTCCCCATAGTCTCCAGCGTGGATCCTTTCCTCCAGGTCTCTCTTTATAGCAGCATCTTGCCCCTAAAGAAAACAACCCTTACAGCGCTGAAATCCAGGTAAGTCAGTTTTGTACTATTTACCCATTGACTGGATTGGCCACATATGATCCAGACTCCAGCAACGGGTAGTAGGTATTTTTTCATGTGTCATGCATATGTGTACATTCAACACTTGTACATTAATACACACATTCATTGACAAGTATGAAAAACATTCACCACCATCAGAAAGACTGCTGCCAGCTCATCTGAGACATCGTAATACGGCCGGAGGCCACTGCTGTGGCAGTTTTCTTCAGACCTCCACGCGGTAGTGCGGCGGTCAGACTGCCAACCTCGTAATCAGGCCCTTGGTCCCTGAATCCTGTAGTGGCTGCCTGCAACATTGTTTTTCATGATGCAGGCAACCAATCAGAGCGCTGACTCCTGTAGGAGTGTGCCTCCCATAAAAGCAAATTGGTCCAAGGGGAAATAAGCCCCAGAGCCAATTAGAACTGACTATTTTTTAATTTATGTTCTGGGGACCTCTTGTGAGAGTCTATCAAACCCAACTGCCCGGGTGTAAAAATTATTTTTAACCCTAATATTTCCAAAAACTACTGAATGGGTTTATACCAAATCACAAAAAAAATTCCCTTTCTGGACCAAGATCTAACTTCTAGCCAAATTTGGTTTAATTTCGTTCAGCAGTTTTTGCAGTAGTGCTGCCTAAAAACGTCTATAGAAAATGCATGAAGAAATTTTTTTTGGGACCCCCTTTTTTCGGTCCCGGCTTCACAGATCAACCTAAAACTTTTCAGGAAGGATCCGAGGGGGATAAACATTTTGTTTTGTAAAGTTTTGTGAAGATTCATCAAATGACACCAAAGTTATAAGCATACTGAAAAGAGCTATATATAGTAGCTAGATTCAGGGCACATTAGCAGCCTACACCCTGCAATCAGGGATACTGGCCGTGGTCATATTAGTCCCTTGCTTTCAAAAGGTTCAAATGTTTATTATTACAAAAATTAAAAATATGATTGGTATGGCAGTTTGGAAACTCAGGATTAAAGTGCAGGAAGAGACAGGCTAAAGATCAGGGTCTGCACCCAGAGCATACTAGGCATGATTGAGTGGCATTCTCACCAATAGGGACAGCGGTGTTGTGGATAAGTCTTAGTGCCATGCAGCTTAAGCAAATATGTTTATACAGATACATAGCACAATGGAATTAGTTAAAATTATTTTGAACAACCGTGTGAGCACTTGTTTTCATCTATAAAGTGATCCCAACATGAAACATGAGAAGGTGTAAGCTGGGTTTCCTCAGGTTAGACTGTACTATGGTAATAACATAACATGACCTTTATGTTTATTTGTTCACTTGCTTCAAATAATTGTGAGGCATTAGGAATGAAAAGTGTGTCTGAGGCATGCTTGTAAACAAGTTTGTACTTGGTAGAGTTTGTGTTTGTGGAGGCATTCAACTGAGGGAGTGGTGTTTTGATTCAATCCCTAGGGTGTGGCTGTTTTTTATGCGTCATACGGGTGAGTGATGTCCTACACTGCACACCCTTCTACCATGCCATCAAAGAACAATTTGATGTTCGATCGCAAGAATGACTACTGCACGTTGGCTATCTATTCAGTATGTGGTTCTGGTAGGCCAGTACACCATTGTTATTAGGTACATAGGATCCCTTGGAAAATAGTTTCAGACAGCAGCCATTTTGTTTACCTTGCATTTGTTTGTTACCAGGAAGATTGTTCCAAAAAGGAGACTAAAAAAGAGAAGAAAAGTATTGTTTAACCCTCAAGGAGTGATATTCTATTTAAGAGGGTAAAATACACCATTTGTATTTAGAAAGACCTCTTGGTAATTAACTGTGTCCCAATTCCACATTGCACTCCACGAGCATTTTCTTGACATGTCACTAACTCTTCATTCACATCCCACTGCCCATTGAGTGACATGAATTTTATTTGGCATTCACTGTTCCTAATACTAGTAGCCTCCACGTAACACTATGGGCCAGATTCACAAAAGTAAACGTACACTTTATGTAAGTTTACTACTTTCTGGTATTCACAAACTATGGGGCTGATTCCGATCTGGGTCAGAAAGCACTCCGACCGAGTCGGATCCGGAGTGTTTTCTGACCGAGCCGGACCCCTACAGCCCGACCGAGCGGATACGATGCGCACGTATGCTGTCGGACTCGGTTCGGTCGGACTCCCATAGAAGTCAATGGGAGCCAGTTGTACGACGCGTACATGCGCTCCCATTGACTGAATGGGTACGTCTCGAACAAGTGTACCCCCTACAGTGGGTACGCGTGGGTGCCATCCACAACGTACATGCCTGTGTCTCCCCCGTGTGCGAGTCGTACAGCTGCGGGTGTCGGGGGGTCCGACGCGGACCCCCGAAGTCCGACTCCGGGAGCTTTTGCGAGCCGGACACTCTGGCTCGCACAGGCTGTCCGACGCGTGCATCGTACTGGCTCCGTCGTGAATCGCATCCATTGCACGCCACGGTTAGCTTACGACCGAGACGCACGGACCCGGTAACGACTCGGTCAGTGAATTTCATGTAGCTCGCATCGTACTGGCTCGCTCGTACAGCTGTACGAGTCGGCCGGAAAACACACATACGGCTTGTAGTTTTTCCAGCCGGATCGCGTTCGGTGCCCTTCCAACCTGGATCAGAATCGGCCACTTAGTGTGGGGTTTTACAATTTCCCACTCCCTATACTCATTTGTGCAGAGTTCTCCGCCCCGATTGCGGATTCTTTGGTTGTGGCGGACTCCGCACACATATGTATAGGGAGTGCAGAGTTGTAAAACTCTGCACTTAGTTTGCGAATACCAAAAAGTAATAAACTTACACAAAAGAGAACGTTTACCTTTGTGACTCAGGCCCTCAATGTCCTCAATTTGAATCAGTCATGTAGAAGCATTACTCTTCGAGGTAATTCCCTCTACCTGTATCTACCAGTCATGTAGAAGCATTATTCTACCTATATCTACCACTATTTTGAAAAGGGAAACATGTTACTGATGTATGTCTACCACTGTTCCTTTATGAGCCTTTGCCTACATGCCACTGACGCATTTTCTACTCAGAGAAGAGTCTAACATGTAACAGACTCAGTTCCATACATGCAATGCCTAACTGTAATATGGTCCTATATTGCTATGTGAGTGCTATGTACCATAACAAGTGATGAGTCTGAAGACCGAGTGGTTTGTAAGCACCAGGGACCTGAGGTACCAACAGTAGAAATTAATACACATAACCATTATGACATTTTTACATTCTGTGATTATTTAGTTACAATTAGCATGACAACTATGTGTTTTTTCAAGCAGGAGAGGTTTAAAGGAACGGAAATTCTCAACATTATTGTTTGTCTTTAGAAAAAAGAGGAGACAATTATTTACTAATGTAGTTATGAATACAAGACTTCAGACAATCTATGTTTCCTTTTCTTAAGAAATATATTATGGCTATTGTTAGAAATGGGGTTTCTGGATGGCTAGGGTATGCACCTAAGCCAGGCATAACCCACCACTCTAGTCAGGGTAAGGGAGCTAAACACCCAAGATAACCCCTGCTTACCACCTTGGTAGGTTGGCAGAGCAGTCAGGCATATCCCAGTGGCAGTGTGTAAAGCGTTTGCGCAACACACACATCAGTGACACACTAAGCCCACCACAAAAGAGACTACACATCAGGTTATAATTTTTTTTTTTTATTGTATATAAAATCACATAAATCACAAATCGCTCTGCCAACATGTCAGTCTTCATAATCATCCCGGTTATAGCATTACAGTGGGCACTTATAGTTTGCACATGGCATAAACAACTCCTCTGTATCACAGGTAGGTCCGAAAAATGGCACTTGTTATTTGGTGTTCCCAAGGATTAAAACAACATTGATCCCAATATAAGGACCTGAAAATGCAGTAGAGGAAAACACAAAAATGACTGCATTAATTTGACCATAACCGCCCAATGACCCTAGGGCACCACGTTCAGGTGCTCTTATTATGCAGTGTGGTACTGGGTACTCACTGCTCGAGCACGTAGGCTATTGGACCACCTGCCCACCTACAACAATGACTTCCATAGTGGGAGGGGGAAAGAAGCTGAGCTGGACCTCCATCGAGGGCTCCTTACCGCCCAGCTAGCTGGGGAAAAACACACACATCAGTGACACACTAAACCCACCACAAAAGAGACTCCACACCAGGTTATAAAAATATCTCTTTTATTGTATATAACATCAAATAAATCTCAAATCGCTCTGCCAACTTGTCAGTAGTCATAATCATCCCAGTTATAGCATTACAGTGGGCACCTATAGTTTGCACACGGCATAAACAACTCCCCTGTATCACAGGTAGGTCCGAAAAATGGCACTTGTTATTTGGTGTTCCCAAGGATTAAAATGACATTGATCCCAATATCAGGACCTCAAAATGCAGTAGAGGAAAACACAAGAATTACCACATTCATATGACCATAACCCCCCAATGACCTTAGGGCACCGCATTCCGGTGCTCCTATTATGCAGTGTGGTACTTGGTATTCACTGCTCAAGCCCATAGGCTATCAGACCACCTGCCCACCTACAACAATAACTTCCATAGTGGGAGGGGTAAAGAGGCTGAGCTGGAACTCCGTCGAGGACTCCTTCCCGCCCAGCTAGCTGGGGAAAAAGAACCAATGCCCCCAACGGTATCACACGGAGGGTTTGAAGAACTCAAGCAGTTCCCTTTCAGTCCACGTCAGGAACAACAAATTACTCATGGGGCGTCCTCCCCTATCCAAGGAGGCAGGAGGCACGTTGAGTCTCTCCTACGTTGGTGCGCCTAGGCATGCAGGTCTGGTGCGGCTGGCTCGGCAGCACGAGCAGAGGCAATGCTCCTGCTTCCATCACACGGGAAGCGTCCCTGCTCAACCTCCTACCTGAGTCTCCCATCTGTGGTTTTGGTTCACTCACCGGGCGGTGCCGCCACTGATACCGTTTCCTCTTCCTGGGTGCTGCAGCACTTCGGTGTTTCCGGGGGTCTTACTGAGGCAACACGGGGGACTTCTTGTTTCTATGTTGGTAGCCAGGCAACACAGAGACTTCTTTGCGCGGGACGCGCCTCTGATTAGAGCTCTTCCCCAACCATCGGGCCTCTTGGCACAGATTTGCAGTGCCTTGGGCTTTGCGCACAGCCTGTGGGGGAGTTTGGTGCAGCAATTTGGTCACAAAGGTTTTTAGCAAGTAAAGCACAAGGAAGACTTTAATGTTCCTGAGTCTTCCCCAAACAGGAGGCAAGCACACACAAGCCCTTGGAGATGTTTCACAACTAGGATACCTCAACAGGCAAAAAGTCAGTCCTTTTCTTCTGTCCACAGATAGAAGCAGCAACTGCAAGCCAACCCACCCCTCACACTGAAAAGGCAGCGCTCCTCACACAGCTCTTCTTGGCAGGGTCTTCTTGTTTCCAGAAGTGATCTAAAGTCCTGGGATTTACGGTCTCATACTTACACCCCATTTACTCATTGTTCTGTTTGTTTATAGAGCTTCTGAGTTTAGTACGAACCAGTTCTGTCCTCCCTGGTCCAGCTTGGCCACAGGGGGTGGAGACAGCATTGTGCAAAGGAGACACAACCTATTCAGTTGCTAGCAAAACTCCTCCTACCACTCTAAATGCAGACCAGATCTATTTGGCCTAGTGATGAGTCACCCAGGCAAGGCAGGACACACCTCAACCTCCCTTGTGACTGCCTAGAGTGAATGAACATACTCTTCTGTCACTCCAAAACCAGATGGTGAATACACAAACATGCAGAGGCACAGAGAATGGTGAAGCAAGAAAATGCCCACTTTCTAAAAGTTACATTTTCAAACACTGAATTTAAAAAGCACCTTCACTAAAAGGTGTGTTATTAAATTTTTAGTTCAGAAAGCCTAAATTCTATTCCTCTATCTTGTACCAATGGCAAGCTGCACTTGTAAGATGTTACATAGCAGCCCCCAAGTCAACCTATGGGACAGACAACCTTCCAATAGTGAAAAACGAAATACACAGTATTTCACTATCAGGACATGTAAAACACACCAGCATATGTCCTACCTCTCACATACACTGCAGCCTGCCCATGGGGGTACCTTGGGCCTACATGAGTGGTGACTTATATGTAATTAAAGGAAATGTTAGGGCCTGGCAAGTGGGTGCACTTGCCCGGTCAACATGGCAGTTCACAACTGCGTGCGCAGACACTGGAGTGGCTGATCTGAGATACAATTACAGGGTTAAGAAATAACAAATGAAAAGGAGCGCTCAATTCTATACAGGATTAACTATTACAAAATCAACAGATGGTTAAACTGTTCTCCAGCAATAGATCAAATAGTCATGATGCGACTAATAAAAGTTATTCAGGAGTCTTGAGAGTTGCTTTGATTCCAGTTTGATTTCAAAAAATGCCAATTTGACAGAAGCGATCCATTCGGCCCAGCTAATGCGTTTCGTCCTTGTGGGACTTTATCAGTGCTTGATCAATATCCCAATGTTGTCATCCCCCCAGTGTTGGCTCCTATTATCTGAGAAATCCTCATAGATAAAAAATGTTACCACTAGATGGCGTGTTCCGCTCCCATCTTATGTTCATGCTTTGTGCTTCCTGGTTCGAATGTCTTATTAGTTCTCATGTGGGGAGAACAACCAGTGCTGCAAGCCCACTAGTAGCATTTGATTTACAGGCCCTGGCACACCCAGTGCACTTTGCTGGGGACTTACCAGGTAATCAAATATGCTAATAATGGATAGCCAGTCACAGTCACAATTTACACAGAGAGCATATGCACTTTAGCACTGATCAGCAGTTACAAAGTGCTCAGAGTTCTATAGCCAACAAAATCAGGGTCACAAAAATAGGAGCCAAAAGGCAATAGTTTGGGGGTTAACCTGCCAAAGGGTCAGGTCTAACAACTTTAGAAATGAGAGCTTTGTTAGCAAGGTAAAGATAACAGAGGGGTATAACTACAATAAGAATGGTCAACCTTTCTCTATTTGATATTGATTGAACAAAAACACTGATTATGCTCAGAGTTTGTTGAAGCTGCTGCTTGCAAGGGAGAGCTTACAATGGACCCTGACTGCAATTTGAATGTTCAGTCTTTATGAATAGAGTGTTGAGCAAACAATAGATAGAGGTTAAGCAAAGTAAAGCTAAATACAGCACATTAGAGCAAGTGTTGTGCCCCATGATATGGTTTTGCTTGGCTTTCACAAATGGACTGCTAATTAAGCAATGATTAATGGCTAGGGCCAGGGATGTTTGAAGCGTTTGCTTACTCTTTAAACAATGGACAATGTTGAAGGTCGAAAGAGATTCTCATTATGACATCAGATCCATGGCATAAGGAAGATATTTCAGAGTTCCATGTGAAATATGGATTTTTAGGTTACTGCATCTTGTGCAACAAAAACACCCAGACCTGTAACACCACCACCAATCTTTAAGTCCTGGCATACAATTTCTGTTCTACTTATGGTACTAGATAAATATAGTTGATTTCATCTGACTGAGCCTCTCTATGAAGCTCATGGCATCCTTTCCTGTTCCTTTACAGACAACAAATAGGTAATCTATGAATTGTAGCCAGAGACCTATATGTTGAGTATATGACACTAGGTCATCGCTCCACAACCCCATGAATACATTTACATAGCTGGGGATGAAGCAGGTACTCATCGCTGTTCCCTGGAGTTGCCTTAAACATTTCTCACCCATGAATATGATGCTGTCATTTAGACACCATTTCATCATTGTCAGTATCATTTTTGTGAGGTAAAAATGTAGCATATTCTGTGCTCAAAGAAAATATATATTACACCGCATTTTTAAAATTCATTTTTAAATCAAGGAATCAACTGTTAATGTAGCTATGTTCATTGTCTTTTTATGCATTGTGTTTTTGCTTTTATGATTAATGATTTTAATCGAATAAAGCTCTATTGAATTGAACATGAGGAACCCTTTTATTGAATGTTTTCCAGTACTTTTGAAGGTTGTATTTAACAGAAAAGTGATCTGTGAATTATTTCCTTTAATTAAAGGTGGTTTCATAGCTGTATGCTCTACTTTGTGCTACTTTGTGTCAAGAGGATGTACTCTCGGTGGTACATGGATGCTCCCATGCAAACGCTAACGGATTTTGATACTAATCCCTATCTACTATCATTGGTAGAGAGGAATATACTTCAGAAAATTACACCTCGAAGCAGGAGTAACTGTTTAGCCCACATGCAAAGTAGTAAAGTGTTGAACCTTGTCAAAGTATACAATTTTGTATTGGAATGGTGCCCTTACAGTACAAAACCAAAGGGTACCCTTCCAGTACAACACCTGTTCATGAGTTCATGTGCATACCCTTGCACTATGGTGCAAAGCTGCATGCATTGGCGCTAGGCAGTATAAGGTAACCCGGCGCCAAGGGAAAAAGCAATAAGTCCATATGTTAGTAGAGATGCCGCTATTGTGCTCTGTCCTTTTCACACAACAGAGGACAGCAATTGCTCTGTGTTGCATGAAAACTTAGTAAATCTTCCACTTCTTTTTTATCAGATGAAGCCCTCTTAACATATGATGCCTGACAGTGAAGGAGACATGACTCCTAGACCTCAAGGCCCCTGTAACATTTTCTGGTTTACACATTCATTCATTGTCTTTGTATAGTGTTTGTGTGTGATGTAAAGTGCTCTACATTAAAATAAGTAGCACTAAAATAAATACATGAATGTGGGGCAGGTGCCAAGGAGAGATAAGGGGCTCTATTGGAGGGTGCTAGTAAGATATGGATTGTCGCACTGGGTGCCAACAACGCTAAAACCAGCCCTAGCGGTAATTATGATGATGAAATCCATATTTCATAGGGAATCGTGAATTATTTTCTGTTTTCATAGTTCCCTGTGAAATATGGGTTTTTAAATCACTATAGTTTGATTGCGTTTTTAGAATGTAGCATACACAACATGGGCATTCACTCTTGGTGTGTCATTCGCAGGATTAAGCGTTTGAAAAAGGTTTCTGACTACACAGTGCAAATTAAACCAGCACTGGAAGGCTGTAATTCTCTAACATAATTTATAAATGGTAAAAGAACAAACAATATTACCATAGTTGAGTACTAGAAAGAAGGATCCACTACTCACAATAGTAATGGAGTTGTTAAAGATGCCCCTTTTATCCTATAGCGGCGGGTCCTCCATTAAGGCGGAGGAGCGTCTCCACACTGCTCTCTCTGCAGTGCAAGCAGGAAAAATAAAATGATAATAAAGCAATGTGGTCATCATTTTATTTTTCAGCACCGAGGCAGTCTAGGGCAGGGCTGGGTAGCCTCTATCCTGATGGAGCAGGAAGGAGCCGAGGAATGATGGGCACGATAAGTGCGCATGTTGGTTTGGCCAGCCATCTCAGGACAGCCAAACCGACATGCGCACTTAGCATTTCTCTAACCCAGGCTGTGTTGCACAGCAGGGTGGAGAACAGGCATAGGCTCCCAGGCCCTGTCTGAGTGCCAAACCAGGCCGCTCAGACCAACCCCGGCACTTCTCCCATGCTGGTGATTGATTGTATTACCAGCATGACAGCAGCAACGTGATTGGCTTAGGAGATTCTGGGAGCCTGCGCACTGGCGAGAGTCCACAGGAACAGAAGAGGATGGAGCATGGACGTAACACAGGCCCCCGCAGCCCCCTGCAGCCCCCGCGCTCCAGGCGTCCCCCTCAGCACAGTACTCAGGCCTGAGAGCTCCGAATTAAATCCGGAGCGGGAGCCCCTTCGTATACCTTGCAGGCCCCCCCCCCTCAACTTTCATTATGCCTGAAGGCGGTGGCCAGCAGGTAAGTAACCTTTTCTTTTTTTTCTTCCCACCACCGTAGCAGCCACCGCTGCCATCCTTCAGCAATGGTAATAAATATCAAATCACTCTAGGGACTCTGCATTTATGTTTTCTGCCATTCGGAAGTGATTCATTATCAGAAAGTTATTTAAAGAAAGCCAGTTATTTAGCCAGGTTGAATGTGAGCAATTGGACACAATCATATTGAAGAAACTTTGTGACTATTAGCACAGTAGTTTTCCTGTGCAAAGTGACAGTAACAGTCTCTGTAAGACAGCAAACACTGATTGCTCATATTAGTTAGGATGAATGATGATAATGTGGAATTTGAACTGTGCAGTATACTAATAAATGTGTGCTCCCTAAAGAAAAATAGATATATTTCATGTGAATCTTTCTTTCCAAAACCGGTTCTGCAGTTTGCTGTAAATAAGCAATTACTGTGGCTTTGAACTCTTTGATGTGTTTTTCCATTCTTTTGCAGAAAACTCTGTTATGCTCATTTCGCAGTGCTGAAATCTCGGCTGCCTTATGGCTGCTGGGCCGTCCGTATTTGCAGTCTGCAGTTCTTTGCTGCCATCTTGCGTTCACTTAGCTGATTTCTTTTGCTTCGTTCAATTTCAGCTCTCCAGAAATGAAAAATGCAATTTGTATGTTTGTTTCTTTCCAGCTAAAACAAAGCGAGGCCAACGCGGACACGAAGGAAAAGCTTCCTTTGCGCCTACGTATCTTCGAGAAATTTCCAAACAGGCCGCAAATGGTGAAAATATCTAAACTGCCGTCTGACTTTACAGTTCCCAAAATAAGGTACATATGACGACGTAACCTGTTTGCAGTTTTTAAAGAAGAAGACAGTTCTCATTAGTGCAACGTCTGTCTGCTTAATGCTATCCCTCAGCAAGCCAAGCAAATTTACTGTGCAAATAAATGACACTGAAATGCTAGTTTTAAAACTCAGGTGCATATTTTCAAGGGGATTGCACCACGGGAACGACACGTTTTTTTGACACCCCGGTGGCGCAATGACCTGCACCATATTTACAAAGTGGAGTTAAGCCACTTTGGGGCATATTATCAAGCCAGGCGATAATGGGCTTGATAATATGCTCTATGGAATTCCAATTGAAGCCCATGTTAAATGTGAAGGACATCTAACATGGGCTTCAATTGGAATTCCATAGAGCATATTATCAAGCCCATTATCGTCGTTTTAGCGGCAGTTTTCTGCCGCTAAAGTGGCGATAATTTTATCGCCTGGCTTGATAATATGCCCCTTTGTGTGGCTGAACGCCACATTGTATATATGGTACCCTTTCACGCAGGTATCTGCGTGAAAGGGGCGTGCAATGGGTGTTGCTGTTGGCGTTCCACCGCAACACTCATTGCTTTTTGACGCTGCCCTAGATTTACAAGGAGGTGTAAATCTGAGGCAGCTCAAAAAACTAATGCCATGCAATAGCAGGTGTTAGAATGGCACAACGAGGAGAAATACTTTTATTTCTCCTCGTTTTTGCTTTTTCTATGTGTGCTGCATTAAACACCATTATTGATTGTTTATGTGCAGGAAGGTGTCCCTTCCTGCATATAAACAATCACTAATTAATGTCAATTTGCTATTTCTATGTGTGTTGTAGAATGCAGCACACATAGAAGTAACAAATCGACATTATTGATTGTTTATGTGCAGGAAGAAACACCTTCCTGCACATAAACAATCATCCCCTGCAGCGCAGGAACCCTTGCACTATGGCGCAAGGGTGTCTACGCTGGCGCTAGGCAGCTATTTTTCGCACCAGCACTAGGGGAAACGCTGGAATGTGCTGCATTCTTTTAAATAAGGCACATCCCTGCTTTACGGAAATGGTGGAGCGCGGTGCTGCAAAATTTGTTGCAGCTCTGCGCTCTGTCATTTCCTTGTAAATATGTCCCTTAGACCATTTTCAGAGGTCGATTTTTCTATGAATATCTATTAACATAGCTTCACAGATAGAAAGTTAAATTAGGGTTATGGGCATGATTGCCTTCTATTTTAATTAAATGTTAAAAGCATGTTTCATATTACTTGTAGTCGATCTTTAGTAAGACTTGTCAATTAAAATATGTTGTTTTAGTTGAAAAATGTATATATAGATATTTATTCAAGAAACTTGTCTGTTACTATTGCACTGTACCGAAACAATGCAACAGTTCCTCTTATACATAGAAAATATGCTTCGGTTTATTGGACTCACGTTTCCTGCCTAAACTTTCTTGAAATGCATGAATGAATTTCAACTACATTGCTCAGTACATGGTATTGCTATAATTTAAAAATAATAATAATTATTACATTCTAGTGGTGTCATAATATGTTAATGAGGGCGAAAGGCATATCAGATTTTCAGGATAACCTCTACCTATATATAAGGGGCCATATTTGCAAGGAAGTAATGCAATGCGGTTCCGCAAGCCATTTGGCTGTGTCGCTTTACTTCCGAAGCAAATGGATGCATCATATTTACAGCAATATGACGTATCCCTGAGCTCTCCCCTGTGCTGCTGCACAATTGGCTGCCATGCACCAACGCAGGCTCCCTGCACAATGGTGCAAGTGTACCTGCCTTGCTGGCATGATTGTTTTTGTACAGGAACAGGCACCCTCCTGAACAAAAAAAAATCACGAGAGGTGTTTTCCTCTTTATATATGTGCTGCAGAATTCAAAGAAAGAGGGAAAAATGAGGAGAAATATAAGTATTTCTGGGGAGGCGTTGGACTCTGACACGTTCCCAGGCTTACGAAATGTAAATCTGAGAATGCGGCAGAATCAATGGTTGTTGCGTGGGACCACCCACAGCAACACCCATGGAGCGCCCGTTTCACGCAAAGTGCTGCATGAAAAGGTGACGCATTTACAAGGACACGAAAAGCCATACAGGGTGGCTTTACGTGTCCTTGTAAATATGGAGCACCATAGTGCGCTGCCGGTGCGTCACAAAATGTGACGCACCAGCCGTGGAAGGGGCTTGAAACTATGCCCCAAGATTCCCATATACATTAAGTGGAAGTGGGCGTATTCTGTTTGGATATCCTGAAAATCTGGCATAGCTCTAGCTCTCACAGAACAGATTAGGATACCCCTTGCTCATTAAAGGTTAAGTCATGAGTCATACGTCAGAAACAGGTGCAGACTGACAAATTTGTGCAATAGTGGCAATTCTCATACCCCTTGCAAGTAGTTTCCTGGCCTCAAAACACACGCATATGTGATCCTTTAAAAAACACAGATGTACATGCGTTTCCATGCTAATAATGTGAACGGGCTAGGCCTATTTATAATTGAAGTCTAAGGAAAGGATAGTGGGGAAAAAAATCCACATAAAAAATACAGTGTTCAAAGGCTCATTTGCCTGCCATACACAATTTTATGCTTCACCAAATATTACACGTAAGAGTAGCTATCATAGTGTTTGCCTGAAGTCTGTTTTATTATGTGGGACTCAAGGGGCAGATTTACTAACATTTGATGCAGCGCAATACTCCAAGACAACCTGTTAATCTGTGCTGCTTCAAATGGAGAGAGCAGAAATGCCCCATATCCATTAAAATATGGGGAATTTCTGCTTTCACTCTCTCTATGCTGGTGCACTAGCAGCTGCCAAGCGCCAACTGAGGCACTCTAGCATCCTGGTGCATGGGTGCCCGCGCTGCAGGCAGGATTGTTTTTGTGCAGCAAGGGGCACTTTCCTGCACAAAAACAATGCTCTGAATCTTTTTCCTCTTTATGTGTGTAATGCAGAATGCAGCACACGTAGAAAGAGGAACAAATGTGGAGAAATAAACAGATTTCTTCTCATTGCATCTTCCCTTAGAAGGTATATCATTTCGAGGCATTCCCAGGTTTAATATTATTAGTAAATCTGGGAATGCACCAAAAACCATGGATGGATGCATGTGAACACCCATGCTTCACCCAAGGAACACCTTCACAGGACAAAGTAATGCAAGTCAGAAACTTGCATTACCTTGCATTACTCCAGATTTACTATGCCACACATAGCCTTATCCTCCAGAAGTAAAGTAGAAATGTCTTCGTCACCTTGAGCTGCAGTAAACCGGTGGATCATGCCTTGTGCATCTATGGGCCAAAGAGCAAGTTGGCCTGGTTTTTGGGCAGAGACAAAGGGGCTGATTTAGATCTCTGCAGATGGGTTGCCCCATCACAGCAGTGACCGATAGCTCGTCTGCCAATATATAAATGGACATCCTGCTGTAACTGCTGAAAAGATAGGCTTTGAAGTTGGCTAGTGATAATCCTGAATGTCTGATCAAATCTCAGCAGAAGCCCGGTATCATCAACATATGAAAGGATACTAAGGCCAAAGAGCTAAATAAATCACATAGCGGCAGGATGTACAAATTAAAAAGATAGAAAAAAGGGTGGAACTCTGCAGAACTCCTCAAGTAACTCCCAACTGATAGAGAAATTGGTACAAAGTCTATATTTCTTGCCTGTAAGCCCTATTGCCTTTGCCAATGATATTTCACCATGCTGTATCATGACATGATGACGTGGCTACTGCTTCATTTTTTAGCCATGTGCAGGCATTTCACATACATGCTCGTGCCTTCAGAAAGATGCAGGTGTTTTTTATTCATGTATCCAAGGTGGATTAGTGAATACAAAAAAAGTGGTGCAAAAGCACCCTTTTAAAATGTTGCATGAAAGGGCTGTTTAAGAAAAAAAAATCTAAGTAGATAAGCTGGTTCTGGGTGGGGGAGTGGTGAAGCAATGCTGCAGCCGGGGGTTAGGCAACATAATGAGTGAGTAGGAAAGCAACATGGCAGACATGGGAGTAAAGCAACATGGTGGGAGTGAAGCAACACAGTGGGCTGGGGGTGAAGCAACTCAGCAGGGCGAGAAGCAACATGTTGGAGAAGGAGAAAAGCTACAAGCAACCAAACAGAGAGAACACTGACAAAAGAGAGCAACGTGGAGCATGTAGCGAGAGGTGCAAGAGAGAGTTCAACAAATACTGGAGAGGAGAGAGAAGCACAAGTGTGAAAGAGTGCAACTTTGTGTGAGAAAAAAGCACACAAGGGAGGCAGGAGGAATACAAATGCACTCTGAAGGAGTGCTTAAATAAAAAGAAAAAAGTTGTTCCCTAAAGGTGAGCAGAAGCAATAGAAGAATCCTGTCAATAAAAACAATGGAAAATAGGCTATGTTCCATGGGAGGGACAAACACAAGATGGACATGATGAAACAAGAAAAACAATCCAATAGAAAGCAAGCAAATAAGAGTAACAGTTTATCCAACCAAAGGTAAGCAATAAGCGGGCTGCAAGTTCCTGTAAGTTCTTGCACACAGTATGTCTTTCTTGACCTTGACACTTTGTGCTGCCTGTTAGTCTCGACCAAGAAAGGAGGGAGGATTCCAGGCTGGATACGATTGTCCTGAATAGAGAAAAAACATTGCAAGGCAGTGCCTACCAGCCCTGCAGCACTGGAGTTTAGGGCCCCATGTATGAAGCATTTTTGCTGTTGGAAATTGTCAATTGGTCCATTTCTGACCACACAAATGGTTTTACGTATCTAAAAAACACATCAGGAAACAAGTAGAGAGCAGTGTTATCTACAGTACTTTATGAGGGATGTTGCCCAACTTGTTTCTGATAGTATAATATGCCAGAGAAAAGACTCAAAAATGGTCAGTCCGAGGAGGCAGTTAGCTCTGAATTAAATGTCTGTGAGAAAGAAGGAAACAAATTCCATTTGCCGAGCAGAGTTTATAACCTGTAAAGTTAATAGATGTACAGTTAAAGGAGAGTATCTTAAAGCAGGTGGGTGGCTGGTCCTAAGGTCAGGGTTAGAGTACTGAGTCAGGATTTGAAAAAAATAAGATAACTAGTTGTTCATCTGTTAGAAGGTTAAAGATTTCCCAACAATATTTGAGTAGTGAGCTTCTGTTTAAAAGGGCCACTTGAATACTGGGGCCAGAAGCTGTACTGGGTCTGGGGTGCCTTGGGGTAAGGGATAGCAAATGATGGAGCATTTGGAACACAACCAATCCCTGATGGAGAAATTGTCTGATGTACATAGTTAGGGTTCTAGACAAAAAGAGGTAGTATAGAGGTGTGGCCATTAAAACTGCTGCTGAGAATTTCAGACGCAATCTAGCTAGCCATGAAAAGATGTGAGCATAATAATAATGTTTACCTTGGAACACTCACTGGTAGTTTAAGGAATCACAACAGAGTATTTACTTAAATGATCATTTATTTATTTCTGAGTTTATAGAGTGCCACTTGCAAATTTAGCAACTGATAGCATTCTAGTGTTTCGGGGGTTGGATCCCCCATGGCACTCCCTTTAGGTTTTAATCTTTTGTAAGATTGTTGGTTGAAAGGATGTGAGGTGGGTTGTAACCTTCTTGGTAGATCACTGATAAGCAGAAATAAGGAGAGTGGAATTTGATGAGAATGATAAACGTCGCTAAAATGGAGTGTTGACTATAATTAGAGGTATATCACTATTACTTTGCAGGTTTTACATTGTTAGTTATTCCATTGCATGTAAGTACATCAGGAGAATTTACATCATGGGTAGGGTTTCAGTACTTTACTTCAGAGGACTTTACTTCACAGGTAAATTAGTTAATTGTTTTAAGTGCCTTAATCTTAATTGTTTATATATTTTTGTATATTCCTAAAAATTACAATGGCCAATATAGTTTGTGTTGGAATGAGACATGAGCTAATGTTAAAAAAAGCAAAAACCCATGAAATATGCCAGTTATATTTCAATAAACGAACAATGCCTTGAGCCTCCTTCATGCACTGCTTATGATATCATATATGAAATCACTCATGTTAAGTAACATCTTCGATAATTTCACTTATTATATTAAAATAACAATATTGTTGAAATTACTCATGAGTTCAACTAATGATTCTGAAAGTGTGCTATAGGTTTTGTGAGTGCGGAGCAACAAACTAAATCGATGTTTGGACTCTTACATGGTTGTCTATAAGTTTCAAAACATGCAAAAAGAATTGAATATTTCACAAGTGAAGCACTTTTGATGGATGGAATAGATTTTTTACTAGTATCCACACAAAGAATGAGTGAAATGTTTTACACCAAAACACAAAAAGCACATCTTCTGAGTAAAGTAAAATAATAGCTTTTTGCCAAATTTGGTGTTATTTAGCATTTTTTTCTATATCAGAGAGCAAGGTTTCCTATGGTAAGTAACATGGGAAATCACATAATTGGGACACCCCCTTTTTCTTGTCCCTCCCTTGACTGGTCAGTACAAACATTTCACCACTGGATAGTTATAGTTATTTCCGTAAGAAAAGCTTTTTTGGTTTGCTAATAACTTTGGCACTGTTTGACGAATCTTCGCAAAACATTGCAAATACCAAAGTTCAGTCACCTTAGTTCCTTTGCGCACATTTTCAGGGTGATCAATCAAGCAGGAGCTGAGAAAAAGGATGGTCCTGAAACATGTTTTCCCCATGCAATTTTCCATAGAAAAATTGAACAGAAATACCTCAAAAATGTCTCAAATGAATTGCACCAAATTTGGTAGAAAGCTAGCTCTTGGTCCAGAAAGCATGGTTCTTGTGTTTTGGTGTAAATACGTTTAGAGGTTTTAAGGAAATTAAGGTCAAAAAATTGTGGAGGCCTCAGGAGCCCCATTCTCCAGGGATGCGTTCATTTTTAGAGCAGGTTGGTGTGCCGATGCTTTCTCCGAGCCTTTTAGAGGCCCCAGGGACCCAGTCCCGCCAGGCCTCAAAACATTTACATATTACTGTGGGTATCCCGATGCCCATCGGGGACTCCCACAGCAATTGTGGACCATAGGGCCACCGGAGGATCCCCAGGGCCCCAACAACCCCTGCTGGTTCCCCAGCCTGCACCTGTCATTATGCAGTGGGAGTTGGCTCCATCAGCTTTTCTCTGATCCCTCCAGTCAGAGAACTACAGTGTCCTGGATGTTGGGGTCACCAGACACTGCTGCATCCTTCTCACGCCCCTCCCAAAAAATGACAAATTAGCCCAGACGATGGGGTACCCAGGGTCATTAAGTGGTCAGGGATTGGTGCTCCATACCACCCTCCCTAAGGAGGACAAATTGGCCCTAGGGGATGGGGTCCCCGGTGTCCTTAATTGGTTCAAAAAGGGCATTCCAACGAGCCCTCCCCTTTAAATAAAAAATTAGAATTCAGACACAGGAATGGGGTCCCCTGGGCCTATACGTGGCTTAGGTCACATTTCATGAAAATAAACATCAACCCTTAGGATCAATTAAAGGCTTGGGGAGATGAGCCATTTACCCCTCCCTGAGTAAAAAAACCCAAAAGTGAACAGAGTAGCTGCTCATTTCACATTCACTTCTCCAGCTCGGGAGCACCAGATAATGCCAAGCAAGGGTTTTTCAAAAATATTTTGTTGATCTTGGTGGTGCCCCTAGAAGGGGCAAGGGCACTGCCAAGCATTAGTTTTTAATGTTTCCCTCAGCAACATTATAACAAAAAACACTGTGAGTCTCCTGAGTCATTGAATCCATGACCCCTGGAGAGTTTACATATTTTTTAAGCACTTCAAGCTGAAGCAGTATGCTCTTCAGCTGGAGCGCAGAGACTCCTTGTGGTGGGTTCTAGGATTGCATTTTGTGGCCTGAAAATTGTATAAAAAAAACCTCAAAGGCATATAGATGATTTTTTTAGTAAGGCTTTATTGAGCATATTTTAGAACTTTTATTAAACAATTTGCTGTGCTGACCCATTGATAAAGCTAATAGGCCTGCTTTTTATATTTATAAGTCAGTAGGCCTGCCTTACTTAAAATGACACCCTTTATATTATTACATAATAAGCAGGCCGCACCTACAGGGGATTAAGCACAGGATCTGGCCCAGTCCAGGCCCTGCGCCCAACCCCACACCACGCACAGCTGACATGGCACAAGCGAGGGGAAGGGGGCTAGGTGTAGGACCTGAAATTCACCAGTTATAGCTGTCTCAAATAACTTTAACTCATGCCCTAAAGAAACTATAACTTTTGCCCTCACAATGCACTGCTAATTCCTACCTATATTGCATCACTGATAACATCACTACAACATCTGAAATTACATTGATTGATGATAACACTGTGCATGGCAGGGAGGTGAGTAATAGTTTTTTATGGCACAAGTTACTTGAGATAACTATAACTGATGGTTTTGTTAGTTAAAAACGTATGTTTTAACTGACCTTTTCACCTAACTATAATGCCCCTTTAACCCGAGTAATGCTTACAAGCTTACCTGCAATGTATGAACACAGGGAGATATGTACAATAGAAGTGGCGAAGCGTGTCGTTAACCTCCTGGGCTTAACGACAGGCTCAACCACTTCGGAAACGCAAGGCTGCACCATATTTACAAGAATGTAGTGCAGCTGTGCGTTTCCCCTGAGATGGCGCTAGGTTTAACAACTTAGCGCCAACGCAGGCACCCTTGCATCTGTGTGCAGGGGAGGATTGGTTATGTGTAGGAAGGTGTCCCTTCCTGCATATAAACAATCCTAAAATGCCATTTTGTAAATTTCATGTGTGCTGCTTCATGAAGCACACTTGAAAGTTACAAAATGGCATTTTTAAAAAAGGTTTATTTATGTACAAGGAGGGACACCTTTCTGTACATAAACAAACCATGGCATTTTGCTTTTTCAATGTGTGCTGCACAAGGCAGCACACATGGAAAAAGCAAAAACGAGGAGAAATAATGCATTTCTCCCCGTTTCGCCAACTTAAGACCAGGGTTTTTCTGGTTTTAATTTTGGCACTGCCTCCTATGTATGCTACCCTTGTACATAGGGAGCAGTGTCAAATACAATGGGTGTTGCAGTGGAGCGCCCACCACAACACCCACTGCACGTCCCTTTCAAGCTAAACATAGTGTGAAAAGGTGCCTTATGTACAAGGCAGCATTAAGCCACGTTAAGTGGCTTAACGCTGCCTTGTACAAAAGGCAAGGCCCCTATCGCCACGGGAATGTCACAAAAAGTGTCAAATGCAGCCGATAGGTCTAATATGACCAAAACTGTTGTATGACCACCGTCCATTTGCATCCTCAGTTCATTAGATGCTATAATTACTGTAGATTCTGTTCCATGGGCTGGCCAAAAAGCCATCTGTTCTGGTTCAAGTAGGTTATTTTCTTCTAAAAACACATGCTAAGGACTTACTGAGGTATTTCTCCAGTATTTTGATTGGAAAGAGGAGTCTCGATATGTGGCGATAGTTACTAGGATCTTGAATATCTGCCAGGGTTTTTTTATATTAGAGGAGTCACCAGTGCCTTCTTCCAGTCCCTTTGAACCATCCCGGTGGCAAGGGATTGGTTACATATCCGTCTTAGTTTTGTAAAGCGTTTATCCGACCGCTCTTTCCACATTCTATGGGCAATGGGGTCTAATGGTGAGCCCGACGATATCGATAAAATGAGGTTCTTAAATTCTGTCTCTGTTAGCAGATCTACTTTTTCAGGGATTTTTCAGGGGGGTGTCTTTGGGCTAGAGTTAAGTTCTTGTCTTTTTCACCTGGTTCTTCTTTTTGATCTGGCACAGCTGGCAACGTTATATCTGCAATAATGTGGTTACGTTTATTGCAGAGTTCCTGAGATGGAGGCATAGTTTGTTTTTGACAGGTAACAAGACCAAAGTCATTCTTTGGTTTGTTGGTTGCCTCCATAATAGCTGTTGAGAGGAAGGCAGATCTAGCTTACCTTAGTCCTATTTATATTTCTTAAAGGGTAACTTTTGTAGGGCTTATTATCCTAGGTGTAGGATTTTCCTCCATTGCCTTCCCAGTCTTCTACATTTTGTTCTTAGATCCCTTAGGGTCTCTGTGAACCAGGACGTGGACTGTGGTTTGTCTCTCATTCTCTTTAGAGGAGCTACTTTGTTTAATGTCTTTACAATGTTGTTCTCTAGCTCTAAGTAATTTGTTTCTACTGGGTTTGACCCCTGAAAACATAGTTCGGTGTTAAAAACTGCTTCACCATGATATTCTGTGACTTTTACCCAAGGTCTCCTCAGTATTTGGTTTGTGGTCATGGGATCATTTTTATTTGTATGGTCCAGTTTGTTAACATTGAATGTGATCAGGTAATGCTCCAACCAGCTAACAGGGGTGGGTGTTTTGACTGTTACCATGCCAGGAGATGCTAGGATCATATCCAGAGTATGTCCCTTTACATGAGTCAGTCATATGACCTGCTGAAAAAGGTCCATGCCTTCACATGTTTTAATAAAGTCCCTAGTTTGATTTTGGTGAATTTTTTCCACCCATATATTTAGGTCACCTAGAAAGAGGCAGTTATTGTGGGTCAAAACAAAGTTGACTGTTAGACGAATTGGGTGACCTCTTTTAGGGGCCCAGGGGGTCTGTAACAGAGTAGTCCAGAAAAGATGGAGTCTTCTTTTCCTTTAGGACAGAACCCCGATAGTTCTGCTCCTTGGTTTTCCTTCATCTCTAGTTTAGTTAAGGTCCATTTCTCTTTGAATATGATTGCCAACCCCTCCTCTTTTTATTGTTATTGAGTGAACCAGCACTTTATATCCTGGTGGACATGTTTTTTCTAGGTCTACTCCAGGGTCTTTGGAGAGCCATGTTTCCATAAAGAAAAATAGGTTCCAATCCTCTGAGATAAATAACAGATTTAATTCCTCTGCATGTTTTCTAAGGGAGCACGTGTTAAGTAATCCACAAGTTATCACATTTACATTATCCTCTCTGATGCCTTGATTGCAGCCAGGGCTGTTTTCAACAGCATGTGAGGCTGTCACAGACTCTATGTCAGTATTAAGGGTTCCGATTTATTTGGGATCCAGGTTGTAGAGTTGTTTCTTAGAGTAATTATTTTCTTACCTTGTGTATAGTGGGTCCCTAAACCGGCAGTATGGCTGGCGCTGGGCGCTTCCGGGATTCTGACAGGGTGCAGAAGGGCTTGCCTTTGGCATGCCATCAGCACACCTGCTGCGTGCGATCATGGCACTATGCCGTTTTTGTAGCCCTTCCTCAATTGCCTTCTGTGCAAACAGCTAGACCGCTCACCTTGATAGCCCCAAAATGGCAGCCAAGAAGGGATTTTCCGACGTAACAATGGAGGCGGGTCAGGAGGACTGCTTCCACTGACTGAGCCTCATCTACCAGGTATTTAGGGTTGTTTTGTTCCTTTTTGTATTTTATTAATTAATACTTCTAAAACATGTCTAAAATTAGCTTAAAAACAAATTCCCCCCATCTAATATGTCCCTTTTATTATTACACTGATTCCCAGATAATTTTCAATTATATTTGGTTTTGTTTATTTCAGAATAAATGAATAAATAAATGAAATGTTATTGTCAAACACACACAGTTCCTTATGTGATACCTTCTGACTAGTAATTCCCTTCTGATAGCTAGCTGCACGGTGGCTCCACCATGCCATTTTTGTAGCCCTCCCTCAATTGCCTTGTGTGAAAATGGCTAGACCACTCACCTTGATAGCCCCAAAACGGCAGCCGTCAAGAGGTTTCCTTCCGATGCAAAAATGGAGGAGGGTCAGAAGGACTGCTTCCACCAACCGAGCCTCATCTACCATATATTTAGGGTTGCTTTGTTCCTTTTTGTATTTGGGGAGAGGAGTTGCCCTAAGGGCTAGGGCGGTCGACCTAAAATCTGGGGAACCGGGTTCGAGTCTCGGCAAGGACGCGCAGCATCCTGTGATTCTGGGCAAATCACTCCATGAGCCTAACAAAAATAAAGGTGTCCTCATGTAACACAACTGGTGCCAGTGTAACTCTGACACCTTACGGTCAAGTTTGCGCTATATAAAACTCCGTAAAGAAAAAATGAATACTGCTAAAATAGGCTTGAAATAAATTCCCCTGTCTAATAAGCCCCTTTGATTATTGCACAGATTCCCTGATAATTTTCAACCGTATTTGGTTTTGTTCAGTTCAGATTCAAGTATAAGTTCATAACAGTGTCGATTTTCTCCTAGCGTTACTGTCAAACACAAACACTTCCTTATGTGATACCTTCTTACTAGTAATTCCCTTCTGATCGCTACAGCCACTAAAAAAATAAAAAATAAAGTAAGGAAGCAAAGTGTATGCCCTTGGATATTAACTGCCTACCGCTCTCATTTGTGCTAGTGTCCTTAGCTTTGGGTGCAAAGCCAAACAATTCACTGTGGTTATAGCTATGCAGCTGAGTTTCTATCAAAAACAGTTTGAAAACTTCACAAAACCATCATCCATCACCAAAACAGGAAATGGGTTCTACCAAGTTTTGATACCCACGATTTAAGGTGCTCTTGTGGGCAAGTAGACAGTATTGGTAGGTAAGTGGGTTTTTAATAGGTGAGGGTATTCACCCTCAGCTAGTAATAATAAGATGATCATTAAGAGGTCCAGTCAAGTCCAGTAAATTAATCCTTGCTCAATTGTTAGAAGCTTAGCAAACGATCATTCAGGCTTAACTTAGGAGACAGGTATGTGTAAAGTATTTAATACCACCAACACAGTAAATAAGTAAACGTCACAACACAATAAAAATACAGCGCCAATTTAACGAAAGAGAAAATATTTTTATCTCCAAAACAACACAAAAATGACAAAAATCCAATGTAGGGAACAGGAGATTTGAATTATTCAGCATGAAATCAAAAATTGTGCATTCTAGTGCCAGAAAGCACAAAGTACCACTTACTGCTTTCTGGTCATGCTGGACCGGGACAAAGTCAAAGTTTTAGGTCAACCTCTATGGAGCATAGGTCAGATAGTTTGAGGGGTAGGCCTCGGACAAAAGTTTACCATGAGACTTAGTGTTTTTCGTGGAACTTTTTTCTCAAGTAAGGACTCATCAGCGGGTCCTCGGGCTTCTTAGGTCCGAAGTTCAATTCGACAACAGCAGCCTCCAGCAGTGCGATACCTTGGTGACCCTCTGGAAGTCTTTGTCCTCAATTTGAAGGCGAGGAGCTTCGGAGCTTTCAGCGAGGCAAACCAGAGCTGTCAGTCCGATTCACAAGTTGACAACGGCAGCTTGACCCGCAACATCGAGCCGGTCTCCTCCTGAAGCTTTTCTGCCAAATGTGGCAGAAAGTTTCCAAACTTTGAGATCTGGTTATTTCTAAGTTCCTTTGGGGAAAATAAGGGTCCACTAGCTCCAGACAAGGGTTGTAAGACTCTGGATTGCTTCTTGGTGGGTAAGGTTCTTTTTCCCACATTGCACCTTCACAGTCCAGGAAAGGTCCAGCTGAAACTGGTCAGCTGGGGAGATCCTCTCTTTGGCTTTGTTCCAGCTCTATTGTACCCTTTGCTGATCTGGGAGTTTACGCCTTTTCCTTTTAGTCAGGCACCGCACTTTCTTCGTGAAGCCTTGTGAGTGTTGCAGGCGCAATCTTTTTGAGTGCAAGCCTTATGTGGTGCAGTCCAAGGGTCCAACATTGCAGTCCTTCTTCTTCTGGTGTTCCAGGTAGTGTTCTGAGGAGCTCCTGCAGTTTTCTCATATTTATCCCTCATTCTGGGCTGGCAAGAGGGGAGATACCCAGCAAATAGGGGTAAGGTTTCCTTCCTCTGCAATGTCCACTTCCTGTGAATTGTGGCATATTCTTGACCCAGAATGCACTGATCTCACAAAAATCAAAATTGAGAAAATCTCTCTTTGGTGTGTGTTTCTATGTAACCCAACCCAAAGGAGTGGCTAACAACTCACTAGACTCCCCTTCTAACCCCTCTCATAATCTAATTAGGGAGACTTCCATTTGGCTCCACGCCAGGCCTGTGATACTGCGTTTTCTGCACCCACTTGCATACCATTGGTCCTCCTTTTAAACCTGACTGAGAGGTGATGGGAATTAGTCTTTGTATTCAGTCAAAATTTCAATTAACGGTGCAACCCATTTGGCTACACAATGAGGACTACGAACCTGTAGTGAAGTTCTAAAAGGTTTATTACAAATGAACAATCAAGTTCATCTACACTACTCTTAAAACCATGCTGTAAAGGTACAGTATAATAACTGGAAGTTTCAGCCTCCTGGAGAAATTGAGGTGGACTAGTATTAAACAAACAAGCAGTTCTGTGATTGCGATATGGAAAGTAGAATCAATATTCGGTACTCAGAAAATAGTCTAAGACTCTCTCTCCTTTTCATTAGTAATCTAGATCTCCAAAGTCCAGAAGATGGTTAGGTAATACAGTAACTCAGAAATCAGGGAATTCCATGGTGTAAATTAGGACAAGACCAAAGAAAATCAAGAAAGAAAGTGAGCCTATAACCACAGGAGGTTTCCTTTCGCCTTTTACAGGTGTCTCACCAGTTTGGAGATGTTGCTGGTGGTGGACCGCCTTAGAAGCGGGATTCTTTTGGGGCAGTTTCTAGGATGCCCAGGACATGGTTTATACAGAATCACAGGGTGCACCAACAGTAACATTTCATAGCTCATTGTGAAGGCACAAACCAAGAAGGTTACCTAGCACCTCTGTAAATCAGTGCTTTGAAGTCATTGGGCAATAAATAATGGAACCCTTTGCTGATAATGTTGGGTTGGGTTTTGGGTTATCTTAAGTTTGTAATATTTGGGGAAAATACAGATAATGTTGCAGTTGTTGGCACACAAATCAAACCCACATAAGTAATGTGATAAGTACACCATAGCACTGACTGCATGATAAAAAGTAGGCACAGCCTATTCGCCAAAACTCATGTTGGTATATGAAGCCTGTGAAAGTGGCCTCTGGGGCGTTTTTAGTTTTTTTATGCACAACTCAATCCTTGTTGTTTTTTTTTATCCAGAAGTTAATTGATGCTAGTTTTTATAAAACATGTATTAAATAGCTCTACATCTTTGGAAAAATATATTATTGAAACTGAGAAAATTATTTATATCCCCAAAAATGACATCCACGGCTCTCCTGCTTCCGACAGCCCCAAATCTATATTTGTCCCAATTCTCCTTTTTTTTGTCTAATTGGGGTTAAGAGGATTTTGTGGCCTGTTCACAAAGAAACACAGAGCAAGCCACATGCAGAAAATGGAACAAATTCATAGAAATTAACTGAATGTGTTTTTATTTAGTAGGGAATGGCAATCCTTTGCAAAAGTAGCCATTATAACATTTTAGAGGCCAACGTATCAAACCTTGCTCTTGTTTCCCGGAGAACTGTGTACGTGTTTGAGACGACTTATGTGATGATCAATTGCCCATTTGTTGTAATCGACCAATCCATTGCGTTCCTCCACTGTGGGCTATTCTATAGTTGTAGCATGCACAACTTCCATTTGTAGTCCCATTTAGCCATTGAAGAATTGCTGCTGAAGACTTGACCCACTGCCCAGGTATCCTGAAGGAGTTAATCCATACAAGCAGCTTGGGCTCAATGGATGAGTGTGGTATTCTGGAGAACACCTACTTTTGCTGTGCCAAATACTTTCTTACTACAAAATTAGCACCAAGTTTTTCAGCACTGTTTAGCATCATTCCAAGCACTAGTACACCCCAAAATACATTTTTCATTACTGGTGGAAATCCTCCTTCCCACTTACACAATTTATTTTCTTCAAATTGTACATTGATTTATTGAGAAAAATTCTGCTTTCCTTGGGGTTGATGCAGTGTCAACCCAACAGCACTCCTTGCGTGGTTGTTCCAGCCCTTCCCATTTCTACCAGTATTATAGATATTCCATTGGTATCTAATCTGATATCAATTTGTACGTCTTTTCTAGCTATGCACAATTTACAATGAGCTAGTTGTACAGGGAGGGAGGTGTTTAATAAACCCTTCTTGGAAAAAATATATACTGTATTATAAAAAAGGACAGATATTTTGCAACAAAATAATGTAAAAGAGCTTTCAGTATTAAAATTCTATTTCATTTAATTTTTAATTCACTGTTTTGCAGGTTTTTGTTGCTCCTTAAAACCTTCTTTTTCAGAATTTGAATATGTGCAAAGTTTGCAAGAGGACCATCCCAGCAAGTGTTAAAACATGTTTTTGTTTCTTAGTTGGTTTGTTCATTGATGTAAATTATGTTGACTCACATTTGATCAACGTTTTTACTGGTTGAGTTAAGACCATGCCATTATATAGACAAAGGACCACAAGAGACCAGTTCCAATTCCATGAGGTCAGTTGCAGGTCTTCTTGCTCTTCCAGTGCCAATAAATTTGTGAGATATTGAAAAGAAAAGTGTTAACATTCCAGAAGCTTGGCCAAGAGTCTTCTATGGGTCGGGAATAATTGTTAGCCTAAGCCACACTTAGGAAAGAATCACAAGGAAAGCATTGAGGTCTTAACCTCATTAAGTCAATTCAGATAGTAGGGAGTCAGGAAAGGTGTCTGCAAGGAATTAACCAGAGAGATTTGCATAGAGTCTACAGAATAGTTCAGCAAGGCAGTCTGGCAAAATTCAGTAAGGTAGTTGAAGAAATCTGGGGCAAACACTATGTTATAACGTACAAAGTCGATAGGTAACACCCTCGTGGTCACACCATCAGGGGTCTATTGTCCTCATCAAGTTCCCCGGGTGCAGACTGCAACATCACTATATCATCCCACACTGGACATGGGAACGACATCTCTTTCTCAGGCCTACATGGATTATAAAATTTGCTCAATATGCCTTTGAGTTGATGCTTTGTTTCTCCATGTACCTTTGTCAAAGTCTTCTTTTCAGGCTCTTTCCCCTATCTCTAGCCTTTACTAACTATCTCTTGTCTATCCTAAACTAACAATGCATGTGAATACCTGCAAGAAATGTCATGTTAGCAAAAAATGGAAAACAGTATTTTATGAAATGCAGCATAGTGAAATACTGGCCTAAACTGTTAGGACAAGTTAAGATATTAATTCAGTAGTGCACATTTAAATTTATACACAAATACTGAAAAATAGTGTACAATGAGAAGAAGTGTTTACAATAGTGACATTGAAGGATTATACAATTGTATTTATTTTCCTCTTGTTACATTGTTTGTATAACTGTGTAGTACCCTTGATATATTTCAAAAGATAAAACCTTTTCTATATATACCCGTGTTTTGGATATTTATTGTTTTGTGATTGGTTCATTGGTTCTTATATCCTCACAAGAAACAAAAATATTTCTTAGTTAAAATATATTTGAATAATATCTCTCTGGCGAGTTTATCAATAATTCTTGCAATTAAAAATATATATCAAAAGCAATAGAACAGGGTATTCCAAAAAGATCCCCTGAAGGCGCCTTTTACCCGTTCATTTGATTTGCCCAAGCCCTCAAGGGTAGATTGGGTTTCCCATTATATTCAACTAGACTGAGCTCAGCAATACCTCCACTGCTTGTCAGTAAAAGTAATATCAGGATCTGTTTCCCAGTCGTGTCTAGCGCGGTGACTGTGCTTACGCGACGTCACCTGCATTTTAGCGTAACGCCTGATTACCAATCAACGTTTCGACGACTTGAAATGTGGGGGGAGGCGGGAAGGAATCATGCAATATTCTGATTGCAGCGCGCAATTGATAGTGGGTAGATATATCCAGAATTGTAACTACTGGAACCTGAAGGGCCTGTTGCAGGGTAATAAAAGTGCCCTCTGGATACAGAGTTCCCATAGTAGTCAGTTGCAGGCCCAGCATCCTAGACCGCGCACCTACATCCCAAGTGAGGGGCAAAGAGGGTTGTCCAAATACGGGCACTGGTGGAGCATACAGGACTTCAAGGCGAGCTCTTTGGCAGAGCTCATTCCAGGCCCACACTGTGCAGGCAACTGTATCCACACTCGTCACCTAGGCGCCTGGTACAGTGCCATCGAGAGAGAGCAGGGTGCAGCATGGTCTTGCTCTGGTACCGTGTGCATCATAAACTGCGTGGGGTTGAGCCAATACCAATAGTAAGATAAGTCCATGTCCGGCAACTCCAACCCACCCTGCTCAAATGGATGAGTCAGCACCTCCCAAGCTATAAGCCAGTTGTTTGCTCGGCCAGACACATGTCACTAGGCTGGATTGAAGCCGACATCAGCAGAAGTGGCAGGTTTATAAACAAGTATAAAAGCTTGGGCAGCATGATCATCTTTGCAATGGTGAGCCTGCCCGTCAAAGATAGAGGTAGCTTGCGCCAAGCCGCACCCTCTTATCTAGCCGCATCATGAGGCAGCCATAGTTGTCCTTCTAAAGATTGTTCAGATTTGTACTGATCCATACCCCCAGATATCTGACTGACTCTCCGGCGCATTTAAGCGGGTTCTCAGAGGTGAATTCCTCAGTAGCATCTGTGAGAGGGTACAAGAGAGACGAGGCCAAATGTTTATGCCTGATACGTCCCAAATCTATTAAATTCTCCTATTAATGGATCTAGATTATCACATGGATTCCTGACATATAAAGTCACATTGTCCATGTACATGGACACAAGAATTCAGCACTGTGTGAATCTGAGCACTCTATTGGAGGGGTGTTGCCGCAGTCTTGCAGCAAGCGGATCTATAGCTATGGCAAATAAAATTGGCGATAACGGACAGTCCTGGTGGGTGTCTCTAGTCAAAGGGAACGGTGAAGTCACTGTCCCGCTGATGCGCAGACAAGCAACTGGGTATGTATACAAAAGTTGTACCAGGCAGATTAATTTGGTGCTTCGGCCCAAGCAGGATAATATCGTGAATAAAAATGGTCACTCCATGGAGTCAAATGTCTTTGTGGCATCTAAAAAGACAGCGGCCGCGCTGAGGGTGGGGTTGATGATATGTGCAAGTGCAAAGTTGGGACACAGATTATGCGCCGTAGATCACCCAGGTACAAATTTGGCCTGGTCTGGCCTCATAACGAGTGGCAGGGGAGGTAATAGTCTGGAGGTAATCAACTTGGCAAGTATCTTGTCCGGGTTGATTATTGACAGGGGGCAATAGAATTCCCATTTTTTGGGTTCTTGTCAGGCTTAAGTATTGTCAATCAAAGCTTCTCACAAGGAAGAGGGAAGGACACCGATGAGAACAGAGACCTCATAAATAGCAAGGAGCTGGGGTGCAAGAATCTGGGCATATTCCTTGTAGAAGGCTGCAGTTAGGCCGTTTGAGCCCAGGGGCTTTTCCCCCTAGTAGCGCCTTAATGATCTGTATAAATGTCTCTGTCATAAATGGTTCATCCAAGTATTACCTGTGCCCAATCTCGAGCCAGAGTAACTGCACCAAATCCAAGCAGTCACTGAAGTCAGGAGTAACCCCCGTTTGTCTGATTGCAAAAACGGAAGTGAACAAATTGGTCATCGCACTCTGTACGGCTACTGCGTCAACATGACTACAGTTCTTGCCATCGTGAAGTTCAGAAATATAATCACTGGCCCAGGGCCTGCACAATAAGTTGCCTAGGGTCTTGCCTGCCTTATCCCCCTCACCAGATCTGCGGGTGCGTGCTTTTTTCTCCAGATGATATCTCTCACGTTGAACTACTTCCTCGTAATCTGCGAGCTTGCCCCAAATAGTCGCCAGTACAGCTGGTGAACAATGTTCAAAGTACTGGAGCTCCAGTGACCGAATATCTGCCTCAAGACGACCCAGCTCACCACAAAGTGCTTGTAGTATCCCCAGTTGCCTGGCGATACAGACCACTCAGAAACAACTTCATCGGCCTCCAAAAGGGGGAAGGGGTAAGAGACTGAGTGCTGGTTGTGCTTGAAGTTGTCCAATATAGCACTCCTAAACTCTTCTCAAGAAACGTGATCACGCAAGGCCCTAGGGGGAAGTGGCCACGTAAAGTCATGGTTAGCGCAATCAGGCTAACACAACTCCAGGAGCATCAGCTCATGGTCAAGCAAGGTCCTGGACAAATGTTCTACCTAGTGATCCAAGTCTTGCATTGCCAGCGAATAATCAATGCCTGACCAAGTGGATAGTGTCAATGCAATGCATGTGCCCTCAGCGTCTCCTATATGTCGAACGAGCAAGAGAACCGTGAGGTGATTGTCAGCCATGATTAGCTGCAGCTGAGCCACAGTGCCCAGATGTGAGCAACACGTTGAATTCTCCACCCCAGAGAACCATCCCTGGACCCAGAGTGACAGCCAGGCTCCAGACCTCAGTGAAGACACAGGGATCGTCATTGTTGGGACTAGAAATCATTAGCAGTCGCAATGGAGTGTCCTACTGTACACCCACCAACAGCACATAGCGGACCAAGGCATCACATATGACCTGGCGAGTGCGCCAGTCTGGCCCTTTTGAAAGCAGTATGTCCACATCTCGTGCATAGCTCGAATAGTAGGACACATGTTGTTCACCCACCCATCCCGCTTGCAGGCACGCCACTGTATGCTCAGTGAGGTGCAGCTCATGCAGTCAACCTATATCAATCTGGTGATGTTGCAAGTAAGCCAGCACATGTTGTGCCTTACGTCTATCATTGAAGCCTGTAAATACAAAAACAAAACATGTGGTTCCTTCTAAAAAACAGGATAAATGAATTATTTGATACACTTACATGATTAATTGCTTCATGGCAGGAGTGCCCACTCCAGTGGATCATTTTGAGGAGCTGAGTGGCCAGGGGAGGAAAGAAAGGGGAAAACTTCACACAGCCAAACAACTGTGACCAACAATATTACCTAGAAATACCACCCACCTCCCACTTTGGCCTCCCAAATAGGCCAAATTTGTCAATTCCACACTCTTAGCATCTTCAAACTAGTAAACATTGCAATCAACCAGGGACTCATTCCAAGGGGGTGGATTAGAGGTCTGACACACTCCCAACTGCAGGGCGGCCAGACAGCACATGTGGGTGGCAGGGGCCCCCAGGGTGGGCAGCCAGTCCGGACCAAGTCGTATATCATCATCGTAGCATCTCAGCAAGCGTGGCCCTGCATTATGACGTCATCTGAGTAGGAAGTCAGAGCTTGTTGCACAAAGTCCTTATCACTAAGGTGACCAGACCCAGAGTTGTCAGCCCCCATAGATGGATGCAGGACAGTCTTCGGGATGATCTTGAGAAATATTGCTGCCTCCTTCGGGCCAGAGAAATAGTGGGCCTTCCCGGCATAGAATATACGGAGTTTAGTGGGGTATATGAGTGCGTATTTCCCATCTGTTTGCAGCAGGAAATATTTGATCAGCAGAAAGTCCCTTCAGGCAGTCTGCATTGTGATGGTGAAGTCCGGAAATATGGACATTTTGTTGCCCTGGCACTGGAGGGCGCTATACACTAAGGAATAGTATGATTTACTATTCCAACACCTTCTCTACTTTTACGTAGGCTGGAGTTGGAATAGTAAATTATACTATTCCTAAGTCCAGCGCCCTCCATCGCAACTCGTCGTCCGACTTGCGTTGTAATGCCTGCGTTGTAAAGGTATTTCAGTGTGAAGACCACGATTTAATGTCACATATCTTCATGGTCTCGATAATTGAGGAGGCATGCAATGATCTGTCTAGCAGGTGCTCCAGGGCAGCGGCCTCTGGCCAAGGAAACGGTTGTTACGCTCGACTAAAGGTTCAGTGGAGAGAGCTTCTCCAAACAGCTCTCGTAGCATGGCCTCAACAAACACCTCCATTTGCCCCATCGCCATCAACTCTGGTACCTCTATGATACGTATATTATTCCATCTGGATCGTGCCTCCAAATCTTCATTCTTATTGTGTATCACTCCCAGAACTGTTTCCATTTGCCACAGTTTTTCGCTGGGTGACTGTTGACCATCCTCCACCTCTGCGGTGCGGCTCTCCAGTTGGTCTATACGTTCATTGTGCTTGTCTACCTTGTCCTCCAGGCGGTCAAATCTTTCTGTTAACAGATTTTGGTGTCAATAGACATCAGGTTGTGCTTCAGGTCCATGAACATGAAGCAAATTACTGATTCATGTGATGGGCATACCACTGGTGGCTAACCTGATTGATCGCCATTAGGGTCCGGCTCCGTAGTGCGCGTATGTTTGCACTGGTCAAAGAAGATCTTGGGCTGCTTAACATCGGTCTTACCCATCGCGAGGTGTCCTCTTCACAGGGTGGTCCAGGAGGATGTCCCCAGCGACAGTGCTCGCTTATAATCTTCGCCGCTCCTGGTGTCCTGCCTCACCCCTAAAAGATGGAAACCGTGGTGCCTCAAGCAGACCCTGCTCAGTTAGTGACCGTCAATAAGTGGTATCATCCCTCAAATGTGGAGACAGGGCCGCAGAATCCTCAGAGATAAAGCACCAACTAGCAGCTAGATATTGGCAGAGGGGACGTCAAAACGTGCTCCAACAGCAATATCCCCAGATCCCGGGGCCTCTCTTCCTCCCTGGAGGCAGACGGGTTGGTGGGTGGATATCCCTCCAGCACAGACCACTGGCAAGGCCGCCTGAAGGTGTACCGACCCAGTCCCCGTAGAAAGTACAGGGGGCATTAAGTGCTTCAGAAGGCTGGACACACTGATCCAGCAAGGGCCCTGCCACACCCCAGGGGGACACCACGGGGGGTTTGTCAAATCCCCAGCACACGTAATTATTACAATTTCAAACGTTTCATTCGTGTAGGTCAAGATAGTACATCGACGACAATAAGTCATATACGAAGTCTCTCTTCTTTGTTCTTTATTTCAAATGGAACATCATGGTCACAGCCAACACGTGTTTCGTCGTGTCGGGAAAGTAATCCCACGACTTCCTCAAGGCTGTGCAAATAAAACAATAATGAATACCAAATGGCATCATGAACTTCTAAGAAATGAGGGGTCATTCAACAGTATTATAAACTCGTTCTAATCCGACACAAGAAGGATTTGCGAAATTAAGGTCATATAAGGTGTACATTACAGGTCATTTCAAAGATGTGATGAATAAAAGAGTTGAAACGTGGTGGCGCAATTTACAGTAAGACATGAATATGAACCCATTGTAATTCGAATATGAAGAAATACAAGTTTCAGGTATTGCAGATAGAAGTTTAAAAATGTGTACAGACGTCAAAAAATAAGATCAACAAATTCTGAATACCTAGTAAGACTGAGGACCAAAAGGGATGGAGAGAGAAGAAGATGGACGTGAGAAAACACACCTGACCTGTTTTTGCCTAGTAAGACACTATGTTGCAGTGTTCAGCGACGCTATAGTGACAAAGTGAGTGACAAAGCCGCATGCCAACCAGTGTGGATCCACTCAAAATCGGGCCAATGGCCAAACATATTTACCTATTTTCTGTCCAAATAGGTTTCTATTATATGAAAAAACACAATATCGGGACAAAATGTGTTAGTGCTCTGTCCACATGCTGCTATTTATTAGCTTTCTATAAATAAGCACAAACCAGACCTACTTATTATGTGGTTAAAATTCCAGACCACATGGGGGTCAAATCCAGGATGGGGACACTCAAATTTCACGATCTCGTAATCAATGTGGCGTGCGTGTAGCACTGGTCTGTAAGTGATAAAATAAGCCAATAAGTGTTGCAAAGAGTACGGCACCAACGAGCTGTCAAGTCGCAACCTAATTTCTCATACTTGTGCCAGCTAAGTATCATGGAGCTGAATCCCAAATCTATCGTTACACCTCATAGTCAATACGTGTTGTAAACAATTCGGCACCAACGAGCTGCCAAGTCGTAACCTAATTACTCCTTCTTATACATACTAAGTATCATGGAGCTAAGTCCCAAATCTATCGTTATACCTCATAGTCAATGGCTAGAATCACATCGATTGGATGGGAGGACAAAGATAACGGGATACTGATTGAAGAGTTAGGTAAGAAATTACATTGTCGGAGAAAAGTATGGTTAGCGACCACTTTGTTAGAGATAGTCAGCTTTTGATTCTAGCCATTGACTATGAGTAATTAGGTTACGACTTGGCAGCTCGTTGGTGCCGAATTGTTTACAACACGTATTGACTATGAGGTGTAACAATAGATTTGGGATTCAGCTCCATGATACTTAGCTGGCACAAGTATGAGAAATTAGGTTGCGACTTGACAGCTCGTTGGTGCCGTACTCTTTGCAACACTTATTGGCTTATTTTATCACTTACAGACCAGTGCTACACGCACGCCACGTTGATTATGAGATCGTGAAATTTGAGTGTCCCCATCCTGGATTTGACCCCCATGTGGTCTGGAATTTTAACCACATAATAAGTAGGTCTGGTTTGTGCTTATTTATAGAAAGCTAATAAATAGCAGCATGTGGACAGAGCACTAACACATTTTGTCCCGATATTGTGTTTTTTCATATAATAGAAACCTATTTGGACAGAACATAGGTAAATATGTTTGGCCATTGGCCCGATTTTGAGTGGATCCACACTGGCTGGCATGCGGCTTTGTCACTCACTTTGTCACTATAGCGTCGCTGAACACTGCAACATTGTGTCCTACTAGGCAAAAACAGGTCACGTGTGTTTTCTCACGTCCATCTTCTTCTCTCTCCATCCCTTTTGGTCCTCAGTCTTACTAGGTATTCAGAATTTGTTGATCTTATTTTTTTACGTCTGTAAATATTTTTAAATTTCTATCTGCAATACCTGAAACTTGTATTTCTTCATATTCGAATTACAATGGGTTCATATTCATGTCTTACTGTAAATTGCGCCACCACGTTTCAACTCTTTTATTCATCACATCTTTGAAATGACCTGTAATGTACCCCTTATATGACCTTAATTTCGCAAATCCTTCTTGTGTCGGATTATAACGAGTTTATAATACTGTTGAATGACCCCTCATTTCTTAGAAGTTCATGATGCCATTTGGTATTCATTATTGTTTTATTTGCACAGCCTTGAGGAAGTCGTGGGATTACTTTCCCGACACGATGAAACACGTGTTGGCTGTGACCATGATGTTCCATTTGAAATAAAGAACAAAGAAGAGAGACTTCGTATATGACTTATTGACGTCGATGTACTATCTTGACCTACACGAATGAACGTTTGAAATTGTAATAATTACGTGTGCTGGGGATTTGACAAACTTTCATGTTGAGCTCTTGCTCTCTTTTGTAGAGCTGGTGGTTTCTCTACACCTTACAGCACCGTCATAGAAGTGAATATTAGCAAATGATTGTGGATTTTCTTTGAAGCGCCAACATACCTATGACCCATACCACACATTCTGACTAATGGACACCACGGGGGTACGATCAGGCCAGCCAGCACAGGGGTCTCGCTTATAGCGGTCAGTCCTAACCAAGTTCCTCAGAGCTCCTCAGCCCCCACCTCCCACAACACAGTGGGCGGCAGCAAGGGTAGCACCCAGGCAGGGGCTTGAATCAGGTGTCCCCTGAAGTAGACAACCGCAATGGGCCCACATCTCTGGGGAAAAGGGATCTCAATCAGGGCCCCTGGGTCACAGGAGGAGGAAAGCTAATGACGCTAATCGGCCCAAGATGTGCCCCACCGGTCCCCAGCAGCAGCACATAGTCTCAGACAGGTGCAATAAAGCTTCAGACAGTCTCCAGGGGCAGTCACGTAGGCCCATGGCTGGCCTCTTTGCACCACGTCCGTTACTCCCAAGGCTCCAACAGCATCATATGCCCACGCTCCACCACCCCTGGGAGCCAGCACGACTGCGGGGTATGCCACCCGCTCCCTCCTCCTCGCCTGATGACAGCCCTGCTGGTTGCAACTGCTAGGCAGCTGCCGCGACCCATTTCCCTGGCAGGCCACAGCATTTTCCACTTCACCACTGGACCCACTGCCTCAGTCAGCCAGCTCTGTCCCCAAAAGCACCAATGAGGTCTTCCTTTCAGCCACGTCCCCACCTCAGGGGCGCTGGTAGCAGTGGTTGGTTCAGGGTTTGCCCCGGTGATGCGGAATGGTGGTGCCAGGCTTTGATCACTGGGCCCACCCCTTGCTTTAAAAGCAACACAGGTCTCAGGGCGGTTACCGGCAGCAAACAGCTCTGTCGGATCAGAACTGGAGTCGCTAATGGAATATTCAGGATTTGCAGGTCAAGGCTCTCTAGCAACCCCTGTGTCTCTCAATTCTATGGGCAATTCATGTTTTATCATCATGGGTTACATTCCAATTTTTGATCTCGCTCTCAGAAGTTTGAAGACTGTATTAAAAAAAACAAAGAAGAATAATACTTACCTTGCTGCTGCCGCCGCCGGGACTTGCGTCTTCTCTCCTGCTCGCCTGTGTCTGACTCCAGGTCAGAACAGGAAGCAGGTAGACAGGCTCCCACCCCTAAACCAATCACAATGCTGCAATGCAGCATTGTGATTCATCTGAGCGCTGTGACATGGCACTCAGCCAGGGACGGTAGGGGTGGGCATGTTCTCCATGCAGGCTGTACTGCAGCCTTCATGGAGAAGGGGAACATTGTGCATGACAGTTTTGGACGGCCCGAGATGGCCGACCAAACCATCATTGTGCACAGGAGTGTTCTACCCTCCTCCCCTGCAGCTCCACCCCGCCCCCTCACGCACTACCACAGCAACATTCCATTACTATAATGTTTTTTCCTTTCTTTTGCTGCTTTCTGGCAGTGGGGTGATGCTCCTCCGCCTTAGCGGAGGAGCCGCCACTGAAAAAATATCTTGCACAAGCAAATTTACAGGACTAGAATCCCACACCACAAATCAGTGATGATCCTCAAAGGACCCTATTTTGACAGGTACCACTTCTGAAACTAGATTAGTCATTTGTTTATTTGCAACTCCTACAACTTGGATTCTTTGTTCTGAGAGGGGCAGGTTAGGAACCTTTGCTGTTCATACAATAGAGCTTGGTAGTATCAGTGTCAATGAGGAATTAGACATGATTACGATTTACCTCACCATCTATGCATGGACCACTCTGGTATACCTCTAAGGTTGCGCTAAGCACGCAAGGAAATGCTCCTCCCCTCATAGGCTCCGTCAAGTTTGAGCTAAAATCATCTGCGTGGATCATGGAGTACTGTTAGGACATGCCCTGTTTCACAAAGGGATTTGTGTGTACATTGGGGACCTGATTCACATTCTATCTCTGGGCATTTGCGACACTCGCATTTTATTGTGGCAATGGGGCTTGTGGGACTTACATTACCTGAGCTTGTGGCACATTGAGATTAGGGTTCTAAATTCTTTGTCTCTGTACTTGCTGCATATGAACCATATTATTTCCCTGTGACTGCACAGATCCACTATTATGAACCTGACTTCCATTAACCATGTTACCACCATTCAACCTAAATTCATGTTTCCAATGCCCCAACCTGCTGCAGACGTGGCAGGGGTTTGTTTCACTCCCTGCATGGGACCTTCCTTCTCAACAAACAACTGAGTCTTACCTCATGGAGCAGCCTTTATTTGTGCTATCATCAATTTTTCATTCAATTTCTTGTGTTTCATCTCTGATTCACTGGTGCAATATTTAGTATTTAGGTATTTTATTTTATGTATTTATAAAGTTTTATATGGCATGCACATGACCCAGGGGGATATCAGAGCGCTTCACAGTTGAGGTAGGTAGGGTACAAAATGTGGGACAAGAGCAATCGACACGCAGAGGTTCAAGACATGAGCAATATAACAGCGTGATTCATAGCACTTAAGAACGAGTCTGGCCAGAACCATGAATTGAGAAGAAAAGGCAAAGTGAACAGTAATAGTACGATCATAGCCAGTCAACACTATTAATCACCAAATTACACACATGCAAAGAATAACGATCCAGTAAAGGAAGAGAAACATTCTATAAATGCGATACAAAGATGTGAAATGGCCTGCTAACATTGTTAATCCCAGGAATACAATTGTATAATAGACAGTCAAAGGAGTAGAGAGGAGGGCAGTAAAGAAGTAGCTGAGCAAAGGACTTTAGGGCGGGAACTTCAGCATTAAGATTGTTTTCACTTCTTCTTTTAATGAAGTGATGGAAGGGATTCGTCGTACTTCCGGTGGAAGGGAGTACCAAATCTTCGGGGCCATGCAAGAAAAAGCTCTTTTACTCATTCTCTTTTTGTGGAAGAACTGCGGTTTCAGGAGTAGTGAATTTGCACTTCGAGACGTACGACAACCCCCTGATGATTCTAGTTTGTGAACCAGAGAGGGGGGGGGGTCTTGACTTGCAGGGCTTTGAGAGTCAAGCAATTGATCTTTAGATGTATTCTAGATGCATGAGGAAGCCAATTTAGGGATTTTAAGCATGGGAATATGCGATAATTTCTTCTTGTACTAGTAATCAATCTGGCTGCGGCATTAATGGAAGACGAAAATGGGACCAAGCTTTGTTTGTGGAGACCACAGAGCATTTAACTACCGTAGTCTAGCCTTTGCAATACTAGAGCTTGCACCGCCCATTTGAAGTCTTCTTGTGGAAGGAATGGTTTAAGATTCCTTACTAATCTGATCTGGTGTTTAGCACCTTTGGTTGCATTGCAGATATGATTCTGCATGTTCAGGTGCCTGTCAAGAGTGATTCCTAGAGATTTAGCAGACTCAATAATGTGGAGGAAGCAGTTGAACTCTGACAGATGATGCATCCAGAGGTCAATCTTGGGGACGTGGTTAGGAGGAGCAATGAGAAGGAATTTTATTTTGGAGGTGTTGAGCATGAGATAGTTTTCAGTGAGCCAGTTCTGAGTGTTCATCAGGGTGGAGTTGAGTGAAATGAGGTCTTCCAGGGAGGAAACTTTCAAATAAAGCTGGATATCATCTGCATACATATGAAAATGAATGTTTGCAGAGTTCAGGGTCTTAGCTAATGGTTCCAAGAAGAAGTTGAAGAGTATGGGTGAAAGGGCAGACCCTTGTGGGACTCTTATAGAGAGTGTAGATGGCTGAGATAGAGGTTTGATTCACTTTGACTCTTTGAGACCTGTTGTGTAGGAAGGAAGTGAACCAATGCAAAACCACACCTGATAGACCTATCCTGTGTTCCAGCGTGATACTCCGTGCATCTCAATATTTCAACAATGGGCTTACTCTGCCAGCAAATTAAATGCTGCTGAATAATTGAACTAACCTCAAGCTTCAACTCAATCACAAATCTGTAAACAAAATGTCCCATATCCTTTGCCTTAATACTTTAGGTTCAAGTGAACTGTTTAAATGCCTGCAACAATCTCTCATAGTCAGCATGTATTGATTCTTTAGTATCTTGGGTTGTCCTGTCAATATTGACCTAATCAATCTTTTTTAGAAGAGATTTTCGATTCCAAAAATGTAATCACCTGACTGTAATTTTTCATTACCAGTGCTGATCGAGCTGGTGATTGAGGATGTCTCATCGCCTCCACTTCATGCCAATCCACAGCAATTTTGCATTCAACCCACAGATCACCTGGAACCACAATTTCAAATAAAGTATCTAAATCTTTCCAGGAAACCTTTGATATTTTCACAAATCGATCAAGCTGTCTGTACTATTCCAGTAGATTCTCTAGCAATTCCGGAAAATCATTTAAGAGGGATGCAAGATCTGACCTGCTCCATGGTATATGGACATACACTCCACCAGGTACGTCTCTCAGCTTCCTCCTCCGTTCCAGATGGTGACATATAGAACCTGACGTTCCTTGGTTCCTTTTTCTTTGGCCATCTACCCCATTTATCTAATTTACTCCACTTTTGAACATAAGCAATGAATTCCTTAATCTGTAGTTTCATTCAAGATGGATGCATGTTTATGGGATCTCTGTCACTAAAGCTTAGCCTGTAATGTCTTTGTAAGGCTTTAGATTTCTGTATGTCGATTCCATGCCTCTGAGCCAATTCAGACAATTTGTCATGAGTCTGTCCTGCACTTCTGGTAAAATCTTTGCACAGGAATAATAGTTAATCGTACTGGTATGCATTCAGTTGTGTAAAATCAAGTGTCCCAATTATCATTTCTTCTAATTCTACTTTCAGTTTGGCCACATCCATATCCGTTTCTCTCTCTGGGTCGTGAGCAATTTTCCCACCCATTCCAGGGTTTCCACTACTACTTGGGGTGTCTATACCTCTGAACCAATCATCAAGTTCTCGGGCAGTAAGACTTAGTTGTTCTGCTCGGCGTATTAAGAATTATCTCTCAACTATAGGTACCACTACTCAAACAGGCTGTGAATTCAGCAGGGACACGTCAGACGTTGATGTTCCCATAGGCATCTCTGCTCTAGAAGTACTGTAATTCATCTTCGGAGAGGCATTTGTGTTGGACGTGAAAATAGGGAACGGTCTCTGAGGAAACCTCCACCAGTCTGGGTCTCATTGAATTGAAGGCAGACAATTTGACAACAAGTCAGTTAAAAGTCCTCATTTGAGTCGCTGTCCCTATCCTCAGCTGTATTCTCTGTGTCATCTGTCTCTTTATTATTTTTCTTCTCCTTGCCTTTTTTCTTGCATGTCAATGCAGGATATAGTCTAGCTCCCTTGAATATGTCAGTTCTCTAGGATTTCTGTTCTGCATTCCATCTAGCATTCGCACAAGTGCAAATGGCTTTTTTTACCCTTCCATGACATCTCTGTCTCTGCCTAATGTGGGCTGTATGTTCCCAGGCATTAAGTGCTTCATATTGTGTAGGTCTAGGAGGCGGCTTCATTGTGTATAGAGTCCTCCTTAAATACTCAATAATTCTCATGTTAAATGTCCCATAATGAGGAAATGTCAAAGGACCATTTTTCTCAGCGAGCTTATGCCATTGTGTGAGACTGACACGTGTGAAGACCCACATCTATTGCCATAGTATGACCTGGCATACCCTCAAGTGGTGCCTCTTCTCCCTTTCTAACAGGCACAGTCACATCTCCCTTCATTAGGCTTTGTAATGCTTTAAAGAATTTCATTTTTGATCAAATATGCTATATTCACAAATGGCTTTTCGTTAGAACCAGGAAACAATTCTCTTGTTTGGGTGATCACAACTAATGCCAGTGCAGCTCTCTTTGAAGCATTCAACGAATCCCAGTGTGGATCAACACCAACTGACCTATATCAGTGTGGCACACTGTGACGTCAATCTCCCTCCTAGCAGCAGCTCACCTTCCTTTACAATTTACCTTGAGCGCGTTTTCTAAGCAGTTCACGCAAAGTGATTTCAACAACTAACTTTGTCTGCTCCTCTAAAGAAATGAAAGATTATTCATACACACAAGAGGCAATTCGGAACAACACTTACAGACCTATTCTAACATTCACTTCCAGTGAAACCTCGACCATTGGATTGATACAATTTCTCCCTGTGCACTGAAACAAACTACATTTCACAATCACAAAAAGTCAACGACGTCACATGACAAGCACCACAGCACAGCAGACAACTACACCCAGTGTCTTCTGCACTATAACATGACTTTATATCTTTTATTCTGGGATCTTAGGGCACTACAAACACAATAACCATTTCAACTTCTCTGCATTAAGTTCCACTTTTATACATTAACTTAAAATATCTCTGCATGATACCATGCAGCCACTTCAAAACACTGCAATATAAGTATATGCAACTGCAATGAGCAACCCTAATAATAATCACACTCCTCCGTTGCTACAATTAGTTTCTGAACTGCTCAATCTTCATCGATCCTTTGACCGAACCATGGGCTTTTGGTGGGTTGGGCAGAGCTTTGGCAATTTCTAGATAGTACACCCTAGCTCCCTCGCATCATTGGATAAACCATCAGACATGCTAACAGATTTGATAAAGCGTTTTCAGAGCCCACTTGATTACCATTGGTCAACCGATGGACCTTTTATACCCGACTGAGAGGTGATAGGAGTTTGTCCTTGTAGTCAATACAAATTTTCCATTTTCAGAGCAATCTATTTGGCTACACAATGAGGACCAGGAATCGGTAGTCAAATTCAAAAAGGTTTATTACAAATGAACAATGAAGTTCAAATACACTACTCTTAAAGATCATGCTGTAAAGGTACAGAATAACAACCGTAAGTTCCAATTTCCTGAAGAAATTGGGGCGGACTCATATTAAATAAACAAGCAGTTCTATTATTGCAGTACAGAAAAGTAGCACCAATAACTGTTGCACAGAAAATGGTCTAAGACTCTCTCGCCTAGTGATCTAATTCTCCAAAGTCCAGAAGATTGTTTGGCAGTGAAGTAACTCACAAAACAGGGATTTCTATGGAGGAAATGTGGACAAGACCAAAGAAATCAAGCAAGAAAGAGTGAGCATCTCAGAAGCTCACTTAAGAGTTTTCTATGAATCGGGAATAAGTGTTAGCCTAAGCCACACTTAGGAAAGAATCAAAAGGAAAGTATTGAGGTCTAAACCTCATTAAGTCCATTCAGGTATTAGGGAATCAGGGAATGTGCCTGCTAGGAATCAACCAGAGACATCTGCATACAGTCTGCAGAAGGGTTGAGCAAAGCAGTCTGTAAAAATCCAGGAAGGAATCTAAAGAAATCCGAGGCAAACACTATATTTTAACGTACAAAGTCCATGGCTAACACCCCCTTAATTACACCATCAGGTGTCCCTTTTCCTTGTCAAGTTCCCAGGTTGCAGACTACAACATCATTAGATTATCCCACACGATGGCTATGGCAACGTCGGCACCCAACGTTGCCATAGCCATCCCGGATGGCTACAAGATCAGCCGCAGGGACCACACCAACAGACCGGGAGGAGGAATCACCATTGTCCACAGAAACATCCTCAGAATCGCGACCAACACCGAAGACACCCTCAGCACTGCTGAACACATGCGCTTCCAGATCCACATCGATCCCAACACCACCCTCAGAGGAACCCTCGTGTACAGACTCCCCCAGACCCCGGACACAGTTCAGCGACTCTATCACAGACGTCGTCAGCCCGCACGCCCTGACCTCCACAGACTACATCCTCCTCGAAGACCTGAACTTCCACCTTGAGAACGCCGACGACAGCAACTCCACCACACTACTGGACAACCTCGCCAACCTCGGTCTCAAACAGCTCGTCACAACACCCACCCATTCCGCCGGACACAAGCTCGACCCCATTTTATCTGTCACCTTCAGCCACACCACCGAACTCCATTGGACCGACCACCGCTGCATCCACTTCTCCTTCATGAAAACACAGCACACAACCACCAGCAGAGAGTCCCCCACCGCAGCTGGAACAAGGTCACCGAAGACCAGCTAATCACCACCCTCGCCCGAGACCCACCAACCGACCACACTGACACCAACACAGCTGCCCGCAACCTCAGGCAATGGATCGACGACTGCGCCAACACTCTCGCCCCGATCAAGAAACCCTCAAACAGACGCACCAACAGAAGGGCCACCTGGTTCACCACCAACCTCCAGGCATCCAAGCCGACCTGCCGAAGACTAGAGAAGAAATGGCGCCACGAGCAAACACCGGACAACCATGCAGCCCTCTAGAACGCCAGCCGCAGACACCACCAACTCATTCGAACCCCAAAAAGGACCTCCTTCAAGGAACGCATTGAAACAACGCACACAACAGCAAAGAGCTCTTCAACATCGTGAAGGAACTCGCCAACTCCAGCTCCTACTACATCCCACCGTCACAAGACCTCTGCGACTCTCTAGACACCTTCTTCCACCACAAGATCATAGACATCCACGACAGCTTCAACATCCAGACACCCCCGACAGCTGCCGACACCCTGGACTCACCACCCCGCAGCCACACTGGCCTCCTGATCTCCTGGAACTACATCAACGACGAAGACACCATCAAAACCATGAACACCATCCACTCCGGATCACCATCAGACCCCTGCCCCCCTCACATCTTCAACAAAGCGAACTCCATCATCGCACCCCAACTCAGAAAGATCTTCAACAGCTCATTCGAGACCGCCACCTTCCCGAAAAGCTGGAAACAGACAGAGATCAACACCCTACTCAAGAAACCCAAGGGAGACCCAAAGGACCTCAAGAACTTCTGGCCCTACTCCTTGCTCCCGTTCCCGGCGAAAGTAGTCGACAAGATCATCAACAGACAACTGACCCGCTTCCTTGAAGAGAACAACACCTTGGACTCATCCCAATCCGGATTCCGCAGCAACCACAGCATCAAAACCGCCCTCCTCGTCACCACCGATGACGATACCGCGACCCTCATCCTCCTAGACCTCTCGGCCGCCTTCGACATCGTCTGCCAACACACCCTACACACACGCCTCTACAGCACAGGGATCCGCGACAAAGCCCTGGACTGGATCACCTCCTTCCTCACTGACAGAACCCAGAGAGTCTGCCTCCCGCCATTCCGATCCGAAGCCACCAAGATCACCTGCAGCGTACCCCAAGGTTCATCCCTCAGCCTGACCCTCTTCAACGTCTACATGACACCGCTCGCCAACATCGTCCGATCACACAACCTCAACATCATCTCATACGCCGACAACACCCAGCTGAGCCTCTCCCTCACCAAAGACCCAGCCACCGCCAAAACCAACTTCCACGATGGAATGAAGGCTGTCGCCGAATGAAAAACAGTCACCTGAAACTGAACTCGGACAAGACGGAGGTCCTCATCCTCGGCTCCACCCCCTCCGCCTGGGATGACTCCTGGTGGCCGGCCTCACTGGTAGCTGTGCCGACACCCACCAACTACGCACGCAACCTGGGATTCATCCTGGACTCATCTCTGTCAATGACCCAGCAAGTCAACGCCATCTCCTCCTCCTGCTTCAACACCCTCCGTATGCTTTGCAAGATCTACAGATGGATTCCCACCGAAACCAGAAGGACGGTCACCCAGGCCCTCATCACCAGCAGGCTGGACTATGGCAACTCCCTCCACGCGAGAACCACGGCTAAACTCCAGAAGAGATTCTAACGCATACAGAACGCCTCCGCACGCCTCATCCTCGACATCCCCTGCCACAACCACCTATATTGCCCACCTGAGGAACCTGCACTGGCTCCCCATCAATAAGAGGATCACCTTCAATCTCCTCATCCACGCCCACAAAGCACTCCACGACGCCAGACCAGCATACCTCAACAAACGACTCACCTTCTACACTCCCAACCGCCAGCTTTGCTCCGCTGACCTCGCCCTCGCCACCGTTCCACGCATCCACCGAACGACCACCGGCGGCAGATCCTTCTCTCACCTCGCAGCCAAGACATGGAACACCCTCCCAATCCACCTACTACAGACCCAGGACCTGCTGACCTTCAGGAGACTTCTCAAGACTTGGTTGTTCGAACAGTAGCAGCTCCCCCCACCCAGCGCTTTGAGACCCTCACGGGTAAGTAGCGCGCTCCACAAATGTTTGATTGATTGATTGACACTGGACATAAGCCTTTCAGTTGACGCTCTGTATCTCCATTTACCTTCATCAAGGTCTTCTTCTCAGTCTCTTTCTCCTCTCTCTAGCATATACTAACTATCTCTAGACTATCCTAAACAAACAATGCATGAGAATACCTGCAAGAAAAGTCATGCTAGCAGAAAATGGAAAACAGTATTTTATGAAATGCAGTATGGTGAAGTACAGGCCTCAACTGTAAGGACAAATTAAGATATTATTTTATTAGTGCACATATGATATGCATGTGCACATTTAAACACAAATGAATATAAGTTTCTAGTACTTTGTTTTGAATTCATACTATGTGTGACATGCAGTAAATCTTTAAAATAAATGGAGTGTAAGTATGACTGAGAACTACATTTAAATGCTGATATGTGTAACACCAGTGCACACATTACATAAACTGTGTCATTTCAAGTAAGATAACATTTTACATAAATGAGGATGGTTTTAATCACTGTTGCAAGTCATTCTGTATTAATCATACATGATAGCACCCATTTATGAAAGTCACATTTGAACTTCATAGGAAGTACATTTTCTATTAAACGAGGGTGATTTTATTTCAAGTTTTCATTATAACATCTTAATTACCTTGCTTAAATACACACTTGTGAATAGATTTTCGAATTCTACAACAAATACACTCTTCAATAGCAATGTCAAGTGAAATATTTTCATTAATCATTAAATTAAGTAAGAAACATATGCTAAGTGCACGCTCATGTCATGTATCTATGGACATTTTCTGTCATAATTTGTGATGTGTAAAGAGTGGGCAACTTTGCGCTGCACCAGCCGTCTTGCTGCAACTATGAGGCCCATCAGCAAATCATGTTCTGACTTTTCGCCATTCATGCCATGATGTAAATATGACATCTCACCTTTTCATGACCACATATCTCCAAAAGACGCCACGTCACAAAGCAAGCCATGCAACTCATTAGCACAAGATATTCCTCACCTGGGTACCAAGACAATATCTCTTCTGTAAGCGGTATGAACTAAGGGCCTGATTACGAGTGGCTTGAGTCAGAGGCAATTGATTATTGCATCCGATAAAAATTATTGGATGCAATGATTATGGCATATTCCAAATTTTTGAGGAGTAACTTGTGGATTTTGGTACTTACCAAACCAAAATCCGGATTTTACAGTAAATAACATACGTTTTTCCCTTTTGATATTCTGACAGGTTTGTCTTGTTGAAATGAAATGAAGGGGGAGGTATTTTTATTGCATCAATGGTACCTTTACTAAATGAAGCAGTAATTCTTAAGAGCGACTGTGACAACTATTTGAATGGAATTAGTTTGCCTCCTGAAGCATTAAGGGTACTGCCTAAAAGGAGCCCAAAGTGTGAGAGAGATCGCAGGTAGAATAACGTTTTGGTGATAGGGGATTTTTAATAGCCTTTGTTTCTGAAGGTGGCTCATAATTCTCAAGGGCTATACCTTAAGACTTGCCTTCACCTCTAACAGGGTTAGCTTCTGCCTTTCTGTCAACCTTTGAGCCCTAGCGCCATGAAGCCAATCGGCGTACGTACGCTCTACAAATTCCCACTAACATTAACATTAACATTAACATTCACATTTCTTGAAGGCCCAGAAGAAAAAGCTAGCCCTACTGCAACCTGCAGTGTCAGCCTGAGAAGTAACTCTGGTTACTGAGAGAGGTGTATCCTACAGCACCAGTATAAACACTCCAAGTTACAGAGACCCAATTTCAAGACCTTTCATACAATGGTGAAGTTTTAAACTTAAAATCTGAACTTGCCTATTGTTCGAGCTTGGAGGAGTGGAGCGGGACTGAGGCTTTCAAGGCTGGAGCAGTACTGACTTTTTGAGCAACAGAGCAGAACTGAAGCTTGCAGGACCAGGGCAAGAGTTAGGAAACCAACAGGAGGCGCAAGCTGGCAGAGTTATGAGGCACCTTCAACTGATTGCAGCCCATAAGTCTACCTGGCACCAAATGTTGATGTTATTCACTTTCCGGCACTGGAAAGTGGGCTAAAAGCCATTTAAAGTGGAGTTCTGCTCTGCAATATTTTCCATCAAGAGGATATCCCATAAGTGCACATGGGTGTCTAGTGCAACCACCCATGGTTTTTGATCCAAAGCCGTACCTGCCAACATTTATAGACATGGCTTTGTGGCAAAAAATAGCACCTCTGTGAGACAGGTGCAAAGAAGGAGAAAAGTTTTCTTTTCTCCGAACTTTTTTTAACTTTGCATGGGGCATATCAACAACAACCGGCGATAATTATCTCTAAGCGCACTTAGCGCTAGGATAATTATCGCCGGCTAGCGTGAATTTTTATCGCTGAGATAGCGTGCTATTAGCAACGCTTATCTCAATAGCGATAAAATTCCTCACGCTAACAGGCTAACGTGAGATTATCGCTGGAAACCCAGCGATAATCTCACGTTACCTTGTTGATAGGGACAGGCAAACTTAGCCATGATATCCTCCTTCCATAGGATATCATGGCTAAGTCTGAAAAATACCAGACGTAAAAAAGCAGCGTTAACCGCGGTTAGCGCTGCTTTTTTTGTCTCTAACAGGGTTAGCGACATTCTTGATAATAGGAGAAATGTCGCTTAGCGACATTTCTCCTATTATTTTACTCTGGAACGCCCCCTTTGCATCTCATTAGAGATGCAAGGGGAAGCGTAGAGTAAAAGGGTGCTAACATGCAAATTTGCATGTTAGCACCCTGTTGTTGATAGTGCGCTAGTTTTATCTCTCCCTTTGTGGCTTTTAAAGCCAAAAAAGCAGAGATAAAGCCCTTGTTGATATACCCCCTGGTGTTGTGTACTGTAGAACACACATACCAAGTGGGAAAAGTGTAAAAGTAAGTCAAAACATTGTATTTTGTACTGGAAGGGTATACTTCCAGAACGAAAACCTATGTTAAACGCTTTGCAGTGTGGTACAAAGGTGTGAGTATATGTAGTGCTAGGCAGTCATCATCATCATCATATAACTTTATTTCGATCACAGAGATCTTAAAAAATACATTAAAAAAGCACAGATTAAGATGGATATAGAGATAAAACCCACGGTTAAAAGGGAACAATTCTTCCAAATATATATACAAGTTTAAAAATACATTAAAAAATTCATTAATTATATTTAAAGCGTTTGATCCATTGTGCATGCCAATATTTGGTCAAATCAAAGACTATTACCTTGCGAGTATCAGTGGATAAAATTCTCAAAACATTGGGGTAATGGCCAGGACAAATTAGCTTACACAGGGGAATTATTCTTTTGCCCCTCAGAGATTTGTAATGGGGACAGAAAAATAACAAATGGACCACGGATTCAGGGCTTTCATTACAAATTGGACAAATGTCATCAGAGGAAACATTTATACACCACTTTTTACAAAACAGGCAGTCAAAAAGTGTGCCAGCACTTAGTAAGGGAACAGAAGCTCAATATATCTTAGTAAATATGGTGCTGTCCTGTCCCCATCCCTCTTACAGAGGATAAACGTTGGTAACTGCACTACATTGCATGAAAAATAGCAGATTCTGTTTTCTTCGGATCAGATATTGCAAAATTGTGATTTTCGCACCCTGGGAGTCAGCTAGAGAAAGAGAAATCATTTTGAGTTTGCTTAATAACAATGCCCAGTGATTGGAGGCTGCGTTAAAATAATAGACGCATTTAGCAACACTTTCACAATCATGATTGTGCCATTTTTCAAATAGCATTATTTGTCCACTGTTAAGATATGTAATTTGAAGTTAAAAGGACAGATTTTTGGCTTCTTTCAATTTTTTTCTATAATTTGCCTTATTATTGCTGAGTTACAATGCCAAGGCTGAATTTTCAGTGCAGCATAAAAACACAGACTAAACTCTGCTATAAAAAAAAAGATGGCGCCTACTGTGTCAAACATCAGACAGCGATGTGGTCTCCTGCCAGGACCAGGGAACTAAAAACCAGATCCCTGAGAAGATGAAACATTTCAGACAGGGAATGTTATCACTTCAGATTTCTTTTTAAAGCTGTGTGACATGAGCACGCACATTGGCGTTGTACCATGGAGCATTCTGTTGAGAGAAATGGGAAAATAAATGTGTATCTGCGGCAAATGGAAAAAATTATAAGAGGCATCACGCTAAGTACAAAATTGCCTGAGTACCTGAAAATTGGTGTACTGTGGCTTGAGCAGGTGTGCTTTGAACTTTTGAAATGTTCTAAAAGCTGATGGATGTCCATGCTTACTTCTGACTATAACAGCCTTCGGGTATATTTTTTTTACGTTTAGGGATATGTGCGTTTAATGAAAACTCCAGCAGAAATTTTTTAAAGTGGAAAAACAAAAGAGAATTATGAATGTGCTATATCATCACAGTAATGCGGTACAAAAGGGGGTGGTGATGGACGGAGCATCAGAACCAATCAAACACTCACACCCAGTCAACAGATCTGGGTTTGATCCATCACTGTTCTTTAGCCCACTCTGACATCCCAGTTCAGACATGGCCATATGCAAATCAGTCTGACCCTGTGCCTCATGGGAACAGTCCAGCCCGAACTGCCAAGCCATGCCTTCCCTTGACCGGAAACAAGCTTCCTAGGACCGGTTTCTGGCATTTCAGCCGTCTTCAGCCAGGCTTGCTTGAATCCAGTGGCAAAGTGAGCAAGGGACTCACGTCTGAGCAAACCCTGCCAACTTATGGCGAACAAAGTGGTACAAAAGGGGGTGGTGATGGACGGAGCATCAGAACCAATCAAAAAACACTCACACCCAGTCAACAGATCTCGGTTTGATCCATCACGTTCTTTAGCCCACTCTGCCACCCCAGTTCAGACATGGCCATATGCAAATCAGTCTGACCCTGTGCCTCATGGGAACAGTCCAGCCCGAACTGCCAAGCCATGCCTTCCCTGGACCGGAAACAAGCTTCCTAGGACCGGTTTCTGGCATTTCAGCCGTCTTCAGCCAGGCTTGCTTGAATCCAGTGGCAAAGTGAGCAAGGGACTCACGTCTGAGCATACCCTGCCAACTTATGGCGAACAAAGCGGTACAAAAGGGGGTGTGTTTTTTGCATATCATCACAGTAAGGCATGCTATTTACTTTACAATTGGGTTAAATATGAGAGTGGATTACTCAATGTTCTTAGGGGCTAATTCTGAGTCATGTTGTATTTCAGATTTTGGTAGAAAAGGGCATTTCTTCCCGATTTGGAATTACGTGGGAAAATCCACACATTTCGTTCTTTTCACTATTTGTATTTTACCAGAAAACCCTGCTGCTCCGTGAATGGTGGAAAAGTTCTCACCAAAAGGCAACACATGCGGAAATCATTATGAAAAACCGGGATTCTGCGGTCATGCTTCATTCCCAATTGGAAAACTCAGAATGAGGTCATGTTATGTTGTTATATTTTATGTTATGTTATGGTATGTATGGCCTGGGAGTACCAGACATTGAATTGTACTTTCTTGTATATCAGCTTCAGTGGATCATGAAATGGCTTGACGGGGTGGGCTTATCGGAACTTGGTCAGTAAACCCAATCAGGGACTCCTGCTGGCAAAGCTGTTGCGTGCGGCACTCCAGATTCCCCACCCGGGTATCCTTTTGTCTACTGTGCTGACCTGCTGGCAACGTAGGCTGCGACGTACTGATCTGGTGTCCCCTTATGCCCTGAACTCCCGTTGTAGGGCCTACCTCATGGCGACCCATTTACTTTCTTTAGTGCAAGGCAAATGGACAGAGGCGGGGTCGATGACCCTGGGGGGCTACTTCCAGATAAATGTCTTACTTCCCTTCGGAGAAGTGATGGACCTAATGTAGAAACATTGGTGTCTGATGTCACATGCCAAGCATGGGCTGAGGAAAGGGCGCTTCAAAGGGAGGAAGCAAGGGGTGTTCGTCAGAGAACTATTGAACTGCTCAAGAGGGAAATGGTTGATACATGGGAATGCCCTGTGGCTGGCACTGCATTTGACTCTGAGGAGGGATAGACTGTGGAGAAGAGTCCTGGCAGTAAAATTGAGCCAACCCCAATAGGTTGCTGTAGGCAGAGTGGGTTGCCCTTCCCTGGCCCCCTTCACACCCCCTTTCCTATTTCTCTCCAATTGATGTTGTTCTTACATGCAAAATTGAGTTGAACCCTGGCAGGATTCATGGAGTGCAGGTCCTGGAGCTGCCATAGACAAATGGATTGCCCTTCTCAGGCCCCCTATGACCCACCCCTGCTTCTCTGCAATTGATGTTGTTCTTACATTCTGCGATAAGCCTTAGACATGCTTGGGCATGGTTATAGTTTATAATTTGAATGTGTATTATTATTATCTTATGGCATCTAGTACTCCTGAAAGAGCGACCATAACCCCATCCCTTGTGGGTGTTTGTTTGCTCCTGCTTGCACAGCGTGGACTAATAATTGTAAACCCAGGAAACTGATTCAGTGTTAATATTGTATTGTTGCAATCTATGAAATGCCAATAAACAAAAGTGTTCATAATAATGGGATGCTATGTTATGTAGATTTGTAGAGCTTACAATCACCTGGGAGGGTACCCTGGTGCGGAGCAGGTGTGAGCCTACCCAAACCTAGGGCTTAGTGTGCCACATGATATCAGTAATATTCAAGTTCTCATTATAATGAAACTGAAGTGGTATCCCCAGGGGGCATATCCTTAGCCAATTCTTAGTGGCCTGATGGTCCCACACCCAAAATTACTGAGTAGTAAAATACCAGGCCTTATTTTTGTAGGTAAACCAGAGACAACTCTGTGGTCAGTTTCCACGCTCTCGAGGCAGGTACAAAATGTTTGGGTCAGTGGCCCTGATTCGAAAATCTCATGCTGATCCAATATGTCTCATGATGTCTAGAATGTGGTGTGCAGATACCAACTTGAATCTATATCTTCAGACCCAGAATCCTCACACCTTAATTTCTTGCATCTCATAATGAGGCAGTATGCAAATGCAATATGATCACATCATTTTACTGTAGTCATTGTAAAGCATCCCTAAAATTGTTTTAATGTTTAATCACAACATTGTTCCTTTAGCAGCCAGTTGTGAGCTCCCTCTTAATCTCGGGGTAAAACATCTACCCTGTCCACTATGAAAGAGGGGCATGTTTCCCTGAATAACTTGTTTCTACCTTCCTTTTCTTATTCAAGGGAAAGTTTTATGAAGCAATTTATCGACCGTCAGCAACAGGACACCAGTTGCTTACTTCGCAGACTTCCGTCGGCCTCTTCCTCTTCTTGCGACCACTCCAAAAGATCCGGGATTGAGGAAAACAAATACATTGACCAGAAGGTAAGTAACAGCGTGTATTCAAGCTCCCTTTTGTGTTAGTTGATTTTACGTTCGATCTCATGAGCTCTACATCTTTCTCTTTGTTGACACTTTGTTTGTCCCTTATACACTAAGTCAAATTCTTCAAACAGTTCAGCTTTTTTAGAACTTGAGATAAAGGAGGTTTAAAGGTTCAGAAGCTCCTACTTCCCTTTCTTGATAATTTGCCCCATCATGGGACAATCTATTTTTGCTTCCTCTCTTTCCATAAATGACATATTATCTTTCATCTCAAACTTGCACTATAAGGTTGAGTATGGCTGTAGTCATGTTCAGATGAGTCTCCCACCCACAAAGCTCATTGCCTAGTTTGACGTATTAACAATGGAGTGAGATTTACCATATTAGGGAGCAAGGAAGTATTTTTGGTTAAAGGTACTTCATCCAGCATAACTTAGGATAGATTTACTAGTATTCAAGCAGCACAATGCAATTCTTATGGCATTATAATGCATAGTAAATAGACTCAAAGTTTTGTGTCTTGTTGCGCCACAGAAACACCGACAAAAACTTTAGTTAAATCTAACCTTTAGTTTGTAGACATTGACACCTGTTGACAAGTCTTGGTTAAGTTTCTCAAATCTTACAATAAATTCACAATTGTTCTGGTGAGATATCAATTAGATATAAGGTGGTTTCCCCACAATTTAAATGACTGACTACAAACTTCAGTTTACATTTTCCTGACACCAAAATGCAGTACCTTGATAACGGGGCGAACACAAAAGTCTGTTTCACCCCTCCAAAATACTGAGGGCCTCATTTACAATATCTTGATGCACGGCAGTGCAGCAAGCCTTCCTGCTGCACTGACGTGCGTCAAAATCTAAGGGCAGGAATGCGCCATATCTACAAGATATGGTGCGTTCCTGTCCTTCTCTCCTTCACCGGTACAAAAACAGTTGCCATGCCCCAGCGCAGACACCCTTGAGTCATTTTGTAATGGTGCCTGCACTGAGGGACGCCTTCCTGCACAAAAACAATAATTGATGGCATTTTCCTCTTTCTATGCGTGCACACATAGAAAGCGGAAAAATCGAGAAGAAATAAAAGTATTTCTTCTCATTGTGCCTCGTTACACCTCCCCTGGCGAAGTATTGTGCTGCATGCCTGTGTTTACAAAATGTTGTAAATCTGGAGCGTTATGCCCGTGATGTACCTGTACTACCTTTAATTCCAGATATGACAGTTCCCCTACGCTTGGTTAGTACATCGGTGACTGTAACACTCTATTACACATAGTCAGTCTAGTGGTACTTCCCGTGAAACGATAGAAGATCTCATGTCGCCTTATCTACATTTGATACTGTATGCCCACCCGATGACTGTATCTTGATCAATGGGGGCTATTATCATTGTGGAAATTTATATTATCCTTCCTGTGTAATACCCCCGAGACTTTTTTGAACTTGGCATGACCAATCTTAGAAACCATCCTCATGCATTTTACTAAATTTCGGTCTTAGTATTTTATTAGATCCCCTTTGTATGTCTACTATGTTTACTATCGTATTGTATCTCCTGTTTTTTCATTTGGAAACCCGGCCGATATATTTCCGGTTCCGGGTTATAGCTAACAGTGACAGCTGCTGTTTAGTCCTTTTGCGCTGTTTTCTGACCGGACCGGATGACTTCCGGTTCCGGGTCGGGATACACAGAGTGAGCGGGCCAACGCGCAATGGTGCAGTCAGCATATTCGCGCGCCAATTTACCTTAATTGAAGGGACTATTTAATGAACCTTACCCTCTAGCTCAGTATCATCTACGGAGCCGACCGGGGTGGTTATTTTGGCGGGACAATTTCCCAGGGATTTGTAAGTACGGCATAGCCGACAAATGCAGGGAGTTCCTTTCTTCGGACCAGTTCCGTGGCCCTTTCCATTACCGATGGGACTTTTTTCTTGTTCTTCCTTAATTTACCATCTAGATAGCCAAGTTGGCATTCCCCCCCACCTGGTCCTGAGCTCATGAAGTAATTTTCTCATTTACAGCAAGTATGTAGGTCTTTCATTCCAGCGTGTTCATTCTGGCGTGATTTTCTTTATTACTGGTTAGTGTTAGAACCCAGGAACTTTGTTCCTGTAATAATAGAGTGTGTGTTTTTTGTTATATGTGTGTCTTTCAGTCAGTGTCTATGTATTACACAGTTGCTTCATCACAGATCACGTGACAACGTTATGGATAGCGTTAAGAAGAGAATATTGTTTCACTTCCTTTTCAGTTCACTAAATCACAAATTGATGGATTGATCTTCGATCTACGTGACGCATGTTTTTTTCTTTTAGGTAAATGGACCATATAAGACCTATTTAGGCATTACTAACCATTGGAAGTTATTTTCTTCCCACATTATTCTATTTATTTGGGACACAATACGTTATTTTTTCATTGTAAATACATCACTGTGAGTCTTAGGAAGGGATCCTTAAGGTCCTGAAGAAGAAGCTTGGGGAAGCTTCGAAACATGTCGGCACCATCAGGAGGTCTAGCTCATTGAGGCATACTTTCCTCCTCCCCCCACTATTTTACTAATACCAGCTCATACGGTTTAATAAAGTTCATTCAACCAGAAGAGCCAGGTATTTTTTAACTCACTTTTCCACTCACTCCTGACCCTTCCTCTCACACCTTTGCATCACACATAGTGGTTTCACTTATAACAGTGCTCCCGCGTAGACGTAGGTCGCAGCACGCCCCGTCCCGTAGAGGGGCGGGAAGACCCCTATGATGAAGCATGACACCAAGGGCCCTTTTGGTGTGTGAGGGGTATTTAAACAACTGATTTGTATTCTCCACGGCCGTGGGATACATTTCGTCTTCTTGAGGAATTTTCATAATATACTCAACCTACGGGTGGATCCATATGTTTATGAACATTTGACCGGGAGGAAGTATCCACCTCCACCACTCGGATGAGTGGTACCTCTCCACTCCCTATTTTGTTTATGTTTATATTGTAGACAGCGTACAGCTGTGGGAGTTTTTTCTCGCTTCTATTTCCAGTATTTCTGGTGTCAGTACTACAATTGACAGTACGACTATACCCTATACCAGAGGCTATCTACCTCTGTTAATCAAATAGTTGTTGCTCTACACTTTGCATCACCGTTTTTTGTACACACATTTTTTCAAACCAGACACACACTCTCTCTTATCAACACATTTCACATAGTATCAACATGGCAGACAATATGGGTTTAACCTTCGCCGAGGACGAAGTGGAAAGGATTCTAGCTGCAATCAATCCTTTTGAAGGTTTGAGTAATACAGATCCGGGTCCTAGTAATGCTGATTGGGATGAACTAGCAAATCTGAGGAGAAACCAGATCAGAACCGCTTTGCATGGGTTACTGATGACCGAGTACCTTCGGGCTAATGCGGCTCCCCAGGGCCTAATAGTCCGTAATGAACCCTACATTTTCCAACAAGACAAGACATTCAAACGCCATTGGTCATTAATATCATGGCATTGTACTCGTGACTGGTTGGTCCTAATTATAAAAACAGCCACCAGACTAACTCAAGAATTGAAGATCGAAATTCAGAATCTTGAAGTACGTCTGAAAGCGTACATATCCCCCAGTGTCCTCAAAAAACGCCTGGAAGAACTCAACCAAGAAATAACTGAGTTCGAAATGACATTAAAACAAAACAAGTACAACAAACTCAAAAAGGACACGGCACGATTCAGCCATGAACGAGTATATCCTTATACTAGAGACGACTACATTCCTAGGAACCAAGATCAGAATTATGATGGAGACTCATCCGATACTGGCTCGGACAACTCTAATTCCAGCAGAGGCAGCGGCAAACGGTACAATAGAGGGAGAGGTAATTACAATCAACGTCCTTTCTACCCGAGGGGTGGTAGGTGGAATAGCTATCAAGGACCTCCCCCTTATCCTCCATTTGCGTATGGTCCACCCATGATGGGAGGACCTTTTCCACAGTGGATCCCACCTCCACAAGAATATGAATACAACTACCAAACCCCGCAACCTTTTTTAGGGACGCGCCAGGGATCAAGGAGAGGTCGGAACAGGGGTGGATACAACGTCCACTGGTCTACACCAGAGACCGAGACCCCCAGAGTAGCAACAAGGAGCATGACCAACAATATGCCCCCCCAACCGTCAACAAGCAGGAAGTAAATTTAGTGGTCAATCTTACTGACTTGACCCTGACACCTATACAGAGCAAGGTCCTTGAAAGGGGACTAGGCTTTGTACCTACCAATCGGTTTGATAAATTCAGGATTCTTACAGAAATCAATGAATTCATTCGTAAACTGAAATTGAAAATATTTTTCAAAGACCAACCTACCACTGAAGGAAGTAGAAAAGATACAGGACTTCGCAACAAATCCACCTTTATACCCCCTGACTCTACACTTCCTGTAGAAATCCTAGATTTTGAGAAAGCTGTGATGAGAGAAATACAAGACATCTCGACAGGGGATGACAACACTTTTCAAAATACATCAAGGTTGGAAAGGGAGGCAATACGCGAACTATATACAAACCGGGAAATCATAATCAAACCGGCTGATAAAGGGGGAGCAATTGTGTTACAAACTACTGACAAATATGACCAGGAATGTAAGAAACTCCTTGGTGATCGTAGAAATTATGGAGTCCTCCAAGAAGACCCTACGGAATCTATCAGAATCCAAATTGCCACCATGGTTGAGGAAGCCCTTGCCAATGACTGGATTTCAAAGAAAGAGGCTGATTTTCTGATCAACACAAATCCCAGAGTACCATATTTCTACACTATACCAAAAATCCACAAGAATCTCAGGTCCCCCCCAGGTAGACCTATTGTGTCTGGGGTTAATTCCATTCTGGAACCTCTTTCCAGATTTGCGGATGCCTTCCTCCGCCCGTTGGTTCAGGCAACCAGCACCTACTTGCGAGATACTAAAAATGTCCTACAAATACTACAGGATATTGATTTTGACCCTACCAAAAATCTCCTCATGGGCCTCGATGTGGAGAGCCTGTATACTAGTCTCCCACATGAGGAAACATTGCTCATTATCGAGGAAGTACTATTTTCTGCGGCTTGGGAATATCACACACCACGCAACTTGGTGATGGAATGCGTCTCTCTGGCACTCACCAGGAACTTCTTCATGTATGCTGATGACATATATGAACAAAGACACGGGACCAGCATGGGGAGTACATTTGCTCCCAGTCTGGCGGGCCTCTATGTACACCATCTAGAGGCCACCAGGATTCTGAACAACACCAACCCTTTCCTGATGCACATCAAGACCTGGAAAAGGTATATAGACGATGTTCTGGTCATTTGGGAAGGTGATGCAGACTCAACGGAGGCATTCATGCTATGGTTAAATCAACAGAATGCCTTTCTTAAATTCACCCATACAGTTTCAGTCAACAACTTGGTTTTCCTTGACCTTAATATCTACCCAGAGGAGGGCAAATTAAAAACCACTACACACTTTAAAGAAACAGCCAAAAACTGCCTACTACTTTTCGATAGTTTCCACCCCCGCCATTTGAGAGAGAATCTACCGTACGGACAATTCCTCCGTTTACGGAGAAATTGTACTGATACCAATGAGTTCAAGAGACAAGCATCTGAACTACGCCAAAAATTGATCAAACGCAACTATCCTGGAAGAATCATTGACAAGGCCTGCAAAAGGGCCAAGAACAACAATAGAGAAGCGCTCTTAGAAGACAAAGTGGTTACCACAGTTGAAGATAGACCTATCTGTGTAACCACTTACAATACGCACTCAAACCAGGTCTCAAAAATAGTAAACAAACACTGGCGAATCCTCAACAGCTGCCATCTGAACATCACCAAACCGATGTTTGCACACAAGAGGGGCAAGAACCTGAGAGACATGCTTGTCCATACAAGACCAAAGAACACAGCTCGTCCTGCTATGGAGGGTATGTTACCACCTGTACAAGGACATTACCCATGTGGTAATTGCAGTACATGTCATCTTATGAGAAAAAGCAAACATATCCAATTCCGCAATGGTGAGGGGTGGGACCAGAGAAGCTTCACGAATTGCAACAGCAAGAACGTGGTCTACCTGATCACTTGTCCATGCGGTCTTGAATACGTGGGGATGACCACCAGACCCATCAAAATACGAGTGGGTGAACACCGAAGCAATGTCCGATGTGGTAGAAGTACTACCAAAATGTCCAACCACTATATATCCAGTGGTCATGGCGTAGACGATTTGAAGTGGACAGTGATTGAACAACTAGGTGGTGAACATGGTCTGCTTGAGAAAGAACAACGTTGGGTCTTCCGTCTGGGGACCCACATCAATGGATTAAACGACGAAATACCTTGGAACCAATTCCATCTATGATATGTAGACTAAGTTGTCTATGACAATGAGATAAACCCTTCAGCATGTGCCCAGGAGCGTTATGCCCGTGATGTACCTGTACTACCTTTAATTCCAGATATGACAGTTCCCCTACGCTTGGTTAGTACATCGGTGACTGTAACACTCTATTACACATAGTCAGTCTAGTGGTACTTCCCGTGAAACGATAGAAGATCTCATGTCGCCTTATCTACATTTGATACTGTATGCCCACCCGATGACTGTATCTTGATCAATGGGGGCTATTATCATTGTGGAAATGTATATTATCCTTCCTGTGTAATACCCCCGAGACTTTTTTGAACTTGGCATGACCAATCTTAGAAACCATCTTCATGCATTTTACTAAATTTCGGTCTTAGTATTTTATTAGATCCCCTTTGTATGTCTACTATGTTTACTATCGTATTGTATCTCCTGTTTTTTCATTTGGAAACCCGGCCGATATATTTCCGGTTCCGGGTTATAGCTAACAGTGACAGCTGCTGTTTAGTCCTTTTGCGCTGTTTTCTGACCGGACCGGATGACTTCCGGTTCCGGGTCGGGATACACAGAGTGAGCGGGCCAACGCGCAATGGTGCAGTCAGCATATTCGCGCGCCAATTTACCTTAATTGAAGGGACTATTTAATGAACCTTACCCTCTAGCTCAGTATCATCTACGGAGCCGACCGGGGTGGTTATTTTGGCGGGACAATTTCCCAGGGATTCGTAAGTACGGCATAGCCGACAAATGCAGGGAGTTCCTTTCTTCGGACCAGTTCCGTGGCCCTTTCCATTACCGATGGGACTTTTTTCTTGTTCTTCCTTAATTTACCATCTAGATAGCCAAGTTGGCATTCCCCCCACCTGGTCCTGAGCTCATGAAGTAATTTTCTCATTTACAGCAAGTATGTAGGTCTTTCATTCCAGCGTGTTCATTCTGGCATGATTTTCTTTATTACTGGTTAGTGTTAGAACCCAGGAACTTTGTTCCTGTAATAATAGAGTGTGTGTTTTTTGTTATATGTGTGTCTTTCAGTCAGTGTCTATGTATTACACAGTTGCTTCATCACAGATCACGTGACAACGTTATGGATAGCGTTAAGAAGAGAATATTGTTTCACTTCCTTTTCAGTTCACTAAATCACAAATTGATGGATTGATCTTCGATCTACGTGACGCATGTTTTTTTCTTTTAGGTAAATGGACCATATAAGACCTATTTAGGCATTACTAACCATTGGAAGTTATTTTCTTCCCACATTATTCTATTTATTTGGGACACAATACGTTATTTTTTCATTGTAAATACATCACTGTGAGTCTTAGGAAGGGATCCTTAAGGTCCTGAAGAAGAAGCTTGGGGAAGCTTCGAAACATGTCGGCACCATCAGGAGGTCTAGCTCATTGAGGCATACTTTCCTCCTCCCCCCACTATTTTACTAATACCAGCTCATACGGTTTAATAAAGTTCATTCAACCAGAAGAGCCAGGTATTTTTTAACTCACTTTTCCACTCACTCCTGACCCTTCCTCTCACACCTTTGCATCACACATAGTGGTTTCACTTATAACAGTGCTCCCGCGTAGACGTAGGTCGCAGCACGCCCCGTCCCGTAGAGGGGCGGGAAGACCCCTATGATGAAGCATGACACCAAGGGCCCTTTTGGTGTGTGAGGGGTATTTAAACAACTGATTTGTATTCTCCACGGCCGTGGGATACATTTCGTCTTCTTGAGGAATTTTCATAATATACTCAACCTACGGGTGGATCCATATGTTTATGAGTAAATCTGGGAATGCCTCAAGTTCCATGGATGTTGCGTGGAAACACACACAGCAACACCCATGGCACGCCCCTTTAACGCAGAGATATGATTGAAAGGGAAACATATTTACAAGGCCATGAAAAGTCAAGCAGGGTGACTTTACATGGCATTGTAAAAATGGGGAAGCCCATTGCACTGCTGGTGCATCAATAAAAGTAACCCACCGGTGGCACAATGGGCTTGTAAATAAGCCCCCATGTCAGCAAGAGAAAGCATTACATATGTAACTCTGCAAATGTAATCAGGTGTCAGGCCTTGAGATTTCCTTACCAGTATTTCTAGTAAACAAATAAGGGCTTAACTGCTTGAAGTTTTCAATGATTCTTTTGCATACTGCAACTAAACCGTACAAAAAAACACAAACGATGTAATAAACACCAAAACATTATACATGTCAACTAATTCATTGGATTGCAGCACAGTAGAAAGCTAAGAAAAGAAGGGTAGAATAACATAATGAGAAACAGGAGTCAAGCAATAGACTTCAATACCATTGTAATAATGAGCATAGCTGACTACAATGCCAAACATCATAATCTTTCCACAAAGATGGAGGAATTTAGAAACAGTCACTTCACTCAAATCTGTCTTCAAAAATGGTGTTTACTCGTTAGAGGGGATGTATTTACACAGCGAGGATGGCCATTCAGCTACACGGGGTGTACAAACTGGCTGGCAAATATGGCAGTAATGGCCAAGGGTTGCAGTTCTATATCCATATCCATGAGACATTATTACTATATTTATCTATCTTTATAAATACTCTATTTCGCACATAGGCCATAGAAGTTTGACAAAATAAAATACAAACACTGTCTTCATTGATTCACATCACATTGCACTTAATGACTCAAGGTTTAAAATTTGCATAAAAGAAAATAAACCATGAAGCACTTTTCGCAGAAATTACTTGACGAGAAACTGCTGCATCTTCTGGTAAAAACGACACGTTGGCATGACTCAAAGTAGTTAAGTCAGAACATGGTATCAGGTTTGTAATTAAATGACAGGTGCAAATGGCAGCGACATTGTAAACAATAAAAATATATTTGTGTAATAAGTGTTAAGTTGTGGTAAGAGGTTACTGCCAATATATTCCTCATCCTCAGCTGTGTGTAGGCCAACAGCATGTGGGTCCATACAATATGGTTGATATTTATCCTGCGGTCTTTTGGTATTATCAGCACTATCCTAGTGCAGAGGAAATGCCAAAATATCTGAAAACCACTCTTCTGGACAATTGTACCATTCCACCAAGTTTCAAATAGTCCTCAAAGTTGGAAAAACGTCCAAGGTGAATGATTTGCCATTACAACTTAAATCATATCTTTAGTCTGGGTTTATTCTTACAATTTCCTCAATCGATTAGTTGATTTGGTTGAGTAAGGCCTCAGTTGGAAGTGCCTCATAAAACTGCAGCACCCTTGCATAGGTTGGATTTTCCTAACCTGTCAGAGTTTTCCTCAGGGCATGCTGATATAGGGTGAAAGGGTCCAGTGAATACCTGAACATGCGTATAAAGGTGTGGAAAGCATACAAATCCACTTGTTATTCCCCATTGCAATGAACAAGACTTGTAATAAGATCACACCTGCTAAACTGCAAACATGGTATGAGTATTTATAGAGTGTGAAAGTAGGGCCTGTTCTTTGAGGCCAAAGGTGCTAGAAACATTTTTCGACTGGGAGTGCCTATTGTGAAAGGATTAGGGTGTGAAAAATGTAACTGTTACTAAAGGGGGAAATGTATCAAATACCACCATAAGAAAGTATTTATTATGCTTGGTTCAGATACTATGAATCACATAAAGCAAGAAATATGTTCTAGGTTGTTTGAACCCACTTTGTTCCCAGCAAGCGTCATAAGTCAATGAGCCTTGTGTGTCCTCTGCCTGCTCCTGGGCTATTTGAAACTACTTTAAAGTTTACTGTGCAAAGCAGGCAAAACATTTTTTGTTTCTTTATGTGTGTTATAAAATCTTTGATATCCTCCTACCTTTTTCCACTCACTACTGTACCACAGGCAGCCTGTGTTAGACCTGTCAGCCCTTTGGGTGGTCCCTCCTCATTATTATTTATTTTGTCCCCCTTCTGCCTCAAACCCTGTTATAATTTTTCCTTTTTGGGAACCACCAGACTTTTTAGTGTTGATGCAGGGTCAGGGAGCCATTTTCCCTACCCCTGGAACTTCTGTCTGAGGGCCTGAGACACAAAATGGTGGCCCCCCATTGTCACCTGTGACATCACCAGAACCCACTGGAGGTTTCTAGAACCTTCTGTAACATTCTAGAACCCTGTGACAGTGGGAGGCAATTTAGAATGTTGGGAGGCCATCTCAGAGTGGCAGTTGGCAACTGACTGGAGAAGAGAGAGGACAGAGATAGAAGGAGGTCGGAGTAAGGCAGCAGGGGTGGAAACCAGTGCTTGGAGTGGGGTCCAGAAACCCACCCTTGATGCTAGTCCCTACTGACCAAGCCCAGCCTAAAGCCCTGTGTGGGACCAAAGACCAGAAGAACCATCTTAAGAAACTGAACCTTTGAAACAGGCCTTAAAGAGGAAGAACAGCAAGTTCCTGACCTGTTCAGTGGTGTCCTCCTGGAGTCCTGACGTCGAGAAGCCTGGAGACCTGGGGCCTGAGGTAGAGAAGCGGCGCTGACAGAAAGCAGACGTCGTACTCGGAGCCGCCAGAGGTCGAGTGAGGGCGCCGACGGAGGTCGTGGAGAGGCGCCGGAGGTCGATTGGAGATTCACCCGAGGTCGAGGTGAGGGCGCCGACGGAGGTCGTGGAGAGGCGCCGGAGGTCGATTGGAGATTCACCCGAGGTCGAGGTGAGGGCGCCGACGGAGGTCGTGGAGAGGCGCCGGAGGTCGATTGGAGATTCACCCGAGGTCGAGTGAGGGCGCCGACGGAGGTCGTGGAGAGGCGCCGGAGGTCGAGTGGAGATTCACCTGAGGTCGAGGTGAGGGCGCCGACGGAGGTCGTGGAGAGGCGCCGGAGGTCGAGTGGAGATTCACCCGAGGTCGAGGTGAGGCGTCGACGGGGGAGTGAAGTCCGCCCACCGGAGTCACCGGAAACTGAGGTGAAGCGCGCCGGAGGTCGGGAGTGGAGATCGCACTCCGGAGACACCCGGAAGCGGGGAGGCCGTGTCCCTGCGACGCCGGAAGGCGACATCGAGTCGAGACTGCCCAGCGACGTCGAGACGAGGCCACCCAGCGACATCGAGTCGAGACCGCCCAGCGACATCGAGTCGAAGCCGCCTCACGACATCGACACGGCGCCGAGCGGAGCCGACCATCGTGAAAAGGGCAGTAAGTGGTAGAGGGGGCGTCTAAGGCCCCGTGGAGCCCTAAAAGACCATTCTAAGGGCTAGAGGGGTGTTAGAGCCAGCCTGGGAGTGCCAGGGGTGAACTGAGACTGGTGCAGTGACATCTGTGAGGGGCTGTGTAGTTTGGAGGGCCAGATCTTTAGGTTACCCTGGTTCTGCCTCAGCTTAGGCCCAGCCTTGACCAATCTAGGTGGGACACCCCCATGCCATCCAAATGACCACAAGCTGTATATGGGCAAAGTAAGACCAAGATACCTCATGAAAGTGATCTGATCTATACTGTCATTGATTGCTTTTCCTTATTTATTGAGGGTGCTTTATTTATTGTCTTTCACTAATTTATTCCTGCACTGTATTTATTGTCTGACTGTATTTATTTGCCATCTGTATTTATTGCACCTATATTTATTCCTTGCTTATTTATGACCTGCACCTATTTATTGAAATCTTAAAGTCATATTATTTATTTGACCTGCTCTTTTTAAAGGAAAATCCTATTGTATTGTATTTATGTTATGAAACCTGCAACTAAGAGAAAATAAGATAAAGACATATATATTTTCAACTTGACTTCCATAATTTTTACGGTGTAGTGTCGTTTTTGGAACGGATGAACGCATGGTTATTGTGAGGGTGTGACGTACGCTTAACACGGTGCCTGACCCTCAACCGCTCGAGCCAAGCTACCACTGTGCTGGGAACCTGGTGACTGCTAACCCGGTTGCCCGGTTTCCAACATAAAATTGGTGTTCAGCGGTGGGATAGAGCTGTGCTTGCGTCTACTCGACAATAACTGTGGGTAGTCCATAGGCCTACACCGGGAGTTTTCTCCAAGCGGACTTCCTGATTTTGAGTTTTGTTTTTTCCAAATTTACTTCTGGTGGTGGGAGGAGGTATTACAAAAGGTACCCCCCTGCATAGCTTCTGTAAGCAACTGTCTTCTATCCTGAGTGGGCAAAATGGAGTTTGTGTTGGAGGATGTGGAAACTTACACTGTGGCCCAACTCAGAGAGTTTTGTGAGCGAGAGGGGGTGTTTTGTCCCCCAGGTGCAAAGAAGGGTGAGCTCCAGACCAGCTTAAGGGCTTGGGGGGAGGCACGACGAGAAAGTAAGGTTGAGAAGGAGGATAGGGATGGAGAACCTGACCACGAGGGGGCTGGTTTGTACCAACCTGAGGTGGGGAACCTATTAGAGGGGCCCAGAACACTTTCAAGGAAGGGCAGCAATGTCTCTAGTGGCGGCTTATCAGAAGCAGTATTAACTGACCGGAGGGAGCAAAGACAGCTCACATGGGAGTTGGCGAAGCTGGAGAAGGAAAAGGAGGAACGGAGGATGGCTCACGAGTTGAGGCTCAGGGAGATAGATCTCCAGATCCTACGGGTCGGGGCACACACTGTTCCTAATGGTGGCAGCGAAGAGAGAGAAATCACCAGGGAACCCAAACCCTATTTGCCAAAAGACATAGTAGCTAGCTATAGTGCGGGAGATGATATCGCCAAGTGGCTAGCGGCCTATGAGGTCTCTTTAAGAGTCCATGGGGTTCCAGAGAAATATTGGGGAGGGGGATTGTATAAATACATGACCCCCAACCGCTCGAGCCAAGCTACCACTGTGCTGGGAACCTGGTGACTGCTAACCCGGTTGCCCGGTTTCCAACAGCCTGTCACTAGGTTCAGGTTGCAAACTTCACAGACTGGAAAATGTCTACATCTTTGGGGTAAAAGCGGTTATCAAAGGATGGTAACTAATGTTTGGCAGTCTGTGAAAGACCAGCTGATGCTGCTGGAAGAGTCACACTTCAGCTACCTTTATTGCTCTTCCTATACATCGGCCAACTATCATTTCACTGATTACCTCTCGTCTTGATTACTGCAACGCCCTCTACCTCAATATCTCCACTGCATCTCTGAATAAGCTCCAGGTGGTACAGAATGCAGCAGCAAGACTGATTCTTTAAATTCCCAAATTTCAGTCTGCTAGAGAAGGGATCTGTACCCTGCATTGGCTCCCCATTAAGGAGCACATCTCATTTAAGGTCTTAGGCACAGTATTCAAGGCCATGCATAGCAAATGCTCGTCCCAACTCAACTCTTTGTTTCAATGGTATATTCCAGGGAGGACCTTGAGATCATCCATACAGAACAAACTGGTGTCACCCAGATTCCGCAGATCCAGATGGAGTGGCTGCTTCTTCTCTGTCGACACCGCCAAACTCTGGAACACTCTTCCCTTGGCCATCGCCAATGCTAGCTCTCTCCCTGCTTTCAAGAAGCTCCTGAAAACCTGTCTGTTCCCCTCTTAATCTACTGTTGTGCTCTTTCCTCTGTTTTTGTCTGCCTAGCGCCTTGACACCTCCGGGTATAGTGCGCTTTACAAATATTATCCTATCCTATCCTATAGCTGAACCTTATGGTTATTTGTGAGTGCTGCAGTACCTCCAGCGACCCCTAGTCCCAGCGACCCGGTCTATGGCATTTGTAATCAGGCCTTAGTTGAAGAATTTTGAAAAATAAACTACTTTTGTACCACACTTCCATGAACAAATTGGAGCCTTGCAGATTTAATCTATGCTTTTGAAGAGTAGTACAGCATAAGCTTCAATCAGTGGTCAAATATTTGCAATTGACTTCGTATGTAAGAAAGTGCTGATATTTTTCCAAGGAATGTCTTCTCTGTTTCAACTGAGATGTTGTCGAGAGGGTGTCAGAGATGTTTTCGAGAGGGTGTCAGTAAATTTAAATCTGGTCATATCATAAGATTCATGAATGAATTTTGCATATGTCAGTGGCCGTGATTAAGGGATTTTTACTTTTGATCAAAATATAAATTAGGCTGCTTTGCCAATTTTAAGTCTGAGATAATGTTGTATGACTCCTTCAAAATCTTCGAAAAGCAAAAAAGCCAGTTTAATTTAAATCTTCCAGGTAAAATAAAGGTTGATCTCAGTTTCAAAAACCTCATCACAAATTCCTCGACATTAATTTCTTTTTACTATCTTTTTTTTGTGACCAGCACTTTTCTGGGGGTACTGCGGATCATTGCTTTTGGTGACAGGAATACATTAAAGTTCGGTCTGTCCGCATATTTACAAATATATTTGTAGCTTATTTAGAGCCTGATGGCATGCATCAATTAAAATTGTGTTCTCGTGGAATACCTGTTTGCATGGGGCAGTGGCATAACAATAGCCCCCGCAGTCCCTGCACTGTTTAGGGGGCCGGAGATCCAGAATGCACAGGCGGAGGGGGCTGAGAGCTCCAGATTGGTTCATGGCATGGGGGGGCTCTTATGTACCTTGCAGGGGCCCCCCCTCAAGTTTTGTTATGCCACTGTTGCGGGGACTCCAATTATGATGGTGCCAAATTTACTGCACCCTGTAATTACAAGGTGCAATAAAGTTCACACCCTCCCTTAAATTTCAGCACAGCAAATCTCATAGAGTTTAAGAGGGAAAAAGTGCCCAATATTTACAGGGCTTTGTACCAGCAAAGTAATCAATAAAATGTACACCATAAAAGGCTTTCCACTTATGGAAAGCCTTGTCATTGCAGCGTTGTGATTGGGTTAGGGAAGGTAGCATGGCTGCCTGCTTCCTGTTGCTGGAGTTGGCGACAGGAGAGCAGGAGCAGAGACATGGGCCAAAAGGTAAGTTTATGTTTTTTTTAATTTCCCCTGCGCCACACCCGCGCAACACCCCTGTAACACCACCCATTGCCCCCCCTGCAATCCCCCTCCCGCCCCCCTACCGGCGAGCTATGCCGACTGCCACTGAACCATGTTCAAACTTTAATAAAAATCCCAAAAAATGTTTAAAAAATTTGAGAAAAGTGTGAAATTTAGCAAGGAGCCCCTAAACTGTTACGCAAACTGTAAAAGCTCATAGATATGCAAAGGCCTTGGATCGTGCCCCTTGAGGGTGGTAGAGTCCCTGAACTGTAGATGCCTCATGGGACTATCTTACACCCCTAAATTCGTTTCCCTTCTCTGAATTCAGTTTTATGTGGGGTGCAAAATAATCTTTATGTTTTGGGAGGGATTAAATTAAGAATGTTCCACATTCAAGTATAAATTAAATTTTGTAATTCACAGTATTTCACTGTTTTGGGAATTATAACATCATGAAGCAAAAAAATGAATTCAAAGTTCACACATTCGAAAGTTTACTCCTCTGACTACTAGAAATTGTCCTTTTTTTAGAAATTCACTATCCAGAAAGATTACTTCTGAGATCCTTCATAAAGTTCATATTGATGCAGATTTTCGTAAAAAACTTTCGGATTAATTGCTCATTGCAGTGTAACACATTGTTGGTTTTAGCTTTGCTAATGTGTCCAGAAACTGTGACAGTTTTTCACCAAATAGCTTTTTACTTAAAAAAAACTATTTAATTCTCCAATTAATGTCTGAATTCTTGAGCCCCCAAAGGGCAAAGCATGAAGGAATCCCACATTTACTGAACTGGTGAATGAAGTAAAGTATGTACAGTTCATAAAGAAGATAGCAAAAGTGATGAATTTAGAATTCTGCTGGATACTGCCAAAGTAATTGCTCGGCATATTGCAATTATATCTAATTCCTGGCAGTGCCTCAGTTGTGCTGAGCAGCAATGCTTATATCCTAAATTTCCTTTTCCACTTGACATGCTTAAAAAAATCAACGGTTTCTTAGAAATTCATTTGCATTGACTACATGCGGTCTTCATCATGGTAGACATACTTTTTGACCACCTACATCGCTGTCAATCGAGTACCTAGACGACTAAATTACAAAATGGCTCAGTGAGCCTGCTATAGCTGATACCGAGGGAGTTTCACATTTGAAAGCATATAAGCTAGAATCCTCTCATGAGGGGCTAATGGTCTGTCTCTACTTCCCTTTTCCATACTCCCCCTCATGAGACCTCAAATGGTATGCTCATGGTGCTACAAGTTTGTGAATTGCCAGCTATTTCCAACAGGATGGCAGTCTCACAGGAATCTCAAGGCCTGCCATCAGTACAGCCAAATTACAGCCAAATTCTGGTGTACAGAATCCAATGCACTCTTCTGCAGTGTTGTCCAGTAGTCCTTCTCTATTGGTGCTTTGCCATAGTGTTGTCCCAACTCTGAGGGCACAGCCCCCATAGGTTATGATTGACCAGCTGGAGGTGCTTTGTAGTGTGGGCTTCATTTATAAGGTATATAGAGAAAGTATAGCAACATAGCATATTATAAATAAGTGTTCAGGCATTTTCTGATCTCAAGCAATTGTTAATGTTGATTTCTATTCTGGAGACACTCAGAGTTGCACAATTTGTTGGATTCTATGCAGCCTGAGGTTTTCCAGTATGTCTGTATTGCTCTTTTGGTATCCAAGCTAATATACCTGACATCCTTGGCGTGGTATTTCCCCAAACTTTTTGTCTCCACCCCTCCTATTTAGCTGAATTTGTTTCTGTTGGTTTTAGAACTCTCTGCACTTTATCACCATTAACCACTGCTAAATGGGTCGTGCTCTCTCCTTCAAATGTGGTAAAATTTGAATACACTGTATTGTCAGATTTAATTTACTTGTAAGACCCTAGTAAATGGTACTATATGCACCCAGGGCCTGTGAATGAAATGCTATTGGGGTCATCAGCACGTCTTGTGCACCCACTAAAGTAGAACTGTCAAACATGTCTCAGGCCTTCCACTATGGCCTGTGTTTGTAGTTTTAAACTGCCATTTTGACCTGGAAAGATAATCCTTTTGCCAGTCCTAAACCATCCTTTTTAATACTTATAGATTACCCCTAAGGCCGGCCCTAAAGGCTCCAAGGGAAGGGTGAATTGTGTTTAAAAAGTAGGACGTGTACTTACGTTTTAAAAGTCTTGGCACTGAAAAACTCCTAAAGTTGTTTTTCAGTGTTGTAAGGCCTATTTCTCCTCTTGACTATCACTGGTCTGCCTTATTACATTTAATAAGTGCTAGCTTTGGATTGGGAGCAGATATGGTTTTTACACGTTAATGATTTGTAATTTAAAATGCTCTCTAATGGTACAGTCAGATTTTAAATTACAATTGTGAAAATGCCATTTCTGGAAAGATGGCATATTCTTATCATACAATGTGTATCTTCTGACAGTGTCCTATGTCACATGGCTGAGAATTGCTCTGTTGTTGGGTATGTGCGCCTTCCTTGAGCGCTCCCAGGGCACAATGGTATTACAGAAGGAGCCGCAGAAGATTGTGCACCCCCTTCTGTAATATAAATAGCATTGGTGTACGTTACAACATTGCTATCATGAGAGGGTGTTCCCTCATTTGCATGGGGACGTGGCCGTAATTACTTCCCCTGTGCCATATTACCAACGTGGGCGCAGAGGCAAACATGCCTTTGAGAGGGGCACATAATTAAGGTAACTGCTAGGTTGGTTGAGAACCATTACTACCCTTCAAGCACAAAGAGGTTTACTCAGTTTGGTTAGCTCACTATCTACCTGTGAATTTGTTGTCTAGCTACATTGAGGCCCGATAGAGGTCTTCTTTTGACATGACATCATGATATCCACCACCTTGGTGCCAGCCAATCCAAGCAAATCCACTGACCAATGAAATACCCCACATGGCCCCTGCTGCTGCCCTCCCCGTATATGCCCTTTTGCAGCTCTTTAACGCTCTGAATTAAGCTCAACGCATGTCTGGTGAAAGTCTTTTTCCCAACTACCCTATGCCTCAAACACCCATAATGCAGCTCTTTCTGTGCACACCTCTTGATGCAGCCTATCCCCATCTCTGTGCATCGTAAACCTCCTGTATTGGCACAATTCTAACAGCCACTTTGAACCTGAGGGAAAGAAACTATGGTCCATCGATTGTATTTACATCTTCTTGCAGTCATAATAAGACAGACAGATGAAAATGTACAGAGAAACTGTGGATTAAAACATTTCCTTTGTGCTCACATTTTCCTTACTCTGGCCACATTTCTAGCCCAGAATCCACTGTTGATAACACTCAGGGGCATATGTACAAGGGAAGTGGTGGAGTGAGGCGTTAGCCTTCCTGGCTTACGCCTCACTCTGCCATTCCAGGGCTGCACCATATATCTAAGAATATGGTGCAGCCCTGCGTTTCCCCCTGCCCTGGCGTTAAACTTGGCAGACTAGCTCCCTCACAGGCACGCAAGGATGTCTGCGTGCAGGGGAAGATTGTTTATGTGCATGAAGGTCCCCCTTCCTGCACACAAACAATCTTTAAGTGCCACTTTGTAACTTCTATGTGTGCTGCTGAATGCAGCACACACGGCAGTTGCAAAACGGCATGTTTATGTGCAGGGAGGGGGACCTATCTGTACATAAACAATCATTGGCCTTTTGCTGTTTTCATGTGTGCTGCACAATGAAGCACACTTGAAAACAGCAAAAAGGAGGAGAAATGAAACATTTCCCCTTGTTAGGCCAGGGTAAGACCAGGTCTTACCTGGTCTTAAGTCTGGCACTGACTCCTATTTATGCCTCCCTTGCAAATAGGAGGCAGCGTCAGAATTAATGGGTGTTGCGGTGGAACGCCCACAGCAACTCCCATTGCCCTCCCCTTTCACGCTAAGAATAGCGTGAAAGGGGGGCTTCTTTACAAGGCAGTGTTAAGCCACGTTAAGTGCTTAACACTGCTTTGTAAATAAGGCGAGGCACCTATTGTCATCACAACGTCACTGAAAGTGAGGTTGTGATGGCGATAGGGGCTTGTAAATATGACCCTCAGTTGTGGGCATGGAAAGAATATGAGATAAAAATGCAAAAGAGGACTGCATTTTTATCTTATGTTGTCCTCAGGTTCACTACAATTCAAGAAAATTTAAATTACGTGATTGTGTTAAATCAACACTTGTTTCCATCATTACAGATCTGGGTGGCAATAGTGAAATTGTTTTTAGCTGTGTTGACTGTATTTGCCAGACAAAGGAACTCTAATGAGAAATGTGCCTGCCACAGGGTGCATGGATTTACAGGTGGTCACCATAGGTGCCCCCCAGCCCCACAACTGTAGGGCGCGGAGGCAAAGGGGACCTGCTAGGGGCCCTCAAAGTCACTTTCCGACAGCCTTTCCATGTCCGAAAGGCCGTCACGGAAAGGCTGTCGGAAACCGACATCATAATTGCGACGGCGGAAATGCCGTCCTATTGAGATTAGGGCCAGTCTCCAACTGGCTGACGGGCTCCTTGAGCCCATCGGAAGCCAGACGAAATGACTGGCCGGTTTCAATTCTGACCGCCTAGATTGTAATTAGGCTGTCGGAATTGAAACCGTCGATATCAGTCCGAAAGCCTCCGACCTGCTGTAGGAGGCTTTTAGACTGACATCGTAATCGGCCCATTAATGTAATAAGAGTCTAGAGTAAATTTCAAAGCATTTGGTTGTGCCCTGTGGTGTGTTTGCATCTCAATTCACCTGGCACAGAGTATTTGCAAAAGGGCAAATCTGAGGAGAGTGGCTCTCTATAAACTGTTCATGTCATTAGGCCTCTCTACCACTGAGCGAGGGCCTTGACTTATTTAGAGTTTGGTGCAAACTGAAAATCCTTCAATGTATGGTGGAAACTCTAAACATGAAGCAGAATCCACCAGAAGAATTTTGTCTACTTTAGTATTATTATTGTGGATGAATTTCAGCCCCTTTCTATTTTATATATGTCCCAATATACATTTGAAATCAATGAACCCCTATCTTAAAGTAAGAATCAGCTGGGCCATATAGTTTTATATGCTACTACCTATTGTTGACGGAAAAAGCGTGGATATTTTGCAATATTTAGCAACCCCTCAAAGCCATGCCATGGAGTCTTCGCCATCCTCACATCTGTATGAGCTGCAGTGTCTAATGCTGCTCTGCAACATTCTGCTCATGTGGGAGGTAGCTACCCAACGCTTCTACCTCATTTCCAAACCACAAAAACAGCATCCAGTTTTCCAACTTAGGTGGAACTGCAACTTTCAAACATTCACCAGAATCGAAGTTGGGAACTCAACGAAAGTTGGAGGCCTCCAGTGACCTTTTGAGGCCATGAAACACTATATATATAGTACATACAGAGCACTTACTTTCTGAACAATCCAGAAAGCGCTTTAGGCCTTGCAAGGAGCATGCAAGGCCCAATATAAATGACTATACATTGTTATGCAACAAAATAAGAAAGGTTGTATGATGTTATATCACAATTTCCTGTTGGCGCCAGAATGGACTTATGTCATATGCACATTGTTTAGGATTTGGCTGCTCCTACTGATGAAACACAGAGCTATCAGTTATGTGTCATTCATAATGATTGATTCCAGGCACTTCTAAAAGCACCTGTAGCAAGTTAACAGTGCCCATTAAAACATCTGGGTTACTTGTTCTTTAAAGACAATCCTACCTTTTCATGTACAGTTGCTGCTAGGAAGGCTCCATAGTGTGCAAATGGATGTATTTCTGAAGGCAGTGAGAAGTCTGTGCATTGCAATTCCAATCTTAATAGGAAACTGAGTGGGTTAATATGCCTACTGTGGGTAACTGCTGGTGTAGATTGTAATGTGGTGGACCCTTATGGAATAACATGGATATTGCTAAGCAGGATTGAGGTGCACAGAGAGAGCATTCTTGATCCTAACGCTGGCATAACAAGGTCTGGATTGACATGCAATGGCACTGCTTTCTGCAGATTCCAGAAGTGGGATATCAGGTGGTTCACCAGAGATGCTATGGCAGAGCTGTGTGCTGGAAACAGAAACAGCAGGTGCTCTGCAGACAAGGTCTGAACTGTACTAGTAAAGCTGTGAATTCCACAACTTAAAATAGCAAGGCTCTTCTGTAGTAGGATTAAGGTGCACAGAAAATCATGCTTGGGTATCTGCCTGGCATCTTGAGGGTGCTTCTAGAAAGGATCAAGGCACCCTGCTAACTGTACGCAAGTCCTAATGTTGGCATAACACAGTGTACTTCGGTCCATCACTTGCGCTGCACTGCCATAGAGCATGATTAACGTACATAGGCAGAGTGGTGTGCCTGGTATTGTGGCATTTCAATAGTGTGACAGGACTGTCAGCTGGGTAGAGTTTGGGAGGTAATTCAGTCTGGGCTCTTGACAATTCTCTTGTATGCTGCGCAACTGTAGCCTCCCTACCTTTCCAGGCAATCCACTTTGCCAGACTGCCCTTTTTCTCATGAATCCTGGCCGCGTCACAGTGCAACTGTCATGTTAAATTGGTAATTTCCTTGCCTGCTACAGCCTCGCTGATCCTTTTTATACAGGTCAACCACCATCCCAATACCCTGTGGTCTAATTATAGATACTGAGTCAGTCCCACTGCCATTAGTCAGACTTTTTCTTCCCATCAGGGCTTGAAGATGAAGGCCATAATTCTTACTGTGCCTGTAACTCAGGGACAACTTGCTCGCTTCATCCCAGAACCAGTGCTTGATGTCCAGTTGAGGCCCCCGCTCCAAAATGACTTCTGTTTTGCCCTGTTAGATTTTAGAAAGACCAAAAACCTACTCTCATGCGCCTTTCGGAGGCATTGTGAAGCTGGCATTGAAATGTGTATGTACCTGGTGGATTGTAACACAGGAGTCAAAATGTGTGTTTAACTGAACCATTGAGAAAACTGGTAAGCTTTCACATTAAGCCAACAAATAAGTCAAGCTCTGGTATATTTGATCAACACTGCTCGTTAGTAAGCATATGATTCATTATATTAGGGGCAGCATGAAGTAATGTTTCAGCAACACTGTGATAGTGTTCGAATATTTATGCATCTCTCCTGTGTCTGAAAGATGGAGAGAGATAGTTCTGCTTTTTAAGGTTTGAGGCCCTTGCAGCAATTATTTTTGGTCCACTGAGAAGTGGGAACCTATGGAACGATGTGTTTTCTAGGGTAGGCAGAAGACAAGATAGTCCTGCTTAAAAGGTAGTGCAGGCTATAGCAAAATTGCTTGTATTATAGCTGTCCATTCTATATCTGCTTTGTGTGATAAGGGAAGCTTGTTCTACTGTTTCATTAGCTATGCCTGTCTGGGGCCATCAAGGAAGCCTACTGTTATACAGCCCATACTGTGATTGATGTGTGCGTGAAGGAATCTTCCAGCTGTAATGACATATGCCGCTATGTCTGTATATGATGTCTGGCCCGGGGAATGTGATTTCTTCATCTCTAACTTATCATGGTAGTTGTCATATTAGTGTAGGTGTGGTGAGTATAATAGACATACAGGAGCTTATTTAAAAGCCCCTTGCCCCGCCAATACGTCACACTTTCCCCTATTAAAAGTGATGAATCCGTGGTGCAAGAGGCTTGCAAATAATCTCTACCCCAAGACGCCTTTGGGCATTCGTGCGCTCTACAAGTTTAAAAATCAAATCAAATCAAATCCATTTAGCACCGTTTTTGTTATATGTTAATATTGAATTTATTGTTTCATTTTGCACGGATTCTGGTGTTTGTTCAGTGATATCATCAGAGTCAAACGTCACAAACTTCGCCTTCTGTGCTGCAGTAGGCCTAATGCTGCATGATGTCCCTTCCTTTGATGTCATAGCGGGTCAAAGGGCATGTGATGCCATTTAAACTACCCCTAACATTTTGATGAATTGATATCCATGATGCAACTCCCCACATGCAACTCCACCCCAATTTACTCTACTGTACTCTATGACACACAACTCCACACTACTCCACTACTCACCTCTACGCCACACTGCATCACAATATGTCACTCAACTCTATGCCACTTTATGCCACTCAAGTCTACTACACTCTACGACACTCCACTCTACTAAAAGACATGCCACTCACTGTACGATACGCCACTCTACTCTACTTTACAACTCCAGTCTATGACACTCCACGCTACCCCACTCACCACCATGCCACTCCACTCGACAACATAGCACTCCACTCTACAAAAGGCCACTGCACTCTGTGTTATGCCACTCCACTCTACGCCACTCCACTCCGAGACACTCTACGACACGTCACTCCATAACACTCCTCTCCACTCCACTCTACGACATGCCACTCCACTCTATGCCACTCCTCTCCACTCTCCTCTCCTCTATGACACACCACTCTACTCTATGACAGGCCATTATTCTCTACGACAGGCCACTCTATTCTGCGACATGCAACTCCACTCTATGCCCCTCCACTGTAAGACACTCTACGACATGCCACTCTATAACACTCCATTCAACTATACGATACATAGCTCCACTGTACGCCACTCCACTCAACACATTTGACTCCACTCTATGCCGCTCCACTCTACCCACTCTATGACACTCTACAACATGGCAATCAACTCCCCTCTGCGACACGCCACTCCACTCCATGACATGCCACTCCACTCTACAACGCACCACTCCACTCCACCTTATTTCACTCCTCTCCATGCAACTCCACTCTATGCTACTCCCCTCTACTCAGCTCTATGACAATCTACTCCACTCCACAACACTCTACACCCTTTCACTCTACCATACTATACTCAACTCTTCAACACTCCACTCCACTCTATTGCACTCTGTTGCACTCTACAACACTCTACTTCACTCTGTGACACCCTACGCAACTTCCCTTACACCACTTTACTCCACTGTACTCTATGACACTCTACTCCACAAAAAAAAACTCTACTCCACTCTACATCACTCTACTCTATGCCACTCTATGCCACTAGACTCTACAACACTATAAGACACACCACTCCACTCTACAACATGCTAATACACTATACGCCAATCCACTCTACGCCCCTCTCCTCTAAGACACTCTACAGCATGTCATTCTATGGCATGTCACTCCACTCTACTCTACGATATGCCACTCCACTGTATGCCACACCACTCCTCTCTGCAACACCCCATTCCCTTCTACGACACTCTGTGCCACTCCACTCCACTTGTCAATATGCCAATCCACTCTACCACAGGCCACTGCACTATACTGCATGCCACTCCACTATTAGACACTCTATGGCACGCCACTGCACTCTGCTCTGCAATGTGCCGTTCCACTGAATGCAACTCCACTCTACGACAGGCCACTCCATGAGACACCACCCCACTCCACTGTCTGACACAGCAATCCACTCTATGACATGGCACTACACTATGACACTCTACTCTATGACATGCCGCTCCACTCTAGAACCCTCCACTGTAAGATACTCTATAACACGCCTCTCTATAATACGTTACTCCAGTCCACTCCACTCTAGTGTATGAAAACATACCGTACTCTACTTTATGCCACTCTACAACATTCTACTCAATGCCACTCCACTCTATGACACACCACTCCACTCTACGACACACTATGCCACTCTACGACATGCCACTCCACACTATGCCTCTCAACTCTAAGAACCTGTATGACATGTGTTTCTATGAGATGCCATTCCACTCTCCTCTACCACATACCACTCCACTCTACTCTACGACACTCCACTCTAGGCCACCTCACTCTATGCCAATCCAGTCTACGCCACTCCGCTCTATGTCACTCCACTCAAAGCCACAACGCTCTATGCTCTCCACTCTATGCCACTCCACTCTACGATAGTCTACTCCCCTTTATGCCACTCTACAGCACTGTGATCATTGACTCTCCACTCGCAACACTTCATTCAACTTGCACTGGATGACACTCCTCTCTATACCACTGCATTCTAGGACACTCCACTCCACACTCCACTCCACTCTACGATACTCGACCCCACTCTTATGCCACTCCACTCTATAACACTGCACTCCACTCGAAATACAATTACTGTAGTAGTCTATTATTCACTTCTTAACATCTACTTTCAGCCACCAGAGGCACACTTTTAACTTACCATTGGAAATGGCCCTCCTATGGTGCTTTCCCTCGACTTTGTGCTTTTCTCTGTCCCAGTTTTCCATTGCTCTGGATGCAAGCCCTAGGACTTTGCACTCGTTTGACACTACTATTCAGTGCCAAAGCTCTGTGCTCGTCATATACATACTGGTGATTGGTGTATACATGATTGGCTGATTAAAGTTAACTGTAAGTCCCTTGTCTAGGGGTAAGACATATAACCAGGGCATGTACCTCGCATTCTCCTCTGTGAGCCTGCATCACTAGTTGTGCATCCACAGAGGTAGCTTATCGATTGTGTCACAGATTTGCCTTGGGGGTGTGTGTGCACAGATTACCGTTACTCTGCTTGGCATTTAAAAAGTTATGTGCCAAGATTCTGCATGTCTCTTTCTAAATCAGAGTTCTCCCTGGAGACAGAGTGCAGTGTTGGGAAGTGGTAGGGCACGTGCATGTGTGAGTTACCTGCAAGGGTCGTGAATGGCACTGGATGGTGTTTTCGGTACGACGGGCCGGCTTCTCACATTAGATTAGCATGGGAGAATGTACGGAAAGGCTACTGAGCAGTATTTCCTACAGGCAGAATAGTAGCAGTATAGTGTTTGATATTGATGAGTTTGTAATGGCGAATGACGATTCTCCAATTATCATACAGAGAGAATCTTGATTTCATTAAAGACAACGGAGGCTGACATTATGCAATAACTTTTATTGCTGCCCAAGACAAGCAGCCCTTCAAAGTGTAACCATTACATCACAAATAAAACATTCCAATCAACATAACAATGAGCCGTAGCAACCAGGTATCTTCCTCTTAGAGCTGCGAAAAAAACATATAAAGGACAACTTCTTCACGTTAGACGTCCATTTCTGTCTACAAAGATGAATCTGAAAAAGAGAAAATATCGGTAGCCAAAAAAAGTATGTTGAAGCAAAGAGATAAAATATAAATATAAATATACATATATATCCACCAGGGAGTGGTGGGAGGGATAATGTCAGCCTCCGTTGTCTTTAATGAAATCAAGATTCTCTCTGTATGATAATTGGAGAATCGTCATTTCATTACAAGACCGGAGGCTACATTATGCAAGTTTAAAGCTTTGCAATGCTACGTTGCTTACATGTTCTACAGGTTTAAGATAGAATTTAACAAAAGTGGAAGCATTTGACCAATCTGCTGCTTTAAGGATATCTGAAAGTGAGCCTCCTCCCCAGAAAACCTTGCTGGCCATAGCTCCTCGTGAGGAATGTGCACCAAACTTTGATAGATCTATGCCTGCTTCTGACATAACAGTTCTAACCCATCTAGAGATAGTAGAAGAAGAGACTGCTTTGTAACAAAGAAAATCAGTAACTGTTTTTCATCTATGGGTCTAAAAACACTCATTTTTTGTTCATATACTTTCATGCAACTTACCACACAAAGTTTGGGACAGTCAAAAAAGAAAGGATAGAAAATATTTTCAGACATTGTTTTGGTTCTTTTCCAAATTTCAAAGAGTACACCATCAGGAGAGTAAAATCTATTAGATATTTCTAACGCTTTAACATCTGACACTCGTCTAAAAGAAATAAGGCAAAGTAGAGTAGCTAACTTAATGGAGAGTTGTTTTCTAGAAAGAGAAGAATTATCGGGCCAAGACGTAAAAAGTTCAAACACAAGATTTACATTCCATAAAGAATCATATTTGGCCTTAGGTGGACGTTTGAGTCTTATACCTTTCATCACTCTACGAATTAGGGGGTCAGTACCTATAGAAAAATCATTTAATAAAGAATGTCCTGCAGAAATTGCTGACCTATAACAATTAACTGTCCTATAACAAAGTCCTGATTTAAAGAGGTCCGCCAGAAAGTTTGCTACATCAACTACAGGTGCTTCCACGGGATCCATTTTCCGTTTCAGGCACCAACTACACCATCTTTTCCAAGCCCCAGTGTATCTTTTCCTTGTTCCTGGAGCCCAAGATTCGTCCAAAAGGTCTTTAGCTTCTCCCGAAAGGCCAGAGTATCTTCTAGAACCCCTGAAATCTTCCAGGCAAGAAGGTTAATTTTTTCTTCTAAAAGAAGAGGCTGTACCTGTCCCTCTGGGCCTTGAAGAAGGTCTGAAGTCCCTTGGATAAGATGTGGGATTTCTATTACTAATTCCATCACACTCGGGAACCATACCTGAGAACTCCAGAAGGGGGTAACTAGAACAATGCGGCAACGATCCCTTCGGACTTTCAGGAGTACTCTCTGAATTAGTGAGAAGGGAGGGAAGGCATAACAACCTGGTCTGTCCCATGATTGGAGAAGAGCATCCACTGCAATTGCTAGAGGGTCTGGTCTCCAACTGAAAAAGGAATCTATTTGAAAGGTTAGTCTGCTTGCAAAGAGGTCTATTTCGAAAGGACCCCATAGATTTTGAAGCCTCTTGAAAATTAGAGGATTGAGCTTCCAGTCGCTCGAGTCTCTTAGAAACCTCGAGTTCCAATCCGCTCTTGTGTTCAAGTGACCTGGGATGAATTCTGCTCTTAGGGTAATTTTTTGATTCCAGCAGAAATACCAAATCTTTTTGGTCAGGTCCGCTAGAAGTTTTGACTTGGCTCCCCCTAGACGATTGATATAGGAGACAGCTGTAAAGTTGTCTAGTTTGATAAGGACTACGCTGTTCTTCAGTATTTGTTTGAAGCTCATAAGAGCATTCAAACTGGCCATCATCTCCAGGCAGTTTATATGTAAGGGAAGTTCTTCTTGGGACCACTTCCCTCCAGTCTCTAATTTCCCAAGTCTGGCACCCCAGCCTATATTGCTGGGGTCGGATTCCAATGTGTGGTCCGGGTTGTTCCCGAATATTGTTTTTCCATTCCAACTGTCTAAGTTGTTGCGCCACCATAATAAGTCCTCTCGAGCTTCCGGGGACAGGGGAACAAGGTCTGAATACCAAAGGACTTTCTTCAGACCCGAAGATTTTAGTCTTTGTAAGGCCCTGTAGTGCAAGGGGCCTGGAGAAATTGCCTGAATAGATGAAGATAAGAGACCTACTATCCTTGCAAGTTCTCTCAGGCTGACTGAGTTCTTGGATAGGACATAAGAGACTTCCTTTTTTATCTTTGATAATTTCTTGCTTGGAAGTTGTAATTGGGATAGAGGTGTATTCACTTGGAAACCTAGAAACTCTAAGTTTTGAGAAGGGGTCATAATAGATTTCTCCACATTGATGATGAAACCTAGGCTCTCTAGGAGATCCACGGTCCATTTCATGTGAGTTAGTAGCTCTTCTTTGTTTTGGGACATCAGTAAGATGTCGTCTAGGTAAATAATTAGTCGAACTCCCCTTCTCCTGAGGGAAGAGACCACCGGTCTTAAAATCTTGGTGAAACACCAAGGAGCTGAGGATAGGCCGAAGGGAAGGCAACGAAATTGATAGGTTACATTTTTCCATACAAATCTTATGTATTTTTGAGAGGCTGGATCCATAGGGATCGTAAAATAAGCATCTTTGAGGTCTAGTTTCACTAGCCAGTCTTTCTCTTGGAGGATATCTCTTAGAAGGTGTATACCTTCCATTTTGAAATGTCTGTAAACTAAAAAGGAGTTCAGGTCTTTTAGATTTATAACAGGACGCCATCCCTTGTCTTTCTTTTTTACAAGGAAGATTGTGCTTATAAACCCCTGACTGGTGTCCGAGATGACGAAAATAGCACCTTTGGAAAGCATTTGGGACACTTCTGCGTCTACTAGAGAGGATTGTTCTTGATTCAGGATAAGTTCCCTGGGTATTTGGGTCTGAAAAGGAAGGGAAGTGAAATCTATTTTGAAACCATTCACGGTCTCTAGAACCCATGCGTCGATCGTTAGGGTGGACCAGTTGTGTCTGAAAAGGGATAGTCTTCCCCCTACCTTTGGGAGGGAAGAAAGAGGGGAAGAAGGACTTACCTTGTTGTCCCTGTGCTTGGAACCTTCCACGACTGGAGCCACCTCGAGATCGAGTGTAGCGGCCTCTCTGGGGATAGAAGTTGTTGTTTCCCCTGAAGTATCTCGAGTAACCGCGTTGGTTTGGGTGGTATGAGGACCTAGTAAATCCTCGGCTGGCAGCCGGTCCTCCCCTGTCAGCCCTTCCAAAAACTCTTCCTCCAAACATTCTTCTCATGTTTGATTGTGCTTTGTTAAAAGCTGAGAAGGTTGACACGTAATTTCCCAGTGTTTTAATGAAAGCCTCTCCGAAGAGTAGTCCGTTAGGTTCTCCTTGAGTATCTTTATTTGCTAGATCTCCTAGTTTAGGATTCATCCGCATCAAAATGGCTCTCCGCCTCTCAGAGGTCAGATTTGAGTTAGCATTACCGAGGAGGCAGATTGCACGTTGGCTCCATCCTCGAATAAGTTCGGTATCCATCGGGGTACCGTTTAAGGAGGATTCTTCCGCTAGGTCTAAAATTCTAGCAAGTGGGCCAAGGGTGTCGAGTAATTTATCCTGGCATTGTTTAAGGCATCGCTCTAGGCCCTTGCGAGGATCCCTTCCAGATTTAAATAGAAAGGTGAGTAGTTCAGGGTCTAGATTTGGGGTTAACCCAGCCTTATTATCTAAATAGGGTCTTGGACATTCGGATCTCATTAGGTTTCTGGTGTTTCTTTCTAGAGGTTTTCTAATCCAAAATTTAATGAATTTGGATACATGATCGAGTGGCCACCAGTCTGACCCTCTAGGATGGGTGATTTTAGAGGGATTAAACATTTCGGATCCAGAAGGGTCCATAATTATATTCGACTTGGTAGAGTGTCCAAGATCTTTGTCTAGGTCATCCTCCATTTTTTCTTCAGGGTCAAAGATGTATTCATCGCCCTCATCAAATATGTAATTTGGAGACAGGTAATCATCGTCATCTTCGATGATGTCTATTGTGCCGTGAAGTGCACCTGATCTTATTGTGTCGCGAGGGACACCTCTGCCTTTTGCGCCATTTGGGTCGCTTGTTCTTTTTGTGCCGCTCGGGACACCTTGGTCTTTTGTAGCGCATAGGCTACCAATGGATAAGATCCTGTCATCATGAGAAGAGCAAGTGGCAATGTTAAAATGAGGTTCAATGTGTTTACATTTTTTAATTGCCTTACCGCCTTTTGTTGGAGCGGGGTCATGGTCATGGTCTTCATCTGAAGAAATATTTTGCTCTTCATTAAGGGTAACCCTTTTCCTTTTGGCCAACGCCGCCTCCACAGCTTCTTTTAATGAATTTTTTAACTGTCTCTCGAAAAGGTTCATGAGAGAGGACTCCGTAAGGGGGGATTCATTGGTTAGATGAGAGTCAGACTCACCTTGAGACATAATGTGGAGGTAAACTATTCTTTTTAAATAATATGTTAAGTAAATGTGTTAAAATCAAAAGGCTCTTCTCCCCCTTTTTTTTAAATTTTTTTTTATCTAATAGTTATTCTTAAAAAACCTGTAAATAGAATTGAAACCGCTACGATAAAAAGTATATAACCAGCTGATTTCCTTGTGAGCAGGCGAAAGGAAAAGCTGTTGGCTCGGATGATCGTTTCCATGGAAACGTCAGCGCGAGATCGTAGAAGTATACAGCACAAGGTCTAATTTTCGCTTGCTGGGTCATTAAAAACGAGTCATGTGATGTTGTGGAAGCTCATTCTTGCAAGAGAGTCGCATTGAACGACCCAGGAGTAGCGCGAGCGTCACCACGAGTACGGAGGTAATTTACTTTCAAAAGTAAAACAACGTTATGATCTAGATTGTTTTAAAACAATATTAGTACAGTTTTCAGCTTAAATACTGCCTGATCTGGTCTCGTATGCCAAAACTTGTTGTGAGCGTCTGTAACTAAGGGTGCGCTCGTGTAGAAACGATGTCATTAAAAGGCATAGTAGGAGATAATGTTGCGCGCAAACGATAAAGGCAGACTTAAGGGGATTGACAAAAAAGGAAAAAACAAAAGGAAAGAAGGTAGCCCGACCATAAATTGGAAGGGTGTCAGGAAGGAAAAAACATTAAGTAATCAACTTAAGAGGTTTAAAAACATATATATATTTCTTACCTGAAAGGGTTTAAATATGTCTACAAATATATTTCTTACCTGAAAGGTTTAAATATGTCTACAAATACATTAAAGGTTTATTCTTAATGAAAAAATATAATAAGTATGAGGAGTAGAAAGAAGTTGTACTTAACTGTCCGGTGGGCAGCGAATAAAAGAGGAAGATACCTGGTTGCTACGGCTCATTGTTATGTTGATTGGAATGTTTTATTTGTGATGTAATGGTTACACTTTGAAGGGCTGCATGTCTTGGGCAGCAATAAAAGTTATTGCATAATGTAGCCTCCGGTCTTGTAATGCCTGATCCACTCCTCCGATAGGAGGAGTGGATCAGGCATTATGTATGTGGAAATGTCACTTTTGGGAAAGTGGGTGTTTTGATGCTTGTGACTCTGTGTGCCTGTCTCCATTTCACATCTGGGTGCCCGGGGGACAGCTACATCTGTGCATTCCTGAAAGAAGGCCATAAACAACGGATTCAAGGGAAACTACAAACTTCTGAGGGGTGTCTCTGGGACGGTTACGTGGGGGTGGAATTGGCACCTGCATTCAAAAGGGCAGGGTCTTGGCCCCTATGAAGATAGTGATCAAACCTCCTGGGGTAGGATGACAGACAGGACAACATTTAGAGAGGACCTGTGCCTTTTAAATGTGGCCTTTTGAAATGATTCTATCTTCAAGACCATGGTCTGTATAACTACTGGAGTTTGGCCTCCAAAAGTAGGGATGCATTTGGATTTGGAACCATACTATCCTTGTTCGATGCTGGGATGTTGACATGAGGAATCATTAGGGCAGGGGGACTGCAAGTGGATTATACGCACATTTGTGATGGCATGGAGCTTGTTGTGCTCCAAGAAGGGGACTATCACTTGGTGGATTTTGCCTGGACGTTGCTAGCTTGAAGCTAAGTGCCAACTGTGTGGCCTGGGTCCCTAAGTGCTCTTCAATGGCTGGTTGGCTGACCTCCTTTCCACGAGATCCCAGGGACACAAAGGATCTCACAGTTACCACAAAATCGTAAGGACCGCACTCGGTGTTGCGAAAATGGGTGGAAGTGATTGTTGGTAGGGACAAGGACCACCCTGGTGAACACCATCATCACACTGTGCCAAAAAGATCAGTAGCCACCTGAGGTGCCAGGATGTGAGGAGTTCGAGAAGTGTGGAAGAAGCTTGCAGAATCAGAGGGGCCTGTGCTTGCATCAAGCGGACCCATACTAACTTTCACTCCAGATTGTGTGTTATTTGAGTGGTGTTGGGGGATCTGAGCTGGGAGCTGAGACTGTCTTCGACCTCCAGATCGCAAGGACAACAGTGCGTTGACATTGTGGTTTCCACCTGAGGTTGCTGGCTCCCTCTCCCTGGACCCACTTCGCAAGTACTTTGTTGTGGAGAACATTGTGCTGTGGCCCGAGGGGTTTTGCCGTGCCTTGTGGGCACCTACAGCTGGTTGTTGGGAGCTACGGCAGCTCACAACTCTGCCTGAGGGAAACACATTTCTCCAGACTTGGAAGTGAGTTAGCTTTCTGGGTCACAACCTTTTGTCTACGGATGGATAGCGAGCCTACACTCGTGGAGGTGCCTTGGGGAGCCTGGAGGTCTATTCCGTATGGATGAAACTAAGAAACTGTTTCTTTCCGTTTTAGGTAGTTCGGACTGTCCAGTCAATGGGGTGCCAGCAGGGGCAATGTGTATCGTTGGCTGGTGTAGTTGAGTGACAGAGGGGCTGGGTCACGAGCCATAGTCAAAGAACTGTGACGGCTAGACCATTCTGCTAATGGGAGAGTTCAACACTTGCATATAACTGTAAAGTGTATATACAATGCGTATCTTGTTTTGAGTTCAATAGGTAAGTACGGCAATTGCATATAACTATAAAGTGTATATATAATGTGTAGCTCTTTTTGATTTTAATGTATGTGTAATACAAAGATCAGTGTTTTATACATACCGTGTGGAGTATTTTGGTGGCGTATGCAGTGTGTTGCAGGGGTGGTGTTGTGCCAAAACTTTACACTTGGGCCCTGAGGATAAGCCTGACTGTTTGGTGCCAAGCTACTCAAGGGTGAGCACAGGTTATCAAACATTTTTATGGTACTCATTCTATCTAGAGCAGTGGATTCTTACTGGCTTCGATGAGTCCCAGCCAGCCGGAAAACACTGGTTCTAACATTTACCTTAATCTTACCATTTATCTCTCTAATAATTACAATGTTGTATTGATTCCTGAAAAAAATACAGTTAATATTGCTCTTTCTCTTTTGATACACTTGGTTAGTTCTGAAAGTAACTTAATTTATTTTTTTTATGATTTGTTCTTGAAGTTTCTGACCAAACAAAAAAATAGTCTCAACATGAGACAGGAGTAAAATAAATTAAAACGAATAAACCTAAGGGTGTTAGGAAGGATACTGGTGAGGTGTGACCAGCTCCTGATGCATTATAATGTCCCTCTCTCCCACAACAATCACAGTATGGCAGAGAAGACAATATGTTGCACTACTATCATACTGCCTGGTAATGTCCCCATTCTGTCTCAAAAATTGAATTGGCATCATGGTACCAGGAGCAGGTACTTATGCAGGGCCAGGTGCACCGGCAGGTGCTGCCAGGGCAGATGTAACTGAAGAAGTCAAAGGTGCTACTTAAGCAACAGATGCAGCAAGTGATGGTGGAGTTGCTGACGATGCAGAAGAAGATGACAGGGTTGCAGTAGCTGAAGATGTATTTAGAGCTGAGTCTTTCTGCTTTGGCCTCTTCAATCTACTTCTGACACCTTATTTCAGCACATGCCAACCTGAGTGAATGCTTTGCTCACAGGTATATCCTCATTCCAGTTATGCCAAATTAGTACTTCTTCACGTTCCCATGGGAAATCATTTTGTTGCAGGTTACCAGTTTAGCACTGACCATTTGCCCTCTACGATGCAGTGAAAAATATACCACACAATCAACTCCTTCAGCTTCTTCCTCCACTGGACCTCTTCCTCCTGCTGCAACTTCACCTCTACTTCATCCTGCAGAAAAAATCCAGGATCTTGTTTTTCAGCCATTGCAGATCTCGGACAGTCGCAAAGTGGCTTTAGAAGAAAAAATATTTGCTCTTCCAAGCACCTTTTCAAATCAAATGGAATGGTGATAAGGAGTATTCACTTCCTGTTTCCTACAATTGACTGAGTTCTCAGCCAATTTGCTGTTTTACAAAAGCAAAAGTACCACTGTAGTATCTTCATACTATTGTGGTACCCATGAAGTTCACGAACACAACCTGCAGTTCCAATACTAACACATATAACATATGTATGCATGGTAGCAGGGTGAGTTATAGTTCATCTTAAAGCTTTGTTTTTTTCATTTAATATATATATACATATATATTTATATATACATCAAACCCAAACACAAGCTTAGAATGCCACACAAGTTATGCAAAAAAAAAGGTTAGGAACACTGGGTAGTTCCCAATTTTAGGTGGAGAGCTGCTCTTGTTGGAGTGCATCTACAACACTGACACTCTAAATTTTCCCACCTCAAATGTCTGTTTTTTTAGTAGTGTTTAAGCATAAGATTAGCACAGAGCTATCCACGTCGAGCTAGAAATGTGATGATGTCTTTTGCAGCAAAGTCTTTAACCCGTTTGATGCGTCGGGGGGCCGTCCGAACCACGCCCACTCTTTATTTTGCCCGCATCCCGGCGGAATTTCCGCTGCGGTAAAAGGGTTAAGCATAGGATTAGCCAGTGCCATTCACACTGAGCTTGTGAGTGTTTGGGTTTGACCTATACTGGGTACCCCCTTGTTTCGAGACAAGCTATATTTCTCTGACGACCTCTAATGAGAGTGAGACACATGCCAGGAGATACTTTTATTATTTCCAGGTTGGCTTTGATAGTATTTTACTAATCCAAAGCTGTAATAGTGTGCTTGGAGTGGTAAAAGACTTTTGCCATTTTATAACTGCAGTTACTGCACGGTCGGGGACGAGAACTCATCACATAAAAAGATAGGACAAGCCTATCTTTTTATGCGCAGAGTCTCCACCATGAGTGTAGAGTCACCCCAGTTGCATAATTACTATAAGTAAAATTAAACTCAGAGCTTGTGAAAACCACTAAAATAGTAAGCATACACAAAAGTGCAAGTATGCCTTTGTAAATTAGTCCCTATGCTTCTGTATTGCTTTCTCTGCATTGTGCAACGCAGTGCAGCATCTTAGTTTACGCCTTTAGCCTTCACCTTTGCAAACACAAATTCCAAATGTATGAACAGCAGAGATGGCAAATGAATTAAGTATATCACATAATACTGTCAGTTTTACCACTGCATAATTTAATTTGCACATTACTTTTTCTTGGTCTATGTCAAACAAGTATTTTAAAGACAAAATAGATAAAAACGTTTAGCGTGATGCCTAGCACGCAGCTGCTAAATTGCTTTGCTGAAAGACCAAGAACAAGTAAAACTCATACATTATTTGATGACAAATTTATAACAAATGATTTAAATTTTTTGAAAGTGTCATTTTATATAAAATGTTTTTTGGGGGTTTTTTACACAAGCAAATGTAAAAAGAAATTTAAATTTGCTACTTGACACAGAATTAACAGATCAGATAAACAAACATGCAAATGGGTTCATTGGCAGGATTGACTTCAACGATTTATTATGAAGATACACAAGTGGATTTAATAGTTGTTTTCTTGCAATTCGCTTCTATTTTTATTTATTTATTTATTTATTTTATTTTTAATAAATTGCCACAAAAAGAAGAAGCAAAATATTACATCAGCATTTTCCAATAATAATAAATCGGTAGGCATTTGCAGATCACAGAGGAGCATTGTAGAAGAAAAGAAAAAGAAAAAAAGAAAGAATGAAAGAGAAAGAGAAGGAGGAGAGAGAAGGAAAAAAGAAAGAAAAAAAAGGAAAAAATAAAGGGGACACATTCAATCCTTAATCCCATTGAAGACAGGACCAAACCCTGCAAAGTTTTAGCAGGGATCGGGGCCCTCTAGCTTTAGCTAATGCAGTTTCCATTTCAAAGATCTCCCTCAACAGAGACCAGAATTCATTAATGCTAGTAGAGATGGTTTGAATCCAAGAGTGGGCAATACACAGACGAGCACAAGAAGCGATAATAGAGGCTAAAGGTTTCGTTAGACACCCGGACTCTGAAAATAGCCCCAACAGCAGCTCTTTCCTCAAAACCGGACTATCGTAGCCGACCCAGGTTGCTAGAGTCAGAGCGATATTAGACCAGAAGTCTTTCAGCCTAGGGCATGTGAAGAATATGTGGTGTAAATCGGCAGCATATCCCTGTCATTTGGGGCAGTTTGATTTAGCAGTAGTTAAGTTGTTAGCCCATTTAGAAATTCGCTCAGGGGTATAATAGAGCATAAAAATAATTCTTGGTTGCTGTAGTTTTAGATTGACAGATAGACAGGCTAAATCAATATTTGAAGAGATCCTTGTATTTCCTCCTTTGAAATATCAGAGCCGAAAATCCAACTTAGCTTTGCTGCAATTTGTACGCCATCATCACTCACCGCCCCAATGATTTTTTTATATATTTTGCCTATGGCTCCTCGCCCTCTAGTACCAACAAGTGTAGACAGAATCCCGGATGGATTAGACAACTCTAATAATCCCTCACCATGGATAAAATAGTCCCTAACTTGTAGGTATTTAAAAAAGTAGGTTTGTGAGAGATCAAATTCTTCTTTCAAAGATGAAAAAGTTCGAAAACCCTGATCATCATATAGCTGACCCATCCGCGTTATGCCTTTGAGTTGCCAATCTTTCTCAATCTGGTCATGAAATATACTAGGAAACAAAGGATTTCCCCATAGTAGCGTGTAATAGTGTAAATCGGATATTGCATAAGTCTTGCAGATTTTGCGCCATATTTTGGTGATATCTCTGATTACCTTGAAGCGAACCCACTTAAAATAATTGTGGTCAGATGTTCGATAAAGTAGAAACCCAGCTGATATAAAAACCAACTGGGATTTGTATCAGTTTCTCTAAGTAGACTCTGTAACTGCCTGGTAAATGCTGCCCAGAAGTACAACTTAAAATCAGGGAGGTTGAATCCGTCCTGCACATATGATAGTTTAAGATATCGAATAGCTCTTCTAGCCCATCGGTATCCCCAGATAAAGCTGCCCAGGACACTATCTAGGCGTTTAAAAAAAGAAGATGGTACTTTTAGTGGAAATAGATGCTGAATAAAGGGCTCAATATAAATAACAAACAATAAAGGGGATAAAGGACAACCCTGCCGGTTCCCCCTTTGAACTGAAAAAGAAAAAGAGGAAAGCCCATTGAGTTTGATTGCAGCTGTTGGATGATTATATATTTTCTGTACCGCCGAGATAAGCCTTTGACCGAAGCCTATTTGAGACATAGATATCCATAGTGCTTCCCATGCCACCCAGTCAAAGGCCTTCTCGGCGTCTAACATCAGCATCCCCATCTGTTGGCCTATCAGGCCAGAGACATCGAATGCGGCTATTGCCGTGTTAATGTGGGTGGCGGCATCTCTTCTGGGGACAAAGCCATGCTGCTGCTCTTAGACTACTGTATGAATTACCGGAGCCAGACGAACCGCAAGAATTTTGGAAAAAAGCTTAGCGTCGGCGTTAATCAACGCTATTGGTCGATATCAATCAATCAATCAATCAATCAATCATAGGCATTTATAACGCGCACTACTCACCCGGAGGGTCTCAAGGCGCTTGGGGGGGAGGGGTCCGCTACTGCTCGAACAACCAGGTCTTGAGCTTCTTCCTGAAGGAGAGGTGGTCTTGGGTCAGGCGTAGGTCGGTCGGGAGGGCGTTCCAAGTCTTGGCGGCCAGGTGGGAGAAGGATCTTCCTCCTGTTGTCGCTCTGTGGATGCGGGGGACGGCAGCGGGGGCGTGACTGGTCGAGCGGAGGTGGCGTTTTGGGAGCGTAGAAGTTGAGGCGGCTGTTGAGGTAGGTCGGGCCTTGGTTGTGAAGGGCTTTGTGCGCGTGGGTGAGGAGCCGGAAGGTGATTCTTTTGTTGATCGGGAGCCAGTGCAGGTCTCTCAGGTGTCTGGAGATGTGGCTTCGTCTGGGGACGTCGAGGATGAGTCTCGCCGAGGCGTTCTGGATCCGCTGGAGTCTCTTCTGGAGCTTGGCGGTGGTACCGGCGTAGAGGGCGTTGCCGTAGTCCAGTCGACTGGTGACGAGGGCCTGGGTGACCGTTTTCCTGGTCTCGGTGGGGATCCACCGGAAGATCTTACGTAGCATGCGCAGGATGTTGAAACAGGACGAGGAGACGGCGTTGACTTATCTGGTCATGGAGAGGAAGGAGTCCAGGATGAAGCCCAGGTTGCGTGCGTGGTCTGTCGGTTTGGGTGCGTTGCCCAGGGCGGGGGGCCACCAGGAGTCGTCCCAGGCGGAGGGTGAGGAGCCCAGGATGAGGACTTCCGTCTTGTCTGTGTTCAGTTTCAGGCGGCTGGTCGTCATCCACTCGGCCACGTTTTTCATCCCTTCGTGTAGGTTGGCTCTGGCGGTGGCGGAGTCGTTGGTCAGGGAGAGGATCAGCTGGGTGTCATCGGCGTAGGAGATGATGTTCAGGTTGTGTTGGCGTGCGATGGCCGCAAGGGGGCTCATGTAGACATTGAAGAGGGTGGGGCTGAGCGAGGAGCCCTGAGGGACGCCGCAGATGACTTCCGTGGCTTCTGATCTGAACGGGGGCAGGCGGACTCTCTGTGTCCTTCCGGTGAGGAAGGAGATGATCCATTCCAGTGCCTTCTCCTCGATTCCGACGTTGCTGAGGCGCTGCACTAGGGTGCGGTGGCAGACAGTGTCGAATGCCGCGGAGAGGTCCAGGAGGATGAGGGCCGCTGTTTCTCCGTTGTCCAGCAGGGTTCGGATGTCGTCGGTGGCAGCGATGAGGGCGGTCTCGGTGCTGTGGTTGGCCCGGAAGCCTGACTGGGATGGGTCGAGGGAACCCGTCGTCTCGAGGAAGGCTGCCAGTTGCTTGTTGACGGTCTTCTCGATGACTTTGGCTGGAAACGGGAGGAGCGAGATGGGGCGGTAGTTCTTGAGTTCGGTGGGGTCCGCCGTTGGTTTCTTTAGTAGAGCGCTGAGTTCGGCGTGCTTCCAGCTCTCAGGGAAGGTGGCGGTGTCGAGGGAGGTGTTGATGATGTCCCGCAGGTGGGGTGCGATGACAGCGTCGGCCTTGTTGAAGATGTGGTGAGGGCAGGGGTCGGTTGGGGATCCGGAGTGGATGGAGTTCATCGTGCTGATGGTGTCTTCGAGGTTGATCGGTGTCCAGGCGTTGAGGGTGGTGGTGGGGGGCGTTGGTTTGGTCGTGGGGAGCGTTGGTTGTGTTCTGAAGCTGTTGTGTATGTCAGCGATCTTGTTGTGGAAGTAGGAGGCGAGGGAGTTGCAGAGGTCTTGCGATGGGGTGATGTCGTTGGTTCCGGCGTTGGGGTTGGAGAGCTCTCTGACGATGTTGAAGAGTTCCTTGCTGTTGTGTGCGTTGTTGTCCAGCCGGTCCTTGAATGCTGTTTTCCTGGTGGCGTGGATCAGTTGATGGTGCATTCGGGTGGCGAGCTTGAGAGGGTAGTCATGTTGTCCGGCGTTGGGTCTCTTCTCCAGGCTTTCTCGAGGGCACGGCAGTTCTTCTTGGAGCTCTTGAGTTCGTCGGTGAACCACGGGGCTTTCTTGCTTCCGGGTCTGCTGGGCGGGGTCCTCAGAGGGGCGAGCTCGTCCGCGCAGGTGGAGATCCATTTCGTGAGGTTGTCGGCGGCTTGGCTGGGGTTCGGTGAGCTGGCGGGAGGGTGCTGGCTCAGGGATGCGGCGAGTTGTTCGGTTGTGATCTTGTTCCAGCTTCTTCGTGCAGCCTGTTGCTGGTGGTGGTGGACCGTGGTTCTTTTGAAGGTGAAGTGGATGCAGCTGTGGTCCGTCCAGTGGAGTCCAGTGGCGTGGCTGAAGGAGATGTCTTTGCTGGACGAGAAGACGGCGTCGAGTGTGTGTCCGGCGAGGTGAGTGGGGGTGGTCACCAGCTGCTTGAGTCCGAGGGTGGCGAGGTTGTCAAGCAGGGTGGTGGTGTTGCGGTCGTTGTTGTTCTCCAGGTGGAAGTTGATGTCCCCGAGGAGTATGTAGTTAGCGGAGGGGAGGGCGTGCGGGCTGATGAAGTCGGCGATGTCTTCGCTGACTTGAGTGCGTGGTCCCGGGGGTCGGTAGATCAGGGTGCCTCTGAGGCTGGTCTTGGGGTCGGTGTGGATCTGGAAGTGCAGGTGTTCGGCGGTTGTCAGGGTGTCGTCGGCGTTGGTCGAGATACGGATGGTGTCCCTGTGGATGATGGCGATGCCTCCTCCAGTCTGGTTGTCGCGGTCTCTCCGGATGATCTTGTAGCCCTCTGGGATGGCGATGGCGATGTCGGGCGCTGAGGAGTCGTTCATCCAGGTTTCCGTGAGGAAGGCAACGTCAGGAGCTGTGGTGTCGAGGAGGTTCCAGAGTTGGACGGCGTGTCTGTGGACGGAGCGGGTGTTGAGCAGGATGCACTTGAGGTGGTTGCTGCTGGTGTTCCGTTTGGTGGGTGCTGAAGCAGTGCAGGTCCGGATGCAGGAGAACTTGCAGGACTGGCAGGTGAAGGGTCCGTGGGTGCGTCTCGGAGTGGCTCGGTAGCACCCAGGGGTTCGGCCGGTGTTGAGTTCGTTGAGGGTGGCGGCATCGTAAGTCCGGCGGGTGGGGTGGCCTCTGCGGGGGCCAGGGGTTCTGGCACTGGGCGCGGTCCAGGCACGGACGGGCGCAGACGGGCTTACCTTTGGCGCACCTTCGGCGCTCAATCGGTGCTCCCGCTGCGCGCGTCCGCTGCGCGGTCGCTCTGGGGGCGTCATAAGAGGGGAGCCAGGAGGGAGGGTCTGCGGGGAGGTGGGGAGCGCGGGACCCAATCGGCGGGCGGGGGGGCGGGGTCTCGTTGGTAGCGGCGGGAAACCTGGGGGCTGGGCGGCGGCTCTGAGGTGGCTGGGGCGCCGCTCGGCGGCCCTGTTGCGGCTGGGGCGCCGCTCGGCGGCCCTGTGGCGGCTGGGGCGCCGCTCGGCGGCCCTGTGGCGGCTGGGGCGCCGCTCGGCGGCCCTGTGGTGGCTCAGGCAGCAGGTGGCAGCAGGAGGCTCAGCAGGTAAGGAGCAGGCGGGAGGTGTGGGGGCGACCAGGCCGAGGGCGCAGTGGCATATGAACTTATATCATCAATGGGCTTCCACTTTGGAGGAAAAACGACGATGTTTGATGCGTTCCAAGAAGAAAGAACCTCTTTTCCCAGTATAATAGAGTTACATACCTTAAGGAAGATAGGAATCAGTATATCTTTAAAGGTTTTAAAAAATTCCAATGGGATCTTAGCCTTGCCAACTGGCAAGGCATTCATAGCTTCCTTGCATTCGCTTCGCTTGCATCGATGTCTCCATCCAGTGACTCGGATAACATCGGACTCAAGATTGACATCTGACATTCCTGCAAATAATCCAAGACGATCTGCTCGTCCGGACTACCTGGGCTACTGTATAGATTAGCGTAAAACAGCCCAAATTGTTCGACTATATCAGCAGACCTAGTATATATCAAGCCGTCAACCCCTTTAATCGTTTTTACGTGGGTTATAATAATTATTAGCGACTTTATCTTTTAGCCATCGTTTAAGCTTAGCTCGTGATTCTACAACATGTTGGTATATCAAATGTTCAGCCACGCACTTTGTGGCAATAGCCATAGCGTGCTGACGCTCCAGATCCAGGCAGAGTCGATATAATCCCCATGTGTCTTACGCATCCCCTCCACGTAATCCGAATTGCTAAGGAGATGTCTGGGAAAAGTAAAATCCCTAATTTGTACTTGTATGTTTGACTGTAACTGCGCTATTAACATAACCGGGTTATGATCGGAAGTTATTTTAGGACATTCTACCACCACCAGTGCGTTTTCCAGGATAGAATATTTAGCCAAAATCATATCAATTCTAGAATAGTGTTTCTGAGGAGAAGAAAAAAAAGTGTAACCTGGGACATTGGGGAATAACCTCCTCCAGGAATCTTCCAACTGATGCAAGTAAAGGAGCTCGCATATAGCAGTTCTAGTTTTACACATTCTAGCACGGGCAGAAGTGTTGGTAGTGTCGATCCTCCTATCCAGTATACAATTAAAATCACCCATCACTATCTTATCACCAGACCACTCCAACAGCTCGGAGCTCAAATGATAGATAACATCTGGGCAGTCCGTATTAGGGCCGTAACCCATACATAATGTAACCTTTTGCCCGTAGATCAAAATTTGTGAGATTGCTCACCTCCACTTAGTATTTGCAAGTGAGCGGATAACAGTAGGCTGGCACAGTCTGGATTTTAACAGAGCCACCCCACGAATAGAAACTGTTTGTAACGTACAGACCATAAGATCGTATCCCAAGTGCTTAAAAACTACTCTGTCTTTATAAGCGATATGCGTCTCTGCCAACCCTAGTATATGAGGCTTAAAAGTACGTAGCACTTCCATTACTAACGGTTGTTTCCCCGCCTGATTCAATCCTGCTACATTCCAACACATACACTAAAGTTCCAGCATTGAAAAATATTTAAAAACCGAATCAAGTTATCAGTACCCAAGATAACATACTCCTCTGACTCCTGCTTTGCGCAGATGAAAATGTTTAGACTGTCTAAGCTGTGGCTCCCCCCCCCCCTTCCCAAGGCAATCATCCTTATCGACTCTTCGCCCACCCCCCTCCCAGTTACTAGAAAAAGGAATCTCCTCTTTTCCTGCTGTCCCATGATGACAGCATTGCGGAGACGTTCTCTCGAAACACCCCCCCCTCATCCCCAGTGACCCCCACCATCTCCGACACCATACATCAATCACTCCACTTGACCTATGGAAAACAAGCATACTTATCAAAGAAAACAAAAACAAGAAAAATAAAGAAGTGTCCATTACAGTTTAAAAAAAATAAAAGTCTCTTTTCACGGAAACAACTTCTCTTATAACTGCTACCATAGAATTAAGACTATAATTCGTTACTTGCTGACTAATTGCCATTTAAACCGTGCTTGTTTAGCGTCCTGCTCGTTGGAAAAAAAATGTTGTCTGCCATCCTCTGTTACTTTCAGACGTGCCGGCTCTTGTAAGAACACCTGCGAACAGACAGTTTTGAAGGGATCCATAAGTTGGCGAAGCTTCCACCGCCTGTCCATTGTCGCCTTGCATAAATCAGAGCGCACAAAAATAGACATTGTATCTACCTTGACTGGAGCTCCAGGACGCGCCTTAAAGTATATTGCTTGACGTAATAGAAAATTACCCAGGAACACCAGAATCGGTCTGGCAAAGTTGGTTTTGGATTGGTTACCCTGGGAGGCTGGGATTGACAGGGGTAGTCAATTAGCTTCTATTGAATTTATTAACGTGATTATTTTCAGATATATAAGGCATGGTTTGTCTAACATTTTGGCTGCATATTTTCTGTAACTCTCAGTTTGGAAAAGGCTTCCTACTTGCTTAATAACACATCATTGTTCACTGGACAAAATAAAACCTTGACTTAGATTGCTGAAAAAATGTCACTTTATAACAGGAAGAATCAAAACTCTAAAAGGGAACCCACCCCACTTCACAGAAGGACCATTCGACTAGACTGTCTTACCCCACATCTCATTGGCTATTCAACTAAGTTCCATAAGGTTTGCTGACTGTGGTGTCCCCAAAATGATACCTTAACATTCGAATCATAAACTCTCTTTTAGCTGCAGAATATTCTGTAAGGTGACCACCTCCTTACAGGTCACCATGAACACTATTTCTAGTCCTAAACTTTAGTGTGATCACCTAATGCATTGCAGGTCTAATCAAAGTAACACATTTGAAAAAAATGATTTGTAGCTGAACGTTCAGGACTGAAGTCAGTGTCTGTAATGGCCTGGAGTGAGGTGGTCACCATTGATGCATGGCTTGACCTCTTCCAGATCTTCAGTGTAACCTTTTACACCTAATAAAGTAAAGATCATACTGGATCTTTGGATAGACTGTTCCCATGCTTGACTACGAAAAGGAAGACGAGGTGGGGCAGCATTAATCCACAACAAGCACCTCACAAGGTCTGACCTTCCTGATGCCCGTAGCCTTGAGTATGACCTGTAAGCTAACTAATCAGTCCTAACAGATCTTTCATCATAGCAGTTAGGCAGGGAAGAGGGACATGTGGTAAATTATAACAAGTTGGATGGGGGAAGGAGTTTTTGATGGAGTTAAGGAAATCTGTGTTGTAAATGTCTCTCTATAACTCATTCTACCATGGCCAACGAATCCATGGCATCAACGTTCAAGAGTATATACAACCTGTAGAGGTAGTAGCTGTAAATTACAGAGTTTTTCAGTTTGGGGTTTCAAGTGACATCATAGAAACCTATTCCTTCACTATCATTCTCTACAATGTCACTAATAACCCTATGGTACAAATGATACTCGTGATTGACAATTATCCTTCTGTACATCTGATACATTGTGCGTATTTATTTTTGCTCATTTTATCTATTTTGTTACTTGTTTGCTTTGAGTTTTGTGAACAAACTAGATATATCCTGATTTATTTAATCCATAAATGTACACAGATAGTTGACTGTTGTGTTTTAATGCAGTAGTTACCCATATATGATATATGATACATAGGTATACTCATATTAAGACGTAAATATTTTTTAACTCCCATACCTGTCAATGTGCAGAGCTGTTGGCCTAGTAGTCTGGGTGACATTATTGACAATCACTCAAAAACTTAACTTCTTACTTATATTTAAATATAAATACAAACAGGGATTTTCTGTCTTTGACTTTATTACCTGTAAAAATCAGAAAAAATGGAAAACCGGGCGCTCGAGTTATAAAGTGCAAAGGGTGTCACAGCTAAAAGTGCAATTACAAAAATTGAGAGCAGTGATGGGCTGGTGTGAAAATTAACCCAAAAACAATATTGATAAACAGAGAGTTATTTTGTCAGTGGTGTAAATGCTAATACAAAAGCACCCCACTATAAATAACCCAGGTGTCAGTTGTGTTTTGGTACCTGATTATGGTGTGGAAAAGAGGGGACAATGTGAGTAAAAGTTAGTTGAACCATTATGTGTGCATTACTAACTCATTTTTATGTCTGGCTTTAAAGCAGTGATGTTTCCTTGCCTGCTGTTCCCAATTTCTTTAATCCCTTACCTGCTGGGCGTATTTGTGTCCTGTCTTTCCAACATACTGGGGATTCTAATGGTACCCAAAGTTTGTGGATTCACCCTGGAGGGGACTGAGAAAATATGCAAAATATAGCTACATTTTGAGTTTTTTGAGAAAAATAGAAAAAAGTGCTCTGGATAAAAGTGGCTGTTTTTTTCCCTAGAAATGTCAGCAATGAGTAGTTCACCGTCTTCCCAACTTTAAGGAACATGCAGAGCTGAATAAAAAAAAAAAATACCACAGTTTTGGCATTTTTCAAAGAGGTAGCTCATTTTTACTAGTTTTTGTGACCTCAACCTACTTCCAGTTTGTGGTGAAAACCAGTGTGAAACCAGCAAGGGTTCGTATGTTTAGATATCCCAAGATTTTCCCAAAGAAACTAAAGGCCAGATTTAGATCTTGGCGAACATGTTACTCCGCCACAACAGTGACACATACCCGTCTGCTGGAACATAAATCCCATTATACCCTATGGGATTTATATTTCAGCAGGCGGTATAACCGTCGCCATTGTGATGGAGTAACACATTCACCAAGATCTAAATCAGGCACTAAGGGCCTTATTTACAAGCCCCTTTGCACCGCTGGTGCGTCACTTTTTCCCATATTAAAAGTGACACACCAGCGACACAAAGGGTTTGTAAATATGCCCCTAAGTGTTGAAATCAAGAAATATTGAAAATTAGTAGGCCTGGGCGGCAAATTCCGTTCCGTTCGCGGAATTTGCGGAATTTGGGTAATTTCGCGTTCCGCGGAGAACGCGAAATTGCCCAAAATTCCGCTTTCCGCGACTTCGTGAAATTTTTGCTTGTTCACGTTCTCAAAATGCGTGTTCGCGAGATATTTCTCCCCGAGCACGCAAACAGCGATTGTGAACAGGAAAAAAGCATCGCGAACAAGCAATTCCGCGTGTTCGCGGAATTTCTGCGTGTTCGCGGAGATTTTTTTACCGTTTCGCGGAGATTTGCGTAACGCGATTACGCAAATTCCGCCCACCCCTAAAAATTAGTAGGGAAAAACGGCCATTTGTGACAGCGTTATCATTTGTAATTTTTTGTCACAATGGACAATTTACAAAACCAATATTCCATTACATACAATAGGGTTTGTAGGTTCTCCAAGAACCCAAGATACCCGGGGACAACAGCTGATCTGCACTGGACAATGTTTTTTCTCTCTGTACTCAGTATACACTAATGCATATGGTGAAATATGTAGAGTGAGAAATGAGTACAAAGGAAACCTATGTATTTCTGAAATGGGCACAAGATACAGAGTTTAGGAGCAGTGGATATTTCTACATCTCTAACTTTGTTGGTACCTGTACTCGAATATGATTTAGAGGGTATTTTTCAAAATATCTTCTTTCTTACACACTGGCTTACATTTGAAAGGCACACATGCAGTGAAATACTTCTTGTGTGGATAGGCCTAGTACCCGCAACAGGAAACGGCCCACTGCACTGCACATTTTTCCACTGAAACCGTACTGTGAGTTATCACACATTAAACTCCTTATCTCATTAATGGCTTTCATGCATAAAACAAGAATTCATGGCTTTGTTCTGCACTGCTGCAGTCTTTTTCAACCCATTAGTCAGGATTCAAATGCAAGACAGACCAATTGGAATAGTTAATTCTTGTTCTACCTTCTGCACCTACTACACGTGTAGCTGGTGGTAATAGTTTGCGCAAAGCACTAACAAACTTAATACGTGCCCAACTCTTAATCAATGGTAATGTAAAAACATGCACAAATGTTCCCTAGTGCTATTTTTGAACGATACTAATAATAAGGTCAAACCGCAAACCAGAAAGTTAAAAGACTCACACTTACCTTCCAACACTAAAATAATACACAATTCCCACATAATTTACGAGTAATGCGAAAAGGTAAATTGTATGTCCCAGTCTGACATTTCATTTTATTCTGACCATTTTGATTGGAATCACGAATAACACTTTAGGAAAATTCAGAATCTGACAAAATATAGGGTTGGCAAAATACCAATTCCTTTCAGTCAGTTATTGCCCAACTTTCAGACACTCTCCATCAGAGATTTAGCACTTGAAGAAAATGGAAAGCAGGGACTGTTCCCATGGAGAGGACAGCTCAATCTTTTTTATCAAAAGAATTTAAAAGAAGTTTTCATTTTATGTTATCTACCTGTTAGCAAGTTGACTCGTGGTCTGTGATATTCAATGTAAGTAAATAATACTGCTTCCTAATTGGTTGTCAGATCAGGAGAAAATATATAAAAGGACCTTTATATATGCTGGATAGTAATGGCTGACCTGCTTGATTGGATGGAAATGTAATACAAGGGATACATTTGTTTTTGTACACTTGTGGAAGAAGTTTTCTTCATTTCATTTAATTTTTTTTTTAATTTTATATTTTTGTGTATTACATACTACTTTAAATGTCTTACAAAAATATTTCTAACCCCCTTGTAAGAATTGATTGATCACTCTTTGTTGCCTTCCTACCCTCCATTCCCAATCACAGATTGGTAATGTTTACTGCTTAAGAAAATATAAGATCTTCAGTACTGAAACATATCTGTGCACATTTTCCAGGCTCTAAAGGTCACTGAGAAAGCCTCAATCTGTAGCATCGAACAGGCTCAGTAGTTACAGTCAGGTTCTGAGTCCTTTTGAGAAATGGCCACTTAAGAGCCTCTTTTGGAGATTTCAGTCAAGATCTACTCAACCACAAAGTGGATGCAAGGGTTTTTTTTCGCATTATGGAATCACCAATATGCTGGATAGTAATGGCTGACCTGCTTGTTTGGATGGAAATGTAATACAAGGGATACATTTGTTTTTGTACACTTGTGGAAGAAGTTTTCTTCATTTCATTTAATTTTTTATTTTATTTTATATTTTTGTGTATTACATACTACTTTAAATGTCTTACAAAAATATTTCTAACCCCCTTGTAAGAATTGATTGATCACTCTTTGTTGCCTTCCTACCCTCCATTCCCAATCACAGATTGGTAATGTTTACTGCTTAAGAAAATATAAGATCTTCAGTACTGAAACATATCTGTGCACATTTTCCAGGCTCTAAAGGTCACTGAGAAAGCCTCAATCTGTAGCATCGAACAGGCTCAGTAGTTACAGTCAGGTTCTGAGTCCTTTTGAGAAATGGCCACTTAAGAGCCTCTTTTGGAGATTTCAGTCAAGATCTACTCAACCACAAAGTGGATGCAAGGGTTTTTTTTTCGCATTATGGAATCACCAAAGATAAAGAAGGTTAAAGGACCCTAACACAAAAATCCTTTCAGTGAGTTTATTTAGAGCTGCCCTGGGTTAATAGAAATTAGAACAATTATGGTATCTGGGGTACTCACTCGACCATCAAGTATTATTGCCGATATGTTTCAGCTACTTCTGTAAGCCCCAAAGGGTCCGTGGCCTTCATCAGAGCATATAAGTCTCTGTTTTTAAAAAAAAATCTGATCTATAGTTCTTAGATCCTAGTGTCAGGATGAAATGACATATAACATAAATATGTTAAGACACACACAACAAAAGTATAAATTTTGAATATGCAACTCGCTTAGTAAAGGCTTTTTGCATCAGGAATTCTCTGGAGGTATAAAAACAAGCAATGAGCCATATTTAAACATAATTTCCAACCTCAGCTGTTCCCAGAGAGGGACATAATTCATTCACCGTGTGTTTATAGCAGAGCAAACAGTGAGACACTGCACACAAAGTGAGATGCACAATGTAAACAGATAGCGTTTCACTGATCCCTTGATGCTTATCCTGTAAGTAAGGGTAATTTTACAAACATGTGGATTGTGGGGGTGAGTTTCCCAACAGTCAGACACAGTGGATAGCAAAGATTCAAATGATTAGCTCTATTACCGCAGTGATGTGGCTAGCTTAAAATGTTCAAATGAAATGTGACGATCTAAAGACAGCACATGAGATTTGGTTACAATATATTCTGTCAGGAGACAAATTAGTCTCGTGTGGCTAGCATTTTCTTTACCAATATCGCTCGATCTGTAATTAAGCCAGTTACAATAATAGTCAATTAAGATAACTAAATAGTAAAAGTAGCAGAGTTACATATATCGCCACCCCATAGTTTTTCCAAAAGAGCCTCTCAATGAGGTAATAATTACGTCATCAAGGGACAAATGCCACTGGTCTATGCCCAACAATCCTGCTGCTGACATAAACCTGTCCCCTCTGTTTTAGTATTGACCGGTAATTCATGTGACCTCTCTCTTCCAATATTAGTCATATTTGCAGGTGATTAAGATCCCTTCCTCTGCTCCTCTCTCTTCTTTTTGTTCTCCAAAAATAAATGTGTATTTCAACCTACATTTCTGATTTAAAAGCATCCTCTAGATATGTGGGTTAGGAAACTGCGCCGGTAGTTGAACTTGTCACCTTCCCTGTAGCAATCCCCCTTCCTACCCCTGTCTCCCACCATTTTCTACTTATCTTTTACCTGAACCATAATATTACTTATTTGTTGTGTTTAGCTGCATTCTTAACTTCTCTCTGAGCTCTTAATGGTGCAGAGCATCTAGCTCCCTAATGTCTTTTTCTGCTCACTTCTGCCTCCCCAGTTTTCTGGTGGTTGCTCCCTTCGATTGTTAACTGGAGATGGTCCTCTGTTGTTGTTTTGTCTATCTTCTGGTCTTGAATCCTCTGTTGTCCCGAAGGTTGGTTCTCCTTCCTCTAATGCTTTTATTGTACTTGTTTTCCCTGCCAAAGTGAACACCAGTACAAGGGTGAAGGCACATCTGCATTTAAGCTATTTCTCAGCTCTTGGGTAATTTCTTGACTCGCCCTTCTTTTGTTGAGAGTATTTTGTGAAAGCAACATGCACTCATCGAACTCTGTGGCCTCTCTGCGCCTCGCCACTGTTAGTATCTAGTCCTTAATTCTTAATTATACAAGCTTGGTCAGGACATCCTATGGTCTAGCTCTTGGATCTGGCAAAAATAGCCCAACTCTGTGTGTCCATACAATTGCTATGTCGTCCTGATTGCTTTCTCCCAGAACATATTGGAACAATGATCCCTGCTCTACATGGATTCTCTCTTGTTTTTAATTCTTATGCTATTTCTACAGGATCTAAACTCAGAGTCATCAAATGTGTCCTTATATTTGTTTCATTCTTCTGTGAGACCTACCACAGTTACCCTTGTTTCGTTCATCATACTTTCCAGGGCGTTTATATCGTCCTCATTCACAATCACTCGGTGTCCTATTGCTTGGATATCTCTTGAGAGTTCCTTTAGAGTGGTTTTTATTCCCCCGTGCAGCTTGGAGTTGGACAGCCAGTGTTTCTCAAACATGCCACCACGCCCTCCTTTGTCAAGGTTTGGTGTTCAATTATTTTGGGATTTACCATGCCTGTGCCTTTTCATTTTCGCTGATCTCAGGCGTTTAGATGATGCTTATGAGTTCAGGCACACTTTCTGCACCTTTCCAGCAAGATTTCAGGTCATGACGTTTCTTCCCAGTACCAACACAAGTGTGCAGTTCTGGAAGGCCACTAATTTGAGTTACGAAACAGTCGGCAGTGCCACCTCATTGGGGGAATCCCTTTTGTAATGCACGAACGCTCACCCACCCAGGTGGCATGCTTCGTCATTGGGCTGTACTCCTTGCTGGGTGGGTGCTGCAATACCCAGTGGGCTCCAAAGATGGCACTTTGTCAGGAGTCTTTTATGATCGATTTGCCAGGTGTTATCCATGCCAAATGATACTGCCCTTGAATGACGATAGATTGGGGGAAGTATACTAAAGTTAGCTATGGGCAATTGTGCAATTTGAAAACAATGCTGCAGAACCCATCGAGCAATGTGATGAGCTTGTGGTTCTGGGGGGAGGTCAACATGCTTCATGCCTAGATAGCTCAGAGAGGTATTTGGCAATACTTCAGGACTTGAATATAGAAATTCTAATTTTCTTCCTGGGTGCTGTTTGTCAGTGGTGCCCGTAAGTGTAACAATTTCACATCTGATTTCAAAAGTATATGTCTATACTTATGAGTACTTATGATAGTTCTTGTTAGTTCTAATCCTTAAGATGGGGCTTACCGGTTGTCTTAGGTTTGAGATACTGGCACCTCATCTTAGTGTGGGTGATTAGCATTGCTTTCATTTTTAGTGAAGATCTCCTTTGGGCTTCATTTTAGTTTGAGGTTTCAGGGCTCCTTAGGTTGTTATCTATTGAGCCCTTTGGGATATATGGTTGCTGTAATGGTAGCCTATCCCTCACATATCTGGTCTTAGGTATTGTTCCATTTCCCTGCTTCTCTGTTGGACTTCTATATAGTTGCTGACTGGCCTTATTGGTTGACTGTAGAGCAGTGCTTGAAATGGAAAAACAGAAGTGCAGGTACTCTGTAACAGAGTACCTGCTTGTTTCTGAGAAGTGCAGGTACTCTCCAATTAAAGGTATAGCATCTCTCTTGAGAAGTGCCTGTACTCCCCCTCTCAAAATAGAAAAGTGCCGGTACTCCGTACCGGACAGTACCGGCCCATTTAAAGCACTGCTGTAGAGTGATTTTCCCTCCTCTAAACTTGACTTACTATTTTTTTTTTTCACTGCCTTTCTAGTTACCTATTAACGGGGGGGTCTATTCTTTTAATTGTTCAATTATTTCCCATCTGCTCAGGCTGCATGAAATGTTCCTCTAATGGAGGAGTTGTGTTTGCTGCTTTTCTTGGTTTTCTCCCTTGCAGCTCACTTGCCTGTGTTGAACATTCCCCCATTGTTTCTTGGATATTGTGGACCTGTGCTGGTCCATTTCAAATTCGCTCCCTGCCAGTTTCCTTGCTGAGAGTGGAGTGCATCTGGCTGGCTCCCTCGATCAGGCAAGGTGCTGGTTTCTCTTGGCATTGCCCCCATATGCAGACCAAAGATGCTGACTCTCATGCCTCGCCACTCCCCTTGCCCCTCTGCTAGTGTCACAGCTGGCGGGTCAGAGCGGGTTGACCGAAGAGACTTTGTTGGGTCAGAATATGCCCCCACAGCATTCAGTGTATTTTGTTGGTGTTAGGCATTGTTTTGATAATTTTTAAAGGGACTGGAGACAGGAGCTCTCCCCTAATGCATCTTCACTGGCCACACCCGCAGTTGTTTGGTTTTGGACGTGGTTACTATGTAACACAGCAAGATTATTATTTATTCTTTTTTTTGTTTGTTTCAGGGCACTTTGGTGTAGTATGAGTTGGGATATTGATATACATTGTGTTATTTCAGTTAGTTCAAATGGGCCAAAGATTGCTTTAAAATGTTTACAGTATATCTTGATCTGGCTCATGAAAGGCTCTAACACACAGGGATCCATGTGCCTGAGCTGAGGGCAGACCCTCTTGTGACAGTTGAAGGAACAGTCAGACCAGCATGCAGGTTCCAGAGGCCTGGCCTGCAAAAAGTGCAGGGAGAAACTAAGAGTGACCTTCTTAACATTACTCCTAAATACTATAGCAAAGTTGTTTCAAGTGGTAAGGGAACTTTGGAAGATCTGCCTTCTGTTTCCTGAATCAGTAATACTGAAAATCAAGTGATTAATAAAGCCTTATAGCCCGCCGTAGCGGGCTATACCGGCTATTAAAGGCCCGCTGCATCGTTAAAGGCCAGAGCTGAAGGTGAGGGACTTTAACAAAGCAGCGGGACTTTAATAGCCGGTATAGCCCAGCTACGAAGGACTATAAGGCTATTAGAACATTCTGCCACTAGAAGGCAGAATGTTCTAACAAATAAAACAAAGCCTTCAAGGAGCGCGAGGGGATTCAAATCCCCTCAGGCTCCCTGAAGCCTTTGTTCACAGCCAGAGCTGTGAACAAAGAAACATTGGAATGTTGGGCTTATACCAGCCATTATAACTCTGGGGCACCCCTTTGTTTCAATGGAGCTCCCAACATTCCAATGTTCTAATAAAGTGTATCTCTTCATCTGATGGATCTTGCAGAGTGACGGGCTCTTTTAACATTTAGAGAGAGGCCTGCCAGGATGCCAAAGTAGCCTACTAGGTGGAGATCACTGTGATGAAAGTGCGTCTGCCACTGAGGCAGATGTACATTCCTCATGGTTAAATGGGGAGTTGAAAACAATGGGCCTGATTCACAGAGGTAAACTGAGACGAAAGTTTTAACTTTCGGTATTCACTAAAGGCATTTACCAGTAGTAAAGTTAGACTTTTGTCTCTGGTTGGGTCTGGTTGGGTCTCAGTTAAACTTAAGACCAAAACTTCAGTTTAACTAAGACAAAAGTCTAACTTTACGACTTTCAGTATTCTCAAAGGGCATTTACGAGTGGTAAAGTTAGACTTTTGTCTCAGTGTTTTGCTCTTAAGTTTAACTGAGACCAAAACTGAGACAAAAGTCTAACTTTACTACTGGTAAATGCCCTTTTGTGAATATCGAAAGTCGTAAAGTCAGACTTTTGTCTCAGTTTACCTTTGTGAATCAGGCCCAATGTTTTTTAGCCTGTTTGGTACACTATTTTGCTTTTCAGCAGCAAACCTCCAAAAGAGCGTTAGCTGAAATAAAAAGACAAATCCCCCGATACACGGGGAGTCTTCACCCTGCACTACAGAGATATTTTAACACCTTTCCATCAAGGGATACCATGCATTGCACAGCCTGTCCCAGGTTGAAAGAAGTGATAAGTGGACTCACTCTAAATAAAATGGGGCTTCTGCCTCTGTGACCCTGCAGCTCTGTGGCAAATGGGTGGCCAGGTGAAGGGTTTCCGAAGGCAGAGCAAGCAGAGGCTCCAACGGGAGAAGCCAAGCTGTCCCTCCACTCCTAAATAAGGCAGTAGCGTGGTGGGAGAACTGGCAATGTCTTGCAGTTTCCCTGCCTGCCCAACTCCAAATGACTACCTGAGTTTGTTCTTTGATTTGCAGACTCTAAAATGCTGCAGAACTTTCAAACAAAAAGGTGGGCTCAGTTGAACTTGAGAAACAATTTCATTGAATGCGTAGCTGTTGCTCAACATTGATCTACGGAGGATCAGTAGATAATAAAGAAAGTGGATCAGTTGGAGACATCATTTGCGCAGTGCTTCATTATACACCTCTTCTCACATTAGAGGAACATTCTATTACACATCTGTTATAAAAACTATTGCAAGATCTTCTGGTGTCACAAAACCCAATGCAGTAAGGCAGGTCAGAGTGAGTGTGGCCATCACTCAGTGGTTTTGTGATAAGGAACCAGGGGGCATATTATCAAGCACGGCGTTAAAATTATCGCCGCTTTAACGGCAGAAAACTGACACTAAAGTGGCGATAATGGGCTTGATAATATGCCGCAGAGAATTCCAATAAAAGCCCATGTTGACACCAGAACGTGGGCTTCTATGGGAATTCTCAAGGGCATATTATCAAGACCTTTATCGGCGCTTTAGCGGCAGTTTTCTGCCGCGAAAGCGGTGATAATTTTAACACCGTTTCTTGATAATATGCCCCAAAGTTGAATAGGTGTCTGAATAACATATGAGTTCTCTAAAATTAGGAAAAGTGCCCCCTCTCCCTAATCAGGATCTCATTATGAGTACCCAGCTGAATGGGCTGTATTTTCCCCACTCGTGGAGATACTGATACCAGGAGTACCGGCAACTCCAGGGTTGGTGAAAATCTGTCCATTTACAAGTTGGACACCCTAGGGTTTCACTAAGAAATGAGAAGTTACCGGGGGGTCAGTAATTCTGAGTCTCATTACTCCAGTAAATCCTAATATTCCCCTATACTTTCACACAGAGATGTGGGCTGTTTTCAGTAGCTGAAATCCCTGGGTGAAAGTAGAAATCGCTGTGATCCTGCTGGTCCAATAATTTGAATGGAGCAGGTAACTGCTCCCATCAGAAATTAAGAGACCAGTAGCAAAAGAGGGGCTTCCAGTGCTCATGAGTAGAGCTTTCTAGCACCTCCCCTCAATTTTTCAATTTCTGCAATTGCTCATGGAAGCTGGAAGCTTGATGTGCTCGCAGTTTTAAACTGGAGTTCTGTGCATCACAGGACACAAACACAGGTCTTTAAGTGGGCTGGGTCTCACCGGTGCTGCGCAACGGCAGTTTTTTAAAGGAGGCCACGAAATGGGTCTCTATCGGGCTCTGTTTGCGGTGTGTTTTTTTCCGGACTGCAGTGACTGCAGGCACATTGATGTGCACGTGCTCACACTGCTCACTTCTCACTGGTGGAGAAGTTAGGGCATGACGTCATGCCAGGTGAGCATTATAGGGGAAGGGAAATAAAGAGAGTCATTTTCTCTCTGGATTTCCCTTCTCTGTTTGAAACTCCGGAGCAGCAACATTGCCCTGGTGTCACCAGGGCTTTAAGTGGAAGCTTTTTCAATATTATATATGAGCCATAGTTGCTGCTTATTTATCTTATGCAACTAACAACCATTGACAATGCCAATAGTCCTGACTTGTTGCAGGTATGATGTTACTTGCTGTATCGTATATCTGGATGCAATGACAGAAACAGCAAAATACAAGTCGAGCGGCACACTATGCTAAGCACAGATTTCTAGCTTACGTTTTTTAAGTCACGCCCTTAGTTACATTGGTCACGCCCCTTTGAGAGACCCCCACCATGTTTTTCCATCTCACTTACTGGCACATGCATCAACAAAGACTTTTGCGATTCCTTAATTGCGATTTTTAAGGAATCGCAATTAAGGAATTGCAAAAGCCTATGCATGTAGGAATCGCTATAAAAATAGCGATTCCTACAAATTCCTTAATTGCGACTTAAGGAATGCCGTCCCAATCATTCCTATGGGCCTCCAGGCCCATAGGAATGATTTGGAGATTGCATGAGCAAATTGCGAGTACCAGTAGGTACTCGCAAGTTGCTCATGCAATTTCAAGGGTGCAAGAGTGTCAAAATGACACCCTATTGCACACCTGAAATTGATCTGTGCACATATGTTGCACACACACATGCTCTAAGGGCATGTGTGTGTGCAACATGAAACTTTGAAAAATGCACAAAAGTGCATTTTTCAAAGTTTTTGCAAATTACCATAAAGTTCAACTTCATGGTAATTTGCTCCCCCTATTAGCGAAATCGCTAATATTTTAACTTTAATGCATTATATTTAAGGAATCTCAATTTGGGATTCCTTAAATGCAATCGCAATTTAAGGAATCGCTATTTAGAGATTCCTTAAATTGCGATTTTTGCATTTGGGATGATGCATCCCAAATACAAAAATACCGGTCGCAAAGGGGCAGATTCTGCTAATCTGCCCGTTTGCGACCAGTTTTCTCGTTGATGCATGTGGCCCTAAGAGCCTTGCACAAACATAAATAAATAATGCACTTCTGAGGCTTCACCACAGTAAAGAAGAACTCTCCAAAAGGCTAACAAATCGCTTTTGTCAATTATTCTTGAAAGTCCCTCTACCTCATGCTCCTTCTTTAACAAATTTGAAATCCAAGACACCTTGCTAATCATCTCCTCGCCCAATCCCTACTATCAGACAAATTCTTATTTGCATTTTCCCCACACCTGAGATACCTACATACCACAAATAAATTAATAAAACAACATGGTTGTTCATTAAATTAGCGGAGTCTCATGCAAGGCTAAAAATGCATTGCTACATTGATGTGAAGATTTCAGGGCAGAACTCAGCAAAAGTACTATTGAGGCACAACTCGAGTACTCTTGGTGATAAAGCAATACATTTTCCTTTGTTTTGCAGCTTCGTAAATCTGTGTTCAGCATCAGGGCGAGGAATCTTCTGGAAAAAGAAACTTCAGTTAATAAAATTCTACGGTAAGAATAATAAACAGTACTAATGCATTTGTTATACGTTGTGAGGCTTCTTTCCTTTTCATTCTAAGCTGTACAGCTTAATAAACCAAAGATGAGTCTAGGCAATGGTATAAATGGGCCTGTGTACTTTTGAGCGCTAAATAGGGGGCTAAAACTCCATGGTGCAATTTTGTGTGTTTGATGGACCTCCCTAAGTGGCAATGGAACACTCAGATGTGAGACCCATGCTCACTGCCACACTGAAACCAATCTACTCCTGACTGACAAGCCCCAATCAGGATCATATCAGTTTTGTGTTGCTTGTGTTCCAGTTCAGGGAGGATCTCGCCTAGCAGTTCAAACTGGTCTGTTCCTGTAGGAGCAGGGTTAAGACTGATTTCCATATGGCTGAGTCCAAACTAAGGTGGCATGGTGGGCAATAGAAGATGGGTTGGAATGCTACCGAACGAATGGCAGTGGTTAGACCTAGTGCAAGCATTCCTCCCTTTATCTTTTGTGTGTATTTAGCATTTCTGTGCGTTTGTCATTGGGCTCTAATGCCCAAATGAGTATTCCATGCAAACAATGGGTTAATAGGGGAGGCGGGCTAATTGCTGATGGTATAATGGAGGACTAAACCTGAGCGGGCCTGAACAATTATAGTTCAGCTCATTGTTGGCGGTAGTGTAAAACCAAGTACAAAAACAATTGGCCCGGTTTTTGTTACTATATCTGATGTCTAAATAAGACTTTAATTGTTTGCTCGGCTTACAAGTTAACTATCCGTTATCTGCCACCCTTCGCTTGCCCTTTGGAACTCTTGGCACTGCTCTTGTTATTCAGTGGAAGAAACAGAAAAAAGCATGGTTCTTGTACACTGTTTACTCTCTATAGTTTCTGTGCCTTGCCCAAACCTCTCAGCAGCATATACAAAACAGTTGATTTGCAGGAGTGGGTTAAGGGATCATACCCATGATAACAGTTGGGTTCAACGGGTGTGGTATATATCTTCAAGTACCCTGAGCATTTTGGTCAATGAGTGTCCATGCTCAGGACATTGGTATTGACCAACCCAAAGTGCTGGGGGCCTTAGTACTTCAGCCGTCTGGCCACTTGGAAAATGTCAATATGAAAAACTGGGGAAACAAAAACAGTGATAAATAGTGGTAGTGTTCTTAACTCAGATTCTAAGTCACTGACAAGGAACCGATGGGGAAAGTCCCAGTGGGTCTGATTCACCAAGGTAAAGTTGCACTTTTGTGGAATTTACTCTTTTTGGTATTCATAAACTACAATTTAATTGTAACTTTATGACTGCGGAGACTCAGGAGGTGGGGCGAGAACTCCGCACAAAAAAAGATAGGCCTGTCCTATCTTTTTATATGTGGAGTTCTCTGCCCTGACTGCGGAGTTTCCGCAGTCGTAAAGTTACTATTAATTCGTAGTTAGTGAATATCGAAAGAGAGTAAACTTTCACAAATGTGTAACTTTACCTTTGTGAACCAGGCCCACTGCTGGAAACCATGAACAATGTTTCCTGGATGAAGCTTACAATGTGGCTGTGCTTCAACACAGAGGGCCTCAATAGGAGTGTCCTATTATCTCCCCATTAAACCCACTACCTGGAGTTACCAGTAACCCTGGGAAGCAGAGTTAGCAGGGATTACAAAACAGGATCTGAGGATCAACTTAATTTACTGGTAGGGGGCCAACCTTTCTTTCATCTTGACTCATTATTAATAGACCATTGTATATCTTTTCATTTATATTTTCTTTATTAAACAAAAATCTAAAAAAATAATTGTTTATTTTCAAAATCTTATATGCAATCATATTGACTTCTGATTAATAAAATATTTTCTGTATACGAAAAGCAACTTCAATCTTTAAAGAAAAGCATACATTCCAGAATAAATAACAAATGTTCACCAATTGTAATCGTAATTATGATACATTTCTACTACATACTTATCCAAAAGTATTTATCAAGAAGCATTATTTTACTTCTCCATTTCCTACATATTGATTATATACAATATTTACAAATCTAGGATTCTCCAAGCATGGATTACACAATAATTCATTGCAAAATGTATGTTTCACATGTGGTTTAATCCTATTTATATTTGCTTTCAAGGAGAAGTTACAGACTCAATGTTCACTGATGTCTCCTATACATTATTAGGCATATACACATTGATAATTTCTAAGGCTCCAAATTAAATAGTTTTTTTATAGTAGTGTTGATAGAATTATATCCTACCTTGGACTAGCAGGCCTATAGTTCTCTGACCCAAGTTTGACTGATAATGGCGATGCCGCCTCCTCTGCCACTGGCCCTGTTATAATGTGTAAAGTTGTAACCTGGGGGGGGGGGGGGGGGGGGAGGAGTGCTAAGACAGGTTCCGCTACTGTAGCCTGTCCCAACCACTTTTCAGCGAGAAACAAAATGCCAGGGCAATGGTCCTGGACAAGGTCGGAAATGTCAGCATATTGGCGGACCAGGGAATGAGAGTTGATGCAGAGGAGCTTACACAAGGTGCAGCGTGGTGTGGTATGAGAGGTAGGACTACCAGTAGGGACAGGTAAGTTGGGATCTACATGCAGTATTTACAACTAAAAAACTCTCCATTGGAGCCATGGGTGCAGGAAAGGAGTCTGTGACAGGTCTTTAAGAGCGTGGAGAACAAGGGTGGAATAGACTAACTTCTTTGATGAGGGAGGGGCAGGGTGCCTGGCCCCTGATGCCATCCAGGCACAGACGAGCACAGTCGGGCTTGCCTTAGCGGCGCGCCACTGCATGCGTCCATGCATCGAGACTAAGCCTGGGCAAAGCACTACGCTACACTCGCGTAGTTTGCGAAGTTCGCGCTACTTCGCACTACGCGAATTGCACGTAGCACAGTGCGAACACGCGTTGTGTAGTGTTGCGTAGTGCTGCGGTCATTTTTTGCTTGGTCGCGGTCCTCAACGTCAAGTTGGCGACCGCGAGCAAGCAAAATGACATCCCGGCGAGACTTTTTCCTTGTTCACGATCAGCAACATCAAGTTGGCGATCGCGAGCATGGAAAATAAACCTCCCGGCGAGATTCCCAACGCAAGGAGGTCAGGTTTCTCATTGCGAGTGGTCGCTTATGCTCGCGACCGCTCGTGATGAGAAACTACCAGTTCGCGTTGAGAAAGCTGGCGCTCGAGTAAAAATCTACTCGAGCAGCAGAAAACTACAGCTCGCACAGTGCAAGATGCCATTTTCAATGATTGCACAGTGCTGGTTGCTTGTCCGCACTGTGCAATCATTGAAAACGACATCTGGCACAGTGCGAACAAGGTACTATGCAGTTCGCGAAGTGCTAGGCGTAGCTCGCGTAGTGCGAAGTGCACTTTGTGTAGCTTCGCGAAGTGCTACTTCGCGAACTACGCCAAGGGTTAATTGAGACTCATTTTATATACAGATCCTCGATTTGGTAGGGGGAGGTGGTGGCAACTAGACCGCTGCCTTTTCCACCAATCCTCCTCTTATGTTTCACACATGTACGTTTTATGTGATCTTCTCTAAGCAACCATTACTGTGCATAGGACAGAGTCGTTAATAAGGTCTAAATATTTCTACAACAACATTATTATTCGCTTAACATATTCCCCATGAGTTTTAATACACCCACCTGAAGACCCACTGAGGAAAGAGGAATTACCATTGGAATTAATAATCCTGTTAATGATTCCTCTTGTTATTCATTGGTATTTCACTGGTTTTATTTGGCTGATTTAAAAACCAAACTTTCCAGGCGAAATGGACAAGATCCAGTGTTTCCACAATCTTGTAATTCTCGATGGGGCTTGTTCGTAACTCCTATTTTCTTGTTACCAGTGCCACCAGAAATTACAGGGTTCTCATTATGAACCCTGAGATGAAAATGCAGTGGAAGACAGTGGCAGCTGGTAGGGAATGGGAGCGAGGGTCAAGGGGTTGAAAATATTGTTTTTTAAACCACTTTCCTTTTCTGACTGCCACGTCTCTCCTCCACTTCTCTGATCCTCTTGACTCCAGTTCCGAAGAAGCTTCAGGAAGCACTCGGCACACAGGCTCCCCTGAGCCAATCATAAATTCTGCAATGCAGCGTTGTGATTGGTCTGAGCGCAGTGAATCGGCACTCAGATCAGGACAGGGAGCCTGTGCATATTCCCTAATAGCCTGTCCATTATAGCCTGGTGGGGAATATGCAAAGTGTGCATGACTGCTTGTCTGTCCGAAACGGCCAGCCAAGCAGTCATGCGCACTTAGTGCACACAGTCCACTCCTCCTCCCACCCTGTTCCACCAGCCCCACCCCGCCTTAACCCAACCTGCAGCAACCACAAATAAACCAATAATAACATTGTTTGTATTGTTTTATTTCTCCCTTTTTCAATGCTTTTCGAGTAGTGGGGCGACGCTCCTCCGCCTTAGCGGAGGAGCCGCCACTGGTGGAAGAGGCTTTGGAAAGCTGACAAGGTACTTATAGAAGGAGCTGCCACTACCTAATATATTCGCTCAATTACGCTGACAATTGAGTGGGTGCTTTACTATTGACAAGACTTTCTTGGGTCAGGGTCATACTGCTGGACTCATCCACCACTAAGCCTTCATGGTTGTAAGATGCTCACATTGCTGGAATGTTCTGCCACTGATAAGTCACTACTTGGGAAGTTCACTCTACTAACTGGCTATAGTTCTGTGACCACTAGAGGAATCTCTAACTTCTGGGATCCTGTTGCGGTGAGAAACCAGTTTTTGAATGTAGCTCAACTGAAAGGTCATAATGTATTAAACTGGCAAATATGGAGAAAGAGCCCACTATTAGAGTTCAACAGCAGTGACAATGTGTGGCTGGGGGAAGCAATCACTGTTGATTATCTGATACAATTTAGAAATCTCTGGTGGGGAAGGTTGGAGAAGTTGGCTCTGCCTAAAGCTCGAAAAAGGCACTGCTAGAAGGTGGTCGTACTACATGGATCATTAGAACTGAGAAGGAACCTATAGAAGAAACAGACATTTCTGGAGTACTCATGCACTAAGAATGCCCTGATGAGATGACCCTACGTGAGAAAGGTCAAAGCAGTGAGTTCAGCAGCACTGACAAAATGCTTCTGGACAACATCATACCACCGGAGCACCGTAAAACTGGGGTCATCCTAGAGGAAGATTACGCTACCTGAGTTCTTTGCCCAAATGGTTTACATATGGCAGCTGAGGCATCCAAGAAAAATCACATACCATTATTACCTAGGTAAAACAAACAACTCCTCAATGTTTAATAGTAGGTGTACAAGTTAGCAGGGAACAGCTACCACAATCCTTAAAATAGAGACTACACATTGTTGTGTGTGACAATTATTAAATAGAACTCAGCACTCTTGTGTACTTTTCAATTAGCCAGTTAATCAAGGAGCAAAAACAACAAAATATATATTCAAAATGTAATAAGATGGGTCCGATCCTCCCAATCATGATAAGATAAAATACAAGTTAGTCTGATAATTTTGCATGAAAATTTCCTGTATTCTTGATTCCTTGTATAGATGTATTTATGATCAACAATTCTTGTTCTTTCTTTTGGATTCTAAGTTACTGTGAACGGTTCAGAACTAGATTACCTTCCTGAGTATCTGCTGTTTTTACCACACTAGCTCAGGCAGTGGTGTTGGGTGGAACCTTGACTGCTTCCTATTCTGCTAGTAGACTTTGTGGAGCATTGGATCTGAGGACCTGCCAGCAACCCCGAAGAGGACTCCACGTATAAGGCTGGTCCGGAAAGTGGTGCTGCTAGGACTGTTATTTGCTTTATGCTGTCATTCCTGCCTAGTTTACAGCTGAGGTTGTCTGCCAGGGTGTTTATAGGGACCAATGCTGGATCAGCAATGAAGACCTGAGGTCAAGGACCTCATATATCAACATGAGCTGGAGTGACTGCTGCTTCTGCGCCATGTGGAGTCAGGTGAGTCAAGGTGCCAAGAAGGAGGGAACAGGTCTCAGGATTTGTCATTTAGCTTTTCTGACCACTGCCTGTTACTGTGGCCAAGTTGAATGTTGGTGGTTTACCAAACCCGCATTCCTTTTGTGACTGTCATGGTTATGTGCCAAGCCCCACCTCCCACTTACCTCGGACTGATCCTCCGACCAGTCTATAGACTTTTCAGACCTGGTAGTCTTCCGCGCGGCCCCAACTTGCTGCTCTCCATCTCTCTCACTCTCCTCCTGATTCCATTCTGCTCTCTGCTTTCAATCTCTGCTCCACACTCTCACTTCTCACTCTGCCTTGTGTGCTCTCTTGTGTTTTGTATCTGTGCCCATTTTGTCTTTTGAGCTCATTTGCCTTCTCTAGCTTTTTCTCACTCATTTGCTTTCTTCGACTCTTGTGTTCTTTATGCCTTTTGTGTCTTTTGTGCCTATTTTTGTGCCCATTTGTCTCATGCCTGTGTTTGTGCCTGTTTCTACTGCCCAATTCTCCCCTTGCTGCAGAGACTCCCCCGCTTTCTCTCTCCAAGGCTTTATCCACCACCCTCCACCCCCCTCTCCTTACCTCCTCTGCTGTGTGATTTCTCCCACTACGGTTTGCCGCCCCTCCCTAGTCCCCCCACTCTCCTCCCCTCCTAAAACCTACATAATGGCAAGTACGTGTGGGCCCATCCATGCCTGGACCATGCCCACCACCACGGGCCCTGGTCTGTCCGACCCCACTGCTGTACCTCCACCGACTTGCTAGCACTCAACACCGGATGCTGACATGGCTGCTGTCCCCGCACCACTCCAGCTCACATGGCAGTACCTTTCTCATGCACTCACTGCTGCTTCTCCTGCAGCAACTCCCCATGTGACCCTCCGCATACCTTACCCCGAATCGTCTGCATGCTCCTCATTGACACTCACCCCTCATACATCCTCTTCCTCACTGAAACCGGGCTCAGTCCATCCACCACCCTCGCCATCATAGTTGCCATCCCCCAAGCTAAAAGATCATCCATTGCAACAAGCTCCACAAACCTGGAGAAGGCCTCACAATCATCGACAAAGACACCATTACTTGCACCACCACAACGGATGAGCCGGACATGCTCATGGAACAACTGCACTTCCAACTACATCTCTGCTACCCCACAACCATCTCAGGCGCCTACGCTTATTGACTGCTGGGACCCCGAACCAACCTCCGCAACCTCTTCACCGCTTTCATCACTCCCATTGCCATTAGAATCAATGACTTCCTCCTGCTCAGCAAACTCAACATTCATTTCGATTACCCAATGGATGGCAATGCCATGACCTCTTGGAACACCTCAACAACATTGGACTCACGCAGCTCTTACACAGCCAACTCAAATCGCCGGACATACACTTGACCCAATTTTCACAGCCAACAACACAGTTACCGTCAGCCATCTCACCCAGCTCATATGGACAGACCACTCCACCAAACACTTCTACATTATCGCACCCCACCCCAGCAAACCAACACAACCCATCAAACTCAACCACAACTGGAACAACATAACAGAAGCAGACTGGACCCACACCTTCAGAGTCAACCAGCCTACCCTCACAGGCTACTTGACTTACAGAATGACCTATCCACCTTCAACAATTGGATTGCAGACTGCGCCAACACCCTGAAGTGGTACAGACACACAGGAACTCACACATTCTGGTACACGGAGGACCTAAGAAACTCCAAACGCTATTTCAAACAGCAGGAAAAAAGATGGAGAACCATCCATGACAACACACCCAGAGACTCCTACAAACCTGCACTCAGAAGGTCCCATGCACAGATCAGAGATCCCAGGAAAGCGGCCCTCGTGCTCAGACTCAAATCCGGCTCCAACTCCGGCAAATAACTCTTTAACATCTTCAAAGAATTCACCAGTACAACAGCAACCTCCAACACCATCCTCCCCTCGCAGACCCTCTGCGACGAACTTTCGACTTTTTCCACAACAAAATACTCAAGATCTACACCTGCTTCTTACCCAACCTACGATAGAAGATATCATTGATCAACGGCCCACCACTACCAAGAGCATCCACGCCTGTAACGGACTCTCACCACATAAGACACCACCAAAATCATGCAGACCATTCACTCAGGGTCCCCCACAGACCCCAGCCCTCAGCACATGTTCGATCTTCACGATTTCACCAACCTCACCACCATCATCAACTCCTCCATCCTCAACGTTTTTGTCCTGGACAGCTGGAAACAGGCAGATGTCATAGCTCTCCTGAAGAAACCCTCAGACCAACCCAAAAGATCTCAGAAACTACAGACCCATCTCGCTCCTGCCCTTCATGGCAAAATCCTGGAGAAAGAGATCAACAAGCAGCTCTCCTCTCATCTTGAACAGCACCACCTCCTGGACCCCATTCAGTAAGGGTTTCTCAGCAACCACAGCACGGAAACTGCCCTACTGGCAGCAACAGATAACATCCACTCAATCATGAACAGATGATGAAAACCCGCTCTCATCCTACTCAACCTCTTGGTGGTGTTCAACATGGTCTCCTATGTAAAATGAGAAGAAGTGGTTTGCGAGGCACACAGAGGCTGCTGAAAGGTAATTTATTACAAAACCTGCAAAGGGAATCACTTTCAAGATAAGTTATTATTATGCCATGTATTGCTCAGGAGTTAAATGTGAGATGTCACCTTCTTCTGAATCCATGGGCACGATTTGGAAACAAGTGACATATCACATACTTCCCTTAAAATGCCGACCGCCTGACATAGCAGACAAACTTTGACCCTGGAAGCTAGGCCAGTTCACCCTCCTTCCCATCAGCACAACAAATACAGAGAGGTTTCTACAAAGCTGGGTCACCACTTTAATTAGATTTCAACCAAGAGGCGTCGAAATATTAACATAAATAACTTTTTGGGGGCTCCGACTGTAACCCTGGTGGCTTTTGAATTTGTGTTGGGCTGACAGAGCAGAGATGCAACAGACCTGGGCTAAGGCTGGACTGGTACGGATCCGGTGGGGGCACAACAGTCACCGAGGCCTTCTGAATGAGGTAGCCTGGTTGCCCACAGGGTACTCAGGAACATTGTGGACAGGCCTAAGCCAGTGAGACACTAACGGGGAGTCAGCACAGAGGTAGAAACAGGGTGCCGAATTGCCTGGCGTGCAGCTGACTTTTCTTGTCACACTGGTCCTTCAGAGGCACAGGCCTATTAATAGAGGACCTGGAATAACACGATTCTGCAGCTGCGGCATTTTCCGCATAAATGTGGAGTTGCCGCATTTGCCACATAATCCATCATCTGCTGCATAATCAGCAGATTTTGATCAAAAAAGTTGTTTTTAGCTCAAACGGATCTTAAGTTACTAAAAGCAATGAAAACCTCTTCGCAATGGTTGACTGGTCATCTTTGAATTGCTTACTGATGTATTTTAGTGTTAAACTACTCATAAGTTGAAATCATTGCCTAGACAGTGTTTCTAAATATGATAAAAATAATGACGTAATACTATCACATAATGTGCTGTATTTCGCCGTATAATTTGCCTTTCTTGCTGTATAATGTAATCAACATAGCCGGCCGCATAACTGGATCATCCCCTGTAACATAATTCCAGTGGTCCTGCCTATTGGTGTAGTTGTACTGTGACAGACTCTGCCCCAGTCAAGCCGACCTTTTTTGAGGCAGCATCCTACCTCTCTCACTGTAAGTCTTGTAGCTCAGCCTTTTGCAAAAAGTCAATTATGCAGGAACCAGAACACAAAGGTAAAAAGAGCGGGCAAACTGCTCCCTCGTGACTTTTGACAGCTGCAAGTGTAAAGAACGACCCTCTCACCTACTCTGTCTTACTTTCTCAAGTCCCTGGCTTCCCTCTTGTTTGGCGAGGTGCTTCGAAGCAGCTTAGGAGCTGCACAAGCAGTTAGCATGGCATGAAACACACAGATGTGCAGCACAGTTTAACTGAAGACAGTGTTGCTTAGTAACCATACAGGTTTGTGTTGTGTTTAAGTGCCTCCTTTGGTTTGCTTGCTCAACGGGCCCACAAAATAGCCGTGAAATGCTGAGTACATAGGTGAGCATGACAGGAAAGTCTGCGCAGTTAAGTGTTGAAGCGTGTACGTGACGACAGCATGGGCTTTGACAGCAGGACACACGCTGGCAGCAGCACAAGGTAGGAGAGGTGACATATCCCGCAGTGGGTCTCCATGCACATGCCAGCTCCTGTGTGCCTCACTCCTGCAGAGGACGCCCGGGCTGCCAGCGCTGGCCATGGCTCTGCTCCTGCAGTTTCTGAGAAAAGAATACTGTGCGTGCACCAACAGACCAGTCTAAGAAAGTAAACACTGAAGATGCACGGTGCCGCCCATGGCTCACCCCTCCGACCCACGTGTTCCCTCACACATCCGGGTCTTCTCTCATCACAGCTCTTCTGATATTCCTATAGGCCCCTTACAAACTGTGAGGTCTGCTAAATGAATTGTGACCTCTGACACCCTCTAGGTCATATACATCGCAGAGCCATGGCGTAACATAAGAAGCCCCAGACCCCCAGGAAGGCTTCTTCACCCTGCCCCCGAGTCCTCAGGCACCATCTCAGAGCCAGGCTACGTCAAAAGAAGACCTCCCCAAATACTGCCAGGGTTTCACATCACTTTGAATAAAGCTGCACCCTCACGCGTTCTGGATTTACACAAATACCTGTGAAATGGAGTGACTGGGCTCCTGCGACCTATCTGTCCTGTCTAACCCCCTGAGTATTGATGCATAATGGCAGCCTAATTAGTCTCTGGCTTTTCCCTGGGAATGCTCTAAATGTTATTAGAGTTTTTGATGTGTTGTGTGATTTTAATATTTTTAATTTTCTTGGGGACATCACTTCCACAAACCTGGAGTCCCACTCATCATGGTTTGAGGTGCCACTGCCAGTCCTTGCACTGAACCTGCGTCACACCTCCTAGACACTTTTAGACAGGCAGAGTCCCCCCCCCCCCCCCCCCACGAGTAGCACTCACCCCCTCACGGGAGTCGTCTATAGGTGTGAAGGGGAGGCAAGTAACCAACCGGAGAGGAGCTAATTTCTCTCTCTTACCAGGGCCACCCTATACCTCTCCTCAGAAGGATGAAAGGCTGAGTCAGCCCCTTTCCAGGTGCTACCGTGTGAGTGAAGGTGAGGCTCAATACCAGTAAGAGACCCCTTGCTGTCTCTGATCAGGGCTACCATTCACCTGTCCTCAAAAAGGCAAAATGCTGAGTCAGCTTCTGCAGTGTTCTACTTTGAGCCTAACAAACACAATGACGTGACTGAACCCTGTTACCTGCGGGTTACGCACACATCTCTGTAGCGTGTTTCTGATCCTGGTGAATTAACTATTTCAACAGGATTAGAACCTGCAATCTGCACAGATTCATTCTTCTCAGCAATATGTCCATTGGTACTTTTGCGTTACCTTGCTTGAAAAGTACCAGGAAACCTGCTGGGGACCTGTAGACCTCTGCAGCACAAGCACTGACCCACTGAATCAGCCCAATTTGTCCAGTACCCATGGTCTGTCAGTTACTTGCAGCCGAATGCATCAGGTGCCTTCAGCTGCTAAGCTGCTGTGAGGTCACCCGCCAGGTGCCGTCATAATTCAGTCATTCCTTGTGGTGATGGTGTTGGGTGCTGGCTCCGTTGTGTGTGTTCACAACCACAGCACATAAGTGTTTGCAAACACGCCCTCGGCCTCCGTACTGCGCACCAAAACACTCACTACCGCTTGTAGATAGCCGGAGTGGGCAGCACGGGCTTGGTGCCAGTCGCGACATCTTCTGTGTTGGTAACAAGAGGGCATAGTCTGCTGCTTGGTGTCAACATGCACTGGTGGCCTGTGCTAACATGACACAAACACCACCCGAACAAAACTAGCACCGCCATGGAGTACAAGCAGCCTTGGTGTGCCAGCGGATAACATGAGCCAGCAACACATTACAATGCACCACACAATGTAGCAACAACCATCCAGCAGGGTAAAACGTAATAAACCAATGCTCACAAGATAAACTGTTTAAAATAAACTGTTTAAACCACCTGTATTAACAGCTAGCAGAGCTTACTGTAACATACACAACTGTCACATGTTGAATGCCAGGGAGCATGTGTGAGAGTTTAAGGGGAGTTTGTAGCCTGTTCAACATACGATTACGGGCCAGGACAGGGAAAATAAAAACTAACAAGCATTTGCAATGCAATTGGTCTCGCCTTTGGGAACTTATATGTATTTAGCTATGCAGCACATTAGCCTGGGTGCTGAAAAGTCTACTGTTCCTTAACATGGAGGGAAAGTAAGCACCAAACTGCATGACACACCAGGTATGGGAACACATGGAGAGCAATATTGCCTTTCAGTGTGAAATGGTATAGTCCAAAGCTCTGTTTTTAATATAAAATCAGAGCCTTCAGTGGTCATATCACTGAAAATACAAGATTTGAAAAAAATTATTGTCTACCGGTGCTCGTGGAAGACAATTTCTATGGACTGGAATCTAGAGAATGCTAAAGTGATTCTGGTATTATACTGACCTCTGCTCGTCTTTTTCTATCAAGAAAGTTAAATAGAGGCAGTTGCCAGAAATATTTAACAAGCATTTGCAATGCAATAGGTCTCGCATTTGCGAGAGTTTGAGCTATTGGCATTGTAAATGACAATGCCTTTTATTTATGTGTTGGTTTTTAAAACATCAATAAAAGGAATTGTCATTTACAAGGCCAATAGCTTAAACTCTCGCAAATGCGAGACCTAGTGCATTGCAAATGCTTGTTTTTAATATGCTACAGTTATCCATACAAAGATCCTGGAAAAAAAGATCAGTTAAATACCCTGGAAGCTTGCGAACCAGAGCGACGAGCTCTGTGAAAACTGAATGCCAACAATTACCTCTCAGCCAGCGAGGAGAGGGCTTGGAGCAGCCTTTACCCAAACTACTTTAACCTCAGAGGGGCAGGAAATGCACGAGTTCACTCAGCAGACGAAAAGCAGAGCAAAGAAATGTACAGGAGCAAGAAATAAAATCTAGAGTCCGTGAAACTGAAAACGAATAAGCGATAGACCACGAATTATTTCTACCTGCTGAAAGGTGCAGAGGCGTGCACACACTTCAACTATGCTTGAGGGCTCCCCCATATATCCAGTGTCTAGTGATCACGGTGGGTTATTAGTGATGGAGTATGTGAGGCGTTAAGGTGGTGCGACACACAACTCAAAACATAAATAACACTATTTACAACACCACGCCCATATCTATTATACCTCAGACTGCCACAAACACAACTACAACAGGGCAGCTGGTTTTAACCCAATGAGCACTGAGCAGATCTACCAACTTAGAAGATGTGAAAGCAAATCAATGAGGCCTTCTACACTCACCTCTCACATGCCATAATATGTATCTACGGTACAATCAATAAAACAGAACCACCAAGCAGAAAGGCGTCTCACAGCACAAAACCATACCCACAAAGCTACAGGCGGAACCAGGCTCCAGTCTGCGATCAAACCTAAGGAGTATTTGGAGAGTCATCCCCAAGCAGACGAAAGCACTAGGAAGCCATGCTAGAGGAAAAACCGCATCTGGATGCGGCAAAAAAGCAAGCAAGAACAAAATGCTATTTTAAGTAACAGATGAATAAAAACGAGCGTACCATATGTTGGTAGCTGGTCTTGGGCCAGCCCTGCATGCACATTTTTCAAATGTCAATAGTACAATATAATCTAGGACTTTTTACTTTTGAAAAAGTAAACTTTTCGTGGGATTACTCTACAGAATAATTGTGTCTACATGCGTACACTCGGGTTCAAAGGAAAAAACATTGACTGCACATTAAGGTTATCGAATCCAAGAAATAGTGGTGCTATTGACACACAATATTTTGAGCAAACCGTGGGTTGTACTCGCAAGGGCTGTGCTTTGTACACAGCTTACTGACAATGCCTCAATCAGTTCTACATCCATATGGTCAAGCCCCTGCGCATATTACTAATCACCCCCATGAGCACACAGTGTGCACCAGATAAATAGTCTAGGATCCCTAAAACAAGTGTTGTGTAATGTAATTTCGAAAGAGCCCCTCCAACCCGAGATACCTTTATTTTAGCAGCATCGTCCCCTACAAGGTAGAATGGTGGCCTTTCAGTGCCTTGAATAACTAGGTGCTTATGCAGAGTTCAAATCCTACATACGTCGTGGTATAATGTATACAGCCTGCAGTACAACTGGCAATCTAGATTTTGATTGAACAACCAACTATTCACTAATCTGCTGAGCAATAAATAAAGTTACTCGAGTGAAACTCGATACAGAACGGCTCTAAAAATACCTTAGCAATGACACCTGGACTATCCTTTCATATGCTGTCCAGCTCCCTTCCCCAAGACCTCAATAACATTACAAAGGCACTTTAAATGCAATTAAGTGCAGGCACTGGACCCACCACAGTGTTTTCTGGCAATGAACATGTTTCCCTTTTAAATGCGGGATTAACCCGAGGCAAGAGCAAAACTGTCGGTCAGAAAAAAGTCACCACAGTCACGGCACCCACTCAAAGCACTTTAAATCCTCTTTTTATGAGGTTTTGGAAACACCGAATCACAGCTGTGACAAAGCACAGAAGTATAGCACTTATATAGATACAAAAAAGCAACAGTTTTAGCTTTGGAAACTCAAGCTTTCCTCTACAATTCATTCAGTGAATGTTCTAGATTACTTTTAGAACGATCAGTTGGTTGTGCATTCGAAAAAAAAAAGCTTCAGTTATGTATGTCTCACATTTTTTACAAATTTTCAAAACCACGATGGTACTCGGTAAATTAGAAAGGTTATCAAGTAATTATATGACCTTCGATCAATACGATGCCTAATGGGGGGGGGGAGGGGTGGGGGGTGGAGGGGCAGAATTTGTATTCACCCGCTTGCTAACCTCGTTTCTACAGCTGTAACAATATTGCGAGCAGTACCGGGCATCTGTGGCTGACGGGGCCAGTCTCTGCGGTGAACCGGAGTCTGTCTAAGAAAGAGTCTCTCTGACCGACAGGAGGTGAGACATGAAAGGGAAGACAGGTCAGGGTGAGAGGAAGAGCGAACGCGTGGACAGAGAAGGGAGGAGCGAAGGAAAGAGGTACGGGAGGAAGAGGTAAACTTAATGCATTCAAAAGAGAGGAGGGGACATGGCGCAGGGAGAGGTGACAAGGAGATAAAACATGAAAAGAGATGGCAGGCAGGTGAGAGAGAAGAAAGAGGACAATGGGGGAAGGGACAATGCAAAGTAACATAGGGAAGAAAAGAGAAGTAGTAACGGGAAAGAGGGTTTGATAGAGAGCGAGTGAGACAGGAGAGAGACAGCAGAGAGATAACAGGAGAGGAGAAGTGAAGCGAACAAGGTCTGTCAGCAACATTTAAACAAGCTTTGGCACCGCGGCCGCGAAACTGCCGCGAAAGTGAAAGTGATCGCAATCGCGATTACGATCGCGTGCAACGGAGGGCGCGCGTGCACGTTCACGTGCACAGTAGCTTTAGGCCACGGCAGCACTTTGAACAAGCGTGCTCTGAAGCTGACGAAGAGGGAGTGGGAGGGGGGAGTGGGAGGGGGGAGTGGAAGGGGGGAGTGGAGGCGGGCACGCAGGCTGCCAAATGGTTATATTTTTTTTTGTTTAAACGGAAGCAAAAACGAAAATGCATTTGATTAGCAATAACAGATTTGGAAGGAGGTGCCCTGACGGAGCGTGTGTGTTAACAGTGCTATTTTAGCAAGAATCGATCTCGAAGGAGGTGCAGGGACGGAGCGTGTGTGGAGCAAACCAAGAGGACAATTAACAACTAAAGACTGCTCTCATTTATAATAAAAAAATACAACTCAGCTTTAAATTGTCCGAGTGCGTTCGGGTGATTAGCAAGGACAGATCTGGAAGGAGGTGCACGGGGTATGTTTGGCAGGGCTTGGAGAAGGGTTTCCATCACGGCGAAAGTGAAAGCAAACGAGTGGTTTCAGGACTCCAAATGGTGCGCGCGCCCGGACGGGTCACATGCACTGTAGTTGGAGGCCTGCAAAGCCACTGTTTGCACTTCCAAAACGCGCTTACTATAAGTCTCGCCAGAGCAGCGCTAAAGCGCTGGCTCAGGCGAGACCTAAAAAAGGAAAATCCCTCAGCAGAAAGCAATTCTGGTACTTTACTGACCTCTGCTGGTCGTTTTTCATTAAGAAAGTGAAATAAAGTCAGTTGAACAGAAAAAAAAGTCCCTAAGCGGAAGCAGCCAAGTCCTATGGCTGATCTCCAGAGCCCACAAAGTGCATACACATATAAGTATATACTAAAGTATATTCTAGAGGTCTCAAATGCTTGACCTAAAAATGACTTACCTGCTAACGGCTGCCACCTCGGTGCTCTTCTCCTCCAGTCCCGGCAATCCATGGGGTGCACCTCCAAGCTCCCAGTCTCCCCTACTCCAATCCGGACGCTGCTCTCATGCTACTAATACTATTACAAGCATGAAGGAAGTGTCGGATTGGTCTGAGTGGGCTGGTTTTGCGCTCTCTCAGGGAATGGGAGTCTGTGCCTTGTTCTCCACCCACCTATGCAACACAGCTGGGTTGCAGAGATCTAAGTGTACATGTGGGTTTGGCCATCCTAAGACACTCCTCTTCCCTGCTGCTGTCCATCATAATGACCCCACCCCGCCCGAGATTCAATTCAGTCAGTGAAAAGTAAAATAATAATAAAATTGTTTTAATAGCATTTTATTTTTCATCTGCTGGCTCTCAGCGGGGGACGAGGACGACTCTCCTTCACCATAACGGGGGAGCCGCTGCTGTATCTTGCAGTCCCTATTCACATTTGTTCACAGTCGTTCAGTCATTTTTGTTATGTCAATGCACAGAACACAGTTGGTTTGTAGTCTTGCATATATACCTGAGTAAGAGGATAGAAATGCCTGAAGTGAATTTGGGCATGTATGTAGCCAAGAAATTGCCTTCCTTTTATCCCAGTCTAGAGTTCTTCAGTGAACAGTTCTGGACGCAGCAACCTTTTCAAATGTTAAGACGTTGCTCACAAAATGAACACATTGAGGGCAAGGGTAGCCATTGTGAGTGTGACTGCCAGCCTCACTATCAGAGGTCAGAGGTAAGGTCTGCATTAGCTCAATATGAAGAAAAGCATTTCTTTTATATGGCTCACTGAACGCTGTAATTGCACTTTCATTTGCACGAAAACCCTACCTCACCAGATGACACTTCCGTGAGGGGAACGGATTCCAGCATCAGGGTCTCTCGCTCCAGCCGTGCGGGAAACGGCACCGGGCACTGAAGGGACTACATCCCCCAGAGTCCCCAGCGAGGCGCCATCCATTTGCATCATCTAGGAGCGCCGGAGGTCTTTAAAACCAACAGGGACCTCACGCAGCGCGGGACGCTGAACGCTGTAATTGCACTTTCATTTGCACGAAAACCCTACCTCACCAGATGACACTTCCGTGAGGGGAACGGATTCCAGCATCAGGGTCTCTCGCTCCAGCCGTGCGGGAAACGGCACCGGGCACTGAAGGGACTACATCCCCCAGAGTCCCCAGCGAGGCGCCATCCATTTGCATCATCTAGGAGCGCCGGAGGTCTTTAAAACCAACAGGGACCTCACGCAGTCAGGTCCAGGCACTGGGCCATCCCTCTGACACTTCTAAGTGCTCACCGCCAGGAAGGTAGATTTGCACTGTATTTCGTCATTTGTGATATGAGTAGTAGTTTGTATTGCATACGTATGATTTGAGGTTGCTGATCCCTTAGGCTGATAACGTGAAAAGCTGTATTGAGACGTAACACTTGGACTATCATCACAACATATCACCAACACTGCCCTGGGACTGTATCCTGTCATAGGGGTGTACACAGTGCCTGATGGCAGGCAGGGGGAAGCGTTTGGGAGGGGGCGGGTCTGTGTCTGGCACTATGGATCATTTCATCACGAGAGCGGTCTCGGTTTTAGAACAAGAACTAGCTATTACCGAGCGCCGGTTATCTGCCGAGCTAAGTCAAGCTAGACGTTCCTCTTTAGGCTTACTTGCCCTAGCAAAATCCCCTAAGAACCCTGTATTGCAGGGTGCGGAAGCTATTGGGCAACAGATGGATAAAGCAGTTAGCTCCATTACAATAGTCGATCAGAATGATACAAATGACACAAATGATCCCCCGAGAGAGGCTCCCCTTACAGTCACTAGTGCTCTGATTCACACCCAATCTGCCTCTAGTCATCCACAGACAAGAGCCCAAAAGAAGGGTAGTAACAGTGTAGCATGTAAGAGGAAGAGAGTAGGGCTATCACAGGGCGGGAGATCAGCAAAGCATACTAATATCGCGACTGGCCCACCAGCAAAGTCTGGTTTGGTTCAGTCTGTCGATATCACTATTGGTGATAAAACTGACAATGGACATCAGGATCAGCCCCAACATAATGACCTGATCCCCCAGATCGAACAAATAGTCCGTTCCCTGCTATCACCACTTTTGGATAGGGTAAAGGTGGTTTCTGACAAAGTAGATCGTCTTGAGCAAACTATTTTAGATAATTTTTGCTCATTAAAAAATGTTATTAAATTAGCCACCAAGGACTGTGTTAATCCCATTAAGGTGACCCATACCCTTCCTGCCCTGCCACTTTCTTCCCCCAAAACTGTTATACCCCCTATAGTCGACTCTGGGACAGTTCCACCCAGAACCTCGATAGCAGACAACACTAGCACCCAGGGTAGTACCCAGGATAGGGATCGCTCAAAGGACCTACCCGGAACCAAAGTGGATAGCAGGTCTTCACACAAAGGTTCAAACATAGTCTATGGAGATAGGATAACTAAACCCTCCAAATCTTCGAATGTCTGCATTCATTTACCTCCTGAATCTATTCCCTATGTTGCTGTCTTATCCGGCGTTCCGGAATTAAAGAGCGACACAGAGGAATCTTATCAACAACTCAAAAATAAAGTCATCTTCTGGCTCAATCAAAAGAGACCTATCCCGAACTTTGTGGACGGGAAAATTCTCTTTGCCAGAAGAGTTAGTTGGGTTGGTCCCAGACCAAAAAATGTCCAAGGGGATTGTATTATCATTAATTTCAGGGATACCCGAGTTGTGCGCATCATCTGTGACCATCCACTTAGTTGGGACAGGTCAGAAATAAGGGTCCATGATTTAAGGCATTTCTATAATCCTCACTTTAACACCCCCGAAAGCCTTGTTCAATCCCAGGATAGGACCGGACCCAACCCAAACTTTGTAATGCCTCCCACTCAGAGTATCGATAACACATACCACCTGGAAGCATCAGCCTGACTGGGCCTAGAGGGGCCTTTCCTTAATCTGTCACCCTCTGTTGATAACCCACCAACAAGATCTGAGGGAAAGGGTGTAGATGTCTGTGTGTCGCACGATTTGTCCGACAGAAAAAACACCTGTAAAATTTTAAGTTGGAATGTTGCCGGCACCAGACTTAAAAGCCAGGATGATCTATGGATTGGTTATGTTGTGTCCCACGATATTATCGCCCTACAGGAAACTTGGGACACATCAAACAATCTCTTTTTGGACGGGTTTGTTCACTTCTATATCCCAGCAACACCTAGCTTGGCGGGGAGGGCCAAGGGGGGCCTTGCCTTGCTCGTTTCTCTGAACCTGAAAGGATCCGCCAAACAGGTTGATTCTGGCTCCCAACATTGTTTAGTAGTAGAATTAGTGGTGGCAAAATCTCCTTCTCTACTCTTGATAAATTTTTATAATTCTAAAGACAGTGTCAGTCCAAATTACCATCTAGAATCTGTGGGGGAGGTTCTGGATAAATATAGAGCTCTACACAATAATTTTGAGGTAATTTTAATGGGCGATTTTAATATCCATCCGTGCAGTCTAGGTTGCATTTTGGATGACGAGGAGGGTTCTTCCAACGCTTCACACACACACTTCGAACATACTAAATCAGGTGAGGCTTTGGAGAGCCTACTGGCCACCTCAGATCTCTCTGAACCTGGTCACTGCACGGTGGGGCAGAGACCGTTTACCTTTAAAGGCCCGGATTCAGGGTCAGTCATCGATTACATTTTTGTTTCCTCTTTGCTTCTTGTTTTGATTTTAAACTACAGGGTGGAGGACTCCGCATTCAGTGATCACAATCCAGTGATAGTAGAGGCCGCTTCGGATGGGTTATTGGCATTTAAAGAGCCTAGTATCTTGGGACCTAGAGCCCTAATAGTAAAAGACCAGGGTAGGAGGGTAAAATGGGCTCAGGTGTCCCCGATCTCTTTCTGTCAAGATGTACTGGCTAAAGTTAAACCGGAGATGGACATATGCCTAGACCATGCCAACTCCAACTCTAGCATTGTTGAGGCTTTTGCCATCATTTGTCAACATATAAATGCGGCCCTCCTGACCAAACCCAAGGCAGGACGTGCCATAGGGAAAAAATGGTTCAACACCAATTGTATTAAGGCCCATTCTGTTCTTTTGAAGGCAATAAAAGGCAAACCAAGAAACAGACCTCTAATTACCTCTTTGCGGAAACAGTACAAATTGGCCATCAAAGCACGTAAAAATGAGATCCAGGAAGAAGCCTGGAACAATTTGCTGTCACCGGACACCTTGCGGGATAGTTCCAAATTCTGGGGATTGATAAATCACCCCTTTTTTTCCGATAGTGGGAATCAGACCTTAGAATGTAGCATACCTGATGAACAGTGGCTAACCCACTTCGGAAAAATTTACAGTTCTGCCTCGCATGGGAATTCAGAGGAGTTGTCAGCCTTAAATCAGGTTGGTCCTGTTTCGGCCTTCAGGGTGGAGGAGGTGGAAAAAGCCATCCAAGAGACATCGAAGAGTAAGGCACCAGGCCCTGACGGCGTCCCGGCTGACCTATATAGGTCCGCACCTAAACTATGGGCCAAATTATTAACTAATGTTTTTAATGTTGCAAGACACAAGTATATCCCTGAGTCCTGGGCGACATCCACTATCATACCAATTTTTAAAAAAGGCCAGAGGGATGATCCGGCATGTTATAGGCCGATCTCCCTAATTGACTCTGCTGTCAAAATTTTAGGCAGAGTCATCTTGGGCAGACTGAATACATGGTTGGCAGGTAACAATATATTATGTGACGCCCAATATGGTTTTAGGGCTAACAGGAGCACGCAGGATCAATGCTTGAATCTCCACTTACTTATTTGCAAATACACCATCGCAAAGGAGGGGTCGTTGTACATGGCCTTTATGGACCTCTCCTCAGCTTTCGACCTAGTTAATAGGTCGAAACTGTGGAGTATTCTTTTGGACAATGGAGTCGATCCCCCACTGGTTGGTTTTTTGGCAGATCTCCATTGTGATTTATCAGCCTCGGTGAGAGTCACCCAGGAGGGAAGGTGTACCAGCCGCTTCAAGTCAGAGCGAGGTGTAAGGCAGGGATGCATTTTGGCACCCCTCCTTTTCACGCTTTACATCAATGCACTGGACCCCGCCCTGGCAAATGCTGCGGTGGATGTACCACGGGTAGGAGACACCAAGATCCCAGTTCTCCTTTACGCGGACGACGCCGTTCTTTTGGCGCGTACAGGAGTGGCCCTTGACAGATTATTGGCCTCTTTCGGAGACTTTATGACATCGTTAGACCTGAAAGTTAATACCCAAAAATCACAGGTCATGATCACGGGCCAGGCTAGTAGGAAAAAGAAATCTAAATCCTTCTTTTGTCTAAGCCACGAGGTCAAAAGGGTCCCAATTTTCACCTATTTAGGGGTCATTTTTGACGAGAAGGGATCATGGGGTCCTCAACACAACCTTAAAGGCAACGCAATGGCAAGATCTGTGGCAGCTATACTTGGCTTTGCCAAACGGCTGGGTAGTCGCCCCCTGGAGGCCATCTTGAAAGTCTATAAAGCTAAAACTCTGGCATTGGCCACCTATGGCTCCGCCATATGGGGCTATTCCAGAAATGACACCATCCAGAGGGTGGAAAACAAGTTTTTAAGATCCTTGTTGTCTGTTCCTCAGTCCACACCTACTTTTACATTACATTCAGAACTGGGCTTGGGGTATGTTGTCGATCTAATTAAAATGGCACCTGTCATATGTTGGCTTAAAACCTGGCTTAATCAAGATATTCCTTTAACACATTTAATACTAAAGGATTGTCTAGCCTTGGAAAGAGCCCACACAATTCCATGGCTAGTATACGTCAAAAAGATGCTGAGTTCAGTGGGACGTTCAGTGCTCTTTAATTCCCCCGAAGGCATCAACAAGCAGGACATTAAGGGGATTAAGACCGCATTAATGACAAGATTAACGGTCGAGAGGGAGGACACTGAATTAATTAAGCCGGTAGTGAGAAGGAACTATGGGCTAATTACTGTTCCGGGCCTTGAACCCTACCTGGCTTTTGTCACAAGCCCACTTCACAGGTCTCTCTTGATTAAATTTCGTTTAAACTTGATACCGTATGTGCTAGGTTTTTATCCCACGTGGGCAACCCCGGATAATGCGCCCCCATGTGACTGCGATAATTTTTCTAGCCAAGATACATTACATTTCATCATGTTTTGTGAACATTTTGCACATATCAGGAGAAAATACCTGTTACCCTTACTTAAAGAGGCTGGCCATGTTCAGGTTCGGCCAGCGCTCTTGTCCCTACAACTCCTGCCTAATATCACCACTGCCTTTTACGTAGCAAACTTTTTAGTCGCTGCTGTGCGCATTAGTAAGATGCGTGCCAGAGAGCGGCACACTATTAACACAACGGTTGTGGCTGTGATGGGCGGCGGTCATTAATTATGGACTATTTCATCCCTGCTAGTCTTTTAGATAGAAACTGTATCCTCAAACTCTATTTATTCATTTTAACTTAAGAACTGAATCGATGTAATAGGTTCTCTTCGTATTTTTAAATTTTTAAATTTTGATTATGTTCCTTATATACCAGATTTGTAATTGATGTACCTTTGCTCTGTATTTCCGTACTGTGATTTTATGTGTGTTTTGTCTCTTTTTATGATCTTTTATTGATCGAATAAAAGTATTTGACTGACTGATATGGCTCACTGCAAAATGAATCACCTCCAGATATGTCTCCATTTATTCTGGTCAAGGAAACTGAGGCTAGGGCCCAAAATCACACATCTTGATAAGGTGAATAAGCCAATAATTCATCCTGAGTGCCCTGGTTTCAGTGATTTCCACATAGGTGTAGTGTCGAAACTGGGGTATTGGTCAATCAGGCAGTGTCCAAAAGCCTGGTCTAACAGGTCAGAGAGTGGGACGGTTTTTCGGTTGTTTGTGGGCCTGTTTTATGGTTTGGTGGACCGCTTTTTAGGTTTCGCTTGCACTGTGCTTGTGAAATTATCTTGTATTTAATATATCTTAAAAGGGAGCTCTTATCAGTTCCCATTGATGAATTACTGTGTTCATTCGCTTTTGTGTGGAACTTTTTTGTTATCTTCTCTTGGCTGCAGGCATTTACAATACTTCTACTGAAGCTGTTCACACTGTTTAAGCCCCATTCCCTATCAAGATAAGATCTCTTCCCACTGAGAAGGCAGACAGCTTCTAACAGTATGCTTGCTTTCTATTACTTAGTTGTGTAAAGCAAATGCTTTGGCCTTAGAACATTTGTGGAATTTCCTATTCATGCCTCAGTACTTTCTTTGCACTTTGTAGGGATTATCAGATTTATTTTCTCAATTGAATCTATTTGGTCATTAGGATCAAATTCTAAATGTTGTAATAAACATTACACGCTAAAAATAAAGTTAATATACAAGAGATATGCTATATTTTACTACTAGACAAGTAGTCACAAGTTCAGATAACTTGAAGACAACAGGGTCATGATTTGAATGGTGCTGCAGGTGCAGAGGCACCAGGGCCAAAAGGTCTAGGGGCCCCACTAAATGCAGAATATTGCAAATGTTACTATTAAACAGGCAGTCATAAGTGCAGCTATCTAGCTGGCAGTAGGTCCATGATTTCAATGGTGCTGCAGGGGCACCCTGGTTAAATATTGTCAGAATTCCTCTAAACAGCAAATATTGCTATATTTAGCTACTAAATAAGCATTCACAAGAGCAGTTACTTTGCAGGCACTAGAGTAATGATTTGAATGGTAGAGCAGGTGCAGTGGCACCAGGCCTACTGTTTGTCATAATATTGTTATTACATCAATTAATTCTATTATTTCCCTCTTTCATTTCATTTTGCAAAATGCTGCTATTACTTACCTGCACCATACCGCTAATAACAGCACGATATATTTCCTTTTTTGTGCGTAAAGAAGTCATTACAATTTAACAGACTCTCTGTAACTTATATTGTATAACTACTGAGCAAGCTACAACTTACAGCAAAAACCAGCTTATTAATAATTGCGTAGGTGAAACCTAATGCATTGACCAATGCCTGTTAGTGTTGATTTCCCTGATATTACCATATCATTGCCTGCAACAAGCACAAATCCATGAAGTTTCCCATTCCCTCATCCCAAAGATATAGCATGTCTTTGCAAATTCAAAATTGCTTCCATTCACAAATGTGCACGCCTTTTTTTAGCTATCTGATTTGCTAACGGGGCCCTTTTATTATGGTGTCCGAGCCTATTTTCTATCCTAGTCCGACCTTGCATAGGTCTCAGATCTTATGTCCTTCCCAGCGACCCACTGAAGAAATAAATAATGCCTGCCTAAAGCCATCAACGTTCTGAATGTATTCAAGATATATAAGTCTCTTGCAGTGCCAATTCTGTCCACATTTCTCCAAACAAGTTACCATAGCTCAGCAGCACACGTTAATGAAACAGACCTATTTTATATATTGTCCCCAGTATTATATTGATTAGTTAACTGGTCAGTAAATACTTCCTTTGTAGGTCAAAATAATGCAATTGGAACTAACAGAGAATTGAAAAGGTGGAAGGAATCTTACAGTGCTACTCAAGTTTCACTTTATTCTTGGGACCTAGGGGTTACATTAATTACTATAAACTAAGCAAATAAATTCTTTGGCGAGCATTATCAGGTGCTAAGTTTCCACAAAATAGCCACCATTGTGCTAGCTTTGATCTGCAAAGTGAACTGTCCTTTGCCCTGACACCCCAAAATTCAGGGGTATCTATTCTCCTGTTCTCCAGGTTTGCTAGACTTAAGGCGCCAGGCAATTATATAATCCGCGTTTTGCTCCTTGACGAAAGATGGCGCATGACAATTTGGGTAGTTGAGCAATATGACCCTTTGTGACATCTTGATATAATTCACATTTTCTAAAAGTATATTTTATTTGATTATTAAACAGGTCGTGCCATTTGATTTCTTTGTGGTACAAAGATGCTAGTCCACAGAAACAATCCCTAACATGTCTGTGCATTTACCTTTCGGGCGTGACACTAATGTCCTAATTAAATACATGTGTTTTCGTAACACGTAGTGGTGCATGCAGTCTTTAAAAGCAGACGATTTATGAGCTGGAATAAAAGTTCTTTCCAAAAAAGGACGTCACAAAAGAATATGAAGAAGGACGAAGCGTTGACATGATGATTCACAGAAAAGGTCAGTTGAAGTTTTTCTTGGAATGTCTGAAAAGCGTTCCAAATGTCATAATGCCTTCAGATACCGCCACATAAATGTCAACCGCAGAACACTCAAAGCTCTGTGTTCATTACAATTCCACGCGCAGTGCCATTCTTTGTGGGGAAGTTACAAGCAGTCATTACCTAACAGGAACAATTTGACCTTGGCTCAAAGCATGAATATTAATTTGACTTTGGAATCATTTAGAAGTCACATGGGAGCAGCGAGTGCAACCCCTGGTATTCCCCGTGGTGCCCTTAGGCACGTCCCTGTGACACCTGAAGCAGAGGTTGCAGGCGACCGCTGCAAACAAAACTTATACAAACGCTGTGCAATTCAAAGCAGCTCTTCAGTGATTGGCAAGTTTGTGAGAGTGATTGTCTGAATGAGCGAGGGAATGAGCGAATGTGAGAGTTTGTCAACAGAAGGATCTGTGAGTGGATGGATGAATGTAGTAGTGAGTGACTGAATGCATGGATAACCAATGCATGAGCAGAGCATGAATGAATAAGAGAGACTATGGCTGTGTCTGGATGAATGGGCGAACACATATAGATGGCTGGATACCGGCAGGTTACACCAATGAGACGAGCCGGGAGCTGAGACAGCAGTGGTGATGTTATGAAATTACAGGAATTACCAATATTATGCTACTACAGGCTTACACAAGGGATGGTGGATTGTATCGTATTGCATTGTGTTGTGTTGCTTTACATTACACTGAATTGCGTTACTTTGCAATGCACTGTATTGTAAAGCACTGCTGAACTGTGTAGTATTTCGCATCGTTTAGTATTGCATTGCATAATTCTGTTGCACTGTTTAGTACGGTGCAATATATTTTATAGCCCAGTCACATAACATTATATATTATTGAATTGTAGGTTTTTGCATTGCAGTATGTCACTTAGAGTACAATTTTATATTATTACATTGTGCAGTATTGTTCAATTGCATATAATTGTATTGTACTGTGTTGTTGCCTTACACGGTGTGGCCTTGAATATTATTGCTGCATTGCATAGTATTGTATTCCAATGCACTGCACTGTTGCATAGTATTTAATTGCTTAGTACTGTTGCACTGTTTAGTATAGTGTTACATACACTACAGTATTTTACAGTACAGTTGCATAACAGTGTATATTATTGAATTGTACAGTATTTTGAATTGCATTATCTGACTTATAATACAATGTCATAATATTACATTGTAAAATATCATTGAATTGCATAGAATTGTATTGTACTGTGTTGTTGCCTTACACGGAGTGGCCTTGCATATTATTGCTGCATTGCATAGTATTGTATTCCAATGCACTGCACTGTTGCATAGTATTTAATTGCTTAGTACTGTTGCACTGTTTAGTATAGTGTTACATACACTACAGTATTTTACAGTACAGTTGCATAACAGTATATATTATTGAATTGTACAGTATTTTGCATTGCACTATGTCACTTACAGTACGATTTCATAATATTACATTGTACAGTATTGTTGAATTGCATAGAATGTTATTGTACCCTGTTGTTGCTATACACGGTGTGGCCTTGCATATTATTGCTGCATTGCAAAGTATTGTATTCCATTGCACTGCACTATTTTATAGTATTGCATTGCATAGTGCTGTTCCACTGTTAAGTATGGTGTAATGTACACTTCTGTTTTTTACAGTACAGTTGCTTACCATGATATATTATTGAATTGTACAGTATTTTGAATTGCATTATCTGACTTATAGAACAATTTCATAATATTACATTGTAAAATATCATTGAATTGCATAGAATTGTATTGTACCGTGTTATTGCCTTACACTGTGTGGCCTTGCATATTATTGCTGCATTGCATAGTATTGTATTCCATTGCACTGCACTGTAGTATACTATTCCATTGTCCAGTATTATTGCATTAAATAGTATTGCCCCACGCAATGCTGCACTCTATCAGTAAAGAGTGCCTTCAGCTAACAGCAGGGAAGAGCAGCAGAAGGAAGCTGCAAGCTACTGCAAACTGTGTGGTTGGAAGGGGACTCACCCTCTGAGCCTTGCAGCAAAGGAGACTCAGAAGGAGCAGAGACCTGGACCGCGGCAAAGGGAGAGCGTAGCAGCACCTGTACCCTACTGCAGACTGAGAGCACGTCCATCCAAGTGGATGTTTCCGACTCTCCCTCCTTCACATACAAGCAAATAGAAGCGAACAGAGTTTAATCAGTAATGCGTAATTAGACACAACTACTTTCAATAGAATCCTCTAGCGTCGAAATCATTACAGGCAAAGGAAATGCAGCACTAAAAAGAAAAGCTAATTTTTGCAAACTATTTAGTACTTCGAAGAATAAATGGATTAGATTTCATGCATAATAAAAGGTGATTATGTTCTTGTGCTGATCACTGAGTCCTGAGGTTATGCATACATTGTAGGAATGCCGGTACTTTACAAAAGGATTGAGGGTACCGCTGCAGACCTCAAATAATCAAGAGAGCAGGCTCTGTGGCACCAATCAGTAGGAGACACTGTTGCTCCATCGGCCCGCTGGCTGGCGGCCAGAAGACGCATGTGAACGTCATAACATGCCTGCTATCTTCAATGACATAACGTCCCTCAGAATTGAATAGAACCCTATTGGTTAATTAAGGAAACGGCGGGTGCTTGTCAATATTATTATGAAGTGGACATCTTACATGAGAATATTCCCCTAATAGTTCAATGAGAATTGTACCAATTAATTAACACAAAATGTGGCAAAGTAAAGTACTGCATTATGCTTGTGACCTGCAGGTGCTGTCGGGGTGTCCAGTTCGGTACACCCGTAGTAGTCACCGCTTACCTGGAGTCGGGATGCAAGCATTGGTGTTCTCAGTGGGATTCCATGGATGAACAACTTTCTGTACAGATCAGCACTGCAAGCTGCAAAGTGTAACCATGCACAAAATTCTGTGGGACTGATCAAACAAATGAAGGATAGTTCAAACAAGCAATGCCTGAAGGTGGCAGATCAAAACAAGCCAAGGTTTGAAGGAGACCATTCCTTGTGTAGTTGTTCATATTACAAGGTCTTGGTTGCACAGTTCCTAAAAACAACTCTAAAAGTCACATTAATCTTCTTTAGTTTAAACTCTTTGCCACACCCCTCAGTGCAACAGCTACTAGGAATCTAAGACCAAGACAAGCAGTGGAAAGCCCCACCCATTGTCCATAAGCATTATCCTCTCCAACCTCCATTTCTGTTCTTATGACGTCAGGGAGGGTCAAGTTATATGAGTTTTTCCTCCCAGAAAAATGAAAAAGCACATTTGAGGTTGCAGCAACACTTGAACACGCTGATCCAGAGCCATGAACTTCTGTAGCGCTGCCGTGATCCCATGAGCATGTTCGGGGAGGTCATGGCTGAGGAAGAATGGCTGGGTTTATTCTAAAATGTATTCTCTGCAGCACATACAAGTATTCTAATAAGAGACACATTGAGTCACATATGCTGTTAGAACATGGCAGGTTAGCACATGCATGATTACTTAGTAGTTTGACTATAACAAATAGTTCAAGAAACTTGGGGGTATGATGACAAGGCGATAGCGCCACAAGACTTTTAGCGATGTTCTGATGGCAATATGCTCTTCTCCATATTTACAAAGCTGTGCTAAGCCACATTTTGTAACTTAACGCTGCCTTGTAAATAAGGCTCCTTTACACACATCACTCTGCATGAAAATGGCATGCAGTGGGTGTTGCTGTGGGCATTCCTCAGCAATACCAATTTCATTTTGTCGCTGCCCCAGATTTAAAAGGATGTGTAAATCTTAGACAGCACCAATAACTAATGCCATGCAACAGCAGGCATTAGAATGGCGCAATGAGGAAAAATACTTTTATTTCTCATCGGTTTTGCTTTTTCTATGTGTGCTGCACTGCAGCACACATAGAAAGAGCAAAAGGCAATAATGATTGTTTATGTGCAGGAAGGAGTCCCTCCCTGCGCACAATCATCTCCTGCAACGTAGGCACCCTTGCACTATGGTGCAAGGGTGTCTGGGCTGGCGCTAAGCACCAGTGCTAGGTCAAAAACACAAGAGTGCTTCATATTGTTGTAAACACTGCACATCCCTGCATTTTGGAAATGGCAGAGCGTGGCGCTGCCAAATTTGGCACAGCTCCGCTCTCCGCCATTTCCAAATATGCCCCAGTGTTTTGTTTTAATAATGCTGAAAGCTGGACCGGGGTTAGCCAGCACTGACAGAGCTGACAATGACGTTGCATGCAAGCTTGTGCGTGGAGCTGCTAATGGTTCATTACCTGGACTGTTGGTAACAGGAGTTACTGCACATATCGCATTTAACCCGTGGTTTATGAGGGCCTTAGAGGCCCAAAATGGCTTGTTTTGTAAAATGAGTAACCTTTTAAAAGATGATAGAGATTTTTTTAAATATTTGCATGTCCCGTCACCATCCACATCTGTCCTCCTTCCACTTCTTCAGGGCCTCAGTACAAGTGCCATTAAAGTTTAAGTTATAGTATGTTTTTCATTTGCTTCAGAGGATTGTGAGTGTGTCTTCATGAAAGGAAAATAATCATGGGTTTGGCTGACGCCCATGTGCCGTTCTGCTTCATTAAAATTGATCTTGGCTGTTTTTAGAAAGTGTATCTAATATTGAAAGAAACAAGCCTTGCAAAAGGCCTCATCATTGTTCCATCTTCTTCTGAACTACTTCCAGATTATGCGGGGTTGCTGCAACTCTTGCCACACCCATAGTTCCAGTGTCACTCTTGCTGTTCGAGTATAGTAGAACCGCTTGTATGTCATCCCACCAAAAGAGAGATCCTCACTGGTGCAGCGTGGAAAGATTAGGAGCCTACCTCCATTTGGTCCCAGTTGCCCAAGATATGGAGGTTCAAATTTACTAATATTTGGCGCAACGCAGTGTCTTGCTGCGTTGTGCTGCATCAAACGGAGATTGCAGAAATGTGCCATATTTACTGATATGGGGTCCATTCCTGCTCTCTCTCTGCACTGGTGCAAACACAGGCCCCTTGGGCCATGACGCAAAGGTGCCTTCTTTACAGGCAGAATTGTGGTTTTTTTTGCAGGAAGGGGCATCTTCCTGCACAAAAATAATGCTTAGACACATTTCTCTATTTCTATGTGTGCTGCAGAATGTAGCTCTTGTAGAAAGGGGAAAGAAACATGGCAAATAATGAGGAGAAATAAACATATTCCTCCTTGTTATTTATGTGTACCATTTTGACGGATCCCAGGTTTACTAGTCTTAATAAATCTGGGAATGCACCAAGATCAATAGGTGTATGTGTGGGAACACCCACTCTCCACCCATGGGACACAGTCTCAATGCACAGTAATGCAAAGCAGCAACTTGTGCTGCCTTGCTTTACTCCAGATTTCCTAAGCCAAGCAGAGCCGCACAAGGTGGCTCAGCATATCTTAGTTAATCTGATTTACGGCCTTACTTTACCCTGCATCACCTAGCCTGACACATAGGCAACACGCAGGCTGGCTAAATATGGCCCTAAGTGTCTTCATGAGAATTTCGTCCTGAATCTCCCCAAACGTGCGACTCCCACCCATGGTCCCAGTGTCAAGAGCACTAGTTCTGCCAGATTTTGACTATACGATGGCCTCTGTATTGAGATGCAGAGACACTTAACGTCCTATTGCGATTCAAGTGGAGTGGTAGCTCTTCCAGAGAAACCACCTCACTGAAAGCAGGTAGAAAATGTATGGACAAAAGGTCTAAGGATAGGGAAACCGCATGTGGTAATAGACCTGGTGATTCTGAATCCAGCATGTTATTCCCCATTTCAGGCCATGGTGGAGATACCAGCCTGAATTGGTAACACCGGGCCAAGTCTCTCCACCTCCTGTTATTCACCATCTTGGAATTAGGCCCCTAATCAGCAACTTACAATAAACACAGATTGGCACAGCTGGACCGGTGCAAAACCTCAATCAATGTCACCACATCACATGTGCACTCAATTCTCAGGGATAACTTCCCATTTCTAGAGGAGTCTCATTAAAAGCCGTCTACAGTGCTCAAAAGGCAATCCATGGGACAGCACCTACATTTACCCTGTTCATACTTAGGCTCTTTTATCTGAGGAACCGCAGAGCCTGAATGGTTCCGCTCTTGATCATTCGCCCCTATAAAACATTAAAAAAACATTTGGCGGAAGATCATTTTTCTTACAGGCATTCGAGTTCTGGAACTCCTGAAGAAAACAATGATAATCAACTGTCATATTTTTATAGAGTTTTATATAGCACGAACTAGACCCGAAGGTATCAGAGCGCGTTACATGAGCACCAGTTGTGTTACAGACAGACACATTTATTTTGATTAGACACGTAGAGACTAAATTATTTGCCCCGAATCACACTATGTTGAGCGTCCCTACCGAGACTTGAACCTGGTTCCACCAGCTCCCAGGTCAACCATTCTGGGCCTTAGTCCACTTAGAATTTACCTTGAGCAATTCCATCTGAGTGTAACCTAAAAGAAATTCTGGTCGCCATATGAAAACTGGCATCCTCTCACACTCTCACACGCCATACCTCATGCAGTATTATGCAGGGACAGGCCCTTCCCAGCATATTTGGAGCTTGCAGTACCAATATATGTGTCTCACCTGCAACACCTCAGCCAATGCTCGGTCAAACATGCATAACAAATTGCGTGCACATCCACATGGGACTCTCTCTGGGCTTTGCAAGAAGAAGAAAGGCACTATATATAAGCCAAAACAATACAAAAGGTGTAGAGAAAAATAGGTCCAACTGTGTAAACATTACCCTAATAAAAACAATAATTGTTGGAAGGCCTGCACTCCTAGGGCCGTGTTACTGTAAAACAGCACAAGGCCATGGTGTGCCCTTGGAACCCATCATTACACTTATCCAGCACAGTCTGGGACCATGCTTCACATTACAAAAATGTGCTCTGGCCCCAGTGTAGGTACAGATTTGTGCCTGTACTGTGGACAGCATAGCAATAAAAGACAGACCAACAGTTTGAAGCCACTGATCTGTCTCTCACTGCAGAGACATGCGTTCAAAGGGTGTGCAAGGACACCTTGGCCCCGCACCCCACCACTCTATGGCTGCTGCAGTGTGTGACTGCACCCACTTTTGGGAGATGCCTTATGGGCCATTTAGCCTTAAGTGGCTCCTCCGTGAGAGCGGAGGACCATCGCCCTCCTCCTAAATTGCCTCCAAAAGCCCTAGAGATAAAAAGTAAAATGGTAATAAAGTTAATTTATTTCCATTTTATTTTTCACCCCCCCCGTCCTGAACTGAGGGTCAGGATGGTGTGGGGGTGGGGTTTGCACAGTGACAGCAGCAGGGAGGAGGGTGGACTGCTTTGGGCACTTCTCAAAGTGCGTATGTCCCTTTGGTCGGCCGTCTTGCAATGGCAAGCCAGACATGCGCACTTTGAAAACTCTAACTCAACTGTCTGAAGGCAGCAGGGTTAAAGCAAGTGCAAGGCTCCAGTGTCCTCGGGAGTAGCAAGAGAGGCTGCTCCCTCCATTCCTTGCATGGCTCTCATGCTGCTGATAGCAGTGCCAGGATTGGTTAAGGCAGTTGGCTATGACCTGTGTCGGAGGACAAAGTACTTCACAGAGGAGGCCGTGTTTAAGGTAAGTGATTTATTAAAAAAAAATTCACACCAACCATTTGCCCGCCCCACCACTCCCCATGGATGCCAACCGCGACTGCATTTAGCACTTGTGTAATATGGTCCCAACACACAGCCGGAGCCAAAAAGTCTCACAAAGCGCTTGATTACAATTTGGGGTTTTAGGGCTATATAAATGCAAAACATGTTCTTTGTGTTTGTGATTTTGTCTTTCACGCAGTAGTGCTCAGTTTGTGCATAGTGGGAAAATGAAACAAAACAGCAGAGGAAAACGACACCTTCTATGGTGCACCTCTCTGATAGACTGTTTAAAAAGAAACACAAAGGGCCACATGCATCAAAAGAAAAACCTGTTGCAAATGGCAGATTTTCTGAATCTGCCCCTTTGCGACAAGTATTTTTGCATTTGGGAGGCATCATCCCAAATGCAAAAATCGCAATTTGAGGAATCGCAAAATTTGCAATTACTTAAATTGTGATTGCATTTAATGAATCCCAAATTGCCATGCCTCAAATGAAACTTGACGGTAATTTGGAAAAAAAATGCTGTGGGCCTATAGGTCCATAGAAATGAATGGGAAGCAATTCCTTAATTGCGAGTCGCAATTTGCAAGTCGCAATAAAGGAATTTGTAGGAATTGCAATTTTATTTGCGATTCCTACATGCATAGCCAATTGCGATTCCTTAAGAATCGCAATAAAAGAATCACTATTGACTTCTTTGATGCATGTGTACCAAAATGCCTCTTCTATTGGTCCAAATATATTAGCTATTTACCGAGTTGACTGCTTTGTTACCTGCTTTAAATAGTCTATCTAATGTCAGTAGATAATATTTTGCGTGTAAAAGGGGTTTATGATACTATTGTTGATTGTTACTAAATCCTGTTTTTAAAGCGTAAAAAACACAGCACCAAACCCCATGTTGCCCCTACTCTGAAGCATTTTATGTGTTTTCCTGCTAAAACTCCACTGGAACAACCACGCACTTTGTGAGTGGAGGTAGATGCATACAAAGTCATTGGCAAATTAAAAAGGGACAAAACATCTTTCCTAGTGTACTGAATTGCAATAATAGAATTGCTAACTCAGAAGTGTAAAACTGTCCTTGTATTAAAAGTGGCCTGATATTATCATTCATTTTTATTCCATACATGTACTACTGTAATTCAAATAATTTGAATTCCGGGAAGCTACAAGAGTGTTACAGGGGGTTTTCAACTGTTTGGATCCCGAAGGTACCTTCATCTTCTGAATAGTGTTGAAGGTCAGTGGGCTTATTTATGAGCCCTTTAGGGCACAGTTGCATCACTTTTTGTGACGCTGCGGCGGCGTAACAAAATGTGTCATGTTGCACCATACTTACAAAGAGGCTTATCTAAGCAGATGCGCCACTTTGTAAACCCCTGTGCTTCATTATACCTGTGTCAGGTTTAATGCATGCAAGGTGGGTGTTCCCCTGCAAAAAAGGCTTGTAGAAGTGTTGCAGTGAAATCTATGAGTGTTGCGTCAAATCCTTATGCATGCCTCACAGCAGGCATAAAACTGATGCAGGCACCCCATGTGAAAGGACACATTGGTGGAGTTGCATCTGTTTTCAGACATACCCCAGCACTGTGTCACTTTTGTGCCTACAGATACTTCAGGAATACAGACATATCTGTAAATCCTTGAGACATGGAACACCATACAGTAAATACGGCGCATCCATGGTGGGGCAAGGAGGCAACACTGAAAAGTGTCACATTGCTGTTTTTACGCAGCGATAAAACACTTTTCATAAATGAGGCCGTTATTGTCTAGATTTGCCGCACAAGCTTTCGGTTTTTAGAAATTTTTAGAATGTTCTAAGATGGAATTGAAAACAAAATCATTGTAAAAAATTACATTCCAACAATAACTTTACCCTGGTGAAGCCTTTGTTTTCCTCTTTATTAAAACTATTGGCAAAGTCAACTAGTCTGGCTTTAATGTGTCAACACACTCAAAGGCATGCACATATGTGCATTTGTGCATTCCCTGTATCCCATATGTTATCACATTGGAGGCAGAGATATTCCCTTTGTCGTTGCCTCTTCTTTTTGCAGTGCCCAAATTGCAGCAGGTACCTGCACAGGTAAGCACGGTGGGGCGGGCGGGGCGGGAGCAGGGTGAGGTGGGGGAGTCGACAAACGATGGAATAGGTATATTTAAATAAATAAATATTACCTAGCGCATTGTCTGTCGATTCCCCCCTGCCGCGTCCTGCCCTGCCCCACCGCCCCACAGCACTTACCTGAGCCACTGCTGCTGCCAAATTGTATTCAAAAGTTCAGGAAATCCTTGAAAATGAAAGTGGAAGAAGGCTCATGAGAGAAAATCTATTATTTTATGTTTTTTAAACTCTCTCCCGCTCTATCAGTGGCATGTGTCATCATCAGGTCTCATCCTGGTCCCTGTAAACCAGGATTGGGTCAACCTAGTTCCAGGGAGAACTTAGGATAATACCTGACAGGGTTTCTAGAATAAAAATACCTTAGGGCCATTCCAGTGTTTCTTTGTTATTCGGTGTTATAGTTAAGATAAACAAAAATTAGACAGCGGGGTGTGTATTAGTGTTCCTACACCCCCAGAGTTGCCATCATGTGTAATCCTCTCAGAATAGACTTCTATGGGTTTAAGGTTTTCAAAAGGATGGGAGATTCTGCAACGCAGCACACAGGGAAATAGCAAAAACAAGGAGAAATTAAATATTTCTCCTTATTTCCCCAAGGTAAGACCAGGTTGTTCCTGGTCTTAATTTTGGCGCTGCCCCATATTTATGTCCCCCTTGTAAATTTGGGGCAGCGTCAAAATCAATGGGCGTTACGGTGGAACGGCCACCGCAACACCCATTGCCACATTAAATGGCTTAAAGCTGCCTTGTTAATAAAGTGAGGCCCCTATCACCAACACAACGTCCAAAACAGTGTTGTTGTGGTGGTGATAGGAAATGGTAAATATGCCCCATAGTGTGTTCACTCTTACTCCGCAGCACACAAAGTGATAGTGAATAATAAGGTATTGATGGATCGAAACATTGCTCACCCCAGTCTCCGCCAACTCGTGGAACTCCGCAGAATGTCTTGGAGTTTTTATGTAACTCCTCGGAACTCCACGGATTGAAACTCCTCAAGGTCCGCCCACCGCCAAACAAAACCATATTTTATAGGCCCTAAGATAAGGAACCACTGAATGTATAATCCTTGAACAGACAAGCTTTTCTACATTGTGACTACAAACTAAGGGAAACCTTTTGACAAGCTACTCTGAGAATTGTCTCAAGCATCATATCTATTCAGAACCTTTCATCTACATATGTATCTACTACTCAGCACACTAGAGTCATACAGTAGACAAATAATTTAGATATTTAATCAGGATATGTTCTTTTTGATTTCCTATTAGAATTAATTTGGTTGCTAGTGTTGGCTTAACCCAAATTATTTTCTGCTTATTACTCTTCTATTTGTTGATGTTCTAGTTTGTAATAGCAAACAATCAGATCTGTAGAGAATTTCTCAGTCTTCATTTCTAAGTATGGGGACATGAATTCCTAGGAGAAGGAATGCCCAAAAAATGTATTGGTCCATTTCTGCAGAACAGAGAGTCCACTATAGGCAATTGGCATCTGAGAGGAAAGGCAATAGCTACATTCAGATAATCTAGACATATATAATATCTATATACATTTTTTAAAAATCACAGTTTCCCAAAATGCATGATTAGAATATATGTCATGGTGTAATTTTCTAAATCAAAATATTTTTTGGATTTTATTATAGTAATAGTCCTCTAATAGGATCAATAATCATTCAGTTTGAGAAGGAATATGAACTCTTTCTCATGGGATTTACTGTGTTCAAGTCTGACAAATAAGAAAACGCTTCTGGGATTATATTTTATCAACTGCAAATGAATGTCCCTTTCAAACCAAGTCAAATAGATTTTACATGATGTCTATAAAACTAAACTTCTTACAACAATTCAAGTTACTTGTGATTTCATTTGTTTCATATGAATGTCAGATCCATAGATTATTACATTTTTGGTGTTTTTTATAAGCATGGCCTCAGTTCTTTTGTGATCAGTTATCGTGTAACCTGGCACTGTTATAATACCAGTGAGAAGACCAACATGGTTCATTCAATATTAGCTATAAAAGGTTTGAACAAGATTGATGAACATTGACTTCAAACAATTTGCTTGCAATTGACAAGGATCGTTAACAGCCATTACACCAGAGATTGTCAGAGCAAAATAAATTAGTAAAAAAAGATCAAATAAAATCATAGCCTATTAACTTTGATTCCATACATGCAGTCATGTGGGACATTATCATATTTCAAAATTTCCAAAATGTCTCTGCTTTCATTCCCTATTTCAAAGACGGGTGATATGGCTAGTCGTTCTGTACTGAACAGCTCGGTCATGTGAACCTAGCAAAGCCAATGATGCTTCTTTGCAGGTTTGCAATCTCAAACACTCTATAATGGTACAACTGCTTCCTGTGTCAGGGAGAAGCAGTTAGAAAATGCAGAGTACCGTCTGTAAAATAAACTCCACAGATGCAGCTTAGCAAATGCCCCTTAGCTCCAGACAACATTCTGGTATTAATTGCGCTTTACAAGCTGATATTACATTACATTACAACAGTGGTGGCCAACTCATACACAAAGTGGAGGGCGGGGGGAGAGAGGGGAGCGCGGGAGGGAGCGCGGGAGTGGGCGCTGGGGGAACATAATAAGAATAAGCATAATAATACATTTTAAAAAGTTAAACTTACCTGCTGCCACTTGCCTGCCGCGTCACACCTTGGTCCTGACACTTCCTTATTCCAGAAAACACTGCAGGCTAGTCACAGATTTCCTGTCCAATCCCCACGCTGCAGAGCAGTGCGGGAATTGGCCTGAGCGGGCTAGAATGATACCCTGCTCAGATGAGTAGTCTGTGGGGTTTCTCTAACTCGACTGTTCAATACAGCCAGGTTAGAGAAACCTAAGTGCGCATGTGAGTTTTGGTCTGAGACTCCCGACCAAACACACATGAGCACTTAAGGAGTGCACTAGCACTTCTCCTCCACCCTCCCATGCCTCAGCCCTTCCTGCACATGTTGGCTGAGCCTGCAGCTTAAAAATGAAACAATACTGAAATATTGTTTTATTTTTTTGCTGCTGGCTCTGAGCCAGTAGGGCAACGGTCCTCCGCCATTGTGGAGGAGCCACCCCTGAATTACAATACATTACATTAATTCTTTACCCACTTGAGTAAATAATAGCAGAAATTGACACTCTAGTCCATCCATGTTCAATCAGCCACTGATGGGATTAGTGAAGGTAGGGCTTGGCCCCATCAGTTAAAAGTACTTTGCTAAAAAAATATGCCCTCCTCTGTCTAAAAAGGAGTTCCTTTCACCAAACACCACTCCATAGGAATAACCACAACAGTGCTGGCAGTAACAACCACATACATTACATCTTAGCTTTGTTTGTATATTCTTTAAAGTTTCTGCACCTCACCTGTGGGACAAGCTTCTGTACACCAGGGCCCATATTGCAAATTGCGCACGCTGTTAGTTTTTGCATAATGGCACATCTTTAATTGGGTATGGCCACTACATACCAAAAGAGTGCACCACATTAGTGTAAATGTGGTGTCCCCAAAGAAGCTGTAGCACTCACACCTGCCCAGGGGGCAGTGCATTAATGAAAGGTGCCGGCTGTTTGAAACCAGTAGTCTGCCTTCCACTGTTTAGGCAGCCACCTAGTCTGCATTTAAAAGGGTGGTGGAGATCCCCCTGCATCCAGGTGTAGTAAGTGACTGCATCCACCTGAAGGGGGAAACCTGGGGCTAGTCCAATCCAAAACACTTTATTCGACAGCTGTGTCATAAAAGCACAATACATAAAATGGAGGTATTTCCAAGTGTAAAACTCAGTGAGTACAAGAGATATAAAAACATTTTAGTGTTTCATATAAACTGTAATAATCAATAATAAAACACATTAATGTGATTAGAAAAGCTAAAACAGATAAAATGGATAAAAACAGTAACAATTTGTGACACAGTAAAAGAGTGATACCTAAAATAACCTACAGGAGCTTTATGCATACAAAATTAATCTGTTCAATTAGTACAATATGTATTAAATAGTGACCAACTTCATTTTCCAGTTCATTAACACAGGCACAATTAAATCTTAAAGATTCCTCACTTTACGGGGAGTGTGTATGATCTAATAATCCAAGTCCAGCTCAAAAATTTTGCTAGAGCAATGGCAATACAAGGTGATGTATCTGTATGCAATATTCTTAATGCATCACTGCTCCTTCTGGTATCCAATGACCTGCAGATTGGCGTGAGCCACACTCAGCCGCGGTCAGCGTATGATGGACAGACAAGCAATAGGTGGGCCAGCGACTCTGTTTGGGCCTGACAAGATGGACACTTGCTGTTGCCTACTGTGACCCATTTTGCTATGTATGATCTTATTGGCAAAGAGCCCACCCTGAATTGGAAGTACAACTTCTGGTCATGCGGTTTAGATATTAGATCCCAATAATGCTCCAACCTTGGCTGGGGTTTAATGTCTAAGAACCCTCCCGTCAGTGTAGACGTGTCACTATTCCTGAGTGCATTATAAAACACCAATTCCCAGTATTTTTCCTTTATGATCTCCTTTGAGGGAAATTGGGCACTCAATAGGTTATCCCACAGGGTAGACATAACAATGTTAACTAGAGAGGCTCTAACCTCTCGTAACCACCTACTTTTGTGGAAGCAGTCTGTCTTAATTAAGTCACTAAGGCCTGCAGCATAGGTTGCCAGTTCCAGCATGCACCAGATTCTACGACAGTATAGAATGGGTCGTAACCTGGCTAAATCAGCCAGTGCTTTTCTACCTAAGTCGTATAACAATGGACGCACTGGGGTGCTTTGTGGGAGACTGGTGATCTTTCGTAGAAACCTATTTTCTGCAATGGTTAGCTGGGAAAGATTCTCATACCCCAGAGCTCTGCCCCATATAGAACAGAGCTCACGACTTTCATGCCGTAGATCTGCAACACCGGACTAACTGGCTTTGTAAAGGAGGTGTTGAATTCAGTTTGTAGGGCGCCTCATAATTGCCGATGTTTCAATGTGGCCGTATCAAGCTGGCGATTCCACCTCATGTCTTTTTGCAACATATTACCCCCAAATAAGTGAAGGCACTAACTGGGTCCAGGGGCCGATTATTCATGAGTATGCCTCCTCTGAATGTTCTATGCTGGTTATAAAGGTAACATTTTTTTGTTTTAGATACATTAATTTACAAACCCCATCGGATACAGAACTCCGCAAAAAGTAGCAAAGCCCGGTGAAGACCGCTAGGGGTTTTTGAAAATATTAGCGTGTCGTCAGCGAAATTAAAATAGCAATTTTTGTGCCCGCTAAAACTGGGACGTCCATAGAAACAGATATTAAAAACTTGGCAATCCCGTTAATAAAGAGGGAGAATAGTATAGGGGCCATGACACAGCCTTGGCGCACAGCTTTCTCTATGAGAAAGCGATTGGTGACCTTTCCTTGAGAGCCCCACCGTATTTGGGCAAAATTACCCTTGTGAAGACAATCAGTAAGGTAAAGTAACTCTGGTGCCATCCCTAACTCCTGACCAGAGTTTACTGCATGAGACCAGATCAAAAGCTGACTTGAGGTCGACAAAGGCAGTGTAAAGGCTGCCCTTGCCTAAAGCAATAGTGGATAGCAATTCAGGTTTCTCTAATATTGTTGCCCATTTCAGTTACCTCATGTCGTTTGTGGGGACCAAATCAAGAGTGGTAAGTGCATTAACTAATTGTATGGGTTCCTGCAGTGCTTATAATTCTAGGGCCGAGCACAGCGGGTTGTGATCACTCTCTTGGCGGTCCCTGAAAACCATGTCCTGAAGGGAATACCATAACTTTAGATTGATTAATAGATAATCTATGCGGCTTGCACTATGGCCATTATTAAATGTATTCGCCCTATGTCTATCTGAAACGGTTCTCCCATTTGCCACCCGCAGCCCTTGTTCTAGGCAAATAGATTTAATTTGAATAGTCACATCTGACTATTTTTTGATAGGTGCTAGTTCCAATCTTGGGATATCCCAAAGGGCATCTTCCTCATTTGCAAGATCGTTCTCTTCATTACCAAGGGGCTCAAAGGTCGAGTTAAGATCACCCGCGACTAGCACTAGGGAATCCCGGGAATGCACGTCTAGCAGATCGTCAAGGGCTGTTAAAACTTCTGACCACCTCCCCCGACTAAGTCCCCTCGCATAGACAGTATAAATGTCTATGTTACATCGTGGGCCGTCTTCAAGCGGATGGCAAGAATATCAATGGTCTGAGTCGGTAGTTACTGGATACTATGACCAATGGCTTGACGAACCCAAATTGTTAATCCCCCAGATGGACGACCTTTTCCCCCCGGGTGGCTGGAATATGGTAGTTTAAGTAGCCTGGAAAATACAGAGAGTCTGCCAGCCATGTTTCCTGGAAGGGGCAGATATCGTATTGCTCAATAAAGGTATGCCAATCAGGAGATGTAACCTTTGATCTCAACCCCGCTATATTCCACGATATTACAGCTAGTCTAGGTGGAGTCGGATGGGGTGCGATCTGCCCATTACGCCTAGCGGCTAATTCTACTCTTATGTCCGTCCTTCCCACCGTCGGGGGGAATATCGTGAAGGTTTTCTTTCCTTTGTTGGTAATAGGGTCTGTTCCGTAAGATTTTCACACTGGCTTGCAGGTGTTTGTATTGGGTGCTCCATGGGGGCCCTAGCGAGTGAAAGTAACCTTCAATCTACCTCCCTTAGTGGTGACATACCACTAAGGGATTATACTTTAATCTAATGTTGGAATGAGTGAGATGCTGGGTGCGGATGTCGAGGTTCACAAGATTTTCCACCATGTGGTAATATGGAAGCATCAGAGCAATATAGTCTAGGGGGGCGTTAGGGGAGGTGTGTCTCTTTGTCGAGATGATGTCGTCCCTTACTACCGTGGTGAATCCACTGAATGCACTTATTTAGGAGAGAGCCCTCATCTTCTCTAGTCGATTCGCCAGAGTACTTGGGAACATTAATCATATACACAACATTTTTCCTACCTGGAATCAGTGGTTAATTTGTAAACAAATAAGTGCCGGGGCTCTCCTCAAGAGGCAGCTTGCCCCTGCCCATTTCTTCTGTTAGCGCTGCCTAAAACAGAACCAATTACTAACCAAGAAAGTGGGGAGAGGCTGTGGCGTAATGTCCAGAGCTGCTGACTTTGGAGCTGGGGAACCAGCCTCTTGTGATTCGAATGCTATAAACAATGAATGATTTTGCTGAGGTTGGAGCTACAATCACTTGCAAAGCACACTTGGATACCCTCTGTCTGGTGCCCCTGGCAGTAGAGTGTAAAATTGACGCTTGTTCAGGTTTTAGAAGCCTGCCCAGCAATCACATGTAAGGACGCCCCACATGCAGCTTTCCAGAGCATCACAACCCACACCGGGGAATGTCAATGTACCACAGCTCTCCAGAGCACCACAGCCGCCCACACTAGAGACTGCAAATACACCTGTCCAGGGCACCACATACCACACTGGAGGCTGCACAACAGCTCTCAAGGGTACCACAGTCACAGCCCATACTAGAGACTGCACTGCAGCAAACAAAACCATAAGAGCACAAATCAACCTTTTCACAATCCCCGCATTAGACTAGTGGACTTGTTCTTTAGTCTAATGCGGGGTTTGACCATGATGAGACCTGTCACCCAAAAAACGTTTAATACGAGAAGCTAAACGATTCTTGCATCGGGCCTGTGGTTTCCAGATACTGAGACAGTTTTTTACAGTCACTTTCAGCCATAAGAAAGCGGCTCTGGATCCAGGCTTCTAGAACACAGGGCTGCCTCTGATGAATCTGTAGGAAGTTTTCAGGTGACCGTGTATATACCGCATAATACTGACAAACGTCTCGCCACCACGCTCCCCAAAAAAACAGCTTTGGTTTGCATGGATGGGCCACCAGGTCCACGGCATATTATTGGCATGGCAACTAATACATAACTACTTACCGTTCGTGGTGGGCCGAGACGCTGCACTGCCTTTAACTTTATCAAACTGATTATTAGGCCGGCCCTGGTGCTGTTGGCAGTACTGGCTGATGCCTGCCAGTCCTCAACATCGTCGTCGGGTCGGGCTGGCCTGGCACTCAGCTCAGTGTTGAACCGACGATGACTCGGGTGGTGGGGTGCAGCCGTGCGGGTATGCTGGGGCATGGCAATGCAAGCTGAATAAATCTGCGTATGCTGCCTGCTGCCGCACAGCCCCAACCCCCGCAAAACCAAAATCCATCCCAAATCCGTGCCCCGCCCACTGGGCCGGCAACACTGAACTAAGGGCCGCAACGCCATCAACACATCCACTATGAACATATAAATCACATTGAGATTCATTCATATGAATCTCCTCTTGGCTTAGCAAGAGCAGGCTCAGTCGCCTGTAACACACTTCTCGGGTTTTGGACTGACTCACTCAGGACAGGAGACGGACAAGAAGTTGAAAATAACACTATGCGCCAAGTCCATTATTAGTGAAGTAAATTCAATGTATCAATGAATGATGACGTGCAGCAAGATGCTTGTAGACCCGGCCCTGATAATTAAGTGCCGGTGCTAAGCACCGGAAAGCACCGGCACAAATTAAGCACTGCCTGGAATGCTCCTACACTACCTGCCACTCTCTGCCCACCACCTCAATTGAGGTAAGGGACTGCAAGGGGTGCAGATGTTACAGCAAGATGCAATGGGGGCCTTGGGGCGAGCACGGTTTTACGCTTCCTGACAGGCTGCAGATGGGTCTTGCTAGTGCTGACCATGGTTGGAACCCTAGTTAGCCCACCTGCATTAAAACAGTGCGGCGTTTGGGCTTTAATATGTGGTGCGGGTCGGTTATTGGGACCCACATCCTGTTGTACAGACGGGCTGTGTCTAGGGAGGGCTCCCAGCGAGGATTTAACCTGCTCCACTGCTGAATACACCTTGCTTAGAGAGTCAGTCAGGTTACCAATGGACACTTTAAGGACACTAATTTCATTCATCAAGACAATTGGCTGGGTAGACACTGATCTTTGGAAGGAATATTCTGTGGGCCAACTGGGTTGCCTGGCACTTATGCTTAAGGCTTTACTGCTGTTGCTGGCTTCACCTGTTTCGTTTAGGCCTCGGGCCATGGTGCTTACTACACTCACTACCTTCCGTACCAATATGTGCCTGGGTCCTGTTGCTAGCGGAGGTGATCAGGGAATCTTGGTAATCTGACAGGGTAGAGAATCTATTACTACAGGGAAAAATGGCCAGGACTTCTTGGGAGGCTGGTTGGGATTGGGGAGCTCCCTCTGCTACATAACTTACATGGGGCTCTCTTAAAAGTTCAGGGGGAGGGATCCTACTAGCTAGCGTTTTCAACATGTCTAGTATGCGCCCTTTGGATGAGCTATTACTCTGGGCCTGCGGTATGCTAAACCTTAACGCTGTATCAAAAAGTGGGGTATCCAAAGGCCCTCACATTCGGATAGTAGATTATCTATTCTATCCAATACTCCGCCCGAGTCGTTGGTCATACCTGGGCCTTTCTTTTTTCCCTTCTTCGCCTTCTTTTTAAGACCATCACCCATTCCTCCATCACAAGTTTTTCTCTTCCCCATTCTGGCCCCAAAAGTTACAATTTAAAGTAAGATATGTGAAATAACTGTTTTGTGACCTACAGGGATTGTGCCAATGTCTGATGGTCAGTGTCCTCGATTAATCTTTAGTTGCAATAGCTAACCCACTACTACTGGATTTACTAGACACAATAACAGACTACTTAAATGTTCACATTTGCAAAACTCCAGGAGTATCCAGGATATCAGAGGGGTCGCCCAGCCCAGGCCAGCCTCGTATGGGCTCTGACGGGCCCAGAAGGGCCTGCCCTTGGCCCGGGCATTGCCTGGGTGCGGTGTGGGCACGCCCGCATGCGTCCCATGCTGCGGGAGACCTGTGGCTGCTTTAAACGCCTCCCGGCGTGTGAGGTGGCATGGGCGCACTGGTCACGGTGTCCTCTGGGGCTTGTTGTCCTGGCCCTCTCCTGTCAGCAAAGCACTGTATTCCTGGTCTCCCATGCTGCGGGAGACCTGTGGCTGGTTTAAACACCTCCAGGCGTGTGATGCGACGTGGGCGCGCTGGTCGTGGTGTCTTCTGGGGCTTGTTGTCTTGGCCCCCTCCTGTCAGCAAAGCACGGTATTCCCGGCAGCTTTAAGCACCTCCCAGCATTTGATGCGGCCTGGGCACGCTGGTCACGGTGTCCTCTGGGGCTTGTTGTCCTGGCCCTCTCCTGTCAGCAAAGCACGGTATTCCCGGTCTCCCACGCTGCGGGAGACCTGTAGCTGCTTTAAGCGCCTCCCGGCGTTTGATGCAGAGTGGGTACGCTGGTTGCCGTGTCCTCTGGGGCTTGTTGTCCTGGCCCACTCCTGTCAGCAAAGCACGGTATTCCCGGTTGCTTTAAACACCTCCCAGCATTTGATGCGGCCTGGGCACACTGGTCGCGGTGTCCTCTGGGGCTTGTTGTCCTGGCCCTCTCCTGTCAGCAAAGCACAGTATTCCCGGTCTCCCACGCTGCGGGAGACCTGTGGCTGCTTTAAACCCCTCCCGGCGTGTAATGCAGCGTGGGTGCTCTGGTCGTGGTGTCCTCTGGGGCTTGTTTTCTTGGACCCCTCCTGTCAGCAAAGAACAGTATTACCGGTCTCCCACGCTGCGGGAGACCTGTGGCTGCTTTAAACGCTTTCCAGCGCGTGATGCGGCGTGGGCGCGCTGGTCGCGGTGTCCTCTGGGGCGTGTTGTCGTGGCCCCCTCCTGTCAGCAAAGCACAGTATTCCTGGTCTCCCCTGCCTGAGGCATCCCTGTGACTCCCTTTCCCCTAACACTGAAGGCTGACCTCATAGGGCACACTGACTGTGCACCACATTTATGTGACATACAGTCAGTATGCCTCCAGACAGCTGCTATGCCTTTATGCCTGCATCAGTAATACTGCAGGGTACAGAAGCAAAGTGTTTCCTAATTTACATGGAGCCATACCCCCCCTGCAAAAGCAGGCACAACCATCTGCTACCCCTTCTGTAATGCCAAGGCTAGCAAACTGTGGTACCTTACAGTGGGTTTATTGGCAATCACCGCTGGGCCCTGTTCTGGCACTAGATGTGATTGCCAATAAACCCACTGTAAGGAATACCAAACAAACTCACTGTAAGGTGGCCCCAGCAGGTATCCTGTAGCCTACTGGAACCTACCGTTAAAAGCAAGTTCTCACCCTTAGACCTCAAGACCAACATATAACATTTTGTCACATGCTGCAACATCTAAGCCTCCTGATGTACAAGAGATTCCATTTCAGGCAAATACACTGAGCCCTAAATACCTACAATCCACACCTCCATGGCATGCCTGAGACTAGATGCTGACCTCTATCATTACATTTGCAACTGCTTTTTGTTTTCAGAACAAACAACTTCTTTAATTTATACTCAGTCATGGAGCAAAATACTTTGCCACCAGTGGGTGGTGATAACAAAGCACTGTTTAAATAAACAAATAGGTAAAATAAAAAGCCAAAACTCTTAATTGTTTTATATTTGTATGTACCATTGAAAATGCTGCTGGTAGGCCATCCATGGGTGTCAATTAATCTGCCACTGCCCTGAGATAAGAGGTTATGTTATGCTAAAAGTTATTTATAAAGTGCAATGTTTACCCAAAGGTATCTTGGTGCTGCTTCAAGCATTAATGGAGGATCATTAATTATTGAAAATGTGGAATGTTAGTTATTTAAAAGTCAGGTTTGTAAGGCTTTTTTGAAAGGCTAGTAATCAGAAATAGATTTAGGGCTAAAGTATGAGTTTGGCGGTGTGGCAGCGGGCCGTCACACCAGAGCCCCGCAGCCTCACTGCCAAACTCGTCCACACACTGCCCGCCAGATTACAAGTTCATTTGTGGTCTGATGGGCAGAGCTTTGGGGGTCCCATTGCAGTGCCTTTCAAAGGCTCATGTCTGAGTCTTAGAAAGGCACCGCAATGGGAACGCAAGAGCACATTCCTGCACGACATGGACTGTGCTTTCCTTGCCATGCAGGAACAGGGGGTGCAAAATAACATGGGGGCACCACATGTGGCCCCCCTGCATGCCCCCTTAGTTTCCTCACCTCCACACTTTTCATGGCGGGCTCACCACCATGAAAACTATGGTGGTGAAAAAAATCGTAATATTCTCTGCAGTCAGGCGCCAGCACTGTCAGCATAGTGCAGCCTCATACCGCTTCAAGACCACCAAGGGATCATGGATCCCAGGTGGTAGCAGCAATCTTATGGCGGTCCGACCTCCCAATTCGGTGGCTGGTGCAACGCTGCAACGCCACTGTTGGTTGGTCGGTCCATCGGACTGCCAAACTCGTAATTAGCCCCTTAATGTGAGCTGGCCCTTAAGGTTTCAAGGCTTTGAAAACAAAGCCTCATCCTCCCCAGGAAGCAAGTCTATAGCTAGGGATTATCAGATTATTTGCACTCCCAGAGCTCCCAAAACACAATTGTCAGGAAGGGCAGTACCATGTAAAGCTTTGCTGAAGGTATTCTGGGCCTTTCTTATAGAGAGCCTTGTGAGTGATGCAAAGGTCTTTAAAGGAAACTTTTGGGCGGTTCGGGAGCCAGTGGACCTCGCAGAGCGCCTGTTTGGTGGAATGGTATTTGGGAAGACCTAAAAGCATGCAAAGAGCAGTATTCTGCATGACTGAAGTTTGTTCAGGAATTGTCAGGTAGAGACCAATGCAGTAGTCAAGTATGGACGAGATAAGACTGGTGACAACTAATTTCCGTAGCTCCTCAGGGAGATAAGGTAGTATTTTCTTCACCACATTAATAGTATAAAAAGTAAAAGAAAATACCGGTTTTACTTAGTCGCCTTGGGCAAGTTTATTGTCAACCTGGATTCCTGAATTTTTAACTTTGTCAACTGGGACCAGGAGAAATGCCCACTTCTTGTGGCCACCAACTAGGTGACCAAAAAGAGGTATCTTTACCGAAGAGGATGATCTCGGTCTTTCCCGAGTTCTGCTCAAGGCAATTTAAACTCATTCAATCATTTATTGTGATCATACAACTATTGAATCTATTGTTATCGTTGCTATTGGCCAAGGATACAACTATTTGGGTGTCATCCACATATGACATGATGGAGAACATGAAAGATTTGACAAGAGTGGCCAAAGATGTGACATAAATGTTGAATAATGTAAGGCTAAATGAGGAGCCCTGTGGGACTCTGCATGGCAAAGAAAAAGGGTTGGAGGCAAATCAGCCAAAGGTTACTGTTTTTTCTCTCTCCCTAAGGAAGGAGCTGAGTAAGGCTAAGACTTTCCTTTTTATATCAATTTTTGCTGAGGGTCCACCAGCAGTTTGTGGTTGACCCTATCAAAAGCCACTGAGAGATCAAGCAGAATTAGTGGTGCTTTCCCTCCACTGTCTAGTGTGGCTCTAAATTGTTCCTTGGCTGTGATCAGAGCAGTCTCAGTGCTATGTTTACTATGTAAGTGCCAAGGGCAGTGCCAGAAGTATCGAAACCAAGAGTAGCAGACTCTAATCCTGGCTACCAGCAATTGATGTTCATGAGGCCTGTGTGATGACTTGGTGAGACAGTGTTTGTTGCAGACATGAGTATGTAACTTGCTGGTCATGAGTCTGAAATCCAGAAGGGCCATTGGAGCTTTTTTCTTTTGAAGTTGATACCTTAATTAACATTTAGTTGGAGAGTAGTAGCCTCTGTTGTTTACTGCACTTAGAAATGTAAGAAATGGAAAACTCTGTGTTTTATTTCCTATAACGAAACACATCATCTTTGTTTACTACAATGACAGCCACAAAAACAATCTCCAGATAGAGCCACCTTATTGCATCACTTGGTGAAATCTCCCGTGGATTGTTATGTCTTCCACTCGCACATTCTCCCCAATGGCAAGAATGTTAAGTGTACCTTACCCATTATCAGTTCTGTAATTTGCTTCTTGCTCAGTTATACATCAGTTGATATACATGCAACAATCTGTAATTACAAAAATCAAATAATTGATTTGCACATGCGAGTTAATCTGCTTAGATCTAATTGGGCATGTGATGGTTATTCAGATCACAACAAATAGAAAGTGAATTAGCTAATGATCCTTGTGCTTAAACTGGTGTTTCAGCCATACCCATTTATGAAGAACCTTGGTTTACACTGTCTTCAAAAAATGTAATATTTAAAGACACAAGCTTTCTCTTATTTTGACACTGCATTTAGTAAATTGTCTGCCCCTACATCACACTAATTAGTACAGTATTAAATAACCTTAAGATGACAACCAGTAAACATGCTAAGTACTGTCAAAATATGTTTACTAGTTCCAATGCAAGCTTTCCTTTTACAAATCACGGTTTACAGATGTGTTATTTCAGTTGGTTCAGTTGTACTGAACAAATCCCAGAATGCACTGAATTTACAGACCTGTTAACCCAGGTCTGGAAAACCAAGTGTTCCAGTCAAATGGAGACACAAGATTACCCAAGATTAGTGGTGTCCAATGCGTTTATAGGAGGGACGCATGATAGGAGCCATGATGGATTTTAGGAAGACACATGAGATACATTTAAATAAAATAACATCAAATAGAGATAGATCAAATACATAAAAAAGGCTATTCTTGAATTCTAGCATGAACTTGGTGCTCCTCAGCGTCAGTCAGCCACCACTATATGTCTGCGTAGCTGCTATTTACACCTATTGTTTATCTGGATGAAACTAAAAAATTGCTGACTTTTTCTTTCCAATGCCCATATTTATTAAGGTTTTGCAGCCCCCTAGCAGCACACAAGGGTATGCAGGGTGATGCAAAACCTAGAATTAGATAAACCAAGTCATGCAAGGCCACTTTGCCTGACCCTGTGTGGCTTGGTAAATCTGGGGTAATGCAAGGCAGTGCAAGTCACTGCTTTGTGTTACTCTGCATGTCGGTGGCATTACATGGGTGGAGCTTGAGTTTGAGTTTACCCATGCATTCACTCATGTATTCTGAGTCTTTTGCAGATTTAGCAACACTGGTAGACCTGTTAATGCGTCATGAATAGTATGTCTTCCCACCAGAGGCACAACGAGGAGAAATATCTCTATTTCTTCTTGTTGTTTTGCAGTGTGCTGCACAATCTTTCTAAGTACATTCTGCAGCACACTTAGAAGGGGGAAATTGCCTCTAAGGATTGTTTTTGTGCAGTAAGGTGTCCCTTCCTGCACAAATAAATCCTGCCTGTAACGCAAGAACCCTTGCTCCATGGCAAAAGGCTGCCTGCGTTGAAGCAAGGCTGTGGATTGTTGTTATGTTATGGAAGCTTGTAAAGCGCGCAGCTACCTCCAACGGAAGTGTCCCGGCGCTGAAGACCGCTGGGGAACCCGTCCTGGCTTTCCCTGTGAGATGGTCCCTATCTGGGTATCTCCAAGGTGAAACCAGGCATCCCCGGCGTCTGTGGGGGGGCCGTTGTAGAGATGAGGCAAGCTTAATGCCCAGAGTTGCCGAGTGTGTTCCTGGTTAGAGTAGGTACCAAGGCGAGAATTATCGAGTCCGTTTTGACCCTGGTCCACGACCCTGCCGCGTCGGGAATTGAACCCTGGTCCCTGGCCGATTCTCTGCATGCGGGTCTGCCGCCTCTAACCAGTGAGCCACACCTCTCTGCACAGGCAGAAGATGCACCAGATCTTGATAGATATGATGCATTCCTGCCTTCTCCCTTTCATGCAGTGAAGCGAGTTGTCTTCCTCCGTTGCATGACATCTTTTTACATCCAGTAGTGACTGCTTTCAGACCCAGGTGGTGGGGCGGGGGGAATCGTCGACGAAAAAAGAAAAAAAACACTTACCTATAACGCCCGGCTGCGCCTCTCTATCCTCCGTCATCTTCCGTCTTCTTGCAGTCCCAGCAGGAAGCACCCGGCTACCAAGCTCCCCTGAGCCAATCGCATTGCTGCAATGCAGCGTTGTGATTGGTCTGAGCGCCGTGGTTCAGCGCTCAGACGGGGAATGGGAGGCTTTGCATGTTCCTCACCAGGCTGTGTAATGCAGGCTGGTGGGGAACATGCAGAGTGCGCAGGACTGTTTGGCCGGCCCAAGAGGGCCGGCCAAGCAGTCATGCGCACTTAGGTAGTATAAAACACTCCTCTCTCTGCTTCTTGCCAACCCCGCCCCACCTGGAGAGCCACTGACTGAAACAGGGATTCTTTGATATTATTTGTCCTCTGCCTTTTGGGCATACATTTCCGCTTCTTAATATCCCAATTTTAGGCCAGGCAGTAGTCTATTTACTGCACTTCGTTCCTTTAAAAATACTGGAACTTATTTATGAGAGCCCTGGGTCACTTTTGTATAACATAAAATGATACATGCATGACGCAGGTCTCCCATAAAGATCTATGAAGCCACATAAAACTTAGAACCTATAGCAAAGTACATGAAATTACTTCTTCACCTGTCTACACTAGTGCAATGATTTTAACAAGTAAGCAGTGGCGGCTGCCTCGGAAACGGGGGTGGTAGGCAGGGGGGTGGATTAAATAACAAATAGAAAAAAATTAAATAAACTTACCTTCTCTGTCGTGCTGCCGCATGCCTCTCCTTTGTCTGCTGGAAGCACCAGAAGCACCCAGGATTCCGGACTCTCCCAACCAATCATGACGCTGCAGGAGCAGCGTCGTGATTGGTCTGAGAGTCCTGTTTGGATGCTCGGGCAGTGCCTGGGAGCCTGGGCATGTTCTCAATGGAGCTGTGCAACAAAGCCCAATGGAGAACATGCCAAGTGCGCATGACAGTTTGGCCGGCCCTAGAGAGCGGGTCAATCCGTCATGTGCACTTAGAGGAGTGCAAGCCACTCCTTACCTGCTCTGGTGTCACAGAGCCCAGCCCCACCCAACTCCTGCATAGAAAATTAAATGATAATAACGTCCTGTTATTATCACTTTATTTGTATTTTTTGAACCGCTCAAATAGCAGTGGGGTGATGCTCCTCCGCCTTGGCGGAAGAGCCGCCACTGCTAGTAAGCCAAGTTACATTATAAGTACCAACGACATAAAGAGCTACTTAGTAGCTGGGATGTGCAAACATTTCAGATTTTATGACTGATTGTTTATTACAATTTTCCAACAAATCTTTCTGAGGGGTTGCAAAAGAAATACATGTAAAACCGATTCTGTTCGAGCAGCTCACCAGATTTATTTTCACACAGTGCTGTAGGAGTGTGATAAAAACCGAGTCACAAATGCTAATATACTACAGTATGGTTAACATTTATTCAAAAACATCATGTCCTATCTTGGCAAAATTACCAGAACGGGAAAACGAGTTCGCCTTGGTGTTTGTTTTCTGTCAACAGTGGTCACCCATAATGCCTTATTCTGACAAACGCAGCTCAATTTTCAAACCTGCCTCAGGGAGACCTTTGATGTGAATACAGCTTGTGTGTTGAAAAAACTGTTCATCCTCCGTGTGTGATTAAAAAGTGCTTTCGAGACAAGGCCTGGGTATTCGGAAAACTAGGTCAAGACAATCCAAACGTGAAGGTGAGGATGTAGAGATATCAAAAAGCTGTGATTAAATCCCTTCGGGGCACCTTCACAGGGCAGGTTCCTGGAGTACATGTTAACGATATGCGCAGTCATTAAAGACTCCCGCAAGCTTACCTGCCATTACCAATTCTTTTTATGTACACGGAGTTCTCTGGATGTTTGCAACATTACATGGGGATGGAATAATTTACGAATATCAGATTTGCATGTCAGTGTCAAGACCATTTGGCATCAACGTACAGTGAGAATTATTTTTTCGAATAAGCGCAAAAATATTCAGTTTTGAAGGTATAAAAACATAACCCTGACAGTAGACAAACAGCACAACAGATGAAATAGATGATGGCCCCTTGACCGGTGCCGGGGTTCTCAGGGCTTAGTCTTACATTGTAAAACTAGAGGCCGCACAACCAAGGGGTACGTCTGAATGCTGGGAAATCTCAGCAATACCTTCACTTTGTTGGTTACAGGGCAGGTCATATAAAGGGGGTGAGGGTTTACTGAGTCACAGGAAGGCAGTCATTCCCATCTTCCCCCTTCACTCGATCAGTGTGCTCTAAGACTAATGGTGTCTCCCTCTCGATGGCCCTACTCCTTTTCAACATGTCAGGTATACAATTCTGTGCCTTTGTCACGAGCCCCTTAGGGATAGACATCGATTTTAGAGTATCCATAAATAGGCCTTCATTGTACCATGTCTTGCAGATTTTTCTTCCCTCTATGCATCCTACTCCTTATCATTTACCGGTTCAAAAGGGGATGTTTTTGTCATAATCTATGGCCTCCGGTAGCTTCCTTTCTAACTAATGAAGGGGTTGCTTTAGTCTGTTTCCTACACTGCTTCTGGTGGGCTAGCAACAGTGAGTGCTATCTAGGCTCTCACTCACTGCCTGCATCACAAAGTAGTGTCTTTATTTTTTAGATCTTTAAATTAGTACTGATAGATCTGCCCAAGCCAACTAGCTGCAGTGATGTGTAGCGGCTGAAGACTAGTAACTCCTTTCTCAGAAGTAATTCAAGGCTTTTATTTACCCTCTAGATGGCACTCTTTTCAGGCACGCCTACCGCCAAACATTTAATTAAGGGCAGGCCACCTCTATTCAAGTACCGGCCACACCCACCTTCTCTTCACCTGTGCTTGCTTAAGTTGCTTTTGCTATTCTTTGGAATCTGCCTTTTCCCCCCTAGGGCTAGCAGCAGAGTGCACAGGTAGGCTGGAGAACAGCGTATGGACCTACAGCTATAGGAGCGATTTATCTAGGGGGAGAAGATCTTATAAACTGGCTAAAGCAGAGACGCCTTGAGACCCCAGCTCACACCCCTTGAGATCCCAGCTCACACGGGGCCTCCAGATTCAAGGGAAAGCTGAGCTTGGAATTTCAGTACATGCATGGCTGCTATGGCCACCATCTCCTCTACGGTAACCAAGCACTCGCTTGCACACCGCCTAACAGTATGAATTCATCCAGCCGTATACCATCCCAAGGAATGGAGATAATCAGTTGTAGCATTTTCCTAGGAAAATTTAGTCAAATCTGGCTTTGCCAAATCTCACTCTTTTAAACACAAGCCTGTAACCTGTTGAACATAACCTGTTGCCATGCCAGTTGTTCTCCCCACACAAACAACTTTTGACCCAGTGCCTGGTTCCCCCAGCCCATAAAGGAATTACAGAAATCCAGCATGTTAGGGGCTCTCTGCAATAGATCTTGGTAGGTCTTGGCATTACCGATACAGAGTTTTCCATACTGTGATAACAGCGCTCTCATCAAACAAAACCTGTACGTGTTTCAGAGAGATGAAGAGCTAACTGGAGTTGCTGTGACTGCCACAAGACTTGGATGGATCATTGATGTAAATACCCAACCCAGCATCTCCTTCGTACTGCGACAAGGATTCCCGGGCAGAACACTTGCTAGTCAATGTCGTTGTCGGTTCAAGTTCTAAATCTAGCAGCAGCTGCCTTCAACCATGGAGGCACTTGCACACACTATTCCAATGCCTATTCTAACACAATAAATAAAAACTGTCTACACACTTCAATATACCATTTGCATAAAACGATTACCAGTGAGCTTATCATCAAAGTTGAAACCTAAAGAAAAGTAGACAAGACATACCCTAGTGATTTTGCTAGTAAACTCCAGCTCAAAAAATTACAAGGAAATTAATGATGGAATAAATCTGTTAAGCTATCAACAAAATGTTTTATCATGATCATTGAAAGGAAGTAGATAAATTATCGTCACCCTAGATTTTGGAGACCTACATTTTCTGGCATCTCTGTTGCTATGCGACAATCGTCAGCATAGAATCGTGTGACTCTCCAGAGTTGATCATTATGCCACGTAGGCTAACGCCCCATATCAGTGTATCTACTGAATTTACAATCTTATCCCTTATCTCAGCGCACTAACCATTGATTCAGCCCAAATCCCCCCAAAAATTGTTAACCCCTCTAATTATGCGCCTGCTTATTTTCCACAAAGTCAGTTATTCTCACTATTTTCAGAGTTCTATGCAGTCAATTCACAAAGGCATTTATGAGTATGGGAAGTGGGACTACAGAAAACCTACTTCACATAGTCAATATATGTCTGCGGGAATGAATCCCGGCATGTCCAACACCCTATTTATTGAAGTGCAGAGGACACAGTTCTCTCTATTTGTACTTATTGCACATGAATGTTCACTAAATAAATGTCTCAGATGTTGTGGGGGCAATTACCAAAGGTGTTTATGAGTGAAACAGTACTGCAAGAATACAGGGTTGGATTGGGATTAAAAATCGGCCCGGGCACGGTAAAAAAAGTAGCAAAACACTGCTAACATTTATTTAAAAAAATGCACAGATTAGTTTACACTGGTGAAACACACCTGAAAACAAGTGAGGTCACTTCTGCATATATTAATGGGCCGGCCCAGCGAGAGAAAGGGAGTGACAACTTTGCCGTTGATAAAAGGGAGGTAATGGACGTCCATCTGCCTCCAGGAAGGCCACTCAGCCACCACTGGGCCGCTGGCGGTATCCAAACAATGCAGAAACCACCCAAATCGGCCCCTCAGACTGCTCAAAAAAGCAGCCCACAGCTGGAACTGTACACCGGCCCCTCGGGCATTGCCCGAGTGCACGCGTTACCAATCCGACCCTGCAAGAGTATTACTTCACATACTCATAAGCCTTTATCTCAAAGTGCTGAATTGGTTTCAGTGTTGATTTTAGCCATATGGTAGCCGCATGCACAGCATCGGAGTCTTGCGGGCACTAGTAGATCATTTAAATGGCGTATGTGTTCCAATTTTTGTGCTCATAGGCTACTAAAATTAATCATAACTGGTCAAGCAGATAGCTAAGGTTTCTAGGTGACCCAATAGTCATCAGGGTAACCATGTTCACGTTCAGGAGTACAATTCATAAAGGAATGGGCCTTTTAAAACCCCAGTATATCTGACTTACAGAATGCAAACTTTCAATCTGAAGTGTAGTAAAAAGGCAGATGTTTCCGATGTTTTCTAATAAATATTTCACTCACCATTAAACTCAACATAGGAAATGGAGCAGGAAGTGACGCATTTTTTACACATAAAAGTGACCTACGAAATCCACAGGTCATATTTGGCTGTAGAGTTCCCAAGTAAAGAAGTTGTTTGCATGTTGTATATCTGCAGTCTGATTCTATTAATATTCATTTTCCTAGATGTACAGCATTACTTATGGGTGCATGAGCGACTGTCCTTTTTTAAAACCACTGAATTTCATTCAAGTTAGGCCTGCCTTACTGTTTTTATAACTGTTAAACACTCCCTTTATTTGCTTTTCTCTTGTACGCTTTTTGATGGGGGTTTTAAATTGAGAATGAGCTTGGTAATGTAAAATCATTTGCACATTTTTAATGACCTGACTTGTATGCTTTTATTTGTAAAATCGAATAAAAATCATGAATGAATGAATGACTGTCCTATTTCACATTTACTTCCACTTAAGTATTTTATTTTTTTATTTGTTGGTAAATATCAGTGTTTTATGTTTCTTCTTCCAATGAGCGATGCTTTAATTTGAGCCCATGAATACTACCAAACCTAATTTTGCAGAATACACCTCGGCTAAAAAGTTAAATTTTTAGAGAACAGAAGTAACACAGCGCGAGCGAGAGAACACGCCAGCCTGCCTGTGGGTCATGTTCTTTCAACAGCATGGTAGAATCAGCCAGACGGGTGAACTGCAGAAATAATGCTATGGGCCACTGTATGACTAATGACTTTTATTGTATAAAGCACAAAGCTATCAATCAAATGAACTGAACTCATTTAGCAGATTGCTGTTGCACCAGTCAAAATAATATATTGACAACATCAAGGCCGCAGTTGTTTTGTTTGAGGCAATTGTCAACCCCCTTCTTGCTAACCCATTTGTATTCTATTTCCCTTCTCGGGGGAATAACATGAAGGTCTTTGAAAAGGCGGGAAAGTAATCAATGAAGTCAAGTATGCGCCTTATTAGTCCAGCGATCAAAAGCAGCTAAAAATGGGCATGTTTCACTTTCTTTAAAGGAACAGTAAGTTTATCACCGTGTAATGAGTTTGTTGTAGATTTAAAGTCATATTCGACTTTAGTATTCCTTGTCGAGTGGGCAGCAGATAGGGTCAGGAGGTGGAGGTCGAAGCTGCTAAGGTTCAACTTTGACCTTTACAAAAGGTTATTTGCATGAACTCGGAGTTTGAATTGAAAGTAGGGGTGGGCGGAATTTACGTATTTGCGCGACACAAAGCGTCGTGAAACGGTAAAAAATCTCCGCGAGCACGCAGAAATTCCGCGAACACTCGGAATTGCTTGTTCGCGATGCTCTTTTCCTGTTCGCGAACGCTGTTTGCGTGCTCGTGGGAAATATCTCCCAAACACGCATTTTAAGAATGCGAACAAGTAAAAATATCCGCGAAGCTGCGGAACGCAAGATTTTGGGTAATTCCGCGCTCTCCGCAGAAAGCGAAATTACCCAAATTCTGCAACTTCCGTGAGCGGAACGGAATTTACCGCCCAGGCCTAGTTGAAAGTAGCACAATTTATTCGGAAGAGAGAACAACTATTTTAAGTACTCACTGCGTGTCGCTAATTATGGGATGTACTGCCCCACCTCACGCTGGAAATAAGGCCCAATACAATAACTGCCATGCTTTAGGAACGAGATAGGATCAGTACCCGTCACCTGAAAGTATTTGACATTGAAAGCACTGGATATCGAAGTAACATGGCTGCCACTAACTAGCTCTAATGAATGACCTCACTCTAAACATCAAAATTGTATTATATGTATTAGTATATATTTTAATTCATAGATGCTGTCCTGTAGCGCTGCCCATATAAGGTAGCGTATCAGAATATGGTATACGGAAATATCATATCCCAAATATTTAAAAAAAATATATAATTTTATTGATTGTCGTTCTTTCTATTATTACTTCTAATGGGGTCATATTTTGGTAAATTATATTTAGGATACAATGCATAGTTCAGGGGATATTCTTAAAATTATATTTTGGTAGCACACACTTGTATAATACTGAGGAGGGAAGTTACCATTTTTTCACGCTGCACAGTGCAGCAGTCGCAAATGCTGTGCTGCATGAAAAGGAGAGAGGAAGGTAGCGGCCAATCTATTAAAATAAGGCACTCTCAATATGCTCCACCCATGGTACGCCCCCTTGGCACTAAGTAATGCAAGGCAGTGCTATGCGCTACTTTGCATTACTTTCCTGTTATTTCCAACGGTAAACAAGTTTAGCTCTGGAAAGTAAATCGGGAAAAAAAGATTTTGTGCTGATATGCGCCACTTTTGTGACACAAAAATGGCGTAAACTCTTAGTAAATCTCCCCCTAAGACTCAAACCATATTGATGTTGGTGGAATACTTTCAAACGATCCAGCACTCACACTTTCTGAGTAAGAAGTTACTTCACAGTTCATTTGTTGTATACAATTGTTTACTTTTATTTGTAAATCATGCGTAATTACCAGATGTGTCGTCAGTCCCATTATATCTCCATGAATATTGAGTATAAATGTTACCTTTTAAAGTCTGAACCAGGTCTGTGATGGCATTCTGACGTCCAAGTACCGGTGAAAGGAGTGGGCATCAGCAGGGTATGTAGAAATACCTTTGAGAACACTCCAGTTATTTTGCCAAACCTTGTAATGTCAAACTCGTTATTTTATATTATTATCTCTTCACATGATATGATAAATATTAATTGAGTATTGTTAGGCCTGACACCCTTGGCATAGTATTCGCCCAAACTTTACTAATAATATAATATTTAAAAAAAAAGAACTTACCTAAAGACGCCAGCCGCCTCCCGAGTGCGTCACACCTCCTCTCCTCTTCCTGGTCCCAGCAGCCCTTGGGACAGACTTCCATCCAATCACCATGCTGCAGAGCAGCAAAGGCATTGGCCTGAGTGGGATATAAAGAGGCTCCGCTCAGACCAGGAAGTCTGTCCTTTCACAGCGCTGACCTTGTGATCCAACCTCAACTGTGACAAAGCGTCACATCAATAAGACAACCGAAACAGCGACTAAAAAACTCAAAAATGAATGTGGAGTAATGAGGCTATCGCCTCGGTATCCAAAAACTCACCGCTGTCAGATGGAATCTGACAGGCGAAAACAAGACACACTGACCAGGAAGTCTGTGGGGTTTCTCCAGCCAGCTGTTCAATGCAGCCGGGCTGGAGAAACCTAAGTGCGCATGTGTTTTTCGGCGAGCCTAAGACAGCCGGCCAAACACATATACGCACGTAGTGAGTGCTCATTGCACTCCTCCCGCCTCCCATGCCTTGGCCCGCCCCTCCCTACAGCACTGGCTCAGAGCCGGCAAATGAAAAATAAAATGATGCTTGAACACAGTTTTATTTTTCATTTGCTGGCTCTGAGCCAGGCTGTGGGGCGACGCTCCTCCACCATTGCGGAGGAGCCGTTACTGCCATTTTGCCTCACTAGCATTTCCCTGGTACGCTACTGGGCTACGGCAGCTTTAAGAGGAGGGTGAACTGCACCCATTGCCCCTTTCTCCTGTTGTGGGGCGGTGGTTAGGAAATGTTTCGCAAGGGCTGGTTTTGGTTTCTAATCCAGTCTTGACCATATCAATTCAACAGGTTTGTGCTGCCGTTATTTCAATCTGTTGTGCAAAATATTATTTATTGAAAAAACACTGCCGACAAGGAAAAACACATTCTTACTATTTTACAAATTAAGCACTGCCCAGAAGGCATCTGTCTTTAAGTTGTGGGGAAACACATGCTACGTTGCCTCTCCTCCAGTGTGGGCTGCGTTGTAATTCCAGCCCTGTAATCACCGTGTTTTTTCCTTGGAGCCCCGAGGAACCCCTCTCGGCGGGCAGCCGCGTTATAAATATTCTATTTAATCATCTCAGCTCCCACAGATGTTTTGCTGATGTCTCTCTACTCTGTGTGATCTTCGGAGCTATTACTGAAAAATAGACCGCTCCACATTACCACATCGACTTCAGACAATCGTCGCTGCCAAAAATGTCTTCCTGTTGTTAGGAAGTCCACATGATTGATATGTAGTGTTCAGCGTGCAAGGCCTCGTACACAAAAAGCTGTGTAGATCAGGGGTGACTTTTCAATTTTCTGGCAGCACACCACATTGTAACGCACTAATTATGTTGAAAAGGGCACTTATCTGTGCATAAACCAAGCTACTGGCCCATAGTTATGCGTTACCCTAACATCTGACCTTAGACACTGATGCAGCTAGGAGCTGCCCTAAGGTTGTGGTAAGTGCCATTGCGCGTGCACCCGTTTATATAAAAAAAGATGCACGCTGAGATGTATTCACCAGCGAGCTGCCTTCCCTTATGCCTATGTTTATTTTTCTTGGTGCTAGCCAGGCACAGAAAAGGGGGAAAGAAAGACTTGAATGTGACTCCTCTCGTAGCAATGATCTTGCACTTCTCTGAACTGCTGCACAGTATTGTATTTCCACTCCTTGTGTAAGGGTAAAAAACAGGAGATCGCTATTTTAGAGGACAGGACCTGTACTCTGAAATATACAACCAGCAACTCTTTTCCTGCAGAGATGCAACCAAGTGGTGTTGGCCTGAATCATGCCTCCCACCTGGGAAACAGCCATTACAAAGCATGCGTTACAACGCATGCTCCATTACAACGCGTGGTGTTTGCTACGCATTTTTTTCACTACGCATATGCTTTTACCACGCATGCCTTTACAACAAACTTTGCTGTAAAGGTAAGCATGGTAAAAGGCGTATGTGTAGTAGTAAGAGCATATGGGAGCAAACAGCCGCGTTGGTAGGCAATTCACGTCATTGGAGGAAATGGAGAAACTCTTCCGCTTCCTCACAACGACGTTCACTGCTCCTCAGACAAGCTGCCTGCACGCGGAGAGAGGTAAGGGGTATTGGGCACAGGGTGGGAGGGCTACTATTTTAGAAGTTTGGGTTCAAGAAGGGCCGGGGGATGCGGGGAGTGTAGGGTTAGTGTATCAGAGTTTAGGGTAGGGAAAGAGCTGGTGAGCAGGGGGGATTTACAGGGGTAGTGATTTAAGGTTTAGGATAGGGGAAGGGCTGGGGGCCAGGGGGTCGCATAGGGGTAGGGCTTTAGGGTTTAGGGCAGGGGATGGTGGGGATTGGCACAGGAGTAAGGTCTTCGGGGTTATGACAAGTGAAGGGTATTTTTTAGAAGGGTTGTGGGAGGGTGCTCCATGGACCGAGATTAGGGTGTAGGGTAGGGTCAGGGGAACATGCCACGCATATGCCTTTAACTTAAATGCGTTAACAACAAAACTCGTTGTAAAGGCATGTGTGGTAAAGGCATATTAGTTGAAATAACATGCGTGATAAAGGTTTGCGTTGTAACGGCATTCACGTTGTAACGGGTGCGTGGTAAAGGAATGCGGTACAATGGAATGCGATTTAGTGTCATACATCTCTTCCACCTAGGTGGGTGCTGAAAGTCAATCCATACCTTTCGATTCTGCACCCAATTCTTAGGGGCATATACATCAAGACTTTGAAGGGCCGTTAAGGGATGTAAATCAGGAAAAAGTCTTGATAAAGTATTTTCTTTCCAGTACAAAATAGTTTTACGCTCTTAGGTTGCCCTTAGCGTAGCGCTTTTCACAACTTTTTTTCAAGGGAATATCCCATGAGTGGTCCCTGGGTGTTCCAATGCTACAATTAATGGTTTTTGACCACTCATGGTTCCTGACACAAAGACAGATCTGCAAAGATTTTAGTTTCTCCAGACAATTCACTGATTGCATGTGTGCTGCACTCTACTGCACACATCCCATGGGTGAAATGTCCCAAAATGTTGTCTACACATAGGATTTTATACTGTACGTGTATCCTTTGCTAGACAGCATGCACACACCTTTGCACTATGGCTGAAATTTCCGGCTGGAATAATTGGGTCTGGTTCTGTTGCACCCGGAAATACAGGTGTGGAAATTCTATCCACTCTGGAGGGAGGAGAAACAGGGTACAAGGGCTGGGCTGCAGTTCGTAGTGTGGGAGATGGAATGGAAACAACGTGCAGAAAGAAGTCTACCTACCTTCCCTGGGCCGTGGTGGTGAAACGCTGACCTTATCCTTGATAAGTGCTCGGCTCCCTGGTTGACCGGACTCCCGCTGCCGCTCTTACACCTTCAGCGGCCGCGGCGCGGTCCCAGGACTCCAACTCCCAGAGACCCTAGCGGCAGGAAGTCGCCGCCGACGCCGTCTTTTCGCGCCAGGAGGCGCACAAAAACCGGCTCTGACTCCCGCCTCGCGGGACGCGCGCGGGCGGCGCCGGGAGAAGCCCGGGACAAGGGCGGGGCCGTCTGTGGCCGTCCAGGGCTGGACGGTGCTGGGCTGGGCCACCCCCTTAACCAGCTCCTATTGCACTTGAGGACTATCTGTTGCTGTCACTGTACAAAGCCTGTTGCAAGGTTTGGTTTACAATCGTTTGATATGTTGTGTTAACTGCGGTCATAATTGCCCCTAGAGTTTTGACTTAGTACTAGTTATGGCAAATAACCGCAGTAAGGGATCAACTGTAGCTGGCTCAGGGACCTTAGATGCCTTTTTAAAAAGAGCCGAACATGCAGTCTCTAAAGAAATTGAGATCGTTGAGAAAAGGCTGTCTTTAGAGCCTCTTACCCAGCTCCTGATATCTGTGCCCTCCCAGGCACCTCACTCTATTTCTGCCGGATCTGTTTTAGAGCTTGGCCATTCTAGCGATCATCTTTTGTTGAATGCTTCAAGTCCGTCAGTGTCCCCTCCTAACTTGCGTTCGAGGCAATCAAAGCCCCCCCCTGCTGGCCCCGTTAAAATACCCAAAGGCAAGAGAAAAGCTAATCGTCCACCTACTGGTAACTGCCAAAATGCTAAGCAACCTAAAATAAAAGATCCGGGCGAGGGGTTGACTGATTCGACAGGCAGTTCGACAGTGGAGGCTACCACTCATTTAGGTAGCGTGTGTATGGAGCCGACTGCCCAAGGAAGCACTGCCACCATGAAAGACATGTCAGTTGACTTGATCAAACGACTGGATGAGAGTTTGAGTAAGTTCATTTTGCCAGTCTTAGATAGACTTAGCGAGATTGATAATAGGCTCACTCTAATTGAACGTCATATTGCTGGTCAACGTGCCCAGGAGTCAAGGCCCATCCCCCCTGATTTGTCTTCCCTGGGTGAAGTTACCGCTAGAGTGTCGGATATGGTTAATTGCATGGCAAGTTCTGTGGCAGGCCCTACAATCCCCACACCATCTGCACGGAGCACTAGCGGTGTCAGACCAGGGTTGAGGGACACTACTGATACTCGCCCAGCACAGGGACAGTGGACACACAAGGAGCGCCCATTAAACTTGCCACCAGAGGCCTGCCCATATACGATCATCTTGGCTAATGTCCCGAAGACTTGTGACGGCAAGGAAGAGCACTGGTCCTCCCTGAAAAATAAAATTCTTCACTTTTTGACGGGGAAGACAGTGCTGGGGAGTCATCTCTTTGATAGTTTTAAAATGGTGAGAAGGGTTCCGTGGGTGGGGCAAACGAACAAGACTCTGAGGGGTGATTGCGTTGTTGTGAATTTTAGTTCCCCTGACATAGTCGATCACATTTTAAGACAAGCAGGGTCCTTGAGAATTCAACATAATCACATCAACGTTCTTCCATTGGGCTTTTTTTACCCTCCACCTTTTTTAGGTCAGGCCACACAGAGAAAGCACCCTTTTTTGCATGTTCCTGTAAGTAACCCATTGGTCCTAAAAAACAGATTTGAAGCCCTTAGTACCTTAGATTCAAATGATTGACTTAGGGTTAATGATGTCTACTCACACAACGAGATTTTAAGTACACTTCCTTTTACCCCTGTTGGGCCTTTATCTGTTGGCTTATCCGTAGCGGACTACAATGGTATTTTCACCGCCTCGACAGTTATTAACTTATCCTCACAGATAGAGGTTGCTATTAATGTTACACAGAGTGGTCCCGAGGTAGTCTCCGCTGTAAAGAGTGGCTCAATTCCCACTCTTAGTTCTGAAAACTTGGGCATCGAATTGCCTTCCCACGGAGTTGAGGCTGAGTCATTACCCCCTTCATGTGAATCGGCTAATTGTTTAGTTAACAAACAAGCGGGTGTAGTGAAATTTCCAGCAACTGATTCATTTTCTGTTTTATCTTGGAACATTGCTGGTCTTCGCTCTAAACGTGGTGATCAAAACTGGAGGGCTTTCCTCTCTACTCATCACGTAATCGCCTTACAAGAAACATGGGAGGACACAGATCCTTATCACCTGGATGGGTACCATTCTTTCATCAAATACGCCATGCCCTCTGTCATGGGGAGACCACGAGGGTGTCTTTTGTTATTATTTAGCTTAAAATTGTTATATAGCACCGAGCTGATAGTAACCAATTCTCCTCACATTTTAGCGGTGAAATTGGAATGTGTTAATTTACCATCATTATTGGTGGTTAACTTTTATAACTCATTCGCAAGGTTGGATGAGCTAGAGCATCTCAAAGCACTATTCAGTTTTCTAGAGGAGTATGATGCAATTAATGTCAAACCTTATTTTCTTTTACTTTTTGGCGATTTTAACATTCATGTATGTAATCTTAACTGTTTTGTAAATAACTATCATGATCCATGCTCACAAGAGGCTATCCACTTTGAACATTCCAAGGGTGGGAATTTCTTAGAGAACATGGTATCGTCTTTTTACCTCCACATGCCAGTCCAAGAACTGTTGGTCCCGGTTCCCACGTTTTCGGGTCAAGGTCATTGTAGTACAATTGATTATATTTTTGTACCACGTATCATGGTGAACCTATTGGGTACCCTTCGAGTTACGCATAATGTTTTAAGTGATCACAACCCACTCACGCTGGAGATTAAAATCAAGGCACTACGGGATGATATTCTTTTGCCTTTGATTTCCAACACTAGTCTTGAGTCTTCCAGTCAGGGAAGACGACTGAGATGGGAAGTTATCAACCCGGCCAATTTCCTTGTTAAGTTATATGAACGCAATAAAGAGGACTTTAGCCTGTGTCTCTCGCCATCGGCTCAAGCGTTGGCTATCCTGGGCGCTTTTGATAGGATTACTAATCATGTAACGGGGAATCTCACCACTCATGGGAAACCCAAGCCTAAGAAATTTAAAAACTGGTTTGACCAGGCCTGTGTTAGTGCTCACTCTGCCCTCTTATCGGTTCTTAAAGAGCGCGGTAACACTCCAAGTAAGTTAACTGAGGTCAGAAGAAACTATAAAAAAGCGATTAAGGCTAGGAAAAGTGAGCTAAAAAACAAGGCATGGGAAGAGTTATCGGACGCAAGTACCCAGAAAAACAGCAGCAAGTTTTGGAAAGTGATAAATAGCCCTCTTTTTAATGAGCAGGAGAACGCTATTAAAGAATGTTTTATTCCGCCCGATAAATGGGTGGCCCACTTTAGCGGTTTATATTCGGAGATACAGGATGACAACCCAATAAATTATGCAGATCACACATTAGCCTCAAGAATCCTCTTTAACGAGGAGGAAGTCCTAGAGGCCATTGAGGCAATGGCACCAGGCAAAGCCCCCGGCCCGGACGGTGTGCCTGCGGACCTTTAGAAGGCTGACCCAGGGTTTTGGGCGAAAGTTTTAACCCGCGTTTTTAACGCTGCCTCAGAGGCCGGAGCTCCAAGATCATGGGGCAAAGCGGTAATTGTCCCTCTTTTTAAAAAGGGTTCAAGAGAAGATCCGGCTTGCTATCGGCCCATTTCTCTCCTGGACTCCGCCGTGAAAGTTATGGGTAAAGTTGTCCTTGCCCGCTTAACATCATGGTTGGAGGAGCACTCTATAATTTCTGATCTACAATATGGGTTCAGAGAAGGGAGGGGAACAGTTGGCCAATGTCTTAACCTGCATTTGATCATAGGAAAGTACACGGTCGCTAAGCAGGGGGACCTCCATTTAGCCTTTATGGATTTGTCCACTGCTTTCGACCTTGTCAATCGACAAAAACTATGGGCCTTACTAGCTAGCCTGGGGCTTGACACAGTTCTGATTTCCTTCCTGGCTGTTATCCATGAGGACACAACTGCAGTCGTTCGTTATAGTGAAGATGGAAGTCAGACTGACGCCTGGCAGGTAAAGCGTGGTGTAAGACAGGGGTGTATTCTTGCACCACTACTCTTCTCGCTTTACATCAATAATCTGGGCCCGGTTTTAATTGCAACCAGTAAAGACATTCCGAAAGCCGGCTCCAAAATGATTCCCGCATTGCTATACGCGGATGATACAGTTTTATTGGCCAGAACTGCGAGAGGATTACAAGCACTTTTAAATGGTTTTTATGATTTTATGGTCTCTCTAGACTTATTAATCAATTTTAAAAAATCCCACTCTATGTCGATTGGCTCGGGGAGAGCAAAAAGGGTGAAATTCTTCTGCAATGGGCAGGAATTAACCAAAGTTCAGTCCTTCCCCTATTTGGGTATTGCATTCGACGACAGATCATCTTGGGTTATACAACGCGCTCAGAAAAAGAATAATTTAGCCAGAGCCACCGGCGCATTGCTGGGCTTTGCAAAACGCATAGGGTGCAAACCGCTTCCTGCCCTATTAAAAATTTATAGCGCAAAATGTTTGCCCATGGCACTTTATGGAAGCGAAGTCTGGGGTTACAAGGCTGCTCCTAGCATTCAAGTAGTCGAAAATAATTTTTTTCGGAAATTGTTGTCTCTCCCTCTGTCTGCTCCTATTTTTAACATTCATGAGGACTTGGGGATGGGATATGTCGCCGACCAAATAGCTGTTGCACCGCTATTAGGTTGGTTGAGGGTTTGGGCACAACAGCCACCAAACCTAAATCAACAAATTATCGAAGACTGTCTGTCTTTGGAAAAAGCCTTGTCTATCCCGTGGCTACTTTACATTAAAAACAATCTGAAATCACTCGGCTGTCTGGACTTATTCACCAGCCCTTGTGTTTTAAGTAAAGAACAAATTAAGGCCATTAAGCATCAATTTTTGTCTAGATCAATGTTGTCAAGGGAAGGCGAGGAACTAGGGAAACCGTCAGTTAGGAGGTTTGTTACATTAAGTTTGGGGAGTGGGATTCAGCCCTATTTAACTTTTATTAACAAACCTTTCCACATGTTTTTGCTGATAAGGTTTAAGCACGGTGTGCTCCCTTGGCTCTTGGCTTACCCAAAAGGATTTTTTAAGGAGGGAACTTTGGGGCCCTGCCCTTGTGACAATATTTCAGAGCAAAATTTGTTGCATATGTTATTCTTTTGTAAATTTTACTCTTCTCAACGCAAAAAATTCATTTTGCCAATCTTGAAGAAATGTCAATTTAAGCAAGCGAGGCCTGCATTGATTTATTTACAAATGTTGGACTCTCCTCTGACTTGCTTCGGGGTCGCTTGTTTCATTGTGGGTGCTTTAAGAGTTATAAATAGGGCTCTGCTTATATAGTTATCCTCTAACGAACATTGTTTCTAAATATGTTGTTAGGGGCAGAGCCTTTCAGTAGACATGATTTTTTAGAATGTATATTTTTGAATGAAGGAATCAATTGTAAAACATACTTTTATTGTATAATGCGCCAAACAGAATTGTATTTAATTTTTGTGTTAAATTATACTTTTTGTAATTGCATTTACCTGTATCATGAATTTCTGTCCTGTGCTTTGATGGTTTTAATATTTTAACCGAATAAAGCAAACTTTGAGTTTGACTTTGACTATCCACTCTGAAACAGGTACAGCAACATCCTAAGCAACAATTTAGCTTGAGATGACTCAGAATGGAGACCTTAAAGTGAGCCTGTCCACTTTGCTCTGGCCCGGGTTCTTTTCCAGTTCTTGACATTGTTTTGTAAGGTTCTATTCACATGTAGTGAAGAGATGTGGCCTAGTGGCTTGTGCTGCCATCTTCGCAACATGTTTAATCAAGTATGTGTTTCGGCTCAACAGTCTATGATTCTTGCAAATCACTTTATCTTCCAATGCCAAAAAAAGATTTAACAAGAAGAGATATGTAATTTAACTACTTCCGTCATATATCATTCTAATGCCTTTGCATCAGGCTCATAGTGTACAAAAAAATGTATGCAAAATTTCTTACTGTAATTAAACTTTGTTGAGGGCTTATCTGCTGTTTTTATCACTCTGTTTTAAAGGGCCTGCACAAGGCAGCGCATGCTGAGTGGATCCTTCGAGGGGCAACCTGCCAAGGAGCGGTCAATTCTCAGTGTGCAACATCACATCCGACAAGAGCGCAGGTGATTACGCTTAGTAAGGCTGCAGCCTGAAACGCGCTCGCGGAACAATTTTCCTGAACAAATTCACTTTATACAGGCTGCATCTAAAGCGATTCAATCGGGGATTAAATTGTCCATTTTGGCTGTTGAAGTGATGAAAACTGATTGCCTCATATAAATGGGGAGCAAGATTTTCATTTCAAATTTCACTTCCTCCTTTAACTGTAGAACTATCAATTTAGGGATCAGAGGGGGGAAATTGGTTTCTGTTAGGCCAGATTAAAGACCATTGAAGAAGGCATCAGCTTCTGATGTAAACTGTGACAAGGGTTATGAACTGGAGATAATGTGTGTCAGGATTTTGGTTCCTCATAATGCCACAGACATAAAGGTCAAAAGCTGTTATTTGGATTTCGCATCTATGTGGTTTTGATTGTTTCAGGTCCCTTAGGCATGGTTCCAACAGCCAGAGAATCAGCAGGGGCAAATCGCTGGAAACCCTAACGCAAGATGTAAGTACCAAGATAAATATATCTTTAAGCTGCAGCCATGTATTGTTGTGATGCACTGTTTATTGAGCAGTTAGCATTGGTTAATTTGTGCAGGAGTACAAATATTTTTGTAGGGGCTCGCCGCCGGAGTTGTTGAATACCAAGTCTTGTATCCGCGTCTTTTTTCCACCAACCTACAGTTCCTGTCTCTTTATCCCACTCTTGGAGATTCTTTGCCATGGCTGCTTTCTATCTTTTCACCATTCTCCTATGTTTCTCTTCCTCCCTCTTTACCCCTCTTGCTGTGGGTCGTAGTCTGATGATGTAAAATAAGCTCTGGTCCCCAAAATGAGAGTCCATGCCCACCATCTGCAACCCCCAGCGCAACTTGAACACTCCATCGCAGGTTGTTTCTAGTTACTTCTCTACGTGTTTTTAATTCCTTCTGTTCACCTAATCTTTAAAGGAATTATTTGCCTCCACAGTAAGGCAGAGTGTTAGCTTGCGGATACTAAAAGAAGGTGCAAAATCTGTAATTGCAGATTCTTTTTTGAAAATATATTCATTGATAAGACACTCGGTTAAAGCCCTAAGTTTGCAATTTCTTTCCCTTACAAAGCGCGGGGTACGAAACTTAAAAGCAGTAAATTCAAATGACACTGAGTTGCACAGGGTTTTGCAAACACACAATTTCAGCCCTCTATTCCTTGCAAATTGCAAGGAAAAAGGAATGAGTAAGAGGTGTTTCCCACTTCCCGAGGGTCTCACGGAAATATATCGATGTTTTGTGGAAACTCAGGCAGCTGCAAAGCATTAAATGGTTCTCAACATGGACGGTCATGTAGGGGTCGCCAGAGGTCACAGCTGTGACCCCTGCAGTGGCCTAGCAAGGGGGGCAGGGGCAGCACAAGATTTGGGGGTGGCGGCCTCCACCCCCCGCTCTTTCATGCGGCCGCCACAAAAACTGCCAGCACTCCCGTCACCCCCTCCCCCACTCTTTCACGCGGTCGCCGGGCAGCAAAAGCAGTGACCGCCACGGGTGACAGAAGAGCTAGCTACGTCACTGGACCCCTGGCTTGCCCCTTGTGACCTCTGGCCCTGCCTGTGCTACCCCTGGCCTCAGAGGTGGCAAAATCAGTGCCAGGAATAAAGAGACGGCCCCTACTTACCGACGTTAGTTGGTGCTTCACTCGCTTTGTTTTCATTCATTTTGGAGTACACTAATAGTGAATGATATTACATTAGTCACTTAGTCTAATAAAACATGGAGCATAATTAAGTTGAACATGACCATCCCTGGGAGCTGAAGTAAGGAAAAAATGCTTTTAAATGCCTATTGCAAGTGTGCTCGCAGGTGAGAGTGTTTTTACGTAAAAAAAGAGTGGAGTGAGTGTGAGTGGAAGTGAAGGTCAAAGGGCGTGTGATTTCACTTCCCCTGGCATTTTGGTGAATTGACACCCATGGTTATATTTGTCCTCCAGTAACTATTTGCTAATTGGAACCTGCCTGCGAGGGACAGCTTCTACTGTGCGAATGGGCACTGGGAGTCAGGGGAAGCTGATAGTTGTTCTATGTATGGACAGTTACATGATCCCCTGTGTCTCTTTCACAGTCACACATTTTGGCATTGCCTTTAGGGATGGGGGCTACGCAAACAAATGATGGACGGAATGCTGAATAAATCATACATTCAACCCCAGTCAAGAAATCTGGGTTTAATCCATCGTTCTTTAGCTCACCATGCCACCCCAGTTTAGACCCAGCCATATGCAAATCAGTCTTGACCCTGTGCCTCATGGGAACAGTCCAGACCGAACTGCCAGGCCAGGGCCTCCCTGGACCGGAAACAAGTGTCCTGGGACCGGTTTCCAGGTATTACCCTTCATCAGCCAGGCTAGCTTGAATCCAGTGGCACAGTGAGCAAGAGACCCACGTCTGGGCATACCCATCCCACTTAGGGTGAAAAGTGCTATGCAAAAAAATGATGGACGGAATGCTGAATAAATCATACATTCACCCCCAGTCAAGAGATCTGGGTTTAATGGGGGTGGCCATGCCTTTAAAGGGCATGGCTTACAACAATAGAATTGTTAAAATGCTGAGAGATCTGCTGTCCCTTTCAGGCCTCCATCTCTGCATTTTCTTTCAGTCAGAAGTATTTCCCGAGGGAATCCTGCCTAATCAATATTATTGAGGCATTATTAATTCAACCCATTGTGACAAGGCTCTTCAGCTTGTCACCGAACTGAGAAATCCAGCACAGTGCTAAGAATTGGCCAGGGCACATCACAAATGCTTGGCAAAGACAGTTTCTTCGACGCAACCTGCCCAATGTTTCATTTAGCCATACATTTGCAAATGAGTAGAAGGGAGCATCCTGATATTTTTTGTACAATTTTTATTTTATTTTTATTTTGTTATTATATTTTGTTTTAGGTATTTGATGTAGCACTGTCCTTCCTCCAAAGAGTCAGTAGACCGTTTTAAAGAGAACATTATTATAGAACAAGAGTCCCTCAAACATTAAGGCATTGTGCATAGAGAAGCAATATCTGTTGTGTCTATTGGACACCAGGGGGCATATTTACTAGAAACTGGCGGAGCGTGATGTTACGCCAAAATTGGTGACACCGCTCTCCGTCAGTTTCAAAATGCAGGGATGCTCCGGATTCACCAGAATGCGGCGCACCCCTGCATTTCCCCTAGTGCTGGTGGTAAGGAAGCCACCTAGCGCCAATGCAGGCATCCTTGAGCTATGTTGCAAGCATGACTGCGCTGCAGGGGCAATTGTTTATGTGCAGGAAGGGACACCTTCCTGCACATAAACAATCTTTACAGGCATTTGCTGTCTATATGTGTGCTGCAGAATTCAGCACACATAGAAACTAAGCATTTCCCCTCGTACCGCCTGCTTACGGCCAGGTGTTCCCTGGCGATATTTTAGGCGCTGCCCCAGACCTTGTAAATATGGGGCAGCATCAAAAAGCAATGTGTGTGCGGCGGAATGCCCACTGCAACACCCATAGTACGCCCCTTTCACGCTAAGTGCGGCGTAAATAGGGGCATTATTTACAAGGTGGCGTTGAGCCACGTTAAGTGGCTTAAGGCTGCCTTGTAAATATGGCGAAGGACTTAACCGCCAGAACATCTGAAAAAGTGACGTTAACTCCTTGTAAATATGCCCCTAGATTACAAAAACAAGTTGTGAATTGGAGAGGAAGTTTGACGGGTGTGAGACAGAGAAGGGACTAGAGAGTGCTCCCTACAGCACATATTTACAACATATATATTTACAAGAATATACATGGAGTATTTATAGCTAACGCTGTCATTAGCCCCCGAACCATTTTCACTCAGAGTTAGTGGAGATTGTTCGGTTGAAAGTGAAAAAATAATATTTTTGCCAATCCTTAACCATTCTTTGCAAATACCATATAATAGTGATGTTAATGTTATCCTATAACACAAGTCTTTTTCTAATTTAAAGCATTATGTGCATCAGTGTAATTTGTCTTTGACTAAAACGGTAGAACTGCTGAGCTTGTATATACAGAAGTGTATTTTTATTTCCAAAATGATAGCTCATTGAAGATAGATGGAAAATGAACCTCAAGCTGTGTTCTTCCTGCTGCTTGTGAAAATCTGCTAGTAATTACTTAATGAAATGTCTTTGGTAGCTGACAAAGGTAAAATATGCTTATAATAAGTTAACCACCAGCTAAAAAAAATCCGGAATCTTCCGGCAAGATGCACTAATGCATCCCACAGGCTTTCTATTCACAGACGAGGCCCATTTGCTGTATTAGTGTTCGATGGAAGAAATCTAACTGGGGCAAGAGTGGAGAAGGACATTTACATTTGCGATAGGCATGAGTCTCAGTTGGGTGCAGCTGGGGTGGCAGTGGTGGCACCCATTGGTAATCTGGCCTGGTTCAAAATATACTGCGGGGGAGGTGCTGGGGAGAGCGGGTGATCCGCGACTCGAATGAGCAATGCAGTTAACAGTTCATGATCAAAGCTAAACTGCAAAAAGTCAAGGGGGAAGTGGAAAAAATAGGGTTAACTATTTTCAGTGAATGTCAGTGGGCACAGCCAGTCCTCGGCTCTGGTTCGCTGACGCCCACAAGAATTGGATGCTGCAACTCCCTTAATCAATCCGGCCGCGCCCTAATTGGAGGGAGCGGCCTCACTCAGTGCTCCACAGTGCCCTTGGGGCCTGCACTTACTCTAACCCAACTGTCTTAAGACAGCTGGGTTAGAGGTTTCAAATTGTGCATGTCTAGCTGGCCATCGCAAGTTGGCCGGCCAAAGGCACATGTGCACTTTGAAAAATGACTAGCCAGTTCACCTTCCTCCCTGCTGCTGTCACTCAGCAGGTGCTCCCCACCCCCCACCCTGACAGGATAGGGGATGAAAAATAAAATGGTAATATATTACCATTTTATTTTTCATCAAGGGGGCATTTGGGGGGAATGTAAGTGGGGTGACACTCTGGGCACAGCTGTTGTGGGGATCAGCGCAACACAAAGGCAAAATTTCCCTACTGCCACAGCAATTTCGCATATTTGCATGAATTTTGTGTTTCGTTTGCTACAGAAAATTCTTGAAATTAAGCCAATATGTAATGTGGCAAAATTATGCTGCCTGTGCGGCAGGATTCTAGCGCAGGAGCATGGGAACAATGTGAACCACCAGGATGCAAGCAGAAGTTGTTTGACGGCACTTGTGTTTTTTGTATAAAAAAATGTAACCTGAAATGCGTCCTTTTGTCCAAAATGGACTCAAGGACACAGGCTAAAATATAGCACTAAATGCCAGTTTCGCTTTCCATGTTAAATTGCTTAGTTGTGTACAATTTTTTAAGAATGTTCCTGAATTACTCAAAAGCAAAGTAAGTAAGTTGTGCACATCCCTAGTCAGAATGTAATGAACAGTTGCATGCAGGCTTATCCTGTTTGCTTCGTGTATTTGATCCCTCCTGTTCCTCTGGCCTTCTGCGTCAGTATCTATGGAGGAGCATGCAGATCAGCCTCAGGGACAGTGAGCAATGAAGTGAGTGTGGAGTTGCTTTACCTGCTTCCCGCATTGTCCTGTTGTTTAGCCAGCCTTGCAGTTGAGTAACTGACCTCCTCCTTGGTGATGTTCAGTGGTGTATTAAAAGCCCTGCAGCCCCTGCGGTTCAGGGGGCCCCCGAGCTCCGGGGCACCCCTCCCACACTAGCAGGCTTCTGGCCTGAGAGCTTCGGACTAGGTCCAGAGTGTCAGGGGCCTCTGCATGTACTTTGCATGGGGGACCCCTCAAGTTTTGTCACACCACTGGTGATGTCAATGCCAATGTCTGAAGCTGGAAGCCTGAGGTCCAGTTCCTGGTGTCCTTAGCCATGGTGCCAGCATTCCCTGGTATTAGTAAGCTGTGAAAACAGTCCCTTCTAATCATCAGACCGTGCTGGACAGTGTCCTGATGCCACGACAAACAACCCAATCAACATAGGGCAAGGTGGGATATATTCAGGTAGAAGCCTTTCCATTGGTTGATTATAATCTTCTCTATCTGGTCAGGAACTAGCTGTTTCTCACACCCTCACGCCTCTTAAATACGGATTCTGTCAGCTTTGTTATGAGATCCCTCAGGGTTCCTTGCTAAGCACAGTTCTTTTAAACATCTCTACATCCCCCATGGCTACTTGACAAAAAACAGTTGATCATCAGCGTGGAATCTCCATCTGATCTGCTACATTTCAGTGACTGCCTTCTGCAATCACTGATGAGTGTTCAATAGCAATTTTGGCCAGAAACATAAAACTGAAGTGCTGATCTGTGGGGGCTCTAAACCCCTCTGGTATACTCTCACGTCAGATCAATCCAGGGGCTCGGGTCAGAAACCAAGTTTTGTAATCACTTCTATTGTTCAGTTGTTCTGTAGTTCATCATCATCATAAAGTCTTTATTCGGTTGATCACAGCAACCATAAAAGAGCACAATAAATATTTCACAATAACATGCATATAAAATACATCTACATTGAATCCAGAATAAAAAGTCCAATATACAATAAAAACAGGTTAAAAGGATACCTAGTGCATGGTTACAATATTCAGTCAGGTCTAGATCACACGGACAACTGGACAGCTTGTCAAAAACTAACAACAGCACAATAAGGCATGTTTATTAGGAAGCATCTGCACATACATAAAGGCAGTTCGAACTTGATTAAATTTTGGGATTTTAGCAATGGTAAGAAAAACTGCTTTCTGGGCCCACCTTAATAGTCACAGAACATGACATTGTGCAGGGTGTCCTGTGGAGACCTATTGGTGCAGCCGCAGAGTATCCTGAAACTAGGATTAACCCATCTACTTGGTGAGGCCAGGAGTTGACATAATTGGTTAAGTCAAAACCTGACCAAAAGAAACCTATCCCGCTTATTAGATACCTGGACTAAATAATGCTCCATGCCCTGGCCAGTCTTTAAAAGCATGCGTCTCCTCACCAAGGGTTTCATCAATTTAACTTCTTCTCTGACAAGTGACGACTGCTCCAAAAACAACACTTTTATGCCTTATAGTTCTCGGGGTGACAGTGAATGGAGAGTCAAGTATATATCTGCTCTCCTTAGTGAGGCAAAAGCTGCCTTAACATAGGCTAACCAGGGGATTTTATGCTCATCAAGGGACAGGCAATACGAGAGAATCAGCCTATTGAGCTTAAGATGCTCCCTCCTCTAGAATTTTATCTAGCAAAGCAGAGAGCTAAGGGCAACTATATCGGCTAGGTAACTGATTCTGAGTTCCGCATGAACTGAAAAGGCCAGAGTACATTAAAAGAACCTAGACAAGTCGCCTTAGGAACGGATTTTCTGCTGCTTGAATTTAGGCAGTCTTCGCGTACCCCCAAATCTGACTGCCGTACTGAATCTGGGACACATATTTGGCATGGTAAACTTAAGTAGGACTCGCGAGGAGCAATAACACAGCCTGCGTGCAAAGCTAGCCATTGTCCCAGTAGTTTTAACAATCTAAGCTCTCTTTCCCTTAGGCAAAGGTTTCCATTTGTTGTGAACATGAAATAGCACCCCTAAATAAGGAAAGACAGAAACTTCACCTATGGTATAATGGCCAACCTTGAAAGTCATAGAACTGGTAGACCATGGACCACTATCATAACATAAGATTTTGTAAAATTCACAGCCAGGTCCAAGCTATCCATAAAGGTGACACTTATTTCCAAGAGGAGCTGCAGTCCCCTGGCCATATGGGCCATGAGGACCACATCATGGGCATATAACGATACCAGAAGTGACCTCCCCACCTACCTTAGGGCAATCTGCCTCAACCAAAAGAAGGGATTGCTCAAGGCCATTGACATATAGGATGAACAAGAATGGTGCAAGGATACACCTCTGCCGAACACCGCTGCTGGTTGGAAAAGACCAGGTGCAGGTGGCACTGTGCGAGAAGCGCACTGAGGCTGAAGTGTCAGAGTGTAAATCCTCCAAAAGAGCGCCTATATTTGAGTCCACATCTAGCTCGAGAAGTAGGGCCCATCATTTTATGCAGTTGACCCTATTGAATGCGGATATAAGGTCCACGAATGCCAATTGGAGGGATTCAGGCCAGGCTACTGTGTACTTATTAATAATTTAATAATGATTCACACATTGATCAGATGTAGACCTCCCTGGCCTGAAGCCGTATTGGACGTCCGACAGGACGCCATTAGCATCCGACCAGGCCATCAGACTGTTAAGTACAACCCTCCCAAGGACCTTCACCACCGCATCAATTAATGAAATGGAGCAGTAACACTGAGGATTATCTTTGTCACCCTTCTTGAGCATAGGCACAATCATCCCCATCGACCACGAGGGCGGCATCCCTCTCTGCGCTCCTGCATTCAAGACCTCAGTTAAGAGGGGGCCCCATAGCTCGACATCCTCCTGGAACAAGTCTGGGGGGATCCCATCAGTATGTCCTTGGTTACTTCATTAAGGGTGAAGGCCACAGGAACTGCTCGACCTCTGTGGCTACACTGACCTCACCCTCCGGCCCCTTTCCAAAGTTTTAAACCCCTGCAAAGTGTTCTACCCACTGTTGCTCAGAAATGTGGAAGCATATTGCCGGGCCTATCCCACTTGTAAAACATGCACTGTGTACTACCCTCCAAAAAAGGGAGCTATCTCCTCACTCACTGGCCTGGGTTAGTTCCTCCCAGTCTAATTCCCGCAAAGCATGTTTACACTTCGCTAATGCCTGCTTGTTCTGCAGTTAAAATAGCAGATTGCCAAGGTAGCCTCTTCCTATTTCCTTGCACTTTAAATGCTGCAAACAATTATTCCACATTTACTCATTTCTGCTAGAAAAACTGTCACCCAGATGATCATCTAGGATTAAGGCATCCAATATTTTCTCCTCGCTTCCAAATTTCAGGGTGAATAAATTCAACTGCATATAAAAAAAAAGAATCCTAATCACATATCCAAAAGAGTTATAATCATACATTAGTTGCACTTGTCTCCAACGCTTGAACTACATCAGTAACCCGCAGAAGTACACCTCAACTCTCAACCACCCCATATCTAGTACAGTCTATAAATATTTTGTTCAATGTGTAGCTAGCAGCCTATCCAACATTAGTTATTCTCATTTGCCTATACATTTTGGTTTAGACTTCATCCCATCACTCATCCCGTTTCATGTATATCATCACCCAGAGGGTACGTCCATGCCTCCGTCTGCGCCCCGCTAACCACTCGAAGTCCAACCACACGATTTGTTCCACCATTATAATATGTCATAGCCACTATTGCCTGTCTAGGTCTTAAGGGGTAATTGGTCCGACCTCGGAAATTGAATCAGGAATGCAGATTCAACTGCATCGTGAAGATGTGAGTTGACAATCATTTTTTGTGCATTACAAACAGTCAAATTTAAATGCACTGACTGATGTACTTAGGCCAGTTAAGTGAAGTTGGCTAGCGAAGATGCCTGAGGTCTGCCACTCAAAATAAATTTACTATCCAGACACTCAAACTCAAAAAATGTGGGGGAAGATCCACCAAAGTAAGGACTATTCACAATGAAAAGCCCTACTAGTGTATTTGAGACTACAAGGCAGTTTTCTCAAGTTCTGGAGAGGACTGAAGAACCATCTTAACTTGAGCCTGCTGGGAAAAAGTTGCAGACAATTACCTTTTCTGTGTGATACGATGCAACTATTCCGATGCCTTAGAGAAGTCAGAAACTAGCAGCCAAGCTTTTGGACTGTGATTTATTGTTTTACTGATCCTCCATCAAGATTTTACCATCTTACTTCCCGTCATCAGCTGGCCTCAACAGTCAGTTTATATACATTCTGACAGAATCTTGATTCACATGACCACTGCATCAGCCCTCAACTGGTGTGCCCCCCAGTTGGTCCAGTCCTGTTACACCATGGTAACTGTGGTAGATTTGGATTCTAATATGAATCAGCCTTGCCAGTGATTGCTACTGTGTCATCTGAATCCCTTGTGTAAGACGATGGGTTCTCCCCATCTAATCCTCCTTGATTTTTTGCTTTCTGATCACCTTGTTTTCAACATTTTACTGTGGGGAGCCTCATAACTGGCGCCTCACCTACGGTAAACTCATGGTAAATAAACTGCGTGGTTTTACCGTCAGTGTCTGCCTTTTAAGATAAGAATGCTGCGATGCAGCAAGGCTAAGGCGTTCTTGCCTGGTTACGCGTGAACATGTGTGCACATGCGTGTGTACACATGTAAGGGCAATGATTGTGAGACTCCTGACATGAACAGCCTAGTAACTGCACACTGTTTCCAGGGGCTATATTTATGCTCACAGTTATTGTGGTCTAAAGGTGTCTAAGAGAGTGTAGCAAGCCTATGGTTACAGTGTTGTGTTCTTATAATGTGGTGCTCTCTTGGGGCTATTCTTATAACCGCTTTTTAAATGATGCAAGTATATAAAAAGCTCACAGGCCCATGAGCAATTCATTAATATCAATAATAAGTACATTCACACACAGTTATTTTTTGATTACTGCATTTACTCCAAGGATGCCAAGTTTTGACATGCGGTTTGTTGAACTCGACTTACCCCTTTAGGGAGTCAGAAGTGATTACACAATGTCATCCAAAGGTATTTCCATCGGCCTTATGTATATTTGTAGATTACTGCATAGTATTGAATAGTGTGTGTGTAATAAATGTATTTTTCCTTTTTTTTAAAAAAAAAAGCACATACTTGACAATTATTTATTGAGTGTTACATAAGGTGGCAGCTAATGGTGATTACTAGCCCATACCACCTCCCGCCTCCCTTGAGTAGGCCTTGGACTACTCTGCCCCACTTCTCTGAGAGAACCAAGCACTACAATGGGGTGCTGGTGACACAAGTAATGGCCATTTCCTTACACCTTGTTTCTTCCCGCATCTCCCATTGTGCTCTGAGCCGGTATTCAACTGTTTGCAGAATTATCCAAAAATGAAAAACTAATGGTGTGTGTTAGACCTGACACCCTTGGGTGGTAGTGCCACAAACATTTTGCCTTCACTCCTCCTGTTTTGCTGAATTCATTTTTGTTGGCTTTAGGACTCTGAGCATATTACCATTGCTAACCAGTGCTAAAGTATTTGTGCTCTCACCCTCAAAAATGGTAAGATTGGCAAACACCTAATTAGCCCATTTAGTAATTTAATTTACTTGTACATCCTGAGTAAATGGTACTCCTTGTACAAAAGGCCGGTAAATTAATTGCCACGACAGTAGCACTTGAAAACATGTCTCAGGCCCAGTGGCGTAACAAAACATGAGGGGGCCGCCCTGCAAGATATGCTGAAGGGGCCCCTCACACTCACATCAGTAGGGGCTGAGGGGCCCCTCCAGTATGGGTAAGCCAGGAGGACCCCCGCACCGCGGGGCTGTGGGGCCTTTTTACGCCCCTGCTCAGGCCTTCAACTACAGCCTGTAGTGCAGATTTAAAATTGCCATTTCGACCTGACAAAATAAACCTTTTCCAAGGCCTAAACCTTCCTTTTTAATACTTATAAGTCACCCCAAAGGTAGGCCTGAAAAGCTTTTAAGATTTACATGTCCTAACGATGCAAAACTCTTACATTTGTTTTTCACTGTTGTAAGGCCTACCTCTCCCATAGACTAACACTGGGTTGCTTTATTACATTTAATAAGTTCTAATTTTAGATTGGGAGCAGGTAGAAGAATACTTCTTGTCTCAATTGCATTGAAATATTAAATCCACTTGAATGGCAAAGTCGAATTTTAAGCTATGTCGCTTTTAGAAATATGCAAAAAGAGCAATTGATTGATGGAATGTTGAACAATGTCAAACGCTCACGCCCAGTACAGACATCTGGACCTAAATCCATCGTCAAGCTTGCAGTGTCATACCAGAGATATGTAAGTGAGGTCATGAGCACATACAATTGTTCAGCATTCTGTCTATAATCTGTTCTTTTTGGTTTTGTCGCCCTAACTGGAAAGGGCATGCACAGGCGTGGGACCCGTGCTCCCTGTGCCACTGCATTCAAGCTAGCCTGGCTGATGAGGGGTGATACACCGAAACTGGTTCCAGAATGCTTTGTTCCGGTCCAGGGAGGATCTGGCCTGGCAGTTCGGGCTGGACTGTTCCCATGAGGAGGAGAGTCAGGACTGATTTACATATGGCTGAGTCCAAACTGGGGTGGCGTGGTGAGCATAAAAACACCAAATCAGATTACTTCATAATCTAATGAAGATTCAGAAGGACTACCCTGCTGCCCTGCGTTACGAAGGACTGCCTTGCTGCCCTGTTATCTGAGGAAGGAAGACTGGACTTGTTCCCTTGAACCCATGACCTCCAGAGTGAGTCCAAGGGCTAACCTCCTGTGTGAGCTGTAGGGACACCACACACTTCCAGTGGCCTCCCTGCAACAGTCCAGCTATCCATAACTAATTGGATCTGCCTGTGCCCTTCTGCTGGCCTCTGTCTGGAGTGAGACCTGATCCCCAAGATGTGCCCCTCAGGTCCCAGACCCTCGGTTGGCATCAGAGTGTACACCTCCTGAAGAAAAGATAAAATTCTGAAGTTTGGGCTCTTTGCGACCACGAACGGGTCAGTTTGCGCCAACACTGTGCCTCCCATGACGACCTCCAATGCGAAGTTCCAGTGAGACCAGCTCTTCATGCCAACAGTGACCATCCACGACGACGGGCAATGCAAAACCAGCACTTTGCACCAACACCAACTGTCCTCAGGGTTCCACCAATGTGAAGCTCCAGCAATGAATGGATCTTCTCGCTACAGCAACAACAATCTGAGACACTTAACCCACTCTTCATGCCAAATCTTCCTCCTCGCAGCCTCCTCCAACACAAACAGAACTCTTCAGGCCAGGACTACATAAGATAACTTTTCAACTGGACTAACTTGGTCATTGTACCTGGTTCGCGCTTTATCATTTGTCCTGAACTTGTGAGCTTCCCCCAGCCTAGCATGACCAGATAATCCAGAGTGTCACTATTTCCACAGAGAATTTAGGAAATCAATATTTCTGATTGTACTGATTGACTCTGGTTCGTTTTGGTGTCATTTTATTTATTAAATTTTACTCTATTTTTCTACATAGGTTTGGGATTTTACTTGTGTTTGCTCTTTATTAATGTTTGTGTACTGTATAAATACTTTAGATATAGCCTCTAAGTAAAGCATGAATCCATTTTTGCCAAGCTTCCAGAGAGTTAAAGGTTACATTTGCAACTTTTGTGGTACACTCTGACAAGGATTGTGCTTATAACTAATAATTAATAACCCAATTGCTCACAGTATGCATTTTCCAAAATGGATTGCCCATTGTTCTCAGTAGAACTAGAAATGCACCTCTAACTCCAAAACAATATGTGATTCTTAAACTACACACTGACGGCTATAGGTGCCTTTTACACACAACAACAGAAGAAATAGCTGCATCATAGGAAGTGAAATTCCAGGGCCATTTTCACTTTCTTTACACAAGAAGACTTGAATAAAATGCACTACATTTTAGCAATACCTCATTGCTAGAAAATGGGGCATAAGCCAGCCAAAGGAACACAGAGGTTTGAAAATTGAAATTGCACCAACAGTATTAAAATGTTTGTCTACATATAGTGCCAGGTTGGGCCAAGATTCTGTTCAGCAGTTTTGGGGCACAAGTAATTCCTGACTCTCTACAAAACAACTTTTTTGCATTTGCTCGAAAGTCCTATCTGGACTGAGTTTTCCTACAAGAGCTGGGAACCCGGGATATCTGATTGAATCCTGGGCACTCTTTGCTTGTTGCTGGTGCCTTGTCATCCTTATGTTGTGTCTAAGTGCTACAAAGCCTTATGTGCTGGTAGCTTTAAAGTCCAAGAGAAAAAAGGAAGCAGAAAGACAGAAAGAATAACCCTTCCTAAGCCTGCCTTCCCTATGCCCATGCCTATCCTATGACAAAAGATTGAGATGTATTAGGACACTTTGTCCACGTTATGTGCTGTGATTTGGTCATAAGTCCAGTACTCTACATATTTATGAAGCATTGGGTGGGGTTAACCTACACTGTCGAACAAGTGGGCATATTTACATCCGGATTGGGCCACCGGAACATCAGTTATTTTAACAATCTGTTGGCGCAATGTCCTGCACCATATTTACAAAGTGGCATCAAGCCACTTTTTGTGGCTTAACGCCTCTTTATAAATATGGTACCCTTTCATGCAGGTATCTGCATGAAAGGGGCGTGCAATAGGTGTTTTGCTGTGGGCGTTCCACTGCAACACTCATTGCTTTTTTATGCTGCCCCAGATTTACAAGGAGGTGTAAATCTGAAGCAGCGCCAAAAACTAACGCCATGCAATAGCAGGGGTTAGAATGGTGCAACGAGGAGAAATATTTTTATTTCTGCTCGTTTTTGCTTTTTCTATGTGTGCTGCATTCTGCAGCACACATAAAAAGAGCGAAATTGCATTAATGATTGTTGATGTGCATGAAAGTGTCCCTTCCTGCACATAAACAATCATTAAATAATGGTGATTTGCTACTTCTATATGTACTGCAGAATGCAGGGTGTCTGCGTTGGCACTAGGCAGCTCATTTTAGCACCAGCACTTGGGGCGTGCCGCATTGTTGTAAATACGGAGTATCCCTGCATTTTGAAAATGGCAGACAGTGGCGCTGCAAAATGTGTCACAGCTCCACGCTACGTCATTTCCTTGTAAATATTCCCCAAGGTTTGCAGGAGCAGCAGTCCACTAAATCACACGGGCTTAATTCCAACTTCACTGAGATTGTTATTCTGCAGCTTCAGCAAAACACTTGGTAATAAACTAACATGATGCACTGGTGTTGGATGTACATGGTTCCCTTAGGACACCAGGCCTTTTTTCTAACCCTAAGGAGGAAAATGTTTGAGAATTTATAGAAAATGCATGCTCATTTTAGCTTTCTAGAACATAGACCGCAACTTATGTGACAAAACAAAGCCACTCAATTCTTTTTTTTATAAAGGAAATGCTTTCGGTTTTACAGCTTTGATTCCATAAAGATGGTGTTCAGGTGTGCCACACTTTTGTCATAAATACAGAATGCCAGCATTCTAGTCGTTCATTAGAAGACTGTGGTGAATTTGCAGCCAAACAATAGGGATTTAACTTACAGCTTGCTTCTTGTGTTGAAAGTGCATGTTTCACTTAGCATTCCAAACTTTATTTTCAGACATTCATGAAAAATATATTTGAGAATTTATAGGTAATGTGTTCTCATTGTACCTTTCTAAAGCACTAACCATAATTTCTGTGACTGAAAGAGTCCCCCTCAGTTTGTTCATTTATTGAAGTATCCTCTGTGGGAAATAATCTTAGTTTTGCAGCTTTGATTCCATCAAGGTGATGTTCAGGTATGCCACACATTTGTCATAAAACAGAATATTAATACTCTTGTTGTTCATTAGCATACATACCAATAGACCAGTTTCACGCAAGAGACTCCTGATTTTTTAAGCATAAAGTGGCTATATTTTTACTGTTTCCCGTCGGAAATTACCTCTGCTTCAAGTCAAGTAAATGAAAAAAATATATTCTGCTGATTATTTTTTTTTAAATCTCCCACTTTCTTCTACTAAAATGTTGGCATGTGTGCATTAGAACACTGAGGTGAACCTACAAATGAACACTGGAGAATCAACTGACAGGCTGCTGTCAAGAGTAAAGGTTTTACTCAGAGTATCAGACTTTGTTCTCACATGGTTAACAATGATAGTGTGAACTTATATGAAATGTGCTCTCATGAGCGTTTATAAAATCTGTGCGAAAATCATGAGGGAAAACTGCTTTCTCACAAACATGGCTTATCAAATCCCAGCAGAATAATTTCTCACAGGGTAAAATCATCTTACAACACCTAGGGCACTCCACAGTTCCTAAAATTAGTATAGTAACACCAACAGATGATTTAAAATGTGACTAAAATCACTTTTGATATGTGTTCCTTGTTGTGACCTTCAAAAACAGGTTTTCAGCTAGGCAAGCTCACGTTGGGGTGGTACGACGGGGGTATAGCCCTGCCAGACATTCGTAAGTATTATTGGGCAGCGCAACTGGCTGCGATTAACCAATGTCAGTATGGCCGTGGTGATGACCCGGCCTATGGAATGGACAGGTGGTTGTTGCCGGGTGGTGACTTCACAAGGGCCCTTTATTCTAGACCTAACAAATACCAGCTCACGGGCCCCACTAGACACGCAGTCCAGATTTGGCATGTGGCAACCAAAGCTCTGGGATGGGCCGACAAACTCACATTGGCCACCCCCCTTTGGGATACGGAACGGCTGGGTACTCTGGGGCGAACTAAGGGGTTTGATAAATGGGACCTCATCGGTATTTCGCACATTAGAGACCTGTGGGGGCGGGATGGAGTGGTGACGTTCGCTGCTTTGCAGCAAACATACGAACTGGCTATGTCAGAACACTTCCGTTACACACAGATTCGCCATGCTCTACAGGCCAACATCCAACCAGGCACAAAACTACCTGAGGCGTCCCCGCTGGAGGACAGGTTGCTTGATGGCCATCTCCCAGATAGATGTGTCTCCCTCACATACAAAAAACTCATTCACCACGCCCCTGATCCCCTCATGACACTCAAGGAAAAATGGATACGAGATGGTCTAGAAATAGACGATGAGGAATGGCAAGAGGCACTTTCCTCGCCCAAAGAAGTGGCTATATCAGCGAAATTAAAACTAGTACAGCTAAAAATCTTACATAGAGTATACCCCACTGGGACCCAACTGATTCACATGGGGAGCGACGTGTACGGCCTATGCAAAAGAAAATGTGGAATGCGGGGCGACTTCCTACACATACTCTGGGAGTGCCCACTGGTTCAAGTCTATTGGCGAAATATCCTGAGAACCATGAGTACGGTGTGGGGAGTACCTCTGCTGCCGGAAGCCAAAAGATGCATTCTGAACATCTGGGAGCCCACAGACTTAAACTTGACAGGGAGGTTATGGGCCACACTTGGGCAGATGGTGGCCAAGCGCAACATAGCACAGCTCTGGGGGGCGGCGGCTTCGCCTACGCTAAAGAAATGGAAGGAAGATATGGACTAGTGCATGATTCGTGAGAAAACTGTATATGTTGCACGGGGGTGTCCCAAAAAATGGTTGGCCATTTGGTCTAAATGGAATGTGTACCGGGGGGGATTGTGTGAGCCGCCGATGGTCTCAGCCCCAGAAGAACAATGTACGTTCTAACATGATAAGGCATGTATTATGACTTAACCACTAAGATGTGCAATAGGTACAGGTACATGTTAACTGGATGCAAATGGAGTCTATGTAATACAGAAATATATGCTGTGACCACAGTTTCTTTACGTTCAATAAACAGAGTTATAAAAAAAAAAAAACAGGTTTTCACTACAGTGCATTTCAATGGTGACCATGTTCCCGAGTTCTGTAATGGCTGCGAGAACATGTCGTGGCCAGCCAATCACCGCACGTATTCCTGCAGGTCACCTTGGTCCCTTATATGTTTTTAATTTCATTTTCGGGGCTCATGGATCACGTCCATGAGTCCTGTAATGGCTGCTGCAGCATATTGTTCATGTTGTGGCCAGCCAGTCTGGATTGACCATTCCCTTTTAAATTGGCCAATAATATCTAGGTTCCAATGAGCCAGATATCATTGACTTTTTCTGGTGTTATTTTCCACCCAAGCACTTTTTAAATTCTAATTTAAAATCATTTATTTTTGCATTGTTTATTTAGAAGCGCTGCATGTAGGAGCAGGGCCAGCAAGTCCCCAGCAACAAAGCTGGCCCCCACAGCAGTGAACCAGCCCCCACCCTGATAGCTCACCTGAAACCTCGGTAGCCAGGCTTGTCCTCGATAGAAGAAGGCTCAACAAGCTACCCTCCTGGATATACCAGCACCTATGGAAGCAGGTGGTGTGGTTCAGTGGCTATAGCTTCATTAACCCTACTTGGCTTCAGCTGACTCCCTTGATGCAATTCACCAGGGAGCACTTGTAGAAAAGTCAGAGTGCAATGTGTATCATTGAAGAGAGGAGATAGATGAAGGACAAAGATGGGCATCACAGATGCACATGCATCCACAGTTGCCATCTTTGAACAAGAATTTAAGAACCAGAATAAGATGCATTTAAAGCCTGAGGCCACAAATGTACACACATACATGGTGACCCATCATTGAAAGTAATTTTTATTTTTTCTAAAATCGTCTACAGATGCTGTCATGGATGTAAGCACATCCATGAAGGCCATCTTTCAAAGCATTCCATTTTATTTTTACAGATCCCGTTTTGAGATGGCCACCATAGCTGCGCTGTCATCCATTGTGGCCATCTTTTAATAGTATTTGTAAAAACAGAAAAGGCTGAGAGATACCAGCTGTACATGACTGTGCATGCACACATGTGGGCCACCACCTAAATATAGTCAAGAAAACATTTTTAGATGACCACCCACCGATAGCGCAGCTGGCCGACAATAATTAGCAATAGGGCTGGGCGAAAAGTAGAGGGGGCTCTGGGTTAAGAAGACACTGGGAGAGGGTGGAAGAAGGGAGAGGGACAATAAGATACAGAGAGTTGGGAAGGAGAGTAAGGGGGACCTCTCTCAGGGAAGTTCTGACATCAGCAGTGGAAGGACATACCAACCAATCAAAACACTGTAAACATGAAATGCCCCTGGGCTGAACAAACTCAAGGATAGGGAGGAAACTCATTAAACCAGGAGCAGGGAAGTGAGATATGCAACCAAATTATACAGTCTTGAGCAAGGGGCTGACCCAAAGTCCTTTCCATGTATTTGCAATGCATTGGAATCAATAAGTATGGGCAGAAGACAACTAAAGTTGCTTGTAGTCAAAACATTAAAATATTTTAACTGCCAAGAACGGCACATAGAGAAATCTAATTTCAATGGTATCTTGATCTGGCGCAACACACCTGTGTTATTGTCGGGCAGTGTTATCATAAAGCTTGGTAAAGCAACCACCTGATGGCACTATTAGCAGGAAGCACCAGAATACTTTGGACTTGTATGTATGGCCCTTTTTTAGGAGGGATTTATTCTGCCTGTGGAGCTGAATATCCCCGCATTCGGCTTGCGTGCCATTAGTGGATTCCAGTGAGCTATCACTCATGGGCCAAATGTATAAAGTAGCATTTAATGCTTCCAATAAAAGCCCATTGTTGCCTCTTCAGCGGTATGAAAAGCTGCATTAATTTTGGTGCTTCCCTGTACTGGTGCCTTCGGGTGGCTGCCTTACCATGAATTATGATAACGCTTCCCCTGATAACGGCTCTCAGATTGCGTTAATAGCTGTGGAAAATCTGCCTCATGAGTGCTTTATCTAATTCAAAAGAATGATCTAATTAAAAAAATAGATGTTCCCACTGGAATACCACAATAGTTGATATTGCACAGGTCTATTCATACATCTGTTTCATATCTAAATCTGCACCCACTTTAAGTAAGTGTAAGTAGAGCAATTAGGAAAATAACACAATCATATTTTCAGAGGGCGCAATGAAAGGGATTGCTTCATATGGAAAAATATGTACCCCATGAAGATAAAAGCGTAGAAAATTCATGCGTATCTGTATCTTCACTCTAACTGCATGTCTGCAGATATTCTTCTCCATAGACATTCCACATTCATAAGGAGGGTGCACATGTGAGTTCTGTGAATCCCAAAGAAGATGAATAACAAGCAAATCATAGATATACTTGTCTGTTGGTCTTTGGCATCTGCCGTAAATCATCACATAATTAGAAGACAGCACTAGGGATTTTCAGTAGAAGTTTCAATTTCTTTATTCTTTTCTTGGGAACTATGTATAAAACGTTAATTCTTAATAAATTAGAGCTCATGATTAAATCAGAATCCCAGTAAGTTATTATCTCAATTGAGTATTCCTTCCCACATACCATCCTGGGGGTTTCTTTTTCTTTTTCTAGGCAGTGGGATATCATCTTAATGTCTTAGTAAAAGTGGTCACATTTCTCAGGAAGGACATCATAGTGCAATGTTTCAAAGGCACAGAATCCCAGGATAAGCCCTCTCGATGTGAACATTGAATTATCAAAAGAACTCTTGGATGAACTTTAACTTGCTTAAAATGTTTGCATTGTAAGTGTGATTGTATATAAAATATGATAATATAATGGAAATGAATACCAATACCTTTCACGTTCGGAGTGTATTGTTTGATTTACAGCATACCAGTACAGTGAGATATCGAAATGCACAGAGAGAAGATAGTGAAATAAAAATGATCCAGGAAAAAAAAGAACAAGCGGAAATGAAAAGGTAGGAGAACCACAACATTATACACTCTATGAAATTTTCTCTGCCTTTCTAGCTTGTAGTTGGGTATATTCCTCTATCTCTGTATCTTCCAAGGTTGCATTTGTCAATAACACGTTAACTCAGACAATCATTTATCTTTAAGGAAAGTGCAAGAGGAGGAACTGCGAGAGAATCATCCATACTTTGACAAGCCTCTATTCATAGTTGGCCGTGAACATAGATTCCGAAACTTTTGCCGGGTGGTTGTCCGAGCTCGCTTTAATGCGTGAGTACATCAGAGTTCAGTAATTACCTCTGTGACATTCTGCTCTGTATGCTTTATGTGTTGAAAGTCTTGTCAAGCCAAGAATGGACTGCAAAAGGTCAAACATTTTGGAAATGCAGGTATCCAATGTTCATAAATTGGCCAAGTAGACAAAGAAAAATGTATCTGTAAAGGTTACCAGTTATGATAGAACGCCATTGTGTACTCTTATTTTTCTATGCAAAATTAAATATCTAACAGAGAGATATTATGCAAGTTAAGTCTGAACCAGATAAGCACTGAATGGTCTATGCTATTCCCATGGAGAACAAAACTCGACCTTTCTACATGTCAGAATTAACATGAGGAGAAAGCTTCCTTTGTACAAGGACTTAGCCAAGGAGTTTCCCAACCACTGCCACTGATTGTAAATCACCCCTGACTGCACACATGCATTCAGACATTGTTACTTGCACAGATCATGATAACTTTTTCCTAATCAAAATGTGAAAAGAATCATCTATCTAATGAGAATTAGCCATCCCTGTATAGTTTCCTATGCAAAAATAAGACATGTATTCTGACTTTCTATAGGATACTTTTCTAAATAACATATGGCTTACCTTGTGGTTGCTCTCACATCCTAACTTCTTTTTGTGGTCCTGGTATTTCTTGCTGCTATCCAGAAGACTCCTCTAAAAAAATTATTTATTGATCATACCACAGAACTTTCCTACAGATCGCATAAAGATTTTTAGTATATTTTTAAGAATCTTGTTAAATTCTAACGTGAATTGCATTTGGCATCAGCACGGAAACAAGTCTTTAACCTCTTCAATGCCTATGACGAGCTGGTCTCGTCATGGGCCGCGGTTGCGCTGTGCCCATGACGAGACCAGCTCGTCATAAACCCCGCCCGCTAATACAACGGCCGGCACAGGGCGGGGAAAGGGGCGGGCACTGAAGGGGTTAAAACTACATATTCAACAATACCATTTAAATAGACGAGAGAGGACATATCACAAACTGATATTCCCTTCCCAGGACATTTACAGAATTCTTCACAGTGCCAGACTGTAAACCAAAAGCAGCACAAAAAAAATAATATCAGTCTATGTTGCACCAAGCTAGCATAATGAGCAAGTCTGAAACCTCTGACAATATGTTTGGGTGGTGGTGGAGGTTATGTTACTCCATTCAAATTTGGAAAAAGAATCAAATGCTTAATTTTTACTTCAGGGTCTGTCACCTAACCACCAGCATGATTAATCTGCAGCAGCAAATTCAGGTAGTAGGACATTTCTAATAGTCTCTGGTCCCTTGTTGGCACTGATCATTTGCTCTAAAAGGTAATGCCAAGCATATGACTGTTGATGTGGCAACAAATGATGGATGGAATGTTCAATTAATCAAACATTCACTCCCATTCTAGAAATCTGGGTTAATTCCATTGTTCTTTTGCTCACTATGCCACCCCAGTTTGGACTCAGCGGTATGCAACTCAGTCTTGGCCCTGCTCCTCATGGGAATAGTCCAGCCCGAACTGCCAAGCCAGGTCTTCCCTGGAGTGGAAATAATCATCCTGGGACTAGTTTCTAGGTAACACCCCCTCATCAACCAGGCTAGCTTGAATCCAGTAGCAAAGTGAGCAAGGGATCCATGTCTGGGCATACCCTGCCAACTTAGGATGAACAAAGCAAACACAAGGAGATGATGGACGGAGTGCTGAAACTTTTCATACACTCACCCCCAGTCACAGATCTAGGTTGAATACATCATCGTTCTTTAGTTCACTTCACCACCCCAGTTCATACCAAGCCATATGCAAATCCGTCTTGACCCTGTTCCTCGTGGGAGCAGTCCAGCCCGAACTGCCAGGTCTTCCTTGAACTGGAAACAAGCATCCTGGGACTGGTTTCAGGGTAACACCCCTCATCAGCCAGGCTAGCTTGAATTCAGTTGCACAGTGACCAAGGAACCCACGTCTGGGCAAACCCATCCCGCTTAGGGCAAAAAGTGGTGCAGCAACAAATGATGGATGGAATGCTGAATGAATCAAACATTCTCGCCCAGTCAAGAGATCTGGGTTAAGCATATGACTATGGCATGATGTACTTAGTCAGAAGGGTTCAGATGCTAGCCCACCGACCTTCACTTTAAAGCAGCCTCACATTACTAAGAGCAATTTAGCCTGGATTATCCTTAGATAGCTTGATTAAGAGCAGGGCTGTCATATTTTCATTTAGAAGAACAATGTAAATTGATGCTCTGTAAAAATGAAGACTGGAACATTTTTCTTTCCAAAATGATTTGATCATTATTAGTGGCAAATGTAGTTTTTCAAAAAGCGTCATTGTTTGTGATTAAAAGCAATATTTTTGCTTCTGTATCAAACTGTCCTTGATGACTGGGTCAAGGGTGGGATATGGTATTGCAACAACAGGGAGAACATAGATAACAAAGGGGCGAGGAGGGGGCTTTTGTGGATGAAGCTCAATGACAAAGAAAGGAGGGTGACTGGGGTTTGAAAAGGATGGGGAAATGGAAAGGGAAGAGTAACTAATAGCCCTCTCGACCCACATTCCCCAAATAAAGATGGATGAAATTTATTTAAAACATTGATGTCTGATAACTATCTATATTTTCTTATAAAAACTATTCAATCCACGTATTTGGGTGGCTTTACTGAGAAAATACAAATAATGGAATTAATATCTAACCCACTTCGGTACATTATACAAAAGTACTTGTTGAATCTTCGTGGCGTTATGTCTATCTCATAGTCAGAAGAAACTGGGAAAAAAGCAGTTAAATTGTTTCCGCAAGTGTCTTCCACTTCCACATAATTCTAACACAAATTTAGCAGACATTTACTGAGCACAAATCAACATATACGTCTCATGTATGGTTTAATAACGTTTCAACAACGTTGTTTGTTTGTGCGACGTGCATTCCTTTTGAATGAAGTACAATTGTTTGTTCATTACAATTCAGTCATGAGTGTTTATCCATAACTTTATGATAATTCATTAGTTTTGTAAAATGAGTTATGATGACCGCTGTCCTCTTTCTTTCTCAACTGCACAAAGTCATTAAAGGTGAATCCATATCAACTTCCCCTGGGACAAAATTTTCAAACTACAGTTGTAATCCTTATACTAACAAAAGAAATGGACTTTTTCACAATTTAGACTTCTAGTACAAGAACAAACATAAGCATACAAAATAAGGCGTGGGGGCAGTAGTTAGTTTGAAAAAAGAAAAGTGCCAGGGCTCTCATCAGGAGGCAGCTTGCACCAGCCCATTTCTCCTGTTAGCCTGCCGAAACCAGAACCAACTACTAACCATGAAAGTGGGGAGAGGATGTGGAGTAATTGCCAGAGCTGTGAATTTCGGAGCTGATGAGCAAAGTTCAAGTCTCGGCGTCGGCTCAACATCCTGTGATTCTGGGCAAATCACTTAATCTCCCTGTGCCTACCATAAATGAATGTGTCCTTAACTGGTGCGCATGGAAAGCTCCGGTGTTGATGATTAAGTGCCAGTGCTGAGCACCGGAAACCACTGGCTCAAATTAAGCACTGTGTGGGATGGTGCTTATCAAATGGGTGCAGTAGCTGTACCAGCGCCCCACTACGAGGGCCCGTATTGACTCAACAGTGTTGCATTGTTTTTCCCTTCATCAGGGTTACCAGGCAAGGTTGTTCATAATCTCTATTGCAATTAACACTGGTGAGGGAGCCACTAGCGTGTAAATTGTGCTTGGGATTGTGCAGGTGGGGAATAACAATTGGGGAGACCACACATGTGGTCTCTCTGTACGTGGACGACGCATTGGCATAATTGAGACAGCAGGTGTACTAGGTACTAGGTACCCATGATGTTAACATCCCTGGTGGAATTCAGAGAGATCTCAGGGCTTCATGTAAAGTTCATCAAGTCTAAACTGTTCCTATTGCGCACTTTAGGCGTGATTACCCAACATCCTCTCCCGACGCTTGGGTTCCCATGGGTGGCTACCAGCATGAGATATGTTGGGATAAAAATAGTGAGAGGTGGGGATGTTTGAGCCTCTGAACATTGGTAGGGTTCTGGAGGGTCTTAAACTTTTGGTGAAATTTTGGAACACTCTCTGTTTACCTTTAATGGGTAAGGAGGCACTCTTGAAAATTATTAGGCATAACCCATGGTGGAAAATTTGGCATAGATTAAACCATCCTGTGCTCACGTTGGACTACCCTGCTGTACAAGAAAAGGTGTTCCTTTCTCAGAGAAAATTCCTTTTAATGACCATGTTTTTTTTTTTTTTAAACAAATTTAATTGGAGTTTACAAAAGGTTCCAGAAATGAACAATGCATCATAGTTACTATCATTCAGGAGAGTAATTAGCTGGACCATGATACACACATTGCAATGACAATATAATATATAAGGGTACTGGTCCTCACTGTTCACATTAACCCTCCCTCCTTCTTCAGCAAACCAAAGAGCAGGAGTTATTTGCGCTATTTCCTGGACTGCTACAGTTATCTTTAATCTCTGAATCAAACTCCCTCCCCTCAACTAACCCCCCTCCCCGCCCTCCCCCCAGGCGTGTCACTTATGTACAAGCTACTCTTTTGTGCTTCATGTTTTGTTTCACCATTGTCTAGAGGAGCATTTTAGGAACCCTCGGTCAATGAAAGTGGCGATGCGTTGGGGTTGCTATGAGACTCCCTCGGGCTAAAGGCTAGGAGTGGTTACATATTGCTTTACCCAGCTCTACCGGAGGTTCTTCCCTAGTGTCCTCATCTTCAGCATCGTCTAAGTTAATGAGCATGATGAGAAAATAACAATTACCTGTTTGCATATTTGAGTACATTGACCTCAACTCAAAATGGGGAATGTGGGGCGAGCGCTACACCGCGGAGATTGTTAGCAGGTCTTTATATCTCTAGGCGGTTAGTAGTGTGTCGGAGTCAAGGCAATGTTCTTACTAAATGTTTCTAATGTTTCTTTTTCTTTTTCCTTCTTAGCTCTAAAACAGACCCAGTAACCGGAGCCGTGAAAAATACCAAATACCATCAGCTCTAGTAAGTGCTGGACGAGCATTGGAAGGTCGGAAACGTTCTCAGATTAGCTCCTGTAAAAAAAAGTAGTGTCACTGAAGTAAGATAAAAATAATGAAGTGAACTTGCTCAGGGCTCAAAGCCTCTGTGCTCTTTCAGCTTTAAGAAAGTCTCAGAGGGTTTCTTAGGTCAGTCAGTACTAGAACTGATGAGGGAAAAATGGCGCGCATTGTACAAATGGCACTCTGACGTTTCTGCAGCCGGGCCTGAACTTTGGTATTCAATAATTGAGCGCAGGGGACCAGATTGATCAAACTCTGCTGAAGCATAACGCAGAAAGACAACTTGTTGTGCTGCGTCAAATGGACAAGATATGCCGCGTTCCTGCACTCTCCTGGCGCACTCAGTGAGGTCTAGCACAGCGCATAATTCATACTTTGTAATTTGCGTAATGTGTGCTGCAGAGTGCAGCACGTTTAGAAAGAGTCCAAAACGAGGAGAAATAAATATATTTCTCCTAGTTGCACCTCTATGGGTAAGGCGTAGAATTTTCAGGCATTCATAGGGTTATTAGTCAGGTAAAACTGGGAATGTGCCAAATTCCATGGGTGGATACTTGGGAACACCCATGCTATGCCTTCTCAGGGCAGAGTAACGCAAGGTTGCGACATGCGCTGCCTTGCAGTCGCCGCCTTGTATTACTTCAGATTTACCAAGCAATGGTGTTGTTCTGTTGCTTGAAAAATCTAACTTTAAAATGTTGCTGCCCATGCGATGCCATGAGTGAAGCAAGGGCAAAGCAATCCAGTGGTGTAGTAGGAGGGGGGGCGGGGCTGCAGTCCGCCTTGGGCGGCACGAGTTTTGGGGTGGCAGCCTCCCCCCGCTCTTACCTGCCAACGCGGGGTGGCAATCGCTCTTCAATCAGCCGCCGAGGGGCGGCAAATGTAAAAAATCCAGCCAGCACCTCTACGCTCTTTGATGCGACCGCAGCGGGTGGAAAACACGGAGACCACCACGGACGTCCAAAGTGCTAGCTACGGCACTGAAGTACTCCAATAATAAATCTGGCACATGATTTCGTACAGGAAGGGTAACCTTCCAGTACTCAATACTATGCCTAGACAAACTTTTAAAACGTTTTACTAATTGAATGTGTGCTCTACAGTGCAGCACAAATGTATTGTGTGTAACGTTATGTGTAATTATAATTTGCATTACTTAGAGCCTGCCTACAAGAGGCGTTATTTCTTGGTGCGAAGCCTTGTCTAACAATTTTAGTAGATCAGTGGCGGCTTCTCTGTTAAGGCGGAGGAGCGTTGCCTCACTGCTTTAAAGCAGTGCAAAGTAAAAATGAAATGATAATAACGGCCATCCATAATTATCATTTTATTTTTACTATTGCAGTTGCACGGCAGAGCATCCCCAGTGATAAGGCGGGGTGAGCAGCCCCCCATGACGTCAAGGCTGAAGGACGAGTGGTGGCTGCACCTAAAGTGCGCATGAGGGTTTGGCCAGCGCACTGTGTATGTTCTCCATAGGATGTATTATACAGCTTTAGTGGAAAACATTCCCAGCCGCCAAGCCCCTGTCTGAGTTCCGAACAACGGCGCTCAGACCTATCACAATGCTGCTTAAGGGAGTGTTGTGATTGGTCAGGGGATTCTGTGAGGCTGGTTGCTTTCTGCTGGAGAAAACATGGTGGCTGTAACGGTGACCACGACCTCCAGGAAAGTTTCCTTTTCTCTTTTCTTATTTCTTATTTGGAATTCCCTCCCCCCTCTGCTTCCCAAACCCCTCCCTGCCCCATGCCCGTTCAGTGACATCCTCTACTGGCGTAGATAAAGATTTATGTTTAAAAGCATGGGTGGTAGCGTGGAAACCCCATGGGTGGGGCATAACCTTGATGCAAAGTAGCGCAAAGCAGGGCATAGCACTGTTTGTTGCATCTGAGCTCAAAACAATTCTATACCAACAAAAGCAATTCACCTCATGTTAAGTTTAAGCATGCAACCACTGTGCCCCATCACAGTGACACATACTTCGTATTCGCACTAGGAAACACTCTGCTCCTTCACAAGCTACAGATGGTCATGATTGTCATATCAGAGAGCATAATACTAAGTACTGTAGACTCAGCATAGTGAGATTTAGACAAGTGTCAGCCTACTTGAACGTATTTCTGCTCTGCATCATTAGCAAGATGAGCTTCATATCTGAATAACGCCCTCTGTAGCTATGCAATTAGACAAGAGTTAGATAATTTACAACAGGGAAACTACAACTTAAAAACTTGAACACAGGCTACTCAGCTGCAGGACACGTTTATATTTCAGTGAAGAATATAGATAAACCCAAGTATCAGAAGTAATATATAATTGGTTTGTGATGTACATATTTGCCTTCCTTCTAGAGTATGAACCTGTAGAGCTACAATTTAAGATTGAAGGAATATGACATGCAAGAATGTAATGAAAAGCACCCACCTACAAATAGAAAGATAATTCCATTCTCCGGCATTCTGTTTTGCCAATCTGGACACAGTTGCTTCCCTTGTCAATAAATTACTGTAGTGCAGAAAAACTGAAGAGAGTCTGTAACTGTGAAAAAGCAACAAGAGGCAGTAAGACATAAGGGCAACTTTGGAGAGATCCTATCTAGGCCAAAGCATTATTTTGGCCCTTTAAAGCATCTTCACCAAAAGGCCTATGACTGAATTACCGTAAGCAAATAAATTGTGGATGAGAGGTAGAGTGCAGCAATTTAGTGACTAGAGGTAACAAGCATTGGCAAAGCCAAGAGGTCTCAGCTCTAAAAAGGCTAAGCTACTGGCTTTGCCAATGCTTTTTTGTCAAGCGCATTCATATGCATATGTCAAGATGCATGCACGGAGGCATGGCGGGCAATCTTGCTGCCGGTGTTCTGTTAGAGAAATCCCATTTCACGATGGCCTTCAATGCGCACACATGCATCTTTGTGAGTGTTCAGGGATGGATCAGGACACATGCATTAAGACTTGTGTATGCTCATGCATCCTGATGCATGATTGCCATTTCTAATTTACTTTTGTAACATGATAAATCGCTATGAAAGTGATGTTGTTAAGAATATAAAAATGAAAAAAACAATGTGTGTACAAAGCTGTTGAGTTACCCAGCATAACTTTGCACCTTCTAGGCCTATGTTAAATATATATATATATGTTTACTGATAAAACCAAAGGTTACAGAGTCGTTATAGTTATGCTGACTTTTTATGCCTACAAAACCATCGAAATTCAGCAGTTATATTTATACTTATAGTAATACTTATGTTAAGAAACTATGACTCATTGCCTTAAGTTACTTAATGGCACGAGTTATAGTTTCTTCAGATAAGTATGACTATAAGTATAACTATAACTGATGAATTTCTATGGTTTTGTATGGGTAAAAAGTTAGCGTAACTATAACGACCCTATAACATTTGGTTTTATCAGGTTTTTTTCTGCTGAGTCAGAAGTTTGTGGAGGATCCGCAGATAGTAAATTGCGGCAATTAAAAACCCAATTTTAGGGTCATAAGGGTCCCTCAGGGTCCCCTCTATGCAGCCTCTGGGGTAAGGATACCTGTATCCTGCCCCCTTCTATCTGTTTTACAGGGTATTTTCACTGCACTGAGCCAATGAGAGGAAACAGAATGCAGCTGCAAATTTCCTTTCAAGCTGCGGCCAGCCAATCAGAGCTTTACTTTCACCTCCAGATTTGTTGATAATTCGAAAGTAAATACGCAAATTATCCGTGTCCCTAGATACACAAATTTGTTTTCCACCTAATATTTCCCAAACTACTTAATGGATTTGCACCAGATCAGAAAAAGCACAATCTGCGTACCAAGATCTGGCTTCTTGCCAAATTTGGTGTAATTCTGTCCAGCGGTTCGCAAATACACCTAGCCATGTGACCTAGGGCAGGTTACAGACACTAAATAGTTACAGCAGGAAAATGCAAACTTTCTAAAAGTGTCATTTTCACAATTGTAACTTAAAATCCGACTTTCCGATGTAAGAGCATTTTAATTACAATTTCTCAAACACCAAACATACCATGTTTACTTGTTCCCACTCAAATGTTAGCACTTGCTAAATGTAATAAGGCAACCCAATGTTATCCTATGGGAAAGTTTGGTCTCACAGTAGTGAAAAACGAAATTAGTAGTTTTTCACTACTAGGACATGTAAAACTTAAAAGTACATGCCCAACCTTATGATTGCAATGAACCCTGCCATATGACCTACATATGACCTATCTTAAGGATGGCCTATATGCAATAAAATGAGAGTTGAAGGCTTGGCAAGTGGATTATATTGCCAAGTTGAACTGACAGTTTAAAAACACATTCAGGATGCATTGGCAAGCCTGAGACATGTTTAAGGTGCTATTTAAGTGGGTAGCACAATAATTGCTGCAGGTTTACTAATTGCATTTAATATCCAAACCCTGGTTATATGGTATGCCACTATACAAGGGACTTATAAGTAAATTAAATATGCCAATCAGGTGTAAGTCAATGTTACCATGTTTAAGGGAGTGAGCACAAGAACTTTAGCACTGGTTAGCAGTGGCAAAGTGCACAGAGTCCTAAGACCAAAAAAAATGAACTTTAGCGAAAAGTGGAGGGTGGAGGCAAAAGGTTGTGGTGTGACCCTGCAGAGAAAGCCAAGCCCAACGCTGACAGTTACGGACAGGATTTGGCAGACATCTTGGAGTGGCAAGGAGCCAAATAGGTTTTCTATGTAAGAAATGGGTGCATGGGTAGCAGAGGTGTGAGGGCCTCTGAATACTCTGAATTTGAGATGAAGGGCCTCAGAGCAATGGGGATGCTGCTCTGGGCGTTCTGTGTGAGCGGCCAACTAGTAGTAGTTTGGAGGTTGCCATGTGCTCTCAATGGTAAATGAGCGCCTAGCAGCAGTGTCGGGGAACTACTGGCACAGTCCAAGTTAGTGGCTCTCAGCAAATACTCTCCTAGATGGACTCCTTTGTCACTCAATGGCCCCTTCAATTTGTAGACTAAGGTGTAAAAAATGTCAAGACTCAACATGTCTGGCACTCCAGTTAGCGAGCTTATCTAAAATGGAATAAAACTTTAATAGATCAACGAAGCAATGTCTAATCAGCGCCGTCCAAATGCCTCTCAGTGTATTGTTCTTTGTATTATTTTCTTTCTTTATTATGAACGTCTGACAGACAGGTACACTCAACTTTAGGCCAGAGCTAAGCATAGAAAAGTTGAAGATGACATGGTTTTTAACAGAACGTTTGTAAAAATAAACACAGCTTGCATGCGTTTGTTGCAAATGAAACATGCCAAAAAAACATTTTTATTAAGTTGAATTTTCCTGTCAAAAATCCGTTTAGGAGACAAATTATAACACATTTGTTTTTTGTAAATATCAAGAAACTTTGCACAAGCTACACTGAGGAATTTACATTTCACAGTGCCCTACTGGTTTTATCATCTAATAGGATATTAATAGACAACCATGTCATTACTTAATATTTCCCCTGGCACTTTTTTCAAAAACTTTGATTATCTAACTTTCAATTGCAAACGATAGTAACAAAAGAAATACATTAGCAAATTAATGAGCGAATGTATACAGCGTGGTTAAAATAAGGGTGTTGAAGTTTCGAGTATCACCCTCAAAGATGAGCTAGGTTGGCAAATGTCAAACTTCATGCAATTTACAAAGTTTGTTGACATTTCAAGCATATTTTTGGGGCGTAAAATATTGGTTTTGTAAGAACATTTCACTTCTAAAAATTTCTGGGAAAAAAACACCATCCAAAAGTTGTTTTTTTGCAGTTTTCTCCCACAAATCTCATTTTAACTGAGGCTTGTGAACTTCACAAATAAAAAATACACATTGTGAGGAAAGCTCATATATGAAAAAAAAATATGATGACTTTTCACATCGCTAGTTTAAAGGTGATATACAACAAAATTAAAATTTAAGAGCATATGCAAACTTGAAAAAATAAATATCCTAAATGCCGCTGATAGTTCTACATTCAGCTTTATCTGGGCTTTCCTAGTAAAAACTGTACCTTTGCTGATTTTGCTAAAGACATTGTTATGTTTTCCTTCACAGTGATTTGCTGGGGCTGGTGACTTATCTTGACTGGGTCATGATTGTCGTGACGATCTGCTCCTGCATTTCCATGATGTTTGAATCTCCTTTTCGAAGAGTAATGCATACGCCAACCTTACAGGTAGTCACTCACAACTGAATCCTTAGCAGATCAGACTGGTATCATTATACATCATGTCACTAACAAGATTAACATATCATTCTGATTACAGATTGCAGAATTTGTGTTTGTAATTTTCATGAGCATTGAGCTAAACCTCAAGATCATGGCAGATGGCTTATTTTTCACTCCAACGGCGGTCATTCGAGATTTTGGAGGAGTCATGGACATATTTATATACCTTGTAAGTTTGCCCTCTATTTCAGTGCACTGCATCCTTTATGTGGAGTTGCTCTGGTCGTTTGTGTTCTTTGTAGTAGTTATTTCCAACCAATGTAGCTAACAGGGGTTCCAGTGACTTATCTGAGTTAATGTAAAAAAAGACACATAACTTTATTGTGGAAACCTACCTGAACACCACCAATAGATCTGTGAAGACGCTATTGTCCAGCACACAAAGGTGTCAAGTGTGTTTCCTGAAATCTCGTTGTGCATGGAAAGAATGCTTTAGTGCAGGTCACACAGCATCACTCCCTAGTGCAGCATATGATTGTTGTCTCTGGAGTATGTCCGCATAACCTCAATTAAGAGTCTGCAGTGCATTCCCTAGATGCTACCTCTAGGGCTTTCAGGTAGTTGTAGGTGGGTCAGAGATGTGGAATGGCATTGTTTGCATTTGTAAGGGTTGTAGGGTAGGTACATGCATCGGCTCCTGATGAAATGTCATAGACGCTGCTGGGCATCCAGGCATGAAACATGTTGACCCTACATCACTCATGTTAAAGCTGTTGAGGTACATTATTTCCTGATACAGCTTCCTTGTTTTTACTGTGTCAAGGGGATCACTTCATTAAAATTCTCTTTGGTAATCCTCACTTGCACTCATCTTTACGGCTAAGAGCAGTAGATATCAAACAAAGAGCCCACACTGAGGTTCCCATCAGGCATTGCAGCGCCGGCCCATCGAGGAGCAACCCTATGATGAAGAATGACATCCCTCTGGGTGTGTGAGGACATTTAGGTCTAATCATTCCGATCCTCCCGGATCCCTCTGGTCAACTCTCCAGTCCCGACTGCGGAGCAGCATCCTCCTTTCTGGTTACTTTGTTCATGTAGGTGCAAATGTGCTGGACCTAATCAAGCTGCTCCTTGTCCCTCCCTTGATTTATTACATTTGCAGGCCATCAGCTCCAGTCACTTGTTTGTGATAAACTGCACAACAGATCCTACTCCTTATTAAACTCAAGGCAAATCAATTACATCACATGGATCAACCCAAGAGATTCCCCTCCACTTCTCTTGGGATCCTTTTAAAAAGTCTTACATGTTCTATCTGTGCCCTTTAACTTCCATAGTTTAAGTTTCATGCAGATATCAGTTCGCCAGGCTCATGGTACATCTAAAATATGGATTATAGGTGTACCAAGAGCCTGGCTAACTAATACCTGATGATGACACAAGCACTTGATCTGCTAATATCAGTACTGACAGGCATACCACATGCCCGGCGTTGCAAAGCCAGTCTCCATCTACACTCAAACACCACGTCTCCATAATTCCCCTTCTGATATCACTCTACTGGAATCCCCTCCCACTCAATCTCACATCTACCTTCAGCCGTAAAATCATTAAAGCACCATGTATTCAATGGATGTGGCCCCAATGACTTCTACACTCCACTGCTTACATCACTATAATGATCCCACAATAAAATATTAGATAAGCGATATATTGTTTTTTTCTCAAGATCCACTCTCCTCCCAACAACCCAGTTTTTGCTACTTAATCTGAGAATTGTCTGTGTCCATCTCTTAATGGAACGTCTGTGCCACATTCGGCCCGAGTAATTACCAGTGGATGAGGTTAATTCAAGCATTCCATTTATCACTGTTTTGTATACTGTTTCGTATACATTTATTTTAAAGGCATTTACTGACTAAATGTATATATAAAAATATAATAATGCAAAAATTGTGTGCACGACTAAATAGAAAGGTTTTGAGTCGATTCGGGCAAAATTTGTGTTGCAACACGTAATGTCCTGTAATTTCATGAATTGCTTGTGATGTTCAATGCCGAAATTCCCAAAATTAATTAATTATGCTGCAAAACATTGTAGCGCAAGGGAGCATGGGAACAATGCAAACAAGCCTTACAGGAGCAGGCATTTGCGTTTTTTGCGCTACAATTTTTAGCGCAATTGCTAGTTTTGCATTTCACATAATTTTGGATAATTTCACAGAATATTAGAAAGAATTTTGCATGACTATTCAAAAGCAAATGGCACAAATATCACACACTTCCCTTGTTTTAAGGGCTACAGATTAGGGAAATTAATGCACTCTATTTACTGTCTGCAAATGAATTGATCATATAGGAAATAATCGTGAAATGTGACAATATTAATGAGAAAACTAATTCAGCCACAAAACATTCTTTTTTTTTGTTTTACCAGGTAAGTTTAATTTTTTTGTGTTGGATGCCACATAATGTTCCTGCTAAATCTGGAGTTCAGCTGTTGATGTTGCTACGATGCCTGAGGCCTCTTCGAATATTCAAGCTGGTGCCTCAGATGAGAAAAGTTGTCAGGGAGCTTTTCAGCGGCTTCAAAGAAATATTTCTGGTATGTCAATGCACATTTTCTAAGATCAAAAAGTAATGGATGTGTTGTTTAGTAGAGAAGTAGAACAGCCCTCCACAATAAAGAATACATCAAAAAGTTGAAAAAAGTTGTGAAAAGGACTTGCTCAAAGATGGGAAAGGAATGGTGATTGGGAGACGTTTAACATTAGGTTTGTGTTGTATGTAACAATATTGTTCACAGAAATGTTGTCTGATATAAATGTGTGCAAAATGTTCTGTACGAAAACCTCATTCCATCTAGATGGAGTAAGGTGGTGTGAGGGTCTATGTAATATACGATATGTGCTTTAGTGTGAGTGTAGGTATACCGGTTAGGATTGGACTAAGAGTTTTGGAAAGGATAAGCCTTCGATTAGTTTGACTTTATGAGTTGGATTAGAGATGGTTTGAGATAAGATGTACAGAACATTTTTATGGTTAGGGTTGAGGTATGGGTTAGTGTCATTATTGGGGTGTGGGCCAGGGTGGGATTAAGGTTATATTATCCTTAGGAGTTGGGTTTGAGTAATGAGGGGTGTAAGTAATTGTGTAAGACGAAAGTGTGTAAAACGAAGTGTGGGTGGATTCTACCCATGGTAAAATTGCAGAAGCAGCATAGTGTAAAGGAACAGGCGAGGAATAAGGAAGGTATCACAGTTAAATTTAAGGGTAATACTTGATGTCCGTCTCTATACAACCACAACTGTGATGTTACAAATTTGACTTTTTACTTGTGTTTTGTATATTCCATAAAGATGAATGTTATACAGTAATATCTGTCCTCTACTTTATACCTCAATTTTTTTAAATATGACTTTTCATATTATGTTTTTTTCATACGCAATCAGTGCAATTAACTGTAATTGGCATGTATTCCATGGGATGTGGGCTATTCCTGGTTCATGTCATTGCTTCCCTTCTCCTGTGGAGTTCGTCCTTGTAAACCATGACAAACTTAAGGCCTAATTTAGAGTTGAGTGACAAAGGACAATCATACAAATAATGAAGAAAGGTTTAAGTCTTCCATTGGAGAATTCTCTCACATTGCTGAATCTGCCAAAATATTTTCTCCCACATACTATCCATACTGTGAGGAACATTTAACAGGCACATTCTCCAGTGGAGTGGAACCCACCATTGCATCTGCAATTTCCTTGATAATGAGGATGATTTTCCAACCTAACCCCACTCTAAATTGACCATTAGTGTACACCATTCCTTTCCCCATCTAGAGTGTGCATTCTCCTTAGTCAGAAGAATGTGTGGTCAACAGTATACCAATATAAACAAAGACGAAGCAATTCCAAAATCGAATTACTGCATTGAAGGGTAAAGATTTTCTTTTTGAAAAGAACCGTCACCCACCAACCTAGTTGGTGGCATGCTTCATCACTGGGTTCCCACCTGGGACGCCAAGTGCCTCCCAGGTGTGCTTCGACACCTAAGTTATAGCAGAGCTGGGGTTTTTTGTTTGGACAGTGCAAGAAAGTGAGTAGGTGGTAGGACTTAAAATTGCCTCTAGGATCTCTTTCCTTACTAGGAACACCTAGAAATGTATTAATGGGGTCGCAGGGCAAAGTTTAAAAGCAAAGAAAGAGGATGTTATGTGTGATCTAATTGATCACAAACATCCGTGAGTAGGTCATCAGTATACCTCCTTACTTTTTTTTAACCTACTACTCAATACCCTCTGTGAAAATATTAATTCTACAAGTTTATTTCTCTAGCCCATTGTGCCCAACCCTGTCATAAGCAGTTTAAATAATACATATGATTCATGTTTCAAATCAGCTCACTCTGTGGTTCAATCACTGGTCGTAATCCAGATGTATCATCATTACTGTGATCAGACATGACCACTCAAATCTAAAATTGGAGTTTGGAAACAGTTGAAAGAAAAAACAAATGCAACATGGCGCCACCACAAAATAGTGCAATGACATGGAATCTCAGCTGCAAAGTTGTGTACACTATGGCTAAATAACGAATCATGTGAATCAAATAATTCTTAACATTTTATTTAAAAAGGTACACATGACCTCAGTATCCCTCTTCTAGATTGAATACTAATGGCCTGATTCAAAGTTTGGCGGTCCGACTCCCCAAACACCGCAGCTGCCATGAGAACGCAGCCACAGTGGTCTTCAGACCGACGTATTGTGAGTTTACAGCGTTTCACGACTTGTGGCTGCAGAGAATTTGCAGCGGTGGTGATTACTTTTCCATATGTATCGATAATTGTGTGAGCATTTTGACTGCATATGTGTCGGATGCACACATATGCATGATGCATGCGGAAAAATACCACCTACACTTTGCCGGAGTCTGGCCCATATGTGGGCCGTCCAGGCAATGGGTATATGGTACAAAAAGGACTCATGTACATCGCCACAAACAAGGTAATAATCCTCAGTGTGAAGGGGGGACCTGAAGAAAGGGACCCACATTGAACCAAAATCACTGGAAAGGGGCGAGTACACACCCCAAATCCTTTGTTTCCGCCAACTTGAAGCTGGCTGTCTCACCGTTGCGGTCGGCTCGTGGAAAAGCCACTCATAATATGGACAACGGTGAAACTTCGCTGTATCTCCCTATGTTATTTGCTTTTAACCGAGCTTGACACCGGCGGTCTATGGTGTGCTGGCGGTGTTGTCGGTTCAGCTGTGGTCTTTCCAAATGCAATCTGCACGTCTCATAATACAGAAGTCAGACCGCCAAGCTCGCAGCGTTTGGACCATGCCCATGGGTACGGCATTCCACAGACCGCCAAAATTGCAATAAGGCCCCTAAAGCTGGTATTTCATGGAGCACTTCTATTCTATGCTAAAATAAAAACCTTTTCAAATATATCCAGTTATATAAGTTTTAAAAGTTTCAGGCCCCTGTATGTGTTTAACATTGTTAATTCCTCATTCCCCCTTCCTTCCCCTCCACCTAATGGAAGCCTGACTCAGAGTTGGCAGCTGTTCTTTAGCTTCTTTGGCTGCAGTAACACATAAAGGATGCCATGGAGCAAGCAAGGAAAATTACCTCTTTGTCTGCAATTGTGGTAGTAAACACTGCAAATATTAGGGTTCAATGGGCCCCTAGGGCTTTTGGCTTTAGTGTCACTGCACCTGCTGCACCAATGTTAGCTATGCATCTAGTTGGCCAGTCATATCTGCAGCCTATTGGTCTTATGGCACCCCCTGGTGGCCAGAGTTTCTTTCTCTTGCTAGTGAGTTGTGCTGATCTGGAGCTACCACTGTACTCAAAGCCACTCCTTCATATTTATCAAGAAATCCACACCAGAACATGGAAGATCTCCCCAATGATGGTCTGTATCTGGATATGTTAGTCTGTTATCAGTGTTCATAGTAACTGTTTTTATTTCATTGGGAAGAATCTTTCAGTCAAATCAGCATTTCCACTTGACAAACTTAATATATTACTTTAACCATTGTGGGGCATTATAGCTCTGTTTCTGTCCTTTTGCAAGGGCATGTTAGAATCTGTTAGAATCTTTAAAGAATACATTTTGCTGCTCAATAAATCTTACTTATTGAGTAATACGATTTTTTAACATTTTTGTTGTTAATAATAACTACATCAATATATTCCTTTGGCTACTAAATATTTTAATTTCCCATAGATCCAGGGCACATGTCGGAGTGGATGCGGGTTGGCAGATCCCTCCCATTATTTTTAGAAGGGAAATCCGTTTCCCTTGGCACAAGGTTGAGAGGTGTTACCTTTTGCCAAAGTACTGCAGCTTGCATTTTTCTAACACTGTATGTGCGTGTAACTTTTCCTCAAGATGTTTGTAAACCTCAACCCTACTTGCAGCCCCCCCTTTAGTATTGTGACTAGCTTCGGGCTAGGTTATGTATTAATCTCTTATCTGAGGACTAAAACTCTCTTCTGCTTAACTAACTGAAAATGAGAAGCACTTTTGAGCTTTGAAGCTAGAATAAGAACACCAGCAGGAAACAAAGGGGTATATTTACAAGAATTGCCGCTAACCAGTGTTTGCGTTAGTTAGTGGCTATTTTCTTAACGCTGCCTATCACCGAAAACAATCGCCCTGTTAAAGATGTATGTACAATACGTCGCTACATGGTGATAGTATCAGCTAGCCGTGGCGAAAACTGCCACTAACACTAGTGTCAAGGCAATAATAGTTTTGACGCTAGCGAGAGAAAGTGACGAAAGGCCAAGAAGCGGCAAAAAAATGCACATTAGTCAGGCCAACGTCACTTTCCTGCCTCTAGAGGCAAAAATAGCCTATAAATCCACCTCCAATGATAAAAAGCAAATAAAAACAATGGAATGCAGAATAGAGAAGCCAGGGCCAAGTTCAGCACAGGTAAACAACCTCACCACACCCTCCAACAGCCTGGATGACCAGCCAGAGTCCCAGGGGAAGAGGAAATGGGGGTTCAGGCTCCATTTATGTAATGAGGTTCAATGCCGCAGAAAACCAGTGATGCAGCACTTTGCATAGCACCATGCTAGCTACACTATGGCAGCTGATGCCTGGAACCGCTGACAGTCTCCGGGGCCTGGAGGCTTCACTGAGCCTGCGTCTGAGACCCAGAGTGAGAGGTGGCCGTGCTGTCGAGCCACTGAGGCCTAACAGTGGAGGTGGACTGTGTCGGGCCCACGCCTCTGGGCTGTGGCGGTAGACAATGAGGCGTCAGCAATCGCCCTTACCTGGCGGTGAAGTCTGGCAGGTTGCATGGAGAAACGTTGCTGGCCTGTGTAAGAGGACCGCCTGGCGCTGTGAACGGTAGAGGCGCTCCTGCGCACCAACGGTGGGAGGTCTGCATTGCATAACACACGCCACCGCCACACCGGGGTGCACAGAGGAGATTGCCAATGGTGGGCCACACCTCTCTGCATCACAGGCTGGAGGATGTGGCACTGCCCTGAGCTGCACCCAACTTATGTGGCAGGAGCGCTGCAACTTCACGTCTAAGGGGGCCCTAGTGCATTACCTGCATCGGGAGGTTCCCAGTGGGCTTGGCGGCAACTGCTGTACCACCTAGCAGAGGCGCTTGCTGGCTGAGTCACAGATTTGGAGAGAGTGTAGTGGATAGAGCCCCGGTGCCAATGTTCAGGTGAGGAGAAGGTGGGACGTGGATCGGAGGAGGCCCTGGGGTCGAGTCGGGCCCAGGCCTAGCGCCTGTGGTTATTGCACACCGTGCCCTGAGCAATCTCTGCATTGCAGCTGACCTACATCACAGAGGGCACTGCACAAGACTGGTGGGGAACTCCACTAAATGGCTCAAGTCACTGATATCGGCCATTGGTGGCAACGGGAGTCAGGGGCATGGGGGCCGGTTCGGGCCCAGGCCCTTGGGTATGCAGCTGTTCCATCGTTACTCACTGGGAACTGGGAAACACAGAATCTGGTTACCACTGTTAGATCGGAAAAGGCAACTGGGTGGTGTTGCCTTTCCTCACCGCCTGTTAGTTTGCTTTTGGGTGTACGAGGGACTATCCCTCTGTGAACTTACTTTTCCCACAGCACAGCACCATTTGGTAGCTGCTGCTGCTGTCCCCATCTGCTGCTGCTGGTTCCTCTGACTTGGGGGTCAGTTTTTCGAGTTCCTCCTCCACCCACAGGCTCCTGTCTGCCCCTCTTCCCTGGTGGTCTGCAAAGACCTGGAACACCCTGCCCCTGCACCTCAGGCAATCTGCGTCGCTGACCCAATTCAGGAAGGACCTCAAGACCTGGCTCTTCGAATGATACTCCGCCCAATCTGACCAGCAACCCCCCTCCCCCAGCAACTTGAGACCCTTACGGGTGAGTAGCCAAGCTATATAAGTCCCTGAATGATTGATTGATTTCCCTCTGTACCGCCTGAACAAAGATTCCTGACTAACATACATCTGACTGGAGGAGAGGGGCCAGCTGGCCACACTGCACTGCACCACATGCCATACATAGTGCCTGGGCATCTGGCGCAATGATGGGTCACCTGCACAAGGGGCAGCATCCACAACTGCAGCTCATCCATGTCAGTGGACCGAGTGGCTGGGGGTCCCTGGCTGCCGGGGCAGGTGACAGCAGACAACCTGGATGCCAAACTGGGTTCTGTACTCGTGGCAGTGGAGAAAATAGGTATCTCCCTAGAACAAACGCACACTTACCTTGAGGGTCATATTGACAAAATGACAGTCGACTTCACCCTGCAGCATACAGATCATCACAAGCTGACTGACAAGGTACACAACATTGAGCAAGAACAGGCCAAAGTCCACCCTATTACACGGAATGCAGCGTTGAAGGTACAGCAGCTAATGGCATATGTGAAGTCACTAGAAAGAAGAGCAGACGATGTGGAGGGCCGCACCTGGCAGAACAACATGCAGGTGGTGCCTGAGGGAGCAGAAGGAGCTGAGGCAGTGGCATATACTGAGACATGGTTGCGTGATCTACTGACAGCAATTGCACTCTCCCCATTCTTTGTTTTGGAACGGTCCCATCAAGTGCCGGTGAGCCTTCCGCCACCAGGTACAGGTCCTAGTCCCTTTCTCTTCTGCCTCTGACAGGGATCGTGACACTGTCCTGAGGGAGGTACACAAGCTGGGGGAGGTGAAAGTGGATAACGCCACTGTACTTTTCTTCCCTGACTACGCCACGGGGGTGCAGAGGCAGAGGGGGGTCGTTTCTAGTGGTTAAGTGATGCCTTGCAGAGTCTGCCATCAAATACTCCCTCCTTTTCCCGGCACGGCTGTGAGTAGTCTCATATGGTAACACGCGATTGTTTGATGCCTCTGAACAGGTCTGGACCTGGCTGGAATCTACTGGTCGGCAGGCAGTGCGGACAGGGAATAAAGGGTCTGCGCAACAAGCTGTCATTCACAGAGCCAGTCATAGTGGGAGGAAGGCGTAGGAGTAGCATGCCTCCCCGCCACAACTACAAGCCCCCTCCAATCTAGAGCAGGTTATACAAGAGAGGAGGAATGCGCTGCATGCGGCGGCGAGGATTGCACTCAGAGACAGAATCCTGACACTTTCCCTGAACGCTCCCCCAGTGACAATGGCTCCACTGCAATGTGGCCGTCCAGTGCGGATGTGACTCCTCAGACGACAGATAACATAATTTACGGTTAATTGTTGTGCATCTCTACTTCTTCCATGGTTACAGACCACTCCAGAGAGTCTGTGGTTTTCTGCAGTTTCTGGTTTCCAGCTTCCTGTTGCTAAAGTTCCAGTGTACCTAGTTCAGCACTTAGAAGGGATCTGGTCAAGTTGTCACCCAAAGGGAACGGAGCAGTTGTTTGGGTGAGTGATGCATATCTTGGGTGGTGGCCTCCTTGATGCTCCAAGCTGCAATGGCAGGAGGTCCATAGCGTCATTGAGCTTACAAAGGATGAATTGTTAGAGTTCTTCCATTATCCAAGGGCCTCATTTATAAGTCCCTAGCTGCACTCTTCCAACGCTGTGACGTCATGTGTTTTACATTCCAATCGTGCAATCTGCCCCAGCATGTTAGCAGGCCATGCAAAGCCACTTTACGTAAATATGTGCCCCTTTCATGCATTAAACAGTGTGAAAGGGGCGTTCAATGGGTGTTGCTGTGGCTGTTACCATTCCAAACCAATGTAATCTGAAGCATTCCCAGGTTTATGAGAAACCGTAAACCTTTGAAATGCGTCAGAATCTAATATCAACCCAAGGGTGATGTTTGGGAGGCGCTACGAGGATAAATGTTTTAATTTATCCTCTTTTTCTCACTTTTTCTATGTGTGCAGCATTCTGCAGCACACAGAGAAAGAGGAAATACCCTGGTTTTGTGCAGGTAGGTGTCGCTTCCTGCATAACATCAATCAACTCTGCAACACAGTCACCCTTGCACCATGGTGCAAGGGTGCCTGCGTTGGCACATTGCAGCCATTGTGCATCAACATAGGGGAAAATACAGGGGGGCTTATTCTTGAGCCCCTACCAACAGTATAAAAAAACTGGTGCATCATTTTCTTGATGTTCTTCCAGCGTGAATTTTGCACCACGTTGCTCCGTATTTACAAAGTGACGCATCTAGGCATATGCGTGACCTTGTGAAGCCCTGTGCCACATTATACCTGCGTCAGGTATGATGTATGCAGGGTCGGCGTTCCCACACAACAAAGACTCGTAGGAGTGGCGCAATTAAATCTATCGGATTTAACAGCGACAATTCGTCACTGCGTCAAAACTTTACGCTTCCTCAAGGCAGGCGTAAGGGTGACGCAGTGTCATAGGGATAGGCTGGCTCCATGCGTTGCTGGAGGTGCATCATGCTTGTGACACAACTGCAGCAATGCGTGACTTTAGCGCTGACAGATTCCAGACGTATCTGTCATTGATTGCGACATGGAATGTGGTACAGCAAATACGGCGCATCCATGGTGTCGCAAGGAGGGCCCAATGAAAAGCATTGCAATGCTGTTTTGTCGCAGCGATGCAACAGTTTTCATGAATGAGGCCCAGGAATGCGCCCTATCTTATTGATAGGGCGCTTTCCTGACCTTTTGTTTTGGCGCAGGGCAGCGCAGCAATATTTTTTGCAGCGCTGTTCAGCACCCAAACATCTTATATATGGACCCAATTGTTTGCACCAATTTTAAGACCAGCTATTTTATGGTCTTTAAAAACTGCCTCTAACAGGACTTAGCTGCAGTTTTTTTTGCTTTTGTACCATACATAGAATTCCTAGTAAATACCGCGTAGTGCGCTTAGTGGCAGTTTTTTCACAGGAATGCCTACGTGCATCTCATTTTCGATAAGTCCCGCTAACAGACGTGCCGATCTTAATTCATATTTACACCGGAAAAGTGCCACCAACTGCAGTTAGTGGCAACGTGTAAATAAGGCGATAAAAAAAGCTGCTGTAACGTCAAAAAAGTGATGGTACGGCAGCTTTAAGTTCTTGTAAACATGTCCCAAAATACACACTAACAAGTTTAATACTTAACGCTTTTTTTGTTTACTAAAACCAGTTTTAAAAATACAATTAGAAAGTTGCACGTCTTTTAAAAATATTGCTTTTTATAGCCATTTTCAGGCTTATTTACAATTAGGATGTCGTTAGGAGGGGCTCCGGATGGGATTTGGTATTGTAAAATCCGATTCAGAACCCTTGTTTCCTACCGAATCGGTCACCTTTCAGAACGTCTGAGTACGATGCAAGGTAGTTATCTGGGCTGTCCAAATCGGTTCCAAACAGGATTCAGGCATCCCGGGTCATTCGGAGCAGAATCATGCATCCCAATGGAGACGGTTTACAAATGAGCGAGTACGATGACCGATTTGGACAGCCGTTCCGAATCGGTTTGACAGAGACAAAAAAGCTGTGGGAATCAGACTTTGGGGGCCCGTAGCCTGCGGATGGGGCCCGTGGGTGTACCCAAGGGACCCCCTTCCCAACCCAGCACAGTGTGGCAGGCTCCATGGGGGGCCCGCCACAGGGTGCAAAGTTTTCCCCAACCACCACTTTTTCCAATGGGAGCCTGTATTCTCGTTCGGCACCAGACTCCCATTGAAGTCACATTGAAGTCCAACCGAACCGAGTCCGCAAGCATCCATACACATCGTAATCGGTCGGTAGGACTCCCAGAATACAAAACGTTCAGAAAGCATTCCTATTGACATCGTAATCGCCCCTTAATGTGTTGAAAAATGCCAGAGATTTATAAAACGTAAAAACACAAATGCTTTTTTTTTGTGAATGGTTTTTTTTTGTAAAATAAGCCCCTGACCTTTTAAGTGAGGATGATCATAAGGGCATGATACCACTTCTTGTAATCTCCCTTACCCTGATGCCATTGTGAATTGTCTAGGACTATTGTCTTTAGGACTTTTAGCATGCGTAGGTCAATCATTATACCATCATATGGTGCCTATTTATGAGAAAAGTTTACAACAATAAATTGGTTCATCTTTTTTCCTACTAAATCCCACTACCCCATCATCCTTCTTACTTTTTTTGAGTCCTTACAACAACCCTGGTCGTAGACAAAGCTTTTGCCCACCCTAGTACACCTCAGGGGCAGCTCCTCCGCAATGCCGGAGGAGCGTTGCCCCACTGGCTCCAAACCAGCAGGTGAAATATAAAACAATTACATAAATCATTTTATTTTTCACTAGCCGGCTCTGAGCCAGCGCGTTCAGGGAGGGGCAGGACTGAGCTATGAGAGGGGGGGAGGAGGAGTGCTATGTGCGCTCTCTAGGTGCACATATGTGCTATATGTGTTTGGCTGGCCGTCTCAGGCCGACCAAAACACACATGCGCACTTAGGTTTCTCTTGCCCATCTGCATTGAACAGCCAGGCTGGAGAAAACCCACGGACTCTCTTTTCTGAGCGGTCGTCTTTCCAGCACACTTAGACCAGTCTCCATGCTGCTCTTACATGAGAGCAGCATGGGGATTGCACAGGGAGTCTGTCCCAGTGTATGTTGGGACTAGGAAGAGAAGTTGGAGGCGCTACACAGGAGGCGGCCGCAGATCCTGGTAAGTGGGTTTTTAATTTTTATTATTAACCTCCCGTGTGCTCCCCCGAGACCACTGCACCAGCTCCACCATCTCTTCATTGTGTCGGCCGTGCCTGGCCAACAAGCATTGCCACTCCCCTGCAGGAAAATAAGTGCAAAGCAGTTACATGGTACTCTCTGCTCGCACCTAAGTCAAAGTATCATTCACGGGTGGTAGAAGGTCTCTCATCAGATCATGGTTCTCACATATTGAGTGCTGTTAATGTATATTGTATTTGCTTGTTTGTTAATTTTCATTAAAATAGTATTAATAGCAGAATTCAGGGTTTTTTCTAGAGGCAGCTTTTCTATATGGTTGTGTACTGCCTTATACTGTAAGAACTGGAATGAGGAAGAGGGACGAGAAGGTACTGACATGACCAGAAATCATCATTACTCTGAGTCCATCTTCCATGCCAAAGTCCTAAATTTACCCTCCCTATTTCCCTTTGCTGGGGGCTCCACAGGTCCTATGTTTATGCTTCTTAATAAAAGATGAGGAGATGTGTTCAAAGGGATTTTCCTTCCAGTTCTGGGGTTAAGATTTTATCGGGCACCATATGTATGTTACTATTCATGGTGTTTACCAGGTGCAGCTGACACAATGAAGAGGTGGTGGGGCAAGTGGAGGGGGAGCGGGGTAGGAGGAGCACGCTTGTGGGGTAAATAATAAAAATAATAAAAATAAAAAATTAAAAACCCACTTACCTTGAGCTGCGGCCAGCCTCCCACGTGGATCAGTCTGAATGTGCTGGAAAGATGCGCCGTTCAGACCAGGGAGTCTGGGGGTTCCTCCAGCCCAGCTGTTCTATGCAGCCGAGCTGGAGAAACCTAAGTGCGCATGTCTGTTTTGGTCAGCCTGAGACGGCCGGACAAACACGTATGTGCACTTAGAGTGCATATAGCACTCCTCCTCCCCCTCCCATGCCTCATCCCCACTCCTCCCTGAACGTGCTGGTTTAGAGTCGGCAAATAAAAAATAAAACGATTTAGGTAATTGTTTTATTTTTCACCTGCTGGCTCAGAGCCAGTGGGGCAACGCTCCTCCGCCGCCCCTGTAGTTATCTTGGTTTTCTCGTCATATTCAGTAAAGTGTCCAGTTGAAATTGAGCACTAATGTGGAGACAGATAGAGTGACATTTCTTGCACCCATAAATTCTGATTTGAAGGAGTGGCATTTTATCAGGTCTGATAGATATCGCAACCAAGTGATTGGTGTTCAAAGGAAATTATCCATAGTGTAAGGGGCACCTCATCTGTTTAGTGTATGCATATTAAATGGTAGAACATATATTTTAAAAAAAGTTAGGTAAGCCCTCGCACATCAGCCTAGGTGTAATGCCTCATCATAGGCTGTCTCATAAGTCAGAAATGATTAGTGACAAATGGGCTGCCTATGATTAAATGGAATACTTTTTTGAGGGTGGTGATAGTGTGGGAATTTAAAATATTGGGCTTAAAATCTCCAAGGTTTCTAAAAATGAATCCTTTAATAGAAGAGAAACCAGGAGAGGGTTCTAATCAGAGTTTTGATGCCTAAGAGCGTAATTCCCCTTGCATCAATAGGTTAAAAAAATCTGCCAATTACTGTCCCCAGTATCCTTACAATATGACAATCATTCACACTCATACATCAGTCACATATACATACCTATTAGAATCAATGCCAAGATATACTCATGTTTTGCGAATTTCTAGAAAGTGAGGTCCTCATGTATTGGGTTCCATATGCACTGTGAATAGGATGTTGACAGAGACCACCCTTTTACACATGTGTAACTACAAGGGGGATCTTATGTGTGCCTCCATGGGGCATTGGAGTTCCATATATAGGGGCCTTTCTGCCTCTTCCTTGTCTCAGCTGCTTCTCTCATTACTTGTCGACAAACCAATGTGACTGAAATTTTGGTGGTACTGAGGTAGTAGTCTAGCATGTAACTGACTAACTGACTCTTCTATAGCTGTACTAACCTTCCAAAAGACTGCCTATTCCCTTACTTGCCCTTGCTTTCCCACATTTCTCCAAAGAACTGACTAGTTTCCCAGGTTTTTATGTGCTCCGGTGTAGGTGTGTTGTTTGTATTCTGGGACTTTTTGTCTTTTTTTACACCATTACTAACCTAGGACAAGTTCCAAAAGGCAAAGAAAAAAACTGAGTTAGAATAGATAATCAAACATGAACCTCGAACCACTGGAAGCTACAGGCTAATTCCCTCAAGCAGCATCTCTGGAATATAAACTACAAACAGGCACAACCTCATAAACATCTCAGCAAGAGAAAGAACATACGTGTTTTTACGATTTGTTTTAGGTGATTTGTTGGGCGCTACATGCCACTGCTTAGGTTCAATAGTGTTTTAGAGACAATGAGGACATATATAGGCTAATACTTTAAAAAATAAGATCAGTGTGTTGAGGTACCTTTCTCTTTAGAAGCATGGACCTATGAATCTTGGCAGTTATGTCTTCAGTCCTGCTCCTATAGCAGGAGCAATCTCGCGAGAGCAAAAGAGAAATTTCTTAGGAACACACACAACTGCATTTAAAAAGAAGCCTAGAACATGCTTAACCCACACTAAGACTGTGATAAACGTACTTGCATTGTGGGTTAAAATGAGCTTTTCTGGGGCCTTTTTTACAGGTAATTGTGCTTACACTCAACCAATATTGTTTTTTGAATTAACAAGCCAGCATTCTGTATGTTTCTTTGTAGTGGGACTTGTGTGCCCTCCCCAGGACATAGCACCCCCTTGATATAGCACCAAAGGTCCCCAAAGAGGTGCATCACACACTTTGAAGACCACTTGGCTAGACTAAGTCCCTGAATTCACATTATGCAGATTGGAGGTGGCATTCGCTGCAACCTATAAATATCTATTCTCAATAGTCTGAGATTCTTACAAAGAAATTAGGTTTCTCTTGTGGAATTGCGCTGTTTACAGTTTGAAGTTAACTGGGCTCGACTAAGGTCCTGATTGCGAGTTGTGCACAATAGAGGAGGTATTTACTACAACCAATAAATATCTGTACTCAATTGTGTGAAATTGTTACATTGGAATGAGGTTCTACATGGGGAATTGGTATTTACCCATGCATTTGTCTTTTTTAGGGGAACTTTTCCTTGATAAATTCCATTAGTTTGTGCTAGTAAACTCTGGAGGGGATGGAAAAATTATGGCACTACTCAGAATTTTGTTCCCTATACAAACCCCTGCTTGCTCAGGCCTTGCAGTCTAAGGGCCTTTTTATGACTACGGCAGTCCATCGGACCACCGTAGCCACGGTAAAAGTGCCGGCACAGCCATATCAGTGGTCCGACTACCCCTACATGACTTAGGCAGTCGGACCGCATTGGCACCACAGCAACTGCCAGGGATCAGAGATTCCTAGCGGTGTTGTGGCATTCGTGAGGCCGCAACACACGTGGCTGGTCTTTGCGGCCTCAACAAGCATATTACGAGTTTTCTCTCCACCACGGTTTTCATGGTGGTGAGCCCGCCATGAAAAGTGTGGTGGAGAGGAAACAAAGGAGGCCCTATAGTGACCCCAGTCGCCTCTGTGGCAGGGGATACACGCAAGGGAGCACATGATGTGGCCCCTGTCTGCATGCACCCCAAGTTCCTGCAGGGCATGGACTCGACAACCCACTCTCTGCAGGAACCAGCAATGGCGTTCCCAATGAGGTGCCTATAATGGCCTTCATATAAGACTTTAAACAGGCCCCGCTGTGGGCCATCCGCCGCAGGACCACCTGACCTAGATTTCAGTCAGAATCCAGCAGGGGGTCCAATTATGGTTTTGACTGTGCGGGAGCAGGGCGCTGGAGCAACGGCCCACTCTCGCACCACCAAAGTCATAATAAGGCCCTCACTCTATACTTGAAATCAAGGCCTATGAACAGAAATATGTGTAAACAAGGTGGCTTTGTAATGTGTCTGTGTAAATAAAAACATATGTGATGAAAATTACATTGAAGGCAGATAAAGATAGTGAGCAATATAGCATTGTTAATCTCATCTAGTTGAATTGTATTTTTCAAATGAAATTGCATAATGATGTTTTCCTCTTCCAGGTCTCAATCCTGTTGCTGACACTAATGCTTGTTTTTGCAAGCTTTGGAGTCCAGCTTTTTGCTGGCAAACTGGCAAAGTGTAATGACCCTCATATCCTGAGAAGGGTAAGTTTCCAAGTATATATCATATAATAAAACTGTAGTATATGATTTAAATGAATAAAACTATTTTGAGAATACTGAAATTGAGAATCCAAATATTCTAATATTCATATTCGAGACTAACCAAAATTGTTGATGAAATGAGAAGAACGTTACTTAGCTAGTCTAACTCCAAGATTCAGAATATAAGATTTAAAAAAATCTGAAACGAGGTGATAGTAAATCTGTTGATTTTTGAAAAATAAAAATAAGTCATAATGGAAATAAAAGAAGAAACAAACAATGTAGTGCTGCGGTAGTCTTTTTTCTACTTCTAGAACATTATGGTGATCTGCTGTATACTCTCTTAGAGCTCATCATGGCTCTGTGGAGGAAAAATAAGAATAGACCCAAACACCAGAATAGTAATCTGAGGTCAATGAAAAATTCAATCTTCATTAGGGTTTCAAATTATATGTATGATCTTTACCCCCATTCCAGTTCTATCTATTCTCCAAATTAACAACGTGAAGTTAATACTATTAACAACTTAGATTGGCCATGGTATGCGACCAGGCAAAGGGGCAATCTGATGGAAGCCTGAATCTCTTGGTTTGGCATCTCCATGGGTTCATTTCAATTGACATAACAACATTGTTGGGAGATAGTGGAGATAGTTTTGGGCTCTTACTATTTGAAGAGGCGCGGCTGACTGTGAACCCCTCCCCTCATTCAAGGCAACACTAGTTTTTCTAAAAATGCAGTTTCCAAAGGAGAACACTGACCATCTAGGGCCTATTGACCTTGATTGATGTCACTATAATCAAAAGGTGCATGCCTTCAACACTGATTGTTCTTGAATATTGACTATCTTTCGGGAATTTGGCAACGGATGGCTGGGAAATCAGTCGATGACATGTAATGACTATTGACACACACATTTCCCCTACATCAATTGTAAGCAAATAAAGTAGACCATGATTTGAAGAAATTAAGATTGATGTATGCACTTATGTTTGTTATCAGAGGAGGAGATTTAAACTTGAAGCTTTCCGTTAGAAAGCTAGACGGTTTCTTTTCAGAGATGTTTATAATTAATTAAATATCTGAATTTACTGTTCAATTGCATTGTTGTGGGAAAAAGGCAGAATACTTGCGGTCTGAGTCACAAAGGTAGCTTACACTTTTGCGTAAGTTTACACTTTTGAGTAAGTTTACACTTTTGAGTAAGTTTACTAATTTTCGGTTTTCAAGTCCGAGTGTAAGTTACTACTAAAGAAAAAAACTGTAGTTAGTCCAGCACTGTACACGGCTAACCACTGGTGCTGGAGGTAGAACACAAAATAAAATACCAAAGGGGTAATTAAATTAGATTATTTTAAAACAGTTACAAATATAATGCATTTAATTTTTTTTATAAAATAGTACATATTAGTTATTTAATTATAAAACATTTTAATAACCTATTTTGAATTTGAAAATAGTATGACAATAAATGTTCCTAAAACAATATTCGATAAATATTAATTGATTCTATGCATCACCTTGAATAATTATTAATGTATATTTTTTTTATCCAGGTGGGGATTGATTCTTTTATTTAAACATCTGATAAAGTATGTTTCCATTACTTACAGTTGTAATTCAGAACTAACCTAGTAGTGCAGTAGCATTTATTTTGTTCTACATTTAAAGTAAATATATAAAATAAATGTACTTTACTATTTACCATGCAAAGTTTTCTGCCCAGCTGTGGAGTCTCCCTTTGGTGAAGTATAGGAAAATAAAAATAAAATTAAACTTTCAAATACATATGACATTTGTTTGTTAAATATTCATGAAAATTCATTTGATATATTTACTTCAAATATTGAACAAAATAGAAAAAATAAGTTCAGCACTTAAAATAATTTAGAATTAAATCGATAATTAAGACAAAAATTACAATAAATAAAAATAATTTCTTTTCTAAGTTTGAATTAAAAAACAAATTCCCACCTAAAGAAAAAAAAATCTGTTTTATTAATTATTAAAAGTAATGTATACAAATAATTACATTAATAGTAATTATGTTGAATACAGTTTGTTGTTACAGTATTTTTTAAATTCAAAATAGGTTATTATTATTATTTGGATATTTTTACCAATAACTATATTTTTTACTATTATTTAAAAAATGTAATTTACATTAACATTATTTCCTATGGGGATTTATTTTAAGTCCGTACATCCATTATTATTTAATACGGGGTGTGTTGCAGTACTAATTGTTGGCCATATGTTGTGCCGGAGTTATTGGTGTTTTATTTTACTAGTAACTTACAATCAGAGTTTGTGAATACCAAAAAGTAGTAAACTTACTCAAAAGGGTAAACTTTCTCAAAACTGTAAGCTTCCTTTGTGACTAGAAGACTGATCCACAAAGATAACTTACAATTTTGAGCAAGTTTACACTTTAGAGTAAGTTTACTACTTTCTGTATGTTTGTTAAATATTCATGAAAATTCATTTGATATATTTACTTCAAATATTGAACAAAATAGAAAAAATAAGTTCAGCACTTAAAATAATTTAGAATTAAATCGATAATTAAGACAAAAATTACAATAAATAAAAATAATTTCTTTTCTAAGTTTGAATTAAAAAACAAATTCCCACCTAAAGAAAAAAAATAATCTGTATTATTAATTATTAAAAGTAATGTATACAAATAATTACATTAATAGTAATTATGTTGAATACAGTTTGTTGTTACAGTATTTTTTAAATTCAAAATAGGTTATTATTATTATTTGGATATTTTTACCAATAACTATATTTTTTACTATTATTTAAAAAATGTAATTTACATTAACATTATTTCCTATGGGGATTTATTTTAAGTCCGTACATCCATTATTATTTAATACGGGGTGTGTTGCAGTACTAATTGTTGGCCATATGTTGTGCTGGAGTTATTGGTGTTTTATTTTACTAGTAACTTACAATCAGAGTTTGTGAATACCAAAAAGTAGTAAACTTACTCAAAAGGGTGAACTTTCTCAAAACTGTAAGCTTCCTTTGTGACTAGAAGACTGATCCACAAAGATAACTTACAATTTTGAGCAAGTTTACACTTTAGAGTAAGTTTACTACTTTCTGTATTCACAAACTCTGAGTGTAAACTTACTATAAATGTGTAAGTTACATGTCTCCACCCCCACAGTAAAGCAGCTGGCTTACTCTTGTGTGGGTGGAAGACAATCCTCCATAAACCTCTACCTGGCCCTCCCTAAACTCTTCTAACTCCTCCCTAATCCATTCCCCTTTAGGAGTAAGTCAGCTCCTTTTCTGCCAACTTCCATGTGTTCCTTCCATATTTACTACAGAAATCTATACTTATGTGTATGGAGACTCCACAGTCCGGGCAGAAGAACTGCGGACACATACACATAGGTAAAAAGTACATTTTATAGTACTGTAAAATGTACTACAAAGTGCAGTTTGTGAATCAGGACCTCAATGTTTTTCATTGCGTTCATAACTTGATTACTTTAAATGGTGATTTTATTAATGACAATCCTGCAAGACCTACCTTTAACCATGGCTGTTGCCCTCTTCTTATTGACTATGTATTCATCTCCATACAACATTTTAAAATGCTAAGGGTCTGATAACGATGTCGGTCGGAGTTCCCTCCAACCAACACCACGGTGGATTGGGAACCGACCGACCGGAGGTCAGCGGTTCCGACTACCTAATTTGGATATGACCCCAAATGGTGCGGTCGGAAACATCCATTTTTCAATGCAAGCTTGGGTGGTAGTCAGAAACTGCCTTCATCACAAGCTCCCATTGAAAAATGGAAGCTTTTAAACATCCCTGCACCGTGTGGCAGGCTCACAACCGTAGGCTGCGGATGGATGGGTGCCCTGCTAATTTGCCCCCAAAGTCGCTTTCAACAGCCTTTTCATGTCATCAAGGCCGACACGGAAAGCCTGTTGCAAACCAACATCATAATCCTGACATCAGAAATGACGTCCATAAGGGATTATGAGGCCTTTCCAACCAGGAACCTGTCGGAACGGTGTCAGATTGACCGGCCGGTTTACACTCCAACCACCGACATTGTAACTCGGCAGTCGGAATCTAAACCTACCATGCCGGTTGCTAAGTTTCCGACAAGTGGTTGGAGGCTTACAGACCGCCATCGTAATCAGGCCCTTCCTTTTTAGAGGTGTAGATTTAAGTAATTTTGATCAATATGGCATTAGAAACTCAGTTTAAAGAAATCTATGTAAATGATGCAAGGCTTTCTTTAGTGGTACCTTTAAACTATCTATATAGGAAGAGAATATGCCATTCTAAGACAAGCTCAAATCTTTTAAAACCTCAAAATTTAGAAATTGGCAAAGTAGGTGTTTGAGTGGACCAGATTTTTGTGGTATTTAGATTTTATGGATTATGTCACAGAGTGTTTTAAAAAAATATATCACCTAACCAGACAAATGTGCATTAAAAAAACGGAAGTAAGTAGTTGATTTATTGCTAACTGTCAGGAAGCTAGAAAAAGTCATATCATGTTTTGGTGGAGGGTTAAAAATTATAATAATAGTGCTTCTTTTCGTCCAACCCTGAAATGGTTTAAAGCAAGAATAGGCGATTCCTCCTCCATTAGTAAAAATTATCACTATGAAGCCTGTTGTGAGGAGGTGCTGTCTGCGCTTGATGCAGAAACTCAAGGGAATTTTGGACACTAGGGATTACGAAATCTCAAGTCTCCCCAGAAACGTCAGAAGGTGTTACCCCATAAGAAACTAAGAAGAAATATGTTCAAGAGCTACAAAAAACAAGTCCTGAAACAACACCATTTGTGGCAGAGGGACTCTATCAACCTGAAACTGGGCACCTTGTATTAATGAACAAATAGGTGATGATTTAAAAGCACCTCAAGCATGTGGCCCCATCACCATCGCCTATCTGCTATTTTTTTCAAATCTAATTCTATCTGGTGGCCCTCAAATTTAAACCCTTTCTAAAATAGGCCATTGTTAAAGGAGTCCTTCCTGATTAATGACAAGCCGCAACCCTAAATTAAATTGTAAAGGACAACAAATTGCTACCATCCAACTATAGATTAATCTCCCTGTTCAATGTTATTTCAAAATATACTCATAAAATCTTTAACTTGTTGTGCAAGAAAAAACAATGTAATCCTATTGGGGCAGAGAATTGTATGTTCCAATAATTCTGCAATTGACCACTGTTTAGTCCTGTGGTCACCAGCGAAAATAACGATGGAGTCCGCTGATGAACTCTATTTGCTTTGTGGACTTTTGTTCCACTGTTGAGCAGGTTGACTGTGAAATTCTTTGGAGCAAACATCAGGCCTTGAGCATACCTATGAGCCTTCTGCACATGATCTAAGTGCTAAGCATAACAACGCTTACCTCTTTACTGAGGGTTCTGTAAAATAATGTGTACAGGAAGAGAAGAAAAGGCTCCTGTATCCTCTTTTTCTGAAAAGCAGGTGCCAGGGCCGTGATATGGATTTAGATTTAATCTTTGCACTTTCTGCCGCTAAAATAACATTTGCCAATGGCACCTTTTTGAAGGTGTTCCTTAAGAAATTCTCCTTAATTATTTCTAACCTCGTTCCGGAGTGATTGCTTATCATTTGCCCTTAATTATTACTTATGTGACATATTTTGGTTTGTAAGATTGTTAAATTGTTGCTGTTAGTAGATGTGATTTTAGGGATCATGCTACCCCCCACCCCTATAAAAAAGCCTTGGGGGGGGGTTTTGAAGTCCCCAGGGCCAGGCCCTGTGTCCAAACTCCCACCGTGCAAGGCCAAAGGCCATGTGCCTAGTGGGGTTGGCTGCCTTAGTGGGGGTTGTCCACAAGGCAGGCCTGGCCATTGTGGCCAGTCCCCTGTTTCGCACAGCCAAAGGTCACGTGCAGTGTGGGGTTGGCTGCATGCGGGGACTTGGGTGCAGGGCATGTGGCCAACCCTCTGCCGTACTCGGCAAAAGGATGTGTGTGGGGGGGGTTTTAATTTACGTATGGTAATTAAATATTACTTTACATTAAAAAACCTTAGAAATTCACTGAAGAAGGCAAAGGTTAAAGTAACATTATAGTTAGGTGAAATGTTCTGTAGCAATGTAACACTTTAAACTCTAAAAACACAAAAATGTATCGGTTACAGTTATAGTTATCTCAAGTAACATGTGCCCTGATGTAATTATAACTCACGTCCTCAACATGCATTGCTAATTATCCCATATATTACATTATTCATGACATCTTCTATGACATAATTGATAATATCACTGCAGTATTTGCAGTGAAATTACTGATGAGAAAGCTGTGCATGGCGGGGGTGCAAGTTATAGTTACCTTAGGGCACAAGTTATAGTTACATAATATGTCAAGCCTATTGGCTTTGTTAAGGAGTCACCACGTTAAAATATAATGCAAGTCTATTGTCTTTGTCAAGGGGTTACCATATTAAAATATAAGGCAAGCCTATTGTCTTTGTCAAGGGGGCCACCATATTATAATATGAGTCAAACCTATTGGCTTTGTCAAAAAATCACCAAATTATAAGACCAACAACCACAATCACTTTCAGCAATATATTTTCAATAAAGCATTAACAACCAACATAACATGTGTCTGATCCTTTCTTTTATACGTTAAGGCCACATAAACTAAGCTTGTTTCCGGTCCAGGGAAGGCATGGCTTGGCAGTTCGGGCTGGACTGTTCCCATGAGGCACAGGGTCAGACTGATTTGCATATGGCCATGTCTGAACTGGGGTGGCAGAGTGGGCTAAAGAACGGTGATGGATCAAACCCAGATCTGTTGACTGGGTGTGAGTGTTTGATTGGTTCTGATGCTCCGTCCATCACCACCCCCTTTTGTACTGCTTTGTTCGCCATAAGTTGGCAGGGTATGCTCAGACGTTGAATCCCTTGCTCACTTTGCCACTGGATTCAAGCAAGCCTGACTAAAGACGGCTGAAATGCCAGAAACCGGTCCTAGGAAGCTTGTTTCCGGTCCAGGGAAGGAATGGCTTGGCAGTTCAGGCTGGACTGTTCCCATGAGGCACAGGGTCAGACTGATTTGCATATGGCCATGTCTGAACTGGGGTGGCAGAGTGGGCTAAAGAACGGTGATGGATCAAACCCAGATCTGTTGACTGGGTGTGAGTGTTTGATTGGTTCTGATGCTCCGTCCATCACCACCCCCTTTTGTACTGCTTTGTTCGCCATAAGTTGGCAGGGTATACTCAGACGTTGAGTCCCTTGCTCACTTTGCCACTGGATTCAAGCAAGCCTGACTAAAGACGGCTGAAATGCCAGAAACCGGTCCTAGGAAGCTTGTTTCCGGTCCAGGGAAGGAATGGCTTGGCAGTTCAGGCTGGACTGTTCCCATGAGGCACAGGGTCAGACTGATTTGCATATGGCCATGTCTGAACTGGGGTGGCAGAGTGGGCTAAAGAACGGTGATGGATCAAACCCAGATCTGTTGACTGGGTGTGAGTGTTTGATTGGTTCTGATGCTCCGTCCATCACCACCCCCTTTTGTACTGCTTTGTTCGCCATAAGTTGGCAGGGTATACTCAGACGTTGAGTCCCTTGCTCACTTTGCCACTGGATTCAAGCAAGCCTGGCTGAAGACGGCTGAAATGCCAGAAACCGGTCCTAGGAAGCTTGTTTCCGGTCCAGCGAAGGCATGGCTTGGCAGTTCGGGCTGGACTGTTCCCATGAGGCACAGGGTCAGACTGATTTGCAGATGGCCATGTCTGAACTGAGTGGCAGAGTGGGCTAAAGAACGGTGATGGATCAAACCCAGATCTGTTGACTGGGTGTGAGTGTTTGATTGGTTCTGATGCTCCGTCCATCACCACCCCCTTTTGTACTGCTTTGTTCGCCATAAGTTGGCAGGGTATGCTCAGACATTGAGTCCCTTGCTCACTTTGCCACTGGATTCAAGCAAGCCTGGCTGAAGACGGCTGAAATGCCAGAAACCGGTCCTAGGAAGCTTGTTTCCGGTCAAGGGAAGGCATGGCTTGGCAGTTCGGGCTGGACTGTTCCCATGAGGCACAGGGTCAGACTGATTTGCATATGGCCATGTCTGAACTGGGGTGGCAGAGTTGGCTAAAGAACAGTGATGGATCAAACCCAGATCTATTGACTGGGTGTGAGTGTTTGATTGGTTCTGATGCTCCGTCCATCACCACCCCCTTTTGTACTGCTTTGTTCGCCATAAGTTGGCAGGGTATGCTCAGACGTTGAGTCCCTTGCACACTTTGCCACTGGATTCAAGCAAGCCTGGCTGAAGATGGCTGAAATGCCAGAAACCGGTCCTAGGAAGCTTGTTTCCGGTCCAGGGAAGGCATGGCTTGGCAGTTCGGGCTGGACTGTTCCCATGAGGCACAGGGTCAGACTGATTTGCATATGGCCATGTCTGAACTGGGGTGGCAGAGTGGGCTAAAGAACGGTGATGGATCAAACCCAGATCTGTTGACTGGGTGTGAGTGTTTGATTGGTTCCGATGCTCCGTCCATCACCACCCCCTTTTGTACTGCTTTGTTTGCCATAAGTTGGCAGGGTATGCTCAGACGTTGAGTCCCTTGCTCACTTTGCCACTGGATTCAAGCAAGCCTGGCTGAAGACGGCTGAAATGCCAGAAACTGGTCCTAGGAAGCTTGTTTCCGGTCCAGGGAAGGCATGGCTTGGCAGTTCGGACTGGCCTGTTCCCATGAGGCACAGGGTCAGACTGATTTGCAGATGGCCATGTCTGAACTGGGGTGGCAGAGTGGGCTAAAGAACGGTGATGGATCAAACCCAGGTCTGTTGACTGGGTGTGAGTGTTTGATTGGTTCTGATGCTCCGTCCATCACCACCCCCTTTTGTACTGCTTTGTTCGCCATAAGTTGGCAGGGTATGCTCAGACATTGAGTCCCTTGCTCACTTTGCCACTGGATTGGATTCAAGCAAGCCTGGCTGAAGACGGCTGAAATGCCAGAAACCGGTCCTAGGAAGCTTGTTTCCGGTCCAGAGAAGGCATGGCTTGGCAGTTCGGGCTGGACTGTTCCCATGAGGCACAGGGTCAGACTGATTTGCATATGGCCATGTCTGAACTGGGGTGGCAGAGTGGGCTAAAGAACGGTGATGGATCAAACCCAGATCTGTTGACTGGGTGTGAGTGTTTGATTGGTTCTGATGCTCCGTCCATCACCACCCCCTTTTGTACCACATAAACTACAACCATAGAGCCAAACACTAGAGGCTCTAGTGCTGCTGAGCCTCTATACAAAAGTATAGTCTTCTGGAATTCTTAAAAATAGCATTCATCTCTCCTTGGGCCAAGAATTCAGCAACTTTGAAGACACAGGGCTAGTTTTTTTTAATTATTCTGGGGTGGCTGCTGCTTTCGCAGAAGCCCCAGAGCACTTAGATTTTAAGTTGGTGGTGCTCTTGCCCGTCCCTAGGGCACCACAAGTAAAAAAAAAAGGTGAAAACAAGCCATTACAGGGTATTATGTGGCACTCCCTACATCAGAGCAGTTAATAATAGAGCAACAGGTCTACCACTGTGTTCGTGAACCCGCATCTTTCCTTTTTTTATTTTCAGATAGGCACCAACATCAGTACACTCATGAGGGCCAGGGCAAGGTGGGGAGCCCACTCTTGCACTGCCTGACTGGCTCCCCACACGTCCGCCATAATCCTAAGTGGACTGAGCAACCGGCATGTGTATGAACCCGCGGGCAGGTTACTCCAGTATTGGGACTTTCATAGATTCACATGCGTAAATCATTCCCCGTCGTCAAAATGGGAGTCCCCGGTACCTTAGAAAAGTAATGTCACAATAGACATAGAACAGAGAGGTCTTATGCCTTTCAGTTTAGTATCATATCCTGGTGGTTTAGTTACATATCCTAGTTATTACTTAAAAAAGGACCAAACTTAAGAGTCAACCAATCACGTCACACCACCCTGTAGAACCTTCCTAAGAGAAGCTCAGATTTATTACCGCACGTCGTGCTAGGAAGTCTCCACTGAGCTCTGCCCAGAATTCCTGTCAGAACGTTTCAGAAGATTTTTCTACAGACGTTCTCTTCAGAATTTACAGATATACTCATAAAACTCTGTATCTGTGGTTTGGGTGTGTTGGAAATACTCCGCTCCCACACCGGTAAGGGTTGGTGGTAACGGGGTACTTCCAGGACATACAGTGGTAGCTTGGCTCGAGTGGTCAGGAATCAGGCACCGTGCTAAGCATACGACATACCCATACAATAACCATGCGTGCATCCGTTCCAAAAACGACTCTACACCGTAAAAATTATGAAAATATCTTTCTTTATCTTCTTTTTCTCTTAGTTGCTGATTAGTTAAATATTAACACAATCACAATATACAAGCTTTTTAAATAGTGCAGGTCAAATAAATACTGTCTTAATGATTCAATAAATAGGGGTGATCATAAATAAGGAAGGTATAAATATAAGTGCAATACATACAGGCAATGAAATATTCTGAGGCAATAAATACTGTAAACCAATAAATATTGTGCATCAATAAATACTGTGGACCAATAAATACAGTGAAGCAATAAATAGGTTAAATACAATAAATACAGTGCCCCCAATAAATAATTAAAAGCTGACAGTGACACTCATAGAATCAGATCACATTGGAGATTACTATGGGCTAATTTGGCCCAGGCACAGCTTGTGGGGATGTGGAAGGCTTGAGGGTGTCTACTCCCTGGCTTGGACAAGGCTGAGGCCTAAACTGAGGTAGATCAAGGGGGGAATACCAGAGACCTGGCTCTCTCAATCTACACAACCCCTCTAAATTAGTCTCAGCTCACCCCTGGCACAGTCCAGCTGGTTCCAGCACCTCTCTAACCCCTAGAGTAGTCTCTTAGGATTCCACAGGGCCTTTGGCGCCCTCTATTCCACTTACTGCCCTTTTTCTGAAGTTCCGATGCCGCTGGAGTCGTGTCGACGCCGTGAGGCGGTTCCGGTTCGATGTCGGCGGCCTCGGCACAATGTCAGTTCTTGACGACGCCGGTAGGCGGTTCCGGTTCGATGTCGGCGGCCTCAGCTCGACCTCGACCTCCGATCCGATGGCGTCGGCAGTCTTGGCTCGATGTCGACTTCGGGTGGCTCCGGTCCGATGGCGACCTCTGTTTCGATGACGTCGGCCGGCCTTGGCTCGATGTCGACTTCCGGCGGCTCCGGAGTGCGATCTCCACTCCCGACCTCCGGTGCTCCTCTCCTCAGGTTTCCGGCGACTCCGGAGTGCGACCTCCACTCCCGACCTCCGGCACGATTCTCTCAGGTTCCGGCAACTCCGGAGTGCGATCTCCACTCCCGACCTCCAGCACACTTCACCTCGGTCTCCGGCGACTCCGGAGGGCGGACTTCACTCCCCCGTCGACGCCGCTCACTCGACCTTGGGTGACTTCCTCCTCGACCTCTGGGACTCCTCACGACCTCCGTCGGCGCCCTCTCTCGATCTCTGGCGGCTCCGGGTACGTCGTCTGCTTTTCCAGTCAGCGCCGCTTCTCCACCTCGGGCTCCAGGTCTCCAGGCTACTCGACGTCAGGCTCCAGGGAAACCAGTATCCAGGTCAGGATCTTGCTGTTCTTGGATTCTAAGGCCTGTTCCTGCTGTCCAGGTCCTTAAGATGGTTTTTCTTGCTTCTTCCCACACAGGGCTCCAGGCTGGGCTCAGTCAGTAGGGACTAGTATCAAGGGTGGGTTTATGGACCCCACTCCAGGCACAAGTTTCCACCCCTGCTGCCTCACTCCTTCCTCCTTCAGGTTTCTGCTTCTCTCTCTTCACCAGTCAGGTGCCAACTGCCAGCTCCAACTGCCAACTCTCTGTCTTAGCTTCCCAACATTCTAAACCGCCTCCAACTGTCACAGGGTTCTGGAATGTTCTGGAAGGTGCTGGTAGGTTCCAGTGGATGCTGGTGATGTCACAGGTGGCCACCATTTTGTGCTCCAGGCCCTCAGACAGAAGTTTCAGGGGTAGCTAAAATGGCTCCCTGAATCTGCAGCAACACTAAAAAGTCTGGTGGTTCCCAAAAAGGAAAAATACCAACAGGGTTTGAGGCAAAAGTGGGACAAAATAAATAATGATGAGGAGGGACCACCCAAAGGGCTGACAGGTCTAACACGCGTCCCCCCCAGCTGAAAGTGGGGAGAGCTACCCAACCCCTTGGGAGTTCTCATCACTAAGGCGGAAATACCTTGAGAGACCGTCTGCATTGGCGTGGTCCACTCCAGGCCGATGTTCCACCTGAAAGTCCATTCCCTGTAGGGAAATAGACCACCTCAACAACTTGGGATTCTCCCCCTTCATCTGCATCAGCCAACGAAGGGGTCTGTGGTCGGTCTGAACCAGGAAGTGCGAGCCAAACAAGTATGGCCGCAACTTCTTCAGAGCCCATACCACTGCAAAGGCTTCACGCTCTATTGCACTCCACTTCTGTTCCCTGGGAAGTAGTCTCCGGGATAGGAAGACCACGGGTTGATCCAGACCCTCTTCATTGAGTTGCGATAACACTGCCCCAATGCCATGTTCTGGTGCATCTGTCTGGACAATGAACTCCTTGGAAAAGTCTGGGGCCCTTAAGACCGGGGCCTCGCACATGGCTTTCTTCAATCTCACAAAGGCCTGCTGACAAGCCTCCGTCCAGACTACCCGTCGAGGTTGTTTCTTGGACGTGAGCCCCGTGAGGGGGGCTACGATGGTACCGTACCCCTTCACAAAGCGGCGGTAATATCCCGTGAGGCCCAGAAAAGCTCGGACCTCAGTCTGTGTCTTGGGGGGTTCCCAGGCCATGATGGCCTCGATCTTCGCCTGGAGGGGTTGCACCGCTCCCCTACCCACCAAGTGTCCAAGGTACACTACCGACCCCTGCCCGATCTGGCACTTGCTGGCCTTGATCGTCAATCCAGCTTGTCTCAGGGCCTGGAGAACAGCTTGCAGGTGACGCAAGTGATCCTCCCAGCTGTTACTGAAGACGGCTATGTCATCCAGATAAGCAGCAGAGAAACTCTCCATTCCGGTGAGGATCTGGTTTACCAGGCGCTGAAACGTGGCAGGTGCGTTCTTGAGCCCAAAGGGCATTACACAGAACTGGTAGTGGCCATTGGGCGTGGAGAATGCTGACCTTTCCCTTGCTCCATCAGTCAAAGAGATCTGCCAGTACCCAGAAGTAAGGTCAAAGGTACTTAGATATTGGGCAGCTCCCAACCGGTCAATCAATTCATCCGCCCTGGGGACCGGATGAGCATCAGTTTTGGTCACTGAATTCAGTCCCCGGTAGTCCACACAGAACCTCAGTTCCGGTTGGGCACCCGGTGGTGCAGCTTTTGGTACTAACACCACCGGACTGGACCAGGGGCTGCTAGAAGGTTCGATCACTCCTAGCTCCAGCATCTTAGTGACTTCACTATGAATGCTGGCCTTCACCTTGTCTGACATCCGGTAGATCTTGGACTTCACAGGTGGGCTGTCTCCTGTGTCCACGTCATGGACGCACAGGTGAGTCCTACCCGGGACAAGGGAGAACAACGAAGAGTACTGCCCCAGGACCTGGCGACAGTCCTCCTGCTGTTCAGGAGTTAGAGATGGGGAGAGAATCACTCCCTCCACCGACCCATCCTTTTCTTGAGACGCAAACAAATCGGGGAGAGGCTCGCTTTCCACGTCCTCTCCTCCGTCAGTCACCATCATCAAGATGACTTCGGGCCTCTCGTGGTGGGGTTTGAGGCGGTTGGCATGCAGCATCCGCAGGGGCTGACGAGGGGTCTTCAGGTCCACCAAGTAGGTAGCCTTACCCTTCTTCTCCAACACCTCAAAGGGTCCTGACCAGCGATCCTGGAGGGCACTAAGCTCTCCTGGTTCGATCACCCACACCTTCTGGCCAGGCTCCAACTCCACCGGGTGAGCATTGTGGTCATACCACGCCTTCATCACTGCTTGGCTGGCTTCCAAGTTGTCAGAAGCTTGCTTCCACAACTTAGCCATTTGGCTCCGGAAGGCCAGCATGTAGCTCACCACCTCCTGGGGAAGCTTTCTGGGAGTTCTTTCCCATCCGTCTCTCACCAGGTTGAGAGGTCCACGTACAGGGTGCCCATACAGAAGCTCGAAGGGGCTGAAGCCCACTCCCTTCTGTGGCACTTCCCTGTAAGAAAAGAGTAAACAGGGTAGGAGGACGTCCCATTTCCTCCGCAGGCTTTCAGGCAGACTTCTGATCATGCCCTTCAAGGTTTTGTTAAACCTCTCCACCAGACCATTGGTCTGGGGGTGGTAAGGAGTTGTGAACCGGTAGGTCACTCCACACTCCTTCCACATGGCCCGCATGTACGCTGACATGAAGTTGGTCCCCCTGTCGGACACAACTTCCTTGGGAAAACCCACTCGGGTAAAGATTCCCATCAGGGCCCTAGCCACAACAGGTGCTGTTATGGTCCTCAGAGGTATTGCCTCTGGGTACCGTGTAGCATGATCCACCAGAACCAGGATAAACCTGTGACCAGCTGATGTTGGCGGATCTAACGGACCCACAATGTCGATGCCCACCCTTTCAAAGGGGGTGCTAACGACAGGAAGTGGTTCCAGGGGAGCTTTCAGCTTCACCCCTGTTTTCCCACTGGCTTGGCAAGACACACATGTCCGGCAGTAGGTATCGGACGACACTTTCATTTGAGGCCAATAAAAGTGTGGGACAAGACGGGCGAAGGTCTTGTCTTGCCCCAGGTGTCCTGCCAATGGGATCTCGTGAGCCAACTCCAGAAGGAAGGCTCGATAACGTTGAGGGACTACCAAGGCTCGTGACGATCCGTGTAGGGGTGCCTTGGGTTCACTGTAGAGGAGGCCATCCTCCCAGTAAACACTGTAGTTCCCTTCAACGTTCCCTGCTGCCTGGGCTTCGGCCTGTCGCCTCAGCCCCTCAAGGGTAGGGCACTCCCTCTGGCCCTGGCAGAATTCCTCCCTGGACGGGCCTCCCTCCACGTGCCACTCGGCCGGGATGGGTAGGTCCTCCAGGTTGGTAACGTCCCCTACCGCAGACTCCTGGTCCACCACCTCCGGTGGCCTATCCGTCCTACGGGGTGTGGACGCCGAGGCAGGCTCCTCCTGTCCTCGGTTCTTCCCTTGACTGGCAGCTGGCTGGGCCTTTGTTCCAGGCTCCAGCCGAAACGAACTCCCTCTTCGGGTAGTCGCGGACCTTGTGCTCACACAGGCCCAGTCAGGTGTACCCAGCATCTCAGTATGAGTCCGGTATTCCACCTCCTTCCAAGCATTGTGCTCCATGTCATTCCCCAGCAGACAATCGACTGGCACGGCAGGGCTTACGGCAACTCGAAGTGAACCTGCAACCCCCCCCATTCAAAGGGAACCTCGGCCACTGGATAGTGGCCTGTTCTGCCGTCAGCCATCGCGGCTGGGTGGAGTACATCGGGAATTACCTGCTCTGGAGACACCAGTTGGCTACGCACCATAGTCATACTGGCTCCTGTGTCTCTCAGAGCCTCCCCTCTTTGGCCGTTGATGGTGACCCACTGCCCATACTTTACGGTATTTGCGGGCACCTGGATCTTAGGAACCATCTCCCGTTCTCCCAGGGACACTAAAGTGACACCCGCCCACTCCCTTCCCTTAGTTAAGGGCATCTCCTCCCAGAGCACTGCACTAGCTACTCCGGGGGTCTTTCCTCCAATGGGAGGGGGTGGTCGTTTCAGGCACTTCGGATCTCCTTTATAGTGTCCAACGCCACCGCACTCGTAGCAATGGACAACCCTTGGCTGCTGACTCTGGCCAGGATTAGGGTTTCTGGGTGGGTTAGCCCTAGGGGTGAATCCTGTTCCCTTCCCTTGGAAGTTATTTTGGGGGCCTTTGGAGAACTCCTTTTTCTTTTCCCCTCCCTCTTTCTTCTGGGGGGCGCCCTGTCCGGCCTTTTGAGTATCCCCTCCAGTCCCCCTTGTGGACACCCGGGTACTAGCCCAAATGTCCGCCTCCTCAGCAAGCTTCCGGGGACTGGTCAGCTTGCTATCCACCAGGTGTTGACGCAGTTCAGGGAAACATTTCTCAAGCAGGTGTTCCTTCAGTACTAGGTCAAACAACCCCTCGTAGTTCCTCACTTCACTGCCCTGAATCCAACCCTCTAGTGCCTTCTTTGCATAGTCCAGGAAGTCCACCCAATTCTGTGTGCCCAGTTTGTGACTACCCCTGAACTTCTGTCTGTACTTTTCGGGTGTTAGTCCAAACTTTCTTATGAGCGCCAGTTTCATGGTGGGGTAGTGGGTCTGCTCATCCTCTTCGAGGGCCAATAAAGCATCCCTACCAGCTGGTGGCATGTACTTGTACAATCCCCCTCCCCAGTACTTCTCTGGAACCCCATGGGCCCTTAACGAGACCTCATAGGCCGCTAGCCACTTGGCGATATCGTCACCCGCCCCATAGCTAGCTACTATGTCCTTTGGCAGGTAGGGTTTGGGTTCCCTGGTGTACTCTCGTTCTTCGCTGCCACCGTTAGGTACAGGGTGTGCCCCGATTCTCAGGATCTGAAGATCTATCTCTTTCAGCCTTATCTCATGAGCCATCCTCTGTTCCTCTTTCTCTTTCTCCAGCCTTGCTAAGTCCCATGTGAGCTGCCTTTTCTCCCTCCGGTCTGTTAACTCCACTTCAGACAAGCCACCGCTAGAGGCACTGCTGCCCTTCCTGGAAAGTGTCCTGGGCCCCGCTGACAGGTTCCCCACCTCCGGTTGGTACAAACCAGCTCCCTCACTGTCGGGCTCTCTATTCCTGTCCTCCTCCTCAGCCTTGCTTTCTCGGCGTGCCTCCCCCCAAGCCCTTAAGCTGGTTTGGAGTGCACCCTTCTTTGCTCCTGGGGGACAATACACCCCCTCCCGCTGGCAAAACTCCCTGAGTTGGGCCACAGTGTACGTTTCTAAATTCTCCAGTACAAACTCCATCTTGCCCACTCAGGTCAGAGGACAGTTATTTGCAGTAACAATGCAGGGGGGGACCTTTAATAATACCTCCTCCCACCACCAGAGTAAATTTGGAAAAAACAAAAACCCACAATTAGGAAGGCCGCTTTGAGAAAACTCCCGGTGTAGGCCTATGGACTACCCACAGTTATTGTTGAGTATACGTAGGCACAGCTCTATCCCACCGCTGAACACCAATTAATGTTGGAAATACTCCGCTCCCACACCGGTAAGGGTTGGTGGTAACGGGGTACTTCCAGGACATACAGTGGTAGCTTGGCTCGAGTGGTCAGGAATCAGGCACCGTGCTAAGCATACGACATACCCATACAATAACCATGCGTGCATCCGTTCCAAAAACGACTCTACACTGTAAAAATTATGAAAATATCTTTCTTTATCTTCTTTTTCTCTTAGTTGCTGATTAGTTAAATATTAACACAATCACAATATACAAGCTTTTTAAATAGTGCAGGTCAAATAAATACTGTCTTAATGATTCAATAAATAGGGGTGATCATAAATAAGGAAGGTATAAATATAAGTGCAATACATATAGGCAATTAAATATTCTGAGGCAATAAATACTGTAAACCAATAAATATTGTGCATCAATAAATACTGTGGACCAATAAATACAGTGAAGCAATAAATAGGTTAAATACAATAAATACAGTGCCCCCAATAAATAATTAAAAGCTGACAGTGACACTCATAGAATCAGATCACATTGGAGATTACTATGGGCTAATTTGGCCCAGGCACAGCTTGTGGGGATGTGGAAGGCTTGAGGGTGTCTACTCCCTGGCTTGGACAAGGCTGAGGCCTAAACTGAGGTAGATCAAGGGGGGAATACCAGAGACCTGGCTCTCTCACTCTACACAACCCCTCTAAATTAGTCTCAGCTCACCCCTGGCACAGTCCAGCTGGTTCCAGCACCTCTCTAACCCCTAGAGTAGTCTCTTAGGATTCCACAGGGCCTTTGGCGCCCTCTATTCCACTTACTGCCCTTTTTCTGAAGTTCCGACGCCGCTGGAGTCGTGTCGACGCCGTGAGGCGGTTCCGGTTCGATGTCGGCGGCCTCGGCACAATGTCAGTTCTTGACGACGCCGGTAGGCGGTTCCGGTTCGATGTCGGCGGCCTCAGCTCGACCTCGACCTCCGATCCGATGGCGTCGGGCAGTCTTGGCTCGATGTCGACTTCGGGCGGCTCCGGTCCGATGGCGACCTCTGTTTCGATGACGTCGGCCGGCCTTGGCTCGATGTCGACTTCCGGCGGCTCCGGAGTGCGATCTCCACTCCCGACCTCCGGTGCTCCTCTCCTCAGGTTTCCGGCGACTCCGGAGTGCGACCTCCACTCCCGACCTCCGGCACGATTCTCTCAGGTTCCGGCGACTCCGGAGTGCGATCTCCACTCCCGACCTCCAGCACACTTCACCTCGGTCTCCGGCGACTCCGGAGGGCGGACTTCACTCCCCCGTCGACGCCGCTCACTCGACCTTGGGTGACTTCCTCCTCGACCTCTGGGACTCCTCACGACCTCCGTCGGCACCCTCTCTCGATCTCTGGCGGCTCCGGGTACGTCGTCTGCTTTTCCAGTCAGCGCCGCTTCTCCACCTCGGGCTCCAGGTCTCCAGGCTACTCGACGTCAGGCTCCAGGGAAACCAGTATCCAGGTCAGGAACTTGCTGTTCTTGGATTCTAAGGCCTGTTCCTGCTGTCCAGGTCCTTAAGATGGTTTTTCTTGCTTCTTCCCACACAGGGCTCCAGGCTGGGCTCAGTCAGTAGGGACTAGTATCAAGGGTGGGTTTATGGACCCCACTCCAGGCACAAGTTTCCACCCCTGCTGCCTCACTCCTTCCTCCTTCAGATTTCTGCTTCTCTCTCTTCACCAGTCAGGTGCCAACTGCCAGCTCCAACTGCCAACTCTCTGTCTTAGCTTCCCAACATTCTAAACCGCCTCCAACTGTCACAGGGTTCTGGAATGTTCTGGAAGGTGCTGGTAGGTTCCAGTGGATGCTGGTGATGTCACAGGTGGCCACCATTTTGTGCTCCAGGCCCTCAGACAGTAGTTTCAGGGGTAGCTAAAATGGCTCCCTGAATCTGCAGCAACACTAAAAAGTCTGGTGGTTCCCAAAAAGGAAAAATACCAACAGGGTTTGAGGCAAAAGTGGGACAAAATAAATAATGATGAGGAGGGACCACCCAAAGGGCTGACAGGTCTAACAGGGTGTCTCAAACTGACTTTTGATATATCAGATAAACCGAAGAAGGGGCTCTTCAGAACCTGTGGCACTTGCAGAAAGAGGAGGGTGCACATTGATGAGCCTCTTCAGGACTGCATATATTGACTTTATCCTGCGCATAAGACAAAAGACTGCAAGGTATGTTGCACGATTTCCTCTAAAACTTTAAAAGACCGTGAGGGGCAACTCCTTCTTGGGCTGCAAAAGCTCAAGACCAGAGAAAATGCTGTCTCTGGTGAAGAGAGTTACACTTGTCTATGTCTGCCTCCAAAACACCTCTCAAGAGAGTTAGGGATGATCCTGCTGCTCATTCCTCCCATGAACTACCAAAAAAGGCATCCGCAAAGATCTCTCAGGACTCTTAGACACCACAGCCCATCCAAGTCACCTCATAAAAGTGACCTTCCTCAAAGATGAAAGGGGATAAAGTAGTCAAGTTCCTCCTCCAAGGGACTTCAAAAATCAACTTCTGAGCCTCCAACTCCTCCACCTCAGTTGAAGCACACATTCAAGAGGCCTTCTTCTGCTCTGCCAACAGGTGGCTCATCAACAGCATCTCCGTGGATGAGAAAATCATTGTTGATGACTCCGTCAACGACGAGGACTGTCACAGCAGCATCTCCGGGATCTACCAGCAACACTATCACAGTATCGTTGGCGGCATCTTTTTTCAGGAAAATCTGGATGACGAGGCAAGGATACCAGCTGCCGACAATGACTTTGTCCAGGCGCCGACTACTTCCTTCCCTTTTCCAACCAGGGTAGTAGGGAGAATAACCAACCATCTGCACCATTGGAAGCAGAAAACAACCAAACAATGGGTTCTAGAACTGGTTTGTTTCTGACACAATTTGGAATTTATCCAAACACCTCCCCCCCGCTCAACATTCCATCCAGAAGCATACACGCCTTCTCAAGTGGAGGTCAAAACCATGCTCAAGAAAGGTCTTATAGTGAGAGTTCTTTTATCTCAGAGAGGAACAGGTTTCTACTCCTGCTTCTTCTTAATCCGCAAGAAGTCAAAGCAGTAGAGACCAATTATAGATTTATGAAACCCCAACAAATACCTCAAAAACAGTCACTCCGGATGGTTGCATTGCAAGAAATATTGCAACTCCTCAACGGAGGAGACTACATGTCGTTCCTAGATCTTCAAGACGCATATTTCCATTTCCCCATCTATTTAAAACACATGAAAATTCTCAGGTCCACAGTAGCCGGCAGCCACTATCAGTTCCAGATGCTACCCTTCGGTCTCATGTCTGACCCCCACACTTTTTACAAGATGCCTAGCACCTGTAGCGCCTTCCACAGGTAACAGAGACATCAAATATTCCTCTATCTTGACGACTGGTTGGTCAAGGCACCATCCTAGCAGTCCGCAAGGTCATCCATCATGGCTTACATACAGCTATTCAATGAGCTAGGCCTTGCTCTCAACCCGGACAAATCAGTCCTCTTAGCAGCCAGGCTGGACACCACGCTAAGCAGAGCATAGCCCACAATGGAGAGGCAATGGAAGCTGATGACTTTGTCAAGACTAATACAGAAAAGAAAGTCACTTTCCATTCACCTTTACAAATCTCTCCTAGGTATGATATCTTCTTGCATTCATCTAATCCCGTACTGCCATCTGCACATGCTTCCGCTTCAAGAAGCACTGGACATCCAATGGGTACATTCTACAGGAACCTTCAACGACATCATACAGGTCACTCCCCCCATGGCCAAATTGCTCACGTGTTGGGCACAACCTGTAAATCTATCAGTCTCTCTACCTTTCTTAACTCAAGCCTCACCTATAGGGATTACAACAGACGCTTCCCTGGACGGGTGTGGAGCTTACCTTCAGGATCTCCAGTTGTCAGAGGCAAATGGCAACCTTCCTATCGGGGCCTTCACATCAATCTACTTGAGTTAAGGGCAGGATATCTTGCTCTCCAAGCCTTCCTTATCAGGATTCAGAAGTTGTCAGTGCTTGTACGGACAGACAATACAACAACCGTGCACTACATAAACCAGCAAGGTGGCAACAGATGTAATGTGCTGTCCCAGAAAGCTTAACTATTCTGGAAATGGTCCATTCATCACAAAATACATCTGACTGCAGAGTAGGTACCTAGGAACCAGAATACCATAGCGAACACCCTCAGCAGACTGAAAGTATCTTGCCTTGAGTGGAAACTGGACCAACACACACTGGATCAAATCTTCCTGGAGTGGGGCAAACCAAATCTGGACCTCTTTGCAACCCCCACAGCGTAAAATGCCAGTTCTTCGCAAGTTGGCATCCTTATCCCGCGTTGTGGGGGAATGCATTTTTGATTGCATGGTCCAGCATATTTGCCTATGCCTTTCCTCCAATTCCTCTCCTTCCAAAAGTTCTTAGGAAGATGAAGGCCGAGTCCTGCAGGATGATACTCATAGCCCAGGCATGGCCACTCCAGCAACGGTTCACAGAGCTTCTCATCCTGTTAGTGCTACTCCACATTTGGCTCAAACTGATCCCATCATTACTGATGATGATCTTGGGACACATTTTACATTCCGACCCAAGTCTTTTCGATTATTAGCCTGGCTCCTGAGTGCCACACATTTGGACTTCTGAACTTTCCTTCGGATTGCAGGGACATACTAGCCAGGGCAAGGGCAGACAGTACTATCAAAACGTTCGCGTAAAGTGGAAAAGGTTTTGCATAGGGTGTCAGAGAGCTAAAGTACATCCCATCTCCTCATCACCGAAGAGATTTTACCTTACCTTTTACACATTGCTCAATCAGGCTTGGCTCATGCTTTCATTAAGGTACATCTTGCAACCATTTCTCGCTTTCTGAGATCACCCAAAACACCATTCCTATGGGCTTTCAGGCTCATTAAGAAATTCCTCAAAGCATTATTTTTAGAACACTTTCACCAGTGAGGGCCCGTCTTCATCTGTGGCAGATCAACATGGTACTCCCACAGTTAATGAAACATCCTTTCGAGCCTATCCATAAACCTGATATACAATTTCTCTCCTGGAAAGTAGCTCTTCTCCTTACCCTCATATCGGCAAGAAGAGTTGGTGAAATTCAGACTTTCACCATCCAGGAACCATTCCTTTAGTTCAGAGATGATAGGGTTATTCTACGCACAAACCCTAAGCCCATATCTAAAGTCCCATTGCATTCTATCTTAATGAGCCTGTGATTCTTAAGTCGTTTTTTCCAAACCGTCAGACGTCAGCGGAACAAGCACTACACTCTCTGGATATCAAAAGGTGCTTAAAGTTTTTGGGGTACAGAACTAAGAGTTTTCACACATCCAACCAACTCTTCATAGCCTAAAGTTCACCAAGAAAGGGTTTCCCTCTAACAAAAACAGAACATCTCTTTATGGGTATCTAGAGCCTTTCTAATCTGTCATCAAAAGGCAGGTCAGCTTTTGAACTCAAAGATGCGTGCTCATTCCACAAGAGCCATGTCCACTTCCATGGTGTTGTCTGCAGGTGGGCCATTGCCAGATATCTGCAGAGCAGCAATCTGGAACAGTGCACCCACCATGCAACATTACTGCTTGGATTCAGAAACTCTCACAGATGAGCAAAGGGACAAGTGGTTCTAAGGCATGTTTTTCAATGAAGTTGAGACATTTCTTTCTTCCCTGCTTTTATGTTTATGTGTATTATCTTTTGCACTAGTTGATGTGTTGTATTTATAAAAAATGTGCTTATTACTGCTCTCTACTCTGGTTCAAGCATGTGAATCTATTATTTTTCAATACTGGAGTAAGAAAATAAGTTACTTACCTCTAACTGTACTTCTCCAGTATTGGAATCTTTCATCTATTCACATGCAAGACACCCACCTCCCCTGAAAAGCTCATATTCATTCCTCTCATTATAGTACTACGTATACATACTGATCCGAGGGACTGGAGCTTCTTTCAGGAATGTTCTACAGGGTGGTGTGACCTGATTGTTTGACTCTTAAGTTTGGTCTTTTATTAAATAATGACTATGATATGTTACTAAACGGAAAAGCCTAAAGCCTCTATGTTCTATGTCTATTGTGACATTACGTTTCTAAAGTACCAGGGACTTCCATCTTAATGACAGGGAATGATTCAAACATGTGAATCCATTAAAAATTCCAATATTGGAGAACTACAGTTACAGGTTAGTAATTTATTTTCTACCTGTTTCTTCTGTACCTTACCCTTGCTGGGGTCTGTCTTCTGGGTCCCGTGACCCGTTCCTGCATTTGCTGGGTCAGTGTCTTTGCTGCGTGACCCGACATTATTTGTTTGCATCTGTTCGGTGGGATGAGGTCCCTGGAGTCAAAAGAGATTCTAGTGAAGGGGGGCCCCACGCACGCCTCTCTCCCCAACAATACATTTATTAAAGTTTTGCTGCCCCTGAGCACTGGCCCATCCCAGGGTTAGGTTGGAGAAATTGGTGCAAAGTGCCACATGCTTCATTTCTCAAGTAGGGGAGGGGGGCTCATAGTTGAGGATCTCTGCAGGTGAATTTCTCTGGCTCAGTTCTGCTAATTTCAATGATTCTGGTTTAATTTCACTTTTGGTGGTGAGTTCTAGCTGCCGGGAGCAGTTTAACTGCTTATTCTCTGAGGAGTTGGTTTTACTGGCTCCCTGTGCCTGTTTTCTCCTTTTTCCTGGCTTCTGGTGCTCCTCTCCTCCTGCTGGGGCACAGAAGTTGAGTTATTACCCAATTGGTTCTCAGAGGATGTAGCATCACTGGCCCTGGAGAGACCCATCTAGTCCTGAGGCTCAGCTGCAGATAGAGTACTTAGTCCATCAGGGCATCAGGTGGCTTGCCCTTACAGTTGTCCATGGTGTTTCTGCTGTGGCCATCCATCTCGAGGGTCTTTCTCTTCTGCAGGTTCTGGGGATGCCACTTTTATGCCCAGTGCTAGCCCCGTGGTGGGAGACACCTCGTTGTCTAAACCGAAAACTGTTTCTGGTCAGCTCTCCATTTTCCCTGTGTTGGCTCAAATCTGACTAGGGAAACAAAGGGCAGGTAGGCCCGGTTGTCCGCTGCATCTGTCAGTGACAGGGCAGGCATCTTCAGAAGTCAGCAGGGAGGTGGACACAGCCCTCAGGCTTCTATTGGAAGCTCAGGAAGGGCTGAGTACAACCTCCCATGCTTCCCCACACCCAGGACCTTTTGTCCTCTGTATTGAAACTCACCAAAGAAGAGCAATTAACAGTCACTGGCAAAAAGGCACATTTGGTTTAGGCAGAAAAATGCCAACTTTATAAAAGTTAAATGAACAACAGTGGTTCTAGGAAATTACCCTTTTGATATTTACATGAACAGTCAATGAATCCCAAAAAGGGTTGCTTGCATAGATTGCAACATATCATAAATGAAAATAAAGAGAAAAAAAAGCAAGAGTGTCCACATACAGTTTTCACACAATTATTTAAATTATTATTAAGGATTAAAAATAATTATATACAAAACAACTTATAACAATGCAATACATAGCTAATTGGTGCTCAACACATTACACAAACATACACATTGGGTCAATGCATTGTTTATAACAAAACTCAAAAAATGGCAAGGGATTTTCAGTTCAACGATATAGCCCCAGCAATGAAGACAGTTGTGGATATCAATCCAAACCCAATTTTCCAATAGGGTGGCGGCTGCGTTACGACCCTAATAATTCAAAAGGGTCATCATAAGGACAAGAATAGGTTGGAGCAGAAAAAAAACATATCTGAAAGAAACAATAAGAGGGACCTTAGATAGATAAAAACAATGAAGAAAAATAATAAATAAAGAGCTGCAACCACGTCCTTATTACTCGTGTCTGAACCAACGACCACAAAAAAGGAACTAATCACAAAGATATTCTTCAAAATAGATCAAAAACCCCTATCCAAATAGATATTGATAACCGTTATATATGACCATATAACATATGGCCAGGGCAATTCACCCGTGAAAAAACAGAAAAAGGGGAGGGGCGCACCAAAAAATTATACCATCACCAAACCACAAAAAACAAATTAATTGAGCTAAAATGTGGTTGAATCAGGATACCACTATTATGACACCCTGAAAGATATATATCACACCACTCACATTAAATGTGCAATTTATAAGAATCTCCAAAGGAGCAATGCACCTCAGTGTATTAATACACTGTAAAAGATATATATCACACCAGTCACATTAAATGTGACAATTTATAATAGTCTCCAAAAGAGCACTGTTCCTTGCTGATTTTAGCAAGGTAAGGACGTCACAGCCATCCAATATATGCTGGAAAGTGTTCTGAATCATGGATCTGCCCAATGGAAAAACATACAAAACGTAATGTCGTCCATTAAAAAATGCACAACCAAACATCAAAGTGCAATAAACCATAAAACCGGCTCACCAATAACCAATATCCAAACAATCTCCAATGTTGGGAATATATTTAAAGAGAAAGCCGGAGCGAAAATACAGTCTCCTGCAAAATATGAAAGGGACTTAATGTGGGACATACGCTTATATTGCAAACTAAAGTTTTAAAATCAGACTAATTTGCCAAAGAGCCCAAATAGATTTTCCAAGCTTCTCTGCAAAAGGTGACCAGCAGTTCAGTCAGCGCATACCTCAAGACCTCGCCTGCCCTGGCATTTTAAGTCGCAATGAACAAGGAGGCATAGAGAAAATACTAAAGTTCAAAAAACAACCAACGCATTGTTTTTGGGACACCTTCCAGAAACAGAAATGAGGAACAAAAACAGACACAAACACTGACTCAGTGGGTTTCAAAACATTTGTTTGTGCATTAGGTTGCAATCTCGGCCGGTCCTAGGATTTTTGGGGCACTGGGCCGAAAGGGAATGTACGAGGCCCCTCTAATTTGCATACGTGACATATTCCAGGCTCCAGAAGCTGCTTTGTTCAGACTTCTCCTGGGCCACAGCTCCTCCTCTCAGCCACCAATAAGCACCTCTTTTGCAGCCCATTTTGGGCTGAAGGTTTGAGAATTGCTGGGGGGCTGAGAGTTAAACCTGTGGGGCGCTAAAGTGATGACAACGGGCGTCCTGTGGTTTCTCTGAATGGGTAGCCTGGGAGGAGATCAAATTGCAGGACAAACCCTCAAAATGTGTCTCTTTGCAACTGGTACACCATCCCTAAGAGACCCAGGGAGGGCCCCCTCCCTTCCCTCTCCTGGGCCCAAGAGATGCCTTTTTTTCAATTGAATTGGGAGGGTACAAGAGGGCTGGTGGTGTGTTGAACTGGTGGGAGCCCCATGCTAGGGGGCTGAGTGCAAGGCCCTGGGCAGCTGCCCACACTGCCCGTACCTAGCACCGGCCCTGGTTGCAATCATAATACGATTAGAGAATTTGCAAACACAGAAAACACTCCAGGGCACCTGCAGTACCGAGAAACTACTCAGTGTTCTTCGGTAATTACCCCAGACGACACAAAAATAATACACAAATTGTTCCATTGAGTATCAAACAAATAAAACATGCAGTGTTGATCCAGAACCTGAATTGAACCTGACTTGTAATAGCATTACAAAGAAACAATATACTAATGCTTGCCCAATGAATAAAAACATATGGTGTCAAATGTTAACTGATTTAACAATTTGCAGCCTGAGCAAAAACACTAAAGTGAGAGCACATATAAACATTTGACTCTTAGTCCGTAATTGTTTCTTCTTGTTTTATTCCATGGTTATATATCCATTTTCTTAACATTTGTTGTCCAAGCCACAAACCATGCCAGCACGTGTTTCGTCTATACGGCATTAAGCCATTGACTTCATCAGGGCACTTGGGGATTTTTTTTTAGAAACTATGATCTTAAATCCAATAAAGAAGTAGCAATAATCCAAAATCCCTTGTGTTCAAATCCCAACGTTGAGACTGGTATCGATCGTAAAGTTTCGCCATAAGTAGAACCATGAGATAAAAGGAGGTCACGATAGACCAAGTATCCATATTCCGGATAAACAGTAAAGGGAGATATCGTGTGTGTCCTCAGTGACTGGTAACTGATTTATAACATCAAAACCTGTGAACAACTCATTTATACAATGCTGAGGCACTGCTTAGAGTACATTATGGTGATACTCCAAAAGTTATTTTAGATCAAAAAGCATTGGTACACAAAATCTCAATTGTAAGCCAATAATTGCACGACAGTGCACTGTACCATTCATTTCAACACAACTTCAGGCATTGCTACATTAAGATGCTACCGAAATATTGCTACTGAATAAGGGTTAATCTAACAGTCCATAATGACCATTAGAAACCTGGCCAATGGTTCCATGAAAAATATAAAAAAAACTGAAAAAAGTAATATTAGTCTTAATCAGAAAGAATTGTAGCATAATGGTATTTGAAGTTGCCTACATACTCAAGCATGCAGATTGGTTCATACATCAATGTGAAGTACAATTGTAATTCATGTTACTAGACACTTCCAACAAATTTGCAAGCATCAAAGACTATGAAAATAAACAAGATGTTCCAGAGATCTTCACATATACATATACATGGAGATAACATTAGGCGGCAAAGAATTAAGGAATTACAACATGCGTATGCTAAATCCATCACCAAGTGAATTTATAAGTCACAAAAAGACAATTCTACTATGTCCCATTGGATGCTCATAGAAAGCTATATACAGAGGAATGAAGCTTCAATCTACAAGGCAGAAGTTTTACAGAATACAGTATGCTTTAATGTAATGTCACAGAATTACACCCTTCCATTGTATTGAAACCTTTCATGATACTATCACTTCTGAGAATCCAGTGGCATTCAGCTCTATCCAAAATGGCCTGGCTGTCAGTTCATTGATCTGTCATTTGCTATCATTAGCAGTATGGTTCATCTCAACAAAGTGAGTAACTAAGGGAGTGGATAAGATCTTGCACCAAATCCGGCTTTTGTGCTGGAACAAACAGGACTTAATTTTCGATGTGGTTTGACCCACATAAATTAGTCTACATGGGCACCAGATTGTGTATACAACATTCCAATAGTGGCAGATTTCTAAAAGTGGCATTTTCAGAACTGTCACTTAAAATCTAAATTTACCACTAAGGAGGAATTAAAATTACAACTCAAATGACTACCACTGAATTTAGCATTTAATACATGTAACAAAGTGGCCCAATGATTCCCTATGGAAGCAGCCAGTCTTGCTGCAGTGAAAATTGCTTTTGGAGACAATTCACTGTAACAAAATGTTCAACATTAGTTTCTACACGTCCTACCTTTAAATACCATATACCCTCCCTTTAGTGGCAATAACGCCTACATATTGGTAAATTATAAATATTTAAAAGGAAGGTCTAATTAGGCCTGTCCAAAGGTGTATTTTGACAGGTTTAATTTTCAGTTTAATATTGTCACAGGCAGGTTACCTGTGTGCAGCTACCAGACAGTGCACAACTGCAGTCTCTCGCATGTACATACATATTCACACGTAACCAGCCCACTGCCACTTACCTTAGCGGATTCACAGCGGCCTTATCTTAAAAGGCAAACACTGTAGAAAATTGCAGTCCAGTTACCATACAATTACCATGAGTAAGACTTTGATAGTGAGACTAACCCACAGGAAAGGTCAAAAAACCGGATGATCAGAAAGCAAATACTCCTGGCGTTCTAAATGGACAGAACCCATTTGCAGCAACCATTAAGTAAAAATGTCATTGAGCTTTATGTAGAGTCCTATTGCATGGGTAATACTCTTGCAAATGCTTATAACTGCATTTTATACTTTGTGACAATCCTTGATCTTTGGGATATCTCAATTGCACACTATAGCTAGCAGCACAGCATGACTGAACACTGAGTTCAGTGACAAGTCAAATTGTAGTCAACAATCTTACACTGCTCTTACTTTTTACATGACCCCTTTATACAATGAAGATTATGTTACCAGTCCCTGGGCAACTCTGTCAACAAGACAGGGCAGTGGATACTTTCATCTTAACCCCGTGCCTATCTTTAAGGAAAATATATGATTTTAAACACTTGAACGTCATACAACACCAGACCAAGATAGAAAGGGGTGATTTTCACATTTATCATTGAACACATTGCCTGCTGCTTTAGAGAACTAAACATTTATTCACAGCTGAAATTCCCCCAGACTTATTCATTTATTTTAACATCCAGGTCACTAAGACATCTACAGTCCAAACACTGAGCCCTTGGAGTCATATGTATAAGTCACAATTCCACTAGCAAAGGGTTCATCTGCTTTTTGTTTCTGCACCTGAGCTACTCAAGACTGAGCATCCTGCAAACTGATCGCCTACACTTGGATCTTACTGATTATCCCTTAGCGGAACCTAGAGGGATATCTAATCGCTAGGGGTGGGCAATAAATTCTGCTCCGCCGGCTGAATTGGCAGAGTCCACCAACTGCCACGAGGCAGGGTTTTTCCTCATGTGCGGCTCACCAACGGCAAGTGAGAATTGGTGTTCCCTAGTGTGAATATGGGGTGCTAGCAGGGCACGCAGCTAGATTTTCCGAACGCGGTGGTCACGACAGTTCACGGTGAGAAAGTCAACTCGAGCAGCAGCAAAACCGATCGAATCAAGATGCAGCACCCTCTGGCACAACGCGTGGTGCCATTTGTGCTGATTTTTCAGCACGGATCAAGCTCTCAGCGCTAAAAATCCACAAGAGCAGCAAAATGTGCCTATTTTCTGCCCATTCGTGGAACTCTGCAGAATCTTGCGGAGTTGTCATTAAACTCCGCCAAATTCTGCTGAGTTTAACTCCACGAGTTCCATCCACCCCTACTAATCGCATGTGTTCATCTCACTGAATACATGTAACGACCAATGGAAAAATCAAAATGTTGGAGTGTGAGCAAAGTGACAGCTTGTTAATATTAACAAAATACATATAGTATTATAATGCTAGTTCAGTGAAAAGGAAATTGCAGGGATTTCAAATTCATTATTCTCAGATGCTATGAAAGCATCAGTTAGAAGCACAATGATCATTATCACCGTCAATAAAAACACAGTATTCTGAAATTAGTAAAATAAGTATGTAAGGAACGCAAGGCAGGTCACATTACTTCGAAGTCTCAGTTAAGCTCAAATCAGAAATTTATAATAGGAATAGAAGAGACTCTTAAGCAAGAAAGCTTCTCACTGGGCACAAGATCTGGTAGCTAAAACTCTGTCCACTTCAAATAAGGTAGGCTTCACACAATAAACTATCTTAAAGTAAAGCAGACAATATTCTGCATCTAAAAAACATTCCAGAAGGATACTGATTATAGATAAGTAACATTTACCTTTCAGAGCTGCTTCCTCAAAATTCCCAAATTAGTAAAACCAAAATCGTTTAATTTATTAAATATTTACCCACTTGAATACCTACCCATCATTTTTATAAAAGTATACCTTTTCAGATTAATGTGAGAAGTAGGCAGCTTTCCCTCACTAAATACTTTACTAAGAATGACATAGTACGTATACCTGTGTCTTATGCGGTCACTGTGTTAATACAAAAACACGCAGAAGATGCCCAAGATCTAGCTAGCTACAGGCTAATTTCCAATCCGTTTAATGTCAAAAACTAGTCTCGCACCTAATAGTGGACATTCCACCTGATGTTAGCCACCCAATAAGGATTCTAGAATAATGGACTATCAAGTGGCATCACTAGAATTGTGAGACACATTAACAACAGTATCTAATTACCACTTGACTGTTTGGCCGTGCTAGACTTGGATACAGGAAGGGTGTCTATTAAGTTTGATACCTCTTCTTCGAATCAATGGGGCTACATCACCATCCTGGAGCTATCACTCCAGTGCATGGATTCCCTTCAGTGTTATTTGGAACTCTCCAAGAAAACCAACAAAGCTGTACTTCCCCCTTTCTTCCCACTGTCATTGTTAACCATCACTGTGTGCAACGGAACAAGATAAGTGAATGGCCTTCAAAAGGAATTCCATGCAATCTTGTAGCTGTATTACTAAATTCTTTTCCCAATCCAGATTGCTCCATTATTCAAAAGCCTCATTCCAGTATGTCAAAGAACATTGCTGGTTTAGGAAGTCACTTCTTCAGTATATAACATGTAGCAGTAGGGTCAAGCAGGCCCATGAAGATCTTCATTGAATGAACTCCACAGGTATTATTGATGGTATTACTGATTTAAGTATGGTTGTTATGATCTTGGATTGTATCTTGGTATATGGTTCAATTAGCAAGATAGACTGCTGATATTCTTAATAATTGGACCCGGTCGTGCTTTGAGAAATACTTGAGTTAGCAATTTGAGGAGCTCATCTTGACCATGATTTTCTTTTTCTCAATCAATCAATTAAGCAGGATTTATAAAACATGGCAAATCACCCATGAGGGTCTCAGGGCACTGGAGTTGCTAGCTGCTTCACGGAGAAAGCAGTGAAAAATGAGGCAAAGGCAAGAGAAAGCACTCAGAAAAGGGGTGGAGGAATGAGAAAGAAGTAAAAAATGAGGCAAAAATAAGAGAAAACACTTAAAACTGGTAAGTCCTGGGAGGAGGGAGGAGGGAGGGGTGGTGGGAGGAGGTGGGCGAGGCTAGGACAGAGGCAGGAAAACAGGTGGCAGACGGGAGCGGCATAGGAGGGAAAAAACAGAAAGAAGCAATGAAAAAACAAGGTAAATGCTGAAAAAAGCACTCAGAAAAAAGAGGGGGATGGATGGAGACAACGGTAAAAAATTAGAGGAAATTAGCAGAAAGCACTCAGAATATTGAGGCAAAGGAAGACACACAGTGGCGTAGCAAGAAGGTGCAGTCATCCTGGGTGGCACAAGTTTTGGGGGCTGCGGCAGGGATCGCTAGCACTTCCCCCGTGCTCCAACCTGCGCCCGTCATGAGGGATCGCCTGCACCCCCCGCTCTTACTGGCGGCCGTCACGGGGAGGTAAACGCAGGGGCCGCCACGAGCAGCCAAACATCTAGCTACGCTACTGAGGATAAAGCAGAAAAAGTGAAGCAAAAGCAGGAGAAAGCACTCAGAAAAACAGGGGAGAGGAAGCAGAAAGCAGTAAAAAATGGGGCATAAGCAGGAAAAGCACTCAAAAAAACTGCGGGAAAGGACGGAGAAAGCAGTAAAAAAAACGGGGCAAAGGCATTAAAAGCACTCAGAAAAACAGGGGAAGAGGACGAAGGAAGCAGTACAAAAACGAGGGAGAAGCAGGAGAATGCACTCCAGAAAAAGGGGAGGAAGCAGAGCTGTGCAGCAGGAAGGGAGCTCTAGGCCTGGGGACACTTTGTTATTTGCAATCCTCTTAAAAATAATACAGGGGCCAACCTTTCCCAGTGATTTCCCCATGTTAATTTCTTTCATTGCTTTGCAGAACTCTTGATCGTGGACGGGTTCTTCTAAAGCTAGTCTGTCTTCTGTCTCTGCATATTGGAATTTGATTCTGGCTATAAAGAAGCACATGATTTTCATATACATGGAGTTTTCATTTATTTGCTTTCAGAACGTGACTCATGCTGGATTCAGTCCCATGTTTTATTTATCTGCTCATTAATCCTACCTATCAGTTTCTTAAAATGTCTCTGGACTTTGTGCTGGCCATAGGAGGGAATGTGCTAGTTACTGCCTCGTTTTTCTTGAGGGTTCCTCTCCATTCAAAACATTCAGTAGGAGCCTTTTCCTTCGAGATGTCTTCATCTCCTCAATCCTGGTTCCTGGTGCTTTCAATATGATGCAATTTAATTTTTAGGGAGTCAACATAGGGAAATGGGCAAATACACTAGGATGAAGGCACCATTGTGGCCAGCTAGAAATCCATGTGCCTTAGAGGGCCTTGTTTTTCATCTGTCCTATTATAGTCCACTCCACATTGAAGTTCTGCACACACCACATATGTCCTACTTTGACAAATCGTTTCTCTTCAGAAGCATCGCTATGCATCTGAGATCATGGATTTCAATTATTGTCGGCGACATTTGAGGAAATCTACTTCCTTCAAGTGTGTCAGACAACCTTTTGATTTTATAAGGATGAGAAAATGGACCCTTGTTCTCTATTTTCTGGATTTATCCAACATTCTCTAAAATGCCAGAAGCCCCATTTCTTTAAGGTTCATGGGGCAGTAGGTAACAGCACACAGCCTAACTATGTCCTATGCAGCCCTATTTAGCAGGATTTGAAGAAGGTGTGGCACTGATGGGATATTTTCTCTGAACACAGCTGCTGTTGCATGCTGTTGAAATGCAGGCAATTTACATTTAACTTCACTGCACCTCCTTTCAGCTGTTACACAAAGGTAGAGGAGCATTGAGGAGCCATACGTAACAAGTCTTCTCCCTGTGCCTAATAAACAAAACTGGCCTCCAGCCATCCACTCCTATACAGTCTGTGTCAACCCACCTTTTCCTCTACCGAAGATGGGCCATCTGCCCTCCGCCACAGCAGAGAGCCAGCACTGCACTGACTCTCAGAGAGATCTGTTAGAGCAGGCTGGATATCCTTTATGACAGAAACAGCATGGAACAAATGTTGGTCCTCACTGCTGCTAATTCATAGGAGTGAAAAAACATATTTAAAATCTTGTTTCTGTCCTAGTGCTACAGTGAGAGCCATAACATTAACAATAATAAACAATACCGCTGATTTGTTTCTAAATTGAATGGTATGCAGTCACTGTAAATAAAGGTGATACTATCACTAATTTAACAACCCCCTGTAGGTACAAAGAATGAATCAGCTATGCCGGTATTCTAACCTGTTGCTTTCAGGTGACACACAGATATCTGCAGCAAGTGCTATAAGCACTGATCTCTTTTTTGTTGCATTGATTCATCACTTGAAAATACAAAAAACCTATATGTGAGTATAATACTTGAAGAAGCATCTATGAACCACAATTTAGCATTTTGTAAAACCTTATTACGACGAACAACTTTATACCTTTGATCTTGTTAGTAGGTAAGTGTTGCCAGTTTTTGAAGATGGCGTGTCCTACAGGTAGTCGCTTTAGAAAAAATATATCACTTCCATAAAAATCATAACAAGAGAATGCTGGTGTTACTCAATAAAGATTACTCTTGCCTTGGTTTACAACAAACCTAAATGCATATGCCTTCATCAAAGAGAAAAGCATATATTTTTATATTTGTGTTCAGATGTGCTTGAATCCGCAGGATGTTGTTAACATTTCTTTCTCTGTTTTCTTTTCATTCAGGAAGACTGCCATGGCATATTCAGAATAAATGTCAGCGTTTCCAAAAATCTGAACTTAAAACTGAAACCTGGAGAAAAAAAGCCAGGATTTTGGGTGCCACGAGTGTGGTGAGTAAATCCGGGATTTTGATCTGAGAGATGGAACATTACAGGTATATTGCAATTGACTGGAATCGGGATTAAAATATGTAGCAGATGCACTACACTTTTCTGGGGTGTAAGCCTGGCTTTTTTACAAGTGCCGTTATTCCTCATTAGTCTTCACAAATCCGATTTTCCCATGCGTGGCTACATGCCAATTTGTTTCAGGGGAGTGTATATATACTTGGCTGTTGGAGTCACCCTTCAGATTACCTGCATTTCTAGCAGTTGGCTCTTGAGGCTGCCCCCTCCTATCGCTTGTCAAAGGGTAGAGAGGCCTTCTAGCTTGTGTCTCTGCATCTCTGGGGACCCTGTAGTGGCTGCAGGAATCCACGTAAAAAGGTCAGTAGCAATAGGGCAGGCCAGCAGAACTTCAGCAGGGATTTCAGACTTGTTCCCAGTTATGGGGAAGTCGACATCCCTCACCACCGGCAGGAAAGTCCCATTTTTAAACAATCCCAAGATTAACTTTAAGCCGCCAGTTTGCAAGAGAAAGGAGTTCCCATGCATTATCAATCTGTTATTTATAGAGAGAGGGTGTCATATATTACCAGGCCCTGGATCTTTTGCCACACGTCCTAGTTATTGATGTACAAATATCACACGATTACATTTATTTGCATTATTTTTTTCAAGCGCACACTACCAATCAAATCGGACATCTGCATAAACATTAGCTGTTACAAGCAACATTATAAATAAACATCTAGGGCCTTATTTATGAAGGCTTGCAACACTTTTACGCAGCCGGTGCGTCACTTTTTGTGATATCGCGGTGGCGTAAATAATGTGCCACTTTGTGCTAATTTTATAAAGTGTTGCATCTAAGCAGAAACGTTACTTTGTAAACCCCTGCGCTACATTATACCTGCATCAGGTATAATGTATGCAGGATGGGCGTTCCCCCGCAATAAAGGGTCGTAGGAGAGGCGCTGTGTGAGCATCCCCAGTGTGAGGAATTGTGGTGTATTAAATGGTGTGGTTGTTCGACCTCACCATAGACTCATAAACCAGCTTGGGTCCAGTCAGTCTCATTTGCTAAACCTTAGCTCAACCAAAGGTAGCTGTGGCTTCAAGCAGTCAGGCTTAAATAAAGGAAGACGTATAAAGCATTTAGAAGTAACAAAACCGCAGAATAAGAAGGCCATGCAAAACTAAAGAAACGCTGCAACAATTTATAAAAATAGATTATATTTTTATGAATTTTAAGACCCAAAATGAACAAAATTCACAGGACTGTTCTAGAGATATAGATTTTTAAACAAAAATAAATCACGAAAAAGCATTCTTAACTACAAAGTTAGGAAACTTTGTAAAACTTTTAAAGAAGTGTGTTTGGCTACTCCAGCCCACATTGTGAGACCAAATCCATCAGGAGAAATGTCAGGGAGACCAATAAGGATTTTTGTTGGACAGCTACATTGGCACCAAAGCAGTCACAATTCCGACTTCAGGCACTATAGGTGAACCACCAAAGACTTCAATGGAGAGGTTCTGATGCAAGGGATACAGAATGCTTAAGATGCTGTAAGATGCTGAGGATGCTGTGCGGTCGATGGGGGTCATCCTAGGGTTACTCCTCATCCACGGTCCTGGTAGGATGACTTTGGCCATAGGGCTCGATGGTCCAGAAAAAATCCAGTTGCCACAGGATTACTGGTCTCCGGTTACAGCCAAAACAGCGGTTCCCTTTGGTGAAGGTTAGTGTATGTCTTGGGTGACCAAACTACACTTTAACGACTCTCCCTGGTCCGGCAAACTCTGGTGCAACTTTTGAGCATTGGAACTTGGTCATCTGGACTGCACATCGCCGGTCAGCAGCAGTCAAGTGATTTTGGCACTGACTGGCCAGAACAAGCTACATCAGCTTTTGTGGCACCGTTGTGGTAACAGGAAGTCAGCCAACTGACTTTGAAGTTCACCTTATCTGACTGCGGCTCTGGAGTGACTTTTCCATGAGCCAGGCACCACAGTCGCAGTCCTCTGTTTGCTAGCTCAGGGATCAGCTAATGCAGTCCAGCAGTTGATGCAGCCTCTTTTGCCAGGTCCTGGGAACAGCTGGGACAGCCTTCTCAAGTCCTGACTTGATCTGATTTTGTATATTGCTCGGTTGCTTGGAGGTTTTTTGGCGCTGCTGCTGCCTCGTTATTCAGTACTGAGAGGGGAGAATGATTTGCTACTATTACTGAAGTATGAATAGCCAGGTCTCTATTGAGTCCTCTCTCCAGTCCAAATGTGATCTGAGGTCTAGGTGCCATGGGTGCCATATTTATGTCCAGAAAATGCCCTCGGGACTTGGAAGTCACTAGCCAATGAACTAAACGGTGCTTTCCCGTCTGATGACCACTTCCTGAGAACTGTGCCATCTAGCGATCCCAGAGTGCAGTATTTTGACCATTCCCAAAATGGCATAACCTCACTCTTGGCGTGTGGAGCTTGATAGCCCCCCTAGAAAAAATGGTTTAGCAACTGGTCACCCCTCACTGTGCCCGATGTCAACACGTCTCCCTCAGCAAAAGAGCAGCCCCTCTCATGTGTGTGTGCACCATTTGCCCTTTAAAGGTGACTTCCCCTTTTAAGATTGCCTTTTGGACTATGTGGCTTTCTGCCAGGGAGAGGTGACACCTCTTCAATGGCAGGCATCTATTGTGCTCACTCCTGGAAGTCATCCACACTTCTCCCATAGGCGGGCAGAAGGCAGTCTTGTGGCCAGCATCTATGTGTGCCGACTGGAAAACTTGAGTGACAGATTGGCAACCTTCTAAAAGTTGCTTTTACTTAATAGTTTCATTAAATTTGACTTGGGCACCAAGTTGGGTTAAATGCGATGATTACTTTGATAAATTGAAGCACCAACTTTGATTGTCCCATTCAGAAGTTAGCACAGCTGAGTTATCAGCATGCAACCTTGTACACGCCAATGGGGCTACTAGCTTTTCTGCAGTAAAAAATACCATTTGGGGTTTGTACTGTTATGACATTCAAAAATACATGTCCTACTTTTTAACATATGGCAGCCTGCTTTAGGACTCGATAGTCCTGCTCTAGGGGTGACTTTCATATATCAAAAACTGAGGTTTTGGCTTTGCCACTAGTTTAGAAGGCAAAGTCGAGTTAGCATTTTAGCACTACTTTACTAGTCTGCAGTGGCTGGCTAGGATATATGTTTTCACGCTGTCACATCCAGGGAGGCACAGTATGTGCTGCAGCCATGGTGTGACACTTTAACTTACAGACCCTATGTACCCCTGAAACTATATACTAAGGGCTTATAAATAAGTTAACTTATGCCATTTGGGTGTAGCCAATCAAGCATATACCTTTAAGGGTCAAAAGCACTGGCACTGAGATCTGGTTAGAAGGCTTCAGTGCACTCTCAGAGTAGAAAAACCAACAGCCTCAGTCCAAACCTTCGGGGGTGATCATGCTAAAAGAGACCTTTATTACACCCAGTTCACAAAAGAGGTGAAGCACAGATGTTGGTGGTGGCACATAGCAGACAGGACAGGTAGAATATGTGAAGCAACAGAGCACAGAATACACTTTTCTTACATACACACAGGGCCGGCTCCAGGGCGGTGCGATCGGTACCACCGCACCGGGAGCTGACTTCAGGTGGGGGCATAATGTTTGCAAGTATATTTTCATTTTTAAAGCACCTGCTACTGCGTTCCTGGCCTCCAGCAATTTTCGAATGCAAAAACAACAGTTGATGGACAGAATGCAGATCAATGTCATACATTCACCCCAGTACAGAGATCTGGGCCTAAATCCATCGTTTTTTTGCTCACTATACCATTCCAGTTTGAACCCAGCCATATGCAAATCAGTCTTGACCCTGTGCCTCATGGGAACAGTCCAGCCCGAACTGCCAAGCCAGGTCCTCCCTGGACTGGAAACAAGCATCCTAGGACCGGTTTCAGGGTTTTACCCCTCTTCAGCCAGGATAGCTTGATTCTAGTGGCATGGAGAGCACAGGACTCACATCTGAGCATACCGGTCCCACTCGGGGTGACAAATGCAAAAACTACAGTTGATGGACAGAATGCAGAACAATCTCATACATTCATCCCAGTACAGAGATCTGGGCCTAAATCCATCGGTTTTTTGCTCACCATGCCGTTCCAGTTTGAACCCAGCCATATGCAAATCAGTCTTGACCCTGTGCCTCATGGGAACAGTCCAGCCCGAACTGCCAAGCCAGGTCCTCCCTGGACTGGAAACAAGCATCCTAGGACCAGTTTCGGGGTTTCACCCCCCTTCAGCCAGGATAGCTTGATTCCAGTGGCATGGGGAGCACGGGACCCACGTCTGGGCATACCCTTCCCACTCGGGGTGACAAATGCAAAAACAACAGTTGATGGCCAGAATGCAGAACAATGTCATACATTCACCCCAGTACAGAGATCTGGGTCTAAATCCATCGTTTTTTTGCTGACCATGCCGTTCCAGTTTGAACCCAGCCACATGCATATCAGTCTTGACCCTGTGCCTCATGGGAACAGTCCAGACCGAACTGCCAAGCCAGGTTCTCCCTGGACTGGAAACAAGCATCCTAGGACCGGTTTCGGGGTTTCACCTCTCTTCAGCCACGATAGCTTGAGTCCAGTGGCAGAGAGAGCAAGGGACCCACATCTGGGCATACCCTTCCCACTCAGGGTGACAAATGCAAAAACAACAGTTGATGGACAGAATGCAGAACAATGTCATACATTCACCCCAGTACAGAGATCTGGGCCTAAATCCATCGTTCTTTTGCTCACCATGCCGTTCCAGTTTGAACCCAGCCACATGCAAATCAGTCTTGACCCTGTGCCTCATGGGAACAGTCCAGCCCGAACTGCCAAGCCAGGTTCTCCCTGGACTGGAAACAAGCATCCTAGGACCGGTTTCGGGGTTTCACCCCTTTTCAGCCAGGATAGCTTGAGTCCAGTGGCATGGAGAGCAAGGGACTAGTGCTTGCCGAGTGGTGTGCGTGGAGTACGGCTTAGCTGGTGGTGTACGTGGACTGGTGCTTGGTTGGCTGTGTGCATGGCTGCTGGGTGGACTGACAGTAGCGGGCACTGGGTGTTTCCCTGGTGGGCCGGAAGGGTGGGGGCCGTTTTTGTCACTGGGGGCTGGTCTTGCAGCAGTGCTGCAATATCGGCCACCAGTAACAAAAGCAGTAGCAGTGCTTTTCACTAGCATGCCCCACCCTCCCAGAGCTGGTTAAGCAGCAATCTGCCAGGGCTGGTTGCTGTTCCCAGTCCACCCTGCTTGGCTGGTGGAGTGCGGGGATGGTGCTTGGCTGGCGGAGTGCATGGGTGGCGCTTGGCTGGAAGTGTGCATGGATAGTGCTTGGCTGGCGGTGTGCATGGATAGAGCTTGGCTGGCAGTGTGTGTGGGATGGCACTTGGCAGGCAGTGTGCGTGAATGGCGCTTGGCGGGTGGTGTGCATGGATGTTGGTGTGCGAGTACTGACTCTTGGCTGGCGGTATGGGTTGCATGGATCCCCTAGCATTTTCTCAGCCAGAATTCCCTGCAAACCTCAAAATTAACAAAGTCACATTTTCCTCACATTTCTGTGTAGATAAGCTGTAGGATCACCACACAGGCACACATTTCCTACCACCCAGCATTCCCCTTGGTCTCCAGAGATAAATGATACGTCACTTGTGTGGATGTCCAAAGTAGCATCAGCCTAAAAACGTAAAAACAAACTGCCCTTTTGGACCATCTTTGGTCCCCCCTTAATCTCTGCACGTTTTTGGCCCTTCTATGTCATAGGTACTTGGCCCATCCACACAAGTAAGGTATCCCTTAAAAGCACGTCAGCTTATGTACTCCACTCCGAACTTGGCGCCCCTTTCTTACCAATATAATTAAGCTAAAACCAATTCTGCTGTGGCACAAAATATGGATTTAAGATTACACAGCTCTCAACCGAGCGATAATTACCAACTGTTTGAAATTAAGTGCATATAAGTTCATCCCATGTCTGACTTATGTCCAGCAGTTCCTTGGTGACATGGCCCATCCAGAATATTTTGATAAACCAGAGACACTAGTCACCATCAGCAGAAAGACATTGAAAACAGAGGTGGTGGCTCATTTGAAAAAACTTAGTCTGACAACCATACTCCCTAAATCTTCTGTTTTATACAATCAATTGATATTAACCACGTTTAATATGCAGCCTTATCTTACAACTGTCTTAAATTCATGACATAGGTTTGTGCTTACATGTTTAAGATTGGATATATTTCACAGAGTATGTACTTTCCCCTCTATGAACGAGTGGTCAACAGATCTGGTAAACTATCTGTGTGATGGTAGGCTGCCGCAGAATACCATGCACGTGGTTCTTTTGTGTAAGATGTACTCTAAATATAGGAAGCGGTATATTTTTCCAATTATAAGACAGTTAAGTTTCAAACAATGCCGTCCTGTTTATTTCTACTTGCAGTCGTTACCAAAATTAGAGATCTGGTGCAGAATGTCATCTTTCCTTTGTGCAGTTTTTTTGCTATAAAGAAGATGACAACAGGTACCATATAGAGTATAATAATGGGAATATACATTAATGAGCCATGGTCATTAAGGTCTCTGGGAACAATAAAATCTGGAAGGGAACATGAGGAACACTGTACTAATGCACTTTAACTATTTTAGGATTATATTTGTATAAACGTGTAATGGAACTCTGGGTAGCTAGTGTTTTTGTTTTTAGCAATTTGTCCTTATGTTCACAATCCTTTTATATGTATCTGAATGAATTTAACTAGTCGGCCTCTTTAATATTTTGATTTTATGATGATACTCCTTTTAACTCTTTTTTTATATGTAGTGAAATGAATTTCATGTTTGTTGTTTTTATCTATGTAATTGCTTTTATGGATGTTTGTTGTGACTCCGAATAAAGCTATATATGACTATGACTATGACTATGTAAGGTATCATTTTTATCGAGAGACTGAGGAGAACGGTGAGTGGTAGGAAATTTGTGCCATGCAATGATCAAAAAACTTTCCCATACAGTGGATTCTAGGAAGTAAAATGTGGGGGGACCAATGTAAGCCACAGTTCCCTGAACTCTCACGGGTGTCTAGTTTTCAGAAATGTCTGGGTTTTTTAGGTTACCCTAGATGTCTGCAAACCCGGGACCAAAAACACAGGTTCCCACCCATATATCACAAAATGACCTGGTTTTTCAAGGGGGTCACCTGCGTTTTTGGTCCCAGGCTCATCGGCCATCTAGGGAAACCTATCAAACACAGACATTTCTGAAAACTAGACACCCAGGGGAGTACAGGGAGATGTGGCTTGCATAGATCTCCCAACATTTTCCAGAATCCCCAGCAAACTTTACATTTAGCTAAAAAAAAAATCACATTTTCCTCAATTTTCTATGCGGAAAGATTGTGGGATAACCTGGCTGCCACAAATTTCCTACCACCTCGCAAAAACATATAAGTTTGCTAGGTTTCACTGGGTGCTGGCTTAGCTAGGGTTCACAATTCACAGCTAGGCACATTGCAAAAAAAGGGTCAGTTTTCACTGGAAAAATGTGATGTGTCCACATTGCGTTTTGAGCCGTCTCCTGTCGCCGGCACTAGATCTACCCACACAAGTGAGGTACCATTTTTATCGAGAGACTTTGTGGAATGCAAAGTCCTTGGAAATTTGTGGATCCACTCAGATTTCAGAACTCTCCATCACAGAATTGCTAGGACAATGTGTTTTTATTACAAAGTTTGAGGTTAGCAAGGGATTCTGGGTAACAGAACCTGGTGAGAGTCACACAAGTCCCTCCCATCCTTGATTCCCCTGGGTGTCTAGTTAAAAAAAATTCATAGGTATGCTAGGTGTCCCTAGGTGCCGGCTGAGCTAGGGTTCACAATTCACAGCTAGACACATTGCAAAAAAAGGGTCAGTTTTCAGTGGAAAAACTTGATTGGCCCACGTTGCATTTCTGTTGCAGGACCTAGGCCTACCCACACAAGTGAGGTACAATTTTTATCGGGAGACTTTTCGGAATGCGGGGTGGGTGAAAGTTTGTGGATATACTTAGATTCCAGAACTTTCGGTCACAGAACTATCCGGAAAATGTGGGTTTTTTTTGCAAAGTTTGAGGTTTGCAAGGGATTTTGGGTAACAGAACCTGGTGAGAGCCACACAAGTCGCCCCACCCTGGATTTCCTTGGCTATCTAGTTTTACAAAATGAACAGGTTTGCTAGGTTTCCCCAGGTGCCGGCTGAGCTAGAGTCCAAAATCCACAGCTAGGCACCTTGCAAAAAAGGGTGAGTTTTCACTAAATAAATGTGATATGTCCATGTTGCGTTCCAGACCGTTTCTTGTCGTAAACACTTGGCCTACCCACACAAGTGAGGCACCATTTTTACCCGGTGACTTAGGAGAACACAGAATTGTAGAACAACTGTTATTGCCTATTGACGGTCTATGCATTTCTGCCTTCCAAATGTAAGACAATGTGTAGAAAAGGAAGTCACTTTGAAAAATGTCCTATAATTCACATGCTAGTATGGGTAACCATAATTTCGGAGATGTGCAAATAATTGCTGCTTCTAAACTCTATATTTTGTTCCCATTTCGGAAATACATAGGTGTCCTTGATACCTATTGTTCACTCTTTATACTGTAGTAAATAAATTGCTATATACCCGGTACACAATGAAAAACCATTGCAAGATGCACCTCAGTTATTGTCTCTGAGTTCCTCGGGTTCTTGGTAAATCTACAAGTCCTATATATCCCCACAACAAGAAGGGTCCAGGGGAGGTAAAGATGTATTGCTTTAAAAAATCTGTCATGTTTAGAAGAAATTACAGGTCAAAACGTTGTCACAAATGGTTGTTTTTTTCTACTCATTTTCAATATTTCTTATTTTCAACTATTAGTCTCTATAAAAAAAAACCTTGTAGGATCTACACAAATGACCCCTTGCTGAATTCAGAATTTTGTCTACTTCTCAGAAATGTATAGCTTTCTCGGATCCATTATTGCTTTCACAGCCATTTCTATCACAAACTGGAAGGAGGTTGAAAGTACAAAATGTTTCGAAAATAGGCTATGTCTCATTAAAATGCCAAAACTGTGTAGAAAATTTTTAGTTTTCTTACAAAAGTCTGCCTGTCCCTGAAAGCTGGGAAGATGGTGATTTCAGCACCACAAATCCTTTGTTGATATCATTTGCAGGGAAAGAAACCAGATGCTTTCTTCTGCAGCACCTTTTAAAAAATAAAATAAAAACATTTAGGAGAATTTTGGCTAATTTTTGGGTCCCCTGCATGGGAATCCACAAACCCTGGATTTCTTTAAAATCCCCATGATGTTGGAAGAAAAGGACACACATCTGTTGTGGATACCTTATGTGGACAAAATGTTACAGGGGTTTAAGCGCGAACTACCCTAAATAGCAAAAAAAAGGCTTACATAACATATGTATTTGTAGAGTGCATGTACACCACTACGGGTATCTTGGCGCTGAATAACAGATGTTTGTTTTTACCCAACTCAATGGTACTCATTTTCTTGACCTCAGATAGATGAAAGGCTGAGTGGACCTACTGGGATTTGAACCTGTGACCATGAGGTCAAACACAGGCCCTGCATTAGACACATTAGTCCACTGAGCCACCAGACCCGGCTTAAAATGGGGGGAATGGGGAGGCCTAGAAGCAAAATGGCTAGAGACCCCATCTTGCATGTTTTGATCCGTTCTAGCAGTCACTCATCGTGTTGTGTCAAGTTTTGAAGAGCAGTGCTAATATTCCGTGAATGAGGAGTAGACGGTGCACACACACTTATTTTACTTATTTTGAATTATTTGTAGAGTGCACACACCCTTGTTTGCAGACCCACAAGGCATTAGGAATTACTGCAACCAGGATAACAACACAAGGAATCAGCTGCTCCAATTTGCTTGTAAACAGCCAGGTTTTCAGAATTTACCAGAACTTAATGTGATCTTGATCTGCACTACTTGGATGGGTAGGGCATTCCAGAGAATAGGCCTATGCATTTCTGCCTTCCCATTTAGAAATGTTTTTGCAGGTTGGTATGTCTTGAATGTGCTACTACAATTCCTTATATGGACATGTCAGTATGACTCCATATAAGGATGTGTTCATTAAACACACTTTCTTAAATGTTATCGTTTTTCCACTGGTAACCATAGAGTGCCACCCGGCCCTACCATACATTTTTGTAGGTGCACAACTGGAGGCTGGGCACGGTCTGAAGATATAAATAGCCGCTGAGTGAACACTTGTAGTTCACTTGGCAACCCCCCAGTATAATAGCCTATGTCTCATTCTTTTGTGTATCATAGCTGCCTGTATCCCCAGGGCTGCCGAACCCCAAAAGGGTGACGAGGAAGGTCCTATCCACTTGTGCTGTAAGCACTCACCTCAACCGGCGAGATGGTCAGTGCAGGGTCTTTCCTTTTCTGAAAAAAAAATCAAAAACAAAATAAAGAAGAGAATACAGTACATGTGAGATAAGTGGCATAGACACCAAGGGCCCAATTCACAAAGGTAAACTGAGATGAAAGTCTAACTTTATGACTTTCGGTATTCACAAAGGGCCTTTACGAGTAGTAAAGTTAGACTTTTGTCTCAGTTTTGGTCTCAGCAAAACTTATGATCAAAACTTATACTTTCATCACAGTTTACCTTTGTGAATTGAGCCGCAAGAGAGCACCCCAGAAGACATTAACAATGTCAGCCCAACAGCAAAACACAGCGCATCCTACACTCCAACAAGATATGCAAGCATCCATCAGAGCACTACCACCTTTCAGTCAATTAGTCAACTCCGCCACAGCTGCCCCTCACGGGTACCAGTGGATAGGGTGCCTCCAACTCTATTTTTGCACCATGCGGAAGACTGATGGAGCAGTGGAAAGTTCCATGATGCTCCACGTGGGTGGCGCAGAGTTGTGTGACATATTCGAACACCTTCCCAACATGGAAGGTGACGATGATTTAGATGCTGTCGTATAAGCCCTTAACAGCAACTTTGACCCCCAACTCAATTCCTATTATGAGATGTTCAAACTGAGACAGGCTGCCAGACAGAAGACGAGTCAGTGGGTGTATTTTATGTATGCCTTGGCAAGCTGGCAAGCTTCTGCACCAACGTCAATCAGCTGATTGAAATAGCCCTATTTTTCCAGGGCTGCCGATTATCTGCTCTACGCAAACTGATTCTTCCCCAGCCATGCACCTCCCTTCATAACATCCTGATCCCATGAGCTAATGGATAGCAGGGCAGAGGACACTGAAGAAGCGCTAATGAGAGTTGCGGCCCCATTCACCATGACCCAAGCAGCCAAGTTTGAAGCAATCCAAAGATGCCCTGCATGACAATGCAACTACACCTTGACCAAACAAATTGAAAAGGGTGAGGGGACTGTGGTCTAATGCACTACATGCCCAACATATGCTAGCCCCAAGGAAGGTCAGGTTCGAAATGTGGCAGCATAAAACATTTTGCAAAAGTGTGCTGCAATTGTGCACCACCTACCAGCTCAGGATATCAAGTGCGAGGGACCCCACTCTCCGCCAGCTCTCTCAGAAGGATGAAAGGGCACGACTAGAGTCCATAGGTTGCCCCGAAGATGACAATGAAGTCTTCATGGTGCCCTTTGCGGTCAGAGAGAACCATCGTAGGAGACCCCCACCAATCTGCAAAGTACAAATTGAGGGAGCAGAGATCACTGCCCTCATTGAAACGGGCATGTCTGTGAATGTCATAGACGCTACCCAATTCCGTAAACTGACACCTCGTCTTAAACTAGCACCAGCCAATCCCAGAATTTAAATGTATAGGGCACAGAACCACTGCCCCTGTGAGGAGTGATGGATATGAAGATAGAAAGTGAATGACAGACACCAGAGCCCAGATTTCACGTAATCGGGGGTGACACTGGCACCCTCTTTGAATGCCAAACTGCGAAGGACCTAGGACTGGCCTTCTTTGGTAGACAGGTACATGATTCGCACACAGCGAGCATCCTCGAGGAGTTCCCACAGCTGTTCCTAGGGCTAGTATATCTCAAGGGCCTGAAAATAAAACTTCATATTGACAAAACCATGAGACCTACTGCACTAATGCACAGAAGGGTGCCATTCCATCTACGTCAACCATGTGGAAAAATAACTAGACTAGCTTGAATGACAAGGTGTAATTAAGAAGCTGACAGGACCCACCTCATGGGTATCACCCCTGGTGGCAGCCCCCAATCCCAAGCAACAGGGAACCATAAAATTATGCTTGAACGTGCGGCTACCAAATAAAGGAATATGCTGTGAAAGACAAGCAACCCCCAGAATTGATGAAATAGTGGCAGACCTCGACGAGGCTCGTTGGTTCTACAAGTTTGATCTAACACATTCTGAATGCACTTAGGCCTTCGCAGGTACAGATGCCTCAATTTTGGGCTCTAATCTGCCGCAGAGGTCCTCCAGAAAGTCATCCGAGAGATCCTGTCCAGGTTAATTGGTGTACTCAACGTGAGTGATTGCATTTTAATCTATTCTGATACCTTGGAAGACCCCCATTTGAGGCTCAGGGCCACATTGCGGAGACTGGCAGACTGATGACTGACTGTCCACCAACAGAAATGCTCCTTCTATACCAACTCTGTCGAGTTCTTTGGTTACTGATTCTCCGGCGAAGGATTGCAGGTTGACCCGAAGAATGTAGATGCCATCAGAACAGTAGCCGTCCCATGAAACGCATCGGAAGTGAGAAGCTTCCTGGGGATGGCCAACTACTGTGGGCGGTTCATCCCCAACCTGGTCACATTGTCGGAACCCCTCTGTACTCTGGCTAAGCGTGACTGCCAATGGGAATGGGACAGCAGAAGTGAACAAGTCTTCAAGAGGTGAAAGAGGCGCTCTTGGATGAGGCACCAATGGCATACTTTGACTTCTGACACAGAACAGAGCTGGTTGTGGATGCGAAACCTATAGGCCTCGATGTTGTCCTACTGCAAGAAAAACTGTCTACACCCGCTTGCAAGTGGATCTCTAAACCCCTTTAAAAGTTCAGGCAGTTTGCCTCCTGCACTGTGAAAACATGGAGAGGCCGCTCAGTGTTTTCACATGAATGCGCTGCCCCCAGTGCAGCCCGAGTTCTGCCCTGGGGGTAGCGCATTCACCATAATGGGGTGCGTTGTCATTGTTTGCGCCCAGCACAACTTTTAAAAGGTGCACCCCGGGCGCACACAATGACAATGCGTAATACGGCCAAAGGTCTGTTCATAATTGCATACTCTCTGAATGTCATCAGTGATGCTCTGAAATATATCAGTGGGAAATAATGCATGTAAACCACAGTTGAGTGGTCTGTGACAAAAAGAAGACTAGAATGTCAAAATCAACCATGGTGGCTTGTAAACATAGTGACCGTCTTCAATTATAATTTGGGTCAATAAGTGTCAGATTCAAGAACCTGAGAGCTGTTTCTGTGGAGAATTTGCAGTTTCACTATTTCTAAAATTAAAAGGAGGACGTACATAAAATAGAAGATGAACTCTCCCTAGGCTTAGGGGCTTGGAGCATTACTTCCGGCTGGACACTCCTGACACACCTCAACATTGAAGAATGTCTACATTGAGAAGGATAATAATGACTTCACCTGTTGTCCTTGGAAGCTATGTGGCTCTTATTCAAACATGTCAATGTACCTATTTGCACATAACATCAATACTTGTGCAAACTTACACTAACATGTATTTCAACCTGCATGCAAAACAATAGAAGCACTCCTTGGAAGAGCAAAGAATTGTGAAGCTTCCTCTAACTTCCTTCCGTGAAGTGAATTTCTTCTATAGCCGTTGCAGTAGTTTCCACCAAGGTGGGATTAAGTTGCCACTGCATGAAAAACAAGTTGAATGCAATGTCCTGCTAAGTGCTTACAATATTGCATATCTTTATGTGAGTTTGTGAGTGCTGCACACCACATTGTAGCAGAATTAGAGGGTTTTTGAACTGGGTTGCTTGCCGGAAGGTGATAAATTAGAAATATGCAGCCCAAGTGATCACTAATGGATCACTCCATAGTGCAGTTTGTGAAGGCAGTCTACTGGGAAGTCCAGGCCTACTTAGGTGTAGATGGAATGATGGAGTGATAACCTTGCTGGCCCTCAGCCTGGTATGGTGGTGACAGGTCTTAAGCACCTCAATAAGCAATATCAGTTAATAAGTAACTGCTTTCTACCAAGAATGCTGAACATTAATCTAACCATAGGCCAGAAGAGGGTGGTTCAAGTGAAATAAAAATGTTGTGGCTTTTAGCAGAATGAATCACAGTTAGGTGGAGAACACCTAAAGTCATAGGATGTGAGTGTGAGGATGTTGAGTTTACACACTGACATTCAGACATAAAAACATCGCTGTGTCCTACAATAGAATCTGAATTGTCTATATCTGAGTGCAAATAGAATGTTTTTTGTGGCGGAATTCTGTAGGCAAAGATTAGTAATACCACATGGATGCATACTGGAAGCACTTTTTTAGATCTGAGTTTTAAGAGCACAGCTGTCAAACAAACCTATTTCTAACAATATACATGTAGTGGGTTTTTTACCCACAACTTTGTTGAGTCCGCCTCTTGCAGCCATTGGCTAAAATGTTTTTAATCATGTGTTGCCACAGCCCCAGGTGTATGCATCACTAACCTAATGCTATGGGCTGTTTGGTCGTAACCTTCTGCCTGCACTTAAGTGCTTGCAGAGATCTAAATGATGGACTACTTTGCAACTACAATCTTCTCTGTCCGATGCGCTGGCTCCCTTCTGTGTGTCTTGCTTTAAAGTGCTAACGCTGCCTGCATTAGAATATTAAACCCAGACCTATTAGCTTTCCCAGTGCTTGTTTCCACTATTGTAAATTGGGGTCCTCAATCAATTTACTGAAAGGATGGATCCAGAATGCATGGATTTAATATTACTATTTTAGTAAGTGAATACATGATCAATCTGTTTAAGGCCTTATTGAAACAACATCACACCCAGCATATTTACTGTGTCAAAAAAGTTTTTGTTGTTGACTTTATTCGGCAGGGATCACTGATAGGAAGGTACCGCGAACCACTGTATGCTTTTCATTATGCATTGGTAATGTTAGCTAGTCTATAAGCAAAGCTTGGTTCAATTAGTCCTTCTAAAGTCTTCACTGATAGAAGGGGGAGTCAGAGTTCATATCTTTCCTTTTAGTGGCATGCTGTTATTGCACTATTATGGTTCAAAGATGTTTAAACAGGGAACAGCAGTTGTTTCTGTCTGTCTCTGAGCTGAACTCTATACAGCTCATGCCAGTGCTTAATTTGTAAAATAATAAGTACCAGGGCCCTGATCATGACACCACTCCAGCTTGCACCACCCTTTGCCCCTGTCATCGCTGCCAATGGTGGCACTAAAACAACTACTAACCGTCTCTCTCGCCTGCAAGTGCGGCTGTGCAGATTATTCCAGGTCCCCAAAGCTAAGGGAATGGCTGGGGAGACAGGTATTAGTAATTTTTTAAGTAAATTGTATTAATAAACAACTTTTGTTCTGTTCATCTCTAAATTAGATGAGCAGGGCCATCGTGTGGCAAACTGGCATAAGTGCGGTGTTGACAATTAAGTGCCGGGGGCCGAGCACCAGAAACCACTGGCTCAAATTAAGCACTGGCTCATGCATTCAATTAGAGCATTTGCTGTGGCAAGTGTTCTCGGTTTATACAGTGCAAAGCCTTAATGATAGTTTCAGAGTTATGCTCTTTGCCAGTGCACAAATTCATGATACGACCTCTGTTGTACAAAGGCTTGATGTGATGGTCATTGCAGAGGCCGCCCCCTGAAGGGGGCATCGAGGGCCGGCGCCATAACCGATGCCGAGCCCTGGAACAAACTAGTTTTGGTGCGCAGAAGCGCCCAAGTAGCGGGAGAAACACCCGCCCCCGCGGCAGCCACCAGGAAGGTACCAGCCCCCCTCGGCCAATGGGGGCCCAGGCGGGGTACAAACCCCCCAATGGGGGAACCCGCCAGCAAGGTGGGAGAATCTCGGGGGGGGATATAAGCACCACTCCTCCAGGTAAGCTCCTATCTTCGTGGAGCGGGGTGCCACACAAACTTTTCCCATCCACCCACACCTATGGAACAGCAATGTCGCAGTGCTGGGAAGCAGGCAAGGCATTGGCAAATAGCTACGGGGACAATGGTTGGTACGGAGGCACACCGGAGGGCGGTGTGCCGGAATAGGACCACTCATCTTGGAATGCCTCACGGCTGGGTGAGTTGGTCTAAGGGCGGTGCGTAGGACCATTCACTTTGGGATGCCTCACGGCTGGGTAAGTTGGCCTACCAAAGGGGGTAGCAAATGGAGACGGCGTTCTCAGGCCAGCCTCCGCCAGATGTCAGGGCACAAAAGAGTCTAGCAAGGAAGCCAGTTGTGTCCTAACTCCGGGACAAAAACTACCCACACGCAAAGAGGGCGCAAATCCAACCAAACAAAGAAACGACCCAGAAGGGACAAGAAACAAAGCAAGCCTGCAAATGAGCTAACCAACGATTTGTCAGTCTAAGTTGCTAATTGGTGATGTGCATATGATTCATGGCAGATACGATGTATAACAAAATGCATATGATGTTTGATGCAAATATGACAGTTTGCCAAGGATGATTTATGACCAGGGCATGCAAATGATGTCATGTATATACACGTATTCCTAATAAACTGCGGCCAACTAATGACCACTACAAGACACAATTGCATGTTGGCTTATTCATTCCAAGGAATACAGTAGGGGGAATGTTGCATGAATGCTGGAGTGGGCACAGTGCGGGGGTTATAGATATAATGTACCCCAATTTGTCATTTATGTAATCTCTTTTTCTGACTCTCTCTTTCTCTCACTCTCTGTCTCTCTTTGTTCACTTTAGGGCGAATCCTCGAAACTTTAATTTTGATAATGTGGGAAATGCTATGCTAGCCCTCTTCGAGGTTCTCTCCCTCAAAGGGTGGGTGGAAGTCCGAGATGTGATTATTCATCGAGTGGGCCCGGTAAGTTAGCACTTCTTTCTATTTTTATGGACATTCCTACTTTAAAAACTCCCCCTCACATCTTTTTTTGTGTATATGCAGATTCATGGCATCTACATCCACGTGTTTGTTTTCCTCGGCTGCATGATTGGACTGACCCTTTTTGTTGGAGTGGTTATTGCAAATTTCAATGAAAATAAGGTAGGCACACATTTAATAACGTATTTCTATTACGAAATGGGATTTAGTAGACCTATTTAACTCGCGTTTTGTTTATTCACAGACAAGCCCCCATTTTTTAAGATATATTTTTGGTCAACCATGAGTCCATAATGTTTAGATTTTGCATGACACTGCAGCTGACTGCATGACCTATTGTTACCAATTCTTTAACATAAGTAGTAGACTTTGGCTCTGCCAAGAGTAATATTTCTCTCTCAACTCATGCTTTTCAACGCAGCCGCGGTCCGTGCAGGTAACAGCAGTGGGGCTATGTGGGGGGGATTTCGAGGGGCGATGCAAAGGAAAAATTAAATAAATAATTAATTTTCCTTTGGCATCGTCCCTCGAAATCCCCCACACGGGGCTCCACAGCTGTTACCTGCATGGACAGCAGCTGTTTGAACGTTTAGTGTATCATTCTTCCTCCTATGGAATGCTTACATTGCAAAGCATGAGAGATTATTGTATGTCCCAAAAGTACACTGAATCACGACACATTAATTTCATATACACATGTATACAAAAAGCAATATTTTTTTCACTGCAGCTGACTTTTATGAGCATGTATTCAGAACTCAAATTTCAAACCAAACATTTTGAATCTGCCAATGCTTGTTTTGACCAGACTAGTAAAAAATCACAATGACTTGTTTTTATATAACACTTCATACCACACTTTTTGTTTCCAAGTGCTGTAAATAACATATTTTATAGTTACTCAATTTAATGGCACTTACTGGCACATGCATCAAGAAAAGCTTTTGCGAGTCCTTAATTGCGAATATTAAGGAATCGCAATTAAGGACTCGCAAAAGCCTATGCATGTAGGAATCGCTATTAAAATAGCGATTCCTTAACATTCATTAATTGCGACTCACAAATTGCGAGTCTCAATTAATGAATGGCTTCCCATTCATTCCTATGGGCCTCCAGGCCCATAGGAATGCATTGGAGATTGCGGGAGCAATTTGCGAGTACCCGTAGGTACTCGCAAATTGCTCCCGCAATTTCTAGGGTGTCAAAATGACACCCTATTGCACCCATGTATTTGAACTCTGCACACATGTTGCATACACACATGCTCTAAGGGCATGTGTGTGCGCAACATGAAACTTAGAAAAATGCAAATAAGTGCATTTGTCTAAGTTTTAGCAAATTACCATGAAGTCCAGCTTCATGGTAATTTGCTCCCGCTAATAGCGAAATCGCTATTTTTTAAACTTTAATGCATTGCATTTAAGGAATCTCAAATAGGGATTCCTTAAATGCAATCGCTATTTAAGGAATCGCTATTTTGCATCCCAAATGCAAAAATACCGGTCGCAAAGGGGCAGATTCTGAGAATCTGCCCGTTTGCGACCGGTTTTGTGGTTGATGCATGTGCCTGTTAGTTACTGACTGGAAAAGGATGGAAAGCTAAGTTTGCCTTATTGGGATTCGAAATTGTGTCCTTCAGAACACAGTGGATGTCAGGAGTGAGCGTTAACTTGCTGGGCCCCCTAGCCAGACTGCCCCCCCCCCAAGACCTAGGTCCATCATGGCAGCCTCACATCAAAACAAGGCACTTCATCTTATTTTGAGAAGCAATTATAATTCCCCCTCTATTACTATGTAATTATTTTTTAATATAAGAAATTGTTGTCTATTTTGATTACTTGCCCAAGAGATAAAAATAATCGCATCCATGAAACTGTTGCTCAAGTCTGCACCCAAGTGGATTATATCTTGCACAAAGATAATGTTAACCCAGTACAGCAATCAGATGGAACAAATGTTCCTGTGGTAGGGGGGAGGGCGGTTAAAGCTTGGTGTTTTAATATGAAACTGGTGAGGTTTTAATGTTTTTCAGGCATTGAAGGGCCATGGGTAAAAATAATATTTGTTGATTTTAAATGCTTTTATGTGGGCGGGTAAAGTATTTGAGTGTATTAGGAACAAGCATGTTTTTATTGTAAAAGTATATGTTTTTAAGTACGATTTGTGATTTCTGTATTACGTGTGTATATGAATTGTTTGTAATGCCTTTTTAGGTATGATATCAAACTGTTAATAAACTGAAACTGAAACCGAGAAGCATTGTCTACCCACTATTCATAGAATTCCTGAATATTTTGATCCCCCACAGATATGACAATGTCAATTGTATGTGAGTGACTATAAATACAGGATTACATTTGCTATGGATAGTAACTAGAGTAGGAACCAGGTGCAAATTGGTCTAGGTTAATTGAGTTACACTGGCTGTCAGTTTCAGGCGGACAAACACAAGGTCAGTGGTATGGATAGCTGTGTGTGTAGGACCTACCACCATTTGTGCAAGACAAAAAGTTCCAGGAGGTTTTGTAAAATCAGTGGCTAATGCATTTTCCTGATTATCCACCTGATTAAACTCACATACAACAATGGTCTTGAAGAACAATTTGTCAATGATGTCAAATACTCTATCCAATCATTCATGCGTGGACCCTGACTGCAGAGATTTTACTGTGAAAATGAACGCAAGAGAAATCTGATCACGAGAGGACTAGAAATCTGGATATATATATATATACTGTTCTTTAAAAATCATGTCCACTCTTTCACCCTCTTGGGCACTCCCGTCACTATGAAAGATCTTGTGCTCCTCAGGCATTAAAGTAGCAAGATTGAGGCCTGCCATATATTGGAGCCATGTTCCATTGCCAGAGAGGCGACTGCATATGTTTTCTACTAAACTATTATAAACTTCCTGAAAATCCCCAGGAGGAGAGAATGTGTTCAACAGGCTGTGGGAAAGATCACCCAACTTCTTGCCTCCACCAGTTATAGAGAAAAGCTCTTCAGAACTAAAGGGCCTCTCTTCCTTGAAGGTCCAAATCCCTGCCAGCTACACGGGTGGAAAAGCACATTTGGCTGCGGACAAATAATTTAGAAATATCTGTTCTTCTTGATGCAAGTGAGAAGCAAACCTTTAAGATTAAGTAGACTGACCAGCAAATAATAATTTGGGAAGGCCTGAGGTCACATCAGTTAAAGGAAGACTGTCTCACAGTCTGAGAAGACGGGTATGACTTTGCTGCACCATTGGCATGGTCGCACTGAGGCTGGTAGTACAAAACAGTCAACTGGTCATGCGTATGCCACCCCTCCAATAGAGGATACTATACTTTGGAATGCGTGACATCCGTCAGTCTCAAATTGGTGGCTCTTTAAATTAAATAGCTTTTTTTGTGTCGGCCCTTCTGTGCCTGAAATGTGAAGCTTAATCCTTTCAAGGAAATTGACAGGAACAGGCTGAAACCTTACAAAAGCTTGGCTTAGGGGGCGGAACGCTAAGCCCCAATGATCAAAACATGAATAAAATGGAAAGTATATTTAACAAATACAACTCTTGAACCAGAATTGATGCTGAGGGAATCAGGAGGGAAAGAATAGAGGGAGCATGACAGACGTCCATGGAACACAATAGCTGTTATTCTGCTTATATACCTTTAGCACCAGGTACAACCCAGGCCTTTCTCACTTTTGTGTTAGTGCCCAAATCCTCCACCAGGAAAAAAAGCATGTGCACATGACAATGCCCTCACAGAATAATAATGGTCAATATAAATTGAACAACTTATGTACCCAATTGACATTGGACCAATTATACATGGTAGCATAGCAAACAAAATGTTTGATTGCTAGACATAATTAACATGAATTCTTATGAAGACATAATCAGTTTCAGTGCACAAAATCTACAGGTAATCATGGTAAGTCACTAATCGTTACATTCCAATAATCTTGTATATATTGTTACACCTAACTTTAAAGAATAGGTGGAAATTATGGGGTAATATGAAGCCCACTTAACGTTATTCGACCAATGGGGCTACATTTACCACATTTATAATTGTACACTGGAGACATTTCAAGAAAATTGACAGCTGTATGGTACCTGACAAAAACAGCTTTGCCAGAAGAGAGTTGGTTTAAAATCACATAATTACAGGATGTGCATACTGTTTAGGCGAACTTAGGTAAGAATTGCGTTCACTTCTTTGAAAGTAGTTAGACCTTTGTTAATTGTGTCACATCACTTGATCTATATACACTCCATTTTGTTTAGTATCAGTTGAAGGTCCTCTCCTTTAGGGTGTTTTTTGTCAACATATTCTGTAATTTGACAGCAAATGTCGTTCTTAGAGTAATTAGCTGTTGCAAAATTGACAGTGGAGGCTGATAATCTTTAAACGTGGTTGGGCATAACACTTGCCAGTAGTTAACCCCATTTTTTCTCAAGCTGCTTTCAGAGTTACCCCAATTGTCAAAAATTACCTTCATTGGGCCCATGCCAACATCTTGTTATGGGTACCCCCATGAAAATAATTACACACAATATTCCAGTACCGGAATTTTGCCTTTGATATTGCCCAAAAACCATGGATGGCTCGTAAGTGAACAATTGCCTCCAGTATTTCAGAGGCAGAATTTTATCATGGTTTGCTTTCCCCAACCCACCTCTCTGCCCCAATGAGCCATGGCTGCCATCTCTAAGGCAAAGAATGTGTCTCCAGTATACCAGTACCAGCATTGTGCCATAGGTGTCCCTTCATGTATTTCCGGGTCTGCATTTTGTCTTGTGTGCCCCACATTATGCCAAGAATTACCTCCACAGTTCCATAGAAAGCATCTTACCACGGGTGCTCCCATGCCAAGAATTTCCTCCAGTACACAAGCACTAGTGTTTTTTTTCTACAGGGGCCATGCCAAGAATAACTTCTAGCATGTCCAACCTGCATTTTGCCATTGGTGCTCTTTCTTATGGCAAGAATTATATCCAATATGCCAACAGCAGCTTGTTACCTTGGGTGTCATCATAAGCTTAGATTTTTATTGAGTATGCCAAGGCCAGTAGCAGACTCACAATCGTAAAAATACAAACAAACACACTCTTACTCGCTCACACTCCCACTCATACTCGATGCCTCTCACAATCACTCTCACTTTCTATTCCCACCCTCACTGTGATTCACACCATATCACTCATACTCCCTTCCACTCATAGTTACTCACAAACATACTCATACTCGCTGGTTCTCACCCTCACTTACAAACACACACTCACCCTTTTACACTCACTGACTCTGGGCCCTTGTCTTACTCCACCTGCTTCATCATTGATAGCTACTTACCTAATATCCTTCCATGTCCTCTTACAATCTCCAATCACTCACTCAACCAATTTGTTGCACTAAATTGCACTTATTCATGCACTCCCTAAAACTCATATTTCCACTCCCTTTCACTATCATTGGCACTCTCAAACACATTTACACACACTCTAACTCAATCATAGTTATTGTCAATCACTCACAAACACACTCACGTGTACACACGTGCGCAGAGAAACAACATTTATGTGTACTTATAGATGGTAACTCAGAGGTTCCATGGCAGCAGCAAAGTAGGAGTCTGGTGGTGGACATTAGAACCAGCAAGCCATGGTTCCCAATGAATAGCTAGGCAGAGCAGCATAATAAAGGGAAGAACCACCTAAATCCCGTTCCCAGTTTCTTATCAGGACTGGAAGCACATCCTTATAAGAAGCTGGGACAGAGCTATGGATCCTGCCCCCTGCTGCTCTCAGTGTGGCTTGTCATTGACCTCAGAGATGCATTGATGTGCACAATGATAGCTACACTTTAGTAGATATACTGTGCTGCCTGAGGAATGTACATTATGCCTGCTAAATAAAATCTATTTTGCCTGTGTGAGGGGATCCTAGTTGAACTATGTCCCTCACTAGCGTAATCCAGACATACATCTGCGGAATGCTGTATTTTAAAACAACATTGTGCCTGAGCTCCCTCAGCCCTCCCCCTCCAGTCATCGGGAGCCTGATGAGGAGGCCGAGAGGACGGACCTGCAAACTCACAGGGTTCATGAATACACGAAGCTCGGGTTTTCATGAAGGCTGTTCAGTTAAATCTTTGCAGCAGAGGCAAAGGGCAGAAAGTAGTGTCTTAGAGGAGACAAGGCTATATCTCTTAGCCCATGATAAGGACCCACTGCTGTAAATGGCAGACCAAGGGTGCAGTAGCCCCCTTACATCTAATCCTGCTTCTGTGTTGGCTCAGCCTTACCTTCATTTTTTGAGTGCTCTAAACTACGTATATTACTAACCTTCAGCGGGACCCAATAGCATGGACTTCATTGCAGGACTTGCAATTTGAAAAAGTCTCAACGTATGTCGTTTGTTATTATTCAGATTATTTTGTTTTACCTGTGAAAGGGCGGGCAGCACCTTTGCACACTTATAGTGGCCTGCAGTTATACAATGACTGCAAAGATCTGTAATCTTATGAGTTTTTGGTCTCTCTATGCCTGTGTGTGCAACATTGTCCCTTAAATTAGGACCTCTTTTAAAGGCAAACCTAGGCCCATTTGTCAATTTCACTCATATCATGTTTTCAGTCCTCCTCTTTGGTTGCGGTGAAAGTGAAGTCTCACGAGGCAATACTATTCTTGTAACCCGTTGCTAAAAGCTTTAAGCTCAAAACTTGGCATCCGATGTGGCCTGCGATGGGAACCTAATCGCAGGCCACATCGGATGCCAATCATCGTCCTGCCGAGACTCCTTTGAGCTCGTACCTACAAACGGACAGCCATTGCCGCTGCCGCCCGCCGTCTGCTCCTGACGCGTATTAACCTCTTCCCTACTGAGCCAACTATCCCAGCTCAGTTTCCAAACACAAGAAATAGCCATCTTTGCTGCCGCCCATTTCCCACGCGGACGATCGCGTCTGACCCCCCAATCGGAACACTATTCATGTTGTTCCAACGGCATTGTAATTTATACCAGGCAACTTCTTCTTAAATTTCAGTCCTGATGATGATCCCACTGCACTAGGAGCTAGGGATCGAAACGTCGTCGACTTTCTAGAACAGTACCACATTTTATCCACTGTGAAAATGTTTTGTGGTTTCTGCTGGGCTGTGCTTACTTAAGTCGATTATTGTATTGTAAGCCCCCTTCTTTGCTCCCAAAGCCTTTTGCCTGCCATTTCTTTCTACTTTAATCTGACTTCCTTTCTCTTTTTGAAAACTTGGTACAGGATTGTGCCCTTGTTTCATTACTCTTCATTTCCTTATTTCAACTTTTTCAAAATTTTAGAATAAATGTTCCTTTGTCCGGCTGGACTCAGGAGGAATACACATAGGTCTCATTGAAGTCTATGCTGCAACAGTTTTCCTTAATTTAGATTATGCTAAGGACCACTTCCAGTCTTGAGCAGTGCCTGGAAACGGGAGTGCTCACAAAATGTTGTAATATATTTTTTTCAGTTTTATATAGCGCGAACATGACCCAAAGGTATTGGAGCGCTTTACAGGAGCATCTTTTACATTACACAAGCACACATTCATTTTTGTAAGCACAGGGAGATTTCGTGATTTGCCCAGAATCACAAGATGTTGAGCAGACATCAAGAATTGAACCTGGTTTCCTAACTCTACAATCATCAGCTCTGGCTGTTGTGCCACATCCTTGCCCCTAAACAAGATATCAGAAAAAGAAGTTCCACAAAACATGCTTTCTGAAACAATTAAAAAACCCATGATTATCTGGAGTATGGCCAGGTGTTGCCTTGTCAGTAGGAGGCCAGCCACAGTTTTCCAGGAAGGCCTAGGGTACATTTACATCATACACATGTGATATAAGTGAGTCAAGAGGATATATACATCTTTATTCTCTAGCAGCATCAAGAGTCAATTTGTTAGCATAGTTGGCTTATAAAGAAAATCGCCTTCCAAAGCTTCAGAAATAGCTGCACAAGAAAACATTTAAATTTGGTCTATGAAAGAAGCGAGGACAGATGGTAGGCATACTTGACAATATTTGTTATATTAGGTTTCTGGACTCTGCTCTAGGGATTGGAACATGTTAAAAAAGCACCAGCGAGGCTTTAAAAAAATAATACAAAAAGCTCTTCACTCTTACCTGCCAGAGAATGGAATCTTCAGGAAGGATACAACCGTTGTAAACTCCTTGCAGCGAAACGTATTTCCGATGTTAAAAGCAACATGGGGCGCAACTAGACCTGAACTTCCGGGGGGGGGGGGGAGGGGGCAAAGACTCCCAGCCAGGCTGGCCCTTACACTGATCGCTTAAGCACATGTTGCAGCAGAAGGCCACATTTCCGGATTTAGACGTCACATGGATCGAGGAGAGCTCCAGTGGGCAGTCTCCCCTGTGAGCGGTCCCATTTCAATCTCTGCCCCCCCTGCAAGTTTCAACAGCAGCTAGGGCCGTGGCATCTGATTGCATTGCTGAACACTGATAATCCGTAGTCTTCCTTTGTCACTCACCTCCACACAGACATGGCTGAAGAGCATGGGTACTGAGGCAAGACACAACAGTAAGATATGTTATGGACACAGATTTTATCATGTGTGAATTGACAGTATCTGAATTGGTGGCGGCAGCCATGTCAAAGGCCTTAAAAAACATACAGGACCTCCTGTCTGACCAGTTTTGACCTGCAAAGGGTCGCAGTTCGGACACACCCTGTGGGTGCAGGCGGATCCCCAAAGTGTGGATCAGAGTTAAGAGAAATCCGGAACAAAGGCATACTCTGTTGACAAGTTGCAGTTGCGAAGACCAGAGGGATGAGGTAGCTGCTGGGCCCAGTGGTGTATTTTGACCAGAGAAGGGTGCCACCCATAAAGGGGCTTCTGACTAAGACCTGGGGATACAATTGCCTTCACATCAGGTGCGCAACGCCCATAGGGCTCAAAAGGCTTCAGCGCCCTCACCCCCCTAGCCCCCAAACCCACCCGTAGTGTGTGTCAGCCCTGACTGAGACGGTTTCCCGGGCACACACACACACACAGACAGTTTTGGAGCTGCCAGCCGCACCCGAGTACTTCACAGGTCTTTAAAAGACCATTTACACGTTAATGAGTCTTTGTTGTTTTTCACTCCTTCTTAGAGCCCCTGAATCTCCACTCTTCCTATTGCTGGAAGAATTAGCACCCCTCCCACTCCCCACCACCTCAGAAATCGTTGCGCCTCTGGCCTTTAAAGACCTGTGTCTCCAGACACTCTCAGCCGAGCCCCCAGCAGCTGGAGCTGCAGCAGCCCGGGCCGAGATACAGGATTGGCGCCTGAAAGCAACAATAGACGGTGAAGTACACGCCCCCCCTGGAGGGATGCTACGCCCCCCCAGGGGGACACACCCCACAGTTTGAAGAGCTATGCTACATACGATTGTGCAGCTGGAATTGTTTGGGAGGTCATTTATAATTACATTTTCTATCAAAGGTATTCGCCACCTTTTAGAGTTCTGAATAAAAAATGCCTATGTTTTACATTGCGGCGGGTGGCATTGCGTCAGGTGCTGCTGGCTGCAGCACCCGCCGCAATGGAAAATAGGGACACCTGACAAATCCCTGCACTACGTGGCAGGCACCACAGTGCAGGTATGTATATGGTGCCCCCAGTGCCCATGTATGAGCCCCATGGGGAAAGGGGGCCCACTATGGGCCCCCAAGTCCATTTCAGCCAGCAGTTTCACGGCGGGTTGACTGCCGCCGAACGACCGGCGAAAAGGGATATTGTAATCCCCATGCTATTCTAGGGATAGAGAGCGGTGCACCAAGCAATTAGACTCATTCCGACTCTCGGCCCTGTGGCGGTCGATCATTCTGATCACCACACATCCGCCCACCATTTTAATATGGCGAGAGGTAAACTTAGTTACGATGGGTTGGAGACCACTACAGACAGCCTGACGGTGGCGATCTCCTGCCATCGTATTCAGGTCCTTAATATTCACCTGTAGTAGTACTTCTATGAACACCTGAAGATTTACTACTTTTATATATTCACAAACATTCTGAGGATCACGTTTGAAAAACTGTACTATGTGGAAGTTTCTAGGCAATGTACTGAGAATGTCAGGTAGCAGATTCCCTAATGCTTTTTGTTCTTCACATGAAAAGCATTTACCTTTAGAAAAATCCCTTCTTCCACACCCACTCCATGTTCTGGTTGATGATTTCAGTTTTTCGCCATGAAAGGAGAGTTTTTACAGCATTAGTGGCAGAGAAATCTGTTATAGTTAAACCATTTGCATCTGTCAGGAATCCTTCTTTGAATTCCTGACTGTTAAAAATAATGCTTTTTTTGACTGTCGAAAACGGTGTTCTGGCCTTAGTATGAAAAGTATTTCATTTGATACCTTTAGGGGATTATTACAATGTCGGGCGAATGTGAGAATCGAAACCGAATGACCTCCAGTCGGCGGTCCCGACTGCAGCATTACAATGCGACCACACATGTTGCGGTCACATGCTCCCATTTCTCTATGGGAGCTTATGCTGCGGCTGGAAACAGGCCGCAGCACACGCCCCATAGAGAAATGTGAGAATATTGCCTCATAGGTTGACCTCAGGCCAGTAATTGAGGGAAGGCAGCAGTCCTTCACTCGTCTCAGAGTGGGATGGGGTCAGTGAGACCCTGTTCTGTGACGAGGGGTCGCTGATTGACACCCTGCCCTTGGCACTTCAGGGCTTAAAATTCTGAGGCAATCAATGACGCCCTCCCTCACCACCCCCACCCCCACAAGGGGGAGAGCCCGAGGCACTTTTGCCAGGCTGAGTCCACGTCCACAGGTCTGCGAAATCCTCAGCTCAGGCAGCCAGGAGCATGTGCATTTACCGCATGTCTAGCTTCTGGCTGCCTGACCTGAATCAGATGAGTGTCTTCAGGCTGACACTCTTCTTGTCTGAAAAATGGTGGGGGTTGTGTCCCCTCAGCCCATACAGATGTGTTGTTGTGCAAAATAAATAGGCCCTGGTAAAGGTAAAGTTGATTGTCATGTATGGCCAGGTCAAAGATGCAAAAAATCAGTTTTAAAAAACATATTATGCAAATTGGTTTAAAAATGTATTTCAAAGGGCGTATTGTGTTTTCCCCATAGATGTTATAGTTTTCCGAGCTCAAGGCTTTTCATTTGCTTATTTCAACGTAACTGTAATTCAAACCAAACTTTTCAAACTGCCATCTCTTCTTCCTTTAGCACGTATATAGGCACACTTATCTTTGTTTCCTTCAGGTTGGCTTTAGTTAAACGTGAGCAAACATATGTCTAGAGTAAGCACAGAGGCGTGTGACAAGCAGTAAGAAAATTAGTTGCCATAATATTAGGTCGAGCATTCAAGACCTCTTGTATATACTTTAGTATATACTTATATGTGTATGTACTTTTTGGTCTCTGGAGATCAGCCCTAGGAGGACTTGTCTGCTTCCGCTTAGGGGCTTTTTTTCTGTTCATCTCCCTCTGGTTTAACTGCCTTGATAGAAAACGACCAGTAGAGGTCAGTAAAATACCAGAATTACTTTCTGCTTCTTCAACTGCCTCTATTTAACTGTCTTTAGAGAAAATGACTAGTAGAGGTCAGTAAAATACCAGAATTGCTTTCTGCTGAGGGACTTTCTTTTTAGGTCGAGCATTCGAGACCTCTTGTAAATACTTTAGTATATACTTATACGTGTATGTACTTTGTGGGCTCTGGAGATCAGCCCTGGGACTTGTCTGCTCCTCCGGTTTTTTTTCTGTTCAACAGCCTGTATTTCACTGTCTTGATAGAAAACGACCAGCAGAGGTCAGTAAAATACCAGAATTGCTTTAGCATTCTCTAGATTCCAGTCCATAGAAATTGTCTTCCACGAGCACCCGTAGACAATGTTTTCAGTGATATGACCACTGAAGGCCCTGATTTTATATTAAAAACAGAGCTTTGGACTATACCATTTCCCGCTGGAAGGCAATATTTCTCTCCATGTGTTCCAATACCTGGCGTGTCACGCAGTTTGGTGTTTACTTCCCCTCCATGTTAAAGAACAGTAGATGTTTCAGCACCCAGGCTGATGTGCTGCGTAATTAAATACATATAAGATCCCAAAGGCGAGACCGATTGTGTTGCAAATGTTTTTTTTAAGTAAGCAGTGTGCTAAACCTATTTAAAAAATGTTGTTATCTGTACAGCGAGAGAACATTAGCATCCCTGTATGTTGCAAGCAAGAAAAAGTGTCACGACTGGGGGAAATACATTCTCTCTACAATTCTAACTTTGGCGCATTTATATGATTGCAGCTGCCACATTCCTCTGACGAGACTTGAAGTTTATCAGCGGGAGCAGCATCTCCCCCACTGCTTGTGACAAGAATTCCGTGCTCTTACTGTACGAGTCTGAAATGATTTTAATTAAAGCATCCTTTTAGAAGAAAGAAATTAGCAGGGGTGCACAGCCTGAAGTAACTTCCACATCACGTCCATGGCAACAGGTTGCATCGTGCTACAGAAGTGTGTTTATGTAAATCTTTCTAGCTCCTAGCAAAGCGCTTTTGTTCGCTCTTCGTCCATGGTGTTCAAAACGACTATTGTGCCCTCCATTTTCCGTCTTACTGCTCCGTTTGCCTTTTTCTACTTGAATTCAGACGCATTTCTTTGTGCCAGGTTCTTGGTCTCTATAATGGTCCCTGTCGGTGCTTTAAGTGGGCCGGGTCCGGCCGGTGCTCAGCACTGGCAGTTCTAGCAAGCAGGTGCCGAAACGGGTCCCTATCAGGCTCTACATTTTTACCCTCACCCTCAGGAAGCAAAAAAAAAAATCTTACCTCTGCAGCAGTGCCACCCTCCACTGCCTGTGATGTCACTTCAAAGAGACTGCTATAGTTATTTCATAGTCTCCTTTTAGAACTGAAGCACTATCAGTATTCTATACAAACAAAGTCATAGTTGTTGTTTATTTATCTCATGCAACTAACAACCATTGACAAAGGCAACAGCCCTGGCTTGTTGTAGGTGTAATGTTACTTATTGTATTGTATATTTGGATGCAGTAACAGGAGCAGCAAAATGCCAGCCAGGTTGCACACTATGCTAAAAACAGATTTTCGGTTACTGTGTTTTTTAACCACGCCCTTAATTACATCAGCCACACCCCTTTGAGAGACCCCGCAGTTTTTTTTAACCCACTTAAAGCCCTGTCTCATTTTTTATGTCAATGCAATTACTCAGCCTAAAGTATTTATCACTGACAGAAACTAAACCAAACAAGCATTTGCAATGCAATAGGTCTCGCATTTGCAAGAGTTGGGGCTATGGGCGTTGTAAAGGGCAATGTCTTTTACCCATGTATTTTTGTTTTGAGTGTTGTGGCTGTATGTGGTGTACTGTAATTGTAACTGCATTTATAGCTCTAACAAGCCGAAGATGAGTCAGCAGTGCGCTGAGAAAAGAAGGACTCAGGACGTGTTTGTTATTTAAAAGGGTGAAAGTGACTGCGTTATGAGCCTTCCATTCGAACCAGTGACACAGGCCAGCCGGAAAAAAACACATGCGAAGCAACAACTTAACAGCCTGAAAATTAAAATCAATTACAACAGCTTTTAAAATAAATCTATTTACAACCAGATTGGGTAACTTGACAGAACTTGGGTCAGCGTACATACAAAAAAGTCCATCTCAGAGTATTTCCGCTGGAAAACCGACTCCACGGGAGGTACACAAACATGCTGGAGAGCCTAAAGCAAATAAAGACAGCAAACAGAAAGTAGGCTAAGCTGAGGGAAAACACCACAATGGCAACAGTAAACAATGGATGGAAGGCAGTCTTGGGCAAGCTTTCATCAGGTCGTAAATATGTCTTAGGAAAGGCTTGGACTTAATAAGGGGTTTGATTTTCAGACCCTTTTCTGGTACTAGTTTATTTACCCTCGAGGGCACACCTGTAGAATAGACGAAATAAGGTTCGCCCGCTCATAATCTTGGCACGTGCTGCTGCGAGGCACAGTTCCTTGATAGGCAAGGGGTGGTGTTGGTTTAAAATCTGTCCGGTGGATGTAAGTGATTGTGAACAGAAGACAAACTCCCAACGTTTGTAGAACGGAAGTGCTATGTGGAGCTGAGTGCCAATAGAGGGGGCACAGTGGGGCGGTGCCAGCCAGAGATATGTATGTCGCTGTCGAACAGAGCGGGACTTATGACAGTGAAAGGTGCATTCTGGGTATGTGGATAATGTGTACCTAGAGCCACAGTTTCGGCCAAATAAAAGTACACGTTCTAAAATGAATTCCATGCCATCCTCTGGTAAATGCATGCCCTGTGTTTAAGCAAACTGCAGCAGCCCTGTGGGAAGAGTTGATTCCTTGTAGCGCAATATTGTGCATGCTCAGCATTTGCACTGCAAATAATTCACGAATTCTTCTCGTTCTAAAACAAATGTGTGCGATGAGGTACACAACCCCTTCGTGTTGAAATCGTTCTGTGCCTTGCGTTTCACTTCTCTTGTATGCCAAAACTGTGACCTTCGTCAAAGGCGCTTCGATTTTCGGAGTCACTCGGACACAAGAAACTGTAGTTATTCAGGTGGATGTAAGGGATGGTTACCGGTCTCTCACACACAATGATGTCTTACTCGTGAGCCGAGGCTGTTCACACTGTTTGCTGCTCTTCAACGGAATACCTATTGGGACAACAATGCTATCACCTAGACATTGTGCCCAGCAAATGTACAATACAAATGAAATGCCACACAGCAGCTCTACCTTCAACTAGCTAGATTGACACCCCCAAAACCTTATGGATTCTACTCGCCCACTTGCCACCTCCAGTTGCTGCTCTGGGAAGGGTGGGTCGGGGAGGGGAGGGGCTCTCGCAGCACTGAGCTCTGGGGAGTCATTCTATACTGCGGCTTGTGTTTGGCTGTGGGAGTCACTTCAAATTGCAGCCTATCTGTTCTGTGCACTCTGGAGACACACAAAGCGAGCTCGTCGTTCCCATCCCATCACGCCTGATCCCTCGGCACTTACAAACCGTCCAAGTGCTGTAAAGCACTATAAAAGCGCCAGCATGATATAATAGCATCTACAAAGCGCTGCGAGAGGCGAGGACCTCACAAAAGCACCACCATCACTTACAACGATACATCAACTTTGATGAGCCCCATCTCAATCATCAACAAGCACTGGTGTTGATAGTTAAGTGCTGCTGCTGAGCACCGGAAACCACCGGTTCAAATTAAGCACTGACTGACGTGCTCCCATTCCGGCTCAGTTCATCTGCCCTGCATGGGATCGTTTCTCTGCTGGAATTGGGAGCTTTTGGAAACAGGCTACATGCCAATATCAAACTGTATATATAAAAGAAAGTGACGTACTGCCTGGCACGTTGGAGCTGAAGCAGTTTCTGTATTACACTCCTGGCGCCGCCTCTGACTCTACCTGGCTCTGAGGCAGACCCCATTCCTGGACGGTTACCATTCCTCAGCGAATGAAAGATGTACGGAAGGTATTGTGAGAGGAGCTCCTAGTGCCGCAGGGTTAGGACATCTACACGTCCGAGGCTGGAAGTAAGAATGTCACAGGCTTGATTTCAGAGAACCCCTACTGGGAAATGACGCTCGGTAGGCAATAAAAGCTTCACGTTAGGCGGCAGCGGAGAGACGCGGAACTTGCGAAGAGAAAAGGGGACGTTACGCAGTAAAGAAAGAATGCGCCCCTCTCTGTATGACACGAACCAGTAATAGAAAAGAACAAGACAAATCTACACGTTTCCAGCTCAGTGGCTCACTTCAAGCCAAGAATACACTGTTTTCACGGTCATCGTTCAGGATGGTGTGTATTTTCCAGGGAAAGCCTGGCCGTAATATCTAGGAGAACAAATACATGATCCCCACATACTCAGAACAAGCCGGAAGTCAGGCGCCCTTGCCCGGGACGTGGGCGGGGCCTGCTCCGGCATGAAGAGAAGCCGGCGTGCCGTGCTAACGCGAGGCTCCCATGCTGGAGGGAGAGCCCCGCGGTGGCGGACGGAGTGGAGAGAAGCCCCGGGTCACAGGAGAGGGCCCGGGTGAAGAGTGCAGCGGCCGAGGCTGCCCAAGGCAGCGCGGGGCTCCCAGGAGGGCAGGGAAGCCCTGCAAGAGAAGTGCTGCAGCCGCGAGGAGGAGCCCCCCCCAGAAGAGCAGCCTGGTGAGTGAAGAAGGGCTGGGGGGCTCCGTGTGGGCTATTGTTGGTGCCTGATCGAGGCACAGTGTTCTTTTGGCATTCTGAGCGGCCCGTCTTGCAGCAGACCGCTCCAACGGGGCTGGCATGTGGTCGGAAGGGGGACAGGAGATGTGCACATCGCGTGTGTGGAGTGCAAATTCACGTGCGTGTATACAGGCTCAAATACGCTAAAAGCCTGCGCGTGCCCATCTCCTATCCCACTTCTGAGGCAAGTCAGCAACAATAGATCTCGCTGGCGACAGCGCTTTCGCGCTGTGTTCACCAGGCGAGACCTAAAAAGGGATGGGTGGAATGGCTGAATAAATCCCAGTCACTAATTACTGAAGGTCTCATTAAAGTCCATTAGATGTTTCACTCATTGAGGCACTACATACGGGTAATAGCCATGTTCAAATCAAACGGTGTCCTTCTCCAACAGGAGCAGTCCACCATGAACTGCCAGGGCGCGTTCCCTTTGGACATGAACACAAATAACCACAGACTGCTTTCAGTCTCGTTGGGCATCATCAGTGAGGCGCAGTGGTGTGCCCCCCTTCCAATATACGGAAATGATCCATGTATGCTGTTTGCTTCAGATATTTACTGGTGAGTCACAATACAGTATTTATTCAGTGGTATTTATCAATCCATATCACGTTATTTAGTTCAACATAGGTCTAGAGCTTTCAAATTCTTCATATTCATATCCAAACGTAGATCAAGTCTGTCTGCCTAACCTACAAGCTTCACTTTGATTTTAGTAGAATTGTATCCTTTACCCAGGGAACCTAAGATACAGCTACATTTACTCCTCAATATATATATATATATATATATATATATATATATATATATATATATTACCTACTGGCGGTCGCCAGTAGGTAGTTATAGTTAGGACCCTCTTACCATAGGAAATCCGCAACATTCTATTTTGAATAACTTTGGCGCCGGTCGACAAATCCTCGCCAAATTTTCAAAATAGGTGGGGCGCTGCGCTCCGCTCCTACCCTGAAAGTCTCGGGGGGATTCGTCAAGCGGGGACTGAGATAAAAGGGGGTCCCAAAACGCGTTTTTCCCATGCATTTTTCCATAGGACCTTTAGACACAGCTACAGCCCGAACGGCTGAACAGAGTTAAATGAAATTTGGCAGAGAGGTAGTCCTCAGGTCAAGGAAGTGCCTTTTGTAGGTTTGGTGTAAATCTGTTCAGTAGATTCTGAGAAAATAGCCTTTAAATCAATATATATATCTGAGCCAGCTTACGGTGCGCTTACGGTGCGCTTACCGTACGCGTACGGTGACGTGCGCGAGCGCGATTCTGATTGGCTGATAGATCTTAGTAAACATTCGAATCGGTCGAAACCAGGAAGCGGCGGCCGCCATTTCATGTGTTTCAGTCAGAAAAAAAAAGGGAGATAACTTGAAAAGGGGGCAAGGAAGAGAGTTACAGACCCCCTAACATTTGAAAGGGGGTCAAAGAAGGACAGAAAAGTACAAAAAAAACATTTATTAATTTTAAAAAAAATCGCGGGGTACGCCTACGGTAAGCTTACCGTACGCGTACGGTAGAAAAAAAAAATAAAAAATGAAATGAAATGCAGATTTAAGTGTTTAGATATTAGGGGGCTCTAAAAAGAGCCGTTGTGTTTATGAATTGATTTTTTAGTGGTACCTACAAGTAAGTACCGATGCAGAGTCTAAGGTTCAAGAGGAAGACTCTGTTCCCTTCATCATTGAAGTGCACACCATCTCCTCTATAAATGTCTTGCATGTCGTAACGCAAGTTGTTGTGGTAAATGGAACCCATACCATAGTCTCGGAGGAAAGCAGAAACAGATTTGTTGACGTGCTTTCTTGCTTTGTCAATCTGTGGACAGAAATGATTGGACCAGTTCCATTTTTGCCTTTGGCATATGTTAGAAAACACAAAGGCAGTTTTAGGGAAAAGTGAAAACAGTTGTGCAAAGGTCTCCTTCATAAGCATTTCCAGACCTACCCCAGTCAAAGTTCCTAGGTCATTGCCACCACAGTGCACTATTATGAGGTCAGGGTGTTGGATTTGCATGAAGGATTTCACCAATGGCATCAATTGGTGCCACTTTAACCCTCTCTGACCAATCCATTTAATGTCTACATTTGGCAAAGCAAGGTCTCTCACCATACCTGTTTTCTCTGCATACTTTTCACTCCAGAAGACATAGCTGTGCCCTACAATCCACACTGTGAACATCTTCAAAGGAGAACTGGATGCACTCAGGAGGTGTAATTCAGTAGAATGGTAAAAAGAAATGAAAGACAGTTTGGAAATGGAGGCATACATATATATTTTTTTTTTTTTTAAACTGATTGGCTGTTTCATACCATTCTACAATAAAAACTAGGCTGTATGTGTAAATTTATAGAAGCATGTTTTGTATTGGTACAGAAAAATGTGTTACCAAAGAACAGTACTATGGATTTGCTGTTAGGTTTGAAAAGTCAAGCACTCCTGCTCTTTGGAAATGAAACATTGTTTGGTGAACTTCTGACCTAACTCTACACAGCAGTGTTTCAAGAGCTGTTGCTATGGTAGCAGGCAGAAGTCAAGTTGGGGGAAGGGTACTAGGCAGAAGTCAAGTTGGGGGAAGGGTACTTTTGGAAAAGGGTTGGTTTTCAACCAATAGAAATGTGTGATTACATTTGAAAAAAAGGGGGAAGCACTGAGATTTGAAACTTACATGTATATGTGTGGAACAAGAGAGGGAAAATTTGCCATTATCTGGTTCTGCTGAGAGGAGAGAGGTGTACAGAACAGAGATCCTGGCTCTGATAATCTGCTGTTTGAGTGCCACATTTCTTTCACAACTAACTAATTTTAAAGGTGAGTTTAGAGTTTGAGAGGGGATGTATATGGTAAATTAAGAAATGAATAATAGAATTGGAATTCCTTTTGTTGAAGTTGTGTTTATCATTTTCTGTTTTGGGAGAAATTTAAATGTGAGGAACATGTAAAATAATATAGACTATGTTTTCACGATAAATTAATGTGTACTGGTATAAATAAGGAATACTTTAAGGGTTTGACGTTGCACTCAGTAATGCAAATACATTCAGCATCAGTAAGGCTGGTTGCCCTTGCTGGAGTGTAGTCAGTCACCCAGGCTACACATGTTGCTGGTCTTAGAAAGCTGTTTGGTATTGCTCTGGTGATTTTACATTTGCATTAGATGGAAAGGGGGAGGTATTTTTTTCTGCAGAAGCAGACTCTTAGCACACAGCCAGCTGCATATCCTGTGGAATCATGCATAGTATTCACAACCGAGTGGGGTTTGAGGTTTCAGTCAGTAATGCAAATACATTCAGCATCACTAAGGCTGGTTGCCCTTGCTGGAGTGTAGTCAGTCACCCAGGTTACACATGTTGCTGGTCTGAAAATGTTGTTTGGACATGTGCTTTTTTAAGAATCTGAAAAGTGGATTCATAATGTGTCAGACTGTAAAAGTACTTATCACTTGCCAAAAAAAAGAGTAGTAAGTGTGCTTTGAAATTGGCAAAGAAATTTTGTTTTTTGACTAATATGAAAACATGACTCTGTGTGCAAAGAGGAATTACAGGCAGAGATTTATTGCGTATTGCTCTGGTGATTTTACATTTGCATTAGATGTAAAGGGGGAGCTATTTTTTTGTGCAGAAGCAGACTCTTAGCACACAGCCAGCTGCTTATCCTGTGGAATCATGCACAGTATTCACAACCGAGTGGGGTTTGAGATTGCAGTCAGTAATGCAAATACATTCAGCATCACTAAGGCTGGTTGCCCTTGCTGGAGTGTAGTCAGTCACCCAGGCTACACATGTTGTTGGTCTCAGAAAGCTGTTTGGTATTGCTCTGGTGATTTTACATTTGCATTAGATGGAAAGGGGGAGGTATTTTTTTCTGCAGAAGCAGACTCTTAGCACACAGCCAGCTGCATATCCTGTGGAATCATGCATAGTAATCACAACCGAGTGGGGTTTGAGGTTTCAGTCAGTAATGCAAATACATTCAGCATCACTAAGGCTGGTTGCCCTTGCTGGAGTGTAGTCAGTCACCCAGGTTACACATGTTGCTGGTCTGAAAATGTTGTTTGGACATGTGCTTTTTTAAGAATCTTAAAAGTGGATTCATAATGTGTCAGACTGTAAAAGTACTTATCACTTGCCAAAAAAAAGAGTAGTAAGTGTGCTTTCAAATTGGCAAAGAAATTTGGTTTTGTGACTAATATGAAAACATGACTCTGTGTGCAAATAGGAATTACAGGCAGAGATTTATTGCGTATTGCTCTGGTGATTTTACATTTGCATTAGATGTTAAGGGGGAGCTATTTTTTTATGCAGAAGCAGACTTTTAGCACACACCCAGCTGCTTATCCTGTGGAATCATGCACAGTATTCACAACCGAGTGGGGTTTGAGATTGCAGTCAGTAATGCAAATACATTCAGCATCACTAAGGCTGGTTGCCCTTGCTGGAGTGTAGTCAGTCACCCAGGCTACACATGTTGTTGGTCTCAGAAAGCTGTTTGGTATTGCTCTGGTGATTTTACATTTGCATTAGATGGAAAGGGGGAGGTATTTTTTTCTGCAGAAGCAGACTCTTAGCACACAGCCAGCTGCATATCCTGTGGAATCATGCATAGTAATCACAACTGAGTGGGGTTTGAGGTTGCAGTCAGTAATGCAAATACATTCAGCATCACTAAGGCTGGTTGCCCTTGCTGGAGTGTACTCAGTCACCCAGGTTACACATGTTGCTGGTCTGAAAATGTTGTTTGGACATGTGCTTTTTTAAGAATCTGAAAAGTGGATTTAAAATGTGTCAGACTGTAAAAGTATTTATCACTTGCCAAAAAAAAGAGTAGTAAGTGTGGTTTCAAATTGGCAAAGAAATTACGTTTTCAGACTAATATGAAAACATGACTCTGTGTGCAAATAGGAATTACAGGCAGAGATTTATTGCGTATTGCTCTGGTGATTTTACATTTGCATTAGATGTAAAGGGGGAGCATTTTTTTATGCAGAAGCAGACTCTTAGCACACACCCAGCTGCTTATCCTGTGGAATCATGCACAGTATTCACAACCGAGTGGGGTTTGAGGTTGCACTTAGTAATGCAAATACATTCAGCATCACTAAGGCTGGTTGCCCTTGCTGGAGTGTAGTCAGTCACCCAGGTTACACATGTTGCTGGTCTGAAAAAGCAGTTTGGATATGTGCTTTTTTAAGAATCTGAAAAGTGGATTTAAAATGTGTCAGACTGTAAAAGTATTTATCACTTGCCAAAAAAAAGAGTAGTAAGTGTGGTTTCAAATTGGCAAAGAAATTACGTTTTCAGACTAATATGAAAACATGACTCTGTGTGCAAAGAGGAATTACAGGCAGAGATTTATTGCGTTATGCTCTGGTGATTTAACATTTGCATTAGATGTTAAGGGGGAGCTATTTTTTTATGCAGAAGCAGACTTTTAGCACACACCCAGCTGCTTATCCTGTGGAATCATGCACAGTATTCACAACCGAGTGGGGTTTGAGGTTGCACTTAGTAATGCAAATACATTCAGCATCACTAATGCTGGTTGCCCTTGCTGGAGTGTAGTCAGTCACCCAGGTTACACATGTTGCTGGTCTCAGAAAGCTGTTTGGTATTGCTCTGGTGATTTTACATTTGCATTAGATGGAAAGGGGGTGTTATTTTTTTATGCAGAAGCAGACTCTTAGCACACAACCAGCTGCTTATCCTATGGAATCATGCACAGTATTCACAACCGAGTGGGGTTTGAGGTTGCAGTCAGTAATGCAAATACATTCAGCTTCACTAAGGCTGGTTGCCCTTGCTGGAGTGTACTCAGTCACCCAGGTTACACATGTTGCTGGTCTGAAAATGTTGTTTGGACATGTGCTTTTTTAAAAATCTAAAAAGTGGATTCATAATGTGTCAGACTGTAAAAGTACTTATCATTTGCCAAAAAAAAGAGTAGTAAGTGTGCTTTCAAATTGGCAAAGAAATTTTATTTTTTGACTAATATGAAAACATGACTCTGTGTGCAAAGAGGAATTACAGGCAGAGATTTATTGCGTATTGCTCTGGTGATTTTACATTTGCATTAGATGTAAAGGGGGAGCTATTTTTTTGTGCAGAAGCAGACTCTTAGCACACAGCCAGCTGCTTATCCTGTGGAATCATGCACAGTATTCACAACCGAGTGGGGTTTGAGATTGCAGTCAGTAATGCAAATACATTCAGCATCACTAAGGCTGGTTGCCCTTGCTGGAGTGTAGTCAGTCACCCAGGTTACACATGTTGCTGGTCTGAAAAAGCAGTTTGGACATGTGCTTTTTTACGAATCTGAAAAGTGGATTTAAAATGTGTCAGACTGTAAAAGTATTTATCACTTGCCAAAAAAAAGAGTAGTAAGTGTGGTTTCAAATTGGCAAAGAAATTACGTTTTCAGACTAATATGAAAACATGACTCTGTGTGCAAAGAGCAATTACAGGCAGAGATTTATTGCGTTATGCTCTGGTAATTTTACAGTTGCATTAGTAGGAAAGGGGGAGCTATTTTTTTATGCAGAAGCAGACTTTTAGCACACACCCAGCTGCTTATCCTGTGGAAATATGCACAGTATTCACAACTGAGTGGGGTTTGAGGTTGCACTTAATAATGCAAATAAAAACATGTGAAATAATATGGACTATGTTTTCACCATAAATTAAGGTGTAGTGGTATAAATGAGGAATACTTTTAGGGTTTGAGGTTGCAGTCAGTAATGCAAATACATTGAGCATCAGTAAGGCTGGTTGCCCTTGCTGGAGTGTAGTCAGTCACCCAGGTTACACATGTTGCTGGTCTCAGAAATCTGTTTGGTATTGCTCTGGTGATTTTACATTTGCATTAGATGGAAAGGGGGAGCTATTTTTTTATGCAGAAGCAGACTCTTAGCACACACCCAGCTGCTTATCCTGTGGAATCATGCACAGTATTCACAACCGAGTTGGGTTTGAGGTTGCAGTCAGTAATGCAAATACATTCAGCATCACTAAGGCTGGTTGCTCTTGCTGGAGTGTAGTCAGTCACCCAGGTTACACATGGTGCTGGTCTCAAAAAGCAGTTTGGACATGTGCTTTTATCAGAATCTGAAAAGTGGATTCAAAATGTGTCAGACTGTAAAAGTACTTATTACATGCCAAAAAAGTAGTAGAATGTGTGCTTTCCAATTGGCAAAGAAATTTCGTTTTCTGCCTAATTTCAAAGCATGACTCTGTGTGCACACAGGAATTGTTTTTAGATATTTAATTTGTTAATGTGTTATTGTGATTTTCACTTCTAGGAAAGGGGTACTTAGTATTTTAAGATTTGAAAAGATCATAAAAAATGTAGTAATATATTTAAATATAAAAAAGGATTTTTTTTTTAGTTTTTTTCAGGTATTGCTGAAGAGCAGTGAACAAAATTTAAGATGCCTACAAAATCCAGAGTAACGAAAAACCACAAAAAAAAACTATATTTGAAGACAACTGGAGGACCTAAGTTAGTTGGAGATGCACATGTTGGGAAAAAGAGAAAGTCTTCTGGTAAGCAGACAAAAGATTTTTTAAAGAACATCTTCAAAAAAAGGAAAAATGTACAAAATGTCTGTACTGGAAAGAATGTTTTCAATAGAAAAGAACAGGAAAAAATTGAGAATTTAGTTAATGCAAATATACCTTCTGCAATAACAAAGATTAACTTAAACAGAAAAACAGCGTTTAAAGAGATACGTAGAAAAATGTTTCAGAGAAGAGTTATGTCCAATTTGATAAAGGATGTGAAGAAATGTAAGAAAAAGGCAAAATATTACGAGAGAAAAAAAGAAATTGAAGCCATTGCAGCAAAGGCATTAGAATTAAAAAGGAAACTATTCATTTTCATTTTGAATAGGATGCGTACATTAGATAAAATGGTTAATGTACTGAAATCACAAAGCAAAAGGAAAAGAGTAGTGAAAAGAACAAACTTTTGTAAAGTGTTTTTAGGAGAATGGATGCATAGTTCAAGTAGTGAACCTTTTTTTAATGAAGAGAGTTATTTTCAAAGTAATAGTTTGCTGCATGCAGTTGACACCAGAGGTCGTGCTTACGAAGTGAAAAATGGTTGTATAATGGAGAAGGAGAAAATGGTTCCAAGAGATGAGGTACAAGTGATGGCGGATGAGGCTATGGGGAGACGTCCTAAAGCCCCAGTGTACACTTGGAATTGTAGTAGTATTTGCACTGTGCGTCAGGAATCTATTGATAAATTTTGTGAGTTTCTAAGAGAATATAGTAAAAAAAGTGTAAAACAGAAGATTAAGGTGCTTCAAAGTCTAGATCCATGCAGAGTGAGAGAGAATACTGGTTTGCAGGGTCATTCTCTGGCTTGTCTATCTAAAAAAGTGTGTAAAAGTGTTTTTCATCATTTTAGGATGCTGGCTGTTCATCATACTGAAATGAGAAAGTTTGTGAGATGGTTGTATTTTGCTAAAAGTCCAGCAATAAAGTTAGATGAATTGAATAGGGCTCTGTTCCGTGGATCGGTATCAGATGTAGAGAAGGTTGTTGATGAAATTCAGTTTTGTTACTTTGGTCCTGAACAAGACAGTGCAGAAAAGGACACAGTAAATGAGGAAGAAGTGGAAGAGAATGTAGAACCCTCTGTAAGTAAGACATTTAATGATCACATAACAAAATTTTAAATAATCTCTAATGAAAGACCAAATATTACTTGTATTTGTTGCCGCAGAACTCATTATAGAAAACAAACCAGGTATGTTGATCTCTACAGAAAAAGTGAAAATGAAGATAATTATAAGTGGAAGGATTTTGCCACATATATATTTCTTGAAAATTGTTTTGAATTGGGTGAAGTTCAGCGTATTTGTAAATACTGTTACAACAAATTAGAAGAAAATAGAATGCCGACCATAGCTGTACATAATAATTTAGAATTGGATGCTATTCCTGCCGAACTTTCTGAATTAAATACATATGAGTCTATACTTATTCAATGTGTTCATCCGTTCCAGACCATAGTACGTATGGAGCCCAAAACTGGTAAATTACCTCCTTCAGATTTACTGAGAGGTTTAAAAGGAAGAGTGGTGTATTTGCCCTTGGATTTGAAAAAAAATATGGAAACTATTGATGCAGATACTCTGGAAAGTGAACCATTAGTTATTCTGGTTAATGGTGTACCTACAAAGAATAAGAAGATTTGGCAAGAGCTGGTGGATGTACAAAAAGTACAAAGAGCAAATTTGTATTTGAAAAAAAATAATAAATGGTATGAATCAATTTATATAGAAGAAGAAGAAGAAGAAGATTTACAAGAAGACACAGAAACACCAACTGGTCAAATTGAAAAAGTGGACAAGTCAAAGGAAGAAGAAATTTATGAACATTTTAGCATACATCCTCTTCATTCAAAAGAAGTTATGGGAGACACTATTGATCTGTTTCAGATGAAGAAATCAAAAGGAACTCCCGTGAGTGTATGGGAGGAGAGCTTGGAAGCTCGATGTTTTCCCCAGCTGTTTCCTACAGGAAAAGGAGGAAGATACGATGAACGTCCAGAACAGATTCCAGCTTCTGAGTATCGAACTACAAGACTATATGCAGAAGATCCCAGATTTCGACAAAGTATTCCTTATTTGTTCCATCTTTTATTTGAAAGCGACTTGTCTGCATTGTCTTATGCAGTAAATCACATTTTAAAAAGTGGAGTACATTTACAAAATGTGTCTGCTAAGGATTTTATGGAGAAAGTGCAGCACCGAGATGATCATTTGGAAACACAACTGATCAATATGATGGCTTGTCAGCGTGGGACAAATGAATATTGGTACCGACGCCATGGTGAATTAAAATGCATGTTACGGAATTTAGGAACACCAACATGGTTCCTTACCCTAAGCTGTGCTGAGTACGCTTGGGATGATTTACTGGATTTTCTACGTGAGGCAAATTCAAACATTAAAAACATCGAATACAAGACAGCTGGAGAACTGTGCTCATTGGATCCGGTTAATGTTTGCAGATATTTCAATCATAGATTTGAGGCTATGATGTCCTTCATCTGCAATAAAAAAAATCCACCTCTTGGAGAAGTAGAGGATTTCTTTTGGAGAAAAGAGTACCAGGCAAGAGGTGCTCCTCATATTCATATGCTGTTGTGGATCAAGGATGCCCCAAAGTTTGGAACAGATACTGATGAAGCAGTGTTATCTTTCATTGAAGAATATGCAACATGTGCTATACCAAAAAGCACAGAAGAGAAAAAGTTAAAGGAGCAAGTTTTACGTTTCCAAAGTCATCGGTGTGGAAAATACTGTCGACGGAAATACAAGAGCAAAGATAAATACTACACTAAATGTCGATTTGGATTTCCTAGACCTGTTCTTTCAAATGGAAGAGTGAACAGTTTTATGTCATCTGTGAGACATACTATTACAAGAAAATCACCTAAGAATACCTACAACCTTAAAAGAAAAGAAGAATCAAAAAATATAAATGACTACAACCCAGTCATTTTATCCATGTGGAATGCTAACATGGATATACAGTATGTAGCTGACAATTCCATTGCTGTTGCTCGATATGTAACGTCTTACATTACTAAATCAGAAAAAACTGAATTGAAGGAAATGTGGGAAGAGATTTCTCACGAGAAGACTGTCAGTAAGAAGCTGTACAGTTTCAGTTTAAAGATGTTATCGCATAGAGAAATTGGATCCTACGAATGTTCAGATAGGTTATCTTCTGCAAGTCTCTACTCGAAATCAAGAAGAATAATTTGGGCAAGTTTAGGCCTTGCAGCAATGAGAAATCGGGTACTGAAATCTGTTGGAGACATTGAATATTTGGCCGAGAATGACCCAGAAAGTACAGATATTTTGAAATCAAACATGTTGGACACATATTATCCCAAGAGAAGTCATCATCTGGAGAACATGTGTCTCTATGAAGTGCTGCAGAACTACATTTATTCACGGAAAGCCGCAGAAGACATCAACAATGGAAAATATAAAGTCATTGGTGAGGAAGGATGTTTGGTGAAGCAAACAAAAGGAAGTTTGATAAATCACAGGAGGCTCAGTTGCGACACTACTGAGAAAAAGGAATTTTACAACTTGGCTCTTTTACAGTTGTTTAAACCATGGCGTACAGAGGATGAACTACTGGGAGAATTTCAAAGCTATGAAGATTCCTTTAATGCTTTCAAAGACAGCATACAATGCAGTACATTCACAACTTATGTGCAAATGTTAAATGAAGAAATTGAACAGGAAACTACAATTGCAGCTGAAGTAGCTAGAGACAGTTCTCAAGACAGCCAAAGTTCAGGAACACTCAGTCAAGATCCCCTAGGACAACCAATCGTTGAAAATGAAGCTGCAATAGCCATGAATGAAGTGGAAACGGCTATGAATCAAGCTCAAGAAGAATTTATAGACTTACCAAATTTGGAAAGACAACTGAATGAAGAGCAGCAACAAATTTATGAAGAGATCAGAAACAAAATTGATCACGGATTACTACATGAAAAAAAAGAGTGCTCATGCACATCATTTCATTCAATCAGGATGTATGTAAGCGGACAAGCTGGAACTGGAAAAAGTTTCTTAATAAAAGTCATCAGAAGCTACCTACAGCAAAAAACGGATTCAACTTTGTCTTGTGTGGTTACTGCTCCAACTGGGTTAGCAGCATATAACATAAAAGGAATCACCTTACATCGTTTGCTAATGTTACCAGTGGAGCATGAGAACAAAATACAATACCACAAGCTAACTGGAGAAGCATGCTTGGAAGTTTCAAGAGTATTGAAGAAGATGCAAGTTCTCATTATTGATGAGGTGAGCATGGTATCAAACTTAATGCTTGCCTTTGTGCATTTAAGAATGCAGCAAACTCTAAGGACAGACTATGACGTGTTATTTGGTGGAAAACATGTCATAGTTTTTGGGGATCTTCTACAGCTTACTCCAGTTAAAGGACAACCAGTGTTTAATACTGTGACACATGAAGACACAAAGAAGTCATTGGGAAGCATCGGTAATGCAAATATTTGGTCCTTCTTTGAGTACAAGGAACTTACTACTAATATGAGACAAGCAATCGATGAAGAATATGGAAGTATTCTGAAAGATATCAGAATTCGACTACTCACTGAAGCTGGCACAAAAGCATTACATAGTCGGTTGCTACATAATTTATTTCCAAAGGAAGAAATAGTTGCAGAGAAGATATACAAGAACATTGCAGAAAAGAAAAGTGTCATCTGCTTAATGCCAACTCTACGTGAATGCTCAATATTCAATGAGGAGCTTTTGAAATTGGAAAAGGAAGATATCAGGAAATTGGAAGCAGTGGACAAAATTCAGGATGGAAGAATTACTATCACATTAACAGGCAAACTGAAAAATAAATTGGATTCACTAGAGAAGAACATTTCCAAAACTGCTGGATTAGAAAAAAATCTATATGTTTGCATGAACTGTAGAGTATTTTTAAGGAGAAATTTGGATGTTGAAAAAGGTTTAGTTAATGGAGCTATGGGAAGAGTTGTGGGTTTTATTAATTATCAGAAAAAAGATGGAATTGAATGTTTAAAAATAAAATTTGATCAGATAGAAGAAGTTATAGACATTTGTCGTTGTACAGTTCGCTTTATGCTTGTGAAAGACTTATATGTACAAAGGAAACAGTTTCCGTTTTCTCTAGCATATGCTGTAACTATTCACAAGTCTCAAGGATTGACTGTAGATTGTGCATTTGTAAACATTGGTTCAACTGTGTTCAAAGAAGGTATGGCTTATGTAGCTTTGTCACGAGTGAAAACATTATCTGGCCTATTCATGATAGACTTTGATGATTCAAAAGTTAGTGCAGATACAAACTGTGTAAAGGAGTATAATAGATTAAGAAGAACCTATGCTCCTCATTTAGGTCAGTATCCTGTGTTAGAGAAACGTGTAGTTTCTCGTAAAAGGAGAAATGAGAATATCTGTAATGAGGATGTAGAGAGGAGGAAAAAAAAGAGGAGTGATGTAATTGCAAGCAAAAAGAAAAAGGAAAATGAAGAAGAGGTTGTAGGATGTCATTTTGAAAATAGCTCTGGTGTCAACTGCTACGCTAATGTAGTGCTGAATGTTGCATTTTATCTGGAAAGTTTGCAAAAGCAGATAATAGTAAATCAGAGAAAAAGATTCTGTTCTGAGTTGAGTCTCCTTTTTCAAAAGCTGAGTAATGATAAAACTCAAATAGAAAGTGCTACTGAAATTAGAAAACTTTTAGATGTATGTTCAGGATGTACACAGTTTTCTCAAAATGTACAGCAAGACGCACAGGAATTCTTGTTGTATTTTCTTCAGGTACTGGAAGAAGAAGGGGTTCCCATTGAAAATATGTTTGGTCTGTCTTATAAATGGGAACATAGTTGTGAAAACTGTTTCAATACATGTGGCTCTAATGTTGATTCTGAAAGGTTTATTTATTTAACATTGCCAGAGAGTAAAACAGTCACTTTTGCTAAATTAGTTAAAGATGCTAATCATACCATGGAATGCAGTGAGTGTAAATCTGACATGTTTTCAACGTTAATTTTAAAGGAATACGGACAGTATGTAATTTTAATGATGCAACGATGTAGAGCTGATGGTTCAAAATTGGATACTTTAATAAAGAAGTTTACAGGACAGCAATTATCAATTTCAGGAAAAACTTTTGTAACAGTTGCAATAATTTTCCATGAAGGACCTACTGTTACTTCTGGACATTACACAGTTTATCTTAAATGTGAAAAAGGCTGGACAATGTGTAATGATTCACAATTGATTTTCAAGCAACGTTTGCCTTTTGATTTAGCAAATTCCTATCTAATCTTCCTGAAACCTAAATTTTAGAGAAACTTGGCAAGATCTGTACAAAATAATTTTACCATTTTATTGGATTACTATTAGAATTTTCAAATTTAAAGATTTTTAAAATTATCATTTGGCCTAAAGGAAAGGTAACCAATTGTATTGTGGACTTATATAATTCTTAATTAATGTTTCGGAAAACAACATTTTAGAGAGAATCGGTTACTTCTGTACAATTTAAATTTTTGTATTTTATTGGATTACCGTTGGAAATGTAATCAAAAAAGATTTTTAAAATTACCATTTGGCCTAAAGGAAAGGTATCCAATTGTATTGTGGACTTAATTAAATCCTAATTAATCTTTTGGAAACCAAAATTTTAGAGAGAATCGGTAACATCTGTACAATTTAAATTTTGGAATTTTATTGGATTATTGTTGGAAATTTAATCAAAAATTAATTTCAAAAATTAACATTTGGCCTAAAAGAAAGGAAACTAGATGTATTGTAGATTTATTTGAGATATATTATTTTTGAGATTATGCTTCTGTAAGAAAATTGTCAGACGGTATTTTTTAGAAATAGTTTTTATTAGATGATATTTTTAATGAATAATATTTTGCATTTTGATAATGTTATGTTTAACTGAGAAGAGATTCTGGGCTTTTTTTAAACAATCTTTGAGATTGTTATTTTTTTTTGCCCGCTGTTAAGTGATGAATGCAATTGCTTTCACGATTTATAGTGAAATGCAATATATTCTGAAAACAGCAAAAAAAAGGCAAAAAATTGTTTTTGGAAAATATGTAAATATGTGTACTGTATTATAAAATGTTTTATTAAATATTAATACTTTTTTCTTTTTTTTCAGATTGAGATAGAAAATTTTCGAAAACTTGAACCATTTTTAAAGCAATTAAAATTAAATTTTAATTAATAAATAATTTTTTGAGTGGGTATGGTAAGTCAAAAATTTCATGGTCCCTTTTTTCCACTTCTCCACAATCACATTTTCAGTTTTTCATTGTAGTCTCTCAAGGACCTTGTAATGTGATAATTGATTTTTAGTGTTTTTAAAAAAAATAAAAAAAATAATTACGCGTACCGTACGTGTACGGTAAAAAATAAATAAAAAAAAGTTAAAAAAAATATATAAAAAAAAGTTGAAAGGTAAGGTTGGCTCTTAAAAGAGCCGTTGTGTTCATGCAGGGACAGAGGAAAGAAAGAATGGGAATATTAGTCGGTACGACAAATGTGCTGATCTATTAAATTGTTCACTAGGGCAACACTGGTCTCCCTATGACAAATTAGATCATGACAAGTGGCGCACCGAATTAAAACCCTCGCAAACCGATGGTTGGTTTCCAGAGGACCAGAAAAAGGAGATGCTCCCCCCACAGATGAAGGGCTCAGCTGACCTGCCGAAGATGGACTCGGCCCTGCAGATGATGGACCAGGCTGAGCTGCTGTGGATGTGCTTGGTTGACTTACTGAAGGGTTACCTTCAGTATGTCGAGCATATGTCCTACCGTGTACATCATGAAGGTGTCTCAACATGGTGTGATTCCCGAAGGAATACTTCTTGTTGGGATTCCCTCTTGAAAGTACACGGTCACAAAGCTTACAAGTCACTAAGGGTGCATTTACCTTTTTCTTGCCCTCTGGAAAAGAAAAATACTCCCATATGAAAGAGCTCTTTTGTTTAATCCTTCTCTGCCTCAAGGTAGTGCTGCTAGCCTCACTCTCAGAAGAGGTCTGCTGTTCTGCCATCGTATCACAAAGACAACTCAGCTCCTTCTCCTAAGGGATCACAAGCAGAAATGAGGGGAATGGGTGTGGTGTAGGAGAGTTCTAGAACTGAAAGTACTTTAAACCAATCAAAAGTTTTGTTTCTTGATCACATGACCTACCGTGCGCGTACGTTACGCTTACGGTGCGCTTACGGAGTGCTTACGGCAAAAGAACGCATGCGCGTAAAAAAGACACGCGCGCATGCGCAAAACAGGCACGCCCCTTCACTTCCGCGTAAAATGCGCGTGCAGCGTACGCGTTACGCGCTGCGCACGCGTGACGTACGTCTACGCAAATTGCGTAAATGAACGCAAGCAGCGTAGAAATCTAACGTTATAAAAGCAAGACGTGCGCTTACCGTACGCGCACGTTAAAAAAATACTAAAAAAAAAAAAAAGGGGAAAAAAAACCCACTATGTTATACTAATAAATCTTACCTGTTTAGTTTAAAAAAATGGTAAAAATAAAAAATATATTGTAGAATTTTTAAAATGTAACCATAGTCTTTAAAAAAGGATAGAAAATTAAAATAAAAATATGTAAAAAAAATTGAAAAAAAAAAAAAAAAAAAAAAGGTAAATATAAGAATTAGCATTTAAAAAACCTTGCAAATTCACTGAAAAAAACATGGGTTTCACACACGTTATAGTTAGGAATTAGCATTTAAAAAACCTTAGAAATTCAATGAAAAAACCAAAGGTTTCACACACGTTATAGTTAGGAATTAGCATTTAAAAAACCTTAGAAATTAAATGAAAAAACCAAAGGTTTCACACATGTTATAGTTAGCTGGACATTTCACTCGTAAAAAACCAATGAAATTCCCTCATTATAGTTAGTTCAGCTAACTATAACTCGCGCGCCCGCAATGCACTACTGATGACGTCACATATTACATCACTCATGACATGGTCACTGACATCACTCATGACATCACTGATGACATCTCAAATGACATCACTGATGACATCACTGATGACATCATCCTTGTGATAGAGTGGCAGACCTCCTCTTCCCCTAATATAACCTTTGATACACACATTCAAAAATAGAGACTAAAATTTTCAAAACAATGGACATACCAATACCAGTTACAACAACCTCTTCAGTAATTCTAAGAACCACATACACATCCACTCATTCACCAACAGTCCTATACAGTCACTCATACATGTACTCACTCATCATATGTACTCATACACCTATACATCCTGTTACACAATGCCACTCATCCATAGAGTTACTCACACATACTCACTCATGCTAATAAAGAAACAAACATACATTTATTTGCATATACAGTTATACACACACCACCACACTTACTTCTACGGAAACTTACACATACTTAGTCTTATAAACAGTCACTTATAGAAACACATACTTATTCATACAGGAACTCTTTTAATCTCTCACTCTCACATATACTCACTTATATACACCAATAGTCACATATACTAGTTTAATAGATATGTAGTTACTCATAAAGACACTATTGAGACAGTCATTCACTCACTAACACACCCATACACACACTCATCCACCCATACAGTCCTGCACACATGCTGTCTTCAACACATACAAAGAGTGAATCACTCATTCATGCACCTATGCACTACGTAATACCCCCCACCGAACCATGCAGACACTCAGACTGATACTCAAAAAAACAACTAATAACCTATATAGACACCCATGAAGCTAATCACCAACCCATGCAGCCACTTATACACAAAGTGAGAGACTGATACAGATATTTTCATATTTAAACATTACTCAGTAAGCCATGTATTCACTATGATACACTTAATCAGTCAGTTACACAATACATTCTTCAAAAACAAAGCATCCATTTAGACACTTATATACCCATTTATTCTTCCATTGACCTTGAGATATACATATATAAAACATATTTAATTTTCAGAAAAACACACATTCACTGGATGATGTCATCAGTGATGTCATCAGTGATGTCATTTGAGATGTCATCAGTGATGTCATGAGTGATGTCAGTGACCATGTCATGAGTGATGTAATATGTGACGTCATCAGTAGTGCATTGCGGGCGCGCGAGTTATAGTTAGCTGAACTATCTATAACGGGGGAATTTCATTGGTTTTTTACGAGTGAAATGTCCAGCTAACTATAACATGTGTGAAACCTTTGGTTTTTTCATTTAATATATATATATATATATATATATATATATATATATATATATATATATACATACATACATATATATATATATATATCCAGAACAAGAGAGCACCCATTTAGAAGAGCCACATGCAGGTAGGTTTGAATCTCGTTTTATTCAAGGAAGCTGCAACTCGTAAAACAGGGATTCCCTTCAAAGTATCAAGTGCCTGACGCGTTTCATGCGCTCCTGCATTTCTTCAGAGGCACATAATGAAGTCACTGTATGCAGCCTAGAGTAGTCCTTTAAATATTGCAACCACCTGCCTCAGTGGGTGTCGGCTCGCACTGAGCCTGCTGGTTATCGTAGTGCCTTAATACAACTTCAGCGAGTGGCCGCAATGCAGTGAAGAGTGTCATTAATAAATCCTCAGTGGGTCTGAAAACGATCTCTGCTCACACAAGCTGCACTGTAATTCTTCCAAGAAACGACCTTTCTGCTCATGCTGCTAGCAATGTTTACAGCACACCACTCGATGATGGCAGGGCTCTTCAGACGACCGGGTCAGCCGTTTCACATCCAGAACAAGAGAGCACCCATTTAGAAGAGCCACATGCAGGTAGGTTTAAATCTCGTTTTATTCAAGGAAGCTGCAACTCGTAAAACAGGGATTCCCTTCAAAGTATCAAGTGCCTGACGCGTTTCATGCGCTCCCGCATTTCTTCAGAGGCACATAATGAAGTCACTGTATGCAGCCTAGAGTAGTCCTTTAAATATTGCAACCACCTGCCTCAGTGGGCGTCGGCTCGCGCTGAGCCTGCTGGTTATCGTAGTGCCTTAATACAACTTCAGTGAGTGGCTGCAATGCAGTGAAGAGTGTCATTAATAAATCCTCAGTGGGTCTGAAAACGATCTCTGCTCACACAAGCTGCACTGTCATTTTTCCAAGAAACGACCTTTCTGCTCATGCTGCTAGCAATGTTTACAGCACACCACTCGAGGTAAAATGTACCGTACGCGCACGCTGCCGTGCGCGAGCGCGATTCTGATTGGTTGTTAGATCTTAGTAAACATTCGAATCGGTCGAAACCAGGAAGTGTCAGCCGCCATTTTGTCTCTCGCAGTCTGAGGGGGTGAAAAACAAAGGTGGAGAACGTGAAAAGGGGGCAGGGTGGACAGTTCCTGACCCCCTAGCCTTTGTCAGGGGGTCCCAGAAGGACCCCCAAGGCCCAAAATTTCTTTTAATATTTTTTTGAAAAATCGCGCAGTGCTCGTAGCGTGCGCGTACGGTAGAAACGGAAAAATTCCGCGAACTGCGCAACGTGGGCGCTGTGTGCGTGAAGCGCACCGCGTGCCCACAGCGCGCGCACGGTGCGCGAAGCACGGTGAAAAACCTTAAAAAAATAAATACATAACTTAGCATTTAAAAAACCGTACAAATTCACTGAAAAAAACATAGGTTTCACACACGTTATAGTTAGGAATTAGCATTTAAAAAACCTTGCAAATTCACTTAAAAAACCATAGGTTTCACACATGTTATAGTTAGCTGGACATTTCACTCGTAAAAAACCAATGAAATTCCCCCGTTATAGTTAGTGCAGGCAACTATAACTCACGCGACCGCAGTCCTCTGCTGATGACGTCAGATATTACATCACTGATGACATATGTGTCTTTCTGAAAAAAAAATATTTGTAATATATGTATAGCTAAAGATTAATGGAAGAAGACATGGGTAAATAGGTGTCTAAATACAGTGATGTAATATCTGACGTCATCAGCAGAGGATTGCGGTTGCGTGAGTTATAGTTGCCTGCACTAACTATAACGGGGGAATTTCATAACCTCTCCCCTCTCCCCGTCTGCTTCTACCCTCAGGTGTTTGTCTGCAATCTCAGCGCTGGGACGCTTCCGGGCAGCCATGCGCTATAGAAGTCCCAAAATTCATTCATTCATTCATTCATTCAATGGTTTTTCACAAGTGAAATGTCCAGCTAACTATAACATGTGTGAAACCTATGGTTTTTTAAGTGAATTTGCAAGGTTTTTTAAACGCTAATTCCTAACTATAACGTGTGTGAAACCTATGGTTTTTTCAGTGAATATATATATATTTAGTTTTTTTGGGGGGGGTGTTTTATATAGCGGTAACTCGACCCGAAGGTATCAGAGCGCTTTACATGAGCACCAGTTGCGTTACAGATGGATACATTTGTTATTATTAAGCAGGGGGAGATTAAGTGATTTGCCCAGAATCACAGGATGTTGAGCGTCACCAGCCGAGAATTGAACCCTGTTCCCTAGCTTTGAGGTCGACCACTCTAGCCATTAGGTCACATGCTCTCCCCTTATATACTCTTGTTCTGATATTAAATAATCGTTACTAATCAGTAACAATAGGTATGGTTGCCCAAATCTGTGTCAATGCTGTGAAGCACTATTTTAGTGATACCCCGCCATTAAAGGGTATGCGTATGTCATGGGCCACAAAATACAGGTTCAAAATGTTCCCCTTGTAGTATGTGTTCATGAGTGGGATCTAATTAGCTGGTGTGCACTTTGCACCAAATTCTGAGTTGGACACCTCTGAATAGGTAATAAAGGGTGAATATTACATGTCATTCCCCTATTCTAACGTGTGCAAACAGCACGTGCGTACTATTTGTTTCAGCAAAGTAAGGCAGGTCTTATCTGGATGTCAACATCATGCCTAATTTGCTTCCCACTCTTCTTCCCATAAAGTGACTAGCAGCACAGTTTTAATTGGGCCCCAAGTAGCTTGAAAAAGAGCATTTTAATTGGAATTCCTTCCTGTTGTTCAACTAGGATTCCTGTTCCACAAATGTTCCCTGTTTGTGTGCAGAGAATCGGTTGTTTTATTCCATATTTTTGCCCCACAAATCTTTTAGCACCCAAGGTACAGGTTTACTGCAGCTTTGTAATATCTACCTCAGATTCTTTACAGTTTTGAAAAATAACTTTTCTTTTGTGCACATTATTCAGGCTGATGTAACTCTTGGAGAATGTCCTGATATGTATGTTTATTTTACTTGACAGGCAGTTGGCGTAAGATTTCTAGGGGCATTATTGAGGGCGTGGCATGGCAGAGGCAACGACGCAGCCCTACCATCGCAGTAGGCGTTTTGCCCATATAACAGCTTCCATCTGTATGGCACAATCTACATCAGGAGAAAAAAGGCTGAGGGGGCTGGTTCGCCATTCCACGACAACATGGCGAATCTATCAAGTGTGTGATTCCTAAATGTAGATTCACTACGTGGTGGTCCATCTGTGTGGCACGCATAACAGTTCTCACTGATGTGCTGTGAGTTTTCTCTCAGAAATAATGGGCCCTCTCTACAGAATGTGATGAGGGGCCCCTGGGTCTCCCATATCTCAAAGATACCTACTGGTCCTGGGTTGAATGGGGCCCCTTGAAGGGGATGGGGCCCCTGGAGGGTTGGGAGCCTGCATTACGCCCCTGCTCAGGAAGTGGGAACAGCATTTGATGAAAACTTTTCTTGTGTGCATCGAATTGGTTTCACTCTCATTCCTGGACAAATGTGATGCCTCAGAAACATAGCATCAGACGTGCCATCATAAACTGGGTAGCACATTTAATGCCCTTTGGCTTAAGGTCCCTGTAGTGGATGTTTTTGCAGAAAGTTCTCCGAAGACTCCACCACGAGAAAGTCTTCCAATACCCCTGAAGAGGCAGGGTTACATAACTTTTTGTTAACCTCCCCTATTCCTACTCAAGATGACGCCTTAAATCATCAGCTCTATTATGTAATAGTTTAAGTCTATAATGTTTAAACATATGGTTCCTGGAAATCATTCTGTGAAATACTCATTTGTCGTGCTTCAAAAACCTAGATGGATGGTTAATGACATCAAACTTGAAGGTCATGAATAAGGGCAGATATACTAACATTTCACGCAACGCAACATAGCACATCAACTTGCTGTGCTGTGTTGCGTGAAAGGGTGACATCAGAAATGTCACCCTTTAATAAAGGCATGGTGCATTTCTGCTGCCTCCTTGCGCTGGTGCTCTGTGTGCTCCTGAGCACTAATGCAGGCACCCTTGCATCATGGTGCACAGTTGCCTGCATTACAATCAGGACTGTTTTTGTTCAGGGAAGGGCACCTTCCTGCACAAAATCAATCCTTAAATACATTTTCCTTTTCCTATTTGTGGTGGGGGACGTATCACATGAGGAAGTAACAGGGAGAAATAAAAATATTTCTCCACATTACGCTTGGTGTGGGAGGCAAAACATTTTGATGCATTCACAGATTACAAATCTTTGTTAAGCTGGGAACGTGCCAAACTCGATGCGAGGATGTGTGGGAACACCCACACACTACCCATGGAACATCCTCCCGCCACAAGATAATGCAAGACACTGAAATGCGCTACATTGTGTTACCTTGGATTTACTAAACCACGCAAGGTGGATTTGCTTGGTTTAGTACATCTCAGTTGAGGGCTTGCGGTGCCTTGCGTTGCCTTCCATAATGCATGGTCTAAGACATCTGGGTTAGAAAACATTAAAATGCGCATGTCTGGATGGCAGTCCCTTGACGGCCAGCCAAAGAGACATGCACATTTTAAATCACACAACTCACTGCTGCTCCCACTCAGCAGCACTGGCTCCACCCCGTTCTGACACTTGTTTAGGACGGATTGCTGAAAAATAAAATGGTAATAAATAAACGTTATTACCATTTCATTTTTTAGCTCTGGGGTTGGTTGAGCTCCTCCACCTGTTTGGGGCTAACTAGAAGATAAAGAGTGCACCTCTGCATCGTAACTCTGAAGACTTGTTGAGTATTGTACCATGCAACCAGCAGCTTATCTTGGGTACCCTCTCGACTGCCTCCTTCGAATGGATGAGTAGACCCTTCTGCCTTAGAAATGATAGATGATAGATGCACCCAAAGAACTTAAGTTCCCGGTGGTGGATGATGCTCTGGTTAGCTCTGATGGGAACTGTGACTTGTCTTATTGACCATAGGATGAGTAATAGCCATGTGTCTAATGATGTACTTGCCATTCCTCAAGAAGAAAATAATGGGTCATTTCCGCCTGAGTGTTGATAGACCCAGAAACAAGGAAAGCAGATTCAAAACATTTGAAAACTTCAGACTCCACAAGAATGGAAGTCCATTTTCTAATCTTTATTCTAAGCTTGCTTGATTGCATTACCATAGGGTTTACAGCATCGCTGTAGCAATCCGAGAGAAGGAAAGGGGCTCATATTACCCCTTCCCCAAATAGCTGCCTATTGTCTATTGACTACATATTGGCATTTCGAGGAAAAAAATGCCAATTGATGATAATCATCAACATATTTACCATAATGAGTGGGACATTAAATGCCTGATAGGTTCTGAGTAGCGTACCTAATGTCAGATCAAAACTAGTACGCTGTTAGATTGCTGCTCTTGCATGTCGATAAGCTAGTCTGTCACCTAGTAGGCCGGATCTTCCTGCAGTCTACTTATTGCTATGAGGTAGAAGAAAGTTGAACATACATGGATACTCTTAATGCAGGGATGATGCTGGTATGATCAGAAATGATTGGCTCCCCAACTTGATGTGAATACTTACACTATACCGCTTTAAAAGTCCACCAGCCATGACTGATTCGTAACTTTTTCCTAAATCAAGGGAAATGGTGGACCACTTCCATTTACCCCTGATTGATGGGCAGCTTACAGGAAACAGGGATTTAATGTATGTCTTTCTTGGGGCATAACACACTCCTCATCCTCGTTTCTTTCCTTGTTTATGAGGAACCAAACCCAGCTCCTAATTTGTTTAAAAAAAAAAAAAAAAAAGTAATCACAGGAGCACAACGTTTTGCTTAGGAGCTTGCCGCCAGCGTTGTTAAATTCCTTGTTTGCCGAATACAAAGTCTGTTTAGATGATTTTGCCTCCTGGATCTTACTTTCAGGAATCTACTCTTCCTTTTTCTACCCCACTCGTGTCCATTCTTTTTAATCCCTTCTTGTTCCTGTTGTCACTGTTTTCCTACTTTCTCTTCTTCTTCCTCCCTTTTCTACCTTTCACTGTCTTGCTTTGGGTCAAAATCTGATGATGATGAACAATAAATCCCAGACCCCAAAAATGAGAGCCGGTGCTGAATATCGGAAACCACTGGCACAGATTGCCCACTAATCCCACCCCTTCCTCCCCAAGGATATTGAAACATAGTTGTTGGAAGAAATGTCAGAATGGCTGATGGATTCCAGCTTGAGCTCAAATTAATTTAACCCTGTTGTCTCATGAAGACCTCCTTCCTTCTCCTCCCATCCTCTGGCAATCAGCAAAATCCTTTACTGATAGCATCACCTGGATATCAATATTCATGAGACGATGTTGCAGCTCCTAAAGCGCTGAAGTATGTGGTCATACTAATCATCCCTGATAACAGCAACTACATACACAGATGCACCAGTGGCGTAACGAAATTTGAGGGGGGCCCCTGGGAGAGGATGTAGCCTTACGGCCATGGCGGTCGATCATTATTCTGGGGAACCGGGTTCCAGTCTCGGCTATGATGCTCAGCATCCTGTGATTCTGGGCAAATCACTTGATCTCCCCATGCCTAACAAAAAAAAATGAATGTGTCCTTGATGGTGCTCATGTAAAGCGCTCTGATACCTGATACCTTTGGGTCACGTTTGCACTATATAAAACTCCAAAAAATAATAATAAGTACATGGAGGGGGTCTCTTTCCCCGGCCCACCACCTACCACTTTTCCTGAGGGGACCCCCTGGAGCTCGTGTCCCCACCTGCACCGCGGGGGCTGCGGGGACTTTTGTTATGTCACTGAGATGCACAAAAATCAACAGTTTTCACAGTGCTGCGCTAGTCTGTTCCCTTAAATATTACTTATCACCCCAGGTTCACATAACGGGGTACCTTTGTCTCCCAAAAAACCCTGCGCTAGTCTGTTCGGCACTGCATAGCGTTACTGTTTCTCCATTTTGCCCTCTATCTTACTGGAGTAACATTCATGTCATTAGTTGCTACTCAGTGGAAGCAGCAGTTATTTTCAAATGCATGTTGTGGTATGCGTTGAGCATGTGCAGTGAATGTTTGTAACGCTTGCCTTTGTTTATTAAGGGAACTGCTTTGCTGACAGTGGACCAGAGAAGATGGGAAGACCTCAAAAGCAGACTGAAGATAGCACAGCCCCTTCATCTCCCACCTCGCCCTGGTAACAAAGCCATTCTAAATCCTCTTCTTATCTTGCACAAGTGTTGAAAATGTCTAATATTTAAATGCAGCGCGCGACCAGAGTCTCAAGAAGGGTAATAAAGACTGATTCTCACCAAAGAAAAGTGCATATATCCTTGACATTAACAAAAAAGACATGTTTCGCTGGATTTAGGATCAATCCAGAAAAAAAAGATTATAATGAAAGACATAATTGTATATAGTGTGTACCTGTGAACTACTACATAATCCTATAAATGCAAAGCATTCCTGTATTTTGCATCACAATTGACAGTGGTCAAACTTCTAATAAGTCCTGCTCTGCAATATCATAAAGTCAATTTGAAATTCAAAAGCATGAAATTACAGCTTTCCGCTGCAGATGTCCTGAGAAACATGGCAAAGCTGCAGAGCGCAATCGTTAACAAAATTGCTTCAGGCTAATGCAGCATGTCCTGCCTCTACAATAATAACTGAGCAAAGTAACTAAGGTTAAAAGACTGACATAATCACAAAGAGCAGCTTTCCTGTTAAACAAGCATTGGCAATGTCAATCGGTGTGGCTTATTGCAGTGTCTTTTGTGTCATTGATGGGTTTAGGCACTCAGTAAATTAACATACATGCACTCCGTAAATTATCTTTGCATTCTTGCATTCAACCATCTACTGATTATTTCTTGCATGCACTCTCTGACACAATTACAATAATACATGCACAAACTAAAAAACATATGTGAGTAAAATTGAAAGAATGCAAGTAGAAAAATGAAAACATGCTTCCGTCCCAACACAGTGGGCATATGCTTGCAATAATGAAACTAAACATATCAGCAGGTGTTTGCCTTACAAAGGCATTATAGATAGTGTATATGTTATGTTATGTTATATGGGTTTTTATAGCACGCTCAAATACTCGAAAGTGTCCTGGCGCGTGCAGTTATCAAAACCCAATGGATTGGAGAGTATGGATCAGCTAGTTGAAGAGAAAAGTTTTAAGTTGTTTCTTGAAAAGTCTAAAATCCTCAATATGCCGCATTTCCAGAGGGAGAGAATTACAGTACTTTAAAGTACTTTAAAGGTCTAGCACGGCTACCACATTTAGAACCAACGTGTTGGCATCTTGGAATGGTTAAAAAATACACACAATGGACAGCAACATTCAATAAAACTCTCCTAATTTAGAGAAAAAGGCACGCGTGATGCGCACACGAGTAGCAAGCAAGTGACTCATTAGCACTGTGTGGAAAGCTGCAGTATCCTCTTAAGAAACATACAAATAAAAAGAGGAAAAGCAAAAAATTGAAAGGGAACTATAAAAGGAGAAAACTGACCATGCAAGGACTGACCAACCAACCTAGACCCTGTAGCACACTTATTTTCAGATGGATGCATATGTGCGATCAGAAAATGCCATGATTCACAGGTCAAGAGAGCCACTGACTTATGTGGACTGAACAATTGCCCCATGCAGTGTGGTGTCACAAATGAAAGCAGAGTGTAAATTACACTCAGATAGACCAATGGGAGAAGATATCTGATCCAAAGCCCATCTATGTATGCATAACTATTAATACATATTTATATATAAAAAAAATAATTTATTGTAAGATCCTGGCACACAGCGTAAAACAAATACTAGCAAGAAGTGTTACACGGCAAAACTTCTCTCCTACAATTTGCCAAAGGCAGCAACCAACACCAACATCCTTGTCTGGGAGGGCAATATGTCACATTTCATGTCACAAACTACCTATCTGTAACTTTAATACAGAGAAATAACAATACATCCTTAAATGCCTATTGACTTTAACATGTGCTTTTCACAATCAATATAGTAGGCATACTGCATTTATCATAACTTTGTCATCACAACCAACTGTGGCCTCCTGTACTGAGCTTAAACGTTCCCACTAGGCATCCATCAGGCATACAGTAATAAAATTACATAGTCTACAAAATTACAGTTTGCAAAGTAAAATACTATTTCTCCTAACAGGGCCTAACAAGAATTCTGTCAGTGTGAATTTTCTATAGCTACGATTTGTCAGAGGGGATGACCAGCACCAAAGCTTTTCCCTACTACAGTAATCTGTGATATTCCATGTAAAAAAATACCTATTGGTAGGTTTTAATACAGAGTAATAACAATTTATCCTTAAATGCGTATTGACTTTAACATATGTTCTTCACAGTCATTATGTCAGGGCTACTGCCTTTATCATAATGTTTTATTCAAACAATCAGGCCTATAACCTTTATCATTTACTTGTCACCATAACCAACTCTGACCTACTGTGTTGGTCATACGCATTCCCACAAGGCAATCATCAGGAATACCATAACAAAATTTCAAAAATGTACAAAACGCAATTGTCAAAACAATATGAAATCCATACTTATGGCATGACACAATATCGGAACTCAAGTGTACATACATTAAAAACATTACAAATAGGTACAAAGTTATTGTTGATAAAACAATATAAAATTCCTCTCAATAGGGTCTCATAATCATAAATTCTACTCTCAGGGTTTGTCAGAGTGGGTGATCAACACCAAACCCCCTGCCTATTATGTAATGTATGGCATTACATGTAACCAAATATATTTCTATGGTCTGTAACACAATTTGATAACAATCCACTGTTAGAGTCCTGTTGGCTTTACCATACGCTTTTCACAATAAAAATGGCCAGACTTGTCCCCTTTGTAATAACTTTTGATAATAAACAGTCTAGACCTATGGCATCCGGTCTAACAGTTCCCTGCACAGCAATCAAGCCTATAGCTGCTATCATTGACTTTCTGCTATTCCCAACTTGGGCTACCTTACTGAGTGCAAGCCTTCCCACAAAGCAACCATCAGGCATTCAATCATAAAATTGCAAATGTATACAAAATTGCAGTTAGCAAAGTAAAATACTCTCTCTGACAGGGCTTAAAAGGGATGCACATAGTGCAACTTTTCTATACCCATGGTTTGTCAAAGCGGGATGGCACCACCATATGCATTTGAAATATCCACGGCTTAGCCTCCAAAGTGGGAGATCAAAAGACCTTAAACTATTTGAAATCCTTCGACCTAATTCTGCTCCAGAAGACCTGGGAAGACAAGCCCTTTTACCTGCAAGGTTACACCTCTTACCTATTCCCAGCAACCGAGGGCTCAGTATTTGGCCACCGCACGGGGGGCTTACTGCTTTTGGCCTCCATTACCGAAATAGGAGAGATCGTTCCAATAAAAATTCATTTAACAACCCCAAGCTGCATCCAGGCCCTAAAAATAACACTCAAGCTTAACGAGTACAAACAGGACATAATAGTAATAAATGCCTATGTACATCCCAAACAGAAAATAAGAACGTCAAAAGAGCTACCTACAGAACTAAATAGAGTAATGGACGACCAAGCCTCCGATCTCATTTTCCTTGCAGGAGACTTTAATATGCACCTCCTAGGGCTCACTCAAGATGATGACCTTATGCAAGACCTCACAGGAGCATGGGGAATCCTGCTGCAAGGAAAAGCACACTCCATTAAGCCAGCAAAAAGTGCGGAAAAACTGCTCCGGGAACTGGAGCAACTAAACTTGAGAGCCCTAAATGGTCGCTTCAAGGAAGACAACCCACCCGCAGCCACGTTTCACTCGGCAACAGTTTCCTCACACCTTGATTTTACTTTTGCTACTCTTACAATATTTAACAAAATTGCTACCTTCAAAATTGGAAACAATGAATTAAGCGATCATATGCCACAAGAGTTAAGCCTTTTCGCAACTCCTAGTCATACATTAGACAAAATAACAACTATTCTACTGGACGAAACTAGCAATCTCAAAAGAATAAGGTGCAACTCCAACAACATCGAGGAAATATCACTTAAAGCGAAAGATTTGTACAACCAATTAGAAGACAAGGCAGCTGATACCCAGGAACTCTGGGACAAGTTTTTAACATCTCTTGGTGTGGCATTTACCAACAGGCAGAGCAACATGACGAAAAAAGCTTCAATCAGTACATCCAAGATGACAAAAAGGCCGAATTTAAAAAAACTCAATCACTCCATAAACCAAACCCTAAAATGACTTCGTAAGTCTCCAAACAACCTTAGTTTACAAAGCACACTCCGTGAACTAAAAACAAGAGTATCCCTTATATCCCTGCTTCATAGATTACTCCGGGGACCGTTTGTTTCGCTTGGGACCAAAGAACTGTCCTTGCTGCTGTCTTGGACCACCAGAACTGGGATTTTACCTGCTTCCAACGCTGCTCCTCGCCGGACCCGCTGCGCGGGTCCCGCATCGTTCTTCCCTCTTGTGGTGACTCTGCGTGCTGTGAGGACCTCTGGGGCATCATTGCTGTTGTTGGTGTGTGTGTGGGGAACACCAGGGCTGCAAGCTGACCTGCAGGGACTCAAAGTACCAGGAGTCCCTGCGTGAGGTCGTGACCCGCAACACCTGGGTCGCTCTCCCTGCCTGCCCCGCCCCTTCCTCAGCAAATAAGTTCCTGCAGCTGTGTAGCACTATTGGGACCGTTTGTTTCGTTTGGGACCAGAGAACTGTCCTTGCTGCTGTCTTGGACCACCAGAACTGGGATTTTACCTGCTTCCAACGCTGCTCCTCGCCGGACCCGCTGCGCGGGTCCCGCTTCGTTCTTCCCTCTTGTGGTGACTCTGCGTGCTGTGAGGACCTCTGGGGCATCATTGCTGTTGTTGGTGTGTGTGTGGGGAACACCAGGGCTGCGAGCTGACCTGCAGGGACTCAAAGTACCAGGAGTCCCTGCGTGAGGTCGAGACCCGCAACACCTGGGTCGCTCTCCCTGCCTGCCCCGTACCTTCCTCACCACTTACCTTATTACTGGTCTCTGTTCCCGCTGCGCGGGAGCGCCCGGGGCGAAGCCCGGGCAAAGGGCGGGCCGTCTGAGGCTGTCAGAGGCTGAGGGAGGCTGGGCTGGGCCGTGTCTCTTTCGCCCGAGCAGGGTTGTTTGTTGGTGGTCATTACAGCTGTCAGGGAGTATCATGGCTTCAAGTCCCACTGTTGGTATATCACTGTTAGCAGGGGGACTGAACCAAGGGACCCTGGATGGTTATTTTACTAGGACTTTACTAGAAGCTGATAGGGAGCAAGCACTGGTTGAGCGACGAATCGAGCGTCGTCGCTCGATTGAATCCATGAAGGGTAGACGCCCATCTTTAGACCCCCTACAATTGATTGTTTCACCTCCTCTGAGTATCCTTAGCTTATCCGAAGGCCCTGATGCGTCTCAATTAGACAGCACTCCCGTACTCTTTCGCGAAAAATCTCCTGTACCTGACATAAGTGCTCCTTTGTCTCTTATTTCTGTACTCCCTGTTAGAGGCCCAACTACAGTGGTGGAGATTCATCATGAGCCACGTCCTATAGTTGTAGGGACCGCACATGTGAATAGAGCTAGGAAAAAAGCGACTTCTAAGGTGCTGGGGCCCCCTCTTAGTAAAAGGAGAAAGAGGGGGGGTGAGCAACCTAAAGCCAAAATTAGTCACTCAGACTTTGGTAAACCGTCTAAATCTCTTGTATTGTCCTTAGATAAGCCAGCAACCACATCCCTACAGGCACAACCTACGGGGAATGAGGTAGTATCTCCTGCTCTCCTAGGTGGCATAGAACAGCTAATCAAATCCCTCATGTTCCCTATCAAACAAACACTAGACAGGTTGGAACAAAGGATAGGGACCCTAGAGCAAACCATTGCTGCTAATACTGGGTTGTTAAAAACTTTTGAGAAATCGGTACTGCCCTCTCCAGCTCCCGCAGTACTTGCTGCTATTAGTACTACTCGCAGCAAAGAGGCAAATAAAACCACTAAATCCACCATTAGTGTTAAGCAGAAGGCTCCGCCTAAAACTATTGAGCAGCCTGCACAGAATGACGATAGAGTAGCTGTGGGGGGGCATAGTATTCTCCACCCAAAACCTGATAGCAATAGAGGGGTATGTAATGCGCAAGCAGTGACCACAGAGTATAATGGGCGTACAGTTGAGCTACCCCCTGAATCAGTACCATATGTGGTAGTCCTAACCGGAGTTCCCACGCTAGCAGAAGGTACAAGAGAGGGTTTTTTCCAGCTAAAGCACAAAGTTATGCATTGGTTGGCCCTGAATAGACCTCTCCCCTGTAATATCGATGGCGAGATCTTGCATGTTCGGCGCCTCCCGTGGCTAGGCCGCAGGGTTAAGGACCTACAGGGGGATATTATTATTGTTAACTTCAGAGAGCAGGGAGTTGTTAGGCATATATTAAACTGGTTCCCGGGGAGTGGAAGTAATCTTATCACTCCCTACGACCTAACGTATTTCTATCCAAGACCCCTGGTAGGTCCCCCAGCAAATCCTGGGATCTTACCCTGTGATAGACCTAGTCATCATCCCGCACCCCGAAGCAACTGGTCTGTGCCCCATGTATTGTACCCCTTGGCTCCTAACAGATCTGTTGGGTGGCATAATATTCCACAGAGTCATTGTGGTCCTAGATGGAGAGGTATAACAGGCCCACTGACCCCACTGACCCCCTTGGATGTGTCAAATAGATTTAATGCCCTCTCGGGTATGAGCGATTGTGATTGACAGTCAGGGCCCTTAGGGTATTCTATACCTGCCTCCATGGAAGTGGAGGGATTGGCTGACTGTGGTAACACCCCTAAGACGCTGATACCCGATCAGGGATTGTACTCTCCAGTGGCCATCCATTCTCCTAATCGACCCACACTAAGCAATCTAATAGTGGTAGCGGAGGTTGTGAATTTAGACGACACTAGTGCTTCTTGTATAAAGAATTCTGCACATGTACAGGGAGGGTCCGATGGCAATGGACCGATGATGGGTGTTATGTGTTGGAATATAGCGGCCATTTGTAGGAATCTGGACCTCTCCGAATGGCACTCACAGGTAGAACCGCACTGTATCTGCATCTTCCAGGAAACTTGGAGCCTTGAACCTGTTTACAAACTTGGATATTCCACATATTATCTGCCTGCCCTTCAGTCACCATCTGGGAGGGGCCGGCCTTCGGGGGGACACCTCATCTGGGTGGATATCTCTTTGGGGTGTAGTATTACTCAGAAGTATAGTGGCTCAATGGACATCCTTAGAATCTCACTGAGAGGCCCAGGATTTAGGGGGCACCTAGAGATTCTGAATGTGTATGCCAGAGGTACTAGAGGTAGCTCTTTTTCCCCCACTATAGTATTACTGGAGAAAGTCTTAGATGAGTGTGGTGAGGATGCCCAAGTTATGATTGCAGGAGACTTGAATTGCACGTTCGAACCACTTGCCGCAGAAGATATTCTGGGTGTGGTAGATGATGTGAGGAGGGGCATCCCAGCATTATCTGTTGAGCCGATAAAGAGATGGACAGAGAGGGCGATCCAGTTAAATTCTATGACCCTGGAGCACGGCCTGCGAGCCGTTAATGGAAGAACCACCTCTGACCCATTGGGCAGTCATACATACAACAGGGCTAACCATTCTTCCCAGATCGACTACATCTTGCTTGATTTCGACCTTTGGCAGTTTGTTGTAGATATGGTTGTAGTACCTACCATAGATAGCGATCATAATTTCCTTTCGCTTTCCCTAAGGCACCTATGGTTAAATCATAGTACCCCAACCTTATCACCAGCCAAAAGGTCAACATCGGATGTCACTCTGTCTAATTGCGGTAGGCGTCTCAAATGGCGGAAAGTAGCCTCTGACGCACCAAAATTACAGGCCATAGATCAATTTTTGGAAGCTACACTAAGTGAGATGGCAACAATCTCCTTAGATCATTCTGCTATACCCAGGATTACGCTGATGTTCCAGGAGACCATCAATTCGATTGGTAATCTTTTCAAGGCGCAAGTACGTGTAGGTAGGCCGGATGGCCACCCCAGGTCAAAAGATAAGCAGGGGTGGTATACGTCAAAATGCAGAGAATTGAAGGCGTCCCTTATTCAAGCTGTTAGGACAAAATCGCAGCCCCTTGTGCTGCAGGCTAGAGCAGAATACAAACGGGTGATTGGGATTGCAAAAAAGGAATGGGAAGATGAATACTGGCAAACTCTAAGAGAAGCAAGCACTGGGCGGGATGCAGCCCGTTTTTGGAATACTATTAGGGAAAGGAACAGACCCGATAGTAACCTTATAACGTGCAACATAACTGGTCAGGCCTGGTTCGAACATTTCACTAACTTGTATTCGAATCTTCAAGAGGCATTTGCCCCCCCCCCCCGCATCCTACGGACCCTTAGTACCCACGAGAAATGAAATGGTTTCCCCATTTACAATTAAAGAAGTAGAACACGCAATTAGGTGTATCGTGCCACAGAAAGCAGCGGGACCCGACGGAGTCCCGGGGGATCTGCTGCGTTCAAACCTGCAGAGGTGGGGTAAGCTTATTCACCTTCTGATTAGTGCAATCGACAAAGGAGCAGCCATTCCCGACTCTTGGAAGGGGGCAGAGGTTGTCCCTATCTTTAAGAAAGGCCGGAGGGACGACCCTGCCAACTACCGACCAATAAGTCTATTGGATTCAACTCAGAAGGTTGTGGGAAAGGTGCTCTTAGAAAGAATCCCCCAATGGATTAAGGATGAAGAGATTCTGTCGGACTATCAGGCTGGTTTCAGGGCTGGAACGGGCACGATAGAGCAGGCTTTCAGGCTCTTACTACTATATTGGAAGGTGGTAGTGATAGGCGGAGGCAGTCTTTATTTGGCATTCGTCGACCTGAAGACTGCCTTCGACCTTGTGCCCAGAGAACAGTTATGGGGCGTGTTAGCTGAAATGGGGATTCCACTAAACATCCTTTCCATCTTAGTGCGCCTGCATGATGGCAATTATGCGCAGGTACGTTGGGGTACCGATGGCCAGAAAACTAGTAGGATCCCAGTGGCAAAAGGGGTGCGTCAGGGCTGCGTCCTGGCTCCAACCCTTTTTTCACTTTATGTGAATGGGGTTGTGGACCATCTACACAAACAACCTTCGGACGCACCATCATTGGCAGGGGAGAGAATTCCCACCCTTCTCTTTGCCGATGATACGCTTCTAATCTCAAAAAGCTCGGCGGGTCTACAGAGACTTTTAAACAACTTTCAGACCTTCTGTGACCAACGGGGCCTAGTAATAAATACAAATAAAACTAAGCACCTGGTATTAAACCCCCCAAAAAAATTAGGCCGACCCCCTGTTCTTAGTGAAACCCCTCTGGAAAGGGTCACTGTTTTTGACTATCTAGGGATCCGTATTACAGATTCCATGCAGTGGACCACCCATTTATTAAAAATGTCTCTTAACCATAAAAGGGTTATAGGGGCACTTGCTAGAGAGCAGAGATCCTCTTCAACCAAGCCCATTGCCCCTGTTCTGGATATCTACAGGGCAAAGGGAGTTAGTTCCGCCTTGTATGGCGCTGAACTTTGGGGTACCTCTGACATCAGCGTCCTAACTAGGTCTGAGAATAAGTTTTTAAAATGTATTATGTCTCTCCCGCAGAGTACACCCACGCTACCCCTCTTTTTGGACCTTGGTTGCCAGCAAATTAGTGACGTAGCAAAACTGCGTCCATTGCTTTTATGGGCTAGGCTATGGCGCGTCCCCGAACTCGCCAAGTATGCTAAAGGCCTAGCAGAGGTGATGTCGATGGTAGGCTGGTGTAGGATCAGATGGCTTACTGATGTCAAGTCTATGCTTGGCAAACTAGGCCTTAGTGAAGCTTGGGTAAACAGGTCTTCCCCTCCGAAAGCAGCCTTGAAAACCTTATATTGGAATTGGGTTAGAAGCAGAATTTCCACGGATCCTTCTCATGGTAGGCTCACAGAAGAATTTTTAGTGCATAAGGACTCACCCTGTTTGGAGCTCTACCTGGATTTGGTCTGGAAGCCATATGATCGGGCCCTTTATTTTAAATTTAGAGTGGGGTCCCTCCCTGTGCGTGCCCTAACATCTTGCTGGAAACCGCCCTACCAGACAGTTGCATCTTGTCCCTCCTGTAGCACTCCAAAAGAGACAATTGAACATTTTCTTTTTGCGTGCCCGGCCTATGTTAGCCCAAGGCAAACGTGGCTTAAGCCCGTGTGTAGGGCCTTGGGCACTAGGCATTCATCTGTGACACTTCGAATTTTAACATCAGATACCCGGCAATTGTATGTTTTTAGCCTCTCGAAATTTCTGTCATGGGCTTGGTCAATCAGGGCAAAACGGCTGTTAATCACTGTTTAATTGATGACTTTTAATTGTTTATTTGTTTGATAACTCGCTTTTTTTTTTTTTTGCATAAAAACCTGTATTTGTTTTCCTTGTTTTTAGATACAAAATTTTAAACGATTGTGCTTTTTTTATCTGTCGCTTTTATGATGTAACAATCGAAATAAAGCTGTTGACTGACTGACTGACTGAGATTACTCCGCAGCTTTTGATCACATAGACGGTAACAAGCTTTGGCGTAAACTGGACAGCTGGGGGATACCATCCACCCTCCTAGATAAACTCAGGCTTTTGCATACTAATATGTGGTTAAGAATAAAGTTAGGTGCAGGAACACACCTCTTAAGAAGAATCCCCACCAACAAGGGTCTAAAACAAGGATGGGTACTAGCTCTGCTACTATTTAACCTTTTTCTGGCAGATCTGCCCACGGAACTGGATAACTGTTCATCTCATGCACCAAAGCTAGGCAACATGACACTAACGAACCTGTTATACGCTGATGACCTAGTCCTGATTAGTCGGACCCCCATTGGTCTTCAGCACCTCCTGGACGTAACTCAAATTTTCTGAACGAAACTCTTTGACAATAAATTTAAAAAAAAAGTAAAATCATGATAGTAAATCATTACAAGAAGACAAACCCCAGCTGAATCCTGGAAGGTAACCAAATAAGCTGTGTAACAAGCTACAAGTACTTGGGCATCCTTTTAGATCAACACAACTCCTTCAAGCCACAAATGGAATCCCTACGAAGGAAGGGAACTACGACCTACCTAGCGCTCAAACCTCTGGAGAAGCTGCTGCCAGACCTAAGGTTAGATCCATTCCTAAAGGTCCTGCAAGCTAAATTACATCCTACGATCACCTACGAGAGCGAATCATTAAGAGGGACAGACGCAGCAACTCTGTACAGCAAAATAGCGACCTCTTATCGAGCGATCTTTCAGCTCCCCAAATACGTCTCTCCAGCCCAAATAAGGCTGGAATTTGGGCTTCAAACCCAGCCAATTAAACGACGGGGAGCCTATGTCAAATGCTGGCACAAGATCAAAACACCTGAAGAGGGGACTTTGAATAACCACCTCTGGGTGGAGTTGTCTCGCACTGGAAAATCGCCAGCAAACAAATACCTTCAGGAATCCATTAAGATCCTAGGCCTGACAGACCTTTGGAATTACCCAACGGCTTATCCAGTCTTTAAAAAAAATGTTACAAAGACCACAAGACTAATATCAGCCATGAAGGACAAGAAAACATTACCAAAAAAAAAACATGGTTGGGCTGTGCTAAACAACTATGACATCCTTAAACCACAACCCTACCTCAAGGCAGAAACTAAGCTGCTGACAAAGGAATTTTTTTTTTAAATTGCGATTGAGAGTTGACTCAATCGCCCCGTTTTTACCGCCATGGGAAAAAAGAGGAGGAGACCGACCATGCCCCTTGTGTGCCTGCGGCACAGAAAACCTTATTCACATTATTTGTATTTGTAGCAAACTAAAGGACATAAGGTGCACGCTATTAAAACCAACTTTTAACCAGCATGGAGTCAGGTCATGCAGACAGGCGGTAATGCTGTGCTTCAACCCTACTTTAGTACAGCTAAACTGCCACCTCACAACATTTTTTGATCTCACTACACTGATACTGAAAAACGTAACATCATTGGCCTTGAATTCTGCCTCACAAGATGGCTCATCAAGACAACTTCGAGAACACCCTTAACAGCTCTATGTCGCCAAAAACAGGCACAACCAGTAACGGCTTGCAGCTTGGGTCCATTTTTAACGCTTAGCACACTCTTAAGAAAAACTAGAGAATCCAGAGTGAAAGCTTTGCAAGAGTCTGCGGCAGAGTGAGAATCTAAAAAATCAATTCTACTAAACAATCTTTTAGACTGAGCACCATTTGTTAAGGAAATGACTTTTTATGTTATAATCTTAATAGTTTTAATTGTAATAACAAAGTGGAACATCTGCTTATTATTGATTAATTTTTATACTAACACAACCGGTTTGATTTTAATGACTATGTATGCAATGGTTTTAATTAATCAAGCATAATAATAAATTTACCTTACCTTACCATGGTTTGTCAGGGGTTAACCAACACCAAAACCTTTGCCTACTAAGAAAATCTGTGAGATTCTATATAATAAAACGTATCTGTAGGCTTTTCAGAGTAATAGAAATTCTCCTTTGAATGCCTAATGACTTTGCACAGTCAATATGCATGGCTTACTGCTTTTGTTGTAAATTTTCATAACAAACAATCAAGGCTATAGCCTCTGTCATTGGATAGTTACCATACCTAACTCAAGCCTACTGTGCAGAGCATACATTTTTTACAAGGCAACCATAAAGCAGACAGTCATTAAAGTACAAATGTATATGAAATTACGGTTGGCTACGCCAACTACCATCTCTCCTACAAGAGCCTAACAAGGATTATTGTAGTGCCCATCTTTTATCCCTGAGGTTGTTCGAGTGGGTCACCAACACCAAATTCCTTGCCTGCTACAATAATTTGTGAACATGTAACAAAATACCTGCCTACAGGTTTAGCACAGTGTAATAATAGTAATCCGAGAAACCAATAAGTCTTTAATACAAACTTTTCACAATAAGTAGGTGAGGCTTACCTGCGTTGTCATAATGTTCAAAATAAACAGGTCAAACCTATAACATGTGATACGACTTTCCACTTTTCCTGGCACCATCCTATTCAAGTGCACATAAAGTAGCAACCATTATGCATACAGTCGCTAAATGACAAATATGTAGACAAATATAGTTTGAAAAACAATATACAACCCCTCACAACAGGGCCTAGCAAGTATCATCACACTGAAAATCCCCAGGCTTTGTTGGAGCGGGTGATCAACATCAAAACCCTTGCTTACTATGGTAATTTGTGAGATTACATTAACAAAAAACCTGTCTGTAGCCTGTAACACAATGTGATAACAACTAACTGTATAAAGCTTACTGGCTTTAGCAAATTATTTGTAAAAATAAAAGGGTAGACTAAGTGCCTTTGTCACATCTTTGGCATCAGACATAACACTTCCCAGTGCACCAATCAGGGCTATAGCTTGTCATGATAACCAACACAGGCCTACAGTTTTGAGCGCAAGCTTCTGCACATGGCAACCATCTGACACACAGTCATACAATAAGAAAGGTGTAAATTTACAGGTGATTAAGCAAAAGACTATCACTCTTAAGAGGGCATAATAGAAATTCTCACAGAGCAATTCTTCTATATCTATGGTTTGTCCAATATCAAACCATTGCCTACTACAATAATTGTGAGATTCCATGTAACAGAATTCTCAACTGTAGGCTATAACAGAGTAGTAACAATCCACAATTAAATGCCTATTGACTTTAACATAAGATTTTCTCAATAAATATATGAGGCCTAGTGCTTTTATTATAACATTCCACAATAAACAGATCAGGCCTATAGCCATTGTCTTGCCACCATAACCAACTCAGTCCTGCTGGATCAAGTATGGGCTTTGCCAAAAAGTGTGATACAAGCAATTTTTCATGAAAGCAAACATTTTTAGCCCGATCAAATACTGTGATTAGTGGAACCAACATGTGGGTGGAGCTAAGTCCCTCTGACAGTAGTACTCTGAAAGCTATTTTTTGTTGATCACATAAGGTAAGGAGACAGTTGCGCTGTCATGGCAAGGCTAACTTTTAATGCAAATGATGTAGCCTTGGGTATCCCATCCGGCTCTCAAACAAAAAAATAACTTAATTCCAAAGATTAAAGTTAACGATGGAAGAGAAGATTGCTAGGATTGCAATAAATTCCTTATGACTGCCGTCCTCCCATGTGCTACTGCGAGATAATAACAAATGCTATAAATTATCTAGTTATCTAAGACACTTTAGCAACATTACAATGTTATATGTGTGTCCCTGAAAGTCCAAGTTTGCGCAGTCACACTGCTGCTGGCTCAGGCAGCTGGAAAAATAAACAAAATAATGACAGCTGCTTGCAGGGAAGCCCATTTTTCTGTGTAGCACACAACTACTACCCAATCAAAACATGTTCTTCTCTCACAAGATGTTAACTTTCTTAGTCAGGCCTCATTTACCAGTATCTGTGCTCCTGGTGCCATATATATACAGAGCCTTGACTGCATCCACAAACCCAGAAAGAAATCCATAAACCCTCATCGCCTCCGATAAATAGGCCTAGCACACCCTATGGAACGTCTTAGCCTCATCAATAGTGAATAGCTAGGGGATCAAAATTCTCAGTTGCTAGATCTATGGCAGATCTCAATTGATGTGTCAGATCATACAACTGTTGACTTGGCACAAAACCATTCTGATCCGCATGCACTATCTTGCTGACAACCCTGGAAAGCCTCCTCGCTAGGATGCCTGCATAAATCTTAGAATCAATAGTGAGTAAGGAAATGGGTCTATATGAATCTGCTCTCCTGGGGTCAATATGTGGTTTCAGAAGTAGAGAAATTAAGGCAGTGTTCCTGGATGGAGGAATTTCTCATAGCTCCACTAATAGTAGGTGAAACAGGACCTTCCATTTTGGAACAATTATTTACTTCATTGCTTTGAAGAGGGCGTCTGGACCTGCCGCCTTCCCATTCTGGGATTTATTGATTTTCACAATAATTTCCTCCTCCGTAATATCCTCTAATATCTCTTCTGGTTCTAAGCTTAATAGGGATGGTACTTGAAACCCTACCAACCACTTCCATAAATCTGATGCCACTAAAAGTGTCCCTCTCAGAATAAAGGTCCTCAAACATTTTATAAAGGCATTCCAATGTTTCCTCAGAATCTTCTGACACCATACCCCTAGTAATTCCATCCCCTATCCACTCTTGCCTTCCAGGCTAGCAACGTGCCACTACAGTCGCAATACTCAAAATTAGCAAGCTTGCCAGCATGCCATCTTGCCCTCACTCTACTCTCAATGACCTGAACATAATCTGCCTGTTCTCTTACCAGCTTCTCTCTCACTACTTCTGTGCAGCCTCCTGGAAACAAAATGAGGAACCCCTTCTCCATAGCCTCTAAATCCTCTTCAAATCCCCTGTCCTCTTCTTGGAATTTTCTCGACCTAATCAAGCTGTGATTTCGCAAGAACCCATGGGCTACTGCCTTATATGAGTCCCAAAATATCCTCATCGGAGCTGAGTCCAAATTTAGACTGAAGTAACAACTACTCTCCTCCTTTAATGTATGTACTGGATCCCAATCTCACAGCAGTACTTTGTCCATTGTCTACCTAGACCTAATCTGCGCTTTGTGAAAACCGATATCTAACAAAACTGCAGCATGATTGGAGCAATGAACTGAAACATGTTTCTATCACATTAACATTGGAAAGTAATGATTTATCAATTACAATGTAGTCAATCCTACTAGGGCTCCAGTACTTATTTCTATAAAATGTATACCCTCGTGTTGCCCCAGCCTTTTTCAGCCACACATCAAAGATTGAAATCTATCATCAGATTCTTCAAAAACGTCCTCACCTTAGTGTGTCCTGCCACTCGTCTCTGTGATGATCTAGCCAACTATTCATCCAAATAAACATTAAAATCGCCTCCAAGCACTATGGATGATGGGAAACCCAACAATTTCCCCAAACATCCCGTAGAAGAAGAACATTATCAAAATTTGAGCCATAATATCTCCTACAAGTAAACGTATCTCACCCAAAAGTCATACAACCTACCATCCACCAACCCGAGCTTCCTAGACTTACTTCACCCTACTGACTATTTGAAGGGATACCTATGGATCCTTAGTATTTCTCTCCCCCGATCCACCTCATTATTACCTTTTAGGACCACCTCCCTCAGGAGATTCATCACAAAACCCTTCAGATCACTCCCATCTAGCATCCCATCTAGCATCTCAGGAACATTAAGGACCCTCACATTGTTCCACGTCAGGGCTGCCCATTATATATATATATAGATATTCACTGAAAAAACCATAGGTTTCAGACATGTCATATAGTTAGGAATGAGCTTTTAATAAACCTTCGAAATTCACTGAAAAAACCATAGGTTTCAGACATGTTGTAGTTAGGAATTAGCATTTAAAAAACCTTAGAAATTCACTGAAAAAACCATAGGTTTCAGGGGAGTTATAGTTAGTTGGACATTTAACTCGTACAAAACCACTGAAATTCCCCCGTTATAGTTAGTTCTGCTAACTATAACTCATGTGCCCGCAATGGACTGCTGATGATGTCACTTATTGCATCATTCATGACATGGTCAGTGACATCACTGATGACATCACTGATGACATCTCAAATGACATCACTGATGACATCACTGATGACATCATCCTTGTGATAGAGTGGCAGACCTCCTCTCACATTAATATAACCTTTGATACACACACTCAAAAATAGAAACTAACATTTTCTAAACAATGGTCATACCAATACCAGTTACAACAACCTATTCAGTAATTCTAAGATCTACATACACATCCACTCATACACCAACAGTCCTATATAGTCACTATAACACCCCTGAAACCTATGTTTTTTTCTGTGAATTTATATATATATATATCTTACCTACTGGCAGTCGCCAGTAGGTAGTTATAGTTAGGACCTATTTTCCATAGGAAAACGTAACATTCTATTAGGAATAACGTTGGCGACGATTGACGAATCTTCACAAAATTTTCCAAACTTTTGGCCAGCTCCGGTCCGCTCCTATCCTGAAAATTTCACAGTGATTCATCAAGCGGGGGCCAAGAAAAAAGGGGGGTCCCAAAACACATTTTCCCCGATGCATTTTCGCATAGGACCTGTTGACGCAGCTACAGCCCGAACTGCTGAACGGAATTACACCAAATTTGGCAAAGAGGTAGTCCTCAGTTCAGACTCGTGCCTTTTGCTTAAATGGTATGAATCAGTTCAGTAGTTTTTGAGAAAATTAGAGTTAAAAAGATAGATATATCTGGGCGGACCCTAACCACACATCTCATTGTGAGATCTGATTGGCTGTCAGTACTTCATCCAAGAAGTATTGGCAGCCATCTTGGAACTAATATACATGATAGCACCTCATTAAAAAGCATTGCAGTTAATAGAAGGTTTTAAGACTTTAGTTACATTATAAATCATTTTTGATGGTACCATACTCATTTTAGAAATTGAGGTGTGTTCTAAGGTTATTTTACCATGTGAAAAAGCCTTCTGCTGGGATATCATGAATCATGTTTGAGAGAAAGCTATTTTCTCATGCTTTTCCCACAGAGGTTTAGAAGGTGATCTATAAGCTAAACTGAGAGCATATTTTCTGTAAATTCACATTATTTTTCTCAGTCATGTGAGAATGAAGTCTGACATTCTCAGTAAAACATGTACATCCAACAAGGGCAGAGACTGTCAGTTGATTCCTTTGTGTTCTACTGTAGCTTCCCAGAGTGTTCTATAGAACAACTAGAGCGCTAACAGTCCTACATATGATAAACGTTTGGCACACCTGAAGCCATCTTGATTGGAATAAAGTGGTAACTCATAAAACATTTAATTTAAAAAGGAGCAAAATAAGGAGGTTCATTTTGCCATAGAAAGTATGATTAGTGCTGCAGAAAGAAAAATTAGGGCACATTTTGAGTGACTTCTCAAATCCTCTTCTATTTCATTAAATAATTCTGACATACAGACTGAAACATGCACTTTCAATACCAGCAGCAGACTTCCCTGGTGAGCAGTAGCTTTACTACAGTGATCTAATAAGCAACTAGAGTGCTAACATTCTGAATTTATGGCAAATGTGTGACACATCTGAATGCCTTCTTGATGGAATCAAAGTAAAAAACTGAAAGTATTTCCTACTGAGGAGACTGTAGTAAATGAGGAAATTAGGAAACTTCATAACAAATAAGTCTCCCAAAATGGCCACTAGAGACAAAAGAGCCCAAATGTAGCACAAATATCACCCAGATGTAGCCCAAGTATAGCCCAATGACATAATGTCCCAGCGTGTTCTAACGAACAACTAGAGCGCTAACAGTCTTACTTATGACAAAAGTATGGCACACCTGAAGCCATCTTGATTGGAATAAAGTGGTAGCACTTAAAACATTTAATTTACAAAGGAACAAAATGAGGGGGGTCATTTTGCCATAGAAATTAGGATTAGTGCTGCAGAAAGAAAAATTAGGGCACATTTTGACTTCTCAAATCCTCTTCTATTTCATAAAAACATTCTGACATGCAGAGTGAAACATGCACTTTGAATACCAGCAGCAGACTTCCCTGGTGAGCAGTAGCTTTACTACAGTGATCCAATGAGCAACTAGAGTGCTACCATTCAGAATTTATGGCAAATGTGTAACACATCTGAATGCCTTCTTGATGGAACCAAAGTAAACAAGCATTGAAAATGCAATATGTCTCACCCTCGTTTAAGTAAAAGCAATTCTGTTTGTAATTCAGGTGGCTTTTTAGCTTTGCTTTTATTAGTGTTTTTCAAACTTTCATGTACATAACATGCATATGTATGCATATATGTATATGTATGCATGCATTTATATTTGTATTTATATAGATATGCTGATTATATATATGTTTATATATGTGTATTATATATATACACACATACATATATATAAATGCATATGCAAATATATGCATATATATATATGTGCATATGTGTGTGTGTAGAGCGAGGTAGAGAGAGGTAGAGAGGTAGAGGTGTAGAGGTAGAGAGGTAGAGGTAGAGAGGTAGAGGTAGAGAGGTAGAGAGGTAGAGAGTAGTAGAGAGAGAGGTAGAGAGAGGTAGAGAGGTAGAGAGTAGAGAGTGAGTAATAGAGAGTAGAGAGTGAGTAGTAGAGAGTAGTAGAGAGTAGCAGAGAGTGAGTAGTAGAGAGTAGTAGAGTGAGTAGTAGAGAGTGAGTAGTAGAGAGTGAAGAGTAGAGAGTGAGTAGTAGAGAGTGAGTAGTAGAGAGTAGTAGAGAGTGAGTAGTAGAGTGAGTAGTAGAGAGGGAGTAGTAGAGAGAGAGTAGTATAGAGTAGTAGAGAGTGAGTAGTAGAGAGTGAGTGGTAGAGAGTAGTAGAGAGCAGTAGTAGAGAGTAGTAGAGAGTGAGTAGTAGAGTAGTAGAGAGTGAGTGGTAGAGAGTAGTAGAGAGCAGTAGAGTGAGTAGTAGAGAGTAGTAGAGAGTGAGTAGTAGAGAGTGAGTAGTAGAGTAGTAGAGAGTGAGTGGTAGAGAGTAGTAGAGAGCAGTAGAGTGAGTAGTAGAGAGTGAGTAGTAGAGAGTGAGTAGGAGAGAGTAGTAGTAGAGAGTAGTAGAGAGAGAGTAGTAGAGAGTGAGTAGTAGAAAGTAGTAGCGAGTGAGTAGTAGAGAGTGAGTAGTTTAATTTAAACACAATGAGGAGGTTCATTTTGCCATAGAAATTATGATTAGGGCGGAAAAAAGAAAATTAGGGCACATTTTGAGTGACTTCTCAAATCCTCTTCTATTTCATTAAAAAATTCTGACATGCAGACTGAAACATGCACTTTCAATACCAGCAGCAGACTTTCCTGGTGAGCAGTAGCTTTACTACAGTGATCTAATAAGCAACTAGAGTGCTAACATTCTGAATTTATGGCAAATGTGTGACACATCTGAATGCCTTCTTGATGGAATCAAAGTAAAAAACTGAAAGTATTTCCTACTGAGGAGACTGTAGTAAATGAGGAAATTAGGAAACTTCATAACAAATAAGTCTCCCAAAATGGCCACTAGAGACAAAAGAGCCCAAATGTAGCACAAATATCACCCAGATGTAGCCCAAGTATAGCCCAATGACATAATGTCCCAGAGTGTTCTAACGAACAACTAGAGCGCTAACAGTCTTACTTATGACAAAAGTATGGCACACCTGAAGCCATCTTGATTGGAATAAAGTGGTAGCACTTAAAACATTTAATTTACAAAGGAACAAAATGAGGGGGGTCATTTTGCCATAGAAATTAGGATTAGTGCTGCAGAAAGAAAAATTAGGGCACATTTTGACTTCTCAAATCCTCTTCTATTTCATAAAAACATTCTGACATGCAGAGTGAAACATGCACTTTGAATACCAGCAGCAGACTTCCCTGGTGAGCAGTAGCTTTACTACAGTGATCCAATGAGCAACTAGAGTGCTACCATTCAGAATTTATGGCAAATGTGTAACACATCTGAATGCCTTCTTGATGGAACCAAAGTAAACAAGCATTGAAAATGCAATATGTCTCACCCTCGTTTAAGTTAAAGCAATTCTGTTTGTAATTCAGGTGGCTTTTTAGCTTTGCTTTTATTAGTGTTTTTCAAACTTTCATGTACATAACATGCATATGTATGCATATATGTATATGTATGCATGCATTTATATTTGTATTTATATAGATATGCAGATTATATATATGTTTATATATGTGTATTATATATATATACACACATACATATATATAAATGCATATGCAAATATATGCACATATATATATGTGCATATGTGTGTGTGTAGAGCGAGGTAGAGAGAGGTAGAGAGGTAGAGGTGTAGAGGTAGAGAGGTAGAGGTAGAGAGGTAGAGGTAGAGAGGTAGAGAGGTAGAGAGTAGTAGAGAGAGAGGTAGAGAGAGGTAGAGAGGTAGAGAGTAGAGAGTGAGTAATAGAGAGTAGAGAGTGAGTAGTAGAGAGTAGTAGAGAGTAGCAGAGAGTGAGTAGTAGAGAGTAGTAGAGTGAGTAGTAGAGAGTGAGTAGTAGAGAGTGAAGAGTAGAGAGTGAGTAGTAGAGAGTGAGTAGTAGAGAGTAGTAGAGAGTGAGTAGTAGAGTGAGTAGAGAGAGTAGTAGAGAGTAGTAGAGAGAGTAGCAGAGAGTGAGTAGGAGAGAGTAGTAGAGTGAGTAGTAGAGAGTGAGTAGTAGAGAGTAGTAGAGAGTGAGAAGTAGAGAGTAGTAGAGAGTAGTAAAGAGTGAGTAGTAGAGTGAGTAGTAGAGAGTAGTAGAGAGTGAGTAGTAGAGAGTAGTAGAGAGTGAGTATTAGAGATTGAGTAGTAGAGAGTAGTAGAGAGTGAGTAGTGGAGACTGAGTAGCAGAGAGAGAGTAGTAGAGAATGAGTAGTAGAGAATGAGTAGTAGAGTGAGTAGTAGAGAGTGAGTAGAGAGAGAGTAGTAGAGAGTGAGTAGTAGAGAGTAGTAGAGAGTAGTATAGAGAGAGTAGTAGCGAGTGAGTAGTAGAGAGAGAGTAGTAGAGAGTAGTAGAGAGTTAGTAGTAGAGTAGTAGAGAGTGAGTGGTAGAGAGTAGTAGAGAGTAGTAGAGAGTAGTAGAGAGTAGCAGAGTGAGTAGTAGAGAGTAGTAGAGAGAGTAGTAGAGAGTGTAGTTGAGAGTGAGTAGTAGAGAGTGAGTAGTAGAGAGTAGTAGAGAGTAGTAGAGTAGTAGAGAGTGAGTAGTAGAGTTTGAGTAGTAGAGAGTAGTAGAGTGAGTAGTAGAGAGGGAGTAGTAGAGAGAGAGTAGTATAGAGTAGTAGAGAGTGAGTAGTAGAGAGTGAGTGGTAGAGAGTAGTAGAGAGCAGTAGTAGAGAGTAGTAGAGAGTGAGTAGTAGAGTAGTAGAGAGTGAGTGGTAGAGAGTAGTAGAGAGCAGTAGAGTGAGTAGTAGAGAGTAGTAGAGAGTGAGTAGTAGAGAGTGAGTAGTAGAGTAGTAGAGAGTAGTAGAGAGTAGTAGAGAGTAGTAGAGTGAGTAGTAGAGAGTAGTAGAGAGAGTAGTAGAGAGTGTAGTTGAGAGTGAGTAGTAGAGAGTGAGTAGTAGAGAGTAGTAGAGAGTAGTAGAGTAGTAGAGAGTGAGTAGTAGAGTTTGAGTAGTAGAGAGTAGTAGAGTGAGTAGTAGAGAGGGAGTAGTAGAGAGAGAGTAGTATAGAGTAGTAGAGAGTGAGTAGTAGAGAGTGAGTGGTAGAGAGTAGTAGAGAGCAGTAGTAGAGAGTAGTAGAGAGTGAGTAGTAGAGTAGTAGAGAGTGAGTGGTAGAGAGTAGTAGAGAGCAGTAGAGTGAGTAGTAGAGAGTAGTAGAGAGTGAGTAGTAGAGAGTGAGTAGTAGAGTAGTAGAGAGTGAGTGGTAGAGAGTAGTAGAGAGCAGTAGAGTGAGTAGTAGAGAGTGAGTAGTAGAGAGTGAGTAGTAGAGAGTGAGTAGGAGAGAGTAGTAGTAGAGAGTAGTAGAGAGAGAGTAGTAGAGAGTGAGTAGTAGAAAGTAGTAGCGAGTGAGTAGTAGAGAGTGAGTAGTTTAATTTAAACACAATGAGGAGGTTCATTTTGCCATAGAAATTATGATTAGGGCGGAAAAAAGAAAATTAGGGCACATTTTGAGTGACTTCTCAAATCCTCTTCTATTTCATTAAAAAATTCTGACATGCAGACTGAAACATGCACTTTCAATACCAGCAGCAGACTTTCCTGGTGAGCAGTAGCTTTACTACAGTGATCTAATAAGCAACTAGAGTGCTAACATTCCGAATTTATGGCAAATGTGTGACACATCTGAATGCCTTTTTGATGGAATGAAAGTATTTCCTACTGAGGAGACTGTTGTAAATGGGGAAATTAGGAAACTTCAAAACAAATAAGTCTCCCAAGATGGCCACCAAAGACAAAAGAGCCCAAATGTAGCACAAATATCACCGAGTTGTAGCCCAAGTATAGCCCAATGACAGAATGTCCCAGAGTGTTTTAAAGAACAACTAGAGCGCTAACAGTCTCACTTGTGACAATGGTATGGCACACCTGATGCCATCTTGATTGGAATAAGTGGTAACACTTAAAACATTTAATTTGCAAAGGAACAAAATGAGGGGGTTCATTTTGCCATAGAAATTATGATTAGTGCTGCAGAAAGAAAGATTAGGGCACATTTTGACTTCTCAAATCCTCTTCCATTTCATTAAAAAATTCTGACATGCAGACTGAAACATGCACTTTGAATTACAGCAGCAGACTTCCGTGGTGAGCAGTAGCTTTACTACAGTGATCTAATGAGCAACTAGAGTGCTACCATTCAGAATTTATGGAAAATGTGTGACACATCTGAATGCCTTCTTGATGGAATCAAAGTAAACAAGCATTGAAAATGCAATAGGTCTCACCCTCGTTTGAGTTAAAGCAATTCTGTTTGTAATTAGGTGGCTTTTTAGCTTTGCTTGTTTTAGAGTTTTTCAAACTTTCATGTACATACCATGCATATGTATGCATATATGTATATGTATATGTTTGCATGCATTTATATTTATATAGATATGCAAATTATATTTATATGTTTATATATGTTCTAGTTACCCTTGCAGGAATGAGTTGCACTCTGAGCCAGCATGGACACCAGGCCTTTAATAGGTAGAAACATCGTCTCCCTCACGATACAGGTAACAGCCTTCCCATCCTTCATCGCCTGACGCGTTTCGAGGGAATAAGTCCTTCTTCTTCAGAGGCTGGATGATCAGGTGAGTGCTTCCCACCACCTCCCATTAAATGCCAGAATACGCCCTCAGATGGGCCGGTCCCATGACACGAAGCATTGTGGGAGATGTATTTTTTGCGGCAGCCCAGCCGTAGAGTCTGCACCACCCCAAGATGCTGAGGGGGCCGCAGGTTCAAGATACACAGAACTAATTGCGGAATGCCGGTAAGGATCAATAACGGACACTGCCTCATGAGGCCCATCTGGGGGCTTGCATTGCTTAAGGACAGTACGAGGTGCGACTATTCAAAACCACATCTCCCACAATGCTTCGTGTCATGGGACCGGCCCATCTGAGGGCGTATTCTGGCATTTAATGGGAGGTGGTGGGAAGCACTCACCTAATCATCCAGCCTCTGAAGAAGAAGGACTTATTCCCTCGAAACGCGTCAGGCGATGAAGGATGGGAAGGCTGTTACCTGTATCGTGAGGGAGACGATGTTTCTACCTATTAAAGGCCTGGTGTCGATGCTGGCTCAGAGTGCAACTCATTCCTGCAAGGGTAACTAGAGCGTGTATGTTTATATATGTATATATATACACATACATATATATCAATGCATATGCATATATATGCATATATAGGTGCATATGTGTGCATGTACAGAGAGGTAAAGGTGTATAGGTAGAGGTGTAGAGGTAGAGAGGTAGAGGTAGAGATGTAGAGAGTAGTAGAGAGAGAGGTAGAGAGAGGTAGAGAGGTAGAGTAGAGAGCGGGTAATAGAGAGTAGAGAGTGAGTAGTAGAGAGTAGTAGAGAAAGTATCAGAGAGTGAGTAGTAGAGAGTGAGTAGTAGAGAGTGAGTATTAGAGAGTAAGTAGTAGAGAGTAGTAGAGAGTGAGTAGTAGAGTGAGTAGTAGAGAGTAGTAGAGAGTGAGTAGTAGAGTGAGTAGTAGAGAGTAGTAGAGAGTGAGTAGTAGAGAGTGAGTAGTAGAGAGTGAGTAGTAGAGAGTAGTAGAGAGTGAGTAGCAGAGAGAGTATTAGAGAGTAGTAGAGAGTGAGTAGTAGAGAGTAGTAGAGAGTGAGTAGTAGAGAGTGAGTAGAAGAGAGTAGTGGAGTAGTAGAGAGAGAGTAGTAGAGAGTGAGTAGTAGAGAATAGTAGAGAGTGAGTAGTAGAGAGTGAGTAGTAGAGAGTGAGTAGTAGAGAGAGAGAAGTAGAGAGTAGTAGAGTAGTAGAGAGTGAGTAGTAGAGAGTGAGTAGTAGAGAGTAGTGGAGTAGTAGAGAGTGAGTAGTAGAGAGTAGTAGAGAGTGAGTAGTAGAGTGAGTACTAGAGAGTAGTAGAGAGCGAGTAGCAGTGAACAAGTAGTAGAGAGTGTGTAGTAGAGAGTGAGTAGTAGAGAGTAGTAGAGAGTGAGTAGTAGTGAGTAGTAGAGAGTGAGAAGTAGAGAGAGTAGTAGAGTAGTAGAGAGTGAGTAGTAGAGTGAGTAGTAGAGAGTAGTTGAGAGCGAGTAGTAGAGAAGGAGTAGTGGAGAGTGAGCAGTAGAGAGTAGTAGAGAGTGAGTAGTAGAGAGTGAGTAGTACAGAGTGAGTAGTAGAGAGTAGTAGAGAGTGAGTAGTAGAGAGTAGTAGAGTGAGTAGTAGAGAGTGAGTAGTAGAGAGAGAGTAGTAGAGAGTGAGTAGTAGAGTAGTAGAGAGTGAGTGGTAGAGAGTAGGAGAGAGTAGTAGAGTGAGTAGTAGAGAATAGTAGAGAGTGAGTAGTAGAGCGAGTAGTAGAGTAGTAGAGAGTGAGTAGTAGAGAGTGAGTAGCCGAGAGAGTAGTAGAGAGTAGTAGAGAGTGAGTAGTAGAGAGTGAGTAGTAGAGAGTAGTAGAGAGCGAGTAGTAGAGAGTGAGTAGTGGAGAGTGAGTAGTAGAGAGCGAGTAGTAGAGAGTGAGTAGTAGAGAGTGAATAGTAGAGAGTGAGTAGTAGAGAGAGAGTAGTAGAGAGTGAGTAGTAGAGAGTAGTAGAGTGAGTAGTAGAGAGTGAGTAGTAGAGAGTAGTAGAGAGAGAGTAGTAGAGAGTGAGTAGTAGAGAGAGAGTAGTAGAGTGAGTAGTAGAGAATAGTAGAGAGTGAGTAGTAGAGCGAGTAGTAGAGTAGTAGAGAGTGAGTAGTAGAGAGTGAGTAGCAGAGAGAGTAGTAGAGAGTAGTAGAGAGTGAGTAGTAGAGAGTGAGTAGTAGATAGTAGTAGAGAGCGAGTAGTAGAGAGTGAGTCGTGGAGAGTGAGTAGTAGAGAGCGAGTAGTAGAGAGTGAGTAGTAGAGAGTGAATAGTAGAGAGTGAGTAGTAGAGAGAGAGTAGTAGAGAGTGAGTAGTAGAGAGTAGTAGAGTGAGTAGTAGAGAGTGAGTAGTAGAGAGTAGTAGAGAGAGAGTAGTAGAGAGTGAGTAGTAGAGAGAGAGTAGTAGAGTAGTAGAGAGTGAGTGGTAGAGAGTAGTAGAGAGTAGTAGAGAGTGAGTAGTAGAGAGAGAGTAGTAGAGTAGTAGAGAGTGAGTGGTAGAGAGCAGCAGAGAGTAGTAGAGTGAGTAGTAGAGAGTAGTAGAGAGTGAGTAGCAGAGAGTGAATAGTAGAGAGTAGTAGTAGAGAGTAGTAGAGAGAGAGTAGTAGAGAGAGTAGTAGAGAGAGAGTAGTAGAGAGTTTAGTAGAGAGTGAGTAGTTGAGAGTAGTAGCGAGTGAGTAGTAGAGTAGTAGAGAGCGAGTGGTAGAGAGTAGTAGAAAGTAGTAGAGTGAGTAGTAGAGAGTGAATAGTAGAGAGTAGTAGAGAGTGAGTAGTAGAGAGAGTAGTAGTAGACAGTGAGTAGTAGAGAGTAGTAGAGAGTGAGTAGTAGAGAGTAGTAGCGAGTGAGTAGTAGAGGGAGTGAGTAGTAGAGTAGTAGAGAGTGAGTAGTTGAGAGTGAGTAGTAGAGAGTGAGTAGTAGAGAGTAGTAGAGTAGTAGAGAGTGAGTAGTAGAGAGAGAGTAGTAGAGAGTCAGTAGTAGAGTAGTAGAGTAGTAGAGAGTAGTCAGTCAGTGTCAGTCAGTGTCAGTCAGTGTCAGTCAGTCAGTCAATCAGTGTCAGTCAGTGTCAGTCAATCATTGTCAGTCAGTCAGTGTCAGTCAATCAGTGTCAGTCAGTGTCAATCAGTGTCAGTCAGTGTCAGTTAGTCAGTCAGTGTCAGTCAGTCAGTGTCAGTCAATCAGTGTCAGTCAGTGTCAGTGTCAGTCAATCTGTGTGAGTCAGTGTCAATCAGTCAGTGTCAGTCAGTCAGTGTCAGTCAGTCAGTGTCAGCTAGAGCAGCTCTGCTGACCTGGTTCTCTGGCTCTAAAGCAGCTCTGCTGACCTGGTTCTCTCTCTCTAAAGCAGCTCTGCAGACCTGGTTTTTCTGGCTCTACAGCAGGTCTGCTGCCCTGGTTCTCTGGCTCTAGAGCAGCTCTGCTGACCTAGTTCTTATGCTACAGAGCAGCTCTGCTGATCTAGTTCTCTGGCTCTACAACAGCTCTGCTGACCTGGTTCTCTGGCTCTAAAGCTGCTCCGCTGACCTAGTTCTATGGCTCTGAAGCAGTTCTGATGACATGGTTCTCTGGCTCTAAAGCAGCTCTGCTGACCTGGTTCTCTCCCTCTAAAGCAGCTCTACTGACCTGGTTTCTCTGGCTCTGCAGCAGCTCTGCAGACCTGGTTCTCTGGCTCTAGAGCAGGTCTGTTGACCTGGTTCTTAGGCTCTAGAGCAGCTCTACTGACCTGGTTCTCTGGCTCTAAAGCAGCTCTGCTGACATGGTTCTATGGCTCTAAAGCAGCTCTGCTGATTTGGTTCTCTGGCTCTAGAGTAGCTATGCTGACCTGGTTCTCTGGCTCTAAAGCAGCTCTGCTAACCTGGTTCTCTGGCTCTAAAGCAGCTCTGATGACCTGGTTCTCTCCCTCTAAAGCAGCTCTGCTGATCTGGTTTCTCTGGCTCTACAGCAGCTCTGCTGACCTGGTTCTCTGGCTCTTGAGCAGCTCTGCTAACCTAGTTCTTAGGCTCTAGAGCAGCTCTGCTGACCTGGTTTTCTGCACTCACGATGCACGCACCCGACTTTGCGAAAATATATTTAAAAATAATATAAGTTTATTATAAGTACAAATATATTATTTTGATGAATATCTTACATAATCTCTTGCCTTAATATGTATATTAAAGACACATACATATCATTTTGGAACATACATTTTTTTTGTGGGAGTCGCGCACCCAGCGCGCCCCAGAACGTATATGATGTCACGCGGGACCCGCAACTGTGCAAACATCTCGTACCGTAATGCGCATGTGTCGCGAATGCGCGGGAGCAGGAGTCGCAGACTGGTCGCATACCAATCGCGCATATCACGTGATATTAAATGTATATGATGTAACTGAAGAACACGCAGCCGTTGCACACCATACGTGGATCCTTCATGCCTTTTCTAAAATGGCGGCTAGAATGTGCGCACCCACCGTGATGTGTACACTTTGAGTGCGCGACTCCGAAAAAAATTTGAATTTTTTTTAAAGAAAGTAACATAAATATATTAAAATAAAAAATGAAAACAAGAAAATTAATCAATATTTCAGTTTTCATTTAAAAAAAAAATTGTGCAATTTTCGGAAAAATATATAATGTTATTTAATGAATAAAATATTTATAAATAAACAGTTAAAAAACTGTAGAAAATCAGTACAAAAAAATAGATATAACTACTATCACACTTAAAAGTTAGCATTTAAAAAACCTTTGAAATTCACTGAAAAAAAACATAGGTTTCAGAGACGTTATAGTTAGAAATTAGCATTTAAAAAAACCTTAGAAATTCACAGAAAAAAAACATAGGTTTCAGGGGTGTTATAGTTAGCTGCCCATTTCACTCATACAAAACCATAGAAATTCCTCCGTTATAGTTAGTTCTGCTAACTATAACTCACGCGCACGCAATGCACTGCTGATGATGTCACATATTGCATCTTTCATGACATGGTCAGTGACATCAGCGCACCGAGAGCCCACAGGGCGCGCACTGTGCACAAAGTGCACGGTGCGCGCACGGTGAAAAACCTGAAAAAAAAAATATTAATAAATACATAACTTAGCATTTAAAAAACCGTACAAATTCACTTAAAAAACCATAGGTTTCACACACGTTATATTTGGGAATTAGCATTTAAAAAACCTTGCAAATTCACTTAAAAAACCATAGGTTTCACGCATGTTATAGTTAGCTGGACATTTCCCTCGTAAAAAATCAATGAAATTCCCCCGTTATAGTTAGTGCAGGCAACTATAACTCACGCGACCGCAATCCTCTGCTGATGACGTCAGACATTACATCACTGATTACATATGTGTCTTTCTGAAAAATAAATATTTGTAATATATGTATAGCTAAAGATTAATGGAAGAAGACATGAGTAAATAGGTGTCTAAATACAGTGATGTAATATCTGACGTCATCAGCAGAGGATTGCAGTCGCGTGAGTTATAGTTGCCTGCACTAACTATAACGGGGGAATTTCATTGGTTTTTTACGAGGGAAATGTCCAGCTAACTATAACATGTGTGAAACCTATGGTTTTTTAAGTGAATTTGCAAGGTTTTTTAAATGCTAATTCCTAACTATAACGTGTGTGAAACCTACGGTTTTTTAAGTGAATATATATATATATATATATATATATATATGTATATATATATATATAATAAAAAAAACATAGGATTGAGGTGCATTAGACATACAAATTTTCCTTTAAAAAAACTTTCAAATTCACTGGAAAAACCATAGGTTTCAGGCACGTCATAGTTAGAAATTAGCATTTAAAAAACCATAGAAATTCACTGAAAAAACCATAGGTTTCAGGCACGTTATAGTTAGAAATTAACATTTAAAAAACCATAGAAATTAACAGAAAAAAAACCTAGGTTTCAGGAACGTTAAAGTTCGTTGGACGTTTCACTCGTACAAAACCATAGAAATTCCGGTGTTATAGTTAGTTCAGCTAACTATAACTCGCGCCCCTGCAATGCACTGCTGATGACGTCACATATTACATCATTCATGACATGGTCAGTGACATCACTGATGACATCTCAAATGACATCACTGATGACATTATCCACGGGAAAATGTGATGCACCTCCTCACACCTGAATATAACCTTTGATACACCCACTCTAAAATACAGACTACCATTTTCGAAAAAAATAGACACATCAATACCAGTTACTAAATACGTACTGACTGATTCCTAGGTCTACACACACATCCACTCATTCACCCATACAGTCACTCATACATGCAGTCACTCATCAATACAACACTATCATAAGCTCTCATACACCTATACAGACACTCACACACTGCCACATATCCAGAGTTACTCACACATTTAGTCAGTCATGCAAAGAATCAGTCATACTTCCATTTACTCACCTATACAGTTATACAGCCACCACCTCACTTATTCATACAGATACTAACACATAATTACTCTCTTATAGAATCACTGATACAAATACACACTCATCCATGCAGCCACTCTCACAATTACTGACTCTCACATATAGTTATTTATATACACCATCACTCACATTTTACATATGTAGTTACTTGCACATGTACCACTGAGACATCCATTCACTCACCAACACACCCATACACACACTCACCCACCCATACAGCTGTTTCCACATGCACTCTTGAACCCATACACCCAGTGAATCAACCACTCACACATCTATGCACAGAGTCACGCACCTCCCACACACCCACACACACACTCAGGCAGCCATACAAATACTCAGGCAAGCATTCACTAACCCATATAGACCCTCATGCAGCTACTCACCAACCAATGCAGCACCTTACACAGCAATAGACAGACTGCTACAGACATTCACACAGTTTAGTCACTAACCCATGCATCTAGTAAGACACATTTAATCACTCACTTATACAGTCAGTCATGTACCTACTAAATCCTCCATACAGACACTTATATACCTACTCATTCCTCAATACAGCTTGGCATATATATAAAACAAATTTAAACTTTACAGAAACACACAGTCAGTGGATGATGTCATCAGTGATGTCATCTGTGATGTCATCAGTGATGTCACTGACCATGTCATGAATGATGAAATATGTGACGTCATCAGCCGTGCATTGCGGGGGCACGAGTTATAGTTAGCTGAACTAACTATAACGCCGGAAGTTCTATGGTTTTGTACGAGTGAAATGTCCAACTAACTATAACCTTCCTAAAACCTATGGTTTTTTCAGTTAATATATATATATATATATATATATATTCACTGAAAAAAACATAGGTTTCACACATGTTATAGTTAGCTGGACATTTTACTGATAAAAAACCAATGAAATTCAGACCGTTATAGTTACTGTAGGCAACTATAACTCACGCGACCGTAATCCTCTGCTGATGCTAATACTGTATTTAGACACTTATTTGCCCATGTCTTCTTCCATTAAATTTTAGCTATACATATATTACAAATATTTTTTTTTCATAAAGACACATATGTCATCAGCAGAGGATTACGGTCGCGTGAGTTATAGTTGCCTACAGTAACTATAACGGTCTGAATTTCATTGGTTTTTTATCAGTAAAATGTCCAGCTAACTATAACATGTGTGAAACCTATGGTTTTTTCAGTGAATTTGCAAGGTTTTTTAAATGCTAATTCCTAACTATAACGTGTGTGAAACCTATGGTTTTTTCAGTGAATTTGTACGGTTTTTTAAATGCTAAGTTACTTTACGCCATTTGTGGCGTGCGCGCCCACTTAACGCAGTTCGTTCCGTGCGCGCACGGTGCGCGTATTGATTTTCCCCTTTGAGTTACATTGAAAAAGAGGAGATTGTAGACAGGAGACAGATCAAATAAAGCCCATTTGAGCTTAAAAACATTGGACGTTTCCTGGCTGAATCGGGTCTGTTGGCATGTATGGTTGTACTACCATTGCCTCTTCCTTCTGCCCACAATGGTCTATTACATTGCCACAGCCTCTCTTGCAAGTCCTGTATTGTTGGTTTGTTGCCCCTGCCCCCCTTTCCACTGCCCTCCATAGTCTGTTGTGCTTCCACGGCCCTTCCTGCCTGCTCAGTGTGGTTGAATTGTTGCCTTTGCATCCTCCTACCTGCCTTCAATTTTCAGAGTCCGTGCCCTTGGCCTCTGCCTCTCAACAGTATATGAACAACTAGATTGCTAACATTCTATATTTATTACAAAAGTGTGGAACGCCCGACGTCATCTTGATGTAATCAAAACTGTAATACCTAGAGCATTTCCTTTAGAAATTACATATATGAAAGGGTCTTATTGGCATCAAAATTATGGTTAGTGCTCTAAAAGACTAAAATAAGGACATATTTTCTGAGTTTTCAAATAGCAACAAAGCACTTTTAAATTATTTGTTATCTTTATGTTTTTTTATCCAGTTGACCACTGGATTAAATGTTGCACTTAGGGGAGAGGATGTGGTGTTACTTCCAGAACTGCAGACTTTGCAACTGGGGAACCAGGTTGAAGTTTCTGCTTCAGCTCGACATTCTGTGATTCTGGTCAAATCACTTAGTCTCCCCATGTCTACAACCAAAATGAATTTGTTGTTGTGTGATGTAACCAATGCTCATGTAAAGCACTCCAATACCTGACAAGTCTGCACTATATAACACTGCAAAAACACAAAATAATAAGCGTTTTGCACACTTCTGTCATTGGGCTATATTTGGGCTACATCTGGGTGATTTTGGGCTACATTTGGGCTCTTTTGTCTCCGGTGGCCATCTTGGGAGATTTATTTGTTATGAAGTTTCCTAATTTCCTCATGTACTGCAGTCTCCTCAGTAGGAAATGCTTTCAGTTTTTTACTTTGATTCCATCATGAAGGTATTCAGATATGTCACACATTTGCCATAAATTCTGAATGTTAGCACTCTAGTTGCTCATTAGATCACTGTAGTAAAACTACTGTTCACCATGGAAGTCTGCTCCTGGTATTAAAAGTGCATGTTTCAGTCTGCATGTCAGAATATTTTAAAGAAATAGAAGAGGATTTGAGAAGTCACTCAAAATGTGCCCTCATTTTCTTTCTTCAGCATTAATCATAATTTCTATGGCAAAATGAACCCCCTCATTGTGTTCCTTTTTAAATTAAATGTTTTAAGTGTTACCAGTTTATTCCAATCAAGATGGCTTCAGGTGTGCCATACTTTTGTCATAATGAAGACAGTAAGCGCTCTAGTTGTTTTTAAGAACATTCTGGGACATTCTGTCATTGGGCTATACTTGGGCTACATCTGGGTGATATTTGGGCTACATTTGGGCTCTTTTGTCTCTGGTGGCCATCTTGGGAGACCTATTTGTTATGAAGTTTCCTAATTTCCTCATTTACCGCAGTCTCCTCAGTAGGAAATACTTTCAGTTTTTTACTTTGATTCCATCAAGAAGGCATTCAGATGTGTCACACATTTGCCATAAATTCAGAATGTTAGCACTCTTTTTGCTCATTAGATCACTGTAGTAAAGCTACTGCTCACCAGGGAAAGCTGCTGCTGGTATTGAAAGTGCATGTTTCAGTCTGCATGTCAGAATTTTTTAATGAAATAGAAGAGGATTTGAGAAGTCACTCAAAATGTGCCCTAATTTTTCTTTCTGCAGCACTAATCATAATTTTTATGGAAAATGAACCCCCTCATTTTGTTCCTTTTTAAATTAAATTTTTTAAGAGTTACCACTTTAATCCAAGCAAGATGGCTTCAGGTGTGCCATACGTTTATCATAAGTAGGACTGTTAGCGCTCTAGTAGTTCTTTGGAACACTCTGGGAAGCTGCAGTAGAACACAAAGGAATCAACTGACAGTCTCTGCCCTTGTTGGATGTACATGTTTTACTGAGGATGTCAGACTTCATTCTCACATGACTGAGAAAGATAATGTGAATTTACAGAAAATAAGCTCTCAGTTTAGCTTATAGATCACCTTCCAAACCTCTGTGGTAGAAGCATGAGAAAATATTTTTCTCTCAATCATGATATCCCAGCAGAAGGCTTTTTCACATGGTGAAATCACCTTAGAACATACCACAATTCCTAAAATGAGTATGGTACCAGCAACAAATGATTTATAATGTAACTAAAGTCTTAAAACCTTCTATTAACTGCAATGCTTTTTAATGAGGTGCTATCATGTATATTGGTCCCAAGATGGCTGCCAACACTTCTTGGATGAAGTGCTGACAGCCAATCAGATCTCAGGATGAGATGTGTGGTTAGGCTCCGCCCACATATATATATGCTTTTAAATGCTATTTTCTCAGGAAATACTGAACAGATTTACACCAGACCTGCAAAAGGCACTTCCTTGACCTTATGGCTACCTCTCTCCCAAATTTCAAGTAATTCTGTTCAGCCGTTCGGGCTGTAGCTGTGCCTAAAGGTCCTATGGAAAAATGCATGGGGAAAACGCGTTTTGGGACCCCCCTTTTTTCTCGGCCCCTGCTTGACGAATCACCCCGAGACTTTCAGGGTAGGAGCTGAACGGAGCGCCCCATTAGTTTTGCAAATTTCGCGAGGATTCGTCAACCGGCGCCAAAGTTATTCAAAATAGAATTTTGAGATTTCCTATGGAAACTAGGTTGTAACTATAACTATCTACTGGCGACCGCCAGTAGATAATATATATATATATATATATATATATATATATATATATATATATATATATATATATATATATATATATATATATATATATATATATAAATATATAAAAATATTTAGAGAGAGAGAGAGAGAGGGAGAGAGAGAGAGAGAGACACGTTGGCACAGTCATTGAGGGAGGATATGGGAATTGAGCCTTTTGAATGCTGGGCCTCTATGCTTACGATATTATTTAGTATACTGTGGGCGCATCAAAGCTATAATAGAAGCATTTGGGGCCTTCTCTGTTGTGTGGAACCTTGCTTGTACTGGGTGGTGCTGTAACAAGGAGATCAGGTATTTCAGCATCACAGTTCTACAGAAGTTGGATATTGGTGTCAGAGTGTATCGTGAAATGGATAAGGAAGGAGATTGAGGTGTAATTATCTAAGTAGGGGCATCTTCCTCTAACCTTTTATGGGAGGGCAAACTGAGTGAAGATGATTCTCCCTAAATTGAACTTGTTCAACAATATCCCTCTTTCCTTTCCTAGGGGTAGCTTGGGCAAGATACAAGGCTGGATAGGGAGTTTCATCTAGGCCTCTAAGTGTCCGAGATTGAGTTGGAAGAAGTTGAGAAAGAAGTTGGTAAAGGGTGGCTTAGCACTCCCGGATGTCTAGTTGTATTACCTTTCCTTTCAATTCTGGAATTGCAAAATTGTATTGGGTTCCCCTGATGATTATAGCAAAGGTAGAGCATATGCTGGTTTGCTAAACATGATTGATCAGGAAGGATTTATGTATACATTTGGGGACCAGAAATATTTCAAGAAGGTGCTAGCGGCATTTCTCCATGAGGAAAATCCTCTCAGTTGATTATTATTCGGAGTTTGCCCCAGTTTGGAATTCCCCAGGAACCCCATCATTTTTGTTGGATAAGCTGAGCATTCCACAGGTATCAATAATTTGGGCCAGCTAAGGGATGGCGCAGGGCTCATTTTATGGGAGCGGTTAAAGGCCAGAACTGAGGCCACTCTGCCATGGTATAAGTATATGCAATGGCATAAGTATATGTAATAGCCTCATGGATCGCAGGGCAAAGGATGGGCAAGTGGTCGGAGTTGGAGAATGGAGGAAAGGACACTAGACTTCTGGCCACTGAAAAAGGAGCTTTCCATCTGGTGTTGGCAAGGGTTGACAAGGAGAGGCGCAGTGTTCCTATTCATTTTTGGGGTGGATACGAGCCAGTAGAGGAACACCCGGATATGTTTTACTCCTCCTTACGTCTCCTATACGCTACAGTGAAATCAGCCCCAATTCGAAAGAATCACCTCTTTACCTGGCACATAATATTTAGTCAACTCCCAGAAGGTGAGCAAAATGTGTTGCAGGTCACTTACTCTGCTGTAACCACTGTGGTGAGGAAAAGGCAGATGACATGTGTGCGGTGACAACGCCCATCTCTGCAATAGTCATGAAAGGTCTTTTTTAGGTTGATCATATGAAGTCTGGAAACAGCTGCGCTGTTAAGCCAGACCTAAAAAACACTGCCTGAATTGAGAGCAGAATGTGTTGGTTTTCAGTAAAACAGGTAGAGAGCAATTGATTGAATATTGTCTTGACCTCATTGTGATGAGAGCGCATAGGAGTGTGATTTCCAATATCTCAGCTGATGGATCTTTTTAAATTTACTGAGAAGCAAAGGGAGTTTGCAATAATAAAACAATCCAACTTTTGAGAAGACCATTTTGCCCCACAATAAGGGCCAGGAATCAATAATTGAAGGTAAGTAGTTTTAATATCGGATAATAGTCAATCTTATATATATGCATCTCAGGAAACTATTAAAAATATACAAGATTTTAGCTAACAAGCTGAAATTTTGTAATCAAAACAGTCTCAATAGGATAAGATACAAATTAATCACAGCCACAGCAATGCAGGAACTGAGAATTATAAATAGGTGTTCCTTAATGAAACTCTGATTCTCTCTCCTGAACTTGAATAAGTTCTAAAGTCCTCTAATCAAGGCTCCAAGTTTAAACTAAAGATAGTTCATAGAATAGGGTCAAAAGGAAATGTGGAAATTTGAGAAGGTGTCAGTCTGGTAAAGACTCCAGTAGAAGATTCCAAGAATTGGAATAAGTGGTTATACTTGTGCACGTGTAACTCAAGAATAAATGTTAATGTAAATATGAGCATACAATATTACACTTTCAAACATGACTTTAAGGATATATGCAACTGTAACTTAAAGTATAAATGGAAACGTGAATACAGAATACATTTTCATGTTTATCTGAACATTATTGCCGACATTTATAAAGCTTCAATTTCTCAGTGGTGACATTTCATTAATGCCTTTATGTTCACACACGTTACTATTATCAAGACACACAGAAAATATAAGGTCAAATATAAAAGCAAATTGCGAGTTGATGACGTGCAGGGGATAGAGTCTAAATTGCTCTCCTCCAGTGAGAATTTGTAAGATTTACCACCTCATTCTGAGACCTATGCAATATCAAAAGCTTGTGGAAATTGTGTTTACGCATAATTTTAAATTCTTTAATTGAGAGAAATTTGCCTTAGACCCAAAGTATTTCCAATAGCGAACTCCCCAGGAACCATCTAAAGAAATGTGTTCTGGGAAATCAGATCAAATATTGAGAAAATGGGCAGTTTTCACATGCGGCAAACCCACAGTCCCAGTTTATTCCTTTCAACGAATGTTGTGCAGAAACTCCCTCAGGCGAAAGGGAACCATATGGCTACAGTATTTCCTATGGGTGCTGTTTGCATCAGTGAAAAATATGCAACTCTAACCAAACCCGTTAATGATTTGTATTGATTTTCAATGGAAAATAATTTCTTATTCATAGTGGTTCTAGAATGATACTTAAGTGAAAATCATACAGGCAATGGGGCTTAGGAAACATATCATGTCATTTTGTATCTTTTTTTCAGATAATGACGGATTTAGAGCGAGAATGTACGACATTACCCAGCATCCATTTTTTAAGCGGACCATTGCTGTGCTTGTCCTGGCTCAATCTGTCCTGCTCTCTGTCAAGGTATGTTCTTTTTTTGCAAATATGCATTGGCTTATCTTTTTTAAAACAAAATCTGTATTCTATTCAGTTATTTAGCAGTGATTTCTAAAGCGCTAAGTGTCACTCCAGTGGCAGCCTTTACTTTATCAGGGAGGGTGGTGATTGGGCCGGGGCACAAAGGCACACAGAAACACTCACTCTCATTCATGCATTCACGCATGCACACACTCTTATCCATTCACAACACTCACTCCCAAATATTGACGCATGCACCAAACATTTAAAATAAAATTATACCTGCACAGCTATGCCTTGGAGATCCCAGGAGGGTTGGGACTGCTGCCTTCCCTCATTGGTTCGGCCCTAAGCACTTCGGGGCTTAGAAATTGAAACGCCCAGGTCGAAGCCAATCAGAGACAGTCCCCCTTGTCACAAGTGGGAGGGCCTTGAGGTGCTTTGCCAGGATGAAGAGGTCACACCTACAGGAGCTGTGACTTCTTCAGTCCGGCAAAGGTCAGCTCAGGGAGCCAGGATCCTGCGCATCTAACACATGTCTAGCTCCTGGCTTCCTAACTTGAAAATAAAGAGTGCCCTTCAGGCTGACCTTTGCTGAGCTTGACAGACACTCTCTATGGTGGCCAAATGGTGAGGAGGCGTGGCACTTCAGCCCAATAGAATGGGCCACTGCTGTGTCACTCCATGGCCCATGTTAAGGATAGTGATAGAGAATGACCACTCTGTAGTCTAATACTCTGTAGTACATGTGAGTTTGATTGTATACCATGTCATGCAAAACCATTCATATAATTTTCCTAGGAAAATTTCCCTGTTTTGAATTTTGAAATTCATAAAGTGTGCAATAGACAATTTAATTTCCTGTTTGTACAATTGTGCCTGGCTCTAAAACCCTGCTTTTGTCTTTTTATAGTGGGATGTTAATGACAAAGTCACAGTCCCGTTAGCAACAATGTCAGTGGTTTTCACCTTCATTTTTGTGTTAGAGGTAAAGTATTTCAGGCATAATATTCTGTAAATTCTAATAAGTTATGTAAAGCGTTTTGGAAGATTTTGAATACAACTTTGTATGTTCATGAGCAAACCATGGTTATCAATCGTTCATATAAGGATAGACAAGACTTGGCAAAACCGATACATCCGACGTTAATGTACTACCACATGCACATATAGGCATACCCAAATGCTATTTTTAAGAGTTCATACATTAAAACCCAGCCTTTTGACTTTGCCAACGTTTATTTAAACATGTGTTGTTGCAGCACTCAAGAAACTAATACCATCTATAATATTTACTATATTTAAAGTATGGTTTCTCTACTCTGATCTGCCCATGTAATAGAAAATGCAATGCAGAAGCAATGTATAACATACAGTACACACAAAGTGAGCCTTTTTAGTAATTTTAAAACAACAGTGTCAACTAGAAATTGGTTGAGAATTATGAGATAAAGGGGCATATCAGCAACAACCGGCGACAATTATCGCTAAGCGCACTTAGCGCTTGGATATTTATCGCCGGCTAACGTGGATTTTTATCGCTGAGATAGCGTGCTATTAGCAACGCTTATCTCAAAAGCGATAAAAATCATCACGCTAACTGCCTAACGTGAGATTATTGCTGGAAACCCAGCGATAATCTCACGCAATGTGGCGTTAGCTTGATGATAGGGACTCACAAACTTAGCCATGATATCCACCTTCCATAGGATATCATGGCTAAGTCAGTCCTGAAGCTGGTGTAAGGAAAGTAGCGATAACAGGGGTTATCGCTACTTTTCTTGCCGCTATGCTTCATAGTGTGGGGCTTGATGATAGGAGAAATGTCACTTAGCGACATTTCTCCTGTCATGTCAGGTCAGGAACGCCCACTTTGCATCTCATTAGAGATGCAAAGCTGGGCGTTAGGAATTCCTACGCTAACGCAAGTTTTCACGCGTTAGCGTGAGCTTGCTAATTAGGTGATAAAATTATGGCCGCTTTTCGGCCGAAAACGGCCGCAAAACGGCCGCAAAACGGCGATAATTCTATCGCCTTGCCTTGCTGATATGCCCCTATCTGTCTTCACTCATCTTTATCATGTATTTTGTTCTTATCATAGAATCTCTTCCCTGCAAAAAATGCCTAGGATGTTTTTTCTGAATGACCTGGTCGAATATCATTCACGCTGCCCCTGATGCTAAACCCTGTATCGCTGTAAATTGCTCAACGTAGTTGTATAGTGCTTTATTTTAGCATCAACATGTGGCCACTTTGAAGCACCAGACTTACAGCCAGTAATAAAAAGGTGTTGACCTAAGGAAGCTGCTGCAAAGACATCACATCCTAGCAATTTTACATGACAGCGGGTTGGTTCCAACTCAACTGGCTGCACTGCGGTGTGCGGTGCAGGCAGCGACATGTTGCCCTCTAGAAAGAAGCAGCTAAAAAATAAAACCAGCATCTTATCATCTATTGTAAAAGGCATAGCCTACATGTAAAATATATAACTGCTCAAGGGCTTTGTGTGCCTAACCAAATGTGAAAGACACTTCAGGGAAGTAATGGCTAAAAGGAGCTCTCTCTAAGCAATAAATGGCTGAAAGCAGCTGAACCAAAGCCCCTTTGTATGCATTATTCACATGATATCGGGCAGACAGCTCGTTGTCGCATCAGACCTAGAATGAATGACACACTATATCCTTTTGTAGGTCTCGACTAGACAGCACATGTACTGTCTCTTTGAGACATTTTGTTTAACTATAAGGGAGCTTACAGCCTACCCATTGCATACCAGTGGTTGGTGTCAGTGTCACTCTCATGTCTGTTTTGTATGTGGTCAGCTTATGACAGCTTGACTTCCATTTCATCTGCTAAACCCTTCCATGGAGCATGGCCAAAGTACTTGTGTCCTTACCCTGCTTCTCTTGTGGGAGCTCCTTTTTTCTTTAGCCTTAAACAGTTCTTGCGAGTGCACGTCTCCCACGTCCTGAGTTTTAGTGTTTTTTGCAGCAATAACCATTTACGTCTTTATGCCTGAGCATTTCTTAATATTCAAATTGTTTTGTATGCAACCAAAGGCAGCATATGCCTTCATGTTTGTGCTCTTTACATTTGATTTTTGTAAATTAGTATAACTTCCTTTTATGTACATGCCAGATTCTTTAAACAGTCATTGCGAATGCACTTTTTCCTTCTACAGTCGGCCACATGCTGAAGTTTGTCATTTATTTTCACATTGCCCATTTATCTTTTCTTAGTATACCTTCCTTTTATGTTCACGACAAATTCTTACTCTACACCACTACACTCTATGCCACTTAATTCTACTCCACTGTACTGTACATCACCCCACACCACTCCACTTGGCACCACTGTACGCCACTCTACTCAACTAGAATCTACACAACTGTGCACTAGTCCATTCAATGCCATTCTACTCTAAGCCACTTCACTCAACAGCACTCTACTCTGCAGTACTTTTCTCTATCTCACTCCATTCCACATTACTCTAGTCTACGCCACTCTATGTCAGTCCATGCTACTTTATGCCACTCTACTCTATGCTATTCTATGCCACTGCACTCTACTCTACACCGCTCCACGCCACTCCTCTCTACATCACTCCTTTCTTTGGCATTCCACTCTATGCCACTCCACGCAATCCCACTCCCCTCTAAGCCATTCTATCCCACTCCAATCTATGCCACTTCACTGTACTCCACTCTTCACCACTCTACTCTAAGGCACTTCACTCTATGCCACTCTGCTCTGTTCCACTATACTATGCTACTCCATGCCACTCCATTTTACTGTACGCTGCTTTACACCACTCTTTGCCGCTCCATGCCACTGTACTGTATGCCACTACTTCACCTTCTGTACTCTATGTCACGCTACTCTATGCTACTCCACTCTACTCCACTCCACAGCATTCTTCTCTGTGCCACCCTACTCCATGCCACTCTCCGCTACTCCAACCCAGTCCACTTTGTGGCACTCCACTCTATGCCATTCAACTCCATGCCCTTCTACGCCACTCTATGCCACACCACCTCTATGCTACTCCATTCTATTGTGCGCCACTCCACTCTACTGTACCCCACTCTGCTCTATACCACTCCACTAAATGCCACTCTACAAACATTCACGCAACTCTACAACGTCTACTCCATGCCACTCCACTCTGTGCACACCACATAACTCCACACCACATTATACCACTCTACTCTATGCCCCTCTACTCTACGGTGCTCCATTCTACTCTATGCTATGTTACTCCACTCCACTTTAAGCCATTCCACTCTTCTATGCATCACTTCCCTATACGTCTCTCTACACCTCTTGACGCCACTCTACAATACCCTACTCTATGCCCCTGCACTCTACGCCACTCTACGCCACTATGCCATTCTGCTGTACACCACTCAGTGACACTCTACTCTATGCTGCTCTACTTCACTCCACACCACTCTACTCTATGCCACTCCATGCCATGCTATGCCACTCTACCCTGCTGTACGAAATGGATAAAACACATTGGCAAAGCCGCTAGCTCTAGGATAGGCAAGAACTATTGCCTTTGCCAATGCTTGTTTTGATCAAGCAATTGACCAGCCGAGCATGCTTTAAAACCTAGAACTAGTTTCCCATTTGTAGTCCAGTGAGGACATTTCCTCCTGGATGCATAATCTGTGGAATTAGTCCATTTCTTTCTTGTGTGTTGGCATTGCCGAAAAAAGCATAAGTTCACACAAGTGTGGCCACATTCTACATTAATTTCAAATGTGGTGAAATATTTGCTTTTTGCTTTGAAATGCCATTTGTAATGAAACTGTCGCTCCAAATTTTATTATAGAAAAACAGAGACCGGGTAATCCAGTTCAGACCACAATATCTATACAAATTCCATTTCACAATGTATTCATCAAAGATATTAAAAATACACAGCATGATAGTACAAAAATAAAGAAACAAAGAAAAGTATGTGTGTCAGTGTGAGAAGCATGGCTATGAAAATGCATCACAAAGGATGGCATAAATATCGTGGCCATACCAAAAACATAAAAGGGCAGCGTCCATGACTGAGTCCTTAACACAGAAGGCTTTATCCAATAGTGCAATAAACTCTACCCAATAATGCAACAAAAAATTACATGCGAAGCACATGGTGGTGCCTTTGCAACAAATCGCATCACAATCACGTGAGGAGATATATCGTGAGAACCTCAAAATGGAGTCGAAACATTGATAGTATCGAGGTAAAGGTTTGCAATATTGGGCAGCTCATGAGTAAGGCTCCTGTTATAATAATCCAAATACTTCTGTGCAGAATGAAATAGCTAAATAAAATGAACTGTAAATATCAGTTTGGATCCTAACAAACTTCCATGGTGATTAGTATTTTCCTGCCTACTCTGAACTGCCTTGAAATGTAATTGTAATTTTACAGTTGAAGAACTGATGGGTCATGAATATATTCAGGAGTGACGGGTAGTTGAAGCATTATTATTATTAAATTAAATTACATTTATATGGCGCAACAGCTACGAGGAGGTTTCTCGGCACCTACGGACCCATGCAGGGAAAAAAGAAAGAAGAAAGAACGGAAAATCAGAGCTCAGAGGTTGAATAACCACGTTTTGAGACTTTTACGGAATTTAGCATAATTATGTTCATAACGAAGTGGGAGTGGAAGAGAATTCCATAAAGGCGGCGCCAATTAAGCAAAGGACCGTCCACCCATTCTAATGAGTTTAATCCTAGGAACAATAAACTTTGCCTGTTTGGCTGATCTAAGAAAGCGAGTAGGAATGTAAGGGTAAACTAAGGTACTAAGGTAACAAAGAGCTGTACCGGCGTTAATCCTGTGCATGTAGCAAAGGGCTTTGAATTTGGACCGGTTTTCTATCTTAAGCCAATGTAGGTCCTGGAGAGTCCCTGTGATAGATGCCATTTGAGGAAGCTGACAAAGAAGTCTAGCTGCCGAGTTTTGGACCACTTGCAGCCTACGAATCACCTCCTTGCTGGCGCCTAAATACAAAACATTACCGTAGTCCAGTCTGGACACGATCAAGGCCTGAACCACAGTTCTTTGTGTCGGAGGTGGCAGCATCCATAGGATTTTTCAAAGCCATTTCAAAATGAAAAAGCAAGTTGAGGCAACCTTGACCGCTTGTTGTCGCATAGACAGTTGATCATCTATAATTATGCCAAGGTTGCGAACAGATTGAGAAGGTTGGGGAAGGACACCCATTTGCAGCATGAGCCTAGAAGGAAATCATTTTACATTTGGTGAAAGCAACGTAAGGAGAACAAATTAGAGCATGGAACATGTATTAAGAGTAGCCCTAACAAGAATATATTTGGAAAAGAACTGTTGTTTCAAAGCCTAGCTGATATGGCTTAATCTTTTCAGTTTAACTTTGCAAACTTTACAAAACATCATCAAATGGGAAAATGTATTTTGGACATATTTATAAAGGAACATTTTATTTTACCTATGGTACCCCCCTACATTTGCATGCACAAGGTAGCAGGCACCGCACGGTGCCTGTCACGTTATGCATGCAAATGCATGACGTGCATTCCCAGCATTGTGGTGGGTTGTGCTGTGAGCACCGCCCGCCACAATGCTGGGAATAGTGTTTGCCACCACCATGGTGGTGGTGGCATCCTAATGTCAGGTGCAGGACCGCCGCACCCCTTGCGGCCGGTCCCGCATTCCGTTACGATCGCCATCGTAATAGTGCCCTTAGTAAATACCTTGCCCTGGGTTAATTGTATTTACTGCATGTGGTAAATACCCCACGCTAATCCAACAAACTCGTAATGAAGACCAAAGAGGAAGTCAAAGGAACAGTTTAGAGAAGTCAAGGTACATCGCCCCATGTAATATTGAACAAACAAAACAGGAGCACGGAATCTGTCTGAGGCAAAGCCCAGCACCTCAGCAATGGGAATCTGATCCTTTTTGGTCCTGGCTCCTTCTGGCATTAGATGGGACTAAGAGTCAAGACCAGGAGCAGTATTCAGTTTACTGGTAAAGTATATGTCGTATCTTGAAATATGGCTGGGCTAGATAATAGAAAATAGCAGTTCTTGAGTACTCATAAGGCCGCAATAATTTGCCTTGAGGAAACTTGGGCAGTTGCGTATTTCAAGGTAGCCTCCTATTATGCATTCCACTGCCCTGTTTCTCCCACTAGTTGTGCTCATGCTAAGGGAGGTATTGCAAATCTTCTATCAATATTCTTGATTTAGAGTAGCCATCTGTCTCATTTGCTATAAAAAACGATCTTGTATGTTTGAAGATTTATTTTGCTTTTAATAGGGAGTCCAAGTGTGGGTCCTTACTTTTTTTAATATCTATGTCCCTCCAGATTCCCAAGGTAATCATATTTTTGTAAATATATTTGAGTTCTTAAACTCAACAATGGACAGAGAAAAGACATCATGTGTCAATATAACCGGAGATTTTAATGTTAAGGTTTCCGATAAGGCTATACAAGATGATAGAATCCCCGAATTAGAGAAAGTTGGAAAATCCCAAAGGTCCAATTTCTGGCTAATTTCAAGGCAGATAAACATGGATATTTCCTTCTGGGGGAATTGAAGCCCATAGTAGCTATTATTTAAAATGGAAGAAAGGCAGCTGACATCCCAGGCCAGGCTACCCGATATGGTCCTACTGGTTGACTGAATATTGATTATGTCATAATCACCTTTCAGATACTTGACTGTCTTAGAAATGGAGATTGTGAAGGTGATTGTTAGAATTTGGGTTACTGGTTGACTGGGTTGTGAGCCCTGGTCAAGCACCAACGCCAGTTCTAATCAGGGTACGGCACAAGCAAACCCCAAATTAACCTGTGTTCAACGCCCTGGTAGCTTTGGCACAGAACAGGCAGGCTTAACTTAGAGGCAATGTGTAAAGTATTTGTGCAAAACATCAAACAGTAAAACATTGACACCACCACAAAAAAGATCCCACACCAGGTTAGAGAAATGAAACTCCATGTAATATATAAAACAGGACAAAAATGACAAAATCCAATCAGTAGAACCAGAGATATTCAGTTTCAAAGAATTAAGTATGAATAGCGACAGAAAGCACCAAGTGCCAACTGTGAATATCAGGTCACGCCGGACAGGCACAAAGTCACAAGGTCAGGCCGACTGCGATGGAGTTAGGAGTACTGAACAGAGTACCTTAGATCCTGGTTTGTGGAGCTTTGTGTTGATCTGTGTCGGAGATGTTTCAAGCAGCTGACGCGAGGTTTCAAGATGCAGTGAAGCTCAATACGAGGGCCAACATTGTTGTAGAGATTTCATCAGATGGGGCTTGTGATGCGAATTCCGGCATTGAGGATGCGGTGGGCAGTTGGGGCGATGCGTCAGTTCTGAGGAGCTGCGAAGTTGAGATGCGGAGTCTTGCGTCCGGCGTCGTCATTGAGGCTGTTGGCTATGAGGGAAGCAAGGGCCTGTGGCAAGGATGCGTCACGCAGTCGGGGCAATGTAATGGTTCTAAACACCTATGATGTGATGCTGGTCTTTGCGACAATTCCAATCCATGCAGCAGTGGTGATGCATCAGTACTCCTTGTGCTTGCACCGCACGGCAGCCAAGATGTGTCGGTTCCGCTGGTTCTAAAGAAGCTGGCAGAGCACCTTAAGCCCACTTCCAAGGGTCCAGTACTGGGGTGGCACAACTTGGCAGGGTAGTATCACAAATGGCAGAATCCAGGTGCAGATGCATGGTTGTTGAAACCCTTTTGTGTCCCTGAGGCTTCAGATCAGGATGCTAGACCACAAGTCTTTGGAGCCACTATGAGTGTTGGGTTCAAGAGATGCAGGTCCAGTCCTTCTCACGCAGGCAAGAGTGCAACAGGCAGCAGGTCAGCACAGCAGGACAGCATTTCTTTCAGAGCAGCAGTCCAGCAGAGCAGCGGTCCTTGTAGCAGCACAGCCATCTTTTTTCCTGGCAGAGTATCCACAGGTCCAGAAGTGTACTGAAGAGTCAGTGTCTGAGGTTCTTCTTTTATACAAAGTTGTGCCTTTTAAGTGGGGAGAATCTTCTAGAGGCATGCCTTTTAAGTGCACAGTTGTCCTGCCTTCCCTGTCCTGGGTCCAGACTAACTACTGGGGGTATGCAGCCCTTTGTGTGGAGGCATGACAAAGCCTATTCAAATGTACGTAGGGCTGTGCCCAGCTCTCCCCTCCCTTTCTGCCAGTGATGGCCCATCAAATCACACCTAAGTTCCCATTGTGTATGGCTGACGAGGAGAAATACAAAAAGCCCAACTGTCACCCACACCCAGTCATGTGACCCAGTGACAGGCTGCAGGCACCAAATGGCTAAGGCAAGAAAATGCCAACTTTCTAAAAGTTGCATTTTCAGAATTGTAATTTAAATTCCGACTTCACCATAAGTTAGGATTTTAAATTAGGATTCCGGAGACACCAAACATGAACTGGTCATCTCTTCCCATTTGGAAATTACACTTATAAAATGTAATAAGGCAACTCCAATGTTATCATACGGGAGAGATAGGACTTGCAGTAGTGGAAAACAAATTTATGAGTTTTTCACTACCATGACATGTAAAACCTAAACGTACATGTCCAACTTTTTAAATACATTGCACCCTGCCCTCTGGGCTGTCCAGGGTCTACCCTCAGAGTGACTTATATGTATTAAAAAGGAAGGTTTGGGCCTGGTAAAATGTTTATTTTGCCAGGTCGAAATGGCAGTTTAAACTGCACACACAGGCTGTTCAATGGCAGGCCTGAGACATGTTTGAAGAGCTACTTAAGTGTGTGTCACAATAAGTGCTGCAGTCCCACTAGTAGCAGTTAATTTACAGGCCCTGGGCACATGTAGTGCCACTTTACTAGGGACTTACAAGTAAATTAAGCCAATGTAACAGTGTTTTAAGGAGTGGGCATAAGCCCTTTAGTGCTGGTTAGCAGTGGTTAAGTGTGCAGAGTCCTAAGGCCAGCCAAAACGAAGTCAGCAGAAACAGTAGGGCTGAAGGCAAAAGGTTAGGGGCTAAACCATGCCCAACAATGCCAGGTCTAACAGTGATCCATAGTGCTTATGTCTGCCTGCAGACCGTAATTGTTCTTCCTATTGAAAATATCACTGATTGGTCGTTGGAAATTGGAGATGGTGTAATTGATATTCATGCAAAAAACGGGAGGCGCCACTGGAGTTAATTTCGTCTAACTTTATTTCCTTATATGATCTTTCTTAAAATGACCCCGTCCTCTCATTTGATTTAATGTTTTCTGCTTCCGGGCAACATATGAAAGTTAGACAAAACAGGATTCCTGCTTTTAAACTATCACAAGGACGTGGAGAAGGTCCAGCTGTCAAAGGAATCAAATAAATTGACTCACAAACAATTACTTACATGTTCAACATTTAGTTTACAGGTAATCAGATGGTTTTAAAAGAAACAAAATAGGATACGAGCTGAACGGAGGAAAATACACTGGGATATGAATTTATATCAGCTCTCTCACGCTGCTCAAGAAAATGCCTCTGGATTTTTTGGCGGCAAAAGTGAAATCTCCCATAAACCATATCCCTGCAAATCTTTGGATGTATTATATTTCAAATCTATATAAGGTGAACCCAGCCTTTGGCACAGTTAAGATTAATTTGATGTCTATCTCAAAGATTGTTCTTCCTAAGTCAGAGCAAATTACAGGCTATATAAGAAAGGAAAGGCTATCTGCTGTCATGGGTCCCGATGAGATCCCAATCGGCGTGCTAAAACATTGAGGCCTCTATCTGAGTGGTATTATGCTACTAGGGAAATTCCCAAAATGTTGGAAAGGTAGTATTATTGTTCCATTATCCAAAAAATAAATAAACGTTATCCAGGGAGCTTCAAGGAAATTGACCTCCTTGGCCCTGAAGGGGAGATTTTTGCACGTGGAATATTCAAACATCTGGAACAGTGGGTGGATGAGAGAAAGATTATCTCGATGGAGAAATCAGGTTTTATGGCAATCCATTCTGTAACAGAATATATTGCGGTGCTACAATCTGTGTTGGACATATATGTTATAAATCGACGTCAAGTGGTATGTACTGCATTTATTGGCTTCTCAATGGTGTTTGATTTAGTAGATTCACCTACATTAGGGTCCAAATTATCATTGTTGGGTACACTCTCTAATTTGCTAAAATTAGTTATTGCACTTTATTGGTCGACTTGGAGTAAAGTTCTATTGGGGGTGCAAAAGGTTTGTCTCCAGCTATACCAACATGCAATGGGCTATAACAAGGTTGCTTGCTAGACTTTTTGATATTCTCAATGTACATGTTCGACTCTCCTCAGCAATTTTTGAAGGTGTGCAATTTTTCTCCTAGATGTGAATTTATCTCCTGTACAGATCTTATGTATGTAAACAACATCATTTTGTTTGATTTGACCCCTCTAGGTTTGGAATGGAATTTGCAGGAGCTAAAGTTATATGCAAACAAATATTTGTTTTAAAGAAATACTGCAAAAACGAAGGCGGTATCCTTCCAGGGCAAAAAAAAAGAGTTATTTGACTTGATATATTGGACAGAATAAAATAGATACAGCTAGTTATGTTTATTTGGATACAATTTTTACTAGTAATCTTTCCCATAAAATGCACGTGAGTAATGTAGGGAAAAAAAGCTTTGGCCCACTCTCCAGCAGCACATAATTATTATAATTATATGGAAAAAGGATATTTGAATAATTTATTACATAGTTATGAATTAAAGATTCCTACTTCTCTTATTTGTGCATTATGAATTGGAACACATCCCAATTTCGAGCTGGTCTTTCCTAGATCTGTACCAGGCAAGATTCTACGCAAATTATGGAGTCTGAGCTCTACAGTCCTAGTCCAAGAACTTAGATTAGAGCATGGTTTATCTAGTGCTTCAATTCAAGCATTGGGAAACGTAATACGCTGGGGCTATACTCTCCTTAATACTCCTGATAAGTCCCTGCGGTCCTTTCTTTTATCAAACTTAGACTCTGGTATGGGGAGAAATTGACGTTTGTTGGGAATTTTAATTTTGCACTGGCGTGTTTTAAGTGTTGTAGGGATCTTTTGAGAGTTTGGTCTCCTGGTCAGCTGCCCACTTTCTGAAATGTCCTATAAATAAATTATGCCTTTCACATGATATATTCCATGTTGAAAATGTTTAATTATATACTAGTTTTATGGCCATGAATAACTTTGAGCATGCACCACCCTAACTTTTTTTCTAGATGCCTCATAATGTCAAGCGTGCACTTTTGCTCTGACATACTGGCAGTCTTCTACTTAATACCTTAAAAGCAAAGTGGAGAGGCCAGGAAAACAACTATGAAATATGTAATTCATGTACATTAGGACCTCAAAATTAGTTTCATGTATTTCATCTATGCCATTTTTAGTGGACACTAGAAAGTGTTTTTTGTTGCCCTTAGTAGCGCAGTTTTATATCACAACTCATCAAAAATCAATACAACGTGTGGCAAACCCTTCACCCACACACATTTGTTATAAGATATTAAATGTTTTAAGGGATTTTTAAAGATAGTCAAAAATTCTTAATTTTCCATATTTTCTGATGAATTGTAATTTGAATTGTATTTTTATCTATGAGATGGTGGTCATATGTTTTTATTTTATGATTTTCTTCCGTGTTGCTAATGTATTATATTGAAGACCTCTGTAGAGGTCTGAGTACATTTTCTTATAATAAACGTGAAACTTTTGTTTGTGTTTTCTGTATTTAAATTATCTGAAATAAAACATTGATTGAGTTGGTAGATTACTTTAAACAGAGAACGGAATAAAATGACATTTGATTGAGCGAGACGTGAGGGTCAAGTTGGGAAGTTTCAGGAGAAGGCGTTGGTTGAAGGATAGAAGAAATATTTATTTTTCTTTTGTTTTTGCTTGTAATCTTTCAATAGGAAAATGAGAAAGTTCTGAAAAGGAACTAGAGCCACAATTAAGATGTTGATGGTGGAACATTTGTCTGCCATTGTGGTGGATCTCCTTCCTTCACCGAGAATGCAAAGGAAAACCTGCCAGATATAGAGTTCTTTGACAAGGCACAGATGTTTCTCTACTAGGGTACTCTATCGGCCATGGGAGAAACAACTTTAGTGCCGGTATATTTCTGTGGAAAATCCACCAATGTTCATCACTGGTGCTGGGGTTTGACCACCAAACATAAGCAACGAAAATCTAACCCTAAAGTTTAGCTACCTCTTCAATTCAATTCAATTCAAAAGACCTTTATTCGGATTTCATAAAATCCATAAAAGTACAACAAAAAACAACACATTTGCACAATAATACAATCCATAAAAAACACCACAATCACAACAATTAATTTTCAAATATACAGCTGTCATAGCTACCTCTTCAGTACAGGCAAACCTAGCATCCATTATATTCTCAGAGGTAATTTATACCACTCTGAAGTCCATCAACGTTTGTGACTTTCACAGAAATACCTTCTCTGGATCAATCAGCTGCCCAGTCACTCGACAGTAGGCAGCTGAAGCGGCACCGCTTTCGCCTCAGTTATCAAAATAGAATTGTAGGTGAATGGCAGAGCCAGAGGACTTTTCTCTAGCTGCCTAACTCTGTGCGGGTGTAAATATGCCCCTAAAAACAAGGCAGTCAAATCTGCAAGTGTCTTGCTTGTCTCCAGAGCGAGGACTCGACTCACATTTTAGGACTTTGGCAAGGAAGGCGAGACTCACAGTAATGAGGATTACTAGTAAGTAAATGGGACATTTTTCCAGTTTAGTTCTCAATTGTGCGCCCAATTCTCACATCCATCTGTGCACTTAGGCTGAACTAAACTTTATAAATGGCTCCTTTTATGAGTATAAATTCATTTTTTCTGTCCACAAAACGTGAATTAACTCCTTCAAAGTGATTTACTGTTGCATAAAATGACTTGACAACTTTCTAGTGTAATTTTGCATATTGAGTAAATCCACATACGGTGGAGGTGGCAGCATTTCAGGGCAATGATGCCTTTAAAGGTAGGTGAATACCCAGAAACGTGTGAGTCTGTGGGTTTTAACATAGTTGCTTCTCCAAGGAAAAAAATATTGTACTCCATAGAGAATGAATTAAAAACGTTTTAAAGCCCTTATGCAAAGAATTAATGTATTCGCAATGTGTGCATGTTATATTTACAAATGCAAAAGGCTTTTGAGTGTGTGAACTTGGAATTTACAAAATAATTTCAGCATTTACAGCTTTTCAGCTTGGTCATTTCACTGCAACCAGTTTGTACTCACTTTTGCAACAAGCTTATAGGCAGTGGTAAATCAGAGCACACCTTGCTCTCAACTACCAATAGGTGCAAAGTATGAAAGAGTGGCTAGCTGGCAGCCTTGGTCATGTTTGCAGCTGTCCATCACTGACAGCAGAAACCATGGAAAGAGAGAAGGCAAAACCTCCTAGATTTGCCTCAAAACCAGCTTTATGAGCTACTTTTCTCCTGCAATCTGATAGAAGCAGATGGACAAGCAGAGACTTGTCAATCCCTCCTCCCACTACCACAGGTGTTACATCATGACAGAGGTAGATGTAGGAGGAGTCTCCCCTCCCATTGTACAACCATTGCCTTTGCCTCTCCTCAGGATTTGCCCAGCTTTACAAGATAGGCTGTTTATAGACTGATGTCACTGTATTGTTTTCAAAGTAGCTCCCAACATGTTAGATTTCTTTTTTTTTCAGTTTAAAGTTTATTAAAGGAAAAATTGAAGCAAACAATGGAAAAGATAATATATAAGAAAAATCACAATCAATGAATATTATTTTTTTTTATTCAGTTTAAAGTTTATTAAAGGAAAAATTGAAGCAAACAATGGAAAAGATAATATATAAGAAAAATCACAATCAATGAATATTATTAATAGATTTCTAATTGATGTTGATTTGTTTTCATGTACTTATATTTACATATTTATTTTTTATGTGTTTCTTTATTCATCCATTTATTTGTTATTTTCATTTCATTATCTTTATTTTGACCTTATAAAGTCATAAAAGAGATCACAATACAATTAACACCAGGTCTTTACACACTGGAATATAACATTCTAAAAAACTGAGCTAAATACATCTTCTAAAAAAGAAAGCTCCTCATTAACAATAAAATACATCAAGAGGTGATCTTGCTCATCAATGGAAAATTCATGTATGCTGAACAAAGTCTCATTTTGTCACAAAAGTTCTTCTAATATTCCACACAGCAGCTAAATATTTGCTAACAGCAATAACGGTTAGAGGGGATAAATCGGATTTCAATAGTCGATAGGCGTGCAAATGATGCCTAAACCCCCAATTTCTGCAAATGGGAATGATCCACTTTTTCCTAGATTTCATATAGGAAGGACAAAAAAACATAACATGAATGTCATTCTCCAGCTCCTCAGTACAGGCTGGGCAGTTTTTGGTGGTAGGTGGGTGCCATCTACTGGTAAGGGCTCTAATTGGTAGAGCATTATATCTCCATTGGAGAAATAATTTCCTAAGGCCAATGGGGTAAATATCGTCCAGGACTGTCTCCAACTTATAATAGTCCTTCACTGTTAGAAATGTACTAGACATTATCTCCATTTTATCACTCGATAGGGAAGCAGACAAATTACAATCATAATACGTTGTGACCAAGTCTTTGCGAGATATACTTCTACAGGCCTCTTCCGGGTTTGTCCACAGAGCCGAAAAACCCAGCCTCTCAAATTCATCCTTTATATATTTTAGCCATGGAATTTTCCGTACAATTTGATGTTGAAATAGTTCCGTAAATTCGCGCCGGTAACTGGAGAGTTCGGGGGTTACCCTGAGTCGCCTCCAGAAGGTTAAAGGTTTTAAGCCTAATTCCTCCTTTACTGATTTTAGTCCCAGGTCAAGCCTGAGAGGAAGAAGAGGTGAACTCATAGGTAGGGCAGCCAAGTTCTGAAGGAACTTGTTTTCCGTCGCAACGATTTCAAGGGCACAATTGTTTGTTATGCTATTCAGTGGTTAATTATTAGAAGTGGTAAATAGGGGTCAATATTGCTCCCGGACTCACCCAGACAAGGACCCCGAGGGAGCTTTAGGGGCAACTGGCAGACACCAGCTCCAACAGGCTGCCTCTGATAATTCAGCAAGTTCAGCAAATGTGAGCTTTGAAGGTTGATTCTCCATAGTGGGAGCACTACTACGTGAGAATTACCCTCAGGAGAGATTTTAAATACTTTTTGTAAACTTTAATGTTAAAACATTAGACCGAGCTTTGCAAACTTCTTCGGAAGGCACTATTTGTGTAGTGGCATGACTGCAAGTAAGGTCAGCAATAATTCTAAATAGTTCATTTGAAGTGCTAGAGACCATGGATGTGAGTTCTGAGGAACAGACCCTCTTGTCAGATATAAAATTCCCTAACTACATACATCATGACGCTTTCATGCCAAACCTATTCACTTCCATGCTTATCTTAGTTTCCAGGTAATTGGTGCGAGGAGAAACTAGCTGGGCATGCGAAAATTATTGCTTGTTTCCCTGAAGAGGCTACCTTACCCTGCATACTTTTTTAAAGAGGGAGTATATATTCCAATGCCTTTATTATGCTGATGTCAAACGAATTTAGTCGGCAGATGGTACTATGCATAGTGTCCCCGGGGCATAATGGGCATGTGTGCCTGCTTTGTGCTTCTCCGGGGCACTATGGTATTACAGAAGGGGGTTCTCTAATACTGAAAGAGTTGGCAAACATGTTGCTTCAGCGTAGTCTTGGGAGGGCAATACCTCATTTGCAGTGGGTCAAGGCTCTTGGAAATAAGGGGATTTCGTTGCCACTGCGCCAATGCCCTATTACGGATGCTGGCACAGAGGCAAACAGGCTGTTTGGGCGTGTGCCGCAAAAAGCTAGCAAATTGTCAGTGAGCCTTCTGGGACAGCCCTCCAGAGGAAGGGGGTCTCAGGAACGACCCAGACATTCCCTTGCAACTTGGTGCAGTCACTTACTGCACCCGCCTGCAGGGGGCGCTATGTTCCTTCTTTAAAGTGAAGGTGACTGCCACCTGCACTGTGAAACATTGGAGCGACTTGTAAACCATCTGTACCATATTCACTGAATGTGCTGTCTTCAGGGCAGCCACAAGTTCTCGGTTGTCCTGAGGGCAGCATATTGATTGTAATAGGGCATACTGTCTCTGTTTGTGCACACCGCACATGTTTAAAGATGGCACAAACAGGGGCAGGGCACCCTGTTTGCAATACCAGCCCTTGTCTTCCCCATCAAGTTACAACGGTCTTTGGTTCCTAAGGGGCCAGTAGCTAAAAACATCAGATTTTACCTTCTATTGACATTAGCATGCTTTTCCTTAGGTTTATGACCTTCAGTCCTTATATTGAATGAAATACCCAAGTGATCAGACTAAAGGAGATGAAACGGTTCCTTCTCTGGTCCTGAGAGACCGAAGATAGGACGGGTTGAAAGCTTCAATTAATAATCCATCTTTATTTAGTTCTTTGTTGTGAAGTATGTTGATCGTACCCTTTATTATTTAAAATAAAGGAAGTCTTTCCTTCCCCGCTTCAAGGCACGCGGTGCCATAGTAAGGACTAGCATTGGCCAGCACTTCATATACAGTACTTTAGGTGGGAGACTTTTTTGTTTGTACGAATAGATAGGGAGGACCAGTGGTGTAGCTAGTCCTTGTGCCTCCCGTGGCGGTCACTGCTTTTGCCACCCGTAGCGGCCGCGTGTACGAGCGGGGCTGCTGGCGGTTTTTGTGTTGTCGCCGTGTGGTGGCCACATGAAAGGGGGGAGGCCGCCCCCAGTGCTGCGCCACTGGGGAGGACGTACCCCTCCTGTTCCGCTTCCGTATAATTAAAGGACCTCTCTACCCTCTGGGCTTGAGAAAAGGACCCCCCCCCCCTTCTAAATTCCTAATGTATAAGATCGTACCCTAAGAACTGTCGACAACATTTGCTAGAAATTTAGGGGCATATTATCAAGACAGGCAATGAAATTATTGCCGTTTTAGCGGCAGAAAACTGCCGCTAAAACGGCGATAATGGGCTTGATAATATGCTCTATGGAATTCCAATTGAAGCCCATGTTGGATGTGAAGGACATCTAACCTGAGCTTCAATTGGAAATCCATAGAGCATATTATCAAGCCCATTATTGCAGTTTTAGCGGCAGTTTTCTGACGCTAAAACGGCGATATTTTTATCGCCTGTCTTGATAATATGCCACCAAATGTAAACTAATTCATAAACGGCTCGAATGTCCCTCAATGAGAGGTTCCTTGGATTGTGATGTTGTGACTTAAAACTCCAAACCTCCTTTGGTGTAGGCAGGCGGCGCCTGGAGTATTGGAAACGCAGCCTACAAGATGAAGAAATTATTTACGGCGCGCGTGCGCCGATTTGTGGTCGGGGGCAGCAGTCAGGCATTACAGTGTGACAAATGACAAAGGCGTCTCGGGGCACTGAAGTGTTCAGCTTGTATTGAAAGCATCTGCGGATCAATCCACAAACATGGGGCTCTATCAAAATGCAAAATTACACTTCACCTTCTGGCTGCTTTTTATACTCGAAGGCGGCTTTTCTCACACTTCACGGCCCTTGAATCTCCAGTGGAAAACATGCAAACAACTGCAGTCACAGGTCGAAAATCAAATGGTTCGAAATGAACGCCGAATGAGTCTGGTAATTCAGTTCAATTAAAACATCTGCATTTCAGTGTTAAAAACGTTTAACAGTTCATGAAACCGAGTACAATTTAATTCTGCATGTACTGCGGTAAACTGACTTGCTTTGTCTCACAGGTAACAATGAAGATAACTGCTATGTCACCTGCTGGGTTCTGGCAAAGCAGAAGAAATCGCTATGATCTTCTCGTTACCTCCCTCGGTGTCATTTGGGTGATACTTCATTTTGCTCTACTGGTAAGAAGGCGTTTGTTTCTCTTTTTCTTAGCTGTGGTTTTTTTTTTTGGGTTTTTTTTGGATTGTATGTTTTTCTTATAGAGATAACAGATAATGCCTGCTTTGCACCGTATACTCATTGACATAGGTTTATTATAGCCTCATTTATCGAAAATGTAGAGATATTCTTGAATTTAGGAAATGACCCAGGCCCATTCAAAACAAAAATGGCGCTGATCTGGGTGTCACACTGTTTGATCTTGTGTAAGGCGAAATATAGGTGTGTTCCTTCTATGCTCGTCTTGGGGTCACCTTTCAGGGAAATGACAAAAGTCCCGCAATTTTTTTCTTTAAACTGCTACCAGGGGCCGTATAACATAAGGTGACCAGGGGGCGCAACGGGCATTTCCGCCAGCTTTGCGTGCCCCGGGGCACTTTGGTATTATAGAAGGGGCGCAGACGCTTGTGCGTCCCCTTCCTTAATACCGATACCGCTGGCCACTAAAAGCGCCAGCGCTATCAACAGAGGGTGTTCCTTCATTTGCATAGGGTCTGGCCCTATGCAAATGAGGGAAAGCCTTTGGCTCTGCACCCGTGCCAAATTACAGACGCGGGCGCATAGTCAAAGAAGCCCTCAGATTCTGAGGCTCAGAAGGCACACTGAGAGTGCACCAATTAAAAAAGGTGGCGCCCTGTCAGTGCGCCCCCAGAGATGAGCCCTCTGCAGGGGGTAAAGGGGGCCCCATGGACCCCCCAGACATCCCCTTGCAGGCGGTTGCAGTCACTGACTGCGCCCGCCTGCAAGGGGATATCTAATCCCCTTTGAAAGTACAGGGGGCACTGTGAGCTGCTCCGTGTTTTTACATGAATGCGCTGCCCCGGCTGCCCCCAGCGCAGCGCAATCACCATAATGGGGCGCATTGGCATTGCCTTTTCAAAGGTGCACTGGGCGCAGACAATGCCAATACATAATATGGCCCCTGGTATCTGCTACGTGATTCTTATCAGTCAATTCAGCGTGGAATATTTTCCCAATAATCACTTACTATGTAAGTTAGTTGTATTTAGGTGTATTATATTTAAATTCTCTGATATAGATATCTTGAAAGTCTGGTGTGGACATGGGCCTCTCTGACATACATTGGATACTCCTGATCTCACCGACAATTCTCTACCAGTTACATACCCTTTGGAAAATCTGCAAAAATGAAGACACACAACATCGGATAATTAATCCCTTTTGTCCCCAAAGTAAAGGTCAAACATTGTAGCTCAATTTGGCACAAGTTCTGACTTCCCCTTCCTACAAAGAGGGGTGTTTCACTTATATCGCATTCGCACCCCCTTTTGCACATAGCTTCTCTAAATGGCAAATGAATGCAGCACATAAGGCAAAATGTGTCATGTGTTAGCTTGGAACAAAAATATCAGGTAGCATAATTAAAGTAATATCACATGTTATTTTTGATGTCTCTTATATCTGGCGACAACACTATTCCCTGAACTTTCTTGGGGTTATTATACATGTATTGACAAAGATATTCAGTAAGAAATGCAATCTAGGCTTTAAATTTACAATGAAGCAAGGTGCTATGAATCAAAAGAATAAGATAAAATGTAAAGCATAAACGAAATAACACCATGAAGTATAAAAGCATATTCGAACGAGAAAAGCAAAATTGCATTATAAAACTGATATAATTAAATGCAAAATGTAAAATTGGAAGATGTTCTATTGCAATACAGGGCCTTTAAGCAGGCAATTATTAAGAAAGCTCTATTATGTTAATTGTCGTTTTCCAGATAATGGCCCCATATATTGTTGTACTATTCTTCTCTTTATGGTATGCAAAGAAAGGTCCTGTCTAATTAGGCAAGAGATGGCATTTCCCTTATCCATTGGTCTATACACAGATTTCATGAGATTTTGCAACTTTTAAGTAGAAAGGACTTGCCCACCATAATCGCTTTAACAAGCCATTTATTTTGTAAAGAACTCAGTTTAAGAAGTGAGAAAACATTGTTGAAATGTATCTATGGTGGACTCAATTTAATCTCTTGACTTAAGAAATATATTATAAAACAGTCTTTCTTCTCTTAAGTAACATCTAGCAATCACGTGAGAGAAAATTGCCTAAGATATCTTGCATCGCCAAAAAGAGTCTGCCTTCAAATTAAATTTTTAGCATCTTTAAAGCTTCTTTGTTGAGTAAAAATGGTTCTAATTTGCAGTGGAAAAGGAGTGCTCGAGAGCCCTGCCCCAAGATGGCAGACACTATAAGAGGTTCTGCTGACTGGAGATGGTTATCCTGGATTTATCCATCGATTGAAGAGGCACCGGTGCATGCCGGTGGATGCACTGGGTCTGGCTGTAACTGCTGCTCCACTGGGGCTCTTTATTGGCTGGCGGGTGACACCGGGGCGACGTAACCACTTTTGCGGCCTGGTTCAGTATCTGAAATGTGGTTGCCATTGGGAGAGCGGTAGTGGAGCCCTTACGTCAAGTGGTGCTATCAGTGGTAACTTGGATTCCATAGGCCAGTGCTGGCGAACAGTGAGTGTGGGGAGGTCGATGGTGCAACAGCCTCCACTCAAGTCAGGCGGGGGGCTATAGACTGCTGGTGGAAATTCTGTGGTGGCCTAACAGGGCCCAACAACCACACTCGCTGAGGGTTTGAAAGCTCCAAGGAGCCCTAGGAGCACTTACGGCTCCCCACTGCCCGGCATGGGGCCTGCCTGCAGTGTCCTGTACAAAGGGAATAATAGTGGTGACATAACCTGGGCCGCTGAGATAAAGGTGAACCTAAACTGTGCCTAGTGCCGGGGCTGCACTGTTGTGTCTGATGGAGTGGCCCAGTGGCAGCCTATGGTGGTTGAGCCTGGGCTGGTCTGCGCTGGCTGCTGCAACCCCCCTGCACTGCCTGTGGCATGGAGGCGGCAATATAGTTTTTGCACCTTCGGGGGTAGAGCCCAATTACACTGCCCCCTGGCTGCCTTGTGTCAGGCACGCTGCCTGGCAGCCCTACCTGTGAGGCCTGCTTCCATTTTAGTGACACTGGTGATGGGGGCCTGCCGGCGGTAGGCCCCTTGGGACCATATCTTGATGATGTTTTCTGGCGGATGTATGTCATTACTTCGCACAGTAATACCACGCATTCCATTACAACGTGGGTATTACTACGCGATGTCAATGAAATCGCATGCCATTTCATCGCAAACTATTACCACGAATATGCCTTTACCACGCATGCCTTTACAACGGAAAGGCATGCGTGGTAAAGCTATATTCGTGGTTAGTTTGCAAGGTAAGTGACTACCCTACCCCTACACAACCCTCCCCCACCCCCCAGTCCTCTCCCTACAATTAAATTACACTACCCTACACGACCCCCGACACTACCTTAAAACACAACACAACACACGCACACTACAGCACTACCCTAATCCCTAACGCACTTCACTACTCAAACTCTAATACACTACCCTAAACCACTACACTACACAAACTCTACAACATTACTCTAAACCCCAAAACACTACTACACTACCCTAAACCCTAAAACACTACACTACGCAAACACTACTACACTACCCTAAACCCTAAATTACTACACTACCCTAAACCCTAAAACACTACACTACACAAACACTACCCTAAACCGTAAAACATTACACAAACACTACTGCTCTACCCTAAACCCCAAAAAACGACACCATCCTTTACCCGTAAAATACTACACTACACAAACACTACTACACTACCCTAAACCCTAAAACACTACACTATCCTAAACCCTACAACACTACACTACACAAACACTACACTACCCTAAACCGTAAAACACTACTCTATGCAAACACTACTACTCTACCCTAAACCCTAAAAACTACACTAGCCTAAACCCTAAAACACCACACTACACAAACACTACTACAGTACCCTAAACCCTAAAACATTAAATCACTACACTACACAAACTCTACAACACTAACCTAAACCCTAAATCACTACAACACTACCCTAAACCCTAATACACTACATTACACTGCAAAAACACACTAAAACGTTAAAAAAACACACAGAACACTACTTTGACACTACCCTAAGCCCAAAAAATTACCCCCACCCCAAATGCATACCCCCTTACCTCTCTCATCTACAGCGTCGCCGTCGGATCCTGCTTCCTCCTTCCTGCTTGCTTCACGTCGTTGTGAGGAAACAGCCTGAGTTTCCTCACAATGACTTGGATAGCCGCCGCCGCCACATTACATCGCATGCGTTGTAAAATCGCATGCGATGTAATGGTATGCGTGGTTTTACCACGCGTTGTAACATTGCATGCGTTGTTACGCATGCGATTTATTAGCAACGCGTGGTAAAACCCACGTTGTAATGGCTGTTCCCCCTTTTCTGGCCCATATTGCCTATTGCACCGCCTCTGAAGAGTGTAGGGAACACCTTGAGAACTTAACTGTCAGCCTGCTCGTACCCCCTCACAGGGTCTGCCAGGGAGTGGTGAGGACTATATCACCCAGCAGGGAAGTACCAGCTCCCACGACTCATACGTTGGGATCTCCTCTCCAGGCAGCCCGATTTTCCATTTTGGTTGGCAAGCGTCTCAGTGGCCCATGGTCTACTAGTTCCTCCCTGGTGCTGTTTACCTTGGGTGAGGCGGGACCACACTGTAGTACATGGGCTGGAACTCACTGATGTTGAATACTGGATTGACAGTGATTGTAGCCTGCTGGATGGACTCCTCTTACCTCAACAATGAGGAAGACAGACGTAAATCAGATGAAACTTACCTTTGAACAGCAAAGATGGATGTGCACAACTAACCGATTTGCAGAGGAATGACAACCATGCCTGGAGGGAGGAATCCCCTCAGGAACCAGACACTCACTCAATGTTCCTGGATCTGAAACATAGCTTGCTGCAGTTGACACCAAGATTGACTTGCTGACCAACAGATTTAACCGCCTCTAGGAACGAGTAGATGGTCATACTGAACGCATTGCCCACCTTGAAAATCGCATGTCCACCGTTGAGGATGATAATGCAGCAACAAGCGAGAAATTACTCCAGATGAAAAAAGTCCTAGAGGTCATCAGAAACAAGAATGGGCACTAGAGGTGCACTCACAAGGAGCATTTTACGTATCATTGGAGTCCCAGATTCCACAGCAACCGGGCACATGGAGGATTATGTCGAGACGATGCTCTGCAGGCTTTTTGGGGAGGCAGTCTCCGCCATGTTGACAGTGCAGAGGGCACATAGATTCCTAGACCAAAATTGCCTGTATCCTAAATTACAGGGACAGAGATACGATCCTGTGACTGGCAAGAGACCAACACTCACTTTTCAGGTAAATTACATCTCCTTTTACCTGGATTTCATGGTAGCTGTGCAGGCAGCCAGGAGAGATTTTCTGCCCGTCAAGCGCTCCCTCCTCAAGACAGACCCCAGGTACTCCCTGCTGTATCCCACCAAACTTCTAATTTTTATGCAGGCAAGACTACGTACTTCACCGGTTCTCAGCAGCCACCAAGTTAGTTAAAGTCATCCCGCTGTCGGCAATCTGACCGCACTCTAAATCCAATAATGCTGATACTGGTTTTCTCAGCTACAATGATTCAACACCAGTACTACCAGAACATGGCTTGAGCTGACTGACCTTGCACTGCCCCTGTGCCAAATGGGCTTGCCTATTTTATCCTGTGCAGTGCCTTATAATTTGGAGTCCCCGCTTCGGGGCATCCTCTGGATGTGCACTGTGTTTCTGCTGGCCAGGCTAGCGTGAATTGCCAACTAGACACTTCTCCGGTCACCTAGCTCTCCTAAAGCCGGAAAGTGAACTGGGATTTTAATTCTCTACTCTGGGATGTTTCCCTGGTTGTTTCCCTTGTATGGCCACTTGAGGCCCTGTTTGAGGTGGGATGGCTGCATTCGGCCTGGTTGGGGGGCTGAAATGGGTGCTGTGTGGGTATGGTGGATATTTATTGTTTATGACAGTATAAAAGTGTTTTCTTTGGTTTTGTTTTCTTCCTTTTCCTCCCTCTGCCACTCAGCATACAACTAATGCCCCTATGGCCAGGTACCCCTGGCAGACCAGCTTGCAGATCCTACATGCTGTGCCCACAGTGGAACAGCTATGGCACCGCTAACATGGGTGACATGGAATGTCTGTGGATTAAACAATAGGCGCAATGTGCAACTTGTACTGGAATACCTATAGCGCCATGGTGCAGACATTTGCTTGCTGCAAGAATTGCATTTGACTGAACATACATTAGTGCACCTGCACGCTGCGTGGATTGGGGAACGCACGTTGCATGTTACGGGAATTACACATTGGGGTGGCTGTCCTTATTGAGGAGGGCTTGCCCTGGCAGGTACACCAAATCCTCTGCGACAAGCAGAGTCACTAGGTTATGCTCTCAGTCACATTACAGGGCCACCAGCTAAAACATATCTCCATATATGGCCCCAATGTGGATGGCTCTCGCTTTTTTGCTGTGGTGTGAAGGTTGGCGGGCATGCTCGGCTCTCGGACGCTCCTGTGGGGTGGTTACAATGTGGATTTGTACACATTGATGGACAGGTCTGGAGGTTTCTAGACTACCCCATCCAAATGCGGGCGTGCTGCTGCAAACCACAATAATTAACTCATTGACCTCTGGAGAGCTTGACATGGTGACCGTGCATAGTGAACATGCATAATCTCTGCTTATCTAACATGGTCAAGCACTGACTACTGGCTGGCGATGCGAGATTTTGAAGCATGGATCGGTGAGGTACTACACCGGCAGCGATCCTTACCGAACCATACCCACTATACTGCTTTGACTCTCACTGTCTTAATTTAAGTCCAGCATCTTCACGTGGTGCCTCCCAATCTTGGCGGCTCTTGTGGACTACTTTCCTCACAATGTGGGCATGGTTAACTCTAGTGATGCAATGTGGGAGGCATTAAAGACCATGATCCATGGGTCGTGCATGGCAAAACAGGCTGGCGTGCTGCGGGCACTGCGGGCCGATCAGACGCAACTTGAAACTGAAATTTGTATACTACTTCTACACTGTTTTACAGACCATAGTGCTTCCACGTTAGCTACTATACGAAGTTTAATGATTTTGAGGCGGCAACACAGAGGAAGACACATTATTTGATCAGAGAGGCCAGTGCATGACATTATGGAGCGGGTGACAGAATAGGTAAGACACTGGCCAACATGCTGAGGAAACCCTGGCATAGTGACTATATTGTGGAACTGCAGACTGATGACAGTGATATGGTGTCCAATTTCTATTCCTCACTATATAAGACTACGTAGGTCGCTGAGCCGCCTGACCTGACCTCCATTTTTGATTCAGGGCAGTTACTCTGGTTGGAGGACGGGCACTGACGGTTTTTAGATGAACCATTTACGGAGGAAAAATTTGTGAAAGTAATAGGTGCGATGCCTGGAGACAAGGCCCTCAGTCTATAAAAAATTCACCACCCTCCTGGTGCCGCATCTTCTGGATGTGTATGAGAAGTCCCTTGCGAAGAACGTGCTGCCTCTCTCCTTGTGAAAGGTGCTGAATGGTACTATATTAAAGCCTGAAAAAGATCTGCAGTGCTGTGAATCATACAGAGCGTTGTCTATGATTAACATGGATAGCAAGATCCTCGCTAAGCTGATCGCCGCTTCTAGGTTACTGCTGCTGGACCAATTGGGGTTTGTGCCCTGGCGGTCCACGTCCCACAATCTCTGTACCTTCTTTGCACTGTTGAACACCATTTAAACCACTCTCAGTGCTGCTGTGACTTTGTGGGATGCCACCAAGGCAATTGATTCACTTGAGTGGCCGTACCTCTTCGCGTTACTGTCCCAAATCTCTATCAGCCCCAAGTTTACCAGGCTAATTGACATCCTGTATGCACAACCTGTGGCTCACCTCCAGGTTAATGGCTTGATTATGCCTTCATTCTCTGTCTCTCGAGTTACTAGTCAAGGATGTCCCCTGTGCCCATTTTTTTGCCATTGTTATGGAGCCCCTGGCGGCCTGACTCCGACAACACCACTCCCATCGAGGCTCGCTTTTACACCAGAGTCGTTTTGGGGTCTATCTATGCTGAGTGATTTATGTTAGCCAGACGTGTGCTACAATTTAGTGGTTGTCCATACGTTCTTAGCAGTTCTCTACATGCAATAATACACATTTAAAAACTGTCTAAGGCTAGAAAGTCATGAATATGCAGTATGTCAAAAGGAGCTGTATGAATTAATTGATTGTTGATGACAGCAAGTGACATTTAAAACAGCGCACTTTAAACTCAGAGGGACAGATTTTCAAAAACTGCAGGCAACGTAGCTCAGCCCCCAAAGAGGCTGGGCTGCGTTGTATGACAGGGAGTGAGCAGGAGAGTGCCATATCGACTGAGATATGGCACTCTCCTCCCCTTTTCCTAGCGCTGGCGCTGAGTTCAGCTGCTGTGCGCCAGGTACACCCCTTAGCGCCATAGCACTAGGATGTGTGCCTGAGTCTAGCATTGGTTTTGAACAGGAAGGGTACCCTTCCTGTACAAAATACTTTGCATAGACACGTTCAAACACTTTTCGCACTTTGCATGCATGCTGCACTTTGTATGTGTGCTACACAGTGCAGCACGCATGCAAAGTTGAAAAAGAAAGAAGAAATTAAAACACTTCTCATCTTAACGCCTCCTTTCAGATGGCGTTAACTTTTAGCGCTAAACCCTGTTGCATGGGAATGCCCATGTACCACCCATGCAACTTCCCCTTGGCGCTAAGTAATGCAAAGCAATGCTTTGCGCTGATTTTCATTAATTGTAAGGCACTTTCCAACATAAAACTAATTTTGCGCTGGAAAGTAAATTAATAAAAAACATTTTGTGCTGGTTGACGCTAACCCAGCGCAAAATGTTTGAAAATCTACCCCAGGGTGTATTGACTAATGAACATGAGACCATGTGTTTGCTCTAATTAACAGCATTAGATCCAGGGGTGAATTTAAGTGATTTTGGTAATGTGTTATATACAGCGCTTACTACTGACAGGATTTTGGTCTCCAATTTGCAAGTGTCACTATTACCCCAATTGTAATCGCCTGATAATCCATTCCTCCACTTCAAAGGAAGGGAGCCTGTCAGGATCTGACCCTGTGCCCAGTGGGCCACAACAGACTTTAACAAAGAGCATCTAAGAGGCTGATCCATCCTGCCTGACCCCTTTCCAAACTTTTTTCCAAACAGTCCAGGAGTAAAAGATAGTGCACACTCGCAGAGTTTCAACATTACAGTCAAATGTCATGAATCAACAAGATTTTCCTTCCCCAAATATTCAGATCTGTGAACATACCACTTCAGCAATTTTTTATCTGTTAGAAAAGCTCCTTAAGTCCCAAAGTTATGATAAGGCATGGGCAAAATGTGAAGTATGCTGGCGTAATTAGTGTCATTTCGGGATTTTCTTGTTGTGCTTATGTGAAATACCCGAAATTACACCACTATGCCACTTCACATAATTACCGCTATTCGTAGTAAAAATTGAACATGAATGCGCCATTTGTAGTAATTTTTTTTACCATGAATGCAAAGGAACAACAGAACACGAGCGGCTCTTTTTCCGTGTGCTTTTATTTTTGCGCTTTTTTTTAGCACAAAATGCGTTTTTGCATCAAACATTTCTCATAACTATGCAAAAGCAAATTACGCAAGTTTCGCACACTGCTAGTTCTGATCCTCTTGAGCTAAACACCTGGGGGCAAATTTACTAGCCCTTTGCAAGACATTTACGCCGCCGTTGCGTCACTTCTGTGACGCAGCGGCGTCGTAAACCATGCGCCATGTTGCGCCTTATTTACAACGTGACGCAGCTAGGGAGATGCGTCACGTTGTAAAGCCCTGCGCTACATTAAACCTGCGTCAGGTTTAATGTATGCAGGGTGGGCGTTCCGTCGGAAATAAGCCTCGGAAAAGTGACGCAGTGAAATCTACAAGATTTCACTGAGTCACTTTTCCGACGCTGCTGCGTCAAAACCCTGCGCCTGCTTGAAGCAGGCGTAAGGCATGATGCAGCATGTTAGGTATGGGCAGCCCCTGAGCATTGCTGAAGTTGCGTCGTGCTTGCAACACGACTCCAGCAATGCGCCACCCTTATGCCATCAGATGCGTCACGCATCTGTTTATCCTTGCGCCACGATGCGCTGCATTGTAAATGCGGCGCATCTGTGGTGGTGCAAGGGTAAACTTGTGTGACGCATCTTTCCTGGCGCATCCCTGCTGATTTGCAGGGATGCGCCAGGAAACATAAATCTGCCCCTTGGGGGCAGATTTACAAGCCCCTTGCGAGACATTTACGCCGCCGTTGCGTCACTTCTGTGATGCAGTGGCAGCGTAAACCATGCATCATGTTGCGCCTTATTTACAACGTGACGCATCTAGGGAGATGCGTCACGTTGTAAAGCCCTGCGCTACATTAAACCTGCGTCAGGTTTAATGTATGCAGGGTGGGCGTTCCGTCGGAAAAAGCCTTGGAAAAGTGACGCAGTGAAATCTACAAGATTTCACTGAGTCACTTTTCCGATGCTGCTGCGTCAAAACCCTGCGCCTGCTTGAAGCAGGCGTAAGGCAGGACACAGCATGTTCGGTATGGGCAGTCCCTGAGCATTGCTGGAGTTGCATCGTGCTTGCGACACGACTCCAGCAATGAGCCACCCTTATGCCATCAGATGCGTCACGCATCTGTTTATCCTTGCGCCATGATGCGCTGCATTGTAAATGCGGCGCATCTGTGGTGGCGCAAGTTTAAACTTGCGTGACGCATCTTGCTGGTGCATCCCTGCTGACTTGCAGGGATGCGCCAGGAAACATAAATCTGCCCCTTGCACTTTAACACATAATATTGAGTGATCTTTTATTTTTATTGCTTCCCAATTCTTCTACCAAATAATAAGCTACCTGTGGCTCTGAAATCTATGGGGCAGATTTACAAGCCCCTTGCGCCACTTTTGCGTCACTTTTTCCATGTTAAAAGTGATGCAAAAGTGGCGCAAGAGGCTTGTAAATCTGCCCCTATGTATCTATGTTGGATGAAGCCAAGCTTATTTCGGTTTGTTGGAATCCTTCCTCACTGCACACTTATATATAGCTCATTACCCATGCGTAAAGTTTATGACGATAGTTTGTATTGTAAACTAAAGTTTATGGCAAATGTTTGTATTGTAAACAGGCTATCAGTCAGTGCTTGATTGATTTTTGCCTGGTGTTCTTATGCATTTCTTCTGTGCATTGCTCTAAAACACGGTTTGGTGGTTTCACACTATATTAAACAATAAAAAAATATATATTTGATCAGTTGATTTTATCAGTTGTTCACTAATGGATGTCTATTTAGCAAGGTGCCTGATATAGTAAAAGCAACATCACACACTCTTGCCCAGTGACATCACTAAGGTTGACCCAGACCTTCCAAAGACTCTTATTCGCTGCAGAGGGTCTCTGGGAAGGACAAGCAAGAAGTGTCTGCAGCGACCCCTAGCTACCTTTTATTGACATGCTCTAGCTCCAATATGCTAGTCGAGGAGCCTTCCTTAACGTGCTGAGTCGTCACACTAATGGGGCACATATCACACAATTCACTGTTTTGTGAGAAAGAGGAATAGCACAAACTTCATGTTGATCAAGTGATGGAAACTGTCTTTTTTCATTCAATTTTCAGAATGAATATACATACATGATGGGCGCCTGCATAATTGTCTTCCGCTTCTTTTCGATTTGTGGAAAGCATGTAAGTACAGGTCATTAAATTTGTGAAAGAAATGTAAATATAATTTGTATGGAGTAGGGACAATATGACTTGGAACACTTTAATGAATTCACAGCAATGTATAACTATGACAATTATTTAATCATCTGTGTAATTAAATAATTTGCTAAACAATTACTAGCTATATGTGAATTACAAGAATAGACCTACATATACATCACAAAGTAATGTCTTTGTGCAAGTGAAACAAAGGTGTATGTTTCATGAAAAAAGCATGTTTAGCCCTACACCATATAAGAATTATCGGTGGCTTTGTTTTCCAGCAAGGGGTTTCAAGTGACACCATAGGCACCAAGAGAGTACCCTGTCTATTATGTCCCAAGGAGCCGTAAATAACCCACTTTATTGATGGATACAGTTTTATGTTGTGTAGGCCCCTTAATGAGCCCTGAACTGTAACCTGATCTGACGAATTAGCTATGCATAGGTAGACGATTCATGAGTGGCGTGCATAGTAAGGCCCACCTTGTTCTGCTTCATCTGCAACACATGCATAATGAAAAATAATACCTGGTATCCAAATCCCATCCTCACTCTGGCTTCTCTTCCCTCCCTCCACATTGGAATAAAAGAGGAATGCCAGGTACTCTTACTCTTGTCCTATCACCCAAAGTGGCTTTTGGAAAACATAAAGGTATATTCGTCATCCTGGCTTCCATCCCATCCTTATGGTAGTCTTCCTTTCCAATTTCATCTCATTTTTTAAATAAATTAATATGTAGCCTTCTGCCATACATTTCCTTCCCTAGTGGCAGCCACTGTAAAGAAAACATACTGGGCTTACTGCCCCCACCCCCACTTCCCGCAGAACCCTCTCTTCCAGCCTGAAGGCAATGTTCTAGAGCAGCCACTTGTCTACACAGAAAAAAGACCTTGAATCTGCAGATCTGCCCTGACACACAGTCGACAAAGAGACAGCAGCTTGTGGCACCTGAATGCCACCCAGATTCGCTAGCCTTCCTCTGGACTGTGGGGACCAAACATTGACCTGGGAAAGTGTGGGAGATGATCATCTATTAGCCCCCCTCTCTCCCAGCGGCTCTGGAAGTCTCTTGGAGGCAGCTGCTCAGTGTCCATTTAAGCAGTGGCAGAATTAGATTTTTACTGCCTTGATCTAAGGGCAATGATGAACAAAACCCATTTTCACTGTTCATATGTCAGATCGGTTTATATTCAATACAATTGATGATGGCTTCCATAGGAAACCACACACAACTAATTGATAGCTTTCATCAAAAAGTCAACACAGAGGGAAACCTGCAATCATGCTTCTAGTGCCCTTAAAATACTGCTGGTAGATCATTTCGAGCCACTTTCACTTGCCTTAGTCTTCGATCTATTCAAGCTACTGAGCTATTAGTGGATTTTAGGAAAATTCTGAAAAGCACACTTCTTATACCAAGTTTTTTTTCTTACTTGCTCTTGAGAACAATGCACAAAACTCCATCTGTGGCTATAATTTTCAACTCTTAACTACTTGTGTGAGACTCTGTCTTCTCCTGACTCTGGGCCTGATTCTGATGCTGTTTGGAAAGCTTCCCAACAGAATGGGTTTAGGAATGGTTTTCAACCGAATCAGATCGGGAGAGTCCAACCGACCGAGTACGATGCATCCGGATGCTTCCAGATACGATTTGGTTGGACTCCCATTGACTTCTATGGGAGCCTTTGTTCCGACCGAATGCATAGGCTCCCTTTAAAGAAAGGGGTGGCTGGGGAGCATCAGGCACACTGTGGCAGGCACCCCCTGGTGCCTGCCTCACTGTGCATTGCTTGTACGGGAAGACCCATGGGTACCCCCACTGGCCGATTGGGAAGGCTCCAGGTGCAGGGGGTCCCACTACGGGCTCCCAAAGTCTGATTCCGACTGCCGATTTGAGTCAGACGGCACGATTCAGAAAGGCTGTCCACATCCAGCATCATACTCGGTCGTTTGGAAACGCGGCCCGTAGAGACGTACAATTCTGCTCCATACGGCTTGGTCATTCCAAATGCCGTCGGGTTTGGATTGGGATATTCCTAACGCCTAACTCGCATCATACTTGGTTGGTTGGAAACCTGTCCGAGTTTGTTGGAAAGACACATTCCTGACCCGATTTGGACAGAGCATATGCCGTTAGGAGGCCTTCCTAACCGCATCACAATCAGGACCTCTGTCTGAGGTCATTTGGTTTCTTGGGAGTTTTCCCAGAAGAGAAGGTATTCTTAAACGTATATTAACAGACACTGGGGTGCAGCTTTGCTCTAATGATTTTAAGGCATTTATGTTAAAGTTTGGGATAAAACACAAAAAATCAGCTTTATACCACCCTGAAACAAATGGTGTGGTAGAAAAATTCAATAGAACTCTCATAGAAGGTTACCAACTAGCCAAAGTTAGTGGTTTAGATTAGAAAAATTTATTACACAATTGTTTAGTTTCTTATCGGCTTACACCTCACAAGTCTACTAGGAAATCTCCTTTTGAAATTTTTAGATGAAGAAAACTTAATTTTGAAATGGTCCCAGAGTGGATGGATTGGAGTAAGGGCTGTGTGAATGTGACTGTAAAAGATGACTGGAGGAAGAGAGAGCACGAGATGATGATAGAAAGGAAATCATTGTAATACAAGGCATGTGGTATGAGAAATAGAAGTGAATGATAAACATTTGACAAAGATTCGTACTTCAGTAGAAGCTTGACCTGGTTCTAGGTTTAAGGGTCATTAAATTGTTCCGTGATGCAGTCAAGATGGAAGATGGCAGAATATGGAATCTAAACAGAGCAGCTCATTATAAAGAATTGAACGCCAATTCTAATATCACTGGTACCAATACAGCTGTTAGTAACAACATGAATTTTGCAGGTCATAGCTAGTCTAGTAAGAATAAAAGTGGTATGTTGCCGAAATTTTTCAACAAAAAAGATTTTGCAAAGTACCCAGATATTCAAGCGACTATGTAAAAACTTATATTTTTACAGTTAGCTGTTTTCTATTATGTCATTTTCACTTTGCTTTGTATTATTATCTGTAACTGATTACTTTTCGAGTTAAGTATGTAATTTTATAGTATTCACTGTTTTGTTAATTTAAGAGTGGAAGATGTGTGGTGATTCATAACGTTTATGCAGGTTGAATACTCTCAGAGCATTGCTATTCTTTATAGATTATTTTCCTTTGTGGGGTTCTGGAGTGTTGAGCCTGGGTGGAGGTGGGGTAGCAGTGGGGGTTGAGCAGTTCCTGAGGTGGTACTAAAAAAAGTATCTACTTACTTTTACACTTCCTGTGTGGGAGTACGATTTTTCAGATCTCTCAATGCTTATATGACTTATTAATAAATTGTCAAGAAAATAAAATATATGAAACCTGGACAATATGTTATTTATCATTCAGGGACAAAACACAGTGGAAAGGCATGCCATGATAGTAGTGCAAGATTTAGATTTTCTTATGGATCTTATGAAGTCCAGCAGGTCATCTCCAAATAGGTGCAGGCCTTAGGTTTTACATAAGATAGCATTCTTCCCATCCTCAGTTTACCAGAGGGCAATGTTGTCAAGATTGAGCGGTATTAAAATCTGTATTGTTTTGCCAAATCGTGAGTTACGGATCCTTTTGAGGGTGGTGGGTTTGTTTTCATATTTCATCCAGTCCTGTTATTTCAGGCACCTGTATTACAGACAGTTGCACTGAATCGCATTACTCTACCACAAAAGTGGGACAAATATTTCCATTTTCATTATCCTGAAGGGGGAGGTTTGAGAGCAGCTATGACTCTTGTTGGGCAACATGTGGGCATGATTTAATGACTGCATTAGAAGTCAGCTTTTTGATCTGAAATGTTTGTTGCAATTTCTTTGGTGACGGGTGGTGTCTGCAATCCTATGTAGAGATGGGTTTCCAAATCAACTACCTCACATTACTAACAGGAGCTTTACCTTGAAGAGCACAGTCATGTGAAAATCTTGCTTTTTGAAGACGATGGACAACATCAACTGCCTGTTACGTCATTTACCCGGGAAGCACCATGTCAAGAGCCTTTTCACATTATCAGTTAGACCAACAGATTTCAATTCGAAGATCAAACTTTGTGTTTGTAAAACACAGTAGCAAAACTATTCTCTACATACCACTCAGAATCAAATGGCTAGTTGCTAAACAGGCTGGTATTCCTTTGGGTTCAAGATCACTGAAGGTCGTTCCAGATTCCTTTCTTCACCATACCCTGTTGGAAAATGTCCACTCTATTTCAATTGGTGCCCACAGTCTGTGGTGGTGGGAGAAGAGACTTTTGTTTCTAACAATGAGGGCCTTTGATTTCCCACATTTGTCCTACATTCAGATTGATAACTAGTCTGCTGGTGATGATTTACAATATTAAGGCTCAGATGGTTTCAGTCAATATGCTTTGGTGAGCTTATTGGAAATGTCTTGTGACTTCGACGTTTCCCTTCTTTTGTTCCCAGAACTCTTGTGTCCCCCTCTCCAGAATGGAATATAAATGAGCTATTGTGTTAGGGTTGCTAACCTTTGTGAGTGGAGAATCTCAGAAGATCATAGGTCTTGCTCAGCTTTCTGGGAGAAGTTTCTATTATTATCAGAGAATACCAGATACAAGTTCTTAATCTGTAAAACTATAAGTGTCAGGACCCAAGGTATTCTACTACCGCTGGCACCACCCACAGCTCTTGCAACTTCTGGTGAATGGCAGCACCAGCATTACCTACTACCGATCATCCTTAATGAAATTTGATACTCCAGACTACTGTAGGTCACCTTAAGCTGTAGGGATGGCCAGAAAGTGCAACTTTTATCATTTTGTAACAGATTGATTTGCTAAATTCTTTTGTTACGCACAAAAAATTGTAGGCTGAGAGCATCACCATGAGGTGTAGACTCATAAACAATGGCTGGAGTTTGAAAATAAGTGCCAGTGCCGAGCACCAGTAAACACTAGGTCAATTTAAGCACTGTTAGATACTATGTATGGTGAGATGATTACAATTCAGAAACTTTTTTATATCAATCATTATATGCATAATCTCTTTTTTTCAGGTTACACTGAAAATGCTTCTCCTAACAGTCGTTGTAAGCATGTATAAGAGTTTCTTCATCATTGTGGGCATGTTCTTGCTGTTGCTTTGTTATGCATTTGCTGGAGTTGTCCTATTCGGCACAGTAAAGTACGGAGAAAACATCAATAGGTAAGCGCTTTATTTCTCTTTTTTGGTTTGACAAACAAAAAATATATAGCACTTCCCGAAAAACCACATTTTTATCTGTCTTGTGTGCTATGTTCAAGATGTGTGAATTCATTATATAATATTAATACTAACCATTTATAAAGCACACAATATAGTTGGTCTAACACACGTACAATATGTTATGCGTAATGTTCACTAATTCATACTATTGTGTCTTTATTTGTATATACAAGATGACATCTTGCCCTGAAAGTAAATATAAGCGTAGATTTCCCAATTTGGCTTCTAACAGGAGTTAGCAGCCACATTAGCTATTAAAGGTGTTATGGGAATATCTGGACTCACAATTTTTCTCCCTGACATCTCACCTCCTTAAAGGAAGTGAAATGCCTTGATGGAAAATAACCCCAAAGGTTGTAAACATGCGTGAAGTGATGTGTAAATACCAATTCCCACATGCTATTTCCCATATCTTAGGGGCATATTTGTAAGAGGCATGTATTCCTGCAATCCATAAGTGCCGATATCCTGGGTGTCTAAATACCTTTGCCATATCCCTTCATTATTGGTAAAGGAAGGACTGTTTAGGCAGTCTGGGGAATCATTACGGCAGTGTGCGGGAGCCGAATAGGTGTTTTGCCACGCTCGCCCTTCTGATGAATGTGTGACTACGAAGAAAGCATCCTACACACTTTTGCCATGACGCCCATAGTTGAATATGATTGTTGTGTGGCTGAAACAGAAAAGGGACCGGTAGGGTTACAATTGATATCCCTATAGCACAGTTTGAATGTATTCCATAGCTTAATTACCCTGACGAAGACCCCAGACCTTGTTAGGCAGAGTAAGATACCAAAACATGTTGGTAATATAATTAGGTCAGGTGATTCCTTATCGATCACCAGATGACCGTCACTTCCCCTATATTTTTAAACATACCAGAGGTACTCAATAAATAAAGGCACCCCTTTGAGTATACTTGTAGGTATATTTTAAAACTCCCCTTCTTTTGTCTTATTTACAAAAAAGACAGGACCAAGTGTGTTGTCCTGACCATAGCTTTATGAGAAATGCCAGGGGAAGACTAGCTTCCTCAGGTCGAGTCTGCTGGGGTGGCACTGTCCCTACCTAGGTATGAGAGATCGTCAAATGATGAAGCATGCCTCGATAAGTTGAGGGTGAGACGACCTCTCAAAAATCTATTGATTACACACACTCCTACCTATACGTCTTCTCTACTCATTAGGTTTGTGATGACCTACTGAATCCCTCAAGTGACTTTATATGTGTTGCATAAGTCTGGGGAATCATACCTGTGTCTCATTATATTTGTGCACAAAATAAAATTGTATGAGAATAAAGAATGACCTGAAAAGTCTGCTTCTGACCCACATATTTTGTGTGAGTAAATCCTTTCAAAAGGTCAATACAAACATTTGTGAATTGCAAGAGTGGTTTTGCATTAAAAAGAAATACAATTTCAGCATGTACGCCACCCTTACATGCTCCAGAAGTCTTGTGCATAAGGCAGTCAGTGAGGTAGTTTATAGTCAAAGGAATATGAACATGAGAAAATTTGCGTCTCAGTGTGATAGTTCATTTCTATTGGTAAAATCATTTCTATGAAGCCAGAGTACTCGAAGATTAGGAGGCAATTCTTAACCCAATTCAATTGAAAGGATGGACTCCTGTGAAGGACAGTGGCTTTATTCCTGCATCCCATTTTCTTGAAGAGACTATTTAAAAAACAAGTATTGGCAGTCTGGGAATAACTTTGGTAGAAGCTCCCCCTAAGAGGAACTCCACCAAAGGCCGCCCACCAATATTGACATGGTGAAAGCACAGCTTCCACTTTGCAATTCAATTACTACTCCAAGTTGGGTGATTAATTGACCAACAGTTTGCAGCCACAGTTATGACTGCAAACCATTGATACATTCCAAATCAAGAAGAGGAGGATGGATGTTCCTTTCACACCACCTATTTCCTATTCTGAATGACTCACAAAAGGCACATTGAGAGTCAGAAAGCTTTAGTACATAGTGACATGCCCTTTTGGTGTGACAAAGTCTGTGATTTTACAAATTGCACGCTTTTACGATCACAAATACACTTTATACAGGAGGACCTAAATGACTGTTATTTTAAAAGATTACTGCATGAATTTATGGAATGAGAAACAGCAGTCTTTTGAGGTACAAATATCATGGGTCATAATATCAAAGTGATGTATACCGCGTTTTGCTAATAATTACAACATTTTAAATATTGTTTACTAAAATATAATTCTATTTAAAGCAGTTAATTTTAATGTTGCAAGTTGATTGTCTATAAATATATGAATGGAAAAAAAGAAGAAAATTATGTGTAATTTAATTCTATAGTGCTTTGTTATGTTCTCACCATATTGATTTTATGGGTTGTGGAATATTTGGGGAATACGAGTAGTGTAATATTTACAATGTATAAAAATATTAGTATTTAAAATGTCTGAATTCTCATTTTTTATTTATTTAATTCAGATTTTCAATATGTGATATGTGGTGTTTTTATTGTGTGATTTGGTGGGTAGTATTTGATTGTTTTCAGCTTCAAATGTAATTATGGTATATGTTGTTTTTGTTTTTAGAAATGGGGTGCATTTTTGGGGCTTTTTTAAACATCACTTTTATCTCTTTAATTGAATAAATATATTTAAAAATGTTATCCTTTTTTAAAGGTTTGGGTTTATGCATATGTGTGTATGTGTGTGTGTGTGTTTGTGTCTGTTTGTGAGCTGCTACTGATGATTTTTTGATAAAAACATTCTGTTGGACATCCTGTGTGAATGTTTCCTTTTTGGACATTGGAACTGTGGAATTTTGGAAAGCCGGTGGACTCCTCCCAGAACTGTGCTAAAGGCTTGCAGGGATAGGAGGTATTTTAGAGCACTGCAACAAACACACAGAGATGTGTATATATGTGTGTGTGCGTGTGTGTGTGTGTCAGCGCAGGTTTATTAGTCCAGTTGTTCCGCGTTTCGACAGCGAAGCTGTCTTGATCACACACTGGCTGACCATTGAAAATGCAATACATAGTGGTGTGAGAACATCGACAAAGGACTCATGGTTAGAAAGTATTACAATCGCAAATCGCACACTGAAATACATATACATGACCCCATTTTGCCGCAGGATGCGCTTGAATAGTACCAAGTTGTATTTACAGCACATTTTTGTGCTGGACTCTATTATGACACTCGGCGATTGCATCTATCACCAATACACAGCTCCATCATGCACTTGGTTGCGCTTGATTCCCATAGGGGTACATAATCGTTCTCTTTACACGCATGACAGTGTAATTTTGAACTACGAATGTATAACTTGATTTCAGTGTGCGATTTGTGTCTAGTACCCAGTACTGTATTGTTGTACAGGAATCATGCGCATGTCCGATATGCATTTTTCTGAATGCATACAAGTTCCAAGATGCCCCCACATTTGTAATATATCAATATAACTTACTGGCGGCCGCCTGTAGCTAGTTATAGTTAGGACCTAGTTTCCATAGATAGAGTTTTTTAGATTTGCCAATATCTTTGGTGCCGTTTGATGAATCTTCGTGAAATTTTCAAAACTAATGGGGCGATGTGGTCAGCTCCTGTCTTGGAAGTTTCAGGGTGAGTCGTCAAGCGGGAGCCGAGAAAAAAGGGGGGGTCCCAAAACGTGTTTTCACCTAGTTGATTTCCATAGGACATTTTGTCACGGCTACTGCCTGAACTGCTGAACAGAATTACACCAAATGTGGCAGAGAGGCAGCTCTTGGTCCAGAGTGCACTATTTTGCTTTAAATGGTGTAAATCCATTCAGTAGTTACTGAGAAATAGAAAAATAAAAAATATCGATATCTAAGCACCAAGGAGGATTCGCGAACCCTCCCAATCACAAGCTGACTTCTGATTGGCTGCCAACACTCCAAATCATGAAGTGTTGGCAGCCATCTTGTGAGTCAGAAGACAGTAAAAAAAAGAGATCAAAAAGCAAGAAAAGGGGGCAGGGTAGAAACACCCTGACCCCCTAGACCTGCTCAGGGGGTCCCCCAAGGTCCCCCCAGGTCCAAAAAAAGCATTTTTTCTTTTTAAAAAACAGACAAATTTGCACTGGGTGCTCGAATCCGGCTAAGAAAATTTTAAAAACCGTTTTCTATAAGCCCCCAGGTGGGCCAGGTCCCGGGGCAATGTGCAATAAATTAGTGGGGGCCCACAGGGTCCCCTGCAGCCCCGGGATCTGACACCTCCCCAGGGCTTCATCCATTATGTGCCAGCCCCAGGGACAGCCACCTCCCTGGGGCTTGTAAATAAAATGCATGGGGGGCTCCTGCCCCCTCCACGCTGCCCCGGGGGACCGCCACCCCCCGGGGCATTGTTCATTATGGGCAGGGGGCTTCACGGGCCCCACAGCCCCAGGGACTGCCACCTCCCTGGGGTTTAAATTAAAATGATAAAGTGTGCCCCCCCACACTGCCCCGGGGACCACCACCTCCCAGGGGCACTAATTATTAAAATACGGGAGTCCATTGCGGAGGGGCTATTCTGATAAAGGGAAGGGGGCCGCGCGGCCCCCTCCTGAAGCCCTCCATGGCCCTGGGGACCACCAGCCTCCAAGGCTGGCTCCTACAATGACCCGGGTTGCCCACCTCCAGGACATTGCCATTTGCTATGGCAGGGCAGGAGCATGGCTCCTGCCCTGCAATAGCAAACACTGCTTTGCTTCTTGGAAGCGTGAGCAGGAAACCTGCTCTTGCTTCCAAGAAGAAAAGCAGAATTGCTTTTGGGCAAGGGGAGATGCATGTTGGCAGCTCCCCTTTCCCAAAAGCAATGCCGGCTCCCGCAGGAGGCAGGGAGCAGGCTGGGACCATGGGGGCATTGGGGCTCCCCCTACGGTCCCCAATGCTGAGGCCAGGCCCCAGGGGATTGGGTCCCCGGGGCCAGTAGTGGTCTGGGAGGGGCCCAATCGGGCCCCCTCTCCTTTAATCAATCTTTTTGTTGTTTTTTAAACGGAAGGCCGGCCCTGGGTATTGGGTCCCCTGGGCCATAATTGGCCTGAGGAGGGGGCCACGCAGCCCCCCTCCCCAAATCTTTTTTTTAATAAAAGAAGGCTGTCCAGACCCCGGGGGGACAGGGTCCTCGGGCCATAATTGGCCTCAGGAGGGTAGCCACGTGGCCCCCCCTCCAAAAATAAAAATAATGTAAAGGCTAACCAGGCCCCAGGGTATGAGGTCCTTGGGAACAGAAGTGGCCCAGGGAAGGAGGGCCATGTGACCCCCCTCCTGAATATTTAAGTATTAAAAAAAAAAAAGCCGGCATCCCGCCGGAGGCCCTGCCCCCTCCCTGTACCACTCCGCAAACGCACCTCCTGGCACGTTCTAAGTTGGGGGATTAAGTCCCCTGGACTCCTGAGGGTCCCTGGGGGCCAACTAGCCCACCAGGTTCCTCCAGTAAGCTCCACACAGCTAGATTGCTGAGAGTGATCCGAGGCCACGTCCCCTGTTTACACCACTCTGCAAACGCGCCTCCTGGCGCACTGCTGCTCGGGGGATGAAGTCCGCTTTAGTCTTGAGGTCCTCAGGACACAAGAGGACACATTCAAAAATAGAGACTAAAATTTACAAAACAATGGACATACCAATAACAGTTACAACAACCTCTTCAGTAATTCTAAGATCCACATACACATCCACTCATTCACCAACAGTCCAATACAGTCACTCATACATGTACTCACTTATCATATGTACTCATACACCTATACATCCTGTTACACAATGCCACTCATCCATAGAGCTACTCACACACATAGTCACTCATGCTAATAAAGAATCAAACATACATTTACTTGCATATACAGTTATACACACACCACCACACTTACTTCTACGGAAACTTACACATACTTAGTCTTTTAAACAATCACTTATAGAAATACATACTTATTCATACAGGAACTCTTTCAATCTCTAACTCTCACATATACTCACATATATAAACCAATAGTCACATATACTAGTTTTAAACATATGTAGTTACTCATAAAGACACTATTGAGACAGTCATTCACTCACTAACACACCCATACACACACTCATCCACCCATGCAGTCCTGCACACATGCTCTGTTCAACACATACAAACAGTGAGTCACTCATTCATGCACCTATGCACTACGTCATACCCCCCACCGAACCATGCAGACACTCAGACTGATACTCAAAAAACCAACTAATAACCTATATAGACACCCATGTAGCTACTCACCAACCCATGCAGCCACTTATACACAAAGTGAAAAAATGATACAGATATTTATATATTTAAACATTACTCACTAAGCCATGTATTCACTATGATACACTTAATCAGTCAGTTACATAATCAATTTTTCAAAAAGAAATCATCCATTTAGACAGTAATATACCCATTTATTCTTCCATCAACCTTGAGATATACATATATAAAACATATTTAATTTTCAGAAAAACACACATTCACTGGATGATGTCATCAGTGAGGTCATCAGTGATGTCATTTGAGATGTCATCAGTGATGTCATGAGTGATGTCACTGACTATGTCATGAGTGATGTAATATGTGACGTCATCAGCAGTTCATTGCGGGCGCGCGAGTTATAGTTAGCTGAACTACTATAACGGGGGAATTTCATTGGTTTTTTACGAGTAAAATGTCCAGCTAACTATAACATGTGTGAAACCTATGGTTTTTTCACTGAATATATATATATACATATTATCTACTGGCGGTCGCCAGTAGATAGTTATAGTTAGGTCCGAGTTCCCATAGGAAAATTCTATTTTGAATAACTTTGGCGCCGGTTGACTTATCTTCGTGAAATTTTCAAAACTAATGGGGCGCTCCGCTCAGCTCCTACCATGAAAGTCTCGGGGTGATTCATCAAGCGGGGGCTGAGAAAAGGGGGGTCCCAAAACGCGTTTTCCCCATGCATTTTCCCATAGGACCTTTAGTCGAAGGTACAGCCTGAACGGTGAAAAACCCTTAAAAAAAACAAACATTTTAAACTGTTTATAAGTTTATAGCAGATATTAACTATGCTGTTCAACTTTATCCAAATTTAAAAAAAAAGAGCTGAGCCATTCCATATTACAGGATACAGTCAATCTATAACTATATACATAGGTAGTTTATTGTAAAATAAATATATACAAAATATAATAATACATACATAAATTAGCATTTAAAAAACCTTACAAATTCACAAAAAAAAACATAGGTTTCACACACGTTATAGTTAGAAATTAGCATTTAGAAAACCTTGCAAATTCACTTCAAAAACCATAGGTTTCACACACGTTATAGTTAGGAATTAGCATTTAAAAAACCTTGCAAATTCACTGAAAAAACCATAGGTTTCACACATGTTATGGTTAGCTGGACATTTCAATTGTAAAAAACCATTGAAATTCCCCCGTTATAGTTAGTTCAGCTAACTATAACTCGCGCAACTGCAATCCACTGCTGATGACATCACATATTACATCACTCATGACATGGTCAGTGACATCACTCATGACATCACTGATGACATCTCAAATGACATCACTGATGACATCACTGATGACATCATCCAGTGAATATGTGTCTTTCTGAAAAATAAATATTTTTTATTAATGTATATCTAAAGGTTAATGGAAGAATAAGTGGGTAAATAAGTGTCTAAATGGAGGGTTTTTTTTGTAAAATTAATTGTATAACTGCCTTATTAACAGTATCTTAGTGAATACAGTGATGTAATATGTGACGTCATCAGCAGTGGATTGCAGTCGCGCGAGTTATAGTTAGCTGAACTAACTATAACGGGGGAATTTCAATGGTTTTTTTAAGAGTGAAATGTCCAGCTAACTATAACATGTGTGAAACCTATGTTTTTTTCAGTGAATTTGCAAGGTTTTTTAAATGCTAATTCCTAACTATAACGTGTGTGAAACCTATGTTTTTTTAAGTGAATATATATATATATATATATATATATATATATATATATATATATATATATATATATATATATATATATATATATCAGACCAATACTCCCTCTCAATAAGAAAGAGTGCGGGACAGGTCCGGAGTGCAGAAAAGTGGCTTTATTTGTAAAAAAGCGCTGGCATTGCGAGTCCATGAAACGCTGGCAGACGCGTTTCAGCCTTCAATAGCTTTCCTCAGTGCCCGTTTACATGTTCTCATTCCATCTCTGGGGGTCAGCTTGTACGATTTTTAAATGGCGACCACATCCAGTCAGCTGATCACTTGCCCCTCCTTCCGCCTCAATGACACGGCGGCACCTCGCGCAGCACTTCCCAGTCTACTGCATGCTGGTAGATAGAGTCCTCAGAGCAATCCCATACAGTGATGGGGTATTGCACAACACCATGTGATGTCCCACTGTGTGGCTGATGAACCTCACACCACCGCAGATGTCCGGAAAGCTCAAGCCATTTTTTGCACCCCTTATCAGGCAGTTCAATCTCGCCTCCTCTCTCCCCAGGTAACGATAACGTCCAACTGGAAATCTACTATACCAGGGGGGGCGGCGCGTTGCAGTTTCATGCGACAACCAAAGTTGCAGGCACTACGCGTAGCTCCTGAACGAAAGGGCGTCCCGCTACACCAGCAACCTGCACGCTGGTACAACATCAGACCAATACTCCCTCTCAATAATAAAGAGTGCGGGACAGCTCCGGAGTGCAGAAAAGTGGCTTTATTTGTAAAAAAGCGCTGGCATTGCGAGTCCATGAAACGCTGGCAGACGCGTTTCAGCCTTCAATAGCTTTCCTCAGTGCCCGTTTACATGTTCTCATTCCATCTCTGGGGGTCAGCTTGTACGATTTTTAAATGGCGACCACATCCAGTCAGCTGATCACTTGCCCCTCCTTCCGCCTCAATGACACGGCGGCACCTCGCGCAGCTCTTCCCAGTCTACTGCATGCTGGTAGATAGAGTCCTCAGAGCAATCCCATACAGTGATGGGGTATTGCACAACACCATGTGATGTCCCACTGTGTGGCTGATGAACCTCACACCACCGCAGATGTCCGGAAAGCTCAAGCCATTTTTTGCACCCCTTATCAGGCAGTTCAATCTCGCCTCCTCTCTCCCCAGGTAACGATAACTTCCAAATGGAAATCTACTATACCAGGGGGGGCGGCGCGTTGCAGTTTCATGCGACAACCAAAGTTGCAGGCACTCCGCGTAGCTCCTGAATGAGAGGGCGTCCCGCTACACCAGCAACCTGCACGCTGGTACAACATCAGACCAATACTCCCTCTCAATAAGAAAGAGTGCGGGACAGCTCCGGAGTGCAGAAAAGTGGCTTTATTTGTAAAAAAGCGCTGGCATTGCGAGTCCATGAAACGCTGGCAGACGCGTTTCAGCCTTCAATAGCTTTCCTCAGTGCCCATTTACATGTTCTCATTCCATCTCTGGGGGTCAGCTTGTACGATTTTTAAATGTCGACCACATCCAGTCAGCTGATCACTTGCCCCTCCTTCCGCCTCAATGACACGGCGGCACCTCGCGCAGCTCTTCCCAGTCTACTGCATGCTGGTAGATAGAGTCCTCAGAGCAATCCCATACAGTGATGGGGTATTGCACAACACCATGTGATGTCCCACTGTGTGGCTGATGAACCTCACACCACCGCAGATGTCCGGAAAGCTCAAGCCATTTTTTGCACCCCTTATCAGGCAGTTCAATCTCGCCTCCTCTCTCCCCAGGTAACGATAACGTCCAAATGGAAATCTACTATACCAGGGGGGGCGGCGCGTTGCAGTTTCATGCGACAACCAAAGTTGCAGGCACTACGCGTAGCTCCTGAACGAGAGGGCGTCCCGCTACACCAGCAACCTGCACGCTGGTACAACATCAGACCAATACTCCCTCTCAATAAGAAAGAGTGCGGGACAGCTCCGGAGTGCAGAAAAGTGGCTTTATTTGTAAAAAGGCGCTGGCATTGCGAGTCCATGAAACGCTGGCAGACGCGTTTCAGCCTTCAATAGCTTTCCTCAGTGCCCGTTTACATGTTCTCATTCCATCTCTGGGGGTCAGCTTGTACGATTTTTAAATGGCGACCACATCCAGTCAGCTGATCACTTGCCCCTCCTTCCGCCTCAATGACACGGCGGCACCTCGCGCAGCTCTTCCCAGTCTACTGCATGCTGGTAGATAGAGTCCTCAGAGCAATCCCATACAGTGATGGGGTATTGCACAACACCATGTGATGTCCCACTGTGTGGCTGATGAACCTCACACCACCGCAGATGTCCGGAAAGCTCAAGCCATTTTTTGCAGCCCTTATCAGGCAGTTCAATCTCGCCTCCTCTCTCCCCAGGTAACGATAACGTCCAAATGGAAATCTACTATACCAGGGGGGGCGGCGCGTTGCAGTTTCATGCAACAACCAAAGTTGCAGGCACTACGCGTAGCTCCTGAACGAGAGGGCGTCCCGCTACACCAGCAACCTGCACGCTGGTACAACATCAGACCAATACTCCCTCTCAATAAGAAAGAGTGCGGGACAGCTCCGGAGTGCAGAAAAGTGGCTTTATTTGTAAAAAAGCGCTGGCATTGCGAGTCCATGAAACGCTGGCAGACGCGTTTCAGCCTTCAATAGCTTTCCTCAGTGCCCGTTTACATGTTCTCATTCCATCTCTGGGGGTCAGCTTGTACGATTTTTAAATGGCGACCACATCCAGTCAGCTGATCACTTGCCCCTCCTTCCGCCTCAATGACACGGCGGCACCTCGCGCAGCTCTTCCCAGTCTACTGCATGCTGGTAGATAGAGTCCTCAGAGCAATCCCATACAGTGATGGGGTATTGCACAACACCATGTGATGTCCCACTGTGTGGCTGATGAACCTCACACCACCGCAGATGTCCGGAAAGCTCAAGCCATTTTTTGCACCCCTTATCAGGCAGTTCAATCTCGCCTCCTCTCTCCCCAGGTAACGATAACGTCCAAATGGAAATCTACTATACCAGGGGGGGCGGTGCGTTGCAGTTTCATGCGACAACCAAAGTTGCAGGCACTACGCGTAGCTCCTGAACGAGAGGGCGTCCCGCTACACCAGCAACCTGCACGCTGGTACAACATCAGACCAATACTCCCTCTCAATAAGAAAGAGTGCGGGACAGCTCCGGAGTGCAGAAAAGTGGCTTTATTTGTAAAAAAGCGCTGGCATTGCGAGTCCATGAAACGCTGGCAGACGCGTTTCAGCCTTCAATAGCTTTCCTCAGTGCCCGTTTACATGTTCTCATTCCATCTCTGGGGGTCAGCTTGTACGATTTTTAAATGGCGACCACATCCAGTCAGCTGATCACTTGCCCCTCCTTCCGCCTCAATGACACGGCGGCACCTCGCGCAGCTCTTCCCAGTCTACTGCATGCTGGTAGATAGAGTCCTCAGAGCAATCCCATACAGTGATGGGGTATTGCACAACACCATGTGATGTCCCACTGTGTGGCTGATGAACCTCACACCACCGCAGATGTCCGGAAAGCTCAAGCCATTTTTTGCACCCCTTATCAGGCAGTTCAATCTCGCCTCCTCTCTCCCCAGGTAACGATAACGTCCAAATGGAAATCTACTATACCAGGGGGGGCGGCGCGTTGCAGTTTCATGCGACAACCAAAGTTGCAGGCACTACGCGTAGCTCCTGAACGAGAGGGCGTCCCGCTACACCAGCAACCTGCACGCTGGTACAACATCAGACCAATACTCCCTCTCAATAAGAAAGAGTGCGGGACAGCTCCGGAGTGCAGAAAAGTGGCTTTATTTGTAAAAAAGCGCTGGCATTGCGAGTCCATGAAACGCTGGCAGACGCGTTTCAGCCTTCAATAGCTTTCCTCAGTGTCCGTTTACATGTTCTCATTCCATCTCTGGGGGTCAGCTTGTACGATTTTTAAATGGCGACCACATCCAGTCAGCTGATCACTTGCCCCTCCTTCCGCCTCAATGACACGGCGGCACCTCGCGCAGCTCTTCCCAGTCTACTGCATGCTGGTAGATAGAGTCCTCAGAGCAATCCCATACAGTGATGGGGTATTGCACAACACCATGTGATGTCCCACTGTGTGGCTGATGAACCTCACACCACCGCAGATGTCCGGAAAGCTCAAGCCATTTTTTGCACCCCTTATCAGGCAGTTCAATCTCGCCTCCTCTCTCCCCAGGTAACGATAACTTCCAAATGGAAATCTACTATACCAGGGGAGGCGGCGCGTTGCAGTTTCATGCGACAACCAAAGTTGAAGGCACTACGCGTAGCTCCTGAACGAGAGGGCATCCCGCTACACCAGCAACCTGCACGCTGGTACAACATCAGATCAATACTCCCTCTCAATAAGAAAGAGTGCGGGACAGCTCCGGAGTGCAGAAAAGTGGCTTTATTTGTAAAAAAGCGCTGGCATTGCGAGTCCATGAAACGCTGGCAGACGCGTTTCAGCCTTCAATAGCTTTCCTCAGTGCCCGTTTACATGTTCTCATTCCATCTCTGGGGGTCAGCTTGTACGATTTTTAAATGGCGACCACATCCAGTCAGCTGATCACTTGCCCCTCCTTCCGCCTCAATGACACGGCGGCACCTCGCGCAGCTCTTCCCAGTCTACTGCATGCTGGTAGATAGAGTCCTCAGAGCAATCCCATACAGTGATGGGGTATTGCACAACACCATGTGATGTCCCACTGTGTGGCTGATGAACCTCACACCACCGCAGATGTCCGGAAAGCTCAAGCCATTTTTTGCACCCCTTATCAGGCAGTTCAATCTCGCCTCCTCTCTCCCCAGGTAACGATAACGTCCAACTGGAAATCTACTATACCAGGGGGGGCGGCGCGTTGCAGTTTCATGCGACAACCAAAGTTGCAGGCACTACGCGTAGCTCCTGAACGAAAGGGCGTCCCGCTACACCAGCAACCTGCACGCTGGTACAACATCAGACCAATACTCCCTCTCAATAAGAAAGAGTGCGGGACAGCTCCGGAGTGCAGAAAAGTGGCTTTATTTGTAAAAAAGCGCTGGCATTGCGAGTCCATGAAACGCTGGCAGACGCGTTTCAGCCTTCAATAGCTTTCCTCAGTGCCCGTTTACATGTTCTCATTCCATCTCTGGGTGTCAGCTTGTACGATTTTTAAATGGCGACCACATCCAGTCAGCTGATCACTTGCCCCTCCTTCCGCCTCAATGACACGGCGGCACCTCGCGCAGCTCTTCCCAGTCTACTGCATGCTGGTAGATAGAGTCCTCAGAGCAATCCCATACAGTGATGGGGTATTGCACAACACCATGTGATGTCCCACTGTGTGGCTGATGAACCTCACACCACCGCAGATGTCCGGAAAGCTCAAGCCATTTTTTGCACCCCTTATCAGGCAGTTCAATCTCGCCTCCTCTCTCCCCAGGTAACGATAACTTCCAAATGGAAATCTACTATACCAGGGGGGGCGGCGCGTTGCAGTTTCATGCGACAACCAAAGTTGCAGGCACTACGCGTAGCTCCTGAATGAGAGGGCGTCCCGCTACACCAGCAACCTGCACGCTGGTACAACATCAGACCAATACTCCCTCTCAATAAGAAAGAGTGCGGGACAGCTCCGGAGTGCAGAAAAGTGGCTTTATTTGTAAAAAAGCGCTGGCATTGCGAGTCCATGAAACGCTGGCAGACGCGTTTCAGCCTTCAATAGCTTTCCTCAGTGCCCGTTTACATGTTCTCATTCCATCTCTGGGGGTCAGCTTGTACGATTTTTAAATGGCGACCACATCCAGTCAGCTGATCACTTGCCCCTCCTTCCGCCTCAATGACACGGCGGCACCTCGCGCAGCTCTTCCCAGTCTACTGCATGCTGGTAGATAGAGTCCTCAGAGCAATCCCATACAGTGATGGGGTATTGCACAACACCATGTGATGTCCCACTGTGTGGCTGATGAACCTCACACCACCGCAGATGTCCGGAAAGCTCAAGCCATTTTTTGCACCCCTTATCAGGCAGTTCAATCTCGCCTCCTCTCTCCCCAGGTAACGATAACGTCCAAATGGAAATCTACTATACCAGGGGGGGCGGTGCGTTGCAGTTTCATGCGACAACCAAAGTTGCAGGCACTACGCGTAGCTCCTGAACGAGAGGGCGTCCCGCTACACCAGCAACCTGCACGCTGGTACAACATCAGACCAATACTCCCTCTCAATAAGAAAGAGTGCGGGACAGCTCCGGAGTGCAGAAAAGTGGCTTTATTTGTAAAAAAGCGCTGGCATTGCGAGTCCATGAAACGCTGGCAGACGCGTTTCAGCCTTCAATAGCTTTCCTCAGTGCCCGTTTACATGTTCTCATTCCATCTCTGGGGGTCAGCTTGTACGATTTTTAAATGGCGACCACATCCAGTCAGCTGATCACTTGCCCCTCCTTCCGCCTCAATGACACGGCGGCACCTCGCGCAGCTCTTCCCAGTCTACTGCATGCTGGTAGATAGAGTCCTCAGAGCAATCCCATACAGTGATGGGGTATTGCACAACACCATGTGATGTCCCACTGTGTGGCTGATGAACCTCACACCACCGCAGATGTCCGGAAAGCTCAAGCCATTTTTTGCACCCCTTATCAGGCAGTTCAATCTCGCCTCCTCTCTCCCCAGGTAACGATAACGTCCAAATGGAAATCTACTATACCAGGGGGGGCGGCGCGTTGCAGTTTCATGCGACAACCAAAGTTGCAGGCACTACGCGTAGCTCCTGAACGAGAGGGCGTCCCGCTACACCAGCAACCTGCAGGCTGGTACAACATCAGACCAATACTCCCTCTCAATAAGAAAGAGTGCGGGACAGCTCCGGAGTGCAGAAAAGTGGCTTTATTTGTAAAAAAGCGCTGGCATTGCGAGTCCATGAAACGCTGGCAGACGCGTTTCAGCCTTCAATAGCTTTCCTCAGTGCCCGTTTACATGTTCTCATTCCATCTCTGGGGGTCAGCTTGTACGATTTTTAAATGGCGACCACATCCAGTCAGCTGATCACTTGCCCCTCCTTCCGCCTCAATGACACGGCGGCACCTCGCGCAGCTCTTCCCAGTCTACTGCATGCTGGTAGATAGAGTCCTCAGAGCAATCCCATACAGTGATGGGGTATTGCACAACACCATGTGATGTCCCACTGTGTGGCTGATGAACCTCACACCACCGCAGATGTCCGGAAAGCTCAAGCCATTTTTTGCACCCCTTATCAGGCAGTTCAATCTCGCCTCCTCTCTCCCCAGGTAACGATAACGTCCAAATGGAAATCTACTATACCAGGGGGGGCGGTGCGTTGCAGTTTCATGCGACAACCAAAGTTGCAGGCACTACGCGTAGCTCCTGAACGAGAGGGCGTCCCGCTACACCAGCAACCTGCACGCTGGTACAACATCAGACCAATACTCCCTCTCAATAAGAAAGAGTGCGGGACAGCTCCGGAGTGCAGAAAAGTGGCTTTATTTGTAAAAAAGCGCTGGCATTGCGAGTCCATGAAACGCTGGCAGACGCGTTTCAGCCTTCAATAGCTTTCCTCAGTGCCCGTTTACATGTTCTCATTCCATCTCTGGGGGTCAGCTTGTACGATTTTTAAATGGCGACCACATCCAGTCAGCTGATCAATTGCCCCTCCTTCCGCCTCAATGACACGGCGGCACCTCGCGCAGCTCTTCCCAGTCTACTGCATGCTGGTAGATAGAGTCCTCAGAGCAATCCCATACAGTGATGGGGTATTGCACAACACCATGTGATGTCCCACTGTGTGGCTGATGAACCTCACACCACCGCAGATGTCCGGAAAGCTCAAGCCATTTTTTGCACCCCTTATCAGGCAGTTCAATCTCGCCTCCTCTCTCCCCAGGTAACGATAACGTCCAAATGGAAATCTACTATACCAGGGGGGGCGGCGCGTTGCAGTTTCATGCGACAACCAAAGTTGCAGGCACTACGCGTAGCTCCTGAACGAGAGGGCGTCCCGCTACACCAGCAACCTGCACGCTGGTACAACATCAGACCAATACTCCCTCTCAATAAGAAAGAGTGCGGACAGCTCCGGAGTGCAGAAAAGTGGCTTTATTTGTAAAAAAAGCGCTGGCATTGCGAGTCCATGAAACGCTGGCAGACGCGTTTCAGCCTTCAATAGCTTTCCTCAGTGCCCGTTTACATGTTCTCATTCCATCTCTGGGGGTCAGCTTGTACGATTTTTAAATGGCGACCACATCCAGTCAGCTGATCACTTGCCCCTCCTTCTGCCTCAATGACACGGCGGCACCTCGCGCAGCTCTTCCCAGTCTACTGCATGCTGGTAGATAGAGTCCTCAGAGCAATCCCATACAGTGATGGGGTATTGCACAACACCATGTGATGTCCCACTGTGTGGCTGATGAACCTCACACCACCGCAGATGTCCGGAAAGCTCAAGCCATTTTTTGCACCCCTTATCAGGCAGTTCAATCTCGCCTCCTCTCTCCCCAGGTAACGATAACGTCCAAATGGAAATCTACTATACCAGGGGGGGCGGCGCGTTGCAGTTTCATGCGACAACCAAAGTTGCAGGCACTACGCGTAGCTCCTGAACGAGAGGGCGTCCCGCTACACCAGCAACCTGCAGGCTGGTACAACATCAGACCAATACTCCCTCTCAATAAGAAAGAGTGCGGGACAGCTCCGGAGTGCAGAAAAGTGGCTTTATTTGTAAAAAAGCGCTGGCATTGCGAGTCCATGAAACGCTGGCAGACGCGTTTCAACCTTCAATAGCTTTCCTCAGTGCCCGTTTACATGTTCTCATTCCATCTCTGGGGGTCAGCTTGTACGATTTTTAAATGGCGACCACATTCAGTCAGCTGATCACTTGCCCCTCCTTCCGCCTCAATGACACGGCGGCACCTCGCGCAGCTCTTCCCAGTCTACTGCATGCTGGTAGATAGAGTCCTCAGAGCAATCCCATACAGTGATGGGGTATTGCACAACACCATGTGATGTCCCACTGTGTGGCTGATGAACCTCACACCACCGCAGATGTCCGGAAAGCTCAAGCCATTTTTTGCACCCCTTATCAGGCAGTTCAATCTCGCCTCCTCTCTCCCCAGGTAACGATAACGTCCAAATGGAAATCTACTATACCAGGGGGGGCGGCGCGTTGCAGTTTCATGCGACAACCAAAGTTGCAGGCACTACGCGTAGCTCCTGAATGAGAGGGCGTCCCGCTACACCAGCAACCTGCACGCTGGTACAACATCAGACCAATACTCCCTCTCAATAAGAAAGAGTGCGGGACAGCTCCGGAGTGCAGAAAAGTGGCTTTATTTGTAAAAAAGCGCTGGCATTGCGAGTCCATGAAACGCTGGCAGACGCGTTTCAGCCTTCAATAGCTTTCCTCAGTGTCCGTTTACATGTTCTCATTCCATCTCTGGGGGTCAGCTTGTACGATTTTTAAATGGCGACCACATCCAGTCAGCTGATCACTTGCCCCTCCTTCCGCCTCAATGACACGGCGGCACCTCGCGCAGCTCTTCCCAGTCTACTGCATGCTGGTAGATAGAGTCCTCAGAGCAATCCCATACAGTGATGGGGTATTGCACAACACCATGTGATGTCCCACTGTGTGGCTGATGAACCTCACACCACCGCAGATGTCCGGAAAGCTCAAGCCATTTTTTGCACCCCTTATCAGGCAGTTCAATCTCGCCTCCTCTCTCCCCAGGTAACGATAACTTCCAAATGGAAATCTACTATACCAGGGGGGGCGGCGCGTTGCAGTTTCATGCGACAACCAAAGTTGCAGGCACTACGCGTAGCTCCTGAACGAGAGGGCGTCCCGCTACACCAGCAACCTGCACGCTGGTACAACATCAGATCAATACTCCCTCTCAATAAGAAAGAGTGCGGGACAGCTCCGGAGTGCAGAAAAGTGGCTTTATTTGTAAAAAAGCGCTGGCATTGCGAGTCCATGAAACGCTGGCAGACGCGTTTCAGCCTTCAATAGCTTTCCTCAGTGCCCGTTTACATGTTCTCATTCCATCTCTGGGGGTCAGCTTGTACGATTTTTAAATGGCGACCACATCCAGTCAGCTGATCACTTGCCCCTCCTTCCCCCTCAATGACACGGCGGCACCTCGCGCAGCTCTTCCCAGTCTACTGCATGCTGGTAGATAGAGTCCTCAGAGCAATCCCATACAGTGATGGGGTATTGCACAACACCATGTGATGTCCCACTGTGTGGCTGATGAACCTCACACCACCGCAGATGTCCGGAAAGCTCAAGCCATTTTTTGCACCCCTTATCAGGCAGTTCAATCTCGCCTCCCCTCTCCCCAGGTAACGATAACGTCCAAATGGAAATCTACTATACCAGGGGGGGCGGCGCGTTGCAGTTTCATGCGACAACCAAAGTTGCAGGCACTACGCGTAGCTCCTGAACGAGAGGGCGTCCCGCTACACCAGCAACCTGCACGCTGGTACAACATCAGACCAATACTCCCTCTCAATAAGAAAGAGTGCGGGACAGCTCCGGAGTGCAGAAAAGTGGCTTTATTTGTAAAAAAGCGCTGGCATTGCGAGTCCATGAAACGCTTGCAGACGCGTTTCAGCCTTCAATAGCTTTCCTCAGTGCCCGTTTACATGTTCTCATTCCATCTCTGGGGGTCAGCTTGTACGATTTTTAAATGGCGACCACATCCAGTCAGCTGATCACTTGCCCCTCCTTCCGCCTCAATGACACGGCGGCACCTCGCGCAGCTCTTCCCAGTCTACTGCATGCTGGTAGATAGAGTCCTCAGAGCAATCCCATACAGTGATGGGGTATTGCACAACACCATGTGATGTCCCACTGTGTGGCTGATGAACCTCACACCACCGCAGATGTCCGGAAAGCTCAAGCCATTTTTTGCAACCCTTATCAGGCAGTTCAATCTCGCCTCCTCTTTCCCCAGGTAACGATAACGTCCAAATGGAAATCTACTATACCAGGGGGGGCGGCGCGTTGCAGTTTCATGCGACAACCAAAGTTGCAGGCACTACGCGTAGCTCCTGAACGAGAGGGCGTCCCGCTACACCAGCAACCTGCACGCTGGTACAACATCAGACCAATACTCCCTCTCAATAAGAAAGAGTGCGGGACAGCTCCGGAGTGCAGAAAAGTGGCTTTATTTGTAAAAAAGCGCTGGCATTGCGAGTCCATGAAACGCTGGCAGACGCGTTTCAGCCTTCAATAGCTTTCCTCAGTGCCCGTTTACATGTTCTCATTCCATCTCTGGGGGTCAGCTTGTACGATTTTTAAATGGCGACCACATCCAGTCAGCTGATCACTTGCCCCTCCTTCCGCCTCAATGACACGGCGGCACCTCGCGCAGCTCTTCCCAGTTTACTGCATGCTGGTAGATAGAGTCCTCAGAGCAATCCCATACAGTGATGGGGTATTGCACAACACCATGTGATGTCCCACTGTGTGGCTGATGAACCTCACACCACCGCAGATGTCCGGAAAGCTCAAGCCATTTTTTGCACCCCTTATCAGGCAGTTCAATCTCGCCTCCTCTCTTCCCAGGTAACGATAACGTCCAAATGGAAATCTACTATACCAGGGGGGGCGGCGCGTTGCAGTTTCATGCGACAACCAAAGTTGCAGGCACTACGCGTAGCTCCTGAACGAGAGGGCGTCCCGCTACACCAGCAACCTGCACGCTGGTACAACATCAGACCAATACTCCCTCTCAATAAGAAAGAGTGCGGGACAGCTCCGGAGTGCAGAAAAGTGGCATTATTTGTAAAAAAAGCGCTGGCATTGCGAGTCCATGAAACGCTGGCAGACGCGTTTCAGCCTTCAGTAGTTTTCCTCAGTGCCCGTTTACATGTTCTCATTCCATCTCTGGGTGTCAGCTTGTACGATTTTTAAATGGCGACCACATCCAGTCAGCTGATCACTTGCCCCTCCTTCCGCCTCAATGACACGGCGGCACCTCGCGCAGCTCTTCCCAGTCTACTGCATGCTGGTAGATAGAGTCCTCAGAGCAATCCCATACAGTGATGGGGTATTGCACAACACCATGTGATGTCCCACTGTGTGGCTGATGAACCTCACACCACCGCAGATGTCCGGAAAGCTCAAGCCATTTTTTGCACCCCTTATCAGGCAGTTCAATCTCGCCTCCTCTCTTCCCAGGTAACGATAACGTCCAAATGGAAATCTACTATACCAGGGGGGGCGGCGCGTTGCAGTTTCATGCGACAACCAAAGTTGCAGGCACTACGCGTAGCTCCTGAACGAGAGGGCGTCCCGCTACACCAGCAACCTGCACGCTGGTACAACATCAGACCAATACTCCCTCTCAATAAGAAAGAGTGCGGGACAGCTCCGGAGTGCAGAAAAGTGGCATTATTTGTAAAAAAAAGCGCTGGCATTGCGAGTCCATGAAACGCTGGCAGACGCGTTTCAGCCTTCAGTAGTTTTCCTCAGTGCCCGTTTACATGTTCTCATTCCATCTCTGGGGGTCAGCTTGTACGATTTTTAAATGGCGACCACATCCAGTCAGCTGATCACTTGCCCCTCCTTCCGCCTCAATGACACGGCGGCACCTCGCGCAGCTCTTCCCAGTCTACTGCATGCTGGTAGATAGAGTCCTCAGAGCAATCCCATACAGTGATGGGGTATTGCACAACACCATGTGATGTCCCACTGTGTGGCTGATGAACCTCACACCACCGCAGATGTCCGGAAAGCTCAAGCCATTTTTTGCATATATATATATACCTATACAAGCCTAAGGCCCAATGTTAGGTTAATGTTAATAGTTTGGGAGAATTGTTCTGTAATTAGTGTCTCTGTTTTCATTTGAACTTTTTTCTTTTAATAGGGTTTTACTTTTATTACTTTTTCATTACTTTTAATTGTATTATCTAATTCTATGTTACTTATTTTTCTTTATTTGGGTGTGTATTCTATCTATATTAATATGAGCACATACAAGGATTTTGTTCTAAAGTAAAAGTGTATCTGAACCTTAGATCTATTGTTTTTTTAAATAAATAAAATTATTTTATTTTTTAAAGAATATTAGGTATGAGTTAAAACTGCAAACATCGCCCCTCTGCCCACCTGACAGTTTACATACTTTCTCTAATGTCACTTACCATATTTATTTACATTCCCTATTTTTATTTAGTTTGGCATTAGAATAGAAAGCCTACCCCTATTTAAGTATTTTGCCCAATGTTTTTAAGATGGGAGTTAGAAGATTAAAACTCACCCCACAGTTTAATCGTTTTCCCCAATTTTTGGGAGAGTAGGGTTAGATTATTAAATCAACCACCCTTCATGTAAGCACTTTTCCCATTTTTTGTTTGACTGAAGTTAGAGTGGTAAATCTCACCACCCTTCACTAAATGTATGACCTTAAGCATGTGCTTAGTGCCTGGGGTCAGAATGTGGAGTCTCATCCCTTAAACCCTTTATCTGTGCACTTTCTCCATTTTTATGAAACAGTACTTAGAATAGTAAACTTCACACCTTTAATGTATACACTATCCACAATTGTATTTGGATTGGATTTAGAATAGTATATCTCACCCCCCTCCCCCCCAAAAGTGTACATTTCACAGTGTTTGTGGGATTGGGGTAAATATAGTAAACCACTACCCCTTTTAATAAACTTGCCATAATCACTGTTGAATTGCAGTTAGAATACTAAATCTCACCTCCCCCCCCCCAATTATGCTCTTTGCCCAATAGTTGTGAGAGAAGTTAGAATATTAACCCCTTCAGCGCGGCGCGGATTACTGCGCCGTGCTGAAGGTTCGTTGCGCGGGTGGGGCCGTGACGGAGCGGTTCCGTCATACACACAGCGCGACCGATGCGCATGACGGAACCGTTCCGTCATGCGCATCGAAAGGGTTAAAGCTCTTTTATGTATTTATTTTCCCCAGAGTTTGTGAAACTGTAGTTAGAATAGTAAATATGTCCCCCATCATATATGTACTTTGGGCTGGAGTTATTATAGTAAATACCGCACCCTAAATGCACACACTTTGCCAATGTTTGCAGGACTGGGGTAAAATATTAAATGTCACCCCCTTTTATTTATATATTTTTCACAAGTTTTGTTGGACTGAAGTTCAAACAGGAAATCTCACCTATTTATTTTATGCACGTTCCTCAAGTTCTGTTGAAATGGAGTTAAAATAGTAAATCTCATATCCTTGATTTTTCAACTTCACTCTATGTTTGTGGGACCTGAGGTAGAAGAGTAAATGTCTTTCCCTCAAAATGAATGCCTCAGTGCAGGAAAATGCTTCATTTTGCATGTCGCTCCCATGTTTCTTTGGACTGATGCTGCTGATTTTTTTTACTCTGTGCACTGGAACTCTGCTAACTTGCCCAGTGCATGAGCTCTGACCCCTAAAACATGTTGACTTTGGCTATACTTGTAAATAGTATATTTACCTTACCTATAAGTCGCTGGTATATTGTACAAAGTGTGCCTAGGGCCTGTAAGTTATATATCACTAGTGGACTTCAACGCCCATTGTGCCATCAGTAGAGGGACAGTGCAAAACATGACTGCAATTTCGACATGTCATAATAACACCTTCCTTTTAAATATTAGTAAGTCATCCGTAAGTACGCTTTAATGCCCAATATGACAGGAGCAGGGTATTTAACATGTAAAATTTTAATGTATTCCATTGACAAAACACCAACAGTTATTTTCCTTATAGAACGTTTAACTGTTCAATAGAGAAGCATTGAGGAAACATTGGGATATACAATTAAAATTAAATAATATTATAATGTTATTTGCCACTTAGGAAACAACTACAAAGTTGATTGTTTGACTCTTTAAAATAAATATTTATTACAAGCCCACTTTTAAAAATCATCTTATACCTGCCGAAGCTTCTAGAAGCCAGATTGCATGAGCTTCCAGCTGTCACTCAGGAGCGCCTTAATGAGGTGTGAACTTGTTCCCAGAGCTGAGACAAAAAACTTGGGTGTGTGGAGGTGTTCTGTTGCTCTGACAGGATGACACTTAAGTAACTTCAAAGCGGCCTACTCTGTCACAGGCAAATGTAGCTGACACCTTGGCCTTTCCCTTCCTTTGTCCCTCTGGTCTGCCAGGCACTAATCCCAGTGGAAGCTGCACCCAGTACTGGTTTTGAGTGACCATAGAGAAGGAATTGCTCATTTCACTGACTACACCTCTAGGGTATGCAAAGGAGCTCTGCATTGGCAGAAAAGTTCTGCCATGTTGCATTTAGGTGGGGAAAGGCACTATAGGATTGTTTGCAGTAGGGCACACAGGAACAGCTGCACAAGTGGGTAGGGTTTTCCCTGGAACGTTTTCCCTATTGGTTAGAAAGGGACTAGGAGTCATCCCCACCCACAGGATAGTTCAAATATGCACCCCTGGGCAGAACACTACTGTATCTAAGGAAGACAGAGGTATAGCCCCTGCTGTTGAGACCTATGAGGAGACTGAAAGGCTGGACCTGCCCCTACATATACCCATAAAAAAGAAGTAGACTCCAAGGGTTATTTGACTGGCCTTCGTTTAAAGTACAGGGGCACAAAACTGCAAGAAATCCCCTTTCCTGGCCGGCCGGCGCCCTCAGGATCAGCGTATTGCCACTGTGGTAGTCATACACAAAGAAGGTAACCTTAGGAAACAGTGCTCATCAAACAGACCTATCTCATTGTTGAATGCTGAGGCGAGGATCTTGGCCAAACTGTTGGCTACAAAGTTGGTTGGAGTGGTCTCTGACCTGGTCCATCCGGACCAATCTGGATTCATGCCCTCAAGAAATACCGCCCTAAACCTACGTAGACTCCATGGGGTATTAGGGAGAGTGGCAACACCCAGGGAGGAAGCAGTGGTGATGTCATTAGATGCTGCAATGGCGTTCGATACGATCAAATGGCCATATCTCTTCATAGTGTTGGAAAAAATGGGGTTCGGCCGGGGATTTATTAGATGGGTGAAATTGCTGTACTCGGAACCGCTGTTGCAGGTGGTAGTGAACAACAGAAAATCAGTGACTTTTACCTTCGGAAGGGGAACGAGACAGGGTTGTCCCCTGTCCCCATTGCTTTTTGCCCTGACACTTGAGCCCCAGGCGAGTTGGATTTGTAGGGACCCGATCGTAAGGGGTCTGAAATGGTCAGAGTAATAGGAGGATCATATTTCCCGGTGTGCCAACGATTTCCTTCTATATTTGGCATCACCGTGGTCTTCGTTAAACAGAGTTATGAATATTTTTACTACGTTTGGTAGATACTCCGGGTATGCCATTAATTGGACAAAATCTGTGATCTATGCGCTTAGGGGGGGGGTTGTTCCACGCCTGCCCTTTGGATGTAGAGTGATGGAGGCCGAAGATGGCTTCAAGTATCTTCGCATGTATATCACTGCAGATCCCGAGTTGTATGATGAGCGCAACCTTTTGCCACCTCTGCGTAGACTTCAAAGCAACGTGGAACACTGGAGGTCCCTCCTGCTGTCCCTGCTGGGCAGCCCTATTTAAAATGATGTCGCTGGCCCGCTTCTTGTACACCTTGCAAAACTCGCCTGCCCCGAAACTTATTTTGCTGAAATAGAAAAAGAGCAAAGAGTCCTCCTCCGGACAGGGGGAACACCTCGGATAGCACTTACCAAATTGGTGAGGAGTTGGCATGATGGTGGAATTGGACTCCCAGACATCAAGAGCTACTACTGGGCCGCGCAACTTGTGGCAATCAACCAGGGTATATATCGTTCGCATGCAGACCCAAGGTATCTGATGGATAGATGGCATTTACCGGGGGGCTCATACACCAGGGCGTTGTACTCCAGACCTGCCAAGTTGAATGTTACTGGACCCACGGCGCACTCAGTTCAGGTCTGGCACTCAGGACACAAAAGTCTAGGTTGGAATAAGAAAATTATGAGGTCCACCCCTCTGTGGGACTCGCATTTGTTGGGCACCCTTGGAAACTCTAAGGGCTTCAATTGGTGGACCTCATTGGAATATCCAAAGTAGGCGATATATGGAAGGAGGGTAAAGTGGTAGAGTTTTCCACATTACAACGCAAATATGAGTTGCAGGATCGGAGATATTCGGGTATTCTCTGGTGAGACATGCCCTGAATTCATGTATCCCGTCAGGGGACACCCTCCCAGAAGCAACACCACTGGAGGACAGACTCCTGGATGAATATATGTCCAATAAATCAATATCTCTTACTTATCGTAAACTAATCAACCATGTAGCAGATCCCCTTATGCAGCTTCGAGAGAAGTGAACGGCTGATCTGCTAGACCTGGACGATGAGGACTTGATTGAGGCACTTGCCTCTCCAAGGGAAGTTGCAATCTCATCCAGACTCAAACGTATACAATTAAAAAAATTACATAGAGTATACTATTCGAGGGAGCCTTGGCCCGAATGGGGTATGGAGAGGACGTGGGTTGTAGGTGAATATGTGGGAAGGAGGGCAAGTTCCTACATATTCTGTGGGAATATGACGACATTCATAAATATTGGATGAGTGTGCTGAGATGTATGACTAAGGTTGTGGGTCAAGAGCTGGGCCTTGAGGCCAGGACGTGTTTGCTAAATATATGTGGGCCAGCAGACTTAAGTAGTTAAGAGAGATTGTGGGTGACCTTGGGGTACATGATAGAAAAGCGTAACATTGCCAGAATGTGGGGGGCAAGGGAGGCCCCTGACTTAACATCATGGAAGCGAGACATGAACTGGTGCATGTTCAGAGAAAAAACAGTGTATGTTTCCAGAGGGTGTCCAAAGAAATGGACCAGGGTGTGGTCTAAATGGAATACATATCGCGGAAACATCTGCATTCCCCCTTCTCGCCCTGCCCCTCTCATACCCGATGATCAAGAATTAACAAATTATTAAAAACCTGCATAAAATACTATATAAGTGACTAATATTCTGTTTGAAAAACTTGCATTCTATCCAATCATGTGTGTACCAATGTGTTCAATACCGTGTACCAACGCAATAACGTTGTTCTCTAATAAAAAGAGTTATAAAAAAAAAATCCACTTTCCTGAAAGAACCCAGCTGACTACTTTCAACTGGATCTGCCGGAGACCCTGCTGGTGGCTTTTGTTGGAGTAAGTCCTGACCCCCAAGTGTTGTTCCAGAGGTCCTGGAACCCTTGGCTGGTGTCTGAGTATTCTCATTATGCCTAAGCCTAAACACCTGGGACTTAAAACATTTTGCTAACTTTTTCCTGGTAAACTGTCAAGGGACTGGGACCAACCTGACATCCTAAGGGTGCATCGTCAGTGGGCCAGACTTCGTTGTAGCTTCCACTAGTTTCTTCTCTGCAGCAGCACATGCATTTCAGTGGGACCGACACCAACTAGCATCCGACGACAGTGAACCCTCCTCAGCTATAGCCTGCAGCCTTGCCATGCTGAGAAACTCCAATTTCCAGAAAAGATTCTAAGTCCGAAGATAGAAAGCTTCACTGGGCCCGCTGTTGAGCAGCATCCAAACCGATTTTGACAACTTCTTGAGCACAAACTCCTGACTTTTTCTTGCTCTGAGCTTTCCCGCCATTGTCAATGGCTTCACCTCAACCTTGTCCATCATCAGCCCATCATCGACAAGCACGTCTTCGGATCCAGACTGCAGTACTGACCCGCAGAAGACTCTCGCTTCTCTGAAATGTTGTAACTGTTAAGGTAACTTCCGACCAGGGCAAATCTGACCCGTGTATTTGACCCGTTCTCCATTGTGGTTGGCCTTTAACCTTTCCCCTGTCTAGCACAACCAGATACTCGCAGTATCTCCTGTGTTCTTATTGGATTTTTCTTGTTTTGGTGTGAATTTTTTCATTAAAATACTCTCTTTTAAATTGGAGAAGAATTGTTATTGTGCTGTGTTTTCGACTTTGTAATTGGTTTGATACTTCTAAATGCTTTGCACTTTCTCTTAAGTTAAGTCTATCTGCTCAGTGCCATTGCTATCAAGGGTGAGCTGAGGTTTACATTACTTAAACCTTTACTTGATCTTACAAGAATAGTGACAATAATACTTATGGTGGTCAACCACCCACCCCAACTAATAATCCACTTTTCTCACCCAGATTTTGCTGGACTGGAGATATAATAGTTAACCTAACAGCCTCAAAGTAATGCATTTTTCTTAAATTTTTGTGCCTGAGCTTAGAATAGTATGTCATCACCTTGATTAATGCATTTTTTCTATTTTTTGGGTGATCTGAGTCAGAGTAGTACATTTGTCACCCTTTATTTATGCACTTTCTCTAGTGATTGTGGGATTGCAGTTGGAATAGTATATCCGGTTCCCCTATGCCAACATTTGTACATTTTCTCCAAGTTTTGATTTTGACTTTGCTTTGATTTTAATGTTACAATTATTATTAAATGTTTATAGAGTTTATAAATACATATTTTTATTTTATTTGTTATAAATAAACCATATATTATATATTTACATTTTTATTTCAAATTATTTTGTTTACTATAAATTATACATTTTAGATTGTTATTTGTTTGAGTTTAATTAATTAAATGCATAATCATATTGGTATTTTTTTAAATTAATTTATTATGTTTAGTTGTTGAAAAGTAAATTTTTTGAATGATGTTGTAAATTTAAAAAAAAGTTGTTTTATTCTCCTAAATTGAGGTAGTAGGTTTTTAAACGAAGGAAGGGGTGCCCTTTCAACCATTTCCCCTTTGGAAATCGAGGTGGCAGCTTTAGCCCGAGTAGGTAGTGGTCCAGGGGACCACTGCCTACTCTCACTGTAGTCCTCCTAAACAGCAAACATGTTGTTTTTTAAACGCACTCGGTTCTTTTAAGGAACACGGTCTGCTTTTAAGGAAAAGTTTTCCGCATTGGAATTTAATCACAGGAATGGTGGTCTTCTTTTTCTTGCGACCACCACCGCTGTGATTGTAGCCAATCAAAGGATGTCACATGTTGTAATCTGCCCTATTAATATTAATCAGGCAGGTCGTTTTTTGAGTTCTGCAATTCGTTATTTGGAAATTGGCCTATTATTACATAAGTCACAACAGAAAATAGCGGTCGTAAAAAGTCAATACGCAATTTGCAACCACTTTTGGCAAGCACTATTATTGTACATCTGGCCCATCGTGTTTAGGCCATTTTTTGAGTTTCTTGTGGGGCAAAAGCATATCAGGTAACTACTCCCTTTCCTCGTGGCAGTATATATTTGTAATTGGGCAAGATTTATGCAGTCTTGACAGACACTTTGCAAAAAATTGACCATTAATTTTGATACACCTTTTAGTGCCAACCTACTGTTGTGACTTATTGTCGGTTGGGTCTGTGACATCAGGGGCTGCTTCGAAACAGAAGGGCATTTACTTTTACACTGCACATGCAACTGCTTGAACCTGTTCAGGGCTCAGTCCCAATCAGGGGTCACAACAGGCCGCACAAAGGACAAAAGAGCTGGCCTTTTCACCAGGGCACTTGGAGTTTCTCATACATCATCATTGATTTAATTTATTTAATTTTACAGCGCTGACACTTCGGTGTTTGCATTACATACTAAGAGAGAGTTGTTTGTATAGACACCATACACTTGTGTTCCAATGCCGTTTGTCATATGCATTTACTATGCACTGTTTAAGTGAATGTCCAGCAGCAACTGGGTTCTTTCTGTGTTACAGTTTGGGAGTTTAGTAGGTATTGCATTATTGAATTATTACTCAAAACAGAACTTTGCTTTATTTTTGGCTCAAGTATTTTTCAATGGTGAACAAAGTAAAAAGTACCCCAAATATGACCTTATTCATACATAAGTTAAACAATATAGGGTTGTGAACAGCTTGTATATGTTGGAATGTTTAAAGTTGCAGTGCATGTGTAATTGTGTAAAAATAAAAAACACTGGATAATTTATAGAAAAAAGCACAAAGGTGGCCTCTGCGGTCTACTGCATCTTGTATCTTTTCGTGCTAGGGAGCAGTAGTGTAACCATGCATATGATTTGTTAATTAATCTTTGTTATTTATGCGCTCATGAACGTGTAGAAGGTTTTGTGCCAATTCATTTTTGTTTGCACAATGCAAGCTATTCTCCAAGTGTGCACATTAATGAGAGAATCCGAGTGTGCACCCAATTTCAAGTGTGTTCTATGCATCTAAACCTCTATTATCAATATTTTGCGCAAAACACTGGGTTATAAAATATTTTTTTTCCAAACAGGCATGCAAATTTTTCTTCGGCTGGTAAAGCCATCACAGTTCTTTTTCGCATAGTGACTGGGGAAGACTGGAACAAAATTATGCATGACTGCATGGTAGGTTCTGCCTTATTATAATTGTTGCACTGGTCTAGTAATTTCGAACTATTTATCTTTATCATCTAATTACAGAGCTTGTTTAGTAATACAATTATTTTTCAGATACAGTTTATTGGGGAGAGAATGGTGGATTGCTGAGTATGACGTTGGCATTACCATAAATGTATAATTTACTTCATCTACATTGTTTTTCCTGTGTCTATATCAATGCTCCATAAATTACATGTTATTTAAAGATGTTAGATGTTCACAGCAACCATTTTGAATGCCATCTCTTAGAACATAGGGTAAAAAATACCATTACATTCACCATTCAGAATCCCTTAGGGCCCAATTACGAGTTTGACAGTTTGACCGCTGGACCGCCATTGCGACGGTCAGGAGTACCCCGCCAAGTCAGCAGCATCCTGACCGCCGCATTACGAGTTAACCACTAGACGGATGGTGTTGCAGCAGCTGTGCCACAGCGGCAGCCTGCTTCGGCTCATAGAGAGCCTGCAACACATGCCACCGCCGTATCACCATCTCTTGCACATCGGTGCACTGTGTACCATGAACCATGTCATGCATGGTACACAGTGCACAGACAACATGTGTCCCCATGCACACCCCTTTCCTGCCTTTCCGCCAACATTAAAAGTTCGACAGTAAGGCAGGTTGAAATCTGCATGGTGGTGTCGGCATTGCCTACAGAGACCACCACTTTCCCCACCGCCGCCCAGCCAGGATCCAGGATCCTGGCAGTGATAGTGGTCTTGTGTCGAGCTTCTGGCAGTCTGACCACCAACCTTGCTACAAATCCTTGGAATACCTCATGTTTAAATGCATTTGCAGACATTTCACTCTCTTTAGACATTCATTTATCATCCTACAAGAAGATTCAACATTCCTTTACAACTGACATCCTCAACTTTGCTCATTATCTGTTGACACATTCAAACTGAGTGTTCTTCCTGAGAGACCTCAGCATTAAGCCGTAACACACATAGACACCTCCACTAAAGCAAGACAGATGTTAAAGGTAATATGCTATATTGACGAATCTCCAACTTGATTACCAAGATGAAGAGTACAGGCTGCTGAATGGTCATCTTTACGAATGGTGAAAATGAGAAAGGTCAGTTCCACTGCCTACTATGAGCCAGTGATTGCAGGGGGGACCCACCGGTAATCATTTTAGTGGGCCGGGACTTATTTTTTCTCAATAGACTGATCCAGAGCAAGAGAGACAACAAAAGAGGTAAATGAGTAGAAAGATGAAGATGGAAAAACCAAGCAGAGGTAAAAAAAAACAAAAAACTGTAAGATTGAGATTAAGAGACAGGAAGTGTGTGGTGGATTAACAAGGCATCAGGTGGAATCAAGACCAGGTAGCCTTGGTATTTGGCACCCCCACATTCAGTAGCGTTGGGCGTGGAATTCTGAGGGGAACTTTGGGCTCCCACACTTATATTTTTTACCGATTAGGCACTGTCAGTATCTTATTTTAAAATAAGGATGCAGAAACACTAACTTTATACCAGATCCCCAATGTGAAATGCAAAACAAATCAACCTTACATTTTTTCGCATTCCACTAATTGAAAGGAAATGAAAGACTAATTTAAAAAAGTAAAAAGAAGAAAAGAAGTAAAGCCTCAATTTAACTTTACTGTGACTGAGGCTTGACCAAAGTACATTGCTCTATGGTGTGTGTTATAGTGAGAAGAATCAAAATATCAATGGCAGTTAAGCAGATAAATACATTTAATGAAAGGTCCTTTTATTCATTTATTGAAAGATGCAATATTGATTCATCATCTCCTGAAGCAGTTGCATCTGACCTGGTAAGAACATGTAGTAATGAATTGAGGTACTGCAGCTTGGTGAACAACTTTTCAGCCTTTTACATCTGACTTAAGAGGGGCATCTAGTAACAACTTGAGATATTGTAGGTGTTTGTCTTGCCCACCTCAAGACAAATTAATAGTCAAAATACATAAATATATATGAATAAAAGGACTTACACATAATTTAAATGTGCAAATTAGGTGTAAACCATGTTTTAGGGAGAGAGCACACACCATTCATCACTGGTTAGCAGGGGTAAAGTGCATAGACTCCTAATACTAACGTAACGAGTTCAGCAATGTAAAAGAGTGGTGAAGGCAAAAGGTCTGAGGGAATAACACACCAATGTGAGGGCTAACTATATAGACCTGACATCCACACATATTTATATATACATGATTCCAGTGACTGAAGTAGCCAGTATCCTATGCTCTCAATAAAGGGTGTATAATTTGAGTGATATTTGACTAGCCCTGTGAGTAAAGAGGGCTGACTAAAAAACCCTATTTGCATGAATTTTTATTATGAATATTTTGGAAAACAAGAGGCTGTCAAGAAAGCTACAGCTGTCTATGGGCTAGATCTAAAAGGAAATATAGAAAAGATTTGCAATGTACTTTAGAAAGTCTATTCAACAGAAATAAATTAACAAATTGGACTTGATAATTAAACTGCAATATTTGCCTGGTCAGGCTCATCAGAAGTGGTTGGTTAGGGTAGCTGTTTGGCAAACTGACATACATCAAGATCTCTAACTGAAAGAGGGTGTCTGTGCTTCCCACAGTGGCTAGACCTGCCTATGAGTTGTGGTCAATGCACCATTTGCATGTATAAAGACAGGGAGATGCTTATTATTCTTCTGGGATGGATCCTGCTACACACTTGATCAGATTGTTGCAAGTAGGACATGAGTCAAAAGTCATGTAAGTTAAAAAAAAAACAATTCCAGAGATGTTTTTGAGATTTTAAGATTTGAGTTGGTGATCTTCTACTTTTCCTTTTCTCTCTTTAATATCAGCAATAGGGTACATCCAATATTCTTAGTCTGAGAACAAATCACTCAACACATGTTTTGTTTTGGCAACTTTGGTATATGAGCCATTTCAGGGCAATACATTTGTTCAATGAAATTGAAAATTCTCTTGTCAGGATAAGCAGCTGTGTCTGAAAACTTTGTTTATCCAGCTGAGACTTAAGATTAGTCTTTCATCTGCCTGACACTGACTACACTCACACATACATGAACAGAAAGATATTTCTCTCTTTTCATGCCAGTAAGCTTTAGCCCAATTGTTCTCATCTACTTTACACGAGATGAAGGTTACTTGGAACTGCCCTGAACTTTCTCCCCTACTGCTAATATAAAGAGTAGCCTGCATATCATCAGCATACTGTAGCGTCCTCCACAGCCTGGTTACCCTGTATTGACTATGCCACATACGAAGTTTGGTATTACACGTCTTTATTCTTCTGCATGTAACAGTGAACTCAACATTCTAAATCTGGATTCAGTTCACTACATTCAACCACTTCCGTCATAGTTCTACGGAGCCCATCAGGAGCCAAAAGCGTTCCCACATTGCTAACTCACACAACACTACATCTCCCCCTCTGTTAAATAATATAAAATAAAAATTCAAATATATACAGCTATAATTCTTTAATAAGCCCTCTTGGAGATCTAATCACTCCTCCTGATCGTGCTGTCAGAAACTGGGAACAGACAGGAGAAGTGTCCATGACCTGTGTTGGTGATGTAGGGACAACAGCAGAACCAGTCTCTGCAGCGACATCAGGAACTGACGAGAGATGAGCCAAACGGCTGACAGACAAACACTCGATCTCCTCTGGTGAAAGTACTGTCCTTAGCACATCTGCTCTTGTCTGCCTATTCTTTTATTTTCTGATTGTGATCCAAGTCCTTTTTGCGAGTTTCATTCTCATTGATAGATTTCTTGTTGATCCATTGAGATAACTTGTTCATCATGCCTCTTCCCAACATTAATGAAGCAGGGTTTTCACCTGTCTTCGAATGAGGGGGTCAAACGGTAAGCTCTAAGAGTGGAATGTAAGCCTGTTTTAAGGTGGAGCTTTTCTAACACAGCATGCTGGACATCTTTCTTGAGTGTAGTCATGAAACATTCAACAAGGCTTTTGGCATGTGGCCAAAGAGGTGTACATTTCCGAAGCCTCACATTAAGATGACTGAGAAAGTCTCTGAATTCTCTACTGTTGAAAGTTGAGCCATTGTCAGAGTTTAAGATCAAAGGAACACCCCATGTCACAAATATGCCATCTAATCTCTTCAATAATTTTTTCTTGAGAGATAGATGAGAGATCTTAAACCAATGGAAAACAGGAGTATTCATCAATAATCACCATTAGGTGATGCCCATTGTCAAGAGGACCAAAGAAGTCAACAGCAATTCTTTCCCATACATATATTGGCAACTCAGACATGTTTAAGGTGTGTTGAACAGTGTTCAATCATAAGCAATTGCATAGGTGACAGGCCTTCCATTCTCTATTCAACTCTAGTCTCCAGGGATTCCATCAACTGCCCATTTTCACAACCCCAGAAATCTCTAGCTTTGACAATTCTTAAGAGTAAATACAATACACATTTCTTTATTCGGCTCAAAGAATGACCATAAAAGATCCATAAATGAAGACGTTCATGTAATAAATTCACATAAATTGAAAAGATTGTCATGAAAGAATGAAACACGCATTCTCAAAAATAAAAATAGAATAAGTAAACTACATAGCCATACACAATAAAAACATTTAAAAAGAAGATGTGTCATTGAGTACAGTTAGCAACAAATGTGAAACTGGTTAATGGTTTTGCTGAATTCTGCCATAGGAGGGCATTTTTTAAGAAAGCGTCAACAGCAAAGCAAACTGCGGATCCGGTAGCATTCACAAGAAATAAAGGGCCGGCCTATGCTGGCGCAGACCCCAATTTCTTAAAATGGGAAACAACATGAGGATGGTAAATACATAGTAAAATAAGATACTGAAGGGATTGTGTGGAGAGCCATAACACGGGCAGGGGCTCCTAATGGATCATATACGGACTTTCGTTAGAAGAGATCTTTCCCCGGATTCTTCACTAATGACAAGTGTGAATCTGGCCCAATCTTAGATTTAATATTCAAATAATCTCTCAGGGTGGTGTTTCCCATGGCCTACCTTTCTCTAGATTCTTTGGCGGTTAGAAAATAACCCACTCTAATTTTAACATGCTTACCCCTACCCATCGCCTGTGGGGAGGCATACAAATAAGGTCTGCATATGGAGGAGGCCAAACGCTTGACATATGCAAGCCACGGAATCTTGTAGCCAAACTCGCAAATAAGACAATCCTGAATCACATCACGATTGAGGGACGTAAATGTATTGTTCCAAACCGCCATCCATAGCTGCATAGGGGAAAACCTGATTGTGTCCTTGACCTTGACATAGGGTAAGTTCAGTTGTTTGTGCATGAAAAAGTTGGGTGTTCCGGGCCATTCCCAAAAACCTTCTACTAAAACTGTTCTCCTCAATTTGTAGCCTGGAACAATCTTGGTAACCCCAAATACCCACCCCATAAGTCAACAAGGGTAGGCACTTTTATTTATACACTTCCAACAAGGGCAGTATGGTTTTGCTGCCTACGCTGGAAGAGAGTTTAAATAGAGCCTCAAAATATGGATTAAATCGCAAACAGTGATTGAAAAGACAAGGTGCCCAACGGTTTTGTGGGTCGAAATAAATCCCTAAATATGGGAACTCACTAATTGTCCCGATGGATTTGACCTTGATTGTTATCAGCCTCAATTTACTGAGTTGCCTTCCACACACCATAAAGTGTGTCTTAGAGGTGTTGGTATCCAGGTTGAGGCGATACGTAAATCTCACGAAGGCATCTACAAGCCCCTTAAGGCCATTAGAGGTATGGGAGAGCAAAACGGCATCATCTGCATACATAAGGGCCGGAATGAATGCAGATATCACTATGGGCATGTCCCTTCCATAAGTAGTTAAAAATGTCTAGAGGCCATTGATATTCGACAAAAACAATATCAGGGCCAGAACACAACCTTGCTGGATGCCTCTGGAGAGTAAAAAATTTCAGTGCATTCCCCCTCAGGGCCGTATCTCACTGAAGCGCTAACCTCTGTGTGCAGTGCCCGTGAAAAAACACCACCAGTTTAGGGGGTGGATTCATTTGAATTATAATTTCCCAGAGCTTGGACTGGCTGACCCTGTTGAAAGCAATGCTCAGGTCCATGAAGGCCATGTAGAGTACCCCTTGCCCAGCTATCATGTACTTTCTGATTATTAGGTTTTGGTTTAAGCATTGTTTCAAGGCTCCAGAACCTTTCCTGAAGCCATATTGCTCCAGGCAGAAGACATTATTCTCCTGAACCCACACCTACATTCTATTGCGAATGACCCGCACTGCGATCTTCACTGTAGAATCTAATAATGATATGAGGCTTTTACAACAGGGCTCTTGTATGCTGCTTTTCTTAACAACCGGGAATATTATTGCGCGCTTCCATGACTCAGGGATTTTGTCACAGGTGGCAGCATTAAGAACATTAGTAATGAGGGAGCCCAGAGCTCAATGCTAGCCTTGAATAAGTCCATAGGGACCCCATCCGTCCCAAGAGCCTTGTTAATAGGGCTGGTCTAAATGGCTAATATAACTTCATAGAGCTCAAATTCAGTATTCAGCGGGAATTGGGGAGATACTTCGTCAGATGACACCCTAGTCTGAGGTGAGTTTGAGTAAATAATTTCACAATGGGCCACCCATTTCCCAGGGTTGATATTGGTCCCAAGAGTGTCTGACAAGTGGAGAAATGCCAGATTACTATTGATAATCTCCCAAAAAACCCTGGTGTCCCTGGCTCTACAAGACATAACTAGGTGCTCCCATCTCTTCTCCTTAGAGTAAGTTTCCTGTTCTGTATAGCCTTATTATAGACCAATCTGGCAGCCGAAATACGTGGCTGATCACATGGTCTTGCATTCAACAGTTCCAAGATCCTGTGATTGGCAATACGACATTCTTTATTAAACCATTCCTGTTTCCTCTACCCGTTCAGCTGGAACGGCTAAACAGGATTGTTCTAACTAAATTGCCTGAGGTCAAAAGGCATCCAGAGTATCAGGCCTGATGAGTCACAATATAACAGGTGGCCTTCAAAAAATGGTTAGATTTTCCCTCCACAATAATTCTGTCAGGGTGGGGTTATCGAGCCCGCCATTTAAGCCTTAAGCCCTTATCTTGCAGGGAAAGGCCCATGGCACCTAGAGCTCCACAGCGGCGAGGGCAAATGGGTAAATTCAATGCCAATCCATTTGGATTGTGATCGATATAACAGGGTTCTATAACCCCTCCTGAATAGACACAATGCACCAAATCACTGGAAATAAGTACACAATCAATAGTGGAGCTGCAACCCCAGCCCACTAAAGTAGGGGGCTGATTATGCGGGTCGCCCACCACTTCAACAACACTAGAGACCCGAGTTGCCCAGAGCCTTGTGGAACCTCCCTCCCCTCTGGTCTAGAGTGGTTTGATGAGTAGGCACATCCGGCAGCTGAAAGGGGTCGACCTCTGTGGTCACAGAACCTAATCTAGCATTAAAATCGCCCTCTAAAATGACAGCAAAACAGCTGCCCATAGTGCTAGATCTTGAATGCAAGATGGATACCACCCAAAAAAGGGAAGCTAACCTAACTGACAGCCCGATTCGCACACCGAATTATAAAACTTGATTGAGAAATATTTAAACGTATTGGGCAATACTACCCACATGCAACGCTAATTAGCATATTTGATGACATCACAGAAAGTGATGCTATAGAAACTTTTACGTCAATGACAGCACGAAAAGTGTCATCAGAGAATTGAAAAAAAAATCAAAATAACTGTAAAATTAATTAAAAAACACGGAAAAGTCACCAAAAAAGGCTTATTGCTTCCAAAAGTAACGGAGCAGCAGTGTCCAGCGTGGCGGGTTCTGTCAACTGAAGGGATCCCCGGTAGTGGGAGAGTCTCTGAAGCCTCTACTGCTCTTATGTATGCAGCAGAGCTCTGATTAGAACTGCTTGTAAAGTTTTGGCCGTTTTGCAGCCCTATGTAGCGTGATATAACGTTACTCTTTATTTTTTGCCCCATCACAGGATGAGGGGCACTTTTGCACAGTGATAGTGAGAGAATCCGGGGAGGCTGTCATATTGTGTGGGGGTGCCAAAAATGATTGTTGCACTGGGCGCCATTAGTGCTAAGGCCGGCCCTGGTGCCAGTCGTTTGGCCACGTGTTCTCCCTTGTCACCTGGTGTGAGCCTTATCCTCTGATGAGTGAGAGCACAATACAAAATCAATGTGCGAGTCTCACAGTAAGTGAGACTTGGGGTTTCTACAACCCAAACTTCAAGCACTTGGATACCTTCTCACGTTAATAGGCAAATTGTGCCAATAATGTATTTTATTGACAAGGCATCACAATTGGCCTTTGCTAAGAATGCATTGTGGGAAAATCTTCAATGCAGATTAACCGGTAAAAGTTATGTAGTCAGAAGAGACGTGAATATACACTTGACAGAAATGCATTATAAATTGTGATGTTGCTTTTGTAGACAGACGGTTCTTCTCAATTAACCGGGTAATGATCTGTGGGTGTGTTTTTCTTTTCAAAAGGTTCAACCTCCGTTCTGCACGCCAGATAACAGCAGGTATTGGGAAACAGATTGCGGAAATTACGCAGGTGCCCTCATGTATTTCTGTTCATTCTACATCATCATTGCGTACATCATGCTGAATCTGCTTGTTGGTAAGCAAAATGGAAGACATATACAATGATTTCGTTTGCTTTATTGTGATTGGGTGAGATTGCCCCCACAGTGATGCGCTTGTTATTTCTGTGCTATTTCTGTGCTCTCACAACATTTTACGACTACAGAGCACACAGTAGGTTGCCACACCGAATTCCAGTCATCTTTACTTCTGCTCACCTACCACTAAAAGGAGTGGTTAGTGTCACTCGGGTGGTTAACAGGTGAACGGCACTCACCTGCCATTCACCTGCCACTCAGTGGAACACTTTCTGAGTCAACCTGGCGGAGAGACCCCACGGGTTGATAATGTGGCAGACATCTTGGACCTTTCATCTTCTTTCCAGTCGCTAGGGTAATAATACTTGTGACTCCTTGAGAACCCTGATGCCTACCGAGTTAAACATTTCCCCTTTCAACATCCCTGCTTTGGGCGACATGGTTTTACGTGAGCAGTGAACATAGTTAATATGTAAGGATTCTATAGTTTATGATAAGCAAATAGGGTCCCGATTCACTAAATTCAAACCTTGATTCTAGTAATCATTTTGAGGCTATATACCTGTGCTGCCTTCCCCTGATCATTTAAGGGAAACATTTGAAATAGTCTGAAACATAGTCTCATGAAGTTGGCTAAAAAGAACAATCAATCCTTAATTCCAAATACCTTTCCCTCAGTTAGGACCCCATTAAGAGTTAAATATTAATGTAGCTTAATTTCATATGTTTATTTTAAAAGTAGAACTAAGTAAACATGTTACATATATATAAGTCAAAATAAGTTAGTTTATTTTGACATTATTTCCTACAGGGTTCCATTTTAAGTTCTCTTCAATTTTTCTTGCTACCGGAGGGTGTGACAGTATCAGTGGTTAGCCAGGTGGGGTACTGAACTTACTACTGCTCATTTTTGGCTGCAGTATATTACACACCTAAGTTTGCCTGAACCCCATTTTAGGGGGTGGAGACATGTAATTCTACGCTTTTGAGTAATGTTACAATTGTAAATGGTGACTAGCCAAAAGTAGTAAAATTACTCAAAAGTGTAAGACCAAACTTAAACCTGTAACTGACACAGACTTTGACCTTTTTGTATCATTACTTAACATATGTAAGCCTTAGAACAGTAAATTGTGTTGTGGATGACAACACATACTGGCTGGATATGTTAGAGTGAAAATTGGACAAGAATAAAATTGACTTCTATATGCATCTTTAAAACTAACCCTGACTACTGAATATATTAGATGCTTTGTACATTAGCATAAAGGACATTGCTTGTTTTTCTCGCCCCAGTCCGCCATCCTTCACATGGTAGACTTGGGGAAGGGAAAAATATGCATCAGGAGGACCATGCTAAATAGTCCAGTGCACCCAATGAATGAAAGGCAACAAACAACAAAGTGATGGAAGGAATTCTTAAATTAATCTCAACCACTGCTATTTTTTTGGGCCACATTCTATCGATCATTTTTTCACTCACGCTGCCATTATTGACAGAGACCAACCATATCCAAATCAGTTTTTATCCTTCTCCAATAGCAACAAGCCGGTCGGAATTTCCAGGCCAGGCTCCCTCATGATAAGAACAGAAGTAAACACAAAGTTCTTCTCGCCAATTTAAACTTGTCATTGAGGTATAGCTTAAGCCCTAGCACACAGTGAGCACAGAAGCTATGTCTGGACATACCTATTGGACTTAGAGCGTCAGCTACAATAAACTAAGAAATGGAAGGAAAGCTTGAATTCATCTCAGCCACTGGTTATCACTCAGGCTACAATCCAGTCCATTCTGTTTTTTCGCCCACATAGGTACCTCGGACAGGAACAAGCCATATGCAAAATAGCATTTGTCCTGCTCCGCTAGCAACAGCCCACCCCTAACACCACACCAGGTCTCTTCTAAATGAGGAGGGAGAACTGTGAGTTTCTCAGGACGAGAGAACTGGCAGCAGTTTCTCCGACCAACCAAACTCTAAATTACCCACTTTGTCCCACAGTAAAAGCACTTTTCTTTAACTTCAATTATTAACAAAGCCTCACAACATTCATGGTATTTTTGTGGCCCTTGTAGCTGCAGAGCAATTTGAGTGCAATGTAAATGTGTCCCTTCATTATAAATGTAGACGCCTTTGTGAATAGGTTCATCACTTTGGAAAGACAGATTGCCGCTAACTGAAAACTTTGCATCTTTTGCAGGAACATGCTAACCTGTTAAATTTCATTTATTTTATTTTAGCTATAATTGTGGAAAACTTTTCCCTGTTTTATTCAACTGAAGAAGACCAGCTTCTAAGCTACAATGATCTTCGACATTACCAAATCATTTGGAATATGGTAGATGATAAGCGAGAGGTAATATAAAAATAATTGGCATCCACTATGCGCTGGCAAAGTATATAAATTATGTAAGAGTGTTCATGTGCATGATTTTTATTTAGTAATCGTCTCTGGTTAACTTGTGTGCTGCAAGTCTTTGTTATGGTACAACAAATCATTGTCGTAGGCATCTAAGACATATCACTGCAATACCTACACTCACATACATAATTCAGATTTAAAGGTTGTGAATTTCCTTGATGCACTCTAACTCTGAAACTGCAGAGCCTTAGAATTTGATTGTCTTGATCAATATTGAGTATGTCAAATCCTTTCATAATGTTGCCCCATCTACACATCATGTGTGAATAAAGAATACAGTCTTCACACTGGGGATTGGAGGACAGGTCCAACCAGGAACGTACTAGTCTCACTATACTATGCAACTCACATCGAAGTACGCCTGGTGTTCCAAACGGACTAACAAACTGATACGCTATCAGAAATAGTCCTGTATTATGATCGAAGTGTGTGTCTCATGGTACTGCTAAAAAAGAATCCCTTTTAAGACTAGAGCCCTCACTCACCCGAAGGTGACATGCTTCATCATAGGGTAGCCCCACACAGATGCACACGCTGTGGTGGACTTCAATGGTGTGGTGCTGTGTGCTACCATCTGAACCCTACTCTTTTCCCCATCCTATTAGGGAATGGGTGCTATGCTACTATGTTGTTGTCTACCTTAATGACTTGGCTCTACTTTCTCAGACATAATAATATTTTAACAGCAATATTTATCACGGGCTTTGTTGTTCTACCTCCAATAATGGGGCATGTGGACCCTCTACATGGACTTTTCAGAGATGTTTCTCTACATGCATGATCTCAACATACCTTGAGCCAGCAGTCATGACAAACATCAATGTGCATGTCCGATGCTCAAACAGCCACAATAAAAGTAATGGAACCTAATACAATAGAGGGAAACAATAGCTGTGATTGGACTCTGCATGGGAGGATTGGTCGGATGTTGGCTTTAAGTTGGGGTTAGCAGGGTGACGAGCATGAGGTGGAATTTACCATTAGGAACACCATTTGGAACAATGGGGTTCATGGCAACTTCCAGCTCACGTAATCTCAGGGAGGGGATAGGATAAAGGCCAGAGACACCACTGCCTTTCTTCTCAGTAGGTGTACTGAGGCTACGGGATAAGGTATCCAGGTGGAGGCTGCAGAAGATTAGGACTTTAATAAAGACAGAGGAAGTAACTATGGGTAGGCACGCTAGAGGAGAACATTAGGCATGGCGTTAACATTGAATGAGTCTCAGCATGCCATAAGAGGTACGTTAGCCTGGCATACCAGTTAATGAAGGCCAGTACATATATATATACCTCTTGGAAGTTTGAGGGCATTTCTGATGCTATTTGTCCAAGCATATTAAATTCATCTCCTGGATTGTGATAACAAGGGAAAATGTACTTGATTGTTCCCTTCTGACTGTTGGACTAAGACTCATATCACTATGCCTGTACACAGCGTGCAAGTCATTGTAACTCTGAGTCCCCTCTCCTTAACCCCCTGGCATCTACCGAGGTGTCTGTTCCTGCTGGTCTAAGCAATGATGCATCCACTGCACCCACTCCTAGCCTTGCTGACAGCCATATGTGGACTGCAGTGACAGTAAATCAGTCGTCATATGACTGTGGAGTCTACAAAAGCCACTTGGTGGAAGAGGTGTAGATATGATCATTCATTTGATCACAATAGCTAGGAGACTCCCAATTGATTACATTACTACGTGCACTCCTGTATGATATCTTATGTGCCTGTATAGTGATTATCTGGATATGTGTCCGCAACACACCGTGAAGGCTACAGCTGCTCTTTTCTGCTTACTACGGTAGATGATGGATTTGTAGTGGCAGTTGTCTGACCACCCTAAGATGGAATAGTTGTTGTCTAGGGTCTCCGAGAGATGGCCCATATTTGACCATAAGTCATAGTCTTTTGCTGATGGCATTGTTCTGAGCAACATCAACAACACCTCAGCCCCACATCAGGTCTGCTAATTTAAATGTGAAGAACTAATGTTGACACATTCCCTGATGCAGGCACATGAATCTCTATCTGGTAATACGAATAACTTTCACTATTGCATTGTGTCTGGACGTGTTCCCTATTATATATTCTCTGGTCTTGAAGGTGGAGTGATATCTTTAGGGGGAGTTGCTTTCACCTTTTGAAAAGTAGAGCATCATGAATAGTTGGAGTAGAGAACAGAGGAATTGCATTTTGTTAGATGTATGTACAAATCACATTTTGGGGTGTTCCAGAAATTATAAATTGCTCATAATCACCGAAAAAATAGTACTTCTTTCGACAATTGACTGCCCAATACCTCCTTTCTTGAGAAGGAACATTTTTAATAAACTGTTTAGTTCTTCTATTAATAATTCAGTTATTCCAGGGTACCAAAAAGTGTGTGGAATACTTTCATTTCAAAATTGACCAAATTGAAGCTGAAGCAGAAAGCTCTTATTGTAAATACCCAATTCTCCATTTTACAAAATACCAAACCATCTTTTTTCTCTGTTCACAAAGTTGACCATCCCTGAGATAATAATTGTTATAAATTGCAGTACCTCAGGATCTCCTCTTCAAAGCTATCCAGCTAAGATTTAAAAAGAAATCTTGATTCTTAAATTTGCTCCTCCGATAGTCACCGCAGCAATCATTTACTTTTTAGAGTCTGGAAAGATGCCTGTTTAGCTAAAGCAAGCTATTGTTATCCCTTTTCTAAAAAGCCTCAAGTGACTCATTCATACTAGTCCCTGGGGGTCTGTAGGGCTGCCACCTACTAGAAATGTATTTCAAAAATTCCATATGTACTTTTAACTTTTACATGTTCTGGTAATCAAAAACTCCTAAATTCGTTTTCACTACTGGAAGGCCTACCACTCCCATAGGATAAGATTTGGTTACCTTATTACAATTAATTGGTGCTAATTTTCTATAGGTTGCAAGTAGGAATGTCGAGTTTGGAGTCTAAAGAATTGTACTTTAATGCCCTCCTTAATGGTAAATTCAGATTTTAGATCACAATTCTAACTCAAAATGACAAATTTAGAAAGTTGGCATTTTGTTGTCCAACCATTTAGTGTCTTCAGCCTGTATCTTGGGTCACATGACTAGGTGTAGCTGGCAGTTGGTCTTTGTGTTTTGCTCCCAGACAGTGAGACAAAGGGAAATAGGTGTTGGAAGGATGGGCCATCTCTGCCTTGATGAGGGGGGGAGCTGTCACCTACCACACTTGCCAATCACAAAGGCCCTGTCTGGGAATACTCACAAAGGGTTTGACACAAATGGTTTGTGACTGCAGACAAGCTGGGGGCAGGGAGGCAGGAAATCTCAAACACTTCTAGGTGTGGAAACCTCTAGGACCTTTTCCTACTTCAAAGCTGGAACCAGGTATAAATAATGGGCCCTCAGACCGAAATACTCAGTACACCCCTGGACTTGTGAAAGACTCAGAAGGACTGCTGTGCTGCTCCCCTGCAAGAAAGACTGCTATCCTACTGCCCTGCTACTCTGCTGCCCTGATGCCATGCTACCTCAGTGAAAGGGCTGGACCGGCGACTTGAACCCAGTACCACCAGAATGACTCTGGGGCTAGTTACCAGGCCTCCTGATCAGAGTCTCAGGGACAGAAAAGGCTCCAACCATCTTGAACCCAGCACCTGTGCTCAGTCTGCTGTGAGTCTTGCCCCCAAGTGGTATCATCCCAGTCCTGGACACTTGGAAGTGGGCCTAAAGGTGATGTGATATTGTCTTTCTAGATGTTTGCAGTCGCTTTTCATGGTGCTGAGTTCTGGTGTATACTAGCTAGCTTGTTTGGTGGATCTCAGTCTTGGCGGGCTTGATAGGGGTGACTCTGTTGGCGCAGTTGGTGATCCAGGTGGAGCAGTTTTCGACAGCCTGTTCTAGTTTAGTTGTTAAGTCGGGATCGGTGGTGTTGAGGGTGTCTGTTCATTGGATCTCTGTCACTTTGTTCCAGCTGCAGTGCGAGTAGTTGGGAGGCTTGGTAGTGGTGTGTGAGGATCATTCGATTGTGAAGTGGACGATGGTGTTGTCTGTACAGGTAAGCTCGGTGACATGACTGTACTTGACTCTGACGCTCGCAGCGAAGATCGCTTCAAGCATGTGTCCTGTGCTTTGTGTGGGGTTGGTTACCAGTTGGGTGAGGCAGATGTTGCTCATGCTTTCCAGGAGGTTGGGGGTGTTTGCGACTTTGGGGTTATCGAGGTGGAAGTTGAGATCACTGAGGAAGATATAATGTTTGGAGTCGATTGCAAGTGGGGCAATGGATTCGGCAATGGCATTGCAGAATCCAGGGCATGGTCCTGGGGGTCTGTAGGCAAGGGTGCCTCTGATGGTCGTTCTGCCACCTACTAGAAGTTGAAGTGCTCCATGAATGGTTTAGTGTAGCCTTAGGTGGTAATATTGTGGATATTTTTTTGTGGATGATAGCGATGCCCCTCCGTGTTTATTGGTGCGGTCCCAATGTCTTATCTGGTAGCCATTGGGTGTCGCAGTGGCGATATCAGTGGTGGAGGAGGAGTTGAGCCAGGTCTCTCTGATGAAGGGTGGTGATGATGTCCCAGACTTCAGTGGTGTGTCTCCAGAGTGATTGGGGGTTGAGCAGGAGGCAGTGGGGTAATTCTGGGGTGGTTGTGGTCGTTGAGCTGGGTGTGGTGATGGTTTCCATGAGGGCAGGAGGTCCTGAGTTGCAGGAAAAGAGGCAAAGGCGGCAGGTGAGGGGTCCTAACATTGATCGAGGAGATGTGAGGCAGCAGTTGATGTTACAGCAACTGGGGTTGAGAGTTTGGAGCTCTGCGGTGGAGTATCTGTAGGTGGCCAGAGGGCCTGGATTCCTGGCACTGGGCATGGTCCAGGGGCAGACAGGCTTGCCTTAGGCACACCAGCAGTGCTTCCGCCCTGTGGCCTCCATTAAGTAGGGCCTGGGAGGAGGGAGGGGCACTGGGAGGTGGTGGGCGGGGCAAGGTGGGATGTGCGAAAACAGGTGGCAGGCAGGAGCGGCAATGAGTGAAAAACGGGGAGACAACTAATGAAAACAAGGGAACAGCATGGAGAAGACACTCAATAAACAGTGGGAAAAACAGGGAGAAAAGCAATGAAAACGAGGGACAAAGCAAGAAGAAGGTACTCAGAAAATGAAATGGAGGAAAAGCAAGGAGAAAGCAGTGAAAATTAAGAAAGGCAAGGAGAAGGCACTCTAAAAACATGGGGAAAAGCAAGGAGAAAGCAGTGAAAAGAAGGGAAAAACAATGAGAAGGCACTAACAAAAAGGAGGGGAAAACCAAGGAGAAGGCAATGAAAAAAGGGAAAGACAAGGAGAAGGCACTCAAAAAACAAGGGTAAAAGCAAGGGGAAAGCATTGAAAATGGGGAAAAAGCAAGGAGAAGGCACTCACAAAATGAGGGAAAAGCAAGGAGAAGGCATTTAAAAAATGAGGGAAAAAAGCCCTGAAAATGGGGATAAAGCAAGTAGAAAACAGGAGCAAGAGCAATGCACCAGCACCTTTGACAACTGGGCCTGGAAATTTGGCCAGCCACTTTGAGTGAATATCCTGCCCCTCAACTCCACTATGGCCAAAACTTGGATACATGATGTACTAAGAACTTTCTGGAGGGATCAAGTCTTCTCCTTTATTACTTGAGGGTATCACCATTTACGTCAACAAAAGAAGATTTGTAATTATGTAATTTCACAAGAAGGTTCAGTCACTTGGTTGTAGTGATCTCCATGCATGACTTTTCAATTCTTTGTGGCTAATGAGTAGAGTCATCAGAATGCCACTGTGCATTCTCTCTGAGGTTTGCATTGGCTAGATTATGTATGTTTGCACAAAAAGGGACATATTTATCATACTTTCATGCAGTGCAACACAGCCAGCCATCTTGCTGTGCTACACTGCATGAAAGGGAAAGGACATGAATGTGCTGTGTTTAACATCACACGGCGCATTCCTGCCCTTTGCTTGTGCTGGTGCACTCTTAGCTGCCTAGCACCAACGTACACACCCTTGCACCATGGTACAAGGGTGCCTGCATTGTAAGCAGAATCCTGAGAGGCGTTTTCCTCTTTCTATGTGTGCTGCAGAAGGCAGCACACATAGAAATAGGAAATCAAAAGGAGAAATAAAGATATTTCTCCTTGTTACGCCTCCCCTGGGGAGGCATAGCATTTTGATGCATTCACAGGTCTGCAACTAATGGTACATCCGGGGATACATAACAATCTATTGGTGAATGCATGGGAACACCCACTTTCCACCTATGGAACACTTTCATCGGACAGAGTAACACAAAACAACAATTTCCGCTGCCTTACATTACTTCAAATTTATTAAGCCATGCAGGGTCATGCAAGGTGACCTTGTTTGGCTTGATAAATCTGATTTTAGAGTTGCGTCGCCCTTGACCCCCCTTGCATGGCACAAGGGCGACACAACACTATGATAAATATGGGCCAAAGGCTTCTAGCCCAAAGGTCCACCTGTACTACAACAACATTTCAAGAGATATGTTTCGTCTCATGCCTTGCACTCAGCACCCAATATTTACCCAGGTCTCACAAACCTCATGAGCTAGGTGGGACGCCAATAGCTTTTCAGATGATACTGTAAAACGCACCCCTTAAAACAGGCTTATCATGACCATTAGCTCTTCCTTCGATAATCATAGTGACTTCAAAATAAATGTCTCATCAGCAGGCGGCCACCTGTGTGATGAAGTTGCTCTTTAAAGGAATATTTCACACAAGATATGGTATAGCAGGACAAAGTATGGTTTATGTCAAGGAGGTGTTTGTGTTTTTTTGAAACTTTGGATGGTTTCTCAGTTGGACTCTTCACTTTCCTGTGTGAGCATTGCATAGGCAACAGCTATGTTTTATTCTGTGCAAAACATTGCCTCCTTTTGCGGTGGCAAAGAGTGGATCATCAGCAATTGCTGGCTTATTTACTTGCTTTATTGTTTGCATTCCATATACCATTACAGTGGATGTTTTGTTGCTTGGTGGGTCTAATTACAATTGACACCAAAAGTGGGTTTGTTTGATCAGTTCCTTGGTGATTTGAGTAGTGACTTCACCTTTTGTAACCAGGTAGTTCATTTAGAATTATCTAAACATATAATATTTACGAAGACCTATATCAATTTTTTCAGGGTGTGATTCCTACATTCCGCGTAAAGTTTCTCTTGAGGCTGCTCCGTGGGAGATTGGAGGTGGACCTTGATAAAGACAAACTGTTGTTCAAACACATGTGCTATGAAATGGAGAGATTGCACAGCGGTGGTGATGTTACTTTTCATGACGTTCTCAGGTATGTACTGTGAAAGTGTTTGTTGTGTAGCGATGTAACCAAGACAATCTGGTATTCCTACACTTCACAAATGCAGTAACTCATCAATCAATCAAGTAAGTAGAAAGATAATAGCCTAAATTTTGGCATCAGGCTGATTTCCATGTATTTAACATAAATACATTCATAATCCCACATCATATATCAGGACAAATATTTATCATACTAGTGAGTTTCAGACAAGCAAACATTAACATATGATCATGGTGATGTTGAAGGTGGTACAAGAGAGGGATATTTGACGACTGTCAGGTTCTGACTGAAATCTTACAATATAATGATCAGTAATGGCAGTAGTGCCAAGACCTTTCCAACCATTAGTGACTTTTAATTATGTAGTTTGCCAGGCAGTTAAAAATATTATGACAACTATTTTAAGGGACCCTGGAGTCATCCCTGGGAGGATGGTGCAGTGACACACTACAGACCTACGAGGAAAATCCAGTGACCTACAAGGGAGAACCACACTCTGTGTTTCACTAATGCCCTTCTCTGAGCGCTGGTGCAACCAGTCACTGAGCTGACGACAGCATATTTTTTATCATAATTGGGCGTAATTATTCAGTTTGTGCACAGTGCTTCGTACTAATGGTGAGACGTTGCGAATCGAGTTCTGGGTGAGCCGTAGCACAACTGACACCGTGCTTTCAATGTATGATTCTGCCCCTCTATGTTGTATCATACAAGTGATGTGCCAAAGAGGACACCAAGAGGCTAGGGCAAAAACGTCAGTTTGAATACCATTTCTTATTCTACTTTTTCAGCTGTGGTAAAATTCATCTGATGTTTAAATGTGAGTAAAGCTTTAGTTTTCTTCTGGAATGCATTGGATAAGTCTTTATATGGTTAAAAGAAATCTAAAAATATTTAAATGTTCTTGTTGGACTTGGCCCTTTCTACAGGGTCATCCCCAAACATTTTTGCCTTCTACCTCCTAGTTTCTGAACCCATTTTTGTTTGCTTTTTGAACTGTGTGCACTGTACCACTGCTAACAAGTTCTAACGTGCTTGTGCTCTCTCCTTTAAAATGGTAAAATTAGCTTACAACTAATTGGCATATTTAATTTACTTGTAAGTCTCTAGTAAAGTGGTACTACATGTACCCAAAGGCCTCTAAATTAAGTGCTTCCAGGAGCCTGCAGTACATATTGTGCCACCCACCTAAGTAGCCTTTAAACATGTCTCAGGCCTGCCATTGCAGCCTGTGTGTTCAGTTTTAACCTGTCATTTTGACCTGGTAAAATAAACCTTTTGCCAGGCCTAAACCTTCCTTTATAATACATATAAATCACCCCTAAGGTAGGCCCTAAACAGCCCATAGGACAAGGAGCACTTATTAAAAAAAATATGGACATGCACATTTAACTTGTACATGCCCTGATAGTGGGAAACTATTACATTCGTTTTTTTGCTCCTGCAAGACCTACCTCTCCCATAGGATAATATTGAATTACCTTATTATATTTCATAAGTGATAACTTTCAATTGGAAACAGATGGGAATGTCGAGTTTGGTGTCTGAAGAATTGTAAATTGAATCCTCTTTAATGGTAAAGTCACAATTCTAAAACTGTTCTTGTCCTAACAATTTGGTGCCTGCAGCCTGTATCCTGGGTCAAATGACTATGTGTAGCTAGCAGTTGGTCTTTGTGTAATGCTCCCAGGCAATGAGACAAAGGGGAAATAGATGTTGGCAGGATGGGCCAACTCTTACTTGATGAGGGAAAGGAGCTGTCACCTACAACACTTGCACATAACAAAGGCTCTGCCTGAGCACAATTACAAAGAGTTTGACAACAGTCTTTTTTTACCCCAGTCAAGCTGCTGCAATAAGGCAGAAAAATCTAAACACCTTTGGGTTGGAAATCTACAGAGCCTTCGCCTACTTCAAAGTGGGCACCAGGTAGGAATACTGGACCCTCAGATCCAACTCTTCAGAACACATTTGAACATGTGGAAGACTCAGAAGGATTGCTGAACTGCTCTATTAGAAGGACCGCTACTCTGTTGCCCTGCTGCCTGAGTGAAAAGGACTGACCCAGTATCTTGAACCCAGGACCATCACAGTGACTCCAAGGGCTAGTTGACGAGCCTCTGATCAGAGCCTATGGGGCAGAAAAGCTCCAATCTCCTTGAGCCCAGGACCTGGACTCTGTCTGCCATGAGCCCTACCCCTCAAGATGTGCTATCCCAGTCCTGAACACTTGGAAATGGATCTCAAGGTGATCTGCTGGCCCATCTGTGGTCCTGTGGGCAGAACCAACGCAGCACAACACATCTTCTCACAACACAATGCGTGCCCGATGCAGGACCTGTTGTCGCAGCCCACAGCCTCCTCGGTACAGCCATTGCATGATGAATCCTCGACGCACACCTTTGTATTGCAAGCCCTGTACCAACTGCATCCTTGACAATGACATACGCCCCGCATCGCAGTACCCCAGCTTCCTCGGAACCGCCACTGCGCGACACATCCTTGCCACCAGACTTTGCAACGCTAGCCCCTTGTCGACAGCATCTTCAATGACGACACAGGCCTCTGCATCGCCGCACTGCAGCTTCCTCAGAGCCACCGCTGTGTTATGCATCCTTGACGCAGGATCTCGCAATGCTCAGAAAACTAGGATTTAAGGTACTTTTGTAAGCTGGCCAAACTTGGTCCCTGTATCTGACCCATGCTCCAGTGTGGTCAACTATAACATCCAGGGACAGCTACCCTCTGGATTCAAATTCAATCAGACCCTCCCAATCATATAGTTTCAGTCTAAATTCAATTCCATATGTTCATCTGAACCCCACTTACGCATATGGTACCACACAACAATATTCAATATCAAAATATTTATTGAAACATATGTGATCCAATTTCATAAAATCCAGAAACATGATAAATTATATTCTTAAATATAATACACCACTAAAATCTATGAACAACAAATCATCAGATAATGATTTTCAACATATATATCATTACACATCATTGTGGTCAGCCTGAACTTGTGATTTTGACTCAGTCCGGCGCAGCCAGATAACCACGGTTGGTGCCATGTGCTTATAGGCACTATTTTTACTTAAAACTTTGAAAATTAAATATTTCCGGTTCTACTGATTTGATTTTTGTCATTTTGATCTCAAGTTATTTTTTACATTTAACTGTATTTTTCCAAATTGGTGTGGGATTTTTCTTGTGTTGTGTTTTCACTTTATTACTGTTTGAAGTGCTGCATAAATACTTTACACAAGGCCTCTACATTAAGCTTGACTGCTTTTATGCCAAACTACCCAAGAGTTAAGCACAGATTAATTTGGGGTTTGCTTCAGTTTCGCCCTGACAGAGATTGTGGTTGCTGCTTGAGTAGGGTTTCGCCCACCTCAACCAGTAACCCAATTTTCAACAGTTCTCAATACAACATTTTTGTTGTGTGCTCCCACAGATGCTCATTCATTGTATTGCTCCCAACGCCTTCTATAGCACTGATTACGATAAACTTACATGCATATTTCCCATTAAAATAGTGTTAAACCGATGTCAATACCAATCAATGATAAATTACATCATATGGAACGGGAAATTACCATGTGGCACTGACTTTTCCACCATAACACCCCACTGGATTCCCAATTCCATTGGGTTTCATGCAAACATTGGTAAATGTATTTGAGGAGCTCTAGGTGGGGTGGGCATGAGGGAGAGGGGTGCAGGGATGAGGTAAAGGGGTGTGGGGGTAGAGGAGTGAAGCAAAGGTCATTTCTGGCACAGGGAGCATTGTATGCTTCCCCCTGTCAGAATTAAGTAATTTATTTATTTGATTTGATTATTTTAAAGGTTTTATATAGCATTGCCTAGACCCGCAGGTATCAGAGCACTTTACATGAGTATCAGACCATAGTTACAGGTTACATTGTTACAAAGGTTACACAGGTATTAGAGCATAGCTACATAGTTACATGTTAGGATGAGACAAGCGTAAGGGAAAAAGAAGGCAAGGCGAGAGATTCATTGGAGAGGGGGTAGGAGCAGGGGAAGTAGACGGCAAATGAAGGAGGGAAAGAGGAGGGGGAGGGTGAGAGACACAGCATGAACGAAGAAGGTTGGGTAACGGGGGCACAAACGGTAAACGAGTAATAGCTGCGTCCAAAGTTCAGTAAGCTGTGATCCCAGGGGAAGTGGTATCATTCCCTCCAACTCCGTTGTGAGAGGTTCCCTTTACGCAATGGACTCTCTCAGAGGGGTTTCTGAGACTCCAAGGCCTACCTACTGGATCCTTCCCCAAAAAGGGGAGAGGGAGTGCTTTGGCAAGGGGCGCCATACCATACCTCAACTGTGAGTGGCTCCCTTGGCGCTGTGGGCTCTCTCAGAGGGATCACTGAGATACCAGAGTATAAGTAATTGGATCTTTCCCCAACAAGGGGAGAAGGAGTGCTTAGTTAAAGGGCACAAGGGACAGGGGGCTAGGCGGCGTAGAAGGCAAGGGGAGAGATTAAGGGGAAGGGGATAGGGGCAGAGGATGTAGAGATAGAATGAAAGAGGGAAAGCAGTAGGGGAGGGTGAGAGAGAGCATGAAAGGGGGAGGGTGAAGGGGGCACAAACCGGTAAATGGGTAAAAACCTCGTCCAAGGACCGGAAGCTGTGATCCCAGGGGAAGTGGTATCATTCCCACGTCTCCGCTGCGTGAGGCTCCCTTTACGCAGTTGACTCTCTCAGAGGGGTCTCTGAGACTCCAAGGCCTACCTACTGGATCCTTCCCCAACAAGGGGAGAGGGAGTGCTTTGGTAAGGGGCGCATACTATGCCTCAGCTGTGCATGGTTCCCTTGACGCTGTGGACTTTCTCAGAGGGGTCACTGAGACTCCAGAGTAAGAATATTGGATCTTTCCCCAACAAGGGGAGAAAGAGTGATTAGTCAAAGGGCAATAAGGGACAGGGGGCTAGGAGGCGGGCCGGAACTGGCAGGTCAACAGGGGGGGAACAAACGGCAAAAGAAAATCGCATTAATTACAGAAAGATAACACATTCAATACCAGGGTAAATTAGCAATCCAGAAAAAGACAGGATCCACGAAAGTCAAGGGTCAGGGAGAACAAAGGGAGGGAGTCAGCAAGTTGAAGAGTCCCACAAGGAAAGAGATACGGATAGCAGAAAAGGAAATGTATACGTTGTAGAGTCACTCAGGAAGGAGATGCAAACGGGAAAGCTCGGAATCACAAAATAGTGATATTAAGTACAAAGAACTACTATATATACTAGTGGTTAGAGTTGGAACTATGCAAAATAGTAAATTCACTCAGGGTTCCATTTTCACAACGATTAGGCTAAAAACGATTGTATATTACTTTTCAACAGAGCGAACGTAGAAATAGGACATCCAAGGGGGTAGAGAGAGGGAGGGGAGGGAGAGGAGATAGGTGACAGGAGAGACGGGGCCTAGGGGGAGAAAGAGATAAGTAAGCAATGAGGCCTGGCTACTGCTGCTGCCAAAGCCTGATGCGATTGTTCTGACTTGAATTACCAGCCAGAAACATCAAATCTGAATCTCCCACACCATCGAAAACCAACTGTGGAAAAACTATCATCTCAGAATCAGGCAAATCCACATTCCAAATGGTGAGTGTGCTATGCCCGACTGGGAATCAGGGCCCATATCTTGCAAGTGTGAAGGTTTCAGGCTTATAAATCAACACATAAATAGACCTGACGAACAGCATTCTCCTTTTAGTTCTGGAACTTGCTCTCCTTAGTTATTCTCAAATAGCAAATAATTTAAAAAAAAATGTAATCATATTCACTAAAAACAATGAGCCTCAATAGGGCAGCGCTAAGTTAAAGAAGGTGGAATTTGCCTCCCAGCATTGATTTAAAAATAAACAAAAAAGGAAAGGGCAAGGCTAGTGATGTAGGAACTTGCCTCCTTAGTGAACATTTTTTTTAACTTTCACCAAATTGTGAACTTGACAAACCTAGGGAAGCTTGAAAAAAGGGAAGTAAATAACTCTGTGAAAAAGTCTTTAGAAGGAGAGCAACCCTTAAAATATCAATTTTGTGGAAGAATAATTCTACTGCAAAAACGTTGGAGCTTATCTATGAGAGCCCTGCCTGACTTTTGCACCACGTAAAGTGGATGCGTGACACAGAGCTCTCATTTCGATTTCTGAAGCCATGCCAAGCCACTCTGCGTGGCTTTCAGTGGCCTCATAAATCATCAGTAAAGCGAAGTATCGCAAATCACTGCATCGCAATACTCTGCGGCTGGGTGGCCATCCATGAGCGTTGCAGTGGATTTTCTGTTGGAATTTGATGTTGCACAGATTTACAAAGAGATGTAAACCTGGGAAAGTGCCATATATGTCTGCCTCAGGAGGTCAGGCATAATGAGGAGAAATATGTATATTTCTCCCTTTTTTCTCCTCTCTCCATGTGTGCTGCATTTTACACCACATATAGAAAGAGGAAAACTCCTCTTAGGATTGTTTTTGTGTAGGAAGGTGTACAAAAACAATCCTGCATGCAACATGGTGCAAGGGTGCCTCCATTGATGTTAGGCTGCTGAAACTGCGCCGGAGTAGGGGGAAAGGAGAGGAATGACCGTATTGCTTGAATACGGTGCATTCCTGCTCTTTCACTTTGGGGTAGGGAAGCTGCCTTATGCCAGAATCCCATAAAGAAGGCCAGTTATTAGTAAGAAATTTTGCTGATGTGTAAAGTTGTATGAGATTGCCAAACTTCTGACTTTCACAAAGTTGTGTAATTTTTTACTTCACACAACTTCACTGGCAGGATTTAAATGTTAATATCCTCATTAAAATGAGAATGTAAGACTGCCTAAATATCTTTACCAAAATTGATACACTTTCAGTTCACCCGTCTGACTATAGCGTACCTACTATGCTTGCCTTAATAGGGCTACAAATACTCACCTGTCTCCAAACATCTTCCCTACAGCATGCTTTCATATCGCTCAGTTGATATTCGGAAAAGCCTTCAGCTGGAAGAACTCCTTGCCAGAGAACAGCTGGAGTACACAATCGAAGAAGAGGTGGCGAAACAAACAATACGAATGTGGCTGAAAAAGTGTTTGAAACGTATCCGAGCAGTAAGTGTTTTCAAAACTGATTCCCACAAAATTTAGAGATATTAACTTGTGAGTTGTGTTGCACCAAGCTAAATTCCAATGCACTCAGAAAGGAAGCAGAAATTATAGGCCTGATTTAGAGTTTGGTGAACAGGGTACTCTGTCACAAACACAATGGAGTACCATGTCTTCCAAACCATCAGTCCGCCCTCCAGCCTCATTTAGAGTCAGGCGGACCATAAGTATTCCGTCAACGGACCCCTGATGGTTTCGTCAATGGAATAATTCCTTCGATGGCCCAATGGATTAGGGGCCGTCAGATGAAGGACTTTACACCATCCACCTTATTGTGGATGGATAATGTAATGTTTTTTTTTCCTGTCCGTCACCACCAGGGAAAACCTGGCAGCAGGGGACATGAAAAAAGAAGAATGACCCCCACACCTTGTGAGAGACATCCTAGAGCGTGGAGCGATTTCTTTGTTTATTTTTCAAAAATAAATTCCAGCTTTGGCAGTTTGTTGCTGAAAAACAGAAAAACGTTTGAAATGTTTGACGACCCACTGTCAACTCTGACTGTACTATCCGTCAACTTTTTCCTACATTGACAGGCATTGTCATGCTGGTCCTAATTTGCACTGTATTTAATCTTGTGTGTATTGTAGTACTTTTCCTTTTTCTAAAGAAAAGGTGCTGAATGGACATTACTTTATTGAGTGGTATTAATTGTGTTGATGATTTTAGAGTTTCAAGACCCTAGCATCTCCTTGAATCAACCTTGGACTTCTCTATCTCGGTGCCTTGAGATTCAGGTGCAATAAGGGCTCCTTGTTCCCCGGTTTGGGGATATGTGAAATGAGGAACCAGGACAGTAGATGTGTGTGGATATATGAAAATTGATTTCTCACAAAACATGAGTGAGTAATCCCGCTCTTGACCCATAACACTTGAAAGCTCAACATTTCCTCCCCATTCTGGCACTCACAAGCATTCTGCTAGTAGCATAGAATTTCAGCTGTCAGAAGGACACTTGCTCTACTGGTGTCTGCACTGGGCCTCTAGTGAGAGAGAGAGAGGGAGACAGAGAGAGAGACTTATTTGCATGCATGCTACCGGTGTTGTCTGTGTGCAAGCATGTAAAGTTTATACGATTTCTGACTGTGCTGTGCCTGTTCTGTGTATGAGTACAGCATAGAGGTAGGAGGGCCTTTGAGAAGCACCATGAGAAAGAATTGGGTACCAGCTTGAAAAGCAGAGAAGAGCAGTCTGCCATGGTGACCAGAGCCTGAACGAGCCAGACATTGCCATGCAGGAGTACGGCACTACCAAGACGATGCAGCAGGCCAAATCTGTCATTGTGGAGTGACTCCCACTTGAGCCAAACCCGGTTCCCTCTTCCTGCAAACAAAATAATGTGAGGCAGCAGTACATTGATAACACAAAAGGGACGGAGATCGGAGAGGCAAGATGGCGTCCGTGACGTTGGACACGTAAGCTGATCATTCACCGATGCTGGGGCTCGTAATGCTACACTGGGGGAAAGTGCTGGGAAAATTATCGGAGTAAAGCGGGAGCACAAGGACGCGGGAAAAGGATGCGGAATATGCTAAGTGAGAACAGCGTGAGAGCTGTGTAGGAGCCTGCTGGGTGCTCACCTGTGACTGACGGCGGGGAATGCTGATCGTGTCGGCGGCGGCCGCGGTGAAGTGTGGCGGTTTCTCCCGCAGCCGCTGGGCGGTCTCGCTGATTGGATACCGGTGCTTGGCTGCGGGCTGGTGCCGATACGGAGGTCTGAGGGGCTCAAGGGGGATAAGCCTTCGCCAGACAATGCCTCCCAAAGATGCACGTGAAAGACATCGGCAGCAGGAGGAGGATGCTAGTGAGGGGACCGTGGGAGCGGGAGAAAAGACCCCAGGTAACCCTGTGAAAATTGCAAAAATAGACATAAATGTAAACAGGGACAAAACGGATGATCTATCCAAAAAAACTATTCCAGGACTGTTTTCAGCTGGAAAGGAGCTAAAGAAGAAGGTTAAAAATGTGGACCTCATATTGGCGGAGGGGGCAGATGGAAGAAGAGAGGGGGATGGGGGGAGAACTCAGCAGTTAATGGTGAATTGACCCTGGAGGAAAACAGAGCTCTCATGTCTGAGCCCGTAGCTCTCCCCTCATCAATTCTTCTCAGTCAGATGTGCAAGGGTTCACAACAGTTGGTAGGGGGGCTGCCCAACCAATAGCAACTATAACTATACCTAGCACTTTAGCGGGGGCCCAGACCAAAGTGGTGGATAGGGATATGGATGTGATTATCAACACTCCCACTATGTTTATGCCTAACTCAAATGCAGGGGAGCTGGGCGCGTTGAATCATGTTCATGAAAATGCTGACACCCATGGAGGTATACAAGCTTTAACACAATGCCAAATCTGGAGATTTTTTCTCATTACCGGATCAGTCCACCTCATCGTGTGAGGACCTAGCTGTGATGTTCTCTACACAGGCGAACGAGGTCGGTGGCAGCGATAATAGCAGTGCATATCTGGAAGATTTTGGCGAGTTTCTAGAAGCTAGTCCCCTCACAGTACGTAAAAGACAGGATCATGAAAGTATTAGTACTGAGCTTGGGAAAGACCAGCTCGGTTTACAAGTGGATTTAGGACAACCAGCTGAAGATATTTCTTTGACGCTGATCTATCAATCGATAATGTCGCATCGGGAAGAAACCAGAGCTGAAAGCCAGAGGGTACAGAACCTCTGCCGGAAGTTACAGAACTCAGTGCGCAGAGTTGCTAAGACTTGTTCGGAGTTTTCAGCTAGAGTCAGTGAAGCAGAAGTACGCATTTCAAATTTGGAGGACGAGCTTGTGGCACAGAAAGCTTTGACTGAATCCCTTCGCAGCATGAAAGATGACACTCAGTGGAAATTAGCTGACTTAGAAAACAGCGCACGAAGATCAAACCTGAGAGTATCACAGATTCCGGTGGGGCGGGATGGGCAGGACTCCCGTAAATTTATTGTCGACTTATTCACAGATGCCTTTCCTGAGCTCTCTAGATGGGACTGGAATAGGGAGATTAAGCAGGCACACCATTTTCTATTTAATATCCGTTCAAATTCAGGCCAAGTAAATAATAAGCCAAGAGCATTTTTGATTTCCTTTAATACCTTTTTAGCTAGGGAGGATGTGTTTCAGTTAGCTCGACCAGATAAAAAGAGAGCTGGGAAGGATTTTGAGTTTTTTGTAAGGCCAGATTTTTGCCACTTTACCGTAGAGTCTAGGTGGCAGCTGCACCAGCTTATTCCAACGTTTCAGGCTAAAGGGGTACAAGCATTTTAATTAAATCCGGCCAAACTAAAGGTAATATTTCAGGATCGTACTCAATTTATTTCTTCAGTGGGTTCCGCAAAGGAGTATTTAAAAATCAAATTGGATATTGGGCTATAGTGTTCCAACCAATGTGATGGGTAGGATAAAACCATTCATTTGGGTGAAGGGGTTTTTATTTTGTATTTTTGTGTCACTCTTGGGTAGCCTGGAAAGTGTGGGTGAAAGGTAAAGTGTATATCGCTTCCCTTGCAATGGTGTTTTTCTCCTATATAATGTTTTTGTGGTGGTATGTTTATTTGTCCTCCACTCTTTGAGAGGAGGTGCGAGCAACGGCATGGGATGACTGACAGCTTCTTCATCTTAAGGACCATGAGTCCTAAAGCCTTGTTGGTGGGGGGAGGGGGGGCGGTGGGGGTTGGGTTTAGGGGGGTGGCGGGATGTGGGGGTCAAACAGGGGAAAATCTTTACAGTATCAGATTGGGAATAGTTGTTGGCAACAGAAGATATGTTGTATTGTTTAAAATGTTAGCAAGGCATGGCTTACAATATTTAGTTTTGTTTATTTTCTTATGGCTAGTAGGGGGCTGAAAATCTGTTCCCTAAACGTATGTGGCCTCAATAATTACGACAAAAGAAAGAGGGTCTCTGCGGAATTGCGTTTGATTCAACCTGATTTATTCAAGAGACCCATGTCCCTTGGGGGAAACGTTCTGTATTGACAGATTTAGGGTTTGCACTTCTTGCAGTTTCACAACAGACATCAATGACACGGGGGGTGGCAATATTGGCTAAACCTGCTATTCAAAGTACGGGGCATGTTTTAGCTGATACATTTGGGAGATGGGCTATTGTGGAATGTGTCCTGGGCATATCTAAGTTTACAATTTGTACTTTCTATGGGTCCAATTTTGACGAACCGCTACTTTTAGAAGAATTAAATATTGAACTTGCATTGTGGCTGGCTCCTTTAGTGCTCTGCGGCAATTTTAATATTAATCTGGTTAATAAAGAACTGCAAAAGGAAGGCAAGGATATACTGGTCGGAAGCCAAGAGTGTTTCAAGCATTATTTAACTTGTTGAAAGATCATGGCTTATTAGACGCATGAGACAATATACAAACATCAGCACCTGGATATATGTTTTATTCCTTCCCTCATCAGAAACTGGTACGCCTTGACTATTTTTTTTATATCAACTGAGCTGCTTGTTGGGGCACAAGTACAGATATATCCTAGGATCACCTCTGATCAGGCTCCAATAGCGGTGGAAATCTCGACACTTTCGGTTGATCTTGCTCCAAGAACCTTTACATTTGGTAGGAAACTGCTCATGGACAATGGGTTTAAGGAACATATGCGGAGATGGATTAAGGAGTTCTTTGAGAATAATAAATATACTGTCCCTGTTCCAGTGCTGTGGGATGCTTTTAAGGCCTGTTTTAGAGGGGAAGTGACGATTTTGGCATTCATTATCAAAAAATGGCTAAAGTAGAATTACAGAAACTATATTCAAAACTGATACTTGCTGAGGAAAAACTAACACAGGGGATTGCACAGCGTAAGGATATTGTGGGGTTGGAATCTGATACTGTACGATGTCGGGCGAATATTAACACTCTTTGGAATAAAGAGAATGCCAGGAAATATTTTATTTATAAAAGGGAGTGCCATGAGTATGGCGAAGCGGTAGGTCGCTGTCTGGCCCTCCGAATGTGAATGTGAATGAAAGAATCTTCCCAGAGAATTACCAGTCTTAGGGACAGCTCAGGTTCAATCTCACACGATCCTCGGGAATTCTTGCAATTTTCCATCAGTTCTATACTGACTTGTATACTCAGCAGAAGTCACAGGTTGACGTGAATAATATGCCGCTGGCAGGGTAATTTACACAGCTAGATCAGGAGGAGGCGGAGGTGTTAGATAGTGCAATTACTATGGATGAATTAGAGGCGGCCGTCAATGGCTTAGCGATTGGGAAGGCTGCTGGCCCGGATAAGCTCCCTGTGGAGCTGTATAGAGTATTTTTTCACGATCTCAAGAAGGAGATGTTAGACACAATACGTGCTGCTCAAAACGGCCATGCACCTAAAACATGGGACGAAGCCACTAATGTGGTTTTTAAAAAGAAAGGGAAACCACCTGAGATCCCGTGGTCTTATCGACCGATCTCATTGGTCAACTATGATGGAAAAATATTTGCTAAAATATTGGCGAATCGATTGGCAAACGTTATATCTCCCTTGGTATTTTTGCATCAGCACAGTTTTATCCCTTCACGAGGGACAGTGGCCCATGTCAATAAAGTTGTGACATTATTTGATGTTGCTCAGGCTGAAGGTAGGGATCTGGGATTAATATTGGTAGACGCTGAGAAAGTGTTCGATTGCGTGGCGTGGGATTATTTATGGAATATTATGGATCGGGCGGGATTTGGACAAGGATTTATCCAGGCTCTCAGGTATTATATAAATCACTAATAGCTAGGATATGTAGGGGGTAGGGTATCGCAACCAGTGAAAATAACTAGAGGAACCCGGCAGAGGTGTCCCTGCTCCCCTTTACTATTTGCTATTTACATTAATCCTTTTGTCAATATGTTGGATAGTAGTCCCCTAGTGAGACCGTTTATTTTCTGGGAAATTCAGCATTCCGTATTCGCTTACGCGAATGATATAGCCATTATTACTAGTGATCCGGCCATGGCGATTATAGAAGTGGAACGTTTAGCACAAGAATTTGGACAAATATCTGGTTATAAGCTTTATAGGACAAAAACACAAATACTATCTACAAACAATATGATGTCCGAGGACCCAAGATCTCTTAAGTAGGTGACATATCTAGGGATAAAAATCCGGGCATCTATGAAAGAATTAGTGGAAGCTAATTGGATGGATATTATGTTTAAGATCAAAGAATCCCTAGCAGGATGGGGGCATCTCCAACTTACGTTGGTGGGTAGAGGCAATATTTTAAAAATGAATATCCTACCAAGGGTTCTATATTTTTTTAGATCTGTCCCCTTAGAGGTGACTAGGTAGCAACTCCATCAACTGCAAACCGCCTGTGCTAAATTCTTATGGGCCCCAGGTAGACCGAGAAGAGCTACACGTTGCCGAGAGAAAGGGGGGGTTGGTCGATACCCGATTTTACATTTTACTATTATGCGTGTTTCTTGCTTAAAATGCGTATATTGTTGACCGGAGAAGAGGTCAGTAATACAGCAGAAGCCCGATCAATTTTTCATGTATTACTTGGGGCGGAAGTTAAAAATAGCTTGTTTAAGGAAGTTGACGGCAGCTATTATAAGAGAACACGTTTTAAGATTATGGAGGCCGTCTTTAAGGTTTGGAAAGTTGTTCGGAATTTTTTTCTTCAGCAGGGATAACATATTACACTCCTACCAATGCCGTACATATCTTGCCTTCTATCTTTTGGGATCATGTGGTCAGTAATTGGAGAAGCAAGGGTGTCTTGCAAATTGGTAATTTTTATGAGGGTGAGGGGCTCTATTCTTCATTTTCGGATTTTGTCAGGCAATATGGCGTACCTAGGATGCAGTTTTTTAAGTTACTTCAAATTCGGGATTTTTTAAGTAGGAAAAATCTGGCACCGGTACAGCATAAACTTATTGAATCAATCAAGCGCCAGGAGAGAATAGGGGTTTTATATAAAATTCTGTTATCTTCCAAGGCCGATGACCTGGAAAAATATAATCTAAAATGGGCTAATGTTCTGGGTGAACATGAGGTGTCTTTAGAGAAGGCCATTATAATGGCTAGAGAAACATTTTTATCCGCGGATTTGAAAGCTCAATTTTTTAAGACTGCCTTCAATTTATACTATACGCCTGAAAAGATGTTGAAATGGGGTGGGAGGCATGATGGCAAATGTTTCCGCTGTGGGAGTGATAATGCTGATTGTCTACATGTATTTTATGTCTGTAGTAAGCTGTCTTTGTATATTAGTAATATTGAAATGTTTTTGTCTATAATTATTGGGATGCCTATTAGAATTACCGCAGCCATGATGTTATTAGGTTGTGGGTCTGATCTGGAGTTTGGGAAACCAATGTACAAACATCGTTATTTATTGTTTTTGGCTATGACTGTTGCCCGTTTGTGTATTGCTGCTGCTTGGCTGCAACCTGTGGCCCCTGTTTTTGAAGTGTGGCGAGCCAGAATGTATAACATATACAATTTAGAATTTAGTCTGTTTTCTGCTAAAGGCTCAAGGAAGCGAAAGATGGGTATTCATATTTGGGGGGCTTTCCATGAGTACATGTTGATACAATCTGATATTGTGAATCAATAAAAAAAAAAATTAAAAAAAAATAACACAAAAGGCTTGGACATCAGGTGCAATTTAACACCAGTTACCAGCCAAAGTCACCTGATTTATTAAATAAAATTTAGTATAGGTCTTCCCACAATTTACCTACCTCTCCTGTTGTTTCATATAATAGACTTTTTGTAAGAAATTGGGGTATTAATTGAGGGCAGTCAGTACCCACCTTAATTAATTATCATAATCCTTGACAGGGTGGACCACTGGAGTCACTAAATTAACTTGAGCTTAACCCCAGGGCAGCTAAAGCACAAAGCAGAACACAGCACAAGAAAAATCCCAAATTAATGAAAAAATAGAGTACATTTTAATAAATAGAATGGACCCCAAATTACAAAAATCCAATAAGTGAAACCAGAGTTATATATTTTTTAATTTGAAATATAAAAATAGCGCCAAAAAGTGTTAAGCACCAACTGCGGTCATTTGGTTGCACTTGACCAGTACCTAGGAGCAAGTTCAGGCTCACCCAATGGGGTGCAGGTCGGATACAGAAACCACTTGCTACCCGGTTGGAAATCTTACCTTCGGATTTACGCATGGAATTAGGGGGTTGGTGCTGAGCTGTGTTGCATTAAAGGGAGAGAGGAGAAATGTGCCATATCTACTAACATGTGGCATCATTCTGCTCTCTCGTAGTGCTGACGCACTTCTAGTAGCCTGACGCCAATGCAAGCACCCTTGCGCAGCAATGCAAGGCTGCCTGCAGGGTGATCAGAATAGTTTTTGTTCAGGAAGGGATACCTTCCTACAAAATAACACTTCTTAAAGGCGTATACCTCTTTGTATGTGTGCTTCAGAAAACAGCATACATGTAAAAGGGAAGTAACAAGTAGAAATAAAGATATTTCTGCTCCACCCATGAAATGCATCCATGACGCAAGGTAACGCAAGACAGTACTTGGATAGCCCTTTGACGAGGTTTCGGTGAAGCTGTTGACTTTTGGTGGGAAAGCTCCAAGCGGGAGAAATTTGAATTTCACACCTAGAGAAGGTTCTTTCCTTGACAGTACTTTTGGCACCTTCACCTGGTGAAGATTTCTACCTTTGGACTTTTTATGGCGCACAGATTCTTTCAGCCAAGCAGGGCTGCTGGCTGTAGCCAAAGCGGGTTCCAGGAGGCTGGATGTCTTCTTGGAAAGAACCTGCAGAATCAGATTGCTGCTATGGAAAAATTCCAAGAGGGTGCAACTTGAATCTTTTGAATGGGTAAGGCAAGTTGGTCCCAGTCCTCCAGAGGTTTTTGAAGCCAAAGTTTGAGGAAAAGATAGGAGGAGAACAGTTTGATAACAGCCAATGGTCCAGGGCCTTGAGGAGAGCATTTGGGGTGAAGACAGACTCATTCCAGCAGAGGGCAGCAGAAGGGTCCAGGGCATGGCCAGCTTCAAATGGTGAGATGCACAGTTGGAGGAAAGGTCTCTTGTAGCTTGTTGTGTTCATGTAGCTTCAGCAGGAGGTCCATACTATTACCCTAAAAGTCCACTTCTATGTACTGGGTACAAGCGGGAGAGCAGGTCTAGTCTTCTTGGCTCTTCTCAGGTCACAGACAGTAGGTGCAGTCCTTTTCTGTTCTTCCACAGATCCAGAAAGTGTTCTCAGATGGGTACTGTGGGTGCCACATTCATTTTTGACCCCAGCCTCAGGTGGGGGTAATCTTGGCCCCTCACAAACAATTGGGTAAAAGTTCAGAGGGGCAACTCTACCCACCTTTGAAGCACTTTCTGTGTGCCCTACTGCAAATAACCCCATGATGGTGAAAGTCGTCTTCTCTTGTGCAGGGCCTGGGAAGGTGTGGTTGGGGAAATGAGCAATGCCTCCTCTGTAATCACTCTAAACCAGTTGTCTGGGCAGCTCCTCTTCCAATGAGATTGGTGCCTGCCTGACTAGGGGAGCAAAGAAGGACTCTGTCAGAGTGTCGGCTAAAATTTTCAGGGTAACTCTCTTTGAAGTTGTCAGGGTAAACCTCTGTGAAGTTATTCACATTTCTGGGTACACACCAGATGGTCGTCTTGCCAGAGAAACAGAATGTCGCCCCGCACCCAAAGGTCTTTGTCTGAGCTCGGGTGGCAAGATCACACCGCATTAAGGGGGCTATTCAGCTTCTGGGTGAAAATCAAAACTTAACTTTCTAAAAATACCTTTTTCAAAATGTTTATTACAAATCTGATATCAAGAGTGAATTTGACTTGTAATAAATATGTTAAAAACAACAAGAATTACATTTTTTGGTGTTTCCTAACAGGAGATAAAACATTTACATTTTAAATTGCATCCCAGTGTCTTCCTAAGGAACAGTCAACCCTGCAACAGTAATAATATCTTTTGGGAGCTTTTCAATGTAAGGACATGTTTAACATTTAACTTTTACGTGTCCTACTTCTAATTACCATGCACCCTGCCTTAAGGGCAGCAAAGCCTATTTAGGAGTAACTTATTAATATTTAATAGGAATGCTTTTTTCTGTCAAAAGAAGTTGTTTTGACAGTTATAATTTGCAGTTTTAAAAATGCACAGCCAGGCTACAATAGTAGGCCTGTAGTCATGTTTGACCTGTCACTGCAGTGTGTGGCACAATCGGTGCCACAGCCCACTGGTGACGTTTTAGTTACAGCCCCTAGGTACACCCTTGTGCCATATACTAAGACGCTATTAGTAAATTAAATATGGCAATTAGGAGTATTCCAATTTCCTCATGTTAAATGGTGGGGAACAGTCACTGTACCCTTGGATACGACGGGTTAAGTGCACAGAGTTCTGCAGCCAGAAAAAAAAGCTAAGGCAAAATTCTGGGGGTACACCATGCCAAAGATGATCATATCTAACACTGTTGCAACCTTTATAAAAACAAATACTAGCATATATTTGATCGTGCTATTTCTGTCCATGATTATGTAAATTGACTAATCTATTGCTTGGAGGTGAGTGGCAAGGCACTGCCCACCTTCTCCCAAAAGGAGGTAGAGTGGTTATGAAATGGGGGCTCAGAGACTGTTGTTGGGGTATTTGGCTTCAGAGGGTGCTGTAGGAATTACCTGTAGCATTGATGATTCAATGGGTAGTTGCCAGTGCTCAGAAGGAGCTGGGTATATTTTGGATCTGAAAGAGATTAGGGTCTCAGAAGCCGCTGTGGGAGAAATGGGAGTCAGAGGGTGCTATGGCACTTCCCAGTACTATGGGCAGTATAATGGAGTCAGAGAAAGCCTTTGTGATGCAATACTGTGAAAGTGGGAGCGAAATGAAGTGCCCTGTAGCATACACCATGTGAGCTTGGGGTCTTCAATTAAAGCACCTAATACAAACACAGCACATCCCTCTAGATGCTTTATTGTAGAAAATCTACTTGGGCTGCAGCAAAATCAACTAGAGTATCTGTGCCCTCTGGCACACCTCGTGGTGCCGTTTGCACTGATTTTTCAGAGCAGAACGCACGACCGGCCCTAAATCACAGCACAAGAAGATTGACATGCCTAGTTCCGCCTGTTCACAGAACTCTGCGGAATCTCGTTGTTTTTTTATTTAACCGCGGTCAAATTCCCCTAGTTCCACCCACCCCTACATTTCAGTTGTGCCAGAAGTTGAGGCAATAGATCACAAGGTTGAGGGTTTCACACAAACCTGGCTAGTCTCTGACTTGTTGGTCAGAGTAAAGTCAGAAAAAGTGTCTCAACATTCTGAGAAGATGATTACAGCAGATATTATAGGGTGGTTTGAAGTAGCTGATTCTAGGCCACATTCAATGATCAGTTTTATGTTTCAGGAGTTTCAGTTTGCTGTTGGTCTGGGAAATGTTATTAAATGGCCTGACTGGTGAAAATGTAGTGTATAGAAATAGAGTTCTGAACTGCATCAATAAGCAGAGTCACCGTCTTTTAAAGTGTTCATTTTGTATAGATCAACATTGTTATATGTAAACGTAGTTGGCAGGAAAATTTATAGTGACAGAGGTAGTATTATTATTCATTTGCAATTAAAAAGACACTCTTTACTTTTAGAAACAACAACAGTCCTGCAGTATAATACACAGCCTTCGAGAGAGTCAACAACAGGAATTGAGTCGATTCTTGAATCCGCCGAGCATTGAGACAACACAGCCAAGTGATGATATGAGCGGTAACAATCAAGACAGTAGTATGCAGCCAGAGGTATGGTCTGGGGTATTTCTTTTCTATCTATTGCCAATTGGAAATTCTGTTGTATACTTACTTGTGCATATTTGCATTTTCTTAAAAGAGCAAATTACACTATCAATAATGTCTGGGTTTTATTAAACTAAACTAAAAATATTGCTGTATTTTACGGAATCTATTGAAAATGCGGTGTATTTTGTATTGCAGAATCCAAAACAACATGTTTCTTGAAATGCATTTAATAATATACTATTTTGTAGAATACAAAAATGCACTCCTCAGGAGCAAAGTGCAACAAGCATTAAAGTAGTGCTCCCAAGTGAGTTAACATTGAGCTGTCCGTTGACTCAGTGCCTGGTGCCAAGGCTACAAAAGTTATATTTCCATACTGTAAATTTAGTACAAGGCGCTCATGATGGGAAGTGGGTAGTGCAGACAGAGGAAAGAAAGTAGAATATACTTTATTTTATTTTCCTTCACTTTATATTATTTTATTCACTTTGTTTTGTTCTCAATGTGTATTTTTGTAGCACATTGCAAATGTCTCCGTGTGCCTCAGATAGAAAGTCCGAAGTAGGAAAGCTGGAAGACAGAAGGTGGCAGAGAAAACCCAGAAAATCAAGCAACATGTTCAGGGTTTTATTACTCATACCTCTTTGATTGCGAAGGGGTGGTAACTGGGGCTGGAGTTACAAGCCCAATCAAAATTATGTAAGATGTGGGAACACCACAGATACAGTGCATTCCATCTGGAGATTTCATCTGGTAAAGGCAACCAAAACCTCCAGGTAAACTCTGGAGAGAATTGGGGAAAGAATGAGAGTGGTGTCCAGATTCTACCAATAATTCCTAATATCCTACGGTAACTTCATGATACATTTCTCAATCCCTCTGAGTTTTCACCCTTTCCCCAACCAATGATACTCCTAATGAGGCCCTACATTGTCAAATGCCTGAGTGATGAGCTGAGTCTTCGGTTGGTGGGAAATGTAAAGGCTGGTGATATGCCAAATGCTTTGAGGCAGGGTTTTCTGAACACAATTAAGGGTATAGGAAAACTATAGACCTGCTAGCCTGGCCTTAGTAGGATGAAATGCTTACATTTCCTGAACCTTGTAGAGTACAGTACCTGATCCAAACAAAGACTACAGGGTTTAAACCGTGTATGAACTGTCACAAACAGATATCTGTTACCGATCCCCACCAGATATGTCTTTGGTGCCTTGGGTCCTCAACGGACTCCAAGTCTTCAGGGGACTGTGCCAAATGAATCCCAAGGCAATCCAGGACCATGAGCTAAGCTCTACATTGCCAAACACTTTCTAAAGGTGCAGATGAGATGCTCCCAGTCGAAGACGAAGACCCGTTACCAAGGACATTCCCATGACAGGTTCTTTTCACACTCCAAGTTGTCAGTTAAGTCCAAGTCTAAACATAAACACAAGAAGTCAATGCAGGATTCTTCCTTGTCCTGTCATTCTCGACTGGAGAAGTAGTGAAGATGTCAAGTTGCCTGTCGATCCCAAAGAAAATTAGTCAACAGCTTCTCGCGATGCACCAAGAGTATTTGGGTCCATTAGCAATGCCACCACAAGTAGAGACTTTCATGGAAGCCATATAGTCAATCTTCGGCTCCCTTCCGCCTCCCTCTGGTGTGCCTTCAAGCCCCAAGGCTCAGAGGAGGCCTCCTGTTGGAATACCATCAGCTGATCTTTTCTCACAACCTTCTGCACATCTAAGCTCCGCTTTGGGATCTACCCCCAATCTGGGGTCGATGCACAACCATCTTTCAAGCCTGACGCCATGATCCACACTGGTCCCTGCCATGTCAACACTGACGCCACTGATGCTGAAGGAGGAACCTATTGTCTTATCTGACTCTTAGGCGAACTCTACACAATATCGCTCTGGGGTGTGCATCCCTGGCTGCTTGGGCACTTGTGTACTAGGGTGTTGTGTTGGCAAAATGTGCAGGTGAGAGTCACAGGTTTCTTGAGTGATGTCCAGGCATCACTAATGAAAATGCCATTTGACTGGCTACAGCCCCTTCTCTTGACCTTTCTGTAACCGATCAGTAGTATCCCGAACAGTTTTTCCATTTTCAAGGCTTCTGAAGGGGGTTGGTTCAAAGAAAAAGCCAAGGCCCTCCTCCACAGCAACAGACTCCCCAATATTTTTGAGACCAAGTTGGGTATCCTGCCTTCCACATCCAGGCTTTCAGAGGCAGGGCACTACTCAGTCCCCTGCCCCACCTGTTACTGTCTCTCTAATCAACTTTAAACTGCCCTTGACAGGCACAGGCAACCTTGTTGGAGGCAGGATAAGGTATTACCTCCATGTGTGGCAGAGGATCTCATCCGACAAATAGGTGCTCCAAATAGTGCATCGTGAATATGATCTTCCTTATCTATCTGACCTGCTGCATATTTCACCTGCACTAGAGTAGTATTTGGATGCCCATTTGAATATTTTACAGCAAGTAGTCCAGGCTCATTTGGATGAAGAGCAATAGAGAGGCTCCCAGCATAAGTAATAGGCATAGGATGTTACTTCACTTATTTCCTGGTGTCGAGGAGGGACAGAGGCCTTTCTCATCTTTTACATCGTTGCCCTCCTAATTTCTTCTTGAAAAAGACAAGTTCAATCTACTCACCCTGGCCCAGGTTCTACCTGCCCGGGGTCCAGGAGACTGTACAATAGAGCTAGCAGGACCCCTATTTTCAGATTCCCATCCTGCAGTCCCCCAGGTGTTATCTTTGGTTTGAAGGGACCATTTTCAGTTTTCCGTGCTCCCCTTAAGCCTTAGCAGTTCTCCTCAGGTGTTCACGAAAGTGAATTGCAGTGCTTGCAGCACTTCTTCAGAGGTTGGACTCCTGCATGTCAACTATGTCAGATGTCACATGAAGGCTGTGCAGTGGGATTTGAAGCCACATTGGGCTCAGCATGAAGGAAACCTGTCAAATTCCATCCAGTTTTCAGAGAAGACAGCAAAAGACCTGCAGTGATGACTGCCTGTCCGCAATTTGGCCGACAACAGACAACTCTCCCTACCCCACTTAGAGCTGACGGTGGTGACAGATGCATCACTGCTGGGTTGGAGAGGTCATCTGGGAGAGTCAGCGATCCGAGGACTCTGGTCTCCTGAGGAGACCCGCCTCCACATCAATCTGTTAAAGTTGTGGGCCATTTGCACTCCATTGAAGGCATTCCTACCATCTAACAGAGGGTTCGGGTCCTCACAGACAACACCACTTTTATGTAGTACTGAACAAGCAGTGTGGAGTAGGGTCCTGCACCTCAGGAGCTGGCTGAGTTGGCAGGGCATCACCCTAATTGGGAACCACCAGGCAGGATATTTAAATGCTATGGTGAACACACTCGGGAGAGGGTATAAACAAGGTTATGAATCTACATTTGTATGTATGTATGTGTGTATGGTATTTCTAGAGTGTGACTGGTACTCCAAGGAGTGTTGTGGAGCTGGTGCAGAAGGAGGGGTTAAAAAATGGAGATGGAAAGTAAGGACTTAAGGTTTAGGGGAAAGACACGTTTTGAGCTTTTTCAGAAGAGGGGGTGTAGCCTTAATGCAGCTGAGTTCCAAATGAAGTTTATTCCAGAGAGAGAGGCCCCGGGCAGAGAAAGATCTGCCCCCTGACCTTGCCTTCCTAAACCTATGGCAAGACATAGGTTGGTAGAGCGCAGGTTTCTATGGGGCACATAGAACTTATATTCCGTATAATGCTTTCTGAGAAAGAATCAAGATCTTAAAGATTCTCTTCCTGTTATGATGCCAGTAAAGATCGAGAAGAAGCCGTGACACGCGGGAATTCCAGGGTAGCCCAAAAATCGTTTGTGCAGCTGCGTTCTGGGGCAACTGCAGTCTATCAATAAAATAGTCCGGTAGGCCTATGTAGAGTCCATTCCTGTAGTCCAAAAGCACTGTGAACAGGGCTTGGACCAGTTGTTGTCTTGCCGTAAAGGACAGAAAATACTGAAACTTTTGCTGCATACGCAGTAAGGTGAAAAAGGTACCCACCACTGTGTTAACACGGGAGCAAAACCCAAGTTGTCCATCAAATTTAATGCCTACGTTTTTCACTGTTGAGTTTTAAGTAAGCAGTGGTGAGGCATCAGTTGTTCAGAAAGACTGCCAAGATACCTCTGCTTCATGACCAAAGAAGAGGAGCTCAGTCTTTCCAGCATTGCATTTAAGTTGGATTAGAGAGAGCCAGTAAAAGACTGCACTGGGACAAATTTGAATGTTCTCACCCAGAAACGTGTCATTGTTTTTCCAGGAGAACAGCAGTTGGGTGTCATCAGCATATGACACAATTTTGGCCCCTAATGACTCGGTCAGGGCTGCTAAGGGGTTGAGATACTCATTAAATAGTGTGGTTCTCAATGCAGAGCCCTGTGGCACTTCCACCCTCAAATTACAGGGATTTGTGGAGAAAGGGGGGGCACCATACCTCTTGCCCTCTCCCCTTGAGTAAGGATGCTAAACAGTTCTGAGCCTGCCCTCTAATTTCGACGGACCTGAGATGGTCCAGTAAGATGCGGTGAGAGATAGTATCAAACGCGGCTGATAGATCTAACATGATCAGCAGCACCCTATCACCTGCATCAAGGCTATTTCGGATGAAGTTCACTACCTCAAACAGAGCTGTCTCAGTACTGCAGTTAGTGCAAAACCCAGATGGACTAGCATGAAGCAGGTTATTGGCTTCTAGGTAAGATGAAAGCTGCTGATTTACATGTTTTTTAAGAACTTTCAAGAGAGCTGACACCTGGGATATCGTTCTATAATTGGCTGGATCTGTAGGGTCGGCCTGTTTTTTTTTCAGTAGGGGTACACTTTTTGCCTGCTTTCAAATTATGGACACTGTAACGGATGAAAAGGAGGTGTTGAAAAGCTGATTTACAAGTGGGTTGATAGCCTCTGCTCCTCGGGATGGGATAAAGGTGGGGGCCGGGTCTGAGGGTGAGCCTGATTTAAGGCGTCTCAGTGCTGACAAGGAATCTTCTGTGGATATAGGAGAGAAGTACTCTAAGAAATTACTTTGTAATTGAACTAGCTCAACATTGTTCACTCTCAAATTCTCTCCAGGAGTTGCTGTGTCCCTGCCAGCATCCATGTCACCGCCTTCCTGGGTAAGCTGGCCTGGATAGCAGCTATTTTCTCGTGAAAGAAGAGGGCAAGTCATTGACACCATTCCTGGGAGGGTGTTTTGTGGCTTAGGGGAAAGAGAATGAATTAACAATTTTAAAAACATTTAGATAGAATATCCTCGGAAACAGCATTACCAAAGGGAAGTAATTTATTCTTTTAGTGCTTTCAACCCACCTTCCCAGCCTCACACTAATCTAGAATATTTCATTCAGTTTAAGGAACACAAGATCCATAAGCAAATAAACCTGCATTTAGGCTTTTTTTTAGGCATGAAAAACAGAATGTTGAGTTGAGGCCAAGATTTAAACCAGGATTCCCTGACCAAATGTTAGCAGCTCTAGCTGCTTGGCCATATCTCCTGACCTGGTACTACAGTTGTGACTACCTCTCCCTCTCTGAGACTTCTACTTTTTCTAGGAGTCAGCAATAGCCCCAGCTGGAGACTCTAATGTTGTTTCAGATCCATGCCGTTCACCAGCTTTCTACCCATCAGAAAAGTCAGTTCCCAGTAGTTTTGCAGTGTTCATTCTATCATGGCAGCAATAGGAATGGTTAGCGGATGGTTAGTGGATAGTATCAGACTTGAGTTTCTCCGTAATCTGCAAGAAAGATGATCATCTGTGTAAAGTGGGATATATCCTAAAATATGTCAGAGTAGTGTTTCTTGAAGGAAACTGAGCCTGTCCATCTCCTTTGGCCACTTTTAATTCAAGGCAGCTCAATGCACCCAATCTAATCTCACCTTTTTGTGGATATCCCTCAATCAAATCGAGAACAGACCTCCCACAAAATCATTCATTTCTGGCCCCTTCTTCCAGGGCCCTTTCGCCCAGGTTTATCCTTTATGACCTGTTGACCAATTTTTATGTTTTCAGGTGCACTTTCTCCTGCCTGGCTTCCATTTCTGTCAGATAAGTCTCCATTTGTATCTTAAAAGCCTCCACTAGATCAGCTCTGCTCTCGATCTCCAGAAGCCTAGATCCTACAGAGTCTACTTCTTGAAATAGCTCTACAATTTTGAAGGAGCATATGAGGAAAGGTCCTATAGGCTCTTGTTGAAGTTGCTTTTCAGATATTGCCTCAGTTCCAGCTAAAACATTCTCCGCTTCAATAAGAGACATATTAAGGTCAGGTGATGGTGTCTGCCATATACACTCCCAGGGCTATTTGCAATTTTTGCAGTGGACTCCAGGAACCACCACAGGCCTTTTAAGGGTGCTCTTTTCAACAGTAATTTATCCAGCCACATGCACTACAGTTCTCTTGCAGGGGTCTTCAGATGGTACACCAGGCACACACCCCTTTCACAATCAAGGAGCAAACAACCTATTCAAATGCATAGGCTTTATTGAATCGCATCTAATGTCTAAAGTCAGTTCACATAGACAGGGGGTACTTGTTTGGCTTTTTATCGGTGAATTCAGGAGGAACCCTTCCTGAACACCATCAGTGTGTGACCCCTTACCATCCACCTACATTACAAAGCTCAGGGATTGCTACCCGCAAGCCACACAGGTTATCAATTCACACTCTGGTTGCCTTGAGACCATCTCGCCAGAGCTGTTCCAGTACTGACAGACTAGAGCCACTACCTTCCTGTCCGTCATCTCACCCAGGCTACCTTCCACCCAGTCTAATGCCTAAAGCCCTATATTCTCACTCACCAGGGTGCTGCTGCACGCTGACCCCACCTCAGGGCTTGCCAATTCCCTTGCATGGAGTCATGTGGCAACTGAGCCTCTCAGTCGGCCTGTCTGTCCAGGTTCCTTGCAGGCATCACTGATATCCCGGCAGATGTAAGCACTCCAGTCTGTCTGCGGCGAGGTCTCCCCATGTGGCCTACCTCTGTCTGGCTGCAGCAACCATCTTCTCTGTGGACTCCATTCAAAGCTTCATGCCGGAATGCAGGTCAGACTTTCTATCCCGCGCTACCAGCAGCACCCAAAAGTGGATCTGAGTCCACACTCTGTTAGGACAATCATCAGCTTCCTATAATCAGATGCATTGATAAGAAAGGATGCCTGAATGAATTCGGACATGGAGGCAGAAAAATGCATGTCTCTCTGTGCCCCCATCATAGCCGCTTTTAAATGCGCACACAAGGGAAGACCTCTGGTAATCATTGAAACCTGCAGGCAATAAGGACAGATGGACCTTGCATGCTGGGACCTCTGGTTCAAGTGAGGAGACACTATGGTCTTGTGGGACTGTCTTACAATATTAATCATAGATAATACACAGTACAAAAATCAGGTTTTTCCTATTCCAGTTCTATACATAATACAAGAATACACAGATTTAAGAAACATTTCATTAATAAATATTTGAAATATTTAAAATCTAAATACAGCTCTGCCTTACCACTGCCTTACCGCTGGGAATTCCTCCACGCCTTAAGGGGAGCCCATACTTCCAGCCCCCGCTCCCTCATCTTCCTTCCTCTCCGCATATATAAAGCAGATTCTATATTATGTATCCCCAGGAGTCTAGACAACCAAAGCTGAAACGTGGGGGCCAGGGCATCTTTCCAGCTTCCTGCTAACATTATACGCAGAACAGCCAGACATAGAAACACAAAGGCTTCCTCCTCCACCTTCATACCCAAGTTGCTATCAATACCTATTATCATTAGGGTAGGGGATAGGTTGACCTTTCTGCCTAGCAGCCCCTCCCAAAACTTTTCAATTTCTTCATGAATTGTACTTAGTTTATTGCATTGATAAAACATATGTATCAGATCAGCAGGCCCCTCCAGACACCTTGGGCATTTATCGTCATCCCTCTTATTCCACTCATATAATTTGGCCGGTGTATAATATAAATTAAATAGGGTTTTATAGTGTTGTGACTTTAAATTTGTGGATCGAAAAACTTTCCCTGCCATTTGCAATGCTTTATCCACATCAGGATCGCCTAGTTTCAACATCCAGGAAGCTTCAATTTTTTATATATCATCTTGTAGACTTAATAAAAGGGTATTATATACCGATTTTATTTTTATCCCCCCGCCTAATAGATAGTCAAGCATATTAATTCTACCACCTGGAGAGATCCGAGGTCTGATACCCATTAAAGTATTACGTATTTGTATATATTTAAAGCTTTGATTATCTTGTATACCAAATTTCTGTTGAATAGTGCCAAAGTCTAGCATTTGCCCCCCTTCCCAGATATCTCCTATTCTTATAACTCCTTGCTGTTCCCACATTCTCCCCATTCTATCATAACTAAATTGAGGAAATAGGCTTGAGTTCCAGAGGGGGGTGTAATAGTTTATTTTAGGGACTCCAATTGTTCTTTGGAGCAGCTTCCAGACCTTCCAGGCACTATCCATTAATTTATATCTCATTTTTTTTAAATATCTTCTATCCGTTCTCCGCAGCAGAAGCCCTTTGGCTTCCCTGCCCAACATTAGTTCAAATATAGATGGAAGAAGCTGATTATCATATGAGTTATCTATCTGATTTTTGGCAGGCTCAAATAATATTGCCATTTGACTAATCAAACAAGCCCATTGATAAAATCTAATATTCGGCATAGCCAGTCCGCCCTTCGCCTGAGGCTGGGAAGGATATTTCATGGATCGTCTTATTTTACCATACTGCCATATAAAATTCATAAATGTTGCCTCTATTAATTTCATTAAACCTTCATCAATCATATAAGGAATGGAGCGACAGAGATATAAAATTTTGGGGAGCATAGTCATCTTCAATACGTTAGCTCTCCCTATTATAGTCAGGTGTAAAGCATCTATTCTTTTTAGATCCGCCATAATAGTTGTTAATAACGGGGCAAAGTTGTCTTTTATAATTGCTTCGGGTACAGGGCTTAATCTAACCCCCAGATATACTGCTGATTCAGTGCACCTTTTATCATTCATTATGAGATTACTAGTGCAGACTATCTGGGTCTTGATTTCATTTAGCAAATAGCCAGAGCAAAGTCCAAATTCGCTAGCGATCTCCCTAATACTACTCATAGCCCTGCCTGGTTCGGGGGTTATTATTGCCCGATCGTCGGCATAGGCCAGAAGTTTGGTCTCAAATCCATTACTAATTACTGGTCTAATATTATCACATCCTAGCAGTCTTTGAATTAGCGGGTTTATATATAGAGCAAAAAGAATTGGTGAACAAGGGCAGCCCTGATGTGTCCCCCTAGAGATAGATATTCTTTCCGAACTAGCGCCCATTAATTGAATTCTAGCCGTCGGCTCAGAGTACATGGCCTTGATAGATCTTATTATTTTAGGTCCAAAGCCTCTATATTCCAATATCCCCCATAGGTATTTCCATGTGACGCGGTCAAAAGCCTTTTCTGCATCGAGAAGGATCATGGCCATCCGTCCCCCAGTGGCAGCCTGCACATCAAATAGTGTAATAGCCCGCCTGATATGCTCATTAGGTCACCCATGCTGCCACGGGGATCCCAGACCGCCTATGATCCTTCCCAGCCTTTTGGCCACAACCTTAGCATAGATCTTGGTGTCAGTATTAATAAAGGATATTGGACGATATGATGCGGGACTCTCTGGGGGCTTCCCTTTTTTATGGAAAACTATAATATTGGTTTCCTGCCATGAATCTGGAATTACCCCAGAGCTCATTATACCGTTAAATAAGTCCAGAAGTATCGTAATAATCTCGTTCTGAATACATTTGTACACTTCTAACGGGATGCTATCGGGTCCAGCAGCCTTCCCAGAAAGTAAATCTTTCTCCAATATCTCTATTTCCTGGCTACCAAGATGTGGACCCAAATCTAAAAATTCACAGCTACCTGCTACCGGCAGCTTTTCTTCCTTATACAGATATTGGTAGAAGCGCTTAAAACATTTAGTATATCTTCTGGTTCTGTATACATCCTTACCCCCTCTAGTATATTTGTTATTGAATTCTTTGTGTTTTGCTGTCTAATCCGGAGGGCTAACAATTTTCCTGCCTGTCTCATAGAGCTTGCCCCTATGCGTCTGATATTCATCAGCAAATTTTTGAGCTATCCATTTATGTATCTCTGCTTTTAAGGATATAATCTTCTGCTAGATCCCGAGATCTCTTTCCCCTGACTAATATGCGACATATGTTGCTCCTCTGCATCCGCTAGCTGACCCATTAATCTCTTATTATCTTCCCGCTCTTCTTTCTTCCTTCTAGCCGAAAAGCTTATTGTTTCCCCTCTAAGAGCTGCCTTAAATGTATCTTTGTGGATTTTTTTCTATTCCAAAGACAAACACCCACTTTTAAACTTTGTTTTTGAAAAGAAAAAAATATATAAAAATTTGGTATAAGCGATCACCGTCAATGACGAACACACAGCAAACTTTTAAATGGCATTGTATGAACCGCTGTAACTGTGTTTCATACAAACCGAGAGAGTTCTCTGCTGGGCCAGCAGTGAACTCCAAATTTAGTGGGTGGAGTATAGGCGGGGTAGGAGACTAATATCCTCCACAGCCCTGACTGCCTTTACTCTATACGTCAAACTCTAAATCAAGCCCTTAGTCTCCGGGGTCTGAAAATTCATGACTCAAGAATCATTTCCCTTAATTTTCAAAACATTTGTTCAAATATGACATTCGTCTCATGGTTCTAGGGTCCATGGGTCTTTGTTAATAAATCCTCTGTTGCTTTGCATCCAGGTTAAAAGTAGAAGAAAGAATCATACACAAAAGTAGAAGAAATATTCCTACACTGCATAATGTTGAAAAATGTTAGCAGTAAATCTCTCTCTCTATATATATAGTGAGGGCCTAGTGTTTTAGGGTTAAGGTCTTGGTGGTGTGAAGACCGTTGGAGGCTACTCCAGGGCAAGGTTCCGGGGTACATATAAAGGGTTAGCTGGCCTGTGGGATCTACCTAGAGTGTGCAATTCCATTGACTGAGTGGCCCTTTAGAGGCAGTCACTGTTGGCCCACCTGCCATTTTTGTATATGTTTGTTATTTTGGTTCTGCAGTGCAAGTGCCACAGCACGTCAGTTGCAAAAGACCCCAGTTGTTGCAACTGGGGCCCAGTGTGCCCTGCCTGTCCTGGCACCCTCCAACCTGTATTCCTTAAACACATTGGGGCAGATTTACAAGGCCCTTGGGCCACTTTTGCGTCACTTTTCCCATGTTAAAAATGACTTAAAAGTGGCGCAAGGGCCTTGTAAATAAGCCCCATTATCTTCAATTTGGAGATCTCTTTCATCAGGAGCAAGAGATCAATGATATAAAAAGTCTGTTTTTGAGAGGAGGAGGATGAAGTAATCAAGTATATTTGTTTTTTTCTTTTCTCATGCTTAGAAATATGAAGCTGGTCACCACAGAGTTCTGTGACCTTCATAAGGAACTCGGAATTGACCTGAATTATTTGTTTGGTCACATTACTCCTCGTTAACTTCCAATATCCTTATAAAATATAGCAGTGGAGACTTTATCCTATTCATGGCGTGTTTCTCTCAAATGCAACAACACGAGCAGCACATATGTAATGATACATGCACCCTCAAACTCTTCGTGGAGAGAGATTTATTTATTTATTTATATAAGTTTTATATAGCGCTTGCTAGACCCGAAGGTGTCAAAGCGCTTCACATGACCGTGATAGAATACAGTAAAACAGTCACGCAATCAACATATGAGGCGAGAGTTCAATAGAAAATGGTACATATCAAAGGTGATAGTAGAGTACCCAACAACTAGAGACGCAAATCAAGAGGATCTAATAGACAGCATAAGCAAATAAACAGACGCTTATTACACAGAGGGTCTAGATCAGATCAGGTGATAATTAACCAAGTTCCGTAAACTAGGAGTTAAAGTATTTGTTGAGGAGGAGTTTCAGGTTTCTCTTGAAGTAAGGGAAGGAAGGGTTGCATCAAAGGTCACACGGTAGGGAGTTCCATATGCTTGGAGCATTCCCAGAAAACGAGCGCGACTTGGTCGCTGACTGTTTTAGAATGGGAGGTAGGAGCAGAAGTGCATTGTAGCTTCTCAATGATCTAGTAGTCCCTGCTTTTGGCAGCTATTTTTCTAAGTAGTTGGGTGTATGAGAGTGAAGGGCTTTGTGGATGATACATGCAGTATTGTAGGTACATCTTCCTTCAATAGAAAGCCAGTTGAGGCTCTTGAGTGCAGGAGTGATGTGTTCAAACTGCTTAACGTCTTAGATGAGCCAGGCTGCCATGTTAAGAACTGTTCTAAGGGGGGCAAGGTGAGTTTTTGGCGTCCCAATGAGAATGGCATTGCCATAGTCTAGTTTGGAGAGGACCAAAGATTGCACCTCAATCTTGAAATCTGTGGGAATGCATGGAAAGAAATGCATGGACTGAATGTCCTAAACTTACTGGTTCTTTTTGGAAGGTTTTGTTGAAGTGCTTCTGCAAAGGTTGCTTGGCTTTCTTAGTGTCAGTGCTTCTCAGATCCGTGTGAGAGTAAAAGATGTATTTAAACTGTATGTGAGAAGACAGTGTGCCGTAGTGCGGTTGTAAAAGCCAAATGTGTACATATTCCATTTTATTGATAATGTACATCATACTTTTTATTGTCACATTAGCAGGTAATATTTTTCCTCATATGCCTTTGGTCCTCAGGACCTGATAATTCTCCTTTCCTCTCATTATGCGCTATTTGTATTGGCTCATAATCGTAGCAATTATGGAGGAAATGTTTTGAGCAGAGTGGGTAAACAGCTATTACTGGCCCAAGTAGGCAATAATGCAGTGAGTGTTGTTTTTGATGTATGTTCCTTTAATGAATGCTACTGTTATGATGGACTTTGATACAGAGACAAGGAAATCCCTTTTAAGCGTGTGAATTTTATTTGTATGTATACATACATGAGCTAAATATTTATTTTCATCCCACAGACAAGCAGCCAACAACAACTACTAAGTCCAACTCTTTCGGATAGAGGGGGATATCGCCAAGACTCTACAGAAGCTGGGAGGCCCCAAAGAAAATTTGGGCAATGGCGTTTGCCTTCAGGTGGGTAGATATATTAAACTCTTTGCGCCCTTAGTTTCACTTTAAAACAAGCATTTGCAATGCAATAGGTCTCACATTTACGAGAGTTTAAGCTATTGGCATTGTAAATGACAATGCTTTTTATTTATGTTTTAAAAACCCACACATAAATAAAAGGCATTGTCATTTACAATTCCAATAGCTCAAACTCTCGCAAATGCAAGACCTATTGCATTGCCACAGTGAAAGTGCGCATAGCGCGCTGCTACTATGTAGAAGCGGCCGCCATTGCCGGTGTCCCGCAAGTGCTCGGGGAAAGGCAGTCACACTGAAAGCGCACATACACACTGCTAATCCATAGAAGCAGCCGCCACTGCTGGTGTCCCGCAAGTCCTGTCCATATCAATTAAATAAATAGTTCTCCAAACTTCTAATGAAAGCTCCCAAGTTAGGACACATGTAAAAGGGCCACTCCTATTGGGAGGTAATAAAAAGAAGAGAGGGAGGTACTAAGGAGGGACCAATAAGCCTATCAACAAATCAGAAGCCAACATTTACAAAGGACAATGACACAAGTCAATGAAAGATATGCCTCGCAGACCAGCTTATGCCCTGCCCAGGTTCGACCTAAAAAGTCAGGGCAGCCCTTCAACGAGGCGTACTGTGCAGGCCATTTTTTGGTTTTCTCCACTGAATTTTAGTTTGAGTGTATATGCCTAGAAGAGTGTTTCCCAAACTGTGGGTCAGATTGCGGCCGGTTACTGTGGGGTTGGGAAAGTCTGAGCAATAAATAAAGATGCCCTGGAATTCTGTCTTTATCTTACCACATTTGCGGTGCTTAAATGAAAAAGGTCAAATGTCAGACTATATCATCGGACAAGCAGCTGCTTATTCTTTTAATATGGAATTGATGTTTATCTTCTTTCTCTGACTGCAAAGAAAGGAATTTCTAAAGTGAATTATATGTCAATCTTAGAATATCTTTTCTGCAACACACAACTCAATGTAAATACCTGTATATGAACTGTATGCAGTCAGCAGTTAGGAAAGCAGAAGTGTGCTAGAAACAGAGATTTTAATAGGATCAGAACAAATAAAGTCACTTTAATTGGTATTGAACAAATGATAAAAAAAACTAATTTCCACATCATTTGTGTGTAGTAAAGTTTTGCCTGTAAAACTGTATGTCAGTGCAAAGTTAGTGGCCATTTCAATGGAAAATGTGCTGCCTGTAAATGACAGTGCGCTACCACACAATACTTTAGTTATATTAAAAAATAATCCCTCATGGTCATTAAAGGTAGGTGGACCACAAACGTTTGTCATTCTAAAAAGGGAGTCATGGTTCTAAAAAGTTTGGAAGTGCATGACTGATGGCCTTGGAAGTTTTGGGAAGCTTGGGAACGACTGGCCTCGACTATTAGAATCTGTAATGTATAGTCATCATTTTGCAAAAGACGTTTATGGGAGAACAACTTTGCAAAGTATTTTGCTTGCATATTTTCCATAATTCTCCTGGTTAGTACCCCTAGGGCAAGTGCAACGCAGTGCAGCATCCAAAGTTGCTGCTCTGCATTGCTGCAGCAGGGAGAGAACACATAGAGCTATGCACAAAGCTTTGCACCGTAGTGCAAAGGCGTGTGTGTGATGTCTAACATAGGTTTTGTACTGGAAGGATACCCTGCCATTACAAAATCAGATGCTTTGCTTAGACACTTTATTTACATTTCTCATATTGGATGTGTGCCGTACGATACAGGGTTCCATTGTTGTTAGCGATGGTACACCCAAGTACGCCCATGGGCCTTCCCCCTTGACATAAAGCAGCGTAAAGCTACGTAAAGTAGTCCGAAGTACTATTTGTGCTACTTTAAAGAAAACTTTACAGTGCAAAAAAGTTGCTCCCTCGAAAGGAAATACCTTATCAAGACCTCTTGTCACTTTGCACCACTTTGCAGAGGCACAAAGTCTTGATAGATCTGCTACTCTTTGGGGGCATATTTACAACGAGGCGATAAAAAATTATCGCCGCTTTAGCGGCCGTTTTCGGACGAAAAGCGGCGATAATTATATCGCTATATTAGCAAGGTCACGCTAACGCGTGAAACCTTGCTTTCGCGTGGGGATTCCTAACGCCCAGCTTTGCATCTCTAATGAGATGCAAAGTGGGCGTTCCTGACCTGACATGATAGGAGAAATGTCGCTTAGCGACATTTCTCCTATCATCAAGCCCCACGCTATGAAGCATAGCGTCAGGAAAAGTAGCGATAACACCTGTTATCGCTACTTTCCTAACACCTGTTTCAGGACTGACTTAGCCATGATATCCTATGGAAGGAGGATATCATGGCTAAGTTTGTGAGTCCCTATCAACAAGCTAACATGAGATTATCGCTGGGTTTCCAGCGATAATCTCACGTTAGCCAGTTAGCGCTAGGATTTTTATCGCTGATGAGATAAGCGTTGCTAATAGCACACTATCTCAGCGATAAAATCGGCGCTAGCCGGCGATAATTATCCGAGCGCTAAGTGCGCTCAGCGATAATTATCGCCGGTTGTTGTTGATATGCCCCATAGTTCGCAAATATTTCAGGTTGTAGGTTTTAACACAAAAATGGATATCTTTGTGTTCCTTCAGGATTATTTGAAAGTAAATAAGATTGCCAACCTCCATAGAGTGTCAAAGCTGTAAGCATGCATAACGGCTTTAAAATTAAGGGGCATATTATCAAGCCAGGCGATAAAATTATCGCCGCTTTAGCGGCAGAAAACTGCCGCTAAAACGGCGATAATGGGCTTGATAATATGCTCTATGGAATTCCAATTGAAACCCATGTTAAATGTAAAGGACATCTGACCTGAACTTCAATTGGAATTCCATAGAGCATATTATCAAGCCCATTATCGCCGTTTTAGCGGCAGTTTTTTGCCGCTAAAGTGGCGATAATTTTATCGCCTGGCTTGATAATATGCCCCAAAGTTACATGAAAACTTCACATCCATTTTGAGCTTCAACGTGTGCTCATCACAAAATATGGCTCCTCATGAAGAAGTATTGCCAGTCTGAGGAGTAAAACTATGCCAGAGTGTAGATACAGAAAAATCGAGAAACTCTTTAAGCTACAGTAACCATAGGTTCCAGACTAATCTGCTAACTGCGATAATTCACTTCAGTTCCTCTTCAGGGGTAGTAAGCGCCATATAAATGCAATTTCAATACAGTACACGTAGGACAATTATCAGGATGTAACTGAGGCTTTGCATGTGTAGTTAAAACTCATACATACTGAGGCACGTGTAACTAACTATACAGGTCCTACAGGTTTTCTGAAAAACTATAGGGCCACTAGCACAACCCAAACCAATGTCCAGTCAAGCATATAAATATGACATTTAAGACCTGTTTCATGATATGTTGTTTTGTTTCATCTTTCAGCCCCTAAGCCCATCAGTCATTCTGTGTCATCTGTTAACCTACGCTCAGGAGGTCGGACAACTGTGAAGTCTGTTGTGTGCAAAATGAATCAGATGTCTGACACAGTGTCTTGTGGGTCAGAGGTCAAAAAATGGTGGACAAGGCAACTAACCGTGGAGAGTGACGAAAGCGGAGATGACCTTCTTGACATGTGACAGTGGTGGGAAGGAGGGCAGAGTGGAAGCTACTGTATCTTGTGAAAAAGTACAGTACTATTTTTGTATTTATTCTCAAATCATTGCATTTGTGAGAAGGATTTTGCAGCTGGCTCCAGACCTACTATGTTTAACTATGGAAGATTAATGCATGGGGCAGCTGGCATTTGTGATGTTAATGAGAAGGAAGCAGTGCAGCATCTTAAAATGCAAAATATGTACAGGAATTGGGGTATTCCATCTTAATATCAACTCCAAAATATTGTGCTACCAGAATATCGTGGTCAGAAACACTGAGAGCTAAAAAATTGATATAAGGTAAACATGTAGAGGTAAATATAGGTTTATTTTGTTTCTCTCCACATAAATGTACCTTTACAATGTTTATATCTTCAAGGTACACAGATGTGGAGTTAAGTATATTAAATCCATACATGTCTATATGAACGTACCTTCTCGATAATTTGGTCCTCGGTATATTGGCTACTATATTAGGGACCGCAATGTTTTTGTAGTCAATATTTCGACGTACACCTGGAGATGAACTGCAGTCAAGAAAATGTGTTCTTGTATTCTCTGATGATGATGTAAATGTAGTGGTTGTAGAGCGTATTGAGGGGTTTACCACCCCCATGCGCCGCCACTGCGTCACTTTTAATATGGAAAAAAGTGAAGTGCCGGTGGCGCAATGGGCTTGTAAAGAAGCCCCTGGGTGTTTATGGAGCTCGTGCACAAGCAGGGAGGAGTTGATTAGGACAGAAATGGCTGCTTTTGTATGAATGGAAGGCAGTAGCCAGAAATCTGACCTGCCATGCCAAAAATGCTGTTTCCTCTAAGAAAGACAGTAAGTGTCCTTGATGGAAGGGCCAACAGTACCTTATATTCATAAAGTTTTTGCATTCTTTTTCATTTCCAAGGTGTCTTTCTTCTTTCTCTGGCAGGATTTGGCCCTACATTTAAAAACTGGAAATGCCAGTAGAAATGACTGCTAAAGCATAGTATTTTTTACATATACAGATGATGAAGTTGAACAATATTTTCTTTTTCTGCACATTAAAAGAAATATAAAAAATATATTTTACATTTTAGTCCAACTTTAAAGTCTATTCTGGACAATAAATGATTAGGTTTAATTTAATTGTAAATATGAGTTTTAGAATGTAAAAACGTCAAATTTCACAGACCTTTTAAAGGATTGTTATATTGAATTAGCAAGTTTGAGCAGCTATGATGATCCACAAAGTAAAACTGTGAATATGTGTTTTTCTTTCATGTGGCTCATATTAGTTATATTCCGATTGTGCGCTGATGCCTTTCAAAACAAAGTGCATACACGATGGAATGTAGTGCAAAAAGGACTGCAAAACTGTGTTGATACGCAGGGAACAATGTATTTACCTAATAATAAACTGTCATTTTACCTTTTTGGGACACACACGTGACAGCAATTTAAGAGTTATGGGAATTACTTAAGCCTCTTTCCCACTAAAAGTGTTCATCTTACAGAATTAATAGATACACCAGACTACAGTAGCTAGCATCACCATTAGTAAGTATCAATTCTTATCCTGGCCAAACTGTCTCTCTCACTGAGCATCTGTGTCAATGTCTTAGGTTCTACAAAATGACAGCTTTCAACATAGAATGGAAAATAGTGCCTGGAAATTTGAATGCTATACTCAAACAGAAAGTCAAAAAAAGACATGTAATTATGGTGCAGTACAAGTTGGACTTACAATGAGCACTTGCGCCAGGTTCAGGCGAAATATAGTACAGTTGGTTTAACGAGTTCTCGAAAGTATAACAAATAATTACATTTTGTTATCTATAGGCTGCTAAAATATACAGTCCTACGACCAAACACGTACCATGGTTCAATAAAAATGAGAAACTCGGTTGCAGGGATTTCGGTGCTGTTGCTCACAGTAATTATGTATGTTAGTACCTTATACTTGTGTTTAATGTGTGTTGTACATCTGGACTTCAAAAAACCAAAATATATATTTCCTTAAAAATTGATGTTTTCAAAACTGTTTTTATTGTTAAATATGTAATTGTTACTCAGGATGGTACTGTTGGTTACACAAAACTCCACAATGTAATTAATGTAATGAGGGAGGGCAGTGCATTGTCTTGTGCTGATCTGAAGTTCAGTTTTTATATCTAAAAATGTGAAAATTGTTCGATTTGTAAAATATACCTTGCTGAATTTTCAATAAATTATTAAAGGAAGTAAATTAATGTGTGCATCTTTGTATGTATGGTTCTAAAAAGTATGTTTGATCAAAGTGCATATGTAATTCTTCTGGTAGGCAGTACAATATTAGACTAGCAACAATCAATTTCCTTAAATGCTAATGATCAACATTGCTTTGTAGGTGGACAATTGAAGGATCATTACTTTAAATGTGGACTGTCTGCCTGTGACCATTGTATAGTGGTGCACATACCTCTATCTCATGTACACTATACACCTACTAAGGTTTCTGAGTGAGCTAATAAAGAGAATACAGTATCAAAATTGTAAAGCCATATAAATCCCATGTGTCAAAGACTGATATTGTAATACATAAAATAATAACAAATGAGTGCAAACATTTCACAATATATGTATGATATATATCAAATAGACAATATTGAAACAAGACTACTACATTTATCAGGGGGCAGGTCCAAATGTCGTAAAGATCCAATAGCCTGACTCCATTTTGAGCATGTTAAGTTAACCTGTTTGCTTTTGGCCCATATACCATGCCATTATCTTTCGCAGAACTCATGAAAGTGTCAATTCATCAACATTGCTTTGCAAACACGTAAGATGACACAAGGTTGTTACATGTTCCCTGATATCTACATTTCAAGGCCTGCCAGCGAATGCACAATTAAACATGTAGTCTGAATATGTCTTCGCAATAATGGTTAATACCGGTTATGTCTCTGACTTAGTGGAAAGTCCCACAATGTCAGGTAAAAGTCATTGGACAGCCCTATAAAAACACATGAATTGACCACTGGTTCAGAGAGGTCTTCTCCCCAGGTTATCACAAGAGATCCTGTCAGACTGTTGCAGCATCAATTCCTATGCTGAGAGCCAAAACAGAGAAGAGACGAGGTGAGCCCAGCTGATAATGTGTTTTTCTGCCGAGGGAACGCTCTCTCCTGGCCGAAGTCTGATAACCATCACTGCTCTTCCGTGAACAGATATGCAGTGTGCACTGTATTTCAAGAAACTCTACAGGCAAGTTAGCTACTCCATGCTCTAATAGTGTAGAGCACCGAACGAAAAGCCAGGTCTTGAGTTTCTTCTTGTTGAAGTCTTTGAGGGTGGAGGGGCAGGTCGTTCCAGGTCTTTGTGGCAATGTAGAAGGAGCGGCCCCTGCTGCAGCGAATGTAAGGGGTGTGTGCAAGGACAAGTGAGGTGGAGCTCAGGTGTTGTGTGGGCTGATGGAAGTTCAGTCGATGGTTGATGTAGGATGGTCCCTGGTTGTGGAAGACTTTGTAGGCATGCGTGAGGATCTTGAACTGGCATCTCTTCTGAATGGGGAGACAGTGGAGGTTTCTGATGTGTGCAGTAATGTGGGCCCATTTAGGAAGGTCCAGGATGAGTCTGGCTGCTGTATTCTGTATGGTCACGAGTCTTCTGAGGAGATGGCTTGAAATTCGAGGATAGAGGGCGCTGCTGTAGTCAAGGCGGCTGGTGACAAGTGCCTGAGTGACAGCGGTTCTGGTGACGAGTAGGATCCATCTGAAGATTTTACAGAACATGCAGAGGGAGTGGAAGCAGGAGGAGGCGACTGCATTGTCTTGGCGTTTCATGATCCGTTAGCTGTCGATGATGATGCACAGGTTGTGTGCATAGTCTGCTGGTATGGGTGTTGATCCAAGTTCCCCTGACCACCAGTTATGGTCCTATGCAGAGGTGTTCTTCCCAGCACTTCTGTTTTGTCTGAGTTAAGTATGAGGCAGTTGTCTCTCATCCATTTGGCTATGTTTGTCAGTACATTGTGGAAGTTGTTCTGGCATGGGCAGAGTCTTCGGTGAGTGAGAGAATTAATTAGGTGTTGTCATTTAGGAGATTAGAATGAGTCTGTGGGAACTGACAACGTCTGTGAGGGGGTTATGTAGATGCTGAAGAAGGTGGGGCTGAAGGATGACCCTTGGGGTATGCTGCAGGTGAGGTTCTTGTGGCAGCGGTGAAGGGAGACTGTCGGATGCTCTGTGTGCATCCTGTGAGTAAGGAGGCGATCCATCTGAGGGTGTTCTGGAGGCCTATGCTGCCAAGTCTGTTGAATAGGGTGTGGTGGGAGATGTTGTCAAATGCCGCTGAGAGGTTGAGAAGGATCGGGAGCACCATTGCTTCGTGGTTGAATGTTTTGAAGTCATCTGGGGAAGTGATCAGTGCGGTTTCAGTGCTGCGATTGGAGCAGAATCCTGACTGTGAGATGTCGAGTAGGTGGTTGTATTCTAGGTGTTTAGTGAGTTATTGGTGGATGGTCTTCTTGAGTACTTTTGCTGGGTATGGGAGTGTGGAGATCGGTCAGTAATTCTTGAGGTCACTGGGGTTGGCGGAGAGTTTGTTTAGGACAGGTTTCACTTCGGTGTGTTTCCAACTGTCCGAGAAAGTTGCAGTGGAGATGGAGGTGTTGAGGATGCTGGTGAGTTCTGAGCGGATTGAGTTGGTTCCAAGGTTGAAGAGATGATGGGGGCAGGGGTCAGTGAGCACCCCGGAGGGAATGGATGATATGATGGCTGTTGTGGTCAGGTTGGTGAGCGGCAACCAGGTTGTGATCATTCGGCCTGTGTTCACTGGTTGACTGAGGTTGTCGAGGCTGAGAGAGCTGGGTTGGGGGTCGAAGGTGTTGTAGGTGGTGCCGATCTTGCTGTGGAAGTAGTCAGAGAAGGTGTCATAGAGTTTCTGGGAGGGGTGGATGTTGTTTTCTATGTCTGTTGGGTTGGAGAATTCCTTGACCTTCTTGAAAAGCTCCTTCATGTGGTTGGCTGCGGTATTAATGTGGGCAGAGATGCTGCTCTCATGGTTTCTTTGATACGCCGGTGGTAGTTGTTGAGGGCTGCCTTGTGAGCAGCTCTGTTGGAGGGGTCTTTGGTGATGCGCCACTACTTCTCAAGTCTATAACATTGACACTTGGGGATTCTCAGCTCTGGGGTGGACCTGGCTGGATTGTTTGGCAGTCGTGTTGACTTTGGCTGGTTTAAACGGGGCAACTCTGTCAGCGCATTTGGTAATCCAGGTGGTGAATTTCTGGACAGCCTGGTTGAGGTCTACTGATGTTTTGGGTTGGGTGGAGCTGAGAGCCTGTGTCCACTAGGTCTCGTTTACTTTGCCCCATCTGCAGTGGTGAAGATTGTAGTGCTTGGTGCTGGTGTTCTGTGTGTCGGTGATTGTGAAGTGGACAATGGCATTATCTGTCCAGGCAAGTTCTGTGACGTGGGTGAATTCGATTCTGTTGCTGGTGGAGAAGATGGTGTTGAGGGTGTGGCCAGCTTTGTGCCCGGGTTCAGTGACCAGTTGGGCGAGTCCAATGTTGTTTAGGTTCTTGAGAAAGGTGGTGCAGTTGGCATCATTGGGGTAATTGACGCGGAAGTTAAGATAGCTGAGTAGGACATACTGGTGAGAGTCTACAGCTGGGGGGGTAATGAGGTTGGAGATGGCGTTGCAAAATGCTGGCCATGGTCCCGGGGGACTGAAGGCAAGGGTGTCTCTTATCGTGGTCTAGGCATTGGTCTGTAGTCAAAAGTTGAGATGTTTCATGAGTGGTGTAGGATCGTCGTTGGTGGTAAAGCAGCGGATCGTTTCCTCAAAGATGATGGCAATGCCCCCTCCGTTCTTGTTGGTGTGGTCCCGGTGAATCATCTTGTAGCATTTGGGGTGGCAGTGGCAATGTTGGGGTTTGAGGAGGGGTTGAGCCACGTTTCGGTGATGAAGGTTTCCCATATTTCCATGGCGTGTGTAGGAAGGTGGAATCTGACAAATGGTTGCCCCCAACTTTTTGCCTGGTATTTGAGTGGTTTTTGACTAGTCTGGCTGGGATCCTGCTATCCAGGACCCCAGCCTATCTGCTTTCTCCCTAAAACTAATGTGAAGTACCCTAGGTACAAACTAATTGGATGCTGAGGATGCCCTGACAGTCCCTTGTAGATGGTACCCTAGGTACCCAGGGCATGGGTCCCTCAGTAGGCCTACCAGGGCTGCAGCACTTATTGTGCCACCCTGGGACAGCCATACAAACTGACACCACCAGACCACTACTATAGTCTGGGTAAGGTGGTGCTAGCACCCCTTACAGGGATATAGGTACCCTAATTCCCACCCCATTACAGCACATATACTCTCATAGGTCACCCCTATAGCAGGCCTTGGTAATCCTACAAGGCAGGGTGCTGAGGTATGTGTGAGGGGGGACCCCTACGTGAGTAGGGCCTCTCAGCAACCTTGGTACAATCATTGCTGGGTTGTTTGTAGTGTAGCCATACCATATACTCTTAACCGCATTATAAGTCTATCGCGATAACGCGATAACTTGAGAATGGCTACACAGAGGCTTATCGTGTTTGATGTCAAACATGTAGGAATCATACCCCCAGTCCAGCCATGGGCATGAGGGTACGATTCCCCCCTGCTAGAGGGGCGATATGGGAAAAGCGGTAGAATTTGGACACCAATTTAAAAGTGCACAAGTAACACAAAATGGCTACTGCCCGCCACCTACACAACCCTGGCTGGCTGTTGCTGGGGAAAACCCCAGCCTCGCCAGCTGGACAATAGGGCTCCTGTGGCAGGGAGGTGCTAGCATCTCTCCAGACAGGATAATGTGGATTGGAACAGGGTGGGTGCACCAAATGTTCTTTCAGAGTTGCACGTAGGCAGCTGCAGAGACCTCATTCTGCATACACCGCTTGGAACCGGTTCAGGGGCATCCTGCCCCTCGCCCAGGCGGGAAACACACAAAGGGGAGAGGGTGTAGCCACCCTTTCCCGCCTCACCTCTCATTGGTGGACACTACTCTGGACACTCCCCTAATCTTGGGGATAAAGGTGAATAACGTGGCCCCAGAGCCTCAGATTAATCTTGAACTTTACAGTCTTGACCTTCAACTTGCTGCTGCCCAGCTGACAGAAGAAATCTCCCTTGGGATAAAGGAGTTATCTCCCTGCTTGGCAGGCACCTGAAACACTGCAAGTGACCCAGTTAGAACCTCGCTGCTCCTACGGACTTCGATGACTTCCAGCACCCTTGAGGTGGGTTTCCAGCGCATCCCAGAGGCCAGTGAGTGTGCTCAACGCGTTTGGGCACCGTGGACCGCGTGGGTGCCGAGATCCCCAATACCCCAGGACACCAGCCTCCTCTTGCGTAGCACACGACCCGGACCAGTGGGGAAGTTGTGCTTTGGCCCGTTTTTGAGGCAACCACTCTACAGCAATTGTGCCAAAGACCAGCACCCTAGCCCCCTCCGGTGGCCCTGGGTGCCCTTTTATGCACTCCAAATTGCCACCTCCCGCGGTCCCTTGTCTCTCAACTTGTGGGCCCTAGCAGAGGTCTATTTCAAGAATCAAGAGTTCCCCTGGTTGCTCCAGGCCGGCTCTACAGTCTCTTTGAAGGAGACCTCTCCCAGACCTCGTGGGTCTGCACTGTAGCAGATTTGTTTATCTTTCGTGGGTTGCGGTTGCCAAGGCTTAGTGGATCCAATCCGGACACTAACACCGCAGCGACCCTCATCCAACGTAGGACAGTCGCTCACCAGAAGCTGGCCTTCCTTGAAGCCTCCTGGAGCTCGTGGCTGCAGATCCAAGCTACACCACTTTCCACCTGAAGCACCTGACATCGAAGGGCTCTTTGCTTTGAGCCTCCTGGTCACTTTGCCGTGACCCAGACTCTGTCCCCTCTGCTTTCAGGTTCTTCTCTACAATCTTCACATCTTTGATCTTCACAGAATCATCAACGCTTTTGGCTAGCAGAACTTTTGACTATTTTCCCATTGAAAATCAGCCCGCGACCCGACAGCAGAAACGACCTATGCACCCGGCTTCCCTGGGGCAGGTAACAGTGGTACCTCGGTACTCTCGTGGTAGTGGGCTCCTCAAAAGCTTAAGTCTAAAGTTTTAACTTTGTACTCCTGCTAGAAGTATTTTTAAACTGTTTATTTCCAACCGTGACATTCTCCATAGGCTGTAATAGAGATCCCGATAGCAGCTACTTCCACTGCACGCGCCTCCCGTGGGTCCCCTTCCTCATAACCTCGGGTGGATTCTTAAGGGGCCAGCGATCCTAAATGCCATGGGCATTGTCTGTAGAATTGTTGTGGTTCTTATACCACTTTTATAGTATATGGTTTGGTCCCCCCCTGGGGCCCAATGTTAATAGTGCTATTTATTGTGTCTATCAATGCTTGTTTGATATTGTAACTTTGCCACAGCCTCATAAAGAGACTGTGGGATTCTGTCTAGAATAAATACATATATTTTATATATATACCTGTGTGGGCTACTCTTTCATTTGGTCATTCAAGAGGTTATTATTGTAAAACAATAAGCTTAACACTCCTTCAAGACTTAGCCTGAAGGCTGCTCTCCACAGCTACCACTAGGATAGCTTTCTTTAAAGGTTGTCTTAAACCTATCATCAATAAGAGTCGAATTGGACTGGTGCAAGGTGTCCCTATAACTAGGAGACAGCATATGCCAGGCCAACTTCACCCAGCGTGTTTGCGGGCATTGTGCAGAATTGTTCGTAGTAGTTTGGGGTTGTTCGTGGTGTTCTGTGTGAAGGCGGTGCGCGGCCTGGTCTGGGCAGGTGGTCCTGTGGTGCATGAGAAGCGGCAGTGGCAATATGTGAAGAGTTCTTTGGTTGATGGCGGGGAGGATGTGAAGCAGTTGAATCACTTAGTGTTGATTCAGGTGAGGCTAGTAGCTGTGAGGCGAGGCTCTGTGGGGCTCTGCGTTGCTCAGCACCAGTTCTGATTAGGCTTGTAGCTGTGTGGTGAGGCAATGTGGAGCTTCACATTGCTTCACACCCGATTTGGTGAAAACCACAGCTGGGCTGGCAAGGCACCCATATCCCCACTTCCAAAGATCCAAGACTGGCGGGGCACCACTTGGCGTGTTACTAAGGACTCACAGCAAGCAGAATCCAGGTGCAAGGTTCAAGAGAGATGAAGCCTTTTCTGTACCTGAGGCTCTGATTAGAAGACCAACCAATTAGCCCTTGGAGTTACTCTGGTGGTCCTGGGTTCAAGATGCAGGTCCTGTCTTTCTAACTCAGGCAGCAGGGCAGCAGGGTAGCAGTCCTTCTTGCAGCATAGCAGCACAGCCGTCCTTCTTCTAAGTCTTCTACTGGCTCTGATGTGTACTGAAGAGGGTTTGAGGGTCCACTATTTAAACCAGGAGCCCACTTTGAAGTAGTAGAAGCTTCTACTGTCATTCCCCTACAGAGTTGTCTGGAATTTCCTGCCTCCCTGCCCTGGCCCCAGCATATCTGCGAGCACAAAAGCCTAGTGTGTCAGGCTGCCACTCCTCAGGATCTGCACAATGCTAATCAGGGTCACCTCCCAGTAGCACTAATTCTGCTTGCTGTCTTGTCACAGATGTTTGGTATTGCCAGGCGAGGTAAATGTGTTTGGGAGAGAACTGATGAGAAGGAGATCTGGAAATAGAAACAATACTTAGTTAAGTCTTCCAATCTAATATTAGGGATCGTTTCATGCATACCTCAAGTTCTCTTGATTATATCACCTGAAAGGGAGGTTCGTGTTCTCTTACCCTCTTCCAAATTATCTAAGTAGACTTGTGCCTAGTGTGTGATTGTGTCCGTTGTAATAGCAAACCTCAGATTAGTAACATGCACATCTTCCTAATTACGTTCAAGTATACTTCCATGCTTTTACTAATCATGTTAACATCTCAACATACCACAACTTAAGTCTTTAGCCACTCGTAGGGTTCCGTTTACCTTTCACACTATCCCATTATGAAGCGAGATAAAACTCTAGTATGAAGTTGACTAATAAACCAGTTGTCAAATTGTAACTAAACAAAAAGTCAAACTGTTCATGGCTTTTTCTAATTAGTCTTATGTTCCCTAACTACAGTGCAGTGGCATAACGAAACTTGAGTGAGCCTCCCTGCAAAGTACATGGAGGGGGCCCCCCTATTCTCCGCGCCGGTCAAGAGCTCTCAGGCTAGCGACTCACCATACTGCAGGGGCTGCGGGGCTTTTGTTACACCACTGTTACCAATACAGCCGTTGTAAGTAACCCTGGATGGTGGGGTTAATAGTTGGGCTTAGTTTGCTGGCAGTCTATCATAGGTGGTGGTCTATCCACCACAGGGTCCCTGCCATCAGTATGTCGGGAAAGTTTGCCCTATTTTAGGTGGGTTTCCTGATGCAGACTCCTGTCATGATTTACATCGGGCCCACTCATCGTTCAGTTTTGCCAAAAGTGCATCCACTGCTCGTTCTCTTTCACACTTCCTTCCTCCCTCTTGCTTTCTGTCTCTTCCTTTCTATTATTTCTGAGCATCCTATCTTTTCTTCATTCTCATCCCAGCCTTTTTCTTTCTATTCTGTTACTTTTATCTCCAACTTTTTCTCTCCTATCCCGTCAAAATCATTCCACTATGCTTTTCCGATCTCCTGTGCAGTATTTCTCTCCCTTTTACTGCTCTATTTATGCTATCTGCTTTGTCTTTCCTTCGTCCATTTTCTCACCCTTTCCAACCCTACCTCTCTTTTCTCTTTTCCTCTTTTATAGCCCACCCTCTCTTCCTTATCAGCCTTCTAGCTGACCTTGTCCTTATAGCACCTCGTGATTTCTTTCCTGAATACTTTCTCACTGTGTCCCTTGATTAGTGCTTCCAGTGCTTTCTTATCTATCACTATGCTGTTCATCAATCCCGTACAGACCTGGAGCCTGGATCTCTCATCTTGAGCTCTTATTGCCCTTCTTCTTCCTCATACTCTCCCAGAACCCCTAGCCTCAAAGGTTGTATTTGTTTACTTCAGAGTCTTCACTGGTGTCTCTAGAGAGGCTAGATGGTGCCAGTCCCCAGTGCTATTTGTCCTAGCTCCCGTAGTGCCCACCACCACAGCTGCTCAATGTATTGGGTGACGACACAGAGAAAACAGACACTGCACCTTGCCACACACATTAAATTGTCCAACTACCTTTTGCCTCCTTCTTCTGTTCTCCCACTGTAATGTCCCACTGTTCTACCTCGTCGGGTTTTGGATTTAGGTAAGAGTATTTCTTCCTGGATAAATTGATAAAAAGATCTGACCCATAAAAGATCAATGGGTTTTCAAAATATTAAAATTTTAACATTGTTAATATAATGTTGCATCAACGCAAGTAAAATTCAAAGTGGTGAACGTCAATAAGAAGCACTATTTACAAGGACAATAAAGCGAATTAAAAAGTGTTTGGGAAAAAGCCAAGACCTGATTATATCAAGCAGAATAGGATATGCCACCAAATACTTAGATATTTTATAAACAAAGATATTTTAACTGCACCAAGATTGAAGAAAAGTACATTCAGGTTGATTTGTGTAATGGTAAATGTGAGCCTTAAATGTCAAATAATCAATGTATTACAAGTTATCAGTTTGGGAAGTTTAATCCCTCACACTGAGTTGGATTTTAATTATGGAATATGCAGAAGTGTTCCATGAGCCTTAATGAATGAACCTCGATCCCACTGAGCAGTCTGAGAAGGAAGCACTGTTGGGGGATACGGCAGTGGCTGATCAGACCAGTGTGAGCTACGTACACTTAACTAGAGAGTTTCAAACTCTGTGCTCGCAATCCAGCACATCACATATACACTGAACACTGACAACCAACTCACGTAAAGGGAATACTGTTGTCCTCTCCCTTCGGTGTTTCCTTTATCTAATTTTCATCCTGTCTGTCTCCTTTACCAATTGTTTCAGGAGATATCTCTTTCTGCATTATTTCTCTCTCTTTTACAGTCTCAATACTTTTCAGAAGCCTTCTCCCCTTTCCCTTTGTCTTTCAATGACTCTCTCTTTTATCTTTTCGCTCTCTTTGTGGGGTCCCAGTCGCTTCCACCCATTTTCCTATTTGGGATCTTTTTACCCTACATTTATGGAGCTCTTTCTTTCAACAATTTTTATAACCTCCCTCTGGGCTTGTTTCTTTCACCCTTTCTGTCTCCTTGGGGCCCATACTATTTCTACCTGAGGCCCTACTTCATCCATCTTCGATAGATCTGTCGATCTATTTGAAGGGAGTTCTTTCACTCTCTCCTAGGTTGCCTAACATTACCTGTCTCTCTTTGCTCATCTTCTCTTTATCTATCATCTATCCCCTGACACCAGTCCACGCAACCCAATCTACCATCTCTGGCTTCTTTAATTTTCTGTGCACAACATAATTTGATGATGTTCACCAGAAATAGAACGTATTGTTTTTCAGTGATCCTTACAAAACGAAAAATTCATATACTCTCTCGTGGCTTAGCTGCCTTTCTCCCTCATTCTCAAGGATGTCTCGTTTGCTCTTGTGGGTCTCTTTCACTCTTTATGTGACTCCCTGGGTTTCTCAGGCTCCTTTTATACTTTCTCTTTGGGGCTTTCTTTCACCTTTTGATCTTATATTCTTTCATACACCGGAGTGTTTTTTTCCTAAGTGCAAATTAATACATTTTCCATAGCTCTAATCCTGTTTTCTTTCTCACATGCACACATGTGTGCTCTTTAAAGATTACTTTATTCCCCTCTGTTTATATATTCACATCTCGGGGCGCTTTAAGGTTTCTCAGATTTGTGGTCTTATATTTTTGCTGTTACTCTCAAACACTGTAAACTTATTTCACTCTTCTTTGGTCTGCGGAACTCTGATAACGCTCTTCACATCAAGGCACCTCTTATAATAAAGTGTTTCTTTGTTCTGTATTTCTACAGTCTCTGTACACATTTATCAACCTCAAAAAGTTGAGATTAAAATTCATGAACAACAGATCACAAAACATGCCTTCTCTTTTGATCTCACTGTATCTACTCTCTCACTTTCTCCCTCTCTCAAAGTCTTCATCTTCTCTTCTTAGTTCTCTCACCCTTCGTCTCTCTTTTTCTCTCTGCCTCACTTACTCTCATTCTTTCCATTTATCTCCTCATTATTTCACTCCTCCTCTGTTTTACGTTCTGTTTTACCTCCTTCTCTCGTTCTTCACCCCTTATGTTCTGCTTCTTCTGTCGCCTAATTTTTTCTCTGGCTCGTAACATTTGTTTCCCCTCATAGTGTTACACTTCTCAATCATGTTTCCCTTCGCTCATTTTCTTGCTGTGATCGATGCGCTCTCAACTCTAATTTCATCTTCCACTCTGTCCCTTATATTTCTCTCTGAGAGTTCAGTCTTCTTCATGTGTAGAAGTCTCACTTTGCACTTTAGAATGAAACAATAAAAGAAGGTTAGAATCCCATACCGGAGTAATATGTTAAATAACTCCAAGAGCTGCATCACCTCATGGATAGGCAGCATTCTAATATAACACTGCATAGAGGTTTTAACAACATAATGCCATCTGAAAAATTCAAATTGCAGCATTTTTGCCCCTACATTCAAATATGCACAAGGCGGCGCTTTGTGTTCATGGGTCCTTTGCAGTGTTCACCATGGAGAAAGGAACCTTTCTCCAGCACAAGTGCTGTCCCTAAATGGACTGCTGTGAATCTAAGCACATTTATAACATTGTATTTATGAGCTCTGGCATCCCCCCAAAAATGGAAAAGACTTTGCACCCAAGGAGAGACTGTATGTACAGACAACAAACTTTAGTTTAATGTCAAGTAAGTGTCTAATTTTCGAGAACAAGAACAGAAGCACTCACCTTCGTTCACCCTGGAAAATCACTTTGTCTTCCTTAGGTGTGTTTATTTCATCTTTCCACTACTGGTTCATTTTTATAAGTTCTTCTAGCTTTTAGGGGAAAATAAGCATGTAACAATTGAGCGTGGGAGTGGTGAGCTGAGCCCTCTTTAGGGCAGTGCGAGTGGTGCGGCAGCACTTGGCGCTGACCTGGAGAGGGGCAGTACTCAGTAGGGGCGCTGTGCTTAGCAGCTTCTTACGATTTAAAAACACCTGCTGCAGAGTTCCTTGTGCATCAAGCTTTCGGGCAGCAACAAAAATGTCAAGATAACTCTTGTGATTAGTGTTCCTGCTAGAGAGAAAATGATCGAGTTTTGTCTAGTCAGTGGCAATTTTGACTCGTCATAAAGTAATAGAAGGTTAATGTCTGCTGCAAAGAACAGATCTGTATTTTATTAGGCTAGGTGAGTGAATTAGGAAAACCAGCCTTTAACAGGGCTTTAAAACAAATGAAATGTTTGTGAGAGAGGGGCTATGGAGAGGCGAGGGACACTTTTGCTAAATGGTAGTGAGGGCACCCGAGGAGGAGGTCATTGAACAAGGGGTGCCAAAAAAGACTGTAGCACCAGGCACCACCAGAGCTAAAGCCAGCCCTGGTGGTGAGTGACGAACTGAAAGCATTGCATGTGCCGAAAGTGCTTACCCTGCCTTCTCAGCACCTCCTCTAAAGTGTCTTGATTATGAACTGCTCTGTCATTGAATGGGCCACTCACCTATAAAGCATCACAATTCCTGACAAGCAGCCAGGGCACCATTGTGATACAGCTCTCAGAAATAATCTACAAATTAAACCACTGATCATCTCTGATGCCTAGCTGTGGTCGGTCTGTTTTTTTTTCTACCTGCCCTTCCAGTGTCTTTCTACCAGCGAGTGGAAGCAGAGAGGTTGGTGCAGGGCAGATATGAGTAAAACACATCTCTGAGGAGCCAACCAGTAAAATAAATGCAGTCTACACTGGCAAGATGCCCCCCCCTCGCTCCTGAACCCCGGTCCCATTGCACTGACTGCACCACTGATAGCTCTGCCCCTGATTTTGTACCTTCCAATGCTTCCTAGCAGAGTCCTGCAACTGGAGCTGCAAACCTTCTCCTGCCCCAGTCAACACTTTTTTTTTTTCTGAAGTTTTATGTAGTGCGAACTTGACTGAAGGTATCGGGTATCAGAGCGCTTTACATGAGCACCACTTGCATATACATAAGGACACATTCATTTTTGTTAGGCACGGGGAGATTAAGTGATTTGTCCAGAACCACAGAATGTTGAGTGTTGTTGCCGGGACTCGAACCCGGTTCCCCAGATTTGAGGTCGACCGCCCTAGCCCTTCGGTCACATCCTCTCTTATTTATCTGTGATTAATTATCGATTCTGTGTCGGGATGGCCTACCCTGATTATCTTTGATATATGGTTGTCAGGCTGGGTTCCAATCATCTGTGGAGTATTATGTTTTTCCAGTAACTAATGTATTGTCCGCTTCGGAAGAATTAAACAGCATTCTCAAATTTACCGATCTTTCAAGCAGGCATTCGTCAGTTTTTACTTGTAGGAGAGTATCCCAGGCGGTGTGTCCACTCCTTTCAGTATTTTAAATAGTGTGTAATGTTCAGCATTCGCCCATTTCTTTACATCCATAAGCAATACTTCTGTGGAGAGGGCTTCTGAAGCTTTCCACGCCATGGCCATCCTTCTTTTTGCTAGCATAAAGGCCACGTAAATGAATTTGCTTAAGGTTTTTAATTTTTTCACCTTACATGGGGCAAATGTCACCATATGTCAACATGCAAGCAGGAAGAAAATCATGATAATTTAAAGGGTATTAACAGAGTATACATGCCATTTGTCCCTTTGTCAGTTGTTTGGATGATGAATAAATAAAAAAAAAAACACATTTCTTTCGCAAACCGCCGCGAAGGGTCTCTGTATTCCTTACAACCACTGTCCAGATTGATATACAATTCAATGTAGAACAGCAGCAAGTGTGAGATCCTGTAAAAAGAGAAAAAGAATGGAGGATGGATGTACAAAAAAAACCAGAGGAATGGTTACCCAAGTTCCTGAAAGCTTTTGTACCATCCTGTGCTGTCAAACATCCAGGCAGCAGTGCTGCCTCGTTCTGCTCTCTCTGGGGCCTTCAACCCCATCCTTTTTCCGGGCCTGGCTCGTTGCTCTGACTGAAGAGAAACAATGTAACTTGTTACTTTCTTTCTCTTCAGTCCTGGGTCAGCGTGAGGAGCTCAGAGCAGGTTGTACACTGCAGCTGCTTTAGGGCAAACCTCACAGCTCTCTACCGAAGAGCTGAGGGGGCTCCCTTCACCACTGAAGGCAGGGGACCCCCCGCACCGCAGGGGCTGTGGGGGTGTTTGTTACACCCCTGATACAGTGGAATAATTTCCGAAAGCTTTTACCCGGAACCAAACTACTACAATGTGTTAGTTTCTTCAGCACAATCAAAAGCTACATGTTGGGAGCAGATTTATACTCCTTACCTGGGCATGCGACCGAATCCGCTGCACAATTAGGGGGTGAGTCAGCAAATTCTTGTAGGAAATAATCCTCGTGTGAGACTCCAAACAGGAAGACCTCTGTCACTCAAAGCTTTCTGAATAATGAGCACCAGCAGTGGGGCGAGGCAATATTTATAATCGGCCCCTCCCAGGATGACCGACATGATCCTTAAACTCAGGACTCCTGGGACTTGAAGTGCCTTCAGAAAACGGTAAAGAAATAAACTGAGGCAGAACAAAAATAAGGCATAATCTACCAAGCATGTGTGTATTTAGATGGAGCAGTGAGTCTTGAAATAAAGCACAGAACAGTACAGCATACTGGGTATTGTAACAGGTAGCCGCACCACAGACAGGTGCATCATAAAGAATGATACCAGGTAACACCATGTGCATAATAAAACCATATGGCGCCTTGTGAATAATAATGAGTCACTGATCACAGATCACAGATTCCTGCATCTCCTAGTCATAGCCGTGACAGCATTCTCCCACCCCAGGCACTTCTTAGGGCCGGGCTTGAGGGGAAACGGTGATGTAAGTCAAGTACCAGCTCAACGCTGGCTCCCAAGAGTCATTTTCTCAACAAAATTCTTTCCAGGATATCAGCTACTGAAGGTGGCCAACCTGTTTTCTGGAATCCAAATGCCTTTGAACCTCATATTCCGATTAATAATACCGCAGAATAGGCGGAGGTTGTCGATACTTCACATGAGGGGCTGACTTCCGCACCACCATATGAAAGACCAAATGATTCCGAAAAGTAGTGTGTAGTCTCAGTTTGCATGTGACTGGTTTAACTTGTTGAAGAATATCAAACAGACCTATGAACTTTGGGTTAAATAGGCTCTTGTTTTTTAAATGAATATGTTTTTGGGATAACAATACCATATCCCTAGGAACTTAAGCAGGGCATGGTTGGCATGTTCATCAGCAAATCGTTTCTCAGTCCTTTTAGCTGCTTCTAAGGTTTTTCAAATTAGATTTCGTACCTCGTGGATATTTTTCACATGATCAAGAGCTTAGGAGTTCTCTCAGTGTCTATGGGCAATGTCAAAAGTATATTTCAGGGGTGATAACAATAGGTAGCAAAGAACGAGAAAGTTCCAATAGATTTGTGGATAAGATTTTTATAAGCCATTTCTGCTAACCTCAAATGGTCAATCCATGTGTCAGTAGCCTTGGTGACATAGCTGTGAAGATATTGTTACAGATCCTGATTTAAACACTCAGTCTCACATTGAACTGAGGATGATAGTTTGTGGAAAGGTTGACTTAAATTTCTAAAGCCTTACACCAAGATTTCCTGAACCGTGCAGACAATTGCACACCTCAATCAGATAGTGTGGCATCCAGCAGACCAGGGATGCGAATTACATTAAATAACAGCTTTTGAGCCAACTGACTAGCGGAGGTAATTTTTTACAGGGAAGGAAATGGCCTAGTTAAGTTAGACTGTCAATGATACCTAAAATAACACTGTAACACTGATCTTTACGAAGTATCACAACAAAATCAACACTGATGTTCTTCCAAGGCCCTTCTGGAGTTGGCAATGGCTGTAGAAGGCCCTGTGTTTAAGAATGTGCTGCTTTAGTGTGTGAACAGTCTGTGTATTTCTTAATCCTGCTTTAGACATTTTTTCTCAGAGATGGCCACCAAAGTTGTCTCTGGAGCAATTCTATTTCTTTCTCAATTCCTAGACGACCCGCAGTGTTTGCTGTGTAACACCTTAGAAAGGCCTTTTCTCACAACCACTTACTTGGAAGAAATAATTCTGAACCATGAAATAGAAGACCCTGTCGAAGTTTTCAACAAGGATCTGCACTTAACCAGGTGTCCCATGTTCAAGACTGAAACTGTGATTTGACAGAGCTATCTTATGTTATGTTATTTTAATCTTATAAGACACACAGCCACCCAAGGGTTTCCCGGCGCTGCCTGCCAGGAACAGAAGAGGAAAAAGGAAGGGTTCTACATATTAGACATCTAGGTTTTTAAACACTTACGAAAATTCTCATATATAGTTTCGGTCCGAAGTGACATAGGGAGGGAGTTCCACAAAGAGGGACCTAGACAGGAGAAGGACCGACCGCCCATTTGCGACAGTTTGTCCTAGGCACCATAAATGTAGCCTACGTGGCAGAACTTAAAGAACGTGAAGGAAGATAGGGATGAACTAAAGCATTCAAGTATTGGGGTGCCTTACCAAATTTAATTTTAAACATATAGCTCAGGGCTTTGAATGTATTACGATTCTCGACCCTGAGCCAATGAAGATCTCGAAGAGAGCCTGAGATGGAAACTGTTTGAGGAACCTTGCAAAGTAACCGAGCAGCCGCATTCTGCACCAACTGTAATTTACGTAACACGTCCTTGTTGACTCCTAGATACAGAATATTGCCGTAGTCCAGTCTTGAGGTACCAAGAGCTTGGACCACGGTTCGTTGTGTAGACAAAGGCAACATCCAAAATATTTTCCTAAGCCATTTGAGAATAGTAAAGTAAGTCGAAGACACTTTCACCGCTTGTTGCCTCATTGATAACTGGTCATCGAGTATAACGCCTAGGTTTCAAACCAGATGATTAGGCTGGGCAGAGCGCCCATTTCAGGCGGCCAGTGTTGAGGTCCCCACAGGTCTTTATTCTTACCCAGAATCAGCACCTCTGCCTTTTTACCATTGAGTTTAAGCAGGTTGGCTTGCATCCAGTCTGCTATGTTCCTCAGCCCAGACTAAAGAGATGATGATTTAGACACCCTTTCAGCAGAAAGGGAAAAAACAATCTGGGTGTCATCGAAATAGGAAAAAAGAGACAACCCAGCATCTTCAGCAATCGTTGCCAGAGACCTGACATAGATGTTGAATAAAAGAGGGCTAAGGATCAAACCTTGAGGAACCCCATAAGGTGAAAAATGAGTATTGGAACTGGACGTGGGAGAAAAGATCTGGAACATGCAATCATTCAGAAAATCATCAAGCCAGTTGAGTGCTGAACCAGTCACTCCCAGTGATTGCAGAGCTTGCAGTAACATGGTATAGGAAACCGTGTCAAATGGGGCACGTAAATCCAGGAGTATAAGAGCCACAGTGTCCCCAATGTCAACACGGTAACGTATAATTTCTGTGACTCCGAGCTGAGTAGTCCTAGTTGAAAGTCCTGGTCTAAAACCAGTCTGTGAGCCATACAAAAAAATGTTGGATTCAACAAATGACGTCAGTTGGATACAGATATGTTTTTCCAAAAATTTGAAAAAGGCCGGAAGCAAAGAAATGGGCCGCAAATTGGACAATTGCGCGTAGTCGGCATTAGCTTTTTTTAGAAGTGGGAGAACCATTGCGTGCTTCCATGCAGATGAAACCTTTGCTTCCTTTAAGGAAGAATTGAGCAACTCCATAATTAACAAATGAGAGCACTGTTTGAGTTTCTGGAGCACAGTAATGGGAATAGGGTCCCTAGGAGAACCAAATCTAAGGCTGTCCAAAATCCGCCTAAAAGAGTTTCTATCCAGGGGCACCCAAGTTTCTAAATTGCTGATAGGTGCCAAGGACGCACAGACCTGCGGTTCGGTACTCCTAATTGACTGAGGAAGATTCCTGGTTTGCTGTACGTCATTAATCGGCTGAGACTCATTAAGTGCGGAGTATTTTTTTTCAACTTTATTGAGAAAGAACATAGCAAGATCTTCACATTGCGATTCGGTGAGATCCGGGGATTTGGGTTGGCATGCCGCGCCAGACAGTTCTTTGACAAGCTTGAACAACGTCTTAGCGTTATTATGTGCCTTAGAAATGGTAGAGGTCACATGCTCCGCACGTGCAGCTTTACAGAGTAAATGGTAGTCTCTTTTTGCCTTTTTATAGGCTAGTTTGGCGTCTGGAGCGTAGTTCTTTCTCCAGCATCTCTCTGACGCTTTACATTCACTTTTCTCTACTTTTAGACTCTTGGAAAACCAAGGGGCAGGTGGCCGGTGATTATTCACCTTCTTGACAAACGACGGAAGACAAGCATCAATGGAATTAAAGATCCAGTTATGTATGGCATCCACGTCTGCTATAGAAATTGGTCTAGAGATGGGGGCAGTCTTAGATAAGAGCTTTTTAAAAGCCTAAATATCCAGTTTACTCCAATTTCTTGAATTGGATTTAAGACCGAGAGCAATCGAGGCTAGGCTAGATAGATCTTTTTTGACCCGAAAGCCCACCAGGTGTGCAAACAATTATCTGCCTAAATGGCACAAATCACGTTTTGAGGGCTGATGATGGAGTGACAAGGTTTTTCTTCCCATGCAGTTGGTGAATCCTGGCAAGTTAAGGAGTCTGTCTTTCAATTGTCACTTCCAGGTCAGAAGGTTATTACAAAGTCATAATCTGTGAAGAAATAAATCCACCATAGCTGATTTAATGAACAGCAAGTTTCAGTGATCGGAATAAATGGTCACCATATGCTTGACCCCCACAAATAATGTCTCAAGTCCTTAAAGGCTCCTTTTATAGTCAAGAGCTCTTTTGCGACAATTGTATAATTGCATTCTGCATTTAACAACTTTCTTGAGATAAAGGTCACTGGATGAAGCTGGCCTTTTTTCAGATTTCGTTGGGACAAAATGGCCCCTTTTCCACATCCAAAGCATAAGCTTCTATATGAAAAGGTTCTTCCATGTTGTAAGCTAGCACATGAGCCAAAGTAAAGGCTCTTTTCAGAAATAAAAAGCTTTCTTCAGCATTCTGGGTCCAATGAAACAGGATGTTTTTTCATAATAAATGAATTATGAGAGCCACAACATGTACAAAATGGTTAATAAATCTTTGCTAATAGTTTGCAAAGACTAGGAAACTCTGAACATCTTTCACATTCTATGGGGTTGACCAAGACAAAACAGCTAGTACTTTTCATTCCAACATCTTAGGGCCAGAAAGCGCAAGCATTACTCCCAAAAACTCCAGGTGCATGGACATTATACTTACTCAATTTGCAAAACAGATCATGTTTTTCACAGGGCCATCAATATTTAACACGTTTAATATGGGTAGCTTCATCTCCAGAGTATATCAGAATGTAATCTATGTACACAATGACAAAGCAGTCAAGAAATTCTCTTAAAACATCATTCAAAAAGAACTGGGGCCCTATTATATAAAGGGCACACTTTCCCTGTTTCACCCAGAACTCCTTAAAACAGGTGTGCCAGGCACAAACAGGGAAAGTGCCCTCTATTACATGGAAACCCCTGCCCCCATGACAGCTGTGAACTCACGCTGCCCTCAGGGCAGCACATTCCTGTGAAATACAGAGTGGCTGCTTTGTACTTTTAAAGGGGATTAGAGATTACCTTGCAGGCAGGCGGGTGCAGTCAGTGACTAGACCCGCCTGCAAGGGGATGTCTGGGAGGTCCATGGGACCCTCTTCCCCCCCAGAGGGTTGCCATCAGAAGGTGCACTGATAGTGTGCCCCCTTTTAGATGGCCCACTGTCAGTGCACCTCCTGAGAGCCTCTTTGCCTCTGCGCCTGCGTCTGTAATACGACGCGGGTGCAGAGGTAAAGGAATTCCCTCATTTGATTGGGGTCACCCCCATGCAAATGAGGGAATGCCCCTAAAGATAGCACTGGAGCTTTAGGTGCGCCAGCGCTAATGGTATTACAGAAGGGGCCACACAAGCGTCTGCGGCCCCTTCTGTAATACCAAAGTGCCCGAGGGCACGCAAAGTTGGCACGCCTGTTGCGCCCTCGGGACACTTATACCATAAGGCCCCTGGAAGGTTGCTGGGTCATTGCAAAGCCACGGAGTATGACGGTATACTCAAACAGCCCAAACCATGTTTTGAAGACTGTTTTTCACTTGTCTCCTTCCTGCATTCTCACCAAGTGATATGCCCCCCTAATGTCTAACATGGTGTATCTTCTAGCTGTTTTTACATGGTCAAGCAATACAGGAATGATTGAGTAGCGATTCTTGATTGTGTTTTTATTAAGAACCCTGTAGTCAACACAAGCTTGGAGCTCCCCATTGGCCTTGGGGCTGAAGAACAAAGGTGAAGCAGCAGGGAATCGGGATGGTCTAATTAACCCGTTGGCTAGATTTTTGTCTAAATAACTTTGGAGGTGTTGAGTTTCATTGTCAAATTGAACATAAATTCTACAACTGGGGACCACTGCTCCTGGAATAAGATCTAATTGGCAGTCGTAAGACCTATGCAGAGGAAAGACTGCTGCTTGTTCTTCACTAAATACATTGTGAGTTTGGGTATACTGCTCAGGAAGGACAATGTCTTTCTCTGCTGCTGTAGCTATTCTATGAACTATAGTTAAGGCTTGAACAGGCTGAAGGAACTGTGAAAAACAGAATGCCTTACAATGTGAACAAAACTAATTGGATAGTTTTATTTTTACAGTCTACCAACAGGTTGTGCTTGACTAACCAAGGCATTGACAAAATGAATCCATATTGGAGTGCATCTAGGATATTAAACTGCAGTTCCTCCAAATTGCACCCTTGTTCAGTGTTTTTTGAGAATGTCAACGGAAACATATATTCTGTTATGGGACCAGATGTAGGCAGTTTCCCATCGACTGCTTGTACTGACTCAGGGTTCTCTTTTCACAGCCGTGGGATGTCCAATTTCTTTACTAATCCACTGCGCACAAAATTCCCAGTAGCTCTGGAATCTAACATGGTCAATGCACAGTATTGTAGTCTATTTACATCAAAAGTTGTATTTAAGTGAACATGGGCTACCTTATTTCTTACAGGTTCTATTGCCAGAGAAGGGATCAATCAACCAACCAAACCAGCCCACTCCTTCAGGTCTGAGGCTTTCAGTTTTCTGCAGCATCTATCACAGTTATGCCTGCTTTCTTGCTAGTTCCAAATGGACTTTGATTATTGTGTTTATTAGGATACTCTTTCATAAAGTGACACTTTAACTACAATATAAACATTGCCCATTTAGCCTTCATAAACATTTCTATTCTTTTGACAGGGAAGACCTGACAGAACCTATTTCCATTGGCTCAGAACTTGTTTCCACTGCAGGATTATTGTTTTTCCCTTCCTCAAATCCTGGAGGAGACTTTTCAGCTCTTGTCCTGTCACTACTTCTCTTGGACCGTCTATGATCTAGACAGGTAATGTAATGTAATGTAAACAGAATTTCTAAAGCGCACTATCACCCCACGGGTATCCTGGCGCTGACTGACAGTGATTCTTCTACATGCACTTATTTATGCACTGGCTGAAAAGCCTACACTACCTCCTAGGGAAAAGAAAAGTTTTAAGTTTTTTCCTGAACTGAAGGTATTCTTCTACCTGTCTGATATCGGGTGGGAGATTATTCCAGAGATGGGCAGCCGCCCAGCTGAAGGCTCTCCCCCTGAACCTGGAGGTTCTTATTCTGGCGGTACCAACCAGGTGAGCCGCAGAAGAGAGAAGATTACATGATGGAGCGTGCCAGGCAAACTTTTCCGGAAATTGCAGAGGTCCCGATCCATGAAGGGCCTTAAAAACAATACATAGTGATTTAAACTGGATTCTCTGAAATAAAGGGAGCCAGTGCAGATCACTAAGGGCCGCAGATGCAGAGTCGCCTCGGGTCCTTTTTAAAGCCAGCTTGGCGGTGATAGTCTGTATTCTTTGTAATTTCAGAATAAGGAAGATGGCTGAACCAAGGAGCAGGGCGTTGCAGTAGTCCAACTGGCTTAAAATAACACTTCTGACAACAAGTGCCCTAGCTGACAAAGGAAGAATGGGGAGAATTTTCCGCAGAGAGTTTATGAGTGAGGAACAAGTCCCCACTGTCTTGTTCACATGTCTTTCCAGGCTCAACTTATTGTCAAAGACTACGCCTAAATTGCGTACTCCAGCCACTGGCATAGGAGGCGTGTCTGCCTGAATGGGCCAGAAGTTGTCTGGGAGCGGACGGGGGATTTTCTTCACGGTGCAGTGTAAGATTTCTGTCTTCCCACCATTGAACTGCAGAGAGTTATCCATCAACCATCTAGCAGTCTTCTGCATGCATTTATGGAAGTTGGTACGTGAAGTCCACTCTCCGCCTTCTAACGACAAGATGAGCTGCGTGTTGTCAGCATAGTTCACCAGCTTGATGTTATAAGATTTAATAATGGGAATTAGTGGTCTCATATAAATATTAAAAAGGATCGGGCTAATGGATGAACCCTGAGGAACCCCATGCTTGACCGTTCTAAATTTAGTTCGAAAAGGGGGGAGGGACACAGCTTGTTGCCTATTCTCCAGGTATGACTGAAGCCAGTTAAAGGCAGTGCCCTCCAGCCCCAGGTCAGCAAGCCGCCTCAGTAATATTTTATGATTGACCGTGTCGAATGCGGCAGACATATCTAAGAGGATCAGGACGGTCGACTGGCCGCTGTCTGCGACTACTAGGGCTGTCTCCGTCCCATGGCCAGATCTAAAACCAAATTGCACATCTTCCAGTCCCCTGTTGGTTTCCAAAAATTGGGATAAGGTTTTACTGACCATGCGTTCAAGAATTTTTACCGGGTAAGGGAGGAGAAAAATAGGTCTATAATTATTAGGGCATTGAGGGTCGAGGGTGGGTTTTTTCAGCAGAGGTGTCACCATCGCCTGTTTCCGGCAGGAAGGAACTATCCAGCTGTTCAGAGATTGGTTACAGATCTGATGGAGCTGAGGGAGTAGCTCCCTGCCACACTCTTTCCTGACCTTGTGGGGGAGGGGGTCCATCGGGGACACAGATTTAGTACTCATGGCAAGCTTGAAAAACTCTTCTTCCGAATGCATACTAAACTGGCTAAGAGTAGCGAGTTTAGTCTCATGAGTCCCATTCTCTGTATGATAGGCTACTGGTTGTATACATGCCTCAGAAACAGAGTCAAAAGAGTTTTCCTTACTTTCTGATAACCCAATGATTATTTTTGAAATTTTCTCCTCATAGAAAGTGGCTAGGCTTTCGCATAGTTTTTGGGTCATGATGGTTTTGTTTTTTGAACAATCAGGATTGGTCAGTTCATCTACAATCTTAAAAACCCTCCGTGTTTTGTTGGAAGCCTCAAGAATTAAGTTGGCATAAAACTCTGCTTTGGCTTTTAAGATTTCACTTTTATATTTGCTCATAGTAGTCTTCAGAGCATCTTTATTAGCTATATCATAGCCCTTCCTCCATTTCCTTTCTGCCAACTTACAGGTTTTTTAAAGAATTTTTAGCTTCTCATTAAACCAAGGGGCAGAAGGCTTACGTTTAATCTTCAAACTTTTTACCGGAATGGTTGCATCGAGGGCAATAGTGATCTGTTCACAGAATTCCCGATAGTTTGTTTCCAATGATTTGTTTACATCAAACATATTAGTACCAGTAAATATAGGCACAGCTTTGGCAATACCAGGCAATTTACTCCATTCTCTGCCTTGGCAACAGTTAGGCATGGTAGCCTGGTCTAGGTTTTTCCTAAGGATGGTCAGTGTAAAAGTAATGACATAGGGTGAGATTAATCAAATCAGTACATGTCTTTGGTTGTGGGTAAGTTTATGCCAAAATGTCTTTTAATTCTTCGCTTTGTACATGTCAAACATTTTAAATACACCGCAGCCTGTCCTCAGGGCTGTGTAGCACCTACACTAGGGGTGACTTATATGTATTAAAAAGGAATGTTTAGGGCTGGCAAACTGTTTATTTTGTTATTAGTTATGGTATAACTGTATAAGTTCTTAGTTTAAAACTGCACACAAAACTGCAATGACAGGCCTGAGACATGCTTAACAGGGCTACATAAGTGTGTGGCACAATAAGTGCTGCATGCCCACTAGTTCCCCTCAAACAGCAACTACAATTTTTATTATGGGTGTAACAAAAGCAAATTCCGAATTAACCTGTGCTCAACCTTCAGGTAGCTGGCACAAAAGCAGTCAGGCAATGTTTAAAGTATTTATACAGCACACAAACAGTAATCAAGTGAAAACGCAACACAAGAAAAACCCCATTCCAATTTAGAAAAATAGATTAAAATGTAATTCATTGTTTGAGATGAAAATTGCAAAAATCCAATCAGTAGAACTGGAGAGATGCAACTTTAAAGATTTAGGTAAAAATAGTGCTTAAAGCACAAAGCTCTCACTGTGGTTATCTGGTTGCCCAGGCCCGGTATAGAGTCACAAGTTTAGAATGACCGTGATAGACCACGGCCCAGATATAGGGACCTTGTTAGGCCCGCTGAACAAAGTACCTTATATACTTTGCCTTGTCTGCGAGGCATTGCTTTGCGAGGGTTTGTGTTGACCAGCATCTGTTCGGAGGGACTGCGAGAGCCACGGTGGGGAAGGCGATGGGGGGAGTAGACAAACAATGGGATAAGGAAATTAAAATTAAAAAAAAATAAAACCACTTACCTTGCGCTCGCCGCATTGCTCAGTTGGTGATGTGGCAAGTGCAAGGCAAGTGGTTTTATTTGTTCTTTTATTATACTTTCCCTATTCTGTCATCTGTCCACTTCATCCCCCACTGTGCACCCCACCACTGTTACCTGTGCCTGAAGGTACCTCTATTCCCACTGCCAAGGGTCCAAGACTAGAGGAACACCACTTTGAGGAGTTAGGGCTCATAGCAGGTAGAATCCAGGTGGAAGCTTGAAGAGAGTTGGAGCCTTTTCTATCCCTGAGGCTCTGATCAGGAGGCCCTTGGAGTACCTCTGGGTTCAAGATGCATGTCCAGTCCTTCTCCTTCAGGGAGCAGGGCATCAGGCTAGCTTTCCTTTATGTAGCAGAGCAGCACAGCAGTCCTTCTTTTGAGTTTTTTTACAGGTCCAGATGTGTACTGAAGAGTTCGATCTAATGATCTACTATTTATACCTGGTGCTCACTTTAAAGTGGAAGAAGCTTCAGGAGCCCTCCCCCTACAGAGGTGTGTGGAATTCCTGTCTCCCTGCCCCAGACCCAGCTTGTCTAGGGGCACAAAAGACTACTGTGAAACCCTTTGTGATTGTGCTGACGCAGAGCCTTTGAGTTGTGCTAGTGTGGTAGGTGACAACTCTGTACCCTTCTCAAGTCAGAGATGGCTGAGAACCCGTATTCCCCCTTTTTCTCACTGTCCGAGAGTAATACACAGGGAACAACTGCCAGCTACACCTAGTCATGTAACATAGAATACAGCTGATGGCACACAATGGTTAGGATAAGAAAATGCCAAGAATTGTGACTTAATTATACAACTTAACCATTAAAGAGGGTTTTAAATTACAATTCTCAAGAGACCCAGCTTGACCTTCCTACCTGCTCACAATGGAAAGTTATCATTTATTAAATCTGATAAGGTAACCCAATGCTAACCCATGGAAGAGGTAGACCTTGCAGTAGTGGAGAACGACTTTAAGAGTTTTTCACCACCAGGACATGTAAATCTTTAAAGTACATGCCCAACTATTTAAACGCACAGCACCCTGCCCTCTGGGCTGTGTAGGGCCTACCCTACGGATTACTTATATGTCTTAAAAAGGAAGGCCTTGCGAAAGGTTTATTTTGCCAGGTCGAAACGGCACTTTAAAACCACACACTTAGGCTTCAGTGGCAGGCCTGAGACGTGTTAAAATGGCTGCTTAAGTGGGTGGCATTCTCCGTCCTGCAGGCTCACTAGTAGAATATATTTTACAGGCCCTGGGTACATGTAGTACCACTTTACTAGGTACTTCCAGGTATATTAAATATGCTAATTGAGTGTAAACAATTTTAACATGTTTAAAGGAAACTGCTCAAGCTTTTTAGCAGTGGTAAAGTATGCAAAGTCCAAAAAGCAAACTAAAACAGGTTTTGAAAAGAGGAGGGTGAAGGCCGGGATGATCCTACAGAGAGGGCCGAGTCCAACAGTAGAACCTAAATATTGGTACCTGAACAAATTCAATGTTTCAAAAGTGAAACCTATTACGAATAAACTGCTCTTGGGAAAAGAAGCTGTCTTAGAAGATGAGCTTTCCTTGGTTCAAATGATGTACACTTGGGCCAGCTGCATGACGGGATTCACACCAAAGAGAACTCTGCACCTGAGTTAGCTGCAAAGGGTCCAGTTCAGACTGCCAAATGAATGGTCTTAACCAGATCTAAAATGAAGATCAACACAGAAATACTAACAGCAGTACAGACAAAAGGGAGGAGTGAAACACAGCCAGGCTTTCCTCATAAATGCTCCTATACCCTCAATTCAGATAACACTCCTGTGTTTACCGTACCCGGAGTGGGAGATAGGATAATTCCTAATAAGCTGTCTAGATTAACATAATCAAAGCAGTCCATGAGGAGTTGGTGTCTGCTCATGCTGGGATACATTCAACCATAACAATGCTACAGCAACTCTACTGGTGACCATGTTTATGTCTACAGGTCACAGATTATCAGTGGAGGCTCGCAGAGGGAGTGATGCGGGCTGGTGGGGTGGGGCGGGGCGGGGGAGGGGCAGGGCAGGGGGTAGTGGGCTCGGACATACGACCAACAGGAATAAAGTAAGTAATTAAATAAATAAAACAATTTACCTGGCGCTTGCTGCATCACCAACTCGGCGATGCAGCGAGCGCATGGTAAATAGTTTTATTTATTTATTTACTTAATTTACTCATGGCCGTCGTATGTTTGAGTCCACTACCCCTCCCCCGCCCACCGCCCTGTAGCACTCACTCTGTGAGCCGCCACTGCAGATTATGTTCGACAATGTGATGTTTGTGAAAAGATCAAAGCTTCTAGTATTAGAAGACGCAAGCAGACTGCAAACACCATCTCCGACATAATGATTAGCATTTTATATTCGGACCATGTGGGACCAATACATTCTGTTAATCGGTATGAGTACACATTGGTGGCAATTGATTCATGTACTCGATTCCTATGGGTGAGGCCTCAGAGAAATGCAGGTGCTTGAGCAGTCCTAATGAGCTTGCAGTGTTTCATAGCCAAGGAAGCAGTCCATAATCCATACCTTTCATTCAGACAATGGTCCTGCGTTTGCATACAAGGCACACAGAGATTGTATGCCTGCTCTGGTAGTATCTAGGCCATTCAGCAATCTGTTTTGAGAGGTGAGTAATGGGTTAATCAAGGGTGCCAACAGCATGCTTAAAGAAGCCCTGACTGCTAGGGTTCTCAGTTCAGGTCTTTGTTGGCACCATAACCTGTATGTGGTTCAGAGAGCATTAAATAACTTGCTTGGGCAATTATTGGGAGGGTGCTCTCCATACTACTCTTTTGGGTGCCTATGTTGGGGTGTCTGCAGCTGCCACTGGTGAAAAGAAAGTGTCAACAGCTGCTGATGGTTGGGTACCTTAAGTAGGGGATCTAGAATGACAAAGATCCATTATGAGCATGCCTTTGAGCCATCCTACAGACCACCCATTCCAGTTATTGGGAAAAAGGCGAACAAACTGTAATCTTGCCTCCTTTGTCTGCTTCAAAGAAAAACCGACAGGTGTTCTTTGACCATGTTAAAAATCACTAGGTGGCTGATTTTGTACAGCAGACCCTCTTGAACATCAAGAAGGATTCAGAGTAGAGTCTCTCAGAAACTCCCTACTTAGAATGAAATACCCCTGGAAAAGTGCAGTAACATCATTAGTTTGAGTACTCGACCAGGATATTTGAGCTTACTGTGTCTCCAGCTTTAATCAAAGAGTAGATGCCATGGAAGACCCTGATGCTGCAAATTCTAGAGTTCCAAATGTTCCAAGTAACACCATAGTTTATTATGAACCCCACATGAGTCAACATTTACTGAGATAATGCCTTTTCAAGAACTAACTCTTTATGAAAATGAACCTGGGTTCTGCACAGAGTACTTTTCACAACAGTCCTCGGTCACTCTACATCATTGATTTCTTCTTGCTTATCATTGTTTTCATGATAGGTTCCTGATACCAGAGTTGTCCTATTTTTGGATCGCTGCAGGAGTATTTATTTTCATCATGTGGCTGATAATGCTGATTATAGTTCTACTGCTCTTAAATGGACATTACATGCCTGAAAGAACTGTTCCACAGCACACGGTTCGAGAACTTCGACTGCATCTTTATTCCACCAGAGCTCATCAAGATCTCTGTACTGCAAATATTACAGCTTACCCTGTGCCCGAGAGCATAGTTTGATAAAGGGGTTCTTATCATGTCATGGGAACTACTGAGACATTGCAATTGCTATATGTATTGAAAGTTTCAAATAATGATGTGGTTATGCCAGGTTCTATTTCAATTGAGAATGTAAAACGTATGATGTACCACACACAATGAAGATACTTGTTTGCATGCATTTAATTACAAAGATATGCATTGATTTCATCATTATGCACACCATGCATTGCACTAATTACTATGCATTTCACTAGTCATCCAAGAGAAATATATTATTGCACACAGTGGAAGAATTGTGAAGCTCCGACCCTTAATAATTATCCAAATGTCTTAACAAACAGGACAGGTCTCATTGCTTAGCTTTCTATTTTACACAGTATCCACAACAACTCTTGAAGAACCTAATTACAACTATCAAGCTGATTTAGTCAGAGGAATTCAATTAGAATTTGGCCATACAGATATATGTTTATTGGAAGGCAAATATTGATGAGAAAATAATTGGAGGAACCAAATATAGGCACGTTCAAGGTAATGGAGACCTATTCCAAGCATGTATTACACCCAAAGAAATTATTTTTCTTAATTTAACTAAAAAGCAGACTACCTGTCTGGGATTGGACCTATGAAAGACCTTAAAAAGCCACTATACTAAAGGTAGATTGAACACTATTTATCAATTGGCAGCCCCAAATAAACATTTCATATAAATGCTACCATACAGAATAGAACCTATAATTCCTCACAGTTCCTTCCTGAAGATTTAGCCACATGGACGTATGATACCAATACATGCATGCATCATTACCTTTCCAACACCCCTTGCCCAAAAGCTAATTGTCCTGATCCCTAGTATAGCAGACATATGCATATAGTCATTCCTACATGTACTGTGAGTAAGTTGTGCCAATGTTGGTGAGCACATCCCAGTCTTTCGGCTGTGAAAGAGCATTTGTCCCTATTAAAGGAAATATGGACTTTTTTGATTTCCTCTTGGTACAACAACCCACTAGAACTAAACGATTAATACCAACAGGTATACACATCATTTACAATGTACGGAACAAATACTCCAAAAGAGAAGCAGCAGAAATAATTCAACAGATAGATAAAGAAAACATGCTAGTAGTTTTTAGGATTATTGACAATGGCATGCACACACTCCCCAAAAAATGTGTTAATTAAATAACATTATGTCTTCAGCATTCGATCTCCTTGAAGGAGATCTGGGTCTTTTGCAACAATGCCAGGCTCAGTTAAGAGCTATTATTCAATTACACTGGACTTTGAAGACTCTTAGATAAGGTTATGTGCCCTTGCAACTTATAAATGAAACAGCCATATTTGAGCCCCACAAATTAACGTTGATGCATAGAACAGTTGCTAAGAAGGAATCTACCGACACTTTGTTAAGCCATGAGCAAATGGATGGAATGCCTTTTTCTGTTAGCGAAAATCCGCCTGTCATGTGGCTGGTACACGGAGTTATTTATCCACTAATCACAACTTTCCACTTTCATGATAGCCCGAAATATAATCATATAATCATATAATATAATCATTGGAGAGGTGCCAAAAAATGCACTATTCACATCTGTTTCATTTGCAGAAAATTTCCTTTCACCTACATGTGCATAAATGAAGATGACCATGTGTTTATCAGTGGTTCCAGCTGCAGACATCCTCTAGGTCACTCACTACTGTGAGATTCAATATCTTTACCTGGAATGTGTAAACCATGGATCCCTGGGTTGAACTGTGTCTTATCAGTAACTCCCACTTTGTCCATCCCCACACACCACGCACTTTTAAATAATAATGGCTCTTCTTTAATGTTAACCAACATCAGCTGCTGTTGGTTGGAACCCAGACAAATTTATGTGATTACGGTTTCTAAAACAATATAGTGTTGTGGAAGAACTTTGTACCCACCACCTCAATAGGTAATCAAAGGTGTTCCTTAGCCTAGAATTGCTATGAAAGACATGCTTTGCGATAAAATTAGTAAACGTGTTGCAGTTGTACCTTAAAAAGAAGACCCTTTCACTTCTGCGCCAGCAAACTATGGGCCAGATGTACGACCTATTTTTGCATGCGCAAATGGGTTTGCGACCCGTTTGTGCATGCAAAAATACCAATGGGTCATGTACAAATCCTATTTAGCGAGTTGCAATTTATTTGCGACTCTCCACATAGGATTTGCGACTCGCTATTAGGAAGGGGCCGCCCAAGGGCGTCCCTTCCTAATAGTGACTTGCTACCCTATGTAAGAATGTTCTGAGACAGCAATTGCAGTCGCAAAACACTCACAATGTACCGCTTTCTTCAAGAGGGTGGTAAAGCACTCGCAAAAGGGAAGGGGTCCCTAAGGGACCCCTTCCCATTTATGAATGCAGGAGAAAATATTTTTTAGGGGTAGGCAGTGGTCCTAGGGACCACAACCTGCCCTTAAAAAATGAAACAAAACCGTTTCATTTTTCTTTTTTTGAATGCATCCTGTTTTTCTTTAAGGAAAACTGGCTGCATTAAAAAAAACTGCTTTATTCAAAAGCAGTCCCAGACATGGAGGTCTGCTGAGCCCAGTAGGCCACCATACCTGGGAGGGCCAGCAATTCCCAATGGTGTCGCAAATTGCGAGTGCCTCAGAAATGTTGAGAAGGCATGCAATTTGGGACCCCATTGGGAATCACAAACAGTGTCTCTGACACTGTTGTAGATTGGCATTAGCGACTCGCAAATTGCAACTCGCAATTTTTCACAATTTGCGAGTCGCTAATGCCAAAGGTCGTACACCTGGCCCTACGTTTACTTTTATTTCTCCTTGTTTTTCCTTTTTCTATGTAAACTGTACTCCAGCACACATAGAAAGAGGAAAACCTCTTATGATTGTTTTTGTGCGGGAAGGTTTCCGTTCCTGCACAAAAACAATCATCTAGCGACACCGGCACCCTTGCAAAATGGTGTAAAGATGCCTGTGTCGGCGCATGGCAGCCCATTGTGCACCAGTGCAGGGGAAAAGGACAGGAATGCGCCATATCTGATAGATACTGCACATTCCTGCCCTTTTCTTTTGCAATAGGGCAGCACAGCAGGAAGGCCTCTGAGGCTGCCCTAAGGTAAAATCTTGTAAATAAGGCACATTCCATTTATTGGTTTTATTTGGGTTATTCTTACTAAATAGAGTCTGTAGAATGATGACATCCTTATGCACTTGACTCAATTACTTCGTATTCAGACGTACAAGCTTGGGATGTCGTGAAGATCACAAAGTCAGACTCCATTACGAGCATGTTGTTAGCGGCTCTACCTTTGGCTCATCTACTGCATTTCATCATCTTTCGCAGGACTTGCAAAAGTGTCTGTTCAACCACACAATGATTTGCTAACACCTAAGGCGACACAAGTCTGCTACAAGTTCGCTGATATCTACATTTCATGGCATAACAGAAAAGTGCACAATAAACACGTAAAGTTAATTGAAATATCTTCCTCATGCTGGTTCATATGGGTTATGCTTTTGACTAAGTGGAATGTCCCCTATTGTAGGCTAAAAGTTATTCGTCACCCCTATAAAAACCCTATGAATTGCACACTGGTTCAGAGAGGTCTTGGTCCCATGTTATTGCAAGAGGTTCTGTCAGACTACCAGTCTGCTGCAGCATCAATTCCTAGGCTGAGAGCCGATCCAGAGGAGAGAGTAGAGGAGCAGGGCCCAGCTGCTGTGTGTTTTCCAAGGGAACACTCCCTCCCAGCCAAACACTGATAACCACAGCTTCTCCAGTGTGCTGAAACCTTTGAAGCAAGTTAGTTACTCCGTGCTCTCATAATGTACTGCATAGAAGTAGTCTTTCAGGTGTTAGTCTGCTAGGAACATTCCAATCATTTTAGAAATGTTCATATTATTCGCACTTTTAGTGAAATTCATCAATGATGTTCTAATTTAATTCTGTGTGGTTATTGTTTATGTACAAAGCAATAGAATGAGAGTGTTGAAATAAACAATTTTAAATTGATAGTGTATTTTCTTAGTGCAGTACTTGGATGTGCTATTCTAAAGAATGAAATTTGATTTGAATTGCCACTGCATCCTTGAACCCTTTACAGGACTGTTAGTAACCAGAAAGCACAGACACTACGTCAGCAAGTATGTGAAGTGGGATTGTGTGGGGTTACAATAACCTGAATTTTCACGCTCAAGCACTGGTGCACTGAACTAAATTCAGGCACTTGTGGGTGGGTAGGTTAAACATTGTAGAACTAGGCCATAGCCCTAGTTTACAAACACTAACAATGGATATCTCATCTGCCATTCAATTGATATTGACAACTTAGAAGGTTTGACCAATGAAAAATGATTACACAGTAGAATACAACTGATTTAAAAACACATAGCTGTAGTGAAGATAGCCGCACTCCAATTTAGTACCTCATTAACTCACAGAACTATATTTGGTGCAAAACCACTTGAATACAGCTACAACACTCTCCTACGCTGAGCACAGAATAATTCATTGTGACATATATCTGAAGTTGGAGTGCCCTCTTGGCACATAGAAAGTAGTCTGTGTCATAGTAAACATTAAAGTGTTAGCAACATTAATCATCTGTAATTCAGTCAACATGTTTCATCCCACGTCAGGAACTTCTTCATGACAGTTGTGTCCTAGTTGTTTTGTTTATCTTATTACATCAATCTATTTGTATTATCAAACCATTCATAGATTATTTAAGGAGGATATTACAAGATCACATCCTTCAACCAATTGAGGCATCCTATAGTTGACTCTGGTTGTAACAGAAGCTATACATCTTTCTAATGCCTTATACATCAATGCGTTTGTACGTGCATTCATCATCGGCCATGGCGCAGTGCAGATGCAGAAAATATGCTAACATGAGTCAAAACACGTTGGTTTATGTATAGATGATTAGTGTTGCTGCCAGTCTAATGTTTACAGTGAAACCTACAGACCTTGCTCATGACTACTACTACCATTACACTGCTTTATATGTGTCATGAGTACATCCCAGCTTTAGATATATTTGAGACTGTACAATATTCAAAGTACAATACTAACCAGCTTGGTAAGGGGGCATCTGGAAGAACAGCTATTCCTTTCTAAGCTAGAAAGAATTGCTGTTGTAATCAAGAACATGGTAGGAAAGCAGTAAGAGGAAGAGGTAAGCACAACAGGACTCATTCACAAGCCCCTTGCGCCACCACTGTGTCACTTTTTTATGACTCAATGGCGGTGCAATCAGTGTGTTGACACTGTGTCATATCTACAAACTGATACATTGGGTCCAATGCATCAGATTATAGAGCCCTGCGTCACATTGTACCTGCGCCCGGTAAAATGTATGCAGGGTGCATGTTTCCACACAAAAAAAGCCATGTAGAACTGTCAAAGTGAAATTTACAACATTTACAATATTTCACTCGGTCACCTGCTCAGACCAGGCGTAAGGAATGATGCTGGGCTTTTACAATGGGACTTGCCTTTGTGTTCTGACGCATTACTGGAGTTGAGTCAGTTTTACAACCAACTTCAGCGATGCGTCACTTTTGCACCAACAGATGTGTTAGAATTCCTGATGCATCTGTTCCTTGCGCCATGGAGCCCTGCATTTGGCGCAGGCACAAGAAAACCGACGCATAGAAGTTGATGTGTCAGTTTCTTGTAAATTAGGCCCCACATTTGTTAGAGAAAATGCACAATGATTACCTATAATGTGCCATCCTCTACTGATGGACTTTGGAGAAACAGATGTCACCCTTTTCCATAAATAATGGTGTTGGAACTGGCACTTTCTGGTTGGCTCAGGTGATGCCCTATCCAGGCAGAACCTACCACTCCCATCAGGCGTAGGTGATTACACTCACTGTATAACCTGTGCTCACCCTTGCGTTGCTTGGCATTGAGCATTCAGGCTTATCACAGAGGCAATGTGTAAAGCATTGGCACAGCACTGACTCACAATAAATACACTGAGCATCACAAAAGATACTCTACACGTGATGTATGTAAGTAACATTTGTATTCAACACACATGATAATCAACACAACATGAACATCATGTATTTCTGGGCATAAATCACACTCAGAAATAATACTAGCAGGACTAGGCCCAACCATATTGAAATGACATCAGTAGTATGCACACTTGGGAAATATCCTATTCTATCCCCCCCCCCCAGCACACTTAATTGGTGCAACACAATGTCAAACCTAGGCCCACCCTGGCAATTCTTATAATTCAATACCACACAGTTATAGAGTGCACACCCAGGTCACAACAATAGCAGAAATGTGTACATACAAAGGATTATGACACTTTTAAGCAGCACCGTGGGTCGAGGCTGCATGTGTAAAATCAATGTCAAACGTATTGTTCTTCTGGCAAGAAATCAACATGTAAGGCAACAATGCTGGCCAGTGGCATTAATCACAGGCGGTCTTCAGAATGTCGCTCCCACACACACATGCACACACACACACACACGCGCACACACACACGCACACACACACTCTCTAACTCAGCACCATTACACGGTGCAATGGATATCAGGCAGGTCAATACAGAACGCACTCGCACACATACATACACAGCGCCGTAATGCGGTGCAAGTGATATCCTTCAGGTCAATTGATAGCACACTACAGACCCTGGATCCCAAGCCACCCTCCACTCACCAACTCACCTGACTACCTTATCCCAACAGATTGGAGATAACCAGCCTTCCCCCCGGATACTAGGCCGCACACAGCCAATTCGAATTTTACACAATGAAGAGTTGCAAGCTTAGTATTTACCTGGAAATGAGGCATAAAGTCTGGTGCGCATCTCTCCAAGTCGCACCAAACACTTCCGATCACACATAACACCAAATTACAAATTCTGTACCTCCCTGGAAATGATACACAACGTCCGGTGCATGTTGATACGGGTCACACCAGACAATACTGGTCACACACACAAGCGCAAATTCAGCAGTGACACATGAGGTAGAATGAGACACTACTACGAATATGCCCTCACTTCCGAGGGTTGCAACCTGTGAATCAAATACTGCACACAATGAGCATGCAGTTGGTGCATCGCACAAGAGCGATGCAGCATGATTGACGAAGTGGGCCATGTGGGATCCCGCAACTGGTGATATCACTTACCACCAACAAGACGCTTATGCGTGCTGAGGTCCCCACGATGCAAGGTCCCAACACCTTAGATGTGGGAAATGCTTTTCGGGCTCCACGAAAGGCAATCCGGTCTCCAGGCACCAATCTTATTTCCTCTCTCACACAGTACTACCAGTTGGGATTCAGCGGACAAAGTGGGCACTTAAGAGGGCACTGCTCTCCAGGTGTCACAAGTAAATGGTGTGGGTCCCTTGTGGGGGGTCTTTAATGTCCCTGAGACCTCCACAAGAGAACAGGGAGCAAGCCAACAAGCCCTTGGAGAGCACTCTTCAGGGTGCCACACAGCAGCAGGTAGTCAGCCCAGGCCAGCCTTTATTTAGGAAGGGTGCACGGTCCCTTCCAATGACAGTAATCCTCCTTCTGCACATCAGATTCCTCTGGCAGTGTGCGCCACGTAGTACCAGGTTCTCCATTGACTCAAGACTGAAAGCCTGCAACTATCAAGGTAAGTCATCACCAACTGTTGGTCAGGGTCACCACAAAGCTGGCAATGCCATCACGCCAGTCCCCATCAAAAGCGTCAAACACTACTATCTCGAGTAACGATGGTCTGGAGTCCTACACCATTGCGAAATCAGCCAACAAGAAGACCCAGCAACTAACTGCTAACCTGGCTTACACCTGAACTGCGGCAGCGAGAGCATGTCTTGACCACGACTCATCCACCCCTGAGGTTTGTGCGAGCGACTGGGTACTGGCTCCTCGGTGGTCTTGCAGCTGCCCCACGTCGGCTCACATGCAGCCCCAGCGCAGCTCACAAGCAGTACTGTGGCAAACCCGTCAAAGGGCCTCGAACAGACGGGAGAGTTGGACGAGACATTGCCCCACCGACAGGTTACCAGATACAGCACAATAGCCTAACAGAGACTTCAGTCGATCCAGCAACACTTTGTGTACTTTCACCATGAACTCCAACCATGCTCTTGACAGACCCCGTTTAATGAACTGTTAGTACCTACCATCCTCAACGTAAGTGAAAGGGAGCCACCTCAAACCAAGAGACATGTTTCCACCGGCATGGTACGAGAGGAAGCTGACGTCTTCAAGCCAGTGTTCGTGTCCTGACCCACTCAGGTTAAATATGAGTGCCAGCCGAGATCGCCCTGCTGCAGTCCGAGTCACCAGCCCCTGTCTGCTGTCTTCCTGCTGCCTGACACGAGAAGCTGATGGACCCTGTGGTGTATAGTTAATTGTTGTTTACCCCGACAGGTTGGACTAGTGATTGTTTTGTTTTCATTACAAATTGGGAGGAATGTTGTGTCCTGCTGGACATTTTCTAGTGTCTCAGCAGACACAGAGTTTGTTAAACACTCCCTTGGAGGAGTGGGCACACATGCATTCCACACCCATCCATCACAGGCGCCACGAGTGACGTGAGCCTGTTAATAAAAGGGCCCGGGTGCACATGCTCGTGGCCAGTTCCAGTACCACCACTCACTGTGTCTGTGTCATCATTACATAGTTATGTGGGCACATATTTATTGTTTATGTGCAGGAAGGGGGACCTTCCTGCACATAAACAATCATAGGCAATTTGCTGTTTCTAATGGAAACAGCAAAAGCGAGGAGAAATAAAGCATTTCTCCTAGTTTCGCCTGTTTAAGACCAGGTTTTCCCAGGTCTTTATTTGACGCTGCCTCCTATTTATGCTGCCCTTTTAAATAGGTGGCAGCATCAAAATCAATGGGTGTTGCTAACGCCCACCGCAACACCCACTTCCCACCCCTTTCACGCTAAGCATAGCGTGAAAGGGGGCATTATGTACGAGGCAGTGTTAAGCCACGCTGCCTTGTAAATAAAGCGAGGCCCCTATCGCCATCACAACGTCGCTGAAAGTGACGCTGCGATGGCGATAAGGGCCTCACCTTATTTACAAGGCAAGCTTGTAAATACACCCCAGAGTTTGAGTAATTTCTCATAATTTTGCACAAGCTTTGCAATCTTTCATGAAACTTCTTAAACACAACTTAGGGGGTTTCGTTCACCTCCATTAAAAACATTTTTTTTAGTTCTACTCTAAAAAGCAAAGCTGATGACTTTCTCAAAGTTTGTCTCACTAGTTTGTGAAAACGTCTCTATACAAACACCATCTGCCTAACAAAATGATGTGTCCGTCTGTAACGCAACTGGTGCTACATAAAATGTATCCCTTCCCCCAAAAAATTATGATAATACATTGCACTAGTCTAGTTATAGTTACATATGAAATTAAAATGAAAACTTAAAACAATGCCTACTCAAACAAAAGTAGGGAATCATCAACTATTTCCTGTACCTGTTGAAAATGTGAATTTCATGACAGGATCGGGCATAGATGAGTTAGCCTCTGAGATTGTCGCTCAAGGCATGCGGAGAGAAACCCTGTAAGTAAATAGCAAGCTTGCCGATGGTCGGTCCCTTGAGAAATATTGAGGATGCGCCTCTGTTCAGCAGGGAGAATACATTATCTGCGTTCAGTGCGCGCGCTGGCAGAGAACGTCGGAGCGTACGTACTGAACCCTGACAGGCACGTCAGTCGAGTGTTCAATACGCTAGGCTTGGTTTCCAGCGTCATGCTGGGCTGCGCGCACCTGAGGTACAGCTACGGGCGTCTTATGGTCTCAGCGATTTATTTTCAGGACATTTACAAACAGATCACCCACGGAGGCAGGGCCAATGCCGAGACAATCCAATTACCACGTTATTGTTACAGAATGGCCTGTTAATTTTTGCTATAAAATGCAGGTGATCAACCAATTCGGGTCGAGACTTAGCAGCTAGAACTCCCGACTATGGCGCTATGCGGCAAGGTTCGAATAACGGCCTCGGCTCACGATCCTGTGATTCTGTGCACATCACTTAAGGGGCATATTTACAATCCACCAGAGCATCACTTTTTTTGATGCTGGGGGGGCGGGGCGTAGTGCCATTTCCAATATTTACAAGGTGGGCGGTAAAGCACTTAGTAAAGCTTAATGCATGCAGTGGGTGCTGCTGTGGGCGTTCCACCGCAACACCCATTGCTTTTTGATGCTGCCCCAGATGTACGATGAGGTGTAAATCTGTGGCAGTGACAAAAACTAACGACCTGCAAGAGCAGGCGTTAGAATGGCACACAAGGAGAAATGCTTTTATTTTTCCTCGTTTTTGCTGCAGCACATATAGGGGCATATCAGCAACACCCGGCGATAATTATCGCTCAGCACTCTTAGCGTGAGGATAATTATCGCCGGGTAACATGGATTTTTATCGCTGAGATAGCGTGCTATTAGCAACGCTTATCTCCTCAGCGATAAAAATCCTCACGCTAACTGCCTAACGTGAGATTATCGCTGGAAACCCAGCGATAATCTCACGTAGTGTGGCGTTAGCTTGCTGATAGGGACTCACAAACGGAGCCATGATATCCACCTTCCATAGGATATCATGGCTAAGTCAGTCCTGAAGCAGGCGTAAGGAAAGTAGCGATAACAGGGGTTATCGCTACTTTTCCTGACACTATGCTTCATAGCGTGGGTCTTGATGATAGGAGAAATGTCGCTTAGCGACATTTCTCCTGTCATGTTAGGTCAGGAACGCCCACTTTGCATCTCATTAGAGATGCAAAGCTGGGCGTTAGGAATCCCCACGCTAAAGCAAGGCTTCACGCGTTAGCGTGGCCTTGCTAATTAGGCAATAAAATTATCGCAGCTTTTCGGCTGAAAACGGCCGCAAAAGCGGCGATAATTTTTTATCGCCAGCTTGTAAATATGCCCCATAAAATGTAACAAATAGCCATTATGGATTCTTTATGTGAAAGAAGTGACACCTTCCTGGACATAAACAATCATTTCCTGCAACACAGGCATCCTTTATAGTGCAAGGTGTCTGCGTTAGCGCTAAGCAGCAAATTTTTGCGGTAGAGATAGGGAAATCACAGGGGTGCACCGTATTGTAGTAAATATGGTGCATCACTGCATTTTGAAAGTGTCGAAGCGAGGCACTGCCAAATTTGGTGTTGCTCCACGCTCCAACATTTTCTTGTAAATATGCCCCTTAATCTCTGCATTTCGAAAAGCGATTGTGTAAAATGTTTTTGCTGTGTTAAAACATCTAGGTCTAGCTATAGAGTGCTCTAAATCCGTTGGGCAGAGTTTGCCTTATACATAAAACTTAAAAGGTATTTTTCCTCTTCCTAACAGAGCAGCTTTCCTGCTGTAAAGTCTGCGACTATACGATAATGTACAATTACTGATGTCCTTAGAGTTTGGGGCGTCGGATTTTCCATTTACCATCAAAGTGGATTTTCCTCATTTGCCAAGCAGGCAGTTGGAAATCTGCCACTTCTCTCTTTAGGCAGCAAAGGTGTCTCCACCGCAGGATGACCCACTTTGGTGTAGAAATATTTTTGAGGACAATCTACCAGTGTTCATTAATGCTGGTGGAATTTTTTGCCAGCAAATGAGGTCACTGGTAATGTCCTAACCTTTTGGGGTACATTGTTAATGTGTAAATATATGCCACTAACTTGCTGCTAATTTTTCGCCAGTATTCCAGACACACTATGCTCGCGGTTCCATGAAAGTCCTCACCCATTAACTCCACCGAAATTAGTGGTGAACCAGTCACAATAGAGCGGACGGCTGAACCCCAACCTTACGTGGCAGACTTAACTCAGATCTTTACAAGACTTGTGCCAAAGACAGAGGCGCCTTTGCAACCTGGAATACCTTAAAAGGGAGGTTATACTCTGTTGTTTTTTATGTAAGGATGGTGTATAGGATGCAAATAATTCCGAATAAAATCCTATTGTTTTTGGCATCTGAACAGGTTTGCCCATTTTCTTTTAGCCTAACATTTTGATACCTTAATACAAGACTTCTGGCTCTCTAGTAAGTGAAACTCATCACACTGTTGGCACACTATTAAATATGTTTGCGTTTCCTTAATGTCACCTTCAAGTTGTTCCTTTCCCTTGCCTGCTTCTGTTTCCGTAGTAAGGCCCTGATTACGAGTTTGGCGGTCCAACCCCCCAACCGGCGCAGCTTCCAGGACATCACAGCGCTGGCGATCTCTCTCCCGCCCACAGTATTACGAGTTGTGCTGTCTGAAATGCTGACTGCGCCCACAGCTCTCTTCCTGTAGGTTCTGCGGTGGTCTGCAATGTTAGCATTGTTTCCTCTGATTTCAGGTCTGCAGTGTACCCGCTGAGCCTATTACGACTCCACAGTCGTACTAGCAGTCTCCCAGCTGCCGACCACTGTGGTGCCCACTCAAAAAAAACACCCCAACACTGATAATTGGAAGGATTATAAACTAAACAGCTGCTGTGGTTTGACCAAGTGGACACGCCTACAAAGAACACCTTAAAAATCACCCCGTCCCTGACCAGTATTCTTTGCTTCTCAACTGCAGCCGACAAGACAGGCACCACCGTTTTGTGCATTTTGAGATAAGGCAGCTCTTTTGCCATCTTCCCATTTAGCACTATCCACCACCTGTAATTTTTCTTTTGCATCTTTTTACCTGTATCACTTGTTTGTTTTACCTTTCAAATAGTCACTCACATTTTATTTTTTTATCAAACCTTGCCCCCCCAAAAAACACGGTTCACTGAGGCTGAGTTGACAGTCTTGGTGGATGAAATCATTGGAGTAGAACCCCAACTTTTTGGGTTCCCAGGTCCAGCATACTCCTCTCAGTAGGAAAACAGAAATGTGGTACAGGGTAGTCAACAGAGTGAATGCTTTTGGTACCACCCTGTGCACTCAGAACGACATAAGGAAGAGGTGGACTGACCTCAGGTTGAGGGTGTGTACCTGATACAACAACCACCAACTGGAGGCTAAGAGGACTGGCAGTGGCCCTCCCAGCACCTCATTACAATTCTTTCCCTGGGAGAAGAAGGTCTTGGCCATCCTGCATTCTGAGGGCTTGACAGGAATAGCTGGGGGAGTGGACTCTGGTAAGTTACACTTCAATAACTGTTACAATATCACAATGTCCAGTTTGTTCCAAAGTCTGCTTTTGCTATTGTGCTCTCTATCTACTTTCCTAACACGTAGTACTCAAAGTATCTGAGATGTTGTTTTGTCTGTGTCAATGTCTATTGTTGCATATAAGAGCACATGTATCCAACTCCATGACATGTCACATGTTGGAATGGTGTCTGTAAGTGGATAACCATAAAATATGATTCCAGGAACCATGATATGTGAGAAAATGCGTGTTTCCAACAGGTATGGCACACTAACCATTTGCCAAGTGTCGGTAAACTGAGATTGAAGTGAATACAACTACCATAAGGCCCTGTGACTGGAACTCTAATCAAGATGCTAGATTCCTTTTGCCCCTTCTCACTTGTCTCCCATGTCGTAACTCTACTTAGATATATGTCTGAATACTTTGCTGGATGGTGTCCTGGTCTCATCAATTGAAACTAATGATGGCATGAGTGGCACCCTAACAAATGTGTACCCCTAATATATGTACACCATGAAGGAAACTCAGCTGATTAGCAGTGCCAGGTGACCCCTTGACTTTGTACACCTCACATGATGAACAATTCTAAATATATAACTAAGCTGTGTATTTGCCTGTAATACGCACATCTAATGAGGATGTGGCCTAACGGTTAGAGCCGTCAACCTCAAAGCTGCGGAACCTGGTTTGAGTCTCGGCAGGAACTCTCAACATCCTGTCATTCTGGGCAAATCACTTAATCTCCCCGTCCCTAACCAAAAATGAATGTGTCTGTCTGTGAAGCAACTGGTGCTCATGTAAAGTGCTCTGATACCTTTGGGTGTAGTTTGCGTTGTATAAAAGTAAAAAACAATTTTAACAAAAATTAACTGGTGACATTTACTACATGTATTAAATGTCTATTAACCAACATCAACTCCACGCGAATAGATGACAATACTAATCTCTACCTATTTTATTCAAGCTAGGTCCCTATTTACTTTTACATAAACCTCACTTCCACCAATAACAATGTTCTCTATTTCTCAGCATGTCAATAGGCCACAGCACTGGCACAGAGGTTGGAAAGCAAACAGAGGTCCTCTCCACCTCAGGATGAAGCCCTCAGCGATGACAACGCTCCTGGAGATGTGGACATGGATGACAGTTGTAGGAGAGTAGGATCTGCACTTATGTTGCCCCCACTTTTTTTCTGATGTTAACACTGGTTTCTGGCTATAGTCAGGCTGGGTCCCTGCTAATCAGGGCCTCAGTCTCTCTGTTCTCTCTAAACGACTTGGAGTGCATATTAGATGCACTAGTGATTGGATACTGTGGTACCTTATGAGCCCCTAGTATATGGTGAATGCACAGCAGGGCACACAACCTTTGATCCCAGCAGAGCCCCGCTGAGGCACTGGAGCTCCTCTAACATCCGCTCCAGTGCCGGCCGGGATTTGCCTTTCTTCCCCCTGACTGGGACTACACGGACCAGCAGCCCCGCAGCAACGCCCTGCCAGCGAGATCGCAGCGCGCCAGGGGCGCTATAAAGCGGCGACTGGTGCCGAGTCCCCGAGGTGAATGCACAGCAGGGCACACAACCTTTGATCCCAGCAGAGCCCCGCTGAGGCACAGGAGCTCCTCTAACATCCGCTCCAGTGCCGGCCGGGATTTGCCTTTCTTCCCCCTGACCGGGACTACACGGACCAGCAGCCCCGCAGCAACGCCCCCGCCAGCGAGATCGCAGCGCGCCAGGAGGCGCTATAAAGCGGCGGCTGGACCCTCCTCCCGCGAGGACGCGCGCGGGACGCGCCGGGAGAAGCCCGGGACAAGGGCGGGACCGTCTGAGGCCGTCGTGGGCTGGCAGAGGCTGGGCTGGGCCACCTCCCTGTCACTTGCATTTGTTTCTTGTACTCTCCCGCGGTGTTTCCTGACCGTAGTCATTCTTTGTACTGTTCAGTCGGACCATATAGGCAGCAAGTTCGTGAGTACTTATTGACATTTGTTCTGCCTGTAGTAGTGGGTTTTGCCATCTCGTAACGCTCTGTCACCGACCTATAACTTGTGTCCAAACTGTGGAGACGCGCACTTGCTCCGCGGGGACTTTGGATGCCTACCTGTTGCGGGCCGACTCAATCATAAGCAATGAGATCCACCTCATAGAACGTAGACTCTCCATTGATCCTTCCCACCAGCTCCCGCCCAGCCATCCGCCTCACAGTACACTTCTTTCTCCATCAGAAACACCTCATTTTAGCTCCCCACTCGTACACTCTCTTCTCACTACCCAACCCGTTAATAGTGATACTCACCTTCACCCTGTTATCCCCTCTTTGAAGGGCCCACAAACTCGAGGGAAACTGAAACATTCTAAAGACACGATTTCAGGAAATACCCAGAAAAAGTGCAGGGCAATCAAACAGCGTAGCACCTCTACCAAACCTAAAATGTTAACTCAGGGCACTCAAACAGATCAAGGAGAACTTTCTCCCGCCGCCCAGTCCTTTTGTAAAGTAACTTTACCCGATTCTAATCCACAACCTACAGTCAATAATTTAACAGAAGAATTAACAAATATCCTCGATTATAAATTTGATGCTTTGGCCTCTAGTTTCCTTGCTAAATTAAATGACACACTCAGGTCCTTTGAGATCAAGCTGACCCAACTCTTAGAGACTAAAGTGACCTCCAGCTCACAACCTACAACTTTTGACGATCTTTCTACTCCTCTTACTGATACTACTCGTTCAAACGTTCTATCTTGTCAACCAGGAAAAAATATATCGCATAATGGCATCCCGCATCAACTCAATAGTTTAACAGCAAGTAGGAGTACGGTAGATAAGAACCCATCAACGACCCTCTTTCAACAAAAGAAACCCTCTCCTCCCAGTTACCCTAATAATTTTACCACAAGGCCACACTCACATCTAGACCGTCCAAACCTGCCGCCCGCCACCTGTCCATATATCGTAGTTCTAACTGGCGTTCCTTCCCTAGACCAAGGAGTGACAGAATCCTGGCCCTCCTTGCGAAACAAAGTAGTGGACTGGCTAGTTAAACATAGACACTTCAACGTGCATAATACAAATCAAATAATCATGGCACGCAGAGCAGACTGGATTGGCCCCTCACAAAAAACTATTCAGGGCGACTGTATCATCGTCCACTTTAGATCTCCTAGACTTGCCCGTTCCATCTTGGCACAAAAGGAGGATCTTTCGCCTAACTTAACCGAAATTTCCACCGTTCCACTTGGTTTTTTCTATCGTTCTTCCCCCCACCCACTAAAAACCATGAATAGCTCAATTTTAACGCAAAATAGATTTAACTCTCTGTCACAAATTGAGGAAGTTGATTGACTACTTATAACCGCCAGGTCTCTTCACATCCCAAAATTTGCACAAGTAACCAGCAAAAAATTCTCCCAACCAAATCCCTATCCAGAAGTAGCGCTCTCCTCACTGAGTAACCCACCACCCCCTTTCCCTTCCCAACGCTTAATACCTTCCATTCACTCCCAACCAATTCCATCCCCCCCCCAATTGCTACAGACTCCCAAGCTAATCTACAAACTACATTTCATACAGACCTCAACTCAACCCCATCCCCCGAGGTTCCCTTTGCTGTCCAAAAAACTTTTCAACCTACCTTATCAAAAACTTCAGTTAAACTTCCTTCTCGTTATTTATTTAGATCTACTTTTTGGAATATCGCAGAGCTTCATTCTAAAATTCATGATGAGGGTTGGCTAGCTTTTGCAAAGCGGTATTACATTCTCTGCATGCAGGAAACTTGGGCCCTTTCTCCCACTCATTTAAATGGTTACAAAACTTTCTTTTCTCCTGCGCTTCCCTCATCCTCAGGCCGGGCAAAGGGAGGCCTAGTGATTTATATTTCCAATCTCATCTCAGGTCAACTTATCAACGTTTTAAAATCTGAACCAAACTATCAGATTATATCCATGATATTAAATAAACTCACTCACGTTTTGATCGTTAATTTTTATAATAACCTACAAGACTCACAATTGATTGGTCTGCTGAAAGAAATCCGATCTTTTCTCATGGAGTATTCCAACCAACCCCAAGTTAATAATCCCATCCTAATCTGGGGAGGAGATTTCAACCTACCACTGTGTGATAAAAACAACATCACCTGTAGTTTTACGGACCTCAACGAATCCCCTTCTACACATTTCTCCCATTCCATCAAAGGTTCATTGCTGAATGAAACAATGTCCCTTTTACAAATTACTTTTTCTAACGAATTATTAACACCAACCGCTAAGCTAAGCCCCACTTATCATGGCAGAGGTGCTTTGACTTGTATAGACTTTATATTTCTCTCCCTTAGTGCAGTCAATCTGATTACCAACTTCACCACTCATGACTGCACTTATAGTGACCATTTCCCCATCTCCATTACATTAGATTTACCCGGCTCCTCCATTCATGCAATTAATTCACTCCACCAAGATAACCTCTCAATGAACCGACCAAATGGCTACAGCCTAAAATGGCCTTGCATCAATCCCGAAAAAATTCTAAAAGAGCTCATAATAGGGAACAGGGCAGCCTTCACTACTTGCTTGGCGGAGTCCTCTTCTCCTCTCGAGATCCTAGTAAACTTTAAAATCATCACAACAGAGATCAATAAGGCCCTAACCATATCCCTTAAACCCAAAAAGCATTCTGTAGTAAGTTGGTTTAACTCCACCTGCTCTAAGGCATCTAAAGCACTAAAACTGGCACTAAAGAAAGTACTGAGAGTTCAAATTGAGGTTTCCAATGCAGAAAATTCTACCACGAGTGAGTAAAAAATCGCAAAAAAGAATTAAAAGAAGAACTTTGGTCCGCCCTACAAAACAGCTCCAAATTGAAGGATTCCTCAGCATTCTGGGAGGTAATTAATTCATCTTTCCTCTCAGGCCCAAAAGATCGCGTAACCCTAGAGGTTGCCATAACTGAGCAAGAATGGATTAACCATTTTTCTCATATTTTTAGCCCAATACACTCCCTCCTTTCATCTTCATATCCTCCCGATCAGAACATCCCACCCTTCACTCAGGTACCCAACTCCCCTCCTCTGGAAATCACCCTGGCTGATATTACCTTAGCTCTTAAAGCCAGCAGGGGAGGGAAGGCCCCAGGGCCGGACGGGGTTCCCGTAGATTTATATAAGTCCAACATTGACCTATGGGCCCCCCTCTTATCCAGAGTGCTGAATGCCACTAGCGAGATTGGACCAATGGACTCATGGTCTGAGTCCATTTTAGTTCCAATTTTTAAAAAAGGGGACCGTAACAGCCCGCTCTGCTACCGACCCATCTCGTTGCTTGACTCCCTGGGTAAAGTGATGGGTCGCGTTCTACTCGACCGGCTACAATGTTGGACGGAACATAACAGCATCATCTCTGACCTCCAATACGGCTTCAGGGAGGGTTTGGGCACCACTGACCAGGTCTTGAATTTAGTTTCGCTATGAGGAAAATATGTGAACGCAAAGGGAGGTAGCTTCTATATGGCCTATGTCGACCTCTCTGCAGCGTTCGACTGCGTCTCACACGCAAAATTATGGACCATCATGTTGGACATAGGGGTGGATAAGTCCCTAGTAAATCACATCCGAGAACTTTACTCTGGCGCTACAGCTAGAGTGAGGTTCGGCACAGGGGGCCAAATCTCTTCACTTTTTAAGGTAGAGCGGGGAGTAAGACAGGGCTGTGTCCTGGCTCCCTTCCTTTTTACCATCTATACTAATGGCCTGGAGGCAGCCATGCTGGAAGGGAGCCAAGACCTACCTCTGATCAATAACCGTCCAATACCAGCATTATTATATGCCGACGACGCGGTAATCCTCGCTCGTACCCCACTAGAACTCCAACGCTCCCTGACCCGTTATTACAACTTTATGTCCAACTTAGACCTCAAAATCAATCCACATAAAACATTCATTATGTCGTCTGGCAAAACATCACCAAAGGGATTAGGTATCTTTATTACCACCACCAAGATTGAACACACAACAACCTATCCCTACTTAGGAGTGGTGATAGATGATAGGGAGACCTGGAAAAGGGCAATAGAGTCTAGAAACCATCAGTTTTTAAAGGCCACAATGGCTCTAGTGTCCTTACCAAGAGACTCGGAAAGAGATCCCCAAAGGAAATCTTGGAAATCTACCGCCCAAAATGTATCACCACCGCTACATACGGCGCGGGCATATGGGGACATGCCCGAGTAGATTCCATCCAAAAAGTAGAAAATACCTTTTTGAGATATTTACTATCGGTCCCCCAATCCTCACCCACCTACTCCTGCCACCAAGAACTCGGTTTGCCATTTATTGCCGATCTTATACGACTGCAACCGATCCTGCTGTGGCACCGCATCTGGACTTCAGAAAAGACGTCTTTAACCAAAGAAATTATCACCAACTGTCAAAAACTGGACTATTCCCAAAGAATTCCATGGTTACACTATGTCCACAAATTTCTTAACGACTTGGGTCACCCCAACTTCTATTCTGCTCCACATGATATGCTAAGGATTTCTCGTAAATCACTCAAGGCGGAATGTCTAAAACACCTTGACGATCTCCGGTTAGCAACTGAAGTCAATAAACCTTCTGTTCAGCATTCTTTACTAATCCAAACTTCTTTTAAAATTGAGCCCTACCTGTCCTCAAATTTTCCAATCCACGATGTTTTTTTACTCACCCGATTCAGATTTAACAACTTCCATCGATTAATCACCTTTCCCAAAATAAATGACTGGTCAAGGAATCTTTCCACCTGTCCCTGTGACGATATTTCTTTACAGTCCCTTCTACATGTCACTTTCTTTTGTAAATACTTTTCCGAACCTAGAAAGTGGTGGCTGAAACCTGTTCTGCAACAAATGTCAATACGTGAATGTCGTCCAGCTTTGCTGGCACTACAAATGCTGGATTTTCCGACAACATGTTTTAATATTGCTATGTTCTTAAAATTTTGTATAAGGCACAGAACAAATCTTTAAATTTTAAAAATTAGACGTCTTGATTGTTAGCTGCATTTCAAATAATTCCAACAAAATTGTGTCCTATAAACCATACTTTTAAACGACTCTGTACATAAACTTTGTTCATAATCAAGATTTTTCTATATCTGACATGCTCTGTTAAATTTGTTGCTTTTGTTGCATTTGTATTTTGCTTTTATGGATGTGCCATGCTTTCGAATAAAGCTTTTATTGATTGATTGATATATGGTACCTTAGGTACCAAGGGCCTAGGTACTTCACGGGCCTACCAGGGACTGAAGCATGTACTATGCCACCCCTGGGAAGCAGACTAAATCTGACACCTCAGGCCTGCTACTGCAGCCTGGGTGAGGTAGTGTTAGCACTCCTCACAGAGGTATAGGTTCCTATATCTCACCATACACACACATGTAAACCTATCAGTCACCCCTATGGCAGGCCCTATCAATCCTGAGGGCAGGGCGCTTGGTTTATAACGTGAGGGGGTGCCTTTGCCTGTGCAGGGCCCCTCTGCAGCTGGCAGGGTCTATTCCCTGTGGCTGTTTGTGGATGCGGTTAAACCATATACCCTTAAGTGCATTATAACCTGCCGGTTAATGCTAACTTTGGAATGACTGCATCAAAACATGTCGTGTTTGGTGTCAAACATCTTGGAATCATACCCCCACACCAGTAACTGGTGTGGGAGTATGATCCCACCCTGCTAGAGGGGATGACATGTACCCACTGTAGTAAAACGACAGAAATCTGAAAGAGCCCTGGCATCACAAAATGGATGCCACCAGCACAGACACTGGGCTGCCCTCCTGCTGCTGACTGAAACTCGCAGCGGAGGAGGCCCAACAAAAGGCATCCTGTCACAGGGAGGTGTCACCACCTTCCAGACAGGATTTAGTGTATTGGAGCTGGGTGGGTGCACTCTTAGAGTGCTTTGAAGTCCTGCACTGGGGGAAGTAGGCTCCTCTGTGCATATGCCAGCTCAAACCGGTTCAGGGGCTACCAGCCCCTGCTCTGGCGCGAAACTGGACAAAGGAAAGTGGGTATAACCACCCACCCCCCTGACCCTCCTAGAGGAGTGGTCATAGAGCTAGTCCCTCCCTTTCTTTCACTATAAGATAGGTACACCTTGCCAATGCAAGTTAGATAACCCTGGACGATGCTTTACAAGAAGAATCCTGGCACTTCGACGTTCCACTACCTTTGGAAGACAGAAGCATCTCCCTTCACCTGAAACTCTAATCAACGGTTGCAAACTTTCCCGCTCCCGCCGGAGTCCGAAGTACCTGCGACCCCAGAAGCAGATTTCCTGACCTCTCGTCGGCCATTTTGAGTCCCCAGCGAAGCTGTGGCATCTAGGCCCCACGAGTGACGAGGAACTGCAATACCTGGGAACCGTGCACTATTGTGCAACCTCTTCACGACGTTCAATGAACTTGTGCTTTGGACCATTTGTGGCCCAAGTCTCCAGCAGGTTTTGCAGCGAAAATCAGAGGCCTACCACGTCACGGGTGACCGTGGGCTCCTGTGAAGCATTTCCTCAAGAGGCGTCTTTGTAATCCCTTGCCCGTTGGCTAGCGGGTCCCCTGAAGACTTTTTTATCGACTCAAAGGGCTCTCCTCGTTGCTCCAGGCCTGCCCTCACTTACCCTTGCTGGGTAAGTCCCTCAGACCTTGCTGGTCTGCACCATCGACTTTCTTCACTTTACACAAGACTTGGTTTTACCAAGACTTGTTTGCTCCAATCCGGTTGCCGACACCGCCATCAGCTGCAGACGTCGTGGGACACTCCGAATCCAGCTGCTGGTCATCGTCGATCTCTCCTCGACTTTGTGAGCGAAGAGTCAAAACACCATCGACGACCTGAAATCACCCGACATCCGTGGGCATCCATCTTCCTGGCCCCGGGTCGCTGGCAAGTGACTGTGAACACTGTCCCTTCAATTTTCAGGTCTTCTACATCTTGAATCCAGCCTTGGATTCCACCGGACACTTCTTCAGTCGCCGCAAGCAGCAAGTCTTCTTTGGTCTCCATAGAAAACAGCGACGCGACCCGACACCAAAAGACACCTTTGCACCCGGCTTCCCTGGGTGAGGTAACTCGTGCACTCCGGTGCCCTAGTGTGTGTTGTCCCTCGAATTACTTATCTTGTAAGTGGCTTGCTTGTAGACTTCCTCGAAGTACCCTAAAACTTTAAAAATCAAACCGCGACTTGCTCCATTGTAATCAATAGGGAACCCGCGTCTGTGTTCTCACACTGCACGCGTCTCCCGTGGGTCTGTTACTTACCTGCTATCACTGCAGTCGTGAAGCCCCAGCGATTCTACAGGCCCTAGGCCTTGTCATTCTGCAAGTTGACTTTCCTAACCCTCTTTTTTAGTATATGGTCTGGTACGCCCCTAGGGCCCCAGCCATATTTGTGCTTAACTTATTGTGAAACGTTGATATTTGAATGTGTTCCTGGCTTCTAATGTCATAAAGAGATTAGTAGAGTGTGTCTAGAAATAAATACATATATATTTGATATATATACCTGTGTGGTGTCCTTTCATTTGGTAATTCAAGAGATTATAAGGTAAAACAAGCTGCTTTACATTCCTCTGAGACTTAGCCTGAAGGCTGCTCTCCACAGCTACCACTAGGATAGATTTCTTTAAAAGGTTGTCTTAAACCTATCTACCATAAGAGTCGAATTGGACTGGTGCAAGGTGGCCATTACAACTAGTGACCAGCATATGCCAGGCCAACTTCTCACAACAGTCCATGCCTCTCTGGTCAGCCTGGGCAGACGGCAACACGAGGGCTCACTGTGCCCACAACAACACTTCCCACCACAGCTGCAACAACGCAGCCAACCACTGCACCCTCAACCTGTGTACCTAGCACAGTCAGTACCATCCTGTGCCCTTCAGTCCTGGATTCTGAGGCGTCTATCACCAACCAGTCACTGAGGAACCTGCACCCAATTGGAGAGTCCAGTCTATATGAAGGGTACAGGCCCATTGGGGTAGGGTTTGTTGGAGGGTAACTGTGGGACCACAGAGTGAGCCCACTGGGGGCCATGGACACCCAGGTTGCCATCACCCAAGTCCTGGGAGTCTATCAAGACTACCAAAGTGTGATGGTAGTGACTGAAACCTGAGAAATGAAGCAGCTAAAGAGGGCCACATACTAGGAGGTTGCCGGCATACACACTGAAGTGGCCGGCATCAACACCAACAGGGACTTCCTGGTTAGGGTGCTTCAGGACATCAACACCACTCTCTTTCTACCTGCATCTACCCTTTCCTGTGGTCAAAGTCATTCCAAGCCTTCAACATCTGCCGCTGCCAGAGGTAGTAAGGCCCTGTCAGAGGAGGACACACCTGCACGTGCCCCTGTGTCAGCAGCAGCGGATCCCCCTTCCGTCAGAAAGAGGGGGTGTCCACTCAAGATTCCAGGAGGTGGGGATGGCAAGACACCCACCACCGCCAGTAAGAAACCTTGCCCCTAATGTCCTCCTGTGTGCTACACATTCACTTTGTGGACAATTACTGCCCACTGTTCCATATCTGATGGGAGTAGAATGTTGGATTTTGGATTCCACACAATTTTGACTCTAGAGCAATGGTTTCATCCACCATGACTGAAGACTTCACTTTTGGTTTTCACTGTGTAATTTTAAGTAAATTTCTTGATCTTATCCTTGTCCACTTCATTAATAACACACTTCACCAAATTATTGTTTCCTATTATAATCCTCACATATATCAATGTGAATGTACTAGCACGTGAACATTACAATGTCAAAATCTAGGTACTTTTTGAAGCATGGGTATGTTGTATGTGAACAATGTTCAGCTCAGGATCACTACCATGTCAACACAACACATACATACAAGTGTCTGGGCTGATAACATCTTTATTCCATTGTTCTAATCATAGGCTGACATGATGTCAGAACCATAGCAAATAAGACTTGACTCAGGTATTCTGTGTCAGTGATCACATAATCACTTGCAGACTTTCACAACATGAAAGGAGGGGATACATCTGACAATATCCTACACAATAGGCACCAGTAAATTAGGTCTACATCAACATCTGGAGACATTTGCCCACCTCACAAAAGGAAAACTACATCAAATAAAGAAACAGACACATCAGTACAACAGTTTCTCACCACAGGGTCATTCCAACCCAGTGTGGCTTGCATTTGGTGGAATGTCACAAAGAAATGGCAGTGGTGTACCACAAGCACTTTGGCCCACAATGAGGAGACAGATCAACAGCTACAAACAGTTCATACACAATGAGGAATTAGCAAATGTGAAGGCAGAATAGCATTAATTGGCCTTGATACAACATTTTGTTGGATCGCATGATGGCACACATATTGCATTAGAACCAACACACCACAAGATACAAGTCCAATGGAAGCCAGGTAACTTCTATCCTATCACTTTGCAAGCTATCTTGTTACCAGCTTTGTACACCCAAACTCTGTGACAGACATTCCCAGGACCAATCAATATCCACATTGTACGTATGAACAGCATCATGTACCTGCTAATGTCACAACTCTGAAATGTCCAAATAAAGATTGCATGGTGAAGGAATCTAAAACAGATCAACAAAGAGAGAGATTAGCTGAGAAACCATACAAATGGCAAAAATCACATTGTCAACTCATAGAGAACACCGTCCCAGACAACATTTACTGCTGAACTAAGCTAAAATTACAAAACAAACACCATTCCCCAGATTTTGCTAGACCCATATATTTCTAGTATGTAGCATTAACACCCTCCTCACATCACTACAAGAGCTGCAATAATAGTCTAAGTCATCACATCTTACAAAATACTTACACTCAGGAGAAGCAGTTTCGGATGAGATCTTGACGCATGTCCATTCCTTCCTCTTCACCACTATCATTATCATCATTTGGCATTTCAGGTTCCTCACCTGGCGGTTCTTCTTGGCCTACATCCTCTACGAGGTAAGGGATGTTCCGCCGCAGGGCAATGTTGTGGAGCATGTTGCAGGCCACAGTGATCTTACACACCTTCCCGAGTGACTGGAGGAAGGCTCCCCAGTCTTGTCCAGACATCTGAAGCTGGATTTCAGGAGCCCAAAAGCCTGCTCTGCTGGCCGCCATGTTCTTCCTTGGGCCTCCTTGAAGCAGACTTCCCCTGGTGTTGTAGGATTCCTCAGCGGGCCAACAACCATGGATGGTTGGGTTATGCTGAGTCTCCTAGATGGAAGACTGACAGAAGTGCAACAATGAGTTACCTACTTTCAGATTTTACTACCTCACATTAACCACACAAATTTAGGACAGATCACACTTACTTACAAGCCAGGCCCTCTTCTGTAGTAGTTGAGACATCATCTGGGGTATGGTGCTGTTCTGCAGTATGAAGGAATCATGAACAGATTCTGGGAACTGGGCACAGACGTTTGAGATGTACAAATCCGGTAAGCAGACAACTTGCAAGGTGACAGAATGGAAGTGCTTCCTGTTCCGGTACACTTGTTCCCTGGCTTGTGGTATGGAAATGTGCCTTTTAATGAGCACACCGGTGAAGGGGTCACCCTTCTCTGTCCACGGGTCCGTAGGCCAACAAAATAGTGATTGGCACTGAAGCTGGAATTCAAAAAACAAGTTTATTAATCACTCATGAGTGGGACTACGTCCACACAGCACTCTCAAGTGCTGCCTGAGGTAGTACATTGAATACACAGACCATGGTGCTTATATACAGAGGGGCAGATTTATGAGCCCCTTGCGCCACTTTTGCGTCACTTTTAACATGGGAAAAGTGACGCAAAAGTGGCACAAGGGCCTCATAAATCTGCCCCAGAGTTTGTTGCAGAGTAAGCATGTAGTTACAAATAGAAGGTACAAGCATACACAGGAATAACTACCGACAAACATGGGCAGATGGGAGATCACTTAGTCAGAAAAGTAGGAGGGGGAACAGAACTGTTTACATCAGCAGAAAACAGTTGACAGTTATATCTTTAGCTAGGTGCATTCCAGCAGCTACAGGCCTTTTCTCAGCACGTACATTGCTTTGGCTCAGTACAGAAGGAGTTAACTAAAGCTGATGACTCAAGCAGAATAGAAAGGCAAGCAACAGTGAAGACAGAAGAATTACATAGTTTAGTAAATGGATGCCACAAACAAGATGGTTTCAGCTTATGCTAACGGAAATTATTTCAGTTTTCCACAGACGACCCTTTTAGCATAGACATCTTCTTATGCTTTCGTAGGAATACGAAAAATATCATTGACATCGATCTGCATCATTTCATTAATTTCTTGATCACTTGCTAGTCAGGCAACACAAAGGGAACAAAGCATTGGGCTGCATTGAATACATAGGCAACAAGTGAAAAGAATAGCAAAAAATATACATAGGGCTGACAATAGTTTCCAGCCCCATACAGTAAACATGTTCCATAGCCATCCAGTCAAAGTCCATGTTCCTGAATCCTGATGGATTTCAGTGGCAATTCTATGCATCTTGGAAATTGCATCAAAAATAGAAGGGGAGGGGTCAGAAATGTATACACAGCAGCTACTCACGATGATGCGACATGCTCCACCACAGTCACCCAGTATAACATCAAGGACCATTCTATTTTGGAGCGTCACAATTCTCGCAATTTGTACTAATTTTGTGATGTTTCCAAGCGCCATTGCTGTCTGATTGGTTACAGCCTCTACAACACGTGTCAAGTGCCTGATCTTTCTGCTGTTTAAGGCCGCACCAACAAAGAAGAATAGTCCCAAATTAAAGTTAATATACTGCTGTAGTGCAGTATCAGTTTGATCCACCTCATCATTCTTTATTATCCTCTTGAATCGGCGTATTGGCTATCAGTGTAAATGTCATTATACAGTTTATAGTCTTTATGGTAGGATGCAGGTGCCAAAAACACAGGTGGAATCAAAAAGGAAACATAGCAGATGTCGGACCAACCAATAGGTAGATGAGAATAACCTTTACTTCCGCAAATATAATAAGTATTGTGTGAGGACAAAAAACTGCTATTGTTCGTTCCAGTAATATTTAACACTAAAGTGCAGTCACTTTTTCCCACAGGGATATTGCCAATACTGCTCACACAGAGATCAGCTCGAGCTCTAGTAACAGCAATAACAGGAGATCCAATTCCCTTGATGGTTCGAGTGTTGGGGAAAACATAGTGTGTGGAGGAAGTTCCTTGACGATACTCCTCCATTTCCCATACAGTTCCTTTAGCTTGTGGATCTCCTTCCTCATCAGGGTAACAGACTTTGTTCAACTGAGCGTTAAGTCTTCCTACATCAAAGTTAGAAATATTAGCGATATGAGAAGCCCACAATAGTGCAAACGTATTGTAGCACAAAAATGATTGAGTAATATTGATACCCACAATATTATCTGGTGTGGTAGGGGAGAGCAAAAATGGACATGCTGCAGTGAATTTATCAAGACTAAATGCATGTGGCTGTGACAGTGGGCTAGATGTAGGTGTCCCATCGAATCCTATCGATGTTATAATTGCGCCAGACAGGGGAGCCTTAGGAACCAATCTTTTAGACAGAGCACTACGAGTAGCTCCTGTATCAACCAGAAACCTATCAGTAGAGCCCCAGACATTTGCATCAACAGTTGTACCCCAGAAGGTGTGCGTGTTATTTTAAATGATAACTATCCAATGGTTGACAGGTCTTGTCTCATTAAAGAAGATATTGGTCTGGCATTGTTACCTATTACTTTATGGGCAACATTAGATTCTGATGTGGGACAAATGGTTATTCCACCAGTGCATATTCAAGTGAAGTAGGTGCTTCATTGCCTCGGCTGCCCCAATATAAAATATCTCGGGAAGGCAAAGAAGCATTGACGCACATTGTTCAGGATTTGATCAAGGTGGGGGCTGTGGAAGACGTCCCTTATAACATTTGTAATAATCCTATCATTCCTATTTTGAAAAGAGACACTGATACTAAGATTTACAGATTATTGATTTACGAGAGGTTAACAAACTTGTAGTGCCCTAATACCCGGTAGTTTCTGACATTACGACACTACTTAATATAGTTCCTCCTTCTGCCACTACATTTAGTGTCATAGACTTGAAAAATGCATTTTTCTCAATACCTATTCATCCTGACAGCCGTTATTTGTACGGCTTCACTTTGAATAATAGATCATTCAGATTCTGTAGAGCTCCACAAGGGTATACAAAGAGTCCTAGCATTTATAGTCAAGCATTGAAAAGGAAGCTTGATTCCTTTCCTGTGCCAAAAGGGGTGGCTCTCATTCAATATGTAGATGACATCTTGCTGGCTGCCGATACCCCTGAACAGTGTAAAGAAGGGACATTGTCATTGTTATAATTTCTTGCCTCTCATCATCTCAAAGTCTCTCGGAAGAAATTGCAATTTTGTGGACAGCAGGTTACCTTTTTAGGTCACCTTCTGTCTAAGGAGGGACGTGCACTCACACCAGATCGCATTCAGACCATTTTAGATACACCTGTGCCTCGTACTCAGAAGGACGTCCGTGCATTGATTGGCCTTACTTCCTTCTGTAGGCAGTGGATCCCTAGCTTTTCATACATTATTAAACCTCTTGTTGGCCCTTTTGACTAAAGACACTCCGATTCCCCTCCCATGGACTCCTGAATGCCAGAATGCCTTCCAACAGCTACTTCAAGCTCTTTGTTCTGCTCCAGTATTTGGAACTCCAGACTACACTAAGACTTTCACACTCTATGTACACGGGAGGGAAGGTTGTGTCCTCTTGGTTTTAACACAGACACACAGTGATAAACAACGTCCTTGTGCATATGTTTCAGCTGTCCTTGATCCAGTTGCCCGCATGCTGCATGGTTAATTCCGAGCAGTGGCGGCAGCGGCTGTGTCCATACGTCAGAGTGAGGGAATAGTCTTGTCACATAGATTGTTAGTGTTAGTGCCTCATTCAGTCGATGCCTTGCTGAATCAAACAAAGACACAGCATCTAACTAGTGCCCGCTTGACAGGGTATGAATTGACACTTTTGGCCCCTTATATCACGTTGAAAAGATGTTTGACTTTGAATCCTGATACATTATTGCCACTTCCAGCTACTCAGTCTCAGTCACAAGAGTTACATGACTGTATATCTCTTACTGAAGAACACACAAAGGGTCGTGTTGACATACAGGATAAACCTCTTTCTAATGTTTATCAGAATCTGCAAAACCATGACCGAATAATCAGACATTTGATATTGATTTCGCCTCTCAAAAGTGTTAGAATAATTTGGTCCATGTTCAACTGCCTCAAACCTGGAACGAGTTCCTATTCCTCCCCTTTGTCCTGAATTCCCTGGGCGTCCTCTCATACTTCCTCTACCCCGTTGATACTGCTGACCTCACAAAAGGGGGTACTCAGACGCCAATGTCCACTCTCTTACAATAAGCGCACTGATCAGAAGACAAAGTTGATCGAGAGAAAAGGGGTACATCAGGGGTATATACTGCACGTCTGCCTCTACCACCACCTCTGAATGGTGGACCAGAAACTTCAGCCAACATAACTTTCGTTTTGAACTCCTTTACCTTATCCTCTTTACCTTTTGCTTCCAATTCCTGATGCTCATAATACTGGGCTATAGTCAAAAGGGAGACTGGGGAAGATGTAGTCCACAAACTCTCACTGGCCTTTAGGCGACTAGCTATTTCTGGCAACATGTTAGTGACAAATTTGTCTACGAACAGGTGCTTACCCGTGTCATCTGTCAAGGACTGTCCACTAAAGTCATGGAATGTCTCTTCAAATCGTGTAAAGAAATCAGAAACTGACTCATCCGCTTCCTGTTTAAAAGACGCTAACTTTGTTCAATCTATTTTCTTAGGTGGTATGAGAGTTTGTAACTTAGTTACAATAGATTTGGGAAGATCTAATATGTGGCTTCTGTGCAGGCTCTCTAGCTGCATCTATTTCTTCTAAATGCACCCAACCATCACTATATGCTACATTATCATCTATTTTCAAAATTGTTCTCCACATATCAGGGGGCAAAATAAGTCCAAAAAACATATCGATATCTGGCAAGGTCATAGTGCAGGAGTTAATGGCTCCTTCCACCTTCATAGAATGCGGCCAGATTTTTCCGCGGATCGGGCAAAGCAGCCTTAAGAGCCATAACGCCTGCTCTACTCCAAGGAGTATAGACCCAATTATAGACAAAATATCCCTTTGCATCATCTGAATCTTTATCGGCACTTATTCCTGCACCCTTCGGAGGAACATACAGAGGCGCAGCTTCATGCATCGGTTTTACAGTAACCACAGTATCACTAGGGTCATTGTCTGTCCCCAAAACTTCTTTTTTTTTAACTGGGGTCTGAATTCTATGTCAGGACCGGAGTCTGCGATTATGCTTCTCATGTCTTTGCTTTATTACAATAGAGGCCAATAAAAAAACATCTTTTTTTATTCCATAAAACTACAAATCCCATGAGTCTCATGTACTATACTACCATAGAGACTATCCCTATATAAGGTCCAACTGAGGCAAACACCTCCTCTTTCTAGCTAGTTAAGTGCCACTCCCTTACTGCTTTTCATGTGATTGTAGTGTATGGGTTGAGTGCATTGCTTATGTTTGATGACTTTACAGGTTGCAGCTGGTTTCTGTTGTGCGAGTGGTCCACGCTGTAAATGTTGCTTAATAGATCGCCTGCGTTCAATTTTATCGCTTGCTTAGCACTGTTTGTAGTCCGTATTGCTGAGGAGATCGCTTGCGCTCCTTTTCTCGCGCGCTTGCTTAGTGCTGTCTGCAGTCCGTTTACCGCATTGCCGAGCGCTCGCGCGTGTGTGCGAAGATCAGGGAGCGTTTTGGCCTCCCCGGCCGGGCACTCTGCGCCCATGTCCTTCTCAAGTGGAGTGGGAGTTCTTGGGGACTGAGGACAGCGCGTCTTTGCTCGCGCAAGTCCTCTTTCTTCTTCTACGGACGGCCGATACCGCGCATACGCGGCGGCCTTTGTTGAGGCTGAATAACGATCGGAGTTCGATCAGAGCGGGAAACGCTCGTTATTTCAAATAAGAAGCCCGTATTTCAGACCCGCTAACGCCCGACGCTCTGTATTAGCTGAGGGCTGGAAAATAGTTGCATAGGCTCTGCCTAGAGAGGTTGGCAGGCCCTCCCTCCACCATTTAACATATTTGATTGCAGCTTGATTGCCTGGCCTGCCTGGGGTTGTTCCTCTCCCCCTTATTTACTCCTGCCTACGCACCATCGGTTGTGCTCTTGGGTGACAGCTACTGCTTGCACCATGGCTGAATATAATTACGAGGAGGAGTATTTTGATTCGGAGCCTTCTGGCTCATTCGAGCAAGACCTCGTGGAGGCCTTGGATGCTGGAGTGCAGCAGTCCGTAAGTTCAGCGCTAGTGAGGGCGATTGCCCCCCTTAAGCGGCATCTTAACAGTTATGTGCTGCAGCAGGGCTGGCTTCCAGCCGCAAATACCCGTCCCAAACCAACGGAAAAGAAGGTTACTAATCCTCACTCGGAGGACTTCACTCGACTGTCCAGGGCCCTAGCGAATGACCACGCCTATCTGGCGCAAACGGACCAGACGGAGTCTACCCACGAAGAAAAAGGAGATTCCTCTACTGACGGCGAGTCAGATCAGGAGGAAGTTGCTAAACCAGCAAAAAAGACCAGGAAGGAACATCATGTGGAGCCTACTCCACTGCCTAAGCATCTGACCTTCGACCCGACAGACATCATTCACCCCAATTCTACGGCATGGATGCCCTTGCAGGAGGTGGTGGACTATATTCAGTCGCACCTCCGACGCCCCTTCGACAAAGACGTCGAGGCGCGACTTAGGTCTGAGTGCCCGAGACCTGACCTAGCAGCTCGCGTGGCAGAGACCCCCGAAGTGGATCCGACCATGCTGACATACCTAAAAAAATACTCAAAGGACCCAAAAAAGGGCATAGACCGCGCCTGGCGGTCATGCCAAGATAAACTCCTCGATCTTTCGGGGCCTTTGGCCAAGATTCTCGAGATGGGTCTCCGGGCAAAGGAATCCGGGTCTCCGGGGGATCCCAACAACCTCATTGGTTGGGCGCAACGTGCTGTATGTCTGTTAGGCAATGCCATCTGCGCCATGTCTAGCGAGAGGAGGAGGTCTATCGTCCTCAAACTAGACCCTAAACTGGCGGAGTTATCCTCCTCGGAGGCAGGCCCAGTGGCCCAGGGTCTCCTCTTCGGGCAACCCTTTCTGAAAGAACTCACCAAATTCGTGGGCACTTTCAGTGGCCTGGATAAGGTGCAGGAATCTCTCTGGCACGCCTTCCGACCGGTTTTCGCCAGGGCCGTACGAAATCGAGGGCGGTCATTCGGCCCAGGTCACACTCAAGGCACCCCACGTGGTCAGCAACACCACGGAGGAGGTTACCAAGATAACTCTTTAGGAATCCCTAATTTCTATCCCTCCCGACGGGCGCGGTACCCCTTCCGCAGAGGCAGGTTCAGCGGCAACCAAGGAAATCACCAAGATTCCGGATCAGCAGGTGAGACTTATCCTTTGTTCAGAGGTGATGTTGGGGGGTCGCATTCAGTATTTTCTTCAAGCTTGGCAAACGCTCTCGCAGGATCCCTGGATCCTAGAAACTGTACAGGGTTATAAATTGCAAATATACAACACCCCCATCCAGCGTTCCCCTCCTCCCCCCATACATTTTTCCCAACTCGATCAGAATTTTATTTCGAAAGAGATACAATCCCTCTTGCAGAAGGGGGCAATAGTCGAGCCTCAATTCCACCCTCGAGGTTTTCTCAGCAATGTGTTCCTTGTCGAGAAGAAAGGGGGCGGGTCCAGGTTGGTACTAAACCTCAAGGAATTCAATGACTGGATCGTTTACCGCCATTTCAAAATGGAGGGCGTCCACCTACTATGCGATCTTCTGCAAGAAGGTGACTGGATGGTCCGGCTGGGCCTAAAGGACGCCTACTTGTCCGTGCCCATCTACGCACCTCACCGCTGTTTTCTTCAATTCCTCTGGCAAGGCGTTTATTACGAGTACACAGTCCTTCCCTTCGGAATTTCGTCAGCACCATGGTGCTTCACGAAACTCCTTCGGCCGGTGATGGAGTCATTGCGCTCGCGCAGAGTGAGGCTAATCGTTTATCTGGACGATGTCATTATCATGGCGCAATGTCCTCGTTTGGTCACAACGCATCTGGAATGGTCCATTCACCTACTTCAAACCCTGGGTTTCATTGTGAACCCTCAGAAGTCCTTTCTGGTGCCCACGCAATCTATAGAGTTTCTGGGCTTTCAGGTGGACTCTCGCAGCTGCCAGCTCCTGCTGCCCACGTCCAAGATCAGAACGATCAAGAAAGAATTGAGATCGATAGTGAGCAAGCAGATTGTGTCATTGAGAACCATAGCCCGGGTTGTGGGCTTGCTGGCCTCCTCGATCCAGGCCATCTTTCCGGGCCCCCTTCACTACCGTGCTCTCCAACGATTAAAGATTTAACATCTCCGCAAAGGCCTCGGTTATGCCGAACAGATCCCTCTTTCAGAGGAAGCGAGGTTGGAAATGTTGTGGTGGCTCGACCACATGGAATCATGGAATGGCAGAGCCATATTCGGTTCCAAACCGGAAGTAGTGATCGAATCGGACGCCAGCCACTGGGGCTGGGGTGCCCGCTGCGGTCCGATCTCGACGGGGGAACGATGGTCTCCGATAGAGCTCTCCCTTCATATCAATTGCCTAGAGTTGCTGGTGGGCTCGTTCGCGATTCACAGCGATTCCGCAGAAGACGGATTGTTGCATTCTCTTGAGAATGGACAAAATATCAGCAGTCCGGTACGTGAACAAACTTGGGGGTACGAGATCCCGCATCCTGGCGGAAATTGCAAAGGACTTTTGGCATTACTGCCTTCAGTACAATCTGTCAGTAGTGGAGGAGTACCTCCCGGGACGGAAGAACGAAGTGGCCGACTGGCATTCCCGTTACCTACGGGACTACAGCGATTGGCGACTACACCTTCGAGTCTTTCGAATGCTGAACCTCTTATGGGGACCTTGCCAGTTGGACTTGTTTGCATCAAGGCTGAACAAACAACTCCCGGATTTTTACAGCTGGCGCCCGGACCCGGAGGCTCTGGCCTCGGATGCGTTTCTTCAGACCTGGCCCCCAGTCCTTTGTTATGCCTTCCCACCCTTTGTCATGATAACCAGGGTCCTGGCCCAGGCCAGATGCCAACAGACGGAGATGGTGTTAGTTACACCATTGTGGAGAGCCCAAGCATGGTTCCTGATAGTTCTGGAAATGTCTTGTGCTGTACCAATTCTCCTCCCCCAGAGATGGAACCTGTTGCTGGACCCTCTCAAGGTCCCTCATCCGTTAATAGACGCAGGACAGCTGCCACTTGTAGCGTGGCGAGTTTCAGGGACAGATGGCAAGTCCCAAGCCTTTCGACAGACGCTTCTGGTTTCATCAAGCATGCATGGTCAGATAATACCCATAAGCGTTATTCATCAGCATGGAACAAGTGGTTAGCTGGTGTGTTCAACGGGACGTCGATCCCACTACAGCTAATGTCTCCATGGTCATGAATTTCCTAGCTTCTTTGGCGTCATTGGGTTATGCGTATAGGACAGTAAACAATAATTACTTAGAGGCATCCGGATGGTCAGACCTTCGTGTCCGAAGTACTCCTTTTTGTGGGACGTTACGGTGGTGCTCCGATTTCTGGAATCTTGGCCGGCTAACAATTACCTGTCACGCTCCCCGCGCTGCTGCTGGCTTGAGGCCGGCCGGGTGCCCGGCGCTAGTCCGGCGCTGCGGGTTTCGGCCTCGCTCGTCTTCTTCCCCCGTGCCCCTTGCTACTTCGGGCTGGGGGTCTGGGGGGGAGGCGGGACAGTCTGTCGGTGGCGGTGGGGGGCGGGGGGCCTCCAGTCCGAGCCTAGCGCCCGGGTTGCTTCTGCCCCGTCTTGCGGCCTACTCTAGGGGGGTCCTGTGTTCTGCGTGCCGGGCTTGCTGCCCTCCTCTGCCCTATCCCCCATTGCCAGGCGGAGGCTGATACGCCGCTGCGACTGGAGGCGGTGCCGTGGATTGCTCCTCTGCCCTGCTGGGGACCTGTGGCTCCATACAGCTGCTCCCGGATCCGGCTCTTGTGGGTGGCGCCACACGGCTTGGCCTAGTCGCGGCTGCGGCTCTTGCCCGGAACACTGTGGAGTTGGGGCAGGCTTGACCCCCCTGAGGGGGCTGCACTATCCTTGGAGCTGGACGGGGCGGCTGTAGTTTGGACCGCCTGGCTTCACTGTCGCTGCACAGCTTTTGGGCCACAGTCAATCTGAGTGGAGCTGGCTTGCGTCCAGTCGGCCATTTGGGGGCATGGGTCGCAAGGACCCGAAGCAGAAAACGCTGCCTTTTGAAAAGATTGCTGAGCAACCGGCGGAGAGGCGCCCCGACATGGCGACTCACGTAGAGGGCGCGTCCGGCGGGCCGGCGGCTCTTGCCCCTTCCCCAGACTGGTTGCAGGAAATGAGAGCGGGGTTCAGAGCCCTTGATGGTCACTTCGACGCTCTAGATAAAACTCTGGAGACAATGGGGGCTAAAATCCAGGACCATGACAAGCGATTGGTTGAAGCAGAAGCCAGGATTTCCGCCATAGAGGATGGAGCTGCGCAAGAAACCAAGTGTATAGATAGGATGGAACGCATCCTGAAAGAGGTGGCCATCAAGAACGAGGACTTGGAATCGCGCAGCCGGCGCAATAACGTACGGATTACTGGGGTCCCGGAGTCCACAGCTACGGGCAGACTGGACGTATTCGTGGAACAGCTGCTGTTGGACATTTTTGGTAGAGCCTCCTTTACACCGGGCTTTGTTGTTGAGAGGGCACACCGCTCCCTGGGGCCGAGGCCTAATCCGGGGCTCTCGCCTCGCCCCTGATAGCCCGCATCATGAACTTCCGGGACCCAGCCCTGCGTCTGGCTAGGGAGAAAGGAGATATAACCTGGCAGGGCTCTAGACTCTCGTTCTACCCGGATTTTACTGCAATGGTCCAAGAGGCCCGGCGGAAATATGTGGGGGCGAAGGCCGCACTCCGCAATCTCGGCTTAAAGTATGGCATGCTCTACCCTGCCCGGCTGAGGGTGGAGATCGGCGGTCGGGTTAGGCTTTTTGAGAATCCAACTGAAGTGCAAGAATTCTGCCGAACGTACAAACCACAAAAAAGCCCTCCCAGGAGAGATGGTGGTGGGCAGTCTCCCCCACACAGTGGATCAGCGGCCAGCCAAGACCTGTTTGCGAACACTGGGGATGGGTGAGACAGCGCCTACGTCCAAGCTGCGTTTTCTCTAAACCCTTGTTACATGGGGACTGTGTGACACTTTTCGTACAAATTGTTCTACTGTGCTGGGTTGACGCCGGGTCGTTGTCACCCCCCTTGGTGGATACCGCTGGGACTACTTTTGATTACGATGCTCCACTTGTTACTGTTTGGTTGTTACACACGATGCTGTTTGGAGCTTTGCTTTTTGTTTGCTGGTCGGGGTTCGCCTCACGTTTTCGTGATCTGGCTGGGTGGGGGGAGGGGGGTAGGGGTTGGTTATTTAGATTTTCTTGACATTGCTTGGTGTGCGGTGAACTTGCTGATAAATGATGACACGACTAGTTTCCGTTTCCGATTGTTTGCTCTGTGGTTTCGATGGCTCAAATAGGCTTGAATGTAAACCCCTCCACCCTATCGTTAATGCCTTGGAATGTCAGGGGCCTGAACAACCTGCGTAAATGTAAGCAGGTATTACATTATTTGAATCGGCACCGGGTGGACGGTGCCTTCATTCAGGAGACACACTTACACTCATCTACCAATGCCCGCTTCGCGGCATCCTGGGGTCCACACAGGTACTTCTCCAATTTTAGTAACTATGCTAGAGGGGCTGCAGTGTTGATTCATAAGAGAGTCCCGTTTCATTGCCAACAGTTTCTAGGGGACAGGGAGGGGCGCTACTGCATAGTGAGGGGGGTGTTGATGGGCCACGGGGTCATTCTTGTGTGTGTGTATGCTCCTAACACTGATTCCCCGGACTTTTTCCACGCGCTTGCCGCCCAGCTCACTTCCCTTGAACCGGCCAGTCTTCTAATTGGCGGCGATTTCAATCTGTTGCTCGATGTGGGGTTGGACAGCACCTCTAATGCCACTGACTCTAAGCCCCGGGCACAGCGCGCTCTCTTAGACCTCTGCCACCAATTTTCCCTGACTGATATTTGGCGCAGGCGCAACCCGGGGACCACTGACATACCGTCACTTCTCTGGGCAAAACAACACTTGGACCAGGATTGACTACTGGCTCCTTTCCCCGGGCCTGTCGCCCTGGTTCCGTACACTGCAGACTTTCCCTAGAACATACTCGGATCATTCTCCGGTCCTACTGTGTTTGGACGTTCCCCGGCCCGAAGGTTTTGAGCGGCAGTGGCGATTCCCTGGGAGAGCCCTGTTGGACGACCTCTTCGTCCACGAGGTTTCCGAGGCCCTTGAGGATTACTTTACGATAAACACCGGCTTGGTAGAATCTTGGGCAGTGCTCTGGGAGGGGTCCTGAAAGCGTTGCGCACGACAATCGCTCAGTTGGAGGTCCAGCTAGCCTCGGTTGATGCTGAGGCGAGGCGGGCTCCTTCGGAAGACGTGTTCACTAGGAGACTGCGCCTCCTGTCCGACTACCGGGAGGCCGCAGACAGAGAGATCCTCTATCTCGTAAAATACCATACCGCACGCAGATACGGTGAGGGGGACAGACCGGGGCACACGTTGGCACAGGCTCTGAGACCATCATATAATAAGTCCTTTATAACGGAGGTTAGGGGCGAGGACGGTACACTCCGCACTACACCCACCGAGATTCGGGACAAATTCCTGGCCTACTTCTCGACTTTATACAAGACCAAGCAGAGCGAAACCCCGACTTCGCGTGAGGCCTATTTATCGGAGATCGCGCTGGTATTCCTTGACAAGGGAATGCAGGAGTTCATGGCGGAATACATAACGGTGACTGAGGTTCGTGGGGCGATTAAGGTACTTCGAAGCTCCTCGGCCCCGGGCCTTGATGGTTTCTCCGGGGATTTTTACAAGGCCTTTTCCGACCTTCTGGCTCCCAAGCTAATTGAGGTATATGCGGAGGCCTTGCAACGGGAGATTCTCCCGCCCACCCTTAGTGAGGCAGTCATAGTTCTGCTCCCGAAGCCGGACAAGGACCCGGCGCTGTGTGGATCTTATAGGCCCCTCTCCCTATTAAACATCGATTATAAGATTCTTGCTAAAATAGTGGCCAATAGACTTTCCCAATTGATGGAATTCATCATAGCGCCCGCTCAATCAGGCTTCATACCCCATCGTTCAACGTCATTAAATTTGCGGACGCTATTTACAGTATTACATAGAATAAACCCTGACACGCCCGCGGCGGCGATTCTTCTCGACACTGAAAAAGCCTTCGACTCCTTAGAATGGCCTTTTTTTCTTTCCGTGATGCAGCGTATGGGCATGCCAGCTGGCTTCATTGCCACCACGCGGCTCCTCTATAGTCGTCCCACGGCACGCTTGCGGATTAACGGCACCCTGTCCAGCACATTCGCTCTCACCCACGGCACTCGCCAGGGCTGTCCGCTCTCGCCACTATTGTTCATACTCGCCATGGACCCTTTAATCAGGCATTTTCAGGAACAACATCTCCACAGGGGCCTACAGTTTCGGACGGGTCCCCTGTTGGTCTCCCTCTATGCGGACGATACTATATTATATGTCAGGGAGCCACAGGTTAACCTTGCCCCCCTGATACAGGAAATCCTTCGCTTCGGCCGCCATTCGGGGCTGGGCATCAACTGGCATAAGTCTATAATATTCCCACTGACTAACGGCACCTCCCCTTGGCAGTGTGAGTTTCCGCTGGAATGGTGCTCCGACTCGGTACGATATCTGGGCATACATATACACCTGAGCATGGACGAAATTATCCGCCTCAACTATGGCTGCGCGGTTGCGAAGCTTGAGGCACAGGTGGACGGGTGCTGCGACTTCCGCTCTCCATGGCGGCCAGAATCGCCATTATCAAAATGATAGTGCTTCCTAAATTTTTGTATCTTTTTAATAACATCCCCATTCCCCTCACCCAATCCTTTTTCGCCACCCTACGGTCACATTTGATTAGACTAGTCTGGGGCGGAAAACACCCCCGGATCCGTTGGAAGATTCTCACGCTCCCGCATGACAGGGGCGGCTTCGGAGTACCGGATTTGTATTTGTACTATCTGGTCGCTCAGTGTGCACACGCCTTTGCCTGGTACCACCCTGACGCTCGGATTCCATTTCTTCGTCCTGAGGTCGATTTTGTTCTCCCTGGTCGCTTGTCGGCAGTGTTGCCCAGGGGTATCCCCCGGAGTCCAGTAGATATTCAAACGGTGTCCACCACCAGCTGGGCCTGGAATAGACTGTCTCGCTATTTGGACCAGCCCATTCTATATTCCTCATCTCTCCCGCTTCCCAATGCAGGTTGGTTGCCGAGCACTGGCGAGAAACTTGTGCAACGCACTTTAACGAAGTTTAACCTCACCAAGACTGGGGATCAATACACGGGGGGGCACATATTTTCGGTATCAGAAGAGGCACGATTCAGCGAAGCCACTTTCATGGACAAATTCATGCTGAACCGGCTTTACTTTACGGTCCGGTCAGAAATTAAGGGATTCCCCCTCGAGCCGGCTTCCTTTGAACCCCTCACCCTCCTCATTGATACGGATACAGGGGCACACATTATTTCTAAATTGTACAGGGCATGCGCCGCGCTGGTTCCTTGTGCGGATGACCAGTTGCGGGCGGCCTGGGAGGCGGACTTGGGTAGACCTATTACGGACGAACAATGGTCCGCTTGTTGCAAGGTCGCTAGCACGATATCGCTCAATAGTCGTCATAAACTTCTGCACTATAGGTTTTTTCGCCGCAGCTATATGACCCCGGACAGGCTCCACTCCATTGATCCCACCCAGCCTCACACCTGCTGGAAATGCGCTGCACCTCATGCTGATTTTGCACACATGACCTGGACATGTCCGCTATTACATTCATTCTGGACGCAAGTGCACAAACTCCTTGATGAGATGTTAGGGCTTACGTTGGTTCCCACTCCTGAGGTTGCATTGATGGGCTACACTGCAAATTTCCCCAAGACAGTTCGGAGGCTTGCGTCTCTGGGCTTTCTACTAGCCAAGCGGGAAATTGCTCGACACTGGGGTGGTGGGGCAGCTCCCACGGCCACGGCGTGGCTTACGGCCATGGCTTTTTGCAACACGAACAGCGAGATTTACGCTAGTCTCCTCCCCACCGTGGCCCGTCCCAAAGATATCTGGGGTCCGTATAAAACATACATCGCGAACCTACCAAGCGCCTCTCAATCACACGCCAGCTCGGGGATAGTGCCCACAGGGGTTGGATAGGTTAGACACCAGCGGGGATGCATATTCAGATGGGCCATGAGATGGTTGCAGTGCTATGGGCCTCTCCGCTTCGGGCCCGGAGTCGTGGGCTGCGCAGGGCTTGTCTTTTGCAAATATGAAGATTGAAGTTCTGGGGGGCATTGCTGGGCGGATGGGGGGTCCATGTTCCGGGGTATTCCTGTCTGGGTTCGAGGGGTGGAAATGCTATGATGGTTGTTAGGACCTTGATGCCCGGAGCTTTGCTTATATGTTCTTTGTGGTCTATGGAACGGAATTGTCGTAATGTATCTATTACACTGAAGTCTATAATGCACACTGCTGAGATCTCTGTATTGTTTTCTATTACAATCATAAACAATAAAAAAATTAATAAAAAAAAAAAAAAAAATGAAGCAGGCATTGATATCTCTAAGTTTGGTGCTCATTCTGTTCATGGCACAATGGCGTCTAAGTCTTTTTCCTTAGGTGTAAGCCTAACCGACATCATGAATACTGCTGATTGGTCAAATTAATCTACTTTTAAATCGTTCTATTACAAAGCTATAGTAGATGTTGCATCAGTGGTGGTTAAGCTTTAAACAAGCATAATCGGAGCCTCCGGTCCTGACATATAATTAAAAATTTGCGAACATTCGTGAAAAGAATTTTCAATTCTATTAAGGACAACGGAGGTGAGGATTATCCCACCCAGAACTTATGTTGTTCCATGAATGTATATGTAAATCAATATTACTATGGCATTTTGACTGCATTATATTTGATTCCTTCCCCCCCCCACTTGTTGTAAGATTTGGTGATTGAAAATGGTTTGGGGATTACCGTTATTACGGGACTTTATCTTTGTTTCAGATTCCAGTGGCAATTAAGAAGTGCCTTCTTTTCATGGTATTGTTGGGAATGGTTTTTTCCCCTTCACGGTGTGGAGTTTGTTCGCCTGCATTGGACATCAGGAGCTCGTCCCTCAGATCTGATGTTCGCCTGTTGGTCCTCGGATGTGTGGTTCTAATGAAAGTTTGTTTTTCACGGACTCAGTTCAAGACGGAGTAGTTTTGTTGAAAGTATTGGACTTAACAGTTAACAGTCACGCACAGATAGAGGAGGTGTTTGCCTCAGTTGGACCTTATATAGGATAGTCTCTATGGTAGTATAGTACATGAGACTCATGGAATTTGTAGTTTTATGGAATAAAAAAAGATGTTTTTTTATTGGTTGCTATTGTAATAAAGCAAAGAAATGAGAAGCATAATCCTCGCCTCCGTTGTCCTTAATAGAATTGAACATTCTTGTCACGAATGTTCGCAAATTTTTAACTGCTTGTGCAGTTTTAACTTTACTAGCTGATTTTTGCTCCGCTTTTAAACGTAGTGTATCATGTCTTAATTTAACCACTCACCTAATTAGATCAGGTATATTTGAAAAAAGGAAAGTTCCATCATTTAATTGTTTATAATCAGAATTGATATAATTGGGCTCTAAGTTTTTAGAAACATTTCTAAAACCAAGTATTACCTCCCAAGTGAACTTCTCTGCAAAATATAACTGCTCTAAATCCTTCCACTGCTGAACCATTGCTACAAGGTCTGGAGCAGAAGTAGTACCACGAGCTTCTTTGCGATAGTGGCTTTTTCGTCAGTAGTCAAAGTAGAGCGAGTCTGCCGCCCATATTGCTTATCTAAGTTTTTATCATCTGAAGAAAAATGTTCTTCTTCAGAAAGATCATTCTCAGGGGCAGAGGGAAACCTTTTACGGGGGCGGAGGTCGATCTAATAGGATAGAATCATCCTGAGGTTTATTAAGTTTGGGATAAATGGGGCGCCTAATAGGGTACTGGCCAGTTACCTCTAAATGACGCTCCCTTACCTCTTTTTCTTTTATTGCCTTCATCTCTTTATTTTTTAATTCCAATGATTTTTGATATCGTTTTTCGCTGTTCTTTTTCTGTTTCTGCTATAGCTTCTTCTTTCCTCACTCTCCCTTGCACTTCTTTCTCCCACATTCGTACACAATCAAACATATCTTGTCAACTTTTTCTCTTGAATAAACACTGCTCTACATATTGAATCTTTTTAAAGTCAAATTACCCATTCACAGGCCATCGTAAATCAGGATCCTTTTTCGTATATTTTTTCCACAGTATACTATACATTATGGAAGAAATACCGTATTTAATAAACATATGTCTACTAGGTGTCCCTTCTGGGGGAGCCGGCTGACTTCTTTCTAAATCCAAATTGGTACCACCAAGACAGCAACACAACCTACGGAGTGTGCTGGAAACAGGCATGCTACCAAGTTTTTGTAAAATATTACTTTTCCAAAATATTCAAAAGTAGGGAAAAATCTCAACATTACCTGCCTTTATCTTTTACAAAAAATAAATCAAACAAACAAAACCAGAATCTTGGCCAAGCAAACAAGAGTGCTGCTTCAAAGACCTTACCAAACAAGAGTCTCCAACCTCCAACTGCCAATCTCTTGGTCGACCTAATGGTCACTGCAAAAATAACGCCAAAGGATACCTTAGTTGGGACTGGCCAACACCTGGAGGGTTAAATCGAGAAAACCGGAAAAATTACTTCGGCTGCAAAGACAAGGGTCTCTTCATGCAGGACGTCTCCTCAGCAATATTCCACTTTTCCGTCAAGACCACTCCTTTGGATGGCTGCGTCCTCAATGAGGCCCCACGTGTCGGGCACCAACTGTAGAAATGTGCCTTTTAATGAGCACACCGGTGCAGGGGTCACCCTTCTCTGTCCACGGGTCCGTAGACCAACAAAATAGAGATTGGCACTGAAGCTGGAATTCAAATAACAAGTTTATTAATCACTCATGTGTGGGACTACGTCCACACAGCACTCTCAAGTGCTGCCTGAGGTAGTACATGGAATACACAGATCATGGTGCTTGTATACAGAGTTTGTTGCAGAGTGAGCATGTAGTTACAAATAGAAGGTACAAGCAAACACACAAATAACTACCGACAAACATGGGCAGATGGGGGATCACTTAGTCAGTAAAGTGGGAGGGGGAACAGAACTGTTTACATCAGCAGAAAACAGTTGACAGTTATATCTTTAGCCATGTGCATTCCAGCAGCTACAGGCCTTTTCTCTGCACATACATTACTTTGGCTCAGTACAGAAGGAGTTAACTAAAGCTGATGACTCAAGCAGAATAGAAAGGCAAGCAACAGTGAAGACAGAAGAATTACATAGCTAACAAAATGGATGCCACAAACAAGATGGCTTCAGCTTATGCTAACGGAAATTATTTCAGATTTCCACAGCGGTGGTACTAATACAATATGGGTGCCATCAATGGATCTAATCACATGTGGGGTGTGAGCAAAAGCATAGAAATCCACTTTCACTGTTGCTAAATCCTGACGTCTCTGGAACTAGATGTAGCTGTCCACTTGTCTCAACAGTGCTACTAGCACCTCTGGGAGTACCCAACTGAACATGGGTTGAGACATGCTACCTGAAATAGCAACCATGAATTGAAATGGGCCCATGGCCAAAAAATGCAAAACAGACATGATTTTCACAAGTGGTGGGATTGATGTAGGTTAAGTGATGTCAGGTATGAGGTCAGGCTTCAACTGATGAAACAAGTCCCGTATTTTTTGACGATTTAAATGAAATTTCTGTGTGACACGTCTCTCTTCCATGGTCTGAAGGTTTGGAAATGGGCGGTACACTGGAGCCTGGCATCTCATCCCTCTCCAATGGAACCTAAGTGAGGAGTAACACAAAAATGTATATTGGTCACAGTGTGCAGAGTAATATATATGAAGAGTAAGGCAAAAGTTATGTGACAAAACATTGATGCTTCATGAAGCATTACACATTTCACATCATTGTCAAATGTAGAACCCTCCACCAGTCATCTCCAAGGTGGCCTTCACAGGTATGTAACAGAACTGTGCACATCATCAAACAGAAATAGTAAATTGGCACTATAGTGAGGGTATCATTACATTTTATGAGAAATACCGCCAACCAGGGTGTAGAGTGCACCACAGACATTTTGCCCATGTGCACAGTAATGCACCTCACAGATGGTGTTTTATACTGGACATGACATGGAATCGGAGTTTTTCAAAGGTAAACATGTTTGCCCTCATTTATGGTTGTAGTGACACAATTAACTGTCACCAAAACTATTTCCCCAAATGCTAATATGGCGATGCCTGATATCGCTAATAGGAGGTTTTGAACATCAGCCTCCGGTGGTAGTCGACCACCCGGTAGACAGTTGCATGCATGGTAGACACAGCCATAGGCTTACATTGGGGATAGTGATGGTCGCAGTCCGATGGTTGTGTGCGCCGACACTGATGACCGTGTATATGGCGTACATGAATGCCGCATTTTGAAAAAATACTCACTTGCCTCCGGACACTGCTACTATCAACACCTCCTCCATTTTAGCTGCTGCTTACCACCTCTGAGAGCAATCATGGCAAGCCATGCTGGTGAGAGGACCCATCCCTTCACTCCAGAGGAGCTGGATACCCTGGTAGATGAGGTCCTTCCCCAGTATGGTCAGCTCCATGGCTCACCAGAGGAACAGGTAAGTTTCTCAAATATATATTTAACTCCATTTAACTGCTTCCCTCCTGTTCCCATAGGGTACAATGTACCTCTGAGAGTCAGGTTGTAAGTAGTATGTTGATTGCACATATTGTGTGGTATTGTGTAGGACACACATGTAATGGATTATGGGGCCCAGTACTTTGTGAAGAGATGAACACTATTGTAATGTGTGATAAAGGTGATTTTGACTTGTGTGAGATGCATATGGAGGGCTCAGGTTCATAGTGGCTACAATGATTTCTCAGATCACATCATGGTATATGTTCATAGTTATGTATACGCTTTACATCATGAGCCTTGTATGTATACTGGTATAAGCATTTGAGGATGATGTAAGCCATATGTACCATCCCACAGATCAGTCTATATCAGGCTTAGTGTAAAACAGTTGTCTGGTAGGTAGCTATACCTCACAGACTTCTTCAAAGTACCACATAACTGTATTCTCACATATGAGACAAGAAGAATATTCACTTTTATGCATTGAATCAGTGGAAATGTGAGGTTCATGTGGGATCAGTAGGCAGAGCCTGCAGAGAGCAAGGACTGACACTGAGTTGTGGGCAGTCGGGGCTATGGCCCAACCTGTGCAAGTATTACTTTGGCAGGAGAAGTGATGCAGTAATGTTCCTGTAGACCTGTTGATTCATAGTTGTTCCCAGAAAGAGTTATCTGTCCCACTAGTAGCCCTGATATCTGCAGCATGGATAACATACAGAATGGGGACTGAGTTAACCCCATGACCTGATAATTCCTTACATTGACCCACAGTGTCAATTTGTGACTTTCACTAATGGCAGTCTCCTCACTCACACAGGTCTGTTGACACTTTTTCAATAGTGCTCCTACCACTGTTCAGGCCTATTGCACATCTGAGACATGAATAGTGTAGATTGTGGGTTGCTTTAGATTAGATTTTAAAATGTGAATCATCTGCTTGGTTACAATATTTTCTATCACACAACACATACAATGGTATGCTGACTGTCATTCCTGTGACTGTGCCACATATCTCAAAAGGTGTGTCTGGTGTTGACAGTACATACCACACATAACATATTCTGTTAGACTATGATATCTCAATAAGTAGTCCACATGTACACACATCCCCCAGAGGCGTAGCTCTCAGTGACACGCATACCAGCCCTTACATTGTGACCTTTGGCTTAGGATGTTGTGCATGCTATGGTACTCGCATCTATGGACAATATACATCAATGCAATGGGCCTGGCAGTAAAGGTATCTGGACAGTCATGCACTGGTAGTTTACCCTTCAGAAGATCTAAATGGTGTGCTGTGTGTCATGGCACCTCACATCACATTCCATATAGATTGGGTCTGGCCTACATGATGTTAGTGGGCTGTCTCAGTCAGTGTAGGTCATGACCAGGGTTGAGGTTAGTCATCAGATGACCACAAAAGTGTGCATCCATGTTTTAGGTATGCTTATCATGTGACATTGAACATGTATTATGTTGACTCTTGATGAATACTTGTGCTAGATGTCAACAGAATGTGTATCAACCCTACAGTTATCATCATACTTCCAGTTGCAATCTACTTCTACATCTATTTCATCCATACAGGTCAACGCCCATCAGAGAAGGTGATTTGGAGAACCATCGTCCAAAAAGTGCGTACGCTGAGCGTCTTCAACCAGCATAGCGTCTACTGCAGAAAAAGGTAGGAGGACTTGAGGCACTGGACCCGAAAGATCATGAAGGTCCAGCTGTGGAAGTCCTCCTCATGTGGAAGGTGCGCAGCTGACCCTGACCCCCCTGATGGCCCACATACTGGTGGCGGCCTACCTTGAGCTTGATGGGTAGTTGAGGGCCCAACAGCAGCTACATGAGGGTGAGTCCTGGCCATAGTCATACATATTATATTGCCAAATTTGAGTGTTGCAGACAGGCATTTCACCAACCATGTTGGTGGTGGACCATGTGCCACATACAAGATGAGTCATTGTTAGTGTATGTCTGGTACTAGGTGCATGTTTCTGTGCTGTGTCTCTTGTCTTTCTGACCTGGAACATAGCAGATTCCTGCCCATGTCCAATTTTATACTTTTGAGCAGACACCTGGCTGAGTGAAGTGAGTAATCATCTCATGTTCTTAGTAAATCTGGGTGACAATTCTACCACACATCAACTTGTATTCTATGTGTGAGGAGTGATGTTCCCTCACTACTGCCTCTCATGTGATGGTAGCCTTATTGCGTGTGACATGACATAGAGTGCACAGTGCATGCAGTGACATTACAACAGTTCCCTTTCATACGTACTGGACATACAGTGAAATCAGAGTGCAAACATCACTGGTGCCAGAAGCATTAGTGCCTACAGGTTGGCCAGTGTGCATTAGCCAGTTGATGGTTCATCTGCAGTAATGTTTCAAAACACTAATTCACTGACCGGTGACATGCTTAAGGCAGTGAGATGTAGAACTGTAGGGATCACATGTGAGTGTCTACACTCATCCTTACAAGGCAATCTGAGTATGCAGATTCAGATTTTTTAATGTCTTTATTTCGATAATAAAATCATAAAAGACAATTTAGACAAGTATTTAAAAACAGTTTCAAAGTCTCCACATTATACAAAATCATACTAGAAAGATAAAGTCAATATGTTTATCAAATATACAATCAGTCTAAAAACCACAATTAAAAAGTTATTAAACCGTTTTTGAAACGAAACAAGACATTGGATGTAGCTGATCATAAAGGTTGATTAGACATATACAGGTAAACACTATGCACATTGCACTTTATGATCAAGAGGCAGTTAAGTTCCTTCTAGCTCTGATTGCCCATGCCCAGCCTAAGTACTTAGCCAAGCATATCACGATAAAATCAGAGGTATTTGTTTTTAGAGCCCAAATAGCGTCCGAGGATTTTTTACATGTCATGCGTTTAAAAATGGGTTTTAACCATTTTAAGCGGGGTTCTCTGTATTGAGGACAGGCGAACAAAAAGTGACCCTCAGTTTCCTTACATCCGGGGCAACGACTGCAAGGGTTGGTGGAGCTATTGCCCCAAGATGAGGTAAAGGAATTTAGGGTTAGTGAGCCCACTCGGAATTGGTGGTATAGTTTTTTATCCATTGACCTGGAGATAAGGTCCCAGTATGCCTCCCGGGCTGGATCCAATTTAAAACTTAAAAAACGCCCCGTCAAGTTTTCAGAACTGGAGGCATGTGCCAAGGGAAAGCGAGTTGAGGCCCAGAATAAACCCTTAAATTCCTTTTTCGAGGGAAAGTTGTTCGTACCTGGCGAGACCCACAGATGGCTCAAGCCCATGTCATGCAGGCTCCTTTTCACCGAGCGAAGCCATGGGATTCGCTCCGATCCCCACATAGCCTTTACCTCGGTTAGCTCCTTAGCAAAGAGAGCCAAATCCTCCGAAGTCCATATGCGCCTCCAAGTGGACACTACTCTGTATCTTGCCATGTCCGATATTGGAAGGCAACCCATGTCGTGGCAAAGTGGGATCTGTGGGGTTGATTGGGGCAGCCCTACCAGATTACGAAGAAACCTACACTGTATCCTATACAAACTCGAGAGGTCCATAAAACCCCATAACTCTGCCCCATAAAGTGTCGCAGCATTAATTTTAACATCATAGATTTGTAGGGCGGGGACAACCCTTTTAGTGATTGATTTCTTTTGCTCACGCAAAAGACAACCAGTCAGTTGGGCAAGTTTTAGCTGTTGGGTCTCTATTTGTGGTTTCCAAGACAGTCGGCAATCCAGGGTGACCCCCAGGTACGTCATCGTATCAACTTGTTCCAGGTTAACCCTGTTAAGTTGTACACTACTACGTATAGGTTTTTTCCTGGAGAAAACCATAAACTTGGTTTTCCCCACATTTATCTGAAGGTCATTCTGTTTACAATATTCCTCAAAGTGATTTAAAGCCAACTGTAAGCCTCCCCTAGTCTTTGAAAGGAGGAGGGTGTCGTCCGCAAAGATCAACATTGGGAATTTAGTCCCCGCCAAGGACGGTGCGTCAGTATTAGTAGACCCGAAGAATTTCACTACCTGATCTATAAAGAGTAAGAAGAGGGTGGGGGCGAGAACGCACCCCTGACGGACTCCCCGTGAAACCGGAAATGAGTCAGTATATTGCCCTTGTAACCCCCATCTTACCCTGGCAAAGTTATCTTCGTGTAGTCTAATAATCATCTCCACCAATTCTCCCGGCATTCCTAGGTCCCTTAGTACCTGCCATAATTTTCCCCTCGGCACCAAATCAAAAGCTGATTTCAAGTCTATGAAAGCAGCGAAGATGGTGCCACCCCCCAGTATAACGACCTTCCAAAAGATCATGCAGAACCTCAGAACCTGGTCAATGGTACTTATACCAGATCTAAAGCCCGCCTGTAGCGGGGACAGTATTCCTTCTAGTTCAATCCACCCTTGGACCCTCGCCAGGATCATACGGGCAAAAACTTTCTGAAAGCAGTCAATTAGGCTGATAGGGCGATAGTTCCCTGGGTTCGATCTATCACCCTTTTTGTGTATAGGGAGGATCTCTGCCCCCTTCCAAGTCTTGGGTATATGGGCACCTCTCGCTATAGTGTTAAATATGCTAGTTAAATAGGGTACCCAAAGGCCTAAGTTTAGCTTAAATAGGTCTGCTGGAATTTGATCTAACCCAGGGGCTTTCCCTCTCTTGATTAGGCCTAATGCAAGCTCCGTTTCCGCTTCTGTAAAGGACATAGTCACGTTGCCAGGGGGTATTGCCGGTAGCAGATTAGATGCAGACGTAGGGTCAACAACTACTGTGCAAAATTGGGAGGAGTAATGATTTATCCAGACTTCCGGAGATACGTTGTTAGACGGGGTACGGAATTCACCGTCTTTTCCGCATTTAACAATATCCCAGAATTTGGTCTGGTTGTTGGATTTGCTAGCGTCCAAAAGGTCTGCCCAAAAATCATCTTCCCATTCCCTCTTTGCCTCCCATTGAACTCTTTTATACCTTTGTCTGGCCTCTTTTACTGCACTTAGGTCTCTGGTTTTAACTTTCTCTATTAGGTGACTATGCGCCTCTCTACACTCTCTATTATACCATTTTGCTCTTGGAGCATTCTGGTGCCCGTTGTTAGACTTACATGGTTTTGAGAGAATAGTTTTAAGCTCAGAGAAGCATTTGTCATGAATGCCCATGATCTTATCTAAATCACCCTGACCCCTCTCAACAACAGCAGACCTCACTTTGTTTAAAGCATTAGTCACCACATTTTCAATGTTGGCCTGTATCATTGCATCATTTGATATGATTGACCATTTCAATCTCCTCCGGTCATTTGATACGGTTACAACCCCTTGCCCCCTTGGATCTGGTTCCGCTAGTCTTTTCATGCCATACATTTTGACTTTCAGGGACAATGGGTTATGGTCACTTTCCGGACGCATTACAATTTCCATATCGACAATTAGGCTCCAATATTCCATTTTTATGAGGATGTAGTCAATACGACTTTTCCTCGCACCATTGTCAAAAGTGGGATTGGCTCCAATGTCCGATTTGGTGCGTCCGTTTGCGGCCCTTAATCCCCAAGTGAGGCAAAAAGCAGTCCAATTCAGGGCAGCCTCCGTTGCTTTAACTGGTAATTTGTTGGAAAGTTCGGGGATTTCCCAGGTCGCATCTTCTTCAAACCCCCAATTGTCTTCCGGCAAGTACAGTGGTTCAATTGTGCAATTAATATCACCCGCTATTATAATAAATGAGCCTTTATTCCAACCCGTTAGTAATGTATCTAGGGCGCCTATCAGCTTGGGGCAGCGGCCGCCAGGGAGGCCTCTAGAGTATATGTTAATAATAAGCATTTCCTGCCCCCCTACTTCCCTCAGCCTTATAGCCAATATGTCGGGATTATCCACATACAGTTCAGAAACTGAAAAACACCAGGCCTGTTTTACCCAAATGGTCAGTCCCCCTGACGCCCGCCCTTTAGTACCTTTTATAGCTGGTTTGAAAAAATTTGTGAATCCAACCATGTAAGACGGAGATGTGGCCCATGTTTCTTGCAGGAGGACAACCTCATGTTTACCTATAAAGACCAACCAATCCTCAGAAATCATGCGGGTCTTGACTCCGGCAACATTCCAAGATACCATATGTGAAATTAAAGAATTTACCTCTACGTGGTTATTGCTAACAATGGGAGGGGAATGGGAGCTCGGTAAGATGTCATTTGTTAGACTGGTCACATCTATATTGGAAGTGGAAGCCTCTTCCTCACTTTGCCCCCTCAACATACTATTGTTGTTATGGAAAAGGGACTGTTGCTCCTTTACTAATTCCGAGGTAGGGTTAAATGGGATGTGCGCTCCCTCCCCCTTCCCTATAGCTGTGTTCGGTGACTGGGTCGGTGCACATAGTCAGTCAACCCATTCTAGATCTGACAGTGCCTCGAAATGATTGAAGAGAGGAGGGTAGTATTGGGGGTGATGGATTGTGGGCTCCCGGGGCATTCCCCCTTTGAGTTTCCAATGATTGAGGCCCATTTGATTAATTGGGTACGTGTGGGGGTAAAAGTAACCAAGGTGTAAGGTCTGTACATCACCCAAATGGGCAAATCTAGCTTTCCTTTGGATTCTTTCCACCACCCAGGGGTCTCTAAATGAAATTAAAATACAGTCACCCTCCAGATCTTTTTCGCCCTTACCTACCCATTCTACTCTCCTTACATAGAGGATTTCGGTGGGAGATGACGGGGGGAGAGGGCGATGTTTGTTTAGCCAGAAGATGACCTTATTCCGCAGATCCCCTTGTGATTCTTTAATACCCTCTCTTAGGGGGGCCACTCCAGTTAGAACGATAGTATATTGTGACGCTTCAGGAGGTAAGTTTACTCTGGGTGGGTGTCGTGAATTTCTGTTATCTGTCCTCGGATTCCTATCTTGGAGAGTGGTTTTCCTCTCCCTACCCATTATAGATGTCTGTGCTGGAGTGTTATTAGGTTGGTTTACTGCACCATTTGCTGGAGGTTTTTTCCCCTGCGTGTTGTTAGTTGCCACTGGGCGTTTAGCCTTTGGTGTTTCTTTAGTAGGGGCTCTACTTGCAGTAGTCAATGTGGCAGCTGTAGTTTTTGCTCCTATTAGTGGTTTTTTATTAATAATGGTAGAAGATGTCCCTACGGGGATAGTTGTGGTTGACCCCCCTTTTTGGTTAGCACCCCCTATGGGGTTAGGGCCCCTTGTCTTGAAACTAGTAGTCGTTAAGTTTTGCAAGAGGTCCATATTAATGTTGACCGCTGCTTCCAGGACATCTATTTTAGCGGACATTATCCTGGTACTTTCTAAGACCGGAAGCAATAAGGTTTTAATCATTGCTTCCATTTTTGCCAACAGGACATCGTCACTACTAAAACATGTTGGGCAAGGATTGGAAGACCCTGAGTGGACCAATGAAGGACAGTACACTATTGGGGGTTCTTGTATGGTCTGGGAATGAGAGGGACTATTAACATGATCTATTTTAGGTTGTTTTTGTACATTTTCTCCCTTTGAGCTTGAAGCATGCTTTCTTTTCCGTGGAACCTGATTAGTAACGTGATTGGTAATTACTGGAGGAAAAACGGGCATACTGGATAAGGTGGGAGCGTATAATTGTGGGGTTCTGGACAAGCTACTCTCATCGTCCTCCGTATTTTGACTGTCCGCTTCTAAACAGGTCAGGTTATTATCAGATTTCAGTTCCATGTTATCATTGGACGTGGATGTTGGATCTCCGTCCCCATCTACATGAACTATCACTTCGGTCTCTGAAGTAGAGATACAATTAAATGCAGCATTAGTTAAAGGGCTTTTAACACGGGCCAGGGCACCAATAGATGAGCGTTTCCCAGTAACTAAGTCCAGGGACAATCTGTGCTCAACTAGTTCAATTTCTTTTTCTAGTATCCCTGTGGCTCGGGTGATAAAAGCATCGAGGGGGCCTGAGACAACACCCTTAGAGGTTTGAATATGCACTAGGCGCTGTTTGCCCGATCTTAGGGCCATAATTGGAAATTAATATTGGTGCCACAATATAACGCAAAATGTAGTATACGGTGTAACAAGATGATAAAATGTACAGAGAACCAAGGCTCTAAGCCCAACCCAACCTCGTCCGACCCCGGACGGCCACAGACGGTCCCGCCCTTGTCCCGGGCTTCTCCCGGCGCCCTCCCGCGCGCTCCCGCGCAGCGGGAATGTTACCTTTACTTTATGGGAGATCTAAGGACCCCAAGGGGGCGGGGCCGGCAGGGAGAGGAGCCCAGCTGGTAACGGGCGCGCGGGGACTCCTGGTCCGTGGAGTCCCGCTCTACCCTCGCAGCCCTGCCGGTCGGAAGAAGCCCTTTGAAGTGTTGCAGCCGCTGTGTTTCCGCGAAGCAGGACCCGCGAAGCGGGTCCGGCGAGGAGAGGCGGTACACAGCGGTCGGAATCAGCAGTAGCTGTGGTAGCAGTTACAGGTTGCCCAGCATTGATCGAAGGAATCCACCTGAGGTAAGGCTCAGCTGCCTTTTGACTTTACCGGCGTTTGGGGGCGGGGCCGGCAGGGAGAGGAGCCCAGCTGGTAACGGGCGCGCGGGGACTCCTGGTCCGTGGAGTCCCGCTCTACCCTCGCAGCCCTGCCGGTCGGAAGAAGCCCTTTGAAGTGTTGCAGCCGCTGTGTTTCCGCGAAGCAGGACCCGCGAAGCGGGTCCGGCGAGGAGAGGCGGTACACAGCGGTCGGAATCAGCGGTAGCTGTGGTAGCAGTTACAGGTTGCCCAGCATTGATCGAAGGATCTGAGTATGCAAAAGCAAAGAGTGGTGTGATTTTTTTTTGTCCTCATTAGCCTCTTTAATGGAAAGAAAAATCAATGACGTTCTTCCACTTGCACATTTTGATGGGTGATGGAGACCTGGACTCATGTGCTTTTAAACAGGTTGGAAAGAGAGACGGAGATCACAGATCTGTATGGCCCTCGGACTTAACCTCCATCTTCCCTGTTTTATTTTTATTTGTCTTTGCCCTCTCACTATCCAACAGAGAGACTAGACAAAAAACATATACAAAACCTCTTGAGGCTGAAAATGCTTAATCATCGGACCTTTGATTTCTACTGTTAACATTTAAAACATCACACCATTTGAACAGCGGGAGCCAAAAGTCATGGTTTCTAGAGCTCTTCATATCTAAAGCAGCTATACATTTAATGGAACGGAGCCAGCTATCCAAACTGGGAGGGGGGGGGGGGGCAGCTGCAACCCACAGCCTACATATCTCTCTCCGCGCCAATAGTATACCATAAAAAATAAGCCTTGAGTGGTTTTTTGTAGTTTTAACTACTGATTCCACATGTTCAAAATGAACAAGCATAACGCTTACCTCAATATTGAGCTCCAACATTTCAGACAATGTCCTACTCACGTCTCTCCTGAATACCTGTAATTCTGGGCATTATACAAACATGTGGACATCATCCTCTTTCATCCTACCACACTTCGGCCAGGCAACTCCTCTCCCAAACTTTGACAATTTCTGGGGAGACCAGTACGCTCTGTGGATTGAAAAGAGATGATTTCTCCTCAGGCATGCAGGCTTTACTATTTTAAATAGCATAGTCATAGATACTTGCCATTGGTGTTCCAGCGATGACTCCGGCAAGTATTAATCCCATTGTTCCACAGGCAGAGTAAAACCTTTATCCTCCATTTTGATCATTAGCCAATAGATTATCACTAACTCCTTCTTGTGGACTGTCTCTTGCATAAGTCGTGTTTCCATGTAATTTTGTTCCCCAATATTTGTTTCCGGGTCTTGAAACCAACTCCGCATTTGAAGATATTTAAATCTAGATAGGTGGTAGTCAGCTTGTTGGTTACACTCTTCCCATGAAATGAGCTTGCCATCCACTATTATCTACTTCCATCGCAAGAGACTCCCCTCTAGCAATGGTTTTGCAAGAGCATCTTATGTCCAGTCCGGGAAACCCGGTCCATCCCAAATATGAGCCAAATACTGTGATATGGAATTTTTAGAACTTTTCTGACCTTGTACCATGTCTCTGCAAGCCCACTCAGTATCTTTAACCTGACTTTTTAAAAGAATTTTGGGTCGGCGTATTTAAAGAGAAGACCCTTTTTGCCTCCTGATTCCAGACTTGAGATTGTAACCCACATGCCCCCTGTCTTAGTTTGGCTAGGTGTGTTGAATAAACACTCCCGCTTTTTAGTAGAAAAGCCCACGAGTAGAAGAGTAAGTCCGGCAGAGCTAAGCCCCCTTTCTCCACCCTCCTTCTCAGCTTTTTCCAAGCTATTCTTGGTCTTTTACTTGCCCAGACAAAAGTGCTGATTTCGCTTTGCAACTTCTTTAACCATTCCTTCTTAAATGGCAAGGGAATAGTGTCAAATAAAAAGGTAAGCTTCAGGAGGGCTATCCTTTTTACTAAGTTAATTTGTCCAAGAAGAGATAACTGAAGATTAGACCACATTTTCAGGAGTTTACTGATTTCTTTCCTAGCTTTCTCGAAGTTGAGTTTAGCTATTTTGTTGATATCCTGAGATAACATGACTCCCAAGTATCTCATTTCTCCTTTCATGTTCTCCGCACCGATATTCCAAGTAATGATTTCAGTCCTGCCGCTATTAATTTCGTAGCCCGAGAGCTTTCCAAAGTCTGTTGTTAAAGTCATAACACGGGACAGGGTATTTTGTAAGTTTGTAGTGTATATCAAAATATCATCCGCATAAAGCCCCAGTTTCTTATCACAATCGATGAACTTTAAAGGTAAAATTTCAAGGGCCTCTCTAATTTTTCTTGCTAGAAGCTCTATGTAGAGGTTGAAAAGAAGGGGCGATAAAGGGCAGCCCTGCCTTGTCCCTCTGGATATAGTTACAGGCTTAGTTAAAGAGCCGTTAACTAGCACTGTCGCTTCTGGGGCTTGATATAAACCGGCCAATGATTTACAGATATTTGTCCCTAGGTACAACAATGTTGCCATGGCTTTCAGATAGACGCAGTTCACACGGTCGAAGGCCTTGGTGGCATCCAAGTCCACCACAGCCAAAGGAAACTGTAAGAGGTTGTTAGATCTATTGCACCAATTAATGTGAAGGTCAGATCTTTCAAAGACCTTCCCCGAATGAAACCTTTCGGGTTGTCATGTATCAGCTCAGCCTTTACACCATTCAACCTATTTGCCAGAATTTTGGCGTAGATCTTATAGTCGCTATTCAATAACGAAATTGGCCGATTGGAGTCACATTTCGTGGGGCATTTTCCTGGCTTTAAGATTAGCGAGATTCTAGCTTCCTTCCAAGAGGCTGGCATTTTGGACCCATTGATAAAGAGATCATTAAAGAACTTCACTAAGATGGGAGCCAATGTACTTGCCAAGATTTTATAGTCCTCTTGGGGTAAACCGTCGAGCCCTGGGGCCTTCCCCTTCTTAAGCTGACTAATTATCTTTCCTACCTCACTACTATCAATTTCTCTATTTAACTGTCCGGTTTTAACTGATGTAAGAGGGTTTACGGTGTCTTGTCCTAACCATCTTTTTAAGTCATTTTCAGATGGGTTTAGCTCCTCTCGATAGACTTTGCTAAAATAATTATGGAACATTTGCTCAATCCCTCTGCTGTTGCCAATCAGGGTCCCAGTTTGTTTGCATATAACCTCCTCTATTCTGTTTCTTACTTGCTCTTTTTTGGCCTTCCAGGCCAGCAGTTTACTGCAGCCTTTGCTGTATTCGAAGTGAGCCAACCGGCTGGCCTCCCATCTCTTCCTGAGCCTATCTTATAAGACAATTGTTAAGCTGGATTTTGCTTGTGACACTTCCTGCAACAACCCCGTCCTGACCCTCTCTCCTAGTCTTGGATGGATTCTTTTTTTTTCCAATGAACGAACCCTTTCCTCCTGTATTGACACCTCATTGTAATAACTTCTCCTCTTCTCCGCTGCCCCTAGTCTACAACTTACAAAAGGTCTTATAAGCGTCCCAGGTCACTCCCGTAGCTGTAGATCCTCAGTTGTGCTTGAAAAAAATCATCCGTCTCTCTATTAAGTAACTCAATGACTCCCTCATCCTGCAATATCGTGCGATCGAGAGTCCATCTTGATTGACTGCTCCCCTTGCTGATCTTTAATTGAAACATCACTGCCGAGTGTTTGGACAGATAAACTCCTACATGGTGAATCCGTTGTACATCGTCTTTTATTTTGCAATCAATGAGGAAATAGTCTATCCTAGACTGATGTTGATATTTTTTATTGTAAAAAGTGAAACCTTTTTGTGAACCTGCTCTTTGCTGCCATACATCATGTAAACCTAATTGTTCCATCATTTGTTTTATCAATCCAGACATTTTAGGGTTTACCCAAGCTCTGCTGTGCGAGGACTTGTCCAAAGCGTAATTTAATACCACATTAAATAATCCGGATAAAATAATTGGGTCGGAGGAGTTTAAAAGTTCGGCCATCAATTCACCTAAAGGTTTCACTTCGCCCTGAATTGGACCATAGTAACCTGCCAGTGTGTAAGGACGGGCTAGAATCTTCACTTTAGCTACTATCCATCTTCCCGCTTTATCTGAAACATAGGAGTCTAGATTTAGAGGCCATTTACATTCCATTTCAACATTTTAATAATGCTCTCCTTCTTCTCATCCATCATCGGAACCAACTAAATAGATAACCAACTTCTGGAAATTAAAAGAGGCTTCAGAAGAACTATATTTTTTTTCTTTACAAAGAGTGGTGTGATGTAGCTGTCCATTTGGCCTCTAGTGATCCAACATCCTCATGTCATAGGCAAACAGAGACACCCAAATCTTGGCTTGCGCATATACAATCTCTGACTGGTGTTATCACCAGTACAAAGCAGGGTTGGGGATGTTCATATGGCTATATGGAGTCTTGTGATGTATGAATTCTGAGTGTCTGTCTCCTAAATGTTAGGACCTCAATGTTTTCAGGGAACTTTATATGCTAAATGGGATACATAGCAAAACTACATGTGTCCAGCTTTCATTTGACTTTTCAGGTGCTGGATATATGATGTAACTTGGAGTGAAAAGTGTCATCAATGTGCAATGAGCATTTACATGACATGATGTCTACCACAACACTAATCGGTGGTACATTGGTGTTGAACTTGACCTTCAGCACATCATTATGTGTTATAAGTAATCAGTAGATTTTTTTCAACTCTGGGCTTTGTGTGAGCATTGTATAATTCTCAAACTTGTATCCATCCTATTTGGTTACATCCTTTTACAATGATATACTGCAAGTGCCAAAGTATGTAAGGTGATCAACTATCCTAGTATGGACATGAGGGTGGAGTGTAGCTAACTCCATCAATGCATTTGGGCCTTTCTGGGGTTATGACATGAGTGGAACCAACTGTTCCCAGATTATGTAACATACATGCATGTGCTCATGCTAAATTTGAAGCTTATAGGGTGAAACATGAGGGTGGTTTGCTATGTGCGCTTCATCAATGTTTTCTTTGGATTTGTGATGCTCAGATGTGGAAATGCAGTTGCAATAAACCCATGTTATATGTCATTTCAGATACATCAAAGGTAGGCAAAGGAGGAGGGACCAACATTGTTGGGGACACAGCTGGTCATAGCGGTTCTAGATGTGAAACATCAGACATGGAGGGAGTCGGTGACGAGGAGAGAGTGCCACAGAGGACAGCAGCTCAAGCTCTTCATCTCCAGAGTCATCCTCCGGTGGACACACCCGAGTGGTGGTAGACCCCACAGGATCATTACCACCTCCATACCTGTCCACCACCCCAATTCCATCGCCACCCTCCCTTTCTCCCCTAACAAGTTGGCTGTTCCCGCTATCCTAAGAGAGGAAAAATCTCCTTCACTCAGGCACCTCAGCCCCTTCCCTTGTTAGCCCTGCCCTGAGTGAGGAGGCTATTGACCTCCAGAGCCCATCTCTGTGGGTCAGAATGCAGTCCTGAATGCCATCCAGGGGCAAGGCAACCGGCTGACCCAGAAAGTGGCTTACCTGGAAAGCAGTCACACTGCAATGTGTGGCCTACAGAGATCTTTTCAGGCTCTGGTCTCCTCCCTCATGGCAGACATCCACCCATCATAACTTTCCACCCCACTCCCTGCCTCTTACCCATCTAAAGTCCCTATTCCCATTCCTATCCCAAGCACACGCACACCTAAGCACCACACACAAATACAAAACATCCCAAAAACTCAAACATCCACGCACACAGCAGACATTCACCCCCTCACTACCTTCAGCATACCCGCAGACACACACACAGACCCCTCCACAACACCCAGCGTATCCATAGCACACACAGACACAAAACACAAATGCTCACAGTCACCCATACCACAGACGCCAATACAACACACAGTGCAAACAGCACAGCTCACACTTCCACTACCTCTACCTCCCAAACTGAACCCCATCCCGAACATCCTACCCATTTTGCCAGTGATGATGTCTTGTTTGCCCTAGCCCTTACCCCTGTGATACCAGATCCCCACCCTCCCAAAGTCTCAAAAAGAACTCCCACACCCAAACCCATCCCTTCCACTTCCATCTTCATCCCTGAAAAACAGCATCCCCACCCCCTGAACCCAGCCCAAAATAAAAGAAAAAACACTCTCAAGGACAAAGCCACCCCTTCCACTTCCCACTATTCCCCTGAGAAACAGCATCCCCAGCCCAAAATAAAAGAAAAATGTAAAGAAAAAATTCCCACGGACAAACTTACATCTTCCACTTCCCACTCTATTCCTGAGAAACAGCATCCCCGCCCCCTGAACCCAGCCCCAAACCCTGTAAACCCAAGATGACCCCTCTCAAGGACAAAACTACCCCTCCCTAAACCTCAGCTCCCCTCTCAAGTATCATCTTCGAGGTGCCTGCTATGCCCAATGTATGCCCCTATGTGAGGAAGTTCCATGGCAGTGTCAAAAAGGGCAAGTTTGATGGCACATGACATGACAATGGACTGGCCATTGGCCTTTGTTTCCCTTGATGGGTTTTTCGAGTTGAAATAAAACTTTTATTTTTTAAGACATTGGTCCTGTCATTACTATTCTAATTATTTGATGTTCTTGTATTGTTAGTGATGTGCAACTACAGTTGTGTTTTTTTATCCCTGATCCATTTGAAGTGGTTAGTATAATGTCTCCTTGGGCCTGGTGGTGAACTTACACAGGAAATGGGGTAACGTATGGATGTACACATGGGATGAACTCAGATTGGTGCAGACATTGCATTGAGTCATATATGATATGGTAAATATTTCATCTTATCCTGGCCACTGGCCACATAATTTAGGTTACAGATGTCCCTATGATGTATGTTGGATATGTGTTAGGTGTGTTCAAATGAGATATGTGTTTACCCACACATGGAGGGTGTTAACTTGTCAGAACTTTGTGGAGTTCTGCATGGACATGTGTCCATTTTCCTGTGTATGCCTTACTCCTACTTTATCTAGATGTGTGACACGTGCTGTTCGTTTTGTGTTTGCTTTCATGAGTTGCACTGACACATTACCTACACATGCATGCCACTTGGTAATGCTATTGGTTGTCCCTGTTATACTGCAATTCATAAGTCCAGGCCACATTGAGTTTGTCAGGCATGTACAAAATGTACTTTGCCCCAGGGCCCCAATCGTTCAGGGGTCCCCTGATAGAGGCATAGTTGTCCTGCAGAGAGTGTTTCCATTGCGCCATTAGAATGCTTCTCACACTGATTCTATGTAATCGCATTGACTGACATTGCCTTTTCATGTGGGTGATGGGTTAGAGTCCAATACAGAGTTGTAACAGAGAATGTGTGTTTCACGTTAATGACAAATCCACACAGATGTTTCTTTGACATCAAAACAGGACCTGGTATTTGTGTAATGTGAGTGTGTCACATTCACTATTGCATCTTTGTATGGGTTGCAGTCACAGGGCCTCATGGTAGTTGTAAGAATTTCTATGTGAACTTACCAAGACTAGACAAATGGTAAGCTGCATGAAAAGTGACCATCAGTAGTGATATGGCAGACATCTGTGAAGGGGCAAAAGAAGTGTGTCACAGACATTAATAGGTGTGATATTAATGAGAAGGTGCTGTTGTGGAACACAGTTAATGTACACATCACTATCACTGTATATTATTTGTAAACACATGTCCATTTGTGTACAGTGTGACTGTGCAGTATCAGTGTCTTGGCCAAGGAGGATATCCTACAGATGTCTTTTTGAAATTCATCTGAAACAATCCCAGACAGGGCCCCTAAAATGTGTAAATTAGTTAGAGACCCCAACTCCCTTACCTGGTCCATAATTGGGGATCGTTTTTCTGAGGAGTTTATGGAAACTGGGAGTTGAATGACTTACTGTCAATTTTGTCTATGACAGAGTGGGTTTTGGGTGTGCTCAAGCAGGTACTGCTGCGGCAGGATGTGTAAGTTCCATGGTGGCAGAAGTTGTGTTAAGGTGAGATCTGCCCTTATATCCCTCCCTTTCCACCATCTCGGATGTGGTGATTGGACTGCCACGGTCAGGCCGGCTGCAAAGCAACTCGTAATTAGGCTGGCGGCTACACTGGCAGTCTGAGCCTCCTACAGGCTCATTGGCCTATTCCGCTGCCGCTGTGGTCGGAGTTGACCAGTCGTGTCAGCAGAACACTGGTGGTGTTTCTTTCATATATCTGCATGTTTGTTAATACGGCGGTTGGACTGCCGAAGTCACAGTAGTCTGACCGCAAACGTGGACAACGCGGTTCCTGCCCTACTAAACTCGTAATCAGGCTGTTAGTGTGTTGGGTGTTTTTTCAGTGCCAAGAGTCCACTCAGGGTGTATGCTGAGCTTTACTTATACTACAATAATATCAGTCAAATGAAGGCGGATAAAATGAGCAGGTACAAAATAAATGCGTGCCCGAGGTTGACGTCAGGGGAGGGAGTTTCAGATGGGGTCAAGGTTCTATTCAGGGCCTGAAAAGGATATTTATAGCGTCTAAACCAGGATCGCAGAAGCAGTCATTGGAACTATCTTTTCAGTCAGAGAGAGGAATGGTCAATTCGCAGCAGCGCAAGCATCCTCATCACTGTGAAGAGGTACAGCCACGAAGCGGCATGGCATGCTTCTTTCACAGGCCAAAGAAGTACTGTCCTGAAGGAGCAGTGAGCTTCTGCCACTACAGCAGAGGTTCATCCCAGAAACAGCAACCCAAGGGTGCCTCACATGCTGAAGAACAGGACTGGCTTTCGTGCTGATGGTGCCTGGTGTGAAAATGTTTGTTAGTGCCCCCCAGTGACTTTCTTCTTGACAGATTCCCTCTCCGCCACCCTTCAACAGTGCCCCTCAAGTCTTCACCCATGCTCTCTTACATGCATTTCTTTAGTTTTATAGATTTACTTATACCAGTGTAAAGTTTCAGAGCCCTTTACATCACAAGCATATTATTCAGAAACAACGAATCTTATGTGTGTAAATCAGTGTATAGGAAATGTTACATAAAACAGAGGATTACAAGATGCAGGAGTCACCTGTCATCAATCCTGGTAGATAGTATAGTTTAAGAGTCCTTGGGCTGTGATCTGGAGAAACACAAACTCTGAATTTAAAATGTAACACTATGGTTGCAAAATGTCTTCACTAATATGAATTGATTTCTACCCAAGTGACCCCGTTTTGCAACATTAGGTTAATGAAAGACTAGGTTAAACCTCATAACATTCTGGTCTAAACCATGCACTTTGCATGCAGCTCTTTGATGTTAGGTAAAAGCTCACGGTTCTATATTAGGATTTTGACTTATAAACTGCAAGTAAAAAAAGGATTTCTCTGGCCAAAGCAGTAACTTTGTGAGCTATTCTCATTATATGCACTTCTGTGATCTGTTTGGTACACATTCTTCGCAGCAGGCATATTAACCCTTCAAGCTACTTTATGATGAGTTAAAACTTCCGCTAGACAAAACTCCGATCTCTCTCCAGCAGGCTCATTAATTACCAGAATTATCTTCCCATTTTTATTGTAGCCGGAAAATTGCTGGAGGGAAGGAACCTGCGGCAGATGCTTTGAACTGCATAACTTATTCATAAAAACTACACCCTGCTGAAGTCAGCTCCCAGTGTAGTGGCACCGGTCGCACCGCCCTAGAGCCAGCTCTGCTGAAGAGGCACAGCCCAGAGGCAACAGGGTAAGTTTCAGTGCTTAATTTGTCAAAAAAAATAACTGCCAGGGCCTTCGTCAGGAAGGCTACTGCAGCTTGCCTCACACACTGCCCCTGGCAGCACTGCCAATTATAGTACCAGCACCACTACTAACCATCACATTCCTACAAATGCAACAATTCAGACTATTCTAGGCCCCCAAAGCTACAAGAATGGATTGGGAAGCAAGTAATAGTCATTTTTATTCTATTTTGAATTAACAAACTGCCGTTGTTGTGCTCATCTATAAATCAGACAGTGCCACCATGTGTCAGACTGTTACAAGCACCCGTATTGATAATGAAGTTCAGGTGCCAAGAACTGGAAACCACTGGCTCAAATTAAGCACTGGAAAGCCTTGTTTAAAAGACTATGGGGCATATCAGCAACAACCGGCGATAATTATCTCTAAGCGGACTTAGCGGTAGGATAATTATCGCCGGCTAGCGTGGATTTTTATCGCTGAGATAGCGTGCTATTAGCAACGCTTATCTCAAAAGTGATAAAAATCCTAGCGCTCACTGCCTAACGTGAGATTATCGCTGGAAAACCAGCGATAATCCCACGAAGTTTGGTGATAGCTTGCTGATAGGGCCTCACATACTTAGCCATGATATCCACCTTCCATAGGATATCATGGCTAGGACAGTTTCAAAGCAGGCGTAAGGAAAATAGCGATAACAGAGGTTATCGCTATTTTTCTTGTCGCTATGCTGCTTTGCGTGAGGCTTGATGATAGGAGAAATGTCGCTTAGCGACATTTCTCCCGTTATCCTGGGGAGGAACGCCCACTTTGCATCTCATTAGAGATGCAAAGAAGGGCGTTCGAATTTCAGGTGCTAAGGCAAGGTTTCACGCGATAGCGTGACCTTGCTGATATAGCAATAACATTATCGCCGCTTTTCGGCCGCAAAAGCGGCGATAATTTGTTATCGCCGCCTTGTAGATATGCCCCTAAGGGCCTAATTACAAGTGCTCTTGAAATAGCGATCCCTATGCCAAAGCCTGTGGATCACAAATACATTTTGTGTGATTTTTAACACATCAAGGGCCTGATGTACACAGCCATTTTGCGATCACATAGTCTGTGATTCCAAAAACACAGGGTTTGTGACCCCAAAATAGCTTTTGTGATGTACTAAACCCAATTTCTAACTTGTTAACACTATACAAAATCGGTTTAGAAACTCATAACAAATCAGTATTTGAAATTGGTGTGTTTGGGGCATCTCTTCCAAATAGCAATTAGTTAAGGTATGTATGAATGTTTTGAGACTGAAATCCAGTCGCAAAACATTGAAATTTTGACAACACCTCAAAAGAGGTGTTAAGCCAGTCACAAAACTTCCTCTTTCTTAACGTTAATAAAAAAAAAAAAAAATTTTAAACAAACCCCCATTTCCTTTAAGGAGAACAGGCTGCATTTAAAAAAAAGACTTGTTTTAAAATGCTATCACCGACATAGTGGTCTGCTGACCCCAGCAGACCACCATTCCTGTGATGGCATCCAATCTTAGTGATTCACAATTCGCGGCCTACATCATGAATATTGATGAGGTAGGTTGGATTGCGACCCACTGCGATTCAGATTTCTGTGGAATGACCCATTAGTATATAGGCCGGTTTTCAAAATGCTTTTCCATTCGCAAAATATGGTTTGCAATTTACAACCACTTCATGTCAATGGAGATTTCGCAGTAAGGCACCCTTATAACTAACTACTGGGTGTGAAAAAGTTCCGATGATTTTTTTGCAAAGTCTAAAAATTATGAACAGATGATGGCAATAATTACAGTCGAAACAGGTAATAATGAATATTGATTATCTAAGCTTAGCTATTTTACATAATAGTTTGGAATAACGAAAACAGCAGTGTACAATTTCACATTACCATGCCATATTGTGGAAACCAATATAGTATTAATGGTTAAATAGCTTCTGCCATTTAAGAACTATTTTAAATAATCAAATAAAGATATATAATTGCACATTAGTGTGTTAGACTGCAAGAAACATCTTGGATGGTTTTCCATGTGGTCCAAATTTAAATAGTTATTGTACATGTAGTATATATAGTGCGTAGCGCAGTTTGTAAAAGTGTTGTTTTTATATACATGCAGCCTTGGTAAAGTGTTACAGAATGAAACGTGTCAGCTGGATTGAATTTTAATTGATAGAACAATAAAGATTTAGGAGCAAAAAAAACGAAGTATACTTTTGTCAATTTCATAATTATGAATTTGGACCACCGCGCGCCAGAAATGATACTTTGACGGAACACGTGGAGCACACTAACAAGAAAAGGACATTAAATATAGAAAACACAATTGCAGTGCTTTCCCGATCTAAGAATTTTTTTTTTCCGATGCTGGAAATCTGCCCCTATAAAAACCCTTAAGATAACAAAAAAGTTAGAAATGGTAAATTGAAGCCTGCTATGCTGGACTGCTTGCCACTCTCTTCATTGCTTGGATGTTGGCACTATCAAGCATCCATGTTAAACCAGCCTCACTCACTAAAAGAAGGGATTGTCTAGGTAAGAGTTGAAACTAAGGAGCAGATTTACCAACATTTCACGCAACTCAGTGCAGCAAGGCAAATTGCTGCACTGTGTGAAAGGGAGACATCAGAAATGCACAATATTTACAAAGGTATGGTGTATTTCTGCTGCCTCCTTGCGCTGGCGCACTGTGTGCAGTTTAGCGCCAACACAGGCACCCTGGCACCATGGTGCAAGGGTGCCAGCGTTAGGAGCTGAGTAGTTTTTGTGCAGGAAGGGACACCTTCTTGCACAAAAACAATCTTTAAAGGTATTTTTCTTTTTCTTTGTGTGATGCAGAATGCATTACACAGAAAAAGGATGCAGCAAAGAGAAAGAAAGATATTCCTTCTTGTTTCGCCTGGATCTGGGAGGCGTGCAAATTTGATGCATTCCCAGGTTTACAAACCTTTGCAAATCTGGGAATGTGCCAAATTTCATTGGTGGATGTGTTTGAACACCCACGCTCCAACCATGGAACACCTCGTTGCGGCAAGATAACTTGTGGCAGTAAAATGTGCCTTACCTTGGAGTTACTAAACCACTCAGAGAAGCACAAGGTGACTTTGCATGGCTTAGTAAATCTCAGTTAATGGCTTGCGTTGACTTGCATCGCCTTGTGGTGTTAGCGGTTTAAAACCAGGAGGCACGTTTCATGAGGAGTGACTTCTTGCCTAAGAGGTGGAATAAGTCCATGTTTTCTCTTCTGGATGGCACCTCCAATTCAAGCCACTTTACATACACTTTGAAAGGGCTTGATTCTTTAGAATCAGATCCAGTCCTGGACACAGATTTTTTATTGGGGGAGGTTAAATCTTATGGGGCACCAAACTCTCACTGCACATCTTCTTTCATTCCCCACCTGCTCAGGGTAACTTTTCACCTGAATCATGGGCAATGACTCAACTGAATGCTAGATCTGTGTTGTAGAAATACCAAATCTGCCTGAAAATAAGTTGCATCCTACTTCAGAAGTGATTAAATGTCAACATCTCAGTCTGTGAAGTGTGTTTCCAAACCTTTTCATACAAATACATCTTCTTCATCTCGCACCCTATCAGTCACATGCACTGCTCAACAATCAAGATGTCAACCATACAGTTGTTGAAAATGCATGGATAAACAATCCCCCCTGCACCTCATATCAGATTCTAAATGGAAGGGAAAGTGGTAGAGGGCTGCCATAGACCTTTCACTGTAAGTTAACTCCTCCATATTGTCCCTTTAGGTGAGGAGGAGTCTTGGTGTTTGCAGCCCCCTCCTTGTACAAGAGCCATGTGTAGCAATCAGCAGGAAGAGTTATCATGTCCACAAACTTACAACAATATGAAAGAAGATAAATGCCCCCTGAATCCCTTGCATGCTTCGTCTTGACGATGGGAGGTGCAAATACAACTCAGCAGAACCTGCATCTGTGCTGGCTCCCCCATGCCTTATGCTCCAAAAGATGGGTTGTGCCTGCATCAGAAAGAGTCCTGATCACGCTCCTAAGATGTGCATGAGAAAGCGTTTGAAAGAAATGCTTTGCTTAAACTAAAAGCGAACATAGATCTGCCTGTTTTGTCATTTGATAGAGCCACCTCTAAATTCAGGGCAATGGAAATTCACATATAAAGAGCCTAATTAGATAGGCAGACATTGTAGTGCTAGATTACCTTATCCGCAAAACTCTTGGTGCCTCATTTACAAAAAAGTTATGCAGCGTGGCACTGCAAGCCATTGTTCTGTGCTGAGCTGCGTCATTTTATAAGCATGGGAATGCTTTGTATTGATGCAGCAGAGTTTACCAGCTCTAGTCACACACATACACACAACTCTCGTTTGGGCCCATATACATACATACATTCAATGAGCTAGCAAATATCCGCTGGTCATCAATTTTGATTTACCTTAGTGACCTATTACACCAGTATTATTACCATCCCCTGTCACCTTAAGGAATGTTCTTTTGTCGATAGATCTTGTTGTAGATTAGAATAGGGAGGAAATAATAACTCATTAACCTTTATTTAAAGAACCAGAGACTCATTAGGAGTTTTAAAGATTTATCTAGATTAATAATTTTGTGAGTCAAACCAGAATACACATAGACACACCAAAATTCTTCATCAGGGAAATAGTACAGTTAGTTTAAAATCAATTCACAGTAATTAAATTCTCATGATGACAGTACCTGTGGAGAGAGAGAGAGCGAGAGAGAGAGAGAGAGAACAGACAGCAAATACGGAGCATTACCCTCAGAACTATAGTTACCTAGAATGGTGTGAGGACCTGGACATCGGAGTATCAAAGATTCAGGGCAGGTTCAGGACCGGGAAGATGACCTCTTCTAGTGCAACGCCAGCGTTACACCCCTCTCTGGTGCTACTCTCTCCGGCTCGTCCGGAGCCCTTCCTAGATGTGCCTCCTCGGTTCCTCCACGATTTTCCCTAGTGTTGGATTCTTCAATCAGCTTGCAGCGATTTGGGCAGCATTTCAGCATAGCATCAGCATCAAGTGTGTCAAGTGTGTCTAACTAACTAAATTTGCCTCTGTTATACCAATTTGAGTGTATGATCCACCCCCAAATGTTTCAATTCTATGTACACCCCTAAATTTGATTGGGCCAGGCAGTGGGGTGAGGACATCACACCATACTAAGCGCAATAACCTTCTTTAGCTCTATTGTCTAATTTCCCGCCCCTTAATTTTAATACCCACAAGCTTTATTCCCACAAGCATTTCATATGTGGATCGATAACTTTGAAGTACAATGTTTCGGCTTCTTCCTTTTGCAGGTTCAAGAGTTTAGTTTCTCATGTCCTTGCTTGGCACATGTTCTTGGCAGAAGTTCAATGACATCACTTGTTTCCAAGGAAGAATGCAGTGCACATGTGTAGTTATCGCAACGGGTTAGGGACGTTGTCACCCTCCAAGGCCCAAATACGAACTATTAATAAAGTCAGAGATAACATGTTAGAAAACGAAATTTTATGAATTCACTGTACACCACTTACTTCTACTCTAACCCTATTTACTTAATATAGGGGAACTACCTTTACAACGCAACTTTTACAACGCTATGCTATTACAACGCATTTTTTACAACGCAAAAGCTTTTAAAACGCATGCTTTTACAACGCATGCTATTATATGGTAAGTCCTTTTACAACGCATATACCATTACAACGCATTCTTTGAAAATGCCTTTACAACGCATGCATTTACAACGCATGCATTTACAACGCATGATGTTATATGGTAAGTACTTTTACAACGCATATAATATTATAACGCATTTTTTAATTTTGGGATTTTAACTTAAATAAATATATATCGTATAATTTAATGTTTTTTTTTTAAATATAAATTTAAAAAAGTGAGTAGTTTAACAAAATATTAATACTTGAGTATTTTTGTTATATAAAAGAGTATGTTTTAAGTTAAATTAATACTTGAGTATTTTTCAAAATAGAAAGAGTATATTTTAATTTAAATTTAAAAATATAAGTGTGAGTAGTTTAACAAAATATTAATACTTGAGTATTTTTCTAATATAAAAGAGTATTTTTTAAGTTAAATTAATACTTGAGTATTTTTGAAAATACAAAGAGTATATTTTAATTTAAATTTAAAAATATAAGTGTGAGTAGTTTAACAAAATATTAATACTTGAGTATTTTTCAAATATAAAAGAGTATTTTTTAAATTAAATTAATACTTGAGTATTTTTCAAAATATAAAGAGTATATTTTAATTTAAATTTAAAAATATAAGATTTAAATTTAAAAATATAAGATTTAAAAATGAGTATTTTAGTAATATGAAAGAGTATTATAAAAGTATAATAAAACAAATATAGTTTAAAAAATAAAATGATTTGGCTTATGACAAATAAATAATTGAGTATTTTTATTTTAATTAAAATTTGTTAATAATTTAAAAAAAGATTTATTAAGAATAATTTTTACTAGAGCTTTCTGAAAAATATATATAAAAATTTATTTAAAAATTAGTCGTAAGAAAGAATTATACTTGAGTTTTTAAAAAAAATTAGAGTATTTTTCAAATAATATTAAAAAAATTAATATTAATAATAAAAGAATTGTATTATGAGAAATTAATAATTGAGTATTTTTTTTTTAAATTAAATATGTAAATAAAAGTTAAATAAGGATTATTATTAAATATTAATACTAGACCAATTATTTAAAATTAATAACAGTAAATTAAAGAACAAATTAGTATTAAGAAAGATTAATACTAGAGTATTTTTAAGTTTCTTATATAAAGTTTAATGTTTGTCCAAAAAAAGGAAGAGTACTTTTAGAGTATTATAATAAAAAATTAGAGAAATGTTTAAAAAAAAGGAAAAAAATATATATTTTTAATATTAAAAGAGTAATAAGAAATGCATTTCAGAAATAATAATACCTAAAGAAAAAAGAGCAGGAAAAAAAGAACTTACTTTAAAAAAAAATTCCCACGCTTTTGCATTGAAGTCTATGAGCTTATTTGTCCTTCATTTATTTTGACAGCTTCAGAATATACAACCCGCGGAACAAGAAAAGAAGGATCAGAAAGAGAAGAAAGAGCAAGTTTTGAAGGAAAAAGACAATAGAGTCGAGGTAAGGAACACATTTAGTAAATTTACATTAAAAAAGTTACATTTTTAAAGAATAAATTACAATTTAAAAAATAATAACAGTAAACAAATAATGTTTTCAAAATATTTATTTATTGAAAAATCCTTAAAAAATAAACCATATTTTTATTTAATTTTGCAAAGCAAGTAACATTTTTTACAAAACATATAAATATTTTAATTACATTTTTAAACATTTATTTACAGATTAGTTAAAAAAAGTAGTCCGATATAAATATTGATGCACGCGATGACGTAATGACGTGAGCGTCGACGTAATGCGCCATTTTGAAGAGCATCGGAGGAGGAAGCAGCAGGAAGCTGATCTGCGTCCAGGTAGGAAATATTTTCAATTTAAATTATAGATTAAACCTTTAATAGTGATACATATATAGTGAGGAAAGAATAAGGAGAGGTTGCGGGAAAACTAATTGATGTTTTAAATGTTTTTAAACATGTCCACAATAATGTCATTAATGTATGCCTATGTCGGGTCGCGAAAAGTTATTTGTTTATTTAAAAAATGTATGTAACTGTTAAAAAATTTAAAGTTACTGTTCACAAAGTTTATTTCTTTACTTCGGAACTAAAAAAAGTGATTTTGATCTTCATTTCTAAGTGAAAAAAAATAGCGTACTCGTAAATTTTGGAAATTAATGATTGAATAAAAATTGGTGTTTATGCAGCAATGTGCATTTTGGATTATGTCTTGACATGTACAATTTAGATTGGTTTGAGTTTTGCTGATTTTTTAGGTCGGAAATAAAAAACGAAGTTTTCTGTAATTATATTAATGGCGTTCGGATGTTGAAAAATTGGTCAAATACTATGGGACAGTAAATTTGTTGACATTGGTAGTTTTGCTAGAAATGAAGATTTGAAAAAAAAAAAGGACCCGACTTGTTTGTTGGAAATTTTTTTTAGAAAAACATTGTATGCCAATTGTAATTGGAAAAATATTTAAATTTGAAGCAAAGCAACAAAGTAAGTAAAAAACTAATTTTAGAAAGAAAGAATGTTAGAAAGATTTTCCAGGTAGTCTATAGCCACACACAACGAAAATTGTTGTACAATAGCCAATAGTCTCTCAGACATTTCCCTTGTTTTGACTTGTTTGGTTTAGACTACCTGCGAGTGTTTGGGCTATTCTCATTTCTTGAAAACTTTGCTCCTTCTTCAAAGTTTCCAAAAAAGAGTAGAAGTTTGGATGAGGTTTGCCAATTGTGTGGTTGAAGGAGTTATGCCATCCCTCAATGGCATTGTTTGTTTTTGCTTCTCCCTCTAAACAACTCGTGTAGCAGTTCCACCACTCCACATGGAATCGTGGCTTCCTCCTGCGACCCGATCTGCTTAGGTGTCCAATCCATGTGTCCTCGAAATAATTTAGAATGGGTGCCAATTTTTCTTCGTTACTCGTATAATAAACAGATTCTATAATTGCAGTGTAGTACTCGTCCACACTATCGGGAGCAACAAAACAAAGTGCAGTTAATTTTTTTAGTTCAAATTGTAGTTTGCTATCACGAGAATATTCTGCAACTAGGGATGTTTTTTGTAATTTACGCCAAAATGCCTGGGAAAAATGAAAAAAACATCCCTGAATTTGGGTATCCGTGTACGTTTTAGTGATCACATTGATCATGCTCAATTCAAAATCAATAATTATTTTCCGAGGACTTTGAGATGTTTTACTTTTAATCACTGATAAAAGTTCAGTGTATGTTGCAGAAGTCTTATCAGGTAGCAAACTATATACTAAGGGAATTACACTATTGTTAATTTTGGCATGTATAGTGTAAATTTGAGTGAAAGGATGGGGTGTACTTTTAAACGTCCCATCCATCATCCAAATTTCACTACTTTCTAACTTAGCAAGGTTACGTGGGGTACTAAAAATGAGAATTCGTTTCTGAGGGTTTTCGTTGTCATGCAGAAGGAAAGGTTCATCAGAAAAAGAAATAGAAAGATCATGTGGAATTCTAATGTCAGAGAAAGAATGTGGTGTAGATAATTGAATGTTACTTGCCTGCTTTTGTCTTTGAATAATTCTTCTCAAATTAGGAATTATAGGCATGTTACTAGCAACATGACTGGGGACATGCTGTGCAACCTCTCTTAAAATGGATCCTGTAGAATCATTGGAGGTGCTTGCAATAGCTTTCATTTCGTTCACTGTTTCTCTAATTTCTACCTCCATTGCAGAGGCAGAGTGGTTATGTTCTGTGGTTTTCACAACTAAATTATCAACAGTAACCGCTCTGCCACTGCAATGGGTAGTGTAGTATTGCACACACCTCCAATGATTTCTAGTTAAACTTATTCTTTCCTTACTATATATGTATCCTCCATGGTTTAATAAATTTTTGCCCTTCCTGGATTTAATATACTTTGCAGCTTCCAGACTAGACATTATCTGAAAAGAGAAGAGAAGAAAAACAAATTAGCCAGAAAAATTAAATGAAATACCTAAAATATAACAGTTACACCATCCAAAACTCTCCCTACTGCTGCACCTTCCTGGAGTTGGAATAGTAAATTGCACCCCTACACCATCCAACACTTTCCCTACTGCTGCACCTTCCTGGAGTAGGAATAGTAAATTGCACCCCTACACCATCCAACACTTTCCCTACTGCTGCACCTTCCTGGAGTTGGAATAGTAAATTGCACCCCAACACCATCCAACACTTTCCCTACTGCTGCACCTTCCTGGAGTTGGAATAGTAAATTGCACCCCTACACCATCCAACACTTTCCCTACTGCTGCACCTTCCTGGAGTTGCAATAGTAATTATTAGCCCTACACCATCCAACTCTTTCCCTACTGCTGCACCTTCCTGGAGTTGGAATAGTAAATTGCACCCCTACACCATCCAACACTTTCCCTACTGCTGCACCTTTCTGGAGTTGGAATAGTAAATTGCACCCCTACACCATCCAACACTTTCCCTACTGCTGCACCTTCCTGGAGTTGGAATAGTAAATTGCACCCCTACACCATCCAACACTTTCCCTACTGCTGCACCTTTCTGGAGTTGGAATAGTAAATTGCACCCCTACACCATCCAACACTTTCCCTACTGCTGCACCTTCCTGGAGTTGGAATAGTAAATTGCACCCCTATACCATCCAACACTTTCCATACTGCTGCACCTTATAATGTTGTTTAAAAATACCTTTTTTTTTTTTAAATTGGTTTTCTTGGTGAGTCTTCTGAAGTGGGAATGGCCTGTAGGCTGGAGTAGACACTTATGTGTTGATTGGAATCGTAAAACAAAAACAATTGTCTGCAAAAGTGATAAAAGGAAAAAATGAGAAAACTGAACGTTGTAGAGAAATGCGAATTTAGAATAACTTTTTGCAAAAATGATATTCCTTTTAAATTATAGTACATACCACTTTCCCTACTGTTGCACCTTCCTGGAGTTGGAATAGAAAATTGCACCCCTACACCATCCAACACTTTCCCTACTGCTGCACCTTCCTGGAGTTGGAATAGTAAATTGCACCCCTACACCATCCAAAACTTTCCATACTGCTGCACTTTCCTGGAGTAGGAATAGTAAATTGCACCCCTACACCATCCAACATTTTCCATACTGCTGCACTTTCCTGGAGTTGGAATAGTAAATTGCACCCCTACACCATCCAACACTTTCCCTACTGCTGCACCTTCCTGGAGTTGGAATAGTAAATTGCACCCCTACACCATCCAACACTTTCCATACTGCTGCACCTTCCTGGAGTTGGAATAGTAAATTGCACCCCTACACCATCCAACAGTTTCCCTACTGCTGCACCTTCCTGGAGTTGGAATAGTAAATTGCACCCCTACACCATCCAACACTTTCCCTACTGCTGCACTTTCCTGGAGTTATGAAAAAAATTTCTTCAAACTGCAACTCTTTTTATAATTATTTTGGGATTTTAATAACATTAACAATTAAATGGTTAGTCTAACATATTGAAGGTTTAAAAACAATGCTGTATAACAATACCTTGTTTTTTTTAAATTGCTTTTCTTGGTGAGGCTTCTAAAGTTGAATTGGCCTGTTGGCTGGAGTTGTAACGTATGTGATGGAAAGAATCTTTCAGCAACGAAACAAACAATTGTCTTTGGAAAAAAAAGAGGAAATAAAATAACTTAACGTTGTTTTAAAATGTAAATTCTGATTAACTTTTAAAAATTATGACATAGAATATAACTAATACTACATAACACTTTCCTAACTACTGCACCTTCCTGGAGTTAAAATAGAGAAATGTACCCCTACACCATCCAACACTTTCCCTACTGCAGCACCTTCCTGGAGTTAGAATACTTAATTGTACCCCTACACTATCCATCAGTTATCCTATTTCTGCACTTTACTGGAGTAACAATAGCAAAAGGAATGACTATTAAATTGTGGATATTATAACACTGAAAATGTAAAATACCTTTTTCAGTTGTTGTTTGTTCTCGTGCCTTTAAGGTAATGTTTGCTGCAGGATTAAGTTATTTTTTTGTAACCGATTTACTCTGGAAATAAAAAAAAGATTTATAAATTAATGTTACTTAGCCAACGTTGGTTAAAAAAAAATAACCAATTTTTGAAAAATATGATATTTGACAAATGAGTATGAGTTACAATTGGTTAAGCAAAACATAATACACATTGAATGCATTTTAAAATAAGAGTAATAATGGATACACCTACACTATCACTCAATTACTCTACTGCTGAACATTCTGGGACTTAGAATACTAATAGTAACCCCAGTAACATGAAACGCTTTTTCAGATGTAGTACCTAACTGAAGTCTTATTAGTAATTGTTACCCCTGCACCATGGTATAATTTCGTTTATGATGTAGTGAGAATGAGGAAAAAAAATAAATCACCTTTGCCATACAACACTTTAGCTAATGCTAAAAATATATTTTTAAAGTAAAATAATTAAAATTAAATTACATTTACCTTCACAATAGTAAAGGTGAGTCGATTACGTGGAGGTGATGCAAAATTAGGTACACCAATTCTTGATTCTCAATATATTGCAAGTTTCTGTTTTTGGAAAAGAAAGTAGTTGTTTTAAGTTGGTATATATTTTTAGTGATAACAAATTAGAAACAGTACATTTTAAAAGTTAATAGTAAAAATTTTAAAATATATTTTGTATGGAAAGCAAACATATTTTACGCTAAACCAAGGTATAAAAATTTTTTACTGACTTACTAGTAGTTGCTAACTAATAATGCTTTTCCGAACGAATTCAGTGCTCTCTCTGAGGAGGTCGCAGTGGAGGTGACAGAGGGTCAGGTTTTGACGTCTGGTCTCTCTGGTAGTTGATAATCAACTGATTGCAAAATGGTGTCTTCCTGGTATTTATAAGTTTTACTCTGTGTCACTATTAATTTTTTTTAAAATTGCGTTTGTTGTGTTTTTTTTTATACTTTATTTTACTGTGGAAAATGATAATTTAAAAATGCATTTAAAAATGTATTGTTTTCATTCATTTGCTCCGTTTTGGCTTCCATTTTGGAACATGTCTTTTGGTATTGTTTTCATAGAAAGTGTTGTAGGACAAGTTTTACAAGTGAGATGGATAAAATGGCGCCTATGTGTATGTGTCTTCTGTTTTACTCTGTTTACTTACTTTCCGATGTAATCATGATAAAAATGTGTATGTACTGTTGTTAAATCTTTCGTTCTTTTTGTAAAACTTTGAAATGTGTGAAAACAGAATTTTATGGGGCATTTTGAGTATTAATCCTAATACGCGAGTATTAATTTTAATACGCGAGTATTAATTTTAATACTCGAGTATTAATTTTAATACTCGGGTATTAATTTGGTAATGCATTTCAGTAGATTTACGCTCAGTTTTTCTCCACATTTTAATACACTTCCCCACCCTAAAACCCCTAATTTCCCTGCATCCCGTGCCAGATTTTATTGTACTTTTAAATAAAAAAAAAAAAAATTCGCGTTGTAATGGTATGCGTTGTAATAGATTTCGTTGTAACAGCACTTTTCAGTATTTTAATAGGTTTTGCGTTGTAAAGTAATGCGTTGTAGTAGTACTTGCGTTGTAAAAAATGCGTTGTAATGGTATGCGTTGTAATAGCATGCGTTGTAACGTCATACATCCCTTAATATATCTTTTGCATTAATAGCTTAGTAAAACTTGCACGGGTTAGTTTCAGCACAGCATGTGCGTTAATGCGAGGGTTTCAAGCAGCCATGTTAAAAGCTATTGCGCAGCTGCAAAGTTTTCGGCAGCCATTTTAAGAACACTCGGGTTACTTGTTATTAAAGCACATAGAAATGCTTCCCCTAGATACAATATGTAAAATGTGGTGCAAAGTTAGTATCCACAAACATGTTGGTTATAGTATTACAGGTTATTTGAGAGGATTGCATACAAGCAAGTCTCTTTTTATACGTAACCTTGCTCCATCAATCCCCTCTCTGATGGCATTTTATGCCATCACTAGCTTCCATCATTAAATCAGATGCCAACTTTAGCATTCTACCATTCCGATTTCTTCAAATCTTTCATTCCTTCCTTTATCCTTTATAAATTGTGATCCTTTCATTCTTTTGTAAATATTCCCTTTCAATTCTTCAAGTCATAATCCGTCTCATTTTCTTTTCCTACATTTCTCATTCACTTCGTATCTTTTTCTCTTCCCACTGCATTTGTGGCAGCACATTATTATCTGAACTAATAACGTTATGCCCATGATTGGCAATAACATTTGACATAAGATACCTTTACCTATGTTAGAAAACCAACCACCTATAGTGGAAAAACTATTAGTTATTTTCTTCCATACACTGTCAACCTAAAGTGGTTTCAGTTCCTCTTCCAAATGTGTAATATTTTTAATATACCCTCCAATTTTTACACTTTTATCTGGAATATAAGTGCAACAATGTTGCGCTTTCAACATTTTACAGACTCCACCCTCTTTTGCTAATAAGATATCAAGGGCAAGTCGATTTAGCAAAACCATAGCTCTAACAGCAACTAATTCTGTATTGATCAGTAAGAATACTCCAGCAGTGTCAGTAGATAACCGATCAACTACTGTAGACAATTGACAGATGTTTCGAAAATTCAGCAGAACCCCCACTGAAGGTAACAATGCACCAAATATGTCACCTATTTCAGAAAAACTAGCTCTTTTATATCGGGTTAGTCCATTACTGTCATCATTGCTTACAGTGATTCTTTTAACATGATAGACTTTAGGCAATACTATTCCAAAATAGCAACTCCTGTACCAATGATCAGGCAGCCTAAAATAGGCTTTGTTTCCACAAATATAATATATTCCAGGAAATACTGGATCAGTTCCTCCTTTTAGTCCCAACCCCCAAGTTATGTTCACACTCACTGAAACCAATAAATGCATTGTTATATTCTGTTTTTAATCTATGGAGACAGATTTACCTTTCTTTTCAAAATCCAGGGTCATAGCAGCATGAGTCTTGCCAGCTACCAAATTGTCTTCCTTCTCAGCCCATCTAGGTATCTGAGGTTTCGGTTCAGAGGCCCTTCTTTGGAAATCCTGTCTCCTCTGTTCTACTAAATTCAAAAATATCTTTTCTTCTTCATGTAATTTACAAGTTAAGTTGAGTTTGTGTGCATCATCTATATCTATTGCTTTCATTGTTAGGAAATATTCACCCATGAATTGAGAGTCTCTAGTACTAAGGACGGGGTTCATGCTCTTTCGCATAGGGACCTCTGAAAATATTACATCTACATTTGAATAATAATACTGTAGTTTTCCAGTTCTATAAAATAAACTAGCCAATACACTACATGAAATACCATATGTCAAAGGTAAGTGATGATAAGTTACCCATTCAGCTACTGAGGTTGGCAATTTCATACAAACATAACAATCACTAACTTCCATTGTTTCTACATAATGTACTAATAAGTTTGCAAATACATTTAAATCAGTTTCGGTTTTATTCACAGTGTGGTGTAAATTCATCTCATCTAGTGTTTCTAAGTCTACTCTATCTCTTAATGTTTTCCACCTTTGCATGGATATTGGTATTATTCTGTTTATTCGTAACCATCAAATAGGGAATAGCTATTGCTAATATTACCCACATTATGAAGAGCAATAATAAGCTACATATACAAATCCTACAGCACTTCTTTATACAGCTTTGTTTTGATTTTCCAGTAACCTTATTATCAGACATTTTTGGACAAGAAGATTGTCTCTTCTTTAATTCAGAAACTTGGTATGAGATAACACCTTAAGTGTCTTCTTTTCTTTCAAGTAGGTCTCACTTCTTCATCAATTCGTTCGACATTCAGTTCTTCGTCACTTTCTTCATTTAAGTCGAGATTTTCAAAATCTTCAAGAATGACATATGTCCATTCAGGACCCTTGAACTTGCTATTCAGGTGCCAATTCCGATCCGGTAAAAACCGGGTACGAACCGTCGGACGGAGCCTTTTCTCCGTCCGACTCGTACCCGGTGCGAAATCCATCCGAAAATGCAAGTACGAATCATACGGAAACACCATTTCCGTACGATTCGAACAAAACACCGACCGAACAGAAACTAAACACAATTCCGATCCTGAAAGGAGCCGACGTGACGTCGGTACGCATCCAGCCTACGTTTCACGAACCAGGAAGTACGATTCGAACCGACGTCATCCCGCACGGAAAATATTTACCGGCTGCCAAAAACTGCCGGGAAATCAGGACGACACACGCAAGGAGCAGCTGGACGCGACGAACAGACATGGACCCGAACCTACGTGCCATCCCTGCCCTCCTAGCAGTCCACCTGGCGTACAGGAACCGACGCAGACGCCGCAGAAGGTCAGCACAACAACCAGGGGCAAAGGGGGGGGCAGGGGCAGGACACACAACACCAACACATGGTACCAAATCACACATGGCCTGGACATACCTGACCATCAGGGCCTGGTCACTTCCAGGGGGTGGGGGCAAGGCCAGCAACGCAAGCGTCCGCCACAACGGAAGTGGATGGTCACGCGAACCGGTACGTACCCTACCCAGGCCGCAAGAGCGTGGGTACGGAACGTACCACGCGTCCCCCTACGTCACTCCAACAATAGCGGTACGGCCCGTACCCACGTCAGAAAGGCCTTGGTACAGCTCGTACCAGCATTGCTGGGGTCATGTAGGGGTACGCGTGGTACGACCCGTAGCCACGCCCCCAAGGCCTGTGTACGGTGCGGACCCCACGGCCCGCAACAATGGTGGGACGCACCGTACCCACACACCAAAGGCATGGGTACGGCCCGTACCCAGGCACGCAGAGCGTGGGCAGGGGTATGTACGGACCGTACCCCCACCCGTGGAAGTACGGCCCGTACCCCCACCCGTGCATGTACGCCCCGAACCCCCACTCGTGTATGTACGCCCCGAACCCCCACCCGTGTATGTACGCCCCGAACCGCCACCCGTGTATGTACGCACCCAAGCGCCACCCGTGTATGTACGCCCCGAACCCCCACCCCACCCTGGTATGTACGCCCCGAACCCCCACCCGTGTATGTACGCACCCAAGCGCCACCCGTGCATGTACGCCCCGAACCCCCACCCCACCCTGGTATGTACGCCCCGAACCCCCAGCCGTGTATGTACGCACCAAACCCCCACCCGTGTATGTACGCACCAAACCACCACACCAGCCGTGTATGTACGCACCAAACCCCCACCCCAGCCGTGTATGTACGCACCGAACCACCACCCGTGTATGTACGCCCCCTAACCCCCCCCAGCCGTGTATGTACGCACCGAACCACCAGCCGTGTATGTACGCCCCCGAACCCCCCCCCAGCCGTGTATGTACGCACCAAACCCCCACCCGTGTATGTACGCACCTAACACCCACCCCAGCCGTGTATGTACGCACCGAACCACCACCCGTGTATGTACGCACCAAACGCCCACCCGTGTATGTACGCCCCCGAACCCCCCCCCAGCCGTGTATGTACGCACCGAACCACCAGCCGTGTATGTACGCACCAAACCCCCACCCCAGCCGTGTATGTACGCACCGAACCACCACCCGTGTATGTACGCACCGAACCACCACCCGTGTATGTACGCCCCCGAACCCCCCCCAGCCGTGTATGTACGCACCAAACCCCCACCCGTGTATGTACGCACCTAACACCCACCCCAGCCGTGTATGTACGCACCAAACCACCACCCGTGTATGTACGCACCAAACGCCCACCCGTGTATGTACGCACCAAACCCCCACCCCAGCCGTGTATGTACGCACCGAACCACCACCCGTGTATGTACGCACCGAACCACCACCCGTGTATGTACGCCCCCGAACCCCCCCCAGCCGTGTATGTACGCACCAAACCCCCACCCGTGTATGTACGCACCTAACACCCACCCCAGCCGTGTATGTACGCACCGAACCACCACCCGTGTATGTACGCCCCCGAACCCCCCCCAGCCGTGTATGTACGCCCCGAACCCCCACCCGTGTATGTACGCACCTAACACCCACCCCAGCCGTGTATGTACGCACCGAACCACCACCCGTGTATGTACGCACCAAACGCCCACCCGTGTATGTACGCACCAAACCACCACACCAGCAGAGTATGTACGCCCCGAACCCCCACCCGTGTATGTACGGACCGAACCCCCACCCCAGCCGTGTATGTACGCACCAAACCACCACCCGTGTATGTACGCACCAAACCACCACCCCAGCCGTGTATGTACGCACCAAACCACCACCCGTGTATGTACGCACCAAACGCCCACCCGTGTATGTACGCACCAAACCCCCACCCCAGCCGTGTATGTACGCACCGAACCACCACCCGTGTATGTACGCACCGAACCACCACCCGTGTATGTACGCCCCCGAACCCCCCCCAGCCGTGTATGTACGCACCAAACCCCCACCCGTGTATGTACGCACCTAACACCCACCCCAGCCGTGTATGTACGCACCGAACCACCACCCGTGTATGTACGCCCCCGAACCCCCCCCAGCCGTGTATGTACGCCCCGAACCCCCACCCGTGTATGTACGCACCTAACACCCACCCCAGCCGTGTATGTACGCACCGAACCACCACCCGTGTATGTACGCACCAAACGCCCACCCGTGTATGTACGCACCAAACCACCACACCAGCAGAGTATGTACGCCCCGAACCCCCACCCGTGTATGTACGGACCGAACCCCCACCCCAGCCGTGTATGTACGCACCAAACCACCACCCGTGTATGTACGCACCAAACCACCACACCAGCCGTGTATGTACGCACCAAACCCCCACCCCAGCCGTGTATGTACGCACCGAACCACCACCCGTGTATGTACGCACCGAACCCCCCCCCAGCCGTGTATGTACGCACCGAACCACCACCCGTGTATGTACGCACCAAACCACCACCCCAGCCGTGTATGTACGCACCAAACCACCACCCGTGTATGTACGCACCAAACCCCCCCCCAGCCGTGTATGTACGCACCGAACCACCACCCGTGTATGTACGCACCAAACCACCACCCCAGCCGTGTATGTACGCACCAAACCACCACCCGTGTATGTACGCACCAAACGCCCACCCGTGTATGTACGCACCAAACCCCCACCCCAGCCGTGTATGTACGCACCGAACCACCACCCGTGTATGTACGCACCGAACCACCACCCGTGTATGTACGCCCCCGAACCCCCCCCAGCCGTGTATGTACGCACCAAACCCCCACCCGTGTATGTACGCACCTAACACCCACCCCAGCCGTGTATGTACGCACCGAACCACCACCCGTGTATGTACGCCCCCGAACCCCCCCCAGCCGTGTATGTACGCCCCGAACCCCCACCCGTGTATGTACGCACCTAACACCCACCCCAGCCGTGTATGTACGCACCGAACCACCAGCCGTGTATGTACGCCCCCGAACCCCCCCCCAGCCGTGTATGTACGCACCGAACCACCAGCCGTGTATGTACGCACCAAACACCCACCCGTGTATGTACGCCCCCGAACCCCCCCCCAGCCGTGTATGTACGCACCGAACCACCACCCGTGTATGTACGCACCAAACCACCACCCCAGCCGTGTATGTACGCACCAAACCACCACCCGTGTATGTACGCACCAAACGCCCACCCGTGTATGTACGCACCAAACCACCACACCAGCCGTGTATGTACGCACCAAACCCCCACCCCACCCGTGCATGTACGCACCGAACCTGCTATAAGAATGGGGTGTGCAAAACACCCCCAGCAGTGCCCAGACACAGGAGGGGTGGGTGCAGGGTCCTCCCAGCAGTGCCCAGACACAGGAGGGGTGTGTGCCTATCACTCCCAGCAGTGCCCAGACACAGGAGGGGTGTGTACCTATCACTCCCAGCAGTGCCCAGACATCGGACAATATACCCCATCAACAAGTTCAGTGACCTACAAGGGTGATACCCCAGATGCAGGCGGAGACATCGCTGAGCCAGCATGGCTATATTGAAAGGCAACCCTCACACATCCAGGAAATGTAGACACAGCACAGCACAGCATTTGGGAGACACCCTGCAGGAAAAATGGGCTGGGCCACAGAGGACGGAACACACCTTGGGACAATGTCACCATACAGTGAGAGCAAACATGACCAAATACCATTTGCAGAGACCTTTGTGATGGCACGCAGATGGCAGGGTACACCCCATGAGCAGCACACTCCAACATTTCACAGACCCCTAACACATTATCACCACCCCAACGCAGGGAGCACCAGCACCAACAGCAAGTCCAGGAAAGCATCAGTGTGCAAAACAAAAAGAAAAGGCTTTATTCAGCAGGAAAATATATCAGAGAAAATGTCCACTATGTACAAGGGCCATGGGCCAGCCCAGCAGCAATGTCCGGGGGGGGGGTACACATCGGGACGTGTGTCCCCTAGCTTGGCTGCACAGTTCACAAGTCCATTTCATCCACAGAAGAGGGGGCATCAGGGGGGAGGGTGGAAACAGGCACCGCAGGGACAGGAGGGGAAAGGGTAGGTGTTGTGGGTGCAGGGAGGGATGAATCTGCCACAGGGGGGGTGCCAGCGCCAAAGGTGGAGGACAGAATGGCGCTGCACACGTCGGCAAGTTCCCCCAGCGACTCCCCCGTACCCAATCCAACCACAGGCCCCAAGGAGGGGGGGGGGGCAAAGGGATGGGTCGCAGCGCCACTGGGGGAGGGTGTGGACAGGGTGGGGGACTCAACTCCCCTGGCCGGGTCCCGCCTCCACCGCTTGCGGGGTGGTGTCATCCTGGGGCTGGGGGGCACACTCGCAGTGGATGATGCTGTCACTGACTGTTGGCCAGGAGAGCTAAGGGGAGTGGATTTGGAGGGAGTGGGTTGTGTGGAATGCGGACTCCCACTGTGGCTGCGTGTTCTACGTTTCCCCCCCGACCCAGTGGGTGTGCCTTCCTCACCCTGTGTGTGCGTGACAGGAGGTGTGCGCTTCGACTTCCCTGGTGGTGTGGTGCCTGTGTCTGTTGGGGTGCGTGCACGCTGACGTCTGGATGTGCGTGGGACAGGCACGGGAGTGGGAATTGGGGATGGGGCAGGGGTAGGGGGTGTTACGCAGCGCTGCAGGAGATCCAGTGCTGCAGTCAGTGTGGAGTCTATGGACCTCAGCAACTGCCGTTGGTCAGACTGCGCAGCCGACATGCCCTCCATGTATGCCTCCATCTGGGTCAGCACCTGGGTGTGGGCATGGAGGACATTTAGCATCGCAGTCTGACCAACCTGCAACTGCCTCAGGATGTCCACAGACTCCGCACTCACCGCAGCAGTGGTGACAGGGGCAGGGGGTGCGGTGCCTGGCAGGAAGGAGACATGTGGGGACCGAGCACGGAGGGAAGGGCCACGAGCATGTGGGAGGCCGGTGATGGAACCTGAGGTGGCGGGGGGATGTGGAGGGCTGCCATCAGCTGGGGGGGCAGACTCCGCCACCTCTGGGAGCTCAGCCTCGGACCCGTCTGCGTCATAGTCTGTGTTGGCAGTCAACAGGTCCTCCGCCTCACTCCCTTCGGCCTCCGTGCCACTCCATGTGCCAGACAGGACAGCACTGCTGGTACTGGTGCTCAATCTCTCCTCCCGGTCCGTGCTAGTGTCTCCTTCCGTGTCCCCCGGCGATGCTGTGGGCAAGGTGAAGAGACAGGAGAAAATCAGACACCTGTACACATATGTCACATGAGTCAAATATACATAGGTCACATTGCATAGCCTGAAAAGCAACAGGAGTAACACCTACAAAACAATGTACACATGTAGGCCATGGAACACACAGTTTTTCTACCCACCATGCCACTGAGACACAATGGAGATCATGACACAACAGCAAATCACTGCACCTGAAATTTTAGAGAGGAGTCAGCCTCTGGGGACAAATGTGCACAGCACCTGCACCACACTGCGTCGTCAAAAAGGGATGAGCATGAATCATATCCATTTACTCTTGCCGCATGCTGCAAAGGCAATACATGAAACCAGGCCACACATGACAGGGTCACTGCACCTTGAGCGTATGTCCAGTCAAACATCACACACAGGCTAAACCCAGCAAGGAGGATGAAGCTTCTGACATGTAGGCCTTGTACGCACAAACCACCCACACCTGAGACAATCTCATTGAGACGGAGAAAGTATGTACACCTCTTACTCTGGGATGGAAACACATGGCCTCCACTAATTCATGACTGTAAACACACAGCCCCTGGTGGCCATGTCCACACATCATTGACAGGCAAACATCATCAGATTGTCTCAACAACACACACAGGTAATGCCCACTGTGAGTATGCACAAGCAAAATGGGTCCCCCTGTACAGTGGACACATGTAGCAACCTGTAGGTCCTAACAGTTGAGCCCAGGGTACAATGCCACCCTACGCAACCCATGGCAAAGACACAGTGAATGGCCATATTGTTGGATGACGCACATGATACCTAGGAAGAGGTGCCCCAGGGCACAGTAGTGCCCACACTCCTCCATGGTCCAGGATGGACATGACTGCAAATTAAGCAACCGTCCCTGCACTTAGCAGGCCTCCCACTCAGGCACATCATGTCAGAGGGCACACAATTGGACATGCATGCTGGAAGGCTGTACATTTTGGAGACACACCCCTATGTCGTGATTCACAATCAGTGCCAAGTGACATGGACACCACAATGACTGAAATTGGCCATGGCACACGCAAGGTCCCCATACCTGTGGCACATCACCCCCACACATGATGCTGATAGCATAGGGCACCTGCATGAACTGCCTGCATAAATAACCTTGTGCAAGAGTGGCGACAGACCAGGGAACACATTGCAAGGAGGGGAAGGGAGGGAGTGAGAACAGCACTGTGCTACTTTGTGGAGAAGTTGACGCACTGCACAATCAAACCCTGGCAGTGTATCCATGCAACTGCACACTTACATTGGCTGGGGACACACAACTGACACACATGTACCTACCCCCTTCCTGCTGCTGCCTCTCCTGTAGGCGCCTGTCCATATCGGGGAAGACCACCGCCAGCACACGCTTCTGGATGTGGGTCAGACGACGGCGGCCACGGTTCTTACGGCTCTCAGGTGAGTCCCCCAGCAGGAGCCGTGCAATCCTCCTCGTCCAGCACCGGATGTCCTGCCAGCGTTTCCTCACCTGAGACAGGCTCCGCCTCCGACCCTCTGTACCCCTCACGGCACTGACGGCTTCCCTCCAGATCTCCCCCTTGGCAATGGCGCCTACCTGTGAGGATGCAAAAGAGAGAATACATTAATCCACATGAGCAAAGACACAGAGACACACATATAGAACAATCCTCATTATGAACAGGCCATGGTATGCATGCAACTAATTGCACCTTTGTCATAGGGACATTATCCACTGTGGAAGGCCAAATGCACTACGTGCCAGTGGAAGCACACGGGTGGCATGAGGGGTACCACACACTCACTGACCAGGGATCACACTGTGCCTCACAGGCTACACCAGGATTATGTACAGCACCTCACAGCAGTCACCTGCCCCAGCACACTGATGCTACCTCAGCAGAGTACACAGACACACACAGGTACAGGACAATCACATGGCATTGCCAACTGCGGGTACACACCTCACTCTGCCCATGTGCCAGTAGACGGGGGTGTCACAGGTGTGGGGCTGGCTCAGCACGGCATGCACACAGCACTGCTCCCTGCTCACATCCGATGGCCAGGCCATATCCATCCCTCATGCTGCTTGTGTGCAACACTCCCCATATGCACTCACCCACATGACAGGGGACTAACACACACACCAATGTGCAGGGGACGAACACGGCCTTTGGACACTCACAGCACAGGTACACTGAACAAACACACATCCATGGGTACTGACACCTGTCACACTGGGGGGAACACAGGATCACATCAGGACTGTGGAAACAACATCCCCAGGAGGAGTATGCAGGCAGAATGTGGCATGCACCTTGCATTCATTGTCACAGTAGGCACTATGCAAGTGAGGAGTGCACACAGGAAACACAGCATGCTCTGCATGGGTGACATGAGGCCTTCCACACCCTGGGACCCACTCCAAACAACAGTGCATGTCTGTCACACATGGACACAATGCCAGAAGTCACTGTCACACAAAAGGGGCACAGTCTAAGCTAGTGGAGTCTGCACTCACCTGAACCCCTGGTCGACCATACAGGCTCTGGAACTGTGGGAGGATCACATCTATCAGGGCAAGGTTCTCCTCCTGGGTGAATGGCTGTGACCTCTCCACAGTCCTGGACATGGTGCCAGAGGAATCACTATCAGCAGCAGTGGTAATGGATGAATGGATGTGCAGGCAAGTGCTCTCTCATGGGACCTGGCTGCCTTATATATGCCTGGCTGGCCTGTTCATGTATAGGAGTACAGATTGATTGGTCAGTCACATTAGCATCCTACGTTTCATCCAATCCCTTCAAACCTACCCCAGTGTGTGGCTTTGCATGGTTTCAGTTTTGATAATGATGTCAAGTCAACATCCACATTGCAACAATGTAGATTCTTTCAAACTGACTTCTGCTGTGCACCTGGTGCTCAAAATCAAAAATTTAACTCAGTCTCCATGGCAACCATCAGGCATTTAGGCCCTTATACTTGTCCCTCATGTGTCCCCTATGTGTTTTCATACATTTACACACAGGTACGGTGCGTTCCACGCCCTAGGGCACCCCACAAGCAGTGATACCGACCGTACATGCGCTTGTACGGTCCGGATCACAATATGGGCGCTGGCGTATGCGTACGCCACAGTAGTACGGACTGTACACGCGCTTGTACGGTCCGGATCACAATATGGGCGCTGGCGTATGCGTACGCCACAGTAGTACGGACTGTACACGCGCTTGTACGGTCCGGATCACAATATGGGCGCTGGCGTATGCGTACGCCACAGTAGTACGGACTGTACACGCGCTTGTACGGTCCGGATCACAATAAGGGCGCTGGCGTATGCGTACGCCACAGTAGTACGGACCGTACAAGCGCGTGTACAGTCCGTACTACTGTGGCGTACGCATACGCCAGCGCCCATATTGTGATCCGGACCGTACAAGCGCGTGTACAGTCCGTACTACTGTGGCGTACGCATACGCCAGCGCCCATATTGTGATCCGGACCGTACAAGCGCGTGTACAGTCCGTACTACTGTGGCGTACGCATACGCCAGCGCCCATATTGTGATCCGGACCGTACAAGCGCGTGTACAGTCCGTACTACTGTGGCGTACGCATACGCCAGCGCCCATATTGTGATCCGGACCGTACAAGCGCGTGTACAGTCCGTACTACTGTGGCGTACGCATACGCCAGCGCCCATATTGTGATCCGGACCGTACAAGCGCGTGTACAGTCCGTACTACTGTGGCGTACGCATACGCCAGCGCCCATATTGTGATCCGGACCGTACAAGCGCGTGTACAGTCCGTACTACTGTGGCGTACGCATACGCCAGCGCCCATATTGTGATCCGGACCGTACAAGCGCGTGTACAGTCCGTACTACTGTGGCGTACGCATACGCCAGCGCCCATATTGTGATCCGGACCGTACAAGCGCGTGTACAGTCCGTACTACTGTGGCGTACGCATACGCCAGCGCCCATATTGTGATCCGGACCGCACAAGCGCGTGTACAGTCCGTACTACTGTGGCGTACGCATACGCCAGCGGCAATATTGGCCCAGGGACCCTATACACGCGCTCCGAGCGTATGTACGGTGCGTATTACAACTGTCAGTGGTGACAGGCGGCACACAGACAGGAATGGAGCGGACAGGTATTGCCAAGGGTGGACACCAATGCATTGTCTGTGCAATACCACCTGTGTGTGACACAGGTGTGTCAGGATGTGATGTGGCACTTTACCCCTGAGGTGTGGGCAAAGCACATGTACGATGAGCTGTGTACACATGTCGTGTGTGATGGTGCGCATTGTACCACACATCCCCTGCACTCCTTTGACATGTGTGCATGTCGTACACACTAGTGGAGCCATGAGTCACTTGCATGTCCCAGTCACGGACACCCGCACCTGTCCCCTGATGCCAGGTACACGGAATATTACATATGACACGTGTATGGCTGCGTTGCATGCTGCAACCATGTCATGTGTGTGGCATGTCTTTCCATGATTTTGCTGTAGGTGTGTGATTCAATGTGTCAGCAGTTGCTGCTGCCAACATGTGTCTGTGTGTCGATGGGCATGGCACACTGTTCCGCACACCAGCCCACATATGTGATTTGCCATGAGGTGTGTATGTATCCAACTACACGGAGTATCAACACAAGTACATATCCACATGCTCCCTATGTATGTTCTGTCTCGACATGTACTCCTCAAAGGCAATGTGTGTGGCCTGTCCTATTCCTATGACATGTGACCAGTGCATATCGCATCCAACTACCTGTCTGTACCATACGCATACTACTTCTGCACATGTGTGGATGTCTGTGAATCCTGTGATGCGTGTGCATGTTCACTTACACTGGCCCACAGCTAGTCTCATGCCATGTCATCGTGATCTTGCCCCCCTCCGTTAGTGGCTGTCCCTTGGTAGGAGTGTAACCTGACTGGCGTTCGTGTCCAGGAACTGTGGCACAGACCTGACTCACAACGTGGCATATGTGTATTGGCTGTGTAACATGTGCTCAGTGCATTGACGATGTTGTTGTACAGTGCTCACTCTTAGGTGTTCCTTCCATTTCACTGCAGGGCTCCGCCTCTCCCTCGACGTATGCCAGACATTGCTGCCCTGCATGAACGGGACTGTATACGCCGCTACAGATTCAGCCAACGGTTGATTGATGAGTTGACTGGCCGGCTGGAAGCACAACTCCTCCCGCGCCACAGGTATCCAAGTGCACTGACACCCAAGTTGAAGGTGATGGCAGCCCTACATTTCCTTGCCACGGGTACGTTCCAACATACCATTGCTGATGTCGGGGGCATGTCCCAGACGATGTTCAGCCGTGTTCTGCATGATTTCTTAGAGGCCATGTTGTTTCACCTGGATGAGTACATTAAATTCCCAAATCGTGAGCAGTTGACAGATGTCAAGCGTGAGTTCTATGCCCTGGGAGGGATGCCCCATGTCATTGGGTCCATAGATGGGACACATGTTGCGTTGGTACCACCACAGGCACAGGAGGTGGTGTATAGGAATCGCAAACATTATCACTCCATTAATGCCCTTGTGGTGTGTCTGTCCAACATGGTGATTTCACATGTCTGTGTTCGCTTTCCAGGATCAGCACACGATGCCTTCATCATGAGGCGTAGCAGGGTGCCAGAAATGATGCTGCAGCTGCGGAACGAGCGAGCATGTATTGTTGGTGGGTAGACTCTGGCAGTTCAGTGTTTGGCGTCATCTTCCAATCTCACTGCCTGTGCTGACACACTTCTGTCCATGATGTTTCCTTGTAGGGGACGCTGGCTATCCCAACATGCCATGGCTGATGACGCCTGTCCGCAACCCCAGCACGGCTGCCGAGCACCTCTACAACAACGCACATGGGCGGACCAGGAGAGTCATTGAGAGGACGTTTGGACTTCTGAAGAGCCGATTCCGGTGCCTCCACAAGACCGGCGGAGCACTCCCATATGCCCCGGTGAAGGTGTGCAAGATCATCATCGTCTGCTGCATGCTGCACAACATGGCAGTGGAGGAAGCTGTTCCACTCATACTGGATCAAGATGACCAGGACCATCCACCCGTGGAGGATGAAGGGCTTGGTGACGGGGCAAGTGATGTGGAGGAGGAGGAGGCTGTGGAGGACATGCGGAGTCGGCTCATACGCAACTTCTTTGCTTAGTGGTGAGTTCCAGTGTCTGAGTGTGCACGCATTGGGCCGTGTGTGGCATGTGTTGCAATGTGTGTGTCCATCTGCATGTCTGCCAAGTGAGTCAGTGGTGTGTATTGAAGTGTCACTCAAGTGATGGCGCAATGGAAGGATGTTGTCTGAGGGTCATCATTGTCACCTGTCATGTTAACAACATGATACGTGTTAAGTACATGCTTGCGGATGTGCTCCTTTGTGCTGAATCCTTGTGTGTCTCTCTTCCACAGGTCCATGTGCATGCTGTCTGCTGGTGGCATTGTTGTGCTCCTGCTACTCCTCATGAACACAGCGACATGTGCTGATTCAGCGTCACATGCACGGGCAAGTGTTGAAATCTCCTCAGGGTAAGGGATGCCTCACGTCGTTTTGGGTGTGTGAATTGTTTGTAGTCTGTGTGCACTTCTCCGGTTCATGTGTGTTCCATTTGCATACATGGTGATCCTACATGGGGAACATGACATGGGGCAGGCTTCACCTGGAGCCATGCTCAGACTTGGTGACTGTCATGTGGCAGGGGATTGGGGATTGTGATGAGGCCATCATTGTGTGTAACACTGGCCTCGGAAACATACAGGTTGCACCGGGTTGACATGGTGTGTGATTGCCCCATCAGGGCCTCAATGGTGTATAGCGGCCTCTCCGTGGCAGCAGGGGGTGTTTAGCTGTTATCCGTCACTTGTGTGCCAGGTCAATGGGATGCCAGCATCTGTGTTGCAATGGGGGGTGCCAGTGTTGCTCCCACATGTACATCCACATGACCTGTGTATGTGTTGACAGAGTATCATTGTCATTCCAACACACATGACTAATAAATTTGTCCCTCTGTCTCCAAGGTGCCTCTTCCCTGTCAATGGTGCCCTGTTGCCACTGTGCGTGCCGCAGGTCTGGCATAGTTTTCATAGGTGGTGCATATGTGTCTATGTGTAGAGTGACAAGATGCTAGGGGTTTGTCAGGGAGTGGGAACTGTATTATGCACAAGATGCACAGTTCCATCCACCTCAAGGCAAGAGAGACCATCCCCCAGGGAAACTACAACATCTGTGTAGAATCCTACCCTGCAGTCTACGGACATGTGCCTCACGACTCCCATGGTACTTGTCCATATCCGGAGTGCATCTGCACAGCTCTGCTACTGCGTCGGGCAACCAGGCCACATCAACGTCCTAACGGGATGGGGGGAATGTTTCACAGCCAGCTGCAGGATGACCTTCTAGATCCACGCCCACACTCATGATGCAGCCCACAACCCCAACACAACCATGTGGCACAGTGATCCTAAACTGCATTCTGGCATCTCCATGCATCCAACCTTGGCCTAGCCACCATTCTCAACATCCGCCTGACGCAAGCATGCTGCACATTGTAGGGACACATGTCTAGACATACCTGGGAGCGGCAAGCCAGGTCACTCCACATGATCCCTGACCTCTGCGCATGACTGTTGCTCCCCTGAATGTGTCTGTTGCCACAGTTGTGCGGGAACCACTCAGCTGGTTGGGCCCAGCACAGGTGAGTTTGGTACTCCATGTCTGTATCAGATGAGACATTGGGACCCATGTGTGTCCTGGGCAAGACTGCGACCCCACGGTTTGGATGGTTGGAGTTAATTCTGAGATCAGGCATGCTTTGACTGTACGACACACACATGTATTGTAATAATGTAGAATCACGGCATCATCTTGTAAGTGTGATTCATTTATTTGTGGTGGGGTACGGGTTTGTGGGGATGACAAGAGGTGCACAGCGGGAGTGTAGAATCCAGAGTTCACTGGGGGAGTTGGTATCCTTGTCGTAGCAAAATGTCAGAGTCCATGCCACAGTCTTCGTCAACATAGGTCAGACAGTGACCAGCAAGTCCATGTGGCAGAGAATGTCATGTGCTGCTATTGGGCCAGAGGGCCAGGTGCCAGGCCAGGTGACCTGGGAGATGGTGATGTTCTGCTGACTCTCACAGTCTTTTTCGTGGACGACCCACCTTCCTGCGGGGACCCTCGGAAGCAGTCCGTGACGATGTCTGTGACGCTCCGTCGGATGAATCCTCCTCCTCCTGATCCCTCCCTGTGTCTGGTAATGGCCTTCGCCTGGTGCCACAGGGAGGGTTGCCCATGTTGTCGGCAATCCGACGGAGTACACCGGTCATTTGGGTTTGCACCGCCACGAGCTCAGCCTGTCTATCCTCCATCCTTCCTTGGTGTTGCAGTTGACAGGCATGTTGCTGGGACTGCAGGGTCTTCATCTCCTGGAGGGTCCCCTTGATGTCATTGAGGGTGGACGCAATCTGGTCCATGCCCCTGGTGTCACGCCGGTATGTATCCAGGATGTTGCTGACCTGGGACACTACCGGGTCCTGAGCTGCCTGGTCAGGTTCGCGCCTCCGCCGTCCTCCACTCCCGCCACCCCTGCCCACGTGCACCTGGCCTGCCGTTGTGGGTGCATCGGGTCTCCGGGACCCCTGAGGGATGGCATCTGCGTTGCCGCCTGCCTCCTCCTGGGTGCCCGGAGGACCGTGTCCCTCCTGGGCAGACTGGCTGGGTGGTCGTGTGCGGGCAGGGCTCCTGGACGTCTCCTGGGATGTGGCAGGAATGGGGGTGGTGGTTGGCACAGTTGTACCTGACGCAGGTGCTGCAGGTGGTTGGACACCAGAGGGGCCAGGTTGGTCTGGGTCATCCACGGAGTGGTGAGAGTCATCGCTGGCGGTGGGGTCATCATCCCGCGGAGCCTGGTCCTGTGTGACTTCCCCCCCAGTGTTGGGGGGTGTTCGTCGACGTTGACCTGTGTGTGAGAGAGACAATGTTAACAGTGTCACATGTGGCATCCATGTTGCATGCATTTCTGATTTGGCACTCTTCCTCTGGGTAGTTGGATCTGTCCTGCATTCCTCTCACAGTGCACTTGTGCATGGCTATGTCCCTTGGCCACAGCTGTCAGGGCTTTACGCATGTGTGAGACACAATCTTAGTTGATGCATCTATTTGGGTACACAGTCAGCAGTGTGGTGTGCGGGCGTAGCGAGCCATGCAGAGGCGCCTTACGTGTTGCACTGTACGTGGCCAAATGGTGTTTTGGCAAGGCAATTTGATGTTGCAGGTAGGGGACTGAAGCATTTGTGACAGGGTTCTTACCGACACGGTGGGTGGGTATACTGGGTGTGTGGTTAGGTCTGTGCCTGCAGCACGGATGGACTCGTGCACAGATTGACACATGGACCGGTCTTCATCTACGGAAGGGGGGGTTGAGGCACTGCCAGACCTGGTCTGCATGCACACAGTCCACCGGCTGACGAGTGGACATGGCCACACCACCCAAGGGTGATTTAGTCTCCCTGTGTCTCCCTTCCTCCCTCCCTCTGTCACCCTCCTCCCTCCCTCTGTCGGTCTCCCTCTGTCACCCTACTCCCTCCCTCTGTCTGTCTCCCTGTGTCCCCCCTCTGTCTCCTTCCCTCTCATTCCCCCTCTCCCTCCCTCTCTTTGTCACTCTCTGTCACCTCAGGCCAGCTTCCTGGGCACACACAGTTAGCCGGTCTTTGAATGGCCATTGGCTTGTTCATGTGAGTTAGTCCCTGTTCTCCGGGCACCCATTGGGCAGTGTGTCTGAGTGTAGGCTGCTGCTGTGGCGGTGTGTGCTGAGACTCTATCAGAGCGATGCATCTTCATTGTCTGCTGTTATGTGCAAATTGTGCCTTCAGACCCATGGCATCCTGCATGGCAGCCATCATTTGCAGGCAAGACAGTACTGTGTGGGTACACACAGTTTGTATGGCTGTGCCCTGGGCCATATGGGCTGAGGGCATTGTTGTGTGCTTGTGAGTTGCTCAATGTTAGTTTTGCTGCCCCCACTCCCAGCATCGACCACATCCTGTGTTGTGTTGGTGTTTTGTGTGGCCTGTGACTTGGCATGGCCCTGATTGATGCATGGGGCATGGAGGTGCCAGTGGCATGTGTGTGTTTGTGGAGTGTTGTTGTGTCCGGTGGTGGCTTGGGGGGGGTGGCATGCATGATTGATTGTGTATGGCATCCCCCCCATGTGAGGTGAGTTGTTTGTGTACTCACCAGGGTCTGGGAGTCCTGGCAGTCCGTGTAGTCCCTCCACCGCCAGCGTGGACATCACCTTCTCCTCCCAGGGATGGTATAGTACCGGTCTGGGGGGCGGCCCTCCTCCAGTGATGTTCCCCTGGTTGTGATTGTCAGTCATCTTCCTCTTGACCGTCCTCCGCAGATCGTACCACCTGGATTGGCACTCGTGCCTGGTCCTTCTGGTTGTCCCAACAGCATTCACAGAATCGACGATCCTCTGCCACATGGCGGTTTTTTCGGATATGCTGGTCTGTCTGACCAATGTCCCAAAGAGCTGTGGCTCGACTCTGAGGATTTCGTCGACAAGGATCTCCAGCTCCTCCTTTGTGAACTTTGGATTCTTGGTGGTGGACATGGCGTGGGGTGTGGTTGTGGGGGTGTGGGTGTGGATGGCTGTGGGTGTGTGGGTGTGGTAGTGGAGGTGTGTGTGTGAATGTGATGAGGGGGTGTTTGTGTAGGTGGTTGTGTGAAGGTATGCAAGTGTGAGGTTCAAGTATGGTGGTGTGGGTCGTCTGTGGGCTCTGGCAGCAGTGGGTCTGTTGCAAAGGCTCATGGTTTGTGTGTGTGGTCCATTTTTATTGGTCCATTTGTGGGTGTGGCTGTGTTTGAAATTTGTGTGGGTGTGTTATGAGGAGTGATTGAGTTTTGGGCCTCTGTTTGGCAGTTTGGCAGTTGCAGGTGAGTGTATGTGATGTTTGTGGGGTTGTTGGGCCTGTTTGGTGGTGTGGGGAAACTCTACTTGACTCTCCTTGTGTAAATATGGTTTGTCCGGGTTCAGTACGTGTTTTTTTGGCGTCAGTACGGTCCGTACATGCACTGGTGGGGGTGCGGTCCGTACATTCCCTGGTGGGGTGGTGGTTAGGTGCGTAAATACACGGCTGGGGTGGGGGTTTGGTGCGTACATACACGGCTGGTGGTTCGGTGCGTACATACACGGCTGGGGGGGGTTCGGGGGCGTACATACACGGCTGGTGGTTCGGTGCGTACATACACGGCTGGTGGTTCGGTGCGTACATACACGGCTGGGGGGGGGTTCGGGGGCGTACATACACGGGTGGGTGTTTGGTGCGTACATACACGGCTGGTGGTTCGGTGCGTACATACACGGCTGGGGTGGGGGTTTGGTGCGTACATACACGGCTGGTGGTTCGGTGCGTACATACACGGCTGGGGGGGGTTCGGGGGCGTACATACACGGGTGGGTGTTTGGTGCGTACATACACGGCTGGTGGTTCGGTGCGTACATACACGGCTGGGGTGGGGGTTTGGTGCGTACATACACGGCTGGTGGTTCGGTGCGTACATACACGGCTGGGGGGGGGTTCGGGGGCGTACATACACGGCTGGTGGTTCGGTGCGTACATACACGGCTGGGGGGGGGATTCGGGGGCGTACATACACGGGTGGGTGTTTGGTGCGTACATACACGGCTGGTGGTTCGGTGCGTACATACACGGCTGGGGTGGGGGTTTGGTGCGTACATACACGGCTGGTGGTTCGGTGCGTACATACACGGCTGGGGGGGGGTTCGGGGGCGTACATACACGGCTGGTGGTTCGGTGCGTACATACACGGCTGGGGGGGGTTCGGGGGCGTACATACACGGGTGGGTGTTTGGTGCGTACATACACGGCTGGTGGTTCGGTCCGTACATACACGGCTGGGGGGGGTTCGGGGGCGTACATACACGGCTGGTGGTTCGGTGCGTACATACACGGCTGGGGGGGGGATTCGGGGGCGTACATACACGGGTGGGTGTTTGGTGCGTACATACACGGCTGGTGGTTCGGTGCGTACATACACGGCTGGGGTGGGGGTTTGGTGCGTACATACACGGCTGGTGGTTCGGTGCGTACATACACGGCTGGGGGGGGGTTCGGGGGCGTACATACACGGCTGGTGGTTCGGTGCGTACATACACGGCTGGGGGGGGTTCGGGGGCGTACATACACGGGTGGGTGTTTGGTGCGTACATACACGGCTGGTGGTTCGGTGCGTACATACACGGCTGGGGGGGGGATTCGGGGGCGTACATACACGGGTGGGTGTTTGGTGCGTACATACACGGCTGGTGGTTCGGTGCGTACATACACGGCTGGGGTGGGGGTTTGGTGCGTACATACACGGCTGGTGGTTCGGTGCGTACATACACGGCTGGGGGGGGGTTCGGGGGCGTACATACACGGCTGGTGGTTCGGTGCGTACATACACGGCTGGGGGGGGGTTCGGGGGCGTACATACACGGGTGGGTGTTTGGTGCGTACATACACGGCTGGTGGTTCGGTGCGTACATACACGGCTGGGGTGGGTGTTAGGTGCGTACATACACGGCTGGTGGTTCGGTGCGTACATACACGGCTGGGGGGGGTTCGGGGGCGTACATACACGGCTGGTGGTTCGGTGCGTACATACACGGCTGGGGGGGGTTCGGGGGCGTACATACACGGGTGGGTGTTTGGTGCGTACATACACGGGTGGGGGTTCGGGGCGTACATACGCGGGCGGGGGGTGGTGGGGTGTTCGGCGCGTATGCGGGCACATGTCTCCATGGTTGCTATGGGAGTTCGGTTCGGACGGTGTTTTTTGCGTACGGTTGTGAAATGGGGAGGACGGGAGGGATCGTACTTGCGCAGTCGGACTTTATTTTTCCGCACGGTGGGTTTCTCGCCCGGGGACGTGTCGGTGACTTTTCCCGACCCGAGGACGTGTGGGGAAATCTTCCCAATGCGATTCGTATGGACTTTTTTCCGTTCGAATCGTACTTGGCAGTTTGTACGCTACTTTGACGATTCGGACGGAAAAAAATCCGGATACGAGTCGGACGGGGAATTTTTTTACCGGATCGGAATTGGCACCTCAATGTCTTCAATCTTTGGCTCCATCGTTTTGGAGTTGCAGTGGAAGGTCCAGATTGGCTGGATACTTTGTTAACTTGTTCAGCTTCTTCATTGATTGTCTTAAGACGGTATTTCAGTCTCTTGATAATCCTTGGCCAATTATCACCTTTTCGTCTTTTCTTAGTTTTCACTGCACTGTCAGTTTCTTCAAGGCTTCTTTTCTTTTCTTTTTTTTGTGGCATAATTCGATCATCTTCATCTTCAGATTTCCTCTCTATCTGACCTTGTCCAGGGCTTATTGTTTTGGCCTGTTCTGCCTGGTTATGTTCATCTACCTTAATCTGACCTTGTTCAGGATCGGTGATGTTTTTTTTTTTTCTGAATCCTGAACCTGTGTTTCTATGCCTGTCTGGTCCTGTTCAGGTCTTCTTACCCTTCGACTTTCTTCTGCCTGAACGGTTTCTCTGAACCCTACCTGTCCCTCCTCAGACTAAGGAATGGGGCTTTGATTTTCTTCTGTCTGAATATATTGTTCTCTCCTTAACTGTTCCTGCTCAGGTTCCCTAATAGTTGTATCCCTACTCACCTGCGCGAGTTCTTCTATACCTGACTGATTCTCACTCTTTTCCTGTTTTTCTAACTGTGTTTAGCTTATAGTTCTTACAATTACTTCAGGTATGTCCACCACTGGGATCCAGTCGTCCTGCTAGGTGCTTGGTTGTTCTTCTGCAGCTACTTCAGGATCTTCTATGTGAGATTCTTCAGCTGCGCAACCTTCAGCAAATCCAACTGCTCGTATCACTTGAAAATCCTCTTCTTCAGGAGCTGGTACCCTTTTGGTATGACTTGCATGAATCCAACTAGGCAATCCTGCACACTTTACAGCTGTGGAAGTAGTTAGTATAACCTGATGTGGTTTGTCCCACCTTGGTGCTAGGCACGAATCTCAAGTGTGATTCTTCACAACTACCCAATCACCGGGATGTAGATCATGCGCTTGGGTCAGCTGTCTGTTGACTGCGTCTTCCCCAACCTGATGAGAGATAGAACGCACTCTATCAGCCAACTCTTTGCAATATTCCAAAACCAAGTCATCAGTTATATTCAACAGCTTGTGTCCTGGTACACATGCTTGTCTCATTGCTCTTCCTATGAGCATTTCATGGGGACTCAATACAGTATTTTAGTCAGGAATAATTCTGAGTCCCATTAGAACAAGAGGTAAAGCATCAGGCCATTCCAGTGGAGTGGATGCACACACCTTTCCGAGTCTTGACTTGATTGTGCCATTCAATTGTTCTACCACCCCAGAAGCCTCTGGGCAGTACGCGCAGTGCAATTTTTGTTCGACTTTGAATGCTGCACATATTAGTTGAATTATTTCATTATTAAAATGAGACCCTCTATCTGATTCAATCGTTACTGGAAAACCAAATCTAGGGATGAGTTTGCCTAATAAGAGTTTGGCCACTGTCAAGCTGTCATTTCTACGGGTCAGGTATGCTTCCACCCACTTTGAGCATGAACAAACTATGACAAGTCCATATTTCAACCCTCGGAAAGCAGACAGTTGAATAAAATCTAGTTGAAGTCTTACAAAGGGACCTACTGACTTTCCAATCTTTCCCATACTAACCATTGTTTTCCTGCCAGGATTCATTTGTTGACATGTTAAGCATATTTGGCAAAGACTCTCTGCTACATTCCTGAATTTTGCGTTAAACCAATCTTGTCTGAATAGTCGAATCATTGCATCTCTGCCTACATGTGTGTCTCCATGATACATCCTAGCCATAGGTGCAAGCATACTGTCTGGCATTACTGGTCTGCCATCATAACAAACGCACACACCATCTTCTGCTTTTCTTTGACATCCTATGTTCACCCACTCTTCCTTTTCTCTCATTTCTACTGCATCCTGCAGATCTTTTACCTCCTCCCAGGTCCCCACTCCTGCAAGTAGCATAAGTTGGTAGCTGATTCCACAAGTTTCGATTTTCTTATTTAATGCAATTTTATGTCTTGCACAGTGCTGGGCAACCTGGTCAGCATATCGGTTACCGGCTGTCACATAGTCATCTCCTGATTGGTCAGCAGCACACTTAACCACGGCTACCTCTTTTGGTAATTGAATTGCCTCAATTAATTCTCTCACAAAATCTCCATTTTTAATGGGAGTTCCTGAGGAAGTCAGGAAATCCCTCTGCATCCATAGCTGGCCAAAATCATGCACAACCACATAACCATATTGGCTATCAGTAAATATTGTTATTCTCCAATTTTTCCCAATTTTGATTGCTTTAATTAAAGCGATTAATTCAGCTACTTGTGCAGACCTGACTTCTGGTAAATAGGATGCTTCGACAATTCCAGCCAATGTACACACAGCGTAAGCAGCACTTAATCCTCCCTCCTCGTGCCGCATGCATGAGCCATCTACAAACAGCTCATGATCTGTATTTTTCAGGGTTTCCTCTTATATGTCAGGACGCGGTTTGGTGCTAAGTTCAGTCACATCAAGACATTCATGTTCAAACTCATCTTTCACCTCTTCTTGGTATGGATCAGGTAGTAAAGTGGCTGGATTGAGAACAGTACACCTCACTATAGTCACGTTTTCAGCCCCCAGTATTATCCTCTCGTATTTAGTGAACCTACTGGGAGTGAGGTACTGCGTTCGGATTTTGGTCAGCAAAATCACAACTGAATGGGGAACGTACACTTTTACAGGGTGTCCCATTACAATTGACTCACTTTGTTCTATGCTCAAACAGGTTGCAGCTACAGCTTTCAGACAACCTGGCAATGCACATGCCACAGGGTCTAGGGTAGCAGAAAAATATGCTACTGGTCTTCGCATTAATCCATGTCTCTGTGTCAGGACTGAGAGTGCACAATTATCTATCTCATAGCAGAACAACGCAAATTCTTTTGAGTAGGCTGGCATTCCCAAAGCAGGTGCTTCGCACAAACAATTTTGTCATTTTATAAACAATTTCATACTTTCATCATCCCACTCTATGGAGTCCTTCGCTCTCTTTTTCGTCATCTGTATCAGAGGTTTAGCTAGTAAAGCAAACACTACAATCTACTGTCTACAACATCCTACGACCCCAATAAACATTCTTATTTCTCTTTGGGTTCATGGCAACTGCATTTGTCTTATTATTCTAATTCTTTCTGAAGTCACCTTTCTAATTCCTCTCTCTATTTGATGTCCCAGTTATTTGACTGAGTTTTTACAAAACTGAAGTTTTTCGGGGGACACTTTGTGTCCACCTTTTGCCAAATGATTTAGCAATGCAATTGAATCAGTGAAACAGTCATCTCATGTGTTTGGCGCAACCAATAGGTCGTCAATGTATTGCACCAGGACTGATTCTCTGGGCAACACAAGTGATTCAAGACTTTTTTTGAGAATCTGATTAAAGATTGAAGGACTTTCAGTGTACCCTTGAGGCACACGATTCCACAAGTAAACATGCTCTTCAAATTTAAATGAAAATAAAAACTGACTATCTGGATGCAGTGGAAAGGAAAATAATGCATGACATAAATCAATTATTGTGAACCCACCTGCTTTCCATGGTATCTGGTAAAGAATCACTGCTGGGTTGGGCACTACTGGACAACATGGTACAACAATTTTATTAATTTTTCTCAGGTCTTGAACCACCCTATATTTCCCATTAGGTTTCTTAATGCCAATTATAGGTGAGTTACAAGGGCTACTCATTATTTCTTTCAAAATGCCTTGTTCGACTAATCGCTCAATCTCTGCTGCAACACCTGCCTTTATTTCAGGACTCATTTTGTATTGTCGAGTATTTGGATAAATAGCACCTTCTTTCACTGTCACTTTTACGGGATCTACATTCACCATTAATCCTATTTATTTTCCAGTAAAATCCCATATCTCTGCATTTACAGTCAGTTTTACTTCAGCAGGTAATTCATCTTTTGCTATCATTGAATACATTTCATTTACTTCTGTCCCATGTTTTGCTAACATGACCTTATAAACTCCATCTTCATCTGGGGTTTGTATTGCAACACCATCCGGTGTGCAGAATATGGTGCAATTCATTTTGCACAACAAGTCCCTTCCAAGCAAGTTTACAGGACTTGAGTCACAAACTACGAATTTGTGCATTTCTTTAAAATTACCAATTTGCACCTCCATTGGCTCTGTGATCGGAGTTCTAATCTGTTTGTTCGTGACACCTACGACTTGGATGGCTTCACCCGAGAGTGGCAGGTTAGGTATGTCTGCTGTTCTCACAGTAGACCTGGTAGCACCGGTGTTCAACAAGAAAGTGATATAATTTCCTTCTACTTTACCTTCTATGTATGGACCTGACTGATCTACTGGTAGGGATGCACCAAGTATGCACTCCCCTTCCTCCCCCCTCAGGCCTCGTCATTCCTGATCATAATTGAGAAGTGGGTCCTGCAAAAGAAACTGAGAGGTTACAAAATCTTTCTTACCACTTCCTTCTGGGAATCCGGTGTCCACACTGTACTTGGCTTGATTCACAAAATTTGGCTTAGAGGGAGAAGGCAATTGACTCTGAAGATCATTACCCTGTTGCGGTTGACTCATTAACACCTCACTCTGCGTCTGTGGATTTAAATTTTGATTCAGGCCATTATTAACTTGTACGAATTTACACTCGTTTTTTCAATGTCCCAACTACCCACACCCGTGACAAGGAAACCTTTTCTTTACCTCTTCCCGGTTCAATCTTCCCCGTGGCTTACCCCAATTATTTTCACTTTGACCTAAACCCTTCCTTGATTTTCTGACTGTTTATTCAATTGAAGCTCTTGCTGTTTAGCTAATTTTACTTGAGCCCACATTACTTTTTCTTCTGTTATCAATTTCATCCCCACAATATTTGCCATACCTTAAAATTTTGTCTATGGGCTTTGATTGCCAACATAAAATGTGCTGCTTAATCGTTTGAGATATATACAATGCTAACCCTGTCACAAATCGATACACAAAATTAGTCATGTCCTTGTTCTCTATACTTTCAAACCCACTATACTGTTTAAACACCTGTAAAAGACGTTCGTAGTATGCATGTACAGACTCATTTTTCTCTTGGGTTGTTCTATCTATTTTTACCCAATCAGTTTCTTTGGGGGGAATTTTACTCTTCATAAAAGTGATCACCTGGTGATATTTTTTCATTACATCTTCTGACGGAGCTCCTGTCTTTGAATCTCTTGGATACTCATCACTAGGCCAATCTATAGTCATTTTGCACTCTGTCCACAAATCTGCTGGTACTACTATATCAAACAGACCATACGGATCTTTTAATAAAACCTTTGAAACTTTCACAAACCTCTCAACTTGTCTGTACCATTCCACTGGTTTCTCTCTCAGTTTAGGAAATTAATTTGTAAATGACAAAATATCTTCTCTAGTCCATGGTACATGTGCGTACTTCCCCTCCGGGTACTTCCGTCATCGGATACAGCCTCTCAGCCTTTTCTGTTTGTCTCATGGCATATTCAGATGTTGTTTGATTTACCTGTGCTCCTTCCTTTTTCTTTGCCCATCTAACTTTCCATTTGTCAAGATCTCCCCATTTTTGTAATAGAAATAATAACTCTCTGATCTGTAGTTTTCTTCCGGACATATTCATGTTTTCCAAATCTTTATCGGGAAATTCTGCTCTATACGGTTTTTGCAACACCTTAGACTTCCGTATATCAATTCCCATTTCAGATGCCAGATTTGTCAACTTTTCATGAAATGTTTTTGTATTTCGGGTGATGATTCTATAAATAAACAATAACTCTTCCTCGCTATATGTATTTAATCTGTCTAGACTCACATTTTCAGCTACCATTTCTTCCAATTCTACTCGCAATTTGAAAATGTCTAATATTTTTGGCTGTGGCTTTGGCTTCTCTATTTCTTCAGTCCATCTCTATATATCTTCTGGGGTTACTATTGTGGCACTTCTGGTTCCGGTTGAGGTTTCTAGTCTAACATCCTTTGTACAACTGGGCAAATTTCTCCTCAGGGTTTCCATTATTGGTTCTCTTATGGGTAAATCCATTAATGATATTACTGATTCACATTCACTTGCTTGATCATCTATTATTACCTTTTATTTTCTAGGTTCTATGCTTGGGGTAGGCATTACAGGAACTTTGGGACAGTTTGACTTTTCGCCATACAATGGGACTACCGAACCTATTGTAACTGGTATGGTCAATGCTTCTGGATGAGCGTTTATCTGGGCTATTTTCTGGATTAATTCATCTCTATTCTTATTTATTGCTTCCTTTTCTTTTTCTTGAAGTACCCTGTCTACTGTTGTGTCATGTACTATTTGTGGAACCAAAGGTGTTCCTATCATCGGAGCACTAGGGGTCATTCTATTAAATCCATCATTAAAAGGTGGAGGACTTTTCATCAATATGTCTTCTAAATATCCTTCTTCTACTTCTCTGCTACCTGTCATGGTTAAATGCTTGGTTTTCTCTGTGCATTTGCCTCCGGTCTGCTCTTCTGACGTTATCACAGGACATAGGCCTTCTGCTACCATGGCCTGTCTCCATTGTTTCATTTGACTATCTCTAGTCTCTCGGGGAAATTTTGGATAATATTTGCTTAGAGTCCTGTTACTTCATAGTCTGTCACGTTCAAAGACTTCCATCTCCCATTCTTCTAAACCCTCATACTGGGTCAATCTAGGTCTGGGTTCTAATTCATTCATCTGAGTTCTTAAGTTATGCAGTATTCTCCCATTAAAGCTTCCGTACTCTGGAAATGCTAATATTCCATCATCTTTTGTGTATTCTACCCAATTTTCTAACCATACACAGGTATGATAGCCTCTTTCCACCATCATGTATGAAGCAGGTGAATTTGGGGGAGGAATAAGAATCCCTTCTCTGCTCTTAATTGGTTTGTCCTTTTTAAAATATTTCTTAACCCTGTGCATAAATGACATCTTTCTCTTTTCTCCATACATTGCGTGCTTGTGCTTGTTAAGATACTGTTCGTAAGCAAACCCTATAAATCTTCTGTCTGGACAAGTCCCTGTTAATGTTGGATTGTACATACAAACTCCACTATCTATTATTATTCTTGGGATTTCTATTTTGGTGACCAATCAGATGTTTGCTTTTATTTCTAATGATTCACCAATACCAACGCATTTTCTAGTCTGAGGACCAATCAACTTCTACTCTGCTTGCTCGCTTAGCCAATGCTTGCACGGCTTTTCTGTGACATCAGTATTACTCCTTAATACTGATTCCTCCTTTACAATTTCGCATCACTCTACACGCCCGCTGTTTTAACCAATCCCAGCGCGGCTCTCAGTGACATCAGTGCAGCACCCTCAACTGACCCCTCCTTTACGAAATCATTCGAAAACTTATTTTTTTTCACAAATTCACACAAATTTTCATTAATTAACAACGTAGAAAAATTCGGTATTGTGTCTGACCCACTAATTCAAAGAAAAGTTAGTAAAAATTATTTCACTGCGAGTAAAACCCTTCCGCTTACTCTTCACACACTATGAGTAAAACCTTTCTGCTTACTCGTCACACAAGCATCAGAGAACCTGTTACTCCTTCAGTATTACCCTTTCTAGGTGATATAAGATCAAATTTTCACCAGCGAACTCCTTGCTACCAATTATTCTCACTAACATACAAGAAATGTAATCCCTAACTTAGTGCTTCTAGTCCTGCGTAACTTTCAGCACTTTCTCGACCCAGACCAATAACCTCACTGCAGTGTGGCTTCCATTTACCACCCGCTATTCAATATTCCCGGGAATTTCCAGACAACATAAAACAATACATAACGGGTTTGGTTAAAACATAAATTAATAAATACTTTTTTTCAAATACAATCCTCACCTAACTAGCTAAACACACCATGCCTCTGCTTCCAAGTAAAACTGATGCAGCGGAGTTTACCAGCTCTAGTCACACACATACACACAACTCTCGTTTGGGCCCATATACATACATACATTCAATGAGCTAGCAAATATCTGCTGGTCATCAATTTTGATTTACCTTAGTGACCTATTCCACCAGTATTATTACCATTCCCTGTCACCTTAAGTAATGTACTTTTATCGATAGATCTTGTTGTAGATTAGAATAGGGAGGAACTAGTAACTCATTAACCTTTATTTAAAGAACCACAGACTCATTAGGAGTTTTAAAGATTTGTCTAGATTAATAATTTTGTGAGTCAAACCAGAATACACATAGACGCACCAAAATTATCCATCAGGGAAATAGTACAGTTAGTTTAAAATCAATTCACAGTAATTAAATTCTCATGATGACAGTACCTGAGGAGAGAGAGAGAACAGAGAGCAAATACGGAGCATTACCCTCAGAACTATAGTTACCTAGTATAGTGTGAGGACCTGGACATCCGAGTTTCAAAGATTCAGGACAGATTCAGGACCGGGAAGGTGACCTCTTCTAGTGCAACGCCAGCGTTACACCTCTCTCTGGTACTACTGTCTCCGCCTCGGGCTCGTCCGGACCCCTTCCGAGATGTGCCTCCTCGGTTCTTCCGCGATTTTCCCTAGTGTTGGATTCTTCAATCAGCTTGCAGCGAATTGGGCAGCATCTCAGCATAGCATCAGCATCAAGTGTGTCAAGTGTGTCTAACTAACTAAATTTACCTCTGTTATACCAATTCGAGTGTATGATCCACCCCCAAATGTTTCAATTCTATGTACACCCCTCAATTTGATTGGGCCAGGCAGTGGGGTGAGGACATCACACCATACTAAGCGCAATAACCTTCTTTAGTTTTATTGTCTAATTTCCCACCCCTTAATTTTAATACCCAAAAGCTTTATTCCCACAAGCATTTCATATGTGGATCGATAAATTTGAATTACAATGTTTCGGCTTCTTCCTTTTGCAGGTTCAAGAGTTTAGTTTCCCATGTCCTTGCTGGGCACATGTTCTTGGCAGAAGTTCAATGAGATCACTAGTTTCAAAGGAAGGATGCAGTGCACATGTGTAGTCGTCGCAACGGGTCAGGGACGTTGTCACCCTCCAAGGCCAAAATACAAAATATTAATAAAGTCAGAGAAAACATGTTAGAATTCGAAATTTTATGAATTCACTGTACACCACTTACTTCTACTCTAACCCCATTTACTTAATATATCTTTTTCATTAATAGCTTAGTAAAACTTGCACGGGTTAGTTTCAGCACAGCATGCCATGTTAAAAGCTATTGCGCAGCTGCAAAGATTTCCCACCAAGCGACAGAAAACGTCATTACTACGTAGATGCAGTAGATGCATGCGCAGAAGAGATTCCGCGTTTTCGGCGGCCATTTTAAGAACACTCGGGTTACTAGTTAGTAAAGCACATAGAAAAGCTTCCCCTAGATACAATATGTAAAATGTGGTGCAACGTTAGTACCCAAAAACATGTTGGTTACAGTATTACAGGTTATTCGAGAGGCTTGAATACGAGCAAGTCTCTTTATATACGAAACCTTGCTTCATCAGTACTAACAACAATACTATGCATCCACGTACTTTCCCCTGCGCTGGTGCACAATTGGCTGCCATGCGCCAGAGGAGGCACCCTTGCATCATGTTGCAAGGGTGCCTGAGTTGCGGGGATGATTGTTTTCGTGTAGGAAAGGTCAGCTTCCTGCACAAAACAATATTTGATGGCATTTTCCTCTTTCTATGCGTGCTGCAGAATGAAATGAGGAAAAAACAAGGAGAAATAAATTTTTATTTCTCCTCGTTGTGCCACTCCTAGGCCTTTGTAAATTTGGGAATGTGTCAGGTTGCTTGGATGATGTGTGGGAACACCCACACCAGCACCCATGAAACACCCCTTGCACGCATAGTATTGCGCAACTGGGGACCATATTTACAAGGCCATGAAAAGTCACGCAGGGTGACTTTACGTGGACTTGTAAATATGGGCAGGCACACTGCGCTGCCGGTGCGTCAAAAAAAGTGATGCACCAGTGGCGCAATGGCCTTGTAAATGAGGTCCTCGATTTCTCGCCTCATTTAGAGACAGGTGGATCGAAACGTTTTATTTGACAAAACCCCCATCGACGCCATTGACAGTAAGATTCCACTGACGGCTCAACAAAGTGGAGGCCGTTGTTAGACTGCCCATCATATTTAGGGTGGAGTGTGTAATGTCTGTTTTTTCTGTCAGTCACCACCAGGCAAATCCTGGAGGTGAAGGACAGGTAAAACAATAATACCCCCAAAACCCTGGTTGAAAGCACCTAAGGTGCGGGGGTCTTTCATTTCATGTTTTTGAAAAACAAAATCCCACTTTTGGAGTTTGTTTTTGAAAAACAAAAAAGATTTTTTAAGTTTGGTGGACAGCTGTCCAAACCAGCGGCAGCTGTAACCAAACATTTGGTACCTTGAAGGGAACTGCCACAACAGTGTTTCCTTTTAAGGTAGAGAGATGACTACTGGGACAGCAGTCATCTCTAAATTTGACAGACATTAATTTGTCAGAATGGCAGAGGTAATGTCCTCCCAAACCCTAATGGGCGAGTACCATCCATCAAACTTGAAATCATGACTTAAATCTTTTTCTCAAGAGATGGGTTAGCTGATAAGACCATGGACTGTGCCATGTCACCGTAACCCCAATGAAGACATATGTGAATCCAACGAGCTTCCACTGACAGACTTTCCAAGCAAAGCATGCTCTAATTTTTGATGCAGCTGGAAGCATACTGCAATAATTTATTTAACTTGACGCACCAGGTTTTGAGAGAAGCATAGCACCTTCACTCATGCTAGAAGCATTAAGACTACCATTTATTTTGGAACTGCATACTTTACAGACAAGAGCCTTAGACAGATGTTTCCCTGCTTTGCTATCATAAATCCATCCTTAAATTGGTTAACTGACTGGTCCACACAGCTTAAAATGGAAGTGTATGTATCCTGACTGAATCTCTCAAAATGGCTAACAGATCAAAAGGCCTATGTTTTTTATACGTCAGGTGGGAAATGAAGGTGGAACTCTATCTGCTTATGTTTATTTACTTCCCATGAAAAAGATGACAACTTACACTTTCAGGTATTTGAATTGGTTAGTTGAGTTGAATATGTTGATGGAGAAAGATGATGCAGATTTCACTTATGTACAAGAAATACCTTACAAGACAGGACAAAGCCAAACTCTGCTCCAAAAACATACAATATCCTACTAACCCTCTTTTGCAAATAAGAAAGGCAACCCTCAAGGGAAGATAGTTTGGGAGTGTCGGGAGATGATTCCCTTTTTCAATATCGAAAAAAGAACCCTAGGAAGGAACTCACTGTAAAAGACCAAGGGCCACATGCATCAAAGTTAGGAATTGCAATTCCTAAATTACGCTTTTTGAGAAATCACAGTTTAGGAATCGCAGATCCTTATGCATGTAGGAATTGCAAAAAAATGTGCGATTCCTACACATTCCTTGTTTGTGACTCGCAAATTGTGAATCGCAAATAAGGAATTGCTTCACATTCATTCCTATGGGCCTAGAGGCCCATATGAATCAATGGGAATTGCATGCGCAATTTGCGAGTACCAAATAGGTACGTGCAAATTTTTGCATTTGGGATGATGCATCCCAAATTCAAAAATTGCGGTCGCAAAGGGGCAGATTCGGCTAATCTGCCCCTTTGTGACCGCAATTTCCAATGCTGCATGTGCCCCCAAATACTTAATACTGGTGATGTGAATTTGGTAGCTAAGCAGTTCAAACACATGTCACACCAAAATGTATTAGTCCTCACAAAAAACTGCAACAATTAGAGCATGGAAGACAAAATTTAGCATTGTCAAACATTATGAGGGCTCAAGCTACGGATAAAAAATATTACATATTTTATTCACATATCATCAGGATCTACTTCAGATTGGACATTTTGTTCGCAGGCAGGAACGCAGTTGGCAGGGGTATTTATGCAGTATATGAGTAGGAATGTTGACAGATCACGGGTATTAAAATAAGCAGATGCATGACCCTTCAATATTTAGAACAGAATTTGAATGATAGATTATTGAAACATTTGATAGTGAGGGAAAATTTTAAAATCAATGTGGTGCAAAATCTGTACTGCAAAGTAGAAAAAAGTACTGAGTAACATTAAAGGAGATGCACTCAAACTCATCATAGCCTGAAGGCAAACTAAAGACCACCTCATAGAGGATTTAGAGATGAAAATTAAGGTTGTATACAGTTCGAAATCCATGATGTGGTTATGGCATTTAAAAAGCTCACAGTAAAAAGATTGTGTACTGTCATTGCCATTCATGGGGGTATGTAATGAAGGGCTCTGCTGGCTCAGATCATACCTGTGCACCTGTTTTAAGCTATTCCATTATCTAAAAGCAGTAGTGGCTCCTACTGAGTGCTTATTGGAGCAGGGAAATAAAATAAAAGAATGAACTTACATGGGTGCTGCTGTTTGCTGCTGCCTTTCCTCCATCATCTTGTGACGGGGCAACAGGAAACACACAACCTCTCAGAATCCCCTGTCTAATCACAACACTGCCTTACAGAGGCAGCATTGTGATTGGTCTGAACGCCGTGGTTCAGCGCTGAGACAGGGGATTGGAGGCTGGGCATGTTCCCCACCAGTCTGTGTAATGCAGCCTAGTGTGGAACATGCCAATTGCTCAAGACTGTTTGGCCAGCTCAAGAGGGTTGGCCTACGGTCATGTGAACTCAGAGAGGGTGCTTTACACTCCTTTCGTGCCCCCTGCAATGGCCAACCCATTCCAACCCGCCTCGCACCCAAGCAAGAAGGAAAACGAAAATGATAATAACATTAGTTATCATCATTTTTGTTTTCCTTTTTACTCTGCCGCAGAGCAGTGGAGAAACGTTCCTTCTCCTTAGCATAGGAGCCTCTGCTGTCTAAAAGTGCAAACAGTGGTCAATGACATTCTGTGAGTTAGTGCAAGAGCTTCAGACAGAATGACCTGGAAACAAGGAGCAATGATTGCCCCTCTCTGCTTCCGAGCTGTGTTGTCCAATGTTGAGGACCTGGGAAGAGCCTAAAGGGACCTTTAACAAGGTCACTTGTTATAAATTGGGGGAGGAAATTATGAAGCAGGGTTAACTAAATTATTCACCAAGGAGAGTCGAATTATGTGGCATCAGGCAGCACATGTGCATTATTACCTCATTGTTTAGACATTTTTCCATGTATTGATACAGCACTCAAACACTATTGAAAATCCAAAGGTTTCTTGAGAAAGAAATCTATATACATTTATCAGATCCTATTCAAAATGTTATTCACTGTTAGACCTGTCAGCCTTACGGTGGTCTTCCCCCAAACGTTTTGCCTTCTCCCCCTGTTTTGCTGATTTTGTATTTGTTCACCTTAGGACTTGTTAGACCTGGCATCTTTGGAGTGTATTTCCCCTGTTTTTTTTTGCTTCTGACCTCCTGTTTTTGACTGTGCTGCATTCTTTTTTGCTGGTTTTAAGACTCTGGGCACTTTACCACTGCTGATCGGTGCTAAAGTGTAAGTGCTCCCGGTGTAAAATTGTGATTATGATTGGTTATCCATGATTGGCATTTTTGATTTACTGGTAAGGCCCTAGTAAGGTGCCTTGTGTGTGGCCAGTGCCTGTAATTCAAATGCTACTAGAAGGCCTGCAAAACTGATTGTGTAACCCACCTGAGTAGTCCGGCTACCATGTCTCAGACCTGCCCCTGCAGTGTCTTTTTGGGCAGTTTTGAAATGCCCAGTTGACATGGCCAGTGTACCCACTTACCAGGCCCAAACCTTCCCTTTTACATTTAAGGCACCCCTAAGGTAGGCCCAATGTAGCCCCATGGACAGGGTGCAGTATATTTAAAAGGTAAGACATGTACTGCTGTCTTCTATATGTCCTGATAGTGAAATACTGCAAATCTAGTTTTTCACTATTGCAAGGACTAACTCTCCCATAGGTTATCTTTGGAGCTGCCTTGTAATCTCTTACAAGTGTAACTTCCAATTGGGAGGGTCCCTGAACTTACAATTTAAAAATACTTATTTTACTGAAGTTGGCTGTTAGATTGTGTGTCTGAAAATGAGCATTTTTCATACTCTACCATGCCAGTGCCTCTGCCCGTCTTTGGAATCCATGTCTGAGGGAGTGTGACGTTGAACTGCTTGTGCAGTCACTCTAAACAGTCACAGAAAGAGAGCTGAGGTGTGCCCTGCATATCCTGATGGCCCATCACCAGGCTAATGGTTCTTCTGGAGATAGAGCGGTGGGAGGAGTTGTCACTGACACCTGATTAGGGTTGTGCCTGTCCTCATACAAAGCTGTCTCCACCCCCCTGTAGTGTGTCTGGAGCCAGGTCGGTGAAAGGCAGGGTCTTGTGCACTACAAAGACTTTCCTTTGAAGTTTGCCTACTTCAAAGACAGAAACAGGTATAAGTATTAGAGCACTGACTCCATAACTTCAAAACACTTCTGGACTAAGAGAAGATTCTGCCAAGTAGAAGAGCTGGATGCTGTAGAAGGTGAACTGCCACTCTGCTTTTTGCTTTGCTGTGCTGGCCTACTTCTTGATGCGTCTGTCTTTGGTAGTGAAAGGATAGGAATTTGCTTTCTACATCCTGCTTGCAAAGGTTCTCCAAGGGCTTTTGTGTGCTTGCATTCTGTTAATAATTCTCAGGGCCATCAAAGACCTCATTTGCAGCTCCTGAACTCCTCTACTGCATGCTCTGACCTGCCAAGTGGTGCCAAGTACTGTTCTCGGCCATTGGAGGTGACAATCCATGCATCAACCTCTAGCGCCTGCTTTTCCTGACACAGCACTGCTGTGTGGTTGAAAAACGGATGCATTGCTGCAGTGTGGCAAAAAATTGATGCAGCCCTTGGTGTGCAGCTGAAAGATCGCCCCAGCTTGAGTCCTGAGCACCGTGTCTACGATGTCCAAGGTACCTGCTCCGACTCTGACCCTGTGATGCGGCTGGATAAATCGACGCATCACCTGCATTACGACTGGCAATTTAGTGCAAGTACAAAGGCATTATGGAAAGCTTAGGATTGGTCTGTGTTATTGGGATACCTCGTGTATAGATATGATACTCTGAGCAAAAGGGGATTGAGCTACATCATCATATTGACACAACACTGAATGTGAAATTAATCTAAATACATTTCTCTGCAGTAGCGTTAGAGAGAGCGCTAGAACTGTGTAAAAAAGTTGATACAGTGGATACAGGGCAGAACAATTAGTTTGTTTTTTTAAAGATTTAAACCTTTATTTAATGCTTTTCATTAACAGTCAGACAAGCAGTGCAATATCCATTCCTCGTGTCTCTACATTTCGGAAGCACCTATACAGTAATTCTTACATTGTGAACAGAATTATACAAACTGATCCCAATCACCCGCTATTACATTGTCTTCTGCGTCCTATTCTATTCCCATTGTACTATTAACATGTTAAAATTATAATAACACACTCAAGTATTTCAATCACTCACAGGTACATTATTCGTATTCTCTTCTACGTCAGATATTCCTGTTGCTGCCGGGGCTACTAAATCCTCCTCTTCCGCAGCTTTTTTATTCATATATTCCCTATATGGGCCCCATATTTCCTTGGGTCTGATTCTTTTTTGGATGAGGGCATTATAATTATCTGTGTGTGTGGAGCAGTGTGCTAAATCAGCAAGCCAGTCACTCACCTTTGGAAGTGGTCCTGCAGCCATCTCATTGCAATTCTCTGTTTTGCCAGGAGAAGGCAGATAGCTACCAATCTATGTCACACTTTCAGTATGTCCATATCATGCCTCAGTAGTGCTACCAGTGGCGACTTTGGGATCAGGATTGCAAGCATTTGCGTTGTCATATACCTCCTCCAAGAAATCTTGTATCTCGTACCTGGCCGGATACTGCATGGAGTATTCTATATTCAGATCACAGAGTTTTCTTTTCATGGGCGCTTATTGTCTCCCCGCCTCTTGGACCAGTGGCGTAAAATCAGGAAACTAGGCAATCTCTGAACCTTCATATTTCAAGATCCGCAACTCTCTTGCTTTCCTGAGAGCAGCATCTCTGTACCGATAATTCAGCAGTCTTGCCACTACTGGCCCCTAGAGGGGGGGGGGCCCTGGAGGCCAATGAACGATGTGCATGCTCCACCACAAATACTGTTGAAAATATTTCTTGGCCTAACATAGTCACTAGCACCTGTTCTACGAACAACTCCATATTTCCTGTCACTGTAGTTTCTGGCAGACCTAAAATCTGCACGTTACTGTGCCTAGAGCGCACTTCCAAATCTTCAGCCTTGTCTCTTAGCGTTGTGATCGCCTTTCCCATCCGGGTCTGTGCAGCCCCAGCTTCCGTCAGCTGATCCTCCACTTCTGACACACGTCGCTCCACAATGTTCAATCTTTCAGCATGTTTGTCTACTTTCTCAGACATGCGATCCGTCCGGTATGCCAGCTAATCTATTTTCCAGTCTATGGAGGCCAGACTTTGCTGCGTAGCTGCCAGTATCTTCTTGAGGTCCTCACCTGTTTCAGTAGCTGCGGTGTCTTGTTCCATCTCGGTAGGGTCTATATCTTCTACACGCATACCTGCCGTTTTCTGCTTTTCAAAGGTTAGCTTTGGTTGTGCACTGTTTGTTTTCCCCATCTTGTGGGATCTAGCTGTCTGGACTGGCACCTTTACAGCTGTGCACGCAGCCTGCACCCTTGTTCGTAGCACACTCCCAATCCTTCACACCCACTTTGGAGCAGTTTTAGCCCTCCACAGTGTGCCCTGCAACCGTTATGCTCCAAGCCTTTATGCAGATTAGGGATGTCACTCCATTGCCACAGCAGGATCTGTTCTTTGTGTTTCAATCCGCAGCTCAGAGCAGACAGGTTCCTTAGATGTTCTTCCGTCAGGGTGGACCCCCTATTTACTGGACAAAGTCTTTTCTTCATTGCTCTGGCGCTTAATGGTTCAATGCTACCCGCAGTAAATCATGCAGCCTTCATTATTGGGGTTACAGTAATGCTCCTCAATCCATGCCGCCCCCTGCTGCATACGGTACGGTGTGCTGTTATGTTATGCTCTCTGAGCCGTTTGGTCTATATCCTGCGTTTTCTATGACCGTTCTGGACAAACACGCTACACGGCAAGCAGGCCCGCTACCCCTTACAGTCCTGCAGCTGCCGTGCAGTGTCTTGTCTCCCTGCACCGCAAGGATGGCTTCTATGGCTATCAAGCTCCTCGCGTTCAACACAACGAGCGTGGGAGGGAGCTGTTATGCTTCCGACGGCACCACTTACTTTGTGCGTTTTTATCGGTCTTCCTTTGAATTAATTATTCCGGGGCCATATGCCAGTAGATGGGATCAGGGGAGAGGCCTGGTCTTATGCTCCGTGTCTCCTGGGGTAGTGTCAACGCTTTCCGCTGCTGTGCTGGGCCATGGCCCCCGCCACCGCAGAGGCCTCCTTTGTTGGGCGCTGACTCGTGAGCCGGCTGCTTTTTCACACTTTCCCCGGCGCCTCGTTCACGATCTCCCGGCTCTATGCAGCAGCTCCTCTGCAGGCCACACCCCGGAGCCGTCCCAGGCTTTGAATCTCCACGGGGCTCTTAGAGGTCTCCCTCCGACTCGATCCGGAACAATTTTAGCGTTTTTAAATCGCGCTGTATTAGGGAACACTTGAGGCACAGACTGAGTGTCTCATAACTGGAATTTAAAGCTGATTCCTGCCTAATTAATCGGGTGGTAGCCGGAGCTCGTTTACTCCCCGGCCATCTTGGGTGTCGACAAACTCCACCCCCGAACAATTAAAGTTGATGTCTAGCGTTTGTAGATAAGTCTCAAGTTTTCTTCTTTGTGACAGGTAAATGTTGGGAATCCATAGAAACGCCATCTCTTTCATGCAAGAAGGACTGTAAGTTTTTATGATCATTGAAGATGTGGAGCTTCGCATCGGCTAAGGCTCTTAACTTTGCAGGACTAATGAAGAAGAATTGGAGGTTGGAGTTTTTCAGTCTGTGCCTGAGTGCCAAGTAGCAGTTTCTGACATCCACCGTTGTTTTTGAGTAGTGTTGCAAAAGGAATATTTTGTGACCATTCCATATGATATGATTATTTTTGTGCATAGTTCAGAATCAGCTTAGAGGACGACAAACTATCTGAGTCATGATGGATTTGGTGTTAGGTTTGTTTGAGGGGAGGAGGTGTGCTCGTTCCAGCTCCATATAGTTTTTGAAGTCTAGGCCTGTGGCTTGTGGAATCTATATTTCTAGGAAGGCGATGCACAGATCCGTGTAGTCCTCTGTACACTCAGGCATTCTGAAAATGAGAAGGTTCCTGCTATGATGCCTATCTTCTACTTCTGAAATGTCTCTTATGAGTGCTTTGGAGGAAGCTTGTGGTTTCTGTATGACTTTTTCGAGTTCGCAATTATGGCTTTCACCGTGCTGATCCTTGACTCAGTTTTATCCACTGTGTTGTTGATGACTTTGATGCCCAATCTGATTGCGCAAAGTTCTAGTTGTATTTGGACTTGGTGGATTTAGAGAGGTCATGCACTTTGGTAAGTTTTCCCTTTGATACAAGAATCTGGGGACAATAGATCCACTTTTGAGCAATTCAGACTTGTCTTTGTTTCATTTTCAGACATGGTTGTGGTTCCTAGGGAGCTTCTAGGAGTCCCAAATGATTTAAATATGGGTGCAATTGTAGTTTGCTGCCTGCACTCAATGATCAGTTATAGTTGTTGGACGTTGGAAGCACTCAGAAAGTTGAAAGGCAGGGAATGTCAAAAACTGTGCACTGCCGTGCACCCCTGCTAGTGGGGAAAGTCTTTTTCCGCAGATCAACTTACTGCTTAAAGTAGAGAGTGGTGCTGTGATGGACAGTGCTCTTAGGCTCTAGGACCAATATTGGTGTTGGTGGCGTGCAAGTTCTCTCACAAGAAATTAGAGGCAGCAAACAGAGATTAGGTGGTATTCTGAAGAGGTTTGGATGGGGTTGTTTGAAATCTTGATAAGTCTCAGAAACTCCCAATATCTTGTCACAGTGTGGCCAGTCATATACATGCTCAGTCACAATTACATCTTGACGGTGTCTGATTATCATGCCGATTGGTGGCACGCACCCAGCCTCATACGTGATCATTCACATGCTTATCATACCAGGCCTCTGATTAGCCTGTATATTGATGGAGCGACTCGCATGTGGTGGTAGAACTGCTTTGGGTTTCTAGACATAAAAGGCTTCCTGCTGGTCTCACAGGACTCACTAGCTGCTGGATGTTTCTGGGCAAGCCTATATGATCATGCTTGTCACTAGGCATATTTGTTAGTATAGTGTGTCATTAAGGAGATCACAATGTCTTATAGCATTGTTGTAACGTGTCCTGGATGGGAGGAGCTTTGCTGACCTCCTGAAGGATCTAGGGCTCTGCTTGGCTCTATGAGGCACTATTGCCACTTCAGGGAGAAGGGCTGCCGTAGGGCTCAAGGACTTGCCAGGAGATGCGGAGGAACTGGTATGAGACGGTCCGACGCTCTTGTGTAGTTAGTGTCGCTGCAGTAGCATTGAGGGAGCAAAGGAAACGCTTAGAGCCATGGGGTAGACCGCCATTTTAAGGTCAGGCATGCTGGATAGTGGGTATTTGCTGTCTGGTGTTATTACAAAGCATAGCAGGGTATTGGTGGGGAAATAAATTCAGGATCTCACAGTGGTGGGGTTATTATAATGAAAGGAAGCTTGCTTATGGCTGACAAGGATGATAAGTTAGGGTGATTCAGCCTCACTTAATTACTTCTTCGTGGCCATTTTGGAGCTCGAGGAAAGCTGAGCATGGGATAACAAATTCCGAGTCGGTTCACAGAGGTAAATGACCATTTTTCTACGGTTGAGTGTTGTCTTTGATTGCTCCCAATGTTCCCATGCTGAAATCTGTCATCGGCATTGTAGATGATGCATCTAAGACAGCGTGTGAAAGCAGGAGCAGCCGGGTCAAGCCACCAATTACTGCGCCTTCCAAACCACACCCTCCTATCATTGAAATTTCATGTGGAAAGATCTGAACTGATTAATGGGATTTTCTTAAGGTCTTACCTTCACTTTTGGCTACCTTTAGGTGGATCATTGACTTAAAAAATATTTGAAGCACCACCTCTTACACATAAAATGAAGGTTTGGAAAGACAAGTAATGGTAGGGCATTTACATGCACTGAGTCAAATATGGAATGAATTAGATGTGTATTAATATTTATGCATAATATATATTCACTGAAAAAACCATAGGTTTCAGGCCTGATATAGTTAGCAATTAGCATTTAAAAAACCTTTGAAATTCACTAAAAAAAACATAGGTTTCAGGCCTGATATAGTTAGGAATTAGCATTTAAAAAACCTTAAAAATTCACTGAAAAACCCATAGGTTTTAGGGGTGTTATAGTTAGCTGGACAATTTACTCGAACAAAACCATTGAAATTCCTCCGATATAGTTAGTTGTACTAACTACATCTTGCGCGCCCGCAATCCACTGCTGATGATGTCACACATTACATCATTCATGACATGGTCAGTGACATCACTCATGACATCACTGATGACATCTCAAATGACATCACTGATGACATCACTGATGACATCATCCAGTGAATGTGTGTTTTTCTGAAAATTACATATGTTTTATATATCTATATCTCAAGGTCGATGGAAGAATAAATGGGTATATAAGTGTCTAAATGGATGATTTGTTTTTGAAAAATTGATTGTATAACTGACTGATTAAGTGTATCTTAGTGAATACATGGCTTAGTGAGTAATGGTTAAATATGTAAATATCTGTATCAGTCTCTCACTTTGTGTATAAGTGGCTGCATGGGTTGGTGAGTAGCTACATGAGTGTCTATATAGGTTATTAGTTGGTTTTTTGAGTATCAGTATGAGTGTCTGAGTGTCTGTATGGTTCGGTGGGGGGTATTACGTAGTGCATAGGTGTATGAATGAGTGACTCACTGTTTGTATGTGTTGAAGACAGCATGTGTGCAGGACTGTATGGGTGGATGAGTGTGTGCATGGGTGTGTTAGTGAGTGAATGACTGTCTCAATAGTGTCTTTATGAGTAACTACATATGTTTTAAACTAGTATATGTGACTATTGGTGTATATAAGTGAGTATATGTGAGAGTGAGAGATTGAAAGAGTTCCTGTATGAATAAGTATGTGTTTCTATAAGTGATTGTTTAAAAGACTAAGTATGTGTAAGTTTCTGTAGAAGTGAGTGTGGTGGTGTGTGTATAACTGTATATGCAAGTAAATGGATGTTTGATTCTTTATTAGCATGAGTGACTATGTGTGTGAGTAACTCTATGGATGAGTGGCGTTGTGTAACAGGATGTATAGGTGTATGAGTACATATGATGAGTGAGTACATGTATGAGTGACTGTATAGGACTGTTGGTGAATGAGTGGATGTGTATATGGATCTTAGAATTACTGAATAGGTTGTTGTAACTGATATTGGTTTGTCCATTGTTTTGAAAATTTTATTTTTTATTTTTTAATGTGTGTATCAAAGGTTATATTAGGGAGGGAGGAGGTCTGCCACTCTATCACAAGGGTGATGTCATCAGTGATGTCATTTGAGATGTCATCAGTGATGTCATGAGTGATGTCACTGACCATGTCATGAGTGATGTAATATGTGACGTCATCAGCAGTGCATTGCGGGCGCGCGAGTTATAGTTAGCTGAAATAAGTCAGTATTGAAGGGGAATTAATTCCCCAACTTACAACTGGCCAGGGGGCGCGTTTGCAGAGTGCTGCAAGGAGGGGGCGTGGTTATTTATGTAATTTTTTTAAGAAGGAGGGCTGTGTGGCCCCCCTTCTTTTTCTAATTTACTGGCCCTGGGGACCCCATACCCCAGGGCCTGCACCCTAATTTTTTTTATTGAAAAAATTAATTTGGGCCTCCCAAGGCCTTAATCGGCCCCGGGGACTCCAACCCCCGGGTCATGGCCTTTTTTTTTTTTTATTCTTTAGGAGGGGGCTGCGTTGCCCCCCTCCTCAGGCCACTTATGGCCCCGGGGACCCCCTACCCAGGGCGGCCTTTGTTTTTTAATATTTTAAAAAAATATGTATTTATAGAAACACCTTGGACATGCTGGACAAACCGTAGGTACCTATCACCATGACGATTTGCGTGATATTCATTAAAAGGCGACTATGCATAGAATGAATCCACATGGAATGTATTTACACCGCTAGTGAAGCTCTGACGCGTCTGACGCCCTACCGTGCCTAATCCCGGCGCCCCCACCGGTGGGTACTCTCCAAGTAGACACCCTTGTCGTTTATTTATACAAACATGGGTAGCTATTGACGGGCACATTTAATATACACGCACACCAAGCCATTCAAAGGGGATTCGACAAAAATTTGACCAAACTATGCAAGAAACCCCCCTCACACCTCCGTGTTGTATTCCACCAGCTAGTGCGTATGCTATGACACTCTCTAGCCCATGTGTACTGTAACACCACCCCGTGAATATGTCATGCCACACTTGCCTTCCCACAGGTTATATTGCCCCATCTAACGTGCCTTCCTCGATGCCTATGTTATAACGCACAGCGCTATGCCATAAATATTACAATCTGGGATCCATATCTTTGTCACAGTGCATATGCAACGTTACACTCCCCAGCACATATTTTATATTACAACTTTAGAGACTAGTTAGGTTACACAACACTGCCCTGTGCATATTACACTCCAAGGCGCATATCGCGTAGCACACGCTAGTGCCTGTGCTATCTCGCACTCTCCAATGAATCTGTCATTGCGCACAATGTATTGCATATTATATTTCATGCCCCGGTTCATCTTATATCACACTTTTTGGTGCATAGTTTATACCATATACTATATCTAGTTTTCATTTTCAATCGTGCTCTCAGGACTATGTACTATGTTCTATATAACACTGCGTCCACCTACCCTTTTCACGGGCATTACATTTTGCGATGGGGGGTGGAGGGTCCGGGGGTGTTTCTGCTAAGTGAGCCCGGAGTCACAGTCACAAATGTCCTCTTCTTCCTGAATGAAAGTGAAATTATGCTGCATACTTGTTCATATTTTAAGTAGTTCGCACAGACACACATTTTAAAAACAAAAAAGTTCCTAATACCCACCTTCTCTGAACAGTTAGCTTGCTGCCCCATCCACCTCCTCCCTATCCTCTGTTGTCAGAATCCATGGATTAGCCTCCTCCCTCCTGCCATGCATGGTCTGATGTGCTGCCACTGCCCTCCATTTAGCATGATGTACCAGTCCACTCCTCCTGCCCTCCATTGCCCAATTCTATGGCCCATCATTGACCTCCTGCTTAGCCTCTGTGCTTAGCTTGCTGCCCCTATTCTCCTTCCCCTTGCCCTCCGATGTCTTTGTGCATGCCCCTGCTCCATCCTTTTTGCCCACCATGTTCCATGGATCTGCCACCCCTATCTGAGTGTTCTGTTGAGCTGCCACTCCCCTCCCACCTGCCTAGAATTGTCAGATGACTGTAACCTGTCCCTGCCACCTCCACCCTGCCTGTCCACATGCCATGCCCCTATCCCCTTCCTCCTGTCCTCCATGGTCCATTTTACTGCCACACCCATCTGCCCTCCCTGGTCTGTTGTGCTGCAACTGCTCCTCCTGCCTGCCCCGCGCGGTCTGTTGTGAGGCCCCCTTCCCCTGAACTCTCTTGTCTGTGCCCAGGTCCTGACCCTCCCTTCTATCCTGCATGGTCCGTTGTACATGCCCCCGCACCCTCCTTCTTGCCCATCATAGCCATTGTGCTGCCGCTAACCCTCCCGCTTGCCATGCATGTTATGTTATGTTATGTTATGGTGTTTTATAAAGCGCGCGATTACCAAGTAGGTGTCCTGGCGCTGTCCACAATTCCTAAATTCTAAGCTGGCGTAGTTATTGAAACAACCAAGTTTTTAGAGCTTTCCTAAAATGGAGTAGATTCTCCATATGTCTCAAATGGGGAGGTAGTTTGTTCCAGAGCTTGGCAGCCCCATAAGAGAAACTGCGTCCTCCCCAACGGACTTTTTTTATGGTAGGAATCGTGACAAGTCCGGCCATGGTCTTCTGTGCTGCCATGGCCCCTCCCACCTTCCCTGTGTGGTCAGCTAGCTGCCCCTGACCCCCTCCCACCTTCCCTCCATGGTCTGTGTGTATGCCATCATAGTCTCATTGTTGCTCTCCATGGTGTGTATTGTTTCTAGTGCCCATCCTGCCTGACCTCCATGGTCATCTTGCTGCTCCTGCCTGCCCCCTTGCCCCAGCCCTCTGTTTCCATGTGCAGACCCCTATTCCCTCCCTCCTGGCTTGTCTGTTCCATTGTAATGCCCCTGATCCGTCCCTCCTGCCCTTTATGGTCTGTTATGCTGCAGCTTTCTCTCCTGTCTGTCCATTATGGTCAGCTAGCTACCATTGTCTCTTTCCCCTCTGTTCTCTGTTGTCCATGTGCATGGTCCTGTCCCCTCCCTATTGCTTTCTATGGATTGTTTTGCTGCACTACCGTCCCGCATGCCCTGTGTGGTGTATTGTGCTGCTGCAAACCCTGATGCCTGCCCTGTAGGGTCAGTTTGGTGCACCTCTCCATGTCCCTCCTGTTATCCGAGTCCATGTCCCTACCCCAATTCCTCCTGCCTACCATGATCCAATGTACCATACTTGCGAACATTTTGAACTTGGTAAGAGGCAGATTTTGAAAATAAACTGGGGTATTGATTTTCCCCTTTGAGTTACATTGAAAAAGAGGAGATTGTAGACAGGAGACAGATCAAATAAAGCCCATTTGAGCTTAAAAACATTGGACGTTTCCTGTCTGAAACGGGTCTGTTGGCATGTATGGTTGTACTACCACTTCCTCTTCCTTCTGCCCACAATGGTCTATTATATTGCCACAGCCTCTCTTGCCAGTCCTGTATTGTTGGTTTGTTGCACCTGCCCCCCTTTCCACTGCCCTCCATAGTCTGTTGTGCTGCCACTGCCCTTCCTGCCTGCCCAGTGTGGTCAAATTGTTGCATCTGCACTCCTACCTGCCTTCAATTTTCAGAGTCCGTGCCCCTGGCCTCTGCCTCTCAACAGTATCCCAATGAACAACTAGATTGCTAACATTCTATATTTATTACAAAAGTGTGGAACGTCTGACGTCATCTTGATGTAATCAAAACTGTAATACCTAGAGTATTTCCTTTAGAAATTACATATTTGAGAGGGTCTTATTTGCATCAAAATTATGGTTAGTGCTCTAAAAAACTAAAATGAGGACATATATTCTGAGTTTTCAAATAGCGACAAAGAACTTTTAAATTATTTGTAATCTTTATGTTATTTTATCCAGTTGACCACTTGATTAAATGTTGCACCTAGGGGAGAGGATGTGGTGTTACTTCCAGAGCTGCAGACATTGCAACCGGGGAACCAGGTTGGAGTTTCTGCTTCAGCTCAACATTCTGTGATTCTGGTCAAATCACTTACTCTCCCCATGTCTACAACCAAAATGAATTTGATCTTGTGTGATGTAACCAATGCTCATGTAAAGCACTCCAATACCTGACAAGTCTGCACTATATAGAACTACAAATACACAACAAATAAGTGTTTTGCACACTTCTGTCATTGGGCTACATGTGGGCTACATCTGGGTGATTTTTGTGCTGCATATGGGCTCTTTTGTCTCTGGTTGCCATCTTGGGAGATTTATTTCTTATGAAGTTTCCTAATTTCCTCATTTACTGCAATCTCCTCAGTAGGAAATGCTTTCAGTTTTTTACTTTGATTCCATCAAGAAGGTATTCAGATATGTCACACATTTGCCATACATTCTGAATGTTAGCACTCTAGTTGCTCATTAGATCACTGTAGTAAAGCTACTGCTCACCACGGAAGTCTGCTGCTGGTTTTAAAAGTGCATGTTTCAGTCTGCATATCAGAATTTTTTAATGAAATAGAAGAGGATTTGAGAAGTCACTCAAAATGTGCCCTAATTTTTCTTTCTTCAGCACTAATCATAATTTCTATGGCAAAATGAACCCCCTCATTGTGTTCCTTTTTAAATTAAATGTTTTAAGTGTTAATAGTTTATTCCAATCAAGATGGCTTCAGGTGTGCCATACTTTTGTCATAAGTAAGACAGTAAGCGCTCTAGTTGTTCTTAAGAACACTCTGGGACATTCTGTCATTGGGCTATACTTGGGCTACATCTGGGTGATATGTGGGCTACATTTGGGCTCTTTTGTCTCTGGTGGCCATCTTGGGAGATTTATTTGTTATGAAGTTTCCTAATTTCCCGATTTACTGCAGTCTCCTCAGTGGGAATACTTTCAGTTTTTTATTTTGGTTCCATCAAGAAGGCATTCAGATGTGTCACACATTTGCCATAAATTCTGAATGTTAGCACTCTAGTTGCTCATTAGATCACTGTAGTAAAACTACTACTCACCAGGGAAGTCTGCTGCTGGTATTCAAAGTGCATGTTTCAGTCTGCATGTCAGAATTTTTTTATGAAATAGAAGAGGATTTGAGAAGTCAAAATGTGCCCTAATTTTTCTTTCTGCAGAACTAATCATAATTTCTATGGCAAAATGAACCCCCTCATTTTGTTCCTTTGTAAATTAAATGTTTTAAGTGTTACCAGTTTATTCCAATCAAGATGGCTTCAGGTGTGCCATACTTTTGTCATAAGTAAGACTGTTAGCGCTCTAGTTGTTCGTTAGAACACTCTGGGACATTCTGTCATTGGGCTATACTTGGGCTACATCTGGGTGATATTTGGGCTACATTTGGGCTCTTTTGTCTCTGGTGGCCATCTTGGGAGATTTATTTATTATGAAGTTTCCTAATTTCCTCATTTACTGCAGTCTCCTCAGTAGGAAATACTTTCAGTTTTTTACTTTGGTTCCATCAAGAAGGCATTCAGATGTGTCACACATTTGCCATAAATTCTGAATGTTAGCACTCTAGTTGCTCATTAGATCACTGTAGTAAAGCTACTGCTCACCACGGAAGTCTGCATAGAAGAGGATTTGAGAAGTCACTCAAAATGTGCCCTAATTTTTCTTTCTGCAGCACTAATCATACTTCCTATGGCAAAATGAACCCCCTCATTTTGTTCCTTTTTAAATTAAATGTTTTAAGAGTTACCACTTTATTCCAACCAAGATGGCTTCAGGTGTGCCATACGTTTGTCATAAGTAGGACTGTTAGCGCTCTAGTTGTTCTTTAGAACACTCTGGGAAGCTGCAGTAGAACACAAAGGAATCAACTGACAGTCTCTGCCCTTGTTGGATGTACATATTTTACTGAGAATGTCAGACTTCATTCTCACATGACTGAGAAAGATAATGTGAATTTACAGAAAATATGCTCTCAGTTTAGCTTATAGATCACCTTCCAAACCTCTGTGGGAAAAGCATGAGAAAAAAGTTTTCTCTCAAACATGATTCATGATATCACAGCAGAAGGCTTTTTCACATGGTAAAATCACCTTAGAACACACCACAATTTCTAAAATTAGTATGGTACCATCAACAAATGATTTATAATGTAACTAAAGTCTTAAAAACTTCTATTAACTGCAATGCTTTTTAATGAGGTGCTATCATGTATATTGGTCCCAAGATGGCTGCCAACACTTCTTGGATGAAGTGCTGACAGCCAATCAGATCTCACGATGAGATGTGTGGTTAGGCTCCGCCCAGATATATATGTGATTTTACTTTTGATTTTCTCAGGAACTACTGAACGGATTTACACCATTTAAGCAAAAGGCACGAGTCTGAACTGAGGACTACCTCAAATTTGGTGTAATTCCATTCAGCACTTCACGCTGTAGCTGCGTCAACAGGTCCTATGGGAAAATGCATGGGGAAAATGCATTTTGGGACCCCCCTTTTTTCTCGGCCCCCGCTTGACGAATCACCGTGAAATTTTCAGGATAGGAGCAGACCAGAGCTGGCCAAAAGTTTGGAAATTTTCGCAAAGATTCATCAATCGACGCTAACGTTATTCCAAATAGAATTTTGCGGATTTCCAATGGAAAATAGGTCCTAACTATAACTACCTACTGGCGACTGCCAGTAGGTAATATATATATATATATATATATCTATATATGTTTATGTTTGTAATTGTGTTTAGGATGACAGAAAATAAATGATTATAAAAAAGAACAGTCAAAAAGAGAGATGTGGTTCAAATTTACAATGTGGTGGAATAAATTTGAGATGATTAATCTAGTATATTATAATCGCAATCAAATCAAATGTGTTTGAGTTTAAACAATTTAGACAATTTTTCCCCATGCTATCCGCTCGTAGGCGTGGAACTTGGTTTTGGCTGCATTACGGACCCTTGAGGAGTCGCTGGGGAATCTGCCATCGCGCAATCTGCTCCTGAAGTTTGCCATCCCCGCTGGGACTGCGAGGCCCAGGGTGCCCTGCAATGCCCTGACACACCGCACCTGGTGCCTCTTCCCGGCCCCTCCCCTTCTTACCTGTGCCTTCTTAACGCCTCGCGGCCCCCGCTTCGCGGGTGCTGCTCGTAGGCGTGGAACTTGGTTTTGGCTGCATTACGGACCCTTGAGGAGTCGCTGGGGAATCTGCCATCGCGCAATCTGCTCCTGAAGTTTGCCATCCCCGCTGGGACTGCGGGGCCCAGGGTGCCCTGCAACGCCCTGACACACCGCACCTGGTGCCTCTTCCCGGCCCCTCCCCTTCTTACCTGTGCCTTCTTAACGCCTCGCGGCCCCCGCTTCGCGGGAGCCGCTCGTAGGCGTGGAACTTGGTTTTGGCTGCATTACGGACCCTTGAGGAGTCGCTGGGGAATCTGCCATCGCGCAATCTGCTCCTGAAGTTTGCCATCCCCGCTGGGACTGCGAGGCCCAGGGTGCCCTGCAACGCCCTGACACACCGCACCTGGTGCCTCTTCCCGGCCCCTCCCTTTCTTACCTGTGCCTTCTTAACGCCTCGCGGCCCCCGCTTCGCGGGGGCCGCTCGTAGGCGTGGAACTTGGTTTTGGCTGCATTACGGACCCTTGAGGAGTCGCTGGGGAATCTGCCATCGCGCAATCTGCTCCTGAAGTTTGCCATCCCCGCTGGGACTGCGAGGCCCAGGGTGCCCTGCAACGCCCTGACACACCGCACCTGGTGCCTCTTCCCGGCCCCTCCCCTTCTTACCTGTGCCTTCTTAACGCCTCGCGGCCCCCGCTTCGCGGGAGCCGCTCGTAGGCGTGGAACTTGGTTTTGGCTGCATTACGGACCCTTGAGGAGTCGCTGGGGAATCTGCCATCGCGCAATCTGCTCCTGAAGTTTGCCATTCCCGCTGGGACTGCGAGGCCCAGGGTGCCCTGCAACGCCCTGACACACCGCACCTGGTGCCTCTTCCCGGCCCCTCCCCTTCTTGCCTGTGCCTTCTTAACGCCTCGCGGCCCCCGCTTCGCGGGAGCCGCTCGTAGGCGTGGAACTTGGTTTTGGCTGCATTACGGACCCTTGAGGAGTCGCTGGGGAATCTGCCATCGCGCAATCTGCTCCTGAAGTTTGCCATCCCCGCTGGGACTGCGAGGCCCAGGGTGCCCTGCAACGCCCTGACACACCGCACCTGGTGCCTCTTTCCGGCTCCTCCCCTTCTTACCTGTGCCTTCTTAACGCCTCGCTGCCCCCGCTTCACGGGTGCCGCTCGTAGGCGTGGAACTTGGTTTTGGCTGCATTACGGACCCTTGAGGAGTCGGACGGAATCTGCCATCGCGCAATCTGCTCCTGAAGTTTGCCATCCCCGCTGGGACTGCGAGGCCCAGGGTGCCCTGCAACGCCCTGACACACCGCACCTGGTGCCTCTTCCCGGCTCCTCCCCCTCTCTTCACCCCACCATAAGAACTACTCCTGTTATCGCGTGAGTGGGACGCGTGCGGGGCGTACACCGGGGCAAAGACCGGGCAAAGAGCGGGCCGTCTGAGGCCGTCCGAGGGCGACCGAGGACGGGACGGGCCACCTTATTAACTTCTATCGTGTGGTAAACGTTACACCTTCCTATATCTATTGTCATCTGTATCCCTCATTTTGTACTGTGTACTCCCTCCATCTTGGATTTGCCTAATCGGAGTCTTTGTACAGTATTTTGCCGGTTATTTTATTAGCATGCCTTCAGAAGCAGGGAAATCACGTACCCTAACTGTTAATACTTCGAATGGACCCGTTTCCGGCACAATAGATCAATTTTTTAAACGAGTGACTACTGTTCTGGAGAAGGAAATTGCGGATACCGAAAAGCGCCTATCCCTTGACTTGCTAACTGGCAAACGTTCCTCGTTGGGTATAATTGGGAAGGTACTCTCTCCGGGGGTGATAATTGAGAGATCAGGCTCTATTCCTGAAAAGGAGGATATAATAACTTTCCTGTCAAATTCCCCAGGTACACCTATCTTGTCAGACCATCTAATTAGCCTAACTACATCAGGGCTATCAGATTCACCGAACCTGGATATCTCTCCCCCATCGATTATAGGGATTCCCGAGAATAGACATACTCTAAAAAAGAGACGAGGCCTTTCTGTTAAAACACCTCTAGCTAAAAACAAGAAGACTAGATCCCTTGTACAATCCTTCACTCTCACTGGTCCAGCAGTGTCAAATAATCCTTCCCAAAGTTCTAACACCATAGGAATCCCCACTGATAAAGATCTGATGGGTGAATTATTCACCAAAATTGAGACCACGATTAAGTCCCTCCTACTCCCCCTCTTAGAGAGGACAAGATTAATAAGTCTGCATTTGGATGATTTGGCCAAACAAATCCAAGGGAATAATTTGACCCTCTCCGAACTCCTAAAAAACCAGAATAAAACTAGTACCATTGATCTAGCTATCTCTCCCTCTACCTTGTTAGAACAACCATCAATCAGTGGTATTCACAGGAAAATGCGTACCGCTCTGGGGGGGAAGTCAGTGGAAAAACCATCCAAAAAAACTACAGACACGGGTGGAACTATCCCCCCACCTAAAGACAAAGAAACAGGTAGGGAGACAAGGGTGGACAGTAGACTCACACCCGGAATGACAGGAAATGATGAAGACTCAAAAAAAGAAAGCAAAAGCAATCCTGTGGATGTAAATAATATGAGGAGAAAAGACATTACGGATGCTAGGAATGATGAATGGCTAATCCAGTCCAAGAATACTACATCAAGTAGAAGGGTGGATCTACCCCCAGAATCAGCCCCGTATACTATCATTATGACAGGGGTACCCGAACTTCCAGAGGGCACCAGAGAGAACTTCTATGCTTTAAAAAACAAAATCATCTATTGGTTAAATCAAAATCGACCACTTCCCGCCCATATAAATGGGGAAATTTTAATGGTGAGACGCACCAGCTGGGTGGGAACTAGACCAAAAGAAAAGAAGGGGGACGCGATAATTATAAACTTTAGGGACCACAGAGCTGTGAGATGCATTGGAGACTGGTATGAAGCCAGAGGGGGAGACGCTATCTCGACGCATTATGTTAACTATTTTTTCCCACGAGAACTGGCTTCCCATTTTAATTCTTACCCCGCAAAAAACCTTTTCACAGACTGCAGAGAAGTAGACCAGCAAACTCCCTATCAAAACGCTCGTAATCACCTGTTTAACCCGCACCCTATGGGGAGGCGCATGATTAATGATCATCACTCATTCCAGCGCCTAAATCATCTACCTCAGAATAACTACTCTGAGTCACATCATAGGTTCAATCTACCCACCCAAAACTATTATTCAGTTTTGAGTGATCTGGAAAATGTAGATTGACTCAGCGTAGAACAGGCACGATTACAAAAACTTACTACGGTAAATCAAACTACCCCTAAGGATATTGTTCTTTGTAGCGAAAGCGTAGAAACGCAAGTAAAGGAAAATAGTAACCTATCACCAGTTAGTGCAGAAATGCAAACAATGGAAAATAGTAACCCTTATCCAGTATCCATTTTAACATCACCTAGAGGACCCGACATTATTACTCCGGGGAATACTTGCGTCCATCAATTTTTGGAGAAGGGAGACGTAGAGTACCAATTAGTCGCAGAGGTAGTCCGTATAAATAAACGTACAAACAATGACTTAATAATACAAACTATGTCATGGAACATTGCCGGCCTATGTACAAAAATAATGAATGGGAGTCTGTTTGACTTTGCTCAGGATTACCACATAATCTGCCTACAGGAGACATGGTCTACTGACGCACAGCACATGATAGGCTACAAAACCTATTTTTCATCGGGAGTGGCTAGCGCCCACGGAAGGGCTAAGGGGGGTCTGACGGTGTTCATAAAAAATACCATAGTGGGGTTAAAAATAACACCTCTTGGCCTATATTCTAATTATCAGATATTGAAAATCTCATTCCCGAAGAACGGGACAATAATTCTAGTAAACATGTATGATAATCTACCAGAAAATGAGAGAGTAAACTTACTTGGGACTATCCGTAATAAACTTTCAATTCTGACAAAAAAGATGCAAGGATTAGATGTCCCAAATATCGTTTGGTGCGGTGATTTTAATCATCACCCCTGCGACAAAAAAAACACCAATATCTGCGGTATGGCAGAAAAAACAGAAAATAATATGATCCACTTCTGTCACACCAAGGTAGGAGACCTGCTAAATGAAACATTGTCAGAACTTGGTCTAGTGATTTTAAACGAAATTAACACCGCTACTAGGCAGCTACAGGCTACATATCTGGGTAGGGGATGGGAGTCGACAATCAACTACATACTGGTCTCAACAACATTTGAGAACAAGGCCCAGAGTTTTAGATTATTAACCAACACTCTAAGCGACCATGTCGCATTGGTCTTTGAATTGGTTATTGATCAGGTGCAACTTACACCCCAATTGATGATGACCGCACTCGCCCAGAATAATATTTACCTCACAAAAATAAACGGCTACGCCTTAGGTTGGGGAAAGATAGACCCAGCAGCCATAACAAACAAGGTAGTCCATGCGGTATACTCCGCAATTATGAAGTGCCTGGATATCGACACTAGTGAAGAAGATCTTCACAATTTCGGCCTAATTATGGAGAAAGTAAAGGACCTCTTAACCGGTAACAAGAAAGTGAGTAGGGGCGGGAAAAAGGGTGGTTCGGCCATGAATGCACCTTGGCACATAAATCCTTAAAGAAAGCGCTGACAAAACCCGTAAGAGATCAAGAGGAGATCCGTACCTTAAGGAGGTCCTATCGACTAGCCTGCAAAACCAGAAAACAAGAACTGAAAAAAGCGCTCTGGGATCAACTATATGAGAGTTCCCAGAACAGAGATAGCGAGCAGTTCTGGAAGGTCGTAAAGACCCCCTTTCTGAACGATCCTTGTGATCAGCCTATAGTAGGAGCAGCAATTGAGGGCCCAACATGGGTAAACCACTTCTCCAAAGTTTTTGGCAAAACATTAGGAACTGAATTACCCGAAGAAAGTGAACAGACCCCACAAAATAGTTTATTTCCGATCCTCTTAAACTTTGAAATGAATGAAATTATAAATGCTGTTAAAAAAAGTAAACGCAGAAAAGCCCCTGGTCCAGATGGCGTACCGGTTGATTTTTTTAAGTTCCAACTAGAGTGTTTGACGCAGTAATGAAGTGCGGGCTAATCAAGTCTTGGACCCAATTGATTATGGTCCCTATTTTTAAGAAGGGGGACAGGGAAGACGTGACCTGCTATAGGCCAATCTCATTATTGGACTCGCTCGGGAAAGTCCTGGGCAGAGTGGTTCTTCAGCGTCTCCAGGAATGGGTAAATGATCACAATATATTATCTGACATCCAATTCGGCTTTAGAGAGGGGTTCGGAACAACTGAACAGGCATTGAACCTATCCCTATTGGTGGGAAAATATGTATCTGCAAAGCAAGGAAGGTTATACATGGTCTATGTCGATCTTTCTGCGGCATTTGACTGTGTCTCCCATTCGAAAATTTGGTCAGTGCTCACTGATATGGGCATAGACTCTGATCTAGTACACCTCCTTCGTGCACTTTATTCCAACGTCTCATCCAGGGTTCGTTTTGGAACACAGGGCGAACTATCCGACTCTTTTAAGGTAGAGCGGGGCGTGAGGCAGGGTTGTGTCCTGGCCCCCTTTCTATTTTCTCTTTACACCAACAGTCTTGAAGCTGAGATGTTGAGAGGGGCCCAGGACCTCCCACGAGTAAAAAATCGCCTCGTGCCTGCGCTTTTATACGCGGATGACGCCGTAATATTGGCACGTACCCCGCGAGAGTTGCAGAAAGCCTTAGATAGATACTCAAATTTTATGGGCAGTCTGGATCTTAAAATAAACACCAAGGAAACATATGTGATGGTGGCAGGAAAGGGAAAGAAAAGGGGAAGGACCACCATTTGCCTTGACAAAGAGAGAATTGATTCGACTACACAATATCCATATCTTGGGGTCATGATAGATGATAAACTTAACTGGAAGGCGGCTATTGAAGCTCGCAAACACCAACTCTTGCGAGCAATAATCGCTCTCATAAAATTCTCCCAGAAGCTAGGAAAGAGACCACCAGCAGAGCTTCTCCGCATTTATAAAGCCAAGTGCCATTCCATTGCACTTTACGGGGCGGGCCTCTGGGGATACAAAAATACCAATGCTCTGCAGGTAGCAGAGAATACATTCATGCGATTTCTTCTGATGGCACCAAAGCGAGCATCGATCTTTGCCTGCCACGCAGAACTTGGAATCCCCCACATTGAAGACCTGGCTAAGATTCAACCCCTTTTGTTGTGGCGCCGCATTTGGACGTCAACAGATAACTCATTTACAAAAGACATAGTGGCCGACTGTATGTCCCTAGAACACATGGGGAAAATTGAGTGGCTGCTTTATGTGAAAAACCTTCTTACAGATCTAGGCCTTAACAAATATTTTGTTAACCCCGAATTGATTGCAGAGATCTCGAAGAAAGATTTAAAAATAAAGGCCCTTAGCTATATGGAAGAATCCCGGTTGAGCAAGGAGATAAGTAAAACATCTGTTCAACACTCCTTAATAGTCATGACCACATTGGAAATGGAACCTTATTTGGCCTATGTCGAGTCACAATTTGAACGTTTTTTGTTGACACGATTTAGACTGAATGTTTTTCACAGGCTTGTAGCCTTTCCTAAAAACCCAAATTGGAATGAGTGTTTAATGTTATGCCCCTGTGATGAGATGTCGGAACAATCAACCATGCATACTGTATTGTTTTGTAAATACTATTCTACCCATCATAACCTCTGGCTAACCCCACTGCTGAGAACTCTCGGTTTTAGAAGGTGTCGCCCTGCCATGTTGTACTTGCAATTCCTGAATACTACATTGACCACGAAATGCGTAAGCACGTTTTTAAAGTGTATTTTTAAACACAGAGCGAACCTTGGTTAAAGCATTTTAGTCAATATAAGGAGCCTTTTATAACATGTATATTCTTTGTGATATGTTTTATGTATGTACTTTAATGGTTATTATTGCTTTATTATAACCGAATAAAGATTTACTACTTACTACTACTTGCATGGGGAAAATGCGTTTTGGGACCCCCCTTTTTTCTCGGCCCCCGCTTGACGAATCACCGTGAAATTTTCAGGATAGGAGCAGACCAGAGCTGGCCAAAAGTTTGGAAAATTTCGCAAAGATTCATCAATCGACGCTAACGTTATTCCAAATAGAATTTTGCGGATTTCCTATGGAAAATAGGTCCTAACTATAACTACCTACTGGCGACTGCCAGTAGGTAATATATATATATATATATATATTCACTGAAAAAACCATAGGTTTCACACATGTTATAGTTAGCGGAAATTTTACTGATAAAAAACCAGTGAAATTCCCCCGTTATAGTTAGTGCAGGCAACTATAACTCACGCGACCGCAATCCTCTGCTGATGCTAATACTGTATTTAGACACTTATTTGCCCATGTCTTCTTCCATACATTTTTAGCTATACATGTATTACAAATATTTTTTTTTCATAAAGACACATATGTCATCAGCAGAAGATTGCGGTCGCGTGAGTTATAGTTGCCTGCACTAACTATAACGGGGGAATTTCACTGGTTTTTTATCAGTAAAATTTCCGCTAACTATAACATGTGTGAAACCTATGGTTTTTTCAGTGAATTTGCAAGGTTTTTTAAATGCTAATTCCTAACTATAACGTGTGTGAAACCTATGGTTTTTTCAGTGAATTTGTACGGTTTTTTAAATGCTAAGTTACTTTACGCCATTCGTGGCGTGCGCGCCCACTTAACGCAGTTCGTTCCGTGCGCGCACCATTTGCACACGGGGTGGAGAGAGTGTGGATAATTTTTTCTTTGATTATTTTTGTTAAAAATATTGTGGTTTTTCACAATACTGATAGCCATGCACATTTGGTGGCCTGCGGCCACCAAAAGCACAGGGGGTGGGGAGAGTGTGGATAGTGTTTTTTTTTTTAAATTTTTTAACCGTACGCGTACGGTAAGCGTAATCGGCGAAATTAGCGAAAAAATAAAAATGGCTTTTTTGCCCTTGGGGGGTCTTGGGGGACTCCCTCATCATGGCTATGTGTGTGTGAGCTGTCAAAACAGCTCCTTTACATGTGTATTAGTTTTATTTGACAACCTAACTCTCAGTGCGAGAGAGAAAATGGCGGCCGCCGCTTCCTGGTTTCGGCCGATTCGAATGTTTACTAAGATCTAAGAGCCAATCAGAATCGCGCTCGCGCACGCCACCGTACGCGTACGGTAAGCTTACGGTAAGCGTACCGTAAGCTGGCTCAGATATATATATTGATTTAAAGGCTATTTTCTCAGAATCTACTGAACAGATTTACACCAAACCTACAAAAGGCACTTCCTTGACCTGAGGACTACCTCTCTGCCAAATTTCAAGTAATTCTGTTCAGCCGTTCGGGCTGTAGCCCTGTCTAAAGGTCCTATGGAAAAATGCATGGGAAAAACGTGTTTTGGGACCCCCTTTTATCTCAGCCCCCACTTGACGAATCCTCCCGAGACTTTCAGGGTAGGAGCGGAGCGTAGCACCCCACCTATTTTGAGAAATTCGCGAGGATTCGTCGACCGGCGCCAAAGTTATTCAAAATAGAATGTTGCGGATTTCCTATGGAAAAGGGGTCCTAACTATAACTACCTACTGGCGACCGCCAGTAGGTAATATATATATATATGTTTATATGTTTGCAATTGTGTTTTGGATGACAGAAAATAAATGATTATAAAAAAAGAACAGTCAAAAAGAGAGATGTGGTTCAAATTTACAATGTGGTGGAATAAATTTGAGATGATTAATCTAGTATATTATAATCGCAATCAAATCAAATGTGTTTAAACAATTTAGACAATTTTTCCCCATGCTATCAGCATTAATCTTTTGATACATTTGACCCAGGGATAGTGGCGCATGTGGCCAAGCCTTTGTCTGGTTATAAAAATTTCTATGAGAACTGAGAAGACACCTGGACCTACCTGCACGCCGATCCGCCCAAAGTGCATTGCCGGTCGGCTTGACTTCAGCTTGACTTCATGGCAGCTCCAGCTGCGTTCTACTCCATAGTAGCAGAACCTGTTCAGCTGCTCCTTTCAGAAAGTATATCCAGCCTTGTGGAGCACTTGTCGGCTACAGCCTGCATCTTCATCCCACTGAAGATTTTTGACTTCCAAATAAGAGACTAAATCCAAACATAGAAATCTTCACCACAACCTTGTCTAGCAGCTCTCCAATGACTACTCCTCATCCTTGGACACCACCAGCTGCCATGCCATACTGAACTTTACCTTTCGAAGTAAGCAGTTGGCACTTTGAACATTGAGGCACTATTCTTCACTTCAAAAATTCATAACTCTGCTGATTAGATTTTTGTTGTTTTGGTGTCAAATAATTTATTAAAATGTCTAAATTAGTGTGGGAGTTTTCGTTTGTTGTTTTTCACTTTATTATTGTTTAAGTGCTTCATAAATAGTTTACACATCGTCTCTAAGTTGAGACTGATTACTTTTGTGCTCATCTACCAGAGGGTCAAGCACAGGTTCATTTAGTGTCTTTTGAGGTTCACCTTGACAAGGGTTGTGGCTGTTGCTTGAGAAGTGCAAACAGCCGCCTCAACTAACAACCCAATATCTCACATTCACCAACAAAACATGCTTTGTTTTGTATGGCAGTCCTGAAACACCCTTCAACGACCATGTCATTATTTTCATCCTGTTTGAATTACATTTAAATATGAAAGGATATTCTCAGGGTGCTGAACAAAAGCCCTGCTCTACTCTATCAATTATGGCACTGATATTATCTGGACAGCAGTTTCACCTCGTTGATACTTGAATTAAAACAGCAGATGGGTGGCCAGACAACTTTTGCAAAAAATAAAATGTCTTCCCAGTAGGCTGAACAGAATAGACCGTGGTTCTTGCTAAGTCTGGCTCCAAAATATCTAAATCTTACCCAAAGACGAGGCATTGGGAGGGGTGGCGATACCCCACAAACACTATTATAGGCTATGAACAGGCAGGGAATAGCGAGCAGTCTGCCCCGCTGTGACCTCAGCCCCACCTCTATGATGACACTGGGTCCCCTCACAACACCTTCGGGGTACCTGAAACAGCCTTCCCTCAACTTGCTACATATGGAGCATAACTGTTTAAAGACGATTGCCTTTATCAATTCTCGTTAGTAAATGAAATTTACGATACCAATACAAATTAAATATACCAATAGATGATGACAAAAACCATGAGATCGTTTACTGCATCGTAAAAGCATGCAGAAGTGTTCTGAAAACTTGGCATTACAAAAGATGTAAAAGATAAAGAGAGAAAAACAGTTACTTTGTTATTGCATTGCAAACACGCGTTTAAGAAATGATAACATGGTTAACATGGAAAATGTGCTGCTGATTACCCAATGTGACAAATGTAAAGAAAGCTTATATACTGCAACCCTTGAAAACAGTTGAAAAGTTTAGTTCAAAGATGTTTGACAGTAGCAGTTTGCTGTTTTATTTTTGAATACGTGAAATAATTGTGAATAACGAAAGTGATACCTAAGAACTTGTTTGAAAAATAAGAACATGTGACATGTTCTTTTTTTCCAGTACCTAATATTTACATGTAACTACTGGAGAAGAGAATAATGAGTGAATTTACAAAGAAACTGAATTATTCATATTATTGTGAGTTTTATATTAATTTTACTGTGATAATGATTCAGCAAGTTTTGTGTAAGCCTCAAAATGCTCCTTTTTCTTGTTTAGAAAAGCACAATCTAGCTGAAGTAGTCATTTCAGACGTTATGAGAACTTTTCTGGGAGTTTCTTTTTTCATGCTAATGAAAAATAGGTCTTTTTCTGATTCAGCAACACTTTTGGATAAAAATGTATCAATATAATTGCAAACCCAGAGTAGCGTCGGGGGAACGGACAGACAGAGAACAAATTAATGTTCTTACTTCCGAGGAAAGGATGGAACTTATATAGTTGTTGAAATTGATGATCTAGCGAAAGGATTACTCAATGCTTCCCGATTTTATAGTGAGGTATTGATCACACCATGAGCAGCCCACTGTGGACAACCAATGGAAACCATACCTCACGATATGAAATGATACTTTGTGGGCGTAAACTGAGAACTTTTGGAAGTATAATTGTTCCCTTGGAGGAGGAGTCAGTGCTGGTTATCCTTTTCAATTTCCCTGCCTGGCATGCTGTCAGACTGAACTTTGATTTCCCTTTATACCAAACCCATTTGAACTGAACTTTCTGAACTGACTCATCTGCACTTTGCCGACTGGTAAAGTGGGCAGTTAGAACTCTGACTGGAGCGTTATGCACTCATACTTGTTACTCCTTACGCTTCAATTCTGCATAATTGGTTTGTATGACCTAAATGCTGAACTCGACTTTCCTTATGTTCTCTCTCTCTCTTTCGGATCTGTTTGACATTGTGTGGCTAATTGTACTAAATGAATTCAATGAGAAAAAACTTACATGTGAATTGTCTTTCTTGACCATTCAAATTGAGGCAAAGATAAATGATATACATGAGGAATTTCCTTGTACTTAAGTCATTCTTAGTGTCAAATTTTTTGTTGTCAGATTTATTGATTAAAATGTTTTGAAAGTTGTTTATTGTTAGCTTGAAATTGTCATTTTCTTTTTCCAGGTCCTCGTAAGAATGTGTCAGATGCTCTCTTGATATCCAAGTCCCTGTTAGCTCACATAAAAGATCCATATTAGCATCTAAAGTAGTTGTATTGTTTTGACATGGACCCAGAGATGAAATTGATCAAGCACAAATGAAAGGATGTAAGTTTGTAGTAATATTTTTGAAGATGCTTCCTGCTGTATCACTACCATCATGTCCCCTGCACTTCGAGAGCCTTACAAGCTCATTTGTGACTCAAAGCATGGCGGCCAACAGGACAAAGGCATTGAGATCCTCCTCTGTTAGGGATTGCTCTGAAAGCAGATTTATTGAACAATTCAGAGGCCAGCACGTTGCAAGGTCTCATTGAAGAGTTGTTCAAACCAAGTGTCTCTCCACAAATTCATCAATGGTTTCACCAACTCTTTGGCATCCTTCTCTGAAAGTGTATCTTTCTAATCATTATTTGGTATTTGATTGAAGTTAAGATTAAGCGTTTCTTTAATCTGACTGCATGTGATTTCTTCGTCAGTTCACTGTATTTTTTAATGATTTCTTTCATCCCATCACCTGTAAGATTTTTGAGATACTTGATAATTTTTTGTCATAAATCTCTTCAAGTGCACTGTAGGTTCAATAATTAAATGATGAAGAAGCTATGACTCTTAGAGTTATTGATAGATGCTTGTCAGATTCAATTCAGACGATAAATGCTGAGAGAAACTCTTAGTCTGGAGCAAGTGTTGATGGCTGCCAGAGCTGAGGAGCATGCTGAAAAACAAGCTGCTTACATGGAGGCCAGAGATACCCAGAGTGAATCAGTTATGAGTATACAAAGTAAGCCAAAGTTAAAGACTGAAGGACACAAAATGATGTATACACTTAAAAAGGAGTTATGTTTTAGATGTGAATTTTCGTTTCAACATGAAGGTAAATCTCCAGCCTTAGGACAGATAAGTAAAGGCTGTGGGAAATAGAACCATTTTGTGATGGTTTGTAAAGCAAAGGAAAAGTACGTTTATCACGGCACGAAGACAAAATGGAACATTCCAGAAGCAACATTTGACACCCACCCACATGCCCCGCGGTGACATCAAATGAGGTAAATTGACAATGAACAAAGTCAATCGTCATCTTAATCATCATCAAACAGTTCTTCTGCCTCAATATCAAGAGAAAGTGAGAAGGATGGTTGTGCCATGTCAATGTTTACCTCAGAGAAACGTGCATGTCAGACTGGCTGTATGTGAGGAAAAATGACAGACAAAGAAGTCGACATGCCAAAGCACCAAAGGTATACAATCATTGTCTGAAGATTACATTGAAAATAAATGGTTGCTTGATACCTTTCATCTTCGACAGTGGTGCATCGATAAACATAATGCCTGAAGAGAAAGGCATGGAATTAACTCCATTGCTACAACTTACACAATTGAGAACCAAAGTGAACACATGGGCTGCATTGATGCCCATAAAAAGTCATGGTTCCTTTGTAGAAAAAATTAATCACAAGAAAACAAAGGCGCAGGCACCCATTCATGTGCTTCATGGTACAGTGCCCAGTGTCTGTCGTCTCAGTTTCAGTATAGCTGCTGATATGGGACTGATTTCTGTGAATTACAACATGAATGTCCTTCACAAAATAGAGTAAATCAATTCCCTTTGTTGTTTCATGGTTGAGGAAAGCTTAATACTATGAAAGCAAAGTTGCATATTAATAAAGATGTCCGTTATTGCTCAGAGACATAGAAGAGTTGGTTTTCAAATACAAGAAGCTGTTAAAAAATTAACATAAATTGTTACTTAAGCATGACATTATTGAGCTTTCACCTAGTTCGATGCTATAGGTTTCTTCCACAGTGGTAGTGCTCAAAAAGGACAGTGAAGGAGCTGTACGCATATGCGTTGACATGCAGCAAGCAAACAAGGCAATTGAACAAGAACGACATCCAAGTTCACACATTGCTGACAAGATAACGCAATTAAATGGTAAAAAGGTCTTCTCTCGCCTCAATTTAAATAAAGATTATCATCGGTTGGAACTCGAAGAAGATTGCAAGTACATTACTATTTTTCCTACACATGTTGTTATGTTTCAATACAAGAGACTCCGTTTTGGTGTGTCATCCGCTGCAGAAGTTTCCCAAGATGTCATTCAACGTTTTGTAGTGGAGGCAGCGTTTTAGATACATACATTGCTATGTTTGCATAAGCGCTTTAGATGTTAGAAACGCCATCTTGCCACTTTCGCTGCTTTTGCACACGACACTGTAGATAGATGTTATTATTTGAAAACTGCTTGCTTGCCTTTTCATCACATTAGAACTGTCTGATGTTCACATCCCTAGACGTGCACTGCGACCTTGGACTGAACATTGTGTGCAGAAACAGTCTGAGCCACCAAACAATGTATTTTTTTGAGTTCAGGTCGATCGGCCCATGCTCTAGCCAAAACACGCACACAGCTGCAAATATCTGAAAGTCGAGAGCCTTTAATATTGCAGTTTGCATGCATTAGACACACATTCTGGAGAAGAACTTTTCTAGGCGCAGAGCAAAGCTGATCCTGTGATGTGATTCACCTAAGCTGATCTTTACGGTATGGGGTTCCCATTCAAACCTAGAGACCTTCTATTAGTATAATAATACTAGCTCACTAGGGAGGGTGGTTGTATTCCACTATCATTTGTAATATGATTTCTCCCTTCATTTTCTATGGTATTGTAACAATGCTGATGGTTTTAATTTTAATCATTTGTCTGCTTATGTTAGCCAAAGTACTGCATCTTAGGACACGTAGTTTATAAAATAAACATTTTAAACTTTACCGTGTCTCTGATTACTCTAAGTTGCTTGTTCTGGGTTGTCTATACATTGGGAGCTCCGAGAGGATACGGAGGACGAATGGGACACTGATGATAGTCGGATTGGGGTTCTGGGTTCTGAGGTGAGTTTTTGGTACACCCCAATTCACTGAGGTCCTGGTTTCCTGCGCATAGTTCTGTGCATGAGCAGAATCCCTGCAACATGGCGCACCTAACGTTTGGTCTTCTGATTTGAAACGCCTTAGTAGTGCTTATATTAGTCCACGACACCCTCACTCTTGTTTCCGGATAGCGGGAGTGAAGGTTTTAACCTACCTGTTTGTACGATAGGTTCCCTCAAGCTTGTTAATTAAAAAGGTTTTTATATTTCTGAACCCTTGCGCTACTGTAATATCCATTGTTGTTCTTCTCTGTGTCCTTATGGCGGCCGACATTGCAGCGCATAGCCGGACACCTCTGCGGTGTCAATTGATGCAGTTTGGGGTACCGGACGATGGGATGGCTGTTATTTTTGTGGTGAGTGCCGATGCGTCGTATCCCTACGAGTTGTTTTACTCTTGGGTGACTATGCCGGCGGTTAATGCGGATGATGATACGTTTCACTCCTATACTCCCACGCGGCTCCCAGCAAACTATACGCCATATAGGACGCAAGAAATTCCTATTTCTGCTTGGCAGCATCGCATTTGGTTTAATGGCGCCCTTCCCCATGCGGTTACATCGGTTAGAATGGGCCCTTTGTCAATTCCAGGGGCCACTTGGCCGGTGCTGGCCGGATTTACACCTCATCCTCGTTATTTGAATGTTGCGGTGGATGAGTTGCGTGTTCTCCATACAGCCCTGATTACTGTGTATTGGGCTTTAGTGCAATACGCTTCACGCAACGTGCAGGTGGGGACACCTGCTGTTGCGGGACAGCCAGCTGGCCAGGCCGGGTTGTTATTACTCCCGTCATGGTTAATTCGGTAATGGGCAAGCGCCCCCAGAATAAGGACGATTTGCCTTATTGGCTTGCTGAGAAATTTGACCAGCTGGAAGCAGTATTTCCGCACTCTACTCCTGTGGAGAGACACAGGATTCTCACCATTAGTTTGCAAAAAGACTTAGTCCCGGAGGTGTCCGATTGTGACAACTGGGGTAAGGTTTTTGCAGCGGTCTACTCAAAGTGCTTCGGCACTCCATCTATGGCCGTGCTTCCCTCCGTCATCAAACGTGTTCAAGATCAACACGGTCCGGAGGCGGCAGTCGAGTTGGGAATGCGGCTTGTCGGTGTGTTCGACGTAGTTGCCACTCTCGTCCTTGGTAATCTCAAGGGAGATGCGGTACAATTTCAAGTGGCTAATGGCTTAGCCCGCGTCGATGAGCTCGATAAGCCCCGAGAGTTGCCTAAAATTATTGCGGAAGCTTATAGAACTATTGGTCGCAGTAGTTTAGGGATTAAGCCAACTATTGTCATTTCAGACTTAATACAGCAAACTAAGGTGAGTTCATCTGTCAAAGACGATTGTCCAACTTTTCCTAAACAAAATTGGCGAACAAAAAAACAGGGAAAGCAGCAGCAGAAACAGGGGTCTCGTCCTGGGTCTCCAGTACAGGCGAGTGGTGAACGCACATACGATTTGCGTGATCGCACTAGTATTAGGTCACCTGATAGATTTCAGGTTACTGAACAACGTTCTCCTAGTTCTTCACAGGAAACTTCGGTCTCACAGTCCGGTGGCGGAGAACGTGGCAATGGTCGGGGTGCCCAACAAGGACGTGAGAAGCCCTGTCAGCCTGACGGTAAAGGCAAGCAGGACGAGTTTGTACGTCAACGTCCCCAGTTCAGAAGAAGAAAGTTGCTGCGCTAACAGCAAGGTATGCCACAGATAGTGAGAACGCAGCTTCGGAACCTGACATGGGCACTAACGCTGCCCGACAGCGCAGCGGAGGTTACAGTAGTGCGGCAAATACTGCGTCCATATCTGGAGGCGACAGCAACTGACACGTTCATTACTGTAGAAACTGCTGACACTAGAGCGGCTCCCCCTGATAGACTATATGACATAGTCCTCTTAATTGAAGGTGACATACAATGTACAATACAAGGGATTTTTGGGGATAATCGGACCTCTTCCTATGACATTCTCTTAGCAGAGGCGGACTGGCCCCCGGCTTTAATTTTGGATGCTCCAAGAGGGGAGGAGGTTATCCTCCCGTCCTTTGCGCACACTGTGCCAAAGGAGCACGCTGAAAGGTTTGCCGAAGAGTGGGCTCAGGTGCTTGCTCCGGCGTTGTACCGTACTCAGGCTGGGTGGAATAAATTGTTTCCAAGCCATGAGATTTCGCTACGGTCCACGCCCCAGCCGCAGCCCCAATATCCCATGCGCCGCAAAGCTAGATCTCACGTCGCAGAAATCCTTGAGCAATTGGAATATCAGGGTGTTATTGAAACATGTGTGTCACCAATGAATAATCCTTTATTCACTGTAACGGAGCCTGATGGGTCGTACCGCCTGGTTTTGGATTACCGGCATTTGAACTCTCATTGTCGGACGTGTGCTGTACACAATACCCACAGTTCTGCCCTCATTGATAGTCTCGTGAGAAAAAGGTTTAAGACCGCACTTGACATATCCAATGGCTTTTACAGCCATAACCTGTCCTCTATTAGTAGTCAATGGACAGCAAACAAAAACAGTTTAAGAGATTAGCCATGGGCTATAAAAACAGCGCTGGCGTCTTTGCCGCACGTGTTGTCTCTCTGTTAGAGAGCATTGACCCTGATGCGTACTCGTATGTTGTTGATGTCTATCTCACAGACGACGAGTTGTGGCCGCATCTGTGTCGCGTTGATTGCATCATTGTTATGTTTGCAGACTTCGGTTACAAATTCAACTTTGCGAAGTCTCACATTGCAGAGTATACAGTGTTGTTTTTGGGCTACGAGCTCAACAATGAGGGTTGAGGGTTAGCTCCTCACTTTCTGGAGAAGTGCGCATGCTTGCGTGCTCCTACAACACTGAAAAAATTACAGTCTTTGCTGGCCTTTCTGAATTTCGGTCGTACTTACATTCCCGATTATGCCCAGCGTATCAAGCCGCTATATGCCTTGGTACAACCTACTTTTTCCAAATCGAGCTGGCTGCCAGAGCATTCAGCTATTTTGCAATCTTTGCAGGCTGATCTTCTTGCTTCGAAATACTTACTGACACGTGATAACCACACTAACCTGGTAATAAGAATTGTGCCAGGCGCAGTGGGTTTCACGTACTTAACGTTCAATGAGGGCAAGACCGTCCCCATTGCTTACAAATCACACCTATACACTTCGGCTGAACTGCGCTTTTCCACAGTTGAAAAAGTTTTGACTGCAGTGCAGATGGCGATTCTTAAAGAACGAGTGCTGTTGCAAGGAAAACGCATGTTGGTGGTTACTCCATATCCTGCCCTAGAGGCTGTGACGAAGGCCAGCGTATCTAATTCTAAAGCTTTGCATTCACGTTGGATACAATGGGCCACTTCTTTGACAATCGCCAGATGTCACCTATATCTTCGATGCCTCATTACAGACTCAGGAGTACTTGCAGTATGAATTCGTTCATCCGGCTAAACTGTCTTTGCGTCCGCTTGAAGATTACCATTGTGTCATTTACACTGATGGTTCTGTGCAACCGGCGATGGAATCGAAGCATGCCTATTCAGCAAACTGCGCAATTGTGGTGGGTACTTTCTTGAATGGATAATTCAAGTCTGATGTTGTGCATATGCAGTCATTGGGTGATTGTACCGCACAGTTGGCAGAGCTCCGTGCTCTGGTGCTTGCACTGGAGTTTGCTGATCCTAGGGTTACTACTCTTATAGTGAGTGACTCGTTGTACTGTGTTCAGTCTTTTAACGACAATCTATTCTTTTGGTCTCAGAATGAATATCATGATTCCAAAGGTAGCACAATCAAGCATAAAATGCTTTGGGTTCGAGTGGCAGAACTTATACAGCATCTGCCTCTCGTGAATGTAATTCACACTCTTGGTCACCAGCGAGTTGGTGTCCATGCTGTCGCAACAGCTTAGCTGACGAGGCAGCGAAAACAGCAGTGCCAACATATCTAGTAGCAGCAGTTACCAGATCCAAAAGTAAGATCGATGATGACATCTTGGCAGCTATTGCTGCTACAGAGAAGGGAAGTAATTACCCAAGAGGTTTCCCTTCTCTGTACCATTATCACTTAAGTCCTGATAACGTCCCATATGTGAGAATTAATGACGTTGGTGACAGAGTGATTCCCAACGCGGACTGCAGACCATCCTTGATAACAGCGGGTCACGAGGGCATGGCCTCTGCCCATGCCGGCGTGTCAGTGAATGTTACTCAATTACAACAGCGTTACTGGTGGCGCGGATTGTATAAACAAACTCGCACTTATGTTCTTGATTGTGACATTTGCCAGCAGATTAAGCCTTCGACTGCTGCGCCCCCACCACAAACTCAGTTGTACATATCTAATAAACCACTTGGGTGTGTTTATTTGGATCACTGAGGTCCTTTCTCCTCTGATACTGCGTATAAGTATATCTTAGTTGCAGTGGATTCGTGCACACGTTTTCTTTGGGGATGGCCACAAAGGAGTGCTGATGCTCGTACTGTCATAAGGGATTTGTGTCTTTGTGGGAATTTTTGCATGTGGTACCTTTCATTCTGATCAAGGCCCTGCGTTTGCCTCTAAGGCGTACAAAGATGCCATGAAAACTTTGGGGTTCCAAGTCAAATTTTCGTCTCCATACCGACCTGAGGGTAATAGTGTAGTGGAGCGAATGAACCGTGACTTAAAGCAATCCCTGACAGCCAGGGTTTTAGGCACTGGCCGGAACTGTTTAGCCCATCTGTATAACGTTCCACGTGCACTTAATAATCTCCCTAGAAGGTCTCTGGGTGGGCGGGCCCCATACATGATGCTCTTTGGCATAAAAATGTTTGTCCCGGACCTTGATGGTCTAGACATGGCGGTGTCAGCCGCACCCTTTGACGTAGATGATCACTGTGCTGTATTACAGAATCTACAAGAGACCAGAGACAGTCTCGCAAAAGAACACTTGCCCTCCACATCTGATGCTGCGCTTCAGATTCCGGTAGTCGGCTGGCTACCTCGAGTTGGAGACCTGGTCCGTGAGAAGGTTGAGAACAAGAAGGAGTTTGGCCCCTCTTATTGTGCCCCGGTTCCAGTGCTTGGGGTGCAGGGTACAAGAACAGTCATTTTACCTCCACTTCCTGGTCGCAAGGATAACAGGTACATCTCCATTGACAATGTCAAACTACAGCGAGTGGCCGATTCTTCTTAGTATGACTCCAGCGGTTTCTTGCCCTGCGATGCTGAGAAATTCTGTTTTGGCTCCGGCTTCTACCACCATGCCTGATATTGCCATCGATATGCATACAGTTAGTGATCCTTTGTTGCTACCACAGGCTGGTGGGCCACCTGAAGATACTGAATATGCTTATCCTGCAGATGCATCATTGCCTGTTTTACAATCAACCGCAGTTAACCAGTCACGTTTCTCCTTTGACACTAACTCCATGACTTCCAGTGCTCCATCAAAAGTTTCTATTTTTGCTGTTTGGTTTAAAAGACATTTTTTGATTCCCCCTTGGACTTACATTTGGCTGGTGCTCATATGTATTTTTTTGTTTATGTCCATTGGATTTGTGGTGGTATTTTTTCGTCTTGTGAATGGACACTACCTCAAGGAAAGATCTACAATTAGACTAATTGGTAGAACTTTGGCCCCCCACTCCTCATCACACATCATGAAGAGGGAACAAACTTTTGTGAATATTACTGCCTGGCCTGTGTTAGATGGGATTGTGTGAGATGCTGTTACATTTCAAATTCATGGACCCACTGAGGTTATTAATATTCCGAATGTTCTTCGTGTTTCTATGGGTGATGTTGTGAAACAAAACATTCGCTCTGATGATTGGGACGTTCAGGCCATAGAGGCATTATTTTCTGATTTGAAATATTATGCCGCCTTTGATACTGAAGATTTGTATTTAGACACTACTAATTATGGGGAGCTGTTTTGCTATCAGCATTATGGCAATCATTTCCTACTTAAGTCTAATACGTATCGAAATTTTGTAAATTATACGCAATGGGAACATTGTCCAACGCCAATGCTAGGCAGCTCGAGCACATTGGTGAACAAATTTGCCTATTTTACTGATTTCAGTGTTTCGCAACCTTCGGCCTTTTATTTTAAAGTGGCAGAGGAGTCTGCCTTGAAGGTTAGGCTGACACACACTAAATTATTATATTCCAAATCCTTTATGGATGATTTGGCGGTCAGGGGTTATGATCTGTGGAAAGCTACTATTGATCTTAAATCTGTTTTGGGTTCTAAACCGTGGCAGGTACAGGGAAATGAAGCTTTGCATCGTGCCTGCCTCATCCCAAACCACATATTATTTTTGAATTTGACTATTTTTCAGACCACCTGCTTTGGATTGGCTACGGCTAAAAAACTGAATTCCCCCTCTATTCCGGATCTAGGTGCTTATCCAAATTGGGATAATCATACAGATCTGTCCCTTGATGCGTTGCAGTCATACATTACAAATACATCCTTCAATATTTCCAAATTGCATTCGGAAGGATGGTTAATTTGGCAGACAAGCTCAGATTCCTGTCAACATCGTTTTTTGGGTCTGCGACCTGGGTACACGCAGGTTCGCGTAGACCCCCACTTTGAATCTTCTCATTCTGTTACTACCTACTCCGTAGGGAAGTTATGCCAATCTTGGCTGCAACATTCCACCTTGGCATCTGTTAAACTTCATTTATCTAAATTACATGACAAAATAGATTTTAATGATTTTGTTAAGGGTCCTGTAGGTGGCAGGTCCAAGAGATGGGTGTATGCTGTTTATAACGAAGTTTGGAAATTATCTCAAATTGAAGCGGCTTCCAGATTGAGAGCCATTGATCAAGCCAATTTGGAAAAAGTACTGGCTGTTATCGATAATAGCATTAACACCCTTTCTTCCAGAATTTACACATTAGATAATATTGTTTCGTCTGTTGTTGATATTGTGCAGGATGATATGTCTGCTTTGTATCATGGTCAAAATCAATTACGCTCTATAATGCAGTTTGCATGGACTTTGCAAACGTTAAAGGCTGGGAAAGTCCCCTGGGACTACATGAATACTTCATCTTTATTCCTTCCCTTTAATCTAACTGCGAAACAACAATTCATGTCCATGAAAGATGCATTACTGCATATTGATGTCCATGAAAGATGCATTACTGCATATTGAAAAGTTAGAACCTTTGCCTTTCTCTGTGGCCGAATTGAACTCCGCTGTGTGGCTTATCCACGGGTTAATCACATTACCATTTCCTTTGTTTGAATTCAGTTTGTGCATGAAACATTATGCCCTGAACCGTTGGGTACTGCTTTCCTGCATGAAGTTTGGTCACTCCCATTTACATATAGGTGCATGAGAAAAGGTAAAGAAGTTTATTTGAAAGGTGAGGACTGCACTTCCACACCTGATCACTCAGTAGTTTGTAGGCACATCCAATTGCATGGCGCGTGCAATGTGCAGGCACCTAATTTAGCATGCGTCGTGAAAGGTATTCCAGTGCCAGCTATTACACCCTCTTTCACGTTGCTAGCTAACGGTAGTTATTTGCTTTTAAATAACGAGGCTTGCTGCGGGATGCTAGTGGGAATTCCCTATATTGTGACTGTATCACAGAGGGTAGTCTGCTGAAAAAATGTCCTCTTCCCACCCCCGCATGGGCGGCTGGATGTATCCATCTGGCCTTCCATTCCAACCTTGAAAGCTGAGTTCAACAAGATGAGCAGAATAAGGGCTCTATTGTCTCAAAAAGAAGTCGTTCTGACTTGATCCCGTGAAACATTTGTCCTTCATGTAGCAAACACCCGCACAGAGGTGCATGCGCTTTTAAATACTGATCTCCCACTGCATTTCGGTTCCCTGATTCAAACTATATTTAATGCCTCGTCCACAACTGGCTTGGAGCATTTTTTCAAAATTGTGGGCTCTGGCCTCTTGGCCTCCTTCCAAACTATTTTTGGTGTGATACCGGCATTTTTTAATTCTATTTTTTCCAGCGTCTTTGGTGGGCTCCCGTTGGTTCTCGCCCTCACGGCTGGTGTGCTGTTGTTGGTCTGCCTACTGCACAATGGCTGCACAATTTGTGTCACACGACAGCCTATCCAGGCTGCTCCATCTTCGTAACCGGATGCTTGAATATTATGGAACATTACCACTGGCAACCCTGAGCATAGCCTACGGATTGTCCTTCCGGTTTTTCTACTTTACATGCGTGCAACCTGTTTTTCATTGCCTAGGTTGTCATTTCGAATGGGCTCTGGATTTGTGCTTGTCAAACTCGGTGTCTCCTGCCCCGGATTATGATCGACTGATGAGTCCCTTAGTGGCTCATGAGTTGGACTGTTCTGGTATCAGGATTATGGCCTGTGGAGCGGCACATGGAGTCCTAGGGAATTGGGACATCCGTACGGCAGCATATGACTTCTTGGCATAAGTTATCTTGAAGAACACGCCAGTTGCCCTCTGATTGTGCTAGAGGCCCCAGTTGTCGAGGGACATGTATGTTCGTTTACCTTGTTAGACTGGATGGCAGAAACTTTTACAGAATGTTCCAATGACTTCCTCTTGGAAGCTGTGGCTACTTACTGTTCTTACACGTTGATGGATTAACTTGGATGTCGTCCAACTTTCCTTGCATGACAGACTCATTTAATTTTTTGATTCGACATTTGTGCTCGCTGAGCCTTTGCAAGAGGTTACGATTTTCCATTTCTTTTTTTTCCCCTTCATTTCTTTTTCTTTTTTTTTCTTTTCGAACTATCAGTCCCCTTTATTTGGATTTCCAATACATGCACTTGGTTCCGCTCTGTCGAACTTGAACTCTGCGTTCTTTTAATTGTATCCCAAATAGTTTGTGGTCCGATCAAGGGAGGGTGTAGTTGAGGCAGCGTTTTAGATACATACATTGCTATGTTAGCATAAGCGCTTTAGATGTTAGAAACGCCATCTTGCCACTTTCGCTGCTTTTGCACACAACACTGCAGATAGATATTATTTGAAAACTGCTTGCTTGCCTTTTCTTCACATGAGAACTGTCTGTTGTTCACATCACTAGATGTGCACTGCGACTTTGGTCTGAACATTGTGTGCAGAAACAGTCTGAGCCACCAAACAATGTATGTTTTTGAGTTCAGGTTGATCGGCCCACGCTCTAGCCATAACACGCACACAGCTGCAAATATCTGAAAGTCGAGAGCCTTTAATATTGCAGTTTGCAGAGGAGGAGCCTAGCGCGCATCCAAGATGGTCGCGTGAGCACAGGGCTCCCCGAACCCTCGCTGCTCCTCGGAATTTATCCTGATAATATCCTGATGTGGTTTATGGAATCTGGGAGATGAAGACCGGCTGAGCACGTAACTCTTTTCAGAACTTGAATCGGACCTGGGAATCCTGAGTTATCGTTGTTGGAACTTTTTGGACCCACCCGACGAAGGTGCCCGGGGCGAAGGTGAACCGTGGAGCCGTGTCGCAATTGAACAACAGCGGCTGCGGCGCGGTGCCAGGGGCCGCTCGACCACTTTCGGTTTCACTTTCGGATTAGGGGGCTGGCCGGTGGAGCGCTTGAGGTGGCGGGGTGTATCCTTGGCCTCTGCACAAGGCTTTGTCTCCACCTGCCATTAGAGTGCCTATCGCCTTGGGTCCCCCCGCACCGCCATATTGTGGTCTCGGATGAGGCGCTAGTCTCCGGTGCCGGTGCCTCTGCTCCTTTGATCGGCGGTCCCCCTCGGTGTCCGTGACCACATGGGGGGCAAGGGGGGCCCCGAGGGGCGTAAGACTAAGGCCTCCCTCCGTGGGGGATCGGTCCAGACCAACAACATGGACCGCTACACTCAGGGCAGAGGCTCCCCTGGAGCGGCCGGTCCCCCCCCGGACGCCACCGGTGGTGGCACGTCCGTCTCTTCGGAACTTTCCCTACAGGATATCATGGGCGCCATTGATGGCATCAGGGAAACCATCGCCACGCAATACGAGGCCCTGGCCCGTAAAATCGACACGGTGGCAATTGATGTCACCTTAATACGGGCGGATCTCTCCAAAACAAACGAGAGGGTTCAGGCTCTCGATGCGCGGACCTCTACCCTTGGGGCGGATGTGTCGGGCCTGCAGGCCGCGCTTGGTGACATCAAGGTGGTCAACGATCAGATGGCCCGGCGGCTGGAGGACTTCGAGGGACGGGCCCGACGCAACAACATCCGTGTCATAGGCGTACCGGAGTCCTCCGACGACCGCCCGGTTGACCTCCTGGTCGAGGAGCTCATCCTCCAACAGTTGACCCCTGCTGGCTTGAGTAAGTTCTTTGCCGTGGAGCGGGCCCATCGAGTTCCGGGCGGTCGACCACGGCCGGGGGCCCCCCCGAGGCCTATCGTGGCCAAGCTGTTTTACTACAGAGACCGGGATGCGATTCTGCAGGCCTCACGTGTCCATGGCCCGGTTCGACATGAGAACTCATCCATTAACTTTTATCCGGACTTTACCCAACTTGTCCAGAAACAGCGGATGGGATTCCAGGGGGTGAAACGTCGTCTTCGTGAACTGGGCCTAAAGTACTCTATGCTCTACCCTGCAAAACTCCGAGTGGAACATGAGGATCGGACTGCCTTTTTTGACTCTCCTGTGGCCGTGAGTGACTGGCTGGACTCGCTGCCGGACAGAGGTGGCCGTCCCGGGCACTCTGCAGGTGCCAACGGTGACGGGTCCCCTTTGGAGTGACTTTTGGTCCTTGATTTTGCCATTTTGCACTGTTCAGCTGGGTTGTACTTCTTTGGTTCATTGTGTCTTGCTAGGACCTGTGTGGGGGTCGGGCGGGGTCGGGTCCCTTTCCTCCTCCGGGGTCTTTTCGTAGAATGGGGTTAGTTGGGCGACAGGCACACTGCAAGTTGGGGGGGGTTTTTGGCCCGCAGGGGTGCAGGGTGGGGGGAGTTGGACGTTGGGGGGGGTGGGGGGGAAGGAGGGGTTGTTTTGTTGTGTGTTTTTTGTTTGCAGGGCGAGGTATTGATTTTTGTCCACCATCGGGAACTGTGCTGCTTACTGGGGGACCTTTGATTTATTGGAGGGGATGGGGGGGGACGGGTTGAAGCTGATGTCATGGAACGTCAATGGGTTGGGGGACCGTATCAAACGGGGTGTAGTACTGCAGTATTTGCGTCGTCTGACTCCTGATGTGGTGTTTATCCAGGAGACGCATCTGGTTGGTAATGTCTGCCATGCAATGAATAGGGGGGATACCGCCTCGTGGCTCATTCTGGTTTCACAACTGGCTCCAGGGGGGTGGGCATTCTCCTGCGATCCTCACTTCCGTTGGAGATCACCAGGGTAGTCTCAGATGACAGAGGGCGTTATGTGTGTCTGACTGGGAGGTGGGAGGGGCATTCCCTTGCCCTGGTCTCAGTTTACGTCCCCCCGGGCCTCCAGAACTCCACCTTCGCGGACTTGGGTCGAATGCTGCTTGAACTTCCGGACAGTCTCTTGCTTATGGGCGGGGACTTTAATTCGGTGGTCTCGGGTGACCTGGATCGTCACCCACCCAGGGCCCTCCCCGCTGCCCAGGCATGGCTAGGTGGTCTGTTGGAGACCTTCGGCCTGGTGGATAGTTGGCGATTAATGCATCCGACCCAATGTCAGTACACCTTTCACTCTGGGGCACATGGGAGTCTTTCTAGGTTAGACTATTTCCTTATGCCCGCGGCGCAGACTGGTCGAATTCGAGAGGTCAGACACCTGGCTAGGGGTATCTCCGATCATTCCCCGCTGTGGCTGCTCTTTGACACCGAGTCGCGGTCTGCAGGGCGGATCGCCCCCATTAACCCGTGGTACCTGCGAGACCCTACGACTCGCGATAGCCTGGTTAAGGCCATGGACCAATACTTCCTTGAAAACGAGGGGTCGGTGTTGTCTGCAATGTCCCTGTGGGAAGCCTTTAAAACCGTAATCCGCGGACACGCCCTCTCCCAGATAGTGGTGGCTAAGAAGCTCAATAGTGAGGCGGTGGTGAAGCTGGAGACTGACATCTCGGGGCTGGAGTCGGCCTTGGAGGAGGGTGTCACTCCGGACGGGCTCCATGCCCTCAGCCTGAAACAGTTTGAATACAGGTCTCTTGTCACTGACGCTGCCAAAACTATGTATAGGGAGCAGCAGGGTCGATTGTATGATGCCGGGGACAAGGCGGGTAAGTTGATTGCGTGGCTGGACAAGAAGGAGAGAGGGAATCGTGTGGTCCCGGAGCTGCGTGTCTCGGATGGAGTGTGTGTGACTGAGCCTGGTGAGATTGTGGAATGTTTCGCCGACCACCTCCGGGCCGTGTACTCCCCGGTGACTGATAGGGATGAGGAAGACTCTTGCCTTCTACTGAGGGATATTGCTTTGCCCGGCCTGTCCGTCGAGGACCGTGAGCAGCTGGACGCCCCCTTGTCGGCAGATGAGATAGCAACTGCGATTCGATCCCTTCGCTCGGGCAAGGCTATGGGTCCCAACGGTCTACCTATCGAATTATATAAGTTGCGCCCGGATAAACTAGCGCCCTTCCTCCGTCGTATGTTTCAGGAGTCCCTTGAGGCAGGTTCCCTTCCTGTCGACCAGCGACTGGCCACGATAGTCGTGATCCCCAAGGAAGGTAAGCCGCGGGACCGCTGTGCCTCCTACAGGCCTATCTCACTGCTAAACGCAGAGCCCAAAATCCTGGCTAAAGTCCTCGCCAATCGTTTATTGAGCGTCATCTGCGATCTGATTCATCCTGATCAATGCGGCTTCATCCCGCATCGCAACACCGCCCTCAACTTGCGGCGTCTTCATGGCGCCCTCGCCAGGGCGGAGTACCTCTCCGAACCGGCCGTGCTGGTTTCTTTAGACGCCACGATGGCCTTCGACACCATCGAGTGGCCGTTCCTCTGGGCTGTCTTGACCAAATTCGGCTTTGGGGAGGGATTTCTTGGCTGGGTGAAGCTTCTCTACACGGGACCCATGGCTCAGGTGGTGGTTAATGGGCGGGTCTCTCGGCCCTTCGCGCTCGGTCGGGGTACGAGGCAGGGGTGCCCGTTGTCCCCTCTGCTCTTTGCTCTCGCCCTGGAGCCACTCGCTGCTTGGCTCCGCTGGGAGCCCTCGATCAGGGGGATCCGGTGGGCCCCGGGCTTCGAGGATCGGGTCTCGTTATATGCTGACGATATTCTCCTGTATCTTACCTCGCCGCGGCAGTCGCTTAACGTTCTTTTTGATGTTCTGACTTCCTACGGGAGAAATTCGGGTCTCACGATCAACTGGTCTAAATCCTGTGTCTATCCTATCTCTGGTGGCCCTCCTCTCTTGCCGCCTCGGCTTCCGATCCAAGTATCTCAGGCCGGCTTTAAATACCTGGGGATATACGTCTCGTTGGACCCGGTGGCTCGCTATGAGCAAAATCTCCTGCTTCCACTTCGGCGTTTGAGGGAAGACACGGCTCGGTGGTGTAGGCTGCCCTTGTCCCCGCTGGGTCAGGCAGCACTGTTTAAAATGATGTCCCTTCCCAGATTCCTCTATGCACTTCAGAACTCCTTCGATGTCATTCCAGTGGCCTACTTTCGGGAGGTGGAGAGCCTGCAGAGGAGACTGGTGTGGGACGGACGGGCGCGTATCGCCCTGGCCAAGCTTACTCTCCCCTGGTACGATGGGGGCATCGCGCTTCCCGACATTCGCAGGTATTATTGGGCCTCGCAGTTATCGGCCATTAACCATGCCACGTATGCGCCTGGCTTGAATCCGGCGTATGAGATGGATAAATTCTTGCTTCCCGGCGGGAATTATAACAGGGCGCTTTACTCTCGCTCGGCTGGACGGACCCTGACGGGCCCTACTAAGATTGCGGTGCGGATCTGGAAGGCGGCCAATGTAGCCATGGGCTGGAGTGAGCGACTAACATGTGCTACTCCTTTATTTGCCTCCGACCGACTGGGAAGCCTCTGGACGACGAAAGGGTTTGACCGTTGGGACACGATTGGTATTAGTAGAGTGGGAGACCTATGGAGGAAGGGCGCGGTTAAGACCTTCGCGGCGCTCCAGAGCGAATACGAACTCACGGACAGGGAGTTCTTCCGATATGCCCAGGTCCGGCACGCCCTGCTCTCCGTCTTTGGGGAGGGGACTAAGATCCCCGCCTCTTCGCCCCTCGAGGACCGCATACTCGATGGTCATGTCCCCGACAGTACTATCTCTTTAATCTATAAAAAACTTATTAATAATCGGGCTGACCTATTGGTGCGCCTTCGGGAGGCGTGGACGGGGGATGGGGTGGAATTAGACGACGAGGACTGGCAGTCCGCACTGTCGTCCCCTAAGGAAGTAGCCATTCCAGCCCGTCTCCGCCTGGTCCAGTTAAAGATTCTCCACCGGGTGTATGTGACGGGTCCCCGTTTGGTCTCGATGGGATTCTCGGAAGATGGGCTCTGTAAGCGGGGATGTGGGCTCAGTGCCACCTTTCTCCATATCCTTTGGGAGTGCCGCGAGGTGGCGGAATACTGGCGTCGGGTTCATGGGGTCATGGGACAAGTCACCGGAGTTGCGCTGCTGCCGGAGGTGCGTCGCTGTGTCCTGAATGTGTGGGAGCCCAATGATTATAACGCGGCTCAGACCCGGTGGGCGGCCCTGGGGAACATGATTGCCAAGAGGGATATAGCGCAGCTTTGGGGCTCCCAGCGGCCTCCCACCGTGTCATTATGGAAGGAGAACATGGATTGGTGTATGTTCAGGGAGAAGACTGTGTATGTGGCCCGTGGTAAACCCGGGGCATGGGGTAGAATTTGGGGGCAATGGAACGCGTATCGTGGGGGTATCTGTACTCCCCCCCTTGTGGACACCGATATTGCCTTGTCCCCCTGACCCTTGATAGTTCCTTGCAACTTGCTGTAATAATCGAATATAGATGTTCCTCTCCCGTTACCCCCCCCGATCTTTCAGTACTCCTTCCTCTTGATAGCTAATTGAAGGTCCGAAGTAGAGTCCCCTGGATGTAGCCTGACCCACGTTTTTTGCCCTTATGCCTCGCCTTTTGTTTTTTAGTTGTTATTTATGTTAAATTTATGTCTCCTGCCTCCTTCGAACTATCCGGAGCCATTTACGGGGCTGGGCCCCAGGAGTCGCCTACTGCCTTAACTAATGTACGATCCTTTCTGCATCTAGCGGCCGGCCCTGGTGGTTGTAGGCCCATGATTGTAACTGATTTATTGTTCAATAAAAATTAAAAAAAAAAAAAAAAAAAAAAAAATATTGCAGTTTGCATGCATTAGACACACATTCTGGAGAAGAACTTTTCCAGGCGCAGAGCAAAGCTGATCCTGTGATGTGATTCACCTAAGCTGATCTTTACGGTATGGGGTTCCCCAGTCAAACCTAGAGACCTTCTATTAGTATAATAATACTAGCTCATTAGCAAAGGGAGGGTGGTTATATTCCACTATCATTTGTAATATGATTCCTCCCTTCATTTTCTATGGTATTGTAACAATGCTGATGGTTTTAATTTTAATCATTTGTCTGCTTATGTTAGCCAACGTACTGCATCTTAGGACACGTAGTTTATAAAATTAACATTTCAAACTTTACCGTGTCTCTGATTACTCTTGTTGTGGACTGATATGAGAATAATAACGAACAGGTATTTCTGATTCCCACCATTCCAGAGCGTACTCTAAGTCGCTTGTTCTGGGTTGTCTATACATTGGGAGCTCCGAGAGGATACGGAGGATGAATGGGACACTGATGCTAGTTGGATTGGGGTTCTGGGTTCTGACGTGAGTTTTTGGTACACCGCAATTCACTGAGGTCCTGGTTTCCTCCGCATAGTTCTGTGCATGAGCAGAATCCCTGCAACAGTTTCATACAGCCTGTTGTGAACGCATTAAATTATAGCGATGACATTTTGATTTTAGGAGCTACACAGCAGGAGCATGATAAAGCTCTCCCACAAGTATGTTGTTTATTTACTGATGCAGGTTTGACTTTGAATGCAGACAAGTGTGAGTTCCACAAGACAAAGTTAAAGTTCTTTGGCCATATCTTTTCCGATGGGGGTATGACACCTGATCTTGCAGCGGTACAGCCACTGTCAAATGCTGATCCCCCACAAGCTGTTTCTATGATACGCTCATTTCTTGGTTTGACCAGTTACTGTTCAAGATGCATACGAAGTGCTCTCTTTCGAGAGTTAAGGAAGAAAAATGTTTTATTTAAGTGTCACTAGAATGTGAGGGAAGTTTCAAGAAAATCAAGCATGCCATAGAAACTGCTGCTGAAATGGCCTACTTCAATCCAAGTCTTCATTTAGAGGTTGTTGTTGATGCTAGCCCAGTCGGGCTAGGTGCTATGCTTGTACAGCTAAGCGGACACCCAAATGCTCAAAGGTATATTGTGGCATATGCTAGTAGAAGTTTGTCACAGATTGAACGTGCTTACTCGAAACCTGAGAAAGAAAGTTTAGCTGGGGTATGAGCTTGTGAATATTTCCATATATTCCTGTACGTAAGCTGTTTACGCTGGTATCTGATCATCAAGAGTTAATGACTATCTTTGGTAATCCAAAAGCCAAGATGCCTCTTCGCAGTGAACGGAGGGGGCTATGATTACCAGAGTACAACTATACAATTGTGCATCATACAGGAAAGAATCAAAACCCTGCTGACTACTTTTTGAGAATGTCTATACAAGGTCAAGGTACTCCATCCAAGACTGCTTCAGCCTACATTAATTTCATTGTAAAATACAATACGCCAACTGCTATATCGTTAACCCAGATCATCACTGCCATGAGCCATGACAGTGACATGCTGAAGTTGAAAGATATAATTACACATCAATCATGGAACCGACACACTCAACCTCTCTCAAATAATGGTGAGTATCAAAAATACAAAAAAATAATTGAGTTGGCTCACGAAGGACATTGTGATAGTGTTGCCAGATAGTGTTGCCACCAAAAGAGCTCTCCGAGACCGAGTTTGGTTTCTATATTTAGATGTTTGAAAGGTTGGCAGCCATTTTGTGATTCATTTGAAACGAGTAAGTGGGAAAAAGGCCAAAAAGAGTTGGAAACAGGAGGATAGGAGCACTGTAACCTCTGTGGGGGAGTGCGAAGTGAAGTAGTCACTCCTACCGGACTGAAAGTTCGGTGTTGCTCAGCTGAGATGAGATGCTGCTACACTCGGGTATGAAACCGAGAGCCTAAACCGTGAGGTAATTGCTGTAAAGCGATGTGCTCTGGTCTTTGTAGCATACCTGTGGAAGTAGTGTTAGTAGGCGTTTATACCGTACAGGGAGTGGGAAGCGAACTACTGACCTCGACCGTGCGTTTATACTATACCGGAAGTGGGAAGCGAAGTTCTTACGCCTGCTGGTGTGAAGGCTCGGGGATCAAACCGAGCTGATTGCTGTAAAGTGATGGGTTCTGAGCACTGTAGCATACTGGCCGCTGTAGTATTACTGTGTAAGTAGTGTTAGTATGCGTTTATACTATACAGGGAGTGGGAAGCGACCTACTCACCCCTATTGGTGTGAAGACTCGGGGATTAAACCGTGAGCTCATTGCTGTAAAGTGATGTGCTATGGGCGCTGTAGCATACCTCTGAAAGTAGTGTTAGTTTGCGTTTATACAATACAGGGAGTGGGAAGCGAACTATTCACCCCTACCGGTCTCAAGACTCATGGATGAAACCATGAGCTCATTGCTGTAAAGGCATGTGCTCTGTGTAGTATTCCAATGTAAGTCATAGTAGAATGTTAGTATGTAATGCTACTATAATGTAAGTATGTAGTGTTAGAATGTAGGGCTGTCATGAGGGGAATCCTGGGGAGTTTGTACACGGTGCTGGACAAGATGGTTGTCTAGCTGTCTGGTCCTGTTGGTGGATGTTTAAGCTGTCTTCTTTTCCTGCAATAAATCTACTTATCGAATCCACTGCTGTCTTCCTCTTCACTACATAAATTTGGCGACGAGTGGGAGAAGGTAAAAAGAAGGCAGCACTCACCAAGATTTTGAGCTTGCTTGCGTTCTGCTGAAGACCTGTTTTAATGGTGAAGCTGTTTCTACTTATAGAGAAGCCTTTTGATAGGACCCTTTATTTTAGATTTATGGTTGGGACTCTCCCACTCCACACTTTCACATCTGGTTGGAAACCCCCTGTACAGACGACAGATCTTTGCCCTTTTTGTACATCTAGGCGCGAGACTGTAGCACACTTTTTATTTGAATGCCAAGTATATACTCCCCCGAGGAGAAGATGGCTCAAACATTTGTGCCGCTCATTAGGCACTAGACAGCACGCTGTCGCGCTACGTATTTTAAAGTCTGATTCTCGTTCATTGTATGTTTGTGCCCTCTCTAAATTTTTAGCCTGGGCGTGGCGTATCAGAATTAACAGGCTTAAATTAATTGTTTAATCTGTTTCTTAAACCTTATTGATGTAACTTCTTATTTTTTATTGTAATATATGGTTTTTATGACTAAAATGAACTGAAACTTTTTATTGTAATGCTTTTATGATAACTTTTTATCGAAATAAAGCCTTTGATTGATTGATTGATTGATACTGCACCCAGCCCTCACTGTTCTCTTCCCATCACCCTGTGTGTGGGACGTTGGGGTCCGCGAGAAACAGTGCGGTCCAGCAAGTCTTTAAAATGAAACAGAGATATGAATGAGGCCAGAGATTATATTATTATCTACGGCAACATCGTTTGCCTGCACCTGTGCAGCCAGGGTGCTGCACCCCAGCCCCTTCCCCCGCACTGTGCTCAAATGCAGCTCCTGCGCACCGAGGCTTCACTGCTCACCTGCCACAACCGGTGTGTCCAACGACATGCCGGTGCGAGTTCCGACTTCGGGGTGCTTCTCAGGGTGGCACAGCAGGTCTCCGGTGTGGGACGGTGTCTTGATACCATGATGGAAGGCATCAGAAAGGCCAGAGCATCATTACCAGTTGAGCACCTGCTGCGTGCTTTTTCGTGCAACTAACTCAGTGTCTGAAAAGGGAGAAATAATGGAATAATGGAAACGTCTTAAGGTAAATGAAGGTTTATTTCAAGCTTAAGAGAGAACACCAGTTGAGTGCATCCTTCCTTCTTGAAGTACGATCTACCAACTGTTAATGGTAATCGTGGTTCAAAGAGGAGTTGGAGTGTACGAGAATACACAAGGTTAAATAATAATATGTTATGCCAGCGTTCACATACAAAGGAACAGAGTGCATGCTAGAAGCATAATGTGCGCGTGCAATGCAGTGGTGCAAGCCTGTATGCATGTACACTTAGTAGTCAGCTCACTACAGTGCCCCAAAAGCCAACACCACGTGTCTGTAGGGCAGCGCTGCCCGTTGGCTCAGGCCTACAGTACGGTCCAGCAGGTCCTTAAAATGAGACAGAGATGTGACTGAATGAGGTCAGAGATCACATCATTACGCACAGCAACATCGCTTGTTTGCACCCGTGCACCCAGGCTGATGCACCCCATCCCTCCCGCCGCAACGCGCTCAATTGCAGCCCCAGTGCACCCAGGCCCCACTGCTCACCTGCTGTCATTGGTGTGTGTCCAAACACAACGGCCAGCAGGGTTCACAATTCAGACAGAGTTTTGATTGCGAGGATGGTGTACACCTCATGGATCCCTTTTTTTTATTGCGCATTGTGATATGCGAGGTGGATGCGGCCATATCACCTGAAGCAGTGTGGAAGAACTGGGACATGTAGCGTCGTCGTTATCCTATTTATACGTACGCAAAGTGGACTGGGCTTGCATACGCCAGGCCAGCGTAGGGGTGTGAATAATTATTCTGGGGACCTGGGCGTTGTCCAGTTCCTACCTGGGCAGGAAGTGTACTTATGTGTGTGTCCCTGTTGCAGTTTTGAAGTCGTACAATCCGCAATTTACATTAATGTAGTATGTACCGGGAGGGTTGCAACTAATGCTAATGAGATGCTGTCCGAAAACATTGCATGGACAACATCACATGTCGTTGTCAAGCTGGTGAATATGTGCAGACACGCATGTCAATGGTGTGCAGTATTATTGAAAGTGTTGCTATCACGAAGCACACACATGTGAATGTGCTCGGATGGAGGGAGGATCAGCAGTGAGGTTACGTCATACACCGTGATAACGCTCATTACAGTCAAGCAAAGCATGTCAAATGTGAAGCTGAAAGTCTGACATATGACACACTACTATACTGGTAAAGCCTGACAACAGAGCATACTGCAACACAAATCTACACATTACTCTTTACTGTTTGTTACATGCGATCATGGATGTGCACTCTGCCCGTGGCTGATGATACCCCTTCGAGCCACCAATACCCAGGCCGAAAGGCAGCACAATAATGCACGCACACACACTCCAGGGGCATCGTGTAACACACATTTGTTTTTTGATGTAACGTTTCAGATGCATGGCTATCACACGTGGAAGGCTACTGTACACAGCATGATTATTGATCAAGATGATCGTTGCATGTTGTGTGTACTATAGGATATGTGTACACAGCAAAAAACTTTTCAAAAATGCTCTGTAAGCAGTAGAGGTGTCTCTCATCAAACGGTGTAGAGAGAATGACTAAAATGGGTGGGTTCCTCCAACTGTTATAATGGGAAATGTTATGAACCAATCAAAAGCTTTTTTTTAAGGTCGCATGGCAATCGCGCACCGAGCGCGCAAGGAGGCCGCACCCGACGTGATTTTGAGAAAATATATTTATCATAATATAAGTTACTTACAGTTAGAAATATATAAATGTGGAAAATATTTTAGATTATCGCTGGCTCTCATATACACTTTAAACTTATTTAGATATAGTTTTGAGACATAAAAATATAAATGAGGGAATGGCGTACCCGGTGTGATACCATACGTCTATGACGTAACACAGGGCCTGGCAACATGCACTTGTCGCATACGGAACGCACAGCCGGCGCGACCCTATACGTATATGACGTAACTCGCGTATTGGTACCGCACACCCGTCGCATACTAAACTAGGAGCTGGCGCAATCTTATACGTATATGATGTTAGGCGTAACACGGTGCTATGAAGCCGTCGGATACGAAATGCGCATCCTTAACGAGTTTCGCAATACGGCGGATAGGATTCACGTGGTGATGGAGCTTGGTACACTACCAGTACGGCAGTCCAGTTTTCTAAAAAAAAAATATATATATATACATACTTTCTTTTGAAGATATACAAAATTACATAATTTTTAAAATTTAAAAAAAAAAGGATAATAGAGTTCAAAAATATTACCAAAAAAATTGAAAAAAACCTTTGAAATTCACTGAAAAAAACATAGGTTTTACAGATGTTATAGTTAGGAATTAGCATTTAAAAAACCTTTGAAATTCACTAAAAAAAACATAGGTTTCACAGACGTTATAGTTAGGAATTAGCATTTAAAAAACCGTAGGTTTCAGGGACGTTATAGTTAGTTGGACATTAGTTGAGCTAACTATAACTCGCACGCCCGCAATGCACTGGTGATGACATCACATATTACATCTCTCATGACAGGGTCAGTTACATCACTGATGACATCACTGATGACATCCTCCACGTGATAATCTGATGCACATACTGATGTCCTAATATAAACGTTGATACACGCACTCTAAAATACAGACTACTATTTTCGAAACCATACACACAAGAATGCCAGATACTACATACCACCCACTATTTCCTAGGTCTACACACATCCAGTCACTTATACATGCAGTTAATCATCAATACAGTACTTAATATGCACTTATACACCTATACATACAGTCACACTCCACCACTCATCCATACAGTTTCTCACACACCTAGTCAGTCATGCAAAGAATCTATCACATACCCATTTACTCATGTATACAGTTATACACACCAACTCCATTATTTATACACACACCAAATCACTTATTTATGCAGATACTAACACATACTTACAGTCTTATACAATCACTGATATAAGCAGACACTCATTTATACACCCACTCTTCAAATAACTTACTCACACGTATAGTCATTTATATACTCCAACTCTCACATATACTGTCTTAAAACATATGTAGTTACTCACATATATACCACTGAGACATTCATTCACTCACCAACACACCCGTACGCACTCTAACTCACCCATACAGCCCTTCCCAGATGCACTTTTTAATCCATCCAACCAGTGAATCGCCCACTCAGACATCTATACACATAGTCACACCCCCACCCACCCATACAGATACTCAGACACCCATACAGATACTCAGTCAGATACTCAGACAACAAATCAATAACTCATATAGACACTCATGTAGCTACTCACCAACCCATGCAGCCGCGTATACACCAACTGAGACACTAATACAGACTTTCACACAGTTTAGTCACTAACCCATACATTCAGTAACACATGTTCAATCACTCACTTATACAGTCAGTCATGCACCTACTAAATAATCCATTCAGGCACTTGTAAATCCACTCTCTCTTCAATACACCTTGGCATAGATATATATGAAAAACATTTCAACTTTACAGAAACACACATTTACTGGATGATGTCATCAGTGATGTCATCAGTGATGTCATTTGAGATGTCATGAGTGATGTCACTGACCATGTCATGAGTGATGTAATATGTGACATCATCACCAGTGCATTGCGGGTGTGCAAGTTATAGTTAGCTCAACTAACTATAACGGGCGAATTTCTCTGGTTTTATATGAGTCAAATGTCCAACTAACTATAACGTCCCTGAAACCTATGTTTTTTTCAGTGAATTTCTAAGGTTTTTTAAATGCTAATTCCTAACTATAACGTCTGTAAAACCGATGTTATTTTCAGTGAATATATATATATATATATATATATATATATATATATATATACACACATATGTAATGATTTGTAAAAACATTACATTTTTTTATTTTTATTTAACATAGGGGAGATGTAATGTCTTGCAAGATTTATGATGAAACACTTTTGGCTCCTAACGGACTCCAGAAAGCTGTCATGTAGGTGTCAGAGCGTAATTCAATGAAAGCTTGTTTTAGAATGTGGAGTTCGCAGTTACTCGCAGGTGAATAAAGACGTGTAATACTAAGCTCCATGTGTGGTGTAGCCATTGGCGGGTACCCAGGCTGGGGGAGAGACACCCTTTACCACACAGTCTAAACCACATAGTGTCTTTACAATGCAGGCACTACAACAAACACGGTTACCACACGTTCCTTTACCACGCAGGTCGTTACAACGACTTACTTTGGTGAACACTTGTTTGATTTTAAGTCCAATACTTCCCTACTGTTACACAGACTGGAACTGGAATACTAAATTATACTATTCGAAAATCCATCGCTTCCCTAAGGCAGGTCATTGTAACTACTTGCATGCTAAAGAAACGCATGGTAACAATGCATTCATTTTAGTATCCGCATTGAAAAGGTATCCATGGTAAAGGCATACAACCCTTTGGCGAAGCTCTGCCTCTATGATGCAGTGGGTAAAAAAAATTGTGATGAGTGCTGGAATGAGAGTGAAACCAGTGTTTCTTTTTAAAATGCGTAACAGAGGCTTTTCCTGGCATTATCAGTAAAAAATTGAAGTATCTATGAGCTGAGCAGCATTTGCAGTAAATGTGAGTCTGGGTTATGGTAATGGACACAACACTGAACAGCTTTCCGTAAAGTGAGCCGTGTTAGTCGCTCTGCCTCTTTAGGTGATTCTTTGATGTTCCAGTACAACCTGAGGCTTGTTTTTTAGACTGCAAACAATGTCTGCTTTTATGACCTGCTATTTTCTCCACAACAGACTAAAGAAGAAGCTAGATGGATCTGTGCGTGCATGTGAAGAGTAACATCAGAAATCACCTGTAACAAGTTATTGCAAGCAATTTGTGATTGTTTTCTTATTACCAGCACATTCTTATTTGAGAACGTGAATGTGAAAAGCAAATAAATCAGTTATCTTTTTAAAGATATTTCAGTATCCTTGGCATTATAAGAATAATACAGCACGCCCCCGATTCAATAGTCAGAAGTGAATGGAACCAATTCCGGTAACAGCTGGAGGTCAGGCACTGATGTACACTGGCCAAACACGCTTTAGCGTATTCCTAAATAACTTGCAGGTTTAGCTTTAGTAGTAGATAATCCAAAACTGGATAGCACCCATATACAGTTGTGTTGTTCGCGGATGGTATTCTTTGGCTTACCTGCACACAAATAGTGAGGAAGAGATTAAGGGAATTAGCATAATGCAACAATGTTTTATTATCTGGGTCTGTTCTCTCAATGTCATGGAGACCCCAAATCGAAAAGTAAATTTTTTAACTAAAGAAAAATGCTAATGTTTCTAAACAGTATTAGAAATTACATGGTTGAGCCCCTATAAACATTTGAAGAGGTATACATGAGACCAAAGGCCTTTGTCTTCTGTGCTCCCAAGCTGCAGAGGCATTGTAATGCTAGCAGTACTTAATTTGTAAAATATTAAGTCCAGGTGCTCAAATATTTGTAGGTGGCCACACCCACTTCCTCGGCTTCACCCACTTTCACCACTGGCTTCACCCACTTACTTTATTGGCTCCACTACATCTTCACCTGGCTCTGCCGAAAGCCAGATATAATTCCTGACCTAAATTTCAGCAAGTGAGCCTTCCTCAAGTAAGGTTTTGATAGGAGATTCTCTCTGCCCTGTGAAAACATTTGTAAAAGATTAAATCAAAAGTGCATTGATAGCACAATTTTGAAATAAATTGGTTAAAATCACTAATGCATTGAAAAGGGACATCTGAAATATTCTAATGCTCTATGTGCCAATTTGGGGAAAGGACAATATTTGGGTATGTGCAAAGGTGCTTCGTGTTGTCATTTTTAGCAGGGGCTAATTGAGTGTCACACGTTTAAAGATACAACTTTTACATATCCTATGTCACAAAATAAACCAAAATGTTCTGAAACCACTCTTAACAGATAAATTGAATAAAATCATGCAAAATACTTGAATGAACCACTTGTCCCTTTCAGTGGCAGAAGGGCTTTGCTTCACAAATAGTGAAGTATTCCATTAAAGCGATTAACTTTAGAGAAACAATAAAAAATTATGATTACCAATTGGGCTTGTTACTATTACTCACTCTGCCAGAGCAATATATGTGCATTTATTAGAAATTTAGATTATATTACTTTTTAATTAAAGATTTGCATCTTAACATAATGCACAGAATAATTTAATCTTCCAATAAAACAGTCCTAGAACCTATGCCAAAAAAAGAGGTAGCAGCTGGGCAGTTTGAATTTGACCTTATTTGACAACCAGGTGCAGGTAACTCATAATTAAATTGTGGCCATGCTGTGGGTATGTCTGCTTGGAGTCATCCCCAGTTTTACCTGCTTTGAGAAGCATCGCTTTACAAAAGGTTGTGCCTGGGAAGCAGCTTGAAACGACACTTGAAAGAGAATCAACCCGCTTCTGTAGCATGAAACAGAGGATGGACTGCCTGTGGTGCTCATGTTTGCTGTACTGTAGCCTGGGCTGTCATGATATTCCTTTGTGGTGGTTGAGGAATCCATTATAAGGAACACACAACACACAGGGTAAAAGAGACAAAGCACCACTGCGCTTCAGACACAACTAATTTGACTTCATGCTGCAGGTCAATGAGTCATAAAATATAACTACCAGATTAAATTGCCGACAAGCCGATTGGCTAACAACTAAAACAAAAATAAATAGGAGGATGGGATGGAAGGCGAGATAGGGAGCATACAAAGAGTCACCGTCAGGTGACTCACTTTACAATATGAAATCTTGCTACTCATGCCAGCCGCTCAAGGAAAACACTACATAACAGAGCTCCAGTTGAATTAATTGTAATGCACTTTATGTGGCCTTCCTCAAAATCTGATGGGCCTAGATGGAACATGCTTGCTGTAGGTCATAGAGAGCTAACACATTGAACAATACAGCTGTTGGACTTGGCCCTCTCTGCAGGGTCACAACCAAACTTTTTGCCTTCACCCACTTGTTTTGCCAATCTGATTTTGTTGGCTTTTAGCACTGTGCACTTTACCACTGTTAACCAGTGCTAAAGTGCTTGTGCTCTCTTCTTTCAACTTGGTATAGTTGACGTAAACCCAATTGGCACATTTAATTTACTTGTAAGTCCATAGCAAAATGGTACTCCATGTACTCATGGCAGCATGTAAATGAAATACTACTGTGGGCCTGCAGCACTGATTGTGCCACCCACTTGCGTAGCCTTTTTTAAACATGTCTTAGGCCTGACATTGCAGCCTCTGCTTGCAGTTTTAGTTTTAAACTGCCATTTCGACCTGGCAAAATAAACCTTTTGCCAAGCCTAAACCTTTCTTTTTAACGGGTGTAGATCACCGCTAGAGTAGGCCCTGGCCCCAAACCCAGAATTGGCAAAACACACATGCACACCAGAATCGGAAAATTACATACACATGCACACACACACACCTCCACTTACCCATAGCTGCAAAGTTTTCAGTTTTATTATGAGTGACATTTACATGTCTTCAGTGTGCCTATTATGTGTGACATTTTGAGTGACACTTTATCATGAGAAGAGTAAAGCACGATGTCCACGTAAAGGGATACATCTCAGAAATGATTCCCTTTTTTGGAATTAAACAATGTGGACTATGCTTCAATGAAGCCACATTTCTCATGTTCTATATGTAATGTCGAAATCTACTTTCCTTTTATAACATGATCATCGTGAATTCAATTTTAAAGGGGCAGCTAATGAGGCAGGGTTCTACCACCTTTGATAGTGCTGCATAGGCAAAAGTACTGTCTCTGACCACAAGGAGAATGATTATTTCTCCCTACTGTGACAAATCTCCTGATGGAGAGCTATTAGAAAAAGCTGGGAAGTGATCTGTGTGCTGCAGAACTTTCAGGATGGGACCCTGATCTCATCAGACAAAGGCCCAATGCCTTTTCCCAAGGTTAACAACTTAATACCCAACCCTACTGTCACACTAGGAGTAGAAAAGAGATTGAGGGGCCTACCAATACCGAAAGATACACTCAAAAGCAATATTACAACGGAATCATGTAGAATAATATAGTTCCACTTTAGCTCCTCTATGCCTACATCTCACGCACCTCACAATGTTGCCCACTGTAGAAATATACCTCTTCTGAGCCATGAATAATTGTGTGAAATGCTACTACCGCAACCCATGACGACATTCTGTTCTTCTCTGTTTTTATCTGTTAGTTTATACATATAAAACAATACACAATTAAAAGTAATGACAATAAGCCTTTCATCTGTACAAAACCCATTGCTAATTCTCCTGACAGCATTTTTTATGGACATTTCTTCTAGCTGGACAGACTGTTTTAGACATTGTTTATTCTGTGGCATTATGCACTGAGATGGGGGCAACTTATACTTGGAAAAGTAGGTTTCTAGATAAGGCAAAAGGTGGTAGGGTCATGGCAAGGGCACAACTGGCACAAAGTGCGTGATAGTAATTTGGGTACTGTGAGAGGACATTTGGGGATAAAGGACTTATTGTGGGGCAGAGAATGAGAGGGCGACAGTGCCACCCAGAGAAAATACTTTGGAAGGGGCCAACAAAGCATTAACGGAGAGAGACCGCATGGTACTCAAATTGTTAGATGAAAGCCATGGCACATAAGTGTTTGCACTCTGTGCACCTTGAGACACTTATAATGCAGTACTGGCTTTTGGGTAGGAAGGATTGAGGCAGAGCAGAAAGGAGTTGACAAGGACTCGAAGAGATGGAAGATGCCAAGAAGAACAGTGCCTGAGATGTTTAGAGTCGGTTATTGGGCCTTGAGGTGTAGCACCTGTATTTAGAAATCTGTCTGGTGACTCTTGTGATAGACCATTAGGACTGCTGGTGACATAGAGAGGGGAGGACTGATGCCCCCCCAGTAGGTAATAATAGAGGTATTTGCAGAATAGAGGGAAAAGACAGCTGATGTCACTTAGAGTGGGTAATTAGGGCTGGGTGCACAGTGTCCGTCAGTGGGGCCATGGTGACACAACACCTAGGAGCATAAGGAGGTCCTGTTATTATAGAGATCACTTCTGACTGTCTGACAGTAGAGGAGCAATTGAAGCAGGGCATAAAGATTTTCAAATAGGATGGAGAACAGTCTGGGGAATGCAAATGGGGCTGACTGCAGAGTGTTCAGACATTTAATATTTATTATTTATCCGAGGTTTTTGTAAAAAATGCTGCAGCTCACCACTACGTAGCCTCTGAGCACTTTATGGTGGGATACAATGGCGTGGCAGAGAGTCAACAGATGTGATGGTTAGCAATCAGAACCACAAACAAGTAAACTTACTGTAAAGCCTCGAAAAACAAGCATTTGCAATGCAACGGTCTCGCCTTTAGGATCTTAAAAGTATTTAGCCATGCAGCACATTATCCTGGGTGTTATATTAACTCTTCTCATTTAGCCTTACACAACTGCTATAACCTGATGAAAAGAGCATTTTTTCTCAGTGGGGCGCCATGGAAAGGGGTTAAGGTAAGTGTTAGTCCCAAACAATAAAGTTTTACAAAATCCAATATGCATTGACAAAGCTAATGCATTGACAAAGTCAAAAGGCTGGCAGCATAAGTCTGACCAGCTAGCTTTGCAAATGCTTGTGTTACTTTGTCAGGGACTTGGAGCAGCAGAGGAATGTGGAGGTAAAGAACAGTGTGGTATGAAACTGAAACTGATCATGAGCAATAGCTAGACTGAAACAGTAGCGTGTTCTGTACTCGAGAAAGACACGAGCTGAACTTGAAATATGATCTGTGATACAAATATGATCTGCAAAACTTGTTATGGTTTGAGATCGGGCTAACCTTCGCTGGAATGTCAAGGTTGAACAAACACTGGCAACCACATTTGGTCTGGCTTTAACACCTCCAGAGTTTTCTGTTTGTATGGATTTAAGTCATCTATATGCATGAGCGGCTTGAACTCCAAGCCATACGAGAAATTGCGCAGTTTAAATAATGTTCTAACCTGTAAACGCTCTTACATTTTGCACAGTGGGGTCATGATGGAACCCATTCTACAAACTTCAGAATTAAAACTTGCACTGTTAGCTCTGTACAGTACAGCACCCCAAGCATTCTGAAATCTAAGCAGCTTGTTATGAGTGACGCGGTAATTGCGAGCTTATACCACTAAATATCGCACATGGAGGTCTTTGCTGAGTGTGTTATTAAGTCACAGAATAAGTGCTAACTCAAATATGCACGTAAATCTTCTGCCGTCAATTCTGTGTTGGGTGACACCACAGAGCAATAATGTGCGATGAACACAGCATGTATGCTGTTCCAAGTTACACCAATGCGTCAGTGGGGTAACAAAATCTTAGCCTCTACCCCTTTCCCCCATGGACTTTAAGGGGGCCCTCTACAATCATCTGGCCTCGCGCTGTTTTCAAACACCTTGCCCTTGCAAGGAAACCAACGTGTTCGGTAGGCAGGGAGACATCACCGCATATGAAAAAACATTTCAAATGTTGTTGATTCACAAAATTGGGGTTCCAGAAGTAAAAATGATTGGTGATATGGAGAGATCCCAGGGCACAGACATAGCATCAAAAGCATATCAAAGATAACAGTGAGCAAAAATGCTGCCAATGTGCTATTGAAAAGTCAATTCGCAGCGCACCAATGGATGTTGTTACTGGTATTTTATCTTTCATATTTCTCAGTTCCATCATATTCCTAGTCTATGTTCAATCAATCAATCAACTTTACTCTGAGGCATAATATGCGGGGCAAGATTGCGTCCAAGTGAATCCACCGCTCTAACCTCTCCCGCAGCTAGTCCTCGAGTTGCTAAACATGTGAGGATTTTCGGAGTAGGCGTTTCGGGTCACGGCTGCCTCAGCGGACCGGCGGCACTGGCTGATTGTTCAGAGGTTGACTCTTTTGCATCCGGTCTTTCAGCAGGGGCGTCCTTTGACTGCAATGGCGGGGCGCAGTGGCAAAGGTGCTAAACAATGGGCTGCCCTCCCGCCCCTTCTTTATCGATGATAACTGGCCAGCCTCCCCACGACTTGAGACAGTGACAGGGAGTCAGACCAGTGGCACGGCGCTCTAAACGTAAACAAAGCACGTCGGGATTTACAGGAGTCCTATTGCATTGAAGACACAAAAAGACACTTATGGGAGTGGGGGGGTGGGGGGCGAGAAGTCACAGACTGAGGGAGGGGGCGGGAGTGGGCCGGGGGGGAGACAGGGAAGAAAATAGTGTTAGGAGTAAAGGGGCCAGTAGCCGTGGAAGGATACAAATGATGACTGAGGAGGGACTAACAAGCCTTAAACCAATCAGAAGGCAGCATTTAAGACAAAAGCCAATGGACAGAGAGTGGTCGGAGCTTCCACGAAGCTTCCACACTACAGTGTTTACTGCATGCCTCGCAAAGAGATGGCAGCGCATTCATCCTGCATCGCTAGGCGAGACCTAAAAGAAAATAGTGTTAGGAGTAAAGAGGCCAGTAGCCGTGGAAGGATACAAATGATGACTGAGGAGGGACTAACAAGCCTCAAACCAATCAGAAGGCAGCATTTAAGACAAAAGCCAATGGGCAGAGAGTGGGCGGAGCTTCCACAAAGCTTCCATACTACAGTGTATACTGCATGCCTCGCAAAACGATGGCAGCACATTTGTGCTGCATCGCTAGGCGAGACCTAAAAACAATAGTTAGAGAGATGAGCTCTGCAGACTGACGTAGGCTGGATTTAGACATCTAACTAACAAATCCTGGTCAAGACAGAGAAGGAGGTAGCATGGGAATGCTTGCCTTATCGTTGCCTCAATAAGTGTTTTAGGCAGCCTTCTAAATCTGAGGAATTCACTTTTAAGATGCAACTTGGAGAGAGGCAATAGGGACTTAAAGTGCACGGAACTGGTTGTGAATAACTGAGAATTTAATTGTGGCAGGGAAGGTGGTGTCTGGGCTCTATCTAGTGCCACATGGGGGTCATGGACAGGGTATGTCTATGAATGAAAGGAAGAAGGCATTAGAGTGTCTTCCGGCAATTTGCATTGTGGACACTCTGGTTGGTGCTGTTTGAATGTGGCTGTTGATACACAGAACATAAAGGCATTGGGATAGGCAAATTCACTCTGGGTGTCGCAAAGGATTGGTGGGTGCACTAGTAGGTTGCGAGGGCAAGGAAAATATTGTCTATTTTAAAGATAAAATGTAATCATTGTGTCCCCTAATCACATTAGGGGTTTTACTTCAAAGTTTTCTAATTAAACCTTGACAGTGAAGATTTCATGCAGTCTGTCAGGTTGTGGGGACCTTCATAAATTGACTGAAGCAACTGGTTTCCAAGACTCATCTAATTCAATAATGCACTTGGCCTTTAATGCATCCCACATATAATAAAATACCCAAACTTTATCATTTTCACAGGCCTCACAGGTAAGCATCGGACATGCTTGTGCTCCCAGTGCATTGGGGGGCTAGTATGAACATACATTCAAGGGCTCCTAATGGCTTCCAGTCTAGCCAGATGTGGGTTCAGGGAATCGAGGAATAAATATAGAAAATATAGAAAGCGAGTTTTAGTTCCTCTCTCAATGAGAAGAACGTTTTTGAATATATCAGAGAACTTTACAGGACAAAATGCATCAATGTATTATCTATCCTCAAAAAATATAGAGCCTGTAATATTTTGAATAAATCACAAATTTGTATATTAATGATAAAATTCACTGATCATGTGCAGTTTCTCAAGCATACACATTTAACAGTTTAAATGAACCCTTCTACTTCCTCCAATATTTTATTGCACCAGCTTTCATATTTCTTTGCTTATATATACAACAATGGCTACTTTGTATTTGCAATAGCATGTGCGGCATGCTTTCAGATGTCGGCATAATGAGTAAGAACACAACAGAGTGCGGATCAAGATTTGAAAGAGGGCAGGCAGCTGGAAACCTGGTTGCTGGTTGCTGTAGTAACAAGTGTCAGAGCAGACACATTATTTATTATCATTCGTGACTCAGGTCGGTACAGCAATCAGTACTGAATGGCAGGTCATTATCTGACATGGAATTTGCAAACGAACCCTGGGCTATGACCAAACTACGGTGGTTGGAGTTTTCCGGACATGTGACGTGACGTACCTCAACAATTAAAGTATAAGACAGTAGCACATGCTACCAAACAAAAATAAGATAATTACTTATTAAATCGTACTGCTTTTTGTTTTTTTAACTTATAGTCCTGCTGCTGTACAATACGCTGCTACGTGCTTCGTTGAATGACCAGCACTGCAGCTGCGCAGTACGCTGGAGTGGGAGAAAATTCGAGACCCTGCTCGATGTAGCAGTCTAGTTTCCGCTAGGGCATGCAGCACCCCTGACCCTTAGCCCGGATGGGCTTCCACACAATGTATCACTCTCTGGCCAGGCGTGGCCAGAGAGTATAAAATAAAAGGGCAGAAGTCGCTCGAGGCTTCCCCACCCAGACCAGTCAAGTGTGTGTTGTGTTCTCATCATTACATGCAGCGCTTGGCCCGTGGTCTCTATGATTGTCACCGGCCTAGGCTCCATTACACTGGTGACGAGGGTGGGCAATCAGCACCCACACGCAGCAGCAGGCACCCCCGGCGGAGAACGGGAACCGGAGGTGTGAATACCTACACATCCGTCTCGACGCATCGGCAGAGAGTGAGTGTGATCGGCAGAGGCTGTGTCCAAGCCAGCACGGTGAGTGCCCCAGCGCAGTCACGCTTCCAAGACAACAGGGCCACCCAACTGCAGCCTGCAGCCACAGCATCTCACCTGCCCTAGTGTCTCCGCGAGCTCTGCACGCTGCAACGTCAGTTCAGCCCCATCAGGAGGCAACTCACGCGGCAGCGAGCACATGCACAGACTGCCCCCCTGCTGCCATACTTGGCTCCGTGTATACGGAAAGTGAGCCAGCTGTTCCCCGGACAATCTCGAAGCCTGAGTAACACCCCTGCTGCCCTGGACATCTCGCAGGTGCTCAGAGACACACTGAAAGGGAAAAGCCCAGATCCTGTTGGGAACACAGAAGAGAGGGAAAAGAAGGAACAGTCAAGACAATAATTCAATGCTCATGAGAGACTAAGCAAATAAAAGAACAAAATCAGCCCAAAGGGGAAAGGAAGAGAGTACCAGCCCCGCCCAGCTCAGCATACAAGGGGAAATATGAATGACCAGGGAGCACAAGCAGCGCCACCCCAAGCACAACCAGCCCAGGACCACCACCAGTGCAGCACATGCCACAACATTCCCAGATCAGTGCACTGCCTCCGTTCAGTGAACTTATTGACCCAGCAACAGCGTCGCCCAGATGGACACTCTGGGTAAGCCGACTAGACAACTACTTCATGGCGACGCGGGAAATGGATGGCGCAGTAAAGAGATCCCTACTATTGCCCTTTACAGGTGATGAGATCTACAAGTTATTCGCTCATCTACCCAACACTGGGCTGCCCAACGATTACAAAGCGGCGGTGGCAGCCTTAAATGCGCACTTTGACCCCCATCTAAACCCCGACTACGAGAGGTTCAAACTGCGACAGACACGTCAGAGAGAAGGGGAGTCGATGGATGCCTTTCATGCGCAGCTGCGTGAATTAGCAAGTACATGCACAGATGACGACCAGCACAAAGAAGTGCGGGCCCAGATGATCTAAGGGTGCCGAAATAAGAACCTCAGGACCCTCATCCTGCATCAACCAGGCATCACGTTGGAGGACATTCTCATCCTAGCCAGGTCAAATGATCTGTCCGATGCGAGGTCAACAGCGATGGAAGCCTCGCTAACCCAGCAGGCAGAGAAGCCTGTCGTGGTGAAAACGGTAAGAGCAGATGCAGTCCGAAACCAAAGCCGAGGCAATTGCGGCCGATGGCCAGGAAGAAGCACGCAAGGATCATGTTGCGGATACTGTGGCAAAGAAGAACACCCTCAGATGGAATGCTGGGCACAAGGGAGAACATGCTCCAGGTGTGGAATCCCTAACCACTTCGAAGTAGTATGCAGAGGAGGAGTGTGAAACCGGGGGGGGCAGAGGGTGACGGGCCCTGTCGAAGGCAGTGAGACACCTCTCACTTGAAGAGTCTGAGAACTCGAAGCTCACCCACATGGCTGTGTGACTAACGCAATATCTGGAAGACTCGTCAACAGATGAGGAAGGCGAGTGCTACCTCATCTTGTTTTCCAGTGATCTGAAGCAGAAGAGGCGGCCACAGCCCACGTGCACCATCAGCATTGTTGGTTCTGAAGTCACCGCACTAATTGATACAGTTGAGTCCGTCAATGTGATGGGGTCCCAGCAATACAAAAGACTAAGGGCCCGATTCACAGAACTAACTTAAGACAAAATCCTAAACTTACTACCATTTTGGTATTCACAGAAGGCACTTATTCATTTTGGTATTCACAGAAGGGACTTACTCATCAATGAGTAAGCGCCTTCTGTGAATACCAAAATGGTAGTAAGTTTAGGATTTTAGTTTTAATTTAGTTCTGTGAATCGGGCCCTAAACCCTAACCCCGCGCTGTCTCCATCACACGTACGGATCCTCACATATGGCAGCCAGATGCCACTGCCACTCAAGGGAAATATGATGGTCCAGGTGAAGGCAGAAGGACACGAGGTTACCAACATGTTTCATATGATCGCCAGAGAGGCGGACATCCTTGTAGGGAGCCACACAGCAGAGGACCTTGGCCTGGTCACATTTGCCAACGCAGTCAAAGACCTGCAGATAGAAGAATTACTGGGACACTTCCCGCAGCTCTTCGAGGGGCTTGGTTGCATCAAAAATGGTCCCGATCAAACTACACATTGACAAATCTGTGAAACCGGTAGCTTTGAGGCATAGAGGAGTGCCATTTCATCTCAGGCCACTCATCGAGAAGGAACTCCAACACCTCGAACAACTAGGAGTCATCGAGAAGGTCACCGGGCCAACACCATGGGTGTCACCCATGGTCATCGCAGAGAAGCCAAAACAACCTGGCGAAATTCGACTCTGCATCGACATGCATTTGCCTAACCAGGCGATCAAACGCGAAAGGCACTTGACCCCGACCGTTGATGACATCCTAGCCGACGTGAATGGATCCCGCTGGTTCCCCAAGCTCGTCCAGAATGCGGGGTACCATCAGTTGAGGTTTGCCGAGGAGAGTAGGTATATTACGACTTCTCGACCCATATCGGGCTCCGAAGTTACCAAAGGCTGAATTTTGGAATCTCGTCAGCGGCTGAAATATTCCAAAACACCATCCGGGAGCTACTGTCAGGACTCCCTGGAGTGCTAAATGTCAGTGATGACATTCTGATACACTCAAAGACCATGGAAGAACATCAACGCCATCTCTACGCCACTCTCCAACGTCTAGCAGAACACGGAGTCACGCTCCACCAGGCGAAGTGTTCATTCTTCCAGCGATCAATTGACTTCTTTGGATATGTGTTCAGTCAGGACGGAGTCATGGTAGACCCGAAGAAGTCACACACCAGCCTGCAGGCACCTGCCCTGAAGACAGCGTCGGAGGCTCGAAGCTTCCTTGGTATGGCCACCTACTGTGGAAGGTTCATACCGAACCTGGCCATTTTGGCAGAGCCGTTGCACGCGCTAACGAAAAAAAACACAACCTGGATGTGGGGCCAAGAAGAAGAAGATGCCTTCCAGAAGATCAAGGCAGCGCTCCTGAGAAAAACAACGCTGGCATACTTTGACACCACCCGGCTGATTGAACTCATAGTGGAAACTAGCCCGGTGGGGCTAGGAGCACTCCTGACTCAAGAGACAACGCCGGCAAAGTGGACCCCACTAGCGTTTGCAAGAAAGGCTCTTACACCAACAAAAGCCAGATACTCCCAAATTGAGAGGGAAGTGCTAGCCATCAAGTGGGCGTGCAACCACTTCCATCTGTACGCCAGTGGGCACCCCTTCCGAGTGGTGACGGACCACCAACCACTTGTTCCATTATTCAGGGGCACCGCACCTCATCCCCCTCCGCGGATCGAGCGCTGGGCAATCCAACTGCAGCAGTACCAAATAGAAGTGGTATATCGCCGGGGGGCGAAGAACCAGACGGACTTCCTGTCAAGGCATCCGGCAGAAGCAGTGACGGATGGTGATGCCCAGGAGCTGAAGACTGAGGAGTATGTCGACATGATATCCCAGTGGGCCTGCCCACAGGCTCTCACAAGGAGAAATACCTTTATTTCTCCTTGTTTTCCCTTTTCTATGTGTGTTGCATTCTGCAGAACACATAGAAAGCTGAAGGTGTCCCTTCCTGCACAAAAACAATCACCCATGCAACACAGACACCCTCGCACCATGGCGCAAGGGTGCATGCATTGGCGCATAGCAGCCCATTGTGCACCAGAGCAAGGGAAAAAGGACAGGAATGCGCTGTATCTTGTAGATATGACGCATTCCTGCCCTTTTCTTTTGATGCACTGCAATTCAGCAGGAAGACTTGCTGCACTGCCATGTGCCAAACATTTTCAAATGAGGCCCCTTATCTGTAAAAGTCTGTGAAGGAAACATGTTGTTGCCGAGTTCTAAAAAGAAGGAGAGCATAACTGAAGTCAAATGGAAACGTTGGGAGGAAACATTCCAGGGGCGGCTGGCGTGTACCGAGGATGGTGGACAAATGAAAAAAAAAGGACTTACCTTCCCCGCGGCGTGGCTTCCTCCTCCTTCGGTCTTCTGGCAGGCTCCAAAGCGGGACCCAGCAAACTCCCCTAACCAATCCTGGCGCTGCTCTCACCGCATGAGAGCGGTGCCAGGATTGGAGGGAGCAGCCTCACTTAGCACTGTCAAGAGAACTTGGGGCCTGCACTTTCTAAGACAGCTAGGTTAAAGAAGTTTAAAATGTGCATGTCTGGCTGGACGTCAGAAGACGTCCAGCCAAAGGGACATGCGCATTTTATACTTAAGGTCACGGCTCCCTGCTGTCACTCAGCAGCACTTACCCCACCCAGTCCTGGCACTCTGTTCAGATGGGGGTTGCTGAAAAATAAAATGGTAATAAACTTTATTACTGTTATATTTTTCAGCTCTGGCCTGGGTCTTTTCTTAGTGAGGCGAAGCTTCTCCGCTCCAACGTTCATATATGTTCTGACAAAAGCTGTGGTAGATTCCAGGCTGTATAGATACCTAGGGGCATCATTTACAATATATTGATTCACAGGAGCGCAGCAAACTTTCCTGCTGCTCTGCTGTGTGTCAAAAGAAAAGGGCAGGAATACGCCTTATCTACAAGATGTGGCGCATTCTTGTCCTTTTCCTCTGCGCTGACGCAGAATGGGCTGCCATGCACTAACACAGGCACCCATGCGCCATTGTGCAAGGCTGTCTGTGTTGTAGGGAGTGATTGTTTTTATGCAGGAAGGGACACCTTTCTACTCTAAAACAATCACAAGAGGTGTTTTCGTCTTGCTATGTGTGCTGCAGCATGCAGCACACATAGAAAATGTAAAAATGAGGAGAAATATAGTTATTTCTCCTCGTTGGGCCTCCCTTACACCTCCCCTGGGGGGTTGTAGGAATCTGGCGGATTCCCAGGTTTACAAAACTTTGTAAATCTGGGAATGCGTCAAGTTCCATGAATGTTACGTGGGAACACCCACAGCAACAACCATGGAACGCCCCTTTCACTCAGAGTAATGCGTGAATGTGGGACATATTTACAAGGCCTTGAAAAGCCATGCAGGGTGGCTTTACATGGCCTTGTAAATATGGGCAGGCACACTGCGCCGCCGGTGCATCACAAAAAGTGATGCACGGGCAGAGCAATGGGCTTGTAAATAAGCCCCCTAGACACCAAAGGCGAATAGTGCTTGGAACCCTACCTCAAAAATCATAAGCTCTTTGCAGAATTGCAACCTTTATTTGAAATGTATATTAGATCTGGCACCACCGAATGGTGGGGGTGGTCAATGTATCATGATTGAAATAGCGACCCACAGGAATATCTGAACCGCAATATCGGCCATCACTAAAATATCAAGTTAGATATGTTATGCTATATACTTACTTAGACAATATAGTTGTTGCTGATATTGTGGATGTAATATGCTTGTAAATCAATATTTTTTATCTCAAAATAAGACTTCATTACAAATTTGTCGTTATCTCCATGGGGAGGAACTGGAATCAAATTTACAATACAGGCCTGTATATCCCCGTGAGCTAAAGGGATTACAAATTGTTTCCACCAGAATGGAGAATAACACATGGACTCTGGAATACCAGATCCAATCCTGCATGTTTTTTCCCTTTTTGGGGGAAAGAACGGGCCTAAATCTGCAGTGAAATATCACGTAATTTGAGCAGGTAGTATATAGTAGGGGGCTTTTACTTTTTCAGTGGGGAGGGTGAAAGGGAGCAGGGATCAGGAGAGAGCAGGTTTAGTTTAACTTTAACTGGGAGAGCTTCTTCTGCTCCCTCCATGCTGATATATGTGGGTAGGCTGGGGTTAGTAGCAGCAGATACCCGATGTTCCACTGGGAAGTCCATGTCTGAGATCTCTGGGCCCCCCCGAATTACTGGGTTTGGAGTCTATGGACCACGTCATTCTGAGGCCTTGAACAGGGCTGGACTGGCCGTGGCAGGCACCGGGCATTTTCCCCGGTTGACCAGAAGGGTGAGGGCTGGTGTTAGACCTGTGGAGGCTGTATTTGTTATGGGGGGCAGTTTGCAGCAGCAGTGTTCCCGCCAGCCTCCCTCACCCCTCCCTCCCCCAGTCAGACGTAATTCCCAGGGCTGGTTTGCGATACCAGTCCGGCCCTGCCCAGGCATAGTGGGACAAACATAGTTGCCTGGAACAGTATCTTCCTGGGGGAACATATTTATTGGCTCTAGAAACTCGTAAAGGAGACATTCTTGCAGTAGTGGCTTGAATTGCTTGTGGGTGGGGAGAGGGTGCAAGGGGTCGCAGAGGGGTTTCACGTGGGTGTCGCCGGCGAATTAAATAAATTAAACAAATTAAATTATATGTACCTTTCCGTCTGGTCTCACGTCTGCTCTGTCTGCTCTCCTGCCCCCGACAGGAACAGGAAGCAGGCAGCCAGGCTCCCTCACCTAAGCCAATCACAATGCTGCAATGGCAGCGTTGTGATTGGTCAGGACGGCGCCCAGCCAGGTGCTAGTGGGGTGGGCATGTTCTGAATGCAGCCTTTATGGAGAAGGGCAGAGTGCACATGACTGGTTTGGGCGGCCCGAGAGGACCGACCAAACAGTCTTTGCGCACTCAGGAGTGGGCAAACCACTCCTCCGCTGCCCTGCTCAAAGAGCAGAGCAGCCTCACCCACCCACCCGCCCACAGTGTGCAAAGCAAACATAAAATGGTGATACCAAAAAGTTATTATGTTTTTATGTTTTGGCTTTCTCGCACTGCGAGAAAGCAGTGGGGCAGCGCTCCTCCGCCCTAGTGGAGGAGCTGCCCCTACATTCATGTCATACAGGTCATGAACTGGCATAACAGCATGATGGGGGACCAACAAGCAGGACATCAGGTTCAGAAAAATAGATTTGTGACTGTATCACAGATTCACCTAATTTCTTGATTCATTTTCCTGTGTATCGTGGTAGACGTGTGCAATGGTCAAAACACTTGTTTAAGAAATTTGGTATGAGAACAGTAAAGTACGCTTTTATGTTATGCCTCCTTCCTAGACCTGTATTTATGCAGCATTCTGGATCTTGTTTACAATTAGATTAAATGAACCACAGTAACCCAATTTTAAAGCGTGTTTATGCTGTTAGGTAACCGAAGATTGAATTTGTCCCCACAGTGTTCCATTTTTTACTTTAACAAGATCCTAATGGAAAGAAGATATAGGAAGCAGCTGGGTCATAGGTGACTGCACCACCAAACTAGTCAAAATGGTATATCCTATTGCCCACCTCAAGTGATCTGCTGCTTGTAGATCACAAAAAATAACTAGACTTAATTTGGTTGGATGAGAGGCAATTTATAGAAAACAAACATTTAGGCACATATGAATATGTAAACACAGGCAATTACAGATTAATGAATTTTGGAATGTCTTTATTCTCTGTTGTGCTTCACAAGGTATAAACAGCCAATGCATTTCGCCCAAACATGGGCTTCTTCAGGGCAGTATAATATGTAAGGAAAGGCGTATCCGGGTTTATCCAAGGTGGACGATTTGAGATGAATCCTAATGCATTTACTATAAGCTCTTGGTAGAGCGAGAAAGAAGACCAGACAAAAGTGTAGCTGGCACTCCAATGTTCAGTCCACACCTGGTTCAGTATTGGCGTGGTAGTTGCGAGTGACCGGATAACAATTAATTACGATTTTGAAGGCGGCATTCACCGCATGTTGTAACCCCGTGCCTGGTCCGTTAGCGACGTCAGTGGGCCTGGTCGGTAGAAGCACCAGGCCACGAGCGAAACGCGTTGGCTCTTTATACCTTGTGAAGCACAACAGAGAATAAGGACATCCCAAAATTAATTCATCTGTATTTGCCTGTGTTTACATATTCGTATGTGCCTAAATGTTTGTTTTCTATATATTGCCTCTCATCCAACCAAATTAAGATCCTAATGGACCCTTAATTGTTAAACATGAAAAGTATTTTAAAAGCTGTTTTTAAGAATCACTGATTGCAAAGAACTAAACTAGTTAATATTAACAGTTAAATGTGCTGCAAGTAAGTAACTTCTGTGATTCATTTGGAAGTGTTTGTGCCCACTCAGTATTTTAACACTTGGATGTGCTACAGATCAGGACAGAGCAGAGATATACTGGCAGGGTGTTACTTTCCGTGCTAGAATAGTTACATGTGCTGCACATCTTTCATTAGTGCTCATGTTTTGAGAATATTACCATAGTCTAGTCATTAAAGGACTAGGACCCTGGTCACCTCCATTGTTTATCTGAAACTTTGCGCTTTGCATGACTGTTGTGAACTGGTGAGAGAAAGATAAGCCGAAACCAAAAAGCAAGATTTTGTTATCTTTTTTTACATCTGTGGGCTTCATTTGCAATACCTTTAATTGGGAGCAGCTAGAGATTGTGAATGCACCAAGTGGTGTCAGGTCAATTCCCTTCCCCTACCTCATGCTCACTCTAACTTCCCCTACATCATGCTCATGCGAAGTCCCTCAATTTAAGTTCTGTGGAGTGACATATCCACATGGTTTTCTGTGAAAGTCCCATTCAGTAAAATTAAAATTACACAGGGTTCAAAATCCCACGTGTTCTTATGTTATTAAAATTTATAAGGCGAGCGAATACCGAAAACTGTGTCTTGGCGCTAGTAGTCCAGAATGAGCAGGGACCTCTATTTGTTAAACAGCCAGGTTTTAAGGGCCTTCCTTTATCACTTGGGGAGATTCTGATTTTTCAGGCACAAATTCCACCACTAAAAGCAGGTGGACCACTAAGGATCTGCCATTCAGGATCCTGGCAGTATCATGCCCCGTAATCCAGGGCTTTCTAGGCCAAAACTCGTAATTGTCCTACAATGACGTGGTAACACCACTAGGCATGGGTAGTGAAGTGTTCTTTATTTCCACCTCATTGTAACCTAGTGACAGGTAATACAAGCTCACATATGTAATATCCAATTTCTGCCCACAAATTCTCGAGTTCCAACCTGGGCATTAAATTTGTTCTATGAGGAAATTCAGGAATAATTACAAATCCTTTAATGCCAACAGCACTTAAGCTGATTGGTAGGAGGATACAGTATCTGGAATGGAAAATTACTAGCATGAAAAAAAAGCATTACAAATGCACAATCCCCTGCTGTGTGGTCATCGAGGGTCACTTAAAAACTTCCCGAAAGATTTTGTTTAAATAGAGATGAAACGAACTCCATCCTTAATCCACATAAAATGTAAAATTCGCTTCTGTATTTTATTTTTATCACACTGATGAAAGGAAAGAAGGAGGGGCTGAACAGAAGTATGACGACGGCTGTGCTAATGCGACCTGTTACAAGAAATTTTACAAGGCTGTTGGAATTAAGAGCAGTTGAAAATATAAATTAACTGGGTGTATAATTAAACGTCCTTTTCCGTGCAAACTAGGCAAAAAATGTCCAGATGAAAAAAAAGACTAGTATGTTTCTAAATTTCTTGTATTTGGGATTATGGGGTATTTATATGAAATAACTGTACTTCAGAAGCAGCCAAACTAATCAGAAAATCATATTATACTCCTATCAGGTCTATGTGTATCAGGCATCGTTTTGGGTATGCATCCGACAAACGCTTTTGGATTTCACATTAAAATGTCCCCTGCTGCTGGTTAATTACTGCTGCAAGAGAGGCAATGCAGTTAAATTCCGAGTACAAAGAAGAGATTTAGACATAAACACAGCCAAGTATGCTTGTGCGAAGCTGTAAAAGACCAGGCTCCTCATTTGGAACATGTCAAAATTCTACAGGAGCCGGGAAAGATCTTCCACAATCTTATTTCCAGATATTTTGTCTGCTCTGCCTCCATGAAGCTTTTCCACAAAATACCTGATGGTGTGGCACGAATACCACTAATGACCCTGTAATTTGCGTAATTGACTCCAGCAGACTTCCGCTGCTGCAGGGTAGATATCGAAATGACCTAGGTAACAATGTTAACACCAGCTATTTCCCAGTTTTCCCAGCAAATTCTAAATGAGGCAGAAATGGATGGCAGTAATGCTAATATCGCTGTAGTCCTTTCGGCTATATTTACTGGGCTAGTTCTAACTTAGGGTCCAGGGAAGACATGGCTTGGCAGTTTGGGCTGGACTGTTCCCATGAGGCACAGGGTCAGAATGATTTGCATATGGCCATGTCTGAACTGGGGTGGTGGAGTGAGCTAAAGAATGATGATGAATCAGATCAGTTGACTGGGGGTGAGTGTTTGAATTCCTCAAGCGCTCCGTCCATCATCCCCTTTGGTATCGCTTTGTTCGCCCTAAGTTGGCAGGGTATGCCCAGCGGGTCCCTTGCTGACTTTGCCACTGAATTCACATTAGCCTGGCTGATGTGGGTTATGAACCCGAAACTGGTCCCTGGATGCTTGTTTCCAGTCCAGGGAAGACATGGCTTGGCAGTTTGGGCTGGACTGTTCCCATGAGGCACAGGGTCAGAATGATTTGCATATGGCCATGTCTGAACTGGGGTGGTGGAGTGAGCTAAAGAATGATGATGAATCAGATCAGTTGACTGGGGGTGAGTGTTTGATTTCCTCAAGCGCTCCGTCCATCATCCCCTTTGGTATCGCTTTGTTTGCCCTAAGTTGGCAGGGTTTACCCAGCGGGTCCCTTGCTCACTTTGCCACTGAATTCAAGTTAGCCTGGCTGATGTGGGTTATGAACCCGAAACCGGTCCCTGGATGCTTGTTTCCAGTCCAGGGAAGACATGGCTTGGCAGTTCGGGCTGGACTGTTCCCATGAGGCACTGGGTCAGAATGATTTGCATATGGCCATGTCTGAACTGGGGTGGTGGAGTGAGCTAAAGAATGATGATGAATCAGATCAGTTGACTGGGGGTGAGTGTTTGATTTCCTCAAGCGCTCCGTCCATCATCCCCTTTGGTATCGCTTTGTTCGCCCTAAGTTGGCAGGGTATTGCCAGCGGGTCCCTTGCTCACTTTGCCACTGGATTCAAGTTAGCCTGGCTGATGTGGGTTATGAACCCGAAACCGGTCCCTGGATGCTTGTTTCCAGTCCAGGGAAGACATGGCTTGGCAGTTGGGCTGGACTGTTCCCTTGAGGCACAGGGTCAGACTGATTTGCATATGGCCATGTCTGAACTGGGGTGGTGGAGTGAGCTAAAGAATGATGATAGATTAAACCCAGATCAGTTGACTGGGGGTGAGTGTTTGATTTGCTAAAGTGCTCCGTCCATCATCCCATTTAGTATCGCTAAAGTTAGCATTGCTAACTTAGGGCTCCGTCACCACATTCATGGTGTATGATACATTATGGCAATCTGCCGTCTTACAACTACTCTGCAAATTGCTGTGGATGTTGGACAGTAATACAGCACCCCTCCCAGTAATTGTTTGTAAATGTCTCTTGCTGCGTTTATGAAAAAAGAGCAATTCAGAGTTACCAGTATTACCACCAGCTTTACCCCATTTGTTTCAGCTACATTCTACATATGGGGGGATTACAAATCAGGGGGATTTCAGGCTATTTTCCCACTTCTTGGAGAGACCAATATTGAGGTCATAGGGAACTTTCTGTGGTGTGAGAATGCTCCCCATTGTTTTTGTGTGAATAACATGTGGGGCTCTGTGTTTCTGCGTAGAATCCTGCATGTTACCTGAAACTTTCAGCTGCTTTCAGCAGAGGGAGCCTGAGGGTGAAACCTAAGGGCAGATTTACAAGCCCCTTGCGCCACTTTTGCATCATTTTTTCCCATGTAAAAAATGACGCACAAGTGGCGCAAGGGGCTTGTAAATCTGCCCCCTAGAACCTTGTTATCCCATGGGGGTGGTAACTCCAATTAGTGCACCCACTGAGATTACAAGGGGCTCTGAAAATAAGGCCTGCACTGTGTTAATGGCTGCCAATGGTATTATTGCTGTAGCCGCTTCTACTTCATTTATCGATTGGGTTCTAAATCTGTAATCAGGTTATTTATTTCACTTGTTCATGAAAAATAATACAGTTGTATCCTAATCCCAGGCCTGGTCTGTACAAAAGTGTTTTGTAGTCACAAAGTCTGCGATTCACAAAGTCATTGAGTTTATTGCATTGAAATACCTCTTTACTATTTACAAAATCCTTTTTATGAGTCAGAAAAGCCTTTGCGGCTTGTGAAAGGGCTTTTGCGACTCTTTCTAAATGGCAAATTGAAACCCTCATTAAAGGAGTGTTGTCCCCCTCCCATGTGCAATTCGGTGAGAAAGTAATCAGTGGTTTGAGGATGCCATTGTGGTTGCAAACCATTGATCGTGGTGTGGTATCTTATTACTGAAGACAAAACTGTTCCTGTGGGATATTTACCCCCTATGGGAATCAAGATGAGCTAAGGAACACAGTGGAACTCAAAAACGCTCCTTCATAAGTCAATACCACACTCAAAATAGCACTAAGAAACACAGGACAAATATTTTAAATGTTTATTTCTAGAACCCAAGTCTAGTGCATAACATGTGAGCAGTAAACACAGAGAATGAGAAAATAGGTATGGTCAGCAAAAACAATATGACATTTCCTAACACAGTTAGCAAGTTCTTACCATCCTAACAACCTATCACTACTTCTAAGTGCTATGCAAAAATATAGCGCCTTATTATGTCTATGGCAATCCATCGGCACCACCGCATCAATGGTCCGAAGGCCTTATTATTATGACTTAGGCAGTCGGAAAGCACTAGCACCACCGCAGCCACCAGGAATCAGAGATCCCTGGCAGTGTTGTGGCAATCTTGAGGCTGCAGTATGCTCGGCAGAAACATTACGAGTTTCCTCTCTGCCACAGTTTTCATGGTGGTGAGCCCACCATGAAAAGTGTGGCGTAGAGGTAACAAAGTGGCCTCTGCACCAGGGGATGCATACAGGGGGGCACATGGTGTCCCCCTCTGGCTGCATAGACCCCCGGTTTCAGCAGGGCAAGGACTTGTCATTCCATGCCCTACCTTCAATGGCATTTCCATTGCAGTGCCTGTCACAGCTCTCCCATGAGCCTTTAAACAGGGATCGCCGTGGGCCAGCCACCGCAGGACTGCCGGACCTGGATTCCAGTCAGAATCCAGTGGTCAGTCTAATTATGGCTTTGGCGGTGCAGGAGCAGGGTGCTGGCATGGTTGCTGCTGCGTCGCGCAGAAAACATTTAAGCATGCTTCTTTAACCAACTTTTGTGCCCATGTAGATGCCAACAATTTGTCACATCCATGGCAAGTGGGTTTCTCGCATGCTTGTAGTACTGAGATGGTGTTTTACCAAAATATTGAGTTAAAAATATTGACTTACCATAATATTGTTGCCTTTATATTGTGATATCCAAACTATTGTCATCTGGTATATAAAAGTTAGGAACATCGTGGCTGATTGTGATGCCAGTCAGACCAGCTTACGCGGTCCTGTCAGAGGCAGTCAGACCATTGATGGGCCTTTCAGAAGCGGTCGGTCCGATTGCCGAAATACGATGCATGTATCGTGCACTCTGACCAAATACTAAAAGACTGCTTTTCTCTGACCACTGAGATCGGGATCAGAGATAAACTGCATCCATAGAGATGTACATGGATTTCTGACCGCCATCCGGATTACGATGTGGGTTTCCGATGACCCAACCGTGGCGGTCAGACCGGAGGAAAAGGGGAAAATGCTCAGCCGATTCCTCTAATCCCTGGCGACTCCATGTGGATCCCTTCCTCCAGGTCCCCACTACACTTCAGCAGCTGCACCCTGAAGTAGATGGTCCTGTGGGCAGTGGAATCCAGGTAAGTCCTCATGTGGCATGTATTCCCATTGACTTGACTGTGCACATATCATCACACTCCAGGAATGGGGTACATGGCACACAAGGCATGTCCCCACATGTGTGATGCATAAATGTACAACTGCACATGTCCTATCATCTGTACCCATTTTCAGTAACATGTCCTAGGAGTAGGGCAGCGCCAACGATGACACCTCTGCAGTAGCAGTGGTTGTATCATAATATGATGGGTTGAGCTTTCCCGTCCTTGGTGGTCGGAATTGGACCACAGTTGCGGCGGTCGGACGGGCAGTCCGACAGGCATTGTAATCAGGCCCATCGTTTTGTTTTAATGTTGTAGTTAATATTGTTGTTAAAAATATCATTGCATATAATGTAAATGTAATATTGTTTTTTTCAATATTATTGTTGTATTGTAAATGTTACATGTTGAAATACAATTTGTTTTGTTATTTTTTATATAATTTCTTAATATTATTATTTTTTGATTCATTCTTTCATAAGGCTTTAACGATTAAGGAGATACTTTTTTCTATATTTTTAAAAACAATTGTAAGAAATATGTTGGAAATATTTTTGATTTTATATTTAGTTTTTGTTCTTTTTTTTAAATGTAGATTTAAATACAATCATTTTGTATTTTACTTTCTTTTGATTAAAAAGTGTTTCAGGAAAATAATATTCAGCTAAAAGGTTGATATTGTGTTTAGTAAATGTAGTTTTTTGAAATTTTTAAATGTTTAATATTTAAAATCTATAAAATTAAAGAATATTTATAAGTTATCTAAAATAGTTAAATAATATTGCATAATTTACATTAAATTACATTTTAAACATTAATTTATATTCTGTCATATTTTACCTAATTTTTGTTTCTTTTGAAATTTGAAAACAAAATTGCACATTTATTTTTTATGCATTTATAATTAAATGTACACAGTTTTAAAATATTGTGTTATTTGAGCGATAATAGTATTTAAAACCCCAATAAAGTGCAACCCTTTCCCCAGAGTAGCTTAGACTGAGTGGGAATAGTAAATATAACCCCATTAATGTCCCACACTTTCCCCAATGTAGCTTAAATTGGAGTGGGAATACTAAATCTATCCCCTCATTGGCCAACATCTTCCTCAATGTAGCTTAGATTAGAGTCGGAATAGTAAATCTACCCCCTTTAATGTCCATTACTTTACCCGATGTAGCTTAAAGTGGAGCGAGAATAGTAAATCCAACCCCTTCATTGACTAAAACTTTCCACAATATAGCTTAGATTGGAGTGGAAATAGTAACCAAAAGTCATCAATGCCCAGCGCCTTCCTCAATGTAGCTTATATTGAAGTGGGAACAATAAGTCTAATTTCTTTATTGCCTAACACGTTTCCCAATGTAGGTTGAATTACAGTGGGATTTGCACATCTAACCCCTTCAATGTCCAATGCCTTCTTCAATGTAGCTTACATTGCAGTAGGAATAGTACATCTAACCCCTTCAATGTCCAAAGCTTTCCTCAATGTAGTTTAGATTAGAGCAGGAGTAGTAAATATAGCCCTATTAAAATCCAGCATGTTCCTGAATGTAGCTTTAAGTCCAACACTTTTCCCACTGTAGCTTAGATTGGAGTGGGAATAATAAATGTAACACCTTCAGTGTCCAACTTTCTCCCCAATGTAGGTTAGATCGAATGGGAGTATTAAATGTAACCACTTCAATTTTAACACTTTATCCAATTTAGCTTAGATTGGAGTGGGAATAGTAATTCTAACCTCTTTAAAGTCTCAACTCATTTCCTAATCTAGGTTAGATTGGAGTGGAAATAGTAAATCCAAACTACGCAATGGCCAATACAATCCCCAGGCATGGGCACAAAAGACGTGACCAATCATTAATTTGGGGGAATTAAACCATGTTATGAAAATTGCCTAGACGTAAACGCATCAAAAGCATCCTAGCGTATATACTCAAATTAAAAGACAAATAAGGTTGTAACCCTGGTTCGGTCAGGATCAGTTGATTAGCACTGACCATTGATTTCATAATGTTAGAGGAAAATCTACGCATCTCCAGGTGACTAAAACATAGGGACTTTAACTCCTGCCTCGTAATTGAAGTCAAACGGTCAGGTTTATCAAAAAACTCGGGATGACCCGTGTCATACAGGCTTTTTTTGACATACACCAGCCAGGGAATACGTAAAACCCCTTGTAAATTCAAACAGTCGTTTATCACGTCCCGATTGAAACTGGTAGAAATACCATTCCAGACTTTATGCCACAATAGTATTGGCTGTATTTTTATTAAGTCGGACACATATGGTAGTCCCAATTGGAACAGCTAAAAGACATTTTAAAAAACTGTTCTCGATTTTCTGAATAGACTCTACACTTGCATAGCCCCAAATGCCAGCTCCATACAGTGCAGTTGAAATGCATTTGGCCTTGTAAATTGTCAGTAGATCTTTAATGGGACGCTTGCCTAGCTTCCTAGCAAAATTTCAAAGGGCTCCCACGGCTTTAGCAAAGAGCAATTTTCTGGAATTGATAGCTGGAGCCCACGAGCCCCTATATTCAAACACGATACCCAAATAAGAGAAAAACTTGGCAAATTCCAACCTGTTGTGACCAATAAAAATATCACGGCACTTGGTAGAAGGCTTAGTGCACTTCATTGTAAATGTTTTGGCGATATTTACAGTTAGGTCTAAATTAGACATATACGACACAAAACTCGTGACTAGTCTCTGCAGGCCTAGTGGTGTACGAGCTATTAAAACTGCATCACCGGCATATAAAAGTACACCAATAGACCATTTCCCAACAATGGGTAAATCTAGACAATCCCTAGATAGGGTATCCCCCAGGCTATTTATATAGAGGGTAAACAGGAAAGGTGCTAGTACGCACCCATGCCTTACCCCCTTTCTGACAGGGAAGTTATCACTGAGTTCACATGTTCTCCCATAATGAACCCTACCTCGGGCATCAAGGTATGATTGTTTTAAGAAATTAATTAAAGGGGTTTCCACCCCCATGGCCTCCAGTATGCTCCACAACTACTGATGGTTAACAGAATCAAAAGCCGAACTCAGGTCGACAAAACACAGGGTTAGGCTCCCCTTTTTTGCCTGTGTATATTTCCCCAATAGGAGGCATACGTTCAAACTCTGCTCCACAGTGCCAAGCCCTTGGCGAAAGCTGTACTGAAGCTCAGAAATTACACCAGCATTCTCTGCCCACATTTGCAGTCTATTTAAAATAACGCGCCCGGCTACCTTCACTAGAGAATCTAGCAATGAAATAGGTCTGTAACAAGCCGGGTCGTTACGATCGCCCTTCTTAAATATTGGGACAAGAATTGATTCCATCCAGGTCGGAGGGTGACCGCAAGTACAACAAGCCCGTAGGACCAGAGTAAGCAGTGGACCCCACAACAGGGGACAAGATTTAAATAAATCCACAGGTATACTATCTGGTCCCGGGGCTTTTCCGCCCTTACTTGCATTAACGGCCAAGATTACCTCCTCCGTGTTAAAATCAATATCGATTGGGAGGAAGTTAGACAGAGCAGGTCCGGTATCAACACCCTGGGGGGTGTCATCATGATTACAGTATAATCTAGAGAAATGAGACACCCATTGATCCTCACCAATCGAAATTTAAATGCTGGGTAATTTTTGTGTAGCAAGAAACGGAGAGTTCACCGCCCTCCAGAACCCTTTTGTATCCTTGATGGCTGATGCTTGCTTTAGCGCCTGCCATAGGTCATTCCTTAAGACCTCCTTTCGCTCTGTTAGAGACTTTTTATACACCGCCCTGGCCCTTTTGATGGCTTCCTGATGTTTCATGGGCTGGTGTAGGACGGTTATCAAGGCTGCATGCGCCTTACTACACCTATGATCAAACCAGCCTAGCCTATCTATAAAGGATCTTTGAGGCTCTGATCTTAATTTAGTTTGTATGGCCTGTGTAATTTTACAGAAGGAGTTAACGATATTGGAGTCTAAGGCGGTCTCATCAAGACAGACAAAAAAATCTGTCTTACAATTGGTCAAAAGTGACTTAGTTAACTGGAGTGAATCTATCCCTACCCATTTAATAGTGTAGCCATTAACCCTAATGATGGCAATATCTTGTGAGGCCTGTGCAGCCGCGTGTTTTTTAGATAGCACGTTAGCCGGCAAATCCAAAATAACACTCAGTGGATAATGGTCACTAAAAGCAACTGGATACATTTTAAAATTAGATATCCTGCCAGCGTGTCTGTTTGATATTAATAAAAAATCTATGGTCGAGCACAACCCACGGCCATTGAAAGTATGACTAAATGGGGAGGAAGGTTAACAAAGATCATTGGCAAAACCCAAATCCTGGGTAAACTTAATTAAATTTAAAGGATCCCCAAACGGAGTGTGCAGAAAATGGGAGATATCTTTCTCATCGCCAGACAATAAACCACAATTACCGTCTGCTGCATGTGGACAAGGTCCCAGATTAAAGTCACCAACCCACATTATACAGAAATCCTTGTTATTTCCCCTTTGTGCTTTATCCAAGGCCTTCTGTAGCTGACTTAGTTCTACCTCAGATGCCGAGTTAGGTATATTATTGTAAAAATTAACAAGGACAATACAATGTGTGCTATCAATGCTCAACTTCAGAACCTGAAAATAGGTATTAGATTCCGTAAGATCTATCTTGCTCAGATTCATCCTGTGGGATAAATATATACATAAGCCTCCCATGTTCCTCCCATGATTAGAAGGTACGGCTGGCATAAAAAAGATTTGAACCCATTGATGTGATGAACCACGTCCATCCAAGTTTCTTGGAAACATAAGATATCAAAGTTATATATAAAGTCTAACCAGGCGGGATCAACTAGTTTAGTAGCTAGTCCCGCCAGGTTCCAAGAAAGAATATTCATTAGGCTAGCCCTAGGCTCACACTGAGCAACAGACTTAGTACAGACAGCTATATTATTAGTAGCATTGGGTGAAGGGACCAAACCAAAAAATAAAGATGGATGTAACGTGTTCACATTACACAGCTGTGTTCCCTTGGTGATATTACCAACGACGTCACTAGGTGACTTTGCACCAATCGATAACCCCAGTCGGCCATAAGAGTAAGTATCGGAAATAGCAGACCACGGGCTAAGGACGTCATGAACAGGTACCCTTACAACAGAGGGCATAGATTCTGAACTAAAATAATTATATAAAAAAGACACTCTTTGCACTGTGGGGCCAAACAAAGAAATGAGTCAGTCTATATCATCCAAGGATGGCAGGATATCAAATCTATTATGCAAAGGTACCATAAAACATTCATGTGTATTAGAATTATTAGGCCTCTGTCTTCGGGAGGGATTAACATAATTCATTGGGGGATAAAAGAAACCAAGGGCAGTACATTTATGCCATTATTGATAATAAAACTATTACCAAGTCTACGTAGGATCTCCTGTACCAATTTAGGTGATCTAAAAGTAAGGACAATACAATCACCGGGAAGCTTTTTATCACTACCCAGCTTACTCGCCTTGCCATTTTAAACTCACCAAACAAGACCTCTGTAAGCCCAGTTTTTGTTCCGAGCCAACAGAGAGTCTTTTTTCTCAGTCCCTCCCACGTTTCATTAACCGTGAGAGGGAGCTGGGGTGCATTGGCCATAATGATGATATATTGGGTAGCTTTCGGGGGTAGATTCAAACTAATCTCTTCCCTAACTGTAGAGGCTACATAGGAAATGGATATGGGCTGAGTTTCTCTTAAATTATTAAAAGTCAAGGCACCTCTGAGCGAGGTACTACTACAACCCCTAGAACTTTCTGGCACATTATCTACAATATGGACAGGTTCAGTCTGCAAAGTGGGGGCTACTGTAACTTCATCCCATACAAAATGTAGGGGTTTATTAAAAAAATTACTGGGGCTAACTCTCTGGCCTAATCTTAATAGTTCCTCAATAGCAGTAACCCTAATCAACATTTTGTTAAGCGAGGCAGAAACAACATAATTAGATACATCCTTAGATACAGGAACAGTTGATGCGACTGGGGCAGCTATGCCCATACCCTCCACTAGGTTAGATGTAGACTGTAAGATTGAAAATGTATCAATCAATGCGGTTAGTGTGATGTCCATGTGATCCAGACGGCCTTGTAACGGAGAGGGGACTTCAGTCTGCGTATCAACCGAACAGGTACGTGTCATTACATTTTTTACACGCTGAGGCAATTTCTGTTGTTTAGGTTTGGGTTTTTGAGAACCCACTCCCTCTCCCCTCCTTCGTTTCGCTAGTTGTTCCTTTATTTTATCCTCGTCACTGGTCTTAGAGATCCGAGTTCTCATGCCCATGCCAGGCCCTTGCGGGGTAACTACCACCGGAGCCGGTACAAGTGCGGAGGCAAGTGAGTAGTCCACCCGGTCATGAGAAATGGGAGACGATTGAGTATGAGGGGTTTCACACTGCGTAATATGTTCTAAAGAAGAGCGCCGCAGAGTTAGTGGGTCAAGAGAAAGGCACCTCTCAGTTAGTTGTATCCCGTGATTAAGCATCGATTCTGCCCTAACAATGAAGGCGTCTAGGGTCCCCGCCACTCCCTTTCACTTACTCATTATTGAAACCCGATGTTATTGACAGCACAAGCATGAAGGCAGTGAGCAAAAGAATATTAACATGTCACAATGCCAGCAATAGTACACGTTAGATCAGGCCGATACCCCAAATATCAGATGTTAGAGGGCTTGCCCAGCCCTGCCTCTTCCGGGCAAGGAGCCCGCGCTGTCTTTTAAAGAGCCTCCAGGCGCTAAAGGCTGATGGGAGCGGCAACGGCCGCGATGCTGGCTGGGACAGATAGTCCTGTGTCCCCCTCTGGCCGGAACAAAGAGACAAGTGCAGGCAGTGAAATTGGGCTTCTCTCAAAACACACTTCTGTGAATCCCCGTGTTTAATGACAGAGCAGAAGTATTTACCCTTTAGTTATAAAATGAAATTGCACGTTCAGAGGCACGATAGTGCACAGTGTACCGTGCAACTCACCCGCACCACGTCAAAGCGGAACCTGATAGGTACAACTATGAACTGTGCATCCTGCAGGACGCCAGCATTGTGCCAAAGAGTGGAGTGAGTGTTCATTGGGCATAGTCAAGCAGTGCACCCTGCAGAGTTTCCTACACTGGGCCGCAGGGGATGGGGAGATGCACAATCATGCACAGTGCACACTCAAGAGCAAATGCACTAGGCCCTGGTGTGTGATCTTCAAAGCAAAGTCTGGTTCCGATTGCCCTGCTGCCTGGGAAACCGGGGTTACCTTGAAGCTGCTGATCCAGGCTCAGAGGTGCTGCTAGGGGAAGGAAGGTGCAGACAGGCGGCAGGGGCCATGCGGGTCAGGGCTCCTTCGGGGCGGGCTACGGCTCCCGACACGGGTCCCCTCAGGCTGCTGCAGCGCTGTGTAGGCCTCTGTCCAGCCCTGGCTCCTTCCTGTTACTCCAAGTATCCTACGGGTCTCATCAGAGGCAGCTACCAGCTCCCATCACAGGAAACGACCTAGCAACGACACTGACGTCACGTAACTCACACGTCTCTTCAGGCTCCTAAAGAAATGTTAACCAATCCCAAACTGCAACAAAGAACTTCTGAAACATTCACAAAGAAATGCAACAATTGCATACATTGCAATAACATAATTACTGGGAACTCCATTACACATCCAATGACGGTAACACCAGTGAAACTCTGGCATTCAGCAGACTGTAACTCAACATTTGTAATTTACTGCATTAAATGCCCTTGTGGCTTAATGTAGATAGGAAAAACTGAACAGAAAACTAAAATCAAAATAACAGAACATAAAAGCATGATAGGAAACCAAAACACTAACTCGAACCTTGTGGTACACTGGTTAGAAAACAAACACAATATTGCCCAACTGAGGTTCCTCCTTTTTGAAACAATATCAATCAGTCCTGATAAAAATAACTACAAATTATTATCCCAGAGGAAAATTTGGTGGATCAAAAAATGTAATACAATGACCCCCTTGTGTTTGAATGATAAAATTGATATGATCTGTTTTTTATAGCTTTATGTCTGATATATGGAGAAAAACATCATTCTGACCTTGCCATTGTACAATACTCAAAGCAGCACTCCGATTATTTGATAGATGACTCATATTTTGGGACTTGAGCATTACATGATGCATTATTCACAGAAATGAATGTTATATTTGATTTTATCTGAAAATCACAGAATGAAAAACTATAACTGTTTTTGATTCAATTGACCAATCCAACACTAAGCATGTGCCATGAATTTCCTTATTTTTCTTTTTCACTTTCTTGACCTGTAACAGGGAGTATTGCATGGCAGTCCACTTTGTGGTATGAGGGCAACTATAACTCTCATTTTCAAATCTTGACTCTGTACATTCCTGTCTTCAAGAATACACCATTCCATCACTTGGCCCTTCAGTCTAGTTTTTGATCAGTAGAGCATATTTTTAAAATATGCATTCCGCGGTCCGTTACCACATTTATTCACATTAAACAGTAGTGTGCATATCAAAGTTTTACATCGTACATGTAGTATTGTTGTCAATTACTTTGAATCACTAGACTAGTAACATAGTCTATACATCTAGTGCACTTTAAATATGGGGACCATGTTTTGATGGAGGCGGTATCATTTTTCAAGAATAGTCCTGTTTTTATCTTCATTTGTTCTTGCCATCGCAGTTCCCCGTTCAAACACTGCAAACTACTGAACACGCAACGGTCTGAGCATACATACATGCTATACATGTCAAGGTCAGATGTCTCTACATACAACATCTAGCACTCGCAGTTTGTTTTATAACTGCACGCATTAGCCATAGTCATTTATTTTTTGTGCAGAGACAGTGCAAACGTATTCATGTGCACTTAACGGCCTCAGGATATAACGACTTTTCCTAGTGGAAAGAAATTAAAGGTACCTCCAACTTAAGCATTTTACATCACTTATGCTATTTATTCTCTTTTACTAACAGCTATTTTTGAATATTGCTCACCTTGCAGGCCACGTTCTCGCCTATAAATATTTGAGAAGAATTTTCAATAGTTCATACAGTTTCATTATTACGAGTAACTGGTCATTTTGCTATCATCACAGGTGAGTCTTCGGTATGATTGATCCGCTTGTATCACTATCACTCTGGGAGCATTGTCGAAGTTGGTGAATTCCTTTTGATCTTTTTATCTTTCTTCTTAATCAATGCTTTCGCAATTTTTCCCATTCATTAGGTGATGGCACTATCCTCAATCTCTGGCTTGAATACTAAAAAACACTCCGTCGGACAGGTTCAGGATTAGCTCACAGTTCTGATTAACAAACCTAGATACCGATCAGTGAGCACTCTTTTTTACATCTTTACATACCATTTCAAACACAGATATTGAATGTACAAGAGCACTTCCTCTCTGTATACAACGGTATAGTTAAATAAAAAGAAATTATTGATGATGTTCATAGTGGCCCCTGAAGAAGGGATCTCCTTCCCGAAATGATTTGGGCATCCACGACAATTTTCTTGAAAGAACATCAATTTTGTTATATAGGCTAATCTGTAATGTTATTTTCAGCACAACTTATATGGAGTTAATAATATGAAAATATGTTTTATGAAACATTGTTTTGTGAAAGATTGTTTCATAAGTGTGGAAAGCTATCCACAACAATAAATATTACAGTGTGACTGACCCTGACAATGTTTTCACTGAATGAACATAACAAAACACTTGCAAATTTTGTTGAATGAACTCTCAAGCTGTGTGGCCAGGTTACAAGTAATTTTGCACACTTTTCATGATTATAATTGTAATGTGACTGCCACCATGGTGGTCGCCTATATTTGCATTGTGGCGGGTGCTTCTGGCTGCAGCACCCACCGCAATGCAAAATAGGGACACCGGACATATCCCTGCACTCCATGGCAGGTACCATGCGGTTCCTGCCACATGGTCCAGGGATATGCAGGGGGCACTATTGGTGCCCCCCAGTGCCCATATCGGAGGGCCAAAGGACAGTGGGCATGCCACGGGACCCTAAACTCCCTTTCCACCTGCCTTTTCATGGTGGGTTACCTGCCATGAAAAAGGCAGTTGGAAAAGATATCTTTATCCCTTTGGCATTGCCCAGTAGGCACCGCTACCGTTGTAGGGATATGATTCCCCTCCGACAGTCCAACGGGCTGCTTGAGCCTGACGGAACAGTGACGGTCAGTCTTTTTGACCGGCAACAAAACACCGCCATTGTAATATGGCGGTCGCGAAACCTGCTTACGATGACGGTGAGACCACCACCGACAGGCTGTCGGTGGCAGTATCACCACCATCATAATCAGGCCCTTAGAGATGATGGACATCAACATCGAAACTATAAGATATATATATATATATATATTTTTTCCTCTTGGGAAAGAGTTTATTTGTTGAAAAGTAATTTCTCTAATCGTAATAGTTGGTTACATACTTTATTTTTCCTACTAATTGTTTAGGTGTTGTGTTTTTAAGAACTCTCATTTGTTTGGCTCCTGTGCAATAATGTATTTATTAGTATTTATTTGAGTAATTTTTACATTTCATTTCTGACTAGATTTTGTTCTTTATAAATTATATATTTTAGATTGATTAATAAATGATATTAAAATAATATTTATAAATACATTAGTTTGGTATGTTTATGTTATTTACAATTGTATTTTTGTTTTAGTTGATATAATTTACTTTTTGAGTTGTGTCCTTACTATGTACTTTGCATTGCAGTATTTCATACATTTCTTTGGTTTGTTTTGATAATTTAGGTTTTAATTGGGTTATAGATTGTTCTATTTTTGTTTGTTGATAACTTTGTTCTTTTTTTTTTATATTTCAAGGAACTGTATAGGGTGGATTCAGCCTATCGTGCCTTGGAAAGCATGTTACCACCTTTCCACCACATTATTTATTTTGACATGTTGTGACATAGGTCTACCATATACATTCAACCATAGGATATGACATTTTGGTCGGGTCTGAGATCGAAATGTGCAGTCTGCCAACCGATGTATCTTCAAAATAGTCAATTAGGGGATTAAGTTTGTGTCTGTTTTCTTATTGGTAGTCTGATTCTATTAGGAGGTTTTAGTGGTTTCCTTTTTCTGTTACTGAGACGAATGCTAGAGCTAGTCATTTATTTATTTTTTAAAATATTTTGTATTAGGTTTCCAATTATACCAACAACATGCTACTTCAATAATACAGCAGCTTATCCAGAATATTGTAGTGTATGCTGTTCCTTATCAAACTCATCCCCCTCCTCCCACCGGTGCGCCTTAAAGTATATACAGTATAATCAGTTACAGAGTTCCCGGAGCAGTTTAACAACATTGTTTGGCAGGGTCAGTACTGTACTAGAGGTTGCGATATCATATACAATAACTGTCGCAATTATCCCATAGCAAGTTGGTCAATCTATTCAATCATGTGATCTGGGGTTCCCTGAACCTCTTCAAGCAAGTCCCCTTCCGAATCCGTGTCCGGTGTCTGAAGTGCTACCACTAAGGCCTCCCATGCCCTAGCTGTCTCATACGCTTTGTCGTTATTCATACGTAAAGCTTGTTGCAATCTAAGTATGCCCTCACTCCGTGCCCATTTGAGCAATTCTGCCCGCCATCTCCCCCCCCTAGGACTCTGGCGTGACTTCCAATGCATAGAAAGTTCCTGCTTAGCCAATACCAGCCCCAAGTCTAAGAATTTACTAGTCACTTTCGTTCTGGCAGTGTGCGGAAATCAATGAAGTAGGCAAGTACCCGACTCTAGTTCTACCGTCCTTTCAGTAAAAGTATTCAAGATGTCCAACACCTCCTCCCAATAGGTTCCCAACTTCGTGCATCACCACATCATGTGCAGGAAGTCTGCTCCCTCTAGATCAAAGCGCGGGGATTGAGCCGCCGCCGTTTCGAAATACTGATTAAGCTTTGCGGGTGTTAAATACGCTCTGTGCAGAACATAAAACTGTATCAATTGAAACCGGGCGTTTCTCGTACTTTTCCATGCTCTCTTAACCAGTTGAGCTCATGTCTTCTCAGGGATTTCCCTGCCAAGATCCGCTTCCCATTTCCCCTGCAGTGCTCGCAATGGTTCCAAATTAGCATTCAACGGTATAAACACGTTATAGCCTTAAAGGTCCCCGCATATTGGCACGCCATTGAGGTTCGGGGCTCTGACAATCCCGCCCTCCAATATTGTTGGATTGCGGCAATAAGCGCTGAATGCAACAAGTAGTCTCCTCGTGGAAGGTCATACCTATGCTGTAAGTCCTGGAAGGACAACAAGATCTCATTCTCGTATAAATTCCCCAGCACCTGTATCCCCAGGATCTCCAAATTTGCCAGCGCCATCCAGTCCCCTCCATGAGGGAGTGCAGTAAACATCCCCAGCGGTATCTCCATAGGCAGAGTACGTTGTGCAGAAAAGCTGCCCTCTCCAACGGCACTGTAACGCTCGGCTTTCACCTCTGTCTATATGGGTTTCCTGGTGAAAAGCTATCTGCACCCCTCTACGTACCAGGTAAGCATGGATCTTGTGGCGCCTCACCATCGTATGCATCCCCCGTACATTCCAAGTAATACATTTCAGCTCAGGTACAGACCGCATTATGGAGTTTGCTATTGTATCGTAACTGCCCTCCCCGCATTGGCGCACCGGTAATATGAACTTCCCCCAACAACCCCCCAACTAACCCCCCAATCCCCCCACCACCCCTCCCCAGAACAGGCTCCAAATGGCTAGTACCCATCCAAACAGTCCACTAAAAGTCCCTCTGGTAACTACCAGAGATTCGCTCTACTAGCGAAACAAGGGGGGGGAAGTCCAGCACCAAGAGGACCTGGCCCGCTACTTCATCGCACCCCTTCGCCAGCCCCCATTATAAAATAAACTCCACCCCCCAGAAAGGACCCCCCCAACAAGCGAGGACCCAAGTGTCTTGAGCAAACTGTCAGGCCCCACAACTCAGGCAGCGCTCTCCCATGTCTGCCCTTAAACGACCACCACCTGTGCCGCCCAGCCCCTCTTACTAGCTGTAACATTAGGTCAAGCGTCCACAATCTTATCCGCTGTTATCGGAGTAATGTGCGGTATAGTAACACTCCCCACATCAGATCCATCTGAGTCGGATCCCTCCGAGCCCTTTTCAGAGTCTGTCAGCCTCAGCATCGCCGTGTCGCTTGCCTGAGATACCCCCGCCACTACCTGCAGTCCCGCCAGTCTCTCTTGCTCCGTTTGAGTAGCAGTGGGCCTCTGTGCTGCGGTGTGTCGTCTCCTGGAGCGCCGCTCGCGGCGTGGTCGAGGTGAATCCGCCCTCTGTCCGCCAGTGCGTCCTGCAGCACCCCTTCCCCACCCGGTAAGATTCCAGCCAACTCCATGCTTCATCGGGGTCATTATGAAATATCGTGTTGCCATCCAACGATATTCGCAGCCTTGCCGGGACCATCAGAGAATATTGGATGCCTTTGTCCCGGAGGGCCTTCTTGACCGCCAGGAACGAAGCTCGATGGCGCTGCACCTCAAGAGTGTCATCCGGAAATAGTGTCACATTGCTATTGTCCACCTTATATGGGCCAGACATACGTGCCTTGTGCAGCAAGAGGTCTCTATCTTTATAATGGAGCAATCGGGCCACCACCGGCCTGGGTGGTCTCCCAGGCGCTAGCGGGCAGGCAGGAACCCTGTGTGCGTGCTCCAAAGTATAAAACGGAGTCAGACCTTCTGGAGCCACCTCGGTGCGTAACCATTTTTCCAGATAGTCAATCAAACTGTCCCCTTCAATTCCCTCCGGCAGACCCACCACTTGTACGTTATTTCGTCCTACGGCATCTGCAGCTCTCTTCTCCAGTACTTGGATCCTACACAGCACATCACTCATTTGAACATCTAGTACTTTCTGCGACGGCTCCAGGATCTCCAGAATCAACTCCGCTTGTTTCACCCAGTCCACCAGCTTTGCGTGGTCAGCTCGCAGGAGACCCAGCCCCAGTGACACCTGAGCAATGTCCTGCTGAAGTGCCTCCTTCGTGTCAGTTGTCGCTTGGAGAATCTGATCCACCTGTTGCTGCATCATCCCCTCAGGAGGCAAATCGGCTAACCCCCGCACTCTCTGCTCCGCCAAGTCGCCGTCCGGCCCCGGGTGAGCTCCTCCCTGTTTGCCTCGCGGCTTTCCCATGGCAGTATAGCTGTCGAGTCCCTAGGCCCCTCAGTTCGCTTCACCTACGGTGCAGAAATGCTGGCCCCCTCTGGCGATCAGGCCGTGAGTCCAGCGATGTGTCAGTCCCTTCCAATCACCGCACTCCCAAAAGCGCCGTCCGCACCACCATCACCAGCAGGGGCCACTATGTCGGAGACGGCAATCCGGCTACACGACCAGTTCTGTAGTTCAGATGATCTATTGTGGGAGCAGCAATGGAGGATCACCAAAGATCTACCAGCAGGGCACGCCAAGAGAAGACCCCACTCCACCTCCGCAATCTTAGGGGATGTCACAACAATCCTTCATGACGCCGCCACAGTGGTTCCGTTCTCCCTCCTCACTGATATTCAGGTGGCCGCATCAGCGGCACGGGTCTGACCACCACTACACAACCAGAACCAGGCCAGATGAGGTCCCAACACAGATGGAGCGGCCAAGTGCAGATTTATGGTCCTGCCAACCAAATTTACAGCAACACCGTGAGATTATCCGACCTCGGAATTGTCTCTAACCCGGTAGATCTGCTCCTCTTTAAAGAGCGATGAGATGTGATTGGACAACTTATTACACACCCAAAGTTGTCTCGATTTCAGCTGGGGCCAAAGATGCGGAGGTCATCTGAAACTGTCTAGATCCTTCCCGAAAGGCTTCTCCACAACAACCCGGTTCCATCCGTCGGTGCTCATGCAGGTCAGCGTGTGGAGAAGCGGAGTGAATATTCGCCAGAAATCGTTACAGTCGGTCCCAAAGGCGTCTCTCAGTGCATCACTGCGGACAAAGTGTATTTGACTACCACAGAACACGTCCAGGATCAACCGCTCATGAAACTTCAGGACTGTAACCAGGATCCCCCCACGGCGCCGCTAGAGTAGTATTAGGAAGCTCTACCTTCTGCAGAGGGAAAGCGGTCACTGAATGTCCTTACTGGGTGATGAGAACTAATGTCCAGAAAGTTCCTGCTAATTCTATCGAGCAGCACATCTGGCAGGAGGAAGGGAACTTCCCTGTGTATTAGTTTCCCAGCAACATCTGCAGGTTCTGGGCCCTCAAGAGGAAAACTCCGGGTGAAAATGTGAATTAAAGCATCTTCAACGTGGAAAGGTTTTTCTTGGCCTCTGTAGCCGGTGCATTTATATTCAGTGTAATCTGGATTGAAGGGCTGCACATTGCTTAGAATAAATCCAGAGCGGGCTGCCATGGTAGCCACCTGTCAACTGCTATGCCATTCACTGATGGGATGGTCTGCTGGGATCCCACCCTGTCCCCTGCACAAAAATACAAGGACTTCACCATCATCTGTCAGGACCTCTGCACAGCTTCTGAAAAACTTCTCAAGAAGTTCTCTATTTTTTCTCACGCCAGTCTTTTTCCCATAGTGTGGAAAGTTGAAAGTAATTTGATCAAATCGACTCTTGGCAGTGGCAAAAAAAAATCCTTAAGTTTGGTGCAGTCCACCTCGTCATTCAGCGCCAGTATGGGATTAGGAGTTCCCCCAGTGCAGACCACCACGTCCGCCCCCAGTCCTCAGCCGCAAACGTCCCTCGCTGCCCTCGCTGTGAAGTACGCCTGCAAGTCCCGCTGCTCCACTCGAATCCGTACCAGTGGCGGTGGGCTCCGGGTCCCCACCGCCACAGCCCTTCACACCACCACCAGGTACCTTAAAAAGCATTGGTGGGCCGCTTCCAGAGTCTCCGCTGCAGGGTCTCAGATCAGTAAAGGGCAGACAACAATCCGCATCGCACCAACCAGGTCCGTGGTCGCCACAGTACGTCTCCGGCGGCGCTACGCAGCAGGCTGGCCACCATCTTGCCCAAACGCCGCTCCAGCTTCCTCCTCTCCGGTATGCACCAACTTCGGTAGCAGGCAGCAGGATACTTGTCGACACCACTGCTGGTCCCCAACTTTAGGGGGGTTCCCTCCCCAGGGTTGCCGGTATCCCAACCGGCGTATAAACAGGATAATCAGCCAGGCCGGCACGGAGCTCTCAGCTCACGCGACCGCCCTCATCGGTGTCCAAGCCACGCCCCCCATGTTAGAGCTATTCATTTAAAAAAAAAAAAAAAATTGTCGCCAAATTGGGTATTTGTTGAGCACTCAACAGTTCGTGTACATTTATGGAGGTACCTCCATATACTCTGGTTAAAAAGGTATTAACAGTCCTGTATAGCTGTATGTGTATATATTTAAAATGCATCTAATCCTTGCTTATATGAAGTCAATGATTATTTTTGGGTGATAGATGTTGCTACTTTTGGATTTTATTTGAGTTACTTGTTTGTGGCATGGTGCACTTTGCTAGGCAATAATCTTTATACTAAAGATATGTTTGTGTTATGTTATACACTGTGGATTCTGTACTTTTGAGTGAATGACGAAGGTCATAAATTAAAAATTATTGCTTTATGTTAATCTTAGCAGGTTGATTTCAGTAGCATAACATTGTTAGTGTTGTAATACCTAATAACGATTTCCTTGCTCTGTGTTGTGGTTAAATTATCAGGTTTAATTATGTCTTCAAATTGATTTAGGGGCAGCACGGGATTCAGTGGGGCTTTTCTGGTTCTGGCTATGAGGCTTTTCATGTTTGGGATACCTAAGAGTTGTCCTCATTATAGTAAGGAATGTTTGGTATGATATGTTTTATTATAGTTCCTGTAGGGGAACTGGTGCTGCCTTTCTTAAGGGCTTGTAACACTTTTCTCACTTCAATTTCTGCTGCATTTGGCAGGATAATATGCTTTTTAACATCTGGTACAAAATATTATTTCTAGTCGAAGCGCTATTGTAACATGCATTGGAATCATACTTTGTATGTTTTCAATGCACACTTTCTGTGTTCGTTCTCTCTTGACTGTGAGTATATCCGACGTGGGTCAGTAACAGTTTTCCTTACGAGATTTGATGTAAGTGGATCATTACTTCTTTGGGTTTTAGAATTCTATAGTATTTATATGTGTGTAATAACTATATTTTTGTAGCATTAATGTTTAAATGTGAATACCATTTTTTATATTTTATACCTACAGATTTGATGTAGTTTTATATTGGGAAGATTTTGGTTGAGGTCTTCATTTTTGTTGGAATGTTATGGGACAGGTGCTTGAATTTTGCCGGTTTAAAAACACATTTGCTTGTATTTACTTTTATTTTTGAACTATACAGTGTCTTGGGTTGTTTTATGTTAATTTATACTTACTTGTCAAAGTTTGTGTGTCGAGTTTAGACAGATGGTATTACTATTATTGTCATCTAATTTTTGGTTTTGCTCCACTGGTGTTTGCTATACTATTGAAATACAAGTAGAAAGCATTTTATTGATTTTTAGGTTTAATTAATTTCAAAGTATGACTGTTGGTGTTATTTGGTTATAATTCATTAAGTTTAAACGATTACTCTTTAGAGTTAACTTTATTTTTTAGGAGTAGATTTTTCTGTGTAGAATCAGGCAGAGTTCCTCTTTCCTGAAGTGTTGGTATTTTTGCTATAAATGAATGTACAATTTCTGTGTCCTTTTTATAGCTGTTATTTATTTAGTAACGTATTGTATTGCCTAGTTTAATTTCATTGTTTTTCTTTATATTTGAATTTGTTATTCCTTTAAATCCGAATTATCGTTTTATAAAATTTTTATATAGGTTTTGTATTGATTGGTTACATTTTATCATTTTATGTTAAGGTTGGTTTAATGGTATTTTGTTGTCATTTAGTTTAATGTTATTTAGATTTATTTTATTTTAAAATTTACAAATAATTTATTTTATTTTTATATGGTTTTATTTTTTGTCCTCATGTCAGCATGGCATATTACAGGTCAAGGACCATTTCCTGGCGCCCTTATATCGTGTGGACCCTTGCCTTTTCTCAGCCAAACCCTTAAAGAAGGTTCTTTCATCACGAAGGATAGACACCTCCCCCATATTCTGCTGTAATCATAGGACTCAGAAAAAAAAGGGGGGGCATCCCCACTATGCTAGCTCAACCAATCAGCAAAAACCAGCCACTGATCCCTAGATCGTGGTAGAGTACCATCTATAGCTGTTTTGCAAGTCCATCTGGTCTCTGCCAACCAGTCATTTGGGTGTGGTGGTACAGAGTCTGTCCAATGTTTGCAGATCTCTATTCTGGCCAGCAATAACAGGTAAAAACAGCAGCCCCCTAAGTTTACTGTCAAGCGTTGTTTCCAAATCACAACTCACCCCGAAGAGCACAAGTGTCTCTGTCAATGCTAGTGGTATCTTCAGGATGTCGCAGATAGTGGATTCCACCACCTTCCAATATTGCTCTATTTCGGGGCATGTACAAAAATGTGTGCATCATTATCTTTTGGCATCTTACATCTATTACAACTAGGGATCGGTTGAAATACAAATGTAACTATTTTTTGTGGTGTCCAGTATAGTCTATTTATTGTAAAAAAAATGATGCCTTTTGAAATTTGCCGGTATAACTAAAGAGTTTAACATTTTTAGAGAGCTCTTCCAAAGCATTTGCAGATCCTCTTCCTGAAGTACATCCTGCCAAATGGCATATGGGGGATCTAATTTCCTTTCTTCCGCATCCATCAATTGCACATACCACTTAGAGACTTCTTTGTTCTTTGTCTTGTGTCTTGAATGTCATTCTCAAAGTCCCATAGCGACCCTATCTCTCGGATCACTGTAGAAAGCCTTGAAGTTAGCTGTATAAATTTAAATTTCAACAATCTGTTTTTATTTTTGTCTTTCAATACTTCCCAGGGGACCAGTTTGCCTTCAAATAGGATTTTGCCCCACTTAATCAACCCGGCTTGCTTCAGTGGTGACGCCAAACCATCTTTTAGGCATTCCGGTGTACCGGGAGAGTCTCAGATAGGGGCAAATTCCGAATAGTAACCAATATTTAGCATCTTCCTCATAGTAAACCATAAATTTAAGGATGCCATTAAAACTTTTAATCTTACTTTTTAAAAACATTTCTGAGCCCCAAACTTATATAAAAAGCTGTCACAAACTTCTTTGTCATTTCCTGTAATATTAAGCCCCAGGTTGTGGAGTCGGGGTCCCCTACAAGCATTCAAAAATGTTTAAATTGGAATGCCATGCAGTATATCTTGAGATCTGGCAGGGCTCCTCCCCCATGAGCCGTCTTCTTAGCTTCTTCCATGAAAGACGTATTCCTTGAGAGGCCCATATGAAGCTAGATATTTTGCCTTGTATTTTACTTATCATTTCTTTAGGGAATTTTAGCGGGATGCAGTTAAATATATATGTTAATTTGGGGAGTATGGACATTTTAATTAAGTTCACCCTCCCATCAATCAATCGATCAACTTGTGAAGCGCGCTACTTACCCGTGAGGGTCTCAAGGCGCTGAGGGGGGGGGGGTGCTGCTACTGCTCGAAGAGCCAGGTCTTGAGGAGCCTTCTGAAGGTGAGCAGGTCTTGGGTCTGCCGCAGATGGGTGGGGAGGGTGTTCCTGGTCTTGGCGGTGAGGAAGGAGAAGGATCTGCCACCGGAGGTAGTACGTTGGGTGCGCGGGACGGTGGCAAGGGCGAGGCTGGCAAAGCGTAGCTGGCGGGCGGGGGTGTAGAAGTTGAGTCTGTTGTTCAGGTAGGCTGGTCCGGTGTTTTGGAGTGCTTTGTGTGCTTGGGTGAGGAGCTTGAAGGTGATCCTCTTCCTGACGGGGAGCCAGTGCAGGTCTTTTAGGTGGGAGGTGATGTGGGTGCGGTGGGGGACATTGAGGATCAATCGGGCGGAGGCGTTTTGGATGCATTGTAGTCATTGCAGGTGCTTGGCCGGGATTCCTGTGTAGAGTGCGTTGCCGTAGTCTAGCCTGCTGCTTACGAGGGCTTGGGTCACTTTTCTTCTTGTTTTGGTTGGGATCCACTTGTAGATCCTGTGAAGCATGCGGAGGGTGTTGTAGCAGGAGGAGGAGATGGCGTTGACCTGCTTAGACATGCAGAGGGAGGAGTCGAGGATGAATCCTAGGTTGCATGTGTGGTTCGTGGGAGTTGGAGCTGTTCCCAGTGTGGTCAGCCACCAGGAGTCGTCCCACACCGAGGGGGTGGGGCCAAGGATGAGGACCTCCGTCTTGTCCGAGTTCAGTTTCAGACAGCTGCTCCTCATCTACTCGGCGACGGCCTTCATTCCCTCGTGAAGGTTTGTTTTGGCGGTGTGTGGGTCCTTGGTGAGGGAGAGGATGAGCTGGGTGTCGTCGGCGTAGGAGATGATGTTCAGGTCGTGCTGGCGGGCCACTTGTGCGAGGGGGGCCATGTAGATGTTGCACAGGGTCGGGCTGAGGTATGATCCCTGGAGAACGCCGCAGATGATGTTGATGGCTTCGGGTCGGAAGGGCGGGAGGTGGACTCTCTGGGTTCTGCCGGAGAGGAAGGACGTAGTCCAGTCCAGGGCCTTCTTCTGGATTCCGGCTTCTTGGAGGCGTGTTCTTAGTGTGCGGTGGCAGACCGTGTCGAACGCGGCTGACAGGCCCAGGAGGATGAGGGCTGAGGTTTCGCCGTTATCTAGTTGGCGCCTGATATCGTCTGTGGCAGCGATGAGGGCAGTCTCGGTGCTGTGGTTGCGTCTGAATCCTGACTGGGATGGGTCTAGGATGTTGTTGTCCTCGAGGTGGTGGGTTAGCTGTCTGTTGGCAATTTTCTCGATGACCTTCGCCGGGAAAGGGAGCAGGGAGATTGGCCGGAAGTTCTTGAGATCTTTGGGGTCCGCCTTGGGTTTCTTGAGGAGGGCGTTGATTTTGGTGTGCTTCCAGCTTTCTGGAAATGTCGCTGTGTCGAAGGAGATGTTGATGACCTTCCATAGTTGGGGTGCGATGGTTGCGTCTGCTTTGTTGTAAACGTGGTGTGGGCAGGGTCTGACCTGAGTGGATGGAGTTCATGACCTTGCGTGTCTCTTCGTCGTTGACGTGGGACCAGGAGGTCAGCTGATTGGTGCGGGTGGCGTTCGGGGTGGGGTCAGTTGTGGTCGGGCGGACGAGGAGTTTAAGCTGTCGTGGATGTCGGTGATCTTGCGATGGAAGAAGGTAGCCAGTGAGCCACACAGCTCTTGCGAGGGCGGGATGTCGTTGGTGTTGGCGCTGGGGTTGGAGAGTTCCTTCACAATGTTAAAAAGTTCTTTGCTATCGTGTGCGTTGTTGTCCAGTCGGGCTTTGAAAGATGATCTCTTGGCTGTTCTGATGAGGTGGTGGTGTCTGCGGATGGTGCCCTTGTGGGCTGCGTGGCTGTCTGGTGTGTGGTCGTGGAGCCATTTCTTCTCCAGCTTCCGGCATGTGCGTTTGGAGGTCTGGAGTTCTTCGGTGAACCAGGCGGCTTTCTTGCTGGGGTGGTTGCCGGAGGGTTTCTTGATTGGGGCGAGGGCATCGGCGCAATCGTCGATCCATTGTCTGAGGTTTCGGGTGGTGGCATCTGTGTCGGTGGGGTCAGAGGGTGGGTTCAGGGCAAGGGTCGTGGTCAGCTGGTCTTCGGTGACTTTGCTCCAGCAGCGGCGAGTCGGCAGTTGGATGCGGTGGTGCGTTGTTGGTTTCTTGAAGGTGAAGTGGATGCATCGGTGGTCTGTCCAGTGGAGTTCGGTGGTGTGGAGACGGGGTCGAGCGTGTGGCCAGCGGCGTGGGTGGGTTCGGTGACGAGTTGCCGGAGGCCGAGGATAGCGAGGTTGTCGATCAGGGTGGCAGAGTTGGCATCGTTGTTGTTCTCGAGGTGGAAGTTCAGGTCCCCGAGGAGGATGTATTCCGTGGAGGCGATTGCGTGGGTGATGGCGAGGTCGGCGATGGAGTCGCTGAAGAGGCCCCGGGGTCCAGGAGGTCTGTAGATGAGTGTTCCTCTGAGGGTGGTGTTGGGGTCGGTGTGGATCTGGAAGTGAACGTGTTCGGCTGAGCTGAGGGAGTCGTCTGCGAGGGTGTGGACCTGGAGGGTGGACTTGTGAACGATGGCTATTCCACCTCCAGTTCCGTTGGTGCGGTCTCTGCGGGAGATCTTGTAGCCGTCCGGGATGGCTATGGCGATGTTAGGTACCGAGGAGTAATTCCACCAGGTCTCGGTCAGGAAGGCAACGTCTGGTGCGGCGGTGTCGAGCAGGTCCCAGTGCTCGACGGTGTGTTTGCGTGCGGAGCGGGTTTTGAGGAGTATGCAGCGGAGGTGGTTGGGTCCGGTCCTTGGAGGTTTGGTGGTTCTGTCACATGCGAAGTTGCAGGTGTGGCAGGAGAAGGGTCCGTGGGTGCGTCTCGGGGTGGCCTGGAAGCAGCGGTGGTCTCGGCCGGTGTTGAGAGCATGGAGGGTGTTGGCGTAGTATCGGAGTCTGGCGTCGTGGCGTGTGCGGGTCCAGGGGTTCTGGCGCTGAGCGCGGTCCAGGCACGGACGGGCGCAGAAGGGCTTGCCTTTGGCATGCCTTCAGCCACCATTTAAGGCGGGGAGGGCGGGAGGAGCAGCTGGGAGGCGGGAGTGGGGCGGTGAGGGGGCATGGCCTCAGGGGCAGTGGCAGAACAAGAGTGGGGTACAGAAGGCAAAAGGGAGGTGGGGGGAGCGAGTAAACAAAGGGTCTAAGAAATGGAGCAAAAGCACAAAGAGCACCACAAAAACACAAAAACAGGATACAAGATTCAAGCAAGGATCTGACCTAAGGTCACGGCGGTGGGCAGCGGCAGACAGCGGGCATGAACCCGCGTGCAGTCACAGGAGCAGGCAGTCAGCTGGTGGAGTTGTTCGGCAGCAGGGGGTGACCTGGCCTGCAAACAGGGTCAGGGGTCACAACTGCTGTCACGCAGTGGCCGCCATTTAAGGCGGGGAGGGTGGGAGGAGCAGCTGGGAGGCGGGAGCGGGGTGACGAGGGGGCGTGGCCTCAGGGTCAGCTGCAGAACAAGAGCGGGTACAGAAGGCAAAAGGGGGGTGGGGGAGCGAGTAAACAAAGGGTCTAAGAAACGGAGCAAAAGCACAGAGAGCACCATAAAAACACAAAAACAGGATACAAGATTCAAGCAAGGATCTGACCTAAGGTCACGGCGGTGGGCATCGGCAGACAGCGGGCGCGAACCCGCACGCAGTCACTGGAGCAGGCAGTCAGCTGGTGGAGCTCTTCAGCAGCAGGGGGGTGACCTGGCCTGCAACATATAGATAGTAAGCGGGAGGTTTTTCCATCTAGCAAGGGTTCTGTCTATCTCTTTTCCCACTCTAGTTAGATTCCGGACCGGGATATCACTGATCTGTTTACCTATATTAATCCCCAGATATTTCATCTCCACACACCCTCTACATTCCCACCCATCTATGTTCCAAGCCATCACCTCGGTTTTGTCAGTATTTACTAAGCAGCCAGAGATTTCCCCGAATTCCTTGCTTAACTGTTCCATCCTTGGTATCGTTTTATCTGGGTCGGAGGTGTAAATTATAAGGTCATCTGCAAATAAGGCTATTTTGCTACAGAAACATAACAAGTGACTGGGTATTATCTTCTCATCCTTCTGCAGGAGCTGGGCTAGGGGTTCGATATAAATATCAAAAAGGAGGGAAGACAGTGGACAGCCCTACCTCGTACCTCTGGTAATCTCAAAAAGCTCAGTCAAGACTCCATTTACCAGAATCTTAGCTGTAGGTTCTTGATATAGTTTTTTATAGCCTTAATAAATCCCACACTAAAGCCCATTGATTCCAAAACCGCCCACAAAAACACCCAACACACGCGATCAAATGCCTTGGCAGCATCTATAGTGATTACCGCCAGGGGAAACGATCATGCGGTTGCTGAATCAATAATCCCAATCAAGGACAGAGTCAGTTCCTTAATCTGGCTCTTAGGAATAAATCCCTTCTGGTCTGCGTGGATTAGTTGGGGAGCCACTTTGGCCATTCTCCCCGCCAAAATGCCAGCATAGATTTTGTAATCGACATTTAGCAGGGAGATGGGCTGGTATGAATCTGCACTCTTCGGGTCCTTTGTAGCTGGGATTTCTTCCTCTCCCTTATAGATCAAATTGAACAGTACTACCATGTCTGGAGTTATTTCATCTACAATTATCTTATATAGCTCTCCTGGCAATGAGTCGGGCCCGCTGCCTTTCCCTTTTTTAAATGTTTAATTTGCTCTCTGATTTCATCCTCAGTGATTTCAGCTTCTATTATCTCCCTACCATCACTTGAGAGGACTGGAAGGTCCAATTTATGTAGCCAATTTTTTAATGTCCCCTCCTCTGGCCTAATTTCCTCAGCGTATAGTTCAGAGAAAAGGCAGACCAGGCGAGCCTTTGTTTTGTCTTCCTTATTCGAAATGTCTCCCTGGGCATTGATAATTAGTTCTCAAATATGACTCCGGGACCTGTCAGCCCTAGACTTCCAGGCTAACAGTGCACCGGCCTTCTGCCCATACTCAAATAAATCCATATTACCAGTCGCCCACTTCTCATGACACTTGGTCTCAAGGGTCATCCTGTAGTTTAGTCTTGCCTCTTCCAGTTGTTTAATTAGAGGCTCTGCATTTTGGGAGGGATCCAGAGATTGCACCTTTAATTCCAACTCCCCAACTCTGTCTTCCCAACATTTCAATTTTGCTTTATCAAGTTTGTTTAAATATGATGCTTGAGTTTGCAGTAACCCTCGCATATATGCCTTAAACGTATCCCATATTATATTTAAAGGAGCGGCTCGGGCGTTCTCCAAAAATAACTCCTTTGCCTTTTCCCTCACAGTGGTGGACACCTCTGCCTATAATAAAATAGATCTTTTTAAGGTCCATCTCGTGCTAAGGCCTGCTCTCACTCCAACTAGTGCCACCCTTTCCGGGGCATGGTCTGAGATATGGATTGGTAGAATATTTATCTCTTTTAGTTTCCCTGCCCATAATCGGTCTACTAATAAATAATCTAGTCAGGATAAGTGGGAGTATTTTTTACTATGAAAGGTGTATCCTCTTTCTTGCCCTTTTAGCTGCCTCCATATGTCCACCAGACCAATTTCATAAATCATGTGCTTTGGGCCTGCCTTGTCCTAGGTGCCTGAGCCTGTCCACTAGTCTGGTAGATAGATCTATCTAGTGATGCATCTAATAGGGTATTAAAATCTCCTCCAATAAAAATGGGAGTGGAGAGTCCAGCTAATAGCAAATGAAGGTCAATTATGTACTGGGGGTCATCTACATTGGGCCCATAATAGGCCACACATGTAAATACTATTCCAGCACATTTTAGAGTCGCTATGACCCACCTTCCTGAACTATCGGTTTTAGAGACGATTAAATCAATTCCGGAGCCCCCCCTAATCAGTATCACCACCCCCTTACATTACTCTATTTGATCAGAAACTGCGTAGCTCTCTATCCACTTTGTTTTTGCATATACTTCCCTACTCTTGCTTGCAGTTAAATGGGTTTCTTGTAACATAATGACTTGTGCTTTTGAGTCCTCCAAATATTTCAGTACTAACCTCCCCCTAGCCTTGGATCTAAGACCATTTATATTCCAGGTTAACACCTGGAGAGTGCTCTCGCGCCCGCTTATCTCTACGTGGGTTTTGGGATATGGCCTTGTTTAAAGTTAAAAAAGCTGACATGAGGATCTATTTGTTTTTATTTTTTTCCCGCTGCTCCCCACCCTGTGCCTTCCCACGACCCCTCTCCTCCCTCCCCTTCTCCTACCCTTGGGAACCCCCCTTGCTCTTCAGGCATACAAATGCCTATTTGAACCCACGGAGTGAGGAATTTTTCCAATTCAAGAATATGTCAATACAATAGAGGAAGAGAAAAGAATAAAGAACCGAAGACAAAAAAATTTGACTCCCCCGACCCCGCCCTATCCTTTTTGCCACCCTGAGCAGTTTAAAATATTCCTCAACTTATACAATCCTATATTCAATTCATATAGTTAGTATAAAATTTAGTACTTATGTGGGATATCCTGCCTTGCTTCCATAGATTTTTAGGAAGTACCCCGCTTCCTTATAGTAGCTATTAGGTCATCCGATTCTTCCACTGACCTAAAATTCCGCATTTGGTAGTCCCACATTACTCGAAGCATTGCCGGGAATTTTAATTGAGCTTTAGCCTCAAGTTTATTTAATTTTTCAATTTTTTTACCACGTTCCCATTGTTTCAAATCCGGGGCACGACAGACATCAGACCTAATACTAAAAGAAAAATTCTGAAATGAGTATGTTTACTGTTCTGAGGGCTGCCGACAGAATTAGTTCTTTCACAGAATACGAGAGAAAATTTATAAGAATTTTCCTTGGCTTCTGCCTCTGGGGATTCCGTCTAAAGGGGTCGCAATGTACTCGCTGCACTTCGCAATCCAGGTCAATATCTGGCCTATCTTTTAAGGCTGTTTCGCGAAACATTTTGATTACAAAAGCCTTAATATCCGTCCCTTCTTCCGCCTCAGGATGTTTAAAAGCCTCAGGTTATTTCTTCGGGTATGATTCTCAATTCTCTCCAAATTTGCCTTGAGTCCTATGTTTTCCCTGGCTAATGCTCCCACCTCCTCAGAGTTTTTGGCAATGTCATGTCTCAACACCTCTACCTCCACCTCCAACGCTTTGGTGTGTACTACAACTTCATCAAGTTTCTGTGCCAAAGAGATACAGGAAGCGTGTAAATCGGCTTGGTTTGCTTCTGACTTTTTCAATATGGAGCTAATCTCTTCTTTTAATCCCAGAAGTATGACAGCCAAAGGAGTTTTAGTATGTGGGTTTAAATTCCCAGACCCATTTTCAGTCTCTGACACAGTAACTGATGTTACCTCAGGGTAACCCTCTTGGGTAGGGGTTCTTCCATCACCATCTACATCTACATCTCCATCTTCAACTTCATCTTCGACTTCAACTCCTCCCTTCATTTCAAGGGCGGTGAACCAATTCTGTGTTGGCAACTGGAAAATACCTCCAATAGGCTCCTCCAGGGCATTACTTGCCTCGTCACCACCACCACCACCTGCTGGTACTGCTGGTACTGAAATGAGCTTTTCGGGGGCCTTGCCCGTACTTCCCCCTTCTTCTGATCTCCCCAGAATCTTGGCCGCCGATTCCTCCTTACCCATCCCCGTTGAGGTAGATAACGAGGTAGAATGGGACATGACTTTGTAGAAGGTTTTAAGCGAAGGAGTTACTCTAACCTAATGGGGCGAGATTCTTTTCCCTCTTCCTCGGGGGCTCTTTCCTTGCTGTTTTACCGGCATACCTGTTTTTGAAATTTTGAGTTACTCCACCCTTTTCGTAACAGACTCAGTCGGGGCCTCTATAGACGCCGGTACAAACAAGTCAGGGCTTGCCACGGGTTTTCCCACTGCATGGGTGCACAGTGTACCTAGAGATTTTTTCTGTCAGGGCACCTGTTTTCTCCAAAGGCACTATAGGTTTCTCCATGCGAGCTCTCCCCTGCCCACTAAAGTACCCTGAGTCCCTTGGATCACTGACCTGCTGCTTCTGTCTCCCATACGCAGGGATGTGGCTACCTTCTTTCCCATCGAAAACTACATCCAATCTTTGTACCTCCAATCTTCCTCCGTCCGGATGGTCTGGATCGTCGCTTTCGCCGTTTGACGCTTTCCGACCAACCTGTACTGCCTCTGCCTCTATGTGCAAGGACGCGAGCGGCCCATGCACGTCTCAGCTCTAACGCCGCTCTATTCCACGTTGAGGCAGCGTCTCCAGGCTTTTTATGTTGAATATTTTTAAATGTTTTATTGTGGTATTTAGTCATTTATGGCCTTTTAAATTAGTAGTTGAGTGGGGTTTAATTGTAATTACAATGTTTTCTTTATCTTCAACAATAGTTTCATTATTGATAATTATATTTTAGATATTTGGGTAGTGTTCTATATATTTAATGTTCTCACAATATTGTATATTTCTTCATTTTTGTTTTACATATTTGTATACTGATTAAGTCAATATTTGTTGCTCTTTTTATTTTAGCATCGGATAACAATATTTTAAGGGATATTTCTGTATTTCGATATTGTTGTTCTCGATATTATGTCGTACAGTCACAGAGACAGTGGTAACATCAGCACAAGGTCATTTACAGCATTATGCTGGCCAAGGTACTCCAGCAGTCTAAGTATTACTTGATCTATAAATTTCCTTCGACACTGTTGACCAATCTGTCTTGTTGAGGTGGCTTTTGAGGAGATAGGAGTGAAGTAAGGAAGGCTAAGATGTCTGGAGAGTTTTTCTGACTAGCAGGATTTTCAAGGTCCGTCTGAATTAAACGCTATTATCTGCCGGGTGCCACTGGGTTCAGTCCTGTCTCCACTTCTTTTCAACGTCTACATGGTTCTATTGATGTATATAATTCAGTCATTAAAATTAGAATTCTATATGTATGATGATGCTATCATTGTGCATGCCGATAAAATCATTTTAAAATCAATGGGGATGCAGCTCAGAGCACCATTCATTTGTCCTGCTGCCTCCAACAGATTGAATTATGGATGAGATTTAATCAACTGAAATTGAATAGGGACCAGACAGAATTGTTAGCCTCATTGATACCATGTCTGTGGACAAACTTGCATTCTGACCTAGCCATGGTGATGAACCAGCAGCAATGCAATCTGTTACATATTTGGGCATAAGGTTTGATACATAGCTATAAATGAGGGAGCATATTAAAGCTGTGTTGAAAACTTTCTTCTTCCAGTGGAGCATGTTAAGAAAAATTCTGTTTACAGTTTCGAACCTCCAGAAAATACAGATTGTCAATGCAATTATTGCCTGTGGGCGGGACCACTGCAATTCAGTTTTGTTTGCAATCTTCCAGCCAAGGGTAATAAGAAGCTCCATTTGGTTCAAAATACTGTAGTGAGACTGACCTGAAGCCTTCGGAATTTCGATTTTGTTACTCCTGCTCTCCTCGATCTCCACTGCCAATGAAGGAAAGACTCCTCTTTAAGTAACTATGGGGCCTATTATGATGGTGGGCAGATCGCCTACCGCCCAACTAGCGGTGGCGAGCTGCCCGCCCGACCTTCATTTACCCCCGCCATATTAGCATGGCGGGGGGTACCACGGCGGACGGAAAGATGGTCCGCCGCTTTTCCGCCAGCAGACAATCGTCACGAATTGCCTGCCGGGTTGAAAAGGCCCACAATATGGTGGTGGTGCCTTATCATGATGAGTGCAATGGGCATGCCTTTCCATGGCGGAGACTCTGCCATGGAAAGGCATGTGGACATTGACTTTGGGGGCCCGTTGGGGGACCCCGGGGGTGGGTGGTGGGTGGCTGCACTGGGAGGTACCTATGGTACCCCCCTTCATTGCCAAACACAAGGTGGCAGGCACCGTGCGGTGTCTGTCACGTTGTGCATTACAGTGCACAACATGCACCTTTAACATTGCGGCGGATGCTGTTTACAGCACCACCTGCTGCAATGTTAAAGGCAAGAACGCGTCCGCCAGTGTGGCGGGCGCATCCTAATTGGCCCCACGGGATCGCCGCACCTCTGGCGGTCGGTCCCATTTTCCGTTACATCCATCGTAATGGGGCCCTATGTTTGGTCTTTAAAGCAGTTTGCAAGCAACAGATTAATCCTTAAGCTAGGAAATGCACTCTGTATGTACCTGTATGAAACTTAAGATCCAAAGTTGTCCTTTAACTAATACTGCTAAGGTTCCAACACAGCACGATTAGTAGTCACACCATTTTTGTAGATGCTGTGAAACACTTGAATTCTTGGACTTTCGAGCTTCACTTGAAGCCCTCACTATTTCAGTATATAAAATCTTTGAAAAGATTTTTTTTCCCAAATCTAAAAAGTATTTTTCAGAGAGCTCAATATTCCTCAGCAGATACTTTCTTAGTGCTGAATTACCTACTGATGCATTATGCTCTATACAAATGCCATTGAATAAATAAATAAATCAGTAATACGCTGCGCTCAATGACTTGTATCTACAAGAAAAGAGAATGAGTACATAACATCAGTAATATCCTTTAAATGTCCTGCATCACATTTAACAGCACAAATATTTACAATTTGTGGCAGACAGATAATCAAGTAAAAAACACTTATATGCTGTGAAATACCACATTTCAAAAAAATACCCACCAATAAGTGCTCTTTCTGAGGCAATACACCAGAGGTCTGGGGCTCTCTTCCAATTCTTGCTACACTACTACTCTCCCAAATAATATTTACCAAATACCTTTTAAAAACACCTATTCACAATGCACGGTTCAATATGCTGAGTTCATGACACTGCACAGTATAGATTTTCTCCCTTATGATAGATCATTTATGTACCAAAGGTTGTCTCTCTCTCTCTTCCTCTGCAATTGTATCTTACATTTTGGGGTATATTCACAAGAACATGTGATAACTACCGCAAGAGTAGCTTAACGCAACTCTCAACATCGCAGCCTATCAGGGGAAAATTACGCTGTGCGAACCAAGTATTCACTGCACGGCGGAAACATGCGATAGTCACCAAATGACGTGTCAAATGGCCGTGCAAAAATCAACGCTACGCCGCAAAAATGCGAAACGCGAAGGCAAAAAATCATGCGATGAGGCGAATCGCGGTACAAACACTAGCGAAAACCAGCCACAGGCTTGCAAATCCCACAGTCTGCCGGGAAAAAAACCACAGAAACAACACACCAGAAACAAGCAACATGGATGCACCCTGACCAAGCGCAGAGGCCAACGCAAACCCCACAACCCCCACAGACCACCAGCAAGGAACAACAGGGACGGGGACGGCCGAGGAGAAGAGGGGGAGGAAGACGGGGTGCAGTCCGCAGCAAAACCAGATCAGCGTCACGGAGGTGACAGAACACTACCAGCAACTGACCCACAAGTAGACTACCTGGAATGTAGTCGGCGTGCCGAGGAGGCCAAGAGGCGCTGGCATGATGTGACAACCTAAACCAGGCACAAACCCGCTGCCAACAGGAAGGCTGCAACGGCGACAGGAGGTGGCAGTCCTGCACCCCAGGAGGAGCTGGAGGAAACCGAGGCCACAGTCATCAGTGTGGAGATGGTGCAAGGAGTAGGGAGTATGGACACAGCTCGAGAGGACCTGACACAACATCAATAGGGAGTGTAACGAACTGGGACTGGGAGGACGGGGGGAGATGGGCACAATGGCACACATGCGCAATGAGGTGTAGCACACTGCACACCCACAATTAGCAAGGATCATGTCCCTGATCCCCTTGGCACACTGCAGCGCACACACATAGCAAGAACAACACACCCACATTGACGACAAAGTGGTACAATGCGCAAAGCAGACACTGCAGAACAGAGGACGCAACTTGCTCCGCACATGCACAGAAACATGCCTACTACATCTGACAGAGCAGGAAACTGTGAAATGGAAATGTACGCGTACGACCTCACATCCATCATGTAGTCCAAATGTACACTGCCCCGCAGCAGTATTCAATACCTCCCAAACAGTCACAATGTACATTGTCACACAGTCTGCATGTCAACCAGAACAATGCAGCAACATACATGTCTACACAATGTCAACATGCATCTGCCCTTCACATTGCAGAGGGGCACCCAACACCTCCAGCAGAGCACAGAAAACAACACATCTGTGATGCCGGAGAGGGCCACCACACCTTCGACACCGACGCCCTACAACAGCCCATGGACATCCCACGCAACCCACCACCAGGACCAGGGCAGCCAGGCTACTTAGAGGAGAACACAGAGCCTGCAACAGACCACACAGCAGGAAGTGCCTGCAAGCACAGCTGCCTCACAACACTTCATCCACCCACACATGGCACCCCAATGCCATGTGTCAGCACGCCAACAGGAGGTGGCCGAACAGGTGTGGGTGGGGTCTGAACCCATGGAAGGTGAACTAGATCACATACGTTGGTGTCAATTACCCTTCAGGGACCACCTACACCCCACAAAGGAGACCCACACTGCCATAAAGACACATGCAGATGCACATTCACAGTACAGAACCACGCCCAGGGGCATGCAAATAGCAGTCACACACCCATGTTGGCTCGGCATACGATGGCCCAGGCCACTCCCCTTACGAATTGAGTCGGTGACAACAAAGCTACAGGTCCAATCTCTAACCCACTGTCTGTGGTGACATGTCTGCATCCGCTGTACCCAGCACAATGTAATGTCCTAGGGCCCAGGGCCCTCATGCATACAACATGAGCATAGGGACACACGCAGATATTATGTTGAACTGGCTACGGGCACGTGCGCCCAGCCCCTTTATTGGCAGGGCCACATGTACAGTGACGCCTGTGCTGGATGTGTGTGGGGTGAGTGTAATTTGTGCTGGCAACCACTTGAACAGTGGACACCAGTGCAATGGAAACTGAAAACACCTGCATAACAGAGTCAACTGCTGAGCAACATGGAGGGAGCCGGAGAAAGTCCAGAGGACACACAACATGCAAACAGAAGTGTCCGTGAGTTTCAGTGCACTGAGGTTGCGGCACTACAGCTGAGCGCGCCCATGTGAAGAAAAAATCTCGGATTGTATCCCCTCGAGAGATTCCTGATGCAGATGTAGTGGGGTGTGTTTGACCTGCATCATCTTCCTCATCAACGTCCCAGGTCTCCCACACTGCTTGAGGTGACATTGCTGTGCAACCTCTACACAACACAAAACTCAATCAGTAAAGGACGATGGCTTGCGGTGCACTGAGTCAGTGGCACCTGGAGTGCCGAGCAGGGTATCAGTCTGATGACGGCATCCACAACAGGTGTGAGCAACTCCATGAGTCTGTCAGGACCACCGTTTCGACTCTGGCAGATGGCGGTTGGAGGTGGTCCTGGTGGTGGTGGTGTGTGCCTCCTGCGGTGATGTGATGTCCGGGCCGGACTCGATTTGATGTGTGAGCCCTGGTGGTCCGCAGTTGAGGCCAGAGGCAGCGGACAGCGCAGGGCCACAGACAAATGGCATTGATGACCCTAAGGCCATCGCCTCAGAGGCCATCCAATATCTCAGAAGAAGGGGTCCCGGACATGGCCAGCACAGAGTTAGTGGCCCCGGATGCACTGCGGCCGGCACAGGCACCCAGCCACGGGACGGTGACTTGCGGTGCAGTCAGATGTGCCATGCGACCTGAGCTGGTCCTCATCAATGTCTGAGGTGTATGTTGCGGGGGACAGTAAAAGGTGTCCTCCAGGGCATGATGCAGAGGGTGGAAGCTGTCTGGAAGCGAGAAAATGGAGGGGTGGAATGCCACGGCCTCGTTTTCGCCACACAGTCAGTATCACTGCAATGATGGCGACAACAACCCCAAGTCCATGGACTCAGTTGCCACCAAAGTCCAACCAGAAAGTGTCTATTCGTCTCAGGGAATAGACATAGTGGCATCGGGGCTGAAGGGGGATGAAGTCTGCGATGAGGCCTGTACAATGACATCAAGTCTGCCATAAATAAACCAAGGCTGAATTCGAAGGTGTGTGTGACCTATGCAACCGCAGTGTAGGCAAGTGTAGGCCTGTTGTGACCTATTCGACCATGTGCATAGCATCCCAACGACATGTGGCTGTGGGCCCTTGCTGACAGCAAGGGCCCACAGCCACGTGTCATTGGGATGCTATGCACATGGTTGCTGACATCTGACCAAAGGGAGTACAGTGAAGTAGAATCTTCCTTTTTGTGCGTACATGGACAATGTATGATCAAGTCTCAGTTCCAAATTTGTGACCTACTTGTCCGTAGTGTGGGCCGAAGGCAGTAGTCAGCAGGGGACCACAACCACCAGTCGTTGGCTCACGATGCATAGAGTTAGTGACACAAGGGCAGTTTTCGGTAGTGTAACGATGATCCTATTCCCTCCGGACTGCAACGCGTCATCCTCTCATGCTTCTCCTTGTGTGCGATGATATGTATTCTGCCTTTGAATAATTGATGTTCAGTTCCAATTCTGTGACCTACTCGTGCGCAGCGTAGGCCGAGGGCAGTAGTCCGTGTAGGCCCACAGACACGTGTGGTTGTAATGCTATGCACAGACTTGGTGGCACCACATCGAAGGGAGTACAGTGACATGAACTCTGCCTTAAATAATGTTCACTGACATAGTGTAATTAAGACTCTGTTCCAAATGTGTGACCTACTTGACCGTGGTGTAGGCCGGAAGAGGCAGTAGAGTACGTCAACGAGAAAGGAGTAAAGCGGGCCTGTGTTGTGGAGGCCGTGATAGTCTGAGAGGCTGCCAAGGTCGCGGGCCTCTGGCTTGGAGCTTGCGCAGGCACGTGGTGGGCCCTCCTTGACACACGCCGGTGTCGAAGGTGATCAGTTTGGCCTGGCTGTGCAGGCTCGGGCCTGACGGGTTCGGGGTCCAGCGGGCTGAGGTATGGCAGGCGCACAGGATTGCAGGCAACTCCACTCACAAGGACGGTGTTGGCCTCGTGGCGTGGTGAGAGGGGCTGTCCTGGAAGAGACGTTGGGCTTTCCGGAAGGGGACCAAGCCCAGGGCTACATGCTTTTTATCCACACCCCTTCGCTAGCCTGGCGTACAGCGGGCCATCCCACTCCGCTCATGCTTACGGGGGACGTAACAGGCAACAATTCCGCAAACTCCCCCACTGGCTAGGGTGACATGGTTGCATCCACTGCCCACAACACTCCATAAACCAAAGGTGTATGTCACCATGGATATGGGTGTGTTATGCATATTGCGGTCTGTCCAGCACATTTCTGCCACTGTTGGCATTGTGTACTTTCCCAATCATGGCTCTCCTGCATCCTTTGCACATGCTTGGTTGCCACCTCTCCCCACATTCGGCTTGCGTGTGGCTGAGGTGCCATGCCGTTGATGGCTCATGTTCACGGCTTGCCCAGGTTACCATTGTGAGTTGTTCTGTCGTGTCTGGTGGGTGGGCACGTTGTTTTTCATGTTGGTTGTGATTTTGTGACGTGTGCATTGCCACGGTTGTGAGTTGCATGGTTGTGGAGTTGAGGTTAGTGGGGTGTTCATTTGGAACTTGCCAAGGGGCTGTGCATTTCCCTTGGTGCCATCCTGGGAATGCTGGTTGCTGATGGACTGTTGAGGAAGAAGGAATCATGCACACTGGCTAAGTATTTTGAGGCGACATTGGTGTAGGTTCCACGGTGTTCGGATGCTGCCTGCACATTGATGTGAGACACCTGCTTGCTGTTGCGGTGATTGTATGCTGTGTCACCAGGGGACACAGGTGGGACATGTGTGCTGTGGATTGCCCCCAATACGTGCGCGCATCCAGCTATGGCGTATGGTCTTTGCTTGGTCTCCAGCGGATCCTGCGCATTGTGTTGGACGTATAGGGACTGGGGTACCGGGCTGATGGTGATGTCCAGGACAGTTGTGATGGACTTGGATGTGGCTGGCTGTGGGACTCCTCTGACTCTGGCGGGTGTTGGTTGGGGGTACCAGGGGCCAACAGGTGCAGCACAGCCAGCAGCTTTGTGTGGGGTGGAATGTTGGTTGTCCGCTGTGTTGATGCCGTCAGCCTGTTGGGCGATGTTGGTCAGGATGCGTACAATGGTTGTCCTTTTGAGCCTATAGTGGGCAATGACATTGTCAGGTGTTGGGTCTGTGAGGCTGGTGCATTTCCTGGGGGTCCGCTGTCTTTGTCAGCGCTGCCTCTGTGGTGGTCCGGAGGGGTTCCATCTGGGTGTTTTGGCCCTCTTGGGTGTCCGGGCCGCATGACCAGTGGCTCCTTGGCATCTGTTGCCCTTCCGATGTGGCTGGGCTCCCTTTTGTGGTGCAGACTGTGGTCCGCCTTTGCACCAGGTGTTATTTTCCTGCTGCTAACGCGCCTTTTTTGTGTTCTTATCTCAATACTGGCTGGTCGTTGTAAATGTTGTGGAGTGGTGTTGTCGCGGCTTTTGGCATGGGAACGCCTACTCTGAATCTCATTAGCGATAGTTGTGGGGGTCATCTGTGGCGATGTTTTTTGCGGCTGTTATCGCGGGTAAACTGTTGTTGTGGGCTGTTAACACCAGCTTGTGATTGGGGCGATAAGTTTATCACAACTTTGGCTGCTATAAACTGCTGTTAACTCGGCGATAGATCCTTGTGAATATCCCCCTTTGTTTCCTATGCCCTTATCACTAAACCTTGACTTACTTTCACTAAAGGCCTGAAAAATAATTTTTTCAGATGCCCCTCTCAACTGTTTTTTAAGGCCTATCTCATACTGCACTCTAAAAGTCCACACTTTGTATATTTATTGCCATGTCCTATCACATAATTCCTATCTATATTACACAGTGATATGCCCTCAAAATCTATAACATCTATCAATAACTCTATGTTCATCTTAAACTATCAATTATATTTCTACTGTAATTCTTGATGTTTATATGACCCCCCCTCAAGATTGCATTGCATCTCAAATATTACATATGTAGATAATATGCTCATATTACTACTGTTTGTTGTTTCTGTTGTGATTCTTATTGCCACTAATGTTATTATAATTATAATGATGTCTATATCCTATAACATGTTCTCCAAAATACGTTGCCACTATTTGTATTTAAAAAAAAAAAGACAAAAAAATTGGTTGGGAAAATGCTAAACTTTCCAAGCAAAGCTGCTGTACTTTTTACAACATAGGAGGGATGCTATACTTACAGCACAATGGTTCATATTTGTTATTCATTCGACAATAAAGGGCTTCTTCCTCACTGATTGCAATTTAAAGTATATTAATAAAGGACTAATACAAACCATTCCCATGAGCTTTTCCTGGTTCTTCAAAGTCCTGCTATTTTTGATGTTCACATCAGATACAAATTACAAAAGCGCATTGATTAAAAATGTTTAAATGGCATTTTAATGTACATTTAATTCAAACTTGAAGCTAAATGTCATTTGAGACAAGCCAGTCCCCTTCACATCCAGATGCACTCATAAATCTATTATGGCAAAAGAAGGGTTAATAAAGTACACCTGGCAAAAGACTTCTCTCTGATGAGAAGGATGGGTGAGGGGCATGTTGGCTCTTACCTAAGGACTTAGAAGAAATGTCACCAAAAATGTAGGGAATAAGAGCTCAACTTGGGACTCCATCAACCACTCTAGGAACTTACGCCTCATCCTGGACGCCAACCTCACCATGAAGTCCAGGGTCAATGATGTCACCTCCTCATACTTCCACAACCTCCACATCTTCAAGCGGCTCCAACTTGACATCAAATGTACCATCATGCAGGCCCTAATCACAAGAAGATTGAAATATGGCAACACACTCTATACCAGCATCCCAACCCATCTCCTTCACAGACTTCAAACCATCCACAACACCACCCCCAGACTCATCCTTGATGTCCTGTGCCAAACCCACATGACAACATTCCTCAGAGAGCTCCAATTGCCCCCATCCAGAAGTGCTACCAGTTCAAACTTCTAACACACACATTCAAGTCACTACACAACACCGGACCCGCATACCTCAATCACCGGCTTCACTTCCTCCAATCCACCAGACAACTTAGCTCACTATCACTTTCACTGCACATGCACCCCACAACCACAGAAGCAGAATGGGAGGTTGTTTATTCACCTATCAAACCATCCAATCCTGGAGTGACCTTCCCCAACATATCAGGGCCTCCTCCTCATTTCTTGAGTTCCGCAAGAAGCTGGAGACCTGGCTATTAAACGAATCTTCTTGTTGGACCATAGAGACAGCTTGTATTCAGTCCCACCCTTACCACATGCATACACTCACCTACTCATTATTAAGACAATTGCCTCATAGGACTTATTTGGAATTGGCAACCCCTTGATCACCTGCATGGAATTTCCTTAATCAATTCAGTATTACTCATCCAGCCAATCTATTTACAAAGGCACAGGATACGAAGAGAGATTTCCGTTTTGAATTCATTAGATACGATCACATATTACAAAACGTTAGTGATAGTAGTGCAGATGAAACAGTGCTCAAACAAGAGCTTCCATTTACAACATATATCAACAAATACTGTGTACAGATCCCAAAGGTTGTGTGAAACATTTAGACATAAACATAAGAGTGCATAATTTTAAATAGCATTCCTTATGAAACAAATCAAATGAGTCAACCAAAAGGGAGGGTTTGTCGATGTTTTGACCATGTGCAAAAGTAAGGGTCTCCTCAGGAAGTGATCATTTAACTACCACTCACGCACAAAAGAGAACAATAAATAAATTCCCTCAAACCTCTGCTGCATGAAATATACTCAAATGCTCCAAATGTTATTCCTTACTCACCACCCAATGGTAAATGTCCCCTTCGACAAGAAATGTCTCGTACAAAGCCTGGACCAATCTAAGGCGTATTAATAGACAGTGAATTCTCATCCAATATGATTACACTATGATGCACCCAAAAGTTGTGTAAGCACTAATGGATGGCGAGCTAGCAGGAGGATCCGCACAGCTGATCTTGCATTGAGATTTTCATATGCCGTCATCACCCATGCTAGTTGACCACCATCCATGTTTGATCAATCACCAACGGTATGTGTGCGGCATGTATTGGTAGGTGGGCAAAGACACACACAACCATCTGAGGGCTAGACGGGTTGCCCTGCCTGTCACAATTGCATAAAGGCCCATCCAAAAACATAATGGTTTAGCAAAGCCTTGCTAGTTGTTTGATCACCATGATATAGAACCTTGCAAAGTATCTCACGTGCTCCCAGTACACACTTCAGTTTCACAAGTACAAATTTCCTTGGTGTCAGTGGAAAGCCATCTGTGATAAAGCACTATTATACTGTGTATCTGGCAAAGGTCAATTAGGTGAGTGATGTCACCAAAACCATACAAAGATTAGGCAAGATATCTTACCTCTCGTGGCTCAACAAACAATCAATCAATGTTGCATCATGGCAGAGTTAGAAACTGCTAGATGAATGGTGATTGTATAGTGCTGAATAAATATTTATGCGCCTGTGAGGGATATAATAACATCAACTTATATGATTCCTCCACAGGCATACGTACTACTAAGTTACACCAGGGCTGACCTCCCGTGATAGGGAATCCCACCACGTGCACGTCATCACTTTCACCTAGTGAGCATGCTAATGAAGGAAGACACAGCAGACATTGCCGCTATCTTCTTTCTTTCTCTGCACAACTAGGCCGCAAGATGCTATACCATTACAAAGGATTTTAAACTACAATTTCTCAGACACCAAACATGAAAGTACTACTTTCACCTGCTCATCAAAATGTACCACTTATTAAATGTAATAAGGCCACCCAATGTTATACTATGGGAGAGGTAGGCCTCACAATAGTAAAAACAACATATTTATGAGTTCCATTACCTGGACATGTAAAATTTAAAAGTACATGTCAAACCTTTTAATTTCAATGCACTCTGCCCTCTGGGCTGCATAAGGCCTACCTTATGGGTGACTTACATGTAATAAACTGGGAATTTAAGGCTTCGCAAGGGTGTTATATTGTCAAGTCAAATTAGCAGTTTAAAACTGCATTCAGGCTACAATGGTAGACTTGGGACCTCTTAATAGACTACTTGAATGGGTGGATGGCTAGCTTGAATCCAGTGGCACAGTGAGTATGGGACCCAAGTCTGGGCATACCCTTCTCACTTAGGGCAACAAAAGCAAAAAGAACTGATGAAGGACCGAATGCTGAACAAATCAAACATTCACCCCCAGTCACAGATCTGGTTTAAATCAAACAATGGGTGAATGTTTGCATTTTTCAGCAATTTGTCCATCCTCTATTCTTTTTGCTTTTGTTGCCCTATGTGGGAAGGGTCTGCCCAGACTTGGGTCCCTGCTCACTGTGCCACTGGATTCAATCTAGCCTGGCTGATGAGGGGTGATACCCCGAAACTGGTCCCAGGATGCTAGTTTCCAATCCAGGGAGGGCCTCGCCTTGCAGTTTCGGGCTGGACTGTTTCCATGAGGGGCAGGTTTAAGACTGAATTACATCTGACAGGGTCCAAACTAGGGTGGCGCGGTGAGCAAAAAATGATTAATTAAACCCAGATCTGTGATCCATCCATCATCTGTTCTTTTTGCAGGCCCACTGATAGCATTTAATTTACAGGCCCGGGGTATATTGTATACTACTCTACTTGGGACTTATAGGCAAATTAAATATTCCAGTTAAGTGTAAGCCAATTTTACCATGTTTCAGTGAGTGAGCACAAGCAATTTAGCACTGGTTAGCAGGTGTAAGGTGCACAAAGTTCTAAGACCACCAAATATTAATTCAACAAAATAGGATGGTGAAGGCAAAACATTTGGGGGAAGACCACCCTAAGGCGTAGACGTCTAACACACACTAACCTTTCATTCATGAATATTGAACCTTCCCTTGCAGCTGTGTCCATCAAATGTCAGGACGACTGGTTATGAGGAAATCTTGAAAATATGGGGATAGATTTACTAAGAACTTGTGTTGTCCTTGCGTGAGCCATGCCATCATTAACTTGATTTTTGTTGCAAGACATTTATCCTACTTTAATGGTTAGCGGAAGCCACAATCCTTGCTTTGGAGTTTCCTGTTCAGTGTCTGTATTTTTGATCTTTATATATTAATTTCTTGTTTAATGCCATATTAATTGGCTTCTTCAGAGGATTTCGTATTTTTCCTTTCTGAACCAAAGGTGACCATCTACTGGAGCAGAGCTTCAATGGAACTGTTGAATAGCAGCAGAGTAAATGATTAGATGACCTTGCTCATATGTTCAACAGTTTCTGAAAATGATTCTAAAATTAAAGGTTTTCGCTAAAAGAACTCTACAAAAAAGCCAAACCTGTCGGAGGTAGTATTCAACAGTAAACTAGTTTATTTGCTCCTTAAAGCAAAAAGCAGGTTGTATTGTTGTACAAGACTCCACCATTGCTTAATGATTTGAAACTCTGATCTGATTTTAAATATGCCATGCTTATTAAGCCATTCTATTACATTTTCAAAATAGGAATTGACAAAGCCAATAGTTTGGGATTTATGCTTCACTAATACACAGCACAGATGCGTTGCAGCCATAGCACAGGCAGGGCTAGTGCAAGCTTCTTCAACACAAGGACGGGTATGGGACATGTGACAGCAGCAGCAGGCTCCCTTGAGCATAAACGATAAGGACAGAACATGTATCAACCGTGCATGCTTGCACACTCACACACTGACACGCAGACACAGATGCACACACAAAACAGAAAATGCTGCAGCATTGCAAGCATGAGCATCTCTCACAAACACACACCAATACTGGTATGGGCAGCAGTGTTGCATGCTTGCCCACACACATAGAATGTATACAAAATGTCAGCAGAAATTCTGATCTTTTTTCTCTGTCTATTTCCAGCCCAGTGGAAGGACTGCAGGTTGCATTTGAAAGCTCATAGGGATCTCGCGGCCGGCAGGAAGAGGGGTATACCGTGTCCGCACCTGTCTCTTGATGCTGGACAGTTTCCTTGCACTGCTGGAGATTGATCTAGGGAGAGTTGAAGCATTAGAAAGAATGGCAGGCGGCCCAATCCTCTTCTCACTGCGGTGGAACAACATCCTTGGGTGCTGTGGGTAACTCATGGGGTGGGGTGAAGAGGCGGTGAGCAGTGAACTGCTGGGCTCCGCTCCTCTCCCATGTGCTCTGCAAGGATGGACTGGCCTTCAGGGGTCGCCTTTATGGCCATGCTCGTGACCACGCCTCTCCTACTTGATTGGGTCCTTTGAAACCCAACTGCCCTGGTCATTCGCTGACCCTTTTTCTTTTTGGCGTGCACTTGCGCCCTGCTGCTGCCGCTCCCTCTGTCTGACGCCCACGGGTGGGGTTAGCCGCCTTCCCTCTAGGGTTGTGTAATGTCGGGCCCCGGGCCTATCAATGAAACACTCGTGGACACAGGTGTGCTAGTGGTGGTCAGTGTAATGCCTGCCACGCCCAGAGCCCTGGGCTTTTTATTAACATTTGTGCGTGCCGTCCGAGGGGACGTCGGGCTCACCCAACTCCGGCTACGCTAGGGGGGGGGGTGTGACCCTAACACACGCGCGCGGACCCTCGGGCAATGGTTCGGTCCGTTGCGCAACATTACATTCCTCCTTTACCCAGAATTGAAACCCAACGAAACTAGTCGCCTATAGCGACCCAACAGTTTAACAGTCTCTAAAAAGTCTCATGGAAAACAAAGGAACAGTCTTACTTGGTTGTCTGTTGGAGGGGCAGCCTTCCCTCACTCCCACAGTTGACAGCGAGCCACAAAGTCTCTGTACCTCTGGGATGGTCGCGGGTGCGGGCGTAGGTGATACTGGCTCTGGCTGCGCCCATCCGATTGGGTGAGAAACATGTCCTCTGAGCCGTCCGCCACCACCGGGTCCGGGCGGCTCGGCGCCGCTTGTGGCACCTCCTCCCTTTCAGTTGACGCCGAAGAGTCCTTTCCGGCGTTCTCCGCCCTCCGGGGCTCTTCCGCTCCTGGGGGGTTCCGAGGGCTGTGAGATGGGGTTGGGTAGTAGTCTTCAAACTCCTGGAGGTCTTCCTCCTCTACGCGCGGAGCTTTCTTGAAAAATGACACGTTTCTAGTTACTTTTTCGCCGCCTCTGACGGCCGTGACCAGGGTCCCTTGTATCTTGGTGACAATCCATGGGGCCAGCTCGAAGGGCAGGCGGAATTTTCCCCCGGGGTGCCGGTCTTTCACTAGCACCTGGTCGCCGACCTGGATTGTACTGTCCGCCGCTCTCCGCCGCCGGGAGGCTTCTTGGTTCGTTTTTAGTCGATTTTCTGTGGAGCGATTGGGTGGGTCTGGTGATGACTCCCACACAGGGTGGTGCGGGATAGTGTCCCGGATCGCTCGGCCCAGACATAGGTGGCTCGGGGGAACCCCGGTGGTGCAGTGGGGTGTCAGCCGGTACTCACGCAGGAATTGGTAGAGGGCTAGCTCGACGTTGAGGCCGTCTGCCAGGGCAATCTGAACAGTTTTGTTTAGAGTCCTCATCAGTCTCTCAACCTCTCCGTTTGCTTGCGGCCACCGTGGGGTTATGCGGCGGTGTTTGATGCCGTGGGATTGCAGGTACTCGGCCAGTTCTGTGCCGTTGAATGGTGGACCGTTGTCCGTGCGCAGCTCACTTAGGAGTCCGTGGGTGGCCATGACCTTCTCCAGCTTGGGGATTACGTCTGCTGCTGCTGTTGAGGGGACAATCTCTACCTCGGGGTACCGCGAGTAGTCATCTACCACAACTAGCATGTGTCGTCCTCCAGGTAGACTGCCGAAATCGGCGCTGGCTCGCACCCACGGCGAGGTCGGGCCCTCTTCCGTGATCACGGGTGCTGGGGGGTCGGGTAGCGGCAATGTCTGCTGTGTCTTCCTTCATTAGCATGCTCACTAGGTGAAAGTGATGACGTGCACGTGGTGGGATTCCCTATCACGGGAGGTCAGCCCTGGTGTAACTTAGTAGTACGTATGCCTGTGGAGGAATCATATAAGTTGATGTTATTATAACACACCGGGCACCGCTGGACCGTGTCTTCAACCAACTTGTCGAGTCCCGGGAACCAGAGCTTGCACCTGAGGCGGTTCTTCGACTTGACAATGCCTTGGTGAGCGCCATGCGCCAGGAGGGCGGCCCGTTGGGTGAGGCTGCCGGGCAGTACCAGGCGGGGGCCTCTCAGGAGACATCCTTCGGGGGACACCGATAACTCGTTCCTGACGATGTAGAGCGCTTTCAGTGATGCCTGAGCCTCGGGCGTGCGAAAGGACGACGGGCTTTGGAGCGGCTTCCAATCTCCAGACGCGACCGCTCTGATGGCCATCTGCAGACAGTCGTCTCCTTCGGTAGCCAGCGCAACCTCTTTGAGGGACATCGGCAGGGGTCGGGACCTTTCCACAATCATCCGGACATACTCCTCGGTAGCGGCCGCCTCCGTGGCTTCCACGTCCGTGGCCGGGCGGGCGTGTCTGGACAGGAAATCTGCCGGATTTCGGGCGCCTGGTCGGTACTCAACAGTGAATTGGAACTCTTGGAGCTGGAGGACCCATTTCTCTATCCGCGGGGGAGGGCGTGATGACGAGCCTTGGAACAGCGGGACTAGGGGCTTGTGATCAGTGATCACCACAAACGGGTGTCCATACAGGTAGATGTGGAAGTGGCGGCACCCCCACAGGATCGCAATGGCCTCCTTCTCGATCTGCGAGTACCGCTGCTCCGTTGGCGTGAGTGTTCTGCTTGCGTACGCGACGGGGGCCCACTCTCCGCACCTCTGCTGCTGGGCTAGCACGGCTCCTAGGCCTGTCGGGCTGGCGTCCACTATGAGTTGTGAATCGAGCCGGGGGTCGAAGTATGCTAGGGTGGTGTCAGCCGAGAGCGCCTCTTTGGTTCTCTGGAACGACTCTTGCTGTGCGGGGCCCCACTCCCAGGTGGCGGAGGCTTTGGTGAGGTCGCGGAGGGGCCCCGTGAGGTCAGACAGGTCTCGGATGAACCTCCCGCAGTACGTGACCATTCCCAGGAAACTGCGGACAGCCGTCACGGAGGTAGGCGCGGGGGCCGCGTGTATGTCCTTAACCTTGTCCGGGTCCGGGCCTATCCCTTGGTCGGAGAATCGGTATCCGAAGAAGCTAATGTCTTTGCGCAGGAAGTCACATTTGTCTCTGTGGAGGGTAAGGCCTCGTTCCTGCAGCCGGGAGAACACAGCTCGGAGGCGTCGGATATGTTCATCCAGAGTAGGGGCATGGACGAGGATGTCGTCGCTGACGTTCAAGACTCCGTCCAGCCCCTGCAGGACATTCTGGATAATGTTCTGGAACACCTCCGCTGCGCTCGAGATCCCAAAATTGAGCCGGGTGTAGCGCCAGAGGCCGGCGTGCGTGGAAAATGTGGTGATTGGGCGGGAATCGGGGTGCAACGGGATCTGGTGGTATCCCGACCTCAGGTCCATTTTGGAGAACCATTTGGAGCCTGATAGCTCTCCCACGATGTCGTCGATGGTCGGCGTCAGGTGGCGCTCGCGCCTGATGGCCAGGTTGGGGACGCGCATGTCCACACAGATCCGCACTGCGTCCGGCTGTTTCGGTTTTTTCGCCACCACGATGGGTGACACCCATGGGGTGGGTCCGCTTACCCGTTCGATAATTCCCGCTTGCTCCAGTGTCCGTAGTTCGGCTTCCACTTTGGGTCGTAGGTGGAACGCGATGCGTCGATGCCGGAGGGCTACGGGGGCGACTGTCCTGTCGATGTGGAGGTGTACGGCGGGTCCTCTGAGGCACCCGATTCCGTCGAATAGGGCTGTATGCTCCTGCACCAGATGGTCGAGGTTGCTTGTTTGGACGGTGAGGGCGAAGTGGATCAGGCCCAGGTCTTGGGCTGTCCGGCACCCCACTAGGAATCCTGTCCCTTCCTGTGACACGTATATTTTGGTTGGCAGCCGAGTGGTGTCGTGGGATAGGTCTGTCCTGAAAGCCCCGCACAGGCGTAGGGGGCGATGGGTGCCGTAGGCATACACTTGCACCCTCGTTGGCCGGAGTGGTGGAGCGCTCCTCAGCGTCCGGTATACGCTGGCCGCCATCAGGTTGATGGAGGCACCGGTGTCGATCAAAGCCGGTACGGCCTGGTCCTGTACTGAGACTGTGCACATGGGTCCGGTTGACGGGGTCGCGGCCAGGGTGTTGAGCATCCGCACCACGTGCACCGAGGCGACATCCGCTTCGTCGTCGTCATCCATGTCGCTGTTGGCGGAGGTGCTGGGTAGGGGTGCCAGCTGTCTCACCCTCCTGGGCGGGCCTCCTTGCTTCTTCCTTGATGTGGACAGGCATACACTCGCAAAGTGGTTGGCTTTGCCACATGCGCTGCAGATTTTGCCTTGGGCCGGGCACGTCCCTTTGTGTGGTGTCGCTCCTCCACACCATACACAAGCTCGGCTGGGAGACGGTTGGACAGGCCTCGGGCTCCTCCGCTGGGGATGCTTCGTGCGGGTGTCGGCTACCTCCGCCGTGATGGCGCACACCGGTTCTGTTTTGATGGTGACCGCCGGCTTCGGCTCCATGTGCGCGGCTCTGGCCTTGGACAGTTCCTTTGAGCGGCCTAGCGTGAGGATGTCGCGCATCGGCATGTTGTCCGCCTCCAGTACCCTTTCACGGAGCTTGGACGACGCGCAGCCTTGGATGAACTGTGCGCGGATCTCGTCGTCCGCATCGGGGAGCGTGCACGTGCTGGCAAGTTTTTTGAGCCTGGCGTAGAAGACGTCCACCGACTCCTCTGGGAGCTGGCGGGCTTGGCGGAGCAGGAAACGTTCATAGTCCGCACTTGCAAACGGTTCAAAGTACGCTGTGATGGCGTCGCGTAGCGTGGCGTAGGTCATGGGCGGCCCAGCTTCCACCACGTCTTTAGAAATGTCATGGATCGCCTCACCTCCCAGGTGCAATAGCATGGCGCGCCTCCGCACCACCGCGACTTCCGCCGCCACGAAGTAGTTCTCCAAACGTTCCACCCATTTCTTCCAGCGTGCGGCTTGAGATGTCGGGGTGCCCGTGACTTCGAAAGGTTCGAGGGGGGGCACGTTGGTCATACTCGCTGAAGGCGGCAGCCGGGGGCGTCACCGACTCACCGCTGGGGCACACCGCACACCCAGGCGTCGTCTGCAGGCAGGTAGGTCGAGTGGAGGGCCGGGGGCCGTCCAGGGGGGGTGCAGGGCCAGCCAGGGGCTTCCTTCGCAGCCAAAACGGGCCTCACGTGAGATGCGTGGGGAACGGCAGGGCCGGGCCACGTGTTGCACGCGAGATGCGTGAGAGACGGCAGGCAGGTCCCAGCGTTCCGCGCGCGCAGGCCCCGTAGCAGAGGCAGGCAGCCGGAGGAGGAGGAACCAGTCTTCGCAGGCCTGGAAGGCAGTCGGGAGCGTCGGCACACAGGTGAGGACCAGCAGGGGACCTCGCAGGGCTGCCAGGGGGGGTCAGGGGCAGCGCAGGGGCCGGGCCAAAAGCAGGTGGCAGGAACCGCTCCTTGGGCAAGAGCGAGGGTTCGATATCACTCGATGGGGTGGCGAGACCACCTCGTCGCCAGTGTAATGTCGGGCCCCGGGCCTATCAATGAAACACTCGTGGACACAGGTGTGCTAGTGGTGGTCAGTGTAATGCCTGCCACGCCCAGAGCCCTGGGCTTTTTATTAACATTTGTGCGTGCCGTCCGAGGGGACGTCGGGCTCACCCAACTCCGGCTACGCTAGGGGGGGGTGTGACCCTAACACACGCGCGCGGACCCTCGGGCAATGGTTCGGTCCGTTGCGCAACATTACAGGTTGGTTTTGCCTCCCAGTCGGCGGTAAGTCTCTGGATATTTGTACTTGTGAAACTGAAGTGTGTACTGGGAGCACACAAGATGCTTTGCAAGGTTCTATATCATGGTGATCAATCAGATTTTGCCGAACAAGTGGATTGACAACACAAGATTATGTGAACCAGGGCCGGTTTTAAGGCAGGTGCGGCCGCACTGGGCGCTGACCTGTGGAGGGGGCACCAACCTCAGGGGGGAGGGGCTCTGTGTTTAACAATAGCTTATGATTGGAGAGATGAGGGTCACTTTTGCCCAGTGGTCGTGAGAGAATCCGATGAGGCGGTCATGCGGTGCGAGAGAGCCAAAAATGATTGTCGCACAGGGCGCCACCAGCGCTAAAGCCAGCTCTGATGTGATCTATTCTGAACTATCTGCAGAATAGCACATTTGTCTCAAAAATATCGCTCACAAACTTGCACTATGCTAAAAACCCACAAACCGCACATACACAACAATGCACACTTTTGAATGAACCAGAAGTGATGAGAGAGCATATTTTTATTTTTTTTGTTCTGAGTTTTGCATACGTCTGACAAATCACCTTGGACACTTCAAGGGCACAAAAAAATAACTGTTTAAAGGGGTATAGAATCCAGCTGGCTGAAAAGGAGTGCCCTAATTTGGCATTCTTTAATCATTCTCCAGGGATAGATGGTTGTAATTGAACGTTTCCCGGAAAAGTTCTGTTTTCAGGAAATTCCTGAACTGTAAATAGTTGCATTCAGTTTGAAGCAGAAGGCTTTATGTCCAGAGTTCCGGACCCTGGGCCCCTAAATATTTTCCTCCATATTTCACCAATTAGGCTTGTCACTTTCATTACTCCTTAGCTCTTTTCATCATGCATCACTGTAAAAGGCTTCGATGTCTGCTGGCAGCGGCAGCAGACATCAACACGTTCAGAAAAATACAAACTTGATCTTGGCACAAACATTTACAGTTCTCTGCTTCGCAAATGAATAGCAATGTTGGAATAAAAAGTGAGTGCAGTTTAGTTTTCAGTTTCATTTTTTATAGTTGGGCTTGCAGATTTTCCAGATTTTCCTTGCATGTTTTTGTTTAATAACCAATGTTATTTCGTTCAGACAGCAAGCACCATCCGAACAATACAGTTAGTAGGAGCTGAGCATTTAAAAGTTACAGCAACACATAAGACGATTCTGTCAGAAGTCAGTCTTTCATGATAGTCCACAATAAGACCAGCACTTCCCCCACACTTTATCAAGCTTATGAGGACATCCACGTGACTCATAGATCAGCTTTTCTTGTTGCCTATCAACTCCTTTTTGCCACAGCTTGATTGAGGGAGGCGTGGTTTGCCTCCACAGGTGCTCTACGTCCCTTTTGGCTACCCCCTGGGGGGGAGGGTCCTTTCAGCGCATGGACCCCCCAGTTCAGCAACAAGCCCTAGCAGTGGAGTTTGGGGGCCCAAATCGATCGGAGAACCCTCGAACCAGCAAGATCTCCCGCCCCGTCCCAGCAGGATCGTAGTGCTGGGCAGTCCCATGCTACATAGAAAAAGTCAGCAGTAGGGAGCGTGCAGTGTGCGCATGCGTCTGGGAAGTAGAGAAGATCCTCTGCATGTGAAGTGGGGTAAACAGGTTGCGCACAGATAATTCATCTGGACCATACATAGGCATGAGGATATAGTCAACCTCCTAGGGGCCAGGCATGCCTCCCGCCAATCATCATCATTCAGTTCGAACCTCTGCCGAAGGGAATGAAATCCATCGGGGGCTTGGATAATCAGGGAGCAGTAGATCTTAGATATCGCTCCCTTCCCGAGGCATCCCATGAAAAGGTTGGTCTCACGGGGTCTATAGTCAGGGAGTTGTGCATCTGGGGGAAGGTGTGGCGCCAGGGCATGCAGTCATTGAAGAAAGCGAAAACAACTTTGTGCTAGACAGAGCGTACTGATCTTTTAATTCTTGAAAGGACATCAAATTACTCCATTTGTAGCTATCGCCTAAATATGTAATTCCTATCCGGTTCTATTGCGTAAAGACCTCAAGTTTGGAAAGCTGCTGAAATCTTGTGCCCTGCCATAGGCGGGTCAATTCCCTCAAGCGGCAGTTCCACCGAATAAGGCACGAAGCCACTCTCCAGCAATGCAACGACACCTGAGTACATGATGGCATCGTCAAGGGCAGTCGGCCCCCTTAAAGTAGGCAAAGGAGTCCCTCAAAGCCCACTAAGTGAAGTTCCAAGCGATATCTCAACCTCCTGTAAACCAGTTACTGATGGACGCCAACTGTACCGCCAGGTAGTACACATAGATGTCTGGCACCCCAAGACTCCGATAGAAGGGCAATTTTTGTTCCGAGTTGAACACCACTCTGTGGAGCTTACCAGCCCATAAAAAGGTTGTCAGTCTGAAGGTCAGGGACTGAAAGTACTTTCGTGGTATAGGATACGGGGAATTCACTAAGAAGTAAGGGAGGCACATCATACTCAAGATTGTGCTACACCCCATGGGGCTGAGAGGCAAACGGTTCCAGCAGTGTAGGTCTCGATCAAGGGCAAAGGCCAAGTTTTGGAAATTAAAAGTCCAGACCAGGTACGGAAGGTGAGATATGGGAATCCCTAAATATTTAAAATGAGTTCCGTCGACGAGGCATGTTAGGGCACCAGCATCGCCCCTCAGCAATCCCTTTCACCTTACTCACATTAATTTGAAGGTCATGGGCTTCACCGTAAAGATAAAGGATCACCAGGCATCGGGAGCCAGAGGCCTGAGGGTCACCAAAAAAACAGAGAATGTCATCCGCGTATAGCGCGATCCTGTCTTCAAGTCCACTCACCCACCTTCAATCCAGTATCTGCGCATTGCATCAGGCGTGCCAAAACAATTCAATAGCCAGGGCGAACAATAACGGGGAAATGCAGCAACCCTGACATGTGCCTCTTTGGATCGAGAAGGAGGCGGACAGAATTCCATTCACCCAGAACCTAGCCATGGGGTTGTAAAAGAGGAGATTGACTATCCTGCAGAATCTTATTCCTGAGCCTGCTCGCAGGCGATCACATCGAGGAAATCCCAGTAGACTGTGTCAAAAGCTTTCCAAAAGTTTATAAGGAGAAGGACTAGGGTGCCGTCCAGACCTTGTGACTAGGAGAAACCAAGCCTTTACATGACAAATGCAATGATGAGTGCTTCTGTCCGGCATGAACACACATGCTCTGAGTGAATGATGTGATAAGGTGCGGGTCAGTCGAGTATCCAGGACTTTAGCAAAGATCTTAATGTCTGCTATAATAAGTGAAACCGGGCAGTAGGAGGAGCACTGGTCCAGAGGTAGGCCCTCCTTAGGGAAGAAAACAATAGTTGCACAGTCCCGGTTGTGAGGGAACAATTCCCGCTGTATTGCTTCTGCATAGAAGTTCATCAAGTGGGGTGTTAGAGTGGTAAGGAACCTCTTATAATATTCAATGGGATAGCCGTCTGGGGTCAAGGTTTTACCGGATTGGAGTCCAGATATGGCTTGGTCGACCTCTTCCTCCATCAAAGGTTGGTCTAACTTATAGGTCAGGGAGTGCAGGATAGAGGGCATCGGAATATCCTAGAGAATAGATCTATCTGTCTCTGATGGGGGTATTGGACAATGTGCATAGAGGTCTTGGTAGAATGTCACAAAGACCTGAGAAATTGTTGGCAGCTCCTCCTGGAGATCGCCAGCTAAGTCCCTAATGGAGGGACCTACTCTAGCGGAGACATTGCGGGTTGCTAGCCAATACAATAGCTTACCGGACTTTTCCCCAGACTCATAAACTCTTTGGGTCGAGGCCCTCCAGCACTGCTTTGCCTCCTTAAGGGAGACCTACCGCAGCTCGGACCACCTTAATGCCGCGAGGCGCTGTGCCTCCTCTGCGCCAGATTATTGGAATGAGTGCTCCAAATTTTTCCTTTCAGATTTTAGCACATCTTCCCACAGATTATCCCAATTGATTCTTCAGATTATGTCATTTGTTCACAAATTTGGAAAGTCTCTAAATATTCTTATAAAAAAGCCACGCAACCCCATATTTATATTATCTCAAAAAAGTTGAATGGCAGGGACTTGACATCTTTTCTCCACTGAAAATCTATGTTCAAACAAATTATGAAATATGTCTTATATTATGCAAAATGTGATATCCTATGGTACCACTTTAAGTTCAGATCATTGAGTGGAATGTTTATCTCGAATATTCTATAATGCGTTTTTGGAGTGAGAGTTCTACCTGTTAGCAGTTGTTGCCAGGTCGGTGACTGGAGTGCCCCTCAAATTAAACTGCATCCTTTATTTCACATATCCAATGAGTGCTAATATAATTTTTGTGCAAAGTTTTGCGATTGCACTTGTTATATGAGAAACCTCACAAACTATGTGATTTACACATTTTTTTAAAGTTCAGAGAAAAAAATGGCAACAGATAGGTATTGCAAAGTAACAAAAGAGCAAATTACTAGTTGCAAGACTTTTTGCAGTAAAATAAATGAAATATCTTGAGCAGATTTTTCTATCATTTTGCTGAACATCGAATACATTATTCATCTTTTTGTTTAAGAATAATTAGGCATAAGATGTTTAGGGGGGAAGTCTTAACTGCAATGTATTTAAGAAAAAGTTGAACTTTTCATAGATTTGAGATTTACAAAACTGATGCTCTTAGCTCAACTTTCTCAGTAGAATAAAAACGTAGCCGAGGCCTAAATATTAAATTAATTTCTATTAGTTGTGGGCTGTGGAAGTGACAGAAAATGTGATCCATGGGACATTTTACTCATACAGCAAAGTGAGCAGTGTGCTTTGCTAGCCCGAGCAGAGACGCTCTAAGGCATGAGTTAAGTGAGCTCTGGCACTGGTCCCCTACCTTTCAAAGGGCCCCCTCACTTAAGCTTTTGGGCAGTCCCAGACTGTCTGGAACTCTAAAATAACCAGTCTGTTTCCTTACTTTGTTTTGAACAAAAACAGGCTGTTGGGCCTGCCTACCCTTGCCTGGAAGATAGAGAAGCTAAAAGGGAAAACATTCCTATTTGATCCGGTTAGATTCAGTAAGTGCTGTAACCGAATGTGTGTCGTTATCCTGCACTCGTTTTGTCCGCAGGGAATCACAACGCGGTTGTTACAACGAACGCGTTGTGATTCCGCATACCATTACTCCGTAAGTCGTAAAAACGACTTACGGAGGGGAGGCGCTGGATGTTGGAATAGTATAATTTACTATTGCAACTCCAGTCTGTGCGGACAGTAGGGAAGGTGTTGGATTTTAAATCCAACAACTTCCCCCCCCCCGCTCCGCAAGTCGTTGTTCCGACTTGCGGAGTGATGGTATGTGGAATCACAACGCGGTTGTTGTAACGATCGTGTTGTGATTTCCTGCGGGCCAAAAGTTTTGTGGTAAACGTTGTTTACCGCTGTAAACATTTAAAGTGCACAGGCCCAGCACAACTGCACAGGCCTTTGCCATTATTCAGTATGTACCACGCATGTAAATTCAAGATAGGCTTCGCGTCCTCCATTAGGGACTGCATCATCCTTGTGGATCTGATTCCAGCACGTGGAATTACAGACTGTTTCCTAGTGGGTCCAAGTATCTATTGCTTCAGCACAGTCAGTGCTGTAAACAAAAGCGCCTATCAGCAGCCGCGGCCCGTGCGGGAAGAGCGGTGGGGCCGGGTGGGGAGGTGGGATTTCGACGGATGATGACGAGTGGAAATTAAATAAATAATTAATTTTCCCTCGTCATCATCCGTCGAAATCCCCCTCCGCCCCGCCGCCCCACCGCTCTTACCTGCAGCAGCTGCTGCTATGTATGCCTGAATGGGGATGACAGACTGGCTACAACACGCATTGTGGGTAGAAGGCTTGGTCGAACGACGTGTTTCCGCTTTTCTAAAGGGTTGGCCACGTGCCAACGTGCAGTGTTGAGTGGCATTATTTGCTGCCTGCTTTACTGCACTGTCCACATGAAGCGGCTGCTGGACCAGTATGATCAGAGCCTAGTGCCACTTGACTCAGTGTCCCTGTTCTTCTAGAAGCATTGCGCTAGAGAGCAGTAACGCTTCCTATCCACAGACCAAATGGTGAAACCTGTTTAGTGCACCACACACAGTAGACTTGTTTCGGCCGCTAGTCTTTCTGCCTCTCCTATGCTGAGAGAAAGTATTTCTTCAGGGCTAGGCCCAGATGCAGGCTGAAAAGGAAGAGCATTGTTACTGATTCGACCATAGTTGCTGAGGTTGTGAGTGAGTCTAAAATAGAGCATAAATTCTGAGTTGTTCTGAGCAAGGTGCCATACATTATGTTTATGTCCCTGAATCTCAAATCAAGTGTCAAGTAATCATTCTTCAGGAAAGAAAATACACCTTGATCTGTGGCTTCTTCCCCATTTCACTCACATCTGGAGGAAAACAATGCAGCAATTTCATATCAGATTCATAACCCATTAAAGTGCCCGTATTCACAAAACGTAGTGCTTCCATCTTTCGTAAAATGCACAGCTCGCTGCTTTTGTTTTCAAAGTTCCTTGTTGACAATATTCCAATTACCATAGCACGTTGCATACAAAACTTAATTTTGAAACTGGATAAGAATCACTGTGATGTATCTCAACATTATATTGAAAATCAAACAGTGTACATTATTAGAGAAACCAAGTACTATTAAACCTTTGTAACAAGGTATTTCTTACAAAAAGCATTTTATAATTTTAAAATAAATTACATAGAAAAGTAGAAATAGATTGCAAATATACAACTTGTTCCCAGAATTGACAACACTCCAGCAATTTAAGTAACTAGCAAGTCAGACTGACAAGACTTGCAGATTAATTCCCAGGAGTGAGGGGTATGGCAGCGTGCCCTATTTCAGTTTTTTTCATGTTTTAACAAACAAGCGTGTTCATTGAACTCTAACGCACTTTAATTAAACAGAGCTCTAGATTTCTTTGGGAAAACTATTATCAGACACTCAGTTCTCCGCATTGTCCTTCCTCTTCAATAACCCTGTGATTCATGTATGTGTACTGTAGACTAAGGGTCCAACTTTGCCAAGGGCATCGATTTCACATAGTTTTTGAAGGTACTAAGGGGAATATTTACAAGCTCCTATTGCCACCACAACGTCACTTTTCAGGGATTTGTGGTGGCGATAAAGGGCTTCGCCTTATTTACAAAATAACGTGGCTTAACAGCACCTTGTAAAAAGGCCGTTTTTCACGCTATACTTAGCGTGAAGGGGGTGGGCAGTGGGTGTTGCTGTGGTCGTTCCACCGCAACACCCATTGATTTTGATGCTGCCCCTAATTTACAAGGGTGGCATACATAGGAGGCAGCGCCAAAATTAAGACAAGGGAAAACCTGGTCTTAACTTGGTGAAACGAGGAGAAATGTTTATTTTCTCCTTGTTTTTGCTGTTTCCATGTGTGCTGCATTGAGCAGCACACATAGAAGTTACAAAACTGCATTTTAAGATTGTTTATGTGCAGGAAGGGACACCTTCCTACACATAACCAATCCTCCCCTGCACATAGACACCCTTGCACTCTGGTGCAAGGATGCCTGCGTTGGGGCTTGGCTTCTAAAACTAGAGCCAGTGCAGGGGGAAAAACAGGACTGCACCATATTCTAATAAAAATGGTGCAGCCCTGCGTTTCTAAAGTGACAGAGCGCGTCATTAGCCTTCTTGGCTTAACAACACGATTTGCCTCTTAACTTGTAAATATGCCCCTAAATATGTATGCATTGAGAACACAGTCCTTAAATTCTGTATACTTTAACATTTGATTTTCAAACAAAAAATGAATTTAACATGTAGTTTAAAAAATACTAAATATTCAGCGCATGTAGTTGAAAATAAAAGAAACCCACGTGGCCAAATTCTACATAGACTGAAATGCTGCTATAAGAGGTAAAACTCATACACCAGAAAACCACAGTTATATATTTGCGATGGGCAGGGTTCCCCAGAATCTTTGTATTGTTCATTAAAAAAGAAATAATGATAGGAGTTTCTACTAACCCTATCACTTATTAATGAGTCTGCAATGAAAAGTAAGCCTAACCATACCTTTGTGACTCTCTGGGGTAGATGCCGTCGATGAGCTGTCAAGGCTGTGCACACAAACAAAGAAAGAAAGAACAAATGCAACAGTTGGTAGTGGAGTGAGTGAGTATGCCCTTCAATCACAACACAGCTTTCATACACTTGTAGCAATAGGTTTCTTGAGCAGTGCTCTTCTGATTTTGTTTGTGAGGGCTGGAAGGGGCTTCACTTGTTTCTGTTTTTTGATTGTCTTCATGGAGGACGCTGACCCAAAATGTTAAAGTATCTTAACTGTGATGGGTAGTGGAAAAGAAGGAGACTATCAATGGCACCTTTCATCATCTGGGAGGCAAGAGGGATGTGTATTGAGAGAGCTGGACAAAAATTAATTTCAAATCAACATCCTGTTTCAGGCCTAAAAGCCACACATTGTAAAAATACGATATAATGTTGACAGAGCGTCATGTTATTCTGAAATTTGTAGGGGTGCATCATATTCACCGTTAGTCAGTACCCGCATATTAATCGAGGTTAAGTGTGCCATAGAAATGTATTACTAGAATCGTTTAACATAGAGGTGATTAGAAATGTAATAATGCTTTTCATAAAGAGTAATGCTGCAGATTATTGCACATGTATTTTAGTAAACGCATAATGTTTGATTTTCACGTAATGCAATGTATTAGGTTAAACGTGTGCTATGTTAAAGTTACACGTGCAAGTTTGCTTATTCACATATAACGAGTGATGAACTAATGCTTAATGTGTGATTTAGTAATTTGTTTAACAGTGTAAAGGCCTGATCGCATATACATTTAAAGAGAAAGGCCTGTTCATTTTCTTATGTTAGCTGAACATTGTAGGCCGAAAATGATTTCCCTTGGTAAAGGCTTTGGGTTGCAGACGATGGAAAATCTTAGAGAAGAGAAAAGTTTTTCGTTCCCATGTTTCTGTTGCAGGTGCAAGGACATTTACCTCGTTAGTGAGACTAGGTCTTTGTTTTAGGACTTAGGATGGTACGAGAAGACAACAGGGGAGTACATTGGAATGTGAGGATGATACTTTCAGAGGAGAAGGTGCCTGGGACCCAAGGTCAAGCTAACCGTCATTGGATGAGAGACAAGTTTTGCTGGAAAAGTACTGGAAGAAGACCTGGTTGAAGAGGTGTGCCGAAGGGCGTGTTCTACGTTTTTGGGATTTAGTATTAGGGACAGTGCCCCGAGGGTTGAGCAGTTGAGGTTTAGATGGGAAGCTAGAAGGAGCATCTTAGAACGAGCTCTGACTAAGTGAATGTACTTCTTAGGAAGTATTCACTTCTGACAACTTTTATTCTCTTGCCTGGGATGGGAAATGCTAAGTAGGGATGTCACCTTAGAGATAGAGTAGGGAAAGACTAACTGCTTTCCTTTTTGGCTAATGATTCCTAATGTAGACATTGGATTGACCATTGCATTTCTTATGCTTTTAGAGCTTGTTATTCTTTTCGTTCTGAGTCGTATGAGACTCTTACGTAGACTCGCGTTTGTTTTAGTTCCCATTTACCTTCTTCACCTTGAGCTAAGGTGTTTGTATGTGCAGTTATTTTTGGTTGTAATAAAATCCTACAAATTTTAGATTCGGAGTCAGTGGTCCTTCCTAAATGAGAATTGATTCTGGTGATTATGTACTAATAATTGGATTTCCTCCCCTCTACACCATTTAGCAGATAAAAAGATCCTGGCGACCCGAGAGGATTCTTGGAGATAATCAGGTAGACAAGAATCCGGTCCTATCAATGTATACAGTGCAAATCACTATTTCAGCCTTTATAAATAGTTTCGTATTTTTACATTGTGTTGCTTTTAAGCCTGAAACAGTATATTATATTGATTGATTAAAAAAAAAAATATATATATATATATATATTTTTATGTTTTTATAGGATGAGGTATGGAATGATATTAGAGTCCTCCGTCAACCTCCTCATATTCCCTGCCTGGCTCTCTATAAGACAATCAGGATTTCAGACCTATATATGCAAATACGTATATATTCTGCTTCTTAAAAATCTCTTGAAAGGCTATTGAAAGAAGCAGAATCTACTGTTAATGTTAAAGAGCAAGGTCTGCAACATTGTCTTACCAAACACTAGGCCTCTGTTACTCGACATCCAAATGAGGCTTGTTCAGTGTGTTACTATCTATATCTAATATTCAAGGATTGTAGGCAGTAGCTGTTCAGCCATATGAGTGCCAATGGGTGTATTCTTTTATCACAAATGTGACAGGGAACTATTGTAGTAATAAACAGGCATGGCAGTGGGAAACCGCAATCGGGTTTAATTGTCATTTTTGGTTCCCTGTTGACATGAATACTCTCCAGCTTATACATTTACAAGATCACAACATTTGAGACATTTTTGTTTATACCACTAAAGTTCACTACAAAATATATATTAGACAATACAGTTTGCCAAATGTCGGAAGGCATCTTTTTCTGTAAGTGGATAGTGGGATGGTGAAATGTTTGGGGCTGTACTACAGAACATGCTCCAGGGTTGCAAGAGACATGTGCCCCTGCTTTGTGCGTCCCCGGGACACTTTGGTATTGCAGAAGGGTCCACGTAGATGCTTGTGCAGCCCCTTCTGTAATACAGAAAGTGCTGGCACACATATATCCCCAGCGCTATTATGAGAGGGTGTTCCCTCATTTGCATTGGGACGTGACCCCCATGCAAATGAGGGAATCTCTTTACCTATGTGCCAGCAGTGTATTATGGAAGTGAGCACAAAGGCAATGATGCGGTCAGCAGCGCAATGAAAGTTTGTCACAAAAAGGAGGCGCCCCCTTGATGGCAACACTCTGGAGGGGAAAAAGGGGGGCCCATGGACCCCCCCAGACATCCCATTGCCGGTGGGTGTAGTCACTCACTGCACCCGCCATCAAAGAAATCTCTTATTTCTCTTTCAAGTGCAGGTGGATTGCAGTCTACACAGTGAAACACAGAGGGGCTTGGAAGCAGCCGCTCCGTATTTCACTTGAATGTGCTGCCCCCAGAGCAGCTTGAGTTCGCATTCACTGTAATAGGGCGCGTCTCCCCTGTTTGCGCACAGCGCACCTGTTTAAAGGTGCCCCGTGGCGCAAACAGGGAAAGTGCGGCTGAATATAATAGGGCCCCTGGTGTGTTCACGAGCCTCCAGCACTCTGCCAAAATCAAGTAACAATTTTATTATTATCATATTAATATGTTCTCATTTTGACTTCGGAATTTTAAGTTTGGGCTCAAATACTGGTTTCAGCGGTGCCCAAAAATCATGGGATTAGGGGCAAATAACTCAAGGATTGACTATGCACAATGGAAAAAAATTTGAAATGGGAAAACTATACAGTGGACTTTTTATTAATGGCCCAGTAACACGTTGCTACCTATACCTCAACATCACCTTCTAGGCCTTATAGTCTGCTTTTAACTGGAAGTTCACACACAATACAGCTGTATGTGCAGCATCCTATGTTTGAGGTGCTCTAGCTAACACATATTCTCTGTAAAGCACTCTACTGTTCATTGTGTTAAGCAGTGCTTAATTTGTAGAAAAATAAGTGCCAGGGCCCTCGTCAGGAGGCCACCACAGCTTACACCACCCATTGCCACTGCCAGCACTGCCAATGTCAGAGCATACACAACTACTAGCGATCACACCGCTACAAGTGTGACAATTCAGACAGTTCGACACCCCCCCAAAGCTATAAGAATGGCTGGGAGGCAGGTATTAGTTGTTTTAATGTCTTTTTGTTTTATAAACAACTGTTGTTGTGCTCATTTCTATATTACACAAACAGTGCCACTAAGTGGCAGCTGTCATAAGTGCTGGTGTTGACAATTAAGTGCCAGTGCCAAGCACCGGAAACCACTGGCTCAAATTAAGCACTGGTGTTAGGTCACACTATCAAATACTTAAAATTGAGTAAAAATAACATTGAGTGTATGTTCACACACACAAGCACATTTTTATGTAGCTTGAGCATTAACCCTTTCATTGCTGGGGTGTTTACGCATGTCTCAGCCAGGGCATTGTTTGAAAAAATCTTTGTTTAAATGCATGGACCTCCTTGGTCTTCACGTGCACACATACATACATATTGACACATTCAGAGCTATGTATTGGTGCCCCCTCCACATCTATATGTCATTACAAACTAAAGATACAATGAAAAACGTGAAGATAATTTAATTAGCTGATTTTCTCAATATTTTGTCGCATTTATCAAAAGGACAGATTAAATCCGTCACCATTCAAGGCAATGTTGCCCTAGAGGTCTGGAGTCTGGCAATGAAAATATATGTGTGTCTTTTCCCTGCAGTGGTGTAAAACAGGCCCCCAGAGCACCTGTGGTGTGGAGGGCCCCCCAAGCTTCCCCAAATTAGAGGGCGGGTCCTTGAGCACCCACTGTAGTGTGAGGGTCAAAAGGGTCTGCATGTGGAGCAATAAAAAGCAGGCGCTGTTTAGCTGCAGACATTCCTATGATAGCACCTGCGCAGTGAAGATTTCAGGCAGAAAAAAGAAACAAATGGGCATTTTTAGAAAGAAATGATGCAGTGTGGCTCTGCAAGCAATTTAATGGCGTTGTGCTACATCATTTAAAAAATGCAGGGATGCGCCATATTCACAAGAATACGGCGCACCCCTGTGTTTTCCTTTGCGCAAAAAAAGCTACCTAACACCAACACAGACACCCTTGCGCCGTGGTGCAAGGGTCCCTGTGTTACAGGGAATCTTCCTTGCAGGTCAGGCACCCTTGCCCCATGGTGCAAGGGTGCCTGCATTGCAGGGATGAATGTTTATGTGCAGGAAGGTGTCTCTTTCTGCACATAGAAGGTGTCCCTTCCTGCACATAAACAATCACAAAAGGCAATGTGCTCCTTCTATGTCGGCTACAGAATGCAGCCTACATAGAAAGAGCAAATACGAGGATAAATAACATTATTTCTCCTTGTTGCGCCAATCTAACACCTGCTTTTCAGTAGTGTTATTTTTTGTCACTGCCATAGATTTTCAGATCCTTGTAAATCTGGGGCAGCGTCAAAAAGCAATGGGTGTTGCTGTGCAACGCCCAGAGTAACACCCATTGCAGGCCCCTATCACGCAGGTGTCTGATATTTACAAAACGACGTTTAGCCATGCAACGTGGTTTAACGCTGCTTTGTAAAGATGGAGCAGGACATTGCACCACGAAATGTTTCAAAACGTGACACTCTGGTCGCGCAATGCCCTTGTAAATAAACCCCAGAGTTGCAAATTGTAGATTTTTTTTCTTGCTGGTGCAGAGCTGCTCGAAGTAAAGGCACCCCAGTGTGTCTGTGAAATTGAGCACCAGACTGCAGAAAGAAAAGGTTGAGATCTAATAACCCATCTGGAGAAGCTACAAAGGCAGAGAAAAGGAAGTAGAGACTACAGAAAGACTGCAGAAAGTAGGAGAGAGAGAGAAATCAGATAATAGAGACAGATGAGAGTCAGCTGTGTGTGAATGTGTGTTGTGTGTGTGGATGTGTGTTGTGTGTTGTGTGTTGTGTGTGTGTGTGTGTGTGTGTGTGTCTGCCTGTGGATGTATGTGCATGTACCAAGGGGTAACCGCCTGCCCCCACAATCACACAGTGTAGGAGACACCCACTTCCTCTAATCCATTGGGCCTGGAGGTCCTGATATCATGCAGCGGGCAACCGCCTGCTGTGTTCTGTGTGCATTTCATTTTGTGTCCGCCCTGAAAGTAGGACTATCGACAATAATATACAAACGCACAACACTGATATTTGAAACAAAAAGAAAATCAACTTAAAAAGGCGCTAGTATATTTGAAACAAATCATATATTTTCAGATAATGACGTGACTGGACATATATCAAAACATACGCAACAAACATAGGTACTTATCTACAATAGTGACATATAAAAGGGGATAGTCAGTGACTGTACATATATCAACAATACCAACAAACAAACCAAATGCATGTAACATCAATTCTTTTTAGGTAGCGTTATACAAAGAATATCACACGCCCTACCCAGACCTCCTTTATTGTATGGGTCCGCTTGGGCACTAACGCTTAACAATGAACGACGACGTTTCGACCCCTATAACCATGTGTGTATCAATGACATCACTGTAGGGTCTTCATCAGGACAATGGGACAGTTGTGTAAGCCTTCTAATGAGATTAAAGAGCCTCAACTATGTTAGTAACTTATAACCTGCACAGTCAATCGTTGGATTTTGTATCATCCGGAGCCCGTTGGGCTAACCATGACATCAAAAATATGTCGGAGGTGAAGAAATCTTCCTCCTGGAGTGCCTTGTATCTCTACAATCTGGTCGATATTCAGTAAAATTGAAGTGTCTGGAGCAAGCATGCTCCAAACCAATCTCTGGCTACGCGTGCTCGGAGATGGCGTCCATTGACTATGCAGCTGTACTCTTCAAATATCACTTAGAAAAGGTCCTAGTCAGTGGTAACTTCCAGTCAAAAGCTTTGAAGCTCCAGCATCCTGCGCTTGGAGTGTACTGAGAGAGCTCAGGCCATAAAGGAGGTCTGGCTAGGGCGTGTGATATTCTTTCTATAATGCTACCTGAAAATAATTGAGGTTACATGTATTTGGTTTGGTGGTTGGTATTGTTGATATGTGTACAGTCGCTATCTATCCCCTTTTATATGTCACTATTGTAGATAAGCACTTATGTTTGTTGGGTAGTTTTTGATATGTGTCCAGTCATGTCATTATCTGAAAATATATGATTTGTTTCAAATACAATAGCACATTTTTAAGTTGATTTTCTTTTTGTTTCAAATATCAGTGTTGTGTGTTTGCAAATTATTGTTGATCGTCCTACATTCAGGAGGGACACAAAATAAAATGTATTAATGTGGCAGAAACACTGTTCGCATAATGTACTCATCCCCAGGTTCCGCACGTTACTGGGTTACCCCATTGACATTATCAGTGTTCTGTGTGCAGGCAGCATAACAGACTAATGCTGTTCTGCAGAAAGTAAGAAATCATTGAGATGTTTTTAGGAAGCCACTGATTATTTTGAGAGTGAGGCCAGGGTCTTTTTAATTTCAGGTGTGGATGAAATGTTCTTGCAGGGGGGCTGACTAGAAGAAGTAAGGTCTGCCTAAATTTTGGTCTGTGGGCTCTCCCCATCTAGCCTGCTCACTCAATCAAAGTAAAGTCAGCTCCAGGCACCCAGGAGGAAGAGGCCGGGCCACCAGGGGATGGGGTCCCGGGGCCAAAATCGACCCTGGCAGGGGGGACGTGCGGCCCCCCTCCCTCTGTAGTAAGGAGCAGGTTTGTTCTTGATCTCTGTTGATGGGAGCGGAGTCCATGGTTCTTCCTTTAAATTACTAAGAGTATGCAAATGTGTAAAGTCACATGGAAGCTCCGTCCACTTGGCACTGCCCTGTTCACCTTAGTAGTATGCCAAGATCTTCCTGCCTTTTTCCAGGATTATGGACAGCTTAACAAAAGGGACTAAAGCACGTCTCCCACCTATTTTGGTGATGCATTCTTGATGCCAAGGAATATGAGAACATCTCCACCAAACAAAGAAGCACTTGCTTCATATAGTTAGGAAGTACTCTTTTTTGGTGGTGATTGACCGCTTTGTAGTCTCGTTGTCTTCTCTCTAGGATGATTAATGTTATCACATATTTCTGCATAAAGACACACAAGCAACAATCACATTTCCGAAACACACAAAGTCACTGGAGACATTTACTCATGGACCACTACTCAGATGTAGAATAGAATTCACACTGGATATTTACCTAACAAGGTAGCACCTAGTAATTAACCAGAAGATAGTACACCAGTTGGGTAGATGTTGTAAGCAAAACTGCAGACTCTTGTTGGATAAAGGGGAAGGTGAGGTTCTGTTCTGGCACAGTCACTCACACAGCTAATGACACACCCACTCAGACACTCAGACACTCAGACAGTCACTCACACACCCATTCAGCCACTCTCCCATACACTTACAGACCAACACAGCCACCCACACACCCACTCACACTCTCATATAGGCACTCACATACCCAAAAACACTAACTTACCTACTCACAAACCCACACAGCCACTCACACACCTAGTCACACACCCACATTACCCCTCACACACCTACTCACAGACCCATACAGTTGCTCACACACCCTCTCACACACCCACAAAACTATTCATATATCAACTCATACACCCATACAGCCCTTCACAAGCCTACTTACAGATCCATACAGCCACTCACAGATCCATACAGCCACCCACACACCCACTCACAGACCCATACAGCCACTCCAAAACCAATTACACACACACAGCAACTCACATATCCACTTACAGACCCATACTGCCTCTCAAACACCCAGTCACTGGCCCATACAACTACTCACACACCCGCTCACAGACCCTTACAGCCACTAACACGCCCACTTACTGACCCATGCATCCACTCACACACCTACAAAACCACTCACACATCAATAGACCCACACACACACCTACTCACTGACCTTTTATAGTCACTTACATGCCCACTCTCAAAGTTTACAGTTAGGAAATAACATTTAAAAAACCTTTAAAATTCACACAAAAAAATAAAGGTTACAGGGATGTTATAATTACATAAAGACAATAAAGAAGTAGAAATTCACACAAAAAAAGGTTTCAGTACATTATAGTTAGGAAATAGAATTTTTTCTAAACATGGAAATTCATTGAAAAACAACCGTTACAGGGACGTTATAATTAGAAAATAGAATTTTTGAAAAACCTTTCAGGGATGTTATAGTTAGGCACAGTTTTCACTCCAGTGAAATTCAGAAGTTATGGTTACCTGAGATAACTATAACTTACACCCCCCGCAATGCACTGCTATGATGCCACATGTTACATCACTCATGAAATGGTCAGTGACATCACCAATTACATCACTGAGAACATCTCAAATTACATGTTGGTTAATACATAGTATTACATACTTGCAAAACACAGTGTAAGATTCAGTGTAAAATTATGAAGTAAAATGCAAGCCAGTCCATGCAGAAGGTGAGCGATAATTATAATGTGCAATGTACTCCATGGAGAAAGCACCAGTGTCTCCAGGATAAATACCCAATTATATACAAAGCGCGCGTGTGCATTCTGTGTGGTAACATATAGGTCCTGTAAAATGAATACAATGTGTCACAGAGTGGATTAGCAGGTTGCAATTCCACCTCTAAAGCTCATGCCCAAAGACAGCGATCACTAAGTGTGTGTCGGCTGTTAGTTACTGTAAAGTGACAGCTGCTCATGAAAATAAAGCATGTTATAATTTGGAAGTGATAGTGCCACAAAAGAAAATAAAGTACATGGTATTTGTGGAACACCATTTTCTGGAATAAGCGGCAATGCCCCCATCCGTACAATCCCGCACATGCACATGTAAATGATGATGCCCTCAGATGTGTGTTAGAATGAGACCAAATGCAATAGGCACCATGGCACATACAGTGCAAACGGACACGCAAATTGAAGCTTGGAACATTCCAAGTACATTCCATACAAAATTATTTTAGAATGAAACCAATAATAAATGGAATCATAAGATAAATGCTCTAACTAATGTCTGGTGGATACAACAGAGAGGGCACATGCTTTTTGTATAGGCAACCAACAAAGGGCAATCATCTTGAAATTATAGGCACAATCAAGTCCAGTGGGCTAAAATCTAGGCTAGCACACACCATAAGAAGTGATGGGTGCTGGCAGAACACCAAATCAATCAAAGTCAATGATATATGCCAGGTCAACAGAACATAGAAATATATAAAAGTGAATGTGCAAATTATATCAGCGAGTGTGTCCGAAGTGTCCTGGAAGAAAAAGGTAGGGTGCCTCAGCCGGGGCCTCCTCTCAAACCCAGCACACCAGGTGAGAGTCCCTTTCTCTCATCCCTAGAAAATAAAATAGAAAAACAGGTATCACAGAGTGCAGAGAGTGTCAGAATACGACACATTAAAACCAGAATGAAACATTAAATTCATTACGGTAGGTTTTCAATTTCATTCCAAGTGGACATGTAACTCTTCATCTGAGTTCAAATTTTCGTATTGAGCTCAATGGTAAGTTTGGATTCTCTTTTCCTTAATATGGCAATCCTATCCCCACCCCTGAGATCCATCCTGACATGTTCCATACCAAAGAATTTGAGTTGCTTCCTATCACTGTGGTGATGTGTTTTGAAGAGTCAAGCTACAGAGTAGTGCTTGTCTTGGTTAGTGAAAGCCCTAGTGTGCTCAAGGATTGTTTTACATACTGGGTTATGGCACTGCTCACATACCTGAGTTTGCATGGACATTGTAATGCATAAATAATAAAGGTCGTATTGCAGATAATGAACTGTGCTTTGGGTCTATGCCTGGTGGTATGGGGAACAGAAACATCTTTATAGTTGGCTACATGCTCGCAAGCTTTGCATTTGCTACATGTTTAGAAACCTGTGAGTGGGTGTCCAAGAACACTATGTGTGATTTCTGTAGTGTGGATGTCCATCTTGAGGCAACCTGGTCCCCTCACTCTCTCTCTCTCTCTCTATTATCTACTGGCGGTTGCCAGTAGATAGTTATAGTCAGGACCTATTCGCAACATTCTATTCTCAATAACTTTGGCGCCGGTTGACGAATCTTCACAAAATTTTCAAAACTCGTGGGGCGCTCTGGTCCGCTTCTATCTTGAAAGACTCGGGGTGATTCAGCAAGCGGGGGATGAAAAATAGGAAACTTTAGACATAGTTACAGCCCGAACTGCTGAACGGAATTACCCCAAATTTGGCAAAAAGGTAGCCCTTGGTTCAGAAAGAACCCTTTATTTTAAATGGTGTAAATCCGTTCAGTAGTTGCTGAGAAAATCAAAAGTAAAAACACATATATATCTATGGCCGCGGAGGATCCGCGGACCCTCCCGATCACGAGCTTTATGGTAATTGGCTGTCAACACTCCAACCCAGGAAGTGTTGGCAGCCATCTTGTGCCTCGGTAGAACGGAGGCACAAGAAATCAGTGAAAGAAAATGTGCAAAACGCAAAAAGGGGGCAGGGTAGAAACACCCTGACACCCCTAGCCCAATAAAAATGTTTTTTTGTTTTTTTTTAAATGGAAAATCCGCGGAGGATCCGCGGATCTGGCCATGAGAAAAAAAAAACGAAGCGCGAGCTCCCGCGCTTCGTTGCTATTTAGCCCCGGGGGGCCAAGTCCCGGGGGCAATATTGTTATGTAATGGGGGCCCAGAGGGGCCCCCCCCTAGCCCCGGGGACCGCCACCCCCTGGGGCTTTTAACAATTATTTGGGGGGGCTCACAGCCCCCCCAGCCCCGGGGACGACCACCCCCTGGGGCTTTTAACAATTATTTGGGGGGGCTCACATCCCCCCCCAGCCCCGGGGACCACCACCCCCTGGGGCTTCAAAATACATGGGTGGGGGCTCAAAGGCCCCCCTAAGCCCCGGGGACCACCACCCCCAGGGCTTTATGACAATATATGCGGGGGGCTCACGGCCCCCCCGCAGCCCCGGGGACCGCCACCCCCCAGAGCTTGTGTTTTAAAAAATAATAATAATAAGAAACCTGTGTGGGGGCTCGAGCCCCCCCACGAGCCCCGGGGACCGCCACCTCCCCGGGACACTAAGTCTTTAAATTTGGGGATCCATCAAGGACCTCCAAGCCCCGGGGACCACCACCCCGCGGAGCTTTGAAAATGTTGGGAGGGGGGCCGCGCGACCCCCCTCCTGAAGCCTTTGATGACCCTGGGGACCGCCACCCCCCAGGGCCGGCTGCTGCAGTGTCCCGGGGTGCCCACCCCCAGGACACTGTAGTTTGCTATGGCAGGGAGGGAGCCTTGCAGCTCCCGCCCTGCCATAGCAAACTGCTTTGGTTTTTGGACGAGAGAGCAGAAAACCTGCTCTCTCTTCCAAAAACGAAAGATGATTGCTTTTCCACGCGGGGAGCTGCAACTTAGCAACTCCACATGTGGAAAAGCAATGCCGGCTCCCGAGAGACGCGGGGAGCCGACGGGACTGTGGGGGGATTGGGGACCCCCCCCACGGTCCCCAATGGAGACCACGGGGCGCGATTGCACAGTGGTGAAGGGAGGGGGCGGGCCTGAGGTGACATGTGTCCAAACACGCCCTGTGGCGCGTTTTAAGTTGAGGAATTAATTCCTCTTCAATCCTGAGGTCCCTGGGGGCCAACTAGCCCACCAGGTACCTCCAGTAAGCGCCACAGAGCTGCGTTGCAGAGTGTTGTAAAAAGGGGTGTGGCCTCTGAACACCTCTCTGCAACGCAGCTCTCTGGCGCATACTGAAGGTACCTGGTGGGCTAGTTGGCACCCAGGGACCCTCAGGATTGAGGAGGAATTAATTCTCCAACTTTAAACGCGCCGCAGGACGTGTTTGCAGATATGTCACCACAGGCCACGACCCCTTCCTTCACCATTGTGCAAACGCACCCCGTGGTGGGTTGCAAGTTGGGGAATTAATTCTCTTTCAATACTGAGGTTTCCCTGGGGGTCAACTGGCCCACCAGGTACCTCCAGTATGCGCCAGAGATCTGCGTTGCAGAGAGGTGTTCAGAGGCCATGCCCCTTTTTACAACACTCTGCAACGCAGCTCTGTGGCGCTTACTGAAGGTACCTGGTGGGCTAGTTGGCCCCCAGGGACCCTCAGGATTGAAGAGGAATTAATTCTTCAACTTAAAGCGGCCACAGGGCGCGTTTACACAGTGGTGAAGGGAGGGGACGGGGCCTGAGGTGACGTGTGCAAACACGCCCTGTGGAGCATTTTAATTTGGGGAAATAATTCCCCTTGAATCATGAGGGACCCTGGGGGCCAACTAGCCCACCAGGTGCTTCCAGTAAGCACCACGGAGCACCACGGAGCTGCGTTGCAGAGAGGTGGTGCAGGCCGTGCCCCTTTTTACACCTCTCTGCAATGGCGCTTACTGGACGTAATTTGCCCCTAGGGACCCTCAGGATTCAAGGGGACTTAATCTCCCAACTTAAAACGCTCACAGGGCGTGTTTACACAGTGGGGAAGGGAGGGGACGGGGCCTGAGGTGACGTGTGCAAACACGCCGTATGGTGCATTTTAAGTTGGGGAAATAATTCCCCTTCAATCCTGAGGGCCCCTGGGGGCTAACTAGCCCACCAGGTGCTTCCAGTAAGCGCCACTGCGCTGCGTTGCAGAGAGGTGGTCCAGGCCGTGCCACTTTTTACACCTCTCTGCAACGCAGCTCTGTGGCGCTTACTGGAGGTACCCAGTGGGCTAGTTGGACCCTAGGGACCCTCAGGATTCGAATGAACTTAATCTTCCAACTTAAAACGGCCACAGGATGTGTTTACACAGTGGTGAAGGGAGGGGACGGGGCCTGAGGTGACGTGTGCAAACACACCCTGTGGCGCGTTTTAAGTTGGGGAAATAATTCCCCTTCAATCCTGAGGGCTCCGGAGGGCCAACTAGCCCACCAGGTGCTTCCAGTAAGCACCACTGCGATGCGTTGCAGAGAGGTGGACTAGGCCATGTCCCTTTTTACACCTCTCTGCAAACCAGCTATGTGGCACTTCCTGGAGGTACCTAGTGGGCTAGTTGGAGCCTAGGTACCCTCAGGATTCAAGGGGACTTAATCTCCCAACTTAAAACAGCCACAGGGCGCGTTTACACAGTGGTGAAGGGAGGGGACGGAGCCTGAGGTGACGAGTGCAAACACACCCTGTGGCGCATTTTAAGTTGGGGAAATAATTCCCCTTTAATCAGGAGGTACCCTGGGGGCCAACTGCTCACCAGGTGCTTCCAATAGGCACCACTGCGCTGCATTGCAGAGAGGTGGTCTAGGCCATGCCCTTTTTTACATCTCTCTGCAAAGCAGCTCTGTGGCGCTTACTGGAGGTACCTAGTGGGCTAGTTGGACCCTAGGGACCCTCAGGATTCAAGGGGACTTAATCTCCCAACTTAAAACGGCCACAGGGAGTGTTTACACAGTGGGGAAGGGAGGTGACAGGGCCTGAGGTGACTTGTGCAAACACGCCCTGTGGCGCGTTTTAAATTGGGGAAATAATTCCCCTTCAATCCTGAGGGCCCCTGGGGGCCAACTAGCCCACTAGGTGCTTCCAGTAAGCACCACTGCGTTGCGTTGCAGCGAGGTGGACTAGGCCATGCCCCTTTTTACACCTCTCTGCAATGCAGCTCTGTGGCGCTTACTGGAGGTAGCTAGTGGGCTAGTTGGACCCTAGGGACCCTAGGGACCCTTAGGATTCAAGGGGACTTAATCTCCCAACTTAAACCGGCCACAGAGCGTGTTTGCACAGTGGTGAGGGGAGGGGATGGGGCCTGAGGTGACGTGTGCAAACACGCCCTGTGGCGCGTTTTAGGAGGTAGTTTTAATCCCCCTGCCCTATTATATACTAGGAACTTACAGAGGACGTCATGCTAATCACAGGGGGACCCCACCGCATAGTGTTCCCTAGTGTATGTAGGTGTTTTCACTGTATTATAAGTGTCTTTTAATATAGCACTGGCTCTAGGACTGGTTAGTCAGATTCAGTTACCACTAGTATCCGTCTGAAAAAGTTGAGGGTACAGTATGATTTTGCAACAAGGCTTCTTTCTGCTCTTCTGTTTGTTCTTTCTGCACGTTTTCCTTCTTTCTGCACTTTTCTTCGTCTTTGAGGACTTCTGTTGCTTCTTTCTGCATTTCTTTTTTTTCTTTCTATGCGTTTCTTCTTCTTTCTTCACATGTCCTACCTCTGTAGGCATAGTTAGAAATTAGCATTTCAAAAACCTTTGAAATTCACTGAAAGAAACCATAGGTTTCAGACACGTTATAGTTAGGAATTAGCATTTAAAAAACCTTAGAAATTCACTGAAAAAAACATAGGTTTCAGGGGCGTTACAGTTAGCTGGACATTTCACTCGTACAAAACCATTGAAATTTCCCCGTTATAGTTAGTTCACCTAACTATAACTCGTGCACCCACAATGCACTGCTGATGACGTCACATATTACATCACTCATGACATGGTGAGTGACATCACTCATGACATCACTGATGACATCACAAAGACATCACTGATGACATCACTGATGACATCATCCTTGTGATAGAGTGGCAGACCTCCTCTCACCCTAATATAACCTTTGATACACACATACAAAAAAAGAAACTAGAATGTTCAAAACAATGGACATACCAATACCAGTTACAACAACCTATTCAGTAATTCTAAGATCTACATACACATCCACTCATTCACCAACAGTCTTATGTAGTCACTCACACATGTACTCACTCATCCTATGTACTCATACACCTAATCATCCTGTTACACACCGCCACTCATCCATAGAGTTACTCACACATATAGTCACTCATGAATAAAGAATCAAACATCCATTTACTTGCATATACAGTTATACACACACCACCACACTTACTTCTACAGAAACTTACACATACTTACTCTTTTGAACAATCACTTATAGAAACACATACTTATTCATACAAGAACTCTTCCAATATCTCACTCTCACATATACTCACTTATATACACCAATACTTACATATACTAGTTTAAAATATATGTAGTTACTTATAAAGACACTATTGAGACAGTTATTCACTCACTAACACACCCATACACACACTCATCCACCCATACAGTCCTGCACACATACTGTCTTCAACACATACAAATAGTGACTCACCCATTCATGCATGTATGCACTAAGTAATACCCCCCACTGATCCATACAGACACTCAGACACTCATACTGATACTCGAAAAACCAAGTAATAACCTATATAGACTCTCATGTAGCGACTCACCAACCCACTTATACACAAATTGAGAGACTGATGCAGATATTTATATATTTAAACATTACTCACTAACCCATGTATTCACTAAGATACACTTAATCAGTCAGTTATACAATCAATTTTTCATTAAAAAAATCATCCATTTAGACACTTATATACCCATTTATTCTTCCCTCAACTTTGAGACATACATAAATAAAACATATTTAATTTTCAGAAAAACACACATTCACTGGATGATGTCATCAGTGATGTCATTAGTGATATCATTTGAGATGTCATCAGTGATGTCATGAGTGATGTCACTGACCATGTCATGAGTGATGTAATATGTGACGTCATCAGCAGTGCATTGCGGGCGCGCGAGTTATAGTCAGCTGAACTAACTATAACTGGGGAATTTTAATGGTTTTGTATGAGTGAAATGTCCAGCTAACTATAACGCCCCTGAAACCTATGTTTTTTTCAGTGAATATATATTTACATATACACACACACACACACGAGATATATATGTCTATATATAGTTATTTAGATTTTTCACTGAAAAAAATCAAAGGTTAAAGGGAGTTATAGTTAAATGTATATGTCAGTTAAGACAGGCCATTTTAAACAACCAAACCACTGAAACTCACAAGTTATAATTATCTCAAGTAAGGATAACTCACTTCACCGCCATGCACAGTGTGGTCATCAATGATGTAATTTCAGATGCTGCAGACAGATTGTCAATGATGTTATAGAACATGTCATGAGTGATGTAATATGGAAGTAATTAGCATTGCATGGCGAGTGTGCGAGTTGTACTTATTTTGGGGGCATTGACCTATTGAATGTCAGTGCTTTCTACAGTACAGTTTTTTTAATGTAATGAAAGATGGAATTACCATATCTAACTATAATGTCACTTTAAACTTAGTTTATTTCCGTAAATTTCTAATTTTTTTTAGAGTAAAATAATATTGTATTACCATACCTAAGCAGCCCAAAGGTTGAAAGATGGGGATGATCAATTAAGGGGGAGGCAAAAAAATGAATGGGTCCCAAAATACGGGTTCCCCATAAGAAAATTAAACATAGCTACAGCCCAAAAGGCTGAACAGAATTGAAACAAATCTGGTAGAAAGCTTGACCTTGGTCCAGGAAGCATGCGGAGGAGCTGCTGAGTCGACAGATTTCAAGATCAGATCTGATTGCCTACCACCACATCAACACAGATGTGATGGCAGCCATTTTAGCACTCAGGAACAATGTTTAAAAAAAACTTTTAGGAGGTCAGGATAGGGATACAATGTCCCCCTCGTCCTGGTGGCCCCAGTCCAAAAACAAATTGTATTTTTTATTTTCTTTAATTAGTGCAGCAGATCTAAACTCAGCCTCAACATTGTATGTCTTGTCAGTGCCCTGAATGGGACCAGGGCACCCACCTTCGGCCCAGCATTGGCTTGGGCAGGGGGAAATTTACTTTCGCTAATTTGTCCCTTGACATTCTGTCCTCAATATACTTGTTTCTTGATACTGGTAGTGTTGATATTCAGTAGTACAACCTTGTCTATTTAGTTGTTCTCGATTGTTTGCTTCTTTTGTAATTCAGTGTCCACAAAAACACTTTTTGAAAAAAACATCCACGGACAAAAACAATCTTAAAAATCTTTAAAACAATCTATCCCTGAGTGGCTATCATGATTACAAGCAAAGGACACACAATTGATGGACGAAATGCAGAACAAATCAAAACATTCTCCCCCAGTCAAGAGATCTGGGTTAAATCCATCATTCTTTTGCTCACCATGCCACCTCAGTTTAGACCTGGCCATATGCAAATCAGTCTGGACCCTGTGACTCATGGGAACAGTCCAGCCCGAACTCCCAAGCCAGGTCCTCCCTGGACCGGAAACAAGCATCCTAGGACCGGTTTTGGGGTTTCACCCCTCTTCAGCCAGGATAGCTTGATTCCAGTGGCACAGTGAGCCCAGGACCTACGTCTAGGCATACCTAGCGCACTTAGGGCGAGAAAGCAAAAGACACACATTGATGGACGGAATGCAGAACAAATCAAAACATTCTCCCCCAGTCAAGAGATCTGGGTTAATTCCATCATTCTTTTGCTCACCATACCACCCCAGTTTAGACCTGGCCATATGCAAATCAGTCTGGACTCTGTGCCTCATGGGAACAGTCCAGCCCTAACTGCCAAGCCAGGGTATGGAGAGCAAGGGACGGGTATGCCCAGACGTGGGTCCCGTGCTTTCCATGCCACTGGAATCAAGCTATCCTGGGTGATGAGGGGTGAAACCCCGAAACCGGTTCTAGGATGCTTGTTTCCAGTCCAGGGAGGACCTGGCTTGGCAGTTCGGGCTGGACTGTTCCCATGAGGCACAGGGTCAAGACTGATTTGCATATGGCTGGATCCAAACTGGAATGGCATGGTGAGCAAAAACACGATGGATTTAGGCCCAGATCTCTGTACTGGGGTGAATGTATGACATTGTTCTGCATTCTGTCCATCAACTGTTGTTTTTGCATTTGTCACCCCGTGGGACGGGTATGCCCAGACGTGGGTCCCGTGCGCTCCATGCCACTGGAATCAAGCTATCCTGGCTGATAAGGGGTGAAACCCCAAAACCGGTCCTAGGATGCTTGTTTCCAGTCCAGGGAGGACCTGGTTGGGCAGTTCGGGCTGGACTGTTCCCATGAGGCACAGGGTCAAGACTGATTTGCATATGGCTGGGTCCAAACTGTAATGGCACGGTGAGCAAAAAGCGATGGATTTAGGCCCAGATCTCTGTACTGGGGTGAATGTATGACATTGTTCTGCATTCTGTCCATCAACTGTTGTTTTTGCATTTGTCACCCCGAGTGAGAAGGGTATGCCCAGACGTGGGTCCCGTGCTCTCCATGCCACTGGAATCAAGCTATCCTGGCTGATGAGGGGTGAAACCCCGAAACCGGTCCTAGGATGCTTGTTTCCAGTCCAGGGAGGACCTGGCTTGGCAGTTCGGGCTGGGCTCTTCCCATGAGGCACAGGGTCAAGACTGATTTGCATATGGCTGGGTCCAAACTGGAATGGCATGGCGAACAAAAAAACGATGGATTTAGGAGCAGATCTCTGTACCGAGGTGAATGTATGACATTGTTCTGCATTCTGTCCATCAACTGTTGTTTTTGCATTTATCATGAATACAAGAACATAAACAATAATAATACTCAAATTAATTTTGCTATGGCACTCATCTTCCAAATCAAAACAGATTTTAACACCTTTAACTTTTAGTAAATCTCTAGTCTAGACTACCTGTAGTTTCAAGAATATTATTAAATTCACCAGCCATTATTATTTGTCCGTGAAAGGAAAAAAAGGTCAATCTCAAAAGGACAAAATGCATCCCAGGAATTTTTAAAAGAATTAACATCCGCGTGCACCATTATATGTTGTTGACACTCCAATTTAAGAAGTTTAAGTATAATAAAACAGCCTAAAACATCTCCAGTTATATCTACTGTACTACCCTGAAATGGCTTGTAATAAAGAGTTAACATTCCTTGGACTGCGAAATAAAGAAGCTTGAAACTCCCCATTTAAATTTGTTCATAAAAAATAGAAAGCTATATAGGTTTCCTGGCAAAGCAAATGTTAACACTTGCCGTTCTCATAAAATAAACATTTTTCGTATGTTTTATTGGAATGCAGAAACCCCTAATGTTTCAAAACAATAACCTTATTAAACCTGTAAAGCAAAAAAAAAGGATACTGTTTAAAGGTATAAGTCAAGGTAAATCATTTACTTCACCTGATGCAAAACATCTAGCCCAATAATAAATCAAAGATATATTCATCTTAATATCAAGTAATACAAGAAAATAGTAGATGGCCTAGGCGCAGGTGGAAGGGAAAAACATCCAGTAAATTGAATTTCCTTAACAATAGAAGTACTCTCAAGAATGTCACTTCTGGGTTAAGTACAGAACCAAAACACGAAGAAACATGTATTTTCAGAGACATCCATGGTAGACCCCCCCCCCCATTGCCTCAGCTGGTCGTGGGTACATCCAGTGAGACTGCTGAGCTGGGGAAAAGGCAGGTATCTCATAAATCCACATCTGGGATATTTTTATTGGATTGAAATGAATGAAAATCAACAGAACTTGTCAGTGAAGTTTCATATAGAAGTTCCTCGTCAGCCAACCTGTCAAAGGCGTCGCTTCTCGAGTGGATTTTGCTGCCACTCTAGTGGATTTTTTACTTGAGCAGCAGCTTTCTGGCCACGCATGGTCGCTACTGCCCGCGGCCGCCCGCATTGAGGAAATCTCACCAGGTGCCCTCCTGGCAGCTGAAAATCACACGAAGGGATACCAAATCTCAATCGCAACTTACCATTGGTGAGCCACGGGTGAGAAAATACTTCACCATGTGGCGGTTGGTGGAATTTGTCCAGAACTCCGCGTTACATGTGCAACACAGAGTGGCCAAAACCCTGCCAACTCAGCTGGTGGAGAGGAATAGACTGTCCACCCCTAGGGAATATTACCAAACCCCAATTGTTGTCTTTACAGCCTAACAAAACTACAGCTAGATTATCTCCAGAAACGTACAGCTTAATGTTGCAACAAATGGGTCTTCATTCTGCACAAGTCAGTGGGTGTCTGGTTATCAGAGTTAATGTCTTCCACAACAAAAGGTTTAGCTCTGTATTTCTAAAATCAGCTCTCTGCCCTTGCTGACAATGGCAAATTTTTTATAACTTTCCCATGAAAAAAAAAAATTGTAAGAATTTTTAACATGTTAATGTTGAAACAAATGTGCATACAATGTCTAGAGTAACAAGCATTGGCAAAGTCAATAGGTCTGCCGATGTGATGTGAGTGCCAATGTAGTGGCTTGGCCAATGGTTGCTAGTAATCATTGTGTTAAAAAGTTAAAGAAACAGTATCAAAATTCTGAAGGATAAGCACATACTTATCTTAAGGTTTCGCAAAGCTGGACACTGGTTGCAATATTTTCAGTCTTTATAAATGGTGTGATTTATTTTTCAAATGGCATGCAGAAAACTGAATAGAATTTAAAACCTTGTTGCCTTTGAGCCAGCTTAAAATTAGGACAGATTACTTAACATAACATACAATAAGAGCTGGATAAGGAAGTGACAGAACTGAAAGGAAAATGCTTGTTCTTTTCCACAAAACTCTGAAATCGCACAAATGCTAAGGCCATTTGGTCTCTGCGGCAGCCAGGGAGCAGATTTATGGCCCTTCGGGAGAAGAGACATCTCCTATCCAATCCTGTATGTACACCTTCTGCCTCAGATGCAGACTGAGCGAGAGCAGGAGCCCAACATCTCCCCCAGTGCTATAAGTGTTGCCTGTTTGTACGAAAGCCTAGGCTTTTCTGCATCATGTGTAAGGTAGGAGTTAAAAGAAAGCCAATACGATAAAGTCAACTCTTCATTCAAACTTTGAAAAATATACATTTTGCTGTGGTTTTACCGATGACCTGGGAGGGATGGATAAGGACAAGGAGATCACAAGGCAGGAACGTTACAGGATCCTTCATACATTGTAGCTTTTGGGCTGGCATTTATGTCCCATTGACCAGGCATTACAAACAAAATCACAGAAAAAAGACTGAGTTCTGACGGTTTCCTAGGGCAGTTGAGAATGTATTGTTTCCTCATAACATTGTCCAATAAACTCATCTGTAACTTTCAACAACAGCATCGAACTCTGTGATATCAACCATTTGACATACATTCCAACACCAGGTGGATTTAGAACTTTCTGCTTTTTAGGTCTCGCCTAGGCAGCGCATGCGCTGACTCGTTGAGCCATGCAGTATATACTTTACTATGTGGCTGACCGCCTCTTTTTAAATCGTTATTTTCATTTGTTCTTGAGTGTGCCTTTCAAAATGGTGTACTTTGTATCGGTTAATAGTGTTTTTTTAAGTCCCTTCTTTTTTACTCTTAGCCATGCCTATGGGCCCCTTTACTTGTATTCGTCCTGCGGTCTTCCCCGGCGCCGGACTGGGTGGTATTTTTGGCAGGTCGCCCCCTTTCTCTCTAAACAAGCAGCATGGATGGTTCAGAGCCATGGCTGAGTTGCGCTGCTCTCCTGAATGCCCCTGTGTCCAAACCTTCCTCCCCTGCCAGTGGCGTATGTGCTGTACACTGATTTCAGTCATGAGCTGGCCGTGCGTGCATCCCACACATTGTTCGCAAAGAAAGGTGTGACGTGGTCCACGCCGGAGACCCCTGCCAGGGACTTGAGTGTGAACTGCCCGGGTGTCTGTTGTTGCACTGTTACTTGCAGTGCATTACTGGTGGGATTGAATTCGGGGCCTTTTGTTATCCGACTCTCTCTCTCCCTCCCATATGAGGTCTGCAGGGATCGCTCGCCAATTAGAAATTCTCAAAATGATAATCTTGCTTATTACGGGGTTCTGCCATGTGCTGCTGCACGGGCTCTTTTACTGGCCCTCGGTGCTTGCATCTTGCCATCGAGCCGCGGAGCGTGTCCTGTCCACCCGCCCCTTCATTAACATTAGCGCCAGGCAAGGTCTGCACCTCCACTGGGCACGAGTCGACATGGATTGTCTTCCCGGGCTAACAGTTAATGTAGCCTGATTTATTGAGGTGGCCTCCTCTCAGGACCGCAACATCTTAGCTCGGAGTGCAGGCAAGGAAGAAGAGGAAGCAGGCTGCCAAAAAGGGCCGTGCATACTAATAACTGCCCGAGAGCTGGCAACGGGCATTACGAGGGGACGTCCCCCCAAAGGAGAGGATGTGGTGCAGCTGCCAGAGCTGGTGACTCGGGTGTTGAATCTCGCCGTCTGTGCAACATCCTGTGATTCTGGGCAAATCACTTAACCTCCTCATGCCCATGGACAGCGCCTGGATACCTTCACGCGTGATCCGCTGCGCTATATAATTCTACTAACTAAGGCATATCCACATTCAAGCTAGTAGGTAGCTCAATGGGGTTATTCACCTGCTCCAAAAAGGCGATGTGGGTTCTGCAGGTCGCTGGGATGAAATTTTAAGACCCTACTGATGGCTGCTATATGCGAATATCATTTTGATAATAGAAACACTTGCTGGCAGCAGTGCTGTCCCGCACAGTAAGCGCTAAATCCGAACACGTGTTTTGTGTACATTCAATCCAACTTTTGAAAGGAGCAATATGGAAAAAAGAATGTTTGCAAAATGTAGACTAGTTTAAACCTTCAAACACCTAAAATTGTTTGTTTCTTAACAATTGATGCAATCTTCTAAGATTGTCTTTTTGCCTCTATTGAATTATTGCTATGTAGACCATATATTTTATTATCTGCTTTAAAATATTTAGCAAAAATGCATACCAATGGAGAAATTAAAATACTTGTAAACTATTTTGCTGATTTAATACTTGCTTTTGTGATGGGTATGCAAATGACACATCAGACTTGACTACTACCTACGCGTACTGTAGACAGGGTTTATATAATACCCCATGTCAGGACAATATTCAGTCCGACAGAACCAACATATTTGGTTGAGATATAGCGTTATCTGATTAAGTACTCTTGGACTATTACATCGTAGCTTTACGTAATTGTCGAAATCTTTGCTACAACAGCCTCGTAATTTTATATTATATTATGACCAAAGTACGGAAATGACAATAATTAGCTGAACGATCTTTTTTCAATACAATGGAACATTTATCTGAATTAAGGAATATTGCTATTGAAGAGTATAATACTCTACATAAATTCCTTTGTATCTCTTTCCACAGAGACCGACAAATTTCGTGACAGTACGCCCGTTCATAACTACTTTTCTAAAAACATTATCCTCTATTGTTTGCTGTAAGTACTGACTGTTTTTGGCAAATATTTCAGGTAGTCAATCTGATTTCATCCTTTGATTTAAACAACGAGCTATTAGTATTTTAGGCGAGTTAATGATCTATTTCCGCATGTAAATTTTTTTTTTTTTTTTTTTTTCCTGTCCATTTTGATAAAATAGATCAGCAATCCTCAGATCATAAGTAAACATGGAGAAACCTTTCTCATGCCTTTGTATTAGAGTTACAATGAATAATGATCTGCGATAGACGTATGTTCATAGCCGCAATCTCCAAAATGTTTTTACTAAAAATTTGCCTATTCGTTAATTTAGGGCCAATAATGCAGAATGATAGCGATTTGTGAATAGTCGGAGTAGCTGAACTCAGCATTATTTCACTGACTAAAGGTTTTTGCTTTACAGATAAGATCTTCTTTATCCGTAATTTCCTCAACTACCAGCTTGATTTTACTTTGGGCCTACTTTATTCTAAGCCTTCGTTCTAGTTTCTCACAGAAAGTTTAGTAATAAGGCCTTCCTTACAGTCCATTAAATAGCTATTCAGCAAAGATTAAAACATTCAAACATTTTCTTTTAGGATGTAAATTCCTTGCAGTATACACAAGCTACTGTATAAAAAGAGATGCTGGTACCGCATCCTCCAATCTAAAAAATGTTACCTGATAGCAATTGAGTAAGTACTATTACAAATTAATAACATCTATGGTAACTAGGTATATCATAGGTACTTATTACATACTACCAGGTATTTATAAGTCTCTAACTGTTATGATATTACAGGAACCAAATTTAGAACAATATATTGGCTTTGATATCCTAGAATTTTACAAAGAAAAATAGGCAATGAAAATTTCTATTGAAGGTACTAGTTAGTATTTCATTCTTTATTTGTTTCCTTTATCTACTCACTTATTTTCTTGCTCTACCTATTTTCTAATATCTTCTTCCGTTATGATTTATAATGATGTACAAAAGTATTATTTGATTATATTCTGTTTGGTGAAGTTTGAAGTTTGTCTTGAATTACTCAACTGATTCTTTAAGTAATTATCTGTTCTGTTGGCATTTATGTTCAGTAGTACTAAATTGGTCTGTATGAACTTTACTTAGTAATTGTTGTAAATATGTGCATATATAAAATGTAGTTATGTTGTATATAATAGACTGTAGTTTCCAGGTGTTTCTAACAAAAATTACATGTAAATTTGATTATGTATGCTCCTCCAATATTTATTTCTTACTTTTATGTATAAATATTATTTCTATCTCTTAGAGCAATAATGCATTAAGACGGTGTCCTGATGAAGGCATTCCTTGCCGAAACGCGCGTAGTCTCCATCCACCGCTTTGTTTTCACCAATTTTGATTTGAATTCAGTATCAATTTTCTTATATGTATAGATGTGTTGTATCAATTTTTTTCATGTGTATAGATGTGTTGTATCTTATCTTCAATCATTTGGAATTAATGATATAATTTGAAAAGAATATTTTTGTATATTATCATTAATTATCTTTTATGAAAATACCCAATAAATGATTTTTAAAAAAATATTTCAATGTGTTGGAGCTGCACTTATAAATAGATATGAGTAAATCTATATAGATATACACCTGGTAAACGAGTGGTACTTTCCAATTAAGGTTGCTATAATCTTTTTCTAAACACATCAGACTTGACTATCAGTAGGGTCAACTCAGTTATTCACTCTCCAAAGATCAGTAACAAATATTCTTCAGTTGAACAGCAGGAAGTATTGGTATGTCGAGAACACATAAAATCAAAGTAACATTTTTTATACCAGCAGTAATGTATATGACACCTTTGCAAGTTTTACCTGTTGTGAGTTGTTATATGGGTGCGAATATTTTGTATATGGTGAAAGGGATATTATTTGATGAAATTTACATTTGCAGCAAGAGGTACCATTTAGTTTAAGTGTTCAGAGCTGTATTATTTTCGTTTTTATAGTGAGCAAACTAGCCCTACGCCCAGTGACATAATGCAAAATGATAGGGCGCTCCAACAAGACAGAAATATTTGAACTGGAGTAATTATGCCTCAGAGAAAATCTTTGCACCCCTGAAAATATTTGCTCTCAAAGGATACACTATGGGGCTCATCATGATGACATCAGTCCGCCTGCCATCATAACGGTAATGGGACCAACTGCCAGACGTGTGGCAGTCCCACCAGCCCAATTAGTATACGCCCGCCATACTGGTGGGCTCATCCTGGCCTTTTACCATTGTGGACGGTGCTGCTGGTTGCAGCACCGTCCGCAATGGTAAAGGGCATGTACAGCATTTTCCTGCACCATGTGGCAGGCACCGAGCGGTGCCTGCCACTCAGTGCAGGGAACTGCAGGGGGGTACCATGGGTACCCCCCAAGTGCACCACCCAGAGGACCGCAACGGGCCCCCGAAGCCATTCCCCACCAGCCTTTCCATGGTGGCATCGCCACCATAGAAAGGCCTTTAAACCACCAACATCCTAATATGGCTGGCAGTGCCTGCTAAACACCACCACCATATTAGTGGCCCAGCACCGCCCCGCCAGCAATCGTAACGATTACCAACCAGCGGAAAAGCAGCGGACGGACTTTGCGTCCGCCGCGATACCCACGGCCATCATAATATGGCGGGGGTATTTCACATTAGGATGGTGTAACGATCGCCACCGCCTAAGGAGCCCTATGCGCAATTGCATTTTCTTTATTCAAACAGTGTTGCATTTCAGTGTTTAGAAACAGGAAGTGCTCAGCCCAATTTGTTCAGTCGCAGTGCTTTGCAATTTTTAGGTCGAGCATTCAAGACCTCTTGTATATACTTCTGTATATACTTATATGTATACTTATATGTGTATGTACTTTGTGGTCTCTGGAGATCAACCCTAGGACTTGTCTCCTTCCGCAGAGGGACTTTTTTGTCTGTTCAACTGCCTCTATTTAACTGTCTTGATAGAAAACTACCAGCAGAGGTCAATAAAATACCAGAATTGCTTTCTGCTGAGGGACTTTCTGGCAACTGCCTCTATTTAACCCTCTTGATAGAAAATAGCCAGTGAGGTCAGTAAAATACCAGAATCACTTTAGCATTCTCTAGATTCCAGCCCACAGAAATTGTCTTCCACAAGCACCTGTAAACAATATTTTTTTCAAATCTTGTATTTTCAGTGATATGACCACTGAAGGCCCTGATTTTATATTAAAAACATCGCTTTGGACTATACCATTTCCAGCTGAAAGGCAATATTTCTCCCCATGTATTCCCATACCTGGCGTGTCATGCAGTTTGGTGCTTACTTTCCCTCCATGTTAAAGAACAGTAGATGCTTCAGCACCCAGGCGAGTGTGCTGCATAGATAAATACATATAAAGTCCCAAAGGTGAGACCGATTGCATTGCAAATGCTTGTTGTAGTTATCTTAACTTTTACATTTCTATATTTTGCTATTGCAAAAAAAGACATATACAATTTTCTCCTGCAAGATTAAGCTCCGACTACTCATCCATACTACCCTGTGAAAACTCAAGAACCCAGTAGGTACATGTGGTGCTCATTTAGTTCAATCATTGCCAAACCCTGCGGACACTAGAAGGAAGCAACAGTTCCTCACCAAAGAGCAGACCAGTTTCCACTAGTTGCTTCCATCCTGGAAGAATGCCCTGACAAAGATCAAATAAGTCTTGACCCAATGACCAGATTGTAGACTTCTGTACATCAGTGCAAACAATATTGAAAATGGCAGGGTGGAAACGAGAGGATGTTCTCCCCTTTGTAATAATGTACGGCCGAGCTGGCAGCAGAGAGATACCCAATTACTTCTGATGATTTTACAAATGCACCCACATGCTCATTCAGTCCCTTCATAGCATTCCTCTTCCTTCAACTGTCAGCTCCTGCTCACTATGGACCACTCAACCATTCCATTACATTATATTAAGCCCACACATATGTGGGTTGACAATGCTGGCATTTGGGCATTGTCCCATCATGTTTTCTCTGTCACTTCAAAGATCTTACCTTGTGCAGCAGTGCCCCTTGGAGGTGGTGCCGTCTAGCCCAAGACCCTTAGCTTGACAGACAAACAACAAACTGCTTGTCTGATGGGCTGGCAGACCATAACTGGCTGTCTTGTTGTGCGGGTGCATCTAACACTCTGTTAAACAAGTAAAGTGACCAACACCAATGACATGTCAAAATTACAGTGCGATTGACAGTGCAAGGTGTATAAAATACCCATTCACCATGCTTTTCGAGCTGCAGGGTGGTTGGCCACATTACAGGTTCCATGTTGGGCAATCACACTGGAAATGCGTGGATAAGGCATGCTATGCAGTAATACCCAGCTGATATTTAGGAACTAAGACAATGCTTCCTACATGTTAATGAAAAAGCTCTTGTTTTGAGTAAATGCATTTATCGTTTCAAAATGAAAAGCTTGTATTGGAAAGCAAAATGTGTTTCATAATCGAACAAGGTGATATTTGAGGACACTATTAGCACATGCCTAAATATATTTGCAAAGATTTTAGTGAGGTTGTAAAACCTGAGTATCTCAGCTATTGGCAACTTAACTTTGTAAGATTTGTGTGTTGTTTTAAGTTTCTGCCCTACCACTGCCAAGTAGACTATGAGTCATGTCTTATGACTGTAAATCATATTGAAAGGAACAAGATGGAAAAGTAAGTGAAATGTAGAAGTAAAGAGTATGCTGGGAAATAATAACTTTTATAAAATGTAGTTTTCTGAAAAACCAACATCACCTATAGCTTTTTAGACTTTGGGAAAAATTATGTTGAAAAACTCTAACATTAATCAACATTAATATGGGGTTGATTAAGCCCCAACTCCTCTGATGAAGGCCTTATTTGTTTGGCACATCCTAAAAGTATTCAAGTACTTCATGAGTACCCCTTCTTAACCTATGGCTTGTTTGTAAATGTATTACTAAATTATGCTCTAAAATGCATTATGTGACCACATTTTTTCCATCCTTTTCTTGGAGAAATAACTCTGCCCTCCCCTTAAACCACCCTGCGGAAAGGTGCGTTTTCATTACTAAACACTTTCCACAAACATTTTCATTAATCTGCACCACACATACTTGAAATTAGTGTGATTTTCATGTTAAAGTCGACCATAGTTAATGTAGGCCTCAATTTAAAATTGGGTGTTGCTAAGTTGACATGCTTTCTGCCTGCTGTATATTTTTCCTTTCTCTCCTTTCAGGAGCCAAGCTGCACTAGTCCATGTTAATTAAAATGTATCATGTTGTTTTGGTTTCTGGGTGAATGCTTCTGTGTATGTTTCTTGGCATTCTGAATAATGAACCCCATACCTGGAAGAAGGAACATGCTGGCCGAATTGTATCATCCTGATGCAGATATCCATTGAACATCATGCAGCAGAGACTTGATTGTGTGGTAACTGGGAAGACATCTGAAACTTACACTCTCACTTACCTGACTGATGCTTTATTTGATTTCTTCCTTTAGAGGCTTTATTTGCTGCCATCTTCTGCCTGACCTCTTCCTAATCTTCTGACTTCTTTAGTCTAGTGAATTAGGAAATTTCCCTTCATGAGAAGCTGAGCCTGCTTTGAATTATTATATATTACAACTTTGTTGTTCTATTCGCAATTTGAATCCATTCACTTCTGTTCTGAGACACATACACAGGAGCTATGACACGGAAATTACAGTATGTTGTTTTTCGCTTTCCTGGCACTTAATTGTGCATCAGGGTATGGAACTAGAGGGCTATCAACCCCAGTAACCCAGTAGAATCAACAACTGACATACTTTACAATTTTGATTTTATTTTTGAGGGCTAATGACAGGCACTACCATTTGACAGAATGCTGCTTATTATTCTAATATACAGAACATGTTTCCGTTCCTTTTCTTTGATAGAAAAGAAACAAAAATAAGCAAGTAAACAACATAGTGACAATCATGGAAAGTGAAAGAAGGCTGCACTGTGTCAGTATTTCAAAACGTATCAGCAGCAAGGAAAGTAGAAATGAGGTACATTGCGTTTGTTTAAATTCTGAAGTGTGATGTGAACAAAGATTGTCATAGGACTGCAACAAACTAAAACACGTGTGATGCGGGAATGGGAAATATGTACAGAATTATATGGTCGGCAGTAGAACTGCATGTGTGGCGCAACAACAGCCTCAAACCATTGATACATCAATTGTTACTCACAAATAGGAGAGGAGGGGAGATGTCCCATTTATGCCCGCCCCTATGTGATTGAGTCACAAAAGTTACTCTGTGAGTCAGAAATACAGAAGGAACTTTTGTACATTGCAGCATGCTTTTTGCAGTCATAAAGTATCTGATTTTAAAGATGTCAAGCTTTTAGAATGCACAAAACAGGTGCTACATACAATAAACAAATCAGTTTCTTCATCATTCTAATATCTAGTTATTGTAAGTTCAAAAAAGGCATTTTTACACAACGCAACAAATAGTAGGCAATTCCACGTTTCCAATTTGCGTAGGAAAACCTCAGGTGTGGATAATAAAAATATACTGTTTTTATGGTGCTTAACAACAGAGTTGGTTTAATTTTTAAGCACTGTAAATAGCAGGTTTACTGTTATCCAATTGTAATGGTGCTCAATTTATTCACCTTATGAGAATAAAATAGTGAGTTGGCTGTTCTGAGATTCAAAGCTAGGACTTGCAAGTCACACTAAATGTCAGCATGAAACATTAAACTCACTGGGCCATCTTGCTGGTATACCCTTCCAAATCATCAAGTCAAGTCAAGTCAAGGAAAGCTGTATTCGATTGTTATTGTACCAATCATAAAAGCACAGATACATCAGAAAAATTAATATAAAATTTCATTAGAAATTACACAAGATAAAATCTAAAAATATACAACAATATGTTTAAGATGCCATAAAACCATACACATTCAAATGTTTCTTTTTAAAAACCTGCTGTTTACTGCAAAAGAGGTGCCCAGGGTTTACAGGGCATCAAATATCATGTGTTTTCACTGCAGGATAGCCTTCTTTAAAAACGTTGTTACTTTCCACACAATGTGTTCATCTTCCAAGAACTGAAGCCAAATAAAAGCTGGACGGCATGGCCTTTCACCTTGACGTTTTAAAAGTGGAAGTATCAACAAAGGTATATTTCCCAATTAGTGTACATTTATCACAATTAACTTTGCTAGATTAGAGGACTCCTTCAGTTAGGGTACAGCTCATCTTGTGAGTGCAGGATAAATTATCAGTGTGGCATCAGTGGGTTGTGACATCGATTATTGATCAATCAACAACACCTCAAAGTAGGTAGTAACTTATTAACAAAAGGCAAGGTAGTCACCTTTTCCATGTTTCTCAATGTTGGGTATTATAGTGAGATTTGGATTTTTGGCAAAACTTTACGATTTGGCAGAGAGGACCAGTTTGGGAGTGATAGTGTGATGTGAGAGTTAAAGGAGCCATTTTTTTCTGCTGGGAGTGCTTTCATGGAGCAGAGTTAGAGAAATTCAGCTGTTGCTAGACTTAATTCCAGGGAAAAGGAACACATCTAGTTCGACGGATGTACTGGGATGCATTTTAAGGCTGAAATGCCACATGGCCTTGATACTTTGAAGTGGAGTTGTGTTTCTTCCGCCTATTGGTGTATCAGGATCTTGTTTCTCTGGATCATCTGACCAAGAGGTGCCATGCAGAGATTGGGAAGTGAGGATAAAGTAATGGAGCCCTGTGGTACAATGCAACTGAGAGGATAAGGGATCTCGAAGAACCTCGTTTAACAAATTGTGATCTGTCGGGGTAACGAGGCAAACCACCATAGTAATTGTCCCTTGATTCCCATTCTGGTGGATAATATGGAGAGTAATGTGTCAGAGTTAATGATGTTGAACACTGTTGACTGGCATAGTAGTACCATCAAGTATGCACGACTGATGTCCAATTTACAGAAAGTATTATCAACTATTTAGAAGATTGTTGTCTCACTACTGTATTTAGAAAGGAAGATTGATTGACAGGGGATTAAGAGGCCATTGTTAGAAATGTGTAACACCAGTTGCATAGAGACTGCTTTTTCAATAATTTTGCCACAAAATGAAAGTTTGAAGATTAGTCTGAAGTTTTGGAATCTGACCAGATTTTGGTGCTGGTGGAAAAATGTACTCTTCCAGGTAAAGGTTTACTATTGCAGATTATTGCAACAAAGTCTTGGGCACAAAGTTTTAGTAAGTGTGTAGAGTTGTGATCAACTACAAGCGAGGAGGGGTTTGTTAAAGCTACATTGGTTATGTCTTGATTGTTGAGCTTTTATTAATGCTAACTATTTCCTAATGTTTCAGAAATTTTCAGTTGACTTTTAAGTCTTGGTTTGAGTGTATATCTTTAATATTTTGTTGGAGAAGGCATTTACAGTGTTGGTAGAGATTGGATTGTTGCTGAGCAAGGGATTTTTGGTATCCTGACTGACTGACATTACTTCTTAAAGCACAGTAACTATGATTGACATTATTCCTGCTGTTGCTCTATGCTTCAGAATTAAGAAAGTTCTGAAAATACACAATCTGTTTCTAAGAGGAATGTAAACAATTCTAGGGCTGTAAAACATCAATGCATCTGAGGTACTACTGGAAATTGTGAAGTATTCAATGATTTCTTAAGGCTGCTATCAGATTTCCCTTTTTCAGGTTTTGAGGGTTTGTGCGCATGCTATAGAAGGGCTAATTTTGAGGGCTGCAAGCAATTAAACCAACAACAATATTATGAAAATCTTTTTCCACAGTCCCAGTGGCAATATCAAGTGAATGCTCCTATTTTTTGGCCCACCTTCTTTGCATGATTGCCTGAGACACAGAAGCATTTCCTCACAAAATAGTGACAGTAAGAAAATGTGTTCATTAGCCCTTCTATTCGATAGCCTTTCATTGAAAAAAAATCAAACACATTATTTGGACATAGCAAACCAGGGAAAGGGTTTTAGTGATGGTGTGAATACTTTTACAGGCAAAGAATGCCAGCAAGCAGTCAGGCTGCGGCAGCGCTGCTCATTTCACATATTTAAGTGGGTCAGTTGTCAGTAGAGGCTTGGATAGAAGCAGTTTTCAGAGATGTTAAATGCCCAAAACACCATGCCAAAAAGCCCTTTAGTGATTTCAAACCCTGCAATTCACTAAGTCACAGGGTTTGTGACAGTTAAGAGGCTTTTTGGAATATACAAAACCCATTTTCTGATTCTGTAACAGGTTACCCAATCTCAAAATGAGTTTAGATGGGTATAAGTAATCACTATTTGGAAAAGATGTGTTTAAGACATTCCTTCCAAACAGTGTTTCGTGATGGTATGTATCAATGTTTTGGAACTATAATCCAGTCACAAAACATTTACATTTTACCAACTTCCAACATAGAGGGCCTAATTTGGATGTTGCTGGAGTTTCCTACAACCGACATCCAGGCGGTTGCGAGGGATTTACAGGGGGACACTATAGGTGCACCCTTGGCCCTCAACCAGAGGCCACTGAAGAAGGAGGGCCCTGCTAGGGGCCCCCAAAGTCGCTTTCCAACAGGCTTTCCATGTCGTAAAATCTGAAATGGAATGCTTGTCTGAAACCAACATCATAATCCCAACGGCGGAAATGTCATCTATATGGGATTATGTTGGCGGTTTCGACTGGCCGACAGGTTCCTTGAATCCATTAGAAGCCATCCGTATTGACCGGCCGGTTTGAATTCCGACCGCCGTCATCGTAATACGGCCTTCGGAATTCGAACCAGTGATGTTGGTTGGTAATCCTCCAACGAGCGGTCAGAGGCTTCTTGACCGACATCCTAATTAGGGCCACAATGGTAAGACATTTTAAAAATGAAGGGCTCTGGGGCCGTGGCTTGGACGCCGATGCAATATGGCGGTCCCGCCGTAAGCTCCACTCGGACGCGGAACGGTTCTATCGTTTTGTGCCTCTGAACGCGTTATTTCTCGGACTTTGTCAGCGGTCCCGCATTTAAAATGTGGTGGTGAGTCTGCTGACTGTTTTTGGCAGTCCATGCCTCAATAAATAGCCCAGGAGCCGCGGCGGTGTTTTTTCCCTTCAGAAAACGCAAGCGCCCGCCATTTTGAATCGCGGCGCACGCGTTCTGTTTTTTCCTCATGGCTGGGTTCATTTTACAGTTTATGTTGCCATGAAGTATGGTTGTGGCATAAGGGCTTTTTTTTTAAAGCAGTCCCTTGTTCTATGACTGCAAACATCTTCATTTTGTGTACCGGAATGTATTTTTACTGCATCTCTACTGCTAATAATCCCGTGGGACTATGCATCTAACCTGACTTGCATTCAAAGGTACTCAATCTCAATAACATGCGCTGAAGGAGTTTTTGATGCTGGACATTTGCTGATGTGGCGAGTCCTCAACTGTTTGGGGTGATTATTGAAGATTCTCTTCAGTGAGTAACACACTTTGCTTATACCCCTTTGTCTGCTTCCACTACACCTATATATTTTTGGAACTCTTTTTACTTTCCCTACTTCTCCTTTGGCGTATGTGACTGATCCGCCCGTCTCTACCTGCTAGTCATCGTTCCTACGGACAAACCAAGATGGCCAGTGATCCTCACGTCACCTCCAAACCATCCTCTTCAGGTGCAAAGCCCAAAAGACACAAAAATGACCCACCTTCTCCTATCCTCTCCTCACAAAATCCGGTACTTGACTCTATTTTAGACGAGGTACGCGGGCTTCACCCCTTTATGTCTGCTACTAATGAAAAGTTTAAACAAATAGGGGATCGATGGATTATCATGGAGGGAAAGGTGTCGGAACTTGAGCAACGTGCGGGAGACCTTCAGGATATTACTACAAAGATTTCTCTTCTAGAACAGGAGATCCATAAACTGAAACTGCATACCAAAGATATTGAAAATCGTAATCGGAGGAACAGCCTTCGCCTTCATGGTCTTCCGGAAAATATTGAAGGCCCGGATATGCTAACTTTCTTGAAGAAGTTCCTCCCAGAACTCTTAGACCTTCAATCTTCCTCACCTCTCAAAATACATCGTGCACATCATTTGGGTCGTCTTCACCCTAACTCAAGCAAGCCACATGGTATTATAATGCTCTTCCTAGAATTTACTGAACTTATGCATGTTTTGAAGGCAGTTAAACTCAAACGTCATCTCACTTGGTCAGGCCATAATATATTCATCTCTCAAGATGTCTCCGACACAACGAATGCTCGACGTAAAGAATTTCTGTCTCTTCGTCCTCAGATGAGACATTTGAATATTCAGTATGGCATTCTTCATCCTTGTCTCTGTAAAATCACTCATGAAGGAAATTCACGTTCGTTCGACGATCCTGAGAAACTGAAATAATTTCTTAACTGCATTTCCTCTCGTAATATAGATACTAATGCTGAACTTTTTCTCAGTTACCTGGTTGTTCTTCTAAAAATATACATATCTTACTCTTTCTAATATACATTCCTTTTCTCTCCTTGTTATTCTCTACTTTTTCTAAAAATACATTTCTTCTTTTATATGCCTTATACTTCTTTAATTACTTCTATTCTCTCGCTTTTCCTCTTTTACTTTCTGTCTCCTATTTTGTGTTTATTTCTTTATGTCTTTGAGGCCTTTTAGTGCCTATATACTTTACCGCCGTCCTTGTCTTTGGCGTCACCATGCTCCTCTCATATCGGTTGCTTATCTCTCTTCAGGTCTGGATTCTTCTCCTTGATCTGTTTACTTACTCTACTTTTCTCTCTTTTTCTCCTTCCTTCTCCTTCTTTCTTTTTGTTCCTTGGCTATTTTCCCTCTCGGCTTTTTATCATTACTTTATTACCTCTATTGATGTCTTGCTTTTTTAAATTATTTTGTTCTTAATTATCGTTTTATTTCTTTGAGTGTCTTTCTTTCATTATTTGATAAATGTTTCTTTTTCGTTGGTCTTGCAGCTTATTGTTCCTGTTTCCATATGTCCCCCCTCACCCATCAACATGTTTAACGTTTTCTTGTGGAATATGCATGGTCTAGGTCATCCTGTCAAGTGTCAAAAGGTATTGTCTCACTTATCCAAACTTAATACTCATGTTGCTTTTTTACAGGAAACTCATTGTAATGATGTGGAATCTCTTAAGCTTAAACGTCAATGGGTCAATCAAATTGTTTTTTCACCTGCTCCTGATCGTCATGGTGGTGTTGCTATTTTATTTCATACATCAATTAATGCACAATTAATATCAACAGAATGTGATTCCAATGGATGATGGATTTTGGTTGATGCTATTATTTGTAAAACACAAGTGACTTTTTCAAATATTTATGGTCCTGTCAAACCTGCCCACAATTCTGGTATTGTATTAAATTGAAACTATCCTCTATCTCTAACCCCAATATAATTGTTGGTGGCGACTTTAATAATTGGCTGGATCCCTTCTCATATAGAAAATCTAAATGTAAATTTAGGCCTGATAAGACTCATAAGCAGGGGCGGCTGGTGACATTTTAAAGTGGTGGGCGTAAAATGATTGGTATACTTCACCGTTGCGAGCGAGCGTAGCGAGCGAGCCCGAACCCCTATAAGGAGGGTTCGGGGGGGTTCTCCCCCCGAGAAAATTTTGAAAAAAGAGAAGAGAAATGGTGCATTTTCAAGCAAATTTGAGAAAGCAGGAAGGTTAATAAAGCAATTGTGAAAGTGCAGTTATAACATTAATAAAGAGATGTCATATAACATAGGTAGCTGCTTATTCAGTGTATAACCACAGAGCTTCATAACAGACTTCGAGATACAATGCATTTCTGAGTACCTCACTCCCAGATGTTTTTTATTTAACAAACTAAACTGGTTGCAAAGTAGCAGCATTCAACATTGTTTACTTTTTGTAAATGAAATCAGCACCTCTCTCTCTAAGAGCAGCAAACTTTTCAATAACTTTAGTGTTAAAGTCCGGGATTTTCTGAACTAGCTTGCTCTCTACAGAGAGCATTGCCAAAGCATTGAGTCTTTCCTCAAGCATGGTGTTTCTCAGGAATGTCTTAATCCTCTTTAAGGCTGAAAAACATCGTTCTGCCTCGACTGTTGTCATAGGAGTGGTTATGACAATTTTAAGTAAAGCCACTGTCTCTCCAAGTGACTTTTCCATATTAAGTTTATGTATTAAAGCCAGCAAAGACAAGGCACTTGTGGCCTTCCGGTACACAGGCATTCCGTACAGTACAGTCAACTCAGTTCTCAGCTCTTCTTTATTGAGCATAGGATAAGCTCCCACAGCCTCATTCAGAGCACGCTCCGGGAAGGATTCATCATATTTGGCAAACTGTTGACTTTGCAATAATGTGGCACTCACCAAATGTTTAGTGAAAGAAAAACGCTCTCGTGCCTGCACAATTACAATGTCACAGATCTCCTTTGCAATTCGGACCATAGTGGTGATGTTTTTCCTGCGGTTTGTGAAAAAAGATTTCTCTGGCAGTTTATTGTCAACCCCATCTCTCACTTTGCTTATGCTTTGTACAAACATAGTAGTATATACTTGCACTTTGACAGTATCTATCTCTCGTGCTTGTAACTGATTGTATAACAGGTCGACAGCTACCATTATATCATGAAATAAATACAGTAAGAACTGAAACTCTCTGTCTTGTAGTGTTCTACCAAAGCCATGGGCTTCAATCTGACTTTTGTAATCAAACTCATCATTGGCTTCTATGGCTTCAAAACATTTCAGAAGGTCCTCTCTATGTTCATAGATTAGGTTGACTGTACGGATGTTAAAGTTCCAACGAGTTGAGGATCCCCTTGGAACGCTTTTGTCTACAATGTCATGAAGTGCTTCTGTTCTTTTGGGGGAACGCGAGAAGAATGCTGCCATGCCTCCTATATCCTGAAAGAAAATCCGTGTCTCGGTGATCTTTGATACTGCCTGTTGCATAATAAGATTAAGTTGGTGAGCGTAACAGTGCACATAATGAGCATTAGGGTACACATCTCGAATTCTCTTCTGAACTCCACTAAGGCTTCCACTCATTACGGACGCACCATCATAGCTTTGCGCAATAAGTTTTTTTTTTTTAGGCAGCTCTGGAAAAATTAAGCTCAGTTGACGCAGTATAGCTGCAGTAATGGTTTCTGCACTAGAGTCTCTTAAATGTGTGAAACCATAGAACCTCTCCACAACTTGTCTGTCATTGTCAATGTATCAAAACACTAATACGGACTGTGTTTTAGTGGCCACATCAGTGGTGTCATCAGCCTGAATAGCCACAAAGTCTGTGTTTTGCAATTCTTGCACAATATGGCTTCTCATAATTTCGAGCATACACTCAAGAAGTTCATTTTGTATTGTTTTAGAGGTGCCCTTAAAGACTGTAGCACGTGCTAAATGTGCTTCCATATCCTTGTCTATGCTTGCTATTAAATCCACAAGGCCTTTGAATATTCCAGGATTTGGGGAACCTTCCGATTCATCATGACCTCGTAATGCCAGTTCAAAAGCACCACAGAAACGAATGCAATCAATTATTTTGGATAGAATCTGTCTGTTCCTATCAACTGCTTCATTGTGTTTCTGTATTGCTTTGCGGTATGCATCACTTATCTGCTGCTCAATCGGAGCATCTTCCCCCAACATTCCCAGTCTAGTCAGGTTTTCCATATTCTTTCTTGTGCGTGAATGCTTCTTTATTTTTTCAGACAAATGCTTCAAGTCTGATACTCCTTGATTTGTCCAAGTAAACTCACCACCAAACAGCAAGCAGGGGAAGCAGAACAGAGAATTTCTTAATGGGCACCCTGTAAGCCAATCAGCTTTTGTGTACCAGGCGTTTGAGAATGTACGTGTGGACATTTTTCCTCTGTCCTGGGAAGTTTGCTGTAGTTTTAGGTCAGGCCGATGAGGTCCCAATTGCTTTAAATCTATTTTCTCTTGAAGTGGCCGTGCCTGGAATGACCTTGTAATCAGCTCTTGTACTGTATTCATGATGACGATGCTGGCCTTACCAATATATATTAAAGAAACCTGCCAATAATCAAAGTACAACATATAAGGTGCGGTGCAATAATATAAAATTGCAGTATAAATACATATATCTTGTGCAGTATCGCAATAAATCTCCAACAGCTCCCCTTTGCACAACATGACTGCTAAAAATACAGCCTTACTCTCTGCTGCCTCTGTGTGCCATAGTGGTTGCTGAAGGCACTGAAACAGACACTGCTTGAGGGCTTTGAACAAGGCAAGGGATAGATAGTGCTGTTAACAACCGTTATTGCCCAAATCACAGGGCTAAGGGTGTTAGTAAATTCCATCCACTGAGGGTACAATGTTCAGAATGTGTGCCTACCCCAACCACCATGTACAGTGACCACACACATACCTCTAACTCCAATCTAAAAAAAAAATAGCATCAGTTTCCTTACCTTTAACTCTGGTGTTTGCTGGGTCGTAGCCGGGGTGAAAGAGCAGCAAAGGAGGTCTTGTTCTTCGCCGGAAATATGACCAAAAATTTGGTAAGGGTTGTCAAGCTTTAGAAGGTGCTGAAAATAAAAATAACGTGCTGTAACTAGACAAGCATTGCTTTTCAAATACAAGTAATCCCAATGAATTTTACCAGCGTCAGTTCTTCAAGTTAACATAAAATAACTACAGTGTTCTTAAAATATTTATTTTGTTTGATGTTCGGGGAAACCAGACTTTTTTTAGTCTGCTACGTTAAAATTATCCATTGGAATCTGCTTACATTTAAATGTAATAATGATATGATTTTTAGCTTTCAGTATCTTTATGGAATATAATAGATCACAATTTTAAATTCAAATTATCCTTTAATCAATACATTAAGAAGTGCAGCAGAGAACCATAACTTGTGAAATAGTGTAAATATGTGCAAGAACCTATTCAGTCTCCGCTCCAGCAGTGTAGGCGGATCTACAGAACCCAGGCAGCGAGTGTATTGTGTAAGTGTGTTTGCGTCAGTAAATTCCTCTGTGCCTGAAACAAATAGAACACCGGGCTTAACTAATTGAGGCTAGTAGTCTGATTGCCGACTTTGGGGCTGGAAACCAGGGTTCGAGCCTCGGGTTCACGTCCACATCCTGTGATTCTGGGCAAATCACTTAACCTCCCCGTGCCTGAATGTGTCCTTGTGTAATGTAACCGGTGCGTATGTACAGCGCCCCAATACCTTCGGGTCGAGTTCACGCTATATAAATCTGCATAAAAACAAAAGTGTGCAGTACCATGGGTTTATTTTTCCACAGAAAGCTTGGTCACTGACAGATAACACAAAACAGAGCCTTGAACCCACCCAAGAAACTGCACCTTGACGCAGCCTTACAGAAAAATGTAAGCTAAAGAATCTGAACAATAGGAAAATCGGCGTGCTAATTTTGGTATCAAAGCTGAAGCGGAGCATAATTTACGTGCACAGTTGCCACCTTCTTAACCCCCCCCCCCCATATACTGTGTCCATCTCATGCAGGCTACAGTTAAGAATACAAAGTATGAGCGAGCAATGAGAAAGGTTTTCACACGTGATACTAGACAACTTGCTAGCACTGTGTTTTAGTGCCCAGGTAGAGAAGCCCAAGGGAACTGCCTCACAGCCAGCTGTACCCCATTTCCTCGGACCCAGAGCAATAACTCGTACCGGCCAGCAAAGCTCTCTCCGAACCGAACGTCATATTCATAAAGAGCACGGCCCGGGCTGCAAATTCAGCATCTCACTTTTGAAAGCCGCAGGGATCCATGCAGCCACAACAACGCCATTCCGTGCCACTGCCAACCCTATAATGGCGGACGCCTCTGCCCACCGCCACTGCGTGAAGAGTGTCACCCGTGCAGTCAGTGAAAAGTGTCACCCGTGCAGTCAGTGAAGTGTCAAGCGTGCAGGTAGTAAACAGAGTCAGTTGCAGACAGTGAAGAGTGACACGCGTGCAGACAGTGAACGCATGCAGGCAGTGAAGAGTGACACACGTGTAGTCATTGAAGAGTGTCACCGTGCAGGCAGTGAAGAGCGACGAGCGTGCAGACAGTGAAGGGTGTCACCCCTGCAGTCAGTGAAGAGTGTCAAGCGTGCAGTCAGTAAACAGTGTTACCCGTGCAGGCAGTGGTCGGAGTGTCACGCGTGCAGGCAGTGAACAGTGTCCCGCGTGCAGTGACCACGAGACCAGGATGTCACCAGTTCTCTGAATCTGCATTTCAAGGACAGAAGAAGTATTTTGTGTGAAAGGTGAGGGGCACGCGTGACGTTATATCTCATTATAAACAAGCCAGCCTGGAAACTGGCCTGTTAGCACATGCTGGGACTCGGAGGTTGGCCTAAGCAGTCAGTGAACCCCTATTAATTATCTGAATGCCACAACACCCCCTCCCCCCCACACACACACACGCACTTCTCTTGTACTGGTGACAGTGTGCACGGAGATGTCACACCACCTCAGTCTGCCTTCTTTGAGGAGTGCGCAGTCACCACATAAGCTTCTGGAAAAGCCTCCCATTCATGGTTTTTTTGGGGGGGGGGGAGGGGGGGTGGCAAATGATACACGGCGCATAAACCTGGGTGAAACAGTCTTCGCCGGTGCACTCAGTGCAGCCGTGCACGCCTCGCCTCGGTTGGGAAATGCACGGCACATCCCTTGATTAAAATAAAGTGACGTATGGATTTTCACAGACACGGGACAGGAAGGCAAGAGTGCAGCGGGCATTATGCAGATCCGAGAGTATTGCAGACCCGGGGCATCACTGCACTAGTACTCACACCAATGGACAAGTCCGGAACAGTAGAGTACACAAGGTGACAAGAGTTAATTGTCAGTCACCACACCACGACAGTGACGACACACGAGTCACTCAGTCACACGACGGATCCTGACTCCTGTACGCACCGCCGCCACGAGGTTATGCAGACACAGACAGTGTGGCACCACCGCGTGCGTGATGACGCGACCGACTGCTGGAGTGCGCACCTCATGGCCAATCACTGTCACTGTGTTCAGACATAAGCCACAGTGATTGGCCATAGTTGCGCGGCACCCAATTAGCGGTTACTCGTAGGCTGCCACGGGTCTGAGAGACTGTATCAGGCTCTCAGCCAATCCAGAGACGCTGCATTAGCAGCGCCTGCCCTGGATTGGCGAAAGAGCACGGATAGGGCTCGCCCGGATACCGAGAGGGGGGCTGCTGCATGAGGCAACCCTCGGCTTCTCGGCCCCCTCCTCTCAGTAGTAGTCAGTAGCAGACAGTGCAGCGAATGCGCATGCTCGTGCTTGTCGTGAGACAAACTCGAGCATGCGCAATAAAATTGCGAGCCGCTGCCTGTCAACTGTGTCAGTGCTCGCCCCCGGCCCCACCCCCTTCATGTCCGACGCAACGCATCATTGCATTGCCATTGCTGCCGGTCTGGGATTGATTTGCGTGCGTGTCGGATGGTAAGTGGGGCTCCGCCCCTGCGCCCCAATGGACGCACCGCCGCTGCTCATAAGTCAATTCAGTCTGCCATCACGTCTCGTCTTTTGTTTGACGTATGGAAAACATGTAATCCAGATAGCTCCAAATTGACTTTCTTTTCACCTGTCCACCATACTATGTCTCGTATTGATTATATTCTGGCCTCTAAGGCATTACTCCCCTCTATCCATTCCTCTGAAACTGAGTCTATTTTTATTTCTGATCATGCTCCCATGTCTGCTTCTTTTGATTTGTCCTTTACTACTTGCAAACATGGAGGTTGGCGTTTTAACAATCACCTTCTTTCAGACCGAACCTTCATAACAGAAACGACCGCCTTTATTAATGAATTTTTTCATTTTAACACACCTTTAGACACCTCAGTCCATAACAACTGGGATGCTTTTAAAGCATCATTTAGAGCCTTTACTATTGCTTACTCTTCAAAGAAGAATAAATTACTGAATGCTAAATATCAGGAAACTCTTTAACAACTCAAAACACTGGAGCATAATTATTTTTCCTCTAAATCTCACTTCACTTTACAAGAAGTGATTGCAGCCAAATCTACATTGAATAAAATTGCCACTGTGGATGCCTGTAACATTCTTCTTAAGATTACATTGAAATTTCATGGTGGCCAAAACAAAGCAGGGAAAATGTTAGCAAATTATTTAAAAATCAAATCAGAACGTAAAAATATTGGACCTATCCACTCAGAAACAACCCATAAACTTATTTCCTCTGATTCAGACATTGTAGACACATTTCAGTCCTAGTATAATCTTTTAAACACAGAGGATACCAATCCTTCTGAAGGGGATTTTGAAACTTTTTCCTAAGGTATCCCCAAACCTCATTCTTTCTCTGATACTTTTTTGCCTCTTGAAAATGATATTTCCCTTCAAGAGATAACCAACGCCTTTAAATCTTTTAAAAAGGCCAAAGGGTCTAGACCAGATGTCTTCTCAGTTGAACTATTTTGAGCTTTTTCACCAATTTTTGCACCAAAATTATTAGATCTTTTTTAATTCATTCCTTTCCAATTCTAAAGCCTGTGGCTCTTTCTTAGAAGCCCTTATTATTGTCATCCCCAAACCAGACAAGGATTCTTCCTTTTGTAAAAAATTACGACCCTTCTCCCTAATCAATTATAATTGTAAAATGTTTGCAAAGATTTTGGCTTCCCGCTTAGAAAAGATTATCCCTCTTCTCATCAAACCAGATCAGGCTGGATTTGTTAAAGGCCGACTTACCACCGATAATGCCAGAATGTTCTCAAATATTCTTGCTCTTGGAAAGAGGTGCTCTTCTCCTCTAGCTGACCTATCACTCAATGCTGAAAAAGCTTCTGACCGAATAAATTGGAAATACATGCTTCACACTCTTCAATGTTTTGGTCAAAAGTTAATTTCATATATTAAATTACTATATACTGCTCCACGCGCTTGAGTATTTGTTAATGGCCTCTTTTCCTCATATTTTCACCTGCAAAGAAGTACCCGTCAGGGCTGACCCTGTTCTCCATTACTTTTCCTCCTCTGTTTCGAACCCTTTCTTGAACAAATTAGACATAATCCTAATTCTACTGGTTTTAACCCCTTCAGTGCCCATGACGAGCTGGACTCGTCATGGGCTGCGGTGGCGCTGTGCCCATGACGAGTCCAGCTCGTCATGAACTCCGCCCGCTAATACAAAGCGCGGCACTGGGCGGGGAAAGGGGCGGGCATGCAAGGGGTTAAACTTAACTCCCACCAAATTAAACTTCTGCCTATGCAGACGATATCCTTATTTACATGTCTAATCCTTGCAATTCCCTTCCCCCTTTTTTACAAGAGATTGCTCTGTTTTCCACTGTCCCTGGTTACAAACGAAATGTTTCCAAGACCGAGATTTTACCTTTAAACTCATCATGCTACCGCTACATGTTTGACTCAAACAATTTTACTTGGTGCCCCCAAAAGATTAAATACTTAGGAACATGGTTTTCCTCAAATATTCCTGACACCTTATCCCATAATTTTACTGCCTTAAAACTCAAACTCACTAATTTGTTATCTTCCTGGTCCCCATTATTTTTATCCTGGTGGGGCAGACTGGATACGATCAAAATGATGATTGTTCCCCAGGTGCTATTCCTACTCTCAATGTTACCTTTTAAAATTCCTAATTATTATTTTTCACAGATTAATTTTTTTATGTACCAAATTTCTATGGAACAATAAACGTGCTTGTATTGCCCTTTCTAAATTAATTTGCCCAAAATCAGAGGGTGGTGTTCGATTTCCTGATTTCAAACTGTACCACAATGCTTTTTTGATTCGTCAATTTTATGCCATGTCTAAAGATTATCAAGATTTACCTTTGCCATCATGGGTTGATGTTGAACGTTCACTGTTAAATGACTTTTCTTTTCAGGATATTATGTTTATGACAATTGTACTTTTATTTCCATATATCCTATCTTAAAATATTCTCATCATCTAATAATACACTTTTTTTCAAGAGTTATAACCCATACCAATCTTTTTTATCTTCTTCAATATGGTTTAATAAACACATCAAATTCCCCCACAAATCCTTTTACTATAAGCACTGGAAAGAAAAGGGCATTTTTATGTACATCAGTTGATAGTTAACAATTCGATTTTACCCTTACCCCAACTACAAGATAAATGTAACCTTCCTGACTCTTTCATCCAGCAATATCACACATTATCACCTATTCTCCAAACCTTTTTACAAAATTTTAATTCCAATCCCACTTCTATTTTGTTTACGCCTGTTACACCCATGTTTCAAATTCCTTATGACCCAATCTCCAGTGCCTCTTTTATTTAGAAAACATTATCCTTAGCTACTAGCACTCGGTGTAAATCTCCTATCGAATGAGCGTGGGAACAGGATTTATCTCAATTGCTTTCTGTTCCTCAATGGGATCGATTGTGGCAAAAGATTTTCAAAACTTCCAAAGCTGCCAACATTACACAATCCTTATATTTCATATATAACAGAGTTATAATTACTCCCCTCTTCTTACACAAAATTGACCATTCTATATCACCATTATGTTGGTCCTGTCTTTCTTCTGAAGGAACATTGATACATTTACTTTACTATTGTCCCAAGGTTTATGACTTGTGGAAAGCTATATGGTAGAAATGTGGTTTGATTTTTTCTTGTGATTGCTATTCACAATATATTTTTAGGTACTTCATCTCCTGATTTTGACCAACTCCCTTCAAAAACTATTTTATGTGACCTTTTTATTGCTGTTGCTTTTTTTTGATAAACACATTTTTATTGATTTCACAGAGAGCACCAGCAAATCATCAAGATTCCAAATATTGCTGTTGCTTTTAAAGTTATATTAACCCCTTCGCTGCGGCGCGAATTCCGCCGCAGCGCTGGGGGGGTGAGGGGTGAGCGCGGCACTGCCATGCTCATGACGGAACCACGCCGTCATGAGTCACGGGCGAGCTGTGCTCATGACGGCGTGGTTCCGTCACGACTCCGCCCACTCTCTATTTCGCCCGCACAGGCGGGGAATTAGTGCCGCGTGGGAGGAGCGGCCGCCAACGGCCGCAGCATGACGGAACCACGCCATCATGAGCACACGCTGCCCGTGGCTCATGACGGCGTGGTTCCGTCATGAGCACGCAAGGGGTTAACATGGTGGAAAGGCAATTCTAAGTTATCCTTTTTACTTTGGTGCAACTTAATTTGAGATGAACATAGAATTGCTTCTGTCTCTCGCTCTTCTATTCATCTAAAGATTAAGTCGGATTTATTATGGTTACCTTTTACTACATTTCTGTCCTCACACTCATCTTTCCTATAATACCCATTTTTAATCTATTCATCTTTCCTTCTTTTCTCTCTTTCTCTTCTTACCCTCTTTCTCCTCTTCTCTTCTCCCTTTTCTCTCTCCCTTCTCTATATAAAAAAATATATAACATACTCTTTTCTTTTTTCTTCTAGAACACAATATTTTATTACGATGTTAGAATTTTTTATCCTCATTACTTTATCTTCTTATATTATTGTGTTTTATTATAATAATTGCACTATGTGCTTTTTTTTAATTATTATTCCTGTTTCAAATAGATTACATTATCCTCTGTGTATCTCCTGTTATATACCCTCTGAGATATGTAATGTTTTAACTCTGTGTTCATTCTCTTAATAAAAATGATTTAACTAAACAAATGAAGGTCTCCACCTTGTACCTCTTCCGCTTTGTAAATGTAAACAAGAAATGTGTTGGGGTTAGGCAGTGGTCCATATGACAACTGTATTCTCTCCCAAAAACTTTTAAGGAGTTTGAAAAATGAATTCCTTTAAAGAAAATGGCCTGCATTTAAAAGAAGTATTCAAAAAGTGATCACAGACACAGTATTCTGCTGAGCCACATAGGCTGACATTCCTTTGATGGCCACCAGTCATAGTGAGTCACACTTTGTAACCTACCTCATGAGTATTGATGAAGTAGTTTGCATTGCAACACACTACGATTCTATAATTTTGTGAACCAACCTATTAGTACATATCTTAGCTTGCAAAACTCCACACTGGCTGCAAAAATAATAGTTACAATTTACAACCAGTATTTTGCAACCAGTGTTTCATGCATTTGCCCTTGACTACCCATCAGTGGCGGCTCACAGTGGAAGTGTTGCGGGCAGTTGGGCGGAGCGGAGGAGAGGCAGGGTGGGGGGTAGTGAAGTCGGACATACGATGGCCAGAAGCAAAGTAAAATATTTACTTTACTCCTGGCCGTTGTATGTGCGACTTCACTACCCCCCCACCCTGCCCCTCCTCCGCTCCGCCGCACCGCCCCGCAGCACTCCCACTGCGAGCCGCCGCTGCTACCCATGTATGTCTTAAAACAGACAATCATTAGCTATGAAAAACAATTTTAAGACTTCGCTATTCTCCAATTTAACTGAGTTTGTGGATTTGAGTTTTTAAAAATTATTTAGTTGCACAAAAAGGCCACTTCAGTGGAAAATGTGCTCCCCGTAAATGGCAGTACCCTACCAAACCCCTCTTAAGGCAGATATTTGGGACGATGTTCCTCAACATGACACTGCTATTTCCCCATCACTGTCATGCTGAAAGGACATGGTTCATTTGCTACGGATTTCTCACAATCCCTAAGACTATAGTGACGAACGTCGATGGCCAGCACCCCCACTTTGAAAATTGTTCCGAGCCACTGGCTTGCAACCGCATTTGCTTTATTTCACACGCCCTGCCACGTCTTTTAAAGAGCATTTGTATTTATTCTTGGCGCAGAAGCAAACTGTGGAACACTCCAACTCGCCCTACTTTAAAATTCTAAAGAATGTGACAATAATGCAATCAAGTCGAACAGCATCAGAGGGAGAGCTGGGATACTGAATACAAACAATGGCAATTAGATTCACATGCGAGTGCAATTATGGGCAACATCATTAGGCAGTATCACTTTGAAACTCATTTGCATCCATTCAGGATTGTGCTGGAATGGGAGAGATAAGACAAGGACTTTGTTCGGCGGGAATATCTGAAGAGAAAGAGAGCTGAGTGTACCGACACTTGTGTTCGGTTATTTGACTATTTTTCCTCACACTATTTGAAGAGCTCAGCGTGTGCGCGCTTGCAAAGAATCAGCACGGGAAAGTTTGTATTCTCCAAGACAGCTCTGCAGTTATCTTTCCAGCTGACTCGTTTTTTGTTGTAAAGAAAGCTTTTTTAAACTATTGTAATTGCAATTGCATTTATTTAGCGCTTACTACCCCTGATGAGGCGTTGCGGCGCTTTTCGGCGAGTAGCACGCAACTCCGGAACCCATAAAGGATTAGTGGTGAATTAGTATATTGAAAATAAGTAATTTGAGCGGTGGATATGTTAGTCAGATATTTGGATTGAGGAGAATGGTGGAGGGATAGAAGAGGGGAAAAGGTTTGTATTTATGTAGCGCTTGCTATCTTTGATGGGGTGTTGAAGCGCTTTTTCAGCGAGTAGCACACTACTCCGGAACCCATAAAGGATTAGTGGTGAATTAGTATAGTGAAAGTATGAAAGTGATTTGAGTGGTTAGTCAGTTAATTGTATTGAGAAGGATAATGGAGGGAACAGTGAAGGGAGAAATGTTTGCATTGCTTGCTACCCCTGATGCTTACAACTATGGGGCATATTATCAAGACAAGCGATAAAATTATCGCCGCTTTAGCGGCAGAAAACTGCCGCTAAAGCGGCGATAATGGGCTTGATAATATGCTCTATGGAATTCCAATTGAAGCCCATGTTAGATGTCCTTCACATCTAACATGGGCTTCAATTGGAATTCCATAGAGCATATTATCAAGACCATTATCGCCGCTTTAGCGGCAGCTTTCTGGCGCTAAAGCGGCGATAATTTTATCCCCTGTCCTGATAATATGCCCCTTAGGTTGTTCTGCTTAGGTTTTGACCCCTAGCAGCTCGATGGCATACGCTTCCTTTCAACCGCCTACAGTGGCGTAATGTAAAATGATGGGCTATCCTTCAGAATGTGGGGGCAGATTTATGAGCCCCTTGCGCCACTTTTGCGTCACTTTTAACATGGGAAAAGTGACGCAAAAGTGGCGCAAGGGGCTCATGAATCTGCCCCGTGGTGAGGAACCACTGAGACCCCCATACGTTACAGAAATGCCTAGTCCTCAAGTTGAACGGGGGCGGAGGGATACGACGCTCCTGAACCCTCAAGAACGCCTACATATACGCTTCCCAAGTGCGTCTTACAAGACAGAGAATGCTAAACGGCCTTCTTCTTTCCTCAGCCCATCACACTGCAGCTCCTGCAGACAGTGGTTCGAGGTTGCTTCAAACTTTTGGCCCCTTCTCATTCAGCACAAGGGCTACTGGGCTAGCATATTTATGATATACAGTAGTTGCAGGTGGCATAAACTCATTCTGCACAATAGCCTCGTCATTTTGCGTTATGGTACTGCTTGTCACTGTGTGTTTCCAGAATTGTTTAACTCTGAAGTACATTTTGGGAATCGTCGCCACAAAGGCGCAGCTCAAATGTACCGAGGTTCCCTGCGATGGTGGTAATACTACAGTGATGGTGCCACATGGATGGGGAGTAAGCTACCCTTCACTCGGTTTAATACGGTAGCGGTTCTCATAAAATTCTTTTAAGATGTCGCCACCAGTTTCCCTTGTAGACTCCAGATGGAGCCCTAACACTTCGGTAAAACTTCCCAACACTAAATGTGTGGTTTTGTTGCAGAATCTCTTAACTCGTACTTTATCAAAAAGCCCCATCGCATCGTCTCCTAAACGCACAATGACTCAGCGCTACCAACGGAAATATGTTTTTGTGGGAGTCTGCGATAGGTACATTTCTTGGTTTAAATATATTTACAGCACGACCTCTTACGTGCAGCATTTTGCGCAATCATATGCTTTTTTGCCCTGATGTATACAAAGATGTTTGCCAAGGCTTGCTCAGAATAGTGAAAATATTTTTAAACAATTATTCTCTACACTACGTCAATCTGAACGCCTGTACCATCCAATCATTTTACTGTTTACATCGACTGACTGACATTTCCAGGCATGCCTTATGTGCTTTGCTTCCTTTGCAAACGTTTCATTAGCCTATCTTTAAGAGCGTATGTAATACATTCTTTATATTTGAATGCATTGCTTTGAAAATCTCATTTATTTTCGCTGTTAATAACCTCATATATTAATCTTTCACTATTCATCAAAGAGTCCATAAACGCTCACTTCACAATTCCTTTTAGAAATCATTGCTATTAGGGAGGCTAGCAGGGATTTAAGTGGGATGAAAAAACCAGGGGGGGGGGGGGTGGTCTCACAATGGTGCGTGGCCGATGTAAATAAGGGTGTTGTTTAAAACACTTAAGCTAGAAATCTGTGCCCGACTGGTACTTTGCTGCTTCTGTCAATACATCCAGAATCCAGAAAAATCTTGGACCAAGGAGGATCAGTGGCAGTGATCCTCCTTGACCTCAGCGCGGCCTTTGATACGGTCAGCCATGACATCCTGCTGAACCGTCTGTCTAATGTTGGCGTCAAGCACCAGGCTTGGCTATGGTTCGAGTCCTTTCTGAAAGACAGATCCTTTCAGGTATTCGACGGTGAATCAGTATCTACCAGCAGACCTTTAAGGTGCGGGGTCCCACAAGGCTCCTCTTTAAGCCCGGCGCTATTTAACATTTATATGAGGCCACTGGCTGAGGTTGTTCGTCCGTATGGAGTTAAGATCATCTCCTATGCGGAAGACACCCAGCTGGTGGTCTCACTGGCACATGAGGCCAACATTCCCATGAGCGGGGGACTCTGTAAATGCCTTGAGGAAGTAAAGAGCTGGATGTCTTCCTCATCACTCAAGCTAAACGGGGATAAGACGGAGCTGATGCTTCTAGGTCCCGCGAATCCTAGCTCCTTCAATTCCCTGTGGCCACCCTGTCTGGGCACCCCCCCAACACCCAAGGACAACATCAGGAGTCTTGGGGTGTGGCTCGATAAATCCCTGTCATTCGACACACAAGCTACCAAACTTTCCACCACCTGTTTTGGCCTTCTTAAAATGCTCAAAAAAATTCTTCATCCTTTACCCATGGAGGCAAAACTAGTGGCCATCCAGGGTCTGATCCAGTCCCGCCTGGACTTCAATAACGTCCTATACCTCGCTGCACCAGACTACACACTGCGGAGACTTCAAACAGTGCAGAACTGTGCAGCTCGGACACTGCTCCAGCTCCCACGCCGACAATCCGTCAGAGCTAGTCTGACCAGTCTACACTGGCTGCCAGTCCACCAAAGAATCCACTTCAAAGCCTTGTGTATTGCCCATCTGGCTTTCTGGGACAAAGGCCCAATCATCACCCGCGACCTAATCTCTCACTACCATCCAAGCAGAAACCTACGGTCAAACCAGACTTTTCTGGCCACCGCACCCAGAATAAAAAGAGCCAGAGCAGGCGGTAGGACCTTCACCCATAACGCTTCCAAGCTATGGAACGCCCTTCCTCTTCATCTGAGAGCCAATTCTTATCTTACCTCATTCTGGAAACAGCTCAAGACTCTTCTTTTCAACTCCGCACAATAATTCTGGTAACTATTCCCGCCTCTGCCTATACATCTGTCGGTCCCTCAGCGCTTGGACGCCCCCGGGCATCAATCGCGCTTAATAAATCCACATACAAATACAAATACATCCAGCTATATAATTCAACAAGTAACATTACACCTACAATAAGCCAGGACTATTGGCTGTGTAAATGGTTGTTAGTTGCATAAGCTAAATAAGCAACAACTATGACTTTGTTGTGTATATAATGTTGAACATTCTTCAGTTCTGAAATATAGAGACTCTGAAAGAACTATAACGAGTCTCTTTGAAGTTACATCAAAGGCAGTGAAGGGTGGTACTGCTGCAGAGTTAAAAAAATCATCCCGGAGGTGAGGGCAAAATTGTAGAGCTCGATAGGGACCAGTCTCAACACCTCCTTTTTAGAACTTCCACTGCTGAGCACCAGCAGGACCCGGCGCACTTAAAGCCCTGGAGGCTAGTCCAATTGGTTCATTTAAGAGAAGATCAGAGACCACAACTTCAAGAATGGATTCATTTGTTAAAGGAAAAACAAGGATGGAGAAGTTGGTGTCCAGGTGACAAGCAGGACTCTGCAAGTGTTGCATGTTTAGACATACATGCCAATGCAAGAAAACATTTGAGCAAAGACGTTGTTCAGTATGCAGTTCTCTAGCCTACAGCTGGATATTTCTGCTTCTTCCACCTTTTCTGTACAAAGATCATCTCCCCAATATATGTAGATCTATTTTTCCCTGTGGCACTATATATTTATTATCCCAAAGTAAGATATAGTGTGAACAGAGTCCAGTGAATCCTGAGAGGCTTACAGAGGCTTAAGTAGATAATACTAAAAGCTCTATTTTGTGGTAGTGTGGCCGAGCAGTTAGGCATATCAGAGGGCTGTGTTAAACATTTATTGTGCACACTCAGGCAAGAAATGATAGCACACACTCCATGACTGAATCCAAGCCAATTGTTGAGCATAAAAACGTTTCTATGTGGTTATTTTATTTCTAGAACTGAGAAATACTCAGCTGCAGGTAGGTAGCAGTTTTCGAAGTAGTAATATTTTCAAAATGCAGTAGGTTTATTTTTGCAAGGTAGTGGAAATGCTTTACAGTCTTGGAAATACTTTTGTATTGTCAATCATAAACAGTAATAATAGGTACTCGAAAAAGGCAGACAGTTGTATGCAATAGATAGAATGCAATGTGGTTCTAAGGAAGGAAAACAGTGTTATGCATTAGCAGGTAAGTACACAAATTACTTTTCCAGTCCTCGGGGGTTTGCACCAACACTGGGCACGATTTAATTTAAGGAAGGTACTGCACCACCAGCGGCACTGAGGCGCCCGTGTGCAGCAGTCACTGAGCTCAATGTTAGTTAATGGAGACTGGGGGCACCTAAGAGGTGCGGGATTCAGTATCTGCACCGCGGCGGTCGATTCTGGCAATGATATTTAACCTTCAGTCAGCAAAGAGCAATGGAGTGTAATGAATTTCAGTAGACCGCTAACACTGTTACCGTTGCAGTCGTCATCAGCGAGCCACTGTAGCTCGAATTGAGGCACCGCCAACCCAGCAATCGCGGTCATTGGGATGGAGGAGTTCCGCCAATTTAGGACCATCATGGAGAGGCCGCTGTCGTACAGGCGGGCCACTTGCAGGAGGGTACAGGCTCTCAGGAATGGAGCTGTGAACAGCTTGGGTCGTTGGGCCTAGAGGATCCCTCAAGGCCGTGGAGGCCATCCAGGCATGGGGCTTTCTTCTGGCAGGGCACAGTCGAGTCGACACAAGTGTTGGTCCTCTACCACTGAGGCCTTGGAGTTCTTTTGCAGTAGTGAGTCATGTCAAGACAAGGGTCGGTCCTCAACTGCTGTGGTTCTTGTATCGGTAGATGCTGGGGACTAGAGCCTCTAGCCCAAAGGAGGGTTTGTGGTGATTTGGCGAACACTGAAAGGTCTCCAGGGTTTCTTGGAGGCCTTGCAGGGTTTCTGGAGTACAGCAGGTCCAGTTGTCGAACCATTTACAGGAGGCAGGGTCTTGCAGAGTTATGTCTGTAACGGTTCAGTTCTCGGTCCGGCAGCAATCTTATTCCATATTCTTCTTTGGTCAGTTGAATCTATCAATCAATCAATCAATCATAGCATTTGTAAAGCGCACTACTTACCCGTGAGGGTCTCAAGGTGCTGGGGGGTGGGGAATGCTGCTACTGCTTGAAAAGCCAGGTCTTGAGGAGTCTTCTGTAGGTCAGTAGGTCTGGGTCTGCCGTAGGTGGATGGGAAGGGTGTTCCAGGTCTTGGCGGCGAGGTGGGAGAACGATCTGCCGCCGGAGGTCGCTCTTCAGTTGCGGGGGACTGTGGCGAGGGCGAGGTCCGTGGAGCGGAGCTGGCGAGTGGGGGAGTAGAAGCTGAGTCGTCTGTTGAGGTACGCTGGTCTGCTGTTGTGGAGTGCCTTGTGTGCGTGGGTTAGGAGCTTGAAGGTTATCCTCTTGTTTCCGGGGAGCCAATGCAGGTCTCTCAGGTGGGGTGTGATATGGCTATTGCGAGGGATGCGGAGGATCAGGCGTGCGGAGGCGTTCTGGATGCGTTGAAGCCGTTTCAGGAGTTTGGCCGAGGCTCCTGCATAGAGGGCGTTTCCATAGTCCAACCTGCTGCTGACAAGGGCCTGGGTGACCGTTCTTCTCGCTTCGGTGGGGATCCACTTGTAGATCTTGCAGAGCATGCAGAGGGTGTTGAAGCAGGAGGAAGAGACGGCGTTGACCTGCTTAGTCATGGAGAGGCTGGAGTCGAGGATGACTCCTAGGTTGCGTGCATGGTCGGTGGGTGTTGGAGCTGTTCCCAGTGCGGTCGGCCACAAGGAGTCATCCCAGGCCAAAGGGGTGGATCCGAGGATGAGGACCTCCGTCTTGTCCGAGTTCAGCTTCAGTCGGCTGTTCCTCATTAGGCCTGGGCGAAAATTTCGTTCCGTTCGCGGAAATTGCGATAATTTGACATTTTCGCGTTCCGCGGAGAGCGCGAAAATGTCTAAAATTCCGGTTTCCGCAGCTTGGCGATAATTTGTTTCTTGCTCGCACTGTAAAATAATACATTCTCGCACGCGCGCGATCGCCTTACCTGAATCCCTGCGTTCGCCGACAAGTTTTCTTGATCCGGTCGCGTTCTCCATGAGATGTTGTATTGTTTTTAGCCATTTGCGCTGTCTCGCGACAGTTCGCGCCCGCAGTGACGTCATGCGTCGCGCGATCACGTCTTTCTTCTCGCGATCATGCACCGCGAGACAACTCAAAACAAGATGGCCGCGCCCACAAGCAACCACATGGGTAAGTTGGCGACCCGCAACCATGCAGAAAATCTCACGAACATGCCGTAAAAAACTTCCGCATCTTCGCGATATTTCCACTTGTTTGCTATAATTTTAAACATTTTCGCGATAATTTGCAAAAGTTAATTTTGCAAATTCCGCCCACCCCTATTCCTCATCCATTCGGCGACGGCCTTCATTCCTTCATGGAGGTTGGTTTTGGTGGTGTGGGGGTCCTTGGTGAGGGAGAGGATCAGCTGGGTGTCATATGCATGATGTTGAGGTTGTGCAGTCGGGCGCCTTGGACGAGCGGTGCCATGTAGATGTTGAACAGAGTTGGGCTGAGGGAAGAGCCCTGAGGTACGCCGCAGATGATCTCGTGGCTTCGGAGCGGAAGGGGGGAGGTGGACGCTCTGTGTTCTGCCGGAGAGGAAGGAGGTGGTCCAGTCCAGGGCCTTCTCTTGGATCCCAGCGTCGGGGATGCGTGTTCGTAGTGTGCGATGGCAGACTGTGTCGAAGGCGGCTGACAGGTCCAGGAGGATGAGGGCCGCGGTTTCTCCGTTGTCTAACAGGGTCCTGATGTCATTGGTGGCAGCGATGAGGGCAGTTTCGGTGCTGTGGTTGCTGCGGAACCCGGATTGGGACGGGTCCAGGATGCTGTTCTCCTCGAGGTAGCGGGTCAGTTGTTTATTGACGGTCTTCTCGATGACCTTCGCCAGTAACGGGAGCAGGGAGATGGGCCAGAAGTTCTTGAGGTCCTTGGGGTCCGCCTTAGGTTTCTTGAGTAAGGCGTTGATCTCGGCGTGCATCCAGCTCTCCGGGAAGGTTGCTGTCTGGAAGGAGAGGTTGATGGCTTTCCGGAGATGGGGTGCGATGGCGGTGCTGGCTTTGTTGAAGATGTGGTGTGGGCATGGGTCTGACGGAGATCCGGATGGATGGATGGTGTTCATGATCCTGATGGTGTCGGCGTCGTTGATGTTGGTCCAGGAGAGCCGGCGGTTGGTGTGGATGGTGGTCGGGGGGGCAGAGGTCTCAGTGGTTGTCTGGGCGGTCGTGCCGTTGAAGCTGTCATGGATGTCTGCGATCTTGCGATGGAACAAGGTGGCCAGTGAGTCGCATAGGTCTTGCGAAGGTTGGAGGCCGTTGGTGTTGGAGCTGGGGTTGGAGAGTTCCTTCACGGTGTTGAAGAGCTCTTTGCCGTTGTCTGCGTTGTTGTCTAGGTGGTCTTTGAAGGAGGCCCTTTTGGCAGATCTGATGAGGTGATGGTGTCTGCGGGTGGCGTTCTTGTGGGCTGCGTAGCTGTACAGTGTTCATTCACAGAGCCAGTTCTTCTCCAGCTTTCGGCAGCTTTGCTTGGAGGCCTGGAGGACTTCAGTGAACCAGATGACGTTCTTGCTGGTGCGACTGTTGGAGGGTTTCTTGAACAGGACGAGGGTGTTGGCGTAGTTGTCGATCCACTGTCTGAGGTTGCGGGCGGCGGTGTCGGGGGAGGTGGGGTTGGCGGATGGGCTCTGGGCGAGGGTGGTGGTTAGCTGGTCTTCGGTGACTTTGCTCCAGCAGTGGCGGGGCATCTGTTGGGTGCGGTGGTGCATGGTGGGTTTCCGGAAGGTGAAGTGGATGCAGCGATGGTCGGTCCAGTGGAGTTCGGTGGTGTGGTTGAAGGAGACGTGGGGGCTTGCGGAGAAGATGGGGTCAAGAGTGTGGCTGGCAGAGTGGGTAGGTGTTGTGACAAGTTGTCTGAGTCCAAGGTTGGCTAGGTTGTCGATCAGGGAGTTGGTGTCGTTGTTGTTCTCGAGGTGGAAGTTCAGATCCCTGAGGAGGATGTAGTCTATGGAGGTGAGGGGGTGTGTGCTGCCGAATTTGGCGATGGAGTCGCTGAACTGTGGTCGGGGTCCGGGGGGTCTATAGACGAGTGTTTCTCTGAGGGTGGTGTTGGGGTCGGTGTGGATCTGGAAGTGCAGGTGTTCAGCGGTGTTGAGGGTGTTGTCGGTGTTGGTCGAGACTCTGAGAGTGTTCCTGTGGATGATGGCGATTCCTCCTCCTACTCTGTTGGTGTATCTGAGAATCAAGGTTCAGGGGTGCCCCTAAATACTGAATTTAGGGGCGTAACAGATACAGGCAGCTGTTAGCCAATGGGCTACTTGCCTTTAGGGTGACTACACCCTTAGAATGTACTCTCCATTTGGGGAGGGGGCATCCTCCTATCCTGATTGGGTTGAATCCATTCGATCAAGATGGAGGATTTCCTAAGGAGGCTGTCACCTCTGTCCAGGGTACCCTATTAGTGGTCCTGGTAGAGAAGGGACACACTCCTCCTGATTACTAATTTTCCCTCTGACCTTGTCACAACAAGTGGGGCTTGGTCAAGAGGGGGCATCTCCACTAGCTGGAGAGGCCCTGGCCCTGGCTAGCATATCAAAGGGCAGGAAGACTTTGAGGCTCCCCATCCTTAAAGCTGTTCCAGCTTATGGATAGGTGTGAAGCACCTCCACCCCAAGCAGCCTTTGTCTTTGACCAGCAAGAGCACAAGGGCTCCCACCTCAGGGGGTCAGAACCATGTCTGTATGTGGCAGGCTGGTGCACACCAGTCAGCTGGACATGAGGGAGTTGGTCGTTTTGCAGGGGGTATCTCTAAGTGTGCATTATATAATAAATCCAACACTGACATCAGTGTGGGTTTAATATGCTGAGACGTTTGACACCAAACTCCTTAGCATTCAGTAAAGCCATCATGGAGTTGTGGAGTTCGTAATGACAAACTCCCAGCCCATGAACTCACTGCACTTACAATGTCTGTGAAAGGCACAGACACTGTAGGACACATTGCTCATGGTGCTGTGCCCTCACCTGTGGTATAGTGCATCCTGACTCAGGGCAGTGAGGCCTGCTAGAGGGGTGTCTTACCTATGCCACAGGTAGTGGTTGGTGGGCATGGCTCACATGGATGTGTGCCATGTCAACTTGTAAGCTTTGTCTGCACCAAAACACACAGTTTGCAATGGCAGTGTGTATGAGTTTGGTGAGGGATCTCTAAGGGTTACACAATACATGCTGCAGCCCTTAGAGACCCTCTCTAGCCACAGGGCACTTGGTACCACTGGTACCTTTTAAAAGGGACTTACATGTGAGCCAGAGGTGTGCCAATTGTGGAAACAAAGGTACAGTTTTGGGAAAGAACACAGACACAGCGAACCTGATTGGCAGGGACCCAGTGCACACTCAGTCAAACTACATCAGATATCAGTCAAAAAGTGGGGGGATAACCCTGCAAAATGGGGCACTTTCCTACATGCACCTTTCAACACATCTTCACAAAACTTTTTTTTAAAAGTCTCGTTCAATTCAATTGAATTCAATTCAATAATCAGCTCCTTGTTTGGCAAGTAGGGGATGAGAAAAAGAAGGAAGGGTCCCAATATGCATTTTCCCCATGCAATTTTCCTTAGGAAAATTAAAGAGCGAAACTGCAAAAAACTGCTGAACGGTATCACACCAAATTTGGCAGAAAGCTAACGGTTGGTCCAGAAGGAGTGCTTTTTGTGATTTAGTATAAATCACTTCAATAGTTTTTAAGAAATGAAGGTGCACAATGTATGCATATATCACGCTGTGGAGGATCTGCAGATCCAACAGATCAAAAGATTGTATCTGATTGGCTGCCACCACATCAACAAAGATGTGGCTGCAGTCATTTTAGAACTCTGGGACTTAGTCACCTATCCTAAATAAAAAATAAAAAAGCTTATGGGGGGCAGGGTAGTGGTACCCATATTACATCACTCATGACATGTTCTATGACATCATTGATAACTTCACTGCAACATCTGAAATAACATCATTGATAACAACCCTATAGTGGGGGAACAAGTACACTAATTGTTTAAAAAACACTTCACAACCACAACAGTCTAGCGAACAACAACCAATTGCAGCACAGTTCTGTCAAAGGTCAAATTATCACAGTGTGGCTTCGTCAGTAACCAACCAATCAGAGCACTGCTTTCTGATGATGCATCACTAATCCTACTGCAGCTCTGTGACCGTTTAACCAATCACACCACGACTTAACTGTATAACTTGAAAACAATTGCAGAAAACGTTTTTAAACCAAATAACTAAATACCTGTTAGAATCTGGCTATGTATACGGTGCACACTTATGTAAGTGGGCACCTGCACTAATCCAGACAACCCTTATGGTGATTTTAGTGGCCTTAGACAACCTTAGAAAGCTCTCTAAGTGGTAGCTGTGGAGAGCACCCTTCAGGCTTAGTCTAGAAGGAGTGTAAAGCAGCTTGTTTTACCAGAACGTAATCTTATAGGTATAGATTAAGTGAAAAAGAACCACACAGTGTATTTATAAAAATATGTGTTTATTATGACACTCACTAACACATACAAATATCTCCGACCATGAGATATACACAATGCACATAACACTTTACAGAGAAAACAGGTAAGAAGCAAAATACACTGTGGTCACGAGAGGGAGACCAAACCATATACTAAAATAGTGGTATGCATACCACGACTCAAGTCAAGACTATACCCAGAAGACGTAGAAGTTGTGTGCAGTGTGGGAACATGACCGTGTGCTCAATTCAAGTCAATGGGTAAGTTGCGGTTGCAATTTTAAAGAAGCAGGACCCTTCCCAGTGGACCCTGAAGAAACCCTGTGCAAGACAAAAGGTTGGAGAGTGACCCCACCCGTGGATACCCTAGGAACCAGGATACCTACACCAGGGAAGCTGGGTGCATAGGTGTGATGTGGCGTCGGAAAGCGCAGTCGAACCCAATGGAGGACTTCAGGAAGATGCCCCTGCTGGAGAAGATGAAAGTGTCCGGTGGAACCCGAAGGTGGATTCAGGAGGAGAAGTGCCTGCAAGCAGAGGGGACAGAGTTTATGCTACTTAGAAGTGACCAGGAGGCAAGGAAAACAAATGCCCACTGATGTTGGGTATTGCAGGAGAGCTGACAGTGACCTTGGAGCTGCAGCTGTGTGGGCAGGTGATGCTGTGGAAGACCAGGAGCCATTCATGAGCTGTCCCATGCTGGATGTCGAGAGTTAGGGGGCCAGAGTCCGTCGGGAGCAACAACAATCCTTGGCAACCAACATGGAAAGCAAAAAAGGTGCAGCGTTGGGGCCAGCAAGGTCCAGGTGACTCACCACAAGCAGGGGAGTCAGGACAGGCATTGAGAAATCAGGGGAGCCTGCTGAGATCAAGGAAGACCCTCAAGAGGACCCACAAGCTGGAGGCACTGGAGTCGCGAGAGGGCCTCGAGCAGCTCACCAAAGATGCAGGCCCACGGTGCAAGTGATGTGGTGAGGATAAAGATCTTGGTCACAGAAGATGCTTGAGATTGGGGCTACTTGGAGCCCGAAGATCTTGGAGGAAGGAAGCTAACAAACCTTTGCAACGGCAAGTCAACACAGTGCACAGGGGTTCGGTTCCTGCAACTCCAACGAGGGATACTGACCTCAAACTTGGTGAGAGGACTGGGCAGGCCTCGAGGGGAGGGATGTGAAGAATCACAACCTGTGTTGCCAAGCCATTTGGATTCCATGGGAGCCCAGAATCAGCAGACCAGTCAGCTTTGTTGCGGTGCCTGCAGATGTGGGAAAGTGACTCCTTCACTTCAACGAAGATTCCTTCAGGTGTCTTGGATGTCCACAGGCCTTGGAAGGTTCCTGTACGGAGCATGGGCACAGACATTGCAGCAGACGAGCAGGACGGCGAGACCAGGAGCAGCAGGAGTCTTCCCAGTTGTATTGTCGGAGCCCAGAGCAAGGTCCAGCGAAGTCCAGAGTGCCCAGATGGTCGAAGATGAAGTGTTGCCTTGAAATTAATCTTGTCCCATGACGAATCTAGGGACCCACCCATAGGTAAGCCCTTAAGTACCCCAAGGAAAGGGTTGGTTTCAACTGGACAATACAAGGAGGGCACCAAATTTGCCCCTCAAGCAGACTGAGTGGCACTGGCAAGTGCTCCCACCCTTCCCCAATACACTAAATTGTCTCTGGGAGGTGATCACACCTCCTTGTTACAGGATTCATATTGTACTACCTTCCCCTTCTAGAGCCTGGCTCAGCAGCAGGAGGGTAGAAGTGTGTCTCTGGTCAGCAGCAGCCATGTTGTGCTATTCGGGTCTAGAAGACTGGTACCGGGAGCCCTTAGGGCCTCCCGGAGAAGCCTCACAGTGCATGGAATCATACCTCCCACACCTTTTATAGTTTGGGAGTATGATTCCAACATGTTTGATACCAAGCATGACAGGGTTTGATACAGCCAGTTTAGAGTTAGCCTTCGCGTAATGACGCATGGCCACTCTATACATCGTAATGGCTGATTCACGTACAGCCCAGGAGAATGAACACCAAAGGTTGTAGGGGTGTCCCGCACATGCAGGGGCACCCTCACACTTAGAACTGAGCACCCTGCCTTCAGGGTTGAAATGTCTGATTTAGGGGTGACTTATAGGTTTTAAGTGCAGTGACCTCAGATATAGGGAAACCCATATCTGTTATAAGTGGTGCTAGCACCAGCTTACACAGGATGCAAGGGCGGACCCATAGTCACAGTATGAGTTGTCTCCAATGGGTGGCATAATACATGCTTCAGCCCATGGGGGACCCCTGGTGTACCTAAGCCCTGAGTACCTTAGTACCATATACTAGGTACTTGTAAGTGTACACCAGTAGCCAATCTAGGGTGTACCTAGGTACTCACCATAACCCATTTAGGGGAGAAAGCACAGAGATTGGGGTCCTATTTAGCAGGATCCCAGTCAGGCTAGTCAGAAACAGTATAGCACCAGGCAAAAAGTTGGGGTAACCATAAAAGCAGATCCTACTTTCCTACAATAACCCTCTGTCTATTTACCCTAGAAAGGAAAGATAAGTCAAGTACAACAAATAGAACCCTTTAAATTAATGCTTATACTAAGGATAAGAATCTACAGCTCTATTTAAGCCACTGTGCGCACCAAGTAGACTCCAGTCCAGCAGTCGTCTACCTCGGTCAGTGCATTTGCTCCAGTACACACAACCCAGAAAAGAAATGTGTTAGTTCAGAAGCTGTGCTATACACAATAACAGACCAATAATCAATATCTGGAGATCTTGGATTTAAGACGAATCCGATAACGAACTCAATTCAGTCCAATTACAATTAGAACTTCAAAAGTAATTACAACTATGACTCATACGTCATCAACACTAAAATAATCAATCCACCAATTGATCCCACGATCATCATCACGTACCCAAACAACTCAATACAGAAACCCATCACAGCACCCTCATACTTCAATGCACATTCACAAGCACAGTTTGTCCCTATTCATATTTACACTCCAATATTCTTCAGGAAGGCACAGCCAATACAGGTAGTCACTTCTCTGGAAGATCTGACATCGGAAGGTTGGAAAAATTCCCCAAAACTAATCTCTCCCTTGGACCGGACATTAACAACTCAACAAATCACAAAAAACTTTTGTGGACCCCTTTAAAGAGGAGGTGCTCTTATGCTAACCATCCTCTGGTACCAAATTTTGTGGGAGCCCATTTTTACATCAGGCGGTTCAACGCCGCAGTTCCTGTTGATCTAGTGGCAAGGGACATCACCCTGCACAAAATTAAACCTACTCAATAGCAAAGTAGAAATCAAACAAAAACTGGAAACACTCAATAAATGAGTTTTAGATAAAAAAATACGTTTAAAAGGTTTATTACAGAACTTTTAATATAAGCGATGCAGAAAAATGCACTAATTGCCATAAAAGCTCAGATAGAGAAGGGAAAATCAGAAAATAGAACATTAATCCCTATTTAAGCAGTTAAACCTCTCCAGATTTTAAGTGTGAAATTCATAAAGAGTACTGACAGCATTCTGAGTGAAAAGAGAAAGTCCCAAGTATTTCGGACAGAGACTTTGGAGGAAAATGTGAAGTTGCCCTTGAACGTTCAAAACTAGGAGTTTTAATACACATGTTATGCATAAACAATTAGCAAAACTGTGGATTCATCATGACATGATCATGGTTAGCTCACATTGGGCAAATCAAAAGCAAAATCGTAATAGTTAAAACTCTTAGCACTAACCTGTTTCTTAAGGTAAAACAAATCTTCTATTTGTCTTCTCAGCAACTGTACTTTGGAGATGTAGATTACAATATGAAACATTTCTCAAACAAAGAATCATACAATTAAGTTATTCTGCAGGCCTACATTGGAAATTACAGCGGAAGCCCTTCAAAATGATACATAGAGAACACTATGTAAAGTTTCATTCACAATACACGCTTCCTAAGGGCATTTGCCATCTACGTCATAGCACTGTGTGCTCTGTAGAAACTGTGGGGAAAGATGACTTGCAGCGGATCACTGGGGGTAGAATGAGCAGGTGCAAGATGGGCAGAACACCAGAAATGCATACATTTTAATAAAATAGTGTCTCGCAAAAAAATGTGGCTGAACTATACAACATTATTAATCACACCTCTAAGCAATTTATTTAAGTTGTTTCATGTGCAATATCATTTATTCATCGGTTAGAACCATATGCCTCATCAAAATTACTAATTCACACAAATAATTTGCTATTCAAATTGCATATCAAAAAATAGTTCTACTCTATGCCTAAGTCTGGCACAATTTACAATAATATTTTGTGAACAATTTGAGTCTGCACAGCTAAATCTGGCTAGTTTTAGTTTTAAAAAAGACAGACAGAGAATGGTTAAGAACATAGAGAATATTGAATGGTCTCTGAGGTTCTAGGACTTCTGCCATGGGACAAATAGGCATCCCAAGCCTTAAGATAATCCATGGTTTAGCAAGAGCATTAAAATGTTGATACAGAAAGGTAGGCAATCAGAGAGAAGATGGAATAAATCTATGATGGCAGAATTAATCAAATATACCTTATTAACAATTGAAGCTGTGTAAGGAATTTAGGAACACACGCAGGCGAAGGTATCAATTATGCTGTAGGTGCAGTTTTGTTGAGACTAAAGGTGCTCCACTTATAAGCACAAATGGCTTTACTGATGAGGGCAAATTCGATTTTATATGTTTACTCTAGTATGGTTGAATATTACACATGTGTACACCACTCTCGTTCTGTACGTTATGATATCAGAGCTAAAGTTCAATGCATACAGCAGTGTGATGACCATATAATTGAAGAAACGTTCACAACTCATATGTGTAGTGTCATATTAGTTAGCAATGGCGGACCCCTATTAGCATCCGATGGACTCCATTAGAACATAGTGAAGTGACTGCCGGATTTAGAATGATGAGTTTGCGTTTACACGCAGACAAATAAAGACGTGCAATACCAAGCTCCTTGTGTGGCATAGTAATTGGGGGGTACCCAGACTGCAGAGGACCTGCAACTGGCGACGCAATAGGGGATAAGTAACCTGAAGATTGGCAGTGTTCTCCCAGAAAGTTTGTGCAACTCCAGCCAGTGTGAGGCATTTGAAGATAATGAAAGCCTCACTGACAAGTTGTTGGCCAAGAACCTGCTGGTAAGGCTGTAAAGAGAGTTCCCACGCTACTATGCAACCTTCAACTACACAGCATACAGAGTGATAACCATAAAAGCGGACACAACTAGGTTTTAAAAGAGCAGCAAATAGCAACAATAAATTTCCAGAAAATGCTGAGTTCAGAAGTGCCGCAAGGCAGAGATCATTCAGGTGTTAGACAGTACAAAGTGACGCCTAAAAGCAAATTCGATTCAGATACATGAAATGATCATATGCTTACCAGAACCAATTAAAGAGAGTCATCATTCCACAGCATTGGGTGAAGTGGCCCATGAAGAAGTGCCCAGGGCTGTAATTACGAAGCTGTCCATACACAAAGTGGTATGCCTCAAAAGCTGCCGAGTAGGGCTCATAACAACTCCATAGGTCTTCAAAGACTGGAAAGCCGAGAGAGGCATAATAGGCTGTTTTTCCAATGGAGACCATGTTAGAGGCTATGAAGGATGCAGAAACAAGATCACCAAACAGCATCAGAAAGAACACTACTTTGCACATCAGTAAGTTCTACACACAGTTATAATGCCGCCTTACTGAAACCACCACCACTATTTGATACTGCCAAAAAGCTGAATATTGACAACAGATAGACTGCTTGGATGGAGACATTTGATGATTTCATTGATGCACTAGAAGAAACAGATAACAAGAAAATCAAGACATACCTTAAGAATCTTACTGATGAAGGTGTAAAAGAAGTCATAAAGAAAATGCCACAAGATGACAAAGTTACATTCTGTGAAATCAAAGAGGCTTTGGACCTCAAGTTCAATCTAATGTGGAATGTAGATCACAAAAGGTACATTTTCAGTCAAGAATGACAGAAAGTTGGTGAAACCATCGACAAATTTGTTGACAGACTGGATACGCTCATCAAACACTGTAAGTTCAATTAATTTATTGATGAGGAAGCTATATGTCTTAGTGTTATTGATGGATGCCTGTCAGATTCACTCAGATGATGAATGCTGAGAGAAACTCTTACTCTGGAGCGAGTTCTCATGGCTGCAGAGTGTGCCGATCGAAAAGCTGCTGACATGGAGTTTGGAGTTGCCCAGAATGAGTCAGTCATGAAATGAAAAGTAAGAAAAAGCACAAGACAGGAGGACACAAAGTGATGCCTCCACAGAAAAAAAAGTTGTGATTCAGGTGTGGATTTTCATTTCCACACAAAAGTAAATGTCACTCCATTGGACAGACTTGCAAAGACTGTGGAAAAGAGAGCACATTTGTAATGTTTTCCAAGGCTCAAAGACAAGATGACTGCCGTAAGTTTCAGAAGCGACTTTCGGCGAATGCGCACAAGGCCAAGCAACAAAAACAGTTGAGGCACATCTACATCAAAGGAAGTCTATCCTCATCTAAATCATCATCAAAAAGTTCTTCAATATCAAGTGAAAATGAAGATGATGGTTGTGCAATTTCGATGTTGACCTCAGAAAAACATGAGCATGTTGGGCTGGCCATATGTGAAGAAAAATACAACTCAATGAAAAGTCAACATGATAAAGCACCAAAGTCATTCAAACATTGTCCGAAGATTACACTAAAAGTAAACTATTGCACAATACCTTTTATTATCGAGAGTGGTGCGTCGATAAACATTATGGCTGAGGAGAAATACAATGAACTGTCTCTATTGCCACTGCTTATGCCATTGAAAACTAAAGTGAACATATGGGCTGCATCGACGGCATTAAAAAGTCAAGGTTTATTTGTAGCAATGATGGAACACAAGAAAACAAATGTACAAGCACCCATTCATGTACTTCAAGGTACGGCGTCAAGTGCCTGCTTACTCAGCTTGAGCACAGCTCCTAATATGGGAATGATATCAATGAACTATACCATGAATGCTTATAACAGAATAGTAAGTCAGTTCCCTTCTATGTCTCATGGGTTGGGAAAACTCAAAATTATTACAGTACAATTAACTATCCCGGAGGCTGCTTAACATAGTAGTCAATCAAGTGAACAAGATATAGCTCGACCAGTAGAGGTAAAATTATAGATCAGCAAATCCCAACTTCATTCCAATCATTTTCAAAATATGTTTGGGTAGAAGTGGTGTTTACTGTCACATAGCACTTTATATGTATTTGTACTATTTCACAGTCTAGGATTTGTAAGAAATATAACATGTAGCCTACCCGTTGTCATATATGAAAATATCATAATATATAGACACTTACCGACTAATATTGATCTTTTAAAATAGCCATGGCTTAAATTTAAAAATAGTTTAAAGAATGATATTAAATGATTTTTTACTTTTTAAGCATTAAATCTGTCTCCGGAAAAAATGATCATCAATTTAATTATAAATGTATATATGCATTGGTTTTATTGGATAATAATGGTGTTTTTTGGAAAAAGGTTTTATGTTTTTATGTGAATGTACTTTTATGATCCTGGAGATGATGATGATGAATTCCACATTAATGAGGACGTCCGTCCTGTTACTCAAAGACACAGATGAATTGCATTTAATTTACAAGAAGCTATTGAAAAAGATCTTGAATCATTACTCAAACATGATATCATTGAGCGTTCCACTGGTCCAACGCCAGGGGTTTCTCCCATAGTGGTAGTACACAAAAACAACAGTGAAGGAGCTGTGTGGATCTGTGTTGATATGCGTCAAGTGAATAAGGCAGTTAAAAGAGAACGACATCTAGGTCCACACATTGCCGACATAATAACATAATTGAATGGTGCAAAGGTCTTCTCTCACCTTGATTTGAATAAAGGATATCATCAGTTGGAACTCGAGGAGAATTGCAGGTACATTACAACCTTTTCATCACATATTGCTCTGTTCCAATATACATTTCAGTGTGTCATCTGCTGCAGAGCTTATTCAAGATGTCATTTGACATATCATGTAGTCTGTCAAGAAAGCTTTTAATTAGAGTGATGTCATATTGCTTTTTTGGAGCTACACAGAACGAGCATGATCAAGCTCTCACGCAAGTGTGTTGTTTACTTGCTGATGCAGGTTTAACTTTGAATGCAGAGAAATGTGAGTTCCATAAGACAAAGCTAAAAATTTTTGGGCATTACTTTTCCGATGGGGGTAAGACACCTGCCTCAGCTGAATTGCAAGCGTTGTCAACTGCCAGTCCCCAACACGATGTTTCTATGTTATGTTTATTCCTTGGCATTACCAGCTACTGTTCTAGATACATACAAGACTTTGCCACTGTAAGTGCTCATTGAGAGAGAGACTTGACAAAAAAGAATATTTTATTTAATTGCTTGCATGAATGGGAACAAAACTTCAAGAAAATCAAATAAGCTATTGAGAATGGTACTGAAATGGCTAGGTTTGGGGCAATCATTGCACAGCAGATTGGACACCCAAATGCTCGAAGAAATATTGTGGCATATGTAAGCAGAAATTTGTCCCAAACTGAACGTGCTTATTCACAACAAGAGAGAGCTATTTTAGCAGAGGTGTGGACTTGTGAACATTTCCACGTATTTTTATATGGAAAGCCTTTTATGTTAGCGGCAGATCATCAAGCATTGTTCACCATCTTTAGCAATCAAAAGACAAAGATGCCTCTTCGTATTGAAAGTTGGGGGTCTACGATTACAAGAATATAACTACACAATCCTGCACCATCCAGGGAAGGATCAAAATCCAGCCGACTACTTCTCACAAGTGCTTCTACGGTAACATTTTTACCCCTTTCAAGCCTGCTGAAGCCTACATAAATTTAATTGTGAAATCAAACACACCAGCTGCCATTTCGTTAGAACAGATTCTCACTGCCACGAGTCAAGATAGTGACATTTTAAAACTAAAAGACATTATTACACATCAGTCATGGAACCAGCACACTTAACCTCTTGCCAGTGACAGCGAATACCAGAAATGTTAAAGATGAACTGTGAGTTACTCAAGACGACTTTATCCTTAGAGGTTCGAGAATTGCTATATAATTGAAGTGGCCTATCAGGGACACCATGGAATCATTGCCACAAAATGAACTCTACGAGACTGAGTCTGGTTTCCTCATCTCGATGAGAGAGTTAAAAGAGAATTGAAGGCCTGCCATCTATGCAACTGACTATCATCGATAACCACTCAGCACGCCTTGAACTTGTCAGAGTTGCCAAAGCATGTATGGGAAAGAGTTGCTGCTGGCTTCTTCGGTCCGCTTGACAATGGACATCACCTGATGGGGTTTGTTGATGAATACTCTCGTTTTCCATTGATAGAAGTTCTCACATCTATCACTCAAGAAAGAATCTTCTGGAGATTAGATGGCGTCTTCACGACATGGGGTGTTCCTGTAATCTTAAAATCTGACAAACCATTCAACAGTCGAGAATTCAGAGACTTTCTCAGTCATCTTAATGTGAAGCATCAGAAGAGCACACCTCTTTGGCCACAAGCCAATGGCCTTGTCAAATGTTTCATGAGTACTGTTAAGAAGGCTGTTCAGTGTGAAGTATTGCAAAAGCTCAACCTTAAAACAATCTTGAATTTTACTCTTCCAGCTTATCGTTTGACCTCTCACTCAACCACAGGAGAAAGCCCTGCAACCTTGATGTGCGGGAGAGCCATGACGACAAAGTTACCTCAATGGACCAACAGAAGATCAAGTACTGAGGAAGAAACCCATATAAAAGACTTTGATCATAAAAGTAAAATTAAGGCCTATGCACACAAACACAGACATGCAAAAGACATTACTTTCACTAGAGGAGATAGAGTGCTTCTCCATCAGTCAGGAAAACAAAATTCTGAAGCTCCCTTCAATGCTGAGCCATTTCATGTTGTGACCAGCAAAGAATACATGGTGACTGCCCAATTTCCTAGGAAATCCATTACGCAAGATTCCTCAAATTTCCGACATGTGGCTCATTGCTCGCCAGGCATTGAGATCAATATAGAGACAGGGTCTGAAAGGACAATTGAAAACTCCCTGACTGCTGTTGTTCCTGCATTGCTAGCGAAGATCACGAACACTTCTGCTGCCTGTCCCCAGTTTCCAAAGACACGATTGGGATGTGCGATCAGGGCACCACGAAGACTCATTGAAGAGCTATGATTGTATATATTTGTAAAAAGTTTTAATTTTTGAATTTAATAGAGGGGGAGATATAGTGTTATCTGATTTAGCAATGACAGAACCCTTTTGGCTCCTCATGGACTCCGTAGAACTGTGACGTAAGTGTTAGAGAGTAGTGAAGTGAATGCAGGTTTTAAAATGTTGAGTTTGTGGTTACATGCAGATGCATAAAAACGTTTAATACCAAGCTCCGTGTGTGGCATAGTCATTGGCAGGTACCTAGGCTGGGGAGGACTCTATTATATGCTGCTACAATTCATCTGCAATTTTCTTCCAGTAATACTTAGTCACACACATATCAGCCAGTGTGAAACTGCAAACTAGTGAGCAAGTTGGTACAGTAGTTACAGCCAATGAAGACCAAAAGTGGATTTAAATTAAGGCTTTTTGTCTCATGAATACATCCATAAATCAGAAGGCCAGGATGAGCCTCTCTACTACCTGTTAACTGGTGATGGCGTGATACAAGTGCCACTAAGCAAAAAAGAATGTGCTCTCATGACTCCTCTTTCAACCTGATCTCATAACAATATTATGTCTAAGACCTGGCAGTCCTGAGGCTCAAATCACCTAGAAATCAGGGCCTCAATGCTATGCCATGTAAGAGCTGTCATCAATTTGGCAATGTCAAGTGTAAGAAAGAGTACTTTCCACATCACAAGGAAGTGGAACCAAATACAATTGTCTTTGCCTTTTGGAATTAGTGACTAATCTAACATTTGTAGTTGACAACTACAAATCATCTCTGTAGGAAGATGGCTCTGAATTTACTACACCAAAGTTAGGTATTGTGTGCACCGAGTCCAGGGAGTCCCCAGAGGTATAGCAGAGGCTAAATTAGGTAAGTACTAACAGCTCTTTTTGTGGTAGTGTTGAGCATGTATTGTATTCACTCAATCAAGTACTGATTACACACACTCAGAGTTAGAATCCAGGCCCATTAGGTAAGTATAAAACAATATACTTGTATTTTATTTGCAGAACCAAGCAGGACTTGGCACAGGTAAGTAAGAACAATTTCAAATGCAAGAGTTTACAAAGAAATGCAGTTGGGGTTGAATATGCAATCATTACAGGTTTGTATATGATTAAAAAATGGTTCAAATTACACAGTAATTAATTTTGGAATACTTTTCAATTACTTTTGAATTACATCTACTACTCGGGGTGGTGTACCTAGATACCACACCGGGGATCTCACAATACAAGACAAGTAATACTTCTTAAGGTTTGCTGTTTAATTACTTTTTCTTTCATACAAAAGTTAAACTCGAAACTTTTAGGAAGAAAACTCGTAACATTTGTTCCTATGGGAGAAAAAGGATTAACAGTTCTCAGGTAAGTAAATGATTACAAGTGGGAGTTTTGGGTGTTAGGACCAAGGATCCCCAAGGTATAGGTAGGCACTCAAGTTGCAAGGTTTCGCATAGAAAGAAACTTGCTCGTATGCAATCCTCTCGAATAACCTGTAATTCTATAATCAATCTGTCCGTGAGTACTAACAGTGCACCACATTCAACATATTGTATCTAGGAGATGCTTTTCTATGTGCCTTACTAATGAATAACCAAAGTTTTCTAAAATGGCCGCCGAAAACACAGGAATTCTTCTGCGCATGCGTCTACTACATCTACGTAGTATGACGTTTTCTGTCGGTTGGGGGGAAAACCTTTCAGCTGCGCAATAGCTTCTAAAATGGGCGTTTAAAAGTAACACACTAACGCACATGCTGAGCTGAACTTAACCCATGCAAGCTCTACTAAGCTATTAATGCAAAATATTTATTAAGTAAATGGGGTTAGAGTAGAAGTAAGTGGTATACATTGAATAATTTAAGTTTGTATTCGAACGTGTTCTTCTTTAACTTTATTAATAGTTCACATTTGGGCCTTGGAGGGTGACCGCTTCTCTATTTCCTTGTGGCTTTCACGCATGCTCAAACGTCTGCTCATTCTGAACAAGTGAACTAAATTTACTGGCTTCCAAACCTTAAGCCCAGCAAGGACATGGGAAACCAACTTTTGACCCTATGAGATGAAAGAGAAGCAACATTGTAAAAGAGACTTATCAATCCACATATGAAATATCTGTGGGAATAAAGCTTGTGGGTATTAAAATTAAGGGGTGGACAAATAGACAATAGACTAAACAAAAATATTGCACTTAGTATGATGTGATGTCCTCACCCCACTGCTTGGCCCAATCAAAATTGCGGGTGAACATGGAATTGAAACATTTGGGGTTGGATCATACATTTGAATTGGTATAACAGAGGTTAGTTCTAGATAGTTAGACACACTTGATGATGAGATGCTGATGCTATGCTGAGAAGCTGCCTGATTTTTCTGCAATCTGACTGAAGAATCCAACACTGGGGAAAATTCGCGGAACAACCGAGGAGGCACATCTAGGAAGGGGTCCGGACGAATAAATGCATTATTGTCTTTCCTCCCTATTCTAATCTACTACAAGATCTTTCTAAAGTGCATTTACTCAGGAGGCAGGAATGGTAAGAATACTGGTGTAAAGGTTTCCTAGGGTAAAATAAAATTGATGATCAGTGAATATTTGCCAGCTCATTGCACGTATGAATGTATATGGGCCCAAATGAGTGTTGTGTGTATGAATGTGTAGAGCTGGTAAACTCCACTGCATCAGTTTTACTTGGTAGCAGAGGCATGATTAGTATAGTTAGTTAGGTGAGGATTGTATTTGAAATTTTGAATTATTGATTTATGTTTTAACCAAAACCCGTTAAGTATTGTTTTATGTTATCTGGAAGTTCCAGGGAATATTGACTAGCGGGTGGTAAATGGAAGCCACACTGCAGTGAGGTTATTGGTCTGGATCAAGAAAGTGCTGAAAGTTACGCAGGACTAGAAGCACTAAGTTAGGGAAAATGTATTGTATGCTAGTGAGAATAATTGATAGCGAAGAGTTCGCTGGTGAAATTTTGGTATTATATCACCTAGAAAGGGTAATACTGAAGGAGTAGCAGGTTCTCTGATGCTTGTGTGAAGAGTACGCGGAAAAGTTTTACTCGTAGTGTGTGAAGAGTAAGCGGAAGGGTTTTACTCGCAGTGAAAGAAATCTTACTATTCTTTGAATTAGTGGGTCAGACACAATAGCGAATGCTTATACGTTGTTAATTAATGAAATTGTGTGAAAAGTTTGTGAGAAAATAAGTTTTCACATTACCTTGTGAAGGAGGGGTCAGTTGCGGGTGCTGCACTGACGTCACTGAAAGCCGCGCTGGGATTGGTTGAAACAGCGGGCGTGTAGTTGATGCGAAATTTGTAAAGGAGGGGTCAGCTGTAAGGAGTGATACTGATGTCACGGAAAAATCCATGCAAGCATTGGCTGAGCGAGCGAGCAGAGTAAAAATTGATTGGTCCGCAGACTAGAAAACGCGCTGGTATTGGAGAATTTTTAGAATTAAAGCAAGCGTTTGATTGGTCAAAATAGAGATCCCGAGAATAATAATAGATAGAGGAGATTGCATGTACGATCCAACATTAACAGGGACTAGACCAGATAGAAGGTTTGTAGGGTTTGCTCACGAGCAGTACCTTAATAAGCATAAACACGCAATGTACGGAGAAAAGAGAAAAATGACATTTATGCAAAAGGTTAAGAATTATTTCAAAAAGGATAAACCCATTAAGAGTAGAGAGGGAATTCTCATTCCTCCTCCAAATACACCTGCATCTGACATGATGGTGGAGAGAGGCTATTATACTTGTGTATAGTTAGAAAATTGGGTAGAATACACAAAGGATGATGGTATATTAGCTTTTCCTGAGTACGGACGTTTTAATGGAAGAATATCGAACAATTTAAGAACACGAATGAGTGAATTAGAACCCAGACCTAGATTGACTCAATAGGAAGCTTTAGAAGAATGGGAAATGTAAGCCTTTGAGCGTGACAGACCACAAAGTAACAGGACCTTAAGCAAATATTACCCGAAATTTCCCCGCGAGACTAGCGATAGTCAAATGAAACAATGGAGACAGGCCATGGTGGCAGAAGGTTTACATCCAGTGTTAACATCAGAAGAGCAGATTGGAGGTAAATGTACAGAGAAGACTGAGCACCTAACCATGATAGATAGAGGAGAAACAGAATAAGGGTATTTAGAGGACGTATTGATGAAATGTCCTCCACCCTATAATGATGGATTCAATAGAATGACACCCAGTGCCCCGATGATAGGAACACCTTTGGTTCCACAGATAGTACATGACACCGCAGACATGGTACTTCAAGAAAAGGAAAAGGAAGCAATAAATAAAAACAGAGATGAATTGATTCAGAGGATAGCTCATCTAAACGCACATCCTGAAGCATTGACCATACCAGTTACAATAGGTCCAGTAGTTCCATTATATGGAGAAAAATCAAACTGTCCTAAAATTCCTGTAATGCCTACTCCAAGTATAGAACCTAGAAAAGAAAAGGTAATAATAGATGATCAAGCAAGTGAATGTGAATCTGTAATATCATTGATGGATTTGCCTATAAGGGAGCCAATGTTGGAAACCCCGAAAAGAAATATGCCCAGTTGTTCAAAGGAAGTTAGACTAGAAACATCATCAGGAACTAGAAGTGCCACAATAGTAACCCCAGAAGATATAGAGAGATGATCTCAAGAAATAGAGAAGCCAAAGTTACAGCCAAAATTATTAGACATTTTTAAATTGAGAGTAGAATTAGAAGAAATGGTTGCTGGAAATGTAGGTCTAGACTGGTTAAACACATACAGTGAGGAAGAATTACTGTTTTACTGTGTAAGCATTACATGAAATACAAAGGCATTCCATGAAAAACTGACAAATTTGGCATCGGAAATGGGAATTGACATAGGGAAATCAAAGGTGTTGCAGAAACCCTATAGAGCAGAATTTTCTGATAAGCATTTGGAAAACATGAATGTGTCTGGAAGAAAGTTGCAGATCAGAGAGTTGTTATTTCTGTTACAAAAGTGGGGAGATCTTGAAAGATGGAAAGTTAGATGGGCAAAGAAAAAGGAAGAAGCACAGGTAAATCGAACAACATCTGAATACGTCGTGAGGGAAACAGAAAAGGCTGAAAGATTGTATCCGATGAGAGAAGTACCCGGAGGGGGGTACGTACATGTGCCATGGAATAGACAGGATATTTTGTCTTTTACAAATGATTTCCCAAAATTGAGAGAGAAACCAGTGGAATGGTACAGACAGGTTGAGAGGTTTGTGAAAGTTTCAAAGGTTTTGTTGAAGGATCTAGATGGTCTGTTTGACATAGTAGTACCTGCAGATTTGTGGACAGAATGTAAGATTACTGTGGATTGGCCTAGTGAGGAATATCCAAGAGATGCAAAAACAGGAGCCCCGTCAGAGGATGTAATGAAAAAGTATCATCAGGTAATCACCTTTCTAAAGAGTAAAATTCCCCCGAAAGAAACCAATTGGGTAAAGATAGACCGAACAACTCAAGAAAAGGATGAGTCTGTACATGTCTACTACGAACGTCTTTTACAGGTGTTCAAACAGTATAGTGGAATTGAAAGTTTAGAAAATAAAGAAATGACTCATTTTGTGTAATGATTTGTGTCTGGGCTGAGATTGGATATATCTCAAATGATTAAGCAGCACATACTGTGCTGGCAGTCAAAGCCCATCGACGAAATTTTAAAATATGCAAAATATTGTGGGGACGAAATTGATAACAAGCAAAAAGCTTTAGATGAAAAAGTAATGTGGGCTCATGTTAAATTAGCTGAACAGCAAGAGCTCCAATTAAATAAACAGTCAGAAAATCAAGGAAGAGCACATGGTCAAGGTGATAATAATGGGGGAAAGCCACAGGGAAGATTAAATCGGGAAGATGCAAAGAAAGAAATCCCGTGTCACGGGTGCGGGAAGTTGGGACATTGGAAGAACGAGTGTAAAGCTATACAAATTAATAATTCCCCGAATCAAAATTTAAATCCACAGACGCAGAATTAGGTGTTAATGAGTCATCAGCAACAGAGTATAGATCTTCAGAGTCAATTGCCACCTGCCCCTAAATCAAATTTTGTGAGTCAAGCCAAGTACAGTGTGGACGCCGGATTTCCAGAAGGAAGTGGTAAGAAATTTTTGGTAACATCACAGTTTCTTTTGCAGGACTCACTGATTGATTGTGATCAGGAATGACAGTGCCCGAGGAGGGAGGAAGGGGAGTGCGTATTTGGCGCATCCCTACCGGTAGATCAGTCAGGTCCTTACATAGAGGGTAAAGTAAAGGGAAATTATATTACCTTCTTGTTAGATACTGGCGCTACCAAGTCTACTGTGAGAACAGCAGACATTCCTAACCTGCCCCTCTCGGGAGGGAATATACAAGTTGTAAGGGTTTCAAACAAACGGATTAGCACTCCAATCACAGAACCCATCGAGGTGCGAATTGGTAATTTCAAAGAAATGCATAAGTTCGTGGTTTGTGACTCAAGCCCTGCAAACTTGCTTGGGTGAGACCCGTTGTGCAAAATGAATTGCACTATATTTTGCACACCGGATGGTGCTGCAATACAAACCCCAGATGAAGATGGCGTTTACAAGTTCATGTTAGCTAAACAGGGAACAGAAGTTAATGAATTATATTCAATGATGATGCAAATTAAATTACCCGCAGAAGTCAAACTGACTGTAAATGCAGAAATATGGGATTTTACTGGAAAAGAAATAGGATTAATGGCAAATGTAGATCGCGTAAAAGTGACTGTGAAAGAAGTTTCTGTTTAACCAAATACCCGACAATACAAAATGAGTCCAGAAGTAAAGGCAGGTGTCACAGCAGAAATAGAGCGAGTGGTCGAACAAGGTATCCTGAAAGAAATAATGAGTAGCCCTTGTAATTCACCCATAATTGGCATTAAGAAACCTAATGGGAAATATAGGGTGGTTCAAGACTGCAGGAAAATTTACAAGATTGTTATACCATGCTGCCCAGTAGTGCCTAATCCAGCTGTGATTCTTTATCAGATACCATGGAAAGCAGGATGGTTCACAGTAATCGATTTATGTCATGCATTCTTTTCTATTCCATTGCATCCAGATAGCAAGTTTTTATTTTCGTTCAAATTTGAAGAGCATGTTTATGTCTGGAATCGTGTGCCTCAAGGGTACACTGAAAGTCCTTCAATCTTTAATCAGATTCTCAAAAGAAGCCTTGAATCTCTTGTATTGCCCAGAGAGTCAGTCCTGGTGCAGTATATTGACGACCTATTGGTGCCGTCAAACACACGAGAGGACTGTGTTACAGATTCAATTGCATTGTTAAATCATTTGGCAAAGGGTGGACATAAAGGGCCCGAATCACAGAACAAACTTAAGACTAAATCCTAAACTTACTACCATTTTGGTATTCACAGAATGCACCTAGTACTTCTGGTATTCACAGAATGAACTTACTACTTTTGCTATTCACAGAATGAACTTAGTACTTTTGCTATTCACAGAATGGATTTACGACTACTAAACTTACGTCCGCACTCGGGCTGGAAATTCCGGCCCGGAGGCGGAGCTTACGGCCCGGAGGCGGAGCTTCCGGCCCGGAGGCGGAGCTTACGGCCCGGAGGCGGAGCTTACGGCCCGGAGGTGGAGATTTCGGCCATAGCTAAATCGGCCAGAATCCCCACCTCCGGGCCGGAAGCTCCGCCTCCGGGCCGGAAGCCCCGCCTCCGGGCCAGAAGCTCCGCTTCCGGGCCGGAAGCTCCGCCTCCGGGCCGGAATTTCCGGCCCGAGTGCGGACGTAAGTTTAGTAGTCGTAAATCCATTCTGTGAATAGCAAAAGTACTAAGTTCATTCTGTGAATAGCAAAAGTAGTAAGTTCATTCTGTGAATACCAGAAGTACTAGGTGCATTCTGTGAATACCAGAATGGTACTAAGTTTAGGATTTAGTCTTAAGTTTGTTCTGTGAATCGGGCCCCATGTGTCCCCTGAAAAACTTCAGTTTTGTAAAAATTCAGTTAAATACCTAGGACATCAAATAGAAAGAGGAGTTAGAAGGGTGACCTCTGAAAGAATTAGAATAATAAGACAAATGCAATTGCCACAAACCCAAAAAGAAATAGGAATGTTCCTTGGAGTTGTAAGGTATTGTAGACAGTGGATTGTAGGATTTGCTTTACTAGCCAAGCCTCTCATACAAATGACCAGAAAGAGAGCAAAGGATCCTATAGAATGGGATGAGGAAAGTATAGGATCTTTTAGAAAGTTGCGCGAGTACTTGTGTGAAGCACCTGCTTTAGGCATGCCCAACTATTCAAAAGAATTTGCATTATTCTGCTATGAGCGTGGTAATTGTGCGCTTTCAGTCCTAACACAGAGACAAGGATTAATGAGAAGGCCAGTGGCATACTTTCTGCTACCCTGGATCCTGTGGCCTGCGCATTACCAGGTTGCCTGAAAGCTGTTGCTGCAACTTGCGTCAGCATAGAACAGAGTGAGTCAATTGTGATGGGACACCCTGTCAAGGTGTATGTTCCTCATGCAGTGGTGATTTTACTGACCAGGATCCGAACACAGTACCTAACTGCCAGTAGGCTGACAAAATATAAAAGAATAATATTGACAGCTGAAAATGTGACAATAGTGAGATGTACTGTTCTTAATCCAGCTACCTTACTACCTGATCCTAATGAAGAAGAAGTGATAGATGAGGTTGAGCATAAATGTCTCGATGAGACTGAACTTAGCACTAAACCACGTCCTGACATACAAGAGGAACCTTCGAAAAATGCAGAACATTAGCCGTTTGTAGACGGCTAATGCATGAGACACGAGGAGGGGGATTGAGTGCTGCTTACGATTTTTGTACATTAACTGGAATAGTCGAAGCATCCTATTTACCAGAGGTCAGATCTGCACAAGTAGCTGAACTGATTGCTTTAATTAAAGTATGCAAAATTGGGAAAAATTGGAGAGTAACCATATTTACTGACAGTCAATATGGTTATGGGGTTGTGCATGATTTTGGCCAACTGTGGATGCAGAGGGATTTCCTGACTTCTTCAGGGACTCCTATTAAAAATGGAATTTTTGTAAAAGAATTACTGGAGGCAATTCAATTACCAGAAGAGGTGGCCGTGGTCAAGTGTGCTGCTCACCAATCAGGAAATAACTATGTGACAGCCGGTAACTGATATGCTGACCAGGTTGCCCAACATTGTGCAAGGTATAAGATTGCCTTAAACCAGAAAATCGAAACTTGCAGAATCAGCTGCCAACTTATGCTACTCGCAGGAGTGGGGACCTGGGAGGAGGTGAAAGATCTGCAGGATGCAGTAGACATGAGAGAAAAGGAAGAGTGGGTAAAAATAGGATGTCAAAGAAGGGCAGAAGATGGTGTGTGGATTTGTTATGATGGCAGACCAGTCATGCCTGACAGTATGCTTGCACCAATGGCTAGAATGTACCCTGGAGACACACATGTGGGAAGGGATGCAATGATTCTTTAGACAAGATTGGTTTAACGCAAAGTTCAGGAATGTAGCAGAGAGACTTTGCCAGAGATGTTTAATATGTCAACAAATTAACCCTGGCAGGAAAACAGTGGTCAGCATGGGAAAGATTGGAAAGGCAGAAGGACCTTTTGTGAGACTCCAATTAGATTTCATTCAACTGCCTGCTTGTTGAGGGTTGAAATATGTACTTGTCATAGTTTGTTTATTTTCAAGGTGGGTGGAAGCATACCCGACCCGAAGAAATTACAGCTTGACAGTGGCCAAACTTTTACTAAGAGAACTTATTCCTAGATTTGGTTTTCCAGTAAAGATTGAATCGGATAGAGGGTCTCATTTTAATTATGAAATAATTTGACTAATCTATGAAGCGTTCAAAGTTAAACAGAAATTGCACTGCGCTTACCGTCCAGAGGCTTCTGGAGTGGTAGAACAATTGTATGGCACAATCAAGTCAAGACTCGGAAAGGTGTGTGCATCCACCCCATTGGAATGGCCTGATGCTTTGCCTCTTGTTCAGATGGGACTCAGAAGTATTCCAGACAGAAATACTGGATTGAGTCCCCATGAAATACTCATGGGAAGAGCACTGAGACAAGCATGTTTACCAGGACACAAGCTGTCGGCTATTACTGATGACTTGGTTTTTGAGTATTGCAAAGAGTTGGCTGACAGAGTGCGTTCTATCTCTCATCAGGTTGGGGAAGATACTTTCAACAGACAGCTGAGCCACTCGCATGATCTGAATCCCGGTGACTGGGTAGTTGTGAAGAATCACACTCAAGAATCGTGCCTGGCACCAAGGTGGGATAATCCGCATCAAGTTATATTGACTACCTCAACCGCTGTAAAAATGTGCAGGGTTGCCTAATTGGATTCATGCAGCCATACCAAAAGGGTACCAGCTCCTGAAGAAGAAGAGCTACAATGGAAACCAGAAATCGGGGGTGCTGAAGGTTGTGCAGCTGAAGAACGTCCTATAGAAGATCCTGAAGTAGCTGCCCAAGATCAACCGAGCACTTATCAGGACGATTGGATCCCTGTGGTGGACATACCTGAAATACTCATAAGAACTAGAAGTCAAACACAGTTAGATAGATAGGAAAAGAGTGAGGACCAGACAGGTATAGAAGAACTCGCTCAGGAAAGTAGGGACATGACTGTTAGGGAGCCTGAGCAGGAACAGATAAGGAGAGAACAATATACTCAGATAGAAGAAACTCAAAGCACTGTTCCGGAGGAGGGACAGTTAGGATTTAGAGAAACCGTCCAGGCAGAAGTAGGTAAAGAGGTAAAAAGACCTGAACAGGACCAGATAGGCATAGAAACGCAAGTTCAGGATACTGAAGAAAAACCAGACATCACCAATCCTGAACAGGGTCAGATTAAGGTAGATGAACCCATCAAGGCAGAACAGGCCGAAATAATAAGCCCTGGACAAGGTCAGATAGTGAGGAAATCTGAAGACGAAGCTGATCAAGTTGTGCCAAAATCTAAAGAAAATAAGAGGAGTCTTGATGAACCTGGCAGTGCAGTGAAGTTTAAGAAAAGTCTAAAAGGTGATAATTGGTCAAGAATTGTCAAGAGACTGAAATATCAAGTTAAGACAATCAATAAAGGACCTGATCAAGTGCGTGAAGTACCTAGTCAATCTGGACCTTCCAAAGTAATACCAAAGCGAAGGAGTCAAAGATTGAAGACATTGAATAACAAGTTCAAGGGTCCTGAATGAACATATGTTATTCTTGAAGACTTTGAAAATCTCGATTTAAATGAAGAAAGTGATGAAGAACTGAGTGTTGAACAAATTAAAGAAGAAGTGACACCGACCTGAAAGAGAAAGGCACCTAAGGTGTTATCTCATAGAAGGTTCTGAAAGTTAAGAAGATATAATCTCCTTGCCCAAGATGTCTGATAATAACGTTGCTGGAAAACCAAAACAAAGCTGTATAAATAAGTGTTGTAGGATCTGTATACGTAGTTTAATATTAGTCCTCATAATAAGGGTAATATTAGCAATAGATATTCCCTATCTGATAGTAACTGACAAACAAAATAGTACTAACACATATACAGAAGTTGCAAACCTTAAAGGAGATAGTGTAGACTTAGAAACACCAGATGAGTTAGATTTACACCACACTGTAGATAAGAATGAAACTGATTTAAATGTATTTGCAAATATTTTAGTACACTATGTAGAAACTATGGACGTTAGTGATTGTTACGTTTGCATGAAATTGCTGAGCTCAGTAGCTGAAGGGGTAACTTATCATCATTTACCATTGACTTATAGAATTTCATGCAGTGTACTAGCTAGTTTATTCTATAGAACTGGAAAATTGCAGTATTATTATTCAACTGTAGATGTAATATTTTCTGAAGTTCCCATGCGAAAGAACATGAACCCTGTCCTTAGTACTAGAAACTCACAATTCATGGGTGAATATTTCCTAACAATGAAGACAATAGATATAGTTGATGCACATAAACGCAACTTAACCTGTAAATTACATGAAGAAGAAAATATATTTTTGAATTTAGAAGAAAACAGGAGACAGGATTTCCAAAGGTGAGCCTCTGACCGAAACCTCAGATACTAAATGGGCTGAAAGGGAAGACCTTATAGTAACTGGCAAAACTCATGCTGGTATGTCTCTAGACTTTGAAAAGAAAGGGAAAATCTGTCTCCATAGACTTAAAACTGAATACAACAACATATTTATTGGTTCCAGTGAATGTGAACATAACTTCTTAGTAATTGGGGGTTGGGGACTAAAAGGAGGAACTGATCCAGTAGTTCCTGGAATTTATTATATTTGTGGAAACAAAGCCTATTTTAGGTTGCCTGATCACTGGTATGGGAGTTACTATTTCGGAATAGTATTCCCTAAAGTCTATCATGTTAAAAGAATCACTGGAAGCAATAATGATAGTAGTGGACTTACAAGATATAAAAGAGCTAGTTTTTCGGAAATAGTAGGTGATATATTTGGTGCATTGATACCTTCAGTGGGGGTTCTGCTAAATTTGCGAAAAACTTGTCAATTGTCAACAGTAGTTGATTGGTTATCTACTCACACTGCCGGAGGATTTCTACTGATCAATACAGATTTAGTTGCTGTTAGATCTATGGTTTTGCAAAATTTGCTTGCCCTTGATATCTTATTGGCAAAAGAGGGTGGAGTCTGTAAAATGCTGAAAGCGCAACATTGTTGCACGTATATACCTGACAAAAGTGTAGAGATTGGAAGATGTATTAAAAATATTACACATTTGGAAGAAGAACTGAAACCACTGGAGGTTGACAGTATATGGAAGAAAATAACAAATAGTTTTTCCACCATCAGTAGTTGGTTTTCTAACATAGGTAAAGGTATCTTAGGTCAAATATTATTGCCAATCATGGGCATAACTTTGCTAGTTTTGATGATAATGTGTTGTTGCAAATGCAGTGGGAAAAGAAAGAAGTATGAAGTGAATGAGAATGGTAGGAAAAGAAAATTAGAAGAAATACGACTTGAAGAATTGAAGGGAGATATCTACAAAAGAATGAAAGGATCACAATTTAAGAAAGATAAGGGAAAGAATTAAAGATTTGAAGACATCGAAATGGTAGAATGCTAAAGCTGGCATCTGATTGAATAGAATTTAGTGATGGCATAAAATGTCATCAGAGAGGGGATTGATGGAGCAAGGTTTTGCATAGAAAGAAACTTGCTCATATGCAATCCTCTCGAATAACTTGTGATACTATAATCAATCTGTCCGTGAGTACTAACAGTGCACCACATTCAACATATTGTATCTAGGGGATGCTTTTCTATGTGCCTTACTAATGAATAACCCGCTGGAATTCTTCTGCGCATGCGTCTACTACATCTACGTAGTATTATGTTTTCTGTCGCTTGGGGGAAAACTTTGCAGCTGCGCAATAGCTTCTAAAATGGCCGCTTAAAAGTAACACACTAACGCACTTGCTGAGCTGAAACTAACCCATGCAAGCTCTACTAAGGTGACCACTGGCTGGAGAGTTGGGGTCTTGGGGAATGCCTGGACACCATCAGTTGGGCCACCCAAGGTTTTGGGGCGTCGGGTGCAGGGGTGTCTTTTGGCATCGGGTTCCTCTTACCAGCTCCGGTCACGGTCAGGAGGACCCTTCAGGTTGAGGCTGCAGGCATTGGCTTGAAGCTTGAGAGAGATTAGGGATCACCAGATCCTAGGTCAGGATCACTGGGGAGACCTCCTCATGGTGTTGGGCCACTTGAACTCGGGCCATGGGCGTCCGGTGCAGAATGTTGCAAAATCGTGAATCCGCCTAGATCAGGATTCTGTGGGTGAGTCTTGGTTGAACAAATCCAATGCTGACGGGAGACAGAGTCTTAAAGATGGTTGCAGGGCAAGTTCTCCAGGCTCTGGGGGGCTGCTGGACATGCCAGGGTTTTGTTGTACAGCAAACAAATGATGAACGGAATGCTGATAATGCAAACATTCTCCCCCAGTCAAAAGATCTGGGTTAAATCCATTGTTCTTTTGCCCACTACGCCACCCCAGTTTGGACCCAGCCATATGCAAATCAGTCTTGACCCTGTGCCCCATGGGAACAGTCCAGACCAAACTGCCAGGCCAGGTCCTCCCTGTACTTGAAACAAGCATCCTGGGACCGGTTACAGGGTATGTTACCCTTCTTCAGCCAGGCAAGCTTGAATCCAGTGACGCAGTGAGCAAGGCAGGTCAGAGGCAGGTCGGCAGGTTGGAGTCGGGACAGCCTAGTAGGGCTGGGGCCAAAGCAGTTGGTGTTCTCTTCTTCCTGGGTCAGCCCGGCTCTTAGATCCTTCATCTTTCTTCCTCAAATCTTTTGAGGCAAGGTTCAGGGTCAACCCTAAATTCTGCATTTAGGGGCATTAAAGAGATGCGCAGGTAAGGACTAATGGGTCCCTTCCTTGGAATTGGGTACACCCCCTATAATGCCACTCTCCAGTGGAAGGGGGCATGAGCCTTTTCCTAATTGGCTGGGTCCCCTCATCTTCAAGATGGAGGGGACTAAGATGTGTGCTTCCTCTCATCTCCCCCACCTGAGGAGTGGGTTTTGGCAAAGCTGGGGACAGCAAAAGTCAGGGGGAGGAGGCATGACACCTCTGCCCTGGATGGGCTTTGTTTCTGGACCCAAAGAGCAGAGGCCCTCTACCCGAGGGTCCAGAAACTTGTCTGGTGGTGGCAAATGGCAGCAGCTATTCAGGTACAGCACCAGTGTTTGTCGTTTTTCAGGGGGCATCTCTAAGATGCCCTCTGAGTGCATTTTTATTTATTTTTTTATTTTTTTTATCCTCATTTGCGATTGTATAGATAAGGAGGTTTCTGGAGTCTGATGTTCTTTTTTGTTTATCTTTGCCTTCACAGCCCCATCACTTTTCAAGGATGCATTTTTGGGGAGTATCCCTTTCATTGTTTTGATCCATCAGTTTTTCTCCATTTACCCTTTATCGTTTCCAATATTACCATTGGTTGTTTGGGGGGGAAGCTAGTCAGTATGACTGCTCGGCAGAAATCATTTCTACCTGGTATTATGGTTTATCGCATTAATCATTGGATTTGTTGTTCATGACCCAATAGAAAATTTTAATTACTTTGAAAATGTTGTTCCCAAATTTCCCCAAAATTGTTTCTCTTCGTATAGCCCCTGTTTCTATCGAAGTTGTTGATTTTAATGGTGTAGTTTAACCAGTTTGTATAGCTTGGGGCGGTCGATTTGACCCAATTAATACAGATTTCTCTCCGGGCTAATAGCATTAATACAAAGAGTAAATTTTCCTGTTTTTTATTTAACTTATTGCTATCCGTACCTGTGTTACTATGTATCCCCAAAAAAATATGAGAGATACTTACAGTTATGTTGGTTCTTAGTATCGTATTCACTGTCTTACCAATCTCCTCCCAGTAGTTGGTTATTGCGGGGCATTTTTGAAACATATGGATATCATTCGCTCTTGCTTCTCCGCATTTGGGACAGAGCTTAATATTGGATCCTTTGAATTTAGACAATTTCTTTGGGGTCCAGTAAGCCCGGTGAACTGTAAACAGGTGATTTCTTCTTAATGGTGCTGATTTTATGCAGGACCAACATTTCCCCATAGATTCTTTTTTTTTTTTTGTTTTTTGAAACCGTTTATTGCAGTTTATAGAAGTTACAGGTATGGGCCTACAACCACACGGCCGGCCGCTAGAGCATCAAAAGCATATTACATACATACAGCAAAAAACTTTCTCAGCGGTGCACAGTAGGAAGACAGGAGTGATCAATGGTGCAAGCCTCACAGCTCCATGCCCACAGTACGGTTCCATTTTCTTAAAGCAAAACAACGTAAACAAACCACAACCGCAAGGCAACCCTCGATCCAAAGTGACAACACGTGCTCCATAAGTGGGGGATCCAAACCAGCAGCAAAATTCTGAAGAGGGGGACGGGAGTAGATCAGGGACTGGGGGACCGCGCGCCCGCGGCCAAGGGAGGGGCGCCATCTAGGGAGACGGAGCCGGCGAGGCCGCCGGTAGCAGCGGCGGCTCACAAATACCCCCGCGGTAGGCGTTCCAGGGGCCCCAGAGTTTCATCCACGCCCCAGGCTTACCCCTCGCCACATACACCACCTTTTCACGAAACATACACCAATCCATATGCTCTTTCCAGGCCGACACCGCAGGGGGCCTCTGGGATCCCCACAATTGGGCAATATCACGCTTGGCTATCATGTATCCCAGAGTCACCCACCGCGCCTGCGGGACCGAGTAGTCATTTGGTTCCCAGACATTCAGCAAGCATCTCCTCGCTTCAGGCAGCAGCGCGACACGCGTAACCATTCGTAGAACCTCATGCACACCACGCCAGAATCGCTCCACCTTCGGGCACTCCCACAGTATATGCATGAAAGTCGCCAACGCACCACAGCCACGCTTACACATTCCATCACCGGCAAAACCCATACGTAAAAGCCTTGGCCCCGTCACGTAGACCCGGTGAAGGATCTTGAGCTGGACGAAACGAAGGCGAGCCGGGATGGCCACCTCTTTCGGAGAGGCCACCGCGGAGATCCAATCCTCGTCGTCCAGCTCCAGCCCGTCGGCAACCCAAGCCTCGCGGAGACTAGTCAGCAGACACGATCTATCGTTAATCAATTTTTTGTATATGAGGGAGATCGTGCTGTCCGGGACATGGCCATCTAGCACTCTGTCCTCCAGGGGGGAAGACTCCGGAATGGATGCAACATCCGGGAAGACGGAGCCCAGCGCATGGCGGACCTGTAGGTACCGAAAGTACTCACTGCCCTGCAGCTGAAACTCCGCCTGCAGCGTCTCAAAAGTTTTGAATCCCCCCCTCGTCCAGAGATCTGCCACCGTGCTGATTCCGAGCGTGTCCCACTTCTCGAAGCCCTTCGACGTCCACAGGGAGCCCAACCTCTCAGATGCATACAGCGGAGACGCTCGGGTCAAACGGTCCTTCCACCCCATAGCTGCATTAGCCGCGTGCCAGACACGCACCATGACACGCGTCGGTCCCGTCAAACGGGAGTCGGGCGCGCCAGAGTAGAGCGCTCGATTATAATCGCCACCGGGCAGAAGCGTCCTGTCCATCTCAAATGCCGGGTTCAAGGCGGGCCCGTAAAGGCCATGATTAATTGCAGCTAGTTGGGAGGCCCAGTAATACCGTTTGATGTCCGGGAGGGCGACCCCTCCATCGTACCACGGGAGCGTCAATTTAGCCAGAGCAATACGCGGCCTCCCGTCCCAGAACAGGCGCCGCTGGAGGCCCTCCACCTCGCGAAAGTAGCGTGCCGGGACCAGGTCCATGGTATTCTGGAGGGCGTAGAGGAAGCGCGGCAGGGACATCATTTTAAATAAGGCCGCTCGGCCGAGCGGCGAGAGCGGCAGACGCCGCCAGCGCACCACGTCCTCCCTCAGACGCTGGAGGGGGGGCAGCAAGTTCCGCTCATAGCGGGCCTCCGGGTCGAGAGTGATATATATACCCAGGTACCGGAAACCCTGGGAGGCAATCCGGATCGGACAGTCCCGTGGCAAGACCGGGGCCTCCCCGGAGAGCACATAGACACAGGATTTCGCCCAGTTGATGACCAGGCCTGAGTTGCGACCGAAGGAGCGCAAAACATCAACCAGGACGATCAGTGACTTGCGCGGGGAGGCGAGATACAAAAGGATATCGTCAGCATAGAGGGACACGCGGTCCTCATGCTCGGGGGTCCAGCGGAGACCACGGATAGAGGGGTGCCACCGCAACCACTCCGCCAGGGGCTCCATGGCCAGGGCGAACAGGAGAGGCGACAGGGGACAACCCTGTCGCGTGCCCCGCCCCAGCGCGAATGGGGCAGATACTCGCCCATTCACCACCACCTGCGCCAACGGGCCCGAATATAGCAATTTGACCCAGCTGACGAAACCCGGGCCGAACCCAAACTTCGCCAGCATCGCCCAAATATATGGCCATTCGAGCGTATCAAACGCCATGGTGGCGTCCAAGGACGCCAAGATGGCCGGCTCCCGCACAAATGGGACACGCGCGAGCACCCCGTGTAAGCGCCGCAGATTAAGCGCCGTGTTGCGGTGTGGTATAAAGCCCGATTGGTCTTGGTGGACCAAATCGCCCACCACGCCAACCAACCGGTTGGCCAACACCTTGGCGAGGATTTTGGGCTCCGCGTTCAGAAGCGAAATCGGCCTATAGGATGTGACCCGCTCACGGGGCTTCCCCTCCTTATGGATCACCACAATTGTAGCCAGACGCTGGTCCGGCGGGAGGGAGCCCTGCGAGTGGGCCGCAAGGAACATCGCGCGCAGGTGGGGCGCCAACACATCCGGGCGTAGCTTGTATAGCTCAATGGGAATACCATTGGGGCCCATGGCCTTGCCGGATGCAACCGAGCGAATAGCCGAGGCAATTTCGTCCGAGGTGGGCGGGGCATCCAGCGAATCCCTGTCCTCCACCGTAAGGGAGGGCAGTGCGATGTCCCGAAGCAAGGCATGGGAATCTTCCTCCGAGCAGGGAGAAACCGGGGAGTAGACTTTGCGGAAATAATCCGCGAAGCAGGAGACAATGGCTTCCGGCTCAGTGACGCACACACCATCCACGCTCTCAATCAAAGGCACCACGCGGCTCGCTCTTTCCCTCTTGTCCAACCACGCAATCAATTTGCCAGCCTTGTCACCCACATCATACAATCGCCCCTGCTGCTCTCTACTGAGGCCCCTGGCCGCCTCCGTGACGAGGGCCCGATAGGCCGCCTGCTTTAAGTGCAAAACATGCAACTTGGCGTCTGTTACCCCGCTCCCCAGGTCACCCTCCAGTTCTGCAATCTCGGCCTCAACCCGGGTCACCTCCTCCCGCTCGCGCCGCCGGGCATTGGAAATAAAGGAGAGGGCCTCCCCTCTAAGAACCACCTTGAAAGCCTCCCACAGGGAGATGGCAGACGGGACCGACCCCACATTCTCATCGAAATAGCGCTGTAAGGATTTGATCAAGTCGGCACGAATGGTGGGGTCGCGCAAATACCATGCATTGATCGGGGCCACTCTGCCATCCCCCCTCGGGAAGACATCGAAATGCAACAACAATGGGGAGTGGTCTGAGATACCCCGTGCCAAATGGCGCACCTCCCCCACCCTCCCTGCCTGGGCCGCCGGGACAAGGATGTAATCAAGCCGCGAGAGGCTACCATGGGCCCCCGAATGGAAGGTGTACTGCTGCAATACGGGATGCTTTAAGCGCCAGCAATCCACCAGGCCCAGCGTGTCTAAAAGGCCGGGCAGCCACGCCTGTGCCCGGGGGAGGTCCCTAGGGGGATGGCGATCCATAGACCCAGAGGCAACCGCGTTAAAGTCCCCTCCAACCACCAACAGGCCACCCGGAAGTTCCAGAAGGAGGCGCCCCAGGTCCGCAAATGTAGTGGCTTGTAACCCAGGCGGGACGTACACTGATGTAAAGATAAACACTCTACCCTCCATTCGTCCCACCAGAACAGTGTAACGTCCCCTCTCATCATGGCGCACCTCGTCAATCTCCAACGGGAGCGAGTTCTTGACCATAATACCCACCCCCCGCGAGCCCGAAGTGAAGCCGGAGTGGGCCGCCAAACGATATCCCCGCCGATTCATTGCATGAAAGGTGTTACCTATAAGGTGTGTCTCCTGCAGGAAGACAACATCTGGAGAAATACGTTTTAAATACTGCAGGACCACACCACGCTTAATCCTATCCCCCAGGCCGTTAACATTCCATGACAACACAATCAAATCCCTACCCCCCATCATAAGTCAAAACAATCGGTCGCCCCCCACCGAGCATCTTAAAAACAACAAAACAGTTGCGGGTTTGCCTTGCGGTGCTAACAAACAACACACCCCCCCCACCCCCCGGTCCCAACAGAACTCCCCCCTCCCTGCACCCCTGCATGAGCCCAGACAGCCCCCCCAAAGTGCAGTGTGCCTGTCGCCCCGTAGCTAAGTACTAACTAGTCCCCCCGAGGAGGAGGGAAGCCCCCAGCAGACCCCACCCGACCTCCATGGGAGGGGAACATACGAAAGCAATATATGGTAAAGGAACAATATCCAGAGCAAGGCCTATACAGTCACCCCTCAATTCTGATCCGGCGGGCCCTCCCCGCCAGCCGCGCCCCCCCCACCCCGATCTCCAGGCAAAGTATCTAACCAGTCCCCAGCCACCTCGGGCCGGTCGAAGAAGTGCGTACGGCCATCCACCTCCACCCTCAGCTTAGCCGGAAAGAGCATTGAGTACTTGAGGTTTAGGTCCCTTAGGCGACGTTTAATACCAAGAAAGCTCTGTCGCTGCTTCTGGACCGCCGGAGTAAAGTCTGGGTAGAAGTGCACATCCATGTTGTCCAGCCTGACCGGTCCCTGTTGCCTGGAGGTCTGGAGGATGGCGTCTCTGTCCCGGAAATTAAAAATCCGGGCAATAATAGGCCGCGGCGGGGCACCGGTCTTAGGGCGGCCCCCAGGGACCCGGTGGGCACGCTCCACCGCAAAAAGCTTACTCAGCCCCCGGGGCTGGAGATGGGTCAGGATCAGTTCTTCCACGAAGAGATCTGCCGCCTCCGCCTCTCGGCCCTCCGGCACACCAATAATGCGGACATTGTTCCTCCGGGCCCGACCCTCGGAATCCTCCAGTCGCCGGTCCATCAGGGCGCTCGCCTGGCCAAGCCGGCGCACCTCCTTCTGGAGGGCCACCACGTCCGTAGTGAGGCTCGTTGTGGTGTGGGCCAGGGAGTCAACTCGGTCGTTCGTTTTTGACAAGTCTGCCCTCACAAGGCCCACATCCACCAGGACCGAGTCAATTTTTTGCGCCAAGGTATCGAAACGCTGGTCCACTGAGGCCTTCATCTCTGCGATGGCGCCCATGACGTCCCGGAGGGTCAGATCCACCGGTTGGGCAGGCGCCTCCGTCGGGCCCACCAGGGATGACCGCGATGTCTCCGGAGAACCCTTCTGGAGCGTATAGCGATCCATACTATTGGCCTGGTGCGCCGTGCCACGGCGGGTTGTCTTCATCTTCGCCCGGTCGCCATCTTGTTTGGTGGACATGCTGGCCCTTCCACCGTCGTGCCAAGATCTCCAAACGGGCCGCCACACCAAATCACGGGTGTCAGGGGGGGGCGGGGGCGACCACCGGGCCGCGGGTCAACCCACCGCCGGCGGGTCAGCCGGGCACCTGGACAAGGCAACACCACCGCACCCCGCTCCGCAGCCCGACCCCGCCTGAGGCAAGGAGGGCGCAAAAGCGAAAGTGAAAGTGCGGGGTACGCGAGTCGCCCAGCCCCGCTCGCCGCTGTTATTCACTTCGTCCCCGGATCGCCCCACTACTCCAATCCGGGGGGCCGGCGAGGAGAAGGCCGCAACCCTCAATCGATGCTCCCACCGGTGTTCGGGGTCCGATTCGAGCCCAAAAAACGGGTGGCGCCTCAGCTCGGGTTCACCGACACAGTCCCCTCAACAAGGACAGGATATCGCCAGGATTAATTCAGGAGGTCGCGGAGGTCCTCGGGAGCCTCGCACCTACGCGGCCATCTTGGTTGCGCGCTAGGCTCCTCCCCTCCCCATAGATTCTTGCCATATCAATTGTAGATCTATCTCTTGATCTGGTATGTCTTTCCTCCAAAGTTTTTCCGGGATTGAGAAATCTTTTTCCTCTGATTCAATAAGTGTCCAATACCACTTTGATATTTCTTTTCTTATTAGTGTGGTTCTTATTATTTCGCTTTCAACTGTCTCGTTTCCGGTATTTTCCTCTTGTAGTGACTTGGCCCAATTTGATAGCTGATAATATTTAAATTTCGATATTTTACCGTCTGTTATTTCATATAGTAAGTTCCATGGGATTATCTCATTTTCTTTTAATATTTGTTCCCATATTACTATTCCTGCTGCTTTAAGTGGCGCTGCTAAAGAGTCTTTTAGGCATTCCGGTGTCCCTGGAGAATCCCATGTTGGTGCTTTTGTACTATAATACGGTATATTTAATGAGCTTCTTATTTGGAACCAAAGTCTAGCAGCGTTATATAAAATCTTTAGTTTTATTTTTTTGAAAAACTTTGGATGTCCGAATTTAAACAGGAAGTGGTCTGTTTTCTCGGTCATGTTTTGTAGGAAACTTGGGTAATCTTGGTATTTTCTCAATAATGATTTAAAATTCTTAAATTGGAAAGATCTAGAGTATTCAAACAGATCAGGACTAGCTATCCCTCCTTGATCATTCCTCCTCCTGAGTTTACTCCAGGCTATTCTCGTTCCTTTTGAAGCCCAAATAAAGCTTGCAATTTCGCCTTGGATCTTCTTCATGAGTTCTTTTTTAAAATCCAATGGTATAGTATTGAAAAAATATGTGAATTTTGGGATAATAGACATTTTTATAACATTGGATATTCCCAGGAAAGTTAATGGTAGGCTTGACCATGTTTTAAGTAGTTTTCTCATTTCTTTAGCAATTATCGTTAAGTTTACTTGCGGAACTTTATCTATTTCTTTTACCAGGGTGATTCCTAGATATTTTAATTTATCCCTACTATATGGTGAAAGTGGATTACAGTTCCAGCTCATTGCTTCAGTTTTTTCTTTGTTTGTTAGATATCCTGAAACTTTACCAAAGTCATTCATCATCTTATCCAATGCTTGATAGGCACTTTCGTAACTTGTTGTAAATACCATTAAATTATCAGCATATAATGCTATTTTCTTTGACCAGTTTTGATATTTAAAAGCTAAAATCTGTGGATGGTCTCTAATTAGAGTGGCCAGTGGTTCAATATATGGATTAAAAAGTAATGGCGACAACGGGCAGCCTTGCCTTGTACCACGTTGTATTTTAATATTGTTAGGCAGGTTCCCGTTGACTATTATTTTAGCCCTTGGATTCTTGTATATTTCTTTTATTACATAAGCAAAACTCTCCCCCAGATCATATTTTCCTATTACTTCATTTAGGAAAGCCCAATTTACCCTATCGAACGCTTTAGCGGCGTCGTAGGTGATTATGGTGAGGGGAAGTATTTTGGAGGTAGCGATATCAATTGCTGCAAACAGCTCATGAGTAATTTCATGAATTTGCCGCCCTTTTATAAATCCTTTCTGATCTAAATTAATCAATCCAGGCATAACCTTAGCGAGTCGTTTTGCTATAACTTGTGTGACAATTTTATAGTCGCTGTTAAGTAGCGATATTGGTCTGTATGACTCGCATATTTTTGGATTTTTCCCGGGCTTTAAAATAATACTGATCATCGCATCGTTCCAGGAATCTGGGATCTTTTCATGATCTATATATATGCTGTTCATTAGATCTGTTAGTTTGTTAACTACATGTTCTTTAAAAGTTATATAGAATTCATTTGGAAGGGCGTCTGGCCCAGCGGCTTTTCCTTTTTTTAAGTTGCTTATCACTTCTCTGACTTCCTCAGGCTTAATCCTTTGATTTAGCACTATCTTTTCTTCATTTGTTAATTTTGGAAGGGGAATGGCTTCTAAGTATTTACCTATTTGTTCTTTGGTTGGATTTATATCTTCTTTATATATGCCAGAGTAGAATTTTGAGAACTCCTGTCTTATTATGTTTTCTTCGAAAGTTTCTAGTGATTGTTCTGGTATCTGGATGCATGGTATGTTATTCCTAGATGGTTCACATTTTATTTTCCATGCCAATAGTTTCCCACTTCCTTCCCCATATTCATAGTTTGCTAGTTTACTATTTTCCCATTTTTCTCTCACAGTGGTGTCTAAATAATTTACTAGCTTTTCTTTTAGTCTTTGATGCTTTATCTCTAGATCTTCCTTTTTTTCCGAAGAGGTTTCGTTCTCTAGTTGTAACTCCGCATTTTTAATGTCTGATTCCATTTTGTTGATTTCCAGTTTCTTAGTTTTTACTTTATGTGCTCCCAAGCTGAGTAATTTACCCCTTATCACAGCTTTATATGCATCCCAGCTTGTTTGTTTTGAAGTGCCTGTTTCATTGTCTTCAAAATAATGTAGTGACACCGTTTCTAGCTGACTGATGTATTGTTGGTTATGTAATAAGGATCGATCTACTGTCCATCTAGAAGGAGTTATATCTTTGGATAGAAACAAAGTTAGTTTTACCGCTCAGTGGTCAGATAAGTGTGCAGGAATGTGTTCAATACAGTTAACTATGTTCTGTAAGGATCTATTTAAGAGGAAAACGTCTATCCTTGACTTATGTCCTAGTTTCTTGTTGTGGAAGGTGAAAGGATATACTTCATCTCCCTTTTACAGTCACATATCTTCCAGATCTAAATCTTTTTTGTATATACTTAACCATTCCCTCATCTTGGGTAAATTGAGGTGTTTGTTTGGGGGTAATCTATCTTTTTTAGGATCCAGTATTATATTATAATCTCCTCCTATTATTATGGGATTAGATGTTGATAGAAGTTCCGAGTACAGATTTTGAAGAGGTGTAGGATCATCTATGTGTGGGCCATAGTATCCTACTATGTTAAACATGTTTCCTTCTACACTTATTTTCGCTATGGCCCATCTTCCTTTATTATCTACTTTCTTGCTTATCATTTTTGCCTTTAAGGATTTTTTAAAGATAATTGCTACCCCCTTCACGTTACAGTCTTGGGTAGTATATATACATGTTTCTACCCAATTTAATCTTTTTATTATCTGTTCCCACTCAGTACTAACAAGGTGAGTTTCTTGAAGTATAATGATCTCACTATCCGTCTCTTTTATATATTCCATAATTTTCCTCCTTCTGTTGGGAATTCTTAGTCCATTAACGTTCCATGAGAGAACTTTTACTGTTTTTCCTCTCGTAATTTTTTCTTGAAAATTTTTACGGAAAGGGCTGTGCTAAGGCAATTCTTGTATATATTTTGTTTGGCATCCTTATGACTCCATTTTTGGTTTATGAGGATATTTTTTCTGATTTTTTTCCCTAATTTGCTCCCCACCCGTGTATTTCTTTTAACATTATAGTTCTTCTGCGAGGTTCGTTTTTCCCCCCCTGAGGAAGCCTCCCTTTTCCTTTTGGATGGAATTCTCCACCCGATTCGAGCTCCGAATCACCAGCTTCACCGATTTCTTACTTAAAAGTGTTTTAAGATTTTCCTTCCTTCTTCAATTAGATTGTTCTAATCTCTTGTGTTTAAATTAATTTGATTTCTCCCTTTGAGTCTGATCTTTTATATGGTTTATAAGGTTTCCTACTTCTTGAGGCTCTCTGATATTATACATTTTGTTTCGCCACATAATTCTTAATGCTGCTGGGAATTTCATCTGGACAGTTGCCCCCAGTGTTTTCAACTCCTGCATGTACCGTCCCAATTCCCACTGTCTATCTTGTGTGGCTTTACATATATCTGAGCGAAGTTTTAAATGACCAGTTGTCTTTATTTAGTGTTCCATTTTTTAAGCCCTCACTCAGTATTTTTTCCTTGAGGGAGTAGGTCACAAACTTGTCCAAAATTTTTCTCGGATTTTTCTTTTCTTTACTTTTTCTGAAAGGATCCCTATGGACCCTCTGAATGTCCACCATCAAGTTGCAACTTTTGGTCCACGGGAAAAATTCTTCAAAAAGAGTGACGACAAACGATTTTATGTCCGATCCTTCCATATTTTCCGGTACATTTAAAATCCTGAGGTTATTTCTTCTCCCTTGGTTTTCCAGTGATTCCAGCTTTTCTTTGATTGTTTTCTCATTGTCTTTTAGCTTTAGAATCTCTTTTTGATCCGTACTAAGCTTTTCACTAAGGGATTCCACTGCTGCTTCTACTGCGGTAACTCTCTCTCCCAAAACATTTAGTTTTTGGTCTAAACCTTCACATACTTCGCGTATCTTTTTTTGATTCTCCTCAGAGATTGAGAATTTTTCTGTCATTGCTGCCATTATTTTCTCTGCAAGTACCTCCATGACTTTTCCAGTTGTGATTAATTCTTGCTCTGTTGTTGTTACCAATATTTCTTGTTCTATAGGTCTCTCTGTGGGTTTAGTTTGTGGTAATGTTACCTCCATTAAGTGTGTGGTTATCGGAGTTGCGTTAACTAAGATAGTTGACCTTTCTTTTCCGGTAACCTTCGACGTCTCCTCGCCACTCACACTGCCTAGATATTTCTTGTGTGCAGGTGATCTGTCTGAAAGAGCTCTAGTGCTTATAGGTGGTTCAGTGGGCTCATTCTGTATAGAGGAGAGGCCACCTCTCACTTGAACTGACTGTTGAACCTAAAAGTAAGACCGCAGAGAGGGAGTGATTCTAATTTTTTGATTTGCGGCGAGCTTTGATCTCGTGGATCTTATTTTAACATTTTCAGACAGTTCTGCTAGTTTAGGTAGCACTCTCTGTTTTCGCTTAGTTGTTCCTGGAGATACACCCTTTTTTATCTAATCAAACTGTGGTATTAGTTTGCGATTCCTTAAGCAATAAGAGGATTTACCTACTCCTTCCAGATCTTTGTCTTTCTCTGCCTCTATTATTGCACCTGAGTCAGGGTTTCTTTCTATTTTCCTGAATTTTATAATATCCACTCTCGTTTTAAGATGTGCTTGGGTATATCTCTCCTCTTTGCTCTTACCAATGTCCTCTTGACTAAAACAGCTTGCAACTAAGTCTGGCGCTGTTCTCTCCAGTCTGCCCGCCCCACCACAGGGTATGCTTTCTACGTTAGTAATGTTTTCTGGGTTTGTCAGATTTTCTGAGACTCCCTGGTCTCTGTTGGTCTGTGAGACAGAGAGAGCCTTCCCCTCAATTATCAGTAGCGGTGTGTTCTTCTTAAGGTTCATTTGCCGAGGGTATTATGCTTTTACAACTTTCAGGCTTTTGTTATTACTAAGCTTTTTATCTCCTCTTTTCTGCTCCCTTGCTGCTTGATTTATATTCAGAGTCTCACTCTGCCCATTGACTCACTGCTTTGTGTGACCCTCAGTCTGTCAGCTTCTCTCCCGCTGAGCCTGCCGCTTGTGCCCCGGAACTGGAAATTAATTCTTTGGAACGCCCTCCGGCAGCTCCACGTCGCTCTTTGCGCACTCACCCAGGCTCCGGTGTTCGAAAACGGCCGCTGCGGGGATCCCAGCTCCAAAGGTATACTCAGGAAGCTATTTACCATATCTTTTCTATAATTCTTGTACGCCGTTCGAGCGTTCCATTTTCTCTTTTCGGCCCCTTTTGTCGATAATTTTCCAATTGCTTTTGATCCCTTTTCCAGAACTCCGTAGAAACGTTACGGAAGAATTAATCCTAGACTTTCATTTTGCTGGTGGGTCGGAGCTCCCGACCGAGCGTGTTAGCCGGCCGCCATCTTCCTCCGATCAAGGACTAGGATCTAATCACCCTCTGAGTGCATTTTACATTAAATCCCAAACTGGCTTCTGTGTGGGTATAATGTGCTGAGAAGTTTGCTACCAAACATCTCAGTTTTTAGTAAAGCAATTTTGGAGCTGTAGAGTTCAGAATGACCAACTCCCAGACCATATGCTCTTTAAGACTTCACTACAATTAAAATGTTTATGAATGGTCTTAGACACTGTTGGGGTATAGGGCTCATGCCATGGTACGCTCACCTGGGGTTAGTGCACCATCCTAGAGGGGTGACTTACCTAGGCTCCAGACAGTAAGTTGCCGAAATGGCACACAGGGATGTGTGGCCTGTCGACTCTTCACTTTTCTCTGCACCAAAACATGCAGCTTGCAATGGCACTGTGTGGGTGTTCAGTTACAGGATATCTAAGGATGGCACAATAGGTGCTGCAGCCCTTAGAGGCCTTCCCTGGTCACCGTGCCCATGGTACCTTTTACAAGGAGCTTGCCTCTGCCCAGAGATGTGCCAATTGGGGGTACAAATGTACAGCTTTGGGAAGAACACAGGCTCTGGGAACCTGATTGGCAGGAACTCAGGGCACATCAAGTCAAGTTGTATCAAATCTCAGGCAGAAGTGGGGGTAACCATGCAAGAAGGGACACTTTCCTACACACTTTCAGTATCCTTGAAGGAAAGGGCAAGTAACAAAAATATGGAGTATGTCCACACTTTGGTCAGCCAGTTAAGACATTCCTTGTTCCACCATTACGGTGATTTTATCAGGAATGTGGTAGAAGTAAAAACTAGACATATGTTTGGAGTCTACACTTGGAAGCCATTTGGCTAAAGATCAGCTAATAACTTTAGGAGCTATTCAAAATGCGGTCCATTTCTACTCTTCCCAGTTTTCATTCTGTATCTCCACAAACAATTTGTCAGAGGGTTCTCAACTTGGTAGTATCCAAATGCTAATGATTATTGGATAAAGAAGTAGTCTTCTAAGATGTTTAATTTCCATCCTGTAAGATCATAGATGTCAGATGTCCAAGGAAGATTGGAATCTGAAAACACCACAATAATGGCAAATACAAGAAGAATGATAACAATGTTGACTCAAATCTCTTAAAAATATTGTCCCACTAAATTTTGATGAGATATCCAACTTGTCTGCATAGAAAATGTTGAAACGTGCATGGCTAATTTAAAAGTATCATACATTTCTCAACAGTGGAACAATACAGGAGTTGCTGCATAGGAAGGGCCCACTCCTAGAAGCAGAGCCTGCCGATGGTATCTATAGGCCTGTTCAGGTTTCTTATTGTCTCAATATTTCTGAAAATATACCACCACTCCTCCTTAAGAACAATGTGTACCCTTAAAAGATAAAGGAGCTGGGGTAGAAATATCCATTTTCCATATTAAGTTGTCCACTTAGTGAAACAGGTACGTTTTCCATTGTTTTAGCAATTTGACGAATTCAGCTAATTTGTCATCATAGTTCAAGTTGAATGATCTGAAAAAAAACCTTGTGAGTGGGACACCATGATTTCTACTTGAGTCCACAACCTGGGAGCTCTCCAGCAAGAAGCATTTTAAGTTTGTGTTTAGGTGATATCCAGAAATATAAACTGATGTCTCCTGCTAAAACTTGTTCTACAGGTATCGTTTGAGTCAGATCAGTTTTGTATATAGCCACATCATTGGATTTAACTAAGTTACATGCCGATTATTTTAAGAGAAATAGCTCCAAGCTGTATGCATTGTGTAACAGCCAGAGAGGGAATGTGTGTCAGGTGCCAGGCTGAAAATTGAACCAATCAAAGTCAAGTGCGTCGGCAAATATTATACCTCAAGGTCATTGAATAGCATTTGATTCCATTTCATAAACTGACTCCCACATCTCATTTGTGCTAACACCTCCCACTACAAAGGTCATGAAACTATTTTGAAAGCTTTTTCTGCATCTAACAATATGAGCACAAAGGGTTGCTGCAGGCATTTTGGTTTGTTCAAATGTTCCATTTCTACACTTCCCAGTTTTCTTTCTGTATCTCCACAAACAATTTGTCAAAGGGTTCTCAATTTGGTAGTATCCAAATGCTAATAAATATTGGATAAAGAAGTAGTCTTCTAAGATGATTAATTTCCATCATGTAAGATCTTAGATGTCAGATGTCAGAGGAAGATTGGAATCTGAGAACACCACAATAATGGCAAATACAAGAAGAATGATAACAATGTTGACTCAAATCTCTTAAAAATATTGTCCCACTAAATTTTGATGAGATATCCAACTTGTCTGCATAGAAAATGTTGAAACGTGCATGGCTAATTTAAATGTATCATACATTTCTCCACAGTGGAACAATACAGGAGTTGCAGCATAGGAAGGGCCCACTCCTAGAAGCAGAGGCTGCCAATGGTATCTATAGGCCTGTTTAGGTTTCTTATGGTCTCAATATTTTTGGAAATATAGTCTGATATAAATCTGCCCCATTGTGAGTGGGACACCATGATGTCTACTTGAGTCCACAACCTGGGAGCTCTCCAGCAAGAAGCATTTTAAGTTTGTGTTTAGGTGATATCCAGAAATATAAACTGATGTCTCCTGCTAAAACTTGTTCTACAGGAATGGTTTGAGTCAGATCAGTTTTGTATATAGCCACATCATTGGATTTAACTAAGTTACATGCCGATTATTTTAAGAGAAATAGCTTCAAGCTGTGTACATTGTGTAACAGCCAGAGAGGGAATGTGTGTCAGGTGCCAGGCTGAAAATTGAACCAATCAAAGTCAAGTGTGTCGGCAAATATTATACCTCAAGGTCATTGAATAGCATTTGATTCCATTTCATAAACTGACTCCCACATCTCATTTGTGCTAACACCTCCCACTACAAAGGTCATGAAACTATTTTGAAAGCTTTTTCTGCATCTAACAATATGAGCACAAAGGGTTGCTGCAGGCATTTTGGTTTGTTCAAATGAACAAGTGGTAATGTTGTTGTGTGAAGTGGTCTCTTCTCCCCTGAGGGACCCATCTTGTAACCGGTTAAACAAATCAGAAATCAGACTATTTAAGAGGTTTGAGATATAACTAGGTGTCTTCATTCAGTAACACAATGGAGTTATAGGATTTTAAATTAAGAGGTGACAATCCCTTCTTGAGAAAAATAACTATCCTTGCATGATTCAATTAATCATCTGTTTGTGTCATTGGTACCCGTTTACTTTTTAATTTAAATGAAACATTTTAGTTCTTTATTTCAGATACATAGCTGAGCTGTTATCATGCTGTATCCTTTACTGCTTCTGTCAGCTCTTGTCTTGTGAAGTGTGTGCTCTTCTCAGGAGTGACACTCCAGTTTCAACCTGCTAACTATATACTTTTCAAGTGGGTCTTTTTCCTAAATTGGGTTATTCATTTTACGTTTTTTAGGATTGAACTATGTGAGAAAATTATGTTTTAGGGGGTTTTGATTTAAAAAAAGTTTTGTTGGCATAATATGAATTGAAAACTATGTGGCATTATTAGAGTTGGTATCACGTCACATTCCTTAAGAAACGGCTTACTTGTGTCGTGAATTATTTTGTTATTGCATTTTTTTGTCAAAATGACTTTGAAGTTTTTCATTTTAGGAGCCTAGGCTTTACATATTATGCTATGTACAATGCTTTGTTGTTTAACGCGTTGTAGCGGTAAACACATTTAAAACAATGAAAATGTGTTCTAACCATAGCCATGGTAGTGCTTGTGTGGTAAACACATGAGTTTTAGTGGCTTCAATTATTTAAACCTATATTCGCTGCAACATCAGCTTTTGTTCAAAACATCAATGAGTTGGAGAAAAAAAGACAGTCCAATAGATTACTGTTTGATGGGCATATTATCAAGCATGTTATCATGACTTTAGCGCCCCTTTCCGGCGCTAAAGCGGCAATTTTTTTAACTGACTATCAACAAGGCCAGGCTAACATGCATTAGCGCATGTTAACCTGTGATAGCAGCCTATCTTGAAACACAGTGATAAATATCGCTAATTATATGCATAGTAGGCGTTCCCTACATGAACTGCATTCAGAAAGTCGCTATCACAACTTCAATGTATTAGCAACACGGCCCCGGACCCGCGAAGCGATCAATAAAGACGCGCTAGGCGTGGTTATCGCTGGAATCTAATACCTATTTCAAACCTGACTTAACCATCCTGTGAATGGGAGGTGGTTTGGATGGTTAAGTCCACACATGACTATCATCAAGCTGTTCATTATCGCCGCATGATTATCGCTGGAATTCCAATGTTAATGCAGCTTATCGCCGTCTATCGCTGGTTTTGGCATCGCCTGTCAGCAAAGCGTTGCTAATATGTCGCTAACATGGTGATGTAAACCAGCGATAGACGGCGATAAGAGAAAATGCGCTAAGTGCGCATCGCGATAATTATCGCAATCTGTTGTTAATAGGCCCCGATAAGTCTAGCTGCTCTGAAATTCAGTTTCTACAGGGTACAAATTCACAGCAATGGTTTGTGGGTGCCTGGGGCTTTGTGGAGATTAGAACTAATCCTACAGCATGTTGGAACTCAATCTCAGAGTCCCAACCTCAGAGTCCCAGCTAGTCCTTTCAGGAAATGCCTTTGTCAGGACTTCTTTGATATAGTTAGGGAAGTCCAACCTCTTAACTCTCTCTGGTTGTCAAAAAAAAATAATATTGCATCTCTGATTATTTTCCACGCCCTCCAATTTATCGTGCTTGCCTGCTATAGGTTCACTTTCTGTCACAGTTTATTTGCAGCTGAAGAGACTACTGTTTCTACAATCTGAACTCTCTCCTGGATTTCTGGAAAGAGATGACTGATTTATGTTAGACATTGAATAATATTCTTAAGTGAGCCTGTAGATATTTGCCTGTAAGTGAGGGTGCAGTAATGCAGTACGCTATGTGGGCGAGGGCCTGCCAGGACTCAGTCCTGTCAAACAAAAAAAACAGGCATAGAGCCCGGACTATTTGCAGCCCTCTATTTCTCTATTTCACTGGTTAAAGAATAAAACTGCATCTTCCTGCCTCTCACACTACAGAGCTGCAACACAATGGTACTGGAGGCATCATACAAAGCGACAGAATGGCTATTGGGGCTTACTATAGGTGTCCCAAGGCCAGAGATACACTTTCATTCCAATTGAATAAACAGGTATCCCTTGTGCATTTAACTCTCCATAGTTAGCACTGGAATGCTGTCAAGGAGCTACCCAATTGAGTAGTCGGCACGATTGCGAGTGACTGTTTGCAACAGCTTCACCCCCCTCCTTGTCAGGATGCCAGTGCACGCTAGCGCCGCTTAGGTGTAGACGTCGGCTGCCGGCTGAAGTACGAGCTATGAGAAAGAGAATGCGGCTGCAGCACAGCTACCGGGCTACCTCTGGTTTATCACCGCTTGAATCTGGCACCGGAGCCTGGGCCTGAAGGAGTGGTTTTTTAGGCTGACGTTGGTGTATATTTTCCTAGCGAGGACCCATGGCTAGAAGCAGAGGAGAAGTACGCTGGGACTTTGCCTCTTTATTTGCCAGGAATTTACGGCCAGAAATCTATTTGGCAGAGATAGCCCCCTTTTCTATTCTATTTTCTGTAGGCTGAAGGACAGATTAAGATCCTCAAGTTGCGGGGTTTTCTTTTTTGATTCTCCTGCTCCCTGTGGACACCGGACTTTCTACTTTGAGCTCTACTGCCCTATATGGGGTTTATATGTGCATGGTAGGCACTTTCAAAATTATCTAAACTTTTGTGAGCCTGCCAGGTTTCTCACTGGGATCAGTGTACAGCTCTGCTTGTGGAAATATGCGAGGTCATCCCAAAGTCTCAGTCACTGCAGGCAGTCTTGATGCAACTGCCCTGGCTCAGAGAACAAAAAGTCTCAAGCAACAAGAGAGGGGTCCACCTTACACAAAGGGACAGGACACCAAATTGGCAAATAATCAAAAACAACTGTTCCCTTTGTGTGTGGAACTGCCCCAATTATTTTGCTGTTAACAATACCAGTACAGCTGATGGTTAATTAAAGATGACCGAAGTGAGCCCCTGTTTGTCAAGCCTAAGCAACCTTCTGGCATGGATCGAATGGTCTCAGAGAAATTTCTGTTTATCACTTCATCACCTCCTTCAGCTCCTGCCGCTTCTCCTAGTAGTAGCGGCCCCACAGAAGCCCTTGCCTTTGGAATCTGAACAGGTTGACTCAGTTGGTGCAAAGGAACCCTCTGCATTGCTCCCAGAACTTTCTAGGGAAGTCAGGGTACAAGAAGGTATGCCCATAATCATGCAGTGAGATGTTAAAGGTATGCTGAATATGATTCTGGGAGAGATAAGGGATCTTAAAACTATTCAAACAATAGAAATAGCTGCTCTGCATTCTCGGCTCTTCAAAATTGACGATGCTATGGCTTAGATCCCTGAAAAGCTGAAAGAAGACGAGTCTAGGATTTCACAGTTGGAGGATCAGGTGACTCAATTGCAGCAACAGTTCCAGAAACAAAAATCCACTATATAAAACAAACTGGAGGAGTTGGAAAACCATTCTCGCCGTGCTAACCTTCACATTGTTGGGGTCCCGGAGGGATGGGCGGGCCAACACCCACTTCAATGGGTTGACTCTTTAATTAAAACATATGTCTTACTGGAGCATTCAGGAGATTTAACAATAACAAGATTACAAGAGCGCACCGAGTACCATCGTATCAGGCCCCAATTTCAAGTTTCCATGCACTATACTTGTTAACTTTGGGGATTATCACATTAAGGAACAAGTCTTAATGAAGGCAAAAGTTTTCCAGGCCTGATGTTCCCCAGTGTCGTATATTCTTGGACATGTCAGCAACTGCCACCAGGCGGCAGAAAGAATTTGTAAAATTGCTTCATCTGTTTAAAGTGAATATAGCATGTTACAACGCGTGCTTTTACCATGCGGTAGATAACAATGCGGTCGTTACAACGACTGCGTTGTTACCACACGTGGCATTACATCGCAAGTCGCAAGACTTGCACTAGATGGTACGCTGGGCTTAGGAATTGTATAAATTACCATTCCTACTCCAGTTAGGGCAATAGCACAACAGCAGGGAAGGTGTTGGATTTAAAATCCAACACATTCCCTGGTGTTGCACGCCACCTAGCGCAAATCGTTGAAACATCTTGCGATGTAAAGGCAGGCGTGGTAAGAACGCGGTCGTTGTAATGACCGCGTAGTTATGTACCTGCGTGGTATTGTCAGCGTTGTAAACGCTGTCTCCCGTTTAAAGGCCAGTGTGCTCAAGCAATGATTACATAGCAATCTAAGCTGAAGTTGCTGGTCAAGGGGAAATTCCACTTATTTTGTGATTTCGCAAAGGCACAGGACTTGTTTCAACAGATTTCTGTAAAGTGTTGATAATATATTAATATCTGGTGGGAGCTTATGCAATGCGTAGCAGTTACTCTTAGCCCAGTGGAGCTACATCCCCTGCTGATTTGATAGTGCTGGGACAGCGATGTAAGGATATAGTGTATCAAGGGGGGGTTGAGTTGCCTGTTCCTGGATATTCTGGATTTTGTGTTTTTTCCTTTTTTTTTTTTCCATCTTTATGGCATTTCTCTTCCTTTTTTTCTTTACTTGTTCTTTTCTTCTCTTGTTATCTTTTCTCTGGTTTCCCTGGCATAACGAAGGGTGGGGGAGACTGGCCACTGTGCACAGACACAGTGTCATGGTGCCAGGCTGGCTTACGGGGGTAGAGCAAGTTAGGTGTGAGTGGGGAAGGCGAACCACTCACCACAGCTCTGGATGAGGGGTGAGTGTGAGGGTAAGAGGGAGGGGGTTGCTGGAGGTTTGGGGCAATAGGTGTGTTAAAAAGAGATCCAGTGGTGCAATTGTTGTTAAGATACGCATTTGCGACTCCTGTTACATGCACAAACGTACAATGGTCAGAGATACCAAAGCTTATCTTACATGAAGGCGGATTTTATTTCTGTGTAGATTGTTCAATTAGTCAGCAAAGTATTTGGGCTCAGCTTAAAATGCAAACAAGAGGTATAGCGCAGATATTCGATTTAATGAATTTAGATTTTACTTCCCATAATGGGATCATAAGCGGCCCAGCAGCGTTTAGTTCTGGTTCCAAATTCAGAATAGGATTGAGTAGACGATAATGAATAAAATCTTGAAGGTAGTCATGTTTAACGTAAACGGCCTCAATAATAAAAAAGAAACTACGGGGCCATTGAACCTTGAATTAAAAACTAAAAATCCCAATGTGATTTTAATCCAGGAGACCCATATTCTGGCAGGTAAATTGACGGAATTCTCTCTGTTTAAAACTTGGGCAACATACAGCAGCTTTTCCTCCTCCTAAGCAGCACATCAGGGTACTGCGATCTTTGTGGGGAAAAGGCGAAATGCGGAAGTAGTTACTTTTTCTAGTGATAAAAATGGAAGGTGGTGTTGGGTGACCTGTATGGTGATGCCTTACGTTAGTATCTATGCCCCAGTTGTAGACAATGCCACGCCTTATGAAGAGTTATTTCAATCCTCATTACAAAGTACGGGTGAGATAATCATGGGGGGGACTACAACTTTCTGTAAAATCTGAAAATTGATTCCTCAGTTAAATCAAAAAAGCAGTTAAGACCAAAAATGTCTAAGGTTGTCCAAAATTATTGTAAAATCCTGGAATTAACTGATCCCTGGAGGGCAGCTTTTCCTACAGAAGCCACGTATACCTGTTTTTCCGGAAGATTTCACACCTCATCCTGTATAGATTTTGTCCTACCTTCTAAAGCTTTGGTATTCAATACCCAACGAATTTTACCCAATGGCTTCTCAGACCACGCAGTGATTGCTCTTGAGTTTGTGATAGGGAAAGCCTTAATACATCCTAGGAGTGGGTTTTTAATAAGTGATATTTGCAGGATGAAGAGGGGGTGTAATTTTGCAAAAACTAAATTAAGGAATTTCTGGTAATAAATCACTGGACTGCTTTCCCTAGCATTTTATAACATACCCTAAAATATTACATCCTAGGGCTGGGTATAGGTAAGGATGTGGACAACACCCCAAAAAGAATTACAAAGGCAAATGCAAAAAAAATGTGCAGCAAAGTTTTGAAAGCTTTTTAAGGTATCCATCGGTGTCTAATAAAAGGAAACCTGATAAGGTAAAACAGGTGCTAAGGGAAGCATACTATGCAAAGTTTGAAACAAAATATCATGCCCATACGCAAAAATATATGAGGAAAGTAATTTGACAGAGAAGTTCTTAGCTTGGCAGGCCTGTGAGCAAGCGCTGATAATCGGATTGAAACACTGAAATGCCCTACCATGGGCATTCAGAGTAAGGAGTAGGGGAGGGTGGGTAAAATTATGCTAGAGCATTATAGACGAATGTATGCACAAAATCAACAAGTCCCTCAAGAAGTTTTCATCGGAACAGAACATTTCCGTGTTATCTGAGGCTGACGGAGTCAATATTATGTCCCTTTTCTATTGAAGAACTGGTCGAGGTTATTAGGAATCTTCTGAATGGCAAAGCCTGTGGTCCAGATGGTCCAGATGGTTTCCCAGCAGAATTTTTAATGTTTAATTGAATATTTTCTACTGGTAGCCAATACAATGCTAGCAGGCGGCCCTATACGGCGAGGAATGTGATTAGTTTTCTAAAAAAGGGGAAGGATGATGAGGACCCCAACTTATATCACTCAATCATATTATTAAACACCAACTACAAAACAATTACTAAACTTTTAGCCAATAGATTTAACTTAATTGCATTAAAATTAATTCATCCAGACCAGAATGGTTTTATTGCAGGGAGGCAGTTGTGAACAAACACACTGTTAAAAGTTGCAAAGAAAACAGAGCTCCAATGCAGGTAAGTTGAAGACCATTTATTCTGACCATCCGCTCTCACCTAATACCACATCAGTACATCAACATTCTAACATGAACTCCCATGGGATATACCAAGTGCTAGCAGGGGAGGGGGTGGTGGAACATACCATTAACGGAGTAATACCTTACAATAAGATTACAACACATCTCCCCATGTAGGGGAAATTATAACAGAATCATTAATTTCAAGAAGTGTTCACAATTCTATCCTTGCTCCATGTTTGTCCGTTTTCCAAGCGGACTACGTTTCTACCTGTCCTGTCCACCCGTAGGGGAGCACCATACTTGCTCGACCCTAGTTGCACATGACCAGGTTTCTTGACCAACACTGGAGAGTCCATTTTAAACTCCACATTTTTTGCACCACGTTTAACATCGTACCAAGACTTGTATTTCTGGTGATGTAACTCTACTCTCTCTTTACTCTGGTTTAAGTCAGGCGATACACTCTTTCCCCTTCCCAACCATCTAGGATTCATTTTGGTACTGGGTTCCCTTCCTCTAAGGAACACAAAAGGGGATAATCTAGTAACAACATTGGGAGTGGTGTGATACGCCCATATGGCTTCCCTTAGAGAGTCCTCAACATTGAATACATTTGTGATGGCTAGCTGAATGTGTTCCTTCACCATGCGATTCACCCTTTCCACTAAACCATTAGCCTTAGGACAATATAGAGCAGTCCTTTCATGCCTTATGTTGAGTTCTTCCAAGAATTCTTTTATTGTCTCAGAAACAAACTGCACACCATTGTCCGTTACGAGGGTAGAAGGGATACCCTCATAGACAAAAATGTTCTTCAAGAAGGAAATGAGACTGTTCGTTGTGATGGATGACGTAAATTTGAAGTTGACCCAATGGGAGATGTAATCCACAAGAACGAACACAAACCTCTTCTGAGGACCCAGAACCTCCATAGGACCAGTGATGTCCATAGCCAATTTGGTCCACGGGATCATCGGCACACTGACAGGAGCTAACGGAGCTTTGTGGAGAACTTTGCTTTTGTCACTTCTCGCACAACTGATAGATTCTTGAACTTTCAACTCTACCATGAAATCCATTTTTGGAAACCAAAAGCAGCTTCGCACTTTTTTTTTGTGAGGCTCCTACCCAAATGCCCTTCATGGGCTAGGTCTATTATTTTACTTTTCAAATCCTTGGGTGGAATGGTTTTATCACCCCGATGTAAGCGACCAGACATGAAAGAAAGTTCAAATCTCACCTCCCAAAAATCTCTAACGTTGTCAGGAACTTCCGAAATTTTCTCTGGCCATCCTTTAATGATGAGATCTTTTAGAGTATCCATGGCCCTATCTTCCTTCATGCCCTTGTCCCATTCAACATCTGTTAGTGAGGGTATATGCATTGACAAAATGGGTACATCTAACACTTCCTCGCTATGGTTGTCCTTGAGGGGTAATCTAGACAAAAAGTCAGCGATCATATTTTCTGGGCCGGGTAAATACTCTACCTTAAAGCAGAAATTTTATAAACCCAGAACCCACTTACTTATCCGGGGAGACATGTTTTGTGAATGTTTAGATGAAAACATGAAAGTTAATGGTTTGTGGTCTGTGTGAATAATACATTTAGTTCCCCACAGCAAAAATTGTAATTGATGCACAGCCCAAAAGCATGCCAACGCCTCCCTTTCAATGACTGAGTAATAGCGTTCTGAAGCGCTCAGGGTTTGGGATGCAAATGCTATGACAATTTCTTCCCCATCACCTTTTTGGGATAACATTGCCCCTAACCCTTTGCTCGGTGCGTCCGTGGTTAATATGGTTGTTCTCTTTGGATCAAACGAACCCAGGGCTGGGGAATCCAAAATGCAATGTTTTATCGTTTCAAACATTTCACTGTGTCTCTTCTCCCATACAAATGCAGTGTTCTTCTTGAGAAGATCACGTAAACCATCACACATGTCAGCAAAATTTCTGACAAACTTGGACATATATTCCACTAAACCAAGGAACGATTTTAGCTCCTCCTTGTTTGATGGATGCGGGGCATCCTTGACTGCTTGGATTAAGCTGGGCTTGGGCCTAAACCCTTCCTTGGAGATTGTATGCCCCAAATAGTCAACTGACGTGACTTTAATCTTGCATTTATCAAGTTGAACTGTTAACCCTGCATCTGAGAGTCTGTGACACACTGCATTGAGGGTAACATCATGTTCTTCCTCTGTCACCCCATACATAAGTATATCGTCCTGGAAACAGAGGGTGTTCTTAACATCCTTAAGAACTTGGTGCATTATTTTTTTGAAAAATGGACGCCGCTGAGGCGAGACCAAACGGCATCCTTACGAACATATAAGCCCCAAAGGGTGAAGTGAATGCCGTCAAAGGTCTCGACTCTGGGTGCAGTTCAACCTGATGATAGGCCCTGGACAAATCAATAACAGAAAAAAAACAAGCCTTACCCATGGTACTTAACATCTCATTTATATTGGGGAGAGGAAATCTCTCTACCCAAATGTTTTCATTTAAGGAGCGGAGGTCTACACAAAGACGAATACCCTGTCCATTCCCTTTAGACGCCAGAACTAATGGCGCAAGCCATTCTGTAGCTTCAATGGGTTGTATGACCCCTATTTCACACAACTTATCCAATTCCATTTTTAGTGTTTCTCTAAGGCGGAGAGGTACAGGACGTGTTTTGTGCACCACAGGTTTCGCACCTTGCCTGACTTTAATTTTATGCTGAAAGTCACGTGACTTGCCCAGATTCTCAGTGAAGAGCTCCGGAAAAGTATTCCGAAGGTGTTTGTTACTGTTGGGTATATCAACAAGAATGACTTGGTTCTTATTATTGGGATCTAAAATGATACCCAGTTCTCTCTGATGTTGCCATCCAAGAAGATTAGCACCATTTTCTACAATATATACATTTCCCACCGTGGATCTTCCTTTGAAGTCTATATGACTGCTTATCATGCCAGCAAGAGGAATAGGATCTCTAGTATAACCCTCTGGTGAAATATCAGGAGTCCTTAACACCCCTTTGCAACGCCCAAGAGACTCTTCAAAATCTTTGACATTTATCAACGTGAAAGGTGAACAAGAATCTGCGTACACTTCTAGCGGTTTACTATCAAATAGAACAACACACTTAGGATAGTTTGGTTTAGAACATGCATCACTATCTTTCACTTGAAACACATATTTAGCCTGAGGTTCTTCACATGCACTGATCACATTGACCGTATTACTTACTCCATCTTTACACACCCTTGCTAGGTGCCCCCTCCTATTACATTTTTTACACAAGACGCTACGCGCTGTACACAAGGGGTTGTTTGCAAGATGGTTGCTACTGCCACATCTAAAACATTTCAAACTATGCACCTCCTTGGTAGATTTGGAGAATGGTACATCTTTATTGCCCCATTTGTCAGATACTTTAAGTACTTCATTGCTATTCTCTTCTACTTGTACTGACACCACAACTTCTTCTTTAACCTTCATCTCTTTCACACACTTAGCAGTATGCACAATTGATTGAGCAATCGAAATGGCATCTCTAAGAGTAGGATTTTTGGCTAGAAGTTTTTCTTGAACCCTGCTGTTGTTTGTACATCTAACTAACAGATCTCGTATGAGAGAGTCATTTAGATCCCCAAATTCACATAACTGAGTGAGTCCTCTTAAGGCTGCAATATAGTTGTTAATAGACTCATTCTTCCCTTGTACTCTACTGAAAAATGTATGGCGTTCCAGGACCACATTTACTTTGTCTCCAAAGTGTGTCTCTAGTTTCATAAGCGTAATATCATATGCATCATACTCATCCTCATCATCTACTTCGGGTTCAGGTAGAGTTTCGTACACTTTGCGCCCATGAACACCTAAGTTATGCAGTAGTGTGTGCTGTTTCCGCAATGCTGAGAATTTCTCACCCCCCCATAGTGATCAAATATGATTCAAATAATTTATTCCAATCTTTCCAGTGAATCTCTGGATCTCCACAGTCATTTAGAAAGGACGGGGGTTGGCTAATACCTGGGTTGCCCATCATAAAAATATATAAATGTCCTCACTGTATAACGTATAAGATGCAGCTGAAGTATGTACCCAAAGGAAGAACGTAGATTTCACAGGCCCAGAAAATTGTAGAAAAAATAAAGGTAATGCTGAAGCACAGTACAGTTGCCTGGCCTCCCGACAGCTTAATTAACTTGAAGAAACAGAGTGAACCGTCTTTACCAGTAGGCAACCCAAAGGGGAATCAACCAGACTAGAAGCACTAGATATGCCTCAGGTTACGTAACTTTATCAGAAATATCAGCAGTACGTGACCCCCAAAATGTAAACCTTACTTTGAGGCTGAAGACTTCCACAAATAACCACCAAGCATGAGGTGTTAATAGCTGAAATCACTCCGGCTGGCTTCCATCCGCAGAGCACTGAAAAGCACCAGTGCCCGACTGAAACCAGCTGGAGAGGGTCCGCTGAGGTGAAATTGCAGAAGGAAGGCCCACAAGCGGCTGGAGCGCCGGGCTTGCCACACAGGAAATGACTGCTGAGGAAAATCCTTGAAGAAACGGCCCTCAAGCGGTTGGCGCGCCGGCCTCCGCACACAGGAAGGAAATCTCCACAGAGGAAACCCTGGGGCTGACGGCCCACAAACGACTGGAGCGCCGGACCTCCGCAGCAGGAAGCTCACCCTCCAACGTCAAATCAGCAGGCAGTGGCGTAGTTGCGAAAACAGTCCAGCGACGTCTCTGCCACGATGAATCAGCCAGTACACTGAAGGCAAAAGGATGACTCACAAAACGGCACCGCCAGCCGCAAATCCGTCAGGATAAATGCACGGGACGAGGGAAAGCTACCTCTGACACCCGGCAAGGCAGGCAAACACAGGAAAAGGAAACTCTGAAGAGCAAACCTACAGTGGAAATACAGTCAGAGCAAACACGGTTAGGCTCTTATGGCACAACGTTAAACTTCGACTCCTCACAGGTCACTCGCCTGAGAAGATCCACGATGGCACCATAGACCAGCTGAAGCGCATAGAGACTCCCAACTGTGGAGTAGCACACTCTGTGGCTTGGAAGAATATCACCCCCTGTGTTCCTACAGACTGCGAAAGGTCGAGACCACTCAAAGAAAATAATACTTATTCTCCTTATATTCTTTTTTTTTCCACGAACTGTCATGTATGCCAAAGGTACCAAAGAGTACAAGTTGGACCACACAACGCTGCCAGCCGGCAACTCCAAAAGTCCCAGAGTAAGGTGCTCAAAACAGGCCCCTAACCAAGAGAGAATACACAGTGGGGAGATGGTCAGCTGCCCCCTTTACAGCTCGTCGCCAGTATTAAAAGTTGCAAAGAAAACAGAGCTCCAATGCAGGTAAGTTCAAGACCATTTATTCTGACCATCCGCTCTCACCTAATACCACATCAGTACATCAACATTCTAACATGAACTCCCATGGGTTATACCAAGTGTTAGCAAGGGAGGGGGTGGTGGAACATACCATTAACGGAGTAATACCTTACAATAAGATTACAACACACACATTATCTGTCCAAAGTACTGGATTACTTTGCTGCTAATAACACATATGCGGATTTTTTTTTTTTTCTGGGTGAGCCAAATTTGTACATGAAACCTGGCTCCTCTTCCCCTACTAACATAGCTTTAAACATGCAGCCTATCAGTGAACTGTCAGGGGAGAGCAGTAGCATTCTACAATTCTTTAGTTGGTAAGCCCAACAGTACAACTGGAAATCTGTGAGAGCCACCCCCCCTCGCTGGAGTTTGCGCCTAAGTTTTTTCCAGGATAACCGGATCGCTTTATTTGCCCAGATGAAGGAGGATATCTTGCTCTGAATTTTAAGGATATCAGATTTAGCAAACTCTAATGAATTGTTGTTAAAAAGGTACGTGTACTTTGGGAGTACACAGATCTTGATCAAATTAACTCGACCATACAATGATAATGGGATACTCTACCATCTTTTAAGTAGGATATCGACCTCCTTTGAGACTCTATCTAGATTAGTCTTGGGGATTTTGGCAGGGTTCTGAGTGATTATAACTCCTAAATATCTGAGTTCTTTAGCAAAATTCCCCTCCTATTCATTTATATTCCAGGCCATGATCTCGGTTTTCTCATTATTTATCTCGTAACCTGACAAACTTCCAAAAGTTTGGGCTTCAACCTCAAGCTCTGGAAGTGTAGTACTAACATTGGACGATAGAAGGATCAAATCTTCAGCGTACAATGCTAACTTTCGTGTAAACCCATTTATCTCAAAAGGAACAATCTTCTCATTTAACCTTATGCTCTGAGCTAATGGCTCTATATATAGATCAAATAAAATGAGGGAGAGGGGACAGCCCTCGGATTTATATATTTCTTTCAATACTATCCTAAATCTATCGGGGAAGACAAAGAACTTCAACACACTATCCAAAAAGTGCCAATTCACCCGGCCGATAGCCTTGGCTGCATCAACAGTGATGATTGAGAGAGGGAGACCCTGTGTCGAGGCAAGGTCAATCGACCCTATTAAAGTCTGTGTTAGATCTGTGTAAGATTCCATCAATAAAAAGATCTCAGGCAGATTAGTTGAATTGAAGAAGGTTTAATCCTTAGAGATCCCATCCATCCAGACTCCATGTAACAACTCCAGTTAGACTATGAATCATCACATGGAATCCAGTGACATCAATAGTGACACATTAACATTCTGTAACTTAGACCCAATGACAGTGGAAGACACTTCGTATGCCATATCTATGACATACTACACACCTCCCTTCGTCACATTAAAATTAAAGTACAAAACATTAATTAACATCAAAATGAATAACACATCTTTACTACACATAGTCAAGTAAATAAGAAGGTTTCTTACAGACCCTGGTTGAAACACGACTCCTAACATTATCTGCAGAATTAGAATCAACATTATCATCCTTACCATGACACCCATCTAACCTGCCTTTTACTACTACAACCCTATTCAAGTTCCAAATCCTATGATCCTGCGTCTTTATTGCATTATTAAACACTTTAATAACTCTCATAGGTTTCATGAACTTGGAAGTAGAATTTCCCATCAACCCAGGACGTTTAATCATCACCAAATCACCCACCATAACCTTAGTCACCTTAACACTTTTTTTTTTATCAAAGTAAACCTTCCTTGAATTGCTTTTCTCTTCTTCTCTCTTCTGAATTAAGATCTTATCACACTCCTTTTCTTTACCTCTTTCCAATTCATAATTGTTGACCCATGTTGGTTCGACCTTAGTATTGGGTACTCTCCCACGGAACAGCAAAAAGGGGGTTTTACCCGTAGTAGAATGAGGAGACAATCTATACTCCTCTATTTTTTTTAAAACCTCATCTTTCCAATTTAATGACATGGATTTTGACAACGCAATGGTCTCCTTGATCACCCTGTTAAATCTCTCCACCATTCCGTTAGTCTCGGGATGATAAAGAGAGCATAACTTGTGAGAGACGCCCCTGGACGCTAAGAATCTTTTCATGTCATTGGACACAAATTGCACCCCATTGTCTGTTAATATTGAATTGGGAATACCCTCTTTCGAGAATAAATTTTCCAAACATTTAATTATATGAGATGAGTCAACACTAGACAAAAAGAAAACTTCTGGCCACCGAGAAAACATATCAATCACCACCAACACAAATGATTGAGATCCATTATGGTGGATAGGACCCAAAATATCCATGGCAATGTCTTGCCACGGATTTAAAGGACGTTTCCTTACCACCATGGGCTGAACGCGCGTACACTTAGACTTTTCACTTAATGTACAAGGTACGCAATCTCGAATAGCACGTTCCACCTCTAAATCCATGCCCGGCCACCAATAAGACATCCTCAAGCGCTCTTTTGACTTAGAAATGCCTGCATGAGAAGAATGTACCAAATCTATTAGTTCCTTCCTAAGACTAGATGGAGGAATCAACCTAGTTCCCCTAAACAAGAGATTATTATCAGTGGATAATTCATTGTGAACTGCCCAAAATTTCCTAGAATCAGACGAACCAGATTTATTACTGATCCATCCCTTCCTAACTAAACCCATGACTTCATTCAACACACTATCCAAAGACATTTCTTTAGACCATCTCTCCTCACTAATGATACCCCGATCTACAACACACACTAATTCCTCAGAATCTTCCCAATCATCCTCTCCAGCCGTTTTACTAGACGTGAGACGTGACAACACATCAGCCACCTTGTTCTCAACACCTGGTATGTACTTTATGTCAAAATTAAACTCTTGCAAACCTATCACCCATCTAGTGATTCTGCTGGATATCAAATCTAGACCCTTTTTGCTGAAAATCTCAATCAATGGCTTGTGATCTGTCCTGACCTCAAAGTCAATACCCCAAAGAAACTTCTTCAACTTCTTAACCGCCCAGTACACTGCAAGAGATTCGCGTTCCACCACGGAATACCTTGTTTCCGGATCTTTTAGGCTACGAGACAAACACATGACCGTGTACGTGCCACCCTCACCTCGTTGTTGCAAAACCGCGCCTAAACCCTTCTCACTCGCATCTGTGATCAGAATAGGTTTGATTTTAGGATTAAAGCTTGCAAGTGAAGGAGCAGCCTTAAGTTTGCTTTTTATATTTAAAAATTCAAGCTCACAGTCCTCTGTCCACAGAAAATCCACACCTTTCTTAAGTAGATGTCTCATGTTCACTGTGTGACTAGCAAAATTCTTCACAAATTTCGAGTAGTATTCAACCACCCCAAGGAATTTCATGAGTTCACATTTATCAGAAGGAGAACACATCTCTTGAATCGTGTTTATCAAGTTCTCTTTTGGTTTCACTCCCTCACCCGTTATATTATGACCTAAATAATCAATAGAGTTGGTTCTGAATTTACACTTTTCTGCCTTTATAGTTAAGTTGTGTTCAGATAATCTTCTCAAAACCGACTTCAAGCGAACATCGTGTTGACCAAAATCTTGCCCAAAAACTAAGATATCATCCTGATATACACAAATGCCAGGTAAACCTTGTAGCAAGTTCTCCATAACCCTCTGAAACACAGAAGAGGCCGATACCAGCCCAAATGGCATCCGTTTGAATCTAAAAGTGCCAAACGGCGTTATGAAGGCAGTATAATCCCTACACGATTCTTCCAGTTCTATTTGGTGATACGCCGAAGTCAAGTCAATTGTGCTAAATACTCTAGCTCCTCCCAACAGAGACATTAATTCATTAATGTTGGGTAGGGGGTATTTATCAATAATTACACATTTATTAAGCTGTCTCAAGTCTATGCAAAGTCTCAGATCCCCATTAGGTTTGCGAGCTGCCACCACCGGGGCCAACCATTCGGTTCCTTCGACCTCCTCTATGATGCCTCCCTTCTTTAATTTTCCAATCTCTTCATGCATGTCGTCCCTCACCGAAAGAGGTACATTCCTCACCTTACAACATACAGGTATGGCATCCCTTTTAAGTAATATTTTGTGTTTGTAACCCTTGAGGCAACCTAATTCTTTTCTGAACACATTAGGAAACTCTTTTTTTAGATTATCAACTAAATCAATATCCACCTTAACATGCTCCACCCTTCCAACAGAGTTTACATCCCCTTTTAATTGAATGGGAGGGACACCATTAGGATCTAGAAAGACCCCAAGGTCCCCTTGATGAATCCAGCTTATGATGCTGTCCCCTTTTTTTGACACATAAATCTTGCCTGAAATTAGCCTATCTTTGTATTCTATTAAACCTACAAAGTAGCCATGTAATTTGATAGGCTCACCACCATAAGCCAATGGCCTTATGTCTGGCTTTAAAAGATTAACCTTGGTTTTTAAGTTGTTCATAAAGAAATCACTAGATACAATTGTGATTTTCGCCCCTGAATCAAATAAGACTTTGGTCTTTTTCCCCTCTACCAAAATCTCATCAATGGGAGAATTTCTATTTTTCTCCCCGGTTACCACTTGCACAACAATTTGACCACACTCATATCCCCCAGGACCACACTCGTCACCGCTGCTTTCCCTCACATGAACCTCTTTTACATTTGGTGCACTCCTACTGTTGCACAATGCAGTAAAATGGCCTTTCTTTTTACATTTTGAACATATTGATGCAAGAGCCGGACACTTGGGATTATTTGCTAAATTCCCCATCTTTCCACATCTAAAGCACTTGCTATTAATCCACTTCTCATTCGTCTTTCCTTTTGCTGATAGAAACTCTTTCTGAATCTTGTCTTTCTCTTTCACCTCCACTTTGTTCTTACTCCTAACCTCCTGCACTTTACAATCACTAGACAAGTCTTTCTTTAAAACTGCAACACATTTGATAGAATGCTCGATTCTCTTGGCGACGACTAAAACTTCATCTAAGGTAGGTTCATCACGCGACCACAGCTCTTCTCTTACTTTCTCTATATTGCAACCAAACATAAACTGGTCACGTATGCGTTCGTCAGTCATGCCATCGAATTTACACGACGATGCAAGTTTTCTCAACACTGTTATGTAACTTTCTACAGTTTCCTCCTCTGCCTGCATCCTTTTTGCAAAAGTATACCTTTCAAGAATGGTACTTACTTTGGGCAAATAATGTTTATCAAGTTTTTTTATACAGATCTCATAATCATTAAGACCATTTGCTTCCTCCTGCGATAAAGCAGGAAGATGGTCATAGACATCCTGTCCTTCTGACCCCAAGCAATGTAGGAGCAAAGCAGATCTCCTCTCCGCACTAAGAGAGGTACCACATACTCTTGCATACCGTTCAAACACTACCTTCCATTTTTTCCACTTTATGTTAGGCTCACCAGGTTCTGACAGAAAAAATGGAGCTGCCGTGACGTTCTGCATAGTGCCAACTAATAGAACAGACTTGTCAGATTTGGTTAACACAGTACCCTGCTAAATGAAAAAAAAAAAAAAAAAAATTCATATAAGTGGCTCACCATACAACTTAAATTGCAATGCCCCAATTAGTTATGCTAAACTAAATTAAAGGATTCTTCGTGTACAAAACTAGCCCTCTCTATGTAATACGCAAGTTGCTCACTCCGTGAATGTTCAATGAAGATCAGCCGTGCGTATCGGCGAGCGTTTTCTCCCCTTCTTTTAAAGTCCTGAAACGCACTTAAATTCAAGCCGTGCGTATCGGCGAGAAAGCTTCTTGAGTTGCTAGGTAATGCGCATACACTTACAAAATGGCTTCCACGTTGCGTGATGCACGGAATGACATCATGTGTCCCAACGTAGTGCTTGCTAGGTAACGCACACACGCTCACAACATGACTTCCACGTTGCGTGATGCACGGAATGACATCATGCGTCCCAACGTAGCTTGTGCGTACATCCACTCGTATCCGAAGCAGAAACAATGGACGAAGAAGTAGAATGGAAGAACGAACAGGAGTTCTCAGCGCGAACACACTCCAGGCAACACAGTAGAACTACTCACGAGGCCGGTAAGACTGCTGTGATGATTTGAAATTTGTCAACGCCGGACGTTACACAATCCAACGGCGCCTTTCGAAAATCGCCAATTATTCAGAAATTACGCCGATCTCATGTAACCTTAGATAACACAGGATACACATCGTTCTATCTAAAGACACATAGTCATAATAGGCTTGAAATCTCCGCTTTCTGTCCCTTCTTCAGTTCCCAGAAAGGTAGTGAACACCAATGAGTCCAATCTTTAGATCGATCTTCCAGTTTGTCCAGATGATCAGCTCAACGCAGGCAATGATGAGAGGAACGTCCTCGGTAGAGCAGGAGCCTTATACCTCAGAAATTATCAAATGTCTCTTTTTTTTTTCTTTAAAAAAAAAACGAAATTACAAGTTGAGGTTGTGTTGGGATCTCCTAAGAAGCTTCTCTGCCGACTACGCCAGTGTAAGATTCCATCAATAAAAAGATCTCAGGCAGATTAGTTGAATTGAAGAAGGTTTAATCCTTAGAGATCCCATCCATCCAGACTCCATGTAACAACTCCAGTTAGACTATGAATCATCACATGGAATCCAGTGACATCAATAGTGACACATTAACATTCTGTAACTTAGACCCAATGACAGTGGAAGACACTTCGTATGCCATATCTATGACATACTACAATCTGTCATCTGGTGGCCAAGGAAGAAACCCTTTTGATCCTGATGAATTATTGACCCAACAACTTTACTAAGTCGTCCATTTAGGATTCCAGCAAAAACTTTATAGTCCACATTTAGCAAAGAAATTGTTCGATATGACTGGCCCTGAATTGGTTTCTTTCCTGGCTTTAAAATCAGTGCAATAACTGCATTGCTCCAGGAATCAGGCAGAGGGGAAGTACCGTCTAGAATGCTATTAAACAATTCCAACCAAACCGGAATAATCTCCTCTCTCAAAATCTTATAAACCTCAATCGGAATTGCATCGGGGCCTGCTGCTTTCCCCTTCCTCCCAGCATCTAAGATTGTTGAAATCTCTAGTCCTGTTATTTCTGACGTGAGGATTCCATGACTACCCACAGCTAATGTAGGGAGGTATATGTCTCTAAGCCACCCATCAATATGGACTTCTGGCACCTGAAGATGATCCTCATAGAGTTCCTGAAAAAATTGTGTAAAAGCTTGTTCTATACTACCCTTATCCTCCAAAATTTGAGCAGCCATTTTAATTTTAGTAATATAATTATTGGCTCTATCAACCCTACCTTTCATTGCAAGGAGTTTACCACAATTCTCCCCCTGTTCGAAGTCATTCATTTTACTTGTCTCCCACTTTTGACGTAGAATTTCCTCAGACCTGAGTTTGAACCTCAGCTGTAATTCTTCAACTTTCTTGATTAAATTTATGTTTATCTACTCCAGAGGAACCACTGACTTTTAAATCTGTCTCTGGCCCCGATAAATCTATTTCCAGGTCAGCTAGTTCTTTTTTCTTAACCCTGTCCCAACCCACTACCGCTCCTTTTAATATCCCCCTCAGCCAGGCCTTGAAAGTATTCCATACCACATGTATACTGGTCGACCACAAATTCTCCTGAAAAAACCGAGCAGATTCTAACTTTAAAAAGCCTGGAGTCGAGGGCTGTAAAAGGAATCTTCTATTTAAGGTCCACCTTGTCAAAAATACCTCCGTAGGGAGTTCTAATTTCAAAAGTATAGCGCTGTGGTCGGATAGATGTATAGGCAGATATTCTATAGTGCGAATTTTATCCAGATCAGAATGCTCCATAAACATATAATCTATTCTTGAATAGTGAGAATTCTTCTTGCTATAGAAGGAGTATTCTCTCTTCTCACCCATTTTTTTCCGCCATACGTCAATAAGGTTAAGATTTTTCAGCATAGCCAGAAGATAAGTTTTAACCCGCGGCAATGCTACCTGGTTTCTAAATGTGGACCTATCAAGTTTGTTGTTCAGAAGTACATTAAAATCTCCCCCAAAGATCAAAGCTGAATCGAAATCTGCTAGTGCCATACATAGGTTATTTAGGAGGGTGATATCATCATCATTAGGCCTATAATAACTGACTATTATATATTTAATCCCCAGGCATTTGATTGCTACTATGAGCCAACGCCCTCCGTTATCCACTTGAGCCTTAATTACTTCTACTCCTGAATTGTTTTTAAATATTACAGCAACCCCTTTTGAAGAGCATTGCCGATCCGTCGCGATGATCTTATCGACCCATCTTAGTTTTCCAAATAATGTCAAACATTCTGATTGTAAAAGATGTGTCTCCTGTAACATTAAAATACTAGCTGTACTGTTTTTTAGGTATTGCAAAATCAGGCGCTGTCTCCCTTTCACCCTCAGCCCATTCACATTCCAAGTTAATAGATCAAGATGTTATTTCCCTCCCCATATGGGTCTATCCTCCAACGCTGTCTTGTCTCCCCACTCTACAACAGCTACAACAGCTACCGATGCTACTACTAGAGGCTAATATGTCACTTGAGATTGAGATTACACTTTTTTTACTATTTTTTCCCAATGCTCCTCACCAATGAACGTGATTATTATTAAAACCCACCACCAACCCTCGAACCCCTCCTCCCCCTGTGGGAACCCTCCCTGACTACTCATTGGCAATAAATATTGCCTATTTGGGTCGGGACCCTCCGGCCTCTTAAAAAAACTAAAAAAATAAAAGAAAGACCTAAAAAGTAATAAAGATGCATAGTGCCTATGCCAGTGTAGAACCCCCTTAAATTAGATTAACTAGTTTTAGTCTGCCTCAAGAAAGTATCCACTTCCTCTGGAAATCTGAAATTGTAGGTTTTGTTAGCCCATACGAATTTTAAAAAGGCCGTGAATCGCAATTATACCTGGGCTCCCAAATCCCTCAATGCATCCATTCTCTTGCCCAGTTCCCATCTTCTATCCTCTGTGACCCGGGAGATATCAGACCGGATCCTAAAAGTGGCATCGTGGACCTGAATGGACTTAAGTTTTAGAGCAGCCCCTAGCAATTGCTCCTAAAGTCTTAAGGTAAGATTGAAAATAGATTAGGACTTTCCTAGGCAATTATTTTTAAAAAATCCGCTTAAAGACTCTGCGTTCGGTGGCTAGGCTCTGGTCCGACTGCCGAAACTGCTTGGGACTATCTTATTATAGTGATTGGGCGCCGGTTTGGGACTCTCCTGGTACACCTGAGTGTCTTTTGGACTCCCTTGCTTATCCATTAAAAGAGGCAGGGGTCGTACTTTGCAGAGATCTTGTACTGGATGATAAATGTCATCCTTGGGAATAATGGAACCATATCACCAACTGTACCCTGTCCAGGTTCAAGTTTTATCAGCTCTCTTCCTGGTGTAAGGGTCAACGCTGGCCAATCATGCACGATAACAATATGGAAAGTGAGCTACAGGATCCAGCTCCAAGGAAAAAAGAAGTGGCACAATGGTATAACAATCTCCTGGCAGCTATAGATAAGAAGATGGATCAACCATATAGAATCTGGGAGAGTTACTTGCCGAGTGAAGACCTGGAAACTTTATGGCAAGTATCCCTAGACATTCTTTACCCCTTGATTAAATCTGCTGCACTCAGGAAAAAACACTTTTTTACACTCCATAGAATCTACTGGTCCCCTCTCAAGTTATCCAAAATAAAGGGCGGTGGAGAAGCCAGTTGTATGAGATGCAGCCACCAGAACACGGATGACATCCACATAGTTGCATCCTGCTCCAGGATACACGAATTCTGGATAGATGTGGGTAAGACCATTTCCGGAGCCTAGAGTTGCAATATAGAGGAAAGCCCATACCTTATATTATTTGGTCTTACTCCAGTTCTGGGGGGAGTTTTGGACCCGATAGGGCCAAAACAAAGATTGGTCTTTTACTTGATTTTGCTGGCTAGGAGGGAGATCTGTAAACTGTGGCGCCAGAAGACCCCCTCCACTTGGATTGCCTGGTGGAGCTCTGTTAGATATTTTAGAGCGTTGGACCAAAGAGTAAATGTTTACAGGGAAAGCTCAGAGAAGGGACAGTTCTGGGATCTTCTGGATAATGCGACATCGGGTTGAGTGTAGGGATAGGACAATGACCCAATGATTAAAACCTCTGGTCAGCTCAAGTTGTATGTTATGGGTATCCCCCGTAAAGAACATCAGCTGAGAGTGGAACCACCAAGCTATAGGCATAAGAGGTGGTTCAGATCGAATGGGTGCCATAGCTACGGAGGCCATATGAGATGAGTCCAAAAAAAAAAAAACATAAGACATCTGCTTTAGTGCTTCTGCTAGATGCAGAGAAAGCATTCGACCTCGTGGTCTGGGAAATATAATTTTGTATCCTACTTAGATTCAGGGTACCATCTTAGATCACGGGGTTGATACAAAGGATGTACCGCAATGCAGAAGCCAGCATAAACATCAACACAATAGAAGTGGGGGAAATTAACCTCCAGCACGGAATCCGACACCTTTCCCCTATTTTATTTGCCTTTTTTATTGAACCGCTGGCAATTGCAATTAGAGAAAACTTCAATATCCGTCCCCCTCTGCTGTCGATGGGGAAGATAAAACTCTATGCCGACGACATTATGTGAATTCTTGATTGCAGTCAGGGTGTTCAGGAGAAGGTATTCAAGACTTTTGAACAATTCAAGGGATTGGGAGGTTATAAAATCAACAAAAAAACCTGAAATAATATTATGCGGATGCATTGTAGATGTTCTGCATCCAGATATCGCCCTGTGAGTGAATCCACATCCCAAAAGATATTTAGGGATTCATTTTTGATCACGGATTGAGGATCTATATACGATCTGAATTTCTCCCTGTTGCTTGTTAAAATACAAGATCTATTTTCACGGTGGAATTCTCTTCCCTTGACCATTCTGGAGCAGGTCTCCTTTATTAAGATGTCTATTCTTCCGTTGTTAATTTTATATTCACCGCTATCCCATGTGTTTTAACTGTACCCTTTTTGAAAAAGGTACAGTCCATGTTTACGTCTTCATTTGGCAAAACATAATCGCTAGATTTGCACTAATTACTTTATATGAGGACCTGGAGAAAGGGGGGATGGTATTCCCTATCTCATGGATTAATATTTTGCCTATTTTGACAGTACATGTCTAGGTTTAAGGTAAAGCCCCATTTAGGATTATTTCTGAATTATTTTATGCAGTTGATTTGTGCAGAACATCATATAGGCAATGTATCAAAAATCTTGCAACCACTCAAAAAAGTCCGATATAAGAGCATTTAGTGGTTTCTTCAAAAACGCAGGGACTTTTTTAGAAGATATGCTATCCCCCATATTAATGCTGCAACACCTCTGTCAGAACTTGTCATAAAATCAGGAAATAAATTACTGCAGAAACGTCCAAAAATGGGCCAAAGCAGGGTTTAGGATAATATCACACTTCCTTCTGATGGAAAGATGGCTAACTATCTCTGAAATTTACAAGCTAATTCAAAAACATTTTTTTCTGCTTGGCTGCTATAAAATATTATATAAAGTCATTAGTAATCTGGATCTTGACCAAATAATTTCCAGTAAAAACATTGTTCTGGAATTATGTGAAGCTGATAATGATAAAAACCCTGGGGAATGGAAAGAAATGTTAGCCTCTATAAAAGGTCTGGATCTCACCCAGAAAGCAATCGATAAATGGGGAAAATACGAAGGTTTGGAACTAACTGCTAGTATGTGGGATGAAGTTAGCAAACTTAACTTTAGCACACTAAGAGGAGCCCATTGGCGTCAGATGTTATTCTTCAGTAAATGGCTATTATATAGAACCCCATCATTTCTCACACAAGTTAATCCTAACTTGCCAAGTTATTGTTTTCGGCGCCTAGAAGGGCCAGCAGCCAACTAGGTTCATATCATTGATCTGTGCCCTTTTATCCAGGGGTTCTGGAATGATATATTCCTGTATTTGGAGACTGAATGGCAAATTGGATTGGTTTCTAGCAATTGGCTGAAAGTTCTGGGATATGATCCATCTCTTGCCCTAAGTATTAAGTGGGCCAAAATAGTCTATATCCCAATGGTGGTGGCCAGATTCCTCCTGCTCCAAAAATGGTGATCATCATAGGTTCCAACAATTCGGGACTGGGTACAAAAACTGCAGCAAGATAGAATCAGCGTAAGGTTTTATGCAATGAGTAATGGTGGATTAAAAAGTTTGAAAAATTGTGGGAACAGTTTTTTTAGTAAAAACAAGGGTCAAAGCTGAGGGTTTGATTGCCATATTGCTATTTTGCACATCTTGCTCCGCATGCACTTTAGATACTTGACTTTCCCTATCTCAGGTAGCGTTTAATATTATCTATTTTTTTACTTTTATTCTATATGGGGTTTTTAGCCATCATTATTCCTTTTCATAATTTGGGTTATAATTTCGATTTCTGACTCTGTATTTATGGATGATTCGTGCAGGTACAATATTTATGAATTGGGTGTACCGATATATTTGTAACTACATTCTGGATCTCAAACAAAACTACATTAAAAAAAAAAAGGAGCTATTCACTTTTAAAGTTCCCTTGTCAAGTGTATTTTTGCTTATGCCCCAGTTTTATGGTTCTGCATAAACCATTACATAAATATGTTGTTGCCAGTTAATTTCAGTAATTCTTTCTCCCAGTTAGACTCTATTTATGAATTTGTCAAGCACATGATTCTGTTTCTCATATATTATGCAGCACCCTTAGTTACCTAGGCCATGCAGCTCCTGGAGGGGCCTTAGATATTCTGAGGTTGACATTATGGCACTCTGGAGGTCACATAGTTCTTCTGAGAGGGCGGCTGTGACATGGTGTGAGATTCATTACACATTTCAACTGTGAACTGCTGTTATTTCTATCATTGTTTGTTGAGCCCTGATGCCCCTCCCCCTCTGCTACTTGTCGCAAGACAGCATTCCTGGGTGTGCTTCCATGTTTGTCACCTTTCCAGAATCCCCAGACTGTATTAGCTGCAAGTGGAGTGTTGTTGTTACTTCAATTTGATAAAGGCAGAATTGTAATTGGTGATTTTGAAACAGGGAATGATCGTAGATTGGTGGCAAGTTGGACCCTATGTTTTTCTGGCATATTTATCTAAAGTAAGGCACAAAAGATTTGTTTTTAAAATTTCTAAAATGTTCATTTAACAATGGTGCCACTGCAGAAAGGCAAATGCTGAGGTGTGGAAACAAATGAGATTCAACAGTCCCAATTTGTTGCCTTCAGATTGACCTTATAGAAGAGATCCCCAGTGCTCAGCAGTATCTGTCTAGATGACTCTCTGAAAAAAAGTGATGTTTAGAACATTGTTTACTTATATATTGTTGCATGTAATGTTATTTTTTGCTGCATTTTGCCCTGTTGAAATTTGATTTTTAATGTTTTTTTAAAATGTAATATATTTTATTTTTTATGTCCTTGATTTTTAAAACTTTTTTTATTGTATATGTAGTTTTTTAATTAAGTGATAATTATACATGTATCTGTAATTTTTAATTAAGTGATACATTATGTAATGATTAAAGATTTTTTTTTAATACTTCTTGTATTGGTTTATAAACTAGTATTTTTAATTGGGTTGTTGACATTTGTAAAAAGATAGGAAATGTTTTAAATACTAGTTATTTGACATTATATGTAAATAATACTTTATTCATTTAACAATTAGATAATCACCTAGGTTATTTAATTATAATATTTAATTCATTGAGCATCAATTTAAAATGGGTTATTTTTTTTCTAGGGGCAAATATGGTGGGAGGCTTTTGTATATTTAAAACAATTTATTTGCTACTAAATAAATGATTACAATTTGTGTTAATATTGATATATATCTATGAAATAATTGATTTTTTAAATTTTAAGATGAAGATATATTTACTGGGAAAAAGCATTGAAAGGTATAATAAATATTATACACTTGTAAAACTGTTTTTACATTTTATTTTATTATAATCATTATTTAATTAAGTAAACAAAACAACAATTAAAAAAAATAATAGTTGGGTTTTATGCACATCAATATTCCCCCCGATAGGTGCAGGGTTGGAAATAGAACAGTATATTTGAACTCCTCCAAAGTTGAACTCATTACCTCATGAGTGTGGGTTTGGATTTAGAATAGTAAATCTGGCCTTGCCTCAAAATTAAACACTTTCCTCAATTAGTGTGGGGTTGGAGTCAGAATAGCAAATCTGAACTCTAAAAAAACAGTTTCCCTAGTCAGTGTAGAGTTGAAGTTAGAATAGTAAATATGATCTCCCCAAAAATAAACACGATCCTAAATGAGTCTAGTGTTAGAGTTAGAACAGTACATGTGAACCCACAAAATATAAACCCTTTCTCCCATTTCCTGTGACTAATGGGGGTTGATCAAGTGACCTGCGTCCAACCCCCAGTAGGCATGGCTAAAGTGGACAGTCAAACCTTGCTGTGCCCAACACCATGCAAGCAGCCAGACCACCAAGCCCTGTTATCAACTCCACTATTGGTGGCAAACCCCCCCAGAAACAGCCAACCCACATTGGGTATTATTGATAAAAAAAAAAAAAAGTTCAGGGGTACCACAGTACAGGCACACAAGTTTCACCCCTACGGTGCCGCTGTATCTTGCAATTGCAAGCTTCACCCAATGAAGCTGGAATGGTGCTGCAGTATTGTAGGGGTGAAGCTTTAGTGTCAACTCCTGCAGAAATATCCAACAGAAATGCTGCGCTGGGTCCCACCACAGTATTCGTGGCATGAAAAAAAGATTTTTGGCCTCTTGTGGGAGTCCTTTGGGTTCCCTCCATAATAGCCTGATGGTCAGAGTACCCCTGCCTTGCTCCCTTATACTACTTATACTGTGTTTCTGATTCCTGTAATAGCCGCCACAGCATTTTCTTCCAAGTTGTTGCTTGGTATTATAGAGGTCAACAGGAGAAAAATATACCTCGACTAACCAGGGGGCCCTATTTCTTTACTTTTTGTGACCACAGGACTTTAGTGGGACCCCCCAAGAGCATCTACCCAGGTATTCCAATTTTTTAACTCCTTTATGAACACCCCAACCAACTCTTTAAATGCAAATTTCTCTAAAACAGCTTAATTATTTACACCAAATAATAAAAAGCACTTTTCAGAGTAAACTTCTCACTCTCTGCTAAGTTTGGAGAAATTCCTTTCAGCCATTTTTTTCTGCAGCTGCGATAGTTTTCGTATGGATATTAACATGGGAAATCAATATTTTGGAACCCCCCTTTTCCTGGCTTCCACTTGACGAATCAACCCAAAACTCTCCAGGAAAGAGCTCAGGTGGATCAACTTATTTTATTTTTTGGGGGGGGGGGGGGAATTTTGACAAAATTTGTTAAACTGGGCTAAAGTTACTAGTGAAACAAAAACACTTTTTCTCCAGGATGGGCCAGGACCCAAAGTGTCAGCGCAATTAGGTTTTTTGGTAGGTGGCATGTGGCCTGCTCTCCTTAAGACTATAGAAGGCCCTGGAGACCCTGTCCCCTGGAGCTGACATTGATAATTAGGGGAAGCGACATGTGGCACCCTTCCCTGAGCCTCAGAGAGTCTTCTGGGACCCCATCCCCCAAAGCTGTCTTTTAAATTTAGGGCAGGGGCTTATGGCGCCCTCCCTGAGACTCAGAGAGGCCCAAAGGACCTCATCCCAAGGGCCAGTTTCTTTATTTGGAGGGGGCGTTGGGCCCTGCTCTCTAAGCAGTAGACTGAGTAGACTGACTCTGAAGACATCCCCCGCGGCCTGATCAAAGCAGTGTCACGGGGAACCCATATCCCTGGACACTGCTGCTCCCTGTCTGGGAGAATGTGGGCAGGGAATATACATTTGATTCCTTGCCCTCACTCTCCAGTGCAGGGAGCGCAGCTTTGCTTCTGTCTGACAGGAGCACAGAAAAATGCTGCTCTCACATGGGCAAAATTAAAGAATGAAGCCCAGTATGGGTGTGGGCTGGGGATACAGCAGTGACTGCAATGGCCTTGGAGCTCCTACAGTGGTCCCCAATGATTGGCCTTGTTTTGGGTCCCCTGGCTGGGTACCGGGGCACTCACTTTAAAATATCAGCTGGCTCCCACCGGTACACAGGACAGGTTCTGGCAGGGGAGCCAACAGGGGCTCTAGAGCTCTCCCCATGATCCCCAACAATTGATCTTGATGTGGGTGCTGCTGGTGGGCATTGGGGCACCCACTTTAAAATAATGGCTGGCTCCTCCCGGCACCCACTATGGGTGCTGGCTGGGTAGCCGGCAGGGGCCACAGCAGCTTCAGGCTCCCACCACAGCCCTCAGAGTTCATATAAAGTTTGGGACCGGGACGCCCCACCAAAAAAAAGAATAATAAATGAGTGGCAGATGTTGCTCATTTATTATTCAAGGCTCCCAGGATGGACCACCACATAATGCCCTCCAAGGGCTTTTTATCTATATTTTTGGCTCCTAGTGGTGCCCTTGAAGGGCCAGGAGTACGGCCAATCATTTTTTTTTGCTGTGGAGGGCTGCAGGGAGCACAGCAGCCCAACAGGCAACAAACACAGTAAGCTTCCTGGGTCATTGAATCAATGACCCCAGCAGAGTTTCCCATATTCTTTTAAAGCTCGCTGATCTGGAGCTGTATGCTCTTCAGCTGTAGTGCAGGGCCCCTTGTGGTTGGTCCTATGGCTGTGCTTTGTGTTCTGCAAAAAAATAAATTTCAAAAAAACTACGGATAGTTTAAAAAAATGCTTTATTGAAAGTATTTTATAACAATCACTATTATTAAACATTGTAGTGTGTGAATTTATAAAATATACATTTGATTACAGTAATTGGTGACTTTTTAGCCAATAAGTCTGATTTATATATGTCTGCTTTTTATATGTTGCTGTTCTATCCATAGGGCTCTCTTACAGAAAATTACACCCTTTATAGTGTTGCATAACATAGTCAGAGGTTGGGTTCCCGAGCGAGGATAGGCACAGCTGTGCCCAACCCCATGCCATGCACAGGGATGGACATCTTACTTAAAGTTGAGAAAATATAGAAGTCACTGAAAGTTTAAAACATTGTTGTAGTTAGTAATTGTGATAATATCTTGCTTTACATTAAGCAAACCTTAGAAATTCACTCAAAAAACCTAAAGCTTAAATGGACGTAATAGTTCGGTGAAAATGTCAGTTAAAATACACTGTTTTAAACTACAAAACCAGTGAAATTCCCTGGTTATAATTATCTTAAGTAACTATAGCTTGCACCCTCTCCATGCACTGCTAATTACCTCACATATTACATCACTCATGACATGTTCTATTACATAATTGATAACATTACTGCAACATCTGAAAGGACATTATTGATGACAAGACTATGCATGGTAGGGGTGCAAGTTCTAGTTACTTTAGGGCACCAGTTATAGTTATATAGGTACTTGAGATCCTCAAAAAAGCAAATTCACCTCAACAACTTCTTGGACAGATTCGGGGTGATCCGTCAAGCAAGGCCAAAAAAAGGTGGTAGGAAATTTGCCATGTATTTTCAAAAGACTTCTTTAAGCAGCGCTACTGCAAAAACTGCTGAACGGAATTATTTCAAATTTGGCAGGAAGCTGGATATTGACAGATTGTGCTTTTTGTGATTTGGTGTAAATCCATTCAGCCCTTTTTGAGAAATTAAGGTTAAAAAATATTTGCATATCTGTATGGTTGGATGTGCAAAGTTTTTCGAAAGACTTGCGAAAGCACCAATTTAAAAATAGAGCATTCTGATTAGCCCAGGGAGCTTTTTTACCATTGGGCCATCTGATTCCCGCGAAAACAAGCACTCTGATTGACTGCCAGCAACATGAGAAACATTTTGCTGGCAACCATTAAAGGACTTATGAACTTAGTCCACTGTCTTAAAGTTTTTTTTTTTTTTAAATGATATAAGGTGGCAGGGTAGGGATATCTCCACAAGGCCCCATGGGGGACCCAAATATAACAAATCTGGAGGTACCTGGTGGGCTAGTTGGCCCCCAGGGGACCGCAGGATTGAAGAGGAATTAATTCCCCAACTTAAAACGCGCCACAGGGCGTCTTTGCACATGTCACCTCAAGCCCCGCCCCCTTCCTTCACCATTGTACAAATATTCCTCTAAAATCAGCCGAACTACGAATTCCGATTTACTCACCTGTTATCAGAAGAGAACACAGTGCTGCATCTTTTAGCCCAGCACTGACCCTGAAAAGTAATTCTAAGCGTACTTACCAGTAACTTGCATTTCCTTCCATAGGAATCCATTGTGTGGTTTTCAGCAGAAAAGTTTCTAAGTGTCTATTTTCACAAACTAAAAATATTCCTAAAAAATCGTCTGTATGACTTAAACACATTCTTTCAACTGTTTACAGGAGATGCACCAGTGCTGGATCCAGGATCCACCACTGAGTAAGAACAACTAACAATAACACTACTTACCTGCTAAGTGAATTTTCTGCCATAGGATAACATTGGTGATTCTATGTGAAAAAATGTCTGTGTCAACTTTTCAAATACAATAATATTCCTTAAAATCACTACTGTAACCAAAATGCTTTTACTCAACTGTTTACAGGAGATGTCCAAGGACTGAATCTAGGATCCAGTCCTGTGGTTAGAAAAATAATCCATAAAGTAACTAATTGCATTTGACTAGAAATTCACATTGAGCTCAATGTTGCATTGTGTTTGAAATTGTGTTGCCCATTGCAACAACTGTAACTACTGTTCTTAAAATTCTATTGCCTATTTGCAAAGTATTTAAACTAAAGTAATTCATTCTGAGAAAGTATATTTTGTATTGCAATGTATAATGTAATTATAATGTAATTAAAAAATAAAATATCTAAAAAATGTAGTAAATCAGTATAAAAAAAATCAGTATAACAATGAATACATTACAAATTGTCATTTACAAAGCTTTTGAAATTCACTGAAAAAACCATAGGTTTCAGGCCTGATATAGTTAGGAATTAGCATTTAAAAAACCTTTGAAATTCAATGAAAAAACCATAGGTTTCAGGCTTGATATAGTTAGGAATTAGCATTAAAAAACCTTTGAAATTCACTGAAAAAAACATAGGTTTCAGGCCTGATATAGTTAGGAATTAGCATTTAAAAAACCTTAGAAATTCACTGAAAAAAACATAGGTTTTAGGGGTGTTATAGTTAGCTGGACATTTCACTTGTACAAAACCATTGAAATTCCTCCGATATAGTTAGTTGTACTAACTACATCTCGCGTGCCCGCAATCCACTGCTGATGATGTCACATATTACATCACTCATGACATGGTCAGTGACATCACTGATGACATCTCAAATGACATCACTGATGACATCATCCACGTGACAATCAGATACACCTCATCATGCACTAGTATAACCTTTCATCACTGAATGTAAAATACAGAGTGCCATATTTGAATCCATTGACACACCAATACAAGTTTCTAAACACCCACTCAGTGATTCCTAGATCTATACACACATCTAATCACTTACCTATAGATCCACTCATACATGCTGTCAAAGATCAATAGAACACTATCAAATATACTTATACACCCATACAAATACTCAGTTCACTAATCAATAACTAACATAGACTTTCACATAGCTAGTAACCAACTGGAGAAGCAGTTTACACAACAACTGACAAAGTGATACAGATATTCACACAGTTTAGTCACTATCCAATATATTTAGTGAGACACTATAAATTAGTCAAGTAAACAGTCAATCACACTGCTACTAAATCCTCTATCCAGATATTTATATTTATGTATCCACTCATTCTTCAATGCAAATTGCTATATATATAATACATATTTAAATAACGTACCAAACCACATTCACTGGATGATGCCATCAGTGATGTAATTTGAGATGTCATCAGTGATGTCACTGACCATATCATGAATGATGTAATATGTGACATCATCAGCAGTGGATTGCAGGCGCGCGAGATGTAGTTAGTACAACTAACTATATCGGAGGAATTACCTACTGGCGGTCGCCAGTAGGTAGTTATAGTTAGGACCACGTTTCCATAGGAAAACCTCAACATTCTATTTTGAATAACTTTGGCGCCGGTCGATGAATCCTCGCGAATTTCTCAAAATAGGTGGGGCGCTACGCTCCGCTCCTACCCTGAAAGTCTCGGGGGGATCCGTCAAGCGGGGGCTGAGATAAAAGGGGGGTCCCAAAACGCGTTTTTCCCATGCATTTTTCCATAGGACCTTTAGAACGAGCTACAGCCCGAACGGCTGAACAGAATTACTCAAAATTTGGCAGAGAGGTAGTCCGTAGGTTTGGTGTAAATCTGTTCAGTAGATTTTGAGAAAATAGCCTTTAAATCAATATATATATCTGAGCCCGCTTACGGTACGCTTACCGTACGCTTACGGTAAGCGTACGGTGGCGTGCGCGAGCGCGATTCTGATTGGCTCTTAGATCTTAGTAAACATTCGAATCGGTCGAAACCAGGAAGCGGCGGCCGCCATTTTGTGTATTTCACTCTGAAAAAAAAAGAGTGAAAACAAGGAAAGGGGGCAATGAGGAGAGTTACAGACCCCCTAACAATTGTAAGGGGGTCAAAGAAGGACAGAAAAGTACAAAAAAAACATTTATTGATTTTAAAAAAAATCACGGGGTACGCGTACGGTAAGCTCACGGTAAGCGTACGGTAAAAAAAATAAAAATAAATAAATGAAAATCAGATTTAAGAGTTTAGAAATTAGGGAGCTCTAAAAAGAGCTGTTGTGTTTATGGAGTCATTTTTTTAGTGGTACCTACAAGTAAGTACCGATGCAGAGTCTAAGGTTCAAGAGGAAGACTCTGTTCCCTTCATCATTGAAGTGCACACCATCTCCTCTATAAATGTCTTGCATGTCGTAACGCAAGTTGTTGTGGTAAATGGCACCCATACCATAGTCACGGAGGAAAGCAGAAACAGATTTGTTGACGTGCTTTCTTGCTTTGTCAATCTGTGGACAGAAATGATTGGACCAGTTCCATTTTTGCCTTTGGCATATGTTGGAAAACACAAAGGCAGTTTTAGGGAAAAGTGTAAACAGTTGTGCAAAGGTGTCCTTCATAAGCATTTCCAGACCTACCCCAGTCAAAGTGCCTAGGTCATTGCCACCACAGTGCACTATTATGAGGTCAGGGTGTTGGATTTGCATGAAGGATTTCACCAATGGCATCAATTGGTGCCACTTTAACCCTCTCTGACCAATCCATTTAATGTCTACATTTGGCAAAGCAAGGTCTCTCACCATATCTGTTTTCTCTGCAAACTTTTCACTCCAGAAGACATAGCTGTGCCCTACAATCCACACTGTGAACATCTTCAAAGGAGAACTGGATGCACTCAGGAGGTGTCTTTCAGTAGAATGGCAATATGAAAAGAAAGACAGTTTGGAAATGGAGGCATACATATTTTTAACAAAACAAAAAGAACTGATTGGCTGTTTCATACCATTCTAGAAAAAAAACTAGGCTGTATGTGAAAATTAATAGAAGCATGTTTTGTATTGGTACAAAAAAATGTGTAACCAAAGAACAGTACTATGGATTTGCAGTTAGGATTGAAAAGTCAAGCACTCTTGCTCTGTGGAATTGAAACATTGTGTGTCGAACTTCTGACCTAACTGCACACAGCAGTGTTCCATGAGCTGTTGCTATGGTAGCAGGCAGAAGTCAAGTTGGGGGAAGGGTACTAGGCAGAAGTCAAGTTGGGGGCAGGGTACTTTTGGAAAAGGGTTGGTTTTCAACCAATAGAAATGTGTCATTACATTTGAAAAAAAGGGGGAAGCACTGAGATTTGAAACTTACATGTATATGTGTGGAAAAATAGAGGGAAAGTTTGCCATTATCTGGTTCTGCTGAGAGGAGAGAGGTGTACAGAACAGAGATCCTGGCTCTGATAATCTGCTGTTTGAGTGACACATTTCTTTCACAACTAACTAATTTTAAAGGTGAGTTTACAGTTTGAGAGGGGATGTATGTGGTAACTTAAGAAATGAATAATAGAAATGGGAATTGTTTTTGTTGTAGTTACACATGGTGGATTCATAATGTGTCAGTCTGTAAAAGAGATTTTCACTTGGCCCGAAAAAAAAAGAGCAGTAAGTGTGCTTTCAAATTGGCAAAGAAATTTCGTTTTGGCACTAATGTGAAAACATGACTCTGTGTCCATAGAAGAATTATAGGCAGAAATTTATTGCGTCTTGCTCTGGTGATTTCACAGTTGCAGTAGATGGAAAAGAGGAGCGAATTTTTGGGGGAAGAAGCAGAGGGTTAGCACACACCCATGTGCTTGCCATGTATAGTCATGCACAGTAATTAGAAGCGAGTGGGGTTTTCAGGTTTAAGTCTGTAATGCAAATACATTCAGCATCACTAAGGCTGGTTGCTCCTGCTGGAGTGTAGGCAGTCACAGAGAATACACACGGTGGTGGTCTGAAAAAAAAACAGCTTGGACATGTGCATTTAAATAAATTTAAAAAAAAGGTTTCAGAATGTGTCAGTCTGTAAAAGTGATTTCAAAGTGTAAAAAGAGATTTTCACTTGGCCCAAAAAAAAAAGAGCAGTAAGTGTGCTTTCAAATTGGCAAAGAAATTTCGTTTTGGCACTAATGTGAAAACATGACTCTGTGTGCATAGAAGAATTATAGGCAGAAATTTATTGCGTCTTGCTCTGGTGATTTCACAGTTGCAGTAGATGGAAAAGAGGAGCGAATTTTTGGGGGAAGAAGCAGAGGGTTAGCACACACCCATGTGCTTGCCATGTATAGTCATGCACAGTAATTAGAAGCGAGTGGGGTTTTCAGCTTTAAGTCTGTAATGCAAATACATTCAGCATCACTAAGGCTGGTTGCCCCTGCTGGAGTGTAGGCAGTCACAGAGAATACACACGGTGGTGGTCTGAAAAAAAAACAGCTTGGACATGTGCATTTAAATAAATTTAAAAAAAAGGTTTCAGAATGTGTCAGTCTGTAAAAGTGATTTCAAAGTGTAAAAAGAGATTTTCACTTGGCCCAAAAAAAAAAGAGCAGTAAGTGTGCTTTCAAATTGGCAAAGAAATTTCGTTTTGGCACTAATGTGAAAACATGACTCTGTGTGCATAGAAGAATTATAGGCAGAAATTTATTGCGTCTTGCTCTGGTGATTTCACAGTTGCAGTAGATGGAAAAGAGGAGCGAATTTTTGGGGGAAGAAGCAGAGGGTTAGCACACACCCATGTGCTTGCCATGTATAGTCATGCACAGTAATTAGAAGCGAGTGGGGTTTTCAGGTTTAAGTCTGTAATGCAAATACATTCAGCATCACTAAGGCTGGTTGCCCCTGCTGGAGTGTAGGCAGTCACAGAGAATACACACGGTGGTGGTGTGAAAAAAAAACAGCTTGGACATGTGCATTTAAATAAATTTAAAAAAAAGGTTTCAGAATGTGTCAGTCTGTAAAAGTGATTTCAAAGTGTAAAAAGAGATTTTCACTTGGCCCAAAAAAAAAAGAGCAGTAAGTGTGCTTTCAAATTGGCAAAGAAATTTCGTTTTGGCACTAATGTGAAAACATGACTCTGTGTGCATAGAAGAATTATAGGCAGAAATTTATTGCGTCTTGCTCTGGTGATTTCACAGTTGCATTAGATGGAAAGGGGGAGCGAATTTTTGGGGGAAGAAGCAGAGGCTTAGCACACACCCATGTCCTTGCCGTGTATAGTCATGCACAGTATGTACAAGCCAGTGGGGTTTTCAGGTTTAAGTCTGTAATGCAAATACATTCAGCATCACTAAGGCTGGTTGCCCTTGGTGGAGTGTAGGCAGTCACAGAGAATGCACATGGTGGTGGTCTGAAAAAAAAACAGCTTGGACACGTGCAATTAAATAAAGCAAAAATAGTGGTTTCATAATGTGTCAGTCTGTAAAAGTGATTTCAAATTGTAAAAAGAGATTTTCACTTGCCCCTGAAAAAATAAAAGAGCAGTAAGTGTGCTTTGAAATTGGCAAAGAAATTTCGTTTTGGCACTAATGTGAAAACATGACTCTGTGTGCATAGAAGAATTATAGACAGAGATTTATTGCGTCTTGCTCTGGTGATTTCACAGTTGCATTAGATGGAAAGGGGGAGCGAATTTTTGGGGGAAGAAGCAGAGGCTTAGCACACACCCATGTCCTTGCCGTGTATAGTCATGCACAGTATGTACAAGCCAGTGGGGTTTTCAGGTTTAAGTCTGTAATGCAAATACATTCAGCATCACTAAGGCTGGTTGCCCCTGCTGGAGTGTAGGCAGTCACAGAGAATACACACGGTGGTGGTCTGAAAAAAAAACAGCTTGGACATGTGCATTTAAATAAATTTAAAAAAAAGGTTTCAGAATGTGTCAGTCTGTAAAAGTGATTTCAAAGTGTAAAAAGAGATTTTCACTTGGCCCAAAAAAAAAAGAGCAGTAAGTGTGCTTTCAAATCGGCAAAGAAATTTCGTTTTGGCACTAATGTGAAAACATGACTCTGTGTGCATAGAAGAATTATAGGCAGAAATTTATTGCGTCTTGCTCTGGTGATTTCACAGTTGCAGTAGATGGAAAAGAGGAGCGAATTTTTGGGGGAAGAAGCAGAGGGTTAGCACACACCCATGTGCTTGCCATGTATAGTCATGCACAGTAATTAGAAGCGAGTCGGGTTTTCAGCTTTAAGTCTGTAATGCAAATACATTCAGCATCACTAAGGCTGGTTGCCCCTGCTGGAGTGTAGGCAGTCACAGAGAATACACACGGTGGTGGTCTGAAAAAAAAACAGCTTGGACATGTGCATTTAAATAAATTTAAAAAAAAGGTTTCAGAATGTGTCAGTCTGTAAAAGTGATTTCAAAGTGTAAAAAGAGATTTTCACTTGGCCCAAAAAAAAAAGAGCAGTAAGTGTGCTTTCAAATTGGCAAAGAAATTTCGTTTTGGCACTAATGTGAAAACATGACTCTGTGTGCATAGAAGAATTATAGGCAGAAATTTATTGCGTCTTGCTCTGGTGATTTCACAGTTGCAGTAGATGGAAAAGAGGAGCGAATTTTTGGGGGAAGAAGCAGAGGGTTAGCACACACCCATGTGCTTGCCATGTATAGTCATGCACAGTAATTAGAAGCGAGTGGGGTTTTCAGCTTTAAGTCTGTAATGCAAATACATTCAGCATCACTAAGGCTGGTTGCCCCTGCTGGAGTGTAGGCAGTCACAGAGAATACACACGGTGGTGGTGTGAAAAAAAAACAGCTTTGACATGTGCATTTAAATAAATTTAAAAAAAAGGTTTCAGAATGTGTCAGTCTGTAAAAGTGATTTCAAAGTGTAAAAAGAGATTTTCACTTGGCCCGAAAAAAAAAGAGCAGTAAGTGTGCTTTCAAATTGGCAAAGAAATTTCGTTTTGGCACTAATGTGAAAACATGACTCTGTGTGCATAGAAGAATTATAGGCAGAAATTTATTGCGTCTTCCTCTGGTGATTTCACAGTTGCAGTAGATGGAAAAGAGGAGCGAATTTTTGGGGGAAAAAGCAGAGGCTTAGCACACACCCATGTGCTTGCCATGTATAGTCATGCACAGTAATTAGAAGCGAGTGGGGTTTTCAGGTTTAAGTCTGTAATGCAAATATATTCAGCATCACTAAGGCTGGTTGCCCCTGCTGGAGTGTAGGCAGTCACAGAGAATACACACGGTGGTGATCTGAAAAAAAAAAAAAGCTTGGACATGTGCATTTAAATAAATTTTAAAAAAAGAGCAGTTTGTGTGCATTCAAAATGGCAAAGAAATTTCGTTTTGTGACTGTTGTGAAAAGAAATGTAGTAATATATTTAAATACAATAAAGGATTTTTTTTTTTAGTTTTTTTCAGGTATTGCTGAAGAACAGTGAACAAAATTTAAGATGCCTACAAAATCTCGAGTTCAAAAAACGCTAAAAAAAAAACTATATTTGAGGACAACTGGAGGACCAAAGTTAGTAGAAGATGCTGAAGTGGGGAAAAAGAAAAAATCTTCTGGTAAGCAAAAAAAACAATTCCTAAACAAAATATTGAAAACAAACAAAAATGTACAAAATGTCTGTTCTCGGAAAAATGTAACAAAACCTACAGAACAGCAAAAAATTGAGGATTTAGTTAATGCAAATATACCTTGTGCAATTGAAAAGTTTAACATAAACAGAAAAACAGCATTTAAAGAGATACGTAGAAAAATGTTTCAGAGAAGAGTTATGTCCAATTTGATAAAGGATATAAAGAAATATAAGCAAAAGGCTAAATATTATAAGAGAAAAAAAGAAATTGAAGCCATTGCAGCAAAAGCATTAGAATTAAAAAGGAAACTATTCATATTAATTTTGAATAGGATGCGTACATTAGATAAAATGGTTAATGTACTGAAATCACAAAGCAAAAGCAAAAGAGTAGTGAACAGAACAAACTTTTGTAAAGTGTTTTTAGGAAAGTGGATGCATAGTTCAAGTAGTGAACCTTTTTTTAATGAAGAAAGCTATTTTCAAAGTAATAGTTTGCTGCATGCAGTTGACACCAGAGGTCGTTCATACGAAGTAAAAAATGGTTGCATAATGGAGAAGGAGATAATGGTTCCAAGAGATGAGGTACAAGTGATGGCAGATGAGGCAATGGGGAGACTTCCTAAAGCCCCAGTGTACACTTGGAATTGTAGTAGTATTTGCACTGTGCGTCAGGAATCTATTGACAGATTTCGAGAGTTTCTAAGAGAATATAGTAAAAAAAGTGTAAAACAAAAGATTAAGGTGCTTCAAAGTCTGGATCCATGCAGAGTGAGAGAGAATACTGGTTTGCAGGGTCATTCTCTTGCTTGTCTATCTAGAAAAGTGTGCAATAGTGTTTTCCATCATTTTAGGATGCTGGCTGTTCATCATACTGAAATGAGAAAGTTTGTGAGACGGTTGTATTTTGCCAAAAGTCCAGCAATAAAGTTAAATGAATTGAATAGGGCTCTGTTCCGAGGAACGGTATCAGATGTAGAGAAGGTTGTTGATGAAATTCAGTTTTGTTACTTTGGTCCTGAAGAAAACAGTGCAGAGAAGGACACAGTAAATGAGGCAGAAGTGGAAGAGAATGTAGAACCCTCTGTAAGTAACACATTTAATGATCACATAACAAAATTTGCAATAGTCTCTAATGAAAGACCAAATGTTACTTGTATTTGTTGCCGCAGAACTCATTATAGAAAACAAACTAGGAATGTTGATCTCTACAGAAAGAGTGAAAATGAAGATAATTATAAGTGGATGGATTTTGCCACATATATATTTCTTGAAAATTGTTTTGAATTGGGTGAAGATCAGCGTATTTGTAAATACTGCTACAACAAGTTAGAGGAAAATAGAATGCCGACCAGAGCTGTACATAATAATTTAGAATTGGATGCTATTCCTGCTGAACTTTCTGAATTAAATACATATGAGTCTATACTCATTCAATGTGTTCATCCGTTCCAGACCATAGTACGTATGGAGCCCAAAACTGGTAAATTACCTCCTTCAGATTTACTGAGAGGTTTAAAAGGTAGAGTGGTGTATTTGCCCTTGGATTTGAAAAAAAATATGGAAACTATTGATGCGGATACTTTGGAAACTGAACCATTAATTATTCTGGTTAATGGTGTACCTACAAAGAATAAGAAGATTTGGCAGGAGCTGGTAGATGTGCGGAAAGTACAAAGAGCAAATTTGTATTTGAAAAAAAATAACAAATGGTATGAATTAATTTATATAGAAGAAGAAGAAGAAGAAGAAGAAGATTTACAAGGAGACACAGAAACACCAACTGGACAAATTGAAAAAGTGGACAAGTCAAAGGAAGAAGAAATTTATGAACATTTTAGCATACATCCTCTCCATTCGAAAGAAGTTATGGGAGACAATATTGATCTCTTTCAGATGAAGAAAGCAAAAGGAAATCCCGTGAGTGTATGGGAGGAGAGCTTGGAAGCTCGATGTTTTCCCCAGCTGTTTCCTAAAGGAAAAGGAGGACGATACGATGAACGTCCAGAACAGATTCCAGCTTCTGAGTATCGGACTACAAGACTATATGCTGAAGATCCCAGATTTCGACAAAGTATCCCTTATTTGTTCCATCTTTTATTTGAAAGCGACTTGTCTGCACTGTCTTATGCAGTAAATCACATTTTAAAAAGTGGAGTACATTTACAAAATGTGTCTGCTAAGGATTTTATGGAGAAAGTGCAGCACCGAGATGATCATTTGGAAACACAACTGATCAATCTGATGGCTTGTCAGCGTGGGACAAATGAATATTGGTACCGACGCCATGGTGAACTAAAATGCATGTTACGCAACTTAGGAACACCAACATGGTTCCTTACCCTAAGCTGCGCCGAGTACGCTTGGGATGATTTACTGGATTTTCTACGAGAGGCCAATTCAAACATTGAAAACATCGAATACAAGACAGCAGGAGAACTGTGCTCATTGGATCCGGTTAATGTTTGCAGATATTTCAATCATAGATTTGAGGCTATGATGTCCTTCATCTGCAATAAAAAAAATCCACCCCTTGGAGAAGTAGTGGATTTCTTTTGGAGAAAAGAGTACCAGGCAAGAGGTGCTCCTCATATTCATATGCTGCTGTGGATCAAGGATGCCCCAAAGTTTGGAACAGATACTGATGAAGCAGTGTTATCTTACATTGAAGAATATGCAACATGTGCTATACCTAAAAGCACAGAAGAGAACAAGTTAAAGGAGCAAGTTTTACGTTTCCAAAGTCATCGGTGTGGAAAATACTGTCGACGGAAATACAAGAGCAAAGAAAAATACTACACTAAATGTCGATTTGGATTTCCTAGACCTGTTCTTACAAATGGAAGAGTCAACAGTTTTATGTCAGCTGTGAGACATACTATCACAAGAAAATCACCTAAGAATACCTACAACCTTAAAAGAAAAGAAGAATCAAAAAATATAAATGACTACAACCCAGTCATTTTATCCATGTGGAACGCTAACATGGATATACAGTATGTTGCTGACAATTCCATTGCTGTTGCTCGATATGTAACGTCTTACATTACGAAATCAGAAAAAACAGAATTGAAGGAAATGTGGGAAGAGATTTCTCACGAGAAGACTGTCAGTAAGAAGCTGTACAGTTTCAGTTTGAAGATGTTATCGCATCGAGAAATTGGATCCTACGAATGTTCAGATAGGTTATCTTCTGCAAGTCTCTACTCGAAGTCAAGAAGAATAATTTGGGCAAGTTTAGGCCTTGCAGCAATGAGAAATCGGGTACTGAAATCTGTTGGAGAAATTGAATATTTGGCTGAGAATGACCCAGAAAGTACAGACATATTGAAAACAAACATGTTGGACACATATTATCCCAAGAGAAGTCATCATCTGGAGAACATGTGTCTCTATGAAGTGCTGCAGAACTACATTTATTCACGGAAAGCTGCAGAAGACATCAACAGTGGAAAATATAAAGTTGTTGGTGAAGAAGGATGTTTGGTGAAGCAAACCAAAGGAAGTTTGATAAATCACCGGAAGCTGAGTTGCGACACTACCGACAAGAAAGAATTTTACTACTTGGCTCTTTTACAGTTGTTTAAACCATGGCGTACAGAGGATGAACTACTGGGAGAATTCCAGAGCTATGAAGATTCTTTTAATGCTTGCAAAGACAGCATACAATGCAGTACATTCTCAACTTATCTGCAAATGTTAAATGAAGAAATTGAACAGGAAACTACAATTGCAGCAGAAATAGCTAGAGACAGTTCTCAGGACAGCCAAAGTTCAGGAACACACAGTCAAGATCCCCTAGGACAACCAATCGTTGAAAATGAAGCATCAATAGCCATGAATGAAGTGGAAACGGCTATGAATCAAGCTCAAGAAGAATTTATAGACTTAGAAAATTTGGAAAGACAACTGAATCAAGAGCAGCAACAAATTTATGAAGAGATCAAAAACAAAATTGATCACGGATTTCTACATATCAAAAAAGAGTGCTCATGCACATCATTTCATCCAATCAGGATGTATGTAAGCGGACAAGCTGGCACTGGAAAAAGTTTCCTAATTAAAGTCATCAGAAGCTACCTAAAGCAAAAAACGGATTCTACTTTGTCTTGTGTGGTTACTGCTCCAACTGGGTTAGCAGCATATAACATAAAAGGAATCACCTTACATCGTTTGCTAATGTTACCAGTGGAGCATGAGAACAAAATACAATTCAACAAGCTAACTGGAGAAGCATCCTTGGAAGTTTCACGAGTATTGAAGAAGATGCAAGTTCTCATTATTGATGAGGTGAGCATGGTATCAAACTTAATGCTTGCCTTTGTGCATTTAAGAATGCAGCAAATTTTGAAGACAGACTATGACGTGTTATTTGGTGGAAAACACGTCATAGTTTTTGGCGATCTTTTGCAACTTACTCCAGTTAAAGGACAACCAGTGTTTAATACTGTGACACATGAAGACACAAAGAAGTCATTGGGAAGCATTGGAAATACAAATATTTGGTCCTTCTTTGAGTACAAGGAACTTACAACTAATATGAGGCAAGCAAACGATGAAGAATATGGAAGTATTCTGAAAGATATCAGGATTGGACTACTCACAGATGTTGGGAAAAAAGCATTACAGAGTCGGCTGCTACATAATTTATTTCCAAAGGAAGAAATAGTTGCAGAGAAAATATACAAGAATATTGCAGAAAACAAAAGTGTCATCTGCTTAATGCCAACTCTACGTGAATGCTCAATATTTAATGAGGAGCTTTTGAAATTGGAAAAGGAAGACATCAGGAAATTGGAAGCAGTGGACAAAATTGAGGATGGAAGAATTACAGTCACAGTAACAGGCAAACTGAAAAATAAATTGGACTCACTAGAGAAGAACATCTCCAAAACAGCAGGATTAGAAAAAAATCTTTATGTTTGCATGAACTGTAGAGTGTTTTTAAGGAGAAATTTGGATGTTGAGAAAGGCTTAGTGAATGGAGCGATGGGAAGAGTTGTGGGTTTTATTAATTATCAGAAAAAAGAAGGAATTGAATGTTTACAGATAAAATTTGATCAGATAGAGGAAGTTAAAGACATTTGTCGTTGTTCAGTTCGTTTCATGCTTGTGAAAGACTTATATGTACGTAGGAAGCAGTTTCCGTTTTCACTAGCATATGCTGTAACTATCCACAAGTCTCAAGGATTGACTGTAGATTGTGCATTTGTGAACATTGGTTCAACTGTGTTCAAAGAAGGTATGGCATATGTAGCTTTGTCACGAGTCAAAACATTATCAGGTTTATTCATGATAGACTTTGATGACTCAAAAGTTAGTGCTGATACAAACTGTGTAAAGGAGTATAATAGATTAAGAAGAAGCTATGCTCCTCATTTAGGTCAGTATCCTGTGTTGGAGAAACGTGTAGTTTCTCGTAAAAGGAGAAATGAGAATATCTGTAATGAAGATGTAGAGAAGAGGAAAAAAAAGAGGAGTGATGTAATTGCAAGCAAAAAGAATAAGGAAAATGAAGAACAGGTTGTAGGATGTCATTTTGAAAATAGCTCTGGTGTCAACTGCTACGCTAATGTAGTGCTGAATGTTGCATTTTATCTGGAAAGTTTGCAAGAGCAGATAATAGTAAATCAGGGAAAAAGATTCTGTTCAGAGCTCAGTCTCCTTTTTGAAAAGCTGAGTAAAGATAAAACTCAAATAGAAAGTGCTACTGAAATTAGAAAACTTTTAGATGTATGTTCAGGACGAACACAGTTTTCTCAAAATGAACAGCAAGATGCACACGAATTTTTGATGTATTTTCTTCAGGTAGTGGAAGAAGAAGGAGTTCCCATTGACATTTTTTTTGGTCTCTCTTATAAATGGGAACATAGTTGTGATAATTGTTATAATATATGTGGCTCTATTGTTGATAATGAAAGGTTTATTTATTTGACATTGCCAGAGAGTAAAACAGTCACTTTTGCAAAATTAGTTAAAGATGCTAATCATAGCATGAAATGTGGTGAGTGTAATTCTGACATGTTTTCAACATTAATTTTAAGGGAATACGGACAGTATGTAATTTTAATGATGCAACGATGTAGAGCTGATGGATCAAAATTGGATACTTTAATAAAGAAGTTTACAGGACAGCAATTATCAATTTCAGGAAAAACTTTTGTAACTGTTGCAATAATTTTCCATGATGGACCTACTGTTACTTCTGGACATTACACAGTTTATCTAAAATGTGAAAAAGGCTGGACACTGTGTAATGATTCCCAATTGATTTTCAAACAACGTTTGCCTTTTGATTTAGCAAATTCCTATCTAATCTTCCTGAAACCTAAATTTTAGAGAGATTTGGCAAGATCTGGACAAAATAATTTTACCATTTTACTGGATTACCATTGCAATTTTGTAGAAAAAAGATTTTTAAAATTATCATTTGGCCTAAAGGAAAGATAACCAATTGTAATGTGGACTTTTTTAAATTTTAATGCAATTTTCAAAAACCAATAATTTAGAGATAATCGGTAACTTCTGCACATTTTAAATTATGGAATGCTATTGGACTGCCATTGGAAATTTTTTCAAAAATGATTTAAAAAATTACTATTTGGCCATGTGGAAAAGTAAGCAATTCTATTGTGGACTAAATAAATTATTCAAAAAATTTTCGTGAACCAAAATGTTACAGAGAATTGGTGAGATCTGGACAGATTAAACTTTAGAATTTTAATGGTTTTCCCTTGGAAATTTATTCCAGGAAAAAAAAAAAATACTATTTGGCCTAAAGGAAATAAAATCAGATGTATTTTGGAGTTATTTGAGATATAATATTGTGATTATACTTCTGAAACAAACATATCAGACGGTATTTTAAAGAAAAAAGTATTGTTTTTAGATGATATTTTTTTAGAATAATATGCATTTCTGTAATGATAAGTTTAAGTGAGAAGACATTCTGGGCTTTTTTAATACAATCTTTGTGATTGTTAATTTTTTTTGCCCGCTGTAAAATGATGAATGCAATTGCTTTCACAATTAATAGTGAAATGCAATATATTCTGAAAACAGCAAAAATAAGGCAAAAATATTTTTTTGTAAAAAATGTAAATATGTGTATTGTATTATAAAATGGATTAAAAATATTAATACTTTTTTCTTTATTTTCAGATCGATATAGAAAATTTTCGGAAACTACAACCATTTTAAAAACTATTTTTTAAAAAAACAAATGAATAAATATTTTTTTGAGTGAGTATGGTAAGTTAAAAATAAAAATTGTAGTCTCTCAAGGACTTTGTAATGAGATAAATGATTTTTAGTGTTTTTTTTAAAAAAATAAAAAAAAGGTACGCTTACCGTACGCGTACGGTAAAAAAAAAAAAAAAAAAGTTTTTAAAAAAAAAGAAAAAAAAAGATGAAAGATAAGGTTGGCTCTTAAAAGAACCGTTGTGTTCATGCAGGGACAGAGGAAAGAAAGATTGGGAATATTAGACGGTACGACAAGTGTTCTGATCTATTTTACTGTTCACCAGGGAAACACTGGTCTCCCTATAAGTAATTAGATCGTGACAAGTGGCGCACCGTACTTCAACCCTCGCAAACCGAGGGTTAATTTCCAGAGGGCCAGCAAAAGGAGATTCTCCCCCCACAGATGAAGGGCTCACCTGACCTGCAGAAGAAGGAGTCTGCCCTGCAGATGATGGTCCAGGCTGAGCTGCTGTGGATGTACTGGCTCGTCTTTCTGAAGAGTTACCTCCAAAAAGATGACCATGTGTCCTTCTGTGTACTTCCTGGAGGTGTCTCTTCATGGTGTGATTCCCAAAGGAATACTTCCTGTTAGGATTACCTCTAGAAAGTACACGCTTACACAGCTTGCAAGTAACTAAGGGTGCATTCACCTTTTGCTGGCCTTCTGGAAAAGTAAAATACTCCCAAACGTAAGAAGGCTTTACTTTCCTCGCTCTCTGCCTCAAGACAGTGCTGCTGGTGCTAGCCTCACTCTCAGAAGAGCTCTGCTGTTCTGCCATCGTATCCCAAAGACAAACCAGCTCCTTCTCCCAAGGGATCACAAGCAGAAATGAGGGGAATGGGTGTGGTATAGGAGAGTTCTAGAACTGAAAATAGTTTCAACCAATCAAAAGTTGTGTTTCATGATCACATGACCAACCGTACGCTTACGGTACGCTTACGGTACGCTTACGGCAAAAAGTACGCGTGCGCGTAAAAAAGACACGCGCTTGCGCGCATGCGCATAACAGTCACTCCCCGGCACTTCCGCGTAACGTGCGCGTGTTGCGTAAGCGCGCACGCGTCCCACGCGCAGTACGCGCGGCTACGCAAAGTACGTAACTATGCGCAAGCAGCGTAGATAGATTACGGACGTTGCGTAAACCGTACGCTTACCGTGAGCTTACGGTACGCGTACTATAAAAAAAAAATAAAAAAATAAAAAAAAATCTGGAAATACATTTTACATGTTTATTTTAAAAAATATATATAAAAAAAATATTTAAGGATTTTAAAAATTTAAGCATAGTCTTTATAAAAGATAAGAAAATTAAATTAAAAATATGTTTGAAAAAAATGAAGAATAAAAGAAAAAAATAGCATTTAAAAAACCTTGCAAATTCACTGAAAAAACCATGGGTTTCACACACGTTATAGTTAGGAATTAGCATTTAAAAAACCTTGAAAATTCACTGAAAAAACCATGGGTTTCACACACGTTATAGTTAGGAATTAGCATTTAAAAAACCTTAGAAATTCACTGAAAAAACCATAGGTTTCACACACGTTATAGTTAGGAATTAGCATTTAAAAAACCTTAGAAATTCAGTGAAAAAACCATAGGTTTCACACATGTTATAGTTAGCTGGACATTTTACTCGTAAAAAACCAATGAAATTGCCCCGTTATAGTTAGTTCAGCTAACTATAACTCGCGCGCCCGCAATGCACTGCTGATGACGTCACATATTACATCACTCATGACATGGTCAGTGACATCACTCATGACATCACTGATGACATCTCAAATGACATCACTGATGACATCACTGATGACATCATCCTTGTGATAGAGTGGCAGACCTCCTCTCACCTTAATATAAGCTTTGATACACACATTCAAAAATAGAGACTAAAAATTTCAAAACAATGGACATACCAATACCAGTTACAACAACCTCTTCAGTAATTCTAAGATCCACATACACATCCACTCATTCACCAACAGTCCTATACAGTCACTCATACATGTACTCACTCATCATATGTACTCATACACCTATACATCCTGTTACACAATGCCACTCATCCATAGAGTTACTCACACACATAGTCACTCATGCTAATAAAGAATCAAACATACATTCACCTGCATATACAGTTATACACACACCACCACACTTACTTCTACGGAAACTTACACATACTTAGTCTTTTAAACAATCACTTATAGAAACACATACTTATTCATACAGGAACTCTTTCAATCTCTCCCTCTCACATATACTCACATATATACACCAATAGTCACATATACTAGTTTAAAACATATGTAGTTACTCCTGAAGACACTATTGAGACAGTCATTCACTCACTAACACACCCATACACACACTCATCCACCCATACAGTCCTGCACACATGCTGTCTTCAACACATACAAACAGTGAGTCACTCATTCATGCACCTATGCACTACGTAATACCCCCCACCGAACCATACAGACACTCAGACTGATACTCAAAAAAACAACTAATAACCTATATAGACACCCATGTAGCTACTCACCAACCCATGCAGCCACTTATACACAAAGTGAGAGATACACTTAATCAGTCAGTTACACAATCAATTTTTCAAAAACAAATCATCCATTTAGACACTTATATACCCATTTATTCTTCCATCGACCTTGAGATATACATATATAAAACATATTTAATTTTCAGAAAAACACACATTCACTGGATGATGTCATCAGTGAGGTCATCAGTGATGTCATTTGAGATGTCATCAGTGATGTCATGAGTGATGTCACTGACCATGTCATGAGTGATGTAATATGTGACGTCATCAGCAGTGCATTGCGGGCGCGCGAGTTATAGTTAGCTGAACTAACTATAACGGGGCAATTTCATTGGTTTTTTACGAGTAAAATGTCCAGCTAACTATAACATGTGTGAAACCTATGGTTTTTTCACTGAATATATATATATTCACCGAAAAAACCATAGGTTTCAGGGACGTTATAGTTAGTTGGACATTTCTCTCGTACAAAACCTTAGAAATTCCCCTGTATTAGTTAGTTCAGCTAACTACAACTCGCGCACCTGCAATGCACTGCTGATGACGTCACATATTACATCATTCCTGACATGGTCAGTGACATCACTGATGACATCAGTGATGACATCTCAAATTACATCACTGATGACATCAATGATGACATAATTCACGTGAAAATCTGATGCACCTCCTCACACCCTAATATAACCTTTGATACACTCACTGTAAAATACAGACTACCATATTCGAAACCATCGACACACCAATACCAGTTACTGCATAAGCACTCACTGATTCCTAGGTCTACACACACATCCACTCATTCACCCATACAATCACTCATACATGCAGTCACTCAACAATACAACACTATCTAAAGCACTCATACACCTATACAGACACTCACACACCAGCACTCATCCAGAGTTACCCACACACCTAGTCAGTCATGCAAAGAATCAATCACACTTCCATTTACTGACCTCTACAGTTATACACACACCACATCCCTTATTCAAATAGAAACAAACACATACTTACTCTCTTATACAATCACTGATTGCAGAGAGGTGGTCGAGGCCACGCCCCTTTTTAAACCTCTCTGCAATGCAACTCTGTGGCACTTACTGGAGGTATCTGGTGGGCTAGTTGGCCCCCAGGGACCCTCAGGATTCTAGGGGACTTAATCCCCCAACTTAAAACACGCCACTGGGCGTGTTTGCACACATGTCTCATCAGGCCCCGCCCCCTCCCTTCACCACTGTGCAAACATGCCCGTGGCGCGTTTTAAGTTGGGGAATTAAGTCCCCTTGAATCCTGAGGGTCCCTGGGGTCCAACTAGCCTACCACATACCTCCAGTAAGTGCCACAGAGCTGCGTTGCAGAGAGGTGTAAAAAGGGTCGTGGCCTCGGACCACCTCTCTGCAACACAGCCCTGTGGCGCTTACTGGAGGTACCTGGTGGGCTAGTTGGCCCCCAGGGACCCTCAGTATTCAAGGGGAATGAATTCCCCAACTTAAAACATACCATGGAGTGCGTTTGCAGAGTGGTGCAGGGTGGGGGCGGGGCCTCCGGTGCGATGCAGGCTTTTTTTTTTTTTTTTAGAAGTAGGGCTGTGTGGCCCCCTTCTTTTAATATTTTTGGGGCCCTGCGGACCCCATTCCCCAGGGCCTAACACCTTTTAAAAAAAAAAAAAAAGGAGGGTTGCCACGTGCTCCCCTCCAGAGGCCAATTATGGCCCCGGGGACCCCATCCCCCGGTGCCTGGCCACCCTCTTTATTTGTTTATTTATTTTTTATTGTTGGGAGGGGGGCCGCGTGGCCCCCTCCTCAGGCCAATTATGGTACTGGGGACCCCAATCCCCAGGACCTGGCCTCTCCATTGGGGACTGTGGGGGGAGTCCCAATGCCCCCACAGTCCCACTGGCTCCCCGCCTCCTGCGGGAGCCGGCATTGCTTTTCCACAAGGGTAGCTGCTGACATGCAGGTCCTCTTGTGGAAAAGCAATCCTGCTTTGCTTCATTGAAGCGAGAGAAGGTTTCCCTACTCTCGCTTCAATGAAGCAAAGCAGAGTTTGCTATGGTAGGGCGGGAGCTGCACGGCTCCCGCCCTCCCATAGCAAACAGCAGTGTCCCGGGGTGGGCACCCCAGGACACTGCAGGAGCCAGCCTAGGTGGGTGGCGGTCCCCATGGCCATGAAGGGCTCCAGGAGTGGGGGCGCGCGGCCCCCCTCCCTACCAGTGCAAAGCCCCGGGGAGGTGATGGTCCCCCTGGATCAGAGGTCCCTAACCGACCCCCGCATTTCCATATTTAGTGCCCTAGGGAGGTGGTGGTCCCCAGGGCGTGTGGGGGGCTCAAGCTCCCCACACAGGTTGTTTTCTTAAAAAAATAGACCCCTGGGGAGGTGGTGGTCCCCGGGGCAGTGTGGGGTGGATTGGGACCCCCATGCAATTTTTTCACTGACCCGGGGAGGTGGCGGTCCCCGGGGCTATGGGTGCCCCCGCAGGCCCCTGCTAATTAATTGGCAGTGCCCCCGGGACCTGACCTACCCTGGGGCTTTTTGAAAATGAAGCGTGGGAGCCCGCACTTTGTTTTTTTAAAATAATTTCAGCGACATTCACGACCCCAACGCGATTTCCGGCGAAATTATTTGAAAAATGCTATTATAACTCAAAACTCTTTTACTTCCCCTGCAGGCTTTACACTTTCCACATGGAAAATTATAACTCAAAAATAATCATGAAAATTTATGTACAGCCCTACACAGAGTTGATGCCCTTAAGAGGGACCAACTATTGCAAGAAAAAGAGAAAGGTACTGATAATGTTAATGAAAATAAGGTTAAATTTAGACTCATTACCACGTTCTCTGAGAATGCGGGGGACTTTAAAAGAATTCTGCAGAAAAATTATCATACCTTTCTGACAGACACTATTATAAGTAATGATCTGCCATCAAATCCATTGGTTACATTCAGAAAGGCCAATTCGTTGAAAAACACTCTGGTACATAGTCATCGGATCACAGAGATACCTAGATCTGTATTTAGTCCTCTGCAGGGCTTTTTTCCATGTGGAAAGTGTAAGGCCTGCAGGGGAAGTAAAAGAGTTTTGAGTTATAATATTCCTTCAGTAAAGGATGCCAAGAAAATCAGAAAATTTCTTATCTGTACCACACCATACACAGTCTATTGCTTGATTTGTTCGTGCGGCCTTAGATATATTGGCAGCACGATACACCCAACTAAAATTAGAATTTTAGAGCATATGAGGGCCATCACTAATTGAGATGAAGCATACCCAGTTGCCCGACATTTTAACAAGGAACATCAGCGCAACAGGGACCTCCTGAATTATTTCTGTGTTGATCACATACCAACGAATACTCGGGGAGGAGATAAAGTTCTGAAGCTTAGGCGATTAGAGTCACGCTATATCATCGATCTCCAGACTAAGGCCCCTTTAGGATTGAATAGTAGTGAGGAACTGGTGATCCATTTGGGAGATTAGTAAATGTGATGACAGCTATACACTGAGTAATTGAGTGTGTATACTCTTTTTGTCACATTGATCAGACAATTGTATATAATGCATTATCTTCTTCATTTTTCTTTTTCTTTTTCCATCTTCTTCTCTTTCTTTGTTTCTAGCCTTGTCTCTTTTGTATGACCTTTTTCACATACTGAATTCTCCTTAGTAACTTTTTAGAAAGAATTTGATGAAATTACTAGATGGTGTTGGAAATTTGGTTCTGCTTTGCCCATCACCAATATATATTTAAAAGGAACCATTTGTTGTGGCAACTGTGATGCTTCACAGGAGGCTTCTTGGGATTGATTTTAACTCGGATGCCCATTCAGGGCGTGATTGGAGGATAGACCTTAGTTGTGGTCATATGACCGTAAGATATGTGAGCGCCCATTCAGGGCATGATTGTTATGAAAGATAACATTGGGTAATCTGTATTGACAGGTTCACGGTTTATACCACGTTATGTAACGGGTTCAGTTTTATCATGATTTTGGGTGTGAGAATTGTCTTACAACAATATCATACGATATGTTTTATTCGCTAAATAATCTTCATGCTCATACTGTCTTAATATTCATCAATTGTGATAAGATGTATAACTTGCAACCGAAGGTGAATAGTACAAAATGGCGCCGATGTTTACGGCAGATGCCGATGAGTTTGATTAAGGATTAGTCCTTTTCCAGTGTTGCCACATGGATGTGTAATGTTTAAAATTGGTGGCGTCAGGCGTTTCATGGCAAACATCGACAAAGGCAGTTAGCCGAAATGCGTCTGTGCCTAAGGTTCTGTAATAAAGCCTTTGAACCTGCCCCTGTGAGTGCTGTTGTCCTTGGGAGGGACTTTTCGCAGAGGAGTGTGAAGCAGAATATATATATATATACATATATACATATATATATTCACTGAAAAAACCATAGGTTTCACACATGTTATAGTTAGGAATTAGCATTTAAAAAACCTTGCAAATTCAGTGAAAAAACCATAGGTTTCACACACGTTATAGTTAGCTGGACATTTCACTCGTAAAAAAACAACGAAATTTCCCCGTTATAGTTAGTTAAGCTAACTATAACTCGCGCGCCCGCAATGCACTGCTGATGACGTCACATATTACATCACTCATGACATGGTCAGTGACATCACTCATGACATCACTGATGACATCTCAAATGATATCACTGATGACATCACAGAGCCAACCTTACCTCTCAACTTTTTTTTATTTTTTCTTTAAAACTTTTTTTTTTTTTTTTTTTACCGTACGCGTACGGTAAGCGTATTTTTTTTTTTTTTAAAAACACTAAAAATCAATTACCACATCTCAAGATCCTTGAGGAATTAATAACTAAATACTAAAAATCTTTTTGAGATAAAGTGGAAGAAAGAGACCTTCTAATTTCTCAGTTACCTGACCCACCCAACAATTTAATTTTTAATTAAAATGTAATTGAAATTACTTGAAAAAATGGTTGGTTTTTTTGAAAATTTTCTTTCACAATCTGAAAAAAAAGAAAAAAGTATTAATATTTAATAAATCAATATGTAACACAGTACACGTATTTACATATTTTTAAAAAAAAAATGTTTCCTTTTTTTTGCTGTTTTCAGAATATATTGCATTTCACTATAAATTGTGAAAGCAATTGCATTCATCATTTAACAGCGGGCAAAAAAAAAATAACAATCTCAAAGATTGTTTTAAAAAAGCCCACAATCTCTTTTTACTTAAACATAACATTATAGAAATGCATAATATTCTAAAAAAATATCATCTAATATCAATACTTATTTCTTTAAAATACCGTCTGACATTTTTGTTTCAGAAGTATAATCACAAAAATATATCTCAAATAACTCCACAATACATCTGGTTCCATTTCCTTTAGGCCAAATAGTAATTTAAAAATTCTTTTTTGATTAAATTTCCAATGGTAATCCAATAAAATTCTAAAGTTTAAATTGTACAGATCTCACCGATTCTCTGTAACATTTTGGTTTCCAAAAGATTAATTAATAATTAAATGAGTCCACAATAGAATTGTTTACCTTTCCTCATGGCCAAATAGTAATTTTAAAAATCTTTTTTGAATAAATTTCAAATGGCAATCCAATAACATTCCAAAATTTAAATTGTGCAGATGTTACCGATTTTGTCTAAATTTTTGGTTTTCCATAGTTTCATTAAAAATTTAAAAAGTCCACATTACAATTGGTTACCTTTCCATTAGGCCAAATGATAATTTGAAAAATCATTTTTTTTGAAAATTCCAATGGTAATCCAATAAAATGGTAAAATTGTTTTGTACAGATCTTGCCAAGTCTCTCTAAAATTTAGGTTTCAGGAAGATTAGATAGGAATTTGCTAAATCAAAAGGCAAACGTTGCTTGAAAATCAATTGGGAATCATTACACAGTGTCCAGCCTTTTTCACATTTAAGATAAACTGTGTAATGTCCAGAAGTAACAGTAGGTCCTTCATGGAAAATTATTGCAACTGTTACAAAAGTTTTTCCTGAAATTGATAACTGCTGTCCGGTAAACTTCTTTATTAAAGTATCCAATTTTGAACCATCAGCTTTACATCGTTGCATCATTAAAATTACATATTGTCTGTATTCCTTTAAAATTAACGTTGAAAACATTTCAGATTGACACTCACCGCATTCCATGTTATGATTAGCATCTTTAACTAATTTAGCAAAAGTGACTGTTTTACTCTCTGGCAATGTTAAATAAATAAACCTTTCAGAATCAACATTAGAGCCACATGTATTGTAACAGTTTTCACAACTATGTTCCCATTTATAAGAGACACCAAACTTATTTTCAATGGGAACCCCTTCTTCTTCCAGTACCTGAAGAAAAAACATCAAGAATTCCTGTGCGTCTTGCTGTACGTTTTGAGAAAACTGTGTTCGTCCTGAACATACATCTAAAAGTTTTCTAATTTCAGTAGCACTTTCTATTTGAGTTTTATCATTACTCAGCTTTTGAAAAAGGAGACTCAACTCAGAACAGAATCTTTTTCTCTGATTTACTATTATCTGCTCTTGCACACTTTCCAGATAAAATGCAACATTCAGTACTACATTAGCGTAGCAGTTGACACCAGAGCTATTTTCAAAATGACATCCTACAACCTCTTCTTCATTTTCCTTTTTCTTTTTGCTTGCAATTACATCACTCCTCTTTTTTTTCCTCCTCTCTACATCTTCATTACAGATATTCTCATTTCTCCTTTTACGAGAAACTACACGTTTCTCCAACACAGGATACTGACCTAAATGAGGAGCATAGGTTCTTCTTAATCTATTATACTCCTTTACAAAGTTTGTATCAGCACTAACTTTTGAGTCATCAAAGTCTATCATGAATAAACCAGATAATGTTTTCACTTGTGACAAAGCTACATAAGCCATACCTTCTTTGAACACAGTTGAACCAATGTTCACAAAAGCACAATCTACAGTCAATCCTTGAGACTTGTGAATAGTTACAGCATATGCTAGAGAAAACGGAAACTGCTTCCTACGTACATATAAGTCTTTCACAAGCATGAAACGAACTGAACAACGACAAATGTCTTTAACTTCTTCTATCTGATCAAATTTTATTTTTAAACATTCAATTCCATCTTTTTTCTGATAATTATTAAAACCCACAACTCTTCCCATAGCTCCATTAACTAAACCTTTTTCAACATCCAAATTTCTCCTTAAAAATACTCTACAGTTCATGCAAACATATAGATTTTTTTCTAATCCAGCTGTTTTGGAAATGTTCTTCTCTAGTGAATCCAATGTATTTTTCAGTGTGCCTGTTAATGTGATAGTAATTCTTCCATCCTTAATTTTGTCCACTGCTTTCAATTTCCTGATATCTTCCTTTTCCAATTTTAAAAGCCCCTCATTGAATATTGAGCATTCACGTAGAGTTGGCATTAAGCAGATGACACTTTTCTTTTCTGCAATGTTCTTGTATATCTTCTCTGCAACTATTTCTTCCTTTGGAAATAAGTTATGTAGCAGCCGACTCTGTAATGCTTTTTTGCCAACTTCTGTGAGTAGTCCAATTCTGATATCTTTCAGAATACTTCCATATTCTTCATCGTTTGCTTGCCTCATATTAGTAGTAAGTTCCTTGTACTCAAAGAAGGACCAAATATTTGCATTACCGATGCTTCCCAATGACTTCTTTGTGTCTTCATGTGTCACAGTATTAAACACTGGTTGTCCTTTAACTGGAGTAAGTTGTAGAAGATCCCCAAAAACAATGACATGTTTTCCACCAAATAACACGTCATAGTCTGTCCTTAGAATTTGCTGCATTCTTAAATGCACAAAGGCAAGCATTAAGTTTGATACCATGCTCACCTCATCAATAATGAGAACTTGCATCTTCTTCAATACTCTTGAAACTTCCAAGCATGCTTCTCCAGTTAACTTGTTGTATTGTATTTTGTTCTCATGCTCCACTGGTAACTTTAGCAAACGATGTAAGGTGATTCCTTTTATGTTATATGCTGCTAACCCAGTTGGAGCAGTAACCACACAAGACAAAGTAGAATCCGTTTTTTGCTGTAGGTAGCTTCTGATTACTTTTATTAGGAAACTTTTTCCAGTTCCAGCTTGTCCGCTTACATACATCCTGATTGGATGAAATGATGTGCATGAGCACTCTTTTTTTTCATGTAAAAATCCGTGATCAATTTTGCTTTTGATCTCTTCATAAATTTGTTGCTGCTCTTCATTCAGTTGTCTTTCCAAATTTTGTAAGTCTAAAAATTCTTCTTGAGCTTGATTCATAGCCGTTTCCACTTCATTCATGGCTATTGATGCTTCATTTTCAACGATTGGTTGTCCTAGGGGATCTTGACTGAGTGTTCCTGAACTTTGGCTGTCTTGAGAATTGTCTCTAGCTACTTCAGCTGCAATTGTAGTTTCCTGTTCAATTTCTTCATTTAACATTTGCAGATAAGTTGAGAATGTACTGCATTGTATGCTGTCTTTGCAAGCATTAAAAGAATCTTCATAGCTTTGAAATTCTCCCAGTAGTTCATCCTCTGTACGCCATGGTTTAAACAGCTGTAAAAGAGCCAAGTAGTAAAATTCCTTTTTGTCAGTAGTGTTGCAACTCAGCTTCCTGTGATTTATCAAACTTCCTTTTGTTTGCTTCACCAAACATCCTTCCTCACCAATGACTTTATATTTTCCATTGTTGATGTCTTCTGCGGCTTTCCGTGAATAAATGTAGTTCTGCAGCACTTCATAGAGACACATGTTCTCCAGATGATGACTTCTTTTTGGATAATATGTGTCCAACATGTTTGATTTCAAAATATCTGTACTTTCTGGGTCATTCTCGGCCAAATATTCAATTTCTCCAACAGATTTCAGTACCCGATTTCTCATTGCTGCAAGGCCTAAACTTGCCCAAATTATTCTTCTTGATTTCGAGTAGAGACTTGCAGAAGATAACCTATCTGAACATTCGTAGGATCCAATTTCTCGATGCGATAACATCTTTAAACTGAAACTGTACAGCTTCTTACTGACAGTCTTCTCGTGAGAAATCTCTTCCCACATTTCTTTCAATTCAGTTTTTTCAGATTTAGTAATGTAAGACGTTACATATCGAGCAACAGCAATGGAATTGTCAGCTACATACTGTATATCCATGTTAGCATTCCACATGGATAAAATGACTGGGTTGTAGTCATTTATATTTTTTGATTCTTCTTTTCTTTTTAGGTTGTAGGTATTCTTAGGTGATTTTCTTGTGATAGTATGTCTCACAGATGACATAAAACTGTTTACTCTTCCATTTGAAAGAACAGGTCTAGGAAATCCAAATCGACATTTAGTGTAGTATTTATCTTTGCTCTTGTATTTCCGTCGACAGTATTTTCCACACCGATGACTTTGGAAACGTGAAACTTGCTCCTTTAACTTTTTCTCTTCTGTGCTTTTTGGTATAGCACATGTTGCATATTCCACTACTTCTACTAGAGGTGGATTTTTTTTATTGCAGATGAAGGACATCATAGCCTCAAATCTATGATTGAAATATCTGCAAACATTAACTGGATCCAATGAGCACAGTTCTCCTGCTGTCTTGTATTCGATGTTTTTAATGTTTGAATTTGCCTCTCGTAGAAAATCCAGTAAATCATCCCAAGCGTACTCAGCACAGCTTAGGGTAAGGAACCATGTTGGTGTTCCTAAATTCCGTAACATGCATTTTAATTCACCATGGCGTCGGTACCAATATTCATTTGTCCCACGCTGACAAGCCATCAGATTGATCAGTTGTGTTTCCAAATGATCATCTCGGTGCTGCACTTTCTCCATAAAATCCTTAGCAGACACATTTTGTAAATGTACTCCACTTTTTTAAAATGTGATTTACTGCATAAGATAGTGCAGACAAGTCGCTTTCAAATAAAAGATGGAACAAATAAGGAATACTTTGTCGAAATCTGGGATCTTCAGCATATAGTCTTGTAGTCCGATACTCAGAAGCTGGAATCTGTTCTGGACGTTCATCGTATCGTCCTCCTTTTCCTTTAGGAAACAGCTGGGGAAAACATCGAGCTTCCAAGCTCTCCTCCCATACACTCACGGGAGTTCCTTTTGCTTTCTTCATCTGAAAGAGATCAATATTGTCTCCCATAACTTCTTTTGAATGTAGAGGATGTATGCTAAAATGTTCATAAATTTCTTCTTCCTTTGACTTGTCCACTTTTTCAATTTGTCCAGTTGGTGTTTCTGTGTCTTCTTGTAAATCTTCTTCTTCTTCTTCTATATAAATTGATTCATACCATTTGTTATTCCTTTTCAAATACAAATTTGCTCTTTGTACTCTCCGTACATCTACCAGCTCCTGCCAAATCTTCTTATTCTTTGTAGGTACACCATTAACCAGAATAACTAATGGTTCAGTTTCCAAAGTATCTGCATCAATAGTTTCCATATTTTTTTTCAAATCCAAGGGCAAATACACCACTCTACCTTTTAAACCTCTCAGTAAATCTGAAGGAGGTAATTTACCAGTTTTGGGCTCCATACGTTCTATGGTCTGGAACGGATGAACACATTGAATAAGTATAGACTCATATGTATTTAATTCAGAAAGTTCGGCAGGAATAACTTCCAATTCTAAATTATTATGTACAGCTCTGGTTGGCATTCTATTTTCCTCTAACTTGTTGTAACAGTATTTACAAATACTGATCTTCACCCAATTCAAAACAATTTTCAAGAAATATATATGTGGCAAAATCCTTCCACTTATAATTATCTTCATTTTCACTCTTTCTGTAGAGATCAACATTCCTAGTTTGTTTTCTATAATGAGTTCTGCGGCAACAAATACAAGTTATATTTGGTCTTTCATTAGAGATTATTGCAAATTTTGTTATGTGATCATTAAATGTTTTACTTACAGAGGGTTCTACATTCTCTTCCACTTCTTCCTCATTTACTGTGTCCTTTTCTGCACTGTCTTGTTCAGGACCAAAGTAACAAAACTGAATTTCATCAATAACCTTCTCTACATCTGATACCGATCCACGGAACAGAGCCCTATTCAATTCATCTAACTTTATTGCTGGACTTTTAGCAAAATACAACCGTCTCACAAACTTTCTCATTTCAGTATGATGAACAGCCAGCATCCTAAAATGATGGAAAACACTATTACACACTTTTCTAGATAGACAAGCCAGAGAATGACCCTGCAAACCAGTATTCTCTCTCACTCTGCATGGATCTAGACTTTGAAGCACCTTAATCTTCTGTTTTACACTTTTTTTACTATATTCTCTTAGAAACTCACGAAATTTATCAATAGATTCCTGACGCACAGTGCAAATACTACTACAATTCCAAGTGTACACTGGGGCTTTAGGACGTCTCCCCATAGCCTCATCCGCCATCACTTGTACCTCATCTCTTGGAACCATTATCTCCTTCTCCATTATGCAACCATTTTTCACTTCATAAGCACGACCTCTGGTGTCAACTGCATACAGCAAACTATTACTTTGAAAATAACTCTCTTCATTAAAAAAAGGTTCAGTACTTGAACTATGCATCCATTCTCCTAAAAACACTTTACAAAAGTTTGTTCTTTTCACTACTCTTTTCCTTTTGCTTTGTGATTTCAGTACATTAACCATTTTATCTAATGTACGCATCCTATTCAAAATTAAAATGAATAGTTTCCTTTTTAATTCTAATGCCTTTGCTGCAATGGCTTCAATTTCTTTTTTTCTCCTGTAATATTTTGCCTTTTTCTTATATTTCTTCACATCCTTTATCAAATTGGACATAACTCTTCTCTGAAACATTTTTCTACGTATCTCTTTAAACGCTGTTTTTCTGTTTAAGTTAATCTTTGTTATTGCAGAAGGTATATTTGCATTAACTAAATTCTCAATTTTTTCCTGTTCTTTTCTATTGAAAACATTCTTTCCAGTACAGACATTTTGTACATTTTTCCTTTTTTTGAAGATGTTCTTTAAAAAATCTTTTGTCTGCTTACCAGAAGACTTTCTCTTTTTCCCAACATGAGCATCTCCAACTAACTTAGGTCCTCCAGTTGTCTTCAAATATAGTTTTTTTTGTGGTTTTCCCTTACTCTGGATTTTGTAGGCATCTTAAATTTTGTTCACTGCTCTTCAGCAATACCTGAAAAAAACTTAAAAAAAATTCCTTTTTTATATTTAAATATATTACTACATTTTTTATGATCCTTTCAAATCTTAAAATACTAAGTACCCCTTTCCTAGAAGTGAAAATCACAATAACACATTCACAAATTAAATATCTAAAAACAATTCCTGTGTGCACACAGAGTCATGCTTTCAAATTAGGCAGAAAACGGAATTTCTTTGCCAATTGGAAAGCACACATTCTACTACTTTTTTGGCAAGTAATAAGTACTTTTACAGTCTGACACATTTTGAATCCACTTTTCAGATTCTTAAAAAAGCACATGTCCAAACTGCTTTTTGAGACCAGCACCATGTGTAACCTGGGTGACTGACTACACTCCAGCAAGGGCAACCAGCCTTAGTGATGCTGAATGTATTTGCATTACTGACTGCAATCTAAAACCCCACTCGGTTGTGAATACTGTGCATGATTCCACAGGATAAGCAACAGGCTGTGTGCTAAGAGTCTGCTTCTGCACAAAAAAATAGCTCCCCCTTTACATCTAATGCAAATGTAAAATCACCAGAGCAATACGCAATAAATCTCTGCCTGTAATTCCTCTTTGCACACAGAGTAATGTTTTCATATTAGTCTGAAAACGTAATTTCTTTGCCAATTTGAAACCACACTTACTACTCTTTTTTTTGGCAAGTGATAAGTACTTTTACAGTCTGACACATTATGAATCCACTTTTTAGATTCTTAAAAAAGCACATGTCCAAACAGCATTTTCAGACCAGCAACATGTGTAACCTGGGTGACTGAGTACACTCCAGCAAGGGCAACCAGCCTTAGTGAAGCTGAATGTATTTGCATTACTGACTGCAACCTCAAACCCCACTCGGTTGTGAATACTGTGCATGATTCCACAGGATAAGCAGCTGGTTGTGTGCTAAGAGTCTGCTTTTGCATAAAAAAATAACACCCCCTTTCCATCTAATGCAAATGTAAAATGACCAGAGCAATACCAAACAGCTTTCTGAGACCAGCAACATGTGTAACCTGGGTGACTGACTACACTCCAGCAAGGGCAACCAGCATTAGTGATGCTGAATGTATTTGCATTACTAAGTGCAACCTCAAACCCCACTCGGTTGTGAATACTGTGCATGATTCCACAGGATAAGCAGCTGGGTGTGTGCTAAAAGTCTGCTTCTGCATAAAAAAATAGCTCCCCCTTTACATCTAATGCAAATGTTAAATCACCAGAGCATAACGCAATAAATCTCTGCCTGTAATTCCTCTTTGCACACAGAGTCATGTTTTCATATTAGTCTGAAAACGTAATTTCTTTGCCAATTTGAAACCACACTTACTACTCTTTTTTTTGGCAAGTAATAAATACTTTTACAGTCTGACACATTTTAAATCCACTTTTCAGATTCTTAAAAAAGCACATGTCCAAACTGCTTTTTCAGACCAGCAACATGTGTAACCTGGATGACTGACTACACTCCAGCAAGGGCAACCAGCCTTAGTGATGCTGAATGTATTTGCATTACTAAGTACAACCTCAAACCCCACTTGGTTGTGAATACTGTGCATGATTCCACAGGATAAGCAGCTGGGTGTGTGCTAAGCTTCTGCATAAAAAAATGCTCCCCCTTTACATCTAATGCAAATGTAAAATCACCAGAGCAATACGCAATAAATCTCTGCCTGTAATTCCTATTTGCACACAGTCATGTTTTCATATTAGTCTGAAAACGTAATTTCTTTGCCAATTTGAAACCACACTTACTACTCTTTTTTTTGGCAAGTGATAAATACTTTTACAGTCTGACACATTTTAAATCCACTTTTCAGATTCTTAAAAAAGCACATGTCCAAACAACATTTTCAGACCAGCAACATGTGTAACCTGGGTGACTGAGTACACTCCAGCAAGGGCAACCAGCCTTAGTGATGCTGAATGTATTTGCATTACTGACTGCAACCTCAAACCCCACTCGGTTGTGAATACTGTGCATGATTCCACAGAATAAGCAGCTGGCTGTGTGCTAAGAGTCTGCTTCTGCCCAAAAAAATAGCTCCCCCTTTACATCTAATGCAAATGTAAAATCACCAGAGCAATACGCAATAAATCTCTGCCTGTAATTCCTATTTGCACACAGAGTCATGTTTTCATATTAGTCACAAAACGAAATTTCTTTGCCAATTTGAAAGCACACTTACTACTCTTTTTTTGGCAAGTGATAAGTACATTTACAGACTGACACATTATGAATCCACTTTTCAGATTCTTAAAAAAGCACATGTCCAAACAACATTTTCAGACCAGCAACATGTGTAACCTGGGTGACTGACTACACTCCAGCAAGGGCAACCAGCCTTAGTGATGCTGAATGTATTTGCATTACTGACTGAAACCTCAAACCCCACTCGGTTGTGAATACTATGCATGATTCCACAGGATATGCAGCTGGCTGTGTGCTAAGAGTCTGCTTCTGCAGAAAAAAATACCTCCCCCTTTCCATCTAATGCAAATGTAAAATCACCAGAGCAATACCAAACAGCTTTCTGAGACCAACAACATGTGTAGCCTGGGTGACTGACTACACTCCAGCAAGGGCAACCAGCCTTACTGATGCTGAATGTATTTGCATTACTGAGTGCAACCTCAAACCCTAAAAGTATTCCTTATTTATACCAGTACACCTTAATTTATGGTGAAAACATAGTCCATATTATTTTACATGTTCCTCACATTTAAATTTCTCCCAAAACAGAAAATGATAAACACAACTTGAACAAAACGAATTCCAATTCTATTATTCATTTCTTAATTTACCATATACATCCCCTCTCAAACTCTAAACTCACCTTTAAAATTAGTTAGCTGTGAAAGAAATGTGGCACTCAAACAGCAGATTATCAGAGCCAGGATCTCTGTTCTGTACACCTCTCTCCTCTCAGCAGAACCAGATAATGGCAAAATTTCCCTCTCTTTTTCCACACATATACATGTTAGTTTCAAATCTCAGTGCTTCCCCCTTTTTTTCAAATGTAATCACACATTTCTATTGGTTGAAAACCAACCCTTTTCCAAAAGTACCCTTCCCCCAACTTGACTTCTGCCTAGTACCCTTCCCCCAACTTGACTTCTGCCTGCTACCATAGCAACAGCTCTTGAAACACTGCTGTGTAGAGTTAGGTCAGAAGTTCACCAAACAATGTTTTATTTCCAACGAGCAGGAGTGCTTGACTTTTCAAACCTAACAGCAAATCCATAGTACTGTTCTTTGGTAACACATTTTTCTGTACCAATACAAAACATGCTTCTATAAATTTACACATACAGCCTAGTTTTTTTTGTAGAATGGTATGAAACAGCCAATCAGTTCTTTTAAAAAAAAAAAATATGTATGCCTCCATTTCCAAACTGTCTTTCATTTCTTTTTACCATTCTACTGAATTACACCTCCTGAGTGCATCCAGTTCTCCTTTGAAGATGTTCACAGTGTGGATTGTAGGGCACAGCTATGTCTTCTGGAGTGAAAAGTATGCAGAGAAAACAGGTATGGTGAGAGACCTTGCTTTGCCAAATGTAGACATTAAATGGATTGGTCAGAGAGGGTTAAAGTGGCACCAATTGATGCCATTGGTGAAATCCTTCATGCAAATCCAACACCCGGACCTCATAATAGTGCACTGTGGTGGCAATGACCTAGGCACTTTGACTGGGGTGGGTCTGGAAATGCTTATGAAGGAGACCTTTGCACAACTGTTTTCACTTTTCCCTAAAACTGCCTTTGTGTTTTCTAACATATGCCAAAGGCAAAAATGGAACTGGTCCAATCATTTCTGTCCACAGATTGACAAAGCAAGAAAGCACGTCAACAAATCTGTTTCCATTTACCACAACAACTTGCGTTACGACATGCAAGACATTTATAGAGGAGATGGTGTACACTTCAATGATGAAGGGAACAGAGTCTTCCTCTTGAACCTTAGACTCTGCATCGGTACTTACTTGTAGGTACCACTAAAAAATCACTTCATAAACACAACGGCTCTTTTTAGAGCCCCCTAATATCTAAACACTTAAATCTGAATTTTATTTATTTTTTTATTTTTTTTTCTACAGTACGCGTACGGTAAGCTTACCGTACGCGTACCCCGCGATTTTTAAAAAAAATTAATAAATGCTTTTTTCGTACTTTTCTGTCCTTCTTTGACCCCCTTTCAAATGTTAGGGGGTCTTTAACTCTCTTCCTTGCCCCCTTTTCACGTTATCTCCCTTTTTTTTTCTGTGTGAAACACACGAAATGGCGGTCGACACTTCCTGATTTCGTCCGATTCGAATGTTTACAGTCATGTGACAACCAATCAGATTTGAGCTCGCGCACGGCACCGTACGCGTACGGTAAGCTTACGGTAAGCGCACGGAGCGCGCTTACAGATATATATATTGATTTAAAGGCTATTTTCTCAGAATCTACTGAACAGATTTACACCAAACCTACAAAAGGCACTTCCTTGACCTGAGGACTACCTCTCTGCCAAATTTCATTTAACTCTGTTCAGCCGTTCGGGCTGTAGCTGTGTCTAAAGGTCCTATGGAAAAATGCATGGGAAAAACGTGTTTTGGGACCCCCCTTTTATCTCAGCCCCCGCTTGACGAATCCCCCCGAGACTTTCAGGGTAGGAGCGGAGCACAGCGCCCCACCTATTTTGAAAATTTGGCGAGGATTCGTCGACCGGCGCCAAAGTTATTCAAAATAGAATGTTGCGGTTTTCCTATGGAAACAGGGTCCTAACTATAACTACCTACTGGCGACCGCCAGTAGGTAATATATATATATATATATATTCACTGAAAAAACCATAGGTTTCAGGGGTGTTATAGTTAGCTGGACTTTTCACTTGTACAAAACCATTGAAATTCCCCCGTTATAGTTAGTTCAGCTAACTATAACTCGCGCGCCCGCAATGCACTGCTGATGACGTCACATATTACATCACTCATGACATGGTCAGTGACATCACTCATGACATCACTGATGACATCTCAAATGACATCACTGATGACATCACTGATGACATCATCCAGTGAATGTGTGTTATTCTGAAAATTAAATTAAATATGTTTTATATATGTATATCTCAAGGTCGATGGAAGAATAAATGGGTATATAAGTGTCTAAATGGAGGATTTGTTTTTGAAAAATTGATTGTGTAACTGACTGATTAAGTGTATCATAGTGAATACATGGCTTAGTGAGTAATGTTTAAATATGTAAATATCTGTATCAGTCTCTCACTTTGTGTATAAGTGGCTGCATGGGTTGGTGAGTAGCTACATGGGTGTCTATATAGGTTATTAGTTGGTTTTTTGAGTATCAGTCTGAGTGTCTGCATGGTTCGGTGGGGGTATTATGTAGTGCATAGGTGCATGAATGAGTGACTCACTGTTTGTATGTGTTGAACACAGTATGTGTGCAGGACTGTATGGGTGGATGAGTGTGTGTATGGGTGTGTTAGTGAGTGAATGACTGTCTCAATAGTGTCTTTATGAGTAACTACATATGTTTTAAACTAGTATATGTGACTATTGGTGTATATATGTGAGTATATGTGAGAGTGAGAGATTGAAAGAGTTCCTGTATGAATAAGTATGTGTTTCTATAAGTGATTGTTTAAAAGACTAAGTATGTGTAAGTTTCCGTAGAAGTAAGTGTGGTGGTGTGTGTATAACTGTATATGCAAGTAAATGTATGTTTGATTCTTTATTAGCATGAGTGACTATGTGTGTGAGTAACTCTATGGATGAGTGGCATTGTGTGACAGGATGTATAGGTGTATGAGTACATATGATGAGTGAGTACATGTATGAGTGACTGTATTGGACTGTTGGTGAATGAGTGGATGTGTATGTGGATCTTAGAATTACTGAAGAGGTTGTTGTAACTGGTATTGGTATGTCCATTGCTTTGAAAATTTTAGTCTCTATTTTTGAATGTGTGTATCAAAGGTTATATTAGGGTGAGAGGAGGTCTGCCACTCTATCACAAGGATGATGTAATCAGTGATGTCATCAGTGATGTAATTTGAGATGTCATCAGTGATGTCATGAGTGATGTCACTGACCATGTCATGAGTGATGTAATATGTGACGTCATCAGCAGTGCATTGCGGGCGCGCGAGTTATAGTTAGCTGAACTAACTATAACGGGGGAATTTCAATGGTTTTGTACAAGTGAAAAGTCCAGCTAACTATAACACCCCTGAAACCTATGGTTTTTTCAGTGAATTTCTGAGGTTTTTTAAATGCTAATTCCTAACTATAACATGCCTGAAACCTATGGTTTTTTCTGTTAATTTCAAAGGTTTTTTAAATGCTAATTTCTAACTATGCCTACAGAGATAGGACATGTGAAGAAAGAAGAAAAAATGCACAGAAAGAAACAAAAGAAGTGCAGAAAGAAGCAACAGAAGTCCTCAAATACGAAGATAAGTGCAGGAAGAAGGATAACGTGCAGAAAGAACAAAAAGAAGAGCAGAAAGAAGCCTTGTTGCAAAATCATCCTGTACCCTCAACTTTTTCAGACGGATACTGGTGGTAACTGAGTCTGACTAACCAGTCCTAGAGCCAGTGCTATGTTAAAAGACACTTAGAATACAGTGAAAACACCTACATACACTAGGGAACATTATGCGTTGGGGTCCCCCTGTGATTAGCCTTACCTCCTCTATAAGCCCCTAGTATATAATAGGGCATGGGGATTAAAACTACCTCTTAAAACAGGCCACAGGGCGTTTTTGCACACGTTAACTCAGGCCCCGTCCCCTCCTTTCACCATTGTGTAAACACGCCCTGTGTCCGTTTTTAGTTGGGAGATTAAGTTCATTTGAGTCCTGAGGGTCCCTAGGGTTCAACTAGCCCACTAGGTACCTCCAGTAAGTGCCACAGAGCTGCGTTGCAGAGAGGTGTAAAAAGTGGCACGGCCTGGACCACCTCTCTGCAATGCAGCTCAGTGGCGCTTACTGGAAGCACTTGGTGGGCTAGTTAGCCCCCAGGGGCCCTCAGTTTTGAAGGGAAATTATATCCCCAATTTAAAACGTGCCATGGTGCGTGTTTGCACACGTCACCTCAGGCCCCGTCCCCTCCCTTCACCACTGTGTAAACGCGCCCTGTGGCTGTTCTAAGTTGAGAGATTAAGTCCCCTTGAATCCTAAGGTTCCCTAGGGTCACACTAGACCACTAGGTACCTCCAGTAAGCGCCACAGAGCTGCGTTGCAGAGAGGTGTAAAAAGGGGCTTGGCCTCAGAACACCTGTCTGCAGCGCAGCTCCCTGGCGCATACTGGAGATGCCTGTTGGGGGCGCGTTTGCAGAGTGCTGCATGGAGGGGGCATGGCCTCCGGCACGATGCCAGTCTTTTATTTATTTTATTTTTTTAAGAAGGGGGGCTGTGTGGTTCCCCTTCTTATTCTAATTTATTGGCCCTGATGACCCCATCCCCCAGGGCCTGTCTCCTAATTATATTTTTTTGACCCCAATCCCCAGGGCCGGCCACTGTTTTTTATTATTTTTTAAAAATATATATTTATAGACACACCTAGGACATGCTGGACAAACCGTACGTACCTATCACCATGACGATTTGCGTGATATTCATTAAAAGGCGACTATGCATGCAATTAATCCACGTGGAATGTATTTACACCACTAGTGAAGCTCTGACATGTCTGATGCTCTACCGTGCCTAATCCCGGTAGACACCCTTGTCGTTTATTTATACAAACATGGGTAGCTATTGACGGGCACATTTAATACACATGCACACCAAGCCATTCAAAGGGGATTCGACAAAAATTCGACCAAAACTATGCAAGAAACCCCCCTCACAGTTAATAAAACACACATCCACTGCCGGATGTGTAATACTTTTTATTTTACTCTCTGGAAAGGGGACAAACATCATTTGCGAGTCACAGCGCGCTCCTGACAGAGCCCAATGCTGTGTTACACCCACCATTGCCTGCCGAGTGCCACACACCTCTGTATTGTATTCCACTAGCTAGTGCATATGCTATGACACTCTCTAGCCCATGTGCACTGTAACACCACCCCGTGAAAATGTCATGCCACACTTGTCTTCGCACGGGTTATATTGCCCCATCTAACGTGCCTTCCTCGATGCCTATGTTATAACGCACAGTGCTATGCCATACATATTACAATTTGGGATCCATATCTTTGTCACAGTGCATATGCAACGTTACACTCCCCAGCACATATTTTATATTACAACTTTAGAGACTAGTTAGGTTACACAACACTGCCCTGTGCATATTACACTCTAAGGCGCATATCGCATAGCACGCGCTAGTGCCTGTGCTATCTCGCGCTCTCCAATGAATCTGTCATTGCGCACAATGTATTGCATATTATATTTCACGCCTGGTTCATCTTATATCACACTTTTTGGTGCATAGTTTATACCATACACTATATCTAGTTTTCATTTTCAATCGTGCTCTCAGGACTATGTTCTATATAACACTGTGTTCACCTACCCTTTTCACGGACATTACATTTTGCGATAGGAGGTGGAGGGTCAGGGGGTGTTTTTGACAAGTGAGCCCGGAGTCACAGTCACTAACGTCTTCTTCTTCCTGAATAAAAGTGAGATTATGCTGCATACTTGTTCATATTTTAAGTAGTTTGCACAGACAAAATGTTTTAAAAACAATAAAGTTTCTAATACCCGCCTTCTCTGAACAGTTAGCTTGCTGCCCCATCCCCCTCCTCCCTATCCTCTGTTGTGTGAATCCATGGACTAGCCTCCTCCCTCCTGCCATGCATGGTCTGATGTGCTGCCACTGCCCTCAATTTAGTATGATGTACCAGTCCACTCCTCCTGCCCTCCATTGCCCAATTCTATGCCCCATCATTGACCTCCTGCTTAAACTCTGTGCTTAGCTTGCTGCCCCTATTTTCCTTCCCCCTGCCCTCCGATGTCTTTGTGCATGTCCCTGCTCCATCCTTTTTGCCCACCATGTCCCATGGACCTGCCACTCCTATCTACTCTGAGTGTTCTGTTGAGCTGCCACTCCCCTCCCACCTGCCTAGCATTGTCAGATGACTGTAACCTGTCCCTGCCACCTCCACCCTGCCTGTCCACATGCCATGCCTCTATCCTCTTCCTCCTGTCCTACATGGTCCATTGTACTGCCACACCCTTCTGCCCTCCCTGGTCTGTTGTGCTGCAACTGCTCCTCCTGCCTGCCCCGTGTGGTCTGTTGTGAGGCCCCTTCCCCTGAACTTTCTTGTCTGTGCACAGGTCCTGACCCTCCCTTCTATCCTCCATCGTCCTTTGTGCATGCCCCTGCACCCTCCTTCTTGCCCATCATAGCCATTGTGCTGCCACTAACCCTCCCACTTGCCATGCATGGTCTTCTGTGCTGCCATGGCCCCTCCCACCTTCCCTGTGTGGTCAGTTAGCTGCCCCTGACCCCCTCCCACCTTCCCTCCATGGTCTGTGTGTATGCCATCACAGTCTCACTGTTGCTCTTCATGTTGTGTCTTGCTTCTAGTGCCCATCCTGCCTGACCTCCATGGCCATCTTGCTGCTCCTGCCCTGCCCCCTTGCCCCCAGCCCTCTGTTTACATGTGCAGACCCCTACTCCCTCCCTCCTGGCTTGTCTGTTCCATTGTAATGCCCCTGATCCGTCCCTCCTGCCCTTTATGGTCTGTTATGCTGCAGCCTTCTCTCCTATCTGTCCATTATGGTCAGCTAGCTACCATTGCCTCTTGCCCCTCTGTTCTCTGTTGTCCATGTGCATGGTCCTGTCCCCTCCCTCTTGCTTTCTATGGATTGTTGTGCTGCACTCCCGTCCTGCATGCCCTGTGTGGTGTATTGTGCTGCTGCAAACCCTGATGCCTGCCCTGCAGGGTCAGTTTGGTGCACCTCTCCATGTCTCTCCTGTCCTCTGTTATCCAAGTCCATGTCCCTATCCCATTTCCTTCCATGATCCAATGTACCATACTTGCGAACATTTTGAACTTGGTAAGAGGGAGATTTTGAAAAAAAACTGGGGTATTGATTTTCCCCTTTGAGTTACATTGAAAAAGAGGATATTGTAGACAGGAGACAGATCAAATAAAGCCCATTTGAGCTTAAAAACATTGGACGTTTCCTGGCTGAATCGGGTCTGTTGGCATGTATGGTTGTACTACCATTGCCTCTTCCTTCTGCCCACAATGGTCTATTACATTGCCACAGCCTTGAAGGAGGGTAGATTTTGTATCACAGGGGGCCCCTGGCCCGTTCTGTCCACACCTGAAGTATGAGACCCTTGTCCTTGCCCTGCCAGCCGCATTTGTAGGCCGTATTAAATTGACCAGCGGGTCCTGTGTTGCTATATAATTATCCTGAGACATCCTTACCACTCAGCCAGCATAAAACCCCTGTGTAGGCCCTTCTGTTCAATATGTAGGCCTCTTTGTTAAATTGACCATAGCTCTGCAATTTTAGTGTATAGCAGTCTGAAGGCAGGTCTGCGAGGCCTTCTGCTCCAAACTAGTAGCCCCCACCCTACCCGAGTGCTCCGTGCTCGGTATCAAAGTTCAACATCCCCCTGAAGCTGTCGACATACAGTAGGCTGCATCCTGGACTGGTACTTGCTTCCTGGGCAGGTTTCCCGCTTTTAAGGAAGTGGCAACCGCAGAGCGTCAAGTTAGGAGAACTGAGGAGATTTTATACATGAATATATTGAATTCCTGTACAATACCCATTATTTTCTGCTTGCTCTATGGAACTTACGATAAGCGATTGGCCTGAGAGACTGACCTTTTCACCCAGTCCATTGTCAGCATTAAGTGGGTAAATGACGAAATGTCTGGTAAAATCTGCAGACGAAGCTTTTGGGTAGCATACGTAGGTAGATGTAGCGTGCAAAGGAGCCCACAAAATGATATAAAAAGGGAGCACCCACAGATATCGACGGACAACCTCGCCGTCTGTATGTAGGTTAACAGGCTGTGCAGGTTTTCCCCAAGAACTGGGAGCTCTTGTCTTCCTTTGCTTAAAATGTCTTGCTCTGCTTTGCTTGAAGTATCTTATTCTATTTTACCTATATGAAATGTCATGTTATGTTTAACCATTGTTCTCTTTACTTTTGCATTTAAAAGATGTTGTATTGTAATTGCAGGAATGCTTGCTCTAAGAGTAAATGTGAGTGTCCCTAGGTAACATTTTCCTTGGTGTAACTTGTTTCTCATGATGCATTTATAGATGTGTTTTCTCTCTCTCTCTCTGTCAGTCCATTAATTGAGATACAGAGAATATCATGACAGCTGTATGATTATCTGGATTCTGTATTTTGTACTTTATGTCTCTATTCTGCGGTTTCTTTGAAGTTGCATCTTCTCATTAAACTGCCATTGTATTCTGCCTCCAATTCCATGTCTCATATGTCTGTTTTCTTCATTTTTGGAGCAAGCGTTCCTAGGCACCCCGGCTCAAATTAAGGTGCCCCTTTTGTCCCTGACTCACTCTCCTGCTCAGTTCTGTGGTGGCTCCCGGGGCTCTGGGGACCGCCCCTAGCTTCCTTGACCCGTAATAGATCTTCCCTCCAACAGCCTCTCTTGCAAGTCCTGTATTGTTGGTTTGTTGCCCCTGCCCCCCTTTCCACTGCCCTCCATAGTCTGTTGTGCTTCCACGGCCCTTCCTGCCTGCTCAGTGTGGTTAAATTGTTGCCTTTGCACCCTCCTACCTGCCTTCAATTTTCAGAGTCCGTGCCCCTGGCCTCTGCCTCTCAACAGTATCCTAATGAACAACTAGATTGCTAACATTCTATATTTATTACAAAAGTGTGGAACGCCTGACATCATCTTGATGTAATCAAAACTGTAATACCTAGAGCATTCCTTTAGAAATTACATATATGAGAGGGTCTTATTGGCATCAAAATTATGGTTAGTGCTCTAAAAGACTAAAATAAGGACATATTTTCTGAGTTTTCAAATAGCGACAAAGCACTTTTAAATTATTTTTTATCTTTATGTTTTTTATCTAGTTGACAACTTGATTAAATGTTGCACTTAGGGGAGAGGATGTGGTGTTACTTCCAGAACTGCAGACTTTGCAACTGGGGAACCAGGTTGAAGTTTCTGCTTCAGCTCGACATTCTGTGATTCTGGTCAAATCACTTAGTCTCCCCATGTCTACAACCAAAATGAATTTGTTCTTGTGTGATGTAACCAATGCTCATGTAAAGCACTCCAATACCTGACAAGTCTGCACTATATAACACTGCAAAAACACAAAATAATAAGTGTTTTGCACACTTCTGTCATTGGGCTATATTTGGGCTATATCTGGGTGATTTTGGGCTACATTTGGGCTCTTTTGTCTCCGGTGGCCATCTTGGGAGATTTATTTGTTATGAAGTTTCCTAATTTCCTCATGTACTGCAGTCTCCTCAGTCGGAAATGCTTTCAGTTTTTTACTTTGATTCCATCATGAAGGTATTCAGATATGTCACACATTTGCCATGAATTCTGAATGTTAGCACTCTAGTTGCTCATTAGATCACTGTAGTAAAACTACTGTTCACCATGGAAGTCTGCTCCTGGTATTAAAAGTGCATGTTTCAGTCTGCATGTCAGAATTTTTTAATGAAATAGAAGAGGATTTGAGAAGTCACTCAAAATGTGCCCTCATTTTCTTTCTTCAGCATTAATCATAATTTCTATGGCAAAATGAACCCCCTCATTGTGTTCCTTTTTAAATTAAATGTTTTAAGTGTTACCAGTTTATTCCAATCAAGATGGCTTCAGGTGTGCCATACTTTTGTCATAATGAAGACAGTAAGTGCTCTAGTTGTTTTTAAGAACATTCTTGGACATTCTGTCATTGGGCTATACTTGGGCTACATCTGGGTGATATTTGGGCTACATTTGGGCTCTTTTGTCTCTGGTGGCCATCTTGGGAGACTTATTTGTTATGAAGTTTCCTAATTTCCTCATTTACTGCAGTCTCCTCAGTAGGAAATACTTTCAGTTTTTTACTTTGATTCCATCAAGAAGGCATTCAAATGTGTCACACATTTGCCTCAAAATCAGAATGTTAGCACTCTTTTTGCTCATTAGATCACTGTAGTAAAGCTACTGCTCACCAGGGAAAACTGCTGCTGGTATTGAAAGTGCATGTTTCAGTCTGCATGCCAGGATTTGAGAAGTCACTCAAAATGTGCCCTAATTTTTCTTTCTGCAGCACTAATCATACTTTTTATGGAAAAATGAACCCCCTCATTTTGTTCCTTTTTAAATTAAATGTTTTAAGAGTTACCACTTTAATCCAAGCAAGATGGCTTCAGGTGTGCCATACATTTATCATAAGTAGGACGGTTAGCGCTCTAGTAGTTCTTTGGAACACTCTGGAAAGCTGCAGTAGAACACAAAGGAATCAACTGACAGTCTCTGCCCTTGTTGGATGTACATGTTTTACTGAGAATGTCTGACTTCATTCTCACATGACTGAGAAAGATAATGTGAATTTACAGAAAATAAGCTCTCAGTTTAGTTTATAGATCACCTTCCAAACCTCTGTGGTAAAAGCATGAGAAAATATTTTTCTCTCAATCATGATATCCCAGCAGAAGGCTTTTTCACATGGTGAAATCACCTTAGAACATACCACAATTCCTAAAATGAGTATGGTACCATCAACAAATGATTTATAATGTAACTAAAGTCTTAAAATCTTCTATTAACTGCAATGCTTTTTAATGAGGTGCTATCATGTATATTGGTCCCAAGATGGCTGCCAACACTTCTTGGATGAAGTGCTGACAGCCAATCAGATCTCAGGATGAGATGTGTGGTTAGGCTCCGCCCACATATATATATTGATTTAAATGCTATTTCCTCAGGAACTACTGAACAGATTTACACCAGACCTACAAAAGGCACTTCCTTGACCTGAGGACTACCTCTCTGCCAAATTTCAAGTAACTCTGTTCAGCCGTTCGGGCTGTAGCTGTGTCTAAAGGTCCTATGGAAAAATGCATGGGAAAAACGCGTTTTGGGACCCCCCTTTTTTCTCAGCCCCCGCTTGACGAATCCCCCCGAGACAATTTCGTACCCTGTGATCCCTTGTCCATTTTCAGGGTGGTGCGGCCCCTCGTGCCCGAAGCCGGCGCGATAACATCCAAAAAACAGTTGCTCAGCAGCAGGGGCGCACTCTACCGAGTGCGCCCCTGCTGCTGAGCAACTGTGTTTTGTATATATATATATATATATATATATATTCACTTAAAAAACCATAGGTTTCACACATGTTATAGTTAGCTGTACATTGAAAACAATGAAATTCCACGTTATAGTTAGATCAGGTAACTATAACTTGCGCGCCCACAATAAACTGCTGATGACGTCACATAGTACATCACTCATGACATGGTCAGTGACATCACTCATGACATCAATGATGACATCTGAAATTACACATTGTGGATTGCGGTCGCGCAAGTTATAGTTACCTGATCTAACTATAACGTGGAATTTCATTGGTTTTTTACGAGTGAAATGTACAGCTAACTATAACATGTGTGAAACCTATGGTTTTTTAAGTGAATTTGCAAGGTTTTGTAAATGATAATTCCTAACTATAACGTGTGTGAAACCTATGGTTTTTTCAGTGAATTTGTACGGTTTTTTAAATGCTAAGTTATGTATTTTTTTTTTCTGGTTTTTCACTATGCGCACACCCTGCGCGCACGGTGCGCTTCGCGCACCGTGCGTGCGCTGTGGGTGCTCGGTGCACTACGCGCACCGAGCGCCCACGTTGCGCAGTCCATGCCGTGCGCACCTCGCCTTTTTTTACGCAGTAACATTTGTTTTTTTCTCCCTTGTGGGTCCCTTAATTTATTTAATAAATGTGATTGTTACTTCTTTATTTTTTTATTTTAATTTTTTTTGCCGTGCGCGTACGGTAAGCTTACCGTACGCGTACCCTGCGATTTTTTTTTAAAATTATTAAATTTATTTTTCGTACTTTTGGGTCCTTCTTGGACCCCCTGACAAACACTAGGGGGTCTGCAACTCTCTTCGTTGCCCCCGTTTCACGTTCCCCACCTTTGTTTCTCAGTGCGAGAGACAGAAAATGGCGGCCGACACTTCCTGATTTCGACCAATTCGAATGTTTACAGTCATGTAACCACCAATCAGAATTGAGCTCGCGCACGGCACCGTACGCGTACGGTAAGCTTACGGTAAGCGCACGGAGCGCGCTTACAGATATATATATTGATTTAAATGCTATTTTCTCAGGACCTACTGAACAGATTTACACCAGACCTACAAAAGGCACATCCTTGACCTGAGGACTACCTCTCTGCCAAATTTCAAGTAATTCTGTTCAGCCGTTCGGGCTGTAGCTGTGTCTAAAGGTCCTATGGAAAAATGCATGGGGAAAACGCGTTTTGGGACCCCCCTTTTTTCTCAGCCCCCGCTTGACGAATCCCCCCGAGACTTTCAGGGTAGGAGCGGAGCGTAGCGCCTCATTAGTTTTGAAAATTTCGCGAGGATTCGTCGACCGACGCCAAAGTTATTCCAAATAGAATGTTGCGGATTTCCTATGGAAACAGGGTCCTAACTATAACTATCTACTGGCGACCGCCAGTAGATAATATATATATATATATATATATATATATATATATATATATATATATATTCAATGAAAAAACCAAAGGTTTCACACATGTTATAGTTAGCTGGACATTTCACTCGTAAAAAACCAATGAAATTCCCTAGTTATAGTTAGTTCAGCTAACTATAACTCGCGCGCCCGCAATGCACTACTGATGACGTCACATATTACATCACTCATGACATGGTCAGTGACATCACTCATGACATCACTGATGACATCTCAAATGACATCACTGATGACATCATCCAGTGAATGTGTGTTTTTCTGAAAATTAAATATGTTTTATATATGTATATCTCAAGGTCGATGGAAGAATAAATGAGTATATAAGTGTCTAAATTGATGATTTGTTTCTGAAAAATTGATTGTATAACTGACTGATTAAGTGTATCTTTTTGAATACATGGCTTAGTGAGTAATGTTTAAATGTGTAAATACCTGTATCAGTCTCTCACTTTGTATATAAGTGGCTGCATGGGTTGGTGAGTAGCTACATGAGTGTCTATATAGGTTAATAGTTGGTTTTTTGAGTATCAGTATGAGTGTCTGAGTGTCTTCATGGTGCGGTGGGGGGTATTACGTAGTGCATAGATGCATGAATGAGTGACTCACTGTTTGTATGTGTTGAAGACAGCATGTGTGCAGGACTGTATGGGTGGATGAGTGTGTGCATGGGTGTGTTAGTGAGTGAATGACTGTCTCAATAGTGTCTTCATAAGTAACTACATATGTTTTAAACTAGTATATGTGACTATTGGTGTTTATAAGTGAGTATATGTGAGAGTGAGAGATTGGAAGAGTGCCTGTATGAATAAGTATGTGTTTCTATAAGTGATTGTTTAAAAGACTAAGTATGTGTAAGTTTCTGTAAAAGTAAGTGTGGTGGTGTGTGTATAACTGTATATGCAAGTAAATGGATGTTTGATTCTTTATTAGCATGAGTGACTATGTGTGAGTAACTCTATGGATGAGTGGCATTGTGTTACAGGATGTTTAGGTGTATGAGTACATATGATGTGTGAGTACATGTATGCGTGACTGTATAGGATTGTTGGTGGATAAGTGGATGTGTATGTGGATCTTAGAATTACTGAATAGGTTGTTGTAACTGTTATTGGTATGTCCATTTTTTTGAAAATTTTAGTCTCTATTTTTGAATGTTTGTATCAAAGGTTATATTAGGGTGAGAGGAGGTCTACCACTCTGTCACAAGGATAATGTCATCAGTGATGTCATTTGAGATGTCATCAGTGATGTCATGAGTGATGTCACTGACCATGTCATGAGTGATGTAATATGTGACGTCATCAGTAGTGCATTGCGGGCGCGCGAGTTATAGTTAGCTGAACTAACTATAACGGGGGAATTTCATTGTTTTTTTACGAGTGAAATGTCCAGCTAACTATAACATGTGTGAAACCTTTGGTTTTTTCATTGAATTTCTAAGGTTTTTTAAATGCTAATTCCTAACTATAACGTGTGTGAAACCCATGGTTTTTTCATTGAATTTCTAAGGTTTTTTAAATGCTAATTCCTAACTATAACGTGTGTGAAACCCATGGTTTTTTCAGTGAATTTCAAAGGTTTTTTAAATGCTAATTCCTAACTATAATGTGTGTGAAACCCATGGTTTTTTCAGTGAATTTGCAAGGTTTTTTAAATGCTAATTTTTTTTTTTTTCTTCTTTTTTTTTTTACATATTTTTATTTTAATTTTCTATCCTTTTTTAAAGACTATGGTTAAATTTTTAAAATTCTACAATATGTTTTTTTTAACATTTTTTATAAAATAAACAGGTAAAATTTATTAGCAATACATTTTTTCCTTTTTTTTAAATTTTTTTTTAGTGCGCGTACGGTAAGCTTACGGTAAGCGTACGGTTTACGCAATGTCCGTAATTTATCTATGCTGTTTGCGTATAGTTACGCAATTTGCGTAGCCGCGCGTACTCCGCGTGGGGCGCGTACGCGTGTACGCTACACGCGCACGTTACGCGGAAGTGTCGGGGAGTGACTGTTATGCGCATGCGCGCGAGCGCATGTCTTTTTTACGCGCATGCGTACTTTTGCCGTAAGCGTACCGTAAGCGTACGGTAGGTCATGTGATCATGAAACACAACTTTTGATTGGTTGAAACTACTTTCAGTTCTAGAACTCTCCTACACCACACCCATTCCCCTCATTTCTGCTTGTGATCCCTTAGGAGAAGGAGCTGGGTTGTCTTTGTGATACGATGGCAGAACAGCAGAGCTCTTCTGAGAGTGAGGCTAGCAGCACTACCTTGAGGCAGAGAGCGAGGAAACAAAAGACCTCTTACGTATGGGAGTATTTTACTTTTCCAGAAGGCCAGCAAAAGGTAAATGCACCCTTAGTGACTTGCAAGCTGTGTAAGCGTGGACTTTCAAGAGGTAATCCTGACAGGAAGTATTCCTTTGGGAATCACACCATGATGAGACACCTTAAGGATGTACACAGAAGGACACATGCTCGACTTACTGAAGGTAACCCTTCAGTAAATCAACCAAGCACATCCACAGCAGCTCAGCCTGGACCATCATCTGCAGGGCCGAGTCCTTCTTCTGCAGGTCAGGTGAGCCCTTCATCTGTGGGGGAGCATCTCCTTTTCCTGGTCCTCTGGAAATTAACCCTCGGTTTGCGAGGGTTGAAGTACGGTGCGCCACTTGTCACGATCTAATTACTTATAGGGAGACCAGTGTTTCCCTAGTGAACAGTAAAATAGATCAGCACACTTGTCGTACCGTCTAATATTCCCAATCTTTCTTTCCTCTGTCCCTGCATGAACACAACGGCTCTTTTAAGAGCCAACCTTACCTTTCATCTATTTTTTATATATTTTTTTAAAAACTTTTTTTATTTATTTTTTTAACGTACGCGTACGGTACGCGTAATTTTTTTTTTTTTTTTTTAAAAACACTAAAAATCAATTATCACATTACACCACCCCCAAACCCCTGGTTACATAGAAGATTTGGCTTGCCTGGGTTGGAGATAGGGAGAATGTGAATGCCTAGGAGCTGAAAATTTTCGGCTTGTTCTAGTATCAAGTTTGTTATAATAGGCGAATAAAATTTCACCCGTATACTCACTACCCTACTTCCACCCAACAGAGACACCAGTTCTATGTCTCTAGATTGAATATGGTAGAGACTTTCAACCTCACTAAAACGTTTGAGAAGCCAAGCTCTATTTAACAAAAGGTCAGTATCAAATAAAGGTACAAAATCTAGTACACGTACGTCCACCGGGGCCTTAGTGATATTTACAGATCGGGCCGGAGGACAGTAATTTTCCGACTCTAGTGTTACAGCAAAGGGGGGGGCCAAAGGGTTAAGAGCCCCAGATGGATAAGAAATTGGCACTCCTAATGCGCTCCGTGAAGGAGAGCATGGGGGAGAGCCCCCTACTTGCGATGTAGCTTCCTGAGAAAACAAACTACGTTGTTCATTTTCCCCCTCAACAGAGGTTAAAGTAGTTAAGTTCAAATCAATGTCCACCTTTAAGGAAGTAGAAGAGGGCTCCACATTGATTTCATCATTCTCCCTTGCCGCTGAAATATTTTGGAAAATAATCCTCCGCTGCTTTTTCTTTCTGTATTTTCGAATTGGTTTCCTCTTGTTACCTTTATTAATTTTTTGTTTACCATTTTTTCCCCTTTCTTCTTTTACCTCCAGTTTATCGTCCAGGGATTCTTTTCCGCACTCAGGCACAAAAATAGGAAACAACTCCTGGACCGCTTTAGGGCCAGGCAAAGGTTTATCCTCCTCCTCTATCTCCAGAACTGTGTTTTTGATGCAGTTGGGAGCTGCAGTAAGAGGCATATCCTTGTGAGGTTCCAGAGTAGGCGATTCAACCTTCCTATCCAGTTCCCCTCTAATATCTCCGGTTTTCCCCTCAAACAAGTAATGCTCAGACTTGGAGGGAGTGAAGCCACTTCCACAAACTGAGAACTCTTCACTCATAGATGATAATAACCAGTGGAATTGGCTCCATAGTGCATTATCAACAAAAATAAAGGATAACCCCAAATTGTTTCACCATCTTTAACACCGCATTAAAAATAATTTCCTGGAATGCGGCTGGATTCCATAGTTGCCCAGAGAAACTTGCTTTTTTATCTTCTCTGGGTGCGGATGTATTGTGCATTCAGGAAACATGGTGCATTGATATGCTAACTCCATCAAAAGATTTTTATGTCCTGGAAGTACCAGCTGCGCCCTCTAAGAAAGGGCATGCCAGGGGGGGGATTGCCTGCTTATTGTCAAACAAATTGCAATGGAGATTCTCCCATTATATTGATCCTAGTAGACTTTTCCACACAATAACTCTAGAAAATCTGTTCCATAATGGTGAAAAATATCCTATGGTAATTTTTAATGTGTATATACCCCCTGAGGAGCGTTTTAATGATAGTTTGCAGCAGGTTCTCCGATATATTGAACAGATAAAAAATTCCCCATCTTCCCCTGTAATTTTGCTTGTAGGTGATCTAAATTGCAAAATTTCAAATGCTAGTCTGAAACTCTTCAGGAATAAAGTTAAGGAAGAGGTTTATTTTATTCCCCAGACGCTTTTCCCTGAGAACTTGGTGACAAATAAAAGAGGGAAGATTTTGTTAAAAGAATTAGCGATCGGGGATGGTATTATTTTAAATGGAAGATTTCCATCTGACGTCCCCGCTAATTATACTCATAAATCCCCCTTTGGGTCGTCAATTTTGGACTATGCTATTGCAGACTATGGCCTGTTTCCCCATATTCTGGACCTAAAGATTATACCTACGTCACTCAGCGATCATAGTATATTGTTTTTAACAATGTCTTTAAATTCTTTGAATACGGCGTCTTGGTCGCTTAATGGCAACGAGGCTACCTTCCATGCCTCTTCTGGAAGGTGCTTCTGGAACTTTGCCGCCATTAATGGGGTGCAGGACCTATTGGCCGATACCCTAAGGGTAATAAACGAGTGGAATGGTAGCGAATTTGTTTATTTTGAAGAATTTATGCGAAAGATTTTATTTTACGCAAAAAAAACTGTTCCCCCTAGGAAAGGAGAGGTAGTCCCCAATACATTGCGTACCCTGAATAGGGAAATAAATAAACTAGTTCGCGAACAGTATTTAGAAAGGGTTCTGGAACGTGGGAAAGAAATCGCCAGGTTAAAAAGAAAGAGAAGCAGACTCAAGCAAAAAATTAAAAAGGAAAGGGAGGATGAAGTTTGGATTAAACTAAAGGAATCTGCTGTACATGGTAATATTAAAGACTTTTGGGCAATAATTGGGAAGGGATGTGGTACGCGCCATACCCCCACCCCCATTCCTATACCAGAAGAGGTATGGTCCTCTCATATCCGAGAGCTCTATGCAGGGAACGGGACCACAGGTATTGATAATTCCATATATGCTGCCCCTGAAGACCTGGTTTTCCATCCCTCAGAGAAAGAAATCGAGACGGCTATAAAAAATATGCGGCCCTCTGGGGCCAAGGGACCGGATGAGCTTCCTATGACGGTCCTCAAACAAGATCCCTTAAGTTGGAGCAAAATTTTGTACCCCTTGTTTAAGGCGTGCCATCTCTCCAAATTTGTTCCTGCGTCCTGGAGAGGAAGTATTTTGGTCCCTATCTTTAAAAAGGGTATAAGGGATAGCCCTAGTAATTACCGCCTGATTGCACTCCTCGACTCCATCGGAAAGGTCTTTGCGAAATGTCTCCTTAGATCTCTTTCTGATTGGGTCGAGGACGGCAATATGTTGCCGTTTGAACAGACTGGTTTCCGAAGGGAGCATGGCACGCTAGATAACCTGACCGCCCTTCAGGTGATCACAGATAAATATGTCCAGGTGAGAGGAGGAGTGGTATATGCCGCCTTTATTGATTTCTCCACAGCGTTCGATAAAGTAGATCGTGGAACGCTGTGGAGAAAACTGGCGACGCTTGGTGTCCCTACCCCCCTGTTGGAACTGGTGCGGGCTCTGCACACTGAGACCTGGTGCAGGGTCTTAATGGGGGGCGAAAGGGGGCTTTCGGCTAAAATACCATCTCGGAATGGCCTTAAACAAGGCTGCTTATTGGCACCCCTTTTGTTCTCCTTATATACGGCTGACCTCCCTGCTGCCGTGTCTGCCAGTGAGGGGATTGCCCCGATGATAGGAGGGACTCCAATATCCTGCCTGATGTATGCCGATGATGTTCTGATTCTTGACTTGACTCCAATTGGTCTTGCAAATCGGCTACAGGCTCTACAGGCCTTTGCTGGTGAGCATTACATGAAGATTAATATTACCAAAAGTAAAGTGATGTGTATAGCTGGTAAGAAGAAGTGCCGCTCGACAAATTACGGTTGGGCTATTGGAGGGCATAGATTGGAGGTCGTAACTTCCTATACTTTTTTGGGAAAAATATTCTCGGCCAATTTGAGTGAGAAACTCCATATAGAGCACTGCTCCCGCAAAGCTCTTGCCCATGGCAATGGGTTAAAGTCCTTATACCAGGCAACGGGGAAAAGACATTTTTCTAGTCTTCTAGAAGTTTTTAGAGCAAAAATCCCCGCAACTATCTTGTATGGTATTGAATTAATAGAGGTGAAAAACTGGGACTTCTGCCATAAGATTGAGGGGAAACTCTTAAGATCTCTCTCGACTCTAAACAATGCTTGCCCACTAGCCGCCTGTAGGCTTGACTTTGGACTCAGGAGTTCCTGGGTTCAGGGTCTATGCGCCCTAATAAGATGGGTGGCCAGTTTGGCTAGAGCGGGAGATGGCACCCTGCGAGTTCTCCTCAAAAATGAACTTTTGGGCAATTTTAAAGAGTTCTCTAAACTCGTAAGCAACTTTAGAAGGGCTGTAAAGATACTGAAACTTGATGAAAGTGTTCTATTCTCCTACTCCTCCACGCAGTTAAAATATGTCCTCAAGGAGGCTTCGTGGGAGTTTTGTTTCCTCTCCGATAAAAAATCGGTTGGTGATAAAAGGAATGTGGAACCTCTCATCTCCTCCTATAGGTTGAAACAGCCACAACCCTATGCCCTATGGAATCTACCGCATGGGATACGTAGGTTTTGGTTTTTGTTACGCTATGATTTAATTCCACTTAATCTACTGTTATCTAAATGGCATGGTACTTCTGCTTTGTGCAATTTATGTAAACTGAACACCCAGGACTGTATGCATGTATTATTGATTTGTCCTATGTTACGTAATTTGCGCAATCGATGGCTAAAAGTAATTTGTATCCGCCTTAGCATTGTCACTTTAAAGGACTTCCTTCATGCACTTTATTGTCCTCCGAATGAAATGTTCTGTTCTTATATTTTTAACTTTTTTAAAGGATTTTTAGCTATTTATTAATAGCCCTGGTGATATTTTGTCTGTCCGGCCTTGTTAGATTGATTTTTTTGATGTATAGCTATTGCGGATTGAATTTTGTTTTTAAATTTTTGTATTTTCTGTGTATTTGTTGCTGTGTATGGTATATGTTTATGTGGCCCTCTTGAGAGCCAAAACATAATAAATAAATTTGAATTATCACATTACAAGGTCCTTGAGAGACTACAATTAAAAACTGAAAATGTGATTGTAGAGAAGTGGAAAAAAGGGACCATGACATTATTGACTTACCATACCCACTCAAAAAAAGATTTATTCATTTAATTTTTTTTGAATTGCTTTAAAAATGGTTCTAGTTTTCGAAAATTTTCTATCTCAATCTGAAAAAAAAGAAAAAAGTATTAATATTTAATAAAACATTTAATAATACAGTACACATATTTACATATTTTTCAAAAAATATTTTTGCCTTTTTTTTGCTGTTTTCAGAAAATATTGCATTTCACTATAAATTGTGAAAGCAATTGCATTCATCATTTAACAGCAGGCAAAAAAAAAATTAACAATCTCAAAGATTGTTTTTAAAAAAGCCCACAATCACTTTTTGCATAAACATAACTTTATAGAAATGCATAATATTCTTAAAAAATATCATCTAATATCAATACTTATTTCTTTAAAATACCGTCTGATATTTTTGTTTCAGAAGTATAATCACAATAATATATGTCAAATAACTCCACAATACATCTGGTTCCATTTCCTTTAGGCCAAATAGTAATTTTAAAATTCTTTTTTTGTTTAATTTCCAATGGTAATCCAATAAAAAAAAAAAGTTTAAATTGTACAGATGTCACCTATTCTCTGTAACATTTTGGTTTCCGAAAGATTAATTAATAATTAAATAAGTCCACAATAGAATTGTTTACTTTTCCACATGGCCAAATAGTAATTTTAAAAATCTTTTTTGAAAAAATTTCCAATGGCAATCCAATAACATTCCAAAATTTAAATTGTGCAGATGTTACCGATTTTTTCTAAATTTTTGGTTTTCCAAAGTTTCCTTAAAAAATGGAAAAAATCCACTTTACAATTGGTTACCTTTCCATTAGGCCAAATGATAATTTGTTAAATCTTTTTATTTGTAAATTCCAAATGGTAATCCAATAAAATGGTAAAATTGTTTTGTCCAGATGTTGCCAAATCTCTCTAAAATTTAGGTTTCAGGAAGATTAGATAGGAATTTGCTAAATCAAAAGGCAAACGTTGCTTAAAAATCAATTGGGAATCATTACACAGTGTCCAGCCTTTTTCACATTTAAGATAAACTGTGTAATGACCAGAAGTTACAGTAGGTCCATCATGGAAAATTATTGCAACTGTTACAAAAGTTTTTCCTGAAATTGATAATTGCTGTCCTGTAAACTTCTTTATTAAAGTATCCAATTTTGAACCATCAGCTCTACATCGTTGCATCATTAAAATTACATACTGTCTGTATTCCTTTAAAATTAATGTTGAAAACATGTCAGATTTACACTCACCGCATTGCATGCTATGATTAGCATCTTTAACTAATTTAGCAAAAGTGACTGTTTTACTCTCTGGCAATGTTAAATAAATAAACCTTTCAGAATCAACATTAGAGCCACATATATTATAACAGTTTTCACAACTATGTTCCCATTTATAAGAGAGACCAAATAAATTTTCAATGTTAACCCCTTCTTCTTCCAGTACCTGAAGAAAATAAATCAAGAATTCCTGTGCGTCTTGCTGTACATTTTGAGAAAACTGTGTTCGTCCTGAACATACATCTAAAACTTTTCTAATTTCAGTAGCACTTTCTATTTGAGTTTTATCATTACTCAGCTTTTCAAAAAGGAGACTCAGCACAGAACAGAATCTTTTTCCCTGATTTACTATTATCTGCTCTTGCAAACTTTCCAGATAAAATGCAACATTCCGCACTACATTAGCGTAGCAGTTGACACCAGAGCTATTTTCAAAATAACATCCTACAACCTGTTCTTCATTTTCCTTATTCTTTTTGCTTGCAATTACATCACTCCTCTTTTTTTCCTCCTCTCTACATCTTCATTACAGATATTCTCATTTCTCCTTTTACGAGAAACTACACGTTTCTCCAACACAGGATACTGACCTAAATGAGGAGCATAGCTTCTTCTTAATCTATTATACTCCTTTACACAATTTGTATCAGCACTAACTTTTGAATCATCAAAGTCTATCATGAATAAACCTGATAATGTTTTCACTCATGACAAAGCAACATATGCCATACCTTCTTTGAACACAGTTGAACCAATGTTCACAAATGCACAATCTACAGTCAATCCTTGAGACTTGTGAATAGTTACAGCATATGCTAGCGAAAACGGAAACTGCTTCCTACGTACATATAAGTCTTTCACAAGCATGAAACGAACTGAACAACGACAAATGTCTTTAACTTCTTCTATCTGATCAAATTTTATTTTTAAACATTCAATTCCATCTTTTTTCTGATAATTAATAAAACCCACAACTCTTCCCATAGCTCCATTAACTAAACCTTTTTCAACATCCAAATTTCTCCTTAAAAATACTCTACAGTTCATGCAAACATATAGATTTTTTTCTAATCCAGCTGTTTTGGAAATGTTCTTCTCTAGTGAATCCAATTTATTTTTCAGTGTGCCTGTTAATGTGACAGTAATTCTTCCATCCTCAATTTTGTCCACTGCTTCCAATTTCCTGATATCTTCCTTTTCCAATTTCAAAAGCTCCTCATTGAATATTGAGCATTCACGTAGAGTTGGCATTAAGCAGATGACACTTTTGTTTTCTGCAATGTTCTTGTATATCTTCTCTGCAACTATTTCTTCCTTTGGAAATAAATTATGTAGCAGCCGACTCTGTAATGCTTTTTTGCCAGCTTCTGTGAGTAGTCCAATCCTGATATCTTTCAGAATACTTCCATATTCTTCATCGTTTGCTTGCCTCATATTAGTTGTAAGTTCCTTGTACTCAAAGAAGGACCAAATATTTGTATTACCGATGCTTCCCAATGACTTCTTCGTGTCTTCATGTGTCACAGTATTAAACACTGGTTGTCCTTTAACTGGAGTAAGTTGCAAAAGATCTCCAAAAACTATGACGTGTTTTCCTCCAAATAACATGTCATAGTCTGTCTTCAGAATTTGCTGCATTCTTAAATGCACAAAGGCAAGCGTTAAGTTCGATACCATGCTCACCTCATCAATAATGAGAACTTGCATCTTCTTCAATACTCTTGAAACTTCCAAGCATGCTTCTCCAGTTAGCTTGTTGTATTGTATTTTGTTCTCATGCGCCACTGGTAACATTAGCAAACGATGTAAAGTGATTCCTTTTATGTTATATGCTGCTAACCCAGTTGGAGCAGTAACCACACAAGACAAAGTAGAATCCGTTTTTTGCTGTAGGTAGCTTCTGATGACTTTTATTAGGAAACTTTTTCCAGTTCCAGCTTGTCCGCTTACATACATCCTGATTGGATGAAATGATGTGCATGAGCACTCTTTTTTTTCATGTAGAAATCCGTGATCAATTTTTTTTCTGATCTCTTCATAAATTTGTTGCTGCTCTTCGTTCAGTTGTCTTTCCAAATTTTGTAAGTCTATAAATTCTCCTTGAGCTTGATTCATAGCCGTTTCCACTTCATTCATGGCTATTGATGCTTCATTTTCAACGATTGGTTGTCCTAGGGGATCTTGACTGAGTGTTCCTGAACTTTGGCTGTCCTGAGAACTGTCTCTAGCTATTTCTGCTGCAATTGTAGTTTCCTGTTCAATTTCTTCATTTAACATTTGCAGATAAGTTGTGAATGTATTGCATTGTATGCTGTCTTTGCAAGCATTAAAAGAATCTTCATAGCTTTGAAATTCTCCCAGTAGTTCATCCTCTGTACGCCATGGTTTAAACAGCTGTAAAAGAGCAAAGTAGTAAAATTCCTTTTTGTCAGTAGTGTCGCAACTCAGCTTCCGGTGATTTATCAAACTTCCTTTTGTTTGCTTCACCAAACATCCTTCCTCACCAATGACTTTATATTTTCCATTGTTGATGTCTTCTGCGGCTTTCCGTGAATAAATGTAGTTCTGCAGCACTTCATAGAGACACATGTTCTCCAGATGATGACTTCTCTTGGGATAATATGTGTCCAACATGTTTGATTTCAAAATATCTGTACTTTCTGGGTCATTCTCGGCCAAATATTCAATTTCTCCAACAGATTTCAGTACCCGATTTCTCATTGCTGCAAGGCCTAAACTTGCCCAAATTATTCTTCTTGATTTCGAGTAGAGACTTGCAGAAGATAACCTATCTGAACATTCGTAGGATCCAATTTCTCGATGCGATAACATCTTCAAACTGAAACTGTACAGCTTCTTACTGACAGTTTTCTCGTGAGAAATCTCTTCCCACATTTCCTTCAATTCTGTTTTTTCTGATTTCGTAATGTAAGACGTTACATATCGAGCAACAGCAATGGAATTGTCAGCTACATACTGTATATCCATGTTAGCGTTCCACATGGATAAAATCACTGGGTTGTAGTCATTTATATTTTTTGATTCTTCTTTTCTTTTAAGGTTGTAGGTATTCTTAGGTGATTTTCTTGTGATAGTATGTCTCACAGATGACATAAAACTGTTAACTCTTCCATTTGAAAGAACAGGTCTAGGAAATCCAAATCGACATTTAGTGTAGTATTTATCTTTGCTCTTGTATTTCCGTCGACAGTATTTTCCACACCGATGACTTTGGAAACGTAAAACTTGCTCCTTTAACTTTTTCTCTTCTGTGCTTTTTGGTATAGCACATGTTGCATATTCTTCAATGTAAGATAACACTGCTTCATCAGTATCTGTTCCAAACTTTGGGGCATCCTTGATCCACAACAGCATATGAATATGAGGAGCACCTATTGCCTGGTACTCTTTTCTCCAAAAGAAATCCACTACTTCTCCTAGAGGTGGATTTTTTTTATTGCAGATGAAGGACATCATAGCCTCAAATCTATGATTGAAATATCTGCAAACATTAACTGGATCCAATGAGCACAGTTCTCCTGCTGTCTTGTATTCGATGTTTTTAATGTTTGAATTTGCCTCTCGTAGAAAATCCAGTAAATCATCCCAAGCGTACACCGCACAGCTTAGGGTAACGAACCATGTTGGTGTTCCTAAATTCCGTAACATGCATTTTAATTCACCATGGCGTCGGTACCAATATTCATTTGTCCCACGCTGACAAGCCATCAGATTGATCAGTTGTGTTTCCAAATGATCATCTCGGTGCTGCACTTTCTCCATAAAATCCTTAGCAGACACATTTTGTAAATGTACTCCACTTTTTAAAATGTGATTTACTGCATAAGACAGTGCAGACAAGTCGCTTTCAAATAAAAGATGGAACAAATAAGGAATACTTTGTCGAAATCTGGGATCTTCAGCATATAGTCTTGTAGTCCGATACTCAGAAGCTGGAATCTGTTCCGGACGTTCATCGTATCGTCCTCCTTTTCCTTTAGGAAACAGCTGGGGAAAACATCGAGCTTCCAAGCTCTCCTCCCATACACTCACGGGAGTTCCTTTTGCTTTCTTCATCTGAAATAGATCAATATTGTCTCCCATAACTTCTTTTGAATGAAGAGGATGTATGCTAAAATGTTCATAAATTTCTTCTTCCTTTGACTTGTCCACTTTTTCAATTTGTCCAGTTGGTGTTTCTGTGTCTTCTTGTAAATCTTCTTCTTCTTCTTCTTCTATATAAATTGATTCATACCATTTGTTATTCCTTTTCAAATACAAATTTGCTCTTTGTACTTTCCGTACATCTACCAGCTCCTGCCAAATCTTCTTATTCTTTGTAGGTACACCATTAACCAGAATAATTAATGGTTCAGTTTCCAAAGTATCCGCATCAATAGTTTCCATATTTTTTTTCAAATCCAAGGGCAAATACACCACTCTACCTTTTAAACCTCTCAGTAAATCTGAAGGAGGTAATTTACCAGTTTTGGGCTCCATACGTACTATGGTCTGGAACGGATGAACACATTGAATGAGTATAGACTCATATGTATTTAATTCAGAAAGTTCAGCAGGAATAGCATCCAATTCTAAATTATTATGTACAGCTCTGGTCGGCATTCTATTTTCCTCTAACTTGTTGTAACAGTATTTACAAATACGCTGAACTTCACCCAATTCAAAACAATTTTCAAGAAATATATATGTGGCAAAATCCTTCCACTTATAATTATCTTCATTTTCACTCTTTCTGTAGAGATCAACATACCTGGTTTGTTTTCTATAATGAGTTCTGCGGCAACAAATACAAGTAATATTTGGTCTTTCATTAGAGATTATTGCAAATTTTGTTATGTGATCATTAAATGTCTTACTTACAAAGGGTTCTACATTCTCTTCCACTTCTTCCTCATTTACTGTGTCCTTCTCTGCACTGTTTTGTTCAGGACCAAAGTAACAAAACTGAATTTCATCAACAACCTTCTCTACATCTGATACCGTTCCACGGAACAGAGCCCTATTCAATTCATCTAACTTTATTGCTGGACTTTTAGCAAAATACAACCGTCTCACAAACTTTCTCATTTCAGTATGATGAACAGCCAGCATCCTAAAATGATGGAAAACACTATTACACACTTTTCTAGATAGACAAGCCAGAGAATGACCCTGCAAACCAGTATTCTCTCTCACTCTGCGTGGATCCAAACTTTGAAGCACCTTAATCTTCTGTTTTACACTTTTTTTGCTATATTCTCTTAGAAACTCACGAAATTTATCAATAGATTCCTGACGCACAGTGCAAATACTACTACAATTCCAAGTGTACACTGGGGCTTTAGGACGTCTCCCCATAGCCTCATCCGCCATCACTTGTACCTCATCTCTTGGAACCATTATGTCCTTCTCCATTATGCAACCATTTTTCACTTCATAAGCACGACCTCTGGTGTCAACTGCATGCAGCAAACTATTACTTTGAAAATAACTCTCTTCATTAAAAAAAGGTTCACTACTTGAACTATGCATCCATTTTCCTAAAAACACTTTAGAAAAGTTTGTTCTGTTCACTACTCTTTTCCTTTTGCTATGTGATTTCAGTACATTAACCATTTTGTCTAATGTACGCATCCTCTTCAAAATTAAAATGAATAGTTTCTTGTTTAATTCTAATGCCTTTGCTGCAATGGCTTCAATTTCTTTTTTTCTCTTATAAAACTTAGCCTTTTGCTTATATTTCTTCACATCCTTTATCAAATTGGACATAACTCTTCTCTGAAACATTTTTCTACGTATCTCTTTAAACGCTGTTTTTCTGTTTAAGTTAATCTTTTTAGTTGCAGAAGGTATATTTGCATTAACTAAATTCTCAATTTTTTCCTGTGCTTTTCGATTGAAATCATTCTTTCCAGTACAGACATTTTGTACATTTTTGCTTTTTTTGAATATGTTTTTTAGAAAAATTTTTGTCTGCTTACCAGAAGATTTTTTCTTTTTCCCAACATGAGCATCTTCAACTAACTTAGGTCCTCCAGTTGTCTTCAAATATAGGTTTTTTTTGTGGTCTTTTTTTACTCTGGATTTTGTAGGCATCTTAAATTGTGTTCACTGCTCTTCAGCAATACCTGAAAAAAACGAAAAAAAAATTCCTTTATTTTATTTAAATATATTACTACATTTGTTTTCACATTAGTCACAAAACGAAATTTCTTTGCCAATTTGAAAGCACACTTACTGCTCTTTTTTTTGGCAAGTGATAATCACTTTTACAGACTGACACATTATGAATCCACTTTTCAGATGTTTTAAAAAGCACATGTCCAAACTGCTTTTTCAGACCATCACCATTTGTAACCTGGGTGACTGCCTACACTCCAGCAAGGGCAACCAGCCTTAGTGATGCTGAATGTATTTGCATTACTGACTGAAACCTCAAACCCCACTCGCTTGTGAATACTGTGCATGATTCCACATGGTAAGCAGCTGGGTGTGTGCTAAGAGTCTGCTTCTGCACCAAAAAATGTCTCCCCCTTTCCTTCTAATGCAACTGTGAAATCACCAGAGCAAATCGCAATAAATCTCTGCCTGTAATTCCTATTTGTACACAGAGTCATGTTTTCACATTAGTCACAAAACGAAATTTCTTTGCCAATTTGAAAGCACACTTACTGCTCTTTTTTTTGGCAAGTGATAATCACTTTTACAGACTGACACATTATGAATCCACTTTTCAGATTTTTTAAAAAGCACATGTCCAAACTGCTTTTTCAGACCAGCACCATTTGTAACCTGGGTGACTGCCTACACTCCAGCAAGGGCAACCAGCCTTAGTGATGCTGAATGTATTTGCATTACTGACTGAAACCTCAAACCCCACTCGCTTGTGAATACTGTGCATGATTCCACATGGTAAGCAGCTGGCTGTGTGCTAAGACTCTGCTTCTTCACCAAAAAATGGCTCCCCCTTTCCATCTAATGCAACTGTGAAATCACCAGAGCAATACGCAATAAATCTCTGCCTATAATTCCTCTTTGCACACAGAGTCATGTTTTCACATTAGGCCCTTAAACGAAATTTCTTTGCCAATTTAAAAGCACACTTACTGCTCTTTTTTTTGGCAAGTGATAAACACTTTTACAGACTGACACATTATGAATCCACTTTTCAGATTTTTTAAAAAGCACATGTCCAAACTGCTTTTTCAGACCAGCACCATTTGTAACCTGGGTGACTGCCTACACTCCAGCAAGGGCAACCAGCCTTAGTGATGCTGAATGTATTTGAATTACTGACTGAAACCTCAAACCCCACTCGCTTGTGAATACTGTGCATGATTCCACATGGTAAGCAGCTGGCTGTGTGCTAAGAGTCTAATTCTGCACCAAAAAATGGCTCCCCCTTTCCATCTAATGCAACTGTGAAATCACCAGAGCAATACACAATAAATCTCTGCCTATAATTCCTCTTTGCACACAGAGTCATGTTTTCACATTAGGCCCTTAAACGAAATTTCTTTGCCAATTTAAAAGCACACTTACTGCTCTTTTTTTTGGCAAGTGATAAACACTTTTACAGACTAACACATTATGAATCCACTTTTCAGATTTTTTAAAAAGCACATGTCCAAACTGCTTTTTCAGACCAGCACCATTTGTAACCTGGGTGACTGCCTACACTCCAGCAAGGGCAAACAGCCTTAGGATGCTGAATGTATTTGCATTACTGACTGAAACCTCAAACCCCACTCGCTTGTGAATACTGTCCATGATTCTACATGGTAAGCAGCTGGGTGTGTGATAAGAGTCTGCTTCTGCACCAAAAAATGGCTCCCCCTTTCCATCTAATGCAACTGTGAAATCACCAGAGCAATACGCAATAAATCTCTGTCTGTAATTCCTATTTGCACACAGAGTCATGTTTTCACATTAGGCCCTTAAACGAAATTTCTTTGCCAATTTGAAAGCACACTTACTGCTCTTTTTTTTGGCAAGTGATAAACACTTTTACAGACTGACACATTATGAATCCACTTTTCAGATTTTTTAAAAAGCACATGTCCAAACTGCTTTTTCAGACCATCACCATTTGTAACCTGGGTGACTGCCTACACTCCAGCAAGGGCAACCAGCCTTAGTGATGCTGAATGTATTTGCATTACTGACTGAAACCTCAAACCCCACTCGCTTGTGAATACTGTGCATGATTCCACATGGTAAGCAGCTGGGTGTGTGCTAAGAGTCTGCTTCTGCACCAAAAAATGTCTCCCCCTTTCCTTCTAATGCAACTGTGAAATCACCAGAGCAATACGCAATAAATCTCTGTCTGTAATTCCTATTTGCACACAGAGTCATGTTTTGACATTAGGCCCTTAAACGAAATTTCTTTGCCAATTTGAAAGCACACTTACTGCTCTTTTTTTTGGCAAGTGATAAACACTTTTACAGACTGACACATAATGAATCCACTTTTCAGATTTTTTAAAAAGCACATGTCCAAACTGCTTTTTCAGACCAGCACCATTTGTAACCTGGGTGACTGCCTACACTCCAGCAAGGGCAAACAGCCTTAGTGATGCTGAATGTGTTTGCATTACTGACTGAAACCTTAAACCCCACTCGCTTGTGAATACTGTGCATGATTCCACATGGTAAGCAGCTGGCTGTGTGTTAAGAGTCTGCTTCTGCACCAAAAAATGGCTCCCCCTTTCCATCTAATGCAACTGTGAAATCACCAGAGCAATACGCAATAAATCTCTGCCTGTAATTCCTATTTGCACACAGAGTCATGTTTTCACATTAGTCACAAAACGAAATTTCTTTGCCAATTTGAAAGCACACTTACTGCTCTTTTTTTTGGCAAGTGATAAACACTTTTACAGACTGACACATTATGAATCCACTTTTCAGATTTTTTAAAAAGCACATGTCCAAACTGCTTTTTCAGACCAGCACCATTTGTAACCTGGGTGACTGCCTACACTCCAGCAAGGGCGACCAGCCTTAGTGATGCTGAATGTATTTGCATTACTGACTGAAACCTCAAACCCCACTCGCTTGTGAATACTGTGCATGATTCCACATAGTAAGCAGCTGGGTGTGTGCTAAGAGTCTGCTTCTGCACCAAAAAATGGCTCCCCCTTTCCATCTAATGCAACTGTGAAATCACCAGAGCAATACGCAATAAATCTCTGCCTATAATTCCTCTTTGCACACAGAGTCATGTTTTCACATTAGTCACAAAACGAAATTTCTTTGCCAATTTGAAAGCACACTTACTGCTCTTTTTTTTGGCAAGTGATAAACACTTTTACAGACTGACACATTATGAATCCACTTTTCAGATTTTTTAAAAAGCACATGTCCAAACTGCTTTTTCAGACCAGCACCATTTGTAACCTGGGTGACTGCCTACACTCCAGCAAGGGCAAACAGCCTTAGTGATGCTGAATGTATTTGCATTACTGAGTCCAACCTCAAACCCCACTCGCTTGTGAATACTGTCCATGATTCCACATGGTAAGCAGCTGGGTGTGTGCTAAGAGTCTGCTTCTGCACCAAAAAATGGTTCCCCCTTTCCATCTAATGCAACTGTGAAATCACCTGAGCAATACGCAATAAATCTCTGCCTATAATTCCTCTTTGCACACAGAGTCATGTTTTCACATTAGTCACAAAACGAAATTTCTTTGCCAATTTGAAAGCACACTTACTGCTCTTTTTTTTGGCAAGTGATAAACACTTTTACAGACTGACACATTATGAATCCACTTTTCAGATTTTTTAAAAAGCACATGTCCAAACTGCTTTTTCAGACCAGCACCATTTGTAACCTGGGTGACTGCCTACGCTCCAGCAAGGGCAACCAGCCTTAGTGATGCTGAATGTATTTGCATTACTGACTGAAACCTCAAACCCCACTCGCTTGTGAATACTGTGCATGATTCCACATGGTAAGTAGCTGGCTGTGTGCTAACAGTCTGCTTCTGCACCAAAAAATGGCCCCCCCTTTCCATCTAATGCAACTGTGAAATCACCAGAGCAATACGCAATAAATCTCTGCCTGTAATTCCTATTTGCACACAGAGTCATGTTTTCACATTAGTCACAAAACGAAATTTCTTTGCCAATTTGAAAGCACACTTACTGCTCTTTTTTTTGGCAAGTGATAAACACTTTTACAGACTGACACATTATGAATCCACTTTTCAGATTTTTTAAAAAGCACATGTCCAAACTGCTTTTTCAGACCAGCACCATTTGTAACCTGGGTGACTGCCTACGCTCCAGCAAGGGCAACCAGCCTTAGTGATGCTGAATGTATTTGCATTACTGACTGAAACCTCAAACCCCACTCGCTTGTGAATACTGTGCATGATTCCACATGGTAAGTAGCTGGCTGTGTGCTAAGAGTCTGCTTCTGCACCAAAAAATGGCTCCCCCTTTCCATCTAATGCAACTGTGAAATCACCAGAGCAATACGCAATAAATCTCTGCCTGTAATTCCTATTTGCACACAGAGTCATGTTTTCACATTAGTCACAAAACGAAATTTCTTTGCCAATTTGAAAGCACACTTACTGCTCTTTTTTTTGGCAAGTGATAAACACTTTTACAGACTGACACATTATGAATCCACTTTTCAGATTTTTTAAAAAGCACATGTCCAAACTGCTTTTTTAGACCAGCACCATTTGTAACCTGGGTGACTGCCTACACTCCAGCAAGGGCAACCAGCCTTAGTGATGCTGAATGTATTTGCATTACTGACTGAAACCTCAAACCCCACTCGCTTGTGAATACTGTGCATGATTCCACATGGTAAGTAGCTGGCTGTGTGCTAAGAGTCTGCTTCTGCACCAAAAAATGGCTCCCCCTTTCCATCTAATGCAACTGTGAAATCACCAGAGCAATACGCAATAAATCTCTGCCTGTAATTCCTATTTGCACACAGAGTCATGTTTTCACATTAGTCACAAAACGAAATTTCTTTGCCAATTTGAAAGCACACTTACTGCTCTTTTTTTTGGCAAGTGATAAACACTTTTACAGACTGACACATTATGAATCCACTTTACAGATTTTTTAAAAAGCACATGTCCAAACTGCTTTTTCAGACCAGCACCATTTGTAACCTGGGTGACTGCCTACGCTCCAGCAAGGGCAACCAGCCTTAGTGATGCTGAATGTATTTGCATTACTGACTGAAACCTCAAACCCCACTCGCTTGTGAATACTGTGCATGATTCCACATAGTAAGCAGCTGGGTGTGTGCTAAGAGTCTGCTTCTGCACCAAAAAATGGCTCCCCCTTTCCATCTAATGCAACTGTGAAATCACCAGAGCAATACGCAATAAATCTCTGCCTATAATTCCTCTTTGCACACAGAGTCATGTTTTCACATTAGTCACAAAACGAAATTTCTTTGCCAATTTGAAAGCACACTTACTGCTCTTTTTTTTGGCAAGTGATAAACACTTTTACAGACTGACACATTATGAATCCACTTTTCAGATTTTTTAAAAAGCACATGTCCAAACTGCTTTTTCAGACCAGCACCATTTGTAACCTGGGTGACTGCCTACACTCCAGCAAGGGCAAACAGCCTTAGTGATGCTGAATGTATTTGCATTACTGAGTCCAACCTCAAACCCTTAAACTATTCTTTTATTATACCAGTACACCTTAATTTATTGTGAAAACATAGTCCATATTATTTTACTTGTTCCTCACATTTAAATTTCTCCCAAAACAGAAAATAATAAACACAACTTCAACAAAAAGAATTGCATTTCTATTATTCATTTCTTAATTTACCATATATATCCCCTCTCAAACTCTAAACTCACCTTTAAAATTAGTTAGTTGTGAAAGAAATGTGGCACTCAAACAGCAGATTATCAGAGCCAGGATCTCTGTTCTTTACACCTCTCTCCTCTCAGCAGAACCAGATAATGGCAAACTTTCCCTCTCTTTTTCCACACATATACATGTTAGTTTCAAATCTCAGTGCTTGCCCCTTTTTTTCAAATGTAATCACACATTTCTATTGGTTGAAAACCAACCCTTTTCCAAAAGTACCCTTCCCCCAACTTGACTTCTGCCTAGTACCCTTCCCCCAACTTGACTTCTGCCTGCTACCATAGCAACAGCTCATGGAACACTGCTGTGTGGAGTCAGGTCAGAAGTTCGCCAAACAATGTTTCAATTCCACAGAGCAAGAGTGCTTGACTTTTCAAACCTAACAGCAAATCCATAGTACTGTTCTTTGGTAACACATTTTTCTGTACCAATACAAAACATGCTTCTATTAATTTACACATACAGCCTAGTTTTTATTCTAGAATGGTATGAAACAGCCAATCAGTTCTTTTTTTTATGAAAAAAATATGTATGCCTCCATTTCCAAACTGTCTTTCTTTTCATATTGCCACACCTCCTGAGTGCATCCAGTTCTCCTTTGAAGATGTTCACAGTGTGGATTGTAGGGCACAGCTATGTCTTCTGGAGTGAAAAGTATGCAGAGAAAACAGGTATGGTGAGAAACCTTGCTTTGCCAAATGTAGACATTAAATGGATTGGTCAGAGAGGGTTAAAGTGGCACCAATAGATGCCATTGGTGAAATCCTTCATGCAAAACCAACACCCTGACCTCATAATAGTGCACTGTGGTGGCAATGACCTAGGCACTTTGACTGGGGTAGGTCTGGAAATGCTTATGAAGGACACCTTTGCACAACTGTTTTCACTTTTCCCTAAAACTGCCTTTGTGTTTTCTAACATATGCCAAAGGCAAAAATGGAACTGGTCCAATCATTTCTGTCCGCAGATTGACAAAGCAAGAAAGCACGTCAACAAATCTGTTTCTGCTTTCCTCCGTGACTATGGTATGGGTTCCATTTACCACAACAACTTGCGTTATGACATGCAAGACATATATAGAGGAGATGGTGTGCACTTCAATGATGAAGGGAACAGAGTCTTCCTCTTGAACCTTAGACTCTGCATCGGTACTTACTTGTAGGTACCACTAAAAAATCACTTCATAAACACAACGGCTCTTTTTAGAGCCCCCTAATATCTAAACACTTAAATCTGATTTTCATTTCTTTTTTTCTTTTTTTTTTACCGTACGCTTACCGTACGCGTACCCCGCGATTTTTTTTTAAATCAATAAATGTTTTCTTTGTACTTTTCTGTCCTTCTTTGACCCCCTTACAAATGTTAGGGGGTCTGTAACTCTCCTCCTTGCCCCCTTTTCTTGTTATCACTCTTTTTTTTCTGAGTGAAACACACGAAATGGCGGCCGCCGCTTCCTGGTTTCGACCGATTCGAATGTTTACTAAGATCTAAGAGCCAATCAGAATCGCGCTCGCGCACGCCACCGTACGCGTACGGTAAGCGTACCGTAAGCGCACCGTAAGCTGGCTCAGATATATATATTGATTTAAAGGCTATTTTCTCAGAATCTACTGAACAGATTTACACCAAACCTACAAAAGGCACTTCCTTGACCTGAGGACTACCTCTCTGCCAAATTTCTAGTAATTCTGTTCAGCCGTTCGGGCTGTAGCCCTGTCTAAAGGTCCTATGGAAAAATGCATGGGAAAAACGCGTTTTGGGACCCCCCTTTTATCTCAGCCCCCGCTTGACGAATCCCCCCGAGACTTTCAGGGAAGGAGCGGAGCGTAACGCCCCACCTATTTTGAAAAATTCGCGAGGATTCGTCGACCGGCGCCAAAGTTATTCAAAATAGAATGTTGCGGATTTCCTATGGAAACGTGGTCCTAACTATAACTACCTACCTAGGTAATATATATATATATATATATATATATATATATATATATATATATATATATATATATATATATATATATATATATATATATATATGAACCAATTGCTCTCTCCCCAGTAGATAGAAAGCAAGACACGGCTCCGGAGTGTAGAAAGCGGCTTTATTGAATTTCTTGCTCGCAGTGACACAGATCCATGAAACGCTTTTGGCACACGCGTTTCAGCCTTGATTGGCTTTCTTCAGTGCCGGTTCCATGGGCTTCTCATTGTCCTTGGGGATCAAACAAAGTTGTTATGAAGACCACTCCCTGTCAGGTGATTACTTGCCCCTCCTCCATCTCTAGGGTGTGTCAAACATCTCGCGTTTATCTTGCCAGGCACACTGCATGCTGGTAATTGGAGTCCTCTAGGGTTGCTTATTAAGTAATTAAGGCAGACCCAACACCAAGTGATGTCCCAATAGATACTGGATATCGGGCCCCGCACCAGCTTGAGTGCCCAGGGAGATACAAAAAGCTGTGTAAAAAACCCCTTCTCAGGCATCCAATTTGCCTCCTCTCTCCCCTTGCAGAAATCAAACCTCAGTAGTCCTTCAAGCTGCTGGGGGGGTAGCGTGTTTGCAGTACACTGCAGAGTCCAAAGGTGCTGTTTTAACCACGTTGCTCCTGAGCGAGAGGGCGTGTCGTGAAGCCAGCGACAGCTTGCTGGTGAAACATGAACCAATTGCTCTCTCCCCAGTAGATAGAAAGCACGACACAGCTCCGGAGTGTAGAAAGCGGCTTTATTGAATTTCTTGCTCGCAGTGACACAGATCCATGAAACGCTTTTGGCAGACGCGTTTCAGCCTTGATTGGCTTTCTTCAGTGCCGGTTCCATGGGCTTCTCATTGTCCTTGGGGGTCAAACAAAGTTGTTATGAAGACCACTCCCTGTCAGGTGATTACTTGCCCCTCCTCCATCTCTAGGGTGTGTCAAACATCTCGCATTTATCTTGCCAGGCACACTGCATGCTGGTAATTGGAGTCCTCTAGGGTTGCCTATTAAGTAATTAAGGCAGACCCAACACCAAGTGATGTCCCAATAGATATTGGATATCGGGCCCCGCACCAGCTTGAGTGCCCAGGGAGATACAAAAAGACGTTTAAAAAACCCCTTCTCAGGCATCCAATTTGCCTCCTCTCTCCCCTTGCAGGAATCAAACCTCAGTAGTCCTTCAAGCTGCTGGGGGGGTAGCGTGTTTGCAGTACAGTACAGTGCTGTCTTAACCACGTTACTATATATATATATTATCTACTGGCGGTCGCCAGTAGATAGTTATAGTTAGGACCTATTTTCCATAGGAAATCTGCAACATTCTATTCCCAGTAAGTCTGGCGCCGGTTGATGAATCCTCGTGAAATTTTCCAAACTTTTGGCCAGCTCCGCTCTGCTCCTACCCTGAAAGTTTTGTGGTGATTCGTCAAGCGGGGGCCGAGAAAAATTTGGCAAAGAGGTAGTCCTCAGTTCAGACTTGTGCCTTTTGCATATATGGTGTGAATCTGTTCAGTAGTTCCTGAGAAAATTAGAGTTAAAAGTACATAAATATCTATGGCCCAGGTGGATCCGCGCACCCTACCCGCACCGTAAGCGCACCCTCCCCGAACCGAGCGCGCACCCTCCCGATCGCGCGCTGAATGCTAATTGGCTGTCGAGTGTCTCTCTACATTCGAAACCAGGAACTGTTGGCGGCCATTTTCTGCCTCGGTAGAAGCGAGGCAGAAGAAGCAAGGGGAATAAGTGTGTAAAACATATAAAGGGGGCAGAGTGGACATACTCTGACCCTCTAGAGGTGCTTAGGGGATCTTAGAAGGACCCCCTGGGGCCACCTTTTTAAAAAAAACAAGACGGCGAAATGCGCGCACGGTGCGCGCATCCTATCGCGTTGGGTGCACGGATTCTCACGCGTTGGGTGCGCGGATCCACAGCAATATTTTTTTTAAAAAGACAAGAAATCATTGGTTGTATGACTACTTTCTACACTGAAAGGTAGGGTGTATATTTCTGTTTTTTAAAGGTATGATTCTTATTGGTTAACAAAAACAGATTGTAAGGAACATTATATATGATAAGCTGATATGTTGAAAAGTCAAGCACACTTCCTGTCTTGTTTAGTAACATTGTGTGCTGAACTTGTGACCTGTAAGCTCAGTGCAGTGTTCCATGACCTGTTTGTATGGTAACAGGCAGAAGGCAGATTGGGGGAAGGGTTGAAATGTATTTCAGTTGGAAAGGGTTGAAATGTTTAACCAATAGAAATGTGTGTTTGCTTTTGAGTTTATGTGTGAAGGATTGTGATTTGATGTTTACGTGTATATGTGTGGAAAATGAAAGGGAAACTTTTCCATTCTTTGTTTTTGCTGAGAGGTGCACAGTGCAGAGATTCTGTAAAAGAAAATATGGTGAGTGACTGATATACTCCTTAATCTACAAAAGAACTTGGAAGATGAGTTATTTAATTGTGAGGGGATGTATGTTGACTAATGTATTTCTCCTGCTAAAGTGTAGGGAGTACTTTATTTCTCTACAATCTTATTGACAGTGTGTGTGCATGTAGAAACCATTCTGTGATAATCATTTGTGTTTTTCATGTGTTTGCAGGCAGATAACTGTGCTGTTTTTATATTTTGGTAGAATTAGAAACCAGTCATTGTTTATGAATTTGTGAAATGAGTTATGTTATGTTTCTATACTAAAATGTAGTACTACTTCTAGATGAAGAAATGTGTTTTGGTATAGTGCAAGGGGTAGTGTTGTTTGTCTAGAATCACACTGTGAGTCTGTGTGCATTTGGGAATCACTGTGAGAGAAGTGTTTGGTAACATCGTGTATTTGCTGACAGATAACTGTTTTAAAACATGTCATGTTGTCAAGTATTAGTAGCATTAGAAGACAGTTATGGCTTATGCTTTCATTAAATGAGTCAGGCATTGACAGTAAATTGCAGTCGTGAAATATGTAGATTGTGTGCAGTTCCCTCACCACTTGCACTGTAGTGAATGAGTTTTGGTAAACTCCTAGGGATAGTGGTGCTTGTCTAGAATCACACTGTGAGTTAGTGTGTATTTGGGATCACTGTGAGAGAAGCATTTGGTAACATCATGTATTTGCTGACAGATAACTGTTTTAAAATCTGTCATGTTGTGAAGTTTTAGTAGCATTAGAATCCAGTCTTTGCTTATGCGTTGATTAAATGAGTCATGTTTTGACACTGATGTGTTGTACTTAAATATGTAGATTGTGTGCAGTACCATTAACTCTTATAGACTAGTGAATGAGTTTTGGTAAACTCCTAGGATAGTGTTGCTTGTCTAAAATCACACTGTGAGTCTGTGTGCATTTGGGTAAGGATTGTGAGAGAAGCATTTGGTAACATTGTGTATTTGCTGACAGATAACTGTTTTAAAACCAGTCATGTTGTCAAGTTTTAGTAGCATTAGAAGCCAGTCTTTGCTTATGCTTTGATTAAATGAGTCAGGCTTTGACACAAAAGTGCAGTCCTGAAATATGAAGATTGTGTGCAGTTCCCTTACCACTTCCACAGTAGTGAATGTTTTTGGTAAACTCCTAGGTATAGTGGTTGTTGTCTAGAATCACACTGTGAGTCTGTGTCCATTTGGGAAGCACTGTGAGAGAAGCATTTGGTAACATCGTGTATTTTTTAGCAGATAACTCTTTTAAAACCTGTCATGTTGTCAAGTTTTAGTAGCATTAGAAGCTAGTCTTTGCTTAAGCATTGATAAAATGAGTCAGGGTTTGACACTAAGGTGCAGTACCATGTACTATTCTGTTCACTGTGGCAGAACTGAAAATTTAAAAGTTTTACCTAAGCACTGTCCTAGAAGTAGTCTGATTATTTAGTCAGTTTCTAAGTACCAAATAGATTGCTTCAAATGTCTATGCAGTATGCATGTAGTGTTCTAACATACTATACACTTGTCTTTTACACCTTCAATTCCCTAGTATCCATACACTTCCAGGAAACACCTTGTCACTTCCTTTGCAGTCCTCTAGAGACCCTTTCAACAGCATGTACTAATCCATTCACTGTGCCAAAACCCAAACACTTATAAATTCACCAGGACACTCTCTTTCCAGTACTCTAATGATTCAGTCACTGCCTAAGTATTCATGCACTGAGCCAGGTCTTAGCGCATGGACTTCTTCAAACCCCTATCCACTATGCATGCAGTCCTCTAAGCACCTACACACTTGTCTTTCACACCTTCAATTCCCCAGTCAGTATCCATTCACTTCCAGCAAACACCCTGTCACTCCCGTTGCACTCCTCTAGTGACCCATTCAGCATCATGTACTAATGCATTCACTGCGCCAAACCCTAATAAATTCACCCAGGCACTCTCCTTGCAGTACTCTAATCATTCAGTCAGTGCCTAAGTATTCATGCACTGAGCCAGGCCTTAGCACATGGACTGCTTCAAACCCCTATCCACTATGCATGCAGTCTTCTAACCACCTAGACACTTGTCTTTCACACTTTCAATTTCCTAGTCAGTATCCATACAGTCCAGCAAACATCTTGTCACTGCCTTTGCACTCCTCTAGTGACCCATTCAGTACCAAGTACTAATCCATTCCCTGTGTGAAAAGCCTAGCACTTATAAATTCACCTAGGCACGCTCCTTGCTGTACTCTAATCATTCAGTCAGTACCCAAGTAGTCATGCAGTGAGCCAGGCCTGAGCACATGGACTGCTTTAAATGCCTATGCAGTATGGATGCAGTCCTCTAATCACCTACACAGTTGTGATTCACACCTTCAATTCCCTAGTTAGTATTCATACTCTTCTAGCAAACACCCTGTCACTCACCCAGTGTGTCTCCTTATAGACCTGTAATCATTTAGTCAGTTAGCATGTAGAGTTTTAGTGAGGTAGGCTTTAGGGCATGAACTGCTTCAAAGTAGTATGCACTATGCATGTAGTGTTTTAACCATCGTCACACTTGTGGTTCAGGGACATAGTTTCTTAGTCAGTATTTATATAAAATGTGTTTGTACAGTAATGGAATAGTATAATTTTGAAAGTTATTAATATACATTTATTTGTGATTCTTTTTTACAGATACAGAATAGGAGCGTTTCTCATCTGTTTGCACTCTTCTCGTGCAAGATTGTTCGGATGAAGGGTCCTTAGGTGTTTCATCATACTTACCGTGCCGTACGAGTATTTCTTGTTAGGATCCCCTCATGACAGAACTCTTTTGCAAATCTTGCACGTGACCAAGGTGGCATTGGTCTTTGTTTGCCCCTTGGGAAAAGTAAAAAATTTCCTCACCACTGAAGAAAAACGTTGTGGGCGTGGTGCCTTCTGCAAAAAAAAATCCTCAGATTCGGTAAATATTTTAAAGCGGCAACATTTACAGTTTTTGTAAGTTAAACTTATAAAACTTTGTTAGCTGTATGCATTTCGACATCCATGGTCCCCACAGGAGTGTTCCGCCTTGTTGTTTTGTATTATTGTTGATACATTTTGTTTATTAGTTTAGCGTTCATATATATGTTAATAAAAAAATAAAGTTTGAAAATAGTTTATCGTTTACATATTTATGATTATAAAAAATAAAGTTTGAAAAAAAAATTAATAACGTTTTTGGTTGTTCTCTTAACTGCTGTGTGACTCTTTCTTGTTCTTATTACTGTTATTTGATGGAGTCCACCATGGTGTTAAATTTTGGGGCACTTATCGCTGGAATACTGGTGATATCTGCAGTTTGCACCAACTTCTGAATAGTGTGTTAGATTTATCTCAACTTTACTTCCGTTAAAGTGCTGATAATGAAATGGAGACTATCCGTTCCCATGCAAAAAGACACGAGGTGCACCTTTCCGATTTATTCTAAATACTAAAATCCTGTATTGAGTTGCACTGAGGTATTGGCTGCACTTACAGTGTACACACAAAATCTATTAAGAAATCTCATTGTATTTATATTGATTGGGAATAGTGTGTCAGGTGCTGGATCTTGACGAGATACACTGCTCAGTTCTTATATTGTTCTGCACATGAAATAAATCACATCACAGCTTTCACACCAATTGCAATGCGAAACAAATTCCGGCGATAAGACACGTTAGCACCAGGGATTTTACACCTGCTTTCTGCTGGTGTTAAGCAGGACAACTACCTGCACCATGAAAGGGAACACAGCCAAGAGCCACACCAGAACACCCACAGGTGCCATAGAGTCAATGAGCATGATACAGGGATACCCATGAGGGCCAGAAGACTCATCTCAACAACTCCAGGACCGCCAATGCCCCCCAAACCCACATCTTAGCAAGTGTGTCCCTTTGGTCATTGTCTTAGCATGATAGGCACGAGCCCTGCAACATCACAGTGTGCTGTCACCTCAGCATTGGCAGTAAGCCTGGACGTGTAGCTACGCACGCATCCTCCTGCATGCACAACTGGCGTGTGCTGGTCTGGGGTTCACAGGTCAGTGCAGGGGTGTGACTATCCGGCAAGGGGAACGGGGTGTCTCGGACATGTCCGTGTACAGGAAGTGCGGTAAGTGTGTCTCTGTGTTCTGGTGTGGCCTGCTACAAGAGCCGCAGCAGTCGATGTTGTAAAGTGGCATGCACCACCTCCAAACGGCACTGTGATGGTGTAGTTGGAATGTAGCAGGACATGCGCAAATAGGCATTACAATGGTGTGCCGTACAAGTGCACGAGATACAACAGCGTACCGTACAAAAGTGTGGGGGCTCGTGGGAGGGAGGAGCAGCCATTTGGCAACATAACACACAGTGAACTCGACCATGTTCCACATGCTGGGCATCTCATCCATGATGACCACGGTCGCAGACATCCCACAACACTAACGACTGGCCTTTGTACACATCCTGTCTAAATGCAGCGTGGTTTTCACTTCTATGCTCATTCAGTGGTGTGATGTTGGCGTGTTGTGTGACTTGTGCTCCTTGTTGGTGTGTTTCATTTTGGCCATTGTTAATCTATATGTGTGTTGTACTTAATTGTGCATGTGTGCCATTCTGCCCATCTCCCCCCCTCCCCCCCTCCCCCCACTCCCTGCTTCTTCCTCTTCCTGGTGCTGTTGTGTCTATAATTTTGTTGCTCCACACATAAATACATGTAAAGAATCAATTAGAATAGTTCCTTGATTCATTTAGGTTTCAAAACTTCTCTATTGGTTTCTTTTTAATTTTCCATATGAACCGTTTTTTTAATATTCAACATTACATAGAAGTCAGAAGTGCAACGTATTCTATCAACACACTTTCTAGAACATTCTACAGCACGTGCAGGTTAAAAGTTCATCAATTTTTAAAAACGTAACGATATTTTTTTGCAACATTTTCTTGAACATTTAACGACACGTGCAGGTTAAAAGTTCACGATTGTTTTAAGTTCGAACAGTGCCTTCCAATTGCAAGTAGCAGGTGTGGTTGAGCTGAGCAAATTTTATCCTATGATATGTACTCCACGTTGAAACTGCTTTTTCTTAACCAATCACAAAGATGCTTTTCCACAAAACTAATGTGCACCCTACTTTTAAAAAAGAATGCTTTTCATGATATCTTTAGAGATAAGTTAGAGATAGGAATTAGCATTTAAAAAACCTTTGAAATTCACTGAAAAAACCATAGGTTTCAGGGACGTTATAGTTAGCTGGCCATTTCCCTCGTACAAAACCCTAGAAATTCCCCTGTTATAGTTAGTTCAGCTAACTATAACTCGCGCCCCCGCAATGCACTGCTGATGACGTCACATATTACATCACTCATGACATGGTCAGTGACATCACTGATGACATCACTGATGACATCTCAAATGACATCACTGATGACATCACTGATGACATCATCCATTGAGTATGTGTTTTTGAACAGTTTTAATATGTTTAATATATATAGGGAAAGGCCTGTTGAAGAATAAGTGGGTGTACAAGTGTGTGAATGGATGATTTTCTAGGTGCATAACTGACTCTATAAGTGAGTCATTAAATGTATCTTACTGCAGACTAGTGACTAAACTGTGTGAATGTCTGTATGTGTCTGTGTGTTGGTGTATAAGTGGCTGCATGGTTTTGTGAATAGCTATATGAGTGTCTATATGGGTTATTGATTGGTTGTCTGAGTATCTGTATGGGTGCCTGAGTGATTGTGTGGGTAGGGTGTGTGTGACTCTGTGACTAGATGTGTGAGTGGGTGATTCCATGGGTGCATGGTTTTAAGAGTGCATCTGTGATGGACCGTATGGTTGGGTGACTGTATGTAAGGGTGTGTTAGTGATTGAATGTATATCTCAGTTGTACATGTGTCAGTAACTACATATGTGAAACGCAGTGTATATGTGTGTAAGAGTATATAACTATCTATATGTCACAAGAAGGATCGGAGGTAGTAATGCATATGAGAGCGCACATCAAAAAGAATTATTATTATCGAGTTGGGTATGCAATAGTATTAGTCAGAACAAAAAAAGCATTTTTTTATGATCTCATAGCAATTTCCAATAGTGGTGCCACTCGGGATAGAAAAGTACCCTACTACCTGGGTGCTAAAAGTGCATGGGTCATGAAAACACTCCCCGTGCTAGACAATACTTGAATAACACTATCCCGGCACTCCTAAGTTTACAGTTGCAATTTGTTTTGGTTATTAACCACAAAAGTATAGAACAGAATATTGTCAATGAGACTGGCTACAGAACAGATTAGGTCCTCGCAGTAATATGTGGAAAAGATGGATAGTTTAATTGCCAATTTTTACAAAAACATGAAAGAGTCGCAATCATAAAGACACTTCAGGAATAGCTAGTACAATTGTTAACAGAGATAACTATTACAATGGGTGACAGTCAATATTTTTCATGACAAGAGACAAGAGAACTTTCGTTGTGGAATAGACACGGGAGACGTCTTTTCGGTCGCGTTGAATAATCTGTTCTGTAGCCAGTCTCATTGACAATATTCTGTTCTATACTTTTGTGGTTAATAACCAAAACAAATTGCAACTGTAAACTTAGGAGTGCCGGGATAGTGTTATTCAAGAACTATCTATATGTGACAGTGTGTGATTTTGGGAGTGGCTGTATGCGCCATAGTGCAAGGATATCTGTGTCATGTGCTGTTTGTTTTTCTGCAGGAAGGCACAGAATGTGTTAGTATTTTTATGAGTAAGTGAACTTGAGTGTATTTAACTGTATAGGTGAGTAAATTGGACTGTGATTAATTATTTGCATGACTGACTAGATGTGTCAGTACCTCAATGGATGATTGGCGGTGTGTGAGTGTCTATATAGGTGTATAAATGCACAGAGTGACTGTAAGTATGAGTGACTGTACAGGTGAGTGAGTGGACATGTATGTAGACCTAAAAGTCAATGAGTGGGTGTGTAGTTATTGGTATTGGAGTATCTATGGTTGTCAAAATGGCCGTTTGAAATTTTGAGTCCTTGTATCAAAGGTTATATTAGGGTGTGAGAAGGTGCACTAATTTGTGACATGGATGATGCCATCAGTGATGTCATCAGTGATGTCATTTGAGATGTCATCAGTGATGTCATCAGTGATGTCACTGACCATGTCATGAGTGATGTAATATGTGACGTCATCAGCAGTGCATTGCGGGGGCGCGAGTTATAGTTAGCTGAACTAACTATAACAGGGGAATTTCTAGGGTTTTGTACGAGGGAAATGTCCAGCTAACTATAATGCCCCTGAAACCTATGGTTTTTTCAATGAATATATATAGATATATATATATATCTATCTATATATATTCACTGAAAAAAGCATAGGTTTCAGGGGCGTTATAGTTAGCTGGACTTTTCACTCATACAAAACCATTGAAATTCCCCCGTTATAGTTAGTTCAGCTAACTATAACTCGCACGCCCACAATGCACTGCTGATGACGTCACATATTACATCACTCATGACATGGTCAGTGACATCACTCATGACATCACTGATGACATCTCAAATGACATCACTGATGTTTTATATATGTGTATCTCAAGGTCGATGGAAGAATAAATGGGTAAATAAGTGTCTAAATGGATGATTTGTTTTTGAAAAATTGATTGTATAATTGACTGATTAAGTGTATCTTAGTGAATACATTGCTTAGTGAGTAATGTTTAAATATGTAAATATCTGTATCAGTCTCTCACTTTGTGTATAAGTGGCTGTATGGGTTGGTGAGTAGCTACATGAGTGTCTATATAGGTTATTAGTTGTTTTTTGAGTATCAGTATGAGTGTCTGAGTGTCTGTATGGTTCGGTGGGGGGTATTACGTAGTGCATAGGTGCATGAATGAGTGACTCACTGTTTGTGTTGAAGACAGCATGTATGCAGGACTGTATGGGCGTATGAGTGTGTGCATGGGTGTGTTAGTGAGTGAATGACTGTCTCAATAGTGTCTTTATGAGTAACTACATATGTTTTAAACTAGAATATGTGACTATTGGTGTATATAAGTGAGTATATGTGAGAGTGAGAGATTGAAAGAGTTCCTGTATGAATAAGTATGTGTTTCTATAAGTGATTGTTTAAAAGACTAAGTATGTGTAAGTTTCTGTAGAAGTAAGTGTGGTGGTGTGTGTATAACTGTATATGCAAATAAATGGATGTTTGATTCTTTATTAGCATGAGTGACTATGTGTGTGAGTAACTCTATGGATGAGTGGCGTTGTGTAACATGATGTATAGGTGTATGAGTACATATGATGAGTGAGTACATGTATGAGTGACTGTATAGGACTGTTGGTGAATGAGTGGATGTGTATGTGGATCTTAGAATTACTGAATAGGTTGGTGTAACTGATATTGGTATGTCCATTGTTTTGAAAATTTTAGTTTCTATTTTTGAATGTGTGTATCAAAGGTTATATTAGGGGGAGAGGAGGTCTGCCACTCTATCAGCAAGGATGATGTCATCAGTGATGTCATTTGAGATGTCATCAGTGATGTCATGAGTGATGTCACTGACCATGTCATGAGTGATGTAATATGTGACATCATCAGCAGTGCATTGTGGGCGCGCGAGTTATAGTTAGCTGAACTAACTATAACGGGGGAATTTCAATGGTTTTGTACGAGTGAAAAGTCCAGCTAACTATAACGCCCCTGAAACCTATGGTTTTTTCAGTGAGTTTCTAAGGTTTTTTAAATGCTAATTCCTAACTATAACGTACCTGAAAGCTATGGTTTTTTCAGTGAATTTCAAAGGTTTTTGAAATGCTGATTTCTAACTATGCCTACAGAGATAGGACATGTGAAGAAAGAAGAAAAAATGCACAGAAAGGAAAAAAAGAAATGCAGAAAGAAGCAACAGAAGTCCTCAAAGACGAAGAAAAGTGCAGGAAGAAGGATAACGTGAAGAAAGAACAAACAGAAGAGCAGAAAGAAGCCTTGTTGCAAAATCATCCTGTACCCTCAACTTTTTCAGACGGATACTGGTGGTAACTGAGTCTGACTAACCAGTCCTAGAGCCAGTGCTATGTTAAAAGACACTCAGAATACAGTGAAAACACCTACATACACTAGGGAACACTATGCGTTGGGGTCCCCCTGTGATCAGCATGACCTCCTCTGTAAGCCCCTAGTATATAATAGGGCAGGGGATTAAAACTACCTCTTAAACGCGCCACAGGGCGTGTTTGCACATGTCACCTCAGGCCCCATCCCCTCACTTCCCCACTGTGTAAACAAGCCCTGTGGCCATTTTAAGTTGGGAGATTAAGTCCCCTTGAATCCTGAGGGTCCCTAGGGTCCAACTAGACCACTAGGTACCTCCAGTAAGCGCCACAGAGCTGCGTTGCAGAGAGATGTAAAAAGGGGCACGGCCTAGACCACCTCTCTGCAATGCAGCGCAGTGGCGCTTACTGGAAGCACCTGGTGGGCTAGTTGGCCCCCAAGGTCCCTCAGGATTGAAGGGGAATTATTTCCCCCAACTTAAAACGCACCACAGGGCTTGTTTGCACACGTTAACTCAGGCCCGTCCCATCCCTTCACCACTGTGTATACACGCCCTGTGGCCGTTTTTTGTTGGGAGATTAAGTTCATTTGAATCCTGAGGGTCCCTAGGGTCCAACTAGCCCACTAGGTACCTCCAGTAAGCGCCACAGAGCTGCGTTGCAGAGAGGTGTAAAAAGTGGCACGGCCTGGACCACCTCTCGGCTACGCAGCTCAGTGGCGCTTACTGGAAGAACCTGGTGGGCTAGTTAGCCCCCAGGGGCCATCAGGATTGAAGAGGAATTATCTCCCCAACTTAAAACGCGCCATAGGGCGTGTTTGCACACGTTTACCTCAGGCCCCGTCCCCTCCCTTCCCCACTGTGTAAACACACCCTGTGGCCGTTTTTTAAGTTGGGAGATTAAGTCCCCTTGAATCCTGAGGATCCCTAGGGGCAAAATAGCCCACTAGGTACGTCTAGTAAGCACCATTGCAGAGAGGTGTAAAAAGGGGCACATCCTGCACCACCTCTCTGCAACGCAGAGCAGTGGCGCTTACTGGAAGCACCTGGTGGGCTAGTTGGCCCCCAGGGTCCCTCAGGATTGAAAGGGAATTATTTCCCCAACTTAAAATGCACCACAGGGCGTGTTTGCACACGTCACCTCAGGCCCCGTCCCCTCCCTTCACCACTGTGTAAACGCGCCCTGTGGCCGTGCTAAGTTGAAAGATTAAGTCCCCTTGAATCCTAAGGGTCCCTAGGGTCAAACAAGCCCACTAGGTACCTCCAGTAAGCGCCACAGAGCTGCGTTGCATAGAGGTGAAAAAAGGGGTGTGGCCTCAGAACACCTGTCTGCAACACAGCTCCCTGGTGCATACTGGAGATACCTGTTGGGCTAGTTGGCCCTCAGGCACCCTCAGTATTGAAGGGGAATTAATTCCCCAACTTACAACTGGCCAGGGGGCGCGTTTGCAGAGTGCTGCAAGGGGGGGGCGTGGCCTCCGGCGCGATGCCGGTCTTTTATTTATTTTATTTTTTTAAGAAGGAGGGCTGTGTGGCCCCCCTTCTTTTTCTAACTTACTGGCCCTGGAGACCCCATCCCCAGGGCCTGCACCCTAACTTTTTTTGTTGAAAAAAATTAATTTGGCCCTCCCAAGGCCTTAATCGGCCCGGGGACACCAACCCCCGGGTCATGGCCTTTTTTTTTTTTTAATTCCTTAGGAGGGGGCTGCGTTGCCCCCCTCCTCAGGCCACTTATGGCCCCGGGGACCCCATCCCCGGGGCCGGCCTTTGTTTTTTATTATTTTTAAAAAATATATATTTATAGAAACACCTAGGACATGCTGGACAAACCGTATTTACCTATCACCATGACGATTTGCGTGATATTCATTAAAAGGCGACTATGCATAGAATGAATCCACATGGAATGTATTTACACCGCTAGTGAAGCTCTGACGTGTCTGACGCCCTACCGTGCCTAATCCCGGTGCCCCCACCGGTGGGTACTCTCTAAGTAGACACCCTTGGCGTTTATTTATACAAACATGGGTAGCTATTGACGGGCACATTTAATATACACGCACACCAAGCCATTCAAAGGGGATTCGACAAAAATTCGACCAAACTATGCAAGAAACCCTCCTCACGGTTAATAAAACACACATCCACTGCCGGATGTGTAATTCTTTTTATTTTACTCTCTGGAAAGGAGACGAACTTCACTTGACAGTTACAGCGTGCTCCTGGCTGAGCCCAATGCTGTGTTACACCCACCAGTGCCCGCCGAGTGCCTCACACCTCTGTGTTGTATTTCACCAGCTAGTGCGTATGCTATGACACTCTCTAGCCCATGTGCACTGTAACACCACCCTGTGAATATGTCCTGCCACACTTGCCTTCACACGGGTTATATTGCCCCATCTAATGTGCCTTCCTCGATGCCTATGTTATAACGCACAGTGCTATGCCATACATATTACAATCTGGGATCCATATCTTTGTCACAGTGCATATGCAACGTTACACTCCCCAGCACATATTTTATATTACTACTTTAGAGACTAGTTAGGTTACACAAAACTGCCCTGTGCATATTACACTCCAAGGCGCATATCGCATAGCACACGCTAGTGCCTGTGCTATCTCGCGCTCTCCAATGAATCTGTCATTGCGCACAATGTATTGCATATTATATTTCACGCCCCGGTTCATCTTATATCACACTTTTTGGTGCATAGTTTATACCATATACTATATCTAGTTTTCATTTTCAATCGTGCTCCCAGGACAATGTTCTATATAACACTGTGTCCACCTACCCTTTTCACGGGCATTACATTTTACGATGGGGGTGGAGGGTCAGGGGGTGTTTCTGCCAAGTGAGCCCGGAGTCACAGTCACAAACGTCCTATTCTTCCTGAATAAAACTGAGATTATGCTGCATACTTGTTCATATTTTAAGTAGTTTGCACAGACACACATTTTAAAAACAATAACGTTCCTAATACCCACCTTCTCTGAAGAGTTAGCTTGCTGTCCCATCCACCTCCTCCCTATCCTCTGTTGTCTGAATCCACGGACTAGCCTCCTCCCTCCTGCCATGCATGGTCTGATGTGCTGCCACTGCCCTCCATTTAGCATGATGTACCAGTCCACTCCTCCTGTTCTCCATTGCCCAATTCTATGGCCCATCATTGACCTCCTGCTTAGCCTCTGTGCTTAGCTTGCTGCCCCTATTCTCCATCCCCCTGCCCTCTTTGTGCATGCCCCTGCTCCATCCTTTTTGCCCACCATGTTCCATGGACCTGCCACTCCTATCTACTCTTGTGTTCTGTTGAGCTGCACTCCCCTCCCACCTGCCTAGCATTGTCAGATGACTGTAACCTATCCCTGCCACCTCCACCCTGCCTGTCCACATGCCATGCCCCTATCCCCTTCCTCCTGTCCTCCATGGTTCATTTTACTGCCACACCCTTCTGCCCTCCCTGGTCTGTTGTGCTGCAACTGCTCCTTCTGCCTGCCCCGTGCAGTCTGTTGTGAGGCCCCTTCCCCTGAACTCTCTTGTCTGTGCCCAGGTCCTGACCCTCCCTTCTATCCTCCATGGTCCTTTATGCATGCCCCTGCACCCTCCTTCTTGCCCATCATAGCCATTGTGCTGCCACTAACCCTCCCGCTTGCCATGCATGGTCTTCTGTGCTGCCATGGCCCCTCCCACCTTCCCTGTGTGGTCAGCTAGCTGCCCCTGACCCCCTCCCCCCTTCCCTCCATGGTCTGTGTGTATGCCATCATAGTCTCATTGTTGCTCTCCATGGTGTGTTTTGTTTCTAGTGCCCAATCTGCCTGACCTCCATGGTCATCTTGCTGCTCCTGCCCTGCCCCCTTGCCCCCAGCCCTCTGTTTCCATGTGCAGACCCCTATTCCCTGCCTCCTGGCTTGTCTGTTCCACTGTAATGCCCCTGATCCATTCCTCCTGCCCTTTATGGTCTGTTATGCTGCAGCTTTCTCTCCTGTCTGTCCATTATGGTCAGCTAGCTACCATTGCCTCTTTCCCCTCTGTTCTCTGTTGTCCATGTGCATGGTCCTGTCCCCTCCCTATTGCTTTCTATGGATTGTTGTGCTGCACTCCCGTCCCGCATGCGCTGTGTGGTGTATTGTGCTGCTGCAAACCCTGATGCCTGCCCTGTAGGGTCAGTTTGTGCACCTCTCCATGTCCCTCCTGTCTTCTGTTATCCGAGTCCATGTCCCTATCCCAATTCCTCCTGCCTACCATGATCCAATGTACCATACTTGCGAACATTTTGAACTTGGTAAGAGGGAGATTTTGAAAAAAAACTGGGGTATTGATTTTCCCCTTTGAGTTACATTGAAAAAGAGGAGATTGTAGACAGGAGACAGATCAAATAAAGACCATTTGAGCTTAAAAACATTGGACGTTTCCTAGCTGAAACGGGTCTGTTGGCATGTATGGTTGTACTACCACTGCCTCTTCCTTCTGCCCACAATGGTCTATTATATTGCCACAGCCTCTCTTGCCAGTCCTGTATTGTTGGTTTGTTGCCCCTGCCCCCCTTTCCACTGCCCTCCATAGTCTGTTGTGCTGCCACTGCCCTTCCTGCCTGCCCAGTGTGGTCAAATTGTTGCATCTGCACTCTCCTACCTGCCTTTAATTTTCAGAGTCCGTGCCCCTGGTCTCTGCCTCTCAACAGTATCCCAATGAACAACTAGATTGCTAACATTCTATATTTATTACAAAAGTGTGGAACGCCTGACGTCATCTTGATGTAATCAAAACTGTAATACCTAGAGTATTTCCTTTAGAAATTACATATATGAGAGGGTCTTATTTGCATCAAAATTATGGTTAGTGCTCTAAAAAACTAAAATGAGGACATATTTTCTGAGTTTTCAAATAGCGACAAAGAACTTTTAAATTATTTGTAATCTTTATGTTTTTTTATCCAGTTGACCACTTGATTAAATGTTGCACCTAGGGGAGAGGATGTGGTGTTACTCCCAGAGCTGCAGACTTTGCAACTGGGGAACCAGGTTGGAGTTTCTGCTTCAGCTCAACATTCTGTGATTCTGGTCAAATAATTTAATCTTCCCATGTCTACAACCAAAATGAATTTGATCTTGTGTGATGTGACCAATGCTCATGTAAAGTACTCCAAACCTGACAAGTCTGCACTATATAAAACTGCAAATACACAAAAAATAATTGTTTTGCACACTTCTGTCATTGGGCTACATGTGGGCTACATCTGGGTGATATTTGTGCTGCATTTGGGCTATTTTGTCTCTGGTGGCCATCTTGGGAGATTTATTTGTTATGAAGTTTCCTAATTTCCTCATTTACTGCAGTCTCCTCAGTAGGAAATGCTTTCAGTTTTTTACTTTGATTCCATCAAGAAGGTATTCGGATATGTCACACATTTGCCATAAATTCTGAATGTTAGCACTCTAGTTGCTCATTAGATCACTGTAGTAAAGCTACTGCTCACCACGGAAGTCTGCTGCTGGTATTAAAAGTGCATGTTTCAGTCTGCATATCAGAATTTTGTTTAATGAAATAGAAGAGGATTTGAGAAGTCACTCAAAATGTGCCCTAATTTTTCTTTCTTCAGCACTAATCATAATTTCTATGGCAAAATAAACCCCCTCATTGTGTTCCTTTTAAAATTAAATGTTTTAAGTGTTACCAGTTAATTCCAATCAAGATGGCTTCACGTGTGCCATACTTTTGTCATAAGTAAGACTGTTAGCGCTCTAGTTGTTCATTAGAACACTCTGGGACATTCTGTCATTGGGCTATACTTGGGCTACATCTGGGGGATATTTGGGCTACATTTGGGCTCTTTTGTTTCTGGTGGCCATCTTGGAGATTTATTTGTTATGAAGTTTCCTAATTTCCTTATTTACTGCAGTCTCCTCAGTGGGAATACTTTCAGTTTTTTATTTTGGTTCCATCAAGAAGGCATTCAGATGTGTCACACATTTGCCATAAATTCTGAATGTTAGCACTCTAGTTGCTCATTAGATCACTGTAGTAAAACTACTGCTCACCAGGGAAGTCTGCTGCTGGTATTCAAAGTGCATGTTTCAGTCTGCATGTCAGAATTTTTTTATGAAATAGAAGAGGATTTGAGAAGTCAAAATGTGCCCTAATTTTTCTTTCTGCAGCACCAATCATAATTTCTATGGCAAAATGAGCCCCCTCATTTTGTTCCTTTGTAAATTAAATGTTTTAAGTGTTACCACTTTATTCCAATCAAGATGGCTTCAGGTGTGCCATACGTTTGTCATAAGTAAGACTGTTAGCGCTCTAGTTGTTCATTAGAACACTCTGGGACATTCTGTCATTGGGCTATACTTGGGCTACATCTGGGTGATATTTGGGCTACATTTGGGCTCTTTTGTCTCTGGTGGCCATTTTGGGAGACTTATTTGTTATGATGTTTCCTAATTTCCTCATTTACTACAGTCTCCTCAGTAGGAAATACTTTCAGTTTTTTACTTTGATTCCATCAAGAAGGCATTCAGATGTGCTGCTCACCAGGGAAGTCTGCTGCTGGTATTGAAAGTGCATGTTTCAGTCTGCATGTCAGAATTTTTTAATGAAATAGAAGAGGATTTGAGAAGTCACTCAAAATGTGCCCTAATTTTTCTTTCTGCAGCACTAATCATACTTTCTATGGCAAAATGAACCCCCTCGTTTTGTTCCTTTTTAAATTAAATGTTTTAAGAGTTACCACTTTATTCCAACCAAGATGGCTTCAGGTGTGCCATACGTTTGTCATAAGTAGGACTGTTAGCGCTCTAGTTGTTCTTTAGAACACTCTGGGAAGCTGCAGTAGAACACAAAGGAATCAACTGACAGTCTCTGCCCTTGTTGGATGTTTTACTGAGAATGTCAGACTTCATTCTCACATGACTGAGAAAGATAATGTGAATTTACAGAAAATATGCTCTCAGTATAGCTTATAGATCACCTTCCAAACCTCTGTGGGAAAAGCATGAGAAAATAGTTTTCTCTCAAACATGATTCATGATATCACAGCAGAAGGCTTTTTCACATGGTAAAATCACCATAGAACACACCACAATTCCTAAAATGAGTATGGTACCATCAACAAATGATTTATAATGTAACTAAAGTCTTAAAACCTTCTATTAATTGTAATGCTTTTTAATGAGGTGCTATCATGTATATTGGTCCCAAGATGGCTGCCAACACTTCTTGGATGAAGTGCTGACAGCCAATCAGATCTCACGGTGAGATGTGTGGTTAGGCTCCGCCCAGATATATATGTGATTTTACTTTTGATTTTCTCAGGAACTACTGAACAGATTGACACCATATATGCAAAAGGCACATGCCTGACCTGAGGACTACCTCTTTGCCAAATTTCAAGTAGTTCTGTCAGCCGTTCGGGCTGTACCTTAGACTAAAGGTCCTATGGGAAAATGCATGGGGAAAACGCGTTTTGGGACCCCCCTTTTCTCTCAGCCCCCGCTTGACGAATTACCCTGAGACTTTCAGGGTAGGAGCTGAGTGGAGCGCCCCATTAGTTTTGAACATTTCACGAAGATAAGTCAACCGGCGCCAAAGTTATTCAAAATAGAATTTTCAGATTTCCTATGGGAACTCGGGCCTAACTATAACTATCTACTGGCGACCGCCAGTAGATAATATGGATATATATATATATATATATCAGCATGCTCTCGCAAATGCAGATGAATCTCTCCAACAAAGGCGAATGAAGACCCATATATTGTGCAGAATTATTTGTTAATTTGTCACCAGATATGTCCATGACGCGTTTCGGCTGACCACGCAGCCTTGATCACATGACACGAATGAACAAGTGCAACCTCTTTTAAAGTGCTAGCGCTCAGGATAGAATCTGCATAGAATCGGCATAAAAGAAATACTTCAGTATTAATGACAATGTAAATGCTTAAATGCATGAATTTCATAGCATCCCTAAAATTGTTGTATATTGCATGGCAAATAACATATAACGCCTATAAAAATAGTTTAACATTGTTAATTGGTTAAAAAACACAATGAATAAAATTTCATAATGGTATAAATACCTACAACTACTACAAAATCTCTAAAAGGGATGTATATAAATACATAATGCCGATAAAACCTATAAAATGTGCAAAGAGGTGTTGATGTGAAAACAGCTAGTGTATCCCTTACTATTGTGATAACATCTAATATGTAAACGAAACCCATTAAAGATAAATAGTGAATACTAAAAGGTCCCTATGCTATTATATAGTCCATAAATAAATGTTATGGTATTAATGTATGCAATTATAATTGCCAGGGAAAATTCAGAAAGAACGGGTGCAAGGTTATAAATTAACAAAGAGATAAACATAAATAATATCTATTTAAATTAAAAGATATTCTTCTAAGCTTTGCCATCTATGTGTATTGTATAATCCAAAAAAGGAGGGTAATCGATAATTGGAGCTAAAAATATGACAGCCATGAGCTGTTTCTAATAAATACTTGAAACCACTTTGGTAAAACAATTAAACATATCTTTTTTCTACAACTTAGCCAGCCTAAAAATCCATAAATATAAGTATAATTTAAGTTAATAAATCCATAAATACAAGAATATAAAATTGATTACTCTTAGTATAAATGCCTATAAAACCATATAGTTATAAATATTCATGAATAATAATAAAAGGCAAGTATAAAATTCATGCTGGACAAGTATTTAGAAATGGTCTAGAGTATTTATAAATATGTGTGTAAGTCCTCTGTGGTATTCAGACCATTAGGTTGCTTGGTATCCATTTCTACTATATACTTGGTTTCTAGACGCCTGAGTCTTCCTTCTCGATCTCCTCCCCTCCTCAGTATGGGGACTGACTCTATGGCATAATATGATAAATGTTTTAGATTACTGCCATGGCATTCCAGAAAATGTCTGGCTACCGGGTAGGTCTGATCTTTATTTATAATAGCTCTCATGTGTTGTAATACCCTTTTGTGTACTGCCAGTTTGGTGCTACCCACATATTTGAGTTTGCAGCTGCATTCAAGGATGTATACCGTATATTCTGTTTTACATGTAAGATGTTACTTAAAATCATGTATTCTGTCACTGTACGCTGTTGTGTAAGTGGTAGTATTCACCCCATAATGGCAGGCCTTACATACTGTACACTTACAAAAACCTTTTCTTGCTTGCAACCAATTGGACTTACTCTGGACCTCAGGACTACTACTAGTCAAGAAGTCTGACATGTTGGAAGTTCTGCGGAAAGTTATAGAGTGGTTCTTTGGTAATAGCTTACCTAAGACTGGATCATCCCTTACTATGGACCAGTTACGCCCAACAATAGTTCTCAGTTGTTTTTCCTGTTTTGAAAAACCCAAAATGAGTCTTATAAATAACTGGTCACCCTCCACCTTGGTATTGACTTTACTTATCTTGGAGGTCCTGTATTGTAATAAGTCTAGGTAGTAATTTATTTGTTAATGAATTAAAATCATTACAAACATGTGCACACACACAGAAGAATAAAAAATAAAAACACCTTTGAAAAGAACCACTACTTGTAAATTAATAATTAACAATTTTTCAACCTAACGTTAAAACCTTTACATAAAACAGTAATTAAAAAGCATTATAATCAATAAAGTGCATTATACTTCCAATAATTACCATTTAAAATGCAACACAATAAAACAACATATATTAGCAGCGGTTATTGTAATTTGCAATTATTTCACTATTATCATTTCATGTTTGAAAAAAAAAGCATTATGCTTACAATAATACCTTTTACTGACCGCAAAAAATATTTTAGCAACATCTTTCTAAAGTAATATATATTAGCAGCAGATATTACAGTTGAGATCCTTTTACTATTATCCATTCATAAACTACTATAAAGTGCATTATGCTTACTAAGGAGCTTTATGTTAGCAGCAAATATTGTTTAAACTACATCTAATTAGAGTACCATGTTTTAACGTCAGATATTTTAACAGCAACACAGTAGATATAATATGACCTGTGAGCTACAATAACTTCTAATAGTAACACGTTTCATAATTTCAATAATTAGACATTAATTAAGAGATCATACCAACTAAAAAAAGAATGTTATCTCTAATAATTGTCTACAGACTCCTAAATTATATTAAGTTGCTGGTACTCTATAGTCGTGTAATATTATTCTTCAAGCAGCTATTTTTTGTAATTTCTTTTCCACAATAGTGATGAACTTAATAAAGAGATGAACAAATTTAAAATCATCACCACTTAAACAGGCAATAATTGCATTCCTACATGTTCTAACTCCCGATTCATAAAAAAATAAAATAATGTAATAAGTCATTTCTGACCTTATCTTTTGATTTTCTAACAGCTGTGTCCACTACTGTTGGGCTATACCCCTGGCCAGAAACCGCTCCCGGCATTCCATCTGTTTAATATGTGTATCCTCTTCTTCACTACATATACGACGGATGCGTAGCATCTCCCCATAGGGGATGCTGTTAATAAGATGGGAGGGGTGTGCACTAGAGGCATGTAATATTGTATTGCCTGCATTGAAAAACACTCTGGTGCATAGTCATCGGATCACAGAGATACCAAGATCTGTAGTTAGTCCTCTGCAGGGCTTTTTTCCACGTGGAAAGTGTAAGGCCTGCAGGGGAAGTAAAAGAGTTTTGAGTTATAATATTCCTTCAGTAAAGGGTGCCAAGAAAATCAGAAAATTTCTTCTTTTTTCTTTTTCTTTTTCCTTTTCTTTTTCCTTCTTCTTCTCTTTCTTTGTTTCTAGCCTTGTCTCTTTTGTATGACCTTTTTCACATTCTGAATACTCCTTAATAACTTTTTAGAAAGAATTTGATGAAATTACTAGATGGTTTTGGAAATTTGGTTCTGCTTTGGCCATCACCAATATATATTTAAAAGGAACCATTTGTTGTGGCATCTGTGATGCTTCACAGGAGGCTTCTTGGGATTGATTTTAACGTGGATGCCCATTCAGGGCGTGATTAGAGGATAGACCTTGGTTTTGGTCATATGACCGTAAGATGTGTGAGCGCCCATTCAGGGCATGATTGTTATGAAAGATAACATTGGGTAATCTGTATTGACAGGTTCACGGTTTATACCACGTTATGTAACGGGTTCCGAAGCAGAATATAGAGACCATGTCATGCGGGATGTAATATGTGACGTCATCAGCAGTGCTTTGCGGGTGCTCGAGTTATAGTTAGCTGAACTAACTATAACGGGGGAATTTCAATGGTTTTGTACAAGCAAAATGTCCAACTAACTATAACGCCCCTGAAACCTATGGTTTTTTCAGTGAATTTCTAAGGATTTTTAAATGCTAATTCCTAACTATAACTTGTCTGAAACCTATGGTTTTTTCAGTGAATTTCTAAGGTTTTTTAAATGCTAATTCCTAACTATAACTTGTCTGAAACCTATGGATTTTTCAGTGAATTTCAAAGGTTTTTTAAATGCTAATTTCTAACTATGCCTACAGAGATAGGACATGTGAAGAAAGAAGAAAAAACGCACAGAAAGAAAAAAAAGTAATGCAGAAAGAAGCAACAGAAGTCCTGAAAGACGCAGAAAAGTGGAGGAAGAAGGAAAACGTGCAGAAAGAACAAACCGAAGAGCAGAAAGAAGCCTTGTGTCAAAATCATCCTGTTCCCTCAACTTTTTCAGACAGATACTGGTGGTAACTGAGTCTGAGTAACCAGTCCTAGAGCCAGTGCTATGTTAAAAGACACTTAGAATACAGTGAAAACACCTACATACACTAGGGAACACTTTGCGTTGGAGTCTCCCTGTCATTAGCATTACCTCCTCTCTAAGCCCCTAGTATATAATAGGGCAGGGGGATTAAAACTACCTCTTAAAATGCACCACAGGGCTCTGTGGCCGTTTTAAGTTGCGAGATTAAGTCTCCTTGAATCCTGAAGGTTCCTAGGGTCCAACTAGCCCACTAGGCACCTCCAGTAAGTGCCACATAGCTGCGTTGCAGAGAGGTGTAAAAACAGGCATGGCCTAGACCACCTCTCTGCAATGCAGTGCAGTAGTGCTTACTGGAAGCACCTGGTGGGCTAGTTGGCCCCCAGGGGCCCTCAAAATTGAAGGGGAATTATTTCCCCAACTTAAAATGCACCACAGGGCGTGTTTGCACACGTCACCTCAGGCCCCGTCCCCTCCCTTTGCCACTGTGTAAACACGCCCTGTGGGCATTTTAAGTTGGGAGATTAAGTACCCTTGAATCCTGAGGGTCCATAGGGTCAAATTAGCCCGCTAGGTACCTCCAGTAAGCGCCATTGCAGACAGGTGTAAAGAGGGGCACGGCTAGCACCACCTCTCTGCAACGCAGCGCAGTGGCGCTTACTTGAAGCACCTGGTGAGCTAGTTGGACCCCAGGGTCCCTCTGGATTGAAGTGGAATTATGTCCCCAACTTAAAACATGCCACAGGGCGTGTTTGCACACGTCACCTCAGGCCCGCACCCTCACTTCACCACTATGTAAACGCGCCCTGCGGCCGTTTTAAGTTGGGAGATTAAGTCCCCTTGAATCCTGAGGGTCCATAGGGTCAAACTAGCCCACTAGGTACCTCCAGTAAGTGTCACAGATCTGCATTGCAGAGAGGTGTAAAAAGGGGCGTGGCCTCTGAACACCTGTCTGCACCGCAGCTCCCTGACGCGTACTGGAGATACCTGTTGGTCTAGTTGGCCCTCATAGACCCTCAGTATTGAAAGCAAATTAATTCCCCAACTTGCAACTCGGCACGGGGCGCGATTGCACAATGGTGAAGGAAGGGGGCGTGGCCTGAGGTGACATGTCTGCAAACTCACCCTGTGGCACGTTTTAAGTTGGAGAATTAATTCATCCTCAATCCTGAGGGTTCCTGGGGGCCAACTAGTCCACCAGGTACCTCCAGTATGCGCCAGAAAGTTGCGTTGCAGAGAGGTGCTCAGAGGCCACGCCCCTTATTACAACACTCTGCAACGCAGCTCCGTGGCACTTACCGGAGGTACCTGGTGGGCTAGTTGGCTCCCAGGGACCCTCAGTATTCAAGGGCAGTTAATCCCCCAACTTAAAACGCACCACGGGACGTGTTTGCACAGTGGTGATGGGAGGGGGCGGGGCCTGAGGGGACATATGTGCAAACACGCCCTGTGGCGCCTTTCAAGTTGGGGAATGAATTCCTCTTTAATCCTGAGGGTCCCTGGGGGCCAACTAGCCCATCAGGTACCTCCAGTATACGCCAGGGAGGTTTTTAGAGGCCACGCCCCTTTTTACAAAACTCTACAACGCAGCTCTGTGGCGCTTATTGGAGGTACCTGGTGGGCTAGTTGGCCCCCAGAGGACTTCAGGATTGAAGAGGACTTAATTGCCCAACTTAAAATGCGCCACAGGGCGTGTTTGCACACATGTCCCCTCAAGCCCCGCCCCCTCCCTTCACCACTGTGCAAATGCGCCCCGTGGCTCATTTTATGTTGGGGGATTAAGTCCCCTTGAATCCTGAGGGTCCCTGGGGTGCAACTAGCCCACCAGCTACCTCCATTAAGCGCCACAGAGCTGCATTGCAGGGAGGTGTAAAAAGGGGCATGGCCTCAGAACACCTCTCTGCAACGCAGCCCTCTGGCACATACTGGAAGTTCCTGGTGGGCTAGTTGGCCCCCAGGGACCCCCAGTATTCAAGGGGAATTTGTTCCCCATCTGCAAACGCGCCAGGGGCGCATTTGCAGAGTGCTGAAAGGAGGGGGCGTGGCCTCCGGCGCAATGTCGGTCTTCTTTTTTTTTTTTAAGAAGGGGAGTTGTGTGGCCCCCCTTCTTTTCCTAATATTCTTGGCCCTGGGGACCCCATCCCCCAGGGCCTGCCCCCAAATTTTATTTTATTTTAAAAAAATTGGGAAGGGGCAGCGTGGCTCGCCTCCCGAGGCCATAATCTGCCCCGGGGACCCCATCCCCGGGGCATGGCCATGTTTTTTTTATTTTTTATTTTTGGAGGGGGCTGCCTTGCCCCCCTCCTTAGGCCATTTATGGCCCCGGGTACCCTATCCCCCGGGGCCGGCCTTTGTTTTTTTTTATTTGAGGAGGGGGCGGCATGGCCCCCCTCCCGGGCCTCTACTAGCCCCGGGGACCCCATCCCCCGGGGCTGCCCCTCTCCGTTGGGGACCGTGGGGGGGTCTCCAATCCCCCCACAGTCCTAGCCAGCTCCCCGCGTCCTTCGGGAGCCGGCATTGCTTTTCCACATGGGGAGCTGCTAAGATGCAGCTCCCCATGTGGAAAAGCAATTTGGTTTGCATTTTGAAAGAGAGAGCAGGTTTCCCTGCTCTCTCTTTCAAAATCAAAACCAAGTTTGATATGGCAGGGCGGGAGTCGCAAGGCTCCCGCCCTGCCATAGCAAACTACAGTGTCCCAGGGTGGGCAACCCGGGACACTGCAGGAGCTGGCCCTGGGGGTGGCAGTCCCCAGGGCCATCAAGGGCTCCAGGAGGGGGGCCGCGCTGCCCCCCTCCCAACATTTACAAAGCCCCAGGGGGTGGTGGTCCCTGGGGCCGAGGGTCCGTCAGGGACCCCCCCGACTTTGAATATGTAGAGCCCCGGGGAGGTGGCGGTCCAGGGGCATGTGGGGGGCTCGAGCCCCCTCACACAGGTTTTGTTTCTTTAATTTTAAAAAACAAGCCCCGGGGGTGGTGGCCCCTGGGGCTGCGGAGGGGCCATGAGCCCCCCCGCATATATTGTTATAAAGTTCCAGGGGTGGCGGTCCCCGGGGCTTGGGGGGGCCTTGAGCCCCCCACCCTGTTATTTCCAAAGCCCCGGGGGGTGTCAGTCACCAGGGCTGGGGGGACTGAGAGCCCCCCCGCACCTATCTGAAATAAATAGCAAGGAAGCGCTTCATTTTTTTTATCGGCAGTATCCGCGCACCCAACGCGGATTTTGCTGATTTAAAAAAAATAAGAATACTTTTCTGGGGCCCTGGGGGTCCTTGTGGGACCCCGTAAGCAGGCCTAGGGGGTCAGGGTATTTCTACCCTGCCCCTTTTTGCGTTTTGCGCATTAGTTTTACTGTTTTCTTGTGCCTCGGTTCTACCGAGTCACAAGATGGCTGCCAACACTTCCTGGTTTGGAGTGTTGACAGCCAATTAGCATACAGCTTGTCACCGGGAGGGTGCGCAGATCCTGCGCGCCCATAGATATATATGTGATTTTACTTTTGATATTCTCAGGAACTACTGAACGGATTTACACCATTTAACCAAAAGGCATGACTCTGAACCAATGGCTACTTTTTTGCCAAGTTTGGTGTAATTCCGTTCAGCAGTTCGGGCTTCAGGTGCGACTAAAGGTTCCTATGGAAAATTGCATGGGAAAAACACGTTTGGGACCCCTTTTTTTCTCGGCCCCCGCTTGATAAATCACTCCAAGACTTTCACTATAGGAGCGGACCAGAGCTGGCCAAAAGTTTTGAAAAGTTCACGAAGATTCATCAACCGGTGCCAAAGTTATTGGGAATAGAATGTTGCGGATTTCCTATAGAAAATAGGTCCTAACTATAACTACCTACTGGCGACCGCCATTAGGTAATATATATATATATATATATATATATATATATATATATATATATATATATATATATATATATATATATGAAACCAAACAAAGTCGGCTCCTTCCGGGATCAGTCCCTTGGTCAGGTGGTGCGTTCGCCGGCAAAACCCAAAGCCGGGTCCGTAAATATCCAAACATACAAAGATGATAACGCACTCTCAGAGGTCAGCTCGCTTAAACTATAAGTCTTTAATCCTCAAACCGCTACGCGTTTCGACACCAAATGTGTCTTGTTCACACGATGTTACAGCTTTGCAAGGACGTGCATAAGTAAACAATGAACATAGAAGAAGCACTTCTGTTTTTCAATCGCCCACAATCTGTGTTTCCAATGGCGGCCATTTTAAAGCAAGTACAGAGAATATATGAATTAATAGTCTCAATGCATACTTAATACAGATAAATATCTGCAACCAGAATCTGCCACATTAGTTCTTCATATTTCCGAGGTACTAACCACATGTTCATGTGATAATTTTCACATTTAGTGTTATAGTACATTCTTTGAGATAAACAATGTAATTCTGATAACTCGCGGACTAGTGCCCCGATCGTACTAAAAAAAATTATACATGTGCAGCAAACTTATACTAGCGCTGCTTGGTTAGCGTATTTGTATACAAGTGAATTACGGACAAGTGTCAGTTTCTCCCCGAGATTAAGGACTGATGGCGATATTCAGTGAATTGAACTATCAAAGCAGGACTAGTGCCTGTTAATATCTCGTGCCATGGTAATAAGACGTTTGGAATCTGTATAGCTACCAAGTGACAGTGAATTCTAGCAAGTATTTACTTCTAAGGAAAAGTGACAATGGAACTAAACTATAAAGATTATATAAATATGACATATTGTGATTACGTGTTTATAAAATAACTCTTATCTTATTAAAAAGTGCAGATGTCGGTCCTGATGAAGAAAAGGATAGGGAACCCGTGAAGTGTCTTGAAAAGCGATGGGTCCCTTCCTTTCCTCCTAGACAATAAGAAAAGAAAAATGATTAAAATGATTCAAATCAACATACAACTCAAACAGTAGTTACAATTACATTACTGTTAGCAATTTCAGAGAAGTATACACAGTCAAATAGAACATCATACTGGAGATAAAACAATTCAATCATCATGTAAATGAGTTGCTAATTCCTCATCGAGGTTATGCCCCCCGGGAATCTTGTTTATAAATATATATATATATATAGAGAGAGAGAGAGAAAGAGAGAGACAGAGAGAGTCAGAGACAGAGAGAGAGAGAGTGGCGGCAGCAAGGCACTCCTCCCCTACCCATTTAGGTAACCAGGGACCCCATTCCCTGGGGCCGGGTATATATTTAAGGGGAGGGGCATGTGGCCCCCTCCCTGAGCTGTTTTCGCCCCCAAAGCCCCATCCCCCAGGGCCCAAATTATTTATTGAGGGGATGGGGCACGCATTATCAATTCCCAAGGGAAATTCTGGCCAGAGGGACCTCATCCCCTGGAGCCCAATGTATTTTTTAAGGGGAGGGGGCACTTGTCCCCCCTCCCTGAGCTGTTTTTGGCCCCAGGTACCTAATCCCTCAAGGGTCAATATATATATTAAGGGGAGGGGGCTGTGCAGCCCCCTCCCCAAGTCTTAAAAAGGCACTGGGCACTCCATCTCTCAGAGTCATTACTTTATTGAAAAGGCCCCCCTCCCTGAGCCTTTAATGAGCCTGGGGCTGGCTCACCTACTGTGTCCAGGAAGGCCACTGCTGGGACACAGTAGTTTGCCTGCACGCACTAACGGGCAGGAAAACGTGTTTGCGCCTGCCTGATGGGAGGTCAGTTAAATCTCCTGCCAAACGTGAGCAAACACTAAGGGCTCCATTACGAATCTGGCAGTACATGGACCGCCAGACTTACGGGGGTGTGACGGTGGTGGTCTTTTGACCGCCCGATTGCAATTAGGGCGGTCGGACCGCCATTGCCCCACCACACTCACCAGGAAATCGTCGTACCCTAGTGGAGTTGCAGTAGTTTTGAGGCTACAATATGTTTGGCAGGATCGCCACTGTTCGGCCAAGTACATTATGAGTTTCCTCCTGCGACGTTTTTCATGGCAGTTCCTACTCCATGAAAACCTTGGCAGGGAGGAAACAAATGGGCCTTAGGCCATGGGTTGCATGCAGGGCGGCACAACATATGCCCGCCAGTGTGCATGTACCCCAGTTCCTTCACGGCATGGACTTTACTGTCCATGTTGTACAGAAACTGTTTTTGGCATTCCCATTGCGGTGCCCATTTTCTGAGTAAACGTACAAAAAAGCCTGCCCGACATGAGAAACACTCGCAATCTGGTGGGTGACCTGGCCACAGGTTTGGTGGTGTGGCGGTGGGGTGGACCCGGCGTCGCACCTCCAAACTCATTATCAGGCCCTAGGTCTGCTCCCAGTTTGTGAGAGATTTAAACATGCCCCTGTATGCTTGAAGCAGGCTTGCGTTCTGTTTCTCTGCATGCACTGAAGCGAGCAAGGAAGCAAAACAAAAATTGCTCGAAACTGGAGGGAGCAGTATAAATAGCTGCTCCCTCCGGGTGGGAGCAATGCCAGCTCTCACACCATATGAGGAGCCGACTGGGCCACAGGGGCTCCCCCACAGCCCCAAATGTGTTGTTTGTGGGTGCGCCCAGTGGGCATCGGGGCACCCATCTTTACTGCAGCAAAGCCCCAGAAGATGGAGTCTACAGGGCCATAATAGACACGGGTAGGAGAGCCACGCAGCCCCCTTTCCCTTTATAATGTAATACGACTCCAGGGCCTAATGAGGCTCATGAAGGGGGGCCATGTGGCCCTCTTCCCCTTTAAAAAAATGGATGGACCAGGGGAATGGGGTCAAAAGAGGCTTGGGGAGGTGGGCCATATGGCCACATACCCCTTTCAAAAAATGAACAGCCCCAGGGGATGGGGTCTCCAGGGCCTGAGAAGGCTCAAGGAGGGGATCTGCACGCCCCATCTCCTTAGATTTTGTCCCTGGGGACAAGAAGCCTCTTGGAGGGGGCCACAAGGCCCCTGCCCTTGTTTTGTATTTGGTTCTGAGGGAAGTGGTCCTTGGGATCTATTAAGGATCAGGGAGGGGCTCCACATCCCCTCTTAGGTTTTGGCCCCATGATGGGGTCTTTGGAGCCCAAAAAGGCTCGCGAAGGGGTACCATGTGGCACCCTTCAGCTTTTTTGTGTATTTGGCTCCAGGAGATGAAATCTCCTGGACCTATTAAGGCATACAGCCCACCTCCCCTTAGATTTGGCCCTAGGGATGGGGTCTCAGGGGCTCAATAAGGCTTGGGAGGGGTCCAGAAGCCCCCTCCCCCTGTTTAATTGTATTTGACCCCGGGAGATGGGATCTAAGGGGCCTTTTAAGGTTTGCAGAGGGGGTTGGGCCACACTGCCCCCCCCCCCTTTTTATTGGAACTAGCCCCGGGATGGGGTCCCTGGGGTCAATTAAGACTTGGGAAGGGGAGCTGCATGCCCCCTCCCCAAAAAATATATGTTTTAGCTTCTGGGAACGGTGTTTCTGGGGCCAACCCTGCGCAGCGACGGGAGTATGGCTTTAAGTATTGTTATAAAATATTAATTTACATTGAAAAAAAAAAATCCCTGAAAAAAACAAATGTTAAAGTGACATTATAGAAACCCCGGGCATAGTGAGCGTAGCGGGGCTACGCGGAGGGCCACGAAGTTGAGAACAAACTCAGTGAAACTCCGTGGAGCTCCGCTACGCCACACGCCTCCCACCCCCCTATTAACAATTGCTTAAAACTGAAATAAAACTACTTTTAAAGTAAATAAAAAACACTTACCTTGGCTGTGGCGTCCCTGGACTGCGCTCCTCCTCTTCATTGCCGTCTGTGTGGAAACTGTGCATGCACGCACACCCACGCATTTCTCCTGAAAAATCCATGGGCACACGCGCATGCGCAGTTTCCGTAGAGACGGCGATGAAGAGGAGGAGAACAGCCCCGGGACGCCGCAGCCAAGTTAAGTGGTTTTTATTTACTTTAAAATTAGTTTTATTTCAGTTTTAAGCAATTGTTAATAGGGGGCTGGGAGGCGGGGGCTGCCAACTCCGCTACGCCACAGAGTGTATGGAGATTTGCCTACTCCACGTTCTCCGCGGAACACGGAATAGGCAAATCTCCACACAGTCCGTGGGTGGAGCGGAGGTCCCTGCCCGGGGTTACATTATAGTTCAATTATTATTTCAGGGACAACATTAACTGTTTGAACTCTAAAAAGCCAGAAATTCACTAACTTGCACCCCCACCATGCACTGCTTATGGCCTCACATATTGCATTACTCACAACATGTTCTATGATATCATTTATTACATCACTGAGATCTCAAATGACATAATTGATTACATCACTGATTACATCACAGATGACATCATCCAAGCTTCTTTTGTACATATTGCGTTTTTAAACAGGTATGGCATTAGAGCTATGAAAGTGCAAAAAAGCTCAGAATAACCTGAAGCATCATTAATGCTTTTATGCATACAATTCGCATTGGTGAAACAAGCTTATGTTATGTGCAACATTGACCGTATACTGTACACTTCATGGGTAGCCGAGCTCATGTTGACTATCAACCATAGATAAAAGGGTAACCTGTACTTCACACAGTGTTCAACTTGTATACAACTGTTCATGGAAAACCAAATTCCTCCAGATACTCAAGTCCTGTTATTTAACTAATACCATACTACTGACAGTCTTTACATGTGTTAAACCCCTTACAGTCACTGAACCTACATTGAGAAGTAAAGTGTATATCAGTAGAAAAGTGTGTACAGTAAACAGTATTTACTCTTTGGAGAGAGTTTACTCTGTACCACACTGTTTGCATACAGAAAAACTCTCATGATAAATACACCACAGAGTACTGAAAAGTATCCACTAAGAACAGTGTACATTCTGTGCAAAACTTGTCCATAGATAGACTTAACTTAAAATAACCAAGATCTGAAAGTGCTAAAGATCATACTACCTGCAGTCTTCATACTGTGGGGAAAACGTTACAGATAACCCATCTTCTGAAGTAAAACAAGGATATGTACATAGGTTAGTGCAGGGTGCACACAGTCTTATGTAGAAATTGTCATACTGAGATGATTCTGTCTAATAACTCAAGTTTGCTAACAATATCTGGGGGGTCAATGCAAGCCCACTTAATACGTACCAAATTTGGTCTAGTAGGGATAATATTATTGATGATACTAAATGGGACTTCGCTCTTCCTTCCCCAGAATAAAAGGTTAATATAATACAGTTATGGTAACTTAATACCGACTGTGCGACACAGCGGGTACCACACATATTACCAGCATGGGCAGAAATCAAGATATGATCAATAACAGTTGAAGCATTTCTTCCTGTAAAAGTTGGATTCTGACCTCCATTATTATCACAATCACATTCAAGTAACTGTAAATCAAACTTGTTAATCATAGAATTCAGTGTACCTCCATACTCGTTGTGACAAAAATGTATATATCCAACCCTGTCCTGGCTAGTTACCCCACAGATCCGAGTAGCAGATATAGGGCAAGTTTGAATATTAAAATCACCTGCCCATATGAGTACAAAACTAGTATGAATAGAACATAGGAATGTATCCAGACCACAATCAAGTGCAGAAACCACTTTACTATAGGTGGACTCAAATACGATATAATAAGAATGAGCCAATACCAAATCCCGCCCCCATTTAAATGTTAACCACAATATTTGTGAATGTGGCCCAACTGTTATAGTTTTCTTGACATGCACAGAGAACTTATTCGAAATAAGGATCATAAGTTCCCCTTTATCCCTACCAGCAGGGGAGGGTACAGCCTCTAAACAGTGCGATGAAAAACCCTCAATATAAATGGGAGCTAAGCACCATGTTTCCTGTATACATATTACATCAAAATCACCAATGAAGTGAGACCACTCTGGGGAACCCTGTTTATTCACTAGTCCCCCCACATTCCATGTTGCAATTTTATAGCCTCCATCCATACCAAACCTGCTGTTACAGGAAGATGGCCTATTATTCTTTGAGCTACTAGAGCAGGTATTATCCACAGTACTGTTCCCTGAACGTAAGGACTAAGCAAGTACCAGGTCAGGGCTCTTCTATTGGATTGGTGCCTAAAAGAATCAAACCAGTAACAACCTTCTTATCTCTCGAGATGGTAACATCATTCATGAGAGAAATACACAGATTATGTCAGTTGTTAGTCTGTAGAACACTTGGAACCTGTTTAGATACAGTCAGGGGCAAGCAAAATGGAAAGTCTAAACCTAGAGCATTAGACATATTACAGGCATTATTATCTATAGACTGAATGATACATAAGTGCCTATAAAAGAAAACCAGAGGCAGAAAAAACATATTCGAATCCATTTGGAAAGGAGGTATGGCCCTGGCTAGAACTTCCCTTTCCCCTTTAGGATGCCTGAAATTGATAATAATACAGTTGCCTTTGAGGCTCTTTCTCAAAAGACTGAAAGGCCTGGGCCCATAAGTTCTAGATCTGTTCTGGAGTCACAATTCAATTCTTTTTTCACAGCATATAAGCGTAGAGGGGAGAAAATCATTAACAAGTCAATTAATTCACCAGGGATTTCTCTGGACACATAGTAAACACCAACCCCTATGTGAGGTTAGTTTATTACAAATCCAAACATACATGGAGATAAAGACACCTCAAGATGAAAGTGTAGAAATACATTGAAATCAACATAAAGCCAAATCTGGGAATAAAGTTGAGTCGGTACAACATGCACAGGACAATTAACTCAAGAAATAGAAACAAAGACATTATTCTAACTAACAAGGGAGCTTCTTCCATCTACAACCCATTCTTGAGAAAGAATGAAATCCTCAGCACACATGAAATTCACACTGTTAATTCTAAAGCAAGAGCTTCCAGGGAAATTGCATTTCAGACTTTAAAGATTTAGCTAACATAGGAAAAATGGAGCATATGCTTTACAAAATTGCATAGGAAATAAGGCACATTCAGTTAATATTCCTACTTACATGCGAAATGACACGATTAATAAACACAACTAAAGTGAATGATTGTCGGTTACACAGCACAAGTTATTCACGTTAGTGTTTTCTGCTAGTTACATTTCTTTCCACATTAACTCTTCACGTTTTCTATTTAATGTCCTAAATAGATCACGTTTTATGTTATTTCATTTCAAGATCCTAACACTTTGGTGCCGATTCCGATCCTGTAAAACCCGGGTACGAACCGTCGTACGGAGTGTTTTCTTCGTCCGACTCGTACTCGGGAAACCGCCTTACAAACCCACAAGTACGATTCGTACAGAAATACCATTTCTGTACGATTCCTACAAAACACCGACCGGCTAAAATATACCCACAATTCCGATCCGGGACACCGCGTACGTGACGTCCGGACGGAGTCAGGCAGCATTTTACGAACCAGCAAGTACGATTCGTGCCTACGTCACTCCGCACGTAGCATTTTTTACAGGAGCCAAAAACTGCCGGGAAATTGAGGAGGAGCACCTGTACGCGACGGACAGCCATGGACCCCATCCTACGTGTCATCCCGGCCCTCATAGCCTACGACCTGGTGCACAGGAACCGACGCAAACGCCGCAGAAGGTCAGAACAACACCCAGGGGTAAAGGTGGGGGGCAGGGGCAGGAAACATAACCCCCACCCAAGGCAAAATGTATACATGCCCTGTGCATACCGTACCTCCAGGGACTGGTCACTCGGGGGGGGGCATGTCCACCAAGGCCTGCGTCCCACCACAACGGAAGTGGACGTGGACGCATCCCGTCACCACAACAATTGTGGTATGCACCGTACCCACGCCTGAAGAGCGTGGGTACGGGTCGTACCATGCCTACCCCTACGTCACCCCAACATTGGGGGTACGGCCTGTACCCAGGCCTGAAGAGCGTGGGTACGGGTCGCACCACGCGTACCCCTACTTCACCCCAACAATGGTGGTACGGCCCGTACCCAGGCCTGAAGAGCGTGGGTACGGGTCACACCACGCGTACCCCTACGTCACACCAATGGTGGTACGGCCCGTACCCAGGCCTGAAGAGTGTGGGTACGGGTCGCACCACGCATACCCCTACGTTACCCCAACAATGGTGGTACGGCCCATACCCAGGCCTGAAGAGCGTGGGTACGGTTCGCACCACGCGTAACCCTACGACACCCCAACAATGGTGGTACGGCCCGTACCCAGGCCTGAAGAGCGTGGGTACGAGTCGCACCACGCGTACCCCTACGTCACACCAACAATGGTGGTACGGCCCGTACCCAGGCCTGAAGAGCGTGGGTACGGGCCGTACCACCATTGTTGGGGTGCCGTAGGGGTACGGCCCGTACCCAGGCCTACAGAACGTGGGTACGGGCCGTACCACCATTGTTGGGGTGACGTAGGGGTAGGCGTGGTATAAGCCGTACTCACGCTCTGTAGGCCTGGGTACGGGCTGTACCCCTACGGCACCCCAACAATGGTGATACGGCCCGTACCCAGGCCTTCAGAGCGTGTGGGCGGGTGGGTGGGTGTCGTGCTACGATCCACATCAGTGGACAGAGACATAGGGGTGGGTGCCTATCACTCCCAGCAGTGCCCAGACATATGAGGGGTGTGTGCAGAGGACCCCCAGCAGTGCCCAGACATATGAGGGGTGTGTGCCTATCACTCCCAGCAGTGCCCAGACATATGAGGGGTGGGTGCAGAGGACTCCCAGCAGTGCCCAGACATATGAGGGGTGGGTGCAGAGGACGCCCAGCAGTGCCCAGACATATGAGGGGTGGGTGCCCATCACTCCCAGCAGTGCCCAGACATATGAGGGGTGGGTGTAGAGGACCCCCAGCAGTGCCCAGACATATGAGGGGTGTGTGCCTATCACTCCCAGCAGTGCCCAGACATATGAGGGGTGGGTGCAGAGGGCTCCCAGCAGTGCCCAGCCATATGAGGGGTGTGTGCCTATCACTCCCAGCAGTGCCCAGACATATGAGGGGTGGGTGCAGAGGACCCCCAGCAGTGCCCAAACATATGAGGGGTGGGTGCAGAGGACCCCCAGCAGTGCCCAGACATATGAGGGGTGGGTGCCTATCACTCCCAGCAGTGCCCAGACATATGAGGGGTGGGTGTAGAGGACCCCCAGCAGTGCCCAGACATATGAGGGGTGTGTGCGTATCACTCCCAGCAGTGCCCAGACATATGAGGGGTGGGTGCCTATCACTCCCAGCAGTGCCCAGACATATGAGGGGTGGGTGCAGAGGACCCCCAGCAGTGCCCAGACATATGAGGGGTGTGTGCCTATCACTCCCAGCAGTGCCCAGACATATGAGAGGTGGGTGCCTATCACTCCCAGCAGTGCCCAGACATACGAGGGGTGGGTGCAGAGGACCCCCAGCAGTGCCCAGACATATGAGGGGTGGGTGCGGAGGACTCCCAGAAGTGCCCAGACATATGAGGGGTGGGTGCAGAGGACTCCCAGCAGTGCCCAGACATATGAGGGGTGGGTGCAGAGGACTCCCAGCAGTGCCCAGACATATGAGGGGTGTGTGCCTATCACTCCCAGCAGTGCCCAGGCATATGAGGGGTGGGTGCCTATCACTCCCAGCAGTGCCCAGCCATAGGAGGGGTGGGTGCAGAGGACCCCCAGCAGTGCTCAGACATATGAGGGGTGGGTGCGGAGGACTTCTAGAAGTGCCCAGACATATGAGGGGTGGGTGCAGAGGACTCCCAGCAGTGCCCAGACATATGAGGGGTGGGTGCAGAGGACTCCCAGCAGTGCCCAGACATATGAGGGGTGGGTGCCTATCACTCCCAGCAGTGCCCAGACATATGAGGGGTGGGTGCAGAGGACCCCCAGCAGTGCCCAGACATATGAGGGGTGGGTGCCTATCACTCCCAGCAGTGCCCAGACATATGAGGGGTGGGTGCAGAGGAACCCCAGCAGTGCCCAGACATAAGAGGGGTGTGTGCCTATCACTCCCAGCAGTGCCCAGACATATGAGGGGTGGGTGCCTATCACTCCCAGCAGTGCCCAGACATATGAGGGGTGGGTCCAGAGAAACCCCAGCAGTGCCCAGACATATGAGGGGTGTGTGTCTATCACTCCCAGCAGTGCCCAGACATATGAGGGGTGGGTGCAGAGGAACCCCAGCAGTGCCCAGACATATGAGGGGTGTGTGCCTATCACTCCCAGCAGTGCCCAGACATATGAGGGGTGGGTGCAGAGGACTCCCAGCAGTGCCCAGACATATGAGGGGTGTGTGCCTATCACTCCCAGCAGTGCCCAGACATATTTTATTTCTGACATTTATTGAGCGTGAACGAATACCCGTAGGCGTCTCGGCGCTAGACTGTGGCAGCTATCTCTCCCCAAGGTATGGATAACATCTGAGGATCAAGGGCAATGTTACTGGTTAAACAGCCAGGTTTTCAGATTCTTCTGAAACTGAGAAAGTGAAGGGCTGGTTCTGATATGTTGTGGCAGAGTGTTCCAAATCTTGGGAGCCGCAACTGAAAATCGGCGGTCACCCCAGGAGACTGTTTTGGAACGTGGAACCACTAATTGGTTAAGAGTTGTGGATCGAAGTTGTCTAGCCGGTCTGTAGAGTATAAGCTGGTCCTTGAGAGGGCGTGGTCCTTGATCGTGAAGTGCCTTATAGACTATACAGAGGGATTTGAACTTGATCCTGTTTTGGATCGTCAACCAATGGTATGTCCTGATAGTATCGGAAATGGATGCAAACTTTGGTGTTCTAGACAGCAGGCGAGCTGCTGCATTCTGTATTGTCTGCAGTTTTTTTGTTACTCTGGTTTGGGCATTTAAGAAGAGGGCATTGCAGTAATCCAAGGAAGAAAGTACCAAGGAGCTGACCAGTGTTTTGGCAGCAGCATCCGGGAGGAATGGAATGATTTTCCTTATCATTCTGAGCTTATGATGGGCTGTGGCTGCTACTTTGTTTGCGTGTGCCATGAAGTTAAGATGATCATCAAAAATTACTCCCAGATTCCTGACCTTAAGGGTCGGGCTGGGAGGGGTGCCAAAGGCTGATGGCCACCAGGATACAGGCCAAGTCGGGGAAAGGGATCCAAAGATAACCACCTCCGTTTTATCGGAGTTAAGCTTCAGGCAGTTACCTGCCATCCACTCTCCGATCGCCCTCATTCCATTTTGGAAGCGCTCTGCCACTTCCAGCCCGTCACCTTTAATGGCCAACACCAATTGCGTGTCATCGGCATATGAGGTTAGGCTCATCCCGTGTGCTTTGATAACACATGCAAGGTCCGACACATAGATATTAAATAGTGTCGGACAAAGGGAGGAGCCTTGAGGAACCCCACACGGAAGTGACAGCTTAGCCGATTGATATGGCCCCAGTGTGACCACCTGTGTTCGGTCGGCCAGGAAGGAAGAGAGCAAGTCTCTCGCAGTGTGGTGAATGCCCATCCTTCCGACACGGTCCACCAAAATCTTGTGATCGACCGTGTCGAAAGCTGCCGAGAGATCTAGCAGTACAAGTAGTGCTGTCCCTCCCTGGTCACGGATAATTCTGATGTCGTCTGCTGCCTTGATGAGGGCGGTTTCCGTACCGTAATATTTACGGAAGCCAAACTGTGTATCATCCAATAGCTGATGTTTCTCTATATGCTCCGAAAGCTGCTGGTTCATGGCTTTTTCCGCCACTTTAGCTAGAATAGGGAGGCTTGCTATGGGCCTGTAATTCTTGAGTTCCTCCTTATCTAAACTAGGTTTCTTCAACAGGGGTTTAACCAGTGTGTTTTTTAAGCAATCTGGATAATTCCCGGAACTCAGTATTGTATTGCAAACATGTGTGATGACCGGCACAGTAGTGTCCATCACCATGGAGAGAACTGAGGAGGGGCAGGGGTCCAGAGCCGATCCCGTTTTTATAGATGTAGTAATGATTTTTATTTGATCAGTGGTGAGAGCCCTAAAACTGGACAAGATGTTTCCTGAAGAAGTGTGAGAGGGCGAGGCTCTGGTGATGTTGATTTTTGAAGTAAAGGCTTGGTATATGTCATTGACCTTGGAGTAAAAAAATTCAGACAACGCGTCACAAAGTGATTGTGACGGGGGCGGATTTAAATCTGGTGCATTACCGGATAAGGTTTTAGTATTGTCATATCGTTGCTTACTAGAATTTTTTGCATTTTCAATTTTTTCCGAAAATAATGGGGTTTTTTTGGCTGCAGCAATCATAGTTTTGTAGGTGGCCAATGATTCTTTATATATGATCTTGCTTTCGGCGTCATAGATTCTGCGCCTTTGCCTTTCCCTGTTCCTACTTAATTGTTTTTGAGTTCTTAGTTCTTCTGTATACCACAGAGCGGTCGGTGAGCTTCTATTCCTAGAGTGGAATTTAGTGGGTGCTAGGAGATTCGTGGCATCACCAAGCCATTCATGGAATTGACGAGTGGCGATATTGGGTTCATTGGATAGAACAAGTTTTGTCCAGTAGTATTTTTAGTTCAGTTTGGTCTAGATTCTTCCAAACTTTGAAGGAGCCTGGCTTAGTGGATATGACCTTCTTCCTCAGTGATTCCTTAATTGTCAGGCCGCTAAATATAGCAAAGTGATCCGTCCATGGCATGAATAGAATGTTTAATATTTGCAGGCCCTCTACGTTGGAAAAAATGCCATCCAGCGTATGTCCTGCCTGGTGGGTGGGGGAGGTAACCAGTTGTCTAAGGCCCATAATTTCAAGGTCTGATATGAGGGCGGCGGTATCCCTATCATTTGCTTGTTCTAAGTGAAAGTTCATGTCACCCAACATAGTCGTAGACTCTTCGATGTCTATCGATTCGGTAATTGCGCTTAAGTTGGTCAGAAAACCTGCTTTTGTCCCGGGGGGACGGTATAAAAGAACTCCGTTAAAGTTGAAAAGAGCTGTGAACTTTATGTTAAAGTGCATGGCTTCACATGATGTAGCAGAAATAGATGATGTTCGGACCTCAAACCGATCTCTTGTTATAATGGCCAAGCCCCCTCCCTTTTTGCCAACCCTATCCTGTCAATAGGCTTTGTAGCCGGGAGGGACTGCGATTACTAGATCGGGGGCTGATGCATCATCAGTCCATGTTTCCGTGATATACAAGGCATCTAAGTTGTTATCAGTAATAAGGTCCGCTATTTCTTGGCTGTGTTTGCCCAGTGACCGTGCATTAATAAGGGCCATAAGAATTACCACCTCGTTGACGTCGCATTGCAGTTTAGGGAGAGTCTTCGAGTTATTAATACGAATCATACTGTTACAATGGGTACAGATCAGGTTAGCAACCATCGGTATTTGTAGTAGGTCATGTTTGGTGCATCGAGAGGAAGGGGATGGTTGAAGCTTCATCAGAGCCATACGTGAGTAGGTTAACTTGTGATGTGAGGGGACCGGATCAGGGGTCTTGGCCCTGGGCACGGGCCAGGCGCGGACGGGCGCAGACGGGCTTGCCTGTGGCGCGCCACCGGCGGTCCCGCTGCACCCGCCCGCTGCGCGGACGGATGTTCGTGCCCTGAAATCCGGTGTGAGGAGGGTGGGAGGCATCCAGCATCTGCAGCGCTACCCCTCCCTCACCCAAGATGGCCGAACCCCTTCTCCACAAGCGCGAGGATGTGGCAATGCGCGCTGGGAAACGGGCTCGGTGGGCGGAAAGACGTGCAGGTAGTAGTTTTACATCAACTAACCAAATGCAATGAGGGTTTTAAAAAAATATACACAGAGTTTTAAAATTAGCACACAGCAAAGCCCCCGGCTTCCGCCTCAGGGGAGAGACAACTGTGAAGTCAAGCACGCAGCGCTACTTGCCTAATTAAATACTCTGGGAGGGCGGGAGGCGTCCAGCATCTGCAGCGCTACCCCTCCCTCACCCAAGATGGCCGAACCCCTTCTCCACAAGCGCGAGGATGTGGCAATGCGTGCTGGGAAACGGGCTCGAGGGGCGGAAAGACGTGCAGGTTGTAGTTTTACATCAACTAACCAAATGCAATGAAGGTTTTAAAAAATATACACAGAGTTTTAAAATTAGCACACAGCAAAGCCCCCGGCTTCCGCCTCCGGGGAGAGACAACTGTGAAGTCAAGCGCGCAGCGCTACTTGCCTAATTAAATACTCTGGGAGGGCGGGAGGCGTCCAGCATCTGCAGCGCTACCCCTCCCTCAACCAAGATGGCCGAACCCCTTCTCCACAAGCGCGAGGATGTGGCAATGCGCGCTGGGAAACGGGCTCGAGGGGCAGAAAGACGTGCAGGTAGTAGTTTTACATCAACTAACCAAATGCAATGAGGGTTTTAAAAAATATACACAGAGTTTTAAAATTAGCACAAAGCAAAGCCCCCGGCTTCCGCCTCAGGGGAGAGACAACTGTGAAGTCAAGCGTGCAGCGATACTTGCCTAATTAAATACTCTGGGAGGGCGGGAGGCGTCCAGCATCTGCAGCGCTACCCCTCCCTCACCCAAGATGGCCGAACCCCTTCTCCACAAGCGCGAGGATGTGGCAATGCGCGCTGGGAAACGGGCTCGAGGGGCGGAAAGACGTGCAGGTGGTAGTTTTACTTCAACTAACCAAATGCAATGAGGGTTTTAAAAAATATACACAGAATTTTAAAATTAGCACACAGCAAAGCCCCCGGCTTCCGCCTCGGGGGAGAGACAACTGTGAAGTCTATGAGGGGTGGGTGCCTATCACTCCCAGCAGTGCCCAGACATATGAGGGGTGGGTGCAGAGGACCCCCAGCAGTGCCCAGATATATGAGGGGTGTGTGCCTATCACTCCCAGCAGTGCCCAGACAAATGAGGGGTGGGTGCAGAGGCCTCCCAGCAGTGGACAGAGACATGGGGGTGTGTACATCATCCTCCCATTAGCAAAACTCCATGGGTGCATGAAGGCATCCACAATGTGCGACTATGTTGATAGTGCCATGACAACACATCACTGACAGCAGTGTCCCACTCCCATGAGGATGGATGTCCTTCCCCCACTGCATGACACACCACATGTGGGTGTGATGACAAATTACACATGCATACCCACCCCTGGCGGTGGCAGCACAATACACACACTGAGATCATGCAATAAGACTGTATCCTCATGTGAAACCCCACTAAACTAAGAGAGCCTAAGGGAACACACACTGTCACCCACATTCCAGGACTGATAGGAATGTACAGGTGCTGGGGCAGCCAACAAGTTGTTGCCTCCCATGGAAGGAAAAGGGTGGAGTACCCACAGATACAATGCCCACAATTGTCAGTCAGGTGCCCAAATACCCTGCAGAACAAGTAACACATGTGTGCTAGGCTGGGAGTACACACATGCATAGCGCGGAAAAAGGACCTTGTCCACATTAAGCCATGGCAACATACTCCATACACAAGTACAGTGACTACCAAGGATGGCACAGACGATGCAGGCGGAGACATTGCTGAGCAGGCATGAGCAAAGTTGAAGGGATCCCTCACACAGCAAGGAAATGTAGACACAGGTCAGCACAACAATTGGGAAACACCCTGCAGGGAAGAAGTCAGGTGCCACAGAGGAAGGAACACTCCTTGGGACAATGTCACCATACAGTAAGAGCTTACATGACCAAAGATTATTTGCAGAGACCTTGTGATGGCACGCAGATACAAGGGTCCTCCCCATGAGCAGCACACTACAACATTTCCCAGACACCTAACACATTATCACCACCCCAACTCAGGGAGCAGCAGCACCAACAGCAATACCAGAAAAGCATTTGTGTGCAAATGAAAAACAAAATGCTTTATTCAGCATACAAAAAGAGTGGATTTGAAATGTACACTATATACAAGGCCCATAGGCCAGTCCATATGCGAATTCCGGGGGGACACACATTGGGACGCGTCTCCCCTAGCTTGCCTGCACAGTTCAGAGTTCCTTTCCATCCACAGGGGGGGGGGCATCATTTGGGGGGGAAGGACCAGGCACCACAGAGACAGGAGGGGAAAGGGTAGGTGTTGTGGGTGCAGGGACGGACGACTCCACCACAGGGGGTGGGGCAGCGCCAAAGGTGGTGGTTAGGATGGCGCTGCACACGGTTGCAAGGTCTGCCAGCGTCTCCCCTGCACCCGAAGGAACCACAGGCCCCAAGGAGGGGGGGGTCGGAGGGATGGGTTGCAGCGCTACTGGGGGAGGGTGTGGACAGGGGGGGACTCAACTCCCCTGCCTGGGGACTTCCTCGACCGCTTGTGGGGTGGTATCACACAAGGGCTGAGGGACAGACTGGCCATGAAGGACTCTTTGTCCGACTGTTGGGCATGGGAGCTAAGGGGAGTGGTTTTGGAGGAAGTGGGTCGTGAGGTCTGCGGACTCCCACTGTGGCTGCGTGGCTGCTGTTTGCCCCCGACCCAGTGGGTGTGCCTACTTCCCCCTGTGTGTGCGTGACTGGAGGTGTGCGCTTGGCCTTCCCTGTTGGTGTGCTGCCTGTGTCTGGTGGGGTGCGTGCATGGGGATGTCTGGGTGTGCTTGGGACAGGCATGGGAGTGGGAAGTGTGGATGGGGCAGGCGTAGGGGGGGGGACGGAGCGCTGCAGGAGACCCACTGCTGCCATCAGTGACGAGTCCATGGACCTCAGCAACATCCGTTGGTCAGACATCGCTGATGACATGCCCTCCATGTACGACACCATCTGTGTCAGCAGTCTGGTGTGGCCATGGAGGACATTAAGCAGCGATGTCTGACCAACCTGCAACTGCCGCAGGATGTCCACAGACTCGGCATTGACGGCAGCAGGGGAGACAGGGGCAGGGGGTGCGGTGCCTGGCACAAAGGAGACACGTGGTCACCTAGCACGGACAGAAGGGACCCGAGCAAGTGGGAGGACGGTGATGGGAATGGAGGGGGCGGCGAGAGATGTACTGCTGCTTTCAGCTGTGGGAGCAGCCTCCGCCCCCTCTGGGAGCTCAGCTTCGAACCCGTCAGCGTCATAGTCGGTGTTGGGACTGGACAGGTCCTCCGCCTGACTCCCCTCGCCCTCCGTGCCACTTGCTGCGCCAGACTCCCCAGCACTGGTGGCACCGGTGCTGGATCCCTCCTCCACGTCCGTGCCGGTGTCTCCCTCGGTGTCCCCCGACGATGCTGTGGGCAAGGTGAAGAGACAGGAAATAATCAGACACCTGTATACATATGACACATGAGTCCAAACTACATAGGTCACAGTGCATAGCAAGAAAAGCATCACGAGTAACATCTACAATACTACACACATATGTAGGCCCTGCACTACACAGTTGGTTGACCCACCATGCCACTTTGATACAATGGAGAGCATGACACAACAGCAAAGAACTTGATATCGAATTATACAGAGAAGCTAGTGTCTCTGGACAGTCGAGCACTGCAACTGGACCACACACCGTTGCCAAAAATTGATGAGCAGGAACCATGTCTTTTAACTTTTGACACATGCTGCAAAGCACAAACATTAAACCCTGCACAACATGACTGGGTCAATACTTGTTGAGTGTCTGTTCCGACTATCATCACACACAGGCCAGACCTGGCAAGGAGACATAAGCTTTGTACATGTAGGCCTTGCCCGCACAAACCCCCCCCCTACCTGAGACAATGTGATTGAGACAGAGGAAGGACTTACACCTCTTAATCAGGGATCACAAAAATGGGCTCCATTAAATCCTAATTGCACTCTAACTACCCCTCGTGGGGCGGACCACACATAATATTGACAAACAACCATCATCAGATAGTTGTACACAGACACACAGGCACTGGCCAGTGTGAGGATGCACAAGCCACATTGGGTCACCCTGTGCAGTGTACACATGTAGCACACTTTACGTAAATACAAATGTGGCCAGGGTACAATGCCACAGAGGCCAACCTATGCTGAAGACACTGAGAATGTCCACAGTGTTGGATGATACACATGATTCCTAGGAAAAGGTGTCTCAGGGGACTGTAGTGGCCACACTGCTCCATGGTCCTGGATAGATCTGACTGCAACAGGAGCAACCGTCCCCGCACTATGCATATCTCCCCCTCATGCACATCATGTCTGAGGCCACAACATCGGTCATGCATACTGCAAGGCAGTTCATTTTAAGCCTCACACTCCTATGTTGAGACTCTGCATCAGTGCCAACAATCATGGACCCCCAAATGACTGAACTGGACAGGGCACAGGCAAGGTCCCAACACATGTCACAGACCACCCCCACACATGATGCTGCAAGCATTGGGCACTTGGATTACCTGCAGCCTAGATTACCTTGTGCAAGAGTGACAACACACAGACCACGGAACACATGTCAAGGAGGGGAAGGGAGGAAGAACAGGACCGGTTGACTTTGGGGAACAGGATATGCACTGCACATATAAACCCTGGCAGTGTATCCAGGCGACTGAGCACTTCCAAAAGCTGGTGACACACAACAAACACACATGTACCTACCCCCCTTCCTGCTGCTGCTTCTCCTGTAGCCACGTATCCATGTCAGGGAAGACCACCTCCAGGACACGCTTCATTTGGTGGGTCAGGCACCGGCGCCCGCCGTGTTTGCGTGGAGGTGAGTCCTCCAGCAGGACCCGGGTGATCCTTCTTGCCCAGCACCGGATATCCTGCCAGCGTTTCCTCACCTGGGCCAGGCGCCGACTGCGACCCTCCACCGACCTCACGGCCCTGACGGCCCGCTTCCAAATCTTCCCCTTGGCATCGGTGGCTACCTGTGAGGATGACAAAGTGAAACAACATCAATACACCTGCTCCATGTCACAGAGACACACATTAGAACAATTTGGCTTGTTTGAACAGGGCATAGTATGCAGCAAACTCATTGCACCTTTGTCATAGGGACATTATCCTCTGGGGAAGGCCAAATGCACTACGTGGCCTTTAAAGTACACAGGTGGCATGAGGGGTGCGACAGAATCAATTATCATGGCTCACACTGTGCATCACAAGCAACACCAGGATAATGGACAGCACCTCAAAGCAGTCACATGCCCCAGGCCACTGACGCAACCTCAGCGGAGTACACAGACACACACAGGCACAGGACAATCATCTGCCATTGGCAACTGCGGGTACAAACATCACTCTGCACATGTGCCACTTGACGGGGGGAGTCACAGGTGTGGGCCTAGCTCAGCACGTCAGACACACAGCACGGCTCCCTGCTCACATCAGATGGGTAGGGCATATGCATCCTCCATGCAGCTGGGGTGCAACACTCCACATAGACACTCACCCACATGACAGGAGACTTACACACACACCAATGTCCAGGGGCCGTACACATCATTTGGACACTATCACCACAGGTACACTCAACTCACACACATCTGTGGGTACAGTCACCTGTCACACTGGGGGGACCACAGAATCACATCAGGACTATGGAAACAACATTCCCAAGGGGATTAGCCAGGCTGAATGTGGCATGCACCATGCAGTGATTGTCACAGTAGGCACAATGCAAGTGAGGAGTGCAGATATGAACCACATCAGGCTCTGCATGGGAGACATAAGGCATTTCCCCCCCCTGGGACCCACCATGAACAACATTGCATGTCTGTCACACCTGGACACAATGCCAGAAATGACAGACACAAAAAAGGGGCACAGTCACAGCTAGTGGAGTCAGCACTCACCTGCTCCCCTGGTCTCCCATATAGGCAGGGGTACTGTGGGAGGATGACGTCCAGCAACGCCTCATTCTCCTCTTGGGTGAAAGGCTGGGCCCTCTCCACAGACCTGGACATGGTGCCAGAGGAATCACGAGCAGCAGCAGTGGTGTGGAATGAAAGGTTGTGCAGGCAAGTGCTCTCTCATGGGTCCTGGCTGCCTTATATCTCCCTTGCTGGGCTGTTTCATTTACAGGAGCACAGAGTGATTGGTCAATCTCATTTGCATCCTACGTTTCCTCCAATCCCTTTAAACCTACCCCAGTGAGGGCCTTTGCATGGTTCAAAATTTGAGCATGATGTCAAGTCAACAACCACTTTGCAACATAGTATATTGTATCCAACTGACTTTTGCTGGCCACCTGATGCAAAATTTTGAACTGGAAACTCGGTCTCCATGACAACCAGCATGCATTTAGGCCCTTATACTTGTCCCTCATGTGCCCCCTATGTAATTTCACTATCCACACACAGGTACAGTGCGTTCCACACGTACCCCTAGGGCACCCCTACTCCAGTGATACGGTCCGTACACGCGTGTGTAGGGCCCGTATCACTTTGGTAGTGTTGCCGTAGGCGTACGCCATTGTGATACAGGCTGTAAACGCGTGTGTAGGGCCCGTATCTCTATGGCGTACGCCTACGGCAACACTACCCTAGTGCTACGGGCCGTACCCACGTGTGTAGGGCCCGTAGCACTATGGTAGTGTTTGCGTAGGCGTACGCCATAGAGATAGGGCTCGTACCTGCGTATATACGGCCTGTATCTCTATGGCGTATGCCTACGGCAACACTACCCTAGTGCTACGGGCCCTACACACGCGGGTACGGCCCGTAGCACTATGGTAGTGTTGGCGTAGGCGTACGCCATAGAGATAGGGCTCGAACCCGCGTATGTACGGCCCGTATCTCTATGGCGTACGCCTACGGCAACACTACCATAGTGCTACGGGCCGTACCCGCGCGGGTACGGCCCGTGGCACTATGGTAGTGGCATGGCACAGTCCCCAACACCTGCAAATGTCCCCTGATGCCAGGTACACGGATGATGACACCTGACATCTCACTACCAGCGTGCCACGATGTGACTATGTCATGTGTGTGTCATGTGTTCCCATGATCTTCCTGTTGGTGTTCCGTCAACGGCATCTGCTGTAGCTGCATCCAACATGTGTCTGTGTGTAGATGCCCATGTCACACTATTACGCACACCAGGACACATGTGGAATAACATGTGACGTGTGTCTGTATGCATCTAACAGGGACTTGCGAGCTTAGGACATATCTGCGTAGTCTCAATGTCTGTGTGATCATATTTGACATGTACCCCTTCATGGCAAGGTGTGTGGTCTGTCCTTTTTCCATGACATGTGACCTGTGCGTCTAGCTTGCCGGCAGCTGTCTGTATGAGATGACGTCCTTCAAATGCACATATGTGGATGTATGTCACTCCTGTAATGTGTCTGGCTGTTCACTCACACTGGCCCACAGCTGCTTTCATGGCATGTCATGTAGACCTTGACAATCCATGTTTGTAGCTGGCTCTTGGTAGGAGTATCACCTGGCTGGCATATGTGTGCAGGATGTATTGCACAGACCAGACTCTGTATGTGGCATATGTGTATTAGCTGTTGAACATGTGCTCAGTTCATTGACATTGGTGTAGTAATGTACTCAATCTTCGTTATTCCTTCCAATTTTCTGCAGGGCACCGCCTCTCCCCCGACCAATGCCAGACTTGGCTGCCATGAGGGAACGTGACTGCATACGCCACTACCGATTCCCCCAATGTTTAATTGTGGACCTGACAAACAGGCTGGCAACACACCTCCAACCGCGACACAGTTATCCGACTGCGCTGACCCCCAAGATGAAGGTGATGTCAGCCCTACATTTCTTTGCCACCGGTACGTTTCAATTGACCATAGCTGATGTGGGTGGCATGTCTCAGACCATGTTCAGCCGTCTCGTGCATGATGTTTTAGAAGCCATGTTGGAGCACCTGGATGAATTCATCAATTTTCCAACTCGTGAGCAGTTGACAGGTATCAAGGGTGAGTTCTATGCCCTGGGAGGGATGCCCCATGTAATTGGGTCCATTGATGGGACACATGTGGCTTTGGTACCACTACAGGCACAGGAGGTAGCCTTCCGTAACCGTAAACATTACCACTCCATTAATGCCCTTGTGGTGTGTCTTGCTAACATGGTGATTTCCCATGTCTGTGCACGTTTTCCAGGGTGAGCACACAATGCCTACATCATGAGGCGTAGCAGGGTGCCAGAAATGATGCTGCAGCTGCACAACGAACGAGCATGTCTTGTTGGTGAGTAGACTCTGTTTGCCCAGTATTCAGCGTTATCTTAGTATGTGACGGCATCTCCTGACCCACTTCTTTACATGATGTTTCCATGGAGGGGACTCTGGCTATCCCAACATGCCATGGCTGGTGACGCCTCTCCGCAACCCGAGAACAGCTGCAGATCACCGTTACAACAACGCCCATGGGCAGACCAGGCGAGTGATTGAGAGGACGTTTGGCCTCCTGAAGAGCCGATTCCGGTGCCTCCACAAGACCGGCAGGTCCCTCCCATATGCACCGGTGAAGGTCTGCAAAATCTTCCTCGTGTGCTCCATGCTGCACAACATGGCAGTGGAGAAAGCTGTGCCACTCATCCTGGATCCCGATGAGCAGGAACATCCACCCGTGGAGGATGACGGCCTTGGTCGCGAGGCAAGTGAGGAGGAGGAGGAGGAGGAGGAGGAGGATATCCAGAGTCAGCTCATACGCAACTTCTTCTCATAATGGTGAGTCCCTGGGTCTGAGTGTGCACGCTTTCAGCCTTGTGTGGCATGTGTTGCAATGTGTGTGTCCAGCTGGCTGTATGCTAAGTGACTTTGAGGTGTGTGCTGATGTGTCACTCGAGTGCTGATGTCATTCCACACATTTTAGCTGACACACTCAATTGACAACTGGCATGGTGTCAACCTTATTCATGTAGAGTACATGACCATGCATGCGGATGACTATGTTTTTCCGGACTTCTTGTGTGTCTCTCATCCCCAGGTATTTGCGTATGCTGTCTGCTCGTGGCATCATTGTGCTCCTGCTCTTCCTCATGAGTAATGCAACGTGTGCTGAATCAGCGTTACATGCACGACATGGAGAAAATTCTCCTTTGGGTAAGGATTGCAGCAAGGCTTTTTGGGTGTGGTAGTTGTTTGTAATGTGTGGGCACTGCTCCAGTGCAGGTTATGTTACTATGCATACATGTCGACTCACCATGGGGCACATGACATGTGGCATGACTCACATGAATTGATAGTCACACTTTGTGACAGTCATCTGTTATGGGATTGTGGTTTGTGATAAAGGCATCAATGTGTGTACAACTTCCCTCTGAAACATACGGGAGGCTACGGGTGGACATATTGCGGGACATCCCCATATGATGCTCAATGGGGAATTGCAGCCTCTCCGTGTGCAGCAGGGGATGTTAGGCTCAACCCCTTCACTTGTGTGCCAGTGCAATGGATTTACAGCATCTGTGGTGCAAAGGGGGTGTCCGGTGTAGGTCCCACATGTTAATCCAATAGACCTGTGAGTCTGTTAATGTCGATGCTTTTGCATAGGTGTGAGCATGAGTAATAAAGGTGTTCCTCAGCCTCCAAGGTGCCTCATCTCTGTCAATGCAGGTCTCTTGCCACTGTGCATGCGGCATCTTTGGCATGGTTGTCAAGGATTGTGCATATGAGTCTATGTGTAGATTAGCAACCTGCATGCTGTTCTTCATGTATTTGATTCTCTATTGTGCATGATGTCCATGGCTGTGTATGTATTTTGGCATGTTAGTCCCCCCCACGGGCCGTCAACACCTTCTGGGGTGTGTTTCCTGTGCACAGCTCGGCCTTCAGTTTCATGATCCGGTGTCAGTCATCTTTGGTGAATGTGCATCCTTTGTCTCTGTGTGTGCCATTGCAAACCGGTCACTCCTTCCTTGACATACACCTGTTGCAGTAGTCCTTTCTGACATCCTAGTCTTTGTGTGGATATTGTGGCATAATTCCCAGGACATGCCGCCTGCTGTTGCAGCCACTGCAGCAAGGGCACACGTAGTTTCCAGATTTGGCAACACACACACATCAAAGGTGCTCCTCCCTTCCTCCCTCAACACATTCATTTGGCTGTCTTCGGCTTGTCTGTGCCACAGTTGCGGCCACGCGGTACCAAAGGCTGGACCGTCTGCACATGCAACGTGCACATTGCACGACCCTCAGGTCCTTGCATGACCCACATCACACTACAGTGTGATGTTGCAGCCACCCTCCAAGCAAGGTCCATCCACACATCTCCCGCCTGTTCTCAGGCATGCACTGAGCGCACACACAACACCTTTGCATGATGAGTTTGCAACTCTGACTGCCTACACAGCGCTGCTACGCCTTCCAGGACCTGTCACACCCACCAGGTCATGTCCCTCCTACTCCCCACCGGATCTGTACCCCTGCAAGGCCATGGGAGTGGGACTCAAGGCTTCTGCATGTAGTATGCTTTCGTCGTGAGGCACGTGGCACAGGTATCATCTTTTGGCGTGTCAATCTACAATGTGTCCAGGACCCCCCTAACCACCATCACATGCGCACACGCCCTCATCATCAACTTGTATGCCATTGACAGCCAGGCGCTCCTCACCCTCACCAAGGACGCAGACATTTCCAGTTCCAATATTCAAGATTGCATGGGATCCATAGATGAATGGCAGAACAGCAGCCACCTGAGGCTGGAATTGTACAGGACTGAGGTCAACATCTGAGGATTGTCCCCTTACAGCTGGCTCAACTGCTTGTGTCCCACCCACAGAAGCCCCGCACAGGCACCCAGTGTCCACGCACACAAGATGTTGTGCATCATGGATTGCTTGCTCTAATTTGCCATGGTAATCACCAGCATCTGTACCTCACACTGCAACACCCACAGCATTATGCACATGATCCCCAGATAGGTCCACTCCAAGGTAAGACGGACCATCCCCCAGGTCCACGACAACATCCGTGTCAAATACTGCCCTGCCCTCTACGGAGCAGTCACATCCAAAATCCAGGGGCACTTGTCCACATCGAGGCTGCATCTACACACCTCAGCGTCAACATCCCGTGCCCCAGCCACATCACCGTCCAGCAGAGATAGCTGCAATGGATCACTGTGTGCTGCAGGATGACCTTCAGACTCCTCACCCACACTCAGGAGGCAGGCCACAACCCTGACCCAAAACCAACCTTGTACCACTGTCATCCGAGACCCCGTAGTGCCATATCCATGCATCCAACCTTGGCCTGGCCACCATTCTTCTGATCCACTGTACTCCTGCATGCAGGACATAGTTCGCCCACCTGGGAACACATACCTGGGACTCCCTCCCCGGGAACCTCCAAATGAGGCATGCCCTCTACGCCTTAATGTTCCTCTTCCAAATAGGTGTGTCCTCACAGTTTCCCTAGCACCCCCTCAGCAGCTTGAGGCCATCACAGGTGAGTATTGTGCTCCATGTCTGCATTGAATGATACATGTGTGTCCTGTACCAGACTCCGATCCCAGGGTATGGATGTGTGGAGTTAGTTCAACACTCAGGCATAGTTTGACATTTACACACACATATGTTGGTGAATAATGCCAAATGACAGCAACATCTCATGACAAAATTAAGTATTTATTTTTGGTGGGGTAAGTCTTTTGGTGGATGAAGTGAGGTGCTCTACCGGGTGCATAGAATCCAAAGTTCACAGGGGGAGATGGCATCCTTGTCAGTTGGAGTCATCAGAGTCCAGACCACAGTGTTGGTTATCATTGGTCAGACTGTGACCAGCAAGTCCATGTGGCAGAGAATGTCATTGGGTGAGGTGGTGCTGTTGCGCCAGAGGGCCAGGTGCCAGGCCAGGTGACCTGGGAGATGTGGATGGTCCGCTGACTCTCACGGTCTTTTCCATGGACGACCCACCTTCCTCCGGGGACCCTCAGATGCAGGCCTTGACGATGTCTGTGATGCTCCGTCGGACGAATCCTCCTCCTCCCTCCCTGTGGCTGGTGCTGGTCTTCGCCTGGTGTCACAGGGAGGGTTGCCCATGTTGTCGGCAATCCGACGGAGTGAACGGCTCAAGTCCGTTTGCACCGCCAGGAGCTCAGCCAGTATTGCCTCCATCCGTCCTTGGTGTTGTTGTTGACTGGCATGTTGCTTGGCCTGCAGGTTCTTCATCTCGTCGAGGGTCCCCTTGATGTCTGTGAGGCTCGACACAACCTGGCTGATGCCCCTGGTGTCACGCCGGTATGTGTCCAGGATGTGGCGCATGTGTGCCATACCGGTGCCCTCAGCTGGCTGGTCAGGTTCTCGCCTCCGCCTGCCTCCACTCCCACCACCCCTGCCCACACGAGCCGGGCCTGCCGTTGTGGGCACATCGGGTCTACGGGACCCCTAAGGGATGGCATTAGCGTGGTCGTCTGCCTCCTCCTGGGTGCCCGGAGAACCTTGTCCCTCCTGGTTAGACTGGCTGTGTTGTTCGGTGCGAGCAGGGCTCCTGGGTGTCTCCTGAGATGTGGCAGGAATGGGGGTGGGGGTTGGCACAGATGTACCTGATGCAGGTGCTGCAGGGGCTTGGGCACCAGAGGGGCCAGGTTGGTCGGGGTCATCCACGGAGTGGTGAGAGTTGTCGCTGCCGGTGGGATCATCTTCACGCTGAGCCTGGGACTGTGATTGTTCCCCCCCATTGTTGGGGGGAGGTCGATGACATTGCCCTGTGTGTGAGAGAGAGACAATGTTAATGCTGTTTCATGCCACATCCATGTTTCATACATATTCAAGTAGTCACAGTTCCTCCAGGTGGTTGGATGTGCCTAGCATTCCTCTCAATGTACATTTGGGGAGGGGTATGTTGCGGGGGACAGATTGGTATGTGCTCCTGAGTGTTTGCCAGTAGATTTTTTGCTGGGATGCTTATTTGGCTATGGATTGGTCTTGTTGTGTCACATGTCCATTGTGAGAGTGGGTAAATCCGTTGCCTGCCCCGGGGGGGGTGTGCTTGTGTGAGGGGGGGGTGACCAGGCCTGCTGTTGTGTGTAGTGTGATTTGTCATTGGGTCTCCCAGGTGATGTGTCTGTCCCCTCATGGTGCATGCTGGCATGACAGTGTGTGTGAGTTCCTGTGCTGGGTATGTGAGCTAGTGGAGTTGTTGTTTGAGTGTACAGTGGTCACAGGAGGGCCTTGTGCTGCCTACAGCAGGGCCAAGTGTCAGCCACCTTGTCATTACTTTGCCAGTCCTTGTGCATTGGGCATGGTGCATGGGTATGTACCTAGGCCATATGGGCTGTGGGAATTGGTGTCTGGTTCTGAGTCGCACAATGTGTTGTGGGAGCCCCACCCTCCCAGCATCCGGGACATCCAGTCTTGGGTTTGTGGTTGGTGTGGCCTGGGACATGGCATTGCCTTTATTTGTGAATGGGGCATGGAGACGTTAGTGGCTTGAGCGTGGTTTTTAGGGTGTGGTTGTGTGCGGTGAGGGCTTGGGGTAGGTGAGTGCATTTGTTGTAGTTGGGGTGTGGATGCCATTCCCCCATGTTACGTGAGTTGTTTATGTACTCACCTGGCTCTGCGACTCCTTCGACTCCGTGTACTCCCACCGGCGGAAGCGTGGCCATCACCTTCTCCTCCCAAGGATGGTAATGGACGGGTCTGCGGGGCAGCCCGCCTCCAGTGATGTTACTCTGGGCGTATTCCTCGTTTATTTTCCTCTTGACTGCCCTGCGCAGATCGTACCACCTGGCTTGGCATTCATGCCTGGTCCTTTGGATGGGCGCAACAGCATTCACCTTATCGACGATCCTCTGCCACAGGCTGGTTTTTTGGGCTATGCTGGTCTGTCTGACCAATGTTCCAAACAGCTCTGGCTCGACTCTGATGACTTCGTTGACAAGGAGCTCCAGCTCCGCCGTAGTGAACTTTAGATTCTTGTCAGTGGGCATGGTGTGGGGTGTGGGTGTGGATGACTGTGGGTGTGTGGGTGTGAATGTGATGGTGTGTGTGTGAAGGTGAAGAGTGGGTGTTTGTGAAGGAGGTTGTGTGAAGGTGTGTAAGTGAAGGTGTAGTTAAGGTGTGAGTAAGGTGCAGTTGTTTGTCTGTGGTGTTTGTGAGCAGTGGGTCTGTTGCAATGGCTCATGGGTTGTGTGTGTGGGCCCTTTTTATTGGTCCATTTGTGGGTGTGGCTGTGTTTGAATTTGTGGTGGGTGTGTTATAAGAGGTGGTTGTGATTTGGTCCTCTGTTTGGCTGTTTGGATGTGGCAGGTCAGTCATAGAGATGTATTTTGTCATGTTGACGTGTTTTGTGGTGTTGTGCGAGTCGAATTGACCCTCCTTGTGCTGTTTTACAGTGTCCTGGTTCTCTACGAGTCTTTTTCGCGTAGGTACGGTCCGTACGTACGCGATACTGGGTGAGGGTGCTGGGGTACGGTGTTGGGGTATGGTGCGTACAGGTGCGGGGCTTTGCTTCGGTGTTGGGGTGCGGCGCGTACAGGTGCGGGCTGTGCTACGGTGTTGGGGTGCGGCGCGTACAGGTGCGGGCTGTGCTACGGTGTTGGGGTGCGGCACGTACAGGTGCGCGCTGTGCTACGGTGTTGGGGTACGGTGCGTACAGGTGCGGGGCTGTGCTACGGTGTTGGGGTGCAGCACGTACAGGTGCGGGCTGTGCTACGGTGTAGGGGTGCGGCACGTACAGGTGCGGGCTGTGCTACGGTGTTGGGGTACGGTGCATACAGGTACAGGGCTGTGCTACGGTGCGTACGGTGCGTACAGGTGCGGGCTGTGCTACGGTGTTGGGGTGCGGCATGTACAGGTGCGGGCTGTGCTACGGTGTTGGGGTGCGGCACGTACAGGTGCAGGCTGTGCTACGGTGTTGGGGTACGGTGCGTACAGGTACGGGGCTGGGTTACGGTGTTGGGGTATGGTGCGTACAGGTGCGGGCTGTGCTACGGTGTTGGGGTACGGTGCGTACAGGTACGCTGCTGGGCTACGGTTTTGGGGTACGGTGCATACAGGTACGGGCTGGGCTACGGTGTTGGGGTACGGTGCGTACAGGTACAGGGCTGGGCTACAGTGTTGGGGTACGGTGCGTACAGTGCGGGGCTGTGCTACGGTGTTGGGGTACGGTGCGGAGGGGGGGTACGGTGCTGACATACAGGGGTACGGTGCTGACATGTGCGGGGTGAGGGGGGCTGTACGACTCGTATTCGGGCACAAGTTTACCCGTGTACATGTAGGCTACAGCGTTCGCTCCGTACGGGGCCTTTTACATGCGGTTGTGTATTCGGACGGGCGGTACGGATTGTACTTGCGCGCTCTGACTTCTGTTTTACGATTTGCACGTAAAAATGTCCGGCTCCCTATCGGACACTTTTCCTGACGCTATTCGGACGTAAAAATTTACGGCTCCCTCTTGGACCATTTTCCCGACGCAATTCGTATGTATTTTCACGTAAGAATCATACTTCGCAGTTTGTATGGTACTTGTACGATTCATACGTAAAAAAATACGGATACGAGTCGGACGATAAATTTTTTTAACGGATCGGAATCTGCACCTTAATGTCAATGCCACCAAGTCCTAATGGGAAGAGAATGGTATATTGTAACCATCTTCAAAATACCCTTGCTTTGATGTGCAGTCCAAGGAATGGAAAACTATGAAAAATTCAAGAAAGACAATGACTGAAGGGAGCTGACTCAAAACTCACTATATATGTACTTCTTATTGTACTTTTGAAACATAGATAACATAGGGTCTTCCAAGTCTGTAACCAGGCCTAAAAAAGTGTTATTTCATTAGGTCACTATCAACTTGGTGTTGTCCAGTGATGGAAAACCTGAATGGAAAATCTGCTAGCAAATTCTAATCTAGGTCTTTTGCCTCTTTCCTGAGGAACAAAGTCAATCAATCAATCAGGATTTCTAAAGCGCTGCTAATCACCCGATAGGGTATCCAGGTGCTTGCAGGTTCCAGAGACTTATTCGAACAGCCAGGTCTGGAGGGCCATTCAGAAATCCGGAAGGGAGGTAATGGTCCGGAGGTGCGTGGGGTGGCTGTTCCAGGTCTTTGCTGCGATGTGGGAGAAGGAGGGTCCTCCACTTCTGCTCCAGTAGATACAGGGAGTATGGACAAGTGAAAGGGAGGTAGAGCATGGTCTTCTCAATGTTTGGTGGAAGTTCAGGTGGTGTTACTGTATGGAGGTCCTTGGTTGTGTAGAGCCTTGTGTGTGTGTGTCAGCAGATTGAATTGCCATCTCTTCTGTATGGGGAGCCAGTGGAGTTGCCAGAGGTGGGGTGTGATGTGGGTTCATTGAGGAAGGCCAAGAATGAGTCTGTCTGTACCATTCTGTATTGTCTGAATTCTCTGTAGGAGGTGTGTGGTGATTCCTATGTAGAGGGCGTTGCCGTAGTCCAGTCGGCTGGCGATGAAGGCCTGCATCACGGTGCATCCCGTGTGTAGGGCTAGCCACTTGAAGATTTTATGTAAGATGCACAGAGTGAGAAAGCAGGCAGAGGAGACACCATTGATCTGTGATTTCATGGTGAACTTGTTGTCAATGATGATTCCGAGGTCTCTGTTGTGGTCGGAGGGAGTTGAGGAAACATGAATTTTGTGATCAGTTATGTCCCCTATCGTAGACCCCAACGGCTCCATGTGCATGCTATAAGTACATGTATGTTCCCTCCAGTTCTAGTTATGAAGACGCAAATACATGTGCGTCCACCGTCAACATGTCCTCTTTCAGATCCACCATGAATGGGTCAGATATTTCATTCCTAAGTATGAAAGGCCACCGACTTTATGTGGTTCACTTTCCACATTTTACAGATTCAGGCGAGTAGGCCCTGAATTCTGCCATCAAGCCTTTTCCTGCCTTCTGCCTCTGAAAGCTCCAGTCCGAGCATGCATCTGTATCCATGAACTTTGTCCTACTCCCTGCGCGGCTAACGGTGCCTGATCCAGCCTGTTGCCTGCCAAAAACTGTATTTCACCTTCAAGATTATCTACTCCGCTCCTCATCCGATGCATTCCTGTCTAATAGTTTAGGTAAACATTCTCCCAGCTACCGTGCAAAGGGCCAGGCCTCACTGTCCTCATGCAAGTAATTCATAACCCCTGTTACCATGGAAGATTCCTGCCCCCTCGCATCTCATGTAGACGCTTGTACACGCACTAACAGTCAGTATAGAATAGATTTCATCCTAGAGACCTTTCCTTTTGGATAATACAGTTCTTTAAACATAAGATATTAGATATGATTTGGGATTAGGTTGACATGACCCCCCAGACTTCTGTCTCCACATGTAGAGCTAAATGTCAAGTCCCCTTCACCCTCTAGTTGCACGTCAATCACACGTCATGCGGCTGCGCGCGCATCTCTGCCAAGTATTTCTGCTGACATTGCAGGATTCTCTTATGGATCCACCCACTTGTGACATCATGTTTAATGACGTATTTTAGTTACACCCATGTTTACGCCTTTTTTCGTTACGTATGTGTATTATATCTGTATTATCAGCTGTTACGCCTCTTGCATCTGTCTTAATGTAATGCTTTCCATATAAATACCATTACTTGTCAATAATGTATTGCCTTCCTTCCTGAACCCTCATGGTGATGGAGTGTGAAGCCTGCAATTCGAATTGTATTTCCTTTGTAGAGGAATAAAGCCTTTTAAGAACCTCTAATACCACGGATTCTGCCTCTTATATTTACTGAGTTATTCTTACTAGACTTTACCACATAAAAAATAGTACCGGTAATGAAATATTTACCACAGAAATTGGCGCCCGAACAGGGACACTTTCTCATCTCACGCGCCGGAGGTGCGTTGCAGGCCCGGTCTCCTGCCACAGCTGAACGGACAAAAACGCGTACCTGCAGGATTTCCTGTATCTCCCTCCGGCCAAGCGGAGGCGACTGAGGCTGCGATCAACACCCAGACGAGGCGGTGAGAAGTGCGAAGTATCCCGACCAGAGCCTAGCTGAGAGAGCAAGATCCGAGGTATACAGAGGCCCACCAGGTTCCGAAGTTCCGAGTCCAGCCGAGTCGAGTCCAGTCCGGTCCAGTTTCAGTTCAGTTCCGAGGCCTTCCGTTCCGAGCTACCCGGTGAGTACCATTGCCGGGGAGGCATTTAAACGTGCACATAGTCTGTGCCGGTCAAGACGGGTTTGGGTACACAAATCCGGTCTGCACTGTTTCAGCAGTGTATCTGTACTGTTTAGCAGTATATCTAGTATGTCTTGCATATAATCAAGTATTATTTAGTGTTAGTATTATGTCAGTAACTAGTTTCTTATCAGTCATCATTATTCGTTAAATGTTAAATATTAAATGTTTTTAATACGTTCTATACATTGTGGTGTGAATGACTGTTCATTATTGTGTTTATTTGTATTAAGATTGTTTAAGATTAAGTAACCAGATCTAAAAATGCCGTTCTTTTCGAAATTAAGACAGATCAAAACTAGAAAAGGGGTACTCGAAGAAGCTGTTCCCATCCCACCTAGGGACACTCCAGGGTACTTTATGTATCATAAGCATGGCCTAGATGCCGTGTTATTTCTTGATTTATGGGTGGACTACACCAAGGATTTACCAGAGAGTCAAAGATGGCCCGCAGCGGGGACCTGGGATGCAGACTGCATCATGAGAGTAGAAGAAGAATTATGGAAAAAGAAAGCCAGACAGTCACAGAAAGATGCCATTGAATTATGGCGTAAAGAATCATATAGACGTACAGAAAAGGCACTCAGACAGGAAGAGAAAGGTAGGGAGAATTCGAATAAAACCCGAGAAAATTTATTAATAGAGGAAGGTACCCGAGTTAAATCGGAACAAGTAGATAGACAAAGAAACACTCTTATGAATGGTATGTATCCTCTTCTGGCCGAAGGATTACCTAAGGCTACCCCGGAAATACCAAAAGACTTGACTCCTCCATTGCTCCCGACAAAAGCACATCCTAAAACAGCAAAGGACATTTTCCTTTCCTCCTATTTAGATGACGTAGCTCCCGAGTATGCTAATACCATACCACACACACCGCTTGCCGATGGTGTTCAACACCAAGAGCATCCGTCTGTATCTCCGCAGCAACAAACTCCTGCACTAGTTCCAACAGGTCCGTCCGTTTCTACTATTTTTCCCGCATCTACAATTTCTATCTTACGTCCAACGAATCCTTTCGTGCCTAGCACCTCAGACGGTGCTACAGGAGGTACGACAGACATGTTTGCCACACCACCACGAACTAAACAGACCCTTAGAGATTTAGCACTCCAACGTACACCCCATCTAGTGACATCCGACATGTTTAGAGAACATCTTGTGGATTGTAGATACGATCCAGTGCCAGGTAAACAGGACAGATTGCTAATATCATCACTACGTATAAGATGGGCTACATTGTATTTAATGACGATACCAGGAATGGTTGAGCACCTAGACAATATATATCACTTTGTCCAAACAGGGCGAGGCCCAGAAAGTATTAACGAAGCTATGGAATACCAGAAAGTGGATGTACAAAGACAACTACTACGTTTTTTCATAAACTGCGTGATCAGGAACCAAGACAGGCCTGGGGCAGATCATGATACCATGCAAAAACTTGCCAAATGGGGTCAGAACATATCAGACGAGAAACATGATAAACAGTCATGCATAGTAGTTATGTGCCGAAAGATCCGCAAGGAAGTAGAACGAATACATAAAGAAAGACGAGAAGCAGACAGAATTGAATCAGAGGGAGAGGAGGAGCAAGAATCAGAACAAATAGAAACGATAGCTTACGTAGGTAGAGGAAGACCCCATAATAATACTAGAGGCTTCAATGATCCGATATGTCCGATACGTCCAGAATGTAATAGACATTTTCAAACCCCTATGTTAAATACAAGGTCTCCTGAACACCTATTCCAAGCCGCTGATAAATTACTCCGAGATCGAAGGGGGTACCATATGCTCGATTCCATGGATGAACAAGAATTGGCCAGGTCAGCAGTACAATGGGCTGACTGTCCCGACAAATACAGTGAAGATGCACTAGCACACACGTTTCTGAATCTCGCCCCAGACGAACAGCGTTTAGCTAGTATATACATGATTCAACACCTCCTTATATTATATAAAAGTCAACACTCCGATCCTGGACCCTTACCTGACATATTGACCGAATTACTCACGAATAAATGGAGAGGGTCAGGTACTGATTTGATTAAAGAAATTCTAGAATTTCGAAACCAGTATATAACTTTCGTGTGCCCAGAACACGTTCCAGTTCCCACTATGGGAAGAAAAATGTATCACATAGATAGACTGAATCCGTTACGCGAAGTACACCCAATCAGAGGTGAAGGTAATAACTTTACACGCGTGTTTGTATACACGCCTATAACTAAAATCGAATTATTAGAAATGAAGAAAGTAGTACCCAGCCATGACAAGGATCCAGCAGGTTTCCACCGTGAGATAAAAGACATACTACTCATGGGAGAGTATACCTACCCCGACATTATGAAAATACTGAAAGTGTTAATGCCTGCCGGTGTTTACGAGAAACTCAAAGAAAAGGAATGGGAGGTGGGAGACCAAAAGATAGACTGGACAGCATTAGAAAACGAAGAAAAGGCCCGAGCTGCAGGAGCAGGGCTTGGGGAAAAGACTACAGCACTACCAGGATTATTAGTGCAGGTACTACCACGTTTATTAACTACGAAAAAGGAGGACTGGGGTGCAATCTCAGCCTGTAAACAAAAGCAAGATGAAGACACTAGTGATTTCTATTCCCGATTTGAAAAATGTTTTGGTATAAATAGTGGCATAAAAGCAAGTAGCGAGTCATATCCACATTTGTTTGTGACAAAATTAGTTGAAAATTCCCTACCGCAAGTTAAGAATAGAGTATTGAAATTTGAGAGTACCTGGCAGGGTAACACCCCGTCACAGATGTTACAGATGTTACAATATCACCACAATAGAATTAGAGAAGAACAAGAACACGAACAAAGACGTATGAAAGATACAAAAATGAAAATGCTTGTTGCTCAGTCAGTTCCAGCTGATGGTCACCAAAAGGGTGATTCAACAGGTCCAGTTAAAGGGACATGTAACTATTGTAAACAACAAGGTCATTATATACACGATTGTCCAGTTCTGAAACATAATATTGCCACAGGTAGAACCCAAGAAAGACAACGTCCACCTAGACAGGATCAGAATCAACAACAAATTCCTCAGCATGCACAACCTAGGTTAGCTCCGCAACAGGCAGCTCCACAACAGACCGTAGCACCACCACCAGCGCAGCCTATTGCTGCCACACAAGCGACAACGCAACAGATGTACCAGTATGCACAAGCAGATTATCCTGATTATCAGCGATACACATGAAATAGCCTAGAGAGGGAAGTTGGCTTACCCCTTATTGAGGTTCCTGTAGATCAAGAGGGACCTTATGTACATAGTGAACTATTAGGGGAAGACAGAAAGTTTTTACTTGATACAGGGGCAAGCAGAACAACTATACGACGCAGTGAAGTTCCAGGGGCACCCCTCTCAGGCTCACAGAATATTTCCCTTGGATTCTCAGGAAAGCCTATCATTAATGAAGTAACACAGCCTCTTCCACTTACGGTTGGTCCATTGACACGAACTACAGATTTATTGCTTACTAAATCATGTCCAGAAAACTTGTTAGGTATAAAAACATTGAAAGCTCTAGGTGCTATAATATGTTGTTCCCCGGAAGGAGTACGATTATTTTTACGTGATTTTAAAGGTCACTACGTGTCCAGAGACATGGATCACCGGCTGCAGAGTTTACCTACGCATTTATGGGCACAAGGCCCCACTGATGTTGGTTGCATGAACATTACACCATATCGAGTCACACTAAAAACAGGAGTAGTACTACCACGAATGCGACAATATAGGTTACCACCAGATGCTGTTGCGGCTTTGCTGCAAATCATTGACGAACTCATTGCACAAGGAGTGGTTGTAGAAACCGACTCCAATATATGCAATTCCCCGATAATTCCGATTCTTAAAAGAACGGATCCAAAAACATCACCAGTATATCGATTAGTTATTGACCTGCGCGAATTAAATAAATGTATTGTACCACAATACCCTGTGGTCCCAGATATCTCTTCATTACTAACTGCTATTGATTCAGAAGCAACGTTCTTCACTGTAATTGATCTCAAAAATGCTTTCTTTAGAGTCCCAATAGATCCGGAAAGTCAATATTTGTTCGGATTCAGTTTGAATGGACGAAGTTTTAAATTCACACGCGCACCTCAAGGATTTACAGAAAGCCCCAGCATCTATAGCCAAGCACTAAAACGAGAACTTGACAGTATCCACATGCCAGTTAACACTGCCTTGCTTCAATATGTCGATGATCTGCTGATCACCGCCCGAAGCGAACCTGAATGTGAAACAGCGTCACTGACGGTTTTAAAATTTCTGGCCGACAAGGGGCACAAGGTGTCCCCTTCTAAGCTGCAATTCTGTGTCCCGCGAGTTGTCTACCTTGGGCACTCGCTGTCCAAGGAGGGAAGACAGCTTACACCCGATCGCATCCAGTTAATTGCTAACATGCCACCACCCAAGACACAAAAGGGGGTGCGGGCTTTTATAGGCCTCACTTCATACTGTAGGCAGTGGATCCCTCAATATGCATTTCTAGCAAAACCACTCATCCAGTTGACAACACAGGAGGCCGCCTCACCGACTGTCCTCCCTTGGACTCAAGAACATACACATGCTTTTGAAAACTTAAAGAAAGCTTTATGCCAAGCACCTGTTTTAGCAACACCATGTTACAATAAACTGTTTACACTATTTGTTACAGAACGCGAAGGTACTGCCTTGTCAGTACTCACTCAGGAACAAGCAGGATCACACAAACCATGTGCTTATTTCTCTAGTACATTAGATCCAGTAGCTCAGGCTCTTCCTGCGTGCCTGAAATCAGTGGCAGCAACAGCTTTAGCAATCAGACAAAGCGATGCCATAGTGTTAGGACATCAATTGACAGTACAAGTACCACACGCAGTAGAGGTTCTCTTGAACCGCACACAAACACAACACTTGACTATAGCGAGACTCACCGGTTACGAATTGACATTGTTTCAACCACACATAGAAATCAGACGTTGTAATACGTTAAATCCTGCCACGCTTTTGCCAGTAAATGGAACAGATCCATTAGCACATGATTGTATAGAAGTCATTACTATCACGACAAAACCCAGACAAGACTTGACAGACATCCCTTTATCAGATCCAGACTTGACATTGTATGTAGATGGTTCATGTATGAGAACAAATACGGGAGAGTTAGTGGCCGCCTACGCAGTCACAACAGACACTGAAGTCATTGAAACAAATTGTATTAACACTTTGTCAGCTCAAGCAGCAGAGCTCATCGCTCTGACACAAGCCTGTATTCAAGCTAAAAATAAGAAAGTCAACATATACACAGATTCACGTTATGCATTCGGAGTCGTCCATGACTTCGGCGTGCTGTGGCGAGAGAGAGGTTATTTAACTTCTCACGGTGCCCACATCCAACACGGACCCCTCATTCAAGCCCTATTAGATGCGATTCATTTACCTACTACAATATCGATTATGAAATGCAAAGCTCATACAAAGGTTACCGATATCATTTCTCAGGGTAATGACCTAGCTGACAGAACAGCTAAACAGACTGCTCAGAACCAGACTCATACAACTGACGCGACAAAGACAATAGTTCCGACACCAACACATTGCATGACAGTTAAGGATCCCGCCCTTGATATAATTGACATACAGACACATGCTACACCAGAAGAAATAAAGAAATGGACTGAATTAGGAGGGATCCAAACGGATCAAGGATGGATGACGAAGGAAAAATCTATATGGTTTCTTCCCGATTCCATGGTTCAAGTCATCATTAACACCATACACAGTCCAGCGCACCTAGGAGAAAAAGCTATGCTAGACAGTATTCAACACATTTGGTTCAACAAACACTTACGAGCAGCAGCCAAACAGAAAGTACGTACCTGTATGATATGTTGTCAGTTTAATCCAGGTAAAAGCATCCCCGTAGAGCAGGGTGGATTTCAACCTCCCGATCATGCTTTTGAAGTCCTCCAGATGGATTATATCCAGATGGAACGATGTTGAGGATTCAAATATGTTCTCGTAGTTGTCTGTGCTCTTTCCCGTTGGACAGAAGCCTACCCGGTTTCAGATTACACTGCCCCGACTACTGCCAAACAGTTAGTTCGAGAATTCTTCCCACGGTATGGTTTGCCACGTGTTGTCTACTCAGATAACGGCCAGCCATTCTCATCGGAACTAATGAAACACGTTTCACTCTTGTTAGGCTACCAATGGAAATTCCACTGTGTCCGACATCCAGAGGCAGCAGGTCTCGTGGAACGTCATAATCAAACTCTGAAAATTAGATTGTCCAAAATATGTAGAGAAAAAGGTGTCGATTGGATAGTAGCCTTACCAGTTGCACTCTTTTACATGAGAATGGTAGCACATTCTCGAACAGGGCTATCCCCGTACGAGGTGATCTTCGGTAGACCACCAAATATGTGGGGGACGCCTATACCTCGCAAAATCACTGATGTTGACTGTAATATGCTGACAGATTACCTGGCTTCCTTGATGTCTGCACTACAATCTTGTCGTTCACAGGTAGCTGCAGCTTTTCCCGATAACACTGAGGTGAAGCCCCATGACGTGGTTCCAGGTGATCTGGTTCTGGTACGGAATTTCGACCGGAAGACCCAACTGGAGCCTAGGTGGAAATCGCCAAAGCTTGTTCTACTAGCAACAAGGACAGCCGTAAAGATCGAGGGACGTAAAGGATGGTTGCATTCGAGTCATATCAAGAAATTTTATGGACTACCGACCGATATGAACACTCAGCCTTGTATTCCCTCACAGACTGATTCAAAGCTCCCCTTGGTTGAACCCATGAAAACTGAACTTTATAAACTAAAATTAAGGTCTAGCAAGTCAGACAATTTGATTGTTTAAGTCCTCTCCAAGGTGAATCGGTTGAATTTGTCTCTGACATGTATCCTCTAGACCGGAATAGAGAAAGAAATCAACAGATGCAGCTTAAAAAGCATGCGTATTGTAAAACACTTCGTAGTCACTGCACAGTAACATTATTAATTTTGTTTTCTCTAAGTCTTCTGATCATCATTTTTAGTATATTGCTGCATATGTATTACCCTATTTCTAAACGTGCTTACAATGTTACTGCTGAACATTCTTTTAGTGAATTACCTCCGCATGAGTTGTCCTATAGATTTGCGCTGCGCAACAACACATTCATTAGTATGTTACATCATTCCCATCAGACCAGCAATGCTACAAATTGTTGGATATGTGGCCGACTCCCTCCTTATCAGAACTATAAGGGAGTTTTGCCCCTCTTTCCGTATCCGTTCACACACAATGGCTCCTGTGGAGCATGGTTTAGTTTGATTAATTCCCTAGATTCAAATTCCGCAGTTTATCAAGACAACTGGGTATGGGGAAACCTGAACTTGGTTTTGCTTAGAGTCTGCTACCCTAACAAGGAGGGACTTCCCAAAAGAACAGGAACTGATCTAGAAAATGAAGTATATGGATTAGGTAATTTTACACTTAACCTCCTGATTCTGAATGTCGAATCCGAAGCTACACCAATTTTGCCCGCTATGTCAGTATTCCCAGTTAAAGGGGAATTATGTGTAAGAAAGAATGGTTCCATACACATGGGCCATAGTAAATGCACCACTGTAATAAAATTCAGTGATCAAGGCAAATCTACATTTAGAGCTTCCCGTCATTCCTACTTCATATGTGGCCAGACCGCATATATATGTCTTCCTCTAGATTGGGATGGTACCTGTTACATAGCATTCCTTCTGCCACCTGTTTTCCTAGCTCCTCCTGATTATCACAGAAATACCCATTTAGTACACAATAGACAGCAGAGAGATCTCCCGATTGTCGATTACACTGAAACAGCATGGGAGCAATACACAGATTTCAATAAAGGTTTCTTTCCTTATATAGGAACAGTCACTAATAGTAAACTGATACGTAGATTAACTAGAACCCTTGAAGCAGTAGTAAACGAGACTACTTCCGCCTTAGGCAATTTAACAGAAGAGCAGTCTGCTATGCGGATTGTTGTGCTTCAAAATCGTCTTGTCCTTGACGTCATCCTGGCCGATAGGGGCGGAGCTTGTAGGGTCATCGGATCAAGTTGCTGCATTTTCATACCAGAAAATTCACCGTCAGTATATAAAGCCATAACTCGCCTTCATAAGATTATAAGCCAGATACACCAGAGTCCAGGCACCTGGACTTGGTCCGGTTGGTTCTGGAGCGTGTTGTCAGCCTGGGGATGGAGGATCCTATCCTTCCTAGGTATTGGCTTTCTCATACTATTCAGTTGCTGCTTATGTCTACAATGTGGGCCAGCGATTTGTGGCCTGTGTGCCACATCGTGTATCCCACCTCCAAGTTTTCGTTCAAAATCCCGGAAGAAGAAAGAAGAACAAATGATGCTATATGAACAGATCGATGGATTGATGAAGATCGATATCTCCTGAGGGTCCGTAGGGGACAAGGAGGGAATGAGGAAACATGAATTTTGTGATCAGTTATGTCCCCTATCGTAGACCCCAACGGCTCCATGTGCATGCTATAAGTACATGTATGTTCCCTCCAGTTCTAGTTATGAAGACGCAAATACATGTGCGTCCACCGTCAACATGTCCTCTTTCAGATCCACCATGAATGGGTCAGATATTTCATTCCTAAGTATGAAAGGCCACCGACTTTATGTGGTTCACTTTCCACATTTTACAGATTCAGGCGAGTAGGCCCTGAATTCTGCCATCAAGCCTTTTCCTGCCTTCTGCCTCTGAAAGCTCCAGTCCGAGCATGCATCTGTATCCATGAACTTTGTCCTACTCCCTGCGCGGCTAACGGTGCCTGATCCAGCCTGTTGCCTGCCAAAAACTGTATTTCACCTTCAAGATTATCTACTCCGCTCCTCATCCGATGCATTCCTGTCTAGTAGTTTAGGTAAACATTCTCCCAGCTACCGTGCAAAGGGCCAGGCCTCACTGTCCTCATGCAAGTAATTCATAACCCCTGTTACCATGGAAGATTCCTGCCCCCTCGCATCTCATGTAGACACTTAGACGCTTGTACACGCACTAACAGTCAGTATAGAATAGATTTCATCCTAGAGACCTTTCCTTTTGGATAATACAGTTCTTTAAACATAAGATATTAGATATGATTTGGGATTAGGTTGACATGACCCCCCAGACTTCTGTCTCCACATGTAGAGCTAAATGTCAAGTCCCCTTCACCCTCTAGTTGCACGTCAATCACACGTCATGCGGCTGCGCGCGCATCTCTGCCAAGTATTTCTGCTGACATTGCAGGATTCTCTTATGGATCCACCCACTTGTGACATCATGTTTAATGACGTATTTTAGTTACACCCATGTTTACGCCTTTTTTCGTTACGTATGTGTATTATATCTGTATTATCAGCTGTTACGCCTCTTGCATCTGTCTTAATGTAATGCTTTCCATATAAATACCATTACTTGTCAATAATGTATTGCCTTCCTTCCTGAACCCTCATGGTGATGGAGTGTGAAGCCTGCAATTCGAATTGTATTTCCTTTGTAGAGGAATAAAGCCTTTTAAGAACCTCTAATACCACGGATTCTGCCTCTTATATTTACTGAGTTATTCTTACTAGACTTTACCACATAAAAAATAGTACCGGTAATGAAATATTTACCACAGAGTGGATGCAGGTCCTAGGTCTGACGGCCACCTAGAGTTGTTAGATGTGTTGCTGCTGTTGCCAAAAATCAGTACTCCCGTCTTGTCTGTGTTCAGCTGCAGGCAGTTGTTCTTCATCCAGTCGGCGATGTTTGTCATGTATCTGTGGTAGTTGGTTCTGGTGGTGGTGGTGTCATTGGTGAGTGAGAGGATGAGATGGGTGTTGTCTGTGTAGGAAATTATGTTGAGACCGTGGGATCTGGCGATGTTGGCCAGCGGGGACATATATGCCTTGAAGAGTGTGGGGCTGAGGGATGAGCCCTGGAGGACACCGCAGGGGATCTTCTTGGGTTCAGAGGTGAAAAGTGGGAGGTGGATCCTCTGGATTCGTCCAGTGAGGAAGGAAGTGATCCATCTGAGCTCGTCCCCTTGGATGTCAATTTGGTGGAGACTATCGATAAGCATGTGGTGGGATACGGTGTCGAAAGCTGCCGAGACGTCGAGGAGGATCAAAGCTGCTGTTTCTCCTTGGTTGAGGAGGGCTTGGATGTTGTTGGTGGCTGCAATCAGGGTGGTTTCAATGCTGTGATTGCTGCGGAAGCTGGATTGGGAGGCATCAAGAAGCTGGTTCTGCTCCAGGTGTGTCATGAGTTGATTGTTGATGATTTTTTCCAGTACCTTCACTGGCAATGGGAGAAGAAAGACTGGCCGGTAGTTTTTTACTTCATTGGGGTTGGTGGAGGGTTTTTTGAGTAGTGGTATGACTTTGGCGTGTTTGCAGGCATCAGATAATGTTGTGGTGATAGAGGTATTGAGTAGGGTCATAGGTTCCTGGCCAATCCTTTGGTCTCCGAGGTTGAAGATGTGGTGAGGGCATGGGTCTGTGGAAGCTCCTGAGTGGATGGAGTTCACGGTGGAGGTGGTGTCCAGGTTGGAGAGGCTGTTCCACATGGTCAGTGTGTGCTTCGTGTCGGTTACCGTGGTGGCCTATCTGTCGAGGAAGTCCATAGCTGTGGGTTTGGATACAAAGTTTCTGTATATGGTTGAAATCTTGCTGTGGGAGAAGTGGGAAAGGTTGTTGAACACCTCCCGTGAGGGTATGATGTTGTTTTTGCTGGCAGCTGGGTTGGAGAATTCCTTAACGATGTTGAAAAGTTCCTTGATGTTGCTGGTGCTAGTTCGTATGCATGCGGAAAGGGCTGTCTTCTTTGTTGCCCTCAGCAGGTGGTGGTAGAGGTTGAGGGAGGGCTTTAGGGCTTCCCTGTCCGAGGTGTCCCTGCTGGTGCGTCATCTCATCTCCAACTGTTTGCTGTCCCGTTTCGCTGTTCTGAGTTCTTGGGTGTACCAGTTGGCCTTTTTGGAGGATTTTATCTGGATATTGCTCTTGATGGGGACGATGCTGTCTGCACAATTGGTGATCCAGGCATTAAAGTTTCTCACTCCCTGTTCAAGGTTGGTGGTGGTAGCAAGGTTGGACGTGTTGAGGGTGTTTGCGCAGCTGGTCTCTGAGATTTTGTTCCACCTCTGGTGGGTGGCATTGGTCATCTTGGGGGTGGCGGTGTGGGGGCTTGAGATGCTGAAGTGGACGATGGAGTGATCGGTCCATGTGAGTTCTGTGACATGCCTGTATTTGATGCGGTTGCTGGAGATGAAAACTGGGTCCAGAGTGTGTCCTGCGGTGTGCGCGGGGTCATGGACAATCTGGGTCGATCTGAGGCTGCTCATACTGTTGAGGAGGTGTGCAGTGTTTTTGTCATTGGGGTCGTTGATGTGGAAATTTAGGTCGCCAAGGAAAACATTGTCTTTGGAGTCTAAAGCTAGGGACATAATGAAGTCTGAGATGGTGTTGCAGAAGTAGGAGCACGGGCCTGGTGGTCAGTATGAAAGGGTGTCTCTGTTTCATCCGTGTGGAGCTTGAAGTTGAGATGTTCCATGGGGTGGTGGTGTTGTTAGTGGTGGTGGTACACTATAAAGTCTCTTTGGTGATGATGGCTGTCCCTCCTCCCTGCTTGTTGGCGCGGTCCTGGTGAGTGATTTTATGTCCATTGGAGATGGCTGGGGCAATGGCTGGGGCAGATGTGGGATTCAGCCAGGTCTCAGTGAGGAAGACAATGTTGGGGGCGAGGGCGGCGATGAGGTCCCATAATTCAGTGGAATGCTTGCATAGTGAGTGTGTGTTGAGAAGGGCATATGGAAGTTGATGTTTTTGTTCAGGTGGTGTCTGTGGTGTGTTTGGATTGGGGCTGGTCACTGGAGTGTGTACAGTGGCAGGTGAAGTGGCAGTGGGTGCAGGTGAAAGGTCCTACCATGGAGAGTGCGTCGGCATGGTGGCAGTGTTTGTTGCGGTGGCTGGGGTCATGGGTGTAGAGCCCGGCAATGGTGTATCTTCGGGCGGCTGGTGACCCAGGGGTCGTGGCACTAAGCGCGGTCCAGGAGCTGACGGGCACAGACCGGCTTGCCTTTGGCACGCCAACTGCATGCGTATGCTGCACGGTTGTGGCTTGGGCGGACCTTCTGTTGGCGGGAAGAACGGTGAGTATGAAAACCCGGTCAGGAAATCCCCAGCAGGAAAACCTGGGTTGCTGCGCTGTCGCTGGATCAGTCTGGAACAAGCAGGAACTGGAGGCCACAGTTAAGTGGCAAGCTCGGTGTCCAAGTGCCAGATGCCTTCTGATGGGTTTGCACTGCGGCCTGCATTAAGTAGGTCCTGGGGTGGGTAGGGCTTCTGTTGGAAAGTAGAACGGTGAGAGGGAAAACTCAGTCAGGAAAACCAAGGCAGCTGCAGTGTCCCTGGATCAGTCTGGAACAAACAGGAACTGGAGGCCGCAGGCAAGTGGCAAGCTAGATGTCCAGTTGCCTACTCTGGAAAAGGGCCACTATCTTTCGTACACCGTCAGTTGTTCAAATAAGTTACAGCTTAATGGCTAATTTTTCAGATAACCTGTGATAAAGAAAAATACCGTCCATGTAAACTACAAATTATTGTATTGTATCATACTATGCTAAACAGCACGCCTTAGCCGAGACAGTAATTGTTTCTCTTCGGGAGTTTGTTATGAGGGTCACTGGAGATTAAGGATCTCACATCAGTTATTTATAAATGCATTTTCTATTATGAAAATATAATCATTAACTACAAGCTGTGAATTGTAGATCAAAATTAAGTGAAGAGTTCTAGTCTGACTCGAGTGTACTAAAGACTGTGTTTGTATGCTTGTTTTTTTTGTGTGTGTGTGTGTATGTGCCTCGGTCTGCTTTATAACCTACCCTACTATCAAAGTGCACATGGAATTAGAATAATAAATACACACTTTATTATGGTCAATGGCCTGACCTTATAATGATAGGTATGTAATGGAAGGGGTGTGTGTGTGTGTCTATGTGTGTCTGTGTGTGTGTGTGTGTGCATGTGTGTGCATGTGTGTATTGGTGTGTGTAAATATATTGCATTTTGTGCTTTTTTCTGTTTTACATGTATGTGTTTTACTGTATTAATGTGTGCTTTGGTTTAGCGTATTCTGTTTTGTGTAATTATTTGGACAGCTACAAGTTTTGTTGTGATTTATAACATGGCATATGTTTTCAGTTACTGTGTGACATTCTATTGTCTTATTCTTATTTTTATTATTTTTAGTGTGTTCACACTCCTGTTTGGACATGTTGCTATTGTGTAACACTGAATGTGTATAAAATGATGTTCCATTGAACTTTTGATTTTTTTTTCTCCCTGGTCAAATTTTCCCCACCTACCTCAGTCAGTTGTTGTGACATTCCATGAATGAATTAATGAATGAGGGACATTTAATATAGAGCACAGCTACTCAAAAAGAGTGTCCCGGCTCTGACAGAGCAAGTGGTGGGATACTTGATACGCTGCAAAATTTTAAAAAGCCAAGTTTTAAGATGTTTCTTGAAAATTGAGAGTTCTGCCATGGCTCTCAGTGTAGCAGGTAATCTGTTTAATGCTTGTGCGCCCAGGAACCCAAATGACCTGCCCCCCATACGGGCCAGACGAACTTTGGGGGTGCGGACAAGATCGGAGGAGGAGGATCTTAAAGACAGTGCTGGAATGTAACGGTTAACTGGTTTGCTGAGGTAGCTTGCTCCTTTTCCATGAAGGGCCTTGAAAATGATCACTAGGGTTTTGAACTTAATCCTTTCTTTCAAGCGCAGCCAATGAAATGATTTAAGAAGGGGGGACATATGAGACCTGGGTTTAAGCTGCAGTTCCACAAGTGGCTTGCGTGTGGTGTGTGACTTTCTTCATGGTTGGATGCGTGTAACTTTGAGCCTGCTTGGCGTGTCCTACTATTTGAGGAGCTATGGATGCATCTTTTGTGAACGTTCCTTCCTGTAGCCTGCCTGGCATATACCTTTGTAGATGTGTCAGTGGATTTGCATTGCCCTCTTTCTGACCTTCCTTCATTTATCCCTTTCCTCTCCCATTTTAGAGGAGCTATTCTCCTCTTCGGGGTCCATCCCTGCCACATATCTTAGCAGCACGTTTTAACTGTGTAATATTATGGTCACGTTGTGGACAAATGAGCAGTGTCTGTTAGGCTGTGTCTGCGTGTACGTTCCTGAACTGAGTTTTATGAATTGAATTTATTTCCAGTTACTGTGCACAAACAGCACATTATTCACATTTCCTTAAACCGATGTGTGAATTGAGTCATAAACGTACATATATGGCTGTATGTTACTCCATTTTTGCTTGGCAGCTAGCCCCAAAAGGATACCTATCAAATGTAGATTGTTTTACCACTGTGTAATTCTCTGCCATAGGTGCGTAGAATTACATACTAGGAAATGCCACCCAATGTGTGGGAATGGGTGGATCAAGGATTGGTTTGCTGTGTACATTTGTGAACTCTCACAAACTCCGGAAATTGTGGCCATTCACGACTTCCTGTTGGACCCTTACACACCAGGAAAACGTTTGATTTTTGTTCCAATAAAGAGATGAGTAAACCATCTTCCAGGGTTAAAAGGAGAATTGATCACCCCCAGCCTTGTTGATGTGTATTAGGAAAGGTTTCTCCATGGGGGAAAAAGAAGAGCGGAACAAAATGTGAATTTGCACATAAAGCTGCCTTTGCACAGGGTCTCATTGTGCACTATGTGCAATTAGGCATTGGGTAAATGGCAATCTTTAAAAGAATGACACATTGGGGAGGTACATCCTTTAAAATAGTTACCTTGTGGACATAGCAGCCCTTACAAAAGTCACGGCTCTCTCTCCAAAGCTGAGAATGGTGCAGTCTGCAGTTTTCTAGGCATACTACTGCTGAGTTTTTGTGAATTGAATAAAATAAAATAAAAACTGCTCCCATTCTGAATAGTAGTTCTACGAATGCGCATTCGCAATTTAACTTCCCATGGGGGCATATCAGCAAGGTGGCGATAGAAAATTATCGCCGCCTTTGCGGCCGTTTTCGGCCAAAAGGCGGCGATAATTTTATCGCCTAATTAGCAAGGTCACGCTAACGCGGAAACCTTGCAGTAGCGCACGAAATCTTAACGCCCAGCTTTACATCTCTGATGAGATGCAAAGTGGGTGTGCCTGACCTAACATGACAGGAGAAATGTCGCTAAGCGACATTTCTCCTATCATCAAGCCCCACGCTATGAAGCATAGCGGCAAGAAAAGTAGCGATAACCCCTGTTATCGCTACTTTCCTTACGCCTGCTTCAGGACTGACTTAGCCATGATATCCTATGGAAGGTGGATATCATGGCTAAGTTTGTGGGGCCCTATCAACAAGCTAACGCCACATTACGTGAGATTATCGCTGGGTTTCCAGCGATAATCTCACGTTAGGCAGTTAGCGCTAGGATTTTTATCGCTTTTGAGATAAGCGTTGCTAATAGCACGCTATCGCAGCGATAGAAATCCACGCAAGCCGCCGATAATTATCCTAGCGCTAAGTGCGCCGGTTGTTGCTGATATGCCCCCATGTGTGCAAACCAAAAACGGATTCCTGCAAGGTCGACTCAGATGCACAACAAACGCGGTTTTCCCTTATTGTAACCAGCGTCCAATGAAATTACAAGTCTATTCCCATAACTATAGGTCGCATAAGGTTGATCACAAAGGCATTTAAGAATTAGATCTTCTAAAAAGGAAATTATTTGTACCAAGCAGAGAAATTACAAAACCTAACATCAGTCGGCTTTAACTCTTTGCTGTACCGCTTTCCTCCTGCCGGAAGTCACCACAGATTTGGAGTTCAAACGCTCTCACCCTAGGACATCTTTCCGACAGCCCAACCTTAGCCCCGGTTAAATGTTCCGTTTCATCGTCCCCTCTCTGTTGACGGCTTTGCCATATTTATTAAGGCGCGTGCTTGCGCCGCAGAGGCGGCGTATAGCATACCCCCTACATATAAACTGATCCCCAGATTACCGGGGGAAATTGCTGCCTTTGTATACTTATGCGCTGACGTGACAGCTGAAAATAACTTCCATTAGCACTATAAAAACTCCAGCTGTCACCAAATGAATTTCATTTGATACCAACAGAGAGGAATATTGGCTATTGGGGCGTTCTTTGTTCGTGGTTATTTACAGTTAGCGAGAATCCATGTACCATTGTCAAGAAACTAGAAGAATTATCCAGATGTTTCTGCGTTCAAAGGGACCTTCAACGATTTTCATAAATTCCTCCGCTTCTGTGGAGGACGTGGCGTTTTGGAGTTCGAACCAGGGGAGAGAGTGCTACAAGGGTACTGCATGTTCATTATAGTTATTACAAGAAAGCTTGTCTTTCGATATTGCCAGTAAGTGGTTGCAACATAATTCCAACGGTGCAATATTCTCACTAGTTGGCGGATAAACCACTTTAAATGTGCACACAAATCCTTGCAGTAAATGTTTCACCCGCATTAATTGCAGTTACTGTGGTATTTAATTGCTGAACATTAAGGATGTGTTTAGGCCAGTTAAGTGGTTGCAAGTGGGGGCAAGCGGCACGTATTTTGAGGCGCTGGCAATTCTTTTTTTATATGATGTTATGCAGATTTGTAGAGTGCGCTATCACCCGGGAGGGTATGCTGGATCCAAGTACGTTGGAGTCTAGGCACACCTAGGGCCTAGTGGGACTACTCAAAAAGCCAGCTCTTCGGCTTCTTGTGGAATTCAAAAAGAGAACACGAAACTCTTATGTGTAGCAGCATTTTGTTTGCCAAGCTTTAGGGGACGGAGTGACTGCTGTATCTGGTTTTCTGTGTGCGTGGGATTTATCCAAGTAGAAATCCAGACCAGCGGAGGTGTCTGGAGGGTTTGCGAAAGCAAATGCGATTGCTGCGATATGCAGGGCCAGTGTTATGTAGTGCCTTGAAAGTGTGGGTTAGGAATTTGAATTGTGCTCGTTTGTATATGGTGAGCCAGTGGTGCGCCTTCAGGTGTGATGTGATGTGAGTGTGGTGTGGGAGGTTGATAGTAATTCTGGCGACCAAGTTTCGAATGGTCTGCAGTCTTTTGATGATGTATTTGTTAATCCCAGTATAGGTGGTGTTCCCATAGTTCAGCTTGCTTGTGACCAGGGAGTGCGTGACAGTTGTCCGGGTATATTGGAAGCCATTTGAATATCTTCCTCAGTATCTCTAGCGTATGGAAGCATGAGACAGTGACAGCTTTGACTTGGGCAGTCACATTGAGTTTGCTGTCGATGATTATCCCGAGGTTCTTGGCGTGGGTGTCGCTCCTAGCTCTGTTGGCCACCAGATGTAGACCCACAGTAATCTGCTCTTCCTGAAGATCATGATTTCGGTCTTGCCAGTGATCAGCTTTAGACAGTTGGGAGCCGATTCTCAAAGGGCCTCTGCACTCGTGGCTGGGCCCCGCACTCGTGGTAGGACCTTCACAATGGGTAATGCGAAGCCCTTTGTCAATCAGTCCCTTGTTCTTCACCCAGTGGGTAAGTAAGTAAGTTTATTTTATGCATAAAATTAATTAAAATCATTGCATATGTTGATCGTACAAAGAAAAGATCGTTACATGATGATTTAGATTATGTACAGTATAAAAGACAATGTTCTAAAAGTATACAATACAAAAAAGAAAAAGTTAAAAATCTTAAAATGTGCAAGCGAGAGAAGATTGTCCATCATCAAAGGGAAAAACTCTGGGTGGTGGGTGATTTCAGTCATGCAAGCATTGAACTTGATCTGGGTAATAGGTGTCTTGTCCTTGAGGTAGAGAATGAGTTGCATTTCATCAGCGTAGGAGAGCAATTTGACATCATGAGAGCGAAAAATGCTGGTTAGAAGGATCATGTATGCGTTGAAGAAAGTGGGGCTCAGCGAAGATCCTTACAGAACTTCTCAGATGAGGTCGCGGGCATATTCTGGACCTGGCTACACCGTGCCAGACCGGCCAGGAGCTGAGAATAACGAGCAATGCACAGTCGGATGCTGGAGTTGCACCGATTCCCGGTACTTTGTGGATGTAAAGCTGAGTACAGCACGACGGCTGCTGACTGAGAAATGGCAGCGTAACTACGAAATCAGACTGCCAGGCCTGAGAAATACCTTGTACAGCCGCCTGGCTATCAGCGGCAGTCCGGAGGGACGGTGCAGTGACCCTGACAGAGGGAGGATGTCCATGAGCGGAACCGCATCGGCTTTCTGGAGCCCGGCCTCAGATTCTGTGAGGAGTGGCCTGAGAGTGATCCCGGCCGCAATCAGAACTGCGGCGCCAGAGGGTGGTGACCCTGAGAGGCAGGCCTGGCCTGGGCTGTGGAATCGAGTTGTGGGCCCTCTGCTAGTGTGTACGGCCCACGCTCTGGGATCCTGGAGCCGGTGAAGCACTTCCCCCCTCTGGGGGTGGATTGACGTTCGGAGGCCAGATGTAACGGAGGTGAGCTGCGAGCTGAAGACCTTCCCCTCCGGTTGCTCCTGTCGAGTCGGGCTGGCGGAGGGAGGAGTTCACTGCTCCAAACGCTGCTGTGACTGTGGTCTGGACCGGGCCCCTCCCTATGCCCTGATTTCAGAAGTGACACAAATACATTTTAATTTTGACCCCCTTGGAGGATATATGTGAACCGGAGCTGCCTTGGAAGATGTGCGCAGGGACCAGATCTCCTTTGAGTGATGCCTGAGCTAGTGGACTTTCCGAGTGCACGCAGGTACCACTGGGGAGCGAGGTAATGCAAAGCAATAACCGTGAATGGTCACACACTGCGATTTCCTCCCCCCACTCCCCCCCACACTGGGAATAGACCGGAGAACCGCTGGTGGCCTCGACGATACCGGAGGCGGCCCTAGTGCTTACGCTGATCTTGGTCCTCTGATGGGCAAGCTGCACTGCTGGTGGAGATTTCAGAGGTGAACTGACAGTACGACCTCCTGCTGTGCCTCCAACCCCTACAATGTATTATCTTTATACTCCTGGGGGGTTGCCATAAAGAATCTCCATCCTTCCGGAGATCCTGCTGTTTCTGCCTGCCCCGCAATCATATTCTAGTGACTAGGTGAACAACAAACATCTCCATACTGTTGTACTACCCCTGAGGTCCACCAACTAGTCTGGGTCTCTCTGCACTCTGACCTCGGATCTCTTCAACAACGAGGGAAGGTCTGATTTATGTTCTACACTGGGGCCCAGATACCATCCTTATCACAGCGGGACCAATGGGACAGTGGTCGTTCATAACTATTGCAATGGCAGTGAGTGGCGTGGAACGATCATAAAGGGAGATGGGCCACCCAAGGGGCAAACTACAAAAGGCAACTGCCAATAACTCTCAAGACAGTGATGATAGGGACCCAGCCATGAGCATGCAATCAGTTAACACCGTCTCGCCTACAGACGACGCGGACGCTCTAGACAAACTGGACTTGATACTCAAGGAGGTCCGGGAATCCAGGAGAGCCATAGAGCAGCATATAGGCACCCTCACTACCGGTTTTACCCTGCTGAAGGCGGATCATGTCAAACTAGCTGACACAGTGAAGGATCATAGCTCTGCCCTAGAGGACTTAGTGCCACAGCATAAGGACCATGCAAACAAACTCCAAGCACTCAGAAAACAAGTCACAGGATTGATGGACAGAGTTGAGGATGCTGAGGGCACAGCAAGACGCAATAATATTTGCATTATTAGGCTTCCAAAACGGAGCGAGGGGACTGAGGCGACGACTTACATGGAACATTGGTTCCGTACACATGTGACACTGAGGGCCTCTCGGACTTCTTTTGCATTGAGAGGGCACATCGTATTCCTCTTGCGACGTGTAGTCAGACACATGGGTACATCATCAGTTCCTGACCCTACACAGAAACAGGCCCAAACAAGCAAGGAGATGGCCCTGGTGTGAGAAAGTGCCATCTTTATTGCATGGTATGCCCCCACTTTTTACTGAATTGCTTAATGTACTTTGACTGAGTGTGCCCTGGACTCCTGCCAATCAGGTGCCCAGGGCCTTTGTTCTAAAAACCCAAAACCCAAATTGGCAAACCCTGGCCACATGTCAGCCACTGGTAAATGGTACCCTAGGTACCCAGTGCCTTGTGACCAGGGAAGGCCTCTAAGGGCTGCAGCACTCATTGTGCCATCCTTAGCGGCCCTGTAGGCAGAGTGTCTGGGTACAGGACAAAACAAAGAGTCGACATGGCACACATCCCTGTGAGTCATGCCCACCACCTACACTGCCCTGGCATACATCAGCCACCCTTCTAGCTGGGTGCCCTATGCCAGTGGTGTGGGCACAGGAGCAGGAGCCCTGTGCCCCTAGAGTACCCAGGTCCATTCCTGGGCACTGTAAGTGCAGTGCTGCCATTTAAGAGTACATGGTGCCGAGAGCTCGTCAAACACGAACTCCACGCACCATAATGGCAACACTGAGGACTGAGAAGTTTGGTATCACACTTCTCAGCACATTAAACCCGCACTGATGCCAGTGTGGGATTTAATATACCAAGCACCCCAGAGGGCATCTTAGAGATGCCCCCTGAAACCTAACCTACAATCCACGTCTGGACTGAGAGGCTGCCTAGGCTGCCACACAGCAGACATGTTGCTGGACCCCTGGGTAGGAGAGCCCCTGCTCTCCTGGGCCTGCAACAATGCACATCCTGGGCGAGGTGCTAGATCTCCTCCCCCAGGATGGGCAGGGGGAAGCTTCAAAGGCATGCCGCCTCTGTGAGCTTCCCTAGGCCACTGCAACCCCCCACTCCGGCGGGAAGCTTGGCCGGAAACCCCAAATAAGGACAGGGGATGTGCCAGCCTGCCAACCCCACCCCTCAGGTGGGGGAGGCGAGGTGAAGCACATCTTCGGGCTCTCGCCATCTTGAAGATGGGGAGCCCTGCCCAATCAGGACTAGGCTACTGCCCCCCTCTCACATGAGAGGGGCAGGATAGGGGGTGTACCCACCCCAGGACAGGGACCCATTGGTCCCTGCCGTTCACCTACCTGTAACGCCCCTAAATCTAGTATTTAGGGGCACCCTGAACCTTCCTTCCCCAGATTCCAGATTCTGAAATACAAAGAAGAGCAAGAATAAAGAAGACCTGCCCTGCAGCTGCTAAGAAGAGGAAGACACCAACTGCTTTGGCCCCAGCCCTACCGGCCTGTTGACCCTCGATCCTGCTCCTGCTCCAACCCGGCATCTCTTGTGGCCAGCAACCTCACAAACCCCAGAGGACCTGGCTACCTTTTGGCTCTAAGCCCCTGGGACTCCCATGAGTAGAGGCTCTACTCAAAATCTGCTTCTAATCCCTGGCATCAGCCTAGAACTGCAAACCCTTCACACTCTGCACCCGCCAAGCCTGGCCTGTGCCGGAGTGAACAAAAACCACGAGGACAACCCCACGGTGACTGTGACCCTGAGTCCGGCACCCAAGGACTTCCCTTGACGCTCCTGACGACGCCTGCAGCCTCAGAACCAGGTGCCCCCCCAACCGCGATCAACAGAGGGTAAGATTTCCCGATGCCAAAAGGCACCCCTGCACCCAGCGCCCCGCGGCCCCCTGTGCCCAACTCCGGGGTACCTACCTATCTTCCAACTACCCAACTTACCTCTCGAAGTGGTGGTGGCACCTGAAGAATCTTCGTCCCCGAGCTTGCAGTCTTTTTCTAAACCGGAGCTTTCCCATTGAAATCAATTGAGCTCCCGAAGGCTCAAAAGCACCCTGCACCCAGCTGCCTGAGTGGCCCTGGCAGTGTAACTTCTACACCTATCTACTTCCCCATTTACCCTGAGCAAGTGACCAGGAGCCCAGATCCCACAGCTGCGTGGCCTGCTAGTCAGCAGCCACCAACCAAGGCCCCCCTACCTCCCATAGGATAACATTGGGCCTAACTCTCTCTGCACCCGGCTGCCCCTGTGCCGCTGAGGGTGTAACAACTGTACCTATCTGACCCTGGGAGACCCCTGAGTCTATGCCCAGAACCTTATCTCTGCCAGTCGAGTACTTACCTTAAAGCCGATAACTCAATTTTCTCCATAGGGTAACATTGACTGTTTTTTCCTGAAATTTCTTTTAAGTGTGAACTTTTCAAAACTTAAAATATTCACCACAAATCAGCCGAGTAACGAACACGAAAATACTCACCTGCTATTAGGTGAGCTCCCAGTGCTGGATCTTGGTACCCAGTACTGACTCTGAAAAATATTCACAACCGTCCTTACCAGTAACCCAATTTTCTTCCATAGGAAACCATTGACTATTTTTCTGTGAAATTTTTTCTGTCGATTTCTGCAAACTTTAAATATTCTTTAAAAATCGTATAAATTGTGAAAACATAATTACTTACCTGTTTTGGATAAAGGTCCCAGTACTGAGTCTAGGCACCCAGTACTGGATTACAAAAGTAACGAGAACATACTATACCTTCAACTTGAATTTTCTTCCATAGGGAATCATTGACTGTTTTCTATGAAATATTTTCTGTCAACTTTTAACCCTTTCCGTGCTTGTGACGGAGCGGTTCCGTCATGCGCGACGGTCGCGCTGTGCGCATGATGGAACCGCTCCGTCACGGCCCCGCCCGCGTACGGAACCTTCAGCGTGGCGCGGAAATCCGCGCCGCGCTGAAGGGGTTAAAATAGCAAAATATTGTCTAAAAATCATAACAGTAAAAAAGTCGACTTTTATCACTTGTTTCTAAGTACTGTCCCAGGACTGAATCTAGGATCCAGTCCTGGAATCATAAAAGTAATCCTAAAGTAATCTATTGCAAACAACTTGAAACTTCCATTGAACCCAATGCATTATTGTGTTTAAAATAGTGTTGCCTATTGCAACCACTTGTAACTTTCTATAAAAGCCAATTGCATATTGAAAAAGTATTTATATAAAGAATCTCATTCTGAGAAAGTCTATTTTAATACCTATTGTTGGTTCTAAAATAAAACAAGCATATATTGTTTAAATATAAACCATTGTTATTGAGTGTGTGAGACCATTTGCTGACTGAGTGTGTGCAACAAATGCTTTACACTGTCCTCTGATACTGCCTTACTGCTCGACCAAGCTACCAATTTTGAGAGTATGGTTATATTTAACTTTAGCCTCTGCCAAACCTCTGGGGACTGTGGACTCTGTACACCCTGTACCTATTTGGGAACAGTATATACAGAGCCACTTTCTCACATTGGTAAATCAGCGGTCGGATACAAACTTGCATTTGTTGAACTACTTGGTTACCATCTGATCACACGACAGAACTCTTAAAATTGCCTTTAGAATTCTGATTGGTCTTTTCCAAAATACTAAAAGTCTTGCTAGGGCCTTGCTTAAGTCCCATTAGAATTTTAGAAAAATAAAAGTCACTATAGTCAGGGTAGAGGATTAGAACTGTCAGGTTAGAATGACTCAAACAAACCCAGCTATTAGTGAAAATAATAACATGGGCCTGGTGGAGGAGCTCAACCTCGCACCTTACTTACACTTGTCTTTCAAGGAATTGAGGTCCCTGTGCAAACTTAAAAATATACCAATGGGTCTGCATCCAACCAAACTAGGGCTCCAGGAGCTCTTGGCTGAGTATGCTAAGGACCACCCATCTGAACATTGTGATGGCCAGGCAGATTCCCTCAACCTCAGCCTGGGCTGAGGTTGAGCTAACGGCCCATGCAGCCATGCTGGGCATCCCTGAATTGGTGTGTGTGCAAACCAGAGCACAGAGCAAGAGGAAGAGTGAAAAAGTAGGTCTGGAGCCTGAAATAATGGCCCAGCCAACCAAGAGAAAAGGTAAGAAGACCGGGGAACCAGCTTCTGTACAGCAAAATATTCAGGACCCCTCTCCACAGGGAGAGGATTTGGATACCCCTGCCCTGAGGGAACTGAGCCCATGGAGCTTGACCCTTACCAGGTTGAACTCTTGGGCCCAGGGGTACCCTCTAGGGAAGAGCTGTGCCAGGGTCAGCAAGACTGTCTCACTCTTGAAAGCCTGAGGCAGCAAGCTGTTTCAGAAGCAAAGGGAGATGTCAGTTGTACCCACAGAGCTTATTGGGAAGAGGGATTACTGTATGCTGAGGCAAGAAACCCCACTCCTGGAGCCACCAGGAGGGTGGTAGTGCCACAGAGGTACAGGGAGTTCCTTCTAACTTTGGCTCATGACATATCCCTAGCTGGACATCTGGGGCAATCCAAAACTTGGGAAAGGCTAGTGAGTCACTTTTACTGGCCCCAGATGCACCAACGGGTGAAGGAGTTTGTCACCTCCTGGGTTACCTGTTGTTGGAAATGGCCCTTTTTGCAGGGTCATCCCTAAACTTTTTGCCTTCCTCCTGTATTATTTCTGACCTGTTTGTGTTGATTTTATGACTCTGGGCACTTTACCACTGCTGATCAGTGCTAAAGTGCATATGCTCTCCCTTTGTAAATATGATATGTGAATTGGTATATCCATGATTGGCTTATTTGGTTTGCCTGTTAGTCCCTAGTAGCGTGGCCTGTGTGTGCCCAGGGCTGGTAAACCAAATGCTGCTGGTGGGCCTGCAGCACTGGTTTGCGCCACCCACAGAAGCAGCTTGTAAAGTGTATCTCAGACCTGCCACTGCAGTGTCTGTGTGCAGTCTAGAACTGCCATCTTGGCTGTGAAGTGCGCCTACTTCCCAGACCCTGAACCTTCCCTTGGAAACATGTAAGCCACCCCTATGGTAGGGTGCATTGTATGTGTAAGGTAGGACATGCTCTGCTGTGTGTAGCATGTCCTGGTAGTGAATTACACCCAATTTCATTTTTCACTACTGTAAGGCTACCTGTTCTCCATAGGCCAGAATGGGCAGTTTGACTATTACACTCTATAGTCCTAACTGACCCCAGGAACATGGTAGAAAAACGAATTTAGTATGCCTGAGCTCAGAATATTAAAATACATCTTTTAGTGAAGTTTATTTTTATATTCTGTGCTTGAAAATACCACTTTTAGAAAGCAGTTATTTTCTTGCCTAAGCCTTCCAATGTGCTCTGCTGTTATGCGTATTGGCTGTCTGGGTTTGGAGTGACAGGGCTGGGGAATTCCAGGAGACAGGGTGAGGTGTCCCAGTGGCGAATAGAGAGATCTGCATCTAGATGGGTGGGAGGAGTTGCACCTGGGACCTGAATAGGGTTGTGCCTTCCCTCCACAATGCTGGCTCCACCTCCTGTGGTGCGTCTGATGTCTCTGCCCTACACCCTGAAAGGAAAGAAGCAGCCTGGTAAACAAAGTGCTCCAGGACTGAGCAGAACTGGTTCTGGCTGGGTTCAGTGACTTGTGACTCTTTATATTGGGGTATAAATATCTGTGCTGAAACCCCTACATTTCGCATTGCCCCTGGATCTCAAGAGCAACCTCTGTCTGTGGAACTGAAGAAGGCTGCAGGGAAGGACTGTCCTGGTGTTGTGTGCTGTTCCCTGGATTGGCCTGCAGTAGTTTTCATTGGACTGGAAATAGGAGGGAAAAGGAGCTGTAAGAGAACTTTTTAATCTTGAACCTGCAATCACCCAAGGGCTAGAGAGAGAAGTAGCCTCGTGACTGAAGTCTCAGGACCAGTAGACTTCATTTTGTCGCTAAAAGTCTCAAAATTATCGCTAAAGCCTCAAAATTATCGCTAAAGCCTGTTAGCGAGTCGCTACAGCTACGGAGCGTCAAGAAAATCACAGTATCGCTGCCGCTGACGGCTCGCTAGCCTGATCACCGCCCCGCACGTTTGCGGCCCGAAAATCATCACTACAGCCGTGGAACGTCAGGAAAATCACTGCATCGCTGCCACTGAGGGCTCGCTGGCCTGATCATCGCCCCGCATGTTTGCGGCCCGAAAATCATCGCTACAGCCGTGGAGCATCAGGGAAATTGTCGCATCGCTGCCGCTGAGGGCTCGCTGGCCTGATCATCGCCCCGCACATTTGCGGCCCGAAAATCATCGCTGCAGTCGCGGAGCGTCAGGAAAATCGTCGCATCCCTGCCTCTGAGGGCTCGCTGGCCTGATCATCGCCCTGCCTAGTGGCGGGCCCCAAAATTGTCGCTAGCCCCGTTAGCGAGCGGCCGCGACCAAGAGCGTGAGGAAAAACATCGCTAACCAGCCAGAGCGGCATTTTTTGTGGATTATTTGACAGCATCTCAGAACTGTGAGTAAAAAGGGTCGCAGAGACCATTGCCCTGAACTGAGCTTTGCAGTCCCCATTGGAACTATTTTTGCAGCATCCAGAGAGAATTATTTTTGTGCAGTATTGTGGTTTCCTCTTTATTTGGCCTTGTGATAAGCCTCTATATAAAGATAACATTTTTTTGATACCTACCTGTGTTGTGTCCCTTTGTAGTGTTCCTCACTGTATTACTGTGTATGGTCATAAACGCTTAACACACTGCCTCTGAGATTAGCCTAACTGCTCCTGCTACGTTACCACAGGGTGGAGCAGGGGTTGCCAAAGGGGTGCAGCCCTTCACTCTGACTTAGAAGGAAGGGTCCCTGCTTGGACAGTGGCCATCCACTGCCAACCAGAGACCCCCATTTCTAACACCTGTCAAGACAGGTGGCCACCCAAAGGCCCCCCTCATCCCACTACCAGTGGTGGGGGTACCCTTTGAAATGGTAGGAGTGGACATTGTGGGTCCACTTGAACCTCCCACAGCCTCATGGAACAAATGTATTCTAGTAGTAGTGGATCATGCTACTAGGTACCCTGAAGCAATTCCACTTAGGACTCCTCCAGCTCATGCAGTAGCCAAGGCCCTCCTGGGTGTCTTCAACAGGGTAGGGTTTCCTAAGGAGGTGGTTTCAGGCAGAGGTTCCAACTTCATGTCTGCTTACCTGACACACATGTGGAAGGAGTGTGGAGTGCAGTACAAGTTTACTACACCCTACCACCCACAAACCAATGGCCTTGTTGAGAGATTTAACAAGACATTGAAAGGTATGAGCATGAAAAACTCAAAAGGAGATGGGATGTCCTGTTACCATGCCTGCCTTTCGCGTACAGGGAAGTACCACAGAAGGGAGTAGGTTTCTCACCCTTTGAAATTCTGTTTGGTCATCCTGTGAGGGGACCACTTTGTCTTGTAAAAGAGGGCTGGGAGAGGCCTCTTCAAGAGCCCAAACAAGACATAGTGGACTATGTGCTTGGCCTAAGGTCCAGAATGGCTGAGTACATGAAAAAAGAATCCAAGAACCTTGAGGCCAACCATGAGCTTCAGAATCACTGGTATGACCAAAAAGCTGCACTGGTTGAATTTCAACCTGGGCAACAGGTGTGGGTTTTGGAGCCAGGGGCCCCAAGGGCCCTCCAAGATAAATGGAGTGACCCTTACCCTATCCTAGAAAGAAAGAGTGAGGTCACCTATTTAGTTGACCTGGGCACTAGCAGGACACCCAAAAGGGTTATCCATGTGAACTGCCTTAAGCTACAATGACAGGGCTGACATCACCATGCTGATGGTGACTGATGAGGAACAGGAAGCAGAGAGTGAACCTCTCCCTGACCTCCTCTCCTACAGCCCACAAGATGGGTCAATAGATGGTGTGGTCTTTTCAGACACCCTCTCTGCCCAACAGCAGCCTGACTGCAAGCAAGTCTTGCAACAGTATGCTAGCCTCTTTTCCCTGACCCCTGGTCTGACAAACTGGTGTACCCATGATGTGGACACTGGTGACAGTGCACCTGTCAAGAACAAAATCTATCGCCAGTCAGACCAAGTCAAGGAAAGCATCAAAGCTGAGGTCAGCAAGATGCTGGAGTTAGGGGTCATTGAACCCTCTGAGAGCCCCTAGGCTATTCCAGTGGTTCTGGTCCCCAAACCTCATCAACAAGGTGAAAAGAGAGAGATGAGGTTCTGTGTGGACTATAGAGGGCTCAACTCTGTCACCAAGACAGATGCTCACCCTATTCCAAGAGCAGATGAGCTGATAGATAAATTAGGGGCAGCCCAATTCCTCAGTACCTTTGACTTAACTGCAGGGTACTGGCAGATTGGCATGGCCCCAGGAGCAGAAGAAAAGACAGCATTCTCCACCCCTGATGGGAATTATCAGTTTACTGTGATGTCCTTTGGGTTAAAGAATGCCCCTGCCACCTTCCAGAAGTTGGTAAACCATGTCCTGGCTGGGCTGGAGTCCTTTAGTGCAGCTTATCTTGATGATATTCCTGTCTTTAGCTCCACCTGGCAGGATCACCTGATCCACATTGGGAAGGTTTTAGAGGCTCTGCAAAATGCAGGTCTCACTATCAAGGCATCCAAATGCCAGATAGGGCAGGGCACTGTGGTGTACTTGGGCCACCTTGTAGGTGGAGGCCAGGTACAACCCTTACAACCCAAGATCCAGGCCATCCTGGACTGGGTAGCTCCAACAACCCAGACCCACGTCAGGGCATTTATTGGCTTGACTGGGTACTACAGGAGGTTTGTGAAGGGATATGGGTCCATTGTGACCCCCCTCACAGAACTCACCTCCAAGAAAATGCCCAAGAAGGTTAACTGGACAGTTAGTTGCCAAAAGGCTTATGACACCCTAAAAAGAAGCAATGTGCTCAGCACCAATTCTAAAAGCTCCAGATTATGCCAAGCAGTTCATAGTGCAGACTGATGCCTCTGAGCTAGGGATAGGAGCGGTCCTATCCCAGACCAATGATGAAGGCCAAGATCAACCTGTTGCTTTTATAAGCAGGAGGCTACTTCCCAGAGAGCAGCGTTGGAGTGCCATTGAGAGGGAGGCCTTTGCTGTGGTTTGGTCCCTGCAGAAGTTAAGGCCATACCTGTTTGGTACTCACTTCCTGGTTCAAACTGACCACAGACCTCTCAGATGGCTAATGCAGATGAAAGGGGAAAATCCAAAACTACTAAGGTGGTCCATCTCCCTACAGGGAATGGACTTTGAAGTGGAACACAGACCATGGACTGCCCATGCCAATGCAGATGGACTTTCCAGGTTCTTCCACTTAGACAAGGAAGACTCCATAGGGCAAGGTTAGTCTCATCACCTTTTGTTGGGGGGGGTGGGGGGGTTGTGTGAGAAAGTGCCATCTTTCTTGAATGGTATGCCCCCACTTTTTGCTGAATTGCTGAATGTACTTTGACTGAGTGTGCCCTGGACTCCTGCCAATCAGGTGCCCAGGGTCTATGTTCCTTCCCTAAAAACCCAAAACCCCTCCACATGTCAGCCCCTGGTAAATGGTACCCTAGGTACCCAGGGCCATGTGACCAGGGAAGGCCTCTAAGGGCTGCAGCACTCATTCTGCCATTCTTAGAGGCCCTGTACCCTAACACCCACATACTGCCCTTGCAGGCTGAGTGTTGGAAAGGCGTTCGCCGGAAGGGGGTTCGATACACGTCTTGCCCACCCCTTTGACCCACCTCTCCCAAGTCAGCCGAACCAGGCGCGCACACCCTGAACTGCACTGTGAACAGAGGGACACCACACGTATTCTTGTAGGACGATAAGTTCTTTTATCGATGATTTCAAGGGATCTTTATGACCCAAAAGGCAAATAGTACAGCAGTGGCACAACGTACCACAAGTCAGTCGTGGGGAATGGGGGTAGCGGGACAGTCTTTCAAGATAGTGTCTCTGCGAAATACCCTGCGGAAGCTCACAATCCTCGAGCCGGAGGGTGTCGTGTCTCTGGGCGATCTCTTCCCGAGTCGTCCTCAAGGGGAGCGCCGCGAGTCTCTCAGCAGGCACAGGTGGTCGGAGTTCAGGAGCCGCGATTCCGTCAGCAGGGCTCAGATGATTTAATAGCTGGGGCCGCGAGTCACTCATCAGGCCTAGGTGGTTCAGTGTTCGGGAGCCGCGACCTCGTCCGCAGGGCTCAGATGGTTCAATAGCAAGAGGCCGCGAGTCACTCAGCAGGCCCAGGTGACTTCAGCGTTCAGGAGCCGCGACAGCGTCTGCAGGCTCAGATGGTTCCAGGTCTTCTCTGTCTTTGTTTCTCCGGCACCCCTTGTTATACTCCGCTGGTTCTTTGAAGTCCGGAGTGCTCGCAGAGGGGGGACTGGGGTGACGGAGGGGGTTCGGCGGGATTTCCTGCCGCTCACTTCTTTGGTCTTTTCAGGTGGGTCTGGGAGGGACCCCAGACGCTCGGTAGGAGAGGCGCCTGCTCCCCAGGGGCCTGGTGGCCGATTGAGTCCTCCCGGGGAAGGCGACCCGAGGTGTGACTGGGCTGGCGCCTCTGGGTCTGTGTTGAGGGCTCCCGCTTCCTTGGTTGGACATGCGTGGTAGGGTGGTGAGTTGGTCAGGCCTCTGGCCGGCCCGCGGATCGGGGGTGGCTGGGGCAGCCGGAGTCGGGGATGTCGTGTCTTGAGGGTGGTTGCAGGTTGGCTGGATGATGGAGAGGGCCACGCCGTGAGGCCGGTCTCACACGCGTCCCCCCCAGCTGAAAGGGGTGGAGAACTACCCATCCACTGGGGGGTTCTCCTCGCCGAAGCGGAAGAACCGGGACAGGCCGTCGGCGTTGGCATGATCCGTCCCGGGGCGATGTTCGACAGTGAAATCCATCCCTTGGAGGGAGATGGACCATCGTAGTAGCTTGGGGTTCTCCCCCCTCATCCGCATTAGCCATTGCAAGGGCCGGTGGTCTGTCTGTACTCGAAAATGGGTTCCGAACAAGTAGGGCCGCAGTTTCTTGAGGGCCCAGACTACGGCAAAGGCCTCTCGCTCTATAGTACTCCAACGCTGCTCTCTCGGCAGCAGCCTTCGGCTGATGAAAGCTATGGGCTGATCAATGCCCTTGTCGTCGAACTGCGAGAGCACGGCCCCGATGCCATGTTCGGATGCGTCGGTCTGGACCACGAACTCTTGGGAGTAGTCGGGGGCCTTGAGTACGGGAGCGGTGCACATGGCGGTTTTCAAGGCGTCGAACGCCTGCTGGCACTGGGGGGTCCACTGCACCTTCTGCGGAAGCTTTTTGGAGGTCAATTCTGTGAGGGGCCCTGCGATACTACCATAATTTTTAATGAACCTCCGGTAGTACCCTGTAAGGCCCAGGAAGGCCCGAACCTCTGTCTGCGTGGTGGGGGGCTCCCAGGACTTGATGGCATCGATCTTCGGCTGGAGAGGGGCGACCTGGCCGCTGCCCACCTGATGCCCCAGGTAGACCACGGAGCCTTGTCCGAGCTGGCATTTGCTGGCTTTCACTGTCAGGCCTGCTTGGCGCAGGGCCATTAGTACTTGTCGGAGGTGCTGGAGATGCTCGTGCCATTGAGAGCTGAATACGGCGATGTCGTCAAGGTACGCTGCGCTGAACTCCTCGAGTCCGGCCAGGACCTTGTTCACCAACCGCTGGAACGTGGCTGGGGCGTTTTTCATTCCGAACGGCATGACCCTGAAGCGGTAGTGGCCATCTGGCGTGGAGAAGGCAGAGCGCTCTTTCGCCCCTTCCGTGAGAGCGATCTGCCAGTACCCGCAGGTCAGGTCGAAAGTGCTGAGGAACTGGGCGGCCCCCAGGCGGTCGATGAGCTCGTCGGCTCGGGGAATAGGGTGAGCGTCTGCACGGGTGACCGCGTTGAGCCCCCGATAGTCTACACAGAATCTTAGTTCGGGGGCGACCCCTGGGGAGGCCGCCTTCGGGACCAGAACCACCGGGCTGGCCCAGGGGCTGTCGGAGGGCTCGATGACCCCTAGGTTGAGCATTTTCTGTACCTCGGTCTTGATGCAGGTACGGACCCGGTCAGGCACCCGGTAGGCTCGGTGTCTCACAGGCGGGCAGTCACCGGTGCCCACGTCGTGGACACACCAGTCGGTCACCCTTGGAATGAGGGAGAAGAGGTCTGCGAATTGTCCGAGCAGCTGGCGGCAGTCGTCGGCCTGCTGGGGAGTGAGGGTGGCCGACAGTTTCACACCCTCCACGGAACCGTCCAGTTCTTTCGTGCACAGGAGGTCGGGCAGGGGTTCAGTGTCTTCTTCTGCCCCCTCATCGGTGGCCAGTAGCAAACTCAGTTCTGTCCTTACGAAGTGGGGCTTGAGACGGTTTACATGGAGGACCCGGAGGGGGTTCCGTGGGGACTGTACGTCGACCAGATACGTGACCTGGCTCTTCCGTTCGACCACCTTGAATGGACCAGTCCATTTGTCTTGTAGGGCGCAGGGTTTCACCGGAGCCATGACCCAAACCTGCTGGCCCGGATGGAACTCGACCAGGGTTGCGTTCTGGTCATACCAGCGCTTCATTTCTTCTTGGCTGGCCTCGAGGTTAGCCTCTGCAAGTTCTCTAAACTTCCTCGTCTGGTTGCGGAGCGCCAGGATGTAGCGGAACACATCCGGGGGTGTCCCCCGGGGGCTTGTCTCCCAGCCCTCTTTGACCAGGCTCAGGGGCCCTCGAACGGGATGTCCGTACAGCAGTTCGAAGGGGCTGAACCCCAGAGACTTTTGGGGAACCTCCCGGTACGCGAATAGGAGGCAAGGGAGGAGGACGTCCCATTTCCGGCGCAGGGGCTCTTCGAGGCCCAGGATCATTCCCTTCAGAGTTCGGTTGAAGCGTTCCACCAGGCCGTTGCCCTGGGGGTGATAGGGGGTCGTGAACTTATGCGTGACTCCGCACTGCTGCCACAGGGACTTCATGTAGCGGGATATAAAGTTCGTGCCGCGATCACTCACAACCTCGCGGGGAAATCCGACACGGGAGAAGATCCCCATGAGAGCCCGGCCCACCACGGGAGCCGTCACGGTGCGGAGGGGAATGGCCTCGGGGTAGCGGGTGGCATGGTCCACCAGGACAAGGATGAATCTGTGGCCCTGGGCGGTCTTCGGATCCAGGGGTCCCACGATGTCGATGCCGACCCGCTCGAACGGGGTACTCACAACGGGGAACGGTTGTAAGGGAGCTTTGCGTTTTCCGCCACTCTTCCCACTGCCCTGGCACGTGAGGCATGATTTGCAGTGTACTTCTAAATTCGCTCGCATCTTGGGCCAATAGAAGTGGGTAACCAATCGCTGATATGTCTTGTCTTGGCCTAAGTGGCCTGCCAAGGGTACATCGTGGGCCAGGCCCAGGAGGAGGCTCCGGAACCGCAAGGGTACCACCAGTACTCGTGCTGCGCCTAGCTCGGCGGACTTTTGCTCGCTGTAGAGGAGGCCATTGTCCCAATAGACACAATGGGTTCCGGTTTGGTCACCGGCGACCTGGGCTTCGGCTTGTTGTCTAAGTCCCTCGAGGGAGGGGCAAGTGGTCTGTTCCTGGCAGAACTCTTCGCGGGAGGGCCCCCCTTCGCAGTGCCACTGGGCCAACTCCGGCAGTTCTTTGAGTTCCATCGGGGCCTCTGGGGCGGAAGGTTCCGGTCCTTCCCCTGGGTTAGTGTCTCCTTCTTCCTCGGGAGGAGGGTTGTCTGCTTCTGGTAGGGGGTCCCTGCTCTCGGGGAAAGTGTTCGGTAAGAGGGCTTCACCGCCCTTGGAGGGGGCCACTCGTGCGGTCATGGAGCGCGTGGTGGCGCAGACCCATTCTGGTAGGCCCATCATCTCCAGGTGGGCTCTTCGTTCTACCTGCCCCCACGGGGAACTCTCCAGGTCGTTGCCCAGGAGGCAGTCTACGGGCTGCGAGGTCCGGACCGCTACCTTCAGTTCTCCGGAGACCCCTCCCCACTCGAAGGGCACCAGGGCCATCTGGCAGAGGCTCTCAGAATTGTCGGAGGATACGACCGGACAGAGGGCTCCGGCTAGGATCTGGTCTTCGGAAATTAGGCTGCGGTGGACCGCGGTGACACTCGCCCCGGTGTCGCGAAGGCCCTCGACTCGGTGGCCGTTGATGGTCACCCGCTGTCGGTACTTTTCTGTGTTGGCGGGCAAGGGTGTCCCGGGGACCATCTCTCGATCACCAAGGGAGACCAGGGCCATGGCCGCCGGTTCCCATTCCTCGGAGTCTTCCATTTCTTCCCCCAGAGCCACGGAGGCCATCTGCCGGGTCGGGGGGTTGGTCGTGGTGGTTCGCTGATACTGGGGACACTGGGGGTCATTGGCGTAGTGTCCGGGCTGCTGGCAGCGGAAGCAGGTGATCCTAGCTCGTGGGCCTGGTCGTCCTGGGGCTCCGGTGCTGGCTGGAGACTGGGCCGAACCCGCCGCTGGTGGGCTGCTGGGGGGGCTGGTGGAGGACCCCCCGGCAAAGTCTCTTGGTCGGCCGTGGTTCCCTCCGCCCCTCTGGCGGGGGGGACCCTGACTGTGGCGGCCGTAGTCCCCCACGGGGCCCCGGGTGGCCCGGGTGTTCACCCAACGATCAGCCTCAGCGGCCAGCTTCCGAGGGTCGGTGAGTTTACTGTCTAGGAGATGCTGGCACAGTTCTATAAAGCAATTGGCCGCTAAATGTTCCCAGGCGATCGGATCGAACAGTTCTTCGAAGGTGGAGACCTTGCTGCCCTCGATCCACCCGTCCAAGGCTCGGCTGTAAAAGTTCACGTATTCGACCCACGTGGTGCCCGGTATCTTTTTGCAATCTCGGAACCGTTGTCGGTACATTTCGGGGGTGAGTCCGTACCGGCCCACGAGGGCTTCCTTCATGTGGCTGTAGGAGTTCATGACCGTGGAGGGCAGATCGAGCAGAGTGTCCCTTCCTTTGCTTAAGAACCGGCCCCATAGGCCAGCCCCCCAATCCTTCTGCGGGACTCGGTGAGAGGTCATGGCGACTTCGTAGGCCTTAAACCACTGCTGGATATCATCGTTCTTATAATACTCCTTGACCACATCCTTGGGGATGTGAACTTTGGTTTCCCCGGCGGGAGCGGGCTGTGGATTCCCGGGCGGCTGTGACTTTTCGTGTCTGGCCCGCCACTCAATCTCCTTCAGGCCGCGTTCATGTTCTAGCTGGAGTTTCTTTTCGTCGTGCTCCCTTTGGAGTCTCTTCTCTTCGAGTTCCCCTTGTAGCCGTAACTGCTCGACGGCTAACTTCTTCTCTGCCAGTTTTATCTCTCCCTCGATTTTTAGTTTTGCCAGTTCCAGTTCGTGGTTGCGGCTTCTCTATCGGTCCGCTAGTTCCTCGGAGGACAGGTTCCCCTCTGGCCCGTTGTTTCTCGCCGGGGTGCTTGTTTGTTCATGGGTAGAGTCTTCTTCCGTTTGGGTCGGGGGCGCCCCCGTCTCGACCCAGGCTTTCAGTACTTTCTGGAAGTCTTCCTTTGTGCTTAGTCCGGTGGTAGCGATGCCAAGGTCTTTGCAAAACTGTTTGAGCTCTCTATGCGTGTAATAGTCCAATTGATCCTCTCGGAACGGTGAGCTTATTTCGGTACCTGCGGCACCCAGGGAGGTTTCTCCTTCCATCTCTGTTTGGTAGTGCGTCAGTCGTTCACTGCACGCTCTCTTTCGGTGTCGGCTCGGATCCCGTCGTCTGCCACCAAATGTTGGAAAGGCGTTCGCCGGAAGGGGGTTCGATACACGTCTTGCCCACCCCTTTGACCCACCTCTCCCAAGTCAGCCGAACCAGACGCGCACACCCTGAACTGCACTGTGAACAGAGGGACACCACACGTATTCTTGTAGGACGATAAGTTCTTTTATCGATGATTTCAAGGGATCTTTATGACCCAAAAGGCAAATAGTACAGCAGTGGCACAACGTACCACAAGTCAGTCGTGGGGAATGGGGGTAGCGGGACAGTCTTTCAAGATAGTGTCTCTGCGAAATACCCTGCGGAAGCTCACAATCCTCGAGCCGGAGGGTGTCGTGTCTCTGGGCGATCTCTTCCCGAGTCGTCCTCAAGGGGAGCGCCGCGAGTCTCTCAGCAGGCACAGGTGGTCGGAGTTCAGGAGCCGCGATTCCGTCAGCAGGGCTCAGATGATTTAATAGCTGGGGCCGCGAGTCACTCAGCAGGCCTAGGTGGTTCAGTGTTCGGGAGCCGCGACCTCGTCCGCAGGGCTCAGATGGTTCAATAGCAAGAGGCCGCGAGTCACTCAGCAGGCCCAGGAGACTTCAGCGTTCAGGAGCCGCGACAGCGTCTGCAGGCTCAGATGGTTCCAGGTCTTCTCTGTCTTTGTTTCTCCGGCACCCCTTGTTATACTCCGCTGGTTCTTTGAAGTCCGGAGTGCTCGCAGAGGGGGGACTGGGGTGGCGGAGGGGGTTCGGCGGGATTTCCTGCCGCTCACTTCTTTGGTCTTTTCAGGTGGGTCTGGGAGGGACCCCAGACGCTCGGTAGGAGAGGCGCCTGCTCCCCAGGGGCCTGGTGGCCGATTGAGTCCTCCCGGGGAAGGCGACCCGAGGTGTGACTGGGCTGGCGCCTCTGGGTCTGTGTTGAGGGCTCCCGCTTCCTTGGTTGGACATGCGTGGTATGGTGGTGAGTTGGTCAGGCCTCTGGCCGGCCCGCAGATCGGGGGTGGCTGGGGCAGCCGGAGTCGGGGATGTCGTGTCTTGAGGGTGGTTGCAGGTTGGCTGGATGATGGAGAGGGCCACGCCGTAAGGCCGGTCTCACACTGAGTGTCTGGGTACAGGACAAAACAAAGAGTCGACATATCACACATCCCTGTGTGCCATGCCCACCACCTACACTGCCCTGGCATACATCAGCCACCCCTCTAGCTAGGTGCCCTATGCCAGTGGTGTGGGCACAGGAGCAGGAGCCCTGTGCCCCTACAGTACCCAGGTCCATTCCTGGGCACTGTAAGTGCTGTGCTGCCATTTAAGAGTACATGGTGCTGAGAGCTCGTCAAACACGAACTCCACAGCACCATAATGGCAACACTGAAGACTGAGAAGTTTGGTATCAAACTTCTCAGCACATTAAACCCGCACTGATGCCAGTGTGGGATTTAATGTACCAAGCACCCCAGAGGGCATCTTAGAGATGCCCCCTGAAGCCTAACCTACAATCCACGTCTGGACTGAGAGGCTGCCTAGGCTGCCACACAGCAGACATGTTGCTGGACCCCTGGGTAGGAGAGCCCCTGCTCTCCTGGGCCTGCAACAATGCACATCCTTGGCGAGGTGCTAGATCTCCTCCCCCAGGATGGGCAGGGGGAAGCTTCAAAGGCATGCCGCCTCTGTGAGCTTCCCCAGGCCACTGCAACCCCCCACTCTGGCGGGAAGCTTGGCCGGAAACCCCAAATAAGGACAGGGGATGTGCCAGCCTGCCAACCCAACCCCTCAGGTGGGGGAGGCGAGGTGAAGCACATCTCCGGGCTCTCGCCATCTTGAAGATGGGGAGCCCTGCCCAATCAGGACTAGGCTACTGCCCCCTCTCATAGGAGAGAGGCAGGATAGGGGGTGTACCCACCCCAGGACAGGGACCCATTGGTCCCTGCCCTTCACCTACCTGTAACACCCCTAAATCTAGTATTTAGAGGCACCCTGAACCTTCCTTCCCCAGATTTCAGATTCCGAAATACAAAGAAGAGCAAGAAGAAAGAAGACCTGCCCTGCAGCTGCTAAGAAGAGGAAGACACCAACTGCTTTGGCCCCAGCCCTACCGGCCTGTCGACCCTTGAACCTGCTCCTGCTCCAACCCAGCATCTCTTGTGGCCACCAACCTCACAAACCCCGGAGGACCTGGCTACCTTTTGGCTCTAAGCCCCTGGGACTCCCATGAGTAGAGGCTCTACTCAAAATCTGCTTCTAATCCCTGGCATCAGCCCGGAACCGCAAACCCTTCACACTCTGCACCCGCCAAGCCTGGCCTGTGCCGGAGTGAACAAAGACCACGAGGACGACCCCACGGTGACTGTGTCCCCGAGTCCAGCACCCAAGGACTTCCCTTGACGCTCCTGACGATGCCTGCAGCCTCAGAACCAGGTGTCCCCCTAACCGGGATCAACAGAGGGTAAGATATTCCGACACCAAAAGGCACCCCTGCACCTGGCGCCCCACGGCTCCCTGTGCCCAACTTCGGGGTACCTACCTATCCTCCAACTACCCAACTTACCTCTCGAAGTGGTGGTGGCACCTGAAGAATCTTCATCCCCGAGCTTGCAGTCTTTTTCTAAACCGGAGCATTCCCATTGAAATCAATTGAGCGCCCGAAGGCTCAAAAGCACCCTGCACCCAGCTGCCCGAGTGGCCCTGGCAGTGTAACCTCTACACCTATCTACTTCCCCATTTGCCCTGAGCAAGTGACCAGGAGCCCAGCTCCCACAGCTGCGTGGCCTGCTAGTCAGCAGCCACCAACCAAGGCCCCCCTGCCTCCCATAGAATAACATTGGGCCTAACTCTCTCTGCACCCGGCTGCCCCTGTGCCGCTGAGGGTGTAACAACTGTACCTATCTGACCCTGGGAGACCCCTGAGTCTATGCCCAGAACCTTAACACTGCCAGTCGAGTACTTACCTTAAAGCCGATAACTCAATTTTCTCCATAGGGTAACATTGACTGGTTTTTCCTGAAATTTCTTTTGTGTGAACTTTTCAAAACTTAAAATATTCACCAAATATCAGCCGAGTAACGAAAACGAAAATGCTCACCTGCTATTAGGTGAGCTCCCAGTGCTGGATCTTAGTACCCAGTAACCCAATTTTCTTCCATGGGAAACCATTGACTGTTTTTCTGTGAAATTTCTTCTGTCGATTTCTGCAAACTTTAAATATTCTTTAAAAATCGTATAAATTGTGAAAACGTAATTACTTTCCTGTTTTGGATAAAGGTCCCAGTACTGAGTCTAGGCACCCAGTACTGGATTACAAAAGTAGCGAGAACATACTATACCTTCAACTTGAATTTTCTTCCATAGGGAATCATTGACTGTTTTCTATGAAATATTTTCTGTCAACTTTTAAAATAGCAAAATATTGTCTAAAAATCATAACAGTAAGTAAGTCGACTTTTATCACTTGTTTCTTAGTACTGTCTCAGGACTGAATCTAGGATCCAGTCCTGGAATCACAAAAGTAATCCTAAAGTAATCTGTTGCAAATAACGTGAAACTTCTATTGAACCCAATGCATTATTGTGTTTAAAATTGTGTTGCCTATTGCAACCACTTGTAACTTTCTACAAAAGCCAATTGCATATTGAAAAAGTATTTATATAAAGCATCTCATTCTGAGAAAGTCTATTTTAATACCTATTGTTGGTTCTAAAATAAAACAAGCATATATTTTTTATATATAAACCATTGGCCTAGAGTTCAGTTATTGAGTGTGTAAGACCATTTGCTGACTGAGTGTGTGCAACAAATGCTTTACACTGTTCTCTGATACTGCCTTACTGCTCGACCAAGCTACCACTTTAGAGAGTAAGGTTATATCTAACTTTAGCCTCTGCCAAACCTCTGGGGACTGTGGACTCAGTACACCCTGTACCTATTTGGGAACAGTATATACAGAGCCACTTTCTCACACCTTGCGGCTGCAAACACTTTTAGAGATAACTCCTCTCGCCGAACGTCGGAATCATCAGAACATAACATGGTTCGCTCGGGTTCTGAAACCAGTTTAACACTCTTTCCTAATGTGACACCTCAGATGGCGGATGACCTACTGGGATTGTAACCCACTCACAATGACTGCACGGCTAGAACATGCCGTGGATGAGGGCGGTGACGGCGCCTATACCCTGGGACTCACATATCCTTTTGCTCTAGTTCTCTATAAGTTTATATGACAAATGTAATATTATACATTATCTGCTCGGACTCGGGAGAGCTCCTAATTGTGTATTTCTTTACATGATGGCTGTGGCTACCAGTCCCCACTTTGCAAATGCTACAGTTTAATATGTATTTACTTGATGTATGTTTTATTTGGTCTGACCCGGTTTAGTTTGTAGGTATTGTGTTCAGTTTTGGGGGTTACAGGTCTTTGGCACTCCACAATTGTTATGTCTCACGAGAATGCATGGTCCATCGCACAGAAAAAGTGCAATACGACTAACCGATAATGCAAACGCTAGACAAGTATAATTGCATTACATGGAACGTCCGCTGATGAGGCTCGGTTCATAAAAGGCATAGAGTACATGCATTTTTGCTGCGCCGCGGGGCACACGTGGTTTTCTTCCAAGAATCACACTTGATGGAGGTGGAAGCCACTAAAATGAGGAAGAAATGGTAGGGGCAAATAATTTCAACAAACTATTTTGCCTTCGCCAGGGGGGTAACGATCTGGGTAAGGGGGGGTACCATTTGTAGTGCTAGACAAAAGGGTGGATACACAGGGTAGATACATCTTCCTGCGGGGCACACTAGATGGAACACCCATCATCCTTGGGAACATCTATGCTCCAAATTATGACCAACACAAATATTTTATAGGCTTGAACTCGATTTTGACGGGGTGGGAAGCCTATCCATGGATAATAGGGGGTGACTGCAATGTAGTCATGGATGTTGCCCTAGATAGATCGCATACCCCCCTTGTGGGACACAGTGGCTAGCAAGCAGTCGGAAGCCCTCCTGGATTGGGTGGAGGGCTGGTCACGGTGTGACACATGGATGCTTAGGAGCCCGCTACATAGAGAATACTCTTTCTTCTCCCCGGTACATCAACTACATACCAGGATAGATAGGATTTTGTGCTCCAACTCCATAGCAGATCAAGTCACCGACACCACTTACCTAGAGAAGACATTTTCTGACCACAATCCCTTAGAGACTGTCTTGAGTTGGGGTAGAATACCCACCCGGTCCCCACGTGGAGGTTATGGCCCCAATCACTGGAAGATACAGTGTTTCGTAGCACACTCTTCACGATACTCCAAAATTATTTCACGGAAAACCGTAACACTGACTCCACAGTATTGGTCGAGTGGGACGCAGTGAAGGCCGTTATACGGGGAACAGCCATTAGCGCCATAGTGGGAGCCAGACAAGAGACACTTAGGAATCTGAAGGTCATCGAGAACAAAATTTCAAAACTAGAACAAGAGGCAGCACGTGACCCCAAGAATCAGGCATCACTGCAGGAAGTGCGCATTCAGCATGCAGAGTTGCTCGAAACTCTTAGACTAATAGACTGTAGGTCCTATACTCAAATACACCACTCTGACGCAGATAAATCGGGCACCCTTCTAGCGAAGCTGATAAGAAATGATCCTCCTACCACATTTATTAACCACATTACTCTCCTTGGGGGAGGCATTGCGACCACACAATATGTTATTAATGAGGCCTTTAGTGTGTATTACGAGGGATTGTACAGTGCACCGCCGTTCTTGGAGGAATCCCAAATTGACGAGTTCCTCACGAATCTGCCATGTCCACAAACCCCAGGATGCAGGAGGCCCTGGCAGGGCCCATCACTAGGGTAGAGATCAACGCAGTCATGGGTGGGATTTCACATAATAAGACACCGGGCCCAGACGGACTGCCAGTCGAATTCTTTGATACATACTCAGAAATATTAATACCGCAATTGGAGGAGTTATATAATAGGTCGCTCGAAATAGGACATCTCACTTGTACTATTGTCCAAGCATTGGTAGTATCATTGCCCAAACCAGGTAGGGATTTATCAGATATGTTGGGTTACCGTCCTCTGTCACTACAATATACACTGAATATAAAATCCTGAGCAAAGTGTTGGCAAATAGAATTCAACCTTCCCTTATTAAGTTGATACATATAGATCAATGTGGATTTATACGAGCTAGAAGTACATAACTAAACATACGCAGGTTACACCAGATGATGTCCACAGATCTTACACAACATCAACATGCCGGCTGTATATCACTGGACATGAAACAGGCATTCAACACATTGTCATGGGAATACATGTTCAAAGCTATTGCATGCTTTTGTTTACCCCCTGAATATGTTAAATGGATAAAACTGTTGTACACCGCACCCACTGCAAGAGTTCAAACTGGGAAACTTATTTCCAGAGAATACAATTTCCATAGGGGCATAGGGCAAGGCAGTTCCCTGTCCCCGATATTATTTGTCGTGGCGTTAAACCCATGGCAATCCATCTGCGATTGGAGGCTACACACTGCGGAATTCCCATAGGCACATCAACACACCCGGTGTCGGCATATGCAGATGACCTCATTGCATATATGGCAGACATATTGCAGGGACAAGGCTCAATTCCCATTATTTTTGCCGATTTTGAGTTAGTATCAGGATTGTCTATTAACAAATCAAAGTCAAATGCTTTTTCAGGTTCAGGTTTCAGGTTTTTAAAGTCTTTATTTCGATTTTTACATCATAAAAGACAATTAAAAGCAGTAGAAATTAGGCATACATAAGATAGTTAATTTAAAACCATCACAATTACAATTTCATAAATTTCATAAAACATTTCAATGTTAAAAATAGAATTAAACAGTATAATAAAGACCTAGTACATGAAAAAACCTGTTGAGAAGTTAGAAAACGAGAGCAAAATCAAGGTGCCTGCAGATATCTTGCTCTAATCACCCATGCCCACCCCAGGAATTTGGCTACGCCCACAACTACCACCTCAGAGGTATTGGTACGAAGCACCCATGTAGCCTCAGCACTCCCTCTGACTTTAAGATGGCGGCAAATGGGCCTAATCCATTTGCTTCTTGGGGCATAATAAGCTGGACATGCACATAGGAGATGGCCAACACTCTCCTTGTGACCAATGCACCAGGGGCAGGAATCACTCGCTCGGTTAGACCAGTTCTTGGTGAAGGATCTTAAGGGCAGAGACCCTACTCGGAACTGGTGGTAGAGCTTTTTGTCAAGTGTCTTAGTTATAACGTCCCAGTAATTCTCCAGGAAAGGGTCCAATTTATGGGACAAGAACCTTCCTGTTAAGCTAGTAGAAACTGAGGCGATAACTAATGCTTGGCGAACAGAAGCCCAGTAAAGTGCTTTAAATTCCTGTTTTGAAGGAAAGGTGGTTGAACCCGGGGAAACCCACAGCTGATTAAGACCCATGTCATCCAAGATCAATTTCACTTCACGAAGCCAGGGTATACTACTAGACCCCCAAATAGATCTTACTTCCTCAAGTTCCCTAGCAAAGAGGCTTAAGTCTGGGGAAGTCCAGATACGTCTCCACAGGGCTACTAGCCTGTATCGAGCCATTTCGTTAATTGGGTTGCAGCCCATATCCAGACATAGTGGTTTGATTGAAGCTGATTGGGGGAGTCCTACCAGTTTCCGCATGAATTTATTTTGAACTTTCACCAGGGTTGATAGGTCCATATGCCCCCAGAGGTCTGCCCCGTACAGTATCGCGGAGCTTACCTTGGTGGCATAGATCTTAAGTGCGGGTTTGACACGTTTACTTAAGGACCTTTTTTGCTCCTGCAGAAGACAACTAGTAAGGCGAGCAAATTTTAGGTGTAATGTGTCAACCTGTGGTTTCCAGCGGAGACGGTAGTCCAAGGTTACTCCTAAATAGGTCATAACCTCAACTTGTTCCAAACCGACTCCATTCATGCTCACTGAGCTCTTAATGGGGCGACTTTTAGTTAGGACCATAAATTTAGTTTTGCTCACATTGATTTTTAAATCGTTGACATTACAAAACTCCTCAAATCGGGTCAGTGCGATTTGCAGACCACTACGAGTCTTTGAGAGAAGTAAGGTGTCATCGGCAAAAATGAGCATAGGGAACTTGGTCCCGCCCAAAGAGGGTGCGTCAGTGGGGGTCTTAGCAAAGAACTTGACCACCTGGTCAATGAACAACAAAAAGAGTGTAGGTGGCAGAACACAACCCTGACGGACGCCACGTGTTACGGGGAAGCAATCCGTCACCTGCCCTTGGCCTCCCCACCTCACCCTAGCAAAATTTCCCTCATGTAATCTTACAATCATGTCCAGTAATTCTAACGGCAGTCCCAAATTTCTAAGAATGGTCCAGAGTTTAGCCCTTGGCACAAGATCGAAGGCCGATTTCAGATCTATAAAGGCTGCGTAGATAGACCCGCCGCCCAACAGCACCACCTTCCAGTAGATCAGACAAAATCTGAAGACCTGGTCAATGGTGCTGGTACCCGATCTGAAACCGGCCTGTAGGGGGGACAGGATACCCTCCAACTCCATCCACCCCTGAACTCTGGCAAGGACCATCCTTGCGATGACCTTTTGAAGTGAATCAATTAAACTTATGGGACGGTAGTTTCCCGGGACTGAACGGTCCCCTTTTTTAAAAATGGGGAGAATCTCCGCCCCCTTCCAGGACACGGGGATCCGGGCCCCCTTGGCAATAGCATTCGCTACCGCAGTTATATAAGGAACCCAGAGTTGGGGATTGATTTTAAATAAATCAGCCGGGATGGAGTCCATCCCTGGCGCCTTCCCCCTTTGGACCAAGCGGAGTGCAGACTCAGTTTCCAGTGGCGTGAAGCTTAACTCTTGGTTGGGAGTAAGGGTAATTTCCTGCTTGGTTAGTTCCATGTCGATTTCTAAATCAGGATCCATGAACTGGCCAGAATAGAAATCAACCCATGCTTCTGCAGACACATGATTAACTGGAGTTTGGGAATCGGGGTTTCTGCCCCACTTAACGATTTCCCAGAACTTGATCTGGTTGCCAGAAGTGCAGGCGTCCAATAGGTCAGACCAATGTAGGTCATCCCACTCCTTTTTCGCTTCCCACTGAATTTTTTTGTTCATTGAACGTGCCTCTTTTATATCGCTGGAAATCCTAGATTTCACTGCTTTGACTAAACGACTATGTGCCTCCCTGCAGTTTTTATTGTACCATTTCTCACGGGATCCATCTGCCTTTACTTTGCCTTGCGTGGGTGGAAGGGTTAAGAGGGCCTTAAGATTAGCAAAGCACCGTTCGTGAAGATCACAGATCTGATCACTAACATCCATGGTGGGGGCAAGAATCGAAATGTCGCTCAAGGTCGACGAGACTGCCTTCATTATGCTATCTAAAAGGGTTGGATCCTCCACCACCCTGGACCATCCAAGCCTTCTTCTATCGTTTGTCAAGATAGCATCACCTGTTAGATGAACAGCAGTTATAGACCTGCCGAATCCACCTGGGAGTCTCATGCTTAATGACAAAGGGTTGTGGTCACTTTCAGGGCGGGACACAACTTCCATATCATCCAAGAGTGACCAATATTCCATTTTTAACAAGATGTAATCTATTCTACTTTTCCTCACCCCATTGTCAAAAGTGGGTTTGCCATCCTTATCAGAGGCCGTACGACCATTGGTTGCCCTCAAACCCCAGTCCAGACACAACCCCATCCAGTGTAAAGCTGCCTCAGAGCCTTTTAATATTATTCAAAGACAGCATCGGGATATTCCAGACTGTGTCCTCCTCAAACCCCAGGTCCTCCCCCGCATTATAAAGAGGCTCGAAGGTGCAGTTGAGGTCCCCTGCTAGGACGAGTAACTTGTCTCTCCCTATCCCTTCAAGGTAGGAGTCTAACACATCTAGGATACTAGGACAGCGCCCTCCAGGTTGACCACGTGCATAGATGTTAATGACTACAATGTCCTGGCAGTTATCCTTACTTAGTCTAATTCCCAAGAGGTCCGGGTTATCCAGAACAATTTCCATTGGTCGGTAGACAATGGACTGTTTAACCCAGATCACTAACCCCCCCGATGCTCGACCTTTATTGCCCCTTATTGCTGGTTTAAAAAAATTTAGGAACCCGGCCCTATGAATTGGATCAGGGGCCCAGCTCTCCTGGAACAGTAGGATATCAAAAGTATCAATGAAATCCAGCCAGTCCTCTGAAGCCATACGCCCCTTCAGCCCTGCTACATTCCATGATGCTAATTTGAGTGTTGCGACCTGACTGGGTGTTGTTGTGCTATGCATGCTACAATGATCCACTCCCAAAGATGTGACTATATTAAATTGGGAACCCTCCACCATGTTGTCATCTTGATGATGATATGCAGAGTCCGCCACCTTCTCCTTCTCCATGATGACACCCCCCTGGATAGATACCTCAGTACAGACTCTGTCAGCCCCACCCACTTGGTTACCCAGAACGCTCCCGCTGCCAGCTACCGGGTGAAGTCAATCGATACACTCCAGGCCAGAGAGGGGTTCGTAGCGATTAGTCAATAAAGGGTACTGCGGGATGTAAGGTGTTCTATCAGCAAGATATCTCCTGACAGGTCTTCTACGGAAGGTATGACTAGAGGGGAAATCGCAGGATCGTTTGGGATAAAAATACCCAAGGCCTAGGGTCTGCACATCACCCAACCTCTCAAACCTTGCTTCCCTACGCAGGTAATCTACCACCCAGGGATCCTTAAAGGATATAATGATGCAGTCCCCCTCTAGGTCCTTGGTACAGTGGCCCACCCATTCAACTCTTCTCACAAACAATATTTCAGTGGAGGAGGAGGGGGGAAGAGGGCGGTTTTTATTTAGCCAGAATACAACTTTATTTCTGAGGTCCCCATGTGATTCATTTGAACCCTCCCTAAGTGGGGCAACACCTGTTAGAACTATCGTGTATGGGGTGGCTTCTGAAGGTAGGTCTGTACAGGGGGGTGCCCGTTTATTGGCTTTCACAAGGGGAATAGGGGGGTTGATGGATCGGCTCCCCTTTACTCCATTACTTATTTTGGGCTGTAATGATGTACTCGGAACACCACTCGCATTATCTTGTACCCGAGTAGCCACAGGAGGTGTAGGGATATTCGGCTGGCATTGTTGGTTAGGTTTAAAGGAAGCCTTCTTTGGCACCTGTAGCAAAGTGGCTGGTACAGGCGTACAATCATTATTCCTAGAGCTCCCCCCTGCCACTGAGTCCTTGTTTTTATTAAGATCAGGCTTAGTGGATACTGGTCTAGCAGTTGCTGAGGATGGAAGTTTACCTATGGTTACATTTCTCTGGCCTTTGGAATTACTCGAAGAACTAGGATTCCCCAAGGCATTTTGAGGGTTAACTATCTTTTTTAAAAAGCCAGTATTGGTGTTTACAAGGGTCTCAAGTGCGTCCAATTTTGAGGTCATCAAACGTGTTCTTTCAAGTACGGGAAGTAAAAGAGTTTTAAACAAAGCTTCCATTTTGGCCAGCAGGCTATCATCACTACTATAACAGGTAGGGCATGGGTCCGAGGACCCAAAGGGGATATGGGGAGGGCACAGAGGATCATTTAAAACCAAGACAGGGTGTGAGGTGGGGATGACTTCAGGGATTATGATGGTGGGCTGAGCTGGGGCATTAGGTCTTTGGATCTTAGTAACACCCCCCCTCTGGTGGCCCTTGCATCTTTTCCTTTTGCGGGGTACATTTCTCAGAGAGTCCTCATCCTTGGATGAGTCCAACTGAGATTGACTGGCCAGGAGCACACTGCCCTCATCCCCACTGCCTTGTGTGTCGTCACTCTCTGAAGAAGTTAAAGATAGACCTTCCCCCTCCACCTCACGGTGCACGTCCACCGCGGCTTCGACCAAGTGGTTGCTCGTACTCGGGGCCAGTGCATCAGGGCTGGGTATTGTGGCCAATTTTCCTAATGAAGAGCGTTTCCCGCTAACCAGATCTAATGAAAGCCATTTTTCGGCCATGGCTATCTATTTTTCAAGAATACCTGTAGCCCTGGTGATAAAGGCGTCTAAGGGGCCAGAGACTACCCCCTTGGTAGTCTGCAGCTGTACGGTGCGTTCCTTTCCAGAACGTAGAGGCATGGTTACAACAACAGGGTGATGTTGACACAACGATATGACCAAAAACTATAAAAGAGCAGGGGGGGGTGGCCCAACCCAACCACGACCGACCACGGACGGCCACAGACGGTCCCGCCCTTGTCCCGGGCTTCTCCCGGGACGCTCCCGCGCAGCGGCAGGCTGTTACTGCTAAATACACAAGGGGGGCGTGACAAGCAGGTAGAGCGGGCCAGGTGTGGCAGGTTGGCCAGGCAGGGACTCCTGGGAAATGGAGTCCCTGCAACTCTGCTCGCAGCCCTGCTAGTGTCCCTCAGCACGCCCCAGCAGTCCTCCAGGTGTCAGCACAAAGTCCGGGACACCCACTGGTCTCCTCCTCGAAGCGGGACCTGCGCAGCGGGTCCGGCGAGATGTGGCGCAGCTTACAGAGCTGCGGAAGGGTCCGATGAGAACAGCCACCAGGCGAGGTCAGTTCAAAAGGTTTCCCGCCGGGGAAAGGAACAGAAGAGCTTTAATCACGCTGGGAGTGGGGGGCGTGACAAGCAGGGAGAGCGGGCCAGGTGTGGCAGGTTGGCCAGGCAGGGACTCCTGGGAAATGGAGTCCCTGCAACTCTGCTCGCAGCCCTGCTAGTGTCCCTCAGCACGCCCCAGCAGTCCTCCAGGTGTCAGCACAAAGTCCGGGGCACCCACTGGTCTCCTCCTCGAAGCGGGACCCGCACAGCGGGTCCGGCGAGATGTGGCGCTGCTTACAGAGCTGCGGAAGGGTCCGATGAGAACAACCACCAGGCGAGGTCAGTTCAAAAGGTTTCCCGCCGGGGAAAGGAACAGAAGAGCTTTAATCACGCTGGGAGTGGGGGGCGTGACAAGCAGGGAGAGCGGGCCAGGTGTGGCAGGTTGGCCAGGCAGGGACTCCTGGGAAATGGAGTCCCTGCAACTCTGCTCGTAGCCCTGCTAGTGTCCCTCAGCACGCCCCAGCAGTCCTCCAGGTGTCAGCACAAAGTCCGGGGCACCCACTGGTCTCCTCCTCGAAGCGGGACCCGCGCAGCGGGTCCGGCGAGATGTGGCGCAGCTTACAGAGCTGCGGAAGGGTCCGATGAGAACAACCACCAGGCGAGGTCAGTTCAAAAGGTTTCCCGCCGGGGAAAAGAACAGAAGAGCTTTAATCACGCTGGGAGTGGGGGGCGTGACAAGCAGGGAGAGCGGGCCAGGTGTGGCAGGTTGGCCAGGCAGGGACTCCTGGGAAATGGAGTCCCTGCAACTCTGCTCGCAGCCCTGCTAGTGTCCCTCAGCACGCCCCAGCAGTCCTCCAGGTGTCAGCACAAAGTCCGGGGCACCCACTGGTCTCCTCCTCGAAGCGGGACCCGCGCAGCGGGTCCAGCGAGATGTGGCGCAGCTTACAGAGCTGCGGAAGGGTCCGATGAGAACAACCACCAGGCGAGGTCAGTTCAAAAGGTTTCCCGCCGGGGAAAGGAACAGAAGAGCTTTAATCACGCTGGGAGTGGGGGGCGTGACAAGCAGGGAGAGCGGGCCAGGTGTGGCAGGTTGGCCAGGCAGGGACTCCTGGGAAATGGAGTCCCTGCAACTCTGCTCGCAGCCCTGCTAGTGTCCCTCAGCACGCCCCAGCAGTCCTCCAGGTGTCAGCACAAAGTCCGGGGCACCCACTGGTCTCCTCCTCGAAGCGGGACCCGCGCAGCGGGTCCAGCGAGATGTGGCGCAGCTTACAGAGCTGCGGAACGGTCCGATGAGAACAACCACCAGGCAAGGTCAGTTCAAAAGGTTGAAATGCTTTTTACTTCCATGATCAAATACACCTGGATAGCATTGATTTTGGGAGACTCAAGCTACCAACGGCCCCACACACCTTTAAATACTTGGGCATTAACATCTACCGCTCGCAGACGGACATGTTAGAAGGTAACCTAACTAAGGCCATTTGGGCTATACGATCTCAGGTAGGTTTCTGGATTGCGCTTCCCTTATCGCTCATAGGCCGCGTGGCTCTATCTATGATGGTGGTGCTTCCTCGTCTCTTATATTATTTTATAAACCTGCCATTACTGATACCCACCACTATTTTTAATACACTGTCTACTATTCTGATAGACCTCATCTGGGGTAAGTCTTAAGAAACTTCAGATAGGTACACGGGGTGGCCTGGGAGCGCCTGATGCTAGAGCTTATTATTATGCATGCCAATTGCAGTGGCTATCTTACTGGATGGCAGGACGCAATTTGCAGGAGATCAACTACAATACCAGAACATTAAGCAGGGAATACTCTATGCGCAATTATTACTGCATAACAAACCACCCCCACCGCTGCCACCCCCCCTAGACACCGCATTGCAGTGTTGGAAAAAAGCCATGAAATACACCTCTAGCGGGGGACTTTACGCTGATAATATCCCCCTAGTGGGAATACCACTGGCGAGCAGTAGGCGCACGTAACAAGCACTTGGACCCTGGCTGGAAGCAGGTGTGGAGACCATTAGGGCACTTTTTGGTGACGGTACACTTAAAAATACCGCGCAATGCCAAGTTCAAGTTTATTCAGTGTATGGTTATACACAGGGCTTATCTGACCCCACATAGGCTATATAGAATGTACCCGGCTACGGCCCACCAATGCCCCCGATGTAAATTACCAGAAGCAGATCTACTTCATATTTTGTGGGCGTGCCCATGCCTTGACGAGTTCTGGGGAGGGGTTAAGAGAATATTGGAAGATACCACTCACCAATCCGTGGGGGGCGTTGCACTGAAAAACACACAAGGTCCAGTTACGCTTTTTGGATGTGGCACTCATAGGCACTAAGAGGTTCATCACCATGCACTGGAAATCAGCCAGAGCCCCTACACTACGCATGTGGCAAAGCGAACTGATCAGATGGGCGGGGGCTGAAAGTGCGGCGCTGCGCAGGGAAGAGGCCCATGGCCTACTGAAAAATCCAATCTCCCTAGAATGGGATGTGATGGTAGAAGCCTATAAAAATACCAATCTGGAGGATGCCTCTGACGTTCCATGTACTCAATAGCGGAGGTAGCACTGAGTTTTTTGTGTAGTTCCTCACTGATGGTCATGGATGGGGCAGTGCGACAAGTGATTATAATCAAAGAAACTTATTCGAAATGAGACGACTATCGAGGATTTATTATCACACAGCCAGAGCCAAGGGAGGGGGGGGTTGGTATTATCAGGGGAGGAGGGTGGTGTTATTGGGTATTAGTTAAATATAATGGTATTTATAATATTACATTTATCCTACCACATAGAAAGTGAATTGTGCAGGAATTCTTTGTGTTTCTTTTGCTCTCTGATTGCTTATATTGAGGATTATAAAGCTCGTTGAACGAATGCCTTATGCATAGCAGAGGTATAATCTTGCATGGTTTACGCATACAATATGTTTTCTTGTTTGAGAAAAAAGAAAAACCCATTAAAGTTTGTTTAAAAAAAAAAAAATCTGAGGTGAACAGGAGGAGTTATCTTGCCGGTCAACGAGCAGCGTACTGTGTACATCGCTGGAAGTGGAGCAAAATAAAAGAAGCTCCGTCGTATCCTTGACTCACAACACGGCTTGCCTGTTGACAGGGAAGAGAATTCTTTTATTTACCGGCCACACAGTTGTTCCGTGTAGGGCGCGACCTCATTTTGGGCGGAGTTCACCTCGGAGAGTGCCGGTCATGCGCACATTGATGAAGTTTGCTGTTGTAGTTGCAAACTTCTGAGCGTCGCATGCGGGTCTAGTGTACATCGAGGGAAGCCGCCGCAAAGCAAAGGTAGACTGCTGTTGAACTCCATGTGATGAGCGTTGTCGTGAGGGTCCAGGAAAAGAGCGTGAGCTCTTGTGCAGTACTCTCAGGTGAGCATTCTAAAGCTGTCAAGCGCACGTCGTGAGAAGTTTATGAAGTACTTATCTAGATGTGGAACGATCCCTGTGGTGAGTGAACATCAAGTGGCAAAGAGTGGGAAGAGGAGATCATACGCTCTGTACATGTGGAGGAGCTTAGACTGCGAACATTGTTTTTTTCCAGAACTCCGTTTCTAAGCGGGAGGAACATTTCGTCAGTCATAACTGAAGTAACTCACCTCATTTCATAGAGGCACTGACTAGAATTAACTTGATTATATTTCATTCTCTATGCCTCATATATCAACTGCATTATATCTATTATGAATGTCAATGGAAGGTGTGAATGATGTACCATCTTTTAACTAGTTTCTTTTCCCACAGGTTTTCTTTTTTTTTTTACTTTTCTTGTGATTTCACATTAAAGTGGATTACGGTATTTTATTTAACTATATTGAAATGTTCCATTTGAGAAATCAGCATTTTACAATGGCAGGAGCTAGCATGAATCAACCACCACTTTTCCTTTCAGAGGCTGGGGAACCTTTTGAGGCTTGGAAAACCTGGATAAAAGTGTTTGAAATATACTTGATTGTGATAGGAGCCAGTGGCTTTTCAGCATTAAGAAAACAACACATTTTATTACGTAACCTAGGTGCAGAAGAAAGGAAGGTTTTTGACAGTCTTCCAGAATTAGAAGAGGATGAAGTAGGAATTGAAGAGAGGGATGTTTACTCTTGCACTATTAAAAAGTTAGAGTTGCAGTTTGCTGATATGATTAATGTTGTTTTAGAGAGACATAAATTCTCTGGTAGGAGTCAAGGAAAAAATGATAAAGTGGGAAATTGCATAGCTATACTAAGGGGATTGGCTAACACATGCAAATTCAATGAACTAACAGATTCACTCATTCACAATCAATTAGTATATTGTACTTATAACAAGAAGATACAAGAAAAGCTGTTAGTTGGCAAGTCTGATCTAAAAAATGCCATTGATATTGCAAAGAGCGTTGAACACATGGCGGAATGCATTAAGGAGGTGAATGTGCCTACTGAACAAGGAGTGAATGAAATATGTGGAGAAATTAAAAATGTGTGTGCAATTAGGAGTCAAAAGAAACATGAATTGTATAAAGAGCCAAACAAGGAAAGGTACAGTTTGGGAAACAGACTTAGGTGTTTTAGGTGTGGAAGGACAGCACACTTAGCAAATAATGTTAACTGCTTAGCCAGAACAGCAATGTGCAGGAAGTGTAATCACAAAGGACATTTAACAGAACAGAACAGTTAATGCCATTGAAACTAGTGAGGATGATAGAGGAAAGTATGTCCTTCAGGTATATGTGATAGGTAACAGAAGTGCACATGGTTGATCTCCCTAAGTGTGAGATTGGGCTGGATGGACATAAAGTTGAAGTTTATGCTGATTCGGGTTCAACTTTTACATTAATTCACAGTGAAACATACCATGCTAAATTTTGGATTGATGTGTCCTCCTTAAAAGAACCTGGCATGGTTCCGGTAGGGTAGAAGAAAGATCCTATACCACTGAAAGGTGTGGTTATTATGAAGATCACATTCAAAGATAGGAGCACAGTAGCAAAGGTGTACATAGCAAGACAAGGATCTAATCTTCTAGGTTGTTCACACCAAAAAGATTTGGGTATGAAACTGGATCCCACGGCGGAAGTTCCAGTCATGTTGGTGGAGAGATCTGTGTGTGGAATTGAGTTATTAGATGAGTTTCCGGAGGTACTTACCGACTAGCTGGGGTGTTTGAAGAAGTTCCAGCATAAAATTAAATTTTAAGGCGGAGCCAAACCTGTGGCACGTAAATGTAGAAATATTCCATTAATGATGAGAGAACACCTCAAACAAGAATTAGATAGGTTGATTGGTCAAGGTGTGATTGAGTCTATTGAATGTGCTGAGTGGGTAGCACCCATCGTCATCACGTCCAAATCAAATAGTAAAGTAATCAGGCTATGTATTGACTTGAGAGAATTGAATAATAACATCTGGGTAGACAGGCATCCCTTGCCTAACATAAATGAAATGTTGAGTTTGGTTGGTAAAGCAGAATTGTTCTCTGTAATTGAACTATCTTCTGCTTATCACCAAGTGGAGCTCCACCCTACGAGTAGAGCATTAACATAATTTATTACACCTTTTGGTGTATTCAGGTTTTGTAGAATGCCGTTCTGCTTAGTCTCTGCTGCGGCAGTCTTCCAGAGAACAATGCAACAAATTTTGGAAGGGGTAGATCACGTGTTGTGTTTCCAAGATGATCTATTCGTTTTTGGTAAAACTGAAGATGAGCACAACAGTACTTTTTGCAGGTTTCTATATAAACTCAAGGATGCAGGACTAACATTGAAAAGAGAGAAATGTCACGTTGGGGTCCGGTCTGTTACGTATTTGGGACATGTTATATCCGAGGAAGGGATAAAACCTAAAGTTGATCTAGTGGAGGCAATCAAATCTGCTACCGTACCTAATACCAAGGAAGAGGTAAAGTCCTTCCTAGGGATTTCAGACTATTTCTCAAAATTTGTAAAACATTTCGCAAACATTACTCATTCTCTGTGGAGTTTAAGGAAGGGTGTAAAATTTGACTGAAATTAAGGATGTAGTGAAGCATTTAACAAACTAAAGTGCTCGATTGTGAATGTTCCTTTTTTAGGACAGTTTGATACTAGCAAACACACAATACTCACTACTGATGCCAGTACTAAAGGTTTAGGGGCGACTCTTAACCAAGTTGGGGAGGGTGAAGAGAGGATTGTGATGTTTGCATCTAGAGCACTAACTGAAGCTGTATCCCGATACTTAGTGGTAGACAGAGAAGCACTAGCCTGTTTTTGGGCAGTGCAACATTTCTGAGTGATTGTTTGGGAAATTCCTTTCATACGGAGGACAGACCACAAACCCTTGGTAAGTGCATTCTCTGTGAAAAACTTTGAAAAAACCACACCAATAATCTCCAGATGGTTCCTTGGTTTAGAAGGTTTTAACTTTAAAGTTGTATACATCCCAGGACCAAAAAATCAAGTGGCAGATTGCCTGTCTAGACTTCCCTTACCTAACAATGGTTTAGAAAAAAGTATGGTAGATGAATTTGTGGTGGCAACCATGATGGAAGGTGTAAACAAACAAGAATGGGAAGACAGTATGAAAAGTGATCTTGCAATTCAGAATGTGAAAGATCTCATTTTGAAGGGACGGCCGAGGAAATGTTCTGAATTAAAGAGTGATGAGAAAGGGTTTTTGGAGGTGAGAAACGAACTCTATATTCGTGATCGAAATTTGTACAGAGGTAACAAATTGGTAACTCCGGAAAGGTTGCGTGAGAAAATCATATCCTTAGCTTATGAAGGACATTTGGGGTGTAGTTTACTAAGAGTAAAACTAGACTACATTATTGGTGGCCATGCATGAACTCCATGATTGAGAAGAATATCAGACAATGTTTAAGCTGTGCGTACAGCGACAAGAGCAAACAGGTGACAAAGAGCCACATTTCAGAAGTGGAAGTACTTCCAGTTCCATGGAACAAGTTCACTCTGGACATTGTCGGTCCAATAAATGCAAGAGTTCTAGGTGGAAGGTTTATATTGACACTGGTGGACTATCATTCTAAATGGGTAGTTATCAAAATTGTGGACAATATCATTACCAGTGCTGTTATTATATTTTTACAAGAAGTCTTCTGTAATGAGGGAGTCCCTCAAACTCTGGTGATGGACAATGGTGTCCAATTTACATCATTACAAATGAAAGATTTCTTGCACACGTTTTCTGTGAAACACTTACAAACTGCACTCTATTGTCCTAGAGCAAATGGTTTGGTTGAGCGAGTCAACCGTATGGTTAAAGATTCTATCCAACTTAACAGTAGTAGAGGGGTGAACGTCAAGAGAGCATTGGATGAAATAATTTAGTCTTATCATGTAACTTCTCATTCTATCACAGGTGTTTACTCATTCAGGGCCCTTAAAGGAAGGGCACCAGGTACAAAATTAAGTCCTCTGTGGTTGGTTGGCACTAATGATGAAGTGGTTGACCGCAGGGTAATCATGGAGAAAATGCACGAACATCAAAGGAAGTACGTTAATAACTACAATTGAAGGGTGTATGGAAGGGTGTAATACTAGAAGATAAGAGATGCCGTAAGAGTAAAATTGCCTAGATCATTGGTGCTCTGGACGCTCCTCAAGTTTCCCGTTCCTTGTAAGTTGGAGGTGGCTTCTCAGGGAGGCTTGGGGTATGTTGAACTGTCCCTGGTGGGAAAGCTATGTTGGGAGCGAGACTTGATGACGTACTTTCCAAGAAGACATGGTAGGGAGTTTACTGAAACCAATGGTTGTTCCCAAATTTAAAATGGCCACCATTTTCTTCCTGATACAAATTTGTTGTTTTCTATTTTTTCTACTCTATATAAGGCATTGCAACCACTACGTAGTTCCTGATTGTTTTTGCTAACGGGCTCATCATTGCCTGTTTGCTCTTTATTTTTTCCATTTTTTGTTCTTAGTGACATTCTTCAGCCTTCTTCAAACTCTGGCCCAGTTTCTCTTTTGCTTTTACCTCCTTGCAACCCTGACTGTGAGATTCATCTTTCAACTGCTATCACACCATTTCAATAACTTAATGGAGGTTTTTCATGCTTCTGTTTTTTTTCTCCCTTATGACTGATCCTTTTGGTGGACACTCCCCAGCGTTGTGTCTTGCCCTAACAGGCTGTTAAAGTGACTATGGAAGGAGAGTTATCTCACCTGAAGACCAATAGAATCTTGGTAAAGGAAAGACTGCTACACCCACTCTTTGATGTTTTGATGTTGAACGTTTGGCTTTTTTCTTTCTAATGGAAAGCTTACTGTACTCTGCTTCTGGCAAAGACAACCATGTCAGAAGCAATAAGGTTGAAAAATCGAAATAGTTTCGTAGATACATGCCAGAAAAAAGCTCCAGCACCCCCACCCCTTCATACAAGGAACTGCTGAAGTAATCTGCAAGATCAAATCCCACTATTGTCTGACTTCATTAACAGTATATTTCTCACACCCCAGTTTGATCAGTATTTGAATGATTCAGTAGAAGCAACCCCTCATCTCTCAACAATCTCACCTCCTCTAGCTGCAACCCTCCAAGTCCTTTGTTACCTGGCAGCTCTCACACCTGAAATGCCACCAAAAACATACATGCTAACCTTAATTTAAACAATTTCCTTTGCCACTCTGAAACACATACAGTCAACATCATTCAGAGTAAGACTCTTAAACTTTCAGATTTAGGCAATCTCCCATCCTGGCTTTCCCCCCTCCCTCTTGTCCAACCCTCTAAAATTCTTCTTCTCACTTCCACAATAATTTCCTCTTAAACCCAGTACCTCCTACCGCAGAATGCCCCCAGTCAATTTCACTGCAGTAGATACTAGGGGCAGACCACTGTCAATCAAATTCATTATGAAATATATATCTTTCCACCTCTATAACAAGCCTATTCCCATATCCACATCTCAACATTTCACACTCCAGGATCTTCCACCTTTTAAGCCTATGTGCCTTTCTGGTGAATTCTATCAGTGACTCCTCAATTAAGTAAAATACCTCCACCCTCCAACCTCCCAGAGCTCCAATGGCATTCTTGTCCTGGAAATGTCGGACCAGCCGACTGAACCTATGCGACTGCAAATGAGCATTGGTGAAGTCATTGTAAACATCTGGAATGTGTTTCAACTGAAAAATAACGTTAATGCATTCTAACACAAAAATATGCAACAGTCGCAATACTTTTTTAATTCTTCGCTACATGCTTATCTACTAACACAAAATATGTCTTATGCCTACTCACTAACGTCTTCACCCACTACACCAGAATCACCACCAATGGGAACAATTCTAAAATGGCTCCACGACGCCTTTGCTTCAGCCATTGAGCCATCCATCTCCCTGAGCACTACTTGCCCTTGTAGTCCAAAGAAAATCCTCCTGCCTCTGCGGCATCCAATATATTTGAAGTTGCCATAGTCAGTCAGGTGTAGCCCAGACATTGGTTCTGTGTTCACAGTGACACTGGAACTAAGCTACATTTGACTGATGAGCCACAATCAGGGAGAAACTGGTCTTGAGTTGCTCTTGAGTTGGTCATTGACTACGGTTAAAAGTGCTAAAGGAATGGAAGTGTACTTTAATATCCCATTACTTCAGAAAATTATAGCAAACTCACAGATTCTCTCTAACTACAGACCAATGTTGCTGTTACCATCACTTGCGAAAGCTCTAGAAAGGTTTAATAATAAACAACTTTCAACCTTTCTTGAAGAAAACCACATCTTGGATCCCTCACATTTTGGTTTTAGAGAGCACTGAGACAGCACTGAGACAGCCCGGTTCCCTAGATGTTGGAACCCTGGCCATGTTGGTCCTGTTAGATTTGTCAGCAGTGTTTGACACGGTCTCCCATTCTATTGTAATCCGTAGGCTGTACGATGCAGGGCTTTATGGCAGGGCGTTACATTGGCTCAGGAACTTCCTTGCCAGTCGAACCCAATGAGTTTGCGTGGACTCTTATAAGTCTTGCCCGATGCATATTTTCAAGGGAGTGCCTCAGGGATCATGCCTGATCCCAACTCTGTCTAACACCTATGGCCCAAATCGTGAAAGCCTGTGGTGTGGAGATCATGTCGTATGCTGATAATATTCATTTTCTTATCTCCTTCGGCCCTGACCCAGATGAGGTGAAAGGCAAATTTGCAAATTGCATGAGGGAAATTGCTGCCTGGATGAGTAACAACTTATTTAAATCTAATCCCCCTCTGTGGACACCTTTAATAACACGGGTCCTTCAAGCATGTTGTGCAAAGGGTTTTGTTAAGACCTGGACAGAGTCAATAATAGTACCTATTTTTAAAAAGGGGGACCGGGAAAACCCTGCTTGCTATCGCCCTATTTCCTTATTAGACTCATTGATGAAGGTTGCAGGTAGGATAGTTTTAAATCATCTTCAAGTCTGGGTGGATGAATCTAATGTTTTAACTGATGTCCAGTATGGCTTTAGGCAGGGCTTAGGGACCAGGGAACAGGTTTTGAATCTAAGTGTGTTAATAGGTAAATACACTCAGGCAAAAATGGGGTAATTTTATTTAGCATTTGTTGATCTTACAGCTGCTTTTGACTGTGTTATTCACTGTAAACTTTGGGATATCCTGGCGGAATTAAAGGTGGACCCACTACTGATACAGTTTTTAAGACAATTATATAGTGGGGCGGCCGCCAAGGTTCATTATGGAACCAAGGTGGAATGTACCACATCTTTCAAAGTAGAGGGGGGGTCAGACAGGGCTGTGTCCTTGCTCCATTCCTGTTTACACTCTACACAAATAAACTGGAACAGATAATGGTAGCAACGCAAGAGACCCGCTGTATATCAACAAACGACCGATAGTCTCCCTTTTCTATGCAGACGACGCGGTACTGATGGCCCGTACACAGTTAGACCTACAAAGAGCCCTTGCCTCCTATACTACCTTTATGGATACTCTGGGATTAAAAATAAATGCCAAAAAAACCTATGTTATGAGCTGTGGTAAAGGGAGACAGAAATGCACAGGCCTTCGCCTTGGGGAAAGTAGGGTGGAATCGACCAAAATATTTACATTCCTGGGGATCTTGATTCATGGCTCCGGTTCTTGGTGAAAGGCTGTTAAAAGCAGGAGTCTTATTTTTATGAAATTAACCGCTGGGGCGGTCAACTTTGTAAAGAAACTTGAAAAAGGCGGCCTGAGATACTCCTAAAGATATATAAAGCCAAATGTGTGAGTACTGCTATTTTAGGGGCAGGTGTGTGCGGTTTTAGTGATGTAGACTGTATACAGCGTGTTGAAAATGTTTTTCTAAGGTTTGTTTCAGCTGTACCCAGCAGTACTCCTGTTTATAATTGCCACAGTGAGTTGGGCATTCCATATATCCCGGACACCATCAAAGCCCAACCAGTATTACTCTGGCACAGGATTTGGACCTCAACCAGTACGGCTTTAAATCAAGAAATAATAAAGGACTCGATGAAGCTGGATCATGTGACTAAGATCCTTTGGTTGAAATACATACAAAATGTTATGTGTGATCTCAGGCATCCAGAATATTATATTTAGGGCTCCCAGTTTTATGGTGTTTATTTTTTTGCCATTTCCGTCTGTATTTATCCATATTTATATTTTGCTAGTTTTATCTGTATTTATCCATATTTATTTTGGGGTTTGTGGAAAAATTCCGTTGAAATTTGTTTATTTCCACATTTATTTAACTGATTAATATGCTCTCATGCTTGAATGTCTGCCAGGTTTCAGTGCTGTGAACACACGCAAAAGATAAATCAGTCCACTTATATAAAAATATGCAAATTTCAGTATCAACCTTGTGCATATCTACTGCTGTTAAACCCTCCTTACAAAAATTCCTTTCTTTTTTAACCCCCTTATCAATCAATTCACACATCTATTGGCCTGGCATTCATGGCAGACAGTATTTAGAATTACTTAAAAAGCAACCCAATTTCCATTTTTATCCACATTTAAAAATAAATACAGACAATAAAATGAGTGTTTTCTGTCTGTATTTATATGTAAAAATCCAAAGATCCGTTCCGTGTTTTGCAGTCGCCCCAACCACTTGCCAGATCAGAGAAGCAGAGGAGCAGACGAGCAGGCTGCGTGCAGGTGTGAGCGCTGAGCCGGGAGCGCTGTGAGAACAACACCGCCGCAGTCTGTAGCATCCAGGGGGGGGGGCGAAAACCACCGCCAGGAAACCGGGAGGTCGTGGAGGCCAGGCCCGTTTAGAAAGCCTGAGAGGGTCGAGCGCAGGCATGCTTGCCTGCATTCCCCATGCTGGTGGCGACCGCTTTCCCCTACCTCTCTGCGGTGGAGGCAGCGGACACGATAGCAGCAACGGCTGGAGGGGAAAAAAGCGTGGAGGAGAGTAACACGATGGCAGTAGCTCCCGTAGGGGAGTGAGAAGAGCGGTGAAAAAAAGCGGAAAAGCGAAAGCTGCAAAAAAAATAGGTGGAAAGAAAGAAAGAAGTACGAAAGGAGCAAGAAGTAAAGTGTAAAGCCCCAAAGCCCCAAGGCGGGGGGGATTTGCATTCCAAGTGCATTCCTGGAGTAGCACAGCGCGGTAGAATCGTGAGGAGTTTGAGGCTGAGGCGGAGGCGGAGGCGGAAGAGGCGAGAAGAGCCCGAAAGGAGAGGAGGGGAGCTCACCTCGCTTAGCCTGTTCAGCCTCGAGGTTCTTTTGCCATCTTGCCACTTTGCCTTGGACGCGCCCGCATTGGGTGGCAGTCCCAGAGCGGGGGGGCCATCCCTGCCGCATCGAGGCGCCGTGCGCTACAACAACTAAGGCGCCTGTGTAGGGAGTTGAACTCTATCTCACGGTGGAAAAGAGTGGGACTCGCAGGCTTGCGCTGGGTTGCATGTTTGCAGCAACGCCTACATTGACGCAGAGAGATACCGAAGCGGCGGCAGAGGTGGAGTAAGAGGGGGAAGTGGCGAGCCGAGGCAGCTCCCCTGATCTTGAGGTTCTTCCCTGAGGTTGTGGTGCTATTACAGAGGAAAGGACTGAACCGCCAATTGTATGCAGAGTCAGGTTAGTGACTATTATAGAGGAAATATTCACTACCTTGCACTGTAACTGATTTCTATACGCTTCACCATTGCGAAAAGTAAGTTTTGACCCACCCGAACCTGTAGCCGGTAGCACGTAGTACGCAGTTCGCAGCTTGCAGGGAAGGTGGAAAGGTGAAGTCAGAGGGGGTGCAGGCACTCCAATCCTCCACCCACCAGCATTAGTACCGATTTTATATTAGTTTGAAATAACTACACACAATGAGATCAGGCAGAGTTAGAACAGAGCCAATCAAGCACAAAAGATGACAACAGCAACGCAGAAACATGAGTGAAGGATCAAGCGATCCATTTGATGAGGAACTAAAAGATGGGTTTAACACGAGTGTTAGTTACCCCCCAAATAAGACTCAAAAGATAACCCCATGCCTCAAGAACGCCAAGATATCAGACTATTTAATCCCTTCTATTCCTTCCCCATTGTCTACAGCTAGCCCACTTTCGAAGATCAAGACCCCGTCGCAGCTGCAAGCCCCCTTCTTACTGTTACTTCACCAAATATAGTAAATTCAACTAAAGTTCTAGAGTCCCTGAACTCAGAGCACAATCAACCATCAACTTCGGGATTAGGCCTGGGAAATTCCTCACAAGATTTCTTTTATAACATATCAGAGGAAATAGCTTGGCACAGTCCTCAAGCCAGTGGTAATCACCAAGAGTTTGTTCTATCAGAACAGGCTCCATTATGGGCTCCATTTATAGGCATCATGGAAACTATCTCGACAACGCTACTCCAACATTCAGTAAAATTAGAACTGCAGATAGACCTTTTGCAAATCCTGGCTTCTCATGTTGTAGGAATAGATAGAAAAATAACTGAGTTTAACTCCCTCATCGAACGGGTGCAGAAAGACCCGCTCATAAAGTTCCTTGAATGTCAGTGCCTTGAAATAATGACCCATCTGGCCGAGTTGCCAAACATTCTAACAGATATTTTGTCAGAGGTAAGAAAAAACACAAATAAGTCCTACTCAACCGCTGAAGATCCAGGCGCAGGAAATGATCTTATCTCCCCGACATGTATTACCAGCGGGGACTACTCAGCCAGTAAGGACATAAATGAGGAGCAAACAGCAGGAAGCCCGCAAAATACCATCACTAATAATGGCGGGGTCTCTTCATTCAGCGAGGACATAATTCTGGATCCAACGGGAGAAAGCATTCCATCTGCCACCATAAACATCGAGACAAAAACCTCCAAAAACATTCATATTCAACCAATCTGCACTAACGATTCAGACAACCAAGGTAGCCAAGATTTAGGGATTCAAAATAATGAGCAATCAAAACAAACAAATTCGTTAACAAAACGTGAACGCAAAAGTTTGAGGAAAGCCAGACAAAACAAACAACAAGGAAAAAAAAGAACAACACTGTTCAAAATGCATCCGCAACAAGAGACTGCAGTGGATAATTTTTCAAAACAAAATCAAATAACAGAATTAATAGAGAATGGGAAAAAGGTCAAAGAATCAATTATTAACGCACAGGAAGATGAAGGGGAAATTTGTCAGCTTCCTTCCCCACTAACCTTTCTACAGTCAGCAACTCAAAACGAATTCCAAACCACCGATAAAGTTTTCCATCTGGTGCAAGAAAAAGAAAAAATGATATCGGTGGATGGTCTTCCTCCGCAAATGTCTCAAATAGATCAAAAAACCATCACACATTACTTCACAAAGTTGGCAACGTCACAAAAAGTAAACTCGTTGGCCAAAGGGTCGCAACAAAGTCTCCCTATAGAAGGACTAGAGTGTTCCAGTCTTTCTCAACCAGTATCCGAGAAAGAGTTCGCACCGCAGACAAATATTCCATATCAAGGTCATCGAGCGAATAATACAAAAAACACCCAAATCAGGCAGATGGGGTCAAAAGAAAAGTTTGAGTGTACAAGTCTCTCACGATTATCATCCGAGAAGGAGCCTGTAACTCAGATAAATATTCTATACCAGGGTCACCTAGCGAATAACTTAAAAACCACCCAAATCAGGCAGGTGGGGTCAAAAGAAGAGGCAGAGGCTCCATTTTTAGCCGAGGTACTTGCTCATGAACTTATCCCGCACTATAGTTCCAGGGGGAGTCACGACATCCTTAATAGGAGTGCTATTTTAAAACTCACAAACTCAATCGAAACATTGAAACACCTGAAGACCATACATATTGAAAGTATTGAATTTAAAATAATTCCAAACGGAAATGAAAGAGAGATGACAGTGGTAACATGGAAGGATCCCTCGAAGGCTAAAGATTTTTGGCAACACAGGGAAAAGTTCGCAAAATGGGGAATCGAGATAAGACCGGTTGAAACCGAAAGATATCCGGGCCCGTTATCCGCGCTGGCTAATGAAAACTCAAAGTCCGACAGTGGAATACTCCGGGGAGCAGTTGGTGGCTCGGATAGTAGTAAGGGAGGATGGTCCAACTTACGGATCATCCATCAAGGCTGGTCAGGAGTTACTAGCCAGACGCGGAAAGTTTTACCTCCAACAGTAAGCCAAGTGGATAACAAGAGGGATGAAGCATGAAAACCGAACCTGAAGGTATGCTCTTGGAATATAAATGGTCTTGGAGGAAAAACAAATGATCTTGAACTAATAGCTTTCCTTAAACATTTCGACATTATACTATTCCAAGAGACTTGGACTATCTCCCCGGAACACATAAATGGATTCAAAGAAATTCAACAGTACGCCATCAAAAGAGGTCGAAAGGGCAGGGCAGCGGGAGGTCTAGCGATTTTTTTGAACACCAATATCCCATGGTCATTTCAGTCAATTGAGTCAGGTCAAACATGGATCCAATGTATTAAAATCTCTCTCCCCCTTGATCCTAGTTCAGGACATCAGGACTTGCAAGAGTGTCGGTCACTGATTATATGTAACATCTATATACATCCGGCATCAAAGAGCAAATTAGAGAAAATTTTGACTCTTAAAGCACTTCTTAAATCCCTGCAAGCCACTTATCCACAGGCTGGTTTGGTGGTTTCTGGTGACCTGAATATGTTTCTACTACAAATAGATCCCGCCAATGAAAGCCAACGAAACAATCTGCATGGGAAATTAATCCCTCCAATAATATCAGACCATCGTAAAAAAGACAAATATGGTAAGATGTGCGCACAGATGTTAGCCGAAATTGGATTGATTACTTTGAATGGTAGATTTCCGCAGGACCATCCGGCATCCTCAACCAGAATTGACAAAAAGGCTCAATCCTTTCTGGATTATACCTTGGTGGATTTTGAAGTACTACAAATAGTACTCGGCTATAGAATAATCCATAAACTGGAGAGTGATCACAGTGCGCAAGTAATAGAGATCGGATTACAACATTCAAGGGCCCCAGCAATTAAAGATCTGACCGTAACCCCGACCCTTTACAATCTTAATCGGTTAGTTTGGAATGGAAAGAATATAGGTGAAATCATGGATCACGTGAAAATCACGTCGGCAGAAGACGACGAAAAAACCCCATTAGCATACCTGGATAACTGGAAAAAAATGATTGCAACTCTGACGGATAAATTTGGCCAACAAAATCAGACCAACAAAAGAAAATCTTCTAAAATACACAAAGTGCACCTGGGAGCAATAGGGAGCAAAAAAAGGATTTTCAATCAGGAAATTAGAAAACTTAAAGGGAAAGACACAAAGAGGGGTGATGACGTTAAGAGGCAGATACATACTCTAAGGCAAACATACAAAAAAGAAGTATGGACCGCAAAGAAACAACACCAAACAGAAATCTGGCTACAATTATTAGAACCACACCATATCGGGGCGACTTCCCACCCCGTATCCAGTGGCACTGCCAGTACTGCGTTAAGCAATATCGAGTAATTACTCGTTTGTAGATGGAGAGAAAAGGACGGGTGACGCTTAGCAGTTTCCCCTGACGAAGGGCCCATCGAGGCCCGAAATGCATTGGGTTAATAAACTGCTTCTGATGAAATACAGCGCTTGTACGTGTTCTGAATTAGAGGTTCGGATGGCCCATTTTGAACATGAGAAACTTAAGGAAAATGCTTTCCTTGCATGAAGGTTTTGACGAGTTCCAAGAGTCAAAGAATGAAGAGTGTTTTTGGAGTAAACAGGAGTAAAGTTTGAACTAATATACAAGATATTGCTTAACGCAGTACTGGCAGTGCCACTGGATACGGGGTGGGAAGTCGCCCCGATATGGTGTGGTTATGTTTCAACGTGCAGTTTGGGCTAAGCACGTCACCAGTGAAAATGCACGCCACAGTGATTTCTATGATAAACAAGGAGGAAGTTACACATAATCTAAGGTGTGCAATCCATTCCCAAATGTGATGTCTACAATTATTAGAAGCCAGCAAATCCAATAACAACAGGAAATTTTGGGCAGAAATTAACAAGGTAGCCAATGGAGCAGGCCTCGATTTTAATGTAAATATACTACAGGAAGACTGGATCCACCATCTGAAGCAAACCCAAATGACCTATGCATATGAAAGGAATCAATTTCCCTTCAACCACCTGCTGAATGAAAAGCATGAAGAAGATCAAATCTTTGTTGTAAACTGGTTTACACAATGCCAAGTCCAAATGGTCTTGAAAAAACTAAGGTCAAAAGGCGCGCTGGGTCCGAACAGCTTGCCGAATGGGCTTTTTAAATACGACCAATCATTTTGGGCAGAATATCTAACCCCATTGTACAACCACGCATTTCAATCAGGAAGTATTCCCTCTTCATGGAGAGGGAGCATTTTGCACCCAATTTTCAAAACTGGTGTGCGCTCAGATCCAGCGAATTACAGACTGAGGGCCTGATTCACAGAACTAACTTAAGACAAAATCCTAAACTTACAACCATTTTGGTATTCACAGAAGGCACTTACTCATTTTGGTATTCACAGAAGGCACTTACTCATTTCGGTATTCACAGAAGTTAGGAGTCCTAACTTTAGGACTCCTAAATGCCTTCTGTGAATACCGAAAGCCTTAAAATTAGGATTTTTCTCAGTTTAGTAGTAGTATAGTTAGGACTCCTAACTTTAGGGCTCCTAAATGCCTTCTCTGAATACCGAAAGTCTTAAAATAAGGATTGTTCTCAATTTAGTATAGTAAAGTTAGGACTCCTAAGTTTAGGACTCCTAAATGCCTTCTGTGAATACCGAAAGCCTTAAAATTAGGATTTTTCTCAATTTAGTAGTAGTATAGTTAGGACTCTTAACTTTAGGACTCCTAAATGCCTTCTGTGAATACCGAAAGTCTTAAAATAAGGATTTTTCTCAATTTAGCAAATGCCTTCTGTGAATACCGAAAGCCTTAAAATTAGGATTTTTCTCAGTTTAGTAGTAGTAAAGTTAGGAGTCCTAACTTTTGGACTCCTAAACTGAGAAAAATCCTAATTTTAAGACTTTCGGTATTCACCGTAAGCATTTAGGAGTCCTAAAGTTAGGACTCCTAACTTCTGTGAATACCGAAGTGAGTAAGTGTCTTCTGTGCATACCAAAATGAGTAAGTGCCTTCTGTGAATACGAAAATGGTAGTAAGTTTAGGATTTTGTCTTAAGTTAGTTCTGTGAATCGGGCCCTGATTGCGCTTACAGACGTAGAGGCCAAGGTATATGCATCTAATCTCCTGAAAGCATTGGAAGATTGGGTTAGTAGTAACAACATCCTCCCCAATCACCCAGACAGGGTTCAGGCCCGGAACCAACACGTCATGTAACCTGACAGCGCTGAATCTTCTTGTTGACAAAGCAAAGGTCAAATCTACGAAACTGTACACCTGTTTTGTCGATCTAAAAGCGGCTTTCGACACAGTACCAAGGGAGATGCTATGGGAAAAGATGGCCAGCTGGGGCACACCTCCGAAGTTGCTACAGGCCATTATAAATTTGTACACATCCACCTGGGTTAAGATAAAACTTGGCAATGGGGACAGAACAACACCAAAAATCCCCACCTACATTGGCCTCAAGCAGGGATGTGTATTGGCCCCTACCCTTTTCAATATCTTTACTGCGGACCTTGACAAGAGCATCTCAGAGATCCAAACAGACCCTCCAAATTTAGCCCAACACGAAATAAGGAGAATGCAGTACGCTGATGACATAGTCCTTTGCAGCCAGACCCAGTTGGGTCTCCAACGCGCTATAACAAGGCTGCACATGCGTACATCTGTACGCATGGGCTGCAATTCAACTATAAAAAAACGAAAGTGGTCTGCTTTGCGTCTCACCCAGGGCAGCAAACATTCAGATGGTACATTGCTGGACATAACATAGAGCAAAGTTCCACCTATAAGTATTTGGGAGTATTCGTTGGCTCAAGATGGTCATTAAGAGAACAGACCTTGTATAGAAAAGCCCAGGCAAACAAACTGCGGTTTGCCTTAAACATACTACAAACTAAATTAAAATGTCCATCCAATGAATATCTGCTGAAAGTGATTGCTGCCAAATTTTTACCTTCCCTCACGTATGGCTCTGACCTATATAGAGGTAAAGACGCTAATTTCCTGAACCTCCAACAGCCAGTGTTGTTTAAACACCTTTTCCAAATTCCACAGTTTGCATCTCAGGCACAAGTACGCCTTGAATTCGGGTTATTAAATCAGCACCAAGCCAGACAAGCTGCCATAATAAAAACATGCTGGAAATTAAGAGCAGCTCAAGAAGACACACTGATGGGTCAATGTTGGTCTGAAATTAACAGTCAAACAAAAGGAAAAAAGGCTTGGAAAACAACACTGGAAGAAGCATTGAAAAGTTTAGACATGCAAGAGACGTGGAACTCCAAACATACCTTTGCGGCCTTCAAAAAAATAGCCAATGGAGCTGCAAAACAGAAATCCTGGATGGCAGATAAATCAGCACTGGCAAAGAAAAAACATGGCTAGATGGTACTGGCCACGTATGAGAGATGCGTCCCGCAACTCTATCTAGTTAATTACATAACACCATCAACGCAACAAATGCTACTACGATTACGGCTGGGAACCTACACCACAAAAGATCAGATCCCGACATGGCAGCAAACATGGCCAACAGCGCTGTGCAGGCTTTGTGGTCTCTCCGAAGAAACCTTGATTCACGTCCTGTGCATTTGTCCCTTTCTGAGTAAATTGAGACGGTATCATCTCCTACAGATATTCCACCTTTCCCAAATTAGAACATGTCGGTCGGCATCATTGTTAGTACTGAACAGCCAACAGCTGCAGACAGCTTGTAGGGCCACCAGATTTTTCCAGAAAGTGAGTCTCCTTCTGCAGAAAAATGAAAATAGAGGTGACCTATTGGGCAAAATCTAAAACCTTATTGGAATATGACTTTGATGATAGACAATGAAAGTTGGACTTTATTTCTCCCAAAAAAAAGGGTCATCATTCCGCAAATGCTTTTTAATTATTTATCTAAATGAAATAAGCTCTTTTGAATTTTTATTCTTTTGTAAAGGTTTTAATTAACCATACACAATAACATTTTACTTACTTACTTACTGTAAAAATCAGTAAAAACGGAAAACAGGGAGCCTTAATTATAATTGCCCTGAGTCAATTAACTATATATCCAGGAAAGAGTTTAAAAAACAATGTATGAGCCATCTGGAGGAAAACCGACTTATCCTGGAAATTAACAAGCAAACTGTTGTACAGCATCAATTGATTTTAACCACATATGAAATTCAGCCCTGTTTATTATGCTGTCTAAAAGGTTATGATAGATACGTGTTAACACGTTTTAGATTTGGGACTTTCCACCGATTGATCATAACAGAATAACAGAAATGACTGGTCAAGGGAGCTAAGTTTCTGCCCCTGTGATGATTTATCCCTACAATCTACAATTCATGTGGTGCTTTTTTGTCAATGATATGCAAAAGAAAGAGTGAGATGGATTTTGCCACTTTTAAAAGGAGGGGGCTGGAGGCAATGCTGACCAGCCTTCCTATACCTGCAATCACTTGATAGCTTTTATAGTGTAAGGGCTAAGTTTTTTAAAAAGTGTACTCAGAGTAAGGAAGATTGTTAGGGGCTAACTGTCAGAATTAACCAAAATTGAGTAAATCATGAGCAATGGTACTGCAAGTTTTATAAAATGCATAATATTTTCACCTGACCTCTATACAGCTGAGACAATTTTACTTCCCCGACCCTTTTTATGGTAGATGAATTCTTTTTAACAATGAATCATTTTATGTATTTAGTATGTTTTTTTAACTGTTATATCTGCTTTTGTGATTTATTATTACTAAAATCGAATAAAGCTTAATTTGAATTTGAATTTGAGTAACAACAGTCTCCAATTAAACAACAATAAGACAGAGATCATGTTAATTGGTAAAGCAACCGAGATATGGTCAGCAGAGTGGTGCCCTCCTGAACTTGGCCTCACTCCCCCTCATAATCAGTTAGTGAAAAATCTTGAAGTGAAGTTAGAATCCCTTTCTTTAAAAGACCAAGTTAATGCCACCTGTGGCCCTTGTTTTGCCACCATGAGGCACTTAGAAAAAGCTCTCCAATGTCTTCCAGGCACTGCCAGGAAACATCTTGTCCTGGTCTTTATCACTAGCCGCCTTGGCTATGGGAATACTTTGTTGACATCAGTAAATGACACCTTGCTGTCCAAACTGCAGGTAGTCCAGAATACCGCTGCACGGCTAATATGTAATCTTCCTTCATGCTTGCCTTATTTTCCAGTTCTCAGGACGCGTCACTGGCTGCCAATTAAAAAGCGCGTAATTTTCAAATGAATGTCCTATCCTCTTTTGATCAGCGCCGCGCTGATATACTTCTCCGGGAGTGAGTCGTATGCAATACCAAATGATCAAAATCAAATCAAAATCTTGTGTTCTGGTTCAGGGAGGATCAAGAATGATTTGCATATGGCTAGGTCTAAACTGAGGTGGCATGGTGGGCAAAAGACCAAAGAATTGGAATGCTACCCGAACGGTTGCTTGTGGTTAGACTTTGCAAGCATTCCTTACATTACCTTTTGTGTGTTCCATGTAACGTTATAAGTGGCCATGGGTATGCCTAGGGGTGGGTCCCATCCAAGCATTGCTCCCATCAGCTTTTGTGTGTTATTCCCTGAATGGCTGCCAGCAAACTCCTAGCCATAAGTCCAAGAGAACATTTGCTCACCTCAAACTACAAAAACTAGGCCCACAACCTACATTCTCCTTGGTCCATCTGTCCTGATCCGAGGTTCTGTATGAGATTATTGGTTAGGCACAATGCTATCTTTGTGATGTAGGCAGAGCTGGTGTGTCAGTGTATTAGGTTGTACGGTTCAGGATTAACTTATGGGTTGCAACACGAGCAGCTTGTGATGTGGACAGGAGCTGTAGTGCTGCGGCATTAGGTCACAATTGTGTCTAGCATGTATTTTTAGTACCTTTAGAGCACAAAGGATGTTACCACCCATTATCAGACACTTACCAAGACAGCAGTATGCTGCAAGACAGTGCAATTTGATGGCATTTAGGAAGGAAAACACAGTTGCTAAAAAAGCTAACAAAACTGTAGTGCATGAGAAACCAGTAGAAGGAGATAAGAATTTCAATTGGAGTGTGGCAACATGTAGGCATACCGGCCCAGATGTACGACCCATTTTTGCATGCACAAACTGTTTGCGAACCCGTTTGCGCATGCAAAAACATCATGGGCCATGTACAAAGCCTATTTAGAGAGTCGCAATTTATTTGCGACTCACTAAATGGGCTTTGCAACTCGCTATTTGGAAGGGACATTCCCTTTCAAATAGCGAGTCTCAAAACCATGTACTAATGTTTTGCAACCGCAATTGCGGTTGCAAAACACTCGCAATTACCACCTACTTCAAGTAGGTGGATATGCATTCGCAAATGGGAAGAGGTCCTCAGGGGACCCCTTCCCCTTTGAAAATGCATGTGAAATTATTTGTTAAGGGCAGGCAGTGGCCCCAGGGATCACTGCCTGCCCTTAAAAATTTCTTTTAAATGCATCCCGTTTCCTTTAAGGAAAATGGGCTGCCTTTAAAAAAAACTGCTTTGTTTAAAAACAGTCCCAGACATGGTGGTCTGCTGAGACCAGCAGGCCACCATCCCTGGGAGGGCCTGTCATTCCCGGCGGGCTCGCAAATTGCAAGAGGCTCATTAATATTAATGAGCCTTGCAATTTGCGACTCCATTGAGAATCGCAAACAGTGTGAAACACACTGTTGTGCATTTTATTTTGAGCCTCACAATTTGCGACTCGCAATTTGTCGCAAATTGCGAGCTGCAAAATAAAATGGTCGTACATCTGGCCCACTGTCTTTTGTAACTTTTTTTTATTGTTCTACGTGGGGAGAGGGGACAGTGAGGCGGATGTTAGGGGTGGTGGGGAGGTGGTTGGTCAAAACTTGTGAAATATAACAGTTGGATTGTCAACATTAAAAATATGTATGTATGATGCTTAAGTACTGTAATGTATCCCCTGCAAACAAAAATCAATAAACAATTTGTTGGAAAGTGAAGAAGGGACATGAACTAATCCACTAATTCCTGTGGTGAAGAGTGGACCTTGAACTAATCACTTGAATGATGTGTGGCCAAAACAATGGTGCTTTTTCTACCTCAAATGCTCCTTCATTTTCTCGGTTAGTGATAAGAGTGCCTTGTAAATCTACAGAGGGTATGAGTCTTAAAAATCGAATATTTTTGTTCCAGGATGACATACAACTCAAACGCGAGTAGGCCCAGCTGCCAATACCTGCATCACACAGTTGAAGGCTGTTTGTCTTCCGGGTTCGTCAGTGACAGAGGGTTGGGCACAGAGCACGGGCCTGCAGCTAACTCCTACTGCTGATGGCCAAAGGCAGAGTACATTTAACTCTGTGTGCTGCCATCAGTTATGTCATCATTTATATCACTTAATATGTCATGAGTGTTGTAATATGTGAGGTCATAAGCAATGCATGGCAGGGGTGCAAGTTATAAATATCTCAGTAAACTATAATAGTGAATTTCAGTGCATATATATGGTTGTTTGAATAGAAAAAACAAAGGTTGAACTAACATTAAAGATAGGTGAAATGTTCAGTAACAACGCAATGTTTTAAACTCTAAAAACCACAGAAATGTACTGGTTATAGTTCTATTTATCTCAAGTAGATACAGCTCAAGCCCTAAGCTAACTATAACTCATGATTCTGCCTTGCACAGTTTTTTCATCAATAATTTCATTGCAAGTGTTCCAGTGATATTTTCAATGATGTCATAGAAGATATCATGAGTAATGTAGTATGTGAGCTAATTCGTAGTGCATGGCGAGGGCACAGAATGCCTTTTAGTTGCTAATAACTTTGGCACCGATTGACGAAATCCCACAAAACTTTCTAAAAAAGTGCTACTTCTTTATTAGTTTGCACATTGAAAGTTTTGGGGTGATGTGTTCAGTGGTGGCCAAGAAGTCTCAGAGGGTTACACATAGTGCCTTGCCAGAGGCCAGGCCGTGTGACAAAACCAACTTCACATGCCCTTCAACCACGTGCAGAGAGTTGTTCATAGAAGGCCAGGCCCCACACAAAGGAGTAGGGTCACCTATGCGGGGTTAGGCTGAAGGCCTGGCCACAAGCCAAGTCCTGCAGACAACCCTCCTGAGCATGGCTGAAGGCAGAGCACAGCAGGTTTGGCAGTGCATGGAGTTTTTGGCGCAGGGTGTGGCTGGAAACCAGGCACTGCAACCGACTTCCCACTCCGCACAGCAGAAGCGAGGTCCTTTTTCCAATGTTATCCAAGGCACAGATCTGCCTGCCAATCATCTGAGGGAGTCCTTTAAGGAAGGAAGAAAACTCACAGAGGGTGTCCCCCATTGCATGAAAACCCTGCTTCAAGTTAGACTTTTGATTGAAAATCTAATCTACCCAGACAGTGGCATTAGTCTATTTCATTCCCTCAACATGTGTCCATATGAAATGGCCAGCAGCTTGCCCAGGGTGTATACGGGTGCCATTTGGAGAACTGTGGGGAGAGAGAATGATGGGTCACAAAGATATCAAAAATAACTACATGCAAGAAACTAGAATAATTTTTAGCAGCACTGCAGTCCGGAGCCACGCGATTAAACCCAATATGCTCCTCACCAGAGGTGTTCTGTCCCTTAGATGAATAAGAGAAGACCAGAGAAGCCCTTTCATGGGAAGAGTGTGTAGGAAATTGTATAAAGGCACCTGTTAGCTGAGGGCTTTCTGAAAGTGTTTGTTGCATTGTTGGAACAAGTTTCCAGGACTGCTTAACTTATGGAGGGCATTCCTCAGAAGTGACTTAGAAGGAACACTGCTGCCCGGCTGTGTAGTGGCCTTCTTGATCGTCTTCAGTGTGGGGCAATCATGACCTCCTCCTCATCCATGTTGTTCACCTCCTCCTTGACCATCTTCTCCTCCTTCCCTTCTTGTGGAGCAGTATTGGCCACTTATGTGGTTGTTTGAAGGAGGATTGTATTATCACCCCCAGATTGCCTGCCGTCCTCCACTTGCAGATGTTTCATCATCCGGTGCAATTTCCTCACTATCTGGAAGAAGATTTCAACATCAAATCCAATTGTGTCCACCTTTCAACGCAGTTTTTTATTCAACATTGTACTGAAAATATAAAATATAGTTATTACCATGTGTGTAAAAAGAATGATAAATTTAAAGGTTTATCAAGGGATGGAATTTTTATATCTCAACAAGTTTATTTTATGTTATGTTAATTATATTTGTAGAGCGCACGGTTACCCGAAGGTGTCCTGGCACTGGTAGCTTAACGCTACGGAGAACAGGGTAGCACGGAAAGTGTAGCTGTAGGGAATTATAAGTTAAAAAGCCAGGTTTTGAGTTGTTTCCTGAAAGCGAGGAGGTTAGTGGAGTTCCTCAAACTCCAGGGGAGGGCATTCAACACTTTGGCTGCACCTGTAAATGAAACTTCTTTCCCTCCCCCCGAGGCTTTCTTCGTGGATGGTACGCTCACAAGTTTGGCTCCTAGTGAACGTAAGGTTCTTTATGGAGTGTACCAGTGAAGTCACCAGCCCGAGATTATTGAGTGTGGATATCCCCATGAGGTTAGCTGCTGAACCTGTGTCCTTTTCAGTTGAGTTGTCAAGTATCTCTAGATCCAACAGCTAAGGAGATATAACTTATGTACAATTAATATTATCCTTCTATAAAAGTCATTAGGAATAGAAATTCTGACACATGAGAGAGATGCATATGGGAAAGAAATACAAACAATATGACTCAACAGACTTTCAGCATTTGATAGACTTTCAAATTAGAGCTCAGGCACTTATTGTAATGATGAGATATCGAAGTGAAGGACATAGGTTTCCAGATGTACCTGAATGATGGATGGTAGAGGGCCTAAAAACTGCATCAAGGATGACGTTTGATGGTATCGGTGCTAGTATTGCCCAGATTGACACCAGGGGCTACTGTCAGAAAGAGGCAATCCCGTTAGCAGCTGAAGGTTCATTGTGGAGAGGACAGCCTTCTAGAGGGGGGGAGTGAGATGAAGAGAGGATCCAGTTTGACCTTCAGGCAGAACTTAAGCCAGCTGAATCCTGGAGAACTTCTCATTAGCCTGCTTTGTCTCATCTTGCCATTTCTTGTTAATGTCCCTCAAGGTGTGAGCCTCCAACTCAATGCGTTGACAAAGTCCATCAACTCCTGCTATAGGGCTGCCTTCTGTGTCCCACTGAAGGAGAGTCGATGCAGGTCATGTAGTTGTTTACACTATTTTACAACAAATGTAACTGCAAGGGTTGTCTCCTCCTTAGTGATTTTGTTTCCCTCTTAAGTAGAGGTTTCTGTGGGCTTATAGTAAGATGAGAGGAAACAATCAGATCCTCTAATGTGGGCAATATTTATGTTGTTGGGAGAGAATAGGTGTGGTATTATTTTCAGATGTATATAACTTTCCTATTTACTTTCATGCAGAGGTTTCCACCCCAGTTGCAAGCGTTCGGCCAAGTGCGTGGAGATCTCCGCCTCGAGTGCTGAGGTCCCTCAAAATGTGCAAAGGCCTCCGCCTCGAGAGTGGGAGTCTTTGAATTTAAATATGCGAAATAGAAAACTTAGTCCTAAAGTTTCTAGTAGTAACTACATGGTTGTAAATTATATCTTCCATATTCTACCCCCTATACAGAGTGAGTGGAGACATGTAGTCTACACTTTTGTGTAACTTTCTACTTGTAAATGGTGAATAGTCAAAGAAGTTGTTACTCAAAAGTGTAAGAGTAAACTTGCTTGTGTGAATTTACTCACATGTAAGTTTAGGTTTGTGAATAAAACCCAGCATCTTCTCTCAACAATTTTTTTTCCTTCATACAGATTAGCTGATTGTCTCATGCAGCCGGGTTTTCAACTAGTCCATGATACTTAACCTGCTCATGTATCTGTTTCTAACTACCTTCAACTGCCAAATCACAATAAATAAGCCTTGATTCTTTTAGGCCTCTCTGCAGTTTTTGATACAGTGGACAATTATAAACTTCAAAATATAACATAGTTCTCACTGATCTCTTGTCAAAATGGCCTAAACTGAAAGCAAAGGGCATGATAAGTAGAGGTGGACCATTTTTTTTAAAATCACCGGTGGATGCAAAATACTTTTCAGCACAAATCTTTCCTCCAGTGAGAACTATGAAACATGTGACTTTTTCCATGGCAAAGGGTGCAATCCCCATGTGTAGATTAGACTTGTCCAATGCTAGCCATTGTAATACCTTTATAGGAATTGCATTAAGGTAATTCTGCTGACCAGCTCCTGACAGTGCTTTTAAATGCAACTTACCCACCAGAGGAGCTTGTGTGCAGTACCTGCCATTTGCAAACCCTTACTTGGCCTGCATATAAAAAAATATACAAACGAATGGCAAGGAAACAGACTTGTTTTACTGAATATCACTCTTTCTACATAATATAATGAAAAGGCATCAGTGGGAAATTAAGGAACGTGTTGTAAAGTTGTTACTGACAGTAAAACTTGGTTATTGTTGTTAGTATGTGTGATAATAAAGAGGTGTTCTAGTGAGGTCAAATTTGTCCACAGTACTCACAAGTCACGTACCATGTTATTTAATTTCTCATAATGTCATCAGTACCAGAGATCCCTATTTATTGACTAAAATCTGATCTGGGTCATCTGTCATGTGATGACATTTCCTATGATTGCCATCTCTAAGATCATGTACAGGTATTGCCTGTGAAGTCTTTATATTAATTTCTGCTGATGAAACCTAAAAGATCCTATTTCCTTTTTGTCCCAGAATGTCCCCAAGTATGAAATGGCTGTGGGTAAATGTTGGAACCAGCACTTTCTGTTTGGCTGAAGGGATGCCCCCAGCCAGACAAAACCTACCATTCCTGTCAAGGGTGGGTGATTACACTCACTGTATAACCTGTTCTCACCCTTAGGTAGCTTGGCACTGAGCAGTCAGGCTCATCTCAGAGGTAATGTGTAAAGCAAAGGTACAGCAGTCACTCACTATAAATACACCGAGCGTCACAAAAGAGACTTCACACAGGATGTATGTAAATAACGTTTGTATTCAATAAACATATTCAATCATTATAATCATTATAACATAAACTTAAGGTACTTTTGGGCATAAAACACATTTGGAAATATTACTAGCAGTACTAGGCCAAGTCGTATTATTATGATATCACACTACGGACAATTCCTAATCTAAACACCCCCCCCCCCACCACTAGAGAGAGAGCACCATTATGCAGTGCGACACGCTGTCCACCCCACGCTCACCCTAGAAATTCTGATAATACATTCCCACACAGTTATAGGGTACACCCTGGGTCACAAAGATATCAAAAATATGTACATGCAAGAAACTAGAACAATTTTTAGCAGCACTGCAGGCCTTTGCCACGCAAGTAAACCCATTGTCAAATGCATTGTGCTTTTGGCATGAAATCAATGTATAAAGCAGCACTGCCGGCCAGTGTCATGAATCACAGGCGGTCCACCAACTATCACTTCCACTCAGACACTCACTCCACACTGCTACACGGTGCGACTGGCATAAGCCCAATCCATATGGAACACTCTTGCAGTTTCCGACTGTCTCAGAGGGGTTCTTTCAACCCATTCAATCTCTCTTGCTACTACCTGGCACCAAGATGTCTTCAGGAGGGGCCAGGTGTGGAGAGGGCAACTTGTCCATTGAGGGTCAAAGGGGAATAATCGATGAGCCTCATGATATGAGGAGGCATCCCGACTGGTACATGTTGATCAGGGTTGCGCCCAGGCAATCTGCGCACAGCGTCTGGTGAGGGTTCATATGGGTCGCACCAGACACTTCAGGTCTCAAACGCGAAGAGTTACAAATTCTGTGCCTCCCTGGAAACGAGGAACAATGACCGGTGTACGTTGAGCTGGGTTGCACCAGGCAATTCAGGTTAATCACAGCAAAGAGTTGCAAATTCTGTACCTCCCTGGAAATGAGGCATAATGTCTGGTGGACGATGTTACAGGTTGCACCAGACCAGTCCGGTCAAACACACACAGGCACAAGTTCAGCAGAGCCACATGAGGTAGAATGAGACACTACTATGGGTGCATACCCTCCTCCGGTGGTCACACTCTGTGAATCAGATATTGCACGCAATGAGCATGGTGTGATGCACGAGAGAGATGCTGCACGATTGTTGAAATGGGCCACGTGGGGCCCCACAACCGGTGAGTCTGCTCACCACCAACTAGACGCTTATGAGTGTCAGGGTCCCTGTGGTACAGGAACCACACACCTTTGATGTGGCAAGATTTCTGCTGCTCCACACTAGACAATCAAGTCTACGGGCGCCCTCACACCACGTTACTCATTGAGATTCAGCAGCCGGTAGGGGCACTTGAGAGGCCACCACTCTCCAGATGTCACAAGTAGATGGTGTAGGTCCCTCGTGGGAGATCTTTGATGTCCCTGAGATCTCTGGGAGAACAGGAGGCACACCGACGGTCCCTTGGAGATCACACTTCAGGGTGCCCCACTTCAGCAGATCTTCGGTCCAGGCCAGCCACTATTCAGAAAGGGTATGCGGTCCCTTTTGTCGTGACCTGGGCACAGGGCACTAGGACCCTGGACCCGACTGGTGGGGAGGGGGTAAGGAACCGGACACCACTTCCGGTCAAGGGGTGTGGGATGGGCAGAAAGCCAAGACCAGGGCATGAGGCAGGGCATGAGGCAGGACATGTGGCCTTACGCTGTAAGCAAAGAATAAAGATACCTGACTCCAGCGACCGACTCCTGTCATGCTTCACTGATAACAGCGAGTGAAGGAAAGAAAGGAGCAATCCGGCCGTGACTTCAAGCCGGTAAATATAGCGCAAGAAGAATGCACGTGTGAGCAAACAAAAAGAAATCTCGCGCGAGATCTCGCGAGAAGAAGGCGGCCATCTTAGGGTCAGGCGAAAGCGGCCAATCAGCGCAGCGGAAGGCCCGGCGACTATCTTTGAGTGAGGCGGGAACTCACAAGGTCCCCGCGATCTCACGAGACTTGGGCAGCAATTTTGAAACCAGGCAAAATCAGCCAATAAGGAGCGAGAACGGCCCGACTGCCATTTTAAGGTCAGGAAAGAAAGGAAAATACAAGAAAAAGTGCAAAAAAAGAGACAATAGGGACGAAAGAAGAAGACAAAGTGCACTAATAAAACAAAGAAACAATAAGAAAGAGAAAAAAAAAAGAATAAAGCAGTTTAAAGTCAGGAAAGACAGAAAAACAAGTAAAAGTGCAGAAACAGCAGAAACAAAGTATAAAGAAGAAGAAAAGCTGCGCAAAGCAAAGAGACAATAAGAAAGAAAGTAGGATAAAGAAAAGCAAACACAGAAAAACAAAAAGAAGTGCCACAGGCCCACAATGACTGAACAAGCGAGTGACAAACCCAGCGCTCAGTACCGTAGACCCCTTCCATTCAACCTATCCGAACCACAAGTAGGTATCAGATGGGAGCATTGGGTTCGCAAGTTCGAACGATACATGCGCGCCACGGATGTAGCACACGCTAAGCAGCCGGATCTATTTTTAAACCTCGTAGGGGACGAAGTAGACGACCTACTAGTCACATTCCCTGATGACCAAACGGCAACATATAAAGGGCTAATAAAGTGCCTCTCAGACAGATTTGATCCGCAAAGAAACATTGATTTTGAGAGATATACCTTCGCAATTGCATTTCAGCACACAGACGAGTCCCTTGACGACTTTGTGACAAGACTGCGCAAATTGGTCTCACACTGCGAATTTGACAAGTTCGACAACGAACAAGCAATTCACCTGCGCATCATTGAGGGATGTCGGTCAATGGAATTCCGCACACGAATTCTGAAAGAGCCGACTTCGCTGGAGAAAATTCTAACGATGACCAGGGCAGAAGCGAGGGCGACGGCGTAAGCAAAGCAGATGGAGCTGGGTAAAGAGAGGTGAATAGAACAAGCAAACCGCATCGTCGGAAGCAGTCGCATGAACAACTGGAAGAAAGAGAACAATGAGCAACCGCCAAGGAAACAACATGAAAAAACATGCTACAGATGCGGACTTGAGTTCCCACACACCGGCGCGTGCCCGGCAATGGGTCAGACATGCAGAAAGTGCAACAGGAGCAATCATTTTGCAAGCGCGGGTCTTGGCACACAATTCAGAAGTGAGAGAGGACGACCTGGAAGACAACGGATGACGACAAACAGATATGCCAGGCACATGGAAACAGCAAACCACAGCTCGTCAGCTGAATCTGATGGAGAAGCGGTGCAAGAGAACGTAGGACGACTATACTTGATGTTCCAAGTTGCTTCTGCAGAAGAAGATAAAGGGCGAGAAAGCATCTACCTAATAGAGATACATCAAGTAAAAAAGACAGCAATGGTGAACATAGATGTGGGACAACACAAAACACGCTTCGTGTTAGACAGCGGCGCCACATGCAACATCATGTGTGTATCAGAATATGAAAAGATGGAAATAAAGCCGGCGCTAGTGCCATCGACGGTTGACGTATTCACGTGGGGATCGAAAAAACCAGTGATCAACATGGGGAAATTTACAGAGACACTGATATACAAAGACAGATGAAGCAAAGAAGACATACATGTACTGAAGGGTGACATTCCAGCACCATGCTTACTGAGTAACGTCACAGCGCAGATGATGGGCCTACTCGCAATGACATACCACATGTCAGAGAAGAAGAACATCCTGCGAGATTATCAAGTATCCTACATGGACTAGGGAAACTAAAAGGACGACAAATAACACTGCACATCAATGAGGCAGTGAAACCAGTTGCTTAACATCACAGGCGAGTGCCGTTACACTTGCAACCGCTAGTAGAGGAGGAAATACAAGCATTGCTAAGCCAGGACATCATAGAGCCGGCAGACGGACCGACGCCATGGGTGTCACCAATAGTGGCAGTCCCAAAGAAGAACACATCCAAAATTCGCATCTGTGTCGATATGAGGATACCAAACACAGCAATTGAACGAGAAAGACACCCTGGACCACACATGACAACGACACGATCAGCTGCCTAACTGGCACATGTCGATTCTCAAAGCTGGACCTGTGCAAAGGATATCATCAGCTAGAGCTTGACCCACAGTCAAGGTACATTACGACATTCTCCACGCACATGGGTCTATGTCGCTACAAGCGGATGAGTTTTGGCATCTCATCGGCGGCAGAAATATTTCAAGAAACAATACGGCAAGTCATAAGGCCGGTAAAAAACAGCCTCAACGACAGTGATGACATTTTCTTATTTGGTCGAACAGATGACGAGCATAACAAAACATTGCGAGACGTATGCTCGCAACTGAAAGAGGCAGGTCTAATGCTGAATGAAGACAAGTGCGAAATAGGGAGAAACAAACTGGTGTTCTTCGGACACATCTTCTCTAAAAAAGGGATGCGACCAGATCGCAGCAAAGTGGAGATGCTGGAAAAAGCTAAACCTCCGAGCGACGTTGCAGAAGTGAGGTCATTCCTTGGGCTCGCCAGTTACTGCGCGAGATACATAAAAGACTTTGCCACGGTAAGCACACCGCTGAGAGAACTAACGAAACAAGGCCAGACATTCATGTGGACAGAAGACTGCAACAAATCATTTGAGGCCATCAGACATGCAGTGATAGCTGTGGACCATCTTGCATACTTCGATCCCCTGCTGTGCACAGAATGGACGGTGGACGCCAGCCCGGTAGGGCTAGGAGCGATCCTGGCACAACATAGGCCAGGTAAAGAGTCCCCAAGAAATATAGTGGCATACGCAAGCAAAAGCCTGTCCGAAATTGAGAGGGCATACTCACAGCCGGAAAAAGAAAGCCTCGCAGTAGTATGGGCATGTGAACACTATCACATGTTCATATATGGGAAACCATTCACCATTATAACGGATCATCAGGCCCTAGTAACGAACTATGGAAATTCCAACGCGAAAATACCACCTAGAATCGAGAGATGAGGCATAAGGCTGATGGACTACAACTTCAAGATTGTGCACAAACCAGGGAAAAAACACAACCCGGCGGACTACATGTCGCGGCACCCTTTGCCACAGACAACTGAGGCAACATCAATAGCGGAGGAATACCTGAACTTTGTACTAAAACAAAACACTCCAGCATCAATATACGGTGGCAGAGTTGGAGCTCGAAACAGAGAGGGACGCCACAATGCAGGCGGTCGAAATGGTAACAAGACAACAGAGATGGAGGCATGTCAACAACAACAGCATCATGGAAAATAGAGTGATCAAAGAGGAAATGCTGGCATTCAAAAAGATTCATGAAGAGCTATCAGAGACCAAAAATGGAATAATAATGAGAAGAACAATAATAGTGATGCCAAGAGCTCTGCGGAGACAGACTGTAAACTTGGCGCACAAATCACACAGAGGCATGGTGGCAACAAAGAAACTGCTACGGGAGAAAGTGTGGTTCCCGGGGTTGGACAATATGGTGGAGGCCACCGCCACAAACTGCCACATCTGCCAAACGACGGGGCAGCCAGCAAAACCGGAACCGTTACAAATGTCAGAGCTCCTGCGGGCAGTGTGGACCGATCTGGCAGCAGACTTCTACGGGCCTCTGGAAACGGGAAACTACCTGGTCGTGATAATTGATGAATTCTCCAGGTTTCCCATCGTGCGACAAATATCGTCAACATCAGCAAGCGCAACACTGCCTACTCTGGACGACGTATTTGCGGCGTGGGGTTCCCCACAAACACTAAAGACAGACAAGGCCCGCCATTCTCAGGGGAAGAATTTCGAAAATGTATGGACTATTTAGGGATCCATCACAGGAAAATAATGCCTCTGTGGCCACAAGCAAATGGCATGGTGGAAAGATTCATGGGGAACATAAAGAAGGCCGTCCAAAAAGCAAAGCTGGCACAGATATCAATAGAACAGGCTCTGTGTCAAGTACTAAGGGACTATCGGAACACCACTCACAGCTCCACAGGACGGTGTCCCGCCGAGCTAGTTCGGGGCTGATCAAGCAGGACGAGGCTACCGCAGATGGAAGCAACAACAACGCCAGAGCAGAGCAGCATCGCCATTAAAGTCCAAGAGGCCAAGGAGAAAATGCAGGCATATGCCGATGCAAGGAGACATGCCACTTGTGCGCACCTCAAGCAAGGGGATATCGTGGTGGTGCGGCAGCGGCAGCTAAGAAAATCGAACAGCCCGTTCACAAAGGAGCCGTTGACGGTGACCGAGGTAAAGGGGCCCATGATAATAGCATCAGCAGGACGCTACCATATCACACGAAACAACTCACACTTCAAGGAACTCAAGATCATGGACGAAGACGGAAGAGATGTCGCAACAGGAGACGCAGGCATGAGACAGGATGAGGACGAGCAGATGGACAAAGGAGAAACACATCAAAGAAGAGAGGGCAGAAGACCAAAGAGACTGATTGAAGAAATGTAAGGAGGACACTCTCTCTCTCTCTCTCTACAACTATTTGGCATCAACCATCTCTCTGTCATTTCTGCAACAAAGGGGGAGATGTCGTGACCTGGGCACAGGGCACTAGGACCCTGGACCCGACTGGTGGGGAGGGGGGCAAGGAACCAGACACCACTTCCGGTCAAGGGGTGGGGGACGGGCAGAAAGCCAAGACCAGGGCATGAGGCAGGACATGTGGCCTTACGCTGTAAGCAAAGAATAAAGATACCTGACTCCAGCAACCGACTCCTGTCGTGCTTCACTGATAACGATACAACACCTTTCAAGGGCAGTAATCCTCCATGTGCACAACAGAGTCCTAAGGCAATGTGCACCACGCAGTCTGGGTTCTCCAGACCCTCTTGTCCCCAGAAACGTATCATACCCCTTGCTAATGGATGGCACCAGTAGTTATACTGTTGTGTGCCTTTGAAGTTAGAGGTGATTTAAGAGGTTTCCCTTTGAACCACAGATGTCTTCCCAGAATTGTAGGCCTGTCTGCCATAGGGTCGTGGAATGTAGATCTTAATCTTGAGTGGGGCCATGATCTGGCCCGCAGAGGCCAAGTGTCAAAACCTCTCCCTCCAATCTCTCCTATTCACTCCTCCAATGGCAGAGGTCTGTTGTTCTAGTGGTATGTCCATAGTTTATAACTGTCGCTGGGGAATGCACAGATGTGCTACCCTAACCCCTGGTGTCCACCGGAGCAAGCACCATGGCACAAAAGACTCTTAGAGCATTGAAATGTCCTTATTCTATAAGTGGCATTGCTAAGCGAGTTTTGCCAAAACCCCCTTTACCACTGGAAAGGGTTTGGCATGGCTAATCCATTGATAGGAAACATATTGAGGCTGCTCCACTGCAATCCACTATTGCAGCCCAAAGTGATGTCAACCACTTCCCCATGTTAACCTATGGGAAGAGCAGTCTCATAGATACAGATAAATACAGATATTCCTCACTACCTGGGCACACATGCGCTAGTGCATGAGTGAGCACACAGAACTTCAATAGCAGGTCGGACACATAGTCCCCACCACCAGGGGTGCAAGTGCACTCGCCCGAGTCTGCAACATCAGACTGGACACAGGTGTCAGTGAACATGCATAGGACAGCAATGACAGGATGCATACGCAATCACGGGCACCATAGGTGCAGGTACGCACATGCAGCGGCCTGTAATGGCAGGTTGCTCAGGAATTTAATCACAATAGAGGCCAGTGTGCACACACCGGTCTGTGATGACAAGCTGGGCACATGGGCTTATCCAGGCTCTAGAACCTTAAAAGCAAGCGTGAACACACCACCCTGCCCGGACCAGCCAGACATGGGTGACCTCCTTACTGGTGTTAGGATACCGGGGATCCAGGTATGCACCCACAGGCTTGCGATGGCAGGTCGGGTACCTATCCAAAATGCCATAGGTGCCAGGATGCATCCTCAAGCCTGCGACAGCAGGCTGGACATGTATTTGAAACAGCATGAGGCCAGTGTGCACACCCAGGCCTGTAATGGCAGGCTGGGTGCATAGTTAACACCCCACAGGTGCAAGTGCCATCTTCCCATGGCCCATGTTTCAGAACACCTTGTCAGCGCCTCTTCCTAGCCTGTGTAGGAAGGCACATGCACTTCCACACTGCCTAGACAGTGAGGACGTGCTCCGAGCCGTGATGCTACACAAGAGAATCGGCGAAACATCAGCAGGGAATATCCATATGTAGCCACCCAGCCTTCAGCTTACCACCTCCCCTTTGCCTGTCATGGCTTCTCCAGGGGGTGTGGGATGACCCACTCAGGGTTGGCTGAGGCATAAGTGATGCCAACCTAGGCAGGGGCGCAACCATGGCCCACAGTCCTCCAATAGCAGGCTTGATACATGGTTGACAGGCTATCCAGTGGGTGGCACACTCAGAGCTGCATCCAAATACTAGCTAGTGCCGTATCTGCCCCGGGTATGAAGTGTACCTGTTTACAGGGCGCACAGAGGTAGTGTACCTAAACCCATCGCGTGCACATCACCTGCCTAATGCAGGCGAGGCAGGCGTGCACACCTTCCGTCTGCAGTAAGGGGGAAGGTGCCCAGATTCCTAAGGTCATGCTGAGAGTAGGCAAAGATCAGGAGGAAAAAGCAAATAGTTTGGGGTAAATGTCCCTAAGAAGGGCCTCGTCCAACAGTAAAGAAGTCCAAAAAGGAACAGAAGTCACAAATCTGTCGCAGAGGCAGCGCCATAAATATAGTAAAAGGAACCAGAAGTGTTTGTGCAGGGTTTTCAGATGAGTGAACGTTTTCTGTGAAAAAAACACGTTGTTCCTTAGAAATGGTTATGTACACCGATCAGCAGAATAGGCGGTTTATTTGCAAACAAATTCAGTAGTGGTAAAAAGCAGCATATTATTAAGTTAATTATTAAATACTGTTTAAATTAATTACCGAGTACTGTTTAAGCCTGAAAAAGCTAGAAAAAACCTGTAGATTGTAGTTATTCTGTGTGGTTAATGTTTTCACAGCTGGAAGAAGCAATTTTCCGAAGCACTGTCAGTCACTTACGACATTCTCCGACTTGGCTCCTTTTTGTTCATGGATGTATTCAACATGAAAAGCTTTAATACCAAGGCTGTGGGCGTAAGGCAGCGCGAGTCAGCTGTCACTGGGTTCTGAGGGATGATGGTATTGTCCTTGGATGAATGTCTGAGCTCTGGGTCACCAGTGGGCTATGCTTGCATAGAACACTGTGCTCAGGAAATATCTGAGCTGTTATGCCTCATTTCAACAAAGCACAGCCACACATATTCACACATTGTTGTAAGATGCCAGCCATGATTCCTCTCGTCATCGATTTGCCTACGAGACTATAGATATAAACAGCACAACTAGTTCAAGAGAATGTGAAAATTGTGCAAAGCAATGGATATGGAACTACTACCGCTCAGCATTTTATTTTAATATTTTTTCTGCTCCATCTTTAGTCATTTGATAGTACTCTTTTTGCAAATTTACGTAGCACGAACTCAAACGGAAGGTATTGGAGCGCTTTACATGAGCATTCGTTACATTACACATTTATTATTTGGTAGGCACAGGGAGATTAAGTGATTTGCCCAGATCAATCATTCAATCAATCAATCAAGGAATTTGTAGAGTGCACTACTCACCCCTGAGGGTCTCAAGGCGCTAGGGGGGGGGCGGGGGCGCTGCTACTGCTCGAACAGCCAGGTCTTGAGTAGCCTCCTGAAGGTTAGTAGGTATTGGGTCTGCCATAAGAGGTTTGGGAGGTTGTTCCAGGTCTTGGTGGCGAGGTAGGAGAACGATTTGCCGCTGGAGGTCGCTCTTCAGATGCGGGGGCTGGCGGCGAGGGCGCGGTCGGCGGAGCGGAGCTGGCGGTTCGGGGTGTAGAAGGTGAGTCGTCTGTTGAGGTATGCTGGTCCGGTGTCGTGGAGTGCCTTGTGTGTGTGGGCGAGGAGCTTGGATATTGAGCCGACACCAAGGCTCGAACTCAGTTCCCCAGCGCCAAAGTCGACAGCTCTAGCTGTAAGGCTACATCCTCTCCCTCCTTTTCCTCCTTTTGATGGCTAGTTTAGTGGCTGCCAATAATATCGAGCAGAAGATCCTCCTTATGATGCTGGTTCCTGGGAAGAGGCTGAGCAAAGGTGATCCTTCATGGGAGGAAGGCCAGCTGGCCAAAGTGCTGTGTAGCATGCAGTGATAAAATGGCGTCAGATGCAATTGGAGGCAGGTGAACTAATACTAGGAGAGGGGTGTGGCCCAAAAGAAGAGCTTGTTTGAGACCTGGGCGGAGAGGTAGTGATTCCAGTTGCAGGTAAGCTCGCAGGAGTAGATAGGGCAGTATACATGGGGGAGCGTGCAGGAGAACGGGGTTGGCAGGGACCTCGTATTGAGAGTTACCTTGCCTGCCAAATAGAGGGCAGATGGCAAGCCTAGCGAGCCAAGAACCTGCATTCAAAACAAAAGCTGAGCTTGTGTAAACACATCCTTCACCTCCAAATACAGTCAGCATGCAAGCTAAAATGACCGACCTGCACTGCATTGTGAAGCAAACTTAAAGCAATTTCTTTTATTTTCAAATAATCGGTCAAACCGCTCCTATATGGTCAACTTTAAAACTTAGGGGCTGATTTCGATGTCGGGTGAAAGCACCGACTCGGCCTTGGGACAGGAAACATCCTTTATAACGCAGTCATTGCATCACACTACCTTTATAACGCAGTCATTACAATGCAACATCCTTTACATCGCATGCCATTACAACGCAGCCATTACATCACATGTCACTACAACGCATGTCATTACAACGCAAATCACTACAATGCATGTCATTATAACACAATATAAGGGAAGTAATGGGGAATAGTAATTTTTACCGCTCCCCTATCCAACACTTACCCTACTGTTGCACTCACTGGAGTGGAAATAGTAATTTTTACCCCTACACTATCCAACACTTACCCTACTGTTGCACTCACTGGAATGGGAATAGTAATGTATACCCCTACACTATCCAACACTTACCCTACGGTTGCCTTAATAGTAGAATGCGTTGTAATGTTATGCGTTGTAATGGAATGCGTTGTAAATGTAGTTTCTAATAATGCGTTGTGATGGCATGCGATGTAAAAACATGTGTTGTAATAGATGTTGCGACATAAAAACTGCGATGCAAAGGCATGCATTGTAAATGTTTGCGTTATATCATCATATTTTTTATTTTTTTATTTTACAAAGTTTTATATAGCGCGAACTTGACCCGAAGGTATCGGGTATCAGAGCGCTTTACATAGCACCAGTTGCGTTACATGAGGATACATTCATTTTTTTTTGTTGGGCACTGGGATATTAAGTGATTTACCCAAAATCACAGGATGTTCAGCGTCGTTGCCGAAACTCGAACCCAGTTCCCCAGATTCGAGGTTGACGCCCTAGCCGTTAGGCCAACTCCTCTCCCATCATACATCCCCTGGGACATACCGACACCCGGTCAGCGGTCCCGACCGGCCCATTACAGTGCAACCGAACGGTTGCATGCTCCTTTTTCTCAATGGAAGCTCGTGTTATGCCCATAACACAAGCTCCCATTGACAAAAGGGAGGTGCAGTTCATCCCTGCTCACCGTGGCGCCTGCCACAAGATGCAGGGATCAACAAGGGGGCACCATAGGTACCCCCTCGGCCTCCAACCGGAGGCTCTACACAAAAGGGGGCCCTGCTGGAGGCCCACAAACACACTTTCCGACATGGTTTCCATGTCGGACAGGCCGCCATGGAAACAATGCCGGAAAGTGTGCATCGTAATCTCAAGGGCGGAAAGGCCCGCCCTTGAGATTACTGGCCGGCTACCGACTGGCTGACGGGTTCTCTGAGCCCGTTGGAAGCAAACCGAAATCACTGACCAGTTTACTTTCCAACCGCCCCCATCATAATGAGGCGATCGGAAAGTGTATGGGCTATTACGATGCTGTCTTATACAAGACGGTTAGACACCGGAGGGTCAGAGGGAGCAAGTTTAGAGACCACGCAGGATTGGTTCCCCCATCGAAGTACATATAACACAGAGAAATCCTGAGGTCTAATGGTAAAGAGAAAAGGTGGTATGTAAGGTGACCTGGCAACCGCTCAGGAAGGAACACCGCTCTGAAATAAGAATGTAAGACTAGTGAAGGGATGAAGGCTTACATATCATGAGCGAGTCTGAAAAAGAGTGGGTAGGTCAACTAAAAACGAGGGAGAACTGCCAAAAACAGTGTCTATTTTTGAGGAGACGTGCACCCTACAAGCAAGTTGTGGGTGCCCACTATATCCTTTGTCGCCTCCACTTCTTTTAATCTAGCATCGGTACGGCATTGTTCAACAGAAGTCTCCTGGCCGTCCCGTCACTAGTTTTAACACACTCCCCCTTTTTTTCACTACTACCATACCAGCACTGCAACCCCCACTCACTTCATGTCCATTTGTGGATTCATTCTCCTTTCTTGTTGCATAATACCTACAGTACAAAGCTCTCACTTCTCGCCAAAGGGCCCTGCTGCCCCTTGAGATTCTGAGATTATCTTTGGGATGAAAATCCCATGTGATGGGGTTAGTTACCCACGGTGATTGTATGACCATAGTTTTTGAGTTTTTCCCTTCTACTACGTACATTAGGCCTCTCTTCCTCACCTTACATACCACCTTTTCTCTTTACCATTAGACCTCAGGATTTCTCTGTGTTATATCTATTACGATGCTGCCCTGAAGGTTCCGACCATCGGTCGTACCCTTTACTGGCCGCATCGTATTCAGCCCCATGGTGTGATGGGGAAATAATCATTTCATGTCTCTGAGCCACTTTATTGTGTGCATTAGTAAAATGCATGTTGTACTTTATAACTCTCTTTAACAACTTTTATAAGGTTCAGAACTCTTCGCCGGTAGTGGGGAAGAGATCAGCGTACTCACTACAGATCTCGTGCCATACTTCGACCGTATTGGCAAGGAAAGCGTACTCGCTATAGATTCTCAAGCCATACATGGTCCTCAGTGATTGTGCCATATATACTGTCACAGTATTGATAGTAAAGGATTTTAATTTTAAAGAGTGGCGAATCTGAATCTTTCGGATTCAAGACATTAGAATTGGAATGAGCTAGCCGGTTGGAAGTATAACCTGGAACTAGGAATTGCATTTTTGGTTGGGTAACTATACAGCCCTGAAGAAGTCGAGGGTCAATACCTCAATGACGAAACACGTGTTGGCTGGACCAGCTGGTGTTGTCTGAAATAAAGAATAAGAATACTCACCAAAAGACTATACTGGCTTTGATTTTCAACTTTGGATGAACTTTCAAACTACAGGAACGCGTTTGCACAGGATCTGGCTTTATTTACTTTGGACGTATGGTCCCATGTGAAGGGTTTTAGGGGTTTTTCCCTCACCTGTCGCACCGCTTGACTTTAATGCACGGAGTTACAGTACGATACATTGCAGGCGCTGCTACTCCTTTGTGAATTAACACTCCTGTGAAGTTAGAGTCCATAGACGATTCAAGTTGGAGGTATCTTTATTACCAAGGATAAACAGGCAGGTACAGCAGCACAACCGGTCAGCAGGCCGTCAACTCCCTTTTGTCACTAACTTTTATAAGGTTATCCTTCCCAAAACACTCATCATCTCTGATCAATTTTTCAGATTTCTAATCTCTTGTCTATTTTTATCCTCAGCATGTCCATGCCCTTAGTTCTTCGATGTCATGCGAGGATGCTATAAATAGGGCAAAAGCAAAGGATAACATTGTGTGAGGCACTAAAGCTTGTAAAATAACACTGGGGAGCCACACTGACATGATAAAACGTGTGCAACAACTGACAAAGGGCTACCAACCTTGTTGCTGGCACACTGCCACAGAAGCACTAACACTGACATGGGTACAATGACAAGGGGTTACCAATACTAGGACACTAACCAGGGTACACTGACAGAGAGGAACTGGCAAATGGACACCATAACCAGGAGTGTAACAGGTAAATCCACACTGACATAATGTCTGGTTCAGGGGACATTAAAACAGGAGCACCAGTGCTGACATGGGAGCCATGACACTGGATGCTTTCATTGGGCACAAACACTACAACTGGGACGCTGGCATGAGCAGTTTTACTGGAACACTGCCATAGGGTTACTAGGGCACCAGGATACTCACACTCAGATAGTGAAACTAGTACACATTTGAAGTGACATGACATAAGGACACAGACACCGGGAGCACTGACTGGATGACACAACACTAGTATACTGACATGTGAATTCTGACAGAGGACCCTCACACAAGGAAACTGACAGTGTTACTTGGATGTGGACACTAGATCACTAACAAATGAGCACCAGCACTACAAGGGGATATTGACGTGGGTAGTGACCATGGAACGTTGACCTGGGTCTCAACATTGGGGCCAGGTCACTAAAACAGGGGCACCTACATTGACTCTGGGACACTAACACAGCAACATCAGCGATTTCCTGGCAACACTGATACAAGGGGCACTGCCCCTCGGACACACACACTAGTGCACTGACACAGAAGCATCAACTCTGGCATGAGGATATTGAATTGGCGACATTGACACTGGAATAATGACAGAGGGTAAAAACATTGATGCAGGAACAATGTTGTGGGGCCGTGGGGCTCTGACAGTGTGAGACAGTCACATGAAAACTGGTATAAAGATGCTAAATTTCTGACGCTTGTACAAAACGCCAGAACAGTGACACAGCAAGGGCACTTAGTTATGGGGGACACACCACCAACATACACAACTGCAGTTACTGGCAACGGGACACTGGGGTGTTGAAGTGGCAACATCACTAAAATAGATATTGACACTACAACACTGCCAAGGGTTACAGCCATAGTGATACAGCGTGGGTGTATTGACACTGGCACTGGACATGACAGCAGTGACACCATGAAGAAACAAGCATGGTGACACTGAGACTGCGATGCTAACACTGGCAGGTGCGCAGAGGTGGCACAGAAGAACTAACATGGGAACATTAACACTGAGGTACAGACATCCGGGAAATGATACTAGGACACGGAGTGATGGAAAAATAGGGACACTAACTTTGACAATGGAACACTGACAGAAGGAAACAAAAAGAGGGATATTGACACTTATGTACTATTACTTAAATAGGGACACTAAACCAGGAACATTGACAAGTCGGCAAGTTTACTACTGAGTCACTGACACAACTGCATCAGCATTGGGCACAATAATTGTGTCACCAGCATTAAGATATGGCACAACACAAAGCCACCAGCATTAAGGTACTGACACTGGGTCACTGGAACTTGAGAATCAAACATGACACAGGGACACTGCCAGGGTGGACACAGACAATGGGGCACCAACATCTGCATAAAAATACTTATAGCAGGGCCACTGACACAGAAATACTGAAACAAGAGCACTTCGATGGATACGTTGGCACAGGATCACAGTATAGATGCTGACAGTGGGACAGTTAAAGATGCATGAGGACACCAACATTGAAATGGTGATACTGGGACAATGACACCAACATTGATATGGGGGGTGGGCACTGGGACATTCACAGAGAAGCATAAAACTGGCAAAGGGAAACATGTGGAAAGGGAAAAACGAACACTGATACCAGAACATTGACATTGGACACTGACAGATGGGCATGTGAGTGACACTGGCATTGGGGTTCTAGCGCTACAATACGGGCACTAGATCATGGACATTAGTTCAAGAAGGCCAACTAAACAACAATGTTCTGTGTCATTCCTCAGCTCCCAGATGACATAATTTTAGAAAATGCTGCTCATCAGCAATACTTCCTAAACTTTATTTTTGAGATAGTAAGCAGTCTAGCATTCTCCACACACAATGTTCCCTCAGCCCAGGCCAAAATAAACCCAAACTCTACCTCAATCAATGTGCATTCTGGGAATATACCTTTTTAGGTTTCGCCTAGCGAATGCAGCGCATGCGCTGCCTCGCCTTGGCAAGCCTCTATTGTCGTCGGTTTGGTGCGCGAAGGGGGACAAACCATGTGCGCGCCCGGACAGGCGATGTGCGCGCACATGGCGTCTCCTCACATGCTCTCACCTCTTGATTTACCTTTCAGTAAATGTGCACGCCCGCATTGCGGCTCCTCGCGCGCTCTCCTGCTCCCATCGCGCGCGTGCGCTTGATTTGGCTTTTAGTTACCCTCCACGCCCCAACCCCCCACTTGTTTTATTTTGATTGGCAACATTAGTTCGTCCGACCTTGTAACTGGACGCCGATGCTGGCTCTACCAGGTACCCCTGCTGCCTTCTGTGGACCAAAGACATCACTGACGTGCACTTATGAGCACAAAAACAGGCGCATCGTAAAGCCTGGGAAGGGGCTGTTTTTGTGTTTGAGGGAAGCTTCCATCATAACCCTGCCCTGGAAGATCGAGTCTGAGAGATGTCTTCGGTTCAGCCATGCGCCATGTCTGTTGTTGGCCTGTCCTTCTGACGTTTTTAGCAGCCTAATTTTTCATTTGTTTACACCAAGTCAACTGCTGTCAAACAACAATATTTTCAGTTTATGCACAAAGCAAGATCGGACATCAATTTTCACAACACACAAAAACAGTATGGCACGCCAAACTTCACAGTGCAGTAAATCCGAAATCGCCGATCCATATTCACAGTGTACAGAAATGTGTCAGGCACCTACATTCTCAGTGCAAACAGAGAGCCAAATAGACATAAATGTTGAAAGTGCACATTAGGACGATATCATATACCCGTATCCTGGACAAAAAAATGAAGAGTGTCTCGCACAGATATGCATCCTGGACACACAGGACAGGGTATAAGACAAAAATGTGCTCAGGAAGAACAGAAGCTGACAATGTCCTGAGTGTGCAATATCAGAAGCTAATATTCACGGAACATGCGGCGGATAAGAACAAACACAATAACCTGTCTGCAGATACTTTATTTGTAAACTGAGTTGAGATTCGAATGACCTTTCAATTTTAAAGGGCTAAAGAAACTCTTATGTAACAACCCAAAGTTCGCAATGCAAAGAAAAATAAAAAAGGAACCTGGCCACACTCCTCAAAAATAGTTTAATGCCAACTAGGAAACAAAACATCACAGTGACATCCTTCATTGGAACACAAGCCACCATCGAAAACACAACAGCACAAATAGCACGAGAATAGAATCGAGAATCAATACATTATAGCAGGGAACAAAAAATAAAGCAATCGTACAGGGGACACTATTTATAACTGGAGAGCAGGCAGGATGCAAGCCAGTCATGTGCAGAGAAATGGGCGGAGTACCGGCCATTACCTGTGAATGCATAGATAGGCCTGATTTATTAATGAATGCCTTGTCAGTTACTGGTGAGTTTAGGCACTCAATATGTAGTCATGAATGCTCTCTGCCGCTCACCCTCAGTGCCAGGATACCCTTCGGAGGGGGGGGGGGAGCTCCCTACAAATCTACTGATTGATTGATAGACTGAACGCATAGAACAATGCATTTGTGAGAGTTTGAGCAATTGGCATTGAAAATGACAATGCCTTTTATTTATATGTTTTAAAAACCTGCAAGTGGTGTGTAAATACTCACTTTGTACTTATAGTCATTGCTTACAAGAAGCAAGGTTGGCAGCAACTGCGCCTCTTTTACTGACAGCCTTACTTCTCGTGAGCAAGGACTATAAGTACAAAGTGCGTGTTTACGCATTGCTTGCAAGTTTTCTGAACACATAAATAAAGGGCATTATCATTTACAATGCCGATAGCTCAAACTCTCGCAAATGCGAGACCTATTGCATTGCAAATGCGAGACCTATTGCATTGCAAATGCGAGACCTATTGCATTGCAAATGCGAGACCTATTGCATTGCAAATGCTTGTTGGTTTCCAGTTCCCAAAGAAGCCCAATGATTTTGGCTGTCACAGTGCAGAAAAGGGGGGCTTCGATTAGGTTGCACCTGCTGCATGTGGTGAAGAATGGCTCTTCTGTCCCTCGTCGATCGAACCTTTTTCATCATTTGAACTGCACTGCAAGCCACCTGCTCAGTACTTTTGGAAACACTGTGCAATCAGCCACAGAAATAGAAAGAGCCCAGCACTGAGTGAGGTTCTGGACCCAAAAATCCACCATAGTCACTCACATTCATTTGCTTGGGATCCAAGCAATGTTTGATTTGTAAATAAAAATAAGTTCAGGGGCCCCAAGATCTTCCTAGTAGGGAACCTCCAGCAATAATTAAAGTTGTGGTTGTTGAATATCATGAACGCCTAGTTCTCATTCTGCCTCAAGCTTCTTTTTTTCACAACCTTACACTTTTTGTTTCTTTTTCCTACACTTGCCAGTTCTTTTTGTATTTCTGTTTTCATCTAATTATTGATTCTTTAACTAGTGGAAGAGGGTCCGCGCCACGCTCACTCGCTGAGCTGCGTCCATCTCCCTTGTCGACCTGTTCTGCCAACTGTTCCATTGAGGTCTCTCTAGTAGGAGTAAGGTTCTGTGGGAATTCAGTGCAGAAGTGCAGTATTGACTGACCATGTCTGTACCATGGCAGTACCATGCCTTTGTATGCACCACGTCTGTTTACTCAGATCTAACTAGGTGCCAATGTGTTTAGAGTTTACTTTAAAAGCCATTCAGTTATTATCAATGACCGTTAATAAAATTCACCTCGAATTGAGACATTTGCCATACATTTACCGAAAGGTGCCTTGTCTCAGTTGCGGCTGGCCTGTAACAAGGGTGGTGGGTGGGAGGCAAAAAAATACTAATTATTAAAATTAAATTATCTAGCAGTGCAACGTCCTCCTCCCTCGGGTGTTGTCTCTCCTCAGGGAAGCTCTTGATGTAGGAAACTGCACCACCCAATCCTGGCTCTGCTTGCACAGCATGAAAGCAGTGCCAGGATTGGATAGAGCGGAATCTCCCAGTGCTCCTAAGAGCACTGGAGGCCTGCGCTTTCTCTAGCCCAGCTGTTTTAGACAGCTATGTTAGAGAACTTTAATATGCGCATATCGGGCTGGCCGCCCAAGACGGCCTGCCAAAGAGACGTGCATTTTAATGTGCATAGCTCTCTGTTGCTGCCACTCTGCAGCCCTGGCCCTGCCCCATCCTGACGGACAGGTTGCTGAAAATTAAACAGTAATAAATTAACTTTATTACCGTTTTATTTTTCAGCTCTGGGGCTTGTGGGGCGAAGCTCCTCTGCTCTAATTGAAGAGCCGCCCCAGATAATATCATGTATAAGTGCAATTCTGTTCTATTCAGTTTATATCAATTTTATTGGTGGTTCTAAAACACCATGCATCACTCATTTTCTAAACAAAATCCCAATCTGACTGGCTTTCCTTGCTTTAAGGCACGGTTGCCTACTTCTTATCACATATAATTGTAAAAGTGAAATAAATAATGCTAATAATTTAAGATCTGTTGCAGTCTTTAAAATCTCACCCTTTTGCCATTGTTAAATGATAACCCTGTTCAACCAGAAATTCCTTTAATGCTGTAGTTGATGGTTGGGACTAGACCCTCAAACATCCAACCCTGGCTGCATGTCTGCAAAGAGATGGTAAGTCTTGTGTTTTTCTTGTTATTTTTGAGGCCTTATGCCACTCGCGCTGTGGATTGTTGGGAGAAAACTGTGAAGTACTTTGCTTACTTTAAGAGAAATGGGAGGATGAGGAGAATGTGAAAAGCAATTGGCAAATGTGAAAATGTGCAAGAATACGAGGAAATAGGAAAAGCAAGTTTGCATGTGGCTCTTCTAAATTCCTCTAGTGTGCAAAACAGCAAATATTTCGGAGACAGTATGCTGATTTCCACAAGCATATTTCATCACTAAAAATGAGGAAAAATGGCCATTTTCAGGTTTTATGTATATCCTAGCTATTTATTGAATATAGCCTTTAGCACACCGTAGTGGGCTCTACCGGACATTAAAGGCCCGCTCCAGCATTAAAGGTATGAGCCGATGGCCTGTAGAGCCCGCTACAGAGGGATTTAAGGCTATTAGAGCATTCCACCCCTAGAATGTTCTAATTTGTAAAACAAAAGCCGCACGGAGCCTGGGGGAGGTGAAATCCCCTCGAGCTCCGTGAGGCCTTTGTTCACAGCAACAGCTGTGAGCAAACATTGGAATGTTGGAGCTCCGTGCTTCTACCGGTCATTAGAAGCCTTAAGCGAGCCATTGTTTTCAATGGAGCTCCCGAGATTACAATGTTATAATGAGACTTCATTACATATCTAGGATATAAATCAAACCTGACAATGGCCATTTTTTTCATTTTTAGTGAAGAAGTATGCTTTAACACTGGAGCGGGTCTTTAATGGCCAGTAATGCCCACTATGGAGGACTCTAAGTCTATATCTGTTCATTTCTGACTATCCTTGTTGTGCAATTAATGTCTACTGGTGCGTTGTCCTACCAGCTTGGGCTGCGTTGCTCACATTTTGAGGCAAAGTATGCCATGCATCTCTCAAGAAAGCAAGACCAGAATATTTATGGATGAATCATTCAGGGTTTCTCTTTTGCCCTACAGGTGATGCTTTGTTAGGTAAAGCAGTGAGCCAGTCGTAAACCTGAAGTATGCATATGTGAAGGAAAGGGTGACTGTTGCGAGAAGGAACACAATTTGTAGGGCATTAGCAGTAGGGTTGCCATCTCACTCCATGTCATCATGACACAGATTCCACTACTATGCCTTTGTGTGCCAGCCTAATGCATTTTGGTTGTTGCAGTCTTTGTTTCCTCCCATTGAACTAATCAGACTGATGTATTTGATAGCAGGGATTTCAAGGTGAAAAATTGAGGACTGGTAGCGGTGTCTGTGATGCTAAGGAATGACGTGGTTAACCTAGTTAGTGAAGTAGAATTTGTTGTGAAATACCTGCAATGAGAAGTCACGCGTAATATGATATAATAAGGTGGTGCGGTTGTACGAGAGTAGGGTTAACTGGTCAATCACCTTGGGGCATATTAACTACAAACGGCGATAAACATCGAAAAAGCGCGCTTAACACTATTACATTTATCGCCGTCTATCGCTGGAATTTATCGCCCGGATAGCGCGTTATTAACAGCACGTTACTCCAAGGTGATAAATAGTCCAGCAATAGCGGCGAAATGCAGGAATATCGCTGAAAATCCAGCGATATTCCTGCAGCGATAGGGAACACCTTGATGATAGGGAGATGTGGATTCAGCCATAGAATCCACCTCCCATTATATGTATAGCTAAGTCTGGATTTTTGCAGACGTTAGCTTACGGCGATATCCGTGGTTAGCGCGGATTTTCATGTCGGTATTGGTATCCTGGGCCAGCTTGATAATAGGGAGAAGTGCAGTTGGCAATGATTCCTGTATTGTTTTGGGAGGAAACGCCTACTTTGCATCTCATTAGAGATGTGAAGCGAGGCGTCGGAAAAACGGCTGCTAACATGCGCTAATGCATGTTAGCATCGCCTTGTAAATAGGGCGAAAATTATATCTCTGCCTTTTTGGCTTTTAACGCCAAAAAAGCGGAGATAACGCCCTTGATGATATGCCCCCTTGTTTTGGCTGATGTCCCAATACTGCACCCTCTAAACGAGTCCATGACTTCCATGAGAAAGGGAAATCATTTCAAATACAAGCTCCAATCTGGGTGCAATAATCTCAGTAACTAGATTACACAGACTATTAACCCGCAAGCAAGATTAGAATATTTTCTATGAAGGCTATTGGAGTTTTACATTACTATTGAAATGTTCTCACGTATTGGGGTATATGAACAAAATCACTGTTCACGGTCTACTGCTCAGTTGTTTGCCTCCTTTCCCTTTTGACTAAAGAGAGAAAGAGTGTAAAATACTTATGTAAATGAATAAATAATAAATAACTAGTCCATATTATCAAGGATTCCATATGAAATGTCAGAAAACCCCCAAAATGCTTTACTTTTTGAACACCCTGATTTTAGTTGCCTGGAAGGTCTGAGACTGAAACTCCCCCATGTGTCTCATCTGCTACTTTTTAAAATATCGACACTTCTCTCATGTGTACATCAATCTCATAAGAGAAATATGGTATAAAATAAGTACAGCCCTACTAAGTGCCACGTATCATGGGTTAGACCAGGGGTACTCATAGTACGGCCCGCGGGCCGCCAGCGGCCCGGCAAGCCTTCCTTGGTGGCCCGCCTAGCTTGCAGACAATATACCTTTGTTCTTTTCTTTTTAAAAGTGTCAGCAAACACCACCGTTGCAGCAACCCGGACTCCTAGAGGGGGCCGGCAATTCCAGCAATAGTAAGAGTGGTGCTGCGGGGGCGCTAAGAGGTGAAATACAACAAAGGCTTGTTAGCAAGTGAATGGTCTTTTAAAGACCTGTGAAGTACTGGGGGCGGCTGTGTGTGTGCCTGGGCTGCCACACAGGTGGGGGGTGGGTGGTATATGCACTGCCAGCAGCAACCTGCCAGGCCAGTGAGTGCACAACACTTGCATCACCCTCTCTCTGCCTGCCATTGCCTCCATGCTTCTTAAAGGTAAGAACAAAACGTGCATTTGCACTTCAAATGTCCGTTCCTGCAGCAGCACACTTTCAAGGCCCATACATGACAGTAACCCGATTCAAGGCGCCATTCTCACGATTGTTTTTTTTTTTAAAGAATCTCCCACTTTGCTCTTCTGAAATGTTGGCATGTATGGTAATACAGTAATTAATAAATGAGCGCAACAGGAACCACCTGCACCAACAGACTACGCATTTGTCCATGGGTGCCACAGATAGAAACAGAGAGGCAGGGACAGATAGAGGCAGGGACAGACAGATAGAGGCAGGGACAGACAGATAGAGGCAGGACAGACAGACGCAGGGACAGACAGGGAGAGAGAGAGAGATAGAGAGAGAACGCGAGAGAGAGAGAGAGAGAGAGAGCGCGCGAGAGAGAGAGAGAGCGAGAGCGAGAGAGAGAGAGAGAGAGAGAGAGAGAGAGCGAGAGCGAGAGAGAGAGAGAGAGAGAGAGAGAGAGATAGAGATGTGCATGCCGGGTCTGGTGGCTCAGTGGACGAAGGCATCCGCTGCAGGGGCCTGTGTTCAAGCTCATAGTCACGTTTTTTTTTCTAGCCCCGCCCCCTCCCCCACTGACCCCGCCCCCACCGGTATGGCCCTCGGCCACAAACCACACTCTAAATTTGGCCCCCGAGAGAAAGTTTGTGAGTACCCCTGGGTTAGACTAACGCATTTTAGTGTTGGTATCCCCATCACTGCACTAAAATGCTAATGCCATGCATAATTACTAGGTCCTCTATGCACAGTTATTGTGAGGTGGGCTAGGATTAAGAGAGGTGGCTCATTGCTATGGGAATCAGCCTGGGCCTGGCTAAGATGCTTACTTTATAATGAGATGACTCAGTGAGTTTTATAACAAAGTCAGAGAGCTGCCTCCAGGCCCAGCCCACGGTCCTCTCACGTAGCATCACTTCCGGCTCCTGTTTTAGACTTGTTGCTGTGATTAGGTCTTCAAGTCTGTTAGCTTTTTTTCCCCCTGCTGTCGCACCCCTCCAGAACATGGCGGCTCTCTCACAGGTCTTGCTCAGAGTACTACTGTGTGGGCAACAGGCAGCCGCGGTCGGCAGTAGGAGTAACTGCAGGGCGGTGACGTGGGGAGGGGGAGGGTGGGGGGTAGTAAACTATGGATTACGGAGGTTTACAGGTAAATTAACATATACATTAATAAAACGAATTTCGTTGCGTGCACTGCATCGCATTTGGGGATGCAGTGCACGCAACAAAATTTGTTTTAATAATTTATATGTTAATTTACCTGCAAACCTCCGTAATCCATAGTTTACTACCCCCCACCCTGCCCCTCCCCACGTCACCGCCCTGCAGTTACTCCTACTACCGACCGCGGCTGGCAACAGGCATGCCACAGGATGTTTTGACCTCAACTCTGTTCCTCATCCTCCAGTCAGTCATGGGTTAGAGGATCATATCATTGGCTCCTCTCTTGGGGACCCCTTCTGTGTGCACCAGGGGTTCCATCCCGGCAGGGCCCCGCTGCAGAGGTAAAAGTGCTGTGCCAGCAGCACCTGAGCTCAGAGCAGCCCAACAATCAGGCACTGGTGCAAGCAGGGGCGTAGCTTGGTCATTAAGATTGGTAGGGGGTGAGCTTCAGATTTTCCAACAATCATGCCAGCATATAATGTTTAAATACTTTATACCACAAACAGGGCGCATGAGAGGGGCTAAAGGGGCAATGGAAAGGGAGACTAATGCGGATTGGTAAGGGTATTAAGTGAGAAAACAACACATTCTTTAAAAAAATAACCAACATTGTTGAAGACTTTCAAGACACAGAGGTAAAGGTGTATGTGTGTTTTTGTCTGTGCGTATGTAAAAATTCATGTTGAAATCTGACAGACACCACCCCATACCCGACTGAAAGCTCCTATAGCCAACTATTTCGCAGAAAGACATTTATTAGGGGGGTGTAACACCCCAGCCTACCCCCTGAAGCTACGACTCTGGGGGCAAGCAGCAGCGGCATAACGAAACATGAGGGGGGCCCCCCACCAGTCAGTGGCTTTAAGGCCAGGGGCCCCACTGCCCAATCACAGTGTCAGAGGGGGCCCCCTGGAGCTTGGGGCCACCCTGCACCACGGGGGCTGCAGGGGCTATTGTTACGCCTCTGGCACGCAGCTGACGGGTCATCATTCACTGAGTAACTTTCACAAAGAGCCGCAGAGCTAAGTGCACCGACTGTCAGTCGAGGCCACTCCCTGGCAGGTCTTCCCTGCTATTAAGAGACATAAGCAATCTGATAACGTAGTATCTATGCATATGCAAATGTATACTTACATTTTATGAAAACTACTACTTAATGTGATTGCTTCATGATAGCTGACAGCTTCTGCTTCACAGCGTGTTACTTTAAAAAAGGACGACAGAAAAAAAATTCATTTTCAACACAGCTTCTGTTTTTCTGCCATTGAGCAGGCGCTTTTCAAACACAGGGATGCACAAAATGCCCATGGGGCAGTGAATCAACTACCCTCTCTTATTAATTAAAGTTTAATTTCATACTTATCTGATGGCAGCTATTAAGTTCATGTAATTTAAAAAACACTCATCTTTTGGGAAAATCACACATTTTATAATCACTCAACAAGATAATGTTCTCTAGATTATAATGAGCTCTTAATGTTGGCTGAAATCTACTCAGTCCTTGGGGGAAGTGCACACAGGGCAAAGCTTAATTATTGGCTGTTTTGCCTGCGTTGAAGTCCTCAACAACACAGGACGAGTTACTCCTCAGAAGACTGCTGTTTCTCGTTTATTGTTTAATGGTTAGATGCACCCCATGACCAGATTAAAACACCTGTGCAAAATGACGTGTTATTGTATGTGGTACATACACAGCTGAGTTAAGGCTAAGGGGATGATTTAGAGTTTAATAGAGAGGGAACTCCATTACAACCGCAATCGAGTGATCGATCTGCCAAACTGGAGGTCTGCCTGCCTGATTTGCATCAGGTATACATTAAGTATGTCAGCGACGGCGACTACTCAGACTCTGCTGACATATTCCGACGGCCCGGGGGGTTGGCCCTTGGCCGTTCAACCACCTATTCTATTTCGAATGGGTGGTCCAACAGCCAATTTTTACTATCGCTTATTGCCATTAAAAACCTGGTGGTAAGGGACAGTGGAAGCGTTTAAATAGCCCCCATACCATGGGGGGTGGGGGGGGGGTCGTCACTAGCTTTTGTAGAAACAAAATCAAGTTTAATGTTTGACGGGCAACTGTCAAGCTTAATGGAGCAGTCCATCGGACTTTTAACTCATTGACAGAGATGTCTGCTGGGCCGGCGGACATCTCTAAATTCCAAGTACAGGTACTTGTCAGGGTGGCAGAGTATTTTATTCCGTTGCCCTGATGGAGTACAATCCGTACTCCAAACTATAAATGGGGCCCATAATTCTGACCCTTCTGACGTGTGTGTAGATATACATTCTGTGTTGCCTGTGATCAGAAAATGGATTCTACCAATTAAAGTGAAATTGCTTAAATCAGAAATTAAGTTGACCATAACAACTTTCTTGTTTGGGTGTCTCCATGTAGCCTACTGCATTTCATTCCTACCTTAGAGCTGCTAGCATAAAAAGAAGTACCCAAACTGATTGCAACATGTCAGTTGTGCATAGACTAAGGTGCCGATCACGATCCGGTAAAAAATTACCCCGTGCGACTCGTATCCGGTCTTTTTACCGTACGAATCGTACAAGTGCCGTACGAACTGGCAATCACGATTCGCATGGTAAAAAGTCCATACGAACCGCATTGGGAATCATTCCCCCACACGTCCTCGGGTCGGAAAATGTGTCCGACACGTCCTCGGACGATTTACCGTACAAACGTGAAAAGTCAAGTCCGACCGAGGAATCACGATCCATCCCGTGCGTCCGAGGTTACAACCGTATGGAAAAAACACCGTCCGCACCGAACTCCTATAGCAACCATGGAGACATGTGCCCGCATACGCGCCCAACACTCCCCCCAGCCCCCGTACGTCCGACACGTATCCCCCGTGTATGTACACCCCCACCCGTCTAGGTACACCCCAGTACGTTTGAGTCCTACCCCCACCCCTGTACGTGTCGTACCATCGTGTACCCACACCCCAGTACGTTCGAGTCTTACCCCCACCCCTGTACGTGTCGTACCACCGTGTACCCACACCCCAGTACGTTCCAGTCGTACCCCCACCCCTGTACGTGTCATACCCCCGTGTACCCACACCCCAGTACGTTCGAGTCCTACCCCCACCCCTGTACGTGTCATACCCCCGTGTACCTACACCCCAGTACGTTCGAGTCCTACCCCCACCCCTGTACGTGTCGTACCACCGTCTATGTACACCCCAGTACGTTCGAGTCCTACCCCCACCCCTGTACGTGTCGTACCACCGTGTACCCACACCCCAGTACGATCGAGTCCTACCCCCACCCCTGTACGTGTCGTACCACCGTGTACCCACACCCCAGTACGTTCGAGTCGTACCCCCACCCCTGTACGTGTCGTACCACCGTGTACCCACACCCCAGTACGTTCGAGTCGTACCCCCACCCCTGTACGTGTCATACCCCCGTTTAAGTACACCCCAGTACGTTCGAGTCCTACCCCCACCCCTGTACGTGTCGTACCACCGTGTACCCACACCCCAGTACGTTCGAGTCCTACCCCCACCCCTGTACGTGTCGTACCACCGTGTACCCACACCCCAGTACGTTCGAGTCGTACCCCCACCCCTGTACGTGTCGTACCACCGTGTACCCACACCCCAGTACGTTCGAGTCGTACCCCCACCCCTGTACGTGTCATACCCCCGTTTAAGTACACCCCAGTACGTTCGAGTCCTACCCCCACCCCTGTACGTGTCGTACCACCGTGTACCCACACCCCAGTACGTTTGAGTCGTACCCCCACCCCTGTACGTGTCATACCCCCGTTTAAGTACACCCCAGTACGTTCCAGTCCTACCCCCACCCCTGTACGTGTCGTACCCCCGTGTACCCACACCCCAGTACGTTCCAGTCCTACCCCCACCCCTGTACGTGTCATACCCCCGTTTAAGTACACCCCAGTACGTTCGAGTCATACCCCCACCCCTGTACGTGTCGTACCACCGTGTACCCACACCCCAGTACGTTCGAGGCCTACCCCCACCCCTGTACGTGTCGTACCACCGTCTATGTACACCCCAGTACGTTCCGGTCCTACCCCCAACACAACCTCCTAAGTACGGAGCGCACCCCAGGCCCCAACATCACAACCGCATGTACGAGTCGTACCAACCCACACACAAGGACAGCACCGTACAACCAAATGGCCCATGTACACACCGTACACACGCTCAAAACGCACGTACGCAACCAGGCCAAAACTAAACAACACAAGAATACACCATACGAATGGCACAAAGCCACTAAACATGGCCAACAAACACTACAAAAACACCTTCACTGACCTGCAACTGCCAAAGACAAACAGAGGCCCAAAACACCACCACTACTTATAACACACCCACCCAAACTTCAAACACTGCCACACCCACCCATGGACCAATAAAAAGGGCCCACACACACAAACCATGAGCCTTTGCAACAGACTCACTGCTGCCAGACACCACAGAACCATACTACAAGCTACACCACACCTTACACTTGCACACCTTCACACAACCACCTTCACAAACACCCCCTCATCACATTCACACACACACACCCACAACCATCCACACACCCCCCCCAACATCCACACACCCCCCCCACCATCCCCACCCACACCCCTCACCATGCCCACTACCAAGAATCCAAAGTTCAGTAACCGAGAGTTGGAGGTCCTTGTTGATCAAATCCTCAGAGTCGAGCCACAGATCTTTGGAACATTGGTCAGAAACACCAGCCTGGCAGCAAAAACAGCCATGTGGCAGACCATCGTCGATGCTGTGAATGCTGTTGCGGACACCAGAAGGACCAGGCAGGAATGCCAGAACAGGTGGTACGATCTGCGGAGGAGGGTCCGAGCCAAGAGGCAGGAGGAACACGACCAGGCCAACGCCACCGGAGGAGGGCCCTCCCACAGACCCGTACACTACCATCCCTGGGAGGAGAGGGTGATGGCCATACTGCCGGTGGAGGCAGTCGAAGGATTAGAAGGACTCCGAGACCCGGGTGAGTACACAAACAACGCACCTCACATGGGGGGAACGGCATCCACAACCAAAATCACTAACAGGCACGCAACCACCACAAGCCATCGCATGACTCAACCACACTCCATGAGCACGCACATGCCACTGCTGCCACCATGCCCCATGCACCCAGCTGGACAATGTCAAGTCACAGGCCACAGAAGACAACAACACATGACACGGTAACCCGGATGGCGGGAGGCTGGGCCCCAAAAATCACATAGTGCGACTCCGAAGCAGACAACAATGCACTCTGCCCATATGGCCTAGGTCACAGCCAGACAAACAGTGTGTCCCAACACAGGAATGACTTGCCAGCAAATGGCGGACGCCTTGCATCAACACATGGGGGTGAAGGCACTGTTTTGCACATGACAGCAGCTAATGAACAGCCAACATTGTGAAAGAGTGGCAGCACACACCACCACAGCAGCAGCGCACAGACACACATCACACCCAATGGGTGCCTGGAGATCAGAAACAAACTCACATCAACAAGCCAAGGGCCACTCAAAGATCTGCTAACAGTGTGTGCCCAGGAAGCTGGGCTGAGGTGACAGAGGGTGACACACAGAGGGAGGGAGAGGGGGACAGAGAGGGAGGGAGAGGGGGACAGAGAGGGAGGGAGACACAGGGAGACGGACAGAGGGAGGAGGCTGACACACAGAGGGAGGGAGAGGGGGACACAGAGGGAGGGAGAGGGGGACAGAGAGGGAGGGAGAGGGGGACAGAGAGGGAGGGAGACACAGGGAGACGGACAGAGGGAGGAGGCTGACACACGGAGGGAGGGAGAGGGGGACAGAGAGGGAGCGAGACACAGGGAGAGCAAATCAGCCGTGTGGCGTGTGCGAATGTCTGCTCGTCAGCAGGTAGACTGCGTGCATGTAGACAAGGGTGGCCAGTCCCAGAACCCCCCCTCTTCACCATGGCAAACCACAGGGCCATGTCACAACCTGTTCACGAGCACAACGACAGCTACCTGGATCATATAAGTGTGTGGATCCACTCCACGTGCACATGTACAGTGCTACACGGAAGGCGCCAATGCATGGCTCGCAACACCTGCCCACTCCACTGCTGACTGCAGTCACACTTGACGCAGCAAGTAAGACTGTGCCACACATAGTTAAAGGGGCCAAAGTGGTGCCCAAGGGACACACCCATGCACAAGTGCACTGTGAGTGGAATGCAAGACAGATCCTAATTCCAAGAGGAAATGTGCCAACTTTGAAACTGATGAAACATGGATGTTGCATGGACCAAAATTAACATTGTCTCTCTCACACACAGGTCAACGTCGTGGTGCACCCCCCAACACAGGGGGGGAAGACTCACAGGACCTGGATCTGCAGGAGCCCGATCCCACCGGCAGCGACCACTCTCACCACTCTGTGGACGACCCCGACCGACCTGGCCCCTCTGGTGTCCAACCACCTGCAGCACCTGCGTCAGGTACAACTGTGCCAACCACCACCCCCACTCCTGCCACATCCCAGGAGACACCCAGGATCCCTGCCCCAACACCACAATGCAGCCAGGCTGGCCAGGAGGGACACGGTGTCCCGGGCACCCAGGAGGAGGCAGGCGACAACGCCAATGCCACCCCTCAGGGGTCCCGGAGACCCGATGTGCCCACAAGGGCAGGCCAGGCGCAAGTGGGCAGGGGTGGTGGGAGTGGAGGACGGCGGAGGCGCGAGCCTGACCAGTTGGCTGGGGATCCGGTATTTTCCCATGTCCGTAACATCCTGGACTCATACCGGCAGGACACCACGGGCATGGCCCAGGTTGTGTCCACCCTCAATGAGATCAAGGGGAGCCTCGATGAGATAAAGACCCAGCAGGCCCAGCAACATGCGGAGCTACATGCCTGTCTACTGGTACACCAACAGAGGATGGAGGACAGACAGGCTGAGCAAGTGACGGCATTCCAGGGGATTCACGCTACACTCCGTCGGATGGCCGACAACATGGCCGACCCTCCCTGTGCCAGAAGGCGTAGAACATCACCACCCACAGGGAGGGATCAGGAGGAGGAGGAGGAAACATCCGACGGAGCATCCCAGATGTCGTCACGGCCTGCTGCTGAGGTTCTCCGCAGGAGGGCGGGTCGTCCACGGAAAGGACCGTGAGGGTCGGCGCTACATCACCATCTCCCAGGACACCTGGCCTGGCACCTGGCCCACTGGAGCAACAGCATCACAGCATCAAGAGACATTCTCTGCCACATGGCCCTGCTGGTCACTGGCTGACCAATGTTGACAAAGACTGTGGCATGGACTCTGAGGATTTCCAATGGCAAGGACACCAACTCCCCTACTGAACTTTGGATTCCAAAATCCCGGAAAGACCCTCACTTTGTCCCCCCCCCCCCCAATAATAAATCACACTATGAAGAGTGGATGCCTGCTGGTAGCATTATTACCTAACATGTGTCTTGTAAAGTCAAAACATGCCTGAGTCATCTTTTGTCTTCAACCACCCACACCCTGGGGCCTGAGTCTGGCACAGGACACATGGGTCACAGTGTATTAGGCAAGACAGACATGGAGCACCATACACACCCGTGATGGGCCCAACCAGCTGAGGGGGTTACCGAACAACCGTGCTGACACACACATTGAGTACAGCAACAGTCATGCGCAGAGGTCAGGGATCCAGTCCAGTGTCCTGGGGGGCACCCAGGTATGTGTAGACAGGTGGCAGAACCATGTCCTGCAAGCTTGAGTCCGGTGGATGCAGAGAATGGGGGCCTGGCCAACGTTGGATGCATGGGGATGGCACATGTCACAATACCCACACAGTCATGGACATCATGCCCAATACACAGTCTCAGCCCACACACACAGCTTGCATCTTGCCACTCGACACATTGACACATAGCCACAATCAGGGAATACCATGCCAGACAAGCAGGATGCACCGTGGCAACACACCAGCATTGACTGAGAAGAGGCACCTTGGAGGCATAGGGACACCTTTATTAGTCATGTATTTGGGATTGCAGAGGCAACTCGAAGTACACATGAACACATCATGTGGAGTAACATGTGGGTCCAACACTGGCACCCCCCTTCAGCAGCACACATGCGTGTTCGCCATGGAACTGGCACACAAGCGTCGGCTAACAGCTAAATACCTACAGCTGCACACGGAGAGCCTGCCATACACCATAGATCCGCTGATGTCGAAGTCCCACACCATGTCAAGCCAAAGCTAACCGTATGTGTCCGAGGGCAGTGTCACACACATTGATGCCATCATCACAATCCCCTATCCCATCACTGATGACAGTCAACCAGGCAGACCATCTATTCAGGTGTACACAGCTGCATGTCGTGTCCCATGGGGATGCGACATGGCTGCAGAGGAACCAAACATCGACAGGGGCAGTGTGCATACATCGTGAACAACTGCCACACCCAATACACCCCAGATGCATCCCTTACCCCATGGAGACTTCCAAACGTGTCCGTGCCTGTAACGCTGAGTCAGCCCACGATGTCATGTCCATGAGGAATAGCAGTGCCACAACAATGCAACCAGCAGACGGCATGCGCAGGTACCTGGGGATGAGAGACACACAAGAAGTCAGCCACAAAAAGCACAGCCACTTGCATGTGCATTTACTCGACACATGTATGGATGACAACATGCTAGGTCACAATTATGACTGGGGAAGTACAACCATCACTGGCACCATCACTCCAGTGACACACCCACACACACCTCTGACTCACGTGCCATACATGCAGGTGGAGACACACATCACAACGCATGCCACACGGGGCCAAATGCGTGCACACTCAGACACTGGTACTCACCACTAAGCAAAGAAGTCGCGTATGAGCCGAGTCCGGATGTCCTCTTGCGGCTCCACATCCTCCACATCACTAGCCCCATTGCCAAGCCCTTCGTCCTCCACGGGTGGATGGTCCTCGTCATGTTGATCCAGGATGAGTGGCACAGCTCTTTCAACTGCCATGTTGTGCAGCATGCAGCAGACCATGAAGATCTTGCAGACCTTCGCCGGGGCATATGGGAGTGCGCCGCCGGTCTTGTGGAGGCACCTGAATCGGCTCTTCAGCATGCCAAACGTCCTCTCTATCACTCGCCTTGTCCGGCCATGGGCGGTGTTGTAGCGGAGCTGGGCCGGCGTGATGGGGTTGCGGAGAGGTGTGAGCAGCCAAGGCATGTTGGGATAGCCAGCGTCCCCTACATGTATGTTATGTTATGTTAATAACTTTTATTAGGCGCACAGCTGCCCCAGCAAAGGGGCGTCCTGGCGCCTGATCAGGTACACAACACAACAGGTCAAGGCTAAGAAAGAGAAAGATCAAATAGCAGAGGCAAACAGATGTGTTTTAATGGCGCGTCTAAAAAGAGTCAAGCTATTTAGGGCGCGAATGTGTAAAGGAAGGGAATTCCATAGATCAGCCGCCAGGACACGAAAAGAGCGACCTCCCATCCTACTTAGCCTGAACCTAGGCTTGGTCGCCAGATGGTAAGATTCAGACCTGAGAGACCGCGTGGGGATGTATGGAGAAATAAGGCCCGCCAAAGCAGGGGGAGAGGAAAGCTTCAGGATCTTGAATGTCAGACAGAGAGCCTTAAATTTGATTCGCTGTCTGACCGGAAGCCAGTGCAGGGAGGTCAGAACAGCAGAGACAGAGCCTCGACTTGGAAGGCCAACAATGGCCCGTGCAGCAGCGTTCTGCACCCTCTGAAGCCTAGTCGCCTCAGCCTGGTTGACTCCAAGTAGCAAGGCACTCCCGTAATCCAGCCGGGAAAGAATAGAGGCCTGAACCACCAGTTGCCGAGTGGGGGGGTCAAAGAATTTGAGGACTGGCCTCAGCCCTCGCAGAATACCAAAACAGGTAGCTGCTATCTTCTTTGTATGGCTGGTATAAGAAAGATTGGAATCCAGCCAAACCCAATCTGGGAAGCACATGGTCATCGTTAGAAGTGGTGAAGCGGTCGTGCTGGTAGGCTATACAGAATACAGGACAGACAGACTGTACCCACCAACAACACATGCCCGTTCGTTGCGCAGCTGCATCATCATATCAGGCATCCCGCTACGCCTCATGATGTAGGCATCGTGTGCTGATCCTGGAAAACGAGCACAGACATGTGAAATCACCATGTTGGACTGACACACCACAAGGGCATTGATGGAGTGGTAGTGCTTCCGATTGCGGTACGCCACCTCCCGTGCGTGTGGTGGTACCAAAGCTACATGTGTACCATCTATGGACCCAATGACATGGGGCATCCCTCCCAGGGCATAGATTCCACGCTTGACCTCAGTCATCTGTTCAGGGGTTGGGAACTTGATGAAGTCATCCAGGTGAATCAACATGGCCTCTAAGAAATCATGCAGCACACCGCTGAACGTGCTCTGGGACATGCCACCAACATGAGCTATGGTATTTTGAAAGGTACCCGTGGCAAGAAAATGTAGGGCAGCCATTACCTTCAGCTGGGGTGTCAGTGCCGTGGGATACCTGTGCTGCAGTTGCAGGTGTGGTGCCAGTCTCGCCGTCAACTCCAGAATCAACGGTTGGGTGAAGCGGTAGAGCCGGATGCTGTCATTCTCCTGCATGGCAGCCAAGTCTGGAATTCTTCGGGCAAGAGGCGGCGCTCTGCAGTAATTTGGAAGTGACAAGGAAGAGTGAGTGCACTACGACAACAACTCATGTGTACTGAGCACATGTTAATCTGTCAATACACACATGCTACATAGGGAGTCAGGTATGTGCTACATGGCCAGGACACGTATGGATGCAAGGTGACACTCCTTCCAAGACCCAGCTACACACGGAGATTGAGAACCTCCCCATGCCACGCCATGGGAATAGCTGTGTCCCAGTGCAAGTGAACAGCCAGACGCAACACAGGAGTGACATACGCCCACACATCAGCAGCAGTAGGATGCCGATTGCAGAGATTGGTAGCGGAACATTGGAGCCACAGGTCACATGACATTACACTAGGACAGCCCACACACCTTGCCATGAAGGTGCACATGTCATGACTCACCACACATACCTTGTGAGGATGCTGACATGTCCTTGTCACGCTACTCCGTGTCCCATGCATACATGTGCACCTCACATCCGATACCACATGTGGCATGGTGTGCGGAACAGTGTGCAATGACAATCTACACACAGACACATGTTGGTTGCTGCAACGGCTGCAGCTTTTGAGGGTGCTCCAACATCAACCTGATGGGAAGCCCCCACACATACATGACATAGTCACATTGTGCACCGTGGGTAGTGACAAGTCAGGTGTCATAACCCCTGTACCGGGCATCAGGGGACACTTCCGTGTGTTGGTGTCCGTGCCATGCCAGTGACGCTCACCCCAAGTGCGCAGTACGACATGCACACATGTCAAAGGAGTCAAGGGCATGCCTGGCACACATCGCACCATCACACAGTACATCTGTACACATCTCATCATACATCTGGTGCCTTCTCGACTCAGGAGTAATGTTCCACATCACAGGCCATCACACCTGTGCCCCACACATGTAGTGATGCACAGACGATGCCTCGATGTCAATTAATGGACAAGTATGTCCATCCATGGACAAGTATGTCCGCCCTATCCCTACCTGTGTGCCGCCTGTCACCACTGTGATGTGTGAAAAACGCTGTACTGCTGCCAAGAGGGCCTGTGTACGTTCCCATATCACTATGGGAGTGCTGCCGTATGTGTACCCATCGTGATGGCGAGCGTACAGGCATGTGTACGGCCCGTACCACTACGAGTACGCATACGCGAGGCCACCCATAGTGGTACGGGCCGTACACACGCATGTACGCTCCCTATCACTACGAGTACGCATACGTGAGGACACCCATAGTGATAGGGAGCGTACATGCTTGTGTACGGCCCGTACCACTATGGGTGGCCTCGCGTATGCGTACTCGTAGTGGTACGGGCCGTACACACGCCTGTACGCTCCCTATCAGTATGGGTGGCCTCGCGTATGCGTACTCGTAGTGGTACGGGCCGTACACACGCCTGTACGCTCCCTATCAGTATGGGTGGCCTTGCGTATGCGTACTCGTAGTGGTACGGGCCGTACACACGCCTGTACGCTCCCTATCACTACGACTACGCATACGTGAGGACACCCATAGTGATAGGGAGCGTACAGGCGTGTGTACGGCCCGTACCACTATGGGTGGCCTTGCGTATGCGTACTCGTAGTGGTACGGGCCGTACACACGCCTGTACGCTCCCTATCAGTATGGGTGGCCTCGCGTATGCGTACTCGTAGTGGTACGGGCCGTACACATGCCTGTACGCTCCCTATCAGTATGGGTGGCCTCGCGTATGCGTACTCGTAGTGGTACGGGCCGTACACACGCCTGTACGCTCCCTATCACTACGAGTACGCATACGTGAGGACACCCATAGTGATAGGGAGCGTACAGGCGTGTGTACGGCCCGTACCACTATGTGTGTCCTCGCGTATGCGTACTCGTAGTGATAGGGAGCGTACAGACGTGTGTACGGCCCGTACCACTACGAGTACGCATACGCGAGGCCACCCATAGTGATAGTGAACGTAGTCACGCGTGTACGGGCCGTTGCAATGCATTTGGGGTGCCCTAGGGCCCCGGAACGCACCGTACCTGTGTGTGAAGCTCCAAATTACATAGGGGACACATGAGGGACAAGTATTAAGGCCTACATGCATGCTGGTTGTCATGGAGACCAAGTTCAAAATTCGAATTTCTTCTGGAAGGTGAACAACAGAAGTCAGTTGGAATTAAAATACTTTGTTGCAATGTGTTTGTGGAGCTGACATCATGCAGGAGAATGAAACCGATAGAGTACACACAGACTGCTAGGTTTGAAGGGATTGGTGGAAACATAGGATGCAAATGTGAGTGACCAATCACTCTGTACTCCTGTGCATGAGACAGGGCAGAAAGGCACATATAAGGCAGCCAGGTCCCATGAGGGAGTACTTGCCTGCACATCTTTGAATTCGTCGACCCAGCTGCTGCTACTGATTCCCTGGAACCATGTCAAGGGCTGTGGAGAGGTCACAGCCATTCACCCTGGAGGAGAACATGGCATTGCTGGATGTGATCCTCCCACAGTACCCCATGCTGTATGGGCGACCAGGGTATCAGGTGAGTGCATAGGCCACTGGCACAGACTGTCCCTATGTTGTGACTGTGACTTCTGGCATTGTGTCCTGGTGTGACACACATGCCATGTACTGTTGGGGGGGTCCCAGGGGGGGGATGCCTGATGTCTCCCAGCAGTGCCCTGAGACAGGAGGGGTGGGTGTGGAGTCCTCACAGCAGTGCCCTGAGACAGGAGGGGTGTGTGCCTATCACTAACAGCAGTGCCCTGAGACAGGAGGGGTGGGTACAGAGTGCTCCCAGCAGTGCCCTGAGACAGGAGGGGTGTGTGCCTATCACTAACAGCAGTGCCCTGAGACAGGAGGGGTGGGTGTGGAGTCCTCACAGCAGTGCCCTGAGACAGGAGGGGTGTGTGCCTATCACTAACAGCAGTGCCCTGAGACAGGAGGGGTGGGTACAGAGTGCTCCCAGCAGTGCCCTGAGACAGGAGGGGTGTGTGCCTATCACTAACAGCAGTGCCCTGAGACAGGAGGGGTGGGTGTGATGCACAGTGTGAGCCTTGATCATTGATTGTGACATTGCCATCATTCCACCTGTGTATCCACTATGGCACGTACTGCTTTTTCCCTCACCAGAGGATCATGTCCCTATGACAAAGGTGCAATGCGTTGGCTGCATGACATGCCTTGTTGTTACCAGCTAATTTGTTCTCATATGTCTCTCTGTGACATGTGGCTGGTGTATTGATGTGGTGTCACTTGTTCTTCCTCACAGGTAGGCGCCACTGCCAAGGAGCAGATCTGGGTGACCGCCGTCAGTGCCGTGAGGGGTGTGGATGGTCGGAGGCGGAGCCTGTCCCAGGTGAGGAAACGCTGGCAGGATATCCGGTGCTGGACGCGGAGGATTGCACGGGTCCTGCTGGGGGACTCACCTGAGAGCCACAAGAACCGCGGCCGCCGCCGTCTGAGCCACCTCCACAGGCGTGTGCTGCCGGTGGTCTTTCCAGACTTGGAGAGGCGCTTACAGGCGAAGCAGCAGCCGGAAGGGGGTAGGTACATGTGTGTTTGTTGTGTGTCACCGGCATTTGTAAGGGCACAGTAGCATGAATTCACTGCCAGGGTTTAAAGGTGCTGTGCAGATCCAGTTTGCCCCAGTATAGCGCTGCGCCCCTGCCACCCTTCCCCTCCTTGCAATGTGTTCCCTGGTCTGTGTGTAGTCACTCCTTCACAAGGTAATGTAGGCTGGCGCTTTGTCCACGAGAACTATGCCTGTAGCATCATGTGTGGGGGTGGTGTGTAACAGGTTTTGGGACCTTGGCTGTGCCCTGTCAAGTTCACTGCATGTGGGTTCCATGTCAGTTGGCACTGATGCTGACTCCAGACATGGGAGTTGGTCTCTCATGTGTCATGCCTTACAGCGCGCATGTCCTATGTAGTGGCCTGTGACATGATGTGCATGAGTGTGCGATACGCATGGTGCAGGGATGGTGGCGTGTGTTGCAGTCATTACCATTCAGGAGCATGGAGTTGCGTGGCCACTACTGTCCCCTGGGGCACCTTTTCATCAGTGTTGTATGTGTCATCATAAACGTGGACACTCTCAGTGTCTACAGCGTAGGTTGTGCTCTGTGCCATTGTCCCCTGGCACCATGTATATAGACGTGCTATTTTGTACAGGTGTCCACTGTGCAGCCTGACCTGAATGTCCTTCTTCATACTCACAGTTGCTAGTGCCTGTGTGTCTTGTTATACTCATCTGAGGATGGGCACTGGTACCTCATTATTTGTACAGGCGCACCTTGGCTGTTTGGCGTCCAATCTTGCATTTTGCCTGCCCCTGTGTTTATCACCCAGACTATGAGATGTTGGTGCCACCTGTGTCTCAACTATTTGCCTCGTGTAGGGGGTGGTTGGGGCGGGCAAAGCCTATATGTCAAATCCAGATTTCTACTTGCTGGGTCTGGGCAGTGTGTGATGTTTGTCTGGACACACACGCAAGGTGCAGTGACCGAGTCATGTTGGGCATGTTTTCAGCATTACCTATGCAGCATGTGTCTCAAGTTCATGGATATGGTCCCTGGTCATCGGTATTTTCGCCAACGCTGTGTGGTGCAGATGCAGTGCTGGATTGTCCCCAGGGCCTGGGTGCTATGTCAGACTCCGTTTCCTGTCTTTAGCTATTGTCTCATGCTCTCCATGGTATTTCAGTGGCATGGTGGCTCAACCAACTGTGTGTTTCATGCCCTACATCGGTACCTTGTTTAGTAGATGTTAGGGATCTTCCTTTTCAGGCTATGCAATGTTACCTATGTAGATTGGACTCATGTGACAGATGTGTACAGGTGTCTGATTAATTTCTGTCTCTCCACCCTGCCCACAGCATCGTCGGGGGACACAGAGGGAGACATGGACACAGACAAGGCGGAGGGACCGAGCACCAGTGCCAGCTGTGACATCGGGGCTGGCACATCGAGTGGGACAGAGGCGGAGGATAGTGCGGCCGAGGACCTGTTGACTGGCACGTCAGAATACGAAGCTGACAGGTCCGAGGAGGATGTCTCCGAGTGGGCGGTGGCTGCACCAGCAGCTGACAGCGGAACAACACCTCGCACCGCCCCCTCAGTTCCCATCAGCCGCCTCCCACTTGCTCGTGTCCCTTCCCAGCGTGCCCGGTCACCGCATGTCTCCTTCATGCCAGGCATCGCACCCCCTGCCCCTGTCTCCACTGCTGCCGCCAATGCTGAGTCTGTGGACATCCAGCGGCAACTGCAGGTTGGTCAGGCTGTGATCCTTAATGTCCTCCATGCCCACGGCCAAACCCTCACCAACATCGAGGCATACTTGGAGGGCATTCATTCATCGCAGGCTGACCAACGCAACTTGCTGAGGTCAATAGACTCCACACTGACTGCAGCAGTGGGTCTCCTGCAGCGCGACCTCCCCCCACCTACCCCTGCCCCATCCACACTTCCCACTCCTATGCCTGTCCCACGTACACCCAGACGTTGGCATGCACCCACATCAACAGACACAGGCACCACACCAGCAGGGAAGGTCCACCGCACTCCTCCTGACACGCACACACAGGGTGAGGTAGGCACACCCACTGGGTCGGGGGGCAAACGTGTGACACGCAGCCATAGTGGGAGTCCGCATTCCACCCAGTCCACTCCCTCCAAATCCTCTCCCCTCAGCTCTCCTGGCCACATCTCCCCCAAGGACTCCTTCATGGCCGCTCTGTCCCTAAGCCCCACAGTGACACCACTACGCAAGCGGTCAAGGAAGTCCTCGGTCAGGGTGGTTGATTCTCCCCCCCTGTCTACACCCTCCCCCGGTGACACTGCGACCCATCCCTCTGCCCCCCCCCTCCTTGGGGCCTGTGGATCCTTCGGGTGCAGGGGAATTTGGAGGACCTTGCAAAGGTGTGTAGTGCCATCCTGGCCTCCGCCTTTGGCCCTGCCCCACCCCCTGTGGTGGAGTCCTCCATCCCTGCACCCACAACGCCTCCCCTTTGCCCTGATGTCCCTGCGGTGCCTGTTGCTTCCCCCCCCCATGATGCCCTCACCCCTGTGGAAGACGATGGCATGTAACTGTGCAGGCAAGGTAGGGGACACGCATCCCACTGTGTCCCCCATCCAGCTGAGACTCATTGACTGCCCTATGGGCTTTGTGAATATTGAACTGCCTGCGATCCACGGACATTGTGCTCATGCTGAATAAAGCTTAATTTTTTTTCATTATAACACTACTGCTATGCTGGTATTGGTGTTGGTGGGGCTGCTACATGGTTTTGGGTGGTGTTTATGTGTTGGATATGTAGTAGTGTGCTGCTCATTGGGGGGACCCTGGGATCTGTGTGCCATCACAAGGTGTTAGCTAACTTTCTTTGTTCATGTAAGCAGTTACTGCATGGTGCAATTGTCCCAGGGTGTATTCCTTCCTCTGTGTACCCTGATATCTTCCCTGCAGGGTGTTCCCAATGTTTAGCGCAGAGCTGTGTCTACATGAGCTGTGTGTGTGACGGAGCCCTTCTACTTTGGCCATGCATGCAGGGCCATGTCTCCACCTGCAACATTCGTGGCATCCTTGGTGATCACTGTACTTGTGTGTGGAGTCTGTTGACATGAGTTCATGGGGACATGTTCCCTTGTAGGCAGTATGCATGTGGGTACTTCCAGCCTCACACACATGTGTTGCACCCCTCCTGTCTCAGGGCACTGCTGGGAGCACTCTGTACCCACCCCTCCTGTCTCAGGGCACTGCTGTGAGGACTCCACACCCACCCCTCCTGTCTCAGGGCACTGCTGGGAGTGATAGGCACACACCCCTTCTGTCTCAGGGCACTGCTGGTAGTGATAGGCACCCACCCCTCCTGTCTCAGGGCACTGCTGGGAGGACTCCACACCCACCCCTCCTGTCTCAGGGCACTGCTGGGAGGACTCTGCACACACACCTCCTATTTCTGGATATGTACGCTTGGAACATACACGGTGGGGGTACGCTCCATGCATTCGAGGTGAGGGTACGAGTCTACTTACACTGGTGTGGTGGGGGTACGGTCCGTACGTCCGCGGGTGAGGGTACGAGTCGTACTTACACTGTTGGGGTGGGGGTAGGCTCCATGCATACGCGGGTGAGGGTACGAGTCGTACTTACACTGGTGTGGTGGGGGTACGGTCCGTACGTCCGCGGGTGAGGGTACGAGTCGTACTTACAATGTTGGGGTGGGGGTACGCTCCATGCATACGCGGGTGAGGGTACGAGTCGTACTTACACTGTTGGGGTGGGGGTACGCTCCATGCATACGCGGGTGAGGGTACGAGTCGTACTTACACTGGTGTGGTGGGGGTGCGGTCCGTACGCCCGCGGGTGAGGGTACGAGTCGTACTTACACTGTTGGGGTGGGGGTAGGCTCCATGCATATGCGGGTGAGGGTACGAGTCGTACTTACACTGGTGTGGTGGGGGTGCGGTCCGTACGTCCGCGGGTGAGGGTACGAGTCGTACTTACACTGGTGTGGTGGGGGTACGGTCCGTACGTCCGCGGGTGAGGGTACGAGTCGTACTTACAATGTTGGGGTGGGGGTACACTCCATGCATACGCGGGTGAGGGTACGAGTCGTACTTACACTGGTGTGGTGGGGGTGCGGTCCGTACGTCCGCGGGTGAGGGTACGAGTCGTACTTACACTGTTGGGGTGGGGGTACGCTCCATGCATACGTGGGTGAGGGTACGAGTCGTACTTACACTGTTGGGGTGGGGGTACGCTCCCTGCATACGCGGGTGAGGGTACGAGTCATACTTACACTGGTGAGGTGGGGGAGCGGTCCGTACGTCCGCGGGTGAGGGTACGAGTCGTACTTACACTGGTGGGGTGGGTGTATGCTCCATACGTACGCGGGTGGGGGTAGGGTCCGTACATCTCCGTCCCCACGCTATGTGATGCTTGTGCGGGCCGTACCCAGGCCTTTGCCACGTGGGTACGATCCGTCCCGCCATTGTTGGGGTGACGTGGGTGTGGGCGTGGTACGTCTCGTACCCACGCTCTTCAGGCGTGGGTACGGGACGTACCGGTCTGGTTGTGTTGCCGGTTCGCGTGGTGACGGACTTCCGTTGTGGCGGTCGCTGGCTTAGCTGGACACGCCCCCACTCCCTCGTAGTGACCAGGGCATGGGTGTCAGGTATGTCCTGGGCATGTGTGGTGTGTGACTTTGGTGGGGGTTTTGTGGCCTGCCCTGGTCCTGCCACCCCCACCCCACCCCACTTTCCCCCCTCCCTTAGTTGTTCTGACCTTCTGCGGCGTCTGCGTCGGAACCTGTAGAGGAGGTGGACTGCTATGAGGGCCGGGATGACACGTAGGTTCGGGTCCATGTCTGTCCGTCGCGTACGGGTCCTCCTTGTTTGCGTCGTCCTGTGTGTCCGTCGCGTACTGGTACTCCTTGATCGCGTCGTCCTGTCGCGTACTGGTCCTCCTTGTTCGCGTTGTCCTGTCTGTCCGTCGCGTACTGGTGGTCCTTGTTCGCGTCGTCCTGATTTCCCGGCAGTTTTTGGCAGCCGGAAAATATTCACAGTCCGGGATGACGTCGGTGCGAATCGTGATTCCTGGTTCGTGAATGGCAGGCTGCGAGCGTCCCGACGTCAGGTCGGCCCTTTCCCGGATCGCATTGGTAGGTTTATTTTGTTCGGTCGGGCTTTTTTACGAATCGTACGGAAATGGTGTTCCGTGCGAATCGTAATTCCTTGTTTGTAAATTTTGACGACCGGGTACGCGTCGGACGGAGAATATGCTCCGTCCGACGGTTCGTACCCGGTTTTTACCGGATCGTGATCGGCACCTTAATGTGGTGTGTAGGAACTACATTTGCTGCACACATTAAAATGTTATAAGAAGTTAAAATAACTGAAGTAAACTAAATATTAAAAATGGCTGATTCAGCATTCATCATTGGATGGGCATTGTGGGGTAGAGAGTGGACATGTAACTCAGAGGCTTGATTTAAAATGTGGGAGATTATGCGGCTGTTTGAAAACCGAGGAGTATATTGTGAACACCACTCTCTTCTGTCGAAAGATAACACTTGTAAAACCAGGGAATCCTGTGAAACAGTTCTGCAATCTCAAGCTTCAGGATGTCCATTCTGTACAACTTGAGCTTGAATGAATGAATGAAGGAATTTGTAAAGCCCTGGAATCACCCCCTAAGGGGTATCTCCCCGCAATAGGGGCAGATATGCAAGGCCAGGAAAATCAGTTACTGAAGAGTTATGTTTCAGGAGTTTCCTGAAAAGGAGGAAATCCGAGCACTATCGTAGATAGAAGCTTACCTTTGCTGTGGGGACTGAGCCTGTAGAGAGATATCTCTGCTGTCCAAAGCCAGATCCTGAGGTTTGTGAAATTTGTTGTGCACTTTTGGCCCCCTTGCAGGTAAGAGCAGGGGGGTGGCGGCCAACAGACAACTTGTTGCGGGGGGTGAGTCTGGCGTCCGACAGACGACTCGTTCTCTGAGGGGGTGGTGGGATGGCGGTAGTCGACAGACACAACTTGCTCACCTCCACCGCCCTCAGAAACAGTGCCGCCCCTGGCAGACCGCACCCCCCACCTACGCCACTGACTGTAAGGATAGGAGTGAGAAGTTAAGGGGTTTGCTAGTGCATATTTGTGTTAAGCTATGACAGAGGCACCAAATTGTACCTTACAGGATCCCCCAAAGGGTTTTGGTACACAACTATCCATACATTTCGTTTACAAAGTTTTATTTTATTTTTTGAAGAACTTGTTGACTTTTTAACACGTTGAACATATGGATTTAAAGAAGAATAGTATCACGCTTATACTGTTTATTATTAAAAAAAACTCAAGCAAGTCAATCAATCATGAATTAAACACACATTTAAAAAAAAACTTGTGGTACACGACAGGGATGATCCACATTTAATGTTTCAGTGTTTCATTTGCCAAGTCAGAAGGAAAGAAAGGGATGTTTCAGTCTCACTGTTGCAGCAACTTTTGATGATCACTTAAGAAATAATCACCTCCAACTGTTAGAGCAGACGAGCCGTCTGATGTGAAAATGTAACACATACAGTGGTTAGAAGTAGAAATATTATCGGACTGATGATCGCCAAATAAAGGCCCACCTGCAGAGAGCGCATGTCTGCAACACAAACATTGATCCATTAATGCCACCTGAGTCAATGAAATTCACTGGAAATAACATAAAGAAAGAATCAAGTCAGAATGTGTTGAAATAAGCTGCCCACTCGATATAATACTTAAAAAAAAATCTTATTGTGGAATGATCTTTCTTTCTCAAAATACCACTATGAATGATTTCAAGCGATTGAAGCAGCGTTTGGATTCCATTTCCTCAAGGCCTTTTGGTGTATGTTTGGATTTTCAGTGAAAGAATCATAACAACACGGCTGAAAAGAAACACAAACGCTAAAAGGTGGGGATTTTTCTCCCAAAGAGGTGAGGTAGGGAACTGGATACTCGCTTTAGCAGTCTCTGGTCCCAGTTATTTTTATACAGTGCCTAATATTAGAGGCAAACTTGTTTCTGAGCACTTCCATGTTTTCCCCTGTAAGTGAATTGAGGCGTGTGGAGCAGCTGTGGCCCATGCAGGTAAGATTGGTGGTGGTGGGGGGATTTTGACAGAAGACGAGGGAAAATTAACGAATTATTTAATTTTCCCTCGTAGTCGTCTGTCGGATCCCCCCCACCCCCCAGCCGACCCCACTGCACTTACCTGCACGAGCTGCGGCTGGTGCGGTGACTAAGGGCCTGATTTAGAGATTGGCAGATGGACACTCCATCGCAACCATGACGCATATCCCATCCGCTTTAATGCAAGTGCTTTCGAATATAATGCCCTTAATGAGGCGAACAGAATATCCATCACAAAGGTTATGGGGGTGTAATATACACAGAAAAAAATGGTGCCTGCCAAATTAGCGTAGTACAAACAAAACAAAGTCAATTCTTGCTGTTTAAAAGGTGAGGGAAAAACCCTGAACCCTCATGGTGGGACCAGAAGGTCCGTAAGTAGATAATGTCAAATAATATGCACACGTATTCGTGTTTAATGAGAGTTCTTCGAAAGTAGGTAAGTAGAAGAAGGCAAGTGATGTCTCTTATGATCCTTTCTTTGTCTTTATCCATGAAAAACAACACAACGTCCAGCCAACTGGACTTTGGCTGGGTTTTGGGTTGTTTTTCATGAATATAGACAAAGAAAGGATCATAAGAGACATCACTTGCCTTCCTTCGATAAACTCTCATTAAACACGAATGCGTGTGCATAGGATTTTCCAGAATATCCATCAAGCCTGTGATGGGGTATCCGCCTGACAGGCGCTAAATCAGGCGCTGAGTGATTTTCCCAGGATCATGCAATTATTTAAAGTAGTGAAGCCTGAGTTAGAACATGTGCTTTCCTTCTTTCAAAGTAAGTCACATAGTCATTAGTTAACATATCAACAGCAAGGTCCACTTCAAAACACCTTCTGCAAAGAAGGACTTCATAGCGTGGTTCTGGCTCTCGCTTTTATGTAGGTTAAAACCCTACTTATTGGAATCAGACTTCGAACAACATCCTTGAATTGGAGTTCCATTTACATGTAGCTGAGGTAATGCAGTCACATTATTCCCTCCATGATGAGTTTTCATTGGATGGCACTCCAGGCCTACCTCATCATCAGAACCTGTTGCATCACCTACAAGGGAGAAGGAACCAGCGCACCCGCAGACCTGCTCAAAAGCACAAAACATCTCTGAAGGTCAACAACATCTCAGGAGGTCAACAAACAACATCTCAGGAGGTCAACAAACAACATCTCAGGAGGTCAAACAATGCAAAAACTCATTTGTTATCAATATGAGCTCCCCAAAACTAAAACCAAGACCTTCCCCCTGCTGCGACCCTCCTTCACACCGCACAGAATCTAGAACTGTTCACCAGGCCTCTCTCCAGTCCTTCTTGCATTTACTCAAGTGTTTGATGGGGCATATCATTCTGAGATATGCTGCTTCAGTCCAGATGGTGTCTACACTCTGTGCACCTGTTCATCCTCTTCTGCTTCTGAAGACATGCAAGTTCATGAGCTACGTAGCAGTACAATGCACAGGACTAGGGGACAAGGATGGTTTGCTTTGCATTTAAACCCTTAACAGAAAGATCCAGGCTGTGTAGTAACCACCAAGAAAACCATAGAAGAACTAGCGGTGAATCAAGTTGTGCAGAAACAACCAAGGCAAATAGAATATTTTCAATCTTCATTGCTGTGAGGAAAGAAGAGCTTGCACTGTAGTTGTGTAGTAAACGCATTCACTTATCAGCAATTTACTAGGATGTCAGATCCTATCCATCAGGTGATTACTTTGATTACTTAGTAGCAGTGTTGTATATGCTTTGATGGAAATTGTGATAAGTGTGAATACCTCAGTTAATCAGTATTTTACATTTGTCTGTGTGCATTCAGGTCTTTACCACCCACCAGTAATTGCCCAAATGGAGCACCCTGAGAGAAGTGAAGGTTAGGCAGAATGTGTTTACAACAGAAAGGGTTTTCTCACCCCGAAAACTGCCAATCCGGTTCCCTCTGCTTCACCGACAATGCTATCTTCAGACATCCTTTCTGACATCAAAGGCTGAAGACAGTTCATGAAATGAAAAACGGCCTAAATAAAGGGAATGGTTACAAAATAGTCCCATATCTTATGTGGGAGATCTCATTTGGCTCTAAGCAGAACTATGTAGATGTAGTTCTGTCTTTGAGGTGTAAATGTGGGAGCGGCAGGAAAACAGTGAATATCTACTACAAAGTAAGTCACGGAAAGGAAAATTAAGCTGGAGCACAGAAAACGGAATATAAATATAAAAGCAAACCAACAAAAGGGTAACTCAGCTGCAATTCCCAAAAGTTACACACACCTCTACACCAATAGTGCTGCAACCAAAACAGGTTGACATCTATTGCATCTGCTCCACATGACCATTCACGGGGACTGCAAGAGGAGCACACTAAAACCAATGAAAGTAATACGTAACACTACTAGCACAAAGACCTACAGCCAACCAAAAAAGTAAAAGAAAACACTATCAATTACTTACATAGAAGACACCCACTAAAATCAAGATGGAAAGTTTGTTCATATAGACCAATATTACTTTTAACTGTGGAGACAAACATTTTGGCACGAATACTGGAAAATCAGATTAAGTAAAATTATGGAACTACTAGTCCACCCAGATCAATCAGGATTTATCCCAAATAGAAGCAATAAGTTGAATCTGAAAAGATTATTTGGATGTGTGGCGTGTACCAGACACCCTCAAGCTATTTCGACCTGCTACGCTACGTTTTAGCTAAGATATTAAATAGCAAGCCTATCTTTTTTTGTTTGATAAATGTTTCACACAATATACCGTCATTTTCATTGTCAATAGCAAGATAGCTATTTCCTTTCACAGCTTGTTTGAGGATGGAACATTAACAGCAACCGACTGAAGACCACTTCTTCCTGCTGTCGCCTACGTCTCAAGTTAATGCTGTACACTGATGTGATATCTGCCTTGATAGCCACCATACACAGTTCTTCTCTATGATATGTTCTGATACCTGGGTCTTTATAGGATCTGATTACTGAGCCTATCTTTTACTTTCAAAATAATGATGGGAGTAGCAGACACTAACCCAGCAATAAGGCAAAAAAATCATGGTGACAAACATGTCAGCTCGATTATCATATTGATAAAGCAGGCGCACAGGGTGCAGACATTTCAAACATTTCTACGTACATCTAAAACCACATTGTCTGTATTAGAAGTAGAAATTGGAAAGTCTAAACATGAACCGTCACAGTGTTCACAACAACTTTAGCCGCGTAAAGCAAGGGGCCTACTTCCCAAGGCCATCACTTTGATAGTTAATGATTTATCCTGTACCACAAGGAAAAATCTCTGTTTTCATAATGTTGAACTGAAGGTAGATTGCAAACTTCCAGTGATCAAAGCACACTTCCATGGTTTATGAGGCCTGGTCATGTGAGTCGGATGAGATTTTAAGATTTAGAATTATTTGAGTGTCATCAGCATAGGTAAAACAGCTGAGATTAAAGGATATGAGCTCTGGCAGTGGACCAAGGTTGATATAGAACAGAATGGGGCAATGGCTGAGTCTAAGAAAACATCAGCTGTGGAAATAAATGGCGTAGAGGAGAAAAGGAGAAGTGATATGAAGAGGATTCTGTCAGTGAGGTAAAATGTAACCTATTTCAGCATTGTTCATTGAATTCCTAGATCAAGAACTCTTTGACTGACGGTGGAGTGGTAACCATGTTGCAAGTCAGTGAAAAAATCAGATAGAAGTAAATCCACCATTAGAGTCAACGGTTGTATAAAGTTACCCCATGTCACAATTAATTACGTCTCAGAGCCAGGACCAGGACGGAATTCATTTTGAAAATCTTCCAGTAGATTATTTTCTTCAATGAATGCGGACATGTCTTTGAATGTAAATCACATTTGTTCAGTAGTCAGCAAGATGTAAGGAGTCAGAAAGTTTTTTTAATGGGTTTGATGTATATCTTGTTTTGTTCTTTTGCTTGGATTCTAATCACTATGGAATGATAGATTAGGCCCCTGGAAAGAAGGTCGACATAGCTTTTCAAGAGTATGGTCTTGAAAATGTGAGCTGAGGTTTGGTCCACAGGTGATCCTGGATCAGCCACAAGCATTGTCATGTTGGGAAGTCTTCTGCTGCAAGAGTTTCGGAGAGGAGTAGTTTCAGCCATGATTTGGTTTGTGAGTTAGGTTGTGGGACAGGTAAGTTTCAAGGTCAGTTAATTTTTTTATGAAGTGATAAGCGAAAGAATCTCACAGTTCCACGCAGTGAGTCACATGATGTCGGTGACATCTCTCATTTGGAATCCGTTGATGATTTTGTGTTGTTTCTTTATTGGGCATGAAGCTGCTGAATGTGTGCCCTATCTTTTACAATTTGGGGTGGAGGCACATAATTTTTTTTCGACAACTAGTGGACAAGCAAGAATATCAAAGAAGGTGTTATTATAGTAAGTAATTGCATTTGACCTTTCTCACCAAGCAAATCATAGGAAGTGTTTGTAAAATGGGTTACAAAGTTCAAACAATCAAATGCATCTGCATACTTAATTGATAGTATTAACCCCTTAAGTGCAGCCTTTGGCCAATGGCCGATGGCCACACTCACTCTGCAGTGTGTCTGTCGTTCAGGAAGGTTAGAAAGACTCCTCTGGTGCTTTAAACCAGAGGATTTCCATTTTTTCTCCAGTGGCTCGGGCTGCTCAAGAAGAGCTTCCTGAACAGCCTGAGCTGTTTTTTGTTGTTGTTTGTAATGACCATTAGCACACAGGGTGTGCTGACGTCACAACATTACAAAACTGAGAGTAAAATGAGCTTTTACTAAATCAGTGCTCAGGGTCATATCTCAGCCCCCGAGCAGTGATTCTAAAGGAAGAGGCATTACTGGAAAGGAGAGAATCTCCCCTTTCCAATGGTACCTCTGCCCAGTGGATTCCTACATGCAGGTCTTTCTACCCCACTGGGGGAAGATATGGAAATTGCCCCTAATCTTCTCCCCCCCCCCCCCCCAGGTTAGAAAGCCCACTAGACACCAGGGATATTTTTTATATATAAATATATATAGGTGGGGGCTGCCAACAATGGCATGGCCATGTCCCTACCCCAATATACATGCAATGGTCTTTCTGCCCCCCGGGGGGAGGCAGATGGGGCAAATACTCCAATCTACCACCCTTTGAGAGCAGAAAGCCCACTAGACACCAGGCATTTTTTTATATATATGAAATTATTCAGGGGTGGGGGCTGCTCACCAGGGGATGGCCATGCCCCCTCCCCAATATACATGCTACAGTCAACAGAAATGTGAGGAAAATGTGTTTTTTTATTCAACGATTCAAGTTTGCAAGGAATTCTGGGTAAAAAAACTTGGTGTGAGCCATGCAAGTCACCTTACCCTGGATTTCCCAGGTGTCTAGTTTAAAAAATGAGCAAGTTTGCTTGGTTTTCCTAGGTGGCGGCTGAGATAGGGCCCAAAATCTACAGCTCCATATTGCATTTTGGGCTGTTTCCTGTCACGGGCACTAGGCCTACCCACACAAGTGTGGTACCATTTGTATTGGAAGACATGTGGGAGCATAGAATAGTTGAACATTTGTTATTACCTATAGGATTTTTCTGCATTGTGCCTTTCAAATGTTAGCCAGTGTGTAAGAAATAACAAATTGTAAAAAATCCCCTCAAAATCATATGCTAGTACTAATACCCACAAATTCAGAGATGTACAAATAACCACTACTCCTATACTTCATATCTTGGGCCCATTTCACTCTACATATTTCACCATATGAATTGGTTTATTCTCGCTACACATATAACAACCACTGTGCTGTGCAGTTCAGTTGTTGGCTCTGGATACCTTTGGTTCTTGGAGAACCTACATACCCTGTATATCCCCACAACCAAAAGGGTCTAGAAGATTTAATATTATACAGCTTTTGTACATCGGGCATCGTGACAAAACTTTACAGATGAAAACGGTGTTCCAAATGATTATATTGTCTACTTATTTTCAATATTTATTTATACAGTTAGTTTCTTTGGGAAAACATTGAGGGATATACACAGATGTCCCTTGCTGAATTCATAATTTTGTCTACTTTTCAGAAATCTAAAGCATTCCTGGATTGCCAATGAGTTTCACTCGGGTTTTCACCGCAAACTGGAAGTAGGTTGAGAGCACGAAAAATGAGCTATCTCTTTCAAAAATGCCAAAACTGTGGTAAAATAAATTGTTTTTTTATTGATCTCTGTATGTTCCTGAAAGTTGGGAAGATGGTGGCTTTAAGACAGCAAACCATTCGCTGCTGCCATTTTTATGAAAAATGACAGACACTTTTATCCAGAGAACTTTTTCCTATTTTCCCCCAAAAACCAAATGAAGCTAAATTTTGCATGTTTTCTCGGTCCCTTCCAGGGTAATTCACAAACTTTGCGTTTAAGCCCCAAGCACTCCAAAGTCAAAGTCAGGTCCGCACTGTAAATAGATTTCCAATGTCTTTTATCCAGACATTATATTTCATATTCTTTTTGACAGTTCCTTGGTGCAAGATTCTTAACTAAACATAACAGCTTCATACCACAGCTTCATGCCAACATGTGTTTCGTACATTTTTGTAAGACAGGACTTTATCGTCACGAGTATTAACACAAGATAGTTGGACATCGTAATCTCAATCAGGACTGTTTATATAGCACACCATGATATTAAAATTCCATCCACATGGTATATAAAAGTGGAAAAAAGGTAACAAACATCCAAAATCGGTCGGTCGAGTGCTCCAACCACACGTGTATCTTGGCGTTCCTTCAGAATCCTCTGAATTTTGCATGGATGCCTTATGTGGAAAAAAAAGTTATGCAGCCCAAAGCACAAACTACCCTAAAATAGCCAAAAAAAGACTTCAGAACTGGGGTGGGGGAAAGACCCAGAAGCTAGTGGGTTAATAATAATAACAATCATAATAATCCTCGTGATCATCATCAATCATCATCATCACAATCGTCATCATTATAAAAATAAAATAGTAATAGGTGACTTAAAGAGACACTCATTGAGTGCTGTGTGGCTTTTGCAGGAGTATAAAGTACTGTATAGATGCTACAATGCAAGACACATAAGTGTGTCATTTTTAATGAAAGATATACACTAAAGGACTGCCAAATACATTTGGTCTTATGGGTAAGAAACAAAACAATATTCAAAAAGGAAAGTAAGAACCCTTGTTCCCTGCATCATTCGGTGATTTAAGCCACAGGTGAGAAAAATCTCTCCTGCACCACCCGTATTTATTTCATAATACTTAAAGAGCAAGAAAATATGGGTGCCTGAGGATTAAATTGGGCCCGGTCAGCACACTACCAAGGTTCAGGAAATTGTACCCGATTGGCCTCTCTAGCCTAGAGGACATCTGGGATGCGGACGGTATAGTGCTCTTCAAACACCTAAGGAAGGAATATGATGTCAAGCAAGCAGCGGTTCAACTACCTGTGGCTACGAAACATACTGCAGGCTCGGATTCCCCCAGGGGAGGAGACCATGGAAGAGCCCCCTCTGGAAAGACGGTTGCTGGATGGACAAATGACCGCCAAGGCCATCTGTCTAACATAGAGCACTCTTATGATCAACAAACAGAGAGACCTAAGCAAACTCAGGACATGATGGCAGACAGATGTAGGAGACATAAAGGACAATGACAGGAGAGACGCCTTACAGTTCCCCCAAGAAGTGGCGATACATGCATATTTCCTCCTAATCCAAATCAAAAATTACATAGGATATATTGTACTAGAACACTACTACACAAAATAGGAAGGGCAGCTGATCACAGGTGCCTATGAGCCTGTGGCCAAGAGGGGTCTTCTTCCACATGATATGGGAATGCCCAATACTAAAGCCATTCTGGATGGGGGGGGTGAACCAGACTTGAAGACTCATTGCTCACACTAATAGAGGGACAAGCTACACTGGTGCTGCTGGGCGTCTGGAGAGACTTGGATGTGACATCACACCAGAAGATCCTGGTTAACCTAGGATTCTTCCTGGCAAAAAGGTACATCGTTAGGAAATGAGGGAGTGAGGACTGGCCACAACTGCAAGAATGGGCAAAGGAAGAGTAGAGGTGCAGAAATCTGGAAAAGCTGTTATACAAGGGAAGGGTATGCCACAAAAAATTTAGGAAAATATGGAATAGCTGGGATGCGTAGGGCTGCTAGATTAGGACCATGGGGTGCATAAGAGTCCACGGGGTGGTTGAAAGAATGATAAATCATACTCAGGATTGAAAGGAATCAATGTTGGCCGCACAAAGGCGAGAGCAGCAGATCACAGCCCAGAGATTCACATGATGAAACTGCAATAAGATTACTACTCAACACCGGGTCAGAGAGGGAGTATCAGGGGGAGTGGGTTTGACTGTGAATGTTTCAGTTGGTTCATGGGTACTTTGTTGGGGAAGAAATGTCTAGCTTTAATCAATGCTTCTCAGGTGATAACTGTGATAAGTCAGCACGCTAGATGTTTGATGCTGGCGCACGAGCTGGAAAAGTACGACCCCCGTGCTCACGCCGGATGGCGGAGCGTGTAAATAAATAAAGTGGGTGGGACCGTTTACGGCAGTCCGCGAGTAAGCAACGAGTGTGGTGTCCATTATTGCAATGACGTCACTCGCTGCGGGCCCACACTTAGATAGCCTCAGGGGGCTGAGATCGTAACACTGATGACGAGGACGGAGCGAACCACGCTCCAGGCCACATCGAGCTGGAGAGCAGTACCGGCAGCCCCGCAGAGTACTGTCTGGGGTGAATGCCGATCTGTTAGTGAAGCGCGTGTCATGTCTGACACCACGAGGCAGGCAGGCCTCGCACCCCAGCATGGAGGGAACACCTGGTAGCCACTCGCCAGGCACTGGTGAGTTGTCCATGGCCCCTGGTGCGCACACCTGGCCTCTTCTCGTAATCCCAGTCACGTGCCATGGACCGTGCTAGGACACGCAGACCGCGACAGGCCCACACTGTGCTGGTGTTACCCACCCAATCCATCAAGGATGCCTGCAACGGCGTAGCACCTTCGCTGGAGCCCACAAGGACAGAAACTCCCCTACAGCCATGGGAGATCAAGGGGATGCAGCACAACCCCCAGTAAGGGCCATAACGCAACACCTTCCGGCAGGCTTCTTGCCGCCATTCAGTGAATCCGCTGACCCAACCACGGTGTCGCCACGTTGGCAGGTCTGGCTAGTCCGCCTCCAGAATTACTTCATCACCACCAGGGAAACGGATGGCGCTGTCAAACAATCCCTGTTGCTCCACTATGCAGGTGAGGAGATCTACCTGCTTTTCAAACACCTCCCCAATACGGGCCTCCCCGACGACTACACGGCGGCAGTGGTGGCGCTCAATGCACATTTTGATCCCCAACTCAATTCGGACCTTGAGCACTTCAAATTGCAGCAAGCAAGACAAAGAGAAGGGGAATCAGTAGACTCTTTTCATGCGAGGCTGAGGGAGCTCGCCAGCACTCACCTTGCAGGCGACAGGGCAGCGGAGAAAATCAGGGCCCAACTGATCCTAGGAATCCGCAGCAAGGTTCTGCGGGTCCTCATACTGTGGCAGCTGAACATACCAATGGCTGACATATTAGTGATGGCACGGTCCCATGATCTCTCGGCTGCGCGTGCAGGGAAATGGCCAACGCGCTAATGCGCAACCCAGAGAAAGGTGTCACCATCAAGACAGAGCGGGCTGACGCCGTCAGGATACGAGAGAGGAGCAGTAAACAACGAGCCCGCCCACCTCCAACCCCGAAAGTGAGGTTCCGTGCGAGACGGAACGACACTTTTTGAGTGTTGTCGAATGTGGATGAGTTTGGTGTCTACGAACCGCAAATGACGAGTTTAGTGGGTGTACGCGTTTTCGCTACGCAACCATGTATGGTTCGTCTCATTTTTGGGTTTGTCCGTTTGAACCCTCGGGTTCCATTTTAGATGCGGCATCCATCTTGTCTCTTGCCCTCAAGTAGCCAGCGAACGGACTTTGTCCGCTCTGTGACCCTGGGATTCCCAAGCTTACACGAAGGACACGAGTTTCCTTGAGGGTGACTTTTATGATAGGGAAATGACACGGCAAAGGCAGATGGCCCCGCTCGAGGCTCATCTTACCGTGCTGGTCTATTGTTTCAGTCGTGCATGCATTGGGCACGAGGTCTTTGATCCTGTAATTAAGTTCCCGTTATTACTCCCAACACTCTTTTTCAATCTGTCGTGCATCCTTGTTTTTCTCTTTGCATCTGTTTCTGTCCCTTCTCTTAATGTGTTTACAGTCAGAATGGAATGTGTTTAACTGTGGGGATGATATGTTTTTACAGTTGGGAACCGGCAATGCTGCTGTAATTATGTTCCGGCCTTCTGAAACATGAACGCGACTCTTTTGAAGTTTATTGTGGGAACTGAGTTGTAACCTTTGTTTGTCGTGTTGTGCAATGGCAAAAACGTGTATAAAAGGAGCGATCCACTTTTGCAATTTGAAGCAGTCTCCGAGAACCTACACGTTGTGTACTTCTTGCGATTTCTGTATCCCTGCAGTAAATAAACGCTGATCTTTGACGTCGCTGGAAGTGTCCCGTGTATCTGTGTTTTGTACGCCAGAACAGGTAACCCACAAAGGTTTCAGGTGTTGTCCCCTGGCACCGCTGGGTCTTAGAATAACCCAGTCCTTCAGTTGGCGCCCATCGTGGGGCGACATCAGCGGTACCGGTCCAAAGCCCGACGATCGTGAGGAACTTCGTGTGAAATCTCCGAGGGAAGGTGCACCCCGCTTCATCGATCCAGTTGTCGAAATAAGTGGCCCGAAGTCTTTTCCCGCGAAGATTCCCGCTTCCAGACGGCTGCGACGGACTGATGCCCTGACTGTCGACCTGTTTTGGCGCCTGGCGTAGTCCTTTGTACGGCGAGACGATAGACGGGCCTTCCTGGTGACGCCATTGCTCTTTCAGTTAAGTATTTGTGGGTCGCTCCCAGAGTTACTTTGTTGTTTGCATGGTTCCATTGCATTTGTGGTTCTTAGTCGTTGGTTCTTAGTTGTTGGGTTTTATTTGACGATTGCAATTGCCAAAAACCGAGGGTCTTGCATTTTTTGTGCAAGGACATCATAATTCGATAGACCTCGAAGTTTGTAAACTCGGTTAGTGTGCACGATGCCTGGCCGTAGTACTTTGTTTGGTTTCCTTAAATGTTGCAGCACGGATTCCCGGCTGGAGGATTCATGTCCGATACCTCCGGTTGGAACTCCAATTTATGAGCTCTATAGTCGCCATGGTGTAGGTCCTATCGTATATAATGAATATTGGGTTCGTTACACTAAAAATGATGGTGTTCTTAGTTGGCCATCACATGGTAGTTTCGAAACTGCCGTCTTAGATAATCTTGAAGCTAAATTGTTTAATAGGAAGGCTAGGCCGGCCATGTTTGATTCCTTCCGGTTATGGCGCAAAGAGGCCAAGCAGAAAGAAATCAAACAGATTAAGAAAAATAAGAGAGAAGGTGTTATTACGGTGATGCGAAATGCAGAACAATATCAGCGAGACACAGATGAGAAGGAGCAGGAAGTCAGTGCTCGACTTCATCACATGGCGGTGGATAAGTGTTATCCGGCGTTACCGTCTAATTCTGATAAGACGGGAGAGGAGGCGATAGAAGATTCGTTATTGTCTTATCTATTGAAATCACCACCTCCCTATGCTCCAGATACTGTGGGTCCTATGATTCTTCCTATTCCTCAACCTGCTGTTCTGGCGGCTGCTGGTCAGCCAGTCGTTCCTCCTGTTCTCCCGAATCCTCTTGTACCGCAGATTGTTCATCATCCTTTACCAGCTCTTCTTCCTACTGCTCCTCTGCCAGTCCCTTATCAGCCTATTGTTACCACTACTCCTGTTACCCCGTCCACTGCTACCGTCTCTACTCCTACTGTTGTTGCTCCTGTACCTTCTTCTTCTTCTTCTCCTTCTGTTCGTAGTCGTCTCCTGAACGCTGTTGCTACTCTCTATTCTCCGTTTTTTGGGCCAATACTCGGATCGACTCTTTCTGATGTTGCTCAGAGGCGCAGTCAGATTCCTGATGGTAGGGAACGTGAGTCGTTGGTAAAAACGGCGCGTAGATGGATTCGCCATCCTGCGAAGTACACTTCGCGTATAGTGTTCGAGACATTTTCCCAGTTTAATGCGCCCACGCAAAGACTCGTGTTCGAGTAAATGTGTAAAGCTTTGAGAGAAGAGTGGGATAATGATGCGGTTGATAATGTACCGCCCGAGGTCTCTGAGCTCCAGAATCAATTTTCGACTGGTGTGATTGTAGGTGATAATGTTCGATGTGCTCTGGAGCGTCTGTTATCTTTTCGATGTACAGTGCAACCTCGAGCATTGTTTAAGGACGAGACTGAAGAGTGGATGGCAAAACCTGGTCAGTATCCTATGCGGGAAGTTCCCCCAGTATGGATGCCAGGTGATCCTACTGCTAATCCCGCTATTCCAGCACGTTTTCAGAGAGTTTGGATACACCTTCCTTTGAAGCGATCGGAAGTTTTGCAGGTAAAGCAAACCTTGCCCGATCCCCGTAAAAATCCTGCAGGTTATTATAAGGAGTTGCCCCAACTAGTGGATGCTACCGTTATGAACCTTGCCGATATTGACATGTTGTTTGGCAATGTAGTGCCTCAGCCGATTTGGGCGAAAATCCGTCATGAGAATCACGCGGCCGAGTTAGGCGGTGATTGGGCTGCTCTTGCGGCGGCAGACGCCCAGCAAGTTGGTGGGGCTAAACCTGAACAGCTTATTGCGGATTTGCCCCAGAGGATAATTACCCTTATGAAGACACTTATGCCAGCAATACGCGTTAATTGGGACAAGTTGTCTGCGTGCAAACAAAAGAGGGATGAAAGTGTCTCCGATATCTTTACGAGATTTGAGGAGGCATTTATTGATCATAGTGGTCAGGACATGAGCTCTGAGGGTGGTCAGCGGTTGTTCGTTCATAAATTCGTATCGAATTTGTTGCCTGAACTCAGCAACAAGCTGAAGAATTCTGAAAGTTCGTGGGCTGTTTCAACCACTGCTCAGATATTAGCTACGGCCCAGTACTATGAAAACAGAGAGAAGGAAGAAAGCGAACGCGCAGACAAGAAAACGAAGGATCTTAAAACTAAGGTCTTATTGCAGCAAGCGTATCCTCCGCGCTCAAATTACAATGACTCGCAACAGCCAAATCGATCGCAATCGCAGTTTTCTAGATCACAGTTGCGTAATGACTCTTCTGCACCTCGCTTTGTGTTGGGGTATAATCAATGTGCGTATTGTCGGGGTGAGGGCCATTTGAAGTTTAGTTGTCCAGTTTTACGTGACAGAAACAATGGTGTTTCGGTTCGAGGAGGTCGTAGTGGTCCTCAACAAGCTTCACGTGGTAGAGGTCGCGGTGTTACTCAGAATCAGACCGAGCGTCTTGCCACTTCCTCAGACTCGCAAAATTGTTTCGATCGACGCGATCTCTCGTCTGGTAGATCTGCCCAGTATCATGTGGATGACTATTATGTTGAGCATGATGTTGACGCGGATGGTATCTACTAGGACAGCCGTAGACAGAGGAAGGGAGAAGTATCAGTTCCGGTTGATCAGAGAGGGCCTTATGTCGCAGTTGCCACATTGGGCGTAGTTGAGCCTTTTCTGTTGGACACTGGTGCAGCGAAAAGTTCTATCATGCATTCGAAACTCCCTGGCGTGCCTTTGTCTGGCTTAACGAATGTTTCCGTTGGATTCTCTGGCGCCCCCGTTAGCAATCCAGTTTCTAGCCCTTTGCCCCTTACAATTGGGTCTTCTGAGTTAGAAGCTCCGTTGATTTTGACTACTGGTTGTGGTGAGAATCTTTTGGGCTTGGATCTGTTGAAACGGTTACATGCGACTTTGTATTGCTCTCCCGCGGGAGTGGAGCTTACATTGGGTCAGAGAGTGATCTCCCCTATGTATTTGTCGATTGATAAGCTCCCACCGGAATTGAGTTCTCTTCCGGCTTCTTTGTGGGCGACAGGTCCTAATGATGTGGGCCTGCTGGATATACCCCCTTATGTTGTTCAATTGAAATTCAACGCGCGATTGTCGCGCATACCCCAGTATCGTATCTCCCTTGATGGTGAACGAGCACTATTAGCGATCATTTACGATTTGATCGATAAAGATGTCATTGAGGAAACACGAGGTAACGTGTGTAATAGTCCTGTGTTGCCTATTTTGAAGCGAACTGATCCCTCCAAGCCTCCTGTGTATCGTCTAGTTATTGATTTGAGGGAGGTAAATAAAATTGTTGTTCCACAGTTTCCCGTGGTACCTGACATTACAGCTTTGCTGACTCTGATTCCAGCCTCTGCATCATGGTTCTCGGTAATCGATCTGAAGAATGCGTTCTTTAGCATTCCGATTGCTAAGGAAAGCAGAGATTTATTCGGTTTCTCATTAGGTGGTCGTAGTTTCAGGTTCAAACGTGCACCTCAGGGCTACTGTGAAAGTCCATCGATCTACAGCCAGGCCCTAAAGAGTCAACTTGATGCGTTCGTGCTGCCAACTGGTGCGGCCTTGATTCAGTACGTTGACGATCTGTTGGTAGCTGCAGACACTGAACAGATTTGCAAGACTGCTACAGTGTCACTGTTACAGCATCTTTGTGCCTTACATCACAAAGTGTCACCTTCTAAACTGCAATATTGTTGTCAAGAAGTAACCTACCTAGGTCACTTATTGTCAAAGGCGGGAAGAAGGTTGACCCCCGAAAGAATTGCAGCAATTGCTCGAATGACTGTGCCAACAACTCAGAGAGATGTGCGTGCCTTTCTAGGTATCACGTCATACTGCAGACAGTGGATTCCAAATTTTTCACTGTTAGCGAAGCCATTGATAGCGCTCACGTGCAAGGATGTTTTGACTCCTCTGCCATGGACGGAAGACTGTCAGAAAAGTTTTTCTGAATTGCGTGATGCGTTGTGTTCGGCTCCTATGTTAGGTACTCCTGATTACAGTAAGCCATTTACACTATATGTCCACGAGAGGGAAGGTTGTGCGTTGAGTGTTTTGATGCAATAATTTGGTGGCAAGCAGCGTCCGTGTGCATATTTTTCCTCGACCTTAGACCCGGTAGCAAGAGCGTTGCCGAGTTGCTTGAGGGCGATGGCGGCAGCTGCGGCGTCTATTCAACAATCCGCAGGTTTGGTCATGGATAATATGCTCATAGTGATGGTTCCGCATGCAGTTGACACTCTTCTGAATCGGACAAAAACTCAACATCTGACGAGTGCAAGGTTGTCTGGGTATGAGTTGACCCTTTTGGCAAGTCATAGACAGATCAAGCGTTGTAATGTATTGAATCCGGCGACATTATTGCCGACTAATATGGAATCAGATGATGTACCACCACATGATTGTTATTTACGAACTGAGGAAGAAACAAAGGGTCATGTGGACCTGAAAAACACTCCATTGACAGATCCCGATGGCACTTTGTATGTTGATGGTTCCTGTTTTAAATTGCCGAATGGCGATGTGACGACTGCGTATGCTGTAGTGACGTTGAGCACGGTTGTGGAGACCGCGAGATTGAATCAGAATTCAGCGCAAGCGGCAGAGTTTATTGCATTGACAAGAGCATGTGTTTTGTCTAAAGGAAAGCGAGTGAATGTGTTTACCGACAGTCAGTATGCATTCGGCGTTGCGCACAGTTTTGGACGATTGTGGAGAGAAAGAGGATTTATGACATCGCATGGCACGAAGATCCAACACGGGCAGCTCGTGAATGATCTTTTGGATGCACTTACATTGCCTAAACAGGTGGCGATCGTTAAATGTAGTGCACATCGGAAAGTGACGGATGATGTTGGTCGTGGTAATGCATTTGCGGACGAGATTGCTAAGGAAACGGCTAAGAATCTTGCAACCCGAATGTATGTGACAAGTCCAGCGAGATGGTCGACGGAAACTGGTATGTGTGAAGACACTGTTGAGAGTGTGAAAGCCATTCAGAACGAGGCCACTGAAGCTGAAAAGACCAAGTGGAAAGAAAGTACGGGAAAGTTGGATATGCATGGATGTTGGGTTGACTTGTCGGAACGTCAGAGGTGGATGTTACCGGATGCGTATGTATTAGCTGTCGTGACGATGGCTCATGGGTTATCACATATTAGTGCGAAAGGGATATGCAAGTTTTTGTCCCCTGTATGGAAGAATGATGGTATTGCTAAATGTGCTGAGAGAGTGGTTAAGAATTGCATGGTGTGTTTGATGCATAATCCTGGCAAGGGCACCCCCACTCCACCTGGTCATTTTGCTCCCCCTGTTTGTCCCTTTGAGGTTATCCAACTGGACTTCATCCATATGGAGAGATGCAATAATCTAAAATATGTTTTGGTTGTGGTTTGTGCGTTCTCCAGATGGATTGAGGCCTATCCCCTTAAGGATAACACTGCCCTGTCCACAGCGAAAGTCCCACTGAAGGAATACTTTCCTCGGTATGGAATGCCACGGATCGTGTGGTCAGATAATGGAAGTGAGTTCGTGGGAAGTGTGATGCAGAGTGTATGTAAGGGCCTTGGAATTCGTCAGAAATTCCATAGCGCTAATCATCCTCAGGCAGCGGGTTTAGTTGAAGGGTACAATGGTACCCTGAAGCTGAAACTTGCAAAGATACAAGCTACGACTGGTCTATCATGGCCTGATGCCTTGCCTCTGGCTCTCCTGTCAACCAGAGCGACTGTACACTCTCGAGTAGGGCTTAGCCCATATGAGATTGTGTTCGGCCGCCCTGCGAACATTTGGGGAGTCCCGAGACCTAAGGCCTTTGATAGTCTTGAGTATCCAATGCTAATTGATTATCTTCATGATTTGACCACTAAATTGAGGCTAATTCACCAACAGGTCTTTGAAGCTCTACCAGCACAGACAGAGGGTCCTGGACATCAGCTCCGGCCAGGCGATTGGGTCGTTACCCGAAATTTTGGCCGAAAACGTAACTTGGAACCGAGATTTGTGGGACCTTTTCAAGTCTTATTAACAACGAGGACTGCAGTTCGGTTGGAAGGCAGAAAGAACTGGGTTCACGCCGGCCACACGAAAAAAGTACCAATCCCCTCACCAACAGATGGTTGGGTGAGAACTGGGATTGCGGCAACGGAAACTGAGACCCCTTTATGCTTTGTACCGTTTAGTGATGCTCAACCTGTAGGAGACAATTCTTCGCTGCCAGACACACCTGTGGGGTCATCAGTCGTAGAGAACTTAAGGTCTGAATCGTCGTCCACTCCACCGAACACTGTTTTGCCAGCTGAACAATTGTTTGTAGAGCAGACTCAACCTGGAAGAAATCGATACTTTCTTCGTCCACGTAGCAAGGACTAATAAATTTTTTTTTTTTTTCTCTCTGGTGCTACGAACATTATGAACAATTACATCCTTTCTTTTTGAGTATTTTTTTATGTGCTGTTCACTGCTAAGAGATTTGTATTAAAGCAGAGTGTTTAAGAAAACCTATCATCCGGGTTAACCGTAGGGCCGTGCGGGTACTCCTTTCTGTTTAGCAGGTTTCTGACACTAGGTCGGTTACTTTTGTCGACTCCTGGGAACTCCTGGGAATTGATAATCGCTACTCAAACGAAGTGCGTCAAGAACGTACGGACGGTTTTTAGGGGATGGCATTCTCTAAGCTGTTGGAAGTAGAAAGGATGTCGGCGCAAAGATCAAAATTGCATAAGATTGTACAGACAAAATGTTTTCTGTTTCAGGTATTCCTATTGTTTCTGACTGTGTCTATGCTATTGGTGGGTGGAGTGTATTTTGGAATACAGTCGTTATTACCTTCTGTTTCACCTACTCTTTCTCCTAAACTAAGCTCTATTACCACTGTTTCCCCACATTCTTTTCATCCCCTGCCTCAACACGAACAGGTTAGACGTGCGGAATTCATGAATAACTCCTTCGTTCAACTCCTACATCAGCATCAGTTGGTGATGAATACTACCAACTGTTGGGTGTGTGGGTTAATGCCACATACCATGGATAGGGGTATTCCGTATCTGGTTCTTCCTTATAGCTCCCAAGGGTCAGCCCGAGCATTCCAAACTATGTTCCGTAGTGCACTAGATTCCTACCCCAGTCGAGAGCCACGCTCGGCAAGCTTTGGTCCTGGTCCGTACCACAAGCCTTTGGCGATAGCGATTGCTGATCTAGATAGAGATGTCTTTGATGCATCGCTTATTCCAGATGAAGAGGTGCAAGCCTATAAGGATCTGAGTGAGGCCGAGTATAGTACGTCAGTGGGTGATAGACAGCTCAAGAGTTCGTCCCCAATATGGATCGTACCCCACCTCGGTAATTTCTGCTTGAAGGGTTTGGGTCGAAATCCGAGAGCACAACTTGGGAACAGTGCTTGTACTGACACGTATGTCCTACCGATGCTCTCTTCCCCTGTTTTTCTGACTGCTAAGGGCACTTATTTCGTATGTTATGAACGTGCATATACATGGTTACCCCGTGACTTCTCGGGTACCTGTTATATTGCGAATCTTTTACCACCGACTTTTACAGTTGCCTCAGACTATCACAAGACTAGAATTGTGAGAGGCGTTATTAGCAAAGAGGACACTGCCGGTCAAGAAGCAGGAGACTTCTTTAAGGGTTTCTTGCCATTTTGGGGACCTATGGTTAATAGTAGGAACCTAAGACAGTTGACCTGTGTAGTTGAGTCGACTGCTAATATAACTGCGAGTGCCCTTGGTAATTTAACAGCTGAACTTCAGGCGGATAGACTCATGACGTTGCAGAACCATATGGTTCTAGATGTTGTTCTCGCAGATAGAGGTGGTGTGTGTAAAGTTATCCATTCGAGCTGTTGCATTTTTATTCCTGACAATGCTCCAACTGTTTACCAAGCCATCTCGAAGTTGCACAAGATTTCCGAGTCCATACACGTGGACGAAGGCAATTGGACACTTCTAGGATGGTTTTGGGGTTTGATATCCACTTGGGGTTGGAAGATTCTGATGATCGTAGGGGTTGTTGTAACGTTTCTATTCACGTGTTGTCTTTGTGTACAGTGTGGTCCTGCCTTATGTGGCCTTTGTGCTACGACGTGTATAAGACGGCCATCTGTTACCAAGGAGACATTGATGGATAGAATGATGTTTCAGCAACAGTTGAACGATCTGATGAATATCGAAATTGATTCCGATTTTGACTAGTGCTTGCCTACATGAGGGCAAAAGGAGCGTCTGAGGTTCCGTGCGAGATGGAACGACACTTTTTGAGTGTTGTCAAATGTGGATGAGTTTGGTGTCTACGAACCGCAAATGACGAGTTTAGTGGGTGTACGCGTTTTCGCTACGCAACCATGTATGGTTTGTCTCATTTTTGGGTTTGTCCGTTCGAACCCTCGGGTTCCATTTTAGATGCGGCATCCATCTTGTCTCTTGCCCTCAAGTAGCCAGCGAACGGACTTTGTCCGCTCTGTGACCCTGGGATTCCCAAGCTTACACGAAGGACACGAGTTTCCTTGAGGGTGACTTTTATGATAGGGAAATGACACAGCAAAGGCAGATGGCCCCGCTCGAGGCTCATCTTACCGTGCTGGTCTATTGTTTCAGTCGTGCATGCATTGGGCACAAGGTCTTTGATCCTGTAATTAAGTTCCCGTTATTACTCCCAACACTCTTTTTCAATCTGTCGTGCATCCTTGTTTTTCTCTTTGCATCTGTTTCTGTCCCTTCTCTTAATGTGTTTACAGTCAGAATGGAATGTGTTTAACTGTGGGGATGAAATGTTTTTACAGTTGGGAACCGGCAATGCTGCTGTAATTATGTTCCGGCCTTCTGAAACATGAACGCGACTCTTTTGAAGTTTATTGTGGGAACTGAGTTGTAACCTTTGTTTGTCGTGTTGTGCAATGGCAAAAACGTGTATAAAAGGAGCGATCCACTTTTGCAATTTGAAGCAGTCTCCGAGAACCTACACGTTGTGTACTTCTTGCGATTTCTGTATCCCTGCAGTAAATAAACGCTGATCTTTGACGTCGCTGGAAGTGTCCCGTGTCTCTGTGTTTTGTACGCCAGAACAGGTAACCCACGAAGGTTTCAGGTGTTGTCCCCTGGCACCGCTGGGTCTTAGAATAACCCAGTCCTTCAAAAGGCCAGTGTGGGTACTGTGGGTACGAGGAGCACCCCCCAGTCATGCCCAGCCTAGGGGAAAACGTGCACCAACTGTGGCATTGTAAATCACTTTGCATCAGTATGCCGGAGAAAGGCGCAACGGAAGGGAGGGATATGACCCACGCCATAGCGAAAGCTGGTCCGTCAACTGGGGAGCATCTTGCTATCGTACTCGCATAGGGGGAAGAAGAGTGAACAAAATGTCTATCATGCAGACGATACCTCGTCTGATGATGAAGGGGAGACATATCTGGTCTTTTTCACACAAGCCCTGAAGAGACGGAGGCGACCTCAGCCCAGGTGCATGGTGCAAATAGCGGGGTCGGAAGTCAGTGTAGTTATCAATACGGGCGCATCAGTCACCGTCATGGGAATCCAGCAGTATAATAAACTAAGATCCAAACTGAAACTCCGGCCTTCGAAGACGAAGATCTTTGCGTATGGGAGCGCGATTCACCCCTACCGCTCTGAGGCAAGATGACGGTGCCCGTGCGATCAGGAGACGCTAAAATCACAGTTGACATCCACATCATGAACCAAGAGGCCGACACACTATTAAGCAGCCATGTGGCAGAAGACCTGGGGCTGGTGACTTTCACAAGAAGCGTGCAGGCTGACCAGACAAAAAACCTGCTCGACCAATTTGAAGACCTCTTCAAGGGGCTAGGATGGATACGAAAACCTCCAATCAAACTGCACATAGATCAGACCGTCAAGCCGACGGCACTGAGGCACAGGAGGATCCCCTTCCACCTCAGACCCGTAGTGGAAGAAGAGCTCCAAAGCTAGAGGACCTGGGGGTCATTGAGAAGGACTTGGGGCCAATGCCAAGGGTGTACCCCATGGTATTCGCCAAAAAAAACACCAACCAGGAAAAATAAGACTCTGCATAGACATGCGCCTCCCTAACAACGGCACATAACACTGGCGATGGATGACATCGTGGCTGACTTAAATGGTTCCAGGTTGTTTTCAAAGTTGGACCTGAACGCTGGCTATCACCAGCTGGTGCTTGCCAAAGAAAGCAGGTATATCAACACGTTCAGTACCCATCTAGGATTTAAAAGATACAAGCCCCTAAATTTCGGCATATCTTCAGCTGCCGAAATCGTTCAGAACACAGTCAAAGAGATCCTGGTTAGACTGCCCGGCGTGTTGAATGTGAGTGACGACATCCTCATCCACTCACAGACTGCCAAAGAACACTACAAGCACCTGAGGGCCACGCTGAAGAGGCTCCAAGACCATCGGGTCACTCTGCACAGAGAAAAATACCTGCTATTCCAGCAATGGATAGAATTATTCGGGTACACCTTCACACAGGAAGGAATCCAGGTTGACCCGCGGAAGTCCCAGGCCACCAAGAACGCGCTGGCACCAATAACAGAAGTATAAGCACACAGTGTTCTTTGGATGGCGACACATGTGGCCGCTTCATTCTAGACCTCGCCACCACCGCTGAACCCCTCCGAAACCTCACTCACGCTGACACAATGTGGCAGTGGGAACCCACTGAAGAAATAGCCTTCCAGGCAGTCAAGAACACTCTCCATGGCCACACAACTCTGGTATACTTCAACCCGGCAAAGCAAACAGAGATATTGGGGGATGCCAGCCCTGTCTACTTGGGAGCCGTCCTCACTCAGGAGCAAGAGCCAGACGGTGGGTTGCCCTGGCCTATGCCAGCAAGGCACTCTCTCCGACCGAGAGGCGCTATGCCCAGATCTAGAGGGAGGCTCTAGCAATCCGCTGGGCGTGCCGGCACTTCCACCTGTACATATGCAGCCACCCGTTAAAGATCATCACGGCTCACCAACCCCTGGTGTCTCTTTTCAGAGGCTAGGCGCCCCACCCGCCGCCGCAAATTGAACGGTGGGCCATCGGGCTCCAACAAAATGAGATTTCATCTCAAGGCACCTGGACCCACACGAAGATGGGAGCAATGATCCTGACACGGAATCCACGGAGCACACCTGAACATGATCTTGGCACTCACACGCCCTCGAGCGCTGACACTCGAAGAGGTAGTAGTCGCTGAAGAAGCGAACTCGGTCATCACCAAGGTCCGGGCAGCCGTCCAGGGGGGGCACTGGCATCAGTTCCTACAGTCTGCCAATTCCTGGTCTGGCCTGTAAAAAGAGAGCCTCATGCACATGTGAAGGTTCAGGAATGAGTTGAACATCACCCAAACGGGTATACTACTGAGAGGGCTGCAAACTTTCATCCCCGCATCCCTCCAGCTGCGAGCGACACAGCTAGCCCACGGGGGGCACCAAGGAGTGGAGAAGATGAAGGCCTGCATGCAGGAGAAAGTCTGGTTCCCGGGAATGGACATCCGTGTCGTCGAGATGGTCAAGAGATGCCTCTCCTGTCAAGTGACAAGCGTCACTGAAAGGCCTGCTCCCATCCACACCGAGGTGCAGGGAAAAGATAAGCATTGCGTTCGGGAGCTTCCCAGATGGCAGAGCCACCTTGGCCCAAATCGACAGCTACTCTAAATACCCTCTCATGGAAGTTGTCAACTCAACAGCATTTTCACAAGTGGGCCCAGTGTTAGACAAGATATTTGCCATGTTCAGATGCCCCGGGGAAATCAGAAGCGACAACAGGCCCCCGTTCCAAGGGCACGAGTTCCGTGAGTTCCTGCATCATCATGGCATCCTGCATAGGCGTATCACCCCGCAATGGCCCCAAGCAAATGGCGAGATTGAAAGGTTTATGGGAACCATAAATAAGACTCTTCCATAGCCGTAGCTGAACACACCGACCCTGAACAGCACCTCCATAAATTCCTTCGGGAATGCTGGAGTACCCCTCAGAGTGACACACGTCAGGCACCTTGGGCGTTAATGTTCAATGGATCCCGGACGACGGCCTCCCCACTGCCCCAGGATTGACACCTCCTCCGTTCGACAAGGAGGGTTCCCTCAGGAGGAGGGAGAAGCACAACCTAACAGCCAGTCAGACAAGAAGGGCCGTGTCCCACCAGCTCCATGGAGGGGACACCGTAATCCTGAGAGACCGGAGGCCTGGTGGGAAGTTTCGGACTCGCTATGAACATAGGTACTGGACTGTGACTAAGGTAAAAGGGACTATGGTGACTGCCAAGAAAGAAGGTGAGACTGTAACCCGCAATGTCTCGTGGTTTAAAAAAGTAGACAGCCCCACCACAGCCGAACCAGCTGATGAGCCAGGTGAGCAAGAAGCCAGCCAAACGGAGACCGGAAAGGACGAGGGCAGCGACCCAGGGCAAGTCCCACCGCCCGAGGCTCCAGAAGTGACCCAATAAGCCCAGGAGGTGCTGCCCGTGCCCCGTGAACCAGTGGGGGCACCCTACCCAGCCGTGGCAGTCGCAGGTATGTTCTGAGAGACAATCCACCACCGAGCACTCGACTGAGAGATTTTGCGTGCAAAGCAAGGGAGTTAAGAGACACTTGGGAAGCAGTCAAGAACTGAGTTGGGATGGGATGTGATAAGTCAGCGCACTAGACGTTTGATGCTGGCGCACGCGCCGGAAATGTATGACCCCCGCACTAACGCCGGATGGCGGAGCGCGTAAATGAATAATGTGGGTGGGACCGTTTACGGCAGTCCGCAAGTAAGCAGCGAACCGAGTGTGGTGTCCATTATTGCCGCTACCTCATTGTTGCACTTGTAAACTCAATAAAATAAGATATAAAAAAAGAAACTGTAGGTGTCTCTGCTGCCACTCTCAGAATGGACATCCCTGCAGAGCAAGATATTCGTGATCTTCCACTACCTCTCTACTGAATAGGCCTCCCTTCAAGCACAACGCATTTCTGCTGATGCTGCTGCTACTCCGAATGGGTGTTTGTGTCCTATAGATGCCCCTCCTTTGAAAGGGCCTGCCTGCGTCCCCCCTCCCTATCAGACCAGGAACCTGTCCTGTCAACAATGCATTCAGCGTCTCCTCATACTGACCCTAGATGGCACCTGTGACAGGCATTGGATCATAATAAAAACAATAACTTGTTTTTATATTGCACAAAATACCGCACTTCTACGATTTCCAGGTGCTGTGAATACCAGATGTTATTATTATTCAATTCATGGCACTCATTTCACCCACTTCAAAAGGGTGGAAGGCTGAGTCTGTTTAGAGCAGATTTGAACTTTCAACTCCTAGAAAACGCATTTTGTCTGTGGACTTCATTCAATTCACTAATCCATCTTTTTGCCACACTTCGGAAACACGTCCATCAGAACTGACCTAATACCCAGCACCTCTCACTATTTAGGCCACAACTGAACATAGGGCTACAATGCAAAATGTTCTTGCTGTGTCCTGAAGAAGGGAAATTACAAAGTAAATGGGCCTTTTTTAACCACCCACTTTACATCAGATTGATAAAAATAAGATAGAAAAGGAAAGTAAACTCATTTTTGTGGTCACAGATGAGGAGAGTGGACACAGACATTATGTTTTTTATCTGCTTTTCAAGAGAACGAATGCTCAATTGATAATCAGAAAACCTGCGTGTTGCAGTCGGGCAAAATAATAGAGTTACATTTAACAGAAATGCACATAAAATGCAGCACTTCCCACCTACCTGTGTGTTCTCCAAACAGGCCTTCACAGAACAAACACTAACATGATATGCAAGCACAGACCTCGTGATGGCCCTGGCCGGATGCTGGACTAGTGAGAGTTGAGGAAATGTGGTGTGAGTAATGACTGTTTTTTGTCTTGCCTCTTTAATAACTCGAACATTACTGTAGGTTTTCCTGCAAAGTCTTTGAAGAAATGTTGAACTGCTGTTAGCGTGCTGGTGGTTAAGGCTTTGGAACAAGCAGATCTGAAGAAGGAAATATGCAGATTCTTCAAGATCTAACATTTATTGTGACTCCAGCAGTGATTTGCTTTCATTGCTGATGGTACAGAGCTTTAAATTAAAATAGACAGTGGTCGATCCAGGGGAGGGCATATCAGCCAGGTATTGAGATCAACTTGAGAAAGGCAAACATTTCAGTGTATGTCCCTCTGTGTAGGTTGCAACAGAGACTCGTTGTGCACAATTAATTTTTTGCAAGGATCATGAGAAGGAATTTTGCTTGATGTAAGTCAGCTTAACAAGCTGACAATCCTTGCGAACCATAACAATCACTCAATTAACCTGTGCTTAACCCACTGGTAGCGTGACACAAACCAGACAGGATTAACTTAAAGGGCACTGTGTAAAGTCTTTGTGCAGCACACAAACAGTGATAAAATGCAATCACAACAGAAGAAAAATCCCAAGTTAATTTAGAAAAGTAGAATAAATTGTATTAGATAAAATGACACCAAAACAAACAAAATCCAACAGTAGAACCGGAAACATTGAATGTTAAAGTTTTCAGAGTAAATAGCTCCAAGAAGCAGAAAGTGCCACTCGCTATTATGTGGTCGCGCTAGATCAGGGGTAAGTCACAAGTTCAGGTCGACCACGGTGGAGCGCAGGTCGGATAAAGAGACCTGGTTACTCCTGTTGAAAAGTTACCATTGCTAGTCCGGCACGAAGAGTTCTGCTTGCATTGGAGAAGGAGGCTTTTGGTGCAAAGAACAGGTCGAGCGTCACAACCGTTATCGCTGTAGCATGAAAATACAGTCATTCCTGGAGTTTCGCAGTGGTGGAGCTTCACGGACAGTCACTATTGTGAGAAGTGTAGGTCTCACATTGCCAGTCGTTGTGGACAGTGCTGTTGGTACATACAGCAGGTTTTGCTGGAACTTCACACTGGCAGTCATGGTGAGTGACAGAGTCTTGGTGCAAACAGGCCAGTTTGCGGTCGTAAGGAGCCCAAGCTTCGGGGTTGTCACCATTTTCTTGTGGAGGATTTCTCACTGATGCCAACCAAGGGTCAAAGACCTAGGGGGCTCCTCTTGGGGATCAGGACTCACTGCAGCAGAGGCTAACAGCAAGGATAAGGCAAGTCCAGGCAGGTCCACATGGTCAGTTGCAGGGAGGCCTGTGGAAGCTTATTGTTTTCCGGTAGCCCTCACAGTAACCTGATGTTTCATGGAGAGTTCGCTGTCCAGGATTTTGCTGAGGTTGCACGTGTGGTCTTTTGGCGTGTTGATGGGTCCGAGTTCTGATGGCCACCAGGAGTCGTTCCAGAGTGAGGTGTGTTTGCTGAAGATAAGTACTTCCGTTTTGTCAGTGTTGACCTACAGCCCGTTGTTCTTCATCTGGGCTGAGACGTTCTTCATACAGTTGTGGCAGTTGGCCTTCGTCGTGGTGGGGTCTGCTGCGAGCGAGAGAGCGAGCTGGGTGTCGACAGCATATGAGACAATGTTGATGTAATGGGTTCTGATGATGTCTGCGAGAGGTGTCATGTAGATGTTGAAGATGGTTGGACTGAGGGATGAGCCTCGCGAGACGCCACAGATGGTGCACTTGGGTTGGGAGGTAAAGGTGAGGGAGACTGATTCTATGGTGTGGCCTGTGAGAAAGAATGCCATCCATCTGAGCTCATCGTCTGTGATTCTGATATGGCACAGTCGATTGATGAGAGTGTGGTGAGAAATGGTGTTGAAGGCTGCGGAGAGGTCGAGCAGGATCAGGGCGGCTGATTCTCCTCTGTCAAGTATGGTGCTGATGTCGTCTGTTGCAGCAATAAGGGCTGCCTCAGTGCTGTGACTGGCTCTGAATCCTGAATGGGAAGGGTCCAGCAGGTTGTTTCTCTCCAGGTGTTTGGTGAGTTGGAGGTTGATGGCCTTCTCCAGGACTTTGGCAGGAAACAGAAACAGTGAGATGGGACAGTAGTTCTGGAGTTCTCTGGGGTCTGAAGAGGGTTTCTTGAGGAGGGGTTGGACCTCTGTGTGATTCCATGCATCAGGAAAGGTGGCTGTATTGATGGATGCGTTGAAGATGGTGGTAAGATGGCAGAGGATCTTGTCTCTTTTGAAGTTGAAATTTCGGGGTGGCATGAGTTGGTGGGTGCTCCTGAGTGGATGGAGTTCATTAGGGTAGTTATGATTGGTGCTTCAAAAATGTGCCAGGTCAAGTGGAAGAAATCATTCTTTATGTGGAATTTCGGGGTGGCATGAGTTGGTGGGTGCTCCTGAGTGGATGGAGTTCATTAGGGTAGTTATGATTGGTGCTTCAAAAATGTGCCAGGTCAAGTGGAAGAAATCATTCTTTATGTGGAAAAAATTCAATTTTATTGCTTCTTTAATTGTAATTTGATGCTTTACTCTTTATCAGGTTCAGAGTCATGCAGAGCAAAGGCGGATCATAGATCCCAGAAGAGACAAAAACATATTACAGCCAGCATGTGTTTCGCCTCCTCACATTGGCCTTTTGGCCTGGGGCTTCCTCAGGGCGTGGCACGTATGGGTGTCTGTTCACAAGACGAACTATCAGAACTCTTTGAAAAAATCAGTTCAAGTTGCTGGATGCGGTTTAAATTTCTGTCTCGCTAGTAGATTCTTTGGTCAGCAAGGGCCCTTGCTGGAGACAGAAATTGAAACTGCATCCAGGAACTTGAACTGATTTTTCCAAAGAATTCTGATACTTCGTCTTGTGAACAGACACCCATACACACCAAATCTCAGTAATGAAGGACACATCGGGGCAAGGGAGGAGATGGGGTCCCTAACTTTGGTGGCATGTTTGCAGAGCGACCTGGTGTTGATCAGGAGGAAGTTGAGTTGTTCCGAGGAGGTCTCAGCTGATGGGAATGGCGTGGTGTTGGCTGCTGCAATGACATTCGATCCTAGGGTGGAGGTGAACCGGCAGCAGATGTAGGAGAAAGGTAATGTTGTGGAGTGAGGTGATGCAAAGCAGCAGTTGTTGTTGTGTCCAGGGCGCAGATCGATCTGCGGTCGAGTATATGTGGGAGAGTGCAGGGCGAGGGTTCCTGGTGCTAAGCGCAGTACAAGCAAGGATGGTCTCGAACGGGCTTGCCATTGGCACACCTTCGGTGTCCATAAGTAGTGCTGGGAAGTGGGAAGGGCTGGTTGGGAGGCTGGAGGGCATGGATTTGGAACCTGCAGGGGCTGGAAACCTGAGGGGTAAACGGCAGATAAAGAAGGGTTATGGGCCAAAACTGGACGGTGAGGAAGCTAAGCTGTGTAAGCCCACAAAACAGCAAAAGCCCACAAAGACAGCAAAAACAGCAAACAGCAACCCAATCCCAGGCACTGAAAGAATGGAACACCTGAAACAGTGAGGCAAGTTGAAATAAAGTCCCGGCAGCTGGACTGAACTGGTGGCTACGAGCAGTTGCACACAGCTGCACTGTCGGGGAGAGCCAGGTGGCTGAGGCAGTGGTGGAGGGGGGATCAGCTTACAAGACCCAAGGTTCAGGATATTCCAACCCCCCACTTGCCCATCCCACTCTGCCCTCACACATCCAACAAATCCCACACATTTCCCACAAAAGCATCCCTACTACCTCTACACACAACAATCCTCTCTCTACCCAAAACCTCAGTGGGGCCACCTAACACGTTGTTTTCCTCATTGAAAAACTCCCAGAGACTTCAAGCTGTGACATGAGGTGCAGAGGGGATGGAAGACATCTCTTACATACGGGAACTTTAGGAATCTCTGAGGATTCCCTTGGCCCGACACATGAGCAATAGGCCTTGACGGAATCAATGGGATATTCTTAGGGAGGGGAAATGGGAGCTACTGGTAACTCTGTGCTAACAGAACCAACTGCCAATGCATCACCATCCTCCACTGAGCCAGATTACCAAAATCGCATGTTGAATGCTGCTAAACCGTCCGGACACAGCAAGGGCTTGGCAGACCGCTGGTGGAGGTAGGTGCATACAAAAACTGAGAGGTAAAAAAAAGTTTTCGGTCGAATGCTTCGATTCACCTCAGTCACTCATCAGTACTCTGGTCCCAATTTCAGTGTATCTGATTGGCGTGTTTCCTCCTCTGCCACTCCCTCTAATTGGTGGCTGTGTGTCGGATGGTGGTACCTTGTCGGATGGAGTTCTCTCCCTCTCTTTGCCAACGTCTGACTGAGGTGCAAAGTACATTGGTTTAAATCCATGTGTACATGCTTTTTGTGCACCCGTGTTACTGTACCCATTTTACATCTATAGCTCTAGCAGTCACTTTTAAATTCCTTCAGAAGAACGCCTTTTTGAACTGCAGGTTTGCAAAAATGTATAACTGGTATGAACACAAACTGGATGCCTTTCCTTTAATTTGGCTATGAGTTCAAATACTGACATATAGTGACTGGTATTGGGCATCAGAGTCATTACGTTATGTTATTTATCGTTTCGGCTGACACCCTTACAATATATTAAAAAAGAAAAACATGCCATATAGAGACAATTCTATTAAAACAAGCGCACATCAGTCCACCAATAAATTCATTTAAATAATAATATTAATAATAATAATAATTAAAATACAGAAGACAGAAAAGTGACTTTTCATCAAGGGTATACGGAGAAGAAGAGCATGTTTGAATTAGTCAGCCAGAGTAAAGTGAAAGTGCAATGGGACAGGTACATATTACCGTCAGAGGCTACGTCTCAATATAAACATATACATCACTGTTGGTTAAAACATAGAAAGTTAAGAATTTACTTTTTTTTGGTTGTACGCAGTTTTTTCCCCCACTCAAGATGTAGAAGTGCAGTGCAGAGCCATAGTGCAAAATTATTCGACTTATACATAAAGTTACGATATGTTCCGTGACTTCTTTGGGAATAATAAGGTGCAAGTGCATTGGGGAAGGAACATATTAATGTCGAAGGTTACCTCCTAAATACAGACATATACACCACGATTAGTTATGCAAGCATAGGGAGTCGAGGATTGTCTTTTTCCAGTGCATCAGTTCTAAACATCTAACCTGCGAGATAGATTTAATTTTGTAATGTTATTACAATTTATGTTGCATGGGGCCAGGAGTAAACATTTGCCATTTTTGCCGTGACCCTCCATTGAAATCGACCATGTTTCGAAAGACCCTTTTGTAATTTGCATATATCCTGCAATTACAGAGGTTTTAATGGAATGGAAAGTGGAACCAGGAAGGCATTTGATTCATCTCCAGGTACACGTGTGCCTGTAGTCCGCACTTAATCTGCATTTCATAATTGTACCGCTTATTAAGCAATTTAATTTCCCTGTGCTGCATTAACCTGGGTGTCACCCTCTCGAATGCACTTTCTCCCTCCCTGTGTAGTAACTCTGCAGTGCTGGCTGCTTTAAGTGGAAGAGGAAAGCTGATTGTGTTTTCTCCCCCTACGGGCAATGACCTCGCCCAACATCATAAACAAGCCCCATGGGATAAGTTGTGTAACACCGAATCTAAGAGCTCATCATGATCGCATTAGGGGGTGCAACTCTTTACTTAGGACTCAATTTGCAGTGCTGGGGATCAGAGGCTTACGGCAAATGTATAGCTCGGTCCCAGAAACAAGATGAAATACTTAAAATGTAGTTTATATTAAAGACCCTTTGTTAGGCTTAATCAAATGCCTGTTAGAGTGCTGTTAGATGTACAATAATGTGCTATTCTGAAATGATGGGAGCAGATTAGACGTGCACGTGTTCAAAGAAATCCATTCCTCTAGGAAATCGTACACAAAGAGTGTCAAAAATATGCCAGTTCGCTTTTATCCCTGTTCATTGAGATTGTAAAGTATGTCCAATTGATCCAATTCTGCCCAGAATTCTTAGAAAAGAGAGTTTTGCATTTTACTGTAGCATTTCTATTCGGATTTGTATTGGGTGTTCACCTCTGCAGTTTCTTTATCATTTTGAAGGGGCATAGGAAGCCTGAGTGTATACTGGAAGCGTAGGAACGATGAAATAAACCAAATATTTTCACATTTTGCACATTTTTTCAGACTCCCTTGCAAAGAAACTATAGGGGAGATGGAATCCGATCTCCGTCTCCCATAGGTGCACAAAGTAGAGATACCAGAAGTGTAAACTGCGCATGAGCTTGGAGTCCTCACAGTAGCAAAATAAATATAGTGCAAGTTTACTATCTCAAAGCATGAAGAATGTAAATTATAGATTTATGTTTAATTCTGCACACTTTCCATAGTCTACTGTGAGTGGTAGACCCCCCTCCTCCTGAATGGCTCGCTGGAATATCTTACAGAACATGCCCTTTTATTATTAATTTTTGCAGTTTCATATAGAGCGAACGTAGCCCAATTCAGGGCCTCAAAGTGCTTCACAAGAGCACCACATTAAATACCCTGTACATTTTATAGGGCGCAGGGAATGTAAGTGATTTGTCCTAAATCGCTGATAGTTAAGCCGAGGCCGGGCTTCCCGGTTCACCAGCTCTGGCCATTAGGAGATATCCCCTAAACCTGAAAACAAGAACATTGCTCCGATTGATGTGATCCACCTGGTCTCCTGAAGACAGACATTTCAGAATTGTTTACATTTTCAATCCAGACAACATCTGACAGTCTCGCTGACGTGCAAGTTTGGGGAAGTCTCGTTTGGGGTCAAGATCTACCCAAGGACCTTTCAGAAACACAGCAAAGAAATATATTTACCAGATCGACAGAACCATCAGAATATATCAGTTGAGCGAGATTTCCCTTCTCCCGAATGGTCGATCAAGTCAACTCAATAAGTACTGGAATTTTTTGACCTACACAATTGTCTGTTTCACTATTTTATCTATTTGTAAGTACAAAAGGGTCTTCTGAGTCTATACCTAAAAGAGAAAGTAGGTTAAGGTACCCACAGGGCTTTAAGTGGGATGAAAAAACTGGGGGCCTCTCACAGGGGCGTGGCCAATGTAATCAGGGGCATGGCTTACAAACATAGGCTAAAAATCTCTGCTTAGCCTTGTGTGCCGCCCGACTTGTATTTTGCTGTTTCTGCCATTGCATCCAGGTATATGAAACAACAAGCAACATCATACCTACAACACGTCAGGACTATTGGCTTTGTCAATGGTTGTTAGTTGCTTAAGATAAATAAGCAGCAACTATGGCTTGTGTATAGTATTGAAAAAGTTTCCACTTAAAGCCCTGGTGACACCACGACCATGTTGCTACTCCTGAGTTTCAAACAGAGAAGTGAAATCCAGAGAGAAAATGACTCCCTTTATAGGATTTCCTTTCCCCTACAACGCTCACCTGGCATGACGTCATACCGTAACTTCTCCACTAGTGAGAAGTGAGCAGTGTGAGCACACGCACATAATGTGGCTGCTGTCACTGCAGTCCGGATAGAAACATACCGCCTGTGCCAGGGCACAAAACAGAGCCTGACAGAGACCCGTCTCCAGGCCTCCTTTAGAAAACTGCTGGTGCTCAGCACCGGTGAGACCCGGCCCACTTAACTTAAAGCCCTCGGTATCCAATAGGTTTAGTGTGCTCGTGCTCTTAGATGATAGATTGAGAGCCTGTTTCAAAAAGCAAGTCTAGACAAAACCATGCTCTAGTTGCAGAGAATAGCCAGGGAATGAGTACATAAAATGGTGCACTATCCATATCTGCTCCAAATTCACCGTCAATTGACTCTGGGGAGCGCAGAAAGGGACAGGGCACCATATTATACAAAAAATGTGTAGTTCCCATTGCAAGAGCAAATTTTGCCTCTGCACTGGGACAGCACAGAATGGTCTGAAAAAGTGAAAAGGTCCTTTCGTTTCCCAATTCATAGGGAGTTGCAGCATGTTGAGAAGGTATCTACTTGCGGGTAAATGCTCTATATGGCTGCCCACTCTTGCAGAGGCATGTCTGGTAGGCCCCTGGAACCTCGTTGTCCCACCACCCATGTGACACCCTGAGGATACACCATTTAGTGTGTAGTGCACAATTTGTGCACTTCTTGAATGCCTCTTCGCTCCTGCACCATGGACGTCAAATCACCAAAATGTCAGGGGTAGCAAAAGTGACAGCACACCCATTTGACCTTAACTTTCACTCAAACACACATGCTTACACATACACAGGTTCACTCATACACACACACACTCTCTTACATATGGACACTCGTACATGCAAGCATGCCCACAGCATACTTTTTAAATCATTTTTGGGGGGGGGCGTGGCCAACCAACATGGCCGATAGGACGTGAATCCAATTGGCTCCGTCCCAGGCCCTACTGACTAAGTGACAGTAAGGCAACTTTTTTGGCTTGGCGGGTGCTGATCCATGAAGCGGCAGTAGCGGAGCTCATTGCGGGCTGAATCACAGCATTGGGGGTACCCGGAGGACGCTTGGCGGAATACCGAGGAGCAGAAGAGGCGCTGCGGCGCCGGAGAAAATGGCGGACACCCGGGCTCGGGGGTGGGTCTCGGGGTTGACAGGCCCCTTCGGCGGCCAGTGGTGACTGACACAGGGTACTCTTTACCGGCGGCGCTCGTGGGGGGTGCGCACCCGCGTGTCCTGGCCCCCTGGATGCCCCTGGTGACGACTGGCGAGCCTTGGGAGTCCAACCTGGGCAGGTCACAGAGCTACACAAGATGGCAGGTGGATGCGGAGACCGCGTTGTGATCGGCCACCCTCAGAGGCCCAGCTAGAGTCAATCGCTTTAAGCATGGGCATATACTCCCGCCAGTGAAATTAATTTTAGCCTGCCATACAGCGATGGAACCAGTGAGACCGACCCCCTACAGATTGATTGCGTTTTCGCTCCCCCCGGACTCTTGGAGGCGCCCCGGGGTATTCTTGGGGGGGGCGGTACGCCCCTCTTTTCACGAGGGTGCATTTACTCTGGAGCTGAATTGAGGCACGGAAACCATGCGAGGGGAGCCTACGATCCGCGCTGAAACTGCGAAGAGGAGGTGCACCTGACCCTAACATGGCTTCCTGGAGGCCTCCCCTTGCTGGAATGTGATCATGGCGAGGGAGAAAGCTAATACAGAGCGCGGAGGGAAGATCTGGGAGGCGTCGGTCCGTGACCCTGCTGTCTCCGGTGGGCTGCTTGGAGCTGTGCTGAAAGCGGATCTGGCTTGACACCTGGAGCAGAGGAGGGGTGTGATATCGTGGGTGGAGGAGCAAGCGAGGGCGGTCCCTGTTGGCGGCGATTGGGAAGGTGCGGATTCTACATATGCGAGGGGAGGCCAAAAGCTGACTAAGCGGAGGGCCCCCTGTGCCACCCAAGAAGAACCTCAATAACAGGGTTTCCAATTACTTTACCTCGGCTGCAAGGGGGACGACGGAGGAGGGTGCGACCATGGCATTGACCCGAGAAGATCTCCTGTCCTCCCTGCGCGAATTCAAGCAAGAACTATGCACCAAGCTATGGGCGGACACTAAGACGGACATGGAAGCTTCCTTCGAATCATTCCGCGTGGAGGTACGAGAGAAATTGGCATCTATCCAAGCAGACGTGGACTCTGCGGGTACCCGCACTCTTGATCTGGAAGCGCAGCAACAGGAGACAGGGGGAAAGATTAAAATCCTGGAAGAAAGCACGGCTGACCTACACAAGCAACTACACGGCTCACTCCTTAAATGCGAAGATTTGCAACATCGCTCCCATCGAGACAATATAAGAGTCCGAGGCCTGGTGGGCCTCTTCTCCTCTGCCCTCAGAGAGGACGGTCCGGAGGTCTGGCTGGAGAGAGTACATAGAGTTGGCCCGCGCCTGCCATGGGAGAATCGTCGCCCACGAGATGTACTAGCCAAGTTCAGCTCATTTAAAATGATAGAACTAGTCTTGCAGAAGGCTAGGGCCTCCGACTCAATTACCTTCCAAAACAGCGCATGTACCCTCTACCAGGATGTAGCCCAAGCAACTCTCATGCGACGCCAGCAGTTCGGACCTGTCACTGAATACCTAAGAGAGAAAAGCATCAGGTACCGTTAGACATACCCCTTTGGAATTGCCTTCCTGTGGCAAAACAAGCAGCAACACTGTGTGGAACTATCGGAGGCGGTGGCCCTGCTGGGCTTGGAACTACCCACAACCTCCTCGGACCACGAAGGTGAAGGTCGATCGGATCGACACCTTGGCAGACACTGGCGCAGAATGGGCAGGAAATCTGTGAAAGCTCCAGAATGAGACCACAGAGTTAGGGGAATAGCGTGATTCCCAGTACCTGGTGTGGACAAAGTGATGGCAGCTTTTCACTCACCTCTCTCTTGTGCCCAGGAGAGGGTCAGGTCGGGATCTTTGGGGATTTGGATGGAGCGGAGGACTTGCAATTACCACATTGGGTGGTACAGGGTTGCCCCGAGGTCACCTGAGACTTTACGCTGCTGCCTGACTTGGACAACACGTGAGCTAACTGCCATTATGTACTCAGGTTGAGGGGGGTCTTACATCCACTCGGGGGGGAGAGGTTTTATGAGGTTGGTTCTTGGAAGCTGGGGCCTGTCCGGCACTCTACAAGGGAGCTGTCATCTTGGGACATTATTGAGTTTACTCAATGCACAGTTTTAAACACCTTCACTAACGAATACTCCGTTTTTTGGGGGGGGGGCACAGTTTCATCGCATACTGAGTGCCTTGTTTTTCTAGCTATGACAAGGGCTGGGGGATGGGATTTGATAATGTTCCTAGAGTGTTTCCTAGTTCTGGCATTCCCCTCTAGGAGGGGGACTCCACTCACTCATTTTACTTGTTTGTTGCGGTGGTTACTTTTGGTTCGATGTCATGGTGCTCTTATTTTTTTTGGTTTTGGGTGGGTAAAGGGGGGGGGGGTTCCCCAATAGGTTGAATCGACGGGGGCCACCATCTCTAGGGAAACGATCTCCCTCATGCTCTCATGGCGGTTAGGGTGGTTTCCCAGAACGCTCGGGGGTAACAAGCGTCAGCGATTCTGGAAGTATTTGCATGACCACAATGTTCAAATAGTTGCTCTTCAGGAGACACACCTAAAAAAATCAGAAGACCAGAGTTGGCGACATAAGGCATACCCCCACATATACAGGTCCTTCAATTCCACAAAACAAAATGGGGAGGCATTGCTGTTTGATGCGGGGTTTCCATTTCAAGCTCAGGACACTAAAACGGACAGGAACGGGAGATTCGTCATGGTCAGGGGGGATCTTCATGGGCACCCATGTACATTTGCAGCGCTATACGCACCTAACACGGGGAAACAGGACTTCATCCTCTCTTTCCTTATGACTCTGGAAAATTTTGCTCGGGGGGACATTCTACTTTTGGGGGACTTCAATTTAGTCTGGGACTTGGACAGAGACACCTCGCATTCTCACAGGGCTCCAGGGGGAGCATTCAGTAAGGTGCTGCGCTCACAACTTCAACACCTGGGGTTGGTGGACGTTTGGAGGGATTCCAATCCCACAGTGAGCGATTTCTCATTCTTCTCGCATTCTCATAGAAGTTAGAACGTACTCCTGCATCGATTACATCTTCCTGAGCCAGTCCCTGCTGCCATTTGTTTTACAAGCACAGTTTCAACCAATCTGTTTATCTGCCCATGCCCCCTTTAGAAATGACGATTACTTGGCCAAACCCGCGCCCTAAACACACCTGTTGGTACTTTCCCCACTTTTTATGTACGGATAGACTCCTCAGAGACGAACTTAGGCAGTCTATTAAAGGGTATCTCGAAATGAACGACCCTGAAGACACTTCTCTCTCCACTACTTGGGATGCTCTCAAGGCTGTAATACGTGGCAAATGTATTGAAATGGCCACGATGTTACGTTCGCAACAATGTGCGGAGCATCTCCAAATAGAAGGTGAACTTAAATCTGCGGAACAGGCACACAGGACTCACCCTTCTGCTCTGACCCTTCGGAAAGTTACAGCCCTGAAAGGGAAATTGCAGGCCATCTACACTAATAGAGCTGAAAAATCTATTTTACGACTCCACTCCAAGAACTATGAGAGCGGAAACAAGGTGGGCACCCTATTGGAGCCCCAACTACGGGCCAAACAGGAACGAGAATACATCAAACTCATAGTAGATGCACATGGCATTTCTCAAAGATCGGAGGAGGGTAAGACTAGAGCCTTTAAGGACTTTTATAGAACCCTTTATACCTCGGAGTCCTCGGGGTTGAACGACCCCTCGGGCTACCTGGACTCACTAGACGTCCCTCAGGTAGGGGCGCACACCAATGAAGAATTGTCACAACCCATCTCAGCCGAAGAAGTGCAGAAGGCGATTGACTCCCTAAAACTCCAAAAAGCTCCCGGTCCAGACGGATTCTCAGCCCATTTCTATCGTACTTTTGCGCTGGAGCTTGTCCCCTTCTTGACTACATTATTTAACTTCATCGCTTCCTTGCATAAGGTTAGTCCTTCGATGGGTGAAGCAATAGTGGCAGTACTTCCCAAACCTGGCAAGGACCCGGCCCACTGCTCTTCCTATCGCCGGATCGCTCTGCTCAATCTTGATGACAAGATTTACTCCAAAATCCTGGCTGCACGTTTCGAAACTGTCTTACCCGCTCTCATAGACCCGGACCAATCTGGGTTCATCAAGGGGAGGCAAGCGCACGATAACCTGCGGCAAATCATTCACATTATTGACAAGGCCCGCAAGAAGAATATTCCCACAGCGCTTCTCTCGCTAGATGCGAAGAAAGCCTTCGATCGCGTGGAATGGTCCTTCTTATTTAAAGTGCTTCAGCGATTTGGTTTTAGTGAAGCCTTTATTGGAATGATTCGCGCTAATTATCACTCTCCTAGCTCGCGGGTCCTCGTCAACGGAGTGGCGTCCTCCCCCTTTCTCTTGACTCAAGGGACGCGACAGGGTTGCTCCCTATCCCTCCTCCTCTTTGCCTTGAGCATAGAACCGCTGGCAAACAGGATCAGGGGTAATGGGAGATTCGGGGTATGCGTTTTGGCACAGATGATCATAAGATCTTGCTGTTCGCAGATGACATACTTCGCCCGGTGATGGATCCCCAGGTTTCACTCCCGGCCATCCAGTCGAAGCTGAAGACGTTTGAGGGGATTGCGGGCTTTAAGGTAAACCTGACAAAATCCTTTCTTCTGAACCTAACAATACCCAAAGATGAATGGCGAAGGATCAAAGGGATGTCACCTTTCTGTTGCACCTCCAAGGAAATTACCTATTTGGGAGTCAAGCTTATCCCAAGGGTGCAGGACTTATATCAGGCGAACACCCCCCCCCCCCCCCTTTGTCAATTGAAGAGTGTTTTGGGCAACTGGGGCGTGGCTTACATCACTTGGTTAGGCAGGATTAATGCCGTTAAGATGAATGTTCTCCCTTGGTTACTTTATCTTTTCCAGGGGCTTCCTATTTCAGTGGAGAAAGGATTATTTAGAGAATTGCGAATCCTGCTGATCAAATTCATTTGGCAGGGAAAGAGGGCAAGACTTCCATATAAACTGCTCATTAGGCCACACACGGAGGAAGGCCTAGCGCTACCGGACTTCCAATCCTACTATAGTGCAGCTCAACTGTGAGTGATCTCGAAGTGGTCATTGAGGGTCTCGGAGAAGCACTGGCCCCACATGAATAGACAGATAACTGGGCATACTATATGGGATCTCCTCTGGAAACCGAAACGGGACAGACCACTCAATGCCTATATTAGCACTCCCACCTCTACCACACTCAAGGTCTAGGATACTCTCACCTCCAAGCTACAGCTTAAGACCTTTCCATCCCCCTATATGCCTATACACTTTAACGCTGCGTTCCCCCCTGCATTACAGGAAGGTCCCTTTGAGGCTTGGCGGGAGGGGGTCTGCCTCATGCTCTCACATCTGTTTGATAAGGGAGAACTCCTCACCTTCCAGGAGTGTAAGACACAGTTCGCCTTACCTCATAAAGAAGAATACCACTACTTGCAGTTGACACATTGGGTGCAGCAGCCTCTGGTGTGGCAGGCCGCTACCAGGGAGTTGCTCCCTCTTGCAAGTTTCGCTCAGTCAGGGTCCTCTTCCAAGGTGAGTATCTACTTCTTATATGCTCTTTTTCAAGCATTGAGCCCCAGGGTAACGCCGCGCTTCGAACGCTTTTGGAATAATTTGATGGAGGCCCCTATGGAAATCAAGAAATGGGAACATTTGCATAGGGATATAGTGAAATTCAACCCATCCATGTGTCTCAGGGAGGCACACTACAAAATCATGTACGATTGGTATTTGTATCCTCAGAAACTACACATGATTTTCCCGGGATCCTCTGATAGGTGCTGGAGGGGGTGCGGTCTCCTAGGCGATTTCAGACATATTTGGTGGGACTGCCCTGTCATCAAACCCTTCTGGAAGGAGATCCTGTCCCAAATCAAACTTATCTTAGGCTAACCCATTCCTAACTCTATGGCACAGGTCTTACTGGGGGTTCATGACCCACTCCTGAAAAGACAGACACAGAGTGACAAATCCGTGTTGTGGCTTTGCTTGGGGGCCGCCAAAATGGCGGTAGCTGCGGCCTGGAAGAAAACAGAGGCCCCATCTCTAACCCAGTGTCATGCACGACTGTGGCGGGCTTTGGCTCTAGAGCGAATGACTGATATCGTTGAGGACACCAGGAAAGGTTTTGATTAGATTTGGTCACCTTTGGTCAGATATCTTTCAGAGGGACTCCCTTTAAGAGCTTGCAATCCAAGACTTAGGGCCCTCCACTTATTCCTAATCTAACTGCCCACCAGCATTGGGGGTATAACTACTGCACTGAGCATCGGGGCGTATACTTAACACCCCACACCTCATGCCCATTTCCCTTCGCTTTTTTTTTATTTTGCACCATGACATCTTAGGTAGAATTATTCCTTTTTTCTTTTCTTTTTCTTTAGGGTTCGTTAAGTTTCCTTTTCATTTTACTCTCTTGGGAGGGTAGCAGGTTATTAGCTTCCCTTCAAGGAATGCGACATGTCCTAATGAAACTGCGCCATATATTATTAAGCTCATCCACCTGGACATGAGGGTAAATAGTAGTTTTTATGAACGAATTGTATAACTGGGCGGACGCTATCATTGAGAATTGTTGCATATGTAATGCTTTTGTTGCACTCTGAGAAAATTTCAATAAAAACATTTTGAAATAAAAGCATTTTTTACTTACCTCAGCTGCCAAATATGGGCATATTCCAGCTAACTGTACTCCATTTTTTTACTACACTAATATTTTATATATTTAGAAATTTGTAGAGCGCACAGCCACCCCCAATGGAGGTGTCCCGGCGCTGAGGCAGTCGACTGACACAGGTACATAGGGATCTAGGAGTTGGTGAAGAACCAGGTTTTTAGGGCACGCCGGAAAGTCGGTTCTGTCTTCAACAGGCGGATGGGGAGTGGCAAGGCATTCCAGAGTTTCTGCCGCCTTTCCTCGCCTCGGGGAATGGCGAGGAGCCGCAGGTGGTTGGATCTCAAGGCCCGATCATGATGGTAATGCTGGAGTGTGCCGGGCCCAATCCCCTGGTGGCTCTGAACGCCAGGATGAGTGCCTTGAATTCTATGCGCCTGATGACAGGCAGCTAGTAAAGGTTTCTCTGGTGGGGAGTGATTGGGTGGCGAAAGGGTATCTTGCAAATCAATCTGGCTGCAGGGTTCTGAATTATTTGCAGTCTACTGGTCAGATAGGCGGGAAGTCCCAGATAGAGACTGTTAGCATAGTCCAAGTGAGATATAATTAGGGCGTGGACTACTGTTCTTCCACACTCCAGAGGGAGTAAGTGGAGTAATTTCCTTGGGGTACATAGCTTCCCAAAACATGACGAAGAGACTTGCCTAATCTGAGATTTAGAGGAGAGCTCGTTGTCAAATCTGAACCCCAAGTTTCTCACTGAGTCAACAGGCTCAGGAGGGGGATTCAGCTCATGTGGCCACCAGAGCGCGGCGGGAGGTAGGGACTTCTGGTTGAAGAAGAGTACCTCAGTTTTATCTGAGTTCAGCTTGAAACAGTTTCGGGTCATCCAAGCTGAGATGTGACTCAGACACCTTCTAAAGTTGGCAAATGCAGCCTCCGACTGATCCTTAAAGGAGAACACCAGTTGGGTGTCATCCATGTAGGAGGTCACCCTCACCTGCAGGATTCAAGCATGGCAGCAAGTTGGGAGAGGCAGGCGTTAAAAAGGAGAGGACTCAATGCGGATCCCTGGGGAATCCCACAAACCAGGGGTTTCTAGTAAGAGATGTAGGGGCAGAGAAAGACTTTTTGTGACTGGTTCTCCAGGAAGGACCGGATCCAGGTCAGGGCCGTGCCCTGAATTCCCTGGCATTTTAATCTCTCTAGGAGAATGGAGTGTGCTACTGTGTTGAAGGCTGTGGACAGATCAAGTACTACAAGCATAGTTGCATTGCCCTAGTCGATAGTCTTGCGGACACTCTTGGACACTTCTAGGAATAATATGATATTATTCACTATTAGTGAAAATAAAAAAACTGACTGAAAACAAGGAAAGTGGTACCTCAATCAACATCCATAAGGCTGAGCACTGACTTTGCAATCTCTGAGGTCCACGGTTGCCAAGGCAGTGCCAGGGGTCGCAGCTGCGACCCCTATCGACCCCTAAATGTAGCCCATGCCCTGAAACTGCATTTGTAACACAGCACAGGTGCAATGGCAAAGGAGTTCCCCCATTTGCATGGGGCCACGGCCCACTGAAAATGGAGGAACGCCCCACATTATATAACTTGAGAGTAAAACGTGTGCTGGCATGATCCACATTAATGAAGGGGCCACAAGTGTCAGCAGCCCCTTCTGTAATACCGAAGTGCCCAGGTCATGCAAAAATCATGTGCTAATGCATGCTGCACTGCGGAGCACTTTTTGTGGTACTGCCCCTGGACTGTAAGTAAAGGCAGAACTTATCAGTGAACTGATGGGTGGCAGTGCTCTTTTACACTGATTGGCTGGCAGGGAGACCACACAGAAAACGTGCATTTCTTGAGTTTCTGCAGTAATTCTCTAAAAGATGATTCCGATACCACCCAAATGTGTGTTCCTCCAGGCCTGGCAACTTTCTGTTGTGTTATTTGGATTCCATATTCCACTCTTCTGGCCTTTTTTGTTTTTTTCTTGTCTTTTCCAGTTCCCTTGTGTTAGCAGGATTAGGAAGGGTTCTTTTTGTTCCTTTTATGTGCTCTGTCCATTCTTCTTGCATCCGTAAATACTGGAAACTCTGCCATCAGTGGAGTTGTACTCCTGCATCCTGCTTCGTGTGCTGCTAATAGAGAAAAAGGACAAGGAGATCTGTAAGAAAAGCTCAATACTAAATTGTTGGTTTGGTTACTTTTCTGTATTTACTCACTTGACTCACTTTCTAACCAACCTATAACCTGTAACCAAGATCCACATTGCTGCTGAGTTTGCTGATGACCTTGCTGATTCAAAGATGCAAAAGAGTGACACCTGTATGTGCCTCTCTTTTTCCTTTCTCCTTTTCCCCTCATTCTCTCTGATTGATGTGAATGCATTCTACCCATTGACTGAGAGGGAGCAGAGGAGTTATGTTATGTGTATTTGTAAAGCACACCATCACCAGCGAGGTTATCTTGCCACTGAGCAGGTGTGTGTGCCAAATCTCATCTACGGTAGGTTGGTTAACGGAGAAGCCTGGTCTTCAGCTTCCTGAAGACCTCAAAAAAGAGAGGAGGAGGCTCTGATGTGGAGTGGGAGGCAATCCCACGCTTTAGGAGTGATGTAAGAGAATGCCCATCCTTTTGATCTGGTTCTGTGTATGCGTAGGGTGTGTATGAGTAGGAGTCATGCAGAGCACAGGGGTCAGGGTGGTTGGTGGAAGGAGTATAATTCTTAACATTATAACCCTTCACTCAAGCTTGACACATCCTGGAGAAAGATTTCTGTTTCTCATCATGGTTCCTAGTCCCTACAGATTCAGTAACGCTTACATACATGTTTGCTGGAGCATCCTCTGCATCAGTTCCAATCTGCAATCCCGGCTTCCCTGTTTCTGTTATTGTGCCTTTTGGCTTCTATAGTCTGCACTTCTTCAAGTCTCAGTGCAGTCTCTACTTTATTGGTGGAGTTCTGATTACCAGCACCTGGCTAATTACGTTCACCTGGCCTGTTCCCTGCAGTTATGCTTCTCCCTCAAGCTGCCAGGTATATCTTACCTCTGGGCATTGTCACAATTTGGGTTTCTGGTTGGCAGAACTATGCACCCTAGTCATGCAGGATCCACAATGCTAGTCAGGGTAAGTCAGATACACACCCTAAATTAACCTGTGCTCACCCCCTGGTAGTTTGGCACAGAGCTGTCAGGCTTAATTTAACAGGCAATGTGTAAAGTATTTGTGCAACACTTCAAACAGTAACACAGTGAAAACACCACAAAAAGATACCACAGCAAGTTAGAAAAATAGAGGTTAAGTAATTGAACAAAAGAAGACCAAAACAACAACAAAAAACAATGAATAGAACCGGAGTTATGAATTAAAAAATATTTCTTGACATGTAGTGCTTAAACACATCAGTGCCAGCCTGGGCTATCTGGTTGTACTAGACCGGGTCAAATCGAAAGGTTCAGGCCAACTGCGATGGAGCGCAAGTTGGATGCAGGGACCAGCCTGAAAACAGTACCTTATTTCGCAGTTGCGTCAACATCGAGGATGGGATGTGAGGAGCAGAAGAGGTGATGTGTCGATGTCGATCCTTGAGATGTAGGCAATGCATTTGCTCTGAGCTACGCAAAGTTGATGATGCGTCAGGAATATCATTAGTGTTCTTTGGCAATGACGGACTATCTACTTTGGACCTATCGCAGATACATAGAGGGTTGTTGCTATACTTGGTGCTGCTTTCCCGGAGAGAGAGAAATATGTATAAAGTGGAAAGACTCCATCCCCCAAAAACAGAAGAATGGCTAAAATCCTCACTTGCTATGGCCCGCCTAGACCATGATGGGTCCGGAGATAGACCTATAAATATCTGGCAGCCCCTCAAGAGCTGGGGCCGAGAACTGAGACTAATATAACATCTGTTGATCTAACTTTTTGGTCCTATGATTACACCAAGCCCCCATAAAAAGGGGCCGATCCGGTCGACCTAAGCAAGTGCAGTAAGCTAAAGGACGCCCAGTTAGAAAATGACGGCTTTTTAAGATCTGCAGTAGCCTATTAGTGAGATGAGGACAAAAATAAAAAAAAAGAAGATGCGTCAGGAATGGAGGTGATGCGTGGTGCTGTCAGCGATGCACTTGATCCTCGTGGCAGCCGCGATGCATCAGCGTTGATGGAGATGCACCGGTTCCAAACAGCGCCACAGCATTGATATGTGTATTTCTGCTGAAGCAGCACTTTATACCCACTTCCAAGGGCCTAGGACTGGATTGGCACCACTTGGCAGGGCAAGATTCACTGATGGCAGAGTCTAGGTGCTGTAGCAGTGCTGTTGGAATTCTTTGATGTCACTGAGACTTCAGAACAGGAGGCAAGCCCTGGGAGTCACTCTGGGTTCAATTGGTGTAGGTCAAGTACTTCTCTATCAAACAAGGAGGGAAGCAGGCAGGACAGCACAACAGAAAAGCAGTTCTTCCAGGGCAGGAGTCCAGCAGAGGTTCAGTCCTTCAGCAGCACAGCAGTCCTTCTTTCTGGCAGAATATCCACATGTCCAGAAATATACTGAGTCGGTCGGGTCAGGAGTCCAGGTCTTATACCAGGTGATGCCTTCGAAGTGGGGGAGACTTCAAAGAGGGACTTTGAAGTGAACAGAGGTCCTCCCTTCCGACTCACTACAGGGGTGTAAGCAGTTCTTTGTGTGAGGACAGGACAGAGCCTATTCAAGTGTAAGTGAGGAAGTGCTCAGCTCTGCCCCATCAAGCCAGTTAATGGCCTTTTGAGGCCTATTAGGTCACAACTAAGCTTCCATTGTGTGTGGCTGTCTAGAGGGAATGCACAAAGCCCAGCTGTCACCCAACCCAAATGTGTATTGAAGACAGGCGACGGACATGTAGGGCTAAGAGTAGAAAATAGCTTATTTCTAAAAGTGGTATTTCTAAAATTGTAATGATAAATTTTACTTAACCAGTAAAAAAGGATTTATCATTACAATTCCATAGATGCTAAACATGAAAACTCCACCTTCTACCAACTGGGAATTACAGCTTGTTAGATGTAACAAGGAATGCCCAATGTTAACCTACGGGAGGGGTAGGCCTCATAGTAGTGAAAAAAGAATATGAGTTTTTCACTACCACGACATGTAAAACTTAAAAGTACATGCCCTACCTTTTAATTACAGCGCACCCTACTTTATGGGCTACCTAGGGTCTGCCTTAGGAGTGACTTATAGGCAATAAAAGGGGAGTTTAAGGATTGGCAAGGGATTTTAAATGCTAAGTTGACATGACAGTGCAAACTGCCCACACAGGTTCTGCAGTAGCAGGCCTGAGACATGTTTAAAGGGCTACCTAAGTAGGTGGCACAACCAGTGCTGCATGCCCACTAGTAACATTTAATTTACAGGCCCTGGGCACATGCAGTGCACTTTACTAGGGACTTGTAGGTAAATTAAATATTCCAATTGTGGATAATCCAATCAAACCATGTTTAGGGGCAAGAGTAAGAGCACTTAAGCACTGGTCAGAGGTGGTAAAGTGCAGAGTCCTAAAGACAACAAAAGTGAATTCAGCAAAAAGCGAAGGAGGAAGGCAAAATGTTTGGGGGTGACCCTGCAGAAAGGGCCATTTCCAACAAGCGTTCTTGCAACCATTTTACTACTGTGACTGTGTGCGTGGTGCTGCTCTGCTAGAAGGCCTGCTTCTAGTTTCTGTCTGCTGTGCTGCTTCTTTGTTCCTTGATTTCCCAGATCCTGCCTTGATACTATTGCTCTTCTGTACCTGCTCTCTTATGCTTCAGCCCCCTTTATCCTATATTCCGGAATTCCTTGTTCTGTCTGTATACTTCCAACCTTGTTCTTTTTTGTATTGCAGATACCTTCTGTTGTATTTTAGAGGTTATTGTTATGTCTATTCACTTTTAGTCCCATTATTGAGTGTAAAATTATTTACTGTATATTCCAGAGTTCCTTTTCTAGCTGCATTTTACCAATCCTTGCACTACATATCTACCTTTCCTCATTTTCTGTGTCTTTATTGTTTTTCTGATTAGTTAAGTAGGTCTGTTTGCTTGGTCTGTTTTCTATTTCTTGCTTTTCCCATTGAGTGTTTCTAGTAATCAATTTCTGCCTTTCGTGAGCCTTGCTTCTCTATTGTTCAGCTTGCCCTATTGCCTTTTTCTAAAAATCCAGTCCTTTTCTGAGCCCCTGTTTCTTATTTCTATTGCTCTTGTTCCATTCCCTTTCTCTTCTCTTCTCTTGTCATGGCCATCTGCACAACAGCATATATCTTCATTGCAGCAGCAATATAGCCACATCAAATTAAAATAAACTGTAAATCAAGCAAAAAACTACAAGGCCCAAATATATACATATATATAACAAACACTGGAAATCTCTGCACTTCCGCAATACCAGTGGCGAACAGAGACAACACAAATCCTCAGAATTAGGCACCGTTGTTATTTTATTTAGAGCTTCAAAATCTGACGTGTTTCGGACTGGAACGTCCTTGCTCACAGATAGCCAGGTAAAGCTTGCCACATTTTTAAATATGCAAAGTGCTAACCACGTGATTGACTAACATAAAAAAAATACTATGCATTTGAATGTGAAGACTCTGGATAGTCTGTTTTCTAAAATGAATGAATATTTGTCTCTTTCACTTTGTATTTATCATACGCAAAAAAATTGTCAGACATAATTTAACAATAAATAATGTTATTTAGTGTTGTTAGCAGCCTCAGAATAAATTCATCAGTTAAGAAGTAGAAATAGTTGTGGTGCATAGAAGTTGATCTGCGGCTCCTTTCATTGATACTACATGTTGTTCTATTTAAATTACTATCTACTGACCAGATCTATTGAGGTCAGTCTAATAAGGTGTTTTATACAACTTGCGCCTCCACATTAGAGTAAACATATGACTACTGTGCAACACTAAGCATATATCACCACTTATTCCTGCTTGAATGCAAAAAATGGTCATGTGCAAATGTCGCAAAATATTGTGTAAACATGAACTACAGTACAATGATAATATGTCTCTATGCATTTCCCTATCCAGGAGGGAAATGTCATAAAAGGTTTCTTACCAGATTATTTTACTGCATAAGTGCTTATAATGAATAAGTGCAAGTACCGCAACGACATGTAAACTTTGACTCTTGTGCAAAAATGCAAATAGGCTCAAAAAGTAGAACAATAAATATATAACTAAATGGGTCCAATAACACCCTAAAATCCTGTATCTCATACGAATAAATTCTCAATAACTAAAACACTGATATCTTCTTTAAACTTACTGTATCTCTACCACAAAATATCACATTATTTTGCCCAGCTGTTGCTAATAAAGTATTGTGTACTTGAATTGACCAGAGTCAGGTGTCACACCCAAAAAAGTATTAATATATAAAGTGCAAGTGCTTAACTTAATGATAAGAAACCATCGTGGAAAAAGTGAAAATGAATTATTTAAAAATGTACATGCTACAGGCAGGCTTAACTGACCTGGATGGAATACCAATCATGCCTTAATAGATGACTCGTACCAGAGTGATTAAATTAGTGTGATACTCGTCCTGATTGTTATAGGAAGTGATATAAATCTTCTGTATTGTTCAAACCGTTAGGAAATTTACTGTCTAGTTCGAGTATCATTCTCGGTTCCATCCTTCTCAAAATCTTATCTCGATCACCTCCTCTGCGACGTTTAGGAATCGCTGTTGCTACAAAATATCTCAAGCATTGTAAATCATTGTTATGTATTTGCTTGAAATGTCTTGCTACTGGATACGAGCTATCGTTGTTCACAATAGCTCGTAGATGTTGGAGAATTCTGATATGCACCTGTAGCTTTGTGCTTCCCACATAATGCAAGCCACAGGTGCATGTCAGAACATAAACAGCATACTCTGTCCTGCAGCTGTAAATTCCTTTGATGGTGATCATATCTGGAATGAAGGGGGTTGAATACTGGGTAGTTTTAATTCCAAACCTGCAGGCCCTGCAGATAGAGCATTTGACAAACCCCGGCCGGGGCTGTAACCACATCTTGTCTTTATCAAGTGCTGGGCTGCTCTTGACAATGTGGGTTTTCATTGAAGGTCCCTTTCTATAAGTTATAGTAGGGCGAGTGGGGAGTCTAGGGGCTAATACACCATCAATAGGAAGTATCAGCCAACTGCGTGTAATTATGGACCTGATTTTTCTTTCTTGTTTGTTGTACGTTGTCACAAATCTGGGGACAGCGTCATCATCATTTTCATTACTGGCAGTATTTTCGTCATCAGTTACTGGAAATAGGGAATCCCTACATCTTTTTAACTGCCTCATTTAAAAAGGATTCATTAGAGCCTCTTTGCTTGAATCTAACAAGTGCTTGCTCTGTACACCTGACCTGATCTTCCTCGGTACTGCAGATTCTCTTCAAGCGGAATAGTTTGCCGTATGGAATGTTGTTGATCACATGCCTGGGGTGAGCACTGCTGGCATGTAGCGTGGAATTGCCAGCAGTGCTTTTTCTATGTAAGGTCGTTGCTATCTTTCCCTCACGTAAAAAGACCTTAACGTCTAAGAAATCTACACTGTCCTTGCTTATGTGGGAAGTAAATTTCAAGTTGACATGATTGTTGTTGATTAGGTTAATCAAATCAATCGCACTTTGCTCATCCCCTCTCCATATAATAAAAACATCATCAATATACCTCATCCATTTTAAAACATTATTGAAATATACAGAGCTGTGCGTGCGCTTGAGGACCTGATCCTCCCACCAGTCCACATGCAAACACGCGTAGCTGGGGGAGAAGCAGGCTCCCATCGCCACACCTCTCTTCTGCAAGAAAATGTCATTACCGAACAGAAAATAATTATTATATAAACACCAAGATACCAGCTCTAAAATCATCTTATTGTAGTTGTAGCACTCCAAAGGTCTTTTGCTAAGAAAATGCTCCAGTGCAATTAACCCAGTAGTGTGTTCTATGCTGGTATAAAGGGATTCGATATCCAAAGTGATAAATATCGAATCCGTAGAACATGGGACTTTGTTGATTTCTTTGAGAAAGTCCCCTGTGTCCTTGATGTATGTCGGAAGCTTCTTCACCAAATCTTGCAGAAAAAAGTCAATATATTGTGTGATGTTCTCTCCCATACTGTGGCTGGCCGATATTAGACCGGCACTGTCTTTTTATGGACTTTTGGTATGAGTTAAAGTCTAGGCAAACCCGGATGCTCGATATGCAGAAAGCGGAATTCTTCAGCAGAAATCATGTCTTCTCTTTTCCATTTGAAAAGTAACTTTTTCAAGTCATCTCTTGCTGCATTATATTGTTTGGATGTAGATTTCTCATAACAGAGTTGATCATACAAATGTCTGTGTGCCTCCGCAATGTAATCTTTCTGTGGCCAGATCACAATATTGCCACCTTTATCAGATTTAGTCACCACTATTTGGTGGTTATTGCCAAGTTTTTTAATATTGAATTTCCTTCTTACTTTTGTACCTCTTACGATGTTTTATCTGATGATGCAATTTTTTAAGGTCCTCCACTATTACCTCCTGAAAGATATCAATCGCATCCTTTGGCATGTTTGGTATAAACTTAGATTTCGGCTTGAATGGACTCATGTTGGCCCCACATTGTGTGACCGCTGCTTCTGATAATCTTTGTTGTGTTGATAGTTCTTCCAGTGCTGTTTGCTCGTCTGATGTATTGGTATGGCGAAGCTCATGTAGCATTAACAACATGGAAGTATCTGCTGCTAGGAGATCAATATTAGGTTGATTTTCTATTGCAAAACGTAGCTCCTGATTTTTATATATATATATATATATATATATATATATATATATATATAACGAAGAGCTTCGCCATATATATATATTCACTCGTAAAAAACCAATGAAATTCCCCCGTTATAGTTAGTTCAGATAACTATTACTCGCGCGCCCGCAATCCACTGCTCATGACGTCACATATTACATCACTCATGACATGGTCAGTGGCATCACTCATGACATCACTGATGACATCATCCTTTTGATAGAGTGGCGATCGCGCGAGTTATAGTTATCTGAACTAACTATAACGGGGGAATTTCATTGGTTTTTTACGAGTGAAATGTACACCTAACTATAACATGTGTGAAACCTATGGTTTTTTAAGTGAATTTGCAAGGTTTTTTAAATGCTAATTCCTAACTATAACGTGTGTGAAACCTATGGTTTTTTCAGTGAATTTGTACGGTTTTTTAAATGCTAAGTTATGTACTTATTATTATATTTTTTATATATTTATTTTACAATAAACTACGTATTAATTTTTTTAAAAACATTTTAATGGTTTTTCACCATGCGCGCACCCCGCGATTTTTTTAATAAAAAAATTAAAATGTTTTTTTCTGCCTTCGTGGTCCTTCAGGGACCCCCTGACAAAGGCTAGGGGGTCAGAAACTCTCTACCCTGCCCCCTTTTCACGTTCGCCACCTTCCTTTTTCACTCTCGCACTCAAAACAAACAAAATGGCGGCTAACACTTCCTGATTTCGACCGATTCGAACGTTGACTGACATGTAACCACCAATCAGAATTACGCTCGCGCACGTTAGGGTGCGCGCACGGTGCGCGGCTATAGATATTTATGTACTTTAACTGCAATTTTCTCAGGAACTACTGAACAGATTGACTCCATATATGCAAAAGGCACATCCCTGACCTCAGGACTACCTCTTTGCCAAATTTCAAGTAATTCTGGTAAGCCGTTCGGGCTGTACCTTCGACTAAAGGTCCTATGGGAAAATGCATGGGCAAAACGTGTTTTGGGACCCCCCTTTTTTCTCGGCCCCCGCTTGACGAATCCCCCCGAGACTTTCAGGGTAGGAGCTGAGCGGAGCGCCCCATTAGTTTTGAAAATTTCGCGAGGATTCGGCAACCGGCGCCAAAGTTATTCAAAATAGAATTTTGAGAATTCCTATGGAAACACGGTCCTAACTATAACTATCTACTGGCGACCGCCAGTAGATAATATATATATATATATTCACTGAAAAAACCATAGGTTTCACACATGTTATAGTTAGCGGAAATTTTACTGATAAAAAACCAGTGAAATTGCCCCGTTATAGTTAGTGCTGGCAACTCTAACTCACGCGACCGCAATCCTCTGCTGATGCTAATACTGTATTTAGACACTTATTTGCCCATGTCTTCTTCCATACATTTTTAGCTATACATATATTACAAATATTTTTTTTTCATAAAGACACATATGTCATCAGCAGAAGATTGCGGTCGCGTGAGTTATAGTTGCCAGCACTAACTATAACGGGGCAATTTCACTGGTTTTTTATCAGTAAAATTTCCGCTAACTATAACATGTGTGAAACCTATGGTTTTTTCAGTGAATTTGCAAGGTTTTTTAAATGCTAATTCCTAACTATAACGTGTGTGAAACCTATGGTTTTTTCAGTGAATTTGTAAGGTTTTTTAAATGCTAAGTTACTTTACGCCATTCGAGGCGTGCGCGCCCACTAAACGCAGTTCGTTCCGTGCACGGTTTTTATCAACTTTAATAAGCCCTGTACATTTGGTGGCCTTCGGCCACCAAAAGCACAGGGGGTGGGGTCAATGTGGATAGTGTTTTTTTTATTTCGATTTTATAATTTCATGTTGCCAAAATTTAGTTTTTTTTACCTATTAATAAGCCCTGTACATTTGGTGGCCTACGGCCACCAAAAGCACAGGGGGTGGGGTAAGTGTGGATAGTGTTTTTTTTTTTTTTTTTTTTTTTACCGTACGCTTACGGTAAGCGTACGGTAAGCGTACTCGGCGAAATTGCTGAAAAAAAATAAAACCGTTTTTGCTCTTGGGGGATGTTTGTGGACTCCCTCAACATGACTATGTGGGAGGGAGTTGTCAAAACAGCCCCGTAACATGTTTTTGGCCATCATGTTTGATAAACAACACTCCGTGCGAGAGACAAAATGGCGGACGCCGCTTCCTGGTTTCGGCCGATTCGAATGTTTACTAAGATCTAAGAGCCAATCAGAATCGCGCTCGCGCACGCCACCGTACGCTTACGGTAAGCGTACGGTAAGCGTACCGTAAGCGGGCTCAGATATATATATTGATTTAAAGGCTATTTTCTCAGAATCTACTGAACAGATTTACACCAAACCTACAAAAGGCACTTCCTTGACCTAGGGACTACCTCTCTGCCAAATTTCTAGTAATTCTGTTCAGCCGTTCGGGCTGTAGCTCGTTCTAAAGGTCCTATGGAAAAATGCATGGGAAAAACGCGTTTTGGGACCCCCCTTTTATCTCAGCCCCCGCTTGACGAATCCCCCCGAGACTTTCAGGGTAGGAGCGGAGCGTAGCGCCCCACCTATTTTGAGAAATTCGCGAGGATTCATCGACCGGCGCCAAAGTTATTCAAAATAGAATGTTGAGGTTTTCCTATGGAAAAGGGGTCCTAACTATAACTACCTACTGGCGACCGCCAGTAGGTAATATATATATATATATATGCACACACACGCATGCACTCACGCACACACACCACACACCCACACACACACACAAAAAAATAATAAGAAAGCAATGCACGTACACCAGTTCTACGCTGCTACACAGCTTACTCTTATGTCTCTCTGCTGTCTTGTGGGCTTCAACAATGGAGTACAGCTTAGGTCCTATATATACCATACCAAGAATTGCACCTACGTCTGGACATACACATCACACTTAGAGTGTCTTATTGAGAAAATAAAAAAGTGATAGATGGAATACGTGATGTCTAATGAGTCCAAAACTGGTCTGATTTGCTTTTGTTGTCATTTAGGGGGGACGTACTTTGGCAGTACAATCTGGATTGTCCCTGTTAGGGAAGAGCCAGGGTAAATTTAAACAAAATTGGGCACAGTGTCGAGTGGAACATTGAGCAAAAAATCTGATCAACTGGAATGTTAGGCACCATGTAACAACCAGTGACTGAGATTAACTCGAGACTTCTACCCAGCACTGTTTTCCTTTTCAAAGCAAATATGGCATTTAGTACAGTGTCTAATTTGTGCCGGTGGTTTCCGGTGCTGAGCATCAACACTTATTTCACAGGTCTGGGGCTATAACAATTTTCTCCCATCTGCAGTGGGCCTGATAATTATTACAAAATAAATGCACCTGTCCTTTGGGTGGCTGCTGGTATGTTTTCACAGACTGGCCCACCAAGGTCCATGCACGATCAATGTGCATCATCACATTAGTGAAGTCAGCACGGTTGTCTAGAGTGCGAACGTCGAAATCCCATGTAAGTGTTTACTATGAAAATTGAGATATAGTTATTTGAACTTGAAGACCTTGAAAAAATGATCCCAGAGAATAGATGATTGCCCCCTCTTATGTTATATAATTTTGCACACTGGATCCCAAATTGTTACAGGGTGTGCCTTAGTCTGTAAAGCACATTTAGCTCAGTCTTATTGTTGAAATCACTTTTCTACTCAGACTCCAGTGTCTTCTTTTTTTGGCCCTTTTTGGACCTCTTTTGTGCTGCTGCTAAGTATAGAATGATCAATTGTAGCGCTCTGCCGCATGAATTACTATATGTAGGAAGTCTCTACTAGCACAAAATATTTTTAAATAGAGGTTACCAGCTCGTCAATTCAGGATTTCCAACACGGCACGCCTCTTAAACACGTTTAAATGTCAAATCTCATTCTTGAAGTCAGAAAGGTAAGCCCATCTAATCATTACAGCTGAATTACACAGTGCAAAACAGGAGAATCCTAGCTTTCTCGCTGAACCAAATCGTATGATCTTAGGCAAAGATAGAGACCATTGTCAGTGCTGGCTCCTTGCTGCTCATTTTTGTGTGTGTTTGCTTGCGAAAGAGGTGGGTGGGCTGCTGAAAGTCCAAGGAGCTTGCAAGGGACAGGCATAGGAAAGCTGGTTCGAATCCCTGGGCGCAGCAGCATCCTTTGAATTCCGGCAAATCTGGATGTGCTTCGAAAAAAAGTGTAAAATAGTTTGTGTCTGCTTGTTGTGAAGTGCTCCTCTCTCTGTCCACAAAAGTGTTTGCCCAATGTAAAACTGCAAAAAATAAAATGTGGATTCTGCTTGTCACCCCTGCACTAATCTTATGTCCCCATGGATTAAGGACTAATTGGCACATGCATCAAGCTAGGATTTTGCGAGTACTTAATTGCGAATATTAAGGATTCGCAATTAAGGATTCGTAAAATCCTATGCATGTAGGAATCGCTATAATAATAGCGAGTCCTACACATTCCTTATTTGCTACTCGCAAATTGCGAGTCGCAAATAAGGAATAGCTTCCCATTCATTCCTACAGGCCCATAGGAATGAATGAGAAATTGTAAGCACAATTTGCGAGTACCAATAGGTACTCGCAAATTGCGCATGCAATTTCAGGGTGCAAGGGTCTCAAAAGGACACCCTGCTGCACCCCTGAAATTGACCTGTGCACATATGTTGCGCACACACATGCCCTAAGGGCATGTGTGTGTGCAACATGAAACTTTGAAAAATGCACAAAAGTGCATTTTTCAAAGGTTTAGCAAATTACCATGAAGTTCAACTTCATGGTAATTTGCGCCCCATTAGAGAAATCGCTAATATTGTTATTTTAATGCATTGCATTTAAGGAATCTCAATTTGCGATTCCTTAAATGCAATCACAATTTAAGTAATCGCAATTTAGAGATTACTTAAAATGCGATTTTTGCATTTGGGATGATGCATCCCAAATGCAAAAATACCGGTCGCAAAGGGGCAGATTCTGAGAATCTGCCCGTTTGCGACCGTTTTTTTTTTTTGATGCATGTGCCTATAAGGGCCATATGTATCAAGCCTTTTTCCCGTTTGCAAATGGGCAGATTCTCATCGCAAAATAGAGAATTGCAAAATTTGCGATTCTCTATTTTGCGAATGCAATTAAGGAATTGCAAATTGCGATTCCTTAAATGCAATTCTGGAAGCACCAGAAATTTGCTATTTGGCCTTAAGGAATTGCAAATTATCACCAACTTCAAGTTGGTGGTAATTTGCGATTTTCCTTAAAAAAGCACTTTTTTGATTTTTTAAAAGTGCCGTATATCGCACATACATGCCTTTAGGGCATGTATGTTCTATGTTCGCAAAATGTGCACACATGCATATTTCAGGGGTGCACCAGGGTGTTCTTTTGGCACCCTTGCAACCTTGAAATGGCATTCTCAATGTGCGATTCTCTAATTGGTAATCGCAAATTGAGAATGTCTTCCCATTCATTACTATGGGCCTCCTAGCCCATAGGAATGAATGGGAAGGTATTCCTTATTTGCGAATCTCAATTCGCGATTCGCAAATAAGGAATATGTAGGATTCACACATTTTTTAGCAAATCCTACATATATTGCATTTTGTGATTCTCTAGTTGCGATGCGCTAAAAATCGCAATTTGAGAATCGCAAAACTCTTTTTTGATCCATATGGCCCTAAGGATTAACCTTTGATGTCAGAAAGAAATACACATCTAATTATAATTGGTAAATTGCGGAGTGTGAAAGTGGAGAACCTGGGGTTAGTTCTGGCTTTCTTGCTTGACCAAATAGTGTGACATTAGGCAAACACTTTATTTCACAGAGCGAATCACCTTTTTGTTAATTTTCACTTTCAGATCACCTTAAAATACATGAGTTCAGGATGTGTGCTGCACAAAAATCTCTCTTGCCTTTGACTTATTAGCCTTATTAGCCTATTTTGCTCCATCAGTCATTATCTAGTCCACATTATGGGGTACATATCACTGGAGCCAATGGTGTAAGTGGGTGGAGCCAATGGAGGATGTGGGTGGAGCCAGGAAAGTGAGTGGTGGCATCCTACGAAAACATTTGAGCACCTGCACTAATTATTCTACAAATTAAGCATTGATTCAGTAGACATTTCACCAGCCACGGCCCGTATAGGGCATGCTACTGGGGTGGTGACGTGGGGCGGGGGAGGGGCAGGGTGGGGGGTTGTAAAATGCGGCATGCGGCCGATTTCAGGTAAGTTACGGGAAAAAAAACGAATTACGTTGCGCGCGCAACATCGCCAAATGCGATGCAGCGCGCGCAACAACATTTCATGAGGATATTTGAAGCTTATCCCTTCTAAGCATGACATTACTCCTGCTTGCAATCTTCTGGATAAGAAGGAAAAGAAAAGTTTTTTTTACAAAAAACGCTTCTGAAGCTACCCCACATTTGTATACAGTTTCTGGGTCCAAAAAACAAACCACAATAACCCGCTGCGTAACAAATGAATACACCTACGATTTTACACTTTCCCTACTAAAGATAACCCACTTATCTAGGGGAATAGAGACCACAAATGGCAATATGTGCCTACATTGCTGTTAACATTTCATCATCAAACTCAATTGAGAGATACCTGTCTAGATCACTAAATTCATTTGTATGTCTGCAGAGGGCGTTCTCATTATTCTCACCTGAATGAAAGGGAGTTGATATTTGCACTTATTCTGTTAAGAGGTCCCCTAATAGATAGAGAGTGTTTATTATATTACTATTACTGTACCAGAGAGTGTCTGCCACATACTCTAACTAAACACACTACAGTGCCTCTCCTCCTATATATTTCATATCGTACCTCCTTAAACAGACTTGAAGAATCACTGTTTCCCAACTGCTGTATATTTTTGAACGGTTCAATCCGGAACCCCAGGTTTCTAGTTCTGTGTCCAAAAAAATCTGCAGCTAACGTACAAGGTAGAGGGGCTTAAATACATCCACCTTCTCACCTGCCAATGCGCTATACCCACAGAGTGGTCAAGACCGGGTCTGGTCTGACAGATGTCTTGAGCCAAGCGTCGGCAGAGTCATAGCAGTTCCCATAGGAGTTTATTTCTTGTGTTAAGAATAGGTCTGTTTGGCACAGTGACAGTTCCCTTCACAGGTCAGCTCTAATGTCGCACCCTGGGCACTACCACCTCACTTGCCCACTGCACTCCTGCGTCCCTCAAAAATGTCGTCTCCGCCCCACACTCTCCACTGGATCTGTGGTCCTCTGTCATCACGGTGGAAGTTTATTCCCCTCTGTTTGTTTCCCCCCCTATAGGTGTTGTCAGGTTTTGGGGGGCTATGGGGCCCCTGGGCTGGCGAGTTCTCCCATCTGAGGGAAGTGGGGAGGAGTTTAGTTTTTTTGTTGCCTTTGTTTGGCAGGGGAGAAAGAGTTTCTCAAGGGTGCTCGGGGACCAAATCCAAGCAGGGCCCCATCCGCTGCCTCCATGTCAATATGCGCTCTATCTCCATGCACCTGGCTGTCTGGCAAGTTTGGGATCCCCATGGAGCAGCCCTCCCACCTGCTGCAGCTTCACACACACCCCGCAACTCATAAAGATTCGGGCAACGGGCACCCAAGCCTCCCCCCCTCGGGTACCTCTATCCTCTGGTGGGGTCCCCACTGTCTGTAGCCCCAATGGGGCCTTGGGGTCTGCTCAATCACCAGGTCCTGGCTATCCAGCGATCACGGGAGCCTTGTGGACGCACCATCTTGCCTTCCATAGCTCAAAGTATGTGCCTGCCTCATGGCTTGTAAAGAGCGGGCCCACGGGTGCCGCAGCTGCCTCTCAGGTTGCCTCCACTCTCAAGCCACCTGCCTGTGATCTCTGGGGTGCATCGGGGTCTGCAGGATGCCTTCAGTCGTGGGCCTCAGGCACTGAAGTTCAGCTCTCATGCTGCCGACTCCACGTCCCTCAGGCCACACACCAGGCAAAATATTCATTTTAATAATGTTACATCTATTAATTAGACCTAGACACAATCTGTCCCATTTTGGAGATATGGAAAGTGATTCCGAATATAGTGCTTCATAATTAAGAATGATAATAATTTTCATATAAAAGGCGATATGGCCACCAAGGTACCTAGCCAATGTAACATAACAAGCATCATAGATTTCTGAATAAACATTAGAGACGATTTCTGTCATGTCCATGTTCAACTTACATCCTGAGAGTTGCCCAAATACCATGGCAGTGTCCTCAATAGCTTGCAGTGCCTTCTTAGGGGATGATGTTAAGATTGCAATATTATTTGCATATGCTAGGAGTTGGAACTTCCAATTATGCAATCACAACTGTGGAATGGAAGCAGAAATTTGAGTACCCAAATGTATGGACCTAAATAGAGAGCAAACAGAAGCGGGATAGGCGGCATCCCTGCTTTGTGCCGGGATTAATTTGAATACCTTCAGAGAGTGTTCCTATATAGATAATCCTGGAGGTAAAAAAGAGCACAGCAACTGACACTGTGTTATGAAATCTGAACCAAACGCCCTCTCAGACATAATTGCCCACAGGTACTGCCAGAAGAACCTGTCAAATTCTTTGTCAGCCACTAACAAGATCATTCTGGCTGGGCTTTTCATCTCACCTGCAACCTTGAGTGCTTATATAGCTAGATGTATGTGGGAGGTGGTATCCTGTTAGGCTGTTAATATCTTAGAACAGCATGAAACAATTCTGTCCATAGCAGCTCTCATACTTCTTAACACGTTTTAATTATACTTATCCTTTAGTTGAAATGCCAATAGATAGCCCATCTCACTATTCTCAAAGCACAACAGATATTTGGACCAATAATTAGAGCAGGCCCTGTCCGAGATCCATTTCTTCAATTTCATGGTCAATTGCCTAAATATATGGGATGCATACCAAGGTGATTTCGGTACCTAAGTAGGAGTGAGTATTCCATCTCCAGCTGGAGATCAGCGACCCATTTAGCCATACCCTTTCCAATAATATAGTTAGTAGTCTAGCCATGAACAAAGGCTTTCAAAGCATCCCAAATCATTTTAGGGTTAGTAGACCCTGTATTGATGCTAATAAATTCACTTAGACCAGAGCCCATAAACTAATGTACGCAGGGTCCAGCATACGAACAAATGGCCATCTGCATGGGGATGTAACATTAACCAATTTGATTGACTTAAGAAATAATGACAATGGGTTAGGATCTGAAATGATCCTAGGAATTAATTTGATCGATACAGTGAGCAGGATACTATAACTTACAAAGAACATAGCTATGCGACAAGATGTACCATGTGGAGTGGAATGGAAAGTGAAACCAGGTTTATTTGGCCGACAAGCCTGCCATACATCACAAAGAGCATGTGTTTCAAGAGTTTGTTTTATAGCTGCCCTAGATTTTCTCCTGTGCCACTGACTTGATTCATAAAAGGTTATTGAATCCACCCCAGGGTGAATAGTCAAGTTAAAATCTCCATGCATAAGGATTGGATCCTGCCACATACTGAGCTTGCCAAGAAAGAGATTAAAGAGTGCAGTATCATCTGTATTTTCTGCATAAATCACACATACCATTAGTTGTAAACTACAGTTCACTATACGAGTGATCAACCATCTCCCGACCTTTCCAATTTGACATGATGATCGAACCATTCCTTCTTCCTAGATAATAATGCCACCCCTCCTTAGGTATAACAATCCCAGTTTTAGCCAGGGTATAATAACCTAACCTACTCAATTTATGTAGTTCACTAATAGTAAGATGAGTCTCCTGAACAAAGAGAAGATGAGGATTCAGAGTGTACAATTCCTCCCTTTTTAAAGATTTAGCACTATATAGCACATCGAAACCTATAGCGCCTATTGGGACACCTGGTCACGCTAGACCGGGTTAAAGTCAAAGTTTCAGGTCGACCGCGACTGAGTCCTGTGTGGCTACCCTTCGCAGTAAGTCTTGGTCAAGGTTCTTACCTTCTGACTTACAAGGTTTTCTAGAGGTTTTCTTCCCGGGGGTCCCTTGAAGCTCTCAGCCAATATAGATTTGGTGAGGGTTCCCCGGCTTGCCTAGTGGCGAGCTCCAAGTCAAACTTGTGGGTGTCAGAACTCCCGAGCTTTCCAGTGGGACGAACCAGGGATCCATGCTGGCTTGCAGTTGAAGATAGGTGGCTTGGCTCTCACGGTTAGTCCCGGTCATCTTTTCTACATTTGAACTTAGAAACATTTACAGAGCTTTTTCGTCAGGGGTCTCTCAATGTTCTTCACCCGGCCAGCTTCGGTGAGGGTTCGTCGCCTTGGGTTTCAGCTTACTCCCAGTCAACTCTGGAAATTGGACCTCCAGAGCTTTTCAACAGGACAAACCTGGACGGCAGACTGGCTCGCTGTAAAGGGTTGCAGGCATGGCTGGCCAGGTCGAGTTGGTCCACTTATGCAACTTTTTTCCACAGTTGATCCAAACTTCTCTAAACTTCTGATACTTCTTCCTGAAGTTCACCAAAGGGTCCCAACGTGTTCAAAGCTTACTCCAAGAGTCTGGAAGCCCCAAGATGGTCCTTGAAAGTTTGGGACTTCAGTTCCCACAATCCACTTGGACAAAACCATTACAAATCCACTGGTAGTACTCCAGACTGAGGATTTTTAGTGGTGATGTTCCAGGTGAGCTCTGTTTACCTGTAGCTTGCAGGGAGTCCACTCTTTAGTCCTTATGAAGAAAGTTAGGCCCACAGGGCTCTAGTTCAGATTGTACAGCAGGCACAGTCTTCTAAGTGCAGGGCCTGGTTGGTGCAAATAAAACTCCTCAGCATGGACCCTTCTTCTGTTTTCAGTTTCAAGCAGCAGATCTGAGAGGCTGTGCCCCTCTCAGATACTTATTCCAAGTTCCCTGGGTGAAGCAGGAGGGCACTCCTGTCCACTGAGATACAGGGCAACACCCCCAGGTGTGATCACATCCTCCAAAGAACGACACTATATTCTCCTAGAGAGGACCATGTCTCCAAAATTCATCATGACTGATTTTGGAGCAGGGAGAGAAGAGCTGGCTAAGCACACCTCCAGGTTGGCTAATCTCCATAGTCCCTCCCCCTTGCATCTGCTCATTCCTTCCTTAATCCTAGCATCTGGCTGGGTTCAAAGAGTAGAGATGTAAATGAAACTGGTTTCTTCTGCCGGTCTCCTCCTTCCATTGAAGGATATTATTTACAACCCCTCCCCCTGCTTTGGCATTCCTATGTAGCAGAACCCTGTTCTCTCAGAAGAGATGGCTAACCCCAGGGGATATTTATTACCTCATCAAAGGAGCCTGGCTAATCCAATTAACTCTGACCAATCAGGACAGGCCACTGGAAGGCTGAATTTTGGTCGCTAAAAAGCTAACGCGCTGTAGGCCAGATGATCCCTGCAGTGCCATCGGCCTCTTGGTAGTGTCAGTGTGGGGGACGGGAGGCACAGAAAGCCCAGTCAGTTGCCGCAAGGACGTGGCATTCTAGTCCCCAGGTCTCTCTCTCTCTTCCTGCCTTCCTGGCACGCTATAAACAGGACGAAAAACCCCCAGTCCCCAACTCCTGAAACTAGCAGGGTGTGCGGGTGGTCCAAAATTCCTAACAACCCTTCCCCAATGGTGCTGGGATGCAGGAAGAGGATGAAACCTCTTCTCCTGCCCCCTATAACCCCTCGGGCTAATCCCCACCCCTAGCCCAACCCCCTACCCCCGCTACACCTAGTCCTTCCTTTCAATGCACGAACACCCCGGGGGATGACTGGTCTGTCGACCCTACTTCTGCCGGGGGCTGGCATTGCCAATCTCACCTGATAGGGCAATAACCAAAGTGAGCTCTTAATCAGCGAGTAAAATGTTCATGTCTGGCTGCCCCTTCGCTGTTATTGCTGCGAAATGAAATGCGAAGGCCTGATTGTGATGCTTGTGACAATGCTTCCTAAATACTCACTTGGCTTCATTCCTCACAACTTAACTTGCTGCGTCATTGAAAACTGACTTAAATCAAATGAAAACCCGAAGAGTTTTGTTTGTATACAGAAAGCAGTTGACTCCAGGCTGCCTGGGTCACGAGATCCCTGCTCTAACAGAAGGAGACAATACAGCGTAGCCAGAAAATGGTCCATGTATGTATCGCTGCATACCCCCAGCATGGGGGAGCCCCACAGCACGTGGGAGTCCCCCAGTAATGCAGGAGCCCCACAGCATTCCAAATCTCCAGCTTGCAGAGCCTAACTTTTCATTCTGCTCACAGGGTAAGTGTTTTAAATGAGAAGGGACTTGTTCTTTGCTTGCACTTCTTCAATTTAAAAAAAGAGTCCCTGCACTTTTTATCAGAGGTCCAATACTTTTAAATGGAGAGTACCTGCACTTCTTAGTAGCAAACGGGTACGCTGGAATAGTGAGCGCCTACATTTTTATTTCCATTCCAAAATCCTGTCAATCGGACCCCTGTGTGGTACCATTGTTACACGTCATGGATAGCCAACAGAAGCAATATAAATCTGTAGAATTCATGCAAACATTTCATAGCTTACAACTTTAAATTCTGAAGACCAGCTTAATGCAATAATTCCATTAGACGCTAAATGGCAAATAAGCTGTATGACTCATCAGTATACAAAAGACAGGGCTAAAGGAAGCACAGCTAATTATATTGTAATTCTGATAGGGACAAACAAGTCCATGGTGAAGCTCTGCTTCTACTTGCTGGAATAAGACTGGGGCAATTTAGTATGAGGCAAACTGTTTTCGTATTGAAAATAAACGCTAAGCACCAAAGCTAAGACAGAGAGTCGCCACCACTTCTGGACTACAGATGCACTGCCAGCAGGATCACTTTCTCTCTTGTCCAAGAACATGGGACAAAGAAGCTCTCTGCCTCAGTCTGGCACTGCAGGGAGGACTTACTTCTGTTAGCAAAGGTGAGTCCAGCAAGAGAGCACTTACTGATTTGTGCAAAGTGGGCATTTTCTGTGAGATTGTGGGAGCGGGCTAATACACTTTTAGAACTTCTCATTTCTCAAAAGGGTCTAATTTTTAATATTTTATGTCTTTACATGCGCTTCATTGCTTGGTTTTACTCATGAGAAAATACCACTTTAAATGTCACACATTTGGCAGTTGGATATCACTCATAAGACTGGGACCTTGCAGCACTAAACATACACAAGTCACTATTCTCCACTGCACCAACCAGGATTTAACTCTCTGGCTTTCTGGTTCAGTGCATTTACTAATAGAGGTCCCACATGAAGAGCCTTGACAGACTTCAGTTAGTGCCCTTCCATTTATGGTGCTTGCCAGCAGTTTAATGATCTTCTTGGAGTTTCTTGTTGCTCCAATGGATGAAATTTCTGATATTTATATGTTTTTCTAATCTTCATTGCTTGATTTTTGCCTGCGAGAAAGTGTCACTCATAGGTGTTGAATGTCATTCATAATTACACTGAATTTATGAATATTTCACACATAAGCAATCTGAAACCTTGGCAGCTATGCCGAAGGTTTCTTTAGGAGGGCGTTGATGGCTGTGTGTTTCCTTTGTTCTGGGTAGGTGGCTTTACTGAGGGAGGTGTTGCGGCTAGGGGAGGCGGCTTTGCTGAGAGGGATTGCTCCTTTGTCACAGGCATGGTGGGGGCTGGGGATCACTGGAGCCCCAGAGTGGTTCGTTTTTATGACTGTTGTGGTTTCCTCTGTGGTAATGGTGTCCCATGTGGTGATTGTGTTGACTTCCTTCATCACTGGGAGACGTCTGGAGAGGGCCATGGGATCTGGTTGCGGGGGTGAGCTGCTGTATATGGTTAAGATTTTGCTGCAGATGTTTGAGAGGTTGTTGCACATATCTTGTGATGAGTTGATATTTCTGGTGACAGCTCTGGGTTTGGTGAAGTCTTTGAAGATTGCAAAGAAGTCATTGCCGCTGTTGGAGCTGGTGTTTGTTTGTTCAACTAGTGCCTTCCTCTTGGTTTCTCAGATGAGCTAGTCACACCTCCACTCCTCTGAGCACCTTTAAAGGCATCTTTTTTCACTTCCCCTTTCCTGGTTCTTTATTTCTGTTCCAGTTGTCCAGTGTTGCTTGCTCATTTTGAGGTCTTCTTGTGCCAGCTGGGTTGTGTTCTGGTTTTTGCTCTGTTGCTTTATTTCATGGGGGCCATAGTGTCAGCTCAGTTGGTGATTTGCTTGTTAACCCCTTCCATGCTGCGCGAATTCCGCCGCTGTGCTGACGGTTTCTTGCGCGGGCGTGGTCATGACGGAACGGTTCCGTCATGAGCACAGCTCAACCGTGGCTCATGACGGAACCGTTCCGTCATGAGCACCGAAGGGGTTAAAGTTCTCAATGGTATATGTCAAGATGCCTGTGGGTTCCGGTTTGTTCGCCTGTAGAGCAGACTTTGCCTCTGACTAGACTATATTGGAGGGTAGTTATTGAGAATTGAGATTTAAAAAAATCTTGCCTTTAACAACTAACCCCAAAACTAAAACCCCAAGGACTCTAATTGGATTTCTGTGAATAGTATTAGTTTGTTTGTTTTGTTTTCCTGAATCGCTTTAAGAATCATTGCGAAAAAAGTATTTATCATGTATCCATTATCCTGCCCTGGATATGAGTGCAACAATTAACATGGCTTTTGGTATGGATGTTTATCCTTGTAATGGTTAACCTATTCGTTGTGAATGTTCAAAAGTATAACTTCATCTCATGTACAAATTGCCCGGCTTGAATCTTGGTTTGATTGTTACCAGGAATTACAGTATGTTCCAGTCCCAAACAAATTGATTAATCATTTGCATTATGCTAATAAATAATTGCACTCATATGAAATATTGCACCAGTGAAGTATTTCTCATGAGAGTGGGTGTTGCAAGGCAGGAATATCATGGAAAATTGCTGAGCACCTTAAAATTTGTGAGTATATTCAATATTTGTGACATGGCCATTTTTCTAATAATAGTGGTTAACTGTTTCAAATAGTGATGGTTTTAAATATTGGTACTGTTATGTTTGTCTCTCGCTTGTTAACTTACAGAAAATAAACTTAACTTGAAATTTCCTTTATGGATATTTACAGTCAGATTTCTGTCTGGGATACAGCTGGAGATTTGCTCCTGTCAAGAGCAACAGTAAGTCTCGATCCAGGGTGGGTATAGAGAGGGAACAATCTAGCCAAATTAGAGAAAAATATGTTTGACAATATCCCCCTGTGATAAAATATGTACTGGACAGGCAGGATGAAAAGTGAAGCTAAGGTGAATAAACACAATTACTATATTTGTATACAATATCTCACTTCAAGTTTGGCAAAACATTTTTGTTAATTTCCCCACAATATAATTCGATCTGTCTGAAATTTGAGAAATAATGAGGAGAACACTGATGGGTGGCAATTTGACATGAATTATACTAAAATTAGAAATTTGGTGGCAGTAAACATTAAATGCAGTTATTCTGAATGCAATAAATAGCTCACAATACATATCTTGTTCCTTGTAGAAAATATCTATGTGGGGAAGCAGTTGATGGAGAATATCCAAGAGGGTGACTGAGGATTATATACTTTAGTCCAAAACATTTCAGTGTTTTCTGACATGGATAATAGAAGATATGGTTATCAAAAATGGAGTAGGACTGTGCTACGACCATATTGGAATATGCATCTCAATTGCTGAATGAACAACAGACCATTGTAGGACTGGTTTCTTTGTTTGGAGGTAAAAGGGACTCTGAGAGATCTGTTATAAGTTTATACTGTATATTCTATGCTTAGTTTCAATTATCTAAGAGATTTATTCTATTAATATTCATTTAAATATGTCTGATGATATGAACACCTTAAGAAGAGATCACGTCTCAAAACACAAAGTACTATGCATTTCAAAATGACAGTTGCTAAAGAGATTAGGTTTTCATCCTTTCATCCATTCAACAGTTGATTAAACACACCAAGGGGCATATGTATCAACATCTCCATTTGCGATTCTCAAATAGCGATTTTTAAAGAATCGCTATTTGAGAATTGCAAAACGGGATGTATTTAAAAAATCGCAAAACTTTTGCGATTTCTTAAAATTCCTTAATTGCGATTAGCAAATTGCGAAATCGCAATTAAGGAATACCTTCCCATTCATTTCTATGGGCCAGGAGACCCAAAGGAATGAATGGGAAGTAATTCTCAAATTGCGATTCGCAATTTGCTAATCGCAATTTGAGAATAATTTCAAAGGTGCAAGGGTGTTGTGATGACACCCTGATGCACCCCTGAAATGAGCATGTGTGTGCATATGGCGCACATACATGCCCTAAGGGCATGTATGTGCGCCATGTGGCACTTTGTAAAATTCCAAAAAGTGAATTTTTAACAGAAATCGCAAATTACCACCAACTAGAAGTTGGTGGTAATTTGCGATTTCTTAAGGAAAATTCGCAATGCTTTGGTGCGTGTTACATATCATTTAAGAAATCGTAATTTGCGATTTCTTAAATGCTTACGCAAAATTAAGAAATCGCTAAATTAGCGATTCCTTAAATTTGCGATGAGAATTTGCCTCATGCATACCGTTTTGCGAATTTTTAATCGCAAACGCTGTTTTTGCGAATCGCAGCGTTAGCGATTAAAAATTCGGTTGATACATATGCCCCCAAGTTATGTGAAATTTGGAAATCTCTTCCACTCATCAATAACCCTTTTGCTACCAGTTACTAAATTCAGACACATTTCACCTAACTTGGTTTGTTTAATCAACTCATCTGAATGGATGGAAGGATGAAAACCTAATCTGCATAATAATAATAATAATACCCGTCCTCCCCATTTCCATTTTAAGAATATGCCGTTTTTGGCCTTCGACTCATTTCACACCCGTTCTGACTGGGTTGGAATTATCACCGGTCCTACGATTCTACACGCGTTTTTTCTCCATTCAGCCCTGAAGAGTCACGAGTGATTACCCAAGTAACAAAACACTTGTCAGCTGGTTTTCCTATAATGTTACTGTCCACCCCCCTTTTGAGTGACATCTGACCAAAATGAGCAATCTTTATTGGTGAGACTATATACATTAAAAATAGAGACAGGGACCTTGTCAATAGTAAGATTAGTGAGTAACCGTCATCCTTGGGTATCAGTTTCTGGCGAAGTCAGACGAACATTTAGAGATATGTGAGATAAGGTGGCAACCCTGTTGTTTTTACCATTACCCGGTGAAAAGTAAATATTACTGACCCACCGTCTCTTCAATTTCAAGGACTCCAATTCTGTAAGGTGACACTTTATGAGAGCAATATCCGCTGTAAGATTGGATAAGTGTGTTAAAACCTGTTGCCTTTTAATAGGTGAACTTAGATCATTAACATTCCAAGATACAATTTTTTATGGCATAAACCGGAAATATAAAGTGATATATCAGATAACAGAAAAAGAATAAGTAACAAGGACCAAGATTGATATCAAAAATAAATGAAGGAAAAATGGAAGGGATGGAAAGTGGAATACAGAACTGAAAAAAGAAGTAGTGATGAGTAATCAACACAAATGGAAAAACAAAAGGTATCATACATATGAGACAAGAGGACTACGAGACAGAAAACAAAGGGGAAAAGGGTCATACCTAACTATATTTCCAAAAAGTCTGGAGGGTGTTGAAACCATATGGAAGGATGCCACATCCAGGCTCCGGAAAGTGTGCACAAGGGAAACTTGAATGTGTAACAGCATAGATGGAAACAAATACAAAATCAGTGCTTGGAAAGGTAAAGTTAGTTGAAGTAACACATTAAGAGAGACAAATACAATCAATTAATAATAATGTGAACCACAGCGCATGTCAAACAATGTAAATTAAAAAAAAGACACTTGCAATTGAGAAAAAAGATAAATAAATCAAAAAGAAAAATGTAAATGTTTTGTAGATCTGGATACATCTATGTCTTCAATTTGACAATTTTTAAATTCTTGTAGACATGAAGGCTCCTGGAAGGTAGACATTTTGCTCATGTATGGGACCTTGAACAATCAGGGATGAAAAAGTCTATAACAAGCTCCAAGAGTGGGAAGTGCTGGTCTCAAGGGAAGAAATGGTTTGCGTCTGTCTGCCATATTTTTTGCATAGTCTTGGAAAAGGTCAATGTTATTGCTGGACCCAGCGATCTTCTTCATTGATCTAGCTGCTGAGAGAACCTTAAGCAAGTCAGTATATTCCAGAAAGTAGAGAATAACACCTCTGGGTCTTATAGAAGTGGAAGCAGCATTGGGTAGATTACCAAGTCTATGAGCACATTGAATGTTGAGAGGAGGTGCTTCCGATATGTTAAGTATAGTAGGCAGAAAGTGTCTGAGGAACAAAATGGGTTCAGGACTCTCAGAAGATTCTGGAAGGCCATAAATGTGTAAATTGTTGCACCAGTTTCTGTTTTTCAATTCTTCAACCTGTTTTTGAAGCATGGAGGTTTAGATTTGGAGATAAATAACTGTAAGAGAAATGTAAGTGAAGGAAGCGAAATTGATGCTTAGATGATACAATTCTTTAGTCCATACTTGACCATTTATTATCGAGGCCTTTCAGTTTTGCATTGGTTGCCTTATAGGCTCTTATTTCCTCCATTAAAAGGTCCATTGAAGCAGAGGGAGGAGTTTTGGAAGAAGAGGAAGGATCTTTTTAAGATGTTTGGTCGAGCCTTCCTCTACTGTAGTTAGAGGAATGATGAATTCTGGCATGACAGATGAAGAGAGATGTAAACCCCGAGACGTGGGAGGAGTGTGAGGAGTGGAGTCCTCCATCCCTTGTATGGTAGAAAGTGAAGGAGATGGAAGAGGGAATACGAGTGATGATTTTGAGGAGTTTCTATGAGAAACGCGTAGCTTTCTCAATGTGCCCATATAACCAAGTATATGTAGAAGTATAGTATATTTCCAATCATGAGGAGCATAGCAATGGGAGTTAGTACTATTATGATAATGATAATGCAGGAAGAAAAGTAAGGCACAAGGTGAATCCATAAGCTACTGCAGGAAGAGGTACAGTTTCACATGAAGGAAAGTCATATATGGGAGGAAGTATTTATGAGGAGGAAAGGCATAGACATTGGAAGCCAAAAAGAAACCTCAAGGAGCCATAAGTACAAATAAATGTTAGTGTCATTTCACTGAAAAACATACTCAGGCCTAAACAAATAGCAGGAGTGCGCGTTGTTGTAGATGAAATGGAAATATTCAGCATTATGAAAGTCTCCTGAAGCCTTTATCAGCCATTGTGCATCGCTCTCATTGCGGCAGCAAATCAAGATGGCAGGCGCTATGAGGAGAGCAGTGCGTCATGATGAAGTGCAGAGAGATGTGACCTAGCTGTAACTAATGGAGCTGCGCAATTTTGTTCTGAGGCATCTCTGCTGTAGAAACTATCCTTGACAGCGAGCAGCATATGGAGAAGCCGCCGCCTTGTACAAAAGTCATCCCTCGGCCCGCGGAGCTCTACAGGAATGCCGCCATCTTCCCTGGATGAAAGCCACGCCCCAATAGGGACTTTCTAAACCTGGAGACCCAATGGTATTATGTCTGCATTTAAACATTAATTAAAGAGTTTAGAATGGAATGCAGTTCTCAATGCCTTCTTTTTCTGTTTTGTGGTAAATAATTTAATTACCGGGACTTAATTTGATACAGAAACATAATAAAATAGCTCAGTAAATAAGAGGCAGAATCCGTGGTATTAGAGGTTCGGAATGGGCTTTATTCCAGTGGTCGATTATAATCGGTTGCTCCAGGTTCCATCACCACGAAGGTTCAGGAAGTGAAGTACATACATTATTAACAATCAATTACTTTTATACAATAGGCATTACAGTGAGGCAAATACAAGAGGCGTAACAATTGATAGTGGTGATAATATATTCGTACGTAGCAAAAATAGGCGTAACTGGGAGTGATTTAAAGAACGTCATCAGATGTGATGTCATAAGAGGGTGGTTACATGAAAGAATTTCGCAATGTCAGCAGAAATACTTGGCAGATATGCGCGCGCAGCAGCATGACGTGTAATTGACGTGCAACTAGGGGGTGAAGGGGACTTGACATTTAGCTCTACATGTGGCGACAGAAGTCTGGAGGGTCAAGTCAACCTAATCCCAAATCATATCTAACATCCTATGTTTAAAGAACTAAGTTATCCAAAAGAGAGGTCTCTTCGAGTAGAATCTTATTCTATACTGACTATACTGACTGTTAGTGCGTGTACAAGCGTCTAAGTGTCTATACTAGATGCGAGGGCGGAATCTTCCATAGTAATAGGGCTATGAATTACTTGCATGAAGACAGAGAAACCGGGCCTTTGCTCGGTAGCTGGCAGAATGTTTACTTAAACTACTAGACAGGAATGCATTGGGCAGGGATCGGAGCAGATAACTTCGAAGGTGAAATACAGTTTTTGGCAGGCAGCAGGCTGATGTCAGGCTTCGTGAGCCGCGCAGAGAATGAGACAAAGTTCATGGTCACAGATGCAGGCTCAGACTGGAGCTTTCAGAGGCAGAAGGCAAGAAGAGTTTGATGACAGAATCAGGGCCTACTTGCCTGGACTGTAAAATGGCATAAGTGAACCATATAAAGCCGGTGGCCTTTCATACTTAGGAATGGAATATCCGGCCTATTCATGGCGGATCTGACAGAGGACATGTTAACGGTGGACGCACATGTATTTGCGTCTTCATAACTGGAACTGGAGGGAACATACATGTACTTGTAACATGCACATAGAACCGTTGGGGTCCAAGATAGGGGACATAACTGACCAGAAAAATCCATATTTCCACATTCCCTCCTTGTCCCCTACTTGCCCGTCAAGAGATATCAATCTTCATTAATCCATTGATCTGTTCATATAGCATCATTTGTTCTTCTTTCTTCTTCCGGGATCTTGAATGAAAATCTTGATGTGGAGTGCACGATGTGGCACACAGACCACAAATCGCTGGTCCACATTGTAGACATAGACAGCAACTGAATAGTATGAGAAGGCCAATACCTAGGAAAGATAGGACCTTCCATCCAAAGGTAGATAATACACTCCAAAACCACCCGGACCAAGTCCAGGTGCCTGGATTCTGGTGTATCTGGCTTACAATCTTATGAAGACGAGTTATGGCTTTATATACAGATGGCGAATTTTCTGGTATGAAAATGCAACAGCTTGATCCGATGACCCTACAAGCTCCGCCCCTATCGGCCAGGATGACGTCAAGGACAAGACGATTTTGAAGCACAACAATCCGCATAGCAGACTGCTCTTCTGTTAAATTGCCTAAGGCGGAAATAGTTTCGTTCACTACTGCTTCAAGGGTTCTAGTTAATCTACGTATCAGCTTACTATTAGTAACGGTACCTATATAGGGAAAGAGACCTTTATTGAAATCTGTGTATTTTTCCCATGCTGTTTCAGTGTAATCGACTATCGGGAGATCTCTCCTTACTCTATTATATACTAAATGAATATTTCTGTGATAATCAGCAGGAGCTAGAAAAACAGGTGGCAAAAGGAATCCAATATAGCAAGTACCATCCCAATCTAGAGGTAAACGTACATATGCCGTCTGACCACATATGAAATAGGAATGGCGAGAAGCTCTAAATGTAGACTTGCCTTGATCACTAAATTCTACTACAGTGGTGCATTTACTATGGCCCATGTGTATGGAACCATTCTTTCTTATACATAATTCACCTTTTACTGGAAATATTGACATAGCGGGCAAAATTGAAGTAGCTTCTGATTCGACATTTAGGATCATAAGATTGAGCGTAAAATTACCTAATCCATACACTTCATTTTCTAGATCAGTTCCTGTTCTCTGGGGAAGTCCCTCCTTGTTAGGGTGGCAGACTTTAAGCAAAACTAAGTTCAAATTTCCCCATACCCAGTTATCTTGATAAACTGCAGAATTCGAATCTAGAGAATTAATTAAACTAAACCATGCTCCACAGGAGCCGTTGTGTGTGAACGGGTATGGAAAGAGAGGTAGAATTCCTTTATAATTCTGATAGGGAGGGAGTCGGCCACATATCCAACAATTTGTAGCATTGCTAACCTGATGGGAATGATGCAACATACTAATAAACGTGTTATTGCGCAGTGCAAATCTGTAAGACAACTCAAGCGGAGGTAATTCACTAAAAGAATGTTCAGCAGTAACATTGTAAACATGTCTAGAAATAGGATAATATATGTGCAACAATATACTTGCAGTAATTATTAAAAGACTTGAGAAAAACAAAATTAATAACGTCACTATGCAATGACTACGCAGTGATTTACAGTACGCCTGTCGTTTCAACATTTTTCGGGTGCTTTCTCTATTCAGGTCCAAGGGATACATGTCAGAGACAATTCAACCGCTTCACCTTGGAGAGGACTTAAACAATCAAATTGCTCGACTGATTGGGCCTGAGCTTTAATTTATAATGTTCGGAATCACTTTTTTTTCCACAAAAGGAAGTTTTGAGTCAATGGGTGAAGACACACAAGGTGTGGTATTCACATCTGATTTTAGTCCATGAAATTTCTTGATATGACTTGAATGAATCCATCCTTTTCTGCCTTCGATCTTCACGGCTGTTCTTGTGGTGAGCAACACCAGCTGAGGTGACCTCCACCTAGGTTCCAGCTGAGTCTTTCGATCAAAGTTCCTCACGAGGACCAAGTCTCCCGGAACCACGTCATGGGGTTTCACCTCAGTGTTGTCAGGAAAAGCTGCAGCTACCTGTGAACGACAAGATTGTAGTGCAGACATCAAGGAAGCCAAGTAATCTGTCAGCATGTTACAGTCAATATCAGTTATTTTGCGTGATATAGGCGTCCCCCACATATTTGGTGGTCTGCCGAAGATCACTTCATACGGGGATAGCCCTGTTCGAGAGTGTGCTACCATTCTTGTGTAAAAGAGTGCAACTGGTAATGCTACTACCCAGTCGACACCTTTCTCTCTGCATATTTTGGATAATCTTATTTTCAGAGTCTGATTATGTCTTTCTACGAGACCTGCTGCTTCGGGGTGTCGGACACAGTGGAATTTCCACTGATAGCCTAACAAAAGTGAAACGTGTTTCATTAATTCGGATGAGAACGGCTGGCCGTTATCTGAGTGAACAACACGTGGTAAACCGTATCGTGGGAAGAATTCTCGAACCAACTGTTTGGCAGTAGTCGGGGCAGTGTAATCTGAAACCGGGTATGCCTCCGTCCAACGGGAAAGAGCACACACAACTACGAGAACATATTTGAATCCTCTACATCGTTCCATCTGGATATAATCCATCTGGAGGACTTCAAAAGGATGATCAGGAGGATGAAATCCACCCTGTTCTACGGGAACGCTTTTTCCTGGGTTGAACTGGCAACAGATCATACAGGTACGAACTTTTTGTTTGGCTGCAGCTCGTAAATGTTTATTAAACCAAATGTGTTGAATGCTATCTAGCATAGCTTTTTCTCCTAGATGTGCTGGACTATGTACAGTGTTAATTATAACTTGGACCATTGAATCAGGAAGGAACCACACAGACTTTTCCTTCATCATCCATCCTTGATCGGTTTGGATCCCTCCTAATTCAGTCCATTTCTTTATTTCGTCTGGTGTAGCATGTGTCTGTATGTCAATTACGTCAAGAGTAGGATCTTTAACCGTCATACAATGTGTTGGCGTCGGGACTATTGTCTTTGTCATGTCGGATGTTTGAGTTTGAGCAGTCTGTTTAGCTGTTCTATCAGCTAAATCATTGCCTTGAGAAATGATATCAGTAACTTTCGTATGAGCTTTACATTTCATAATTGATATTGCAGTGGGTAGATGTATTGCATCTAATAAAGCATGAATGAGGGGTCCGTGCTGAATGTGGGCACCGTGAGAAGTTAAATAACCTCTCTCTCGCCACAGCACGCCGAAGTCATGTACGACTCCGAATGCATAACGTGAATCAGTGTATATGTTGACTTTTTTATTTGTGGCTTGAATACAGGCTTGTGTCAGAGCGACGAGCTCTGCTGCTTGAGCGGACAAGGTATTTATGCAATTTGTTTCAATGATTTCAGTGTCTGTTGTGACTGCGTAAGCGGCCACTAGTTCTCCTGTACCTTTTCTCATACATGAACCATCTACATACAACGTCAGGTCTGGGTCTGATAATGGGACATCGGTTAAATCTTGTCTGGGTTTCGTCGTGATTGTAATAACTTCAATACAATCATGTGCTAGTGGGTCTGTTCCATTTACAGGTAAAAGTGTGGCAGGATTCAATGTGTTACAACGTCTGATTTCTATATGTGGCTGAAACAGTGTTAGTTCATACCCTGTAAGTCTTGCTATAGTCAAATGTTGTGTTTGCGTTCGATTCACAAGAACCTCCACTGCATGTGGTACTTGTACTGTCAATGGATGTCCTAACACTATGGCATCGCTTTGTCTGATTGCTAAAGCTGTCGCTGCCACTGATTTCAGGCACGCAGGCAGAGCCTGAGCTACGGGATCTAATGTACTAGAAAAATAAGCACATGGTTTGTGTGCTCCTGCTTGTTCCTGTGTGAGTACTGACAAGGCAGTACCTTCGCGTTCTGTAATAAAGAGTGTAAACTGTTTACTGTAACATGGTGTTGCTAAAACAGGTGCTTGACATAGAGCTTTCTTTAAGCTTTCAAAAGCTTGTGTATGTTCCTGAGTCCAAGGGAGAACAGTCGATGTGGCTGCCTCCTGTGTTGTCAACTGAATGAGTGGTTTTGCTAGAAATGCATACTGAGGGATCCACTGCCTACAATATGAAGTGAGGCCTATGAAAGCCCGTACCTCCTTTTGTGTCTTGGGTATTGGCATATTAGCTATTAACTGAATGCGGTCGGGTGTAAGCTGCCTTCCCTCCTTGGACAGCGAGTGTCCAAGATAAACAACTCGCTGGACACAGAATTGCAGCTTAGAAGGGGACACCTTGTGCCCCTTTTCGGCTAGAAATTGTAAAACTGTCAGTGATGCTTTCTCACATTCGGGTTCGCTTCTAGCGGTGATCAGCAGATCATCGACATATTGAAGCAAGGCAGTGTTAACTGGCATGTGGATACTGTCGAGTTCTCGTTTCAGTGCTTGGCTATAGATGCTGGGGCTTTCTGTAAATCCTTGAGGTGCGCGTGAGAATTTGAAGCTACGTCCATTTAAACTAAATCCGAACAAATATTGGCTTTCCGGATCTATTGGGACGCTGAAAAAGGCATTTTTGAGATCAATTACAGTAAAGAATGTTGCTTCGGAATCAATAGCTGTCAGTAATGATGAGATATCGGGGACCACAGGGAATTGTGGCACAATACACTTGTTTAATTCGCGCAGATCAATAACCAATCGATATACTGGCGGGGCCTTCGGATCTGTTCGTTTGAGAATCGGAATTATCGGTGAATTACATACATTGGAGTCTGTTTCTACAACCACTCCTTGGGCAATGAGCTCGTCAATGATTTGTAGTAAAGCCACTACAGCATCTGGTGGTAACTTGTATTGTCGCATTCGTGGTAGTACCACTCCTGCCTTTAGTGTAACTCGATATGGTGTAATATTCATGCAACCAACATCAGTAGGGCCTTGTGCCCATAGATGTGTAGGTAAAGTCTGCAATCGGGGATCCATGTCTCTAGACACATAATGACCTTTAAAATCACGTAAAAACAATCTTACTCCTTCCGGAGAACAACATATTATAGCTCCTAGAGCTTTCAATGTCTTTATTCCTAACAGGTTTTCTGGACATGATTTAGTAAGCAATAAATCTGTAGTTCGGGTCAAAGGTCCTATCGTAAGTGGAAGAGGTTGTGACACTTCATTAACAATAGGTTTTCCCGAAAAACCAAGGGAAATATTCTGTGAGCCTGAGAGGGGTGCCCCTGGAACTTCACTACGTTTTATAGTTGTTCGACTTGCCCCTGTATCGAGTAAAAATTTTCTGTCTTGGCCTAATAATTCATTATGTACATAAGGTCCTTCTTGATCTACAGGGATCTCGATAAGGGGTAAGTCAACTTCCCTCTCTAGGCTGGTTCATGCATATCGTTGATAATCAGGATAGTCATACTGTGCGGTCTGGTACAGTTGTTGTGTCGTGGTTTGCGTGGCAGCAACAGGCAGCGCTGGTGCAGCTGGCACAAACTGTATAGTCTGTTGTGGAGCTGGCATGGACTGTGTATGCTGCAAGGCTCCTTGTTCATTCTGATCCTGTCTAAGTGGCCGTGGTCTTTCTTTTGTAATACCCGTGGCGATATTACGCTTCAGGACTGGACAATCGTGTACATGATGACCTAGTTGTTTACAATAGTTGCATGTCCCTTTTACAGGTCCTGCTAAATCGCCAGAATGTGTCGTACCCTTTTTATGTCCTTCAGCTGGAACTGTCTGGGAGACTAGCATTTTCATTTTCGTGTCTTTCATGCGTCTTTGTTCATGATCTTGTTCCTCTCTAATTCTATTGTGATGATACTGTAACATTTGTAACATTTGTGATGGAGTGTTACCTTGCCAGGTACTCTCGAATTTTAATACTCTATTCTTCACTTGGGGCAAGGAATTTTCAACTAATTTTGTCACAAACAGATGTGGGTATGATTCGCTACTTGCTTTTATGCCACTATTTATACCGAAACATTTTTCAAATTGTGCATAGAAATCACTAGTGTCTTCATCTTGCTTTTGTTTACAGGCTGAAATTGCACCCCAGTCTTCCTTTTTCGTGGTTAATAAACGTGGCAGTACCTGTACTAGTAAACCTGGTAGTGCTTTAGTTTTGTCCCCAAGCCCCGAACCTGGACCTCGGGCCTTTTCTTCATTTTCTAATGCTGTCCAATCTATCTTTTGGTCTCCCACCTCCCACTCTTTTTCCTTGAGTTTTTCATAAATGCCAGCAGGCATTAATACCTTTAATATTGTCATAATGTCGGGATAGGTATACTCTCCCATGAGTAACATGTCTTTAATTTCTCGGTGGAAACCCGCTGGGTCTTTGTCATGACTGGGTACCACTTTCTTCATTTCTAACAATTCTATTTTCGATATGGGTGTATATACAAATACACGTTTAAACTCATTGTCCTCGCCTTTTATTGGGTGCACTTCTCGTAAGGGATTCTGTCTGTCCATGTAATACGTGGTTCTTTCCTTAATGGGCAGTGAGACATGTCCTGTACATACAAAAAGAATGTACTGCTTTCTTGATTCTAGTATTTCTTTAATTAGCTTAGTACCTGAACCTCTCCATTTATTCGTGAGTAATTCAGTCAATATATCAGGTAAGGGACCAGGATCTGAATGTTGGCTTTTATATAGTATAAGAAGTTGTTGAATCATATAAATCCCAGCTAAACGCTGTTCATCTGGGGTGAGATTCAAAAATGTGTGTGCTACTGTATTATCACCATACATTCCGGGACTGTCAACCCAATGGACAGCTGACCTGGCTAATTCTTGTTCATCCATAGAATCGAGAAAATGATAACCCCTTCGTTCTCGCAGTAATTTGTCAGCGGCTTGGAATGAATGCTCGTTAGACCTTATATTTATTATTGGTGTTTGAAAATTCCTGTTATTTTCTAGACATATCGGACGTATCGGATCAGTAAGACATCTAGTACTATTACAAGATCTTCCTCTACCTACATAGGCTATAGTTTCTGACTGTCCTGTGGGCAGTCCTGATGCTTCTTCCTCGCTTTGTTCGAACTGGTCTACCGCTAATCTTTCTTCGTGTAGGCGTTCTATTTCTTTACGGATCTTTCGGCACATGGCTATTATACAGTTTTGCTTATCATGTCTCCCTTCTGATATATTCTGGCTCCATCTGGTAAGAATTTGCATTGCTTCCGGGTCTACCCCCGGTCGGTCTTGATTTCTGATCACACAATTTATGAGGAAACGTAACAGTTCCCCCTGTATTTCCACTTTCTGGTATTCCATAGCTCTGTTAATACATTCAGAATCTCGCCCTGTTTGGACAAAATGGTATATATTATCTAGATGCACAGTCATTCCTGGTAACTTCCCTAAATACACCGCGGCTCGTCTGATACGTAATGATGCTAGGGTCATTTCGTCCTCTTTTCCGGGCACAGGGTCATATCTACAATCTATAAGAAGTTCCTTAAGCGTACGGGCATTTATGAGTTTGGGGGTACGTGAATGTGCTGACTCTTGAAAAGTAAGTTTATTTATTCTAGGTGGCGTAGAAAAGATATTGGTAGCACCTCCGGTAGCCCCGTCTGGGGTATCGGGTGTGAAAGGATTCGTTGAACGTGATACAGCAACTATAGGTGTGGATACAGCTATAGAAGTAGCTGTAGGAACAGATGCAGAAACAGATGTGCTTGCCGGAACTTGTGTCAGAACTTGTTGCTGTAGGGATACGGGTACTGGATCTTGGCGTTGAACCTCCCTGGCAGGCGGTCTATGTGGGGCGGGATTAGCATACTCGGGAGCTGCGTCATCTAAATATGAGGAAAGAAAAACATCTTCTGCGGTTCTAGGATGCCCCTTAGGATGTACCTTTATTGGAAATAATGGGGTTGGCAAGTCTTTTGGTATCCCTGGAGTAGCCTTAGGTAATCCTTCGGCCAGAAGGGGATACATACCATTCATAAGGGCATTTCTTTGTCTGTCTACTTGTTCTGATTTCACTCGTGCACCTTCTTCAATTAATAGATTTTCTCGGACTTCATTTGAATTCTCTTTACTCTTCTCTTCCTGTTTACGTGCTTTTTCTGTACGTCTATACGATTCTTTACGCCATAATTCAATGGCGTCTTTCTGTGATTGTCTAGCTTTCTTTTTCCATAATTCTTCCTCTACTTTCACGATGCACTCTGCATCCCAGGTCCCAGCCGCGGGCCACCTCTGACTTTCTGGTAATTCCTTAGTGTAGTCTACCCATAAATCAAGAAATAATATAGCGTCTAAGCCATGTTTATGATACATGAAGTACCCTGGAGTGTCCCTAGGAGGAATAGGAACGGCTTCTTCGAGTACCCCTTTTCTTGTTGTGATCTGTCTTAATTTCGAAAAGAGCGGCATATTGAAAACTGATCTGATACTTGATTTTGAACAAACTTAATGAGAACTGATCTAATACTGGATTTTGAACAAACTTAATACAATAAACACAATAATGAACAGTCATTCATACCACAATATGCAGGACGTTATTAAAACATTTAACATTTAACATTTAACTGAGCAACGATGATGATGACGATCTAAGAAAAACTTAATCACTAAACATAATACTCGACTTGAACTGAATTATTCTGAATTTATATACTTGATATACTAGATATACTGCTAAACAGTACAGATACACTGCTGAAACAGTGCAGACCGGATTTGTGTACCCAAACCCGTCTGGACCGGCACAACTTATGTGCACGCCAGAACGCCTCCCCAGTAATGGTACTCACCGGGTAGCTCGGAACGGAAGGCCTCGGAAACTGAACTGAACTTGAACCGGACTGGACTCGACTCGAACACTTCGGACACTGGACTCGACTTGGGACTTCGGAAAACTGGTGGGCCTCTGTATACCTCGGATCTTGCTCTCTCAGCTAGGCTCTGGTCGGGATACTTCGCACTTCTCACCGCCTCGTCTGGGTGTTGATCGCAGCCTCAGTCGCCCCCGCTTGACCGGAGGGAGATACAGGAAATCCTGCTGGTACGCGTTATTGTCCGTCCAGCTGTGGCAGGAGACCGGGCCTGCAACGCACCGCCGGCGCGTGAGATGAGAAAGTGTCCCTGTTCGGGCGCCATTCATGTGGTAAATAATTTAATTACCGGGACTTAATTTGATACAGAAACATAATAAAATAGCTCAGTAAATAAGAGGCAGAATCCGTGGTATTAGAGGTTCGGAATGGGCTTTATTCCAGTGGTCGATTATAATCGGTTGCTCCAGGTTCCATCACCACGAAGGTTCAGGAAGTGAAGTACATACATTATTAACAATCAATTACTTTTATACAATAGGCATTACAGTGAGGCAAATACAAGAGGCGTAACAATTGATAGTGGTGATAATATATTCGTACGTAGCAAAAATAGGCGTAACTGGGAGTGATTTAAAGAACGTCATCAGATGTGATGTCATAAGAGGGTGGTTACATGAAAGAATTTCGCAATGTCAGCAGAAATACTTGGCAGATATGCGCGCGCAGCAGCATGACGTGTAATTGACGTGCAACTAGGGGGTGAAGGGGACTTGACATTTAGCTCTACATGTGGCGACAGAAGTCTGGAGGGTCAAGTCAACCTAATCCCAAATCATATCTAACATCCTATGTTTAAAGAACTAAGTTATCCAAAAGAGAGGTCTCTTCGAGTAGAATCTTATTCTATACTGACTATACTGACTGTTAGTGCGTGTACAAGCGTCTAAGTGTCTATACTAGATGCGAGGGCGGAATCTTCCATAGTAATAGGGCTATGAATTACTTGCATGAAGACAGAGAAACCGGGCCTTTGCTCGGTAGCTGGCAGAATGTTTACTTAAACTACTAGACAGGAATGCATTGGGCAGGGATCGGAGCAGATAACTTCGAAGGTGAAATACAGTTTTTGGCAGGCAGCAGGCTGATGTCAGGCTTCGTGAGCCGCGCAGAGAATGAGACAAAGTTCATGGTCACAGATGCAGGCTCAGACTGGAGCTTTCAGAGGCAGAAGGCAAGAAGAGTTTGATGACAGAATCAGGGCCTACTTGCCTGGACTGTAAAATGGCATAAGTGAACCATATAAAGCCGGTGGCCTTTCATACTTAGGAATGGAATATCCGGCCTATTCATGGCGGATCTGACAGAGGACATGTTAACGGTGGACGCACATGTATTTGCGTCTTCATAACTGGAACTGGAGGGAACATACATGTACTTGTAACATGCACATAGAACCGTTGGGGTCCAAGATAGGGGACATAACTGACCAGAAAAATCCATATTTCCACAGTTTGATTAGGTTGTAAAGATCTCTGGCTGTTCTGTGCTGGAGAGGTCCTAGAATCCAAAAGTGACTTTCCCCAAATAATGTTAGCAATGTATTGATCTGTCTATGTTTATTACCTCCTCAAATTCTGGCATATAAGAAATATTCAGTCACTGTACTATAGTCAAAAGAAGCAAGCACACTTAAAAAATGACATAGTGCCTAATGGGAAAAGCATAGTACCAAACGAAATATTGAATGAATAGACAACTTCACAATGGACTACCAGTGTTCTTCTGCACTTGGAACTATTCTACCCCTCCAATCTCTCATTGACTGTATTTTCCTTTCAGCTAAGTTTGTGCAATACATACACCATGCACGCATGCATAGATTGGTGCTTATCTACTGGAATCTTTCCCAGCCAGGTTACATGTGGGAAGCTGTAAACTCATAAAAGTACATTCACCTAGCACAAACAGAACTGGCTTGGGAAAAGGGGAAGTGGAAGTGGGCGCGTTTTGGTTGGTTGAGAGAATAAACATGTTTCCACTGGGTGCGCTGTAAGAGCAAAGGGCCTGATTACGATGGCGGAAGGCCTGCCACCGACAGTCTGTCAATGGAGGGCCCTACGCCATTGTACTGCAGTTTTTTGTCCATCAGATTACCATGGTGGGCGGAAACATTGGCGGTCCGAAAGACCGACTGCAATGGTTCCGACAGGCGGTCATTGCCCAGCATGGTGGCAGTGCCTGTCAGGCACCGCCGTCGGGATAATGATATCCCTTTCCGCCCGCCTGTTCATGTTGGTTAACCCGCCATTAGCAAATTTGACGGAAAGGTACCTTGGGGACCCATATCAGACCCCCTTTCAGCCCGGGCACTTTCTTTTGGGGGTTAGGGGCACCTATGGTGCCCCCCTACATTTCCATGCACCATGTGGCAGGCACCGCATGGTGCCTGCCACGTAGTGCAGGGAAATGTAAGCAGTGCCCTATTTACATTGCAGCGGGTTCTGCAGCCAGCAGCACCCGCTGCAATGTAAAGTATGGCCGGTGCGACCGCCACGGTGGCGGTTGCATCATAATGTAGTGGGTGGGTAGGCCATCTCGTAGGGGGCCATTTTCACTACCGCAACAATGGCTGTCGGACTTCGTAATGACCCCCAAAGTTTGAACCTCTTGGTAAACAAGCATGGAGGGATGGATGGGCACCAATAGAAGATACATTGTTGACAGTAAACATTTAAAGGGATAATAATCATGGAGGGTGTATGGGTAAATGGATTGGCATTGTACTGCAGTTTTTCCTCCGCCAGATTACCATGGTGGGAGGAAACATTGGCGGTCCGAAAGACCGACTGCCATGGTTCCGACAGGCGGCCATTTTCTGACCGCCTGTCGGAGCTGCCGCATTGCCCAGCATGGTGGCAGTGCCTGTCAGGCACTACCGTCGGGATAATGGTATCCCTTTCCGCCCGCCTGTTCATGCTGGTTAACCCGCCATTAGAAAATTGGTGGAAAGGTACCTTGGGGACCCATTTCAGACCCCCTTTCAGCCCGGGCACTTTCTTTTGGGGGTTACACCATGTGGCAGGCACCGCATGGTGCCTGCCACGTAGTGCAGGGAAATGTAAGCAGTGCCCTATTTACATTGCGGCGGGTTCTGCAGCCAGCAGCACCCACTGCAATGTAAAGTATGGCCGGTGCGACCGCCACGGTGGCGGTCGCATCATAATGTAGTGGGTGGGTAGGCCATCTCATAGGCGGCCATTTTCACTACCGCAACGATGGCTGTCGGACTTCGTAATGACCCCCAAAGTTTGAACCTATTGGTAAACAAGCATGGATGGATGGATGGATGGGCACCAATAGAAGATACATTGTTGAATGAGTAAACATTTAAAGGGATAATAATCATGGAGAGTGTATGGGTAAATGGATTGGCAAATAAATATGAGCATTTCTTCAAAGATTTGGTGCTGTAGCTTTCTTCTCTACTGCTGGTGTACCCTAGGCTGCCTTGCACCATTGCACTCATCTTTGCACCACAGTACATGGATAGTTCTGTGAGGTCAAGCTTACGTTTTGACTGTAAGTGTACCCTTCTGGCACACAATTCTATGCTTTTACAAAGTTTAACACCTTACCACTTTGTATATTTGCTGTCCGGTACAGGTGTTGGTAGCTCCACTCACCTGAAAACCAGGTACTGCAGAAACTGAGATAATCCAACCTCTCCCCGAGTGTTTAACCCTCCACGCTGACTGGAGAACAGCTATGGGTGGTAAAGCACTGGGGTAAAGGAGGTAATTAGGGAAAACAAGGGAAGGATTCACAATGTCCAGCAGTAGCTTAAACAAGGGAGGTATCTTGGACAGGTGTTTTCCCTGGCCGATCTCCCTTTGCTTCAAGGAAGAGGCATCAGCATTGGATACTTTAAGAAGAAATAAAACACAACATGAAAAAGATAATAGAAAGAAACCATACATTTATTTTTAGTAACGTGTGTAGTCTGATTTATTCAAAACATGCATAATATGCTCACCCAAAGCTCAATTTGCAGCCATTCAGGCAGGCAAACAAAGAGCTACCAATCAGCACAAAAATCTCCCATTAATCCATAGGAGCAAGTGATTGAAGGATTCCTATTGTTCTCACAGGAATGTAAGGGGCAAGCAAGCAAGAAAAGGGCAAAAGAGGAATTACCAAAACCAAAGGTCCAGGAGGAGAAACTCCAATAAGAATTCAAAATTTGTGAACATTCGTGACAAGAATTTTCAATTCTATTAAGGACACGGAGGCGAGGATTATGCTTCTCATTTCTTTACTAGAAATCTCAGCAGCCAATCAGATAACAGTAAAAAATATATAAAACTACAATACCCATGAGCATACTGGGTATCACCTGACAACAATAGAGTAACCACTATAAAAGGTCCACAAGAGAATACCATATACTCTTTCTTTGGTAAGTATAACAGTTAAAGTGAAGAAAACACAGTCCAACATTTGTGAAGAACTTGGAAAAACAAAGCAGCTCGAGCACTGAAACAGCAGACCAACGGGCTGGAACAGAAGACATGATGCTTGCATCATCAGAAAAACCGGAACCTGCAGATATCCATGAGACAATCCATAGAGACAGAGCAACGCACCTCACTTAGGATCTGAACCTGCAAGGAAAAATAGAGTCGTAATACACCATTCCCTCTTAGCAGAGATGATACAGTAAAAGGGGATGGAAAAACAAGGAATATATCCATATTATATAACATACATATGTAATAAAGGCAGATAATGCAAATCATCATATGGAACACAGAAAAAAATGGGTGGGATAATCCTTGCCTCCGTGTCCTTAATAGAAGTGAAAATTCTTGTCACGAATGTTCGCAAATTTTGAATTCTATGTCAGGACCGGAGGCTCCGATTATGCTTGTTCAAAGCTGCGCCACCACAACAGATGCAATATCCACAATCGGTTTATAATAAAAAGTCTTAAACATAGAATCAGTTGACCAATCAGCTGCTTTCATAATGTCCATTAAACTCACTCCCATGGAAAAAGCTTTGGAAGCCATAGCTCCATGAGCTGAATGTGCACCACATTTTGTAACATCAATACCTGCTTCACTCATGAGCCATCTCACCCATCTTGCCAATATAGCCGGGGTGACCGGACGAAAAGGTTTTTGTAGAGCAATTAACAATTGACCATGCATATCCTGTCGAAACTGAGCAGTACTTACCTCATAATCCTTGATACATTGTACTACACAAAGTTTTGGATTAGTAGGAAAACTCGGATAAGTAACCGAGGCAGTATTACACTTAGTGCATCTGGAGATAGTAAAAGTGACACCTTCTGGTAAAAATCTACGAACTGCAAGATCCAGAGCACGGATATCAGAAAGACGCTTACAAGAAACCAAACATAATAACATGGTTAGTTTTGCCGAAAGCTGTTTGCGGGATAGATTAGTATAGGAGGGCCAAGCGTCCAAGAATCGCAAAACAGTAGAAACATCCCATAAATCAACATATTTTGGGTGAGGCAGTTTTACCAACCTGATACCCCTGAGTAACTTGCAAACCAAGGGGTGCTCACCAGCAGGTTTGTCATTGTTCGTTATATGGCCTGCAGAAATGGCAGATCGAAAATTATTAACCGTTCTATAAGCAAGACCGGAAGAAGCAATCGATGCAAGAAAATTCACAATCAAAGAGATACCTGCTGAAGCGGGATCTCCCTCCCGTTGATCACACCAACTACACCATCGCTTCCAGGCTGTGGAATAATGTTTATGTATGTTGGAAGACCAAGCCTCGCTGATAAATCTGGTAGCGTCTCACGAAAGGCCTAGGATTTTCCAGCGATCCCCGAAACCCGCCATGCAACTAGAAGGAGTTGACCTGACTCTATCAGTGGATGCGGGTTGTTGAGAGGATCCAGCAACAGATTCCAGCACTGGGGAAGAAGGAGCGGCACTGCACAAATCATCTCCAGAAGAACCGGGAACCAAGCCTGAGCCTTCCACAGAGGAGTGATCAGAATCAATTCTGAATGATAATGCTTTGTGCGTGCTAAGACCCTGGGGATCATTACAAACGGGGGAAAGGCATAACACAGATGAGACGGCCAGTCCTGCAGAAATGCATCCGTGGCCACAGCTTCCGGATCGGGGCGCCAACTGAAAAACATTGGAAGTTGCCTGTTGAATCGAGAGGCACACATATCGATCTGGCACTGACCCCATAAGCAAGTTAGGGACCTGAATACATGAGGATGAAGCCTCCAATCGCTGAAATCTCGGAGTTGACGAGAATTCCAATCTGCAATCAGATTGCTGCACTCCAGGAGATATTCTGCAAGCACTGTGAAGTTTCTCTGAAGACAAAAGTGCCAGAAATCCTTGGCGATTTCTGCCAGAATCTTGGACCTCGTCCTCCCTAATTTGTTGACATACCGAACCGCTGACATATTGTCCATGCGGAGAAGAATGCAGCAGTTCGTCATGCGTGGAGACAGACAACGAATCGCAAAAGACCCTGCCAGAAGCTCCAGACAATTGATATAAAGAGACAATTCGTCCTGAGACCCCCGGCCCCCCTTTGTTACCTGACCGCAACGGGCTCCCCATCCCCACCGACTGGCGTCGGACTCTATCACTGTGAGAAGTTGGCCTGGTATATGCTGCTCACTATTTCTAGTGATCACCCTGTACCATGCCAAGCAACCCTTATGGTGGTGGTTGAAGTCAACCTAGATAGACCAGCTATCCTAGTGGTAGCGTGGACAGTGCAGTCTTCAGGCTAAACTCTTGAGGGCATGTGAAGCCAGCTGTTTTACCATATGTAACCTCCTTGAATACCAAATGAAAGGACACCACACAGATATATATTCAAAATATATATGTATTTATTTACTAAAAGTATCCCCTATACTCTTTATGAGCACAGAAGCACATTCGTTAAAACAAGGCAATGCTTAAATATACAAAAGTTGCACAATTATGGATGGGCCGGGGTGGCCCGCTAAACCATATACTAAAATAGTGGTATAAGAACTACGTATAGAAAAGTAAGAAGGCCTAGGGCCTTGAGAATTGCTGGGACTACAAGGAGCTAACAGTAGTTAGTGACCAGGAGGCCCACAGGATGCGTGTGTAGTGCTGAAAGTTACACATGTGCACCTATTGGATTCAATGGGTGCGTAAAAGTCACAAAGTTAAAGCAAAGGGAGTCTTCCGGATGGACCAGAACCTAACAACTGGAAACCTAGACACTAGAGACGTTTCTCTACACAGGAGCACCGGAGTGCCAGCTTTACCTCACCCACAGGAAGCGGGTGCATAGGTGTCAAAGTGCGTCGGGTTTCGTCGTGCAGGTCTATGGAGCCTGAAGGTGAAGATGCTGCAGGCGGCCAGGCGAGAAGAGTTCCGGTGGATCCAAGGGTGGATCTGAAGAGTAGAAGACCTGAAAGCAGAGGGGACAATGTTCAGAGTCACTAGCCAGTGACCGGCGTGGAACCAGGAAGGAACCAGGCGATGTCGGGTGCCAACAGGTGAAAAAGTGAAGCTTGTCTCTACAGCCACGTGGAAGTGAAGATGTCGACGACGTCCAGGAGACCCTCACGAGCTGTCCCACGAAGGCTCTAGCTGATGGCGGTGTTGGCTTCTCGATTGGAGCAAACAGGCCTTGGCTAATGCAAGCCACGCAGGAGTCGATGAAAGCTTGGTGCTCTAACCAGCAAGGTCAGAGGGGCTGCTCCTTTTCACAGGAGCAAGGGCTAGTCTGGAGCAACCAGACCAGCAGGGTTGTTTGTAGATTTCGTCACCAAGATGGCCACTAGCCAACGGGCCAGTAACCGGGATGACGCGTCGAGTGGCAAAAAGCAAAAGGGCCCCACGCAGATCTCGTGGATTCTGGAGGGCTGGTCTTTGGTGCAAATGCTGCTCGGTGTTGGGGCTTCTCAGGGCCCTATGCACAGCGATGAGGATGCCTCGGGTGCTGCGCAGTCAGCCTGTCGTGGACGTTTCAAGAAGGCCGGTCCCACGTCTCTCGGTGCCTCCACGGGTCTCTTCTTTGCAGGGACTGTGGATCGGGCTGTGAGATGTCTGGGAGTCTGGGTCTTGTCGGGCTCTGGGCTCGGTCTCCGGCGATAGGCGGCGACAAAGCAGTCATCGAGTTGCTGGATGGTGCCTGTGTTCACAGGGTGGTCACTCCTTGACCACAAGGGAGATTCTCTTCAGTCTTCTGTGCAGCAGAACGTCGAAGTCCAGTGATTCTTCTTCTTTAAGTTGAGTTTCAGGATGATCTAAAGTCCTGGGACACAGCTCCTACTCTTATTCCAAATCTAGGGGTTGGATTACCTGCTAGGTCCCTCCTCTGGGTGGGACCAGGAAGGGGGGTGGTTATACCCCCTCTACTTTGTTCAGTTTCGCGCCAGGGCTGGGGCTGGAGAGCCCCAGCTCCGGTTTGAACTGGCATATGCACAGGGACACCTTGTGTGCCCCAGGCATGTCTCAATCTATTCAGCCCTCCCTAACCCACTACACAAAATCCTGTCTGGGGTGGTGCAAGCACCTCCCCTGACAGGAAACCCTTTGTCCAAACCTCCCAAGCTGGAAGGACTCCCAGCAGCAGGAGGGCAGACTTGTGTCTGTGGTGGCAGCATCCATTTTGTGATGCTGAGGCTCTGTCTAACTTTACCCTGGTTCTGGTTCTGGTTCTTTTGCTTAACCCTGGTTCTAACCCATTTGTCTGCCTTCTTTCCCACTTCTTGGGGAGAGGTCAGATCTGAGTCAATCAGGTGTTGATGCAACTGCTGGTTCTGACAATTATTTAAGATTTGCTCTCTCATAATTAGATTATACAATCCTGTGTAATCTGCAACCTTACTTCCCAGCAACCAGCCCTCCAGAGCCTTAGTGGCACACTCAACAAATTCAGACCAGTCCTGAGTCTGTGTCTTCTGGGTGTCTCTGAACATTAACCTGTACTGTTCAGTGGTTAAGCCGAACCCATCAATCAGAGCACTCTTCAGGACCAGGTAGTTTCTAGCATCCTCACCACTAACTGTGAGGAGCTTGTCTCTGCCTCTACCTTCAAAGGAGAGCCACAAGATTGCTGCCCACTGCTCTTGAGGGACCTGCTGTACTCTGCAGGCCCTCTCAAGGGCAGTTATCCATTTGTGGATGTCATCCCCAGCTTTGTAGGGGGGCACAATCTTACTCAGGTTTCTATTGTCATAGGACCTGTCTTTATCCTTAGGGATATTGCTGCCACCAGTGGAATCTAATCCACTCTCTCTAGACTGTCTTGCTCTAGAAAGTTTCTCCTTAGCCAAGGCAACCTCTAGTTCTTGCCTTTGGATCCTAAGTTCAGCCTCTCTCATCTTGGCTTCATGCTCTCTTCTCTGAGAGGAAGTCATCCTTCTCTGATCAGAGGCATTGGAGCCTTTAGAGCCATTGGAATGGTCAGATCCACGTGAGCTGGATCTTCTCACCCTCTGTCCCTGGTTAAGCCTGCTTGGGGGTCTGTAGGGAGGTATCCCATGTCCAGTCTCATGTAAACTTAAGTTGGCCTGGCTAAGTCTCCTGACTGGCACCTGGCCATTTCTATCATCATCTGAATCATCTTCCCCCTCATCTACATCATCTTCCTCTTGAGTGCTAGGGACAGGGGCATCAGTATTATCATCTTCAGAGGGTTGACCTCCATCTCCAGACCCTGTAGGGACTGAGTCAGGGGCCCTTAGAGTATCAGAGTAATCTAATAGCTCTAGGAGTTGGGCTATAGTAGGGTTTTGACCCTGCTTAAGACTTCTGGTGTTACACAGTTGTCTTAACTCCTGAAAGTTTAACATAGAATATTTGGATGGTGCCCTTTGAGGGTCACTCTCAACAGCTGGAAGCCCATTGGCTCCTGCTGCTCCGGCCATTCTCTTAGTGAGGTGGATGTGTTGCAATCTACCTGCACTGGTGTTTTCCTATTGGACCTTCTCTAGTTAGTTCTAGTCAGGGAGTGCTACTCCCTTTGCTCTACAACAACTAAGTTCAGTAGAACTTATGTATACTAGTCTTGTTTTATATGTACCTAAAGGTACCTGTATGATCTTTCAAATGATATTTTCAAAGATTACAATTGGTAAAACACAGCAAGCTCAAATCCCAACCGCTGCTCACCAATGTGAGAAGTTGGCCTGGTATATGCTGCTCACTATTTCTAGTGATCACCCTGTACCATGCCAAGCAACCCTTATGGTGGTGGTTGAAGTCAACCTAGATAGACCAGCTATCCTAGTGGTAGCGTGGACAGTGCAGTCTTCAGGCTAAACTCTTGAGGGCATGTGAAGCCAGCTGTTTTACCATATGTAACCTCCTTGAATACCAAATGAAAGGACACCACACAGATATATATTCAAAATATATATGTATTTATTTACTAAAAGTATCCCCTATACTCTTTATGAGCACAGAAGCACATTCGTTAAAACAAGGCAATGTTTAAATATACAAAAGTTGCACAATTATGGATGGGCCCGGGTGGCCCGCTAAACCATATACTAAAATAGTGTTATAAGAACCACGTATAGAAAAGTAAGAAGGCCTAGGGCCTTGAGAATTGCTGGGACTACAAGGAGCTAACAGTAGTTAGTGACCAGGAGGCCCACAGGATGCGTGTGCAGTGCTGAAAGTTACACATGTGCACCTATTGGATTCAATGGGTGTGTAAAAGTCACAAAGTTAAAGCAAAGGGAGTCTTCCGGATGGACCAGAACCTAACAACTGGAAACCTAGACACTAGAGACGTTTCTCTACACAGGAGCACCGGAGTGCCAGCTGTACCTCACCCACAGGAAGCGGGTGCATTGGTGTCAAAGTGCGTCGGGTTTCGTCGTGCAGGTCTATGGAGCCTGAAGGTGAAGATGCTGCAGGCGGCCAGGCGAGAAGAGTTCCGGTGGATCCAAGGGTGGATCTGAAGAGTAGAAGACCTGAAAGCAGAGGGGACAATGTTCAGAGTCACTAGCCAGTGACCGGCGTGGAACCAGGAAGGAACCAGGCGATGTCGGGTGCCAACAGGTGAAAAAGTGAAGCTTGTCTCTGCAGCCACGTGGAAGTGAAGATGTCGACGACATCCAGGAGTCACTCACGAGCTGTCCCACGAAGGCTCTAGCTGATGGCGGTGTCGGCTTCTCGATTGGAGCAAACAGGCCTTGGCTAATGCAAGCCACGCAGGAGTCGATGAAAGCTTGGTGCTCTAACCAGCAAGGTCAGAGGGGCTGCTCCTTTTCACAGGAGCAAGGGCCAGTCTGGAGCAACCAGACCAGCAGGGTTGTTTGTAGATTTCGTCGCCAAGATGGCCACTAGCCAACGGGCCAGTAACCGGGATGACGCGTCGAGTGGCAAAAAGCAAAAGGGCCCCACGCAGATCTCGTGGATTCTGGAGGGCTGGTCTTTGGTGCAAATGCTGCTCGGTGTTGGGGCTTCTCAGGGCCCTATGCACAGCGATGAGGCTGCCTCGGGTGCTGCACAGTCAGCCTGTCGTGGACGTTTCAAGAAGGCCGGTCCCACGTCTCTCGGTGCCTCCACGGGTCTCTTCTTTGCAGGGACTGTGGATCGGGCTCTGAGATGTCTGGGAGTCTGGGTCTTGTCGGGTTCTGGGCTCGGTCTCCGGCGGTAGGTGGCGGCAAAGCAGTCGTCGACTTGCTGGATGGTGCCTGTGTTCACAGGGTGGTCACTCCTTGACCACAAGGGAGATTCTCTTGAGTCTTCTGTGCAGCAGAACGTCGAAGTCCAGTGATTCTTCTTCTTTAAGTCGAGTTTCAGGATGATCTAAAGTCCTGGGACACAGCTCCTACTCTTATTCCAAATCTAGGGGCTGGATTACCTGCTAGGTCCCTCCTCTGGGTGGGACCAGGAAGGGGGGTGGTTACACCCCCTCTCCTTTCTTCAGTGTCGCGCCAGGGCTGGGGCTGGAGAGCCCCAGCTCCGGTTTGAACTGGCATATGCACAGGGACACCTTGTGTGCCCCAGGCATGTCTCAATCTATTCAGCCCTCCCTAACCCACTACACAAAATCCTGTCTGGGGTGGTGCAAGCACCTCCCCTGTCAGGAAACCCTTTGTCCAAACCTCCCAAGCTGGAAGGACTCCCAGCAGCAGGAGGGCAGACTTGTGTCTGTGGTAGCAGCATCCATTTTGTGATGCTGGGGCTCTGTCTAACTTTACCCGGGTTTCAGGTTAGGTACATGTCGTGTCCCTCTAGAAGGGTGGAATGCTACACCCGTCGCCAGAATTGGCGAGTGGGTAGTATCCCAAATCGTATGACACCTTACTCGACATGTTTTGATCAAGCCAATCCAGAGTTCGCATTTGACCGCAAGGTTCATAATGCACTTAAGAGTATATGGTATGGCAATATCATGAAAACAGCTAAAGGACGATGTTCCGAAAGCTGCAGACAGGCTCAGCTCATGCCAGAGCACCATCTCACATGAAACCAAGCACTCTGCCTCCAGGATTGTTAAGGCCTGCCATAGGAGTGACTTATAGGTTACCATGTGTCCATATATGTTAGATATAGATATACTATATCTAAGTAAGAGGTGATTACACCAACTTACCCCAGCTGAGTGATCAGCCAGTTGTGTCAAATAGTGAGGCCAGGCCAGGGGTGGCATAATACATGCTGCAGCCCCTGGTAGGCCTTGGATACACCTATGCCCTGGGTACCTGGGGTACACTGTTACAGGGTCTAATAAGGTGAACCAGTTCCCATTGGTAATGCACCTAGTGTGCATTGGCATTAGTTGAGGGAGAGAACAGCAGAGCTGTGGGTCTGATTAGCAGGCCCACAGCCGCACTAAGTCATAAAACCAGTGAAGCAAAAGCAAAAATTTGGGGGGCCATAGGACAGCAGACCCTACTCTCCTACAATCACCACTTCCGGAGACACTCCGAACAGGGTTCGACCATTCCAAGACTCCATGTGTTCTAGCCACCACAACATCTCCCACCTCGCCTCCTCCGAAAGAGGAATCTGATCGGAATACTTGAGGCCTTTCTGGAGATGGTGGATTTTGAGTCGCTGAAGTGCTCGGTAATGGAGAGGACCCGGAAATATGGCTTGAGGAAGCTAGCAGGCCGACAATCCGAGCTACAGACCTCAATCTGTTTGTGTAAAATGAATCTCAACTCCCTCTTGATAGATCTGATCTTCTGATGGGGCAAGAGGAGTTGGCAAGTGAGGGAATTGACGAGAAAACCCAGGAATTCCATCGATTGAGACGGAATGAAAAATGACTTCTGAGGATTCACCAGAAATCGGAGTGACTGTAAAAGATCTATTGACCACTCCAAATGAGTCATTAACAGACGAGGGCAATGAGCCATGATGAGAATGTCGTCCAGATAGATTATCAGACGAACACCCCGGGCTCGCAGAGATTCCATGTCAGGCCTCAGGAGCTTCGTGAAGCACCAAGGTGCTGACGAGAGGCCGAAGGGGAGAACTTTGTACTCAAACCAGACTCCCTGCCATTGGAACTGCAGAAACCGATGATGAGGACCGTAAATGGGAATCGACAAATACGCATCCTTCAGATCTAGATGGACCATCCAGCCCCCTTCCTGAAGAAGGTCCCGCAGAAGATGTATGCTCTCCATCTTGAAGTGGCGATAAACAACCCAGCCGTTGAAGTCTTTGAGGTTGAGAACTAGTCTGGAACCACCCCCTTTTTTCTGAACCAGAAAGACGTTGCTGAAGAAACCCTGAGGATGACGGGTGGTCCGAACTATGGCCCCTTTTCTTAGAAGAGAGTCTATTTCCGCGGAAATGACAGCTTGATCATGAAGGGAAAAAACGAAGGGTGAAGGAGGAAGAGGTTGAATGGGAAAACTGAAGAACTCTATTTTGTAACCCTTGACAGTCTTTGACACCCATGCATCGGTCGAGTTCAATTGCCGACTGGGAAGAAAAAATTGAATTCTGCCCCCCAAAAAAACTTCTGGAGTTATGATCAGGCTCACCTGAGGAATCATGATGTCCTCCTTGGTTTCCACCATAGCGTCCTTTCTTGAATTGGTTTCGTCCCCTGCGAGTGGGATAGAAGGAGGATTTGTTGTAGCCGGAGTCGTGAGTACCTCCACGATGGGACTGATAGCCACGCTGGGCGTTTTGGTTAAAACCACGGCCGAACGATCGTCCCCTATATCATCCGGCCCATCCAAAAAAACGGGCGAAAAGCTTGTGTAAGGGAGGACTGAGCTTTATCGAGTCCACTAAACGTGGCAACAAATTTGGTCAATTCCTTAAGAAACGGTGGACCAAACAATAAACCTTGAGCCATAGGGCCAGACTCAGAAGTGGACAAATCTGCTAATTTTGGGTCCAACTTCAAAAGAATAGAGCATCTACGCTCACATGATATGGCACAATTGGCGTTTCCCAATTGACAAATGGCCCTCTGAGACCACCCAATTAACTCATCTGGGTCAATGGCGGAGGAAGACTCCTTAGTCCGAAAACCAAGTTCCAAAATATTTGTGAGGGGACCCAGTAAGTCTAATACCTTGTCCTGACAAGAGCGCCATGCTCATTCAATACCTTTTTTGGGATCTTTAGTGTACTTCTTAAGGTAAGTAACCATGGTTGGATCAGTGTCTCAGCTAGTTTATCAGCCAAATCTGGCCGAGGATATTCAGACCGCAGACGGGTCCTCACCTCTTTTTCAAACGGTTGACGAATATGGGACTGGACATACTCCGCTACTTCTGCAGATGGAAGCCAAGAAGAAGAGTTAGGGTGCACAATTTCTGAAGGGTCAAAAGTAAGGACTTGGGGATGTGTAGGTGCATCCGCAAAATGCTCTTTACGAGCCTTCTTAGTTGGAGGAGGAGAGACGTCATGGTCCAAAGACGTGGTAGAAGAAGTGTCACCATCGTCCGTCTGGTGAGACTGAGAAGCCAGCGCCTCCTTAGAAGACTGACCATAGGAGTGGTCATTTGAGAGAGGCTTAGCTAACTTAGCAAAGTCCGACTTGTGAGGATTCACAACTTTGGTAGCATTTGAGGAAGAACGCCCAGAAGACGTAGGTAGCCAGCCCTGTTGCAAAGCATAATTAGAAAGGTGATGTTTTAAGGGCTCAATAGCGTGGACCAGCGCCTTATTCACTGAGTGTTGAACACCCGCTTCAAGAGCTTCAACCAACTCTTGCTCCATGAAGCCAGAGTCCCCTTCATCATAATAATAATATCCTTCCTCATCATAGTATTCAGCCATAGCAACACACTAAAGTGCCAATAATGCCCACAAGAGGAAGTAGCAAAATACTGCAATCCAATATAAAGCCAAAGGCAAATGAAAGGGGGGTTGGTAAAATCCCACAAGGCAAGCCAACAAAACATTTACAAAGTAACCTGAATATGACCAATTAAATGTGGAGGGAGGGCTTGCCAGAAAAGACACCACTCTAGGCAAAGCCTATGCTCTATTATGCAGCCCAAACTGGTAAAATTGTCAGCAGGGCGTAAATTGGGGCTTGGACAGGCTTGTGGGCAATGAGCATGTGAAGCTCTGCTCCCGCGCTGAATTTTGCGATGTTCGCACTCAAAATAAACAAAGAAAATGGCCGCCGCGCATGAGATGGAAGAGGGAATACGAGTGATGATTTTGAGGAGTTTCTATGAGAAACGCGTAGCTTTCTCAATCTGCCCATATAAACAAGTACATGTAGAAGTATAGTATATTTCCAATCATGCAGAGCATAGCAATGGGAGTTAGTACTATTATGATAATGATAATGCAGGAAGAAAAGTAAGGCACAAGGTGAATCCATATGCTACTGCAGGAAGAGGTACAGTTTCACATGAAGGAAAGTCATATATGGGAGGAAGCATTTATGAGGAGGAAAGGCATAGACATTGGAAGCCAAAAAGAAACCTCAAGGAGCCATAAGTACAAATAAATGTTGGTGTAATGTCACTGAAAAACATACTCAGGCCTGAACAAATAGCAGGAGTGCGCGTTGTTGTAGATGAAATGGAAATATTCAGCATTATGAAAGTCTACTGAAGCCTTTATCAGCCATTGTGCATCGCTCTCATTGCGGCAGCAAATCAAGATGGCAGGCGCTATGAGGAGAGCAGTGCGTCATGATGAAGTGCAGAGAGATGTGACCTAGCTGTAACTAATGGAGCTGCGCAATTTTGTTCTGAGGCATCTCTGCTGTAGAAATTATCCTTGACAGCGAGCAGCATATGGAGAAGCCGCCGCCTTGTAGAAAAGTCATCCCTCGGCCCGCGGAGCTCTACAGGAATGCCTCCATCTTCCCTGGATGGAAGCCACGCCCCAATAGGGACTTTCTAAACCAGGAGACCCAATGGTATTATGTCTGCATTTAAACATTAATTAAAGAGTTTAGAATGGAATGCAGTTCTCAATGCCTTCTTTTTCTGTTTGATTAGGTGGTAAAGATCTCTGGTTGTTCTGTGCTGGACAGGTCCTAGAATCCAAAAGTGACTTTCCCCAAATAATGTTAGCAATGTATTGATCTGTCTATGTTTATTACCTCCTCAAAGTCTGGCATATAAGAAATATTCAGTCACTGTACTACAGTCAAAAGAAGCAAGCACACTTAAAAAATGACATAGTGCCTAATGGGAAAAGCATAGTACCAAACGAAATATTGAATGATTAGACAACTTCACAATGGACTACCAGTGTACTTCTGCACTTGGAACTATTCTACCCCTCCAATCTCTCATTGACTGTATTTTCCTTTCAGCTAAGTTTGTGCAATATATACACCAAGCACGCATGCATAGATTGGTGCTTATCTACTGGAATCTTTCCCAGCCAGGTTACATGTGGGAAGCTGTAAACTCATAAAAGTACATTCACCTAGCACAAACAGAACTGGCTTGGGAAAAGGGGAAGTGGAAGTGGGCGCGTTTCGGTTGGTTGAGAGAATAAACATGTTTCCACTGGGTGCGCTGTAAGAGCAAAGAGCCTGATTACGATGGCGGAAGGCCTGCCACCGACAGTCTGTCAGTGGAGGGCCCTACGCCATTGTACTGCAGTTTTCTGTCCGTCAGATTACCATGGTGGGCGTAAAAATTGGTGGTCGGAAAGACCCACTGCCATGGTTCCGACAGGCGGTCATTTTCTGACCGCCTGTTGGAGCTGCCGCATTGCCCAGCATGGTGGCAGTGCCTGTCAGGCACCGCCGTCGGGATAATGATATCCCTTTCCGCCCGCCTGTTTATGTTGGTGAACCCGCCATTAACAAATTGGCGGAAAGGTCCCTTGGGGACCCATATCAGACCCCCTTTCAGCCCGGGCACTTTCATTTGGGGGTTAGGGGCACCTATGGTGCCCCCCTACATTTCCATGCACCATGTGGCATGCACCGCATCGTGCCTGCCACGTAGTGCAGGGAAATGTAAGCAGTGCCCTATTTACATTGCGGCGGGTTCTGCAGCCAGCAGCCCTCACTGCAATGTAAAGTATGGCCGGTGCGACCGCCACGGTGGCGGTTGCATCATAATGTAGTGGGTGGGTAGGCCATCTCATAGGCGGCCATTTTCACTACCGCAACGATGGCTGTCGGACTTCGTAATGACCCCCAAAGTTTGAACCTCTTGGTAAACAAGCATGGATGGATGGATGGGCACCAATAGAAGATACATTGTTGAATGAGTAAACATTTAAAGGGATAATAATCATGGAGGGTGTATGGGTAAATGGATTGGCATTGTACTGCAGTTTTTCGTCGGCCAGATTACCACGGTGGGCGGAAACATTGGCGGTCCGAAAGACCAACTGCCATGGTTCCGACAGGCGGTCATTTTCTGACCGCCTGTCGGAGCTGCCGCATTGCCCAGCATGGTGGCAGTGCCTGTCAGGCACCGCCGTCGGGATAATGATATCCCTTTCCGCCCGCCTGTTCATGTTGGTTAACCCGCCATTAGCAAATTGGTGGAAAGGTACCTTGGGGACCCATATCAGACCCCCTTTCAGCCCGGGCACTTTCTTTTGGGGGTTACACCATGTGGCAGGCACCGCATGGTGCCTGCCACGTAGTGCAGGGAAATGTAAGCAGTGCCCTATTTACTTTGCGGCGGGTTCTGCTGCCAGCAGCACCCACTGCAATGTAAAGTATGGCCGGTGCGACCGCCGCGGTGGCGGTCGCATCATAATGTAGTGGGTGCGTAGGCCATCTCATAGGCGGCCATTTTCACTACCGCAACGATGGCTGTCGGACTTCGTAATGACCCCCAAAGTTTGAACCTATTGGTAAACAAGCATGGATGGATGGGCACCAATAGAAGATACATTGTTGAATGAGTACACATTTAAAGGGATAATAATCATGGAGGGTGTATTGGTAAATGGATTGGCAAATAAATATGAGCATTTCTTCAAAGATTTGGTGCTGTAGCTGTCTTCTCTACTGCCGGTGTACCCTAGGCTGCCTTGCACCATTGCACTTACCTTTGCACCACAGTACATGGATATTTGTGTGAGGTCAAGCTTACATTTTTACTGTAAGTGTACCCTTCTGGCACACAATTCTATGCTTTGACAAAGTTTAACACCTTACCACTTTGTATATTTGCTGTCCGGTACAGGTGTTGGTAGCTCCACTCACATGAAAAACAGGTACTGTAGAAACTGAGATAATCCAACCTCTCCCCGAGTGTTTAACCCTCCACGCTGACTGGAGAACAGCTATGGGTGGTAAAGCACTGGGGTAAAGGAGGTAATTAGGGAAAACAAGGGAAGGATTCACAATGTCCAGCAGTAGCTTAATCAAGGAAGGTATCTTGGACAGGGGTTTTCCCTGGCCGATCTTCCTTTGCTTCAAGGAAGAGGCATCAGCATTGGATACTTTAAGAAGAAATAAAACACAACATGAAAAAGATATTAGAAAGAAACCATACATTCATATTTAGTAACGTGTGTAGTCTGATTTATTCAAAACATGCATAATATGCTCACCCAAAGCTCAATTTGCAGCCATTCAGGCAGGCAAACAAAGAGCTACCAATCAGCACACAAATCTCCCATTAATCCATAGGAGCAAGTGATTGAAGGATTCCTATTGTTCTCACAGGAATGTAAGGGACAAGCAAGCAAGAAAAGGGCAAAAGAGGAATTACCAAAATCAAAGGTCCAGGAGGAGAAACTCCAATAAGAATTCAAAATTTGTGAACATTCGTGACAAGAATTTTCAATTCTATTAAGGACACGGAGGCGAGGATTATGCTTCTCATTTTCTTTAATAGAAATCTTCGCAGCCAATCAGATAACAGTAAAAAATATATAAAACTACAATACCCATGAGCATACTGGGTATCACCTGACAACCATAGAGTAACCACTATAAAAGGTCCTCAAGAGAATACCATATACTCTTTCTTTGGTAAGTATAACAGTTAAAGTGAAGAAAACACAGTCCAACATTTGTGAAGAACTTGGAAAAACAAAGCAGCTTGATCACTGAAACACAGAGTGCACGAAGTTTGGAAAAACTCCAAGGACTGCTTGAAAAGGTGCTAATAGTCCTGCACATACGTTCTTAAATACATGTACAATACTGCTCGTATCAGACATGTTTAAGATACGAGCTAACATTTCTGAGAAATGCACAGGGCAGTTAGTGTACAAAAGGGTATGTATCTCCGCAGAAGTCCTTGCGACTTGGAGATCATAGGTTTCTTTGGCAGAGGTCAAAGGCACAGTTTTTTGTAAAAGAATGGCTTTCATTCTGCTGAGAGTATCAACTCGTATAGAAGAGATATTCATTGAAGTCCGTAAAGGCGACTCCCTGACTATGTCTATTTGGGGAAACAAGACTTGCATACAGCAAGTGACCCTGGATGTCACCGTTACTAGATACGGGATACCTAGCATCATTCCACAGCAGCTGTGATCATTCAACATAATGTAACTCCCATTTGAAAGTTGACCAAAGATTGGATTAATCACTGCTGCCGGTGAACCGTGCAGGTGGCAGGATAATTTGTAGTGGAACCATCACAGGCCCCGTGTAAGTTAATACCCTGACAAAGCAGAGAACCGCTTAGTGCGTATTCACAGTTTTCACCGCTAAGAAACACTTTACGTACCCCACTCCAACATCAGTGTGTGTAAGGTAAATCCCAGGATGTCTTGATGTATTCTTTACCCAACCTTTCGTATTTGCCTGCTGGTATATTTTTTAGGCAATACTGAAAATGGAAAGTCGTAACAGGCAGAGTAATCTTACCATGTATGATCCACTCAGTAGCTGGTTTTTCTGCCACTGTGAATGGTAATTTCTCCAGTTTTTCAATGCTCAGCACCGTATAGTCTGCTCCCCTTTGTGCCAGTTTGATCTGTCTATCAGTGAGATTGAATTCTGCAAACAGTGACGTAGTATTGATTAAACGCCAAGGCACATAGCCAGAACACAGGTTTTGAAGCGTCCAGCCTAATAGCATGATAGAACGTAGGGTGTGACTGAGCATGTTGCAACATGACCAAGTCTTGTTCCATGATGTCTATGACAGAAGATACAATGCTGTCCAAAGAATAAATCCTGGACGACAGAGTCGTTAACCCATTGTCTACTACAGAGAGGGATTTCTCTAAATTATTACAATCAATTTCTCGTATTCGTTCTGCAGTCTCTGCTTGGGTGACCTTCCATGCTTCATTATAAGCAGCATAGATACCGGCATATATGAAACCTTTCTGACGCGGTTTTCTTGGCCCTAGCAAGAATTCCCTAAGGTCTGCACCTTCTTGAAGTAAAGTTAAGTGATGTTTTACATCCTCTAGTGTAGCTTTCTGTAGCCAATCAAGGCAAAGTTTCCCTACACTGTATGTTGTTACTACCCCCGAATGCTGTCTTTGGACATAGCGTGGGTCTGGCCTATGAAAGCTAAAACCTTGTGTTTTCTTCAGGAATCTATCTTGACAGATGTGTGTGTCTAAGGGCCAGAGCAACCATTTTTTTCATTCTGGATCTGATCTGTTGTGATGCAAAATATTATGTACGTCGACCTCCCCCTGTGTAATGCTTTCACTTGTAGGTGCAGGTATAGACGGAGTGTTCATGTCTTTTATCTTGGCTATTCCAAGGCATGATGTTTGTTGGACAGTGTCGTTCAAAAACATAATTTGCTCAGGGATGATACAGGCTCTAAACAAAACTTCTATTCCCTGTACTTGCCAATCTTTAGTACCCCAGAGAGTTTTCATCTCAATGTTGTCTTTCCGAAAGTCGTACCCCCGTCTAGACATTTGGGCAATAAAGGCTGCAGAATAAATCTGTTTGGTATTTGTTAGCATAGTTTTCATTCCTGTCTTATTGACATTCCTAAAGTAAAATGTCTCTGCTTTCGAGAAGTTAAACCCTGAAAAATATGGAAATTGCATTGGAAATGTTTTCGAGCTACCCTTTGGTGGCGTAGAACAATGTTCCCATTGGTTATACATAAATACATTTCTAGGTGTTGCAGATTTATGCAAAAAATTATGACCATAGTGGTTATAACAATACAGTTGTTCATAGTCTGATGAACCTTGTAAATATTCATTATTAGTAAATGCAGTTGACATCTCTAGATCAGACATTATATTATTACCAGTCTCGAAGTCCCAATCACCAGAAAAGGTACTGGAGGTAATAAAGTCACTTAATGAAATTTTAAATAAATGGGGAATCTTCAAAAGCTCAGATGGGCCAAAAATGTCATATTCGGTTTTGTTCCAAACTATACCATCATGTATAGGAATCGCTGTGATGTTCACTGCTGACAAGTCTCTTGCTTCACGATGGGAGGATTTGTGTGGCTGGAGAAGTAAGTTCACTCTTTTACTTGCTGTGTCCATTTAAATATATCGTTCATTAATCAGCATACCCAGAGTTATTACCAGAGCTAACCAAAGTAGAAAGAAGAATATTCCCAAAACAATCCATGGTGAAACCAGATAAGTCTTTTTTGAGAACTGAAAGAAGTTTGTTGCTTGTTCTTTGAAAGTTCTTTGTACTGGTGTCATTTCAGGCTCGCTGGGATCCTCAGGAAATGTATCAAAGTTCATGAAATAGCCAGAAGTAGTTCTGTCAATGGTTGGAATTGCATCTGTATTTGATGAAATTGCTGGAACCAGTTGATCACTTGTTACTTCGTTGTAGACAGGTGTATCTGGATGAACTGTTATTTGGGTCTCAAGAGGTACAAGGTCCATAGCATTGTTGCTTAGTCCTCTATTTCTTACTGTTGAATCTTCAAAGGTGATGAGTCTCTCAGTTTGAACCTCTTGGATTGTAGCTAGAGGAGTGCATCTGCTACATTGGCGGAGTCCACTTGGCCTACTGTTCAGTATCAGCCACATAGTGTGGTTTGATCAGGTCGATGGACACAAATCTTTTCTCCTTTTTACCAGCAAGGGGCGGCAAAAGTACTGTTCTTGATCCGTGGATTGCTAGGACAGGTACTGGTTGTCTGTATGAAGGGACAAATTCCTTCTTATCCGCGATCTTTTATCTGACTAGATCTCCAAGCTTTGGGATCAAGACAGGCCTTGCTGGGATGGCCGGATTTTTCTCAGTGGTAGTTGGCTTCAGGACAATGTTGCTTTGTTGCTTTCTTAGTTAATTTAAGTCCTGTAAAATAGCCAAACGATCTTTGATATCAAATTGTTTGTTTTCCACCACTGTGCCTTTCATATCTAAGTCCGGAACCAACATTCTAGTCCCAAACAGGACCTCATATTGAGTGACACCCCCTAGAGAACTTCTTGGCAAGTTGTTTAGTGCATGCTGGACCCCATATAATTGTTTGACCCACCCATCACCCGAACCTAATACCCTAGCTGTTATAGACGGCTTTATGTCCCGGTTTTTTCTTTCCACAACAGAATTTCCCTCAGGATGGAATGGAGAATACCGCAATGCTACACCCAGACTGGCCATGGCTTCTTTGTAAGTCCTAGAGCTAAACACAGGACCCTGGTCAGAATGTAGTGTACCTATTGCGTATGTGCCAATAAAGACTCGCAAATCTTTTATAACAGTTTGAGCGTCAGCCGAGCGCTGAGGCCACATCCATAGGAACCTAGACTTAGTGTTTCTGGGATTGCATTTGTTCAAGAGGACGCCTGCACATAGATAGTCTAATGCTGTCTAATAATGGTGTCTGAACTGGGCTGGCTATGTTGTAGTCAGGTATCTGTTGGCGTTCTGTACTGCGATCTCCATTGCAGTCTATGCAGTTATTAATGAAGATGTGAATGAAAGTATTCATCCCTGGCCACCAGTACATCTCTTTTAGTTATAAAATTGTCTTTGAGATCCCCTGATGTATCAGACCCTCTCCCAGATGCGCTTCGTAAATCAAAGCTGCTCTACATTCCCTGTTTGGAATTACTCTATCCCCCTCTCCAGAGATTCGAGCAAACGGAACGCCATTTGCATCAATTATATATGAGTATTTGAGTGGAAACTTATTAGGTAGTGCCGCACCGCTGCCTTTGCTTGATGCATTGACAGCCAGCATTATTTCGCTGTTTAGTTTCGTTTTTGAATGAGTGATGCAGCTATGGAAGCCGTTTGCACAGCCCCTTTCGCGGCTTTATCCGCCAATAAATTCCCTTCAACGTGAATGCCATCACATTGGTGACTCAGCGTGTGTATCACGTGAGTGTTCTGTAGTCCGTTTTGCAACTGAACTACTTGTTCCCAAAGCAATTTGTGCTTGATTGTGCCACCTTTTGCATCTTTGAAACCATTTTGAATCCAAATCTGTAAATATTCATTATATGATTGAACACAGTAAAAGGAATCGCACACTATGAGTGTGGAGAATTTGCGATCCGTGTTTTCAAGTGCCATCTTAAATGCTTGAAGTTCAGCTCACTGAGCTGTACAATCTCCTAGAGATTGGGTTTTTGTGACCATTGGTCTGAATTTGCCATCACGCATGCGACCTTTAACGATAGCACACACTGCACTGTAAGCTTGTTTACTCCCTGTAGCGGGTTGTGCAGATCCATCAGTATAAAGTATAAATTCGTACTGGTCAAGAGGGAGAATTTCAGTAGGCAGAATATGGATCAAAAATGTATTCAACATCAGTTGCAGCAAGAGAATTAACCCATTGTATCCATCTCTGATGTAAAGCTTTTGCATTCGGAATGCTAGCCTTTGTAACTGCCTCTAGGGCTGGTACAGAAGTCACAACCATAATGCGTTTCCCCTGTGCTAGGGCTCTTTCTTTTGCTACAGCGGTTTGAACTGCTGTCAGAATTTATTCTGAAGAAGTGAATTTCATTACTGCTTGTGTATACAAGTGGGATTTGTATGCAATTGGTACTTTTTCACCTTCGTTAAAAGTTAAGTAGGTGAATCCGCATTGACCTGGAATTATTCGGATCACTAAGTTGCGTACGTTTACGCGTGTTTGCAAGTATTTCGTTGCTAACATGTCTGTTTGGAGTGAACGCAAAATTTCTGTGTGTTTTTGTGTCCAATGTGTGATTTTAAAATCAGGTTTGATTAATTCGCAGAGAGGTTTAACCCTTTTTGCGTAATTTAAAATGTAAGATCTTCCAAAATTCAGGAAACCTAGAATCAACTGTAAACTTTTCAGCATTTTTGGAGGTTGGAGCAGCGCACACTTTTCTAAACAGTTGGCTGCCAGGCTTTTGCCTTCACTTGATAGTTCATATCCTAGGAAAAGGACGTTGAGGTGGGCAATTCTTGACATTTTAAAGTTGAATTTGTAACCCTCTGAGGCGAAGCTCAATATTATGGTGCTCACCCTGTTCAAGTGCCTATCCAGGTCACCGTCTGTCAGATATATATCATCGCTATATGACAATGCCTCGTCATCATAAGTTTGTAGTAACTCTGTTACCCTTGCTGAGAATAACCCCGGGCTGTTTTTGAAACCCTGGGGCAGGCGACAAAATTGATCCTGTGTCCCCATTATTGAGAAAGCTGTCAAATATCTGCTTTCTGGTGCAATATTTTGACAAAAGAAACCATTTGAAATGTCTAATGTGGTTTTGTACTTTTTACGCACAATGTTATTCATTAATGCTGTACTATGTGCATTTTGTACTGCAAATGTTTTGCAACAGGAATTTAAGTGTCTGTAATCCAAAACTAGACGATATGTATTGTTTGGTTTGGAGACAGGAAACAAAGGATTGTTCATTGATGAGGTGCATGTTTCAATCACCCCCGATATTCAAGTTGATCTAAAATCTCCCTGACCTGTTTTTTAGCTTCTTGCTTAACTGGGTACTGCCTTTGTGCAGTCGGTTGATTTTTTAACTGGATTTTATATGGTGAGGTGAGTCCTCATCCCATCCTCCATGATTTTTATACAGGGCTGGGGCTTGGGCTCCTGCCCATTTCCTGGCCAATGTATATTTTAAATGAATTGGAACATGGTTGGAGAAGGCAGGCATAATGATGTCCTCACCATGTGGGCACTCCCTGACAAATTCTGGTGGCCAGTCCTGTTCTGCTAGAAGTATATCATAACCCTTTAAAAGATGCTCCCAAAAGAGTCCTTTTACTTTTCTCGGTATGTCTCCCTCCATCCGGAGTGTTATTTCATATAACCTATGTGGAGAACTAACCCTGGCGTCTACAGTCTCAACTTGTATGTCTTCATTCAAGTCCACTGTCTCCAGAAGTCTCTTTAGGTTCTGGCGAGCTATTGTAACTTCTGCTGCACTGTCCAGCATGGTCTGGGTCCATTCTCCGTTCCTGAGTTGGGTTCTCAGTATTCTCGGCATGTCTGATCTTCAGACCTGCTACCTTTTCTTGGAGAATTGAGGTTTTGCTTTATTTTTCTGAACGTGTTGATCGTCTTTGGACTTCACGCATTCTTCCTTGTTTTCTGACTGTCCTCTTCTTTCGGATGTCTGTGATGATATCTGAAAGGTACAAGAGGAACGTGTTTTAATATCTTGATATCAGTCAGGTTTTCTCAAATTATCCTTATTCCTGAGGTTGTACCTCCTTTCAGAGGGCTCCTTCTGTGGAGGAGACCTGCCTCGAGAATGAGAACGCTTCTCTTTGGAATTCTGTTTGCCATTTTCCCACTTCTTTTTAGAAGAGGTAGGAGTGTTTTTAGGAAAGACCTTATCAGTACTTTCAGACAGTTGTGGTTTAGCTGTATAGTTCTATTAGCTTTTGTATGTTTTTAAGTAATTCCTCATCTGACATTGATTCAATGTCATGGTCAGGTGTGTAGCCGGCTAAAATCGGCCATGTTGCTCCTGGTCTACCTAGTGGACCGAGCCTGGTAATGTGATTGTAATGTTTTAGGGCGCCTTTAAACCAGAGCTCATGCTCCTGGTATGTGAATGGAATTTCAATATCCTCAAAAGGAATATATTCCTCAGATGGTTCATCTTCTTTATAGAAGTGAAACACATGTGTTACTGGATTTGATTCTGGGAATACTATCCATGAATAGAATACCTCTGTCTGGTGAGATTCATGTGCCTCTATCACGAAAACTGCTCTACCACCTTTTGGTGTTAGGCCATGTTTTATATGTTTTAGAGTGATGGCTCTCCTTAAATTTGGTGGTATGTGTATAACACCCGCCTCATCTTCATTAAGACCTGTAAGGTCAGCCGCAGCTTGACCGTTGTTGACAATAGGATCGTCATCCGACATTGTTTAATGAAAGTTTGCAGAGCAAGTTTCAAGGAAACAAAGATAAGGTGCACAATATTTTGGAACACTGTATCCTTCAACGCTGAACAAAACCAAACAGCTAATACATAGGACTTTCGTCCTACTCAGCTATGGCGAATATTATCCCTACCCATTCCAGACGTCTCATGGAGTTTTATGAGTAGAGGGTCTCTGAGAAAAGCACGACTGAGTTACTTCAGTATCTAGCGTTAAATTAGTGCGTTACCAGACCGTTGGGCACCATGTAGTGTAGTTCGTATATCCCTGATAGGCTCTGCTCTTTGGAGTAACATACACTATAGATTTGACATAGGACTAAGGTCAGTATGTCTCTATCAAGTATATTCAACTTAATTACTTGTGTGTGCCAGCTAACTCAGAGGTCACTAGAAACTTCTCGCATATACAAGAAGGGATTAGTCTCTGACAAACGCATAAACATGACAACTTTGTCTCCTTTAGAATCGGAACAGTCTCAGAATCGTGGAAACAATACATAACAGTTTCCCTCAGTCAATCGTGCATGCTTCGTTTCTACAGAGTTGCACAGAAATAGAGAAACGGGCGTTTCAATAAAAGGGTTTATTGAACAGTCTTATTTCTCATGCAAGTAATATGAATTGCTACAATAGTAAGACAGACTGCGAAGTACAATATGTACGAGGTTAGCAGTAAGATAAAATAATACTGCAATAGCATGGTTTGTAGCTATGACATATATTCATCAAAATACATACATAAATAACATAAGCTTAAATGTGATACTCATCTGATGCTTCTAAACTGTTCTACCCCAGTGTACCTAACCTAAGTGCAGTATGAGGTTTGAAGTAGGTGTCATTACTAAAGTATAGCTAGAAATATTTTAGTTTAGCCAAGAGTTGCCAAAAGTTTCTCTAAGTTCTAGTCAGCTCCATACCTTAGAATGAGAGAGGTTGGAATCTCTTTTCTGGACTCGATAGTCTAACCCCCCACAAGGGAAGTCAGAGAGCACTGGAGCTGAATTCTCTGCGAGGAGGATGGCAGCGTCTGTGCATCAGGCTGGAACTCATCTCCTTCCGAACTTGCCGTGGCGAACCGCGTTGTCTGGATTGGATCGAATCCTCCAGGAATCGCAATTTGCCAGGGCAAGTGCTGGTATATTTATACCTTGAAGGTGTCTAGGAATGCCAGAATTGACGTAAAAGTCGGCAGAGGAACGTCATGAATGAACCCCTAAGGATTAGATGTTCATGCATACTTAATGAGTTCTTGGAGAAATCAATATTCAAGCAGAGGGAAATTCCTAAAGGCTTAAGGGTCTGGTTTTCCAAGAATTTGTTGTGACGTTGATGGATGGATGTAGGTGGCCATGCCTGTATTTGGTTTGTACAGACAATGTCTAAATAAGGGCCGGATTTCTATGTCCAAATAAGGGCAATGTGAATTTTACCTATATAAGGGCATAAATCGGGAAACCTCTATATGGAATCTAAATCTGCACACAACAGTGGGACGGGGGGAAACAACCTTTACAACGCAGTCATTACATCGCACTACCTTTACAATGCAGTCATTATAACGCAACATCCTTTACATCGCATGCCATTACAACGCAGCCATTACAACGCATGTGATTACAACGCATGCCATTACAACACAATATAAGGTAAGTAATGAGGAATAGTAATTTTTACACCTCCCCTATCCAACACTTACCCTACTGTTGCACTCACTGGAGTGGGAATAGTAATTTTGACCCCTACACTATCCAACACTTACCCTACTGTTGCACTCACTGGAGTGGGAATAGTAATTTTGACCCCTACACTATCCAACACTTACCCTACTGTTGCACTCACTGGAGTGGGAATAGTAATTTTGACCCCTACACTATCCAACACTTACCCTACTGTTGCACTCACTGGAGTGGGAATAGTAATTTTGACCCCTACACTATCCAACACTTACCCTACTGTTGCAATCACTGGAGTGGGAATAATAATTTTGATCCCTACACTATCCAACACTTACCCTACTGTTGCACCCACAGGAGTGGGAATAGTAATTGTTGCCCCTACAATATCCAGCACTTACCCTACTGTTGCCCTAAAAGTAATATGCGTTGTAATGGTATGCGTTGTAATGGTATGCGTTGTAATGGAATGCGTTGTGAATGTAGTTTCTAAAAATACGTTGTGATGGCATGCGATGTAAAATCATCCATTGTAATGGATGTTGTGATGTAAAAACTGTGTTGTAAAGGCATGCGCTGTAAATGTTTGCGTTGTATCGCCATACATCTGGGACTGGTCTAGTGTCTCGTTAACCCCAGGTATGCCCGAAGAACCCTGACACAACAAGCATCTCTCGCCGTTAAAACACATCCCTGTTACATAGGACTAGTAATAGAAACCTGTGGTCATTGGTCAAACAGTCACAAAGCACTATAATCATTGCTCCTTCTTTCACAAATCCATCTACTGAGAAGCATTGTGAGGCATGTTTCTTTAACAGATATGAGTCGAAATAGCAATACACTGCAAACGCGAATGCCTCGTCCCTTGCCGGCCACTGTCCTTGCATTCAGTGCTTTGCACACCCAGGCACGCAGCCTCCTGCACTTATTAAAATGAATGAGGTAGGTGTGCTACACCATGCTTTAGTTCGCCGCTTAATTAATGCGAAGGACTGGCTTTCCTACAGGAGTGCGCTATTTAAAGCTAGGCTAGCACTGCAGAGAAGGCCATTAATGAATCTGTCCCAGGATGCATCAGTTATGAAATCTGTATTAACGCCTGAGTGGCTAAGACACGACATGATACCAGACTTCAGAAAAGGAGCTCTCAAAACCGAAGTTTTCTTGAACGAAAAAGTTGGGTTCACGTCCCCTCCCTTAGTACGTCGACAGTATTTTGCAAAGCTAGAGAGGGTTTCAGTATTTCAACTCTCTGGCATTTAGATCTCGATCAGCTAATGCACGTTCAACACCTGTTCGCAGTTTTTTCAAGCCAGTTTCCTGAAGGCGATATAAAATTGCAGTCCCAGCACAGATGTGAGAATGACTGAAGCAGCAGGGTTTGAGGATGGAACAGGCTTACGCATGACGAGACGTAGTAATGGGCTGGAAGTTGTCTAGAAATATTCAGGCTCGTATTCCACGCATAAAGTTCAATGTGCTCGAGGGGGCTATCATATGCTTTACTGAGCTACTATGGCAGTCAATTTTGGTTTAATATTTGTAAAATGGTGTGGTTCCTTTTATTCTGCAATAGACCAGCATTTGCTGCTGAACATCTTCAGGGTGCACATTTGAGGACACGTTTAGACGCCAGGGGTGCTGGAAAAAGAAGTGCAATGTGCCTATTTTTTACACAACATGTAATTTAGAGCTGATGGCAAATTGCAGTCAGCTGAATTTGCCAGCGAGTCTGAATTGCAGCTAGTTTTGGCTGTACGTTTAAAGTGGAATAATGCGGAATTAGCACGCGCAACAATGACACAAATAAAGTTTATATAACAATTGTCTCCTATTTTTAGGCCTATATCAGGCGCAAAACAGTGGAATATCCTATGGTGGTCACTTAGAGTCCAGTGGAAAGACCGTGCACAAAATGCTCATTGAAGCCAATAGCATTTGCACGGAATGTTTTCCGAGTTTTGTGCCCAATTCATACATTGGTGCCACATGGGAAATAACGTGTGCAAATAATGGGGCAGATTTACAAGCCCCTTGTGCTGCCAGTACGTCACTTTTTGTGGCGCACTGGCAGCGCATTACACTGCCCCATATTTACAAGGACAGGAAAAGCCACCTGTGGCTTTTCCTGTCCTTTTAAATACGGACCATTTACACGCAGCACTTTGCGTGAAAGGGCCGTTCCATGGGTGTTGCTGTGGGTGTTCCCACGCAACACCCATGGAACCAGACACATTTCCAGTTTTACGAGGATTCGTAAACCTGGAAATGCGTCAGTATGCTACCCCACCCTAGGGGTGGAGTAGCGAGGCGCAACAAGGAGAAATGTTTTAATTTCTCCTAATGTGTTTCCTCTTTCAATGCATGCTGCATTCTACAGCATGTATTGAAAGAGGAAAATGCCTGTAGTGATTGTTTTTGTGCAGGAAGGTGCCCTTTCCTGCACAAAAACAATCTCCCCATGTCGCAGGCATCCTTGCACCATGGTGCAAGGGTAGCTGCCCCGGCGTGTGGCAGCTGATTGTGCGCCAGCGCAGGGGAGAGCACATGAATGCGAAATATCCTTGTAGAAATGTCGCATTCCTGTGCTCTGAAAGTGCAGCAGCGTGGCACAGCCAAAGTGCTTGCGGTGCCACGCTGCGGCACCTTGTAAATCTACACCAATGTTTCCACCCGTATTGCATACTACATTTCCATATTTTTACAGTTTTTCCCTGGCAGTTGCTACCAGTTAAAATCAATTTTCTCTCAACTCTTGTATTGTAATTGCATTTCTATAGTGCTTATTACCCCTGACGAGACGTCGAAGTACTTTTTCATCAAGTAGCACGCTACTCCGGAACCCATAAAGGATTAGTGGTGAATTAGTATAATGAAATATGAAATTAATTTGAGCAGTGGATATGTTAGTCTGTTATTTGGATTGAGAAAGATAGTGGAGGGATAGAAGAGGACATTTATTTAGTGCTTGCTACCCCTGATGAGGTGTTGAAGCGCTTTTAGGCGAGTAGCACGCTACTCCGTAACTTGGTGCCATTGCTTAAATAGCAATGAAATGTTCATTGCGCCGCTGTCTAAAAAAAGACCCAAATAAGTACCATGAGACAGAATAAGGGCTTCAGACTGTGTCACTACCACTTGTTGAAATTTATCATCATTGGTAAGTAAATGTTGGTGCATTGTTCTCAGCATATGCCTTAACAATACACCTCCTCACAATAAAATAACAAAAATGTATCCAACAAATGTAGAAAACCAGCTCTAGGCTTAATAAAATTATTACGATCACTAATCCATTAAAACAGAGTAAAACATAAAACCACAGTCTCAATATCTACCCACTCTCAGCTGGCATGGAAAGGTAATAACTCCCAAGACTTAAAACACAATATTAATACTAACTCCACTAAAATAGTGACAAGATAAAATTGGCCTGATTTCTCTTTGTTTTTCAAAGAGAGGAGGGTTTCAAATCTTCTAAGAATTGTGAGCTAGAATGTGTTTGGTTTATTGGCCAAAGTAGAGGATTTAGAGTGGCAAGCATTTATTAAAAAGAATAATACTTGCTGCTTCCAGGAGACTTGGGCAACTACAGAAAAGAATATGGAGGGCTATAGTATGTCTCATGTCCCAGCTATCAAGGAGAAAATGGGCCGTCCATCAGGTGGTTTAGTTATGTGGACGTCTTTGATGTTTTTAAGTCTCATGAGTCCAATTGCTGTTCTAAGTGAGTCCCCCAACAAACGTTGACATTTATTACATTGCAATCACTTAGATGCCAGATATCGAAGGCCAAAATGGCTTTATGTCAGCTTTCTCAGGATACTTTACAGTGCAAGTCAAAAGGAAAATTAATTTCAGTTGGTTGCCCTCCACTCTGGTCCCAAATGTTGGCATGAATGCTGGCAACCGGAATTTTCATATTAACTTCTTAGCAGTGGGGTGCGGATCAAAGTCAGATATGTCAGTGAAACAGAATATTAAATCTATAATATCACAATAAAGACATGTGTCTTAAATTCATGCGAAATGGCAATCCAATGAATCACTGGTCTTCATTTCTTTCCTGTGCTCTCAATCTCTTTTATTCCTGCAACACTGCTCTCATTTTAATCCATGTACTGTTTTTTTACATTTTCCAAATTTATATTTACCAAACTGTTACATTTGTATGCAATTTTCAGCAATCTAACTCTTCTCCTGAAATTGCATAACATATGCTCATTGCATCACCAGAAAACGAAGGTTACAATGACATTATAGTTAGGATATAACAAAAATTAAAACCATAAAAATTCACTGAAAAAAACAAAGGTTACAGTGTCCTTATAGTTAGGAGATATAGAATGTTTAAAACCTTACAAATTCACTGAAAAAACCCAAAGGTTACAGGGACGTTATAAGTAGGCTCAGATTTCACTTGTACAAAACCATAGAAATTCAGCAGTTATAGTTACCTGAGCTAACTAAAACCTACGCCCGGCAATCCACTGCTTATGAACTCACATATTATAACACTCATGACATGGTTAGTGACATCACTGATGACATCATCCAATGAACACTTGCACACTTACACCCCTATACAACCTCACATACACCCCCTCCTACTCCCACACAACCACTCACAAACCCTTTCACAGTTCCATAAAAGTACTCACACACCCACTCACAGATTCATAGAGCCATTCACACATCCAGTCACTCATACAACACCTCACACAACCACTAACACACCCATACAGCCACTCATGAACACACTCAGTCACCAATACAGCCACTCACACATCCACTCAAACAGACATAGACACTAACATACCCACTTATACAACCATACAGCAACTTACACACTGAGTCAGTCAGCCATACAGCTACGCACACACCTACTCACTCACACATTATCAGGAACCAATCTAGAAGGATGAACGCAGAAATGCCATCTTCTCTCTGCTGGACACGCAGAGGCAGCTGGACCCCAACAATCCCCAGAAATCATCCGACGAACACTGAACCAGAGACACCAATACGATAATCCTAAGGGAAGGGGGTTTGGGAACAAACAATAAACTAAAATAATTAGTTAAAACAAAAAGCTAAAATAAAGAAAGACACAACTGGTGCACGTTCGTGCTGGTGGAGAAGCAAACTCTGGGTCACAGAACAATCTGGGAATGGATTGTTATGATGTAAGGCCAGGGTTCGGATGGCTTTTGATACTGTCTTTATTTATAACACACTTAAAGATGGCGTCCAAAGTCAAATACATCACGGTTGTACATAAACAGAAATCAAGATGACGCCCATGCTGAACGCCAAGAATATCGTAAGGGATGGAGTACTCCGCTGACTGGTAAGGCTTATTCATAATAAATGAGCTGGGGCTTTCCCATGTTGCGTGCTTTGTAATAAACGTTGTTCTAAATGCTGGGTACTGGGGCAGCTTGTCTGGAATGTCCTTTTCGGACACTGGGATTAAATTTTTTCCTTTGGGCTTGTGTTTCTCGCTCTGCATAACGAATACGAGCGTGTCACTTATTGATTTTGCTTGTGTTGACTTTTATCTAACATACTCTGCATTAATTTGCTCCCCGTAATACAGAGGAGTTTTGAAGCACTGCGGACTGGGTCATTTGCGGCCCAGCAGCTGGCCAGGTAGCACGATCGGGTTCCGTGTCGTGTGTTCTCTTGTTAAATTTGCAAGGTGTCGATTTACATATATTATATTAGGTTGTATTGGATAATATTGTATATTTATGCACTCATGTGAAGGTCTACGAGTATAAATATGATACCTCAAACTATAAACCTAGTCGTGGTGGTGACATGTGATTCAATTTATATTTCAGAATACAGACTTTTTTAATATATACTTTTCCACATCCATATACTATGTGGACTGAAGCTTAACACTGTGGTAAGTAGGACAGTGTTTGGTGTCCTATACTACTTCTGGTATCTGTTAGAGACTAGGATATACCATGTAGTTTGATTTATTTTTCAGATTATAAAAGTTTCTCATGGACTATAGATTCCAGATAGATTATGTAAGGATAGTGACATTTTAAGGTGAGCCACGTTATAACGTTTGGCCTTCAGCTCGGTATAGGGGTGTTTCAAGCACTTACTTTATGGGTTTTATTTAAACACGTTTGTGGTGACCTGATTTCTGCCTCTCCTTCTCTCTAATATTTCCTTGACTATGTTTCCAGATATATACGTGTTTATAATATTGATTTGGATCTTCTTTTTGCACTCTCCAAACACCCCATTGGTTGGAAGTATCCTACACATGGATCTATTTCGCTTCTATACGATGGCTAATACATCACACTTTTACACCTTCTTATCTTTTGGACTGCAGAGAACTAGGAGGGTGTATGGGCCTAACCCAACTCCTTTAATTCCTGACGCCATTATTACATTTGTTTCAACCCTGATGAAGTCTTGTTATACAAAACGGATGAAACACGTGTTGGCATGCAAACTGTGGCATGAAGCTGTTATGTTTGGTTATAAATTTTGTACAGAGGAACTGCCATATAGAATATGAAGTATGTCTGAATAAAAGACACTGGAAATCAACGTACAATACGAACTTGGACTTGATTTTTTGAGTGCTTGGAGCTTAATGTACATTATCAGGAACCAATCTGGGAACATAAACGTTGGAATGTGTTCTTCTCTCTGCTGGACACGCAGAGGCAGCTGGACCTCAACATTCCCCAGAAATCATCCGACGAACACTGAATCAGAGACACCAGTGCTCATACGATAATCTCAAGGGAAGGGGGTTTGGGAACAAACAATAAACTACAATAATTAGTTAAAACAAAAAACTAAAATAAAGAAAGAAATAACTGGTGCACGTTCGTGCCAGTGGAGAAGCATACTCTGGGTCACAGAACAACCTGGGACATCTGTGCTAACACTAGGAATGAGTATGGAGACCAACTCCTGCAGCAGTAGTAAAAGACATCAATAAGAACACAAATAATCAATGACATATATCATGCATAAACTTCTGCATTTGGTCACAATAAAAAAGAGGTCTTTTAGAATGATTAGAATAAATCAGAACTGCACTCACACCATATGGCGCCAAAGATAAATGCACACACACAATATTGCACCAAAGATAAATGCACACTCACACAATATTGTGCTAACGAAGATTACACATAAACACACCATACATTCTTATTTCATTGAGTTAAGACATAATCTGTATCCTTCAGCTGAAGTATGTCCAAGGCTTGAGAGCGTTACCAAGACCTTCTTTCAGCCGTAACAGGATAACAATAAACACTGCAATAATAATATACACTTCTATCAGCAAGGACTATGCACGAATTACATAAATGATATGAGGAGGAAATGACTAAAATCCAGGCAAGTAGCGTAAAGTAAGCTGAGTGGGAACAAGAGGGAACTGTGATATAGGAAACGAAGTCAGAAAGTCTCTGACTGCGAAGAGTTTCATGCGCAGTTACCCAAGATCTCCCCAATAACCAGAAATGAGCCGGGAGTCAAAACAATGGAATTCCACTGAGCACAAGAGTTAAATGTAGCCTAGAAAGGATTTAGACTTAGCTGCGAGTAGCAACAGCAAGGATGGAACAGGACTCGTCCGACCAGCACCTGCAGAGAAGAGCCGTCACACCGCAGGATCCTCAACAGGAAACTCAGTGCGAAGCACTGAAGATGAGCCTGGGTGAGAGTTAAATACCTTTTGCCAGGCTGATGAGTCATGGAGGTTGCTGAGTCATGGAGGCTTGTTGAGTCACGCAGGCTGCTGAGTCATGGAGGTTGCTGAGTACGGAGGCTGCTGAGTCATGGCGGCTTGTTGAGTCATGTAGGCTGCTGAGTCATGAAGTTGCTGAGTCATGGAGGCTGTTGAGTCCTGAGGGTTGCTGAGTCATAGAGGATTGTCGAGTCACGGAGGCTGCTGAGTCATGGAGGTTGCTGTGTCTTGCTCTGGCACGGCCTGGATACAAAGATAAGGAAAACACCACCACATACCGGAGCAGAGAATTAAAGAACTATAAGTCAGCTTTTCTTCCTTGGGGAACATGGGGAGTAAAAGTCGGGATGAGCCGAGGACGAGAGGCATGTGTTGAGAACCTGCTTGGAGCCCCAACCGACAAGCAGTCTTCCTAGGTAGGATGTAAGTGTGTGAAATGCACCTAGCACCCTGGGGTTCACCCTGAATAGTTCCCCCACTTCTGCTGGAGTGCAGAAGGTGGTGGGCAGTCCGATGGATCCTGACACCGATACAGTCAATCATACAGCCACTCACTCACCCATACAGTTACTCACACATACACTTACTTACTCATACATATACTAATACATGCACACACTCACCTATACTGTTACCAGCACAAACTCACCCATACAGCCACTCTTGCATTCACTCACTTACCGATACAGTCACTCACACACACACGCACTAATCCATATATCACTTATATACCCACCCACTCGCCTATACAGCCAATCACACACCCCATCACTTGCCTGTACAGCCTCTCACATACCCACTCACTCACCCATACACCACTGACACACCCACTCATTCATCCACACGGGCACAGTCACATACTCACCCCTACAGCCACTCAGACAGCTGCTCATTCATCTATACAACCACTCACACACCCATAGAGCCACTAACACCTGCTCACACATGGATGCACACCGTCACACACCCACCCATATAATATATGTTGGAAATAGATTTACTCATTAGTAGTACACAAAGTATAGTAATTGAACTTTTGTAGTATCTTTGTAGATATGTTTTACACTCAGTAACTTTAAAAAAACACTCAAACTCGCTGGGTGATGTCATCTGTGATGTCATGAGTGATATTACTGACCATGTCATAAGCAGTGCAATGCAGGGGCTCAGTTAGCTCAGGTAACCATAACTGCTGAATTTCTATGGTTTTGTATGAGTGAAATCTGAGCCTAACTATAGCGTCCCTATAACCTTTCTTTTTTTCAGTGAATTTCAAAGTTTTTAAAATCTATTTCCTAGCTATAACGTCCCTGTAAACTTTGTGTATTTCAGTAAATTTCAACGTTTTTTAATTCTATTTCCGAACTATAATGTCCCTGTAACATTTGGTTTTGTCAGTGAATATGTATATCAGCAACACTCCATTTAAACCTCAATCAATCGTGAAGAATGGAGCACGGACCGCAGTTGAATGCTGGAAACAATTCTTTATTGACAGCTCATCAAGCCTCGGCAGCCATTATGCGTTTTGACCCTACCAGGGTCTTGATCACATAATACACATACATACATATTCAGTATTCTTTCAACCATTGTACACAATGTAAAGAATGATTAAGGCTCACTGTTTTCTGTTTTTACTGATTTTTACAGATAAATGCAGACAGAATTTTTTTTTTCCCTGTCTTTATTTATCTTTAAATGTGGCCATGTTGTGTAGTTCCTATAAAACCTATATAGGATCTGCGCGTTTAGACAACACACACTGTAGGATTGGTGTCAGACTGATTCTAGACACCCTCACTGGGTATGTTGGCATGTGTACCAGCTAGCTCACAGTGCCAATAGAAACTCCTCTTACCAAGGAGAGAATAGTTCTTGCCAACTATCGAACATGACAGCCCTGTTCCCTCAGGACCGTAGAAACAGTGTACTACTTTTCTCTCAGTTACTCGTGCTCACTTAGCCTCAGAGAGATACACAGAATAAACGTTATGGACGTTTTTCAATAAGCATTTATTGAACAGTCGTTATTCTAGTGTAAAATAGGTGTGCTGAAACAACCATTAGACAGTAACAGAAATACATAATTAGAAGCACTAAGAAAGTAAAAGGATGGTAGACTTCTACCGTTTTCCTATAATCATGAATCCGAATATCGGCTGTAATAGCTGGGGCATAAATTGCGGTTTGAAATTGAATTTTGGGACCAAAATCGGAGACTATAAACTCCGTGCCCCATCTCACAACATGGCGCCGACGGACAGTAAACGCACCGCGGACGGGGCCGACGGAGGAGCAGTTTTAAAAACATGATCTCTCCATCGGAGTATAAGAGCCACCAGAAGGATCGTATCTCCCTGATTCCTGCTACGCCATCGATCCCGTGAGTACTGCTGAGACAGGAGCTGCATTGATCAGCTCGGTGATGGGCGGGGAAGCGCTACACTACAGTGTGCGGTAGATGCCCGAACGCGAGACTGTGGCGGTGCGACTTGGCATGTTTCCCTAATTCAGAGGATATGTGCGAGGAATGAACATAGCCCCTAGTACGTACGGCACACAATGGAGAGCGTGCACCCCCTTGATCTTGATTAGAGACCTGCATCTCCTACTGCAGCAAGCCCAAGGCCATGCTCTCCCGAGCGTGCAACTGCCCAGATAGGTAAATTCGAGGAAGTGGGAAGTATTTTTGAATTGCTGCCGGGGGTTTCTCACAACACGCTATATGCAGGGGCTCGTGCTATAGACACAACTAAGACTCGTGAGTCGCCCCGCCTGCCCTGCAAATGGCAGCTGTTTCTCCATCGGGTGGAGATCACTCAACATCACGCGCTCCCCCTAAAGACATGCGGACTCTGGCTCTGCTCATCATGACGATCCTCTGCCTAGTTTGCACCCCCTTTCATCCGGAGTATAGAAAATTGTGGGGATCCACTGAATTCTTACATCAAGGACACATCCCCCCATGCCTGACCTCAAGATGGTCGCCTCAGTCATTGACTCTGTGAACTTTCCATCGACTGCTGAGACCCAGCCATTTTGTCTGAGGCCCGGTGGAACTACCACGTGAGCTAAAGGGGAGATGGGCTATGGATTCCCTGCTTGGCCATCACCTACCCAGCCGGTCCTTGGGCAAACTCTCCTGCGTCTCTCCTTGACCTTATCTCCCTCCTTCCCCTTCACCCTACCGCCCACCGCTCTTCTCTTCTCTTCTTTCGAGCTATTGACCCCTGCCCTCACCCGTCCTTGCTCAGAGTTCCCACCCTGTTTATCCACTGGACTTTCTTACGTGCACTCTCCCTCGTCAGTTTGAGACCTAGATATTTGACTAATGCCCGATGGAGCTACCATGCTTAGCTAAAGGGGAGACAGGCTGTGGACTCTTTCCTCGGTAGTCATCTACCCAGTCGGTCTTTGGGCAGACTTCCCTTAATCTCTCCTGCCGTCACTTCCCTCATCTTCCCCCCTCACAAATCCCACTTCCCCCCTCCTCCCTACTTCTCTCTCCTTTCTCCCTCTTTCAATGTGTTGCTTATTTTTTGACGTAATGTGTAATTGTTATAATTTACTGTAACATTGTGTAACCAAATGTAAAGCGCTCTGATACCTAAGCATGAGTGATTCCTGTTCATAGCCCTTGCCGTTCTGGCTTCACTCTTTTGTTTTTTATGCGCATATCCCTGGGGACTAAGAGTGGAGTAATTCCCTCTCTCTCTCTTTGTTTTGGTGTATACCTACGGGTCTAGCCAGCACTATATAAAACGTACTACATAAATAAATAAATAAATGAATACCAGCGCATATGTAAAATACATGACAGCAAAATGCGTACTCCTACGATGCTACCCGAACTAGGTGTACCTAAGTGTACCTAGCATGTATGTAGGTGTTAAGCCAAGAAACTCTCTAGGATAAAGTCAACCCCATTCCCTTAAGTGAGAGATTGTGGGACCCCGTCTTGGTCTCGAGTTGGACTCTCCCCAAGGGATGTAGAACTCTGCGAGCTGGAGTATCTGCATGCAGGAACCTCAGCCTCTTGTGTCAGGGTGTTGGCAGGGAAATCCTGATCTCATCTGTTTGTCTCAGCAAGATGTGATGTTCATATATCCAAAGGTCTCTCCCAGGGTTCTACCTTGCTGTTACATTTGTCGGACTTAGGATGACGTCGGGAATTAACTTTATACATAGTTATTATACAGGAAATGGTAGTCCTGCAGAGCTTCCAAGAATCCTCATGCATAATGTATGAGGCTTTTACCAGGGAAAATCCAGCCCTTCTGTGTGCAGTGTCGTATCTAGGTAAAAGGTCCGTCCCTAAGAAACGTTATCTATGTAATGTAGGGAAGAATAGAGGTGAGAGGTTATGGTGTTACGTGAGCCTATATTGGGGTACCTATATGCAATATAACACCCACTCCTCATCTGACAGGACGACATACTTAAATTCTAACGTACTACTAGGCTGTCTAGGCACAGGTATGCAAACAACTACAGTAAAACAATAGTTTTGCTAAAAAAAAAAAATCTAAAATATGTTAAAAGGAAGAAAAATTGACTCAAGCAATAGCTCCAATACGTCCGTATATATAGTTCGAACTACTACAAGCATCGGAAAGCCATGCAGGTCATAAAAAGTGTCCATTATTTGGGAGTTCCAATTTTAGTTTGTTTGAAAAAAGGCCAAATTTTTCCAAGCACACGACAAGCCAAATGTTTATGTGTCCTGGCTGGTAGATGCAACATTGCTGTTGCCTGCCTTCTCAAATGACGACCCTTGTAACACCTTACGTCAATTGAGCACAGATGATCTTCCGTACTACCTGCAGCCAATGCTGGGACAACCTGTGTGCCATCCAAGGCCTGCGTGTCAGTGGAAGAGCCGGTATCCATTCCGACAAGAGCAGAGACTTCCTGCGGAGGCTCTAGGAATGAGTGAGGCGTCTTCTCCAATTTCTTGGACATTCCACCCTACTAAGTGATAACAACAACAGATAAGATATCCAGAGGTTTTGTGATAGGATATCCGGCTTCCTGGTATAACTGTATACCCACAAGGGATAACAGTTAAACAACAGTTGCCTTTAGTGATAATAAAGTTTCTTGGGAGAGTGCAACTGGATTGCCTTTTTTCTCTCACTCTCTGTTTGTGAAAAAAAGTTTAGAGGGGCCTCTATAGTCCCGAGAGCATAAAGTGACGATCCCAAAAAGGGAAAAGGATTTCAGACAAAGGTTGTTTTGAATTGTTTTCCACTAACGGTCAGCCTGGTTGCCTGAGTGCCTTTTTTGAAAAGATTGAAAATGGCAGAGGGCCTGGCGTATGATGAGGATGAAATATCATCCATTTTATCACTACCCTCACTGATTTCCAAAACCACACTAAAAAATGTCAGCCAAAACAATGGTGATTGGGACTCTCTAACTGAGCTAGAGAGGACCCAATTAAAGACTCTATTACATGGAGCAATTATGACGGAATACCTCCGGGGCAACATAGCTCCCAACGGTCTAATTGTAGCCAATACCCCACGAATCTTTTTAAATGATCCAGAATTCAGACATAGCTGGTCCTTGATTGCATGGAAATGCACCAGGGACTGGCTCGTCTTAATCATAAAAACAGCAAAAAGACTTTCTGATGCCCTGCTAATCGAAATAAAAACATGGAAAATGGACTAAAAACCCAAATTACGATTGGACAATTTAAAAAGAAATTAGAAGAAAACAACAAAATAATAACTGAGTACAAAGAGTACCTGACTCAAGCCAAGATTGTAAAATTCCAAAAAGACTTAAAAAGATTCAAGTTTGAAAATACTTTTCCATATTCAAAAGAGGATTACAATCCTACAGACAAAGACAGGTCGGATTTTTCTGACACGGACAGTACAGGGTCCGGGCAAAATTCTAGCGATTCCTCTTTCGAGGGTCAAAACCTGAAATAGAACAGCAGGAAAAGGGGCAATCGGTCAAGAAGAAACAGGGGAACTTACCAACAAACAGGTCTATATCAACAACAACCTCCCTTTGGATGGAATCCATTCATGCAACCACCGTTTCAACCTCCACAATTTGGATACCAATGGCAACCTTACCAACCTCCTTTTTTAGGGAGAGGCCATACACGAGGAGGAGGCAACCGGAGAGGTCCCAGAGTACAGTGGGAAATGGACAGAGAAGACTCAACGGCACAGGAACCCAGACCCAGCACCAGCAAGAACACTCGGGAATACTGAATTTAAGCACTAGAACCCTTTCAAAAACTCAGGAAGAAGTTTTGAATAAGGGTCTCGGCTTTGTCCCGACTACCAGATCTAACCTCTTCAATGTAAGAATTGAACAACAGAATTCTTCCGTAGACTACGGTTATCAGTGTTTTTTGCAGAAACAGAAGGATCGCAAGAAACCATCGAAGACAAAAACACAGGCCTAAGGAAGAAGTCCAAATTTGTTCCACCTAATCATATAATGCCACCAGCCCTGTTAGCTTTTGAAAAAGCGGTAACTTTGGAGGTTGACAATCTGAAAGATAACGAAAGTAGAGCATTCAACAATCTTTCATCCACGGAACGAAAGGCCTTGGCTGAAATTGACAAAATGGGTGATATCATAATAAAATCGGCAGATAAGGGAGGAGCAACAGTGATTCTACCTATTGACATGTACAAAAATGAATGCCGAAAACTATTAAATGATCCTTGAAACTATTCAGGATTACAGAGGGATCCTACCGACGAACTGAGACGAAAAATACATGAGATGGTAAAAAAAGCAGCAGATGAAGGATGGATAACTACTGCAGAAGAAAGTTTTCTAAAAGAAACGGATCCTAAGACACCATACTTTTACATCCTTCCCAAAGTGCACAAAAACAAAATTCCACCACCGGGAAGACCGATCGTATCGGGTATCGGTTCTGTTTTGGAGCCGTTATCAAAGTTTACTGACCATTTTTTGAGACCTATGGTACAAAAAATGCCTTCCTATCTAAAAGATACACAAGATATCTTGGTAAAACTCCAACCCTTGAGTTTTGATCCTACAACAGATTACCTCATCACTTTGGATGTGGAAGCGCTGTATACCAGCATTCCACAAGAAGCATCACTCAATGTGATTGAGAGACTGTTACAAGCGGAAACATGGACTTCGATCACACCCATTAATTTCCTCATGGATTGTGCAAGATGGGCCCTAACAAAAAACTATTTTGAATTTGAAGGGGAATATTTTTTGCAAACCCACGGAACTTCTATGGGTATGACATGCGCACCTAGCATAGTCTGCCTATACGTCCACGATTTCGAGATGAAATTCATCTATAAAGATACGAATGTGTACCATAATAACATGGTGTTTTGGAAACGTTTTATAGATGATATTTTCCTCATTTGGAAAGGGGATGAAAATAGAGCAAAATGCTTTCTTGCATGGCTGAACTCTAGGGATGAATACCTCAAGTTTACTATGACTTTGGAAAAAGATTCCATCACCTTCTTGGATTTGAAAATCTGGCCAAGTGAGGGTACTTTAAAAACAGAAGTATTTTATAAACCAACCGATGTGAACAACTTATTAAGGTACGATAGTTTCCATCCGAAGACCCTAAAAGACAGTCTGCCGGTGGGACAATTCTTAGGATTACGGAGAAACTGTACAGACAACGAAACTTATGAAATCCACGCTAAGAAGCTCACGCAAAAATTGATAACGAAATCATATCCTAAAAGATTGATAAAACAGGCATACAAAAGGGCTAAGAATAACACCCGAGATGGACTATTGGAATCCTATGAAAAACTTGAAAATAAAAGAACTGTGTGTGTCACCAATTATGGTACGGAATCCAATAAAATAAAAGGAATCGTTTTGCGACACTGGAAAACACTAAACTCAGGTGGTTTAAAAATGGAAAAACCCATGTTTGCCTTTAAAAGAGGGAAATCAATAAGGGATTCTGTGGTACACACTCGCCCTAAAAAGAAAAAAATTAATACAGGACAACAGATGAATACTTTATGGAACCTACCTGAAGTGGTTGGACACTTTCCGTGCGGCTCATGTAATGTATGCTGCTTAACAAAAACCAGCAGAGAGATCGACGTGGGCCTCAAAACTCCCTGGGAACAGCGAAGTTTTAGCAATTGTAATAGCCAAAATGTGGTATACTCGATGACGTGCAGTTGCAACATGAGATACATAGGAATGACTACCCGCAAAGTAAAAATCAGAATAAACGAACATCGGAGGACTTTTAGATGTGGAAAGACAATTACCAAAATGATGCGTCATTTTCAGACAAAAAATCATACTGAAAATGACTTCATGTGGACCGTGATTGAACGTCTACCTAATAGTTGCACAGAAAAACAGCTCCTCAAACTCGAGCAGAGGTGGATTTACCGCTTATCAAGTGCAACACAAGGCCTAAACGAGGAAATCCCGTGGACTACTCTGATGTGAGAGGAGGAATTGGTGAAATATGGCTTGCATGGCAGATCCTCAAAAAATCAATATGACATTGAACATTTAGTCCAACAAAAACAATGTAATATATACAATAGAATGGGGCAGTAACTGCACCACATGAACAGGCGCCAGTTTGGAGCCGAACAAAGTAAAAAAAGATGAAATCATAAAGGTCATCATGGTCATTGCCACATTAGCGATGCGAGCGTATTAACCACAAAAATAATATTCTATTAAACCCTGGAATAGATAATCAACATTCAAATAAGAAAAAACATACGATAAAATAAGTAGACATTTATCATCTCGTCTACGTATTTAGAATAAATATTTGTAATAAAACGAGGAAAGAACATTCAAATAAATAGAACTATGTGTAAATGGTTGGGGCTTGAAAAAATGATTGGACTACATTACCCAGAAGCCCCTGTTGACCGGAAGCATAGTAATACTTCGTAAACCGGAAATGCCAAAATAACCATAGAGAGAACGACGCGCGGTGCGTAAGAACACTACGAGATAAGTGAAGTGATTACTTAAGACGCCAAAACACCTTTGACTTCCTCGACGGCAGGCGGTGTGTTTACTAGGTACACACGCAGTGGTGGATCCTTGACGAAGTAACTCGTTATATCCAGAGACGAGGGGATTTAAGTATAACCATGGTTAAACTATCCGTGACCCGTTTTGTCCGAACCCTTGTCTTTCTATACCAGAAATCCCAAACACTCCGTAAGGGGCAGGATTTTTGTAGACCTGGTGTAGAGAGCAAAAACCCTTTTTTGTAAAGATGTGTTAGAGGGAAAGGATAGAGACATTGGCTAGAATAACACTCACAGCAGATGAGTATAAAAATGACCCGTGACTTAATATCACCGTCAGCACTTAATAGGGATCGTAACACTTGGGTCCGTGATAAGCGAAGCTCAGGCTAAGCAGTCTTAGGTCTTTAAAAATAAATAAGAACAAACAAATCAGTTTTGTATTGCAGGGCGAGCCATCAACAACAACAAAAAAAGTATTGGGGCAAATAAATATTTTCGGTAATCTATGTTTGGATTTGTTTCGTGTGTGACTACAGGACGCTACCGTGACACACAAGACCTGCATGATGCTAATAAGCATCAACCAGTAGGTGAGAAAGAAGAAGTATGGAAAAATAATAATGTTCGGAAAGATACACTCTAGAGAGACACAGGTACCATGGGAGAGGGGTAGCCTCCGAACACAATAACATTGTACCATGAAGCATGTGTTTAAAATAGACACAATGGCACACGTGTGAATGAAAAGGAAAGTTGCACATATTCGTGTGGGAAGCGGATTCACAACTGAGAGCCACAAGTTTCTTTTTTTAAATGAACACAGAGTGTGGGTTGGGAAATCACATAGTGAGTATAATTTGATGAGGTATAGACATGGCTATTGACACCGATAAAAAATGATCACTTAGTCTGGGTGTTCACACAAACCTTGCACTATAGTAGTGAAAATAATATGACAGGAATACCAAATTGTGAAGAAACATATAACTGTGTGCATATGTTTATATTCTCCTTGTTTGATCTTGTAGAAAATCTACTGACCATCGAGTTGCAAGAGTCTAGGTGAGTGCAATAGGCCTCATGATTGGTATGCATGCAACAAATGCGTAAACACAAGGCAGGGACCTTAAAGTAAGGAACAGAATAACAAAGCCCTGACGAAGGCCCCAGACCCGATAAGGCTAGTAACGTGGGCCGAAACATGTTGGCACTATGAAGAGGGTACATTTGAAAAAATTCCTTTCAAAAGAACCCCAATACATGATTTTAATGATACCACAAGTACCCTAATAATAAAATATTTGAGAGGGGTATACCTGTAGGTATTTTTAATATATCACAACATCTGGTTCCCTGATTAACCAGTATTATCTTATATAAGAACTCCCAAAACACCTTTGGTTGAGTCCGCCCAGATAGTACCACCTTATCTGGGTGTGGAGAAGACGCCTATGATGAAGCATGTCACTATTAGTGAGTGAGGCGTCTTTTCCAATATCTTGGATATTCCACCCTACTAAGTGATAACAACAACAGATAAGATATCCAGAGGTTTTGTGATAGGATATCCGGCTTCCTGGTATAACTGTATACCCACAAGGGATAACAGTTAAACAACAGTTGCCTTTAGTGATAATAAAGTTTCTTGGGAGAGTGCAACTGGATTGCCTTTTTTCTCTCACTCTCTGTTTGTGAAAAAAAGTTTAGAGGGGCCTCTATAGCCCCGAGAGCATAAAGTGACGATCCCAAAAAGGGAAAAGGATTTCAGACAAAGGTTGTTTTGAATTGTTTTCCACTAACGGTCAGCCTGGTTGCCTGAGTGCCTTTTTTGAAAAGATTGAAAATGGCAGAGGGCCTGGCGTATGATGAGGATGAAATATCATCCATTTATCACTACCCTCACTGATTTCCGAAACCACACTAAAATATGTCAGCCAAAACAATGGTGATTGGGACTCTCTAACTGAGCTAAAGAGGACCCAATTAAAGACTCTATTACATGGAGCATGTGAAAAAAAGCTCTAGGAATGCCGCCATCAGCATAGGAATGCACTGAGGACACTGCAGAACATGGGCCGTTATCGGGTCCGGTAAAGCATCAATGTCCGGTTGCGCAACTGATGGAAGTGTCAGACAGAGATCCAACACACATTCTTTTCTGCAGAACAGGCATCGGAGAACAGGTAGGATGAAGTCCATCCAGACTGGTCTAAATGAGAGGAACCAAGAGGCGCTTAGTTCCCCTAGGTGAGGTGTGCCCAGATGTTATACCATGCGATCACGGTATTTGCGCTCTAGGAGTACTGTTTCCATCTCCTTGGTGACTTGGACATCCATTGCATAGCAGAACAATTACAATCAGGATACCAGCTATTAGAAACAGGATCAGCGCAGAAGTCCACCAAAAATGCTTCAGAATACGGAGTGTATAAAGTTTGGTATAACTCCGAGGACAGTCTGAAAGGTGCTTCACAGTCCCAAACCTATGGTCCTAAATAGGTGGACTATACCCATCGCATCAGACATGTTAAAGTTACGATTTACCATTTCTGTAAAATTGAAGGGGCAGTTTGTACGTATGAGTGCCTGTATCTCCTCCAAAGACCTTGCGATATGGAGATCAATTGGCAGAGGTTAAGGCCACGGTTTTCTGTAGAAGCATGGCTTTCATCCTGCTCAGAGTATCAAACCGTATAAAGGAAATATTCAAGGAAGGTCATTGTGGCGCCTCCCTGACTGTGTGTGTCAGAGGAAACAATACTTGCATACAGAAAGTAACCCTGGAGCTCATGGTTACTAGATATGCGATGCCCGGAAGCATCCCACAACAACCTTGATCGTTCAGCATCAAGTAACTCCCATTTGAAAGTAGCCTGAACACTGGAGTAATCATGGCTGTTGGGGTAACCCTCAAGTAACAGGATAGGTTCGCCACTGAACCAGTGCAGGCCCGTGCAGCATAATATCCTGGCATATGAGAGATCGACTTAAAGCGTTCTCACAGTTTGCACCGCTTAGAAACACTTCTAGATCCACACTCATGCATCGAAATCTGTATGGTAATTCCCAGGATTCCGTGATGAATTCCCTTCCCATTTCTTCACATCTGCCTGCATATTGTTGTTCTAGGCAGTACTGAAACTGGAAATTTGTGACCGGTACTGTTATATGTCCATAGATCTACCACTCTATGGACGGTGATTCTGCCACAGTAAAAGGTAATCTGTCCAGTTTTTCAATACACAACATTGTATATTTTGCTTTCCTCTGTGAAATTGTCATCTGTTTTTCCATTAGATTGTATGCAGAAAACAGTGACAAACTGTTGATGAAACACCAAGGCACATAACCTGCGCACAATGATTGCAGCGTCCTGCTCAATAACCTAATAGAACGTAATTGTTATTGCCTGTGCTGTAGTATGGACAAATCTTGTTCTAGTACATCAATAGCAGAAGATGCAATGTTGCCCAGTGAATAAATCCTTGAAGTTAACGTAGTCATGCCATTGTCAACTATGGCTAACTCCTTTTCTAAATTAATCCTATCTATTACTCGTAGTCTCTCCGCTGCTTCTTGTTGGGAGATTTTTCAAATTTCATTATATACAGCGTAATAGAAACATTTATGACGTGGCTTTCTGGGACCTAATAAAAAATCCCATAGGTCCACATCCTCTGTAAGTAAGGATAAGTGTTGTTTCACCTGTGTTAGTCTTGAGGTTCTTAGCCAATCAAGGGATAACTTCCCAACACTGTATCATGTCACAACCCCTGGATGTTCTCTTTGTACGTAGCGTGGGTCTGGCCCATAGATACTGAACCCTTCAGTGGTACCCCTGAATCTTTCTTGACATCTAATAGTGTCTGTGGGCCAAACCAGCCATCCCTTCCAATTGGGGTTTGATCTATTGCATTGTAAAATGTAATCTAATGTAGCCCTTTTCAGTGATGTAAAATTACCCTTGACCTGTTGTGGTGTTTGAATACGAAGTGCGTTCAAATCCTTGTTCTTCCAAGGCAGGAAGTCTGTTGCACAGTATCATTCAGAAATATCATCTGCCGAGGAATGAGGCATGCTCTAAATAGCGCTTCTGTTCCCTGGACTTGCCAGTCTCTAGAACCCCATACTGATTTTAAGTCCATAGTGTCTTTCCATAAGTCGAAACCCTGTTCAGACAATTGGGTAATAAAGGAAGCAGAGTAAATCTGTTTGGTGTTAGTCAGCATATTTTTCTGTGCGGATGTAGGTGCAGCATTATAGTAATATGAGTTTGGGTCAGAAATGTTAAACGCTGAAAAATATTAACATTTTTGTCCGAACGATTTTGAACTACTTTTAGGTGGTGTAGGGCAATTTTCCCATTGGTGATATGTCAAAACATTCCTAGGGGTACTGGATTTATGTAGAAAATAATGACCATAATGTTGATAACAATACATTGTCTTAAAGTCTGATGTGTCTTCTAACATTTCATTGCTAGAAAATACAGCAGATTGTTCTAATCAGATAACATATTGTTGACAGTTTCAAAATCCCAATCATTGGAAAATGTACTGAGGTAATGATATATTTTAAGGAAATTTTAAATAAATGTGGTATTTAAAAGTTCAGTCAGACCAAATATATCATAATCAACGTTGTCCCATACTATACCATCAGGTATAGGAACTGCTGTATTGTTCACTGATGACAAGTCTCTTTGTTCACGATGTGATGAAACATGAGGTTTTAGGATCAAGTTCACTTTTGATGCTGTAGAGCTTTGGCGATGGTAAGTTCCATTAATAAGTAAGCAGAAAACAGTTACTAAGCCTATCCAGAATAGAAAGAAAAGTATCCCGGTGATTATCCAAAGTGCTAGCCATGGTGACACCAGGTAAGTCTTTTTTAGAAAAATGAAGAAGTCTTTGATTTGTTTTTGTTGAGATATTGGGGTTGACGTTGTTTCAGATTCACTTGGATCCATTGAATAGGTTTCGAAGTAGATGAAATAGCCAGATGCAGTTCGATCTATTTTTGGTCGTTCGACAGGCTTTGTTGAACTTGTAGATGGCTCTTGTTGAGGCATGTTTATGTAGACATCAGTGTTAGGTCGAATTGAAATTTGTCTTTCATTTTGATTTGAACTGAGTGGAATTGCTTCTCAGCCACCCACCCCCCACCCACCCCCCCACAAGCGCCTTGAGACTCTCATGGGTGAGTAGCGCGCTTACAATTCCCTGATTGATTGATTTCTGTATCAAGAGGAACTAGTTCCATGGCATTATTGCATAGTCCATCATTCCATATGGGAGACTCTTCAAACGTGATGAGCCTTTCCGTCTGAACTTCCTGTATAGTAGCAAGAAGAGGGCGTCGGCTACCCAGGAGTCCACGAGGCCTACTGTTCAGTATCGGCCACATGGTGTGGTTTTATCAGACTTAGGGGTCGATTCCGATCCGGGTCGGACAGCTCTCCAAGAGCTGTTCGTAGCCTTACCTTGCGACCGACTCGTACCCGGAGCCGGTCCGTCCAGGCGATGAAGTACGATATGCATAACTGACACAAATCCAACCGACATGTAGGCTGCAATTCAAGCTTCATTTTCCGTACGAGCCGTACCTCCGATCGCCGAACCGAGTTGCCCAGAAGCAGTACCCACAGCAGTTTCCGGCCAGACAAGTACGATGCGCAAATCATATGCGCCGGAGGGTTGCCACGTACAGCACGTCACAGCATCCGGGAAAGCAGCATATCAGGTACGATTCGAGCCAGAACACAATCCACGGCTACGAGACGGACCAGCTAGCAACGGGTACGAGACGGAGCAACAAGCAGCGTGTACGTGACGAACACATCATGAATCCCATCGCGCAGGTCATACCAGTACTGTACATCTATGACCGGATCAGGAACAGACGCGGACGGCGCAGACGGTAAGTCAGACACCCACCACACAAACAAACGACATGTACCCGCCAAATGTCACACACACCCAGAGGATCCATATCCTGTCCACTAGCAACAGGCCACCATAGGGGTTGCATGGCCATCACCACTACCAGCCCCATTCATAGGGGACCTGTTGCCCATCAATGCTACCACCCCCACTCATAGGGGACCTGTTGCCCATCACCCCTGCCACCCCCACTCATAGGGGTTATGTTGCCCATGACTCCTGCCACCCTCACTCATAGGGGTTATGTTGCCCATCACTCCTGCCACCCCCACACATAGGGGTTATGTTGCCCATCACTCCTGCCACCCCCACACATAGGGGTTATGTTGCCCATCACTCCTGCCACCCCCTCACATAAGGGTTATGTTGCCCATCACTCCTGCCACCCCCTCACATAAGGGTTATGTTGCCCATCACTCCTGCCACTCCCACTCATAGGGGTTATGTTGGCCATCACTCCTGCCACCCCCACACATAGGGGTTATGTTGCCCATCACTCCTGCCACCCCCACTCATAGGGGACCTGTTGCCCATCACTCCTGCCACCCCCACTCATAGGGGACATGTTGCCCATCACTCCTGCCACCCCCACTCATAGGGGACCTGTTGCCCATCACTACTGCCACCCCCACTCATAGGGGTTATGTTGCCCATCACTCCTGCCACCCCCACACATAGGGGTTATGTTGCCCATCACTCCTGCCACCCCCACACATAGGGGACCTGTTGCCCATCACTACTGCCACCCCCACTCATAGGTGTTATGTTGCCCATCACTCCTGCCAACCCCACTCATAGGAGACCTGTTGCCCATCACTCCTGGCACCCCCACTCATGGGGGTTATGTTGCCCATCACTCCTGCGACCCCCAAACATAGGGACTATGTTGCCCATCACTCCTGCCACCCCCACTCATAGGGGACCTGTTGCCCATCACTACTGCCACCCCCACTCATAGGGGACCTGTTGCCCATCACTACTGACACCCCCACCCATAGGGGTTATGTTGCCCATCACTCCTGCCACCCCCACACATAGGGGACCTGTTGCCCATCATTACTGCCACCCCCACTCATAGGGGTTATGTTGCCCATCACTTCTGCCACCCCCACACATACAGGTTATGTTGCCCATCACTCCTGCCAGCCCCACTCATAGGGGACCTGTTGCCCATAACTCCTGCCACACCCACCCATAGGGGACCTGTTGCCCATCACTCCTGCCACCCCCACTCATAGGGGACCAGTTGGCCATCACACCTGCCACCCCCACCCATAGGGACTATGTTGCCCATCACTCCTGCCACCCCCACTCATAGGGGTTATGTTGCCCATCACTCCTGCCACCCCCACACATAGGGGACCTGTTGCCCATCACTACTACCACCCCCACTCATAGGGGTTATGTTGCCCATCACACCTGCCACCCCCACTCATAGGGGACCTGTTGCTCATCACTCCTGCCACCTCCACCCATAGGGGTTATGTTGCCCATCACTCCTGCCACCCCCACTCATAGGGACTATGTTGCCCATCACTCCTGCCACCCCCACTCATAGGGAACCTGTTGCCCATCACTACTGCCACCCCCACTCATAGGGGACCTGTTGCCCATCACTACTGCCACCCCCACTCATAGGGGTTATGTTGCCCATCACTCCTGCCACCCCCACACATAGGGGACCTGTTGCCCATCCTTACTGCCACCCCCACTCATAGGGGTTATGTTGCCCATCCCTCCTGCCACCCCCACACATAGGGGTTGTGTTGCCCATCACTCCTGCCAGCCCCACTCATAGGGGACCTGTTGCCCATCACTCCTGCCACCCCCACCCATAGGGGACCTGTTGCCCATCACTCCTGCCACCCCGACTCACAGGGGACCAGTTGCCCATCACACCTGCCACCCCCACCCATAGGGACTATGTTGCCCATCACTCCTGCCACCCCCACTCATAGGGGCTATGTTGCCCATCACTCCTGCCACCCCCACACATAGGGGACATGTTGCCCATCACTACTGCCACCCCCACTCATAGGGGTTATGTTGCCCATCACACCTGCCACCCCCACTCATAGGGGACCTGTTGCTCATTACTCCTGCCACCCCCACTCATAGGGGCTATGTTGCCCATCACTCCTGCCACCCCCACACATAGGGGACATGTTGCCCATCACTACTGCCACCCCCACTCATAGGGGTTATGTTGCCCATCACTACTGCCACCCCCACTCATAGGGGTTATGTTGCCCATCGCTCCTGCCACCCCCACACATAGGGGACCTGTTGCCCATCATTACTGCCACCCCCACTCATAGGGGTTATATTGCCCATCCCTCCTGCCACCCCCACACATAGGGGTTGTGTTGCCCATCACTCCTGCCAGCCCCACTCATAGGGGACCTGTTGCCCATCACTCCTGCCACCCCCACCCATAGGGGATCTGTTGCCCATCACTCCTGCCACCCCGACTCATAGGGGACCAGATGCCCATCACACCTGCCACCCCCACCCATAGGGACTATGTTGCCCATCACTCCTGCCACCCCCACTCATAGGGGCTATGTTGCCCATCACACCTGCCACCCCCACACATAGGGGACATGTTGCCCATCACTACTGCCACCCCCACTCATAGGGGTTATGTTGCCCATCACACCTGCCACCCCCACTCATAGGGGACCTGTTGCTCATCACTCCTGCCACCTCCACCCATAGGGGTTATGTTGCCCATCACTCCTGCCATCCCCCACTCATAGGGACTATGTTGCCCATCACTCCTGCCACCCCCACTCATAGGGAACCTGTTGCCCATCACTACTGCCACCCCCACTCATAGGGGACCTGTTGCCCATCACTACTGCCACCCCCACTCATAGGGGTTATGTTGCCCATCACTCCTGCCACCCCCACACATAGGGGACCTGTTGCCCATCATTACTGCCACCCCCACTCATAGGGGTTATATTGCCCATCCCTCCTGCCACCCCCACACATAGGGGTTGTGTTGCCCATCACTCCTGCCAGCCCCACTCATAGGGGACCTGTTGCCCATCACTCCTGCCACCCCCACCCATAGGGGACCTGTTGCCCATCACTCCTGCCACCACGACTCATAGGGGACCAGTTGCCCATCACACCTGCCACCCCCACCCATTGGGACTATGTTGCCCATCACTCCTGCCACCCCCACTCATAGGGGTTATGTTGCCCATCACTCCTGCCACCTCCACACATAGGGGACCTGTTGCCCATCACTACTGCCACCCCCACTCATAGGGGTTATGTTGCCCATCACTCCTGCCACCCCCACTCATAAGGGACCTGTTGCTCATCACTCCTGCCACCTCCACCCATAGGGGTTATGTTGCCCATCACTCCTGCCACCCCCACTAATAGGGGTTATGTTGCCCAGCACTCCTGCCACCCCCATACATAGGGTTTATGTTGCCCAGCAATCCTGCCACCCCCACCCATAGGATGGGTGATGCACCACACATCCATCATACACCAACATTAGGTATGTCAGCAAAATACATCCATTCTAACATCATGACAACAGTGTGTGGTCTGTGACAAATGCCCACGACAGTGAATATGACTTTGAACATACAATGTAACTACCATCACATGTGTGACCAAAAACTGAGTGAGGCCTACACAATGCAAGCATCACAATAGCACTGTGTCAATGTGCACTAACACCCCCTCATTATGTAGAACAAAAGTTAAATGTGGGGTTCCAAACTGCAGCAAAAGTTGAGCATTGTGGTGATGGGGTCTAAAACCCCCCTCACCACAGTGACCAAAAGGTAACTGTCATCATGGTCAAAGCTGCAAATGCCAAACAGCATGTATGATTCCTGGTCCCAACACATGAAACACTTTTGTGGCAAAGTAGTGGTTGTGTCCCATACCCACAGAGATGTGGTGAGGCTAACAGTGCTGTAAAGATCTAACATACTCTAGGCCATGTGCAGACATGCATCGCCCATGGGGGCTGACATTGCATACAGTGTACAATGACACAAACGCAGAAGTGACCATCACAAAGCATACACACATCTTGAAAATAGACACACAAATCAAAACATCCTGTGTAGACTGTAGGTGTCAGGTCAGAAACTCCCATTCCATGGCAGTAATGGGATGAATGTGCAGAATTATGTGATATGACTCACAGGGACAGCAGGGAAAATCACAAAAACAACATCCAGACAATGGCCCCCAACAGCAATACCAATGCACTGGTGCAGATGCACAAACACAAACAGGCAACCTCACACTGCACATCTGACACAACATGTGTGTGTGTGTCTCAGTATCCCCAGGCAACTACACAACACATGAGGGGGGCTGAACCACAGTGACACAGATGTGGACACAGTGCCATACAAAAGTAACCCATCATTGGGCCAACCTTAGTGGGCAATCATGCATTGTGAGGTTAGAGGGAGCACAACAGACACATGTGACACAAGCTGGAATGAACAGCAACTAAAACAGCAAGAGACTGACACACAACAGCACTACCCCCAGGGACCATACATTGGGGTGACACAAGCATGCATGATACGTCCACTGTGATGACAAAGGTAGATGTCGTACAAACTGTGAAACCCAGACATGTGTCCTGTGCCACAAACATACATCACACCTACGCAAACACAAATCACTCAGCATGTCCCGTCATCCATGGACAAACGGGAGGTAGGGGCCGATCCATGCAAACATTCACAAACACCACACACCCTGAACTGAACCAGTGTGCATCTGTGAAGCCCACATGGACAGGTGACATTGCACCTGCACCCATGACAAACACAGTAATGTTGGGAGGAACTAAGGTGCACAGACTCATCACACAAGGACAGTCTACAACCCTGGTGAATGACAGACATACTACACAGTATGCGGCACATGGCCATAACGTCAAAGCTCCCGTAACCTTCGGAATCCCTGCCACAGTCCCAGGACAATGCAGAAGCCAAGGAGAACCACAGGGCACACATGCTGACACCTGCCAACATTGCAGCCCCGAGTGGGAGCAGTCACACACACATACACATGTCTCAATCACCGAAAGGTACCACCTCGGGACAACTACATGATATTGCGAACAAACAAGTGCCTTGGGGAGCCGTGACTGTGTCCCATCTGTGTCTGACCACATCATCATCACTCCGAACGGACAAATCCCAATGATGAAACACCAATTAACAGTAGTGTGTCATGCACCCGCACATCTGGTAGCCCAGGACAAAGATGTGGGATGAACACAGTACAATTCAGCAAGCATCAACAACAGGAACATATCAAGGAAACACTGCCTGTGTATAAAAAGGGATGTGGACACACACACACACATGCTCACACAACACACACCATGGGCCCAGGCAATGTCACGGAACAACACACTTACTTGAGGGGACACAACTCCTGTGGAAGCTCAGCTGTGCCAAACATAGTCCCAGCAGGTCTCAGTCATGTCATCAGAACACTTGATCAGTCAGCCAACAGTTACCACACAATGAAGACTCTGGTCACAACAGCCTGGGTACAGGAGTGTTCCTTAAGTCAACTGCACATGCACAGTTGTCATTTGAGTGACAACTGTCACACGTTGCTTGCCTGCACTGGTAAGGACAGGGGACATCCACTCGGAGGGGCATACATGGGGGCAGGCCAGGCACCGCAGGGACAGGATCAGGGCTCAGCAGAAGTTGGCAGTGAAGGTGTGGTGGATGCAGGAGAGTCACTGGCAACTGCAGTGGAGGTGTCTGACATAGTGGGTGCAGTCACAACTGTGGGGCACAAGTCAGATGGGGTGGGTGCCGGCACAACTGCAGTGGGCAGGTCAGATGGAGTGGACTGGGTCCCCACTGCAGTGCCCAAGTCAGACGGGGTGATCGTGGACTCCACTGCAGTGCCCAAATACATGGGCGCGGATTGGGGTTCAGGTGAGGTCGGCAGGACAGAGGGGGGGGGCCACAGTCTCCACACCAGTGGCACAAACAGTCTGACCGGGGGGTGGGGGTCGAAGAGCAAGTGGTGGGGGGAGGGCCAGAGCATTTTGGGGATGGCGTATCTGTGGGTGGGGGAACCTGGGGCAGGGTGTGGCGGGGGGACCTCTGAAGTAGTGGCCTGGGGGATGGAGGACGGAGACTGTGTCGTGGAGCTGCGGGCGGGGTGGGGTCTTGCTCTTCAGGCACCGGGGGGACTTGCGGGTGGGGTCCTCAGTCTGACTGCGCCTGGGGGAGGGTGTCTGGGTGTGAGGGGCGCTCCCCTCTGTGTGTGGGGACTTCCTCTTCCCCTTGTAAGCTGGATCTGCTGGATCGGTGGGGAAGAGGCCACGGTCACAGAGGAAAAGCCTCTTGGGAGATGGGGTTGCAGGTGAGTCAAGGGAAGGGGTCTTGGAGGGAGAGGTATTGGAGAACTGCGGAGTGGTTGTGGATACCTGTGTGTGTGTTTGCAAACCATCCCCTGTGAGTGTGGTATTAGTCCCCTGAGGTTGCTTGTGTGCACATCTAGACCTTGGTTTGGGTGTTTGTGTGCTGCCCGTGTCTGTGGGTTTGGGTGAATGTGCTGGTGTGTGTGTGTGCTTGGGACAGGGACAGGTAGGGTGCTTGGAATCGTGGATGGGGCAGGGGTAGGAGGGGTTAGGGACTGTTGGAGGAGGGACACTGCTGCCATCAGGGAGAAGGCCAGGGACTGATTGGTTCTCTGTAGGGCAGACATGCCCAATGAAATGCCCTCCATGAACGACATCAGTTGTGTCAACATACTGGTGTGTGCATGGAGGACACTCAGCATTGATGTCTGCCCTACATGGATCTGTTGAAGCAAGTCCACAGACTCTACACTCAGGGCAGAATGGGACACAAGGGCAGGGGGTGCGGTGCCTGGCACAAGGGAGACATGCGCACGAACACGGGAGCCTCCATGGACCTCTGGGATGGGAGCCGATGGGAAGGTGGTGATGGTGGTGGTGGTGGTGGTGGCGGGGACAGCCTCACTAGCTGGGGTTTGGTGGCTGCTGACACCCGCCTCCACAAGGGAGTCATCCTCCGAGCTGCTGTGGCCCTCAGCTGGGGTGGATGGTGCGGAGGACTCCTCAGTGTGGCTCCACTCGCTCTGTGCCACTGGGTCCCTCCAACTCCTCGCTTTCTGTCCCAGTCTGGCTCTGTGGCTCCTCCTGGTCCGTGGAGCTGTCCCCTCCTGTGGCCATGGATGTATCTGGATAGAATTAGGTAAAAAAGAACATCACTCACATTGTTTTGAATAAGCCAATTGTCAGTCTCACCATCAGCCATGACACTCATATCCCTCCTGGACTTGCACCCATATGTCTGTTGCATGTTGGATGCTAATACCCCAATGTGCAGACATGCACCACCTACACATTTGTTGGACATGCAAGTGAACATGTAGGAGTATGTTACTATACACACGTCACATCTCTTGCCACTGACTCAGTACAGGTGTCAGGAAGAAGGGATGGCCAGAGTCTCATTTCACATGCTTGTGATACGTACCAGCAACACACACTATGATGTTCTCATGTCCTGATAGTCAATGCCACAATGGGGTGCATGGAGCACATTTGACCCCAATGCAGGATCACTCATAGCAAGTTAAATGCCATGGCACAGGCATGCCTGGAAAGTCAATCATCACTGTCTCCTGTCACAGGGTCAGGGAATCCAGACTACAACAGTATGCACTGTGTCACAATCAAAGGTCATGTGTAAAGCAATATCTGCAGCTGACAAGTGCACTTGTCCATCCCCTGCAAACAACATATCCCGGACCCAGATGACCCCACATCATTCAAAACAGATATATGAGTCTCTGCGAACACAACTCCCTGTGCATGAAACACAGCTGCCTGAAGTTCACAGTTGCATACACCATTGTGCACTGTCAAGTGATCACACACCTTTATGTCACACAGGTCTTGTCTCTTATAGTCACATCTCAGATGTCCTGCTGACCCTCAAACTCATGAACACCCCAGTTGTCCTGAAAAGGAAGCCACACCACAATGACACAGAGGTAGACACCGAAGGCATATGTCACTAAGCACAACCTGTAAATTGATACAAAGGAGTGGGATTACAGAGTGTTTCTAAATGCCCTTGAGTAAGCATGACTGCCCAGGTCTACGTGAAACAATGGATAGCCCTGGACAGTAGTCAGGTGGCTAAGCAAGTGTGACACACTTGATATACATACTCCTGAGGCCTAAAATTTGGAGTCCCCTGCTGCATGGGTGTGTTTGAAATACCCCAGGCACATGTGGTGAGTCAGACCAGCAATTGGAACACATATCAAGGGCACACACCGATCACATGTCAGATCTCAGGCATTGTGTAAACAATTGACCCACCCATGAAACACACAACAGAGTCACGGTAACATATGCTGTCCGGAACCTGAAGCATAGCTGACTGCAGGGATACAGTGCCCTAGTGACACAAGCCACAGACTGTAGGGTCCACACCTGTATTTCAGATGAGGAGGGTGCATCACACAATTGAGGGACATGAGTCCTGGACTACAAGACCTATGTAATGTGGAAGTGTGACCAGGCCAAAAGAATGCAAATAGCATGTCAGACATAGTACACAGGTTAGGCATTGACTTACCCCTCCTTGCTGCTGTCTGGCCTTCAGCTGCCCATCCAGGTCCGGGAAGACCACCGCCAGAATCCTGAGAATGTGGGGGGTCAGTGTCCGGTGTCCGCCCCTCCTGCGAGGAGGCGACAGCTTCAGCTGGACCCTTGCGATCCTCCGGGTCCAGCCCCGAAGGTCCTGCCACCTCTTCTCGCAGTTGCGGATCTGGCGCTTGTAGACCCCCACTGATGAGTGTCTGATTTGCTCAAGCGCTCTGGCCATCATCCCCTTTGGTATCTCTTTGTTCGCCCTAAGTTGGCAGGTATGCCCAGACGTAGGTCCCTTGCTCACTTTGCCACTGGATTCAAGATAGCCTGGCTGATGAGGGTTATGAACCCGAAACCGGTCCCAGGATGCTTCTTTCCGGTCCAGGGAAGACATGGCTTGGCAGTTCGGGCTGAACTGTTCCCATGAGTCATAGGGTCAGACTGACTTGCATATGGCAATGTCTGAACTGGGGTGGTGGAGTGAGCTAAAGAATGATGGTGGATTAAACCCAGATCAGTTGACTGGGGGTGAGTGTTCGATTTGCTCAAGCGCTCTGTCCATCATCCCCTTTGGTATCGCTTTGTTCACCCTAAGTTTGCAGGGTATGGCCAGACGTGGGTCCCTTGCTCACTTTGCCACTGGATTCAAGATAGTCTGGCTGATGAGAGTTATGAACCCGAAACCGGTCCCAGGATGCTTGTTTCCTGTCCAGGGAAGACATGGCTTGGCAGTTCGGGCTGGACTGTTTGAAGTACTGGGTAATTTAGGAACCCAGCGGTGCCAGGGGTAGCACCCAATGACTTCGAGTTCTTCCTGTCTTGGACCACAGAAACACAGAGTCTTGCGGTGGCGTCAAAGATCATTTTATTATTGACTGCAGCCAGTAACAGCAATCCTAGAAGTACACACGGGTATGTTCTCAGGAGACTGCTCAAACTTACAAAACCAGTCTTCTCCTTATATACAAAATATCATGATTCAGGCACACATTCCTCGTTTTACGATATGGTCATTCATATGTATTCATTACAAACGAAAAGGCAGAGTCATGATGACCATCCCACATTTCAGTTCAGCCAGCCCACAATTATTTACCCAGCGAGGCTCAGATCCCTCATCAGATATCAGCAGACCCCAATAAACACGGGCACCTCCTCCTCGTAAAACAGGCCATAAAGCAGGAAGCAGAGTCAGGTGTGAAAGAGATTAGTCGGGGGCTTGTGTGGGATGAAAGGCTTTATGGTGTGTCAAACCCTGATGCTAATCACAGGTGGCCGTAGGAAAGGGAGCTCGTGAGACCGGACTGACCCCGGGCAGTGGAGCCAGTTCGCACAGGTCACAGAGAAGTCAAGAGAAGGTACATGTGTTCTGAAGGCCTGTGCATGTCCTTAATGTGCAGCCTATGTGAGGGCAACCATAAGATGGCTACCGCTCTAAAATGGAACCCACGAAGTCAATGTGTAATATCGTATACAAAGTGAATTTATCGATGAAACGTTATGCAAAACACTTGTACATACCGCATTGGCCATTCGCGGTTCGCTGATACCGAAATAGGCAGGGTAGGGCCATGCCTCCTACGTGGTCCAAAAATTTAAAGTACCACATGTTCCCATGAGGCACAGGGTCAGACTGATTTCCATATGGCCATGTCTGAACTAGGGTGGTGGAGTGAGCTAAAGAATGATGATGCATTAAACCCAGATCAGTTGACTGGGGTTGAGTGTTTGATTTGCTCAAGCGCTTCGTCCATCATCCCCTTTGGTATCGCTTTGTTCGCCCTAAGTTTGCAGGGTATGCCCGGACATGGGTTCCTTGTTCACTGTGCCACTGGATTCAAGATAGCCTGGCTCATGAGGGTTATGAACCTGAAACCGATCCCAGGATGCTTGTTTCCGGTCCAGGGAAGACATGGCTTGGCAGTTCAGGCTGGACTGTTCCCATGAGGCACAGGGTCAGACTGATTTGCATAAGGCCATGTCTGAACTGGGGTGGTGGAGTGAGCTAAAGAATGATGATGGATTAAACCCAGATCAGTTAACTGGGGTGAGTGTTTGATTTGCTCAAGCGCTCCGTCCATCATCCCCTTTGGTACCGCTTTGTTCGCCCTAAGTTGGCAGGGTATGTCCAGACCTGGATCCCTTGCTCAATTTGCCACTGGATTCAAGATAGCCTGGCTGATGAGGGTTATGAACCCAAAACCGGTCCCAGGATGCTTGTTTCCGGTCCAGGGAAGACATGGCTTGGCAGTTCGGGCTACACTATTCCCATGAGGCACAGGGTCAGACTGATTTGCATATGGCCATGTCTGAACTGGGGTGGTGGAGTGAGCTAAACAATGATGATTGATTAAACCAGGATCAGTTGACTGGGGGTGAGTGTTTGATTTGCTCAAGCGCTCCATCCATCATCCCCTTTGGTATGGCTTTGTTCGCCATAAGTTGGCAGGGTATGCCCAGACGTGGGTCCCTTGGTCACTTTGCCACTGGATTCAAAATAGCCTGGCTGATAAGGGTTATGGACCCGAAACCGGTCCCAGGATGCTTGTTTCCGGTCCAGGGAACACATGGCTTGGCAGTTCGGGCTGGACTGTTCCCATGAAGCACAGGGTCAGACTGATTTGCATATGGCCATGTCTGAACTGGGGTGGTGGAGAGAGCTAAAGAATGATGATGAATTAAACCCAGATCAGTTGACTGGGGGTGAGTGTTTGATTTGCTCAAGCGCTCCGTCCATCATCCCCTTTGGTATCGCTTTGTTCGCCCTAAGTTGGCAGGTTATGCCCTGACGTGGGTCCCTTGCTCACTTTGCCACTGGATTCAAGATAGCCTGGCTGATGGGAGTTATGAACCCGAAACCGGTCCTAGGATGCTTTTTTTCTGTCCAGGGAAGATATGGCTTGGCAGTTCGGGCTGGACTGTTCCCATGAGGCACAGGGTCAGACTGATTTGCATATGGCCATGTCTGAATTGGGGTGGTGGAGAGAGCTAAAGAATGATGATGGATTAAACCCAGATCAGTTGACTGGGGGTGAGTGTTTGATTTGCTCAAGCGTTCCGTCCATCATCCCCTTTGGTATCGCTTTGTTCGCCCTAAGTGGGTAGGTTATGCCCAGACGTGGGTCCCTTGCTCACTTTGCCACTGGATTCAAGATAGCCTGGCTGATGAGGGTTATGAACCCGAAACCGGTCCCAGGATGCTTGTTTCCGGTCCAGGGAAGACATGGCTTGGCAGTTCAGGCTGGACTGTTCCCATGAGGCACAGGGTCAGACTGATTTGCATAAGGCCATGTCTGAACTGGGGTGGTGGAGTGAGCTAAAGAATGATGATGGATTAAACCCAGATCAGTTGACTGGGGTGAGTGTTTGATTTGCTCAAGTGCTCCGTCCATCATCCCCTTTGGTACCGCTTTGATCGCCCTAAGTTGGCAGGGTCTGTCCAGACGTGGATCCCTTGCTCACTTTGCCACTGGATTCAAGATAGCCTGGCTGATGAGGGTTATGAACCCAAAACTGGTCCCAGGATGCTAGTTTCCGGTCCAGGGAAGACATGGCTTGGCAGTTCGGGCTACACTGTTCCCATGAGGCACAGGGTCAGACTGATTTGCATATGGCCATGTCTGAACTGGGGTGGTGGAGTGAGCTAAAGAATGATGATTGATTAAACCCAGATCAGTTGACTGGGGGTGAGTGTTTGATTTGCTCAAGTGCTCCATCCATCATCCCCTTTGGTATCGCTTTGCTCGCCCTAAGTTGGCAGGGTATGCCCAGACGTGGGTCCCTTGCTCACTTTGCCACTGGATTCAAGATAGCCTGGCTGATAAGGGTTATGGACCCGAAACCGGTCCCAGGATGCTTGTTTCCGGTCCAGGGAACACATGGCTTGGCAGTTCGGGCTGGACTGTTCCCATGAGGCACAGGGTCAGACTGATTTGTATATGGCCATGTCTGAACTGGGGAAGTGGAGAGAGCTAAAGAATGATGATGGATTAAACCCAGATAAGTTGACTGGGGGTGAGTGTTTGATTTGCTCAAGCGCTCCGTCCATCATCCCCTTTGGTATCGCTTTGTTCGCCCTAAGTTGGCAGGTTATGCCCTGACGTGGGTCCCTTGCTCACTTTGCCACTGGATTCAAGATAGCCTGGCTGATGAGAGTTATGAACCCGAAACCGGTCCTAGGATGCTTGTTTCCGGTCCAGGGAAGACATGGCTTGGCAGTTCAGGCTGGACTGTTCCCATGAGGCACGGGGTCAGACTGATTTGCATAAGGCCATGTCTGAACTGGGGTGGTGGAGTGAGCTAAAGAATGATGATGGATTAAACCCAGATCAGTTGACTGGGGTGAGTGTTTGATTTGCTCAAGTGCTCCGTCCATCATCCCCTTTGGTACCGCTTTGTTCGCCCTAAGTTGGCAGGGTATGTTCAGACGTGGATCCCTTGCTCACTTTGCCACTGGATTCAAGATAGCCTGGCTGATGAGGGGTATGAACTCAAAACTGGTCCCAGGATGCTTGTTTCCGGTCCAGGGAAGACATGGCTTGGCAGTTCGGGCTGCACTGTTCCCATGAGGCACAGGGTCAGACAGATTTGCATATGGCCATGTCTGAACTGGGGTGGTGGAGTGAGCTAAAGAATGATGATTGATTAAACCCGAATCAGTTGACTGGGGGTGAGTGTTTGATTTGTTCAAGCACTCCGTCCATCATCCCCTTTGGTAAGTGTGACACACTTGATATACATACTCCTGAGACCCAGAATTTGGAGTCCCCTGCTGCACTGGTGTGTTTGAAATACCCCAGGCACATGTGGCAAGTCTGACCAGCAATTGGAACACATATCAAGGGCACACACTGATCACATGTCAGATCTCAGGCATTGTGTAAACAATTGACCCACCCATGAAACACACAACAGAGTCACGGAAACAGATGCTGTCCGGAACCTGAAGCATAGCTGACTGCAGGGACACAGTGCCCTAGTGACACAAGCCACAGACTGTAGGGTCCACACCTGTGGATCAGATGAGGAGGGTGCATCACACAATTGAGGGACATGAGTTCTGGACTACAAGACCTACGTAATGTAGAAGTGTGACCAGGCCAAAAGACTGCAAATAGCATGTCAGACATAGTACGCTGATTAGGCACAGACTTATCCCCTCCTTGCTGCTGTCTGGCCTTCAGCTGCCCATTCAGGTCCGGGAAGACCACCGCCAGAATCCTGAGCATGTGGGGGGTCAGGGTCCGGTGTCCGCCCCTCTTGCAAGGAGGCGACAGCTTCAGCTGGACCCTTGCGATCCTCCGGGTCCAGCCCAGAAGGTCCTGCCACCTCTTCTGGCAGTTGCGGATCCGGCGCTTGTAGACCCCCACTGATTGAACTGCCCGGGCGATGGTCAGCCAGATCTCCTGCTTCTGGTGGGCATCAACCTGTGAGGATGACAAAGTTAAAAGTCCTTTAACACACATTCCCCATATTTGTGCTGCAGTTGGATATACATGTCGTCATCACAAAGGAAAATGAGTTACACAGATAGTGCACCCATGGAAATGGACAAATGCCCTGCATTTCTGACATGTTAACATTGCCTGGGAAGTTGAAACTTGCACAAATGCACTTTTGCTGCAGAACACCTGTACATTACATGTACCTACACACTTTGGGGGTTGAAAGTACTCCGTGACTACGCTTGCCACTGTTGTACACACTGCTAGTACTGCTAGTCAGACCACATGCACAATTAGGAAGGCAGTGGACTGCACACTCACCTGCTCCCCTGGTTTCCCATACAGCTTGCAGTACTGTGGAAGGAGCCCGTCCAGCAGGGCCTGGTTCTCCTCCTCAGTGAAGGCTGGGGCCCTCTCCAGAGTACGTGCCATAGCAGTAGCCAGAGGATGCAGAGACAGCAGCAGTGGTAGTAAAGATGTGGTCCAGTGGCATGTAGTACAGGCAAGTGAGCTCCCTGGGGGCCAGCCAGCCTTATATCTGTGCTGCAGAGGCAGAATCTGTGCCATGTGTCCCAAGTGATAGGTCCAACACGGTTGCATTCTATGAATCTGGCCAATTCATGGAATTGTACGACTCGTACACGTCTTCCGCATCGTTCAAATCTTCACCTTCATAAAACCCTAGAAATTGCAACATTTTTGTAGGCATCCAACTGAATTTCCAGTGCACAACTCGTACAAGTTTTGAATCTGCGTCCGTCTCCATGACAGTCCAGAGCCAATGGGTGCGCACGGCTTGGTCAACTGACTGTACAACGCGTAGTTTGAAAATCCACATGCACCCGTCTCCATACGATTCAGTGGCCAAGGCGTGCGCAGGGCTCGGTCCATGCCTGCACGACGAATATGCATGATAGTCACCCGCATCGGTTCTCATTGCAGTCAATGGCTAAGCGTACGCATGGCTCGGTCCTGAACTGTGCAATGCGTATACATGATAGTCACCCACATCGGTTCACATTGCAGTCAATGGCTAAGCGTACGCACGGCTCGGTCCAGAACTGTGCAATGCGTACGCATGATAGTCACCCGGATCGGTTCATATTGCAGTCAATAGCTAAGCGTACGCACGGCTCGGTCCAAGCCTGCACGACGCGTATGCATGATAGTCAACCGCATCGGTTCTCATTGCAGTCAATGGCTAAGCGTACAGACGGCTCGGTCCTGAACTGTGCAATGCATCTCTGTAGAAGTCACCCGCGTCGGTTGACATTGGTGTGACTTTTTGATGGCTTACACACACAATTACTTGCCAGGGACTCAGGTGCACACCTACCACACTACAGCATGTGCCACACTGTGTCCCATGGCATGTAAGGCTGCATTACCTGTGTGTTTTGGGGGAGCAACATTTGGTTTGTGATGCAGCCACTCCCAGGCTGTGCACGTGTTCATGGGGACAGAATCCTTTGTGTGTTGTGCACATTACCACTGTGATGTGCAACTGTACAGTTATGGGCATGAGTCATGGACACAGTTGCAGGTTGGATATGTTTAGGACATGCCACATACACCTTGAGTCCTGGGTGGGATGGTATGTACATCACAGTGAGACCCATAGCCACAATTCTGATGTATACCCACAGTCTGTGTGCATGTTGTGTCTCAGATGTGTCTGATCAAATGTGCCCAATGGAAGACAGTCTCCACATCCATGTGGTTTGTGCGTCAACATTGATGTTGTGTCTGTCTACGAGACATCCATGTAGGGCCTGCAGAGACAACAGTGGCCACTACCTGTGGGACTCATGGTTGTTTTGTGGTGTGTACATGATACGCGATGTCATGCCAGTGTCCATGTGGCAATACAGGGACCCTGGGTATCTGCATGTCAAAGAGCTGTGATGCCTGGGAGACATCAGGCCTCACTTGTCACTGTGGTGTGTGTTTGTAATGTGACAGCAGTACATAGGTACTGTGACACAGCCCAATGATTGGCCATTGCACTACATGGAACTTATGCAGACATGTGGACTTGAGATGTGAGATGATGGGCATGTAGTTGACATATGTGTCCATACCCAACAGCACACACCTCAGTACATTGTGTATTGTCATGATGTATCGTGATATTTTGCTTGGTCATAGCCACATGGATGGATGAATTGACGATCTTCCTTTGTTCATCTCTGTACTGCAGGGCACCAGCTGTCCAAAGACCGTTCACAGACCTTGAAACCATGCAGGAACGCGACTGCATCCGACGGTACGGCTTCACCAGGCCACTGTTTGAGGAGTTGGCGGAGCAGTTGGCGCCACATCTGCTACCTGGCTGGACATACCCTACAGCACTGACCCCAGAGGTGAAGGTGATGGCAGCCCTGCACTTCTTTGCTACTGGTACCTTCCAGTACACTGTGGCTACTGCTGGTGGTATGTCGCAAACTATGTTCAGTCGTGTGCTACGCGATGTCTTGGAGGGGATGTTGCATTTCCTTGACCTGTACATCAAGTTTCCTAGCCCAGGTCAACTCACTGACATAAAGGATGCTTTTTATACACTGGGGAGGATGCCGAACGTCATCGGATCTATTGATGGTACACATGTGGCCCTGGTACCACCACGGGCACATGAGCAGTCATACCGGAACAGGAAACATTTCCACTCCATCAATGCTCTGGTGGTATGTCTTGCAGATATGTGTATCACACATGTCTGTGCACGTTTCCCCGGTTCTGCGCACGATGCCTACATCATGAGGAGTAGTCGCATTGCAACGCTGATGTCACAGATGCCAAACCAGCGTGCCTGGCTTGTCTGTGTGTACTGACTGTTTACCATTGTGTGTGTTTGGCAATGTTGTATTCCACCCTCTTTCAAAACTCAGCTAATTGTTCAATTGTTTGTATGTAGGTGACTCCGGATACTCCAACATTCCGTGGTTGCTGACACCCCTCAGGAACCCTGTGACACCAGCCGAGATGCGCTACAATGAGACACATGGTCGGAACAGGAGGGTGATTGAGCGGACCTTTGGTCTCCTGAAAAGACGCTTCCGCTGCCTGGACAAGACCGGAGGGGCAAATTTATCCTTTTATGCTGCATGCTACACAACATGACAGTGCGGAAGAAGATGCCTCCCATCCAGTATGACGATGACCTACATCCGCCACCTGTGGAGGATCCAGGCCTGGGCCACGATGCCAGTGAGGATGATGATGAGGGTGACATCTGCACACAGCTCATCAACAACTTTTTCACCTGAATGTGAGTTTACAGGGTTGTTATGTCAATGTATTGAGTTAGCCTGAAATGTGTTGGGGCTGCTCTGTTGCTGTTTGAGTGTGTCTGTGTTCTACTTGACTGGATGCGTGCAGTGATGTGTCCTTTCAGGTGGTCTGTACTCCACAATAGTGTTGAACTGCTAACTTGTTTCTGTGTAGGTTTCTTTTGACATGTTTTGTGCATGTGTATTGCATTTCTCTCCTGTTCTGCTGTGCTTTTGACTTTGTCTTATGTCTGTACTTCCCAGGGTACTTTGCCTGTTGTTTGGTCAACACTGACCCCCAACACCCAGAATCCAACCCCAGGGTGGAAGTTGTCGATTCCCATCAAGTGATGTACCACACACCCCTGGACTTCAATTCTCCGACACTTTGTGACAGTGTGTCCACTGTCACATAGAATTACCTTGCAACTGTTGTGGAATAAACATGTTGCTGATGTGTAATGAACCTGTGCTACGCTTTGTTCTGTGCGTTGTCTGTCTTATCACATCTGACTGACATTTGCTTACCTCACCTGTGGGCTTGTTACCACTGACTGTAGATAGGTGTGGTGTCTGTGCATTCTACTGTATTTCAGGTCAACATCATTGTATGGGATGAGTTACATGGCCATGGTGAGTATGTGTTGTGGTGCCATAGTGGTGTGTCTCCCTCACATGTATCACATCACCATGAGTCACATAACGGTGATTACATTGCTGTAGTATTTGGCATTCACTGTTTTCTTTAGTAGGTCAACATCTCCATGACACATAACAACTTGGAATCACACAGAGGCAAGTATAGTGTACTGGTGAGTTTATTTACAAACATGTGTGAGGATAGTGCACAGGATGGTGGGTGCTGTACATTGGGATTTGAATCCAAAGTTCACAGTAGAGTTGGAAGTGTTGGTAGCTGAAATGTCCTGAGTAAAGTCCACAGTCATCTGCTACATTGGACCAACATGAACCCTCCATGTCATGTAGGCGAGTTGTGTTAGATACGACAAGGTGAACGGTTTGCGCACAAAGAACATTTTCCAGAACAGGTTTTGAAGACTCTCCACCAGAGTCATCTTCCCTCCCTGTGGCACTGGCAGATCTTGCGGCAACAGATGTTGTGGCCACACAGGGAGGTGTGGACATGTTGATGTGTATCTGGTGGAGGCATGTGAGTATGTCCCTATGCACCGCAGTAAGTGCATCCCACTTTGCCTCCATGCGAGCATGATGGGCAGCGTGCTCCTGTTGAATGTCCTTGAAGATCCCCACTACCTGGCCGAATCCTCCGGTGCTATCCTGGTACGCATCTATGATGCGTGCCAGTTGGGGGTCATCACAAGGGAGACATGCACACGAACACGGGAGCCTTCACCGACCTCTGGGATGGGAGCCGATAGGAAGGTGGTGATGGTGGTGGTGGTGGTGGTGGCGGGGACAGCCTCACTAGCTGGGGTTTGGTGGCTGCTGACACCCGCCTACACAAGGGAGTCATCCTCCGAGCTGCTGTGGCCCTCAGCTGGGGTGGATGGTGCGGAGGACTCCTCAGTGTGGCTCCACTCGCTCTGTGCCACTGGGTCTCTCCAACTCCTTGCTTTCTGTCCCAGTCTGGCTCTGTGGCTCCTCCTGGTCCGTGGAGCTGTCCCCTCCTGTGGCCGTGGATGTATCTGGATAGAATTAGGTAAAAAAGAACAACATCACTCACATTGTTTTGGATAAGCCAATTGTTAGTCTCACCATCAGCCATGACACTCATATCCCTCCTGGACTTGCACCCATATGTCTGTTGCATGTTGGAAGCTAATACCCCAATGTGCAGACATGCACCACCTACACATTTGTTGGACATGCAAGTGAACATGTAGGAGTATGTTACTATACACACATCACATCTCTTGCCACTGACTCAGTACAGGTGTCAGGAAGAAGGGATGGCCAGAGTCTCATTTCACATGCTTGTGATACATACCAGCAACACACACTATGATGTTCTCATGCCCTGATAGTCAATGCCACAATGGGGTGCATGGAGCACATTTTACCCCAATGCAGGATCACTCATAGCAAGTTAAATGCCATTGCACAGGTATGCCTGGAAAGTCAATCATCACTGTCTCCTGTCACAGGGTCAGGGCATCCAGACTACAACAGTATACACTGTGTCACAATCAAAGGTCATGTGTAAAGCAATATCTGCAGCTGACAAGTGCACTTGTCCATCCCCTGCAAACAACATATCCCGGACCCAGATGACCCCACATCATACAAAACAGACATATGAGTCTCTGCGAACACAACTCCCTGTACATGAGCACATCACAGTCTCATGTGCATGAAACACAGCTGCCTGAAGTTCACAGTTGCATACACCATTGTGCACTGTCAAGTGATCACACACCTTTATGTCACACAGGTCTTGTCTCTTATAGTCACATCTCAGATGTCCTGCTGACCCTCAAACTCATGAACACCCCAGTTGTCCTGAAAAGGAAGCCCCACCACAATGACACAGAGGTAGACACCTGAAGGCATATGTCACTAAGCACAACCTGTAAATTGATACACAGGAGTGGGATTACAGAGTGTTTCTAAATGCCCTTGAGTAAGCATGACTGCCCAGGTCTACGTGAAACAATGGATAGCCCTGGACAGTAGTCAGGTGGCTAAGCAAGTGTGACACACTTGATATACATACTCCTGAGGCCCAAAATTTGGAGTCCCCTGCTGCATGGGTGTGTTTGAAATATCCCAGGCACATGTGGTGAGTCAGACCAGCAATTGGAACACATATCAAGGGCACACACCGATCACATGTCAGATCTCAGGCATTGTGTAAACAATTGACCCACCCATGAAACACACAACAGAGTCACGGTAACAGATGCTGTCCGGAACCTGAAGCATAGCTGACTGCAGGGACACAGTGCCCTAGTGACACAAGCCACAGACTGTAGGGTCCACACCTGTGGATCAGATGAGGAGGGTGCATCACACAATTGAGGGACATGAGTCCTGGACTACAAGACCTATGTAATGTGGAAGTGTGACCAGGCCAAAAGACTGCAAATAGCATGTCACACATAGTACACAGATTAGGCATTGACTTACCCCTCCTTGCTGCTGTCTGGCCTTCAGCTGCCCATCCAGGTCCGGGAAGACCACCGCCAGAATCCTGAGAATGTGGGGGGTCAGGGTCCGGTGTCCGCCCCTCCTGCGAGGAGGCGACAGCTTCAGCTGGACCCTTGCGATCCTCCGGGTCCAGCCCCGAAGGTCCTGCCACCTTGTGATGGGGTGTCAAGGAGGGACACTACACGAGGTCTTGGTATTTGTGGTTTTATTGTTACGAGTTTTCTTTTAGTCCGGCTGGTTAGCCTTTCCCTCGCATAGGTGGCGGGATCCGTGGTGTTTAGACCTCCGTGGGCCTCTTGGGTGATCTGGTTCCCTCTGGCGGCCCCTTCTCCTGTCACGAGGTCGGCTCCCGGTATGCCCCAGAAGAAGAGAAAGATAAGGGACGATATTAATCTCGATATATATAGGCGCGTCGCGCCTACCACCAGGGACCGGGAGTGAGGAATCACCTTCAGTGTGTACAACAAAAACGTCGACTCGAGTGTCAGTAAAGGTGAGGGGTTTATAACTAAAGAATAGTGGGATAGCTTTAAACTAGGGTCGTTCGGTTAACGCGGGCACTCCCGCCTTCCCATCCAACCCGCTACCCGGTCCCGTACCTGTCCAAGCCACGCTCCTCCCCTGGGAACGTGGCTGGGCGCGTCGCGGGGTCCGTAGCCGCTGGTCCTCTCGGCTCTTGTTCCTCCTTTCTCCGCCTGCTCTCGCTCTCTTGCCTCGTCCGTGTCCTCGTCTCCTTCGCCGCTCCGTTCATATCCGTCCTTCCTCCTGGGATCGCCGTCCGTCCACTTCCTGGCTCCTCCTCCTTTTGGAGTTCCGGGCTGTGTGACGTCGTCTAGGGGCGGGGCTTGTGTTCCCAGATCGTCCCAGTTAAAGGGCACCGCATCGGCTGATAGTAGCCGGTCTTCAGTATCCGATGCCCACTCGTCCTGTTGAGAGGGGAGAACGTTAGGAACACGCTATACCGGGGTCCACCAGTCCGTACCCCCTTGTGCCCCCTGATCTGACCGTAGTGTCCCGTCACATACCACCCCCCCTGGCTGCTCCCGCTCGGGGAGAGGCGAGGATCGAGAGAGAAAGTCAGCGTTACTGTTGTCCCGACCCCTGCGGTGGAGCACAGAGAACGAGAAGGGCTGCAGGGATAAAAACCATCGGAGGACCCTGGGGTTATTGCTTTCATTCCGATACATCCACTGTAATGGGGCATGGTCCGTGTAGAGGATGAATGGCCTCCCCTCAAGGTAATACCGCAGCTTTTCCACCACCCACTTGACCGCTAAACACTCCCTCTCAATCGTGGGATAAGAGCTTTCTCTGGGGAATAATTTGCGACTGACGTAGAGGATCGGGTGTTCGTGCCCATCGTCACCGGTTTGGGACAATACCGCCCCGATCCCGGTTTCGGAAGCGTCAGGATAAACTGCTTCTGGAAGCTGGGGGATATAAGCACCGGGGCCGAAGTGATGGCTTCCTTTAGTTCCCTAAACGCCTTCAGTGTCTCAGCAGTGGGATGCCTGAGGGTATGTGTGGAACAGTCTTTTCGGAGGAGATCAGTTAAGGGGGAGGCTAGGTCAGCAAAAGATGGAATAAAGCGCCTGTAGTAGCCAATTAAACCCAAAAAACCCCGTAGTTCCTTTTTTGTGGACGGGAAGGGGGTGTTTACTATAGCCATGACCTTTTTTTCTTGGGGAGATATGACCCCGTCCCCCAGGACATATCCTAGATATTGTACCCGGTGAAAAGCAGCTCTGGATTTGCGAGCGTTTATGTGCAAACCTGCTTGGCGGAGGGCGTTGAGTACCGTCTTAACATGTTGCAGATGTCCCTCCCAGGACTGGCTAAACACCACTATGTCGTCCAAGTACGCCGAGTTAAAGGAGGAGTAGGGCAACAACACTTGGTTCATCAGCCTCTGAAAGGTTGCCGGGGCTCTGTGGAGCCCAAACGGCAAGACTGTGAACTCGAAAAGCCCTAGGTCAGTAGAACTGGCGGTTTTTTTCCGGTCTTCTTCCCGGAGGGGCACCTGCCAGTACCCCTTTGTGAGGTCAAACGTTGTTATGTAGGTGGCTTCTCCAATCTTTTCAGTCAAGTCGTCCACGCGCGGGATCGGGTAGGCATCGAATGTAGAAATGCTGTTCAACGCTCTAAAATCCATACAGAATCGGGATGACCCGTCGGGTTTGGGAATCATCACGATCGGTGAGGACCATGGACTGGTGGAGGGTTGTATGACCCCTAGCCGTAACATGTCTTTTACTTCGTTCTGGATAGCTTCTCTTTTTGCAGCGGGAACTCGGTAGGCCTTTTGTCTCACTATTTTTCCGGGTGTGGTTTCAATGGAGTGTTCTGCTAGGTGTGTTTTCCCCGGGGAGTCCGAGAAGATGTCTTCGAAGGGACGGAGTGCCTCTCTTAGATGTTCCTTTTGCACGTCCTGTAATTCGGGGTTTACCACCAAGGAGCCCACCGTGGAGGCCTTCTGGCCATAAGTGGGTATTAAGAAATGTGCAGTTTTCGTAGGGAACCCTAGCCACTTCTTGAGCAAGTTTATATGATAGCTTTGCGTTCTGGAGGGGGTCACCTGTAACTTATAAGTCGTGCGTCCTATAGCTTCCGTCACCAGGTAAGGGCCTTGCCATTCACTCTTGAATTTACTGGAGCTGGAGGGCAGCAATACGAGGGCCCACTCACCCACTTGTAGCGTCCGGAGCTTTTTTCCTTGGTCGTAATATCTCTTTTGCTTGGCTTGGCTTTTTTCCATATTGGAATGTGCGAGTTCCCGCAGTTTTCCGATTTTCGACTTTAGTTGTGAGGTGTAGTCTAGTAAAGACCGGTGGTCTTGGTTGTCTTCATTTATCCACGCATCTCTCGTCATCTCCAACAAGGAACTGGGCTGTCTTCCATATAGCAACTCAAAAGCCGAATACCCCGTACTGCTTTGTACTTGTGCCCTTAACACATATAAGGCCAAGGGAAGTAGCTTGTCCCAGTCCCGTCTTTCCGCCGTCAGCATTTTCTTTAGGGTGGATTTTAAGGTGCGGTTGTATCTTTCCACCAGCCCATCCGTCTGTGGATGGTACACGGATGTGTGTAACTGATGGATGTCTAGGGTTGCACATACCTCTTTCATCAGGCGGGACGTAAAAGGGGTACCTTGGTCCGTCACCACCTCCTTCGGGAACCCTACACGGGAAAACAACTCTATCACCTTGTCGGCCACGTTCTTAGTGGTTGGGGAGGTTAGGGGAAACGCCTCTATGAACCTGGTGGCATAATCCACGATAACGAGAGCGTGTAGATGGCCTCTCTTAGTTCGAGGAAGCGGACCTATCAAATCCATACCCACCCTCTCAAAGGGGACACCTATAATGGGCATGGGTTGTAACGGGGCAGCTACGGGTTTATAGGAGGACCTTCTCTGACAGACGTCACATGTTTGGCAATATGTCTCTATGTCCCTAAATACCCCTGGCCAATAGAAAAAACGCAGTACCCCGCTAGTGGTTTTCTCCTTCCCTAAATGACCAGCTGTGAGATGTGCATGTGAGAAGAACAGTATCTGGTCCCTAAAGGGCTGGGGTACTAACAGCTGACGATCCCCTCCTTTCTTCCCTTCCCGGTATAATAGCTCGTCTTTTATTACAAACCAGGGATATGTTTCTCTGGGGTGTGTCTGGTTGAGGTGAGCACTTTCCCAGGCATTAAACAGGGTGCGGTCATTAGACTGTGCGAAGCGGAAGCTTTGGTCTATTATCCAAGGTTCAGCAGTGACGAGACCCGGGGTGGGCGCCTCTAGTCCCTTGGTCTCTTGTTCCATAGTATGCTTGAACATTGTTAGAAAGTCTGGGTTGTCCACCCCCAAAATTACATCCTCGGGTAGGGAGTCAACCACCCCCACCCTCACCGTACATGCGGGTCCGTTTAAGGGAGTCAGGGGTACTAGGGCCAAGGGATAGGGCCTGACCTCCACGTGTATGCACCTTATGTGTACGATTCGTTGGGGTAGATACTGGTGGGGCAACACTAGTTTTTTTCGGACCACCGACTGTCGGTATTCAGAGTCTAAAAGAGCATTCAGTGTCATGCCATTCATCCCCACACGTACGTAAAACGATGCACCCATCTCAGATGAGTATAGGACGCTCCTGGGTAGGTACCCCACGTCCATGGGCTCTTCCACCCTTTTTCGTGGGCAAAGTCTGGCGATATGGCCCCACTCGCCGCACTCGAAACACTGAGGGCCTTTGGGTAGGGGCACTTCGGAACGAGTGGTCTTGGGTCGGGGTACGGCAGGAGGTAGGGCAAACTTTCCCTCGCTTCTACCTCCCATCGGGTGTTTATTAGATTTCTCCAGTTCCAGGGGATAGGAGCGGGGTTGGGCCCTTGCGAAATACTTGGCCATGTCTACCGCTTGTTCGGGAGTTAAATGGGGGTGTTGTTTCAACCATTTTTGTGTCCCGAATGGTAAGGCTTCCAAAAATTGTTCCATATAAATCTTGGTCATAATCTCCTCTTTTGAGCTAGACTCTGGCTTGAGCCACTTGTCAGCGGCCATTTTTAGACAGAAATATAAAGTCTTTGGGTTTTCCCCCTGCAAACCCCTCTCTTTTCTGAACTTGCTTCGGTAGGCCTCGGCATCGAGCCCCAGATGTTCCAGGATGACCTCTTTAATGGTTTGATAACCGGTCATACCGCTGGGGTTGGCCACCTGATAAGCGGCCTGGGCTTCCCCTGACAGGAGTGGTGAAAGAAAGAAGGGCCATTTTTCTTCGGGCCATCCGCAAGCGCGAGCTGCTCGCTCGAAGTTGGTCAGAAAGGCGTCCGGGTCTTCCCCAGTGACATACTTTTGTAGGGACACTCCAGCCGAGCTGGAATAGGGTAGCCGCCGTTCTATGGGTACTGGTACGCCGGGTTCCGGTGTGGCCTTTGGTAAGGACTCAAGGTGGGCGTTCATCGAGTTTTGAAAGAGCTCCCTATCCGCCTGGGCGGATGTCATCTGTCTCTCCACGGCCCAACTGAGTTTCTCTTGCCCCTGGATTAAGTGTTGCACGAGGGCCTCCATCTTTTGATCACAGACGGAGGGAGATGGAAATCCCACTTCTGACACCAGTTGTGACGGGGTGTCAAGGAGGGACACTACACGAGGTCTTGGTATTTGTGGTTTTATTGTTACGAGTTTTCTTTTAGTCCGGCTGGTTAGCCTTTCCCTCGCAAAGGTGGCGGGATCCGTGGTGTTTAGACCTCCGTGGGCCTCTTGGGTGATCTGGTTCCCTCTGGCGGCCCCTTCTCCTGTCACGAGGTCGGCTCCCAGTATGCCCCAGAAGAAGAGAAAGATAAGGGACGATATTAGTCTCGATATATATAGGCGCGTCGCGCCTACCACCAGTTACCGGGAGTGAGGAATCACCTTCAGTGTGTACAACAAAAACGTCGACTCGAGTGTCAGTAAAGGTGAGGGGTTTATAACTAAAGAATAGTGGGATAGCTTTAAACTAGGGTTGTTCGGTTAACGCGGGCACTCCCGCCTTCCCATCCAACCCGCTACCCGGTCCCGTACCTGTCCAAGCCACGCTCCTCCCCTGGGAACGTGGCTGGGCGCTTCGCGGGGTCCGTAGCCGCTGGTCCTCTCGGCTCTCGTTCCTCCTTTCTCCGCCTGCTCTCACTCTCTTGCCTCGTCCGTGTCCTCGTCTCCTTCGCCGCTCCGTTCATCTCCGTCCTTCCTCCTGGGATCGCCGTCCGTCCACTTCCTGGTTCCTCCTCCTTTTGGAGTTCCGGGCTGCGTGACGTCGTCTAGGGGCGGGGCTTGTGTTCCCAGATCGTCCCAGTTAAAGGGCACCGCATCGGCTAATAGTAGCCGGTCTTCAGTATCCGATGCCCACTCGTCCTGTTGAGAGGGGAGAACGTTAGGAACACGCGATACCGGGGTCCACCAGTCCGTACCCCCTTGTGCCCCCTGATCTGACCGTAGTGTCCCGTCACACACCTCTTCTCGCAGTTGCGGATCTAGCGCTTGTAGACCCCCACTGATGAGTGTCTTATTTGCTCAAGCGCTCTGTCCATCATCCCCTTTGGTATCGCTTTGTTCGCCCTAAGTTGGCAGGTATGCCCAGACGTAGGTCCCTTGCTCACTTTGCCACTGGATTCAAGATAGCCTGGCTGATGAGGGTTATGAACCCGAAACCGGTCCCACGATGCTTCTTTCCGGTCCAGGGAAGACATGGCTTGGCAGTTCGGGCTGAACTGTTCCCATGAGGCATAGGGTCAGACTGACTTGCATATGGCAATGTCTGAACTGGGGTGGTGGAGTGAGCTAAAGAATGATGGTGGATTAAACCCAGATCAGTTGACTGGGGGTGAGTGTTCGATTTGCTCAAGCGCTCCGTCCATCATCCCCTTTGCTATCGCTTTGTTCACCCTAAGTTGGCAGGGTATGGCCAGACGTGGGTCCCTTGCTCACTTTGCCACTGGATTCAAGATAGCCTGGCTGATGAGAGCTATGAACCCGAAACCGGTCCCAGGATGCTTGTTTCCTGTCCAGGGAAGACATGGCTTGGCAGTTCGGGCTGGACTGTTCCCATGAGGCACAGGGTCAGACTGATTTGCATATGGCGAAGTCTGAACTGGGGTGGTGGAGTGAGCTAAAGAATGATGATGGATTAAACCCAGATCAGTTGACTGGGGTGAGTGTTTGATTTGCTCAAGCGCTCCGTCCATCATCCCCTTTGGTACCGCTTTGTTCGCCCTAAGTTGGCAGGGTATGTCCAGACGTGGATCCCTTGCTCACTTTGCCACTGGACTCAAGATAGCCTGGCTGATGAGGGTTATGAACCCAAAACCGGTCCCAGGATGCTTGTTTCCGGTCCAGGGAAGACATGGCTTGGCAGTTCGGACTACACTGTTCCCATGAGGCACAGGCTCAGACTGATTTGCATATGGCCATGTCTGAACTGGGGTGGTGGAGTGAGCTAAACAATGATGATTGATTAAACCCAGATCAGTTGACTGGGGGTGAGTGTTTGATTTGCTCAAGCGCTCCATCCATCATCCCCTTTGGTATCGCTTTGTTCGCCCTAAGTTGGCAGGTTATGCCCAGACGTGGGTCCCTTGCTCATTTTGCCACTGGATTCAAGATAGCCTGGCTGATAAGGGTTATGGACCCGAAACCGGTCCCAGGATGCTTGTTTCCGGTCCAGGGAAGACATGGCTTGGCAGTTCGGGCTGGACTGTTCCCATGAGGCACAGTGTCAGAATGATTTGCATATGGCCATGTCGGAACTGGGGTGGTGGAGAGAGCTAAAGAATGATGATGGATTAAACCCAGATCAGTTGACTGGGGGTGAGTGTTTGATTTGCTCAAGTGCTCCGTACATCATCCCCTTTGGTATCGCTTTGTTCGCCCTAAGTTGGCAGGTTATGCCCAGACGTGGGTCCCTTGCTCACTTTGCCACTGGATTCAAGATAGCCTGGCTGATGAGAGTTATGAACCCGAAACCGGTCCTAGGATGCTTGTTTCCTGTCCAGGGAAGACATGGCTTGGCAGTTCGGGCTGGACTGTTCCCATGAGGCACAGGGTCAGACTGATTTGCATATGGCCATGCCTGAACTGGGGTGGTGGAGTGAGCTAAAGAATGATGATGGATTGAACCCAGATCAGTTGACTGGGGGTGAGTGTTTGATTTGCTCAAGCGCTACGTCCATCATCCCCTTTGGTATCGCTTTGTTCGCCCTAAGTTGGCAGGGTATGCCCAGACGTGGGTTCCTTGCTCACTTTACCACTGGATTCAAGATAGCCTGGCTGATGAGGGTTATGAACCCGAAACCGGTCCCAGGATGCTTGTTTCCGGTCCAGGGAAGACATGGCTTGGCAATTCAGGCTGGACTGTTCCCATGAGGCACAGGGTCAGACTGATTTGCATAAGGCCATGTCTGAACTGGGGTGGTGGAGTGAGCTAAAGAATGATGATGGATTAAACCCAGATCAGTTGACTGGGGTGAGTGTTTGATTTGCTCAAGTGCTCCTTCCATCATCCCCTTTGGTACCGCTTTGTTCGCCCTAAGTTGGCAGGGTATGTCCAGACGTGGATCCCTTGCTCACTTTGCCACTGGATTCAAGATAGCCTGGCTGATGAGGGTTATGAACCCAAAACCGGTAACAGGATGCTTGTTTACGGTCAAGGGAAGACATGGCTTGGCAGTTCGGGCTTCACTGTTCCCATGAGGCACAGGGTCAGACTGATTTGCATATGGCCATGTCTGAACTGGGGTGGTGGAGTGAGCTAAAGAATGATGATTGATTAAACCCAGATCAGTTGACTGGGGGTGAGTGTTTGATTTGCTCAAGAGCTCCATCCATCATCCCCTTTGGTATCGCTTTGTTCGCCCTAAGTTGGCAGGGTATGCCCAGACGTGGGTCCCTTGCTCACTTTGCCACTGGATTCAAGATAGCCTGGCTGATAAGGGTTATGGACCTCAAACCGGTCCCAGGATGCTTGTTTACGGTCAAGGGAAGACATGGCTTGGCAGTTCGGGCTACACTGTTCCCATGAGGCACAGGGTCCGACTGATTTGCATATGGCCATGTCTGAACTGGGGTGGAGGAGTGAGCTAAAGAATGATGATGGATTAAACCCACATCAGTTGACTGGGGGTGAGTGTTTGATTTGTTCAAGCGCTCCGTCCATCATCTCCTTTGGTAAGTGTGACACACTTGATATACATACTCCTGAGACCCAGAATTTGGAGTCCCCTGCTGCATGGGTGTGTTTGAAATACCTCAGGCACATGTGGCAAGTCTGACCAGCAATTGGAACACATATCAAGGGCACACACCGATCACATGTCAGATCTCAGGCATTGTGTAAACAATTGACCCACCCATGAAACACACAACAGAGTCACGGAAACAGAAGATGCTGTCCGGAACCTGAAGCATAGCTGACTTCAGGGACACAGTGCCCTAGTGACACAAGCCACAGACTGTAGGGTCCACACCTGTGGATCAGATGTGGATCAGATGAGGAGGGTGCATCACACAATTGAGGGACATGAGTTCTGGACTACAAGACCTACGTAATGTGTGACCAGGCCAAAAGACTGCAAATAGCATGTAAACATAGTACACAGATTAGGCACTGACTTACCCCCTCCTTGCTGCTGTCTGGCCTTCAGCTGCCCATTCAGGTCCGGGAAGACCACCGCCAGAATCCTGAGCATGTGGGGGTTCAGGGTCCGGTGTCCGCCCCTCTCGCAAGGAGGCGACAGCTTCAGTTGGACCCTTGCGATCCTCCGGGTCCAGCCCAGAAGGTCCTGCCACCTCTTCTGGCAGTTGCGGATCCGGCGCTTGTAGACCCCCACTGATTGAACTGCCCGGGCGATGGTCATCCAGATCTCCTGCTTCTGGTGGGCATCAACCTGTGAGGATGACAAAGTTAAAAGTCCTTTAACACACATTCCCCATATTTGTGCTGCAGTTGGATATACATGTCGTCATCACAAAGGAAAATGAGTTACACAGGTAGTGCACCCATGGAAATGGAGAAATGCCCTGCATGTCAGACATGTTAACATTGCCTGGGAAGTTGAAACTTGCACAAATGCACTTTTGCTGCAGAACACCTGTTCATTACATGTACCTACACACTTTGGGGGTTGAAAGTACTCCGTGAGTACGCTTGCCACTGTTGTACACACTGCTAGTACTGCTAGTCAGACCACATGCACAATTAGGAAGGCAGTGGACTGCACACTCACCTGCTCCCCTGGTTTCCCATACAGCTTGCAGTACTGTGGAAGGAGCCCGTCCAGCAGGGCCTGGTTCTCCTCCTCAGTGAAGGCTGGGGCCCTCTCCAGAGTACGTGCCATAGCAGTAGCCAGAGGATGCAGAGACAGCAGCAGTGGTAGTAAAGATGTGGTCCAGTAGCATGTAGTGCAGGCAAGTGAGCTCCCTGGGGGCCAGCCAGCCTTATATCTGTGCTGCAGAGGCAGAATCTGTGCCATGTGTCCCAAGTGATAGGTCCAACACGGTTGCATTCTATGAATCTGGCCAATTCATGGAATTGTACGACTCGTACACGTCTTCCGCATCGTTCAAATCTTCACCTTCATAAAACCCTAGAAATTGCAACATTTTGTAGGCATCCAACTGAATTTCCAGTGCACAACTCGTACAAGTTTTGAATCTGCGTCCGTCTCCATAACAGTCCAGAGCCAATGGGTGCGCACGGCTCGGTCAACTGACTGTACAACGCGTAGTTTGAAAATCCACATGCACCCGTCTCCATACGATTCAATGGCCAAGGCGTGCGCAGAGCTCGGTCCATGCCTGCACGACGAATATGCATGATAGTCACCCGCATCGGTTCTCATTGCAGTCAATGGCTAAGCGTACGCACGGCTCGATCCATGCCTGCACGACGCGTATGCATGATAGTCACCCGCATCGGTTCTCATTGCAGCCAATGGCTAAGCGTACGCATGGCTCGGTCCTGAACTGTGCAATGCGTATACATGATAGTCACCCGCATCGGTTCACATTGCAGTCAATGGCTAAGCGTACGCACGGCTTGGTCCAGAACTGTGCAATGCGTACACATGATAGTCACCCGGATCGGTTCATATTGCAGTCAATAGCTAAGCGTACGCACGGCATGGTCCATGCCTGCACGACGCGTATGCATGATAGTCATCCGCATCGGTGCTCATTGCAGTCAATGGCTAAGCGTACAGACGGCTCGGTCCTGAACTGTGCAATGCATCTCTGTAGAAGTCACCCGCGTCGGTTGACATTGGTGTGACTTTTTGATGGCTTACACACACAATTACTTGCCAGGGACTCAGGTGCACACCTACCACACTACAGCATGTACCACACTGTGTCCCATGGCATGTAAAGCTGCATTACCTGTGTGTTTTGGGGGGGCAACATATGGTTTGTTGTGTGGCACTTTGGTGCAGCAACTCCCAGGCTGTGCACGTGTTCATGGGGACAGAATCCTTTGTGTATTGTGCACATTACCACTGTGATGTGCAACTGTACAGTTATGGGCACGAGTCATGGACACAGTAGCAGGTTGGATATGTTTAGGACATGCCACATACACCTTGAGTCCTGGGTGGGATGGTATGTACATCACAGTGCGACCCATAGCCACAATTCTGATGTATACCCACAGTCTGTGTGCCTGTTGTGTCTCAGATGTGTCTGATCAAATGTGCCCAATGGGAGACAGTCTCCACATCCATGTGGTTTGTGCGTCAACATTGATGTTGTGTGTGTCTACGACACGTCCATGTAGGGCCTGCAGAGACAACAGTGGCCACTACCTGTGGGACTCGTGGTTGTTCTGTGGTGTGTACATGATACGCCATGTCATGCCAGTGTCCATGTGGCAATACAGGGACCCTGGGTATCTGCATGTCAAAGAGCTGTGATGCCTGGGAGACATCAGGCCTCACTTGTCACTGTGGTGTGTCTTTGTAATGTGACAGCAGTACATAGGTAATGTGACACAGCCCAATGATTGGCCATTGCACTACATGGAACTTATGCAGACATGTGAACTTGAGATGTGAGATGATGGGCATGTAGTTGACATATGTGTCCATACCCAACAGCACACACCTCAGTACATTGTGTATTGTCATGATGTATCGTGATATTTTGCTTGGTCATAGCCACATGGGTGGATGAATTGACAATCTTCCTTTGTTCATCTCTGTACTGCAGGGCACCAGCTGTCCATAGACCGTTCACAGACCTTGAAACCATGCAGGAACGCGACTGCATCCGACGGTACCGCTTCACCAGGCCACTGTTTGAGGAGTCGGCGGAGCAGTTGACGCCACATCTGCTACCTGGCCGGACATACCCTACAGCACTGACCCCAGAGGTGAAGGTGATGGCAGCCCTGCACTTCTTTGCTACTGGTACCTTCCAGTACACTGTGGCTACTGCTGGTGGTATGTCGCAAACTATGTTCAGTCGTGTGCTACGCAATGTCTTGGAGGGGATGTTGCATTTCCTTGACCTGTACATCAAGTTTCCTAGCCCTGGTCAACTCACTGACATAAAGGATGCTTTTTATACACTGGGGAGGATGCCGAACGTCATCGGATCTATTGATGGTACACATGTGGCCCTGGTACCACCACGGGCACATGAGCAGGCATACCGGAACAGGAAACATTTCCACTCCATCAATGCTCTGGTGGTATGTCTTGCAGACATGTGTATCACACATGTCTGTGCACGTTTCCCCGGTTCTGCGCACGATGCCTACATCATGAGGAGTAGTCGCATTGCAACGCTGATGTCACAGATGCCAAACCAGTGTGCCTGGCTTGTCGGTGTGTACTGACTGTTTACCATTGTGTGTGTTTGGCAATGTTGTATTCCACCCTCTTTCAAAACTCCGCTAATTGTTCAATTGTTTGTATGTAGGTGACTCCGGATACACCAACATTCGGTGGTTGCTGACACCCCTCAGAAACCCTGTGACACCAGCCGAGATGCGCTACAATGAGACACATGGTCGGAACAGGAGGGTGATTGAGCGGACCTTTCGTCTCATGAAAAGACGCTTCCGCTGCCTGGACAAGACCGGAGGGGCAAAATTATCCTTTTATGCTGCATGCTACACAACATGACAGTGCGGAAGAAGTTGCCTCTCATCCAGGATGACGATGACTTACATCCGCCACCTGTGGAGGATCCAGGCCTGGGCCACGATGCCAGTGAGGATGATGATGAGGGTGACATCTGCACACAGCTCATCAACAACTTTTTCACCTGAATGTGAGTTTACAGGGTTGTTATGTCAATGTATTGAGTTAGCCTGAAATGTGTTGGGGCTGCTCTGTTGCGGTTTGAGTGTGTCTGTGTGCTACTTGACTGGATGCGTGCAGTGATGTGTCCTTTCAGGTGGTCTGTACTCCACAATAGTGTCGAACTGCTAACTTGTTTCTGTGTAGGTTTCTTTTGACATGTTTTGTGCATGTGTATTGCATTTCTCTCCTGTTCTGCTGTGCTTTTGACTTTGTCTTATGTCTGTACTTCCCAGGGTACTTTGCCTGTTGTTTGGTCAACACTGACCCCCAACACCCAGAATCCAACCCGAGGGTGGAAGTTGTCGATTCCCATCAAGTGATGTACCACACACCCCTGGACTTCGATTCTCCGACACTTTGTGACAGTGTGTCCACTGTCACATAGAATTACCTTGCAACTGTTGTGGAATAAACATGTTGCTGATGTGTAATGAACCTGTGCTACCCTTTGTTCTGTGCGTTGTCTGTCTTATCACATCTGACTGACATTTGCTTACCTCACCTGTGGGCTTGTTACCACTGACTGTAGATAGGTGTGGTGTCTGTGCATTCTACTGTATTTCAGGTCAACATCATTGTATGGGATGAGTTACTTGGCCATGGTGAGTATGTGTTGTGGTGCCATAGTGGTGTGTCTCCCTCACATGTATCACATCACCATGACTCACATAACGGTGATCACATTGCTGTAGTATTTGGCATGCACTGTGTTCTTTAGCAGGTCAACATCTCCATGACACATAACAACTTGGAATCACACAGAGGCAAGTATAGTGTACTGGTGAGTTTATTTACAAACATGTGTGAGGATAGTGCACAGGATGGTGGGTGCTGTACATTGGGATTTGAATCCAAAGTTCACAGTAGAGTTGGAAGTGTTGGTAGCTGAAATGTCCAGAGTAAAGTCCACAGTCATCTGCTACATTGGACCAACATGAACCCTCCATGTCATGTAGGCGAGTTGTGTTAGATACGACAAGGTGAACAGTTTGCGCACAAAGAACATTTTCCAGAACAGGTTTTGAGGCCCTGGGGGATGTGCATGGACATCTGCATCTCACTTGTCCTTCTTCGGACGACCCCTCTTCTTCTTCGGTGGGGATCCTCAGGTGCAGGCATCTTCGGTGCAGAAGCCTCTCCGCCAGAGTCATCTTCCCTCCCTGTGGCACTGGCAGATCTTGCGGCAACAGATGTTGTGGCCACACAGGGAGGTGTGGACATGTTGATGCGTATCTGGTGGAGGCATGTGAGTATGTCCCTATACACCGCAGTAAGTGCATCCCACTTTGTCTCCATGCGAGCATGATGGGCAGCGTGCTCCTGTTGAATGTCCTTGAAGATCCCCACTACCTGGCCGAATCCTCCGGTGCTATCCTGGTACGCATCTATGATGCGTGCCAGTTGGGGGTCATCATGCAGTCCAGACCCCTCTGCAAGCCGCGACCTCTGCCTACCACCCCTCCCAGCACTCCTAGCCACACGGGCAGGACCTGCAGTGGCACGCACAGGTGACACTGGGCCCCCTTGGGTGTTGTTACTGGTGGTGTTGTCCTTAGCTTCCTGGAGGTCCTGTGTCCCGGTGCTGTCGGTATTCTGTGTCCTTGGTCTGTATGGGTTGGCAGGGGTGCCCTGTCTGTTGCCAGATGCTGGAGGCGTGGGTACAGGGGGTGCAGATGTTTGTACTGCTGGTGCTGCATGATGACTCACATCGGAGGTGCCAGGTTGTTCTTCATCATCCGAAGAGGACAGAGACTGATCCACACCAGAGAGCTGAGGGTCCACCGGAGTCTGGGACAAGGACTCCTCTTCATTTGCTGCTGTGTCCCCAGCACCACCTGTGTTTGGAAGAGACACACAAGGTAAGTTATGTTTCTACAGGCATCAATGGTTCACATACATGACATTTGCTACTGTATGTCAGGATGCGTGCCTGTACACTGCTTTGTCCAAAGTTGTCACTGACAGAGATTGATATTGATGTGGCACATTGCCCAGCCAACATGAAGCATTTCAATGTGCATGTCGAAGTGTGTGCATTCCCAGCTCATGTATAGATTTGGCTGTACATGGCCATTACTACTCATGGGCCATCACTTTGCTGACACAGGTGTGTCATCCCTGTACATATTTGAACTTTAACAAGGACATACGTGCAATTCCACTGAGGATATGTTGTAAGATTGGGGCATGTGTGGTAGCAGATTTTGCTAGTCTTTGTGTGTCACATTGGTTTATTGGTACGACATGGTCACAGTCCGGTATGCCTGTGATCTCTTATCTACGACAGCTTCAACTCCGACCCCCCCGCACCCACCACCGAGTCCACCACCCCTGCGACTACCACTCGCACCAGTCGCCTGAAGGTCTGGTCCAGCGACGAAGACACCATCAAAACCATGAACTCCATCCACTCCGGATCCCCATCGGACCCCTGCCCTCACCACGTCTTCAACAAAGCCAGCACAACCATCGCGCCCCACCTCCGGAAAACAATCAACTGTTCCTTCGAGACAGCAACCTTCCCAGAAAGCTGGAAGCACGCCGAGATCAACGCCCTTCTGAAGAAGCCCAAGGCGGACCCCAAGGACCTCAAGAACTTCCGGCCCATCTCCCTGCTCCCTTTCCCGGCAAAAGTGACCGAGAAGATTGTCAACAAACAGCTGACCCGCTACATTGAAGTTAACAACATCCTGGACCCTTCCCAATCCGGTTTTCGCAGCAACCACAGCACCGAGACTGCCCTCATCGCCGCCACTGATGACATCCGGACCCTGATGGACAAAGGAGAAACAGCCGCCCTCATCCTCCTGGACCTATCAGCAGCCTTTGACACGGTCTGCCACCGCACCCTATCAGCACGCCTCCATGACGCCAGTATCCAAGAGAAGGCCATGGCCTGGACCACATCCTTCCTCTCCGGCAGAACCCAGAGCGTCCGCCTCCCACCCTTCCGCTCCAAAACCACCGAGATAATCTGCGGCGTCCCACAGGGATCCTCCCTCAGCCCAACGCTGTTCAATATCTACATGGCCCCCCTCGACCACGTCACACGACAACACAACCTCAACATCATCTCCTACGCCGACGACACCCAGCTGATCATATCCCTCACAGAAGATCCCCACACCGCCAAAGCTAACCTCCACAGAGGAATGAAGGCCGTAGCCGACTGGATGAAGGACAGCAGACTGAAGCTGAACTCAGACAAGACAGAGGTCCTCATTCTCGGACCCACCCCATCAGCCTGGGACGACTCTTGGTGGCCCACGTTACTAGGCACAGCCCCGGAACCCACGGACCACGCACGCAACCTGGGGGTCATCCTCGACTCCACACTCTCCATGACCAGGCAAGTCAACGCCGTCTCCGCGTCCTGCTTCAACACCCTCCGTATGCTCCGCAGGATCTTCAAATGGATCCCCCTCGACACGAGAAAAACCGTTACCAAGGCCCTCATCGCCAACAGACTCGACTACGGGAACGCCCTCTACTCAGGAACTACAAACAAGCTCCTGAGACGACTCCAACGCATCCAGAACGCCTCGGCCCGACTCATCCTCGACGTCCCCCGCCACAACCACATCACACTCCACCTGAGAGGCCTGCACTGGCTCCCCGTCAACAAAAGGATCACCTTCAAGCTCCTGATCCACGCACACAAAGCACTGCACAACACCGGACCCACCTACCTCAACAACAGACTCAGCTTCCACACCCCCACCCTAAGCCTCCGCTCAGCCAACCTCGCCCTCGCCATAGTCCCTCGCATCCGAAAAACCACCGGCGGCGGCAGATCCTTCTCCTACCTTGCCGCCAAGACCTGGAACACTCTCCCCACCATCCTCGGACAGACCCAGGACCTGCTGGCCTTCAGAAGACTCCTCAAGACCTGGCTCTTCGACCAGTAGCACCCCACCTCTCCAGCGCCTTGAGACCCTCTCGGGTATGTAGTGCGCTTTACAAATGCAGTGATTGATTGATTGATTGATTGATTGATTGATTGATTGATTGATTGATTGATTGATTGATTGGGAGAAAGTGTTTTTTACAGTGCTCCTAGTTCCCATCTCATTTCATACAAGTGATGATGTCACCATCGTTAATGAGTCTGATGCTGAGTTTTGTACGTGCATATGTGATTTGACTTGTCAATGTTCTCCATGGTTACATGGATTGGGCAAGGAAGCACGCTGGCTTTTCAATGCTCATGACAGTGAGAGCCGGTGTTGTGTGTGTTGCGGTTTGGCTGCTGTGAGTAGCATGTCTCCTTCAATGCAGTCCAGGTTAGTCCTTGTGTCTACAGTGTCTATGTCAGTGAGTGGTGTGTTGTGTGAAGGATGCATATGTTGCAGCACGATGTAGGAGTGGAATGCAGCTCACAACAGCACCGAGCGTGAATGAGACCATGCTATGGTGTTGACTATATTGGTGTGTCCATTCCATTCACCCCCCAACGACCCTCAGCAGCCAAGGGGACTTCATCCTCCAACCAGCAGTGCACCAGGAGGCTCCTGTGTAGAGTTGTTGAGAAAGGGAGCGGGCCTCTGACCACGTCTCAGCAATCCTGCTGTGCTGGACTTACTTGTGAAAACAATAGGGGTTCAAGCCCCCAATGACCTTCAGCAGCCAAGGGGACTTTATGCCCCAACAAGTAGTGAGCCAGGAGGCCCTGTGTAGAGTGGTTGACAAAGGGGGCAGGCCCTCCGACCACTCCAGCTGGGGGGACTTACTTGTGGCAATAATAGGGGTCCTCCAGTAGTGTTGTGTAGTTCCTAATAATACATAGGATCTGCGCGTTTTAACAACATAAACTAAGGGATTGGTGCCAAGACTGATTCCAGACACCCTCAAAGGATATGTCAGCCTTTAGACCAGCTAGCTCACAGTGTCGCCATTACCTCCCCCTTAACCTTACCAAGGAGCGAATAGTCTCTGGCAACTTGATCCTTCAGGGATTGTGGAAACAGTACAGTACTTTTTCATCAGTCACTCGTGCTCACTTGGTCTCAGAGAAATACACAGAATAAACAATGGGGACGTTTTCAGTAAGCATTTATTGAACCAGAGTCATTCTAGTATAAAACGTGTGTGCTGCAACAACCATTAGACAGAAACAGATGTATAAGATTACAAGCACCAACAGAGTAAATAAAAGGTAGAATTCTACCATGGTGCTAAAACAGTGAATATATGCAGGTATATAGATACATGACAGTAATCAAGCGTACTCCTATGATGCAAACCCTACCTAAGTATACCTAAGCATGTATGTGGGTGTAAAGCTAAGAATCCCCTAGGGAAGAGCCATTCCCATTACCTGATGGGAGAGAATGAAGGACTCCATCTTGGTCTCGAGTTGGAAACCCCGCAAGGGAGGTCAGACCGATGCGTGTTGTAGCTTCTACAGTCAGGGACCTCAGTGTCTAGTGTCAGCATTGAAGTTTCTCCTCTGTCTATCTAGTGTTGGTATCGGTCTTTTATACCATAAAGATAGTCTCGGGTTCCTTACATAATCGATGTGTTGTAAGTATGACTGTGCAAATTAACTTAGAACAATACCTGCAATTATGCAAAGTAGTTATTTCGTCCTAGGATGAAGATGACCATGACATTTTACACAGAATGTGTTCATGGTGTTACGTACGTCATGTGTAGGGACTTTTCTAAGAATCCTCATACATAATAAATGAGGCTAGTTTCCAAGAAATTGATTTAATCAGCACATAACTAGGTAAAAGGTCAGTGTTAGAACCGTTATGCAGAACAAGGTAGGAAAAATGTAGGTAAAAGGTCATGTAGCTACGTAGGCCTAGATTGGGGTACATTGGGGAACATAACACCCACTCCTCATCCAAAGGACGATAAGATTATCTAATACTAAAGTATGCCTGATAAAAGAATAAAAATATTTGATGAAAACTAGTATAAAAACATCTAAAAACATAATATAAGTTAAATAATGATGCTATAAAAATTTTAAAGCTCTATCAGTCTAAAAAAGAGTCAATATATGATCAGACTGACTAGGCACTCTAAAAGCCATGGTACTCAGTGAGAGCAGGAAAGTTAAAACAAAACGATGTTTTCGAATTCCAATTTGACTTGTTTTGGAAAAAGGTTGAATTGTTCCCATCACCTTCGAGAGCCAAATATTTATGAATTCTGTGTGGGTGATGCAACATCATTGTTGCTTGCACCTGCAGACAACAGTCCCTGTAACACCTCTTGTATTAGGTCAATGGAGCAAAGGTGATCATCTTTAGTTCCCGCAGCAGCCACCGAGAAAACGCTTGAAACCTGTGTGCTGGTTATAGAGCCGGTGTCTGTTCTGACAGGAACTGAAGCATCCCATGGAGGCTCCAGGAGTACCGTCATCAACATGGGAATATGCTGAGGAAACTGATACTTGGGCCTTTAAGGGGTCCAGTGGCGCAACCTAAGGAAGTGTTAGGCATATTTCCAAAATGCATTCATATCCGCAGAATAGGCAGCGGAGCACAGGCATGATGCAGTACACCCAGACTAGACTGAATGATAGGAATCGATGCTCGTTTAGCTTCCGAAGCGGAGCTGTGCCCAGATGGAGTACCATGCGCTTACAGCAACGTCACCCTAGGAGTGCTTTTTCCATCTCTGGAGAAACTGGGCCTTCCATTGCATAGATGGAAAATTAAAACCAGGATACCCACTACAAATAGTAGGACCAGCGGAAGCTCTCCAAAAATGCTTCCCAATACAGAGTGTATAAACACTGGAATAACTCCGAAGAGTGTCTGGAAGGTGCTTAATAGACCAGAACCAATGCTGTTAAATAGGTGCACAATTCCCTTCTTATCAGACATTTTAAAGATACGATGAACCATTTCCCCGAAATGGAGCAGGAAATTTGTACGGGACTAGCGCCTGTATCTCAGATGAAGACCTTAGAACCTGGAGATCAAAAGTCTCTCGGGCTGAGGTTGAGGCCACATCCTTTTGCAAAAGCATGGCTTTCAGTCTGCTCAGAGAATCAAACCGTATAAAGGAAACATTCAACAAAGGCCATTGCGTCACCTCCCTAACAGTGTGGGTCGGTAGAAACAATACTTGCATGCAACAAGTAACCCTGAAACCTACTGTGACAAGATATGCAATGCCTGGAACCATCCCACCGCAACTTTGATCATTCAGCATCAAATAGCTTCCATTTGAAAGCAGCTTGAACACTGGATGAATCACAGCAGCTGGGGATCCCTTCAAGTGACATGATAAGTTGGCAACTAAAGCATTTCAGGCTCCATGAAGCAAAATATCATTGCAAACTAGAGACTCACTTAAAGCAGTTTCACGTTCTGAACCACTGAAAAATACTACAGTGTCCCCATTCCTGCATCTAAATCTGTAAGGTAATTCCGAGTACTCATGTATAACTCTCTCTCCCAATGCTTCATACCTTCCCACCTGCTGATACTAGTAGTAGTATAAGATGCTTTATTGTATTAATCATTTGATTACAATAAAAGAGAAAATGCAAATGCTGAGTTAAAATAATTTCTATGATTAAACATCATATAAAAGAACATATATAATTCATAATACCATATATATATATATACATGTTTTAAAAACAATCTAAGCAGTTAATGCTTTATAGGCATGTTCTAAAAACGGAACCATCCTTATAATTGCACTGTCCTCTTTGAGCCTGAAACAATAACGTACAGCCTCTACAGTTGTTCTTATTTTCGCATTATTAAACAAGGGACGTAAGTATATCCTCCGTATCGGCAACAGCTTCGGGCAGATGCATATTAAATGTTCAAGAGTTTCTTTACCTATTGGAATTGGAATATTGTGACTAGCAGTGTAATATAGCAATGGATTAACCATTATGTGGAAGGTGACTCAGTCACGGTGAAAGATAATTGGTCCAATGTTTCAATGTGTAGATTTGTATATCTTACATCTCTATGGGCCATTGACATCTTTCTTTCCGTTAGATTGTATGTCGAAAACAGAGTTGTGCTGTTGATGTAGCACCAGGGCATGTGACCAGAACAAATGATTGTAGGGTCCAGCTTAATAAAAGAATGGATAGCAATTACGATTGTCCATGTTGAAGAATAGACAATCCTGTTTCATCATATCTATAGCCGAAGACACAATTTTAACCAGTAAATAAATTCTAGATGATAGTGTGGTCATGCAATTGTCGAACACTGCCAAAGCCTTTTCTAGGTTAACATTGTCAATCTCACGCAATCACTCATCAGCCTCCTGTTGAGAGATTTTCTATACCTCATTGTAAATAGCATACAAGAAGCGCTTTTGGCGTGGTTTCTGGGGACCTAACATCCCTGTTATCCATGTCATCTGAGAGTAAGGACACGTTTTGTATCACCTGGGTCAGTGCTAAGGTTTTTAGCCACTCTAGACATAACTTCCCAACACTGTAGGATGTCATCACCACCAAGTGTTCTGTTTGTACATAACGCTGGTCAGGCCTATGGATCCTGAACTCTTTGGTGGTACCCCTTAATTGTGACTAACACCCATTTGTGTCGATTGGCCAAACCAACCACCCCTTCCAATTGGGGTGTGATGAATTGTAAGAAGCATCATGTTGTATGGTATCTAATGTATTCTCACTGTTTTGTGTGTAATTTTGCCATCCCTCAAAGGTGTGTTCAAGTCCTTGATCTTGGCAAGCCCAAGACAGGAAGTCTGTTGCACTCTCTCGTTCAGGAAAATTATTTTATATTGTATGAGGCATGCTTTATATAAGGCCTCAGTTCCCTGAACTTGCCATTCTTTAGTCCCTCAGACAGATTTTGTTTCAATAGCGTCCCTCCAAAAGTCAAAACCCTTTAAAGACAGTTGGGAAATAAAGGAAGCAGAGTATATATGTTTCGTGTTAGTGAGAATATTTTTCTTCGCAGGTGTTGGTGCAAGCTTATAATAATAAGATGTTAGGTCTGATGTGTTAAATCCCGAAAAATAAGCAAACTTCTGTGCAAATGTGTTTGAACTACCTTTCAGTGTTGTTGGGCAATGTTCCCAGTGATCATAAGAGAAAACATTTTGTGGGATGCTTGCTTTGTGCAAGAAATGATGACCATAGTGTTGGTAACAAAATATGGTGTCAAAATTAGATGTATCATCATACAATTCTGTAGTAATTAAACCGGAAGCATTGAAGAAGATGCTTTATTCTTGGCTACATGGTTTGTGGAGCCGGCAAACACAATGGCTCCAGCAGAGCAGCTCCAACCAACAGTGCATCCACATTCCTTTGCCTCTAGGTAACAGGTTCATTCTAGTAGATGACTTAACCCACACTTAAAGAGATACATACTACAATCACATCTGCAGGATACTACACATCTTCCCTTCTTCCCCAAAAAAACCACACAAAAAATATGAAAAACACCAGGAAGAAAAAGCAAGTTAAATAGCACTACTATTTAAAATCTGTATTTTGTAGGCTTAACAATAACCCTAGAACTCCTTCTAAGACTGACCTGTTGGGAACCCACATCACTGCAAGGCGAATCACTGTTTTCGCACACAGAAATTAGGCCCCTTAGTGCAAACGTTCACCACTTTGCTAAGATTCCACCAATAACCTCCCAAAACCTTCACAGCATTCTGAAATTTTTTCAGAACTTTGACTGGATCACCAAACTTACTCTCTCCCTTCTTGGTAGGAAGAGGAGTTCTAAACCTGATCATATCGCCAACCTCGAGTGGAGCAAATTTGACTCCCTTCTTAGCATCATACCACTCTTTCTGTTTAACCTGAGTACGGGACATAGTCCCTCTACCAATAGACATTAACTTTGAGACATCTGATTCTGACTTAATCCATTTTGACACCCATCCTGGTATGGAGTACTTTTTTTCTCTACAATCTTATTGACAGTGTGTGTGCATGTAGAAACCATTCTGTGATAAGCATTTGTGTTTTTCATGTGTTTGCAGACAGATAACTGTGCTGTTTTTATATTTTGGTAGAATTAGAAACCAGTCATTGTTTATGAATTTGTGAAATGAGTTATGTTTCTACACTAAAATGTAGTACTCCTTCTAGATGAAGAAATGTGTTTTGGTAGAGTGCAAGGGATAGTGTTGTTTGTCTAGAATCACACAGTGATTCTGTGTGCATTTCGGAACCACTGTGAGAGAAGCATTTGGTAACATTGTGTATTTGCTGGCAGATAACTGTTTTAAAACCTGTCATGTTGTCAAGTTTTAGTAGCATTAGAAGCCAGTCTTTGCTTATGCATTGATAAAATGAGTCATGCTTTGACACTAATGTGCTGTACTTTAATATGTAGATTGTGTGTAGTCTCTTTACCCTTTGCACAGTAGTGAATGAGTTTTGGTAAACTGCTAGGGATAGTATTGCTTGTCTAGAATCACACTGTGAGTCTGTGTGCATTTGGGAACCACTGTGAGAGAAGCATTTGATAACATCATGTATTCGCTGACATTTAACTGTTTTAAAACCTGTCTTGTTGTCAAGTTTTAGTAGCATTAGAAGGCAGTTTTTGCTTATGGTTTGATTAAATGAGTCAGGCTTTGACACAAAAGTGCAGTCCTGAAATATGTAGATTGTGTGCAGTTCCCTTACCACTTCCACAGTAGTGAATGAGTTTTGGTAAACTCCTAGGGATAGTGGTTGTTGTCTAGAATCACACTGTGAGTCTGTGTGCATTTGGGAACCACTATGAGAGAAGCATTTGGTAACATCGTGTATTTGCTGACAGATAACTTTTTTAAAACCTGTCATGTTGTCAAGTTTTAGTAGCATTAGAAGCCAGTCTTTGCTTATGCATTGATAAAATGAGTCAGGCTTTGACACTAAAGTGCTGTACTTAAATATGTAGATTGTGTGCAGTACTCTTACCTCTTCTAGACTAGTGAATGAGTTTTGGTAAACTCCTAGGATAGTGTTGCTTGTCTAAAATCACACTGTGAGTCTGTGTGCATTTGGGTAAGGATTGTGAGAGAAGCATTTGGTAACATCGTGTATTTGCTGACAGATAACTGTTTTAAAACCGGTCATGTTGTCAAGTTTTAGTAGCATTAGAAGCTAGTCTTTGCTTATGCATTGATAAAATGAGTCAGGGTTTGTCACTAAAGTGCAGTACCATGTACTATTCTCTTCACTGTGCCAGAACTGAAAAATTAAAGGTTTTACCCAGGCGCTGTCCTAGCAGTAGTCTGATGATTTAGTCAGTTTCCAAGTGCTCATGTTGTGAACCATACATTACCACATAGACTGTTTCAAATGTCTATGCAGTATGCATGCAGTCTTCTAACACTTGTCTTTCACACCTTCAATTCCCTAGTCAGTATCCATACAGTCCAGCAAACATCCTGTCACTCCCTTTGCACTCCTCTAGTGACCCATTCAGTACCAAGTACTAATCCATTCACTGTGCCAAAAGCCAACCACTTATAAATTCACCCAGGCACTCTCCTTGCTGTACTCTAATCATTCAGTCAGTACCCAAGTACTCATGCAGTGAGCCAGACCTTAGCACATGGACTGCTTCAAACGCCTATCCACTATGTATGCAGTCCTGTTAACCACCTACACAGTTGTCGTTCACACTTTCAATTCCCCAGTCAGTATTCATACACTTCTAGCAAACACCCTGTTACTCACCCAGTGTGTCTCCTTATAGTACTGTAATCATTCAGTTAGTTAGCATGTAGTCTTTTAGTGAGGTAGGCTTCAGGGCGTGAACTGCTTCAAAGTAGTATGCACTATGCATGTAGTGTTTTAACCATCGTCACACTTGTGGTTCAGGGCTATAGTTTCTTAGTCAGTTTTTATATAAAATGTGTTTGTACAGTAATGGAATAGTATAAATGTGAAAGTTATTAATATACATTTATTTGTGATTCTTTTTTACAGATACTGTTTTTCAACGTTAAAATAGAGAAATCATGGCAGAAAAAAAAAGAAAAAGAAAAGAAACTCAGAAAGGCGCAGGAGTGTTTCTCATCAGTTTGCACTCTTCTCGTGCAAGATCGGATGAAGGGTCCTTAGGTGCTTCATCATACTTGCCGTGCCGTACGAGTATTTCTTGTTAGGATCCCCTCGCGACAGCACTCTTTTGCAAATCTTGCACATGACCAAGGTGGCATTGGTCTTTGTTTGCCCCTCGGGAAAAGTAAAACATTTCCACACCACTGAAGAAAAGCGTTGTGGGCGTGGTGCCTCCTCCAAAAATTCATCCTTAGATTCAGTGAATATGTTTAAGCGACAACATTTACAGTTTTTGTAAGTTAAACTTATAAACTTTTGTTAGCCATAAGCATTTTATATATGTGTGATTTGTATCTTGTGGTATTTTACTGAGAATAGCATGTTGTTGTTTTTTAACAATCTTTCTGATTGTTTTTTTTTTTGCCTGCTGTTAAGTGATGAGTACGATTGAAATCACTATTTCTAGTGAAATTCAATATATTCTGAGAACAGCAAAAAAGACAAACAAATTACTTTGTGGAAATTATGTTGTGTTGTAAAAAATGTATTATTACATGTTATAATTTTTTTTTCTTTTCTTTCACAGATCCAAATTTTAAAATAAGCAATTTATATGAATTTAGATTGCAATGAAAATCTGGTAAAAATGTATACCTGTTTTTATTCCTATTACTGTGAAGGTAAGTTTAACTAAGTCTCAATATGCAGAATGAGGAGGTATGCAAGAAGCTACAAAGTTGAGTAGGATGGAAGGCAAGATGGCCGCTGACTGACCTCTGTGAAAGTCGCTGCTGCAGCCGCCTCCCTCCCTGGGGAAGACACTGGGATATAATGGACATACTGCGATTAAATATTCTGATAGAATAAGAAGGGATGTTGTCGTACCCGTACCCACTCACCTGGTTGACTTTTAAAGGCTACTTGAGGAAGATTGCCGCAGCGAGTATCTTGGCGAGAAAGCTGTTGCTTGATCTGCTCTCCCCGAGCTCTGATAACAAAGGGCCGATGGTTGGAGTAAAAAGAATGGATGCAAAAACGGTAAAGACGACGGGGATAGATCCGGTGTACCTACGAGAGGTACTGATCCTCCAGCTCCCCAAGGGGTCCAAGTGTCCCAAATACCCCCCGGATCTTCTGGTCGTGGCCGAGCGGTATCAGTAAAAAGTAAATCGACGAAGAAAGCCGGCTCGGCTTCGAGTGCTCCAGATGTCTCTGCCAGTCGGGCTAGACGGGGAGATACGAAGGAACTCTCTCTGCGGCTGCCGACAGTGGCAGAAGCGTTTATGATGACGGCAGGCTCCCCAGTGCAGTCTGCAACCACAAGTGGAAGTATGACGGCGAGTTTGGAGACCGGAGGGCAGACAGTAGCTGGAGACAATCGTGGAAGCCGAGCAAGGGACAAGGCTGAACTTGGGGTTCCCCCTGCTGGGGATAAGCGAGCACTGTGCGTTACTGATGCCTCTGTAGTCTCATCAGCTGGCGAAATTTTGGATAAAGCTGAATCGGACGTCTGTGGTAGCGAGAGCCACAGAGAAAAAGCGCAAAATGAAGATAAAGGAGAAGAGGGATTAAGTAAACTTCTAGAGGCAGACACTATAGGGGAAGAGCCAAACATGGCGAGTCGCCAGGAAAGAAAAGTACAGGTTGCTCTAAACCCCCCTATAAATAACCCTATAAATAACAGGGGTGTAGACCCTAACAGGATGGACAAAAAACTGGAAGAATACGCAAGAGCGAAGGTGTAACTCAACAACAAGGGGCAGGATGCAACTCAGCCCCCCAGACACCGACAAGTTCTACTCTGTAAATGAAGACTCAGATAATCTCTCTAGCAGTGAGGAAAAATCATCAGAGGAATTAGATTCAGCGACATCCTCTGCTTCCCAGGGGGCGGCAGCACGCAGATGTATGACCCTGAAACGGAGGTCAAAGCAACTGCTAAATGCAAGATTATAAGCTACTGCAGTGAAGGAGCTAAACTGGGATTACTCAGCTACTGGTCAAGTATACGAAGATACACCAGAAGCTCCCGGAGCTGGAGTGGGAGCTGCCCCCCCGGCCTCGCTAGATCTGCTATACTCCACTCTTAAGCAGATGCAAGGGGAGGCCAGACAAGAGAGCCGTAGAGCACGCCAAGTGACTAAAAAGCTTCAAATATCACTACAAAACGTAAATAAGCTGTACACGGACATAGCGGAAAGGGTGGACCAGGTTGAGCAGAGAACCGAGAAACTGGAAGAAGAAGTAGGGAGGATTCAGGTATCTAAGAAGGAACAAGAGAAGCAGACGGAAGACTTTATGTGGAAAATAGAGGATTTTGAGAATCGACAGGGGCGGAACAATGTTAGGCTCTTGGGCCTTGAAGAGAATATTGAGGGTGGTGACATCTTGGCCTTTGTGGTGTCCTTATTGAAGGGTGCCTTCCCGGATCTTTCTCAATGGAACTGGGCCACAGAAGTGCAAAGGGCACATCGGTATCCTGTAACAATCAGAAAGAATCAGCATACAGGACAGCCAGAACACCCTAGAGCAGTCCTTATCTATATTTGGAATTTCTTATTAAGGCAAGCTATACTAGATAAGGCAAAACCACACACTAAACGCTCTTTTGACGGCCATACTTTCTTTGCTAGGCCCGACTTCTGTCACAGCACTGTAGAGAGAAGATGGAGAATTCGGCAGATGATAGCGCCTTTTCAGGAGAGGGGCAGTGAGGCATACTTGCTATATCCAGCTAGGCTCAAAGTGGTGGTGAATAGTCAGGTCCGGATGTTTACATCAGAGATTAAAGCACAAGAGTATCTGGAAGAATTGAAAACTACGAGGTGGGGCTGGGGGTGTGGCCTAGGGGGGGCAAAAAAAAAAAGAAAGAAAACAACAAGGATTCAAGCTTGGTTTGCAGGCAGCAGATGGTGGGGAAAAAATCAGGGGGGGGTGCTGCAGTGGCGACTAGAGATGATCAGTAAGGCTGCCACATATAGGTCATACGTGACCTATTTGCCTGTGATGGGACTGGGGGGGTGGGGTGGGAGAAGGGACGAGTGTGGTCAGGGGGGCCGGACAGGGTGGGGGTAAGATAGGGAGGAGGGGAAGGGGGGGGACGGAAGAGCACAGCACAGAACACTTTGGGTGGTACAAGGGAGATTGCAGATTTTTGGATCAGGAAGGCTACAGCATAGTATTAAGTTTTAAACAAAAACATAAAAATGAGTATTAGAGTGGCATCTGTTAATGTGTGTGGCCTTAATGATCAGCAAAAGAGATTTAGAGTTGCTGCGTATCTTAAGACACTGCGTATAGATATTCTATGTCTCCAAGAGACCCATATTGAGGAAACTAGAGGGTACCTTATGGAACTATTGGGATTTAAGCTGATTACTGCCACTAAACAGGGGGCAATGACAAGGGGGGTAGCCGTTCTAACTCGTCATCGGAATCTGGTGATCAAAAGAAAGGCTGCAGATAAATGGGGGTGTTGGGCCCTGGTAGAATGTGCACTGCAGGATGAGACATTTACTATTTGTACTGTATACGAATCAACGGCTGATGATCCAGAACTTTTGGAATTTATGGAAGTTGAACTAGCCTCATGGTCTACCCCAGTGATAATGTGCGGGGACTTCAATATTGATGGTATTGGTGGATCATGGGGGCGTACTGGGTGGGTCTATAACGGCCGGGAAAAAAAAGTTTATTACGCCCTCACTAATCTTCAGCAGAATAACGCTTTGGTGGCTGTATGGGGGCGACTTAGGCCTAAGGACTCGGGTAGCACTTTTTTTTCAGCACCTCATAAATCAATTTTTAGATTAGATTATTTCTTTGTCTCAAGTACATTGTTATCAAGGTGTAGTATAGAAAAATACCCCCGGGTTGTCTCCGATCACAGCCCTTTGATTCTCACTGGTACTCTTACTGAGTGTCCTAAGCAGAAGCGAGAATGGACATTTGAAAGAGGGCTTTTGATGGAACCAGAATATGTGATTCATATGAATCAATGGATAGCGCTTTATTGGGGGGGTTAACCGTGGTAGCACAGGTGCAGGAATTGTATGGGATGCCTTTAAGGCTTGAGTTAGAGGCGAAACTTTAAGCTATAGCTTGCTACGCCAAAAAAAAAGAAGCGGCACTGTTGGATAAACTCTGCAAGGCATTAGCAGTGGTAGAAGAGGAATTGGTGGCTGCAATCGTTGGTGGCAATTTATTGGAGAACCTTATGCTGGGAATTGCAGTTATGCGATCAGGGATAGGGGATATCTCCACAACAAAGATAGCCGCACGATATTTAACAAAAAGCGAAATATGCCACGAATTTAGTGAAAAGGTGGGGCATACTCTAGCTGCCAGATTAAGACAAAAGAGTGCTGTAGGAGAAATCTCTGAGATTAATGATAGTAATGGCTCCCCTGTAACAAACGTAGCCAAGATTCGCAATGTGTTCCGCAGCTATTATCAAAATTTATACAGTGAGGATCAGCGGATAGAGAAGAACGGAATTCAAGAATACTTGGAAAAGATCCCTAGGGAAAATATACTAGAAGAAGAAAGGGAGAGTTTGGAAGGGGAAATCACGCAGGATGAAATCTATGCAGCACTCAGCGACTTACCCTCGGGTAAAGCTGCTGGGCCCGACAAAATCCCCCTCAAATTCTATAAAATATTTAAAGAGGCTATCGGCTCGGACTTGGTAAATATTATAAGGACGGCTCAGTTAGGCTGCGCTGTCCCCGATTCTTGGTCAATGGCCGAGATAATAGTTTTTCTTAAAAAAGGCAAACCACCGAGAGACCCTGGCTCTTATAGGCCCATTACGCTAATGAATAGCGATGTAAAGATTTACTCAAAGGTATTAGCAATGCGGCTTAACTTAATCATTGGAAAAATGGTACACCCCTGCCAACATGGGTTTATAATAGGCAGAGGGACCACCCAACATATACGTAGGGTCATAACACTATTCGACTCCACTATAGTCTCGGGAGATCCTATGGCTCTAATTCTAATGGACGCTGAAAAAGCCTTCGATAGGGTCTCATGGGATTATTTATGGGCTGTTTTAAGGTGGTTTGGGATTGGAGATAGATATATAAAGGCAGTACAGGCTCTCTATAGAGACCCGACGGCTTATTTAAAAATAAATGGTGGATATACGGCAGCCTTAGCGATCAAGCGTGGTACACGGCAAGGCTCTCCTTCTTCGCCTTTGCTCTTCGCTTTAAATATCGATCCACTTATCCGAAGACTAGAGGTTAATGAAGGCATACATTCAGTTACATCATATGGGTGGGAGACCAAGACATTGGCTTACGCGGATGATATCGCTGTGATAACTTCTAAACCTGGGGAAGCATTAGTCGCAATTGAAAATGAAGCTTTAATTTTCGGTCCGGTTTCTGGATATGTACTTAACCAAACCAAAACTCAAATTGTGAAAAACAAGATGACTATAATTGATGATCCTAGGGTGGTAGATTCGGCAACATATCTTGGCATAGATATAACCACAGATTTAGATACCTTAGTAGATAGAAACATCAAACCGGTTATAAGGCAAGCTACGAAATACCTAGATAGAATGAACAATTTGCATCTATCAATAGTTGGATGCACTAATGTTGTCAAGATGATAATTTTGCCCAAAATATTATATCTCTTCAGGGCGATCCCTTTGGAATTTGAGAAGAGATGGTTTGAAACATTAGAACATCTGGTTAATAGATTCATTTGGGCCCATGGCAAAACGAGAAGAGCTATACGATTTATGTCACTCCCTAGGGAAAGAGGAGGCTGGGCAGTCCCTGATTTTAGGATGTACTACTGGGCGGCAGCCTTACAATACATGGGAATCTTAGTTGGAGCTCAGGCTAAGGACCCACCAAACGGCCTTCCAGAGATATATAAATTATTATTGGGAGAAGAGGCAACTAACTGCTTTCTACAGTTTACAGAGCCTAGCTACTTTAAGCGGACGAGATTTAAGACACTATCGGCTGCTTATAATATTTGGAGGGCATTAGGGAAAAAAATAGGCATTGGCAGGATACACTATTACACGCAGCCATATAAGAATCCCAATTTTCCAAACACTTTCTCTGATAGAGTTATGGCAGATTGGGGACGATTGGGAATCCAAAAGGTTGGAGATATCATGGGGATAAGGGGAATTTTCTCATTTTCTGAAGTTCAGGCTTTGTATGGGGTGGATAAAAAGCATTTTTTTAAATATCTACAGATTCGTAGTTTTTTGAAGGGGAAAATAGGAGGGGTGACTGGGCTCTCCCCAATAGAAATTATGGATATATTAAAAATGGGACAAGAGTGTACTATCAAGAAATTGTATTTTGAACTGGCTTTATTAAAGGCTGACGATATGGAGAAGCATGGCAAAAAATGGGGAGATAAACTTGGTATAAAACAGGAGGTTTTTGAGAGATCTTTAGAACTGGGGCAAACTGCCCACTGCTCAGCAGGGCTGCAAGCCCAACACTATAAAACTATTTTTTCATTATACTATACACCAGCAAAAATCGCACAATGGGGAGGGCAGGAGGGCATTACGTGCCCCAGATGTGAGAGTTACGATGCAGATTTGATTCACATGATGTCAACATGTCCCAAATTGCAGAGCTTAAAAGGAGAAATTGAGAAATTCCTTATGCATTCTTTAAAAGTTAATCTCCATCTTACCTCAGTAGTAATTCTGTTGGGAATTAGGGAGGAGGATGAAGCAATAAAGATTTCAGAATACTTCATATTCCTTACTATGGCGGTGCTGCGAATCTGTATCTGTTCGGCGTGGCTAGATCCTAATCCACCAACCTTTCAGCGATGGATTGCCAGGCTTCTTTCGATTTATAATCTCGAAAGAGGAATTTATGAACGGAAGGGGAAGAGGGGGAAGATACTAGGGGAGCGTATATGGGGTCCAGTTCAGAGATGGAAGAAAGAGCTAGAAGGAGGAAATGTTTGTGATAATTAAGATATATATACATATGAAATGCTCTGTGAGATACAGTACTCTCTCCTAACAACATACTTTGATTGTAATATAAATTGAGGTTACTTCCGCTCTCCATACCCTCTCCAAAAACACCATTTCCCCCCCCACTTTCCCTCCTTCCCTTCTTCTTCCTTTCTCCGTTTTGTTATTTTTTCACTTTATTATGCATTTAGTTTTATTGGATGTGTATCTCTAAACCTATGCTGAACTGTTACTTTTTTAATTTTTTTTTGTTGTTGCTTGCTTTCTTCTGTAATTAGGAAAAATGTTCTGGATGGTTTGTACCCAATGAACCTAATCTATAATGAACTATATGAATAATTGCTGTGCTTTTTATGAAAAATTTAAAATAAAAAAAATAAAAAGAAAATCTGAAAAAAATGTATAGCATTTTTTATTCCTATTATTGTGAAGGTAAGTTTAACTAAATCTCAATAGGCAGACTGAGGAGGTCTGCAAGAAGCTACAAAGTTGAAACACGTTTCTAAAAACACTCTGTTTATACCTATGTAGTTTTGAAATCTGACCATATTCAGATATCATGTGACCTGCAGAAAAAGAGATTTGAGGGGTTCATAATATTTCCCATTGTACCTATTGAAGGACCGCAATCATTTCAATCATTCTTCTTTGAACATCTTTGCAGACAAACTCTGTGCTTACCTTCTATCATACTCAAGGAATTTTAAAACCGGAAATATGTCACTTTTTGTAACATAGCTATTGCGCAAGACACTCTTTCATATTTACAAAGAGAGGAAAAGGCACTCTGTACACTTTTTATACTCCATGGAAATACAACCTCATTATGCACACCACTTTGCGTTGAAAGGGTGTTCTATAAGTGTTGTTGTGCATGATTGCACTGAATACTCATAGAACAAGACACATGTCTAGATTTATCAGAAGTCATAAATCTCGATATGTGTGTGAATGCTGCACCATTTTAAAATTGGTGTAGGAAAACACAACAAGGAGAATTGTTTTCATTTCTCCACATTTTTATATCTTCAATGCATGCTGAAATGTTCAGCATACATTGAAGGAGAAAAATGCATTTTCTCATTGTTTTTGTGCAGGAAGGTGTGTCTTCCTGCAGAAAAACAAACAGCATATGACACAGATATTCTTGCACTGTGGTGCAAGGGTGCCTGTGTCACCACATGGCTGCAGTTTAAGCAGCCGTGCAGAGAGAAGCATAGATTTGCAACATATTTATGTACATATGTTGCATCCCTGTGCTTCGGAAGTACTACAGCACACTGTAGTTAAAGAGGTTACTGTGTGATGCTGCAGCACTTCCTCATAGTTCTGCACTTATACATTCACCATACGACACTAATGCATTCATTCAGTCAATTACGTACTACACATACATTCATCTAAACTTTCACACACTAACAAAGAAATTTAGCTCTTTTTTTAAACCAGGAAAGTTAGTTCTTAGAAGAACTTTTTTTTTTCTTCTTTCTTCTTTTATATTTTTTTGGGGGGTTTTCTAACAATTTTGTGATTTTTTTGTTTTTTCTGGAAAAAAAAACCAAGAAAAAAAACCAGGAGGAACCAAACAATGAACTTCAGGGAACAAAAAAAAAACAAAAAAAAACCTAGCAATTGTGACTTTCTTGCCAGCGGCAGATCAGAACGATCGACTGCTAACCATAGCACAAAGTCGCATTGCACTTAGTGCAGAGCACTTTTAAAAATTGAAATTGAGGACGGATGTCCAAGTTTTGAGCTGATGGATGCACTCTTGAAGTGCTCAGCTGCGATGAAGTGCAAGGCGCAGGAGTGTTTCTCATCCGTTTGCACTCTTCTCGTGCAAGATTGTTCGGATGAAGGGTCCTTAGGTGCTTCATCATACTTGCCGTGCCGCACGATTATTTCTTGTTAGGATCCCCTCGCGACAGCACTCTTTTGCAAATCTTGCACGTGACCAAGGTAGCATTGGTTTTAGTTTGCCCCTCAGGATACGTAAAAAATGTCCACACCACAGATGAAAAACGTTGTGTGGGTGGTGCCTCCTCCAAAAATTCATCCTCAGATGAATGAGGAGATGCAGGTGATGCCTGCTGCCCTGAAGCCTTTTTTAGTTGAAAAAAGTGTAAACTTAGTCTAAAAAATCTTCTTCTCTGCAAAGAGATGCTCCTCCAAAGAAGGTGAAAGAAGAATGATTGAATTGGGTGGGGTCTTTCAATAGTTAGAACAGGAAGTGTAATGAACCAATCAAATCTCTTTTTTTGCAGGTCACATGGGATCCGCGCACCCTGCGCTTACGCATCACGCACCCAGCGCGCATCTGCGAAATTGAATAAAAAAAAAATATAGGATTACATGTAAAAATATATTACTTTTAAGACTAGTTTAGAGTTTGTCTTCAATTAATATTCACATGAAATACATATATATGTTTTTTTAAATGTTAAATATTTCGCGGGATCCACGCACCTACCGCGTCACGTACATGGAACGTGTCACGTCTAGGCTGGGAGTCGCGTACCGGTCGTATTGCGATCACGCACTGAACACGCACCCAACGCATACCATGCGCGGATGCTAACGCGTAGGGATCGAGAACGGAGCGCATAGGGTGCGCGGATCCAAAAACATGGAAAAAATATATATAAAATAAAGTTTTGAACATATGGTTAAAAAAATAGTTTTTAAATATAAAAAAATATGTTTGAAAAACCCAATAAAAACAAATAATATTTTTAAATTTTGAAAAGAATTAATTGAAAAAAGAAGTTTAAAAAATGGTGATAAAAAAGTATTTTAAAAAAACATAATTAATGAAATTGACACACTGAATTTGAAAAATATAGAAATCCAATGAAAATCATTAAACATGATATCTTTAGAGATAAGTTATAGATAGGAATTAGCATTTAAAAAACCTTTGAAATTCACTGAAAAAACCATAGGTTTCATGCACGTTATAGTTAGGAATTGGCATTTAAAAAACCTTTGAAATTCACTGAAAAAACCAAAGGTTTCAGGAGCGTTATAGTTAGGAATTGGCATTTAAAAAACCTTAGAAATTCACTGAAAAAACCATAGGTTTCAGGGGCGTATAGTTAGCTGGACATTTCCCCCGTACAAAACCCTAGAAATTCCCCTGTTATAGTTAGTTCAGCTAACTATAACTCGCGCCCCCGCAATGCACTGCTGATGACGTCACATATTACATCACTCATGACATGGTCAGTGACATCACTGATGACATCACTGATGACATCTCAAATGACATCACTGATGACGTCATCCATGTGATAAATTAGTGCATCTTCTCATACCCTAATATAACCTTTGATACACCGACTCAAAATTTCAGACGGCCATTTTGAAAACCATAGATACTCCAATACCAATAACTACATACCCACTCATTGACACTTAGGTCTACATACATCTCCTCTCACTCACCTGTACAGTCACTCATACTTACAGTCACTCCGTACAAGACTATCATATGCATTTATACACCTATATAGACACTCACACACCGCCAATCATCCATTGAGGTACTGACTCACCTAGTCAGTCATGCAAATAATTAAACACAGTCCAATTTACTCACCTATACAGTTAAACACACTCAAGTTCACTTACTCATAAAAATACTAACAAATTCTGACTCTCTTATACAATTACTAATACAAGCACACACTCATCTATACAGCCACTCCTGCAATCACACACTCTCATATATAGATAGTTATATACTCTTACACACATATACACTGCGTTTCACATATGTAGTTACTGACACATGTACAACTGAGATATACATTCAATCACTAACACACCCATACATACACTCACCCAACCATACAGTCCATCACAGTTGCACTCTTAAAACCATGCACCCATAGAATCACCCACTCACACATCTATGCACAGAGTCACACACACCCTACCCACACAAACACTCAGGCACCCATACAGATACTCAGACAACCAATCAATAACCCATATAGACACTCATATAGCTATTCACAAAACCATGCAGCCACTTATACACCAACACACAGACACGTACAGACATTCACACAGTTTAGTCACTAGTCTGCAGTAAGATACATTTAATGACTCACTTATAGAGTCAGTTACGCACCTAGAAAAGCATCCATTCACACACTTGTACACCCACTCATTCTTCAACAGGCCTTTCCCTATATATATTAAACATATTAAAACTGTACAGAAACACATACTCAGTGGATGATGTCATCAGTGATGTCATTTGAGATGTCATCAGTGATGACATGAGTGATGTCACTGACCATGTCATGAGTGATGTAATATGTGACGTCATCAGCAGTGCATTGCGGGCGCGCGAGTTATAGTTAGCTGAACTAACTATAACGGGGGAATATCAATGGTTTTGTACGAGTGAAATGTCCAGCTAACTATAACGCCCCTGAAACCTATGGTTTTTTTCAGTGAATTTCTAAGGTTTTTTAAATGCTAATTCCTAACTATAATGTGCCTGAAACCTATGGTTTTTTCAGTGAATTTCAAAGGTTTTTTAAATGCTAATTTCTAACTATGCCTACAGAGATAGGACATGTGAAGAAAGAAAAAAAAATGCACAGAAAGAAAAAAAAGAAATGCAGAAAGAAGCAACAGAATTACTCAAAGATGAAGAAAAGTGCAGAAAGAAGGATAACGTGCAGAAAGAACAAACAGAAGAGCAGAAAGAAGCCTTATTGCAAAATCATCCTGTACCCTCAACTTTTTCAGACGGATACTGGTGGTAACTGAGTCTGACTAACCAGTCCTAGAGCCTGTGCTATGTTAAAAGACACTTAGAATACAGTGAAAACACCTACATACACTAGGGAACACTATGTGTTGGGGTCCCCCTGTGATTGGCATGACCTCCTCTGTAAGCCCCTAGTATATAATAGGGCAGGGGGATTAAAACTACCTCTTAAAACTCGCCACAGTACACGTCACCTCAGGCCCCGTCCCCTCCCTTCCCCACTGTGTAAACACACCCTGTGGCCGTTTTAAGTTGGGAGATTAAGTCCCCTTGAATCCTGAGGGTCCCTAGGGTCCAACTAGACCACTAGGTACCTCCAGTAAGCGCCACAGAGCTGCGTTGCAGAGAGATGTAAAAAAGGGGCACAGCTTAGAGCACCGCTCTGCAACGTAGCGCAGTGGTGCTTACTGGAAGCACCTGGTGAGCTAGTTGCCCCCAGGGTCCCTCAGGATTGAAGGTGAATTATTTCCCCAACTTAAAACGCACCACAGGGCGTGTTTGCACACGTTAACTCAGGCCCGTCCCCTCCCTTCACCACTGTGTAATCACGCCCTGTGGCTGTTTTTAGTTGGGAGATTAAGTTCATTTGAATCCTGAGGGTCCCTAGGGTCCAACTAGCCCACTAGGTACCTCCAGTAAGTGCCACAGAGCTGTGTTGCAGAGAGGTGTAAAAAGTGGCACGGCCTGGACCACCTCTCTGCAATGCAGCTCAGTGGCGCTTACTGGAAGCACCTGGTGGGCTAGTTAGCCCCCAGGGGCCCTCAGGATTGAAGGGGAATTATATCCCCAACTTAAAACGTGTCATAGGGCGTGTTTGCACACGTCACCTCAGGCCCCGTCACCTCCCTTCCCCACTGTGTAAACACTCCCTGTGGCCGTTTTAAGTTGGGAGATTAAGTCCCCTTGAATCCTGAGGGTCTCTAGGGGCAAAATAGCCCACTAGGTACGTCCAGTAAGCGTCATTGCAGAGAGGTGTAAAAAGGGGCATGGCCTACACCACCTCTCTGCAACGCAGCACAGTGGTGGTTACTGGAAGCACCTGGTGGGCTAGGTGGCCCCCAGGGACCCTCAGGATTAAAAGGGAATTATTTCCCCAACTTAAAACGTGCCACAGGGCGTGTTTACACACGTCACCTCAGGCCCCGTCCCCTCCCTTCACCACTGTGTAAATGCGCCCTGTGGCTGTTCTAAGTTGAGAGATTAAGTCCCCTTGAATCCTAAGGGGCCGATTCACAGAACTAACTTATGACAAAATCCTAAACTTACTACCAATTTGGTATTCACAGAAGGCACTTACTCATTTTGGTATTCACAGAAGGCACTTACTCATTTTGGTATTCACAGAAGTTAGGAGTCCTAACTTTAGGACTCCTAAATGCCTTCTGTGAATACCGAAAGTCTTAAAATTAGGATTTTTCTCAGTTTAGTAGTAGTATAGTTAGGACTCCTAACTTTAGGACTCCTAAATGCCTTCTGTGAATACCGAAAGTCTTAAAATTAGGATTTTTCTCAATTTAGTAGTCCTAAATTTAGGACTCCTAACTTTAGGACTCCTAAATGCCTTCTGTGAATACCGAAAGTCTTAAAATTAGGATTTTTCTCAGTTTAGTAGTAGTATAGTTAGGACTCCTAAATTTAGGACTCCTAAATGCCTTCTGTGAATACCGAAAGTCTTAAAATTAGGATTTTTCTCAATTTAGTAGTCCTAAATTTAGATTTAGGACTACTAAATTGAGAAAAATCCTAATTTTAAGACTTTCGGTATTCCCAGAAGGCATTTAGGAGTCCTAAAGTTAGGAGTCCTAACTATACTACTACTAAACTGAGAAAAATCCTAATTTTAAGACTTTCGGTATTCACAGAAGGCATTTAGGAGTCCTAAAGTTAGGACTCCTAACTTCTGTGAATACCGAAATGAGTAAGTGCCTTCTGTGAATACCAAAATGAGTAAGTGCCTTCTGTGAATACCAAAATGGTAGTAAGTTTAGGATTTTGTCTTAAGTTAGTTCTGTGAATCGGGCCCTAAGAGTCCCTAGGGTCAAACTAGCCCACTAGGTACCTCCAGTAAGTGCCACAGAGCTGCGTTGCAGGGAGGTGTAAAAAAGGGGGGAGCCTCAGAACACCTGTCTGCAACGCAGCTCCCTGGCGCATACTGGAGATACCTGTTGGGCTAGTTGGCCCTCAGGGACCCGCAGTATTGAAAGGGAATTAATTCCCCAACTTACAACTCGCCAGGGGGCGCGTTTGCAGAGTGCTGCAAGGAGGGGGCGTGGCCTCCGGCGCGATGCCGGTCTTTTATTTATTTTATTTTTTTAAGAAGGGGGGCTGTGTGGCCCCCTTCTTTTTCTAAGCAAGATCTTTCACAATACCTCTTTTTTCTGCAAATGTTTCACTCCAGAAGACATAGCTATGACCTACAATCCACACTGTGAACATCTTCCAAGGAGATCTGGATGCACTCAGGAGGTGTCTTTCAGAAGAATGGCAATATGAAAAGAAAGACAGTTGAAAAATGGAGGCATACATACTTTTTTTTAAATAAAAAGAACTCATTGGCTGATTCAAACCATTTTACAGTTAAAACTAGGCTGTATGTTTACATTTTTAAAAGCATGTTTTGGATTGGTTCAGAAAAATGTGTTCCCACTGAACATTACTTTGGATTTGCTGTTAGGTTTGAAAAGTCAAGCACTCTTGCTCTTTGGATTAGAAACATTGTGTGCTGAACTTCTCGCCTCTCTGCTCACACCAGTGTTCCATGACCTGTTGCTATGGTAGCAGGCAGAAGTCATGTTGGGGGAAGGGATGATTTGGAAAAGGGTTGACATTTGCAACCAATAGAAATGTCTTATTCCATTTGAAAAAATGTGGGAAGGACTGTGATTTGACATTAACATGTATATGTGTGAAAAAAGAGAGGGAAACATTGCCATTTACTGGTTCTGGTGAGAGGAGAGAGGTGTACAGCTCTGAGATTCTGGCTCTAATAATCTGCTGTTTGAGTGCCACATTTCTTTCTCAACTAACTAATTTTAAAGGTGAGTTATGAGTTTGAGAGGGGATGTATGTGGTGAGTTTTGTTATAAATAATAGAATTGTGATTCTTCTTTTAAAGTTGTGTTTAATATTTTGTGTTTTAGGAGATATTTAACTGTCTTGAACTTGTAAAATATTATGGAGTATGTCTTCACTATAAGTTAAGGTGTACTGGTATCACTGAGGAATACTGTTTTGTGCCTAGAATCACATTATGAGCCTGTCTGCACACAGGAATTGTTGGCAGAGATTTAATTTGTGTTGGTCATGGTCTCAAGGAGCTGTTAGGGCATGTGCTCTTTTCTGCTTGTCTAAAATATAAGGAAAATATGTCAGGCTGTCACAGTAATTATCACTTGCTCCACCACAGTAGCAAATGTGCATTGAAATTGCCAAAGAAAATATCGCTTTCTGCCTAGAATCACACCATGAGTCTGTGTGCACACAGGAATTGCTGTCAGAGATTTAATTTGTGTTGCTGTTGTTCTGTAAAACTTGCACTTTCAGGAAAGGACCAGCTTGTTTTCTTCAACTGTGATGGTTAGCACTCAGCAGAAATCACTATCTCACAAATGAGAGGCAAATGCAAACACATTTGAAATCAACAGGGTAGATTTTCCTTCCAATCTTGCAATGGGCGAGGTTGTTCCTACATGTTCAAAACTCCAATTAACCCTTAACACACATGTACTCTTACACACATCTCTGCAGTCTTCATGCAGTTGTGCAAGTCTCCATGCAGATCTCTCTTGCATCTGACAATACACAGTCTCTAGAAACACACTCTTTGCACACATGCAGCAGCTTCTCCTACACTCCAGTGCGTACTACTCAGCTCTGTGTTGTGTTTCAGATAGCAGTGTGTAACGCAAACACATTAAACGTCACCAAGGCTCATTTCCTTTGCTCTAGTCTAATCACTCACCCTGTAACACATGCTCATGGTCTCAAGGAGCTGTTAGGACATGTGCTCTTTTCTGCTTGTCTAAAATATAAGGAAAATGTGTCAGGCTGTCACAGAAATTATCACTTGCTCCACCACAGTAGTAAATGTGCAGTCAAATTGCCAAAGAAAATATCGCTTTCTGCCTAGAATCACCCCATGAGTCTGTGTGCACACAGGAATTGTTGTCAGAGATTTAATTTGTGTTGCTGTTGTTCTGTAAAACTTGCACTTTCAGGAAAGGGCCAGCTTGTTTTCTTCAACTGGGATGGTTAGCACTCAGCCAGAGATTTAATTTGTGTTGGTCATGGTCTCAAGGAGCTGTTAGGACATGTGCTCTTTTCTGCTTGTCTAAAATATAAGGAAAATGTGTCAGGCTGTCACAGTAATTATCACTTGCTCCACCACAGTAGTAAATGTGCATTGAAATTGCCAAAGAAAATATCGCTCTCTGCCTAGAATCACACCATGAGTCTGTGTGCACACAGGAATTGTTGTCAGAGATTTAATTTGTGTTGCTGTTGTTCTGTAAAACTTGCACTTTCAGGAAAGGGCCAGCTTGTTTTCTTCAACTGTGATGGTTAGCACTCAGCAGAAATCACTATCTCACAAATGAGAGGCAAATGCAAACACATTTGAAATCAACAGGGTAGATTTGCATTCCAATCTTGCAATGGGTGAGGTAGTTCCTACATGTTCAAAACTCCAATTAACGCTTACCACACATGTACTCTTACACACATCTCTGCAGTCTTCATGCAGTTGTGCAAGTCTCCATGCAGATCTCTCTTGCACCTGACAATACACAGTCTCCAGAAACACACTCTTTGCACACATGCAGCAGCTTCACCTACACTCCCATGCATACTACTCAGCTCTGTGTTGTGTTTCAGATAGCAGTGTGTAATGCAAACACATTCAACGTCACCAAGGCTCATTTCCTTTGCTCTAGTCTAATCACTCACCCTGTAACACATGCTCATGGTCTCAAGGAGCTGTTAGGACATGTGCTCTTTTCTGCTTGTCTAAAATATAAGGAAAATGTGTCAGGCTGTCACAGTAATTATCACTTGCTCCACCACAGTAGTAAATGTGCAGTGAAATTGCCGAAGAAAATATCGCTTTCTGCCTAGAATCACTTCATCAGTCTGTGTGCACACAGGAATTGTTGTCCGAGATTTAATTTGTGTTGCTGTTGTTCTGTAAAACTTGCACTTTCAGGAAAGGGCCAGCTTGTTTTCTTCAACTGGGATGGTTAGCACTCAGCAGAAATCACTATCTCACAAATGAGAGGCAAATGCAAACACATTTGAAATCAACAGGGTAGATTTTCCTTCCAATCTTGCAATGGGTGAGGTTGTTCCTACATGTTCAAAACTCCAATTAACCCTTAACACACATGTACTCTTACACACATCTCTGCAGTCTTCATGCAGTTGTGCAAGTCTCCATGCAGATCTCTCTTGCACTTGATAATACACAGTCTCCAGAAACACAGTTTTTGCACACACGCAGCAGCTTCTCCTACACTCCCATGCGTACTACTCAGCTCTGTGTTGTGTTTCAGATAGCAGTGTGTAACGCAAACACATTCAACGTCACCAAGGCTCGTTTCCTTTGCTCTAGTCTAATCACTCACCCTGTAACACATGCTCATGGTCTCAAGGAGCTGTTAGGACATGTGCTCTTTTCTGCTTGTCTAAAAGATAAGGAAAATGTGTCAGGCTGTCACAGTAATTATCACTTGCTCCACCACAGTAGTAAATGTGCATTGAAATTGCCAAAGAAAATATCGCTTTCTGCCTAGAATCACACCATGAGTCTGTGTGCACACAGGAATTGTTGTCAGAGATTTAATTTGTGTTGCTGTTGTTCTGTAAAACTTGCACTTTCAGGAAAGGGCCAGCTTGTTTTCTTCAACTGGGATGGTTAGCACTCAGCAGAAATCACTATCTCACAAATGAGAGGCAAATGCAAACACATTTGAAATCAACAGGGTAGATTTTCCTTCCAATCTTGCAATGGGTGAGGTTGTTACTACATGTTCAAAACTCCAATTAACCCTTAACACACATGTACTCTTACACACATCTCTGCAGTCTTCATGCAGTTGTGCAAGTCTCCATGCAGATCTCTCTTGCATCTGACAATACACAGTCTCCAGAAACACACTCTTTGTACACACGCAGCAGCTTCTCCTACACTCCTGTGCGTACTACTCAGCTCTGTGTTGTGTTTCAGATAGCAGTGTGTAACGCAAACACATTCAACGTCACCAAGGCTCATATCCTTTGCTCTAGTCTAATCACTCTCCCTGTAACACATGCTCATGGTCTCAAGGAGCTGTTAGGACATGTGCTCTTTTCTGCTTCTCTAAAATATAAGGAAAATGTGTCAGGCTGTCACAGTAATTATCCCTTGCTCCACCACAGTAGTAAATGTGCATTGAAATTGCCAAAGAAAATATTGCTTTCTGCCTAGAATCACACCATGAGTCTATGTGCACACAGGAATTGTTGTCAGAGATTTAATTTGTGTTGCTGTTGTTCTGTAAAACTTGCACTTTCAGGAAAGGGCCAGCTTGTTTTCTTCAACTGTGATGGTTAGCACTCAGCAGAAATCACTATCTCACAAATGAGAGGCAAATGCAAACACATTTGAAATCAACAGGGTAGATTTGCATTCCAATCTTGCAATGGGTGAGGTAGTTCCTACATGTTCAAAACTCCAATTAACGCTTACCACACATGTACTCTTACACACATCTCTGCAGTCTTCATGCAGTTGTGCAAGTCTCCATGCAGATCTCTCTTGCACCTGACAATACACAGTCTCCAGAAACACACTCTTTGCACACATGCAGCAGCTTCACCTACACTCCCATGCATACTACTCAGCTCTGTGTTGTGTTTCAGATAGCAGTGTGTAATGCAAACACATTCAACGTCACCAAGGCTCATTTCCTTTGCTCTAGTCTAATCACTCACCCTGTAACACATGCTCATGGTCTCAAGGAGCTGTTAGGACATGTGCTCTTTTCTGCTTGTCTAAAATATAAGGAAAATGTGTCAGGCTGTCACAGTAATTATCACTTGCTCCACCACAGTAGTAAATGTGCAGTGAAATTGCCGAAGAAAATATCGCTTTCTGCCTAGAATCACTTCATGAGTCTGTGTGCACACAGGAATTGTTGTCAGAGATTTAATTTGTGTTGCTGTTGTTCTGTAAAACTTGCACTTTCAGGAAAGGGCCAGCTTGTTTTCTTCAACTGGGATGGTTAGCACTCAGCAGAAATCACTATCTCACAAATGAGAGGCAAATGCAAACACATTTGAAATCAACAGGGTAGATTTTCCTTCCAATCTTGCAATGGGTGAGGTTGTTCCTACATGTTCAAAACTCCAATTAACCCTTAACACACATGTACTCTTACACACATCTCTGCAGTCTTCATGCAGTTGTGCAAGTCTCCATGCAGATCTCTCTTGCACTTGATAATACACAGTCTCCAGAAACACAGTTTTTGCACACACGCAGCAGCTTCTCCTACACTCCCATGCGTACTACTCAGCTCTGTGTTGTGCTTCAGATAGCAGTGTGTAATGCAAACACATTCAACGTCACCAAGGCTCGTTTCTTTTGCTCTAGTCTAATCACTCACCCTGTAACACATGCTCATGGTCTCAAGGAGCTGTTAGGACATGTGCTCTTTTCTGCTTGTCTAAAATATAAGGAAAATGTGTCAGGCTGTCACAGTAATTATCACTTGCTCCACCACAGTAGTAAATGTGCATTGAAATTGCCAAAGAAAATATCGCTTTCTGCCTAGAATCACACCATGAGTCTGTGTGCACACAGGAATTGTTGTTGCTGTGTTTTGTGCAATTTGTGTTGCTGTTGTTCTGTAAAACTTGCACTTTCAGGAAAGGGCCAGCTTGTTTTCTTCAACTGGGATGGTTAGCACTCAGCAGAAATCACTATCTCACAAATGAGAGGCAAATGCAAACACATTTGAAATCAACAGGGTAGATTTTCCTTCCAATCTTGCAATGGGTGAGGTTGTTACTACATGTTCAAAACTCCAATTAACCCTTAACACATATGTACTCTTACACACATCTCTGCAGTCTTCATGCAGTTGTGCAAGTCTCCATGCAGCTCTCTCTTGCATCTGACAATACACAGTCTCCAGAAACACACTCTTTGCACACACGCAGCAGCTTCTCCTACACTCCTGTGCGTACTACTCAGCTCTGTGTTGTGTTTCAGATAGCAGTGTGTAACGCAAACACATTCAACGTCACCAAGGCTCATATTCTTTGCTCTAGTCTAATCACTCACCCTGTAACACATGCTCATGGTCTCAAGGAGCTGTTAGGACATGTGCTCTTTTCTGCTTGTCTAAAAGATAAGGAAAATGTGTCAGGCTGTCACATTAATTATCACTTGCTCCACCACAGTAGTAAATGTGCTTTGAAATTGCCAAAGAAAATATCGCTTTCTGCCTAGAATCACACCATGAGTCTATGTGCACACAGGAATTGTTGTCAAAGATTTAATTTGTGTTGCTGTTGTTCTGTAAAACTTGCACTTTCAGGAAAGGGCCAGCTTGTTTTCTTCAACTGGGATGGTTAGCACTCAGCAGAAATCACTATCTCACAAATGAGAGGCAAATGCAAACACATTTGAAATCAACAGGGTAGATTTTCCTTCCAATCTTGCAATGGGTGAGGTTGTTACTACATGTTCAAAACTCCAATTAACCCTTAACACACATGTACTCCTACACACATCTCTGCAGTCTTCATGCAGTTGTGCAAGTCTCCATGCAGATCTCTCTTGCATCTGACAATACACAGTCTCCAGAAAGAAACTCTTTGCACACACGCAGCAGCTTCTCCTACACTCCCGTGCGTACTACTCAGCTCTGTGTTGTGTTTTAGATAGCAGTGTGTAACGCAAACACATTCAACGTCACCAAGGCTCATATCCTTTGCTCTAGTCTAATCACTCACCCTGTAACACATGCTCATGGTCTCAAGGAGCTGTTAGGACATGTGCTCTTTTCTGCTTCTCTAAAATATAAGGAAAATGTGTCAGGCTGTCACAGTAATTATCACTTGCTCCACCACAGTAGTAAATGTGCATTGAAATTGCCAAAGAAAATATTGCTTTCTGCCTAGAATCACACCATGAGTCTGTGTGCACACAGGAATTGTTGTCAGAGATTTAATTTGTGTTGCTGTTGTTCTGTAAAACTTGCACTTTCAGGAAAGGGCCAGCTTGTTTTCTTCAACTGTGATGGTTAGCACTCAGCAGAAATCACTATCTCACAAATGAGAGGCAAATGCAAACACAGTTGAAATCAACAGGGTAGATTTGCATTCCAATCTTGCAATGGGTGAGGTAGTTCCTACATGTTCAAAACTCCAATTAACGCTTACCACACATGTACTCTTACACACATCTCTGCAGTCTTCATGCAGTTGTGCAAGTCTCCATGCAGATCTCTCTTGCACCTGACAATACACAGTCTCCAGAAACACACTCTTTGCACACACGCAGCAGCTTCTCCTACACTCCCGTGCGTACTACTCAGCTCTGTGTTGTGTTTCAGATAGCAGTGTGTAACACAAACACATTCAACGTCACCAAGGCTCATTTCCTTTGCTCTAGTCTAATCACTCACCCTGTAACACATGCTCATGGTCTCAAGGAGCTGTTAGGACATGTGCTCTTTTCTGCTTCTCTAAAATATAAGGAAAATGTGTCAGGCTGTCACAGTAATTATCACTTGCTCCACCACAGTACTAAATGTGCTTTGAAATTGCCAAAGAAAATATCGCTTTCTGCCTAGAATCACACCATGAGTCTGTGTGCACACAGGAATTGTTGTCAGGGATTTAATTTATGTTTCTCTTGTTTTGTAAGACTTGCACTCATAGGAAAGGGTCAGCTAATATGATAGGATTTGAAAAGCTCAAAAAAATTGTAATGAATTAAAATTACATAAAAGTATTTTTTTTTAGTTTCTTGCAGGTATTGCTGAGCAACAGTGAAAAAAATTAAAGATGCCTATAAAGTCAAGAAAGAGAAAAGAAAAGCAACAACAACTATATTTGAACACAACTGGTAAAAAAAAAATAGGAGGAGAGGCTCGTGTTGGAAAAAAGAAAAAGTCTTCTGGTAAGCAGACTAAAGAATTTTAAAAAAATATCTTCGAAAAAACAAAAAATGTTAAAAAGATATCTTCAAACAGTGTTTCAAGTACAAAACAACAACAGAGTCGACAGCAAAAACAAAATGCTAATGTACAATCAGAAGTAAGAAAGAGTGACTTAACACGAAAAATAGATTTTAAAAACATTCGTCGAAAAATGTTTCAGAGCAGAGTGATGTTAAATTTGCTAAAGGATGTGAAAAAATATAAGAAGAAAACCAAATTTTATAAGAAAAAGAAATTTATTGAAACTATTGTTACGAAGGCTTTGGAAATAAAAAAAAAACTTTTCATTTTAATTTTGAACAGGATGCGTAGATTAGATAAATTAGTCAATGCAATGAAGTCACAAAGCAAAAGGAAAAGAGTAGTGAAAAATAATAACTTTTGTAAAGTGTTCTTAGGAGAATGGAAGCATAGTTCAAGTACTGACCCATTTTTTAATGAAGAAAGTTATCTTCAAAGTAATAGTTTGTTGCATGCAGTTGACACCAATGGTAGAGCATATGAAGTTAAAGATGGTTGTGTAATGGAAAAGGAGAAAATGGTTCCAAGAAATGAGGAAGAAGTGATGGCTGATGAGGTTATGGGGAGACGTCCTAAAGCCCCAGTGTACACTTGGAATTGTAGTAGTATTTGTACTGTGCGTCAGGAATCTATTGATAAATTACGTGACTTTCTAAGAGAATATAGTAAAAAGAGTGTTAAACAGAAGATTAAGGTGCTACAAAGACTAGATCCATGCAGAGTGAGAGAGAATACTGGTTTGCAAGGACATTCTCTGGCTTGTCTATCTAGGAAAGTTTGCCAAAGTGTTTTTCACCATTTTAGGATGCTGGCTGTTCATCATACTGAAATGAGAAAGTTTGTGAGAACATTGTATTTTGCTAAAAGTCCAGCACTAAAGTTAAATGAGTTGAATAATGCTCTGTTCCGTGGATCTGTATCAGATGTAGTGAAAGTTACTGATGAAATTCAGTTTTGTTACTTTGGTCCAGAACAAGAAAGTGTAGAAAATGACACAGTTATTGATGAAAATGTGGAAGAGAATGTAGAACTCACTGTTAGTAAAAATTTTGAAGATGAAATGACAAAATTTACTATCATTTCTAATGAAAGACCAAATATTACTTGTATTTGTTGCCGGAGAAGCCATTATAAAACTCAAACAAGGAATGTTGATCTGTATAAAAAAAGTGAAAATGAAGATAATTATAAGTGGAAAGATTTTGCAACATATATATTTCTGGAAAATTGTTTTGAATTGGGTGAAGATCAGCGTATTTGTAAATACTGTTATAACAAGTTAGAAGAAAATAGAATGCCAGCTAGAGCTGTACATAATAATTTAGAATTGGTTGATATTCCTCCAGAACTTTCTGATTTAAATACGTATGAGTCTATACTCATTCAATGTGTCCATCCGTTTCAGACCATAGTGCGTATGGAGCCCAAAACAGGTAAATTACCTCCTTCAGATTTACAAAAAGGGTTAAAAGGAAGAGTTGTCTATTTGCCAACGGATTTGAAAAAAAATATGGAAACAATTGATGCAGATACTTTGGAAACTGAACCATTAGTTATTCTGGTTAATGGTGTACCTACAAAGAATAAGAAAATTTGGCAGGAGCTGGTAGATGTATGAAAAGTACAAAGAGCAAATTTGTATTTGAAAAAAAATAATAAATGGTATGAAGCAATTTATATGGATGAAGATGAAGAAGTTTTACTAGAAGACAGAGAAATACCAACTGGGCAAATTAAAAAAGTGGATAAGTCAAAAGAAGAAGAAATTTATGAACATTTCAGCATACATCCTCTTCATTCTAAAGAAGTTATGGGAAACGCTATTGATCTGTTTCAGATGAAGAAAGCAAAAGGAACTCCTGTGAGTGTATGGGAGGAGAGCTTGGAAGCTCGTTGTTTTCCCCAACTGTTTCCTACAGGAGAAGGTGGACGATGTGATGAACGTCCAGTACAGATTCCTGCTTCTGAGTATTGGACTACAAGATTATATGCAGAGGATCCCAGATTTCGTCAAAGTATTCCTTATTTGTTCCATCTTTTATTTGAAAGTGACTTGTCTGCACTATCTTATGCAGTAAATCACATTTTAAAAACTGGAGTACATCTACATAATGTGTCAGCAAAGGACTTTATCAACAAAGTGCAACAGCGAGATGATCATTTGGAATCTCAATTGATCAATTTGATGGCTTGTCAGCGTGGGACTAATGAATATTGGTACCGACGCCATGGAGAATTGAAGTGTATGTTACGTAATTTAGGAACTCCTACATGGTTCCTTACCCTGAGCTGTGCTGAGTACGCTTGGGATGATTTACTGGATTTTCTGCGAGAGGCAAATTCAAACATTAAAAACATCCAATACAAGACAGCAGGAGAATTGTGCTCATTGGATCCGGTTAATGTTTGCAGATATTTTAATCATAGATTTGAGGCTATGATGTCCTTCATCTGCAATAAAAAAAATCCACCTCTTGGAGAAGTTGTGGATTTCTTTTGGAGAAAAGAGTACCAAGCAAGAGGTGCTCCTCATATTCATATGCTGTTGTGGATCAAGGATGCCCCAAAATTTGGAACAGATGCTGATGAAGCAGTTTTATCTTTCATTAAAGAATATGCAACATGTGCTATACCTAAAAGCACAGAAGAGAAAAACATAAAAGAGCAAGTTTTACGTTTCCAAAGTCATCGGTGTGGAAAATACTGTCGACGAAAGTACAAGAGTAAAGATAAATTCTACACAAAATGTCGATTTGGATTTCCACGACCTGTTCTTTCAAAAGGAAGAGTCAACAGTTTTATGTCAGCTGTGACACATACTATTACAAGAAAATCGCCTAAGAATACCTACAACCTAAGAAGAAAAGAAGAGTCAAAATATATAAATGACTACAACCCAGTCATATTATCCATGTGGAATGCTAACATGGATATACAGTATGTGGCTGACAATTCTATTGCTGTTGCTCGGTATGTCACATCTTACATCACTAAATCTGAGAAAACGGAATTGAAGGAAATGTGGGAAGAGATTTCTCACGAGAAGACTGTCAGTAAGAAGCTATACAGTTTCAGTTTAAAGATGTTATCGCATCGAGAAATTGGATCCTACGAATGCTCAGATAGGTTATCATCTGCAAGCCTGTACTCGAAATCAAGAAGAATAATTTGGGTAAGTTTAGGCCTTGCAGGAATGCGAAATCGGGTACTGAAATCTATTCGAGAAATTGAATATTTAGCAGAGTTCGAACCAGAAAGTACAGACATTTCAAGAACAAACATGTTGGACACATATTACCCACAAAGAAGTCATCACCTTGAGAACATGTGCCTCTATGAAGTGCTGCAGAACTACATTTTTAAACGGAATGTCACAGAAGACATCAACAATGGAAAATATAAAGTCAGTGGTGAGGAAGGATGTTTGGTGAAGCAAACAAAAGGAAGTTTGATAAATCACCGGAAGCTGAGTTGCGACACTACTGACAAAAAGGAATTTTACTACTTGGCACTTTTACAGCTGTTTAAACCATGGCGTTCAGAGGACGAACTACTTGGAGAATTCCAGAGTTATGAAGATTCCTTCAATGCTAGCAAAGACAGCATAGAATGCAGTACTTTCACAACTTATGTTCAAATGTTAAATGAAGAAATTGAACAAGAAGCAACAATTGCAGCTGAAGTAGCTAGAGACAGTTCTCAAGACAGTAAAAGTTCTGGGACGTTCAGTCAAGATCCTCTAGGACAACCAATCGTAGCAAAACGAAGCAGCAATAGCCATGACTGAAGTCGAAACAGCTATGAATCAAGCTCAGGATGATTTAATAAACTTACCGAATTTGGAAAAACAACTGAATGATGAACAACAACAAATTTATGAGGAAGTCAGGAAAAAAATTGATCACGGACTACTACATGAAAATAAAGAGTGCTCATGCACATCTTTTGAACCAATGAGAATGTATGTGAGTGGACAAGCAGGAACTGGAAAAAGTTTCTTAATTAATGTAATTAGAAGCTACCTACAGAACAAAACGGATTCAACTTTGTCTTGTGTTGTTACTGCTCCAACTGGGTTAGCAGCGTATAACATAAAAGGAGTTACCTTACATCGTTTGCTAATGTTACCAGTAGAGCATGAGAACAAAATACAATACCACAAACTAGCAGGAGAAGCATGCTTGGAAGTTTCAAGAGTATTGAAGAAAATGAAAGTACTCATTATTGATGAGGTAAGCATGGTATCAAACTTAATGCTTGCCTTTGGGCATTTAAGAATGCAGCAAATACTAAAGACAGACTATGACGTGTTATTTGGAGGAAAACACGTCATAGTTTTTGGGGATCTTTTGCAACTTACTCCAGTTAAAGGACAACCGGTATTCCATACACTTACACATGAAGACACGAAAAAGTCATTAGGAAGTATAGGCAATGTAAATATTTGGACATATTTTGAGTATAAGGAACTCATTACCAATATGAGGCAAGCCAATGATGAGGATTATGCAAGTATTCTGAAAGATATAAGAATTGGACTACTCACAGAACATGGCAGAAAAGCATTACAGAGTCGATTGCTGAGTAATTTGTTTACAACAGAAGAAATAGTTCCAGAGAAAATATACAAGAAATTGCTGAAAAAAATACTGTAATCTGCTTAATGCCAACACTACATGAATGCTCTGTATTCAATCAAGAACTTTTGAAATTGGAAAATGAAGAGATCATAAAACTGGAAGCTGTGGATAAAATTCAACATGAACGAATAACTATTATATTGACAGGCAAATTGGCTACTAAATTGGATTCTCTGGAGAAAAACATTTCAAAAACAGCTGGTTTGGAAAAGAATCTTTATGTATGTATGAACTGTAGAGTAATTTTAAGACGTAATTTGGATGTAGAAAAAGGTTTAGTGAATGGAGCTATGGGTAAAGTTGTGGGTTTTGTAAAGTACCAGAAAAAAGATGGAATTGAATTCTTAAAAATAAAATTGGATCAGATTGAAGAGGTTAAAGACATTAGTCGTTGTTCAGTTCGTTTTTTGCTAGTGAAAGACTTATATGTACGTAGGAAGCAGTTTCCTTTTTCTCTAGCATATGCTGTAGCTATTCACAAGTCTCAAGGATTAACTGTAGATAGTGCTTTTGTAAACATTGGATCTAGAGTGTTTAAAGAAGGTATGGCATATGTTGCTTTGTCACGCGTGAAAAAATTATCTGGTTTATTCATGATAGACTTTGATGACTCAAAAGTTAGTGCTGATGCAAACTGTGTAAAGGAATATAATAGATGAAGAAGAAGCTATGCTCCTCATTTAGGTCAGTATCCTGTGTCTGAAAAACGTGTTGTTTGTCGGAAAAGGAGAATTGAGAAAATCTGTAATGAGGATGTACAGAAGAGAAAACAAAAAGACAGTGATGTGACTGCAAGCAAAAAGAAAAAGGACAGTGTGGAAGAGGTTGTTGGTTGTCATTTTGAAAATAGCTCTGGTGTCAACTGCTACGCAAATGTAGTGCTGAATGTTGTATTTTATCTTGAATTTTTGCAAGAACAGATAATAGTAAATCAGGGGAAAAGATTCTGTTCTTTGCTGAGTCTCCTTTATGAGAAGCTGAGTAATGATAAAAATAAAATAGAAAGTGCTTCTGATGTTAGAAATCTTTTAGATGTATGTTCTGGATGTACACAGTTTACACAAAATGTCCAGCAAGATGCACAGGAATTCTTAATGTATATGCTAATGGTACTGGAAGATGAAGGGGTAGAATTAGAACATTTATTTGGTGTCTCTTATAAATGGGAACATTGTTGTGAAAACTGTATGAACACATGCAGTAGTAATGTTGATTCTGAAAGGTTCATATATTTACTATTACCAGAAAGTAAAACAGTGACTTTTAGTAAATTAGTTAAAGATGCTAATCACAACATGGAATGTTCTGAATGTAAATCTGAAATGTTGTCATCGTTATTTTTAAAGAAATATGGACAGTCTGTAATTTTAATGGTACAACGTTGTAGAGCTGATGGAACAAAATTGGAAACTTTACTAAAGAAGTTTGTTGGAAATCAATTATCTATATCTGGAAAAACTTTTGTAGCAGTTGCAATAATTTTTCATGACGGTCCTTCTATAACTTCTGGTCATTACACAGTTTATCTTAAATGTGAAAAAGGATGGACACTGTGTAATGATTCTCAATTGATTTTCAAGCAACGTTTGCCTTATGATTTACCCAATTCTTACTTAATTTTTCTGAAACCCAAATTATAAATACTAAATTCAGCATCTGAAGAAAGCATTATTTAAATTTTAAAGGATTAAAATTGAATATTTCACTCAAAAAGGATTTTAAACTTACCATTTCGCCTCAAGGAAAGGTAAAACAAACAATTGTGGACTTCTTTGACAGATATTATTTTGGCATATGTTCTTTTGCAACAAGGTTTACAGACGTTATTTCTTGAAAATTGTTATTGTACTTGAAAGGTATTTTTAATACATATGTGACATTTCTATTAAGGTATGTTTTAGTGAGGATACATTTGGGGCTTTTTTAAACAATCTTTCAGATTGTTTTTTTTTTGCCAGCTGTTAAATGATGAATACAATTGATTTCACTATTTTCACTGAAAATCAAAACATTCTGAAAACAGCAAAAAAAGGGCAAAAAAATTGCTTTGCTAAATATGAAAAAACATGTACTGTTTAATAAAATGTATTGTTGAATATTAATACTTTTTTTTCTTTTTTTCAGAACTAGAAAGAACATTTAGAAAATGTAATTCAGTTTCCTTGCAATTAAATAAAAACATTTATTTCTAAATAAGTTACGTTGATGGTCAGGTAAGTTTAAAATATCTGTATGTCTCACTCCTTTTGTTTCATGCTTCTTTTTCTTCACCTCTCCTTACTCTGCTTTTCTCATTTCTCTTCTCACTCTCTCTTCCTGCTTTACTACTCTTTTGTAACTCCCTCACTCCTTCTCTACTACTCCCCTACCTTTACTACCTCCATCACAAATTTTTTATCCATGTTTCTTTCTCTGTATCCATATGTCTTAGTCTTTTTAACTGCCTTACTCCTTCTCAGTTGTTTGCTTTCTGTCTCTGTATCTGTCACTCTCTGTTTGTCTGTTTTACCCTTAATTTCCTTAACATCTCTGGGGCAGATTTACAAGCCACCTGCGCCACCACTACGTCACTTTTCTTGACGTACTAGTGGCACAGGGTGCTCCTCCATATTTACAAGGAGAGGATAAGCCACTCTGTGTGTCTTTTCCTCTCCTTGTAAATACAGCCAATTCACACGCAGCACTAAAATGAGCTATTATCTTTTTTGATAGGTTTAGGGTACCCATACGTAAGTACTGATGCAGAGTTTACAGTTTAATAGGAAGACTCTCTTCCCTTCATCTGTGAAATGTACACCATCTCTTTTTTAATTACTTTGCCACTCCCCTCTCTTTGTCAGGGAGTCCCTGAAGGTTTACTAAAGTTGAAAAAAATGATTATTTTTTTTAAAAAACATCATTGGGTGCGCGCAGGGTGCGTGCACCCCAAAAAAAAAATTGACAGATAGATTCAAAAAACAAGTTTTTGTGTTTAGATTTTAGGTGGCTCTAAAAAGAGTTCTTGAGTTAATGTAGGGACAGAGGAAGAGAAAAACGAAAAAAAAAATAACAAAACTATGGCCCAGTGCAAGAGTGCTCCTCAAATTTTCTCTGAATGAGATCAATACTGCTCTCACCCATAGTAATAAGAGTACCACAATCCATGCACCGTGTAGACATCCTCTCAAAACAAGGACGAATATCCAGAGGTGTGTAAGAAGGTGAAGGCACCATCGCAGAAGAAGTTCTCGGCTGAGCTGCCAAAGATGTGCTCGGCTGAGCTGCTGCAGATGTCGGTGGAGGGTTTGCTCCAGAAGCTGGACGAAAAGTCACAGGATGCATTTTCTCAACGTGCCTCAACATTGTGTGAATACTAAAAGAGTACTTCTTATTAGCATTCCCACGTGATAAGGTCCGCTGACAAAGTATGCAGGTGACTTTTGGTGCATTCACCTTCTTTTGTCCCTCAGGAAAAGTGAAAAACTGCCATATAAAGGAGTCTTTCTGCTTCCTCTGCCTCTGTCTCTCAAGAGTGTCCTGTTCACTCTCAGAAGGTGGCTGGTGCTCTGCCATTGTCTCACAAAAACAGAGTAGCTCCTTCTCCAAGGGAATCAGAACTAACAATGAGGGGAGTGGGTGTGGTTTTGGAAGAATCTGGAACTGAAAGTACTTTGAACCAATGAAAAGTGATGTTTCTTGATCACATGACTTGCCATGAGGGGATTGGGTGTGGTGTTGAAACAATCTGAAACTGAAAGTAATGAAAACCAATTAAAAGTGTTGTTTTATTAATCACATAACTCGAGGTGCGCGCACAGAGCAAGCTCAGAGCGCGCACAGTGCAATTACGCATGCGCGAACGTGTACGCGCGCATGCGCATAAGTATTATGCGCGTACGTAACGCGCATACGCAGCACGCGCGCATGTGCGAACGTCAGCGCGCGTACTCCGCGCGTATGCGCGAGTGTAGCGCGCGGACCACGTACGACGCACGCATGCGTACGTACGCATGCATACTGGGTGCGCGCTGCGAGCGCGTACTAAAACGTACGTATGCGTACGTATATAACGTACGCATGCGTACACAAAAAACGTACGCATGCGTACTAGGTGCGCGCTGCGAGCGCGCACTAAAACGTATGTATGCGTACGTAGATAACGTACGCAGGCGTACATGAAAAACGTACGCATGCGTACTAGGTTCGCGCTCAGTGCGCGCACCCTAAAAATTTATATAAAAAAAAAAATTAAAGTGTACATAAGTTAATAGAACATATTAACTATGCTGTTCAACTTTAACCAAATTCAAAGTAAAAAACAAAATGAGCAACACCAAATAAAGGATACAGATAATCTATAAATGTATACATAGGGAAATTTTTGTAAAAGAAATATATAAAAAATATATTAAAAAATTCTAAAATTAGCATTTAAAAAACCTTTGAAATTCACTGAAAAAACCAAAGGTTTCACACACGTTATAGTTAGGAATTAGCATTTAAAAAACCTTGAAAATTCATTGAAAAAACCATAGGTTTCACACATGTTATAGTTAGCTGGACATTTTACTCGTAAAAAACCAATGAAATTCCCCCGTTTAGTTTGTTCAGCTAACTATAACTCGCGCGCCCGCAATCCACTGCTGATGACGTCACATATTACATCACTCATGACATGGTCAGTGACATCACTCATGACATCACTGATTACATCTCAAATGACATCACTGATGACATCACTGATGACATCATCCATTGAGTATGCCTTTCTGAACAGTTTTAATATGTTTAATATATATAGGGAAAGGCCTGTTGAAGAATAAGTGGGTGTACAAGTGTGTAAATGGATGATTTTCTGTGGTGCGTAACTGACTCTATAAGTGAGTCATTAAATGTATCTTACTGCTGACTAGTGACTAAACTGTGTAAATGTCTGTATGTGTCTGTATGTTGGTGTATAAGTGGATGCATGGTTTTGTGATTAGCTATATGAGTGTCTATATGAGTTATTGATTGCTTGTCTGAGTATCTATATGGGTTCCTGAGTGTTTGTGTGGGTAGGGTGTGTGTTACTCTGTGACTAGATGTGTGAGTGGGTGATTCAGTGGGTGCATGGTTTTAAGAGTGCATCTGTGATGAACTGTATGGTTGAGTGAGTGTATATATGGGTGTATTAGGGATTGAATGTATATCTCAGTGGTACATTTGTGACTAACTACATATGTGAAAGGCAGTATATATGCGTGTAAGAGTTTATAAGTGGGTAGATGTGAGAGTGTGTGATTGTGAGACTGACTGTATGGATGAGTGTGTGCTTGTATCAATGATTCTATAAGAGCGTAAGAATGTGGTACTATTTTTATGAGTAAGTGAACTTGAGTGTGTATAACCGCATAGGTGAGTAAATGGGAGTGTGATTATTTGCATGACTGAGTAGGTGTGAGAGTACCTCAATGGATGATTGGTGGTGTGTGAGTGTCTATATAGGTGTATAAATGCATATGATAGTCTTGTATGGAGTGACTGTAAGTATGAGTGACTGTACAGGTGAATGAGTGGAGGTGTATGTAGACCTAAGAGTTAATAAGTGGGTATGTAGTTATTGGTATTGGAGTATGTATGGTTTTGAGAATGGAACTCTGAAATTTTGAGTCGGTGTATCAAAGGTTATAATAGGGTGTGAGAAGATGTGGTAATTTATCACATGGATGACGTCATCAGTGATGTCATTTGAGATGTCATCAGTGATGTCATGAGTGATGTCACTGACCATGTCATGAGTGATGTAATATGTGACGTCATCAGCAGTGGATTGCGGGCGCGCGAGTTATAGTTAGCTGAACGAACTATAACGGGGCAATTTCATTGGTTTTTTACGAGTAAAATGTCCAGCTAACTATAACATGTGTGAAACCTATGGTTTTTTCAGTGAATTTGCAAGGTTTTTCAAATGCTAATTCCTAACTATAACATGTGTGAAACCTTTGTTTTTTTCAGTGAATATATATATATATATATTATGCCTACATGCTTACATAGAAGCTTTTCAGCACTAATTAAGTGGTGCTTTTCATAATACACAGTGGCAGCAGGGAATTGTAATGCTACTCAAATTCCATTTGATTTTTTTCAAAGTGATGGGATGAGAATGTCCCCTGCATGGTGTACATTCATGTTCCCCTGCCTTGAGTGCCTGACTGCATGTATATGTTATCCTGTTTTTTCATTTTGGCGCTAGCATCACACTAATCTAGTATGTTTCTAGAGACCAAGGCCTGTCCCCCAACATGAGTGAGGTCCTGGAGGGTTGCACCAATCATGCCCTTTTAACATCAAAATGTCCAACGGATGGATAGGGCTATGTGTGAATATATTCCAGTTGAGATCCCTGCGTTAAGCATAGAATTTACCCAAGACAAAAAACTATCCACTCAGGAAAATCCACACAAGACAGGATTCAAAGTTAAACTATGAAGGTTTATTTGAATTAAAATGTCCATACAGAAGGCAAAAGGCATTAGTTAGTGAATTAATCATAATATACAAAAATGTCAATCAATGTTTTCAGCAGAAACTAAGCCATAATTTAATCAATAGCCAGTCTCATACATGGTCTAGCACAAGGAAAACCAGAATCAAGGAGCATTTGTCATCCGGACTACTCAGTAATTGGCAGTAAAGAACCTGAAAATTATTCTGAGAACAGAGTGATAAACAAACTAGCATGGAGTCTGCGCTCTAAGAGGGTCAGAGGAAGACCTGGAACGTTTTCCAAATGGTGGGCTTTTATAAACTTTTAGGCAGAGAAACTGTGCAGTCACAGTGGACTGAAAAAGAAAGTAGCATCTTTGAACCAATAGGTAAATAGAACACACATCACATGGTAAGATTGACTTTTCCCTAAATCTAATGTACATGCTCTACCATGCCTCACACAGGAAACAATACCACATTCATAATACAAATAGAACTTCCTTTCATCCAAAGGAAGAGGCATTCAGTTGTGTATATTTGGAAATCAATTTACTCCAGGAACATCAGAATTATAAAACGCTACATTTTATAAATGTTACAGCGCAAGCAAGGCCACAGAACCAACTGAATTTCATACTATTAAATAAGCTATGAAGGTCACAAGTGAGCTCTGTAACACACTCCCTGGTAGGGGGAAGATGAGTAAGCATCAAGCACAGTAAACTACATGCATTAAAAAGTGCAATTCTGAAAACATAGGTAGGTCACTATCCTCTAATGTCAAGCTAAACTCTCTCGTTATATTGAAAACAGTAAAAACATTGTATTTGCGACTCTTATTTGTTAATGTGGAATCTGCTTCATCAACTTTTTTCCCATGATAAAACATCATCACAATACCACACTACAAAACAGTTTCTTAGTTCATAAGTTGGTTCGTCCTACTTGAATTCTCCAGTGCCTGCAACTCGTCAAACACTTCAGGCTTGCTATTTTATAGTTCATATTCAGAAGTCTTGGTGCCAAGAAACATTTCTGCTTTCTTAGTCTCTCTATTAAATCCTTTTCTGCAATACAGTAGCCGAAAGAAGGGAAAACGAAGAAATAAACCTGTTACACATAAAGGGGTTGATTACGGGTCTGGTGGTCCAAGGACCGCCAGACTCAAGGGGGCACTGCAGTGGTGGTCTCGCCACCACCCTATTATGAGTTGAGGGGTGGGACCACCACAGTCGGTTCCCTGGCAGTGTTGTAGCCGTGTAGGGCATCCATATGCTTGGCGGTACTGCAGCGGTCCCGCCAAGATTTTAGGAGTTTCCTCTCCACCAGGGTTTTCATGGCAGTTCCTCCTCCATAAAAACCCTGGCAGAGAGAAAACAAAGGGGGCCCTACAGGGCTCCTTGTTCCTCTGCACCCTGTGGACAACATGTGCCCCCCCTGTGTGCATGCACCCCAGTTCCTGCACGGCATGGACTTTTCAGTCCATGCAATGCAGTGACTGTTTTTGGTGTTCCCATTGCGTTGCATGTTTTTAGAGGCACTGCTGTGGGAACGCCCAAAAAAATCCTGCCAGACAAGAGCAAACTCCTAATCTGATGGGCGGCCTCACCAGGGGTTTGGTGGTGCCGCATCAGGGCGGAACCAATGCTGCACCACCAAACTCATAATGAGGCCCAACATGATTCATGGGATTAGCACTCGTCTCATCAAACCTATTCCAACATCACCTAAACACTCTCCAACCTTGAAAGATCATCTTCAATTTCACTAAACCATGAACCAACCATTTGCCACATAACAGACTCTTTAAAAAAAACTTTTCCTCACAAGAAGTGTTAGTTATGTTTGAAATGAATTAATTAATAAGCTTTACTATTATCAGGAATATAAGCGCAACACTGCCTTACTTTCAATATTCAGCATACACCACTCACCTTTGCAAAAGAACATCTAAAGCTAACCTATTTTACAAAACCATAACAAGCAAAGCAACCATCGCCTCATTATTCTTGGTTAATGCTCCAGCTGCATTAGTTGCAAGTTGATCCACTAAAGTTGACATCTTCCTTATCTTCACATTATTCAACGCAACACAAATAGGAGGAATAAACACACCAAAAATATCCATGAGCACATGTCCAAAACCACATTTCACTCTTATGAGTCCATTTTCAACCATTTCATCCACATGTAACACTCTCTGAAACACTAGAGCATGATAGTAGCTACGCACCCAATTCAGTGGTAGGTTAAAAGCGGTCTTACTACACACATAATGAACCCCTCTAAAATTGGGTTATTCACCCTTCAAGAAATCACCATCACCCTCAAAACTATAATTATAAACACTCTTTCCAACCACTTCAATCACTTCAAAACATCAGTATTCTCAAACATCATACACACAACTCCTATTCTCTCTTGCTCAATTTTAAGTCTAGGATGCATTTTTGAGTTTCTAAATTTCTCTTCAGCTTCAATTTCAAACTGTAACTCAATCTCTCTAGCTTAGTTCACATTGCTACTCACTTTTACTTGTCTCTCATTAAATTCTGTTATACAATTCTGTTCAATGCTACTCAATTTACACACGCTTATCTCATTGTAAGTATTAGTTGTGATGATAGGGTCTTCCATTCTAATATGTTTTAAAGCCGAACCCAGATCACCAATGATAGGCAGTTCCACAAAAGGAAAAGCTACATCTACATTGTTCAGCTCCAGGAAGCCTTGTTCTTGAAGAATCAACGTTAATACACTACATGTGAGTAGATAGGTGAGCGACAACTGACTATACGTTACCCCATCTGTAACAAACATAGATAAATATGTACATACAAAACAATTTGTGACATTCATTATTAATAAATGCTCGGTCAACAGGTTAGTATACATACTCTGTGAATAATCAATAATAAACATTTCATAATTACTTAATCTCTTATCCCTCGAAACATTCATGCCAGCATACAATTAAATTTCAGATCTAGGAAACGCATTTTTGACGAATAAAGGCTAACAAGGATATCTAGCAATTTTACTATCAGGAAAACTACAGAAACTATTTTCAAAGCTAAATAAAAGATCTTTTTAATTTCAACCCTTACTTCTTTCTATAAAATCAAATAAAACAAAAATCAAAAACAAAAATCCAAGATTCTATATGTGATCTGTATGTGATGCATGTATCTTCAAAGACTTCAAAAATAGATACTCCAAAATGTAGTCAGTCTGGGCCCGATTCACAAAGGTAACTTACGTGTAGTAAAGTTACAAGTGTGGAGTCACTGCACAAGGGGCGGAATCTCCGCACTTGATGCAGAATCTCCACACTGCAAAGAGTGAGCTGTGCGGAGATTCCACCCGAGTGCGGAAATTCCGCCAGCAGTGCAGATGCTCCACACTCGTAACTTTACTGCACATAGTTTACCTTTGTGAATCGGACCCTCAGTTCAGACAATGTTCATAAGGAATCAAAACACTAACAGTCTGCTCTACCTAACTATTTTAAAGAACGCAATTAAGTTGTTTAATTGAAAAGCTACTCTAGCTAAGGCATGAGTTCAAACAAAAACATAAATCAAATTATTTCAACAACATTTTGTTTTTATTTTACTGTTATTCAAAGCAGATAAATCAGTGCATAAATCATCTCTTTGCACAATAAAATATGTACAACAAATACAATGGCCCGAATAATGGTGATTCTCATGGACTTCCTTTCATGCAAACCCTTCATACAGTCTCGCATTCAGATAAATCCATTTATACCGTGAAAGCACACTAAACATTCATCACGAATTATACCTAGTAATGATTCAAGATCCCTATACATATGAAATATAGAAGGAATTTTTACTTCATAGAGCAGTCTAGTTGCTAATGTGCGGTTTAAGGATTATAAACACCAATTACAAAGAGATTCCACCTAAGTGCGGAAATTCCGCCAGCAGTACAGATGCTCCACACTCGTAACTTTTCTGCACATAGTTTACCGTTGTGAATCGGACCCTCAGTTCAGACAATGTTCATAAGGAAACCTACTATCTTCGACTGGGTACCTAAAGCAAGGTACTAAATCAACTTCTTTTGAGTGAAAAATTGGACTGTAACTCAAGAAAAATAACTGAAAATAATGTATGAATTTAAAAAGAAATTTAAACTTGAAAATTCAAAATCGTTTCTTCAGCACCCCACCAATATTGAATGTTGACTTCTCCAATCTCATTTCAATGCAGGATCACAGTAGTTCTTCAAAAATAAACCAACAGTCTTTCAAATCAATGTTTTTTTTCTCAGGCTCAATGCTAGTCAGATATGACGACACTGATGAGGCATACTTCTTGTACAGTATTCTCACTCTTGAAGATCTTATGTCCACTATCTGCTCACTCAGTTGTCTCTGAGTGCTCTGTCTATTGTTCTTCTGCCTCTTCTTCATCTGTTTTGGGACTGTGATGTGCTCTTGCTCTCCTTTTCACTTGCCATGTCATCTGTGAAGTTTTTGATTGATCTTATCTAGGGGATCTTGGAACACACACTTTTTCCTGCACTCTTGCTTTTGCTCAGTCTTCTGTTTTGCACTTCTTCTTCTCAATTTGCCTGTCCAGCCCACCCCCAGCTGGATCCACATAGCGAACTCGAGTTTGAAACTGTGAATCAGTGGTTGGTGTCAGCAAGTCTGCATACTTCACAGCAGCATTCGTCACAAGAATAACCCAGGCAGTTCTTTCTCACATGGTTCTTCACCATGGGTTAGTCTCCAGGAACCAGGTCAAGGCACGGTTACCAGTGGCGGCTGGTCCATAGGGGGGCACAAGGGCGGCGACCTCCCATCACCGGCACGCAGGAGGAGAGAAAAGCTACTTTGTGCATTTCCAGCCTCCAGAAATGCAAACAGACGCACTGACAGATTTGTCAGTTCGTTTTGCTTTCATTTTTGTGAAGGTGTCAACGGAAGTGCACAGAGGAGCAACACAGGGCAGGGAGTGCATCAGCTCCATGTATTGCACAGGTGTGACGAGCGCTTTTCATTTCTGGCCTCTTCACACATTCGCAACCCATAGACATGCTGAGCATGCTCTTTGCAGCGCGGCTTGTCTAAGAATTGATGCATGCACGTGCTGTGAGACCATAGAGTCCCAGGCCCTCTCAGGAGTCAGGATGGAGCAGGTGTGAAAAGAGGGTTAACACTCAGCTCTAACCTGATTCCTGATACGGATGCGATCAACATGTTCCTGGCACTGCAATGAAAAGACGGAATGGAGCTATTCACGACGTGCAGAAACACGCAGGTAAGTAAAATACGAAAAGGAATCCTTCAATTAAAAACATTTCCTATAAGTTTACTTCTTACATGACAATTGCGCTTCTGTACACGTTTTATGTAGATATTCTGTACTCATTGTTCTGTCTTTGTTTGCTTTAATTATCAGGGAGTGGAAGTGCTGAATTTGGAAAAAAATATACCATAATGTGTGGCAAAGGAAAGGGGGTTTAAGTCATAAGGGCCAGAGCTTGAAAACCAGAGTCTGACAGTCAATTTACAAATGTATTTCAAAATACATCTGCTGCAATGAAATTGACATCAATCACATATTTGACAGTAAATCTGTTCTAGATTAACTAACTGGTCACAAAGAGGCTGCATTTCAAACTATTTTACAGAGTTAAGACACCTTATGCAGATGTCTCTGTCCGCCCAGCAATTTTGAGGAGATGATGCTGGAAATGATGACTCTAGTGATTAGCACAGCTCTGGGAGAGTTCTTTGTTTTGCCCATTCACAGTTTTGACTCATAAAGTAGTACAGAGGATGAATGTGCCTGCTGCAAGGCACACTGTGTAGCATGCAGATCACAGAATATTTAGCTAGGTAAGTTGTCATCCCATGTGGGAGAAAGTTTGGAGAAATACCAGCTTTTCTTCTAATCAGTTACCCAAGCTCTGTACCAAAGTCACGACTTCTGTCTCTTTTGAGGAAAACAAATAAGTTGCTTTGAGAGAGTCTTTTGAAAGGCATTGGCAAAGTATGACCATTAAAGACACAATTCTAACGCCCACCCAGAGAGATAGGCCTTTAAAATTGCTTTTGCACCTGAGACAATTATTAAAGTTGTAACAAAGACGTCTAGCACAAAATGAATTTAAGTGAAAGGATATTGCCCAAATGACTGCTCTGAGAAATAATACAAATGCAAATCTTGCTTAGGAAAAATGAATACATGGCTCCGCGTTGGTTCCTTATTTGAGAACATTGTCACTAATAACACACAAACGATTTGGTTGCTTAACAACTCCCTTCGTGGGATCCAAGCCTTAAATCTGGCCAACACTGGAATCCACTGAATGGGTGTTACATAAGAAATAATTATATTTGCAACAAATAACAGATATTGTGAGGTATACCAACTCTCTAGTAGTTAATAACCCCTCTGTTTTTTTAATTATTCCCTTCTAACAGATGGGCTTTAGACCCAAATGCAGCACAACTGATAATGTGCAGAGTTTATTCTACTGAATTTTTCAGGCAAAGCATGTTTTGAATGCAAATCTCTATGCATGCTTTAGAGATTACCCAGCACCATTAGATACGTGAAACACAGTCTTCTTTGAGAAAGCTAAGAGTTTAGGACACACCAGTCAATTACTAAGGACTATTAAATATTTATATACAGGCACTTGGGTAAGAGTCAAGTTAGGGAAGGGCAATCACGTTACAAATGTATTGTAACAGCAAAGGGCTTAAGAAGGGTTGTGTATTACCCCTCTTGATGTTTAGTCTTTACACAGTGGATCTTGGTAATGCCCATAGCAATGCGAGAGCCTCCCCCCGCACTTATGTGTAAGAAGGCCATTCAAATCTTAGAATACGCATATGATATTGCTGTCCTAGATAGCACCTAAATTGGTCTTGTACTTTCTTCAGGTGCCATCCATCAATATAATGTTGCTTTGGAAAAATTAATAAAACCAATGTAAATACTTTAGGCACAAAACATAGATCATCTGAGAACTGTTTAATGGGTAATCCGGTGTTATAATCACAAATTATTTTCCCTTCTAGGAGTCCCCCTTTTGAGTTATGTATGCCTCTTATTCAGGTGTATGTTTTAAATATATGCACATGTATTATTATACTTATTCATTGCTACGTGATATTTCAGTCTGCTTGAATATATTCATATTTTTGTACAGCTTGAATTACCATTCAAGTGATTGCTTCTAAACAATGAATAAGGCTTCATGGAAATGTATATCTTGACTTCTCCATTAATGTTTTTACACCAATGAGCACGTTTTCACAGAATGTAAGTAAGTGAAATGTCAGAAAGACTTTACAACTAAATGTTTATCTTCAAAATGTTCAACAATGTTCAGACATAATATATAAATTAGAACCAGGTGTTATGATAGAGAAAGTTTGCACCAGCGACTCAAGACTGAGGGTCATGTGAGCAGCAATATCCGTTCCTTGTTGAATGTTACCAGCCTCACGCACTTTATCTGCTAGCTTGCAGCCACAGAAGACGACAGCTGTGGGTGCTTTTTGCTGACAATTGGTTCTATTGTTCATAAAGGTAGGCTTGTGTAAATCATCTATGAAACTCAAAGTAGATTTTGTTTTTGTGATAAGTTGATCTTAGTTAGCCAAGAGAAAGGTGGGGTTGATAATATTAATGTAATGGAGTTTTATGATACCATCATACTGTTATATCATTTTATATTATCTGACTCCTGACAAGTATCATTGCCACTATCTTGTTAATTTGTATATAGTTATTATTGATATTGTGTGATTTGACTAAGTCCTTAGTGTGAGGAGATCTAGAAACCCCATTTCTGGGCTTTGTTTTGGAAACAAAGCTAGAAAGCATATCTCTGTCAATTTCATATTCCTCTTCTCACAACAACCTGAGTGTTCAGTTAACTAACTCAGGATCTCTCTGTTGTACCTGGCTACTTTGAAAAAAGGGGTGCATCACCAATCTTTAACTAAAACTGATTATACTCAAGGCTTAAAAGCACCTTGGTTGACCAAACCTTAAGGTTATATGGGCTGAGTTGGAGGCTTTTCCAACTAGGGTCGTCTCAGCTCTAGGACTAGAATAGTGTACAGCTTATATAGGAAAACTTTTCACCCGCCTTGCAGTCAAGTCAATATCAAATTCAGTTGGAATTTTGCATCACTAGGTACAATTTGACATACATTACTTATTTTGTAAAATTCTGTTATCGTGTCCCAAGTGCAGATCCAGGTACTTTCTCTTGGCCCCACTTTTATGAGAAAGCTGGAAGTCCTTTACATCAAATATTGGCAACTGTAGCCTATGCCATTATGACAATGATCTTCAAACTATTTAATGCTGCCCCCATGTTGAGAGAAAATCATTTGAGCCCTTAAGAAAGGCAAACATAATTTCTCACATTTAGGCTATAAAATTGTGAAATTATTTAACAAGCAAAATATTGTTCACACATTTTAGGTATGTTCAGATGGCCCTTTTAAAAATGCTGTCAAATACGTGATTGCCAACATTCCATTGGCAACCAGCTATCCCACAGTGTGATCCTTTATCAGAAAAAGGAGTAGGGACTTTGGGGTTTATTTGGAGTCCCAACCCCCATTTTGACACCCCCTGCCAACCAAGACATGAGTGGCAAAAGACGTTAGCGGTGTCCATAACAGATTGGCTCATGGCCACACTGTTTTCTTTCATTAACAACACAGCACTGTTTTTAACATGGTGCTTGTCTCTGTTTCCCAGAGACATGATAAATGTTTCTTCTTGGCCACAGCCTGGCACCCCCCTGAGATCAATCAAAGCCCCCAGGGGGGTCGGCCAACAGTTTGAAGACCTATTCACTATTAGGAGGAATCTCTGTATCATATCTTCTGTTGGTGGTCAATTCTATTGTTAGTATAAAGAAAAAGACAGCTTCTAAGATTCAGAACTGCAGAGACACTATTTACATTTGCTTAAACAATAACACCACAGTTATATACAGCGCAAGTTATTTTTCTACATTTATAATTGGCTATGTAAAAAAGTCACCATGTGTTTTTGGACAATTTTGCTGAAAGCTCTAAAATGGATAAGCCCATCTACACTTTAAAATTTGAACTATTATCATAGATTTTATTGTACTTGATAGATATGAGGTGCATGTTGAAGGTCTTTTTTATGCTGTAATACATATATTTGTTATGATATTATTTGTTGCATTTTCTAATCTCTGTTTTTGCTCCTTGTTATAAGTGACGATTATATCGCGCATTATTTAGTTTTAATCCCACGATATTAATTTATTCTTTATGTCCATTGACCTCAATTTGTTCCATCGTTTATCCTGCCGGCCTTATCACATTGGCTGGGCCAGCTCACCAACAGTAGTGACGTTCAGTATATTTCATCTGGAGCTATGCGAGGATTCCCCCTACTTGCAATTACAAGACACCGTGAATGTTTTACACAGAAATGTGATGGGCATTCCCTTCCTCTTAAACCTTTTGGAAATGGTGCTGAGCAAAGAAAACGTCAGAGAATTGGGTTACCAATATGTTTTGCAATCAGCAATAGAGATGAGCAATCCACCCAATTCACAGGGAGATCTAAGCCACTCATAGGGAGATCTAAGCCACAGTCGTCTTAAGGCTCTGGATTGGTCCTAACAGCCAAAGCATGAGTCAAGTCACTGATAGACTCAACATGTACTCTCACTTGAGATGACGTAAAAAACTGTGCGTTCAGTGGAGGAGAAATACACACACTTTTCTTACATTTATGATCCTACTGCCCGATTATTTGATTTCACTTTAGATTTGAGTGGAACCCAACCTTGTTGCTAATATATATGTATATTACCTACTGGCAGTTGCCAGTAGGTAGTTATAGTTAGGACCTATTTTCCATAGGAAATCCGCAACATTCTATTTGGAATAACGTTGGCGTCGATTGATGAATCTTCGCGAAATTTTCCAAACTTTTGGCCAGCTCGGGTCCGCTCCTATCCTGAAAATTTCACGGTGATTCGTCAAGCGGGGGCCGAGAAAAAAGGGGGGTCCCATGCATTTTCCCATAGGACCTGTTGACGCAGCTACAGCCCAAAGTGCTGAACGGAATTACACCAAATTTGGCAAAGAGGTAGTCCTCAGATCAGACTCATGCCTTTTGCATAGATGGTGTAAATCCGTTCAGTAGTTCCTGAGAAAATCAAAAGTAAAATCACATATATATCTGGGCGGAGCCTAACCACACATCTCATCGTGAGATCTGATTGGCTGTCAGCACTTCATCCAAGAAGTGTTGGCAGCCATCTTGGGACCAATATACATGATAGCACCTCATTAAAAAGCATTGCAGTTAATAGAAGGTTTTAAGATTTTAGTTACATTATAACTCATTTGTTGATAGTACCATACTCATTTTAGGAATTGTGGTGTGTTCTAAGGTGATTTTACTCTGTGAAAAAGCCTTCTGCTGTGATATCATGAATCATGTTTGAGAGATAACTATTTTCTCATGCTTTTCCCACAGAGGTTTGGAAGGTGATCTATAAGCTAAACTGAGAGCATATTTTCTGTAAATTCACATTATCTTTCTCAGTCATGTGAGAATGAAGTCTGACATTCTCAGTAAAACATGTACATCCAACAAGGGCAGAGACTGTCAGTTGATTCCTTTGTGTTCTACTGCAGCTTCCCAGAGTGTTCTAAAGAACAACTAGAGCGCTAACAGTCTTACTTACGACAAAAGTATGGCACACCTGAAGCCATCTTGATTGGAATAAACTGGTAAAACTTAAAACATTTAATTTAAAAAGGAACACAATGAGGGGGTTCATTTTGCCATAGAAATTATGATTAGTGCTGAAGAAAGAAAAATGAGGGCACCTTTTGAGTGACTTCTCAAATCCTCTTCTATTTCATTAAAAAAATTCTGATATGCAGACTGAAACATGCACTTTTAATACGAGTAGCAGACTTCCGTGGTGAGCATTAGCTTTACTACAGTGATCTAATAAGCAACTAGAGTGCTAACATTCAGAATTTATGGCAAATGTGTGACACATCTGAATGCCTTCTTGATGGAATCAAAGTAAAAAACTGAAAGTATTTCCTACTGAGGAGACTGTAGTAAATGAGGAAATTAGGAAACATCATAACAAATAAGTCTCCCAAAATGGCCAGCAGAGACAAAAGAGCCCAAATGTAGCCCAAATATCACCCAGATGTAGCCCAAGTTTATCCCAATGACAGAATGTGCCAGAGTGTTCTAACGAACAACTAGAGCGCTAACAGTCTTACTTATGACAAAAGTATGGCACACCTGAAGCCATCTTGATTGGAATAAAGTGGTAACACTTAAAACATTTAATTTACAAAGGAACACAATGAGGGGGTTCATTTTGCCATAGAAATTATGATTAGTGCGGCAGAAAGAAAAATTAGGGCTCATTTTGACTTCTCAAATCCTCTTCTATTTCATAAAAAAATTCTGACATGCAGACTGAAACATGCACTTTGAATACCAGCAGCAGACGTCCCTGGTGAGCAGTAGCTTTACTACAGTGATCTAATGAGCAACTAGAGTGCTAACATTCAGAATTTATGGCAAATGTGTGACACATCTGACTGCCTTCTTGATGGAACCAAAGTAAAACACTGAAAGTATTTCCTATTGAGGAGACTGCAGTAAATGAGGAAATTGTGAAACTTCATAACAAATAAATCTCCCAAGATGGCCACCAGAGACAAAAGAGCCCAAATATCACCCAGATGTAGCCCAAGTATAGCCCAAAGACAGAATGTCCCAGAGTGTTCTAACGAACAACTAGAGCGCTAACAGTCTTACTTATGACAAAAGTATGGCACACCTGAAGCCATCTTGATTGGAATAAAGTGGTAACACTTAAAACATTTAATTTACAAAGGAACAAAATGAGGGGGTTCATTTTGCCATAGAAATTATGATTAGTTCTGCAGAAAGAAAAATTAGGGCACATTTTGACTTCTCAAATCCTCTTCTATTTCATAAAAAAATTCTGACATGCAGACTGAAACATGCACTTTTAATACCAGCAGCAGACTTCCCTGGTGAGCAGTAGTTTTACTACAGTGATCTAATGAGCAACTAGAGTGCTAACATTCAGAATTTATGGCAAATGTGTGACACATCTGAATGCCTTCTTGATGGAACCAAAATAAAAAACTGAAAGTATTCCCACTGAGGAGACTGCAGTAAATGAGGAAATTAGGAAACTTCATAACAAATAAATCTCCCAAGATGGCCACCAGAGACAAAAGAGCCCAAATGCAGCACACATATCACCCAGATGATGCCCACATGTAGCCCAATGACAGAAGTGTGCAAAATACTTATTTTTTGTGTATTTGCAGTTTTATATAGTGCAGACTTGTCAGGTATTGGAGTGCTTTACATGAGCATTGGTTACATCACACAAGATCAAATTTATTTTGGTTGTAGACATGGGGAGATTAAGTGATTTGACCAGAATCACAGAATGTTGATCTGAAGCAGAAACTCCAACCTGGTTCCCCAGTTGCAAAGTCTGCAGCTCTGGAAGTAACACCACATCCTCTCCCCTAGGTGCAACATTTAATCAAGTGGTCAACTGGATAAAAAAACATAAAGATTACAAATAATTAAAAAGTTCTTTGTCGCTATTTGAAAACTCAGAAAATATGTCCTCATTTTAGTTTTTTAGAGCACTAACCATAATTTTGATGCAAATAAGACCCTCTCATATATGTAATTTCTAAAGGAAATACTCTAGGTATTACAGTTTTGATTACATAAAGATGATGTCAGGCGTTCCACACTTTTGTAATAAATATAGAATGTTAGCAATCTAGTTGTTCATTGGGATACTGTTGAGAGGCAGAGGCCAGGGGCACGGACTCTGAAAATTGAAGGCAGGTAGGAGAGTGCAGATGCAACAATTTGACCACACTGGGCAGGCAGGAAGGGCAGTGGCAGCACAACAGACTATGGAGGGCAGTGGAAAGGGGGGCAGGGGCAACAAACCAACAATACAGGACTGGCAAGAGAGGCTGTGGCAATATAATAGACCATTGTGGGCAGAAGGAAGAGGCAGTGGTAATACAACCATACATGCCAACAGACCCGTTTCAGCCAGGAAACGTCCAATGTTTTTAAGCTCAAATGGGCTTTATTTGATCTGTCTCCTATCTACAATCTCCTCTTTTTCAATGTAATTCAAAGGGGAAAATCAATACCCCATTTTTTTTTCAAAATCTCCCTCTTACCAAGTTCAAAATGTTCGCAAGTATGGTACATTGGATCATGGTAGGCAGGAGGAATTGGGGTAGGGACATGGACTCGGATAACAGAGGACAGGAGGGACATGGAGAGGTGCACTAAACTGACCCTACAGGGCAGGCATCAGGGTTTGCAGCAGCACAATACACCACACAGTGCATGCGGGATGGGAGTGCAGCACAACAATCTATAGAAAGCAATAGGGAAGGGACAGGACCATGCACATGGACAACAGAGAACAGAGGGGAAAGAGGCAATGGTAGCTAGCTGACCATAATGGACAGACAGGAGAGAAAGCTGCACCATAACAGACCATAAAGGGCAGGAGGGACGGATCAGGGGCATTGCAATGGAACAGACAAGCCAGGAGAGAGGGTCTGCACATGGAAACAGAGGGCTGGGGGCAAGGGGGCAGGGCAGGAGCAGCAAGATGACCGTGGAGGTCAGGCAGAATGGGCACTAGAAACAAGACACATCATGGAGAGCAACAATGAGACTATGATGGCATATACACAGACCTTGGAGGGAAGGTGGGAGGGGGTCAGGGGCAGCTAGCTGACCACACAGGGAAGGTGGGAGGGGCCATGGCAGCACAGAAGACCATGCATGGCAAGCGGGGGGGTTAGTGGCAGCACAATGGCTATGATGGGCAATAAGGAGGGTGCAGGGGCATGCACAAAGGACCATGGAGGATAGAAGGGAGGGTCAGGACCTGGGCACAGACAAGAGAGTTCAGGCGAAGGGGCCTCACAACAGACCGCGCGGGGCAGGCAGGAGGAGCAGTTGCAGCGCAACAGACCAGGGAGGGCAGAAGGGTGTGGCAGTAAAATAGACCATGGAGGACAGGAGGAAGGGGATAGGGGCATGGCATGTGGACAGGCAGGGTGGAGGTGGCAGGGACAGGTTACAGTCATCTGACAATGCTAGGCAGGGGGGAGGGGAGTGGCAGCTCAACAGAACACTCAGATTAGATAGGAGTGGCAGGTCCATGGAACATGGTGGGCAAAAAGGATGGAGCAGGGGCATGCACAAAGACATCAGAGGGCAGGGGGATGGAGAATAGGGGCAGCAAGCTAAGCACAGAGGCTAAGCAGGAGGTCAATGATGGGCCATAGAATTGGGCAATGGAGGGCAGGAGGAGTGGACTGGTACATCATGCTAAATGGAGGGCAGTGGCAGCACATCAGACCATGCATGGCAGGAGGGAGGAGGCTAGTCCATGGATTCAGACAACAGAGGATATGGAGGAGGTGGATGGGGCAGCAAGCTAACTGTTCAGAGAAGGTGGGTATTAGGAACTTTATTGTTTTTAAAATGTGTGTCTGTGCGAACTACTTAAAATATGAACAAGTATGCAGCATAATCTCAAGAGGACGTTTGTGACTGTGACTCTGGGCTCACTTGGCAGAAACACCCCCTGACCCTCCACTCCGCATCGCAAAATGTAATGCCCGTGAAAAGGGTAGGTGGACGCAGTGTTATATAGAACATAGTCCTGAGAGCACGATTGAAAATGAAAACTAGATATAGTATATGGTATAAACTATGCACCAAAAAGTGAGATATAAGATGAACCGGGGCGTGAAATATAATATGCAATACATTGTGCGCAATGACAGATTCATTGGAGAGCGCGAGATAGCACAGGCACTAGCGCGTGCTATGCGATATGCGCCTTGGAGTGTAATATGCACAGGGCAGTGTTGTGTAACCTAACTAGTCTCTAAAGTTGTAATATAAAATATGTGCTGGGGAGTGTAACGTTGCATATGCACTGTGACAAAGATATGGATCCCAGATTGTAATATGTATGGCATAGCGCTGTGCGTTATAACATAGGCATCGAGGAAGGCACGTTAGATGGGGCAATATAACCCGTGCGACGGCAAGTGTGGCATGACATATTCACAGGGTGGTGTTACAGTGCACATGGGCTAGCGAGTGTCATAGCATACGCACTAGCTGGTGGAATACAACACAGAGGTGTGAGGCACTCGGCGGGCACTGGTGGGTGTAACAAAGCATTGGGCTCAGCCAGGGGCACGCTGTGACTCTCAAGTGAGGTTCGTCTCCTTTCCAGAGAGTATAATAAAATGTATTACACATCCGGCGGTGGATGTGTGTTTTATTAACCGTGAGGGGGGTTTCTTGCATAGTTTGGTCGACTTTTTGTCGAATCCCCTTTGAATGGCTTGGTGTGCGCGTATATTAAATGTACCCGTCAATAGCTACCCATGTTTGTATAAATAAACGACAAGGGTGTCTACTTGGAGAGCACCCACAGGCGGGGGCGCCAGGATTAGGCACGGTAGGGCGTCAGACACGTCAGAGCTTCACTAGCGGTGTAAATACATTCCATGTGGATTCATTCTATGTATAGTGGCCTTTTAATGAATATCACGGAAATCGTCATGGTGATAGGTACATACGGTTTGTCTAGCATGTCCTAGGTTTTTCTATGAATATATATTTTTTAAAAATAATAAAAAACAAAGGCCGGCCCCGGGGGATGGGGTCCCCGGGGCCATAAGTGGCCTGAGGAGGGGGGCATCGCAGCCCCCTCCTAAAGAATAAAAAAAAAAAAAGGCCATGACCCGGGGGTTGGGGTCCCCGGGGCCGATTAAGGCCTTGGGAGGTCCAAATTTATTTTTTTCAACAAAAAAATTAGGGTGCAGGCCCTGGGGGATGGGGTCCCCAGGGCCAGTAAATTAGAAAAAGAAGGGGGGGCCACACAGCCCTCCTTCTTAAAAAAATAAAATAAATAAAAGACCGGCATCGCACCGAAGGCCACTCTGCAAACGCGCCCCCTGGCCAGTTGTAAGTTGGGGAATTAATTCCCCTTCAATACTGAGGGTCCCTGAGGGCCAACTAGCCCAACAGGTATCTCCAGTATGCGCCAGGGAGCTGCGTTGCAGACAGGTCTTCTGAGGCCATGCCCCTTTTTACACCTCTATGCAACACAGCTCTGTGGCGCTTACTGGAGGTACCTAGTGGGCTAGTTTGACCCTAGGGACCCTTAGGATTCAAGGGGACTTAATCTCTCAACTTAGAACGCCCACAGGGTGCGTTTACACAGTGGTGAAGGGAGAGGACGGGGCCTGAGGTGACGTGTGCAAACACGCCCTGTGGCGCGTTTTAAGTTGGGGAAATAATTCCCTTTCAATCCTGAGGGACCCTGGGGGCCAACTAGCCCACCAGGTGCTTCCAGGAAGCGCCACTGCTCTGTGTTGCAGAGCGGTGGTGCAGGCTGTGCCCCTTTTTACACCTCTCTGCAATGGCGCTTACTGGACGTACCTAATGGGCTATTTTGCCCCTAGGGATCCTCAGGATTCAAGGGGACTTAATCTCCCAACTTAAAAAACGGCCACAGGGCGTGTTTACACAGTGGGGAAGGGAGGGGACGGGGCCTGAGGTGACGCGTGCAAACACGCACTATGGCGCGTTTTAAGTTGGGGAAATAATTCCCCTTCAATCCTGAGGGCCCCTGGGGGCTAACTAGCCCACCAGGTGCTTCCAGTAAGCGCCACTGAGCTGCGTTGCAGAGAGGTGGTCCAGGCTGTGCCACTTTTTACACCTCTCTGCAACGCAGCTCTGTGGCGCTTACTGGAGGTACCTAGTGGGCTAGTTGGACCCTAGGGACCCTCAGGATTCAAATGAACTTAATCTCCCAGCTAAAAACGGCCACAAGGCGTGTTTACACAGTGGTGAAGGGAGGGGACGGGGCCTGAGTTAACGTGTGCAAACAAGCCCTGTGGCGTGTTTTAAGTTGGGGAAATAATTCCCCTTCAATCCTGAGGGACCCTGGGGGCCAACTAGCCCACCAGGTGCTTTCAGTAAGCGCCACTGCGCTGCGTTGCAGAGAGGTGGTCTAGGCCATGCCCCTTTTCACATCTCTCTGCAACGCAGCTCTGTGGCACTTACTGGAGGCACCTAGTGGTCTAGTTGGACCCTAGGGACCCTCAGGATTCAAGGGGACTTAATCTCCCAACTTAAAACGGCCACAGGGCGTGTTTACACAGTGGGGAAGTGAGGGGACGGGGCCTGAGGTGACGTGTGCAAACACGTACTGTGGCGCGTTTTAAGAGGTAGTTTTAATCCCCTGCCCTATTATATACTAGGGGCTTACAGAGGAGGTCATGCTGATCACAGGGGGACCCCAACGCATAGTGTTCCCTAGTGTATGTAGGTGTTTTCACTGTATTCTGAGTGTCTTTTAACATAGCACTGGCTCTAGGACTGGTTAGTCAGACTCAGTTACCACCATTATCCGTCTGAAAAAGTTGAGGGTACAGGATGATTTTGCAACAAGGTTTCTTTCTGCTCTTCTGTTTGTTCTTTCTGCATGTTATCCTTCTTCCTGCACTTTTCTTCGTCTTTGAGGACTTCTGTTGCTTCTTTCTGCATTTCTTTTTTTTCTTTCTGTGCGTTATTTCTTCTTTCTTCACATGTCCTATTTCTGTAGGCATAGTTAGAAATTAGCATTTAAAAAACCTTTGAAATTCACTGAAAAAACCATAGGTTTCAGGCACGTTATAGTTAGGAATTAGCATTTAAAAAACCTTAGAAATTCACTGAAAAAACCATAGGTTTCAGGGGCGTTATAGTTAGTTGGACTTTTCACTCGTACAAAACCATTGAAATTCCCCCGTTATAGTTAGTTCAGCTAACTATAACTCGCGCGCCCGCAATGCACTGCTGATGACGTCACATATTACATCACTCATGACATGGTCAGTGACATCACTCATGACATCACTGATGACATCTCAAATGACATCACTGATGACATCATCCTTGTGATAGAGTGGCAGACCTCCTCTCCCCCTAATATAACCTTTGATACACACATTCAAAAATAGAAACTAAAATTTTCAAAACAATGGACATACCAATATCAGTTTCAACAACCTATTCAGTAATTCTAAGATCCACATACACATCCACTCATTCACCAACAGTCCTATACAGTCACTCATACATGTACTCACTCATCATATGCACTCATACACCTATACATCCTGTTACACAATGCCACTCATCCATAGAGTTACTCACACACATAGTCACTCATGCTAATAAAGAATCAAACATCCATTTACTTGCATATACAGTTATACACACACCACCACACTTACTTCTACAGAAACTTACACATACTTAGTCTTTTAAACAATCACTTATAGAAACACATACTTATTCATACAGGAACTCTTTCAATCTCTCACTCTCACATATACTCACTTATATACACCAATAGTCACATATACTAGTTTAAAACATAAGTAGTTACTCATAAAGACACTATTGAGACAGTCATTCACTCACTAACACACCCATGCACACACTCATCCACTCATACAGTCCTGCACACATGCTGTCTTCAACACATACAAACAGTGAGTCACTCATTCATGCACCTATGCACTACGTAATACCCCCACCGAACCATACAGACACTCAGACACTCATACTGATACTCAAAAAACCAACTAATAATCTATATAGACACTCATGTAGCTACTCACCAACCCATGCAGCCACTTATACACAAAGCGAGAGACTGATACAGATATTTACATATTTAAACATTACTCACTAAGCCATGTATTCACTAAGATACACTTAATCAGTCAGTTATACAATCAATTTTTCAAAAACAAATCATCCATTTAGACACTTATATACCCATTTATTCTTCCATCGACCTTGAGATATACATATATAAAACATTTGTAATTTTCAGAAAAACACACATTCACAGGATGATGTCATCAGTGATGTCATCAGTGATGTCATTTGAGATGTCATCAGTGATGTCATGAGTGATGTCACTGACCATGTCATGAGTGATGTAATATGTGACGTCATCAGCAGTGCATTCAGGGCGCGCAAGTTATAGTTAGCTGAACTAACTATAACGAGGGAATTTCAATGGTTTTGTACGAGTGAAAAGTCCAGCTAACTATAACGCCCCTGAAACCTATGGTTTTTTCAGTGAATATATATATATATACATATATATATATATATATATTCCAATAAACTGAGACATTGACAGAAATAGAGTAAAATAATCAGGCAAACAAAAGGTTAAAAGAGGTCAAGAGAAAAAGAAGGCATGTGGTTTTTAAAGGATGTTCTCCAAAGTAACAGCCGTCATCGATCAATCGAAAGCTGGTTTTCTCTGATATGGCGTGAACTAAGGACCACCAAGTTGGGTATGTAAGGAAGTGTCAGAAACTTAATAATGTGTCGCTAACTGATGTAATCATCTGAGAAATGTCAAACCCTAGAATTTGCACCTTCGAATTGGACTTGTTTGCAATATCGCGCGCTATCAGTCTTATTCCAAAATCAATACTTCATTTTCTCAAACAGAACACAACCTTCAGAAAGTCCGAAATGTGTTGCCAGTGAGTTTTCTTCGTAGCAATGCTGCGGCCACATGGAATAATACCATGAAAAATGCAACTCCAACCACTTAGATGCTTTCAAATGACCACTATGACGTTGGACATTGTCTAACAAGCATGTAGGTATATGAAAATGCATGTGCGTTCATGCTGTAGGAAAAATGCTGCATTTTTTATAGGACTAATAAACAACCCTCAAGTGAACCTTTTTGACCATCCCACTTCCGGAGTAGTCAGTCTACATGGTTGTCCATATTTTCTAGGGCCAAAGTGCTATTTCTAAACAGGGATACGACATATCCAAGTTCCAAAACCATATTTGACTGTTGCGCCCAAAACAGGCTTTCCACAGGACTTGCCCGAACAAAAGTGCTGATTTGCTCAGTTTCCAGTCACTTTACACTACTTTGTTTTGGCACTTTATTGATCGCAGGGAAACAGGCTAGCCTTGTGCTTCAGTGCGTGACGTGACAGTACACCAGCAAATGGAATTTTCTTAATTGATATTGACAATAATTGATGTGTAATAGCAATGTATGCATTTCAGCATCCAGGTGTACATGTTAACAACATCTTCTTGAGGCCTCGTCCCTCATTGGGCCTATTAGGGCCTTAGAAGGGTATAGGGTAAAGGACAAAACGAAACCCTATCAGTTTCCCTGCCTTTCGGAATAACTCGATCCTTCTCCTTACCCGCCTTCAGCACTGGTTTATTAAAGGCATACAGAGAACTGGTAGCAAGGGGGACATCTCTAATTATGGCGGATAGCCCTACGCTGGTGGGGGAGGGAGAAGGCAGTGCTTCCACCAAAAGATGGGCTTCCCAGCCACCCGGCCAACGAGCTGCTGAGCTCACACAATATAAACAGAATTCAGGACAAGGGCTGGGGTACGGTAATCTTGAGTGCCTCTAAGGTTATTTATATGGAGTCCAAACAAGGCAGAAGGGTAAGGCAGGACTAACATCTTGTCATGTTCCTCAAAAGTATTGGTGGCATTATGCTCCAAAAGGACAATGCAACCTTTTAAGCTAAAATAAAAATGAGCACACATAAATAAATCATGTTTAACAAATAAAATCATAATCAGTAATCCATAATCCAGACACAGGGTCCCTTTACCCTATCCCATCCCTCCACCGCGCTAGTGGCTCCCAAATTCTTAGACCCCGAGCTCGCCCTACTCTTCCCTTTCTTGCATATATAGGTTTCTCCAAATTAAATGTAGCAATTTATTTATGTGTACGACATTTTGTTTAAAAAGTTTTGTGGAGTTAACAATTAACTGATTTCATGAAATGTGCATTATGAAAAGTATAATAAAAAATATATAAAAAAAAAAAAAATGAGCAGTTGTCTCCCACCCCTCCCACTGAGTTATCATCATGAAGGGAAGGGTGGTGGGAGTCAGACAAACCTGTGAGGGATTCTCTCATCGACAGGTGACATGCAGAGCCCTAGCTTGAACCCTGACATTAGTTCACACTAAAGCATTGCATTTGACACTAGACTAATATTAGGCATGAGCTATTTGCCGACAAATAATACGAGTAAGAATGAACTGCATTGATCATCAGTATGTCAAGGAACAAAATGAGTGAACTCTTTATATACTCTCATATTTCATCACTAATCCCTAATCAATTAGTTTGATTCCTATCTGTGATAACTCTAGCTGAATGACCACATGGTTTGTATTAGAAAATCAATGGCGAGTCATGCATTACCCCATAAAATTTAAGCCATAAGGCCCAAAATACGAAATGTAGCTTTCGGCATTCCTCCAGCAATCGGTCCATCTGCTTTGCCCACTGCAATGTCTGGTGTCTTTTATGCCTTTTCTATACATGGGGGCAGATTTATGTTTCCTGGCGCATCCCTGCGAATCAGCAAGGATGCGCCAGGAAAGATGCGTCACGCAAGTTTACCCTTGCGCCACACATGATGCGCCGCATTTACAATGTGGCGCATCATGGCGCAGGAATAAACAGATGCGTGACGCATCCGATGGCTTTAGGTTGGCGCAGTGCTTCAGTTGCGTCGCAAGTGCGACGCAACTCCAGCACTGCGCCAAACTACCCTATCCCTAACATGGTGCGTCAAGCCTTACGCCTGCTTCAAGCAGGCGCAGGGTTTCGGCGCATCAGCGTTGGGAAAGTGACTCAGTCAAATCTTATAGATTTGACTGAGTCACTTTTCAGGGGCGTTCCTGCGACGGAACGCCCCCCCCTCTGTCGACATGCCCACGTGAAACCTGACGCAGGTTTTACGTGGCGCAGGGCTTTACATCGTGACGCATCTCCATAGATGCGTCACGATGTAAATATGGCGCAACGTGGCGCAGGGTTTACACCGCCGCTGCGTCACAAAAGTGACGCAACGGCGGCGTAAAAGTGGCGCATCTCCGATATAGATCTGCCCCATGGTATCCTATGGAGCGAGGGGGGGTGGGTTGATCCTGCTCGACCTGTCCCAGTCATATGATGATCAGTGCTTTCTTTCGTTTTCAGGAAATAAACTGAAGCTAGCCCTATTGTATTTGGTCAAATTCTCTCATAAAAAACTGAGCAATGCCATTGATAGGTGCTGAGCTTCCAGGAGACCCAACCACTGCAGAGAAAGTAAAAACATTCTCTGGTTTATTAATACGAGCCACAAAAAGCAGAAATGTGTAGCAAATGACCACATATAATTTTTGAAGCTGAGAGTCCAGTGTTTTGCAAGACCCCACTGTACGACAAATGGGTATATAGTTCTGTTACAAAAGGCATGGCAAGATGGAAAATAGAGATTTTGGAATGGGGTTTGAAGTTTAAGTCTGTTTATGTTGGAGACACAATAAATATCATGGGGCATATTTACAATAACTGGCGCATCCCTGCATATCAGCAGGGATGCGCCAGTTATTGTGCGCCACAGCTCCGCCACCATGGATGCGCCGCATTTACAATGCGGCGCACCATGGGGCAAAAACGGCACAGATGCGTGACGCATCTGTGCCGTAAAAGTGGAGCATTGCTGGAGTTGCGTCGCAAGCGCGACGCAACTCCAGCAAAGGTCTGGGGGCCCCTTTCTTGTGAATGCTGCGTCAATCCTTACGCCTGCTTCAGGCAGGCGCAGGGTTTTCACACAGCATGGGCCTAAAAGTGACTGAGTGAAATCTTGTAGATTTCACTCAGCCACTTTTAGGAGGCGATCCTGCGACAGAACGCCCCCCCCCCTGCGCAGGAACGCCTACTTCTGGCGCAGGGCTTTACAACGTGACGCATCTCCCAGATGCATCACGTTGTAAGTACCCCGCACCATGGCGGAGGATTTGCGCTGCCGCTGCGTCACAAAAGTGACGCAACGGCGGCGTAAATGAGGCGCAAGGGGCTTGTAAATCTGCCCCCATGTGTGTAGTATTTATGCCTGCTTTAAATGCAGTAAAACGTAATAAAAGGGATTGAAACGAAAATAAGGAGGGGTTGTATAGTGAGCTGAATTAGAGGTGTGTTAAAAGTGGCTTTTGTAGAGAGGGAGGAAGCAATTAAATTCTAGAAAACGCTTACTGCCTAGGCGCTCCCCCTCAACTCCTGCCTTAGCTAAATTGCATTGGCTCCCGTTGAAGGAACGAGTTTCTTTCAAATCTTTATACTCTTACCATAGAAATCTTAATGGCAAAGGTTCTGGCTACTTGAAGAATATGATTTCAGCCTACTCGCCCCAAAAATCTCTCAGGTCAGCCAATGCTCAGCTTGCACTCATTCCTAGAATTAAAAAATCACGCATCGGAAATGCTCATTCAGCTTTTCAACCGCTAGACTGTGGAACTTATTACCCCATCACTTACACAGGAGAAGTCAGAGTTCTCTTTTCGAAAAAAAAAAGCTGCAAACTTGGCTTTTTAGATCCATCTAGTCCAGTGGCTAGTGTTTATATATGATAGGACAGGAAACCCTAGCACTGGGACGCATCTATGGACGTAACTGTGCGCTCTATCGAACACCTTATTATTTATTATTACTTGTATGATTTAGGTCTTTTTTTCTGCCATGTTTGCTGATAGGTTGCCCACATTTCTTTCAGTCTCAGCGTTTGGTAAGCAAAATGGCCTGAATACAGTCATATAACCTTCTCACACTATCTGGTTTGCCATAAAATGTGTTCAGCCCACATCACTTCAAATTTCAGCACATCTCAGCAGTCTGTGGCCTCGCATCTGCAGGACACACAATAAAGATTGACAGAACCCAAACTTCCTGAGCAAGGAAAAAAACATCAATGACTGAAGATCAGGGCTTCCTGACCGCTGCTCTGATCCACATCTGATCTTCTTCTAGCTGTTGCACCCTTTGATGTGCCAGCATGCCCACAGGAACACCAAACTTCACTTGGCATCAGCTGTGCATACGGCAGATGTAAGCATGCATGCACATTCATGTTGGTCCACTTCTGCTGCTCGCTGCTTGTCAACTGTCTGATTCAGGTGTCACAAAATACATCTCAGAAAAAGCATGTTGGCAAGCGAAGGAGGGTGATTCCTACATCTTGACCTGCTAGGCTTTTTTTACGGTGAACCACCAGGTGTTGCTGGGCAAAAGCAAAGGATGGGTAGCCATCTTGTTTCTCTTATATCTCTGTCATCTACCATGTTAGTACCACTTGCTTCAATCTGATTAAGCACTTTGACACTTTATATCTTTTTTCCTATTTAAGATACTAACCTATGTAGTAACTCTGCCAATTGGTGTGCAATTATAACTTAACCTGCCAAGACATCTTAGTACTTTCACACAGGTTCTATTCCATTTTTCACTGAGGTACTCTCCTACTTGCATTTCTGAAATGTTATACTTTCTTGTTTTTCTTTTTCTCAGCCAGCACAGATGTTCATTTGGTTCTGGATCAGACCACTTCTGGGTAGTTAAGTGTTTTTTTTTAATTGTATGGTTCTTCAGAGGGTCTTCTTTTTCTACTATTCTTTACCAGCTTCTTGCACCCATCGCTGAGGGTATCTGAAGGTACTTTGTGAATGACACTAACCTGACTGTGTGCAGTAAGACTACAATACGCATGCCTGCTGTTTCTCAAGTCACACATTACTGTCTGAGTGAAGTATAGCTCTGGATAAAAGCCACTTGTCCTGCTCAGAATTTGGCAAATACAGAGTGTGTGTTGGTAAGGAAAGCTTCCTTTTCCTTGCCATGGCCCGTGATGATGAGCACTCATCCTCCACCAGTCAACCAGGTTAGAACTGCAGGCATAAAAATGGAAATCAGCTTAAGGAAAGATTCAAAGTTAGAGACCAAAGTCATCAGCCTGTTTCTTAGGTGCTTGAAAATGACATAAATTACCTCATTAGCTCACATCTGTTCTCTGTACCACCCTGGAGATTTAACAACACCATACATAGATGACAACAGTGATTTTCCTATCCTCTGCTTCTCACAAACTGTAATTGAAGCTCAGATAAAGAAAACCAGAGGAAATGGGTCCTCGGGCCCAAACCGAATACCAGCATCGATCTACAAGCTTGATCCAGGGCTGTGGGGCAAACAACTCCTCCAGCTGTTTAACTTCTGTCTTCAGGAAAGCAACACACCTGAGTCTGAGTCTTGCCACAGGTCCAATCTCCATTCCAGTTATAAAGAAGGCCCCTACTTGAACCCAGACTGTTACTGAATGACCGAGCTACAGGACATCGATCAAAAAATACAATTTGCTGGTATCCTGTTACAAGAACTAGAATGTTGGGTGGAAGAAGCTAGATTGATCCAACAAAACCAAACAAGCTTTCGCCCCAAGTCATGCAAGACCCACAATCTTGTGGCTCTCTTCATCCTCATGGAGAAATGCACTCAGAAAAAACTGTTGTTACACAAGCTTCACCGATTTTTCAAGAGCTTTTGACCACATGGACAGGAATTTGTTGTGGCACAAACTGGCATTGTGGAACATCCCGGCAAATCTCTTGTGCTGTGCAGCTTTTGGACTCTGAAACCTGGGCAAAGGTGATCCTCGGCGCGAACAAGGCCTTTCCCCAGCAATAAGAACTGGGCGAGGTCTAAAACAAGGGTGTGTCTTTGCCCATTTTTGTTCGATCTGTTTATTTTAGACCCGAGCAAACTACCAGATGAGGCGCATTCTTATCCCACAAAACTGGGAAAACAACTGCTGACGTTGCTGCAATATGCAGATGACATAGTATTGATGAACTTAACTCCAATTGATCTGCAAATACGCTGGCCATTAACTGTACACAGAACCGCACAAAAGTGAACCTAGAAAAAACAAAATATTAATTTTTGGAGGCCGCTACAACAAGAAGGGAATATAGCACCTGGGAGGCAATTTGGTGGAAAAAAGTTCTATTTACAAATACTTAGGGGTATGACTCCACAAATGCCATTCCCCCAGACTCCACTTAACTTAAATGCATTAAGCCTTGCTTGGCTTCACTCATCACCGCTTTTCCAAAAATATTTAATGAGATCTCTGTACCAACTTGGAAACCAGTCCTGACGGCAATTAAAGCTAAGCTGATCCCAATGTTAGCCTAAGGGTCAGAAGCCTTCCCAGGAAAGCTAAGCCTATTTCTGAACAGCTCACAATGCAAGGCTTTCCGCCTCACGTTTCATCTTCTGCAGTATACCTCAACTGCACAGATCTGCCTAGAGTTCGGATTGAAAGACCAAGGGCTAGCACAGCAAGGCGTCATTTTATAGTACCTGTCATCATTAAGAGAGGCCATGCTGGAGACATTAAGATCTCTTATCTGGCAAGAGATTCAAGAAGGCAGTAAAACGAAGCAAGGCCCTAGAGGTGTTGAACACACAGCATCTCTGGGAAGTAAACCTATCCCATAACTCTTTTAAGTCGTTATAAATAAACAAATACAATTACTGTAGTGGATCAAAGACAGGGAATCCTTAAAAAAACGTAAGCACTCATGGACATGCGTGAACTAATACATACCACAAAACCCACAGAGCTAATTATTTGAAATGATTGAAGGCTTCCACAAACTCAAGTTTTTAGCTCAGAGGTTTGGCCTTTCACCAACCAGTGATGCATTGCCTCTATGGGCCACATAGCCAACCTCAACATCATGCAGGGCAAGAAGAAACCATTTTGCACATATTGGGCATTTACCCAACTTTACAAACTGAACATAAAAAGCTATTATGCAACAGCTTCAATTCTTATGGAATCAGTAGGTGGTCATGCACTTATTTTTTGCCTACATGGCATGAGTGCCCAAGTAATAGTCTGTTTTGCAAAGTTCACCGCCACCACTGAGAATTTGCTCAAACTGGGATCTAAAACATCCCAACACACATGAGCGTTCACAAAATGCACAACATCTTGACTACATCTGAGTGCACTTTACGACTGAACCAAGACCCACAGCCAGGCTTCTCGACGCATGCCCTGTTGCACCTTTCAAACAATTAGCACTTTAATTGTGTGGCATTGTCCCACCATTATCGGATAACTGCTGCAACAGTTTAAGGCAGCGGTGACCACTACCAAACAAGCAACCAGATAGCAGAACAGTTACCATGCATTTCAATGGAGTGCACTTCTAGACATCCTAACCACACCTGAGTTCGCTTTATGACTGATCCAATCACTCATAGCCGAGCCCTTGACAAACTCCCTGTTGCACTTTTCATGCATCTTGCACTTTAGTTGTGTGTCATTGCACCCTTATCGATTAACTGCTGCAACAGCTCAATGGTAGGGGTGCCCACTACCCCAAGAAACAATCAATCGGCAGAGCAATTTCCATGCATCGCTTTTTTCGAGTGCACTTTTAGACTTCAACTAAGAGCCACAGCCCACAGCCGGGCTTTTCTACGCATGCCCTGTTGCATTTTTACGCATACCCTGTTGCATTTTTTAAGCATTGACTCTTTAACTGTGTGGCATCGTACTATTACTGGACAATTTCTGTAATAGCACAATGGCAACGGCCCCCCCTACCTGAAGGAAGAACCAGCTGGTATAATAGCTATCGCCAATTGACCCTTCGGTATTTTCATTAATTTTGAACAATTTGAAGAGACTTGATCAAACCCGTTCTCAAAATGTCTCTTTTGACTGTGTACATGGTATTGTCTACTCCCTTTATTTTCAACTTGCTTTTAACCCCACTATTTTTATCATGTTAGGTTTTAATTAACTGTATTATGATTAATAACAATTTATTTCAACATAAATTACCCTTATAAGGGACACAGTGCCTCCATGACCTGAGCTGTCATTTTTTATTGCACTGACTATGGTTATGTAACTTTTTTAGACTCCAGCAACAATTAATACAAACTAATAAAGTCAAAACAGTTTGAAGCTAAGAGACCATACAACTAGAAATAGTTCCACCTGCTACAATCCTGGAATCAAACTGACTTAAAGACAATATGGCCTATCAATCAGCTACACATAACTTGCTCAGGGGGTTCTTCTAAAAAATTAGGACAAACCCTCATCCACCAACCGAGGTAGCATGCTTCATTATGGAGTTGTCACATCCGCCCAACAGTTTGTGAGGGGGGTGGATGTGCTCCCTATTGCTACAGGAAGTACCTAATGGTGGGTTGGTGAATACTACAGACTCATAAGGCAAACGATCCTGATATATAGATTAAAAATCCCTATTCAATTAACCAGTAATCTGAGTTTATTGCGTCTTCCTAGAGGTATGTTAAAAACAAAAAGGATAGGATTATTGGGAACATTTTTTTCCCATATCTCTTAGTACGACATTTTTAGCCAATCCTATGGCCCTTCTAAGGGGTCCACTGCTTTCTTCATTGCCGTGGTCCCCCATGTGATATATCTCAGAATAATCTTTCTGTAGATGATGTCATCTTCTTCCTTTCACAATATAGCCTCTCAATATCTTCAACCTCAAAAATCAAGGTACAAAATCAAAATTCTTCAGAGTTCATACAGTCAACAATTCTATGGGTACTTTAGTACTTCTTCAACTATGTAAGTTTAAAAAAATTAGACATTTAAGAGAAAGTAAGGCTGGCATATAGAAACAGCTTCAAAAACAGACTTCTAAAAATAGTACCACGAGCACTAAAATGAGGGCAGATCATTAGATGAAAAGAGGGTATAAAATGTCTACAGATGTCAAACGCAAATACACTTCAAATTAAAATAAAAATAGACTTAATTGAGGCAAAAGTTGAAATCCAGTTTCTCTAAAATTATGTCAGCACAAAAATATCCTCGAATCAATTCAGTCTTTCAAAAAATCAAAGTCACAAATTGAAATTTCTTAGTTCACTCCATCAGGAAATTATTTAGCATCATTTATTTCATTTCTCAGTACATGTACTACTTCACAGAAAAGAAAATATTTTAAATCATTCAGGTTGATGTATTTTTCTTATGGCACGACCTTTGTCAAGTATACACATACAGGAGCTGTGTATTTCTTGTTTTGCATTCTTACTCTTGATTACTGCTTCACCAGTTTCATTGTCAGTCAGCTCTAACTGCTTCAGCTGGACTTCCATCACTTACTTTCAGGCTATATTTGCTTTGCCATGCTCTGCTTCTTTCTCTCACACCTCCAGGACATTCAGCGTGGAACAAGCCAGCATCTTCAAGTTCATTCACTTCATCTGCCTCACAATGTTCTGTTTCTCAATTTGCACTTTTTCCAACTAATGGAGTCTTGTTTTCGCTCTGACTTGCACTTGAGGTTTCAAGAGTTGAATTCTCTCCTTGTTGATTTTGAACTCTTTGTCTTTATTCTCTGCCTTCTGGATCCACATAGCAAACTCAAACACTTCATAGTGAATTAATGGTTTGCATCACTGTTTCTTCATCAGTTGTAAACACTCTTAATTGGGGATGCATGGGTCCAATATGGCAAACATACACATTTCACAGCAGTACTTGTTAACTGTATGATTTGATATGGTCCACTCCACCTGCCTTCTAGACATAACTGTCTCACATTTCTTCACCAAAATCCAGTCACCAAGCTCTAAGTTGTGACAGGGCTCAGTACTTGGAGAAGGTGATGCAAATTGCAGCTGGTGAGAGATAGTGTCCTACATCAGCCAAAACCTTACAGTTATACAAAACTATATCATCAGTAATATTCACAAAAGCAGCAGATGATGGAATATCAGCAAATCCACATGGCTCTCCTCATGAACACTTCATGTTCCCTCAAACCTGTCTTCTTGTTTGGGGTGCTTCTCATGGTGAGTAAAAATGTAAGGTTGAGCATCTGACCATTTCATTGACATTGAGGAACACACCTTGGCTAATTTAGCTTTTATCATGCCATTGGCCATTTCCACAACTCCTGATGCTTCTGTGTGATCCCTACAATCAAACTTTTCCTCAATCTTCCGTACTGTACACAAGACTCTCAATATTTAATTTTTAAAGTGTATGCCTTTATCTGTCTCAATAAAGCTTGGCAAACTAAACCTTGAAACCAACTTCGTCCGTAAATATGGAACCAATGTCATTGCATTACACATCCTTGTTGGACATGCCTCAAACTATTTTGAAAACAAGCAAACTCTAATATATACTTCTGACTATTGCACTGTGGCAGTTCTACAAATTCCACCTGGAACCATTTGAATGGACCGTCTTATTTTTAAGTGTGACTCATTTTTACTTTTGTTTTTTCCTCCATATTGATCTTCTGACATGTATTGCATTTCTGACACACATTTTCTACAATGGATAAGAAATGTAGATTAAACCAATATTTCACAAATATATCCACCATTTCATCACCTCCCCATCTCCATAGGTCCATGCATGTATCTTGCTATCTGCTGTAGTTTTTTCGTCTTGATTACATCCTGATTTTCCACCTTTTTATTTCTGCATCTGGAGTCTCACTTTGCAAATCCATCAATTTTACAATTGTCTGAATTGTCATAAAAAAGAAAAGCACTTAAAACATAAACATCTGAATCATCTGTTTCTCAATTGCCACTTGAAATTGATAATGTGTTAGACATAAGAGCACAGTATTTATCAGACTCACCTGAAAACAGATTACTCAATGTAACTATGTCACTGCCATTCTTATGTGCACCACATTTGACAACAGCAATCTTTTAAGCTAACTTCAGTATATTCAATCAATTCAAAATGCAGCATGCTCTTGTGACGGCAATCGGTTCAGCTTGTGTTGAGGTTACATTACACAGGTACAATGCTTCCACAATGTACAAACTGCATAAACCACTCGAAGGGTTCTATGAAAATGTTTCAAACATGAGCCGTCCACTAATACAATCTAATTAGCCAATTCTAGTGGTACACCTTGAATGTCTGGTCTTGTTCTTTACACAATTCTGTCACATCACTACAATTGTGCTCAAAATCATCCCCAACTTCACTTTTCACTTTACAATTTGGCAACAGTGTTCCAGGATTTCATACATTACGCCGTCATATAGAAATGTTTTCTGTAGCCAGAATTATTTTCTCATATTTAGGTAAATGGCTACTTGTCAAGTGCTGAGTGCACAAGTGAGCTAGCAGTGTTTCAACTGAATGTGGAGCAAATGTAATCAATATGTGACCCACTACAATGTTATCACTCTGTATGATGGCCAATGCTGTAGCAACTATGTTTTTCATGCACTCTATCAAAGCTGCCACAGGTGGGTGTAGGGTTGCAGATAAATACATATTTGGCCTTTTGCATCTCCATGTTGTTGTATAAGAACAGAAAGTGTGCATCCTTCTTTTTCATGACAAAATATGTACAAATCCTTCTCATAGTCAGGCATTCCTAGGTAGGTCTGGGTGAAATTTTAATTACGCCAGAATAATTAGAGTCATTTTGGTAATTTCACATCACTCTCTTGACACAAAATTACTGGAAATTATGAGATTATGCAAATTCACATAATTTTGAGTAGTTTGCCACAAAAATCAATCCTATCATAGGAGGACAGGAACAACAATTTTAGTGAGTGTAAGCATCTGCATGATGCTCTTGTTTGTGTTCTGTTGTATTTTGCGCTATTTTCTTAGCACCAAATGTATCCTCGAGTCCATTTTGGACACAAGGGTGCATTTTGAGCTAAGAAAATATCTCTAAATGTTGGGCAACATTCCTTGCATAATCTTACATGCTTTTTCTGTAATTTCACATAATTACACTAAAGCAAATTACGTGAGTTAGCCCACCCCTATTGATAGGGTGGATTCCATACACAATGAGGCCTCATCTCTGGGAAGGCTTGCATACTTTCGTCATTCCAGGGTATTGGATCCCTAACATCATTGCTAGTCAGTCTCTGTAGAGGTTTCACAATCGAAGAGAAGTTGGAATTCCACTGACTACAGTAGCAAAAAAGTTCTTGAAACATCCTCACCTCTATCTGTATTGTGTTAGGATTCATTCTCAGATTTGCAGAAATGCGTTCTTTGGACATCTTCCTTATTCCTTTCTCAATCTGATGTCTCAAATAAATGACTTCTTTATGACAGTATTGCATCCTAGTTTTCAGGCCCATGATTTGACAATGCAATATTGTCCAATTTACAACCCTCTTGTGGTTTTGGTTTTACAGCAGCAATTAAATCATCAATGTACTGCACCAGTACTGAGTTACAAGGCAATAGTAAAGATTCCATTTCCTTCCTGAGTATTTAGGAAAAGATTGAGGGACTCTCAGTATACATCTGTGGAATCCTACAGCACAAAAGGGCCCTATTTTTAAATATGAACACAAAAAGTATTTGACTGTTCTCATGAAGAACAATAGAGAGAAATGCTGAACACATGTCAGACCCTGTGTACTACTCTGCATCTGCCTGGCTCTACTACTGGATTCAATAGCACCGGAAAATATGGAATCATTATGTCCATTAATTTCGCACAGATCTTTTACTATTCTCCATTTCCCTTTTGGTTTTTGTAAGCCCATTATTGGCGAGTTACATGAATTTCCAGGGACTTCTTTCAGAATGCCCTGCTGAATCATCTTTTCAGTGACAGGTGCTATTCCCTACTCTGCTTAATGAGTATGCTTGTACTGAGGACTACAGGGATACTCCGCATTCAATTTTACTGTAATTTGGTTCTGCACTTTTAATCACTCCAATATCTTTACCTGTCAAATTCCAAACCTCTCTATTTATAGTGTCTTAAGACTAGAGGTAAGTTGTTGGAACTGGAAACATGGCAACCTTTGCATCTTGAGTTTTTTAATGTAATGTTAATGTTAGAAATTGGGACTATAGTAGGGATCACAATCCTAATCAGGGTAAGCTAGAAACACACTTTAAATTAACCTGTGCTCATTCTCTGGTAGCTTGGCACAGAACAGGAAGGCCTAACTTAAGAGACAATGTGTAAGGTATTTGTGCAACACACACAGTAGCACAATAAATGCACCGCAAAAGGCCTCCACACAGGTTTAGAAAAATAGAGAATATTTATCTGAGTAAAACAAGACCAAAACAACAAAAATCCAATCAGTTGAAGTCAAAATATGAATTTATAAAGAATAAATGCAAAAACAGTGCTTAGAAGTCACTAGCGGTCAAATGCTTACTTGAGGTCGCGAGGGACCGGTACAAATCCAAACTTCACGCTGACCACGATGGAAGGCATGCCACCTACGAGACTCACGCAGGTCCCACTGAAAAAATACCTTGGATGGAGCAAGAGCTGAAAACGAGAGCACGATGCATCTGTTCCTATTCACGCAGTGGGTTCCTGCGTTGCTGTAGAGCTCCATAGAGATGAATGCACTGCGTCAGCGAGCCGCCCAGAGCATCGTCATCAGGCGACGCAGACTGTGGAACTGCTGTCGTCGAACAGACTTTGTGTCGGCATTGAAGGGCAATGCGTTGGTTCTGACTGACACAGTGGTGACGATGCATCGGTTTTGAAGAAAAACAGCAGCAGAATCCACTTCTGAAGCCCAGTTCTGGAGGGGGCACCTCAGGCAAGGGGAGGACTTACAGATGGTAGAGCCCAGCAGCACCAGCAGGATTGCAGGAAGTCTTTTGTGTCCCTGAGATTTCAGAAAACAGGAGGCAAGCCAGTAAGCCCATGGAGTCACTCTGGGTTCAAGTGAGATGGGCCCAGTTCTTGTCCTCAGCAGGGCAGAGAGCAGCAGCCAGGAGGACATCTCAGCAAAGCAGAGAATCAGTTCCTGAGAGCAGTCAGTCAAGGTAGAGTGGCAATCCTTACAGCACAGCAGTGTTTACTCCAGCAGAGTTCCTCCCCTATCCAGTAGGATACTGATTTGACAGGGTCAGAGCCCCAGTACTTATACCCAAAAGTGCCTTTGATGTAGGGAGTGACTTCAACGTAACTCTCTGAAGTGAACAAGGATACCTATCAACCCAGTCCTATATGCCAGGCTATCTGTGGGGGGATGAATCAGTGCTTTGTGTGTGAACAGAACACTAACTATTGAAATGTAAGTGTCAGCCTCTCCCATTCCTCCCTGCCTAGGAAGACCCATTAGAATGCAGATGAATGCAAATGAGTGCTCAGAATGCAGAGGAACCTCACCTTTCTGTGTTTGTGGCTGTCTAGACGGAATGCACAAAGTGTAACTGTTACACAGGCCAGACGAGTATTGGAGACAGACTGCAGGCACACAGGGCAAAGTTTAGAACAGAAAAATGTCTGCTTTCTAAAAGTGGCAATTCTAAAATAGTAATGTCAGATCCAACTTTACCACTAAGGAGGATTTATCATTACAGTTCCACAGATATGAAACATGTTTCTGCTACTCCTCTCTAATTAGGAATTACAGCTTTAAATTATTTTAAGGAATTCCCAATTCTAGCCTATGAGAGGAGTAGTCCTCACAGTAGTGAAAAAAGAATGTAGCTGTTTGTCACTACCAGGACATGTAAAACTTAAAAGTACATGTCCTAACTTTTACTTACATAGCACCCTGCCCTTAGGGCTACCTGGGGCCTACCTTAGTAATGAACAATGTGTAATAAAAGGGGAGTTTAAGGCTTGGCAAGTGGTCTTACATGCCAAGTCAAAGTTGCAGTAAACTGCACACACAGGCCTTGCAATGGCAGGCCTGAGACAGGTGTGGGTGGCAACACCAGTGAAGCAGACACAATAGCAGTATTTGTATTACAGGCCCTGTGTATATGGTATACCACTTTACAAGGTACTTAAAAGTAAACTAAATATGCCAATCAGGTATATACCAATGTCACTATGTTTATGGGAGAAGCCCATGCATTTTAGCACTGATCAGCAGTGGCAAAGGGCTCAGAGTCCTATGGCCAACAAAAACATACAGCAAAAGGTGGAGGTAAGCAGGCAAAAAGTGAGGGAAGATCACCCTAAGAATGAAAGGTCTCAACATCATCTTCTTTTGTCTGAAGGTAAACACCATCCAGTGTGCATTGTAACCTGCATGAAAGATCATGACCCAGCAGATTTGCTGGGCTTGTATTACTAATTATAAACCCACTTCTACTTTTCCCGAAAGGGGTAAGTCTAGAACTTACACTGGTTTAACCATAGATCAGGTAGGATCTGTATCAATCAAAAATAATATGTGAAAGTCAACAATCTCTCTTCAGGCACCGCCATTGTGCCTGACAAGGCCCAATTCCAAGTGAGGCTGCAAATTGTGGAAAATTGTCACTAATTACTGAAAGTTTCTGCTGAACTTTCAAATTTGGCTCGAATCCTGATGTACTATTCTGCATAAATTACTGGGGCTGAAGGCATATTCTCATTGAACTGCCTTGTATTTTGCACATTCTCCACAGATGCCGGGAAGGCTTGGATCATTGACTGCATCATCTCATTCTGTGCCACTGGAAAATGTGTTTCATTTGAGTGGCCATTTGTTTCTCATTTTGAAATCTGTTCACATTAAATATGCAGTCTTTCTTCCACTGTCCATCTCAACCGTACATGTGACATGCTCCTGATTTTATCTGAACACTATTACTGTTAGTATTATTAATGTTATCAACATTGTTAATAAAGCTTCTGCGCCTACCTCACAAACCACCATTTCCACCTTGTACACCACCTAGAAAAACAACTTAACCAGAAAGGTGGCCACTTTTCTGAAACAAACTTGGGGCCTGATTTAATTTTTGGCAGGCAGCCCATTGTTCTGCCAGGGTCATGGAGTAAATGACTGGTTCCTCACTGCGGAGGGACCATACGCCAAATTTATAAATGACCACCAAGCAGGCAGTCATTTATAATGCTTGGGCCGGAACTGCTGTCATGGCAGTTCCTGCCAATGCATTCCACTGTTTGGTGCAGGGCTGCATCAACATGATGCAGCCCTACACCAAGCTCTTTTTTATTTATTGTCAAAAAGAAAATCCTGAAATGGGATTTTCTTTTTTAAAACACAAAAATAATGCTCCCCTCACCATGGGAGTCATCTCCCATGGTGGAGGGGGCATTATTAGCATTTTACTGTCCCTCACCACCAGGGTTTGCCTGGCGGTGATGGACAGTAAAATAAAAATGGCTATATGTCAGCCCACCATGATTGGATGGGCGGACATATAGCCATTTCTTTGATGGCTCTAACTCCATCTGGCTGTCGGAGAGGTTAGGCAATAGCAGTGATAGAGTAGTCCCTACCATAGCCAAACCTATGGTCCGCCCACATTTAAATCAGGCGGGCGGACCATTATGTTGGTGGTAAGGATACGCCATCGACGTTGCAATGGAGCATTATGACTGCCAACATATAAATCAGGTCCTTAGTCTGTGCCACCATCAACTTTTCCTTTGCCGTTTCTTTCTCGCATCACAGTAATCACAAAAATACTTTGCATAGGCAAGTATTCCATCTAATGATTTAACCTGCCGCTCCCTCTCTATGCATTTACTAACAACTGGGCGGGGGCCAACAAACTATTATGTCCCGGGTGTAACGAGACAGATGAGACTGAGACCCATGTGATCTTTTTTTGTCACTCATATAAGGCCACTAGATCTAAATGGGTCTTTCACCTCTGTAGGAATTTGGGAATTAGAAATTTTAGAGAGGGTTTTAGGCTACTGAAATATGATACACATTCGGTCCTTGTTGCTGCTGTATCCAAATTTCTTTTTGCTGTGTGGTGTAAACGCAGATGCCTAGTGAAAAGTTAGGGCTGAGATTTGGGTGGTGATATTTAAATCGATTTTGTTAGCGTGATTTTAAAATGTTATTACTGATGTCCAAATTTCAAATCATGTCTACCAGCATATTTATATTGTTTTTTAAAAGGTATGGTGCAAGAGGATGATACTTTTCCTTATATGGTCAAAAACTGCTCCATCTAATATACCACTCCTAGTCTAAAGACTTTAATGATCTAATATCTCTGTGGGAGTGATAATTGTTTTTATTGTTATCTTCCTGTTAACAGGGTTTTAAATCTAAACAGCACCTTTACCTGTTATTTGTTTCTATCTTTTATTTTCTTCTTTTTAATCTTTAATATTCAAATTCTATTACGATGCTGTATTTTTAATCCTATCTTATTGTGCTTTTATGGCAGTAATTGCCGAAATAAAGCTTTTGACTGACTGACTGACTGATTTAACCTGCCAACAGATCACACTCTGCTGAAGATGTGTAGTGATCTCCAGACGCAAGTCTAAGATATAGGCGGAAACAAATCCAAAGAACCCTTCCTTTGCTAGGTCATCAACTCCCTATGCTGCCTGTAAGTCTGCATCACTCATTTATAATATGCATGAACGGACATTGCTGGATTTTGTGGCACACTCATGATGTTCAACCAATTAATGTGTTTCTGTGGAACATTTCCTCTCAAATGTTCGATAAACTGAGTATACTTCTACATGACAATTGGTAAACACTTAGAATTAGGACCCTCTCACCATGGTTCTTTATTGGACCATTTTATCACAGTCTTAAATTCAATCTGCAAGTCTTTATGCACCACAATTGAAAATAAAGTATCCAAATCTTCCCAAAGCACCATCGAAATGATCACAATTCTCTCTACCTTATTATACTACTTTTCTGGTTCCTCCCTAAACTTTGGAAAATTCTTCATAAATGTCCAGCATTCATGACGAGTCATAGGGAAATGTACCTGAGCTCCTATCACAAATGGAACTCTCTTTCAACAGTCACTTCACATTCAGAATCACTCGCTCTGACAACTTTTTTTCATCTTTGCCTTTTGTGGCTTTTCAGAAGTCTGAGCTGCATCATCATTGTACTTTTTATATTCTACTAATCTCTGATCAAATCAATTAAGTTTCTCAGATTTGTTCTTAATTGTACAATGCTCTTTTTTTGCAACTCACATTCTGTCATTCTCATTCTGTTTGTTCCAAGAATCCACTTTTTCTCCAAATCAGCATCAAATTCGTCAGACAACCTCTCAGGTTTTTCATATGCACAAATAGCACTCTTCCTTGCTTCCAAATTCCATAACACTAATTCTCTATATTCATTTTTTAAATGTTATTCGTATAAATGTCCAAATGGAAAATTTGGCCCAAATCCTCTTAAATTTCATTCTGTTATTTACACAACATTTTGGCTCACTTGACAGTGCAACCTCCAAATTTCAATTCAGAATGCCTCTCGCTTGATTCACTTATTCAATTTTTTTGTGCTTCTGCATGTGCTTCATTAAATGAAAATTGTTTTGTCATTATTATCAAATCATTTATGAGCTCATCCTCTTCCTCAGAATCACTTTTATTCTCAAGTTTATTTCTGTCTTATGCTCTTTTATTTTTGTCTGAGTAAGCATTAATCACAGAAAACACATCCACAGTTTCTAATATGTTTTAACTACACTCCTTATTGGTAAACACAATCTCACTTCCAACCAATTATCCATGGCCTTACCAACTTGACCCTTCAACATTGTTCTCTTCACTTTGGCCACATAATCCAATTAATTCAATGCCTTAAACTGATCAGTTCTTCGATGTGGTCTCATCTCAAACATGACATGTCTCAAATACTCAAGTTTTTTCACATCAAATGCACCATTCTCAGGAAGCTGCAGCTTCTTGTCACCTTTAGCAGCATTATGCCATTCTGTAAACCACAGACACATGTAAACTATGATTTAGCAGCATCTCATATGCAGTATTCCCCACTGGAAGTGAAACTTCCCCAACATAGAATGGTTTCTTAGATTTTACCATATGTGCACACACTGTTGATTTAACCAAACATTCACAATGCACATAATGAATCGCAGTACAATTTAAAAACAAAAACCTTAAACACAATGTAATATTAATAAACCAAAACACATAAACCTTTGTCTGCCTACCAGGACACAAGAAGGAAATCAAACTCACCACTGAAAAGGGATATAGTACCTGGTGATATTCCCTACATGCACTATGAGCTACTCATTGACAACTAGAATACTAAAGATCTTATCAATTTTGACCTGTAAATAATCTAGCACCACGCTTTATTCAGCAGACAACTTTATATCTAACGTAAGTTCTCAATAAACCTTATAACTTTACATAAGTCAAAGAAAATCAGCAATATCTTTAATAAAGCATAACCCATGATGCATTACAATGATGTACAATTATTTATATATGTCACAACTTGGCTTGTTGTGTGCATATGCCACATGACACACACACGATCATCAAATCAATACAATACATGTGACATGACATCCCTCATCACGCAAAAACCCATTAATGCTAACCAACTCCGCTCATTAGATGACAGCAATGACCCAAAAATCTCAGAAATTCTCCAACTTTCCATCAACCAAAAAAGCTAATTAATGTGCTTAATTAATGTTAATTAGCATACATAATTAGTCTGTTGCCAGCATTTTCCACCAAAAATCTGTTGCCGCTCTAATGAACTAACTAAGAGGTTCGATGCACAAGATTGGAACTGACTGTGTATTTGTAAGAGTAGTCCAAGGCTAGTGAACAAACCTGCGTGAGACCAGGATTTCAGGTTTAAATTTCAATGATTTATTCAAAAATATGTATCCAATTATAAGTGAGCACAACAAAAGCCACAAAGTACTGACAAAAATGCAGGTGTCCATTTAAAAATTCTCTTTATTCCTTATCAAAAGCACATATAACAGCCAGCGCCTTTCGTTCCTCTTAATAATATGGTACATTTGGTAATCAAATGGCAAATCTGATACGTATGTTCAAGTGTACATTAAGGTATCCATCCTGTACTTCCAATGTCTTGATAATATAAGTGGTCAGTCGTACTGTAATGACACCCTATGTCTGGCATGATGTCAATTACATTCCGAACACTAACTAACACTAAGTGTTCATCTTAGAAGTAGACAATAGTGGCCCATGTGTAGAAGGTGAAGTGAAAAGCCTCCCAGTATCATTTTTGATCAATACAGGTGCTACCCGCTCCGTGGTTTGTCTGATGAAGGTCCCATATCTACCCCTCTCAGGAAAAGAAATCCAAGTTTAGGCATTTCAAATAGACAGATCACTAATCATTTTTTGGCAAATGTCCCAGTAAAGGTTGGCCCTATTGAAACACCCATGAATTCCTAATATATATGACAAGTCATGTTAACTTATTAGAAAGGGATCTTTTGTGCAAGTTTAATTATACAATTTTCTGTTCACCAGATGGAGTGGCAATTCAGACCCAAGATGAAGATGCTGACTTTAAAATAAAATCACAAGAGTCAGATATCTGTTTGTTCCCTGTTTTGACAAAATGAGTCTTACCTCCTGATTTAAAGTGTACAGTAAAGGAAGAAGATTGTGATTTTACAGGTAAAGACATTGGACTGATAAAGGATGCTGAGCAAGTGAAATAAAGGTGATACCAGATGCTGTTTATCCCCAAACACATCAATATAATGTGAGGCAGAAGCAGTGTCAGTGACTGAACAGTGAATAGACCAGGGCACCTTAAAGAAAGTATTGAGCAGTCCCTGTACTTTCTCAATGATGGGACTTCAAAAGCCAAATAAAAAATGGAGCATAGTGCAGGACCTTAGAAAAAATACCTGAATTGTAATACCATGCTTTCCTGTAGTACCAAATACTGCTGTAATCATTTTCCAAATTCCACCAGATATGTAGTGGTTCACGGTCATAGACTTGTTACCAAGCACTCTTCTCCATTCTCTTACATAAGCACAGTCAATTTACTTTCAAATTTATATTTTTTAACAAAATTCAGATTTAGTGTAGGGTTCCGCAAAGGTATACAAAAAGCCCTTTGATGCTTAATCAAATATTGAGAAAAAGTGTTGAGACCTTAAATTTGCCCTGTAATTCAGTACTGGCTCAATACACTGATGACCTATTGGAGGCATCTAGAATAAAAGAGAGCTGCAGATTAGACAAAATTGCATTGTTAAATAATCTCGCAGAGCATGTGCACAATGTGTCTACTAGTAAACTCCACTGCTGTCAGAAAGAGTTTATATACTAAGGGAAGGAAAAAGGTGTCCAAAGAGCACATCACCACAGTGCTGAAACTGAACCCACCCACAACACAAGGAGTGATGAGAATGTTTCTGCGAATGATTGACTTCTGTTGTCAGTGGATTTGTAACTTTTCCTTAGTGGCAAAGCCTCTACAGAGGACTGCTCAAAATGATGTGTGTGATCCAGTACCCAGGAATTACAAATTCATGAGTGCCTTCCTATAGATGAGAGACAATGTCTGTTGTCCACCAGCACCAGGAATGCCATACTACAATAAAGATTTTTTCCTATTCTTCACGAGCGTGGCGTGTGCACATTGTCTTTGTTGGCACCGACCCAAAGAGAAGTGAAATGGCCAGTGGGCTTCTTTTCAGCCATACTGGATCAAATGGCCGCAGCACTTCCTGGCTGCCTGAAATCAGCCACATCAGCCTATCAGCAGAGTGAGGGATTGTGATGGGCTACACTCTTATTGTGGTGGTTCCTTACTCATTTGAAATTTTGCTGACTCGTACTCAAACTCAGCATATGACAAACAGCTATTTGATCAATTATGAACAAGTAATCTTACTGGCTGAAAATATTCCATTAAAAGATGTAAGGTTCTGAATCCTGCCACAAGGTTGCAATTTCAGTTTATGATGATGAGGAGGAAGTTCAGACCACGGCTATGTGGATGTTACAGACTTATGCACCAAGCTAAGACCATACATCCTGGATGTACCACTTGAATTGGCCTATTTGACAATATTTGTAGATATATTTTGTTGAAAGACCCTTGTGGGACTTTGAGAGCAGCATATATTCGGTTTGCATCACATATGGTACCGTGGAAGCATCCTAATTAAGCAATACAACCTCAGCACAAGTAGCCAAATTGATTGCCTTGATAAGAGCATACTATGTGGTTGATGATTTGAGTGTTACCATCTATACTGACAGGCAGTACAAGTTTGGTGTGGTCCACTATTTTGGCCAGTTATGGTCACAAAGGGGTTTCATGTCTTCCTCTGGTTCTCCTAAACACAATGAGGAATACTTTTTAAATCTTCTAGAAGCACTGCAGTTACCTGGAGAAATTTCTGTTGTGAAATGTGCTGCACACAAGAGTGGCAATGACAAGGTCGGTCACAGTGAGCATCTGATATGCTGATCATTGGCAAAATATTGCATTCTTGAGTCCAGCTCATTCAGTTTAGACGAACCAGATATAACTGAGAGTGACCATGTAACCAATATGTTGTTGACAACAGTCCAAATGCAACACATCTGTGATCTGGTAGAAAAAATAATGGAGGTGAGGGTGCCTTGGAATCCTCTGATATTGGCAACAGGACCGATCAGGCAAAAGAAAAGTCGAACGCATTTTGTAGGGGTTGCCTTATTGCTGGTCAAACGCCAGTATGGATCTAAAGCTCTATACAAATGGAGAAAGATTGGTTAATGGACATGATCAAATGAAACAAATTGGAAGACACTTACGAAATCAGTCTCCCAGAGACTGCTAGATGGAGGGGTTTATTTGCTCTTCTTCGCATTACTTACTTAGTCAATGTCATTGACTCTATATAAGCGCCACGAATAACCAACAGATCAGTGTGAAAGTTACAGACGAATTGTAATATCAATTCAGGTACAAACCCTGTTTGTTCCTGAGCCACTCAGAATGAGAAACTTAGGTCCTGGTTTAGAGATTAGCAGATGGGTTCTCCATCACAAACCTGACAAATATCCTGGCTGCCTTATTAGAATTGCATTAAGATATACTGCACTTGTATTCAGGCGGACAGGATCTCCATCAGTTATGTGTTGGAATTTCGATCAGCCGAACTCTAAATCAAGCCTTTAGTCTTTTTTGCCATGTTATTTTACCAATAAGCTTGCACTGAATTCTATGAAAACTCATAAAAACTGTTGACTTCACTGAATGTCTTTGCAAGAATTAAAACCATTTTCCTCCACATTATTATTATTGTCTATAAATTGGTTTTGTGGTCAGTAGCTAAAAGTGTTCACTGTATATTTATAAAATTGATTTCAGCCTTATAGTCTTAATTCTTTAACTCTGATGCTATCTAGTGTGTTGTGTCCTTGCACTCTCTAACAATTCCTGAGAGGAAATTTAGACCGTGACTCTTGCCTCTTCTACTATGGGGTAAGACAGGGGTACTTACATGGGATGGCAAGCCCGTCTGCGCCCGTCCGCGCTCTGGCCGCGCCAAGCGCCATAAACGCTGCCCGATTTGATTCAGCTCGTCTCCACTACTCCAGGGACGCCCTACTTAATATTGGCAAAGGGAAGTCAGGGGCTTCTTTGCAGGCTCTGACCTGTGGGTTGGTCAACAGCAGATCAATGATAAAACATCATCAGGAGATCCATGACCTTCTGGAGGACCGAGATCTGAACCTACTATTCATTACGGAAACCTGGATTACCCCTGACTCCTCGGTGGAGCTGGGACTTGCGTGCCCAGCAGGCTACAAAATTCTTCAAAAGCCACGCCTGACGGGGAGAGGAGGAGGGGTAGGCATCATTTTTAAAGACAAATGGGACTGTGTCCCTCTGACGACAAATGATATAGTAGGGTATGAACTCCTGGGTTTCTCCCTACAGGAGTCCAAGGGGAAAATGTTGTCGGGCATGGTCTGTTATAGGCCCCCGGGTATGGATGGTCACCATCAGGTCCTACTGGACACCATTACCACCTTGGCTCTTTCACACTTTAGACTGCTGCTCCTCGGAGATTTCAATCTGTGGGACACAGGGATTTTAGGGAGCCACCTGAAGGCTCTGAGCCAAACCTGTGAGAACTGTGGCCGGCAGCAGCTTATCCAAAAGCCTACTCATAAGGGAGGTAACATTCTCGACCTAGTTTTCGCCAAGCAATCTGAAACAGAGGTACTCAGCATAGTCCCGATGAACTGGACTGATCACTTTTTGATTCAGTTCAGGATAACTTTGCCAAGTAGCAAGTTGACGGGAAGTAACTTAACCACCTATCGGTGGGGGAGAGACTGGGCGAAACTTTCTAAACTCAGCCCATCCCCCCTATCTCATTGTCAGATCATACTTAAACCTGGGGAGGCAGTTGAGGAAAGTTACATGAGATACAGTAACTCTATCAACACTGTTCTGGAAGAACATATCCCTAGGAAAAAGCTTAAGATCAGAAGTACACCCTCGGCCCCCTGGTTCAATGAGGAGCTGAGAGGGCTACGTTCAGCCCGCCGGCAGTGTGAGAGAAGATGGCGCAGGGCCTACCTAGATTCTGATAAAATAGCCTTAAAATCAATTCAAGTTCAATATAAGCAGGCTATTAAGGAGGCCAAGTCACAATTCTATGCAAGTTCCATCCTGCAGGCACCCAATGGCTCCAAGGCTCTCTTCAACATTGTAAGAGATCTAGGTAACCCTGGCTGCCTGGCTAACAGAATCCAGCCATCCCAAATCCTGTGTAATGAGGTCGCCACTTTTTTTATTGACAAGGTCACTAGAATCGTAGGCGGACTTGACCGCAGTATAACGGAAATGTCACCCACCAGCGAGGCTGTCAGGAAGGACACTTCCCTGAACTGCCTCTCACCCCCCACAGAAGAGGCCTTTAGTATTATAGCTCGGCAAATTTCATCTGGCTCGCCTCTTGCCCCCTTCCTCATAAAATCTGGAAGGAGTTTGGCCTCAATCTATTTCCCGACCTTTGGCATATTTGTTGCCAATCCTTGAACGAGGGAATAGTACCAGACTGTTGGAAACGGGCGATAGTCACCCCCCTGTTGAAAAAGCCTTCTCTAGACCCTACGCTGCCTGTTAACTTCCGCCCCATATCTCTACTGCCTTTTCCAATCAAAATTCTGGAAAAAGTGGTCAGCAAATCCCTGTCAAACTATTTGGAAGTGAATCAGCTGCTGGACAGGGACCAGTTTGGATTCCGGCCGGGGCATGGAATGGAAACTGCCTTGACAACAGTACTGGACGGAATTCGCATGCGTGCCGACAAAGGAAAGTCTTCAGTACTAGTGTTACTGGACATGTCGGCCGCGTTCGACAAGGTCAGCCATGCCGTACTGTTGTCAATACTGAAAGACCTAGGTGTCAAGGGATGCGCTCTGGAATGGATACGCTCCTATTTAGCGGGCCGGCAACAGGCAGTCATGATGACACCCTTCACCTCCCCCTGGTCCCCGGTTCGCTACGGTGTACCTCAGGGCTCAGCAACTAGCCCGATCCTTTTTAATGTATACCTAGGCCCACTGATCCCCATTATAAAATCCTTCGGGATCAAAGTGATCAACTATGCGGACGACATTCAACTGCTGATCTCCCTTGAAGGTGAAGATGCGGTACCCATAAGTTCCTTTCAGAAATGTATGGGGCTGGTCACAGACTGGCTGAAGACTAACTCCCTGCAGCTGAACGCAGATAAAACTGAGTTGCTGCTATGTCATGCTGCCAGAATACCTAACCTTCTTCTGGGTTAGTTTAGGCTCCGACCAGAGGATGCCCCTATAGAAGCTGCTAAAACGGTCCGCAATCTGGGGGTCATGGTGGATGAGAACCTCCAGATGCAAACTCAGGCCAACAAAACAATCAGCACCTGCCTCTCCCTGCTGAGAGCTCTCCGCCAAATTCTTCCACTCTTACCAAGTAAGGCGAGGCCTCTAGTGGTCCAGAGTGTAATTCTGAGTAGACTGGATTACTGTAACTCCTTGTATTTGGGTGCTCCCCAATACATTGTGCAGGGGCTACAACGAATCCAGTCTACGGCAGCCAAACTGGCACTGAATCGACAACGTGATTCCTCTGTGCAACAGGCACTGAGGGATTTACACTGGCTACCTGTAAAAGACAGAATTACTTTTAAATCCCTGGTCTTGGTCTACAAAGCCTTACATAATACAGGGCCGTTACCTCTGCGAGAGCGCTTCTCATGGTATGAACCTAAAAGACTTCTTCGATCATCCAGTCAAGGCCTAGTCTCCGTCGCTAAAATCAAACTAGCAAGGATGGGAGGCAGGGCCTTCAGCACGGCAGCCGCCTGTCTCTGGAATAAGATCCCCCAAGAACTGAGACTGGCCGGATCCTTGATGGGGTTTAGAAGAGGCCTCAAGACTTGGCTATTCGCCAATAACAGACAGTAACTTCCTGTCTAGCTGAACTGAACGTTTAACATGTTCTAACTATCTTTGTCTCTAAGCGCCAGGATACCCTTTGGGTGACAGTCGCGCTATACAAAAGCACTATACAATACAATACAATACTAGAGATAGTCCCCCTGACCATTTTGTTGTAAAAGTCCTCAGCTGGTCAGCAGGTTTTTCCAGTCATCCATGGTGGGGCTGGCGCAAGCAAGACACCACTTAAGGCCACCACTGCAAGTTGGATTATATTGGTATTCCTTGCATGGACATTCAATATTTGTGCCATCTCTAACAGAGCCAAGGTGCTTTCAGTTATGCTAATGTGTCCATCAGATACATCTACTAGCACATATTCTCTGGGCAAAAGCTCCTTATACTACTGCTCAATGACAGCATCTTACAAAATGAGTTTATGTAGACATTGGAACCTCAATGCAACTGTTAGAAATAGGGTTTCTGGTTGGCTAGAGTATGCACCTAAGCCAGGCAGAACCCACCACTCTAGTCAGAGTAAGGGAGTTACACACACAAGATAACCTCTGCTCACTCCCATGGTAGCTTGGCAGAGCAGTTAGGCGTATCCCATAGGCAATGTGTATAGCGACACACACTCACCAGTGACACACTAGGCACACCACAAAAAGAGATTCAACACAAGGTTATATAAAAATATCCTTTGTATTATACATCAAACACATATTAGACCACAACCACATAATTCACTTTGCCGGTGAGGGAAGGATACAGGGGCCAAGCAGGACCTCCGTTGAGGATTCCTGCCTCTCGGCTCGCTCAGCAAAGAAGAGTCAAACACTTCCCCTGCTGGACACCCGAGGGAAGCAACAAGGATTCACTCACTCCCTCTCGGTCCCTGCTTGGGACTACCCAATGCTTCGTGTTGCAGCCTCCTTCAGACAGCGTCCACACCCAGGCTTTCCCGAAGGTGCTGCGTCTTTCTCTGGACAGTGACTGCAGCGGTTGCTTTGCTGGTTGCTGTGGCAACGTCGGGGCGTCTTACGCTCCTGCCAGGTGGCCGTGACCTGATGCTTTCCTGAATTTCCTCAGCCCAGGGAGCCTTTTCAAAGACAATAAAGTGCACAAACCCCTCAGCAAAGCATGAGGAAGTTGATGTAAGCACCAGGGAATCCTCTTCTTTTAGATGAAAAATTCATCGCTCCACACGTGCTGCGAGTAAGCCGACATAAAGTGCACACCCTGCACTTTGAGGCACAACAACAGGGGAAATTAAGCGCTCACATTGCAATCATTGTAGTTGTTTTTAAAAAGGTGAAGAGTAGTTTTCAGTCCTTCTCCTGCTCCAGGCAGTAGCAGCAACTGCAGGCTAACCCACCTCCTAAGTATAGAGAAGGGGGGTTCTCCTCACACAGCTCTTCAGCTTTCTCCACAAGCAGGTTACTTTTAGATCCAGCAAGGATATTTCCTGAAGTCTTTGATTTATCTGAGATTTTCAACAGGAGGCCAGCACACACAAGCCCTTGGAGATTCTTCACAAGCAGGATACCACAGCAAGGCAAAAAGAGTCAGTCCTTTTCCTCCACCACAGACAGAAGCAGCAACTGCAGGCCAACCCACCCCTCACACAGAACAGCAGCACTCCTCACACAGTTCTTCTGCTCTTCTTCTTGGCAGGGTCCTCTTGTTCCTTGAAGTAATCTGAAGTCCTGAGGTTTTAGCTGTAATACGAATACCCCAAATTGTCAGTGTTCTATTTGCTGTAAGGGTCTCTGAACCCAGTCCAAACCAGTCCTGTCTTCCATGGTGCAGCATGACCACAGGGGGCAGAGACAGCATTGTGAAAAGGAGACAGCATATTCAGGTGCAGGCGAAACTCCTCCCACGAATCTAAATGCAGACCAGGTCGATTCAGCCCTGAGATGAGTCACCCAGGCAAGGCAGGGCACACCTCAACCCCCCAGGGACTGTCTAGAGTGAATGCACATCCCAGCTCCTGTCACTTGAACATCAGATGCTGAATACACAAACAGCCAGAAGCACACAGAATGGTAAGGTAAGAAAATGCCCACAGTGGCATTTTCAAACACAGAATTTTAAAACCACCTTCACAAAATGGTGTGTTAATAAATTCTAAGTTCAGAGAGCCTAAACTCAGTTTTCCTATCATGTCCCTATTGCAAGCTACACATGTAAGAATGTTACAGTGCAACCCCAATGATAAACCTATAGGACAGATAGACTTTCTATAGTGAAAAATGAACTACACAGTATTTCACTATCAGGACATGTCACACACACCAGTACATGTCCTAACTTTCACATACACTGCACCCTGCCCATTGGGGTACCCTGGGCCTACCTTAGGGGTGCCTCACATGTAAGGAAAGGGGAAGTATGGGCCTGGCAAGTGGGTGCACTTGTCAGTTTACAACTGCGCATGCAGACACTACAATGGTAGGTCTGAGACACATTTACAGGGCTACTCATGTGGGTGGCACTACCAGTGCTGCAAGCCCACTAGTAGCATTGGATTTACAGGCCCTGGCATACACATACACTATACTAGGGACTTATCACTAATATGCCAATCATGGATAACCAATCATTTCACAATTTATACAGAGAGCATATGCACTTTAGCACTGATCTGCAGTGTTAAAGTGCCCAGAATCCTATAGCCAATGGAAACAGGGTCAGAAAAATAGGAGGCAAAAAGCAAAAGGTTTGGGGATGACCCTGTGAAAGGGCAATTCCAACAGCAACTTTCCATCTTCCCCTTTTTATCCTGCTTTTGCTGCATATGTGAATATTTGATTGAGAACAACAGGAGAAGGGCAGTGTACAAGAATAGGGTATAATTTTACCTTTTCTGATTAATCTGTTGCTGCCAATCTATAACTTTCTGCAATTATCAGCATGCCAAGCCCACAAACAACTCCTCTGCAATCCGTCAGAATACTACATCCATACACATGATTTACTTTAGGGAACTAAGCAAGGTGAACACTTAAGTAAGTAAATGGAGCATGATCATGTACATGCATGCATGGACAAGCTGTACCTGGCTTTGCAAAACTATTTTAGGAAGCAGTTTCTGGTCCTGCCACTAGGTGGCAGGGTCCGTACTGATTGGGACAATGGAAAGCTTTGGGCTAGAGGTAAACACTAACCATAAAGGTAAAGTTATCCTGTTTTCACATACACAGATGCACAGTGACCGTTTTCCCAACATAACTCCTCCACCTCACTTTTCTTCTCTTGACACCCTACATGGATTGATATGACAGAAATCAATGGAATTCCAGCACCATCCAACTGAAGTCATATTATCAGTGGTCCAGAAGATTGGGCTGCTTTCCCTGGAGGTTCATCAACAAAACAAAATGGACAGAATCAAGATTGTACTTGACCTGTTAATATGGGGAGCCATAAGAAGGTGACAATCCTGCCAGTCAGAGAAGTGGGCTGTAGCACGAGAATGCAAATGAGGAGCCCCTTTGAGTTTGTAAGGAGGAGGAAAGGGGTGGAGTCTTGATGAGAATACTGCAGTCAAGTTGACATGCAACCAGGTGATATTTGCTTCAAGATGCATGAGCATTTTTGAAGAGATGAATGAGCGAAAAAATTGAATTCATGGATTACGTGTATTGCATCCCTTTGCAAACTAAGGGCCCAATTTGGAGTTTTATTTGTAATGTTTAACAGTAGTACAGCTCAATAACTGTCAACGTCAAATGTCACACAAAAGTCACAAAATATATACCCATAGAGTTTCAGTTATAAAGCAAACAAGATTTATAGGTTAAAAAATCCTAATAAACCTCAATCACTCAAAAGTGCATAGTGACCCCCAGGTGCGTGAAAACCATAACCAGCAGAAACATTGAGGTAGTGCATAAGCAATACCCTGTACATTGGTAGGGCAAACAACCATATCCTAAAGTCTATGTTAATACAATGAACACTGTTATTGGATCGCACAGTGCCATATGAGAGCAGTGGTTTGTTTCACAATAATAGTCAACGGTGTTTCAACCCTATGGAGGATGGGAGGGTCTCATCAGGACTAAAGATGGCTTGGGCTAACCTATAAATAGGAGAAGACACCTGCTTGACCAGGAAACTTGGACAAAACCTTGTTCCTGAAAAAATGTGTGCCACCACAGAGTGCACTAAGGTAAAACATGTTAATACTCATGGGACAATGCCTAAAGACGGATCTGTGAACACTAACAGAAAACCCCCATTATTCAGGTTCACAATGAAGACGTAAAATGAAAAACTGGAAAATCAAGCAATAAACTAGACAGGGGCAAACTCTTACCCATGAGAAGATCCAAAGAACGCCCAATAGTAAGCGCTCATAGGTCAAAGCTTGCTGCAGGAGATAAGGAAATTATGCTAACACCCCAATGGGCGCACTCATGGGGCAAACCGGACCGAATGCGACATCATTGTCCAAATGCAACAAATGCAGAAGCTGACTCCACAGTGGGAGTGCGCATGGGCCGGAGCGGGAGGGTAGGGGAGCTTCCTCCACACATGCAATGGAGAACACGGCAGCCACTCAGGCTGCAAACTCCTTCTCGTGCTCAAATATTGTAAACAGGAAAAGGAACCTGGCTATAGAGGATTGTCAGAGGTGCAGTTTACTTATGGGAGGATTACGGGATTGGGCATGAGTTGGGAGTCACTGCTACTCTTAACATTAATATGTCCAGAATAGGCCTGTGCAAAATTGTAAAAACAATTTCATACTGACTATGTGAAATTTTCATGAACTTTACACATATTATGCTTGGCCGTTTATCTGCACAAAAATGGTACACGAAGTATGGCCTAATATTCCAAATTCACGCGAGATACCTATTCAAAGTCTTTCGTTACAGTTTCTAAAGTAATGCAAACGCCATTGCTCGCATAGCCCACCTCTAGTTTTACAGTTCTGTAAATTTTCTGCTGAACCAATCTTCTGCAGGGTAAAAGTAAGTAAAAAAATTAAAGAAGAAAAAAAAAATTATGTTAAATACATGAAACTCATTGTTTGGGCTTTACAGAAGGTTACACTCCCATGATAAAGATTTTCCCGAGGCATAATGTATAGACCCAAAGAGAGAACCCTGAAAAGGGACTGATAGCATTAATTAAAAAATTCAAGAATAAACACATCTTTAAAATGAGTAACTGTCCTTTAAACATTTTTGGCAGGTAATCCGATCACATTGTCTGTAAATTTGCATTCACCATATAAAATAATTTTGAACAATAAGATACAAGATCAGTCACCAAATCATTTAGACGTGGCACAAATACCTAGCAAGACCAAATCCCTGTGACCCTAAAAACAGGAGATAAATGGTATTTTCACATTTTGGTGGCATGACATTACTGTTTTTTTGTAAACAAAAGAAGCCATCCCATCTCTCAGCACAACAAAACTGATGTAGATTAAAGGAAAATAGTCCTAGTCATAGCAAGTTGGTGCAATATAAATTGCATGAGAACTGATGGTTCAACCAAGCTCGAAATTGTTTACTCTTTCTGAATCTAACAAGTCTCTTGATTTGTGAAACAACTGCAAACGGAAGAGGCACGCCTGATAAATAAAGTAAACTTGAAAGGCAGCAACCTGCGCTGTTCTAACCCTTAATTTCAAAGTCGAAGCTTGAAAAAGATTCTTGGGAGCTCATAAAATATTGATATATATTGTGCTTTTTTGCGATTTTTAGGTATTTTCAGATCTCAGCGAGTTCTCGCAAATATTATCAATCACGGGCACATGAGGAAAAATAAAAAATACCTTGAAGGGTCCATCTAAGTAATGCATTTGATGCTTTCACTGTTGCCAAAGTTTCAGATACATCTTTCTGCCCAGGGATGCAAATGATGCTTTTGACAGTTTGTTTTCCAATCTTATTAAAAATGGAATTTACTGTTTTTAATTAGACTGGCAGGCAGGGAACCAGCTCAGCTTTGTAAAGCATGTTCATTAAATTAGTAATGAAGCTCTATTCATGTGACATAGCGCTTCTATCAGCACACTGGCCCACCATCGAGGGGCTTCCGTAGTATTCTCAGGGCACATCCCATTGGTCCTGAAGGAACCCCACTGGTTAAAGAAGCTGAGAGAATAAAAGTAAACTTTTCTGCACTGCTTTCAATCTCTGGGAGTGCCACAGCCTCAAAAACCTTTAGGTCTTATTTCCTAACTATTCACCAGATCACAAACAGATTCAACAAGGACAATTTTACTGCCACTCATTTGGAGGAAGTACAATCGGAGTGGTTCTATGTCAGGACAAAAATATCAACCTGCTAAAACATGGTGGCCAAAATATTGACTACCAAAATATACTGAAGGTAAGTATATATAGGTGTGTCACGATTTACTATTCTTATCCGAACATCTAGGTACCTTGAAGAACTCGTCAAGGTACCTAAGCTACATCAAATTAAGCGCCTCAAACTTAAAATCTATACTTACCTATATACATTTGCCTTAACAATATTCTAGTGACAGATATTTTTATCATATTATTGAGGCAAACCAATATTAAATTCTTCACTTTCTGGTAGTAAACCATCAGAGATTTTCGTTTTTTTAATTCGCCTTGAGTGAAAAAAATGTAAGAAAAAAGCAAACGAATTGTGCGAGCTACGCATACACAACAGGTGTTTATCATAACTTTCCTCGATTAGTTTTACAAACTGAACAGAAGGCAAGAAACAGGCATTTTCCCTTTATTTATTTATTTTTATTTATTTATTTAATGCATTTTTATAAAGCGCGGACTTTACCCAAAGGTGTCAGAGCGCTGTACAATAGAACCAGTTAGGTTACATGAGAGAAATGTTACAAAATAGAACGTTACAAAAATAGCAGGACACAGTATCAAACACAGCAGGCAAGGGGAGGTAGGGAAAAACATAGAAGGCAAGAACAAAATATCAAACACAGCAATTTACAATGACTAACGAACTTCCTGGCAGGGTCTGAGAATGAAGGAATTAGTTCTGAAAGTGTCTTTGGAATAGAAGAGATTTGAGGTCAGCTTTAAAGATCCGGATGGAGGTGGTGGCACGAAGCAATGGAGGAAGCGAGTTCCAGATTCTCACCGCATTACCTGAGAACGATTGAGCCATCGATTTTTCCCTTTTGAAGGAGGGGGGCTCAAGCAGAAGCTTTTCCGCATTCCGAGAAGGTCTCAAGTCTCCAGAAAATGTCAGTTTGTTCGCCAGATAGCGAGGGGAAGAAGTGTGCAAGGATTTGTGTGTGATGCAGGCCATTTTGTAAATAGCTCTTGCCTCGATGGGAAGCCATCGGACAGAAGACAGGATAAGAGTGATGTGGTCACTTCGTTTGGACCCTGAAATGAAGTGAGCTGCTGAATGGAGGACGGATTTGAGGGGGGAGAGGGGAGATTTGGGTAGGCCAGTCAGAAGAGAGTTACAATAATCCAGTCTAGAGAGAACTAGCGATTGGACCAAGGTTTTTAGGTCTTTCTCCGGGAAGAACCGACCAATCCCCCACAGAAGGCGCAGCTGATAACGTGCGTTCTTGGCAATGGAGTTGATGTGTGAGATTAGGTTGAGTATTTTGTCAAGTATGACACCTAGGAATTTAGCGCAGTCGACAATGATGGGTTTACTGTTGAGTAAATTCAGCTGGTCCATCCAGGATTGAACAGGAGGCGGGAAGAGAGAGGTAGATATGAGGAGTAATTCAGTTTTGGAGGGATTGAGAATGAGTTGATGAACTAACATCCAGTTGTGAATAGAGTCGAGAGTAGAGTTGAGTAGTGAGAGATCTTGTGAGGAAGACACTTTGAGGTAGATTTGGGTGTCATCCGCATAGAGATGGTGAAGGATTCCAGATTTGCTTAGGAGGTTCCCTAATGGTTCCAGATAGAGGTTAAACAGAGTGGGTGCAAGGATAGAACCTTGAGGGACACATTGACCAACCACCAGTGGAGACAAGAGACTTTTCGCAATCTTGATCATTTGGGATCTGTCCGAGAGGAATGAGGCAAACCATTTAAGCACTGTTCTACGCCCATTCTCTGTTGAAGAGTGTTAAGGAGAATGTTGTGATTTACAGTGTCAAAGGCTGAAGAGAGGTCAAGAAGAATCAGAAGGCTCGATTCCCCTGAATCGAGTATATGCAGCGCATCATCGATCACTTGCAGCAGGGCTGTTACAGTGCTGCAATTTTGAATAAAGCCAGACTGGAACACGTCAAGGAGATTATTGTCCATAATGTGTTGGGAAAGTTGTTTTGCAACACATTTTTCTGTGATTTTTGATAGAAAAGGGAGATTGGTGATGGGGCGGAAGTTGTTGAGGTCGTTCGCATCTGCTGAGGCTTTTTTTAGAAGAGGGGTAACCTATCCTGCTTTGAGGACAGCTGGGAGGGATCCTTGACTGAGGAAGAGATTAACTAGCCTGGTCCAATAAGAGAGAGTATTGGTATAGAAATCGATGGCAATGACACTAGGTATGGGATCAGAAGAATGGTTGGAGGGTTTGGTTTCGAGGATGCATTTGAGGAGGTCATCTTCTGAGATGGCGGCAAACTTCTGCCAAGTGACTAAGGCTTTTCGCTCCTCAATAGGGGTGGGGTGGGTGACCTGATCCACCAGTGATTTGACCTTTTCATCAAAGAATATAGCAAATTCAGTTGCTTTCTTTGAAGCATCCTCAGGATTGATGGTTTGGGGAGAGCAGTTTGGGTTTTTGATGAGGTCGAAAAGTTTTTTGGGTCTGTTTTCAGCAGAGTCGAGGAGGGATCTGAAATGTGATGCTTTTCCATGGAAGATGTGCTTGTGGTATTTGGATCTTGCCGAACGTAAAAGAGAGAGATTGGAGGTAGATGGAGATTGTCTCCACTGTTTCTCCAAGATTCTAAGGTTTTTCCTTTTGTCATAGAGAGCTTTATTGAACCAGGGTGCTGAGGGGGTGGGTCTTTTCCTTTTGCTTTGGAGTGGAGCGACAATGTCGATTTTGGCTGCTAGGATTGAGAGGCAATGGGGGGTGAGATGGTTGACATCCACGCTAGGGTCTGGACTAGGAAGTGAACGCAAAGCAGAATCACATAGAGTCTCAAAATCAATGTTTTTAGTGTTGCTGAACCAGGTAGAAGCCCTTTTAGGTTGGCCGAGAGTTATAACGTGCGAAAGGTGAAAACAGAAGGGAATGAGGAAATGGTCTGACCAGTCTACATGGATAGGGGGAGCAATGGTAAGCAGGTCTGATTTAGAAATAACAAGGTCCAGAATTGAGCCCTTGGCATGTGTAGTTTCCGAGCAGTGTTGAACGAGATTTTTAGCTGAGAGAAAGGTGGCAAGCTTGTTGGCAGCCGAGTCTTCCACGGAGCCCCAGTGGAGATTGAAGTCACCTAGGAAGATCTGCCTGTCGCTTTGAGAAAATTGGTCACTAATGAAGTCGGTGAGTTCCTCCATGAAGGAAGAGCAGTTACCGGGCGGGTGATAGATGGCATGGAACCTGAAAGGTGAGCCGTGATGAACTTGAAGTTCTAGGGATAGGCATTTGAATGTGCGGAAGAAGATGGTAGGAAAGGCTTTAATTTGAAGGGAGTTTCTGAAGATAATAGCAACACCTCCCCCGATCTTGTCTGTTCTGTCGTTTCTGAGGATAGAGTAGTCGGTAGGTATCAGAAGATCAAACAAAGTGTGGGAGGAGTCATTAAACCAGGTCTCAGTGAGGAAGAGCATGTCAAGATTATGGTGGGTGATAGTGTCCGAGATTTCCAGTTTGTGTTTGGTTGCAGATCTGCAGTTGTGGAGCATACAATGTAGCTCTGACACAACTGTTTTGGTGATGCGAGTGTTCGGGCTGTTAAGGGAGATAGGGAGTAGATTCTTGAATGAGGGTGCCCCTTGAGGGGGAGGCTGGTAAGTTCTGACGGAAGAGATGGTCTGAATGGTGAATTGAGTAGAATTGTTAGGAGAGGAGAGTGGAGGGGGATTGACGTTGGTAGTCTTGTGGCTAGCCAGTAAGTTGGCGATGTCTGTGGAGGACAGACTGTGGTTGGCTTTATTGGGGCGCTGGAGCAAGGAACTCCTCGGGAGGTGATTAGGGAAGGGGGATATCATAGCACTTAAAAGTGAAATGGATGCTTCAAGCTGGGAGATGGAAGAGATGAGAGAATCAAGTTTATTTTCCAGGGAGAGGTGGGCTGAGCACGGAGTGTTGGGTGGCTGGATGGTTAAGGGAGGGGGTGAAGTAGGCGAAGGAGGACAGGGGGAGGAGGGGGACCGGGGAGAGTGTTGAGGTGCAAGGGTCGAAGGTGGGGAAAGATGGTGGTAGAAAGGAGTGGATGGAGTTACAGTGATATTTTTACTAGTGTTGAGCAGAGGTGAAGAATAGAGATCATAAGCAGGAGGAGAAAACTGAGAAGTAGAGAGGGAGGGCGAGAGGTGGAGGGGGGTCAAGGGGAGGCCAGGGATACAGTAAGATGAGAGGAGAAGGGGCTGTACAGGGAGGGGAAAGAGGAGGGTCAATGGATGGCCAGAGGTATGGGGAGATTAGAGGAGAAGGGGCTGTACAGGAAGGTGAGGGAGGGGGTCAATGGAAGGCCAGAGGAATGGGGAGAAGAGAGAAGGTGCAGGCCAGGTACCGTAGGCTATGAAAGGTGAATGTAGGGGGACAGGCACCAGGCAGAGTGGGGGGGATTGGGCTAAATGGTAGTAGTGGGAAGAGTGAGGGACTGTAAGGTCAAAGGGAGGACGGAATTACCAAGAAGGGAGAAAGGGTTGTGAAGCATAGGAGGAGGAAGGACTGTGAGGTCAGAGGGAGGGAAGAGGATTGAATTACCAAGAGGGGAGACAGGGATGTGAGGCATAGGAGGGTGGAGGGGAGGTTGTAAAGAGATGGGAGGTGTAAGAACAGAATTGAAGGTACGAGGGAAGGGGAAGAGCGGAGAGGGATGAGGAGAAGGGGGGAGGGAAGGGGGATGGTAAGGCGAGTTGTTCGGTAGATCAGGTTGTAAGAAAGGTGGGTTAAGTAGGGGGGAGATGGGTAGGAATAGGGCGGTTAGGGAGCTGGAGATGGCATTGGAATATTGGGGAGATGCAGGATGGGGAGGGGAAGCTGGATGTAAAGCAGAGGAGGTAAAGGGTAGATCAAATTGGGAGGGGGGAAGAATGGGAGGGGAGGGAGCAAGAGAAGGGAGGGATAAAGGGTAGACCTGTGACTCCCGGGAGAGCGGTCTGAAGGGATATAGGGGTCATAGGGGGTAAAAGGGAGAAAGTAGACGAGCTAGAAGAAGAGGAATTGAGTGAGATCGTAGTCGCAGGGGTGGGACGAAGGGAGTGGAAGAGGTGGTCAAAGAGAGAGAGACAGGAGTCTGTAGCTTGGATCATGACAGTGCCATTGTTATAAAGTGTAATGGTGAGAGAGCCATTAAAGCAAGCGGAGGGAGACATTTTTAACCGCTTCCCATGCGGGAAAGAAGAGGAGGAGGAGACGTTGAAGGAATTGAAGAAGCTGGAGGACCAGGAAGAGATGTCGTGAGTGAAGAAAATGAAGTCATTTTTGATCTTCCCTAGACGCCCATTATGGAATTGGTCAACAAAGAGGGAATCTGGAAATCGTTCAAAGGTGTTATGCTTGAACCGTTTTGCTGCTGCTTTGGACAGATTCGGGGAATAAATTACTTTGAAGCAGTTAATTCCAGACTTAATTCGAATAAAAGCCATGATAGGGAGATGAGGGGATGGCGTGGTGTGGGGGTAGAAAAAGGGGCTACTAGGGTAGCGATAGCGCAAAGAAGTATAATAAGAGGGGGGAGCATGAGTGCAGGCAAGTGCAGAGTGTCATATAAATGCCTTGAGCACGTCCCCACATCCAGGTTGCAGGTGCCGTGTGGGGGGAATGTCCTGGAGGCCTCTGTAGCACTCCAAGCCCAGGGTGCGCTTCGGGGGGATCCAAATCACCCAACAGCAGCGGGGTCCGGATTCCAAGGACGTAGTACACCTCCGCCATTAGAGGGGGTCTCAAGGGAGCGATTTCACCGAGGCCGGCCAGTAGGGGTTAGTTGCCAGTGGCCTGGGTTCCATCAGTCTCCAGGTTCAATCCGATTCACCCAGCATAATTGTGATTATAGGAAATCCAGAAGTACCCCTTTGGGGTATGCACATAGCAGCTGCCACCTCATCCACATATGTATTCACCACTGTGAGTTCCCGAGGGATTTAATGCTGACTTATGTCGAAGACATCACTGCTTCGGTGGAGTGCTGGCAGCCATGTCGGGGTCAGGTGGAACACCAGTGTGCTGCCGATTTTTAGGCTGTGTGGAGGAGGGCACAGGGCTCTTGTCACCTCACCGCTCTGCTGCTGCGTCGAGGGAAGTAGCTCCGCAGGGGGAGTTGCTCTGAGACCCCCCTCAAGAACTCACTGCTATAAGTCGGTTGCCGGCCGCCATGCTAGGGTCAGGCAAGGTAAAGTCCCCGGTGTACTGACATTTTCTAGGCTGCGAGGGAGTCACAAGGCTCTTCTATCCTCACCTCACTGCTGCTTCGTGGAGGTAAGAAGCTCCGCCGGTGAGAGTTGATATGAGAGCCCCCTCCCCACATCACTGCTTCGGGGGAGTGCCGGCCGCCATGACAGGGTCCGGCAAGACGGGCGTATCCTCTGTGCGCTGCCCTTATGGCACAGGGCTCAATTCTCCTTGATGAGATTAGCGTGGTGGCAGGCGGGAGGAATGTCAGGATGCCCGCAATCGTCCCAGCCATCGATGGGGGTGTCATAGAGCGTCCTCACCAAAAGCAAAGCGCTCGACCCAGGAGGGGAGCGATCATGCAGCGGAGGAAAGGGCTTGTCAGGGGTCAAGAAAAACGACCTTGCAGGTGGGCAAACATCGAGCCTGGCGGTCCGGTGGCCAGTAGATAGGGATGCCGGTAAACAGATGGGTGGATGGCAGGGCTAGCGGGGGACATCAACCGGTGTGGTAATCCCCAAACCCCAGAGCTCCTGCAAAGAGCTCCCACTTGGCCATCTTTTTAAGTTATAAAAAAACATATAATTGGTAGATCTTACAAGTATTTTAAAGTAGCATTTTCGTCCGTAGCGCCTTTCAGATATTTCATTTAACAGACATCATAAATACTACAAGAGGAGCCTGTCCCAGATGGCCACCGCAATAGCTATAATAGACACTGCCATCAACTATTTCTATTTCTACACACTATTTCCCTCCCCTCCCTTAGTAAAGGACACATGTTAGCCCTAACAATATTCATGGAATAGTAAGAAGATCAACAGGAGGTGAACGAAAACCATCAGTTCCAGAGGCGGGGGGTGTGGGCAATGTTATAGTGGCAATGAGTAATAAGGGAAGTAGCACAGCACCGGTAAATTCGGGAAGACGAGTCTCTTAAGGTCTGAGCCAACCAGTGTGGTCGAGAACCAAGCAGAGAGGAAAAGAGAAGGGGGAGGGAGAGAGAAGAGGAGCTTGGGAGCCGCTTTATGGGAGCGGGCTTGGCTCGAGTGTTAGTGGGGCATTTGAGTAATGCTCTGCTTACCCTCAGGGGAGATCTACACACCAATTCAGTACCACCCTAGGAGCAGACAACTTAAGAAGCGCCTCCAGGGAGAGTACCAGGCCGTCCCAGTCACCTGCAATCGGGCATTTGCAAGGGCCTCTCATCTCCGCCTCAGTCTATTTGAGGGAATATAGGTCCTTGTCTCGCAGTCTTTTTTCCCGCATTGAATCGCAACGTGGTCGTTACAACGACCGTGTTGTGATTCCGCATACCATTACTCCGCAAGTCAGAACAACGACTTTCGGAGGGGGGGCGTTGGATGTTGGAATAGTATAATTTACTATTCCAACTCCAGTCTGTGCGGACACTAGGGAAGGTGTTGGATTTTAAATCTAACACCTCCCCCCCCCTCCGCAAGTCGTTGTAATGGTATGCGGAATCACAATGCGGTTGTTGTAACGACCGTGTTGTGATTCCATTCAGGAAAAAAGTTTCAGCATAAACGTTGTTTACCATTTGAGGATACCAGGCATCAACCGTGGGTGGGCGCTACTCCTTCCATCTCACAATAATTGTGCACTTGGCAAGGAGCAATGACAAATAGAGAAAGCGGACAACATCTTTGTTTTTAGTAGGGATTGAGATTAGTTATACCTGTGACGGCAGTTTGTCCAGAACTGCGGACCAGCACTCTACGTGATCAAAATTCACCGAAGGCGCTACAGAGCAGGGACAGGAGTGGCAAAGTTTCAGTTTGAAAGCCTTTATTTGATTTTACGCAAAATTATAAAAGTGCAATTAAAACAATATACATAAAACAATAAATTAACATTCCTCGGAACATGATATAATGCTTACGTAGTGTACAGTTCGAAAGTGCGGAATACATTGAAAAATATAACAGCTAAACAAAAGACAACAGGACCCACCAACAATCACTGTAAGAGACAAAGAACATTAAAACACAAAACTGAAAGCCAGTTATCCTTCCATAGATTTACGTGCTTTAACCACCATCTTCAAAAAAGAAGTAACTCTAAAGCACACCTCAGCGGTATCTAGAAGTTGCAAATAAAGTATCAATATTCTACACTGCCTAAATGCTAAATGTCTTAAAAAAGGGTTTAAAAAAAACTAAATACATCCCCAAAAAATTGCAAAAAAACATAAAATGTAATGAGGACTGGGGAGACACATCATCACAAGGGCTAACCTGCAGGCTGCTACTAAAAATGTTAGGCCCAAGCGGAAAGTTTAGTAATCACCAAACAGTCCCAGCCCTAAAGCGAGCTAATAGGGACCTTTCCCACTGAGTTAAAGGGAGATCTAAATACAGAATAGTAGTGCCAATTTCACAAAATTGGATGTAATCCTTAATAGCGGGCTTCACTAATTTGTCCCTTAAACTCTCTGTCCGACTAAACTCTAAAAAAGTAAGCTTGACAATCTGTTTGTCACTCTTTGAAAGGGACTCTGGCATATTAAAAAAATGCAAAAGGGCAATCTTACATAAGGAATCCTTCAAATAAGTCAGGCATGGTAGCGTAAACTCTTGTTTACAAGATAAGTAGTCCTTATTAATCTCCCTGTTCAGACCTGCTTCCCAGGGCCAAGCACACTAAATACGAAACATACTGCAATGATAATTCCGTATGCAAAATATAGTGTGAACTGACTTGTGGGATTGAGAGGAGTCGCCTTCAGTCTCAGTTTTCCTCGTACTGGAGCGATGATGAATTAGATTTGCCCCACACACCAGCCCCATATGAAGCAGCTGGGACATACTTAGCTTTCTAAACATAAAGTAAAGACAGCATAGTAGTGCAGCCTTGGGGCTGCGATAAGTTAAGTATAGCTCCTGTAGATTTAGACAGCTTCAGACAGGCATTCAGAACCTGGGTGCGCCAAGTACCCGAAGAGTCAAAATAAATACCTAGGAATGAGTAACTGTTAACCCCTGTGACGATGTTACCACTAATGGGTAAATTCAAAATGTTAGTTTTGCCTGGGCCGGAAGCCATAATTTGAGACTTGCTAAAGTTAGTAACTATCTCCAGTTCCACTATGAAAGATACAAAGGTGCATAAAAGTTTGTGAAGAGCATTCGGTGTACAAGCCATAAGAACCGAGTCATCAGCGTGATGGAGCGGGATTTCGCAAAAAGAAACCCGCTCGAATCGAGTACCCCTGTAACATGTTCTAACTGTAAGTAGTGAGTATATACTAATGTGCAACCTCACATCACACATGGGAGATTTGTTTTGCAATATGCATGAATTAATCCTAACAAATACGTAAATAACCGGAAATATAATAATATTTTGTGTAGAATGTGTTATGAAGGTTTTGCATGGCAAAGCTGCATGTATATGTAGTAAAAAGCATGAAATGTGTTGCTTTATCATGATATTAATGCCGCTTTTTCTGCTTATGCTATGCTAGGTTAACTATTAATATGGAGTAGAGATAAGGTGGGTGGTTAACAGAAAGATTACATTATCACATAATTAATAAATGTCAGTTGTCTGTTCTTTCAGTAAATGGACAAGTTTCCATCTTGTGTTAAGTTTTTTTTTTTAAACATATTTTTATTGCCATTTTCATATGTCACATATTGTACATCATACAAAGCTTTTGTATAGGTACGTCAGACCGTACAGTCAATGGTGGTACATATCCTCTGAATATCCTGGTTATACGTCAACGGGGAACATAAACAACGTACAGATATATCGTGCAGTGTGTACCCTGTTGTCTCAGATATCTGATATGGCGCATGAACTGGGGTGTAACGCAGGCATAAACTAGGGGACGGGCATGGAAGAGCAGATCCAGTGTATGCTAGTGAGTGTATGAACCGTTGTATGGGTAAGGCACCTCTGTGACTCATGATTGCCAATCCTGCTAGGTTCGACCTAAAACTGCGATAGCATACCCGATGCTGGGGCCTGTTATGGGATCATGTGGTCGGAATTTCGAGAGAGTGGTTGGGTAGGGTCTGTGACTGCGTATGCTGGGCCGCCAATGTGGGCGAAGTGTCTGTTGGATCTGTTCCCGGGGTTAGCTGCTTGAATTGATATAATAGCATGGCCCATTCCATAGATATAGGGTGTTTGCGGACCCCTCTCACTTCCTCCTCCTGCAATGTCTACTCCTCCGCCGCCGCCCATTTGTGCGTAGCTCCCACCCAAGCCGCTAACGGTGGACCAGTGGGGGTACGCCAGTGCATGGCGATGCTGCGCTTAGCTAAAAGCACCGCAAGGGAGAGGAAACGAGTCTGCACCCTGTGTTGCTTACTTGCGCGAAAGATGCCTATGGCACTGGCCTCCCATGTGTTCATGCAGGCTAGCCCTGTGAGGGTACTCAGACCAGTGTGAATGTGTTGCCAGAAAATTTTAATGACGGAGCATTTCCAAAACATATGTTGGAAATCCGCATCCCGTTCATGGCATCTAGGGCATAGGAACTGAGTGTCGGGGTAGAATCGTTGGAGGCGTGCAGGTGTTAAATAGGCCCTATGCAGGATGTAATATTGAATGTTCTTAAAGCGTGCGTTTCTAGATATCTTCTTAGGGTACTCCAAGGCCCTCTCCCACTCCCTTTCATGAAGCACGCGCCCGATTTCAGCCTCCCAGGTGGCGCGCAGGGTCTCTAGTGGTGTATTGGTCAGTTCCCGTATGGCTTTATAAAGCCATGTAGTTAGATGGCGCCCCACTCCCATATGTAAGATCGTGTGGAGAACTGGATGTGTTTCTGGTTCCCCTCTGATTAGGTCCTGATATGGTCGGTAGCTATCTAGGAGTTGACGGTGAAGTAGGAATTGTCCCGGGGGAAGATCGTATTCTTCCACAAGACTGTGGAACGGTCTTAATTGCCCGTCCTCGAAAAGGGACTCCATCTCTGTTATGCCACAAGATGTCCATGTACGAAGCGCGTTGTTCGTGTAGTATTGTTCCTGTCTGGGCCATCCCACCAAGGTGAGTAGAGGGGAGTACAATGGAGTCCCCGGGGACATGCGGTGAATCCTAAGCATGCACCTACGTGCCACTGACATCTGTAGAGGGTATGTGCGTTTTGGTTTAGTGCCAGGAAGGAGTAGGCGGCAGATCTCCGGAACCGATATTCGTCCTGCGATGGTGTGAGTTTCCACAGTATACCTGTCTGCCGTCCAGTGGGACAGCCATTGCAGCTGTGCCGCCAAGAAGTAGGCCTCGAATGAGGGGGCTCCCAAGCCACCCTGTGTGGTGGGCAACTGCAATTTTTCCAGGGCTATTCTGTGTTTGGCAGACCCCCAAATTAGTGCGCTGAGGAGGGAGTCCAGGTCCCTAAAAAAGGCTCTGGGTGGGATTACTGGCAGGTTGGTAAAGAAATACAACAATCTGGGGACCATGATCATTTTGGCCAATGCCACTCTCCCAATTGGAGATAACAGAAGGCTCTTCCAAAATCCGACCGCAGCCCTAATACCCGCCAAGGCCCTGATATGATTACCCTCAAACATATCTGTGGAGGAGTGATAGAGACGGATACCAAGGTATCCGGGGGCCTCCGCGCTCCAGGGTACCCGCTGAGCGCCCAGTCTAACTTCCTGTGGGGGCAGATCCGGATGCAGCGGGTAAATCGTGGACTTGTCCCAATTCACTCGTAGTCCAGAGGCCGCTGTAAATTCCGTTAAAGTCTCCCAGAGGGGAGTCAAGTCGTCCGTGATGTCCCTCACATAGATCAACAAATCATCAGCGTATAAGGAGACACTATGTATTGTGCCTGCTATCAGGATGCCCCAGCTCTCCCCCTCCCGCCGAAGTCATATGGCTAGAGGCTCAACCGCCAGGGCAAAAAGTAGGGGAGACAATGGGCAGCCCTGTCGCGTGCCCCTCTGGACCGCAAACTCCGTCGATATGCACCGGCCCAGGCGTACCCGCAAAGTCAGTCCGGTGTACAGTAGGCGCGTATAAGCTAGGAGGGTGGGCCCAATGTCCGCTCGCTGCAGTACCGCAAACAGAAACTGCCATGTGAGGGAATCAAAGGCCTTCTCAAGATCTAAGATGAGACAGGCCGCTCGGGGGTATATCCCCCTCACCTGGTCCTGGATGTGGAAAACCCGGCGTAAGTTCTGGGACGTGCGTCTGCCGGGAATAAATCCGCACTGATCCGGGTGGACCAAGGAGCGTATGATTTGTACGTATCTATCCGCAAGTGTCTTCCCGAGGAGTTTGCAATCAGCGGACAGCAGCGAAATGGGGCGATAGGAGGCCATTTGCTGCGGGTCCCGATGTGGTTTTAAGAACGTCACGATTACGGATTCTCGCATGGATTTCGGTAATTCTCCCGTCTTCAGCGCCGCCGCAAACATCTCCACCAATCGAGGAACTAGTGGCACTGAAAATGTCGTGTAGTATTCTAAGGGGAACCCATCCAGTCCCGGTTTATTACGGGCTAGGGCATGCAGGGCCCGTGTCACATCTGCTGCGGTTATTACTGCGTCCAGAGCCTCCCTCTCTGTCCTCGTAATTGTTGGGATAGTCAGGGGGTCTAGAAATCGATCCACTACATTTTGTGGGGTAGATGCAGGGTCGTTATATATCTCCGCATAGTAGTCGCGAAAGGCCCCAAGGATTCCCGCCTGGGAGCGCAGCAGAACTCCCCCAGGGTCCACAATCTCGGTTATGGGCTTGACGTCCGTGTCCTGCCTGGCCAACCACACCAAGAGAGTGCCCGTTTTGTCCCTCTCCTTATGCATCCGTGTAGCGTACGAACGGAAGTTGTACCTTCGTAAATCCGCGGCGGCAGCTTGATAAGCAGTTTTTGCTTTGGTTATGCGCCGCGCCTCCCCCTCGGATGTGGAATCCCGTTTAGTGAGAGCAGCCAAGCGCTGCTCCGCCGTGGTGAGAGCCTGCTCTAGTACGCGCTTAACTCCCGTTATTTGCTTCAAGCACTCTCCCCGGGCCACCACCTTAAATGCATCCCATTCCACTAATGTGGATGATGCTGTACCCGAATTGCGCATGAAGTAATCTTGGATGCTACTCTCCTGTTCGTGCCGGAAGACCTGGTCCGACAGACAATCCCGCGGCAAGCGCCAGGTGGGGTGTGGGGGCCGCCAGTTCAACTGGAGAATGTGTGCATCGCGATCGGAGATCATCCTGCCCAAGTAGTCCGTGTGGGCAATCTTGGGCAATATAGCCACCGAGCATAAAAAGTGGTCAAGACGGACGCGTAGATTGTGGGGGATGGAATGGAAGGAGTACAATCGGGTCAGGGGGTGGCGCGACCAGTGTGTAACCCACGCCCGGAATCTGTTAGTTTGCTTATGTGCCGGGGAGTGCGGTGGAGGGGGGTGTGAGCGGTCAAGGTTCAGGTTGAGCGTGCAGTTATAGTCTCCTCCCAGGACCCAGGGTATGGAAGCAAATGGAGCAAGGACCCCTGTGAGATGATCCCAAAACTTGTCTTGTTCTACATTAGGGGCGTAAATGCTACCGAGCAGTACAACCTGTCCATCCAAAAGACCCTCCAGCAGTGCATATCTACCGTCTTTGTCTACCACCCTCCGAAGCTCCTGAAAGGGGGTTCCCGGTCGCACCCAGATCAGCGCCCCTCGTGCATACGCAGAATAGGTTGTGGCGCAAATGAGACCCCGCCATTTTGACTGTAGTTTCCCGTCCTCTTTCGCAATGAGATGAGTCTCTTGTAGAAAAACTATCGGGGTGTTGTGACGCTTTGCATAGGAGTACACCGCATATCGTTTGCGCGGAGTGTGAAGCCCCCTAACATTTAGGGTAAGGATGGTAACATCAGTGTGTGTCGTATTAGGTGCCATGGCTTTGTGTCTGCTCGCCATGCGTGGGGGCTGCGCCTATTGAGGTGTGTAAAGCTCGGCCAAACGCGCTGACTAAGGGTGCCTGTATCCCCCGACGCTGTGTGACCATGGGTAGTGGATGTCTGGATCCGTGTCATTCCATGTGGGGGGTTGGGGAAGTGTTGAACTGGGGCAAGCAACTGAACAATCGGGGTCGGGAAACATTCCCAATGCCTAGGGCCCATTGCCTAAAACGATGCGTCCAAACCTGTTTACCCAATTAAGGGGGGTACAACAATATAAGAAGGGGGCGGCGGTGCATGCGTACTGGGCCAGAAACGAGTCGGGCCATTAGTAGGGAAAATGGACGTTGCTGCTGCTTTAGCAAGTGGTGGGACTGATGTCTATATTCGGTGGGTGGGGAGAAAGTGTACTTAGCTCTATGCCAGTTTCAGAGGTCTCATCTCGTTTCGTTCGGGATCCAGATTGATCGTCAAGGATGAGGTCCGCTGTCTGAGGAGTGACCATGGGGGGCGTCACAGAGTCTTCCCCCGACATTGTTCCATCACTGTCATTCTCATCTTCCGAGGTAAAGATATGTGGCGGTCGGTCTATGTCATCCGGTAGAGGAGACGCTTGCAAATCGATTACTGCTTGTAGAGCCTCCCTCTGTTCTTTCACGATTTGCTCTAAATCAGGAGAGTCCTGGGTGCGTGCACGGGCTCTGCCACCCACTCCACCTCGTGGGCGCCGCTGTGATCGCCTTCCTGATCGCGATGGCTTAGGGTGTGGGTCTCTCGTGATCTCCGCCCTGGACTGCCGTGTGCAATGTAGGTCTGCCCAATCCTGTGCCTCCGTGGCATTAGCAAAAAATACAGTGGAATCGGCATGGACCACCCTGAGGCGAGCTGGGAATAGTAGAGAGTATTGGATATTGTTCTCACGCAGCCGACGTTTTACATTCAGAAAGGAGGCCCGTTGTTGTTGAACTGCTCGTGCATAGTCCGGGAACACCATGACCCGCTGATTGTCGACCTGCAGGGTGCCCGCCACTCGTGCCGCGCGTAGTACCGCGTCCCTGTCCCGCCATCTTGTGTTAAGTTGACCAAAATGTAGTGGGTGAAACTGGTAGCGCGCACAAACCTCATGACCAAGTGACTGGACTGCTGAATAAGCTGAAGGAGCGTGGCTCAGTGCAAGACAATATGCTTGACATGCGGCCAACTCCAGTGTCTTCATGGGAAAATCCTGTAGTTGTTGAATGTATTAATTTTTGTTCCTTGATAGTTACACATGTACTCATGAGAGAGAAGGGATGTTAAATTGAATAAGTGGGAACGGAAGTTTAACAATAGGGTAGTTAAAGAATCGTGATCTAATGGTAGGGTGACCTTCTGCCCCTAGATTTAAGCGAATCCTGTAGCTGGGACAGGCGATTTTTAGCAACATTAGTGGGACAGACATATGAAGTAAAGGTATAAAGAATAGATGACTTAGGGGTGGGGCGGCTGTTGGTGCGAGTTTCGGAAGAGCGGGAGGAGAGAGAGAGAGGGTGCGCCGCTGATCGTCGGGTTGCAGAGAGGCCTAGCTGTTCCTGCCCTATCCCTGGCCTGACACTTGAGTCTTTGCTCCCTGACTCTCTGTCTGGGGGTCCCCTACTACTGCCTAGGCGGCGGTTTTCTACATTCATATTACTTGGGTTGATATTTCTGATAACTCAAATTTCTTTGCACTTTTTGTCTCTTCATCTATCCCTCCAAATTGATGAATTTTGATTAATGCACATGTCTGATGTCTATTTATCTATCCACTCTATGCAACGTATGTTGTGTTTTTATTGAGATCGTTCATTTGCTGAATGTTGGATTAGATTGTACTTTCTCTTATGAGGTTCCCCAAGATTAATGCATTTGAGTTAGATAAAATTTGATAATTTGCAAACAAAGAGTCTGTGGTTATTTTAGTCCGTTTATAATTTGAACTTCGTATAGAATTACCATTGCCTTCAATTCTTCAACTAATTGGTCCATCGACCAAGTAGATGAGAAATTGAATAACAAGTTTATTGTGTAAATTGTGGACTGTCTAAATATTGATCACCAGGGTAAATATTTCAAAAGGTATTTGAAAACTTGACACCAGCACAACAGGGATTTGGGTGTATGTGTATGGGCCAAAATAAGGGAAGTTTTTGAATGTTCATCCCTGTCTAAAATATTGGGTCTGAGCTGGATCAGTTTCTTGGTAGCAGAGTGATGGTTTAATTATTGATTAATTAGGTAATGGTTATTGAGTATTCATTATATGTTTTAACCTGAAGAGTTAGTGTTCTGTTTATATGTTGTCTAGAAGCACAGGTACAAGGGTTGCCTGAGGAATCTCGGGAAGGAATTAGCCTGACGTAGGCAGAAGAAGAGTGTGGATAAAGAAATCACACTGCAGAAGTACTTTGTCTGTTGTGATAATACTGAAAAGCTAGGTAGGGCTGTCGATATTATATTTAGGGACATTTTCGTGTAAAAGAGGAAAGTCTGTAATAGTGAAGTGTCCCCTTTTGAAACTCTGGCAGTATCTCCAGAAGGAGTAACAGGACACCCTTTTTGTATGTCACAGGTCCTCTTGTGAAACATTGGTTTTATCCCTAGAGGAGTAATAGGTCTCTCCGGAGCTTGTTAAAGAAGTGAGATAACGCTGGTCGTTATTATTGCTTGCAGTGTTGGAAAATCTCTCGGAAGGGTGAAGACTATCTCTTTATTTAGCGGAGCAGACAAAGTAGCATCGTCTTTATATGTTGTTACTAACCTATTTTTGATTAAGAAAAATTCAGAAAAATATTGTCGTAAGATTTTGTAAAGGAGGGGTCAGTAGCAGGAGTGATACTGACGTCACAAAAGTGCTTCGCTGGTATTGGAGGATACAGCGGGTGTGCGTCGAAGAGCAGATTGTAAAGGGAGGGTCAGTAGTAGGAGTAAACTGACGTCACAAAGAACCGCGCTAGAATTGGTCAGACCTTGTGGGCGAATAGAGTGGTGATTGGTTTATTAGTGTGAGACGCGCTGATATTAGACAAGACTGAAATGACGTGATTTATTGTAATTGGTTGGTTGGGGTAAGATAGGATAGAAGTTAACAAATAGGGAAAAGAGGTATACGGAAAGGTCTCGTTGATTTGGTCAAATAGAATTTGCTAATCGAAAAGCCTGAAAATGGATTTGATAAAATAATAAAGAATTTCTTTAAAAAGGACAAACAAATTGTGAGATTACACATGACTATTGGTACTGTAGTTCCTCTATTTGGGGAAAATTCAAACTTACAGAAAATACCAACATTAGCAGTCCCAAGAAGTAGTGTAAGAAGTGATATAGTTACAATAACAAATATTGAAAGTCAAGATGACCCAAAAAACATTTTGTTAGATCTACCAGTTGGAAATGTCATGACTGAGACCCTGAAGAGAAGTACCCAATTAGACCCGAGGAAAATAGGTCAACTTACCACTCCAATAGCAGGGAGTTCGATGGGTCCATTACCCGAAGAGCTCAATATTTGGATAAAGAAATTGACCACGCCAGAAGCAAAGCCTAAGAGTGTGAATGTGAGTCAATTAAAGGTAGATCTAGATGAAATTATTATTGGGACAATAAGTCCAGATAGATTGGGAACCTATACTGACGAAGAGCTGTTATTTTTGTGTACAAGTATTACCTGGAGAGCAAAAACGTTTCATGAAAAATTATCAGTGGTGGCTAGTGAATTTGGTGTAGATATAGAAAAATCGAAGTTGTTACAGAAGTCGTATTGAATGGCTTTCACTGATAAAGATTTAGAAAGTTTGAATACGTCAGGAAGGAGACTACAGATAAAAGAATTAATGAATATCTTGAAGAAATGGGGAACTATAGAAAGATGGAGGAGTAAATGGGTGAAAAAGAAGGAAGAAACAACTGGAAAGGAAACTTCCATGTTTCAATTAAAAGAAACTGAGCATGTAGAAAGAGCCTGTCCTATGAGAGAAGTTCCAGGTGGAGGATATGTTCATGTACCTTGGACTAGACAGGATACATTATCATTTACCAATGATTTCCCCAGATTACGAGAGAAACCTAATGAGTGGTATAAGCAAATAGATAGATTTGTAAAGGTTTCAAAGGTATTGTTGAAAGATTTAGATGGCCTTTTTGAGATAGTGGTTACGGCTGATTTGTGGACAGAATGTAAGATTACTGTTGACTGGCCAAAAGATGAGTATCCTAGAGATGCTAAAACAGGTGCTCCATCTGAAGAGGTGATGAAGAAATATTCTCAAGTCATTACCTTTTTGAAAGGAAAAATCTCTCAGAAGGAAACAGATTGGGTTAAGATTGACAGAACAACCCAAGAGCCTAAAGAGTCAGTTCACGCATATTATGAGCGGTTGTTACAGGTGTTTAAGCAGTACAGTGGATTTGAGAATATTGGAGATAAGGATATGAGACATTTTGTGTATCGGTTCGTCTATGGATTAAGACCAGAAATTAGTGCAATGATAAAGCAGCATATGCTATGTTGGCAGAGTAAGTCGATTGACGAGATTCTGAGATGTGCAAAGTATTGTAGTGATGATATTGATTCTCGGCTTAAAAAGTTAAAAGAAAAAATGATGTGGGCACAAGTGAAATTGGCAGAACAACAACAGGAAGTTAGTAATGTTCCACAATGTCAGGGTCAGGTGGGGCAAGCAAACAGTGGAAATCGAGGAAAGTTTAAAATGAGTAAGGAAGAGGCTAAACAGAAATATCTTTGTCATGCTTGCGGAAAGTTGGGACATTGGAAGAACAAGTTTAGATCTGGACAAAAGGGCAATGAAGTAAATAAAAATGTAAATACACAGATGCAGAATGAGGTGATTGGGAATCAACAGCAGCAGCAGCAGGTAGTTACTCCCCAGTTACAGGTGCCACAACCACCTATATCTCACAATGTGAATGCTCACATGCAGATATACAGTGCAAATTCGGGATTTCGAGGAGAAGTACAGTTTGGTAAGAATCCATCAGTTTCGAAGTATTTGGTACGTTGTAGTGAGAGTGATTCGGATTTGTCTCAATAATGGTGCCTGAGGGGGGGAGAGTGCGTACTTGGCGCATCTTTAGTGGTAGATCAGTCAGGTCCATTTATTGATGGAAAAGTAGAAGGTAAAGACATCACCTTTTTGTTGGACACTGGTGCTACCCGTTCCACTGTGAGAGCAAAGGAAATCCCAAACCTACCTCTCTTTGGAGAAACTATCCAAGTAGTAGGTGTTGCAAACAAACACATTAGAACTCCTGTCACAGCCCCCTTAGAAGTTCATATTGGAAACTTTAAAGACATGCATCGGTTTGTGGTGTGTGATACCAGTCCTCTTAATCTCTTGGGCAGAGAATTGTTGTGCAAAATGAATTGCACTATTTATTGCACACCGGATGGTGTTGCAATCATGACACCGGATGAGGATGTTGAATGTGAAATATTAATGGCCCAATGAGAGTCAGAAATAAGTGAATTATTTTCACTACTGACAGAGGAAGACTTGCCAGAAGAGTTCAAAAGTACAGTGAGATCGGATTGCTGTTGTAAAATGTGCTGCACATCAACCAGGAGATGATAATGTAACAAAGGGAAACAGATAAGCGAACCATTAGGAAAGCGCAGGCTGTTTTTTATGAAGAAAAAATAGCAAAATCTTCCAACTCCTCTTAGGAGCTCTTTAAAATTGTTAAATGACTTACCACTGTAGACCAGGGAGCAAACATCCCCCAATACTCCATAGAAAGGTGCAATGGGTTGGCCACTTTCTTTAAAAGCAAAGTGGAAAATATCTACAATTCTCTCCACCCTAATCCTATGATGACATTAGGAGCTTCACAAAGCCCATATAACAAGTCACAGAGTGAGCATAGGGAATCAGTCCACTTGGCCGCACCTGCTCTCATGTCCATCCCACCGGTAAACACAGATCATATATCTTCTCTACTACAGAAAATCAAGTCAGGATCCCCACTGGACCCAGCCCCACCGCATATCCTTGCCCAGGGTGGAAACCCCGTTCTCATCCAACTATGCAATCTAATTAACCTCTCTTTTGAAAAAGGCAAGGTACCCAGAGAGTGGAAACATGCAATCATTAAACCCCTGCTGAAAAAAACACATTTGGACCCCGCTGACCTAATAAATTACCGCCCAATATCGCTACTGCCTATAGTGGGCAAGATCGCAGAAAGACATGTGAACACCACGATCTCTACCTTTCTCGAAAACAATAACGTCATTCATCAGACTCAGATGGGGTTCAGACCCAAACACAGTGCCGAGTCAGCCCTGTTGGTGGTCACCGAAAAACTCAAATCTATCCTTGACCAAGGAAGAACTGCGGCTGTAGTACTCTTAGATTTGAGTGCCGCTTTTGATGCGGTAGACCACTCAGTGCTGACTCAGAGGTTGGAAAATGTTGGAATTGAAGGAACAGTGAAGCAATGGGTTGCGTCATTCCTGAGTGATAGGACCTTTCAATGTATGGAGGCCAGCTTTAAGTCGGACTCTCTCTTAGCACCATGGGGAGTCCCTCAGGGATCCTCCCTCTTTTGAATATTTACCTTAGTCCTTTGGCCCATATAACACAGGAATTCGGTATCTCCATCATGTCATATGCGGATGACACGCAACTGGTGTTCTCAATCTCAGACTCTCTCAACTCAGATCACCGGCAACTTATCCCTTGCCTTGAAAAAATTGGATCATGGATGTCGGACTGTAGACTTAAGTTGAATGGAGATAAAACAGAACTGATGATTCTGGGTAACAACTTCAATCCTCGATTAGAAATCCTCTGGCCAGCAAGTTGGGGGCCATCTCCCTCCCCCAAAGCAACCATAAAAAACCTAGGCATGTGGCTGGACCAGAATTTAACTATGGAGGTACAGGCCAAAAAATTGTCTGGTACCTGTTTCGGGATGTTACGCCTGATCAGAAGAATTATATCCCTACTCCCAGAGGACGCAAGGAGGACCGTAGTCCATGCCTTAGTGATATTGAGGCTGGACTACGGCAACTCTCTCTTTCTGGGTTCTCCCAAATATGTAACAAACAGACTACAAATTGTTCAGAATGCAGCTTAGGAGCTGCCAGACTGCTTCTGAACATACCCAGACGTCAATCAGTCAAACCAGGATTGAGGGAACTGCATTGGCTCCCGATCCAAGCCAGAATCAAATTTAAGTCCTGAAGTCTGGCCCATCGAGCCATGTATGGGAGGGGCCCTGCCCTAATCCAAAAGCTGGTCACCCACTATTCGCCCCACCGACATCTTAGATCAAGTTCAATATTCCTGATGAAAGCGACCACAATCAAAAGAGCCAGATGGGGTGGAAGATCCTTCGCCCATCTGGTACCCACACTCTGGAACAGCCTAGACCCAGAGCTTCGACTCACTGAAAATGAAGCTTCCTTAGGAAAAGACTTAAGACATGTCTCTTCCCGTAGGACTAGGTGCTGACTGCTTTTACCTTTGAATCACTCCAGCGCTGAGATGCCCAAGGGTAGTCACACGCTTTACAAATCCCATAAACATAAACATTGTGATGGAAGACCAGTATTACTAGATTCTTTACTTTCTTACATGACCAGGATGTACCATGCACATGCACACATTGGAAGAGATGCCATGGTAAGTATGTTCAAGCAGTCCTGGTACAATCCAAAGTTCAGGGTCATCGCAAAGAGTTTGTGCCAAGGGTGTGTTATATGCCAGAAGCAAAACCCAGGAAGAAAACCAGTTGTCAGCTGGGGATTAACTGGGACAGCAGGAGGACCTTTCACTAGACTCCAGCTTGATTTCATTGACCTGCCGCCATGTAATGGAATAAAGTATGTCCTTGTCATTGTTTGTTTGTTTTCTCGCTGGGTGTATCAATATACAGATATAGATTTGGTATTTTCAGAAGTACCAATCGTAAGAGAACTAAACAAAGTAGAAATTGGTAAAAACGCATGTTATTTGGGTGAATTTTTCCATATTATGAAACCTCTAGATGTAGAACACGCTTATAAAAATAATTTGACTTGCGGACTGCATTTTGGAGAGAGACTATTTTTGGATATGGTAGAAAATAAAAGAGAGAGCTTCCAGAAGAAAGCTGTTGAACAAAAATCACAGGAACCACCTTGGGAATTTATAGAGGGAAATTATGAGAAGGGTGAAACTTATGCTGAGATGACCCTGGATTGGTCACAGAAAGGGAAGTTATGCTTATTAAGATCAAAAACTAACTACAACAATTGTTTAATTGGCACTAGTGAATGTGAGCATACTTTCCAAATTACTGGTGGTTGGGAATTAAAGGGTGGAACTGATGCTGTCTTCCCAGGGATAAACTATGTATGTGGTAGTAAAGCCTATTACAGGTTACCTGCCCATTGGTATGGGAGTTGTTATTTTGGGATTGTTTTTCCAAAGGTCCATCATATAGACCGAAAGGACCATAGTGTCAATGAAATAAAGAACGGATTAACACGTAGTAAGAGGGCAAGTTTTTCTGAAATAGTAGGTGACATTTTCAGTGCACTGATACTCTCAGTTGGAATTGTTTTAAATTCACATAAAATTTGAAAATTGTCTACAGTGGTTGATCGTTTATCAACAGACACTGCTGGTGGATTTTTGATGATTGATACCAAAATGGTGGCAATCACATCAATGGTTTTACAAAATCGAATTGCCCTTGATATTATCTTGGCAAAAGAGGGTGGAGTACGTGGTATGTTAAAAATTAAACCCTGCTGTACCTATATCCCTGATGAAAGTAAAGGGATATAAGGATATATTAGAAATATTACAAAGTTACATAAGGATCTAACACAACTGGAGGTTAACGGTGTTTGGGAGAAAATTGGTAAGAGTATCTCCGCTGTGAGTAAATGGTTTTCAATGTTTGAAGAAAGTCTGTTAGGAAAAGTAGTAATACCAGTACTTTCAATAGCAATAACAATTTTAGTAATATTAACGGTGTATAAATGTTGCAAGTGCATGAAAGGAAGAAAATATATATCAGATAAAAAGAATAGAAAGAAAGGAGTAAAAAGAAAAAGAGACGAAATAGAACTAGAAGAAATAAATGAAGAGTATTATGACATGATATAGAAGCTAGATGAGAGTGCCATGAAATAAGAAAGGGATACTAAACTTTAGATAAAATAAAGGTGGCACTCGGTATGTTGAGTATTTGTGATGGCTTCCAAAGCCTTCAGAGGCGGAATTCATGGAGCGGGATTTCGCAAAAAATAATGGTGGTTTTCTACATTCATATTACTTGGGTTTGCATTTTTGATAACTCAAATTTCTTTGCACTTTTTGTCTCTTCAACTATCCCTCCAAATTGATGAATTTTGATTAATGCATATGTCTGATGTCTCTTTATCTATCCACTCTATGCAACGTATGTTGTGTTTTTATTGAGATTGTTCATTTGCTGGATATTGGATTACATTGTACTTTCTCTCAAGTGGTTTCCCAAGATTAACGCATTTGAGTTAGATAAAATTTAACAATTTGCAAACGAAGAGTCTGTGGTTATTTTAGTCTGTTTATAATTTGAACTTCGTATAGAATTACCATTGCCTTCAATTCTTAAACTAATTGGTCCATCGACCAAGGAGATGAGAAATTGAATAACAAGTTTATTGTGTAAACTGTGGACTGTCTAAATATTGATCAGCAAAGTAAAGATTTCGAAAGGAATTTGCAAACTTGACACCAGCGCAACAGGGATTTTGGTGTTTGTGTATGGGCCAAAATAAGTGAAGTTTTTGAATGTTCATCCCTGTCCAAAATATTGGGTCTGCGCTGGATCAAGCGTATAGTAATGCTGGCATACGGGTCATCTCCATCACGGGAAAATCAACGGAAGCATTAACTAGACATGTGATAAGGTTATTGATATAAAGAGTAAATAATAACGGGGCCAGGATACAACCTTGGAGTAGCCCCCAAGAAAGTTCAAAAGAATCAGTCAGTTCACCCATAATGCCATTACAAACTATGGCTGACAAATTAACATGAAGGGTATGGAGAAACCTCTCCAAAGAGACTTTAACCCCCATATCCAACAAGATTAGCCACAACTTGGTTTGAATAACACAATTGAGTACAGTAGACAGGTCCATAACAGTGAGGTGTGCTGTGATGGAAACTCGGGAGTCTGAAGTAGCTTAAGCAGTATAAGTTTATTCTTGAACTCAGCAGTTGTCAGGAGGACAGGCTAAATGCTCCTCTTCCAGTGAAGCCCCGTCAGCACATGACCCACAGGATTCCACAGCTCGAGGAACTAAGGAATTGGAACCTTGTGAGCTCATTAGCTGGTAAAGCTGACATAAACACAACACTTCCCCTTTCCCAGAAAAGAACACAATAGTAAAATGAGCAAAATAAAATTACAATAATAGAGAAAAACACGTATAAGATAGCATAGTTACATAAGCACAAATCAGAGCTAAGGACGACAAATGTGTGTGACGTAATCCTTCAAATGCTTAGGTTTATCACAAGCTCTGCCAGCTCTTGTGAATTCAGAACCCTTAGGTCCAATACACTCGTTAGGACCCGAAACAACTTTAGGTTTGCACACTTCAGCATTGTTGACATTGGCATTGCCATGATCGCCCACAACTTTAGATTTGCAGACTACAGCATTGCTGATTCTGGCATTGCTACGATAACCCACACAACTCTCCCCCTCTGTTATATTAGAATGACAACCCTTCTTGGTAACTATGGATGTATCAGACCCAAAGGCACCCTCAGATGGAGTACAATCTTGAATCCAATCATACCTGATCAGGCGAGTTTCAGCATGAGAACCATGCCGAAAACTCTTCACGCGTTCAGGGGAATTCTTGCACCTAAAAATAGCAATCCTATTGGCATTCCACACTTTCACATCACTGAGTAAGGCAGAGTTGCACATAACCTTGACAACCTTGAGGGGAGCAGAAAACGTACTTTCCCTTTTACGTGTTAGTCTACCTTTCTTAACGTTAATGGTATCATCTACACAAAGATGTACTTTTTTGGAACCACGGGATTGGTTATACTTGTCTCAGTACTTCAATTGAACAGCCTCCAAGGAATCTTTAACCTTCTTGGCAGACCACGAAAAAGAACTAGTACATTTTAACCATCCAACATTGTCTTTGTTGCAAGGAGACCTGCCTCTCATCAGCTCAAAAGGAGAATGTCCAGAAGACTCACAGCGTGTAAGTCTGTATGCACAAATAGCTTTTGTTAATTCATCCTCCCAATCCAGATGATTGCTAAAGGAAAGTACAATTATATCCTTGATTACTCTGTTAAAGCATTCCACGCTACCATTTCCCTCTGGGTGGTACAGAGAGGTAGTCCTGTGAGTAATGCCAGATTCTTTAATAAACTTCTTGAAGATACCACTGACAAATTGCCCACCGTTATCAGAAATAACATCTTTAGGTAAACCCTCACGTCCAAACACATCAGCCAAGAACAAAAGTACTGACTCGGAGTCCACCTTGTATTTTGGCCACTTAGAAAAGTGATCCACTAAAACTAAATTATATTTCAGTAGACCAACAGAATTTTTTAGAGGGACAAAAATATCAATACCTACTCTCTCCCAAGACATATCAGGAACAACAATGGTATGCAAGGGAGATTTGTGGGTAACCAAACTCTTGTCAGAATTAGTACACTGTACACAGTTTCTGATAACTTTCTCAACTTCTTTGTCAAGACCAGGCCACCAATAAGATTGTTTGATTCTGGATTTGCACTTCACAATGCCCAAGTGACCCTCGTGGCATAAGCTGATAATTTTATTACGAAAATCCAAAGAAGGAACTAATCTTCCACTTCTAAGTAGGAGACCTTCCTCTTCATACAAGTCATTTCTGACTTCCCAAAACGCTAAAAGATCACTGTCCAATGTGCCTTCCCAGGCCATCCTTTGCGAACATGGTCAAGGACCGAAACCAAAATGGGGTCACGCAATAGTCCTTGGACCCACTCATCATGGGAAATGCTCTGCAATTCATCACCAAAGATTGTAGCAACCAACCAATGATCCCACTCATTTTTTCCTTCACACGTAATAGGCAAAGGGCATCTACTGAGGAAATCAGCAATCCTGTTGCGAACACCAGATACATAAACTACTTCGTACACAAAATCTAACAACTGCACGGAAATGCGTGACATTCTGGGTGAAACATTGCTAAGGCCTCTAGAAGAAAGTACATTGGTAAGCGTTTTATGATCAGCCTTCACAGTGACACACGTGCCCCAAATATATTGTCTGAAATGCTTAAGTGCCCAAACACATACTAGAGCCTCTCGTTCTGTAACTGAATATTTCTCTTCCGTGCTAGTGAGGGCTCTGGAGGCAAAAGCCACAACACATTCCTTGTCATCTTCTTGAATTTGAGATAAAACTGCGCTGAGACCTTTCCCACTAGCATCGGTATTAATGAGACTCTTGAGGCAAGGTGAGAAGCCCTTTAGTGCAGGAGCAGAACATACATCATTCTTGATACACTCAAAACTCCATTTACATTCGTTTGACCATGAAAATTCACAACCTTTTTTAAAAGTTGCCTGATACAGTACATTTTACTTGAGATGTTGTGTACAAATTATGAATAAAATTCAGCCAACCCAAGAAAGGACTTGACCTCATCTTTATTCTAGAGACTAGGTGCATTCTTGATAGCATCCACCAGTTCAGATTTTGGACAAATGCCAGCAGAGCTGAATACATGACCCAGATACATAATACTTCTTGCCAGTTTGCATTTAGATTCTTCAGCTGTAAGGCTGTTTTGTTCTAACACCTTTAAAACCTTAACCAGAATTTGATCATGTTCCGTGCTGTCAGAGCCCATAAGAAGAATATCGTCCCGGAAAAATACAATGTTTTCCATATCTTTGAAAATCAGGTGCATGGGTCTCTGAAACATGGCCGCGGCAGATGCCAATCCAAAAGACACACGTTTGAATTGGAATCAGCCAATTGGTGTAACAAAAGACGTAAGGTGCCCTCTGTCAACATGAAGGGGAACCTGGTGGTAAGTAGAGGTTAAATCAATAGTGGAGAACCAGTGCTTGTTCCTAGTGACTGAAAGTAATTTAGAAATTCTAGGAAGTGGAAAAATATCAACAAAAATGTTTTTATTAAGTTCCCTCAAGTCCACACAGACGCAGATACCACCGTTGGACTTGCATGCGACAACCAAGGAAGCAACCCAGTCAGATGACTCTACTCATTCAATAAGTCCATTGTCAACCAATTTACGTAATTTGTTGATGACCTCCTCGTTGACAGTCATGGGAATGTTTCTAACCTTGTGGATGCATGGACAAGCGTCCTCTTTAAGGACAATTTTATGAGAAAAGCCTTTCAATTCACCAACACACCCTGAAAAGACTTTAGGAAATTTAGAAATAATCTTGTTAAAATCATCATTTTTGGTCTCAGACACACTTAAAACTGGGTCAGCACTGTTAGGATCAAGTAAAATCCCCAACTCGCCTTGATCCCACGACCCAAGGACACAAGTTTACACTCTACACACCTGCCCTTGTATTCAAAAGACAGTTTTTGAAAACCTAGCAAATCAATAGGTTCCCCAGTATAGCTTACAGGGTGAATATCAGGAGTTTCCAAGAAATCCCCAAGATTTTGTACAAAAGATTCAATCCAGGTATTTTGATTAATAATAGAATAAGGAGAACCTGAATCAGCCATGAGTGCTACAAGCACACCAAGAAGCTACGATTTTACAAAAAGGTCTTTTCCTAACCTTACTCTCATTACCATAGGATTCCTCCCTAATGCAGAGGAGTTTTGACTCTTCAGCTTCAGATTCTGTACTATCTTCCTCTTGTACAAACTCATTCTACTACACCTCTAACAGATTTAGATTTCTGACAGACACAAGCATAGTGTCCTAAAACTATACAATTCGCACATCTTTGACCTAATGCAGGACACCCTTTATCAAGGGCAAAATGAGAAGAACTCCCACATTTTTAGCATTTTCTTTTCAAATCAGCAAACTTGCCATTTTGAATGGGCTTAAAAAAAAAATTCTTACTCATATCTTTCTCAAAGTTTTTCTTGCCCTGTTCATTAGAACGAGCGTGAGAACCTCTCACAATTTTAATAATATCTTTACCCTGGACAAATTTAGAAGAAGAGATCACCGTCTTGGCACACCTAGATGTAAGTCCAGCCTTGGAAATAATGGCAGTAATTTCACGAAGACTATCATCCCCATTTATCCATAGTTTATCTTGCAAATGTATATTGTTACAATGCATAACCGATTGGCACGATTTAATTCTTCTTCAATTACTCCAAATTTAGAAGGAAGAGACAAATTCTTCAAAGCAGCAATGTAATCGTCAACTTTTTCATCAGCACCTTGTTTGCGATGATGAAAATTAAAACGATGTACCGCTTTGCAGACAGTGGGCACAACATATGCATCTAGATCAGCTAAGGCATGAGAAAAAACATCATCTGCATCACCAGCTCTAGGTTTTTTTCAATGCGATTATGAATGCGTAAACCACCAGAACCCAAACAGGTTAATAAGATCTTCTTTTCCGCTACAGGAGATAATTCTTCACTTTCAAAGGCATCAAGATAGTTAATCAAATAGTCTTTCCACTCTTCCCACCGCAAACTGAACACTTAGTCATCTTTAATCATGAAAGGTTGGGGAGCTGGTAGGTTCATTGTGGCCATGGTTGAGAAAATCCCTAAAGAATGAAAATTACTGTGAAAACAGTAACTAGACCAGAAGGAGATGACGTACCTAAAGAATGTAATAAAGTATAAGTAACCAGTCAAAATACTAATGTAAATACACTGATGTGTGTATCACAGTAGCACTTCCAAGGCGAACTCACAGATGATGAGGACACAAGGCATGAGATGTACAAAAGAAAATACAAATGAAAATGACACACAAGGTGTCTGTGTAACCGCGGAGTAATTGTATTTACCTGCCACCTCAAGAACACACAATAGCACTCACACAGATGCATGTGTAAAAGTTACTGTAATACAGGCTGTTGATGTTAGATGGCAGATAATTATTGAAATTAGTCACGCAGGTGTGCGTGTCACTGTAGCGAAGATCAATAGGAAGAAGTAGAATTAGACAAGCTGGTGTGTGTCACCGTAGTGGAGTACGTGGTGAACAAGGTAAAGTTCAAGTCGTAACCAAAATGGCCGCCACGTAGAGACGTTGCGTGTGCAGCGTGTAAGGTCACTGTCGCACAATATAATGTACCAGTAAACAATTTGGCTTCGCTTCTTTAACAAAATGGCTGCAAGACGTTGCATAGCGTGTAAATGTAACCAAGGCACACAGTGTCACAGCCAGAGGGAACAAACAAGAGTGCTGCCAGGAGACGTCACAGAAGGTTAGCGGTAGAGCAGAAGTCTCGAGCAGAATAGAGGTAAGAGGCTAGTGCAGATTCAAATTCGCTCACTCAACTGCCAACGGACACCAATGTAAAATGTACCAACCTATAGGCGGAAGATCAAGTGTGGAAATGGGGCTGAAATTCCCCGAATCACTCAACAATACATTTCCTTGAAAAAAGGATCCAACGTAGACACATCCGTGACAGATTCGTAGCCTCACGCTGTCTTTTCCAACGTAGACACAGCCGTAGGCACACTCGTAGATTCACGCTGTCATGAATAAGGAGTGAAGGTATAGACACATGGGTTCACTGAGTTCAAGTAGCTCGTCACCAGTGTTGCGATGTAAATTCTGGAGTCTGAAGTAGCTTAAGCAGTACAGGTTTATTTTTCAACTCGGCAGCTGTGAGGACAGGCTGGATGCTCCTCTTCCAGTAAAGCCCCGTCAGCACATGACCCACAGGATTCCACAGCTCGAGGAACTAAGGAATTGTAACCCCGTGAGGTCATTAGCTGGCACAACCGACATAAACACAACACTGTACAGTGGGCAGTGCCTAGCGACGTTATTCTTGCCCAAAATAAGATGCAAATTCAGGCACTGCTCCACTGTACCAAGCCCTGTCCTGGAACCATACTGACAAGGGGTTAATAATTGTATTTTCTTTAGACCAGGGTGTAAGGCGAGAAAATACAACCCTGCCTAGAAAATTCACAGTGCCGTCAATCAATGAAGTGCATCTATCACAATGAGGGATGTTTAGGCTGCCCTTCTTTAAAATCGGAATGATCACAGAGCAAGACCATGCGCTTCGTAACATGTTGCTCAAAAAGATATTAAACAGGTTAGTGAGCAGAGGGCCACAGTCCTCAGGTTTACACTTAATTAGATCAATTGGCATACAATCAGACCCAAGGGCCGGGCCCTTGGACTTTGAATAATAGCCATGGTGTCTTTGGCTGATGTGAATGACAAACATGCAGCATTCTCCAACCTACTCAGTAACAACTGGGTTAACTTCTCCTCTTTCTTTGTTAGATATATTGCCTGAAATAAGGAACCAATTCACTACCAGTGATGCTGCATCGCAACATGTTAGCTGGTACATCCCTCTGACAAATTCTATTGACTAAACTCCACAACATTTTACTGGTCTCGTGGAGCACTGCAGACTCCATCTGTTCCCTATCTGCCATTAGCAGGTAATTTCTCCTCCTCCTTAACATATTTTTATAAACTTTCCATGCGTTTATAGCATTGGCCTGAATCATAGGCTTGGATGCCAAAACTTTACTGAGGTTACGGTCAGAGCATTCAGTACTGAACCATCTGGGCTGAGCAGGAACAGCCTTCGCTAACTTCATTAGACTTTCTTTAATACAGTAACAAATATTTCCAAAATACGCCAACATATTGTCCTCCCTAGCAACTTCTGATAAACAGGCAAGAAAGAGCCCTAGATTGTTAGCAATAAGGGTAGCAAGAAAAGGCTCAGGTGCCAACAAGGACCAGTGGTAAAGATTTTATTGATTTTGTCAAGAGTTCAGGTAGGCCTTGTGCAATATGTTTAGAACTTGGCTTTCTGCGATGTTGTATGTGGGTATGCTTTTACCTTCTACCCTTCTTCGTCATCAAAAACTCTGCAAGTTACACTTCCCAGGGACTGGAGTGATAATTGCGTGTGTAGCTAAAGTGATATATACAACTAGCTAATTCTCCTTGAGCCATTTCTCAATATGTTTAGTGTCAGGTGAGTGTGTTTCAGGCTCTGTGTCCGTAATGTGCCATTTAACCCTAAGAGCTGGTACATCAGGAACTGCCCCTTGTACAGGTCGAATTGTTCTTGGAGAAAACCGAATTAGGGGAACCATACACCCTGAAGCTGGTCTCCCATAAACGTGATGCTCACGTCCTCCCACCGCTTCAAGATCCCAGTTGTAAGAAAGCCTAGATGGTTGGGACAACCAATCAAAGGGATAGCAGAAGCATAAGGGACAACATGCTTAGAGACTAGCCCGCTCCATCCGAGGCACTCCCGGGCTGTACATAAAAATTAGAGTAGCATGATACCTCGCCTAGAGCCTGCAAGAAGTAGCCAATGCAATTCCTCAAGTCACAGGGGGTTCCTCTGGAGCTTGTCTCCTCCAGCAAGTGGCCCAAAGGCCAGTGACTGAGCCACTGGAGCTGCAACCTAGGTAATGGTGATCAAAGTTCAGAGACTCCAGCCCACTCTGCTCCACCAGGAGATTCAGCTTAGCTAGGTTGACCCTGCACTGGTTGCTATACCAGATTTCTTCCCCAAGTTGGGCATCTAGGTCCTGGAAGAACTTCCTCTGGAGGAGGAGAGAAAGTTTAGCAAAGTAAAACAGGAGGTGTTTGCACCCTAAGGGCAGATGTTGCCCTGGCAAAATTACCATTGAGAAGGTACTGGGCCAAATGTTAGATCGTAACCTCCTGTTAGTGTGAGGAAACTCTTTCTATGAAATAGGGTCACACTCAAGCTCGAGCGGGATGGGACTGTGCAGGGCACATCAGGAAGAGACAGGATTTAGACCAATTGACCTGCAGGCCAACAGAAGAGCTAACCTCTGCGATAATGCAAGCTATGATCATATGATCATTCCAGCCTCGAACTTTGACGACGATGGATTATATGGCGCGGGATGCTGACAACTAAGATACAATATCGCTACTAACAGATTCGGACCTGTTAATCAGCACGTACACAGGCCGTCACGACAGTTTATACTGAAGATTATTAACAACTTCTGTCATTATATCTTCTTTTGAAGGTTCTCCCAAATACCGCACAATTATATGTGGATAGAAGATATATAGACCTGGCCATATCCACAGTTCGTGGCAAACTTGCAGTCTGCATGATCAAGTTTACAAGAGATCTCCACGACCAACTAAGATAGTAGCTGAGGATAGCAACAGATTTGCAAAAGCTTGAATATACAACCCACCTCTAGCAGAGATCTGTCCCCTCGTTTGTGCACAGAAAAGTTTTTCAATCTTTATTGGTCCTGATGAAGGTGAATCTAAACCATTGCTCACCGAAACGTGCGTAGACCAGCATCGCTACAACTGGACAAAAAGGGCTATTTGGACATACTCAGAACAAAGAATAAGAGTATAGTAAATTCAGCACTATAAAATGTACAGACAAATATGAAAATTCTCTGATTGTTTTTAGACAAATTTAATCATCCAGTTGTACACTCTCTTATTGTGGTTTTTTTTTGTTAGTGTGTTGTATGTGGTATGAGTGTCTGTATGCAAGATTAGTATGCAAGATTTGAATGTAGGGAATTAATTAGCCTTTCGAGGGGCTAAGTATTCTGTGTTTTGGTTATTCTATAAATATCCAATTGTAATAATTTGTTTTTCAGTATATTTGAGAATTATTGAAAATTATAAACACTGTAAATGAAATGTTCACAATCACTGTTTTGATACAAAAAATACTTTTACTTACAAAATGAAAAATAAACAAAGATAAAAAGTAAATATTCTCGCGTGTGTATACATTGTATCTTGGTGGACTTCACTGTAGGTGCGCATGTGTGTTAAAACTCAATGAGAGCATTTGCCAGTAATAGAAAGAAATATAGGCCGTCAAAGAGGTTACTTTACGTTAATTTTTGTTCTCTTCCCCCCTCTTGAGCCTAACAATCCTGTTTTTGGGGAAAACCTTTTCTTAGACACATATGATCTTCCTCAATGTGTTTAACGTAAACCATATGTTTGTCTGCATACAAAGACATGGCATGAGTTCCATCGGCTAGCGGGATGCCCCAAGTGCGACTCTTCAATCAAAGTCTGACAGCCAAGGGCCCCATGGAGAGTGTGAAGCATAAAGGAGGGAGGCGATAAGGGGCATCAATACCAGGTTCCCCTCCTAACCTCAAAGGGGCCTAGCTAAACCGACCGGCTTGGACTCCAGCTATAGGGCTTGTATAGAACAACCAAATAAGCCATATGATACGCTCATCAAAACCAAATCCTGCCAACACTGTGAACAAATACTCCTGATTGAGAGTGTTGAACGGTTTTTTCACCAATGCATTTTCCATAGACTTTTTAAACGGACTTAGCAGCAAAATTGCAGAGTCGATTTTCATAAGCTTTGGCAGGAATATAGATTATAGTGTGGAAAGCATCCTTTTTGTAATTTGATATGGATTTGTTCAGTAGATTTTAGGTAATAAGGGACTAAAACATAATACAGCAGTACTTTCGGGGCATACTGAGGTACATGGAGGTGACAAATCACAATATTATTAGTTAATTAAAGCCCTTGCAAAATAAGAAGGCAGGCATTTTGTTTAGATCACACTTTGTCTTTGTTCTGTATTTTCATGTGAAACATAGCTTGCTGTTGTTTTTAATGTATAGGCAAAATGAGGGAGCTTTGGAAATTCTGTAGAGTTAGGGAAAAGTAGTTTTATTGTTTTACATATTCAAAAAAATGTTTAAGAGTACTGTGGTGCTCTCAAATCTAGGAAGTACTGCAGTACTTAGTGAAATAAAAAAAGGTTATATACAATAAAATTCACTTAAAAAACCATAGGTTTCACACATGTTATAGTTAGCTGGGCATTTTCCTCGTGAAAAACCAATGAAATTCCCCCGTTATAGTTAGTGCAGGCAACTATAACTAACGCGACCGTAATCCACTGCTGATGACGTCAGATATTACATCACTGTATTTACACATTTATATACCCATGTCTTCTTCCTTTTTTTTTAGCTATACATATATTTATTTATTTTTTTTCAGAAAGACACATATGTCATCAGTGATGTAATATCTGACGTCATCAGCAGCGGATTACGGGACCCCTTGACCCCTGCTAGGGGGTCAGGAACTGTCCAGCGTGCCCCCTTTACATGTTTTTCTCCTTTGTGTTTCACCCCCCTCTCAGTGCGAGAGACAAAATGGCGGACGACACTTCCTGGTTTCGACCGATTCGAATGTTTACTAAGATGTAACAACCAATCAGAAGTGCGCTCGCGGACGGCCGAGTGCGCGCACCCTGCGCGCACGCTGCGCGCGTATAGATATATATATATTGATTTAAATGCTATTTTCTCAGAAAATACTGAACAGATTTACACCAAACCTGAAAAAGGCACCAAACGGACCTTATGGCTACCTCTCTGCCAAATTTCACGTAATTCTGTTTAGCCGTTCGGGCTGTAGCTGCGACTAAAGTCCCTATGGAAAAATCCATGGGGAAAACGTGTTTTGGGACCCCCCCTTTTTCTCGGCCCCCGCTTGACGAATCACCCCGAGACTTTCAGGGTAGGAGCGGAGCGGAGCGCCCCATCAGTTTTGAAAATTTCGCGAAGATTCGTTAATCGGCGCCAAAGTTATTCAAAATAGAATTTTGAGATTTCCTATGGAAACTCGGTCCTAACTATAACTATCTACTGGCGACCGCCAGTAGATAATAAAATTAGACATATACAGGGTGGCTCCTAAGGGAGCCTTTTTAAGTAAAGCAAAACCAAAGGGGATGATGGATGGAGTGTTGAACATTGCAAGCACTCACCCCCAGTCAACTGATCTGGGTTTAATCCATCATGATTCTTTAGCTCACTCCGCCACCCCAGTTCAGACATCGCCATATGCAAATCAGTCTGACCCTGTGCCTAATGGGAACAGTCCAGCCCGAACTGCCAAGCCATATCATCCCTGGACCGGAAACAAGCATCCTGGGACCGGTTTCGGGTTCATAACCCTCATCAGCCAAGCTATCTTGAATCCAGTGGCAAAATGAGCAAGGGACCCACGTCTGGGAATACCCTGCCAACTTAGGGCAAACAAAGCAAAACCAAAGGGGGATGATGGACGGAGTTTTGAACATTGCAAGCAATCACCCCAGTCAACTGATCTGGGTTTAATCCATCATGATTCTTTAGCTCACTACGCCACTGGAGTCAAGCTATCCTGGCTGAAGAGGGGTGAAACCCCGAAACCGGTCCTAGGATGCTTGATTCCGGTCCAGGGAAGACATGGCTTGGCAGTTTGGGCTGGACTGTTCCCATGAGGCACAGGGTCAAGACTGATTTGGATATGGCCATGTCTGAACTGGGGTGGCGTGGTGAGCAAAATAACGATGGATTAAACCCAGATCTGTAACTGGGGGTGAATGTTTTGCCAATGTGCAACATTCCGTCCATCATCTTGTGTGTTTTGCTGTTCGCCCTGTGTGGGAAGGGTTTGCCCAGACGTGGGTCCCGCGCTCACTACGCCACTGGAGTCAAGCTATCCTGGCTGAAGAGGGGTGAAACCCCGAAACCGGTCCTAGGATGCTTGATTCCGGTCCAGGGAAGACATGGCTTGGCAGTTCGGGCTGGACTGCGTAGGCACAGGGTCAAGACTGATTTGCATATGGCCATGTCTGAACTGGGGTGGCGTGGTGAGCAAAATAACAATGGATTAAACCCAGATCTGTGACTGGGGGTGAATGTTTTGCCAATGTGCAACATTCCATCCATCATCTTGTGTGTTTTGCTGTTCGCCCTATGTGGGAAGGGTATGCCCAGACGTGGGTCCCGTGCTCACTACGCCACTGGAGTCAAGTTATCCTGGCTGAAGAAGGGTGAAACCCCGAAACCGGTCCTAGGATGCTTGATTCCGGTCCAGGGAAGACATGGCTTGGCAGTTTGGGCTGGACTGTTCCCATGAGGCACAGGGTCAAGACTGATTGGCATATGGCCATGTCTGAGCTGGGGTGGCGTGGTGAGCAAAATAACGATGGATTAAACCCAGATCTGTGACTGGGGGTGAATGTTTTGCCAATGTGCAACATTCTGTCCATCATCTTGAGTGTTTTTGCTGTTCGCCCTATGTGGGAAGGGTATGCCCAGACGTGGGTCCCGGGCTCACTACGCCACTGGAGTCAAGCTATCCTGGTTGAAGATGGTGACACCCCGAAACCGGTCCTAGGATGTTTGATTCCGGTCCAGGGAAGACATGGCTTGGCAGTTCGGGCTGGACTGTTCCCATGAGGCACAGGGTCAAGACTGATTTGCATATGGCCATGTCTGAACTGGGGTGGCGTGGTGAGCAAAATAACGATGGATTAAACCCAGATCTGTGACTGGGGGTGAATGTTTTGCCAATGTGCAACATTCCGTCCATCATCTTGTGTGTTTTGCTGTTCGCCCTATGTGGAGGGTATGCCCAGACGTGGGTCCCGTGCTCACTACACCACTGGAGTCAAGCTATCCTGGCTGAAGAGGGGTGAAACCCCGAAAACGGTCCTAGGATGCTTGATTCCGGTCCAGGGAAGACATGGCTTGGCAGTTCGGGCTGGACTGTTCCCATGAGGCACAGGGTCAAGACTGATTGGCATATGGCCATGTCTGAGCTGGGGTGGCGTGGTGAGCAAAATAACGATGGATTAAACCCAGATCTGTGACTGGGGGTGAATGTTTTGCCAATGTGCAACATTCCGTCCATCATCTTGTGTGTTTAGCCTTTTTAAGTAAACATATTTATATATGTTTGTAAAGCCAACTTTTGACGTTTGCAATGAAAATAAGTTTTTTATAGGTTGAAGAATGTACACCAGCAGGATGATACAGTGCTGCAGTGACATATTTTACAATAAATAAAAAATTGAAGACAAGTGAAAATCGTGAAAGAATGCTGACACTGCCTTGTTCACATGTCTTCATGTCTTTTCAAACTTAGCCACATTTTGAGTAAACCACTTCTTCATTTGTCTCTGACAAATATTAGAGAGCACAAAATATGTGTTCAGAAACATAGACATTAAGATGGAAAATGTTTCCTTCATTTCCATTTCCAATGTAACTCCAGTTAAGTGACCTATATCATTGCCACCACTATAGATAACCACAAATTCAGGATGGCCACAATTACTGACAGAGTAAAGTAGAGGGTGTAACTGATTACATTTCAAACCTCTTTCACCATTCCATGTTAGTTCAAATCCTTTCAGACCAAGATCATTTTCTACACCTACTTTCTTAGCATGCTGTGGGGCTCAAAAATGAAACTTGCCCAACAAACTAAACTCTTGCCTGTACACTGACATACAATAATAAGGGACACAAAGACAGACAAATATATGAAGAGTTACAGGAATGCCCATTAGGAAACCACATCATACCAACAATTTCAATTTGAAAAAGGGCAATTATTGGCTGAATCTAAATTGGGTTACCAATCTAACACAATGCTACCAAAAAACAAAATTAAGTAATAAAATACACTAGTCTGCAGCAATGATGTTTATGGAGTATTACAAAGGTATTTAAAAGCCACATTTCTAGTCACATTACAAGGACACCGAATAGAAAAGTTGATAATAAATACAATTTACAAGTAACTCATTATGTGATTAGTTAATAATACAAAGTGGGCTATAAACACAGTCCAATACTACAAAATACGAACAACAACCATAGAGACTCTGTTGAATGTTGGAAAGCAATATAGCTCTATTTCTTCATAAAGGACATGACAGAGCAATTGAAAATTATACCTTCTCACCTCCATCTACATATTTTAATATAAAACAGATACCTTTCTATATGGAATACTGTTAGGAAAATAACAAAAGAATATTTAACACTTCTATTAGGGAAATTACTACTGTAAACAGGACTTCTTTATGTCTTTTTAAAATCATATTTCGCCACATTGAAGACAGTGCCTGCCAAACAATACCTGGAGATGCAAAAAAGGAAACCGTACAACAGAGAGAAGAGAAAAAACAAAATTAAACACAGAGAAGAGGACGCCTAAAGTAAAATAGTGATACTGGTAAGACTACAAAAAAGTCTACTAATATTTTGAAACACCCTCATCTTATTACTAAATAGGTTAATAACAAGCAATTAACAAAGAGAGCATCATTAACAGTTAGCAATTCAAAAAAGAAAATGTTGCCTATTCGAGAAAAATATACTTTCAGTAAAAGAGACAACATTAGGAGAATAAGTGTAGAGCATTATAAAACTTGTTGTGAAAATTCTGCTTCAAATACTTCTTCTCTAGGGAAAAAAGACAGAGAAACCTATATGAATCATGGTTGGGAGATGACATAGCTCCAGTGTTGCATGAAGCTGTTTCTCTATCAAACTATCTCACAAAATCGTATAGGCAAAATAGGAGGTGGCCTAGCTGTTGTATTCAAGCAAACATCAAATATCACTAAAGCTGACAACTTCTCAATACAAGGTTGTGAGGCCCTCTTCACCAGTTGCAACTCTATACCATCTTCCTCCTGTAACGTCCTACTCCTTTACAGACCTCCACCTAGTAATGCAACATTCTCAGACACAGTTTCAAACCTTATGACACTACACTCCAACCTATGCATTCTTGGTGACCTAAACATTTGGTTTGACAAACCGAATATGCCCATCCAAAATCAATCATAACTGGCATAGATGCACTGAACCTACATCAGATCGTCTACAAAGCCACACACATCGGTGGACACATCCTAGATGTCATTTTTGCAAATTCAGAACTAGTTACCCTTCAAACAATTACTCCAGTCACATGGACAGACCACCATATGCTTAGTTTACAACATAAAACAACACAAAGCAACACATCTAAAATCACCTTACATGCATCTACCTATCAACTATAGAACAAACTCAATTTTGAACACCTAGAAACAGAACTAACATCAAATACAGATCTTGGCACAATAAATTCCATACAAAAACAATATGAGTGGCTACAGGAAGCTTTTGATATCCTAATACCCTATACCTCTCTCAATATATCCTATACCTCCACTCTCTGACTCATCTCTGACTACTACTATGATCCCCAAAATAACTCTTTCTAGGCTCTTCCCTCCTCTACCCCGCCCCTTGCATCATCTCAAAACTCTTTTACTATTGATATCTCCCAAACAAGCCTTTCTAACCCATTCCTACTGACTCTTCCCTCTCCACCTCCCCTTTACTCACCCCAAACCTCCTCCTACAACTAATCCCTCTTCTATCCCTCCACTATCCTTTTCAATTCAACTAACAGACTCACATGTCCACCACTCAAATTAATTTAATATTTCCCTATACTAATTCCCCACTAATACTGTTTGGGTTCCGGAGTAGCGTACTACCTGCCGAAAAGCGGTTTGACGCCTCATCAGAGGTAGCAAGCACTATAAAAATACAAACCCTTCCATTTTCCATCCCTCCACTGTCCTTTTTCAATCCAAATAACAAACTCACATGTCCACAGTTCAAATAAATTTAATATCTCCCTATATTAATTCACCACTAATCAATTTTTGGGTTCCGGAGTAGCTAGCGACTCGCCAAAAAGTGCTTCAACGCCTCATAAGGGGTAATAAGCGCCATATAAATGCAATTACAATTACTGACACAATATGTTCAACATATTGTTGAAAAAGCATTTGAAAAGAAAACGCTTAATTTTCATAATGAATTGAGTCAAAACCCTTGCCTGTTTAATTATAACCTATAAAAGACATAAACTAAGACAACATTTTTCAGGGAAATTGGAGACATACATCAAGCACGGAACCATATTTTCATGAAGAGAGTTACCATCAACAGAATAATTGTGTGCTTTCAGTTACACATGATTGATAATGATATTTATGTTGGTATCACATCTTACATGGAAATTTAGCAGGGGAATAAAAAAACAAACACAAAACAATTATTAGTGAAGATTTACAGGACATCAAAAAAACAGAACCCTGGATGTGAATGGAAATATACTTCTATTTGTAATATCAGAGACGCATTCATTGTGAAGCTAGGGACTTTGTAGACAGTCTGGGGGCATGGCTTAGCAGCCAACAATGATGCACGCATGAGCGAGAGGCTCCGCGCCGACCACCCATTTATTGGCTGAAAAAGACTGTTCCCATCACCACGCACTCTGCTGGGTGCGGCAGCCCGCTGGCTCCGGTGAGACCCTGCGATAGTTGCCGACGACGAGTGATGGCGAAGATACAGAGAGCTGCCTGGAAGGGGCACGGCCAGGCCCATGAGCATGAGGATCAACGGCTTGGGGGCCGAGCTTGTGCTGGGCTGTGGAATCTGAGAGATTGGTGCCTGCGGTGAGCTGTACTCACGCTAAAGAGGTAGCGGATGACTGCTGGCGGGAGCCTGTTTGCCTGTGACAGCCCGGTGGTGGCTCCTGTGGAGCAGGGTGTTTCTATTCTGATGCGGCTGACGATATTGGGAGCGCTCACCTACACCGCAGCTGAACCGGAGGTGACCTGGGAGCTTCCTTCCCCCTGAGAGCAGCGATTGTGCAGAGGATAGACCCGAAAGACGACTAACCTGGGGCAACGTAAGTGCCCTCCCCACCTTCGTGCAGATCGTAGCAAGTGGAGTGCTGCCTGCCGCTGTGCCTGACTCCCTTCCCGACAGCTGCATCGCACAGAAGCATGAAACGACATGCGTCCATAAGACCTGGGGCTGCTGGGTGCCGGCAGACCTGGTACTGAACTGAGAGTGTATGGCGGCAGCGGTGGCCTGAACTCTGCCTCTGGGGAATCCGTCTGGTTTCCACATGACTGATGCAGACCTTTTATGCCCACCATGAAGCCCCACTCACCCTAGCCCTGGTGGTTGGGCTGGGAATAAAGTGTGCCTTGTAGGGGTGTGAGCAAGAGGAGAGCAACGGAGAGTGGATATAGCTGAGGCACTCGTGACTTGCACTGTGCTCTTGATGAACCCCAGTTGCTCATTTGTCTGCGAGGCGACAGCAGAGTATGGTAGTGGTGTGGCACTCTGGCATGACTTGGTGACCCTGGTGGTGTGGTGAGCGCCTGGCCCTGGGCTTTGGATGATTTTCGTAAGCCCACTTGAGGGGGGCTTCTCCCCCCCCACATCTGCCCTACCTGCGTTGGTCTATCGCTGCTGGCCCTGGCTGTAGCTTCAGGGAGGCCTGCCTGCTACGGAGTGAGGACCCTGTTAGGTGAGGGACGCTGAACCCCGTGGAAGCTTGCGCTAGTCCCTTGTTTGTTTCTCCTGCTGCTGGTGGGGAGGGGACTGCGCTGAAGAGACCCTGGGGCTGTGTTAAGACACTTGGGTCCCAGAGTGACCGCCAAGGGTAAACCCAGGTCGAAGTTGCAGGAGGCTGCCACGGAGTGGGAGGAGATCAACGGGAGCCAGCCTGGGTTGCTTCTGGGGAGCCACCCACTAAGGACGACATACAGCAACTGGCTCGGATCCTAGAGGCTATATCGGACATGAAGGAGACTCTTCACCAGGACATAAGCACGGTGTCCGTGGAATTGGGACTATTGCGTGCTGAACACCAGAAACTCAGTGAAAGTGGTGGAGAACTCCCTGGAAGAGTTGACCCTGGCACACCAGGCGGCGCTTAAACAAATAGCAGACCTAAACGACCGGATCAGCATACTGGGGCGCAGAGCAGAGGATAGCGAAGGGTGCAATAGGAGAAACAATATCCGCATCCTTGGCCTGCCGGAGGGGATCGAAAATGGTAATATGATATCCTATTTGGAACCATGGCTCTGCACAGTGGTTGCTCCCGAAGGATTGACACAGTTGCATACTCTGGAGAGAGCACACTACGTCCCGGGGCAGCCTCCGGCACCGGGTCGCCCTCCTAGACCAGTGGTAGCCAGCCTCCTGCACTACTGGGATAGAGACATATTGCTTCAGAGAGCTCGTTCAGATGGCCCATTTGCAGTGGGTAATGGCAGGGTCTCGATATTTCCGGACTATACCCTTTAAGGTGCAGCAAAATCGCGCCGCCTTCCTTGAGATTAAGAAGGCGGTGAGAGGAGAGGGTCTCCAGTACTCCTTTATCTTCCCAGCTCGACTGCGCATCATAGAGAATGATAAGACATACTTTTGCGAGAACGCAGCGGCGGCCTGAGAGTGGTTGGAGGAGTATAGGACTGCCCCCGAGGGCCCCAGGAGCAGGCGCCGCCTCGCCAAAACCAACGGACCGGAAAGCGCACCAGGAGAGGACAAACGAGAAGTGCCACCAAAAAACCAATCCCTTCACAGACAGAGTGCGAGAGAGCTGTGGCACTACAGGGGGTGGCTAAGATAATGCAGGATGATCGGCAGCAGTCAGAGGCAGGGTCACATTCGCCAAGAGGATCGACGAGCTCAGAATCAGACTCCTCCAATGTGGACAGCTTAATCATGCCACAAATTACCCTGAAGACTGTGGACCACATTATATAATAAGGACTGTAAGGTACAAAGAACTTGATCACGCATCCGGGTCCACTGGGGCCAGCGGAGCCACACTTGAACACTGAGGTAAAATGGTTCAGATTTGATTTATCTAGTGGTCAGTGCTTGGCATGGTTTCGGACACCATACCTAAGGTCACAAGCCATTGGAATAAGCCACGACCCTCTGTAGGACTTCACCATAGTTAGTTTGGTCCTTGCTTGTCTATTAGAATTGTATGAAGGGTTTAGGCAGGTGGCCTTTGCCACACTGCTCTGGAGACTGGAGAGTTGGTCCATGTTGGGATCTCTTTTTTCCTTGCTTTGGTTTTGTTCTACCCTTATATAAACCCTGTCTGGTCTACGGTGTAGTGATCGAAATGCTTGTTGCCTTTGGGGGGCAGGGAGGGGGCTTGAGGGTGGTGGGGGGGGTAGAATACTTTGCTGATAATGACAACACAATACCAGACATTAAACCTACTCACGTGGAACATTAAAGGGATGGGCTCCATGACTAAGCGCCACAACATACACAAAAACCTTAGGAGGCGAGGAGTGCAAATAGCCCTACTGCAGGAGACGCACCTACTCAACCAGAAGTGGACAGATTGCGTAGGCAGTGGAGGGGGCAGGTACACACTACGTCCTTTTCGGCATATGCCCTTAGGGTTTTAATCTGGATTAGAGCAGGAGTGCCCTTTGAACTAATAAGGTCTGCTATTGACAAAGAGGGCAGATATGTCTTCCTTTTGGGGAGACTGTGGGGGTGAGAGATTACATTGGGTTGTGTGTATGCCCCAAATCAAGACCAGATGGCCTATATGGCTGCACTTTCCTCCCAAGTGGCAGGAAATGATGGTGAATTCAGTACTAATAGGCATCAGAAACTGGCAGAGATTTGCCCGAAATTTGCCCGAAAACAGACCGCGGAGACCGCAGAGACTCACTCGCTGTCCCGCTGAGCCGCTGTCCCGCTGAACCGCTGAGGCTGAGACTGAGGGCGGAGGGCTAAGCCGGTGGCTGCTACCGCTGCCGTTGCTGTCGTTGCTGCTCCCGGTTGCAGGCTCCCGATTGAGGCAGCCCCGGTCCCTGAGGGTGCTGGAGGCCGGAGTCCGGAGCCCGGTGTGCGAAGTGAGGTAGGTGGCGTTGCATGTACGGTGGGCGAGGAAAAACACTCAAGTCACCTAAAAGTGAAGCAGACCAAGAGTGCAGTCTGACGGCGTAGCGGAGCCGCTTGATCTGCAGAGTGCCAGTGAAGCGTGGACTGAATGGTGGCCTGAAGTGGAGCAAAGCGGTGAGTTGGCGTGGTAGAGAGGGGGTTGAGGGGCTCGGAGCATAGGAGATTCGTAAAGCCTGTTGCCCCCCCACACACCCCTCTTTGTGGCTTAGCTTCGGTTTTAGCCCTGTTATTGCCCTGTTGTTTTTTTATATTTTTTAAGTATTCTAGAGCATTTTAAGCATTTCAAGGTCACTAAGATACCAAACACCTAGGCCACCAAGCTGCCAAGCACTCAAGCAATTAAGGAACTAGGACCCTGTCTCACCCTGCTATAATCCTGTCACAAATTCGTCACAACTTCATGAAGCTCATATCAGATTTTGGTATTACCGAATCTACAATTGCAAACTGTCCTTGGAGAAAAGATCTACTGGAGGTATGCAGGAGTTAGAGGGTGCCTGTCATGGATCCCTGTAGTGTCTTCTTATCATTGAAGACTACTGGAGACAAGCGCGGTTACCTTCCTACGCCTTCCTGCGTCTTCCTGAGCCCATAGAGCCTGTGCTGGCAGCCAGTAAATCAATCTCCTGCCCGAGATCGTGAGATTGCGAGATTGCGTGCTGTGCGTTGGAGAGTGGAAACTCGGCGCTCGCCGCTCGGTGCTCGGTGTTGCTCAAGCAGCTCATCGGCGCACCGGCGCACTAGCTCATTGGAGCTATACCTCTCTGGCTGTGCTGGCCGGCCTGGCTAAGAGACTTGTATTATAAGAACTAAGATATGACCGCAAAAAAATTACGCTCTGGCAGACTGGTGTACACAAGAGCTTGCAAAAAAACTAGAGCTAATCCTCTAAGGAACAACTTACTGTAAATAAACTTTTTGAAGAGTTTCAATACCATCCCCTCCTTCTTTCCTAACAAAGAAACAAGTTTAAAATCAGTAGGGATGCTGGAATCTTCCCAAAAAGAACATGAAGATCATGTAGAGGGTAACGTAATTCCCGGAAAACCATTGCCAGTGGTACCCTCCATACTACCGTCTAACATCAGGGGGTCATGACCTACAGATCGTCAACACTCAGACTCTAAGGTGTCTGACTCTTTGCTGCCAAATTTAATCACCCACTCCCTTGTAAATGAAGTCTTTGAACCCGAAGGAGTATCTCAAATAGTCACAAAAGCGGGAGAACACATAATGGAAGATTTCACGCTACCTGATATTAATGTAGATCAGTCTCATAAAATGTCTCACGTTCATAATCTAGAATCGTCCAGGATTCTCATTAGTGCCACTTCCCTTTCCTCCAAGGATTATCCTGTTAAAATGCAACTGTTCAGTAGTACACCCAGTGGAACAAGCTTACTATATTCACAGGGACTCATTAAATCCTGAACTGTCCCCTTTAATTAATAAACCAGAGTCAAAAATGCTGATGTCGGAATCATTACTCTGCCTGGAAAGAGTGCTGGCTTCCATTTTAGCCCTAATGGAGAAATCAGTAAGTAACGCTGACTCCATTTTGGACTGTTTTGCCCTGACAAAGTTTATAGCCTCTGATCCAAAATTATTGTCAGGCAAAGCTTGCGTACTTCCCCTCAGAATGTCTAATCCAGCGAAGGGACCTTCCACTCCCCTTCTTTTGGAGGAAGACTCCGACAAGCTATATTCTACTCAAACAGATTCTCTTCCACATGTTAAAGGGTGGGACTTTGGCATCCAGGCTCGTAAGCCTTTCTTTAGTAGAAAAAATAAAACCAAAATGAAAGAAAACGAAGATATACTTGATAAGTTACATTCCTCTACTCTACAGCAGCTTTTCGATTCTGACTCTATAGCTACAGTGGTTGTACCTACGCCCCGGCCGCAAACTAAGATGGAAAATACAAATTCAAGCACAATTCGAAAGGTCATCCCTATCTTCCTAAAAACTGGTGTAAAATCTTTAAAGCAGCCTAACGAGGAAGGACTTAAAGTCGGTTGCTCCCCTATTAAGGAAAAGGCTATCAAGAATAAAAGTAACAACGCCTCTATGAAAAAGAAGAAGGAAAAAAGTGAAAAACACAGAAGGATAAATAAAAAACAGGACAAAATGATTACGCTTCGACACTAACCGTATCCATATTATTCCATCAAATTTGGATTTAAATGTTCTGAAGAAAGAAGATGGACAAACAGAGTCCAATCTGTGGTGTTCTTGTTCCTCTTTTCTGAACTCAAGCGTACCAATTAAATCTACCCAAGATGCAATGACATTAGATATAAATGTTTCCCCTATTGTTCAGAGTATTTTGAACCCTAATGCTTCTCTATTTGCTTCTTTTTCAGGTAATAATGTCTTTTATAATCCCAATGATAATATTCCTGAGGTATCTAGCCTAGTTAATAACTCATATCCTGCCCCTTATAGCTTGGATTTTTTTTTTTTTTACCATGAACCACATATGAATAGGACATTTTTGTTGGGTTGCTTTGCTGAAATTTCGGGCCTTCAGATGATCAAAAGCAATGACATCGCTCTGGTTGAAGTAAAAAAATATAACAATCCTAGGGGTGCAAGAGTAAAATTTGCTTCCAAAGCTATCTCCCACCTGATAATGGCACACAGTGATAAACTACTTTATTGTGGCATTGATGTTTTAATACCAGAAGTGGAGCTACCTTTAAAAAAAGTGGTACAATATAAGCTGCCTTACATCGATTTAGAAACGTCCGCAAGAGGCAAACCCTGCTCGGAAAAAGAGAGTATTGTGCAGGTTTTCCTCGGTAAAGGTGGTAGGAGGGTTTCACTCTATACAGAGAAAAGTATTCAGCGTGTGCTTCCTGCAGAGGAGGAAGATAAGAAATGGAGTTGGGTTGCAGGCTTTCTTAATTCAAATAGACCCTTAGGCCTAAAATGTGGGAACTCTTCCTAGCAAGGATATTAATGTGATATCCTGGAACACAGCCGGCTTAAGCACTAATAAAAACATACTCTTATTTTTGAAAGAGCAGAATGCCGATAATTTGTCTACAAGAGACCTGGATCACAAAGAACTGGTCCACCGAAGATTACACTGTGCTGAGCTGGCCTGCGCTCCCTGTGAATAAAGGCCACGCTAAAGGAGGCATTGCTATGTTGTTAAGTACAAGCCTTAGTTGGTCTTATAAGGAAATTTGACATGCCTCTGACCTAATTCAGACGATTAAGTTATATCATAAGGATGTCCAGGACCACTTGGATTCCTTGTTGATTATAAATGCATGTTTATCTCCCAACGCATCTTATTCCTATCTATTAAAATATATTTTCTTTTTTATCTCCTCCACCCTGGAAAGTGAAGACTGCAGGTCCCGATTATTAGTAGGAGATTTGAACTCTAAAGTCTCATCTCATAGTATAAGGGTATTTTCTAACACCAAAAAAAACGAAGCCCTAAATATCCCCATTTCCCACTTTCCGAATAAAAGCAGGACAGACAAAAGAGGAGTTTTATTACTCGAAGGTTTGAGAAGTTTGGATCTCATAATTGCTAATGGGAGGCTAGAAAAGGATATTCCAGCAAATAACACTCATAAGGCGCCAACTGGGAGATTTATAATAGATTATTTAATTGTTTCTGCAGATTTTTCTGTAAACTTACAAATATAGAAGTCCTGGGAAATGTTTTCAGTGACCATATGCTGATTTGCTTTAGATTTGAATTAACTTGTGCTAAGGTAGGCCCCTGGAACTTCAAAGGCGAGACAGTAGGGTTCAATGCAACAAATGGTAGAATTCACTGGAATATTCAAGCGTCCGCTAAATTAAAAGCATACTTAACGGCACTAATAAGAGACCAGCAGCATTTAATATCGGTCAAGTGTGATTCTACCCAACCAGATTTACTTGAAGCTTTTTCCCATAATATAGGTCTCCTGGCTAAATCCTGTAAATTAACACATGCTCCAGTTAAACGGATATCATATTTCAACCCATTGCTTACTATAAATAGGGAAATTAATAAATCCAAGGTTTATCCAGGGTTTTACACTGGGGATATCAGATAAAAAATAGCGAACCAGATTCATTAAGAGGTTTCATGTGTCATGAAATCTTTGGTGTTAAGGCAGGTATTTACTCTTTTTATCGTGATTTCTCATTGGCACTAAAAATCTTTGGTATACAAGAAGAACCAGTGATCACCCTCCCACCATTAGAATTTAAATCTCTCTTAAAAACATTAAGTGGCAAAATCAGCTTTAATAGAGATACTAAATTCTGTAATTCTAAAGAGAGATTAAAGCTAATAGCCAGGACAAACTCTCCGAGAATTTCACAAAAATACTTATTTTGGAATTTAGAACATGGAACTCGACGTTTGCTCATTTTATGTCGTATGAATCTCTTACCTCTAAATGACTTAACAGCAAACTGGTCCCAGAATTTGAAAAATGGAAGAACTTGTATTCTGTGTAAGCTGAGCATTCAGACCCTGGACCATGTCTTGTTTGCCTGTCAGGCATTGGCTTAGCGTCATCACCACTGGCTTCAGGTGATGTTTTTACAAAATTGTGTTAAAAATGTTGCATCAGCCTGAGACTATCTTTTTTGTCCAAAAAACGAAGCAGTGTGTGTAAAACTTTTTAATTATTTTTAGGAGCTTATGTATATATTTTAAATCTTTTACATATTCTTTTAATTGGGTGGTTAATCCCCCTTGTTTGTCATCTTCTTACGAAGTATTAGTTTTTTCTCCTTTTTCAAATTGTATTTTGCACATTGATTGGTTGCTATTTACTGCTATTTTGCACAATAGGGATATCGTTGCGTTCGTTTCCCACTATATCCTTGTTGTTAACTTTAAGATTAATTGAAGTGGGATTTTGGATGTATTCTGCACATGAACTGGCTGCTACTGAATTGCTTTTTGCACAGGTTACGATATGCTTTGTTATTCCTTTTCTTGCTGCTAATTCCAAATTGAACTTTTTAGCCGAAGCTGAACTTTGGACTTTATTTTGCATATGACCTGGCTGCTACTTACTGTCCTTGGCACATTTTAGGTTATGCTCTGTTATTCTTCTCTTCTTGCTTCTAATTCTAAATTAAACTTTTAGCCGAAGCTGTATTTTGGACTTTATTTCGTATACGAACTGGCAGCTACTATTCTAGGATATGCTCTGTTATTTCAATCCTTATGCAGCTAATTCTAAATGCTATTTTCTGGCGAAATAGATATGTGCTGCTACCCAAATCATGGAGATAAACAATTAAGCACTGAAGTTATGTATATTATTTTTATTTAAATGTACCTGCCACTGTTTAATACGGTCCTAAACAAATGCTATCTTCTACAGTAGAGGTCTTGGGCCTCTGTTTCTGCCTTGAGCTAAATGGTTTTATTGTTGAAAATCTTAAGTATTTTGTGTATTGGGATAATTGACTGTGTTGACTGATGTTATCTAAAGGAATTCTAGCCTTGCTAATGCAGGCCTCTGATAATTTTATGATGGTCTGCAGAATGAGTTCTGTTAAGTTTTATTACTTGTAATAATATGCATGTACTTTTATTTGGACCTCTTAGAAGTTCCAAATCGTTAATAAAATATTGAATTGAATTGAATTGTACTAATAGGGGGAATTTTAATGGGGTGCCAGACGTGGAGTTAGATCGCTCTCACTCTCCCCTGCCCGGGGCCCAGACCCGCCGAGTGGCGACTGGGCTCCAAGACTGGATGTCCCACTGGGGTTTGCAAGATATTTGGAGGATCCAACATGGGAATACATGAGAGTACTCCTTCTATTTCCCTATTTACCAACTCCACACACAACTGGACGCTTTTTGGTGCTCCCCGTCCCTTGGTGCTTCTATTGAACATAGGGAATATCTAAGACGGACTCTGTCTGACCATAGCCCACTATTATTGACTTACCAGCCACATGGAATACGACCCCCAATACCTATGTGGCGCCTTGACCCTAAGTCCCTAGAAGACAAGCAGTTTGCAGAGGCTCTGCACTCCTATGTCAGTGATTATTTTGTTACCAACGATCACTCTGCATCCTCTGCTCTGATAGAGTGGGAAGCATTTAAGGTGGTGGTGCGGGGTCACCGTATTGGGTGTAGTGCAGGGGTACGCAGGGAACTCAACTACGAGCTGTTGGCCACAGAGGGAGAACTACTGACACTTGACAATCTTCAGGGACGGGAAACACAGGCTCATCTATGCCTCCTGGAAAAACGAACACAACACGGTGACATTTTAGAGCGACTTCGGTCTTTTGATTATAGGACGTATATGGACAGAGTCCAGGGGGAAGAGGGCCGAGTTGGTTGTCTCCTAGCCTGGATGATTCGGCCGGAAATGCATGGTGTCCCGATTATGAGCATACGGACAACTGCTGGATTAACTCTGTATGACCCAGGGGAAATCAATGCCTTGTTTAGGGATTACTACAAGACCCTTTATGCAGACCCATCTGGGCCCCCGGATACTACTGTTGATGCTTTCATGACCCCATTAGGCCTCTGCACCTTAGACGCGGAGGCACGCAAGAAGTTGGGTGGGCCAGTGACCTTGGAGGAAGTGAGGGGAGTCATTGACGATCTAGCTAATGGGAAAACACCAGGCCCTGATGGTATCCCAGGCAAGTTTGATAAGAAATATGGGGCTGACCTGGCTCCAAGACTGGTGACCCTATATGCGGAGTAGCTCCTATTGGGCCAACTGCCGGACACCACACGAGATGCGTTGGTGATCCCAATCCCTAAGACTACATCCTCGGATGCTGAGGTGACGGACTATAGACCCCTCTCCATGTTAAACACTGATTTTAAGATACTCAGCAAGGTATTGGTGCTCTGGTTGCTCCTACACATGCAAGACCTAATCCACCCAGACCAGAATGGGTATATCCCACAACACCTCATATAACCTGCACTGGTTGTACTCTGTGTTATACCACCCGGTGGGCACGGATCTCTCGATCGGCTGCAATTCTCTTGAATTACCTAGAAAAGGCCTTCAATACCATGGGATGGGATTACCTGCTGGCTGTTATGAGGGGCCTGGAAACAGGCGATGATTGGATAGCATGGGTGCGACTACTGTACACTCGTCCTACAGCCAGGGTCAAGACCGTCAGAACCATATCCCCACAATATCCGGTTGAACGAGGCACCCGACAGGGTTGCCCCCTGTCGCCACTCCTCTTTGCACTGGCCATAGAACTGTTGGCCGAGTTCTTTCGACAGGGAGGGGAAGGCATGGGGCTGACCATGGCAGGATGAACGCATACTATCTCACTCTATGCTGATGATCTACTGGTCTACTTGTGTGACGCTGCGCAGGAGTGGAAATGGCCTTGGAATGTTTGGATACATTTGGGGTAATGTCAGGTTTACGAGTCAACATGCGCAAAACATACTTGTTCCCGCTGGACAACAGACACTTTCAAATACCTAGGTGTTCAGATCTTCCACTCGGAATATGAAGGAGGGAAACTTGGACAGAGCACTGCGGTCACTTCGATCTAACGTACAGTTCTGGGGTACATTACGCCTCCCTATAATGGCCAGAATATCATTGGTGAAAATGCTTATGCTCCCCGAGTACTATATTATTTTGCTAATATGCCCGTGCTGATGCTTGCGGCTTGGTTCCGCAACTTAGAATCCTTGGTGAGAGACTTAATCTAGGGAGAGGGTAGGCGCAGAGTGTCACTCCAGACATTGAGATGCCCTATAGATGCAGGAGGCTTAGGCGCTCTTGACTTTGAAGTGTACCAACTCACTACTCAACTGCAATCGCTGGCCCAATAGCTGGAGGGGGCGCACACTGATGGGACCTTCTTAATGGAATCGGACCAGAGCTCCAATTTGTTGCTGGCAAAGATCCTGGTGCCTGCAACTAAAATTCCCTACACCTCAGTAATGCAGACTACAGCATTGCAGTGTTAGAAGCGTAGTCTCAGAAGAATACCTGACACTCCCAAATACTCACCAGGGTTACCATTGCTGGGACTGCCTCATGGCGACCCACAACAGGTCACTACTGGGGAACAACTGGCACCTTGGACGGCGATGGGCCTTGAAAACATGGGGGATTGCTACCATGAGAAACATCTGCTCCCCTTCTCGGAGTTGGGGGAGGGCTGCAATTTGCCCTGGGGCCAGCACCTAACTTATGAGGCACTACGGCGCATGTTTGCCCAACCCTGGGGTCAGAATAGAGTGGAACTGGGGACACATGGTGTGTTGCACTCGCTAATTACTCTGGGTACAGCAAGACACCAAATTAAATGGTTCTGTTCGTCGGTACGCGAGGCCTCTCTGACTCCTCTGCTACCGTTGCCTGAGAAATGGGACAGAAATTTGAAAAGGGCTCTCTCAGATGCAGAGTGGGGCAGAATCTTAGAAGAAAGTAGCACGCGGAGCAAGAGATTGAAATACATTCAATTCAATTATGTACACATGACTTACTTGATGCCCCATAGAATCTTTGTCACCTTTGGAGGGGAGCCGAGGCGATGCCCGAGATGCAACCTAGAGGATGTAGATTTACTGCATATGACTTGGGAAGTCCTCTACAAACTTAATGCCACACTGGGGCAGGCGCTTGGCCATGTCGCGGACGTCTGCTTACTTGGACTTTTCCCTAGATCCCCTAAATGGAAGGCGGGCAATAGATTTATAGACTTGGCCGTGGTGTTGACTAGGAGGCATGTAGCAATCACATGGAAGACAACCATGGGGCCACAAGCACATATCTGGCAAGGGGAGATGTCTACCTGGGCTAGCGGGGAAGAAAGAGCGCTCCATAGGGAGGATTTGGGAGGAATTCGCCAACGCCCTCTGGCGGACCAATGGAGGGACATTTTACATGCTTGGGAATTCCCGCCTTCCTCCTGTAGCACTGATGGAGAAAGCGAATCTCCCCCACCCTAATACAGAACGCTGCAGCGCCCACGCTTCAGACCATTAGATTATACGGCTGAGACTTTTGGGAACCTCCCCCCTTGCACGATAGGACGGAAGTCTGAGGATCGGCTGGCAGAAGGCCCCAGTCTGAGACGAGGCTAGATTTTGACGGAGCCCTACACCACAATGGTACAAAGGGTTACCCCCTTTCTTTCTTTCTTTCCTTTACTTCATCTCTGTTCCTCCTCTGCCCGCATCGGCCCGCCTAGACTCCTTGGCCCTCCCCTGGGTGCCCAACGACACGCACAACATTTTACTCACGAATGGAACTTAACCGAGCCTGGGCAGGCAATTTGTTTTTATTGATTTGTAAAAAGAAAGCAACAACCATTCAGCACCATACCATAATGATTTAGGACAAAATACATGAATTTGCACTACGCAGTACACAGACACTAATAAACACAAAGCAGAATGAAATTGGATAATCCCCTTAAAGACTAGACCTCCCCCCAACCATTTCCTCCAGACTCTACGATATTTCTTAGGGCACCCCTGTGCCACATACATGACTTTCTCCTGTGTGGCGCACCAGTCCACCCCAGTCCGCCATCGCCCCACACTCGGGGGTTCAGGGCACTTCCAGGAGGCCGCAATGTCTCTCTTGGCAACCACCATAGCTGTATTAAAAAACTGTTTCTCATTACGAGGCTACAAGACCCATCCAGCCCATCAGTGATGCCCAGGATCGTATGCTTTGGGACATGGGGGATCTCCCACCCTAAGATTTCGTTGAGTTCCTCCTCGATGTTCCTCCAGAACCGCGCCAGGTGGGGGCTGGTCCATACCATATGAAGGAAGTCAGCAGGGTCGTGGCCACACCTGGTACAGGCTCATGTCGGACTGAACCCCGCCCGATGAAGGCGCACCGGGGTGAGATATGTGATGTGTAAGTAGTAGAGTTGCACCAAGCACAGTCTAGCGGATGTGGTGACCGTCCTGGGGGCCATAAGGGTGTCTTGCCAGTCCTCCTCATCCAAGGGGCCCACCCAGGCCTCCCACTGTGCCCGCAGTCGGTCCAGGGAAGTAGGGGTATTGTTGATCAGCGTACGATAAATACGGGAGATGCCACCCTTCCCCAGATCCCCAAACATAATCTGAGCTTCAGGCGGGCTGTGGTCAGGAAGCCGTGTACCGGTTGTAATGTGTGTGTGTAGGGCGTGCCGCAGTTGTAGATACCGAAAGAATTGTGATTGGTGCAGTGAGTATCTGGTCTGGAGATCGTCGACGGAGCGCATGTGGTCCCCACCCATACGTCACCCAAATGCGAAATACCTATAAGGTCCCAAGCCCCAAAGCCCTGAAGCTCATTAACCTCTGTGAGCCAGGTCCCGCGCCACAGGGGTGTACAGTGGGTCAGTGTGCGTGTCCATTTAGTGTGTTGCAGTGTCGCCCGCCAGGCCATTAACAAGAGTGTGTCACCTCCGGCAGACAGGAAGGAATCGGGGATCCATACAACATGGATTGAATCTTGGAGAGGCACAGCTTCCCCAGCTCAAGCCTGTAAGCCAGATCAGACCATCCTCCATTGAACCAGTCATGTATGGAGAGAAGTTGCGTGGCTAGTTAATATAAATAAAGGTGAGTCATTCCTAGATCCCCGTCGAATGAGGGGATCCTACAGGTACTTAGCGCCAATCGGGACCTACCGCTCCCCCACAGGAACTTGCTGGCCATACTGTCTAGCTCGCGGAACCAGGCCCTGGGAAAGCACATTGGAGTGTTCTGAAGCATGTAAGGGAAGCGGGGAAGCACCATCATCTTAAAAAGGGTCACCCTCCCCATGGGGTTAAGGGGCAGTGACTGCCACTTCTGTTGGTCCTCCTTGGCCCGTTTCACCAGGGGAGTGGACAGGCAATTTGCTACCAAGTTTTATTACCCTGTTTGACGGCATTTTTGTAAATAAGATCCTTATGCGGCAGAGACACCACATACCCTCATATAGTTAACCTAAGTGACAGACATAGCAAGATATTGACTGAGGCCATATAGAACTGGGAGATGTTATCAGGAAACTGTAATATTGTAATGGTTGCAATGTGTACTGCTAACTAACACGAAATATGATGGCTACGCCCCACATTGAAGACACACTTAGGACGTGGAGTGTTTAGACACTATACTAAACTCTGTAATACCCCACTTGGAAGAGACTGTAAGTGATTTATGTCGAAACATTAATATACACCGCTAACTGTATAACAAAATGCCAATAAAAATATGTTTAAAGCTAGGGACTTTGTAATGACTCATCACTACTTAAAACATCTCCAAACCTTAGAGGTCTACCCATTTCGGACTATTACTAACTTTCAGGGACATAATTTAGATTGTTTTAGAATCACATGTGTGATAGCACATTCCATCATATCAATATGTTCTCCAAATATGATTCAATGGTAAGTAAACTTGTGCGGACATTATACTTTGTGCAAACACTATCATCACAATTGGAGGAACTGAGTTATGCTCTATTTCACTCTAATTCTAAACAAGTGAACATTATTACAGAATATATCCAATCTAAATACTACTGTCTGAGAACAATAATTGTCCACACATTGCCTTTACCCAGAATCAATCACAAAATCCATTAATGGACTGGTCAATTGCAAAATAGATATTCTTGAGTTTCAATCAATCAAACAGCATTTGTAGAGTATATCACTGTCACCCCTAGGGGTATCTGGACACTGTGTGTCTGTTGAAGAGCCAGGTCTTGAGTCTCTTTCTGGAGTCTACCAAAGAAGAGGCTGTACTGAACTGGAGGGGAAAGTCTTTCCAGGTCTTGGCAGCGATGTAGGAGAAGGAGCGGCCATCGCTGCGGCTGTGACAGATGCGGGTGGTGCGAGGGCAAGTGAAGAAGAGTTCAGGTGTCTAGCAGGTTGGTGGAAGTTGGTTGAGGTAGACAGGTCCTAGGGCATAGAGGGCTTTGTAGGGGCACATGAGGAACTTGAACTGGCATCTTTTCTGGATAGGGTGCCAGTGGAGGTCTCTCAGGTGGGGGTTGATGTGAGTTCATTTGGGGAGGTCCAGGATGAGTCTGGCTGCAGCATTCTGTATGGTCTGGAGTCTTCTGAGGAGCTGGGTGGAGATGCCGGTGTAGAGGGCATTCCCGTAGTCGGGGCGGCTGGAGACGAGGGCCTGAGTGACGGTCTTTCTGGTGTTGGTTGTGATCCATCTGAAAATTCTGTGGAGCATGAGAAGTATGTGGAAGCAGGAGGAGGTGACTGCGTTAACTTGTGATCTCATTGTCAGTTGGCTGCCAAGGATTATGCTGAGGCTGTGTGTGTGGTCGGTCAGTGTGGGTCCGAGTTCTGCAGGCCACCACCTGTGGTCCCATGCGGAGGTGTTCTTCCCGAAGATCATTACTTCAGTTTTGTCGGAGTTGAGTTTAAGGCAGTTGTCTCTCATCCATTCGGCTTTGTTGATCATGGAGTTGGTTTTGGTATTTGAGAGATCCTCGGTGAGCAAGAGGATCAGTTGAGTTGAGTGTCATCTGCATAAGAGATTATGTTGAGTCCGTGGGATCTGACGACATCTGCGAGAGGCGTCATGTAGATATTAAACAGGGTGGGATTGAGGGATGATCCCTGTGGCATGCCGTATGTGATGCCTTTGCTTGTGGAGGTGGAGGGAGGAAGTCAGATGCTCTGTGTGCATCCTGTGAGAAAGGAGGTGACCCACTTGAGGGCATCTTGCTGTATGCCTATGTTGTGGAGTCTGTTGATGAGGGTGTTGTGGAAGACCATGTTGAATGCTGCGGAGAGGTCAAGGAGGATCAGGGCAACAGTTTCTCCACGGTCGACGAGTGTTCTGATGTCGTCTGTGGCAGCAATAAGCATTGTCTCAGTGCTGTGGTTGGTACGGAATCCTGATTAAGAGGCGCCAAGTATGTGGTTTTGTTCCAGGAATTCAGTAAGCTTCTGGTTGATGGCTGTTTTGAGAACTTTGACCGGGTAGGGGAGCAGGGAGATCGGACAGTAATTTTTGAGATCGTTGGGGTCAGCTGAGGCTTTCTTTAGGAGGGGTCTGACATCTGCGTGTTTTCATCTGTCCGGGAAAGTTTCTGTGGAGATGGAAGTGTTGAGGATGCTGGTGAGTTGCATGCTGATTGGGTTCATTGCGAGGATGTAGAGGTAGTGGGGGCAGGGGTCGGTGGAGGCCCTGGAGTGGATGGAAATCATGATGGCTGAGGTGGTCAAGGCAGTGAGTGGTGCCCAGGTGGTGATGGCTTGACTGCTGTTTGCTGGTTGGTTGAGGTCATCAGAGTCAAGGGTGGTGGGCTGGATGTTAAAATTGTTGTAGATGGTGGTGATATTACTGTGGAATTAGTCTGAAAGGGTGTCACAGAGTTCTTGAGAGGGGTGGATAGTGTTCTCTGGCTGTCGGGTTGGAAAATTCTTTGACTATTTTGAAGAGTTCCTTTTCGTGGTTGGCTGGAGAGTCGATGCGGGTGGTGATAGCTGCTTTCCTGGCTTCTTTGATTTACCAGTGACAGTTGCTGAGGGCTGTTTTGTGTGCTGCTCTGTCGGCAGGATTCTTGGTGGCATATCATAGTTTTTACAGTTGGTGGAAGTTGCACTTGGTAGTCCTGTGTTCTGGGGTGTACAAGCTGGCATGTTTGGGGATCTTGTTGGATTTTATAGGTTTCAGTGGAGTGACTCTGTCAGCGCTGATCCAAGTGGCAAAGCTCTGGACGGCCTGGTTGAGGTCTGCTGAGGCCTTGGGCTGGGAGGTGGTGAGGACCTGTGACCTTTAGTTTTGGTGACTTTTCTCTATCTGCAGTGGGAGGAGATCTGGTGATGGTGTGCTGGTGTCGGTGATAGAGAAGTGTACGATGATGTAGTCAGTTCAGGTGAGTTCTAGGGTATGGCTGAATTTGATTCTGTTGCTGTAGGTGAAAATGGGGTTGAGTGTGTGTCCGGCTTTGTGCGTGGGTTTGGTGACCAGTTGGGTGAGGCCAATGTTGCTCAGGTTCTCCTGGAGGGTGATGGAGTTGGTGACATTGGGGTGGTCGCTATGGAAGTTGAGGTCACCGAGTAGGACGTAGTAGTGAGAGTTGATTGCTAGGGGTGCGATGAGGTTGCCGATGGCATTGCAGAATGTTGATAGGGGTCCCGGTGTTCTGTGGGCCAGGCTGCCTCTTTTCGTGGTCTTCGTGTCGGTTGTAGTAGGAAGTTGAGGTGTTCCTTGAGAGGTGTGAGGTCGTCGTGGGTGATGGTGCATCTGATGGTTTCTTTGAAGATGATGGCGATGCCTCCACTTGTTTGTTGACACGGTCACAGTATATCATCTTGTACCCTTCGGGAATGGCGGTGGTGATTCAGGGATCTAGGAGGGGTAATCCACGTTTTGCTAATGAAGGCAACATTCGTAGAGAGGGTGGTGATGGTGTCTTGAATTTCCATGGCAGGTTTGCAGAGTGAGCAGGTGTTGAGCAGGACACAATGGAGTGGTTGTGGGGTGTTCTTGGTCTTGTGGGCAGGAGTGGAGCGTGATCTTTCATAGGTTGCATCACAGAAGAAGTGGCAGTGTCAGCAGGTAAATGATCCTTTGGTGGATCGTAGGGAGGAGGAGACGCAGCTGTTGTTTCATTATCTGGGGTTCAGGTCCAGGAGTTCCTTGGTGGTGTACCACTGGTTGGTGGGAGGGCCAGGAGTCCTGGCGCTGGGTGTTGTCCAACTGGCATTGGGTTGGCAGCACACCCGTAGCTCGTATCAGCTGCATGGTTGTACGGCGGCCTCCATTAGTGGTCATGGTAGGTGGTCCAAGTACAGGTAGCGCAGGGACAGCAGTCAGCGCAGGAACAGCAGGCAGCAGAAGAGAGGGGAGAGCAGGCAGTGCAGGGGCAGCAGAGTAGGCAAAACACAGGAGCAGGGACAGCAGGCAGCGCAGGGGGAGGGATAGTAGGTTGCACAGGGACAGCAGGAAGCGCAGAGGCATCAGGCAACACAGGGGTAGAAGGGACAGCAGGCAGCACAGCGGCAGGGACATCAGGCAGTGCAGGGGCAGGGATAGCAAGCAATGCAGGGACAGGGACAGCAGGCATCACAAGGGCAGGAATGAAACAGGAGGGCAGACACCTCTAGCTATGCTACGAAGGCGGCTTCCCACGATGTGGGTGCTGCAGGCAACCTTTATCCTGAGCCGGGAGGTGCAAAAGTGAAACTCCAAGCTGGCCCGACTCATTGGCTGTTGGTCAATGCAGTCCGGTCTGACTGGCTGGTTAAGTCTGGTGGTTGGAGTGATTTTCGGGTGCTCTCTGCACTGAGGCAGGCAGGATACAGGACCTCCTGCTATGAAGGCTGCTTCATAGAAACTCTTTCTGAAATCCCTAATCAGATTTGCATTTGTTGCAAAAGAATACATTACAAGGAGGGAGTGCAAATGATGGATCTCCTTGAAACAAATGAAAAAATAGGATAAAATGAAGTGGAGAAATCGAACTCTGTTTCTATTCGCAAAAAAAGGCATAACCTGTGCGAATACAATGTAATCTGCAACAACTGCCTTGATAAATTAGACCATAACTTCTTGCCTTCACGTGGAATTTATAACAATTTAGAGATATATCCAATCCCTCCAGAACGGCAGCAAATGAATGTATATGAAAGCATTTTAATTCAAACAGTGCATCCTTTTCAAACCATAGTTAGAACCAAAATCTTGAAATATTCAGCCACACGAATTAGCATATGCACTAAAAGGAAACGTTTTTTTCCACTCATTGGATTTCCAGACAATAATCATAACCACTCTTGGAATTGAACGCAAACTAGAGGAACCTTTAATGGTTTTAGTCAATGGAGTACCTACAAAAGAAAAAAATTCAAGAATTAATTAGCATAGAAAAAGTTACAATACCTTCAGAAAAACAACATCTACTATGAAGAATTTGACATTGCAATCTCTTCTAGATAATTTGGAAAAGCAAGTCAAAGAGGACAACTTAAAAATATCAATGAAGAATAAGCTCAACAAATATATGAACATTATAGTATATACCCACTACACTCAAGAGACATGATGGGTGATTCTTTAGAAGTGTATAAGATGAAGAAAGCTAAAGGACAGCATATTAGCCACACATTGACCTTCGAAACCCAGGTCGAAAAAACTGTGAGTTCTTATTTTTGGATGATTAGGATTTTGAAGAAAATACTGCCTCTTCTTCCATATGAGGTCAGGATACCAGTCGTCAATGCACTCATCACTTCCCGCGTAGATGTATTTAAACATTCACCAACTTTTACTTAAACAAGCTCCAAATGATTCAGAATGTGGTGATTCTTTAGAAGTGTATAAGATGAAGAAAGCTAAAGGACAGCATATTAGCCACACATTGACCTTCGAAACCCAGGTCAAAAAAACTGTGAGTTCTTATTTTTGGATGATTAGGATTTTGAAGAACATACTGCCTCTTCTTCCATATAAGGTCAGGATACCAGTCGTCATTGCACTCATTACTTCCTGCCTAGATGTATTTAAACATCAACCAACTTTTACATAAACAAGCTCAAAATTATTCAGAATGTGGTTGCACACTTGGTCATTGGAGTGCCCAAACACTCCTCAGTCAGGAGGGAAGGTTTGAGATCCCTTCACTGGATGCCAATAAAGAAACAGATGTCCTTCAAAGCGCTTTGCGTGATGCATAAAGCTCTCCACTCTTAGGGATTGAGTTATATTAGGAGAACCCTGAATTGGCATGTCCCCAGGAGATCTCTGAGATCAGAGGGACGTCATAAGGTAGCGATTCCATGATGTAAGAAAGCTAGATAGGTAGAACGTGCTTTCACAGTGGTGGCTGCCAGGTTGTGGAACTCCCTCCCCGAACATATACCACTGGAAACGGTCAACAATATGAAGATCTTCCATTCCAAATTTCAGCATGTGAATAACAAGCTACAAAATGATATTCAGAGGATCTACGCTTTCAAAAAGATATTCCTTATATTTTCACACTACTTCAAACTTTCTGTTACTTCTTATGCTGTTGCACATGTTAAGTGAGTTGGAATTGGTTTCACTAATATTAAAGCACAGGATTTTGTTGAGAAGGTGCATGAGAAAGATGAAAATCTAGAATATAACTTAATCAACATTATGACATGTCATCAAGGAGAGACAAATGAATATTGGTTTCAAAGACAGAGAGAATTGAAATGTATGCTCAGAAATTTAGGGCTACCTACGTGGTTTATTACTTTAACCTGTGCTGAGTATGGATGGGATGATTTGTATCAATTTCTTCTTGAAGCAAATGATAATATTCCAGACATTAACAGGAAAACACCGGCAGACATTTGTTCTTTGGATCGTGCCAGTCTTTGAAGATATTTTAATCACAAATTTTAAACTATGCTTTTCTATTTAACTAACAAAAATAAAAATCCAGTTGTCGAAAAGAATATCAAACAAGAGGCTCACCACATATTCATATGCCTCTCTGAATCAAAGATGCAACTAAGTTTGGATACAAGTCTGATGACTCATTTCTAAATTTGATTGAGTATTATGTGACTTGTGACATCCCAAAAAAAGACAACAACAAGAAACTATCTGGGCAAGTTTTGCACTTTCAATATCGTAAGTGTCGTAAATACTGCTTAGGAAACTATCTGAGCAAATCTCAATATTACTCAAATGTCGCTTTGGGTTCCCAAGACCAGCTCTACATAAAGGAAGAGTCAACAATTTCATGTCATCTGTAAGACATGTAGTTACCAGCAAATCATCATAAAACACAATCTTAGAAGACCACAAGTATCACAATGGGGCAATGACTATAACCCTTGAAATCTACATATGTGGATGCCAACATGGATATACAATTTGTCGCAGATAACTCAATAGAGTTGTTACTTCATACATTACAAAGGTAGACAAAAACAGATATCCTTAAGTACAATATTGTACAGAATTAGCTTTCAAATGCTATCTCATCGTGAGGTTAGTAGCTATGAAGCATGTGACGGATTACTGGTAAACCAAAGGCAATCATTTGTCTTAGTTTAGGCTTGTCATCATCAGGTCGAAAAGGTCTGAAAATTCTACCCTAAACTGAATACCTTATACATTTTAATCCCACAACAAAAACATTTTGAAAACAAATATGTTGGACTATACACAAAGAGAAGTCCATTGTTAGAAAACTATGCCTCTATGAAGTTTAACAGTTCACACATATGGAAACAATGTGACAGAAGATATCAACACTAGTAAATTTACAGTAGAAGGTACCAATAGTTGTTTAATGCGTGATAGTAAACTTACTCTTATACTCGTAAACTTGCTTGTGATACAGGAGAAAAGGAAGATTTTTCCTATTTAGCAGTTCTTCAACTATTTGAATTATGGCGCAAATAAGATAAACCTATAGATCCCTTTTAATGCTAAGAAGATGCATTTAATGTTTATAAAAATGACTTTGCATTACCTGAATTTCAGATGTGCTTAGAAAAACTCGATCAAGAAATAGAAGAAAACCATATTTATGCAGAACTTCTACGCAATGCTTCATCTATTAATAATAGTTCTACTTCCAGGACTGCTGATCTACTTGGACAGCTAATTATTGATACTGAAGCTGTTGTTGCCATGGAAGGGGTTCAAAATACAATGCACTAAGTGAAAAAGGACTTACATAATTTAGATAACTTAGTATCTTAATCAAATAGAGAACAACGAGTAATTTACAAATACATAAAAAAATTAAGTAGCTCATGGACTTCAACATGAAAATACAATATGTGAATGTACTAATTATGAATCTACATGACAATATGTAAAGGGACAAGAAGGCACAGGGGAAATCTTTCTTATTGAAGAAATTACTACTTACGTGCATAAAGTTACTAGCTCTAATTTATCTTGTGTACTTACTGCTCTGACTGGCTTAGCACATCAAACGAACTACCTACATCATCTACTCTATCAAGTCAAGTCAAGTCAAAACAGCTTTATTCGATTTTTAAAAGAAAAACCATAAAAGCATACATATAAAATAGTTCATTTTTTACAAGAAGAAGTACAAATTAATAACAGTTAAAAACATATCCTAATTCATGGAGATCCTAAATCTTATAATGGTTTTAAGAAATGTTGAAACAGAGAAAATGAGGAATTCATCATCCAGCAATTGCAGTTTAACCAAAGCCACTCTACATTGCCTCAGCCCTAGTTTTTTTAAAACGGGTCGGAGCAACCTTTTCCTAGGTTCTGAGTAATATTTGCAAAAAAGGATACAATGCAGAGACGATTGAACGGAGACCTCGTCACAGGGACAGGGAGTAAGTTCCTTAGACCAACAATTCATCACAGGAAAAGTCACTAATCTAAAAAAGGCATCAACCCTAAATCGGGTTAAAAGCATTCGAGAATAGCAGCTAGGGACAAGATTCAAGTATGGCTGTATGCCTTGCTTCTGAATAAGTAAATGGTTAGCCATAACGGAGCTCTTACATTTCTCCAGCAACCAGCGTTTCTCTGACAGAAAGACCAGGCATAATTTCTTACGTTTTTTTCTTGACAGTTCTGCCATGGTGTCTGGGGAATCAAAGAATTCCGGATGGCCCATCTCAACAAAGAAACTTTTTAGATATTTAAACCAGGAGATTTTTGGAGACCCATCTAAGCCAAGACAGTCCTTGATTATATCCCTGTTCAAGCCCGTCTCGGTGCCCGACCAAACTTTGTGCCACAACAGAATGGGCTCTAGGTTAATGAGGTCAGAGATATAAGGTACGCCCAGCTCTTGATGACAAACGTAAGAGCAAGTGGACCCAGGTACTGCCAGTAAAAAATGAAGAAAAACATTTTGACAGATCTGGATGGTCGAGGCGTTTCCTATACCCCAAATTCCTGCACCATACAGTGCGGTGGATACACATTTGGCTCTATAAATGTCCAACAGCACTGATACAGGACGACCCCCTACCTTATTAGAGAAATGTTTGACGGCTCCTATAGCTCGTGAGAAGGCTAATTTTCTTGATTCCCTTGCTGCTAGCCAAGTGCCCTTTTTATCAAAATTAATACCCAGATAGGAGAAAGTATTGACAGTCGCAAGTTTTGTGTCGGATAAAAAAGAATTGCAGCGAAGGTTCTTCTTTTTTGTGCAGCACATAGTAAAAGTTTTGCTGATATTGATCTTTAAACCCCTATTGCCCATGTACTCTGAGAATTTGCTAATCGATCTTTGTAGGCCGATTTGAGTCCGGGCCATAATTACAGCATTGTCTGCATATAAAAGAATGGGGATGTGGGAGTTGCCGATTTTTGGATAGTCCTGCTTATCTTCCAGGAGGTGAGATGCGACTGAGTTAATATATAAGTTAAACAAAAAAGGAGCTAAAATGCAGCCTTGTCTCACGCCCTTTCCTATAAGGAATTTGGAAGAGCACTCCCCCTTATCTCCGAAACGAACCCTAGCACCCGCATCTCGATATAATTCTCTGATAAAAATTAGAAGGTTTGGGTCCACACCCATGTCCTGTATGGTTAGCCAGAGTTTGTTGCGGTTGATGCAGTCAAAAGCCGAGCTTAAGTCCACAAATGTGAGGAATATATTTTCGTTTTTTGCCTCAACATATTTGGCTACTAGCAGAGCTAGATTCAATCCTTGCTCAATAGTTCCCAAACCTTCCCTAAAACCATATTGGAACTGGGAGAGAATACCTTTTTCGTCGGCCCATGTTTGCAGTTTATTAAGTATAACTCTCCCCGCGATCTTCATGAGAGAATCAAGTAAGGAGATCGGTCTATAACACTTCGGTGTGTTACGATCTCCTTTCTTGAAAATGGGGACCACGATGGCTTCCTGCCAAGTCTGTGGGAAACCCACTTTAGTAAAGCTGTTAAGAACATTGGTTAAAAGAGGAGCCCATAACTTATTGTTTGCCTTATATATATCCACGGGTATTCCGTCCGGGCCCGGAGCCTTTCCCGCTGGGCTCTTATCAATGGCTATCAGAACTTCGTCAATAGAGAAGGCAACGTTAATTGGAAAGTGCAATCTATCCTGTAAGCTTAAATTTTTCCCCCCTTCTGTAACTACCGTGGGGTCTTCTTGATAGAGTTCCCGAAAGTAAGTCACCCAAGTCTCTTCAGTGATTGCTATTTCAATAGAGTCTGTTTCATTATTAGTAAAAAAAGGAGCGTTCACTGCTTTCCAAAAGGCAGTATTGTTTTTAGATTGACAGGCTTCTCGGAGGGTAAACCACGCGTCCTGTTTAATTTGTTTCTTCCTTTTTTTAACTGCCTTTTGATAAGCGGATCTGGCCGATCTGACATCCACCATTACTCTGGAGTCTCTCTTTAGTTGGGTCAATAAGTAGGCGTGAGTCCTACTACACTCTCTGTCAAACCACCTCTTGGTTTTGTTAGCCCCATGATGAAGAGGTTTTGGAAGTAAATTCCCAATTTCCGCAGAAATACTAAGGAAAGCATCGGTCACTTTTGAAGGATCGGCGCTCTCAATTAGACAAGTATTGAATTCATCTACCCTGGAGCGGATTAAAGTACCGAGAAAGGCCGCTGGTTCTACTTTGTCCCATTTTAAGGTATAACCATTCCTCCTGGCAAGCCGCAATCTATGGTTGTATAGATTCTGAACCGTGGAATCGGTGTTGCTTTTAGCCTTCGGTATGGCCAGGGACAAACTGAGGGGTAGATGATCACTCATTGCTACCTCGCGTAATTCAAACGAGCAAATGTAGTCAGAATAGCGTTTAGATATAAGCAGGAAGTCAATGATGGAGTTACATCCTCTGCCTATAAAAGTGGGGCTGAATGGGACTGATGGAGAACAAAGTTCGTTAGCAAAACCCAAATCCAAGGAGAAGAGTATGTCGTTTAGATTTTTTCCTAAAGGGGTGTGGGAAAAATGTGCAGAAGGAACGCCCTCCCTTTCCCCCAGGTCACATATGTTTTGATCACTGAGTGGACATAACGTGTGATTAAAATCGCCAGTCCAAATAACACAGGTATCAGAGGAATCCTTGTCGTCCAAGTTTTTTAAGGATTCAGTTAGTTCCTTAAGTGTTGAGGCCCACAGATCTTTCGGTATGTTGTTATAAAAATTTATCAGATCTATATGTAACTTTCCCCCAAGCGTGATGTGCAGAATTTGGTAAAAAGCAGAGACTGGTGCAAAGGAGATTTTTATGTCTTTTACACAGTTGGAAACATAAGTGCATAGACCCCCTTTGTTTCTCCCTCTAGTGGTGGGTATTGCAGGAGTGTGATAAGTTCGGTAGCCCATCATATGAATGGGATCAACCGTCCAACATTCCTGGAGGCAAATGAACGAAAACGTTTTCAAAAAAGTGATACAATTTGTGTCTCCTAGTCTGGAGGACAGACCTGCAATATTCCAAGACAAAAGGGTGAGGTCAGAGCATGTGTCAGCCTCTTGTAAGGAAGGAGGAATAGAAATTTCACAAGAAACAACATTGACAACCGGACCACTGTTTGGACTTAAGGGATAATTCGGAATCTCTACCGTCATAAAGTTGCTAAAAGTAGTATCAGGATTAACCCGAGGGGGGACTATCAATTGTGCTGTCTGTGGATCAAATGATTTTAACTCATCCTTGTTTACAGCCTTCCCTACAAGTTCTGAGGCTGGGGGGTCATTCGGGGGCAGTCAATCAACCGCATCTAGGCAACTGTACCTATTTGCGCATGAAAAAGACTCCAACCAGTCCTGGTCGGTTATAGCCATCCCGCCTCTTTCAGAGTTGCCGTTAGCTTTACCTCGCCCAACCTGAACCCACCAGTTGTTATTAGCTTGGGGAGGATAGAAATAAGCAAGTGGGAAAGGGGTAATGCTGGTAAAATGTAAGGAGGATCGTGTCTGTTGGATGTGTTTAACCGCATGAGGGTTGCTAAAATTGATCACAATACAGTCCCCTGTTGTATCTTTATTTCTTCTGCCCACCCAACTAACTCTCCGCACAAACAGAATCTTTGCGTGGGTACCAGGAGGGAGTGGTCGGTTGTTATTGAGCCAATGCATTGTTTTGTTCTTTAGCTCGTGATATGACTCAGTAACGTTAGCTCCAATACAAGGTACACCCGTCAATACAATAACATATGGGTCGGATTCTGGTGGAAGATCTAGAATGGGTAGGTTATGTACGTTTTCATTGGGCAAAACCCTTCTACTAACTTTCGCATTATTATTCTGTACCGTGTCGTTTGTAACTATTATATTAGCATCTGGGGATTTCTGCTGAGGTATTTCTGCTATAAGTTGATCTTTAGTGGCACTAATGCTGGTAGATTTTTCAGTGCAAGCAATAACCTCGCCGGTTCTCCGGGATGTATCTAATGGCCGAGCCAAGTGAGGAATAGTCAGGAGAAGAGAGGTTTTCTCTGTAGAGTTACTTGCAATATTAGCTGGTGCGGGGGATTTATTATGCTCTCTATGTAAATCTATCTTCATTAGTTGATTCATTTCAAGATTTGTTAGAGCAGTTTGTTCTATTTTTTTAAGGCGCTCTTCTATCTTGATGAGCCTATCTAAAAACGGTCGGGTAGAGTTATCAAAAATTTCCCTTATTTTTGAGAGGAAACCCTCATCTATTTGCGTGGATTTGTTTGGGGTTACTTCAGACAGAGTTTGTTCGTTAGTCCCCAGAGAAAGATTAGACGGGAGTTTATCGTTTTTGGATTTGTTCGGTATAGATTTATTCCCCTTTTTACCACGCGGGGCAGCCTTTTGTTTTGGTTTGGCCCCTTGGGTTGAAGCAGGAAGGGGGGAGGTGACATCGGAGATGGCATGTGATTGAGCTCGAGTCGAAACACCGTCAGATTGGACATTCACAGCATCAGACGAGATGATGACAGATCTGTTGGTATTTCTAACAGTATTAGCCCTTATCCTTTCCAAGCTAGAGTCCATAGTTAAGTCAATACTACCCCCCTCGCTAATCGTACCATTATTTGTGCCAGAAATAGTATTATAAGGCGCAGGTGAAACAACTGTGGCAATAGTCCCTAGAGAAGAACGTTTGGCAGTAAGCGAGTCCAACGAGAGACGACGCTCTGTTAAGTCAATTTCACGTTCTAAAATGTTGGCTGCCCTAACAATGAAATTGTCCAGAGTTCCAGCCAGAGTAGTATTGGTAGCGGTACCCTTAGCCCTAGGCATTCTTTCTGCAAGTTCTGATATATATATCTCTCTCACTAAGAAGGCCGAGTTGCAGGGGGGGTGGCCCAGCCCAGTGTCTCCAGTCTCGAACGGCCTCAAACGGCCCGCTCTTTGCCCGGTCTTAGCCCCGTGCTAAGACCCGCACGCGTCCCGCTAGCGCGTGAGGGCAAAATTATGTTTATAAAGGGAAAGGAAACGGTGTTGGGGGAGGAGTCAGGAAGAGGACCAGGTGCGGATGATCAGCTTCCCGCACAGCACCCTGGTCCTCGCAGTCCCGGTTACGCCGGTCGCTCACCATAAAACAAGCATCCAGCAACGTCCCCTCACCACAGCAGAGCACAGCACAGCACAGGGGGGCCAACAGCAGGGAGCGTAGAGTCAGGGCATCAACAGGGCATCCACAATGACCCAGGCAGTGAACAGCGAAGTCCCAGTCCCTCGAGCGACGCCCTGTGGACCGTGATAACAAATGGGAATATTTAAATGATATACTGATACCAGCCAAGAACTAGGTAGAGACCTTAATAAATTAAAAGTTTTGATTATAGGGAGCCTGGTTTGGTGGTCCAACATGGCGGACGCGCCTTAGCGGAGCTCCCGCAGCCTGACAATAATCCGTAATTAATCCTTTATCCCGCATATCCTTTACATTGTTTGGAGACTTGGTGGTGCCTGCTGATACTTCTGTGCAGCTGTCGGCGGGTTGCAATGCCAAACTAACCACGACTGGATGACGGAGACCCGGCTGCCCGAGACGAATCCCAGCAGCTGCTTCCATGGTATGCAGCGAGAGCAGTGGGGCTCCCTAGAGTGACGCCGTCGTAGACCTGGCTTGGTGGTGAGTGTCTGGGCGAGCTAAACGTGGGCTGTCGGGACCTCTGCAGCCAGTTTGGGTCGCGGTGCTATGCCGGAAGATGAGGCAGGTGCCTGAGTGTGACTATGTGGTGCCACACCTTGGCGGGCTGTGTGGAGCCGTGAGCGCTGGGGCTGACAAGCCCGTAGATTCGGCGGTCGGACTGGACTGCGGCGGGGGTGACTGGTGTGCGTGACACATCCCTGGGGGTTTGCCCTCGCTGGATCGGCTCCATTGAGGCTTTTCCCCCTGGATTGGCCTGATGAAACGCAAAGGCTAGCCCGGCCTCGGTATGGAACTGAGGCATCTGATCTGTGCTACACCCGGGGGGGGGGGGGGGGTGCAGTGCTTCTGGGGAGCTGGTATGCTGAGGTGACGATCTTGCGTTCGGCTCCATATACAGATCTTCAAGGGCCGGTCAGGCCGCAGTGGTAGGGAGGTCACTCTGAAATGAGCTTTGGCGCCCATACTACGATTGGGCAACCGGATTAAGCTGCAGCATAGAAGGTTGGCATACGTATGTAGGCCCGACTCTGCCGCACCAAGAATACCTTGAACTGTCCCAGTCTACCGCAGGAGTGTGAGAGGCTGAGAGGTGACATTAAGGCTGTTGCCACTTGCTGCGACCGACTGGGTAAAGTGCTGATGTGCAGTGGGAGCACAGGGGTGAAAGGCCTGCACCGAAACCGCCATATAGAGCAGTGTGGGACTGACTGGGCCTCAGATGGAACACCTGCTGGTGGCAGAAAAGGATTCCCGTGAGGAGGCTTGCCTTGGGCAGTACGCCTGTCTAATAAATTGAGACACCAGGGGATATGAAGAGGCACCCACTAGGGGAGGTGGGGGTGTCCAGCACACAGAAGCGGTCAAATGAGGTTTGATGTGGCTTGTGGGTGCGGCGGCCTCCCCCAGCCAGGTCCTTCTCTGAAACTCATGCACTGGATGCCCTGAAACTACAACTTGATTGAACGTGACGTGACTGGTGCACTGCGCCACTACATCCGAACCGCCATCCATCCCATCACGATTCACTATGGCTAAGGATAAGTTGCCTGGCGCCTCTTCTAAGCAAAGCACGATAGATAAATATGCCAGAGCGGTAGCCCCGACATTTGTACAGAGCACCACAGAGTTGGCTATGCCAGAGAAGGTGGCGCTGTTGGGAGCGATAACCCAGTCTAGGGAAACGCTGGAAGCCAAGATAGGTGCTGTAGGCTCTGATGTAATGCTCCGGCAGGACCTTCGAAATGCAGTACAGCGCATTACAGAAACAAAATCCCAGGTCTCGGCTGTAGAGGACACTGTGGGCACACTTCAGAAAAAAGTAACTACATTAGAGACACTCACAAGGGGCCTGGCGGCGCGAGTGGAAAATGCGGAGGGGCGCTCCCGCCGAAATAATCTCCACTTTGTTGGATTTCCTGAGGGATGTGAGAAAAATAGCGTGGCAGACTTTCACACTAAGTGGCTCAAGGAGTGGCTCGCATCTGATGTTCTTTCTCCCTGTTTCATAATCGAGCGAGCCCATCGTGCGCTACTGCAAAAGTCGCCGCCCGGTGCCCGTCCCCGCCCAATAATAGCACAGTTTCTCAATTATAAAGACAGGGATGTTATCATGCAGCACGCAATCTATGTCTCCCAGCGCATAATGATATTTCCAGACTATACTAGGCTGGTACAGCAGCGCAGACAATCCTTTGTCGTGGCTAAGGCCCGTCTCCGTGGTCTTCAGCTGCTATACTCCTTGTTATATCTGGCCCATTTGCGAGTGGCTTATCAGGCACGTTCATATTTCTTCGGGACCCCAAAGGAGGTATTTTGCTGGATGGACGAAACCGTGAGGATCAAACCGCATACTCTACCCGACTGGACTCGGACTCTTCATCCCGGGGCAATAGGCGTGGATCACCTGATGCAGACGGTACACACCGGCGCCGATCACGCTCCAAAAGCGATCCCAAACTCGTAGCAAATCCTGGAGGCGAATGTCACTCCTGGATGAAGCTCGACTTTACAGGCGCTTTGTTACATCACCTGTGTCAACAGACGCTGCGTCCACACACCCTCCCGAGTGTATGCGACCTGAGTGGAGAAATCTCTACAGACCCATCACACATTGCGAAGTGCTTTGCCACTTATTTTGCCGACTTATATGCTCCTGCGAAACAGTACCTGCGGAACTCGTTCAGAAGTTCATTGACGATCTCCCCCCGCAGACCCTCTCTGACGATGTCCACGCGACACTCGATGCCCCACTGTTGGTGGAGGAATTACACACCGCATTACTGGATATGCAGACGGGGAGGGCACCTGGTCCCAACGGTTTCCCATGCAAGTTCTTTCAGAAATACCACTCTCAGCTGCTGAATCCATACTTTGCAGCTCTTGAGGCGGCCGTGGAGAACGGCAGATTGCCGTTGGATTGGAGATACACTGAAATAGTTTTTTTCCAAAAGCCGGGTCGACCCCGGAACATTACTCGTCATATCGTCCGATATCTCTTCTTAATGTGGAGGCTAAGCTGCTGGCCAAGGTAATCGCCAATCGATTAGTTCCTCATATCACAGACCTGGTCCATCCAGATCAGGCCGGCTTTATGTTCGGCCGCGCAACGCGGCATAGCATTCGGCACGCACACAATGCCATAGCTGCTGTTAACCGACTTGAGGGACCAGCTGCGCTCCTTCTTGCGGACATCGACAAGGCCTTCGACTCCCTCAGCTGGACCTATCTTTTTGCCTTACTTAGCTGCTTAAATATTGGCCCCTATCTATTGAATCTCATCCGTCTCCTATACACTGACATAATGGCCTCAGTCCGAGTGGCTGACTCCATCTCTAGATGCTTTACTATCGGACGAGGTACAAGTCAGAGATATCCTCTCACCTAATATCTCTTTGCTTTGGCTATGGAGCCGTTGGCAGCCTGGTTTAGAATAGATGCGCAGGTCCGTGGTTTTGAGTGGGTGGCGGGGATTTCAGACCGTATAGCACTGTATGCGGACGACGGATTGTTCTTCCCTACACACCCCGATAGGACCGGCCCATGCCTTCTCAGAAACATGCATATTTTTAGTGATACGTTCGGCTTATACATGAATCGGGGCAAGTCCTATCTATAGCCACTGAGAAGTGGCGATCAACTGGGTGAATAGTTGCGAGGAGTGGAAATGGCCCCGGAGGGATTCAAATACTTGGGGTTGTTTCTTTCAGCATCGCAAACTATCACATGGGCTAGAAATCTGGCCCTGCTCTGGGCACAGGAGGGTGATCAGACTAGAGTGTGGTGGACCTGGCTTGGCAGTTCGGTCTGGACTGTTCCCATGAGGCACAGGGTCAAGACTGATTTGCATATGGCTGGGTATAAACTGGGGTGGCATGGTGAGCTAAAGAACGATGGATTTAACCCATATCTCTTGACTGGGGATGAATTTATGATTTAGTCAGCATTCCATCCATCATTTGTTTGTGTAGCACTTTTCACCCTAAGTGGGATGGGTATGCCCAGACGTGGGTCCCTTGCTCACTGTGCCACTGGATTCAAGCTAGCCTGGCTGATGAAGGGTAATATCCAGAAACCGGTCCCAGGATGCTTTTTTCCGGTCCAGGGAGGACCTGGCTTGGCATTTCGGTCTGGACTGTTCGCTATGAGGCACAAGGTCAAGATTGATTTGCATACGGCTGGGTCTAAACTGGGGTGGCATGGTGAGCTAAAGAACGATGGATTTAACCAGATCTCTTGATTGGTGGTGAATGTATGATTTATTCAGCATTCCATCCATCATTTGTTTGTGTAGCACTTTTCACCCTAAGTGTGATGGGTATGCCCAGACGTGGGTCCCTTGCTCACTGTGCCACTGGATTCAAGCTAGCCTGGCTGATGAAGGGTAATACCCAGACCCCGATCCCAGGATGCTTGTTTCCGGTCCAGGGAGGACCTGGCATGGCAGTTCAGTCTGGACAGTTCCCATGAGGCACTGTCATGATTACGTGTCTAGCTTCACAACCTAAAGGGGGTTGTGCAAAATACATTGCAACACCCTTGTTAAATGGTTAAAATCCCATCCCTATCCCATGCACCAGCCCTGCCTTGATTTATGTTAATGTTACTGCCTTGATGATATATTGATGTTAATGTATTGTCTGGATGATGCTTGAGGCACATTATAATGTGAAAAGAACTTCGTTGCTATCATTTAACTATTGTACAACTGCTCGTTGTCTTAGGGGATACTGTGCTGCTTCATTCTTTCCTCATGGAAAATGTCCATGCGTTGCAAAGCGCGTTTAAAAACTGCTGACTGCTGACAAACAATGGCACACGCGCGTTAATGAACATTGAACAACAGCTGAGAGATCTGTAGCCGTAACGGTGTCCTGACTGCACGTACTGTTCATGTTAGAATGTGAACGTGCGTGAAAGCCGTTTCAGGTGTGGCTTGCTATAAAAGCCACACCCGTCTTCAAGAAGGCGCTTTGCCTTCCACTTGTTAATGGAGAAAGAAGTTTGGATAGGCCTTGCGACTTACCTGCTTCCAAACGCGGCGATCCTGACCTGCTTCACGCGGCAATCCAGATGGTCTTCATCCCTCTTGCTTTTTTCGTCATGGCTGGACCTGAAAAAAGAAGATAAGTGAAAACATTTTACTTTGGCGCCCATCGCAAGAAAGAACTGTTGATACTTTGACTTAAAGAATATTTGGACACTTATCATTCATTTTGAGGAAAGGAAGAGACACTTTAAATCCTTATTTGAACAGTCGCTCGAGCACAAGTGTGCTATAGGTTTATAGCGCTCAATTGAGCTATATCATGTGCATAAGACTACTGAAGATTATGATTTGTTTTGGTGAATTCTATGTTCTTTTATTTTAAAGTTTAATAGGAACAAGGAACAAAAGGCCAAGAGTCACAGTGTCATCACAGTAAGTCTAACGTGAGCAAAGATAATCCTCAGTTAAAGTGTATAGAGAGTGGTTATGAATAGATGGGGGTGCACAGTTCAGAGAGTCCAAGAGGCAAGTAGTTGTAGAAAAATAACTTCTTTATTTAAACTTTAAAGAGTTCATCTGGTATAAAAGGTACAGCCAACGCATTTCATTCCCCCATAGGGAACTTCATCAGGGCTGCAACATGACTAGACAACATATATATTAGACACAGGATTAACACGACAAACAAATATATCAAAATTGTACCAAAACAATATCTCCACTAGACCAACATAAACAGAAAAACAGACATCCAACATTTGACTAATACATATTACATTACATGTATGATCACAAAACCACACCTATTTGGAATATCAGCAATTATATATAAAAATAGAGGGGCATCCTGAAGGTCTATCAATATATCATATTTATAGAACAGAGAGTACACTTTCTATTATTTCTTATTTGGAAAAGCACACACCACATACCCAAATTTCCATTAATCACAAATGAAATAATCCAGAACTTATAATACATGCTTAGAACAAATACAAATGGCCAACAGGTGAATCGATCAGTTTCTACATTTTAAAAGTGATCAAAAAAATCTATCTTGGTTCAATGTATTACAATCAAAAATGTAAAACCGCCTCAAAGCTTATAAATAGTCCTAAATCACAATATTGTGTGCCTATTGTCCCTAATCATACCATAACAAGTAGATATTGACTTGTAAACCAATGGAAGCATGCCTTATATTTTCCAATTTTCAGTCACTGTATGGTTCCCAAATCATTCATAGGGTAGAGTGTATTGCACTTGAACCCATAAATCCTGTTAAAAAATGTGATATCTAATATTAAACTTTAATAATCAAAGGTCAATATCTGACGTATCTTAAAACTGACCATGCGCAAAATTGGGTGCATGTTGAGAAGAGGGACAATATCAGAGACAGAAGTGTATCAACCAAAAAGTAACATTAAAAAGCGGATCATACCATATTCAAGTTGGCATTATCACTTTTTTATTAATATTTTCAGGAGAAGAGAGAGCTACATGGGGGCCCCAACCGATAATCATCATGAGTACAGAATATATCCGAATTCGCAATGGTCACACCTTCACCGTGCAAGGTGATGCAGTGAAAATTGCTCTGCATCACCTACAACTACAACTCCCAATATACTCTGTGCCGAGAATATCAATGGTAGATCAATCTGAACCACAGCAAATGAAGAGAGCAAATGGAAAGGATAGCTTTTCAAAGAAAGGGGTAAAGTTATGAAAAAAGGCATACTGCTTGCTACAGCGTTACAAAGTTAAAGTGCTGAGCAGCATGCCGAGATCCATACATCCCATATGTAATATACGTAAGAGAAAAATAAAGAATAGAGTAAACTACATGTATCCCCAGTGAGCATCTCCTTACCTAAACCAGGCTTCCAAAACTTCCGTTCCTTTCTGTTTTTTCTCGTTGGTAAAACAGCAGAATTCGCCATTGTTATAAATCTATGGAGTTCCACCCTCAATTTGTGCAAGCAACCAATGAACATGGACCATGTCAAAAACAGTTATTCGATCCTGTATAGAACCAACGCAGACCGGCTGCCATTAGTAAGTGGTCCACAACCGCCGAGTTTCTAATAACTCATAACCGCATATGCCAAAAAGAGAAAAAAAACATATAAATACTGTGATTCAGAGAAATGGAACAAATTCTATATGGTAATTGCTAAAAGTATGAGGTTAACCATATTACGGCCAAACACTCATCTATATATTTAATCATTTCGTATTTCATAAAGCCCCATAAACATATAAAGGAGTATCATAGAACAAAACAATGTGTATCATTAATATAAGTCTCAATCGGCGAGAAGGGCGCAAGGTGAGTAGAGTAAATGATAGAAAATAAACATCCATCGAGATTCGCAAGGGCGCCATCTTGGACCGGTCGAATTTGTGACAGATCCATGAGCCATGGCAGAATCTGAAGCAGTGCCACAAATATAAATGCAGTATTTAATCGATATAGATATAGTAGGTGCTTAAAGTAAATGTATAAAAACAATTATTTATTATGGGTGCAATTTCAAAATCAGATAACAAGCACCAACTGGCAGCTCTCAATGACAAAAAAGCGGGTAGACTCGATTTATTGAGTATACATCCCTTGAAACAAAAAAAACGGACACCATCTTGAAGAAGGTGTAATTTTTTTAGAAAACACCGTAAGCTATCAGAAAAAAGGGGGGAGGCACTGTGAAAGATATACGATAAGGTAAAAGAATAGTTTCTTCGACAATGAGAGGGGTTAACTAGAACCAAAATTCACACAGAATATCAAAAGCATAAAAGATAACCCTTAAAAAAAAAACACTTATTTACTCGGCAATATTTCATAAAATTAGCGTGTGTAACCACACAGCAGGATATATGAGGATTCTATAAAAGTCATCTCATATAGTTTTTCATTTTAAGCAATTTGAGGCTGTCGGGGTTCAGAAAGGTTTTTAACGCAATTAGCATATTTTAGTGAACCAATGGGGACGTGAACTAGGAGACAATAAAAAGCTTGGAAGTACAGAACCATGTAAACAGCCATGTAAAAAATGCAAGTACTGTTTGTACATCATACCAATGTTAGATCTCTGTATAATGACACAATATCCCTACAGCCATGTCAATTCCTCCAGGCCTGTATGTTAATCATTTTCAAGGAAATAGTACATTTTATGATCGGTATTAAAACCTTTAGTAATGCTACAAAGCTTACAGATCCATTTTGCTTCACATTGCCTGAGCCGCAACTCACGATCACCACCTCTTTCCATAATTTCTGCATGTTCAATAGCATGGAGCCAAAAGTTAGCCTGCCCATCATGTTCTTTTATAAAGTGTTCTGTAAGAGGCTATCTAGCATCCCTTTTAAGTATAGCCCACCTGTGTTCCTGAATTCTTATTTTCACGCTCCATTTAGTACTGCCTACGTAAATAAGTCCACATGAACATCCGATAACATATACCACAAAGGTGGTGTTACAGTTGATAAACTTAAAAATGTTATAGTTCTTCGAGCCATTATAGGCAAAACTCTTGATTTTATTCACCCCCAGATCACAAACGTTACAGGTGGTACAGGTAAAAAACATTTGTTTTATTGGTAGCCAGGTAGCTTTCTTTTCAACATAGGTCTTAACATAGCTAGGGCAGAGATCATTTCTTAGAGTTCTTCCTCGTCTCTATGTAACAGAGGGATTTGTATGAATCACCTTTCGTAGACTGGGTATTTCACTCAAGAGATTCCAATTTTTCTTAAGTAATTTGAAAATAGCACTACTGTGCACTGTATATTGGGTGACAAATCTGACATTGTTATAATCCTTACTAGTCCTTGCTCTTCTTCCTTTGCTCAATGTAGTCTCCCTAGTAAGAGCACGTGCCCTTATTTCAGCTGTGTTTACAATTTTTTTATTGTATCCTCTTGCCAAGAGTCTCTCTTTGACTGATCGGATATTGTTATCAAAGTTGGTTTCTTCGCTACAATTGCGCCTGACACGTACCATTTCTCCATATGGGATATTTTTGATGGTTGAACTGGCATGTGCACTTTCCGGGTGTAAAACTGCGTTACACGCAGTTTCTTTACGGTACAAAGTGCTATAGATTAGGCCATAACCACTACTGTTTGCAGGTAGGCTGTTGTTACTAATTACACGCTCACTTACAGAACAACGTGTTTGTAGCAGAGATTAGGAAATTAAACCTGAAGACAGTTATTGAGGTTTTTCTTGTTGCCTCGCAGGTCGACAGCAAGAAACCATCAACATCCAGTATCCGGCCCTCCTCCCCATCTCTATCATATAGCTTTTTAGTGAAAAAATATTGCAGGTTATTGAACAGATATTTGGGAAGTTGGTCCCTTGTGTCTCTGTGAAACCACATCCACACCCTCAGAAGAAGATAAGGTAAGAAACAGTGCGGTTATCTGACAGAAGGCAAAGCCCAAGGATATTGTTTCGCCTAGAAGCAATGGATGCAACTCAGCTAATCTCTTTCCAAGACATAGTTTCTCTTTTACAAGTCATTAAAACTGAAAACGCGGCTTTACGAAGAGATGTGTCCACTCTTCAAGAACGAATACACAAACCCATTCTGAAACCTGCAAGTTTTCAACCTTCTTTCTCCAATACATGCTCTAACACCACTACAGGTGATACAATGACACAAATTCAAGTTGTCACTCCTGTGTCAGTGCCCCTAGCACAACCAGAGCATTTTTATGGTGATAGTAATAAGTTCACCATTTTTATGAACCAATGCCATCTTCATTTTTTAGCAAAACCTTCAGCATTTCCTGATGACTCATCAAAGGTCGCTTTTGTGTTATCTTATTTAGGAGGTGATGCAGCTCTTTGGTCAGTCCCCTTAGTGGAGAATGACAATCCTTTACTATATAATTTTAGCAGGTTCAAAGATTCCATGAAAAAATTATTCGCCAAACACGTGTTTGTCCAGTCAGCTGATAATGAGCTACTTAATCTCAAACAGGGGTCGTCAGATTTGCTTCATTACATTTCCATCTTTAATTGTTTAGTTTTAGAAGCTAAATGGCCTTATGACAAAAGAGTCTCCCTCTTTTATAGGAGATTAAAAGACGAATTAAAAGATATGGTGATGCAAATTCTAGAACCTCCAGATAATATCAGAGAGTTCATTGATCTGGTGGTGAAGCTAAACCACCGCTTGTCTGAACGTAAAGGAGAAAAAGGGAGATTTGACCACAAGGTATTAATGTTTAAAGAAAAGAGTTCAGGCACAAAAGAAGTGGTTAGTAAACTCGATTCAGTGGAACCAATGCAAATAGGTACCATTCGAGGCCCCCTGTCTAAAGAGGAGAATGACAAAAGACGAAAACTTAACCAGTGTCCTTATTGTGGCAAAACGGGACATTTTGTTAAGGAGTGTCCCACACATCCCAATAAATTAAAAACAAAAGCGTCTGAAGTAGCTGCGACACATCCGCAAATGGAAAACTAGTACACTCGATAAACGACGAGGTCAGTTTGTCGGGTGCTTGTTCTAGTTTGGCCTCTACAGTCCCGACTATAGTCTGTAGGCATCTGAGTATTCAGGTAAAACTCACAGCTACAGAAAACCCCATGCGTTCTTGGATGGTGAATGCATTATTGGATTCAGGAGCCACAGGCAACTTTACTGACACTTCCTTTGCGAGCAAATTAGGTTTAAACACTAGTAACAAAAGTCTTCCTGAAATAGTGCGCGCAGTAGATGGGAAAGAACTCACTTCTGGGCCCATACAAAAGCAAACTGAACAGTTGGAAATGCAATGTTCCCCTGTCCATAGCGAACGCATTACGTTTGACATCATAGATGCACCACAATTTAGACTTATTTTAGGAATACCATGGTTAGTGCGACATAATCCTCGAATTGATTGGATTCAGAAAACAGTAACATTAAATTCTTCTCAGTGTCGATCCCACAGTTTTCACACTAATGTTGAAGAAGATATTGTTCAAGGATTTGATTTTCCAAAAGAATCACAGAGCATTTTACTCCTTGAAGGGGTCCCATCTGAGTATGCTGATTTGCTAGACGTATTTGATAAGACTAAGGCAAATACTCTGCCTCCACATAGGGACTTCGATTGTAGAATTGATTTAGTTCCTGGTGCAACCTTACCGTGCAGTAGAATTTATGCACTGACAGAAAAAGGAAATGAACATTTGAGAACCTATTTGGACAAATATCTTGCCAATGGTTTTATTAGGCATTCGAAATCTCTAGTCTCACCCCCTTTATTTTTTATACCGAAGAAGGGGTGAGAACTTCGTGCGTGCATTGATTATAGAGACTTAAACAATGTGACTGTGAAGAATAGATATCCTTTGCCACTAATTCCTACACTATTGGACCAAATTAAACAAGCATCCATTTATACTAAATTGCATTTGGATTTGCGCTGAGCTTACCATCTTGTGAGAGTCCATGAGGGCGACGAATGAAAAATGGCGTTTCGCACCAAATTCGGTCTTTTTGAATATCAAGTAATGCCCTTCGGACTCTGTAACGCTCCTGCAGCTTTCCAATTTTTTATAAATGAGGTATTGCACAAATTCATTCATATCTGTTGTGTTGTATATATTGACGACATACTTATTTATTCTAAGTCTGAACATTAACATGTAAAACAAGTACGCGCCATCCTACAAAAATTGCTTCAAAATTCTTTGTACGTCAAATTGGAAAAGAGCATGTTTCACGTGTCCAAAGTAGAATTTTTGGGATAGGTCATTAGTCCTTCTGGTATTGAAATGGGCCCAAAAAAGATTGAAGCAGTAAGCACTTGGCCTAGTCCCACTTCTGTAAAACAAGTGCAAAGTTTCTTAGGCTTCGCCAATTTTTATCAGCATTTTATTCGGAACTTTTCTCAAACCATAACACCCATTACCAAACTCCTTCGTAAGGGTGTCAAATTTGAATGGACTGAAACAGCTGAAAAAGCTTTTCATGATCTAAAGACGTTGTTCACATCAGCACTAATTTTGAGTCATCCAGACCCTACTCAGCCATTTATTATAGAGGCCGATGCTTCCCAGTTTGCTTTGGGGGGAATACTGTCACAAAGAAACAAAGAGACAGGACAACTGCATCCTTTAGCCTACTACTCAAGAAAATTATCTGCAGCCATCTGCAGCAGAACAAAATTACGCAATTGCAGATAAAGAATTAAGGCAGTTTTTGAGGAATGGTGTCATTACTTGTTGGGTGCACGTCATCTGATTACCATCTACATTGAGCACAGAAATTTGCAATTTTTATGGACACTTAGAGCCCTATCAGCCAGACAACTCAGATGGACATTATTTTTTAATGACTACAATTTTGTTATCACCTACCGACCAGGGAAAGAGAACCATAAGGCAGACGCATTGTCACGTATAGGTGAGAAAGAAACAGAGTTTGAAAATCCCAGAAATATTCCACCTGTTTTACCTGTAACAAGCTTTCAAGCCAGTCTCACAATTTGTGATGTAATAACTAGCATTCAAGATGAAGTTAAAACGAAAGCTATAAGTGAATTGGAAAAAATATATCCATCATTACAATGAAAAGAAAATCTACTGTTTGTAAATGATCAGATATTGGTTCCCACAACAGCTATACAAAGGTCAGTCATACAATTACATCACGACACTCTGCTGTCAGCCCATCCAGGATTAATGAAAACATATCAAGCAATCAAGAGAAAATGTTGGTGGCCTTCCATGTTCAATGATATTAAAGATTTTTTCGAGACTTGTATGGTATGCATTCAGAATAAACCACTGCATCAAGCCCCGAGTGGTTTATTACAACCGGTGCCCATTGCACCTCAACCTTGGCACACAATCTCTTCAGATTTCATTGTCGAGCTTCCACCAACTATACATGGCTTTACAACAATATTGACTGTGGTGGATCAATTTACTCGCATGGCTCATTTTATTCCATTAAAGCATCTTCCTTCTGCTATGGAATTAGCTCAGATTTTAATGACAAATATAATTCGTTTAAATGGCATACCATCTGTTGTCATTTCAGATAGAGGCCCCCAGTTTATCTCCCATGTCTGGCAAAACTTAAGTACATAATTGAATATGGAAGTGCGTCTATCGTCAAGTTACCATCCACAAACAGATGGTTTGACATATCGCACCAATCAAACCATAGAAAAATACTTACGATGTATGTTAAGAGAACATCATGAGGAATGGTCAGACATTTTATGGGCTTTAGAATTTGCTTATAATAATGGGGGACATTCCTCCCTCAATATGTCACCGTTCTTTTGTAACTATGGCTATCATCCAAAAAATATCCCAGATCATGTGGTGTCACCCAATTCAGTACCAGCTATACATGATTATGTCACAAAGTTAGCTTCCATTCATGAGGACGCTCAATTTCAGTTAGCTAAGGCAAAAGAATATCAAAAGACAGCAGCAGATAAACATCGTTCCGCACCACCTATCTATTCAGAAGGAGATAAAGTATGGTTAGCAACAAAGAATTTGCGAATAAAGGGGAACAATAAGTTTAATCCTCGATTTATTTGACCTTTTAAAGTGGAAAAAATAACCAACCCAGGAAGTTTAAAGATATCTCTTCCACAACACTACCGAATTCACCCAGTCTTTCACGTATCATTACTTAAACCATACAACCCTAAAACACGAATAACAAAACCACCATCTCCCATTGTTATTGAGGGAATTCCAGAATATGAGGTCAAGACTATCATAGACGCCAAAAGAGTTCGTGGAAAATTATTCTACTTAGTAGACTGGAAGGGTTATGGCCCAGAGGAGCGTTCTTGGGAGCCTTTAGCTCATTTAAAGAATTCCCCAAAACTTGTAAAAGCTTTTCATGATCGATATCCAACTAAGCCTAAACCTATACCACAAGTTTTAGGAGGGATCTTGAGGGCGGAGTACTGTCATGATTGCGTGTCTAGCTTCACAACCTAAAGGAGGTTGTGCAAACTGCAGTGCAACACCCTTGTTAAACGGTTAAAATCCCACCCCTATCCCGTGCACCAGCACTGCCTTGATTTATGTTAATGTTACTGCCTTGATGATATATTGATGTTAATGTATTGTCTGGATGATGCTTGAGGCACATTATAATGTGAAAAGAACTTCGTACTATTGTACAACTGCTTGTTGTCTTAGGGGATGCTGTGCTGCTTGTTTTTTCCTGTGAGTCATGGAAAATGTACACGCGTTGCAAAGCGCGTTTAAAAACTGCTGACAAACAATGGCACACGCGCGTTAATGAACATTGAACAACAGCTGAGAGATCTGTAGCCGTAGCGGTGACCTGACTGCAAGTACCTTTCGCGTTAGAACGTGAACGTGCGTGAAAGCCGTTTCGGATGTGGCTCGCTATAAAGCCACACCCGTCTTCTAGAAGGCGCTTTGCCTTCTACTTGTTATCGGAGAAAGAGGTTTGGATAGGCCTTGCGACTTACCTGCATCCAAACGCGGCGATCCTGACCTGCTTCACGCGGCGATCCTGATGGTCTTCATCCCTCTTGCTTTTTTCGTCATGGCTGGACTGGGAAAAAGAAGATAAGTGAAAACATTTTACTTTGGCGCCCATCACAAGAAAGAACTGTTGATACTTTGACTTAAAGAATATTTGGACACTTACAATTCGTTTTGAGGAAAATAAGAGACATTGTAAATCCTTATTTGAACAGTCGCTCGAGCACAAGTGTGCTATAGGTTTATAGCGCTCAATTGAGCTATATCATGTGCATAAGACTACTGAAGATTATGATTTGTTTTGGTGAATTCTATGTTCTTTTATTTTAAAGTTTAATAGGAACAGGGAACAACAGGCCATGTGTCACAGTGTCATCACAGTAAGTCTAACGTGAGCAAAGATAATCCTCAGTTAAAGTGTATAGAGAGTGGTGTTTAATGATAGTATTTCTTTTCCAGTTGATGGTGTTATCATGCCAAAGTGGTGTCATCGTACAAGAACAACACAACAGCTAAAAGAATCTGTTCCACCAGTCTACCCATCTCACCTTCCTGTCAAGACATACTGAGACGTTAGGCCATAACCACTACTGTTTGCAGGTAGGCTGTTGATACTAATTACACGCTCACTTACAGAATAACTTGTTTGTAAGAAATTAAACCTGTAGACAGTTATGGAGGTTTTTCTTGTTGCCTCGCAGGTCGACAGAAAGAAACCATCAACGTCCCGTGTCCGGCCCTCCTCCCCTATCTCTATCATATAGCTTGTTAGTGTAAAAATATTGCAGGCTATTGAATAGATATTTGGGAAGTTGGTCCCTTGAGTCTCTGCGAAACCACATCCACACCTTTGGAAGAAGATAAGGTAAGAAACAGTGTGGTTGTCTGACAGGCACAGGGTCAAGACTGATTTGCACATGGCTGGATCTAAACTGGGGTGGCATGGTGAGCTAAAGAACAATGGATTTAACCCAGACCTCTTGACTGGGGGTGAATGTATGATTTATTCAGCATTCCGTCCATCATTTGTTTGTGTAGCGCTGCTTTTTGTGGTGCACATGTGATACCTAACCACCAAAACATAAAAGACAGACTGTCTGAAGGTCGGATTTGTTACTATCAACATTTTTACAATGTTGAAATCAATTGGCAACTCATACATAACTGCATTTGTTAAAACTTGAATATGCAACATAATTCAAGTTAAAAATTACTATTATACTTATTTGTATTAATAAATCTTGTTGCATATCCATACATACATAATTGGAAATTTATACTGCATGTAAAATAGAAGTGTTTAAAACCAACTTTAAATAAAGCAGCAAAAAACAGCCTCATTTATATTATGGGCCTGTGTGCAAACAAATTTCTGCAAAATTCGCAAATTCTCATAAAGTGCATAGTGCATTTTATTCTCTATTAGCTGCTATTGTTATTTGTCATTGCAACATATATAACCTATATTGTTTTCAACCAATTTTTACAATTTAGCAGGACCCTTGCGGGATCGTGAATAGTAAAAAGGGGTAGATGAGTTCTCAATATACTCTATTAGTAGGAATTCATATTGTGGTTCTTGTTTTTGAGAGGAAGTGTCTAAGAGATAAGCACTGTGATGAACAAATCAATAATTCTTATTTTCAAAAAATGTTACGATCTTTTGAGACGCTCGCAGGATCGTGAAAAGTAGCAAGGGGTAGGTGGTGTTTTAATAAACTCTGCTATGCACATTTGTTACTGTAGGAAGCAGTCTTACTAGAGATGGTGTTTATCAAAGTCTACTATTTATGCTCATCGACTTGGGAAGAGTTGTGAATAGCGATAAGGCTCAACCACACACCCTACCATGCACACCTGTCATCTGAGGGAGAGGTACAAAAGGAGAGGCCAGTTTCTTTCCACACCCCACTATGCAAACACTCATTGCAGAGAGAGGTCTCATCAGAGAGGCCAGTTCTTCCACACACCCTACTACATAGACCCATCATCTAAGGTACGAAAGGAGAGGTCAGACTCTTTCCACACCCTACTATGCACATCCATCATTACAGAGAGAGGTATCAGCAGAGAGGCCAGTCCCTCCACACACCCTACTTTGCATACCCGTCATCTAAGAGACAGGTCTGAAAGAAGAGGCCTGTGCCTCGTCACACCCTACTACGCACACCCATCATTACAGAGAAAGGTCTCAGCAAAGTGGCTAGTCCCCCCATACATCTTACTACACACACCCGTCATCTGAGAGAGGGGTTTACACCTTTCCCACACTCTACTATGCACAACAATCACCTGAGAGATGGGTCTAAAAGGAGAGGCTAATCCCTCCCTGCACGCGACTTTGCACACCCGTCATCCACTTGAGAGGTCTGAGCGGGCAGGCCAGTCACACTCCGCAGCCGACTATGCACACTCGTAATCTGAACGAGGAGTTTAAAAAGAGAGGCTAGTCCTTCTCCACACCCAACTACGCAGAGCGGTCACCTGAGAGAGGGGTCTGAAAGGAGAGGCTAGTCCCTCCACATACACTACTACACACCCATCATCCAAGAGAAAGGTCTGAGTGAACTGGTCAGTCCCTCTCTGTGCCTTCCTACACACACCTATCACCTGAGAGAGGGGACTGAAAGAAGAGGCTAGTCCCTCCCTGAACCCTACTATGCACACCCGTCATCTGAAGAGAGGTCTGAAAGAATAGTCCAGTCCATCTCCACACCCTACTACACACACCCATCATTACAGAGAGTGGACTCAGCAGAGAGGTCATTCCATCTAGACACACTACTGCACACAACCCTGTCATCCAAAAGAGAAGTCAGTGTGGACAGGCCAGGCCCTCTCTGCACCCTACTATGCACACCTGTCACCTGAGAGAGAGGTCTAAAAGGAGAGGCTAGTCCTTCCCAACACCCTACTATGTACACCCGTCATTTGAGAAAGGGGTCTGAAAGGAAAGGCAAGTCCAATCACACACCTTACTACGCATACCTGATACCTGAGAGAGAGATCTAAACAGAGAGGCCAGTCTTTTTTCTAACACCTTACTATGCACAACTGTCATCCAAGCGAGAGGTTTTAAAGAAGAGGGGAGTCCCTCCTTACACCCTTGTATGATCACTCATTAGGCAAGAGAGTGTTGTCATTGGGTAGTTAGTCCCTTCCATATACATTCCCTACAATATTGTTGCGATCTCGCAAGAGTACAATGCAAGCTTCAGTGCATGAGGCTTATGCGATCCTGCAAACATCTGGCAAGATCCGTATGGAATATTACTGGGCCTGCCACAAGGTGTTTTAAGATCCCCTGAGAGTCTCACAAGATCGCATGGGGAGAAATAATAAAAAAGGGCCAAGCCTTAACCAATACTTATGATTCTTATTACATGGTCAAAGAAATGCTGTGATGTGATTGGGTGCAGAACCAGAGAAAGCTTAGTGTGTACTTGGTGCTTTGGAGAAGGAAGAAGTCTGTTTGAGTTGTGCTCAACAGAAGTAAATTTATTTGGTGCTGAAAGAGACTGGTGTCTTCATCTGCATTTAAGGAAGAAATCCAAGTTCAGGTATTTAATAATGTATTTTATAAACTTTGTTGTGAAGTGTCAGTAAATGTACTAATGTTGGTAAACTTATTCTACAGCATATTTACAGAGTGAAAAGCTGTTATGGGAGGAGTAAGTTGCTTAATACAGCTTTTGAGCGGTAAACAATGTAGAGATATCAGCATTTATTGCAGATTGTGTTGCAAAATGAAGTGCTTCAGCTGTATGTACTTGTAAGTAAAGGAGGCAGTGTTTCTCAAATCATAAAACAAAGAAAGTGGAATGTGTTAATACAAGCCCTAGTGTTTTATGAACCTCACTGTACATATACTTCAGCCCTATGAGGTGTTTGCGTGGTGATATTGCTAATTCTAGAGTAAAACACTGTGCTCAGTATTAGCATTGGTGCCTCAAGAGGACTGTGTTACTTTATAAATGTTTATGAAATCAGGTTTGATGGCATGTTATAATTTATTTGTGAACAAAATGCACTGGGTGAGGGTGTGGAATTTTCCTCGAGAAAGGAATAACAAGTTAGCGGTACACTAGATATAATAAATATGTGATTGTGGGTGAAAGATATAGAAAACTATACAGAATATAGTGAAGAATGATTTATTGACTAGTATGTAACTTTTCTATAAAAAAAAGTCTCTTTTTGTAGTAGGAAAATGGAAAGCAGAAGCTGTGAACAAGATAACTACCATGTGAGAACAAATATATGGAGGAGAAAAAGAAGTCTTGTACACTTTTGATAAAGCAAGAAATTATTACTCTGTGGAAAGTAAGGAAAAAACTATTACTTGGAGAAGTGATAATGTGTGTCTTGCATAGGGGACATTTGTGATCTTACACAAGTTTGTGCTGTGTAGATCTACTTGTATCTGAGGAAATAATTATCTGCTTACATAAGCAGCAAAAATGAGCTTTGCTAAAACGATCAGGATTATTGTCTTGTTCAGCAGTGAGTATCAGAGCAGGCACAGTGTATCCAAGTTGAAAAGATGTGGAAGCACATGAAGAGCTCTGTAGTTCAGCTGAGGGAGCTAACTCTGCCTGGGCTAGCCTTTGTGAACTTCTTTTAAAAAACTGTACATGTGAGAAACTTTGCTGAGAGGTTTTTGCTAGCTGGCCTCAAAACAAAAAACTGACATACCAGACTTTTTGCCAGGCTAAGGGGACTGAGTTAATGCAGCTATGCCAGGCTGATAATCATAATGTGATGAAGACATTATAAATGACTAAAGTTGCTTGTTTTGTTTGTTTTATAATTGTTGATATAGTTTGTTAATGTAGTTGTTATTATTGTTGCAGTTTTGTAATGTTGTTAAATAGTTTTTTGTAATAAAAAAGTTACTGATTTGTTTGTTCGATAGTTGTTATAGATTTGAATATTATTACAGAATTATATTGTTGACTAAAACTGGCAGTTCCTTCGTCAGGGAGTGCATGAGTGCTGCTGCATGTCTATATATCAATACAGTACTATGCATATATTTTATGCTACAGATAATTGTTAATGGAAAAGGCAAAAATCTGAATATCCCTGTATGGTGCCTTCTCATGCAACAGTGAGGTTTCACTAGAGAGATCAGTCCTTCTGCTCACTGTAGTATACAGACCTCACATACAAGAGAGAGGTTTTGGCACAGAGGCCAGTGCATCTTAATATCCTACTAGGCACTGCTATCACCTGGTGGAGATTTGATAGTGGAGAGTGCAGCTCTTTTGCACATGTTACTAGATATGCTTGTGACTCTGGAGAGAAGTTTCATCAGAGAAGCCTGTCCCTGTACACACCCTACTACGCCTCATTGTCCCAATGGGGAGATGTCAGTGGGAGAGATGAGTGTGTCCTCACATTCAACAATCCACAACATTCAACCAAGACACAGTTCTGAGCAGAGAGAATACTGCATTTCTATACTCTACTACCCACCGCTTACTTTGCACATATATTACTCTGGCAAGATGTCTCAGCTGGCAGGGCAGTGTATTTAAACGTCAAAGTCTCTAAAGTTGTTATGCAAGACAGACTTCTCAGCATAGAAGAATTTGCATTCCCACACCTTGCTTGCACATCTGTCATTCTGGAGAGAGTTGTAACCAGAGAGGTAAGCTTGTTTTCACAGCCTAATATGCAGACCCATCATCCAATACACAGGTCAAATGAAAGGGGCCAGTCTCTCTCCACACTGCACTAGGAAGATGTATCATACAAGAGAGATGTGTCAGCAAATAGGCCATTTCCTCCACACAGTCCACTATGAATACCTGTAAGCATAAGATGAGGTATGAGTAGAGAGATATATTTCTCTCATATTCTACTACAGACACCTCTCATTCTGATGTGTTAGCGGGCAGGTCATTCTCTTCCCAGACACCATTTTGTGTTCCTGTTGGTCTAGGGAGGATTGTCAGCATAGAGGCCACTCCTTGATAACATCGTACTGCACATCCATGTTGTTCTGGAGATAGGTATTAGTGGAGAGGAGAATGTTTCCCCACACACTACTGAATTTGTCTGTCACCTGGGAGGAGCTTAGACTGGACAGTCAAATCCACTCCCAAATATATATAGTTATTTTCCTAGGGAGAGGTCTCAGTGGAAATGCCAGTAATTTATGTACTTACTATGGAATACTAAGGTCTTACATGTGAGGAGTGCATCTTCCCCATCCTAGTATACATACTGCTGATCCTGGGGGGAAAGTTGTAAGTGGAGAGATAGTATCTCTTTACATCCTACTCTACACACTGGTTACCTTCATGCAAGGGCTCACTGGAGAGGCCAGTCTGTCTCCCATAGTCTACTATACATAGTTGTTAGGCTGAGGAGAGGTGCCAATGAGATCACAGTGTATCCTTATACCCTACTGTTCATTGCTGGTATACTGTGAAATGGCCTCATTTGAGAGTCTACTTTCTCACCACACCCTACTAATAGGGAATGTTAGAAATTGGGGTCTCTAGTTGGCATCAGTTTGCACCTCCTTTGTCCAAGTAGGGACCCTTCTTCCTAGTCAGGGCAAAGGGGATACACTTCTAAAATAAACCCTGCTCACCGCCTTGGTAGCTTGGCATGAGCAGACAGGCTTATCTCAGCAGCAGTGTGTGAAGCATTTGTGCACAAATACAGTAATACAGTGAAAACACAACAAATGGACACTGCACCAGTTTAGAAAAGTAAGTAATTTTTATCTAAACCAAAGAAGACCAAAACGACAAAAATCCACAATACACTATTCAAAATATGACTTTTAAAAGGTAGAAACTGTTCTGTCAATGGCAAATTATAGTTGTGACACTTTCCACACAAAGTATCTTGGATGCGTCACGGTCACAAACAAAAACTGCCGCAGGGAAGGTGATGCGTCGGTTCCTTACACCCAGGAAAGATGATGTGTCGGTTCCTTACTCCAGGTGAGGTGATGCGTTGGTGCCTTACTGCCACTAAGGGGCAGTGATGCGTCAGTTTCTTACTGAAGGGGAGGTGATGCATCGGTTTCTTACTATGTAGGGATGTGATGCATTGGTTTCTTACTGTAGCCCTGGCGTTCTTGCAGGCATGGCGCTCAGGTGTGATGTGTGACGATCGGGAATGCTTCGGGTCTCGATACGGCGACGACGCTGCGTTGGTCTCTCCAGCCGCAGTTTGAACTTCCAAGATCAATGCACGGGATTTGGTGTGTGGCGATTTCTCAAGCCACGAGCAGGCGCTGCATCGGTTTCTTTGGGGATGCATTGGAAACAAGAGCAGATGCGTCACGCTTCTTCAAGTTGCATTTCTTTTCTAGCCCCAACAGCAGGAACAAACTCCAGCGGCCCAATACAGCAACAGGCACCTCTTGGCAGGTCAGAACTCCCAGCAAGGAAGTTTAGAGGAGCTGGTTGTGAAGTCTTTGTATCCCTGTGACTTCAAAACTGGGGGCAAGCTCTACTTCAAGCCCTTGGAGATCTTCCTCAAGCAGGAGACACAGCACACAGCAAAGGTTTATACTATCCTTGGCAGAAACAGCCACTGCAGGCCAACCCCAGACAGCGCACAGCAAAGGGGCAGTACTTCTCCATCATTTTTCCCAGCTCTTCTCCTTGGCAAAGGTTCCTCCCGAATTCCAGAAGTGATCTAAAGTTCAAGGGTCTGGACCTCAACCTTTATAGTACATTTCTCCTTGTTCTCTGGTGTCAGAGAGGCTCCATGCTCAGTCCAAACCAGTTCTGTCCTTTCTGGTGCAGCTTCTCAGCAGGAGGTGGAGACAGCATTGTGTAAGGCAGACCAGGCCCATGCAGGTGAAAGAAAATCTCCACACCATACTCTAAATGCAGCCCAGGTCTATTCAGCCCAGCCCTTACTTATCCAGGAAAGGCAGGACACACCTCAACCCCCCCAGTTGCTGTTTACAGTGAATGCACATCCCCAGCCCCATTCACTCCAAAGCCAGACAGTCAACACACAAACCAGGAGAGGCACATAGGATGGCTAAGCAAGAAAATACCTACTTTCTAAAAGTGGTATTTTCAAACACAGAATGTAAAAATCATCCTTACTAAAAGATGTATCTATAGATTCTGAGTTCAGGCATACTAAACGTCACCTTCCTATCGTGTACCAATGGAAAGTTATATTTATGAGATGTTATAAATAAACTCCCAGTCTATTCTATGGGACAGATAGCCTTCCAATAGTGAAAAACGAAATTCCCTGTAGTTCACTATCAGGACATGTTACACCCTTCAAAATACTTCCTTCCTTTCACAGACACTCCACATTGCCCACAGGGGTCCCTTGGGGCTACCTTAGGAGTGACTCATATGTCAGAAAAGGCAAGGTTAATGGGTGCACTTGCCAAGTCGACATGGCAGTGCCAGACTGCACACAGACACTGCAGTGGCAGGTCTGAGAACCTTTTGCAAGGCTGTTTGTGTGGGTGGCACAATCAGTGCTGCAGGTCCACTAGCAGCATTTCACTTACAGGCCCTGGGAACACACAGTACACTGTACTAGGGACTTAGTAGTAAGTCAAATAAGCCAATTGTGTACACACTAATCCATGATAACAATTTACAGTGGGAGCACTTGCACTTTGGCACTAAACAGAAGTGGCAAAGTGCCAAAAGCAACTACACCAGCAAAAACGAAGTCCAACACACAGTAAAACACAGGCGGAAAAGGCAAAACATAAAGGAGATGTCCATGCCAAGGCTGCCAGGTCTGACAGGGACTATAAGGCATAAGTACTGTAATAAAGGAAATTGTAAATTATTCCACTAAAAAAAGTTTACAATCTCTCTAGACTCTTGCAGGATAGTAATAAAAGTAGTGACTGAACTTTTTCTAATAATAATAAATTGGCTTAAAGTAAATCAGTATGTACTATGGACAACTGTTTGTCTCATGCAGTTAAAGCATATGTTTTTTTCATAAATCTAAGTGATGTATTATTCCCCACAATTATACAATGGATTGCATTTCATTAAACTAAACACACCTTTACAATTCTGGTGTATATAAATAATACATATTACATCAGGATACATTCAGTGTAAGTCTAAGTACATTATAAAAAGTACTACTGCCACATGGGATCTTGTATGGAATACGATACTTTATTGTTTAAGTTAATACAAACTATAGCAATAATCCGAAATTCATTTAACTTCCGAGGACATTTAAAATTACATTTAAAACAAATTTAGTGTCATTTCAAACTAACCAGAGTGACATATTACTACATCATATCAGTAAATAGTGTACAATATTGCTATGACATCACTTCTCGCTATAAAGTGCATTAGTACAATTGAAACCAAATAGTAAATTGCTTTTGTAATAAAGGACTTAGTAACAGGGTATACTGAATCATCCAACGAATAATTCATAGTGTTCAAGGGCGTACATGATCATAGTTTTTTCAATAGATCACAGGGCGCCGCGTTTATCCTTGGTCTCTAATATCTTTTCGTAACGCATCAAAAATTTCATAATCTTATAGTTCAGTTGGGGGTCTATTGGATCAAGACCTTTAAGTATTGCTGACCTGCAGGACCGAATGCCCCTGTCGTTAAAAACACTTTTTTTTAAACCCTGAATAGATTTTCAAAAAGGGACACATGGGGGTGTATTTTGGCAGATAGAGCCAGTAATGAGCAAAATGTACATGTGACATAGGTAATATAAGTGCAGGTCCGGAGCTCCGAAGCCCCCTTGACTACATGGCATTGTCAGTATATCCCAGCTAATCCTTGGTTGCCTACCTGCCCATGCCAGTTTAATTAAGAGTGAGCGTACCATTTAGAAGAATATCTGTGTCAGGTATATCGGGATACTCATAAACAAGCACAGAAACTTTGGTAGCACTATCATTTTCATAAGTGCCATCCTGTCTGCCAAAGATAATGGCAATCTTAACCACCGTGCTACCTGATCCTCGGGTTGTGAGATATCCATTGCATAATTATAGCTCACAACCAAGTGTGGGTCCCTATGTACCCATATCCCTAAATACTTTATAGGATCATCACACCATTTGAGTGGATATTCCAACTAACATGGCACCGTGGCTTGTGTTAAGGCAAATATCGATGACTTTGCCCAATTAATATCCAGTCCTGAATGCCATTCATATCTGAAGTTTTCTCGTATAAGGGGCTCTGAGTTGGAATCAGGGTTACTCACATAAAGCACCATGACTTCTGCATACATCGATATCGCCAATGGATGCTGTTGAAACTGTGGTGCTGCATTCGAATGTCGCTGCCACAATATACATGCCAATGGTTCCAATGCAATTGCAAATAAGAGAGGCGGCAGCGGACTTCCTTGACACGTACCTCTAAAAATCGGGAAGGCGTTAGACGTGTGCCCATTCACCATTACTCTAGCCACCAGAGCAGTGTATAATAGCTTTATCCAGTGCAAAAAGGCTTGTGGTATTCCCATTTAATGCAGTATCCCAAATATGTACTTCCATTGGATTTAATTAAACGCCTTTCCAGTGTCTAATAGAACTGCTGCAGCTGGGAGCGTAGGCTCCAACTGACATAGTACCGCAAATAACATGCTCAGATTGTGTGCTGTGGACCACAATGGCATAAAGACAGATTGATCTGGCAGGACCATGTAGCAGCAGTCTAATTCTAGTGGCTAGTATTTTGGCTAGTATCTTGGCACCTCTGTGTATGAGAAACAGCAGCCTATATGACTCACATCGCTGCTGAGGTTTATCAGGATTTAACAGAGTGATTATAAGGGCTTCCATGAGCGTTGATGGAAAAATCTGTTTTTGATAGGCTTCTAAGTACATGGCATGCAGGTGTGGCACCAGTATGTTGGCATATTCTTTTAAAAAACTCCCCTGGCAACCCATCGCTCCCGGTTGCCATGCCGTTGGCCAGTGAACTGCTCAACTCTTTTACTTCATCGACTCTGATTGATTGTACCAGAAATTCTCTTTGACCCGTAGACAACCAGGCCAACGCAATGTCCTCAAGATAATTTACCAATTCTGCCTCCTTGGCCAATCTAAGATCAGCATACATGTGCTCATAAAATTGTACAAAATCTCCAAGGATACCTGGCGTATCATGATATGCCGTTCTGTCCTCAACCTCAACTACATGTGACCTCGTCCTGGGCTCTTTGATTTTAGTGGCTAATGTATAGCCTGGTCTGCCCCCCTCGCCATACAATCTTGCCGTCCATCTCCTTGACATATTTTGCACTTCCTGCTCTGCTGTGTTGTGGAAATGTGCCTAAAAGTGGCCACACTGGTGCAGGGCCACCCTCTTGTCCATGGGTCCAAAGACCAACAAAATAGAGATCGGCACTGGAGTTGGAATAAATAACACGTTTATTAATCACTCATGAGTGGGACCACGTCCACACAACACTCTCAAGTGCTGCAGGAGGTAGTACACTGAATTCACAAACCATCGTCCCTTTTATACCGCTTTTCTGCAATGTAAGCGTGTGGACAGAAATGGGAAGAACAAGTTTTAGAAATAGCTATCAGCAAACAAGGGCAGATAAATAACCACTTGGTCCGCAAAGTGGGAGGGGGAGTAGAGATGCTTATGGCAGCAGTAAATGGTCGACAGTTAACATCTGAGACCAGGTGCACTGACTGCTACAACCCCCCAGCACGTACATTGATTTTGCTGAGTCAGGAAGTCAGATAGCACAAGCAGAGTGAAAAGACGAACAGCAGAGGACAGAAGAATTATGAAGGAAACGAAATGGACACCACAGCCAAAATGGCTGTCGCTTATGTTAAGTAAAATATTACACATTTCCACAGACGACCCTTTTAGCATAAGCTAAGACATTTTCTTATGCTTCAAAAGGGGTACGATAAACATCATGGATGTCAATTAACATTATTTCATTGATTTCTCGTTCTATCGCTGAACAGGCATTTACATTTTGGACATTAGTTTTAGATGGTAGACAAGTAGTACAAGAGGAAATACAAAGGGAACAAAGCATTGGCCCGCATTGGATACATATACAACAAGAGAAGAGAATTACAATAATTATGAATAAGGCCGACAATATTTTCAGACCCCATACAGAAAATATGTTCCAGAACCATCCAGCCCAAGTCCATGTTCCTGAATCTTGATGTTTTTCAGTAGCTATTTTGTGTAGTTTGATGATGACAGCATATACAGAAGGTGAAGTGTCCGAGTGAAGACACAACAGCTGGATCGGATGATACGGCATGCTCCACCTCAATCAGTCAAAATAAAATCTAGAACAAGTCTATTCTACAAAGCAACCATGTGGATCGATGCTTGTTCTTCTGTCACGTTCCCTAAGGCCGCAGTTGTCTGATTGATCACTGCTTCCATTGTACGGGTGAGGCGACGGACCAGCTTACTGTTCTGTACTGGGCCAACAAAGAAGAATTCTCTGTTAAAGTCTATATATTGTTCCCATGTGGTCTCTGTCTGGTCGACTACAGAGACATCGATTGCACATTTTCCCCTACTACCAGCATGGTGATCGAAAATTTGCAAATCTTGATGGTAGGTTGGGGGAGCTAAAAACACAGGTGGTAGAAGGAAGGCTATGTAACAGGTACCAGACCAGCCTAGAGGTAGGAAGTAGTATGCCTTAGTTCCACAAACAAAATAAGTGTGATGTGATGCAAGGAAGCTGCTTCGGCCTCTAGTAGACATCTGCAACACTGTAGCACAGTTACTGTGGCCCACTGGCATATCACCTGTATTCTGTACACAAAGGGGGCCAGTGGTCATGGCAACAGAGATAACAGGGGGTCCATTTCTTTTAGCTGACCTAGAATTTGGATACACATAGTTTGTTGCTGCACTTCCTTTACTGTATTCTTCCATTTCTAAAGCAGTCCCTTTTGCTTGTGGGTCGCCATCTTCGTTGGGGTAACAGATTTTGTTCAGTTTGGCGTTGAGGTCACCTACATCCCATGTTTCTGAGAGATTAAATACTTTAGAGGCACATAGAAGTTTGAACCAAGCTGGGCATGAGCCATTGTGAGAGAATGGCAGTGGTGACAACGGGATTCCTTTTATGTTCTGATGAGAAGGAATCTTGCCACAAACCCAATAGTTAGTAGCATTGCTTAGCTGGTGTGTCTGACGCAACATTTGAAAAAATTAATTGTTTCTCAGATTTTGCCGGTATCCCTCTTCATACTGTGGCAAATCAAAATGATGGTGCTCTTTTGCAGCAAGTGATGTAACAGTAATGTTAGGTAAGGAGCTCCAGGCATTACTTAATCCACTACCCACATTACAGTAGTGATGATGGCAGCAGTCAAAGTCAGACCAAGGATGCAGATTGTAGAGCGGTTGCACGCTGTTGCAGCGATCTCCTTCTTCTTAGGCGAGTTCATTTTCATCGGCAAACAACAAAATAGATGATGCCCTAAAGTCCTGGGCAGGCGTTGGTTTCTTCACTAACGTTGAGACGAGTAGTCACTAAAAGGCTACCCCCCTTTGTAGTCAGTCTTTAACCACCCAGGACAGTGGCTCAAACAGTCTCTTTCTGTGATGAAGTGTCTTTCTTCCTGGATCGAAGTAGGTATCTAGATGCACCAGGAATCGTGTGGTCTGGGAAGACTCTCTCAGGCCCTTCAGGTGACGCAGCTCGTCCTCTCTCGGTGACCAAAATGTTTGCATCAACATAGGAATGGATATGCATGTGGACAGAAATGGGAAGAACAAGTTTTAGAAATAGCTATCAGTAAACAGGGGCAGATGAATAACCACTTGGTCAGCGGAGGGGGAGCAGAAATGCTTATGTTAGCAGTAAATGGTCAACAGTTAACATCTGAGACCAGGTGCACTGGCAGCTACAAACCCCCAGCATGTACATTGCTTTAGCTGAGTCACGAAATCAACTAAAATAGATAACACAAGCAGAGTGAAAAGACGAGCAGCAGAGGACGGAAGACTTACGAAGAAAACAAAATGGACACCACAGCCAAAATGGCTGTCACTTATGCTAAGTAAACTATGACACGTTTCCACAGTGTCATTATATTCAGTGACCTTCTACCGTATCCACGTCAATGTGGCCGGGTGCTTGTTCGTTTCAAATTCCCTATCTAGTGCCAGAAGTGAGGATTTTATGCTCTTTAGACAGTCACATAGAGATTTTAACACCCTAGCTCGCAGACTTATATATGCACCTCTTATGGTCAGCTTGAAGGCTTCCCATAGAATGTAGGTGCCCTGCTCTGAGTCCACATTATTGTCAAAGTATTCAACTATAGCTCTCCTCACTCCTTCTATAAAAGCATGGTCTAGTAAGGATGTTGCTTGTAATCTCCATTGAAATGGCAGAGGGGCATATGTAGGAATGTTGACCACCAAAAGAACCGGTGCATGGTCAGACAAGGTTTTAGGTAAGTGCTTAATGGAGGTTGTCCATGCGTTCACCTTCCTTGTTAATAGCCAATAATCTAATCCTGATCAGGAGATATGAACAGTAGAGTGAAAGGTGCCTTCTCTACCTTCAGGGTTTCTCAAAAGGTCAATGAGTCCAAGCTCTCACATGCCCTCCTCTATCACCTTCTCAGCCTGCTTACCATCCCCACCTTTCGTAATCGAGTGGCGCTTGTAGGGATCAAAATGGATGTTTAAATCCCCTCCCTAGACAATAGCGGATGATGACAGTGTGTGCAGATGATTCCCAATATGTGTATAAAAATCTGGATCGTCTATATTGGGACCATACACATAAACAATAGTAAGCAAGGTACCATATATTCGACCCTGTATTATTACAAATCTTCCCTGGTCATCTGCCTCTGAGTGCATCAGGCTAAAGGGTACGCCTTACCTAATTAGAGCCATTACCCATCATGAATACGATGAATTTGACGAGGCCACGCTCACCCTAGCCCATAGAGTTCACTGTTTTTAACTTAATTCTAAATGCACAATCTCACTGGTAGATCTCAAAAGCCAAACAGAAAGTACAACCCATTCTGAGTCCATGCAGGGGTCTGTGTGTTGAACTCCCACGAGTGAGATCGCAAAAATATTATTGCTTTATATATTTAACTGAACAAATCCTAATCAATTTTGCTAATATAATCAACTTCTGTAATCTTTAATTTTTTCAGAATTACAGGAAAACACTGTTCTTAACTTAATGCCAAATTCTACGTTCTTGCGAGAGGGTCACGAGAGTCAACCAGGAAGTACATCCCCTCGCAGTCCACATAGGAAAGTGTGTGATCGGCTCCCACGAGCATCTCACAAATGTCACTACCTTTTTAAAAGAAAAACAATTAATTTATGAGTATTACAACCATATTTTAATGACTCTCTTATCACAGATTAACATTAAATAATAGCTGAAGACACGAAAACAAACTCTAAACAGTAAATTAAAACAAAATGTATAATTATAGTGAGTAATCACACACTTAAAAAAATTAATTTATATAGTGATACTTAGTACTACACAATATTCAAAAACCTATCTTTCTAAATTATAATTATGATATGAATGTGAAAACCTATACAAAGGCTATAAAAAGTACAATATTAATGAACTTGAGTGAAAAATGTCTCAATATGAGAGTCAGAAGAACTGAGGAGATATACAATCTCAACCTAAATATTGTTGTATTAATCTGTTTTATACTGAAACATAATTTTTTTGTAACATTTTGCAAAGCGGGCCCTCGTCACGGAGGCGGCCAGGGGCCTCAGCAGAGAGCAACAGGGGCGATTGTATGATGTGGGTGATAAGGCGGGCAAGTTGATTGCGTGGCTGGATAAGAAGGAGAGAGCGAGTCGTGTGGTCCCGCTGATTGAGAAGACGGATGGTGTGCGTGTCATTGAGCCGGAAGGCATTGTTTCTTGCTTCCCGGATTATTTTCGCGAGGTATATTCCCCGGTTTCTCCCTGCTCGGAGGAGGATTCCCATGCCCTGCTGCGTGACATCGCGCTCCCCTCCCTTTCTGTGGAGGACAGGGAGTTGCTGGATGCCGCCCCCACCTCGGACGAAATCGCCCTCGCCATCCGCTCGGTCGCTTCTGGCAAGGCCATGGGCCCGAACGGCATTCCCATCGAGTTATACAAGCTGCGACCGGATGTACTGGCACCCCACCTCCGCGCAATGTTCCTTGCGGCCCACTCGCGGGGCTCCCTCCCACCGGACCAGCGTCTGGCTACCATCGTGGTCATCCACAAGGAGGGGAGACCTCGAGATCGGGTCACATCCTATCGGCCTATCTCGCTCTTGAATGCGGAACCTAAAATCCTCGCCAAGGTGCTCGCCAACCGGCTGGTCGGCGTGGTGGGCGACCTGGTCCACCAAGACCAGTCCGGCTTTATCCCCCACCGCAATACGGCTCTTAATCTGCGACGCCTGCACGGCGTGCTAGCGCGTGTTCCGTTCGTGCGGGAGCCGGCCATCTTGGCGTCTTTGGACGCCACTATGGCGTTCGACACACTCGAGTGGCCGTACATCTGGGCGATGCTGGCGAAATTTGGCTTTGGGCCGGGTTTCATCAGCTGGGTCAAATTGTTGTACTCGGACCCACTTGCACAGGTGGTGGTGAATGGTCGAGTCTCGGCCCCATTCGGGCTGGGACGGGGCACGCGACAGGGTTGCCCCCTGTCGCCGCTCCTGTTCGCACTAGCCTTGGAGCCCCTGGCGGAGTGGCTGCGGTGGCACCCTTCTATCCGAGGTCTCCGTTGGACCCCTGAGTATGAGGACCGAGTGTCTCTCTATGCAGACGACATCCTTTTGTACTTGGCCTCCCCGCGCAAATCACTGATTGTCCTGGTTGATGTTCTGCACTCTTTTGGCCGCAATTCAGGCCTTGTCATCAACTGGGCCAAATCCTGTGTCTATGTGCTTTCCGGGGAGGCTCCTGTCCTCCCGCGGGGCTGTCCGATCCAGATTGCCTCGGAGGGATTTCGATACTTGGGTGTCTACATTACGCTGGACCCGGTGGCCCGCTACGAGCGAAATTTGCTTCCCCCCCTCCGGCGCTTGAAGGAGGATGTCGCGCGCTGGAGGCGCTTGCCACTCTCGCCGCTCGGCCGGGCGGCGTTGTTCAAGATGATGTCACTGCCGCGCTTCCTGTACGCTCTCCAGAACACTATGGACTTGGTCCCAGCGCGCTACTTTCGTGAAGTGGAAGGTTTACAGCGCCGCCTGTTCTGGGATGGGAGGCCGCGTATAGCCTTGGCAAAGTTGACGCTCCCGTGGTACGACGGAGGGATTGCCCTCCCGGATATTAAACGGTATTACTGGGCCTCCCAGTTAGCTGCAATTAATCAGGGCCTCTATGGGCCCGCCCTAAACCCGGCATTTGAAATGGACAAGATGCTCCTACCCGGTGGCGACTACAATCGAGCGCTCTACGCTAGTGTGCCCGATTCCCGCTTGACGGGACCCACGCGGGTCATGGTGCGAGTATGGCACGCGGCTAATGCAGCTATGGGTTGGAAGGACCGTTTGACCCGGGCGTCACCGCTGTATGCGTCTGAGAGGTTGGGCTCTCTGTGGACCTCGAAGGGCTTTGAGCAGTGGGACACTATAGGCATCAGTACAGTGGGGGATCTCTGGACGAGGGGAGGATTTAAAACATTCGAGACGTTGCAGGCGGAGTTTCAGCTGCGGGGCAGTGAATACTTTCGGTACCTGCAGGTCCGTCACGCGCTGGGCTCCGTCTTCCCAGACGTGGCCTCCATCCCGGAGTCCTCCCCCCTGGAGGATCGAGTGCTAGATGGCCATGTTCCGGACAGCACGATCTCCCTCATTTACAAGAAATTGATAAATGATCGTTTGGGCTTACTGACTGGCCTCCGCGAGGCCTGGGTTGCCGATGGGCTGGAGTTGGACGACGAGGACTGGATTTCCGCGGTGGCCTCTCCGAAGGAGGTGGCCATCCCGGCTCGCCTTCGTTTCGTCCAGCTTAAGATACTCCACCGGGTGTACATGACGGGGCCAAGGCTTCTGCGTATGGGCTATGCCGAGGACGGATTGTGTAAGCGTGGGTGTGGTGCTTCAGCGACCTTTTTGCACATTTTGTGGGAATGCCCGAGGGTGGAGCGATTCTGGCGTGGTGTGCATGAGGTCCTGCGAGCGGTTACGCATGTCGCGCTGTTGCCTGAAGCGAGGAGATGTTTGCTGAATGTGTGGGAACCGACCGATTACTCGGTTCCGCAGACGCGATGGGTGACTCTGGGCTATATGGTGGCTAAACGGGACGTTGCACAGCTGTGGGGATCCCAGAGGTCCCCGGCGGTGTCGGCCTGGAAAGAACACATGGATTGGTGCATGTTCCGAGAAAAGGTGGTGTATGTGGCGCGGGGTAAGCCTGGGGCATGGGTGAAGATATGGGGCCCCTGGAACGCCTACCGCGGGGATATCTGCGAGCCGCCGTTGTTGCCTCCCGCTTCACCAGCTCCATCCCCCTAGTTTGCTCCCTCCCTCAGTTCCGAGCACAGTATTCTCCCGGTCCCAGACCTGTTTCCCTTCCCCTCTCGGGGGTTTTCAGTGGTTGGTTTGGGGTCCCCCATTTGAGGAGCACGTGCTGCCACTTTCGATCGTGGGTTGCCTTGCGGGTGTGTGTTTATTTATGTTGTTGTGTTGTATAAAATGAAACCGTATTGTGGGCTCAGAGCCACATGGCCCGCGTTGTGGATACCTCCTGCCTTAGTGTCTATGTAAAGCTAAGTGCCTCACTGTATGTATGTCATTTGTTATCGTCACTTTAGCGGCCGGCCAGAAGGTTGTAGGCCCCTACCCGTATATATTTGAGATTGCAATAAACGGTTTAAAAAAAAAAAAACATTTTGCAAAGCGTGAACCCTTTCTTGTTAAGTTACAATAGGAAAGCAATTCATCTTCAGAATAATGTCCGCACACAGGATTTATTATTCAGTTATTCTACCATACAGACACTTTTTAAAAAAAATACTTAGTCTGGTGTGATAAAAATATGTTTAAAAAAAAAAATCGTAAAAATTCACCGAAAAAAACAAAGGTTAAAGTAATGTTATAATTAGGTGAATTTCGCAGTGACAACATTACAGTTTTGAAGTCAAAAACACAGAAATTCACCGGTTATAGTTAGCAGCACTAATTATAACTTGCATCCCGCCATGCACTGCTTATGACCTCCCATACGACATCACTGATGACATGCTCTATGACATCATTTATGACATCACTGATGACATCCCAAATGATATAATGGATGAAATCACTGATGGCATCACTGATGACATCAAGCAAACTTCACTTTCACACATATTGCTCTATAAATTAGTATGACATTAGTGGCCCAACCACAAGTACAAAATAGCTCAGGAGAAAATCACCCATTACTACTGGCACCACACAAAAGACTCACCTCGATGTTGAAAACAAGCATTCTGTGCAAAATTGAGCCTATAGCATACCCTTTACAAGTAGCATAGATCAAATTAGCAATCAACCACAGATATACAACAAACACTCAATGACTGGAGTGTTGAATAGCTATAAAAGTGTTAATAGACAGACATAATAGTGAATGCCAGTTCAAAAACAAATGCCTTATTATGGGGAACTTTCATCTGTATCAAACCTTTGACACTCTTTGAACCTAGATTGAGAAATTAAGTTGATGTGAGCTGAAAAGTAGGTACTGTAAACATTTGTTTCTCTATAGAGTTACCTCTGAGTCATGCTGTTTGCAAAAAAGTGTAACTCTTAGGAGAAATGCACATCAAGGTATTTAAAAAAAAATCTACTGAGAATAGTGTACACTTCATGCAACAGTTGTTAAAAAACACAATTTCCTAAAAATAACCACAATTTGAAGGTGTTGAAGAACATACTGCCTGCACTTTTCACACTAAGGAGAAACCTTTATAGGCAGCTCATCCAATCTAGCAAAACTAGCACACATGCATATTTCGGTTCCTGGTACACACCATCTTCAACGTTAAGTATAAATGATCATGCTAACAAGCTACTCTGTAATAACTCGGGCAGCTTACAAAAGTTAGCATCTACTATAAAGCTGAGGTTTCCAACCTTTTCTGTAATGAGGCTGCTTATGCTCAGTAAAACTCATTAAGAGCTACTAATGTTATCAGTGTTGGAATGGAGCCCATATCAAACAACATTATGTTATTGGCCACGATATTCAAGGTTACTAACAGAGATCCCCTCAGTGCATTAGGCATGGTTGCTCGCAATTATGCAATAAAGGCTTTCGCCATGTGAAATGCCTCTACATGGGTATAAATAATAGCCATCGCTGCAGTGCCACTGGTACCAAGGTAGAAACATTTGTAAAAAGTCTTCCCATCACCGCATGATTTATCACTCAAATATCAGCTTTACATATATTTTGGAAATGCAGGCATATTAATTCAAATATCAGCTTTGGAGTTCTGAAAATAAACACATTTCATCTCAAATACATACTCTCAATTTTGTTACGTATATTATTTCAACCAAGCAAATACTTCTAATTTAATAAGCTGGGCTGCACTTAGGAGAGTTACTTACAGGTAGCTGGAGAGCTACTAGTAGCTCATGAGCTACTCGTTGGAGATGCCTGTACAATCCTTGCCTGTAGGAAGCTTTTTCTGTAAAACCAAAAAATCTTTCTGAAGCATAGTGAACGCAGGTCAACTGTCACCTACACACAGAGCTACTCTTGAATGAAAGAATGTACAACATGTTCAAAACCTCTACACAGCTATGGTACATTAGGAGCAGGTGCATTTTGTAAACACAAACATTAGCTGAATACAAGCTGTGCAAAATTATGTAGAAAAGTAATGTGACAACTACCTGCCACTGCGTAAACTATAAAACAAACTAGCACACTCATTGGCTGATGTCATCAGTGATGTCATCAATGGTGTAATTTGAGATGTCCTCAGTGATGGCATAAATGATGTTGTATGTGAGGTCATAAGCAGTGCATGGCGGGAACTCAAGTTATAGTTAGTGCTGCTAACTATAACTGGTGAATTTCTGTGTTTTTTCTTGTTTATATCATTAATGCTGTCACTGAGAAACTCATCTAACTATAACGTTACTTTAACATTGTTTTTTTTAAGGTTTTTATATATATGCCAAAATTGACATCAATGACATCACTGAACATGTCATAAGTGATATAACATGGGCGGTCATAAGCAGTGCATGGCTGAGGCATAGGTTATAGTTAGCTCAGTGAACTATAACTGGCAAATTTCAGACTTTTTCTTTGTTTAAAAGTTTATGTTTTAACTGGAATTTTCACCTAACTATTACGTCACTTTAACCTTTGTTTTTTTCCAGAGAATGTCTGACATCATTGATGACATCACTAATGACATCTCAAATGTCATCCTTTTGACATCGCTGATGACATCACTGATGATATAATCCAAAGAATGTGATAGTGTGACTTTATCACACTGGAAGTTATTCAGCAAGGCACATCTAGAACTAATTTTCTATAACCTCTTTACTGCCAATGGTTGTAAGCAACATGCTTGCCCTCCTAATGGGACTTGGATGTGTGAATGGAGTGAGCTCTCCATGAATGGTTGTGCATAGGAGGGGAAGACCGAACACAGTGGAGACGTACTGACTCGTATTTCTTTGATTGCCCACAAGAGGTCAGCTATCTATAAAGGCTTTGCTACAGAGTGAAGGTTGTACATCCTAAGGGGCCTTCAGGGTCTGGAGGGATGGGGCTCTGCATGAGAAGTTGTGCATTGGAGTAAAGTGCGTACACCTAGGTCAATAAAAAAAAGCCTTTGGGTCAATCCACACTTACCACATCACACTTACACATAGAACCTCAAATCACCAGTGTGATAACAGTGGACAAAGAGACAAAATAATCACAAAATAGCTCTAGTATAAAAGATACAAGTTTAATCAATAGTACATATACCGGTATCTAAATATCGGTGTACATCACAAAATCACACATATAATGTTTAAAAAATATTTTTTAAACATTATATGAGTGTTTTTGTGATTTACACCGATATTTAGATACCTGTATATTTACTATTGATTAAACTTGTATCTTTTGTACTAGTGCTATTTTGTGATTATATTGTCTCTTTGTCCACTGTAATCACACTGGTGATTTGAGGTTCTATGTGTAAGTGTGATGTGGTAAGTGTGGATTGACCCAAAGTTTTTTTTTATTGACCTAGGTCTTTTTGGTACCCTTCTCCTTTGGCTGTTGGGTCCCTCTCTTTTTCTTTGAAGTAAAGTACGTACACACCAGGTGCTTGACAACCCATGTGTAATTGATTGCCCACACGAAGTAGGCGATCTACAGGGTGAAAGCAGTGAATAGTATGGCCTTCACCACCTAACGGGCATTGAGTGTCTCCATTGACGTTTCTGCACAGGTAGAAGAATATTTGCAGTGTTTACTTTCCTTGCCCATGAGACGTTGGCTATCCTTGACAGGTTAAGCACAGGGCAAAGGGCAGGGATGTTTAGATAGGGAGGATTCTTCATAAACAGTTGTTTACAGCGGGAAGACCATGTGCATCAGGGGCTTGCTCACCCATGTTTGAATGATTGACCATAGGAGGTCGGCTATCCACAAAGTGTTCAATACAGGGTAAAGGCTGTGCATAGGAGGAGCTTAGTTTTCCTAATGGGGTTTATGCACCTGAAGGGTAATTTTAAGCTTCACATGATTCTGCACCATTTAGTACATACTACTTTCATAACCAAAAAAATGTAATCAGTGATATCATCAGTGCTAGCATCAATGATGTCATTTGAGATTCTAGACCTTGCGCGCATCCCACTATGGACAGCTAACCGCCCAACATTTTCCTTTTTATCTCTTTTTTTAATTGACTTTTCGAAATTTTCCGCTGCTCCTGCAGTATCACAAGAGGGTCCATGCAGGAGTCCCGCAGGCCCTCACTGTAAGCCTTGCTAGGTCCTGCAGAAATACTGCGGGACCCACAGCACAATTTATTTATTTTATTTTCCCCCAGTGGGGGAGCCTGTGGGGCACCCCACAAGAGCCAAGGGGTCAGGATACCCCTACCCTGACCGATTATACATCATGTCCCCATGTCCTGTAATGAAGGCTGCAGCATTTCTGTTGATGTTGTGGCCAGACAATAAGATTGCTCTTTCCCACCATACTGAATCAGTGAAAGGGAAAAAGGCCCTCTTAACTAATCAGAATGCTGTATGTTTTGTCATTAACGCTACCGCAGGAGTGCTGCAGGACTCTCACAGGGCCAACAGTCTAGATATCACTAAATTTGGAACCTTAATTTCTCACAAAATGCTGAACGGATTTACACTTAATCACAAAAAGCATGCTTTCTGAGTAAAGATCCACCTTTCTGCCAAATTTGGTGTAGTTCTGTTCAGCTGTTTTTACGGTAAAACTGTCTAAATTTACTATGGGAAACTGCAAGGGAAAACCTGTTTTAGGGGCTCTCTTTTTTCAGTCCCAACTTGACAGATCACCCTTAAACTTTCCAGGCAGTAGCTGAGGTGGATGAACTTTTATTTTGGAAAGTTTTGTGATTATTCATCAAACCGAACCAAGGTTATTAGCAGAGCAAAAATGTTTCTTCTATGGAAACTCAAACCTAACTATACCTACACAGTGGTGACTGCCAATGCGTAATATATTTATTATATATAGAATATACACACACACATTTATTTATTTATTTATAAAGTTTTATAGAGCGTGAACAAGATCCCGAGGGATAACAGAGCGCTTTACAATATGATGGAAAGAAGGACAAAAGCAATATCTATAACAATATCCATTAGAAGAAGGGAGAGAAAGAAAACACAGTGCAAAATACAATTAGGAGGGTAATACAATAAACAGGTGTAGGCAGGCAGCAAGGGTGAGACACAGTGTACAATAAGGGGGAGCTGTATCACATGTAAGAACAAAGGCAGCAGGAGCAATGTCAACGGGCCCGTGAGTCTAACCCTATTAGTGTACAAATGTGTTCATTAGGAATCTTTTGGCTTCCACTTTGAATGCCGTCAATGAGGAGATTCTGCGAACTTCCGGTGGAAGAGAGTTCCAAATCTTAGGGGCAGCTCTGGAGAAGGCTCGGAGACAACTTCACTTTTTATTAAGGATGAGTGGTTTCAGGAGGAAGGTAGAGGCGCTTCTTGAAGTTCTTACACCACAGGATAGTTTACGTTTTAGCGCAAGGTACGTAGGAGTGTTAAGGTGAAGGGCTTTGTGTATCAGAACCGCAATCTTGAATTGAATTCGTGCTTCGAATGGCAACCAATTGAGGGATTTTAGGACTGGGGATATATGATATTTTTGCTTGGAATCTGTAACCAGTCTAGCAGCCGAGTTAAGTGAAGCCCTTAGTGGAGCCAGGGCGTATTTGGGAAGGCCACAGAGGGTAGCATTGCGTAGTCTAACCTCGTCAAGACAAGCGCTTGGACCACTTGCTTGAAATCATTTAGAGGAAGGAAAGGTTTGATATTTCTGAGTGAACTCATCAAGTGGTTAGCTCCTTTGAATACATTGCTGATATTACCTTTCATGTTCAAGTGCTTGTCCATGTTGATACCGAGAGACTTGGCTGCGTCTACGATGAGAGGAGTACAGTTGAAAGCAGTGAGGTGACTCAGCCAGAGGTCTAGCTTGGGGATGAGGTTCGGAGGGGAGATGAGCAGGAATTCTGTATTAGAAGTGTTGAGCAGGAGATGATTCTCCGTTAACCAGTTTTGAGTAAACATTAGGGTAGTATTGAGTGAGATGATGTTTTCCGAGGATGAGCTTTTTAGATATAGTTATTAAACCCTCGGAAAAAGCGGTGGGCAATCTATGCAGGGATTCTGAACTTGTGGGTCGGACGACCGATATTCCAGGTGCCCCCAGGGATCGTCCTATGTTAGCCATGTCGAAGAAGCCACTCTCATATATCGACTTACCCCCACAATCACTAGCGTACACTATAGTTTTAGTTGATGTTCCAGAGTTACCACTAGGAAAATCAGAGACTTTCCCTGAGTTAAGAAATAAAGCGGCTTTTTGGCTAAATAAGAATAGGCCGCTCCCGCCCACTATTTCCGGGGAAATATTGTTTGCAAGAAGGTTAAGTTGGCTGGGTCGTAGAAGAAAGGACATGATAGGGGACTGTATCGTCATAAATTTTAGAGACAGGCAATTGTTCCCCCTATAGTGATAATACTGATATTCAAGTTAGGGACCTGACTTTTTTCTATCCCCAATTTCCCCTTTCTCTGCCATCCAACCAACTTAGGGACTTAACAAAGGTAGATCGGGTAGAAGGGATTAGATCACGATACAATATCCCGACCTTTAATTACTTTGAACAGCTTCCTGAACTGAAGAGAGTGGATTGACTCCAGCCGGAGGGCTTGATATTACTTCATCTACCCCCGGTGTGTTCTTAGACAATTTGCCTCAAGGTGGTGATGTGATTGATGACATCTCTTTACCCCTCACTCAGATCCCCAACCATGAGGATCTCCCGGGAATGGATTTGAAACCCGCAACTAAAAAGGATGACTCATCCCTTAAAATACTTTTCTGGAATCTTGCCGGTCTTCGATCAAAGGTTACGAATGATATCTGGTTTGCCTTTATATGCGGCTTTGGCATCTTGTGCTTCCAGGAAACATGGGCTCCTTCTGAAATACATCTTGAGGGTTTTAAAACCTATTTTTCTCCAGCATTACTTTCTCCCTCTGGTAGGGCAAAGGGCGGCTTGACCATTTTTATATCTAACACTCTTCGATTCCCATCAATAGTCCCCTTAAAATTGGCCACAAATTTTCAAATTCTTATTCTTCATTTGAATAACAACAAAGCTTTAGTAACTGTGAATTTTTATAATAATCTCTCTGTAGATGAACTAACGAAGGTAACTAATGAAATATACCTTTGCCTCCAAGAATTATCCACAAAAATTCACAAGGAGTTAGTTTTAATATGGGTCGGAGATTTTAACCAATACTTATGCTCCCAGAGTGGGAAAACAGTTTGTGGAATAGTGGACGAAAATGGTGACCCGATAACTCACTTTTCTCATACGCTACCTGGGCATTCTCTGAATGAAATTTTGTGTGGATCGGACCTTGCACTTGTAAACGATATGGTGAATCCTCCCATACCCATTGTTCCAACTTTTGTCGGTAGAGGCAGGCCAACCACAATTGATGTTATCTTCCTTTCCACGGCAGCGGCCAAAGACCTATCCACTTGTAAAACCCACGATATTGTCATCAGTGATCACTATCCAATTAGTTTTACTTTAAAAATGCCCAAGAAACATGAGAGGCTCAACATCAAGGCGACCTTAAGCCAAAACAATCTAACAATAGATAGACTAAATGGATACTCTCTAAGGTGGGAAAAAGTGGACCCGACGGGAATTACAGCATCTTTGGTTGCAAAAATGACCCCAGCGATTACCAATTGCCTTGACCCAGCGACTTCTAACGAGGGAATTATGGAAAACTTTGCTTTGTTGCTAGTAGCAATAAAGGAATCTTTACTTGTAAAACTCAAGAACGATAAAATCAAACCTAGGGGATGGTTTGATTCTTCTTGCACAAAAGCTTATCAGAACCTGAAAGCAGCCCTCCACAATAAGGTTAGAAATAGAAAGGAGATTGCAGTCTTTAGAAACAACTATAAACAGGCTCTAAAATGTCGGAAGAATAATTTGAAAAAAGACCTCTGGGATCAACTGCACAAAACATGTACCTTCAGGGACAGTGCTGCCTTCTGGAAGGTTGTGAAGTCCCCATTTTTAACGGAATCATCTCTAAAACCCAGTGTCGAGGTTGCGATTGACGAACAAACATGGCTTGACTATTTTGAGCGGATATTCAGCCTTTCTCCAACCACTACACCTTTAATTTTATCTAGGTCAAACATAGCTGCCTTCCCCTTGTCCATTAACATTTCCCATGAGGAGGTGGAGCATGCCCTAATGGCTAGCAAAAATGGTAAAGCCCCGGGCCACGACGGGGTTCCAATTGATTTTTTTAACTTTACTATGGACCTATGGTCCCCAATCCTAACCAGGGTCCTTCAAGCATCCTGTGCATTGGGGCCTATTGATTCTTGGTCCCAATCAATTCTTGTCCCTATTTTTAAAAAAGGGGATCGCCATCTGCCATCTTGCTATCGACCTATCTCCCTATTAGATTCGCTAGGGAAAGTCGCTGGTCGTGTTATTTTAGACCGGCTTCAGCATTGGGCATCTGATAACAAAGCTCTTTCCGATCTTCAGTTTGGGTTCCGCGAGGGTTTGGGTACCACCGAGCAAGCCCTTAACCTATCCCTAATAATAGGCAAATATGTTAGCGCAAAAGGGGGGCACTCTATTTAGTAAATGTGGATCTCTCCGCAGCATTCGACTGCGTTAACCACACTAAGCTGTGGAATATCTTAGAGAACATGGGTATAGAGGCGCCCCTTATAATCTTTTTGCGTGAACTATACTCAGATGCTACAGCTCGTGTGAGATACGGTCTGGGGGGCGAGGTGACAAAGTCCTTTAGAGTGGAGCGCGGTGTAAGGCAGGGTTGTGTCCTGGCCCCTTTTCTATTTAACCTATACACCAATGGCTTGGAAAAAGCCATGTTAATAGGGGCACAGGACCTCCCCTCTATAAATAACCGCCCTATACCGGGTCTACTTTATGCGGACGATGCCGTAATCCTAGCACGCACTCCAAATGAATTACAGCGTGCTCTCATGAAATATCATACCTTTATGGCCAACCTTGACCTGAAGATTAACATTAAAAAAACTTTTGTAATGTCTGTAGGGTCAAGGAATAAGAAAAAAAAGACCTTCTTTGTTGATAATCAAGAAGTAGAGAGCACCCTTATGTATCCATACTTGGGCATCGTATTTGATCATAAATGCTCATGGAAAAGTGCCATCGAGTCTAGGAAACTCACCTTTGCACGAACTACAGCTGCCCTGGTTAACTTCGCTAACAAGTTAGGCAGACGACCCACGGTTGAACTTTTGGAGATTTACAGGGCAAAATGCATAGGCAGTGTTATATATGGGGCTGGTGTTTGGGGTTATGCCAAAGTTGAGGAGGTCCAAAGGGTGGAGAACAGCTTTTTAAGATTCCTTCTGGCTGTCCCGCAGTCCACGTCGACCTATGTTTGCCACTTAGAAGTGGGTCTGCCTTACCTTACAGACCTGATTAGGATTCAACCCCTATTATTATGGCACCGCATTTGGTCATCTAATGCCACTACTTTCTCCCAAGGGTTCATTAAGGATTGCATTGCTTTAGATCGAGCACATAAGATCGGATGGATCTCTTACATAAAGAGATTCCTCGGTGACCTGGGTATGGCACGGTTCTTTCATTTTCCCTCGTCAATAGTCGAAATACCAAGGAAACAATTCAAAAAGCTAGGTATGGCCCATTTAGAATCTTTGAAATGACTAGTGAGCTCCACAAACCTACTGTGCAACATTTGTTGCTGGTTCAAACAACCCTGTCAATTCAGCCCTATCTAACTTTTAACTTGACGGATTTTGAGAGATTTCTCTTAACAAAATTTAGACTAAATATTTTCCATCATTTGGTCACTTTTCCCATATCCAATACTTGGGAAAAATCTCTCCAACTTTGCCCTTGTGATGAGAGCTCTCCTCAATCCACGATACATATAGTATTGTTTTGTAAATTCTATCAGGATTTGAGGAAACATTGGCTTATCCCGATTTTAAAAATTTGGGGCTTGCGCAGGTGCTGTCCCGCTTTACTAGCCCTTCAATATTTGGAAGCCGAGCTATTTGCCAAACTGATAGCTACTTTCTTGAAATTAGTTTTAAGGCACAGGCAGAACTTGTAGCTATCTCCTATCCCGTTTACTCCGACAATGGCCGTATATTTTCTCTCTTTGTGCTGAAATCTTGTTGATGAGTTATATGTACTTTAACAGGAGGGAAAGGATCGCTAGAGATGTTTCGTACTGTTGCGAGTTTGTTTATAGCTTGCTGCTTTTAATACGTATTGGGTATTCTGTTTTTTCTTTTACTGTAAACTGTAATGTTTTGCGCTTTTATGGTTGTCTGTCTACAGCCGAATAAAGTTTGATTTGATTTGATTTGATATAGTTACGTGTCGTCCGCATACATGTGGAAGAGAATGTCCATGGAATTTAGAGAATGTGCAAGAGGTTACAAGAAAAGGTTGAGGAGGATAGGACATAGAGCGGATCCTTGGGAGACCCCCATGAGTACGGGAGAGGGCTGGGAGAGAGAGTGGTTTGCCTTGACTCTTTGAGTTCTGTGATGAAGGAAGGATGAGAACCATTGTAACACCTGATCAGAAAAACCCATTCTATTTTGCAAGATGGATAGGAGGATGTCATGATTAACTATGTCAAATGCGGAGGAAAGGTCAAGGAGGATCAGGAGGCAGGATTCATTTTGGTCGAGCATTATTAAAATGTCATCAAAAACGTCAGTGAGAGCCGATTCGGTGCTGTGCCCCTTCCTAAAGCCCGATTGATGCTGGTGTAGGAGTTGGTAATTCTCTATGTGAGTTGGGATTACACACATTTTTCTAGTAGTTTCGCTAAAGTGGGGATGTTGGAAGTGGGGCGGAAGTTATTGAGATCAGATTTGTCAGCGTTAGGTTTTTTTAGTATGGGTGTTACCTGAGCTGCTTTTAGGTATTCTGGGATCATGCCTTGTGATAGGGAAGCATTTACAATCCTAGTCCATGTGGGGATCAATGCATTCTTGATTTCTTTGAAGATAGAAGGGGCAGCGGGTCGCTGAAATGATTGGAAGGGTTGATATTCTGAAGAATCTTGAAGATATCATATTCACTAAATGTGGTGAAGGTGCCCCATGATACATTGTTCTCGTGGAGGTCGATTTACGCCTTACAGAGGAGTCAATGGGTGAGGCAGCAATGGAAGAAGGTAGTAGAGCCTTCTTGGAGGCGAGGTCAAAGGAGATGATTCCTGATTTCTCCGTGAAGAAGGCGGCAAGATCATCGCAAGAGGGTGGGTTGCCACCAGGATCAGATTGGTTAGATCCAACGACTGATTGTTGCTTGACCATTTCGAAAAGTTTCTTGAGGCGGTTTGCCGCTTGATCCAGTTGGTGTCTGAAGTAAGTCGCCTTAGCACTCTTGAATTGTTTGTTGTATTGGCTCCTGGCATCTTTAAGGAGTTTAAGTTGTTCGGAGGAGGGATGGACTCGCCAGGACCGTTCAAATGCCCCAAGGTTGCGGCGTTCTGAGTTTAAGTTTTCGTTATACCAAGGTTTGGATATTTTTATTGAAGCATTTTTTTGTTGGAGTGGAGCAATAGTCTCCATGATGTTGGAGTAAAACAAAATTTTGTATACCCCCCATTCTGCATGTTTACACTAATGAGAATAATCAATTAATTATAATAAGTATTAATGTGTTTGTTTGCTATCTAATCAACCCTACTAATGTATGAATTACACGTGGGATTTGCATTTGCATGGCTAAAATAATTTGTAAACTAATATACGTATGCATGCTAACACTAGAAAAATAGAATATTACATGGTATCTGTTGCTTTTGTGATGTAATTGTAAGTTGCACCAGATGACATCATTGGGTGAGTATAAACACTTTAAATGTCGCCAATAGAGGAGGAGCCTAGCGCGCAACCAAGATGGCCGCGTAGGTGCGAGGCTCCCGAGGACCTCCGCAACCTCCTACATTTATCCTGAATTCATCCTGCCTCGATTGAGGGGACTGTGTTGGTGAGCCTGAGCTGAGGTGGTACCCGTTTTCCGTTCTCGAATCGGACCTCGGGTGCCGGAGTGAGCACCGATTGAAGTTTGCGGCCTTCTTCTCGCCGAACCCCGGATTTGCGTTGGGGGGTGACCCAGTGGCAAAGTGAACAACAACGGCGGGCCGGGCCTGGCGAGTCGCGTACCCCGCACTTTCGCTTTCGCTTTCGCACCGTCTCTGCAAGTGAGATCGCGAAGCCTTTTGTGTTGGTGTGGCCTCGCTGGGGGACCCTGCCTGCCTGCCGGCTGTGACCCACCCCGCCGATCTGGGGTGGCCCCCCCGGAGCTCGTGGCTCTGATTGCCTGCCCTCTACGGCGTTGCTGGTGCGATTGTGGGACCAGCGGCGATGGCCACGAAACAGGATGGAGATCGGTCAAAGACCAAGTCGACCCGGCGTGGCACCGTCCATCAGGCCAACAGCATGGACCGCTATACCCTCCAGAGGGGATCTCCCGGCGGACCGCACAAGTCCCCTGAGGGCCCTTCTGATGCCCCGGACTTGCCCACGGATCTGACTCTCCACGACGTCATGGGCGCCATTTCCGAGATGAAGGCCTCGGTGGGCCAGCGGTTCGACACCCTGGCACAGAAGATCGACGCGGTCCTTGTGGATGTTGGCCTGGTGAGGGCCGATCTTTCCAAGACCAACGATCGAGTTGATTCTTTGGCCCAAACCGCATCGGGCCTTACGACTGAGGTGGCGGCACTACAACTGGAGATACGCCGGCTAAGTCAGGCGAGCGCACTTATGGATCGGCGTCTTGAGGATTCCGAGAGTCGGGCCCAGAGGAATAACATCCGCATCATCGGAGTACCCGAGGGACGGGAGGAGGCGGCGGCGGATCTATTTGTGGAGGACCTGGTCGCTACCCATCTCCAGCCTCGGGGACTGAGTAAATTCTTTGCTGTGGAGAGGGCCCACAGGGTTCCCGGGGGAAGGCCGAAGGTCGGAGCCCCTCCGCGACCTCTCATTGCCCGGATTTTTAACTTTCGGAACAGAGACGCGATCCTGCAAGCTTCCAGACTACATGGGCCGGTTAAGCTGGAAAATATGGAGGTGAACTTTTACCCTGATTTCACCCAAGCGGTCCAGAAGCAAAGACTGAGCTTCCTGGGCGTCAAACGCCGACTCCGGGACCTGAACTTAAAGTACGCCATGCTCTTCCCGGCCAAGCTGCGAGTGGAGGTGGATGGTCGCACGCACTTTTTTGATCGTCCCGAAGCGGCCGGGGACTGGCTGGACACTCTGTCTGGGGATCGTGATCGAGATGGCGGGGGGGGGGGTGGCGGGAGGAGACGGCCCACTGGATCGGGACTGAGGGGTCAATATTGTGCCTCACTCTGGACGAATACGATGCTACTTTCGATCAAGCGTCTGTCTTTGTACATTCCCCTCCCATGGAGGTTGTGTGGGGTCTAGAAGGGGTACTCTTTCCTCCTCTAGGGGGTCTAGCTAGTTTCATTCTATAGGGGCGACAGGCACACTGCAAGTTGGGGGGGCTGTCCGGGCTCATGCAGGGGTGCAGGGAGGGGGGAGTTTTGTTGGAGGGGGTGGGTTGGGGTGTTGTTCGTTTACACCACAAGGCAAACGTATTATTGTGTTATCTCTACAGTGCTCTCTGGGGGACGAGTGATGACTTCTGTTTACGATGGGGGGTAGGAGACTGACTTTGTTGTCCTGGAATGTTAATGGACTGGGGGACAGGATAAAACGAGGTGTGGTCCTGCAGTTCTTGAAGCCAATTTCGCCCGATATAGTTTTTCTGCAGGAGACGCACCTCATTGGCAACTCCTTTTGCGCTATGAATCGACGGGGCTACCGCCTTGTGGCCCATTCGGGCTTCACGTCTGGCTCAAGGGGTGTGGGTATTATGGTTAAAAACTCGATCCCGTTGGAGATTGATGAGGTGCGCCATGACGATAGGGGACGTTACACGGTTTTGGTGGGCAGAATGGAGGGCAGAGTGGTCGTTTTTGTGTCAGTATATGTCCCACCGGGGCTGCAGACGACCACCTTTGCGGACCTGGGGCGCCTCCTCCTTGGCCTTCCGGAGGGGATTCTAGTGGTGGGGGGGGGATTTTAATGCTGTAGTTTCCGGAACTGTGGATCGTCACCCCCCTAGGGATCTCCCCCGGGCCCAAGCGTGGTTATCTGGCCTCTTGGATACCCTGGGGCTGGTGGATTGTTGGCGTTTAAAACATCCCACGCAGCTACAGTACACCTTCCATTCAGGGGCTCATGGTAGTCTCTCACGGCTAGATTATGTCCTGGTCCCAGCGGCTTATGTGGGGAGGGTGGGAGAGGTGAGAGAGGTGGGAGAGGTGCGCCCACGGGGTATTTCGGAGCACTCCCCGCTCTTGTTGCACTTTGATATTTTGCCGAGGGGAGAGGGTAGAGTGGTCCCGATCAATCCCTGGTACCTGCGTGACCCCACTATTCGCGCAGAGCTGATTAAATCCCTTAAGCGCTATTTTGACGAGAATGTGGGGTCTGTGTCATCGGCGGTCTCACTGTGGGAGGCGTTCAAGACAGTACTCCGAGGAGAGGCCCTGTCCCTTATTTCCCACTCCCGGAGGCGCGAGCGGGAGGAGGTGACCCGTGTTGAAGCTGAGATAACCGAGTTGGAGGGTGATCTAGAATGTGGGGTGACGGATGACAAATTACATGTTCTCCAACTCAAGCAAGCGGCCTATAAGGCCCTAGTCACGGAGGCGGCCAGGGGCCTCAGTAGAGAGCAACAGGGGAGACTGTATGATGTGGGTGATAAGGCTGGTAAATTGATTGCGTGGCTGGATAAAAAAGAGAGAGCGAGTCGAGTTGTCCCGTTGATTGAGAAAACTAATGGTGTGTGTGTCACTGAACCGGAGGAAATTGTCTCCTGCTTCGCGGACCATTTCCGTGGGGTGTATTCCCCAGTGTCTTCCCGCTCTGAAGAGGATTCCCATGCCCTGCTCAGAGATATCGCGCTGCCTTCCCTTTCGGAGGAGGACAGAGTGTTGTTGGACGCCGCTCCAACCTCCGAAGAAATTGCCCTTGCCATACGCTCGGTCGCTTCCGGCAAGGCCATGGGTCCTAATGGTCTTCCCATCGAGTTGTATAAGCTGCGACCGGATACGCTGGCGCCGCATCTCCGTTCTATGTTCCTTGCGGCCCACTCGGTGGGTTCCCTCCCGCTAGACCAGCGTCTGGCTACCATCGTGGTTATCCACAAGGAGGGGAGGCCACGGGACCGGGTCACATCCTATCGACCCATTTCGTTATTGAATGCGGAGCCCGAAATTCTCGCCAAGGTTTTGGCCAATCGGCTGGTCGGCGTGGTGTGTGACTTGGTCCACCAGGACCAGTCCGGCTTTATTCCCCATCGTAACACAGCGCTTAACCTGCGGCGTTTGCATGGGGTGCTCGCACGTGTCCCGTTCATACGGGAGCCGGCCATCTTGGCATCCTTGGACGCCACTATGGCGTTTCACACACTTGAATGGCCATATATTTGGGCGACGCTCGCGAAATTTGGGTTTGGCCCAGGGTTTATCAGCTGGGTTAAATTGTTGTACTCTGGCCCACTGGCGCAGGTGGTTGTGAACGGTAGAGTGTCGGCTCCGTTTGAGTTGGGCAGGGGCATGCGGCAGGGCTGCCCGTTATCGCCGCTCCTTTTTGCACTTGCCTTGGAGCCCCTGGCGGAGTGGCTGAGGTGGGAACCTTCTATTCGTGGTCTCCGCTGGACCCCCGAGTATGAGGACCGCGTGTCTCTATACGCTGACGATATTCTCCTGTACCTGGCTTCCCCACGTAAATCACTGATAGTACTGGTTGATGTATTGCAATCATTTGGTCGTAACTCCGGCCTTGTCATCAACTGGGCTAAATCGTGCGTGTATGTTCTCTCTGGGGAGGCTCCTATCCTTCCGCGGGGCTGTCCTATCCAGATCGCCCCGCAGGGATTTAGGTACCTGGGTATCTTCATCACCCTGGACGCGGAGGCCCGGTATGATCGAAACCTGCTTTCCCCCCTCCAGCGCCTGAAGGAGGATGTCGCGCGTTGGCGGCGTCTGCCGCTCTCGCCGCTCGGCCGGGCGGCATTGTTTAAGATGATGTCGCTGCCGCGTTTCCTGTACGCTCTGCAGAATACAATGGACCTCGTCCCGGCGCGCTACTTCCGCGAGGTGGAGAGTTTGCAACGCCGCCTGTTCTGGGACGGGAGACCGCGTATCGCCCTGGCGAAGCTGACGCTCCCGTGATATGACGGGGGGATTGCCCTCCCGGATATTAAACGGTATTATTGGGCCTCCCAGCTGGCTGCGATTAATCACGGCCTATACGGGCCCGCCCTAAACCCGGCCTTTGAAATGGATAAGATGCTACTGCCGGGTGGTGACTATAATCGAGCGCTCTACTCCAGCTCGCTCGACGCACGTCTGACGGGCCCCACGCGTGTCATGGTACGAGTGTGGCACGCGGCTAATGTAGCGATGGGGTGGAAGGATCGTTTGACCCGGGCGTCACCACTGTACGCATCTGAGCAGTTGGGCTCCCTGTGGACCTCGAAGGGCTTCGAGAAGTGGGACATGATAGGCATCAGCAGGGTGGGGGATCTCTGGACGAGGGGGGATTCAAAACGTTCGAGATGCTGCAGACGGAATTCCAGTTGCAAGACAGGGAGTACTTTCGGTATATGCAGATCCGTCATGCACTACGCTCCGCCTTCCCGGACGTCGCCTCCATCCCGGAGTACTCCCCTCTGGAGGATAGAGTGCTGGATGGACATGTACCGGAAAGCACGATCTCGTTAATCTATAAAAAACTGATTAATGACCGCTCGGGATTGCTGCTTGATCTTCGCGAGGCTTGGGTTGCCGATGGATTGGAGCTGGACGACGAGGACTGGGTCTCTGCGGTGGCCTCCCCGAAAGAGGTGGCCATACCGGCCCGCCTTCGCTTCGTCCAGCTCAAGATACTCCATAGGGTCTACATAACGGGGCCAAGGCTATTGCGTATGGGCTATGCTGTGGACGGGTTGTGTAAGCGTGGGTGTGGTTCTTTGGGGACCTTTCTTTATATTTTGTGGGAATGCCCAGAGGTGGAGCGATTCTGGCGTGGTGTGCATGAGGTCCTGCGGGTGGTTACGCGTGTGCCGCTGCTGCCCGAAGCGAGGAGATGCCTGTTGAACGTGTGGGAACCAACTGACTATTCGGCGCCACAGACGTGGTGGGTGACTCTGGGATATATGGTGGCCAAGCGCGATATTGCTCAACTGTGGGGTTCCCAGAGGTCCCCGACTGTTTCGGCCTGGAAGGAAAATATGGACTGGTGCATGTTTCGGGAAAAGGTGGTGTATGTAGCGAGAGGTAAGCCTGGGACATGGGTGAAAGTGTGGGGCCCCTGGAACGCCTACCGCGGGGGAATCTGTGCCCCGCCGCTATTGCCCGATCCATCGCCTGCCCCGTCCCCTTAGCCGGTTTAGCTCTCCGGTACCGGGCACTGAGTCCACCCAGTCCCTGTTCTGACCTTCTCCCCCCCCTTGATACTCCTATGGATTGGTAGGGTCCCCCTCTAGGGGAGCACATGCTGCTGTTTTCGATCGTGGGTTGCCTTGTGGTTTGATTTTGTTTGTTGTTATTTATGTTAAAAAGAAACCGTCATGTGGGGTCCGGATGGTGTGGCCATCAACGCGGCTAACTCCTGTACGTTTCCCTTTACCGCAGCCTGCGTTCTACTGTGTGTATCTTATGCTCCTCTTGTTTGCTAGCGGCCGGCCTGAAGGTTGTAGGCCCATCTTTGTATATTCTTTGAACTTTGTAATAAACGGTTTCAAAAAAAAAAAAAAAAAAAAAATGTCGCCAATATGCTATATAATTACACACACATAAGGGAATTAGTAAGGGTTAAACATTTTATTCGTTATTTCCATGTTTTAATTACTTTTTGTGTTTGTTTCGCTTAAGTTGACCAATTTGGCCTATGATAAAATGGCAGACTCATGGACGCGACGAAACAGCTACCATTCCACGAGGTTTCCGACTAAGTGCGCAGGCTCCAGGCTCCTGAACAAGTGGCCTCAAGATGACCCACACAGACTGTACCAGAACAAGGTCGTGACTGGACTACTGCCAAGAGCTTTAACAATGGACAATTTAAACAAACCGGATGGATCATGTCTAACAGTGTGACATCATATACTTTGGGAAACCGAAACGGACGATCTTAAACAACCAATCAGAAGTGCCCAAAACTAACTTTTGCTACATTTTATCATTAATTTCATTATAAAAAGGTGGTAGAATAGTGAGTTGTGTCGCTCTTTTTGTCGGACCTTTTTCTTTTTCCTGACGTTATGCTGACGGAGAGGACGGTGACACTGCAGGACAGCTGTTTCCCTGAATCTTTGACAGACTACATTACTGCCCATTTTCCTGATGAACTGAGGACTCTTAGACTGATGGGCATTGATTGATGCGTACACGCTTATGGTCCAGACCCAATCTTTGGGACTGTAGCGTGCTGCATGACGAATTGATTGACTTAAAAGGACAACTAATAGCCAGATTAGGTAACTATGATGTTCTGTGGATTGATTAAAATTCTTACAAAAAATTTGCATTAATTAGATAAAAATGTTATTGATTAACAAGCAAATGTGTTGGGTTATTTATTATCATTTTAATATAAATGAAAAGGATTAGAATCACTTTTCCAAATTCAACTAAATTGATCCATCGACTAAGTGGAAGGAATATCTTGAGATTCAGGATCAAGATGTGTTGGATTAAGGATATTTAGTGTATGTTTTTCTTTCGATTATAAGATATTCTTTTCACGCCAGCGTTTGGAACATCTATCTCTCCTGTAAGAGCAGAACAAATGAGAGTGTGTGAGTGTTGGTGTTATGGGCCCCACCAATGAATGTATTGAGTGAAAGCGTTAGTATGGTATCTGGTTTGTGACAAAGGGAGGATAGGAAATTCCACGCTGGAGCAGTTTTTCTTGGTAGCAGAGTTATGGTTGTTATTGTTTTGGTTTGGTGATTATTGCTTGTAAACAGCTTATTGATTATTGATTGTGGATAGGTAACACTCTATGTTGAGTCGCGTCGAGTTCTATGTTGTTTGCGCGACTTCTGGGATGTAGGAAGTCGGAAGTTTGTAACGGTTCCGTAGTAGAGCAGAGGTAAGCGCTGCTCTCGGGAAAGACGGAATTGTTGTTGCCCTGTAGGTACACGGGGAAAACGTTTGACGATTGAAGTTGCACGACGCATTGTCTGGGTTCGATTCGGTAACATCGTCGTGTGTTGCCATTAGAGATATCTCCTGCATGAAAGAAGTGTATGGTAGCGAAGGTCACCTGTGAAATGTTGGTCTTAGGTACCAGGAGTCCAGAAGGCACTCTGATAACGCTTATGACTGGAAAGGTAATGGGTGCTTCCTAAGCTTGATAGAAGGATAAAGTAGAGGGAAGTGCTACTTTATTAACAAGTGTCATAATTCTGCAGTAGGACAGACTGTTCGCTGTTCTCAGGAAAGACAGAATTCTGTGTGAATGAACTACATTTTCTGTATGAAAGTGCGTGAATGAAATAGCATTCGGGTTAATCGTGAAACTCTGGTTTCATTTCTCAGGAGCATTGGGTCTCCAACTAGGTGTCTTAATTCTGGAGAAACGGTTAGCTAATGCTTGTTAGAAGGGTAAGGTATAGGGATGTGCTACTTTATCAACGGAAGTAACGATTCCGTAGTAGTGCAGAGGTAAGCGCTGCTCTTGGGAAAGACGGAATTCTTGTGAAAAAGGTCATTAACTATCCTTGGTTAGCGAAGCGGACAATGGTGGCGTTTTTATGTCGTTACTAACAGATTTGTAAGTTAGAAAAAGCAAAAAGAACTTACCGAGAAAATTTTGTAAAGGAGGGGTCAGTAGAAGCCAGAGTAAGAGCAGCTGCTGATGTCAGAAACACCGCGCTGGGATTGGCCAGTCAGCTAGAGACGTAAACGCTCCGGATTAGTGCGTTAGTGTGAGTCGCGCTAGGAGTGGAGTATTACAGGGTGACGTAGACGCTCCTGATTGGTGCGTTAGTGTGAGTCGCGCTAGGAGTGGAGAATTGCAGGGTGACGTAGACGCTCCGGATTGGTGCGTTAGTGTGAGTCGCGCTACAATTGGCTAAAATAACTGAATAGTCGTAAAAGAGACTACCGATACACGAAAAGACAAAATGATGTATTACGATCCACCTGAAAAAGAGAAAAAGTCCTGGTTTGGAAAGATCAAGAAGTGGTTTAAAAAGGACAAACCGATTGTGACAAGGGAAGGACAGTTGCTTCCCCCACGAAAACCCCCCCATCCTTTATGGTTGCGAAAAACGGATATCACACTTGTATTTGGTTAGACAATTGGGTAAAATATACCAAGAATGACGGAGTTTTAGCATTTCCAGAGCATGGTTCGTTTAATTTAGCGGTTTTGAGAAATTTAAGAGAAAGAATGATGAATCTAGAACTGAGACCTAGACCAACACAGTTTGAAGCACTGACAGAATGGGAAGATGAGAAGCATGACAGGGAAAGACAGAGGAGTGACGGAAGGTATAAATATATGTTTGGCAGATACGGGCATGATACTCATGATGAGAAAATGAGAAGGTGGCGGAATGCGAGTATGACCGATGGGTTGTTTCCTGTAAGAATGGTTGAAGGAGTTGGAGGGAAAAAATGTACAGAAAAAAGACGTAATTTAGAACCAAAGGCGTATGGAGTGAATTAACTAGAGGATGATGTTCTTGATGATATGTTTTATAAAAATCCACCTCCGATATTAACCAGAATCTGAAATGTTGACACCAAGTGCCCCAATGAGAGAAACTTTGCGAGTCATTAAGACAGAACAAGTACCTCAAGAATTAGGGAAAAGTAAAACAATGGGAGAAATAGAGAGAAAATCAAATGAAAAAACGAATAGTGAAAATTCAGCAGAGTTAGCAAAAACAACCTTAGAATTAACTGAAAAGATAAGAGAATTGACCAAAAATGTAGAAGCTGTAACTGTTCCGGTGACTATAGGCCCTGTAATGCCTATTTTTGACAAACAGAAGGATAGTGAACATTGTTTAATGGTTCCTTATAGCAGTAATAAACAAATTGAAAAACCAAGGCAGAGCTTAAATGAGGATCAATGGAGACAGACAATGGGTACGATGGAGCCAAATGCCTCAAATAACCCATTTCTAGGCCCAAATGTAGCAGAAAGCCCTACTGTGAAGATGGAATTAGTATTTGAAACCCAAAGGGACTTAGAACAAACTAATGTAGAGAAACCAGTAGGCCCATCTTCAGAAGAACTGAGCGAATGGTTGAGAAGTCTGCAGAGAAAAGACAAAGAATCTCAATCAATAGATGTAGCCAAACTACGAATGGTATTGGAAGAGTTAATAGTAGGAACTATTCCCACAGAGAAGTTAAAAACCTACCAGGATGAGGAGTTGCTGTTTCTGTGTAAAAGCATAACTTGGAGAGCAAAAAGTCTCCATGAAAGATTAGAAGAAGTAGCAAATGAAATGGGTATAGACATTGAAAAAGTAAAGGCCCTGCAGAAACCATATCGAATAGATTTCACTGAAAAGGACATTGAAAATTGGAATACCACAGGACGAATGAGTCAGATTAAGGAAATAATTATCCTGCTGAGGAAATGGGGAGATGTGGACAAATGGAGAAGCAGATGGTATCGAAAACGAGATGATGCCTTAGACAAAACTTTTGCAGCTTTCCCTGTTAGAGAAAAGGAGAAGGTAGTAACAGAATGCCATATGAGAGAAATTCCAGGAGGAGGATATGTACATGTCCCATGGACTAGACAAGATATTTTGTCATTTACAAATGATTTCCCTCGACTACGTGAAAAACCCGTCGAGTGGTATAGGCAGGTAGACAGATTTGTGAAATTATCTAATGTATCATGGATTGATCTGAATAGTCTGTTTGACATAATAGTACCAGCAGATTTATGGACGGAGTGCAAACTTATGATAAATTGGCCCACACAAGAATACCCTAGGGATCCAAAGACAGGAGCCCCAGACCTCGAGGTAATGAAGAAATACGAGCAGGTCATTGTCTTATGAAAAACAAAGTACCTACTAAAGAAACAGATTGGGTAAAGATTGACAGAACTCATCAGGAAAGTAAGGAGTCGGTACATGCCTACTATGAGAGGTTGATTTTGGCTTTTAAACAATTCAGTGGTGATGAAAATTTGAGCGAAAAGGACTTGAGTCATTTTGTATATAGATTTGTATATGGTCTACGTCCAGAAATTAGTGAGATGATCATACAACATACCGTAGATTGGCAAAACAAGAAAATAGACGAAGTATTGAGACATGCAAAATATTTCAGTGATGAGATTAAGGCCAAGCAACGAAAGTTAAAAGAAAAAGCCATGTGGGCACAAGTAAAAGTGGCAGAGAGACAGGAAGCCCAATTAGTGGAACAAGTGAATAATATAAGTCCCAAAAGATTCACTCCTGGAAAAGGTAAAGGAAATTTTAACATAGAAGAAGCTAAAAAGAAATTCCCATGTCATAATTGCGGTAGGCTAGGGCATTGGAAATCCGAGTGTAAATTTCCCCCAAATACTAATTATGAAAATTCATCATTGAATCCACAGGTGCAGAATGAGGTGAGTGGTCAACCGCAGCGACAGCAGCAGGTTGTAACACAACAGAATCAGGTGCCAAAACCGCCTTTTCCACAAAGCAAAAATTCACAGAAATAAAGTAATGAAACAGGATTCTACAACAAAGAACAGGTAACTAAGCTGCCGCGCGCTAACGCTGTTTCGCAGTATTGGCTACAACGCGATGCAAGCGATTCGGAAGAAGGTTATTGACGGTGCCGAAGGGAGGGAGAAGAGTGCGTACTTGGCGCAACTCTAGAAGTAGGCCAGACAGGCCCATTTGTGGATGGAAAGATAAATAATGAAAATGTTACTTTCCTGGTAGATACTGGTGCTACTAGATCAACTGTTAGGTCAGCTGATGTTAAAAATCTTCCTCTCTCGGATGAAACGATCCAAGTAGTTGGTGTATCCAACAGACAGATTAAAACTTATCTGACAGAACCTGTAAAGGTTAGCATAGGGAAATGTTCTGAAATGCACCACTTTGTTGTGTTCGATACCAGTCCTGTAAATTTGTAAGGAAGGGATTTATTGTGCAAAATGAATTGCACTATATTCTGTACTCCTGATGGTATAGCATTTGAGACCTCTGATGAAGATGTGTTGTATAAGATGACTATGGCAAACAGAGAAACTGAGGTTACTGAAGCCTATGCTGTATTAACCCTGATGACCTACCCAAAGAATTGAAACAAACTATAAAGGCAGAAGTCTGGGACTTCACGGGAGAAGATGTGGGACTAATGAGAAATGTAGACCCAGTAAAAATAACAGTAAAAGAGGGAATAAATTATCTGAATATTCCACAATATAAATTGACACCTGAGATAATTGAAGGAGTTACCCCTATAATTGAGAAAATTATAAAACAAGGTATTTTAAGGGAAATAATGAGTAGTCCATGTAATTCCCCAATTATGGACTGAAAAAACCAAATGGAAAGTTCAGGTTAGTACAGGATTTGAGAAAAATAAACAAAATTGTTGTGCCATGTTGTCCCATTGTACCGAATCCATCTGTGATTCTGTATCAGATTCCCCACGAAGCAGAGTGGTATACAGTAATTGATTTGTGTCATGCTTTCTTTTCCATTCCATTGCACCATGACAGCCAGCAGATTTTTGCGTTTCGTTTTGGCGAGCGTATTTTGGCATGGTGACGAATTCCACAGGGGTATACAGAAAGCCCCTCAATCTTTAATCAGATACTGAAGAAATCTTTAGAAAGCCTAGAGATGCCCTAGAATTCAGTGTTAGTACAATATATCGACGACCTACTTGTGGCGTCGAAGACTCGTGAGGCCTGTGTAACGGACACTATAACGTTGTTGAATCATCTGGCTGATGAAGGACTTAAGGTGTCACCATCAAAATTACAATTTTGTAAGAAAGAAGTACATTACTTAGGCCATAACCTCGAAAAGGGTCTGAGGAAAATAACAATAGACAGAATCAGGATCATGAAAGGAATGAGAGCCCCTATGACACAAAGAGAGATAAGGATGTTTCTTGGAATGGTTGGATATTGTCGTCAATGGATAAGTAATTTTTCCCTAATCGCAAAGCCATTGGTACGCTTGACAAAAAGTGATGTGAGAGATCCCATTGATTTGAGCAAAGAAGAATTGGTAGCTTTTAAACAATTGAGAGATGGTTTGTGTGAAGCGCCTGCGTTGGGAATGCCGGACTATGAGAAAGAGTTTGAGTTGTACTGCAGTGAGAGGAATGGATGTGCACTTTCTGTATTCATTTAGAAACATGGAAAACTAAGAAGGTCAATTGCATACTTTTCATCAATGCTAGACCCAGTAGCTGTAGCTTTACCTGGGTGCTTGAAAGCAGTAGCTGCTACCTGTCGAAGCCTGGAACAAAGTGAAGGGATTGTGATGGGATATCCTGTTAAAGTGTTTGTACCTCATGATGTGGCAATCCTTTTAACAAGGAGTCGCACTCAATACATGACCCATAGTCGGCTGACTAAATATGAGAAAGTCATATTAGGTGCAACGAATGTGAGCCTTGAGAGGTGCCTGAATGTGAATCCTTCAACATTATTGCCTGATGCTGAGAAAGTGGAAGTCAGAGATGAAGCAGATCATGATTGTCTGGATGTACTCGATTTCTGTACCAAGCCACGTCCAGATATGAAAGATGTACCATTGTCAGTAAGTGATTTTGTGATGTTCGTAGATGGTTCTTGCTTGAGAACAGATGAAGGAATGTTGAGTGCAGCATATGCAGTATGCACGGTTGCAGCAGTAATGGAAGCATCCTATCTGAAAGGAGTGAAGTCAGCCCAAGTAGCTGAACTTGTTGCTTTGACTAGAGCATGCAAGATTGGGAAAGGTGTGAGAGTGACTGTGATCACTGACAGCCAGTATGGTTTTGGTGTTGTGCATGACTTTGGCCAAATATGGCTACAGAGAGGGTTTCTAACATCAAGTGGAACGCCCATTAAGAATGCTGAAGTGGTTGGAAAATTGCTTGAGGCGATACAGCTGCCTAAGCAATTGGCTGTTGTGAAGTGTGCTGCACATAATCAGTCTGGCGATTACATCGCTGTGGGCAATAAATACGCCAACGATATGGCTCAATACTGTGCACGAATTCAGAATTCAATCAATAGGGGAAAGGAAAAGGAAGTGAGTTCTTGCTCCTTACTGTTTACTAACATTGTGGGTACCTGGGAGGAAGTGAGACAATTACAGGAGGAAGCAGGAGATGAGGAAATGAAACAGTGGGCAAAAGCAGGATGTGCACCAAGAGAGAAGGATCATGTATGGGTCTATCGGGATTGAAGACCAGTTATGCCTGATAGCATGATGTCTGCCATGGCATGGATGTATCATGGACAGGGACACATAGGGAGAGATGCCATGATAAGGTAGTTTAAACAGACCTGGTACAATGCAAAATTTAGACTTGTAGCAGAAAGTCTATGTCAGAGATGTCTCATATGTCAGCAATATAACCCAGGAAGAAAGACAGTGGTGAGTCTAGGAACAATAGGTCGAGAAGGAGGACCTTTTACCAGAATGCAAGTGGACTTCATTGAAATGCCTCCTTGTAACAGGTTGAGGTATGTTCTAGTTATGGTCTGTTTGTTTTCAAGATGGGTAGAAGCTTACCCAACGAGAAGAAATGATGGAATCACAGTGACAAAATTGCTTTTGAGGGAATTTATTCCCAGATTCGGGTTCCCAGTAACAATTGAATCAGATTGAGGAGGACATTTCCAGAATGAGATCATAAAACCGATTTGTGAAGCATTAAGTGTACAGCAAAAACTACATTGTGCCTATTGCCCAGAAGCTTCTGGTGTGGTGGAAAAAATGAATGGTACTAGCAAAAACAGGATAGGGAAAATGTGTTTAGCCACGGGTAGGAAATGGCCTGATGTCTTGCCTCTAGTACTCATGATAATTAGATCAATTCCAGACAGAACCACAGGGCTGAGCCCCCATGAAATTATCATGGGAAGAGCAATGCGCCATGTGTTTATACCAGTCAACAAGCTGTTGCCTATAACTGATGACATGGTGTTGGATTACTGTAAAAGCCTGGCTGACGCAGTTCATTCCGTGTTTCATCAGGTTGGAGCGGATGCCACCACCCTTGAAAAGAAGCAAGCTCATGACCTGAGCCCAGGGGACTGGGTAAGAATCAAAGTACACAGAAGAAGAAACTGTTTGGTTCCAAGGTGGGGAAACCACGACAAGTGATTTTGACTACAACAACAGCTGTAAAGTGTGCTGGAATAAAGAACTGGATTCATGCAAGTCACACGTTGAGAATCCCAAATCCAGTGGATAGCACAGAAAAGGAATATTTTGATGAGACAGAATCAAGTACTGAATCAGACGAGGAAGAGACAAGAACAAAAGAAAACCCTGAAAGGGGGGAATTGGAGATAGATCAAACAGTCGTACCAAGAACTGTTTCCTTGAAAAGAAGATTGCAAATTTCTGATACCAGCTCAGACTCAGAGACTGAACAAGCAACTTTACATTCGAGAAAAGAAAAGGACAGCGAAAAGACAATTATAGAAATTGTTGATAAAGAGATTCCAGACGAAAAGGTAAGAGAAATTCCACCTGAAGTAACAAAATTAGATGGACAGGTACTAGATACAGAGAGAGGGGGAAAGATTCTTGCGGAAGACCCCCGAGGAGGTGTAGGGAATTCCAACATCCAGTTATAGAAAGGGACAAGTAGCCAGCAGGAAGATTGTGCGCAAGAAACCCGAGGAGGGACAGAAGTAGGGAAAACAAAAGAAGCAAAAGAAAGAAAAAAGGTTGGAAGGAAAAAGCAAGTTTAAACAGAGTCTGAAGAAAGTGAAGACGAAATACCAGAAGGTAGAGTCTTAAGAAAGAGAGCTTGGAAGACTGAAAGGAATGATAAAGGAAATAAACTGAAAAGATCAGCAAAAGATGAAGTTTGGCCGAATAAGATAAAGAAGTTGAGATACCGACTGACAAAAGTAAAATCACCAAGAGCTGAATAGGTGAATGAAATAACGAGTCAAGAAAAATCAAAAGACGAAGAAACAATTGTAATTGAGGAAAGCAAAAGAACGAGGAAGCCTAACCAGAAGTATAAGTCGCCAGAATGGACATATGTAGCCCTGCCTGAAATTAAAGAAGAGGCAGACAGCCAAGAAAATCCAGAGGTGACTATACCAGAAGTGGTTGAGGAAGACGCAGAATCGGAAATCTTGAGAGTTATCTTATCCGATATCGGAGAAGATACGGATGTTCAGGAAACCCTCTATTTAGACAAAGAAGGAAAGGTGAATGCTGCCGATGGAAAGACAATAAATAAGGAAAAAGATAAAACTGGTAGAACCAAGTAGGTGCCTAGAGCCTTGGGTTAGATAAACTAGTTGTGAAGTAGAAGAGGCTAAGTCAAAAGTCACTGTTCATTTCACGAAAATGACACAGATGGTAGAAAAAGTAGATGTATATTTTTGAAACAATGGTGTAAAATGTATTGTTGTTGTACAGGATTACTAATGCTTCTATGGAGTATATTAGCATTGATGATTACATTTAAGGTTAGCTTTGACACAATAGGAGAACATAGTGAAAACAAGACTAATATAGAGCACATTCAAAAGATAGATCACACAAGAATAGATAAAATTTATATGCATAAAGACAGGTCAATAACTGATTTCTCTAACAATGTATTTTCGAAATTACTGTATGAATATGTAAAGACAATGGACGTGAGGGACTGCTACGTTTGTATGCAGTTACCTGCATCTGTTTCGGAGGGAGTGACTTATCACCACCTTCCTGTAACTTATGGAATAACATGTAGTGTAATAGCTAGTTTATTTTATCGAACAGGGAAGTTAGAATATTATTTTTCAGATGTGGATACCGTCAATTAACAAACTAAATAAGGTAAAACCTGCAAAGGTATTAGGTGAATTTTTCTTAGAAACTAAAGAATTAACATTAGAATATATATATAGAAATATTTTGACTAGCAGTCTAAAGAAAAAAGAAAGGACTTTTTTAGATATGGTTGAAGAAAGAAGACTGAAAATGCAAAGGAAGGTCTCTGAAGGGAAGGTAGAAAAGACGGTTTGGGATGTAGATATGGAAAAACACTTGAAGGGAGAAGCTAGTCCAACTATGGCTTTAGATTGGCCTCAAAAAGGAAATTTGTGTATTAGGAGGAATAAGACTGCATATGACAATTACTTTGTAGGTAACAGTGAGTGCCATGATACATACCGAATCATGGGTGGATGGGGATTTAAAGGAGGAAATGATCCAGTTTTTCCAGGATTATATTTTATCTGTGGGAACAGGGCGTATGCCAGACCATTGGTATGGCACATGTTATGTAGGCCTGGTTTTCCCAAAGATCTTTCACATGGAAAGAGGAGAAGATGGTATACATACTTTAGGTAGTTATTTAGCACGTAGAAAGAGAGAATCTGGGTCAGAAATTATAGGTGATATCTTTGGAGCATTGATACCAGCAGTGGGAATATCTCTGAATGCAAATAAAATTAGAAAACTGTCAACAGTAGTGGATCGCCGGTCAACAAGCACCGCTGTAGGATTTTTATTGGCAAATACTGAAATGGTTGACATGCGTGCCATGGTAATGCAAAATCGACTTGCCCTTGATATTTTATTGGCAAAAGTGGGTGGAGTCTGTGGAATGTTGAAAGTCCAACATTGTTGTACTTACATACCAGATGAAAATAAAGATTTGAAAATGTATATTAAAAATATAACTGATTTGCATGATGAAATTGCACCACTGGAGGTTGAAGGTGTTTGGGAAAAGATTGTTAAGAAAATATCTTCTATTAAAGATTTCTTTGTAAATTTAGGTAGTACCTTGATAGGTAAAATTTTATTTCCGTTAACATGTGTGATTTTCTTAGTATTAATATTAAGATTAGGATGTCTTTATTATAAAAGGAAGAAAATTCTAAAAAAGTTAAAAAGAAAAAATTTAAGGAGTGTCAGGATGCCAAGTTCTTCACGCTCGGGAGCAGAATGTCGAAAGTTCCCAATGCCACTCCCAGCCTTCCCAGTGCTCAACGCCCTTTGTATGCGAAGACACCGAGGAACTCTGGAGGGGGAAAGGGGAATTGGACAGAGAAGAGACAGCCACTTTTCAACCTTCTCGGTTCTTCGGTTGATCGCCCATCTATTTTCTGGTGGACAGGATAGGTGTTATCTTCTCTAAAAAAGAAAAGGATTGTTATACTCTTGGTGCCTCTTTTCTCTGATGTCTTATGTGTGTACTATGAATTCTCCCTCAGAGTACCTACCCTATCCTTTTGTGACCAATGCTCCTCTTCTTTCTTTTGTTTTCTATCTTGTAATCTCTTAGTTGTTGCTGCAACTAAATATGGAACAATGTTACTGCAATTCTGACTTCCCCCACTACCTTTCTAAGCTCTTGTAATCTTCTTCTAGGGGAGGTGGGCTCCTTACCCTCTTGACCCTAGTTGCAATCTTCTACTGGATTCTGTTTTGGTAAGGACGTTGTTGCTCAGTGTGTCTATCGAACAATGTATCTATAAACTCTCCTTCTACCGGGAAAACTCCTTGTCTACTCTGAACTCTCAGCCCTAATATGCTTCTTCAGTCTTGTATTCTAGCACTATATTTTCCTGAGGCTGGTGCTGAGTTTCTCTAGGATGTCAAGCTTTATATTCTGTAGCACGAGATGAAATACTGGAACCAAAAACTAAAGTACTTCTTTTCTTCAACTGCAATTATTATGCTAAAAATGGAACAGTCTTACTTGGAAACTTCTATTACTCGATAACTTCTTCTCTCAGGATTCAGCTTCGACTTTGCTAGTGCTTAGAACGCGACAAATTAATTCCCTGACTAAACTTCGCGACGCGTCTCTGAAGCACGACCTAATCTCCTCAGTAACTTGGTGAAGTGCGCCGTTGTAACGGCCGCGCACCTGTAACATCGTGATTGTCAAGCGCTGCTAGAGCGCTAACCTGCTGTTCTAGCGATCCAATCTCGGCAGCCATCTTGGGAATCATTTGATCTCTGTGTGAATTGAGAGGACTGCGCTTCTTTAGGACATTATTTCGTAATATCCTAACCCTGAATGATGATTTCCTAAGTACTCGTGGTTTGATGGCCCTGACAAGGAGACAGAAGAGGGAATTTGAAGAAATAGAATTAGAAGAAATAAAAGAAGATATGTATAAGACAGCAAAAATTGAAGAAATTGGAGAGACTGAGATGTAACAATAAAAGCAAGAATTCACTTTTACTCCATAAAAAGGGAATACAAACTGTTAATGGTGTGGTGATAAAATCACCAAAGGGGGGATTGATGGAGCGGGTAAAACAAAATGTTGTATACCCCCCATTCTGCATGTTTACACTAATGAGAATCATCAATTCATTATAATAAGTATTAATGTGTTTGTTTGCTATCTAATCAACCCTACTAATGTATGAATTACACATGGGATTTGCATTTCCATGGCTAAAATAATTTGTAAACTAATAGACGTATGCATGCTAACACTAGAAAAATAGAATATTACATGGTATATGTTGCTTTTGTGATGTAATTGTAAGTTGCACCAGATTACATCATTGGGTGAGTATAAACGCTTTAAATGTCGCCAATATGCTAGATAATTACACACACATAAGGAAATTAGTAAGGGTTAAACATTTTATTCGTTATTTCCATGTTTTAATTACTTTTTGTGTTCGTTTCGCTTAAGTTGACCAATTTGGCCTATGATAAAATGGCCGACTCATGGACGTGACGAAACAGCTACCATTCCACGAGGTTTCCGACTAAGAGCGCATGCTCCAGGCTCCTGAAGAAGTGGCCTCAAGATGACCCACACAGACTGTACCAGAACAAGGTTGTGACTGGACTTCTGCCAAGAGCTTTAACAATGGACAATTTAAACAAACCGGATGGATCATGTCTAACAGTGTGACATCATAGACTTTGGGAAACCGAAATGGACAATCTTAAACAACCAATCAGAAGTGCCCAAAACTAACTTTTGCTACATTTTATCATTAATTTCATTATAAAAAGGTGGTAGAATAGTGAGTTGTGTTGCTCTTTTTGTCGGACCTTTTTCTTTTTCCTGACGTTATGCTGACGGAGAGGACGGTGACACTGCAGGACAGCTGTTTCCCTGAATCTTTGACAGACTATATTACTGCCCATTTTCCTGATGAACTGAGGACTCTTAGACTGATGGGCATTGATTGATGCGTACGCGCTTATGGTCCAGACCCAATCTTTGGGACTGTAGCGTGCTGCATGACGAATTGATTGACTTAAGAGGACGACTAATAGCCAGATTAGGTAACTATGACGATCTGTGGATTGATTAAAATTCTTACTAAAAATTTGCATTAAGTAGATAAAAATATTATTGATTAACAAGCAAATGTGTTGGGTTATTTATTATCATCTGAATATAAATGAAAAGGATTAGAATCACTTTTCCAAATTCAACTAAATTGGTCCATCGACTAAGTGGAAGGAATATCTTGAGATTCAGGATCAAGATGTGTTGGATTAAGGATATTTAGTGTATGTTTTTCTTTAGATTATAAGATATTCTTTTCACGCCAGCGTTTGGAACATCTATCTGTCCTGTAAGAGCAGAACAAATGAGAGTGTGTGAGTGTTGGTGTTATGGGCCCCATCATGTATTGAGTGAAAGCGTTAGTATGGTATCTGGTTTGTGACGAAGGGAGGATAGGAAATTCCACGCTGGAGCAATTGTACCTCAACCATGTCAGCTTGGAAGGCAAGGGCAGATTTACAATGGGCAGCTAGTTCGTCAGAGTTTATTGCTCTTAAGTCCTTTTTCCAAATCTTAGATTTTAGTGGATAAGCCTTCCTTATTAATACCACCCCCTTGATATAAAAGAGGATGCAGTGGTGGTCGGACCAGTCACAAGGGGTAATGAAATCTATGGAGATAGACTGCTTTTTAGAAATAATGAGGTCTAACGTTTCTCCTTTGATATGAGTTGGTTGGTCACAGTGCTGAGTCAGATCTTGATCAATTAACAAAGATTTAATGCAAGATACAGCGGGGTCGTTGGGGTTAGACCAATGAAGGTTGAAATCACCAAGGAAGATTTGAGACACCACTGAGCCGACATTACTAGAGATGATTTCCATTAGCTGCTCAGTGAAAGGGAGTTTGTCACTCGTGGGGTGGTAAAAGGTGTGAAGTTTGCAAACCGGTAGTTTCATCCTTGATATAGTGCGACAGAGGTATTCACAGGAGGCAGGCGTCGAGGAATCTGAGTGAGAGACCGCAAGTGTGTTTCTGTGAATACATGCTAATCCCCCACCCAGCTTCAAAACTCTGTCAAGCCTAATTATGTCATGAGTGGGGGGTACTAGGAGGTCTAAGATAGAAGTGGAAGCCGGATTTAGCCAAGTTTCAGTGAGGATGATAATGAGTAAATCATTGTGTTGGTTGAGGTCGAAGATATCGTTGGCGTATTTACTGGCTGACCTGCAATTAAGTAGTATACATTTAAGACGGGTGGATTTGGGGGGAGACGTCTGGGTGACGTTCACACAGGTGAGGTTGTCAGTATTACTGCATCTAAGATTGCGACTGGGTTCTCTGTTCGGGTTAGAAAGGATGGAAAGAATTTGTCTCGGAGGGTCGAGGTTAGGTTCGGACAAGGTCGTGCTAGAGTTGTGAGAGTCATGTGGATCAGTGGTTGAAGGGTGGGACTCAGATCCTCTGTGACAGGCGTTGGCGTTGAGTAGTGAGATAGGTTCGGACAAGGACGTGCTAGAGTTGTGAGAGTCATGTGGATCAGTAGTCGAAGGGTAGGACTCAGATCCTCTGTGACAGGCGTTGGCGTTGAGTAGTGGGATAGATTTCGTGGTGGAGGGAGCTAAATGCTGGACCATGTGATCAGTAGTCCTAGAGGCCTCTCTACTCCAGTTTGCAGAAGTGAGGAGAGAAATGATCATAGGGAAGAGATCATTTGAGAGGGCTTTCAGCTCATGTAGTTCAGAGGAGAGAAGGTGTAGCTGTAGAGATACATCATCAAGGCGCGCAGTCAAGTCTGAGTGTTGGGCGAGGGAAGAAAGAAGTGGGGGAAAAGCGATCGGCGACGGGGAACCTTGGAGAAAGCCTGTTGGGGCTTGTGGGGGCGATCGAAGCCCAGACTCACGTCTAGTGTGTGGCAGAGTTATAGGGTGGGGGAGGGGGACATCATCTGAAATAAGCGAGGACTGTACGGCTAGAGGGAGCAACTCCGCTCTAGAGTCTTCCTGTGTCGAATTGACAGTAGGAGAGGAGATTGAGGCCATTGGAGCTCGAGGGAGCAACTCCGCTCTAGAGTCGTCATGTGTCAAGCTGAAAGAAGGTGAGGAAAATGAGGCCATTGGGGCTTGTGAGGGGGATCGATGCCCAGACTCAAGTCTAGTATGAGGCAGAGTTATAGGGTTGGTAAGAGGGACAATGTCTGTTACATGGGAGGACTGTAAGACTTGAGGGAGCATATCCACTCGGGAGTCATCGTGTGTCGAACTGACAGTCTGTGAGGAGATAGAGGCCATAGAGCCGTCAACCAATTGAGGAGCTGATCTAATGAGTTGAAGTGATCCGACTGGGGACACGGTGGCTATGAGATTATCCAGCTGAGGTGTGGGGTACAGGGAGAGTGGGGTACTCCTGACAGTTAAAAAGGCTAGTGAGTTGAGGTAATCCGACTGGGGACAAGGAGGCTATGGACTCAGTAGGAGGAGGTGAGGGGTTTAGGGAGAATGGGGTACTCATTGCTGTTAAAGGAAGAGTAATGTTCAAGCCCAGCAGAGATGTGGTGGTTGGAATGGGGTCAGAAACGTCACCGCAGACCGCTTTCCTGAGAGTCGGATAAATATTTGCCAGTTTTGCTAGGTTGATGTTAGAGCCTTGGATTAGGATGATACCATTGTTGTAGAGGGTGATAGTTGTGGTGGCTTTGAGAAAGGACGAGGGAGACGTTGTTAGTTTGAGGCCATGTGCGGTTTTCTTGGATCCAGTTATTTGAAGCATGAAGTGGAGCACAGATCGCCAGCAGGCCCTCTTTCTAGTATAGAAGATGAGGTCGTTAACCAGAGAACCTTTGTTGGTGCAGAAGAAGTGGTCAGAGATTAGTGTTTCTGGTCTAGCTTTGAGTAAGCGATGTTTGTATTTCTTTGCCGCGTTCTTGGAGAGGTCAGTTGGGTAATTAATGATGAAGGTATTGGAACCATTGGGGTCGGGACTTATCTCCATTCTGAAGAAAGACCTAGTAAGGATAGGGGTCCGGAAAAGGAGAATCAGGGGGTGGGAGAACCCGATATCACTTCTGGGGACTCGCAGTGGATCTTGCAGTGTAGTGACAGCGGTTATGGTCCGAATTTTGCTACAGACATGGGATCACTTAACTCGGCTTGGCTCACAAAGACTTGTACTGGAAGGCATACAAGGCCTTGGGAGGCCCATCTGCGATCTAAGTGGGAGAGACCAAAAAGGGTCAATCCAGAAATGAAATCCGTGACGTGGTGGGAAGCTCCTCATGGAGTGCAAGCCTATCATCCAGCCCACTTATGTCAAACAGTATCCAAAGCCACTAGCAGGCATTGTGTGCTTGGCAAGGAGATCCCAATAGAGAAATCAGATCTAAGTGGGAGAGACCAGAAAGGGTCAATCCAGTGATGAGATGAAATCATTGGCATTGAGGAATGCTCCTCATGGAGTGCAAGCCTCGCATCAGGCCCACTTATGTTAAACAGAACCAAAGCCACTGGCAGGTATTGTGTGCTTGGAAGGAGATCACAATAGAGAAATCCGAGGCAAAGTCAAATGTGTAGTGGGACGTTCCGCATGAAGTGTATGGAACTGCCACAACACCACTAATTACTGTGCCAAAAGCAGTGCTGAGCCGGCTTTCTCTGCTCCTTTTCCGCTGCTTCTGACACATCTGAAGGAGCGCGAGCATTTATAAACCAAGTACAGGCAATCGTCAACACAGAGCACCGCCATTTTAAAGTGAGGAAATTGCATGCTAGTGCGATGTCTTCTTAATTCCGCCATTTTAAAGTCAGTCAGAGAATAACAATCAGGCAAATGAAGTCAGGAGTCATATGTATTAACCGCATGTTCAAACTACATGTCAAAGTATGGAAATAGAACTAGCTTTTTGATAATTATTTTTTAGAAAAATGTGCTGAAGACTGTGGTGTCTCATTATCTCAAGTCAAGAAGCATTGGCAAAGCCAATAGGTCTCGTCTTTAAGAGGTAATGGGTTTGCCAATGGCCTTTAGCCATTCTGCACAGCATCCCCAATTCTCTGCAGCATGGATAAAGAATTAGTCAAAAAAACTAAAATCTTTAGACACAGTTGTTCCTGTCATTTTGCAAGCATGCACACCATACATGAGAGCACCTACAAAATGATGCTGACTTTTATTTGACTTTTTAGTGACTGATCCATGTTGGATCGGTCACTGGAAAAAACCCAAATTAAAGCATGAGAGAAACATGGTGGGGTCGAAAGCACTGGTGGTTGAAGCAATACAGGGTGCAGGTGGGGCAGAAGCAACATGGAAGATGGGCAGAAGCAACACAGGGGGGCGAGCTGAGGTGGAAGCAAAACTGGGGACGCAGTGGGGGAAGCAGCACAATGGGCAATAAATCAACATGGGGATGCGAAGGAGAAGCACACAGATAAGAACGGGGAACACTGGGTGGGGCAAAGAGTGGGGAGAGAAGTACACAAGGGAGACAACTGGAAAACACATGTGCTCTCATGAAGTGCTTAAACAAAAGCAAAAAAGTAGAGCTTGAAAAGCAAGCAGTGGAAGGACATGTAATGCATCGATGCTCCAGAGAAGGGACAAACGCATGATGAAGAAGGAAACCTCACACGATGTACCAAATAAGAAGTAATCAAATGAGAGTGACAATAAACTCAATCAATGGTAAGCAATGGGCAGGCTATAAGCCCACTGTAACCTCAGAACGTGTCCCGTAACAGACAACGCATGCAAGTGTCGAGTAGACAAGACCTAAAAAGGTATAGAGTCTGCATATGTGCTCAAATTGTTCGGAATTTCCCATTGTATATGGCATGGCCCCACCAGTTTCATCCATGGCCCCTTGTGTGCCTACCCAAAAAAAACAATCATGTTAAGATGCCACTGTCAGAATGGGAGGTCTGTGCTGGACTGGCAATATAAGAAACAGTAAAATCCACTGTGTCAGCAGTGGTGGTGCCTGATTATCTTGAGCCCTAATGCAAACAAGTAAACTGTGTATTAAAATACTGATCTAAATGAGGTGTTGTAGGCCCATAATACCCCTGGACCCCTCATCACTGTACCTGCTACACTAAGGATGACTGTACCCTCTGCTTACAACTCTCTTCAAGTTATGCATTCTACCTATCTTTCTTTCTCACTACCCTATCTCCAACCTTGGCTCCTCCCATCTCCCTAAGCTCTTTCACACTGTCGCACTTTCCTCCTTATCTTCTTCCTCTGTCTCTCCTTATTGTCTGTCTCTCGCTCAACCTCATCTCCTTTGTCCCTTCTCTGCCGACATTCTTGTTTCTGCCCATTTTGTTCATCAGTTTTCTTTTTCCTCAACCTTATTTCCTTCTCACATTTTGAAACTTTATCCTCTACTCCTCTGTTATTTCACCCTTTCCTTTTCTTTCATTCCTTTTCTCTCTCTTCTTTATTTCTTCCTTATCCTCTACGCTCTTTGTATCACTCTCCTTTCCACTCTCTATGAAGAGTAAACGCTGAGCTCTAAGCATGCACTGTTTTAAAAAATATATGAATAGGCAGCCTCTGAATCTAAAATAACTTCAGTTGTTACAGAGCAGACTGGGCCCTCTGCCTCCTCAGGGCTCCGGAGCCACTGCACTGGCTGCATCACTGGTAGCTGCAATGCTGGATTTCCGGCCTTGACAGCCAGAGGAATCCGATGTCCAGTAAGATCTGACAGCAACCCTTTGTTTTTAGGTCTCGCCTGACCCAGTGCATGCGCTGGTCTGGCGAGACTTATTGAGAGGGCTCCAAAAAGTGCTACCAGGCCAGCCTAGAGCTACAGTGCATGTGCGTGGGCGAGCGCGCCGTGCTTTACCGCGATTACTTTCACTTTCGCGGCCACAAGGCCGCTTTGATGCTTGATCGCGATCACTTTCGCGGCCGCATGGCCACTTGGCATAGCCAATAGGTCTCGCTTTTGGGACCTTATAAGTATTTAGTTATGCAACTGTTGCATGGCTAAACACTTATAAGGTCCCAAAGGCAAGACCTATTGGCTATGCCAATGCTTGTTGTTAAGTGGCACACGGTTTTCCTAAAGGGAAATGCACAGCGAGTTGCAGTAAAAAAATCTTGCTACTTGGTTCTTCCCCAGAACTAGACAATATTTCATGTATTTGTATTTTCATTACTGTGTGTGTGTACAACCTATAAGTGTTTAGCTAATATATTTGATTAACTAAGTGTTGTGGCTTGTCTTAGTTACTATGCATCCTCCCCAGAGTTCCAAGTCCCTGCTGCTCAGCCAGTGAGTGAGGTCATTGGATGGTTGGAATGTTGAGAGTGTTTGTCCTTGGATGAGTGGGACAGTTGAAGTGAGAAGGGCTGAGCAGCAGGATGCTACTCCTGGTGGAGGTTTACCTGATCTACTTGTAATCTGAACCTAATAAACCTACATCTTTTATAACCTAAAAGACAACACTCTTGATTGTAACACTAAGCTATAAAATTAATAGATTGGTAACATCAACACGAAAATCTACTAGTTGGTTGTTAGCCCTGCGGTCTGATCAGGGCCAAATTCCCCTGGAGCTCATACTTGATTGTTAAGTGCAGCATGGAGCTAGTTTGAGAACGTTTCATTGTGCTTCTTTTAGCTCCCAGTCCGGCCCAGAGAGTCTAAATGGTTCGTGGTCAGGGCGGGACTGGCCATAGCGGGTACCAGGCGTTCCCCTGGTGGGCTGCCTGGTTGAGGCCGTTTTTGTTAGGGATGGGGGATTTCAGCAATATCGGCCCCCTGTAACAAAATCGGCGAAACTAGCAAACAGCTCGGCCTCACCCCTCCCCCCCCCCCCTATGCCCCCACCAGGGGGGGGGGGCAGCAGTTTGCCAGGGCCGGTGTCAGTTCCCATTCCGCTCTGTTCGTGGTAAAAGAAGAAATGTATAGAGGAAGGGAGAAAACTAGTGTAAGACAAAAATATAAGACTTGTAACGAGTCTGACAAAGTGAAGGCAGTGGCCGTAATGCAAAATAATGCAAAATGACTAACAACCGCCCTCCCCTCCCCCCCCCCCCTCCCCCCGAATGTGACGAGGGTCTCCTGAGACTCACATTTATCCCAGATATTGATTGGCATTAAGACGAAGGGGGCCCCCTTTAAGAGTTGGGTCCCTTGGAGAGTTGCCCCTCACACAGATGCCCCGCAGGGGCTGCAGACCCCTCCGTTACGCCCGAGTAGAAGGCGAACTGAGGACAGGCGGAGACTAAAGTAAGACAGGGCAAGAGAGTTCATGACAAGAAAGGGGCACGTAGTACATTGAAAAACAGCCGAATAATGCTGAAAAGGGCACTTCAGCACCTTACGCCACAGCCGTCCTGGGAGTCGTTGTTCCTATGACACCGAATTAACTCGTGACTTTTTGCATCCTTATGTGTGATACAGCGTACTTTGTTGGATATAAAAATCCATTTTCCTTGCATCTCAACGGCCCAATCGACACCTGCTCTGTATGCCTCTGAGTATAAAACAGACCTACGGCTGCGTTTTGCAAAAGGGCTTCGACTGGCGCAGAAAAGAAAAACACATCAGAAAATGGGACCCACGTTCCTTTCATGTGAGAGTTTTTGTCAGTGTCCTATTTGCAGAGAGGTGTGTACACACTTGGAAATGAATAAGCTGGCGGGAGGTCACGGCTAGAAAATTGAGCAAGGGAAGAGGGCCTACAAACACGCTCTGTGGGGGACCCCGCCAAGAATCGTATCCAGCACGGGTTACCATGGCAAAGCCATTTTAATGAAAGTACCTCAATTTGGAATTACATCACAAGAGAGCAATTAGAATATAATTATCACTATGTGAAATGTTTCAGTGATAACATTTGTGCTACTGGTATAAAGCAGGTTTAGATTTTTCGGCCAACCATGTCTTTGCAGGGGCTCAGCATCTGCGGACGCTGCCATGAAAGACACCAAAAACTTAGGACGTGGACCGGTAGCAGGAAGGCCTAATGACCACGTTTATGCCCTAAAAAAATATCATAATTATTGAGCTGGAGGGGAGGAAGGAGTCTTTTATGTCTTTTAACAGACACAGAAAATTTAAAGCCAGTGTGCTATGCCAGAACATTATAGTGCGCAAGAGCTATTAACAAAAAAAAATGACGTCTTGAGTTGTTATTTAATACATTTAATATGCTTGGTTATATTTAAAGAACATACATATTTTGAAAAAGACCTCATCACCCCGGCCACGTAAAAAAATAACACATATCACATTGAAATTGCTTGATCATGATTTTTTTCTTATAATTTCGGCTTACATGTGTTCCATGCCTTATTCTGCGCCCATGGTCGTCCTAATGTGCGTGCTGCATTGATGTCTCGCTAATGAACGTGCTTTCATTCTGAATATGATATTTTCGGTGTTGGCACTCACGGGTCTCACCGGGCTGCACAGTACTGTGCGATTCTTGACAGCAAATCAGCCGAGAGGAGGAGGAGGAAATATTTCTGACCTTGATCAGGTCAATTCAAACAATGCCCCAAATCCTGGATTATTTTCAACTGAGTTGGGATCCTTATCACCCGTACAACCCAATGGCCTGAGAAGGTTTTGTGTCTAAAAGAGGAATTAAAACATTCTGTATTTTTTTTTATTTTACAGAGTTTTATATAGCGCAAATTTGACCCGAAGGTATCAGAGCGCTTTACATGAGCATCAGTTACATCACACAAGGACACATTCATATTTTGCTGGGCACAGGGAGATTAAATGATTTTCCCAGAATCACAGGATGTTGAGCGTCCCAGCCTAGACTCAAACCCCTTTCCCAAATTTGAGGTCGACCGGCTAGACACATCCTCTTACTGTCTCACAATGGTGGCCTTGTTTCTTTTTAACCTTTGTTTCACCCTAATCTGGCAACATAGGTGTTAGCAATAAAAAAGTATTCACTCGCCAAGATCGTCTCCCCGCTAAAATGTGATTAGGAATTTGAGCAGTGGAGAATACAAATCACCCAATCAAAAGGATGGGAAAGGGAGCTATGGTCCGGAGAAGGAACAAATACAAGGAGAGGAAGGGAGCCCCTTGAATAGGAAGCAAATTCTAGTGATAAGAAAGCCCACCATAGCTAAGTAATGGACTGGCTCGAAGCACACTGTAAGTTTTGGTATGGACCACAAGAGGCTTTCACAACAGATAGCTGAAAGCTGCCTATAGGTGAGACCTAAAAATGCAGAAGACAGTGTTATGGTCAAAATATTTTCCGAGTTGCTGATTCAGTCCTGTTGCTTGTCCAGTAATAATTAAAAAATTTGTAGTCACAAATTGCATTGAACAATGATAACAGTTGCACAAGTGAGGGCCTAAATGTGTTCTGTATACCCTTGTTTCCACAGATCAGAAAGTTCCATATGTTGATCATATGATCATTATTAGCAACCTTGGTCAGGCCATTTTGAGCAAACTTGCAGGGGGGGCTCCTCCATTAGAGCGGAGGAGCAACGCCCACTAACTAATTCACCCCAGAGATGAAAAATCAAATGGTCATAAAGATCGTTTATTACCATTTTATTTTTCAATAAATCTGTCTGGAGCCGAGCGTCAGGATAGGGGCGGGGCCACTGCTGACTGTCATCAGCAGAGAGCAGTGATGGGCAGGGCACTTTAAGATTAAAGAGTGCATGTCTCTTTGGCTGGCCGTCTTGTGATGGCCAGCCAGACATGCGCATTTTAAACCTTTGTAGCCCAGCTGTCTCAGACATCTGGTTTAGAGAAAGCACAGCTTCTGGTGTTATTGGGAGTGCTGAGAGAGCCCACTCTATCCAATCCTGGTGCTGCTCTCATGCTCGTTAATGAGAGCAGTGGCAGGATTGGTTAGGGGAGTTGATTGGAGCCTCGAGGAAAGAAGACGAGGACCAAAGCAGGAGGACGTGTCGTCGTGCATGCTGCAGCAAGCAAGGTAAATTATTTTTTAAACAGAAAAGAAACACAAAATGGAGTGCCTCAAGGGTCCAATAATTGTATTGTAGAGCTTGTTCTCTTTTTTCTCTCCTCCTTTTATGATAAACGCATCATTTAATGGTGTAAATCCCAATATAGTCTTCTCCAATACCAAAATAACGTGGAGCCATTGAGTGAAGTCTCAAAAACAGTTCTCTTTATTAATCTTCAATACATCAATGAAACAGCCCAGCCAGCACGTTTCGTCCTCAGACAGGACTTCCTCAGAGTTTCTGTGTTTTTTTGCAGCAGTCTCACATCAAAGTTTAGGTGTAAGGTAAATCAGTTCTCCCAGAAATTCTTCGGACACTCGTATTTGTCCTATAGGTTTTTAGGGAAATAACAGAAGACCATAGATAAATAATGTAGCTTAATATCCACACCCTATTGGTACTTGATGGGGGTGGTGTGTTGTATAATTCGGTCTGGGCTTTCAGAACCCAATGGGATGTGGATATTAAACAACATTATTTATGTATGGCCTTCTGTTATTTCCCTACAATACTATAGGAGCAATACAAGTGTCAGAAGAATTTCTGGGAGAACTGATTCACCTTACAATTAGACGTTGATGTGATACTGCTGCCAAGAAATACAGAAACCCTGATGAAGTCCTCACATAGGACAAAACATGTTGGCCAGGCTGTTTCATTGATGTATTGAAGATTAATAAAGAGAGACGTTTTTGAAACTTCACACAACAGCTCCTACATTATTTTGGTATAGGAGAAGAGTATATTGGGATTGTCACCATTGAACTATGTGTTTATAGTGAAAGGAGGAGAGAAAAAAGAGTTCTATAATACAATTGTTGGACTCTTGAGGCACTCCATATTGTATTTTTTCCTCTTTACATTTAGCTAGGATTTTAGAGTAGATTGACCATTAGAGGGTGACTGCCTACTAATATAATCATATAAAACTAGCACTTGTGCGGCCATTCATAGCCATAACTACTCTGGGATTATAAGTAATTTTTTACTTTATTTCCTAGGGCACTTTGCATCTAGTGCTCGTGAATGCTCCCACGTCCACCCATTTGCCCTCTCCACCTCTCTCAGAGTTGCCAGCCACCACTGCAAACTTAACTGCGCTGTGCTCAGGACATCCAATGGAGTTTACCTCAACACACCCCTGCACCACAAGAATGAGGTGCTGGTACTGTTATGTGAAAATATGAATTGTCAACTTATTGTAAATAATATTGTAAATAAAACTGAACTGGCACCAAACCTAACCCATTTACTTTTCCGGGTACCTTCCAAATGATAGTCCATAGGCGCCAATGAGGAGGGATTTATTTATTCAATGGAGCCCATGAAAATCAAGATGATTAGGGTCACACGAAGTCAGAAAACCAGACTGAGCCCCTACAAGATAGTTATGGGACGCCCTATGATGCTACTTTCATACCCTCGCATCTCAGCTGCCAAATTACACTTACCAGTGAATGATAATGCTGCCCCCTAGTATTGCAGAAAGCTTATACACTGTCTTTACAGTTTTTGTTTGCAGGTGCAGACTGCCTTATCTGAGTGTCCGCCTGAAGTCTGCCATTCTCTTCAGCCCAGTGACTGGATTCACATCAGGATCCATCAGAGAAAATCTGCTCTGCTATCTCACTGGATTGGCCCCTAACTGGTCTGCTTATCACCAACACACCCATCAAGTGTTTCAGTCTGGTGAAGTCGGTCCACTCCTCCCTGTACAATTGGCCTGCACCTCCCCTAGAAAACAGCCATGAAACTCAAACTACTTGTGGGGCTGATAGAGATCAGGGTGTATATAATATTCCCACTACCACAGATAGAGTAATCTCACAGTTACACGCACATACATTCATCATACGCTAGGGCCCATTTCACTAAACATACGCTCATATATTCTACCAGCAATAATAAACCTGTGGGAAGAAAACAACTCCTAGTCACCCTGCATCAATATCGGGGTCGATAAGATCTGGTTATTGTGACTGCCCTTAAACATAATCTATACAACCTATACGGTAATATTCAAAATATAATACACAATAATTGACAAGAAATAATATCCAACACCATGTTCAAATTATATTGCTTTATCTAAAATTAGTCAAATGTAAATTAAGCAGAATAAATCATTTTTCTCATAGTTACCTATTCTAGCTAAATGTCAGAACGGGTCAGGACAAGTCTCTCGGTAAAGTCTCTCAAGACGAAGTCCCTTCAGCATCAATCCTCAGCAGCACAGATTCGGTACGCAGCAAAGGCAAATGGCAAGTGGCAAGACCCTCTCTAGGCTATCAATTCTTATACTAAATCGAACAAAAGAAAGATACAAAGAAAAGTTGTAATGTCCGCTGGACCGCTGAGCAGAGCGAGAAGGAAAGGATGTAACATTGCTACATTCGAAAATCTCCGCTCAGGAAAAATCACAAAATAAAGACTACGGAACAGGAACCAAGAATCACAAATGTATCTGTTAGTTCTACTTCTCCTCGGCAATGAGACCAATGCTCAGAGTATTTCTCTAAGGCTTCTTTGTTTTCCCAAGGCTGCCAAGGACGTTCCATTTCACTCGAAGATTACCCCGGCTGCTGATGTCCTCACGGAAAATTTCACAAGGCAAGCAAGGACTGTGGTCAGCTGACTTCAGGACCATATTCAGCGGGGCTCTCTTCCATCACAGTTTTTCTACCTTTAAATCGAGGCCAGGCTTACAAAATCGGCCATCTTTGACTAGGCCACCATAGGCCACAATAGACCATCTTAATTAAAAGAAACAGAAACAACGTTACCACAGCATAGTGATTAAACAGTGTTAACCCCACTAATACCCTTATGTGTATGTGACTATCTAGCACTTGCAACATAAAAAAAACATTAATTCGGAAAGCGTTTTGTGCTCAAAAATAAACAGCACATAGCAACGTTTAAACATGAAAACACGCACGTTATTGTTAAACAGCACATTTATGCGCACCCACGTGTAACTCTCTCTTATTAGGACAAACGGATTGATTAATAAAAACACACTTGCACAAGACAAATAATTAATTATTAGTGATTAATAAATTAATACGACAAATAGACACGCCAGAGCTTCAAAAACCAGCGAATTTTCAAACAGAAAACTCTGCTCCAGCAATCCCCCCTTTGGTGATTTTATCACCAAATAAACCCCAAAAAACAATTAGTGAAAATTTAGTCCCATTTTAGGAGAAATCGGAAATGTCTTTTTCCCTTACACAACATTACACACCAGTCACTCTTTCATCATCCCTTTTTGTCTCTAAGTAAACACTCTCCCTCAATTCTTCTAATTCAATTTCTTGAGGTTCTCTTTTCAACCTCTTGTTTTTCTTCTCTTTATTCAATTTCTTCCTCCCTCCCCTGTTTTTACAACACACACACACCAATCTTATTATCAATAAAGCAACAATTATGCAAGTTAAAGGAAACAATATTCTACCTATAATAGTACTACCTATTTTTGCAATAAAATCCTTAACAGCCATCATTTTATTAGCTATTTTAGTCCATAAATTCTCAGCTTCAAGTGGTACTAATTCTTCATGTAAATCAGTAATATTTTTGATATAGACCTTCAGGTCTTTGCTTTCGTCTGGAATGTAAGTACAACAATGTTGAACTTTCAGCATTCCACAGACTCCACCCTCCTTGGCCAATAAAATATCAAGGGCAAGTCGATTTTGCATAGACATGGCACGTACGGCACTTGATTCCGTATTCACCAAAAGAAACCCTCCAGCGGTATTTGTCGATAAGCGATCAACCACTGTGGACAGTTTCCGAATTCCATAAGCATTCAAAGAAATTCCCACTGCTGGAATCAAAACTCCAAAAATGTCACCCACTATTTCAGACCAAGTTTCTCTCCTAAAACGCATTAGTAAATTAATATGTTCTACATCTGTTGTTTTATCTATATGAAAAATCTTTGGAAAAACCAGGCCCACATAACACGTGCCATACCAATGGTCAGGCAACTTGTAATAAGCCTTGTTCCCACAAACATAATATACTCCTGGAAAAATTGTATCTTCTCCACCTCTGCAACCCCAACCTGTTGCAATGAAGTATGTATCATGGCACTCACTAGTCCCAACAAAATATGTATCATATTGGGATTTCCTTCTTGTAATGCAAAGTTTACCCTTCTGTGGTGCATCTAAAGCTAAAGTTGGACTAGCCCCATTCTTCAACTCTTTTCCCATTTCAATGTCCCAGATTGTCTCACTCACTTTATATTTTCCTGCTTTCTCCTGCATGTTCAATCTCCTTTCCTCTACCATATCCAGGAAAGCTTTCTCCTCTCCTTTCAAACTGCAAGTTAAATTATTCTTAAAAATGTAATCTAATGTTAATCCTTTTTCTTCAATAAAAATTTCACCAAAAGTGTTAGCTTCTTTAGCTGGATTCAGCTCTTTGTTCATTGGCAAGTGCCCAAAAATACTATCTCTGTTAGACATCTTATAATCTACTTTCCCTAACAAATAAAAAACACTACTTAAAATACTACAAGAAATACCATATGTAGCTGGTAAATGATGATAAGTAACACCCTCTGAAACAGATGCAGGTAATTGCATACAAACGTAGCAATCCCTTACTTCCATTGTTTTCACATATTCATATAACAATTTTGAAAAAACATTACTAGAAAAGTTATTAATTGACCTATCTTTGTGTATGTAAGTATTACTAATTCTAATCGGAACTACTTTTTGCGAATTCTTCTCCACATTAGTCACATTCTCTGTATGCATCTCAAACTCTACTTTAAAAGTAACTAATAAAATTAAAACACCCCATAGAAGCATTAATAATCCAGTACAGCAGCAGCACATTCTACACCACCTTTTAAAGAAGGCACATCTATTTCGATTATCCTCTATGTTAGCCATTTTACTACTTTAGTTTAGCCTCTACTACTCCACTACTGTTGGAACTCTTAAATTCTTCAGCAATTCTTCAGCTTTTCAGGTTTTCCAAATGATTCTTTCGTTCACTTAATCCAAGTGAATCCTTCCTTTATTCAGTTTGGATACTTGTCATTCTTCACTTCAATTTCTTCAACATCAAATTGTATTAGATCTCCAACATCAAAATCCTCAGTACTCGACTCTTCTCCAATGGCAGTCAAGAGTACTTTTAGAATTTCACCAGTATCTTCCTCAACCACTTCTCTCAAGATCTCTTCCGGATTATCTCGAGTCACTGTTTCTTCTTTTCCTTCTTCAGACAGTGCCACATAAGACCATTCCGGTGATCTGTACTTTTGGTTGGGTCTTCTTACTCTTTTTATTTCTACTGGTTCTTTTGACTCCTTTGATTCTTCTCCTTTAGCTTTTGAACTTTGACTCGATACTTCATTCACTTGTTCAGCTTTTGATGTACTTGCTCTTATTATTTTGTATCTCAGCCTCTTAACTCTGTTGTTAGGCCAACGATCTCCTTTTATCACCTTTTTCGGCTTTACTTCTTTATTACTTCTTTCTCCAATCCAAGTTCTCTTTCTCAGAACTCGACCCTCTGTTTGTTCATTCTCATCATCCAATTTTGCTTCAAGTGCCTCTTGTTTTCGTTTTCTAGCAGCTTTCTTCTTTTCCACAGATTCTTTCACCACTGTTTGAGATTTCCCTACTTTTGTCCCTCCTCGAGTCTCCGACACGCAATCTTCTTGCTGTCTACTTGTCCCTTCACCTAGCTCATCAAGAATGTTCCCTACACCTCCTCGGGGGTCTTCCGCAATCTGTCCCTCTCTATCTTCTTCTGACCCTACTTCTTCAAGAATAATCTCAAATGGTTCTTCAATCTCCTCCTCTTCTGATTCAGGAGTAGTCTCTGTGAAATTTCTCTTTTCTTTTCTTTTTCCTTCACTGCTTTTTGAAACTTCAGGCTCTCTTACAGAATCTGATCTCTTCTCTGATACTCGCAGTGGTTCATTCGAAGCTTTTCCTACTTCTTTCCCCACTGATTCTGTATCTTCATCATCACTGGAATCTGACTCTTCAAAATACTCTTTACCAGTCCCTTCTTTTGGATTTGGAACTCTCAGAGTATGACTTGCATGTACCCAGTGTCTCACTCCAGCACACTTTACTGCAGTCGTCGTAGTCAGAATAACTTGTCTCGGCCTTCCCCACCTTGGAACCAAGCAATGTAGCTTCTGCTGTATTTTCAATGCTTCACAAATCAAACCCATGAGTTCATTTTGAAAGTGTCCACCTCTATCAGACTCAACTGTTACTGGAAACCCGTACCTTGGAATCAACTCCCTTAACAGTAACTTTGCCACTGTTATTCCATCATTTCTTCTAGTCGGGTAAGCTTCCACCCACCTTGAAAACAAACAGACTACCACTAGAACATACCTCAGTCTGTTTACTTGGGGCATTTCAATGAAATCAATCTGCATTCTTGTAAAAGGACCTCCTTCTCTGCCTATTGTTCCCAGACTCACCACTGTCTTTTTCCCAGTGTTAAATTGCTGACAAACCAAACACCTTTGACAGATGCTTTCTGCAATTGTCCTGAACTTTGCATTGTACCAGGTCTGTTTAAATGACCTTACCATCGCATCTCTCCCCAAATGTCCCTGGCCATGATACATTCTTGCCATTGACGACAAAATGGAGTTAGGCATTACTGGTCTGCCATCTCTGTAAACCCAAACATGGTCTGTTTCTCTTGGAGCACATCCTGCCTTAATCCAATCTTTTCTCTCTTCCTCTCCTGCCTCATCTTGCAACTGTTTCACTTCATCCCAGGTCTCTAAGACATTAGTAAACATCACAGAGAGAAAAGACATTTCCCCCTCTCGGTCCCGATTAATGGACTGATTTGTCTTGGCACAGTATTGCGCAACATCATTGGCGTAACGGTTTCCAACCGTGATAAAATCTTCTCCCGGTCCATGGGCAGCACATTTTACAACTGCTAACTCTTTAGGCAGCTGTATCGCCTCAGGCAATTTACCAATCATTTCAGCATTCTTTATTGGAGTTCCACTCGATGTCAAGAAACCTCTTTGTAGCCAAAGCTGGCCAAAGTCATGCACCACTCCGAATCCATACTGACTATCAGTTAACACAGTCGTCCTCCAATCTTTCCCAATTTCACAAGCTTTTGTTAATGCTATCAATTCAGCAACTTGCGCAGATTTCACTCCTTTCAATGGTGATGCTTCCATGACCTCTGAAACTTTACACACCGCATATGCTGCACATAACACACCATCATCATTTCTCAGGCATGATCCATCCACAAACAACACATGATCACTCTCATGCAAGGGATCATGTCTGGTCTCAGTTTTGTACAGTACTCAAGCACATCCAAACAATCATGATCATCTTCCATTTTCACACCCACGTTTTCAATATCCGGCAAGAGTGTCGCTGGATTCACATTCACACATCTCTCAAGAGTCACATTTGATGCTCCCAGAATCACTTTTTTATATTTAGTCAACCGACTATGTGACATGTACTGGGTTCTGCTTCTTGTCAAAAGAATTGCCACATTGTGAGGTACGAATACCCTTACAGGATATCCCATTATGATTCCCTCACTTTGTTCCAGACTCCTGCATGTTGCAGCCACAGATTTTAGACAACCTGGTAAACCCACAGCTACAGGGTCAAGTGTCGATGAGAAGTACGCAATAGGCCTTCTCAGTAATCCATGCTTCTGAATTAACACTGAAAGTGCACATCCATTTCTCTCACTGCAGTACAGCTCAAACTCCTTTTCGTAGTCAGGCATACCCAAAGCTGGAGCCTCACACATTTTATTTTTGAGCTCTTCAAATGCTGCCATTTGTTCTGCATCTAGATCCAATGGATCTGTCATCTCACTTTTTGTCAGTTTAATCAGTGGCTTTGCTATCAAGGAAAAATTAATTATCCACTGACGACAATAACCCACCATACCCAGGAACATTCTCACTTCCCTCTGAGTTTTTGGGGCTTTCATTTCTCTGATTATCCTGATCCTGTCATCCGTCACTTTTCTCAGACCCTTTTCAATATTGTGTCCAAGATAATGCACCTCTTTTTTGCAAAATTGCAATTTGGCTGGAGATACCTTTAACCCTCCATCTGCCAGATGATTCAGTAAAGCTATGGTATCTACTTCACAAGCTTCACGTGTCTTTGATGCCACAAGTAGGTCATCAATGTATTGCACTAGTACTGAGCTCTCAGGCATGATCAAACTCTCCAACGATTTCTTCAATAACTGATTAAATATCGAAGGACTCTCCGTATACCCCTGTGGGATTCGACACCATGTTAAGATACGCTGGCCAAACCTAAATGCAAAAATCGGCTGACTATCATGATGTAATGGAATTGAAAAGAACGCATGACACAAATCAATTACTGTATACCACTCAGCATCATGTGGAATTTGATACAGGATCACTGATGGATTTGGCACGATAGGACAACATGCCACCACAATTTGATTAACTTTTCTCAAATCCTGTACGATTCTAAATTTCCCATTAGGCTTTTTCAGTCCCATTATCGGTGAATTACACGGACTACTCAGTAGTTCTCTCAGGACTCCCTGCTGAATCATTTTCTCAATTATAGGAGTTATTCCTTCAATTATTTCTGGTGTCATTTTGTATTGAGGAATGTTAGGATATGTAATTCCCTCTTTTACTGCAATTTTCACTGGATCTACATTATTCATCAATCCCACATCCTCTCCAGTAAAATCCCAAACTGTCCTTTTCACTGTGTCTCTCAGCTCTCGAGGCAAATCCTCCGGATCAAACACAGCAAATGCACCAATTAACTCACTTTCTCTATTCTCTAGAGTCACTCGGTACAAAACATCCTCATCTGGTGTCTCAAAGGCTATTCCATCCGGTGTACAAAAAATTGTGCAGTTCATCTTGCACAACAAATCCCTACCTAACAAGTTCACTGGACTCGTGTCACAGACAATAAATCTGTGCATGTCTGAAAATTTCCCTATCTGTACTTTTACAGGTTCAGTAAGACGTGTTCTGATTTGCGTATTGGCTACACCAACTACTTGGATTGCTTCATCCGAGAGAGGAAGATTTCTAACATCTGTTGACAGGACAGTTGATCTTGTCGCACCTGTGTCTACCAAAAAAGTAACACTCTCCTCATTTATTTTCCCATCCACAAATGGTCCTGCCTGGTCTATTTCTAGAGTTGCACCAAGTATGCACTCTTCTTCCTCTCCTCGGCACCGTCAATAATCACCCTCAGATTCACTCCCTTCACTCTTTAACAAGTACTGTTGTACCTTGTTTGAACGTCTTGGTTTGTTTACCTGTTCATCATTGTAGAATCCTGAATCCTGATTATACTTTTGTAACCCTTTATTCTGCGGCAAGGGCGGTTTTGGCTCTTGACTCTGCTGTCTCACAACTTTCTGTTGTTGCTGCTGTTGATTATTTCCTTCATTCTGCACCTGTTGATTTAAGGATTTTTTCTCATTACTCACTAATGGTGGATTAGGACACTCCGATCTCCAATGCCCCAATTGGCCACAGTTGTGACAAGGAAACTTTTTTTTCGCTTCCTCAAGATTTCCTTTTCCTTTCCCTGCATATCTAGGTCTATTCCCTGCATTGTTTCCTGGATTATTCGCCCGTTCCACTAACTGTGCTTCCTGTCTTTCTGCAACTTTCACTTGTGCCCACATTGCTTTCTCTTTCAGCTTTCTTTGTTTTGCTTCAATTTCATCACTGAAGTATTTTGCATGTCTCAGAATCTCATCTACTTTCTTACTCTGCCAATCCACTGTATGCTCACGAATTCTCTCACCAATTTCAGGTCTAAGGCCATATACAAATCTGTATACAAAATGACTCAAATCTTTGTCACCCAGGTGTTCATCTCCACTGAATTGTTTAAATGCTAGTATCAGCCTCTCGTAAAAAGCATGAACTGATTCTTTCGCTTCCTGTTGTGTTCGATCTATCTTTACCCAGTCTGTCTCTTTTGCAGGAACTTTACTCTTCAGGTATACCATCACCTGATCATACTTTCTCATTACCTCTGGATCTGGTGCCCCTGTTCTTGGGTCTCTTGGATATTCTTCAGTAGGCCAACTCACAACTATTTTACACTCAGTCCACAAGTCTGCTGGAACAATTATATCAAACAGACTATTCAGGTCAACCCACAGCACTTTTGACAATTTCACAAACCTAGCTACCTGCCTATACCACTCGACGGGCTTTTCTCTCAATCGAGGGAAATCATTCGTGAATGATAAAATATCCTGTCTGGTCCATGGAACATGTACATATCCTCCTCCAGGTATTTCTCTCATAGGATAATTATCCACTGGTTTTTCCTTTTCTCTTACTGGAAATGCTGAATAAATTGATCTATCTTCAGCTTCATCTCTTTTCTTATACCACCTATCCTTCCACTTTTCTACATCACCCCATCTTCGCAATAATGCTACCATTTCCTTAATCTGTCCTGTTCTACCAGTAGCATTCAAATTCTCAATATCCTTCTCTGTAAAATCCATCCTGTAAGTTTTTTGTAAAGCTTTCACTTTATCAATGTCAACTCCCTGCTCATTCGCTATTGCTCTTAGCCTGTCATGTGTATTTCTTGCTCTCCAGGTAATGTTTTTACACATGAACATTAGTTCACCATCATGATGACTCTTCAGAATTTCTGTTGGAACTGTTCCCGTAACAAGCTCTTCTAGTTCTACACGTAACCTAGCCACATCAATTACTTGTGAATCTTTATCCTTTTTCTGTAGAACTTTCATCCAATCATTCAAATCTTCAACTGTTATTTCAGCAGTTTTCCTCACTGGAACCATTCTCTTCTGCGGTTCTAAAATTGGCATCCCTGAACAACTAGCTTCACTAGCATCTAATATTTCACTACATGTGTCATGTCTTGATTGTCTCAGGTCACTTCTTTCTGCTCTTTTGCCTGAATCTCCTGAAGGACCAACTGAATTTGTCAAATTATTCCCAACATATGGAATCACCAGTCCATTCTCACCTGTCCTCTGTTTGTCAAACACAGGCATAACCGGACCTATTGTTACAGGCACCGTAACAGCTTCTAGATTCTTCGTTAACTCCCTAATCTTCTCTGTCAACTCTGTTGTAGTTCTGGCTAATTGTCTGGCATTCTCATCAAGGTAGTGATCACTTCTTACCTCAGGTGTCTCATTTTCTGTTTCATTAACACAAACTGTATCTCTTATTGGAGAAACAACTGGTGTACTTCTATCCGGTTCTGGTCTATATGGAGGTGGTCTCTTGTAAATCATGTCATTCAAGACCTCATCCTCATACTCATTAACTCCATATTTCCTCATTTCAGACTCAGGAACCCTTTCTGCTCCTCCTTCAACCGTTCTCATCGGATATAATCCCTCTGACATACTAACATCTCGCCACCTTTTCATTCGATCATGATGAGTCTCACGATCATGTCTCCTCCCAAACATGTACCTGTAGTATCCTCCAGATCTCTGTTTTTCTCGCTCATGTACTTCCTCTTCCCATTCCACTAAAGCCTCGAACTGTGTAGGTCTTGGTTTCGGGTCTAGACATAACATCTTTTCCCGTAAATTTCTCAACACGGCCAAATTAAATGAACCATGTTCTGGAAATGCTAGAACACCATCTTCTTTAGTATACCTAACCCAATTCTCCAACCATATACAGGTATGAAACCCATGTCTTGCAGCCATGAAGGATGCAGGTGTCTTCGGTGGAGGTAACAACTCACCCTCTCTCGTTTTAACATCTTTATCCTTGCTAAACCACTTTTTAATTTTACCAAAAAATGTTTTCTTCTTTTTCTCTTCTTGGTAATACATTTTAGCGTTTACCAAAAAACTCCCTACTCTTTCCGTATTATAAATATACAATACGAATTTTCAACCAATAGCAGCGCGACTCACACTAACGCACCAATCCTGGAGCGTCTACGTCACTAAATAGTCCTTCCAATCCTAGCGCGGCTCACACTAACGCACCAATCCTAGCGCGAGCACTATTCTGATCTACTATCCAATCAGAGCGCGGTCTTTCTGACGTCAACAGTCGCTGCAGTCGCTTGTCTTCTATCTTCTGTCACTCGTCTACCCCTCCTTTACAAAATCTTTTCAGTAGACTTCGTGTCAAAAATTTCTACAAAATCTATTAGTTACAACATAAAAACATCTCCATTGTCTGCTTCGCTAACCACAGAATAGTAAAAGAGAATCTATTTCACAAGAAACCTCTCATTGACACAGTAGCACTTCCTCTACTCTGCCCTTCTAACATACATTCATTAACTGTTTCCTCTAGGACTTGTCCAAAGAGTCTTACAATCAACTAAATGTACGAACATTCACGCACATTCATACAAGAAAATATAGTACATACACACAGAATCCTGCTTCCCGAGAACAGCTAATAATCTGCTCCACTACAGAATTATAACATACATCAACTAAACAGCTTCCTCTGTCCAGTTTCTCAAACAAGCTCAGAGAATACCTATTACTTCTCCCGCGATAAGCTTTAACGGAAATCCTTACAGATCCCTGGGACTTAAGACCAGAGTTTCACAGATAACCTTCACTATCATACACACTCCTTATATACCAGAAATATCTAATAGTAACATACGACAATGTCACTGATTCCGAACCCAGACAATGTGACGCGCAACTTCAATTGTCACACGTTATTCCTTACAATTCCGTCTTTCCCGAGAGCAGCATATACTTGCCTCTGCCCTACTACGGAACTGCTACCAGCTCCCAAGTTCCAGAAGCACTACATATAATTCAACATTACGACTCCAACATATAATATTAGTACATATACCAACATCAACCAATAATCAATAATCGATAAGCTAATGTACAAGCAACCTTATCAGATCAAGACAATCATCAATAACCATCCTCTGCTACCAGGAAATTGATAGAGATCAGGGTGTATATAATATTCCCACTACCACAGATAGAGTAATCTCACAGTTACACGCACATACATTCATCATACGCTAGGGCCCATTTCACTAAACATACGCTCATATATTCTACCAGCAATAATAAACCTGTGGGAAGAAAACAACTCCTAGTCACCCTGCATCAATATCGGGGTCGATCAGATCTGGTTATTGTGACTGCCCTTAAACATAATCTATACAACCTATACAGTAATATTCAAAATATAATACACAATAATTGACAAGAAATAATATCCAACACCATGTTCAAATTATATTGCTTTATCTAAAATTAGTCAAATGTAAATTAAGCAGAATAAATCATTTTTCTCATAGTTACCTATTCTAGCTAAATGTCAGAACGGGTCAGGACAAGTCTCTCGGTAAAGTCTCTCAAGACGAAGTCCCTTCAGCATCAATCCTCAGCAGCACAGATTCGGTACGCAGCAAAGGCAAATGGCAAGTGGCAAGACCCTCTCTAGGCTATCAATTCTTATACTAAATCGAACAAAAGAAAGATACAAAGAAAAGTTGTAATGTCCGCTGGACCGCTGAGCAGAGCGAGAAGGAAAGGATGTAACATTGCTACATTCGAAAATCTCCGCTCAGGAAAAATCACAAAATAAAGACTACGGAACAGGAACCAAGAATCACAAATGTATCTGTTAGTTCTACTTCTCCTCGGCAATGAGACCAATGCTCAGAGTATTTCTCTAAGGCTTCTTTGTTTTCCCAAGGCTGCCAAGGACGTTCCATTTCACTCGAAGATTACCCCGGCTGCTGATGTCCTCACGGAAAATTTCACAAGGCAAGCAAGGACTGTGGTCAGCTGACTTCAGGACCATATTCAGCGGGGCTCTCTTCCATCACAGTTTTTCTACCTTTAAATCGAGGCCAGGCTTACAAAATCGGCCATCTTTGACTAGGCCACCATAGGCCACAATAGACCATCTTAATTAAAAGAAACAGAAACAACGTTACCACAGCATAGTGATTAAACAGTGTTAACCCCACTAATACCCTTATGTGTATGTGACTATCTAGCACTTGCAACATAAAAAAAACATTAATTCGGAAAGCGTTTTGTGCTCAAAAATAAACAGCACATAGCAACGTTTAAACATGAAAACACGCACGTTATTGTTAAACAGCACATTTATGCGCACCCACGTGTAACTCTCTCTTATTAGGACAAACGGATTGATTAATAAAAACACACTTGCACAAGACAAATAATTAATTATTAGTGATTAATAAATTAATACGACAAATAGACACGCCAGAGCTTCAAAAACCAGCGAATTTTCAAACAGAAAACTGTGCTCCAGCAGGTCCTCACCTGAATGTTGCCTATACTGAACAGGGATAAGCCCTACTGCTAGTAAAAGGAGAGTGGGACTCAGGGACATGCCTATTGAACACTAGAACTCTGACCTTAGGGGGCTGTGTATATTGTTTGTGTATGCTGCATTTCACTTTCTATTTGTATATAAAGACTCCTTTTAGTTAGTTTAAAAGAAAGTATTTGACTGGACAATTGTTTATTGTTGTTATAGAATGTATTTTCAATTGTGAGCTTGTATTCACTCCCCCTTTATATACCTATCCTCCCATCATCCCCAAGAAGTCTTGGGCTGCTCGACCCACGCTACCACTGACAGTCAAGAGCTGAGTTGTACTTGGCCCAGTTGCTCAGGATCCATAGTAGGTCTGGCCCCGGGACATCAGGAGTAAAAGGCTTCAACCCCCTCGTTTGGGCCTAGTAACCTCTCTGAAAGGGGTTCTGACAACTGAGGGCAAACCTTTAGGAGCCTTCAGAGGTCAAAGTAGTTGGGATCGGAGGGGCACAACATGCCCATACTTTTCTGATTTATGAAAAATCGCTACCCTACTTTTTGTAAAAAGATAATCGTCCCGAGACGGTTAATTCCAATACGTTTAATGCTTCTGCTGAAGCATCATTCAGTGAGCCTCCTGTGCTGTGAAACAGAAGCCGGGCAGACAGCTAAACAAGCTTTCCTGCCAAGGGCCTGCCTGACAGAAAAAAAATGCAAATGCGAGCAACAAGTTAATCTGCAAATGTAAATTGTAATCTGCAAATGTATAGGGTGCTCGGGAGGCAGTACTGGCTTTAATTGATTGAATCACTCACAGCTTTGTGACGAAAAGATTAACTCTTTTTGAGTGGTAGTGCAAAGAGTTAACAACTGCGCTGTGCATTGCATGCTTTTCATTGTAATTATATAATGATTGTTACCCCATACAAGGTGTTGAAGGGGCCGTTATGTAAATAAACTGCATTATGTACAGTCTGGGTATTACTAAAATCTATATTTTGGAAGCACCATTTTTTCTTAAGTCTTTTTGTGCATCTTGTAGTAGTCTATGTTATACTATGTGTAATGCAAGTTTAAAATAATGACATATATTCACAATGCTTTCTGTCAACAGGCTGCAACCTTGTAGCGCTAAAAATACACAAGACATTATTCTCCACTGCACCAACCAAGTTTAATTCTGTGGCTCTCTGGTAACATACCGACCTCTGCAGTGCATTAACTAATAGAGGTTTCATAATGTACTACAGCGTATTTACCACTGAGTAACAACTTTTAACATTTGTTTTTCATTTGACCTCTGCGTCATTTTATATATAGCTACCTGACGATGAAAGCCCAGTTTTTACATACAAATTCAGCACACCCAGACAAAGAAGAACAGAGGTTTGGGAAGAGACCTCAGCACAATGTCCATCGATCAGATGTAGGATTTATTTGAAGACAGAGGGTGGAGGATTACCAGGAGCAGGAACATAGAGGTCTTTGCTAACTTCATTAGGGAGCAGTTTGAGACAGTGGTTGAAAGAGATGAGGATATATTTGACTTTGGGAAGGGAATCATGTGAGGAACTCAGGAAGAGAGTGCTGTGGATTCAGGCTCTAGGATATCCCCAAGACAGATCTATCACAGACTCATGCAGAATGTGTCCCCTAATGCATTTTCCAGAGTTTCCCCAAAACACACACATCCTTTAGTTTCTAGAATGCCCAAGATATGCACACCACCTCAAACTTCTATGTTGCCACTATCACCAATTCCAAGAGTAAATCCCTTGGGTAGGTTGAGTGTAGCAGTTAGCTCTGCATAAAGCTTGGACTGAGCAAGAGGACAAGGCCAAAGAGTTAGAGAGGGAAAAGCTAAGTCTGTCTCACTAGGAACAAGAGGATAGATGTCGGGAGAGACAGGAGGAAAGGAGGAATGGGCCCAGGAAGAGAAATTGCAAGAGAGGGAAGTGAAACTGTTAGAAAGGGAGGAGAAGCAAGAGAGTGGGGGGAGAAACAGAAGGTACAAAGGAAAGAGAGCTGGAGAGGGAATGAATAGCCCTTGTGAGAGCATAACCTAGGATGAGAAAAATGACAACTGCCCCTGGGATAAGTGACCCTGCATCCATTTCAGGCTAGGTTGTGGTCAAGGTTCCAAGAGATCTGGTGCATGTGTATATGGAAATTCAGAACATCTTGGAATGATTTATGTTCTTTGAGGTCACTTGTACGGTGCAGCTCTTAAATGAGGCGTCTATACAGCTGCCTTAATGGGTGCATGCCAGTGGAAATGGTAGACATCACTGGAAGGATGTCTGTGACAGACAAGATGGTCTATGAGCGAATGAAGGAGTTTGTGATTAGAAGGTTTGGGATGAAGTCAGCTTAGTCCCTTCAGAGGTTCCAGGACTGCAAGAGAGCAGATGGTGTTCCATTTGAGACCTGGATTCATGAAGTATTGCAAGATTGGAATGAGTGGGTGAGAGAGATGAAGGCCAAGAACATTAATTCTCTTAACCATTTGATGGTGACAGATCGACTTAAGGAGGAGGTCTCTACCCCACTTAGACAATACCTGTCTGATCTGACAGAGAGAGAACAAGAGAAGCTTGCAGTGTTGCCTGAGAAGTGGTTAGCTAACAAGGTTTACAAGGAGCCAGTTGCACTCAACCTAGTAGGTATGGAGATCTGGGACAGGGACCCATATGTTCCAAAATACATTCATCCTAATGCAATGGGTTTGTGCAGAAAGTTAGTATAAATGGCAGAAAAGTGTCTGCCCTGGGAGACTGGAGTCTTCTGCACTATGATTGAGAGGAAGTACCTTAAGCCTGAGGAGATACTCCCTGGAACCTGAAATGGGCAAGGTGCTGAAGACTATGTAGCTTCAAGAGCTGCAGGGTTTGTTAGCTACTGAGTTACCTACCGGGAAGATTTTCGCATAGTCACAGGAGAGTGCCCTATGCTTGATGGACTTCAGAAGGAAGCCCTGGGACAGGTCACCAAATGAGTGGTTAGGAAACACTATGTTGGCTGGGAGGATGGCCTAGTTTATAGTGAGCCAGTGAATCCTGAGCCAGAAACTTGCAGGAGGCTAGTGGTTCTATTAGTGTACAGGAATTTCCTGTTGTCACTGGCCCACGAAGTGCCCTTGGTAGGACACTTGGGCATTCAAAAGACCCAGGATCAGTTGAACTCTCTTTTCTACTGGCCAGGGATGTGCAGAGATACAAAGAGATTCTCTAGAACCTGTCCTGCTTTCCAGATGAGGTAGGACAAAGACCACGGCAGTGCCTTTACCAGTTGTAGGTGTTCCATTTGAGTGGGTGGGAATAAACATAGTTGGTCCATTTGATCACCCTCACAGTCTGGCAACAAGTATTTCTTGGTTGTGGTGGATCATTCCACCAGGTACCCGGTAGCTGTACCTATGAGGAACATGACTGCACAGGTGGTAGGGAGAGTTCTCCTAGGGATGTTTTCTGTGGTTTCATTTACAAGAACGTTAATTTCTGACCGGGAACTAATTTTATCTCCCCTTACATGAGAGAGGCTGGAGTAAGCTGGTGTGGCAAACCATTTCTCCAGAACATACCACCCACAAACCAATGGTTTGCTAGAGCAGTTAACAAAAACTGAAAAGCATGATGAGAACTCTGCCAGAGAACCTCGGGAAGAAGTGGGATCTTCTCCTACCCTGTCTCTTGTTTTCCTATTGAGAGATACCGCAGAGAGGGTAGGGTCCGGTCCGTTTGAGCCTCTGTATGGACAACGGTTGCGGGTGTCCATACCCAAAAGAGTGGAGAAGGAATGTCAGATTCTCCACAGAAGGATGTAGTGGACTATGTGATTGACCTCAGGAATTTGATACCGCAATACAGCAGTCAGGTAAAATAAAACCTTCAGGCTTGCCAAGTGCTGAAGAAGGAGTGGTAGGACTAGAAAGCTACACTGACTAGTATCAGGAAGGTCAGGAGGTGTTGGTGTTAAAGTCAATTTGTTCCAGAGCCTTTGGAGGACAAATGGTGTGAGCCATATAAGATAGTTCAGATGGGTCCTGAGTTTAACTACATGGTGCACATAGGGTCCACAGGGAACCGAAGAGGGTGTTTCATGTGAACAGGCAGAAGCCTTACCTCCAGAGAAATTAAAAAAAAAATGTCTTGGCTATGGTAGAGGAAGTTGAGGAAGACAGTGAGCCTTTTCCTGACTTACTACACAGTGACATGATTGATGACAATGTAGAAGGGTTCAGCTAGCCCCTGAGCAGTAAAAAGAGTGTAGAGAGGTGTTGGGACGGATTGCCAACTTCTTACTGGATTCAGAGTTGACATCTGTCTGTGTGCATGGCATAGATACAGTAAACAGTCTGTCAATAAAGAGCAGGAGTACAGAATGTCTGCCTGGGTTCCGAAATGCATTAAGGCAGAAGTTCCCAAACTGTTGGATGTGGGGATCATTGAGAGATCTTATAGTCTGTGCTGTAGTCCTGTGGTGCTAGTACAAAAGCAAGTCAGGGCCTTTTTAAGACTAACCACGTATTACGGGAACTTTGTGGTGAACTATGAAAGTATAGCTGCCCCATTGACTGTTTTGGCCTCCAAGTGGCAGCCCAGGAAAGTGATATGGACCAAGGAGTGTCAAAAGGCATTTGAGGAACTGAAAAAGGCACTTTGCACTGGACCTATTCTGAAGGCAGCTAGCTATAGTCAGCATTAATTGTACAGACAGATGCTACTGACGAAGGAGTTGGAGCTGTGTTAGCTCAACTGTATGACAAGGTTAGAGAGTGTCCGGCAGCATTTGTTAGTAGGGGGTTACTACCCGTATTTGTTTGGCACTAGGTTTATGGAACAAACTGGTCATAAGCCAGCGAAGTAGTTGATGGCTATGAAGGGAGAGAATTCAAAGTTGTGAGGCGGTCTGTTTCTATGCATGGGCTACATTTTGTGGTGGATCACAGAGCCTGATGGAGCCACAGGAACACTGATGGGCTTTCCCGTCAGTTTCCTGAGCTGACCGCCTAACCACTCCAGGTTAGGAGTTTGTTCAGCGTAGTCTGATCTGGGAAGAGCAGCTGTTGGGATGGACAAGCCTCGCCTACGGTGACCGACGTGCACCCCTGCCTTCAGTGCCCCAGCTGCAACAATGCCTGGATCCCTAGTGCTGATTCTTTTTGTCATGGGCGACCATGGATCATGCATTTGTGCCATGACATAGGCCTGTATCATAGATTGTGATCTTGTTGGACCTAAGGGGGCGCCCAAAGTACTACCCTCACAGTGGTTAAAGGATACGCTTTTGCCATGAGTTAAACAGCACAAGTGTGGTGGTGACAGCATACTGTGTTGTTATCAGAAGTAAAGGGTTTTTTACCTGTGTCACTGGAGTGAGGTCTACACACTCACTCACATACAGTTCTGCTGCTGTGTGCTTCATAAACCCTTGGCCTACATCAAGTTAGTATGTAGCACTGTGCAGCGAGTGTGTTGTATGCATGTGCATATGCATGCAACACATATGCATACACATATGCATGTGTATGTGTGCCCGAAAGTGGTACAATTCATGGAAGGCTCTGGGTTTCATTTTGGGAGACCCAGGGCTGACTGGAGGAGCATGAGGAGATGGAGTAATTCCTGCTGACACAGATTTGTAGATTGCTGCATTCCTGTGTGCTGGGTGGCACACACACTGGAGGAAAAGCAGACAGTCTGTTTAGTACACTTCAAAGGATGCTCTTTGATTCAGAGAGAGGTCACTGGAAAGAGGCCTGGGCACTTCTCAAGAAAGAGATGGGGCTGAGCAGAGAATCATAAAGTGTAGGGCTGGAGACCCTGTAGTAACCTTTTGATGCTTATATAACTGTGGATGACATCGAGGTGTGACCCTCTAGTCACTACCATGGCCGGTGTTGTGTGACTATAAGACTTTGAGTCAATTCTACTACGATGGACTGCTTTCTGGAGGAAGGGCAGAGTACTTTAAAAGGAAGTAGACCACCAACACAAACTTCAAAGACTAATTTATTATTCGCTGATGCGCACAGCTTTTCAAAGGTTTCTGGTGGTTACGTGGTGATTGTGCATAACTCGCTGATGCACACAGCTTATTCTTCTATCACTGATTTACTGAATATCTTCTGCAATTTTCCAACACGCTGACACGCACAGCCAGCCTACTCACCATTGATGCATACTGTGGTACCTGTATTTTATTTTTTAACACTTTATGTTGCAGTATATGCATCTGCTTAAAACTTAATAGCTCTAAAAGCTGCCAACTTTCTCGCTGACACGCACAGCTCACTAATATCATTACAACTTGCCTAATTTCTTGCAACAGTTTTTGTTTTTCCTTATAGGTGCACTGCTAAAGCTTTACTCACTGATGTGCACAGCTTGATGTATTTTTCAGCAAAGGAGTGCTATTTGTTGTTACTTTACTTACTTTTATATTTATTTGCTAATACACATCACCATGCAAAACATCACTGCCCCTCCCTTCTTCTTAACTACCCCTGATGATCCTCCTCTTTCATGGCTTAAATGGAAAAAGGTATTCACTCATTATGATCGTGTTTGTGGTACTTCGTTAAGTGCAGAGAGACGCACTTCCTTGTTATTACATTGCTTGGGATCTGAAGGACAAGAAATCTTTGAACATCTCTCAGATCTGTCTAATGATGATGCTGCCTCACTAAATGAATATGAAATATGCATAAAAAAACTAGATTTACACTATCTTCCTAAAGTAAGCACTGTCCTTGAGCATTATCATTTCGGAAGAAGAATGCAAAGACATGATGAATCTGTTGAACAATTTATAACTGTTTTATGCAAATTAGCTTCCACCTGGAATTTTGGTTCAACTTTGGAGGAGCGCTTAAGGGATCAATTCATGTTAGCATGCAGACTAGATAAAGCAAGGGATGCCTTGTGGCAAAAGGATTTTCCTTCTCTTCAAGAAGTTCTCACCATAGCCAAAACTCGTGAGCATTCCAAGGCTTGTATTGATGTCATCCGTAAGGAATCCTCAAGTGACAAGAAGGAAAACACTGATGTTAAAGTAGTTGGAGACAATGCTACTAAATCTAAAATATTCCCCACCCAAAAGGTACTCATCCCAAAAAACTTTCAAGGAAAGTGTTTCAGGTGTGGTAACCCTGGTCACTTGGCTAATTTTAAAGGATGTCCGGGATGGAAAGTTGTTTGTAAAGCATGTGGGAGAAAGGGGCATGTCTCCAAATGCTGTCGAACAAACAAAGAATATAAAAAAGTCAGTGAAGTTGACTTTTATGAGAAAGATCTGGAAGAAATTGAGATACTCCAAGTGGCATGTGAGAAGCAAGCGATGGTCCTCAAGACCTTGTTTTGGTCAACGATGCTCCAGTTAGGATGCTTTTTGACTCTGGAGCCAAGATCACACTGGTTCCCAAGAACTTTTATGAGTGCAATCTTTTGGGCAAGGTTACTCTTTTAAAACCAGACATTAGGCCGAAGGGATATGGTGGAGTTACTATACAATTACTTGGTTATTTTTGGGGTACAATTGACTTCAGGGTAAGGGTTATTCCTGGGAAGGTTGATGGAGCAAGGTTTCGTGGAAAAGAGACTTGCTCGGATGCAATCCACTTGTTTAACTTACTAACGAATCATGTTTCGTGAATAACAAATACGCACCACATGAACACGCGGGTTAATGAAGCTTGCGTATGTGTGTACTAATGTGGATAACAATGAAGACGGACTAATACCGCTTTAAACAGGAATGTATGATACATTAATGCTTGGAGGGAAATTCTGGTGCATGAGCAGAAGACACTAAAATGGAGTCTTGAAGACTCGCATGCATGGAATCTGCTTCCGTGAAATGAAAACAAGCTATTTTACTAATGCTAATGCCGGAAAAGTATTAATAAGTAAGAGGGAATAGAGTAGAGGTGGGTGGTATACAGTGCAACCACTTTATTTGTGAAATTAATATTTGTCTTTCTGACTTTATCACTAGTGCGTATTTGGGCATCTCTTGCATAACTGGATTGAATGGAGTGACGCGAAGTCCGCGCATGCCCATTGAGTGAAGCCATGAATGCCATGACTGAGCATTTGAAAGGGAGCCAAGATTGAGTGTTACACCATGGGAACGGATGGTGAAGAGTTCAACGATGAAGACTCTTAATCAAAATGTTATTATATTGTTTCAAAGTGAAATGTGAATGCGCATAGAAATCAGATTTGTGAATAAAAATTAAGGGGATGGGTTTGCGAACAATAGCTGAACTGATTTTAATGATATGTAAGCATGGTGTGATGGAGCATCCCCCCTTGCCTGACCAATGATATTTCGTATTTTTACAATATTGAAACTTTAGTGGGTGGTACATGAAGAACGAAAGGTATAATTAAGATAGCTTTAGTTAGTTAGTTAGTTAGACGAAGAAGACACAGATGTTGGGAGTCGTGGATGCTGTTGCTGGGAGAGATGCTGTGAGATGCTGATGAAGAGCCGAATGCAAAACTTTCTATCCTAATTTAATTGGGTTAGCTCAGAAGATCGCGGAAGAATCTCGAGGAGGAAGAGAGTGTCAGAGAGGGTTGCAGCGTAACCGTCGGTATTCCAGAGAGGTCAACTATCCTGTCCTGATTCCAGTCCTGAAGTCTTTGTCTCCTGACCTATCCCGGGGGACCCTTACCAGCCTTTTGGCCAGGGGGTTGGTCTTTCACACCATCCTTGGTAAATATAATTTCTTGTTATTTGCAAATGTTCTTTTCTCTCTCTCTGTCCTCTCTCTTTCTGAGCATTGATTATGGTATGAGTCCGAAGTATACGCTTGGTGTTTAATGAATTGAATTTTCTCTCCTATGAATAATGGTGTCTGCACTGTATTTTGGAATGGTTCACATACATTTATTTTAGACAAAGATTTAAAAACTTCCTGAGTCTGTGGTAATTTACTTTAAATGAATAAGTTAGAGTTAGAGTTAATTATCACCATCAACTATTTCATCTAATGGTCCATTAACTAGAGGAAATAACTTTTTGATCAGTGAAAGGTTAGTTAGGAGTATGAAATAACTAATCCTAAACATTGTGAAAATTACAAGCTTGACCCCAGTGGTTTACGCACTGTGAGTTTATGGGCCCAGGTGAGTATATGGTAGTAGAGTATCTGTTGTTGGTGAACTGCTGGATCAGTTTTCTGGTACAGAGTTATGGTTATTATTGACTAGTTTGATGATAAATATTGTTATTGATTATTGATTTATGTTTAACATAAGAGTTAGTGTCTTGTTTTATGTTGTCTAGAAGCACAGGTACAGAGGTTGCCTGGGCATCCCGGGAATGGAATAACGGGTGGTGATAGAAGCCACACTGCAGGAGGTTACTCATCTGTTGTCATAACACTGAGAAGCTACGGAGGGCTGGCAGTGTTGTATTAGGGACGATATTGTGTAAAAGAAAAGTGCAAATGATAGCAAAAGGGGTTCGCTGGTGAAACTTCGGTCTCATTTCCCAATACGGGTGACACTGAAGAAGTAACAGGTTCTCCTAAGCTTGAATGAAGGATAAACAGGGGTTTTACTTGAAGTGAAAGAATTCTGGAATAAATTGTAATCTATCCTGGTTTAGTGGAACAGACAGATTAGCGAATGCTTTTATGTTGTTACTAACAAAGTTTATTTTGAGAAACGTTAAAGAAATAAGTTTTTGTATTACCTTGTAAAGGGAGGGTCAGTCGCAGGAGTTGAACTGACGTCACAAAGAGCCGCGTTGGGATTGGTTGGAACAGTGGGTGTGAGAAAGAAGCAGATTGTAAAGGGAGGGTCAGTAGTGAGGAGCAATACTGACGTCACAAAAGGCTGGCATTGGTCAGACCACGAGTGCGAGCCTGAGTCTGATTGGTTGATAGATAGAAGCTGCGCTAGGATTGGTGGGAAAATAATTGTATGTTGAGCCCTGATTTGACTGTGGGTGTGAGCCGTGCTGACATAGAACGGGACGTAGGTAATAGAGTTCGAAGGTATACGGAAGACTCTTTCCTATAATGTCGATCTGAAATGTTTGGAGGGCGAAAGAAAATGACGTTAATGAAGAAAATAAAAAGTTTCTTCAAGAAAGACAAACCTGGAAGGTATGAAGGCAATGTTCAGTTGTGACTGCCAGGTGAGCATCTCTTTGGTATTTTTTGGAATTTTCCCGAACTATGAGTTGCTACCCTGGGATATAAGTAAATTGTCTTTATATCTGGTTCTGCTGGCGCGTAGAGAAATTTGCAAATCCTGGCTTAAGAAAACTTCTCCGACTTTTCTAGACTGGGTAAACGCCATCAAATATACAATAAAATTAGATAGAGCCATCTGGAAAAGGAAGAAAGATTTCTGGCTGCCATGTATGGGCTGGCTTGATGAGCTGTGAATACAGAGATCCATCTGTCCTATGATTTCGCCTTTGCACAGACGCATTACCTCTTGGATCAGTTTCAAGGGTCATCCAGTGAGAAAAACTGAACTGACTATTTAGGAGAGGCTCAGTGCAAAGTGCGTCCATTAAGACCAGATCAACACTTGTTAACTGCTGGCGCTATACTACGCAAGGGTGGCCGCAGAAAGAAGAAAGCTGATCTTGGATATATATAACGGCGTATGAGGACTAAAAAAAAAAAAAAAAGAAGAAAGACAAACCTGTAATGACTAGAGAGGGAATTCCTATTCCGCCACCTAAGACACCTGCTTCATTTATGATGATGGAGAAATTATATCACACATGTGTATGGTTGGAGAATTGGGTGGACTATACGAAAGGTGATGGTGTTTTGGTTTTTCGGGATCATGGTACTTTTAATCTAAAGATACTACAGCATTTGAGAGATAGGATGAATATGTTAGAACCAAGTCCTAGAATGACACAGTATGAAGCTTTGGAAGAATGGGAGATTGAGGCATTTAATCGTGAAAAATTCAGAAGTGGTCGGAGATTTAGAGGATTTTTGCCTAGATAAGCGTATGAGTAGAGTGGAGATCAAATGAAGCGTTGGAGAAGAGGTGTAGTGACAGAGGGTTTATATCAAGTATTAATGGCTGAAGAACAGTCAGGGAGCAAGTGTAAGGAGAAAAAGAAACACACGAATACGACAGGATATGGTGAATCAGATGATGAATTGTTGGAGGATATTTTAACCAAGAACCCTCCACCGTACCAAGAAGAACCTAGTAGGGTTACCCCAAGGGCACCGATGATAGGTACGCCTTTAATCCCACAAATTTTACATGATACGTCAGCCAATAGGGTGTTGCAAGATAATGAGAAAGAAGCCTTAAATAAAACTAGGGAAGACTTAGTTCAGAAAATAAGCCAATTAAATTTAAATGCTGAAGCCTTGACAGTACCCGTGACTATTGGCCCTGTTATCCCATTATATGGAGATAAGAAAGTTTGCCCGAAACCTCAAGTTGTGACAATTCCTATGAGTAATCCCAGAAAAGAAGTAGTGATGTCCGATGATCAGGCCAGTGAGATTGATTCAGTCATTTCATTAATGGATCTCCCAATTATGGAACCTTTAGCAGAAACCCCAAAGAGAGTTACACCCAAGATTTTGAAAGAAAAAGAGTCTATGATCACTACACGAACAGGAAGTTCAACAACAGTTACTCCTGAAGATTTAGAGAGATGGGCACAAGGAATAGAAAAACAAAGCTCACAATCAAGGATTCTAGATATCAGCAGATTGAAAGTAGATTTGGAAGAAATGATAGCTGGTAATGTGATTACAGAAAGATTGAACATCTACGATGATGAGGAGTTGCTATTTTTATGCAAGAGAATAACCAAAAGAGCAAAAGTATTTCATGAGAAATTGACAGAAGTAGCCTCAGAGATTGGAATGGACATAGGGAAATCAAAATGATTGTAAAAACCATATTGAGTGGAGTTTACTGAAAAGGATTTAGAGAGTATGAATGCTTCTGGTAAAAGAATACAGATAAAAGAGTTGATGAATATTTTGCGAAAGTGGCGAGACATTGACAAATGGAGGATTAGGTAGACAAAAAAGAAAGAGGAAGTACAAGCAAAAGAAATGTCATCTGCATTTCCAGTAAGAGAAACAGATACGGTTAAGAGGATATTTCCAATGAGAGAAGTTCCTGGTGGTGGATATGTTCATGTTCCTTGGAGTAGATAGGATATTTTGTTGTTTACAAATGATTTCCCTAGGTTGAGAGAAACACCAGTTGAATGGTACAAACAGGTGGAAAGATTTGTGAAAGTTTCAAAGGTTTTGTTGAAGGATTTAGATGGTTTGTTAGATATTGTGGTACCAGCTGACTTATGGACAGAATTACAGTTGATTGGCCAAATGAGGAATATCGGAGGGATTCCAAAACAGGAGCACCATCAGAGGAGTTTATGAAAAGGTATCACCAAGTAATTACTTTCTTGAAAGGGAAAATCCCTCCCAAAGAGACTGATTGGGTTAAGATAGATAGAACAACTCAGGAGCCAAAAGAGTCCATACATGCGTACTATGAAAGGTTGTTACAAGTGTTCAAGCAGTATAGTGGATTTGAGAATATTGGCGATAAGGATATGGGACATTTTGTATATCGGTTTGTGTATGGTCTGAAACCGAAGATTAGTCAGATGATTCAACAGCACATGTTGTGCTAGCAAAGCAAGACAATAGACGAAATATTGAAATATGCAAAGTACTGTGACGACGACATTGAGGCAAAATATAGAAAGCTAAAAAAGAAAATGATGTGGGCACAGGTGAAATTGGCAGAGCAGCAGGAAGCAAAATTAATTTCCCAGACTGATAATGAAATAAAAGATCAGGGTCAAGGTGAACAAATGTCGAGTGGTGGAAAAGGACGAGGACGAATGAATAGAGAGGACACAAGGAAGAAATGTCCTTGTCATGCGTGCAGAAAGCTTGGACATTGGAAGAACGAGTGAAAAAATGTCCAGAATAATAATGGGTCAAATCAAAATTTAAATCCGCAGATGCAGAATGAAGTGGTTGTGAAACAGCAACAGCAGCAGCAGGTAGTTACTCCACAGTATCAGGTGCCACAACCTCCTATGCCAAACCATGTGAACATTCAAAAATACAGTGCAAACACCGGATTTCATGGAGAAAGTGGTAAGAATAACCCTGTGGTTTCACAGTATTTTTTGCAGAATAATGACGAATCGGACTATGTGCAATGACGGTGCCTGAGGGGGGAGGAAGAGGAGTGCGTGCTTGGTATATCCTTGCCGGTAGATCAGATAGGTCCATTTATTGATGGGAAAGTGGAAGGTTGTGACATTACTTTTCTATTGGACACTGGTGCTACCCAGTCTACTGTGAGAACAGCAGACATCCCAAACCTACCCCTCTCGGGAGAAACTATCCAAGTTGTAGGAGTGTCAAATAAACAGATTAGAACCCCAGCTACAAAACCAATGGAAGTGCATATTGGAAATTTCAAAGACATGCATCAGTTTGTAGTTTGTGATTCAAGCCCAGTAAAATGAATTGCACAATCTACTGTATACCTGATGGTGTTGCTTTCCAAACACCTGATGAGGACGTAGTTTACAAGATGATATTAGCTAAACAAGGTACAGAAGTAGATGAAATGTTTTCATTTGTAACTGAAACTGAATTACCAGAAGATTTGAGAGACACCGTAAATCCAGAGGTGTGGGATTTGACAGGAAAAGATGTAGGGCTAATGGCGAATGTAGACCCCGTGAAAATAGTGGTAAAAGAAGGTGCAGTTTATCCAAACACCCGACAGTACAAAATGAGTCCAGAACTAAAAGCAGGAGTTGCTCCAGCAATTGATCAAATGATTAAACAAGGAATTTTTAAAGAAATAATGAGTAGTCCTTGTAATTCGCAAATCATGGGACTCAAAAAGCCTAGTGGAAAGTACAAGATAGTGCAGGATTTGCGAAAAATACACAAAATTGTAGTGCCTTGTTGCCCAGTGGTGCCAAATCCAGCAGTGATTCTTTATCAAATACCCTGTAATGCAGGTTGGTATACAGTAATTGATTTGTGTCAGGCATTCTTTTCCATTCCTTTACACCCAGATAGTCAGTATCTTTTCGCCTTCCGGTTTAAAGATCGTGTTTTGGCATGGTGCCAAGTTCCTCAAGGGTACACAGAGAGTCCTTCAATTTTCAATCAAATTGTCTAGAGTCATTAATTATGCCTGGGAAATCAGTTCTGGTTCAGTACATTGATGACCTATTGGTGGCATCAAAGACACAGGAAGATAGTGTCACTGACACAATTGCATTACTGAACCATTTGGCCGAAGGTGGACACAAAGTGTCTCCAGAGAAATTGCAGTTTTGTCAACAAGAAGTTAGATATTTAGGGCATAAAATAGAAAGAGGAGTTAGAAAAATGACACCGGAAAGAATAAAAATAATCGAACAGGTGCAACTACCTCAGACACAGAAAGAGATGAGAATGTTTCTGGGAGTGGTTGGGTATTGTAGGCAGTGGATAAATAGCTTTTCCCTGCTAGCAAAACCATTAATACAACTGACTCAGAAAAGAGCTAAAGATCCAATTGAATGGAATGACGAATGTTTGGAAGCATTTGTGAAATTGCGAAATTGTCTGTGTGATGCCCCTGCCTTAGGCATGCCTGATTATTCAAAAGAATTTGCGTTGTTTTGTTGTGAGAGAGAAAATTGCGCACTTTCAGTTTTAACACAGAGACATGGATTGAGCCGAAGTCCAGTGGCGTATTTCTCTGCCACCTTGGATCCAGTGGCTTCAGCCTTACCTGGCTGCTTAAAAGCAGTAGCTGCTACCTGTATGAGTCAGGAGCAAAGTGAGTCAATTGTGATGGGACATCCTGTAAAGGTATATGTTCCACACTCAGTTGAGATTCTTTTGACAAGAACGCGAATACAGCACCTCACTCCTAGTCGGATGACTAAGTATGAAAGAGTGATTTTGGGAGCAGAGAATGTGACAGTGATAAAATGTACAATAATGAATCCTGCCACATTATTGCCAGATCCATGTTGTAAGGAAGTGAAAGATGAGATTGATCATGATTGTTTGGATGTGACTGAATTATGTACTAAGCCCCGTCCAGATATAAAAGAAACTCCCTTCAAGGAATCTGATCATGAATTGTTCGTGGATGGGTTATGTTTGAGAACGGAAGGAGGGCTTAGTGCTGCATATGCTGTATGCAAAAGTTCAGGAGTCATTGAAGTATCCTGTTTACCGGGAGTCAAGTCTGCACAAGTAGCCGAATTGGCAGTGATAACAAAGGCATGCAAAATTGGGAAAAATTGGAGAATAACCACATTTACGGATAGTCAATATGGTTTCGGGGTTGTGCGCGACTTTGGCCAGCTCTGGATGCAGAGGGGATTTCTGACTTCTTCAGTATCTCCTTTCAGAAATAGTAAAAATGTAAAAGATTTGTTGGAAGCATTACAATTGCCAAAAGAAATAGCGGTTGTTAAATGTGCTGCACATCAGTCAGGAAATGACTATGTGGCGGCAGGTAATAGGTACGCAGACCAAATTGCTCAATACTGTGCGAAAAATACAATAGCAATTAACAGAAAAGTGGAAAGAGGTGAAACAAGCTGCCAACTTGTGTTTTCCTCAGTTCCAGAAACATGGGATGAGGTCAGACAGTTGCAGGAAGAGGTTGAGGAAAAGGAAAAGGAAATCTGGATAAAGTCAGTGTTGGACTTGGCCTTTTTTGCTGGGTCATCCCTGAACTTTTTGCCTTCCGCCTGGATTTTGTCTGACCTGTTTCTGTTGGTTTTATGACTCTGGGCACTTTACCACTGCTGATCAGTGTTAAAGTGCATATGCTCTCCCTATTGTAAATTGATGTGTGGATTAGTGATTCCATGATTGGCTGGTTTGGTTTACCTGTCAGACCCTAGTACAGTGCACCAGGAGTGCCCAGGGCTGGTAATCCAAATGTTGCCGGTGGGCTTGCAGCACTGGTTGTGCCACCCACAGAAGCAGCCTGTAAAAGTGTGTCTCAGGTTTGCCATTGCAGAGCCTGTGTGCAGTCTGGTACTACCATGCTGACTGGGCAAGTGCACCCACTTGCCAGTCCCTAAACCTTCCCTTGTCTTCATATCAGACACCCCTTTGGTAGGCACAAGGGCAAGGTGATTTGTAAGTATAATGTAGGACATGCCCTGGTGTGTGTGACATGTCCTAATAGTGAATTATAGCCATTTTCGTTTTTCACTATTGCAAGGCTACCTGTTCCCCATAGGCCAGAATGGGCAATTTGATTATTACATCTTATAATCCTAACTGACTCAGGAAACATGGTAGAAATTCGAGTTTAGTATGCCTGAACTCAGAATGATAAAATACATATTTTAGTGAAGTTGTTTTTAACGTTCTGTGTTTGAAAATACCACTTTTAGAAAGTAGGTATTTTCTTGTCTAACCATCCAGGCCTGCCTCTGCAGGTTGTATATTCCTTGTCTGGAGTTTGAGTGACAGGGGCTGGGGGATTCCAGGAGGCAGGGTGAGTCAGCACAGGGCTGAATAGAGAGATCTGCATCTAGATGGGTGGGAGGAGTTGCACCTGGGACCTGAATAGGGCTGTGCCTTCCCTCCACAATGCTGGCTCCACCTCCTATAGTGCGTCTGATGTCTCTGCCCTGCACTGTGAAAGGAAAGAAGGAGTCATGTAAACAGAGTGTTCCAGGACTGACCAGAACTGGTTTGGACTAGGCAAAGGCCTCTCTGCCTTCAGAGAACAAAGAGAAACTGGGTATAAATATTGGGACCCAAACCCAAGAACTTTAGATCACTTTGGGAAACAAGAAGAAACCTTTGCTGAGGAGAGGAACCAGAGAGACTGAGGAGAGACTATCCCTAAGCTGAAGTGCTGCTTGGGGGATTGGCCTGCAGTGGCTGCCTGACTGTCAAAGAAAGGAGAAAGGAACTTTGTACTTTATTCAACTTGTGAAGGATCTCCAAGGGCTTGAGAAAAGAGCTTGCCTCCTGCTGAAGTCTCAGGGACAACAGACTTCAACCACCAGCTTCCCAAGAGTTCTTTGGAAGTGCCTGCAGCTGTATTGGGGCCTTCGAAGGGACTGCGTGTCGCAAGGAGCTAGAAGCGTGACTCATGAAGAAGAAGCGTGTCGCTGCAGCAGCCGCTGCCGTCGCATCACTGAACAAGGGTGTTGCCGCTGTAGCTGTCACATCGTATCACATCGTAAGAAACGTCTTGCAATATCAAAGAAGCGTGTCGCCTCCGTAGCCGCTGCCATCACATCACCGAACAAGGGTGTCGCCGCTGTAGCTGTCGCATCGAGCCGAAACATCTCACAACACCGGAGAAGCGTGCCGCCACCGCAGCCGCTGTCGTCGCATCACTGAACAAGGGTGTCGCCGCTGCAGCTGTCGCATCGAGCCAAAGCGTCTCGCATCACCGGAGAAGCGTGCCGCCGCTGTCGTCGCATCACTGAATAAGGGTGTCGCCGCTGCAGCTGTCGCATCAAGCCGAAGCCTCTCACATCATCGAAGAAGAGTGTCGCCGCCATAGCCGCTGTCGTCGCATCACTGAACAAGGGTGTCGCCGCTGCAGCTGTCGCATCGAGTCGAGACGTCTCGCATCATTGGAGAAGCGTGTCGCAGGGCCTGTCGCGGGTCAGAAGAATCGTTGAGTCACCGCACAGCCGTCGGGCGTGCACGCATCGTGTTGCATCAAGAAGAAGACGCCATCTTTGTTTCATTGCACCGGATCTTCATCGCATCACGGCATTGCTGGCCACATCGCCACGAAAGCGCAGTACGAAACCGACGCATCACCGTTCCTGCGTGTAAGGAACCAACGCATCACCTTCCCTGCAACACTTTAGTTGTATAGCGTTACGCATCCAAAGGTACATTGACTCAAAGTGTTGCATTTTAACATCTAAAGAGAATTAAGCTAATTCTGCCATTTTAAGTACAGTATTGTGGATTTTGGTCGTTTGTGGTCTTGTGTTAAATCTATATAAAGAATACTTATTTTTGATATAAAACTTGTGTGGTGTCCATCTGTAGTGTTGTCACTTGATTACTGTATGTGTTCACAAATGATTTACACACTGCTTCTGAGATAAGCCTGGCTGCTCGTGCCAAGCCACCAAGGGGGTGAGCAGGGGTTATTATAGGAGTGTACTCCCTTACCCTGACTAGACACAAGGCTACCTATTTGTCAAAGGTACCTACCTCTGCCAACTAGAGACCCCCAAATCTAACATTGGTGGTCAGAGGTGGGATTCTCGACTTGCATTTGTGACTCATGTACAGTGATTAATGAACACTACTAGTGAGTGCAGACCAAAACGCGACCACATACTTTTGGTAGATTTCTTTTTCCTGGGATTTTCTATTTTTGCCAAGTTTAACCATCATGGAGAAAGCAGCATCCATAGCATCTGTTGATTTTGATTGGGAAGAGGAGAAACTGGAATGCTGCAATGTCAGACAGCTGAAGCACTTCTGCAAGAAATGTAAAGTTGTAATTACTGGGCTCACCAAGAGGGATGAGTTCTACAAGGCGCTGAGGGCCTGGGTAGAAGCAAGGAAGACCCCTGAGAATGAGGAAGGGGGTGAGAATGCAGATGTGCGGCTAGAAGGGCCATTGGGTCCAGGGGAAAGAAGAGCACCTTCCCCAGCAGGTAGCAGTGTTTCTAGCAAAGGTCTGTCCCCAAAAGAGCTGGAGGCCAGGGAAATGAGTAGGATGCATGAGATGGAGCTAGCAAAAATGAATGGGCAGTTAGAGAATATGAAATTGGCCCTAGAGGAAAAGAGGATGCAAATGGAACATGAGTTGAGACTGAGGGAGCTTGATTTAGACCTCGAGAGGCTAGAGGCCATGAGTGTCTCAGCCCAGCAACAAGAAATGTGTGTAGCTCAGGGAGTGAGCTTTGCTGAGTTGGAGGTGGAATCCAGCTCAGATGGTGGCAGCAATATTGAGTTATCTAATGCTGAGGGAGTAGTACACACACCCAGAGATGCGGCGCCTGACTTGGAGGGGGTTGATTTATACCAGGAGGTTCAAGGACGTGAGGTAGCCCCAGTGGTGCACAGTGTCCCTGAGATAGATTGGGGAACTGGCCCAAGGGTTCATGGTCCTGGTGGTGGGAGGGACACTCTACTGACTCTAGATGAGAGGTGCAGGGAGAGGGGTTCCCCCATGGTTGAAGTCCTGGTGTGTGAGTGGGAAGACCGCCCAGAAGAGTGTGGGTTGAGTGACAGAGACAGTCAGATACTGTCTTGCCAATCTCAAGAGAGTGGTGTGGAGTACGTGTGCAAGGCACTGGGTGGTGAGGTGAAGGATAGTTTGGTTAATTCCTTTGGGGGGCTCTCTGATCCAATTGTGGGAGAGCATATTGTAAGTCCCTGTTTTCCAGAGCTATGCCAACACCTGTTGGAGAGTGAGTTCTCTGACCCCAGGGAGCTCACATTGGAGGCAGACCTTTTGGTGGATTCCAGAGGGTCTGGAGAGGCATTGGGGAGTGATCCTAAGAAGAGTGGTTCAGGTATCTTCCGACCCAGAGTGGGGGAAGAGGTTCAGTGTAGCCCAGCTAGGTCCCAGTGTAGTGAGAGGGGTGTAGGGACTCACGTCCTGTCTCAGTGGAGAAGAAGTGAGTGTGGGGCTGCATTTCCCCAGGTGCCCGAAACCCAGTCTCAGGGCCTGGATGGTTCTTTAAGGGAACACCGGGCAGGGAGCCTAGGCTGTCCTGATGGGCCGCCCGTTGAGGAGGATCTTCTAGTGTCTAGTGAACTGGGAGTGTCTGTAAGCAGGCCTCCATCAGTTCTGGTGTCTGGCAATGCCACTCCTAAGTGGAGGGTGCAGAAGTCCAGACTGAGGGGTGAGAAGTGGAAAGAGTCCCCAGTGGAAGAACCAGTGGGTCAAGGGCCAGCCAGAAGGGCTGAGTCACGGGTGAATGACCATGGTGACACCACTTCTGTCCTGGGGGATTTTCATGTGCTGTCAGATGGACAGGGGTCGGGAGATCTGCACCAGGCAGACTGTTACACAACACATGAGTTATGTGTCACCCTTGGGGGGGCATATGTGCTCCCAAGGAAGTCCTGGTGCACCGGGCAAGTGTTCAACTGCAGGGGATGGTCCCTGGGTTGAGAAACCAGGTTCAGGTGTTGTCTGACCTGGAGGAAGGGGTACCTGTAATCAGTGTCTTGACCGATGTAGCTTCTGGGGGTACCGCTCCTGATGGGAGGGACAGTACTCTAGAAGGGGGGCAGAGGGAGGGAGTCCTCAGCTCTGACCCCGGTGCAACTGGAGGGTTTAGACCCTAGGTTGGAGGGCCAGGTTCAGGGTCCTGACCTGGAAGCCCAGTTGCAGGATAGAACCCCTGAACTGGTGGGCGAATTGTGCAGTATACCTGCTATAGGCACCCTGACAATTCTGGAAGGGGATACCACTCCAGGGGGAAGGGTACAGAGCCCCAAGGAGAAAGACTGGATGTGGGAGAGGCCACCCCAGTCTCTGGTCCAGCCGCCGGGTACAGGCCTGGGGCTGGTGGGTCAGTGCCAGGATGTCATACCTGACCTGACAGGAGGGAGAATGGACAAAGGGTGCCAAGTACCTGGAATCACTAACCCATACATCAATTTACAATAGGGAGAGCATATGCACTTTAGCACTGATGCCACAGAGGTTTGAGAGCCCTGAGAGGCATAAGGCCTGGGTCTTATCACTGACTATTGTCAGTGGTCACTGTGGCTTGGTGTCTGTCTGTTGCGACACACCTGTGAGCAAGCTAAGGTTAGGAGCTGCACAGGTGGTGTCCACAGGTGAGGAGAAGGGTTCCCCATGGATTAGCTTGGTGGGCCCTGAGAGTATGGACAGAGGGATCCAAATGGTTTCAGACTGGCGTAGAACTGGAATATGCCCCTGCAGTTGCGGGCCAGGTCCAGGTTCTGTCGCTCAAAGCACGGAAGCCCATCAAGGTAGTGATTGGTCTACCCTGCGTTTTGGCTGAAAGGGGAATGTGTTGACTTGGCCCTTTTTGCAGGGTCATCCCTGAACTTTTTGCCTTCCGCCTGGATTTTGTCTGACCTGTTTTTGTTGGTTTTATGACTCTGGGCACTTTACCACTGCTGATCAGTGCTAAAGTGCATATGCTCTCCCTATTGTAAATTGATGTATGGGTTAGTGATTCCATGATTGGCTGGTTTGGTTTACCTGTCAGACTCTAGTACAGTGCACCAGGAGTGCCCAGGGCTGGTAATCCAAATGCTGCTGGTGGGCTTGCAGCACTGGTTGTGCCACCCACAGAAGCAGCCTGTAAAAGTGTGTCTCAGGTCAGCCATTGCAGAGCCTGTGCGCAGTCTGGTACTACCATGCTGACTGGGCAAGTGCACCCACTTGCCAATCCCTAAACCTTTCCTTGTCTTCATATCAGACACCCCTATGGTAGGCCCAAGGGCAGGGTGCATTGTAAGTATAATGTAGGACATGCCCTGGTGTGTGTGGCATGTCCTAATAGTGAATTACAGCCATTTTCGTTTTTCACTATTGCAAGGCTTCCTGTTCCCCATAGGCCAGATGGGCAGTTTGATTATTACATCTTATGATCCTAACTGACTCAGGGAACATGGTAGAAATTTGAGTTTAGTATGCCTGAACTCAGAATGATAAAATACATATTTTAGTGAAGTTGGTTTTAACATTCTGTGTTTGAAAATACCACTTTTAGAAAGTAGGTATTTTCTTGTCTATCCATCCAGGCCTGCCTCTGCTAGGTTGTGTATTCCTTGTCTGGAGTTTGAGTGACAGGGGCTGGGTGATTCCAGGAGGCAGGGTGAGTCAGCACAGGGCTGAATAGAGAGATCTGCATCTAGATGGGTGGGAGGAGTTGCACCTGGGACCTGAATAGGGCTGTGCCTTCCCTCCACAATGCTGGCTCCACCTCCTGTGGTGCGTATGATGTCTCTCCCTGCACTGTGAAAGGAAAGAAGGAGCCTCTCTGCCTTCAGAGAACAAAGAGAAACCAGGTATAAATATTGGGACCCAAACCCAAGAACTTTAGATCACTTTGGGAAACAAGAAGAAACCTTTGCTGAGGAGAGGAATCAGAGAGACTGAGGAGAGGCTATCCCTAAGCTGAAGTGCTGCTTGGGGGATTGGCCTGCAGTGGTTGCCTGTCTGCCAAAGAAAGGAGAAAGGAACTTTGTCTGTACTTTATTCAACTTGTGTAGGATCTCCAAGGGGTTGAGAAAAGAGCTTGCCTCCTGCTGAAGTCTCAGGGACAATAGACATCAACCACCAGCTCCCCAAGAGTTCTTTGGAAGTGCCTGCAGCTGTTTTGGGACCTTCTGAGGGACTGCGTGTCGCAAGGAGCTGGAAGCGCGACTCACGATGAAGAAGCGTGTCGCCACCTCAGCCGCTGCCGTTGCATCACTGAACAAGGGTGTCGTCGCTGTTGCTGTCGCATCATAAGAAACGTCTCGCAACATCGAAGAAGCGTGTCGCCCCCGCAGCCGCTGCCGTCGCATCACTGAACAAGGGCGTCGCCGCTGTAGCTGTTGCATCGAGCCGAAACGTCTCGCATCACTGGAGAAGCGTGCCGCCGCCATAGCCACTGTCGTCGCATCACTGAACAAGGGTGTTGCCGCTGCAGCTGTCTCATCGAGCCGAAGCCTCTCACATCATCGAAGAAGAGTGTCGCCGCCATAGCCACTGTCGTCGCATCACTGAACAAGGGTGTCGCCGCTGCAGCTGTCGCATCGAGTCGAGACGTCTCACATCATCGGAGAAGCGTGTCGCAGGGCCTGTCACGGCTCCAAAGAAACGTTGAGTCGCCGCACGGCCGTCGGGCGTGCACGCATCGTGGTGCATCAAGAAGAAGAAGCCATCTTTTTTTCATTGCACCCGATCTTCATCGCATCACGGCATTGCTGGCCACATCACCGCGGAAGCGCAGTATGAAACCGACGCATCACCGTTCCTGCGTGTAAGGAACCGATGCATCACCTTCCCTGCAACACTTTTGTTGTATAGTGTTACGCATCCAAAGGTACATTGACTCAAAGTATCGCATTTTAAGATCTTAAGAGAACTAAGCTAATTCTGCCATTTTAGGTACAGTATTGTGGATTTTTGTCGTTTGTGGTCTTGTGTTAAATCTATATAAAGAATACTTATTTTTGATATAAAACTTGTGTGGTGTCCATCTGTAGTTTTGTCACTTAATTAATGTATGTGTTCATAAATGCTTTACACACTGCCTCTGAGATAAGCCTGTCTGCTCATGCCAAGCTACCAAGGGGGTGGGCAGGGGTTATTTTAGGAGTGTACCCCCTTACCCTGACTAGACGCAAGGGTCCCTATTTGTCAAAGGTACCTACCTCTGCCAACTAGAGACCCCCAAATCTAACAGTCAGGTTGTACAAAAAGGAAGGAAGAAGATGAAGTGTGGGTGTGCACTTAGATGGCAGACCAGTCATGCCATATTGCTTGCAAATGGTAAGAGTATACCATGGGACAACACATATTGGCAGGGACTCAATGATCAGACTATTCAGACAGAGTTGGTATAATCCAAAGTTTAGGGTAGTTGCAGAGAGCCTTTGCCAAAGATGCTTGATCTGTCAGCAGCAAATCCCAGGCAGAAAGACAGTGGTTAGTTGAGGAAAATTTGGAAAGGCAGAGGGACCATTCACCAGGCTGCAATTAGAGTTCATTGAGTTGCCTCTGTGCAACGTATTGAAGTATGTACTTGTCATAGTGTGTCTGTTCTCGAGATGGGTAGAGGCATACCCCACAAGAAGAAATGACAGTCTCACAGTTGCTAAATTATTGTTGAGGGAATTGATACCTCATTTCGGTTTTCCAGTTACTTTGGAATCAGATAGAGGACCTCATTTCAATAATGAGATAATTTGATTAATCTGTGCTGCATTTGACATTGAACAAAAACTGCACTGTGCTTATTGTCCAGATGCTTCTGGAATAGTTGAACCGCTTAATGGCACGATCAAGTCAAGGTTAGGGAAGGTGTGTACATCCACAATGCTAAAATGGCCAGATGCGTTGCCTCTTGTATTGATGGGTCTCAGAAGCATTCCTGACAGGAAAACAGGCTTGAGCCCTCATGAAGTGCTCAAGGGAAGGGCAATGAGACAAGCATTTATTCCAGGAAATAAATAGATGAATATAACTGATGATCAGGTATTGGACTATTGCAAAGGATTGGCTGAAATGGTGCATTTTGTCTCTCATCAGGTTGGAGAAGACGCAGTTGCACAGCAGCCAACCCAGGCGCATGATTTGAATCCTGGAGACTGGGTGTTAGTGAAGAAACACACAAGAAAATCGTGTCTAGCACTCAGGTGGGATAAACCATGTCAAGTCATACTTGTCACTACCACAGCAGGTTTACCCAATTGGATTCATGCTATCCATACCAGAAGAATTCAGAGCTCAGCTGAAGAACAAGAGCAGCAACTGACCGAATCAGCTGAGACACCAGAAGCTGAAGGTTGTGATGTCAAAGAATCTAACGTGACAGATTCTGAAAGGCAAATAGATGATGAACAACCAAGCACAAGTCAAGAAGGGTGGATACCAGTGATTGGCATACCTGAAACTGATATCGAAACAGGAAGAAGAAATAAATTAGAAAAACAAGAAGGTGGAAAGGAAAAGACAGGGAAAGAAGAACACACTCAGGCAAAAGAGAGCAAAGTTATACAGAAACATGAGCAGGGTCAGATAGAAGAAGAAGAACAAGTTCAACAGATCAAAATAAGACCTGAACAGGACCAGATAGTTGTAACCGGAAAGCTTCAGTATTTTTATTCAAACTTAGATGTAGTATTTTTGGAACTACCTATTAGAAAGAATATGAACCCAGTACTTAGTAGTAAAGATGCACAGTTTATGGGTGAATTTTTCTTAACAATGAGTTCCATAGATATAGCATAAGCACACAAGGATAATCTAACATGCATATTACGCGAAGAAGAAAAAGAGTTTTTGAATTTAGTAGAAGAAAGAAGACAGGATTTAACAAAGAAAGCTGCTGAACAGAAATCTCATGTACCTTCATGGGCTGAGAAAGAGGGAATGTATGCAAAGGGCGAGGCTCATGCTGCAATGTCCCTAGACTTTGTGAAAAGGGGAACATTCTGCCTTCATAGGTTAAAGATAGATTATAATAACATTTTCATTGGTTCCAGTGAATGTGAACACAACTTCCTAATTTTAGGAGGATGGGGACTAAGAGGGGGAACTGATCCTGTATTTCCAGGAGTTTATTATGTGTGTGGAAATAATGCCTATTATAGGTTACCTGCAAGATGGTATGGTAGTTGTTATTTTGGAATAGTTTTTCCAAAGATCTATCATGTGGACAGAATCAATGGAATCAATGAAATATCTAATGGACTAACTGTCAGGTCTGAGCTACTCCATTCTAAGCAGAGACGTTTCTCACCTGTTCCTGGACTGAAGGGGAATTTAGGCTGCAGAAAAGGTCCGTTGATGTGGAGTCAGTTGGTTGCCAGAAGATTTAATTCTGCAGCTCATACACTGTGAAGTAGCCGAAGCGGTAATTCCAACATGGCGGACTAACTCGGTACTGAGTTAGCTTTCTAGTGTTCCGCTCTGTTGTTAGCCTTGCCGGTTATCGTGCTCGCGCACCTGTAGCGCTTCGCACTTCAACCGTCGTTCTACGAGTGAAGCAGCGTTTTCCGGTGCGCTTTACTTTCCTGACAGGAATTACTGAAAGGTTATTTCACGCTCGCATTTCTTGTAATTGTCAATCTTCTTGAAATTCCAGAGGTCAGTAAGCGGTTCCCATTGCCACCGTCGAGGGAGTGCGCAGGTATTTTTCCTTTGACTTGAGAGTGTCTAGGCTTTTGACTCTCTCTCAGTCCGCCTTCTTGTTTACCTTTTTACCTTCAAATAAGCTTGTTTATTTTGAGTCAAGATTTAGTCAGTATTCCTGAAAATTACACTTTCTTTTGACTTCCGAGTGGAAAAACTTCGAACTTGTTTCTTCAGCAAAAAGGAAATAAATACAGTTTTTTCTTTCAATTTGTTAAGAGAAAGCATAGAGACTAACTAATCATTTCAGAGCATTATTTACAACAGTACTAATTGAAGGACTAATTGCGCAGTAATACTTTTACCAGTCAGTACTACACGAAAGGCGCAATAAACTCTCATTATCCAGCCGCACTAATTCATAACTCCCACTAACTTGTTGCCCTCAACCTTCTTGGCTACAAGTAAATAAAAAAATATATATATATTTCTACTTACCATCTCTACCGGCGCTGTTCATCCATCTGCATCGTCTAGAGCGACAAAAAGAAAGAAGAATTGTTAGTGGCACAGAATTGGCAAAGAACAAACATATATTAAGGCAATTTTACTAAGGAGAGAAGCTAGTCCACTGGTAATACAGGTATAAGAGAATTTGAGAATTACATTAAGAATATTAGGATATGTATTTAAAAAAGTAGTGTACAGAGTAATTTTGTGTTTGTAATTACAGGTTCTAGGAGACCAGATTGAGGAAGAGCTCCAAGTGGCACTGCAGTGGCAATCTCTCTGTCTTCCCATTCCCCTTTCCCCCACCCCTCTGCGGGCAGAGTGAAATCTGGTGCGCAGTGGGATTGGGGAGTTGGGAAAATATCATGCTCACAGTTAGTTCAGCCCTTCTGCTCCCGTGGAGGCACAAGTACTGAGTTCTTGACAGATTGAAGTGCCACACAAACATTCCATCACTTGGGCAGAATGGCTGAAGGTATATATGTTAAGGCTTTGGTGTCTGTTTTAGAAGGCATACAGAAGCAGTTGAGTGAAACTAGGGAGGAGGGTAGGAAATCTAGACAGGAAGCTAGTTTCCTTTGACAAAGTGTTGAGGAGTTATCAGCCAGTACCAGTTCAAGCACTATAGAACAAAAATCGCAGCCTTTCTCCCCTTCTCCCTTGGCCGCAGAGTTAACTACCCAAGTGATCCATGTCATCTCCTCTACAATTCCATTGGCCCCACCCGAGAGGTTTCATGGGGACCCACACAAAGCACAGATTTTCTTCACGCAGTGTTCTTTACATTTCTTGTGTAGACCTATAATCTTCAAAGAAGACCAATCCAAGGTAGCTTTCATACTGTCTTACCTGAGTGGAGATGCTGCTGCGTGGTCCATGCCATTAGTGAACAACAATGATCCCATTCTTTATAATGTGGAGGAGTTTAAGTTGGAGTTAATGCGCATTTTTGATCGAAGAGCCATTTCGCAAACTACTGATAATTAACTGTTAGCTCTGAAACAGGGAAATCGCGAATTGGTAGCCTACTTGGCGCACTTTAACAAGTTGATAGAGGAACTAATTGGCCGGAGGCGAAGAGAGCTGCCATATATTACAGAGGGCTGAAAGATGAGTTGGAGGATGATTTAGCTCAAATTCCCAAGAGACCCACAGAGTTGTCTGAATTAATTGATCTGGTTCTTCAAATCGATCAGCGACAATTTGAGAGAAGAAGTGAGCGTCAGAAGGAAACAAGACATCTACCACCCGCTTTGATCGGTTTAAGACTGAAGCACCTAAGTCAAGTAAATTGGGGTCTGGAGAGGAGCCTATGCAGATTGGTTCGGTACGGGGTCCGTTAACCAAAGAAGAGAGAGAGAAGAGAAGAAGTGGCAAATTGTGTATGTACTGTGGAAGCAAAGGTCATTTTGTCAAGGAATGTCCTAAGAGGCCCAAAAACAATTCATGGGTAAAAGACAGGCCCCACCAGTAGATGGAGTGGCTCTGGTGGGCGCTGCTGAGGAGACAACTCCAAATGCTCAGTTTTTAGCGAATACGTTGCAGTCTGCCACACCTCACTTAATAATTTCCAGTCTGATTAGATTTCGAGACATTGAGGTGGACGAGGTATCGGTCATGGTGGACTCTGGGGCCACCGGAAATTTTTGTGACATCAAATTCGCAAGGGCCCTAGGAATTCATTTTGTCAAGAAAGAGAAGTCGGAGCCAGTTCATGCGGTGGATGGTACAAACTTATCCTCAGGCCCAATCAGCCATGACACTGAAGAGATCACCCTGATCGGACCTGTAAAACATCAGAGCATCTTAAGGTTTAGCCTCATAGATGCCCCTCAAGTTCAATTGATTCTGGGTCTGCCATGGTTGACTGAACACAATCCGAAGATAGATTGGGCAAAAAGAACCGTAAAATTGGATTCTGAGTATTGTCAGAAACATTGCTTCAACTCTCGAGTCACAGTTTCACAGCAGTCTCCATCAGTTCTTCTGGCAGATCAGGCATTGATGATTTGTGCCGTTGAGATACAGTGCATACCAGAGGAATACCAAGATTTGACAGCCGTCTTTGATGAGAAGGAGGACGAGAAACTACCCCCGCACCGGGAATATTATTGCAAGATCGAACTAGAACCTGGGGCGTCTTTGCCATGCAGTCACATCTATGCATTATCTGAGGTGGAAAACAAACATTTAAAGGATTACCTGGACCGATATTTAGCCAATGGGTTCATTCAACCTTCACAGTCTCCAGTCTCCTCTCCGTTGTTCTTTATTCCTAAGAAGGATGGAAAATTGTGAACCTGCATAGACTATTGGGCCCTGAACCAAGTCACAAAAAAGAATCAATACCCCATACCCTTAATCTTGGAACTTTTGGACCAGGTCAAAGAAGCCAATATCTACACAAAGTTGGATCTAAGGGGGGCCTATCATCTAGTTTGCATGGCTGAAGGTGATAAGTGGAAGACTGCATTTGAAACTCGATATGGTCTATTCGAATACCACGTCATGCCATTTGGCCGGTGTAATGCACCCGCCGCTTTTCAGAATTTTGTTAACGACATTCTACGCGTGTTTCTGGATCGTTTTGCCGTCGTTTACATCGATGACATCCTTATATTCGCCGCTAATTTGGAGGAACATGTTCGGCATGTTCAAGAATTCCTGGAACGATTATTGGAGAATCAATTGTTTGTAAAATTGGAGACGTGTGTTTTTCATACCTGGCGAGTGAAGTTCTTGGGTTTCATTCTCTCCTCCGATGGTGTATCGATGGATGATTCTAAAGTAAGAGCGATTAAAGATTGGCCAGCTCCTCGTACAGTCAAGGAAATACAAAGTTTTCAGGGCTTTGCAAATTTTTACAGGCGATTCATTCCAAACTTCTCTGAGAAGGTTAGTCTAATCACTCGTTTGCTCAAAAAGACGGAAACGTTTCTCTGGAATGATAAAACGGAGAATGCTTTCCAGTTACTGAAGAAAACTTTCATCACAGCACCGGTATTGGCTAATCTGAATCCAGAGGAGCCTTTCTATGTTGAAGCGGATGCTTCCAACTTGGCCATCAGTGGAATCCTCTCTCAAAGGCATAAGGAGACTGGCCAGCTGCATCCAGTGGCGTATCGCTCTCGTAAGCTAACTGCTGCTGAAATCAATTACTCCATAGCGGCCAAACAATTGTTAGCTGTCAAGGATGCGTTCCAAGAATGGAGACACTATTTTTTGGGTGCGAAACATGAGATCACAGTCTTTACAGATCATCGAAATTTACAATTCCTCAAATCAGCAAGAACACTCACCCCACGACAACTTAGGTGTTGTCTCTTTTTTGCAGACTATGACTTTGTCCTGACCTATAAGCTTGGTTCAGTAAATGGGAAGGCTGATGCTCTATCCCGTTTGCATACTGGAGAAGAAAAAGAAATTCCACAAGAAGGTCATATTATCCCAGAGGAAAAGATTGTAGGAACTATTTTGTACCCGGAGCCTGAAAGACAAGATAAGAGCTAGTATACCACAAGCAGGAATTCAGAGTTGGATTTTGGAAGGTCCCGGGAGAGAAATCAAGGAAGGAAAGCCTTACTTCCAAGGGAAGCTGTATGTACCAGACAACAATTTGCAGAACGAAGTCATCCAATTGTTTCATGACAATCCACTAGCAGGTCACGGGGAGTGAAGAAGACCTTGGAACTTTTGAAACAATCATTTTGGTGGCCAGGCATGGAATCTCAGGTGAGGCAATATGTTGCATCTTGCGAACTGTGTGTGAAGGGGAAGGAGACGGAAAGAGTGATTCAGGATTTAGAGCAATACCTGCAACTGTATCTCATGGATCAGGAGGGAGATTGGCCCGCTTTGCTCTGGACAGCAGAATTTGCCTATAATAATTCTGTACACTCTTCCACAGGTTTTTGTCCCTTCTTTTTGAATTCTGGCAGGCACCCAAACATGTTAATAGATAAGACTGAGAGTGAGGTACGAGCAGTGGAGGAAGTTATGCAGGAGTTACAAAAGACCTATCAAGTTGCTACCAAAAATTTAGTAAGAGCAAAAAATTCACACAAAGAGCAGGCAGACAAGAGTAGAAGGGAAAGTCCAGTTTTTAAGCCTGGAGATCAGGTTTGGATCTCCACTCGAAACATGCGGTTAAAGGAAAACAGGAAGTTTCAACCCAGATTTGTAGGCCCTTATGTTGTAAAAAGAATAGTAAATCCAGTTTGTGTAAAGGTCAAACTTCCCAAAAGATTGAAATTACACCCATTTTTCATGTCTCTCTGGTCAAAAGAAATCCCCCTAATTTAAGGCAGGTTTTACCTCCAGCACCAGTTCTAGTGAACTCAGAAGAAGTGTTTGAGGTGAAAAGAATAATTGATTCCAAAATTAGAATGGGAAGGTTGTTTTACTTGATTGACTGGAAGGGTTTTGGCCCAGGGGAGAGGTCCTGGGAACCTAGTTCTGAAGTTCATGCCCCTAGGTTGGTTAGGGAATTCCATAAGACTCATCCACTGAAGCCTAAAGAAGGAGGAGGAGGGTTCTTGGTGGGGGGTACTGCAAGGTCTGAGCTACTCCATTCTAAGTAGAGACGTTTCTCACCTGTTCCTGGACTGAAGGGGAATTTAGGCTGCAGACAAGGTCCGTTGATGTGGAGTCAGTTGGTTGCCAGAAGATTTCATTCTGCAGTTCATAGACTGTGAAGTAGCTGCAGCGGTAATTCCAACATGGTGGACTAACTCGGTACTGAGTTAGAGTTCTAGTGTTCCGCTCTGTTGTTAGCCTTGCCGGTTATCGTGCTCGCGTACCTGTAGCACTTCACACTTCAACCATCGTTCTACGAGTGAAGCAGCGTTTTCTGGTGAGCTTCACTTTCCTGACAGGAATTACTGCGAGGTTTATTCCTGCTCGCATTTCTTGTAATTGCCAATCTTCTTGCAATTCCAGAGGTCAGTAAGAGTTTACCATTGCCGCCGTCGAGGGAGTAAGCAGGTATTTTTCCTTTGACTTGACAGTGTCTAGGCTTTTGACTCTCTCTCTCAGTCCGCCTTCTTGTTTACCTTTTTACCTTTAAGTAAGCTCGTTTATTTTGAGTCAGGATTTAGTCAGTATTCCTGAAAATTACACTTTCTTTGGAATTCCGAGTGGAAAAACTTCAAACTTGGTTCTTCAGCAAAAAGCAAATAAATAAAGTTTTTTCTTTCAATTCGTTAAGAGAAAGCATAGAGACTAACTAATCATTTCAGAGCATTATTTACAACAGTACTAATTGAAGGACTAATTGCGCTGTAATACTTTTACCAGTCAGCACACCATGAAAGGCGCAATAGACTCTCATTATCCTGCCGCACTAATTCATAACTCTCACTAACTTGTTGCGCTCAACCTTCATGACTACCAGTAAATTAAAAAAATATATATATTTCTACTTACCATCTCTACCGGCACTGTTCATCCATCTGCATCGTCTAGAGCGACAAAAAGAAAGAAGAATTGTTAGTGGCACAGAATTGGCAAAGAACAAACATATATTAATGCAATTTTACTACGGAGAGAAGCTAGTCCACTGGTAATACAGGTATAAGAGAATTTGAGAAATACATTAAGAATTTTAGGATATGTATTTGCAAAAGTAGTGTACAGAGTAATTTTGTGTTTTTAATTACAGGTGCTAGGAGACCAGATTGAGGAAGAGCTCCAAGTGGCACCGCAGTGGCAGTCTCTCTGTCTTCCCATTCCCCTTTTCCCCTCCCCTCTGCGGGCAGAGTGAAGTCTGGTGCGCAGTGTGATTGGGGAGTTGGGAAAATATCATCCTCACAGGTTAGTTCAGCCCTTTTGCTCCCGTGGAGGCACAAGTTCAGGTACTGAGTTCTCGACACTAGAGCTAGTTTTTCTGAAATTGTCGGTGATATATTTAGTGCATTGATACCCTCAGTTGGAGTCATTCTAAATTCACACAAAATTTGCAAATTGTCAACAATAGTTGATCATCTTTCTACAGATACGGCTGGAGGTTTCTTGATGATTAATACAGGAATGGTTGCGATAAGGTCTATGGTTTTACAAAATCGTCTTGCTCTTGATATCTTATTGGCAAAAGAGGGCGGTGTGAGGGGCGTGAGAGCTTTAACAACGCAGTACCTCGACATCTTGAATGCCCCGGGCCAAACATGTTGAAATCCCTGCGACTCCTCCAGGACTACAATCCAACGCCACGGAGGATAACCCCGCCCCCTTCTCATGTGTCCCAACAGGAGCCAATCTCAAGGCTGGAGTCAGCGGAAGGGTACGGAAACGACCCCGGAACTAAAAACCCGAGGCCGGTAAAGGGAACCCGAAAACGGACAGACGGCGGTGCGTCTGCAGAGAGCAAGAAAATCGAGCAGGACAACCCGGGAGAGGTGACGGCAAAGAGCGCGAGCTCAGCAGAGGAAGCGGACGACCCAGGAGAGGAGACAGAGAAAAGCGTGAGCCCAGCAGAGGAAGCAGACGACCCAGGAGAGGACGAAGAGTGGAGCGAGGACTGGTGGAGCCCACCGGAGAATGCTGGAGATGGCCGCCACTCTGGAGAGTTGCGGCGGAGCCGGTGAGTCCCCCAGAAGGAAAGTACGGGTAGTTGGAACCTGGGAGGTGGGAGGGGAGAGCATAGCAGGGGTGGGTTAGGGAGTGCTGGGGTGTGCAGCACTAAGAGACACGAGCACCACATTGTTTTATGCCATCCCGCACAACCCCTTATAGGTACCTGAAACCAGCCCGCCCTTACTTCCTCTCACCTTGCTTCTAAGATTCCGTCTACTTTGCTATCACAACTATTTTCCCCTTTTACCTATTACACGTTCCCTCCCTGTTCCTCGTGTTCCACCCCCTATCACCTACCGGGTGTGGTGACGGTCAGCAATAGCTACTGAATGCCATAAAAGACAAAGGTTGATGGCTCCTTCTTGTTTCTTTCCTCTTGTACGAGCCTCCGCAAGCCCACCGCCATATCCCAGCCATAATCCGGGAGAAGACAAACCACCAAGACAACCACGGGAGGCCCAACAGATGAAGAACGAGCCAAGAATCCCTTATACGTCCTAAATGTTAAGACTGATGGACTGTTGTTAATAAAACCACTGCAAAATTGCTCACTACATCCGGACTCTGTGTCTGTATATCCGGCCCGCACTCCCCACATGCTTACAGGTGGTGTCAGAAGTGGGATCAGCCGGAGACATGGAGGCTGCGATTAAAAAAATGGCCGACAGCCAAGAGAGCCTAGGAAAGGCAATGGAGCGGTTCCTTACAGTTGTGGAAGAAGACCGCGATAGGATGCAGCAAACATTGGCTGGACAGGGCCAAGCCCAGGAAACGGCCCTAGGAAAACTCGCCGAGACACTCAGCCAACAGAGAGGGAGCACAACCCTTCCGTCCCTGGTATTACAGAAGTACGTCAGCGGAGAAGATCCGGATTACTTCTTCAGCAAATTTGAAAGGATGGCCCTGGCAGCCGCCTGGCTCGCTGATAAATGGGGACAGTACCTAGGACCCCTACTTTCAGGGGACCTCCAGGCCGCATACCAAGCAGCCAACCTACAAGGCCTCACCCCTTATGTGGACATAAAAAAGTGTATCCTTGAACGACTAGGGTTAGATGATGAGACCTATCGCATACGATTGAGTCAGTTAAAAGAGGGACCCCAGGAGACGCCAAGAGCACTATATTTCCATGTGAAAGACTTAACCGACAGATGGTTAAAGCCCTCCACGTCACCCAAAGAGGAAAAAATGTCTAAAATCTACTTGGAACAATATCTGTCCTCCTTACACCCACCCATTCAGAGATGGGTACGCCAACATGCTCATCTTACCCTGGAAACCGCGGTTGAAATCGCCAGTGCCTTCAGTCGTGCACATGAGATTCAGAAGGGACGCGAGGAGATACCCCGGAGAGGTGGAACCAGCGGATCACATCGCCCACACCAAGCCCCCATACCAAAGAAACCGGATCCAATTACCATAGTGCCCGGAACACCCCTCTTTAGAGCTCCTCCACCCGGTCCTCAATGTTACAACTGTGGGGGTCTAGGACATATAGCGCGTTTTTGCCCTCAAAAGGAGGAACCCATGGAGGTTGGAATAGCCCGCAATTATTACTGTTCCCAACATGAGAGACCACTGCCTCCGTATCGGTGTAAGGTGTTGGTGAATGGACAACCCTTCGCCGCTCTAGCAGACACGGGATGCCTCCAAAGTGTTTTAAGACCCCAAGATCTCGATCAAGTAGCAGGAACGGTGGACGGGACCGTGGCTATACAGTGTGTTCATGGGGACACAAAGCAATACCCCACAACTCATGTTCACATACAACACCCAACCGATCCGGGGTCCTCCCTGAAAGTTGATCTCATTCCCCGACTCCCTGAACAAATCATCCTGGGGAATGACTATTCATGGTTGACCGGTCTAATCAAGGGGACCACTCCAGGCTCCACAGACTGGTGGGGGGAGCTCCTTTTGCCCAAGAAGAGGATCCTGAATGGCCCCCGTCTAAACCCAGGAAGAGCCATACACAGAAAAGAAAAGAAAAGAGAAAACCCCATGTGGCATACCCTGTCTGAATAGAGGAACATCCCCGGGAGACCGATAGGGAGTTTCACGCTACACAGAGAGAAGACCCCGTTCTACAGGAGGCCTGGAACAAAGCACTAGAGAGCGAGGCCCCCTTCAAGTAGGTCCCTATTTTTTTAAGAAAAACGGCCTGTTGTATAGAAAAGGTAGTCCTACCCAATCCACCTAGCTCCTTATTCCTGGTCCCTTTCGTGAGAAAGTGCTATACCTTGCCCACAGTCATCTATTGGGGGGACACTTTAGTGATGAAAAAATTGAACAAGCTATTCTTGAGAAATTCTACTGGCCAGGCATCCATCAACAGGTCCGTACCTATTGTCGGAGTTGTCCGATATGTCAGAAGAACAGTAGACATAAGCCCTCTTGTGTCCCTCTCCAACCTCTTCCCATTATTGGTGAACCCTTTCAAAGAATTGGGATGGACATAATAGGACCCCTATTACCCTCCAGAAGCGGCTGCCGCTATGTACTCGTCCTGGTGGACTACGCCACCCGTTTTCCAGAGGCAATGCCCCTAAGGCGCCCTGACATCGCAAACATAGCTAAAGCCATGATAACGGTATTGTCCCATGTAGGCTTTCCCAAAGAGATCCTCACAGATCAAGGGACTCCCTTTATATCAAAACTAATGAAACAGGTATGTAGCCAATTAGGCATCAAACAAATTCGCACAGCAGCCTACCATCCACAAACAGACGGATTGGTTGAGCGTTATAATGCCACATTGAAGACGACCCTAAAAAAACTACTATCCCTAGAAACCAGAAGATGGGAAGATATGTTGCCCCTGGCTCTGTTCGCCATTCGGTGTAAGGTACAGAAGAGCATGGGGTATTTGCCGTTTGAGCTCTTGTACGGTCATCAACCCCATACGTTTTTGGATATGGCTAAAGAGACATGGGAAGCAGAACCTAACCAAAGCAAACCCCTCCTGGAACATGTAGACAAACTCAAAACACACTTGGGGCAGGTCCGTGCTATAGTCCGACAGAACTAGGAGGTAGCTCAGACAGCCCAGAAAAAACAATATGACAAGGGAACGAAAGAGAGAACGTTCGCAGTAGGCGATCCAGTACTTCTTATGATGCCATCTTCAGACCACAAAATGTTGAGCCAATGGCAGGGTCCCTACATTATACTGGAGAAAGTGACCCCAGTAACTTACAGAGTAGAAATAGATCCGACCCGAGCGACCTCACAAATATACCACGTGAACCTATTAAAAAAATGGATAGGCCCTCTCTCGGTCTTGCTAGGACAAGGGACAGAAAAAAACCTCTCAATAGAACAATGTATTGATCAGGAACTGCCCATAGATCTCAAAAAGTCACTCCTAGACAAACTCCATCCCCTACAGGAGATCTTCTCTCTGACCCGAGGGAGGACAACTGTGACGGAACATACCATCAAGACCCAACCTGGTAAGAAAGTACGTCTTCGTCCCTACCGTATACCTGAGGCCCACAGGGCTACAATAAGGGAAGAAGTGAAGCAGATGTTAGTCATGGGGATAATCAAACCATCCAAGAGTGACTGGAACTCCCCTATAGTTATAGTGCCGAAACCCAATGGCACAGTCCGGTTTTGTATAGATTTCCGCGAAATCAATAAAATCTATGACTTCGACGCCTATCCTCTCCCGAGGGTCGACGAAATGATTGAGCGCATAGGGAACGCCAAGTACATCAGTACCCTTGACCTCTGTAAAGGGTACTGGCAAATCCCATTACGAGAACAAGACAGGGAGAAAACAGCCTTTTCTACCCCGGACGGCCTGTATCAGTTCACTGTGTTGCTCTTTGGGCTGCATGGTGCCCCAGCGACTTTCCAACGAGCTATGAATCTGGTGTTACAACCCCATGAGAAGTACACAGGGGCTTATCTTGACGATATCATTATATATAGCGAGTCCTGGGAGCAGCATCTCACTCACCTCTATAAGGTGATTCAAGCCTTGGGCTGTCATAACCTTAAGATAAACCCCGCCAAAAGTCACTTAGCCGCCCAAACGGTCAGATATTTGGGTTTCCTTTTAGGTGAGGGTGTCAATCGACCCCAAAGTATCAAAATAGCCACCATCGCCCAGGTGCCATTCCCCCAGTCAAAAAAATATCTCCGGGCCTTTTTAGGCCTATTAGGGTACTACAGGAGGTTCGTACCAAATGTTTCCCAGACCGCAGCTCCACTCACGGATCTATTACAGAAGAATGTAGAAACCGAAGCCCTGTTACAACAACCCACCCGAGACTGATCAGAGCTTTCAAGACCCTGAAGGCCGCATTGACAACAGACACCGTACTTACCAGTCCTGATTACACCCTTCCCTTCATCTTGCAAACTGATGCATCAGACCAGGATTTAGGGGCAACCCTTTCACAACGCACCTTTGAGGGGGAAGAGAAGCCAATACTATACATCAGTAGAAAACTGTACCCACGTGAAAAGAACTACGCAGTGATCGAGAAAGAGGCCCTCGCTATAAAGTGGGCCATTGAGTCACTGCGCTATTACTTGGAGGTTAGAGAGTTCACCCTCTATACCGACCATGCCCCACTAGAATGATTAGCATGCAACAAGGGTCATAATGAAAGGGTGCTTAACTGGTTTTTGTCCCTACAGCCCTATAGATTCACCACAAAACACAGAAAGGGGACAGAACAAACTAACGTGGACTTTCTGTCACGATACCCTATGGAGACAACCCCTACAAGAAGGACAGCTAGGGGAAGGGGATGTGAGGGGCGTGAGGGCTTTAACAACACAGTACCTCAACATCTTGAACGCCCCGGGCCAAACATGTTGAAATCCCCGCGACTCCTCCAGGACTACAATCCAACGTCACGGAGGATAACCCCGCCCCCTTCTCATGTGTCCCTACAGGAGCCAATATCGAGGCCGGAGTCAGCGGAAGGGGACGGAAACGACCCTGGAACTAAAAACCCGAGGCCGGTAAAGGAAACCCGAAAACAGACAGACTGCAGTGCGTCTGCAGAGAACATGGAAATCAAGCAGGACAACCCGGGAGAGGAGACGGCGAAGAGCGTGAGCCCTGCAGAGGAAGCGGACGACCCAGGAGAGGAGACAGAGAAAAGCGCGAGCCCAGTAGAGGAAGCGGACGACCCAGGAGAGGACGAAGAGTGGAGCGAGGACAGGTGGAGCCCACCGGAGAATGCTGGAGAGCGGCCGCAACTCTGGAGAGTTGCGGCCGAGCCGGTGAGTCCCCCAGAAGAAAAGTACGGGTAGTTGGAACCGGGAAGGTGGGAGGGCAGAGCATAGCAGGGGTGGGTTAGGGAGCGTTGGGGTGTACAGCACTAAGAGACACGAGCACCACATTGTTTTATGCCATCCCGCACAACCCCTTATAGGCACCTGAAACCAGCCCGCCCTTACTTCCTCTCAGCTTGCTTCTAAGATTCTGTCTACTTCGCAATCACAGCTATTTTCCCCTTTTACCTTTACACGTTCCCTCCCTGTTCCTCGTTTTCCACCCCCTATCACCTACCGGGTGTGGTGACGGTCAGCAATAGCTACTGAATACCATAAAAGGCAAAGGTTGACGGCTCCTTCTTGTTTCTTTCCTCTTGTACGAGCCTCCACAAGCCCACCGCCATATCCCAGCCATAATCCGGGAGAAGACAAACCACCAAGACAACCACAGGAGGCCCAACAGATGAAGAACGAGCCAAGAAGCCCTTATACGTCCTAAATGTTAAGACTGATGGACAGTTGTTAATAAAACCACTGCAAAATTGCCCACTACAGCCGGCCCCCACGTCTGTATATCCGGCCCGCACTCCCCACATGCTTACAGGCGGAGTCTGTTGTGTGAAAAATTCAACATTGCTGCACCTACATTCCTGACAAAAGTAAGGGAATTAAAGGGTATATTGAAAATATTACAAGAATGCATGAAGATTTGACCCAACTGGAGGTTGACGGTGTATGGGGAAAATTAACAAAGAGCATAACATCAATAGGGAAATGGTTTGCTAATTTTGGGAGGAGTTTTCTAAGACAACTAATATTACCAGTAATTGTGATAATGGCAATAATATTGATAGTAATGATCACATGCAAGTGTTGTAGAAGCAGGGGAAAAAGAAGGATACATACAGAAAGGGAAGAGAAACGAAGGAAACAAAAGAGGTAATATGAAGAAATTCAGTTAGAAGAAATAAAAGGAAAGCTATATAAAAAGATGAAAAATTTGAAAGGAGAAGGCGAAACTAACAAAGATCAGAGGGAAGGGAAAGAAGCTGAGATATGCTAAAGTTGGTATCTGGGAAGGGATGGGTAATTTTATGATGGCTCAAAAATGCCATCAGAGAGGGGATTGCTGGAGCAAGGTTTCGTGGAAAAGAGACTTGCTTGGATGCAATCCACTCATTTAACTTACTAACAAAGTTATTAATCATGTTTCGTAAATAACTAATACACACCACATGAACACGCGGGTTAGTGAAGCTTGCGTATGTGTGTACTAATGCGGATAACAATGAAGACGGACTAATACCGCTTTAACCCGTTCACTGCATTTGTCGGCCAACGGCCGTCGCGAGCACTACCTCCGTAGTGCTGGAAACGCCCGCACCGCGGATGGATTTTATGCCGCGGTTAAAGGGTTAAACGGAGAACTGTTGTGCACATGCGTAAACTGCATCTACGTAGTATGACGTATTAATGCTTGGAGGGAAATTATGGCACATGAGCAGAAGACACTAAAATGGAGTCTTGAAGACTCGCATGCATGGCATCTGCTTTCTTGAAACGAAAACAAGCTATTTTACTAATGCTAATGCGGGAAAAGTATTAATAAGTAAGAGAGAATAGAGTAGAGGTGGGTGGTATACAGTGCGACCTCTTTATTTGTGAAATTAATATTTGTCTTTCTGACTTTATCACTAGTGCGTATTTGGGCCTCTCTCGCATAACTGAATTAAATGGAGTGACGCGAAGTCCATTGAGTGAAGCCATGAAGGCCATGACTGAGCATTTGAAAGGGAGCCAAGATTGAGTGTTACACCATGGAAACGGATGGTGAAGAGTTCAACGATGAGGACTCTTATTCAAAATGCTATTATATTGTTTAAAAGTGAAATGTGAATGCGCATGGGAATCAAATTTATGAATAAAAATCAAGTGGATGGGTTTGCAAACAGTAGCTGAACTGATTTTAATGACATGTAAGCATGGTGTGATGGAGCTCCCCCCTTGCCTGACCAATGATAATTCGTATTTTTACGATATTGAAACTTTAGTAGGTGGTACATGAAGAACGAAAGGTATAATTAAGATAGCTTTAGTTAGTTAGTTAGACGAACAAGACACAGATGCTGTGAGTCGTGGATGCTGTTGCTGGGAGAGATGCTGTGAGATGCTGATGAAGAGCCGAATGCAGAACTTTCTATCCTAATTTAATTGGTTTACCAGCCCTTTGGCCAGGGGGTTGGTCTTTCACACCATCCTTGGTAAATATAGTTTCTTGTTATTTGCAAATGTTCTTTTCTCTCTGTCCTCTCCCTTTCTGAGTATTGATTATTGTATGAGTCCAAAGTATACACTTGGTGTTTAATTAATTGAATTTTCTCTCCTATGAATGATGGTGTCTGTATTGTATTTTGGAATGGTTCACATACATTTATTTTAGATAAAGATTTAAAAACTTCCTGAGTCTGTGGTTATTTACTTTAAATGAATAAGTTAGAGTTAGAGTTAACTATCACCAACTAGTTCAACTAATGGTCCATTGAACAGAGGAAAGAACTTTTTGATCAGTGAAAGGTTAGTTAGGAGTATGAAATAACTAGTCCTAAACAGTGAGAAAATTACAAACATGACCCCAGCGGTTTATGCACTGTGAGTTTATGAGCCCAGGTGGGTATATGGTGGTAGAGTATCTGTTGTTGTTGAACCGCTGGATCAAGGTTTATGTTTCAATGAAGGGTGATTCGCTCATAAACTGGTTTCATTAGAGGGACTTGCATGTGTTTCTTGACCCCAATGAATGCCCTTCGGTTTGTTTGAAAGATATACCTCCCGTCAGGGTGGTGAATGACCCTAACTGTGACTGGATCAAGGAATTTCCTTCTGTTTTTGAGAATGATCTTGGCTGTTTAAAAAACTATATGCATCGCATAAGGATCAAGTCTGATGCTATTCCTAAGATTGCCAAGGTCAGTAATGTTCCCCTATTAGTTAGGGAGAGCATGAAAACAGAGTTGGACAAACTTTTAGCCAACAGGATAATTCAAGAAGTCAAGGCAACAAAGTGGGTCTCTCCAGTTGTAATGGCTCGCTAGGCCAATGGAGAGGCCCAGCTCTGTGTGGACTTGAGCGAGCTTAATAGAGCTGTCATTGTTGACCACTACACTTTGCCCAATATAACTGAGATGTTGTGTTCACTTGAAGGGGCAAAGCACTTCTCTTCCCTAGACCTTACCTCCACTTACCACCAGGTCAAGCTTCACCCTGCTTCCCAAGATTTGACGTCCTTCGTCACACCTTTTGGCACGTTTAGGTTTCTGAGAATGCCCATTGGTCTCATTTCTGCTGCGTCAGTGTTTAGAGGGCAATGGAGGGCATTCTTAGAGGCCTCCATGGTGTCAAGGTGTATCAAGATGATGTGCTCATCTTTGGGGTGGATTTGGAACAACATAACGCAAGGCTTAAGTCTGCTTTGAAAAGGTTAAATGATGCAGGTCTCACTCTTAGAGCAGACAAGTGCAAATTTGATGTAGAGGAAAGAGAGTACCTTGGTCATTCTCTGTCTTCTGCGGGTATCAAGCCTAAATCATCTTTGGTAAGTTCCATTAACAGTCTAGGAGCTCCCTCAAATAAGGAGTAGCTAGTCAAATTCCTTGGTATGGCAGAGTTTTATCACAAATATATTCTGAATTTTGCTGGGAAAACCTTGTGTCTAAGATCACTGTTAAAGAAGGGGAATGAATTTGCTTGGTCTAAAACCTATGAGAAGGAATTTCTTAGCATCACGAAACATCTTTATGATGCACCATGTCTAGGTAGTTTTGACCCGACGAAAGTCTCTAATCTTATGACTGATGTGAGTTCAACTGGTTTGGGTGTTGTTCTTTTGCAGAAAGTTGACGGAGAGGAGAAAACCATCTTGTTCATTTCCAGACAGTAGAACGGTGCGGAATGTAGTTATTCTGTAGTGGAGACGGAGGCTCTTGGTGTGTTCTGGGCGGTGCACAAGCTAAGGATATTTTTGAGGTGGAAGAATTTTAAGATTTTTACTGACCACAAACCTCTTAAGGATGTGTTCTCAAAGAAGGGAAAAGATTTTGTTTTCCATCGCATAAGGAAATGGGTGGTGGCCTTACAAGAATGTGATTTTGATATTTCATATTTGCCTGGTTCCATGAATGTCTTGGCAGACTGCTTTTCAATGCTTGGCGTTGAAGATGGTGATTTGGTGGATGACGTTGAGTGGTTTGCTGGTGAGGAGCTTGAAGAAGAAGTCAATGTATGCCTGATCAGTGAAGTTCTCATTTCTTAGGGCCCTATTCACAGAACTAACTTAAGACAAAATCCTAAACTTACTACCATTTTGGTATTCACAGAAGGCACTTACTCATTTCGGTATTCACAGAAGTTAGGAGTCCTAACTTTAGGACTTCTAAATGCCTTCTGTGAATACCGAAACTCTTAAAGTTAGGATTTTTCTCAATTTAGGAGTAGTAAAGTTAGGACTCCTAACTTTAGTAAAGTTAGGACTCCTAACTTTACTACTCCTAAACTGAGAAAAATCCTAACTTTAAGACTTTCGGTATTCACAGAAGGCATTTAGGAGTCCTAAAGTTAGGAGTCCTAACTTTACTACTCCAAAACTGAGAAAAACCCTAACTTTAAGACTTTCGGTATTCACAGAAGGCATTTAGGAGTCCTAAAGTTAAGACTCCTAACTTCTGTGAATACCGAAACGAGTAAGTGCCTTCTGTGAATACCAAAATGGTAGTAAGTTTAGGATTTTGTCTTAAGTTAGTTCTGTGAATCGAGCCCTCTGAGTGTATGGAGAGAAAATTTGGTGTGTGATGCTGCTTTGCAGAAAGTCATCTCCTTTGTCTCTGGTGGTTGGTGTGAGAAGAAGGACTGTGAGGAGGATCTCAAGGGATTTTGGAACGTTAGAGAAGATCTTGCTCTTGTGGACGGTCTCCTCATGCGTAGTAGCAAACTCATTCCATCATGTCTTTTAAGAGACAAATTGATTGAAAGTGCTCATAAGTCACACATGGGGATTGCAAAAACAAAGGAAAGGATCAGGGAGGCTTACTGGTGGCCATCTATGGATGTGCATGTGGCGAGAATAGTGTGTGCATGTTCGGAGTGTGCATGTTCAGACAGGGTCATGAAATGCAGAACATAGCCCATGGTCATTAGAGAACAAGCTTCTGGTCCATGGACGGACATTTCTATTGACATTTTAGGTCCTGTGCAACTTAAAACTCAAGACCACTACGTCATTGCGTGCATTGACATGTTTTCTCGGTGGCTTGACATAAAAATTGTTAATTCAGTTGAGTCTTCTGTGGTAATTGAATTCTTAGAAGAACTCTTTCAACGTGAAGGTTTTCCACTAACGCTTTTGTCAGACAACGGAGTACAATTCACGTCAAGGGTCATGGAAGAGTTTCTAAACTCCAAGGGTATTAGACACAAGAGGGCTGCTCTTTATCACCCAGAATGCAATGGTGTTGTATAGAGATTTATTAAAAGTTCTCAAAGGGACCATGCAGCAAGCTGTTGCCTGTGGTGAAAGCTGGCTGTTAAAAAAAAAGTGCAAGAGCATCGGTTTACTTCTCATTCTTCCACCTGGGTAGCCCCCTTTCGCTTGTTTAAAGGTAGGATTTCCAACATAGAAGTTGCCCCATTGTGGGTTACCTCAAAGAGGTTGCTGGTGGACAGTGGAGTAGGAGGAACTGAAGGCTGGAAGGAGAAAGAAAGAGATGTGATGAATAAAAGAAAGGATAGATATGATGAAAGAAATGGTGTGAAGAGTACCTTTGTCAATGTGGGTGACTGGGTTAAGATTAAATCTCCCAGGAAAACTGGTGGTTCTTCCAAATTCAGTAGGCCCTTTGAGGTGATTAAAGTTTTCAAAAATGCTATAAAGACGAGTGACCATAGAATCTGGAATTTGGGAAGAGTGGCAAAATGTTCAGTTAGATCCACCGCTGCTACTGCCTCTACTGTTCGTGCCGCGGCTCAAGATCCTGTTCCAGAAGATGCCATTGTGAGTGAAAGAGGTGGTAGGCCTTGTCGTTTGAAGCGTTCTCCTCGCCACTTGCAAGATTACGTTTCATAGGTCTTCTGCCCTTTACACTATGTGGTCATGTGTATCAGTTGCACTGTTTCGCCTATTTATTTGCGGGTTTTTTCTTGTGTTATGTGTGTTACTTGCTTCTAACCTCACTTATATGTATTTTGGCTTGTACAAAGTTTGTAACTTTATTTTGGGGGTAGGAAGTGTGGTGTCCTGAATATTCCTGTGCCTCACATTCTTTAGGTTCTGGAAAGTGGGGTGCGTTGCCAGGCACTAGGCTGGAACTGCTTGTGTGGCAGTTAAGCTGATTACCTGACTCGATGGGGTCTCTGCAACTTTGTGTCATGAATAAAGCTTCCTTCAACTCAACTTTGGTGTCTCCTGCTATACTTACTGAAGAGACCTACTTCCACATTATGTCTAGACTTTATCCTTTGGAAGAGATAGAGAAGATTATACTGGAATCCCTTTCAGTGGATTTGTTTGTGGCCAGTCTGGTCAAGCAGACCTCTATGGCAGAGGAAAGCATCATTAAAGATAAAATGGAAAAGAAAACTGACTCAGCATTGAAGAAATCGTATGGTAATGCCTAACTGGTAATTAGAAACAACAGTTGATGGACAGAATGCAGAACAATGTCATACATTCACCCCAGTACAGAGATCTGGGCCTAAATCCATCGTTTTTTTGCTCACCATGCGATTCCAGTTTGAACCCAGCCATATGCAAATCAGTCTTGACCCTGTGTCTCGTGGGAACAGTCCAGCCCGAACTGCCAAGCCAGGTCCTCCCTGGACTGGAACCAAGCATCCTAGGACCGGTTTCGGGGTTTCACCCCTCTTCAGCCAGGATAGCTTGATTCCAGTGGCATGGAGAGCACGGGACTCACGTCTGAGCATACCCGTCTCACTCGGGGTGACAAATGCAAAAACAACAGTTGATGGACAGAATGCAGAACAATGTCATACATTCATGATGATGGATTAAACCCAGATCAGTTAACTGGGGGTGAGTGTGTGATTTGCTCAAACACTCTGTCCATCATCCCCTTTGGTATCGCTTTAACTGGTAATTTTGGCATGGATATAAGAAGCCTATACTACTCAGTCCCTTATGGCAGACATTAAAAGACCTTTTAAGGCAGTACATGAAGGTATCAAGTGTTCTGTACTTCTGGGGGCAGGTAACATTTGTATCCAATATCTCCTTTGATGTAGTGTGAGCATTGGCACTAGCATATGGATCTACTATTTTGGCAAGAGGGAATCTTTATTTGAAGGAGTGGCAGATGGATGCAGCACAGAAATCAGTGGCTTTGCATGTGCAATTTGAGAGAGGAAATCTGTTTGGAGCAGATTTGGAAGACAAATGACACAAGATTTTCAAGGAGAAACACTCATTGTCTTTTGGACAAAATGTTGGTGGGTCTGGCTCAGGTTTTTGATTCTATTCTTTCAAGTCTTCTTGTTAGGTCTCAGTAGTGACTGGACAACAACAGCAACAACAATTTTTGTTTTTCTGAAGTCAAAGAGGAAAAGGGAACAGAATCCAAGGGGATCTGAAAGGGAAATAAGGATCTCCTGCAAAGTGTTCATGACTATACAGCGGAAGACTCTCATCAAACAGTGGGAGGAAGAATTCAATTTTTCCAAGCTGCTTAAGAGGAATCTACTTCCGCTGTCTGGGTGAGTCAGGTGGTGAAGGAAAGCTACTGGATAATATTTTTGAAGACAACATTAGATTCTGGTATTATTTCTACACCACGACCTCTGGATATAGTAAGCAAGCGTTGAAAGCCACAATTTGCTGGTGAAATGAGCTGGTCTGTCCGTCCCGATAGATGAGAGGGTAAGGGAGTATATTCAAGGATATTCCAAGTCCCTAAACCTTCATGACAATTAAGGTTAATTATAAACCTAAGGGGTGTGAACAAGTGGCTACGCAAATTTCCTTTCAAAACTGAGACATTAGAAAAGATTATTCCTTTGATTCCAAACAAGGTCTTTATGATCTTAATGGAACGAACTAATGCCTACTTCCAAATTTGTATTGCAGAGATGCACCAGAATATCTCAGATTTTTGTAATGAAGGAGCACTATCAGTTCTAGGGGTTGCTCTTTGGCGTCAAGCCTTACCCAAGGACATTTACATAGATGATGATTTCCTTGGTGGCACTTCTCCATCTGCTGAGGTGGAGCGTATTTCTCCCCCATGCTTCATCAAGGTGGAGGAGGTGATGAATGGTTGGAGAATAATGAAGGTTTGTATACAGCATCATGGGCTATTTATCAACATGGAGAAATGCAACCTGGTTCCTACCCAGGACAAAGTATGCATTGAGGCCAATTTCAGGCTAAAATGGGTATGTTCTTTCTGCTACAGGACAGAACGGTGAGATTTAAACCAACACTCATATCACTGTTATCCCAAACAGAGGCACCAGTAAAGCTATGGCTACACGTTCAGAGACACATGACTTCATGTATGTTTCTGATCGCTTAGGCAAGATTTTATATGAGGCTTCTGACACATCTAACAATATATTGGAGACTTCTTCATTGGATTGAAAGAAGATCCCTGTAACAGACCTAATCAAAGGACAGGTACGGTGATGGCTGAAAGAGGAGTCATTGAACAAGAGTTTTCGACTACAATCTTCTCCAGAGATGGAAATAAACATAGATGCCTGCCCTATAGGCTGAGGAGCAATGCTGGGGGGCAAGGAAGCTCAGGGACGATGGTCAAGAAATGACATAAGATGGACATAAGATGGACACCATATTGGAAGGAATTATCAGCGATCTTTTAAGTGATGCTGTATTTCGGGATGGACATTCTAAATAATCATGTGATTATTAGGACAGATAACACAACAGCAGTGTTATATGTGAATAGATATGGAGGAAAGAGATCTTCCTCTCTCAATCTAGTGGCAGTGAAGAATGGAAGTTAGACAGAGAATCATCTTTCACTGAAGGCAACTCACATCTTGAGAGAGGAGAATATAGTATAGGCCAGACTAAGCAGTCTTCTTATCTTCCCAAAATCTGTCTCTCATCCTGCATTTGTTCTTCCGTATATGCCAGAGGGTTGGGGCACTGTTCTTTTTTTTTGCTTAAGGAGAAGGCATTCAACTTCCGAGGTTCTTCTCACGATAGTAGATGTGCTATCTTCACCTTGACCTCCTCAGCTGCCATATCTATTCCCACCTATTACACTGCTCTTCTTTGAAGGGTACAGAGGGAAACAGCAGAGTTCATAGTTGTTATCCCATTTTGGCCCCCTAGCTCCTGGTTTGCCCTTCCAAAATCTCTGGCCAGTTCCCTCCAAAGAAAGTTGGCCATTTTTACTCCCTGGAGAATCCCGGTTTCTCTCCATTCTCTCAAATCAGTGGAGTGTCATTCTCTTCAAAAGCTGGCCCTGTCAGTCTGGAGGTTGAGATGATTGGGCTTCAGTGTGCCAGAACATATAGTAGCAATCATTCAGGGTTTCAGGGGCCCCTATGCTTTGAAGTCTTATGCCAAACACCAAATACATTTTGAGAAATGGTTTGCCTCTAGATCTCCGGCAGCAGTGAAGTGTGAAATTGCTTCAATTTTCCAGGATGTTTTTCAGATAGGTGGGGTGCGGGGACAAAAAAATGAAAAACAAAACTTACCTGCAGCCTGACACCTGCCACCTCCTCAGCTCCAAAGATGCTCACACAGGCTCCCTTGCACCAATCCAGACGCAACTCTCATGCTGTATCACCCAGCATAAAAGAAGCATTTGAAATGGGAGGAGTGGGCTGGTTCCATACTCCAGCATGGGCTGGGAGCTGGAGCTCATGAGCCCTGCTGATATCTCCAAGCAACAGCCTGGAGATATCCAAGTGCGCATGTCGGTTTGGCCATCCTAAGACGGCCGGCCAAACCGACATGCACACTTACAGTGCCCTGTTCCCAGCACTCCTCCTGCTGCTGATAGTCCTACCCTGAAGACCTGGCTGCGGCTTGGGAATAAAATGAAAAGATAATATAGTACTTTTATTAATTACTTTATTATAATTTCATTTTACATGCGTATTCTGCACTTTGGTACAACTCCAGATTGGATACTGGGGTACCCTTATCAGTCCCTAGCATATGGTACCCATGGCATAGGTACCCCAGAGGCCTCCCATGGGCTGACGCATGTATTATGCCACCCCTGAGGGGTCATGCAAAATGTAACCCTAGGTCTGCTACTGCAGCCTGTGTAAGCTGGTGCTTGCACCACTTATGAGACATATAGGTCCAATATATCTATATATATCACTACACCTAAAACCTTATAAGCCACTCCTATAGCAGCCCTTAACAATCCCGAAGGCAGGGTGCTGAGTTTTACGTGATAGGGTGCTCCTGCATGAGCAGGGCCCCTCTGCAGTCTTTGGAGACCATTCTCCCGGGCTGTACGTGATACTGCCAGACATATAGGTAGAGGAGCATTATAACCTCTCAGTAAATGCTATCTCGAAAACGACTGCAATGAAGTATGTTGTATTTGGTGTCAACCACCTTGGAATCATACTTCCACACTATTAACTGGTGTGGGAGGTATGATTCCTCCCCGCAGAACTGAGGTTCTGGGGGTACCTAAGTCTACCGGTACCAACTTTCTCTAGCCGTACAGCACCAAATGGATGCTGCCAGCCACAGACACGAGTCTGCCCTCCTGCTGCTGAGCCAAGCTCGCGCAAAGAAAGGTCGGACAATAGGTATCCTGTCACAGGGAGGTGTGACCACCTCCCAGACAGGATTTAGTGTATAGGGGCTGGGTGGGTCCACTGTCTCAGTGCCAGAAAGTCTGCATGAGGGGCACATTTGGTGTCCATGTGCATAGTCCAGCTCAAACCAGTTCTGGGAGCCATTTGCTCCGGCTCTGGCGCGAAACTGGACAAAGGACATGGGTGTAGCCACCTTTCTGTCCCTCCCCTAATAGGGTCCCTACAATCTGTCCAACCCTTTCCAGTGGGTATAAAATGGGTTACCTGGCTACAGGACATTAGTTTTTACGTGGACAAGATTCTGCAAGAAGATACCACTACACTTCGACGGTCTGGACACGCTGGACTTCCCTTGGACTCGACTTCGTCTTCCCTTGCCGTCCCCAGTCTTGCCACTGTCTGTGATCCATACAGGCTCTGTGCTGGACCCTGTGGACCTCCAAGACAACAAAAGAATCTCCCTTGGGGTTAAGGAGTCACTCCCCTGCAAACGCAGGCACCGTAAGGCATCTGACCAGTTTACTGCTCCTGAGCTCCTGCAGACTCCAAAACCTCCAGCAACACAGGAGGTGGGTTTTTGAAGGTCTCCGAGGTTGAGCTGCCCTCTCACTGAGTTTGAGGCAGGTATCCCTCGTGGGGACCGTACACCCGCAATCCTGTGCACCGCATCCTTTTGCAGCTGCACATGCTTATTGTCATGCAACAATTCCGTGCATTAGGCTATTTGTAGCCCTGACCCCAGCGCATCTTTTCTGAGAAGGACTCCAGCATCCTCAGAATCTGTGCCCTGCTATCTGGTATCCTGTGAAACTGCCTGAAGTCCCCTCGCGACTCCTGTGCCTTCGGCCTGTGGGTCCACTTGATAGTCAACTTTGCTTTATTTGGGCTCCCCTAGTTGCTCCAGGCCTGCCCTGACTCCCCTTGCTGTGGTGAGTCCCCTGATCCTTGCTGGGCCAAGCCAACACCAAATTTGACTGTCTACGTTGTTTGCCGCTGCCAAGGCTTGTTGATGCTCCCGCCAGACACCAACCCCTCAGCACTCGACATCCTTTGTGAGACAGCTCGCCTCTGACTCCTGGTTGTCCTAGACATCTCCGGGTCCCCGCAACTGAAGAGTCAAGATCACCATCAACACACCTAAAGCACCAGACATCGGTGGGCATTCGTCTACCAAGCCCCTGGTCACTCCAAAGTGACCCAGACTCTGTACCCTCGGCTTTCAGGTTCTTCTCATCTAGAATCCACATTTGGATTCCACTGGACACTTTTCATACTTCCACCAGCAGCATTTCTTTGTCAACATCCATAGAAAACAACAACGGTTTCTGACACCACTTCGTACCTATGCACCCGGCTCCTCTGGGATAGGTAACTCTGGTGCAAAGGTATCCACGGGTGGGGTGGCGCTCCAAACTCTTAAGTTCCAAGGGTGATCTTCGTAATCTGCTGGGATGGGTCCTTAAGCTCTGATTTTCCAACCGCAACTTTCCCCATTGAATTGTACGAAGCACGCGGTTGTGTTCTTACTCTGTTCCTTGAGGTCTCAGCAATTCTACACCTCCTAGACTACATCTAGTCCTGAGTAGTGGTTCTTATACCACTTATTTAGTATATGGTTTGGTCTCCCCCTGGAGCCTACCATGTATTGTGCTACTTACGTTTGATTATTTGCAACTGTATTTTTTTATTTGTGTTCTATCCTTGTGTAGAGGATACTAGAGAGTGTTATAGATAGTAAATACATTTTTTTATAAGTACTGTGTGTTTTCCCTTTCATTTAACCAATGCTGTAAGATTACATTCTGGTAAAACAAGGTGTTTAACATTCCTCCAAGACTTAGCCTGAAGGCTGCTGTCCATAGCTACCACTAGGATAGCTTTCAAGAAAGGTTATCTTTGACCTAATTACCATAAGGGTTGTTTGGACTGGTACAAGGTTCTCACTTTAATTAGAGGACAGCATATACCAGGCCAACTTCTCACATAGTGGTTATCCCATTTTGGCCCCCTAGCTCCTGGTTTGCCCTCCCAAAAACTCTGGCTAGTTCCCTCTAAAAAAACTTGGTCGTATTTACTCCCTGGAGAAAAAACTTGGTCATTTTTACTCCCTGGAGAATCCCGGTTTCTCTCCATTCTCTCAAATCAGTGGAGTGTCATTCTCTTCAAAAGCTGGCCCTGTTGGTCTGGAAGTTGAGATGATTGGGCTTCAGAGGAGGGGTGTGTCAGAACATATAGTATGAATCATTCAGGGTTCCAGGGGCCCCTATGCTTTGAAGTCGCATACCAAACACTGAATACATTTTGAGGAATGGTTTGCCTCTATATCTCCGGCAGCAGTAAAGTGTGAAATTGCTTCAATTCTTCAATTTTTGCAGGATGCTTTTCAGATAGGTGGGGTGCAGGGGATAAAAAAATGAAAAACAAAACTTACCTGCAGCCTGCCACCTCTTCAGCTCCAAAGATGCTCACACAAGCTCCCTTGCACCAATCCAGACGCAACTCTCATGCTGGTATCACCCAGCATAAGAGAAGCATTTGATTGGGAGGAGCAGGCTGGTTCCATGCTCCAGCATAGACTGGGATCCGGAGCTCATGAGCCCTGCTGATATCTCCAAGCAACAGCCTGGAGATATCCAAGTGCGCATGTCGGCTTTGGCCATCCTAAGACAGCCGGCCAAACCGACATTCACTTACTCAAATCAATCTACACTAGTAGCTCCCACAACTACACCCACACTTCACATATGGTAAAAATAAAATATCTCCAGTAAAGAGCCCCCCTGAGAGTGCCCGTCAGGCATTGCAGCGCCGGCCTGACGAGGAGCATGCCGTATGATGAAGCATGTACAAAAACAATGGGGTGACACTGTGTCCCTCAGAACCTGGGTATGTATAAAGAACCACCGCGCTGCATTTCTTTTTCTTTTTATATATCACCCTTCGGAACACGTCTGGCTCTTATGTGGATTTGTTTCCCTTGAGGCTGTCATTTTACTGTTTCCTTGTCCTGAAGAAGACCCACCATGATGCTTTCCTAATTACGCATATGTCAGGGTCGAAGCGTCAACCTCTTTACTGGTCCAAGTCGATTAGGTCTCCTGGTCTGAACACTAATTAAGCTTTCTTGCTTGTACCAGAGACACTAGAATGATAACGGAATTGGTCGGACCCCAATATTACTATATGTACATCTTTTTTTATTGTTGTTTCACTAATGTGTAAATAACACTGATTCACCTATGTCACTTGGTCCCTTTATTCACTTCATTCCATGTCACTTATGTCTTTCAATCTTTGACAGCCCTATAAGTATATATGTTCTATAGAGAAAAAGTAAATACTTACCTCTGTGCCAAAATCGTTTGTCCTTTGTGTTCCAATTCAATTTGTAAAGCAATGTATTTCATGTATCTAAATGGTTTCCTCGTGATTAGGTTCTCCTGCTCGTTAAAGCAATTTTCATACCCGACAGACCAATTGTAGCCTTCTTTTTTCTATGATGAAGCATGACACCCATCTAGGTGTATGAGGGCTCTTGTTCCTGAGCAGTCAAATGCCCCCTGTTGATTCCTCAGTTCATTATCAACCTTTCCTTCGTATTTTCTTTCAAGGAACTGCATACACCTTTTTTGTTACTTCACATTGATTGAGGAGCATGTATGCTGAACCTATATGTGATCCTGGTCCCTCTCTTTGTATATTGCTCTTCACTGAGCATCAGATATTACTGGTGGTCTTTTGTATTGCTGTGACTGATTTTCTTGTTTAGTACTGGTACACCTAAACTGCTGTAGGAGGTTGGGTTTACCAGTTGTTATTCTGTATCTTTAAAGCATGGTGATGACATTCCTGTACCTTAACTTGATTGCTGACTTGTAATAAACTTTAAGCGTAGTTACTGATTCCTGGTCCATATTGTGTAGCCAAATGGGTTACACTATTGATTGAAATTGAGTGTTGATTGATGTAATATTAACTCCCTTCACCTCAGTCAGAATATAAAAGGTCCTCCGGATGGCGAATGGTAAGAGGGTTGGCCCAATACGCTGCATCAGTAGGCTAGAGCTTTTGGCACCCATAGAGTTGGTGGAGTTACCCCTCAACTTCTTCTTTTTCTCCCCTAATTGAAATAGGGTACACCTCAAAAGCAATGCCAGTGACGAGGACAGTAAGGACTTAGGATAATGAGTTTTACTGGTAAGTAACCGGGCCCTTATATACTGCGTGTAAATACCAAAATGAAAAATTCTTCAGGTGAAGTAAATACACTTGAAAGACATCGGGCCTCACCCCCATTTCACTCCTTTCCCCAGCAATATCAACAAAACAGAAACTTTTTTATATCCCAAAAAAGCAGAGCAGACATGGTAGTGAAATACTTCGAGAGGTATTAAATTGAATGTATAAAAGAGAAACTACGTACAAAATTACGAATTACTGTATGAATAGAAACAATTCCACCATAGCTCCTAAAGTCTTACAAATGTACTGCTCCAACCGCCTACTCTCAAAAAAGAAAGATTTATGGCTCAACCATTCTCAGGGAATGCAGCTAGAATTTAGAACTCGCTACCTCCAACCCTCTTCGGACTGCTTCGGGCTTTCAAAACAGATCTTAAAACTTATTTTCCAAAGACACTTCCAAGAATAATTCTACCCAGTTCATGACCTTCATGGCCGCTTGGCACTAACTGAGCTCAACTTAGTAAATATGTATTCTGTACCTTTATTACCATAATTTTGCAACATTTCATTTGTTGTTATCATGATTGTATATGTGTAAATTTAATCACGAGTACCTTATGTAACTTGCCTGGTTCTATTGTCAAGTCAAGCTTTATTTGATTGTTAATATACCAATCATAAAAGCACATACAATAAAAACAAATAAAAATGTAATTATTAACTTAACAGATTTTGATATAATTACACATTAAAAATTGATCCAGCACCATCAGGGGAGCTAGTGCCCACAATTTACACCTCAAATACCATACTTTTCCTCAGATGGATCGCCTTTTTTTAAAACTTGGCCACTCTCCACGCAGTGTGTTCATCTACCAGAAGCTGCAGCCAAATAAAAGCTGGGCGACATTGCCTTACGCCCAGATGTTTTAAAAGTGAAAGTAAATAGACTTTCCTCAACTCTACGTGAAATTTACAGAATAGGAGTAGGTGGATCGTAGACTGTTCAGAGTGGTTGTCACACGGGAAGGGTATCAGAGTTCGTGACCAGTCGTTCATAGTTGGTATTGACAGTAATCTATGTACGACTCCCAATCTAAATCTTGTTAAAAGCATCCTATCAAATATTCCTGGGACATATAACAAGTAGGGCTTCATCCCCATACATGTAAGCAATAATTGATGCTGCCTAACGCTAGGTTTTAGCACTTCTTCTGCCAGTCGTATTGAACTTAATAATTGAAGACCCTCTAACTTTAGGGTCTTTCTCGATACTGACAGCATAGTAATGGGGTCCACAAAGTATTCCGGATGCCCTAGGTCTTTCATAAAATTACATATATATTTAATCCAAGGGATCTTGGCAGCCCCATCCAAGCTCATGCTATCATTTAAAATCTCTCTATTCCGGGTCTGATGCGTATGGGATATGCCGTGGATGGGATGTGTAAGCGTGGGTGTGGTTTGTTAGGGACCTTCTTCCATACTTTGTGGGAATGTCCGGAGGTGGCTCGATTCTGGCGTGGTGTACATGCGGTGTTGCAAGCGGTCACGCATGTGACGCTATTTCCCGAGGCTAGGAGATGTTTGTTGAATGTGTGGGAGCCGACTGATTACAAGGTGACGCAAACGTGGTGGGTGACACTGGGATATATGGTGGCCAAGCGTGACATAGCACAATTGTGGGGCTCCCAGAGGTCACCAACGGTTTCGGTATGGAAGGACAACATGGATTGGTGTATGTTTCGGGAAAAGGTAGTGTATGTGGCGAGAGGTAAGCCTGGGAAATGGGTGAAAGTGTGGGGCCCCTGGAACTCCTATCGTGGCGGGATCTGTACCCCGCCACTGACGCCTGACTTGGCGGCGGCCCAGTCTCCCTAGTCTGCTCGTTCCCTTGATTCTGTGTCATCGTGCCCACTTTGTTTCTGTCCCTGCCCGTCCCCCCTCCTATTCCTGTAGATCGGTAGGGTCCTCCCGAGGGGAGCACATAATGTTGCTTAGACTTTTTCCGCCTTGTGGGTTTGTTTGTAGTTTTTCATTAAAAATGGAACCGCCATTTGGGAGGTCTGGGCAGTGTGGCCGCAAACGCTTCTTTCGATTTCTGTGACCTTTACCACTTGCCGCTTGTGTTTCATAACTGTGTTTTATGACCTCATTGTTTGCTAGCGGCCGGCCTGAAGGTTGTAGGCCCATACTTGTATATCTATTGCATTTTGTAATAAAGGTTTCAAAAAACAAAAAACAAAAAAACAAAAAAAATCTCTCTATTCAAATTGGTCTGCTCCTTAGTCCAAATCCTATGCACTGGTTCCAATTTGATGAGGTCTGAAAAAAAGGGAGACCCAGCTCCTCATGGCATGTGTAGGAGGGCGTGGATGGGGGGTTGACAGAATATAACGCAAAAAAGAATTCTCCACCAGCTGTAGCGGGTAGGTACTAACAAAACCCCACACATCTGCCCCATACATTGTAGCTGTGATACACTTTGCTTTGTATATTTGCAAAAGCTCCAGTGGCGGCTTCCTCTCTAGTTTCTTGGCAAAGGAGACTAGGGCTGTCGTCGTTCTAGTAAACGCGAGTCTTTTCACGTTTAACATCTGAGACTAGGTGTCTTTTTGATTTACTAGAATGCCGAGATAACTAAAATTCTTGGTGGTGGCTAACTTGTTTCCATCCAGAAAAAATTCCCTCACCCTCTGGATCCCTTTACCACATCTCATGATAAATGTCTTAGAGACATAAATGCTTAACCCTAAGTCCTTCATAGAATCATTAAATGTATCCAAGGCCATTTGCAAGCCATTTTGCGTGCGTGCCATTAGAACCGCGTCATCCACGTAAAGAAGGGCTGGGATTGGTCGCCCACCAGCTTGAGGGAAATCTTGACCCTGATTAAGCAGCACTTTGCCAAGGCCATTTGTATACAAATTAAAAAGGAAAGGGGCCAGGACACAACCCTGCCTGACCCCTCTTCTGATGGGGAATGATCTAGTGCGTTCCCCGCCCTGTCCATAATGGACACTAGCAGAAGCTCCTCTATATAAACACTGCAGGAAGATTAGAATATTTGGATCCACCCCCATATCTGCTAGGATCCCCCACAGTCTCCCGTGCCTTACAGAATAAAGGCTGCGGTAAGGTCCACGAACGCCAGGTACAAACAACCTTTTTTTACTCGTATATATTTACCTATAAAAATAGATAAATTAAGGCTTTGCTCTATGGTGCCTAACCCTTCTCGGAAGCCATACTGCAAGTCAGAAATGATCTGTTTTTCTTCCGCCCAATCTTGCAGTCGTTCCAGGATCACACGTCCTACCACCTTAATCATTGAATCAAGTAAGGAGATCGGCCTGTAACACCCCGGGTCATGGCGATCCCACTTCTTGAAAATTGGAACGATGATAGATTCCACCGAGGTCTTTGGTATTGATGTCTTAATACTAGCGTTTATAACTTGGGTTATTATAGGACCCCAGAGTGAAATATTGGCTTTGAATAAATAAACTGGCCCTCCATCTGGTCCTGGAGCCTTACCCCCTAGGCTACGAGAAAGGGCTCTGTGCACTTCATCCAGGGTAACTTGTAGCTCTCCCTTATTAATCTGAACTGGGGGAGTCACAGGCGGTTGAAAAACTGGGTTGTCTTGTTCATTATACACCTTAGAAAAGTGATTGACCCAGACGTCCTCAGATATTGCGATCTCGATAGATGGACCGTCTTCCTCTTGTAGAAAGGGAGCCCGTATTGCCCTCCAAAATGCTGCACTATCTTTTTGTTGGGCCACTGCGTGTTTCCTGCCGCAGGATGCGTTTTCTATCCAAAATTGCCTGCTTATACTCCACCCTAGCCCGTCTGACCCCGTTGGGGGATCTGGGTTGCCTATGCAACTCATACTTCAAGTTTGAATGCGCTTGGGAGCATTTTTTATCAAACCACCCAGTCTTTACGCTTGTTGCGATGATTGGCAGTTAATAATCTCCTGGTTCTATTGTAAGGTGCTCTGATACCGTTGGGTGAAGCTCGCCTTTTATAAAATTGTATTAAATAAATAAACAAAAAATAAAGTCAATAGCGGTAGCTCGTCGGTGGAGTCAAGCACCAAAGGTTACTATGTGGATTGAATAAGCATTCCGGGCGCACACGAGAATCACATTTCCCCCAATGTTTTTGTCCCAGAATAACTGCCCAATAGTACATCATGGAGCGCACGAAATCTTGCTACATTTGTTAAACACAACATAGATTGGGGCGATGGTGTGCGATCGTGTGTCCGTCGGCCTTTCGCCCGCGGGGCACACTTCTCAATGGCGGCGGCCCTCGCGAGCAAAGTAAATGAATGGGGGTGCGGCCGGCAAAGAAGCCGCACACCCTGCGCCGGGGGAGCCGTTAGGAGATTAGCGTCGGTTCACGGCCCTAATACACCAGCACTGCAAGGCTGGGAGCTGTCTGGGCCCCCGCGGATCGCGGTCGGTGCAACCCCCGTGGCGCTCCCTGGATAAGGTTATCGCCCCCCCTCCCGTCGGCTATGCTGCCGTTGAGGGCGGGGGGGGGGCATGCAGTGGGCTGCGTGCGGTAGGCGTGGTGACCTGCAGAGGTGGGGTAGTCCGACGACTGCGAGCTGGACGCTGGTTTAGGGAAGTGAAGTTCCGCCCCTTGAGGTCGCGTCCGCATTATGCGATGGCGGGCATTACTGAACCCCGCACCACAATGGATAATTGGTACGAATCTTGTAAGCTCCCCGTGCTTAAATGTGTAATGTAAATAAGGTGCTCATGTAAAGCGCTCCAATACCTTCGGGTCGAGTTCGCGCTATATAATTATGCAATATGTATTGCTGGCTTCCTATGAGGCAGATACATGATACACGTGCATGCATTGTTCACATTACGCGATTGCGGGCATTACTAAACCCCCCGCACCTAATTGGATAATCTGGTGCGGTGCTCGCGTGACCCGGTCGGGAGCGTGTAATATGTACGATTCTCTTAAGCACCCCCTGCTTGAAGGTGTAATGTAATCACAGTGCTCATGTAAAGTCCTCCAATACCACCTCAATGGTTAATCTGGTGCGGTGCTCGCGTGATTTGGCACGGGGATCGTGTTATATGGTACGAATCGCTTACGCTCCCCGTGCCTGCATGGTGTAACTTAAATACGGTGCTCATGTAAAGCGCTCCAATACCTTTGGCGTCGAGTTCACGCTATACAAATAGGCAACATGTATCTGCTGGCTTCCTATAAGGCAGACACTTGATACAAGCGCAGGCATTGTTCACAAGATTTTGCTCCAATACCTTCGGGTCGAGTTCACGCTAGATAAATATGCAACATGTATTGGCTGGCTTCCTATAATGCAGACACATGATACAAGTGCATGTATGATTCACAAGAATTTGCTCGTGCCCACATTCGCGCGCATCAGGTGATTCAGGGCATTACGACACCCCCTGCACCCTAATGGGTTATTTGGTCGGTGCTCGTGTCCGGCGCTCTAATAATTCCGCGCGCTTTACGGTTTTAGCTAATCACTAACCCACCGTGCCCGAGTAAGTATGTTAATACGGGGCTCATATACTGCACTCCAACACCTTCGGGCGGGTCACGCTGTGACTCCGGGCAGATAATTTAATATCCACATGCCCGATGATGTATGTATATACGGTGCTCACGAACTGCGCGCCATCACCTCCGGATCGAGTTTGCGCTGTGGTTGTGACGCTGGGCAAATCACTGATCACCCCATGCCCAGATATGCATGCGTGCTGCTGGGCCTGGTCTACCTGGGCCCCCGAGGGTCGCGAGTTTTGGCGGCTCATGATCCCACTCCGTGCCCGAATATGTGTGTAAATATGGTGCTCATGCACAGCGCTGCTATATCTTCGGGTCGAGTTTGCGCGATATAAAAGTGCTATTTACAGCGAGGGTCGCGCTGCCGATCCTGACCACACGTAACCACGTCTCCCTCGTCTCCATCCTTTTGCTGAAAGGGGGCTTGGGTAGTTTGTTATTGTTGTTGTTGTTTTGACACCCAACCCCCATTGCTTAAGGCCTCGCGCTCCCAAGTGCATTAGTCCTTGGGCAGGGCGGACCAGAGTGGGGTTAGTCCTAACGTAGAACGGTCATCGGGCTATGTTAGTAACAGTTTAACACGGGACGCTGCCGACAGTCTAAAAGAGGTGTGCTATAAGTCCGCAACTCTGCCCCTCCAACATGCTTATGTGGACCTTGCCCTGAGCCCGGTGCGGTTTGCTCGCAAGATAGGGCCAGTCTTAGGCCTTCACCTGCCACTCATAGATATGGGAGAAATCACACATATCTAACAAACCTAGCCACCCAGGCGGGTGCCTAGTTCTGGGAGGGCAACGCAACCAAGATAGAATGGTAGTTTATTATCTAAGGCTAATAGAAGCCTGCTTTAAGCCATTAGATGGGTGTAGATATGGGTGTAGCTCAGTGCCCCAATCGCATTGAATATGGGGATGCACTGACATAGCGGCAAAGAATAAGTGGTCACCACATAGCGCCTCATTAGGGCCGAAACCACGGCACAGTTACCGGTGTGATTCGACCAAGTGGTTGCGGGTGCGCCGCTCGCGAGCGAATTGCAACCTGATGCTGGGGACAGTCTGCCACAAGCCAGGGCGGCCTATATATAGTAGAGATGACCCAACAGGCTTGGATCTATGCCTTTGGGTTTAAATTCACTGTTGCCAGCTGAATAAGTATACAAGGTTCTGTAGAACTGCCTGCGGTGGAAGCGCGCGCGTATACCAATTTCTAGTTTGCGCAATCTGGTTCTCTAGGTACTCTGTCGCGAATAGCTCTAGGTCGGTGGTTGTGTGTCACTCTGCCTACGCCTGCCTTGGGGGTGACCGGACAGGGTATTTGTCCCTTCACTTTGAGGAGCAATTCATTCAAGGATTTCTTCATAGAACTGTCTCAAACCCACCAATAGTTCATTGTTAGGCCGATTACTTACTGGCCACCGGTCCGTGTTCCAGACCGCCTCATGGCGCTCGAGTTAGAACTTGGACCATGCAGGTTGCAAGTATTAAATACAACTTCTGTCTGGGCAATCAACCCGATCGGGTTGCAAGTGATCACTCAGTTGGTCATTGTTTCCTAGGCCCCCCGCCCCAGCATCCGTGCAGGTCAGTGGGAATATGAGTGGCCTCCAGAGAGGTACACCTCTTCCTCAGTCGTGTGGGATTGTCGGGGTTTGCCGTGCAGACGGTCCATGCGCGGGCGTAGAGGGACGCCATTCCCTCACTTGATAGTCAAGCAAAACTTTACGAACACTAGATTACCTGGGAATCCAATTTACACTGCATGCGAAGAGGGGTCCCGCAGTGAGGAGCAGTGGGAACTGCGTGAATAACCTCTGTCTTGAATGCGGCCTGGAATTTTAGAAGCGTTACAACAAACAAATGATGGACAGAATGATGACAATGCAGACATTCTCCCCCAGTCAAGAGATCTGGGTTAAATCCATCGTTCTTTTGCCCACTACGCCACCCCAGTTTAGGCATGGCCATATGCAAATCAGTCTTGACCCTGTGCCTCATGGCAACAGTCCAGCCCGAACTGCCAAGCCATGTCTTCCCTGGACCGGAATCAAGCATCCTAGGACCGGTTTCTGGCTATCAGCCGTCATCAGCCAGGATAGCTTCACTCCAGTGGCGTAGTGAGCACGGGACCCACGTCTGGGCATACCCATCCCACTTAGGGCGAAAAGCGTTCCAACAAACAAATGATGGACGGAATGCTGACAATGCAGACATTCTCCCCCAGTCAAGAGATCTGGGTTAAATCCATCGTTATTTTGCCCACTACGCCACCCCAGTTTAGACATGGCCATATGCAAATCAGTCTTGACCCTGTGCCTCATGGGAACAGTCCAGCCCGAACTGCCAAGCCATGTCTTCCCTGGACCGGAATCAAGCATCCTAGGACCGGTTTCTGGCTATCAGCCGTCATCAGCCAGGATAGCTTGACTCCAGTGGCGTAGTGAGCACGGGACCCACGTCTGGGCATACCCATCCCACTTAGGGCGAAAAGCGTTACAACAAACAAATGATGGACGGAATGCTGACAATGCAGACATTCTCCCCCAGTCAAGAGATCTGGGTTAAATCCATTGTTCTTTTGCCCACTACGCCACCCCAGTTTAGACATGGCCATATGCAAATCAGTCTTGACCCTGTGCCTCATGGGAACAGTCCAGACCGAACTGCCAAGCCATTTCTTCCCTGGACCGGAATCAAGCATCCTAGGACCGGTTTCTGGCTATCAGCCGTCATCAGCCAGGATAGCTTGACTCCAGTGGCGTAGTGAGCACGGGACCAACGTCTGGGCATACCCATCCCACTTAGGGCGAAAAGCGTTACAACAAACAAATGATGGACGGAATGCTGACAATGCAGACATTCTCCCCCAGTCAAGAGATCTGGGTTAAATCCATCGTTCTTTTGCCCACTACGCCACCCCAGTTTAGACATGGCCATATACAAATCAGTCTTGACCCTGTGCCTCATGGGAACAGTCCAGCCCGAACTGCCAAGCCATATCTTCCCTGGACCGGAATCAAGCATCCTAGGACCGGTTTCTGGCTATCAGCCGTCATCAGCCAGGATAGCTTGACTCCAGTGGCGTAGTGAGCACGGGACCCACGTCTGGGCATACCCATCCCACTTAGGGCGAAAAGCGTTACAACAAACAAATGATGGACGGAATGCTGACAATGCAGACATTCTCCCCCAGTCAAGAGATCTGGGTTAAATCCATCGTTCTTTTGCCCACTACGCCACCCCAGTTTAGACATGGCCATATGCAAATCAGTCTTGACCCTGTGCCTCATGGGACCAGTGCAGCCCGAACTGCCAAGCCATGTCTTCCCTGGACCGGAATCAAGCATCCTAGGACCGGTTTCTGGCTATCAGCCGTCATCAGCCAGGATAGCTTGACTCCAGTGGCGTAGTGAGCACGGGACCCACGTCTGGGCATACCCATCCCACTTAGGGCGAAAAGCGTTACAACAAACAAATGATGGACGGAATGCTGACAATGCAGACATTCTCCCCCAGTCAAGAGATCTGGGTTAAATCCATCGTTCTTTTGCCCACTACGCCACCCCAGTTTAGACATGGCCATATGCAAATCAGTCTTGACCCTGTGCCTCATGGGACCAGTGCAGCCCGAACTGCCAAGCCATGTCTTCCCTGGACCGGAATCAAGCATCCTAGGACCGGTTTCTGGCTATCAGCCGTCATCAGCCAGGATAGCTTGACTCCAGTGGCGTAGTGAGCACGGGACCCACGTCTGGGCATACCCATCCCACTTAGGGCGAAAAGCGTTACAACAAACAAATGATGGACGGAATGCTGACAATGCAGACATTCTCCCCCAGTCAAGAGATCTGGGTTAAATCCATCGTTATTTTGCCCACTACGCCACCCCAGTTTAGACATGGCCATATGCAAATCAGTCTTGACCCTGTGCCTCATGGGAACAGTCCAGCCCGAACTGCCAAGCCATGTCTTCCCTGGACCGGAATCAAGCATCCTAGGACCGGTTTCTGGCTATCAGCCGTCATCAGCCAGGATAGCTTGACTCCAGTGGCGTAGTGAGCACGGGACCCACGTCTGGGCAAACCCATCCCACTTAGGGCAAAAAGCGTTACAACAAACACATTTTGGACGGAATGCTGACAATGCACACATTCTCCCCCAGTCAAGAGATCTGGGTTAAATCCATCGTTCTTTTGCCCACTACGCCACCCCAGTTTAGACATGGCCATATGCAAATCAGTCTTGACCCTGTGCCTCATGGGAACAGTCCAGCCCGAACTGCCAAGCCATGTCTTCCCTGGACCGGAATCAAGCATCCTAGGACCGGTTTCTGGCTATCAGCCGTCATCAGCCAGGATAGCTTGACTCCAGTGGCGTAGTGAGCACGGGACCCACGTCTGGGCATACCCATCCCACTTAGGGCGAAAAGCGTTACAACAAACAAATGATGGACGGAATGCTGACAATGCAGACATTCTCCCCCAGTCAAGAGATCTGGGTTAAATCCATCGTTCTTTTGCCCACTACGCCACCCCAGTTTAGACATGGCCATATGCAAATCAGTCTTGACCCTGTGTCTCATGGGAACAGTCCAGCCCGAACTGCCAAGCCATGTCTTCCCTGGACCGGAATCAAGCATCCTAGGACCGGTTTCTGGCTATCAGCCGTCATCAGCCAGGATAGCTTGACTCCAGTGGCGTAGTGAGCACGGGACCCACGTCTGGGCATACCCATCCCACTTAGGGCGAAAAGCGTTACAACAAACAAATGATAGACGGAATGCTGACAATGCAGACATTCTCCCCCAGTCAAGAGATCTGGGTTAAATCCATCGTTCTTTTGCCCACTACGCCACCCCAGTTTAGACATGGCCATATGCAAATCAGTCTTGACCCTGTGCCTCATGGGAACAGTCCAGCCCGAACTGCCAAGCCATGTCTTCCCTGGACCGGAATCAAGCATCCTAGGACCGGTTTCTGGCTATCAGCCGTCATCAGCCAGGATAGCTTGACTCCAGTGGCGTAGTGAGCACGGGACCCACGTCTGGGCATACCCATCCCACTTAGGGCGAAAAGCGTTACAACAAACAAATGATGGACGGAATGCTGACAATGCAGACATTCTCCCCCAGTCAAGAGATCTGGGTTAAATCCATCGTTCTTTTGCCCACTACGCCACCCCAGTTTAGACATGGCCATATGCAAATCAGTCTTGACCCTGTGCCTCATGGGACCAGTCCAGCCCGAACTGCCAAGCCATGTCTTCCCTGGACCGGAATCAAGCATCCTAGGACCGGTTTCTGGCTATCAGCCGTCATCAGCCAGGATAGCTTGACTCCAGTGGCACAGTGAGCATGGGACCCACGTCTGGGCATACCCATCCCACTTAGGGCGAAAAGCGTTACAACAAACAAATGATGGACGGAATGCTGACAATGCAGACATTCTCCCCCAGTCAAGAGATCTGGGTTAAATGCATCGTTCTTTTGCCCACTACGCCACCCCAGTTTAGGCATGGCCATATGCAAATCAGTCTTGACCCTGTGCCTCATGGCAACAGTCCAGCCCGAACTGCCAAGCCATGTCTTCCCTGGACCGGAATCAAGCATCCTAGGACCGGTTTCTGGCTATCAGCCGTCATCAGCCAGGATAGCTTCACTCCAGTGGCGTAGTGAGCACGGGACCCACGTCTGGGCATACCCATCCCACTTAGGGCGAAAAGCGTTCCAACAAACAAATGATGGACGGAATGCTGACAATGCAGACATTCTCCCCCAGTCAAGAGATCTGGGTTAAATCCATCGTTATTTTGCCCACTACGCCACCCCAGTTTAGACATGGCCATATGCAAATCAGTCTTGACCCTGTGCCTCATGGGAACAGTCCAGCCCGAACTGCCAAGCCATGTCTTCCCTGGACCGGAATCAAGCATCCTAGGACCGGTTTCTGGCTATCAGCCGTCATCAGCCAGGATAGCTTGACTCCAGTGGCGTAGTGAGCACGGGACCCACGTCTGGGCATACCCATCCCACTTAGGGCGAAAAGCGTTACAACAAACAAATGATGGACGGAATGCTGACAATGCAGACATTCTCCCCCAGTCAAGAGATCTGGGTTAAATCCATTGTTCTTTTGCCCACTACGCCACCCCAGTTTAGACATGGCCATATGCAAATCAGTCTTGACCCTGTGCCTCATGGGAACAGTCCAGACCGAACTGCCAAGCCATTTCTTCCCTGGACCGGAATCAAGAATCCTAGGACCGGTTTCTGGCTATCAGCCGTCATCAGCCAGGATAGCTTGACTCCAGTGGCGTAGTGAGCACGGGACCAACGTCTGGGCATACCCATCCCACTTAGGGCGAAAAGCGTTACAACAAACAAATGATGGACGGAATGCTGACAATGCAGACATTCTCCCCCAGTCAAGAGATCTGGGTTAAATCCATCGTTCTTTTGCCCACTACGCCACCCCAGTTTAGACATGGCCATATACAAATCAGTCTTGACCCTGTGCCTCATGGGAACAGTCCAGCCCGAACTGCCAAGCCATATCTTCCCTGGACCGGAATCAAGCATCCTAGGACCGGTTTCTGGCTATCAGCCGTCATCAGCCAGGATAGCTTGACTCCAGTGGCGTAGTGAGCACGGGACCCACGTCTGGGCATACCCATCCCACTTAGGGCGAAAAGCGTTACAACAAACAAATGATGGACGGAATGCTGACAATGCAGACATTCTCCCCCAGTCAAGAGATCTGGGTTAAATCCATCGTTCTTTTGCCCACTACGCCACCCCAGTTTAGACATGGCCATATGCAAATCAGTCTTGACCCTGTGCCTCATGGGACCAGTGCAGCCCGAACTGCCAAGCCATGTCTTCCCTGGACCGGAATCAAGCATCCTAGGACCGGTTTCTGGCTATCAGCCGTCATCAGCCAGGATAGCTTGACTCCAGTGGCGTAGTGAGCACGGGACCCACGTCTGGGCATACCCATCCCACTTAGGGCGAAAAGCGTTACAACAAACAAATGATGGACGGAATGCTGACAATGCAGACATTCTCCCCCAGTCAAGAGATCTGGGTTAAATCCATCGTTCTTTTGCCCACTACGCCACCCCAGTTTAGACATGGCCATATGCAAATCAGTCTTGACCCTGTGCCTCATGGGACCAGTGCAGCCCGAACTGCCAAGCCATGTCTTCCCTGGACCGGAATCAAGCATCCTAGGACCGGTTTCTGGCTATCAGCCGTCATCAGCCAGGATAGCTTGACTCCAGTGGCGTAGTGAGCACGGGACCCACGTCTGGGCATACCCATCCCACTTAGGGCGAAAAGCGTTACAACAAACAAATGATGGACGGAATGCTGACAATGCAGACATTCTCCCCCAGTCAAGAGATCTGGGTTAAATCCATCGTTATTTTGCCCACTACGCCACCCCAGTTTAGACATGGCCATATGCAAATCAGTCTTGACCCTGTGCCTCATGGGAACAGTCCAGCCCGAACTGCCAAGCCATGTCTTCCCTGGACCGGAATCAAGCATCCTAGGACCGGTTTCTGGCTATCAGCCGTCATCAGCCAGGATAGCTTGACTCCAGTGGCGTAGTGAGCACGGGACCCACGTCTGGGCAAACCCATCCCACTTAGGGCAAAAAGCGTTACAACAAACACATTTTGGACGGAATGCTGACAATGCAGACATTCTCCCCCAGTCAAGAGATCTGGGTTAAATCCATCGTTCTTTTGCCCACTACGCCACCCCAGTTTAGACATGGCCATATGCAAATCAGTCTTGACCCTGTGCCTCATGGGAACAGTCCAGCCCGAACTGCCAAGCCATGTCTTCCCTGGACCGGAATCAAGCATCCTAGGACCGGTTTCTGGCTATCAGCCGTCATCAGCCAGGATAGCTTGACTCCAGTGGCGTAGTGAGCACGGGACCCACGTCTGGGCATACCCATCCCACTTAGGGCGAAAAGCGTTACAACAAACAAATGATGGACGGAATGCTGACAATGCAGACATTCTCCCCCAGTCAAGAGATCTGGGTTAAATCCATCGTTCTTTTGCCCACTACGCCACCCCAGTTTAGACATGGCCATATGCAAATCAGTCTTGACCCTGTGTCTCATGGGAACAGTCCAGCCCGAACTGCCAAGCCATGTCTTCCCTGGACCGGAATCAAGCATCCTAGGACCGGTTTCTGGCTATCAGCCGTCATCAGCCAGGATAGCTTGACTCCAGTGGCGTAGTGAGCACGGGACCCACGTCTGGGCATACCCATCCCACTTAGGGCGAAAAGCGTTACAACAAACAAATGATAGACGGAATGCTGACAATGCAGACATTCTCCCCCAGTCAAGAGATCTGGGTTAAATCCATCGTTCTTTTGCCCACTACGCCACCCCAGTTTAGACATGGCCATATGCAAATCAGTCTTGACCCTGTGCCTCATGGGAACAGTCCAGCCCGAACTGCCAAGCCATGTCTTCCCTGGACCGGAATCAAGCATCCTAGGACCGGTTTCTGGCTATCAGCCGTCATCAGCCAGGATAGCTTGACTCCAGTGGCGTAGTGAGCACGGGACCCACGTCTGGGCATACCCATCCCACTTAGGGCGAAAAGCGTTACAACAAACAAATGATGGCAGGAATGCTGACAATGCAGACATTCTCCCCCAGTCAAGAGATCTGGGTTAAATCCATCGTTCTTTTGCCCACTACGCCACCCCAGTTTAGACATGGCCATATGCAAATCAGTCTTGACCCTGTGCCTCATGGGACCAGTCCAGCCCGAACTGCCAAGCCATGTCTTCCCTGGACCGGAATCAAGCATCCTAGGACCGGTTTCTGGCTATCAGCCGTCATCAGCCAGGATAGCTTGACTCCAGTGGCACAGTGAGCATGGGACCCACGTCTGGGCATACCCATCCCACTTAGGGCGAAAAGCGTTACAACAAACAAATGATGGACGGAATGCTGACAATGCAGACATTCTCCCCCAGTCAAGAGATCTGGGTTAAATGCATCGTTCTTTTGCCCACTACGCCACCCCAGTTTAGACATGGCCATATGCAAATCAGTCTTGACCCTGTGCCTCATGGGAACAGTCCAGCCCGAACTGCCAAGCCATGTCTTCCCTGGACCGGAATCAAGCATCCTAGGACCGGTTTCTGGCTATCAGCCGTCATCAGCCAGGATAGCTTGACTCCAGTGGCGTAGTGAGCACGGGACCCACGTCTGGGCATACCCATCCCACTTAGGGCGAAAAGCGTTACAACAAAGAAATGATGGACGGAATGCTGACAATGCAGACATTCTCCCCCAGTCAAGAGATCTGGGTTAAATCCATCGTTCTTTTGCCCACTACGCCACCCCAGTTTAGACATGGCCATATGCAAATCAGTCTTGACCCTGTGCCTCATGGGAACAGTCCAGCCCGAACTGCCAAGCCATGTCTTCCCTGGACCGGAATCAAGCATCCTAGGACCGGTTTCTGGCTATCAGCCGTTATCAGCCAGGATAGCTTGACTCCAGTGGCGTAGTGAGCACGGGACCCACGTCTGGGCATACCCATCCCACTTAGGGCGAAAAGCGTTACAACAAACAAATGATGGACGGAATGCTGACAATGCAGACATTCTCCCCCAGTCAAGAGATCTGGGTTAAATCCATCGTTCTTTTGCCCACTACGCCACCCCAGTTTAGACATGGCCATATGCAAATCAGTCTTGACCCTGTGCCTCATGGGAACAGTCCAGCCCGAACTGCCAAGCCATGTCTTCCCTGGACCGGAATCAAGCATCCTAGGACCGGTTTCTGGCTATCAGCCATCATCAGCCAGGATAGCTTGACTCCAGTGGCGTAGTGAGCACGGGACCCACGTCTGGGCAAACCCATCCCACTTAGGGCAAAAAGCGTTACAACAAACACATTTTGGACGGAATGCTGACAATGCAGACATTCTCCCCCAGTCAAGAGATCTGGGTTAAATCCATTGTTCTTTTGCCCACTACGCCACCCCAGTTTAGACATGGCCATATGCAAATCAGTCTTGACCCTGTGCCTCATGGGAACAGTCCAGCCCGAACTGCCAAGCCATGTCTTCCCTGGACCGGAATCAAGCATCCTAGGACCGGTTTCTGGCTATCAGCCGTCATCAGCCAGGATAGCTTGACTCCAGTGGCGTAGTGAGCACGGGACCCACGTCTGGGCATACCCATCCCACTTAGGGCGAAAAGAGTTACAACAAACAAATGATGGACGGAATGCTGACAATGCAGACATTCTCCCCCAGTCAAGAGATCTGGGTTAAATCCATCGTTCTTTTGCCCACTACGCCACCCCAGTTTAGACATGGCCATATGCAAATCAGTCTTGACCCTGTGTCTCATGGGAACAGTCCAGCCCGAACTGCCAAGCCATGTCTTCCCTGAACCGGAATCAAGCATCCTAGGACCGGTTTCTGGCTATCAGCCGTCATCAGCCAGGATAGCTTGACTCCAGTGGCGTAGTGAGCTCGGGACCCACGTCTGGGCATACCCATCCCACTTAGGGCGAAAAGCGTTACAACAAACAAATGATAGACGGAATGCTGACAATGCAGACATTCTCCCCCAGTCAAGAGATCTGGGTTAAATCCATCGTTCTTTTGCCCACTACGCCACCCCAGTTTAGACATGGCCATATGCAAATCAGTCTTGACCCTGTGCCTCATGGGAACAGTCCAGCCCGAACTGCCAAGCCATGTCTTCCCTGGACCGGAATCAAGCATCCTAGGACCGGTTTCTGGCTATCAGCCGTCATCAGCCGGGATAGCTTGACTCCAGTGGCGTAGTGAGCACGGGACCCACGTCTGGGCATACCCATCCCACTTAGGGCGAAAAGCGTTACAACAAACAAATGATGGACGGAATGCTGACAATGCAGACATTCTCCCCCAGTCAAGAGATCTGGGTTAAATCCATCGTTCTTTTGCCCACTACGCCACCCCAGTTTAGACATGGCCATATGCAAATCAGTCTTGACCCTGTGCCTCATGGGACCAGTCCAGCCCAAACTGCCAAGCCATGTCTTCCCTGGACCGGAATCAAGCATCCTAGGACCGGTTTCTGGCTATCAGCCGTCATCAGCCAGGATAGCTTGACTCCAGTGGCGTAGTGAGCATGGGACCCACGTCTGGGCATACCCATCCCACTTAGGGCGAAAAGCGTTACAACAAACAAATGATGAACGGAATGCTGACAATGCAGACATTCTCCCCCAGTCAAGAGATCTGGGTTAAATCCATCGTTCTTTTGCCCACTACGCCACCCCAGTTTAGACATGGCCATATGCAAATCAGTCTTGACCCTGTGCCTCATGGGAACAGTCCAGCCCGAACTGCCAAGCCATGTCTTCCCTGGACCGGAATCAAGCATCCTAGGACCGGTTTCTGGCTATCAGCTGTCATCAGCCAGGATAGCTTGACTCCAGTGGCGTAGTGAGCACGGGACCCACGTCTGGGCATACCCATCCCACTTAGGGCGAAAAGCGTTACAACAAACAAATGATGGAAGGAATGCTGACAATGCAGACATTCTTCCCCAGTCAAGAGATCTGGGTTAAATCCATCGTTCTTTTGCCCACTACGCCACCCCAGTTTAGACATGGCCATATGCAAATCAGTCTTGACCCTGTGCCTCATGGGAACAGTCCAGCCCGAACTGCCAAGCCATGTCTTCCCTGGACCGGAATCAAGCATCCTAGGACCGGTTTCTGGCTATCAGCCGTTATCAGCCAGGATAGCTTGACTCCAGTGGCGTAGTGAGCACGGGACCCACGTCTGGGCATACCCATCCCACTTAGGGCGAAAAGCGTTACAACAAACAAATGATGGACGGAATGCTGACAATGCAGACATTCTCCCCCAGTCAAGAGATCTGGGTTAAATCCATTGTTCTTTTGCCCACTACGCCACCCCAGTTTAGACATGGCCATATACAAATCAGTCTTGACCCTGTGCCTCATGGGAACAGTCCAGCCCGAACTGCCAAGCCATGTCTTCCCTGGACCGGAATCAAGCATCCTAGGACCGGTTTCTGGCTATCAGCCGTCATCAGCCAGGATAGCTTGACTCCAGTGGCGTAGTGAGCACGGGACCCATGTCTGGGCATACCCATCCCACTTAGGGCGAAAAGCGTTACAACAAACAAATGATGGACGGAATGCTGACAATGCAGACATTCTCCCCCAGTCAAGAGATCTGGGTTAAATCCATTGTTCTTTTGCCCACTACGCCACCCCAGTTTAGACATGGCCATATGCAAATCAGTCTTGACCCTGTGCCTCATGGGAACAGTCCAGCCCGAACTGCCAAGCCATATCTTCCCTGGACGGGAATCAAGCATCCTAGGACCGGTTTCTGGCTATCAGCCGTCATCAGCCAGGATAGCTTGCCTCCAGTGGCGTAGTGAGCACGGGACCCACGTCTGGGCATACCCATCCCACTTAGGGCGAAAAGCGTTACAACAAACAAATGATGGAAGGAATGCTGACAATGCAGACATTCTTCCCCAGTCAAGAGATCTGGGTTAAATCCATCGTTCTTTTGCCCACTACGCCACCCCAGTTTAGACATGGCCATATGCAAATCAGTCTTGACCCTGTGCCTCATGGGAACAGTCCAGCCCGAACTGCCAAGCCATGTCTTCCCTGGACCGGAATCAAGCATCCTAGGACCGGTTTCTGGCTATCAGCCGTTATCAGCCAGGATAGCTTGACTCCAGTGGCGTAGTGAGCACGGGACCCACGTCTGGGCATACCCATCCCACTTAGGGCGAAAAGCGTTACAACAAACAAATGATGGACGGAATGCTGACAATGCAGACATTCTCCCCCAGTCAAGAGATCTGGGTTAAATCCATTGTTCTTTTGCCCACTACGCCACCCCAGTTTAGACATGGCCATATACAAATCAGTCTTGACCCTGTGCCTCATGGGAACAGTCCAGCCCGAACTGCCAAGCCATGTCTTCCCTGGACCGGAATCAAGCATCCTAGGACCGGTTTCTGGCTATCAGCCGTCATCAGCCAGGATAGCTTGACTCCAGTGGCGTAGTGAGCACGGGACCCATGTCTGGGCATACCCATCCCACTTAGGGCGAAAAGCGTTACAACAAACAAATGATGGACGGAATGCTGACAATGCAGACATTCTCCCCCAGTCAAGAGATCTGGGTTAAATCCATTGTTCTTTTGCCCACTACGCCACCCCAGTTTAGACATGGCCATATGCAAATCAGTCTTGACCCTGTGCCTCATGGGAACAGTCCAGCCCGAACTGCCAAGCCATATCTTCCCTGGACGGGAATCAAGCATCCTAGGACCGGTTTCTGGCTATCAGCCGTCATCAGCCAGGATAGCTTGCCTCCAGTGGCGTAGTGAGCACGGGACCCACGTCTGGGCATACCCATCCCACTTAGGGCGAAAAGCGTTACAACAAACAAATGATGGACGGAATGCTGACAATGCAGACATTCTCCCCCAGTCAAGAGATCTGGGTTAAATCCATCGTTCTTTTGCCCACTACGCCACCCCAGTTTAGACATGGCCATATGCAAATCAGTCTTGACCCTGTGCCTCATGGGAACAGTCCAGCCCGAACTGCCAAGCCATGTCTTCCCTGGACCGGAATCAAGCATCCTAGGACCGGTTTCTGGCTATCAGCCGTCATCAGCCAGCATAGCTTGACTCCAGTGGCGTAGTGAGCACGGGACCCACGTCTGGGCATACCCATCCCACTTAGGGCGAAAAGCGTTACAACAAAGAAATGATGGAAGGAATGCTGACAATGCAGACATTCTCCCCCAGTCAAGAGATCTGGGTTAAATCCATCGTTCTTTTGCCCACTACGCCACCCCAGTTTAGACATGGCCATATGCAAATCAGTCTTGACCCTGTGCCTCATGGGAACAGTCCAGCCCGAACTGCCAAGCCATGTCTTCCCTGGACCGGAATCAAGCATCCTAGGACCGGTTTCTGGCTATCAGCCGTCATCAGCCAGGATAGCTTGACTCCAGTGGCGTAGTGAGCACGGGACCCACGTCTGGGCATACCCATCCCACTTAGGGCGAAAAGCGTTACAACAAACAAATGATGGACGGAATGCTGACAATGCAGACATTCTCCCCCAGTCAAGAGATCTGGGTTAAATCCATCGTTCTTTTGCCCACTACGCCACCCCAGTTTAGACATGGCCATATGCAAATCAGTCTTGACCCTGTGCCTCATGGGAACAGTCCAGCCCGAACTGCCAAGCCATGTCTTCCCTGGACCGGAATCAAGCATCCTAGGACCGGTTTCTGGCTATCAGCCGTCATCAGCCAGGATAGCTTGACTCCAGTGGCGTAGTGAGCACGGGACCCACGTCTGGGCATACCCATCCCACTTAGGGCGAAAAGCGTTACAACAAACAAATGATGGACGGAATGCTGACAATACAGACATTCTCCCCCAGTCAAGAAATCTGGGTTAAATCAATCGTTCTTTTGCCCACTACGCCACCCCAGTTTAGACATGGCCATCTGCAAATCAGTCTTGACCCTGTGCCTCATGGGAACAGTCCAGCCCGAACTGCCAAGCCATGTCTTCCCTGGACCGGAATCAAGCATCCTAGGACCGGATTCTGGCTATCAGCCGTCATCAGCCAGGATAGCTTGACTCCAGTGGCGTAGTGAGCACGGGACCCACGTCTGGGCATACCCATCCCACTTAGGGCAAAAAGCGTTACAACACAGAAATGATGGACGGAATGCTGACAATGCAGACATTCTCCCCCAGTCAAGAGATCTGGGTTAAATCCATCGTTCTTTTGCCCACTACGCCACCCCAGTTTAGACATGTCCATATGCAAATCAGTCTTGACCCTGTGCCTCATGGGAACAGTCCAGCCCGAACTGCCAAGCCATGTCTTCCCTGGACGGGAATCAAGCATCCTAGGACCGGTTTCTGGCTATCAGCCGTCATCAGCCAGGATAGCTTGACTCCAGTGGCGTAGTGAGCACGGGACCCACGTCTGGGCATACCCATCCCACTTAGGGCGAAAAGCATTACAACAAACAAATGATGGACGGAATGCTGACAATGCAGACATTCTCCCCCAGTCAAGAGATCTGGGTTAAATCCATCGTTCTTTTGCCCACTACGCCACCCCAGTTTAGACATGACCATATGCAAATCAGTCTTGACCCTGTGCCTCATGGGAACAGTCCAGCCCGAACTGCCAAGCCATGTCTTCCCTGGACCAGAATCAAGCATCCTAGGACCGGTTTCTGGCTATCAGCCGTCATCAGCCAGGATAGCTTGACTCCAGTGGCGTAGTGAGCACGGGACCCACGTCTGGGCATACCCATCCCACTTAGGGCGAAAAGCGTTACAACAAACAAATGATGGACGGAATGCTGACAATGCAGACATTCTCCCCCAGTCAAGAGATCTGGGTTAAATCCATCGTTCTTTTGACCACTACGCCACCCCAGTTTAGACATGGCCATATGCAAATCAGTCTTGACCCTGTGCCTCATGGGAACAGTCCAGCCCGAACTGCCAAGCCATGTCTTCCCTGGAACGGAATCAAGCATCCTAGGACCGGTTTCTGGCTATCAGCCGTCATCAGCCAGGATAGCTTGACTCCAGTGGCGTAGTGAGCACGGGACCCACGTCTGGGCATACCCATCCCACTTAGGGCGAAAAGCGTTACAACAAACAAATGATGGACGGAATGCTGACAATGCAGACATTCTCCCCCAGTCAAGAGATCTGGGTTAAATCCATCGTTCTTTTGCCCACTACGCCACCCCAGATTAGACATGGCCATATGCAAATCAGTTTTGACCCTGTGCATCATGGGACCAGTCCAGCCCGAACTGCCAAGCCATGTCTTCCCTGGACCGGAATCAAGCATCCTAGGACCGGTTTCTGGCTATCAGCCGTCATCAGCCAGGATAGCTTGACTCCAGTGGCGTAGTGAGCACGGGACCCACGTCTGGGCATACCCATCCCACTTAGGGCGAAAAGCGTTACAACAAACAAATGATGGACGGAATGCTGACAATGCAGACATTCTCCCCCAGTCAAGAGATCTGGGTTCAATCCCTCGTTCTTTTGCCCACTACGCCACCCCAGTTTAGACATGGCCATATGCAAATCAGTCTTGACCCTGTGCCTCATGGGAACAGTCCAGCCCGAACTGCCAAGCCATGTCTTCCCTGGACCGGAATCAAGCATCCTAGGACCGGTTTCTGTCTATCAGCCGTCATCAGCCAGGATAGCTTGACTCCAGTGGCGTAGTGAGCACGGGACCCACGTCTGGGCATACCCATCCCACTTAGGGCGAAAAACGTTACAACAAAGAAATGATGGACGGAATGCTGACAATGCAGACATTCTCCCCCAGTCAAGAGATCTGGGTTAAATCCATCGTTCTTTTGCCCACTACGCCACCCCAGTTTAGACATGGCCATATGCAAATCAGTCATGACCCTGTGCCTCATGGGAACAGTCCAGCCCGAACTGCCAAGCCATGTCTTCCCTGGACCGGAATCAAGCCTCCTAGGACCGGTTTCTGGCTATCAGCCGTCATCAGCCAGGATAGCTTGACTCCAGTGGCGTAGTGAGCACGGGACCCACGTCTGGGCATACCCATCCCACTTAGGGCAAAAAGCGTTACAACAAACAAATGATGGATGGAATGCTGACAATGCAGACATTCTCCCCCAGTCAAGAGATCTGGGTTAAATCCATCGTTCTTTTGCCCACTACGCCACCCCAGTTTAGACATGGCCATATGCAAATCAGTCTTGACCCTGTGCTTCATGGGAACAGTCCAGCCCGAACTGCCAAGCCATGTCTTCCCTGGACCGGAATCAAGCATCCTAGGACCGGTTTCTGGCTATCAGCCGTCATCAGCCAGGATAGCTTGACTCCAGTGGCGTAGTGAGCACGGGACCCACGTCTGGGCATACCCATCCCACTTAGGGCGAAAAGCGTTACAACAAACAAATGATGGACGGAATGCTGACAATGCAGACATTCTCCCCCAGTCAAGAGATCTGGGTTAAATCCATCGTCTTTTTGCCCACTACGCCACCCCAGTTTAGACATGGCCATATGCAAATCAGTCTTGACCCTGTGCCTCATGGGAACAGTCCAGCCCGAACTGCCAAGCCATGTCTTCCCTGGACCGGAATCAAGCATCCTAGGACCGGTTTCTGGCTATCAGCCGTCATCAGCCAGGATAGCTTGACTCCAGTGGCGTAGTGAGCACGGGACCCACGTCTGGGCAAACCCATCCCACTTAGGGCAAAAAGCGTTACAACAAACACATTTTGGACGGAATGCTGACAATGCAGACATTCTCCCCCAGTCAAGAGATCTGGGTTAAATCCATCGTTCTTTTGCCCACTACGCCACCCCAGTTTAGACATGGCCATATGCAAATCAGTCTTGACCCTGTGCCTCATGGGAACAGTCCAGCCCGAACTGCCAAGCCATGTCTTCCCTGGACCGGAATCAAGCATCCTAGGACCGGTTTCTGGCTATCAGCCGTCATCAGCCAGGATAGCTTGACTCCAGTGGCGTAGTGAGCACGGGACCCACGTCTGGGCATACCCATCCCACTTAGGGCGAAAAGCGTTACAACAAACAAATGATGGACGGAATGCTGACAATGCAGACATTCTCCCCCAGTCAAGAGATCTGGGTTAAATCCATCGTTCTTTTGCCCACTACGCCACCCCAGTTTAGACATGGCCATATGCAAATCAGTCTTGACCCTGTGTCTCATGGGAACAGTCCAGCCCGAACTGCCAAGCCATGTCTTCCCTGGACCGGAATCAAGCATCCTAGGACCGGTTTCTGGCTATCAGCCGTCATCAGCCAGGATAGCTTGACTCCAGTGGCGTAGTGAGCACGGGACCCACGTCTGGGCATACCCATCCCACTTAGGGCGAAAAGCGTTACAACAAACAAATGATAGACGGAATGCTGACAATGCAGACATTCTCCCCCAGTCAAGAGATCTGGGTTAAATCCATCGTTCTTTTGCCCACTACGCCACCCCAGTTTAGACATGGCCATATGCAAATCAGTCTTGACCCTGTGCCTCATGGGAACAGTCCAGCCCGAACTGCCAAGCCATGTCTTCCCTGGACCGGAATCAAGCATCCTAGGACCGGTTTCTGGCTATCAGCCGTCATCAGCCAGGATAGCTTGACTCCAGTGGCGTAGTGAGCACGGGACCCACGTCTGGGCATACCCATCCCACTTAGGGCGAAAAGCGTTACAACAAACAAATGATGGACGGAATGCTGACAATGCAGACATTCTCCCCCAGTCAAGAGATCTGGGTTAAATCCATCGTTCTTTTGCCCACTACGCCACCCCAGTTTAGACATGGCCATATGCAAATCAGTCTTGACCCTGTGCCTCATGGGACCAGTCCAGCCCGAACTGCCAAGCCATGTCTTCCCTGGACCGGAATCAAGCATCCTAGGACCGGTTTCTGGCTATCAGCCGTCATCAGCCAGGATAGCTTGACTCCAGTGGCACAGTGAGCATGGGACCCACGTCTGGGCATACCCATCCCACTTAGGGCGAAAAGCGTTACAACAAACAAATGATGGACGGAATGCTGACAATGCAGACATTCTCCCCCAGTCAAGAGATCTGGGTTAAATGCATCGTTCTTTTGCCCACTACGCCACCCCAGTTTAGACATGGCCATATGCAAATCAGTCTTGACCCTGTGCCTCATGGGAACAGTCCAGCCCGAACTGCCAAGCCATGTCTTCCCTGGACCGGAATCAAGCATCCTAGGACCGGTTTCTGGCTATCAGCCGTCATCAGCCAGGATAGCTTGACTCCAGTGGCGTAGTGAGCACGGGACCCACGTCTGGGCATACCCATCCCACTTAGGGCGAAAAGCGTTACAACAAAGAAATGATGGACGGAATGCTGACAATGCAGACATTCTCCCCCAGTCAAGAGATCTGGGTTAAATCCATCGTTCTTTTGCCCACTACGCCACCCCAGTTTAGACATGGCCATATGCAAATCAGTCTTGACCCTGTGCCTCATGGGAACAGTCCAGCCCGAACTGCCAAGCCATGTCTTCCCTGGACCGGAATCAAGCATCCTAGGACCGGTTTCTGGCTATCAGCCGTTATCAGCCAGGATAGCTTGACTCCAGTGGCGTAGTGAGCACGGGACCCACGTCTGGGCATACCCATCCCACTTAGGGCGAAAAGCGTTACAACAAACAAATGATGGACGGAATGCTGACAATGCAGACATTCTCCCCCAGTCAAGAGATCTGGGTTAAATCCATCGTTCTTTTGCCCACTACGCCACCCCAGTTTAGACATGGCCATATGCAAATCAGTCTTGACCCTGTGTCTCATGGGAACAGTCCAGCCCGAACTGCCAAGCCATGTCTTCCCTGGACCGGAATCAAGCATCCTAGGACCGGTTTCTGGCTATCAGCCGTCATCAGCCAGGATAGCTTGACTCCAGTGGCGTAGTGAGCACGGGACCCACGTCTGGGCATACCCATCCCACTTAGGGTGAAAAGCGTTACAACAAACAAATGATAGACGGAATGCTGACAATGCAGACATTCTCCCCCAGTCAAGAGATCTGGGTTAAATCCATCGTTCTTTTGCCCACTACGCCACCCCAGTTTAGACATGGCCATATGCAAATCAGTCTTGACCCTGTGCCTCATGGGAACAGTCCAGCCCGAACTGCCAAGCCATGTCTTCCCTGGACCGGAATCAAGCATCCTAGGACCGGTTTCTGGCTATCAGCCGTCATCAGCCAGGATAGCTTGACTCCAGTGGCGTAGTGAGCACGGGACCCATGTCTGGGCATACCCATCCCACTTAGGGCGAAAAGCGTTACAACAAACAAATGATGGACGGAATGCTGACAATGCAGACATTCTCCCCCAGTCAAGAGATCTGGGTTAAATCCATTGTTCTTTTGCCCACTACGCCACCCCAGTTTAGACATGGCCATATGCAAATCAGTCTTGACCCTGTGCCTCATGGGAACAGTCCAGCCCGAACTGCCAAGCCATATCTTCCCTGGACGGGAATCAAGCATCCTAGGACCGGTTTCTGGCTATCAGCCGTCATCAGCCAGGATAGCTTGACTCCAGTGGCGTAGTGAGCACGGGACCCACGTCTGGGCATACCCATCCCACTTAGGGCGAAAAGCGTTACAACAAACAAATGATGGACGGAATGCTGACAATGCAGACATTCTCCCCCAGTCAAGAGATCTGGGTTAAATCCATCGTTCTTTTGCCCACTACGCCACCCCAGTTTAGACATGGCCATATGCAAATCAGTCTTGACCCTGTGCCTCATGGGAACAGTCCAGCCCGAACTGCCAAGCCATGTCTTCCCTGGACCGGAATCAAGCATCCTAGGACCGGTTTCTGGCTATCAGCCGTCATCAGCCAGCATAGCTTGACTCCAGTGGCGTAGTGAGCACGGGACCCACGTCTGGGCATACCCATCCCACTTAGGGCGAAAAGCGTTACAACAAAGAAATGATGGAAGGAATGCTGACAATGCAGACATTCTCCCCCAGTCAAGAGATCTGGGTTAAATCCATCGTTCTTTTGCCCACTACGCCACCGCAGTTTAGACATGGCCATATGCAAATCAGTCTTGACCCTGTGCCTCATGGGAACAGTCCAGCCCGAACTGCCAAGCCATGTCTTCCCTGGACCGGAATCAAGCATCCTAGGACCGGTTTCTGGCTATCAGCCGTCATCAGCCAGGATAGCTTGACTCCAGTGGCGTAGTGAGCACGGGACCCACGTCTGGGCATACCCATCCCACTTAGGGCGAAAAGCGTTACAACAAACAAATGATGGACGGAATGCTGACAATGCAGACATTCTCCCCCAGTCAAGAGATCTGGGTTAAATCCATCGTTCTTTTGCCCACTACGCCACCCCAGTTTAGACATGGCCATATGCAAATCAGTCTTGACCCTGTGCCTCATGGGAACAGTCCAGCCCGAACTGCCAAGCCATGTCTTCCCTGGACCGGAATCAAGCATCCTAGGACCGGTTTCTGGCTATCAGCCGTCATCAGCCAGGATAGCTTGACTCCAGTGGCGTAGTGAGCACGGGACCCACGTCTGGGCATACCCATCCCACTTAGGGCGAAAAGCGTTACAACAAACAAATGATGGACGGAATGCTGACAATACAGACATTCTCCCCCAGTCAAGAAATCTGGGTTAAATCAATCGTTCTTTTGCCCACTACGCCACCCCAGTTTAGACATGGCCATCTGCAAATCAGTCTTGACCCTGTGCCTCATGGGAACAGTCCAGCCCGAACTGCCAAGCCATGTCTTCCCTGGACCGGAATCAAGCATCCTAGGACCGGATTCTGGCTATCAGCCGTCATCAGCCAGGATAGCTTGACTCCAGTGGCGTAGTGAGCACGGGACCCACGTCTGGGCATACCCATCCCACTTAGGGCGAAAAGCGTTACAACACAGAAATGATGGACGGAATGCTGACAATGCAGACATTCTCCCCCAGTCAAGAGATCTGGGTTAAATCCATCGTTCTTTTGCCCACTACGCCACCCCAGTTTAGACATGTCCATATGCAAATCAGTCTTGACCCTGTGCCTCATGGGAACAGTCCAGCCCGAACTGCCAAGCCATGTCTTCCCTGGACGGGAATCAAGCATCCTAGGACCGGTTTCTGGCTATCAGCCGTCATCAGCCAGGATAGCTTGACTCCAGTGGCGTAGTGAGCACGGGACCCACGTCTGGGCATACCCATCCCACTTAGGGCGAAAAGCATTACAACAAACAAATGATGGACGGAATGCTGACAATGCAGACATTCTCCCCCAGTCAAGAGATCTGGGTTAAATCCATCGTTCTTTTGCCCACTACGCCACCCCAGTTTAGACATGACCATATGCAAATCAGTCTTGACCCTGTGCCTCATGGGAACAGTCCAGCCCGAACTGCCAAGCCATGTCTTCCCTGGACCAGAATCAAGCATCCTAGGACCGGTTTCTGGCTATCAGCCGTCATCAGCCAGGATAGCTTGACTCCAGTGGCGTAGTGAGCACGGGACCCACGTCTGGGCATACCCATCCCACTTAGGGCGAAAAGCGTTACAACAAACAAATGATGGACGGAATGCTGACAATGCAGACATTCTCCCCCAGTCAAGAGATCTGGGTTAAATCCATCGTTCTTTTGACCACTACGCCACCCCAGTTTAGACATGGCCATATGCAAATCAGTCTTGACCCTGTGCCTCATGGGAACAGTCCAGCCCGAACTGCCAAGCCATGTCTTCCCTGGAACGGAATCAAGCATCCTAGGACCGGTTTCTGGCTATCAGCCGTCATCAGCCAGGATAGCTTGACTCCAGTGGCGTAGTGAGCACGGGACCCACGTCTGGGCATACCCATCCCACTTAGGGCGAAAAGCGTTACAACAAACAAATGATGGACGGAATGCTGACAATGCAGACATTCTCCCCCAGTCAAGAGATCTGGGTTAAATCCATCGTTCTTTTGCCCACTACGCCACCCCAGATTAGACATGGCCATATGCAAATCAGTTTTGACCCTGTGCATCATGGGACCAGTCCAGCCCGAACTGCCAAGCCATGTCTTCCCTGGACCGGAATCAAGCATCCTAGGACCGGTTTCTGGCTATCAGCCGTCATCAGCCAGGATAGCTTGACTCCAGTGGCGTAGTGAGCACGGGACCCACGTCTGGGCATACCCATCCCACTTAGGGCGAAAAGCGTTACAACAAACAAATGATGGACGGAATGCTGACAATGCAGACATTCTCCCCCAGTCAAGAGATCTGGGTTCAATCCCTCGTTCTTTTGCCCACTACGCCACCCCAGTTTAGACATGGCCATATGCAAATCAGTCTTGACCCTGTGCCTCATGGGAACAGTCCAGCCCGAACTGCCAAGCCATGTCTTCCCTGGACCGGAATCAAGCATCCTAGGACCGGTTTCTGGCTATCAGCCGTCATCAGCCAGGATAGCTTGACTCCAGTGGCGTAGTGAGCACGGGACCCACGTCTGGGCATACCCATCCCACTTAGGGCGAAAAGCGTTACAACAAACAAATGATGGACGGAATGCTGACAATGCAGACATTCTCCCCCAGTCAAGAGATCTGGGTTAAATCCATCGTTCTTTTGCCCACTACGCCACCCCAGTTTAGACATGGCCATATGCAAATCAGTCTTGACCCTGTGTCTCATGGGAACAGTCCAGCCCGAACTGCCAAGCCATGTCTTCCCTGGACCGGAATCAAGCATCCTAGGACCGGTTTCTGGCTATCAGCCGTCATCAGCCAGGATAGCTTGACTCCAGTGGCGTAGTGAGCACGGGACCCACGTCTGGGCATACCCATCCCACTTAGGGCGAAAAGCGTTACAACAAACAAATGATAGACGGAATGCTGACAATGCAGACATTCTCCCCCAGTCAAGAGATCTGGGTTAAATCCATCGTTCTTTTGCCCACTACGCCACCCCAGTTTAGACATGGCCATATGCAAATCAGTCTTGACCCTGTGCCTCATGGGAACAGTCCAGCCCGAACTGCCAAGCCATGTCTTCCCTGGACCGGAATCAAGCATCCTAGGACCGGTTTCTGGCTATCAGCCGTCATCAGCCAGGATAGCTTGACTCCAGTGGCGTAGTGAGCACGGGACCCACGTCTGGGCATACCCATCCCACTTAGGGCGAAAAGCGTTACAACAAACAAATGATGGACGGAATGCTGACAATGCAGACATTCTCCCCCAGTCAAGAGATCTGGGTTAAATCCATCGTTCTTTTGCCCACTACGCCACCCCAGTTTAGACATGGCCATATGCAAATCAGTCTTGACCCTGTGCCTCATGGGACCAGTCCAGCCCGAACTGCCAAGCCATGTCTTCCCTGGACCGGAATCAAGCATCCTAGGACCGGTTTCTGGCTATCAGCCGTCATCAGCCAGGATAGCTTGACTCCAGTGGCACAGTGAGCATGGGACCCACGTCTGGGCATACCCATCCCACTTAGGGCGAAAAGCGTTACAACAAACAAATGATGGACGGAATGCTGACAATGCAGACATTCTCCCCCAGTCAAGAGATCTGGGTTAAATGCATCGTTCTTTTGCCCACTACGCCACCCCAGTTTAGACATGGCCATATGCAAATCAGTCTTGACCCTGTGCCTCATGGGAACAGTCCAGCCCGAACTGCCAAGCCATGTCTTCCCTGGACCGGAATCAAGCATCCTAGGACCGGTTTCTGGCTATCAGCCGTCATCAGCCAGGATAGCTTGACTCCAGTGGCGTAGTGAGCACGGGACCCACGTCTGGGCATACCCATCCCACTTAGGGCGAAAAGCGTTACAACAAAGAAATGATGGACGGAATGCTGACAATGCAGACATTCTCCCCCAGTCAAGAGATCTGGGTTAAATCCATCGTTCTTTTGCCCACTACGCCACCCCAGTTTAGACATGGCCATATGCAAATCAGTCTTGACCCTGTGCCTCATGGGAACAGTCCAGCCCGAACTGCCAAGCCATGTCTTCCCTGGACCGGAATCAAGCATCCTAGGACCGGTTTCTGGCTATCAGCCGTTATCAGCCAGGATAGCTTGACTCCAGTGGCGTAGTGAGCACGGGACCCACGTCTGGGCATACCCATCCCACTTAGGGCGAAAAGCGTTACAACAAACAAATGATGGACGGAATGCTGACAATGCAGACATTCTCCCCCAGTCAAGAGATCTGGGTTAAATCCATCGTTCTTTTGCCCACTACGCCACCCCAGTTTAGACATGGCCATATGCAAATCAGTCTTGACCCTGTGTCTCATAGGAACAGTCCAGCCCGAACTGCCAAGCCATGTCTTCCCTGGACCGGAATCAAGCATCCTAGGACCGGTTTCTGGCTATCAGCCGTCATCAGCCAGGATAGCTTGACTCCAGTGGCGTAGTGAGCACGGGACCCACGTCTGGGCATACCCATCCCACTTAGGGTGAAAAGCGTTACAACAAACAAATGATAGACGGAATGCTGACAATGCAGACATTCTCCCCCAGTCAAGAGATCTGGGTTAAATCCATCGTTCTTTTGCCCACTACGCCACCCCAGTTTAGACATGGCCATATGCAAATCAGTCTTGACCCTGTGCCTCATGGGAACAGTCCAGCCCGAACTGCCAAGCCATGTCTTCCCTGGACCGGAATCAAGCATCCTAGGACCGGTTTCTGGCTATCAGCCGTCATCAGCCAGGATACCTTGACTCCAGTGGCGTAGTGAGCACGGGACCCACGTCTGGGCATACCCATCCCACTTAGGGCGAAAAGCGTTACAACAAACAAATGATGGACGGAATGCTGACAATGCAGACATTCTCCCCCAGTCAAGAGATCTGGGTTAAATCCATCGTTCTTTTGCCCACTACGCCACCCCAGTTTAGACATGGCCATATGCAAATCAGTCTTGACCCTGTGCCTCATGGGACCAGTCCAGCCCGAACTGCCAAGCCATGTCTTCCCTGGACCGGAATCAAGCATCCTAGGACCGGTTTCTGGCTATCAGCCGTCATCAGCCAGGATAGCTTGACTCCAGTGGCACAGTGAGCATGGGACCCACGTCTGGGCATACCCATCCCACTTAGGGCGAAAAGCGTTACAACAAACAAATGATGGACGGAATGCTGACAATGCAGACATTCTCCCCCAGTCAAGAGATCTGGGTTAAATGCATCGTTCTTTTGCCCACTACGCCACCCCAGTTTAGACATGGCCATATGCAAATCAGTCTTGACCCTGTGCCTCATGGGAACAGTCCAGCCCGAACTGCCAAGCCATGTCTTCCCTGGACCGGAATCAAGCATCCTAGGACCGGTTTCTGGCTATCAGCCGTCATCAGCCAGGATAGCTTGACTCCAGTGGCGTAGTGAGCACGGGACCCACGTCTGGGCATACCCATCCCACTTAGGGCGAAAAGCGTTACAACAAAGAAATGATGGACGGAATGCTGACAATGCAGACATTCTCCCCCAGTCAAGAGATCTGGGTTAAATCCATCGTTCTTTTGCCCACTACGCCACCCCAGTTTAGACATGGCCATATGCAAATCAGTCTTGACCCTGTGCCTCATGGGAACAGTCCAGCCCGAACTGCCAAGCCATGTCTTCCCTGGACCGGAATCAAGCATCCTAGGACCGGTTTCTGGCTATCAGCCGTCATCAGCCAGGATAGCTTGACTCCAGTGGCGTAGTGAGCACGGGACCCACGTCTGGGCAAACCCATCCCACTTAGGGCAAAAAGCGTTACAACAAACACATTTTGGACGGAATGCTGACAATGCAGACATTCTCCCCCAGTCAAGAGATCTGGGTTAAATCCATTGTTCTTTTGCCCACTACGCCACCCCAGTTTAGACATGGCCATATGCAAATCAGTCTTGACCCTGTGCCTCATGGGAACAGTCCAGCCCGAACTGCCAAGCCATGTCTTCCCTGGACCGGAATCAAGCATCCTAGGACCGGTTTCTGGCTATCAGCCGTCATCAGCCAGGATAGCTTGACTCCAGTGGCGTAGTGAGCACGGGACCCACGTCTGGGCATACCCATCCCACTTAGGGCGAAAAGAGTTACAACAAACAAATGATGGACGGAATGCTGACAATGCAGACATTCTCCCCCAGTCAAGAGATCTGGGTTAAATCCATCGTTCTTTTGCCCACTACGCCACCCCAGTTTAGACATGGCCATATGCAAATCAGTCTTGACCCTGTGTCTCATGGGAACAGTCCAGCCCGAACTGCCAAGCCATGTCTTCCCTGAACCGGAATCAAGCATCCTAGGACCGGTTTCTGGCTATCAGCCGTCATCAGCCAGGATAGCTTGACTCCAGTGGCGTAGTGAGCTCGGGACCCACGTCTGGGCATACCCATCCCACTTAGGGCGAAAAGCGTTACAACAAACAAATGATAGACGGAATGCTGACAATGCAGACATTCTCCCCCAGTCAAGAGATCTGGGTTAAATCCATCGTTCTTTTGCCCACTACGCCACCCCAGTTTAGACATGGCCATATGCAAATCAGTCTTGACCCTGTGCCTCATGGGAACAGTCCAGCCCGAACTGCCAAGCCATGTCTTCCCTGGACCGGAATCAAGCATCCTAGGACCGGTTTCTGGCTATCAGCCGTCATCAGCCGGGATAGCTTGACTCCAGTGGCGTAGTGAGCACGGGACCCACGTCTGGGCATACCCATCCCACTTAGGGCGAAAAGCGTTACAACAAACAAATGATGGACGGAATGCTGACAATGCAGACATTCTCCCCCAGTCAAGAGATCTGGGTTAAATCCATCGTTCTTTTGCCCACTACGCCACCCCAGTTTAGACATGGCCATATGCAAATCAGTCTTGACCCTGTGCCTCATGGGACCAGTCCAGCCCAAACTGCCAAGCCATGTCTTCCCTGGACTGGAATCAAGCATCCTAGGACCGGTTTCTGGCTATCAGCCGTCATCAGCCAGGATAGCTTGACTCCAGTGGCGTAGTGAGCATGGGACCCACGTCTGGGCATACCCATCCCACTTAGGGCGAAAAGCGTTACAACAAACAAATGATGAACGGAATGCTGACAATGCAGACATTCTCCCCCAGTCAAGAGATCTGGGTTAAATCCATCGTTCTTTTGCCCACTACGCCACCCCAGTTTAGACATGGCCATATGCAAATCAGTCTTGACCCTGTGCCTCATGGGAACAGTCCAGCCCGAACTGCCAAGCCATGTCTTCCCTGGACCGGAATCAAGCATCCTAGGACCGGTTTCTGGCTATCAGCCGTCATCAGCCAGGATAGCTTGACTCCAGTGGCGTAGTGAGCACGGGACCCACGTCTGGGCATACCCATCCCACTTAGGGCGAAAAGCGTTACAACAAACAAATGATGGAAGGAATGCTGACAATGCAGACATTCTTCCCCAGTCAAGAGATCTGGGTTAAATCCATCGTTCTTTTGCCCACTACGCCACCCCAGTTTAGACATGGCCATATGCAAATCAGTCTTGACCCTGTGCCTCATGGGAACAGTCCAGCCCGAACTGCCAAGCCATGTCTTCCCTGGACCGGAATCAAGCATCCTAGGACCGGTTTCTGGCTATCAGCCGTTATCAGCCAGGATAGCTTGACTCCAGTGGCGTAGTGAGCACGGGACCCACGTCTGGGCATACCCATCCCACTTAGGGCGAAAAGCGTTACAACAAACAAATGATGGACGGAATGCTGACAATGCAGACATTCTCCCCCAGTCAAGAGATCTGGGTTAAATCCATTGTTCTTTTGCCCACTACGCCACCCCAGTTTAGACATGGCCATATACAAATCAGTCTTGACCCTGTGCCTCATGGGAACAGTCCAGCCCGAACTGCCAAGCCATGTCTTCCCTGGACCGGAATCAAGCATCCTAGGACCGGTTTCTGGCTATCAGCCGTCATCAGCCAGGATAGCTTGACTCCAGTGGCGTAGTGAGCACGGGACCCATGTCTGGGCATACCCATCCCACTTAGGGCGAAAAGCGTTACAACAAACAAATGATGGACGGAATGCTGACAATGCAGACATTCTCCCCCAGTCAAGAGATCTGGGTTAAATCCATTGTTCTTTTGCCCACTACGCCACCCCAGTTTAGACATGGCCATATGCAAATCAGTCTTGACCCTGTGCCTCATGGGAACAGTCCAGCCCGAACTGCCAAGCCATATCTTCCCTGGACGGGAATCAAGCATCCTAGGACCGGTTTCTGGCTATCAGCCGTCATCAGCCAGGATAGCTTGACTCCAGTGGCGTAGTGAGCACGGGACCCACGTCTGGGCATACCCATCCCACTTAGGGCGAAAAGCGTTACAACAAACAAATGATGGACGGAATGCTGACAATGCAGACATTCTCCCCCAGTCAAGAGATCTGGGTTAAATCCATCGTTCTTTTGCCCACTACGCCACCCCAGTTTAGACATGGCCATATGCAAATCAGTCTTGACCCTGTGCCTCATGGGAACAGTCCAGCCCGAACTGCCAAGCCATGTCTTCCCTGGACCGGAATCAAGCATCCTAGGACCGGTTTCTGGCTATCAGCCGTCATCAGCCAGCATAGCTTGACTCCAGTGGCGTAGTGAGCACGGGACCCACGTCTGGGCATACCCATCCCACTTAGGGCGAAAAGCGTTACAACAAAGAAATGATGGAAGGAATGCTGACAATGCAGACATTCTCCCCCAGTCAAGAGATCTGGGTTAAATCCATCGTTCTTTTGCCCACTACGCCACCGCAGTTTAGACATGGCCATATGCAAATCAGTCTTGACCCTGTGCCTCATGGGAACAGTCCAGCCCGAACTGCCAAGCCATGTCTTCCCTGGACCGGAATCAAGCATCCTAGGACCGGTTTCTGGCTATCAGCCGTCATCAGCCAGGATAGCTTGACTCCAGTGGCGTAGTGAGCACGGGACCCACGTCTGGGCATACCCATCCCACTTAGGGCGAAAAGCGTTACAACAAACAAATGATGGACGGAATGCTGACAATGCAGACATTCTCCCCCAGTCAAGAGATCTGGGTTAAATCCATCGTTCTTTTGCCCACTACGCCACCCCAGTTTAGACATGGCCATATGCAAATCAGTCTTGACCCTGTGCCTCATGGGAACAGTCCAGCCCGAACTGCCAAGCCATGTCTTCCCTGGACCGGAATCAAGCATCCTAGGACCGGTTTCTGGCTATCAGCCGTCATCAGCCAGGATAGCTTGACTCCAGTGGCGTAGTGAGCACGGGACCCACGTCTGGGCATACCCATCCCACTTAGGGCGAAAAGCGTTACAACAAACAAATGATGGACGGAATGCTGACAATACAGACATTCTCCCCCAGTCAAGAAATCTGGGTTAAATCAATCGTTCTTTTGCCCACTACGCCACCCCAGTTTAGACATGGCCATCTGCAAATCAGTCTTGACCCTGTGCCTCATGGGAACAGTCCAGCCCGAACTGCCAAGCCATGTCTTCCCTGGACCGGAATCAAGCATCCTAGGACCGGATTCTGGCTATCAGCCGTCATCAGCCAGGATAGCTTGACTCCAGTGGCGTAGTGAGCACGGGACCCACGTCTGGGCATACCCATCCCACTTAGGGCGAAAAGCGTTACAACACAGAAATGATGGACGGAATGCTGACAATGCAGACATTCTCCCCCAGTCAAGAGATCTGGGTTAAATCCATCGTTCTTTTGCCCACTACGCCACCCCAGTTTAGACATGTCCATATGCAAATCAGTCTTGACCCTGTGCCTCATGGGAACAGTCCAGCCCGAACTGCCAAGCCATGTCTTCCCTGGACGGGAATCAAGCATCCTAGGACCGGTTTCTGGCTATCAGCCGTCATCAGCCAGGATAGCTTGACTCCAGTGGCGTAGTGAGCACGGGACCCACGTCTGGGCATACCCATCCCACTTAGGGCGAAAAGCATTACAACAAACAAATGATGGACGGAATGCTGACAATGCAGACATTCTCCCCCAGTCAAGAGATCTGGGTTAAATCCATCGTTCTTTTGCCCACTACGCCACCCCAGTTTAGACATGACCATATGCAAATCAGTCTTGACCCTGTGCCTCATGGGAACAGTCCAGCCCGAACTGCCAAGCCATGTCTTCCCTGGACCAGAATCAAGCATCCTAGGACCGGTTTCTGGCTATCAGCCGTCATCAGCCAGGATAGCTTGACTCCAGTGGCGTAGTGAGCACGGGACCCACGTCTGGGCATACCCATCCCACTTAGGGCGAAAAGCGTTACAACAAACAAATGATGGACGGAATGCTGACAATGCAGACATTCTCCCCCAGTCAAGAGATCTGGGTTAAATCCATCGTTCTTTTGACCACTACGCCACCCCAGTTTAGACATGGCCATATGCAAATCAGTCTTGACCCTGTGCCTCATGGGAACAGTCCAGCCCGAACTGCCAAGCCATGTCTTCCCTGGACCGGAATCAAGCATCCTAGGACCGGTTTCTGGCTATCAGCCGTCATCAGCCAGGATAGCTTGACTCCAGTGGCGTAGTGAGCACGGGACCCACGTCTGGGCATACCCATCCCACTTAGGGCGAAAAGCGTTACAACAAACAAATGATGGACGGAATGCTGACAATGCAGACATTCTCCCCCAGTCAAGAGATCTGGGTTCAATCCCTCGTTCTTTTGCCCACTACGCCACCCCAGTTTAGACATGGCCATATGCAAATCAGTCTTGACCCTGTGCCTCATGGGAACAGTCCAGCCCGAACTGCCAAGCCATGTCTTCCCTGGACCGGAATCAAGCATCCTAGGACCGGTTTCTGGCTATCAGCCGTCATCAGCCAGGATAGCTTGACTCCAGTGGCGTAGTGAGCACGGGACCCACGTCTGGGCATACCCATCCCACTTAGGGCGAAAAACGTTACAACAAAGAAATGATGGACGGAATGCTGACAATGCAGACATTCTCCCCCAGTCAAGAGATCTGGGTTAAATCCATCGTTCTTTTGCCCACTACGCCACCCCAGTTTAGACATGGCCATATGCAAATCAGTCATGACCCTGTGCCTCATGGGAACAGTCCAGCCCGAACTGCCAAGCCATGTCTTCCCTGGACCGGAATCAAGCCTCCTAGGACCGGTTTCTGGCTATCAGCCGTCATCAGCCAGGATAGCTTGACTCCAGTGGCGTAGTGAGCACGGGACCCACGTCTGGGCATACCCATCCCACTTAGGGCAAAAAGCGTTACAACAAACAAATGATGGATGGAATGCTGACAATGCAGACATTCTCCCCCAGTCAAGAGATCTGGGTTAAATCCATCGTTCTTTTGCCCACTACGCCACCCCAGTTTAGACATGGCCATATGCAAATCAGTCTTGACCCTGTGCTTCATGGGAACAGTCCAGCCCGAACTGCCAAGCCATGTCTTCCCTGGACCGGAATCAAGCATCCTAGGACCGGTTTCTGGCTATCAGCCGTCATCAGCCAGGATAGCTTGACTCCAGTGGCGTAGTGAGCACGGGACCCACGTCTGGGCATACCCATCCCACTTAGGGCGAAAAGCGTTACAACAAACAAATGATGGACGGAATGCTGACAATGCAGACATTCTCCCCCAGTCAAGAGATCTGGGTTAAATCAATCGTTCTTTTGCCCACTACGCCACCCCAGTTTAGACATGGCCGTATGCAAATCAGTCTAGACCCTGTGCCTCATGGGAACAGTCCAGCCCGAACTGCCAAGCCATGTCTTCCCTGGACCGGAATCAAGCATCCTAGGACCGGATTCTGGCTATCAGCCGTCATCAGCCAGGATAGCTTGACTCCAGTGGCGTAGTGAGCACGGGACCCACGTCTGGGCATACCCATCCCACTTAGGGCGAAAAGCGTTACAACAAAGAAATGATGGATGGAATGCTGACAATACAGACATTCTCCCCCAGTCAAGAGATCTGGGTTAAATCCATCGTTCTTTTGCCCACTACGCCACCCCAGTTTAGACATGGCCATATGCAAATCAGTCTTGATCCTGTGCCTCATGGGAACAGTCCAGCCCGAACTGCCAAGCCATGTCTTCCCTGGACGGGAATCAAGCATCCTAGGACCGGTTTCTGGCTATCAGTCGTCATCAGCCAGGATAGCTTGACTCCAGTGGCGTAGTGAGCACGGGACCCACGTCTGGGCATACCCATCCCACTTAGGGCGAAAAGCGTTACAACAAACAAATGATGGACGGAATGCTGACAATGCAGACATTCTCCCCCAGTCAAGAGATCTGGGTTAAATCCATCGTTCTTTTGCCCACTACGCCACCCCAGTTTAGACATGGCCATATGCAAATCAGTCTTGACCCTGTGCCTCATGGGAACAGTCCAGCCCGAACTGCCAAGCCATGTCTTCCCTGGACCGGAATCAAGCATCCTAGGACCGGTTTCTGGCTATCAGCCGTCATCAGCCAGGATAGCTTGACTCCAGTGGCGTAATGAGCACGGGACCCACGTCTGGGCATACTCATCCCACTTGGGGCGAAAAGCGTTACAACAAACAAATGATGGACGGAATGCTGACAATGCAGACATTCTCCCCCAGGGAAGACATGGCTTGGCAGTTCGGGCTGGACTGTTCCCATGAGGCACAGGGTCAAGACTGATTTGCATATGGCCATGTCTAAACTGGGGTGGTGTAGTGGGCAAAAGAACGATGGATTTAACCCAGATCTCTTGACTGGGGGAGAATGTATGCATTGTCAGCATTCCGTCCATCATTTGTTTGTTGTAACGCTTTTTGCCCTAAGTGGGATGGGTATTCCCAGACGTGGGACCCGTGCTCACTACACCACTGGAGTCAAGCTATCCTGGCTGATGACGGCTGATAGCCAGAAACCGATCCTAGGATGCTTGATTCCGGTCCAGGGAAGACATGGCTTGGCAGTTTGGGCTGGACTGTTCCCATGAGGCACAGGGTCAAGACTGATTTGCATATGGCCATGTCTCAACTGGGGTGGTGTAGTGGGCAAAAGAACGATGGATTTAACCCAGATCTCTTGACTGGGGGAGAATGTATGCATTGTCAGCATTCCGTCCATCATTTGTTTGTTGTAACGCTTTTCGCCCTAAGTGGGATGGGTATTCCCAGACGTGGGACCCGTGCTCACTACACCACTGGAGTCAAGCTATCCTGGCTGATGACGGCTGATAGCCAGAAACCGGTCCTAGGATGCTTGATTCCGGTCCAGGGAAGACATGGCTTGGCAGTTCGGGCTGGACTGTTCCTATGAGGCACAGGGTCAAGACTGATTTGCATATGGCCATGTCTAAACTGGGGTGGTGTAGTGGGCAAAAGAACGATGGATTTAACCCAGATCTCTTGACTGGGGGAGAATGTATGCATTGTCAGCATTCCGTCCATCATTTGTTTGTTGTAACGCTTTTCGCCCTTAGTGGGATGGGTATTCCCAGACGTGGGACCCGTGCTCACTACACCACTGGAGTCAAGCTATCCTGGCTGATGACGGCTGATAGCCAGAAACCGGTCCTAGGATGCTTGATTCCGGTCCAGGGAAGACATGGCTTGGCAGTTCGGGCTGGACTGTTCCCATGAGGCACAGGGTCAAGACTGATTTGCATATGGCCATGTCTAAACTGGGGTGGTGTAGTGGGCAAAAGAACGATGGATTTAACCCAGATCTCTTGACTGGGGGAGAATGTATGCATTGTCAGCATTCCGTCCATCATTTGTTTGTTGTAACGCTTTTCGCCCTAAGTGGGATGGGTATTCCCAGACGTGGGACCCGTGCTCACTACACCACTGGAGTCAAGCTATCCTGGCTGATGACGGCTGATAGCCAGAAACCGGTCCTAGGATGCTTGATTCCGGTCCAGGGAAGACATGGCTTGGCAGTTCGGGCTGGACTGTTCCCATGAGGCACAGGGTCAAGACTGATTTGCATATGGCCATGTCTAAACTGGAGTGGTGTAGTGGGCAAAAGAACGATGGATTTAACCCAGATCTTTTAATTGGGGGAGAATGTATGCATTGTCAGCATTCCGTCCATCATTTGTTTGTTGTAACGCTTTTCGCCCTAAGTGGGATGGGTATTCCCAGACGTGGGACCCGTGCTCACTACACCACTGGAGTCAAGCTATCCTGGCTGATGACGGCTGATAGCCAGAAACCGGTCCTAGGATGCTTGATTCCGGTCCAGGGAAGACATGGCTTGGCAGTTCGGGCTGGACTGTTCCCATGAGGCACAGGGTCAAGACTGATTTGCATATGGCCATGTCTAAACTGGGGTGGTGTAGTGGGCAAAAGAACGATGGATTTAACCCAGATCTCTTGACTGGGGGAGAATGTATGCATTGTCAGCATTCCGTCCATCATTTGTTTGTTGTAACGCTTTTCGCCCTAAGTGGGATGGGTATTCCCAGACGTGGGACCCGTGCTCACTACACCACTGGAGTCAAGCTATCCTGGCTGATGACGGCTGATAGCCAGAAACCGGTCCTAGGATGCTTGATTCCGGTCCAGGGAAGACATGGCTTGGCAGTTTGGGCTGGACTGTTCCCATGAGGCACAGGGTCAAGACTGATTTGCATATGGCCATGTCTAAACTGGGGTTGTGTAGTGGGCAAAAGAACGATGGATTTAACCCAGATCTCTTGACTGGGGGAGAATGTATGCATTGTCAGCATTCCGTCCATCATTTGTTTGTTGTAACGCTTTTCGCCCTAAGTGGGATGGGTATTCCCAGACGTGGGACCCGTGCTCACTACACCACTGGAGTCAAGCTATCCTGGCTGATGACGGCTGATAGCCAGAAACCGGTCCTAGGATGCTTGATTCCGGTCCAGGGAAGACATGGCTTGGCAGTTCGGGCTGGACTGTTCCCATGAGGCACAGGGTCAAGACTGATTTGCATATGGCCATGTCTAAACTGGGGTGGTGTAGTGGGCAAAAGAACGATGGATTTAACCCAGATCTCTTGACTGGGGGAGAATGTATGGATTGTCAGCATTCCGTCCATCATTTGTTTGTTGTAACGCTTTTCGCCCTAAGTGGGATGGGTATTCCCAGACGTGGGACCCGTGCTCACTACACCACTGGAGTCAAGCTATCCTGGCTGATGACGGCTGATAGCCAGAAACCGGTCCTAGGATGCTTGATTCCGGTCCAGGGAAGACATGGCTTAGCAGTTCGGGCTGGACTGTTCCCATGAGGCACAGGGTCAAGACTGATTTGCATATGGCCATGTCTAAACTGGGGTGGTGTAGTGGGCAAAAGAACGATGGATTTAACCCAGATCTCTTGACTGGGGGAGAATGTATGGATTGTCAGCATTCCGTCCATCATTTGTTTGTTGTAACGCATTTCGCCCTAAGTGGGATGGGTATTCCCAGACATGGGACCCGTGCTCACTACACCACTGGAGTCAAGCTATCCTGGCTGATGACGGCTGATAGCCAGAAACCGGTCCTAGGATGCTTGATTCCGGTCCAGGGAAGACATGGCTTGGCAGTTCGGGCTGGACTGTTCCCATGAGGCACAGGGTGAAGACTGATTTGCATATGGCCATGTCTAAACTGGGGTGGTGTAGTGGGCAAAAGAACGATGGATTTAACCCAGATCTCTTGACTGGGGGAGAATGTATGCATTGTCAGCATTCCGTCCATCATTTGTTTGTTGTAACGCTTTTCGCCCTAAGTGGGATGGGTATTCCCAGACGTGGGACCCGTGCTCACTACACCACTGGAGTCAAGCTATCCTGGCTGATGACGGCTGATAGCCAGAAACCGGTCCTAGGATGCTTGATTCCGGTCCAGGGAAGACATGGCTTGGCAGTTCGGGCTGGACTGTTCCCATGAGGCACAGGGTCAAGACTGATTTGCATATGGCCATGTCTAAACTGGGGTGGTGTAGTGGGCAAAAGAACGATGGATTTAACCCAGATCTCTTGACTGGGGGAGAATGTATGCATTGTCAGCATTCCGTCCATCATTTGTTTGTTGTAACGCTTTTTGCCCTAAGTGGGATGGGTATTCCCAGACGTGGGACCCGTGCTCACTACACCACTGGAGTCAAGCTATCCTGGCTGATGACGGCTGATAGCCAGAAACCGATCCTAGGATGCTTGATTCCGGTCCAGGGAAGACATGGCTTGGCAGTTTGGGCTGGACTGTTCCCATGAGGCACAGGGTCAAGACTGATTTGCATATGGCCATGTCTCAACTGGGGTGGTGTAGTGGGCAAAAGAACGATGGATTTAACCCAGATCTCTTGACTGGGGGAGAATGTATGCATTGTCAGCATTCCGTCCATCATTTGTTTGTTGTAACGCTTTTCGCCCTAAGTGGGATGGGTATTCCCAGACGTGGGACCCGTGCTCACTACACCACTGGAGTCAAGCTATCCTGGCTGATGACGGCTGATAGCCAGAAACCGGTCCTAGGATGCTTGATTCCGGTCCAGGGAAGACATGGCTTGGCAGTTCGGGCTGGACTGTTCCTATGAGGCACAGGGTCAAGACTGATTTGCATATGGCCATATCTAAACTAGGGTGGTGTAGTGGGCAAAAGAACGATGGATTTAACCCAGATCTCTTGACTGGGGGAGAATGTATGCATTGTCAGCATTCCGTCCATCATTTGTTTGTTGTAACGCTTTTCGCCCTAAGTGGGATGGGTATTCCCAGACGTGGGACCCGTGCTCACTACACCACTGGAGTCAAGCTATCCTGGCTGATGACGGCTGATAGCCAGAAACCGGTCCTAGGATGCTTGATTCCGGTCCAGGGAAGACATGGCTTGGCAGTTTGGGCTGGACTGTTCCCATGAGGCACAGGGTCAAGACTGATTTGCATATGGCCATGTCTAAACTGGGGTGGTGTAGTGGGCAAATGAACGATGGATTTAACCCAAATCTCTTCACTGGGGGAGAATGTATGCATTGTCAGCATGCCGTCCATCATTTGTTTGTTGTAACGCTTTTCACCCTAAGTGGGATGGGTATTCCCAGACGTGGGACCCGTGCTCACTACACCACTGGAGTCAAGCTATCCTGGCTGATGACGGCTGATAGCCAGAAACCGGTCCTAGGATGCTTGATTCCGGTCCAGGGAAGACATGGCTTGGCAGTTTGGGCTGGACTGTTCCCATGAGGCACAGGGTCAAGACTGATTTGCATATGGCCATGTCTAAACTGGGGTGGTGTAGTGGGCAAAAGAACGATGGATTTAACCCAGATCTCTTGACTGGGGGAGAATGTATGCATTGTCAGCATTCCGTCCATCATTTGTTTGTTGTAACGCTTTTCGCCCTAAGTGGGATGGGTATTCCCAGACGTGGGACCCGTGCTCACTACACCACTGGAGTCAAGCTATCCTGGCTGATGACGGCTGATAGCCAGAAACCGGTCCTAGGATGCTTGATTCCGGTCCAGGGAAGACATGGCTTGGCAGTTCGGGCTGGACTGTTCCCATGAGGCACAGGGTCAAGACTGATTTGCATATGGCCATGTCTAAACTGGGGTGGTGTAGTGGGCAAAAGAACGATGGGTTTAACCCAGATCTCTTGACTGGGGGAGAATGTATGCATTGTCAGCATTCCGTCCATCATTTGTTTGTTGTAACGCTTTTCGCCCTAAGTGGGATGGGTATTCCCAGACGTGGGACCCGTGCTCACTACACCACTGGAGTCAAGCTATCCTGGCTGATGACGGCTGATAGCCAGAAACCGGTCCTAGGATGCTTGATTCCGGTCCAGGGAAGACATGGCTTGGCAGTTCGGGCTGGACTGTTCCCATGAGGCACAGGGTCAAGACTGATTTGCATATGGCCATGTCTAAACTGGGGTGGTGTAGTGGGCAAAAGAACGATGGGTTTAACCCAGATCTCTTGACTGGGGGAGAATGTATGCATTGTCAGCATTCCGTCCATCATTTGTTTTTTGTAACGCTTTTCGCCCTAAGTGGGATGGGTATTCCCAGACGTGGGACCCGTGCTCACTACACCACTGGAGTCAAGCTATCCTGGCTAATGACGGCTGATAGCCAGAAACCGGTCCTAGGATGCTTGATTCCGGTCCAGGGAAGACATGGCTTGGCAGTTCGGGCTGGACTGTTCCCATGAGGCACAGGGTCAAGACTGATTTTCATATGGCCATGTCTAAACTGGGGTGGTGTATTGGGCAAAAGAACGATGGATTTAACCCAGATCTCTTGACTGGGGGAGAATGTATGCATTGTCAGCATTCCGTCCATCATTTGTTTTTTGTAACGCTTTTCGCCCTAAGTGGGATGGGTATTCCCAGACGTGGGACCCGTGCTCACTACACAACTGGAGTCAAGCTATCCTGGCTGATGACGGCTGATAGCCAGAAACCGGTCCTAGGATGCTTGATTCCGGTCCAGGGAAGACATGGCTTGGCAGTTCGGGCTGGACTGTTCCCATGAGGCACAGGGTCAAGACTGATTTGCATATGGCCATGTCTAAACTGGGGTGGTGTAGTGGGCAAAAGAACGATGGATTTAACCCAGATCTCTTGACTGGGGGAGAATGTATGCATTGTCAGCATTCCGTCCATCATTTGTTTTTTGTAACGCTTTTCGCCCTAAGTGGGATGGGTATTCCCAGACGTGGGACCCGTGCTCACTACACCACTGGAGTCAAGCTATCCTGGCTGATGACGGCTGATAGCCAGAAACCGCACCTAGGATGCTTGATTCCGGTCCAGGGAAGACATGGCTTGGCAGTTCGGGCTGGACTGTTCCCATGAGGCACAGGGTCAAGACTGATTTGCATATGGCCATGTCTAAACTGGGGTGGTGTAGTGGGCAAAAGAACGATGGATTTAACCCAGATCTCTTGACTGGGGGAGAATGTATGCATTGTCAGCATTCCGTCCATCATTTGTTTTTTGTAACGCTTTTCGCCCTAAGTGGGATGGGTATTCCCAGACGTGGGACCCGTGCTCACTACACCACTGGAGTCAAGCTATCCTGGCTGATGACGGCTGATAGCCAGAAACCGCTCCTAGGATGCTTGATTCCGGTCCAGGGAAGACATGGCTTGGCAGTTTGGGCTGGACTGTTCCCATGAGGCACAGGGTCAAGACTGATTTGCATATGGCCATGTCTAAACTGGGGTTGTGTAGTGGGCAAAAGAACGATGGATTTAACCCAGATCTCTTGACTGGGGGAGAATGTATGCATTGTCAGCATTCCGTCCATCATTTGTTTGTTGTAACGCTTTTCGCCCTAAGTGGGATGGGTATTCCCAGACGTGGGACCCGTGCTCATTACACCACTGGAGTCAAGCTATCCTGGCTGATGACGGCTGATAGCCAGAAACCGGTCCTGGATGCTTGATTCCGGTCCAGGGAAGACATGGCTTGGCAGTTTGGGCTGGACTGTTCCCATGAGGCACAGGGTCAAGACTGATTTGCATATGGCCATGTCTAAACTGGGGTGGTGTAGTGGGCAAAAGAACGATGGATTTAACCCAGATCTCTTGACTGGGGGAGAATGTATGCATTGTCAGCATTCCGTCCATCATTTGTTTGTTGTAACGCTTTTCGCCCTAAGTGGGATGGGTATTTCCAGACGTGGGACCCGTGCTCACTACACCACTGGAGTCAAGCTATCCTGGCTGATGACGGCTGATAGCCAGAAACCGGTCCTAGGATGCTTGATTCCGGTCCAGGGAAGACATGGCTTGGCAGTTCGGGCTGGACTGTTCCCATGAGGCACAGGGTCAAGACTGATTTGCATATGGCCATGTCTAAACTGGGGTGGTGTAGTGGGCAAAAGAACGATGGATTTAACCCAGATCTCTTGACTGGGGGAGAATGTATGGATTGTCAGCATTCCGTCCATCATTTGTTTGTTGTAACGCTTTTCGCCCTAAGTGGGATGGGTATTCCCAGACGTGGGACCCGTGCTCACTACACCACTGGAGTCAAGCTATCCTGGCTGATGACGGCTGATAGCCAGAAACCGGTCCTAGGATGCTTGATTCCGGTCCAGGGAAGACATGGCTTGGCAGTTCGGGCTGGACTGTTCCCATGAGGAACAGGGGCAAGACTGATTTGCATATGGCCATGTCTAAACTGGGGTGGTGTAGTGGGCAAAAGAACGATGGATTTAACCCAGATCTCTTGACTGGGGAGAATGTATGGATTGTCAGCATTCCGTCCATCATTTGTTTGTTGTAACGCTTTTCGCTCTAAGTGGGATGGGTATTCCCAGACGTGGGACCCGTGCTCACTACACCACTGGAGTCAAGCTATCCTGGCTGATGACGGCTGATAGCCAGAAACCGGTCCTAGGATGCTTGATTCCGGTCCAGGGAAGACATGGCTTGGCAGTTCGGGCTGGACTGTTCCCATGAGGCACAGGGTGAAGACTGATTTGCATATGGCCATGTCTAAACTGGGGTGGTGTAGTGGGCAAAAGAACGATGGATTTAACCCAGATCTCTTGACTGGGGGAGAATGTATGCATTGTCAGCATTCCGTCCATCATTTGTTTGTTGTAACGCTTTTCGCCCTAAGTGGGATGGGTATTCCCAGACGTGGGACCCGTGCTCACTACACCACTGGAGTCAAGCTATCCTGGCTGATGACGGCTGATGGCCAGAAACCGGTCCTAGGATGCTTGATTCCGGTCCAGGGAAGACATGGCTTGGCAGTTCGGGCTGGACTGTTCCCATGAGGCACAGGGTCAAGACTGATTTGCATATGGCCATGTCTAAACTGGGGTGGTGTAGTGGGCAAAAGAACGATGGATTTAACCCAGATCTCTTGACTGGGGGAGAATGTATGCATTGTCAGCATTCCGTCCATCATTTGTTTGTTGTAACGCTTTTTGCCCTAAGTGGGATGGGTATTCCCAGACCTGGAGTCAAGCTATCCTGGCTGATGACGGCTGATAGCCAGAAACCGATCCTAGCATGCTTTATTCCGGTCTAGGGAAGACATGGCTTGGCAGTTCGGGCTGGACTGTTCCCATGAGGCACAGGGTCAAGACTGATTTGCATATGGCCATGTCTCAACTGGGGTGGTGTAGTGGGCAAAAGAACGATGGATTTAACCCAGATCTCTTGACTGGGGGAGAATGTATGCATTGTCAGCATTCCGTCCATCATTTGTTTGTTGTAACGCTTTTCACCCTAAGTGGGATGGGTATTCCCAGACGTGGGACCCGTACTCACTACACCACTGGAGTCAAGCTATCCTGGCTGATGACGGCTGATAGCCAGAAACCGGTCCTAGGATGCTTGATTCCGGTCCAGGGAAGACATGGCTTGGCAGTTCGGGCTGGACTGTTCCCATGAGGCACAGGGTCAAGACTGATTTGCATATGGCCATGTCTAAACTGGGGTGGTGTAGTGGGCAAAAGAACGATGGATTTAACCCAGATCTCTTGACTGGGGGAGAATGTATGCATTGTCAGCATTCCGTCCATCATTTGTTTGTTGTAACGCTTTTCGCCCTAAGTGGGATGGGTATTCCCAGACGTGGGACCCGTGCTCACTACACCACTGGAGTCAAGCTATCCTGGCTGATGACGGCTGATAGCCAGAAACCGGTCCTAGGATGCTTGATTCCGGTCCAGGGAAGACATGGCTTGGCAGTTCGGGCTGGACTGTTCCCATGAGGCACAGGGTCAAGACTGATTTGCATATGGCCATGTCTAAACTGGGGTGGTGTAGTGGGCAAAAGAACGATGGATTTAACCCAGATCTCTTGACTGGGGGAGAATGTATGCATTGTCAGCATTCCGTCCATCATTTGTTTGTTGTAACGCTTTTCGCCCTAAGTGGGATGGGTATTCCCAGACGTGGGACCCGTGCTCACTACACCACTGGAGTCAAGCTATCCTGGCTGATGACGGCTGATAGCCAGAAACCGGTCCTAGGATGCTTGATTCCGGTCCAGGGAAGACATGGCTTGGCAGTTCGGGCTGGACTGTTCCCATGAGGCACAGGGTCAAGACTGATTTGCATATGGCCATGTCTAAACTGGAGTGGTGTAGTGGGCAAAAGAACGATGGATTTAACCCAGATCTCTTGACTGGGGGAGAATGTATGCATTGTCAGCATTCCGTCCATCATTTGTTTGTTGTAACGCTTTTCGCCCTAAGTGGGATGGGTATTCCCAGACGTGGGACCCGTACTCACTACACCACTGGAGTCAAGCTATCCTGGCTGATGACGGCTGATAGCCAGAAACCGGTCCTAGGATGCTTGATTCCGGTCCAGGGAAGACATGGCTTGGCAGTTCGGGCTGGACTGTTCCCATGAGGCACAGGGTCAAGACTGATTTGCATATGGCCATGTCTAAACTGGGGTGGTGTAGTGGGCAAAAGAACGATGGATTTAACCCAGATCTCTTGACTGGGGGAGAATGTATGCATTGTCAGCATTCCGTCCATCATTTGTTTGTTGTAACGCTTTTCGCCCTAAGTGGGATGGGTATTCCCAGACGTGGGACCCGTGCTCACTACACCACTGGAGTCAAGCTATCCTGGCTGATGACGGCTGATAGCCAGAAACCGGTCCTAGGATGCTTGATTCCGGTCCAGGGAAGACATGGCTTGGCAGTTCGGGCTGGACTGTTCCCATGAGGCACAGGGTCAAGACTGATTTGCATATGGCCATGTCTGAACTGGGGTGGTGTAGTGGGCAAAAGAACGATGGATTTAACCCAGATCTCTTGACTGGGGGAGAATGTATGCATTGTCAGCATTGCGTCCATCATTTGTTTGTTGTAACGCTTTTCGCCCTAAGTGGGATGGGTATTCCCAGACGTGGGACCCGTGCTCACTACACCATTGGAGTCAAGACATCCTGGCTGATGACGGCTGATAGCCAGAAACCGGTCCTAGGATGCTTGATTCCGGTCCAGGGAAGACATGGCTTGGCAGTTCGGGCTGGACAGTTCCCATGAGGCACAGGGTCAAGACTGATTTGCATATGGCCATGTCTAAACTGGGGTGGTGTAGTGGGCAAAAGAACGATGGATTTAACCCAGATCTCTTGACTGGGGGAGAATGTATGTATTGTCAGCATTCCGTCCATCATTTGTTTGTTGTAACGCTTTTCGCCCTAAGTGGGATGGGTATTCCCAGACGTGGGACCCGTGCTCACTACACCACTGGAGTCGAGCTATCCTGGCTGATGACGGCTGATAGCCAGAAACCGGTCCTAGGATGCTTGATTCCGGTCCAGGGAAGACATGGCTTGGCAGTTCGGGCTGGACTGTTCCCATGAGGCACAGGGTCAAGACTGATTTGCATATGGCCATGTCTAAACTGGGGTGGTGTAGTGGGCAAAAGAATGATGGATTTAACCCAGATCTCTTGACTGGGGGAGAATGTATGCATTGTCAGCATTCCGTCCATCATTTGTTTGTTGTAACGCTTTTCGCCCTAAGTGGGATGGGTATTCCCAGACGTGGGACCCGTGCTCACTACACCACTGGAGTCAAGCTATCCTAGCTGATGACGGCTGATAGCCAGAAACCTGGTCCTAGGATGCTTGATTCCGGTCCAGGGAAGACATGGCTTGGCAGTTCGGGCTGGACTGTTCCCATGAGGCACAGGGTCAAGACTGATTTGCATATGGCCATGTCTAAACTGGGGTGGTGTAGTGGGCAAAAGAACGATGGATTTAACCCAGATCTCTTGACTGGGGGAGAATGTATGCATTGTCAGCATTCCGTCCATCATTTGTTTGTTGTAACGCTTTTCGCCCTAAGTGGGATGGGTATTCCCAGACGTGGGACCCGTGCTCACTACACCACTGGAGTCAAGCTATCCTGGCTGATGACGGCTGATAGCCAGAAACCGGTCCTAGGATGCTTGATTCCGGTCCATGGAAGACATGGCTTGGCAGTTCGGGCTGGACTGTTCCCATGAGGCACAGGGTCAGGACTTTTTTCCATATGGCCATATCTAAAATGGGGTGGTGTAGTGGGCAAAAGAACGATGGATTTAACCCAGATCTCTTGACTGGGGGAGAATGTATGCATTGTCAGCATTCCGTCCATCATTTGTTTGTTGTAACGCTTTTCGCCCTAAGTGGGATGGGTATTCCCAGACGTGGGACCCGTGCTCACTACATCACTGGAGTCAAGCTATCCTGGCTGATGACGGCTGATAGCCAGAAACCGGTCCTAGGATGCTTGATTCCGGTCCAGGGAAGACATGGCTTGGCAGTTCGGGCTGGACTGTTCCCATGAGGCACAGGGTCAAGACTGATTTGCATATGGCCATGTCTAAACTGGGGTGGTGTAGTGGGCAAAAGAACGATGGATTTAACCCAGATCTCTTGACTGGGGGAGAATGTATGCATTGTCAGCATTCCGTCCATCATTTGTTTGTTGTAACGCTTTTTGCCCTAAGTGGGATGGGTATTCCCAGACGTGGGACCCGTGCTCACTACACCACTGGAGTCAAGCTATCCTGGCTGATGACGGCTGATAGCCAGAAACCGGCCCTAGGATGCTTGATTCCGGTCCAGGGAAGACATGGCTTGGCAGTTCGGGCTGGACTGTTCCCATGAGGCACAGGGTCAAGACTGATTTGCATATGGCCATGTCTAAACTGGGGTGGTGTAGTGGGCAAAAGAAGGATGGATTTAACCCAGATCTCTTGACTGGGGGAGAATGTATGCATTGTCAGCATTCCGTCCATCATTTGTTTGTTGCAACGCTGGAATTTTAGAAGGCACAGCATTGCACAGGGCAGGCGGTAAGCACAGCGCCCTGTGGGGTGTCAGGCAGAGAACATTAGCATGGGACTACCCACATGCCACGGTACTTAGTATAACGTTGCCCGCGGCACATGCCAGGGGTGAGCTTGCAATCCACTGAAGGGAGACACCACGCTAGTCATCACAGAAAGGTGATCAAGGAGTATTTCATAACAGTGACAGTCCCACCATTGCAGAATGGAAGCAATTTTTACATGCTACGAGGCGAAGCCAGAACTGTGGCTTCGGTCATCTTGACCTATCCTCCCGCGCTTTAGCCAGGGCGGGATGTGGGTGGTATCGTTGTTATATAGCAGGGGTGCGGTCGTTCAAAAGTTTGGTAAACAGCACTCGCAACATTCAGGATAGGGCCGGTATTTGAACCAAAGTTTACGGTTGGTTCCCACAGACTTGTCTGCACCCTAGGTTATCCTCTAGGGGTTAGAACTGAGACTAAGGGGGCATCTCCTGCTTTGGCGTCACAAATAAGCGATAGCTACGCTGGGCTGGAGTTACCATGCTGGTCCGGCCATCACTGGGTTCCTCCCCAGGCGATGGGATCAATTTAGGTGGGACCATTTAGCAACAGATAAAGTATCGGCGTGTGGGTAACGGTCATCTGCTTGCCAGCAGCTCCGTGCCCTGGGAGCACGCGCGTTGCCCTAACTCTGAGGCCTACCCATAAGGGGGCCGAGTAGCAAAACAAGTAAATAGGCTCCATAGGCGGGCCTCTAGCCTTACAGCTGGGGGAAACCACCATCATTTGGAGATAGGCCAAGGTAAAATAGGGCTTTTCTTAATGTCTAGAGGACCATTGCGGTTGGGGGTATCCCCCACCGGATTCAATGGTCGCGTACTGCAGCTGCAGGAGACTGGGATCCTGGTTTACGGACACTTTAACCGCGCTCAGGGGGCGCTGCCAGCCAACATAGGGGCGGCTGTCCCAATAACCGGGGTGTCAGCGGAGCAAACACAAGGGGACATTATGTCAATAGTACATTTGTCACGCCCAGGGTGCACTAAATCTCTACTTCAACGGAGCAGGAATTTGGCACCGCTGGGGATGCTCTGGGTTTGAGGGGGGGGCACCCCCCTGCCACCCTCCTACTGAGGAGCATGATGGGAGGGGCGAAGTGGGACTCAGTCAATCCTCAATGCTTGAACTTTACTGACAGCGTGCAATGCTTAAGCCAGACAGATTCCCGAAGCTGGTATACCTAGGGGGTTTCATCACTGAGGGATCTGTAGGTGCATAATTCCCATAAGGAATAATGGATGGTGGGCAGGGGCAAGAGTCGCCCCTTGCCCATGGTCACGCGCTGGCAGCCAGGAGCACTCCTGTGCTCCAGGTTAAGCATTTTGAGGGGACTGTCCAAAGGTTAAGTAAAACCCTTCTCGCCATAATAGCCCAAGCGGGCAGGCCCGGAATTGTGAAGAGGGTAACCTTCCCGCATGGGGGGCGAATAGTTCTTGGCACATCTCCCCAGGCCCAACGGGTCCTTTCTTTCAGCAGACCCTATCCGATTCAGATAGCGTCTCGGGCCTTGGGGACATAGATGGGGCCATCTACAACACCAGGAGCTATAGCTCACTGGTAAGTCTGGTGCCTGTGGATATAAGGGATCTCACAGGGTTTGAGTCCCGCTTGCGCTGTCACACGGTCATGAGGTGGCAGGATTTCAAACTCGTCCTTCTGCAAGGGTGGTCCCCTTCCAGCTAGATAGGAGAGGTTGCAGGTAAGACTATAGCGGGTTGGTGGGGGGCCTTGGCTGCGACGGTGAGCCGCCTCCATGGCTGTGGCGGAGTTACAGGGCGATCTGGAAGCAGGCCGGTACAAAGGGTACCTCTGCGCGGCACCATAGGGGGTGCCTGAGCCAAAACCGAGGAGCCTCAAGGGAGGTCCCGGAAGCGGTGTCGGCGCCCCGCTAGTCCTGCGGGCGGTTGTGGGCCTGAACAACCGGGGGCTTGCTATGCGACGCTCCGCCCGAGAGGGGGGGCGTGAGTAGAATTACCAACGGCACGTGATTGTAGAAAGAATCACCTGGAGGGCAGCAACGGCGGGCATCGCTCCCGCGCTGCCCGGCTCATCAGGCGACCCAGTTGGTTGCCTGCCCTTGGATCGTCCGTAAGATAACCCACCCATTACATATTCTGGAATTATGTCATAAACCTGCAGCATTGTTACCCAACACCAACTGTCTTGTGTGTGTCATTTGGGTAACCTATTTGGGGGAGGGGGGACAGCGGGGTGCCCCTGGGGGTACTATGCCGCTGACCGCGGCCCCCGCAGGGGGCCAATCGTCGGTCGCGCCTTAGTGCCCCCGGGGCACCGGTCACCCCTCCACACCCCCTCCCACTGGGGGGGGCGGGGACGCAGACCGGAGACCCCATCCTCGGGCTGGCCGGAAGTGACGCGCAATGCGTGCCCCTTCCTGGCCCTGGTGTGAGGGGGAGGCTATTTAGCCTTCCCCCACCCTCCTGGCGACCTCTTTGTCGCCCACCTCGTCATTTCCCTCCCTACCGCTTACCCGATGTAGGCGTTGGGTGGGGGGGGGGGGGTTTCTGAGCGTTTGTAATGTTTTCTTTTTCGTTGCAGGCAGAGTTACAGGGCGATCTGGAAGCAGGCCGGTACAAAGGGTACCTCTGCGCTGCACCATAGGAGGTGCCTGAGCCAAAACCGAGGAGCCTCAAGGGAGGTCCCGGAAGCCGTGTCGGCGCCCCGCTAGTCCTGCGGGCGGTTGTGGGCCTGAACAACCGGGGGCTTGCTGTGCAACGCTCTGCCCCGAGAGGGGGGGCGTGAGTAGAATTACCAACGGCACGTGATCGCAGAAAGAATCACCTGGAGGGCAGCAACGGCGGGCATTGCTCCCGCGCTGCCTGGCTCATCAGGCGGGCACGCGACCCAGTTGGTTGCCTGCCCTTGGATCGCCCGTAAGATAACCCACCCATTACATATTCTGGAATTATGTCATAAACCTGCAGCATTGTTACCCAACACCAACTGTCTTGTGTGTGTCATTTGGGTAACCTATTTGGGGGAGGGGGGATAGCGGGGTGCCCCTGGGGGTACTATCACATGTTCCAATGTTTTTGTCCCAGAATAACTGCCCAATAGTACATCATGGAGCGCACGAAATCTTGCTACATTTGTTAAACACAACATAGATTGGGGAGATGGTGTGGTCCGACCGTCCGAAGGCTAAATTGCCACACTAAAGGCTAGATTACTGATTTAAGTGTTGGAAACCATGGTTCGATCCTCGGGGTCGCGTCCACATCTTGTGATTCTGGGCAAATCACTTAATCTCCCTGTGCCTGAATGTATCCTTTTGTAACGTAACCGGTGCTTGTGTAAAGTGCTCCATTACCTTCGGGTCGAGTTCGCGCTATATAAATCTGCATTAAAAATACATTTATGCTACAGTATCTGTTCCCTCCTTTACTCAATTTGAGCTAGCTCCGAACATAACCATAGAGACTGCCATGGACTACAGATCTCTATGGTAATACATACAACTTCCGGCTACCAAGCAGAGGTCTGAGGAAAGCAGCACCGTACTTCCCGTTTCTAACAATGAAGTGTCATATGGATGATGACTGACCAAATGAGATCACGTTCCTAAATCTTCACTCCATGTTCGTTTACACCTTTCGCCTGCGTGCAAAGTTTTCTGCAAGGCGCTTTAAGTTCGCTGTCTATACCTCGCGTCACAAAAGCTGCGAGCAAATGATGCACGCTGCTCACCAAACTCTCGCAGACACCAACCATTGTTTATAGAACCCGCCCGGCACTTAATTTTGAAAACAAAAGAAATGCGTGCGTTTCATTTCATGGGACATAAGAAACAAAGTCTATTTTTCTAAAGTTAAAATTGTGACAATGTTCTGAAGTGAAGCGTAATATGTAGCAGAATTGCAAGGGCAATCCCACATGTGTGCTGCACACTGAAAAGAAACAGTTTTTTAACTGAGATGGAAAGCTTCAGTGCCCTTCAAGGTAAGAAGACTGAACGAGCATGAAAAACACACAATGTAACATTCTCCATTTGTGATAAGTCATTTAAATATAGTGTAAGGGAAAGGAACACCAATGAGATACGGAACATCAGAGAAAAAGTAATGTGTATTTTTTGTACTTATGTGGCAATGAGCTGTGGTGAAGAACAATTGTGCATCTGTCCAAACGATGTCTCAGCGGCTTTTGAATGTGGTCCTGTTTTGAAGATAGAAATGTGAAGCCAATGATGGTTAATTTGAAACGGTCAATGTGAAATCAAGGGCTGGCATTGGCCATACTTGGTCACGTGATTCCTTAGGAGACTTTGACATCCCAACCTTTGTTTACTAATAGTAACTGATAACTGTCTCCAATTTTGCTGTCATTCAGAGAGGGTTGAATTTGCCAACCTGCCACCTGCAGGTTGTTTTATAGTAGTTGTATCTGTTGCAAAAGGTTAGTAACACAGATATTAAGGATTTTAAAGCACACGTTAGTTAAAATATGGATTGGCACCTGTCTTCGTTTTAAAAGGTTTTCAGAACTGCTTTGTCCGAATGACGAGTCTCCCGACACACATTTTTAATGGTTAAAACATGACAAAAATGGGTTTTTTAAGTGTGAGACTCGAATAAAACTTTAACCGATTTCCCTGCTGTGAGCAGCAGCATTTTTTTTCTCCTAGTGGCATATGCTTACCATAAGAAAATAATATAATATGAATTAGACAAGCGACCAAAGGCAAGACTTGTTGGATTTGCCTTTGCTTGTTTTTGAAACATGGTGCTTGTAACTGAACAACTGCCATAGAATGATTCATTAATGCTGGATTTTTTTATATGCTGTTTGGTTTGGCTGTTTTTCTGGTGTTGTAAAGGCTTTAATATGATTGCGAACTGTGACTAGTTTTTACATTTGCAGGGTTTATGTTGGTATGATATTTTGCCTTTATATAGATGTCTTTTCAAGTGTACATTAATTTGCCAAACCTTTCTGTAAGCAGCTCTGCGTTGGCTGCTGTGAAGGAGAGAAAGGTTCTTGCACCCTCTGTACTCTTGCAAGCTATGTCAAGTGGCCATCTCTGCCTGGCTTCTTCCTGCTTTGTGTTTTGAATTGTGCTCAGTGTGTGCGCATAGATCTTGTAGGTTTCTCTGTCCAGAGCACTTTATCGTGTTATTGTTCTTTGGTATAAGCAGCAAAGGCTGACTTCATAGAGTGTTGATTGTTATTGAGCAAGAGGGGAACAGGTAAAACTGACACCCCATGCTTGCAAAGTTGGAACTTCTGCTTCAAAGCTTTGCAAATCAGCATGTGCTGGAGTGGTTCATGGGAGCACCCTTTGCAAGTTTAGAATGGACATTCCTACTGTGAAGATTCCACATGCTCTCACTCTAAACAAATCTTTAAGAATTTCTAGGCTTGTAGAACCCTCATCACAAGAACAGTATCAGTTAAATACAGAGTTGCATGAAAACAATGTAAATGATTTAAAATGTCAGCAGTCAAGTAGTTTGTGTTTTGTAGCACCTGGAAAATTTGGGACCTTAGGTCTAGATTGTTAAGTGCACTCGGAAGCATCTTCCTTACCCCCCAGGTATGCTGCCACCATACATCTTGAGTTCAAAATCCCCAAGCCACCTCAACAGGAGCAATGATGACCATTTCCGCAAAGTTTATTTGACGTTCCTTCTGTATTGTGTTGACATTTCCAAGTTATAATTACCAGTGCAAAAATTTAGCTTTTGTTCACCCAGATAGTTACATTAATTTCCACAACAACCCTTTGCAAGTGTTTTGCGGGTTTCCCGTATCCTCTGGTCTTATGTCTCTGTGTGTCTAAATCCCATTCTTATTTGTAATCAAATTAGATATGGTAATGCACAAGATTTCCCAAATAAAAGAAGTGCCTATTACAGAGCCCATTTTATCAGAATCTCGCCCCTCATTCAATTACACAAAAAAATTGTACAAGGGCAAAAGTTTGAAGATCACTTTCCTGTTGTCTCATTACCTATCTGGAGAACCTAAAGTTAGTGTAAAACTATTCATAGTGATGCCTGTGGATGAAGATTTGTCATTCAAGTTGCTAACTTGGATGGTAGAAGTGTCCGTTCTATGAATGGCAGTTACATGGAAAATGTTGTCAGGACCTGATCACAATATGCAGAGGCAGGCTTGAACATTCTCCTTGCCCGTTAGCATTGGCAACAAGAATTAAGTCAATTTTGAACCGCTTGCCGTCTTTGCTTCGCTCGGTTGTCAGTAACAGTGTCCCTTTGAACATATAGAAACGCTGTATCCTTGAGAGCACTATTGTTAATGACCTTCTCCAGACCGGTTGCATATGAGTTAATGTTTTATGTGCTGGTAAGGAAGTAAATCAGATGATGGATAAAAAGCAAGGAAGTAAACTGCAAAAAGAAGTAATTGGTGTTTTAATTTAATAATTCATATTGTTATTTAGCCAACATTTGCCTGCATGATATTGCCATTATCAAACTTTGTATTTATTACATTTAAGACTGCCTCTGTATAACTAGCCTCTGACATATGTAGGGTAGGGGAGCAGTTAGCCACATCTCTGCTAAGTGGCCCCAATTCAAGTGTGCTACACTTAGAACTGGTTTATAAACCAACGTCTTGACTTCAAAGCCTATATTTCTATCTACAAGCATTGGCAAAGCCAGAGGGTCTTGCTGGTGAAATTTTTTGGACTTTGCCAATGGTTTTTTACCTCTCCCAGATGGCCTCCATGATGGCGATCGCTTCCTTGATGGTTATCTTTGAATCTATTTTCTTATGCTTTAAGAAACTTCAAAATGTCCGCCACAGATTGGCTGATCCACTGTGGCCATCTGTGCCATTTTAAAATGTCTGATACTGATAGTGCAGGTGGCACACTCAAAGCGCGAGGGTGCTGGTGCAAGTGGCCACAGGTAAAGGGCTTCTATTAAATATAGGGCTTGGGAGGACTAAAAAGGTTTATTAAAGCGAAGGGGTGGGAAACTAGGGGCAGCAGGGAAACAAAATAGCTACTGATATGCACTTCTGTGCAAGGTCTGATGTCGGCAGTGGGAGGATACCTGCCATCCAAAATAAACCCTGTGACTTTGAAATGTTTCTTTGCAGGACAAACATATGACTAGGGAGGAAAGCCTTGGGAATCGGAAGCATGAAAGGGAGATGGGCAATAAAGCCATCCTATCATGAGTGGCTAAATCAAAGCCCACTCTGTTATACAATTCACAGCAGGTTTTTGACACCAGTGAGCTGAAGGTGTCGATAGGCGAGACCTAAAAAGGTAAATAATAAACCTACAAGTCTCAGAAGACAGACCACTGCTGGCTATAAAGCTTGGACTCGTTGAGTATGTTACATGACGTGGCACAACATGATACCATTGGAGTCATCTCTAAGATACGGGCAGACTTGGAGCAAAGTATGTCTCGTATAATTTTTTGGCATTCCAGCAGGATTGAGGATTAGACCAGTGTTTGCCAATCAGTGGGTGACGACCCACTGGTCGGTCGTGAGCCGATTTTTGGTGGGTCGCGAAAGTGCAAGCAGTAAATAAAGGTTCTTTAAGATTCTGTATTTATCATGTCACATTTGCTGCACTTCAAAGACAGAAGTCAAGTGCCAGGCTGTGTGTTCTGGCAAATTGGTGCTTATTTTGTTTAACATGAGGATTTGTTAACTAAAAATTATCATAACTGCTGATATCTGGGGGTGAAAATAGAGCTCAATGTCAAACCAGACCCTCAGCGCATTTGGTTTTGTCTGGTAGTTGCTTACAGTTCCCTGGGCATAAGAAAGCAAGTGTATTCTGAGTGAAATCAATTTTCACTAGAATCTTTTACTTCTGACATTCTGCTAATTTGTTCTTTTTCATACATTATTTATTGTGCCTCCAAATTTTGGAGATCTCATCGCTCATTTTAGGCTTATTCCACACCTGTACGTGTAGCTGTCTCTTCAGCGTTCTTTTGAAAATGCACACAGTAATATATAATTACCTTTGACAGTGTCTATTATTGGCTGAACAGATGCCCATTTGAACTGATTGACTCCAATTGTCAAGAAATAGTTGACAATACTTATAAGGATGATTCTGTTGCTCGTGTTAACTTTTTCATGTGATCCAACAGACTATCACAGTCAACCATACCATAAATCGTCAACAGCCATTGTAGTCTCACAATTTCTACTTGTCCAGTGCCAAGTGATATAAATGGGTTTTCTTTGATGTTAGTGATGGAGCGCAAAAACCCTACTAACGGGGAAAAACAAACCCGTACCAGTATCCTCCCTTCGGCAGACCAGACGTCACACTAACTCAGTCACTCATAGAGTCATTGGTGGGGCCCATAACACCAACACTCACGCTAACCATTCCACGGTCTGCACCCAATTTGGAGGGATGAGCGGTTCAAGCGCTCGACATGTGAGGGGAACACCTTATAACCTAAAGAGGAGAAAAGTTAATTTACAACAATATACATCAATACTCCTTCCACCTATAGATCTCAATCGTAATCATCAAGGCACTTCTCCCACAATGATCGATGAATCATTTAGTTGGATTGGTTGATGGTGATTTAGAACCAGCTAAAACACATTCAAGATTTAGATCTTACCTTCCTCAATAAACCACAGACTCATTTCTTGTTAATCAATATCTTATATCTCAATTTCTGAAAGAGGAAATTTATATCTGTTAGACCTGGCATCATTGGCATGAGTCTCTCCTCCATTTTTTTTCTGTTTGCCTCCTCTGTTTACGATGTTTTTGCTGGATTATTGCTTTGGGCACTGTGCCACTGCTGATCAGTGCCACAGTGCAAGTGCTCCCTATGCTAAATTGTTACGTTGATTGGTGTTACCATGATTGGCTTGGTTGACTTACTGTTCAGACCCTAGTCTAGGGCACTGTGCGTGCCAAGGGCGTGTAAGTTAACTGCTGCTGGTGGGCTTGCAGCACTGGTTGTGCCACCCACAGAAGCAGCGTGCAAAATGTGTCTCAGGCCTGCCACCGCGGCGCCTGCGTGCAGTCCCTGACTGCCATGTCGACTTGGTAAGGAAACCTACTTACCAGTCTCTAAACCTTCCCTTTGCCACATTTCAGACACCTCTATGGTAGGCCCTAGGGCAGGGTGCATTGTTGGTAAAAGGTAGGTCATGCCCTGATGTGTGTGGCATGACCTAATAGTGAATTACAGCCATTTTCGTTTTTCACTATGGAAGGGCTACCTGCCTCCAATAGGCCAGACTGGGCAGACTGATTATTAACTCCATTATAATCTATCTGACTCAGGGAGCATGGTAGCAAGTCGAGTTTAGTATCCCTGAACTCAGAATTTAATAACACACCCTTTAGGATGGATGGTTTTTAAATTCTATGTTTGAAAATAGCACTTTTAGAAAGTGGCTATTTTCTTGTCCAACTATCTACCGGTCTCTGCTGGTTTGGTGTGTGTGTCAGGGGCTGGGTGGCTCCAGAGGTCTGAGTGAGTCAGTGTGGGGTGAATGGGGCGTTTACACGTAGAGTGAGGGAAGAGTAGCCTGCCCTGCCTGACACAATACTGGCCCCGCCTCCTGCTGGGCGACTGATAGCCCTGCTCCTACCAGTGACAATACTGGCTCCGCCTCCTGCGGGGCGGCTGAGGACTCTGCCCTGCCCAGTGAATAGGCCAGGTGCCTCTGCCTGGCAACACCCACCACAAACCTGAGATGGTGGGAATCGCCCTGCTTGGACAAAGGGAACAAAGGGAAAAAGGGGTATAAGAGAAGGACCCCTGAACCAAGAACTCAGATCACTTCTGACAAGGAAACCTGTACCAAGGACAAGAAGCCTGCTGATCTAAGGACTTGCCTCCCCTTTCTGCCAGAGTGCTGTTTTGCTGTGGAGGAACCGGAAAGCTGCTTCTTTATTTTTGCCAAGGAACAAGGAGAGAGGAACTTGGTGTGTACTCTCTGAACACTTGCTAGAAAATCTCCAAGGACTGGAAGAGTGCCAGTCTCCTGTTGAAGTCACAGGGCCAAAGGACTTCACCATCTACTGAATTGCTGAATTGCTGGAAAGTGTTGTTTCCAGTACACAAGGGAAAATCTGCAGTCTCGACGCCAGCAGCAACGCCAGTGAGCAGTGGGTATCGGCCCCGGCTCCAAGTGACCCCGTCTCGACGCCGGTATCGACGCCAGTGAGGAGTGAGTATCGGCTCTGCCTCCAAGCGACCCCGTCCCGACGCCGCTGCTGATCGCATCGACTCGACGCCCGTCTCGACGCCGTGAGCGCTGCTCCGGCCCGACATCCCTCGACGCCGCTGTGGATTGGCCCGACTCCGAGGCACGATCGACGCCGACCTCGACGCCGACATCTCGACGCCGTGGATCATCGTTTTCTTCGTTTCTCAAGGTACTGTACTTGTGGGGTCTGTTGCGACTCCAGGCTTGACGTAGCGCTCCTCGCGGTCGACGCCGAACCTTGGGAATCTTGTAGACTCGACGTCGTGTGACTCCTGTGGGGGTTACATTGTTGCCAAAGACTGTGCTCAGAAGAATACTTTGCTAAAGAACTATTTGCCAAGAAGAAACCTTACTTGAACTATTATTTTTCCTTCCAAAGAGTATTTATTAAGTCTGTGGTATATTTTTGTCGTTATTTGGTCTTGTGCTAAGCCTTATATAAAAATACTATTTTTTATAATAACTTCTGTGTCGTGTCCATCTGTAGTGTATTCACTTTATTACTGTATGTGGTCATAAATGCTTAACACACTGCCTCTGAGATAAGCCTGTCTGCTCTGCCAAGCTACCAAGGGGGTAGCAGGGGTTATCTGAGTGTGTAATCCCCTTGCCCTGACTAGAGTTGGTTGGTCCCTATTTGTCAGAAGTGTATACCTCTGCCAACTAGAGACCGCCGGTTCTAACATTGGTGGGCAGCGGTGGGATTTGAACTTTGCATTTATGACTCATGTGCAGTGATTAGTGTACGCTACGTAGTGAAAGCAGACCATAACGCAGCCACATTCTGTTTTGGTAGGATTGCCTATTTTTGTTCTCCGCTTTCCTGGAGCTTATTTTCTTAAACACTGCCAGTTTTGACCATGGAGAATGCCGGAGCTGCTACACCTGTGGAGAATGTTGTGGGGGAATTTGATAAGGAGAAGATAGATTCCTACACGCTAAAAGATCTAAAAGGATTTTGCAAGCAGTTTAAAGTTCCTACCACAGGTGTCTCAAAGAAAGAGGGCTTCCTCAAAGCGCTGAAGGCCTGGTTAGAGGCCAGAAATCCCTCTGATCCGGTGGTGGTACCGGAAGAGGAAGAAGAAGAGGAAGAGGAAGAGCCCACAGGTGGGCCAGTGTCATCTCCAGGCAGTAGTGCGTCCTCTAGGAGCCTTTCCCCCGAAGAATTAGAAGACAGGGAGAAGGAGAGGGGGTACAAGTTGGAAATGGCAAAACTCAAATTAGGAGGGCAGTTGGAATTAGAGAATGCAAGAAGCAAGAGAGAAGCTGAAATGGAGAGCAAAAGATTAGATTTTGAGAGAGAGAAATTAGCGTTTGAACGTGAGAAGATGGTGAGGGAGATGGAGCTTAAAACTAAGAGTTTAGAGTTGAATCCCTCTGGTGGCAGCACTCCATCTGTGCCTGCAGAAAGTAGGTTTTATTTTCCTAAAGATGTGATCAAAGATTACAGTAAGAATGAAGATATTAGCCAATGGTTTAAAGCATATGAGTTAGCGTTATTGGCCCACCGGGTTCCTGAGAAGGATTGGGGAACGGGGTTGTGGAGCCGCTTTACAAACGAGGGGAGAGATACCTTGTTGAGCCTTCCTGCTGAGGATAGGATGTCTTATACTCATATGAAAGATGCTTTAATGCTGAGATATGGCTTAACTCCAGAAAAGTACAGACAAACCTTTAGAGAATGTAAGAAGTTGCCTGGTACTACGTGGGTTGAATATGTGTCTTTTTTCTGCAGAACCATGGATGGTTGGATAAAGGGTAGCAAGGTTGATAGTTATGATGCTCTTTATGATTTGTTTGCTTGGGAGCACTTGTCTAATAACTGTTTTCCCGAGCTACGCCAGCACCTTGTTGATAGCAAGCTATCTAACCCTAGAAAACTTGCTGAGGAGGCGGACCGCTGGGTCAGTACCAGGGTCCACAAGGGTCCAGTGGGAGACTCAGCCAAAGGTGGGCAGGGTCCCCAGCAGAAGAGTGGGGGGGACAGGGGTAAACAGAGGGAGTTTCAGAAAGGGCCCCAAAGTAGTCCCCAAGGGAACCAAGGGAAGGGTTCCCAGCCTCCCCCTGTAAAGAAGCCAGAGGCCCCGACAGGTAAACCTGTTCACAGGGGCCCCATGACCTGCTATGCCTGTAAGCAGGTGGGACACCGTTATTATGATCCCCAGTGTCCCATGAAGGATTCGAATGCACCGCCGCGTGCACCCCCTCGTCAGGTAGCGAGTGTAGCCCTGGGAGGGGATGAGATGGGTGCCCCCGGTGGGTGGGGTCCCGCAGAAATGTCCCTGGTCTCTTTAGGAGACGTGGAAATGGTCCCTCCAACCCCTCTGCCTAGTAACACTAAGAAATATAGGCAGTGGGTGACCATTAATGGCCATAGGGTGGAAGCTCTCAGAGACACCGGAGCGAGTGTGACAGCTGTCAAGTGTCACTTGGTGTCCAGAGAGCAGGTGGTCCCTCATGCATTCTACCCCGTTGTAGCTGCTGACAACTCACAGAGTCAGTGTGAGGTAGCTCAAGTTCCCTTTGAGTGGGGAGGGGTCTCGGGTACTCTTCAGGTTGCTGTGAGGCCCGCCATGCCTGTTGATTGTCTCTTGGGCAATGATTTGGAGGACTCCCCTTGGGCTAAGGTGGAGAGAAAAGCGCATCTGGAAATGTTGGGTCTGCCTGAGTGGGTGTGTGCGACCACCCGGTCCATGTCAGTCAGTAAGGGTGTTGATGGGGGCCCGGAGCCTGAAAGTATGGCCCAGGTCCCAACCGTGAAGAGAAGAGGCAGGGGGCGCGGGAAACCGTCCCCCATCGTTCCCGCGGTCCAGGAGGGAGCAGACCCTGAGGGGGATGCCCTGGAACCGACAGGAGAACAAGTGGCCGAACTGGGAGACCTGCCCGAGCTGACCCATTGGCAGCAGGATGGTGGTCCCTCCAGGGAGGAATTTTGCGCTGAACAGAAAGTGTGCCCTTCTCTTGTGGGTATGAGGCAGCAGGCCTCAGCCCAAACGACAGGTGATCAGTCAGGATCACATTGGGTCTACTGGGAGAACGACCTCCTGTATAGCGAGCCTAAGGCTGCTGAACCTGGGTCAGCCCGTGTGCTGGTGGTACCCCAGCGCTTCAGAGCCTTCCTACTGGGGTTGGCTCATGACGTTCCGTTAGCTGGACATCTGGGGCAGGACAAGACCTATGACAGGCTTGTCACCCATTTTTATTGGCCCCAGATGAGAAGGGATTCAGATATCCATTGTAGGACCTGTCAAACTTGCCAGGCAAGTGGGAAAAGTGGGCGGAAGCAGAAGGCTCCCCTCCAACCTTTTCCCGTCGTCAGTACCCCCTTTGAGCGAGTGGGAATTGACATTGTGGGGCCACTGGACCCCAAGACAGCCATGGGCAACAGGTTTATCCTGGTCTTGGTGGACCATGCCACCCGGTACCCGGAAGCCATCCCTCTCCGAACAGTGACGGCCCCCGTGGTGGGACGGGCACTGATGGGTGTTTTCTCCCGCATGGGGTTCCCCAGAGAGGTGGTGTCAGACCGGGGCACCAACTTCATTTCGAATTATATGAAGTCCCTGTGGAAGGAGTGTGGGGTAACCTACAAGTTTACCACTCCTTACCACCCTCAAGGTAATGGGCTGGTTGAGAGATTCAACCGGACCCTAAAAGGCATGATCATGGGTCTTGAAGAACCGATGAGGCGTAAATGGGACGTCCTCTTGCCATGCCTGCTGTTTGCTTACCGTGAGGTGCCACAGAAGTCTCTAGGGTTCAGCCCCTTTGAGCTTTTGTATGGTCACCCGGTAAGAGGACCTTTGAGTCTGGTCAAAGAAGGCTGGGAGCAATCTCCCAGGAAACCTCCCCAGGATGTATATAGTTACATGCTGGCCTTTAGGAACCAGACTCGGCGCTTCAGAGATCTTGCTCAGGCAAATCTGGAGGCCAGCCAGGAAGAGATGAAGCGGTGGTACGATCAGAATGCCACTCTGGTTGAGCTTCAACCTGGTCAGAAAGTTTGGGTCATGGCCCCTGTGGAACCTTGTGCGCTCAAGGACAGGTGGACTGGACCATTTGAGGTTGTGGAGAAGAAGAGCGATGTCACCTACTTGGTGGACTTGAAATCTCCCAGGAACCCCTTAAGGGTCCTGCATGTCAACCGGTTAAAGCCCCACTTAGAAAGGTCCGAAGTGGGCATGCTCCTTGCCACAGATGCTGGGATGGAGGAGGAGAGTGAGCCTCTTCCTGACCTCCTGTGTGCAAAAGAAAAAGATGGGTCAGTGGATGGTGTTGTCCTCTCTGACACACTGACCCCTGAGCAGCAGCAAGATTGTCGCCATCTGTTGGTACAATTCCCTGATCTGTTCTCCTTAATCCCTGGTGTCACTCAGTGGTGTGTCCATGATGTGGACACCGGGGACAGCACTCCTGTGAGGCACAAGGCCTACAGGGTGACTGACAAGGTCAGAGCATACATCAAGGAGGAGGTCTCCAAGATGTTTGCCTTAGGGGTGGTTGAGTCCTCTAGCAGTCCTTGGGCCAGCCCAGTGGTCTTGGTCCCAAAGGCTGCAGCGCCTGGTGCTTCACCAGAACTTCGGTTCTGTGTGGATTACCGAGGACTCAATTCGGTCACCAAGACTGACGCGCACCCCATCCCCAGAGCTGATGAGCTCATCGATCGGTTGGGGGCTGCCCGGTACCTTAGTACGTTTGATCTAACGTCTGGGTACTGGCAGATCGCCTTGACTGATGGGGCAAAAGAGAGGTCTGCATTCTCCACACCAGATGGGCACTACCAGTTCCGTGTGATGCCCTTTGGGATGAAGAATGCCCCTGCCACATTCCAGAGGTTGGTTAACCAGGTATTGGCCGGGCTGGAAGATTTCAGCGCCGCCTACCTGGACGATATAGCAGTGTTCAGCGCCAGCTGGGAGGAACACTTGCGCCACCTCCAGGAAGTGTTGTTGGCCCTGCGCAGAGCAGGCCTCACAATCAAGGCTAGTAAGTGCCAGATTGGGCAGGGTTCAGTGGTGTACTTGGGGCACCAAGTAGGGAGCGGCAAGGTGGCCCCCCTGCAACCCAAGATAGATACCATCCTGGCTTGGGAACCGCCCAAAACCCAGACTCAGGTGAGAGCCTTCTTGGGTCTCACGGGTTACTACAGGAGGTTTGTCAAGGGGTATGGCAACATTGTGCACCCCCTGACCTCGCTGACTTCCAGGAAGCAGCCGAGACTTGTGATCTGGACTGACGCCTGTCAGAACGCCTTTGACACCCTGAAAACTGCAATGTGTACAGCACCGGTCCTCCAGGCACCCGACTTTTCAAAAGAATTCATTGTCCAGACAGACGCTTCAGAGCATGGTGTGGGGGCTGTTCTAGCACAGATGAATGAGGAGGGCCGAGACTTACCTGTAGCCTTCATCAGCCGGAGGTTACTTCCCAGGGAACAAAGGTGGAGTGCGATAGAGCGTGAGGCATTTGCTGTGGTCTGGGCGCTGAAGAAGCTAAGACCCTACTTGTTTGGGTCTCACTTCCGGGTTCAGACAGACCACAGGCCCCTCAGATGGTTAATGCAGATGAGGGGTGAGAACCCAAAGCTGTTGAGGTGGTCCATTTCCCTACAGGGGATGGACTTTACGGTGGAACACCGCCCTGGTACAGATCACGCCAATGCTGATGGTCTGTCCAGATTTTTCCGCCTTAGTGATGAGGACTCCCTGGGTGAAGGGTAGTTCTCCCCACATTTCAGCTGGAGGGGACACGTGTTAGACCTGGCATCATTGGCATGAGTCTCTCCTCCATTTTTTTTCTGTTTGCCTCCTCTGTTTACGATGTTTTTGCTGGATTATTGCTTTGGGCACTGTGCCACTGCTGATCAGTGCCACAGTGCAAGTGCTCCCTATGCTAAATTGTTACGTTGATTGGTGTTACCATGATTGGCTTGGTTGACTTACTGTTCAGACCCTAGTCTAGGGCACTGTGCGTGCCAAGGGCGTGTAAGTTAACTGCTGCTGGTGGGCTTGCAGCACTGGTTGTGCCACCCACAGAAGCAGCGTGCAAAATGTGTCTCAGGCCTGCCACCGCGGCGCCTGCGTGCAGTCCCTGACTGCCATGTCGACTTGGTAAGGAAACCTACTTACCAGTCTCTAAACCTTCCCTTTGCCACATTTCAGACACCTCTATGGTAGGCCCTAGGGCAGGGTGCATTGTTGGTAAAAGGTAGGTCATGCCCTGATGTGTGTGGCATGACCTAATAGTGAATTACAGCCATTTTCGTTTTTCACTATGGAAGGGCTACCTGCCTCCAATAGGCCAGACTGGGCAGACTGATTATTAACTCCATTATAATCTATCTGACTCAGGGAGCATGGTAGCAAGTCGAGTTTAGTATCCCTGAACTCAGAATTTAATAACACACCCTTTAGGATGGATGGTTTTTAAATTCTATGTTTGAAAATAGCACTTTTAGAAAGTGGCTATTTTCTTGTCCAACTATCTACCGGTCTCTGCTGGTTTGGTGTGTGTGTCAGGGGCTGGGTGGCTCCAGAGGTCTGAGTGAGTCAGTGTGGGGTGAATGGGGCGTTTACACGTAGAGTGAGGGAAGAGTAGCCTGCCCTGCCTGACACAATACTGGCCCCGCCTCCTGCTGGGCGACTGATAGCCCTGCTCCTACCAGTGACAATACTGGCTCCGCCTCCTGCGGGGCGGCTGAGGACTCTGCCCTGCCCAGTGAATAGGCCAGGTGCCTCTGCCTGGCAACACCCACCACAAACCTGAGATGGTGGGAATCGCCCTGCTTGGACAAAGGGAACAAAGGGAAAAAGGGGTATAAGAGAAGGACCCCTGAACCAAGAACTCAGATCACTTCTGACAAGGAAACCTGTACCAAGGACAAGAAGCCTGCTGATCTAAGGACTTGCCTCCCCTTTCTGCCAGAGTGCTGTTTTGCTGTGGAGGAACCGGAAAGCTGCTTCTTTATTTTTGCCAAGGAACAAGGAGAGAGGAACTTGGTGTGTACTCTCTGAACACTTGCTAGAAAATCTCCAAGGACTGGAAGAGTGCCAGTCTCCTGTTGAAGTCACAGGGCCAAAGGACTTCACCATCTACTGAATTGCTGAATTGCTGGAAAGTGTTGTTTCCAGTACACAAGGGAAAATCTGCAGTCTCGACGCCAGCAGCAACGCCAGTGAGCAGTGGGTATCGGCCCCGGCTCCAAGTGACCCCGTCTCGACGCCGGTATCGACGCCAGTGAGGAGTGAGTATCGGCTCTGCCTCCAAGCGACCCCGTCCCGACGCCGCTGCTGATCGCATCGACTCGACGCCCGTCTCGACGCCGTGAGCGCTGCTCCGGCCCGACATCCCTCGACGCCGCTGTGGATTGGCCCGACTCCGAGGCACGATCGACGCCGACCTCGACGCCGACATCTCGACGCCGTGGATCATCGTTTTCTTCGTTTCTCAAGGTACTGTACTTGTGGGGTCTGTTGCGACTCCAGGCTTGACGTAGCGCTCCTCGCGGTCGACGCCGAACCTTGGGAATCTTGTAGACTCGACGTCGTGTGACTCCTGTGGGGGTTACATTGTTGCCAAAGACTGTGCTCAGAAGAATACTTTGCTAAAGAACTATTTGCCAAGAAGAAACCTTACTTGAACTATTATTTTTCCTTCCAAAGAGTATTTATTAAGTCTGTGGTATATTTTTGTCGTTATTTGGTCTTGTGCTAAGCCTTATATAAAAATACTATTTTTTATAATAACTTCTGTGTCGTGTCCATCTGTAGTGTATTCACTTTATTACTGTATGTGGTCATAAATGCTTAACACACTGCCTCTGAGATAAGCCTGTCTGCTCTGCCAAGCTACCAAGGGGGTAGCAGGGGTTATCTGAGTGTGTAATCCCCTTGCCCTGACTAGAGTTGGTTGGTCCCTATTTGTCAGAAGTGTATACCTCTGCCAACTAGAGACCGCCGGTTCTAACAATATCAAATTTCATATATAGCGCAGAACATCATATTTACCTAATCTGGCTATTTGGAGTCCTCTACGTCATTGGTTCATGTCGCAGTCAGTTGTCACAGTTCAAAGTTCTTTGCTCAGCACGCTACAGTCTCAATCGATCAGCAAAGACCAGAGACGTGCAAGCATCTGTCAGTGCCCATAAAATTTAGTAAAGTTCGCAGTCATCAGTATTTGGGCAGCATCTGGTTCGTCTAGGATTCAGGAAAACGCAGCAGTCACCCTAAGTAGCAGAGTTCGTATAGCGTCACCGTCGTTGTCATCAGCAGCATTCAGCATCAGCATAAACGTCAAGACAAGAACCGCACGCCTCTCTATTCTACCGCGTATTTTATAATAAAATCAAAGCAAGAAGATACATTTTGTTATTTCAATACGGTCGTGATTGGTTGGTTAAGATCGTTCGATGCTGAAGTTAGCAATATTTGGTACAGTTCAAGAGGTGATGTCATGAGTTCAACGAAAGTCAGTCCGTACTAGTTTGTTGTAAAAGTCCATTGTCTTTTGTCTTGGCTGTCATCCCACAGTGACCTTGCTTGGGAACATCAGGTTAAGAGTTCGTGACAAGGTCTAGAAAGCTTTGTCGCATCGCGCACTTCACTCCATGCCTCGTTGGACAGTGGCCCCTTCGTCGTGTCGCGTGGCTGCCATCTTTGTATTAGGCCCAAACGCCAACTTAAGCGAAACAAACACAAAAGTGTAATTAATACATAGAAATATTAAATCTAATGTTAACCCCTTACTAATCCCTCTATGTGCTTGTATTTATCTAGCGTATAGCAACATTTAAAGCATTTATATTCACCCTTTTGGTCCTCTTCTTGGGCAACATTACTAAGAAACCAAAAGCAACATATATCATGCAGTATTCGAATTACTACATATACTACTTATTAGTAGGCATACGGATTTTAGTCAACAAAGGTTATTTAGCCATGCAATATGCAAATCCCACGTGTAATTCGAATATTAATAATGTTGATTAATAAACATGCAAACTCATTTAATAATATTATAGTTAATGGATTATTTAATTTGTATTTTCATACTGAATGGGGGAGGTATACAAAATGTTGTACTACCTGCTCCAGCAATCCCCCCTTTGGTGATTTTATCGCCACACCATTACAATTTTGTATCAATTTGTCAAGAAAGCAAAATGAATTCTTTATATTAGTTTACATCTCTATTTCCCCCATTTCTTCTCTTCTCGCTGTTTTATACATGTTTTCTTTCATCTCTTCTAATTCTACTTCTTCAAATTCCCTCGTTTGTCTCTTATTCTGTCTTCTTTTCAAATTTTCACTTTTTAGCTTTTTCTGTATTTTCTTCCTTTTATGGCACATACAAACTAATCTTACTTTAAAAATTACACAGGTTAATGGAAATAAGATACTACCTATAAAAGTACTACCTAAGTTTCATAAGAAATTTTTAATAGAAGAAAGTTTCTTTCCAATCTTTTCCCAAACACTTTCAACCTCCAGTGGTGTAATTTCATCATGAAATTCAGTTATATTTTTAATATAGATTTTCAGATCTTTACTTTCGTCCGGAATGTAAGTACAGCAATGTTGAACTTTCAGAATTCCACAGACTCCACCCTCCTTTGCCAATAATATATAAAGGGCAAGTCGATTTTGCATTACCATGGCACGCATAGCAACCATTTCAGTATTTACCAATAAATATCCTCCAGCGGTGCTTGTTGACAAGCGATCCACTACTGTTGATAGTTTTCTAATTTTGTATGCCTACAGAGATATTCCCACTGCTGGTATAAATGCTCCAAATATGTCTCCTACAATTTCTGACCAAGATTCTCTCTTCCTACGTGCTAAATGACTACCTCACTTATGTACACGATCTTCTCCATTTCCCATGTGGAATATCTTTAGGAAAACCAGACCTACATAACATGTGCCATACCAATGGTCTGGCAAACGATAATATGCCTTGACATCCGTCTCTTCTCCAATAACGGACCAGATAACTCTCAGGATTTCCGATTCTTCGTCTTCCTCAACCACTTCTGGTACAGTCCCCTCTGGATTTTCTTGGCTGTCCGCCTCTTCTTTTATTTCAGGCAGGGCCATGTACTTCCATTCTGGCGACTTATACTTCTGGTTGGGCTTTCTTGTTCTTTTGTTTTCCTCAGCTGTAACTATTGTCTCAACTTTCGACTTTTCTTGACTTGATACTTCATTCACCTGCTCTGCTCTTGGTGAGTTCACTCGTGTCAGTCGATATCTTAATCTCTTTATCTTATTAGGCCAGATTTCATCTCTTGCTGGTCTTTTCGGTTTATTTCCTTTATCATTCTTTTCAGCTCTCCATGCTCTTTTTCTCAAGACTCGTCCTTCTGGTACTGCCTCATCACTTTCTTCTGTGTCTGTTTCAACTTGCTTTTTGCTTTCAGCTGTTCTTTCCACCACTTCTTTTAATTTCCCTACTTCTGTCCCTCCTCGTGGTTCTTGCACACGATCTTCCTGCTCACTACTTGTCCCTTCCTCTAACTGGATCTTGGAATTCCCTACAACTCCTCGGGGGTCTTCCGCAAGAATCTTTCCCTCTCTTTCTATATCATGCACCTGTTCATCTACTCTTGTTATTTCAGGTGGAATTTCTCTCAGCTTTCCATCAGGAATCTCTTTATCAATAACTTCTTTGATTGTTTCTTCACTGCTTTTCTCTTTCCCTGAACATACCGGTGTTTGTTCTGTCTCTGAGTCTGAGCTGGTAACAGAAATCTGTAATCTTCTCCTCAAGGGAATATTTTCTGGGGCAACGATCAAACTTGGTTCTGTTTCCCCCCTTTCAGAATTTTCTCTTGTTCTTATTTCCTCAGCGTCTGATTCAGAGCTACTTTCTGATTCGTTATAATATTCTCGTTCTTGGTTATCCACTGGATTTGGGATTCTCAATGTATGACTAGCATGGATCCAGTTCTTGATCCCAGCACACTTCACAGCTGTTGTTGTAGTCAAAATCACCTGTCGTTGTTTTCCCCAACGTGGGACTAGACAGTTCCTTCTTCTGTGTACTTTGATTCTCACCCAGTCTCCTGGGCTCAGATCATGAGCTTGCTTCTTTTCAAGGGTGGTGGCATCCGCTCCAACCTGATGAAACACAGAATGAACTGCGTCAGCCAGCCCCTTACAGTAATCCACCACCAAGTTATCAGTTATAGGCAACAGGTTGTTGACTGGTATGAATACATGGTGCATTGCTCTTCCCATGATAATTTCATGTGGACTCAAACCCGTGGTTCTAGCTGGAATTGATCTAATAGTCATGAGTACCAGAGGCAAGACATCAGGGCATTTCAAACCTGTGGCTAAACACATTTTTCCCAATCGGATTTTAATGGTGCCATTCATTTGTTCCACCAAACCAAAAGCCTCTGGGCGATAGGCACAATGTAGTTTTTGTTGTACATTCAATGCTTCACAAATCAATTTCATGATCTCATTATGGAAATGCTTTCCTCTATCTGATTCAATTGTAACTTGGAAACCGAATCTAGGGATGAATTCCCTCAAAAGCAATTTTGCTACTGTGATTCCATCACTTCTACCTATCTAGAAAACAAACAAACCATCACTAGAACATACCTCAACCTATTACAGGGAGGCATCTCAATGAAATCAATCTGCATTCTGGTGAAAGGCCCTCCTTCTCTACCTATTGTTCCTAGACTTACCACTGTCTTTCTTCCAGGATTGAACTGCTGACATATAAGGCATCTTTGACAAAGGCTCTCAGCTACAAGTCTGAATTTTGCATTGTGCCAAGTTTGCTTAAAGGACCTAATCATCGCGTCTCTCCCTATGTGTCCTTGTCCATGATACATCCGGGCCATGGCAGACACCATGCTATCAGGCATTACTGGTCTTCCATCTCGATATACCCATACATGATCTGTTTCCCTTGGTGCACATCCTGCTTTTACCCACTGTCTCATTTCCTCATCTCCTGCTTCTTCCTGCAATTGCCTCACCTCTTCCCAAGTACCTACAATGTTAGTAAACATTAAAGGCATAGACTTCATTTCCCTTTCTTTAGCCCTGTTGACTGAGTTCTGGTTTCGAGCACAATATTGAGCCATATCATTTGCAAATCTGTTTCCAACTGCGATATAGTCAGCTGTTTGCACATGGGCAGCACACTTCACAACAGCCAATTGTTTAGGCAGCTGTATCGCCTCAAGCAACTTTCCAACCACTTCAGCATTCTTTATAGGAGTTCCACTTGAAGTCAGAAATCCTCTCTGCAGCCATATCTGGCCAAAATCATGCACAACGCCAAACCCATACTGACTATCAGTTATCACAGTAACTCTCACATTCTTTCCAATTCTGCTTGCTCTAGTTAAGGCTACAAGTTCAGCAACTTGGGCTGATTTTACTCCTTTCAGGTAGGATGCTTCCATTACTGCTGCAACTGTACATACTGCATATGCTGCACTCAAATTTCCTTAGTCTGTTCTCAAACATGATCCATCTACAAACATCACAAAATCACTTTCTAACAAAGGTTCATCCTTTATATCCGGACCTGGTTTGGTACACAAATCCATACATCCAAACAATCATGATCCACTTCGTCCCTGACTTCAACATTCTCAGCATCAGGCAATAGTGTCAAAGGATTCAAAATCAAACATCTTACAAGGCTTACATTCGTTGCACCGAATATGACGTTCTCATACTTAGCCAGCCAAGTATGCGTCATAAACTGAGTGCGACTCCTTGTTAAAAGGATTGCCACATCATGAGGTACAAACACTCGCACAGGATATCCCATCACAATTCCCTCACTCTGTTCCAGACTTTTACAAGTAGCAGCTACTGCTTTCAAACAACCTGACAATGCTACAGCTACAGGGTCTAACATTGCTGTGAAAAATACGCAATTGGTCTTCTCAATTTTCCATGTTTCTGTATTAAAACAGAGAGTGCATATCCATTCCTCTCACTGCAGTGCAGCTCGAACTCCTTTTCATAGTCAGGCATTCCTAATGCTGGCGCTTCACACAAACTGTCTCTCAATTTTTTAAAAGCTGCTAATTCTTTCTTACCTAAATCAATAGGATCTCTCACATCACTTCTCGTCAGTCGTACCAATGGTTTTGCGATCAGGGAAAAGTTACTTATCCACTGACGACAATATCCAACCATTCCAGAAACATTCTCACTTCTCTTTGCATCATCGGGGCTCTCATTCCTTTTATTATCTTGATTCTGTCTGTAGTTATTTTCCTTAGTCCTTACTCAAGTTAGTGACCTAAATATTGTACTTCTTTTTGACAAAATTGTAATTTCGATGGGGATACCTTAAGTCCTCCATCTGCCAAATGATTTAACAAGGCTATGGTGTCCATTACTCAAGCTTCTCGAGTTTTTGACGCCACTAGTAGGTCGTCAATATATTGAACTAACACTGAATTCTCAGGCATTTCAAGGTCTTCCAAAGACTTTTTCAATATCTGATTAAAAATCGAGGGGCTTTCTGTATACCGCTGTGGCATTCGGCACCAACCCAAAATACGCTCGCTAAAACGAAACGCAATAATTTGTTGGTTATAATGGTGCAATGGGATGGAAAAGAAAGCGTGACATAAATCAATTACTGTGTACCATTCTGCATCATGAGGTATCTGATACAAAATCACAGATGGATTTGGTACAATAGGACAGCACGATACAACAATTTTGTTTATCTTCCTCAAATCCTGCACTATCCTGAATTTACCGTTAGGCTTTTTCAGTCTCATAATTGGTGAATTACATGGACTACTCATTATTTCTCTCAAAATTCCTTGTTTAATAATTTTCTCAATTATTGCGGTAACTCCTTCAATTATCTCGGGTGTCAATTTATATTGAGGAACATTTGGGTAGCCTATTCCTTCCTTCACTGTTATTTTTACGGGATCCACATTTCTCATCAATCCTACGTCTTCTCCTGTAAAATCCCAAACTTCTGCTTTTACTGTCTGTTTCAATTCTATTGGTAGTCCGTCAGGGCTGAATACGGCATAGGCTTCAGTAACCTCAGTTTCCTATTAGCCATTGTCATTTTATACAGTACATCTTCATCAGGGGTCTCAAATGCTATACCATCAGGGGTACAAAATATGGTGCAATTCATTTTACACGACCAGTCTCGTCCTAATAAGTTTACAGGACTTGAATCGCACACAACAAAACGGTGCATTTCGGAAAATTTCCCAATGTTGACTTTTTTTTTATAAACACATTTTTATTGATTTTAAAAACATAGGAACAATTCAGCCAGTATACGGAAATCACTGTTTTGAATACATTCGCACGTTCATTGCATCCCCGGCTCACTGTCCCCATAAAAGTACAAAGACATACGTTAGGACCAGGTTAAGCTGGACCCTCCACATTCCCCACACTCTGCGGTATTTCCGAACGCACCCCTTAGCTTTATAAAGGGCTCTTTCTTGGGTCGCGCACCAGTCCACCCCACTTCGCCACCTTTCCAGGGTGGGTGGGTCAGGGCTTATCCAGGCCGCCGCAATGTCCCGCTTGGCCACCATCACAGCTGTATTAAAAAACAACTTGTCATTCCTGGACCCATCCAGCCCATCAGTAATCCCCAGCAAGGACTGACGTGGATCGTGAGGAACCTCCCATCCCAATACCTCCGTCAGTTCCACTTCAATGGCTCCCCAGAACTGGCCCAAGCAAGGACACAACCAGACCATGTGAAGGAAGTCAGCGGGGCGTGGTTACATCTCACACATTCTGCATCCGGACGCAAGCCCGCTCTATGCAAGCGCAGGGGAGTGAGGTACGCAGCATGTAAGTAGTAGAGCTGAACCAGCTTGAGCCTGACGGAGACGGTGACTACTCTGGGAGCCATCAGGGCGTCGCACCAGTCCTCCTAGTCTAGGGGGCCCACCCATTCCACCCATTGGTCCCTCAACATGTCTAGGGATGTGGGAATGTTGTTGACGAGGGTACGATAAATGCGGGATACCCCCCCCTTACCCAAGTCTCCCATCGTCGTTTGGGCCTCTATGGGGCTATACTCGGGCAGCCTCGTATCATTCGCAATATGCATTTGGAGAGCATGTCTCAATTGGAGATATTTATAAAACTGAGACGAATGGAGGGAGTAACGATGCCGGAGCTCCTGGAAGGACAGCATATGGCCCCTTACCCAGACGTCCCCCAACTGGGCGATACCAATAAGGTCCCAGGTTCGGAACCACTGCAGCCCGCTCACCTCCCGTAGCCATGCCCCGTGCCAGAGGGGGGTACATTGGGTTAGCTTCCCCGTCCATCCGATATGACGGAGCGCTACCCGCAGGCCAAGAGCACAGAGTGCGTTACGTTCCAATGTTGACTTTTACGGGTTCTGTGAGATATGTTTTGATTTGTCTGTTGGATACTCCCAACTACTTGGATTGTTTCATCCGAGAGAGGAAGATTTCTAACATCTGCTGACCTAACAGTTGATCGAGTAGCACCAGTATCTACTAGGAAAGTAATATTTTCATTATTTACCTTTCCGTCCACAAAAGGGCCTGTTTGGTCTACTTCTAGAGTTGCGCCAAGTACGCACTCTTCTTCCTCCCTTCGGCACCGTCAATAACCCTCTTCTGACTCACTCTCATCGCGTTGTAGCCAATACTGCGAAACAGCGCTAGCGCGCGTCAGCTTAGTTACCTTTTCTTCGTTGTAGAATCCTATCTCATTACTGTATTTCTGTGAATTTACGCTCTGTGGAATAGGCGGCTTTGGCACCTGATTCTGTTGGGTAACAACCTGCTGCTGTCGCTGCTGTTGACCACTCACCTCTTTCTGCACCTGCGGATTCAATGATGCATTATCACCATTAGTATTTGGGGGAAATTTACACTCGGATTTCCAGTGCCCTATTCTTCCGCAATTATGACATAGCCATTTCTTTTTGGCTTCTTCAATATTGAATTGTCCCTTTCCTTTTCCAGTATTAAATCTAGGTTTTGGTCCTGCATTATTTGCCTGTTCAATCAATTGTGCTTCCTGTCTTTCTGCTACCTTTACTTGTGCCCACATTGCTTTCTCTTTTAATTTACGCTGTTTAGCTTCAATTTCATCACTGAAATATTTTGCATGTCTCAATACTTCGTCTATTTTCTTATTTTGCCAATCCACTGTATGTTGCTTGATCATTTCACTAATTTCAGGACGTAGTCCATATACAAATCTGTATACGAAATGACTTAAATCCTTTTCACTCAAATTTTCATCACCACTAAATTGCTTAAAGGCAAGAATTAACCTTTCGTAATATGCGTGTACCGACTCCTTAGCTTCTTGATGAGTTCGGTCAATTTTTACCCAATCGGTCTCTTTGGGAGGTACTTTGTTTTTCAAAAATGTGATTACTTGTTCGTATTTTCTCATTACCTCTGGATCAGGGGCACCTGTCTTTGGATCTCTAGGGTATTCTTTTGTAGGCCAGTCTATCATTAGCTTACACTATTATGTCAAATAGACTATTTAAGTCAATCCACAAAACTTTCGATAATTTTACAAATCTGTCCACTTGTCTATACCACTCGACTGGCTTTTCGCGTAGTCGAGGGAAAACATTTGTAAATGACAAAATATCTTGCCTAGTCCAAGGAACATGTACATATCCTCCTTCTGGAATTTCTCTCATAGGGCATTCTGTCACTATCTTTTCCTTTTCTCTTATGGGGAAAGCTGCAAACGTTTTATCTGAGGCATCATCTCGTTTTCTAAACCACCTACTTCTCCATTTATCCACATCTCCCCATTTTCTCAACAAAATGATTATATTTTAATCTGAATTATCCGTCCTGTGGTGTTTACATTTTCAATATCTTTCTCAGTAAAATCTACTCAATATGGTTTTTGTAAAACGTTTACTTTTTCAATGTCTATACTCATTTCATTTGCTATTTCCTCTAATCTCTCGTGTAGGCTTTTTGCTCTCCAAGTTATACTTTGGCACAAAAACAATAATTCTTCATCCTGATATGCTTTTAATTTTTCTGTGGGGATCGTCCCTACTATTAATTCTTCCAAAACCATCCTTAGTTTTGCCACATCTATAGATTGAGATTCTCTGTCTTTTCTCTGTAAGCTCCTTAACCATTCACTTAATTCTTCTGAAGTAGGACCTACTGGTTTCTCCTCATTACCTCGTTCTGATTCTCTTAGGGTTTCTGATACGGGGTCTGTAGTCATTATTGATCTCTCAACTAGATCTGGATTTGCTGTTAGATTTTTAGACGTACCCTGTTCTGATGTACTTACTGTTTGTCTCCATGGGTTCCCTTCTAAATTTTTCCTTGGCCTTTCTATCTGTGTGTTACTGTTATAAGGGACCGTTAAACAATGTTTGTTTTCCTTCTGTTTATCAAAGATAGGCATTACTGGACCTATGGTTACGGGAACAGTCACGGCTTCTAAGTTTTTAGTTAATTCCCTAATCTTTTCAGGTAACTCTAAAGTGTTTTTTGCTAATTCTGTTGAATTTTCTCTACTTACCTTGTCATCCTGTTTTCTCTCTATTTCTCTGTAAGAATTATTTTTCCCTAACTCTTGAGATACTGGTTCAGTCTTAATGCGCCGCAAAGTTTCCCTCATTGGGGCACTTGGTGTCAACATTTCAGAATCTGGTTGATACGGTGGTGGATTTTTATAAAACATGTCATCAAGAACATCATCCTCCGATTCATTCACTCCATACCCTCCTGACCCTATATTATTTCTCTTTTCTGTACATTTTCTTCCACTAATTTCTTCAACCTGTCTCACAGGAAACAAACCATTAGCCATATCTGCACTTCGCCATCTCCTCATTCTGTCATCATGGTTCTCCTGACAATGAGATCTACCAAACATGTACCTATATCTTCCGCCACTCCTCTGTCTTTCTCTGTCATGCATCTCATCTTCCCATTCCGTCAATGCATCAAATTGTGTTGGTCTAGGTCACGGTTCTAGATTCATCATTCTCTCTCTTAAATTTCTCAAAACCGCTAAATTAAATGAACCATGCTCTGGAAATGCCAAAACTCCATCGTCTTTCATATATTTTGCCCAATTGTCCAACCAAATGCATGTATGATATCCATAGTTTGCAACCATAAAGGATGCGGGCGATTTCGGTGGAGGAAGCAACTGTCCCTCTCTAGTCAAAATCAGCTTGTCCTCTTTAAACAAACTTTTGACCTTTCCAAACCAGGACTTTTTCTCTTTTTCTGGTGGATCGTAATACATCATTTTTGTCTTCCGTATATCGCTTAGACTTCCCTACGACTATTCTGTTGTTTTTAACCAATCGTAGTGCGACTCACACTAATGCACCAATCAGGAGCGTCTATGTCACTTCGGTAGTTCTCCAATCCCAGCGCGTCTCACACTAACGCACCTATCTAGAACGTCTACGTCACCCTGTAACCAATCCTAGCGCGCGTATACTAACACACCAATCAGAAGTGTCTACGTTTCTTACTGACTAGCCAATCCCAGCGCGGTCTTTCTGACGTCAGCTTTTCTTGCTACTCCTGCTGACCCCTCCCTTACAAAACTTCTCGGTGAGCTTTTTACGTTCTTTAAACTTACAAATCTGTTAGTAACGACATAAATACGCCACCATTATCTGTTTCGCTAACCAAAGAACAGTAAATCACCTTTCTTACAAGAATTCCGTCTTTCCCCAGAGCAGCGCTTACTTCTGCCCTACCACGGAATCGTTACTTCCGTTGATAAAGTAGCACATCCCTCTACCTTACCCTTCTAACAAGCATTAGCTAATCGTTTCTCCAGAATTAAGACACCTAGTTGGAGACCCAATGCTCCTGAGAAATAAAACCAGAGTTTCACAATTAACCTGAATGCTATTTCATTCACGCACTTTCATACAGAAAATGTAGTTCATCCACACAGAATTCTGCCTTTCTCGAGAACAGCGAACAGTCTGTCCTACTGCAGAACTATAACACTCGTTATCAAAGTAGCACTTCCCTCTACTTTATCTTTCTAGCAAGCTTAGGGTACACCTATTACCTTTCCAGTGATAAGCGTAATCAGTGTACCTTCTGGACTCCTGGTACCTACGACCAAAATTTCACACGTGACCATACATTTCTCTCATACAGAAAAATGTCTCTAATGGCAATACACGACGATGTTACCGAATTGAACCCAGACAATGCATCGTGCAACTTCAATCGTCACACGTTTTCCCTGTGTACCTACAGGGCAACAATAATTCCGTCTTTCCCAAAAGCAGCGCTTACCTCTGCCCTACTACGGAATCATTACAAACATCCAACTTCCTACATCCCAGAAGCCGTCATACAACATAGAACTTGACACGACTCAACATAGAGTGTTAATACATAAACCAATACTTTCCCACAATCAATAATCAATAAGCTATTTACAAGCAATAATCACCAAACCAAAACAATAAAAACCATCATCTTGCTACCAGAAAAACTGATGGAGCGCAAAAACCCTACTAACGGGGAAAAACAAACCCGTACCAGTATCCTCCCTTCGGCAGACCAGACGTCACACTAACTCAGTCACTCATACAGTCATTGGTGGGGCCCATAACACCCACGCTAACCATTCCACGGTCTGCACTCAATCGGGAGGGATGAGCGACTCAAGCGCTCGACATGTGAGGGGAACACCTTATAACCTAAAGAGGAGAAAAGTTAATTTACAACAATATATATCAATACTCCTTCCACCTATAGATCTCAATCCTAATCATCAAGGCACTCCTCTCACAATGATCAATGAATCATTTAGTTCGATTGATTGATGGTGATTTAGAACCAGCTAAAACACATTCAAGATTTAGATCTTACCTTCCTCAATAAACCACAGACTCATTTCTTGTTAATCAATATCTTTTATCTAAATTTCTGAAAGAGGAAATTTATATTAAATTTCATATATAGCGCAGAACATCATATTTACCTAATCTGGCTATTTGGAGTCCTCTACGTCATTGGTTCATGTCGCAGTCAGTTGTCTAAGTTCAAAGTTCTTTGCTCAGCGCGCTACAGTCTCAATCGATCAGCAAAGACCAGAGACGTGCAAGCATCTGTCAGTGCCCATAAAATTTAGGAAAGTTCGCAGTCATCAGTATTTGGGCAGCATCTGGATCGTCTAGGATTCAGGAAAATGCAGCAGTCACCCTAAGTAGCAGAGTTCGTATAGTGTCACCGTCGTCGTCGTTGTCATCAGCAGCATTCAGCACCAGCATAAACGTCAAGACAAGAACCGCACGCCTCTCTAGTCTACCGCGTATTTTATAATAAAATCAAAGCAAGAAGATACATTTTGTTATTTCAAAACGGTCGTGATTGGTTGTTTAAGATCATTTGATGCTGAAGTTAGCAATATTTGGTACAGTTCAGGTGATGATGTCATGAGTTCAACGAAAGTCAGTCCGTACTAGTTTGTTGTAAAAGTCCATTGTCTTTTGTCTTGGCTGTCATCCCACAGTGACCTTGCTTGGGAACATCAGGTTCAGAGTTCGTGACGAGGTCTAGAAAGCTTTGTCGCATCGGCGCACTTCGCTCCATACATCGTGGGACAGTGGCCACTTCGTTGTGTCGGCGGCCATCTTTGTTTTAGGCCCAAACGCTAACTTAAGCGAAACAAACACAAAAGTGTAATTAATACATAGAAATAATAAATCTAATGTTAACCCCTTACTAATCCCTCTATGTGCTTGTATTTATCTAGCGTATAGCAACATTTAAAGCAATTATATTCACCCTTTCGGTCCTCTTCTTGGGCAACATTACTAAGACACCAAAAGCAACATATATCATGCAGTATTCGAAGTACTACATATACTACTTATTAGTAGGCATACGGATTTTAGTCAACAAAGGTTATTTAGCCATGCAATATGCAAATCCCACGTGTAATTTGAATATTAATAATGTTGATTAATAAACATGCAAACTCATTTAATAATATTATAGTTAATGGATTATTTAATTAGTATTTTCATGCTGAATGGGGGAGGTATACAAAATTTTGTACTACCTGCTCCAGCATTAGCATTTCGATATTTAGGTCCTGTGACTTTTCAAGAGTATGATTAAATGTCCTGTAAGAAGCCATTCATATCCAATCCCTTTGGATGTATCCCTTGCCTTCCATTATCCAGAAGAAAATTATTAGTTGGCACCTTGTTCTTTAGCCACTGTTTCACTAACCTGGCTGTGAGTGGCACAGCCAGGCTTCTAGAGATGTGGACATCTAAGGTCTGAAGGAGCAGAATCTTAAACCCTTAGGCTTACACCATCCAATACATGCTATCTGAGCCCTTAGCTGATTTTGTCTTGTGTGGTGTGGTTATTTCGACTTCCAAGGATCCAGTGGTCTGACCAGGATTTGGTTACACTGCTATATGTGATGTTTTAAAGATGCAGGTGAAATGTTGGTTCCATATTAAGGGCAGCTCTGTCAGTAGGGGAAAAATATGGTGGGTGAATCCCAGGTTTCCTGATTATCCAATGCATCTGACGTCTGTTCTGCAAAATATCCCCCCATGAATTGACCTTCAAGTTAGGAGTAGAGATCAAAAGTTAACCATTCATGTTCATCTTGGAGCTACATCTAATAATATTATCAGTCCTTGAAGTGTTTAAACAAAGAAACACTAATCATCAAATCCCTCAAGCCAGCAAATGTTTGTACTCAATAAATCATTAAATTACCTGTTGTAGCTTGGTGCTCAGATTCAGGTAGACATGACATTCCTTGTGACAAGTTGAGTTTGGTAGATAGAAAGCTACTATATCATGTGACGCTCTTTGTTGAAGTTGAAGTGAGAGTAAAATATACCCAGATTACAATGGTATTGGGAGCCACAAAAGATCTGCGATTGGCAGATATCGCTTGCTTCAGGGTATTTGGTACTTAGAAATGTACTAGGGTCTTAGCATAAAACAGATGTAGTAGCATGTAAGTAGGCTTCTTTGGAAGAATGTTTGAGACATTTGCTGATGGATGTAAAGGAAAGTGCAATCTCCGTGGTAGTAACCATAACATTAATTCTAAAGATATCTAATGCTGGGTTATCGAGTCCAACCAAGTAGCATACCTGAAATAAGAATGTGCTTGAGATATTTTTGGAACAGTGGCTTGACTGATTGTGATGCTGTCAGACCGCATTCTGGTGGTCACAGAGCAGACAGAGGCTACTGGACTCCAACTGTGGTGGCTGAGGTAGTTTGTCACTGGTATCCAGGAGTCCGTTCTACTATGTCTCTGGAACCGGACTAAGTACACTTTTTTTGCACTTCACTCTCAGGATACTGAGGACGAGCAGTCATAGGTTTCTCATAGAAGAAGTGTGGGGGGAAAGAGCTTAGAACGCAACAGAGAGACATAATAACATATTGTCTAGCACAGTGGTTACCTTCTGAATAAAATAAAGCTCTTTAATCGCCTAGCATAACATTATGCTAGACAGCGTAAGATGGGGAATGCGGCACAGCGTAGAAATCCTGTTAGCTCTCTTGAACTGCTACATCTTCAAATGCCATCTTCCTGCTAATGATGTTCCTCAGGGTCAGTAATACCTGAATCTTATTTTTGATACAGAACTGATTTGTCACAGGTGCATATCACCCAGTCACCCCTACGGCATTTATGCACCCAATAGTCCAGTTCACTTCGCTTTTATTGCGGTTATTTGTTAAAAGTCTCAGTTCATACTGCTACCCAGACTCTCATTCTCACACAGTTCTTTATCCTTGTGGTTACCTGTATCTTGGAGTTGCACTCTGGGCAGGTACAAGACGGATGTGTGCAGGTTCCTGTTACAGCAACGGCGGCCTTGTTTGGACCTAGAAGACTCTGAAGATTTCACTGCAGGGTCTTCTTGCGTCAGCTTTCATCTTTGACTGTTGCAGCTTCTCTAGGCTGGGTGCAGATGGGACACTGGTATGGTAGGTGAGGCCGGGCCCGATCTCAACCTCATGGATGGCTTTGGCAGTTGTAGCATGCGGGCAGTCAGGGTGCTCACCCCGACATTGGCAGAGGCCATACCAGTTTTCTCTCATGGCAGGCTTCCGATCAGTCTTAATACTTGATTTGTGTAGAAGGCTTGATGTCCTTTATAACCAGAAATGTTTAGGGAGACTGAGGGACCCCTTCCACATACAGTGGCTCCTGACTTTGCTCCCTTGCAGTTGCTCGTTCTCTCTGGCTGTTCCCTACACCACAAGCACAAGGGACTTCTCCTTTTGGACACTCTCTACTTATAGGGACAGGCACAATCCTTCCCTCTCTCAGTAGGCAGACAGCTTGTATGCTTTAAGCATGCTGTCTGCTCCTTCAGCAGAAAGTACAGACTTCAGGGAGATTGCTGTCAAATAGATATAGACTGGGTTAAACAGCAGTCCTTTCAGTAGTCTCCAGAGCACTCCCTTTCTTGGTCATGAAAAACATGAAAACGCCACAAAGTGAGAAGGATTTAATCTCACTTGTAAACACATTCTCCAGGCATGAGGTGTGGATCCATTATCTTAGGTTACAGAACCGGTTTTGGATGGTTCTCTTTCATATTCCATTTCCTGGTTGTTCCCCAGGCACAGGCTTTGTGTTAGGGGATGGCTCTCATAGTAGGTTGCAATAAGGACTGGGCAAAATGTAACTTACGCTTTCATAATACTCATAATATTTCACATTATGCTTGTTAGACGAAATCTCCCAAATATGCTTGTTAGGTGAAATCCCCCAAATTATGTCTTTTAAGCACCTCATGTAATTACTTGCAATTTGTAGTAAACACACCATTTGTGGTAAATATTCAACCCGAATGCATGGGAACAACCGAACGTGAGCAGCTGTTGTGTGTGGTGTTTTCTTTTTTATGCTATTCTTTTGAACAAAGTTTGTTCTCACATCAAAAACTGACGCAAGAAAGTATTTCACGCAAAGATTCAAGACTAATTGACGGATTTGAATTTTGAGTAGTTACATGCAATATTGCTGGATTTTCCAGAAATTCAGAGTAATTATGCAAAAGCAGATTTCACGAATTTGGCACAGCCCTAGTGGAAATGGTGCATATTCCATAGAGGAGTTTTCAAAACAATGAAGTGTGATATTTCTACCCCTGGCTGTCATCAGTCTTCCTGAAGCTGTAATCGGGGACAGCTGAAAGACAGGCCCTTTCTAGACACTACTTCACCTTGAACAACAGAAACTGCCGTCCACCCATCACCTCTAACATCTATCAAAAGGCAGAGCTAAGGAAGAACCAGTCAGTAGTCCTTTGCTAACATTATCCTCAATGTATTTTTAAGAGGAGCCTGTCTCCATCCTCCTCTATTTCAATGTCTGTGTCTTCATTCTGGGGCCACAAGAATGCAGTCAGTACACTTCTTCTGGCTAGCTATTTTCAAATGATCTTCTTGAGAAGCAGCAACTTCATTATTCCTGTATACAAAAGATTGAGGAACTATACCTCTTTGATATTCCTTTTGTCAGCCTCTCTTACAATCAGTGTTTGATTAACAAACATATAATAGCTCTGCCAAAGTAGTCATAAAAGCAGGCTTCTTAAGCTTATCTTTATCTCTTCTCATAAACCCAAATGAAAGAGGATAATAGGAGTTCTCTCACGCAAAGTATTTCTGCTGTAAGTTGATAGACTCAAGTATTATAAGTGAAAATATCCATGAAACCTTGCGTATAATTGGGATATTGCTTCTTCAGTTAAGAACTCTCTGCCTGTCACTCGACCATCCCTTTCTCAGGAATGTCTTGAAAGCAGAGTAACCCCAGTCATGAAACCCATTATTGTACAGATGGTGGTAAAATTACAAGGGCGAAAGTCAACATTTAAGAAATTCTTGTAGCTTGGTAAGATCCCAGAGGAGGCGGGTGTACTTGAGCTAAAGGAAAGAAGATCATTTGTTCTTTTAGTTAGTCTGTTTTAACGGCAGCATTTTCAGCACATAGCTGAAAAATCTCTTGATTTTGTTTTTGTAAGGCAGCTGCTAGTTCAACACTGGGATCAATGGCTAGTTCAGAGAATCGAAAGATGTTGGTGTTCTAACCTGTCAAGGGCCGGATTTCTGGTTGGCTAAGGTATACACAAAGCCAGTCAGAAGCCACCACTCTAGTCAGGGTAAGCTATATACACAAATGAAATACCCTTTGCTGACCATCTTGTAGCTTAATGCAGAGCAGGCAGACATATCTAAAGAGGCAATGTCTAAAGTATTTGTGCAACACCCACACACACTAACACAATGAATACACCACAAAAAGACTCCACACAGGTTTATGAAAAATGTCTTTTGTATTATCATTAAATCGAGACCAAAACGATAAAAATATAGTAAGTACTTTTCAAGTTATTCTGATTCAAAGTATTAAATGCAAGCTTTCAAATCAGTCAGGTCAATATTGTGCTCCCAGGACTTACGATCAAGTGGTGACTGATGAGTACTTTTTCCTCGCCGTTGCAGGAAAACTCCGGATCAGGTTGTAAATGGGTCCCTTGGAACCAAGGGAGTCCAACAAAGATGGTCTGCCCGTGAGGGTACGGGTTGGGACCTTGGACCTCGGGCCCTGATTCCCACTTACCGTACCTTTACGGCCGAAGTCGTGGGGGACAGTCAGGCCGTGCGGGACTGTCCTTGCTTGGTTGAGGCAGCAGCAGTGGTTTGCACAGTGGCGGAGGAAGAAGTAGGAAGCATCGTGTGCGTAGGGGTTCGATGATCCTTGCACCTCTATCCATGCCCCTTATCACCAGGGCAACGCATCATAATGAAGCTGTGCTGGAAGGCATGCGGCCATGGTGGGGGTTTAAATCATCATGCTCAGTTGCTGAAAGTTGCAGCGACAGTCAGACAAACTGAAGTGCTGATTCGTGGCAAAATAAAACCAGCCTCTTTGTCACCCAAGCAGGGCACTGGTCAATGAATACAGTTAGCGAGCATCCCAGCATGCTCTGCTTTTCCTCAGAGCTCGGTCACCAAACTCATGATGGCGATGAAGTCTCTGATGATCCTGAGATCTCAAAGAACAGGTGGAAATCCAGCAAGCCCTTGGAGAACACTGGAAGTTTGTCACAAGGCAGTGTTAACAGGCAGTAGGTCAGCATAGCAAGGCAGGTTGCAAAGTGGCAGACCTTCTTGCAGCTCAACAACCAGCGGGCCAACACAGAAGAGCAGATAGAAAAGTGGTAGCACAGCAGACCTTCTGTCAATGTGCGGGTGTGGAGCCAACATTGTCTGATTACAAGTCTAAAAGTGTCTGATTTTAGGGGGTCAGAGCACCAGTACTTTACCCAAAAGAGCCTTTGATGTAGAAGGTGACTTCAAAGGAGTTCTCTGAAGTGCAGAAGGATCCCTTCCAACACAGTCCTGTCTGCCACGCTTTCGGTGGGGGGTTATCATTACTGTGTGTGAGGGCAGAACACTGATTATGCAAAGGGAGTGTGAACCCCACCCACACCTCCCAGCCCAGGAAGACCCATCAGAATGCAGATGCAGTTTAATGACCTGTGTTGTGGCTGTCTAGGTGGAATGCACTAATGTAGCTGTCACCCAGCTAAACCCTGACATATATTGGAGACAGACTGTCAGGCACATAGTATAGTAAATGCAGAGCAATGTGAAGTACTGGGTATTTTAGTCCCAGCGGTGCAGGGGCACACACCCTATGACTTCTGGGTTCACCCTGTTCCAGACCTACAGAAACACAGAGTCTTCTGGGTGAAGTCAAAGATCGTTTATTGGCTGCAGACCAATTACAGGTATCCTAGAAGTACAACAGCGTGTATGTTCTCATGAGACTGCTGAAAATCATAGAAACGGACTTCATCTTAAATACGCTTTTTCCTGCCTCAAGCATACATTCCTAGGTTTTATGATACGGTAATAAACAAGTGTACATTTCAAAGAAAAAGGCAGAGTCATGATGACCATCCCAAATTCCAGTTCGGCCAGCCCACAATGATTTACACAGTAAGGTCCAGATCCCACATTCGATATCAATAGGCCCCAATAAAACACGGGCAGCTCCTGTTGATGGAAACAAGTCATAAAGCAGGAACAGTCAGGTGTGAAAGAGATTAGCCGGGGGCTCGTGTAGAATGAAAGGGTTTTATGATGGGTCAAGCCCTGATGCTAATCACAGGTGGACGGAGGAAGGGGAACTCGTGAGACCAGTTTGACCTGGGGCAGCAGAGCCAGCTGCCCAGGTCACAGAGAAGTCACGGGAAAGCACATGTACTGTGAGGCCCGTTTTTGCTCCATTATAGCCTATGTGAGGGCAATGACAAGATGGCCACCGCTTCCAAAATGGAACCCGCGAAGTAACGTAAAACGACGTGTACACAGTGCATTCATAGCTAGAACGATATATAAAGCACTCGTACATGCCGCATTAACCATTTGCGGTTTGCTAATACTAGGATAGACAGGGGTAGGGCCATGTCCCTTACGCGGAAACAGAGATTAAAGTACGACAGACCCTCCTTTTGCCCTTACATAGGCAATCACTATACTCATCTTAATCCGAGTCTAGGTCAATGTTCACGAAGTCATGGAGATGTTGCTGTAGCATCATCCTATTGCTTAGTTCGTCCCTTGACACAGGTTTCCTTACACATAAGGTAGCACAGAGGCCACATATCGCAGGAGCACACTGTATGCACAGACAGAACAGGAAAAGAATGGCTAAGATCATTCCAATGACCATTAGAACTTTCCAACCCCAGGCAGATATCAATTCCCAGAACCACCCCACCAGCGACCAATCTCCTTTATCCACGTGTATGGATTCAGATATTTTATGGAGTTTAGAGATGGCTTGATAGACTGTTGGAGCGTTATCTGGAATGAAAATGCAACAACTGGATTGGATAACCTTACATACCCCACCGCGGTCTGCAAGAATAACGTCTAGAACCATGCGGTTCTGCAAAGTCAGAAGGCGATCCGCTTGGAGCTCAGCTGTCAGATTACCAAGGGCACCAGCCGTAACATTGACAGTGGATTCAACCACACAAGTCAGTTGTCTCAGGTTCCTACTATTCACCATAGGTCCCGAAAACGGCAGGAAACCCAAAAAGAAGTCTCCCGCTTCCTGACCGGCAGTATCCTCCTTACTAATCACACCTCTCACAACTCTGGTCTTGTGATAATCAGAGGCAGCAGTAAATGTTGGCGGTAGCAAGTTCGCAATATAGCATGTGTCCGAGAAATCAGGGGGCAGCCATGTATATGCTCGGTCATTGCAGATGAAATATGTGCCCTTGGCAGCCAAAAACGCAGGGGAAAACTGTGACGGGAAAGTGTACGCTTCAGTACAGTCACTTCTCCCCAGTTGAGCTCTAGGATTCTGACCATTACCCTGTAAGCAGAACCGACCCATGTGGGGTACGACCCAGATTGGAGATGAGATTTTTCGCTGTCTTTCACCCAGACTAATACTATACCCCGTCGCGTTCCACCCTACATAAGCTCTCAGCTCTTCTTTGGGAATGGATGAGTATGCATCAATATCCCTACTCATATCGGCAATTCCTCTCACTAAGGCTTTATTATTTGTACCAGGTCTGATGGAACGCGGTTGTCGCAGGGAGTAAGCATCTAGAGCATAGAGGAACATGGTCTGGAATGCCCATGACGATCCATTGTAACTAAATGGCAGCACCAAATAAGGAATACCCTTGTTAATGGTATGTGGCATTAACCCACACACCCAGCAATTGGTCGTATTCATTACTAGTTGGTGCTGGTGCAAGAGCTGGATAAACGAGTTATTTACAAACTCTGATCGTCTGGTCTGTTCGTGCTCAGGCAAAGGGTGAAAAGAGTGAGAGGAGGCAGTAGAAAGAGGTATAGGCTGTACAGTGGGCGCAATGGTCTTTTGAGAGGAGAAAAACATAAATCCTACGATGAACATTATTATACTACACAGTGTAAATAGGCACAAAAATAAAAAAACATTTACTTTTTACAATTCTACACATCCTTGCTTTAAAGTTCATTTCCTCAACGGGTCTCTCCATCTTAAAAAAACTCCATCCTCTAATCGGGCCGCTCGCGGCGGATGAGTTTCTTCTGCTAAGGAGTACGCCTGTCAGTCCAGGGAAACGCCCTAGACCAACCAGGACCGTTGACCTAACGTCTTCGGCCTTTACCCCAAAGTCTTGGCACCGCGACCCTGCGGCTGAACCCGGATGGTGGTTCGAAAAACAAAAAATCAAGAAAGTCCTTCAGATGGGAGAGCCAAAATATCAAAAAAGGAAATAGTAAGGAAATTTTTATTTGTCCATAGGTCTTGGTCTCAAATTATAGCGGAGACGGCCAGGTGCTGTTTGGTCTTGGAACAAAAGTTCAGGCTCTGTGGTGTCCAGTCGATTTGACAGTGGCACAGCTTCTTGCAGAATATTGTCACTCTCTTGGTCTGAAGCTGTGTCTTTTATGCGTGCATCACTGAATGGTACAAAACGAGGTACAGTGTCTGTCTCAGAGTCGGCGATACCCTCCTGGACCCACTGGTCGTGTGGCAGAGGCAAGGGGACTACTTTGCAGTGGGTGCCATGGATCCAGTGTTTCTTCCCTTTTACTCGCACCGCTGATCTTGTTGATAAAAGCACAAGGTGAGGGCCGATCCAGCGAGGCTCGTCGTTGCTCTTGCGCTGGAAATTTCGGACCAGCACCCACGTACCAGGGTTGATAGGGTGTCCAGGAGTTTCAGAAGCTTGAGGAAGAGTATCATGTACCTGTTGGTGCAAAACACGCAATTTAACAGTCAAATCATACAGGTAATCGAGTAGTACCGGATGCTCAATCTCACTAAATTTCGCCGGTCTTGGCACGCCCCATACATTAGCCGGGCGGCCAAAGACGACCTCATAGGGACTAAGTCCCACTCGTGAGTGTATGGTCATTCTGGTGGACAGGAGTGCTAAGGGCAGGGCGTCAGGCCATTTAAGACCGGTGCTCGCCTGGATTTTGGCCAGCTTGAGCTTTAAGGCTCCATTGTAGCGTTCTACTAACCCAGCTGATTGGGGGTGATTTGCAGCGTGGAACTTTTGCTTGATGCCTAAGCCTTCACATACATTCTTCATCACTTTACCCACAAACTCACTTCCATTATCACACCACACCATTCTTGGCATCCCAAACCTAGGGAAGAATTCTTTCACAAGGGCTTTGGCTGTGGATAGGGCAGTGTTATCTTTCAGAGGATAAGCCTCTATCCATTTCGAGAAAGCACAAACAAACACCAACACATATTTCAGGTTGTTGCATCTTTCCATGTGGATAAAGTCCAGCTGCAAAACTTTGAATGGATATGATGGGGGTGCAAAGTGACCAGCTGGAGTTGGGGTTCCCCTACCAGGGTTGTACTTTAAGCATATCATGCAATTCTTGACCACATTCTCTGCACACTTGGGAATTCCAGCATTCTGCCATACTGGAGCCAACAACTTACAAATTCCTTTCGTACTGATGTGTGCCATTCCATGTGCCATAGTAACCACTGGGAGCACATATGCGTCAGGTAACAACCATCGCCTATGTTCTGTCAGATCAATCCAACAACCATTCTCATCCAACTTACCCATACTTTCTCTCCACTTGCTTAACTCTTTCTCTGTGGCTTCAGCTTGAAGCGACTTCACACTCTCTATCGTGTTTTCACACATCCCAACATCATCAACCCATCTTGCGGGGCCTGCAACATACATTCTAGTCTTTACATTCTGTGCTGTTTCTTTTGCGATCTCATCAGCAAATGCATTCCCACGTCCAACATCATCTGTGATTTTCCTGTGCGCACTGCATTTCATGATCGCAACTTGCAACGGTAGGGTCAGTGACTCAAGGAGATCATTCACCAACTTGCCATTCTGGATTTTAGCTCCATTCGACGTCAGGAACCCACGCTCTTTCCACAAACGCCCAAAATTATGAGCCACGCCGAAGGCGTACTGGCTATCTGTGTAAATATTCACTCTCATTCCTTCAGACAACACGCATGCTCTCGTGAGGGCGATTAGTTCCGCTGCTTGGGCCGAATTATGTGGCACTCGTGCAGTTTCCACAACTGTGTGTAAAGTCGTGATAGCATATGCAGCAGTCGTGTCACCATTAGGGAGCTTGAAACACCGGCCATCCACCCATAGAGTACCATCACACTCAGTCAGGGGAGTATCTTTTAAATCTACTCTCCCTTTCGTCTCTTCTTCCGTTCTGAACAGACAGTCATGTTGCTCACTCTCATCTAGGTCTGCTGGAATTGGCAATAACGTAGCTGGATTCAGCGTATTGCATCTCTTTATGTGTATATGGTTTGCTAACAGTGTGAGCTCATAGCCTGATAATCGCGCACTAGTCAAGTGTTGTGTCTTGGTCCTATTTAATAATGTGTCTACAGCATGTGGAACCATAACGATCAATGTGTTGTCCATTACCAGACCAGCAGATTGTCGGATAGACATAGCTGCAGCAGCTGTCGCTCTCAGACAGCTTGGCAATGCCCTCGCTACAGGGTCCAAGGTTGATGAAAAATATGCGCATGGGCGCGGTCTGTCGCCAAAAGGCTGTGTTAAAACTGACAACGCACATCCATCTTTCTCGTGAACATACAATGTAAAAGGCTTACTATAGTCAGGGGTACCCCCAACACAGGAGCTGAACACAATGCATTGCGCAATTCCACAAAACTTTTCTGGCACTCTTCAGACCATGGGATAGGATTCGGTGTGTCTTTGCATGTTAAGGCTAACAAAGGTTTTGCCAACAAGGAAAAGTTTGGGATCCAGTGCCTACAGTATGAAGTGATGCCCAAGAAAGCACGCACTTCTCTCTGTGTTTTTGGCACACTCAACTGTGCAATGGCTTGAATTCTTTCTGGGGTCAGTTTCCTTCCCTCCTTCGATAAGAGATGACCTAAGTAGGTCACTTCTTGTCGACAATATTGCAGCTTTGAGAGAGACACTTTATGATGGAAAGCAGATAAATGGTGCAACAATGACAATGTGGCTTCTTTGCAGATCTTTTCAGTATCCGCGGCGATTAGTAAATCGTCCACGTATTGAATCAAAATAGCGCCACTAGGTAAAACAAGTGCATCAAGCTGCGCTTTCAAAGCTTGACTGTATATGGATGGACTCTCACAGTAGCCCTGGGGAGCGCGTTTGAAGCGGAAGCTTCGGCCTCCCAGACTAAAGCCAAAAATGTCTCTGCTCTCTTCTGCAATTGGGATGCTAAAGAAAGCATTCTTTAAATCGATCACTGAAAACCATGCAGCAGAGGCTGGAATCATCGTTAACAAGGCAGTTATATCAGGGACAACTGGAAACTGTGGCACAACAATCTTATTAACCTCTCTAAGATCAATCACAAATCTGTAAACAGGTGGCTGTGAAGTGTCCGTTCGTTTTAAGACAGGTAAAATCGGACTATTGCAAACGTTGCCTCTTGTCTCTTCAATCACACCCTTATTAATCAAGTCGCCGACAATGTCTAACAATGCTTTCTGGCCTTCATTAGAGATCTTATACTGGGGAATACGTGGCAGTCTGACATTAGCCTTTAAAGTTACCACGTATGGCGGTATCTCCAAGAGGCCCACATCATTGGGACCAGTAGCCCAAAGGACATCCGGAAGGGATGACCATTCAGGTGGCATTGTATTTTTAGACAAGTACATCGGGGAAATCACTTTTCTACCTAATGTAAGTTGTACTCCTGACGGTGAACAATACAGGGTAGCATGCAATCTTTTCAACAAATCTAACCCTAGCAAATTCTCACCACAACCTGTGGTCAGAATCAGGGGTGCTTCCAGCTCGCAAGGCCCAATCGAAAGTGACATGGGACTAGAAATCGGATTCCTAACTGGGGCGCCAGAAAAACCTACTGAAACATTTATATCGCCAGACAAAGGTGCGCCAGGGAGTTTTGAATGCATGATTGAACTCTTTGCAGCACCAGTGTCTAGCAGAAAGGGCTCCGTTACATTTGCTGTAGTCACCTCAACATACGGTCCACTCTGATCCACTGGCACTGAAACAACTCCCTCTCTCTGTCTACGGCTGTCCTAGTAATCATTATTCTCTGCATAGCCGTCCTCTGCATAATAATCATTATTGTAATACTGAGCTGTATTACCAGTTGTGTTAGCTTGCTGGTCAAAACTATTGATGGTATTTTGAGGCGGCAGAGGACGCGCGTTCTGGGGAGCATTTCCACGCCCTCTGCCTCTAGGAGCTTGCTGACCACCCCTACCTCTTGCGCCATACGCATTACCGTTCCGCTGTATTAATTTAGGGCAACTATATTTGAAATGACCTTCCTCTTTGCAGTATGAACATTGGTTGGGACCTACAGGGACACGTGGTTGATAATACCCATTCATTTGGTGATTGTTCTGAAATTGTTGGGGTTGATGATAGACACCTTGGGGTTGCCTATAATTATTCTGACCTCCACGTGGCGGATAGGCCTGCTGTAAAAGGACCTTTGTCTTTAATTCCTTCGTTTTCTTTTCTGTCCTATCTTTCTCGTCTTTATCTCTGTTTTCATAATACTGTGCCGTAGCCAGTATTTGCGCTGAAGAGGAAACAGCCCAAGAACTTTCTGAATCTTTTAACTTTTTACACAGGTCAGGAAGTAAATTCTGCACAAACTTATCCACAAATAACCGTTGGCCACCCTCAGTACTCATATCTTGCCCACTGTGGTCAACAAACGTTTCTTCAAACCTGGTAAAGAAGTCTGACACTGTCTCATCTTTCTTCTGCTTACATGCAGACAGCTTGTCCCAATTTACGCGCATCGCGGGCATTATTGTCTTCATATACGTGATGATTCTACCAGGCAGTTCTGCTATTAAAGGCTCAGGTTTCGCACCACCGGCTTGTCTAGCATCAGCAGCGATGATGTTAGCCCATGTGTCCCCTAGTTCTGCAGCATGATCCGTATTACGTATGGATCCCCACAAAGACTGTGGAACCACATTCCCAAACAGCATATCTACGTCAGCCAGATTCATTACACAAGAGTCTGCAGTTTGTGACAACTCCTTATAATAACCAGTAGGGTTCTTACGGGGATCCGGCAATGTCTGCTTGAGTGCTAACACCTCAGATCTTTTCCATGGAACATGTACCCAAATACGCTGGAAATGTGCTACGACAGGTGGATTAGCATTTGCATCAGCGGGTCTCCAAACTGGGGGAACCTCACGCATGGGATATTGGCGTGCTTTTACCCTCTTTCCCATAGGGACATCAGGTTCAAACAACGGCTGTTGACAATTATCATTCCTGAAGGACAATACAACCGCAACTGCTTTATCTACCTCGCGATCCACAATTATACCAGTTCCAAAATCAAACCTCACTCTACACAACTCCTGCGGGCTCGGGTCTTTACCACTATCCTCCAATTCCTCACAGAGAATTTCGCACATTTTCTCAAACACATATCTTTGTTTTGGGGCATCCCATTGATGGAAAACGTTGACAACTGATTCCACATCATACAGTGAAGGAAAAACAATCCATCTACGCGCCATGCGATCTATTACCTTTTTCTCATCGGGGCTAGGCAACTGACTACGCAATTGCTTACGCTGTAAACCAGGAGTCGCACTGGATGACTCGAAGAGAGGCGACATTAACGTAGTAACCACATTAGCTAAGCGCTGTCGCGCTGAAGGAGAAGCTGAGGCGAAAACAGGGGGAAAAACAGAGGGGAGAAAAGAGGATGCAGAAACAGGTACCGGAGTGGTGCAAGGAAGAGTGTCAGGGGAGGCAGCTGCTGAATTAGACAAAGTCGCAGGAAGTGCGGGGGCAGTTGGAAACACAACTGGCGGCCCTTGAGAGGGCTGCGCTATGTGAATAAGAGCCGGCTGCGCGGCAGCTGGCGGTAGCGGCAAGGCCTGCAGTATATTAACTGGAGGTGGCATATTCACAAGCTGGGGAGGTGCCGTGGCATTTTGAGCATACGGGGGTGGCGAACTCAACAAATGCGACATCAGGGGATCTTTCTCCTTTTCTTTGGACTCATTCTGCTTAGAGTGTGGTAAAGCTGGGTAACATTTGTCGATCCCTAACTTACGCTGTCTGTGCAATTGCTCATTCATCTGTTCCTCCTCATTGTCTTTAAATTGTACAGCTGCTTGCATTACTGTCATACCTCTCTCTCTTTTATTCTTCTTCGCTAGCTTAATTTCCTTCTGTTTGGCTTCCTTTCGCCATAAGCGAAAAGAATCAAACATCGCCGGCCGGGCTTTCTTTTTGAACAATTTAATTTCCAAATTATCTAAAATATCGGTATCGAAGCTACCATTTTGGGGCCATTTTAAAACACCGTCTTTTCTGGTGTAGTGGATCCATACTTCGTTATATGCAATGGGGCCTACGCCATGTTTTACATAGAGCTCATAAGTTGGAGTTCCAACCGGAGGAACCGGACATGATTCCTCTAGCTGGAAATCTCTTCCACAACCCAAACAGAACAATCTACCAAATATTCTAGAACCAGGCATCTTCGCTCACTAGTCTAGATCTAAACGTCAAAGGATTATCGATTACGATAGTCTCGTGAATACACGAGTCCTCTGGCTTTGGCGTTTGCAAACTCCAAATTCCCAAATCAAAACGATCCCGAGGGATACCAAACAAATGGGAGACGCTCCACTTATACTTAACTGAATATTGCTGAGCGATGGCGTCACCAGAAGACTCTCTCGATTGTTTCGCTCTCTCAAACTCGTCAAGGGTCCAAAACAGGTCGATTAATCAGGGCAGCAGTCCTTCGTAGCCGTCGGGACGCGGAGAACCTCGCAGAAAAGACTTTCGGACCACGTCGACATGCAGGGGTCGATGAAGTGGCGGCCTTCCTCCGGAATTTCCACACGAAGCTCCTCACGAACCTCTGGCTTGGACTGGCACCGCTGAAATCGTCCCGAGTTGGGCGCCAAACTGAAGTACTGGGTATTTTAGTCCCAGCGGTGCAGGGGCACACACCCTATGACTTCTGGGTTCACCCTGTTCCAGACCTACAGAAACACAGAGTCTTCTGGGTGAAGTCAAAGATCGTTTATTGGCTGCCGACCAATTACAGGTATCCTAGAAGTACAACAGCGTGTATGTTCTCAGGAGATTGCTGAAAATCATAGAAACGGACTTCATCTTAAATACGCTTTTTCCTGCCTCAAGCATACATTCCTAGGTTTTATGATACGGTAATAAACAAGTGTACATTTCAAAGAAAAAGGCAGAGTCATGATGACCATCCCAAATTCCAGTTCGGCCAGCCCACAATGATTTACACAGTAAGGTCCAGATCCCACATTCGATATCAATAGGCCCCAATAAAACACGGGCAGCTCCTCTTGATGGAAACAAGTCATAAAGCAGGAACAGTCAGGTGTGAAAGAGATTAGCCGGGGGCTCGTGTAGAATGAAAGGGTTTTATGATGGGTCAAGCCCTGATGCTAATCACAGGTGGACGGAGGAAGGGGAACTCGTGAGACCAGTTTGACCTGGGGCAGCAGAGCAAGCTGCCCAGGTCACAGAGAAGTCACGGGAAAGCACATGTACTGTGAGGCCCGTTTTTGCTCCATTATAGCCTATGTGAGGGCAATGACAAGATGGCCACCGCTTCCAAAATGGAACCCGCGAAGTAACGTAAAACGACGTGTACACAGTGCATTCATAGCTAGAACGATATATAAAGCACTCGTACATGCCGCATTAACCATTTACGGTTTGCTAATACTAGGATAGACAGGGGTAGGGCCATGTTCCTTACGCGGAAACAGAGATTAAAGTACGACAAATGTCCACATTCTAAAAGTGCCATTTCAAAAATAGTAAAGTTAAATCCAACTCCACCAGTAAGTAGGATTTATCAATATAATTTCTAACATATGAAACATCAAAAAGCTACTCCTCTCTGATCAGAAATTACCACTTAAAAAGGTATAAGGGGATTCCCAATGCTAACCTATGAGAGGGGTAGGCCTCACAGTAGTGAAAAACCAAATAGGCAGTTTGTCACTACCAGGACATGCAAACCACAGCAGTACATGTCCTACCTTTTACTTATTCAGCGCCCTGAGCTTACGGCTACCTAGGGCCTACCTTAGTGGTGACTTATATGTAATAAAAGGGGAGTCTAAGGCTTGGCAGGTAGTTTTAAATGCCAAGCCGAAGTGGCAGTAAATTGCACGCCCAGGCACGGCAGTGGCAGGCCTGAGACAGGTTTGAAATGCTACTTCTGTTGGTGGCACAATCAGTGCTGGAGCACAGTAGTAGCATTTAACTTACTTGCCCTAGGTGTGTGGTTTACCACTTTACAAGGGACTCACAAGAGAATTAAATATGTCACTCAGGTATTCACCAAGTACACACATGTTTAGGGAAGAAGCACATGCACTTTTCCACTGTTTTAGCAGTGGTAAAGTGTTCAGAGTCCTAAGGCCAACAAAAAGATGCAGCTAAACATGGAGGTAAAAATCAAAATGTTTGGGGGAAGACCACCCTAAGGATGTCGGGTCTAACAAACGGTTGCTCCTTAAAATGTGATCTGGGTTTCCCAAAGTATGGACAATGCCTGTCAGGTAGCCATTATGCTCGTCATAGGTAACATTAAATGTGTTGACAGCAGATATTTGCAGAGAAGTGTCACGAAACTGGACGAAAGAGTTTAATCAGCAGAAAAAAACATCAGGTTATGGAAAGTCGTCCAGGACTTCAAGGAGACATAGAATATGGAAGACTAGAGGCTCATGGCAAGGCACGCACAGACTAGCTTTGGAAAAAATAGGCTGCACTGATAAGTTCCCGCTAGACCAGAGTGCTACAGTTGAGGCTACAAAGACAAAAAAGAAACCAATGCAATAAAGTCTCATGAATCTGTGGGGGGAGGAGGGGTTATGTTACTGTATGACAGTAAACAGGAAGCATTAATATCACAGGAAGCGTAATGACCATGTTGGATTTGTTTATCTACTACATAATGGTGCCCATCTTGGAATGGTTTATACTGTCTTTGATAATCCCTAGTATGAAGTGCAGCTGAGTGGCGAAGGACGTTTGAGAGCCATCATTCTATATCTAGGGATTTTTGCATACACCCAACACATGGGCCTGCAACAGCCAGCACCACAGAAAAGAGAAAGCTGCCCAGCCCACCTTCACATAAGGCAAGAGGACTCATGGAACAAGACGCTGCCACACCAAGGAAGAAGGCAGCACCAGCTGCTACACACACCACAGGAGAGGAGCTGGGAAGACACTGTCAACTAACAGGCTCAGGGAGGCCCTGAGTGCAATGAATGCCACGTCCTTAATTTTTCAGAAATTTAGGACACAAAACCACAGCATGTCCCTATTTTGCAGTTGCAGTATGGTCTTCCCGTGACTTGTTGATTAAAGAGAAACACTGCATAGTTGGAAAGATTCCTATGTAGGACCTAATAGACAGCTGCTGAACAGAGAGGGTGACAATTCAGGGAAAATACTGGTGTGGCTATTTAATAGGGAAATTCCTCCAACATACGTGTATGACTTCAGTCAGGGACACCACAGAGAAATTGGTGTGCACACAAAAAGAGATTAATGTGCTGTTTTTGATAACTAAAATATCTTATACACTCAGTTTAACCAAATAGCTGAAAAAAATCATAGATGCTGAGGTAGACACTTGAGTGCTTCCACAACTATCGGATGTACAAATGGAGACATCGAAGGAGGCATTGATTAGGGAAAAAATGATATAAGTAATCATGGGTTTTAATTCCCTATAAATCTTCTGCCAGAGATTGTCTACCAGCAGAATATTATTCTATTTTTAATTTCTACTTCCTGGTAAATTCTTTGAAGTCCTGAAAGAGATGAGGTTGCATATATATGCATATATATATTATCACTTTCTATTTGGAAATCTGGGAGCAATAAGGTCCCGAAACCCAACAAGGACCCCTTAGACTAGAAAGTTAATTGACCCTCATCAATGTTGCACGTGGACACAAAGGTGTTCATGACAGTTTTGACAAAGAGGTTACTGTCAGTATGACAGACCTGGTACATAAAGACCAGCGAGGAATCGTGCTTTATAGAAAGCCGGCCTTGACCTAAGACTCAAAGCACTTATTGTGGGATAAATGACAGAATGTGAAAAAGAGCTCGCATTGGCCTCTCTTGAAACAGCTAAGGCTTTTGATAGGATGTGCTACGAATTTCTATTCTGAGTGTTGGCTTCATCACATGAATTTTGGTCCTCGAGTTGGTGAGGTTATTAGCCAAATGTTTCTTGACACATGTGAAAGCTTACACCACTAAACATGGGCGTCCGCAGAAATTTTTCCGAGGGTGGGGGGGCGAACCTGGCATATGAAGGGGCGTGGCTAATGTTAATCAATAGGTGCGGGGCTAAAATGGCAGACAATCCGGATCGGGTAATGCTCAGGTCAAGCTGAGTAAAACAAGCATTGGCATAGCCAATAGGTCTCGCCTTTGGGACCTTATAAGTATTTAGTTATGTAGCAGGTCCCAAAGGCGGGACCTATTGGCTATGCCAATGCTTGTTGTTATATCTGGGCATGTTGAGAGGCTAGGGGACTGGGTCTCGATGTCGGGTTGGGAGCACAGCAATTACCTACTCAATTTGAATGCGTAGGTAATACAACCGGAGGAGTGAAATGAAAGGTTCACTACCAGAAATAACAGGAAGGTAGAAAGTTAGGCTGGTTAGAAAGGTAAGGAGGAGTAGAGGCAGGCATGGTGGTGAGGGGAGAAACAGATGCATGCTAGGAGAGCGCTGTGAAGGGAGGGAGGCAAAATGGGAAGAGGCACTGAAAGGTGGGTCGGGTAAAGACCGTAGTGAGGCAAACAGAAGGGTAGCGAGGGGTGGAGGGTAGACAAAGAAGTGAGGTGTAGAAGAAAAAGATTCAGGAGCAGAGACAGGTAAATCAAAGATGGAGAGGGTAGAATAACGCAGTTGTAAAACGTGAGAGGGCCAGGTAGAGAGAGGGTGAGGTGTGTCAGAGACAGGTAGAGACAGCTGAGGAAGAGGGAATAATAAAGACTGAGGTAGACAGGTGAGGTAGAGGGGTGCGTTGATATTAAATAAGTGCAGAGATGTGTCAGAGAGATGTTACTGAAGAGGAAAAGAAGTAGAGGTATTGAGAAAAGAGTAAGGTACTAAAAGAAGTAAGGGGGTGAACAGAGGTAGAACGAGTGAAAGGGGAGAGAACACGTAGAAGATGGATGGCAGGGTAAAGTGAGCGATCAGGCAGTGAGTGTGAGAAGCTTAATACAGAGGGATATGTGAAAGTGAGCGTGAGGTGTGGGGTACAGAGGGATATGTTGTGGCAGTGAGTGCGAGGTGTGGGGTACAGAGGGATATAAGGCAGTGAGCGAGAGGTGTGGGGTACAGAGGGATATGTTGTTGCAGTGAGCGCGAGGTGTGGGGTACAGAGGGATATGTTGTTGCAGTGAGCACGAGGTGTGGGGTACAGAGGGATATAAGGCAGTGAGCGAGAGGTGTGGGGTACAGACGGATATGTTGTTGCAGTGAGCACGAGGTGTGGGGTACAGAGGGATATGTTGTGGCAGTGAGCACGAGGTGTGGGGTACAGAGGGATATAAGGCAGTGAGCGAGAGGTGTGGGTTACAGAGGGATTTTAGGCAGTGAGCGCGGGGAGTGGGGTACAGAGGGATATGAGGCAGTGAAACACAGGGTCGGGACGTCTTGCCAGACATGATAGGGTGCATACTAGCAGATAGATATGTTATTGACACGTGACTGTGTACGTTTTAGTGGAATCTGAAATCTGGGCTATGCTGCAACCTCAATTTTTGACTTGGGAGGATAATGCATCAACCCCCCTCCCCCCGAACTTCATTCAGAAGACCCCTTGCTCTCAGGCTACACAGTGTTAAAAGGAGGCCTTGGTGTCCAGATCTAGTTTGCCACTTCCCCTTAGGATGCAACCTGTACTTTCACCTATGGCTGATTAAGGAAAGGACTGCACGAACCAGAATGCCATTGAGCACAAGTTTGAAGGAGGTGGGTGTATTTCCGCACCACCTCTAGCAGTGGTGATGTCAAGTGGCACTCGAGGCAGAGCCTGTTCCGTTTCATGGCCTTAGGGAGAAAAACCCTATCATGGCACACACAACACTGCTCTGTGTCCGCTGGTCTCGGCCGCGCATACCCAACCTGCTGAGCTGCCTCATTGGTTCAGGGTGGGATGTATGCTTTCGCAGCTCAAACTGGCCATTGTCATTCTGTATGTGATAATCAGCCACAGACAGATTGACAATGGGCGGGAGGGGCTGCCAGGAGGCGTGCAAGGCGCCCCATCTGGGAGTTGGGGCCTCTGGCAGGGAACATCTCTGCTCCCTGCAGGGTCCAAAATTACGGACAAAAGGCGTCCGTAAAAGCATGGGTGTCTGCAGGGGGGGCAAGGAGGGGTGCTCCGAGGGAGGGAGGGGGGGGGAGGGCAAGCGCCCCTCCTTGCCCCCCCTGCGGACGCCCATGCCACTAAATCAAAAAGCGGGGTGCTATTGAGAGACGCACGTCACGGCAGTCTGCTATCCCTGCTTTTCTTTCTTCTTCCTGAAGAGTATGCGAAAAGGCACCACGGAGCACTTCGTCTTGATTCTCACTGCAGAGATGCACGCAGTTCTTAATCTGAGCCGGTAGTTGCCGGTGCTCAGCACCGCCACTTAATTGTCAACACCGTCTCATATGACAGTCCGCCCCATAGTGGCGCAGTTGAGCTAATTTAGAAATCAGCACAACAAAAGTTGTTTATTAATTCAATATACATTAAAAATTGCTACCACCTGTTGCCCCAGCAATTCTTATAGCGTTGGGGCCTGGAACTGTCTAAAATGTGAGGCTTGTAGGAGTTTGATGGTTAGTAGTGTTGATGCTGTTATTGGCAGTGCAGTGCTGGCAGGTGAAATGGGTGGCGCAAGCTGCTGTGCCCTTCTAACGAGGGCCCTGGCACTTTTACAAATTAAGCACTGCATGCTAGTATATATCGGAGATCCAGCACCAATGGTGGAAAGATTACTAGCAACAAAAGTTTACTTTAGTAAACTGTGAGACGTGAATTTTAACAGAGTCAACTTTACAATGCTCCCACTTAGCTCTCTATGGCCAGTTGAGGGCACACCAATGCCTTCTTTACTACTCAGCTTGGAGCGAGTGGCCTTATGATAGCAAAGGTTTAAAGTTGCCTACTCTGACAAGAAAAGATATGATCTCAATGTATGTCTGATGTGGACATCCGTGCCTCTTTGTAAACCACCAACAATAAGAGCACCTGAAGAGAAAATCGTGCTGGAATACCAAGTGCCTATGTCTTCAACGACACCCAGGTGCCCGGCCCTTCCTCTTTTTTTTCATTTTTTTAAATTATGTTTTTTTTAAACAAGAACATCTTTATATTAGCGATGTTGCGCACAGAAAATAAAAACATTTCAGCATCCCTCGCACAGAAGTTTTAACATCCTTTCAGAAACCAGGGTGTACAATGCAGACCAAGCCTCTCTGTAGTCTGTCACCCTTCTGCACCACATTGTCGGCACCCCAAATACACCACCAGACTGTGCTGAGCCGTTCCTTGTGCGTCCCATTCCATGCAGTGGCGTAACACAAATTGAGGGGGCCCCCTGCAAGGTATGTGGATGGGCCCCCTCCGGACTCTATCAAGAGCTCTCCAGCCGAAGTACTGTGCTGAGGGGGGCCCCTGGAGCTTGGGCCCCCCGCACTGCAGGGGCCTGTGTTACGCCCCTGGAGTAGACTGTTGTGGAGTTAAGTAGCATAGAGTGGAGTTTATAGAATGAAGTGGCATAGAGTGTTGTGGAGGTAGTAGAGTCGAAGGGCTTAGAGTGGATTACAGTAGCTTGGAGTTGCATAGGGTGGAGTAAAGCGGTGTGGAGTGGCATAGAGGGAGTTTCGTAGAGTTGAGTAGATTGTCAGAGGTGAATGGGATTCAATGGAGTGTGGTGAAAACAAATATTTTAATACTTATCAAAACAAACAAGTACACTAGGTAATGACATTTCCACACATTATTGTTTGTGCTCTGTGTAGTTTTATCAGTAAAACTATGTCTGTGCAAATGTAATGGTTATTACAATTGAAAATGTGTTGTCTGTAATGGTACTGTGCTTGCACATCATGCATACTCCCCTTTATTCAATCCACTCTACAACCAATACTCTACTCTACTCCATGACACATCACAACACTATGATACTCCACTCTACATCGCTACATTCCATGATACTCCACTCTGCACCACTCTACTCCACGCCAGTCTACGCCACCCCACTCTACCATACTCCAATCTACGACACACTATGACACACTATGCCACTTCACTCTAGGCCCCTCTACTCTACACACTCCATGACACTCTATTCCACTCTACTTTATGCTACTCTACTCCTTTCCATGACACTCTTTGCCACTCTACACCACTTCACTGCGCACCACTCAATGCTATGCCACTCCGCGCAATGCCATTCCACTCTGACACATTACTCCACTCTACGGCACTCCACTCTGACAGTTCACTCTATGACACAACAGTCTATTCCACTCCGACAGTCTGCTTTATAACACTCTACGACACTCCAGTCTATTCCACTTTACTGCACACCACTCCACAGCTCTTTACACCACTCTTTGCTACGCCACTGTACATCTCTACACACTACGTCACTCAACTCTATTACACACTACCCCACTCTACGACACTATGATCCCCTACTCTAAGACCCTCAACTCTAGGACACTCCATTCCACAAGCCTCCATGCCACATCACTCTACCTCACTCCATAAAACTCCTTTCTACAGCACTCTACTCCACTCCAGGCAATGCCACTCTATGCCTTTCACTCTACGCCCCTTGATTCCATTTTATGGCACAACCCTCTATGCCCCTTTACTAGAAATGCAAAATAGGAGGAGTAAATTATAACATTCTAATATCAGCTTTAAATACTAAATGATTTTTAAGGGGTGGCCTTCACTTAGGATGTTTGTTCATACACAATCCCAAGATACAAGTTAAAGAAAAGTAAAACATTATTAAAAGGGACCCTGTTCCGGACACCTCTGCAGACTATACATTAACGAGATAGGAGGGACTATTTTATAGCCCAAGTTATGCACTGAATGACCTGGATGCACCAGTGGGGATTATGAGCATGTTAATGGTGATGCAGCCTTAAGCCCAACCAGCAGCGCATCCAAAATGCTCAGGGGAAAGAGTTGGTTATAAACCCCATATCCATTCAGTTCCTGGCTTCATCTCTGAGCAGATCTTAGTTATTCAAGGGTCAACTGGTGAAAGGGCGAGGGTGTAGGTGTTCTGTAAGGAGATAACATTACAGGCGAGGCCAGAGGCGACAAGAGCGCACGTCCACTGTTCTGGTGATAAATCGTAGGGTGCACCGCCAGGACATTGCACAAGTCTTGCCTTCTACCTCTAGTAAAGCACGCCCTCTGTCTCCGTTTATGGACGGGAACAGGCGAGGCGGGCCAGGGTGCTATCTGGGTAGAGTTGCTTTTGGAGTGACAGAGGGAACCCGCCTTATCCAACAGGTATTTCACATTTCAAATCCTTTTCATGATGAGCAGCGTGGAAGAGTGCGGTCGGCGGGGCCCTCGTGGTTGGAAGAGGGCCAGCATTTACTGGAAGCTGCTCCTGCACCAGTGTAGAGCGCGTGACACAGCACCCTGCACTGTTGCCAGGGCTAATTCAATGCATCGTCCACATGAGGGAAACATCTACATATCAGAAATTACAACTATTTGAACGAGAAACTCTAAAAAAAATCTTAAACCTGCTGCAAAGCACCAGAAATGGTAGATCTTGACATCAGGCTTTTAAGAGGGTTGAAAAAGTTGGGGGTCTCTAAAAGGAGCATGCATGGCCAATGTTATTAGCGTATGGCGTAAACACAATCCTTTTTCTCTCCACATCGGCATTGCTTTCACAGACGCAGTACCACTAGAGTGTACTTGTTTATGTCACTTTTGCCTTTTTATTTTCATACTCATTGAAGAGGATAAATTCGATAATTGGACTGGAAGAAAGTACACAGAGACATATGATGGGGTGGTAGCAGTGGACAGGACATATAGACCCATTCCTCGCAGTGAGCATGAGCCTTACACCCCCAAAGGTGGAAGCAACATGTTTGCACCTTGGACTGTTAGACTGATATATTTACCATGGTGAGGATTTTTCTCTACCTGAAAACACTGGACAGGTAGTAATTTATTTTGGGGTACTTACTGATGTTGCAATTGTGTACATGGGATGGCCACAGTGGTGTACAGAATAACAGTATGAGTTGTGTGGATGAAAACACAAAACTGTTGCAGCGTGGAACATCAGATTCCCCCTTCGTCACAGACCAAATACCGCAATAGCAAATTCACTCAAATACATTCATTGGTGGGGCCCATAACACCAACACTCATACTTCATTGATCTGCTTCCCTAGAGGAATAAGCTTCCAAACGCTGACATGAAAGGAATATCTTTACCTAAACCCTAAATGCATTGAATACTTTATTAACTCCAACCTTGTGATATTCCCCTCATTGGGTGATGAATCAGTTAGTTGTTTATTTGATTTAGTGATCTAATTCATCTATCTATACTCATCTCTTATTCTAGTTTCTTCTTCAAATAATCGACACAACACATTTATCAATTAATCAAATATCGTTTATCTAATAAAATTGCAAATTGTTAGAAATCATCATCCAAACTGCAGAACATCATATTTACCTAATCTGGCTAATAGTCGTCCTCTAAGTCAGTCAAGTCGTGGATAAATCTTTAAATTCATCAAAGTCAGGCCGCAATTCAGTCTTTCATAGATTCAGGATAACAGCTGTCCAGCAGTGTCACCGTCCTCTCCGTCAGCATAACGTCAGGAAATCAAGTTCGTCAAAGAAGAGAGAGTTTTTTTAGTCCACTTTTCTACCTACTTTTCTAATGAAACTAATGTCAAAATGTATCAAGATTGGGGTTTTAGACTATCCTCATTGGTGGATGTGGGGTTGATCGGTAAAGTTCTCACATAGTCCGCAAGATTAAGTCATCGCACTTGCTGGTTCCGGTTTTAAAGACAGTCCATTGTTTTATACTTGGCGAAGCTCCCAGAGTGTCCTTGGTAGGAACATCATCTCCTGGGGTCAGGACGAGGCCATTGTTGCTTGCAGTGACGTATGCGCATTTCACCCAGAACCTCGTGTGACAGCAGCAGTCACGTTGCACGTCTCGGTCAGCCATTTTGAAATAGGCCGAAATGGTCAACTTAAGCAAAACAAACACAAAAACGTAATTAAAACATGGAAATGGCTAATAAAATGTTAAAACCTCACAAATTCCCCTATGTGTAAGTAATTATCTAGCAGAATAGCAACATTCAAAGCGTTTATACTCACTCAATGATGCGCAACTTACAATTACATCTTAAAAGCAACATATATCATACAATATTCTAATTTTCTACTATTAGTATGCGTACATATGTTAGTATATAATTAGTTCAGCCATGCAAAGTGCAAATCCCACGTCTAATTCTTTTGTTAATATAATTGGTAAGTCTCCACTTCAAACAAATTAATAAGATTATTATTAGTTGATTATTCAGATTAATATAAATATGCAGAATGGGGGGTATACAAAATTTTGTACTACCCGCTCCAGCAATCCCCCCTTTGGTGATTATATCACCACACCAACAAAAATTTTGTATCCCCTTTTACGGAATTTCAAAGTGATTTCTTGTTTTATTCATATTTCAGTTTCCCCTGTTTCTTCTCTTTTTGCTGTTTTATACATACTCTCTTTGATTTCTTCCAATTCTATTTCTTCAAATTCTCTTTCTTGTTTCTTATCTCTACTCCTTAAGTTTTCTCTTTTTAATCTTTTCTTATTTTTATCCTTTCTACGACAAATACATCCTAGTCTAATTATTAATACTAAGAAAATCACACATGTTAATGGAAATAATATCTTACCTAAAAATGTACTACCTAGTTTAACTACAAAATCTTTAATAGCTGTTAGTTTCTTTCCAATCTTTTCCCAAACACCTTCAACCTCCAGTGGTGCAATTTCGTCATGCAATTCTGTAATATTCTTAATATAAATTTTCAAATCTCTACTTTCGTCAGGAATGTAAGTACAACAATGTTGAACTTTCAGCATTCCGCAGACTCCACCCTCTTTTGCCAATAATATATCAAGGGCAAGTCGATTTTGCATTACCATAGCGTGCATAGCAACCATTTCAGTATTTACCAATAAGAATCCTCCAGCGGTGCTTGTTGACAAGCGATCCACTACTGTTGAAAGTCTTCTAATTTTGTTTGCATTCAGAGATATTCCCACTGCGGGTATCAGTGCTCCAAAAATGTCACCCACAATTTCAGTCCAAGATTCTCTCTTACTACGTGCTAAATAACTACCTAAACTATGTACACCATCTTCTCCTCTATCCATATGAAAAATCTTTGGAAAAACCAGGCCAACATAACATGTGCCATACCAATGGTCTGGCAAACGATAATATGCCCTGTTCCCACAAATGAAATACAGTCCTGGAAAAACAGCATCTTTTCCACCTTTAAATCCCCATCCTCCCATGATTCGGTATGTATCATGGCACTCACTATTCCCTACAAAATAATTATCATATGCTGTTTGATTCCTTCTAATACACAATTTCCCTTTCTGAGGCCAATCTAAAGCCATAGTTGGGCTCGTTTCCCCTTTCAAGTGTTTCTCCATTTCTACATCTCAAACTGTTTTCTCCACTTTCCCTTCTGAAGCCTTTCTTTGCATTTTCAATCTCCTTTCTTCAACCATATCCAAAAATGTATTCTTCTCTTTTAGACTGCAAGTCAAGTTATTTCTAAATATGCATTCTAATGTTAGTTCTTTAGCCTCTAAGAAAAATTCACCTAATACTTTTACAGGTTTTACCTTGTTTAGTTTGTTAATTGACGGTACTTGTGAAAATATAGTATCTACATCTGAAAAATAATACTCTAATTGACCTGTTTGATAAAATAAACTAGCTATTACACTACATGTTAATCCATATGTTGCTGGAAGGTGATGATAAGTCACTCCTTCAGATACTGATGCATGTAACTGCATACATACGTAGCAATCCCTTACGTCCATTGTTTTTACATATTCATACAACAATTTTGAAAACACATTATTAGAAAAATCTGTTATAGACCTATCTTTATGCAAATAATTTTTATCTATTCTAGTCGAAACTACTTTTTGAATCTTCCCTATATTAGTTATGTTATCACTATGTCCTTCTAATGTATCTATAGTAACTTTAAAAGAGATTAGTAGAGCAAGTATACTCCAAAGAAGCATTAATAATCCTGTACAACAACACATTTTACACCATCTCCTAAAGAATGTACATCTACCTTTGCTACTATCTATGTTTGCCATCTTTGCTAAAATGGACCGTGTCTTTTGACTTAGCCTCTTCTACTTCACAACTAGTTTTCTAACCCAAGGCTCTAAGCACCTACGTGGTCTCTACCAGTTTTTGTCTTTTTCAGTATTTTATTGTCTTTCCATCAGTAGTTTTCTTGTCTCATTCAGTTTGGCATCTCATCATCTTTCACTTTTCCTTTGTTTTCGGTATACAAAATGTCCTGAACATCCGCTTCTTCTCCAATATCGGACAAGGTAACTCTCAGGACTTCCGATTCTTCGTCTTCCTCAACCACTTCCGGTACAACCACCTCTGGATTTCCTTGGCTATCCGCCTCTTCTTTTACTTCAGGCAGGGCCCCATATGTCCATTCCGGTGATTTATACTTCTGGTTAGGTTTCCTTGTTCTTTTGCTTTCTTTAACCACAATTGTTTCCTCTTCTTTCGATTTCTCCTGACTCGTTACTTCATTCACCCGTTCAGCCCTTGGCGAATTTACTTGTGTCAATCGATATCTCAATCTTTTTATTTTATTCGACCAAACGTCGTCCTTTGCAGCTCTTTTCAGTTTACTCCCTTTGTTGTTCTTTTCAGTCCTCCAAGCTCTCTTTCTCAGAACTTGGCCTTCTGGTACTTCATCTTCGCTTTCTTCTGACTCTGTTTCAACTTGCCTTTTACTCTCAACAGTTTCTTTTTCCACCACTTTTTTTGTTTTCCCTACTTCTGTCCCTCCTCGAATCTCCGGCACGCAATCTTCCTGCTGACTACTTGTCCCTGCTTCTAACTGGATATTGGAGTTCCCTACACCTCCTCGGGGGTCTTCCGCAATATTCTTTCCCTCTCTCTCTGTATCTGGCACCTGTTCATCTAAGTGTGTTGTTTCAGGTGGAATTTCTCTTAATCTTTCACCTGGCACTTCCTTCTCATGAATTTCTTTTATCGTCTCTCCACTGTCTTTTTCTTTGTTCTTCCCTTGTTCTTTCCTAGAAAATTGTGCTCTTTGTTCTGTCTCTGAGTCTGAACTGGTATCATAAATCTGTAACCTTCTCCTCAGGGAATTACTTCTGGGGACAAAAGTTAAACTCGGTTCTGTTTTCCCCCTTTCAGGGTTTTCTTTGTCTTTTGGCTCTCCGTCATCCGACTCATTCTGATTCATTAAAATACTCCTTTTCTGTGCTGTCGACTGGATTTGGAATTCTCAAAGTATGGCTTGCATGGATCCAGTTCTTCAATCCAGCACACTTCACAGCTGTTGTTGTGGTTAAGATGACTTGTCTTGGTTTTCCCCACCTGGGAACCAAACAGTTTCTTCTTCTGTGGACTTTTATCCTTACCCAGTCCCCAGGGCTTAGATCATGGGCTGGCTCCTTTTCAAGGGTGGTGGCATCCGCTCCAACCTGATGAAACACAGAATGAACTGCGTCAGCCAGGCTTTTACAGTATTCCAACACCATGTCATCAGTTATAGTCATCAGCTTGTTGACTGGTATAAAAATGTGGCGCATGGCTCGTCCCATGATGATTTCATGTGGACTCAACCCTGTAGTTCTGTCTGGAATTGATCTAATAGTCATGAGTACTAGAGGCAAGACATCAGGCCATTTCATACCTGTGGCTAAACACATTTTTCCTATTCTGTTTTTGATAGTACCATTCATTTGTTCCACTACACCAGAAGCCTCTGGTCGGTAGGCACAATGCAGTTTTTGTCGTACATTCAATGCTTCACAAATCAGTTTTATGATCTCATTATGAAAATGTCCTCCTCGGTCTGATTAAATTGTCAATGGGAACCCAAATCTAGGGATAAATTCCCTCAAAAGTAATTTTGCCACTGTCATTCCATCATTTCTTCTTGTTGGGAATGCCTCTACCCACCTGAAAAATAGACATACCAAAACATACCTCAACCTGTTACAGGGAGGCATTTCAATGAAATCCACTTGGATTCTGGTAAAAGGCCCTCCTTCTCGACCTATTGTTCCTAGACTCACTACTGTCTTTCTTCCTGGATTGTATTGCTGACAAATTAGACATCTCTGACAAAGACTTTCTGCTTCAAGTCTGAATTTTGCATTATACCAAGTCTGCTTAAAGGACCTAATCATAGCGTCTCTTCCTATGTGTCCCTGTCCATGATACATCCGTGCTATGGCAGACATCATGCTATCAGGCATGACTGGACTTCCATCTCAATAGACCCACACATGATCTTTCTCTCTTGGTGCACATCCTGCTTTTACCCACTGTTTTATTTCTTCCTCTCCTGCTTCTTCCTGCAATTGTCTTACTTCTTCCCATGTTCCCACAGTGTTAGTAAACATTGGGAAACAAGAAATCACCTCCTTTTCCTTAGCCCGATTGATTGAATTCTGATTTCGTGCACAGTATTGCGCCATGTCATTTGCGAATTTGTTACCAGTGGCAATGTAATCACCACTGCGACTATGGGCAGCATATTTTACAACAGCCAATTGCCTAGGCAGCTGTATCGCCTCAAGCAACTTTCCAACCACTTCAGCATTCTTAATGGGAGTTCCTCTCTGCTGCCATATCTGGCCGAAGTCATGGACGAATCCATAGCCATACTGGCTATCAGTTATCACAGTCACTCTCACACTTTTCCCAATCTTGCATGCTCTCGTCAAGGCAACAAGTTCAGCTACTTGGGACGATTTTACTCCTTTTAAATAGGATGCTTCCATTACTGCCGCAACTGTACATACCGCATATGCTGCACTCAACACTTCATCATCTGTCCTCAAACAAGATCCATCAACAAACATAACAAAATCACTTTCTGGTAGGGGTTCATCTTTTATGTCAGGTCGTGGTTTAGTACAGAAATCAAGTACATCCAAACCGTCATGATCTGCTTCATCTCTTATTTCCACATTCTCTGCATCTGGCTACAGTGTTGAAGGATTCACATTCACACATCTCACAAGACTTACATTTGTTGCACCCAATATAACCTTTTCATACTTAGTCAGCCGACTGTGTGTCATATACTGAGTACGACTCCTTGTTAAAAGGATCGCCACATCATGAGTTACAAACACTTTCACAGGATAACCCATCACAATTCCCTCACTCTGTTCCAAACTTCGACATGTAGCAGCTACTGCTTTCAAACACCCAGGTAGGGCTACAGCTACTGGGTCCAACATGGATGAAAAATATGCAATTGGTTTCCTCAGTTTTCCATGCTTCTGTACTAGAACAGAGAGTGCACATCCTTTTCTCTCACTGCAATACAACTCGAACTCCTTCTCATAATCAGGCATACCTAATGCAGGTGCTTCACACAATCCATCTCTCAATCTTTTGAATGCTTTCAATTCCTCTTTGTTCAAATCGATGGGATCTCTCACATCACTTCTTGTCAGTCGTACCAAAGGTTTTGCGATCAATGAAAAATTGCTAATCCACTGACGACAATATCCAACCATTCCCAGAAACATTCTCACTTCTCTTTGGGTCATTGGTGGACTCATTCTCTTTATGATCCTGATTCTGTCTATGGTTATTCTTCTCAGTCCTTTTTCAATGGTATGTCCTAAATATTGTACTTCCTTCTTACAAAATTGTACTTTTGATGGTGACACTTTTAGTCCTCCATCTGCCAAATGATTCAGCAAGGCTACTGTGTCTACCTCACAAGCTTCACGGGTTTTCGATGCCACAAGTAGGTCATCGATGTATTGAACTAGTACGGAATTTTCTGGCATTTCTAGACTTTCCAAAGACTTCTTTAATAGCTGATTGAATATGGAGGGGCTTTCTGTATACCCCTGTGGAATTTGACACCACGCCAAAATACGCTCACCAAAACGAAATGCAAAAATTTGCTGACTGTCATGATACAAAGGGATGGAAAAGAAAGCATGACATAGATCAATCACTGTATACCATTCTGCGTCATGGGGAATCTGATATAAAATCACAGATGGATTTGGTACAATGGTACAACATGGTACAACAATTTTGTTTATCTTTCTCAAATCTTGTACTATCCTGAACTTCCCACTAGGCTTTTCCAGTCCCATTATTGGTGAATTACATGGGCTACTCATTATTTCTCTCAAAATTCCTTGTTTTATCATTTTCTCAATCACAGGAGTAACTCCTTCAATTATTTCAGGTGTCAATTTATATTTTGGGACATTTGGATAACTTATTCCTTCTTTTACTGTTATGTTTACTGAGTCTAAATATCTCATCAATCCTACATCTTCTCCTGTGAAATCCCACACTTCTGCTTTTACAGATTGTTTTAATTCTTTTGGTAATTCATCAGGGTTAAATACAGCATAGGTTCCAGTAACCTCCTTCTCCCTGTTTACCATTGTCATTTTATGCAGCACATCATCATCTGGTGTTTCAAATGCTATTCCATCTGGAGTACAAAATATAGTGCAGTTCATCTTGCACAATAAATCTCTACCGAACAAGTTCACAGGACTGGTGGACTGGTGTCGCACACGACAAACCGGTGCATTTCAGATAATTTCCCTATGCTAACTTTCACCTGTTCTGTAAGGTATGTTTTAATCTGTCTGTTGGATACACCAACTACTTGGATCGTTTCATCCGAGAGAGGAAGATTCTTGACATCAGCTGATATAACAGTTGATCGAGTAGTACCAGTATCAACTAGGAAAGTAATGTTCTTTTATGCTTTTATGGTGAGATTTGTTGCACCGAATAAAGCTGATTTTGATTTGATTTGATACTTTCATTATTAACTTTTCCATCTACAAATGGGCCTGTCTGGTCTACTTCTAGAGTTGCGCCAAGCACGCACTCTTCTTCCTCCCTTCGACACCGTCAATAACCTTCTTCTGAATCGCTTTCATCGCGTTGCAGCCAATGCTGCGAAGCAGCGCTAGCGCGTGGCGGTTTATTTACCTGTTCTTCGTTGTAGAATCCAGTTTCCATACTATACTTCTGGGAATTTTTGTTCTGTGGAAAATGTGGTTTTGGCACCTGATTCTGTTGTGTTACAACCTGCTGTTGTCGCTGCGGTTGACCACTCACCTCATTCTGCACCTGTGGATTCAATGATGCATTTTCATCGTTAGTACTCGGAGGAAATTTACACTCGGATTTCCAATGCCCTATCCTACTGCAATTATGACACGGAAATTTCTATTTAGCCTCCTCGATATTTCCTTTACCTTTCCCAGGATTAAATCTTGGTCTTGACCCTGCTTGTTCTGCTAATTGAGCTTCCTGTCTCTCTGCTACCTTTACTTGTGCCCACATAGCCTTTTCTTTCAATTTTCGCTGTTTTGCTTCAATTTCATCACTGAAATATTTAGCATGTCTCAATACTTCGTCTATTTTCTTATTTTGCCAGTCTACGGTATGCTGTTTTATCATCTCACTAATTTCTGGATGAAGACCATATACAAACCTGTATACAAAATGACTCAAATCCTTTTCACTGAGATTTTCATCTCCACTAAATTCTTTAAAGGCCAAAATTAACCTCTCATAATAGGCATGTACTGAATCTTTGCTTTCCTGATGTGTTCGGTCAATTTTTACCCAGTCTGTCTCTTTAGGAGGTACTTTGTTTTTCAAAAATGCCATAACCTGTTCGTATTTCTTCATGACCTCGGTGTGTGGAGCCCCTGTTTTTGGATCCCTTGGATATTCCTGTGTCCGCCAATCTATCATGATTTTGCACTCTGTCCATAGATCTGCTGGTACTATTATTTCAAGCAAGCTATTTAGGTCAATCCACAATACTTTGGACAATTTTACAAATCTGTCCACCTGTCTATACCACTCGACTGGTTTTTCACGTAGTCGAGGGAAATCATTCGTAAATGACAAAATATCTTGTCTAGTCCATGGGACATGTACATATCCTCCTCCTGGAATCTCTCTCATAGGGCATTCTGTCACAACCTTCTCTTTTTCTCTGGCAGGGAAAGCTGAAAAGGTTTTATCTGAAACTTCATCTCGTTTTCAATACCATCTACTTTTCCATTTGTCCACATCTCCCCATTTTCTCAACAAAATAATTATCTCCTTAATCTGACCTATTCGTCCTGTGGTATTCATGTTTTCAATGTCTTTTTCAGTAAAATCTACCCGATATGGTTTCTGTAGTGCTTTTACTTTTTCAATATCAATACCCATTTCATTTGCCACTTCTTCTAATCTTTCATGGAGACTTTTTGCTCTCCATGTTACGCTTTTACACAGAAATAACAACTTCTCATCTTGGTAAGTTTTTAACTTTTCCGTAGGGATAGTTCATACTATTAACTCTTCCAGTACCATTCGTAGTTTGGCCACATCTATTGACTGAGATTCTTTATCTTTCTTCTGCAAGCTTCTCAACCATTCACTCAATTCCTCTGTAGATGGTCCTACTGGCTTCTCTACATTTCCTTGTCCAAAATCCTTTTGTGTTTCTGATATTGACTCCACTATTGTCATACGCCTTTCTGCACAGTTTTGGCCTACAAACGGGTTATTTGAAAAATGTGTTCAATCATACTCATAGTCTGTCTCCATGGATTATCATTTTAACTCATTCTTGGTTGTTCAACCTGTTTATTACTTTTATAAGGGACCGTCAAACAATGTTCGCTATCTTTTTGTTTATCAAATATAGGCATTACTGGACCTATCGTTACTGGAACTGTTACCGCTTCCAGATTTTTAGTCAATTCTCTTATTTTCTCTGTTAATTCTAGGATCGTTTTCGCTAGTTCTGCTGAATTTTCATCGTTTATTTTACCTCCGGACTTCTTCTCTACCTCTCTGATGGAATTGTTTCTTCCCAAATCTTGGAATTCTGGGTCCGATTTTATGATTCGTACTGTTTCTTTCACTGGGGCACTTGGGGTTAATATTTCTGGTTCTGGTCGATATGGGGTGGATTTTTATAGAACATGTCATCAAGAACATCATCCTCTGACTCATTCACTCCATATCCTCTCAATTCCACATTGTCTCTTTTCTACACACTTTCTTCCTTTATTCTCTCCTGCAGTTCTTACAGGAAACAAACCCTCAGTCATACTCGCATTTCGCCACCTTCTCATTTGATCATCATGAGTCTCATGCCCGTATGACCTACCAAACATGAACCTATATCCTCCGCCACTTTTCTGTCTTTCTCGGTCATGCATCTCATCTTCCCACTCCGTCAATGCTTCAAATTGTGCCGGTCTAGGTCTTGGTTCTAAATTCATCATTTTCTCTCTTAAATTTCTCAAAACTGCCAAATTAAATGAACCATGTTCTGGAAAAGCCAACACTCCGTCCTTTTCAGTATATTTGACCCAATTGTCTAACCAAATACAAGTGTGATATCCATATTTCACAACCATAAAGGATGCAGGGGTTTTCGGTGGAGGAAGTAACTGTCCTTCCCTTGCTACAATCGGTTTGTCCTTCTTAAACCACTTTTTAATTCTACCAAACCAAGACTTTTTCTCCTTTTCTGGTGGATCGTAATACATTTTCCTGTCTTCCGTGTATCACTAGTCTCTCCTTGCAACTGTACCGTTATTCTGTCCAATCGTAGCGCGACTCACAATACGGAGCGTCTACGTCACCCTGTACTTCTCCACTCCTAGCGCGGCGCACACTAACGCACCAATCCAGAGCATTTTACGTTTCTGACCGTCTGTCCAATCCCAACGCGGTCGTTCTGACGTCAGCAGCCGCTGCCACAGCTCCTGCTGCTGTCTACCCCTCCTTTACAAATCCTCTCGGTAAGTTTTGTTTCAAATTTACAATTCTGTTAGTAACAACACAAAAACACCACCATTGTCCACTTCGCTAACCAATGAATAGCAATAGACCTTTCTCACGAGAATTCCGTCTTTCCCGAGAGCAGCGCTTACCTCTGCCCTACTACGGAATCGTTACTTCCGTTGATAAAGTAGCACATCCCTCTACCTTACCCTTCTAACAAGCATTAGCTAACTGTTTCTCCAGAATTAAGACACATAGTTGGAGACCCAATGCTCCTGAGAAATAAAACTAGAGTTTCACAATTAACCCGAATGCCTTTACATTCACGCACTTTCACACTAGAAAATGTAGTACATTCACACAGAATCCTGTCTTTCCCGAGAACAGCGAACAGTCTGTCCTTCTACAGAATTATAACATACGTTAACAAAGTAGCGCTTCCCTCTATTTTATCCTTCTAACAAGCTCAGAGAACACCTGTTACCTTTCCAGTGATAAGCGTTATCGGAATGCCATTTGGACTCCTGGTGCCTAAGACCAAAATTTCACAGGTGACCTTCGCTATCATACACACTTCTCTCACACAGAAAATGTCTCTAATGGCAACACACGACGATGTCACCGAATAGAACCCAGACAATGCGTCGTGCAACTTCAATCGTTACACGTTTCTCCCTGTGTACCTACAGGGCAACAACAATTCCGTCTTTCCCGAGAGCAGCGCTTACCTCTGCTCTACTACGGAACCGTTACAAACTTCCGACTTCCTACATCCCAGAAGCCGTGCAAACAACATAGAAGTCGACGTGACTCAACATAGAGTGTTAGTACATAAACCAATATCAATAACCAATAATCAATAAGCAATTTACAAGCAATAATCACCAAACCAAAACAATAACAACCATCAATCTGCTACCAGAAAAACTGTTGCAGCGTGGAACATCAAATTCCCCCTTCGTCACAGACCAAATACCGCAATAGCAAATTCACACAAATACATTCATTGGTGGGGCCCATAACACCAACACTCATACTTCATTGATCTGCTTCCCTAGAGGAATAAGCTTCCAAACGCTGACATGAAAGGAATATCTTTACCTAAACCCTAAATGCATTGAATACTTTATTAACTCCAACCTTGTGATATTCCTCTCATTGGGTGATGAATCAGTTAGTTGTTTATTTGATTTAGAGATCTAATTCATCTATCTATACTCATCTCTTATTCTAGTTTCTTCTTCAAATAATCAACACAACACATTTATCAATTAATCAAATATCGTTTATCTAATAAAATTGCAAATTGTTAGAAATCATCATCCAAACTGCAGAACATCATATTTACCTAATCTGGCTAATAGTCGTCCTCTAAGTCAGTCAAGTCGTCGATAAATCTTTAAATTCATCAAAGTCAGGCCGCAATTTAGTCTCTCATAGATTCTGGATAACAGCTGTCCAGCAGTGTCACCGTCCTCTCCGTCAGCATAACGTCAGGAAATGAAGTTCGTCAAAGAAGAGAGAGTTTTTTTAGTTCACTTTTCTACCTACTTTTATAATGAAACTAATGTCAAAATGTATCAAGATTGGGGTTTTAGACTGTCCTCGTTGGTGGATGTGGGGTTGATCGGTAAAGTTCTCACATAGTCCGCAAGATTAAGTCATCGCACTTGCTGGTTCCGGTTTTAAAGACAGTCCATTGTTTTATCCTTGGCGAAGCTCCCAGAGTGTCCTTGGTAGGAACATCATCTCCTGGGGTCAGGACGAGACCATTGTTGCTGGCAGTGACGCATGCGCATTTCACCAGAACCTCGTGACAGCAGCAGTCACGTTGTACGTCTCGGTCAGCCATTTTGAAATAGGCCGAAATGGTCAACTTAAGCAAAACAAACACAAAAACGTAATTAAAACATGGAAATGGCTAATAAAATGTTAAACCCTCACTAATTCCCCTATGTGCAAGTAATTATCTAGCAGAATAGCAACATTCAAAGCGTTTATACTCCCTCAATGATGCGCAACTTACAATTACATCACAAAGCAACATATATCATGCAATATTCAAATTTTCTACTATTAGTATGCGTACATATGTCAGTATACAATTAGTTCAGCCATGCAAAGTGCAAATCCCACGTGTAATTCTTTTGTTAATATAATTGGTAAGTCTCCACTTCAAACAAATTAATAAGATTACTATTAGTTGATTATTCAGATTAATATAAATATGCAGAATGGGGGGGGTATACAAAATGTTGTACTACCTGCTCCAGCAATGCGGGGGGTGCAAAGTCTCTACAGTCACCGGGTGCACAGTGAGGATGGCTGGGACCTCAGGCAGTGAAGGGCCTATCACTGTAGCGTCAGAGCAGACCAGCCTACAGTCTGGGCGTAGGCCCGGAGATAGAACGGTCTTTATCAGAACAGTGATCTCGTTTTATTCCAGTTACAGGTTAAGAACAGAGATCTGAAACGAGATTCAGAGAGGAAATCTTCTGGTGTTTTAAATTGGTGCCTCAGCCTGTAGTACGAAGTTCCGGCGTCCAGCAGTACACTTCGCAGCCACCCCTCACTCCCCACCGTCTCCGCCTGCCTAGCATCACTTGGTCCCTGCTGCTACGCTCCTCAGCTTGTCCAACAAAAAATCATGCAGTTTTATTATGCAAAGCAGAACGTCGCGATTTTCTTATTCTAGGAGGCCATAGGGGGTAACAGCCTTCTGGAACAGCTGAGCTCATTTAACGTGCGGCAACACTCGGCCGCGGAATGCAAATGTGCAACTTGCTTTCGGGCCTGGTTAACGGACGTTTATGTGTTGTGCATGTTCAAAGGTGTACCTGTACTGCAGGGCTGAACGGAGCTCCATCTTTGTAGTTCTAAGGAAGGCAGCTGAAAAGAAAGCAGCCTTGAATCCCTCAACCTCTGAGGATATGCCCTGGCGTCCACCACCGTCGTACTCCGCAGCACCCGAGGCCTCTCAGGCGCCATGCTGATGCTGCAGAGGACGGTATTACAGTGAGCAGCGCACTGACTGACATGCGGTCGCATGCTGGGACAGGACACAGGACTGCCCGCCTCTGAGTCCCCACTTCCTCAATCCGACCTCACTTCCTTCCGGGACGTGAGGTGAGGTCCCCCGCCACAGTCAGTAATCACCAACCCCTAAGGACAGGCCCCACCCCGGTTGTCTCGGTATTGGGCACAGCACACTACCTCGGCCCGCAATTAAGAGCTCTCCGGCTGAGGGGGCCCCTGGCTCTTGGGGGCCGCCACGCAGCGCGGGGGCTGTGGGGGCCTGTGTCACGCTCCTGATTCCATGGTACTATTCTCACTTTTGCCAGATTTTAACCCATTTTTCGGGACAGTCCCTCCCCTCATATACCACTTTTTGGCTAGCATACACCAGTCCATGTCTTTTTTCCAATCCTCAATGTCTGGAGATTCCCTGCCCCCAAATCCTCTGGCAATGTTTTGTTTTACCACACTCCGGCCAAGGACCGGCCATATTTTCTGGTATTTCAGGGCTTCAGTCTTGTCCCATATGTTCAGCACATAGCGCTTAGCAGAGCTTTCAAGACCCACTCCTTCCACCAAGACATACAATCCGCAATATTTGTCCAGAATGTCTGTATTGCTGGACGGTCCCATAAGATGTGAAAGAAGGTCCCCACCTGCCCACAGCCTCGCAAACAGGTCCGATTCGCTCTTTCCCATCTTAAATGCAAACATCCTAGAGTAGTATGAGTGATGTAGAATGCGGAACTGGTTGAGTCTGAACCCAGAATTTATTGCAGTCTTCTGCATGCCTCTTATTGCCACCTCCCATTCCCTATTTTCAAGCTCCCCGATACCCCCATCCCATTTTTTCTGGGGTTTTAGCAGGTTGTCTGGGGAGTTATTCTAGATTTGTTTTGTACAACAAATAATATGGGGGTTGTGTTAGAAGCCGATACGCTAATGGTAAGGATTCCACCGTTTTTTTGCCCTTGTTTAAGTGGAAGTACAGGGCATGTCTGACCCATAGGTAACAAAAAGATTCATAGTCCGCCAATTGAAACACCCTTGCAAGATACTTTAGGGGAAACCATGTCCCCTTCCACCTATAGGTCACCCAACTTGTGTATTATTATCAGGTTCAATTTGGCAACTCCCTGCTATCTACCATGGTCTGCCAGGGCATCAGAATCTCATAACAACATCTCCTGGGAGAGTCACGTCCCCCCTGGCCCAAGTAAGTTGCCACTTCCCACTAGATTTTCACCACCATCATCGTATGGGAGGGCAGTGACCCATGAGATCTCCTACTATAAAGTGTGGCTGGATAACCTCTGTTACCCATCTTGTGTTTGTCCATTCTTACTACAGGCTCAGTCTGAGCCGCAAAGACCCAGTCGTTTACTGTCACCAGCTGCGAGGCCCAGTAATATTTCGTAACGTCCAATGGAGTGATCCTCTGTTAATACCATCCTTTAGTCAGTTTATCCAGGCCACAGTAGCAGACATATTTCTGCCTCTTATTGCCCTAAAGAACTCCGTCAAAACTTCATAGTGGTTGTTCTGAAGAGCTTATAAAGTATAGTTAGTAACATCATTTTGAACAGGGCGGCCTTGCCCAGCAAAGAGAGTGGCAAGGTTTGCCATTGTCGGAAATCCCCTCCAAGTCTCTACAGAAGTGGGGACACAAGCCTGACATCCTTTGTTTCATAAATACTAAAATTCTAAAACCCCTCCTTTGCTGTCAACATCACAGTCAGGCATCACTTTGGCATTACACCCATAATTGAGTAGATCTGAGAATTATGGCAATTTATTGCATAGCATGAGTATTTTCCAAATTCCTTAGTATCTGCATTATTCTGGACATTGTTAGTTTGGGCAATATGTCATCTGCATAGAAGGATATTCTATCTTCCCGTGCATTATCCCAGCTCAGCCCCTTAGTCAGTGGTGTCTTACTTTCCAGGCTACTATAGGCTCCAATGCTAGGGTGAAAATTAACTTTGATAGTGGGCAACCTTGCCTGGTGTCCATTCTTAGTTCAAATGTATTCGATTGCGCTCCATTAATCTTGAACCAGGCGGGCAGTCCGATCCATTGTTTATGATGCGGATTAAAGCCCAATCTATCCAGGACTGTAAACATGTAGGCCCATTCAAAGGTATCAAACGGCATTGTGGTGACCAATGACCTCACCAGGTTGTGATCTTGTGTGGCCCCTATGCCATCCAACACCGTATAAGGCCTTTGAAGATTAAAGCTTGTTCCCCTGTTGCGTTTAAAACCGGATTAATGGGGATGAATCAGAGATGGTATGACCCTCTTCAGCCGAGCCACCAACACTTAAGCTAGTTTCTTAACCTTAGCGTTCAACAACAATATGGGCCTGTGTGAGGTGCATTTCTCTGGAGGCTCACACTCCTTCGATACAACTATAATGGTGGCTAATGTCTGGCCTGTTGGGAGGCTTCCTTGTTCTTTGGTTTTCATATACCCTGCGCGCATAGGAGGGGCGATTTTGGTGGCCCTTGTCTTGTAACGTTCAATGGGGAGCCCGTTGGGTCACATTGCTGCACCCGCTTATAGCTCCTATATTGCTGCAATTTCTTCTGGCTCAATCTGCGCTTTTAATGCCAGCCTGTCATACAAAGACAGTTGTCGGAGCGGCAGGGCTTTAAGGAAGTCACCTGTCTCCCCAGCAGTTGTAGTGACCGTTGGGGAGCATAGTTGCATGTAGTGGCACGCACATGCTTCCCCATTTGTGGGGCTCCTTCTGACCAACCTTTTTAATTTCCAGTAACCAGTTTCTGAATGGACATCTTCTGTCCAATCAGGTCAGGGGCTTCCCTGCTTTATTCCCCACCTCATATAAACGGTTCTGGGAGGATGGGTATGCCTCCTGAACACTATTCTCAATGCTTTTTCGATATTCATGTTGTTTCAGGCGCAGTTCATGTTCAAGTGTGTCATCCCTTATCAAGGAGAAGAGGTGCTCAGTGGCAAGTATTTCTCCCTCTAGGTCACCCAGTTGCTTCCTTTTTTTACTTCCTATCCCCAGTGATCAAGGACAGTGCCTGTCCTCTGATCACTGCCTTGATCGCCGAGGCCACAGTGATCCATGCTCTTGCGAAGCCTATCTGAGATCTTCCGAGTTTTAGGATTCAAGGGGTTTCTTGGCAAATCCTCATCACGCAATCAGATCTACTATGGATCTCCATTCAACCAATAATCTGAGATGCCCATTGCAAGGTGTCTAGTACCTGAAAAGTTATTCACCTGTGGGTGGAGGGTGAATGCTCAAGTAGAGCGTTTATTGTTTTTTCAAGAGGATTATGATCCCACAGAAATCTGCCAGTTCCATGGCTTCCCGGATATCTGGTAGACCACCGAGGTTCTCTGGCATCTTTTTCTGTGTCACCTGCTCCCAATCCCCCTAAACGTGTCACCCATAATTAAGGTGCCTTCCAGAAGGGATTCTATATCTGGTAGGGTCGGCACAAGTAATCTGTGTGGTATATTTTTTTATTATAGGTCTAATGGCTGTCCCTCCCATTGCCACAAGTGAGCAACATACCTGCCTGGCAGGTCTGCCCATGCCTACTGGGCGGGGGGGGTGAATGATACCAATGTCTTTGAGTAGAGCTACCCCTCTAGAACCCCTTGTGTAGTGTGAGTGGGCGTGCATTATGTAGCCATATAATTCCAGGTCTTTGTAGTTGTTGCCCTTTATACTGGTCTCTTGGATCAGTGGAATGTCTTGAGCATGATGATTGAAATACACCAGAACAACTCCCCTTTCAATCTTGTCACCCAGACCGCTAACATTTCAGGACATTACTTGTAATTTTTTTTACTTTACACAGTACTTTCACTGACTTTGACCATTATTGGGTTTGGTATTGTCCAAGTTCATGGCACAGGATATCATAGCTCCTTCGCAGGGCAGTATGGGAGCTGGGCTGACCAAGGCTGGTTCTTCCCTTACATTGCATCTCGATGGTGAATATGAACAGTAAATGAAATTCAACACAGTCAAACAATCCCTCCTCCCTACAACCCAGCGTAGCCATCCAAGAGAAGTTTCTGACCTCCTAGGGTGAGAGACTATTGATCTCAAGAGGTCAGGACAAAGGCCTGTACAGGAAGAGAGTGTAACACCCCCTCCCACAGAATGACCTACTGATAAGCCTCCTTGGGCTTGTGAGCTACAAAGGAGCTGCTGCCTTTGAAATGCGAATCTGGCATCCCTTCAAAGGAAAGGAAGTCCCTTCCCCCCCTGTCCAGAGCCGACTTGGTACCTGAACAGGTGGGAAATTTAGCTAATCATGTAGGCGTGCCACCCCCAGGTTAGTACCACCCCGCAGTTGGGCTAACTGCGAGGTGGACATGAATTTTCAGAGGTAGCCATCCTTATGATGGCATACCTATGAATTCTTGACAGTGATCATAAAGGGTGTGTAGTGACCCCAAGGGTCAGTAGCCCATTGGCTACTACCCTACACTCCCCTACACCTCCCGTAATGCCCCTAAAGTCAGTATTTAGGGGAGTCCCTGGCACCAGAGAAGCAGATTTGACATACCCAAGAAGAGCAACAGGCAAAAAAGAGCTGCTGACTAGAGAACCGAAGACCTGCTGCAGAAAATTGGCACCATACCCAGCTGGCTGCTTCCTTGACTCAACAATCGTGCTGTGCTGTCTCGTCCTGCAATTGTGAAGCCTCCAAGAACCACAGAGCGCCTCCAGTCTTCGACCAATTGCCTCCCTTGGAGTAGAGGAGCTACTCACCTGCAGCCTGCAGGCACCACAGTGTGAAGTCCGGTTTATTGACCTGCTGCTCCCTGGCGACTCCGACGCAGATCCCAAGCCAGAAGAGGTGCATCAGCTCCAGAGGGTCATATCTGTCCCCCCACCAAGTGAGAGGACACCAGTACCTACCAGTGCCGTGCCAATACCTGGGGTACTGGAACCCCTACACCGAAGACCAAGAAAAAAGAGTCCAATCTGGACACCAACTATCCAGGACACAGACACCTGTTGAGGGACTTTGAGACGCGCTCTGTGTGTGGCCCAGCTGTCATGGAATAGTCCCTGCAACCTGCCTACCCCCACCCAGCCAGTGGTAACAATAAACCAGCTGTGCTCCCATGGTCCTGAGGCCCTTGCAACCTGCTCCCTCGAGTAGGACCTCCCCGGACTTACCTTTAAGTCCCTCTATGCAGTGTGTTTTCAGGGAGCCCCTTCTTCGTAGCGTGCCGACTACCACCAACCTCAGCACCCTGCTCCCAGCCAAATCCAGGAAGCTCCTGATCTTCTGCTGCAGGAACATTCGATCTGGCCTTGCTACTTACCTAAATCCAGAAGGTGAACCTCATGAACCCACAGTGTAATTTTATATGCTTTTTCCTAGTTTTTAGGTCTTGCCTGAGCCAGCGCATGCGCTGCTCTGGCGAGACATTTAGTGAGTGGGCTTCAGAAATCCGACCACAAGCTTTTGCTTGTGGCCTAAAGCTTGCGGTTACGCGCGCGAGCACGAGCACGCGCACAGCCGCCATCTGGCTGCACCATCTGGCTTTCCTCTCTCACTCGCGGGCACCCTTACACTCGCGGGACGCTGCAGCTGCTTTCGCGTGTTTTTTTAATTTCCTTTTAGCGTGCTCGCGCACACAACTCCCAGGCTTAGTGCTTTCACCTGATATTGTCCGATTACATTACATTAGGCCACACACGCTTGCCTGTCCCGCATAATTATCGTGCAAACTTGAACCAAGGGCATTATAGCGCTTCACACGGAAATCAGCTCCCCTTACACAACAGTTTTTTAGGACAGTGTAATGAAGCGATTTGCACGGAATCACAAGATGCTGCGCCTGAGCCGAGATTCTAACCTAGTTACCCAGTTCCAACATCCGCAGCCCTAGCCGCAACGGGTGTGATATTAGCAGATTTCTCATAAGAAGAAGCACTCCCTGAGCTGTGAATACGTAGTGCTTTCACCTGATATTGTCCGATTACATTACATTAGGCCACACCCGCTTCCCTGTCCCGCATAATTATAGCGTAAACTTGAACCAAGGGCATTATAGCGCTTCACAAGGAAATCAGCTCCCCATACACAACAGTTTTTAAGCACAGTGTAACGAACTCAGCACCACCACAGCATCACGCAGCACCACCACAGCCTCACTCAGAATCACCACAGCATCACTCAGGGCCACCACAGCATTACTCAGCTCCACCACAGCATCACTCAGTACCACCACAGCATCACTCAGCACCACCACAGCATCACTCAGCACCACCACAGCATCACTCAGCACCACCACAGCATCACTCAGCACCACCACAGCATCACTCAGCACCACCACAGCATCACTCAGCGCCACAACAATATCACTCAGCACCACCACAGCATCACTCAGCACCACCACAGCATCACTCAGCACCACCACAGCATCACTCAGCACCACAACAGCATCACTCAGCACCACATCAGTATCACTCAGCATCGACCTTTGCACTAGTACACCACCACATCATCATCGTTCAGCAAGACCTGAGTATCATTCAGCATCGCCTCAGCATCGTCTCCGCACCAGTCACCACCACTACCACCTCAGCATCCCTCAGCACCACCTCCGCCTGCTCTCGGACTCTGGCACCTGTTGATTCTCCCCTAGCGTCTGGCCGCTGCTAGTGTTATAATACAGGTACTAGTTCCCAACCTTCACCCTCCGATTGTTTGTGCCCCCTCAAAAAAAAGCTTTAACAAACAACCATTGGAATAGGCAGAAACAAGTTGCCAGCATTCCAAGAACAAAAGAAAACTGAGGACATTTTTTATTGTAACTACTTTTTTTAATATGGTCGTTCAGTTGTACATAATGCCTTCTTGGTCATATATAAGGTAACAAAAATGCTTCTGACACGTTTCTATAAAACTTTTCAGCAAGCTGCACAGCAGCCACACTTCTCAACAGCACAGCTTAAAGACATTGGCAAAGTGGGGCGTGGTTTGGACGGCAACGAGGATGTTTGCCTGAATCAGCCGCTCCGCCAAAACCTGGGAGCAACAGCGAGATTCCGAACCCTACGCCGACCAAACTGACACATAAATGATACCCTCGTGTGTCGGAAGGGCTGGAGAAGAAGGAATGACATAACTCAGATGTCCATCACCGGAAATTAACGTGTTTTTCGCCAATTTTTTCAACGATCTGAGTTGAGGCACAAGATGGCGCCCCGAAACTACTACCACCGAACAACAAAGGAGTGAGCGACCAAGGACCACAAAGAGCGACTGAGTCCCAACGCCCGGGATGAAAATAAGGTCAGAGAAGCTAATCCCCTGCCACTACACCACAGCTGCACCCTGTAGCGTAGCGAACCCGCATAACCTGCCGAAAACGAAAGGGACGCTTGCCATACTAATGGGCCAGCGTTAACACATACTAACGGGTCGCGGAAACACGGTGGGGGAGGCGGCGCATAAAGGATGAAAAGCGAGTAAATAAAAACGGAACAAAGAACCAATAGCAAAATAACACCGGGGCACTCAAAACGAAACTGAAGCCAGTAAGCGTACCTCAGCGGCCGCCATCTTGGGGGAGGAGACTCCTATTGCGGACCTCCAGCGCCAAACAGGGAACAAACAGCAGAGAAGGGCAGGTGAAGTCCAGGCAAAGAAGGGCAGGCGGGAAACGACACCGCAGAGCGCAAGACCGCGAACCCAAAGCCCTAACAAAGGATAAACAAGCGACGCTTGCCATACCAATGCGCTAGCGAGGCACCCAAAACGAAACTACCACGGCGGCAGCCATAGAAGGGGCGGGGCCCACGCAGCGTGTACCTCCAGAAGGGAGCACCCAACAGCGACTAAGCCCAGAGAACAAAGGAAAGGCAGGAAGCGGCGCCGCAGCACCTCCGCAGCTCTCTAGACCGAGAGCTCAATTAGCCCTAACAGAGCACATAGCGCACAGCCAACGTGTATGAAGTGAGTCATAGGGAGGTCGGAAACTAGCGGGAGGAACAACGGGGCATATGTAACGAAGAGAACGCAAGAGTCAAAACCGCCAAAAGGAAACGAAACCGAAACCTAGCCGCCATCTTAGGGAAGGCACAGACGGTGTGCGAAAGCAATATCCCCCACATTAGCAAGAGCGAGACACTGGATAAAAGGGGGAAAAAGCAGCAGCACTCACCAGAAGAGGGGGAAGGGGTAGGGGTCCCACACACAAGAAGCGGCCCAACTGTGACTATTCACTCACGCCTAACCCTCTATACTTTCGCCAGGGCGCCCACATTTTTTCCCATTTTTTAGCACATCCCCTACTTTTATACACTGTTTCCTCGGCCCGCTGGCACCAATCAAGATCACGTTTCTATTCCTCCAACTGCGGAGGTCCAGGTGCCCCCCACCCTCTGGCAATGTTTCACTTTGCTATACCCGCTGCCAGGGACAACCATATTCCCACATATCTGGACCAGTCAAATTCACCTCTGATCATTAGTAAAAGCCACTTCGGCTCCAAAGGGACAGTCTCTCCCACCACTCTGGTCATAGTGTCCGTGACTTTCCACCAGAATCGAACTATCTCGGGACATTACCATAGAGTATGCAGGAAAGTACCCTCCCGCTGACATCCCCTGATGCACATCGCTGTCGGGATTCTGCCCCATGTGTATAATGGGTGTACGAGGATAATAAGTACGGTGTAGAATCTTGAGCTGCACTAATCAAAATCTAGAGCGTATTGGGACCGCTCTAGGGCTCTGAATTTCCTCCTGCCACACCTTATTGTCTATGCTACCAAGATCTTTGACCCAGGCCTCCCGGAGAGTAATCAGGGGGTCTGGTACATTATTTAACAGTTTGCGGTATATTGTAGAGGTCGGGTTTTCGGTGATGGGGTCAAGTAACAGCCTATCTTCTAACGGGGAGTATTCCGGAACCGAGACCCCACTGTGTATGTGAGTGCGCAGAGCATGTATGAGTTTCATATGATGGTATATCTGAGACTGGTGTAGGCTGTATTCCTTCTGGAGAACCTCAAACGTGAGGGGGGAATCCCCTTTCCATACATCCCCCAAGTATTCAATACCAATCGGTTTCCACCCTTTAAAACTCGTCTGCGCGGCCACGTCATGCAACGGATCACCCATCCATGACAAGGTCCTACCGGTCAGTTTTCCCGCCCGGCCCAAGAGTTTATTGGCCTCTCTCCAGCACTGTATTACCACTTTAGTGTGTTCAGGCCACTCCAGATGCGATCTCTGAGAATACAAGAGGGGCTCACAATTCCCTCGTGACATAGCGTCTTTATCAACCCTTTAGGCCGTCTCCTCCTCACCTACATATATCCAGTCATTTATGACCTGAAGCTGTGAGGCCCAATAATACAGCCTGATATCCAGAATGGGCATGCCCCCATTGTAACCCCCTTTTGTAACTTGTGAAGCGCGATTCTCGGAGAGCCACCCTCCCACAACAGTGTCCGAAATGCCTGCGCTATACATTTGAATAAGGTCTGGGGGACCGGATAAGGGGTGTTCTGAAGAATATAGAGAAGCTTCGGTAACGTCATCATTTTAAAAAGAGCCGCCCTACCCATGAGGGAGAGTGGGAGGGTGCGCCAATGACTTACATCTGCACCTAAGCAACTCATTTGGGGTCCAAGATTCCTATCCAGGAACACCTGCTGGTCTTGCGTGACATGGACGCCCAAATACGTAAAGCCCTCAGACACCACTGGAGCCGAACACCGTGATGGAACCCTGGGGGGGACCCGACAATGGGAAAATCACTGACTTTGACCAATTAATATTATAGCCGGATTAGCTACCGAAGAGCTCGAAAATATGTAATACCCGCGCCATTGAATAATAAGGTCGTGCCAGATACAAAACAATATCGTCGGAGTAAAGGGAGATGCGCTCCCCCCCACCCCCTTGGCGCCGCAATACCCCAGATCATGGGATCCCTCCTGATCCAGTGCACCAACGGCTCCAGCGCGAGATCAAACAGGAATGGGGACAAAGCTCTCCTCTGCCTGGTGCCTCTACCTAATTGAAAGGCTCTGGATAGTGCCCCGTTAACTCGCACTCTGGCCGTGGGCGTCTTATACAAGAGCCTAACCCAACCGCAAAAATTAGGACCGAAACCCAACCGTTGGAGAACCATGAACAAGTATGGCCACTCGATACTATCAAAGGCCATTGATGCGTCCAGCGCCATCAATGCCATCTGTTGGATCTCAGCACCACTAGTCATGTGCACCCCATATAGTCTCCATAAATTATGCCGGGTATTTCTACTGGGCATGAACCCTGACTGGTCTATGTGGACCAATTCTGTAATGACAGACACTACCTGTCTGCCAAGGCCTTTGCCAGAACCTTGGCCTCTACATTGATGCGGGAGATAGGATGGTAGGAACTACACTGGTCGGGTGGATTCCCGGCTTTATAGAGCACTACTATCGTCGCTGCCCTCTGGTCCGACGGCAGCTGCCCTATTTCACATGTTTCTAGCAGCATTTCTCGGAGCGGAGGTAGTATGATCGAGGCCTGTCTTTTGTAGATCTCTACAAGGAGCCCATTTGGACCCGATGCTTTCCCGGATTTAAGGGAGCCCAGAGCTTTACCCAGCTCTTCCTCCGTAAGGTCCGCCTCAAGCCGCTCACATGTTTCAGGGGACAACACAGGCAAGGCAAAATCTCTCAGAAATTCTGCACAGTCCTCTTCCGACCTTGTGCAGACTGGTGCATAAACTCGCTCAAAATGCGCTGCAAAGGCCTCTGCTATATCATTGCTGGTGGACTTAAACGGTTCAGGATCACTGACAGAATATCGAGAGTCAGAATATCGATGTCCAGAAATATCGAAGCAACAATATCGATGTCCAGAATATCGAAGTCCTATCTACATAATGGTAAGTACAAAAATATCGTTGTTAAAAATATCATCGTTAAAAATATCATTTTTTTAATGTAAAATAAAGTAAATAACACATATAACTAAAATAACATAGTTAAAAATATTAAAACATGTTTAAAATTATAAGTAATGCATATAATGTAAAATCAATTAAACATATATCTATAAAATATAATATATGTACTTAATAATATTTGTAAATAATTATTTTAATAACTTATAAATTGTTTTAAAACATATTAAAAATTATAAATATATATATACATATACACCAATAATATAAATTAAAATTAAATATATATATATATATATATATATATAAATAATTAAATTATTGCAATATTTGTAATCTTTTTAAAATACATTTTACACTACATTAACTAAAACAGTAGAGAAAATATTGGATAGCGGAGGGGATAAAATTACTATTCCTACTCCATAGAGTGCAACAGTAGGGAAAGTGTTGGATAGCATAAGGGTAAAAATTACTATTCCCACTCCAGAAAGGGCAACAGTAGGGAAAGTGTTGGATAGCGTAGGTGTAAAAATTACTATTCCCACTCCAGAGAGTGCAACAGTAGGGAAAGTGTTGGATAGCCTAGGGGTTCAAATTACTATTCCCACTCCAGAGAGGGCAACAGTAGGGAAAGTGTTGGATAGCGAAGGGGTAAAAATTACTATTCCCACTCCAGTGAGTGCAACAGTATTGTGTTGGATAGCATAGGGGTTAAAATTACTATTCCCACTCCAGAGAGTGCAACTGTAGGGAAAGTGTTGGATAGCGTAGGAGTAAAAATAACTATTCCCACTCCAGGGAGTGCAACAGTAGGGAAAGTTTTGGATAGCGGAGTGGTACAAATTACTATTCCCACTCCAGTGAGTGCAACAGTAGGGAGTATTGGATAGCGGAGATATACAAATTACTATTCCCACTCCAGAGAGTGCAAGAGTAGGGAAAGAGTTGGATAGCGTGGAGGTGAAATTTACTATTGCCACTCCAAAGAGTGCAACAGTAGGGAAAGTGTTGGATAGCGTAGGGGTAAAAATTACTATTCCCAATCCAGTGAGTGCAATAGTAGGGAAATTGTTGGATAGCGGAGGGGTAAAAATTACTATTCCCACTCCAGTGAGTGCAACGGTAGGGAAAGTGTTGAATAGCGTAGGGGTAAAATTACTATTCCCACGCCAGTGAGTGCTACTGTAGGGAAAGTGTTGGATAGCGGAGGAATAAAAATTACTATTCCCACTCCAGTGAGCGCAACAGTAGGGAAAGTTTTCGATAGTGGAGGGGTAAAAATGACTATTCCAACTCCAGTGAGTGCAACAGTAGGGAAAGTGTTGGATACCAGAGGGTTACAATTTACATACTTATCAATTAAATCGTTATAAAAAATAAATAACCAATTAATAATGAATTATTTATAAATACTAGTAAATAAATATTAATAATTACTTTTTTTTATAATTAAATTACTCCCCACCCTATTCCCCTATAAACCCACAACCCACTCATAAAAAACACAAATAATATAAGTATCAATAAATTAATTATTACGAATTAATAACCAAATGTTTTAATTATTAATAAATTAATTATAAATAATACATTAATATTAATAATTACGTTATTAGAATTAAATTACTTCCCACCCTACTCCCTTATAAACCCACAACCTGCTGCTATAAAAATAACAAAATTAATACAAATATCTATAATTTAATTCATATTAATTAATAACCAATTAATTAATAATTATACATTAATTATAAAATACTAATAAAAAATTAATAATCACTTTATTATTATTAAATTACTTCCCACCCTATTCCCCTATAAATCCACAACCCGCTTCTAAAAGAAAATAGACAATTTATATAATTATCTATTAAATAATTAATAATGATTAATAACAATTAATAATTAATTATTAATATATGTATTAAAAATACTAATGAATAAATAATAATTACTTTATTATTATTAAATTACTTCCCACACTATTCCCCTATAAACCCACAACCTACTCCTAAAAAAATTAGACAATTTATATAATTAACAATTAATTATTAATAATTAATAACCAATTAATAATTTAATTATAAATACTAATAAATAAACATTAGTATTTACTTTATTATTATACTTTAGTATTATTATTAAATTACACCCCACCCTATTCCCCTATATACCCACAACCCGCTCCTAATTTTTTTACACAATTTATATAATTGTCTAATAATTAATTCATATTAATTAATAACCAATTGATAATTAATTAATAATAAATTAAATATAAATACTAATCAACATTAATAATTAAATTACTTCCCACCCTATTCCGCTATAAACCCACAACCCGCTACAGAACTAAATTACACAAAAATTATTTTACCTAAAAATATACATAAAAAACCTACACATGCCAAAAAATTACCTCACATACTTTTAACACACATACTAAAATACAGAACACTAATATAAACATCAATATTAGTAACAACGATATTTTTACAAACGATATTACTGTCTTCGATATCAAATAAAACAGTATTTCCTACCTTACTGATGATATTCTGTACCATGATATTCTTGATGTCGACATTCTTGACCTACGATATTTAAAACTCGATATTATGGTAGGTCGAAATACAAATCTTGATATTCTGTCTGTGCACCGATTCAGTCGCATCATGCACCCCCGTCACCCATGATCTATCCCGGTCGCGGTGTTCCAGCCACGCCAGGAGCTTCAGGGCCTTGTCCCCAACGTCGTATACCCAACCAAATATTCTTAATCAAGTGCTTGATAAGTGTTTAAAGTTATAGGGTCTGTAGGAGCAGTCATGTCACCGTTGTATGTCTCTAGGTGTGTCTTTTGTAAATGTATATATGGTAGTCTGTCCAATTTGTTTCTTTGAATTTGCTTGGACGCCAAGAGTTTTAATGACCCTTCAAGCAGGAGAATCAGAACTGACAAGATTCTGACCTGTAAGTGGTAAAATATTTATACATTTTCTATGTGGTAGACAAGTAGCTTGCTACCCTTTGGGGCTATTTTTTTTACGATCTAGAGAAGTGGCAAACTAGGAAACAGTGACCTCAAGAGCAAAAATATGTCTGATAGGGCAATTTGGCCTAGGTTTTTTGCTGAGAAATCTGAGAGTTTTTGTGTACATGGCCTCATGGCAGTGCACAGAGACTTGAAAGTGAGTATTTGTGCCAATATTAAACCGGACAGAGCTTGAATGAGGTGGGAGACCTGATCATACAAGTGCCCTCCCATAGTGAAGTGGTCTACTGACACTGACATACTTAGCTTCAGTAAATGCACATAATCTAGTCAGTAATCTACTAATGCTTTGGTAGCTGCACTCCTTCCAGCATAGTTCATGGTCGATAACATGGGGACAGAGTCAAGCCTTGAGCCAAAATATAGACAAAATAAATAAAGCATGTTTTGCAAAATGTATATATTTTATTTTGATATTTTTCTTTCAGATTTGTGACCAACAGAATGCTGGGATTTGAGCCGGGTACCAAACACTTGACAAAATGGCGCACTTGGAAGCTGGCCTGGATGACGACCTCCCAGTCTTGGTTCTGCCGGCCTCCTGGGCTAGGAGTGTGGTCGGAATCCTTGCTCTCCTGTGTTTTGCAAATAGTTACGATGGGGACTTTGTGTTTGACGATGCCGAAGCCATCATCAATAACAAGGTTTGTGCCTCTGACTCAGAAGCGAGCATAGCAGAATTATTTAACAGCGTTGTTTACGAGTTTAGATCTAACACTAAATTGCAGCTGACACATATTAAAAAGCTGTTAGAGATATGCATGGGTGCAATTTAATTTTCTCTTTGGAAGAAGTTGACATGTCAGTGGTGGGGACTGTTTATTCCAGTGCTCCAATTTACATACAGATATAATTTTCTTGCACTCTGCTATTTATTTTCCCCTTCCCATGCCACTTAGAATGCAGATGTTATTGTCTCTGCTTGTCACGAAACCAGTGTTAAAGTTGTAGTTAACAGCGATTAAATTAAATCAATTGCTTGGCTAACTACTCACACATAATATGTTTTGAAATGTTGTAGATTTTGTTTCTTTCCACTTGGGAAATTATCTATTTAATTCCCAATGGATGTCGGCAAGCCATTACCGTATTCATATGCTCCCTGAATGAAATGCAATATATTGCGGAAATCGGTCATTAAAATTTGTTTTCATAACCTCAAAAGAATTAACAATATCATGTGTTCCTTTTTCAGGAAATTAACATATTTTGCTTTACTCTGCTTGTGCATGTTTGTTAGAAATTGTTCTTAGTTTAATAAAAACCTATTTCCGTAATTTCGTACAATGTAAAAACCCTGTGTTTTGATTTGATTTTGATTTTTTTACGTGATGGTACCTCACCAAAGCTTTTGCTATGTATACCACCTGCAAAGGTAAGGCCGTTGATTGGCAGGAATAGTAAAGCTCTACCGTTAGGTGTCGCATCATCATGAACATGTATTTGACCTCTGTTACATCTTGATGGAGCCTGTTGAACAGAGCAGTGCCCCTGCCTTCAGATGCAACACTGTGAAGGGTCTTCTTTTATCATTTCATCACTGAGGTTGTGGTATTCCGTGCCTGTCTGAGGTGCATAAATAGGAAGCTGAACCTTGGTTTGAATTTATGAACAATGAGTTCTCACTGCCTTCTACAAGGGGCTTCTTGGTGTGACCTGTGGGTGGGATAGGTCGACTATTTTCCAATTCTTTACAACCAGAGTAGAGGGCAGGTCATTGATCTGGCTGTAATGAAAATACTTGAGCACCATCATCACCCCCTCACTCAAGATGTTTTCACATATTACGGGGGGAGGGAAAAGTTTATGATCCCCGTATTACAGCAGGTAGAAGGAATGTATGAGGGAACACCTAAGCTCCAGCTGGTAAACCCAAAGAAATAATGTACCACTCAAATAGTGAAAGACGCAAGACCTTGTCTTTCAGAGGAACACACCAAGGACAGTGTTAAAGCCATATGAAGGCTTATTGCAGAAACAAAAACATTGTTTATCAGCCATCTTGAATATGAAGAGAAACGTAGCGAGAATGGAAGGTTTGACAGAATATACAAACTAGGGACGTACTAGCTCTGTTCTGAGTCTTAAAGGTCCATTGGAGGAGGCCAGCCTTCTGTGTGTCTTCCTGGACCCTGTTAGGCTATTGTTAGCCCGGTGCAGATGCTAACACCTCTTTAGGGCCACTTCTGTGGGTGATTCAACCAGGAGGCGACCCAGCTGTGAGAGGCATCACCCTACACAAATGCTGAGTCTAGGAAACAGCCTGAGAGGGACATATCAAAGCAGAGCCTTCCCGAGGTGTAGATTGAAAATGTAAGCGGCGATTCCTCCATAGGAGCGGAGGAGCGTCGCCTCCCCTCCCCACCCACTGTTGCAGAAAGAGTAAAAGATAAACCGGTAATAAATCATTTAAATACCATTTTATTTTTTACTTTCTGCCAAGTGGAGTGAGTGGGCATGGCCAGTGCGTCATTGCTGCTGATTGGCAATGAGGACTGGCCACTTCAGTTTGCAGTGCGTATGCAGGTTTGGCCAGCTTTCCTACTATGGCCTGCCTGGCATGCACAATTCAAATCTCTCCAACCCAGTTGTCTTACCTGGGATGGAAAGCAGACACAGGCTTCCAGAGGACTGCTGTGCACCCAGGAGGCGGTGTTTGCCTGACAACCAGCTTCCCAGAGGTGAATTGACATCACCTAGATTCGGACCTGGATGAAGAGGGGAGTCCCTACATGAAGCACCTGGAGCTGACTTGCCTGAAGAGAAAGGGAAGGAGTGTGGTAGCTTTGTAGGAAGCACTGACAACAATGGCAAGCAGAGCAGGTAAACCTGGGCGTGTGTCCGCCCACTCCTAGAGTCTCAAGGGAGAGTGACTGGCATGCTGTCAGATCGGAGTGTTGTTTTGCCTGAGTGCAGACTTTGGAACTGTAGCACTGACCTGAAGCGAGCCTGAAGTGCATGACTTCTGGCTCATTTCAGTGCCAGACCTGATGTGTGTACAAAGCGACTGAGAGTCAAGTGCTGAAGGAGTTGTACATGGTCCAGAGACATAGACAGGTCCAGAGACGTCAGTGGCAAACGAACCCCAACCCCCGCGGCTGAGGCCCAGTGACCCATTCTTAGCTCCCCGAATCGGTTCTGAATGGATATCTTAGAAAATTGTGCCTAAAAGCCCAGATCATGTGCAAGTCTCCAGCGTGCAGGAGGCCAGTTATACTTGTGCGTACACCTAATCTTGATAATAGGTAAGAACAAATTTCTTTAGATGAAGTAATGATGGACTAAAGGTACCAGACTCTACAGGGTTGCAACTCTCAACTAAAGTGTGACTCTCAACTGTAGTGTGCATGAAGAACCCACAGGATATTCTCCTTCCCATCTTAATTTATGAGTGGTCTTGATGGGCGATTTCTTTTTTTAGCATGTGAAAACTGGCTGTGTTATATACCCCGTTTAAGAAACACTCAGGGCAGCGGCAGCTACTCCGCTAACTCGGAGGAGCGTCACCCCACTGCTTCAAGAGCAGTGCAGAGATAAAACAAAATGATAATAACAGAACGTTATTATCATTATATTTTTTCCGTTGCTAAGTGCAGGGAGGGGCGCGGCTGGTCAGAGCAGGAGCAGGGGAAGGAGTGGTGAGCACATTCTAAGTGCGCATGACTGCTTAGCCGGCTGTCTTGGCCCATACATACAGATATGTGCACTTTGCATATTCCCCACCAGACTGTAATACACAGTCCGGTTGGGAACATGCAAGGCTCCCTGTCCCTGTCTGAGGGCTGATGTATGGCGCTCGGACCAATCACACAGCTGCATTACAGCGTTGTGATCGGCTTAGGGGAGCCCTGGTGCTTCCTGCGATAGAGGAGAGGTGCCAGCTGGCGACGCGACCAGCAGGTAATATTTTATTCTTTTTCTTTCTTTTTTATTTTCTACCCTCCCCCCGCCACCGTGCCCTCCCCCCGCCACAGTTCCCTCCTCCCGCCACTGTTCCCTCCACCATCACCATTCCCTACCAGCTGTCACTGTCTCAGGGGCCTGTTCAAATGTTATCACATTGATGGCAATTTTATATCTTTGTACACTGTGTAAAATGCTATTGCCCTGAATAACGAAGTGGACCAAGGCAAAAACATTGTGTCAGAGGTGCAATATAGAGTGAAGGAAGTGCTAGGCGCACTGGAGTATTTCTTAAATGCATATCTATGTGTCATGAAGTATACTACAATAAATATGGGTATATTGCTTTCAGTATTGTTAGAGCTCTGGGTAGTCCTGCTTTGGGCAGGGAGTGGAGAAACTACTACCCAAGATCATTTGGCCACGATACTGAGGGCTCTGTGTGTGGGTAAGCTTTAGTGGCAAAGGAGGGGCATCTGTTTCTTATTGGCCATCTTAATGGCTGTGATAACTTCCCCTTACTTGTTTAATCTTGATGTTAGTCAGCTAGACTATGTCATGATGTATAACCTGCTTATAAGTAAGTTGTTCAGTAGCGGATGGTAAGTTTTGGAGGGAGGGGGGCAGACAGGACACACACACATGCTCAACATAACACTCACAACCAGGCATTCACACGCGTGTGCACACACACACAAACACATTCATTCACAGCACTCTTTCCCAAACATTCATACATGCACGCACGCACGTACCAAACAATTTAAAAAGGAAATAAATCACACTTACCTTTAGCCAGCTCTGCGCTGCCTCGGTGGTTCAGAAGGTTTGGGACTGCTGCCTTCCCTCAATGGCTGACCTAAGGTCAGCCAATGAGGGAAGGCAGCAGTCCCAACGTCATCACAGAGTGGGATGGGGTCAGTGAAACTACTGACCCACCCCACTCTGTGATGAAGTGTCAGTGATTGACACTCGACCCTGGGCGCTTCAGGGCTTAAAACTGAAGCGCCCAGATGCGAGGCAATTGGTGACCCTACCCCTCGTCACTGAGGGGAGGGCCTCAGCAACCTTTGCTGAGCTGAGAACGTCATGCCCAATGGAGCTCTGACTTTCTCAGCCTAGCAAAGTTCAGTTCAGGCAGCCAGGAGCCAGCGCTAAATGCGCATGTCTGTCTCCTGGCTGCTTAAACTGAAAGTGAACAGTGTCTGGCAGGCTGATTTTTGTTCAGCCTGACAGACACTGTTCCTACGGAGAAAAAGATGGTGGGGGGTGGCCCTTCCGCCCAAATGGACCAGCCGTGCCTGAAGTTGTTTGACCCCTATTATATGGAGCTCCTCATTGCAAAAACAGAACAAGCATTTGCAATGCAATAGGTCTCGCATTTGTGAAAACTAGAGCCCTTGATGTTGATAATGACAAATGTTTTGAGTGATGATATTTGCACAGCGCTATTTCCATTTGTATGACCTTGCGGCGCTGGAGAACCACAAAATAGGAAATAGGTCATGAGGAAGGGCAGACAAGACTAATATACTGGTTGGAAAAAAAAAGAGAGCCGCTGCACACATTTAGAAAGTAAAAAAAGGAACACCACTGATAAATCTATTGCTTACTCCAATAAAGAGCAGCAAGCATAACACACAAAATGTCACCGATGCACTCTACGTTAACTGCAGAGCCTTTACAATGGACACATTAAAATATTCACTGTGCATTCCAGAGTGCAGTGCTTATATATAGGCACACCAATATAACAATATAATCCACTGTGCTCACATAGACAAGGCAATCCTCAATTCAGTATATTAGAGGCAACAATCACTTTGCAGGATTGAAGTGATATCTTCAAAGATATCGATTGCACCCCGTGTTTTGTGGCCGGCTGTGCCGAAACTGAGTAGGTTTAGACGATGTTGTTTAAAATAAATGTGGCCCAATGATATTGGTTATATGGAACATGTATACACATGTTGTGGTACTGGGAGGACCCTGGTTTTATGCTTACTACCCTTTTAAAAACTGGCGGCTGCGAGATATCAGCACCTGCATACCACTGAGCAGGTGACAAGTGTCTGAGGGGGAAAATAGATGCCACATAACAGAATAAACGGGAAACAGCAGTCACCTGAGTGGTGACAAACCAGGGACCCATTCGCCTTCTAGGCCTGTGTACTCACTGAAGCACTGTTGTGCACTTGGTCAGTGTGGTGTGAACACATATACATTTACAACACCCACTGCTTGTTTATTCCCCGAGGGTCCTTGTGTTGCACAGATTACATTCACAATGATTGTGACTTACGGGAGATTCGCGTCTGAGGCTACCTAACCAGCTTCTGAACATGTAAATAAATACCTGTATGAGAGCGCTGAAAGTCCCCTTCCATCCCGGCGCCTTCAAAGGCCTCTGCCCGACACAAGGAGCAGCAGGCGAGGCCAATGTTTTGTTTTTTAGATCAATTTCACAGGGTAACAAATTAAGGAGAGGAAAGAGGGGGTAAGACCATTGGTTGAAGTAATGGTTTTCAACAAGTGAGGAGGAGCGAGACAGAGACAAAGAGGGAATAAGAGAGGGGAAGGGGCAGCGGCAGAGCGGGAGAAGTGAATTCTGTTGTTTAAAGAAAGGTAATAAAACGAAATTAGCGATTCACTGGTAAACTCTGTAAAGTGACGCTAAAAATGTGTTTGGTTATGAATAAAACCAATCTGGCCACTTTTCATACTTTGGATCCTTTTAGGTCTCGCCTAGCGTTGCAGCGCATGCGCTGCTCGCTCGGCGAGACCTAAAGTGAGAGAGGAGATTTGAGAAAGCGACTTGAAGCCCCGCCCATCATTTTCATTGGGTCGCGTCAGCGTTTATGCTAAACGCTGGCTTCCCATTGAAAATGATGCTTTTTGGCCACTGCCCTTTCTCCCTTTCGTCTGGCCCATCTGGACTGGCTCGTCTGCTTCACGGCTGTTGTGAAGCACTTTCTTATCTTTAGGGGGGGCCATCTGTTTCTAGTTAGCATGGCCTTAGTGTGGCCATGATAATTAGAAAGAGATGGGCCCCCCCCCTAAAGATAAGAAAGTCTGCAGGCACTACCCTGCACACTCAGGTCTCCTCGCTTCAGCGTCCCCCCCCCCTCGGAGCACACGTCCGCTCAGGGAGCCCCTCCTCGCTTTAGCCCCCCCCCCCGCAGCACACGTAACTTGTTCATCTAGATAACTGGTGGACCCTTCCTTGTCCTCTTTTTATCTGCACTCCGTACTTTCTCTAAATTTTATACTTTTTGTTTCTGTGCGTTTATTTTACTTTTATCTCCTCCTCTTTCAATATTTGGTCTGCTCCAGTCTCTTCTCTTTTTCTTCTCTCCGATTACACTACGGATTCTCCCCCCTCCTCCCCTTTTCTTTACTTTCTGTGTAATGCTCAATGTTTGCTCCTTCGCACCCCCTGGAGTTCTCTAGAAAGGATTTGGAAGTCTGGGCATTTCAAGCAGCATATTCAAAGCTACCATAAAAGGCTGAAAATTTAAATTGTATTTCTGCACAAAAATGCCTTCTTCAGGTGAAGTGGCATCTTCTGTGCATAGTGCATATGGTGGTGTAGGGCACTGTCTACTTAATTGAGCCTTCAGTCACTCCAACAGCGCAACATAGCGGGTCTAAGCCCGTGTTTAAGCACTCCCACTGCTGCAGATATGGTCTCCTGAAACAACGTGAGAATAACTTCTATTCCCAGGTTCACACGGTGTGGCTAACGAAGGGAAGCGGAGAGCCACAGCCTTAGCCACCAGACCGCATCTTAATTCCGTGTTTGTGAGGTCTGTAGCGCCGCGCGGCAGACGCTACAGGAAACTATAACAAGTAATTGAACCCACCAGTCACCTTGAAGATTAGACTGTGTTGAGTCGTGAAGTAGACGCTTTTAAACGCTCACCAAATTAGGTCTGTAGTTTCTAAGGCAAGCGTTGTACTAGAGCGCCAACCAGTGGCAGTGCCCAAAAATATTCTTTAGGTGTCTGGGGACCGGTACTGGCCGGCAACTTTATTTTTGGCCTGCAAATATGAATAAAAACAATTATATAGTTCCTTCCAGTATGGAGGGCCTGGCTCCAGTCCTGTTCTTTCAGCCAACAACCTAAGGCATTCTGGGAGTGGTAGTCTTGATTCGCTTCCATTAAACAACCGGACGAGGTTGAGATAGTTTGGAAAATGAAAGTCCGGCCTGGAAATCAGGTGTCCCAGCAGGCAGATAACAGTCCAAAGAGCCCACTCTGAACGTGATCCCACTCACTGGCTGAAGAAACAATAGAACGCCTTGTCACTATTCAGACTTTAGGCACTATTTCAGGGTTTACTCCCAGTATGTGAAGTCTCGCCTGGGTTCCTCGCGTGTCTGTCTCTGACGGTATTTCATCTATAATCCCCCCTCCCCAAACAGCCCCAGGCCCACCCCTGCCAGAGCCCATGCCAACTGCAACCTGAAGTAACCCTGCTTAGTCATGGTTTCAGATGACGTGCTGATGCAGGCCCGGGCACCGTGCCAGCCCCCCCTTGCCACCTCCCATTGTGCACATTGCACACAAGACGTGTCCGCATTCTTGTGCAGGCTGCTTGTTGGAAGCAGTCTCCCTGCAATCACCCACCCAACCTCCCTCCCGCAGAGAGGAGGAGCACCCAAACAAAGCCCTCCTTGTTCCTGGGTCTCACGTGCAGGGCAGGCCTCATCCCACCCATTGGGAAGCGCTGCCACCTGAGCAGAAGACAACACGGGCCTCGCCAGACTCACCAGAAGACACAGTGTCTAACAGGAGGAGGTACCCCCCTACCCTTTAATGCAACCGTCCACGTGCGGGTATTAACTCCCCAAACAACGCTCGTGCCCTGCAGGGGCGTGCACCCTATTACACACCACGCATGCTCATCAAAGCGCATTAACGATAGCTCAGCGAGTTAATGCAGCTGCGGCAGATTAGTACGCTGATGGACGCGTTTTTAAATATACTTAAGAATGAAGCTTTTCTTGCAGAAGTGCTGTGTGTACTATCAAGGCTCGGAGGTAGTTCACCGGTGACTGAATGGTTGTATACTGGCAATACATAGATAGTACTTTACACATAGCAGAGCGCTGCATACATTTACCTTACATGTATTTTACATGCAAGCCTGATGGAGATACCCTTTTGCCCAGGGTCACACAATTACTGCTGAAGTACAAATTTTTAGGTTCATTAATTCGCCACCTGACACCATATTCTCCCTGAACCTTCATCAGAGCAAGGTTTTAAAGCAGCCGAGGGTACGTCACTGTCCAGTGCGTGCAGTGAGTAGATATATTTCTGCCCCCCTCGCCCAATTTCTTAAACTCCAGCAGGGAACTGCATGAACCTTGTATGATAAATAGCTCCTTATCTGATAACAAGAACATGGTTGGTAAAGCTGGTTGTGTGGCTCTCCGAGTTGAACTGCCACTGCAGAACTATATGGTGACTTGACCTAGAGTTCAAATCAATTTCAATGCACCTAATTTTGTCAACATTAGAAGAATGAAATCCAAAGAAGAGCCGAGCTGGGTAGGAAACAAGCAGTGATCACTGTATCTCACTTTATGTGGCCTTTCTTAAAATAAAATCATACTTCTTTGTGTAATCTTTATCAAGCTACGGCCTCTATTAAAAAAGGTACCACCTTGTATTATATATCATGCAAGTAGTGTACACAGGTTGTTTTATTACTTGGTTATCGCCGTTCACTGTGTAAACATTTTATCACAGACAACCATATAATTGTTTGATCTTCATTTCAGCCTTCTACAAAAGTTTTTAATCCAACTATCCTTAAGTCTGTCACTTAGAACTCTGTATCTTAATTGTAAGTTAATCATTTCAATTTGTTTTTATACGGCATATACTACCACTGAGGAGGATCATGAGAAACATGCTACTCCAGAACCCAATATTAGAGTTAAAGTTAAATAGTTAGTAGATTAGTAATATGTGCTTTCTTCCTTACTCTGGATACATTGTGGTAAGGTTGTTACGTTGTTGAGTTATCATGCATTTAGTAGAGCTTTTAGTAGGGGAAGATTGATGGAATTGGATTAGAAAAGGTAAGTTGTATGTTGTCATTGGAAATAGTGGACAGGTGTGCATGCAGTACCAGCGATGCCCAGCAGGGGTGGCGACCTGTTTAAATGGAGCCGTAGTACTAATTCTACAGCGTCAGCACCTCCTCCCCCCAGAAGACAAATATGTGCCTTAATGAGTCAGCACCGGCACTCCACAGGAGTCTTGTTGTACTCATGATGCGACAGTGCAAGCATCTCCACTCCCCTTTCCTGTCTCTCGCCTAGCTCCCCTTTCCTTTCTCTACTCATGCTCCCTCTCGCTCCCCCTTTTTTCTCTCCTCTCCTCTCTCCTTTGCTTCTCTCTTGATCTCTCTCCCTCTGCACCTTTCCCTTCTCTCTTCACCCATTTTCTCCCCTCTCCTCTCACTCTCCCCATCCGTTCGCTCTCTCTCTTTTCCACTCCTGTCTTTGTCCCCCTGTCTTTCCTTCCCACCCCCTCCTCTCCTCTCTTCCCGTTCCTTTTCTTTATTCATCTCTCTGGATACACAGCTGCTGCTGCATTCCTATGCAAACATGCTCTGCTACGGTGTCTTTGAGAATGTGGGTGAAGGGCTGGCATGTGGCGGGCGTCTCTTTTACACACCCGTCCATCCTCTCCTTCATGGGCGATCTGAAAAGCCTGATGCTTGGGCGCACACAAAGCCTGATCCAGCCCAATGTTATTCACCCTTTCGCCCTCCTCCTTTAGTCATGTAGCAAGAGGGCCATGGGCCCTAATTCAAGGGGTAAATACTTCACCCCGGGTTGGGTAGTAATGATTGGGGCTTAATGGGCTTCTTACACCCTTTCACCCTGCTGCACCAAGGATGCTCCATCCCTGCCATTGGTGTCTCTATGTATTAGTGTGTCTTTCTCACGGGGTGCGTGTGTTTCTCAGCGTGTGCAGGCATGTGTGCCCGTTTGTTGTGCGGTTTCTATGTATGTCTGTATGCGGGGGTCAACAGGGGGTAAAAGACATTGTCATTTACAACGCCATTACTTGATTAATGCTTCACGAAGAGAAAAAAAAACATAACATTTTCAATACCAACAGCTCAAAACAATGTCATTGCGAGACCTATTGCATTGTAAATGCTTGTTTTTTTTGTCTCCGTTCCGAGGCTGCACTTTGGAATTGAAAAATGTTAGAAGAAGACGATATTTGCAGCCAAAGTGTTTCTTTCTGTTTTGGACCTATTTCGCAGAGGAACAGATCTAGGAAAGTGAGAGTAAGAGCCGTTTGGTGAAGTCATGGCTTTTAACAAGTGAGCCAATGCTGCCCGAAGTCCTTGCTGGGAAATGTTATCGCAGCAAGCTGCTACTTAAGAACTGGAGTACTGGTGCTCACATAAAGCACTCCGGTACTTTCTGGTCGGGTTCATGCTACAACTTCAAAACAAGCGGTTGCGGAAGAGATTGTCCTGCCTGCAACAGCAGGTAGGAGAAAGTCCTTTAAGAAAATAGTGCCCAGTAGCAGGGGCAGTTCTCATGGGAGGTTACAACAGGAGAAAAGGAGGGACTACTAAGCCTATTCACGAAGGACAGTAACCGGAGCCAATTGAAAAGAAGGGCGGAATATGGGCGGGGCTTAAAGTCAATACCTGAATACAGCATGTCTCGAAGAGACGGCGCAAGTGGCGCCTAGGTGAGAACTAAAAAGTCATAGATGCACTAATGTACCTCCTTGTACAATTCATAACCGACAGAAGTTTAAAGGTTGGCTGTAAAGGCTGGAAATCACAACCATATGTCTTGGAGGTGTGCGAGGAAAGACTAAACTTAACTCAGCCCCCCTTATCACCTTGTTAAATCCTTCTAAGGCTCTAATACAAAAAGAAATGTAATTTGGGCAATGCTAGTGGGTTTGGAGATGAAAATGTGTTTTAAGTAGGTGATGACTACAAGACCTATATGACATGCTCACTGGTGCCCCACAAAACAAAAACCGGTATAGTGGGAGTAGGGAAAGTCAGCAAAGATGAAAAAGTTTTACAGTCCCTGTGGGAATATGGATCACACAGTGTTTAGTGTGAACGAGAGAGGCACACTGGAGGTAAAACTGAACTGGTGATTAGGGAGAGAGATGCCTGATGATCCAGTGATCTGGGACCCACAGGCCAGACTGCAGCATCCAGCATGAGAAGGTGATTTGGGAAGTGAAAAACATGGGAAGGCTCAAAAGGCTGTTTGGGCTCCCTCTTCGAGTACCTCTGTCTACCCCAGAGGGTTGGGAGTGTGCAACACCCCAAGCATGAGGTGACTTGTCTGTGGGAGCTGTTACTTGGTACTAAATGCTGGTCTAAAGACCTAGGAGGAAGAGATGAAAAGATAGCCCCAGCCCTGTGGGTACTTTCACCAAGACTCTGCTAGAGAGTGCTTAGAGAAAAAGTGGAGCATAGAGTCCTTGCAGTGGTACTGAAATACCTTCTGCATTTAGAAACCAAGCACATGCAGTCGAGGTGGGTCATTGATCTGCGACCTGCTAACGTACATTAGGCATACAGAGAGTCTATTTTGTGCCTTGGATTTTCTTATGTAGTTCTTTTTTTTTTAATGCAAAGAATCCCTGTCCACTAGCTTCGTATTAAGCAGAGTTCACCCCCATGTGACACATCTATTAACCCTATGTGCTTCAGCCGTCCCACCCCTCTTTTTTGCACTGGTTTCTACCTAGTCTAACTTTTTGGTGCGATTGGTGAGTTCAAAAGAGTCAGATGAAGGGTCTTTGGAATCTGTGAAATTCAGAATCCAGTCCTCTGGCTCAGAAGCTGCAGCCAGTTCCAACTAACATCTTGAAACAGATAGGGCATCTGATCCTTCATTCAGTTATTGTTGAGATATCCCGGACCTCTCATTGTGATCTTGACTCCCTGGTGAATCCAACTTGGATGCAGATGAAGGCCCTATCCTGTTTCCTCTTGGCAATGCCTGCCTGGGGGTCTTTCTGGGGATGTCCCTACGTTGTCTCTAAACCATTACTCGCTGGAGCTATACACTCTAATGATGTTGCAACATTTCTAGATTGAGAGGAGCAGAAATTCTTTACAAACTGTTTTCTAGATCTACACCAGCATAGCGTTGATGCCATCTTGGTCTGGTGTCTGCTGTGAAATAAGTTGCTAGACTTCCTAAGTAACTTCTCGTGAATTTCCAGATGATGTCAGCAATGAAAGATAGACTGCTCATTTGTTCCAAATGTTTACCATAGACAATGTTAATACAGTGGATGATAAATTAAAATCGATACAAATGTACACAGGCAAGTTTCGGTGGATCTTTCCTACCTCTCATGTCCTGGCAAAGGCACCTGATATATTTTATGATGTGAAGGATGTTTTGGTTGCAACCATGGACCAACAACTGGCTGAGTGCAAAATGGTAGCATTAGTAGCAGATTGCTTTCCTATACTGTGCTTGAAATCATTGACCTTCATGTAGTGACTTGGAAGACCACTTTTTTGGCTGCTAGTAGTGACCGTGCTTTGCAAGCTGTGATCAAGAAATCTTTAAAGAGTGTTCCGCACGGTTCAGGTTGATCTGAAGATTCTTGTTTCTTTCTTATCCAAAGTCCTCTCTATTTATCACCTGAATTAATCATACTTTATTCTCGTATGCCTCATCTGAGGTAAATAGGACATTACATCACCATGATACCCATTGATCTTTCAAATTGTATCTGGATCTCAGTGAGACCATTTGTTCATCTAAGAGTCTGTCACTTATGGTGGAGTCACAATATAAGAGATTTTGAAATACTGTATAATGACTAGATTCTCTCCCCCTGACTGTGGCATGAACATGCTCCCTGATTGTACCAATGAACATACAATGAAGCTGCAACGAGTTCTCTTGAGTTTCATGGACGTGAACTCCATGGATACTATTTATAGTGTTAACGACCAGTTGTGTCGACTACTCCACATGATTTTTGGGAAAATTATGTGTTGTATATTAACTCTAATTAGATGCTCAATTTGGCCATGCTCTTCTAAGCAACATTTTTAGGTGATGTTAGTATTCTTTGACTGGTTTGGCCTTATAAGAGCCAGCTATCTTTGTAAAATTGTGTCCTCCTCTGTTCAGAAACCTTTGCAATTGTATTGCATAATATATTCTTACTTCGTGAAAAACAAACATTTACGTTCAATTTATGTTTTAACCTCAACAGTACATGGTCAATGTTTACAATTTGTCTCCTGGCGTCCAGAGACTTTAAAACATCATTGGAGTAGTTCTTATGTTTTCCAGTATCTGGCCAATTACTTTGCATTGACCACAGTGAGACCTATAAATAGCCACTAATTATCTTCCAGTTCTTTCTCATCATAGTCACTTATTCAGAATCACATAGAGAGTATATGTAGTATTTTGTCTCCCTAAATTCCCACATATTGTTAATTAGTTATGCTTCGTAGCATTTCATATTCTACAAATTGAAAAGGGGGAAATATATTTAGGCCTCATTAGTGTAAGACTGGGTGCCTTAAATAATGGTAAAGTATCCCAATCACATTTTTCCTATGCTTCGTATCTCAAACATAGTGCTTCATCGTTATTGGAATGTCCTGCAGCAAGTTAGCCACTGCTAAAGATAGCCGCTGTATTTATATCAGCATTCAGAGATGGCTGCTGCCTCACGGCAGGTCTCTTTCATCTTCATGCTACGAGTGTCTAACGTACTCTACGTATTCCCAGTTAGGCCATCTATCTATAACAAACCTAACTGCTAGTTCTAGTGTGTAAGTTTTTAACCTAAAGCTAGACAGCTCTAAAACCTCATTTGACTTTCACAGTTCTAAAGCTATAATATCCCGTTTTGTAGACAGAGCTCAAATCAATATTTGTAGCACTTTTGTAGACCTTCAAGTCGGTTTCTTTTATATGAACACAGAATGCCACCTCATCAGGAGACTTCCGGTTAATTTTGGGGTTGTACTACAGTTATAGTGTAGATGTAATATGGCTGCAGTCAACACACCTATCAGGCAGTTCATTAGGCAAACTAATACAATGGACACTACGACAAAACAGGCAGTCCGTTATGCAGAAATAAAGCAATGCGTTATTCAATCATCGGATATTCCGCTACGCAGAAGTAATGCAATATGTAAGTTACTCCGGCACCGTTCACGATGCCTCCGGGGGTCTCTCCGCCACTCGTGCTGGCTTGCGGTTAGTCTCCAGCCACAGTTGCCCCCCCCCCCCACACGGGTAAGATAGAACACAGTAACTGCCGCTTCACACTCAGGCCCCAGTGCTGCCACTCCCTTGGCACACGGGCCTCAATCCGAGCCGAAGCAGAGGCTTGCACTGCAGATCAGAGAGAGAGGCCGAGCGCGTTTCCCTCCGAGCCCGCGCACCGCCCCAAGAGTCAACACACGTTACCTGGGGGGGCGCGAACCCACTCTCCTTTCCTCGTCCAGCGACTTGGGCCTCCGATGCAATCTCTGACTTTCCGGGCAATGGGAAGATCCCAGGCTGCACACTACACCCGCACTCAGAGTCATTAAGAATCACGGGAACTCCGGGTACACGTTAACCAGACAACTCCTCACGAGGGTCACAGGCGACACACTACACATGCACGCAGCGTCGCTGAGACACACTTGATCTTTTTGTGCCTACGATCACAGGGCACAACTTGCACAGGTCTCAGGTAGTAGAAAACACATGCACTCCGCGTTGCTGAGACACACTTTATCCTCCGGCACCCCCGATCACAGGGCACCTCTTGCACAGGTCTCAGGCAGTAGAACGTACACTCACACAGCATCGCTTGAGACACACTTTATCTCCCGGTGCCCCCAATCACAGGGCACCTCCTGCGAGGGTCTCAGGCTGCGAACAGCACACACACACATCGTCGCTGAGGCACACTCGCTCTTCTGGTGTGCACGATCAATGGCCAATCCACACGAAAGTCTCAGGCTGCCCCCAAGCACACACACACAGCATCGCTGAGACTTACTTGGCTCCTCGATACACACGTTCACAGGACGAAACGCTCGAAGGACTCAGGCTAGACAGAGCACACGCACACCTCGTCTCTGAGTCTCGTTTGGAACTCCAGGTGCCCAAGATCATAGGGCACAACTTGCAAAGGTCTCAGGCTAGACAGAGCACATGCACCCACAGCGTATCTGAGAGTCTTCTCTGGACTTTTGTGTTCCTGTGTTTCCATACAGGGAGCCAACTCACCTCGGGGCCTTGGGGATAGATACTTCAGCACATAGCAAAGTCCTTCAAGCAGGGGGACACAGCAAAGTCCCTACAGCCTTTCCCTGGTTAAAACAGCAAACTGCAGGCCAGCCCCAGATCACACAGCAAGAGCAGTCCTATCCAGTAGTCTATTTAGTTGTTACTTCCTTGGCACTGTTCCTCTTGATCCACGAAGTAGCTCCAGTCTTGTTCACACTTGATCAAGCCATTCTCCAAAGTTCAGGGGCTTCAGCTCACATAGTTATACCCCACAATGTCTTTGAAGTCTTTGTGTTACAGGGGGCACTGACCCCTGCTCAAACCAGTTCTGGGTGCCTCCTTACCAGTGATACCTTCTCCCTTTGATTAGTGAGGGTCTGGATTCTCAATCACTCAACAGGAAATGGGACAATTGTTTTATAGTTCCAGCCCAGGCCACTCCACCTCTAGGCATACTCCTCCTCCTACACACCAGATGCAGGTCAGCCTGTGCTGTCTCACCTCCTCCCCTGGGTCAAGACATTCCCCAGATCCTATCGCTTTCAAATCCAGCCAGTCAATCCACAACCAGGCAGAGACACACAGAAATGTTTAAATCACAAAAACCCAGCCACTTCTAAAAGAGTGGCTAACAAACACACAATGCAAAAACCATCTTAATAAAAAGATGTGTTATTGCAGGGTGAGTTCAGGCATACCAAACTTCACCTTTCCATCTTAAGCCCTCGGGGAGATAGGCTGGAAAACATATTACACAGCTTTCCCTTTCTATTCTAATAGGCAAGATGGCCTTTCAGCAGTGAAAATGAAATGGAGATTATTTCACTGCCAGGACATGGCACACATCGTGGTACATTTCCCACCTTTCACATGTACTGCACCCTGTCCAGGGGGTACCCTAGACCTACCATAGGGGTGCCTGATGTGTATGGAAAGGGAAGGGCAGGGTCTGGTAAGTGCGTGCACTTACCAGAACAACATGCCAGTTTAGGAAACTGCGCACAGGCCCTGCCATGGCAGGCCTGGGTTCCCCTTCCAAGGCAACTTGAGTGGGTGGCAAAATAAGTGCTGCAGGCCCACCAGCAGCATTTGTATTACTAGCCCTGGCACACATAGTGCACTTCACTAGGGACTTTACTAGTAAAGCAAACGTACCAATAATGGACAACAAATCACCATTACACTTTACACAGGGAACACTTGCACTTTGACACTGTTTAGCAGTGGCAAAGTGTCCAGAGCATCTAAGTTGGCAACACATGTCAGAAAAAAGGTCTAGGGGGAAAAGCAAAAAGTTTAGGTAACTTTAGCCAAAAAGGGCCAAGTCCCACAGTGATGGTAATATCTAACTTTTAAACTTAAAGCACAGCCTCAAAGGGGACACAACACAAGTGTCTCTGGTTCGCACCTACATAGTGCTTCAGTTCTTTCATTTCAACAACTACTGTCAAATACACTCTCAGGCTGTTATGCCTACGATGACAACCCCTAAGTGACCGACTTAACTGACCATCTGAATGTTTGGGGACACATTCTTCCATACTGTTTTTTTCTCTATAATTTTACCAAAATTCACTATGTATGCTATTTCAAACTCATTCTTATTTTCATGCCTTGATTTCTAAATATTTTTGAGGGGAATTTGAATACCATGCCCAAGTTTCGATTCCTCATACTAATGTAAATATTATCATTATCTCACAGTGAGGTCACCATTCAGCTATTTTGACTGCATTTCCACAATCTGATTTTTAGCTCTGTCATTTCAGGCGTGACGGTGTAATTTGGATCTTGTATCATAATATTAGTGTACTGAAGACTGCTATTTATATACATACACTGCTAAGTTAGCACAACCGCGTTACATGTTGGAAAGCCATCTTGACACTTTTGCTGCTTTTGCACACGACACTGTTGTTTCATGTTATTAATTGAGAAATGCTTGCTCGCCTTTGCTTCACATGAGAACTGTCTGTTGTTCACATCCCTAACAGTGAGCAGCGACCTTGGTCTGAACATTGTGTAAAGAAACAGTCTGGGTCGCTAGACGGTGCATGTTGTTGGGTTCAGGTTGATCGGCCCACTATTTAGCCATAACACTCACGCAGCTGCAAATACCTGAAAGTCGAGTGCTTTTAATATTGCAGGCTGCATGCTTTTAGACACATTCAGAAGAAGAGCTTTCCCAGGAGCAGAGTCTAGCTGATCCTGTGATGTGATTCCACTAAGCTGATCTTTACGGTATGGGGTTCCCCATTCAAGCCTAGAGACCTTTTATTAGTCTAATAATAATAATATTAGTTTACTAGCGAAAGGAAGGTGGCTGTCATCCACTGTCATTTTATTATGATTACTCCTTTCATTATCTATGGTATTGTAACTATGCTGATGGTTTTGATCTTAATCATTTGTCTGCTTATGTTAGCCAAAGTACTGCATCTTAGGACACGAGGTTTATAAAATAAACTCTTTGAACTTTACCGTGTCTCTGTTTATTCTGTTGTGGACTGATATGAGAATAATTACGAACAGGTATTTCTGATTCCCGTTAAGCACAAACGTAAGTAGGAAGGGGTTCCAAACTTACAGGGGGGCTGAGAGGAACTAAAGGGAGGAGTACACCCTCCCAGGTTTTACACTATTATACCAGAAGTACTCCCCATTAGCAACTCAAAATGAGATTGCGAGTTGTATTTGAACAGACCTAGAGTTCCCAGATATTGAGGTCCCTAAATGAAGTCAGGACAGAACACCACTATTAAGTGGGGAAGGAGGCAACTCCTTTTGTTTTATATTCCCTCACACACCCTAGTGGTGTCATGCTTCATCATTGGGACACCTCGACGCCTACAAGTCGAGGTGGGCTCGACCATACTTTAGGGAGCTCTTAAGAAGATGTTTTTGGCCAGGGGGATAAAGATTAAAAGCCCACAGCAGTTCCCTGTATCCCTTTTATTCTTGGAACTGCCAGGGGTGATAATAAAATAAAGTTTAAGGGTCAGTGGGGATATTATGGTCCTAAGACCCTATAGCCAACATGTTTCAGTCCTGTTTAGCCCCATGAAGGGTGCTGGACTTTCTTCAGGGTGGAAAATAATGCCCCCTGGAATGGGTAGGGCAGAAGATTTCCCTGCACTACTGGGGATAAGGGCAACTAACGCTCCTTATCAATTCACGTAGACTGATTAGCCTTATATATCACTCCATCTAAGTAGAGAAACAAGGAGACAAGAAAGAAAAAGAGACCACATATTTTTATATATGGAGATCCAGGAGTGTTCATATCTACAGGCGTGCGTCTCAACTCATTAATGGTGAAATCAACAGACACATCCGGGTGGCGGGTGAAAAAACACTCTGAGTTTCTCACACGCTCCTATCTGTGTATTGCCCGGCTTTGTGGCAGCATTGCGCCGCATCCTATCACCTTTTACTCTTAGGTGTAAGTCTATGCATATTGGTCTAACACCCGTGTAATTCCCTCATGGTAAAACACTATAAAAATGATAATAATCGCCGTGGTTTTTATACACATATACATATAATATGATCGCGTGATTGCATGCTCCCCTTTCACGCTCATGCATACATCTATATATTTGTCTCATACACTCATTCTTACCCCGTTTTGAGAGAGGTATCGACTCCAAGTGGAAAACTACCATCTATGGGGTAGCCCTGTAGTCAAACACTTCATGTTCGTAAGCGTATATTTCATCACCCCCGTGAGATTTGAGTATCCCCAGTTGTTGTTCCATAGTCATGGAGGGGGCCAATAAAGTAAAAAACATACATATAGAGAGACACATACAAAGACATAAACACAGAACAATGTCCGTGAGAGTTATGTTTGATGCAGGATCCCACACGGGGACCCGCTTTTTCCTCATACCTTATGGTTGTAGTCACTTATCAGCATTACTCACGCCATCAAGGGTCCTGCCCCTCGTATCAACCTGTTCGGAGGTGGTTCCACTGCTTGGGGTGCTGTTTCGTTTCCTTGTGACGTTATAAGCACACCGTTTGCAATTGGATATCGACCCGCCTACTTTCGCATCCTGTATCCGGCTTGGACAGTGGACACTCGGAATCATGGGAGTTGTAGTATTTGTCTGAATGCGCGTCTAGTTCCGTTTTTTTTTTTTACATTTTTTTTTAATAAAAACTAAGCTTTATCAATATAAAGAACAGACATTTACCTAATCCATATTATGGGCTAAAAATATATATATCTCTCTCGCCGGTCTGTCAGTAATGATCAATGCGATACCGGCACAGGCAGGAGGGGTTTTTTCTAAGCATGGTTGAGCAGTGTTGGGATGACAGGTGTAACATCAGGCTGTCAGTATTGTTCTATGACCGGCAGTCGGTCTGGATGTCAAGTATGTGTAGTCTCTGATATGTACTCAGCCACTGGGTATTTGGAAGCTGGTTGCTATCTTAAGTTAATACTTAACGATGTTACTTATGGGATATATCCATCGGAGAACTTGTTAGTTTAAGTTGTTAATAGGTTAGAAGCTAGTAGCTGTGTTAAGACAATAATTTAAGAGACATTGCCTACAAGATAAAACTTTCAGAAACCTTTCTTGTCTTAGGTGTTTTTAGTTCAGGTGTGACCATATCTCTGAGACAATAATTATGGGGTCGGGATATTCCAGTCTTATTAATCTTAGTGAGGATTATCTCTGATTGAGTTGGTTCCATGGTATTGAATCGTTTAATCCTATAATATGGGTTTTGAGTCTATACACCCATCGTTGTTCGCGTTCCAATAGGATTCTGGACATATCGCCCTCCCCACTCACTTTCTCAATGATTGTCCACCACAAATCTGAATCTGTGTGTTTTTGCTCAATGTAGTGTGCTGTCAATTTAGTGGATGTGATAGCCCTTCTGATCGTGCTTCTATGCTCACATATACGCACTTTGACTTTCCTTCCTGTCATTCCTACATACATAAGTTGACAGGGACATTTGATGAGATAAATGACCTTATCTGTATTGCAATTTGTATGTGATCGCTGTTCCCACGCGTATCGCATTCCCAGGTCTATTTCCTTAGTCTGTTCTGTAAACGGACACACCACGCAAGACCCGCATGGGTAATGTCCGGTGACCACTGGTAAATTCCATAGTGTTGTTTGATTTCTTGATTTTTCCCTTTTGGAACCATTGTCTAAATACACAGATTGGTTTCTCCGTCCTCTGGTGACTCAAATCAAGTCCTACATACAAGACACTAAACACCTGTTTAACGTCCTTCGGGATGTTACATACGATCCAGTACACAATATTTTTGTGTGTCTGGATGTGGAAGCACTATACACTAGCATCCCACAGGACGAGAGCATCAGAGTGATTGAAACACTTCTACATCAAACAGAATGGACCGGGGACGCACCAATTAGTTGGATCATTACACTCATGAGCCTGGCATTGAAAGAGAACTTTTTCAGATTCGAGGACCAACTGTACCTGCAAACACACGGTACATCTATGGGGAGCACATTTGCTCCCAGCATAGCATGTCTTTATGTAGGACATCTAGAGGAAGAACATATATGGTCCACGAACCCTTATACCAATAACATCAAAGGGTGGTGGCGGTATATAGATGATATCCTGGTGATCTGGGAAGGTGACACAGGCACGCTGACCAACTTCCACACATGGGTCAACCAACTCAACCCACATTTGAAGTTCACCATGACATCTAAGCAGGAACAGATATCATTCTTGGATGTAAAATTGAGCGCAAAGAATGGGGGGATTACCAGTTCTTTGTTTTCCAAACCAACTGATAAAAACAGTTTACTTCACTTCAGCAGCGCACATCCCCGGGCGCTTAGGGAAAATCTCCTGATAGGCCAATTTTTACGTATTCGCAGGAACTGTGCTGATTTGGGAGAATACAAGATAGAAGCGGAGAATCTGGCCAGAAAGTTACGTGAAAGATCGTACCCAAAAAAGATTATTGAAACTGCAAAAAAACGATCTCGTAACACACCCAGAGAGGCCCTACTCGAAACACACCAAAAAGAAGAACCAGACGCTCTCATATGTGTTACCACTTTTAATGCATCATCAAACGTGATTAAGAAAATTATCAATAAAAAGTGGACAGTTCTTACTTCTAATCAACTCAAATTAGAAAAACCCATGTTCTCTTTTAAACGGAACAGAAGCCTGAGAGATTCCCTCATTCATACTGATTTCATGAAACCAAAAACACAATCAAGAAATCAAACAACACTATGGAATTTACCAGTGGTCACCGGACATTACCCATGCGGGTCTTGCGTGGTGTGTCCGTTTACAGAACAGACTAAGGAAATAGACCTGGGAATGCGATATGCGTGGGAACAGCGATCACATACAAATTGCAATACAGATAAGGTCATTTATCTCATCAAATGTCCCTGTCAACTTATGTATGTAGGAATGACAGGAAGGAAAGTCAAAGTGCGTATATGTGAGCATAGAAGCACGATCAGAAGGGCTATCAAATCCACTAAATTGACAGCACACTACATTGAGCAAAAACACACAGATTCAGATTTGTGGTGGACAATCATTGAGAAAGTGAGTGGGGAGGGCGATATGTCCAGAATCCTATTGGAACGCGAACAACGATGGGTGTATAGACTCAAAACCCATATTATAGGACTAAACGATTCAATACCATGGAACCAACTCAATCAGAGATAATCCTCACTAAGATTAATAAGACTGGAATATCCCGACACAATGAAACCAAAAGAAGGCGTACAGTCCGTTCAGAACAAAAAAGCAAGCCGATAGTTATTGTGAAGCGGTACATGAGATCCTGCGAATAGTTGAGACACCCCCCCGCAGGAGGTAGGAGTCCATCAGACCACCCTTATTGGCGGAGCATCGTCATCTGGAACTCCAAGGAATCACTGTCTGAGCCAGGGGTCGCAGATCACCAAGGACTCTGCCTGGTACGCAGGCTAGTGATACCCAGAAAGAACGTGAACTCCTGCCAGGGTGTATACCCAAATAGTCGAGGGCTCCAGTGATGTGCAGTGCTAAAGAGTGATGTGAGGTTAAAAATGAATACTTGATCAAAAATGTGTTTAATTTGCATCAACCAAGTTTCATGTCTAAAAGAACCTATAGTCTGATATGAATTTTACAGGCTAATTCTTGGTTCGTGTAAAAAGTGAGGTCGACATGTTTCAGCCGGAGCGGTCACTTGACCCGGCTTTCATCAGGACCGAAAAATTGAAAACAGCTACTGCCAAACTAATTATAAAGTGAAAAGGCTAAACCCATGCAAACCAATTGTGAATGTGGGGTACGATCGTGGCACTTGCCACCCTACCAGAAAAAACTCGTACTTGAGCGTAAGTACAATATCTTCATTCCTGAAAAAAGAATATACACATAAAACTCATGCACATCAGAACAAAACTACAGTTTGCCAGGCGGCAGAGCTAGATCAGCAATGCCTTCATTAACAACAAAACTCATAACGATGTTTGAAAATACAATTGTATGTAAAAAATGGAGAAACTCACCCAGCTTTATGTGGGAGTAAAGCCTCACCTCACCCGGCTGACTGTTCGGAGAAGGAGGCACCGCTCTGTTTAAATGTGGAGAAAGAAGCCAGACAGATTGCCAAGTGATACCTATCTGCTTAAGGCTCAACACACATATTTTAAACAAGTCAAAGAAAGAACCAACAATAATTAAAAAGTCCAAGACCTCATGACTCCCAAGATGTATTATGTATTCCTTTAGATGATGTCTTTTTACAAATCCTTATCAGTAATGTGATAAAAACCAGTAACAGGTAAAATCATGAATAGTAGTTATAAGTATGAATGGGGGATGCTGTAAGTAGGTGAAGGCTAACATAGTGGCTGAATGTGTCCAATTTGCTCCACCAACTAAGACTGGGATGAGAATTGTATCCAAAAAGAAGTATACGAGAACAATCAGCCCCCTACCTTACCTGTCCGTCGATACCTCTGACTGACTCACAAGCTGTCTGGGAGGTATCGGCAGGACGGGGAGGCTGCTATTTGAAGCGCTCGCGTGTGACGTGCTGATTTGTAATTGAAGTCAGCTGTGTATTTTCATTAGCAACAGCGGGCGTATGAACACAAGAACGCATGCGTCTGGATAAGACGCTTGCGAAGTGGCCAACGCGCATGTGTCAGCGCTGAACACTGTAATATAGTGTCATGTCTAGAAAAATCTTGATTACTTTGAAAGTAATAATGGAAAAGCAGGTCGCCACGTAATGAGACCGCAAGTGTGTAGATGTCCGGAGCATAATAATCATCGCTCCTTAAGTGAAATCCTCGTGCGTCTGTTGCGCACGCGCCAGTGAGTGAAGGTATCTGCCCACGCATGCGCGAAACGTCGCAAAAGTGCGATGAGAATCAAGGCATAAAGACAGAAGCAGGGACGAGGAACAGGATGTAGATGTCCACCTATACTGATGTGACATTGAGAAACATGTGTATGCTCCCTGCAGGGTACGTCATTATGTCAATGTAGACAAAGCTACTGAAACAAGTATCGTATAGAGGAAGAAGCAACCCTATCGATATAAAACCTACTAATCAATCCTGTTAGGAGGGGTATTCACTTAGACCCTCTCATGCCAGTTAGATACAGAACTGACATCCAGGTTATCATATCGGGGGTCAAGGAGGTGGTGGTACCCAATATGGTGGTTCAGACTGACCTGGATGTCAGTTCTGTATCTAACTGGCATGAGAGGGTCTAAGTGAATACCCCTCCTAACAGGATTGATTAGTAGGTTTTATATCGATAGGGTTGCTTCTTCCTCTATACGATACTTGTTTCAGTAGCTTTGTCTACATTGACATAATGACGTACCCTGCAGGGAGCATACACATGTTTCTCAATGTCACATCAGTATAGGTGGACATCTACATCCTGTTCCTCGTCCCTGCTTCTGTCTTTATGCCTTGATTCTCATCGCACTTTTGCGACGTTTCGCGCATGCGTGGGCAGATACCTTCACTCACTGGCGCGTGCGCAACAGACGCACGAGGATTTCACTTAAGGAGCGATGATTATTATGCTCCGGACATCTACACACTTGCGGTCTCATTACGTGGCGACCTGCTTTTCCATTATTACTTTCAAAGTAATCAAGATTTTTCTAGACATGACACTATATTACAGTGTTCAGCGCTGACACATGCGCGTTGGCCACTTCGCAAGCGTCTTATCCAGACGCATGCGTTCTTGTGTTCATACGCCCGCTGTTGCTAATGAAAATACACAGCTGACTTCAATTACAAATCAGCACGTCACACGCGAGCGCTTCAAATAGAAGCCTCCCCGTCCTGCCGATACCTCCCAGACAGCTTGTGAGTCAGTCAGAGGTATCGACGGACAGGTAAGGTAGGGGGCTGATTGTTCTCGTATACTTCTTTTTGGATACAATTCTCATCCCAGTCTTAGTTGGTGGAGCAAATTGGACACATTCAGCCACTATGTTAGCCTTCACCTACTTACAGCATCCCCCATTCATACTTATAACTACTATTCATGATTTTACCTGTTACTGGTTTTTATCACATTACTGATAAGGATTTGTAAAAAGACATCATCTAAAGGAATACATAATACATCTTGGGAGTCATGAGGTCTTGGACTTTTTAATTATTGTTGGTTCTTTCTTTGACTTGTTTAAAATATGTGTGTTGAGCCTTAAGCAGATAGGTATCACTTGGCAATCTGTCTGGCTTCTTTCTCCACATTTAAACAGAGCGGTGCCTCCTTCTCCGAGCAGTCAGCCGGGTGAGGTGAGGCTTTACTCCCACATAAAGCTGGGTGAGTTTCTCCATTTTTTACATACAATTGTATTTTCAAACATCGTTATGAGTTTTGTTGTTAATGAAGGCATTGCTGATCTAGCTCTGCCGCCTGGCAAACTGTAGTTTTGTTCTGATGTGCATGAGTTTTATGTGTATTTCTTTTTTTTCAGGAATGAAGATATTGTACTTACGCTCAAGTACGAGTTTTTTCTGGTAGGGTGGCAAGTGCCACGATCGTACCCCACATTCACAATTGGTTTGCATGGGTTTAGCCTTTTCACTTTATAATAGTAGTTTCAATTTAGTTTGGCAGTAGCTGTTTTCAATTTTTCGGTCCTGATGAAAGCCGGGTCAAATGACTGCTCCGGCTGAAACATGTCGACCTCACTTTTTACACGAACCAAGAATTAGCCTGTAAAATTCATATCAGACTATAGGTTCTTTTAGACATGAAACTTGGTTGATGCAAATTAAACACATTTTTGATCAAGTATTCATTTTTAACCTCACATCACTCTTTAGCACTGCACTTCACTGGAGCCCTCGACTATTTGGGTATACACCCTGGCAGGAGTTCACGTTCTTTCTGGGTATCACTAGCCTGCGTACCAGGCAGAGTCCTTGGTGATCTGCGACCCCTGGCTCAGACAGTGATTCCTTGGAGTTCCAGATGACGATGCTCCGCCAATAAGGGTGGTCTGATGGACTCCTACCTCCTGCGGGGGGGTGTCTCAACTATTCGCAGGATCTCATGTACCTCTTCACAATAACTATCGGCTTGCTTTTTTGTTCAGAACGGACTGTACGCCTTCTTTTGCTTTCATTGTGTCTATTTGGGATTGGAGGTGTTGCAGTCCTTAAACCAAGTCCCCTTTGTCGTTGACCCTCTTAAAAAATTGTTGTTTGGAATATCCCGACCCCATAATTATTGTCTCAGAGATATGGTCACACCTGAACTAAAAACACCTAAAGACAAGAAAGGTTTCTGAAAGTTTTATCTTGTAGGCAATGTCTCTTAAATTATTGTCTTAACACAGCTACTAGCTTCTAACCTATTAACAACTTAAACTAACAAGTTCTCCGATGGATATATCCCATAAGTAACATCGTTCAGTATTAACTTAAGATAGCAACCAGCTTCCAAATACCCAGTGGCTGAGTACATATCAGAGACTACACATACTTGACATCCAGACCGACTGCGGGTCATAGAACAATACTGACAGCCTGATGTTACACCTGTCATCCCAACACTGCTCAACCATGCTTAGAAAAAACCCCTCCTGCCTGTGCCGGTATCGCATTGATCATTACTGACAAACCGGCGAGAGAGATATATATATTTTTAGCCCATAATATGGATTAGGTAAATGTCTGTTCTTTATATTGATAAAGCTTAGTTTTTATTAAAAAAAAAGAATTTAAAAAAAAAAAAACGGAACTAGACGCGCATTCAGACAAATACTACAACTCCCATGATTCCGAGTGTCCACTGTCCAAGCCGGATACAGGATGCGGAAGTAGGCGGGTCGATATCCAATTGCAAACGGTGTGCTTATAACGTCACAAGGAAACGAAACAGCACCCCAAGCAGTGGAACCACCTCCGAACAGGTTGATACGAGGGGCAGGACCCTTGATGGCGTGAGTAATGCTGATAAGTGACTACAACCATAAGGTATGAGGAAAAAGCGGGTCCCCGTGTGGGATCCTGCATCAAACATAACTCTCACGGACATTGTTCTGTGTTTATGTCTTTGTATGTGTCTCTCTATATGTATGTTTTTTACTTTATTGGTCCCCTCCATGACTATGGAACAACAACTGGGTATACTCAAATCTCACGGGGGTGATGAAATATACGCTTACGAACATGAAGTGTTTGACTACAGGGCTACCCCATAGAAGGTAGTTTTCCACATGGAGTCGATACCCCTCTCAAAACGGGGTAAGAATGAGTGTATGAGAGAAATATATAGATGTATGCATGAGCGTGAAAGGTGAGCATGCAATCACGCGATCATATTATATGTATATGTGTATAAAAACCACGGCGATTATTATCATTTTTATAGTGTTTTACCACGAGGGAATTACACGGGTGTTAGAGCAATATGCATAGACTTACACCTAAGAGTAAAAGGTGATAGGATGCGGCGCAATGCCGCCACAAAGCCGGGCAATACACAGATAGGAGCGTTTGAGAAACTCAGAGTGTTTTTTCACCCGCCACCCGGATGTGTCTGTTGATTTCACCATTAATGAGTTGAGACGCACGCCTGTAGATATGAACACTCCTGGATCTCCATATATAAAAATATGTGGTCTCTTTTTCTTTCTTGTCTCCTTGTTTCTCTACTTAGATGGAGTGACATATAAGACTAATCAGTCTACGTGAGTTGATAAGGAGCGTTAGTTGCCCTTATCCCCAGTAGTGCAGGGAAATCTTCTGCCCTACCCATTCCAGGGGGCATTATTTTCCGCCCTGAAGAAAGTCCAGCACCCTTCATGGGGCTAAACAGGACTGAAACATGTTGGCTATAGGGTCTTAGGACCATAATATCCTCACTGACGCTTAAACTTTATTTTATTATCACCCCTGGCAGTTCCAATAATAATAGGGATACTGGGAACTGCTGTGGGCTTTTAATCTTTATCCCCCTGGCCAAAAACATCTTCTTAAGAGCTCCCTGAAATATGGTCGAGCCCACCTCGACTTGTAGGCGTCGAGGTGTCCCAATGATGAAGCATGACACCACTAGGGTGTGTGAGGGAATATAAAACAAAAGGAGTTGCCTCCTTCCCCACTTAATAGTGGTGTTCTGTCCTGACTTCATTTAGGGACCTCAATTTCTGATTCCCACCATTCCTGAGAATACCCTAAGTCGCTTGTTCTGGGTTGTCTATACATTGGGACCGCCGAGATAAAACTCGGATAACGAATGGGACACTGATGCTGGTCGGATAAGGGGTTCTGGGTTCTGAGGTGAGTTTTTGGTACACCACAATTCACTGAGGTCCTGGTTTCCTGTGCATAGTTCTGTGCATAAGCAGACTCCCTGCAACATGGCGCACCTAACGTTTGCTCGATTGATTTGAAACACCTTAGTAGTGCTTATATTAGTCCACAACACCCTCACTCTGGTTTCTGGTTAACGGGAGTGACGGGTTTAACCTACCTGTGTTTCGACTAATAGGTTCTTTCAAGCTTGATCATTAAAAAGGTTATTTTTACTGAACCCCAGTGCTACTGCTGATATCGTTGATACTCATTAGTGTGTCCTTATGGCGGTTGATATAGCCGCACATAGTCATGCACCTCTGCACCGTCATTTGACGACGTATGGGGTGCCGGATGACGGGATGGCTGTTATTTTTGTGGTGAGCGCTGATGCGTCTTACCCATATGAGTTGTTTTACTCTTGGGTGACTTTTCTGGCGGTGGATGCAGACGATGATACGTTTCATTCCTATACTCCCACGCAGCTACCTGCGATCTATACGCCGTATAGGACACAAAAAATTCCTATTTCTGCCTGGCAGCATACCATTTGCTTTAATGGCGCCCTTCCCCATGTGGTGGCACCGGCTAGAATGGACCCGTTGTCTATTGCAGGGGCCACATGGCCGGTGCTAGCCGGATTTACGCCTCATCCTCGCTATCTCACGGTGGCGGTGGCTGAGTTGCGGGTACTACACACAGCCCTGATTACAGTTCATAGGGCTTTAGTGCAGTACGTGTCACGCAACGTGCAGGTGGGGGCACCTGCTGTTGTGGGACAACCAACGGACCACCACGCGGTGGTTATTAGTCCTGTTATGGTTAATTCGGTAATGGGCAAGCGCCCCCAAAATAAGGATGATTTACCTTATTGGCTTGCTGAGAAATTTGACCAACTGGAGGCGGTTTTTCCGCATACCTCTCCTGTGGAGAAACACAGGATTCTCACCATTAGTTTGCCGAAAGACTTTGTCCCAGATATGGCCGATTGCGCAAACTGGGGCAAGGTCTTTGCCGCGACCTACTCGAAGTGCTTCGGCACTCCGTCTATGTCTGTACTAACCTCCGTCATTAAACGTGTTCAAGAGAATCACGGGGCAGAGGCTGCTGTTGAATTGGGAATGAGGCTTGTCGGAGTGTTCGATGTGGTTGCTTCCATGGTAATGGGCAACCTCAAAGGCGATGCCATGCAGTTCCAAGTAGCTAATAAGCTGGACCGCGTGGACGAACTCGACAGGCCTAAGGAGTTCGCTAAAATAATTGCGGAAGCCTATAGGACCATAGGCCGCAGTGCCTTAGGTGTTAAACCTACTGTGATAATTCCTGATATAGTACAGCAAACTAAGGTGAGCTCGTCTACTAAAGACGAACGCCCTAATTTTCCTAAACAGAATTGGCGAGCAAAGAAACAGGGGAAGCAGCAACAGAAACAGGGGTCTCGTACAGCCTCACCCGTACAGTCGTCTAGTGAATGCACATATGATCTGCACGATCGATCTAGTATTAAGTCACCTGATAGGTTTCAGGTTTCTGAACAACGCTCTCCTCGTTCTTCACAGGAAACCTCGGCTTCACAATCCGGTGGCGGAGACCGTGGGAAAGGACGGGGTGCCCAAAGTCGGGAGCAACCCCGTCAGACTGACGGCAAAGGCAGCAGGACGAGTCTGCACGTCAACGACCCCCGTTTCAGAAGAAGAAAGTTGCTGCGCTAACAGCGAGGTATGCCACAGATAGTGCGGACGCAGCTTCAGAACCTGACATGGGCACTAACGCTGCTCGACAGCGCAGCGGAAGCTACAGTAGTGCGACAAGCACTGCGTCCATATCTGGTGGCGACATCAACTGATACGTTCATAACTGTAGAAACTGCTGACACTAGAGTGGCTCCCCCTGACAGACTGTATAATATAGTCCTCTTAATTGAAGGTGACATACAACGCACGATTCAAGGGATTTTTTGGGATAATCTAACCTCTTCGTGTGATATTCTATTGGCAGAGGCAGATTGGCCCCCGGCTTTCATTTTAGATGCTCCTAGAGGGGAGGAGATGATCCTCCCGTCCTTTGCGCACACAGTTCCAAAGGACCAAGCTAAGAAGTTCGCCGAGGAGTGGGCTCTGGTGCTTGCACCTGCTTTGTATCGTAATCAGGTAGGCTGGGATAAATTGTCCCCCAGCCATGAGATTTCGTTGCGGTCCACGCCCCAGCCACAACCCCAATATCCCATGCGTCACGAAGCAAGACCTCACGTCGCGGCTATCCTTGAACAATTGGAATATCAAGGTGTAATTGAAACATGTGTGTCACCAATGAATAATCCTTTATTCACTGTGACGAAGCCTGATGGGTCGTACCGCCTGGTTTTGGATTACCGGCATTTAAACTCTCATTGCCGGACATGCGCAGTACAGAATACCCCCAGTTCGGCTCTCGTCGATAGTCTCGTGAGAAAACGGTTTAAAACCACACTTGACATTTCCAACGGCTTTTACAGCCATAGCCTGTCCTCTCTTAGTAGTCAATGGACAGCATTTACCTCGGGCGGCAAACAAAAACATTTCAAAAGATTACCGATGGGCTATAAGAACAGCCCTGGTGTCTTTGCCGCTCGTGTAGTCTCTCTGTTAGAGAGCATAGACCCTGATGCGTAGTCGTATGTGGATGATATTTATCTCACAGATGAAGAGTTGTGGCCGCATCTGTGTCACGTTGATCGCATTATTGTTTTGTTTGCAGACTTCGGTTACAAATTCAACTTTGCGAAGTCTCACATTGCGGAATATACAGTGTTGTTTTTGGGATACGAACTCAACAATGAAGGTCGAGGATTGGCTCCACACTTCCTAGAGAAATGCACATGCCTACATGCTCCTACGACACTGAAGAAATTACAATCTCTGCTGGGCTTTCTGAATTTCGGTCGAACGTACATTCCTGATTATGCCCAGCGTATCAAGTCGCTTTATGCCTTGGTACAACCTACTTTTTCCAATTCATGCTGGCTGCCGGAGCATTCAGCTATTTTGCAATCTTTGCAAGCTGACCTTCTTGCTTCAAAATACTTACTGACGCGTGATAACCACACTAACCTGGTCATAAGAATTGTGACGGGCGCAGTGGGTTTCACGTACTTAACGTTCAATGAGGGCGATACCGTCCCCATTGCCTACAAATCACATCTGTACACTTCGGCTGATTTGCGATTTTCCGCTGTCGAGAAAGTTCTGACGGCAGTACAGATGGCGATTCTGAAAGAACGAGCGCTATCGCAAGGTTAACGCATGTTGGTGGTAACACCATATCCTGCCCTTGAGGCGGTGACGAAAGCAAGTGTACCAAATTCTAAGGCTTTGCATCCACGGTAGATACAATGGGCCACTTCCTTGACATCGCCCGACGTCACATATATCTTTGACGCGGCTCTACAGACTCAGGAGTTCTTACAGTATGAATTCGTTCATCCAGCTCCTCTGTCCTTGCGCCCGCTCGAGGATTACCATTGTGTCATTTACACTGACGGTTCTGCGCAACCGGCTACTGGATCGAAGCATGCCTATTCAGCGGCCTGCGCAATTGTGGTCGGTACTTTCGGGAATGGTGAATTCCAATCAGGAACAGGTGGGTTTTAAGTTTAGCCCGAAAGTCAGAGTAGGAGGGAATAGAACGGATGGCAAGGGGAAGAGAGTTCCAGAAGGTAAGGGCAAGGATGGTGAATCTGAAGCCACCGGTTTTTTTCTTACGGAAGCGGGGAATTTTAAGAAGGAATTGAGTGGAAGAGCGGAGATCTCTAGTTGGAACATAGGAGTTAATTTTGGCATTGATGAAAGCAGGGGTGGTGCCAGCTAGGGACATGAATGTCAAACATCCTATTTTAAAGAGCGAGCGTTCCTTGATGGGGAGCCAGTGAAGGGTTTTCAACAAGGGGGTGACGTGACAGGTTTTAGAAAGCCTATGAATAAGACGGGCCGCTTGATTTTGGACGAGTTGTAGACGGCGGCCTTCATAAGCAGGAATGCCCGCATAAAAGGCATTGCCGTAGTCCAGGCGAGAAGAGATGAGTGCAAGAATAATAAGTTTAAGTGCCTCCATAGTGAAGTAACGTGATATTTTTCGGATGGTTCTGAGGGCCAAAAAGCATGAGGATACTACGGAACTAATCTGGGGATGCATGGAGAGGTCTTGACTTAATTTGATACCCAGCGTTTTCACAAAGGTAGAGGGGGTAGGGGAGGAACCAAAGATGGAGGGCCAAAAAGCGGGAGACCAAGGATTGGAAGGACCGCCATGGAGGACCAACTCAGTCTTATCAGGATTCAGTTTCAACTGGTTGAGATTCATCCAGTTGAAGATGAATGTAAGGGTAGAGTGGACCTTGGCGATGGAGTCAGAGGACGGGGAGGGGTTAAAGATAAGCTGCAAATCATCAGCGTAATTAAACGCGGTGATCTCCATGTCCTGAAGAGCAGCAATGAGGGGGTGGATGTAAAGGTTGAACAGGAGGGGGGAGAGAGAGGAACCCTGAGGGACCCCACAAGAGATAGAATGGGTGGAAGCAAGAAAGCCGTCAAGACGGACGGCCTGTGTACGACCAGTAAGAAAAGAGGTAATCCAGGCAAGGGCTGGGCCTCGAAGGCCAGCGCCCTTGACACGGTCGAGGAGGATGGAATGATCGACCGTGTCGAAGGCCGCGGAAAGATCAAGAAGGACAAGGGCCTGGGGGGAGTTAATATCGGAACTGGCTAGCCCACTTGTATGACGTACAACGTGCACTTAATAATCTCCCTAGCAGGTCTCTGGGTGGGCGGACCCCATACATGATGCTCTTTGGCATACGAATGTTTGTCCCGGACCTTTATGGTCTAGACATGGCGGCGGCCGCCGCACCCTTTGACGTAGATGATCACTGTGCTGTATTGCAGAATCTACAAGAAGCCAAAGACAGTCTAGCAAAGGAACACGTACCCTCCACATCTGATGCTGCGCTTCAGATTCCGGTAGTCAGCTGGCTACCTCGAGTTGGTGATCTGGTCCGTGAGAAGGTGGAGAACAAGGAGGAGTTCGGCCCCTCTTATCATGCACCAGTTCCGGTGCTTGGAGTACAGGGTACACGTACAGTCATTTTACCTCCACTTCCTGGTCGCAAGGATAACAGGTACATCTCTATTGACAATGTCAAGCTACAGCGAGTGGCCGATTCTTCTTAGTATGACTCCAGCGGTTTCTTGCCCTGCGATGCTGAGAAATTCTGTTGTGGCCCCAGCTTCTACCACCTTGCCTGATGTTGCCGTCGAGATGCATACAGTTACTGGTCCTTTATTGCCACCGACACCTGGTGGTCTACCTGAAGATATTGAGTATGCTTATCCTGCGGATGTCCCGTTGCCTGTTTTACAATCCACCACAGTTACCCAATCGCGTTACTCCTTTGACACTAATTCAATGACTTCCATTACCCCATCAAAAGTTTTGATTGTTGTTGCCTGGTTCAAAGGACATTTTTTAATTCCCCCTTGGACTTACATTTGGCTGGTGCTCATATGTATTTTTTTGTTTATGTCCATTGGCTTTGTGGTGGTGTTTTTTAGACTTATAAATGGACACTACCTGAAAGGAAGATCTACAATTAGACTAATTGATGGAACTTTGGCCCCCCACTCCTCATCACATATTATGAAAAGGGACCAGACTTTTGTGAACATTACTGCCTGGCCTGTACTGGATGGGACGCTTGGGATGCTGTTAAATTTCAAATTCATGGTCCCACTGAAGTAATCAATGTTTCAAATGTATTTCGTGTTTCTATGGGTGATGTAGTTAAGCAAAACATCCACTCGGATGATTGGGATGTACAAGCAATAGAAGCACTGTTTTCTGATTTGAAATATTATGCTGCATTTGATGCTGAGGATTTGTATTTAGATACTGCTAATTATGATGAGCAATTCTGCTATCAACATTATGGCACGCATTTCCTACACAAAGCAAATACGTTTAGAAATTTTGTAAATTATACACAATGGGAACACTGTCCAGCCCCTAGGCTGGACAGCTCCGCCACGTTAGTGGACAAATTGACATATTTTTCTGATTTCAGTGTGTCGAATCCGGCCTCCTTTTATTTTAAGGTTGCGGCTGAGTCTGCTTCTAAAGTTAGACTGACACACACCAAATTGTTGTATTCCAAGTCCTTTATGGACGAGTTGGCAGTCGGAGGCTATGATCTGTGGAAAGCTACTATAGATCTTAAATCGGTTTGGGGTTCTAAACCGTGGCAGGTACAGGGAACAGAAGCTTTGCATCGTGCCTGCCTCATCCCGAACCACATGTTATTTTTGAATTCGTCAATTTTTCAGACCACCTGTTTTGGATTGGCTACTTCTAAAAAATTTAATTCTCCCTCCACTCCGGGTCTGGGTGCTTATCCTAATTGGGATAATCATACGGATCTGTCCCTTGCTACGTTACAGTCATACATTTCCAACACATTCTTCAATATTTCTGAATTAAATCCGGGGAGGGTGGTTAGTATGGCAAACGAGCTCAGATTCCTGTCAACATCGGTTTCTGGATTTGGCACCGGGGTATACACAAGTTCGTGTAGACCCCCGTTTTGAATCTTCTCACATGGTAGGTAACTACCTACTCAGTAGGGAAGTTATGCCAATCTTGGCTGCAACATTCCACCTTAGCATCTGTTAAACTTCATTTATCACAATTGAACGACAAAATAGATTTGAATGATTTTGTTAAGGGTCCTGCGGTTGGCAGGTCCAAAAGATGGGTATATGCTGTTTACAACGAAGTTTGGAAGCTATCACAGATTGAAGCTGCATCCAGATTACGAGCTATTGATCAAGCCAATATGGAGAAAGTATTGACTGTAATAGATAATAGCATTAACACCCTGTCTTCCAGAATTTATACCTTAGATAATATTGTTTCATCTGTGGTAGACATTGTGCAGGATGATTTGTCTGTTTTGTATCATGGTCAGAATCAATTGTGTTCCATTATGCAGTTTGCATGGACGTTGCAAACGTTAAAGGCTGGGAAAGTCCCTTGGGATTACATGAATACTTCATCTTTGTTCCTTCCTTTTAATTTAACTGCGAAACAACAGTTCATGTCCATGAAAGATGCAACATACTCATTGCTGCACATTGAAAAGTTAGAACCTTTACCTTTCTCTGTTGCCGAATTAAACTCCGCCGTGTGGCTTATCCACGGGTTGATCACATTACCATTCCCCCTGTTTAAGTTCAGTTCGTGCATGAAACATTATGCCCTTGGCAGATATGAAAAACTTGGTACTGCCTTCCTGCACGAAGTTTGGTCACTCCCATTCACGTATAGATGCGTGAGAGACGGAAAAGAGGTTTACTTAAAAGGTGAAGAGTGCACTTCCACTCCAGATCATTCTGTAGTGTGTAGGCACATTCAATTGCATGGGGCATGTAATGTGCACGCTCCTAATTTAGCTTGCGTCCTGAAAGGGATCCCGGTGCCAGTTATAACATCGTCTTTTACGCTGCTTGCTAACGGTAGTTATTTGCTGTTAAATAATGAAGCTTGCTGTGGGATGTTAGTGGGAATTCCCTACATAGTGACTGTATCACAGAGAGTAGTCTGCTGTAATAACGTCCTTTTCCCACCCCCACATTGGACGGCTCGATGTATCCATCTGGCCTTCCATTCCAACCTTGAAAGCAGAGTTCAACAAGATGAGCAGAACAAGGGCTCTATTGTCTCAAAAAGAAGTCGCGTTGACTTCATCCCGGGAAACATTTGTCCTTCAAAGCAAACACACGCACAGAGGTGCAAGCGCTTTTGAATATTGATCTCCCACTTCATTTTGGGGCCCTGATTCAGACTATCCTTAATGCCTCGTCAACAAGTGGCCTGGCACATTTTTTCAAAATTGTGGGCTCCGACCTCGTGACCTCCTTTTAAACTATTTTTGGTGTGATCCCGGCATTTTTTCATTCTATTTTTTCCAGCGTCTTCGGAGGTCTCCCTTTGATTCTCGCCCTCGTAGCTGGGGTACTTTTGTTGATCTGCGTACTACGCTATGGATGCACAACTTGCGTCACACGACAGCATGTCCCGCTGCTCCATCTTCGCAACCGGATGCTTGAATACTATGGTACTTTACCACTGGCAACACTAAGCATAGCCTATGGATTGTCCTTCCGGTTTCCCTACTTTACTTGCGTGAAGCCTGTCTTTCATTGCCTAGAGTCTCCGTTCCAATGGGCTCTGGATTTGTGCTTGTCGAACTCTGTGTCTCCTGCCCCGGATTATGATCGGCTAATGAGCCCCTTAGTGGCTCATGAGTTGGACTGTTCTGGCGTCAGGATTATGGCCTGTGGAGCAGCACATGGAGTCCTAGGGAATTGGGACATCGGAACGGCTGCAGCTGAATTCTTAGCAAGAAGTTATCTTGAAAAACACGCCAGTTGCCCTCTGTTGGTACTGGAGGCTCCAGTTGTCGAGGAACATGTGTGTTCCTTCCCCTTGCTGAATTGGATGGCAGATAATTTTGCGGAACGTTCCAATGATTTCCTCTTGGAAGCTGTTGCAACTTATTGTGCTTATACCTTGATGGATTAACTTGGAGGTCATCCAAATTTCCTGTGAAATGCCTTTTTGTGTTTTTTTTTCTTTTCGTTGAACATCCATCCATGATATTTTTTTCCCCTTTAAATGGTTTTTTTTCTCCATTTTTTTTTTCCTTCGAACTTTTCACTTACCTTATATGGATTCACAATTTGTGCCCTTGGTTCCGTTATATCGAACTTGAACTCTGCGTTCTTGAAATTGCGCCCCTACTGGTTAGTGGTCCGATCAAGGGGGGGTGTAGTGAAGACTGCTATTTATATACATACACTGCTAAGTTAGCACAACCGCGTTAGATGTTAGAAAGCCATCTTGACACTTTTGCTGCTTTTGCACACAACACTGTTGTTACATGTTATTAATTGAGAAATGCTTGCTCGCCTTTGCTTCACATGAGAACTGTCTGTTGTTCACATCCCTAACAGTGAGCAGCGATCTTGGTCTGAACATTGTGTAAAGAAACAGTCTGGGTCGCTAGACGGTGCATGTTGTTGGGTTCAAGTTGATCGGCCCACTATTTAGCCATAACACGCACGCAGCTGCAAATACCTGAAAGTCGAGTGCTTTTAATATTGCAGGCTGCATGCTTTTAGACACATTCGGAAGAAGAGCTTTCCCAGGAGCAGAGTCTTGCTGATCCTGTGATGTGATTCCACTAAGCTGATCTTTACGGTATGGGGTTCCGCATTCAAGCCTAGAGACCTTTTATTAGTCTAATAATAATATTAGTTTACTAGCGAAAGGAAGGTGGCTGTCATCCACTGTCATTTTATTATGATTATCTTTTCATTTTCTATGGTATTGTAACTATGCTGATGGTTTTGATCTTAATCATTTGTCTGCTTATGTTAGCCAAAGTACCGCATCTTAGGACACAAGGTTTATAAGAAAAACTCTTTAAACTTTACCGTGTCTCTGTTTATTCTGTTGTGGACTGATATGAGAATAATTACGAACAGGTATTTCTGATTCCCACCATTCCTGAGAATACCCTAAGTCGCTTGTTCTGGGTTGTCTATACAATGAGACCGCCGAGATAAAACTATGATAACGAATGGGACACTGATGCTGGTCGGATAAGGGGTTCTGGGTTCTGAGGTGAGTTTTTGGTACACCACAATTCACTGAGGTCCTGGTTTCCATAGCATAGTTCTGTGCATAAGCAGAATCCCTGCAACATTAGCAGACACGAATGCCATGTTTCATGCATGATACGCAATGATAATAGACGATGATTTCTCATTTCAGTATAACACGGTTGGTCCCCATAAGGTCTATTAAGCGAATTAAATCCTACAGTGAAATTACCACTAAGCTATTGTGTCCGTCTCATTTGGGTGGCATTTCCACAACTTCAGTTTTAGCTCTATCATTGTAGCCATCAGAGTGTAATATAGATGTAGAGCTTTGATGCTGACATGAGCAGTCTCTGTTTAATAAGCACAAAACCCCAGTGATAATAGACTATAATTCTTCATTTATATATATCTCAAGTGATTGCCCTAAGATATATTCAGAAATTCAAAAAGAAATTATATATGCGCAGGATTCAAACCACGTACCAATTTCAATACTTTTGTTGTTACGCCTTCTCATCACTACTTGACTAGCATGTCCCCTTCTCCAAAACAAAGTTTTATATTTGTTTCAATGTAACCAATATTATGTATGCTGTATTAAATACTTTGATATTAACAGGAATAGTCTATAATGATACGGATATTGATTATATTTCATTGTAGACTTTCATATTACAGGTAAGACAACTTAAATCTTAAAACTAATTATCGTGAGATGTCTCAGTTTCTGGTAAAGGATAGAGTTCAGTCATGCCATAAGCTATCTGAGTCAATCTATGAGTATACTCTGACATATTTCCATAATTGTTATCATCAATGAAAGCAATAGTAATCTTATCATCTTATGTACAGCCAGGCTTGAATTCTAAAAGCTAACCTTCCCACTCAATCTAATTGACACTCCTCATTTGTATTTATAGTCTTTTCAACTGTCTTTAGTTTTTATATCCATAGGGTTTCCAGTTTCCCAATATTCAACTCTGTTACCCCTCACTCTGATATAGACCAGTGGTTGTTAGCCTGTGGGTCAGGGAACCACTGGGGGTCAATGAAGCCTACTTAGGCGATCCATGACTGCTTAGAAAATTAAATAAAATTAACATATTAATAAAGTTTATTTACATGAAGAAGAAAATTGTCAAGTTGAACATTTTAAAGTGATCTGTAAATGTGGAGGAATTTGCAATTGGAGGCTGAAAATTAAGTTAGTATCTTCAGATTGATATGAGGAAGCAGTGCAAGTGCATCAAAAAGATTATAGTATGGACAATGAGTGGCCTAAATTGAATTTAGGAAAGCAGTAACCTTCCTATTAAATTTAAAGTTTTGATTGTTTTTTTTATATTTTTGTGTGAATTGAATAAAATATTTCAATTTTTGTTTTATTTGTTTTATGAGTGCTTGTTTCTGTATTTTTGGTGTATTGTTTTGCAGTTCAAATCATCAAATGCTTAGGCTGACGTCCTCAGGATCCAGTAATGACTCAGTGGGGATTTTAGGATTACAAAAATAATTCAGTGGTGACCCCAAGTTACAATAACGCTTAAGTCGGGGTCTACAGAAGTCAAAAGATTAAGAACCACAGATGTAGACGGACAGTGATTACTCCTGCAAATATAAGCCTGGGTCGTATATCAATGTCATATTCTGTTTGTATGCAGTCAGTGGTTTATTAGCGCAATATGTATTCATATGAGTGTCTTTCTGCAACAAGTGGCAATGTTTTTCAACTGTGTTATACAAAGTCACATTTTTCTGCATTGCACTTTCATTATGAGGCATACTTTTTCACCATTAGGCTTTTCTGTAGTCGGTACTAATTTTGGTTTCAACAAATCCCTCCTCACTTTATCTAATCCCTTCTTGATAGCATACTCGTATTATCCCTGATGAAACCTAGCAGCAATTAGTTGTGATTCCTTATCATAGTCTTATTCCTTCTTACATATTTTTTAGCCCTTAATAATTCACTAGAAGCTATATTGTTTAGTTTGACTGGATGAAATGATGTTGCAAGTAAGGTACTACTTGTGGAAGTTTGTTTCCTACAGAGACAACATCAAAGGATCCACCCCTCGGCATATAATTCACAGTCAAAAACATTATACATTTAGTACAACTGTGTTCTAAACAGCGCAATAGTGCACTCATTCCTCTTCAGACACTTTCCTAATTAGAAAAATGTTGATAAAACAACACCGCAAAATAATATTTTGTTCAAAATTGTGTATGCCATTTCTTTCCATCTACCCCCTCATTCTTCTCCGTGAATGGGTTTGCATAAGAGGGAGCACATCTTGAGCCTGTCACTGTTCCTCTGAGCTGCTTGTCTCGATAACTCCAGCAATGAAAGAAATTTAGTTCAATATAAAGGTAGCTAGCTAGTTTAAGTATCATTTGATTGTGTGTAAAGAAGTTGGCAGATTTAGTGTTTAACAAAACTAATTTGTAGCCTTAATTCTTCGTGTCTGGAGAATACATGTAAATAGAGATTTATTAGTCTTGGTGATCATAACATAGAATTTCAAACCCTTCCAAAACCAATATAGAGGCAACCCATAAGCAATAGTGCATAGCATTTGAAATTCAGCATTATTACATTGAGTAATCTTTTTGTGAATAAACTTAAGTGCTGAATGAAAAATTGACATTAAACATATTGCAAAGGGATGATTGATTGAACTATGAAAAATACATAAACTTCTTGTTTGCAATGGAACAAATACGATGGGTGAGCAAACCATTTAGAAGGATACACAAGTTGCATACTTATTCTTGAAAGAGAGTGTGTGCAGAGTTCTTTACAGTGAGAAATATTTATGGGTAGGAGGGCCAACTTTGTACCCAATCACACAAACAGAAAAACTATATCCACGACAATTGAGATTGTAAATGAAAGAAGAATGGGCAATGGACCAGAACCGGATGCCACACACACACTGTTATCTCCCAAATCTTGTTTATAAAAGAAAGAGTTTATTTGAAAATGTGTGCACTCCATTTAGAGACCCTCTGCCCAAAGAATGCCAACCTTGGTTAGGGAAAACAGATAAATATAGAAAACAGTGGTGCAAAGTATATCCACAAAATTCCAGAGGTCATAAGAATGGTCTCTTCATTATTGCTTCATGAATATGTGCCAAGGAAAACCAGCCAACACGTTTCGTCCACATAAAAATGGACTTCTTCAGGGCACAGAAAATTGAAAAATCAATTGATCATCCAAAGGTAATGGTTCTAGGTTTGTCCAATATTAGTCTCAGGAATAATATTCCTGCAATAGTCCATCCAATAAGAAAAATATGAGGTGAAAGATAGTATAAAATGTCAAATTTTTCATCCGTAGCAATAATGATCAGACCTGTGTAATCTACAGTCCGGTATAATATATGAAGTAAAAAAGGAGACAAATCCACCCTTTGTCGAGCACTTAAATTGGTGCTGTTCTTCAGGAATCGCAACAATCCTCACGGTCCCAAAAGGAGCACAAATGTGGTGGGACAATTGAGGTAGTAATTAAATAATAGAAGCACCGAAAGTAGGAAGGTTCTCTCACACACGAATCTGCATCATCCTTAACCATGCCTTCATTTTAAATGTTTGTTTAACAAACTAGCTGATAATGATCTTTTTGCCTTATGTACTTCTACATTACTTCACACATACGATTTAGAATAGCATAATTACCAATGATGCAAGGAAATAGTATAATTGTGATCACAATATGTATTAAATGTTGGTTTGTATGGTCTTGCAGTGTCTTCTAGAATGATATTGTGTATGGTACAGAAAATCAAACATCTCGGAGAGTCTTGATAATAGGTTTTGTAGATGAATTGTTAATACTGTGGAGACACAAATTATATGGTTTTAAAATTTGTTTCATGCTGTGGAATTCTCAAGTTCAACGAGGTAATTAACCTCATACTAAATATACACCAGAATTGTCTACAGTGGCCAATAGGCACATAATTCCATATGATGATAGTGCCCAGGCATACGCTGACAATCCCTTGCACATAGGGTTACCTTTTCCTGGTATTATACACTAGTATGTATGATTGAATGAGTGGCAATTAAATCATTGTAACTGCATAGTATATCAGATTTGTCGGACATCTTCTTAACTTTTCTGCTATATTCATTTTTTAAAGCTTTTGAAGCAAATTTGCAGCTCTTTGTAGAACTCAATATGTATGATAGTTAATATTCTTAAATCATTAATCAAGCACTTTTATGCCATTTCAGGATCTTCGAGAAGACACCCCATTTGTTGATCTATGGGCACATGATTTCTGGGGTACTAAACTCCACAGTAATGTCAGCCACAAGTCATATCGACCCTTGACAGTGATTACGTTCAGGTGAGCCAAGTTGCATAGTAGATGCGAGTCAGGCAAGGTTTCCTTTTGAAAATGCTTAGATGTACATTAGCCTTTGTAATGAGACAGTGTCGATACAGACCTATGTCAAATTAGTTTTAGGTGCCAACTGCATTATGAATCGATACTGGCTCTTTTTTGCAACACTCAGTGCCATTTTTACATGGGATGCATTTTAAATTGTTGTTCCTTTGTGGACCTTCGTCTTGACATATCCAACACGTTCACATTGAACATGTAGATTTCCACATCTCTCATTTGCCATTGCAAGGCTTCTTAGCTTCTCGAAGTGAGCCTTCGGCATGGGTACCAAATGCTCTTATGCTCATACACACTCCTATCACATGAGGCCTCAATGGTTTTCTCTCCTATTCACTTGCAGTGTCAGTATCTCACAAATGTGAGGATGAGACTACAAGATGGTGTCCTTCCCATTGCCTAAGCTCTCTACAAATTCCCCCAAATGTGTGCTATTATTTGGGAACTCCACCATCCCATCCTCCCTCACTCCAGCTTTTTTTTGTTCCACACCCTGTCAGTTTCATGTCTGGACTTGTATTCATATTTTCCTATGGTGAGTACTGAATTGTTTTGTGGTTCACGTTCCACACTAGTAGGCAAAGCTAGATCCCTGGAAGTAGCAGCTCATTAGGTAAACCATTTTATTAGTATTTACACCTACATGAGAGAAAAATGGAATGTTGACATCTCCAATGTTACTTATAGCCTATGATTTTATATATTGATGATTGGTGTGTCTATCAAGGGTCCAGAAAAGAACCTGAGCTGGGCAGTGTTCCCATGGACTTTTTAAAAAGACTGTCCGGTTTAAAATGCTGGAATTTGAGTTTCTCTTCCCAATTCATGGCAACAGTCAATCACTGCTATAACAGTGATAGAGGAGATGCAAGGTACTACAGCCCAAATAGGCTTTGCAGCGAAAACCTGTCCATGTTGCAGGTTTGGGTTTATCAGCAAGGGATCTTAGCAGAACGAAGCCTGAGTACTGAAAACGAATGTATGAGCATTTATCTCCTGATATCAAAAGGTTCCATGTTTAACCCCTTGGCTGCTAAGTTTTTTCAAACTAGAATGCTAAGGTTTTATATTGCTATTTGGGGTATTTCACACTTAGGCCTTCATAATTCTTTCCCCATAAGGTTTCCACAGCAGATTGCAACATCATAGGGATTCTAAAGGTACCCACGGTTTCCGGATTTCCCTGGATGGTACCAAGAAAATAGTCAAAATATTGCTACATTTTAAGTTTAGTTTGGAAAAATAGGAAAAGGGTTTTCCTCCTAAAAATTGCATTGAGAGGTTTGCTGTGCAAATATCACTATCTTCCCAGCTTTCAGGAACAAGCAATGCTAAATCAAAGAGGTAGCCAATTTTTCCTAATTTTTGTGCTTTCAATCTACTTCCAGCTTGTGGTGGAAACAGATGTGAAACCCATGGGTGATGCCGGAAAGCTATACATTTCTGAAAATTAGGCAATTTGCATGAAGAGCTAACAAGATGTAAAACGGTACGCAAAGGTGTGTTCCAGGGATACGCACTTGTTCCAACATTATTGTCTCCATATCTCAATGATGTGGTGGCTTATCTGCAAGATGGTGAGAGTGATGCCCCAAGGAATGCGGGCCGAAAAGTCCCCCTGCTATTGTTTGCAGACGACACCTTGCTGGTGTCTGTAGACCTTGGTTCACTGCTTTTCAGCCTTTTTTGTCAAACATGTTTTTATTGAAGTTTCTGATACATACAACCAAAACATTTTGCATCAGCTCGCTTATCGCAGTGAGCTATTTTATAGAGCTGTTAGTAAGGGTTCGAGCAGCGACACATAACAAGGCATTTGCCCCAGCCAGATCTTCATATAATAATGCATAGAGGGAGTATACAGTGTCTAATATTATGATGACTTGGAACAGAGCGCCTTGCCTAATGAAAAGGGAAGTTGTCAGCTCAACCTATCTTTCTTTTGTGATGATATTCTGTCAATTTCCTTCCAACGGGAAGGAGCTCTCTAAGTATAAGTAGATTCCCCTAAAATAACCCCCCTGGAAAATAAATACCAAACCCTCCCTCCCCCCACCCGCAAAACAATGGTGGCGGCATAGGTTTCCTGAGACGCTCGGCGACGGGCAGTCCTGAGTGTTTTAGAATTGAAAGAGGTGCATGTCTCTAATCGAGGGAGGACAGACAGCTAGGGGTAGTCCTCGTGAGAGAAAGGTAACCAACAGTCCCCATTTATATTCAAAGTTTTTATATTCTTCTCGAAAGATATTAAACATTCTTTCCAGGCTAAGCAGTTTCCACAGACGAAAGTGCCAGAGGGAGATCGTCGGGGCCTCTTTTCGTTTCCAGGCTGCCGCAATGGTCACTTTGGTGGCCCCTATGCACATCCACATGATAGCTTTATCAGCTGGAGTCTGGTGTTCGAGGGTTGGATCATGGAGGCCTAAGAGGATCTCTGCGATGGTGGTCGTGACGGGGTAGCTTAACATGTTCTTAATATGAGCAAGAATTTCTTCCCAGAATGGGCGTATGGTGGGGCAGTCCCACCATATATGTTGGAAGTCGCCTAGGAGCCCGCATTCCCTCCAGCATCTATCAGAGGTGTTTGGGAAGATCTTCTTAAGCTTGGAGGGGTAAAGGTACCAGTCCATCATGGTTTTAAGATGGGCTTCCCGAAGCTCTGTGGAGTGGTTGAATTTCAGGATGTCGGACCACAGCCCCGACCACTCCCTGTCTGAGATGTCCCTTTGAAGTATGTCCTCCCACATGTTTATGTCGCGTGGCCGTGAGGAGTGTGAGGTGGTGAGTAGGTAATTGTATAGGAATTAGATCACCCCTTCTCATGGAAGTGGCGTTTAAGATAAAGGTCTCGAGTTTTGTGAGGGAGCGAGTGACCGCCTCTAGTATGGGCGGAGTGAGGGCCCAGTGCGTCAGCTGAATCTAGTGGAAGTGCTCCGACCTCTCTAGTCCGTAGTCCCTTCTGCAATTATCAAATGTGAGGGGGTCGGCATTGTGGAAGAGGTGTGTCAGAGCTAGGCATCCTCCTTCACGCCAAGCGTCAAAGGGACCCTCATGTAGTACTGGGGGAAGGCTGGGTTAAAGTGAAGGGGCATGTGCGGCGAGGGGAACGAGGTCCACTGTTCGTTACCGGCAAGGGAGTCCCACACTTTGATAGTAGGAGTGCTGATGTATGCGTTCTTGGGCCTTTCCTTTTTGGGGCGCCATATGAGATCCCAAGTGGTTCTCCCCGCTATAGAACGATCCATGTGGAGCCAGTGTTTATCGGACTCACGCCTGGACCATTCCGTCACCACTCGTAGCTGGGCTGCCTTATAGTATAGTGCAAGGTCTGGTAGTCCCATTCCACCCTCTGTACGGGGCCGACGTAGTATTGAAAAAGAAAAACAAGCGCGGCCCCCTTGCCATATGAAATGTAGAATCATTGATTTGATTTTGGGAAGGAAATCTCTTTCCAGCTCTACAGGTAAGGCTTGGAACAGGTACAAGAGCTTAGGAAAGAGTGTCATTTTAATAGCGTGGATGCGACCAAGCCAAGATATAAAAAAAAGAGGCTTCAATTTTGCAAGAACTGTTTGAATGCGGGAGAGAGTGAGTGGGAAGTTAGCACGGAAGAGCCCCTCTACCCGAGGCGTTAACTGAATCCCCAAGTATTGTAATGAGGAAGAGGTCCATTGAAGCGAAGTTTGTTTCTGTAGATCACGTACCTCCGATTCTGGAAGTGTAAGATTAAGTATGTGTGATTTAAATAAATTTATCTTAAAACCCAGCACCTCTTCGAATCTCGCTAGTTCTGATTGCAATGATGAAAGGGACTTGGACGGGTCAGCGAGGGACAAGCACACCAGTCGCAAAGCGTGAGATTTTGTGTGCGTCGCCGCTAAATGGGATTCCCTGGATCTCTGGGGCCGCCCTTATGGACATCGCGAAGGGCTCGATGCTCAGAGCAAATAACAGGGGTGAGAGTGGGCACCCCTGACGAGTGCCTCTGGAGTGGGGCCGACATCATTCCGTTGACTTGAACTCTGGAGCACGGTTGGGTATAATTAGCCCGAATCATGTTAATAAATTTGGGCGCGAACCCGAAGCTTGTGAGTGTGTTAAAAAGAAACGACCAGTCCACCCTGTCAAAGGCCTTCTCGGCGTCAAGTCCAACATGAACTGCGGGAATTTGTCGTTTGGTAGCTTTCTCTATCAGGTGGACTATGCGTCTAGTGTTGTCATGAGTCTGTCGGCCCTTGATAAATCCCGATTGATCAGGGTGAACTTAGTCGGGCATGAGGTCGTTGAGGCGGGTCGCTAGAATGGAGGAGTAGAGCTTCACGTCCAAGTTTAATAGGGCAATGGGGCGGTACGAGGCGCATAGCTGAGGGTCTTTTCCCTGGTTGGGTATTACTGTGACCACGGCTTCGGTCATTGATCTGGTGACCTCCCCCTCCTCTGCCATTTTGTTAAAAAACCGCGTGAGGTGCAGTATGAGATCTGGGGCAAAGGTTTTCTAGAATTGGGCGGTGTACCCATCTGGACCTGGGGCCTTGTGTGGTTTGAGGCCTTTTATAGCAGCGCCTATCTCTTCAGGGGATATAGGGGCAGTGAGGGTGTCGTTCAAGTCTCAAGAGACCTGAAGGAAGCGTAGCGTCCAAAGGTAATTGAATTGAGCAGTCGAGTCCCACTGATCTTTAGTGTAAAGGGTCTTATAAAAGGAGCAGAAAATGTTAGCTTTGTCCTCGTCCTTATGTGTGAGTTACCTGTTTCCCCCTTGAATGCCTCCTATATATTCTTTTTCCCATTTCCCCATCAGTTGTCTGGCGAGGTGTTTACCAATCTTATTGCCCTGAGAGTAAGATAGGTGGTGAAGTTTGAGTAGAGTCAGTTCAGCTCTATTGTTATAGATAGCTCTAAGTTTACCCCACAGAGCGGTCAGTTGGCGGAGATATTCTCTAGTAGGGTTTGATTTATGGGTATTTTCGGCCGTGGCCAACTCTATTTCCAAGGCTTCCCTTTCCTTAGATCGCTGTTTATTCAGGGTAGAGTTAAGGGCAATGCATTTCCCTCTGAAGACTGCTTTAAACAAGTCCCAATTGGTAAATTCCGAAGTGTCCTCTGGGTTGTTTAAGTTTAAGTATTCCGTAATTGTTTCCCTCAGTGTGGTGCAAAGCATCTTGTCTCTCATGAGGGCTGCCGGAAAGTACCATTTGGGGGTTGGTGAAGCATTGTTGCACCATATCAGGCATATGGAGACTAGGCTATGATCTGACAGAGAAAGAGGGAATATCTTGGCCTCTCGAAGTGCGCCCAGTAGGTTCTGGCTTACAAAAATATAGTCAAGCCTGGAGTATGTGCGGTGTACATGGGAATAAAAAGTATAGCCGCGGGACTGAGGATAAAGGGTGCACCAAGCTTCCAGAAGACCCAGGTCGTGCATCTGTTGCTTGGGGTAAGCGGTAAACGAGCCCTTTTCTGAACGGTGTGAGTGTGTGCTATCTACATCTGGTTGCCATGTTAGGTTAAAATCCCCCATAATGATCGTTGGTCCCTCGGCGAAATCCTGAATTTTCCCCACTTTTTCAGCCTTTTTGTGTGGAGAGAGGGCTGATAATAAATCATGCTAAAACTAAATTTATGACCACCAATCCACATAAGTCTTTTAGAGGACCCATTACTCATGATGGAAAAAACCTAGATAGAGTAACAGAATTTGAGTAACTTGCCATTAGATTCACTAGAGGTATGCTCTAGTCTCTCCAGGTCATGAAAAGTAGCATGGATTTATGCCTCCATGGTTCTGGGATACAGAAAGGCAGATTTCACCTGCACTTAGGGTCTATAGAACGAAGGCTGAAGGCAGTGCCCTCTTTTGCAGGACTGGCTAGTTTGGGTGGAGCCAAAACAACTCTTTAAGATCCTTGATAAGTCTTCCCAAAAGTACATCCACGCCACCTTTACAGTGGGATTTGGGTGTCAAATCGATCATCGATAAAGCACAGTTAAGACCTGTCTTGTATTGTTCTGGCAGAAGCTAAAGTTTAAGCCAGCTCTCATGGAAATAGTTAAACTTGATAAGAACTGCAGCATATATTGAGTACGTTCCATAAGGGGCACTTTGCGTCAAATTTGCCTTGAAGAACATTGGAGAGGCTGTGGTTGTCCATTGAACCTCTCTAAGGATTCTCTCAAGAAGGCCTCCTGGCTCACAAATGGGACTTAGAGGTGAGCAACAGGGACCAATGAACCCTCACAGCAGCCTTTTTAGACCTAAAAGCCCACAGTGCATGTGAACCCTTTTTACATTATATTTTGGTCCCTCAGCTAGACTCTTGTATGTTAGGTTCTGTCACTGCACATTACCACTCCAGTCCTTTTCTGCAAAATGGAAATCTAAATTAGATCCAAGTATGGCCCGCCCAATGTGCCTGAAATCTGAAGAGAACCTACAACAATTATTTTTCTTTTGCCCTGGCTATGTACGCCCAAGGTTGAGTTGGGTCCTTCCAATTTGTAGACAGCTGGGGGTCTGACAGTGAGGATATTGCGCGCAAAGACCAAAGAACCTATTGTCTGCGCCATTGCTAAATATCTTCATTGGTGCTAGAGCATCAGAGGCAAAGGGATGCAATAATTTGTGGTAACTTTCTATCAGTTATTAATCATGGTACTCCTGATTCAGGATTACTGTTTAAAGCTATGATATGCGTTAATGGTTCTAACGCTCTGAAGTTTAACCTGTTTCTCCCATTTATGTGACTGTGCTGACCCACAGGGAGGGCTGTCCATACAGTAATCCGGTGTTGCCTTTGAGTACTCAACCTTCTAACAGGCATGTTGCCCTTTGAGTTCCCAAGTTGCTACTATGTTTTATTCTTGTTGATTTTATTTTTTTATACTATAGCTAATCTACTAGCATTTCAATTCTTTTTTACGCAACGCAATGTGGTTTCATAATGTGATTGTGTTTTTACCTACCTATTTATTCATATGAAATGTATATATATATACATATATATATGTTGTTTGTCTCGCTTTAATGGTCATCACACCAAATAAAGTATTTAAACGAGACAAGAACATTAGACAACATTCTGCGTCATTTGTGTAGATTTCTCAGGGTTTTCCTAAAGAAAGTAACTGTAAAATATTGAAAATGAGTAGGAAAAAGCAGCCATTTCTGCAACGTATTCATGTCATGGCTGATTTACAAAAGCAATATACCGTTGTGTCCACTAGCCCTTTCTGGGCGAGAGGATATATAGGATTTGTACATTCCCGAAAAACAGGCGATACTCTGAGCCAACAACTGAGCTGCACCTTAAAATGATTTTTCATTGTGTACCAACAATACAGCAATTCATATGGCAAAATGAAACAAGCATTGGCATAGCCAATAGGTCTCGCCTTTGGGACCTTATACGTTTTTAGCCATGCAACAGTTGATGTTATTGCACCAAGGATATTGTGCTGCATAATTAAATACTTATAAGGTCTCAAAAGCGAGACCTATTGGCTATGCCAATGCTTGTTTTGTTCCATCTCTCTGGGTGGATTTTGAAGGTGGCAGCTACATAGCTATTATGTTTATTGCTTTATTCCGTATTGTACCTTTTGGCAGCTGTATAGTTTTTCTTTTTTTTTTTAAATTGAGGGGACCGTGCCTTCTTGCATTTATTTACACAAGCACTAAAACGTTTAAAAAAATAATGGTGCACACAGAACAGGATAATTAGGGTGTATCCAACTTCATACAAAGCGTATTGAAAAATACGATCCAGGCCTAGTGGCACTGCGTCCCCTTGAGGTTATTTTTAAATCTGAACTTTCAACTTATCCAAAAAATTTCGCATGCCCTTGCCAGTTGGTCTGCTGTGTACATTTCACTTTCCAAATGGATTTGGAGACGGGGAAGCCCACATTGTACTCTTGCACAATACAGAATAGCAGCTCCCCCACGCCCTTTTTGCCATCATATTTCATCCCTATAGAAATGGAAACTTTCACTTCCATTTCAGGCTGGTGATAATAAGGTGAAACCTTTGCCTCTATAGTGGTAACGTGTAAAAATGACAAAGTAATAACTCGGTTACTAATATCACAAGATGTGCTGCCTTAAGACGCACAATCTAGGAAACCCTACCGCATAATTTGGTCCTCCCCATAATTTCAATGCCCTGCTTTAGAGTAATAAACCTGATGCTCACAAGAGACATGAGCTGAAAACCCGGATGAGACAAAAGCAAGGACTTTGAGATCTCACCTAGCCCTCGGCCAACTGTGTCCTCTGTATTCTGCAGCTGCTGTCAGTTCACATGGGTCGAGCCGTTTGTAATCACAAAAGAGCCCAGGAAAAAACACACCTACAAAGGCAGCAGTGAGTCCAACACTCCTTCATTTAACTACTATGTGAGAAGCCAGACACCAAGAGAATGGTCTAAGCTCATCCTTGAAACTAGAACATATGAAGCTAGGGTCACCAGTGATTCCGCGGCCTAACAAGGGTGTCCTGGGCCTAATGCAATTAGGAAAAAGAGCCAGCCCCCATCCCATGGTGCGGAAGTTAAAATAAAAAATAAATGCAAATCAGCCGTAGAAGTGATGCAGTCAGCTCCTGGTGCCACTGCACCTGCTGCACTTCGGATAGCTGCGCCCCAGCGCTGGTTCGGTACTATTTCGAAACGAGATGTGGGATTCCGAGCAATTTGACCAAAGTAGCAGATGAGGCGGTTTTGTAAAGGAATGTTCGCGAATCTAGAATTGTTTCTGGGGTGAGCTGGGGCCATCTGAGTGCTACAGAACACAAAGCCCATTCATTCAGAATTGCCTGGAGACACTAGCATCCTTCTTTGAGGCACGTTTGTAGAGCTAGGAGATTTCTTTCTCAGCTTGGAAGCTGGTGAAAGAGCTGAGTGAACTAATGATTCCACTGTAGAGTAAAAACGTGATCACATAACGTGTAAAGCGCTCTGATACCTTCGGGTCTAGCTAGCGCTATACAAACCTCAAAATAATAACAACAGGCTCCAAATTCAGTCTTTTGTCCTTTAGAGGTCGAAAAAAAGAGTAACTGAGTTGGGTAGTAATGTACATATCAGTGCCTAGATAACAAACGAACGGTAGACAGCGCTTTGTGCAGTTAATTGTGTTATTTATGTCTGCCACAGTCGTACATAAGTTCTCTCAACAATACTTTTTCTGGGCTAACTAAACATAATTTTACATTAAAAGGAATACCTGTGGAGTATACATTACTTGCACTGGCTGCGTTTTCAAAAACTTAAACCAGGGCGAAATATTTCACGAGTCTCAGGCCACACCAGGGCTTTAAGTGGGCCGGGTCACACCGGTGCTGAGCACCGGCAGTTTTTTTAGGAGGACTCGAAACGGGTCTCTATCGGGTTCTGTTTTGTGCCCTGGCCCAGGCAGTCCGTTTCTTTCAGGACTGTAGTGACAGCAGATACATCGATGTGCGTGTGCTCACACTGCTCCTTTCCTCTCTAGTGGAGAAGTTACGGCATGACGTCATGCCAGGTGAGCGTTGTAGGGGAAGGGAAATCCTTTAAAGAGAGTCATTTTCTCTGGATTTCCCTTCTCTTTTTGAAACTCAGAAGCAGCAACATTGTCGTGGTGTCACCAGGGCTTTAAGTGGATTCTTTACCAAGATTATATACAAGCCATAGTTGCTGCTTATTTATCTTATGCAACTAACAACCACTGACAAAGCCAATAGTCGTGACTTTTTGTAGATAAGATGTTACTTGTTGTGTCATATATCTGAATACAATGATAGAAACAGCAAAATACAGGTCGGGCGGCACACTATGCTAAGCACAGATTATTTAGCACAGAAGTTTTTTCATCCCACTTAAAGCCCTGGCCACACATAGTGAACTCACCCCCGCAGATGGTGAAACTAGGTGCAAGCGGCACCGAGTGGTGAAAAACAGGTGAAATGAGCAACACTGAACAAAAGGCGAGGCCTCTGAAGTGTTGTGGCAGATTTAACACCTTAACTGTGACGTTGTTGAGGTGCGAATGGCGGCGGCACAAGCTACAGTAAGGTCCCTGCGAGAGGACTGCAGCAACATGCGGCAGATGAAGAGCGCAAATGACAAAAGAGAAGTGGAAAGGTGAGAAGCCAAACAAGGAAGGGGCTGAGAGGATTGCGTTGCAGACTGTATAGTCAGAGATCAAAAGTAAGCAACACAAGAGGAGCCTTGGAGTGACGAGGCGCTAATTGTCTGTCCTGCCGATGGGCGCGGGGAGGAAGGAACCGGAAGGAACGGCAGGCTGCAGTAATGAGCGTCATTCAGTATGTGTGGGAGAATGGACGAGGGGCAATCACTGCAGGGGCACTGCTGCCGTGCACCAAAGGGCTTGCCAGGTAAATAAACAAACACGGGCCCGCAGTGGGATTGCTCGTTTCTGGCTGTAATAGGAAAGTCTTCAGAATATTTCACACAGGAGGAGGTCGCCAAAAGTTAGGTAAATTTGCACACACATTAACGGCATGGCCACGCCCACTGTCACCTGGCGTCTAACTTGGGTGCACTCAAAGAAAGATGAAAATAGATGTACTGATGGATGACAATCGAGACGTGGTGTTGTCCCTCGAGCTAATTCTTTACTCGTAAAGCCAAACAAGCAAAAGCGCGCGCGCCTCGCGCGGCAGCAGGGAGATAGGAGGGGGTCTGCGCGATTCCCTTGCGAGAGCGAGCGGCAAGGCACGATAATTGATACCATATGGCGTTACCGCTCGCTTCCACAAGGGAATCGCCACAGGTGCACGCCTTGCCATTGAAGGCAATGGAACGCGTGCTCGTTTTGGGCAAAAAAGGGAACCGACGGCTAAAGATCTCCTCCTATGCAGCGCATGCGCGCTGCGTAGGCGAGACCTAAAAAATGAAAAATGGGTGTGATGGAAACCTATGTATTTCTGAAATGTACACAAGATTCTGCATTTAGGAAGAGTGGTTATTTGTACACCTCTCAATTCAATGTTACCCATAATATCATGCCATTTAGGGGTTATTTTACAAAATGTTTTAGTGTTCAAAATAGTTTTATTGAAGTTTAAACACAAGAAAAGTACAAATAATAAATGCAATGAGTGATACAGGCTAGGCAAGGCATAGCATATGTAAAAAGAAACAAGGAGCATATAAACCCCAAACCATATTCGAAAAGAGTTAAGTATGAATTGCAGAGAGATAAGTCCTGTTTCACCAAAGATATCGAGTGGGGTACCTGGGGAAAGAAGGGTCAGGGGTATTCCAGTGGAGCAATTCCTATAAGAGTAAGTAAGAGGAAATGGTAATAAAATTAAAAAGATTATGCAGAAGGGATAGCCCTAAAAAAGGTTAGGTAGATAAGGTATCAGAATTGGATGCCCCAAAAGCTAGAGCACCATGTTGGACAAAAGTGTCCAAGGTTTGCCAGACTACGCTGGAAATAACCGTAGAAGATGGACTTTCAGAGTGTAATGTATGAGCACTACAAAGACAAGACACCCAGTCCTACCAATTGTGAAAAGAGATGTGATGAAAGGACTTCCATTCGGTAAGAATCACTTTTACTGAAACAGATAAAAGTAAGCCCAATAATGACATTTCAGCCATATCTAAAGGTAGAGACGTCGTTGACGCCTAGGGGCCAAATATAACCATAGAGAAGGACAATTTAATAGGAACATTAAAAATACTCATCAAGTGGTTCTGTATAGAAGTCCAATAATCAGTTAAAAGTGTACAATCAAAAAACATGTGTAGATGTGTTCCTGGTTCCAAATCACAGCTCCAGCATTTATTATTATCCCTTAATTTTAATTTGTGTAGTCGAGCAGGAGTCCAGTGAAGCAAATGCATTGCAAAAAAATTAGATGGGAAGAGGGCAGGAGTATTTTTATTACGAAGGGAAAGATTCTCACCAGTGACCAATCATGCGGCGAGATGTGTTAAAAAAACCCTGTGTCAAAAGTGTTTGGGCCATGTGCAATAGATGGATGAACACTGAGGAACTGATGGTTTCGACAAAAAAGTGTACCCTTGGGAAGCTACATGCCGCGTACGAAGCCAAAGGGCTAGGAGATCAGCTAGGGATGAATGGTTGGAGAATTGAAATTTTATAGTTTTACCTTAATCTTCACAAAGCTATAGAAGTCCAGCTTAGTAAGATCATATTTTGTCGCAAGAGATGAAAAAGGAAGAGGATCACCATTAATTTCGTAAAAGTCCTGAATAGTCTTAATGCCTTTAGAAGCCCAAGTATTAGGGAGGTGAGGATCAATATCAAATGTGAGTTTTGTATTAAACCAAAGAGAAGACCTCCTAGACCTGGACAAGCATTTCTCAAGTCGCCTGTCAATAGCTTTAAGAGCAGAAACTGTAGCCAAGAGAATACTATGCGAATGAAAAGGGACACATTTTGACAGAGATGAAGGAAGAAAGATTATATGGATGAGAAAGAAATTGCTCAATATGTATCCATGGAGGAGAATAAAATGAATCTGGAGAACACCAACGCGCACCCTGAGACTCTAGGAATGCTGTTTGGTACAAACACAAGTCCGGGAAGTTACAACCACCCAGAACAGCAGGTTTCCTAGGGACTTTATACAAAATCCTTGCCCGTTTGTCATTCCACAAAAACTTAGCGGTAAGTTTGTAAAGTTCATGAAATAAATTGGCTGAGAGTCTTATAGACAGCGTTGAAGATAAAAAATTAAATAATGATATAACTATCATTTTAAGAGAATGTAACCTTCCCCACCAGGAAATACATTTAGGAGACCAGTTATTAAGAAGGTCTTTCACTTTGGATAGTATAAAAGATTTGTTAAAAGAAACAGTTTCAAAAAGATCTCTACCAAACCAGATACCCAGATATTTAAGACAAGAGAATTGCCTCTTTAGACCTGAAGCGCCCAGATGGGAGGGAAAATAATCTGCGTTAAGAGGGAAAACCTCAGTTTTATCTTTATTTAGTGAATTCACATTTTACCAAATGTTTTCTTTATTACACACTGGCTTACACTTTGCAGCCACAAATGCAAATAAATCCATTTGGTATTAACAAGCGTTCTACTATTCTGTGTTCTCACATGTCCCCAGATAAATACAGTACCCCACTTGCGTTGCTGGGCCTAGAGCCTGCGACACAAAATGCCCCAAAACGTGATCTGGAGGCACTTTTTTACAATGTGGATTTTGGACCCTAGGTCAGCAGCCACCATGGGAAACCTACCAAACCACAGCATTTCTGAAAAATAGACCCCCAGGGGAGTTTAGGGTGGCATGACTTATGTGGCTCTCATCAGCTTGACCTACTCAGAAGGCCTTGAAAACCTCAAACTTTGGCTAAAAAACTAATTTTCCTTACATTTCTGTCAGGGAAACGTCTGGCAATGTGGGTAGCCACAACATTTCTACCACCCAGGTCTCCTGATAAAAATGGTACTTTACTTGTGTGGATGGGCTCAGATCTTTGACAGGAAAGGTCCCAAAACACAACATGGACACGTCAAGATTTTCCCCTAAACCAACCCTTTTGAAAAAACATTCGGGTAGCTGTGGAATTTAGGCCCAAGCTCGGCCGAATCCCAGGGAAACCTACCAAACCCAAACATTTCTGAAAAGTAGACACTCTGGGAAGTCCAGGGCTGCATGACTTATGTGGCTTTCACAAAGTTTTCTTACCCAGAAGTCTTTGCAAGCATCAAACCTTATCAAAAAGCATGCATTTTCCTCGCATTTAAATGCGGGAAGCTTCTGGATTCTGCAAGGAGCTACCCCACTTGTGTGGCTGGGACTAGTGCCTGTGACAGGAACAGATCAAAGGCAATGGGAGTCTTCACAAAATACCGTAGTTTTTCATTGGAAATGTTGATGTCTCCAATTTGGTGTTTTGGGCCCTCTTCTGTCGTGGGTTCTATGCCCACCCATGCAGGTGAGGTACATTTTTATCGAGAGACGTGTGGGAATGCTGGTTGATAGGAAATTTGTGACTCCCTGCAGAATCCAGTACTTTCACTCAGAATTGTGAGGAAAATGTGTTATTTTAACCAGTGTTTGATATTTGCAAGGCCATCTGGGTAAAAAAACCTTGGTGGGTCCGTGGGAGGCACACAACCCTGGAGTCCCCTAGTGTACTCAGTCAGTAAAAGTCAGAAAAGGCAAATATTACTGCACACCTATCCACACAACTACACACATATACTGGTTGGGTTTGGCACAAGGGTACATGAAAAGTTTAAAACGTAAATTTTTTAACAGATGATTTCTCAAAAATGAAAACTCAGAAATCACTGCTAATAAGATGATTGAAATTTTAGAATGTTGAACCTATGACTCACAACTCATGAGCTGTAAAGTCATGATAAGACACCAACTGCTCTACATACTATTCACATGCTTTTCATGCATCACACACAGAAAACCATTCACAACACCAACTGCGGGCCAAACACATTATAACACGTTTATATCAACAAACAGCTCCATTCAAGGGTCCTTCACTTTCATACAGCCACGGGCTGGCACACCAATCATAAGCCAGACATCAGGCAACGTACAAAACCACCAGCAGGAAGTCACTACACACACACACACACTGCCATCCAGCTGCCACTACACACACAAACACAGTCAACCACTGATACACACACACACCGCCAGTCAACTGCCACTACACCCACCAAAACATCCAACTGCCAATGCACACACCACCAGCCAGCACTCCATACATACTTACACTCATATTACCAGTCTACTACAACTACACACACACACACTGCCAATCAACCACCACTGCACATTCAGTCAGTCAGCTGCCACTACTCGCACACTGTCAATTAACTGCCACTACTAACACATCACCATTTAATTACTTTTAAGCCCACAGTACTAGTCAACCTCCGTGACACACGCAATGCCAGTCAACCGCCACTACATACAGTGTTAGCCATCCACCAGCACACATACACACCACCAGCCATCCACCACTACACATTCACCCCCAGTCGACTGCCACCCCCATTTCAGCATGAAGCTCCACAGCATTTTTATTTCTAAAACACACCCAACATGCACAGATTACACACACTCATAGCACATATAAAAAAAATAACATCCAACTAAAAACAGCACATTATTTCAAATTTTTTTCAAATTTAAAACAACTCGCCTGTCGGTTGAAGATGAAAAAACATCTGTCTGCATGCACACCTGCTGTTGCTAAAAACATCAAACAATTGGCAACCTGGTGTCAAAACAAAAAAAAGCAATACAGATTATAGCCAGTTGCCTTTTATTCTCATAGTTGCTACCAGTGCTTTATTTGTGCATGTTACAGTTAAAAACATGTGGGCGTACATAGGTCAGGATTAGAAGAGTAATCAGGGCAGTACATAGCACTCTCCTTTTGTACTCCTCTTCGCACACAGACTCTACATCTCCGACAAAGAAAGTCTGTTTTTGGATGTTGGAGGAATGTATTCAGGAAAGTAGTGATCTTTCAATCTAGCCATATCCTCCACCACTCCAATTCTAGGAACACTTGCTTGCTCTATTGCAGCAAGGCTACCTTTTACTGACTACTTAAACTGTACAAAAGACACCTTTGAATCTGTGGGGTGATCTTTGAAAACAATGCGAGCTTTGAAGGATTACTAATGAAACAAATGAACTACCAACTTCTTGTACCAGATGTATGACTTTCGAGCAATATTGTAAGCGTCCAACTCTTGATCTACTATATCTACACCTTCCATGTACTGGTTTTCCCATTTCTGCAACCTGACAACAAGCATTCACAGGTGAAGTGCTTTCATCATTAATAGCTGGGACATATGAACATCTCTTCTGTCTGAAAATGTCTAAGCAAGTAGTTTATTTCTAAGTAAGGCATTGCTCTATCTGCTTTGAAGTTTCTTACACACACACTCTTTGGGATAACCTTTACTAATAGAGTGGATTGTGCCACATGCCACAGTGCCTGGTTTGAACAATTCTGCAAACAAATGCACTCCTGTGTAGAAATTGTGAACTTATAAATAGGGACCTATGTGAAGAAGATTTCTGGCAAGTTCCTACTCAATTTTTTCACTGACGTCTAAAGTGGAAGCCCTGAAATCATGCGCATATCCAGTGCCACGTTAACACACAACATAACAGCTTAATACCATAACATGTTTTCCTGCCGGGTATATGCTGTCTGAAGATCAAACATCCCTTGAATAGGACAACAAACTCATCCATAGTTATATCTTTAACTGGAACATAGATCTTTGAGAAGCTATCTACTCAATGGTCAATGACAGGCCAAATCCTGAACGTGATCTCGTGGCAATGCTATAGCTCTATCCACAAAATGCAGCATCTGCTGCAGAAGCAAATATCGATCTCAACTTATGGTTGCTGGAAAAATAGCAGTTGCAATCATGGGAGTAGTAAACCAATATAAAGACAATGATGGCTTTCTCAGCAATCCCATTAAAAAAGTTAAACACTGGAACTGCTTCATCTCATGGAGATTTATGGCAGTTCGTCGGATCTCTAGACTGGGTCGTAGGTGTGGCAGTTCTGTCCCACAACAACTGTTCTGCATACATATTGGTACACAAAACTATATCATCCAAATGACACATCATCAGTAAAGAGTTGAAAGAAACTGAAAGGCAAACTTTTCTCTGTATTACATCTACATCCTGTAACATCACTAAAGGCAGACAAAACAGGCTGCACCATGTTAGGGGTAACCTAGGGTTCAACACTTCCAATGAGAAGCCTTCCAGCCCCTGGCTGCAATACAGCTGGCTCATGTACTTTCTAATACAAAAAGATACCGCTCACTTGCCACGGACAGCTGGACTGAGGATCAACTGCTCATACTCTGCCCAGACACAGCAAGCACTAAAGATATCGCACTAGAATTTAAAATCATAAAAAACAATTGCACACAAGATAACACATTTTCAATCTTGCACAAAGCTAAACGTGAATTTGAAGACAGTCAAACATAAGCTAAATATGCTATTATTATATCAGTGAAAAAACAATTAAGCAGGGCAACAATACCCATTTTAGGTACATTTTACAAAAATGTTTCCTTACCAAACTCTTGCAATACACAAACTGCATCTCTACCAATGCCAAAACCCCAAGCAGAATTCACCTCTTTTAGGGGGAGTGACCCTTGCACAAGAGGCCACTCCCCCCCGCATGCATGAATATAAATCTCTTGGGGCTAGGGGTTTCCTGCACCCCCTGGGATCTGATTGCCCTAATAAATACCAGACCTTGTGGGGGGAGGGGGTGGTCAGAAAAGAAGAGAACATATGTCCACTTCAGGGGATCAGTCCATGCCCAAGGTGCCACTCCTACACACATATATAATATATACACACACACCCCCTGCAGGCAGATCGGCCTAAAAAACACCCGATCTGCCACCCGGGGTGGGTGGGGGGTGTTTGGGGTGTTAAACAAAAAGATCAAATGGCCCCTTGAAGTCCTTTGCCAGGCCGCTCCATAAATAAACATAATCAGTTATCCCTGGCTTCTAGTGGTTTTCAACTCCCCAGGAGGCACATCAGTCTAAAAAATGGCCAATCTGTACTTGGGGGTGGGGGGTGCAGAAAATGAGAAGCCAAATACCCCTTCTATAAAGCGACCCTTGTCCAAGGGGCCACTCCCCTATATATATATATATCATTAGAATCCCTGGTATCTAAACAGCCGATCTGCCCCCGGGAGGAGGGGGAGCGGGGGGAATGATGGGCATATTGGGGCCAAATTCGGGCCCCAATAATTTGAATGTTGCCCAAGGGGCCTTTCTTACTTCAGCAAAACAAGTTTGGTGGCCTGGTGCTTACATTCCTGCTGCACAATCGCGGTCCCACATGCGACCCCGTAGCTGGAATGCACTCAAGAGAGACACCGGGGAAAAAGCAGACATGCACTCAAAAAAGACATAGGGGGAAAGGAAGAAACTCTTTCCTTAACCCCAATGTCTCTCTTGCTGCCCGATTTCCTCACCACTACCAAGGAGAGAGGACTTACGCCTGCTTCACCTGACGCACTGGAAGCAAATTCTTCTTTTTTTGGAATTTTTTTCAATCAGGTTCTCTTATGTAGATTTCTTTACGTTAGATTGACTAGAGGTTTTGATTAATTCTGTGTAAGAAGGTATAGGCTTTGTTACTCTTTTTCCTATATACCCACCCTATATATTTATTTTCTCGTTTGAAACCGACTGCTTTAAAAAAAATAGTTTTTAGTTTTTTTTTATGGTTGACGTGAATTACTTTGGGATATTTCCTGAGATGATTGGTTTTGTTGTATTTAGGTGGGATTTGACGTAAACACTACATATATTTAGGATTTAATGTGGATTATCTAGGAGAGTTTATGAACGGATTTTAAACTCTCTGCAACACTCAAAAAAAGAAGACTGCCCCAGATAGGACAAATAAATCTTTGATTTCATTATTGTGTGCGAAAATGAAATTGCCTGTCTCTTATCCTGAAAGCTTTGTATCTTTTTCAAACTTTCCAGGAAGTTATAGACTGTAGAATGTGCATTTCCAATAGAACTGGAGAAAAAGTTATGCTTTCTTTCTATTGTAGTGTACGTTTTTGTACACTCTAGTCAAGTAGCAGTTCCACCAGTCAATTCTGTAACATGGAAGTTGCCTCTGACCAGACTTGTTTAGATGGTCAATTCAAGTCTGTTCAAAATAATTTAGTAAGAGTCCCAGGGGCCAGTTTCTCTTAATTTTGAGAATAATATAGTGCTTGTATAGTTGATGTGTAGAAATAGTCTACATAGTCGGTGGTACAAAGGCTAATATTGTTAATTTTTTTTATCTCAAACTGAAGTTTACTGTCAGACATATAATCTCCAGCGAAGGATTTTGTTTTGTATTTTATTCTCTATGGCATGTGAAAATGGAAAAACTGAAAAACATCCCTAAATTTGAATGTCAGAATATAGTTTATTTATAGTTGAAATCATTACATTTTCAAAGTGAATTATTATCTTCACAGAAGTTGTAATTGTTGCATTTTGAATTGGTAGAAATTCATAGTATGTAGGAAATCCTTTGTCTGTCACTAATGCGTATATAAGAGACATGGTATTATTGTTAATTTTGGCATGTGTAGTGTACATTTTTGGGAATAGATGGAGTATTGTTTTTAAACGTCCCATCCATCATCCAAGTTTCACTATTTTCTGTTACAAGGTTGTGGGGAGTAGCAAATATTCATGTTTTTAGGGCTATGGTTGTCATGAAATAGGAATGTTTCATGGTTAAATTTCTCTTTTAGTATTGTTGTATAGTTCCTAGGAGTCCCCCAGGACCTGCGCATTTTGGATGATGTAAACTGAGGGCTTGGTGTCCCACTCACTTCCCGCCCGACACCTCCACAGGATATGTCAGCCGTTATACCAGCTAACTCTACAGTGACACTACCACCCCCCCTGTATTGTACAGTGGTGTAGGTAGGTTCTGGCAACTACTGACCATGACAACCCTGATTCCTCAGGTTTCGTGGAAAATAGTACAGTACGTTTTGCTCAGACACTCATGCTTGCTTACTGTCAGAAAATACACAGGATGGCGATTAAGACGTTTCAATAAGTATTTATTGGTCCAGCGACAGCCTTGTGAAGAGATTGCAAGTACCAATATAGTAAATAGTAGATACATTTATACCATAGTGCTAATAAGAACTTAAGCAGTTCAAATATTAATAGTAGCACTTGCATATTCCTAAAATGAGCGCCCTAAGTAATTTGCCTAAATGTACCTAACCTAGATCTGTATATGTAGCGTGTATATGTATATATGTGTGTAGCCAAGAAACCCCTAGGGAAGAACCGCCCCCTCACCTGATGGTTGAGAATGAAAGACCCCGTCTCTGCTTCAAGAATGACAGCCACAAGGGATGTCAGACCGCTGTGTGTCAAAGATTTAGAATGCAGGACCCTGTGTCAGCTTGGAAGGAATTCTCCCCTGATTTGTAGGGGGAGTGAGGGTCCTTTATACTAAAGTGGTCACTCCAGGGTGGTTCTAGAATCTATACATTTTGAAAACAACCATAAATGTTTTGGAAACTATCATGAATGTTTTTCCAAACAAATGCGATCATGCACAGCTGGCTGTTGGCCAAGGATGAAAAAGTGGTGACCTTTATACAGAATAATGATATCGTGCCTGAAGACATGTTTATGTACGTTAGGTACAGGGATTATGATAGAGAACCGAGAGCCTGGTGTCGGAGAGACAGGAGTAATCTACTAGGTAAAAGGCCACCTGTTTAGAATTGTTATTGTCGTGTGGATGGGATAATCTATGAAAAATGGGGTAAACAAGATAGGACTATCCTAAAGGACATGACCGTATGGGTGTATTAGAATGTCTCTAAAAGTTTGTCATTGGATAGAATATGTTTTACTTTGCTCACTTTTTCTACTAATTGTGCTTTCAAATTTTGGATGGAAAGTAGGCCTCTGGCAACATTCATAGCGATATTTCTAGATACCTCACTTAACTCCGATCCAGGGGGCGCACTCGAGGTGCCAGCTAAATATTTTATTGGCTATACTGTGTCCCTTACTTCCAATTCTGTTGCAGAGTGGTTATGTTCTCTAGTTCTTTAAATATCGTCAGTGTCTGCTAGTAGTGGAGAAGTTATTCACACATCTAGAGTGAGTCTTATGCTAAGTGTTTCTGTCCTTACAAGAAATATAACCCTCAAATTTTTATAATTGGTTGCCCCTTTTGCTTTGAACAAAACTTGCAAGAAGCTCTCTCATACACTCAATTTAGAAAGTAAACCTGTACATGCCACTCAATGATGATGGTGTCAAATCCATCCCCTGACTTGCTAAATACACCAAGTGTCATCAGTTAGCAGACAAAAAAATGGTCCCTTATCTATATAGGGGAAAAAACAGCAAAACACTCCTCAGACGCATATAGCATTCAGTATTTAACATTCAAGACAGAAATGCAGAGAAATGTGAGCATTCTTCACCGACCAAATATACAAACTCAGACAGAAAATCCAAGCAAGCTCACCAACGCAATTAACCTACTGCTTTAACAATGCAACTAACGGTTCTGTCTACTAACCCCTGAAGGTCATCAGGTCCTATAGAAGCCATCCTTATATTTTGTTTTGTAGTGAGGGCTGTGTTTAGATACATACAATGCTATATTGGCATAAGCGCGTTAGATGTTGGAAAGCCATCTTGCAACTTTTGCTGCCTTTGCACATGACACTGCAGATACATGTTATTATTTGAAAACTGCTTGCTCGCCTTTTTCTTCACATGAGAACTGTCTGTTGTTCACATCCCTAGACGTGCGCTGTGACCTTGGTCTGAACATTGTGTAAAGAAACAGTCTGGGTCGCCAGACAATGCATGTTTTTGAGTTCAGGTTGATCGGCCCACTATTTAGCCATAACACGCACGCAGCTGCAAATACCTGAAAGTCGAGTGCTTTTAATATTGCAGACTGCATGCTTTACACACATTCGGAAGAAGAGCTTTCCCAGGAGCAGAGTACACCTGATCCTGTGATGTGATTCCACTAAGCTGATCTTTACGGTATGGGGTTCCCCATTGAAGCCTAGTGACCTTCTACTAGTCTAATAATATTAGTTTACTAGCGAAAGGAAGGTGGCTGTATTCCACTGTCATTTATACTATGATTTCTCCTTTCATTTTCTATGGTATTGTAACAATGCTGATGGTTTTGATTTTAATCATTTGTCCGCTTATGTTAGCCAAAGTACTGCATCTTAGGACACGTAGTTTATAAAATAAACCTTTTAAACTTTACCGTGTCTCTGATTACTCTTGTTGTGGACTGATATGAGAATAATTACGAACAGGTATTTCTGATTCCCACCATTCCTGAGAGTAAGTCGCTTGTTCTGGGTTGTCTATACGTTGGGACCTCCGTGATGATACGGATAACGAATGGGACACTGATGCTGGTCGGATAGGGGTTCTGGGTTCTGAGGTGAGTTTTTGGTACACCACAATTCACTGAGGTCCTGGTTTCCTGCGCATAGTTCTGTGCATGAGCAGAATCCCTGCAACATGGCGCACCTAACATTTGGTCTTTTGATTTGAAACGCCTTAGTAGTGCTTATATTAGTCCACGACACCCTCACTCTTGTTTCCGGATAACGGGAGTGACGGATTTTACCTACCTATTGGTAGTCTAATAAGCTTGTTAATTAAAAAGGTTTCTTATATTTCTGAACCCTTGTGCTACTGTAAAATCCGTTGTTGTTTTTCTCTGTGTCCTTATGGCGGTCGAAATTGCTGCACATAGCCGTGCACCTCTGCGACGTCATTTGACGCAGTATGGGGTGCCGGACGATGGGATGGCCGTTATTTTTGTGGTGAGTGCAGATGGCTCCCACCCTTATGAGCTGTTTTACTCTTGGGTGACGCTGTCAGCAGTGAATGCGGATGATAAAACATTTCACTCGTTTACTCACACGCGGGTCCCAGCAAATTATACGCCATACAGGACACTAGAGATTCCCCTTTCAGCCTGGCAGCATAGCATTTGGTTTAATGGCACCCTTCCCCATGCGGTTGCACCGGCTAGACTCGGACCTTTGTCAATTCCAGGGGCCAGGATTTACGCCTCACCCCCGATATTTGACTCTTGCGGTGGATGAGTTGCGTACGCTCCATACAACCCTCATTTCAGTATATAGGGCTTTGGTGCAATACGCCATGTTGCAGGGATTCTGCTCATGCACAGAACTATGCGCAGGAAACCAGGACCTCAGTGAATTGTGGTGTACCAAAAACTCACCTCAGAACCCCTATCCGACCAGCATCAGTGTCCCATTCGTTATCCGTATCATCACGGAGGTCCCAACGTATTGACAACCCAGAACAAGCGACTTGGAGTACTCTCAGGAATGGTGGGAATCAGAAATACCTGTTCGTAATTATTCTCATATCAGTATATAGGGCTTTGGTGCAATACGTCTCACGCAACGTGCAGGTGGGGGCACCTGCTGTTGCAGGACTACCAGCTGGTCATCCTGCGGTTGTTATTAGCCCTGTTATAGTTAATTCGGTGATGGGCAAGCGCCCCCAGAATAAGGATGATTTACCTTATTGGCTTGCCGAGAAATTTGACCAACTGGAGGCAGTTTTTCCACACTCTACCGCTGTGGAGAAACACAGGATCCTCACCATTAGTTTGCGAAAAACTTAGTCCCAGAAGTGTCCGATTGTGACAACTGGGGTAAGGTTTTTGCCGCGGTCTATTCCAAGTGCTTTGGCACTCCATCTATGCCTATGCTTCCCTCCGTCATTAAACGTGTTCAAGATAACCACGGTCCGGAGGCGGCTGGAGAGTTGGGAATGCGGCTTGTCGGAGTGTTCGACGTAGTTGCCTTTCTCGTCCTTGGTAATCTCAAGGGAGATGCGGTACAGTTTCAAGTGGCTAATGGCTTAGCCCGCGTCGATGAACTCAATAAGCCCAAAGAGTTGCCTAAAATTATTGCGGAGGCTTATAGAACTATAGGCCGCAGTAGTTTAGGGGTTAAACCAACTATTATCATTCCTGACTTGATACAACAAACTAAGGTGAGCTCGTCTGCCAAAGACGATCGTCCAAATTTTCCAAAGCAAAATTGGCGACAAAAGAAACAGGGAAAGCAGCAACAGAGACTGGGGTATCGTCCTGCGTCTCCCACACAGCCTAGTGAACGCACATACGATTTGCGCGATCGCACTAGTATTAAGTCACCTGATAGATTTCAGGTTACTGAACGTTCTCCTCGTTCTTCACAGGAAACATCGGCCTCGCAGTCCGGTGGAGGAGAGCGTGGCAAAGGTCGGGGTGCCCAACAAGGATGTGAGCAACCCCGTCAGGCTGTCGGTAAAGGCAAGCAAGATGAGTTTGCACGTCAACGTCCCCCGTTTCAGAAGATGAAAGTTGCTGCTCTAACAGCGAGGTATGCCACAGATAGTGCGGATGCAGCTTCGGAACCTGACATGGGCGATAACGCTGCTCGACAGCGCAGCGAAGGTTACAGTAGTGCGGCAAGCACTACGTCCATATCTGGATGCGACAGCAACTGACACGTTCATTACTGTAGAAACTGCGGACACTAGAGTGGCTCCCCCTGACAGACTATATAATATAGTCCTCTTAATCTAAGGTGACATACAACGTACTATTCAAGGGATTTTCTGGGATAATCTGACCTCTTCCTATGACATTCTTTTGGCGGAGGCAGACTGGCCCCCGGCTTTCATTTCAGATGCTCTGAGAGGGTAGGAGGTAATCCTCCCTTCCTTTGCGCACACAGTGCCAAAGGAACACGCTAAAAAGTTTGCAGAGGAGTGGGCTCAGGTGCTTGCTCCGGCTTTGTATCGCACTCAAATAGGCTGGGATAAATTGTCCCCCAGCCATGAGATTCCATTACGGTCTGTGCCACAGCCCCAATATCCCATGCGTCATGAAGCTAGACCCCAGGTCGCAGACATCCTTGAACAATTGGAATATCAGGGAGTTATTGAAACATGTGTGTCACCAATGAATAATCCTTTATTCACTGTAACGAAGCCTGATGGGTCGTACCGCCTAGTTTTGGATTACTGGCACCTAAACTCTCATTGCCGGACGTGCGCGGTACAGAATACCCACAGTTCAGCCCTCGTAGATAGTCTTGTGCGTAAAAGGTTTAAAACCACACTTGACATATCCAATGGCTTTTACAGCCACAACCTGTACTCTATTAGTAGTCAGTGGACAGGGTTTACTTCAGGCGGCAAACAAAAACAGTTTAAGAGATTAGCCATGGGCTATAAAAACAGCCCTGGCGTCTTTGCCGCTCGTGTTGTCTCTCTGTTAGAGAGCATAGACCCTGATGCGTACTCGTATGTTGATGATATTTATCTCACGGACGACGAGTTGTGGCCGCATCTGTGTCGCGTTGATCGCATTATTGTTATGTTTGCAGACTTCAGTTACGAATTCAACTTTGAGAAGTCTCACATTGCAGAGTATACAGTGTTGTTTTTGGGCTACGAGCTCAACGATGAGGGTCGAGGATTGGCTCCTCACTTTCTGGAGTAGTGCGCGTGCTTGCGTGCTCCAACAACATTGAAAAAATTACAGTCTTTGCTGGGCTTTCTGAATTTTGGTCGTACGTACATTCCTGATTATGCCCAGCGTATCAAGCCGCTTTATGCCTTGGTACAACCTACTTTTTCCAAAACGAGCTGGCTGCCAGAGCATTCAGTAATTTTGCAATCTTTGCAAGCTGATCTTCTTGCTTCAAAATACTTACTGACACGTGATAACGGCACTAACCTGGTAATAAGAATTGTGCCAGGCGCAGTGGGTTTCACGTACTTGACGTTCAATGAGGGCGACACCGTCCCCATTGCCTACAAATCACACCTGTACACTTCGGCTGAACTGTGCTTTTCCTCTGTCGAGAAAGTTTTGACGGCAGTACAGATGGTGATTCTTAAAGAACGAGCGCTGTCGCAAGGAAAACGCATGTTGGTGGTCACACCGTATCCTGCCCTAGAGGCAGTGACGAAAGCAAGTGTACCCAATTCTAAAGCTTTGCATCCACGTTGGATACAATGGGCCACTTCCTTGACATCGCCCGATGTCACCTATATCTTTGATGCCTCATTACAGACTCAGGAGTATTTACAATATGAGTTAGTTCATCCTGCTCCTCTGTCTTTGCGCCCGCTCGAAGATTACCATTGTGTCATTTACACTGACGGTTCGGCGCAACCGGCGACTGGATCGAAGCATGCCTATTCAGCGGCCTGCGCAATTGTGGCAGGTACTTTCGTAAATGGTGAATTCCAATCTGATGTCCTGCATACGCAGTCATTGGGCGATTTTACCGCACAGTTGGCGGAACTTCGTGCTCTAGTGCTTGCTCTGGAGTTTGCTGATCCTCGAGTCACTACTCTTATAGTTAGTGACTCGTTTTACTGCGTTCAATCTTTCAACGACAATCTATTTTTTTGGTCTCAAAACGAATATCGTGATTCCAAAGGTAGCACAATTAAGCATAAAATGCTTTGGGTTCGAGTGGCAGAACTTAAAGATCATCTGCCTCTCGTGAATGTAATTCACACTCTTGGGCACCAGCGAGTTGGTGTCCACGCTGTAGGCAACAGCTTAGCTGACGAAGCAGCAAAAACAGCAGTGGCGACATATCTAGTAGCAGCAGTTACAAGATCCAAAAGTAAGATCGATGATGACATCTTGGCAGCTATTGCTGCTACAAAGCAGGGAAGTAATTACCCGAGAGGTTTCCCTTCTTGTTACCATTGTCACTTAAGTCCTGAACACGTCCCATTAGTGAGAATTAACGACGTTGGTGACAGATTGATTCCCAACGCGGACTGCAGACCATCCTTGATAACAGCAGCTCACAAGGGTATGGCCTCTGCCCACGCCGGCGTTGCAGCTACTGTTAATCTGTTACAACAACGTTACTAGTGGCGCGGGTTATATAAACAGGCTCGCACTTATGTTCTTGATTGTGACATTTGCCAGCAGATTAAACCTTCAACTGTTGTGCGTCCACCACAAACTCAGTTGTACATATCCAATAAACCACTTGGGTGTGTTTATTTGGATCACTGCGGTCCTTTCTCCTCTGATACTGCGTACAAGTATATCTTAGTTGCAGTGGATTCGTGCACACGTTTTCTGTGGGTATGGCCACAAAGGAGTGCTGATGCCCGTACTGTCATCAGGGATTTGCGTGTCTTTTTGGGAAGTTTTGCGTGTGGTACCTTTCATTCTGATCAGGGCCCTGCGTTCGCCTCTAAGGCGTACAAAGAAGCCATGAATAATTTGGGGGTCCAAGTCAAATTTTCGTCTCCCTACCGACCTGAGGGTAATGGTGTGGTGGAGCGAATGAACCGTGACTTAAAGCAATCCTTGACAGCTAGGGTTTTAGGCACTGGCCGGAACTGGTTAGCCTATTTGTATAACGTCCAACGTGCACTTAATAATCTCCCTAGAAGGTCTCTGTGTGGGCGGACCCCATACATGATGCTCTTTGGCATAAAAATGTTTGTCCCGGACCTTGACGGTCTAGACATGGCGGCGCCTGCCGCACCCTTTGACGTAGATGATCACTGTGCTGTATTTCAGACTCTACAAGAAGCCAGAGACAGTCTCGCGAAGGAACATCTGCCCTCCACATCTGATGCTGCGCTTCAGATTCTGGTAGTAGGCTGGCTACCTTGAGTTGGTGACCTGGTCCGTGAGAAGGTGGAGAACAAGAAGGAGTTCGGCCCCTCTTATCAAGCCCCAGTTCCAGTGCTTGGCGTGCAGGGTACAAGAACAGTCATTTTACCTCCACTTCCTGGTCGCAAGGATAACAGGTACATCTCCATTGACAATGTCAAACTACAGCGAGTGGCCGATTCTTCTTAATATGACTCCAGCGGTTTCTTGCCCTGCGATGCTGAGAAATTCTGTTTTGGCTCCGGCATCTACCACTATGTCTGATATTGCCATCGAGATGCATACGGTTGCTGATCCATTGTTACTACCACCAGCTGGTGGTCCACCTGAAGATACTGAGTATGCTTATCCTGCAGATGTAACATTGCCCGTTTTACAATCAACCACAGTTGCTCAGTCCAGTTTCTCCTTTGACACTAACTCAATGACTTCTAATGCCCCGTCAAAGGTTTCCATTTTTGCTGTTTGGTTCAAACGACATTTTTTAATTCCCCCTTGGACTTACATTTGGCTGATGCTCATATGTATTTTTTTGTTCATGTCCATTGGATTTGTAGTGGTATTTTTTCGTCTTGTGTACGGACACTACCTTAAAGAAAGATCTACAATTAGACTAATTGATGGAACTTTGGCCCCCCCACTCCTCATCACACATCATGAAGAGGGACCAGACTTTTGTGAATATTACTGCCTGGCCAGTGTTAGATGGGATTGCGTGGGATGCTGTTAAATTTCAGATTCATGGTCCAACTGAGGTTATCAATGTACCAAATGTATTTCGTGTTTCTATGGGTGATGTGGTTAAACAAAACATCCGTTCTGATGATTGGGACGTTCAGGCCATAGAAGCACTGTTTTCTGATTTGAAATATTATGCCGCATTTGATGCTGAGGATGTGTATTTAGATACTGCTAATTATGGTGAGCAGCTTTGCTATCAACATTATGGCAATCATTTCCTACATAAAGCCAATACGTTTCAAAATTTTGTAAATTATACCCAGTGGGAACATTGTCCAACGCCACTCCTAGGTAGCTCCACCCTGTTGGTGGAGAAATTCACATATTTTTCAGATTTTAGTGTTTCGAATCCTGCCTCTTTTTATTTTAAAGTGGCACCTGAGCCTGCCTCGAAAGTTAGGCTGACACACACTAAATTATTATATTCCAAGTCCTTTATAGATGATTTGTCAGTCAGCGGTTATGATCTGTGGAAGGCTACTATTGATCTTAAATCGGTTTGGGATTCCAAACCGTGGCAGGTACAAGAAACAGAAGCTTTGCATCGTGCCTGCCTCATCCCGAACCACATGTTGTTCTTAAACACAACAATCTTCCAGACCACCTGCTTTGGATTGGCTACTTCGAAAAAACTAAATTCTCCCTCCACTCCGGATCTGGGTGCTTATCCAAATTGAAATAATCATACAGATCTGTCCCTTGATGCATTGCAGTCATACATTACTAATACATCCTTCAATATTTCCAAGTTGCATTCTGAGGGATGGTTGACTTGGCAGACAAGTTCTGATTCCTGTCAACATCGTTTTCTAGGTTTGACACCTGGGTATACGCAGGTTCGCGTGGACCCTCGTTTTGAATCTTCTCATACTGTAACTACCTACTCTGTAGGGAAGTTATGCCAATCTTGGCTGCAACATTCCACCTTGGCATCTGTTAAACTTCATTTATCTAAATTACATGACAAAATAGATTTGAATGATTTTGTTAAGGGCCCTATAGGTAGTAGGTCCAAAAGATGGATGTATGCTATTTATAACGAAGTTTGGAAGTTATCACAGATTGAAGCTGCTTCCAGATTGAGGACTATTGATCAAGCCAATATGGAAAAAGTACTAGCTGTTATAGATAATAGCATTAACACCCTTTCTTCCCGAATTTACACTTTAGACAATATTGTTTCTTCTGTTGTTGATATTGTACAGAATTATATGTCTGTTTTGTATCATGGTCAAAATCAGTTACGTCCATAATGCAATTTGCATGGGCATTGCAGACGTTAAAGGCTGGGAAAGTTCCCTGGGACTACATGAATACATCATCTTTATTCCTTCCCTTTAATCTCACTGCAAAAGAACAATTCATGTCCATGAAAGATGCGACATACTCATTACTGCATATTGAAAAGTTAGAACCTTTGCCTTTCTCTGTGGCCGAATTGAATTCCGCTGTGTGGGTTATCCACGGGTTAATCACATTGCCGTTTCCTTTGTTTAAATTCAGTTCATGCATGAAACATTATGCCCTAGGTAGATATGAACAACTAGGTACTGCATTCCTGCATGAAGTTTGGTCACTCCCATTTACATACAGGTGCATGAGAGACGGTAAAGAGGTCTATTTGAAAGGTGAGGAATGCACTTCCACACCTGATCACTCTGTAGTCTGTAGGCACATTCAATTGCATGGCGCATGCAATGTGCACGCTCCTAATTTAGCTTGCGTCCTGAAATACCCTCTTTCACGCTGCTGGCTAACGGTAGTTATTTGCTTTTAAATAATGAGGCTGGCTGCGGGATGCTAGTGGAAATTCCCTACATAGTGACTGTATCACAGAGAGTAGTCTGCTGTAAGAATGTCCTTTTCCCACCCCCGCATGGGCGGCTGGATGTGTCCATCTGGCCTTCCATTCCAACCTTGAAAGCGGAGTTCAACAGGATGAGCAGAATAAGGGCTCTATTGTCTCAAAAAGAAGTCGCACTGACTTCTTCCCGGGAAACATTTGTCCTTCACGTAGCAAATACGCGCACCGAGGTGCAAGCGCTTTTGAATACTGACCTCCCACTTCATTTTGGTGCCCTGATTCAAACTATCTTTAATGCCTCGTCTACAACTGGCTTGGCACATTTTTTCAAAATTGTGGGCTCGGGCCTCGTGACCTCCTTCCAAACTATTTTTGGTGTGATACCGGCATTTTTTCCAGCGTCTTTGGCGGTCTCCTGTTGATTCTCGCCCTTGTGGCTGGGGTGCAGTTGTTGGTCTGCTTACTACGCAATGGCTGCACAGTTTGTGTCACACGACAGCCTGGCCCGGCTGCTCCATCTTCGTAACCGGATGCTTGAATATTATGGAACATTACCACTGGCAACCTTGAGCATAGCCTATGCATTGTCCTTCCGGTTTTCCTATTTTACATGCGTACAACCTGTTTTTCATTGCCTAGATTGTCCATTCGAATGGGCTCTGGATTTGTGCTTGTCAAACTTGGTGTCTCCTGCCCCGGATTATGATCGACTAATGAGTCCCTTAGTGGCTCATGAGTTGGACTGTTTTGGCGTCAGGATTATGGCCTGTGGAGCGGCACATGGAGTCCTGGGGAATTGGGACATTGGTACGGCTGCATATGACTTCCTGGCACGAAGTTATCTTGAAGAACACGCCGGTTGTCCTCTGATTGTACTAGAGGCCCCAGTTGTTGAAGAACATGTATGTTCATTTGCCTTACTAGACTGGATGGCGGACACTTTTACAGAACACTCCAATGACTTCCTCTTGGAAGCTGTTTCTACTTACTGTGCCTATACATTGATGGATTAACTTGGATGTCGTCCAACTTCCCTTTGTACAAACTTTTTGGTTTTTCATTCGACATTCGGGCTCTCTGAGCCTTGCCGTTAATTTTTCCATTCACATTTTTTTTCCTTTTTTCGTTTTTTTTCCCCTCCTTTTCTCTTGTTCCTTCGAACCTTCACTGCCTTTTATATGGATTTCCAATTTGAGCCCTTAGTTCTGTTCTATCAAACTTGAACTCTGCGTCCCTTATTATATCCCTATTTTGCTAGTGGTCCGATCAGGGGGAGGTGTAGTGAGGGCTGCGTTTAGACACATACATTGCTATGTTGGCATAAGCGCGTTAGATGTTAGAAAGCCATCTTGCAACTTTTGCTGCCTTTGCACACGACACTGCAGATACATGTTATTATTTGAAAACTGCTTGCTCGCCTTTTTCTTCACATGAGAACTGTCTGTTTTTCACATCCCTAGACGTGCGCTGCGACCTTGGTCTGAACATTGTGTAAAGAAACAGTCTGGGTCACCAGACAATGCATGTTTTTGAGTTCAGGTTGATCGGCCCACTATTTAGCCATAACACGCACGCAGCTGCAAATACCTGAAAGTCGAGTGCTTTTAATATTGCAGACTGCATGCTTTACACACATTCGGAAGAAGAGCTTTCCCAGGAGCAGAGTACACCTGATCCTGTGATGTGATTCCACTAAGCTGATCTTTACGGTATGCTGTTCCCCATTGAAGCCTACAGACCTTCTACTAGTCTAATAATATTAGTTTACTAGCGAAAGGAAGGTGGCTGTATTCCACTGTCATTTATACTATGATTTCTCCTTTCATTTTCTATGGTATTGTAACAATGCTGATGGTTTTGATTTTAATCATTTGTCTGCTTATGTTAGCCAAAGTACTGCATCTTAGGACACGCAGTTTATAAAATAAACCTTTTAAACTTTACCGTGTCTCTGATTACTCTTGTTGTGGATTGATATGAGAATAATTACGAACAGGTATTTCTGATTCCCACCATTCCTGAGAGTACTCTAAGTCGCTTGTTCTGGGTTGTCTATACGTTGGGACCTCCGTGATGATACGGATAACGAATGGGACACTGATGCTGGTCGGATAAGGGTTCTGGGTTCTGAGGTGAGTTTTTGGTACACCACAATTCACTGAGGTCCTGGTTTCCTGCGCATAGTTCTGTGCATGAGCAGAATCCCTGCAACAGTTTAAATTTTATACTGGTTTTCAAATTTCACCAGTTCGCTATTCTACAAGTATATTACATTTTGATTAATGTTACACATTTTGATTAAGGTTACAATCAAGGCAGTGTTGCTAATGAGTTCCACCTAGTGACCTTTCTGCCACCACCACTCTCTTTTTTAATCATACAGTTGATGTAATGTACTGTTTTAAATGCATGGTAAATGGGCCTCATCTCACCACTTCCATGTTTTACTTGGCTTGCTGGTATTTGGACTCCAACAATTTGCTTATCAGAGTTTTATAATTCTTACTCATCAGGTCTCTCCTCCATTGGTGGTTTATGTGACAAAGGAGAGTGCACCACACTGTCAGAGGTTCTGATGATCCGGGCTTTTTGTTTTATATCTTTTTATTCAAGTTTTCAATGGAATTGTGGTACAATGCCAAGGTACGTATAGTTAAAATTACAGGTGGCAGCCAAAGTGACCAATGACCGATGTCACCATATGCATTAAAACTTAGAGCTTACCCCCTCCCGCTTGCGTGATCACAGCAAAGGGTACAGGTTATCATATGGGGTAACACTTGATAGATTCAAGGATTGAGGGGCTGTCGCAACTAACAGAGGGGTAGAGGGTGAATAGCAAGTAGTGTGTGAGGTGAAGTAAGTGGTCATGGCTCTTTCATGTGCTTGAGCTTCGAGTAAGGGTGTGCAGCTGCATGTTCCATATTGCTCTGACAGGAGTGCAGGTCTGGATCTCTTTTTAAATAGCTCCAGGGATTTTGGAGAGGTGCTGGGAGTATTTTCCAGTGGGGGTGATGCGGTATGTAATCCTTCCCTGCTGGAGTCAATGTTACGCTGGTGGTATTGATGTCTTTCATGGGGTCACTCTTTTAAGGGTGCTCAATGAGTTGCAGGGCCCTGAGCATTTGTGGGGCAAAGCATTCACGTTCAAACCCTGCCATATAATCTATGAGTGGTTGTCAGATATAAGTGTATTTCTCATCTTTGCTAGCGAGCTTATGTATCAGCTATTCCATGGCAAGGACCTACTACATCTTCTAGAACCACAGAGAGCTGGGCCTTGGGTCAGTTCACTTCCAGTTGAAGGTGATATGTTAGCTGGCAGCCCCCAAGATGTGGCATGTAAGCGCCCAGTCAGGACATCTCATGTCCTCCATCTTTCTGCTGGTATCCCAGGGAGAGAGAGTAAGGGTCAGCTAGGATGGGGTAGCCCTGAGTTCCCTTGATGTGGCCCAGTATTTTCTTACAGAATGTGTAGATAAGTGCGAAGTCTCACAAGACATGCACGAAAGTGTTGATTTCTCGGTTGCAACTCCAACATAAGGCCAATGCAGAGAGTTATATGCAGTGCAACTAGTTAGGTGGGAGGTCCCATTGGTACATCATTTTAAAAGGCATCTCCCTTTAGGGAATGCGTTTGAGTGATTTGGGTATGTCCTACCACAGTCGATCCCAGTCCTTATAGGACATTTCTTTTCCCATGTCTACTGCCCACCATATTTGGTAATTGTGTTCTGCCCTGGGCTTGGAACCCTTGAGAGTGCGGTATGTCCTTGAAATTGGTCCCGTCTACCTTGGTACTCCCAAACCAATTTTTCAAAGTGAGTGAGTGATCTTAGTGCTGCTGCCGCATTAGGCAGGTAAAGGGCCCAGTGTCTGAGTTGTTGTATTGTAGATGTGTTCTCTTCAATATGCAAAAATCCTGTTTGCACTGCTCAAAGGACTTTATGGAATCCCCTATGTAGAGGTCCCACAAAGTTCTATATTCCTCCCCTTCCCATTCTAGTAAAGCTGTGGGGCAGAGGACTGGCATAAAGTCTGGTTCTCGTTGATTGGTGTGTTGGAGGATGGGAAGGTGGTAAGTCCCTTTTTTAAAGTTGTCTTGTCCCATATGTCCAGGGCCATTTTGGTCAGGTGGCTATGTAGGGCCGTGCATGCTGAGGTAGGTACCAAAGACAGCAGCAAACCACTGCATGGCCCATATGGGACCAGTGCTTTTTGCTTCCCCAGACTATCTATTCTGAGAGAAGACGTAGGTGGGCTGACCAATAGTACTCCAAGAAGTTTGGGAATGCAAGTCCTCCCCTATCTCTAGGGATCATCAAAACCTTCTTAGGGATACGTGGTGCTTATTATGGCCAAATAAAAGATTGAATGTTTTTTTGTTACTGGACAATATATGATCCAGACTTTTTGATGTTGTCCTTCAATATTGTAGATAAATCTGTGTTCCATTTGTACCCTTTATATCATTCGGACCAAATTCTTCTCTCATGGTGGCAATCTTCTCTTTCCACTATATAGCTATTTTACTTTTAGCCAACTGTAAGGTTAGGTAAATGAATTCATATTGCTTGTTTTTCCTCCTTGCTTGCGGTGTTAGATCTAGCTAACAGACTTCCTTGCTAAGAAGATTGCTCCTCATCATTTTTTACTTTATAGTAACATGGGACCACAAGTTATGAACCAGTACACATGGGAAGACCATATGTGTGAAGTTAGCTTTGTGTGTTTGGACCTTAAGGCACACATCTATCTATGACAGTGGTAATGAATCCCAGGGTGCAGTGCTCATGTTCAATATGTGCATAATTAAACTATACACATTTTAAGTGACTAGTATGAGATACAATACTTGGGCAGGCCAGTATTATCTCACATATCATTCTGTATTTGATTATGTATTCAGCAGGTGCTGTCACATCTTTTTCTGCATTGTTAGTAGTTCATTAATTAAGTGGATGATTATTTTAACCCGCCCCCAAGGTCTTTCAGAGAACTCAGACCCTCCTGAGACTTAGTTTCCTGAATTTCTACTTTCCTGGCCATTCATGCCACTTGAGTGATTCCATCTGATAGGGGAAATTATCCAGTGCACATTCAATATGTTTCCCTTGCATCAGCAAATCTGTGCATAGTCACAAAAAAAACAAGGGAATCTCCAATAGACTGTGGGTGCGGAGGCGCCGGATCCTGTCTGCAAGTGAGGTTTCTGGCAGATGCTTGGGCGTCGGGGTGAACCAATTTGAACAACTCAAAAGGGCTGCGGGTCCTGCGAACCCTCCCCCCTCGACCTCACATATGTTGATAGGAGAAGACCCAACCGCCAACATGGGGAAACCGACGGCTAAACTGCCGGCTACTCAGTCAGGAGTAGGGGAGTCTTCCCAGCCTGTAACGGTAAATGCGGATGGATCTGAGCCCGTAATGCCGCTCATTCAAATTCAGCTGGATAAGATTCTTGCATCCATTGTGGATACTAAGTCTATCCTCCAGCAAGACATAAGTGTTGTCTTAGTTGGCCTGGGGTTCCTAACGGCTGACCACCATAAATTGGCAGATCGGATGAAAGAAGTGGAGACCATGGTGGGGCGGGTTGCAACCAGGACACCTGACGCTGACCCAGCAGGTGGCCGATCTGAGCAACAGGGTGCACATAATAGAACAATGTGCTGAAGATGCACAGGGTCATAACTGTCGGAACAATGTGTGAGTGGTGGGGGCTCCTCGAAGGTACAGAGGGAGGAGACATGGTGGTTTATCTTGAGCAATGGATATGGAAGGAAGTTGCCCCGAATCATCTGTCGCCCTTCTTCACCCTGGAATGAACTCATAGGGTCCCAGGTGGGCACCCTAGCACCGGGCCGCCTGCGCTGTTCTCTGGTGATCAGGCTGCTTCACTTTAGAGATAGTGATGTAATATTGTAAAGGGCGCGGGCAAGAGGCCCATTCACCATTGGTAATGGGAAGGTGTCACTCTTTCCTGACTTCACCGCCACAGTGCAGACCAAGGGTGCACCTTGGGTGCTAACTTGAACCCCCTTTACCCTGAGCTTAAGTCCAGGAGCTTTGCTCCCTCAACCTTGTAGCCTGCTTTCGAGCAGCCACCAACCGGAGGTCCCCTATCTCCCATTGGATAACATTGGGCCTCAGCACTCTGCACCCGGCCGCCCAAGTGCAGCTGAGGGTGCTCTTGGAGTGCATCCTTGACCCTGGGGGAACCCTTGTTGTAACTCCAGAAGAACAACTCCCAAAACTAAGTACTCACCTGCAAACCGATAACTTCATTTCCTCCCGTAGGATTGCATTGACTGATTTTCTGAGAAAAATGTTTTAAGTTTGGAGTTGGAAAATTTGATGAAACCTTAAGAAACTGTGTACCTACAAAAACTGCTTCACTTACCTTTTATTTAGGAAATGTTCCAGTGTGATATCCAGGCATATCACACTGAGTAGAAAAACTAACTTGAAAAGTAAACTTATGAGTAATCGGACAGTAACTGCAAAGTAATTTAAACTGTTTCTGAATAATTGACCTATCTGTATCCGTATCAATCGCATTCAACTGTACTCAACTGTATTATTCCTGTAAAGTATTATTTCACTTACCTGCACCCGGTCTGCCTTGGTTCTTGAAGTAAAATACAACGAAATAATATTTTTACAAAAAACATTGGTTAGAGTTCAGTCTGTGAGTGTGTGAAATCATTTCTTGCCTGAGCGTGTACAATAAATGCTTAACACTACCCTCTGAAAAAGCCTTACTGCTCGCCCACACTACCACAAATAGAGAGTAAGGTATTATCTACTTTAGCCTCTGCCTACATTTGGGGATCCACTGGACTCTGTGCACACTATACCTTACTTTAGTACAGTATATACAGAGGCAGCTTCCCACAAGAGGGGACTGTAGGGGCTGCGGAGAGCACCTTAGTTGCTGGTCCTGGGACACCTGGTCAAATCGGGGCCATGGTCTGGTCCTACATGTCAAGTTTCTCAAAAGCTGGAGCGGGACTGGAAGAGACAGTCTCCCTTTACCTGCCTTTCACCACTAGGCCCCTGACAGGAGTCTGGAGGAGTCATGCCTGTGACAATGCTTTTATATTACATGTTTGGGTGGCCAGCCACTGCTGGGATACTCTTGGGTTGGGGAGTTCAAAATTGTGGTGTTTATTGATTGTCTTGGGGATTGCTGCACCTGCTGTGATGGGAGATGTGGATACCGGATGGGTTTGTGTTGAATGCATGGGACTCCCCTACCAATTGGTTAAATGGCTACTCAACATAAGAGTCTCAAGTTTCAGACATGGAACATCATAAACACGCTTGCTTTTGTGCCACATTGTATTTTCACACAAAATCTGCATATACTTTCGTGTTCTGTTCTTTTCCTGGGATTTAATCTGGACACCGTAGAGAAGGGCAAACAACAGTGCCCCTCGTTATTCCCCCTGGTCAGGCACTAGCACCTAGACATAACATGAGAATGCAGCTGCTGTTTGTAAGCAAGCATGTCTGTCATATAAATGAGGACTGGAGTTCAAAAAACACACTCTGAGCAAAGGTCCTGAAGCAAAATTACTGTGTCAGCTCAAATTAGAACATCCATCCATATATGCTAAATTATGGGGTCCACCACTAATCCCAGAGATCTTTGATATGTAATTGTTTAGCGTCCATAGGAAGGGTGGGGGGGGGGGGGGTAGGCTAATCTGTCTTATAACATGACAGGGCTTTTTATGATATATGGTTTGTTAACCACGCTAATAATATTTTTGGTATGCATTTGTTTTATAATTGTAGCGTAAATACTGCATCTGAGAGCACGATAGTTTAACTAAATATATAAACGTCCTTTGTGTCTCTTGTTTATCTTATTGTGGACGAGTGAGAGAGCGAAAGGGTGTCCTGTTACCGCGATCCTGGAGAGGATCGAGAGTGTAGTGTTTTGGGGTGGCAATTCGCTTGTTTCTCTGGAAGGGTTAGGTGGGCAAGTGAGGCAATATAGCTCGTCGGACTCGGGCTCATAGATACTGAGGTTGTATGGTGACTCAGTCTCTACCTGCTGATGTTGTAGGGTCCCAAGCATAGTTCTGTTCCTGAGCAGAATCCCTGCAAGAACTCCTTTTGAATCGGGGCACTCCTCCATCGATAAGGAGGGGAGGTATGTGTTGGTCAAGGGCAGATTGTTGGTAAAGAAATCGCACCCAATGTCACAACTCAAGACCAAGTAGCCTTCTCCCAGTCCTTCCTGGTGCCCCTGAGGCACCTGGTGGTTTACTACCTGCTGTTGGGAATGGACTTTAACTACTTGACAAATGTCTTGTTGGATCAGTCCACATCAACTCCCCCCCACCCCACCCCACCCACCCCCCCCCACCCACCTGGGGCGCAGGCTCAAAGACTTGTTGTGGGCCTCAGTGAGTGGTTGCAACATTGAGAGTTACCTGACATCTGGCTAACCCAGAATGGGCTGGAAGGGTACTACTCCTACTACTCCCATATTTACAAACTCCATACTCGACTGATTTGTATGATCAGGTAGGCTGAGTCGATATGTGACACACTGAATATCTTGGCCGCACCCTGTCTAACCACAGCCTGTTGCTTCTAGGGTTTAGTCCGATTGATGTTTGCCTGGTGATTCCAGTGTGGCGACTTGACCCGGGGGTTCTCGATGGCACCCGTTATAGGGACTCCCTACACAATGCCATCAAGGGGTATTTTGATCTTAACCGGGGCTCAGCGACTACTGGCCTGATGTAGTGGGAGGCATTTAAATTGGTGGTTCAAGGACACTGTTTGGGCCAGTCGTGGTGGTCAGGAGGGAACTGGATAGGAAGCTGCGTACACTGGATGACACACTCCATAGGCTCAATAGTGCATTAGGGACAGAGCCCGCAGCACTCCACAGGCTTCTTGAGATGAAAGAATGATATAACACTACACTTGAGCGTCTAAGGTCTCACGATTATAAACCCTACATATGTGCGGATATTTTTGTGGGCATGGGATCCAGAGCTCAGTGCCCCAGTATTCAAAGGTCTTGGCTTCCCCGAGGATGGTGTCCCTTAAAATCTCTCTTGACCATGTTATGATGGTTGCTTCAGAGGCCCCTTTGCCCGGTATTTGAGCAAACTTTACTGTTGTTAGGTCAGAGGAGGTTATCCCCCTGAGGGCCATGATATGTTTGAATAGGCGCAGGAGGTTGTTCCTATTACGAATGTCATATGGACCCTTATGAGCATAGTGCGGGATGAGAGCAAGTTCTGGCTCTTTGTCAGTGCTTTGACAGGGTGGCTCCCCAGGCTCTGCAGGGATTAACTGAAAGGCCTTGGGATGGTAGAGTGTAAGTTACAGTGGAAGATTACTCTCCTCTGTCTTTGCCCATCGGTCGCCTGGTAAATATTTGGGCTGTCTAGAAAAAGATGTTTGTGGTGGGTTGGCCCAGGCAGCGTTGCGGGGATTGCACATCGACAACAGTGAATGTGGGCCTAGCAGGTTGCTCTCTGTTGAGACGTGTAGCACAACTGTGTTACTACTTGCGTTTGCAGTTGGATTTACTGATCCCGTCCCTGCATTTGAGGAGCCCCTTTTTAGGCTGTGTTTGATGTCTTGATTAGCCGGGCCATGGGATCGTTGTAGGGCCCCCGTAAGTTGAGTGAACGTAGTGCTGGCCCTGGCTGTGGTGATGTGCAGTTCAGGGGCAGTTAGAGTTTCTTTTTCTTTTGGGTTGTTTAAATGTTTTCTCCTTCCCTCCCTCCCGCCCCAAGATCTTGCAGACTGCATGGGACATAGAGATGTTATGCACTTACAGAGACTCTGCTTAGGTCGGCTTGGTGGGCACGGCCCAAAGGTGGTCCCGACCCATGCTCTGGTATCCAGAGGTTGAAGTGCGTACTTTCAGGGCTCCGTGGGGAGGTCCTTGAAGAGATATGTGTAGGGCTTACTTGCTTATTTTGCTTTGGTGTTGTTACATATGTATATTATATGTAGCTTGGAGGGCCTTGCATAGGCAATGTCCTGGAATTTGTATGTTAGTTATTAAAACATTTCAGACATTTAACACCTGGCTGCAGCACTTTGACCTCTTCCTTTCAGGTTGTAGCCAATGCCTTCACCCTTTAAATTTTTCATCAAGTAGTGCCTACATTCTCGTCCTTAATCTAGCTACAGTGGATCATTTCATTTTCATTAACTTCTTGAATTCTTGTATGGGGCACACTGAAAGTTGTAATGTGGATTCACCCTTGCTGCAGTATCACACCAAGATTGTCAAAATGTAAGACTCCAGGTTTGATTCTAAGACAGTGGCAATGGAATTGCATGTGGTTCTCTTCTCTCCTCCTCACACTGCACTGTTTATACAGACTCCCTGAGAGATCATCTAATAAGTTCCAGTGTTTAAATCTACCAATACTCTTATGCCACTCCGCTCTACATTAAAATCTCATCTGAACCAGATATTGGTCAGCTTGCAGAATGCTTGGGGACAAACAAACCTGGGTTTCACTAGATCTCTTAAAGTTACCTACACTTCATGCACCAGCCAACTACCAATCAGTTTGAAACTGATTGTGTGCAATGACAAAATATACTTTTTTCCTACTCTGGTAAATAATGTAAACACCTGGGAATCTTCATGCTTTGCAAATTCCTCTAACTCATATTTTACTCCCACTCTCCTCCTGTCCTATAAGTAAGCCTACCCACTGGGGCTTTAATGTGATCAGGCCCAACCACTCACATCCCTGTCGACTGGACGCCTGTGATCTTCCTAGTCCCTCATCACTCTTTATTTCTCTTTCCAAGGCCACCACCCACCCATATGAGCCCTTTGCCTTCTCTTACATCAAAATCAGCGGCCTGCCACAGAGGAGGCAGTCTTCATTATTTTATTAAAATGATCCTGACCTGTCTAGAACACAGGAAATGTACTACATTTGTCATGATGCTAATGATTCTTCTTGACCAAAGTCCACCCTGATATCGAACTTTCTCTGTTTCTGTTTCCCTGCAGGATTAACTATTACTTCGCTGGAGGCTACCACCCGATGGGATTCCATATTGTCAACATAATATTGCACAGTATTGTTTCTGTGTTGATGTTTGATGTATTTTCTATATTATTCAATGGCCTTTCATATCGCTGTCGGGGCAGAAAGATAACTCGTGCTCATAAGGCCTCCTTGCTCACTTCCATGCTTTTTGCAGTACACCCAGTGCATACCGAATGTGTAAGTATGTTACTTCTTCTGTTTATGTGCAATGTGGTTCTATTTAACCAGCACCAATGATTCAGTTTATAAGAACATGTGTCACAAACATCGGTTATCCTTTGGATTGTTGTTTTGTAGCTTACAATTGTGGTGACTATCAGGTTTTTATTTTACTTAAAGCTTAATTGGGGTTTATGAGAACAGAGTAAGTCCGAATGCAAATACCAGAACTTGATACACCCTACTGCAGGCAGTTTAGAGGAAAACACTAGAAAAAGTAATGAACACCTATAAGGGCTTTTGTTTGTTTGTGTTCACTACCATTTTGCAGGTAGTTTCCCACCCTTGTGTGTACATAGAGGAAAAGTGGGGGGAATGCCAACATATTCCATGGGGAACAATGGGGAAGAATTTCTCCTGAGGAATTTATTTCCCTATGGAGAATAAAGATAAAAATCAGTTGCTCTTTGAAGCACCATTGCTGGATGCGGAAATGTACATCTGGTACAAAAAGTGCATGTGTAAATGTTGTGTATCTGACTACTCCTGAAAATCGGTAACTATTGTGGATAAACTGAATTCCCCTTGGTTTCTCTGTTAGTCATTTAAATCAGTAATGTACTCCAAAGGCAAGAGGAACTTTTCTTCTGTTTTCTTCTTTCCCTCTTTGTCAGGCTTGACAGCTCAACCGTCGCCGGGACCTGCTGTTACTAATACGTACATTGGGGTTTCACTCTTCTCCAGAGGATTATAACTCTCTCACCTCATACTATTGGCTGTTTAGTGTGTCATGCTGCATTCTGTAGAGGGCTTGTATTACAATTCACATGGCACTATTTTGCATCTGAAAAGTACTCTTTTGTTACCACTTCTCACACATAGCATTTAATATTAACAGAGTAATCTTTGCTGTTCCAATCCCAAGTTAAGATAGCGGAATGGTGAAAGATATTGCATTTAGGTTGCAGTGTGCTCTTGGGCGTGGATCGAATCGTGCTCTGAGGTGGCTTTTCTTTAAATATTACAGCATACTATTTTATAATGCAAACATTTTGAAGTGTTCTTGTTTTAACAGCTCTTATGGTCAAATTAGTCTTCAATTCGTAAGTGAATAAACCTCATGCTGATTCATAGATGACATGACATACCTGCGATTAAGGAACGTGCTTGCATACTTTTATGGGAAGACTATCAGCTGGTTTGTTAACATTACCCACCACCGAAATAATTTAGAAGGGTTTAGAGGTGATCTTGCATTTAAGCAAAATTCAAATTTCCTATTGTTGAGATGTGGGTAAATAACAATAATGAATAACAAATGTTTATGACGATATATATTTATATTCATTCACGGCGGGCAATTTTGGGCCCTCAGTCCAAGTGAGACTCCTCAGTGCCCTAATTCTTTTGACCTGAACAAATTATCCAGAGCAAGCCACATCTTTCATATGCCCTTACTTTTCTCGAACAACCTCTTTGCAGTACCTTAATGTTGAAGTACTCTAACCATCCACCCCTCCAAACTATGTACAGGGATTCTGAGCTATCGAGGATAAATTATATTCTCTAAAAAAAAAAGTTGAATGGAAGTTAAGGTTGCTGACGGGAAATAGTGGCTACAGCACCCAACCTAAATTAAATAAGCACTGGCAAAGCCAATGGGTCTGGCGCTGGTCAACAGCCTTTTGGCTTTGGAAATTCTTGTTTTATTCTGTCATGGTTTGTGCAAAACATTATTGCTGGTGAAGCTGCAGGGCCCTCATCAATCTAAAAAAATATGTAAAGGCAAGCATATTTTTTGGGTCCCAAAAAAGCACACGTTGCCATAGAAGTGCCTGGCACCCTTGGCATACCAGGGGGGCATGCGGCCCCGAGTGCAGTGAGGGTCAGCGCCAGACCAAATGCTAAAGCCCACAGTGAGTCGCTGGCAGCGCCAGAGGGGTAGGGGATGCGGTTGTTCCTCCTCTCCATCCATTTCCCCCTCCCCAGATGAGGCATACCTGAGGAGGGTGTTATGATGGATGCAACTTTCATGGCAGCGCTGCCACTCGGCCTCTGAGAGAATCAGATTTCGGGGGTAAACAGTACGGGGACCCGGGGCCTAGGACTTACCTGTACAACAGGGCAACTAATGGCAGAATTGCGCCCCTCCTCCCACCTATACATGCCTGACCTCAATACCGGAAGCGGGAGGACACGGTAAAGACTGCGCCAGGCGCCTGTTGACACAACACCAAAGCCATGCGACTGAGGCCTGTGGGTGAGCTCCTGGCACCACCGGACCCAGCAACAGACGCTTAGCCCTGAGTGACGTGGGGGGCAGTGCCAGGCTGATCACTGGGGCCCTGGGTGCGGCACGGGCAGCGCTGCCTGTGACGGTGCTGCCAGGACCACTAGGGGAAGTGGAACTGAGCTAAATTGGAGGCAACAAGCTAGGGCGGCCGAGAGGGATCGCAAAGGGAGTGAGGGAAAGACAGGGCCCTGCTGGAGTGCCCCGGTCGTAGGCCTTTTTGGACAACTGCTGCTGAGTCCCCAAGGCATATGGCCAAATCTGTACTTTGGACCTTGATCGACTGTCCTTTGGAGTGAAGCAAGGAGGATTGGGCCCAACCCGGCCACTGCCAGGAGATCTGTGACTAACTGAACTTCAGGGGGCTGCTGGGGCAACTTCCATTGCCACGCAGAGAACCCTGGGAGAACATTGCCAAGGGCTATAGTGAGAAACAAGGGGCCGGTGCCTCTATAAACCAACAAAATAGACAAATATGCAATGACCAAGACACCCTCCTGCTGCAGCTGGGCCAGAGGCAGAACATGACGAGACTGCGGAGCCCTCACTCAGCATAATCATGGCTGCAATACAGGATCTTAAGGGCACCATCAAACCTAAGCTGGATGGAATGTATGACGATACATAGCATGCCATTACTGCGCATGCTTTTAGTGCGATGTTTGTACATCGCAGACGGCATTAGTACACATATTATTACTACGCTTACCATAACTTCGTAAAAGCATTAATAATGTAACAAATGTATTTTAATGCGCAGACTATTACTTCGCATTCCACTACTATGCGTACATGCCCCTACACTACACATACATGATAACACTACACTGAAACCTTTAACACTACATACCACTACTCTTCCCTAAACCCTAACTCACAACCCCCAGCACAACCCCCTACACTACAAAAACACAACACTACCCTGAACCCTAATACACTACTCCCAGCACAACCCCTACACTACAAAAATACAACACTCCCCTGAACCCTAATACACTACTCCCAGCACAACCCCCTACACTACATATAAACCAAAACACTACCCTAAACCCCTAAACCATAATACTCTACCCCAGTACGACCCCCACGAGCCCCACTCCTGTCCCTACACTCCCACACTACCCAGCACGACACACCTACACTACCCTTAACCCTAAAACACTAACCTACACTACATATACACCACAAAGCTACCCTAAATCCTAAAACACTACCCCCAGCATGACCCCCTACTCTACACATACACCACAACACTACCCTAAACCCTAAAACACTACCCCCAGTACGACCCCCTACACTACACATACATCATGACAATACACTCAAAAATAAACAAGTATTGGCAAAGCCAGTAGGTCTGAAATTGGTAGTCAACTTTTTAGTTTTGTCAATGTGTGAATTGTTTTGGCATGTTTTTTGTAAAACCATATTGGTGTGGGAGCTGCCGGGCTCTTACCATTATAACAAACATTGACAAAAGCAAAACTTGTTTTTGGTCTCAAAAAGCACACACTGCCACAGTAGTTACTGGCACCGAACAAAACTACTTTCTGTGCCGATATTCTCCTTGTGAAAGAGCAGAGTGCTATCACTCACAGTGAAGGCAGCCTATACAGAGAGACAGAATTTTAATAAACGCAAAAGGTCATGGTCCACGCCGGACCAAATTAGGGGCTCAATTATTAAATAAAGTTTCAAAAGTGCACCCATGGTATATGTCCTTGCATTAAGTGCAGCTATACGGCTTTCGTGAATTCCCAAGAATTTGCAGAAGTAGGACAAGAAATAGTGCTCCTAGAAAATATTTGTGAACTGCATTTTAGCATAAGCAAACAAGCATGTGTAGATTTGCTCATGCCAAAATATGAGTGTTTGCAAGTTCACTTTCCCTTCAACCATTTTTTTCCCAACTCTGGAAAAAGGTTTACATCTGCCATTGTCAGGAGTAAATTTACAGCAATTCTCAGTATGGGAAAAGATTAGAGAAGAGTTGTTGAAAAACCCTTAAAACATGCAAGCTAGTAGGTTTGCACAGACTCAAAAGGGGATTCTAACCCTGGAATTATTGCTTACCACCACCTTCAGCCCCAGTATGTACATCTGCGGAAATGTGGCAACATAAGGGATTGCAAGCATTCAAACACTACTATGGTATGAGCCCTGGCATAATCAGAGAGGCTTTATCAGAGCTCTTATCTGTCGCGAAGAGCCCAAAACATAAGGATTTCACTTTCTTTCACAGAAGGAGCTCAACTGATGCCAACCAAGGGGTCCCGGACATGGGGAGGCACATCTTGGTTATCTGGAACTCACTCCGGCAGAGACCAGCAGGGCTCAGACAGCTTCAGTTGCAGGTCCAATGCTGCAGGTCATCTGAGCAGTTGCACGGAGGACTATGGAACTTGTTATGTCGCTGCAGCTCTGAAAAGTCAACAAACTGACCCTTGAAGTCACTTAGGTTAGCCTGGGATGAAGGGAGCAGGTCCAGACTTCACTTTCCGAGAGCAAGACGGTCCGCAAGCAGCAGCACAGTCCTCTGGGAGTGCAAGACAGTCCTTCTTCAGTAATGTCCACAGGGCCAGGAGTGTACTGAAGAGTGGCCTGAAGATCCAATATTTATAGCTGGTGCCAGCCCTTGAAGTGATGGGAATTCCAGTACTATCCCCACATCTGGTTCTGGAAAGTTATTTTCTACCACTCAAGAGTGCAAGAGGACTTGGGCAAAAAGGACTAGTGCCAGGGTCCTTTGTGTGTGCTGAAGGCAGGCCCTTCGAAGTTTAAGTGGGGCAGGGCACACCTCCGCCCCCAGCCGTTCTGGCAAGGTGGCCCATCCTGGCAAAACCTAGTGTTCTTTTGTGTCATTTTCTGAGAGGAATACATAAGCCCAAATAGCAGAGCCATTCACAGCTGCGTGACCCAGGACACTGGCAGAAGGCACAAATAGTTAGGACAAGAAAATACCAACTTTCTGAAAGTGGCATTTTCAGAATTGTGACTTAAAATGTGACATCGCCATTAAAGAGGGTTTTAAATTACAATTCATGTGAGTGCAAACACCATTTCTCTATCTGCTCCCAATCAAAAGTTACAGAAGAGAATTGGTCTAAGCGGGAATAGTTCAAATTGGAAAATCATTGTACCCAAAATCAAACGGATATTCACAAAAGATGATGATCAATTCAGTGATTTATATAATATATATTAGGTCACAATGAATTCATACAACAATTTATATGGTTGCTTCAATGCACGTGAAGAGAAAAAAGTGCTCAAAGGAGTGCTCGTGAAAGGATGGGCGTAGAGAAGATGAGTGCAAATAATTACAATATTTACAAGGAAATGATAACGGAACCTGTCTAACAATGTATAATGTGCTAAGTAATATAATCCACAGTTGCAAGACACCATAAATGCATATTCCATCATCTTCATGTGGGCAAACTCTAAAACTACAGGTTAAAATTAGGAGAAAAGTCGACGTTTCGACCCCAAGGGTAGTGGAAGGGCCAGTGGTTCCTTAGACAGGGGGTCTTCATCAGGACAGAAGAACGAGCAACCTACAGAGTAGGTAAAGATATACCATAAGTTAATAACTAACTGACAAGGTTTGAATTGGTGTATTAGAGAAAGTGGCGCAGCAGCTCACCTCAAAAACCACTGCAATGAATACGGTGGAAAACTCAGGAAAATGGGCTCATAAGCTCCTAGTCAGAGATATTACACATGGAAAGCATGAACAAAGATCGAGTAGGGATCCTGAACGCAGTTGTTATGCTGAAAAATGAAAGGTAGCACCTCAATGACATGAAGGCGGTGTAAATTCAACTTTGGAAAGCCGAAGTATAAACCGTACTCCCATAAATGGCTACAAAGTGTATTATGCCATGGTATTCAAATTCCTTGGGTACGATGCTAAGGGTGAATTTGTTTGTTAAAACAGAATTAATCTGCTCGAGTATTTAAAAAACAGGACAGAACAGACAAAAGAACTATTACTAATTGGATAAAAAGACAGACTTGTTGACATAGTCGAGAATAAGAGAATGCAAGAACGAGCGAGGCTACGGTCATCGTGTTTACCTCTTGTTATGAAAATGACTCCAGAGCACCTCACGTCTTTGCAAGCCCTCCTGAGTTGGTGTCTATAAATAGACACAGATGTCAGCATGCATGCGGTTGTGCTCACCTCGAGAGCACAGTTGCTAGCTGCTGGTTAGACGGATGTCAGCCTACGTCACTAACCTGACTTGACGGTGAAAAAAGTAAAGGGAACGTGCAGAATTGCAGACATATTAACCACATAATTACAAAATAAACGTCATGCCAGGCAATCAGCTAGATGGGATTGGACACAGACTTAGTGATAAAAGTATCATAAGAATGAGACAATAAAAATACTGCTGAGTGGTGAATCATAGTATCATATGTACAATCACATTTGCAGTATATCATGAAACAAAAGCGATGCTCAATGTGACAAGAAAACAGGTATGTAAAATTGTAACTGACGGAGCAGTAGGGTGGTACTGACCTTACCATACCTTTGGGTCATACAGAGTCAAATTCAATGCTGTAATATTCAGCCTGTGTTTGGAAAGGGCAAACTATCTTGTGATCTCTTTCTGTTCATTCAGACCACAATAGACCGTGTCTAAATAAGGCATCCGCTTACACTCACGCAGATTCAAAATGTCAGCTATATTACCACCTCTGAGGCTCTGTATGACCTTTTCCAGAACAACCCATTTAAGGCTATCTACTGGATGATGAAGTGAATGAAAATGTTCCCTAAAGGTGCCCCTGGAACATTACATCTCACATGGCTGCAGAGTTGGAGTATGCGTGTTTTCACTTCCTGATGTGTTTGCCCAATGTAGAGTAATCCGCACGGGCACAGGATCGCATAAATTACATCCATACTATTACAAATAGTGTGACCCTTGAGTTCTAGGATGTGTTCATTGTACATAAATTGTTTGGTCTCAATAGTGAGGTTATTTGCTTTGCAGCGACCACATTTGTAATGTCCCACAATTTGAGGTATATTCCACATTGAGCAAATAGAGGGCTGTGTCAGGGTTTTCAAAAAGGAACTGACTACATGAGCCCTAACACTTTTGCCCTCCTTATAACAGTGCATCGGTGGTTCAATCATCTCGAGATCATCTGAAATCCATCTCCAGTAATAGTTAATGACACGTCTAATGTCATTGCTGCGTGTGCAGTAGGTGGTAACACAAATCATTCTGTCCACAGGGTTCTCAGTCTGTGGTTTAGGTTGTAATAGGAATTCCCTGGGGTTGAAACAGGCCCTCTTGCATGCCTTTTTGAGTAGACTTTTGGGGTATCCTCTCTCCAATAATCTGAGTAAAAGATCTTCGGATTCCTTAAAGTAGTCCAACCTACGGGAGCAGTTTCAATGTTTGAGGAAACTCATTCAGGAGAATGTTTGTTTAGTACAACAGAGGGGCATAATGTATATAGTTTGTTCCCTGTCCATTCAAGATGAATATAGAGGAGTACAAAGGAACCTTCCTTTTCTTTTCCAACAGCAGGATGCCCACCTCTGACGACTTGGAGTCCAGAACAGAACACATTATTACACCTATATGGCACACTATTCGTAAGGGGGCATGAGACAGCTTGCTCATGGATTGCCAACAGTAATATGTTTTTGTATTTATACGCCTTCCCATTTTTCAGATCATGTATCACAGTGGGACCATATTATTCTGCCTCACCTTTGCTGAGGGTCGTCCTATACGTTCCATTAATGTTTGTTGCTTGATTTTTTAATGAGTTGTTGGTGTCTAGACAGAGGCGGAGGGTGTCAAGTCGCAGCCTTCATTGGCTAAAACTTAACAACACAGTTTTGTAGCATTGACTTTATTATGTGAAACATGCTATGGGTTGTACACTGCCAAATTGGGCACAGATCGGTTAAATGGATCGAAAGCTATACAGAGGGGAGGTGTACAAAACATTGTGTCGCTTGAATTTAACATAGATTTTCACAAAGCAAACTTTACTCACTCAAAACCAGGAACCCACTGGATAAAAGTCCACCAATTTCTAATGGAAGCCAACACGAGTCCTTTCTGCAGAAGTATTTTTTTTTTGCTGGCAAGCGCTGAAAGAAAATCATTCCGAACGACCATTTCAAGTAAATGTGCATGTGCCATTGGTGCTTGTTAAATAGACACTCACTTTCCATCGCTCCCTTCGTCTGGGAACTAAGAAAAAGTAGTACTGCGGAAGAGCAGATGCTGCATAAATGAGCAGATCGTTGGCCTACCTAATCATACTGATATCTTCGTGTGTGTGTGTGTTTGTGTGTTTTATAAGGCCTTTAGCTCCTCCCCCCCCCACACTGGACCCACACATGATTGTTGGGCTGTCAGGGTGAAGGAGATTACCCCTACATCTCTACCTTACCTAAGGGTGATGACTATTTAGTAGCCCTCTGCTTTTTCAAAGAGTGGGTTGCTTTTGCTCTACCCCTGGCCCCACCTTGTCCTGCCAAATCATCCGGGACACAGAGCAGCATGGCAGCAGATAGCTACCACTGCATCTTGTTCACATTAGTGAACAGGGTGCTGCTTGTGGAAGGCAGTGGTCGTGCTGAAAGAAAAGCCCCATTTGGCAAGGTGGGGAGGGTTTGCAGGCACACTCTACCTACACACTTAGGTAAGTTACAGATAGTTAGAAATATACACCCAAAACCCTGTCCACGGCAGGTTCGTGTAATGCTATTCCAATACGAAAACCTTTTTAAAAAAAAAAAAGTAATAAATCTTTCTTGATGTATGCTAACATCGGGGGATTTTTTTTTTTACGGTTGGTTCTTAGAAAAACGAGGGGGGGGGGGAGGGTGACATATACACCCCACTTACTCCAGGCATGGTTGGGGTACTGTTATATCCTGCTAATGTCAATCCAATGTTATTCAATCACAAGTGGAATGTGAATGTGATGATGCTATCAGAGATTACAGGTACTAAGTTATATTAACCCATCTGCGGTAAAGTCCAAGTGCCCCATGCCAGTCGTTGTCAAAGAACATCCACCCTCTGCAACCGGGCATCGGGAGATTAAATAAAATAAACCCCTCTTGTACCTAGGAAATGTGAGAAAGAAACATACCTCTGTTCTTGGGCTAGGCAAGGGCATTTTATTTTAAGGAATTGCAGTTTCAGCAAAAGAAGCATGTTCTCATAGTAAAATTGTAACTTCTATAGAACTATCACGAAGAGAGATACAAGGGAAGGAACAGAATACCAGAACCAGTGGGATAGCGAAAGAGGAACAGATACATGGACAGTAACAGAGAGGAAACGGGGACAGCAAGAGAAGGGCAGGAACAGAGAAAGAGAGAGACACACAGAGGGAGAGATCGGTTTAGGATTTTGTTTTGTTTTCACTTTATCACTGATTGTGTGCGCCATAAGAACTATGCACGCTGCCTCTAAATTAAGCCTGCCATCTTTGTCTTTGTGTGAAGCTGCCCAATAGTTAAGCACAGGTTAATTTAGTGACTTTTGTGGTTCGCCCTGACAAGGATTGTGGTTGTTGATTGAGTGGGTCTTCCACCCCTCTCAACCAATAACCCAATCTCTTACACATGTGAAATGGATTCTGTCACTGGGCCTTATTTGAGAAGTTCATCACACAGTCATGTTCTATGGACAGTATCCTTTTATGTTGCACCCTGGTGTATACTGGTTGGAGATCTACCCTACTTCCAGGCTGTTTGAAGACGTTTCCTTCGTGCACACGGCCACAGAGGGTCTGGTCCGTGTAGCAGCCACCTCTGAAAACACACAGGATGGGCCTCCATTTCCAGTATACTCAAGGGAGAGTGAGCGTCTCCTCTTTGATGCTCTGGGAGTGGGCAGCATTTATTTAGTTTATCTTAATTTACCATAAAGTAGCAGAGCACATGACAGAGAACTAAAACGGCATAAATTTAGTGACATTATAAAATAGTAACAGCATACCAGAAACTTCAGGAGCGAATGTTGGACTAGAATACAAAGAAAACATCGATTTTGAAGTAAAAAATAAAGAGCTGGTTTTGCTAGAGTTTTAAAAATGTGTGCAAACGTTTGAGCTCAGGAGTCTATGGACTTTCTCTGGTTGATTGTTACACAATCTTAGTACAAGTCCACAGACTGTTTGATTGGACGTCTCATTTTCTAGATTGAGGAATATTTAGGTAGAGCCCAGCATTACTTAAAGTAATGTTTTAAGAACTTGCTAGCTGGTTTTGTTTTCAGTTAGGTGGACTTTTTTAGGTGTGAGGCTTTGTGAGTGGTGCAACATATTTAAAGGTGATTTCACTTTCTGGGGGTAGCGAATGCAGTTCGTCTAGCTGTGATGGGGTTTTATTTTGTCACCTTTGATAGGTGAGCGGCGGCGTGAAAATTTATTTTAAGTGGACCAATGAAGAATTAGGTAGGTCTTAAAGATGTTTATTTCCTCCCTTGAGGTGAAAGAAAACTAATTCTTGCACCACTATTATGAAGTCATATTGAATTATGACTCATTTGATTTTTCTGAATAGGTGAATGTGAGTAGTTTTGTTATTTTTGTGTTGTGCAATGATACTTGGAGTGAATGCTTAATTCTAAAGATTTTGCCTGTGGTACCGAGACTGGGAAGATAGTAGGGAAGTATCTGGTACTTTAGATAAGATTGCATTTCACAAGTGTTATTCTGTGTGGTAGGAAGAATTCTGTGTTGCTTGAATAACATTTGAGAGGCAACAATATCATCCAGGATTTAAGCATTTAAAAAAACTATGTCCTCTTTGAGAGGCCATTTGAGTTGCACACCTTCTATAGAATAGTTTGCCACTTTCATAAATCGAGATACGCACATCTGGTAACATGATGTAATTGTTCTGTACTCATTGTCAGTAATATCAGTGAAAGGAAGGATTCCCGGGTAACTCTACCAAGTACATGTAGCGCATATGACCTGAATGAGTTGAGTTTCAAATGTTCAGACCTGTTGAAACTGAATGCTTTGCAGTATTTTAAATCAAAGTCATCCATTCTCATTGTTGTCACCAAGATGAAAAAAAATCTCCTTGATGTACCATGTCAAATGCTGTCAATGCTCTGCCCTGGGGTGAAAGCTACTATAGCTCAGTGCTACATTTCAATGGAAAAAGTAAGTTCCCACTAAATAAGTGGGAGGATAGTTGGGATGCAAGTGCTTTTTCAATTGGTTTTCCCAGAAATTGAAGTTTGGAACACAAGACTTTAGCACCCAAAGTTATCTTGGTGCTAGTTTCCGTGCTTTTTTTAAGTAAAGGAGATAGTTGTCCCCTTTTTATTATCTCTGATGGTAAAGGTTCCTTGTGAAGAAGTATAAATGATTGTAAGGATTTACTCTCATTCTCTCAAGGAAAGTCAGTTGTTAATAGACAAGCACCAGAATAGGACCTCGCTCATGAGGTCTAAAATGACATTTTGCAATATATGTATGTGCTCGGCACACAATCAAAAACGCTTTTCCTAATTTATCATTGCTCATGCTAGATAAGAAATAAGTTGGTGCTAATGTTAGATCTCCATGATCTTGTATTATTTATCCTATTGTTTGCCGCAGTACTGCTGCCACAATTATTTTATTGGGAACATTCCCATTCATATCAGTTTTTATCAAAACCTGTAGTTGAAGCTGAAAGGGAACTAGATGTTAGGGAAATACGATGACAGCGATACTGGTGATTAATGTATAAATAGGCAGTGAGAGGAAGAGTAATCAAATCTGCGGAAGAGAAAAATACGAATATGGAAAATCTATTAAATAGAATCCTGAACTCTCTGCGAATTAGTAGTTTTACCAATTTAAAGAAGATAGAATGGTATTTTAAAAAAATGAATGATTGAGGCAAAGGCTTGCATTAAAGACCACACGACTTGGGTGAGAGTAAACATTTTTGTGTCACAAAATGTAACTGTACTAGCAAAGCAAACTTGAGTTCTTTGTTGACCAACATAACTCTTGAGGTATGTCTCGGCTTACTCAGATAATCTCCCTTTGGTTTCAGAATGATGCTATCATGAGCACATCCATTCTTACAATATAATTCATAGTATGTGCCCATAATGGCATGACAAATCAAATTAGATAATATGTGTCTAGCATACGGGTGGGCGAAACCCATGGAGTTTCGCTCAACGGAATTCTGCAGAGTTATATAAAAACTCTGTGCAATTAAGCCGAGTTCCGCAAGAGGGGCGAATTCGGCACATCGCCCTGCTCGTGCTGATTTATAGTGCCAGGAGCTTGTTCTGTGCTGGAAAATCAGCACAAATTGCACCATGCAGCTTGCCAGAGGGCTCAATTTCTTTCTGCCGCTTGAGTAGATTTTCTACTCAAACAGCAGCTCTCCCGGTGCGACCGGTCGCAACCTGTCGCAACTGCCCACGTTGAGAAACTAGCCAGTAGGTGTTAGAGCACCCAAAATTCACGATAGGGGGGCGCAAATTCTCGCTCACCAAATTAACATTAGTGAGGCACGCATAAAAAAAACTCCACCATGCAGCAGTTGGTGGGCTTTTGCCGGAGCTCCGCATTCCAAGCGGACCGCAGAGTGGGCAAGCTCAGTGAACGCTGCCAGCAGAGCGGACTTCTCATCCACCACTAGTCTAGAACAGTCTAGATCTCATGCACTATATGGGTCTTCACAGTATGTTATGGATCTGTAGGTGTAGAAGTTAAGTTCTAAAATCTAAATGATTTCATTTACTGTCAAAGTGCTGCCAGGGCCTTTTAATTTCCACCCTGTCATCGTTTAGCAGTACCTGTTTGGATTTTTGCTGGCTTATTGTGTTTGCCATTAATTAATGTATTTATTTTTGTCTTAAAGGTTGCAGGCGTTGTTGGCAGAGCAGACCTTTTGTGTGCCATTTTCTTTGTGCTATCATTCCTTAGCTACTCCAAAGCCTTCCCAGAAAGTAAGTATTCTTGTTAATGAGCAATATTGGTAGCCCTCACATTTTCAATCTGTATGTATTTGTAGCTTTTTTTCTGTGTGTCATCTTATGCAGCCCATGTGAAAATAGTAACATGGCTATACTTGAAATGACCAGAGCGTAATGACAAGACATCTCTCATTATACAAGTTTTCTTCAATATTCTAAGTTTCTTTTGTACTTCTCGAGTCCTCTTCTGAGGCCATATGTACAAAACACTGGTTACAAAATATTGGTCTCAAAGTGTAACCTGTATTTTTGCAAACCCACATATATTAGCACAGTGTGGTTCACAAAATCCCAAACTGAAGGGAGTCCATATCTGACTTCCCTTATCAATATTCATCAGGTAGATCACAAATTACTTGTCACTAGGATTTGTTGCCAGCACAAGGATGGTGCATGCCTGTTGCAGACAACAGACCACCGTGTCTGTGATTGCTTTTTATATATTTGTTTTTTAAATGCTCCCAATTTTCCTTAACCCCTTCAGCGCGGCGCGGATTCCCGCGCTGTGCTGAAGGGTTCGAGCGCGGGCGGGGCCATGACGGAATGGTTCCGTCATGAGCATCGAAGGGGTTAAAGGAATTTCGGCTATATTTAAATAAAAATAAAAAAAAGTTTACAACCTTCAAAGTTTATTTGAGAGTAATCGGTGGTCCCCTGGACCACTGCCTACTCTTCAACAAACTTTCTCTTTTACATTCACAAAGGTGAAGGGCTCCATTAGGAGACCCCTACCCTCTTGCAAACTTCCTAATACCAAACGTTCGTATTTGGTAACATTTTATTGGTTTGTCCCCAGATTTCAGTTCAGCCCTGCCAAGTATTAAGATTAATGCATTTCAGTCCAGGTGCCTGCAACACCACACTGAAATACAAGGTTACACTAATTTAGGAGGTCCTGTCTGCCTTCAAATTGCTTGAAGCCCTCTGAACGTAGCTGTGTTGACTGGCCCCAGCTTCCCAGTTCTCTACCACTGGTGAAAGAGGCATGATGGACTGTGTTGTTACTTGATTGGTTGCATGATGCTGGGACCTTCCACTGACCATAAAGGATCACAACTTCGTCTTTTTAAAAATGATTTGTGCTCAGGCACTGACTTGCCCCAAGCAGCTGGGAGCTCCGATCTTACAGTGGAGCGAGTGCAGACAGAAGGCAGGGCAGGGCTGCGACTAGTATCTTACACCTCATAAAAGTGAGGCATTACTTTTAATATATATCATGACATGGGCATAAGTGCTTGATTTTATTTGCAGTGGTGTCACTTTATTTGTCACACATAAGGCCATGACATGTCACACGTAAGCAAACTGAAACATACAAATGTCATACAAGCACACTGAAAACACATGAATGTCATTCATTAGCATTCTGAAAACTTGCCACCTTTTTTCGTCGCAAAACATTGCTATATACCATAAGAAACTGCTATTTTAAAGGAATGCCCTTATCATGCCTCTCCCAAATTACGATTTGGTATGCCCTTCGAAACCCATTTTGCAATTCAGCAACCTGTCACCAAATCACAAAATTAGTTTAGTATATTCCAAAAAGACAGTCGAAACCCTGTGATTTTGCGAATCGTCGCAAACCCTCTGATTTAGCGAATCGCAGGGTTTGCAACCTCTAAATAGATTTGTACATCTAACCCCAGATCTCTAAAGTATTCTGCAATAATAACATTGCAGGACAGTCAAACATTTCCTAGCTATCATAAAGAAAAGTTTAAATTCTATTAAGGACACGGAGTCGAGGATTAGGCTTTTCTTTCTCCACTTGATTCATTCCAGCAGCCATCACTAGTTAATAACATAACAACAAACTACATTTCCCATGATGCTGCAGGAAATGGAAAGAGAAAAGTCCAAAAGTAATGTCCAATTCTGAAGCAAGACATCCAATGACTCGTAGATGATGATACTGCCCCGTGTGGTTTAGTGAGGGCTATAAACAGTTGTCTGATGCTATGTGGATATATGTCTACTGTCGCCACTTCATCGGCTTTGAGCGCTCAGACATATATAATCATGGGTGCGGTCCCCTCACGGCGGGAGGGCTGCACCGCGCAGAGAGCCTGTCAGGATTAGGTACGGCCGCGAAGGAAGCGAGAGATGCTCCTGCAGCCGCTAAAGAAGAGAAATTGCCGACGAGTAAATAGACAGTGCTAAATAGAGTTTACCTGCCATAAAAACACTCGCCCATAGGCAACATATAGAATTTTAACCATTTACAAACCGTCAAAACAGTAAATTATTTAGAGAAAAGCAAGTCACTTATCTTGCTGCTGCTGGAGCAGCGAAAAAAGAGGAGGGTAGAGCTTCCTCGGAGAGGAGGGGAAGTCATTGGATGTCATTCTTCAGGACTGGACATTACTGTTGGACTTTTTCTCTTTCTATTTCCCGTAGCATCATGGGAAATGTAATTTGTTGTTATGTTATTAACTACTGATGGCTGCTGGAATGAATAGAGTGGAGAAAGAAAAGCCTAATCCGAAGCCTGTGGCCCTGACATAGAATTCATACAACCACTGAACTGATAGGGAACAGAAATGTTTTGAAGCTGTGGGCTGCAAGGTGCCATTGTTATCCTGAGTTTAATTTGGTAATGGTGCTAGGCATTTCTTGTAATCAGAAGAAAGGCTGGGACACAATGGATGACTCGGACTGAGGGGGCAAGAAAGCCTGGAGGCTCCAGCCTTACAGCTTATGGTCCAGGGGTCTCCAACCTTTTCTGTAATAAGAGATACTTCTGCTCAATGAAAATCATTCCAAGTTACTAATATTGTTAGTGTTGGAATAATGACCACATCAAACAGGATAACATTGGTGGCCACCATGTGCAAACAGTGGACACTTCAGTGCAGTGTTGTCAGCAGTGTTCACTTCAGTGCATCAGGTAGGGTTGCCAGAAGCAGTGTAAAAAAGGCTTTGTCAATTTGGAATACATAGCAGCAATTCCCCTGGCACCAAGGTAATGATGTTAGAAAAAAGTCTCCCTAATGCCACATGATCTCTCACTCAAATATCAGCTTTAAATATGTTTGGGAGATTCAACCACTTTTCTGCAGACATACACTTATGAGGTCTGATGCACACATTTTCATCTCAGATGCACACTTTTCAATTTTGGTATACATATACTAATTCAGCTAGGCAAGATCTTTAAATTAAGTAACCTAGAATAAACACAGGAGAGCTGCTTGAAGGTAGCTGGAGAGCAACCAGTAGCTCATGAGCTACTCGTTGGAGAAACCAGTTATGGTCTTTTACTAGAAAATGTATAGTTAGGTGTCCTCTGGGCCGATTGGGTAAGTTGACCTCTCTGTCCCTTGTTTTTAAGTGACCTGCCGGTCTGGAATGCTGGGATTCCCTTACACCCCTTGCACTCTAAGGCTGTTCCTTTCTGGATTTCTTGTTGATCTTGTGCTTCAAAAGTGTTTATAGTATTTATGGCTGTACAAAGCTGTCAATCATAAAGAAGGCCTAGTCCTTGACTTGTAGAGCAGAGACTAGTTCTGTGAAACATTTGGGAAAATGATCCACATGAGACTGGCATTAACTGTACTTTCCGAGGACGAGTGACTAGGGCAATGATCTGCTTCCACTGCATCAACTGCGAAATGTGAAAACTCTAATGTATCCATGGGTTAACACTGCAGGAACACTGTTTCCTCGTTATGGGAATACCACGTTTACAGATACATGACATCAATTTAGCGTCATCTTTTTTCTAAATTGCAATTAAATTATTTGTAGTTAAATGTGATATTTTACAATAAATTCAAAATCGCCATAAAAAGGGGACCACCCATATTGATATTTCTGATGTCTTTATTAAGGCCTTAGGACTTTTCTTTGCTTGACAGTCACCAAGGCACACTGTGCACCAGTGACTTGCCCGCATTCCAGTTGAAATGTACTCTCCGTGGCATCATAACCTCCCTCTTCCATGTTAATTCTCTTCTTCCCTTAGATCGATGTTTACCCTCTTTTAATTTTTATGTGCTGCCCCCAACTTTTTGCTCTCTTCAAGGAAAAGTGGCATCCAATGCTTTTAGGTTGAAGGTGGCGGCCACAGCCCCCCTCCCTTTTTTATTAAGTGTGGTACTTCCATAGCTATGTTTTCCCCCTAAATTATTTATCACCATCTCAGCTCTGCCTGCCACTATGTGTAATCTTGCAGTGTAGTGCAAATGGAAATTTGTCCAGAGCCATGTCCAAGTTCACATAAGTATAATAAGTAACCACTGGGGCATCTATAGGCCATCAATTTTATTTTTCTTTACTATCTTTATGCATCAATTAATTTTCTCATTGTCATTATGGCATGCATAAAAACATAAATTGCCTTAAATAAGTTTCGTTATCAAAATATACGTATTCCTATGTTTTATTTGGCCATGAGTTCTCATTTATTTCAAGAACATCAGCGTTGGTGTTTCGAGTGTTAGGTAATGGGGAAGAGAGGCCACAGTCATGATGTGATCAGTAGCTGAGCTCCCACAAGGCCAAAACAATCTGCTCCACAAATGTAAGCTGGTTTCAGCGAGGATTCCCTGGCTCTACCTGGGTAGCTTGTAGCATGCAGCAAGGCCTTCACCAGAGAAAATGTATACAGTGTATGTGCAGAAAGTAGCCAAGGAATCAGCAGTTAAAACATAAAGAACTTACAATATCTGAATGTAGTTAGTAAATAGAATAAAATATATATTTAGAAAGTTCCCTAAAATCAAAAAAGTCAAATGCAGTGATCAAAGATTATATAGAAAACAAACATCTCATAGGGAAGAATTTCACAAAGGCATTCCAGTGTATCTTACTGGAAATTAAAAAACATGTGAACAAGTTAATTTCCCATAAGTAGTTGATCAGGACCTAGGCGACCTAAGTGGCTCACCTGTGTATTAACGTAGTAGTATAGGAGTTGTTGGTTGATCCCCCCCTGAAATTGTTTATGTTTAGACTTAATCATTTTCTGGAGAAAGAAAGCCTTCAGCATGGCATATCTTAAGACTGGCTTTCGGCCACCATAACGTCAGCTATGTACAAAAATCAGTTATGCGGTAACCTTGACCTTACCACCAAAATAATCTGAGTGAAATAAATGGCGAACCACCAAGGAATATCTTTTTGGAGAGACTTTGCAGATTCTTCTGGTTGTTTAGTGGACCATTTAAAAAAGTGCATAGAGTTTGCATAAGTTCTGGCACCGGTGCTGTCTTAAAAAAAAAATCTCAAATATTCAAAGCTGGTTTCTAAGACATAAGCCCATCATTTTTTGTTGCATGGAGGCCCCCTATATTCAGTTTCCAGGTCCACAATAAGTGCGTATTTCCAACAGGTCCAATGCAGTCTAGCCAAGGAGGCAACAGCTTTCTGTGCATTGAGACTTTTGCACCCTGGAACAGAGCTGTTTGGAGGCAAGATGGCGGTTTGTCTGAAGCCGTAGTGCACACGATTGATCAGAGCTCCATGGTGAACTAAATGTTTGCTTGCTCCTAAGGATACTGATCCCGATGTCTATGCCTATTGTAGGCTAAAAGACTAAAGGATAGAGTCACGGAGATGATAGAAGATAACCATCCTAACCAGCATGTAGTGGTCGAATTATCGTATAACCAGTTAACTACTCTTGGGACGGTGATCGGCTTGACCGTCCTTCGATACATGCAGAAAGCGCTGGCAAAAGAAAGAAGTGTCGGTAAAACCTACCTCACTGCAGGTGTTACGACTGTGGTCGATGACGATATGGCTCCTAAGAATACAGCGATGGTGACGGCAGCAGCTTGGGCCAGAGCTGCAAGAATTGCACAGCGCGAAGCCATGGAGAGGTCCGGTGGGGTCATAGCAGAAGCTGGAGAAGAAACTATTCTTGATGATGGAACCGGAGGGACGCCGAAGCGCCGAGGTGCCACAGCCCGGGAAGGAAATCCGACCGGCCCATCTGTGGTGGAACTGCTCCGCAAGGCTTCAGGAGTGCATCCGGTTCATGCTGGGAAGAGTAAACCCGGAGACTCTGAGAGACCCGATGAGCATTGCAGCGCGGATCCGGAGATAAACACAGCGGGGCAGGCGCCGGGGAACACCCCGAGTGCGAGGAATGCTTTGCCAGGAGAATTAAATTTCTCAAATGCTCCAGTTGAGGCACATATAGTAACATCGGCAACCTCGAGAGATAACAGCGGAGGAGCTCAAGCGACTAAATACAACGCCGGCGCTCCCACCGAGACTGACGACAGGGAGAATGAAGGTATGCTTACGCCTGTTTTGACTCTAAACAATAATTTTATCAATGTAGACACAGGTACAAGTCTTGAAGAAGGCATATCCAACTTAACTGATACTAATGTAAATATAAATTAACCCAAAAAGCCCCACCAGATGCTGGCAGTATTAAAACTGGCTTCTGATCCTGAATTACAACAAGCACATCAAAAATGTCAATTACAAGGGAGGAGCCAAGATGGCGACCGGAGCAGACGCTTGAGCGCCCGGCTCCGCCGGCCCTTGGCCTCGGACTATCATCCTGATTCCTAACCTCGCCGATTTTCGAGGTGCAACGTGCGCGACGACGCGCTGACCGCGCCGCCGCTTTCCCGGAGTCTGAGCCCGCCCGGATGCCGGAGTTCTTGGTGCCTTTGTTCTCCGCGCTGGACCCCTGCTCTATGGTGGCCTTGGCCGGCCCCCTGGAAGCTCCGCAGTCACTGGACCCCCGGCGCAAATCTGAGCCCCGCGGCCCCGATCCCGCCTCACACCACGGATTGTCGCCAGATGAGCCGGGGGAGAGACGCCCGGACACCTCCTTCACCTTTCACCTGATGGGCTGGAGCTATAGGGTAAGCCCCGGTGTGGCGGGTCTCCTGCTTCGCTCTGTGGCCCGCGCTGTGGAAGGCTGCGGACCCCCTTCTTCTATTGCCTAGTCGGCTGCAAAGAGAGTCCGAGGGAGGGGAAGCGACTGTTGGCTTTCACCTGTTGCGGCGCAGACCTGCGTGGAATTGCCTCCTTGTTACGACCCCCCCCCTGGCCACTGTACCGTTCAGCGGTAAAACATGGTGTTGATTGCCTGCTCGCTGCCGGGGGGCGATGCTCCGGTCTCGCCCGCTGCCCGCTTCGCCCTCCCTCTACCAGACTCCAGCTCCACAGTGCCGTCCCGGATTGCTGCCGATGTGGGGGCGCAGCTTCCGCTGACATGCGGCTCCGTTCTGGCTGCCCTGCGGGACCTTCGTCTGCAATTGTGTGTTGGCTTGCAAACGCTGAGTGAGCGGTTCGACTCCATACTGTCGGCTGCGGGTCGTGAGCGCCCCGTTTGTTCTCAACAAGACGTGGGTCTGCCAGTGCCTCTGTCCTCTTGCGGGGACGCAACGACTGTGTATAACCGTGCTACACTGGTGTCTGCATCTGGCTTTCCCGGCACCCAGGATCAATCGATCTCCTGCTCATTTGTGGACACTTTGTTTCCCCGTTCATTGCTGCCTGCTTTGTTGTTGCCTGCCTCACCGCGTCCGCAAGAGTATCCAGCTGAGCGACACCTGACGTCCTCGAGGAACCGTTCACGGTGGCCTACGGCTTCTTTTATGTGGAACTCCTGTACTTTACAGGCCAGGTCTGGATTTTATATGGTGCACAAGGGGACCTCAATAGACGATCGGCGGCCATTTTGTGATTCTACTTCTCCATCTTCTCCCAAGCGGCCATATTAGTCTTTGTCTGCACGGGCTGCGGGGCCTTCATGTGGGGGCTAGTCTAATCTTACGCCCGCGATCGGGCCAGGGCTAGATTGATTTCTATCACCATGGTGTCACGGATGGGCTGGACTGGGACTGGAACTGTCTGCATATGTTGTGCGCACTCGTCGCGATTTGTTTGCCTTCATTTATATTGTTGTGACACGTTATCTTCACACGACCACCTTTGGGTGTAGTGGGTTCTCAGTGTGTGGAGACGTAGTTGGCCGGTGGTTTCGGGTGCTCCGAGGTTACGTGGGCTCCTCCCCGCTTTCTTCTTTGTTTTCTTATTTTCTTTACTCTATTCCTACTTTCTCTCTTGTCTATATTTCGGGTTCATTGGGCGACAGGCACTATGCCGGGGGGGGGGGCAGGCCGTAGCCTCCGCATTGGTGTAGGGTGGGGGGGTAAATTACCTTTTCTTTTTAGTTCTATGGGCCTCTTTCTTCTATGTCTCTGCGCTATACTTGTTTCCGATTTGGTGTCCGGGTGTGGGGTGGATTGAGTGGGGGTGGCTTTGGAGGGGTGCGTATTTACTCATGTGACTATCCTGTTATATAACTGCATCGCCTCACTGTCTGAGATTTTCTATGGCCGTTTTAATGATGCTGCTGCTCTCCCGTGTGATGAAGCCATCTTGCGGACTCGAATCTCCTTGGTTCTATCCTCTACTGACTTTTTCCTCGATAAAATTATTTTGAAAACCTTAAAATTAACCTTTACTTCTCCTTCCCCTGGTGTCAAGGATCTCTCCAGTGTATAACTCCTGAATCGTTGCTAATCTTGACCATTGACGCACAGGGGTTGTAATGTGTGTCTCAGTGCTTAACCGTTTTGTGGCCGGCCTGATGGTTGTAGGCCCGTATTTGTCCTTTTCATATGCACAAATAAAGGTTTTAAAAAAAAAAAAAAAAAAAAATGTCAATTACAGGCGGTAAGCCTGAATTCAAATATAAATATTGATAACGTGGTGGTAACTGACCTGGAAATGAAGGAAACATTCAATTATGATGGCCATACAGACCCTGAAAAGGACCCTAGCGATTTTTTTTCTTTCTCGGACGAAGCAGAGTGGTCAGATAATTCTACCTCAGGCGAGACCGATCAGAGTGCTAGCGGCGAGAAATCACAAGCAGCCAGCGTTAGACCCAAAACAACGGTGAAACGGGGGGAAAAAAACATTTTGATGAGACAGATCTAGTATGGGACTATACCCCTACAAACCAACTCACTAGTTCCTCCTGCACAGCTGATCCGAAACAACAATCAAACCGCTTAACACCAGGTGATATACCAGCTGTAACCCTTGATACTGTCCTGCAAGCAATAGCATCACACCGTGAGGAGACCTCACAAGATGGCCACAAGGCACAGGCAGCCCTACGTAAGGTACAAGGGGTAGTTCGAAAACTGACCAAGACCTGCAGTACCTTCGGGGACCGTCTGACCGAGCTGGAATCCAGAATCGTCTCTAATGAAGCAGGAATCGCCATGAACCAAGAAAGGGTTGAATCACATGAAGCTGAACTAGCAGATGTTAGATGGAAGCTGGAAGAATTTGAAAATCGCCAACGCAGAAATAACTTACGCATTCTGGGGGTTCCCGAGACAGTTGAAGGGGGAGATGTTCACTCATTTGTTGTGAATCTTCTACGTGAATTACTGCCCGAACTCTCGCACTGGAACTGGGAAACAGAGGTACAACGTGCCCATCGGATACCCTTCAATTTGAAATCACCAACAAAACCAGGAGCATACCCTCGAGCTATCCTTGTATTTGTCGGCAATTTTCTGCTCCGCCAGGCTATTTTTGAGAAAGCTAGGCCTGAGACGAAACGCACTGCAAACGGGATTACATATTTTGTACGCCCAGATTTTTGCCACTCTACCGTCGAAAGACGGTAGAGATTGCGCCAGTTAATTAGGCCATTTCAGGACAAGCAAGCGCAGGCATTTCTGAGTAATCCTGCACGGCTTAAAATAATTTATAATGGTCAAACCAATTTTTTTACCTGGAGGGGCTTAACAAAAAGCATTAAGTAGGAATAATAGGAAGAGAATTGAATGAGGCCAGTAGAATGAGAGGTTTAGTATTTCAGAATCTGTGTTCCTAGCACTAGAATGATTTAGGCTGGTAACAGTATCTAAAATATGGTAATAGATGGAAGAGATTTAATGTAATTGGGGGAAAAAAATATTAGAGCAAGCTCTGATCAATTGGTGCATGCTCATCACAACCAGACTCTTATAGAGTCTGTACGCCTCACATTGGGTGCAGGGAGGGTATGGGGCATGGAGGGAGGGTGGGTGAAGGGAGGGCAAATGGTTAAAACAAACAAAATAAACAATTCCAATTTGATAATGAAACTAAAAACTGATATAAACTGAGATAAAAATAGCACAAGAAGACCGAAATTCCCCTGAAGAGCGAAAAGGGAAATTAATTAAACTGTTGCAAATACATGCTCTTAAGAGACCGACTTGTAAACTGCAATGGGGAAGATAACAATATGCACATGGAATATAGCAGGGCTGAACGATAGAAATAAACGTGCCCGCCTAGTCGAGATTATAAAACAAAATCCTACTGATATTATTTGTTTTCAAGAGACTCACTTGCCTTGGGAGAAAAGAGATTTATTAAAAATTTATGGCTATAATTTACTGGCCTGCACGTCTCAAACATCGAATATCCGAGGTGTAGCCATCATAGCCAAAGCCCCCCCTTAGGAAAAGTTATACGTAAGGCAGTAGATACTCAAGGGAGGTGGGTCATCGTGAAGTTGGCACTGGGAATAACTATCTGTTCAGTGTATGGATCAAATCAAGATGACCCCTACATATTTGAAAATCTGGAATTGGAACTCTCATCATGGCCAGGACCACTTGTATTTTGTGGTGATTTTAATATATCACTAGGGACTGCATTCAGGAAAGAAAGACAACAAATATACACAGAACGCAAACCAAGAGTATTCAATTCTATCTGCCAACTTAGGGACAGTTATGACCTATTGGATATATGGGATTTAAAAAATCACCCCGATCCAGGGTATACTTATTTCTCATATCCCCACAATAAATATGTTAAAATAGATTATATATTAACAACAAGGGATCTGTCTAACCAAGCGAGAATCCTCAAATGCCCAAAAACAATCTCTGACCATAATGCTCTAATTCTCACAATTGATTTAATGGGGTTCACCAGACAATATTCAAAATGGACTTTCGATAGGAAACTCCTTGTCAATAGAGATTATATAAACTATATCACTAAATGGGCTCAAGGTTATTTTGACAGATATAGTGCCTCTAGGGGGGTGGTGTGGGATTGTTTTAAAGCTACCCTTAGGGGTGAGACAATTAGCTATGTGGCAAGAATTAAAAAACAGCATAACAATGAACACCGCCTACTGATGCTAGAGCTAGCTAGAGCAGAAGAGGAACATGCTGCATCATTAGCCCGACGTGACGAGGGGAAGATTACGTTACGCCAAATACTATTATTGAAAATTGATCTTAATAAGGGGCTGACACAGAAAGCGGCAGAAACCTAACGAATACATCAAAGCAATATGTATGAAAATGGCGAAAAGATTGGGAAACATCTTGCCTTGCGGACGCGACAGAGGATTTCTTATAATATAATTACATCTATTAAGTCAGAAGGTCATAACTATACCAAACCTGAAGAGATAGTCGAAATATTTCAACAATACTATCAAAAGCTGCATAAATGTGATAACATAACTGTCTCGGATGAAATTGAAACATTCTGGAGCGAATTTACAGCTAACACAGGCTGGTATAGTGACATTGATTGTATAACAAAAGAAGATCTTGAGAAAGAAATTACCATTACAGAACTACAAACTGCCCTGACAACTCTAGCTTCAGGGAAGGCGGCAGGCCCTGATAGAATTCCATTAGAACTATATAAAATCCTAGGAGAACAAATATTACCCTTCCTATTAGATCTCTTTGTTGGTCTCCAATGGAGCGGGATTCCACCAGACTCCTGGAAGTAGACTAACATAATCATCTTCCATAAAAAAGGTAAACCTGCAGATCCACCTTCATCGTATCGCCCAATCTCATTGATTAATTCTGATTCAAAATTCTACGCCAAGATCTTGGCTAATCGGCTCGGGAGGGTCATCGAACATCTGGTATCCCCCTGGCAACATGGCTTCATCCCGGGCAGAGGCACCACTGACCATACTCGAAGAGTTATCTCACTTTTCGATATTATGGCTGGTACGGGGGACCGGATGTCGATGATCCTTCTTGATGCTGAGAAAGCCTTCGACCGGGTGTCGTGGGAATTTCTATGGGGGGTCCTAGATCGGAACAACTTTGGGCCTAATCTGGTAAAGGCTATTAGAGCAATGTATCAAAAACCAACTGCGATACTTCAAATAAATGGGTATTGAGTCCGGGGGTATTAATATATCGAGAGGAACTAGGCAAGGGTGCCCCTGCTCCCCTTTATTATTCGCTATGTATATCAATCCTTTAATTGTGAAACTTCTTCAGAGCCAAGTAATAAAACCAATAATAGTGGGTCTATATAAAACAAAAATACTTGCCTATGCGGACGACGTAGCTGTACTAACATCAAATCCGTCTGAAGCAATGGTAGAAGTAGAGGCAATCACGCAGCTATTCGGTAAATATTCTGGATATTCTCTTAATAAAGATAAGACGATTATCTTATGCACCTATAAAATAAACTATATCGACCCTAGAAAAGCAGAAACAGCAACATACCTTGGGGTATGTATAAGCACAAAGATTCAAGATATCTGCAAACTAAACTATGATTCATTAGTGAGCATTATAAGAAAGGATCTAACACGAATAAATAGTCTACTCTACACCTCTCAATTATCGGCAGAGGAAATTTTATAAAAATGAACATACTTCCTCGGGTATTATACTTATTTCTGGCTATTCCTCTAATGGTTGATGACAACATCATGAGAACTATAGAATCACAAATCGCTAACTTCATCTGGCAATTTGGAAAAATCAGGAGGTCCTTGAAGTATTTATCACTGCCCCAGGATAGGGGTGGGATGGCAATTACCAATGCGACATTTTATCTATGGGCTGCGCTTTTCCAACAAATGACACCTCTGTTCAATTCTTCACCCGATACGGAGAATATAGGGGATATAGAAATACCATCTATTTATGAACTATCAATCGGAAGGAAGGCCAGAGGACTATTACTGAGACAACTAGAGCATAGTTACTTTAAAAAAAACAAATTTAAAATTGTTAGTAGTGCATGGAAGATATGGAATAAAATCTCTCAACACATGGCAATCCCCAAATGGAACAGATATTCTCCTCTATGGCATTCCTCACTATTACCAGCACAAGCCAATGATGTTTTAGCTAGAAATTGGGAAAGCAAGGGGATCATTACGGTATGGGATTTTCAGGGTGAAGACTCATCTGCCAGTTTTTTAAGATTACATGAAAAATATGGGGTCTCTAGCAATGATTACTTTAAATTTATCCAAGTTAATACTATTTTGAAACTAAAAATCCTACTATTACATTGGGAAAAATTCCCTTGTTGGAGACCGTAAATAAACAAAGAACAAAGATTGGCATAATATATAGTCTTCTTCTTGAAAAGCTGCCAGATGACCTAGAACGAAAGGAGGTGTCATGGGCTGGTAAACTGACTAACCCAAACGTTGACATCGATAAGTGTTTGTTATTAACATCACAACTGCTCTTATCATCGAATCTAAAGGCCCAGCTATATAAAACAATCTACAATTTATATTATACTCCAGCTAAGCTTCATGCTTGGGGCAAAAGGATAAACGACGAATGCCCTAGATGTGGAATCGGTCCAGCCACTCTAATACATATGTTTTATGAATGTGACAAATTAACATTATTTAAAAATATGCTTTCAGAATTTTGGGAAGAGGTGTTCGGGCATAAAGTAGCAGAATCGTCCACCTTATATAATCTCAGCTATGACAATACTCTTGAACTAAGCCAAGAAGAGGAGTCCTGCCTGTTTATTGGCACAGCGGTTTATAGAATAATACTAGCGGCACACTGGAAAGATGTAGATCCACCGAGTTTTCAAATGTGGCTAACTCGTTTTCTGGGAGTATACAATCAGGAAAAAGCCATTTATGTCACGAGAGGGGGTCATTCCAGAGCACGGGGCAGTAAGATCTGGGCCCCAATAGAAACCTGGAGTATAGCCATAAGAATGATTTAAAAATAAAAGTGCTCTAATTAAAATAGGTAGATGATCGCTATGATTACAATATCTGATTAGAATTGATATAATGAATTGAATTGTATACTTAATGTATTCTCTATTTATCAAATTAACTTCTTGAATCCCCCTTTTCTTTTCTTTCATGTATTGGATAACAGCTGTATGTATGTATCTATTTTCAAATGTTTCAATTGGAGTTGTATAAATAAATAATTTAAAGAAAGAGACTTTTGCACCCTTCCGTCTCTTGAGGGAAATTCCACATCGGCTAGCAATCTTCATTAGCACAATTTTGACCTGGTTTCGTCCTGCAGATCAGCAGAACACTGGCACCACCAGTCATGGCGTAAAATGCTGGAAGCAGAAGTCATGGCAGAGCAGGAGGGTCCTCTATTCACTAATCTAAGGCAGACCAGCAAGAATTATATATACCACATATTAACTGTGATGATCCCCATCTCAGAGCTGTCCCAATCATCTAAACTCCAATCCAAGGTCTTCCAGTTTAGTTCTCGCAGTTTCAAGGGAAAACTCGTCTCATGAACCAACACTTTGCTTAGGCCTCCTTTAATGCATGGATCCGCTTGTTCACTTGGGTCTCACTTCTGAATAAGGAAATGTTCTTTAAGTTATCTTCAATTACAATGTTCTACTTCTCAGGCCCACAGGGATTTCCTGCCTTCCTGTTTCGAAATGTTGTGGTCATCCCTTTGAAGAGCCTGCTGGAGAGCAGACACCACAAGTTGTGTATAGTGAGGGCATTCCAGGCGGATTTGTGAGCTTGGGCAGAATATATTTCACATCTCATAACTTTGCAGACCATGTTGTATACAGTCTTGATTTTCAATGCCGTTTCGAATCAAAGTCTATCAATTTATTGACCCAATATGATTCACTTAGCAGGAGATATATTGTGGAACGGAAGTTGCAGGAAACGTTCAATCTAAAATAACATTGTTTTTGTGGGACTTATATATCCTTGCCTTGTACTTACCATGTCTTTAATCAATGCAGCTATTACTGAGACTGGCACACATCGGACTGACTGTCTTGCCAGAGTGACATTTGTGCTATTTTGAAAATAAAAATGCTTATCATTTTAAACAGAGCACATGTGACTGCTCCAGATGAGAAGGCTGAAGTGACTGTAGAAGTGAAAAGACCCAGGGCCAGATGCATCAACACACCGTTTTGCGAGTCCCTAATTGCGAATCATTGCGATTCGCAATTAGGAAATCGCAAAACAGCATGCATGAAAGTGTGTTGAACACTTTCTGTGATTCCTAGGGGATCGCAAATGACCTACCTCATGCATATTAATGAGGTAGGTCACAATTTGCGACCTCCTAGGAATTACAAAAATCATAGGGATCGTGGCCTGCTGGGGTCAGCAGACCACTAGGTCCGTGATTGCTTTTAAACAAAGCAATTTTAGTTTGTAAAGCAGACCGTTTTCCTTAAAGGAAAACGGGCTGCTTTACAAAAATTAAAATGAAAAGTTTTCCTTTCATTTTTACAAACATTCGCAAAGAATGGGTTACCACCTACTTGAAGTAGGTGGTAAAATGCGAATATTTTGCGACCGCATTTCGGTCAGAAAAAAAACATTCATGCATACCGATGCAATTCGGTATTAGGAAGGAACGCCCTAAACATGCCCCTTCCTAATTGCGAATCTCAAACCCATATTGCGATTCGTTAACAGGTTACCGAATCACGAAATAGGGTTTGCTGCATCTGAAAAGCATTTTTTGCGTTCGCAAACTGGCCGATTCTGCGAATCGGCCCGTTTGCGAAGACAAAAATGCTTGATGCATGTGCCCCAAAATGTCCAGAGCAAACTATAGGGGGTGTGCGCGGCAAAGATAACAAGATGGATTTCCATGTTATCAATGTTTCAAAATCATTATTTGCTTAGGTCACAATAATCAAAAACTGTTTCAGAATTGCTCTAAATTTCATTTACACAATTACTTCTCGCTTTTATTGTTTTTCGGTTCACTGTTTAAGCACTGATTTAGTGTGCCCCTTGCAGTGTAAAAACACAAGGCACACTCTTCAGGTAGATATAGAGATCTTTCAATAGTCTTTTTTTGAAGGAGTCTGTACCCCATTAATCAAAGGAAAGGGGTATTGGATCTCTCACATATTAGGTATGTACATTTTTAGTTTGCATTCTTGCAACAGAATGAAACAGTTTGAACTATACTTCTTCTACTCCCCATGATACAAGCCTACACCCACTAGTTAATGTTTTGCTATTTGGGTAGTATCAATTCCTTGAATTTCTGATTCTTGGGCACATTTCATTCCCAATCAGTTTCTAACTGGGGTCATGTCAAAAAATGTGCCTCAGAGTGCCCAAAGTGTTGAGCAGAGTCAACCATGACATGCATCCATCTTACATTATGAAATATGTTACAATGGTGTAATACAATCTAACATGTTATTAAAACTGGAGGCTAATGTATATTGACACATTCTTTTCCATACATTGTGCTATTTAAATTTAAAAAATCCCTTTTATCACCAGATGCACATCTTCCACAGGTAACTCCATCAAATGATTAATTCAGTTTATTAAACGTTATATATTTTTTTTAAGTTCACAAAAAGAATTTCATGAAGTGTCCCGAATGATGGAGTTAAGGGAGTATTTATTGAAATTATTGAACTTCTGGAATTGGGTAGGATCAAAATCCGTAATTACATTGAGGTAACAGAACATTTAACAACTGAATGAGTGCAGTATGATTGAAAGTGCTGTAGGGCATGATGCGATTGCAATGCACAAACACCCTTGAATGTGAAGTTTGCCATTCATACCATTGGTGCAATAATATTTTACCCATTCCCTTCATTTTCAGCCCATTACTTGAATCAAAGATAAAGGATGCATTACACAAGATAAGGCAGATGAAGATAGTGTCTGAAGTAGGGAGACATTGCAGTATAAGACACTGTTTCATAGGCCACAGCAAACATCAAGTAGGTAAAAGGTTTCACTAAACAGAAATGGCTGCTGTACTCCGGCATAAGAAGATACTGGGTTCAGTTCCACAAAATTTCATTAAAAAAATCTACATCTATGCAGGAAATTAAACCTGGCGTTTAAGCAAGATTGGATAATGAGTTTGTGTTGCTGCTCACTAAAAGTGTGGTAGAGCTCAACTGAATGGAGATCATTCAGGTGTGCATTTCCCATGACCCTGATTACCACATTTTCTCAATTCCATGTCTGGCAATGTCCTAGCTCTGTACAATGTGTGGTCCTCCTGAGATGAGTCGTTTACAACCAAGAAGGGTGATGTGTCAGTGCTTATTGCTTTGTAAGTTATCGAAATATATTGAAGAGTCTGCAAGCCTATCACTGTAAAAGTGTTGCTGCTCTATCTCTTTAGCTTCTTGATTTGTGCCGCAGTATTATGCAGTTCAGTAGGACTGGCAAAGAGTCAGGCACAGTGGCAAATGAAGGATAGCCTTTGTTCAGGTCAGAGTGTAACAGGGATTGGACTCTAGAACTAAAGTATGATCTGGGGTGGAGGTTAATGTTCTATTATAGTTTTCTTGGAAATGTGTGTTTTGAGGGACTCAGGGTTTTGATCAATGAGGAATATGTTATTAATAGTATTCATGTAAATTTAGGGATTGAATTAGGCCAGTGGTTGCCAAAAATGTTTTGATAGGCTGCGTGATGAGTAGAAAGATGGCAGGAGGAAAGATACATTGGTTATAGAGCAAAATGTAGCTGGTGGTAGGACCTGTTTTTTCTTCTGGTGCTCTTGATTTGGCACCAACACCACTTTTCTCCTTCTGTCTCCAGGGTCTCAAATCCCAGCTTCCCCTTCCTAATGGCTCTCAATTGTTCCCCTTTATAACTTCACCACATCCCATCCCTGGGCTTTGAACACCCCCATGTTTTGTTCTCCTGTGTCCAAATCTTTACTCCATTCCTCTTCACATTTTTATATCCACTCCCTCTCTCTATTTGTTTGACCGAGGTTCTCAAAGCAGTCTGAAATTGCACTTTCTACTTCTCTGACTGCAGTAAAACTCTTCTCTCTCTGCCGCTCCTCTCCAGCTTTACATTTATGACAGGTTCCCCTACTTTCTTCTTCTAACTCCCTAACTCACTGGGGTGTGATAGTGCTTGCAAAATGAGCTAGAGGTAACATACACTTATGTGGCTCTTTGAAAAGTAATAAAGCATTAGGCTTCAAATTCTTCGTTTTTTTTAAAGGTCTTACAGCCACTGTGCAGCCTTTCACCTAATGCCTGGATTGAGGATTCTAGATGTTGGGTTGTTTTCAGTGTAGCTCATCTTAATGATTCTCAGTGTCTACATTTAAATAGAAGTCTATTTAATTCATTAGTTCATGTTAAAAAAGAGTCAGGATACTCGATCCGTTCTGCTAGTTTAAGAGGAAAATCACAAATTACTTGATGGCCGAAAAATATTGTGTGAATCCTGTATTGCCTATTCCATGAACAAATTCCACAATATGTATTTTACTTCTATGAAGCAGTTTACGGTTAAAACAAAAAAAAATGTTTTACCATCTCAAATATATGCAGTTCAACATGATTATGCAAGTCAAACACACACAGAAATTAATATAATGGCAATTATGCGGAGCCGGTAGGGCGTCAAGAATCGGGACATAAAATCTAATCTTGTGTGACATGGTCGCACTGTGAGCTTTTGTTTGATAATTTGGGCCTTTGCTAATTAACCTCGAGCGCACAAAAAGCATCCTGCTGAAATTGCCCTTTTTGCATAAAATATTTTCTTCTCACTATTAGAAGTAAGAGTTTTTGCCAAATGAGAAAATCAACTTGTTGGACCGTTCCCCGCGAGCATTGCGTGTCAGTTGTTAGTCTAAAAAGTTTGTCAGTATTTTTGGCATAGCATCAAATCAATAAAACTGGATATTTAAACTGTGAATTGGTATGCCTTTCCCTACTTTAGGTGGAGAGAGAGGGGTCCTGTTGAACACTGCTTCCATTAAGTAGCCTAGCAAGTGACCGCATTCTTGGCACGCGGTTAGATTATACATTTTACACGGAGTGCCCTAACTGCTTCACCTGTTTGTCAAAATTGAGATTTTGCCTGCCTTCCCTATGTGGGATTCCTGTTAAGAATCCTGACCGACTACAAGAGACAAAAAGAGTTGACATTTTGTAATTATGGCTGTTGATTCTAAGGATAGTATTACATATTGCTGTCTAGTTGATATGGGGGCCGAGCACCTGTGACCATATTACACCAATGGAAGAAAGCTCAAAGTGGCTTAACTGGAGTTCTGATAACAAAGGCTGAAAGTGCTGAGTCTGGTGCACGGACTAGTCTGTTCGAATGCAGCAGTCTATCTCACAGAGTCCGTAAATATCTCGGGAGACCTCGAATCATGTAGAAGGGAGCTACTTATCAAATGTCCTCTTAGCCGTATACTGCTCAGTGGACCATATTAGGATCAGAACTTGTGCTTTTTATTGTGCTGCTGTTGGCGGGTATGATTTTGTACAGCAGTATGGACTTTGTAAAAACTGTATGTGTCTGCGGGTAGCTTCTTTCAAAACCATGGACACATTTTTTTTTTTTTAAACGAGGTCTGGTTGTCCCACCAATCAATCAAAATAATCTTTATTTGAGTTCACGCATGATTCATAAAAGCTGCAGATATATCCATATAAAAAGTTTAAAAAGCAGTGTGAGAAGTTTAAAACATATTGATGTTTAAAAAAGAATACAGTACATAGATGCCAGTGCAAATACAACAATCCAATGTATACTCAATTTCATTTTCCTGGTAATACATTGATAAGTAAAATAAAATTACAGTACATAGATACTGGTGAAAATACAATCGTCAAATGTACACTCAGTTACATTTCCGGGTATCAATCTGTAACGACTTCCTGCAATTGATGACACCCCGTAGAAATCGAGACATTACAGCACATATATAAATATTAGGTAATGTTTGCAGGTATAGGAAGACTGGCACACACTTTGTACTATTTCATATGGATGATCAGCCAACCTTGTGCACTTCTAATGCTAAGAAGACTATGAAGGTGTTCGCTTTCCTTTTGCATCCCTTACCATATCACCTGTTTTAGGTGGAATCCATTTTTGCAACTGGCTATTTTAGACATCATACAATCGTTCGAGGGCTGATGGGGGTAGTTCTGTTGGAAGCATGGCGTCTGGCAGTGCTTAATTTGAGCAGGTGCTTTCCGGTGCTCAGCACCGGCACCTAATCCTCAGCACCAGTGCTTATAGCACAAGTTGAGGACACACTCTTTTGGAAGCAGGTGATTTTCCACAGACTCACAGGATGTTGAGCCACGCAGAGACTCGAACCCGGTTCCCTAGCTCCAAAATCAGCCATTAGGTCAAGTCCTCTCCAGAAAAATTAGTGCCTGGGCTCTCGTAAGGAGGCAGTTTTCCCCAGGACATTTCCCTTGCTAGCGCTGCCTCCTGAGGAGAGCCCCGGCACTTTTTATTTTACAAATTAACCACTGGCGTCTGGTTTATGAACGCATCTGTCACTCTCCAACCCTGCAGTACATTGTAACAATGCTGAACCTCATGGTGCTTAGGGTTGCCCCTGAATTGTCAGACTCTTTAAGTAAACTGCTTGTTGCTGTGTAGCAATGTGAGCTTCACGACAATCAGTCCTGCTGCTACAGTCTCTCCATCCCTGGCCAGTTTCATGAGTGGTCACATCAGTCAGGTCGAAGGCTTCCAAAGTCTTTTAAGGTATAGCAGGTGCTGACAAAGTACTGATGCAACCATCTATTCTTCCTTGCACCTCTCCAGCTTTCAGAGAGTAGAAGCTTAAGCTGCTGACAGCTCAAAAATAACAATAAGCGATATTGACCACTGTTAGAAATTCGGTTGTTGGTTGACTTTGATATGAGCCCTGGTCAAGCAGCAACCACAATCCTAGTCAGGGTAAGGCACAAGCAAACCCCAAATTAACCTGTGCTCACCCCCTGGTAGCTTGGCACAGAGCAGTCAGGCTCAACTTAGAGGCAATGTGTAAATTATTTGTACAACACATCAAACAGTAAAGCAGTGAAAACACCAAACAAAAATATCTCACACCAAGTTAGAAAAATAGATCTTAATTTAATAAATGAAACAAGACCAACACAACAAAAATCCATTCACTACTAGAACCAGAGTTATGAATTTTTAAAGAATAAACGGCTGTATAGCACCTAAAAGCAGAAAGCGCCAACCTCTGCTATCTGGTCGTGCTGGACTGGGTCAAAGTCAAAAGTTCAGACCGACTGCAATGGAGCGAGGGTTGGATACAGTCTCAGATTAGTCCCGCTGAAGTTTTACCTTCTCAAAGTTTTTTGCCAAGAGTCCCATTCGCGTTGGAGAGTGCGTGAGGAACAAGGAGTGCATCACAGGCAGCAGGCGCCTGGTGCAAAGAGCAAGCCGGGCGTCGTGAATGCGCAGGCTGGAGCTTCACGTTGGCCATCCACCATCAGCTGTCAATGCTGCTTTACAAAGAGACAGGCTGGTGGCGGCTCATGTTGATTTTCCGAGTGAGCGGCGTAGTTCCAGTGCAAACAAACTCATTTGCGGTTGCGAAGAGCCCAAAATCTTGATTTGAAGAGCTTGAGAGCCACACCAAGGGTCCAGGATCTGAGAGGCACCACTTGGGGTTCAGGAAAACAGGTCTATGGGCTGTTGGGGAGCCTTTTATGTCCCTGAGGCTCAGATCATGTGACCAGCAGACTAGCCCTTTGAGTCACTCTGGGGTCCTGGGTTCAAGATGAGGTTGCAGGATCAGTTTTTCTTCCAAAAGCAACCGGACAGCAGGTCAGCACTGCGGAAGAGTAGTTCCTTTGTAGAACAGCAGTGGCAGTCCATGTAGCAGCACAGCAGTCCATCTGGCAGAGTATCCAGAGATCCAGAAGTGTACTGAAGTGGTGGTGTCTGAGGTCCTTCTTTTATACACAGTTGTGCTTTTGAAGTGGGCAGAAGCTTCTAGAGGCATGCCTTTGAAGTGCACAGATGCCCTGCTTATCCTGCCCTAGCTCCAGACTAACTACAGGGTGTATGCAGCCCCTTTGTGTGTGGAGAAGACTCAGCCTTTTGAAATGTAAGTGGGGCTCTGCCCAGCTCCTCCCCCCCCCCATTCTGCCAGTCATGGCCCATCCAGTCACACCTAAGCTCCCATTGTGTTTGGCTGTCTAGGAGGAATATTTAAAGCCCAATTGTCACCACACCCAGTCATGTGACCATAGGCAGGCTGTTGGCACCAAATGGCTAAAGCAAGAAAATGCAACTTTCTGAAAGTGGCATTTACAAAATTGTAATTTAAAATCCGACTTCACCATATGTTAGGATTTTAAATTAGGATTCCAGAGACACCAAACATGAACCAGCACCTTTTCCCATTTGGAAACTGCACTTATAAAATGTAATAAGGTAGTTCCTATGTTATCCTATGGTAGAGATATGCCTTCCAGTAGTGAATAATGAATGTAAGAGTTTTTCACTACCAGGACATGTAAAACCTAAAAGTACTTTTTGTATACATTATATCCTGTCCTCTAGGCTATCCAGGGCCTCTTCTAGGGGTGACTTATTTGTATTAAAAAGGAAGGTTTGAGCTCTGCAAAAGGTTTATTTTGCCAGGTTGAAATGGCAGTGGCAGACCTGAGACATGTGTAAATGACTACATAAGTGGGTAGCACAATCAGTGCTGCAGGCCCACTAGTAGCTTCAAATGTACAGGCCCTGGGCACATGTATTAGTAAGTCCCTTCACTAGGGACTTACTAGTAAATTAAACATTCCATTCGGGTGTAAGCCACATTTACCATGTTTTCAAGGAGAGAGCACAAGCACTTTGGCATTGGTTATCAGTGGTAAAGTGTTCAGAGTCCTAAAGCCAACAAAAACAAATTCAGAAAAAATAAGGGGGGGGGGGTAGGTAAAAAGTGTGGGAATGACCCTGCAGAAAGGGCAAGGTCCAACAAAGACCTTCTTGTGTGTAGCCACACATCAAATTGAAGGGATGGAGTGGGACAACTAATACTGTAATATCCCAGCTGAGCACTACCATAGTATTCCAGAAATTTTCAACTTAAGTAGATTACCACAACATGTTAGTAAGTGTATCTTTTTGACTGCACCTCTTCCAGTACCTATCTGAGCTTTCATTCATCTCTGTTGTTCAGGGTACATGACCAGTGCATCAGAATCTTAAAGGCATTCTGTTTATATTTTACACACAAACATGTGGTTGCTGCTCTTGTCTATATAACAGACGAAGTATCTTCGGTGATGGGCAGACCTAACTCATCTTCACATTTATCTCTTTAATCGTGAGACTCAGTCCAAATTGTTGAGCAAACCTAGGGTACAGCAATGAGATGCATCTTCTAGTCGCCCCCTTAGCAAAGAGCGCCTCAATAAAAGATTAATCTCTCAAGCTCCCTTCCTTTACCTCTGTGGTCACTAACAAGTGCCTTACCAAGGATAACATAAAGTTATCCCCGGGTGTCAGGTAAAAAAGATCCCTGTAAGTTTCCTGGTCTCTTATCTCATCCTTGTTGTATAGGTCCCTCATTACCAATGGGATCACTCTTTTACAGGATCTTAACCTTTTGTCTATCATTCCAGGGTGCAAATTTGGGTTATATGCAAACAAGTTTAAGAGGGATGGTAGGTTTAGGCAGCCTCTTTATGGGACGCTAAATGCCAGTGATATAAATGAATCAATATTTTTTTCATTTGATCGCCCATTTGTTTTTTATGCTTTTAAGAGGTCCAAACGTTGTGCAGAAGGAGGATGTTTGAAAAGTCCTGCAGTGTCGAACCCTACAGTTCAGACTGGACTGGCGAAGACCACATCAACACTGGGCCAATCTGTGCTGCACCTATATAATAACCTATAAGGGGAAAATCTAGCCCACCATCCTTTCTCACTTGGTATATTGTCATTCGTTTCACTTTTGGTCTTTTCCCATTCCCTAGGAATGTTTCTACCATTTGGCATATACGTTTTAGAGTTGATTATGGGACCCAGAAGGTGGAGTGTGTGTGCACCATATAAAGATTCTGGGTCGGAAGTTCATTGTCAATCAAGTGAATATACCAAACTAGGAAACACCAAGGTGTCCACATCAGAATAAGTCTTTAAAGAGTGTATCAAACATTCTTGGAAATTAGAGTAATAGACAACTTTAACCATGTTTGGTAGGTTAATGGGCAGGTATATCGAACCATCAGTTTAAAGTAAACTAAGGCACTGAAACAGTTGTGAGCAAGCTTGCTTATTACATTAAAACCCATTTAGGCAGATTTTGTGCAGTTAATCTTAAAGCCCAACACTGAAGAAAACGTTTTCAGCAATCAAAGCGGGGCCGGCAATGATTTGTCTGGATTGGCTAAGAAGCACAGTATGTCTGCGAACAGAACTGCTTTGTGACACACGGGTCTACTAACTATCCACTGAGGTCACATGCAGCATTGATCTTTTTAATTGAAGGTTCCCGACATAGGACAAGGAGGAGGAGGAGGGAAGAAGCCAGACAGCCCCTGCCCAGTTCCAGGTATGCTGAAAATGGATGTTGATAGTAATCCATTGAGCCTGATTTGAGGTTAATATGTGCCTGAGGATGTACAAAATTAGATTTTATGAAGTATCTGAGGATCGGGTGATGCATGTATTATCCAGGACTTCAAACAAATCGCTCCATTCAACTTTGTCAAATGCCTTTTCGACTTTGAGGGTAAGAATGACAACACAAACCTTTTTACGTTCTGCCACATTTATTAAATTTGTTGTTGGCCTAACATTGTTATACGTGGTTCTGTCTATGATAAATCCTAATTTGTGTGGGGGAAATTAAAGCGGAGCCATAGCACATCCAATCTCCCTACAAGCAAAGATCTTAACATTGTATTTGAGTAAGGCAATTGGCCGATGTGAACTGCATTCATTCAGGTCTTTTTCTGGTTTTAATGTAGTTGTCAATACCAAGTCCATCATTTTAGGGATAATAGATTTAGATGACTGGAAGTAATTTAGAACCTTTGTAGGGGGTTAGCTATACCATCGCAATGGGCCTTGTGGAAGGAGGTTGTAAAGCCATATGTGCTGGGGGCTTTATCTTTAGGTACTGTTCCAGTTGCTCATTTGGCCCCGGCAATACTTATTGGCTCATCTAAACTTTCTTCTTCTTTAGATTCAGATTGGAATATGTACTTTAGCTAGAAATACCTTTTGCTTGAAAGAAGGACAGTCCAGTGAACCATACAGGGAAGAGTAATATATTGCAGAAACATTGAGTATATTATTGCTATTAGCGTGAATGGTTCTTTCAGAATCTTTTATTTGTCTTGTATGATTCCTAGTTTGGCTCGCTTGGATTTTCTGTGCTACTTATGTGTCAACTTTGTCACCCTTCTCATAATAACGCTGTTAAATATAAAGGTGTATGCATTTTGCTTCACTGTTCCCTATCTCAATTCAATAGTACATTGGAATCACTATGTGTTCCATCAGCACCAACAGACAAATGTATATTAAAACGATTTTACAAACATATTTACTGTAGTAGGAGAGGCAGTGGATTTAGAACGGTGTCCAAAAGAATGTCTTTCCACTTGAAGCAAATGTGCAGACAATTTACTGTTTTGAAATTCACCGATTTCCAGAAGCATTGAAAAAAAAGCTCCTTGAAGGAGAGCCCCAGTTCCTCAAACCATTTTTAGTTGCCTTTGGTAAATATCCACATTGAAATCAACCTAATAGTTTATTTGTAATATATAAAGCACCTATTTCAAAATTGTTTTAAAAAAGATTTATTGATGGCAAACCCCCAAACTACTTTGAAGCCTATGCAGTTTGAAACAATGGGTTAAGTGGAATCTACCAATTTCCACTGAACCTTAAGTATTTAGGAGGAGAATCTCCAAGGCCCTAATTAAAGTTGCCTAATGCTATCAACCCCGAAACAATGTACGATAGAGGTCTACGAGCGCTTACTAGAGAAAACGCTTTTAAAACCTTTTTATTTTGTGGTAAGGAGGTTTCATAAAAGCTTGTGAAAGTTTCCAGTATCATTTTGATAAACTGTGTATCCTGTTGAATTTGTCTTGTTTTAGCAGCATCAATGCAAACTTTGTTCAACGCCATACCATACTTTTTGGCCCTGAGCAAGTGTTTGTGACTACCCCTCTTCTAGAAGCAGACTACCCTTACTACTGGAAATTTCTACATTTAGGAAGACAAACAAAACTATAATAGAAGCTTTCATTGGAATGGCTTTGGAATTAGATCATTTTCATTGAAAGCAATTCCTACTCATTGGGTTTAGGAAGAAAGTCATAACATATTTTTCAGTTGTTTCTGTTGGTGTCCTCTTCGGGTGGTTTCTTGTTCTGTTCTTAATTATTTGTTTTGGACTGTTGTCCTTGTCGCTGTACTAATATTTGTAAACTTTTGAAAATAATTATGTAGCAGTAAATTAGTGCCCTGTGATTCAGGAGGAGTTTTGCTCTCATTTCACTTGCTTTAAAATATCCTAGTAACTACCTCCAGTATTCCCCAGAAATGCATGTGAAGAACTTCCCTGTCCCCTCACCCAGGATATTGACTGCAGGGCATTCCCTTGTAAATAGGAATACAGCTACCAATGGCCCCTGCATTGCCGCTGGTACACTCTGAAGGTTTACCAGAAGGCTGGGCTTGGCCTACAGGATGGGAGGCAGCTTTCCTAGCAGTTACTCTTTATGGAGTCTAGTTATAAAGGTCTCTGGGTCTGTGAACGGATTGGCATATTCCCATTATTATCTAGGTTTGTGCTTACCACCTCAAGTAAGAACCATTTTTGGAAACCACTATGTCACATCTTTTACTAGCAGCATGTGCACTTATGCTATTAAATCTGCAAGCAAGTGCAATGCAAAAGAAATACCGATATTTCAGAAGAAAGGTTCCCCTGTTTTTTTCCTTCTGTTCCTTCTAGCAAGGGCTTTCCCAATCGCTTTGAATTTAGCGTCCTCAGAATGAAACTTGGGATCGATGGATTGAATTAGTGTGACTGTAGGAATGGATTTGGTTAGTTCACTAAGGCCTCTTGATAATTGCTCTTCATTTTGACCAGATGCCACTAATGATTGTGACTGAGACAATAGAGGAGATGGTCGATGCATCCATGTCTTCCATCCAGGGTGGGATTTGCCTAGCAGGCAGTCAGGCAGTGACCAACAGGCTGCAGATGATATTGTAATTTTGACATCTGCTCCAATTGGGGGATTTGGGGCAGTGGTAACTGCAGCCAAATCATTTGGAGAGGTTTCTGGCCTCTCCAGCTCAGGATAAGAGGTGGGTTCAAAACCTGTATACCTTGTGGTCACAAGTATGCTGGATATTTTGAGGTCTAACTATGGGAAGTTGTTTCAGCATTCTGTGTAGGTCTTTCTTAAGTGGAATTGTTCGCATTTACGGATTATGGGCCGCTGTAATCTTATAAAGATGACTATCCTCCTGCAGTATCTTTGTCTTTTTCGCTGCATTACACTTTTTTCCAGTGGCATTTTTCGCCAGAGTGGAGACATTATGGCAGAAGTTTATCTGGACCTACCTTAAACCTTGATGTAAGTATCAGTTTTCACAGCAGTCCAAGGAAGATGGGGGGTTTGCTTCCTAGCAGCAGGTTTTATTTTCTGCTGTCTTTTTTTTAAACAACTTCGGTTGGTGCTGGGATGGTCGCCTTGGTCATTGGCTGGCATGTTTTGAGAGATTCTCCCTTTGGACGAATCGATCGATCGTCCCTGGGTCAGTTATTGTGAATACAATGTACTTCAAGCATATTCGCTTTAGGACCGTGAATGTCTCTCATCTGGTTTGGTGTTCTTTTAGGAGATTGTTCCTGGGTATTAGTACGCTTAATCAGTTTATGTATTAGGGCTGGAACCCTAGTTTTCCTAACGGTATTCATGAAGAGTTTCGAGAGATAGGGGGAAGAATTAATCTGCTGACCTTAGGACAGCTTTTTGAGGGGGGTGTTTTTGTTTCATTCGGCACTTTGCAGCAGTTGGTTCCCTTACCGTCTAGATTTTTTGTTCGATATCTACAGATGCAGCATTTTATCTTGAGCCTCAAGGAAGAGGACTTGAAATGCACTGAGGATGTAGGGTTGAATCTTATTAGGAAGACTCCTTCTAGAAGAAATATTGGGGCTGTTCATAAGGCGATCTACAGGGCTTTACATTTTCTAGTCGAGAATAGGTTTCAGCAGCGGGCTAATAAGTGGAGCTCTTGGCTTAGTATGGAAATCACTGATGCGGATCTTAGGCACAGTAATATGACGGCCTATTTAGTATTAAACGTCTCTTGGATTGAGGTTCATCATCTTATATGTGCTAACAATTGGTATTTTAATCGGCCTCGTCTTTTTATTATGAAACTATGACCAAATGATCAGTGCTTTTGGCACGGGGTGGCAGGCGTTAATGCATTCCATGTTTTTGCATCCTGCCCTGCACCTTTACTGTTTTGGCAATCCATCTTTGGTAAATTTGGGGGTTTTCCCAATACGGCAGTGCTGGTGAATTTTAAACTCATTATGTTGGGGCACTCTCTGGCCATACCCCCCTACCCCCCCCCCCCCCCCCACTTTTGCAGGTTTTTTTTCCCATCATGCTGGTGATACTGAGTTTGGCTGGATTCTGACTCGCTAGTGATCAACCCGACCCTTGGATCTGGTGGTGGCAATTCTTATATGCAAGAAGGCTGGAGATGGTTCTAATTGATAATGATCCTCTGAGGAAAAGGTTGGGTCGGATCTGGGATCCTATTCGTGGTTGGCTGGCAGAGATGACTGCATCCCAGTGCTGGTCTGCCCAGATTTGAGCCTAGGCTTATCCTTCTGTCCACTGTGCTTTCCTTCCCCTAGGTATCATGTTGCTTTTTATTCTTGTTATTATTTTTGCTTGTAATATTTGTTTTATTTCTTTTACCCCTGTGCTCAGGAGCTGGTTGTTCCTTGCGTTCTCATAATGATTTATGAAAGAAAAAAAAATACAATAAAAATAAATAAATAAATAAAAAGAGGTTCCCTAGAAAAACAAAATGGGGACTGGTGAATGCTTGAATTAATCGTAACCACTGGGATTCATTCAAACTGCATTCCCAGCCATTGTTTCTGCCCACCTTGCCACTCCCAACAAGGACCATCCTTGTCTGAATTTCCACATTAGGTGAAACATGATGGGCTGGAACGCAGCCAGTCTAATTTTGAGTGGATGAGACTTTTGCAAGCATTACATCTGTAACCTTTGTGTGTCATCGACTATGACTAGCCATTTTATTTTTAGGAAAATTCAGGTGTTCTGAAAGCATTCATTAAATGGCTCGAAGTCACAGCAGTCTGTGTTATAGTCATATTGAAGTTATGCTGGGGTTCCGAGGCTATTGTGAATTTCTTTCTTTTGATATCAACAATAAATGATATGACTGTGGTTGTTTGTTATTTCTTTCATGTTTCTGTAGTATTTAGCTGTATATTAGACTCAGAAGTATTTTTGAAACGGTGCATTAAAGTATAGCTGATCCTATACGTAAATGGCCTGTTGGGAATGTCCCTATGCTTCTTTAGAAATAAAGTATTGATTACAACGTTAAAGCGAAGTAAAGAGTAGAATAACGTTTATTGGACTTGGCTAGCTGGTTGGCATATTTAAAGAGAAAATGCAAGTCTGCATTTCTATGAAGAGATGTTATTTGGAGAAAAGTTGGTCAAGAGTAATAGGTTAAAATATAGCATATTTATTGTGATATTTTATTTTAGAACACATTTTCAAGTGTAGTACATAACTTCTTAATTGTCCAAACAGCTAAAGGAGGCCTGGAATCTCCCCATATTCCGAGCATTTCGGTGATTTTCTTCTCTAGCTCATCCTTTTACTCCTGACTCCCCAAATGTGGTCCTTAAATGCGTAGAATCAAAGCCCTAACGAACTGATGAGAAACACAGACAGCCCTTCGCTGGCTGCAGGACTCAAACCTGGCTTAGTTCTCAGAAGCTGGGATACTAGCAAAGTTATAAACTGCATGAGTTACTTCCCAAAAAACCCTTCACCTTAGAATTAGAGACTTATTTTTGAATGTCTGGTCTTTATTTCCACGGCGTGTTTCTTTTTCTAAGAACATGTAATGCCCGCATCGCCTACTAACTGTCCATTTATGTGCTAGCAATATGTTGTCTTGCAAAATATACCTCTGAAAATGAATGATTACCTTGGTCGTCTGCTATATTCTCTGTGGAGTTGCTGCTGTGTTTTGTTTGTTACATACTGTTCAACCTCCTTCGATTCTGGTCAAATCACTTAATCTCCCCGTGCCCAACAAAAAAGAAAAAAAGAAAAATTAATGTGTCCGTGTGTAACGCAACTGGGGCTCATGTAAAGCGCTCCGATACCTTCGGGTCAAATTCGCGCTATATAACAACTCCCCCCCCCCCCCCCCCAAAAAAAAATCCAAGTGAAGCAGCACCCCTTGCAGCACCTCCTTGGAGTTTATAAGGAATAGTTGCTCATCAGATTGCAACAACATGTCGCCCTGAAAGACCCATTAGGACTAGATTTACATGTACGCCTTTACATAATCCAGCCACCCAGGGCTGGCTTTAGGGCAGCGCTACTGGTGCGGCTGCACTGGGCGCTGGCCTGTGCAGGGGGGTGCTTACTTCAGGGGGGGGGGGGGGGGGGCGCTGTGTTCAGCAAAATCTTATGATTGGAGAGCTGAGGGACACTTTTGCCCTGTGGCAGTGAGAGAATCCGAGGAGACGGTCATGGGGCGTGGGGGGCGCCAAAAGTTATTGCCGCACCGGGCACCACCAGCGCTAAAGCCGGCCCTGCCTGAGCCACTGCTCCAGAACCTGGGTACAACTCAAACGTACATGTAATATACGTGCAGGCGATTTTTAAGAAATGTCAAGCCCTGTCAGTCATGTTCTTAGGAACGCTGCGTCCCAGCCCCCTCACAAATGTCAGGCACGGCTTTTGTGCTCGCCGCCACTGGTCTGAATGTAAAAGTTGAAAGTACACTTGATGGAATAGATTGAAAAGTGGCTGGAGCATACATCGAGAGCCTGAATATTAAAATGATCCTTGACATTTTCAGTAAATTGGTCTTACTGTGAAAGGAAGGGCGTGTGGTATTTGTGAGCTAGGTTGTCGGTAATGGCTCCCATTGACAAAAGGTTGGAATAGCTTTTATTTTAGACATTTTGAGCCACCTGATATTAAACAAGACAGTACATTTTAAATATGCACTCAACCAAAATCACAGTGCAGTATAATTACACTGTACAGTGTAATAAGACTTGAGGCAGCATGTCTTGGCTTTTTTTTTTTATCTCAGCGCTGCCTGCACATATAGGTAGATGACTCAGAAGGAGGCACAGTCACGTTCATTTTGTAGGTCACAATGCCCGTAAAGCAAAGATATCAACGCAGTGTTGTTGCCATCTCTTTTAGGAGAGGCCCCATGGGCACAGTAATGTCTCTATCTAGCGGAATTCACTTTTAACTTTTACATACTATCTGACAGTGCTTAATCTGCAAAACAAAATAAGTGTCAGGGCTCTCGTCAGGAAGCCACTACATCTTGCACCACACGTTGTCCCTGCCATGCAGCCAAGAATAGTAACAACACAATTACTAACCGTCACACTCCTGCAAGTGCGAAAATTCAGGCTATTCTAAGGCTCCAGAGCTGTACAAATGGCCTGGGTGGCAGGTAACGGTCATATTTAATGTATATTGAATTAATAATCAACAGTTGTGGTTATCTCTAAATTAGCCTGACAGTCACACCTTCTGGCAGACTGTCAAAAGTGCCGGTGTTGACAATTAAATGCCGATGGCAAACCCGGCAACCATTGGCTCAAATTGAGCACTGCTATCTGATGGCCATTAAGATTGTTTCAAAACATAGCTCTTGTATTCCCTGGGCAGTGGCTGATGTTACAACTTTAGATAAATCGTGCTTGTTGGGACTCTCACAGGTGGGGGAAGGAGGAGGAAGAAGGAAAGGCTTTAACCTCTTCAGTGCCCATGACGAGATAGTCTCGTCATGGAGCACGGTTGCGCTGTGCCCATGACGAGACTATCTCGTCATGAACCCCACCCACTAGTGCAACGCCCGGCACAGGAGGGGGAAAAGGCGTGGCACTGAAGGGGTTAAAGTCAAAGCAGTAGTGGCTTCCATAATTTCAATTACTTGATGTATTCGTAGGGCTTTAAGTAAGGTAACTGGAATACGAAGGCCAGGTCCATTACTGAATGGATTGTTAGAAGAATGTGCGTAGTCCAACTCGTGTTTGGAAGCAGACTGGTCCATTAATGCAATAGAATATTAGTTATACAATTTTTGGGGTGTTTTGTAACCACCTTCAGATTTCTTCCTTTGCATTTCTTTGATTGATTAGGACCCTGGATGCTTATGTGGGAGGTGCACTGGGCATAGGGTGAGATTCTGTAACATATGGTATTTTACAACATGAATTACACATCCTTGAACCAGGGGCTGGTGTATCAACTCCAAAGATGAGAAGAAAGAGCACAGCCCTTTCATTATTTCTAGTGCCCCAGCCTCCTCCATGTATCCCTCTTCATCGTTTGTTTTGCCTTTGATACAGATAACTTGGCCTGTCATGTGTGTGCGTCTTGGTAGTGGTGTTTTTCCATGATTTAAATTTTTTTAAATGAAACATTCTTATTTTATCCAGTTACCGCCATTCCGTCCTGTAAAGATTTTAAGTGTATGGATGAGTCATTGAATAAAATATTAACCACTTGTATCTTTTCCTAAGTTCTGTTGAGTCATCACTCCTAGAAATGGTACATTTCTATGTAATCCGCCCTATCTTTGAAATCTAGACTTTCTTTTCTTTACAACAACCCCACCTTATTACAGGAGATCACATTTAAATTATTATTAACCAGAGGTCTTAATCATCAGGCCCAGAGCGCAATTACCATTTAGGGTGCGGGCCAACCAACTCCATTTACTTAATTCATCCTCTCCAATGAGTTCTAGATCCACCCCCTTTGAGTCTAGCAATGCGACCTGCCTTCTAACCTTCACTAAGGAGATTAACAGATTTTTGGGATTCACACAATAGGACTCTGCTAGCCCAAGATCCACATCTCCCAGATGGAACTTGTATATTTTCTGCTACCATGATGCAGGAAATATATCAAATCCTCTACTTAAAAAATATTATTATTATGCAGAATCAAATTTGTCACCATCCTAGAATGGAAACACTCATTAGCCTTGATTAAACCATGCAGGGTTAGATTTCCCAGGTCCATTTAGTACTCAATTTAAGGAATATAGACAAACTCCCCCATGCTCATGATGAAACATGCTAGTGATATATCCCTCATACTAACACATTTCAAGACAGCAGAGGAGGTTTTATAAAATTGGTGCACAGAAATATATATAATTTATTTTTATTTTTTTTAACTTCCGTTAACCATGGTTTGTGGTGGTGGCATGTGGGCTGACTGAATAACTGCGTTAGCTTGGCTGGATTTCTAAACGTTCATCAATGTAAAGTAGCAAATTAGAAAATATGAATGTAGGTTTTGAACATTGTTTCTCAGGCTTTGAGATGGTCTCGGAAAATTGTTCCTCACATACATTTTCAGAGCATTCCATAGGTTGTAACCCCTTTTATTTATTGGATTAGACTGTGTGTGTACCCAGTGGTGTAACAAAGGTGCAATGGGACCTAATACAACCATAGAAATTGGCACCACATACTTATTGTAGGATTGCAAAATATGCGTAATTGTGAGGCAGAGAGGCTCTCGTTGCCGTGGGTCCGAGTGACACTGCATCTGCTGCACCATTGATAGCTGCGTCGCTGTGTAGAACTCATTCATTTCTTAGCTTCTCGTCTGGGATCAGAACAAATGTTTCCACTTAGTTCCTCTTGCCCATCATCCCTTTTGCCCTGAAAGGTGTGCTGTGGTGACAAATGTTTTGAATGCTAGTTATTTGTGTTCATCCTGCTCAAAAGAGGGTTCCTTGGGAACAATATGCTGTTTTACAGTTGTTTTGTGCCTCAAAGATCTCTTTAGAAGTGCTGCAAGCCAGTGATGGAAAAATGTACACTAGTTCTTTGGGAATTCGTGAGGTGGTAGGCGGAACTGGAAAATGCCCTGAAGGTATGCCCTAGGTGTAAACTATTTCAGAAACACGTCACGTCTCTACTACATTAGTACTGGCACATTTCATTGGGTCTGCTAAATCAACATTTCACAGCAAGACTTTTATGCAATTAATGGACAGTAACCAGCACTTTTCAGCAGGGCTGTTAGTCAGAGTATACCAGAATGTCTTAGAGGGTTCGATGCTTTCAGTGGATGATATAGGAACTTCTCTGCAGGAAAAATATATGTTGTTACCAATTCATTACACCTGAATTCAGTTTTAACACTTCGAGTGATAAAATGCACGCAAATATACAACTCTTTAAGCATCGCAGGCACCAACTTATTGCATCCTGAGATTATTTTGCACTGTAGATTTCCCCTTTTAAGAACAAACTGCATTTGACGAGTCCCCATGCCTTCAGTGAAACATTAAAGCTTAAATTCTTAGAACTCTCACCTCGATCATACACTTTGACTTTCAGGACTTGTGGATGACCCTCATTTCACTCTCACTACAGAGAAGTTTTACGTATAATTTTTCTTTCTTTTAAGACCATACTATCATTGCAGTGTTTCCCCACCCAAACCTTCATTTGAGTGCCCATCAATGTTTCAATGTTAACACTGGACTGAGCAAAATCAAACTTGGATGTCTACTCCTAACCTTGTTTGGAGATTACGTCCCAGTTGAGATGATTAAAGAATGAAATACTAGGTATACTGGACGACATTGACAGATGCACAATTTAATTCTGCATCCCAAGCAAACTGTCTCAACCTCACCTGCATGTTCCTGATTTCCTGACACTCCAGAAATGAGGGTACTTATTCTAGTGGTACATCGCATATTCAAAATACCTTAACTTGTACAACCCTCTTCTTAGCCTCCACATCTGAATCACCGTAAGAAGTGTTCCCGTCCACTCCACCTCAAAGAACAAGTATCCCTCACCATTCAAGCAATCCACACCTTATTCAGGCACACCAAATTTATTTTGACCCTTTTCTCAGTAGACCTCAGATTATCTATAATCATCTTAGCCATCCTCCTCATAGTTTCAGGGGCCACATCTGGGAACATTCAGACCTTTTTTCTGTTATATGTAAGATGTGTCTTTTTATATGCCACCTGTGACATCGGTTCATGATTGTTCTTTGTAGTTCCTTTTAACTAAAATGTGACACCGCTATCTTCAACCTGGTTCCCAGATCTTTGGAATTATTGGCATCTATAGTAACTTTCAATGTAGAAGTGGTTGTGTGACTCACTGATGTCTAAAACGTCCGTCAACCACTTTTTCTTAACTTTTCGTGGGTCATCCCCCTTTAGATCCTTGGGAATTTTCAAGACCCTGTAGTGAATTCACCACACAGTTCTCAAAGTATTAATTTCTAGTAGAGAGTTTACCATTTTCTTTGATTTCGTTTCCAATGTGTTTAATTTACGTCTTAGTGTTTTCTCATTGTTGGCCTCCTCCCTAAGGTCATGCACCATTCTTGAAGATTTCCACTCCAAAGAGACCATTCTTGCACCAAACATATCCATTTTACCCTCCATTCAGTTAATCATTGCCTTAATCCTTGAAGTGTCTCTGAAATCAGATCTCCTAAGTGGGCTAATGGTGTGAAGCTGAATTTGGTTGCCCCTTTTTGTTTAGTCTTGTTCTATTTTGGGAACAAAATGCTCAACATCGACTACCAACACTTTCCTCTTAATTTGCCTCATTTGAAGCCTTCCCTGGAGGGCCAGTAGGTCCTTTTCCAAGATAATTTTGCAACGGGAAGCTATTGTGCATCATAGGTGTCTATGGCAAAGATTTGCTGTGAATGAGTATAATTGGTTTTTCCCTATGTACTTTGTGGTTTTGCATGACCATTCACCCACATACTTTACACATTGCATTTGAGGTAAACCAGAGTGCTCGTGCCAAGCTCCCGATTGGGAGGCAGAGGTTATTTTAGGTGTGTGGCTTACTTACCCCGATTAGGGTGGTATATTCTGCCTGGATTAGGTGAATACCCTAGCCAATCTAAAACACCATTTTGAACACCTACCTATATAAGCTGTCCATCCCTTCCTATCCACTTATAAAATAGTAGTAGCACACAATATAGTACACTTAAAACCCAGAATGCACACTAAGTGTGGTCTAAATAATATGGCTGCCTTTTCATTTTGTAACGGCTTGCATTACCCACTCATATACTGTTTTGTTATGTGATGTACCACAGTATACTACGGCACAATATATCTGTATATATGTTTTGTACATTATGGGCCTAATTCACAATGGTAATTCACACTTTTGTGTAAGTTTACCATTGTTTGCTATTCACAAAGGTATTTTACTGGTAGTATCTTTGACTGCGGAGTCTCTGCACATAAAAAGATAGAATACCACTCCACTCTACGCTATTCCACTATGCACCACTCCTCTCTACCTCACTCTAGTGTACCCCACTCCACCCTATGCCACTGGACTCTACGCCAGTGCACTCTACACTATACTACTCTACTCCACTTTACTCTACGCCACTCCACTCTACGCCACTCCACTCTACTCTATTGCACTTTATGCCACTCCACTTTATACCACTCTGCTTTAATCCACTTCCTTTTAAACCCCTCCAGTCTGAGCTGTTCCACTCTATGCCCTTCCACTCTACCCCACTCGACTCAATTCAGTGCCACTTTGCTGTGCCGGCACACTGTATACCACAGCCCTCTACACCATTCCACTCTACGCCTCTTCACTCCCACTCTATGCCTCTCCACTCTATGCTATCCCACTGTACGCGAGTCCACTCCACTCTAAGGTATTTAACTCTACTGTACCCCACTTCACTCTACGGCACTCTACTCTTCGCCACTCTAGTGTATGCTACTTTACTCCAGTCCAAGCCACTGCATAAAAAGAAAAACAATGATGGATTTATTGTTTGATATGTTACAAAAAATTCTTTAAAAATAAAAAAATAAAAAATAAAATGTAATGGAAAAAACAAGGGTTAACGTTTATTTATAGTTAGCAAAACTTTTTTATCTTTTTATCCTTTCTATACAAACCAAACTTAAAGTACACAAACATTAGAAATTCTAAAGGTATAGTTATAACATACATTTATAATTTATGCACCACCTCCTAATTACTATAGCTTTATTTATTCTTTCTCTAAAAACCAAACTTAAACTACATAAACATTAGAAATTCTAAAGTTATAGTTATACCTTACATTTAAAAACCACCTTCAAATTACCATAACTCAGTCACCTCCTTACACAGTTTTGTCAATTCGCTATCCATACTACATTAGCTATAACTCGCCACTCTACCTTGCACAGTGTTCTGACAAATTATGTCAATTGAGATGTCATTAATGTTGTTATGAATTTTATCATTTTACCTGGTGTAAGTGATGTAATATGAAGGTGTTTAAGCAGTACATAGTACAGGCAGGACTTAGAGTTACCGCTTCTGAGTATCAAGATCAGAGAATCCTCCAGCATCTTCAGGAGAAGCTCAATGCCAGGTAACAGAGACAGGACACATTCTATTAAGCCTGGTCTTCTGGCAAAAGACTCAATTCCTCCAAAGAGGAAAGTGACGTTCAAGGAAGCCCTCAGAGCCGGAGCCCCAAAATTCTCAGCACCATGACAAGGGCACATCTCCTCCACCTCCTTTGCCACGTTACTTCCACCTCACCTTTTAACTACTCTGCATTTGCCTCCTCTTCCACCAGCTCCACGTCCGCCCTCTCCATTTTTGTTTTTTTTTAAATTTAATTTAGACCTGTGGGCCCCAATTTTAAAGAGGGTGTTTGATGCTGCTATGAAGTGTGGACTAATGGAAACCTGGACCCATTCGATCATGGTCCTTATTTTTAAGAAGGGAAACAGGGAGGAGGTGACCTGCTATCGCCCAATTTCACTACTGGACTCGCTTGGAAAAGTATTGGGGAGAGTCCTTCTCCAACGTTTACAGGAATGGGCTGATGATCAAAAAATACTATCCGATATCCAATATGGTTTCAGAGAGGGTTTTGGAACCACGGAACAGGCTCTGAACCTAGCCCTAATAATGGGAAAATACGTATCGGCAAAGCAAGGAAGGCTCTATATGGTCTATGTTGACCTATCTGCAGCCTTCGACTGCGTTTCCCATTCAAAACTCTGGGCAGTCCTTACGGATATAGGTGTCGACCCAATCCTTGTAAACCTCCTTCGTGCGTTATATTCTGATGCTTCCATCAGGGTTCGTTTTGGAACACGAGGTGAATTAACAGAATCATTCAAGGTGGAGCGGGGCGTTAGACAGGGTTGTGTCCTGGCCCCCTTCTTGTTCTCCCTCTACACTAATGGTCTTGAGGTAGAGATGTTGAGGGGTGGCCAGGACCTCCCTCGAGTGAAAAATCGTCTAGTCCCCGCACTCCTTTATGCGGACGACGCAGTGATTTTTGCACGCACCCCGCGGGAATTACAAGAAGCACTGGGAAGATACGCTAGGTTTATGGGCAGGTTGGATCTAAAAATAAACATAAAAAAACGTATGTAATGAGGGCAGGCAAGGGACAGAAAGGGGGGAGGACCATATCCCTTGATAAAGAGAGGTTAGAACAGACTTCCCAATACTCATATCTTGGGATAATGATAGACGATAAACTTAATTGGAAAGCGGCTATTGATGCTCGCAAACATCAATTATTGCGAGCAATAATCGCTCTCATAACATTTTCTCAAAAGCTGGGAAAGAGACCACCAGTAGAGCTCCTTTGTATTTATAAAGCAAAGTGTCAATCCACCGCACTTTATGGAGCGGGGTTGTGGGGGCACAAAAACACAACCTCATTACAGATAGCAGAAAATAAGTTTATGAGATTTCTCCTGATGGTATCCAACCGTGTCTCTACTTATGCCTGCCACGCTGAGCTTGGAATGCTCCATATTGAGGATCTGGCAAAAATCCAACCCCTTATGTTGTGGCGACGTATTTGGACAGCAACAAAAAATTCACTTACGAAAGAGATAGTGACAGATTGTATGTCTCTGGAACATGTGAAAAAAATAGAATGGTTGCTATACGTAAAAAACCTCCTTATAGACCTGGGTTTAGACAAATATTATCTAAACCCCGAATCAATTGCCGAGATCTCAAAGAAAGATCTCAAAATAAAGGCTTTGTCTCACATGGAAGAACTCCGGTTGAGCAGGGAGATAAATAAACCATCTGTCCAACATTCCTTGGCAGTGATGACTACCTTGGATATCGAACCATACTTGACTTACGTTGAGCCACAATTTGAGCGTTTCCTTCTAGTACGTTTTAGATTGAACTCTTTCCATAGGCTGGTAGCCTTTCCCAGAAGAAATAATTGGGATGACTCGTTAATGCTGTGCCCTTGTGATGAAATATCACAACAATCAACACTGCACACAGTTTTCTTCTGTAAGTACTACACTGCACATCGCAAATTATGGTTAATACCCCTGCTGAGAGCCATCGGTTTCAATAGATGTCGCCCCGCTATACTTCATTTGCAATTTTTGAACAATGCTTTAATTTCAAAAACTGTTAGCACCTTCTTAAAGTGTATTTTTAAACATAGAGCAAATCTTGGATGAATTTAATTTGGAGGTGTATAGATTGGTGTATTACTATACTGCTACGTATTTGAGATAGATTGTATTTTGGAAAATGTCTTTGTTGTATTTGTAAGTTCAATCTATGTGTATCTACTTTTATGGTTATTAATGATTATAACCGAATAAAGATTATTTACTTACTTACTTACTACCAGTACACCCTTCCCAGAGTCATCTTAGGGTTCCCCTTTTTCAGGGTTTGGGGGTGATAATCCAAGGGCTCTCTATGATCTGTACGATACACCCATAACCTCATGATGACCAGTGAGATGATACTGATTCGGACTTCTATCCGGTCAAACCTTCCCCACCGAATGACACTACTACTGCATACCATGGGGTGTTGCAAAGGGCAGCTGCTTTCCACAAGGTGGAAATGCATAAACAATCTGAGGAGGACGACTTACTCATGGAAACACTCTTGACCACCCATATGTCCATGCAGTACTAACCAGTGCTTAGGGGGATGTTCTTACCAGAGTCTGACATCCTCAAGGAGCCATTCCCGGGCGAATCATCATGCCTAGGGTCCACAAGAAGTACATAACTTCTGATCCTGACCCTTCTTACATCATGGGACAACTGTTACCTGACTCTCTAGTCGTGCACACAGCCCGGAAACAGGCAAATTCCCAGGGCACAGAGGATGCCCACCTTCCAACTGAGAGAGTAAGAAAATTGATGCAGCATGGAAATGCATTGTGGCCCAGTCAGCTGCACATAGGCATTTCACCAGTCCTGTGGGTTTACTCCCCCTGGATGACCCCACCCATTGGGATGAGATGGATTAGTTGCTGCAACACCTACCACACCAGTACAAAAATTGAGGCCAGGAGTTCGTAGCTGAAGGGAAAATTATTTCCGCACGAACATTTGATGTGCCCTAGATGCAAAAGAAACAGCTGCTTGCTGTGTAAATACCAGTATCCTTCTTTGCACACGTCTAGCTGCTTGTTTCTGTTTTTTAACCAGCGGTACAGCAGCACTTCGCTAACTTACCTTTTGATAGTGAGTATTTGTTCAGCCCGCAAGTTGAATAAATGCTGAAAAATATAAAAAAGGATACTGAGACAGTAAAAAGCCATTGGCGCCTTATAGATAGGGCTCCCGGTTTTATGGTATTTATTTTTTGGCCACTTCCGTCTGTATTTATCCATATTTATTTTTGGGCCATTTTATCTGTATTTATCCATATTTATTTTTGGGCCATTTTATCTGTATTTATCCATATTTATTTTGTGTTTTGCATATAAATGAAGTTATAAAACTGTACATTTCCATATCTATTTAACTGATAGATGCGCTCTCATACTTTAATGTCTGTTGTAGTTTAGCTATTTAAGCTGGCAAATATTACATGACAATACATCCACTGGTAAATACTAGCATTATACCATAAGTGTATATTGACATATGCTGTTATTTAAAGAATTTTCATCCTGTTTTTGAATTTCCCATGCTGTCCATCTGCTCAGCTGCTGGCCTATAATTTGTGAAAGACAGCACAGAAAGTCACTTAAAAGACGCACAATTTTCTGTATTTATCCACTTTTAAAAATAAATGCAGACAGAAAACACATTGTTTTCTGTCTGAATTTATCTGTAAAAATGGAAAACAGGGAGCCTTACTTATAGACCCCATCTGCTTGTGGCTCCCTTCACTGTACGTGATATTGTGGCCAAAACAACGCCCCAAGGCAGCAACGAACACCCTCTCCAAAGGGTCCACACCTTCCAAAAAGTGGCTCACTTACCCTCACCATCTAACATCTATCAGGGAAGATTGCAAGGGTTTCTGACCTGCTAGACGGAGATCACCTCAGACCGGTGGGTTATAGATATCATAGCTGAGTTTGTACTGTCTAGAACTCAGGCAAATACCACCAAATATCCCCCGCAGACACACACCCCAGACACATCTGCGTCTGCTCCAAGAGGCGATGCATGTACTACTCAGCAAAGGAGCCCTAGAACCCATGCCACCACACCACCACAGCCAAGGGTATACTCCCTATAATTCCTTGTTTCCAAGAAGGACGACTAACTAAGGCCCATCCTCAGGCCCCTCAACAAGTACATCCTGTCAGAGCACTTCCACATGGTGACACTCCAGGATGTCATTTCTCTACAACAGCAAGGTGACTCCATGACCGCCCTTTTCTTGAAAGACAGCTACTTCCTCATCCACCCTGTACATCGACGGTGCCTCCGGTTTGTTGTAAGTGGTGAGTATTATCAGTTCAAAGTTCGGAGTAACCACCGCTCCCAGGGTGTTCACAACGTGTGTTGCAGTGTTTTCCACTCACCTCAGAAAAAGCGGTGTCCAGGTCTTTCCTTACTTGGATGATTGGCTGATCAAGAGTGCAACAGAACAGCAATGCCTAGTGCACACCATACATATTTTACACAGCCTAGGTTTTACCATTGGTGCTACCAACCATTGGTGCTACCAAGTCCCATCTCCATTCTCTGCAAGTACAGCCTTTCATTAGGGTCATACTCAATTCTTGTTTAGGTAAAGCATAACCCAGTCATGCAAGGGTACAAGCATTTCAAGCTCTGCTTCCTCTTTTCAGCCAGATTGCCAGGAAACAGTCATAAAGGTCATGTGCTTCCTAAGCATGATGGCCTCTTGTATTACTATAGTCCCACCTGCCAGATTACACATGCATCTGTTGCTGTAGTGCCTTGAAGCACAATCAGGGGGTCAGTGGGAAGATCTAGTGTTGATCTGGTGCCATTCTCAACACTCTCAGCTGTGGTGGAATGCCAGCAACCTGTTTCAGGGACGGCCCTTCATGGACCCAATGCCACAGATGATCATCACAATGGGTGCCTCACACAATGGTTGGGGTGTGCATCTTCAAGAGCTAATCGTAAAGGGGTATGGATGCCCAATCGACTGGATCGTCTCTCATAGAATCAAGTCACACTCAGAAATCCTAACACCAAGCAGCTAAATCTTGCGATTTGGCTTCTGAAGTCCTAGAGTTTGGATAGCCAACCGACCTTCAGAATGTCTGCCTGTCCTTAAAGAGGCCTGCAGGCCCACAACCTTAGCCTGCTAGGTTCGTATACTACTGTCTTCCCAGACATATTGCCTCTCTATAAACAGCAGTCCAGGATATTGTTTCCTATCTGCAGAAGTCAGACCTTGCATACACTTCCATCAGGCTTAATTTGGCAACTGTCCCCTCTTACCTTCAAAACACATTTTCCTTTTCAGGGTTTCAGTTATTAATGCACCTATGGAGGAACTGAAATGAGTTATCCTACCAAGGGTGCCACCGGCCCCTTTGTGGAACCTCAGTATTGTAATAAGACGGCTAATGGGCCTTCCTTTTGAGCCACTCCACTCATGCACCTTACAGTTAATTTCTTGGAAGGTGGGTAGCCTTCCTAGTAGCTATCACTTTCCTGAGGCATGCCAGTGCGCTCCAAACTCTTACCCTGGAAGAACCTTTTTTCCAAGTTCACCATGATAGGGTAGTTCTCAGGGCAAACCCCAAGTTCCTTCTGAAGGTCTTGTCTGAACTTTCTGCAATCTACTTTTGTGAGTTTCTCCAAGGGCTTGAGGTAGAGCTTGCCCCCTGTTCAAGAAGTCTCAGGAACAGCAAAGACTTCAAGCTCTTCTACCCTCGGCACTGGGAACTGTGTGTTTTGTGCTGCAACAGAAGAAAAGCAACTCAACGACGTCAACGATGACGCTGCCGACTTTGTGTCCTGACGGCACTGCAGAGGGCACCGCCGCACCGCGACCTTGATCTCACCGACGACGCCTGCTGATGCCACCACCGAGCTGCTACTCGCACCGCGGCCTGTGGGCACCACACTCCGCATCGCCTCGCTTCACGATGATGACTTGGTATCCCCGACGACAATGCTCCACGCCGGGATCGACGCCGCTGCTTGCACCGTGGTTCGGGGGCACCGCTCGTAAAGTTACACGACGCACCGCCCTCATCCCGTACCGCAGCCTTGGCCTATCGACGCCGGTGACATCGACTCCAGTTCGTCAGCCGACGACTGCGCTTCAGCAACGACGCCGCCGCTGTTTGCACCGTGACCTGCCAGCACCGTGACGAGCACCGCTTTCATCTCGCACCGCAACCCAGGTCTCACCGACGACGCCACCTGACGACGCCACCGAGCCGCTGCTTGCACCATGACCTGAGGGCACCGCACGCCGCACCGCTGCACTTCGCACCGCAGCACCCGACGCCTGCCGATGCAAGCGTTCCTGACTTCAACAAAGAGGAGTTCGACCTGCAATGCCTGTGACTTCAAGGGCCCTGACGACTCCTGCACTGACCTCCGGAACCGATGCCTGCGGACGCCATGTTTTCGGAAGCTCAACAAGAGGTCATCGGCGTCCTGCATTTCTGAAAGGTACTGTTTGCGGGTCTTCCCGACACCTTAGCTGGCCCGCGACGCCGCGGTCAGCCAGAACTGTTTGGATTTGTTTGCTCACGACACTGGGATAGCCCCGGACGGAGCTATCGACATCAAGGAACTGTTTTTCAATGTTATTGTGATAACTAAAGATTTTCAAGTATTGTAGTGTGGATTTTTATCATTTTGGTCTTGTCTTAAGTATATAAAAATATTGGATATTTTTCTAAACTGGTGTGGTGTCCTTTTGTAGTGCTTACAGTGTATTACTTTTGGTTATGTGCAAATGCTTTACACACTGCCTCTAAGATAAGCCCGACTGCTCGTGCCAACCTACCAAGGGGGTGAGCAGGGGTTATTTTAGGAGTGTAACTCTCTTATCCTGACTAGGAAGAAGGGTCCCTATTTGGACAAAGGTGCAAGCCCTTGCCAACTAGAGACCCCCATTTCTAACAGATGTGCTCTGTCCAAAGCCAGTATAGCACACTAGTTGGTCAAATAAATGCAGACCTGTTATTCCAAAGCCAAAAGACCTTGCCTCTACCTCCTAGACCCCCACTCAACCAGCAAAAGGAGCACTTCTATGGCTTTCTTGGCTAATATTCCTAAAGCTGGCATCTGTAAAGCAACTCCTGGTCTACACCCTACACTTTCACTAAACATTACTGTGTGAATGGTTAAAGCCTGCCAACAAGGCAGAGTTTGTCTTCTTCCACATCTTTAGGCTAGCCACCACTTAAGTGGGGACTGCTTTACAGTCTATGCACAGCATGTGTATCTACAGCTACACACGACATGAACTGAAAATGTTACTTACTCCCGTAAGCATCTGTTCGTGGCATGTAGTGGTTTAAATTCACATGCACTCACCCTCCTACCGGAAGCCCTGGGACACTACATACACTTTTCTATCTTTTACATTTGCTTGTTCTTTGCATGGTCATCTTTCTGGTATCTCTATGCTCCATCTATGTCCTCGCGCTTTGGCGGAAAAACTATTTAACAATGGAGCCAATGCCCATTACAAGTTATGGGTGGTATCACTGTGCCTCGTGAGTCGAAGAACTTCTTAGAAGAAAAATAACTTGCACATGTCTGAGCCCAACACTAGATGGCAGGAGTATGCACACCAAGATCATCTACAGCACTAAAAACCATGAACAGATATGTACAGTGTAAGTAACATTTTCCATAGACATGTTTTGATCACTCTCCTAGCAGTTTAGATCTATGTTGCAGCAAAATCTGGTTTAATCTGGCATATACAACATGCATAGCTAAATGTTATTGAAAAAGAAAGGTATTAATTCTTCTTACATTTTTAAGGGATATTATACAGTGTATTTCTGGAAGACAGGCAAGATATTTAAGTTTGCCTATGTTGAAATAATCATTTGATGGACTAGTATACGTGTATGACATCTTTTTCTAGCTTGGTAGCATAAAAAACAAGCATTAGTAAAGTCAATATGTTTAGGTTTGGAATGGATATCCGATGCAAAGGGCAATTTATGTTTTTGATATTTTTGTAAACATATTCCATAAAAAATCCATTGGCAAAGTAAAATGCAACATGTAAAATGCTGTCACTCACAGGTCAAGAGAGCTCATGGCTCAAGTTGTTACAGTTGTAAACCGGCCATAGTACATGCTCCCATAGGGAAATAGAAGGTGGTGTTAATCCCTGCACCCTGTGGCAGGCACCTCAATGTGCCTGCTACTTAGTGCAGGGCTTAACAGGGGGACCATAGGTGCCCCCTCGGGCCCCAACTGGAGGCCGCAAGGGAAAGGTAGCCCTGCTAGGGCCCCCCAAACATGCTTTCCGACAGGGTTTCCGTGTCAGAAAGACTGTCATGGAAACCGTGGAGGAAACCGTGCATCATAATTTGGACAGCATAAACCGCTGTCCATTTGGATTACGTGCCGGTTCTGACTGGCCGACGAGCTCCTTTACTGATTTGCATATGGCCAGGTCTAAACTGGGGTGGCGTGGTGAGCAAAATAATGATGGATTTAACCCAGATCTCTTGACTGGGGTGAATGTTTTGATTTGTTCTGCATTTCGTCCATCATTTGTGTGTCTTTTGCATTCTCTCCCTGAGTGCGCCGGGTGTGCCCAGATGTGGGTCCCAGGCTCACTATGCCACTGGAATCAAGCTATCCTGGCTGATAAGGGGTGAAACCCCGAAACCAGTCCTAGGATGCTTGTTTCCAGTCCAGGGAGGACCTGGCTTGGCAGTTCGGGCTGGACTGTTCCCTTGAGGCACAGGGTCAAGACTGATTTGCCTATGGCCAGGTCTAAACTGGGGTGGCATGGTGAACAAAAGAATGATAGATTTCGCCCAGATCTCTTGACTGGGTGTGAATGTTTTGATTTGTTCTACATTCCATCTATCACTTGTGTGTCTTTTGCGTTCTCGCCCTAAGTGCGCAGGGTATGCCCAGACGTGGGTCCCTGGCTCACTGTGCTACTGGAATCAAGCTATCCTGGCTGATATGGGTTGAAACTCCGAAACCGGTCCTAGAATGCTTGTTTCCGGTCCAGGGAGGACCTTGCTTGGCAGTTCGAGCTGGACTGTTACCATGAGGCACAGGGTCAAGACTGATTTGCATATGGCCAGGTCTAAACTGGGATGGCATGGTGAGCAAAAGAATGATGGATTTAACCCAGATCTCTTGACTGAGGGTGAATGTTTTGATTTGTTCTGCATTCCATCCATCACTTGTGTGTCTTGAGCTCCATGAGCCGGTCAGAAGCCAGCGGGAATGACCGGCCGGTTTCAGTTCCGACCGTCTAAACCAAAATCAGCCAGCCGAAATTGAAACCGACTATGTCGGTCGGCGGTGTTACGATTAACATCGTAATAAGCCCCTGAGTGCTGCATTGTCAAATATCTATCAATAGGCCTTCAAGCCAAACCTGATGAGATTTAGGCCTCTTCGATTTGCATCACAAAATCTGTGGTAAATTGGAGCATCATTTTCAGAGTTTACTTGAAACTTCATAACATTATCTCAAGGAGTTTTAGATAGGCTAAATATAAATCTGTAATAAAGTGGGAACTGAAATTACCAATAGTGTATACCACGTGTAGGAACTGCCCATTGTTCTTCCAAACTATTAACCACATCAGAGAACATTTTTGTGTGTCAGAAAAGAGACACAACATTTCTTTGACTAGGTTGCACACCGCACAATATCCCAACAACTTCCTCCAACTAGGACAGTAGGATTGTACAGTTTGTGGCATTAAAGAATCCTGAGACGTTGATCAAGAGAAGTACATAGAGTGATTTCCATACCATGACAGAAATTAAAAACTTGTTTAAAGTGTCCCAGAGTTTGATTATGCCATATTTAGAACTAAAGATCGATAGTGTGAAACTATTAAAAGGTTTAAATGAACAGTGTATATGAGATTGGTCAATAACGAGTAAACCGGTGGGTCTGCGAAGTAATATTTTGATATACTTGAAACTCATACTCTTTTTGGTGCACGTGGAACATTTGGAATATAAACATGATCATTTGTTATCATGCTAAATGTTGGTGTTAAAACCTGTTTTACCTCCTTAAATGTATTGCCGTTCTATTGGTCTGTAGAATAAGTATTCAGATTGTTGCAGACCGCTTCTGTGTAGAAGTTGGCGTGGGGGAAATTGTTCCTCAGAAGCAACTATATTTTTAGCAGGTTCACCAATATAGATGGCATAACCCTATGCATGTGTGGGTATTGATATAGTGAAAACCTACCTATGAAACAACAAGGTGCTCTAATCAAGGCAGGATTTGTCTGACAGTGCGGTCTATTGTCATTTCAAGAACGGATGATTGTGGCCCATGTTCCCAGTGCTGATTAGAAGACAAACACATTTCTCTAGTGGTCAGTGGCTAGTTCTGTTAGATTTCATAATTTCTAAACACTCTGGCAAAAGTGTGTAGAGCCTTTCTAGCAAAGGATTCCTTAGTCAATGAAAGCATTGCCTCCTCGTTTCTTTTTTATAATGCAAATGATAGCATAGAATATCTTGTATTTTATGCTTTTATACACACCTCGGTCCCAGTGTTGACTTCATCTCTGGATCAAGACTATTACTTTAGCATGCCCATTGTTCTCTTTTCTCTAGCAAGCAGCCCTTTTCAAGGAGGACGTCTTAGTTCTCGCATGGGAACAATCACCTCGGCAACATCAATACTAATGAAAACTATGAAAAATGGTGTTGGTGGTAACACAAAAATACAGGAGTAATATCTGTCCCCCTTTTCAAAAACGATATTAACCACAGCAATTAACATAAAATGCTGTCTCCTTCCCCGGAGAGTACTGGGATAAAGGAGGATATGATAGACAGTTTTTTTGGGGTGGTTGCTGGGGAGACAAAGTAGTGGACCAAAGTTCCTGATTTCCTATCGAACAATGCCCGAAATGAATTACATATGTTATTGCTTGTCCCCTGTCTCTGTGTTGTAAGAATGCAGCTTAGTGGGCTTTCAGAAATCATATAAAAAAGCTGAAAGACCCAAAATAAACTGGTAACAGGCTCTGATCTTTGCTTCTGCGGTACTAATAAAGTTGGGGGGGTAACAATCCAAGAGTGTGTTTTCTGACTTTACCACATTTCTTGTGATTTGCTTTATGTTATATTCTAGACATTTGATATTTACAGTGCAGTTGGCGGTAAGTGTATGTTTAGCATTATTACACAACCAATGGAAAGAAAAGCATTTCATGAATGTGTCAAAATAAGTTGAAAAACCAAACTTGTGTGCTTCCTTTTTCCAACGCACGTATCTGACCAAATTTATAAAACCTTTTCCTTTACAGACCATAAAGAAGGAACCCCTTTTTCTGCATCTTGGGTGCTGTTCAGTGTCCTCCTAAGTGCAGTCGCCATGCTATGCAAAGAACAAGGAATTACAGTTTTGGTAAGAGGTCTGATTATCACCTTACGTTGGCTACAAAAACAGAAGGTATAATTTGTTTGTTGAAATGTTACTGCTTTTCACACAAGTGCTTCTGTTTCCGTTTACTCAAGATTAAATGGCATCTAAGTGTGCCTTAAATTGAAAACGTTTTTTCTTCTGTAATTCTATTAATTTAAAAAGGGCACAACATTGTGACTAAGGAACTAAATACAATTATATTAGCTCAGGAAAAACTCAATAAAACACACTCTTTTAGTGGCAGAATTAAGTCTCAAATCTCTACTGGATTTACAGTATTTAACTATCAACAGAAAACAAACTTACACATTCCTCCTAGCCCCTTCTCCGTTCCACCTCCCCCTCAGGTTTGGCACTAACAAGCTCTCCGACAGTGCTCCTTTTATCAAGTGTCCCAAATCTTTATGAGCTAAATTTGGATTGTGGTGAATCTGCACTATCCCTGTGGTGATCACCAACTATTTTACCGGACCTCTATATATTTGAGTCTGTTCTTTTGGGACTATACGTTGGAGCCTTACGTTTTTAAAGCAAGTGAGTTTCTGGACCGCCCCCATCGGGACACCAGCACCCAACCCCAATTCAAAGTCATTTTTTGAGGGATTATCTATAGTCAAAGTGAACGCCTTCATGACTGCAATTTGCAGTGGCAGCTGGATCCATCACGCCACACTTTGAACCTTTGCCTTGTCCCAAATATTGGCTACTACTTGCTTCGCCACTGGAATAAGCTGGAAGCCAGTGGCACTGAGGTATTGCGCAGTTCAAGAGGACAGCCTTAGGAGTCTTTGGGGGAGCACTGCTGTAGATTTTATGTTTGCGATAATACTATAATTGTGTTTCACCAGTTTAGAACAGTTCCAAAATATATGTAGGACTGTCTCTTCTGCCCCTAGACTTACTAATGGTTTTCCTGTTTACCCCATTATGAAGTTTGGCTAGAGGGTAATAACATCACAGCAGATTTTACAAGATGCTTTGCCCTGCGGTTCTTCTCATGCTGTATATTCTTCTGGATGTGTCAGCCAGACCTCTTTCCGCAGTTTCTTTCCTAGGCCTGTTTCTCCACTCCATTGGCTAGGCTTTGCTTCCCATTTACCCACCTTGGTGAAAAGCTGTATATGTCTAAAATTAATATCTTAGAACCACTTCTCGAATAGGGTCAATTTCCCTTTTCTTGATTGAAGGGTGTGAGACCAAGTGCCTCACCTGACTTTAATTAAATCTTTCCTTTTTAAACAACACAAATGTCTATTTCATTTGTTCAAATATTTAATTCACTGCTTTTCATTTTTTGTTGGAATCTGTTTTTATGATATTTTTTTATTAAAACGGACTTGCACATTACATTTCATTATAGTTGTCCTTGGCTGGGCAATCTTGATGTAGTGTACGATAGCTCATGGTAGCATAGAGGTACCTGAAATGGTAGTAGTGTTAGTTATTCATGTATACATAAGGCTTGCTTATGTCTCGTATTAACCTCCGCGGCTGTGGGCGGCGATTCAATCTCCAGATGTGCCCCATCTGATTTTCCATGATGCGTTTGCTGCGAGGTAGTCTACTAACATGGGAGGCAGGTAAAAAGGACATGGACAAAGTAAAAGAAAAACAGACAGTGGGAAAAATTAACTGGAGCAGTCCCTAGCTCTCCCTCCGATGTATCTTTTCAGGTTATGCTTAGTGGATCGTTTAGGTGTGCGCTGTGATGTCTGCGTCAGATGTTGCATGAGCGTAATCCCTAGCAAAGACTCCCCAGCTGTGTCTGTATCGGGATCAGCGTGTCTCCTCCTGTTTCAATTCACCGCTTTTCATAGTTTCAGTATTTGAGTGCAGCATATGCTCTTCCACTCCCCAAATATCCTGTGCCTCATTACTGGGTTAAAGCCAGTATTGTTACATATCAGCATAAAGGGAGTTGGGAGGTGGTCAGGACATAACTAACTTTCACAATTTTTGCATTGCCAAAGTGGTTTTTGCTACTGAGTCCTCAACCAGTCTCTGTTGTAAGAAATCTCAGGATCATAATTGATTCAATGTGAATTCTGAAAATCAAGTGGCTACACTGATTAAATCCTGTTATTTGCATCTGAAAGTGCGGTGTGGAATGTTTCCCTTTTTCATATTTGAGAGTGATGACTGATAATGCCTTTGCACATCCCCGCCTTGACTATAGCAATTCCATATACCTAATTTTCCTACGAAATGTATTTTGAAACTTCAGCATATTCAAAATGCTACTGGTTTTAGCTAAAAAAAAAATCTAATATATTTCTGACTCTATTCACTACCGGTATTAAACTGGAATGCATTTAAGTCTACCTTATTATGTTTAGGATTTATTTATTTCTTTAACTCTACATGTTACGCCTGAAATGTAATAAATATGTTCCATGCAGTTCTTTGAGGTCCATCAGTCAACTCCTGGACAGCTGAACTTTTCAGGTCCAGGGTACCACTCAGCGAAGTTTCATCGCTCTGAACATCTGTGCTGAAAATGTACACCTTAAATTTGGAAAGAAATTAAAAACCTCTATTTATACAACCTAACAGTGATAGCTTAAGAATTTGGGGGCCTTGGGCCAATTGTATTTAGTGGGCTCCTGTTCGGACCAGCTTTGAATTTATGATCCAATTTCAGCTCTTTCATACCCTTTATGACCAGGTCATTCGTCCAAATTCTAAATGTATTTATGTCTAGTATTCAAGGGTAGTGACCTATGCTTTTAATATTATTATTCAGCAGCAGCTCACTTGCTAATACTCTTTATGACCACCCCCGCCCTCTGGCAATTTCTCAATGTGAGGTCCTGTTTTGATATAAAAGAGACTGTTTATATGGATGTTGCACAGTGTTGAAAAACAAACATTTCTCTGCCAAATGTCTGTAATAGACTCCAGTAGTTCACACCCATAAAAAGTAAATAAAAGTAAAACGGTTCTTTAAAAAATCTGCTAAGAATTATTCAAAGTCATCAAGGCAAGAACAGAGCTGGCTCTATCTGAGGCCCCCTGAAAGTTTGGGGCACTGGGCCAGGGATCTCTTTGCCTATGCCTTAAAACGTCTCTGCGACCTAAGTTTAATAGCATATAGAACGCTGTATTTATTTAACATCCATAGCGCACATACACCTATTTAGGGTGCATGACCGGGCTTTATAAAATACCCCATTAAAAAAATAAATACAATTACCTGAATAGCTATACTTTGGGTGAATCCTACAATGCAAAGGACTGGTCCTTACATAATTACTCAATCATCGCACTTGTCGCTCTGGCATGCAGTTTCTTGCAAATAGCTCACCTGATTTATTGCTGCCTTTATAAAGGTTTAGCTTATCTATTAAAATTCAATTTCTGATTTTCAGTCTACCATGCTGTACATTAGCAACTGGATGAATAGCAATTATTTAAAGCTAAATCCGGACAAAACCCAACTGATCTTGACCGGCGGCACTCAGAACCCCTGGAGCTCACACTTTTGACCAACGGAGTTGGGCTCCTCTCCAGTTCCATCCCCTTCAACAAAGAGCCTCGGGGTCACAATCAACAATGACTTGTCGATGAAGTCCCAGATTGGAACGGTAGCCTCCATCGGGTTCTCCAAGATACGGAAGATTAGTAAAATCAGTAGATTCCTTACTAGGGAAGCATTGGCGCAGGTTGTACTAGCCCTGGTCATATCCCACATAGACTTCGCAAATTCCTTGTATTTCGGGTTACCAGCGTATTTAGGTAAGAAATTGCAGCTGGTGCAGAATCAGGCTGCCAGACTGATTTTCCATCAATCAAGATTGCAACATGCCACTCCTCTTATGCGGAAGCTACACTGGCTCCCAAAACCACAACGCTGTTCCTTTAAAATTGGGTGCCTTATCTTTATGTCTCTACAGAGTGTTGGCCCGAAATTGGTCTCGAATCTCATTAAGAGAAATGTACCCACGCGCAACCTGAGATCTGCCCACATCAACTTACTGGTCATCCCTCCCCATAAACTGAAGAGACTAGGTGTCAGCAGGTTCGTAGTGTTGGCTTCCCATTTCTGGAATGCCCCCCCATTATATCAGATCCTGCACAGACTTGCTTGTATTCAGGAGACTTCTCAAGACATGGCTCTTCGTCCAGGCATATGAATAGACTCACCGGGGCTCAGCTACTCCTATACTAGCGCCAAGGAACAAATCGGTGTACGTGTGCTCTAAAAATAATTTTAACATAACAAAAATGTGTGGTATCCTTTGTCCATCCCCAATGTCTTTAATTGTGCTCTCTACTCAAGCACCTTAGTCTACACCTCTTGAGAGTGAGTATGTTTTATGTTTCTTTTCTAATAGATATAGCTGTGCTTCGATTGCTGCTGTTAGTTTGCTTTTAATGAATGCTTAATGTGTCCCAAGGAAGCCTTTTGCACTAGTAAACCTCCCTATTCTCCTTGGAGACATTGTCTATTTGTAGTTTTATTTGGTATTTGTAACTGTTTCTATTTCTAAGATATAAATATAATATACAATGCACATCATGCATACATTAAATAAAGATAAAATATGTACAGTGTTTAAAATAGGCAGTTCATAAAATGAACAAGACAATGTGCAAAGACAGTAAAGTCACACAGTATAATCAAATATCAAAGTAATTAAACTGATACTTCAAGTCTCTCTTTAAAACTGCTGAACCAAGTTGTGGAGAAAGTGAAATAAGCCTCCTTTCTACTCAACATGGATCCCCCTAGCTGCTTAATATTGTGCCACCTGGGAAAGTAAATCTTAGGATCAGCAGCAGATTGTGAGAATCGAGTGGTTTGTTGAAGGGGAAGCTCCTGATCACCACTTTCTGTCAAGACCCCTTCTTCTTCTAAAACAACTGTGTTTAAATATCTTTGTGTGATCAACTTCCTCATGTATGCACCAATGTGTCCTATACTGTGTCCCAAAGACCAGGCTCTTGACCTCGGTTTGAGTATCATTATTTGTCATTTAGCAATGCATTACCTTCAAAATGGGCTCAAGTGAAGGACCAAGCACATTTTCTCAGTAAAGCATAAACAGCAAATTCCAGTGATTGTGCTCCAACTCTTTTTGACAAGAGATGTTCACTGAATTTCCCTCGGTTTTCAAATATAATTTTGAGATACTTTTACGCGGAAGTTATCTCAGTTTTTTTATCCCAATATCAGCGATCCAATATCTTAAAGATGTTGCTAAAGGTAACTAATTAGTTTCTTTCCATATTAATTTCCATTGTGATATTATTCATGTAGCTGGATAGAGAAGATGTCAGCCTCTGGTGGTTGATAGGTGTTTTGCTTAATACTATAGCATCTGCATATTGTAAAGATGGAATCAGATATGCTCTAATCCATGGGGGCAATTGTATGCTGTCAAGTATTGCGTTTAGATCAGCTGTGTATAAATGAAAGAGTAGGGGTAACCAAAATGCACCCCTGTTTTAGACCTTTGTGGTGTAGTTCTTTGTAGCGACAGATTGCCTCTCTCTTACTTTGACTCTCATTTAGGTATTAGAGTGAAACAGAACGATAGCCTGTAGTAAATTGTGTGGTGTACCCCAGTGATTTTATTTGGCCCATAGAATGTTCCATGAAACTTCATGAAAGGCCCCCGATGCACCCATATATTAATGTCTGGGATCTGAGTGAGGTTTTTTAGGTCTCGCCTAGCTATTGCGTTTGCGCAATCGCTATGCGAGACTCTAGTAAGAGGGGCATTTCAAAGTGCTCCCAAAAGTGGATTACATGGCGAGCACGCGCACAATCACGTGCATCGTGTCGCCATGCAATCCGTTTGGGGAAGCGCTTCAGACCACTGGCGCGTGCACGTGTAGCCACAGCCTCGGCATCATACTTCAAAGGGTCGGCTCCCCCGCCTGGAATGCGCTTCCCCGCCCCCGCCATAGCATGCCGAGAGATTGTTTCCTCATGGCGCCTCTCACAACTGTCCCTCCCCCACCACAGGGCTAGTTCTGTTTCTGACTAGGATTGTCGGCTTCTTTGATGTTTCTAGTCCTAGTGTTACCTCCTCCTCCTCCCTGCAGCTACAGGGCTATAAGCTGCTTTCCTCCAGTGTCTTTGATATTTTCCGACCTCCACAAGTTTATTTGTTGTAAGACGTTTCACTCTGCCGCAAGGAATCCCGCAATGCTAAACACAACTACATAATCACACAGCAACGATATTCAGGCAAGCAATCCCAAACCTATTACATACCGAAGTAAAAAAACGATGTATATAGCAGCAATATTTTTTTAGTAGTGGACATTAATTGTATGTATTCAAGCACCGCAGCCGCTTTAAAAAAAACATATATATATATCTTCCTAATGGAGCACTCTATTTTGTGTTTCTTCGCTTCATATTCGGGTGCTACACTTCATATTCAGCATGGCGCCAGCTTTAAAAATAATTTTAATCCCGCTCACTAATTGCATGTAGTTGGGCACCGCGGATATACAACACGGCGCCCGCTTTTTAAAACATTTATTTTATGGTGTACACATAACTTTTATATATTCGGGCACTGCACTTTATGGGCAGTCAAATGCTACAAATAACCAAGTGATAAGGCCAGACATGTCCCTCCCTCGCCCTGCAGCTAATCACACACGACTTCGCAAAAGCCGGAAGCTTTGGCCCTCACTTCCTGGCACTGCATATTTTCCCTGCCGTACCGTTCAACATGCTGCCTGCAATGCATCAATGGGGTAGGTGGTTGAGTGGCTCTCCGAGATCTCAGACTCAGCTGCTTCTAAATAAAGCGGACATTTTAAGGTAATTCTGTTGGACAGGCCACGTGAAGGGCTTGCTCCCTCCCCGCATGACAGGGCCCAAGCCCCGGCCCTCCAGGTGTTACCCACAAGAACAACCCGCACCCCATCTCCCGACGGAACTCCTGCCCCCGGACATCCATGTATCATGGGGCCAAACCATTACCGGCTCCCCTGGCCGGACCAGCCGCCATCTTGGACACTGCACCACGAGGCCGCGTGGCCTCAGCTCGACCCTAACCCTGGGCCTGGCCAGGCCCCGACATCCCGGCACCACCCTCCACCCAGGAGGTGAACGGACCACTTGGCAGGTCAATGGGAGAAAGAAGTGTTGATGGCTCTCCCCCGCCAGGTGCCGATCGCCCTCCAGCTCCCCCGGGCGCCGGCTCCACACCCCTGCTGGGTGTCTGGACTCCCTCATCCCGGACCTTCCAACCTCCACGTGCGAGGGTCCGGACATCAAAGGGCGCCAGACCTATAACTAGGGCAGCTCCAGAGCAGGAAGGCAGTTGTATCCTGGAGTCGAGAGACACCGAGAAGAACTCAGCCTTGACGGACTACCGGCGCTGCCGTAGCCCTGCCTTGTGAACTATCGTCCTGCCTGCTGGCGCTGCCGCGGCCTTCTGCATCCTCCATCCTCGTCGGGACCTGCTGGCGCTGCCGCGGACCGTGTAACGACCACCTTCATCGGGACCTGCTGGCGCTGCCGCAGACCGTGTAACGACCACCTTCATCGGGACCTGCTGGCGCTGCCGCGGACCGTGTAACGACCACCTTCACCGGGACCTGCTGGCGCTGCCGCGGCCCGTCCAAAGCTAGAACATCGAGCTCGAGGATTGTGAGCTATCCATCAGACCATCTCAGCTACCAGATTGGTAACCAGACTGTCCCGCTACCCCCTTTCCCAAACCCAGAGACTAGAGTCGAGGGGACCCCTGAGTCCAGACCTCCTTGTACCATTCCATCGTACCTTAAGAAATCGCTTATAAAGAACGTTAAATCCTATCCCTTTGTGGTGTATATCTGTGGGGGGGAAGTCACTCATCTGTACGATCGCTGGAGACGGCTCTCCCCGGAGACCTCTCCCCTTGTCCTCGGCCGACCCTCCCGGTCCGTCTAACATTGGTGGCCAGCGGCGCGATCCGAATCAACGCGTAATCGTACAGAGAGTAGCTCACCCCACGACAAAACCACGATGTCAACCAAAGAGAGCGGATCCACCGAGAAATTCCAGATGGATAAATTGGAAGAGTACAGCCATCGTGAATTGAAACAATTCTGCATGGAACTAGGCATTGCTACCACCGGCCTGAGTACCAAAGACGATTTTAAGCACGCCATTGAGTCGTGGGCAGAAACCGGGGTCGCCAGATCCCCAGACCGAAACGGTGCAGCATCAGAGAGGAACGCCACGGCTCCCGAGGAGCGAGGAACGGGCCTCTCGCAGGAAGAGATCCAAGAAAGAGAAAAAAACAGACTACATGAGTTAGAAATGGCACGACTCAAAATGGACGGTGAACTAAAATTAGCCGAGCAAAAACTGAACCTAGAACATCTGCGGCTCCGAGAAGAACAGGAAGAAAAACAGAGGCAGAGAGAGCTCGAAGAAAAAAGATTAGCTTACGAACACGAGCGCAAACTGGCAGAAATAGAACTACGGAAGCAGAACAAAGAACCGGAGGTGCCCGAGCGACCGCGCACCCCGGGAGCGACAGAAAAGAAAGTCCACATCCCCAAGGATGTCGTCCGAGAATATGTCCGAGAGGACGACATACAACAGTGGTTCAAGGCCTACGAGATCGCCATGACCTCCCACCGGATCGATCGAAGTGACTGGGGAGCCGGCCTATGGGGGAGGTTCGTCAACGAAGGCCGCGATGCCCTGCTACAGCTCCCAGACCATCAGATGTCATCCTATGACCACATGAAGGCTGCCCTCCTCACCCGATATGGGCTCACACCCGAAATGTACCGCCAGAGGTTTCGGGACTGCACCCGGATCCCGGGTACAACTTGGGTGGAACATGTCAACTATTTCAGCCGGGCCTTCGAGGGTTGGATCAAGGGAAGCCACGTAACGACCTACGAGCAACTTTTTAATCTCATGGTGTGGGAGCACCTATCTAACAACTGCTTCGTCGAGCTCAGGCAGCACCTCCTCGACAGTAAATTAACTGACCCACGGCAACTCGCCGCCGAAGCTGACCGGTGGGAAAGCACCCGAGTGGGCCGGAGAGGGCCACACGAGCAGAACCGGAACAACCAAGGTCAGCACCGTCCCCGAGGAGGAGGAGGAGGCCAGGGGCGAGGGAGAGACACCGTCCCGGCCGCTCCCACTGCCAGCACCCCGCCCCCGGCCAGCCGGGGTACCCCCCGATGCGCCCGGGGTTCCGAGCCAACGTCACGTGTCACCGATGCCAGTGAGTCGGCCACTACGCCAATGACCCGAACTGTCCACAGAACCAAACTCCAAAACCCCGCCAGGTAGCTGCCGCCGCCCTGGGGGGAGAACAAATCTCCGAAGAACAAGAGGAATACGAGCAGGCACAACAAGAGTGGGAACCGGCCGCCATGGTTCTAGCGTGCCTAGGGGGAAAAGACATGGTCCCGCGGGCCCCCCTACCCGCCAACACCAGAAAATATAGCCAGTGGGTGAACATTAATGGGCGCCGGGCCGAAGCCCTACGTGACACAGGGGCCAGTGTGACGGCCGTCCGCTGTCACCTGGTAAAACCAGAGCAGATCCTGCCGAACATTCTCTGCCCCGTCCGCTCAGCCGACAACTCAGAGAGTCTATGTCGGATGGCCTGTGTCCCCTTCGAATGGGGAGGGGTCTCCGGCATGTTGAAGGTGACGGTCCGGGATGATGCCCCCGTGGATTGTCTCCTGGGGAATGATCTTGAGAGTTCCCCGTGGGCCGCCGTCGAAAGAAGAGAGCACCTGGGGATGCTGGGCCTCCCGGACTGGGCGTGCGTAACCACCCGGTCCATGGCCGCCCGCGCCATCCCCCGACCAGAAGAACCAGAATGGCCTGCACCTCCTCCCCCGATCGCTCCAGTAGAGGACACCGACTATACCGACCCCCCAGAGCAAACCCCTGAAGGGGTCGCCCAGCCCCAGGACCTTCCCGACCTGGCTCAGTGGCGTCAAGAAGGGGGGCCCACCCAGGAACAGTTCCGCCAAGAGCAGAAGACCTGTCCCTCCCTCGAGGGACTCCGCCAGCAAGCCATCGCCCAGAGCGCAGGGGACACCACCGGAGCCCATTGGGTCTATTGGGATAACGACCTGTTATACAGTGAACAGAGAATCGCGGAGTTAGGGGCCAGTCGAGTGCTGGTGGTGCCCCTCCGTTTCAGAGACTTCCTGTTAAATTTGGCCCACGATGTCCCTCTGGCTGGACACCTGGGCCAGGACAAAACCTACAGTCGCCTGGTGACCCACTTTTTCTGGCCGAGGATGCGAAACGACGTCCACAACCACTGCCGGTCCTGCCCCACGTGTCAGGCCAGCGGGAAGAGCGGCCGCAAACTCAAAGCACCTCTGCAACCCTTCCCAGTTGTCACCACCCCGTTCGAGAGGGTGGGAATAGACATTGTGGGGCCCCTGGACCCCTGTACAGCACAAGGACATCGGTTCATCCTGGTACTGGTGGACCACGCCACCCGCTACCCCGAGGCTGTGCCCCTGCGAACTGTAACAGCTCCGGTGGTCGGCCGGGCCTTAATGGGGATCTTCTCACGGGTGGACTTCCCCCGAGAAGTCGTCAGCGACCGAGGCACAAACTTTATTTCGAAATATATGAAGTCCCTCTGGCAACAGTGCGGGGTCACCTACCGATTCACGACCCCCTATCATCCTCAAGGAAACGGACTAGTTGAGCGATTCAACCGCACGCTCAAGGGAATGATTGGGGGATTGGAAGAGCCCCTCCGTCGCCAGTGGGATGTACTACTTCCGTGCCTCCTCTTCGCCTATCGAGAAGTTCCCCAGAAGTCCCTCGGTTTTAGCCCCTTCGAACTCTTGTACGGGCACCCTGTGCGAGGGCCCCTCTTCCTAGTCAAAGAAGGTTGGGAGATGGCCCCCCTAAAGACCCCTCCAGACGTCTTCAAGTACCTCCTGACACTACGCAATCAGACCCGGCGATTCAGGGAAATGGCAAAAGCGAATCTTGAGGCCAGTCAGGAGGACATGAAAAAATGGTACGATCAAAATGCCTCCTCCGTCGAATTCGAACCTGGTCAACAAGTGTGGGTGATGTCCCCCACCGAACCATGTGCCTTGCAGGACAAGAGGACGGGGCCCTTCAAAGTGGTCGAACGCAAGAGCCCAGTCACCTATCTCATCGATATGGAGTCTCCCCGGAACCCCCTCCGGGTCCTCCACACCAACAGACTCAAGCCCCACTTTGTGCGCTCGGAACTCAGCCTCCTGATGGCTACAGACAGTGGGGCGGAAGAAGACTCCGAGCCTCTCCCTGATCTCCTGAAGACTCAGGAGAAAGATGGTTCCGTGGACGGGGTCCGGCTCTCCGAGGCCCTCACCCCAGAGCAGCGCCAAGGCTGCCGGGACCTCCTGCTGCAGTTTGCTACCTTGTTTTCCCTCACCCCAGGGGTCACCCCCTGGTGCTTGCACGACGTGGACACTGGGGACAGTCCCCCTATCAGACACCGGGCATACCGCGTACCAGATCGAGTGCGGGCCTGCATCCAAGAGGAAGTATCCAAAATGCTCACGCTCGGGGTCATCGAGCCCTCGGACAGCCCCTGGGCCATCCCGGTCGTGCTGGTCCCCAAGGCTGCTGCCCCCGGCACCACTCCTGAACTCCGATTCTGCGTCGACTATCGGGGCTTGAATGCTGTCACCAGGACCGACGCTCATCCCATCCCCCGAGCGGATGAATTGATCGACCGCATGGGGGCTGCCCGCTACCTCAGCATCTTCGACCTGACAGCGGGCTACTGGCAGATCGGTCTCACACCCCGGGCCCAAGAACGGTCCGCCTTTTCTACCCCCGATGGCCACTACCACTTCAAGGTCATGCCCTTCGGCATGAAGAATGCCCCAGCTACTTTTCAGCGACTAGTGAACCAGGTCTTGGCGGGGCTCGAGGAATTCAGCGCCGCCTACCTGGACGATATCGCTGTGTACAGCCGCCACTGGTCCGACCACCTCCACCACCTCCGAGAGGTCCTGCAGGCCCTCCAGCGGGCCGGCCTCACGATCAAGGCCGGCAAGTGCCAAATTGGTCAGGGATCCGTGACCTACCTCGGACACCAGGTGGGAAGCGGTCTGGTGGCCCCTCTGCAACTCAAAATCGCTGCCATCCAGTCCTGGCAGACCCCAGTCACGCAGACCGAGGTTCGAGCCTTCTTGGGGCTCACCGGCTACTACCGGCGGTTCGTGAGGGACTATGGCAGCATTGTGGGGCCCCTCACGGGTCTCACGTCCAAAAACCACCCGAAGAAGATTAACTGGACCCCCGACTGTCAAGCGGCCTTCGAGAAGCTGAAAGCCGCCCTGTGCACTGCCCCTGTGCTCCAGGCCCCCGATTACAGTCGGGAATTCATTGTGCAAACAGACGCCTCCGACCACGGCATCGGGGCGGTTCCCTCCCAGCTGAACCCCGAGGGTCTTGACCAGCCGGTGGCCTTCATCAGCAGACGCCTCCTGGCCCGAGAACAGCGCTGGAGCACAATCGATAGGGAGGCCTTCGCAGTGGTGTGGGCCCTCAAAAAGCTCCGGCCCTATCTCTTCGGGACCCACTTCCGGGTGCAAACCGATCATCGACCCCTGCAGTGGCTAATGCAGATGCGGGGGGAAAACCCCAAGCTATTGCGCTGGTCCATCTCCCTGCAGGGAATGGACTTCACTGTGGAACATCGACCGGGTCAAGACCACGCCAACGCAGATGGCCTGTCACGCTTTTTCCGCCTCGACGAGGAGAGTCCCCAAGAGGATGGGTGACTCTCCCCGCCTTCAGCTGGGGGGGACGCATGTTGGACAGGCCACGTGAAGGGCTTGCTCCCTCCCCGCATGACAGGGCCCAAGCCCCGGCCCTCCAGGTGTTACCCACAAGAACAACCCGCACCCCATCTCCCGACGGAACTCCTGCCCCCGGATATCCATGTATCATGGGGCCAAACCATTACCGGCTCCCCTGGCCGGACCAGCCGCCATCTTGGACACTGCACCACGAGGCCGCGTGGCCTCAGCTCGACCCTAACCCTGGGCCTGGCCAGGCCCCGACATCCCGGCACCACCCTCCACCCAGGAGGTGAACGGACCACTTGGCAGGTCAATGGGAGAAAGAAGTGTTGATGGCTCTCCCCCGCCAGGTGCCGATCGCCCTCCAGCTCCCCCGGGCGCCGGCTCCACCCCCCTGCTGGGTGTCTGGACTCCCTCATCCCGGACCTTCCAACCTCCACGTGCGAGGGTCCGGACATCAAAGGGCGCCAGACCTATAACTAGGGCAGCTCCAGAGCAGGAAGGCAGTTGTATCCTGGAGTCGAGAGACACCGAGAAGAACTCAGCCTTGACGGACTACCGGCGCTGCCGTAGCCCTGCCTTGTGAACTATCGTCCTGCCTGCTGGCGCTGCCGCGGCCTTCTGCATCCTCCATCCTCGTCGGGACCTGCTGGCGCTGCCGCGGACCGTGTAACGACCACCTTCATCGGGACCTGCTGGCGCTGCCGCGGACCGTGTAACGACCACCTTCATCGGGACCTGCTGGCGCTGCCGCGGACCGTGTAACGACCACCTTCACCGGGACCTGCTGGCGCTGCCGCGGCCCGTCCAAAGCTAGAACATCGAGCTCGAGGATTGTGAGCTATCCATCAGACCATCTCAGCTACCAGATTGGTAACCAGACTGTCCCGCTACCCCCTTTCCCAAACCCAGAGACTAGAGTCGAGGGGACCCCTGAGTCCAGACCTCCTTGTACCATTCCATCGTACCTTAAGAAATCGCTTATAAAGAACGTTAAATCCTATCCCTGTGTGGTGTATATCTGTGGGGGGGAAGTCACTCATCTGTACGATCGCTGGAGACGGCTCTCCCCGGAGACCTCTCCCCTTGTCCTCGGCCGACCCTCCCGCGCCCTACGGCCCTACGGCGCCCGCTTTTTAAAACATTTATTTTATGGTGTACACATAACTTTTATATATTCGGGCACTGCACTTTATGGGCAGTCAAATGCTACAAATAACCAAGTGATAAGGCCAGACATGTCCCTCCCTCGCCCTGCAGCTAATCACACACGACTTCGCAAAAGCCGGAAGCTTTGGCCCTCACTTCCTGGCACTGCATATTTTCCCTGCCGTACCGTTCAACATGCTGCCTGCAATGCATCAATGGGGACATGGGGTAGGTGGTTGAGTGGCTCTCCGAGATCTCAGACTCAGCTGCTTCTAAATAAAGTGGACATTTTAAGGTAATTCTATTACAGTTTTATTTTCAAAGGCACACGCAGGAACGTTCTCCAAATTTGTTTTTATGTGTTATGTAATAGTTAGTAAAACAAGTTTAGTTTCTGAACGTTAGCCTTTTTTTCACTTTAAACATTAATCTTATAGTATGTCACCCTGGAACTAATCGGCTTACTTACGCACTTAGGGCCTCATGTAGGTAAATAAATTTTACCGGTTCTTAAATACCGAGCCGTACCGAATCGGTAAATTAGAATCGGTAAGTTATATGTAGGTAAAAATTCGGTAACAGTTACCGATTCGGTAACATTCGGTAAATACGAATCGGAATTCACCGATTCGGTAAATACCGAGGTGATAATTACCGATTCGGAAAATACCGAGGTGGTATCTACCGAATCGGAAAATACCGAGGTGGTATCTACCGAATCGGAAAATACCGAATCGGTACGTACGGATTCGGTAAATAACATCACATGACTTGACGAAACAGCCAATCCTGTGCAACGACAGCCCACCCAACCAGGAACTGCCCACACCCAGGCAGGTGTACACAATTAGCCGAAGTGGCCACACCCAGGCAGGTGTACATAATTAGCCGACCCTGGAGAGGCCTGGAGTGCAGAGGAGAGGCAGGGAGCAGTTGCATGTGCGAGCGGGAAACGAACAGCATGTCCAGCCAGAGAACACAGAAAGACGGAGGGGAAAGGAGGAGGAAGCTCAAATTCAGCCCCAAGGAACTCCAGGTGCTGGTGGAGGAGGTGGTGAAGCAGCACCAGAAGCTGTTTGGGAGGCAATCCCTGCAAGTGCCTGAGGCCGAAAAGCGCAACATATGGCTGGCCATCCAGGCGCAGGTCAATGCTGTGGGAGTGACCCACAGGGACATTGAGGTCCTCAAAAAGCGCTGGTATGACCTGAGGATTGTGACCAAGAGGAAGATGGGCGACATCCAGAAGGAGGCCAGCCAGACCGGAGGTGGAACCAACAGGGCACCTGCCCTCACCGAACTGGAGGAGCTGGTGGCGGCCACACTCGAGCAAGAGAGCGTCGTGGGTCTTGGGGACGCCGACAGCTCTGCCAGAGCCGCAACACACCAAGGTAAGACGAAAGCACAGCAATGTAGCCTCCCCTACCCCTATCCCACATCCCCCATTGTGAAACGAGAATCACACTGCAGTCCACACGTGTCAGTGCAGACAGGCAATGCATTCCGGGAGATGTAGTCAGGGCAACACTAACCATGACGTAAATGTCACAGGGCAACAAGGCATGTCACGCACTCGAGGCACAAGGAGACAGAGGACAGATTGGAATGTGAAATGATTTATTGTGACGCTTGCAATGCAGCCCTTCGGGGACACTGAGCCAATGTTGTTTTTCTGTCCACAGATGTGACATCATGCAGTACAGGGCATGCTGCAGGGGAGACGGCACACCGGCCACAAAAATCACCTCTAGCCAGCACGAGTTCAGACCAGGGAGCAGGCCCACTTGCAGCCGCACCACCTACGCAGCCAGCCTCGCCGCACACAGAGCCAGCATCACCTCACCGAGAGCCAGCATCACCACCACCAGAGCCAGCATCGCCACTCATGTTCGATTCACCGGCCACATCTCCGCTTGCAGGTGTGAGAATGAGGAGGCGTCCAGCAGCCAGGCTACGAGCCTTAGACACCTCGTCAGACGACAGCATGGGCCCAGAAGACCGCACCGGGCCCCAGGAAGGGAGCCATCCCACTGTGCCCCACACCTCACAGGCAGCACAGACGGGAGCAAGAGGGCGCCGCAGGTCGCGTGTCCAGAGTCCACCAGCACCCACTGACGGCCATGGTGTCTTCCTGGGGCTCGAGGGCCAAATGTTGAAGCAACAGCGCCTGCAATCAAAGGCAGTTATGTCAGTCCAGAGGCACATGCGGGTGATGAAGACAAGCTTAGTCAACATGGACACAAACATTGGCGGCATGGCTGCGGGCATTCGGGACATGTCCCAGTCAATCCAGCAGTTGTGCAGCAAATTAGATGCTGACATCGAAGCACGGCGCCGGGAACGCCAGCGAAGGGACACTACCAGCAGGGCACTCAACCGTCTGGCAACTGCGACTTCCCTACTTTGCCGGCGCTCTGTGACGATGCAGGAGGGCCTAACACAGTGCTGCAGCGACCTGTCTCGGGGGATGGTGCAGGTGACAAGTGCACTAGGGGTGCTATTGAGTAGTCAGGCGTCGACAACTGCTGCAGGGGATGCTGCGGAGAGCATCGACACCAGCAGCAGCATCACACCCCCCGTCCCCGAAGCACGCAGGAGCAGCAGGCGGCTTGGGGTTGGCTCTAGTGAGGATGCACAGGCCGTGCAATCCACCACTGCAGCGCGTATGCGCAAACATTGATGTGGCCCTGCTTATCCACTTGCCATTGGGTGACGTAACCCTGGACATACTCATTGTATAGATGGCATATTGCCAGATTGGCCTGTTCATGTGTTCATGGCGTGGTGCCACATTAAACTACGTCATGACTTCTCACAACTCGCTGTGTCCCCTCACTTACTCAGAAATAGTTGCATGTGATCTCTGCCCGTCTCTCTCTCCCATCGACTGCAGTTGGCACTCTAGCTGCGCTGCCCTCTGGCTGGCCTGACTCATCCTCGTTGTCCTCAAAATATGTTAGTTCCACATCGGTACCTTTTTTCGTGGCAAGGTTGTGCAGCATTGCACAAGTGGCAATTATCTTGCAGCAGGTGATGGGTTTGTACTGGCGTGCGCCTCCGCTCTTGTGGAGGCAGCGGAACCTGCTCTTCAGTAGTCCAAACGTGCGCTCCACCACATTGCGTGTAGATTTGTGGGCCACGTTGTATCGTCTCTCACTCTGGGTTGCTGGGTGTAGGTAGGGAGTGAGGATGAATGACCGGCATGCATATGCACTGTCGCCTGGATGAGTAAAAGGGAACCATCAGTTACATGCCTCTATACACTCTGATTTGCAGGTTTCAAGGGGCGTCACTGTTACTTACCCAGCAGGTATCCCTCTCCGAATTCGCCGGCACTCAGTCGTGTGTAGATCCCACTATTCTGGAAGATGTAAGAGTCGTGGGTGCTCCCAGGAAACTTTGCAACAATATCTGTGATGATGTTCCCTGCATCACAGATCACCTGCACATTGATGGAGTGGGTGGACTTCCTGTTCCTGTAGATGTGCTCTGTATCAGCTGGTGGACAGATTGGGATGTGTGTACCATCAATACAGCCGATGACATGGGGGAACTGTGCCATGTGATAAAAGTCTGTTTTTGTTTTCTGCAGTGCAGCCTGTGTGTTTGGGAAGCTTATGTAGTGGTGCATTCTCTGCATCATGGCATCCAGGAACTTCCTGAAGAAACGGGACAGGCAACTCTGGGATACACCACCCACCGCAGCTATCACCACCTGATAACTGCCGGATGCCAGTAGATGTAGGCTGCAGAGCACCTGCACATGTGGTGGTATGGCGTGCGCCCTTCTTGTTGGCTGGTCCAGGAGTGGGTGCAGGTCCCTTATCAGGTCCATGATGGTTTCGGGGTGTAGCCTGTACCTCTCATGTATCTCTGCATCAGTCAGCTGGAATAGTGTGATGCGCTGTCTGTAGATTTGTTCCTCCCGTCGCCACACCCTCAGTCCTGCTGCCTGTAGACGTAGGCGCCTTGCGATGACGTACATGGCGGCCATGTTGTCCACGCTGTTGCATTTTGGGATTGCTTATGTGCATTGTTGATGGTTACCACCTGCTTTCCATCCGTGTTAATTACCGACTCTTATTTACCGATTTTCCTGGATTTCTTAATTACCGACTGCTCCTACATGTCATTTTAAATTTTTACCACTTCATATTTACCACTTCATATTTACCGATTCGTTAATTATGTATTCGGTAAACATGAATCGGTATTTTAGAATTCGGTAACTATGAATCGGTATTTACCGCCTCATATTTACCGAAAAGTGGTTTTTGGACTCCTACATCTCACTTGTCTGAATACCGGTCGGTAACGGCATATTTACCGAAAATCGGCCGTTACCGACCGGTATTTCGCTACCTACATGAGGCCCTTAATGAGGTCACTTGCCAGAAGGGATTAATACTAATTTGAAGGAAGACGGCAGGAAAATTCTTTTACAATGATAAACCCACGGAACGGGTCTGGGTGGGAAGGGAGTGAAGGGCACGGCGCGGCACATACACGGTGCAGGCTACCAACAACTCACAAGTCACTCAGGGAGGGCAGAAAACACTATCCGGGTGGTAGCTCTGGAAACTATAGCTCCATTTTTACTTTACAAAGTTTCGCTAATAATTTTACGTTTATTTGGCTACCTCATTTCAAACTAACATGAAGCGTTTCGTCCACTTAAAAGCAGAACACACACATTAGGCTAAACTGGTGGTCAATCTAATTATTTCAGATGAAACAATACACATCCCTTTTATAAAACCTTAACAGTCTAATAGGATTTTATCAAACACATATCCATGACTTATATGTTAAAGTTTCACTTGCACAAAAAAAACTCATGCTTTTCATAATGTTTTTTTTTTCAAACCACCTTTATTTGGTTTTTGGAACAAGCCTCATCTAAGATGTGTTCTCAAATGCAATGTGCATGCTATCAGAGAGCAGGATAAATTGTCTTCCAGCCATACATTCGCTGCAGGATACCAAGTGCATAGTGTCTACCCAAATAGGTCTGGCTGGTATATCACGCTATACTTGCTTCAACTCCTGCTTTTTGTAGAACTTTGTAGGGCTTTCTACTGTTTCACCACACAGTACTTTTTCATCATATTAACAAACCAGCTTAAACTGCCCCAAAAAAGATCTACAACACACTACAGAAGCAAAGCAAAATCGGAACCATCAAGGAGATCGTTCTACTGTTTTTCATCAAACAACAGTAAAAGATAAATAAATTAATTTAAAAAAAACAACACACCCAAGATTTTTCTTAGGAGCCTGATGCTGTCAATGCTGCCTAGTCTTTATTCCAACCTGCTGCTTCTTTAACTCATTCATCCTAGTTAGATTTCATCTGTTTTCTTTTTGTGCCTCTGTGTTTCAGACTTTCTCTTTCTCCTTCTACACTCCTTTTCTAACGTTCTATCTCTTGTGCTCTAGGTCAAAGCCCAATGTTGAAAAATAAATACAAGTCCCCAAGAACGAGTGCACTTTTAATTGGGGCAGATCACTAAGAATAAAGCACTTAAAACAAACATTTGCAATGCAATAGATCTCGCATTTCAGTTTGTGCTATTGGCATTGAAAATGACAATGCCTTTTATTCATTTGTTTTGAAAACCTGCAAGCGGTGCATAAACACGCACTTTGTACGTATAGCCTTGCTTACGAGAAGCAAGGATGGCAGCAAAAGAGACTGCCAGCCTTGCTTCTCATAAGCAAGGACTATAAGTACAAAGTGCTTGTTTACGCACAGCTTGCAGGTTTTCAAACGCATAAATAAAAAGCATTGTCATTTACAATGCCAATAGCTCAAAGTCTCGCAAATCTGAGACCTATTGCATTGCAAATGCTTGTATTACCACTGACTATGCTAAATGGTTAGTAGTTGTGCCGATTCCAGGGCGAAATCCAGTTTGATTCAATGGCACTAAGTTGAGTTGTGAGGCCAATCCCAAGTCCTGGAATAAGAGGCTGGTGAAGAACTTGGCTTCAATAAGTCAGTAATGGAATTAGTCTTTAATTTGCAGGGTTTGACATAGAACCCTTTTTTAGGTCTCGCCTGGCTATTGTGTAAGCGATCGCTCAGCGAGAGTTATGTAGGGGCTTCAGAAAATGCTCCCAAAGGCTTCCCAGGCGGATCGGGTGGCGGTTACGCGCACAACCACACACATGCCATTTGCCACCAGCTACTTCCTGCGCGTGCGCCGCCTCACGCATTCAGAGAGATTTAGTAAGGGGCACAAGACCTTAGGAATGCGGTTTATGGCCAGTGCATGTGAGGCATTCAAGCGCAAAGCTGGCATCTGGCATCGGACTTGAAAGCAGCAGACTGCTTTCGCCAGCGCGCGCTCGGCCTCACTTCCTGCATCCCCTCTTACAACAATTAACTTTCGTTATAACTCACACCCCATATGCTCGTTCCCTCCCACCCTTTCTTTGATGTCCGTTTTTCTTGTTTACAAACCACGCCACACACTGCTGCACGCCACACACTGCTGCACGCCACACACTGCTGCACACCGCACACTGCTGCATGCTGCACACTACCGCATGCCACACACTGCTGCGCACACTGCTGCATTACACACTGCTGCATTACACACTGCTGCACGCCGCACACTGCTGCACGCCGCACACTGCTGCATGCCTCACACTGCTACACGAAACACTGCTGCACGCCTCACACTTCTGCACGCCACAAACTGCTGCACACCACACACTGCTGCACGCCTCACACTGCTGCACGCCTCACACTGCTGCACACCTCACACTGCTGCACACCGCACACTGCTGCATGCCGCACACTGCTGCACGCCACACACTGCTGCACGCCACACACTGCTGCATGCCGCTGCACGCCACACAGTGCTGCACGCCACACACTGCTGCATGCAGCACACTGCTGCACGCCGCACAGTGCTGCACGCCGCACACTGCTGCACGAAACACTGCTGCACGCCACACACTGCTGCACGCCACACACTGCTGCACGCCGCACAATGCTACACGAAACACTGCTGCAAGCCACACACTGCTGCACGGCACACACTGCTGCATGCCGCACACTGCTGCACGCCACACACTGCTGCGCACTGCTGCATTACTCACTGCTGCATGCTGCACCACACTGCTGCACGCCGCACACTGCTGCACGCCGCACACTGCTGCACGCCACACACTGCTGCACGCCACACACTGCTGCACGCCTCACACTGCTGCACGCCTCACACTGCTGCACGCCTCACACTGCTGCACGCCGCACACTGCTGCATGCCTCACACTGCTGCACGCCGCACACTGCTGCACGCCGCACACTGCTACACGTCACACACTGCTGCACGCCACACTGCAGTGTGTGGTGTGCAGCAGTGTGTGACGTGTAGCAGTGTGCGGCGTGCAGCAGTGTGCGGCGTGCAGCAGTGTGCGGCGTGCAGCAGTGTGAGGCGTGCAGCAGTGTGCGGCGTGCAGCAGTGTGAGGCGTGCAGCAGTGTGTGGCGTGCAGCAGTGTGTGGTGTGCAGCAGTGTGCGGCGTGCAGCGGCGTGCAGCAGTGTGCTGTGTGCAGCAGTGTGGTGCAGCATGCAGCAGTGAGTAATGCAGCAGTGTGCAGCAGTGTGTGGCGTGCAGCAGTGTGTGGCGTGCAGCAGTGTGTGCCGTGCAGCAGTGCGTGGCATGCAGCAGTGTTTCGTGTAGCATTGTGCGGCGTGCAGCAGTGTGTGGCGTGCAGCAGTGTGTGGCGTGCAGCAGTGTTTCGTGTAGCAGTGTGCGGTGTGCAGCAATGTGCGGCATGCAGCAGTGTGCTGCGTGCAGCAGTGTGTGGCGTGCAGCAGTGTGTGGCATGCAGCGGCATGCAGCAGTGTGTGGCGTGCAGCAGTGTGCGGCATGCAGCAGTGTGCTGCGTGCAGCAGTGTGTGGCGTGCAGCAGTGTGTGGCGTGCAGCGGCATGCAGCAGTGTGTGGCGTGCAGCAGTGTGCGGCGTGCAGCAGTGTGCTGTGTGCAGCAGTGTGGTGCAGCATGCAGCAGTGAGTAATGCAGCAGTGTGCAGCAGTGTGTGGCGTGCAGCAGTGTGTGGTGTGCAGTAGTGTGTGCCATGCAGCAGTGTGTGGCGTGCAGCAGTGTTTCGTGTAGCATTGTGCGGCGTGCAGCAGTGTGTGGCGTGCAGCAGTGTGTGGCGTGCAGCAGTGTTTCGTGTAGCAGTGTGCGGCGTGCAGCAGTGTGCGGCGTGCAGCAATGTGCGGCATGCAGCAGTGTGCTGCGTGCAGCACTGTGTGGCGTGCAGCGGCATGCAGCAGTGTGTGGCATGCAGCAGTGTGTGGCGTGCAGCAGTGTGCGGCGTGCAGCAGTGTGCGGCGTGCAGCAGTGTGCGGTGTGCAGCAGTGTGAGGTGTGCAGCAGTGTGAGGTGTGCAGCAGTGTGAGGCGTGCAGCAGTGTGTGGCGTGCAGCAGTTTGTGCACGCCACACACTGCTGCACGCCACACACTGCTGCACGCCGCACACTGCTGCATGCCTCACACTGCTGCACGCCTCACACTGCTGCACACTGCTGCACGCCGCACACTGCTGCACGCCTCACACTGCTGCACGCCGTACACTGCTACACGCCACACACTGCTGCACGCCACACACTGCTGCATGCCGCTGCACGCCACACACCGCTGCACGCCACACACTGCTGCACGCAGCACACTGCTGCACGCAGTACTGCACGCCTCACACTGCTGCACGCCGCACACTGCTGCATGCCACACACTGCTGCACGCCTCACACTGCTGCACGCCTCACACTGCTGCACGCCGTACACTGCTACACACCACACACTGCTGCACGCCACACACTGCTGCATGCCGCTGCACGCCACACACTGCTGCACGCAGCACACTGCTGCACGCCGCACACTACTGCATGCCGCACACTGCTGTACGCCGCACACTGCTACATGAAACACTGCTGCACACCACACACTGCTGCACACCACACACTGCTGCACGCCGCACACTGCTGCACGCCGCACAATGCTACACGAAACACTGCTGCACGCCACACACTGCTGCATGCCACACACTGCTGCACGCCACACACTGCTGCACACTGCTTCATTACTCACTGCTGCATGCTGCACGACACTGCTGCACGCAGCACACTGCTGCACGCCACACAGTGCTGCATGCCTCACACTGCTACACGAAACACTGCTGCACACCACACACTGCTGCACGCCGCACACTGCTGCACGCCGCACACTGCTGCACGCCGCACACTGCTGCACGCCGCACACTGCTGCACGCCTCGCACTGCTGCACGCCGCACACTGCTGCACGCCACACACTGCTGCACGCCGCACACTGCTGCACTCCACACACTGCTTTTATGCGAGTTTATGCTACTGACATTGTAAATGACAATGCCTTTTATTTGTTTTAAAACCAAAACATAAATAAAAGGCATTGTAATTTTACAATGCCAATAGCTCAAACTCTTATAAATGCGAGACCTGTTGCATTGCAAATGCTTGTTATTTATTGGATGGAGTTTGGATTCTCTCCATGTTTCTGGGATCTCCTGTACTTGTATACAATGATTATATAATGATGCCAGTATGCTTAACCAAAAGTTGAAATTTGATTTTTTTTATTACAAGTTAGCTTTGATTTCTATAGTGAAGTGACTCTGCTGCAGTATCCAGAACATTTTCTGTGGATCGTTCATTTTGCAAATTGATGTATCCAGATAACATTTTTAATTAGTGAATCCAGGCTTTTTCCGGGATGTTGGCATTGCTTGCTTGAAAATAGTCTTACTCCAGTTTATTTATAAATGAGCATAACTTTGTACCTATTATTTTTTTTTTTGCATATAGTGAGTAGGGTTTCCCAAAACTGCTCTCGATAGCATGTTATTGTCATCCAGATCGCCTTTTTTGTATTTCATGCCTATGCCTTGCAGCTTTTCCATTTGGTATTAAAGGGCACTTTTTAGGTCTCGCCTGAGCCAGCGCTTTAGAGCTGCTCTCGCGAGAGCTTTTGTAAAAGGGGGATCTGGAAGTGCAAACCAGTGCTTTCAGGCCGCCAACTACAGTGCATGTGCGCCGGGCGCACGCACCATTTGGCAGCCTGCGTGATCATTTCGTGGCCGCTTTGATGTTCTCAGTGAGCCGCGCGGCCACTGAGAACATCAAAGCGGCCACGAAATGATTACTTTCACTTTGCGTGCGTTCTTTCGTTGTTCTGCCGTGGCTGCCTGGTGAGCACTTGTCATTCTGTGCTCTCAAACAGATAACAATCTGAAAAGCCAGGCTCCGTGGGTTTTTATTATGCTGCCACAGCCTCCGATTAAAGAACAATTGGAAGGTTTTGCACCATGCCAGACTTCTTGGCGCTGGGAAGAACTGAAGACCGAAGCACTTCTTCCTATGTCCTGGCACAGAGTTCGCTCTGTTGGTTACAGCTACCAGTCGTTTACTAGCTTAAAGCCCACAGGTTACGTCACGGGTCACACCAAAGCAACACCCAGCTTTCTTATTTCCTACAGACGGACACTTTCAAGTGTGCTGCCACAGTCGCGAAATTACAATATAAAAGAAAAAAGATTTCGTATACCAGCAAAATAGTAAAGATCTTTTAAATACTGTACATCTACAAATTGCATAAAAAGTTACCTTGTAAATGGAAAAAGCTTTTTTTTACCACTTTATCAACATTAAAAAATATACATTACTTTACAATATTTACTGTCCGTTTCTGTTTTACAAAGAAATATACACTTCATTTTGCTGTTCTTTTTTCCCCAATAATTCTGCTTCCTTTTACCTTTTATCACTTAATTTTATAAATGCATTACCATTTGGAACGCTCATACCTCTACCTGAAACAATTGCGAGACTTGTTGCATTCCTAATGCTTGTTTGTTATTGTTAGCTCTGTGTTCAGGTCACTTTTTAAAGTTTAAGCGCTTTTGAAAAGCATGTACTCCTAGTCTTTGGGTTGCCCTGCTTAGTTAGCTCCCCTTGAGTTAAATGTTTTGCAAAACTTTGATAGAATCGGAGTAATGAAAAACTCCCATTCAGGGAGCTAATCAACTCGACAATCGGGGAGCAAGCTGATCGTCGGTATGCCATGTTTGCAGCAGTGTAGCACAATACAAAAAAATTGGTTCGGCGGGTCACACGTCCCATTTCAGTTTTTTCAATTTTTTTCTGATTTCCAGTTGATTTTCTCAATACGCATTTTCCTGTTCTAAGATGAACATTTGACATCTCAATGGAAATAACCTGTAGTTGATGATCACTTTCAGTGAGTGAGGCGATTGAACATAAGTAAAGAAATCCTTCTTTTTGCATGGTTACCCCCACATTTTTGGGCTGGTGCTGCTGGTTTTTCGACTCGGAGTGCACTGAAGACTGCTAACCAGACCTCAGTGCGAGGGTTCGAAACCCTTACAAAGTGTTGAATTGGCGCTCCCCAATTGGCTAGGACTGACTTACTTATAAGTTCCTAGTATATGGGACCAAGGGCTTGTAACACAGAGTGTCCACCAAAGGTTGCAGCACTGATTCTGGCGCCCTGTGTGTGACAAAGTACAAAATGGCTCCAAGCCTGCCACTGCAGACTGGAAGGGCAGTGTTTACACTGCCAGTTCGACTTTGCCATTCAAACCAATGCCCAAGCCATCACTTCCCCTCCCCTAAGGAAGGCCTAGAGAGCCCTAAGGCAGGGAGCTGTTTGTTATTCAGTAGAACACGTATGATTATATATGTGCTTGCAGCAAAACCCCTCAAATTTTTGTTTTGCTATTGAAAGTTTAGTAGCCCCATTGGCTAACACAGGTTTACAGGCTGGCATCCCAGCCTGGCTAACTTCTTAATGGGACTACCTAACTATATACTGTAAGGTATCAAATTGTGGCATTAAACCTAACCTGATGCCCAGGTCGAATGTAATGTTACTGTTAAAGTTCAGCAACTTTTAGAAAGTTGCCACTCTGTGACCCAGCTGGTCCTGTAGCCTTACATGAGCAATGGCCCCCATACAGCATTCAGTGCTCCTGAGGTGGTGTGTGAACGACTCCCAGGCTCGAAAAGCAATGTTCGCCCAAAAGGTGAGCTTCAAAGGCGAAGCCGCCTTTGGTGTGCAAATGGCGATAAACCTCCTGAGGGGCCCTCTGTTTAGGTAGACAGGCTGGAGACTGGGCCAGAGAGGGAAGACCAGTGCCCTAACCAGGTTTCTCACTGGCATGTAGCCCATAGGTAGCCATACCTCTAGGTTGAGATACCAAGCTCCTAACTGCTGAGGAAGAGAGCAGACATCTTGTGCAGAATAGTGCACTCTGGGATTGTTAGATGCCACACATTGCCGAAAAGTCATCACCAGAAGGGAGGGGACCTGGTAGCCTTTTGGCTAGTGACCACGTAGCCCCTCAGGCACTTTCTGGCGCTAAATATGACACCCCTGGGACCCTGAATCTCAGATTACTTCGGAACTGGTCTGAGGACCGAAGATGGACTTCCATGCTGCCCCTGGACTGCAAAAAGAGAGGCTACATTGTCTGCTGGACTGCACATGTGGCACTTTTGGGCTAGCAAAGTTTGGCCTGTTCCTGTGGCTCCTCGCATGGGGAAAAGTTGTGTCCCAGCCGCAGACCAAAGCAGTGACTCCAAGGATCAGTTGACTGATCCATTGGAACCAGCTCCAGGGACAAAAGAGCTGAAGAAGCCCAAACCAGAAAGCCAAAGCCACTTTCATAAACTTACTGCTGACTCCCGCTGGGCGCCCCAAGAGACCAATCCTCGATGGCAAAATGTTGCACCCCAGTCTAACGGCCTGGGGGTGTCGTCAAAGTCTGGATTGGTTGCCCAAGAGAGACACTAGCCCAACTAAAGAACTGTGCTTCAACCGCTGTGCTCGGAGACCGGTAGCCCAGCAGCAGCTGGTCTTTTACTGGTCTTGAAGAGGACTTCGTGGGACCCTGATGTCTGTGACCAAATTCACCCTACATCACCCTTGGACCAAGGAAGCACCACAAAGGCACCCCCGTTGACTGCCCAGCAACCAGATCATCTTTTCATCCTATATCCCCAGCTTCAGGATCACTCCATTACCGTCTATGGCGGTCATACTTTAAAGGCTTGAACTGGACTGGAAAATGCTCTAGTGCCCAGGTATCTGTCCAAATATACCCCACTGGCCTCCTAGGCCTTCTCCCTGTCGGTTTTGGCCGTCCAAGGTGGGCCAGAGTAGCCTTAATAACTGTTTCAAACTATTGAAAAGTTTGCAAACTTTTTGTTGGCTAATGTATGTTTGCGGTTGAAATTAAAAGTGAAAACACCTTTAAAAATATGTAGCATCTAAACTCTCCGGAGGATTTTGCTCATCAAGGACTCTAAAACATAATAAAAATATGCTCTTTTTTAAAATAAATTTGATGGGTTTTTTTTTGTGTGGCTTTCTTATTTTGTTGTTTGGTACTGTTATATGATTTACACTAAATTCCTTTGTTCAAGCCTTGCTGCTCGAAAGCCATGGCTACCCAGGTTGCGCTTAAGGTTTTCCAATGAGCCTGACTGGACCCAAGACAGTTTTTGTGAGTGTATTCCACAGTAAGCCTACACAGCAACATTATACAATACATCCAAGTTCTCACAGAATGGAACATTGATGTTTAATGTCTTGATTACTTACCGGTAATCTTCATTATTCTTAGTCCTCGTACCAGTCATCCTTTGGGAGGTAAACCCACCTCCTTCAAATAGGATAACTCAAGAAAAATGCTGAGAATGTGAGTGTCATCCATTCCTACTGGGCATCCTATAAATGGGCTGGCTTTCCCAGCATCCTCCTGCCATAATCAAAGCCATGCAAAGGTCTGGAAAATAAGACTGGTATGGGTGGGTTGTAATGACTTATACAAGGATGACTAGAATTAAGAGTAATGAAGATAACAGAAAGGTACTCGGGACATTACCGCTATGTCCTTCGTCCCAGTCATTACATATGAGGAATACCCAAACAAGACCAAACCTTGGCTTAATTAACCACCAAATGTATATACACACTGAGTTTCATGCATCACCCAGTCATTCTATGTTTTTGTAACAGTACATTTTATTTAATCGATTGTATTGATGAACAGTGTCTGCCTGTATATTGAAGTAGTCACATGCTTGTCCAATCATCAGTCAGACATTTCCATTACCAACATGCTCACATTTAGATGTCTGTAAGGCAAAATTAAATCAATAACTGTTTTCACTATATCAAAGTTAAACTATAAGAACACACAGATGGATTAATGGAAATTAGAATCCTCAAGATCTGGCAAGGTAGACAATAAACCAGTATATGCAAAACTGTGTGATATTAAGTTGCAAGACCAGGCATTTGTACCATTCTAATCTTAGAGCATGCTAAATGCCAGGTAGGAATTCAATACACGCAGGATTGAGGTTTGCATGATATTTAAACATTGTATTGCTGAGATCAAAATTAGTAACATTAATAGATAAGGTAAAAACCGAGTAGAAATCAAGAGAAAGGAAAAAGAGAATGTACAAAGCTACTACCGAGTTGAAATCAAGAGAAAGGAAAAAGAGAAAGTACAAAGCTACACCTTGGCATGCATACCTTGATATGGCTTGAAATGAAGAGACTAATGTTCATAGGTAAACAGCGGTACAGGACAGAGTTCCACTTGTGCACCATGTTGAAATGAAGGGGAGCCAGAGGCCTCCGGGGATACCCCTTCTCCATTGAATAGGATTATCTGCAACTCAGCTTGCAGGTGTTAGCCAAGGATGATTCCCTCTCCCGCTCCTCCGACGTTACCCCATCTGCCATGACCTGGGAGGAACATCCCTTACAGTACTACACGTACTACACGTTTGGCAGAGCTAGCTCTGGCTTTGCATGTCCCCTAGACAATATTCCCTTACTACTATCCCCAAGTCTCTTTAGACTGGCGCTTGTTGGCTGCCCCCCCAACACTGACAATTTGTGTGACATCCTTGGTGTATACATAGACTAACATTTGCTCTTAAATCGTGATAGTGGGATTAAAGACGCCTACTTTCTAAATTAAAAAATAAATGCTGAAACGACCGAGAGCACAGACATTCTGCTCTTATGTTAATAGTGCAGTAAAGCTAGAGGTGCCATACAGAGGGCACCAATGCAAGAGCACCTGCAAAAAATGGTAGCCATACTAAAAGGATAACAACACCCATGCATACAGATAGGGAATGTGCTGGTTCATCCACAACAAAAGGCGAAGTCCTCCACAATGCATGTAATCATGTGGGGCCAGCAGCACAAGTCAACGTCCTGATGAGACACAAAAACAAAATTACACCACAGGAGGAGCTCCCATTCTGATCCCCTGCCAGCCACAGACAAGCAGGATACACAACATGAATCCCACCCCCACAGGAAGAGCGAGCACCATGTGCCAAGGGCCAATGAAAACAACAACAAGTGCACATGCTGTTGCCCACAGAAATAAGAAACCAGTTGATGAAAAGCTGTATGTAGGTGTACACATAGAGACCAGATTAGTGGAGGAAAAGGATACACAAAACCTAGTACGCCCTAAAAAAAAGTAGAACCTTGCAGAGGTTTAAAAGGAGTACAAAATGGCAAGTATTTCTTGAACACAAAAGTGAAAATAACATGGAACAGAGGTTTTATCATTTTGAAAACGACTCATCACGTGATAAAACATAAAAATGGAATTTTACTTGAGAAAGTGTTAAAGAAAACATGACAAATCAACCCTATCATTAAGGACTTTTCGTTGAATGCTGGCAAAGTTTTTCATCCAGGCGATTTCTTTGTAATCGAGTCTTTCACATATCTTGTTCAACATCAGGTTGTGTGGCCTTTGGAATCTGGAACTTTATTTGGCTTATGCTGTGTCCATGTTCTTCTAAAAATGCTGCCATTGAGCTTAGATTTTTGTTACGTGTATTGCTTTTGGGTCCAGGTGATCTAATTATTACATAATGGAGCTTAACATCACCTTACAAAAGTTCCTCCCATCACTGTTATTACCTGTAGTCCGTATTGATGATCAAAGGTACTTTGCGGACGCCCATGTTGCAGTTCTACACATCTTTGCCAAAGGATCTCACCTAACCTCGTCCTAAGATTCTGCCAAACCCCCTCATGGACCTCACTCAGATTCCAACAGGAAGGAGAATGTCATAGACAGAATATGCAAGCACATTGTGGAATGTATCCACCTGTTAATCGTTCCGAATAAAGCATTCTTCCCTTGACCTTCAGCACCAAAATTAACAAAAAGATGATCGCATATTCTGAAAGAATAAGATCTATTAAGGAAAATCAGAAGAGCACTCCTAACACATGGAGGATGTAATCATTATTTCTCAGGGGAGGCGGATGATGGAAAGAAAACCGGTAAGACTGCTCCCTGTGTGTGGTTGAATTGTTTGGAAACCTTATTAAGACAGTTTGGATCTGTATGAAGAACATATTGTCTTCCAGAATGGACAAAGTGTTCATTTGTTGCAAGGCACCTAGTACCCCAATCCTGTTTTCTGAAGTAATGCAAATAGATCATGGAATGGAGTCATAAACCTGCTGCAAATGTCTCGAAAATGGACCAAAACATCCTGTGATGACGGAAACACTCTGCTCTAGTGATCTGCTATGACATTCTCTGTTTCACATGAAGAGAGTTAACTTTAGTGACAGGAGTTAACATTCCGCTTATGTGTTCATTTGAACTGCTATCAGATCCAGGGGCCTCAATGTAGTTCCTCCTTGTCAACTTAGGCTACTGTCACCTTATGGTTTGTCTTTATCAGGACATGTTTTCCCTGAACGTAAATCTGAAAGTATTTTAGTGGTCTGAATACTGCTGTTAGTTCTCTCTAATTAAAATTGAAGCTCTCCAGGCTAGTAGGGATCAATGCCCATGTTGATAGTAATAAACTGACACATCACTGGGCACCTCAGCAACCACAAACTTCAACACCACACAGTCTGGTTTCAGTCCCAACCACAGTACAAAAACAGCACTCATCGCCGCCATAGACGACAACACATGATCCTCGACAGAGGAAACACTGCAGCTCTCATTCTCCTGGTCCTCTCTGCATCATTTGACAATATCTTACACCACACTCTCATCAGGTGGCTGCACAAGATTGGCATCCAAGTACCCACTCTCCGCTGGATCTGCTCCTTCTTATCAGATGGAATTTGTGTGCAAAGGTGCTAGAAGTCAAGTACATTAGTAACCATTTAGCCCTACACCCCTTGTTGGAATGAATCAGGATATGGTCTAAGAAGCAACTTAGCCTGAATCAGTTGATACTGAGGGACTGTTTATAACTTGATCACGTTTTTAAAATCACCTGGCTTAAGTACATAAGGGATTCATTTCAGCAGGCAAGTAGGGTGGAGTTATTTAACAACCCGTTGGTATACATAACACAGATTATAAATGGCTGAACTGATTAAACCCTCCGTCAAAAAGTATGTTATGTTGACCACTACCCAGGACATGGAGCCTTACCAAGCATTGGTGAAAAATAACAGGGAAAGATTTTTGCTCATCAGGTTGAGATTTAACTTATTACATTTGCCATTAGCCCACCCAAAATGATGTTTTGACTTAAAATCCCTGGGCCCCTGCTGCTTCAACAGTAGGTATCTACAGGACATGGTGTATTTTATTATGTTTTGTAAATGTTATACTGTCCAAAGGAGAAACTTCATTGTTTCATGACTTTGGGCCCCATTACAATGGCGGGCGGACTTTGTCCCCCCGCCACCGTCATGGTAAATGGGACCGACCACCAGAGGTGCAGTGGTCCCGCTAAGCCCATTAGGCAGCAGCACCTGCCTCAATGTAACATCTGCATGTTGTGCATTGGCATGCACAACGAGACAGGCACCGTGCGGTGCCTGCCACCTTGTGCGTGGCAATGAAGGGGGGTACCACAGGTACCCGCCAAGTGCAGCCACCCACCCCTCCACCCCCCCGGGACCCGCAACGGGTCCCCAAAGCTATTCACTGCATGCCTTTCCATGGCGGAGTCTCCGCCATGGAAAGGCATTCCACCACAGGCATCATAATATTAATGGCGGTGCCTGCAAGGCACTGCCACCATATTGTGTCCCTTTTCCGCCCGCCCGGCCGGCAATCCGACCAGCAGAAAAGCGGCGGACAGTCTTTCCGTCCGCCATGGTGCCCCTCGCCATACTAATATGGCGGGGGTGACACAGGGACATTTGGCGGGGGTGGCCAGCGGTGGCGATCCGCCCGAGTTCCTAATAGGCCCCTTTGAGACTGAGGTTTTTTTCAAGTTCGTCCAGCTTTTCTGTTTTTACAGATGGTACCCAATGAGTTTATTCTTTTTAATGTTGCATGTTGTTTAAAAGCTGCTATCATCCATAGAAGTTTACAACAAGATCAATCATGCTGCTAAATGTTTTATGTCTTTCTTTATGGCTGCTATGTTTTATGTATTTGTTTTGTGATTCAGATGTATCCTTTTATGGTTTTAAATTTAATATATTGATATTGATTGATTGGCCATTTTAGTCTGAAATCAACAATTGAGATGTATAAGCTCCTAAGCTGCCAGCTTCTTATGCTAAATGACATAGGTAACATACTTTTTTCAATGAAAAAATCGACCTTTTTATCCAATGAGTCTTTGAGAATGGCATTATTTGACGTCCATGTATATTTCACCAGACTACCAACTAGAGAATCAACAGCCCCAGCAATTTCGTATCTATGTCTTTCAGAGAATATAATTTGGCCATATATCAGGGAAGGTTAAACTTTTTTTTTTAACCTTTGTTTTCCAAAGATGTTCATTACAAAGATAACAATATATAATCACCACATATTTAACCTTAATTAATTCATTCTGAAAAATACTTGCTTTAAGGTATACAGTCAAGTGTAAAAACTATAACTTAATATTAATGATAACACCTTTATGTTTTTAGCTTTTCTGATGTCCAGTCCCAGAACTTCAAGTATCTGTAGGCTTCTCCAAATAAGTCTGTTCTAGAGAAGAAGCTGTCAGTAGCTCTCCCAGTCAACTAAATTAGAAGCTTGATTGAATTATTGTTTTTACACCAAAATTAAAAAAGTATGTATTCTAGAGGAAAATGTGTGTATTACCAGAACTCCAAGCTGATGTTTGGAGAAAAATGGTTGGATCTCCAATCTGATATTTGAGAGATAAAAATCTAATGAATTTGAGGAGACTTGTTAATAGTATTATTGACTTGGTGGTTGGGGCATTGCAGCTATGGCTGTTATATATTACCTATGTAGAGGCATTCCACATTGGCAAAGCATTTGTTTTAATTATTGCTGGCGACCCTGCTTGATACACTGAGGTGATCACTGCTGGCAATCTTGAATATAGTGGCCGCCAAAGTAATCTAATGTGGCTACTATTACATTTCCAATAATAATAGTAGCTTGGAAAGATTTTGATTGAATATAAATTTCTCTCAATACAAAAAAGGGTGGAGACCCTTAGTAAGAATGTCTTCATTTCCCCATAAACTCAGTGAAGGTTGTTTCTCACCCTTCCACTGTAGGCATTTTCTTTACCCATTCTGAGTGCAAGATAGAGGTAACTACTCCAACTTATTTGTTATTCTCAATCATGCCACCACCATAGGTATTGAAATTAGTGTGCTTTGTTCTGTTGAGAACTCATCCAAATTAGGTGGGCAGCTAACCAAAGTCAAGCAGGACTCTCTTCTCTTCCCAGTAAATTAGATATTTATGTAAAAATATTCTTCCAGTATGCTTCTAATTTGGGGTATTACCATATAATATATGACCAATCTCCCTTGGATTGGTTCTTACAGCTGGGACAAGCTGGTTTGTCCCTGATTCTAATTGTATCCAAAAATTATGAAGTTAAATATAGCATCCATGTGCTATAGAAGTTCACCAGCCTAAAGTTTGTACCCCTTAAAGAGCAAAAATTAAAACTGTTGAAATATTTCTACAGTTTTTACGTTAGTTTTATCCTTACAGGGTCAATATATAATCCTTCAAGAAAGTAGTCAAGAGCTCAAACTAAAAGTTCATGATAGTTCTTTATACAGAGAGTAGCTTGATAAAAATACCTTGGAAGGAGGAATAGGATTAGGAGGATCAAAAGACGATTATCTGAAAGAGGGGCAAATGCAAATTCAAACCAATGAGAACAGGGAATCTCTTTTGAGATGCTGAATCTAGTCTTGAAGGAAGCAAAAGATGTCAAATCAGGACAATCTGAGATCACTTTATTATTAAGCTCTGAGATCGATCAAATTGATGATTTGGCTAAGGTTGAGAATAGCATCACTTCATTAGAGCAATGCATTTCTGATTCAGAAGATCTTCAGGAGAGTGCCCACGTAAAAGTGTCAGATTTAACAAAAGAAGTTGCCTGGATGGAAGAAAAATATGAAGATTTAGAGAATCAGCCTAGACGTTCATACTTAAGATTTGAGGCCATCGAAGAAAATGCAGAAAAATGTGTTTATTAAGTGTATTGGATAATATCACTGATTTAAAAATTCGATCCTTCTTGAGTTTCAAGGAAATGTAAACATAACTTAAGCTCATAGGGTACCAATGTTTATTTCTTCTAAGAGTACTATGAGGTCACAAATGATTATAGTTAATTTTGCAGACTACAGAATTATAGAAAATGGTACTCCAACAAGTCCTAAGTAAAAGACATTTAGAGACAAAGACGATTCAACTTTAAAATTGTTTTCTGATATGTTGGTGGAATCAGGAAAGAAAAGATGGGAATTTAAACAGTTATTTACTAAATTTCTCAAACAGGGAATTTGTGAATATAGTTCAGCAAGTTACTCTTAAATGTACTGTTAACGGAAAAATAACTGTCCACACATAACTTCAGGAAGCAGTACAAATTCTAACTAGACATGCACAAAATACTATATATTATTCAGAGGTCCTAAAGAATTTTACGCATGAAGTTAATCCAAAGTACATTTGTTCGGGGATGGTTTTAGAAATTATTTTTAAGTTGTCTGTGATTAGTTATATTTTGAAAGGCTGAAGAGATTCTGTTTAGGCACATGATCTGAATTGGGATCGAAAGGGTGGAAACCAAGGCACCCAGAGCTGATAGGGGAGGCTCCATACTTGGGTAAATAAGCCTTCTATACCCTCGAGCCAATAGATGGGGTAAGTGGGGCAAGTGGTGGGAAGGTTAGCAGGGGGAAAAGGGTGACTGCGACGACCTGAGTGGTGGAGGGTCACAAACATATATTGAAGAGTTGGTATCCATAACAAAAAAAAGTGTAATTAAAAAAAATGTGATGAAATTAGTAACCTTAAAATTTGCACATACTTTAATGTATACACAGTATATGTAAGTACATTAGCAGCCTCCGTTTGGCAATATCAGAGCAGGAAATAAAGAAAAAACAAGTATTAAAATGTTTTAGTCAATGCATATGGTCTGAATAATTGTAAGGAGAAAACTGTTCAGCCATGACTCTTAAATCGCAAGTCATCTATTACTCCCCTTTAAGAAAGCCATTGAGTAGCGTGCAGGATTAGCAAGAAACAAATGTTTAAAGAATGGACCTACTATAAGCTATTTGCCTCAACAGAAGCAAGTCAACAAGGGGTTGCAAAAATAATAAACAGCAAGGTAGATATGGCAATAAAGAGGAAAGATGTGTTTGGAAAAAGTATCTTTACCCAGAAGAAAACATATATAATAGTCTGCTTTTATGGCCAGATTATAGGTCATCCCAAACTGTAAATGAGTTACTAGTAACTTTGTCAACGATAAAAGGTATAATGATTGTTGGACTTTTATTTTGTGCAAAATTCTAAGTTAGATGCCTGAAACTGGAATAGGAAGAATAAATAGCTTGAGCCATTTAAGTACTTTAAATCAGAACTAAGTGCTACAGATCTTTGACGATCCTTGAACCCAGGAGTTGAAGGTTATACATGCATCTCCTCAAGATCCATGACGGTTGCATGGACTGATTATTTTTTAGTAACCTCCTCATGATCAATAAAGAGTATGACAATTATTCATAACTGATTTTCAAACAACGTGGCAGTTGGTATGGAAGTTACGGTAACAACTAAAATTCAAGAAAGGTCTTTGTGTCACATAAACAAACTACTTAATGATGAAGATTATGTAAGGGAGATCAATAATTTTATTAAGGATTTTTTTGTAATCAATAAAGGGTCAGCAGAAGAGAATGTTGCATGGGACACCTTTGAGGCAATTATAACAGGTAAAATAATATGATATTGCAATCCGAATAGGGGCACTCAGCCAATTAGAAGAAAAAAAATTAGTATTCATAACAAAGTTTTCTCAATTCTAAACTTGAAGCTAATAGGAAAAATTGAATAGCATCCAAAGCGGAATTACAATATTATCCTTATCGACAGTCACAGCTAAAATTCTAAGTGCTGAATTAAAAATAGTATGAGGAAGAAGACTATACAGGGAAAATGTTGCATTTAGAATTAATATGCTAAATCCTCATACTAACAAGCATTGGTAAATGCATTAGGTTTCGCCTATGTGATTTAACTTTTTTTGTTGTAATTTGTAGTTTTGTGGTTAGTTGTACAATGTAGTTTATTGAAACGTTTGTAAAAAAAAAAAAAAAAAATGCAGGGAGCCAAAAGGCTTAATATGTGTGCTCCTGCCACGACAAAATTGTACAGAATGCATGGTATAAAGGAAGAGCAAATTAATCCAAAGGCAGTAGAGTTCAAAAAGGTTTAAAAACAACCCAAATCTACAGTCAGCAAATACGCATTAAATGTGTGATGTGGCCATGGTAATATTTCACTGTGTTTAGTAGAAAAAAGATATGAGCAGTTCAAAGGCATAAATGTAATGTGGAAAAAAAGACAAATATTTGTTCGACGTCTGAGGCAAGAATGTTAAAAGCTGATTCGAAATGCATGCAGACAGAACAATAGAAACAACAAAATAGAAGCAGGCTGTTAAAACAAGCAGCCATTGCAGCTGTGTGAGTTATTTCCCTTCTACTGGTGAAGGTAAGGTGACCCGGAATGTGCAAGTGTAACGCACATGTGAAAACAGTAAACACCATGCATCGATGGAAAACAAAAAAATGTTAAAACACCAAGGTTCTGTCTAATAATGTAATGAGTGGCTGAGAGGGTCGAGATTTTGGTGCAGCAGCAGCTTACCACTTTGGTTATAAAAACCCAAGGGGCCAAAAAGGGCTCTGTTAGCAAAACAAGGTCAGAAGCGCGCCCTGTGCATGAAGAAAAGAAAAATACTGTAACGTGTAATGCAGCAGCAGTGTGGACCATGTTTGCAAACAAAAGGAAAAGCTGCGAATTACATCATTGCTATTGCAGGGATGCTGTAAAGTCCTTGAATACATTCAATATTGTCACTTTGAGGATCATAGCCCGCATACAAAAACGTCAAAAACGATGTCACAGAGGCAGGCCTATTGGTAACAACAATGCCCTAGTAGATCTAGCCTACAGGGACAAAGGGAGGGAAGGTGTTAACCGAGGCCCTTAGTTAAACATAATAATGCATGCAAATGTGTCCAACATTGCCGCTTTAGAGCACATACTTTTGTATACCAGCGATGTAGTTGGATGAAGGTTTGGGTCGATATGGCGATCACTAAACCGGCGTATGGCAAAGCTCATTATGCCGTGGTTGGGCCATTTTTCTCTGTTCATTGCAAAAGGGGTTTGAAAAGAGCAGCTGTAGCTGGCGGGGTCATGTGATGCGGAACACTAGAGTGCTGTATCCAAGAAGGGTGTGTGCACACGAGTGCCATGTTTACATTAACAGTCTAAAATTACTAAGGAGTTCAGACCCACTACCCCAGTGCATTGTGAAACCATAATGAGAGGTTATTTTATCCCCCGTTCACTAGGCCGTTGGATGTCTCTTTGTTTGGTTTTAGTTCCGTGCAAGTTCTTTTCTCATATTCTTATGGCTATCTTTATATGTTCAGTGCCTCAAACACTCTCGGTAGCAGCGCGCTTGCTAAATAAACAAGCAATGACGGGCTGGGTGGCAGGTGAAAGTAATGACCCAGGCAGGAGATGGCGCCTGGAGGCGGATGCCAGTACCGTTGGCGGTATTGATGGGGGGAAACCGTCTGTAAAAACATGCACTCGTTTGGAATGCTATATATGAAATGAAAGAAATAGAGTAAAGGAGCAGGACAGAGGATGCTGCGTAACTGCCAGAACTGCTGACCTTGGAGCTGGGGAGCGGGGTTCGGGTCTCAGCGTGGGTTCACAAGCATGCATGAAATGCGTGCCAAAAACATTTCAATAAAATACGAGATAAATGCAATTAGATAGGAAAAGTAAACGGTATGGAGCGTTAAGCAACATTTGCGTGCATTTAAAGAAAGTGCCCCAACAGCGGAAGGAAACAGTATTTCAGCCAAGGGAAACTGATACGAGACACACATGAGAAACAAGCATTGGAAAATGCAGGGAACTGAGCTACAGCCAATAGAAATTAAGGAAAAGTAAATGACAAGCACAGGAACCAATGAAAAGCAAGGGGGCGGGATGTAAGCCCCTTTTAAGATTATATTGAATACAATAAGTTTCACAAACACATCACAAGCGCTGTGCAAGCGAAACCTGAAAAGGAAGTCTCCAACTGTGTGGAGACTTCCCAAAAATTATTTGAATACTACAAAAGAAATCTATACTTAACATCAAAAAGTAGAGTGTCTGAAATAACACTCACAAAACTGAAAGTAGTAAAAGAACTAAAGACCATGGCTTCTTTCACTGTTGAAGATATAAAAGAGGTAATAAAAGGGTTACCCAATGTTAAGTGAATGGGGAGGACGGGATTCCTTTGGAATTTATAAGAAATTTTCAAAATTACTGTCCCCCATATTAGCATCAGTGTTGAACCAAATAATTAAAAGTGCAGTTCTTCCTTCATCTTTTTGTAAAGGAAACCATGTTAGTTTTGTAAAACCAAAGAAAGCATTGACCAGTCACTTTATTAAATGTCACTTATGAGATAGTCGCGACAGCTATATCTTAGTACCAAAGTTTGATGGAGGCAATAGATTTTTTTCCGCAGAAAAAAAGAATATGCCGACAGCAATAGTATTGTTTTATGCTGGAAGGACACCTTTGACTTTGTAAGCTGGAATTCCTTATATGTTATTTTGGTTAAATTTGGATACCCAACCCAGTTCATAAAGTTAATTAATGATCTATATAAATAAAGCTAAGGTTACCTTAATGATAAATGCATCTCTGGCTGGCTCAATCAAGATTTCAAGAGGAACAAGACATGGGTGTCCTATGCTTCCTATCCTGTTTGCTCTATTCATTAAGGCATTAGCCAGTGTAAGTCTCTGAAGCACGTATATCCATTCACCATTAAACCCTATCCCCATTATAGAATTATTTGCAAATAAAGTTGTGCTTCTTTTAAAGGCAGATAAGAACAATATCTCCAACACTCTGGGCAAATCGAGAGATAATCCACCCAGGGCAGCTAAGGCTGAATGGTTGATGCGTCTGGAAACATATTTAGGGATTTTTGCCATGAAGAACTTTAATGCACTATATGCCTTACATTGTAAAGCTTTGATAAAAAATGAACGCATTGTTTAAATAGATGGAGCCTTCTCCCCTAGCTATAATGGGTGGAGTGGCCATGGTAAAATATTAACATTACTGTTTTCTCTGTTCTTATTTGCCAGCTTGTCCCTTAAGTTTAATGTATTTATTTACATTTTTTTACAGCGCTAAATTCTATGATAAGCAGTTTCATCTTGAACTATAACCACCCAGGCTAGCTTTAGAATGCATTTTCTTATCTATGTAAAGGGGTGGGCTAGCCCTCCCAAACATCAGACTGTATTGTATGACTGCTTTAGCTCGTTATTGCAGGCAGGTGTCCCTGTGTGTGTATGATTATTCACTATATAATATTATGTTAGCTCAAGCTGCGATATCCCAAATATACTGCGTTCCTATAGAACCCCTAAATATCCAAAACACATTAAATCAAGTCTCCTCTCCTGTAAATATCTTTACAAGAAAAGTCCAGTTTTTTTTTTGTTTAAGATATTTTGTCTATCAACAGCTATACCAGACTGGTAGACAGCGTGCCAGGATTCCCTTCTCTCACTATTAATGAAATTAAAAGATTGGAAATTTACTGGTTTATTAATATTACCTATTTTTTGTGGCTAACTCGTAGTACCCAGAAGAATAGTTTATAGGGCAAACAGTGGGCTAGTTCTGGCTTTCATTAGCAAAGCTGGAAATACTTTTTGACAGAAGCAGAGGAACAGGATTTTGGTGTTATTTTCTACAAAACTGGGTCCAAGGCAATGAATTTGATAGAATAGCTAATAAATGGTTTAAGGATACTGGAAAGATTAACCTTGTTTAGATTCTTCTTCCATTCATTTAAGATTACATCCATCACATGAATATGAATTCGAAGGTTAATCTGTGGCGATGCAGCAAGGTTTTCACTAGAGGTGCTGGAAATCCCACATTCTACTAAATGAAAGGCTAAATTACAGGCAACATATCTTTTCCAGGATATTTGTCTCTTTGTTCATTACGACGGATATCAGTTTCTTCCTCGAACTGGACCAATCCAACTCTGTTTACCTGTCAGGAGCTTCACAATCCTACATGTGAGAAACCTCCTGTTGACTTCTCCCCTCGATTGAAACCATTGTTTCCACCTTCATTCTTCTCAGTCTTTCTCCTCGTATTCCCTTCTGTTCTTCCTTTCAGGAGTAGAACAGGTAGATGAAGCCTAAGGGGAGAAAGAGTTCTCCATGTAATACAGTTTTCTAGAGTACTTCCCCATATTCTCTCTGCAGGAGTAGACGTAGCCAATATAAATGACTGGCTCACAAAATGTACGCAAATGCTGAGCTATTCATAGAACAACTGCTAAACATTCAGCAGAGACAGTTTGTCTCCAACCACACTTACCTCCCAGTTACCCATTGCCAAATACCTGGAAACACCTCATGCCTGGTGAACCGAAAGCACATGTATGTGCATTGGTATGTGCCTGTGGGGAAACATCCTTAACCCCCATGCCATTACTCCGCATGCCATTACCCCGCATTTTTTACACCGCGAAATATTTTACAATGCTGGGCTTTACACCATAAACTATTACAACGCATTCCCAAAGTAACGCCCCGGTGGAGTTAGAATAGTAAATTGCACTTTAATGGGGATTGCGTTGTAAAACTCTGCGTTTTAAAAGATTTTGCGGTGTAAAAACTGCAGAGTAATGGCACGAGGAGTAATAGTGTGCGGGGTAAAGTGTCCTATTCGTGCCTGAGTCTGTACATGCACAGTTCTTTGGGCATGCATACTGGTTCCACTTTTCCATTCTTGCTGCCGCAATTGTTGGAAGTAAAAAAGAAAAATGGGACTAATGGAACGCTTCGTACTCAGCGCCATTAAGTTGTATCCTTTCAGTCCTACCACGATGCCTGAACATTCTTTGAAAAAAGATTGATTCCTTAACTCCTCGAACAGTATTTACGAAGTTTCACCTTATGCGTGGGGCCCAGCAGAGGGGTAAATATGTGGATCAAAGTAGAAGGCCCAAACCCAGCAGGATTCCCCATATCCTAGAGTTCCCATCTCTGTGGTAGAGAAAAAGTAAAACAGATGCTGGGAATTCTAGTCCCTTTATGGCGCCTAGTAGCAATGGACAGGACTTACATTCACAGCATTTTCCCTGTGTCTTCCTGTCTCAGGGAGGTGGGTTTACCTCAAAAGGAATGACCGGGCCTAGGATGAAGGGCATATAAGTAATGGGAATCACCTACTCTTATTCCTTGATGTGGAGCGTGAGATTCCTGGGCATAAGATGGAGCTGTTTGCTGCCAAAAATGAGTTGACCAATCTGCGTGCCCCCGCATCACTTTTCTACAGTGTGCAGTGTGCACTGAGACTGTATCAAAGGGGAAAGGTTTGTTCATTCAGGCAAGTGAAGGCAGCCTGAGCATTAATATTGAAAGTCAGGGATGAAAGTGACAAGTCTTAGAAAGTCCTTAATTTCTGGTGATGTTCTCTTCCAGGTGTAGTATTGTTTGCAGAGGGTGTAGTGTTTTACACTGTAATGATTTGATTCTCTGGGGGAGATAGTCGAGTTCTGGTCGTTTTTGTTCTGGGAGTTTGTTTTTATGCTTGTTCTTTAATCCTCTTGGGGTACATGGCGACCACCATGTTTCTTCTCTGAGCATGAACAATAACTAGTCAGCCTTCCTTTACACTATAACACTGTCTGAAATGGTGGTAGCCATGTTGGGTGTAGAAATGACTACCCATTAATTAAAATTTCCATGTATTTACCTCACTTCAATCAAGGAAGAAGATAATCTGTTGCCAAACAATCAAATTGTGTCAATGAGCCTGCATGTAACCGCATTAATGATGGATGCCACTCACTGCTTAGATTAGCGCATTCTAGACTTTAGTGGGGGAAGGGGGACCTGAACAGGATTGGCTGTGGTTTCACAATGATGGGTGAATGCTGCCCAATGAAGGAACAAGACTATTTGTTTAGACTTCTCTCCCTGTAATTTTTGGCCTGCTCATTGGCCTACAAATAATCATTCAAAATGTCTTTCTTGCTTGTCTCCACAGACATACTGAATCCTGGCCTCTGTCTAATGTTCTGTAACGGATCCTTACATGCTTATGTATTGTAGCTCTTCTTCTGGAAAGTGCTCTGCCATCCTTTTGGGTCTTACCCATGCTATATAAAACTTCGAAGGAATGAAATATATTTTTGTTTCTCCAGCTTCTTCTCCTCATCTGGGCACCAGTTACTCAGTGTTATGTTCTGATCTAGAAGTTGTTTGGTGAGAGAAGTTCACAGAAATTTCGGAGATAATTAACTACAGAAGAGTATTTAATAAACAGATTTACAACATAAAGCCAGGAGCTGCTACTGCACATCACACCATAAATTATGCTATACGTTACCAATGTTTCCATCAGGTTGAATCACAAACTGAGCTGTTCCGCTGCGAATGTGTTTTTATACAAATCGGTTTCATAAAATGACTTTTATTTAATAAACTAATATTATCTTCCTATAGGGCGTGAATGCTGTATTCGATGCCTTTATGATCTGCAAAGTGAGTGTGTTGGAAATAGTCAACAAAATGCTTCATAGAAACAGAGTACCCGAGGTAAGCGACTTTTCACCTAATGTATTTGCATTACTGATGGGGACGTTCACGTTGATACTAGGATAAATATAATGTTTCTCTTGGAAGCCCAATGTAATGCATTCATTGACGTGTGTACTTCCCTCTATGTGGTGACTTTGTCAACCATTATACATGAGGTGTTTCATAGTTAGACACATCTGCTTTGAAATGTCAGAGAAAATAAATATTCGTTTAAATAAATAACATTGGGATCACATTCCCAGAGGAAGGGCCATGTGCAGCCTCTCCTTTTCTAATTAGTGCCTCTCCCAAAAGGGTTGGTGCTCTGTAACTGCGACTGGGCTGTGATCCCAGAACTGTCAGGATCTGAGGAGAGGCACCAGCCAATTCCTGGCCAGGGATCACGGGTAGTGAGAAGGGTGGAGGGGGAGCGGAGTGGGTGGGGGCAAATGGGCGCTAGACATTGATATATTCACCCATCTGCATGCTCTGTTTTTTCAGTACCTAGTTAGAAAGTTGTGAGTGTTGTGGCCACAGTTTGATGTTTGCCAGGTAGTCTGGGAAAGAAAAATGGTGGAATCCATGCAAACCAAGCCTGAGTCTCCAATTTTCAGAAATTTTATATTTTTGGGGTTTGCCTGATGCCTGCCAAACCGAAGGCCCGAATAGTGCAGTCAGCCCCCATGTGAATCGGGTGGCCATTGTATTTTGTGTAGTCATCATTTGCCATTAGAGGGCATTATGTGTAAGAAAAACTGGTGCGACCCACACAAACCACTCCACCCTGGATTCTCTTGGGTCTCTAGTTTTTAGTAATGCCTTGGGTTGGTAGAGGATGTCATTAGGCGAACTACTAAAACTATATTAATATACAGCTGTGACTGTAAGAGTCTTTTGGATGCAAATGTGTGTTAATCAGCCAGATCAGCCTTTAATACTAGCAAGTACAGATGAAAATCTTGTCGCTAATTGTTCCTTTTCACATTTCTATTCACTATTTGATGAATTCATTGTTTAGTTCGATTGGGAAACTGCACTAATATTCAGACATGTGTAGCTTTCTTACTCCGCACCTATTTCCCCACAATTTTCAAGTAGCTAGAAACAACAGATAATAGCAATCATTGATTACTACTTTATTGTGTGTAAAAACAGTGATGCAAGAAATGCTTTTCCTTTAGTGCCTCCATCGGGCGATTTTAGAACAACATGTGGATGCCTTATGGCTCTGTTAAGCTGCGCTCTAGGAAAACATTGTGCATTCTTGTAAAATGTACGGCAAGGCTGTGGAAAATGAATTATTGGTTCTGACTGTATTTGCTGGCTCTTAGCAGTGTATCATTTGAAATTTCTTAAATGACTTTTAAACTTTAATGTGTTATTTTTACTTTCGTCCATTGATTGTATATTGCATATTTTAATTGGTGTTTTCTTGTACAATGATTTGGAGTAATGATTGTTATTCTTTATTCCCTTGGAGGTTTGTATGGTCTTGATAAAGTGCCAGCAATTTCAACAACAAAAAGGACAACATGTTTAGGTGATATTTTGGATGTTGATTAGGACAATCACCAAGGTATCTAAGTTGTACATAAGCATTCCACTACATTAGATATCCGAGGTTTTGCTGATATTTTATGGCCGCCATTCATTTATCAAATCGTTGTCTACTTGCTTGAAAGTAAAATTTTAGTTCCTCACCATGTAGACCAGTGAATATTTTATAATAATTTCTTTCAGGTTTGTCTTAACTTTCTCAATGCTTTCCTTTCTTACTTGGTTTCTATGGTGAAGGTTTGGTGCATTGACAGCCTTTTGCCCTGATGCATGATGGTGCCCATTATATCTGTTACACAAGGCTTGTGAATTTGATCTTAGAATCTCACATGCCAATCATAGCAAGTATATGCTTCACTATTGTAGACAATCTGCCACGATTGTCAGGCAATAGTTTCTGTAGTAAATGCCCTACCGAAGTACACAGCTGGACTATCCATTAAACGCACGCAAACATATGTTAGAGTACTAAGAGCAGTTTTTTTTATCTTGATTAACTTCAGTCATTAGGACTCTGAATCTGACTGTGGTGCTGAGATCGAGCATCATGGTGGGATATTTGTCTATTTCCTATGAGGATGTGTGCCCCTTTAGCTCCTTGCAGAACCCCAACTCGTCAGTATCATGCCACATTATATTATGTCCGGTAGTCCATCTTGCTGCTTACCATTCCATTTCCTCTCTCATTCAACTCTGTCACATTTCCACATTATCACTTCTTAGAGATTGGCTGAATGGAGCAATCATTTTCTGTACCTCTTTGGCCATCCTGTCCTCGCTTGTTTTACATACCATTAAAACTGTTCCTTATTATGAGATTGCACATATTGACCAATTTCTTCCTGGGGGAGCCTGCACAGTTCTTTCCATATTTGTGATGTCTGGGCCAGAGGGCACTGTTGATGTTCCTGGCTCTTTATGTCTATGTGGTTAACCTCGCTACTTCTGTGCAGATGTTATCCAAGTGTCCCCGGGGAGAGGCTGACCTGCAATTGTCTGCTGATATTTGTAGAATCATCATTCGAGTTGCCCTGCTAAGAATCTCGTCTCATTAGGTTAGCATAACACTGCCTGTCCCAGGTGCAGGCAATGTGCGGTTCTGAGGCTTCAATGGGCCCGGTCCAATTTCTTGTGTCTGCCAGCAAGGGAGGTGCCCTCAGTCTCCAGTTGCAATGACCCTCTGTCTTGTTGCACTGGATGGTTCAGTGGCATTTTTTCCCCAAATGAGTATTCCAAATTATCAGCTGCTGTCCAAAGGCCAGGATAACAGTGCTGCAGTGGATCTGTCACAATACACAGGGCTTTCACTCATGTCAATCAGAGTTTACTGGGGAGAGGGCAGACTTCCAAAACAACCAGTCAGTTCATTAGCATTAGAGCTCTGTGCTATGAGTGACTATTTATTCCAATATGCATGGTCTCATCCCTGCATCTCTCTTTACTTGTGAATGATGGGGCACATGACGTGTTTCTGTCTCACATTTACACAGAGTGTAGCGAGTGGGATGCCTGTCACACAAGCATCCGTGGCTACCTGGCACCACAAAGCACTGCACAATTAAGGTTTCTCTTTCAGACTGCATCACAAACAGGAGGAAATACAACATTCCATTAGAGAGAGCCTACAAGGGCATTAAAGTGATTGTAATCACTAACCCTATGCAGTAAACTCAGCGACTACGACATAATGCTAGTTTTGTATCAGGACTGTATGATGATGCGCAGGCTGACAATTAGCTGGAATAAGTCCTTCTATCGCCAAGCCTGGCAATAGCACCTGCCCACCGAGTTTATAAGGTGATCTTGCATGCTCATTTGTCAGAAACTAGGATCCAGGTTGAATCCTGTGCAAATTGTTTTCACACTGGAATACTCTAGAGGAGTTATTCTTCTTGGCTAATGGGACACAAAACCACCATACTGAGGGTTGCGAAATATGGGACAATGCTTCCCCATACTGAAGGTTTACTGAATATGAACTATCTCACCTTCAGTGTTCATAATTTACAATGGGATTATAGCATTATTTTAGGAATGTTTCTTAAACCCCTATTACTGAACTTGAAATGTTAATTCTGAACACTAAATCCACATAAATCAGGAGATTGTTTTATCATACTACTGTCTGAAGCCCTATTCTATTTCACCTGAGCAGGCTATCCAAAACCTAAACATGATGTGAGACTCCTAATCAGAGGTGATTGTCTCGGTGAGCAGGCGGGTATGCGGAGGCAGCAAGAGGGTGAGCTCACACAACTTGAAAACAAATTACTTCGGCGAGAGGGCGAGGCGCTAAGGGGCCACGCAGCCTCTCTAGCGCAGGATAGGGAAGAACACCCCAGACTGATGGAACAGCTCCGCCATTTAAATTATGTGGCCCATTCGGCACGTACACCATCATATGGGGGACAAACCAGGCAAACTACTGTCCTGGCTGATTCGACAAGATGCAGTCACTACACCCATGACGTCTATCAAGACCGCACACGGTGTCACTGTACATACACAACATGACATACATAATGCCTTTGTGGAACACTATTCCGAAATGTACTAGACCGATTTGCAAGCGACGGATCTTGGCGGACTACCGGTTGAATTTTATAAAGTTTACTCAAATATATTAATACCAGAATTGCAACGGGCGTACACGACAGCGCTGGATGACTCATCACTTACGCCTACGCAAAATGAGGCGCTGCTGATTTCCCTTCTCAAACCAGACAGAGACCCTGAACTCCTGGGCTCCTATCGTTCGTTGGCTCTGTTGAACACAGATTACAAGATATTCGCTTCCATCCTAGCTAAGAGACTAGCTCCATTTGTACAGACTCTAATCCACCATGACCAAAATGGATTTGTCCCAACTATAAGTACCTCTCTCAACATATGTAGACTGTTCAGAATCCAGACGTACGCATCAGAGCGCTGGCCGCATTCGGGCTGCCTGGTGCTGGATCTGGAAAAGGCCTTTGACTCATTGGAATAGCCCTATCTTGCAGCGGTTCTGCGCCAGTATGAGCTCGGAGACGGATACTTGCAACTGGTACAGCTGCTATACCAGCGCCCTACGGTGCGAGTTCGCACAGGTAGGCTCATTTCTGATGCAATCCGAGTTCGAAGAGGCACCAGACAGGGGTGCCCGCTATCCCCGCTGCTTTTTTCCCTTGCCAAGGAACCTCTGGCAGCTATGCTCTGAGAGAGCGGCATGGAATGGGGCATTCCTCTAGGCGATGGGCTCCACGCAGTGTCCCTATATGCGAACGATCTGCTGTTATATATCAAAGATCTACACGCTATACCTCCAGTTATATCTACACTGTTTCGCAAGTTTGAAGCAGTATCGGGGCTCAGAGTAAACTGGGCTAAATCAGGTGTCTACTCGTTCCTAAACGACGTGACGAAAGCTGACGTAATCATTAGTGGAACTGCACACGCTTGGTACCCAACTACATTCAGGTACTTAGGAGTTTACATATATAGGTCCCCAGCGGATATACTAGACGGTAACCTGGTGCGTGCCATCTCATCTGTTAAGGCACAGATACAGTTCTGGAAAACTCTCCCATTAAATGTCATGAATCGTATTACTTTAGTCAAAATGATAGTGTTACCAAGACTATTATATTATTTTGCGAACATACCCGTGTATGTTCCGGTACGTGTATTTCGGGAACTGGAAGGCTTGATTCGCGGACTAATCTGGAATACAGGGAGGCCCAGAATAGCGCTGCAGAAATTGTATGCGCCACCTGAGCGGGGAGGGCTAGCGGTTCCTTATTTGGAGCTCTATTACCTAGCTGCTCAGTTACAATGGGCCACAAAATGGCTGAGCGGTAGGAACCTGTCGGATACGGCGACCGAGTTGCTCCCGTGGACACAGTCCCAACTATATAATTTGTTTCATCCAATGGCAAAACCTCCCCGCCCGAAACCAATACACATTGAGCTGGCTCATACGTGTTTCCGGAGAAGCCTACAATTCACCAAAGATGTGATCCCTTATGCCCGATACTACCACTCATTGGGACGCCCAGAGGCGGAGGCGCGGTGACAGACGTGGAGTTGTCAGCTTGGCATGAGGCTGAAGTTGAAACAATGGGGGACCTGTATGTAGACGGTACTCTTATGCCCTTTGCAACCCTGGCAGCAGACAGTGGTATACCAGTGGGTCAGTTTCTCCTTCACGCGGTTATCATACGGGCGTTGACGCTGGCATGGGGAGATTTGACAGCTGAGCCACCAACACATCAACTGACGCAGTATCTGCATGTCATGAGGGAGGGGTCACTTGTGGTCCATTGGCTAGTGGAGGCCTTACTACCCATGTATTTACACCATCGCAAAATCTCTGAACACGCTGGGCTGAGGATAAGGGTAGACCTTGGACTGATAAAGATTGGGAACGTGTCTTAGCCAGCGCTACACATATACCACGCAACTCACGGTTTAAACTTATACAGACATATATATTACACAGAGCGTACCTTTCACCGGACAAAATAAACAAATATTTCAACATCGCCACTTCTGCCTGCCCGAGTTGTCGGCTTATAGACGCCGACTTCCTTCATATGGTGTGGTCCTGTCCCCTGCTATTGCCCTACTGGCGCACTGTGATTGAGACACTCACGAACTGCACTAGTACCCAAATACCTAACACGTGGGAGGTCTGTATTCTAGGATTTTATATACGTAATAAAGCCAATAGGGTGAGCTCTAGATTTCGTGATCTAGGCCTAATAACTGCGAAGCGGCTAATTACTCAAAGATGAAAACATAAGGATCCCCCGAGACACTCAGCTGGAAAAAATCCCTAGAGGTATGGGTGCAGGCAGAAAGCACCGTCCTCCATCGGGAGGAAAAGGCGGGACTGCGCAAATACCCCATATCACAATCCTGGGATGATATCCTCAAGACCCTCATGCAACCTCATGCTGCACCACACACACCTCCAGTGCAACAGGCAGGTGATATTACTTGACGGTCTAATAAATGAGGCCATTATGCTATATGCAGCGCTGTTATCTACCGCAATTGTCGGACCAAAACATGACCACGCAGGCCTTGGCGACATTTCGTAGGAACTTACTCAGTCATACGTAGTTCTGGCATCTACATGTTTATGATTACAATAGAAAATGCAATCCGCACTAGTTGCGCACACAACCTGACTGAATTCGGAAGGCTACTCATCTGATGACCATCAACTATTTCTGGTGCTTGATATATCTCTTCCCCCCCCCTATTTTCTTTTTCCTTTTTCTCCCTTTTTTTTCTCCCCCCTCTACTTTTAGTTGGAGTTCAAGTTTTTTCAAGTCATAAATAACAAAAAGTTGATATCTCGCACTATTTATTATTATGCACACATATCACACATGAGGAAATGCGACTTGAGTCACAGGAGGTGCTAGGAATGCAATGGTATCTCTCAGTCACCTGCTGTAACTGCACACAGGAAGCTACTGATTTTGTGATGCACACAAGGGCTACATATATTTATATGTCGATAGAGAGGACAGTATACGTAAGCAGTTAGAACCTATGATACTTTGTGCATGTATAACGCTAAGTGTGCTGCAGATGCAAACCTTTCTATACCACTTGGTGGAAACACCTGACTTTATGTACATAGGCCCAAGGCAGAATTTCTTTTACTGTAAGTTTAATATGAATACTAATGTGTTGCAACTGTATAAGAAAAGATAAAATGCAATAAAGATTTTCAAAAAATAAATAAAAATGATTGGATACTCCTAAAGGACAAGAAACGTAAGATATAGATATTTTTCTCATCAGAGTGGTGGGTACTTTCCTATTTAGAAGCCTATCAAAACAATCCAGCCATCATTTAAAATTGTTAAGTTTCTGAAAGAAACACGTTAGTTAGATTCCTCACCTTAGAATATCCCCAGGCGTCAGACTGGATCCGGAAGATTTTTCGTCAGCAATATCCCTTGCGCGTCGCTAGGCGTCGTCTGCGGCTCCGCGTCCGTTGTCGGCGTCGTGCGCCGGAATGACGTCGTCGGAGTACTTAGACGCCGCCCTCGCGCGCTGACGTCAGTTCTTCTTTTTTCCGCGCCAGTAAGCGCAGATCCGGGAGAGCTACCCCTTTTAGTCTTTTTTGACTAAGTTTTTTGATCCTTTTTGATCTTTTCTCGACTCCGGTGCCGGTAGGATGCCTGGTTTTAAAGCCTGTGCTGACTGCAACCGCTTGATGTCGGTTACGGATCATCACCGCCGGTGCCTTTACTGTTTGGGCCTCGACCACGACGCGGAGTCGTGTTCGGACTGCAAGGCCCTGACTTCGAAGGCTAGACGGGAGCGGTCCCGTAAGCTTCTCGAGCTTCGCCACTCGGCTCCGCGCCCCTCTCGATCCCGGTCCAGGAGGAGGTCCAAGGATCGGTCGCGGAGCCGCAGCCGACCTCATCATCGATCGTCTGGCTCCAAGTCTTCGGGTAAGTCGAAGCACTCCAAGAAGTCCAAGAGGCGACACCGCTCTTCGGACTCCCCTCGCCGGTCGCGCGACTTGGCCGAGGGTCAGGGTGGTTCCACCCCCGCGGCTCCAGCGGTGCCGCAGGCGCCGCGCAAGTCCCCATACCCGCCGGTCCCTGGGACTGACGCGACGCCGGCGGAAGTCAGTGCCTTCCTCTCGGCCATGAGGAACCTGGCTCCGCCGTCGGTGCCCGCTGGCGCGCCTTCGGGCCCGACAGGGCAACCTTGCATGCCGGCGGCTCCAGCCCCGGCGCCGTCGCCGGCTCCGGCCTCGACGCCGCAAGTGCCCGAGGGACCCGTCCCCGCCGACGCCGGTCGACCTCGTCACGCCTCCTCCGCCGGCGTTGACACCGGATCCACCTCCGACGCCGGCTCCGCTCAGCGTCGTGCCCCAGTTCAGCCCCGCTCCGGACCCGGCGCCGTTACGGCGTCGATGGACGCCGCGTACGGCGCCGTTGGAGACACATTATGTCTATCGTCCGGCTCCGATCCTTCCTCCTGTTTACCAGGAATCGGATGACGGGGGCGAATGGGAGGGGTCCGAGGACCCTATGGCCGTTCAGGCTCAGCTGTCACAGGACTGGGCAGATGAACTGGGGGAGGCCAGTGGTCTGGATACCTCCTCAGACACTGGATTCATCTCTCCTCCGACTGTGGCTTTGGAGGAGGGTGCAGCTTTCTCTGTGGTGCTGCGCAAGGCGGCCGCAGCCCTTGGGCTCGAGCTACCTGCCGTGGCTGTGAGAACTAACGTTCTCACTGAGGTGCTTCAGTCTGCAGCAAGCTCCACTGAGCCTCTGCTGCAATTCAATGAGGCCCTCATTGACGTTCTGCAGGGCACCTGGTCCAAGCCCTCCACAGTTCCTCCTGTGGACAGGAACGTCGCCAGGCGCCACCGCCCTGCTCCGGGCGACCCCAGTTTTCTGTCCCAACACCCTACCCCCGAGAGCCTGGTTATCCAGGCTTCTACCTCCCAATCCTCCTTCCCGACCGCTCCGCCGGACCGGGATTCCAAGAGACTGGAACAGTTTGGCAAAAAGCTGTTCTCCTCCCTTAGTTTGGGCCTGCGGTCCTTGAACACCGCCTGTCTGTTGGACCGTTATTCCCACTCTCTGTGGGATACGGTGGAGGACGTGCTGCCCCTGTGTCCGGAGGAGGTCCAGACACGACTTACCCAGGCTCTGGCCGGTGGGAGGGATGCAGCGCGACATGCTATCAGATGTGGGCTTGACACTACGGACTCGCTGGGTAGGGCGATTTCTACCATTGTGGCGCTTAGACGTCACGCCTGGCTGCGGTCCACGTACTTTTCGGGAGATGTCCAGAGTACTCTCATGGACATGCCCTTCGATAGCACTCGCCTTTTTCGTGAGAAAGCGGACAGTGCGCTGAATCGCTTTAAGGACTCCCGGGCTACGGCCAAGTCCTTGGGCCTCTCGGCCCCGCGGTCGCAAACTTCCGCCTTTCGCCCCTTTCGTGGCCAAGGAAGGGTTGCCTCCTCACGTCCGCCTAGCCACCAGCCGCAGAACCAACCTGCGCGCGGTCGCGGACGTGGTTTCCGCCAAGGCGGTTCTGGAGGACGACGCGGTCAGCCCACATCCACCCCGGCAGCATCCGCCTCAAAGGCTTCCTAGTCCGAGCTTTCAGGCCCATTCCACGCCAGTGGGCGGCAGAGTTCGCCATCACCTGCTCCACTGGCGGTCCATCACATCGGACAGGTGGGTGCTGCAAATCGTCCGAAGGGGCTACTCCCTCCCCTTCGAGACGACCCCTCCAGCCATGCCACCGCAGCACCACCGTATCTCGGGGGATCATTTGAATCTTCTCCACGAGGAAGTTTCGGCCCTCTTGGCCAAGGGGGCCGTCGAGCGCGTTCCGAGCCCAGAAGTAGGTCGTGGTTGTTATTCCCACTACTTTCTGGTTCCCAAGAAGGGCAAAGGGGGTCTACGCCCTATCTTGGACCTCCGGAACGTCAATGCCTTCCTCCGGAAGGAAAGGTTCAAGATGTTAACTTTGGCTCAGGTTCTAGCTGCCCTAGACCCGGGAGACTGGATGGTAGCGTTGGACTTGCAGGACGCATATTTCCACATCCCCGTCCTGCCGGCCCACCGGCGTTACCTGCGGTTCACGGTGGGTCAAGAGCACTTTCAGTTTACCGTGCTCCCCTTCGGCCTTACCAGTGCCCCTCGGGTGTTCACGAAAGTGATGGCGGTGGTCGCAGCTCATCTGTGCAGATCAGGGGTTCCAGTCTTCCCCTATCTCGACGACTGGTTGTTGAAGGCGGGCTCGCCCCAGGCAGTCGTCTCCCACCTCCAGACTACGGCGGATCTCCTGCATTTGCTGGGGTTTTCCATCAACGTGCCGAAGTCACACCTGAGTCCTTCTCAGAAGCTCCTCTTCATCGGAGCGGTTCTCGATTCGGCGCAGTTCCGGGTCTATCCGCCGGAACAGCGGGTCCGGGATATTCAGGCCCTGATTCCCATCTTTCGGCCTCTATCCTGGGTTTCGGTCAGGCTAGTGTTGCGGCTTCTGGGGCTGATGGCCTCCTGCATCCTACTAGTGCATCACGCCAGGCGGCGCATGCGGGCTCTGCAGTGGGACCTGAAGTTTCAGTGGGCCCAGCATCACGGCAACCTGTCCGACCATGTCTTGATCTCGGAGGGCACTGCACAGCAGTTGCAGTGGTGGCTCACGGACCGCGATTGGGTCACGGGCAAGAGCCTCTCCCTTCCCCAACCGGAGCATGTCGTAGTGACGGATGCGTCCCTCCTGGGATGGGGTGGCCATATGGGAGAGGCGGAGATCAGAGGCCTCTGGTCTCCGGCGGAGTCTCGCTTCCACATCAACCTGTTGGAGTTGAGAGCGATCCGACTTGCACTGAAAGCCTTCCTTCCCTCTGTCAGGGGAAGTGTCGTGCAGGTGTTCACGGACAACACCACCGCCATGGGGTATTGCAACAAACAGGGCGGGGTGGGGTCGTGGACCCTATGTCAGGAGGCTCTGCGCCTCTGGACGTGGCTGGAACACCAGGGCGTCACCCTAGTGGCTCAACATCTGGCGGGCTCTCTGAACGCCAGAGCAGACGAACTCAGCCGCCGGTGCATGATGGATCACGAATGGCGTCTGAACTCCGAAGTGGCGCAAGGTCTCTTTCAGCAGTGGGGAGAGCCTTGGTTAGATCTATTCGCCACCGAAGAGAACGCGCAATGTCAGCAGTTCTGCGCGTTGGAATTTCCAAGGCGGCACTCGCTCGGCGACGCTTTTCGTCAGGAGTGGAGTTGCGGTCTGTTGTACACCTTTCCGCCTATACCACTTCTGCCCAGAGTGCTGAAGAATATCAGGCACGACCGGGCCCAAGTCCTCTTGGTGGCTCCGGATTGGGCACGAAGGTACTGGTATCCCGAGCTACTCAGTATGTTGACCGATCCTCCGATACGTCTGCCCCTTCGGGAGGATCTTCTGTCGCAGCAGCAGGGGACGTCCTCCACCCGAACCTGTCCAGCCTCCACCTCCATGCGTGGAGATTGAGCGGCGGCAGTTGATGCCATTTGACTTGCCTCCTGAAGTCTGTGATATCATTCTGGCAGCCAGGCGTCCCTCCACAAAGACGGTATACGCCTGCCGGTGGAACAAATTTGTGGCATGGCGCACAGCAAAGGCTGTGGATCCCCTTTCCGCCCCTCTTTCTGAGGTCCTCCTCTTTCTTCTTTCTTTGGCCCGGCAGGGCTCTGCCCTGGGCACCTTGAAAGGTTATCTTGCTGCCATCTCTGCCTTCTTGCGGCTTCCTGATCAGCCTTCTCTTTTCAAGTCCCCTGTAGTTACACGCTTTCTAAAAGGCATTACTCACACGTTCCCTCCTGTCCCTTTTGTAATGCCTCAGTGGGACTTGAATCTTGTTCTCACATTTCTAATGTGCACTCCCTTTGAGCCTCTTCATAATTGTCCTCTTCGTCTGCTGACGCTTAAGACGGCTTTTCTGGTAGCCAGCACCTCGGCTAGACGGGTGAGTGAGCTCCAGGCTTTATCATCAAAGCCTCCTTTTCTCTCTGTTCATCCGGACAAGGTTGTCCTTCGGCCTCGTCCCTCCTTTCTTCCGAAAGTGGTGACCCCCTTTCATCTTGGGCAGTCTGTCACCTTGCCCACCTTCTTTCCGCCTCCGCATCCTTCCAAAGAGGAAGAGAGGCTCCACCGTCTGGACCCAAAACGTGCGCTCTCCTTTTATCTGGACCGCACAAAGCAGTTCCGGGTGGACGACCAACTTTTCGTTGGATACATGGGTGCTAAGAAGGGAAAAGCTGTGCACAAACGGACCATCTCTCGGTGGGTCGTTTTGTGCATCAAAATTTGTTATTCCTTGGCAAAAAAGGACCCTCCTGTTGGGCTGCGCGCCCATTCTACTCGGGCCACGGCGGCTACTACTGCTTTGGGACGGGGTGTCCCTTTGCAGGACATCTGTCAGGCGGCAACGTGGGCTTCGCTACACACGTTTGCCAGTCATTATTGCCTTGACAGCCAAGTCCGGAGGGATGGCTTCTTTGGCCGTTCTGTCCTCCAGGACTTTCTGGTGTGATCTTGGTTCGCAGACCCACCACCGGGGATGGTATTGCTTGGGTATCTATTCTAAGGTGAGGAATCTAACTAACGTGTTTCTTTCAGATGAACAAGTTACTTACCTTCTGTAACGATGTATCTGTAAGAAACATTAGTTAGTTAGATTCGTCACCGACCCACCCATCCTCCCCGTTCTGCGAACTGACATCTAGGGTTAAGGCTATTCCTTTCAGGGCCCTAGACTTTTTTGGCACCAGTGTCGGTATCTTGCATGGCTCTGCGTTCCTGGCGCGGAAGGCTATGTACAAGAACTGACGTCAGCGCGCGAGGGCGGCGTCTCAGTACTCCGACGACGTCATTCCGGCGCACGACGCCGACGACGGACGCGGAGCCGCAGACGACGCCTAGCGACACGCAAGGGGTATTGCTGACGCAAAATCTTCCGGATCCAGTCTGACGCCTGGGGATATTCTAAGGTGAGGAATCTAACTAACTAATGTTTCTTACAGATACATCGTTACCGAAGGTAAGTAACTTGTTCTTTTGGTAAAGTATTGTCATACCTGTAAATACGACAGAATGCAGAATTTGTATTGTGCTGTATTAAAAAATCTATCTGAGTTCAGCAGGTTGATACTGCATGCTTCCATCCCTGAGTTTGCACACTAGATTATTGCTTCTTTTTTCTCTTTCCGACCAATAAACCATGACAATCTCCAAGCGTACTCCCATGGTTTCTGGCTGATATGAAACGATTATTGACCTTCTTTACTTCTAACATATTGTCAGATCAAACACGATGACTTATACTGTGTGTATTGTCCCCTCAGTCTCACCAGACATCAGCTGTCATGCATTTCTTGGGTCCAGAATGCTTTTTAGCCCCAGACTTGGTGCCACTAATCTGGAGCTTCTCAGGAATCCTGGAGGACAGTCTGTGGTTTTAGACACTCCCGGCTGAGAAGGCTGCCCCTTCTGCTTCTTCATGATTGCAGACATTTTGTTCACCACCACAGCGATCTCCAAGCAGATGTGTCACCAATGTTTTTTTCTGAATCTGGAGAACATAGTTCCAAAATTTGCTCAACTAAGAGCAAATGAATCATGTCACCAAAATCCTCCACCTTCTTTCAGCTGATTGAACGTTTCCTGTTCTCGGTTGCATCCTACATGCACAACTAGAGTCTCTTGCACTTGCTTCATGTTCTCCCTAATCTCTACCACCTAATCCATCTTTCCTGTGGGTGATGTCTTTATTTGACATTTATTGTGTTACACTAAAATGTTCTCTGAGCTCAGACTCAGATCACACTCTAGCCATCAGTGTCAGGCATTTTCTCTGATGCTTGCTTGAAGGTACAAGAACAGCCAAATGCTGTCAAAGGAGAGAACGCTGTTGTTCCCCATACCAGGACACTTGGTACTCTATTTGTGATGGAAGTTGCCATCCTAAGCTTGCTATACACTCCAGGCAGGTGTGGATAACCAGTCAAGCCAAAGCTCAAAGAGGCTGGTGTATAATTCAGATCAGGTACAGGACAACACAATTTCATAATCTCAGTAAAGATGTAATGTCCAGCCAACGTTGCCATCTTTTGTAAAGACGAACCCCTTTAATAATATTTCAATATACATTTGTACAATACTAACAAAGTCAACTAGCAAAATATACACAAATCATAAAATCAGTAAAAGGAGAGTAATGACAACACCTTGGACTCTGAATACAAACACCAGAATACTAATAACAGAAACACAACACAACAGTTAATGTAAAATGTTTACACATTTTGCATTCACAATCCCGACCCATTTGCAGATTCCATTCTGAAAAATGGAGGGTGCTGTCACAGCCCATCCAAAACATGTTTCCTTGGTAATAAGTTAGATAACTAAGGCAAACTCAATGGCATTCGAAACCGTAGTAAAGAGTAACTTTGTAAAGGAAAATGAAATGCCTCAGAGATCGCTAAAGTGGAAAAAAATTATATTTGCCTTAATAAAATGGGCAGCTCACAACTACACTTTCCCAACACTCAACAGTGAAGTCAGTGCGGGTGTTTTTTGAAGTAGGTGTACATCAAGCTGGACAGGAGCTTCTGGCTATATGCCTAAGCTTTGAAGGTAGCCCACTGCCCATCAGAGCTAGTTTATTATTGCGGTTTGTAAATCCAACGATCAAGGTCTGATTTAGTTCCAGTTCTCTGAGGTTCACTTGGGGAATGCGTACCGTGCCTTCTTCCAAGAATTCTCTGTAGTGGTTACAGCTCTATGTGTTATGTATGCATTTTGATTGTACTGAATGGTTAAAAGAATGGCTCTATAGCATCTGTTACAAATATTGTACTTGGCCGCAGAGAATTTTGTGATTGTACTGTGACTCACTGCATGTTGTATTGCTATACATCGTCATGTAATATGTTAAAACTACAAATAAAAAAAATAAAAAATAAAAAAAAAATTCTCTGTAGTGGTCACTACCTATGTGCAGGAGGCTATGATGATTCAAATGAACACAATAGGAAGCGGTGAGGTACTGGCTGTGGTTGTTATTTCTCTGTGGTAAGAACCCATCATCCGTCTTGCAGACTCCATTCATACAAATATAAAAGTATTTTGCAATCAGTAGGACAACCTTTTGGACAAGTGCACCCTCAGTGATTGTGCACTATCTCTGGCGCACATACTTTCCATTGTTGTTAATCATGGAAGATCAAAGCAAATAATGTTTTGAAAACATTTCCACTCATTTAAGGAAATAAACATAAAGGAACCCTAATCTGTCCAAGGCTACTGACATTTATTTAGAAAGGGAGGTCAGTAAGTATCACCTTGCACCCCAAGACCAACAATCCGGCCACCAGCCAGGACTAGTATCAAGGGGTCGGGGAGGACTAGCCTCTCTAGACTACAGGGTGGAGAGACTGCTGAAATGTCATCCCATCCCATCCTACAGTGCACCAAAGGGTGTCCCTGCAGAGCACCAGACCTACACCCTTAGTGGTCCGTCAGGGTCAGGTTCCCCACAAACTGTTGCCCAAAAGCAACAAAGCTACATAGGAATAACAATGGTTCCTGTGGAATAATATACTATGAGGTTATGATACATAAGCACAATCGCGATATAGAGGGTTAGATAATGGCAGAGCGCGAAGGAACCACTAACACACTGATTACAGTGTAGTATATTTTATGGATTTTTTAAACAATAAATTTAGGAGTAAACATTATACATCAAACCAACATTTGTGCATAGTGTCCCAAGTGACAAAGGGAACCTAAACCTAAGTGACAATGTGAATATTAAATACAAGGTTTCCACAGTTTGTTCAAGTCGACCATTATCATAATAATTCCAGGTGAACAGCAGCTATATGTGATATGTGCTGGGGAAATGGTTCGCTTCTTCTGTATACCGACGGCGTTTCGACCCTCAAAACAATGTGGGGTCTCTTCAGGACTATTGATGAAGGGGCATCTAAATGGAATTGCAATAAAAAGAGAGCATAAGGCCCATATACCGGCACAAATGCGAAAAATAGGAAAAATAAATAGAATAAGGCCGTTGGACAAAAGGTACCTGAATATATGGTTGCGCAGCCTTGTGAAAATGATGTGCCACACGTGAAGAAAAGAGGAAAAAGGTTTACTCACATGAAGACCCGTCTGGGTACTGTGATTGTGAGAAAAGAAGTAAAGAAGAATGTTGCAATTACTGATAGTTGGACAATGCGCTATGTATAATCAATTACAAGTTTCACTGAGGTTCTTACCTCAATGTGAAGACAGGCTGTCAATCCAATGGGGTATGTAGGTGGGACAGAGGGGCTCAATTAATTATATGCCACAGCCGTAGCGTTGTAGAATCCCTTTGTGGATTAACAGTGATAATGCACTGAGAGTATTTCTGAAAACTAAAATAATGAAGGGGTCAGATTACTGAATTAAGGGCTGAGCGCAAGGGCTAAGCGGCCTGGATGTGCCAATTCTTGCCTCGGTAGAAGAATGGAAAAGCGGGACAGCGCTCCGTGTGTAGATTCAGAAAAAGCCGCGTCAGACAGCTTGTTCAGGTACAATGGCAGAGATCCTCATCCAGAGAGGATTGTTATATACAGGGTTTCCCGCTCTTTTTGCCAAGGTAAACCGGCAGACCTCACTAGGGAATACCGCTGCACCAAGCAATCCGGTGCTCCGTTTCCGTGATCGGTAAAGAGTGAAAAAAGACCTCAGTGGGAGGTGAAGAGATAGAATGTGTGGCACAAAGGTGGGGCTGTTGCGCTAATGACAGTGGGGAATTCTCTGTTAAGGCACAATACCGGTGATGGGTACTAAATAGGGAAGAGTAGGTAAAATGACATATATACTTTGTATATTTACAAAATTCTGAATTACGCCGGTGTTTATAATATGCAAACACGCATTCTGGGCACTTTATTCAGTGTGGACATTGTATGTGAGAAGACATTTCACAATTATAATTCTTAGTTAGTGAACACATATAGCATAAGAGTGATTCTAATATATAGAGTTCAAGTGTTACAGCAAATATCAAGTAAATAAAGCTGTTGGAGCAAGCATAGTCGGATGTCAGACAAAGCATCAGAACTTTAGCAATAAATGGAAATATTGTATAGATGTTAGCGCTGCGGGCAATGGGAGACTTAAATACTTACATCAACCCAGTAAACCTCAGCATACCATTTTGGATCTGTTCACAAAACCTAAAAACTGAAGTGATCTGTTGGTTTGCAGAACTGATTTCTCCAAGTTCACAATGGACTCTATACTCCCCAACAATTCTCGCAGCTAAGCCTTTAAAGCTTGAAATGTTGATGCTACAGTTAAGATGTTGTCCAGATAAACATTTGGGTGCACATCATTTTGCACTAAATTCTACTGGACAAAGCACACTTGTAAAACTGCAAGGTGCTAAGGATAAACTAAGGGGAAGAAATGTAAATTGATCTCTTCCTGGCCATTTTAACTGTCCAAAATTGTGAAACTCCCCTTGCATTATAACACTAAAGCATGCATCTTTGAGATCAAACTTAAACAGCCACTCCCCTTCCTATATTTTACACCAAAGCAGATGGATTCCCTTCTTCCTGTGAGTAACATTTTTGTTCAGAATGTGTACATTTAAGACTGGTGTTCAGCCTTTTTTTTCTACTAAAACTGTAGATAACCCCCCACCTTCCTCCACTATGTTGAAAGTCACTCCCTTCTCTATAATTAAACTTGTAAAAGGTCTTTTGTAATCTCTGATCTTTATGATTTGCAGTAACAGTATAGATTCCATTCCCCAGTTCATTATGAAGTTTGCTGGTTTTCCTCCCACCTTTTTGAGCAAAAAGCAAATCTTCCCCATACTCACCAAGGGGGTAGAACTACTAATAGAACTCATCTCCTACGGCTTCTACCTCAGAACCCTTTCTGCTTCAGAAAATATCTCTTCTGAAGTTCATCCTACCTTTCTGGAAATACTGGGGCCTCTGAAACACTCAGCTAGGAAAGGGGCCCATTTCTAGCCCACCTAGAAACGCCTGCGTCTCTTAAAACGGAATACCTAGAATGTGAGCTTTGCTGAAGTGATGAAAGTTTGAACACATTTTATCACTTTCTTAACCAGTTAGTCACCAGACTCCTTAGTTGCCAAATTACCTAACTTGGAGTTCATTTTCATTTAAATATTTTTCTTCCTCTCAGCCAACAACTCTGAAGTCCCATTTTCTTAAAAGCAAAGTCTTTGCAGTTAACCTCTTATAATGATAACATGTAGGGTACCACTCTTGATCTGAGTCTCCTCTGACATGTTGAAAATAGTCAGTGATCAAAACACATCCAGCAACTTGTGTTGACATTGCTTCAAGGATCTTAAAAACTCGGGATCTTTTCCTTATCAAAGTACAAGACTAATTAGGCCTGCTTCTAAATCCAGAGTCAGGAAAGCCTCACCTAGTGAAAGCGGTTTGGGGATCTCATCCCTCTTGACTTTTCTTGTGTTTCTGTCAATAGGGTTCTAGATCCTCTTTTTAATGTACTTGCCCACATGCTCTAGTGACCACTGATCATCAGAGGCTAAATTATTTTAAAGCAAAACATAACTTCATATTGTGGATCGTTAATGAGCCCTTAACTGGACGGCGCTGGATCGGAGTCATCCAATAAATCTGTTTAATGACTGCCATCAAAAATATCTTTGAATACATTTTCATTGATACCTGGTAGTTATCTTGAAAACAATCCGACAGTAGCCTGAATTCAACAACTTAAACTACAGGGAACAATGCGGGTGTCTTTTGTGCAGCCTTTCTTAAGTGTGCCACAAAGGACGTCAAGTATTTGCAACGGATGAGAGTCATCTCCACTGTCCAGGATGATGTTCCCTTCCATGACTTATTTGGGTGCGTTTACTAGTCTGTTTAAGATCTGGCTCAGCCAAGATTATGTGTTGTGAATTAATGCAAAGAGAGTAAGTAGGCTTTGTATAAGGCCTATTCAGCCATTGCTTGCTTTAACTGGCCTGCTTTAACTGGCCGTTATGTTTTGAGACAGCCCATGGTATGTTTGCAAATTAGTGCATTTTAAAGTGGTAATGACCAAAGTAGTTTGTCTTTGAGATTGCATTGTCAATACCACCGCATATGCCCCTTAAACTTTAACAAGTGGCAAACACTGCTCTCATATTCCCATATCCCGCATGTGATTCCAGCGTAAGGAAATGATTTAAATAGGTGTGTGCTTTCTCTAAGGACAACTTGCATTGGGTTGTGAGTAAATTCCACTCATGATGTTGACACTTTACAATCTTACATATGAAGATTCATCTTGGAGTACACTCTGGCTTCAGTGGATTTTCATGGAAATCTACTCGTCCAAGATGACCGTTGTGTCATGATGATGATGTACAGCTAGAGGGAGCCACTAGGGTTTACACAGCCTGGGGCACTGTGCATGTTTTAGAGCTCTTTGGCATACGCACAATCCTCTGTATAGTAGCTGCATTCTCATATTTTTTTACACAGTACCTTAATCCTCTGTACAGTAGCTGCATTCCCATAATTCTTTGTGTAGTGTGTCTCTCCATAATCCTCATTCATATTTTGTTCTGCAAGGAATAGAATAGACTACATTTTTAATGTTAAAAACTGTTTTGCACTTTCAAAACAAAGCACACGTGACCACAGTTGTGAACGTGCAGAATGCTGTACACTGTGCCTCTTTATGGTCTGACTTGACAGAACAGCTGTTGGCAGACAACTATGTGATCATCACTAGAGAGGGACTTTGGCTCCACCCACATTTTGTGAGCCAGTACATGTTTTGATTGGGCAGAAGTTGTGTGCTTCCACAAAAAAGTGCTTGCCTGCCACACAGCTATGTTCATTTTGTTTATTCATCCAGTTGTCTGAGCTTGAACTTTCAGGGGCACACACATGACATTGTAATTCTTTTCAAGTTGTCTTAGATAACTACACAATTTCCGGTGTTTTTCTCTGGCAGCAGCACAGATGAGAGGGGCAGTCATTGAACTACATGGATGTTTAGGTCTAGCTTGACAGTGTGAATGTCACCTGACCCTTTAACGTACACCAATATTGTCTACAGTTCTTTGCTTCCACACAAATACATATCCCGTCCCATGCTATTTACCTATAATGCCTCCCAATACCAGGCAACATTCATTTAAAGCCAGACCTATTGGCATTGCCAGTGCTTGTTTTTCTCTGTCATCACATTTGCGAATACCTAATAAAACTTCTGTTCAGGACGTGTGCTGTCAAAAACCTCTCGTATATGGTTTAATAGATTATAATGTTGTGCATCTATATTACAACATGTTGTCCTATGTAGAGGCACATGACAGATGACTTGCCTTTTGGTTCGCTAGTGGCATTGTTATCAGGGGGCCGAGGAGGGATGGTTCATTAATGTTTCTAAGCTTGTGGTTAGAAACTATCACTTTTAATGCATTCAGATCAAAGCAGTGATATAGTGAAATCTGTCCATAGATTAAAGAAACGCACTTTCTTGAATTTCAAAGAGCTTTGGTTATATTACTACATGAGGTTTGTTGCAAGTTGTACGCGCTAAATACTTTGATGGCTCGTGCTCCAGCTCTGAGGACCAAGCTAGAACCATGGCTCTGCGCTCCTTATTAATTTGATGCCTTGCCCACCTTTTCCAGAGGAGATTTGGTTTACTGTGTTACCATACATATCTCCTTATTCAGTCTTTCCCAGGGACTCTAGGTGGGGGAGGTGCTCCAGCATCCCAGATAACTTCGTAAGAGGTTAAATGGAGAGTAAGGAAATAAATAACCAATTGAAGTGTTTTTTTTCCTTCCAGTAGCATTTGCTGTGTTTTCAAAGACAGACCATTAAATATCAGGCAACATCTTCAGGCAAACTGCTACTGATTACCATGGTGATCTGTATTTTTGTTGCTGTTCTTTTACTTCTAAGTGAGGGAATTTTGTAGCTGTGAACTACTGAAACTGGAACAATGAAAACTACTACAGCATGACAAAGATTTTCTATCAAATATGTAAATAAGACACTAATTTAATCTACAAACTAAACTTTACAGACATTTCCTATTATCCCAGCAACTGCTCAACATTGACTCCTTATATTTAAGCATGATGGGCTCCAGTTGGGCCAAAACAAACCAAGGCACATTGTGCCGAGTCAGAAAACAGTAGGGAAAGTCTCAATATCCCCAGTAGTACACCTGGAAAGGTGTGCCAGGCTAACTGCTGGGAAGGCCGGGTGACGTTTGCCTGCAGGCTCATATTCCCTCTGTGGGAATTCCTCCATAGATGAAAAGTCCACCCAGGAGAACAGGATCCCCTGTAGAAATGCACATTTTTTTCAGTGGGGAAATATTTCCCCCCATGTGCATGTCCTTTTGCTACATGCCCAGCAAATCTGGGAATGATCTGTTCCGCTTCCCAGCCTAGAAGACTCCAACCCTGTGCTGCAATAAATCTCCCACCATTTCCAGAGTGGGTAAGGTCTGTAGTTTGAGAATGCCCACAAATGTATGTTTGTGTGCGTTCCCAAACTTCCACGGCAAACCACACCTAGGAACTCCCATCCCTTGATTGGGATGTCCGACACTAGAGATCTTCCCAAAGTGACATCGATCTCCGCCCTCATAAATGTGTTTACGTTTGCCAGGAATTCCGTCGTTAATTCCTGGCAGGCATAAAAAAAAGTATATTTGGTTGTAAACTTAAGTTTACGATACAATTTACCTTTGATTTATTTCTGTGATACATACAAGCTTAAATGTTGCTTTAATTGTGTTCTGTTTTCATTTAGGATTGACACAATTACAACCGAAAAACAGATTTTTGACCTAACTGGCAAGTTCAATGCATTAATGACCTACAATTCTTTTTCATTTTTGAGATCAATATTCACGCTTACATGAAGTGCCACTCAATTCAATACCAACACATTTCACTGTTGGTCCGGTTTTCATGCATTAGAAGTTGAACAATAAAACCACTTGGAATGTGTTCACAGTGACTAGGTGAAAGTGCCTCACAGCATTCAAAAAGTATCTTACATAAACCCTTGCGGATCAGGTGTAAAAAGAAATGACTGGAAATATGGTGGGCTGCTGACATACTTGACAACAATAGGCAAGAGACATGTAATTGGCTGAACCAACATACTCTGCTTGAATGGGACCTGCTTCTGACGCATTACATGGATGAGTCGCCTAATATTCCGAGAAGAACAGATCTTTCGTACGGTATTGGGGATAATTATCCTAAGGCAGCGCAGCTCTACGGGACATTATATTTAAAGAGTGGACTGTACTTCTGAGAGCAGTGTTTATCTAGCACAATAGGCCTTTTTTTCCCAACACAGGGTGATCTTGGTGACGGTTACCTGTTTCGGATGCAATATTTCTGCTGTGGCACAGTGTTTCAGAATGAGACATCTTCTAAAATTACACAAACTGGACACAAAATATTTCTAATGGAAATATAAACGTTTTGGGAGCTCTAGAAGACTAATGCGTTTGGGCATTGTTGGAAATTGTAAACTATTAACTGACTTCTTCATGTCACTATCAAAGCTGATGTTTTTTCCAGATTTGGAAAATTTGGTGAACGCAATAGAACGTACATGAACATAATTATATAATGTAATTTTCCCATAGCCTCTGTGGCATGGCAAGGGATCCTCACGCTTCCTTTTTGCTTCTCTTCCTTGCTTCGAACACCGAGAAATGGAAAGTTTTGAAAGAGACAAAAAAAGGAAACTTCTGTGCCATTCCTTGAATTCCATACCCTTTCCTATGAGCCAAAATCAATGAATTTTCTGAATGTGCCAAACTGGAGAGGCGCTTTTATAAAGTGGGGCACTGCCTCCTGAGATCACTGAAATCTTTTCACAAACCTACATTAACCCATTGCAGATAGATTTTGGGATACAACTTGTTCACTTGAGGTGGGAGACTCTTAGCACAGTGTCCATTCATGTTGAAACACCATGGCTCCCTAACTTTCTCTTTAAAACAGGCCATTATCAAAAATAGATTATGGTCTCGCTCTTCCTCGGTCACACCTGAGTTGCCAGTACATTAGTTGTTTATACTAACTTTGTAGCGCCAAGAGAGATTTTTGATTAAGAAGGGCTTTGCCAAATCACACACCATTTAGCTATATATTTGTGAACATGTGGTCCAAAAGGCACCCTCCTTCCCCCTACACCTAAATGTGTTTGGCTCCTTTGATGTGGTCGCTTGTTAAGTAGCAGTTGGATTGTTCACATCCCAATGCATTCAGTCAGGTGACGTTGTTTGAGAGCACATCCATTCTGAAGATCGTTGCAGCACCATTGCTGTGTCCCATCTTTTCAGATCTCTCTGTTCAATCCCTATGTGTCACCTACTCTATGCCTGTCTTGTTGCTCTAATACCTTTTGGAGGGCATAGAAAGAGAGCAACCAACGCCAACTGTCTATGGGTCTGTTGTGTAGTCAGTAGTTGTGCTGTGACTGAGTTCTGAGGTCAGAAGACTAACTTTCTCGCACCCTGGTATTTTATTTCTACAAGAATCCTATAAAAATCCACAAATCACATACATCCCTATTCTTTCTCACTTTCTGCAGACTTCCGGATTGTGGAAAAGAGGGTTTTTCTCCAGAATGTTTATTTTGGCTTCCGGAGGAGCAACAGTGCTCTACATACGATGGAGAATTATGGGCACAGGACCGCCATCTTTCACTGACGTGGACAACCCAGCATCCTTTGCTGACAGCATATTAGTCAGAGTACGTTCAAAGTTATCATTTGTAATTCTTTGCGAAGCATGCATATTTTGTGAAATGCTGGACACTATGTTCTTTGGCAAATGATTCAAGTATTCTGTGGCTAAGTTCCTACCCCACCTGTGCTGTATTGTGCTACAAATAGAGTAACAAATTCATGTTATTTTCTAGAAATGCAGCCTTTTTCATTTTGTGCAGTTTTCTGATTGTGGGCACTGTTTTAAAAAAAAGTGGCAAGGTTTGACAAATTGTTCCAATATATTTCTTTGATTTTGTTTTAATAAGTTATTTGTGCTTCTGATAAACTTTACCGTACCACTCATTCTGGGCCACACATCTGATAGACCGAAATATTTTTAGTTAACTCATACAACGCTGACAATGGCAGTTTGAGTATAATGTGTATCAGAGGAAAAAAAACATGCAAGTTATTCGTAGCATAAATGTTTGAATGCTTGAGTTGGGCAGATGATCAGCGAGTTGTGCATTGTCCTCATTGAGTAAAACCAAACAAATCCATTATTTATCAAGCTTCTCACCTACTCGTATTGAACGAATGGTGGTACGGCAATCGTGAGGATCTGGCATATGCGGTGGAGAGGCGCCTCATGGGGGACCATTCTCTACATGCGGTATTGTACTCTGCACCACTGCGGGGGCCATTGCTCCCGGCAACAAAGGTGGTGTTCCGGATTTGGAGGCAGGCACTGCGCAGAATGGGGTGGTGGAATAAGCTGACGCAGGAGTCCCCCCTTTGGGATAATGGGCGCTTGCCGCAATTAGCCACCTTGCAAGGTTTCAGAGGGTGGGATCTCATAGGGATCTCGGTCTTGGGAGATGTTACGAAGGGTTCGACATTGAAATCGTTCCGGGACCTTCAGATGGAGTTCCACATGCCGCAGTCCCAATTCTTTAAATACCTTCAGTTTCGGCACGCCCTATCACTCAGCCTGGTGGGGTTAGAATCAGTGCCTGAGTTTAGCCCCTTGGAGGCAAAGGTCTTTATGGGGGATATACAAGACCATAAGATATCTAGGATATATCGAACCCTGGTTATCCACTGCTCCTCCACACTGCAGAAACTCCGGGAGGATTGGGAGGGTGACCTGGGACCCTTGGAGGAGGAGGACTGGGTGGGGGCCCTAGCTGCCCCGCGTGGGGCGGCCATTGCGGTGCGTCTACGCCTGGTCCAGTTTAAATATTTGCATAGGGTCTATTACAAGCGAACACGGTTGTGGAGGGCGGGGCAGGTTGCATCCTCGCAGTCTCTCAGATGCCACAGGGAGGAGGGTGCGCTGATGCATACTGTTTGGCAATGTCTGTCTCTGGATCGGTTTTGGAGGGGGGTTTTTACTTGCCTGTCGGAGGTTTTGGGCTGGGATCTTCCCCGCTCGCCGAAACTGGCACTATTACATGTCCTGGAGGGGATAGGAGGCAATATCTATAAACGTCACTTGTTATTGTTAGGTCTCACGTTGGCAAAGAGGGATATAGCAAGGGCATGGAAGGCTCCAAGGGCCCCTGCAGTGACTACATGGAAGAACGGTCTGGACTTTTGTATGGGCCTTGAGAAACCGATCTTCCTAGCTAGAGGATGCCCCCTAAAACATTTTAAAATATGGAAACGGTGGGCAGACTACCGGGGATTGCTCCTAGACCCGGTTTCTGTAGAATGTTATTAGTGATTATAAAATCTGGGCTGCTTGGCCGGAACTCTGGAAGTGGGGTGGGACCCAGGTGGGCAATTTGACTTTCAATATCTATGCGGATCCAGTTGGGGTGGATGGGTAGTGCACTTGGGAGGTGGTGGGGGCGTTAGATCTATGTTGTATTTCCTTTAAGGTCTTATTGGGTATAGTAGTGGAAAAATGTCAAAGTCAATTCTATGTCATAATAGTGCAGATGTCGCTGGGTTACAGGGCTCTGCTGTACATGTGCCGCTTGACCAATAACATTTGTTTAAAAAAATAAAATAATCCATTATTAATTGTTTTCAATGCTGACTGTTTAGACAGAGCTCCCTCCCCAGTGCTTGTATGAAAGTTTAGTTCTTGTATTTTTTGGAAGTCCTGCAATGCTTTTCTCTTGAGCTTCAACTGATCATTGATGTTTGAGAGGCAGATATGTTTGCTATTTTCCCATCATAATACATAGAGGGACAAATAGCATTGGTAAAGTTGATGGGTCGCTGCGAGTGCCAACCTATTGCCAATCCTACTGGAGCTCTCTTTGTCCTCTGTAAGAACGCTACAGAACGAGTGATCTTTTCTTAAAAGTATGAGTGAACTACCTCCCTACACTCGAGGAAGAAAAAGGAGACGCAAGAGTCAAAAACGAGCAGCGCCGATAAGCCTCACTCGGATACAAACACTTTGCATAATGTCCCCAGACCAGCAGTAAAACTTATCTGGATGTGTCTTCACCTCACAGGCCCCAGGTTGTAAGATTAAAAAGACCCCAGGAGGCCGGCCTGAAGGTTGTAGGCCCATCTTTGTATATTTTTTGAATTTTGTAATAAACGGTTTAAAAAAAAAAAAAAAAAGACCCCAGGAGTAAATAATTAGGATGCCCACTGTACTGAGGATGCAGGTAACGTTCTTAGAAGTCAAGAGACATATATCTTGTAATGTACTTTAGGTTATGAAGCACTGAGGAGTCTGTCCTTTGATTTGAGAGGTGCAACGCCTTAAATAGCATCCTGAGACATCACGCATACACCTACTGTTGGTCCTTTATGAGGAAGGGAAGGATATATGCTGTAAGGTCTCATCCTATTAACATAGAAGCATGAAGGTAATGACTTTTTTTGTTCCCCCGTTTTCATAAGTGCCCCATATCAAATTTCCCAACCCTGAGGAAGACCTTTGAATGAATGTGGTCCCTAGGAAGGTTGAAACTCATCAGCCTCAATAAGTGAGCGAGAGGTTGATAAATCTAAAGACAAGATGAGGCTGCCAATTAGTCCCCCCCCCCCAGGGGCCACTGCAATTTTCTTAATTAATGTTATAGGAGATTTGAAGAATTGATATTAAGGACTTTTGTCTGGTGGACACTTGTTTATGTTTTTCCAAGTATTGTTATAATGATGCTCTTATCAGACACTTTTGAATGTAAATGTCTTTGTGATACTATGATATGAATTTAATTTTCTTAACATTTAAGTATTTTGTATTGTTGGTAGAAAAAGTTTTTTTTTTTGTGGCTCGTCTGCACCATTAGTCATTTTTGAAATGTTACAATAATGGGATCTCATGCACTATATATGATTTCTCATTGCTTCATTAGACTACTCAAAAATAGAGAACTTAAATCTGCAATGGCTAGAATGGGGTGTGAATTTGGAAGTTCATTGTAAGTAATTAGATGCAGATACCCAGAGTAAATATGCGGTACATGGTTATCGGGGGTATTTTGTGATTGATATTTGCATTGGGATCCCAGCCCTCTATTCCTGAACTGGATCCAACCCTGTTTTGTATTTCTACCTGGAGTCTGAGAGCAGCAGTGAGCAGTTGCTTGGCAATCTAATGTACGGCATGCACCGTGTAAAGCCCGAACCATAGTGCCATAGAACAATGCAGTATTTAAAGATCTGATCGCACATGATTTCAAGCTCTGTGTGGCATTGTATTTTGTGACCAACAACCCTGCACACCCACTGTGCATTTGCTCCTTTCAAGTCCCTCTTCTGTGAGGTTTAAACAGTAGGAATCAGTACTAGTGCGCATCCTGAAACTGTGGAAATAAGACCTGCAGGGGTCGGGTGCCTTTTGGCATGCACAGAAACGGCTACAGATAGCACTGAAAAGAAGATGACTACTAGGGAGACCTTGGTGTTGTTGGAAGTTCATTAGTCAAACCTTTTGCTTATTGTCAAAGGAAGTTGTTTGCTCTGTTCATTGCACCTCCTTGCAGCACAGCTCTTTCTCAAAGCTGAGCTGAGCGTAACTCTTAAGCAATTCTCTTGCTGACCGCAGTTCTTTGGTGAAGTGTGAATTGATGGCAAGACCAGTCGCGGCCAACACAATAAAGAGGTGGTAGGGCGGGTGACGGGAGCGTGGGAGGGAGTTCCTGCGAGGGAGGGGGTTATAATAAACTATTACTTTTAAATAAAAACTTACCTGAAGCTGCCTCCCGCGCCGTGCTCTGTCTAGTCGTTTCGAGTTCCAGCAAGCAGCGGGGCCACGTCATGGACTCGCTGCAATCCCTGCGCTGCTCTCACTTGAGGAAAGATGCCCTGCTCAGACCAGGGAGTGTGTGAACTGTGCAGCTGGGCTGGAGAAAACCTAAGTGTGCATTTGTGTTTTGGTTGGCCTGAGACAACCAGTCAAAATACATATGCGCACTTAGGGAGTGGAGTGCATGTCGCACTCCTCCTCCCAACTCTTTCACACAGTAGAGGTAAGAAAATAGGACTAGCTAATTTATTAATCTTGTTGAGAAGGTTTCTGTCTCACTCATCTGGACACTTTGTGTGTGCTTCTGACCATAGAATGCTAGCCAGACAGAGCAAGGACAGGCGTATTCGCTGTAGGTTATTCCACCAGCACAATAGGTGTGGTCACTTAAATATACTATGAATGCAAACAAGCTGGTGGCCCCAGCGGTAAAATTCAGGTCGGTGAGAAGGCATGGTACAGACCCAGGCTTGCCCTTCACTCAGCTTTCACTCTCCTTCCAGAATCCAGATCCAAATTATTAGTTACCATATTTCAGATAGATGAGTTCATTATGTGGAGGGAAGGCGAGGGCAGTGAAAATATTCCAACTCTAAATCTGGTTCCAGTTGTTTGCTGTCCAAGGCTCACTGGTCCATTGTTGCTGAGATGGCTTCTGTGCGGGATTCACCAGAAGAGCTGGTGCCTGAGAATGTCTTTATTCAATATTTCTTTAATGAGACAACTTGCTGGTGTCCACCAAAGCAGTTTCATTTATCAGTGAAGCTATTGCAACTCTCTAAGGTACAATGTATTCATGTGAATAGTTTTCATGTGTGCTAGTACGTCAGTTAAAAGCTTAGCCTTCTCAATCTGTGTAGGTGTACTGCCTCTACTATTGTTTCTCTGATTATTCGGTAGAGGAATAGGTCTGGTAAGGCAAAGGCTGATTGATACACAGCCCTATCACCATTCTTAAGCTGAAGTATTCTGTAGTCAGGCAGAGCACAACCATTTCTTAAAGGGATATTAGGTCCTTTCACTCAAAGCAACTGTGAACTCCGAAGATCCTGCCCTTTGCGAGGAACTCTTAGCTCTTGCTGAAAGTAGTCAGAGACACTTTTGGTATGGGACCTAACCTTCTCTGCTTAGACCCTACACTTACAAAACGCTAACATTTAAATTTGGATTATTGTTTTGTGACCATCAGAATGAAAAGAAAAGTTATGTGTTTTAGATAAGGTTAGCCGATATTAACACACGCTTCTTGCATGAAGCCCTAGGAAATATTTTCCCTAAAGGTCATGGTCAATTTGCAGGGACCATTAAGATGTACTTTGCACTTTGGGTGCCTTTCTGATTATTAATTCACTGGAAACAGGCATTGTCCACGTTTCCTATCAAATACCCCATTCTGATTCTCTGTCTGCACTGATGGACCTTTTGATTGAAGGCAAAGCGTCAAGTGTTGTACATAGCCTTCAGAGGATATTTACAAAATTAAGAATTCTAGGCCCATATGTAGGAAGCCATTTAGCATTTCTCAACAGACCGAATCACTAATCCGGTCCGTTTAGAAATGCCAAATAGCCTTTCCATATGTACAAAGCTAAAAACAAGGTCGCAAAATCGATTTCTACCCAATATAAATCGTATTTTGCGATTCCCATAATAGGAAATCGCAAACAGTGATTTCCTAGATGCAATATCCTGAGAGCATGTACATAGCATTTCTTAAATGCTAAGTGTGCATTTAGAAAATGCTGTTTCCATCGAATCCAATCTGATGATAACCCTTTGCAAATTTTAAAAAGCACACACAATGCTGCTTTTACAGTGCCATATAGAGTGCCCAATCGCCCCGAGGGCATTGGAATGCTTTATGCAAGCACCACTTTCTTTAACATTACATATTAGGGGGGTGGGGCTAAAGCCCATAGGTAGGAAGGGTTTTGCGTTACCGAATTTGCTATTTCCTGATATGAATGCGCACATTTGGAAATGCAAAACCATTTGTACCTATAAGTTAGAATGGTTGCGCATTTCCTAATTTGCAATTTCCCTTAGAAAATCACAAATTTGCGATTTCCTGATAGTGATTGCAACTCCATACAAAAAGATGTTAGGAAAGCGCAAATTTCGTGCATTCCAATTTGCATTTCCTAAATAGCTATTTCTTAGGATTGGCTGTTTAGGAAATGCAAACTGTGAGTTTCATATGTATGGGCCCTATTTTCCTTTAATTAAGGAATAATTTGAAAATGATCCATCTACCAAGGACCTTAATTTTTATTTCAGCAGCATTTATGATAGGTCCATTTGCTTCAGATCAATGTAATAAGGTATGTATTTCTAATTCTCTAGCACAATCATTTGTCTATAATAAAATGTGCTGTAAGTTTCCCAAAATGCAATGTTAATTACTGTGGTTACCAAGAATGCTGTGTGCCCTCTGGTGAGGCTGTGAGGGCTGGTATGCTTCCTGTCATGTCCAACAAGGAGATGTCCGCACTGTGCAAGACTGGTAGCGCCTGGCATTTTATAATCTGGTACTGGAATGAGTTTAACGGCCACCTCGTAGTCTCTGCTTGCCCACAAGGAACGGTACAGCTTTCCAATACAGAAGACACATTGTCCCACTGAGACATGGTATGTCATATCTGTAAGTGCAGGAGTTTCACCACAGAACAATGGGTAATAAGTGTATCTCCTTGATAGCCCTGACTACTTTTGGCTACCCTTCCCGGCTTTTTTTGTTTATTTTCCAGGCCAGATTCTGGGACTAAGGAATAATCAGGAACATTGTTTTTTAGTTTACCTCTCTTCAACCATCATGGCTAAATTGTACTTCCTGCAACGTTCTGTCCTTCCAAGTCATGCTCTCCCATCACACTGCGAAAGTGGGCTGAGCTTACTCTTCGGCACCTTTGCAACTTTGCTTGCTCAGCTGTTGCTCGCTCTGTGAAGTTCCTGCCTACTTATCTTAAATCCTCTTCCTCTCTAATTGCCTGTCCCCTGGATTATATGAATCTGCTGCTCCTGAAAGTAGCCTGTATGCCTCCTTAATGCTTTACAGTTTTTTTCCTTGCAAATGTGCTAGGTTTTCGCAGTCTTCTTTTGGCTAATCTCTTGTTCTCATCAATCATTCTGGAGCCAGCAGTAGTGGAAGGAAGCGGCAGGCCATATCTGCCTCATAAAAAGTTGGGACTTGAGGCTTTTATAAGGCCAGCCCAAGACACAGTTGTGTGTAGCCAGTTCTAAACATTCATATATGTGCAGTATGGAGTCATGTTCTCTCCGCCTTATGGGGAGGCATAGTACTACTTCCCTCATAAAAAGTGTCTCATTGCAGTTTGATCAGTGCCAGAGGAGTTAGTGAAATGTTTTTGGAAAACGAAGAGAGACTTTGACTTGGAGTAAAATGGTCACCATGAATGTAAATAGAGCTAATCACACGTCCTCTGGAATTCCAAATCCATCAGTGGATTCCAGAGTACGAGAGATGACAGAAAAGAGGAGAACATGCAGAACAAACAGCTGATTTAAAGGAAAATATATTTCTTAAGGTGCCTTGGCATTGAAATTGTGCATCACTTCACAAGAGAATAGTTGCTGAGGAATATGTGTGCTTGAGTACCTGACCTGCGCATGGCTGGAAGTCACAGCTGAAGCCGCCTTGGCTTGGGCAATGTGTGTATTCAGGTACTTACAGGAGACAGTGTCCTGTGCAGAGAGCAGAAGTGCAGAGTATATTAGTTTTTCCATTTTGCAATGTTGCCCTTGCAAATTACATTGTATACATCAGCTGCCCTTGCAAACTACATTGTGTACATCAGCACAACCACGGGTGACAAACGACTTGTCTGAGAAACAAAGATTCCAATGTAAAAACAAGACACGCCTAACATTTGTATTATGATGGTCTTCCTTAGCTGAGGAGGCGTAAATAGAAGATTGAGACCTATTGCCACATTGAGATGAAATTTGTTTGCCCTTTAGGATAAAGCAGCAGTGGTTTTGGAGAACTACAGTGTGCTGATGATTAAAGACATAAGGTTTAGAAACGCGTGTGGGCCGACTCCTCATCGATGTGTTACAGAAGTAATAGCAACTCAAAATAATGTCTTGATCATGTGCAAGAAGCATTCTGAAGAGAGAGGGATGCTAGGGTCTCAGTTGGCTGTACCAGCAGGATGATCCGTAGTAAAGCATTGCTCATAAACTTCAGATTTTTTATCCACTTGTTTGCTCTTTTGAAGTCTGGCATGAGCTAAAAATCCCTTTTCCCACCCCCTCTCAAAGACGATGCCTACTAGGAACCGGATTGAATAGAATCTCCTTACTATGGGAAGTGGAGCAGCATTGTTCCTTCACATCAGTTCTTAATTCACCCCACAGAAAGTTCTCTTTCCACCGGTGTATGATGATGGGGTTAAGAAGTAAGCAGAGGAATGATGGCCACTTTTACCATAAAGCACAATGCTTGGAAGAAGCTTACTTGCAGTCAAGTCTGTAACTGTCGACCACTAGAACTGCCAAAATTGTTCAATTTAGCATGTGCTAATCACTCACACACTCAGGGTAGTATCTGGCCCAGCTTTGTCACTTCATTCACATTCATAGGTCACGTCTTTTCATGTGACCCAATTGCATTTTTCTTAGGATTATCCATTCCTGCAACTGAAAGTAGTTTCGAGACCATGGCTCCAACAGGGAATATGTGAATTATCAATTCAATAGCATACTGCCTTTTTTCTAGCTAACTGCTTGGCATCTTCAAAGAAACGTGGGATAGAACAATTCATGTGCATTTAATTTCTTCACAAGTGTAGCAGAGTAGCTCCTAGAGGTCCCTTATGGAGGCTTACCTTCTGAAGAGGTAAGAGGCTTCTATCCGCCACTGTCACCTCTCCCACAGCTCTAATTTTCCCCCTTGTGACACAGGAATCCAGCAGACACATCTGCCATGCGGACCTGGGAGTGAAATCGGTGACCACCACAACACCCTTGCTCCTCCCTGGTTTATGAAAGGGCTAACAGGCAGGCAGGGATCAGACCAAGCACCTGGAGATGGACAGTCTATGCTAATGTGTCTCTCCATATACCGTCCATGAATGATGGCCCAGCCGTCAGCCATGGAAGCCCCTTGGGTAGGTGGGAAATCTGTTTGGAGGGCTAGTTAGGGTGTAGCCCTGAACCCTGTAGGTATCACCACAGTGTCCACCATAGCTATCTCCAGTATCATGCCCAAGGAAAACAGACAGGGCAATTTGCTTGATGGGCACCTGTTAGGTGTTCTCTTGACATCACGAGAACATCACACCCAAGGGAAGGGAGCTTCCTGGGATGCATACTAATCTCAATGGACAAGGAAGTATTAGTTCCCGAGGTACAGGTGTCACTGTTGGCAGGAACCCTGGTGATAGGTGTTTGTCTTTGTCTCTCTATCTCTCTTCCTGTGCATTGAGGGAGAAAGGAAGGTGAGGTGCTCCCTCTGAGGGCTTACCATGTGGCGCAAGTACAGAAGCCTGATATGTTTCATTGGGATAGCTGCCACAGTACACCCTTTTCAGCATGTGGTGATGTGCCTGTGTCCTTTTTACCTCGTCTTCATCCCCTGCTGACCACTAGAGACTGCAAAAACCTTATGGTGTATTTCTGCACTCTATGTAAGGTACAGAAGGAACCCTCTACCATTACACCCATTACATCATTTAGGGATAATCAGAGAGGAAGGCATCTGCTCTGAGAAAGCTCTCCATTACATAGATTGGGCCAAACATATGTTTTATACAAACTATTGTTTGGAATATTGGTAGAGTGTAGTGACATTATGGCTCCAAACTTTTTCACATGCCTTTACAGATCCATAAATAATTCACTTGTCACCCCTGAGGTTTGAGCCCTAAAATAAGGCACGTCCACCATGCACATGTCCGTCGCACGCCAGGCAGGGAAACCCTGTACAAATTTCCCCGGACACACTTTTTGTTACATGTTCTTTTCCTTTTCCCACTCTCAAGTCACTTCCTACCTTAGGGTAGGGTGACAGTCAGGCATCAATGTTCCAGCCTGTATCCAAATCCCTGATGCACAAATATATTTGCAGTTTGTGTCTTTTTAGGTGTACCACAATTCATGATTCGCTGTTGACCTGTGTTTATGATTTACAATCGAGGGTCCCATGGGAAGCCAGGTGCAGCCTAGTCTTCTCATGGGATCTTTTGTGGGGCCGGAAAGTCGGAATGCCGTGGCAGGGTTGGATAGGTTAGATAGTGGGCAGGGGGTTTGGCAGATTTACATATAGGACGCCATAGAGAGGATCATCTTCCCTCTGGCCACTTGTGCACAGGTTGTCTCGTTTTGCCACCGACCCCCTGGCAGTTGTGGAGCGGTTTTGTACTGGGGTAGCGTAGGGGGTCAGTGATTGTGTTCCCTTTGATGCCATGTTTGGAACAGATTACAGGGGTTCGTTGGGGCAGGAGAGGAGGGGGGTGGGGAGTCAGATGTGGACCTACCCACCTCTCAGGGGGAGGGGGCGTATGCAAGAGAACAATGACTGTGTGCAAGAGTCCCTGAAACTTGGGAGGATGCTTGGGGGAAGAAGGGAGAAGGAGTTGTGGATGGAAGGAGCTCCTGGGTGTAGTGGAGGATGAGGAATGCTGCAACTGGATGGGGCAAAGTTGGGGGAAGTCCGGATGGGGCAAAAGAAGTTAAATAGTCGTTGATTAAGATGTTTATGCTGTTTTGAAACGTTTGATTTATGCGGCAATCCTGTCTTAAATAAAAAAAAAATTCACTTCCACGGAGTGTTAAGTGGCGATTGCCTTACGATACGTGTTTGGTGATAGGTAAACATGTCTGTGCAATGTATGCCTCAAGACAACCTGCCTACCTGAGTGTATTATAACTTTGCAAATTGCCGCGCTACTCACTAGCTCACCGGAGCTCCCACTCGGCCGGTCCTGCCCTCCATTTCCCGCACGCTCACACTTGGTCTATCGACCGTGAGGGTGTCAGCTGCTGCACAGCAGGGCTGATTGGCGGGGAGGGGCCAAGGATCACGGGAGGCATATAATCGCACGCTGGTTCGGACGCGTGCAGCGGGCGTGCCGCTGGCGCGCCTAAGGCAAGCCGGTCTGCGCCTGACCGAGCTCGACCGGGCCCAGGGGCCAGAACCCCTGGCCAATTTTGGGCATACACGGGTGATGAACTTAGATCCCTTGATCTCAGACCCTGCCCCTTAAACTCTGCGACAATAACTACACTCAAGAGAGAAGGTCTCCTCATTCCACAGGGGGGAGAGACACTTGGCTCCACCCCTGCACACTACCCGGGCCACTTCAATTCTAGCGGCAGGGATACCCTGAAACTGTCGGTCCTGAATAAATGCTCACTTCAGAAACATGACATTGAGATCCTCACGCTACTTCAAGATGATGCACCGGATATTCTAGCTCTGCCGAAACATGGCTGGATGAAGACTCCGGTCTTACTATACCGGCAGCACTACCCGATGGCTAAGACGCCTTCTGGCATAACAGGCCAGCGGGAAAAAGAGGAGTTGGGGTGGCGTTTCTGTATAAAAATCACCTGACCATTGAAAAGGTGTCTGGAGAAAACCTAGAAGGAGCTGACACTCTGACAATTAAGGTCTGTCACTACTCATCCAGCTTAGTAATCACCGTAGTATATCGCCCACCTAAATGCCCCCCTCGTTTCGTAGACCTCCGGACCGAATGTGTTTCCAACCTCCACTCAAGCCTCCAACAACTCCTGGTGATAGGAGACTTCAACTACCATTGGGACCTACAACCCAGTGAGGCACAGGCCCGACAGCTAGAGGAGACGCTCAATACTCTTGGGCTTACACAGCTAGTAACAACCCCTACGCATGAGCTAGGACATACCCTAGACCTGGCCTGGTCTACCCTCCCTCTGGTGACACTGAGGGATACCACCCCATGTGCATGGTCTGACCACCACTGTATCAACCTTCTACTCCCCCTTGCTAGGCGCATTGCTCGCTCCCCCCCCGGACTGGAAATTTGTTCGTAGCTGGTCAAAAATCGAGGGCCAGACACTAGAAAGCCCCCTTAGAGACAACCCCGTCAGGAGGCCAGAGACAGCTGATATTAATGACTGGACCAAAGCCATCTCCAGCCGACTTCTTTCTGCCATCAATAAACTAGCCCCAGTTAAAAAAATAAAAACTGGTAACAAAGGCAAGGGTGCACTGTGGTTCACAGGAGAGCTCAGGGCTTTGAAATGTTCGCTCCATCACTACGAATGACAGTGGCATAAAGACTACGACTCACAGGCCCTTGTAGAGTACAGAGCTAAAGTCGCGACTTACAAAAAGGCGCTCCTTAGCAGAAGAGCGGAATACTATGAAAACAGGATCTTAGTAGCAACTAACAAACAAAAAGAAACGTTTAAAATCCTGAAAGAATTAAGCCAAAAACAGTCACGGGTGACACCATCCAACCAAGAACAGTGCAATCAATTCCTATCATATTTCTCCGATAAAATACAGGACATCCTGACTGAGATCGCCAATTCCCCATTTAAGCAATCCCTTAATGAAGAGGAGGAACCGAGGGAAAGCGGGTAGAAGTGCTCTCTTCCTTCCAAACTCTCGACATCGAAACACTCCGACGTATTGCTACAAAAATCAAATCGGTTTCACCCGCTGACCCCTGCCCCCAAAGACTTTTTAAGTTAGCTTTTCCAGAGATGGAGGGAGATATCCTCGCCTTGTTGAACCTCTCTCTAAAGACTGGGAAGATTCCAAGTTACTTTAAGGAAGCCAGAATAATCCCCCTGCTCAAGAAGACAGGAGCGGATACTTCCAATATGAAAAACTATAGACCCATTTCCCAACTCCCATTCCTGGCCAAAATCATAGAACAATATGTCCTGCACACTCTATCCAGGTTCATGGAGGATCACCATCTCCTGGGGGACAGGCAGGCTGGTTTCCAAGCCCACCATAGCACAGAATTGGTGATGCTATCAGTACTCGTTAATATCAGGATGACAGGTGACAACAAAAAGCCATGTGTCCTAATCCTCCTTGACCTGTCGGCAGCATTCGACACGGTCAACAACGCCCTACTCCTGGAAAGATTAAGAAAAATGGGGAATGGGGGGTCTATCCTACAATGGATCACCTCATTCCTCACCAACCATACCCAAAAAATTCAGATGGGCGACTGGGTCTCAGAGAAGGGGCCCATTCCCTGTGTGGTCCCACAGGGGTTGGCCTTATCACCCCTCCTATTCAACATATATCTCAGACCTCTGATAAATTCCCTTGTGGCAATGGACTGCCAAGTTTTCAATTATGCGGACGATACACAAATTATTCTGCAAATAGAAAACACCCCACAGGCCCACTCCCGGGCCAAAGATGTTCTGCGCTTTGCAGTTAATTGGATGACGGCCAATTCACTCAAGATTAATCCAGACAAAACCGAGGTCCTGGCCGTGACCAATGATCACAATCCGTGGAACTCCCTCTACTGGCCTCATGAACTGGGTGACGCTCCAGCCCCAGCCCCAGCCCCAGCGGTAAAAAGCCTGGGAATCAAAGTGGACGCCAAGCTTTCATTGGACAATCAAGTTTCCACTGTGTTTGGAACTTGCGTGGGCCTACTCAGGCGATTGAGGAGACTCTCTCCTATCCTCTCCTTTTCAACCATGAGGACAGTTGTAGGCGCCCTGATCCTGGCTCGCCTGGACTATGGTAACTCCCTCTACATCGGATTACCGGACTCACTAGTAGGCAAACTCCAGATAGTGATGAATGATGCCGCCAGGCTGATTTTAAACTACCTAGGCGCACACGGGCATCACCCCTACTGCAACAACTCCACTGGCTGTCCATAAAGCAGAGGGCCAAATTCAAGGGCCTCTGCATCTCACACAAAGCTCTTCAGGCACCCATCTACATCAAACAACGACTTGAGAAATACGCCCCAGGCCGCTCGCTAAGGTCCTCCACAGAGGGCCTTTTAAAATGCCCACATTTCAACTACGATAAGTGGGAGAGGTTCTGGAGTACTGATAGGGACGTTGACTCACATCCCTTTACGTGAAAGCACGCTTCAAATACACTAAAGATTTTTGCTATATAAGAAACATAGGTACACAAAAATAGGTGTGCAGGCCCACTCAACCACATATTAACTTGTCACATTTCAACTACGCCACCAAAGGAGGCCGAGCCTTTTCTGTCCTCTTACCCTCACTCTGGAACAGGCTGCCTAGCCAGCTCCGCATGGAAAGCCACCTTCTCCCTTTCAGAAAAAAACTGAAAACCATTCTTTTTACGGAAGCTTGGGCCTAGCGGTATACCACTCCCCCTGGAACTGACGCTGATCTTTTTTAAGCGCTTAGAGACCTGCCGGTAGTAAGCGCTCTACAAATCAAAATTAACAAAAACAATAGCTTCTGCTTCTTGCTTTTGGATCTTCAGAAATTTCAGTTTCATCCACCTTTTTGTTTGCTAACAAATGCTTAACCAAATCTAATTCTGGAAAACATATAACTACTGTAATATTAGTTTTGTTGCGGTTTAGATGTTGAAGAAATTGACACAATCCGTCCAGGGTACTGTTTTGATGGGGAATTACTGAAAACAAGCCTCATGTTTGTGGGTAAAAGGAATATGCATTGATGGGCTACAGCAGAGATTTCCAGTGTTGTTCCACGGTAGCCGCAATTGTGTCAGATTTTCTATGTAGAATAAATGTACATACCTTCAATCTATGCTGGGATTATTTAAATAGCCGTTGTTCTTCAAAATCTCGCATGGATCAAGCTTTTATGGACCAATATTGGAAAGACACCCCTGGGTTATATAGCCTTTGAGTATATCCGGGTAACGAAAGATGGACGCCTTTTGAGTGGAAAACAATAATCTAGGAGATCGCAGAGGTATAATTCTGAGGTGAATGACACTATATAGAGTCAGTGAAATTTGAAGACGAAATGACCATTGCTGTCTTCAGGGATTATTTTACATTGTCCATGGTTAGGGTGTGTAAGTGCAGAGATATTATCTCATTCTCAACACAAATTTGAAAAAAATATAATTAATAGGGTGACTGGGAGGAGGGTATTGATTTTCGACAAGAAAAGCACTATTTTCCACATACTAAGGCAGGGAGAATGGATGATTCTGTTCAGTCTTTGCCCTGCATTGCTCGGAAAATTTTCCAGTTATGAACTGTCCATCTTCAAAGATGTGATGAATTTTTTTAAAGAAAAAAATAATGTAAAGCAATATCTGACGTGGTAGTTGCATAACAGCAAATTCAAGAAGGCAGAGAACCGGCTGTGCCCTGCACACAAAAGGTAAATGATTTTCGGTTGTATTTTTAGCCTTTAACTTTGACGTCCAGTACATTTTTGTTTTCTTTTGACCGACAGGTTACAAACTATAATTACTACTATTCACTGAATGCCTGGCTGCTGCTGTGCCCCTGGTGGCTGTGTTTTGATTGGTCGATGGGCTGCGTCCCCCTTATTAAGTCATTCTGTGACTGGAGAATAATGGCTCTCGCCGCACTTTGGTTCTGCCTAATTGGCCTGATCTGGCAAGCCCTCTGCTCTGAAGACCCGCACAGAAGAAGGTAAGAGTGCCTTATTTCAGTTTCAAACTAGGCTGACCCTTCGGTATTACTTTTTTTTTTATTTTTTTAAATCTAGCGCATATGTTTTGACACTTGACCATAATTTGTCACGCCTGTGGAACCAGTAGCTCGCAAGCGCGTTTACAGTTAATGCTAATAATCCTCATTGCTTCTTCTTCGCACTTCATTGGCTCGTGAGATGCAAACTTGTGCAGGAGAGATACGGATGGCTGCTGTATTCTCTTCCTGAAGTGCCATTTCAAGATCCTTAACACCATAGGTGGTAAAAAAAAGTAATTTGTGGTCACAACAGCCTATAATTGATGTGTGTTGTGCCCCCCATTTCACAATTTCTCCGTTTTAAATTAAAATTGCATGGTGTGAATCTTTTCTTTTGATAATACTAGAGATTATTTCTTCTCAAGAAAAGTGAAAGCTTATTGAGGAAATAATTGAATGGAAAAAAACCGCGCTTGAAGGAAAAAGAAAACGATTGGTGAAATACTGTCAATAATGACACCTCTTTCACAGGATACAGTAATGACTTGTTGCCATATAGGTTCTGGATGTTGAGTCAGCCAGTTACGCATTTTGTGAAAATAAATGCGTTTAGGAACATATGAATGAAACACAACCGTAGTTGGCTGTTTCCTCATCTGCAGCAGAGTGCAGTGAATGATGAAGCCCTAAGAGGCGATTCTGTTGACTAGTTCAGAGGACTGTATGAACACAAACTTGTACAATCCTTTTACAGCTTTGTTTCCTTTGACTAGTGTGTAGTGGAGAAAGAGATGCAACACACAACCATGCAAGCATTATAGACTCAAGATATCATTTGTTTCGGCAGCTATTAAGGGGCTGGCCAGTGTTTCCATACTAAGACACCAGTAATTCCCACCCATTGTTACATCAGAAAGCTTGAAATGTTTGTTCGAGAGACAACTAATTATGTTTATATATGTGCAGATGGCTGCTTGATGACGTGACAGTCCTTGGAATGACAATTCAGAGCGCCGGTAAGCTGTGGTAGTGCATGATAGTCGGTGTGTTGACATTTGATGGTGGATGTGTACATGTACAATGGTGACTGAGTGGCTGTATGGTTGGGGCTGAATGAGCATTGGATTTTTGTTGTCTGATAGAAACTATTAGTTGTAGATTCCTTACCTAAGAATTTCCCCCAGGCGTCAGTCTGGGTCGGGAGATTCTTCAACAGCAGTACCCCTGCTCATCGGTAGGTGGTGTTGGTCGGCTCCACGTCCGTCGTCGACATCGTTGTCGCTGGAATTATGTTACAGGACTGTGACGGGTCGGACAACGCAGGAGACGGAAGGGTTGATTTAACTGCTTTTATTCGTTGTGGTTTGCGTTTTCGACTAAGTACAGGTCTATAATAGGGTAGTGGGGGTTCGGGGTTTCTCTCCCTGGTCTCTCTCCTTCCTGCCGTGGTTCTTCCCTTCCGGATTTTTCCCACTTAGCGGTGTAGGCTCACGGGTCTCTCTTGTCTCCGGGCCGTCCACGCTCAAAGAAAAGAAGGAAAGACACCAATCCTGAGTACTTGATTTCTGGTTAGCAGTGCGTAGGGAAAGGGGGTGAGGGAACACTCGGTGCGACGGCGGGTTGTACCTATCAGACCGGGGGTCCCCGTTGGTGCCCGCCCAGCCGCTGCTGCAGGTTCAGCCGGTTCCCGTCACCCGTGGTAGCAGTGAACACGAGGTGTGTCTGCCTCGGCGAGGAGGCTCTGACGACACGCTGGCTCTTGGCTGGCTGGCAAGTACCGCCTGCGTCTCTCAGCCAATCCAGGCGCTGCTCCAGCAGCAGTGCAAGGATTGGCTTGAGCAGTAGTGCGCATGTTCTGTTTAGGGCTTAAAATTTTTTGCGACCAGTCCAAACATGCGCACTAGGCTGCTCATTAGAAGAGCGGCATGGAACAACCCTCGCTCTTCTAATGAGCAGTCTAGTGCACATGTTCGGGCTGGTCCCAAAATGTTTAAACCCTAAACAGAACATGCGCACTCTGGCTGTGTGCTCCACCGACCACCTGATACATATTATCGTCGATGTCATGATGACTCATCAGACACTTGCACTGAACTCCTGCTGCCCGCCCCCTTCTGAGCCGACTGCCTCCGGCGGCCTAGGATTGCAAATGTGAGTGAGAGACTGAGAGTGACGGCAACGCTTGTTACTCAACTCGAGTGCCTCAAATTAATTAGTGGTGCAACGCCCAAGAGCCCTAATGGATGCACCGCCCCGGGTTAGGAATCTACCATTCATATAGATGTCCAACAAGAATTCACAGCGGCCTACCTGCCACTTATCTGTGGCCATCAGTTAAGCTATTTGCGCAAATGGATCTACGGAAAAGATACGCATGTCAGGTGCATACGGTGCTCTACATATGGTGCATCTCACTCCCTGGTCCCAAAGATAGCACATTCACTTCACTATAAAAGTCATGGAAAGTAGTATCCCCATATCCCTCATAACAAGGATGTCTAGTGGAATGTTCATATGAGTCCCCTTGAGCAACTTTTTCTCCCAGTTCTCACAGCTATCCATCTAGTACTTTGCGTGCTGCCGATGGCTGTATGAACATTGGATGGCGGGTGTATGAATGGATGTTGTTGGTGTGGGCCTACAAACATAACTGTATGATTGTCTGGTCAGTAATGTGTGGGAGTATACTCATGTTTGTGCAGACATACAAGGGTGGGTGTGGTGTCATATATGTATTTGGATGATAGCCATATAATGGTATGTGCGTTTGCATAATATAAGTTTATTGGCATCTGATTTTGGTTTTGCGGACATATAATTTTGGGTATTTTGGCATATGATATAGTAAATTACATTTTAGATTGTGTAGCATGCTACTTTTGATTAAAAAATATTTTTGACATTGTGAAAATTGCAGGCTGGAATGGAAGTTAAGTTTGACATGCTACAGAGGGGTTGGGACACAAGATTAATGTTTATTAGTTTTTATGTTGTGGCCACTGTTAATATTTTGGTCAACCTTAACTCTCTTTCAATTGTAGATTTTATGTACTTAATGGATTTTTTTGTTTTTCTCTTGTGCATTAGCATATAATATTGGTTTTGTTGATGTGTAATAGTGAGTATATTGGCATGTGATCTTGGTGTGTTGACATGTTATTTTTTTGTGGCAGTGTATAATGGTGTTTGTGTTGGGTGTGTCTGCATATAATGTTTGTTGTGTGGGATTTATGATGTGGGTGTCTTGGCATGTGACGTTGGTTGATGTTGGGTGATGGTGGTGGAAGTAATGTTTGTGGTGGTGTTAATAATGATTTTGGTGCTGGTGCTAATGGTGGTGGTTGCTTTAGTGGTGATGGTTGTGTTTGTGGTGGTGATTATGTCAGTTAATGTGGTGTTAATGTTGATGGTGGTAATGGTGAAAATACTGACAGTGTAAGTGGTGATGGTAATGGTGGCTGCTCCCACACCTCTAAAGGTGGAAAGGCCTATAGTGCCAAGGGTTATATTATCTCTTCACCAGAAGATTTTGATTTTAAAAATCTGTTCTGAAGTTCAGTAAAGCCATAAAAAAAGTTTGTTTTTTAAATTGAGCCCAGAGATCAGTGGACTGTTTCTTTTACACCCCCAATCCCGGGACTGACTTTTATTTTGTCTCTCAATGTTTGTGAACATCAGGAGATTTTTTTTCTTCCCCTATTTAGATAGGTTACAGGTTACATTTTACAAGCATTTGCAATAGACATTAATTGTATGAAAGTAATTAAAAAAAAGAAAAAATGCAACTGTCTAAAGGTGGCTGCATATATGTGCAAAACTAAAAATTACCCATCACAAAAATAAATTACAAAAAAAGATTAACTTAAAGCAGAGAATTTAACATCAGGCATGTCACTGAAGTATCCTACTTTTAAGGTGGATATGCACAAACACATTGCCATCATGCAGAGTGAAGAGTACCAATCATTGAAGTGGGTTGATTCTTGCTCCATAGTTTATGCTGTGGTTAGCAGAAGTGAAGGGTGAATGACAATACAGCAGACACATGTATGAGGAGGGCTGAATGAAGCTTTTGTGCATACATATACTTGTATGTACTTATGCTATGATTTCTTCTGAAAACATAGGCCAGTCTCAGTCCTTAAAAAAAAGAGATTAAACAAAATGTCTCTCTGGGGCAATGCCAAGATGATGGCTGCACCAGATGAGCACTAGCGAACTCCGCGGTTACCCCGTGCAAAATCCTTCCGTTATTCTCCACACCCAGCCATACCTCAAAGCTAATTGTTGCCCAGATTGCCCGCTCTCTTGGCGGTCACAAATTACAGGGCCGACGAGTGCTTATAACCTCTGTTTTGGCGCATTAGGTGGCACAACTTTTGTAGGTTAGTTCTTTGGCAGTGCAGTCTTGCTGCCATATAGGGATGGTGCTTGGAAGAAGCCAGTGAGAGGAGGCATGAGATCTGGTGGCCCCTCCAGTCTCCTTGGGCCGTCCTGGAGAGCCGACAGCTACCCTTTTCGGGGATAGTCCCTTGCCTGCCGAGGCCTGGGTCCTGAGCGGACTCGCAAGGGTACTCTGAATGCCCCTCGACACAAGAAAACCGACAAGATGGGGAGAAGAAAGACTGCCCCTTTCAGTATCCTTGGGACGTCCTGGAGAGCCGGACGCTGACCCCTGCCTCTGTACTTCTTCGCTTGCTGGGACCTGGGCCCCGGAGAGGCTTGAGGAGGAGCACTACATGGAGCAGAGGCCCTGCTCGATTGCCAGTGATTGCATGGTCCCATTTGCGACAGGGCACGGCGGCACCAGATCAGACTGGGCTGGCCGACAACCACACTTCACCTCCCCCCACCCCCATTGCGGGAGCAGCTTGTGGGCCTGGCAATGCCTACTCCCCATGATGACTTGTGCTGCTGACAATACAGTACTTCTACCAACGAGAGAACACAGAACTACAAAACTTAGCCGGAGGACCTGAGCTGCAGATGTGGAGCAGTGCAACCTTAATGAATCAATGCAAGTGAGCACCGCAGTGAGTCTCATACAAAGATTCTCCCCGCTTCTGACCCCCTGAGACTAATGCCCTGCATGACTGACCTCTCGGCACCCCATGCTTGGCCCATTGTTTGCTTGTCTGGCCTTGACCCTGCTGTGAGCAGCATGACTCGTGAGCCTCTTTGCTCTTCACTCCCTCAATGGCCCTGATTGACTGGGAGTGGTTGTAGACCAGTTGAGGGGTGAAGGTTGCTGGCGCCCTGCAGAAGTTTGAGGTAACACAGCCTATTATTGCCTTCTTGGACACCACTGGCCCTTTTCGGTGTCTGATCACCCTGGAATCTGCTCATTAGACCGTAATGTTGCCTACATAAATCGTACTCCAGCTTCCCCTCCCCACAGGCCCCTACTCCTTTTGCTGTTTTGTTCAAGCAGGCCCCAGGGATACGAAGAACGGTACTGTTTATCTGTGAAGGGGACACTTGTCTCTGTCTGGTCACTCTTGGATTGTCCCTATCAAGTTGCATGTTGTGTTGGGGGCCTCATACTGAATAGAACAGCGACCTACAGATCCGGCTCATCAGCAGAACGCGCCTGATAGCTACAGCCGGGCGTGGTACCGCAGACTATGCCCGATGTTGATGATGGCCTGGGCACTGGTGAGCTGGGAAGAGAACCCGCTTCCCTCTCTCCTACCGCTGGACTGTGTGTGCGTGCCACTGTGGGGAATAGAGAGCTACTGCTGCTTTCTTACTTCTACTAAAGGAGCCATACTGAAGGAAATAATGACGGTGAAACCATCTACCAAGCCTCTACCACAGGTCCTCAGCGACCCAGCGCCACTGTCTATTCTTACAGATCAGGCTCTAGACACTCAGAGTCACCTCAAAGCCGCTCTTCATGCACATTCCACGCAATTTGAGAAGGTGCTTCAAGCAATCCTGGACACTAAAACATCATCAATGACCAAGATTAACACCGTCTCTCTAGATGTGAATCTGTTAAGGGCCTATCATTGAAAGTTGGCCAACCGGGTGGATGACATGGAATCTGCCCTGACTGCCTTGAGAATCACAGTGCAAGAGCTGCAGGTACAGTTGAAAGCGATGAGTGCAGATGTAGCTTCTCTACACAGCAGGGCAGAAGATGCTGAAGGGCGCTCTAGGGGCAATAATGTCCACCTGCTGGGATTCCCATAACGTTCTGAGGGGCCTAGTGTGGAACTGTTTAGCAAAACCTGGCTGATGGAGACAAGGCTGGCAGACAAAATGGCTAAATTCTTCTCCGTGGAGAGAGCACATCGGATACTGGGCAGGCTGCCTCCACTGGGAGCTCCACCGCGGCCCATTATTCCCCGCCTTCTCAATTATCGGGACCACGACTTGGTGCTGCAACAATTTCGAAGGGCCCCAGTCAATTTGAGAATGTTGTGATGATGACGTATCCTTATTTTACAGCAGGAGTGCAACGCCTCCTAATCAAGGGTCAGACAATGCTTCTGTGAGTTACACTTTAAATATGCACTTCTGTTCCCAGCTAAACTAAGGGTGGCCGATGGCGAAACGACTTGTGTCTTTCCCACCCCAAAGGAGGTGTGGACTTGGTTGCACACTAAGAGACTGGCTCAGGCTCCTCCTGAGGAAACAACTGCCGGGGAATGGTTGGTGCTCTGATCCCAATTACGGAATCAGAAATCCATCAAAACCTGACCATCTGGAGATCAGGTGGCGGCGATGTAGGCACCGATGGTGACAGAGGCTTCACAACACAGCACAAATCCAGTTGCTCTTTTGCAAATGGAACACTCATCAGAATCTGGCTTGGACACATGTGTCTCTGTGTCCTTGATAGCTGGTGTTCACCAGGGCCTGAAAATGACACCACAATCAGCACATGACTTGTAGCATACATTTGCCTGGGCCCCAGAAGTGCATACCTGAACACCTGTACTGCTGGCACAACTGGGCATTTCCAAGGTAAGCCACTGAGATTTCAGTGGACTGAAAGTTTAGTCCTCCGAATCGGGCTCATGCCACGGTGAAGCTGGGAACTTCTTTTTCCATGCTCCACAGAGACTCCAAAGTGGACATGTTTTGCCCATTGAACAGTTTCCTTAGTTTTTGGTCATTTGTTAAGGGCGTTGGGCCAGGGACTCAAATGTCACCTAATCTGGGGTATGAAGAATTGCTATGCTGTTTTTGTTTGTTTTTTTGGAGTCTTTGCATACAGTCTGTCATATTTGTTTTGCCTATCAATGGTGGAGAGGGTTGCGGTGCACCAGTGTGGGCAGTTTTAGATATGGGGTGCCTGACGACTTGAGGCATCTGTTAGTTGCCTGGAGCACACGTTATCATACCACGCGATGGGAATATGCACGGACAGTCTTACCTCGCAGTACAATGTGCTAACATGGAAGGTGCGAGGTATGGCAACTCCTGCTAAACGATACCCCATTTATGCTTACCTCACGCACCTCCACACACATATTTCCATGTTGCAGGAAACACACCTCACAGCCGCAGAACTCCAAAAGGTCTGCACAGAAGGAGTGCTTATATGGATTGCTCCAGGGCTCCTATATATGGTGGATGGTCCTATATAGTGTGGATGTTTGGAGCAGATCTGTGATACTGGAGGGACACCTGACACTCTTAGCGGTTTATGCACCTAACCCCAATCAGTCAGATTGCTTTGATATGCTTACCCCTGTGCTTTTCCGGGATCCCAATGCACCAGGCATCTGGTGCGGGGACTTCAATTGTGTAACAGATGTGAATTGTGACAGCTCTCTCCCTCCCTTGTGCAATGCGGCATGTATTAGGACAACGCAACCCTTCCGTAATTGGTTGACTCAAAAGCGCTTATATGATACGTGACGCCTGAGGTGCCTGGCAAACCACAAATACTCATTTTATTCCCTAGTTATGACATCCACACCAGACTCGATCTGATTCAATGTACTGACTGAATGGGGACGCTGGTTACCCGATCAGAATATCTGGCCCTTACTTTATCGGACCATTGTCCGTTGGAAATAGTTCTACAGTGGGATAGACCATGTCTGAGAATTCCCACCTGGCGACTACAGACTGATGCATTGCTAGAGCCCCTATTTCAGGAGTATTTATCGAAATGCATAACTCAATACATTGATCTCAATAAGGGATCCACCTCATCCAGGGCTCTGGAATAGGATCCGCACAAAGTGGTCATACAGGGTCATTGCAAGACTGCTAGGGGGGTCTTTAGCGTGCTACAGGATGAATTGCTGACGGTGGAGGAGGAGGAGCTGCCCCCTTTGGAGAGAGAAGTGGCTGCTCACGTGTCAGGGGTTGAGCGTCTCCAGCAACTCCGTAAACAGTACAGGGAAGCAGAGGCACAATTAAGACAGTATGATTATAAGTGTTGCCTTGTCATGTTGTATGCAGATGGTGATTGTTTGGGCAGGTTCCAGGCATGGTTGGTTAAGGAATACCAGCAGTGCGCCCCAATTGAAGCTATTAGATGTGAGGATGGCTCGTTGGTAGTCACGCAGGCTGGTATTAGTAATCCATTCCGTGACTTTTATCACACTCTTTACTTAGCTGAGGACACCCCTGTTCTGTATCTGTTGAGTGGTTTCTTGAGCAGGCTACCACTTCCTCACCTGTTTCCGCTTCACAGGGCCGACTTGGATGAGCCCATCCAGTTGGAGGAGATACAAGCGGCCATAGCTCTGTTTCCCCAGAACAAAATGCCAGGCACAGATGGGCTGCCAATTGAGTACTGTGCCATCTACTCTGCCCTAATTACCCAGCATCTCCCGGATGTGTTTAATGAAGCTAAAGCGAATGTCCAGCTTCCAGACTCGCTGCATGAGGCGTTAATCGTGGTGCTCCACAAACCCGGTCGGGACCCCTTAGATGTGCACTTGTATAGTCCGTTATCCCTCCTTAACCTAGACTGTAAAGTCTTAGGGAAGGTGCTTGCAGACAAATTGCTTCCAATATTCAACAAAGTAGTGCATGATGATCAATCAGGATTCATTCTTGGGCGTAGCACTTTCCTCAAAATCCAGCGGATATTGCAGCTCACGCAAGACACACCGCCAGAGGCAAACGGCAGAGTAGCCATGTCCCTTGACATTGAAAAAGTTTTTGATACCCTGAGCTGGGGTTTTTGTTGGCAACTCTGGAGAACATAGGATTCCGGCCCGGGTTTCTGGGCTGGATTTGCACGTTGTACTCTAACAAAACGGCTAGAGTTTGGGCTAGTCAGTTAGTTTCAGATCGCTTCCCAATACGGAGGGGCACTAGACAGGGGTGCCCTCTATCACCATTACTCTTCGTGATCGTTATGGAGCTATTGGCCTGTCGGTTGCATATGCAGGCTCGGGATTGAGAGATTCAGGAGCTGGACATTCATCACATTGTGTCACTTTATGCAGACGATGCCTTGGTCTTTTTACGCGAGATCAGGGTTTTCCTTCCGAGCTTTATGTGCTTATTTGATGATTTTGGGGTTGTCTCTGGGCTCAAGGTCAATTGGCCCGAATCCTGTCTGTACCCTCTTACTTTGACTCCTGTGCCTCCTAGAGATGTTTCACCAGACCACCGTCTCCAAATGGTGTCATAACACATTTAAATTCCTGGGCGTTTAAATTTACCACACCAATAGGGCACTTAAGGAGGGCATTGTAGAAAGGGTGCTATGATCGATTTGAAGATCCCCCTCTTTTTGGCGTGCATAACGATTGCTAAAAAGAGTGCTGCCCATTTTTTTTTTACTGTGCTTCCGATAGTGCTCCTCAAATGGTTTTTCGGGAGTTGAATAGTCTCCTTTTGGAATTGATATGGGGGGGTCAGACACTGTTGGGAGGCTCTTGCCATAGCACAGAGACCCCTACTTGAAGGAGGGCTTGGCGTGCCAAACTTTGAAATGTTTTATGGTGAGGCACAACTGCAGTGGTCACTGCACTGGTTGGACGTGACTCCTTGTCCTGAGAGGACGGCCATCTGCACAATACTGGGTCAGACAAGTGTTTATACCTAGTTGACGGAACGAGATTGTCAACCGCAATGAGGGACGTGCTTGATGACAACACCGCGGATGTGTTGGCATCGGTTCGTGCATGGTATAACCCCACATTCCTTACTCACCATCAGTAGAGCTGGGACACTTAGCGGCATTCGGGAATTGGCTGGGAAGCATGATGTGACGCTGTGGTGGGCAGAGGGGATTGACAGTTTGGGAGATCTCTTTCACAAGGGTATACTTATGACTTTCCAGGACATAATGGGCACCTATAACCATGGGCGTGGGCCTCTTTTTGATGTACAAAGCCATCCAACGCATAGTATCGACTACTTGGGAGGCCAGAGAAGCGGAACTGTCCCCATCACCCATACTACACGCACTCCTCATGCATGGTAGCACTATCTCTATGTTATACTTAGCACTGATATCTGGTGCATTGGAGGACAATGGGAGAGTGCTGACCAGGTGAAACCGTGTCCTTCCTCAGCCATTGACTGACCAGTCTTGGGCACGAGCACTTCAGCACCTAAAGGAGGTGTCAATATCTCTATAGCCTGACGTAGGACAGTTATCCAGGCTCTCATCTTGAGCACATTGGATTACGGCAACGCCCTATATCTAGGGATCGCTGAGTACCTGTTTAGCCGCCTGCAGCTCATACAGAATGATGCTGCCAGACTGATCTGTAATAGCCCCAAAAGGAGCTCATCAACAGCTTGCCTCAGTCGGCTGCACTGGCTCCCAGTACGGAAAAGAGCCAGGTTTAAATTACTCTGCTTTGTTCATAAGGCACTCCATGAGTCAAGGCCAGCGATATTGCATGGCAAATGAACTTTCTACAAACCCAGTAAAGTGGTGCGCTCTTCCCATCAAGCCTTGATTCGCAGAACACCAATCAGGAGAGCCAGGATGGGTGGCCGCTTGTTTGGTCATCTAGCGGCACTATGTTGAAATTCTTTACCTCTGGAAATGCGGCTTACGGAGGATCTTTTTATTTTTGTAAGTGCTTGAAGATCTAGCTTTACCCTGTTTAGTGTTATTCAAGTTGCAGAGCTTCTGTTTGTCTGATCCAACGTCGGGATGTCCCTATGGGAATGATGGTTGCACTTTATAAATAAAAATAAATATATTAGAATCACAGTTTTGGTTTTACACAATTTAATTACACACACCATGCAGCTCTTTCTGCCAAGCGCATTAAACGTATGATCCCTGCATCCATGCCTGGGTGTCCGCAGTGCAAGTTGGTGGAAGCGTTTTTTTACCATATGGTATGCAAACACCCGCCACTACAACTTAAATGAGTGGAGGTAATGACCATCACAGCTGAACACGCCTTAGAACCCACTGTAGTATACTCATAAATGAAGTCCAACTCAAGAAGTATGGTATAAGATGAGTTCTTTATTACAGCCCCCCGCACACGGGAATAACACCACCAACGCTGACAGTCTCCACAGCAGAACTGTCTTACTACAGAACTCACACACACAATACATTCTACAATCTAGAACTGTATGACTCTTATACATCTTAAAGCTATATACTACACAATCCCCCTTCTTTAATGAAAACAAAAAAAAAAAAAAAAAAAAAAATGAATAAATAAATAAATGTAACTTAAAATCTACATATTATTAAGTACAATCAAAAATTTCTAGCAATTTTGGTTTCTTGACAATTCTACCACTAGACGTTTTAACAATGTTTTCATCGCAAGACACTTGTGGTAAAACAGGATCCTGAACATTTTGATGATTGCCCCCCAGAGAAACATTTTCATCACATGGAACCTCTGGAACAGGAACACTATCTGGAACAACACTACAATCTTGTGAAACCTCCAAATTAACATCAGAAGATATCCTTTGATTAACATTTTCATCATTTGGATTAGAATCATCAATATGTTGTGACAATTTACATGTATCTAGCCACCAAAAATTCTTGCATTTGTTCCGCTCTTCAGATTCAGAACTATATGAAACTGGTGCCAGACGACTACAATGCCAAACCTCACCATTTTGAAGTAAAGCTGTGTTATTCATAACTTTGACAACCAACTTGGGCTCACTAAACTTGCTTTCAGTCTTAGACACTTTCCTAGCACTTTTAATTCTAACCCATTGACCACTCTGTAAATTAACTTGTTTAGTACCATGTTTTAAATCATAATAGGACTTGTTTCTCATTTGAGAATCTTTGATATTCTCTCTTACAACAGGAATATCACACAAAACCATCCCACTTTTATTCAACCATCCTGGATTAATCTTTGAATGGGGAATCCTCCCTCTCATTAAGGAAAAAGGACTTTTACCAGTAGTACCATGAATAGTACTTCTATAGGCCCAAAGGAGTTTTTTTAATTCTTCTTCCCAAGATAGGTCACCTTTGTTAGCAAGTTGTATGACACCCTTAATACTGCGGTTAGCTCTCTCAACAATACCATTGCCACTAGGATGATATAATGCTGTGAATCTCTGTTGAACCCCAGAAGCACTCAGATAATTTTTCATCTCACAGGATTTGAACTGTACACCATTATCAGATAAGATAAACTTAGGGAAACCTTCTCTTAAAAAGATATCATCTAAGAATGTTATCACTGTTTTGGTAGTGATGGTATCCACAACACACATTTCTAACCATCGTGAAAAGGTATCGACGAGTACCAAAATGTATTTCTGCGAATTATCATGCCAACAAATTGGTCCCATGCAGTCAATAGCTACAACTTCCCAAGGAAAATTGGGGCAACTAGGAGAAGCTAAAGGTGGATTGAAAGTTTTCAATGTTTTATCCGAAACTTCGCACTTAACACACGATCTTACACACCTTTCTACATCTAAGTCAATCTTAGGCCACCAATACAGTTCTTTTAGACGCAATTTGGTGCGAGTGATTCCTGAATGCCCCTCGTGGCCTAAACTAATTATTTTATTCCTTAAGTTTTTCGGTGGTACAATTTTGTCACCCCGTAAAACAAACTCGTCTGAAAGACTCAGTTCATTCCGAACTTCCCAAAAACCACGCAAGTCATCATTCACAAATTTTTTATCAATTCCATTCCATCCTTTCATAATTAATTGTTTAAGAACAAGTAGAATTTGATCTGAATTCTCTGCTTCAAGCCATTCCTCTTTACTAAAACTGCACTGGACTTTTGACGAAATGTGAGCTACTGAGAATTCATTCCAAGGATTCATATCGAGCTCAACTAAAGGTAAAGACATGCGACTCAAAAAATCTGCAGTAAAATTTTTAGCCCCAGGAACGTATTGCACCTCGTACATGAAATCTTGCAATCTCATTGATAACCTCGCTATCCTGGCTGTGGCACTGGTTAACCCTTCAGTGGTTAGTAACTTAGTCAAAGGCTTATGATCACACCGTAAAATAAACTTCCTACCCCAAAGAAATTTTCTAAAATGTTCTAGGGCCCACACACAAGCCAGGGTCTCTCTTTCAACAACTGAATAACGTTCCTCAGTAGGGGTAAGGGATCTTGAAGCAAAGGCAATAATAACTTCTGCATTATTCTCACCCAATTGTGTAAGCACACTCCCTAACCCCTTGCTACTGGCATCAGTGGTGACAATAGTTCGTGCACCAGGGTCAAATCCTTGGAGACTAGGTGCTTGCGCTACAGCTTTTTTTATTTCTTCAAAAGACTTTTGACATGAATTACACCAAATAAATTGTGCCTTATTTTTGAGAAGAGATCTCATTACACAAGTTTTTTCTGAAAACTTGTCCACAAATTTAGAGTAAAACTCTGCTAGTCCCAAAAAGGATCTAAGGTCTTCTTTAGATTTGGGAGGGGGAGCATCTTTAATGGCTCTTACTAAGCTGGCCTTGGGTCTAATACCTAAAGAACTTACTTCATGGCCTAGGTAAGTTACACTATTTTCTGCAAATTTACATTTTGAAAGCTCCGCCGTAACCCCTTTATTTTGTAAGATATTCATGACTTTCCTTAAACGCTCATCATGAACCTTCTTATTAGGACCCATTATAAGAATATCGTCCTGAAAGAAAATTATACCTTGCATATCACCCAGAAGTTCGTACATAAGCCTTTGAAATACCGCAGCCGCGGATGCTAACCCAAATGGCATGCGACGAAATTGGTAACAACCAAAAGGGGTACAAAAGGCTGTAAGGTGTTTACTCAATGGATGTAACGAAACTTGATGATATGCACATGACAAATCAATTGTTGAAAACCATTTAGCCCCTTTGGTGAGTGCAAGCATTTCATCGATTCTCGGGAGAGGAAACTGATCAACAATTATATTCTCATTCAAATATCTCAAATCTATGCACATGCGAATTTTCCCATTAGACCGTCTAGCAATCACTATGGGAGAAATCCATTCAGATGCCTCAATTGGTTCAATAATATTTGCATCTAATAATTTCTTTAATTCATTTTTAACCTCATCTCGAACAATTAATGGAATGTGTCGTACTTTATGAACTCTAGGAACTGCATTGGGTTTGGTCAAAATTTGGTGCGAAAAACCTTTAAGGTTTCCAATGTTGCCACTAAACAATTTTGGAAACTCTTCTAAAACCCATTTCTTAGTATTCTCCGCTTCACACATGACAAGCACTTGCTCAGGACTATTCGGATTCAAAATGATACTTAAAGAACGTTGGTCTCTCCAACCTAAAACTGAAGGCCCATCTTGAGCTACATACAATTTACATAGTGCTCTTCTACCCTTGAACTCAAAAATTAAAGATCTGAAACCCAACATATCAATTTTTTGCCCCGTGAAACTTTCTGGATTCACATCAGTGGGTTGCAATTGTGGACCAATGGCATTAACAAATTTGTCATTCCAAACTGATTTAGCAATGATAGTGAAAGGAGACCCAGAGTCCGCTGCAACCTGTAACACCACACCTCCAAAGGAAATCATACATAAAGGTTTGTTGCTATCATTGCTCGTAATATTGACCACAACATGTTTTGTAATGCCGCTGGAAATACTCGAGTTCTCTGGAGAGTCTTCATCTTCATTGTTGTCTGACAAATCTGAATTGCTGTTAGTGATGCAACTTACATGTGATTTTTTATAACGCTTCCTTCTACAAACTTTAGAAAAATGTCCCACGATTCCGCATACAGAACATTTTGTAGATTTAGCAGGACATTTTTCAAATCTCGCAGTATGCGCAGTACTTCCGCATCTGTAACATACAAAGCCGGACTGAGAAGAAGAATTTTCCTCTTTCTTGGTGTAAGGTGGTTTCCAATTGCTTTGATACGATTTAGATTGTTTGTACGTAACACTTTTGTCTTTTCTGGTGTCAGTAACTTTATTAACAGTGACTGTCTCAGTTGAATGAGAAACAGCTTTAGCACACCTTTCTGACAATTCCGCCTTCTTAACTAATGTAATGATGTCTTTAAGGCTAGAGTCACCTTCAATCCAGAGTTTGTCTTGGATACTTTTATTCTTTGTACACATGACTATTTGGTCTCTAATCATGTCGTCATGTAAAGCCCCAAATTTGCACTTTATGGCAAGATTCTTTAAAGCGGAGACATAATCTTCGATTGATTCATTAGTCTCCTGTTTCCGTTTATAAAATGTGCGTCTAGATACTGCCGCACACACAATAGGTGAGTAATGCTCATCAAGATCAGCAATTGCGCACTTGAACACGTCAACATCTGCGCTCCTCTCATTTTTCTGCATCTGATTATATACCCTGAGACCTTCAGGTCCTAAACAATGCATTAAAATTCTTTTTTTCCTTTCAGGAGACATAATACTACCATTATCCTCCAAGGTAGCAATGTAATTAATGAAATACTCTTTCCATTCTTGCCATTTAATAACGGGTTCTCCAGGATTAACTAAGAATTCTTTTGGATTGCTGAGAGTTATGCTGACATTTGTACTTTGTGAGTTCTTGCTTGCAGTGGAGACTGTGCTAGATTCACCATCCATGTTCACTTAACTTTAAATGTCTACTATAAATAAGTATGGCAAATAATAAAATGGTAATGGAGGAATTTCTATGCAAAACGGTAAATTTCTTGAACTGAAAACTGTCTGAAACGATGTTCCGATCGAAATGCTTCACTTGTATTGCATTTCTAGCACTGATCAGATAACCAAGATGGCCGCCAGGGTCACGTTGCGTGACCTCGTAACACACGTAGACTGACGTATTGCGCGTTGCTCTGCCACCAGCTAGAAGCGTCTTTCAAAGCAAGCTTACGCGCTGAAGAATGGACGTCGTCACTCGCGCGAGGTAAGCAATACTGAAGTCTTAAAATAACTGCCGCACTTTCAAATATACGCAGCACTAGCGTTGGCAGGGTTGACTAAATGGATAAACAAACAAAAAGAAAACTATCTCACGGATTGCTAGCAAGCGCAATTGGACTCACGCACAAGTTGTAACTTCCGTTGTGATTCCTTTCGTCGTATAATCCATAAATTTCCCAAATTGAGTCTGAAATCACGCACTCGTTCCAAACGTTGGCAGGGGGCTGAGCATCCTTGTCGCCAATTCAATGTAGTATACTCATAAATGAAGTCCAACTCAAGAAGTATGGTATAAGATGAGTTCTTTATTACAGCCCCCCGCACACGGGAATAACACCACCAACGCTGACAGTCTCCACAGCAGAACTGTCTTACTACAGAACTCACACACACAATACATTCTACAATCTAGAACTGTATGACTCTTATACATCTTAAAGCTATATACTACACCCACCCTGAGTCTTGCTTCCTGGGTTTGTGCTCCAATGCCAAGGTGGACAAGCACAAACAGAGGTTTGTATACCTTGCGTCTGTACTTTTTAAAAGGCAAATTGCTATGATGCGGAAGACACCCACGGATCCAGACAACTAGAAATGGCTGCTAACACTGCTGCAGTAGGCGCGGGGAAGCTAATGTGTTACACTCGCTGCGTGTTATGTATGTACGGCGGGCAGGGTGAAGGGGGAATGGGGCATTTATATTGTAAATATTGAGGCCAAGAATGACACCCGTCCACCCTGAAGGGACCACCCCTGGATTGCTTTGGGTCTAGTCCAGTGTTGTTTATTGCACTCCTCTACTACATGATGGTCCCCAGGTTCCCTTATGTCAGTAAGTAGCTGCGTTACAACAAACAAATGATGGACGGAATGCTGACAATGCAGACATTCTCCCCCAGTCAAGAGATCTGGGTTAAATCCATCGTTCTTTTGCCCACTACGCCACCCCAGTTTAGACATGGCCATATGCAAATCAGTCTTGACCCTGTGCCTCATGGGAACAGTCCAGCCCGAACTGCCAAGCCATGTCTTCCCTGGACCGGAATCAAGCATCCTAGGACCGGTTTCTGGCTATCAGCCGTCATCAGCCAGGATAGCTTGACACCAGTGGCGTAGTGAGCACGGGTCCCACGTCTGGGAATACCCATCCCACTTAGGACGAAAAGCGTTACAACAAACAAATGATGGACGGAATGCTGACAATGCAGACATTCTCCCCCAGTCAAGAGATCTGCGTTAAATCCATCGTTCTTTTGCCCACTACGCCACCCCAGTTTAGACATGGCCATATGCAAATCAGTCTTGACCCTGCGCCTCATGGGAACAGTCCAGCCCGAACTGCCAAGCCATGTCTTCCCTGGACCGGACTCAAGCATCCTAGGACCGGTTTCTGGCTATCAGCCGTCATCAGCCAGGATAGCTTGACTCCAGTGGCGTAGTGAGCACGGGTCCCACATCTGGGAATACCCATCCCACTTAGGGCGAAAAGCGTTACAACAAACAAATGATGGACGGAATGCTGACAATGCAGACATTCTCCCCCAGTCAAGAGATCTGGGTTAAATCCATCGTTCTTTTGCCCACTACGCCACCCCAGTTTAGACATGGCCATATGCAAATCAGTCTTGACCCTGTGCCTCATGGGAACAGTCCAGCCCGAACTGCCAAACCATGTCTTCCCTGGATCGGAATCAAGCATCCTAGGACCGGTTTCTGGCTATCAGCCGTCATCAGCCAGGATAGCTTGACTCCAGTGGCGTAGTGAGCACGGGTCCCACGTCTGGGAATACCCATCCCACTTAGGGCGAAAAGCGTTACAACAAACAAATGATGGACGGAATGCGGACAATGCAGACATTCTCCCCCAGTCAAGAGATCTGGGTTAAATCCATCGTTCTTTTGCCCACTACGCCACCCCAGTTTAGACATGGCCATATGCAAATCAGTCTTGACCCTGTGCCTCATGGGAACAGTCCAGCCCGAACTGCCAAGCCATGTCTTCCCTGGACCGGAATCAAGCATCCTAGGACCGCTTTCTGGCTATCAGCCATCATCAGCCAGGATAGCTTGACTCCAGTGGCGTAGTGAGCACGGGTCCCACGTCTGGGAATACCAATCCCACTTAGGGCGAAAAGCGTTACAACAAACAAATGATGGACGGAATGCTGACAATGCAGACATTCTCCCCCAGTCAAGAGATCTGGGTTAAATCCATCGTTCTTTTGCCCACTACGCCACCCCAGTTTAGACATGGCCATATGCAAATCAGTCTTGACCCTGTGCCTCATGGGAACAGTCCAGCCCGAACTGCCAAGCCATGTCTTCCCTGGACCGGAATCAAGCATCCTAGGACCGGTTTCTGGCTATCAGCCGTCATCAGCCAGGATAGCTTTACTCCAGTGGCGTAGTGAGCACGGGTCCCACGTCTGGGAATACCCATCCCACTTAGGGCGAAAAGCGTTACAACAAACAAATGATGGACAGAATGCTGACAATGCAGACATTCTCCCCCAGTCAAGAGATCTGGGTTAAATCCATCGTTCTTTTGCCCACTACGCCACCCCAGTTTAGACATGGCCATATGCAAATCAGTCTTGACCCTGTGCCTCATGGGAACAGTCCAGCCCGAACTGCCAAGCCATGTGTTCCCTGGACCGGAATCAAGCATCCTAGGACCGGTTTCTGGCTATCAGCCGTCATCAGCCAGGATAGCTTGACTCCAGTGGCGTAGTGAGCACGGGTCCCACGTCTGGGAATACCCATCCCACTTAGGGCGAAAAGCGTTACAACAAACAAATGATGGACGGAATGCTGACAATGCAGACATTCTCCCCCAGTCAAGAGATCTGGGTTAAATCCACCGTTCTTTTGCCCACTACGCCACCCCAGTTTAGACATGGCCATATGCAAATCAGTCTTGACCCTGTGCCTCATGGGAACAGTCCAGCCCGAACTGCCAAGCCATGTCTTCCCTGGACCGGAATCAAGCATCCTAGGACCGGTTTCTGGCTATCAGCCGTCATCAGCCAGGATAGCTTGACTCCAGTGGCGTAGTGAGCACGGGTCCCACGTCTGGGAATACCCATCCCACTTAGGGCGAAAAGCGTTACAACAAACAAATGATGGACGGAATGCTGACAATGCAGACATTCTCCCCCAGTCAAGAGATCTGGGTTAAATCCATCGTTCTTTTGCCCACTACGCCACCCCAGTTTAGACATGGCCATATGCAAATCAGTCTTGACCCTGTGCCTCATGGGAACAGTCCAGCCCGAACTGCCAAGCCATGTCTTCCCTGGACCGGAATCAAGCATCCTAGGACCGGTTTCTGGCTATCAGCCGTCATCAGCCAGAATAGCTTGACTCCAGTGGCGTAGTGAGCACTGGTCCCACGTCTGGGAATACCCATCCCACTTAGGACGAAAAGCGTTACAACAAACAAATGATGGACGGAATGCTGACAATGCAGACATTCTCCCCCAGTCAAGAGATCTGGGTTAAATCCATCGTTCTTTTGCCCACTACGCCACCCCAGTTTAGACATGGCCATATGCAAATCAGTCTTGACCCTGTGCCTCATGGGAACAGTCCAGCCCGAACTGCCAAGCCATGTCTTCCCTGGACCGGCATCAAGCATCCTAGGACCGGTTTCTGGCTATCAGCCGTCATCAGCCAGGATAGCTTGACTCCAGAGGCGTAGTGAGCACGGGTCCCACGTCTGGGAATACCCATCCCACTTAGGGCGAAAAGCGTTACAACAAACAAATGATGGACGGAATGCTGACAATGCAGACATTCTCCCCCAGTCAAGAGATCTGGGTTAAATCCATCGTTCTTTTGCCCACTACGCCACCCCAGTTTAGACATGGCCATATGCAAATCAGTCTTGACCCTGTGCCTCATGGGAACAGTCCAGCCCGAACTGGGGTGGTGTAGTGGGCAAAAGAACGATGGATTTAACCCAGATCTCTTGACTGGGGGAGAATGTATGCATTGTCAGCATTCCGTCCATCATTTGTTTGTTGTAACGCTTTTCGCCCTAAGTGGGATGGGTATTCCCAGACGTGGGACCCGTGCTCACTACGCCACTGGAGTCAGGCTATCCTGGCTGATGACGGCTGATAGCCAGAAACCGGTCGTAGGATGCTTGATTCCGGTCCAGGGAAGACATGGCTTGGCAGTTCGAGCTGGACTGTTCCCATGAGGCACAGGGTCAAGACTGATTTGCATATGGCCATGTCTAAACTGGGGTGGTGTAGTGGGCAAAAGAACGATGGATTTAACCCAGATCTCTTGACTGGGGGAGAATGTATGCATTGTCAGCATTCCGTCCATCATTTGTTTGTTGTAACGCTTTTCGCCCTAAGTGGGATGGGTATTCCCAGACGTGGGACCCGTGCTCACTACGCCACTGGAGTCAAGCTATCCTGGCTGATGACGGCTGATAGCCAGAAACCGGTCCTAGGATGCTTGATTCCGGTCCAGGGAAGACATGGCTTGGCAGTTCGGGCTGGACTGTTCCCATGAGGCACAGGGTCAAGATTGATTTGCATATGGCCATGTCTAAACTGGGGTGGTGTAGTGGGCAAAAGAACGATGGATTTAACCCAGATCTCTTGACTGGGGGAGAATGTATGCATTGTCAGCATTCCGTCCATCATTTGTTTGTTGTAACGCTTTTCGCCCTAAGTGGGATGGGTATTCCCAGATGTGGGACCCGTGCTCACTACGCCACTGGAGTCAAGCTATCCTGGCTGATGACGGCTGATAGCCAGAAACCGGTCCTAGGATGCTTGATTCCGGTCCAGGGAAGACATGGCTTGGCAGTTCGGGCTGGACTGTTCCCATGAGGCACAGGGTCAAGACTGATTTGCATATGGCCATGTCTAAACTGGGGTGGTGTAGTGGGCAAAAGAACGATGGATTTAACCCAGATCTCTTGACTGGGGGAGAATGTATGCATTGTCAGCATTCCGTCCATCATTTGTTTGTTGTAACGCAGTAAGTAGCTGCGTGGCATTCACATCAGCACCAACTACCGATAGTCATAACGCTATGCCTGAGGCGTTCACTGGTATTGTTGCCTGACTCACTGCTTGTTCTTTGCTTCCTTGTGGCCTATGACGGATCCCACACACCGTTTTATCAGTGGTCCTCAGCCCTCATTACTCCATGACTGTCTCTTCATTGTATATACTCTGCTCCTGACTGGAGGTTACTGACTATATTGCAATGAAGTGATGCAATATGTCTGTACACAATATGCTTCTGACTATACCTTGTAGGCTTTCATGATATCTCCACTGTTTTTGACGATTAACAATAAAAATAAATTTAAAAAAGTCTCTCCATCTTTCTCAGTATGTTTGACTCCTTTAATTTATGTAGTTGTGTTCCAGCCTCTCAATATTTTATGGTTCTCCTTTAGAAAACCATATAAGGACCATCAATGAAAAGTTCTTTGCAATGTCAAAATATGTTGTATACATCTTCAGACACTGTCCTCAGTGGTGACGTACCTGCAACCTGTGGAATGTGCCTCGCAGAGGCTGTAACCCACTGAGGTGGGGTGTTGAAAATTTTTGTTTTGATTCAAACTAAAATACCTAACCCCATAACCACTGGATTAACTACTAACCTTGGGCCCCTAAGTAGCGTGCTACTCGCCGCCGAGCACTACAGCACCCCACACTAGGAGCAATCAGTGTTCTATAGATCCAAGTACAATACACAATGTGGGTCTCACGTCAGATAGAGAATGTAGCATCAGGGAGGACTTAGGAAATGCTTCTTAGGGACTGCAGACTCTCGCTAAAGCAGCGATGCTGCCCAAGGTTCCACAAGGACTATCCCATATTCCTTGTCTTTAGGCAGCCTTCATTGGTGTATTCCGTGGGCAGAAAATACATACACTTTTTATTCTCATAGCCCTCAGAATTTCCTCTTTCGCGGCAGTTAAATTCACATTAACTAGGTGTATGGCACACACAACAAAGCAACTTTGCGTATTTGCTATCAATTGTCATACCACAGAGAAAGTTAATTTTCTTGAAACCATTATCAAGAACGGTAAGCAGACTTCGTGCTACATTTATTTTTCAGATGGACATTTTGCCACCTGCACTCCAACACCTAATTAAACAACGCTGCATTTGGGGGTGGTGAAATACCCCTGGCAGGGTGAGAAGCGGAGCAGGGGCTTTTGTGGGCGGGGTGGGGGGGAGTGGCTGGGGGGGGACGGGGGGGCGGCACTCCCTTAAAAAAAAAGAAAAGGCAATGACTGCATGCCAACGTCAGCGTTGAGAGACTGTCGGTGTTTGCCCTGGTGGTGAAAGGTCCACGAATAATCAAGAACAGGTTTCAAAACCTACTTATTTACTGTTCTGATCTCAGAGTAATGCAATACTAGGCTCCACAGATGGTGTTCAAGCAGACGCTGGTCAGTTGCCTCCTCCCAGGTGTCCAGAAATTGCGGAGGGCAGTGGAATGTCGGTAGGCAGTCTCATCATCACATCTGCATTCTCTGGCCTCTTTCAGGTCTCAGCAGTGGCGGCTGGCAGGGAACAGGGGTGGCGGGCGCGGTGATAAATAAAAAAAAATACTTACCCTTTGCCAGCCTCCGTCTCTCCTCAACATCAAGTCCCTTCTCACGCCGCCTTCTCCTCAGCTTTGGCTGAAGTAGGAAACACACAGGCTCCCTCCCCTAAGCCAATCACAACGCTGCAATGCAGTGTTGTGATTGGTCTGAGTGCCGTGGTTCAGCACTCAGACGGGAAATGGGAGCCTAGGCATTTTCCTCACCAGGCTGTGTAATGCAGCCTGGGGGGAACATGCAAAGTGCGCATGATTGTTTGGCTGACGCAAGATGGTCGGCCAAACAGTCATACGCAGTTAGAGTGTGCCACGACTCCCCCCTGTGAACCCAGTCCCGACCCACCCTAATCTAGCTCCGTAGTGAAAAATAAAATGATATTAACAGAGTTATCATTTTATTTCTCCTTTCTCCTGCTCTGAGAGCAGTGGGGCGACGCTCCTCTGCCTTAGCAGATGAGCCTCCCCTGGGTCTCAGACTATATATGACAGGAGTAGCCCTTATGCCCCTAGAACCGGGGCATTCAGTATATACTCAAAACAATGGTTCATTTAGAATTAATTTCTATTAACTTTGTAGATAGGCAAATAAACATAGTCTAAGCATGCAATTAATGTAAAAAAACACTAAGACACTCTAGTCTTATAGGTCCTTCTAATTATACCAGAAGACTATAGTAACTACACATGTAGTATAATAATTTGTACAAGTCAGAACAAAAGAGCCCTCCTAATAAAGTAGCAAGAATATTAATTTGCTATTTTTTGTGTAGAAATTTGTAGACCACATAGAAATTCTACCAATGTTGCATACAAGGTGCAAAAAGCAGACAAATCAACGAATGTGCACAGTGTCCCAAGGTGCAAAAACACATAAAAGCGAACAGGTGACAATATTATGTACAGGCAACAACTTTGACTATATGTTCATAAATGGATCCATATGTGATTCAATGAAAATGGCAAATTCTTTTAAGCGAACAAAAATTATTATTCTTTGGTGTTGACGGCGTTTCAACTTCTTTCGAAATGCTGAGTTCTGTTCAGGACAAGGAGATATCAGGGACACCTATGTGGGTAACCAATGAAAATATGGTTAGTGAAGGAAGATAATATCTACATTGGCAGACTAGAGTAATAACAGAAATATTATCTAATTAAGGGATAGTCACAAGGTCGTGATTGGATGAAGGGACTTGTGGGAGTGATAGATAAAGGTATTTAGTACATTGTCCCATAAGTATGATTACAAGTGGGCATGCACCAGGCAAAAGAAGTCCAAGGCAATCTTGTAATATGTAAAGTCTTTATTTGAGTTAATATTTTCAGGTAATAATGACAACTTGAGCTCAACCAACGCTTTTCGTTCTCCTTGGAAAACTTCATCAGGGCTTGAATTATAGTTAGGTGAGATCTCGATGATGGTAGGTGGATAGGTGTACCTGGACTGGTGAGTAAAAATACAATCAATATGGTACACAATTAAATATTAGCAACAGAAGTGAAAGACAAACTGTCTTGGTCTTCAGTGAATAAAGAAATCCATATCATTGCAATTTCATTACTTACATTCACAAAATGTCTACAGTTTAAATAACCAGCATGATTTGCAGCTGACTTTCCAGTTAACAAGGGTCAGTTTGTTTAGAGTAGATGGAGATTCAGTAATCTTCCTATGAGTTCAGACCACTTGTCATAGGGTCATCACTCCATTGTTATTGGTTACATTCACAGAAATGTTCAATTGTATCTATAATTATGGTTGTACAGTTTAAATAACCAGCATGAGTTGTAACTTCAAAACCAGTTCATCACGCAAGTATATAGTTCAATAATTGCAAGAGGAGATGTAGTTTTGCCATTCCTGCATTGAGTTCAAAGCTCGCACGATAGTCACAGCAATCAATCCATTGAAAACCTAGCCATTGCAGAATGGCATCAAGGTTTCTTCCTTTCTCTGGGAGGCGGGCTTGTTCAATCACTTGCCACCTTATCAGAGTTGTGGTTGTAAGCGGGGTATTGGCAACCTCACATTTGATTCTACTTCTTTGTTGTCTTATGTGCTGCTTAACCTGTTGTGTGGTTTGCTCATGCATATAAGATCACAGGGACGCCACATGGATTTTACCACTTTAGTTGAGTTATAGTTGGAAATTGATTTTAACTACTGGTTGATTGTGCCATGTATGAACCTTTTGGTATTTAATTTACAAGCAATGTAGTTAAGGCCCTAGAAAAGACCCATCACAGGTGGCAAACCACAGCTATCTTCCCAGGTGTGATACTGCTGATTTACTTTCCCTGCTGAGTGCACCACATAGTCTTTTATGTTTTCCCTCTCTTGTATGAGAATAATGGCACCTCAAGTGAGAGGATATGGCCTAACAGCTAGGGCTGTCATCCTCAAAACTGGGGAACCGGGTTCGAGTCTTGGCAGGGACGCTCAACATCCTGTGCTGCTGGGCAAATCGCTTAATCTCCCCATGCCTAACAACAATGTGTGTCCATCTGCAACGAAACTGGTGCTCATGTTAAGCGCTCTGATACCTGATATCTTTGGGTCCATTTTTAACCACCTGGTTGGTATGAGGGTAGAAGGTGGTAACATGTTCTTTGCTTATTTGGTCTTGGGTTCAAGAGTTGCTCCCTAGGGGTGAACCAAGCCCTTTTGATTGCTGACCTGACTAGCTTATGTGGTTAGCCCCTTTCTAGTAATTTGGACATGAGAATGTTAGCCTCAAGTAAGTAGTCTTCCTTAATACTACAGTTCTGCCTCAGTCTCAAAAATTGGCCAGAGGGCTGACCATCTTTCAGTCTCCTGGGGTGAAAGCTGTGGGAGTTCAAAAGAGTATTTCTTTCCATCTGCTTTCTATAAAGGCTTGTGAATAGTTTTCCCTCAGTGCTCTTAATCATTAGGTCAAGGAAAGATGTCATGTCATAGTGGAAATTGTTGGTAAATTTTAAGTTGGGTTGGATTGTGTTGAGATAATGAATGAAATTCCCTAAAGAATTTTCTGATGCTTCCCATACCATGGAGTTGTCACTAATTTACCTCTTCCAGCATATCACCTGTGGTCAGAATGGGCTTGTGTTATTGAGGACAAACTATTGTTCGAGCTGATCAACATACAAATTTGACAAATATGGGGCAACATTTCACCCATGGAAGTTCCTTTGAATTATTGGTAGTATTCCTTTTTGTATAATAAGTAATTTTTTGTGAGAACAATCTCAAGAAGTTGTGTGACAAACTCAGTGGGGAACTGTGTCAGAAATGGTCTATTGTTGAGGACCTTCCTAAGGACTTCTATACTTTCTAGTTTTGGGATATTCGTATAGAGAGACTGGATGTCAAGGGCAATTTTTTCCCAATTTATTCACTATTTGAGGCTTTCAAGGCCATGAGACAGTTCCTTGCATGCCAAGCCTCATTCTGGCAGAGTGTCATGTTTTTTGACTGGTTCTCGACTAAGATGTCTGTCTTCTGTTTTTATTTTATTGTGTACAATCTAGTTTATAGTTTTAATCTCCAGTCCAGTTGAACTCTAAACAATTTCATTCCCATAAGATTCACAATTTGAGCCTTTAAAGTGCCCAGAGAGACAGCTCCTCGCGGGTGGCCATGATTTTTAACTGATCCTCCTCATGGCACAAACAGAGTTGACTGCTGGAGATAGTTACAGTGAACTTTTCTCCAACTTCCTGTCTTTGGACTGATTTAGCTAGTGGCTTCCCGTAGGATATATTAATTACTAGGGAGGACATTTGTCCCCTACTAACCGACCCACTGGCTTGAAGCCACATTAATTGCCCACTGTGACACCACTCTGTAATTTAAATTGCTAAAAACCATAAGTTCATATTAATGCTGTAAGAAGTACCCCATTAATTACTGGTTACTTTTCCAGGTTGCAAGCACAACCAAGTGAGTAGATGTTATGTATCTCATTTTAGGTGTCACTGAAACTCGCACACATACTGGTGAGTTCTCTTTTAACTCAAGCCCATTCCATTGTTTTCCCTCTGCGACACTGCACTATATGACTTTATCTATCATGCCCACAGGTCTATCAGCCATTTACAACCCTGTGACTACCTTTTAATCAGGTAATATTTCTGTCATTTCTATAGCCTACCAATTTAGAAATTCACTCCCTCCATTAACCATAATTTCATTGGTTCCACAAATAGGTGTCCGTGGTATTTTATTGTCCTGAACTCGCCATTTCAAAAGAGTTTGAAACGCCGTTGACACCAAGGCACACTAATTATCACTGGTTTAAAAGAATTCAACATTTTCATTGTTTCACATATGTGTGCTTTTATAAACACATAATAAAAACTGTTGCCTGTACATTGACTAGTCACCCATTCACATCTGTGTGTCTTACCACCTGGGGAAACAGCACACATTTGTTGATTTGTCTGCTTATTACAGCTTGAATATGACATTTGTACAATGTTTATGCTGTCTACAAATTACTACTGTACACTTGAAGCTACTATACTTTTCTGGTTTAATTAAATGCACCCATAAGACTAGAGTGCATTCGTGGTTTTACTACATTAACTTTATGTATGATTAGAATATATTTATTTGCCTATCTACAAAGTTCTTAGAAATGAATTCCTGGTAAACCTTTATTTTTAGTGTATACTCGTTCAGGTGGCAGTAGATCCGAGGGAGTTTGAAAAGATGAGTGGCAGTCTTGCACCCACCAAGCTACATCATCCCTGTCAAGTGCTGGTTTACAGAGATCCATGCAGACAGTTAAATGCACTCTGCACCGATGTAGCTTTCAACTTTTGGCATGCTCCAGCTTTCAGACCAAGGTTCTGGGCACTTTTCAAAGTGTACATGTCCCTGTGGCTGGCCGTCTTGCGACGGCCAACCAGACATGCGCACTTTGAAAGCTCTAACCCTGCTGTCTTTAGACAGCATGGTTGGAGCAAGTGCAGGCCTCCAGTGCCCTCGGGAGCGCAGAGCGAGACCGCTCCCTCCACTCCTGGCACTTCTGTCATGCTGGTTAACATCATGAGAGCAGCACTAGGATTGGTTAATGCAGTTAGTTGGCTGAGGCCTCTGCTGAACATCGGACTGCAGCAGCAGGAGAAGGCCGTGTTGAAGGTAAGTATTTTTTATTTTTACCCACCACCCATTTGCCTGCCTCACCACTCCCCATAGATGCCAGCCACGTCTGACGACAATACGTTCTAGCTACAGCTTAAACTGCAGTGCTAAAAATATATTTTACAACTGATAAGCAGCATATTGCTGTTAATTATTTTCCTAATACTGATTTAATTTTTATTCTGTGTATCTAGCTCTCTAGTATCTCTTTCCTAAGAAAGAGCAAAATAACAAGGGCTTAAAAGAGAGTTACGGAAAGATAGATGGTGTGACCATATATCATGAGGAATAAAATACACCTTACTATACATTAGATGAATATTGTACATCACCTCCGAGTTCTGTGGCTTTATAAAGGAACTTTGATTTCTGCTTCCTTCTTTTTTAGAGTCTGGGACCTTCTCTGTGACTTGCAAAATCCCTATAATGTATGGTAGTGGTACTTTATACCATATATATTGTGCTTCATGTGTGGATAATGAAGAGTTAACTTACTATGTGATTTTTACAGATGCTTTTCATGACACCAGACCATTATTTACATATTATACAAAGTTTACCATTCATGATAATTTGTATTTCATGTTTTTTCTAAATTTCAGAGTACTTACAATGGGGTTGGGATTTCTCGCCATCCCATTCCTGCCTGCCAGTAATCTCTTCTTCCGCGTGGGATTTGTTGTTGCTGAGAGAGTCATTTACCTCCCTAGTGTTGGTTATTGTATATTATTTACTTATGGATGCATCATGCTAAGCAAACAAGTCAGAAGCAAGGTATGACTAAAGTTAATGGCAACATGATTAAAATGTACTCTTAAAATTGGCCGTGAATCAAGTGATAAATCGTATTTTACTCTTTTCTTCTTTTCTTTAAGAAACTTATTGCTGCTGCTATAATTGGATTGCTTTCTATAAATGTGATGCGCTGTATTGTTCGCAGTAACCAGTGGAGGTCGGAGGAGCAGCTTTTCAGGAATGCTTTGACAGTATGCCCTCTCAACGCTAAAGTGAGTTTATATTATCTTGTCTTCTGGAGTATCATTTGTGTCTTAAATCTTGCCGCGGGCAGGTTTTTGGTTCCAGTTTCTAGCCGTACAGGCTAAATTTGTCTTACAGGCTGAGCTTTCGTTCAGTTCTTTCTATTGACACTTATGTCACATGAAGCACACACCTCACCAGGCACTTCCATCCTGCATGCCAGGTTAATGCTTGCTGGCTGGAAGTGAGGATTGAAACTATAGATTCTGTGAGCTATTTCTAGCTAGCCCATTGATTATAGCCTCCTCTGCTTCAAATGTTCTAAGCAAGTTGTTCTTTCTTTCCTTTCCACTCACTGACTGTCACATGTACTAGTGATCCCCTCCGTTCTTCCTCTTGGCTCAGGTGATGTCAATGCCACAATGTGAGACCCTAAAAAATTGCTTGCTCATAAACAGTTCTAAGTGCTAATGGATACATCTTCTCACGGGTTCCTCCAGGCATCTGACTGGATCCAGAAATGTTTTTCACCTGCAATTACTCTCCAGGTAGCGCTATGCAGCTTCAGCGGTGACTCTGACCATGGTAGTATTTAATGCACCAGTCAGCATACTGGCACCATTTCCTCTTTTTCTACAACTCATCAGCGCAATTTCAAAGTTCTTCTTGGCACTTCACCTATGACATTTCTTAACTTTTGACAGCAACTATTTCATTTGTATCTTCAAAAGGTTTCTGGATTCAAACACTGTCACAAATGCCACCAAACGATGTCTTTATCAGACCCATCATCTATATTTAGTCTCTGCTCCAAATATCACTGCTCAGCCTTTGATTCCTGTTCATTGATGCTTTCAAAGACTCTCAAGAGAGCAGGACGCCATGCATAGTTTGGCCAAGGCTCCCACAGACACGCTGATCATTTTCTTCCCTTCAGGTAAGTATCCCGACAAGAACGATCTACCACAATGTCTTCCAACAAAAACACAAAAGCACAATAGAAATAGGGATGCTTCTTCCTTGAGGAAACGGTTCCACTCTGGCTCAATCAATGAAGCTGGAGATTTCAATTGCACCGGCCAACCCCGCACATGGCACGCTTTTTGGTTAAGCATGCTGTACATTTTCAGAACAGCCCCAGTCTGGGTCACTCCCCAAGGACAAGGCCGATCAGGTATGTTTGCCGATTTTGACTTCTTTGACCCCGATGCCGTCATACTCCACACCTTTGCATGCTCTGGCCTTGGTGCCACTTCATGTGGTGCACTTGGTGCGCACTACAAAGTGCTGACTTACTCCATGCCTTTGGCGGCACCTATGACTCCGAAACCTATTATGTTGTCACTGATGTTGTCCTCTGAGCTGATTTCAGCACCTCCTTCAAAACCCTCAAACTCGATGGCCATCTGAGCAGCAAAACAAGACCTTCAGGCCTGTATGATGACGAATCCCTGGCACAGCGCCTCATAGGGCCTAGAGATATGCCCATAATAATATTTCTAGTGAATAGGTCATCCTTACACTGATTCCTTGCTGTACACCCACATGCTCGAACAACCAATCTGTAGATTTCTCAATAAAAGGTTGTTTATCACTTTGCCAACTATATGCAAGTCTTTCAAAACACTGTCATCCTACTCATCAGTGAGAGCAGCTTCAAAGACTTTGTCATCCATTACCTCTTTGCTTCTGGCCATCAATACCCACCATGTTGATGGCTGTTCCTTCAGTGGCTGCTTCCAGGGAACAAGGCCTGTTGAACATCACTTCTTTGTCATCGTAGACCACCCAAAGAAAGTGTTGCAGATGGCAAAAAAACAGACTGCTCCACCACATTAATTTCATCTATGCCTTTCATACTACCGAAAATGATGAGCCTGAAAGTGACATGGGGATGAAGCAATGTAGAACCCTGTGGACTAGTTTACTTCTTGGGACATATGTATGCCATGTATATACAGGATGAGGATGAACCCAGCTAGGATCCTCAATGAGACCAAGGACAGTGTGCCGACACAGGAGGTTCCCCTCATGCCTACTTGCAGGAGAAAGTGGCCAGCACTGGAAATATGAGTGGCCAAGTTACTGGAGAGGGCTACATACCCTACCATGAGGACAAACCGTCTGTTACATGTTCTGGTGACCTCATTATAGGCATGCAAGCCAAGATAATTAACTTCTACAAAAAGTTTCCAGATCCTTCCCACCTTCACCAGTGCCACATCCACCATCACCACCAATTCCTCAGCCACCAATCCTGTTGCCTGTTAAACCTGTACCTTCCCTTCAGTTAAAGCTGCTGACTGGTGATTCTGGCCAGATATGATAAGCAAACGAGGGGGGGAGGGCACTACCTCCTAGATGGACCTCATTACGTAGGACAAGATTGAATTAATCAAGGCTGTCTCAGAGAGGGGAAGCACACGTCTTTAGTTATCATTGAAACAGTCATAGTTGTGGCCAGTACTGGCTTTTGCCAGCTGTCATTAGTGACATTTCTTTACCATCAGGGTTGGATGAGGTGCACATCCTTGTGGTCAGAAGTCCAGACTACTGTCCTGGATATGGCCTTTCGTTGGGACAGATTATTCAGACATCTTATTGAAGACACTCTGCATACATCAAAGTGAACACAGAGATGGCTAGATCTATAGGCTGTCCTCCTTTTCTGATGGCAACAACCTTTTCATGGTGCACAAGGCTGCAGTCAGCAACAATCTTGTGGAGAGTACCAACCCTTTCACTACCAGTTACTACCCCAAGCCATGCTATTCTTGGAACTATTAAAGGTCTCAGCTGAGACCCTCCAAATCCAGTTACCTTTTAAGGCAATCCAAGTCACTAGACCCAATGAAGAGAGCCCAATTCCTTCCTTGTACTAGCCCCTACTTCTCTAATTATGTTCTTGCAGCACCCCATAGGAGAAACTTCAGAGGTTTAGCCTTCATCCAGAAATGGCAATGAGCATGCCAGACTGGTTGATCTTATCAAGTGTGGGCATATATTGGAATTTATTAAAATACCTCCTAATCCATAGCAGAAGGAGACCAAGATACAAGCCACAATTGTGACCCTACAGCTGAAAAGGGCCTTGGAACTCACCCCTAGATTACAGTGAAACAAGGAATTTTAATCAAAGTCTTCTTCCGGTATAAGCCAGAAGACTGCCACCCCACTTTGGACATAAGCCAGCTGAACAAATTTATTAAAAAACAGTTGTTTCACATAGTGCTATTACAGGAAGTCTCTTAGTTGCTCCAGGAAAAACAACTCATTACTTTATTGGGATTACAAGATGCATTCTTTCATATCAGCATAAATCCTAAACCCATCAGGTTTCTGAAGTTCAGGTGGCCCTTCAACGTTACCAAGCCAGAGTTTTTACCCTTTGGCCTAGAATTTACTTCAAGAACCTTCACAAAGTACTCGGGACAGGTTGTAGAGTTTACACATAAGCAAGATCAACAAATATTTTCTTGTCTTATTTATTGGCTAATCAAGGAGAGATTCCATTAACAAGTAACAGAAACTGCAGACGCCTGTCCTCACCAGCCAGACAGCCTGTGTTAGTCAATATAAAAAAGTTAACGTTTCTTCTTCTCACCCATTCTTCTGAGTGATCCTGCCCATATTCTCAGAGAAAGCTTTACATTTGAAACCACTAGCTTTGAAGATGCTGTGAAGCTTTGTGTAATTTCTAAAGATGTATTCATGCAACTACCCAACTTCAAATCCTTCTGGGGAGGAATTCCTTTTGCATCATTCTCATATAATTCTGCTGCCTCTGAAGGAGACCCATGAAAGTACTGGGAAAACAGTGCAAAAGGTCTTTGGATGACCAGTTTCAGTTCATTCCCCTGCCAAACAAAGTTCTCATTTGGCGGTAGGAGTGTCAAAACATCTTTGAAGGCCTCCAATTTCAGGGCCAAGCCCCAGACATTATTCTGACAATGGATTTATTTATGGAAGGCTACCTGTCCACCTCCATGAGCTTCACTGAGGGTAACTTGAAAAGGCTTTCAAGCCTTGTTGGCAAGGATGCAAGACTTGTCTGTTTTGATCAGGACAGGAAATACCAGCTCCATGGTCTATGTCAGCAAGCAAGGAGGGGAAATCTCTTCCATCCTTTCATTTCAAACTCAATTTCTTTGTTATTGGGTCATCAACAAAATATCACTCAGAAAGTAGAACATTTCCTACCTGTAACAACTGCCAGGTTAATAAGGTGTGTTATCATTCATAGAATCATGAGTCATATGCTATCCACCTTCATCCTCAGTCATAGGATCGCTTTGATAATCTCTAGGAAGCATGGAGTTCAGTGAACATTCTCTTCATTGCCTGGAGTTTGTATCATTTTCAGTAAGGTGAATTTGTGACTATGCAAACACTATTAACTAGTTTCTCAGGCATGGCAATATTGTTTTAGTGGTTATGTGTAAATACTGGGGATCTTTGATTTTGGGAAATTATTCAAGTATGTGAATCTAAGAAAGACATCAATACTGGAGCATTGCTTTTACTGTTAAGTAAATTATATCTTACTAATTAAACCTTAGATTTCTAGATGGGGAACATTTAGGGCAGTTTAAGACATACAATTGCCTTGCAGCTCCATTTTATTTGAATGTCCACATAATTTTTCTGGCAAAGGTCATAGGTATTGATAATACCTAGCTTATGCATTTATCTCAAATGTACCAATTCAATTTAGACTTTTAATCTTCATTAACAAAATCCAGTGGGTTTTTTTCAGCAATCCACACATCTTCTCCAGTGAGAATTTACTCTCCATCTGAACCATTTTTACTTCAATATTTACAACGAAGTTTGCATTTTCTGGAAGTTTCTTTAGAGTACAAATTATAGCCTATTTTGGTAGTAGCTCACTTTTTGGTTGACAGCCTTAGCTTTCCTTGGCATGTGTGTTTTATTTATTACGATATTGCAAAGGTCTTAATCATATGTAAGTTGATAGCATACCTGAGATGCCAACAAGGGAATGCCTCCAAATAACTTGACTGACTGACTGGCAAGGGGCTGCATTGTGGGCTTAGGGCAAGATCATCTTGAGGGCTTTTCTTGTAAAGATATTGTTATTATTTTGCCCAAAGGTACCACATGTGTAACACAAATCATATCTTAAATAGGTGTGTGTTAATCAGGACTTTGCCATGAACGTATAATTGATAGAAAAAATCCAGTACTCTGGCAGTCTCCTGTCAATAAAATCATTGAGCTGGACCAAGTTCTAAAAGTACCATTAGCAATGCCTTGCAACCGAGGAAACTTTAACCAGGACTAGTTCCAGTAGGAATCTCCTGCATAGCATGACCTATACGATAAAAGCTTTGTACACTTTGCAAGACAATGAAACACTGCTCCTCTTTGCTTTTTATAGGTACCAACCAGAAAGGATGTAATTGTGATAGTATGACTATAGCTCAAATCCAGGGAGCTGTGAAGTTATGTTCATGTTTCTTCTGTGTAAAATATGCACTTGACTCATTTCAAGGGTAAACAAGCAACCATTGTTTGTGTCTCAAAATGCCAATAATACATTTGCTGTGGAGTATTATCTTCCTGTACACTAGTAGTAGTTTATTTCAATCAATAACATGATCATTCATAAAAATGTTCTCATAAAACATACAAATTCATATTAAAACATGAGGATCAATTAAAAAGGAGATAAAGAAACAGCATCTTCATACCTCCTTACATGCAAAAATTCAATTTGAGCTTGGGGCATACAATTAAGAAGTAGACATCAATATCAATTCCCTGTAGTTATTATAATATAAAAATATGATAAAAAGATAAAAATGCTTTAAAATCATGTAACATTAAGATTAGATAAAAAGAGGAAAAAAGACTAGAGTATCAGATTGAGTTGCAGTCATCAAATATCATTTCCGGCCGTCAGTGGAGCCTTGGTGCTTACTCCCCAGTAATAGCCATATTTTTACGACATGTGCTTGTCCTGGTTTCAGACCTTTTCCACCATGCATAAAGCAAGTATCTAGATAAAGTGAAGACAAGCCACCTAGTTGTATCTGATCTAAAAACACAAATGGCATCTAGAGGGTGTGAGAAAGCCAGCACCCAACAGGCCAGAATAATCCAGGTTTTCTTCAGATTAGCATAAAACAGACAAAAGAATATGAAGTGCTCTAGTGTTTCAGGGCTAGCATTGCACAAGGAACACAACGAAGTTATGGATGCATTCTTCCAATTACTTCTCATTGCATTCACTCTGAACTGTATATAAAGTGCACGTGCATGGGGGTGTTCGATATCATCCATATAGGGTTCAAACTTAAAACAACTTTTAATATCTAGAAAACAGGTTGTTAGGAAACTGATTATCCTATCTTCAGTACATGAGAAATCAATAAACTCCCAAAATCTCTTTTTTAGGTGAGACCCCATTCTTTTGGTAATAGATTTTGGATCATCCCACATGAATCCCAATCCCAGTTTGTAGAGTCAGTCCCTTACTTTTTTAAACCAAACCAAGCGCCCTGTTCGGCTTTGAAGCATTAGAAGCTCCTCCATAGCCTCCTTTACAGGGATCTGTGTCTTTCTGGTTCAAAGTCTGATCCAAAACATAAGCACCTTTAAAACAGCTGAGTGGACAATATACCTTAGACCAAAATCTAGATGGAGGGGTATTCGTGGCGTATTCCTTGGTAGGTTTAAAATTGCTTGTTGAAATGTATTTTCTGCTACCTCTAATTGGTTCAATTGTTCCAACCCCCACAATTAAGCCCCATATAAGGCAGCGCCCCTCCCTTTAGCCCGATGTATTTCTAAAATTGGTGAAGTTGGACGAATAGGGGAACTTTTGACTTTCTTAACTATAGCACAATCTACGTGTTGCAGTGAGAGCACACTCTTCTGAATTTGGGGAATCCAAGACAAATTATCACTAATTCTGACTCCCAAATAATCAAAAGCCTTAACCTGATCCAAGCATTGTGCATCGAGCCTCAGTTTACTCTTAGAAGACTTGTATGGGTTAAATACCATGTACTTAGTTTTAGAACAGTTAATTTCTAAACTCCTTTCTTTGCAGGCAATTGAAAACTTGGTTAGCACTTTCTGGATGCCCTTAGGGGTTTTAGAAATGAGCAGCATATCGTCTGCAAATAGAAGACAGGGATTTGCTTGCCCGCTAGTTTTGGTGGGTCACCTCCACAATCATAAAGATCTGTAATAAGCCCATTTATATATAAAGTGACCAAAGTTGGCGCTAAGACACATCCCTGACCCACCCCCTTTAAAACAGGATGCTATTGGGTAGGCTACCATCTGAATTCCACCTAACTTTAGCGTAGGTTCCAGAGTGCAGACAGACCAGGAGTTGAAGCAATCCCCCTGGAAGGCCAAGATCTCTTAGGGCAACCCATAGCTTGGAGCGATATATGGAATCAAATGCCGTTTTTAGGTCAACGAACACGACATACAAATGGCCCTTCATAATAGTTACCTCCTTCCAGATAAGCAGCAAAAAATGAAATACCTGGTCTAAGGTACTCGTTGATGATCTAAAACCAGCCTGCAAATGAGAAAGTATACAGAAATCCTCCATTTACTGAATACTTTCTGTGAGAAGTCTTTAAGGTTGATAGGCCTATAATTTCCTGGGTCTTTTTTTTCTCCTTTGTTAAATATAGGTAGTATTTCAGCGCCTTTCCATGACTCAGGGATATCCCCACCACGTGTGATAGCACAAAAAACTGTATGATGCAAAGGGCCCCATATACTGGGCTCAGAACAATATAGATCACCTGGTAGTCTATCTAGCCCAGGCGCTTTTCCAGACTGCAGTGAAGTAATCGCATTTACTGTCTCTTCTAGAGAAAAATGTACTTCTTCTGCTTGGTGCTCTATATAGTAATCCCTTCCTATCACAGTTGCATCTTGCTCAATCATGGGTACTTTCGCTGAAAAAAATCCCCGAAAATGTTCTTCCCACACTTGGGGTTATAAATAAAAATCTGTTTCGCTAACTGGCTGTTTAAGCCCTTTAGATAATAAATGCCATAATGTCTGGGAATCCTTCTTCCTTGATGCCTCCACTAATGTGTGCCAATTTTCTTCCTCTCAGGGCCTCTTTGCCTCACCCTGTACTCTCTTATAGGCTCTTCTTTGATTAATTAAATCAGCCCTTATTCCTTTTTTGACTGCCAGGGATAGAGCAATTCTAATCCGCTTACAATCTTCGTTATACGTTGGAGCAGCATTTTTAGTAACTATTTTAGTATTACACTGGCTACTAACGATAGCCTTAATGTTAGAGGATAGGTGTAGGAAGGTAGACATAATGCTGACATTTTTGATGTCCTGAGTGTCCAATACAACGAGGGCCTCAGCTACTCTTTGTAAATTTTCGGTAGCAGCGTCTCATCAGTAATTATCTGAGGCCATTTTATTCTCCTATTATTATTAGATGTAATGACAGGTGCTGCCACTAAATTTGTTTGAAGCTGCGGGAGGATAATACCAGATAGTTCCAAAAACTATGCATTATGGTCACTGTCCTCTCTATCTAAGACAGTCATATCATTAATATTAGACCATATATCAAGATCTACTATAATAAAATCAATTCTACTCTTGATGCTGCCCCTTTTAAATGTAGTTTTGGCCTCTACATCTGAGGATGTCCGCCCATTACAGGCGCGAACCCCGTAAGCAAGTGTAAAAGACATTACTTGCTGTCCAACCTTTGTAATTCTTTTCAGTGCCGGTATCCGAAGCTTATTTATACATCTGGCTTGCTCTTCCTCCTGCACTAGTTCTTGTACATAGTCTATAGGTTCATGGGTCATATTAAAATCTCCGGCTACAATAAGATAATATCCTTTACACGAATTACTGATAAATACCATCACTGTTGATGTTAACCCGAATCCTTATGGGGACTGCTGAACCGGTTATAAAGGTTGATTAGCCTCACGTGCGTGTTCCCTTTTGATGAAATAATATCTAGACCAAGGACTTCCTGCGATTCTATGTTTAGCCATTTTATTTTACAACACAGTGTTGTCTTAACACAAATTAGCAATCCTCCTGCATGTCTACCAGCTGTCGAGTGTCTAGCTTCAATACTGAATGTGGTGTACCCCACCCTGTGATACTGCTCAGTTGCCCAGGTCTCTTGCATTAGACATATATGACTGCTGTCCCCAAATTTGCCACATTCCGGGTTGTTTAATTTTGACTTAATTCCCACGATGTTCAATGAGATAATGTTTAGTTGCTGGACACTTGTGTGTGTGGTCCGTCTATTAGTTTTGCTCCGTTACATCCTTGGGAAGATGCACAATGACCAGGGAGTATAACTGAATTCCTATTTTCTCTATCACTCGGGTTGTTTTTATTTACGTCGCTTCTTGAAATGCCAGCGAGAGCCGCCTCATCGAATGGCATCATTTTACTGCTACTTGACTTTAGTCAATCAGGAATGTCCAACCCGGAGAGAGCCTGGAATCTATTACTAGTTTCAGTAGAAAAATGTTCCTTTAATACCAGTTGTATTCATATTTGTACTACCGGGCTAACCATTGGGCTTGATGTGCCTCTAATAAAAAAAAAAAGGGCATAATACCAATCTTTTGGTCATGACCTCTCCCGGGTTGCTCTATCTGCCTCTAATCAATTTTCCTACAAGAAAAGGTGACCTGCAGTTTATTACCACACAATCTCCACAAATAGACTTACATTTAGGACCAATCCAGCTCACTCTTCTGACGAATAAAATGTCACCGTAGGTAGAGTATGTATAGTCAGTGTTAAAAGATAACCAATGGCAGACCTTATTTTTCAATTGACTCATGGTTTCTATAGTTTTACCCAGAAGCGGGGGGACATTTGTTAATATCGCGACATAAGGGCAACATTCTGGTGGATGGTCCAGCTTTGTCTCGGGTAGGGATGGAACCATAATTGGTGCTTCATTCATTCTCACATTTGGCTGTCCAGTAAGTAGAGTATCATTAGCACTAAGTATAGCTTGACATGCTTTAGAACAACTTCCCGGTTTTCCTCCCCCAATTTGATGGTCTGTTTGTCTCACGGTCATGTCTTTTGATGTACCCTCCAGACAAACATTAGCATTTTCCCTTGTATCATTTGCAAGAGGAGGTTGAGTATAGACTGTCAGATATAGAATGATCAGAACCTCTAGACAATGCTGTTCCAACCCTACCCGACAAGTTGTTTACACTTTTTTGGATAACACCCACGTTTTCTTAGAGCTTGTCCAGTCTAACCAAAATTGGTGCAAGATTTTTTACAAGTAGGTCATTGAAGTGCTTTATTAAAGTCTCTATGTCTTGCTCAGATAGGGCTTTTGGATCTGATGGCATGGAATAGGGTCCTGACACTGTTGAAGTTATATCTTAGTCCCTTCATGTGGCAATACCTTGATTTTGTTTTTAGTTCTGGTGCTTGCTCTTAATGCAGGTTCCTCTTTTTTTTTTTTATTTCCTCTTACTCTTAGCTGGCAGTTCAATTATAGAAGATATGATAGTATTAGGTGGAGCTAAGTGATTAGCAGGGGTTAATTGTTTATCTATTGACAATGTACTGACCGGAATTCCATTACTGTGCCCCTAGGCATTCTATTCAAAGTTTGATCCATGTTTGGAGCAGTGAGTGATCCACCCTCCATGGACAATCGACGTTCAACCCCTAGGATTTCTTTGTCCAGGGCTCTAGCAGCACACGTCAAAAAACAGCCTAATGTGGAGTTTTGAAGGGGCCTAGGTGTGCCCTCCCTATCACCCATTTGTTTCCTTGTGGCCATTGGAGAGCAAGAGCAACCCCTCAAAGAGTAATTTAATTTTTTCCTTGATACCATCAAATACCACCATAAACTTACTTGGCCAGAGCTCACCGATGGACTACAACATGCCTCCAAATCACACAGTTGCCGCAGTAATGTAGCCAGGAAATAGGAACACGAGATTAGGCCAGGCCCAGCCTCCTCCGGGCTCTGACTGGTGCAGATGGGCCAGCACTTGGCCCGGGCTTTGCCTATGCACGGCCTGGGCATGCCCGCGCGTGGCCCACGCTGAGGGAGCGCGATGTGGCTTTAAGCGCCTCCGGGCATGGAACATGCAATGTTGGCACCTCCTGGTGCAACTAGTAAGAGCCTGTAGTCCCCCAAGGCTGTTGGCGGCGTCTGGCTGTATGTGGCTCCCGCACTGCGGAGCCGCGATGCAGATTTAAGCGCTCCCCCAAGGCTGTTGGCGGCGTCTGGCTGTATGTGGCTCCCACACTGCGGGAGCCGTGATGCAGCTTTAAGCGTCTCAGGGCGCAGGAAATGCAATGTTGGTACCTCCTGGCACGAAGAGTTATGGGGCCTGTAGTCCCCCAAGGCTGTTGGCGGCGTCTGGTGTCTGGCTGTATGCGGATCCCGCACTGCGGAAGCCGCGATACGGCTTTAAGCACCTCCGGGCACGGGAAATGCAATGTTGGCACCTCCTGGCGTGAAGAGTTATAGGGCCTGTAGTCCACCAAGGCTGTTGGCGGCATCTGGCACCTGGCTGTATGCGGCTCCCGCACTGTGGGAGCAGCAATGCGGCTTTAAGCACCTCCGGGCGCGGGAAATGCAATGTTGGCGCCTCCTGGCGCAAAGAGTTATGGGGCCTGTAGTGCCCGAAGGCTGTTGGCAGCGTCTGGCTGTATGCAGCTCCAACTATTATTATTCCATTCCTCACCACACGCACTAGCTTGTATCCTTATTCATTCACACACAACTGTACCACGACTTTGAACATCATTTCTTCTGCTTGCCACTGTGCATGACGTCTGTGCACAATATTAATGATTTCCATAGATACAGGAGTCTTTGCATCCAAAACTAGAAACTCCAGAAGCCATGCTAGCACAGATTGCAGGGACACATTTTTCCTGGTCAATCTGGCTACAATTCCCTGCTTAATGCTTTTAACCTGTGGGTAGATTTCTAACCTGAAACATATTGACTTCGAACTCGGGCAATTTTTGTATCGAGCAATTTGATCTCAATTGTTTTTTAAGTGTATTTTCACCTTCCAACTGGGCCACTCTGACCTCCAACGCCATATTTTAGTTTGTTGAGTTTGATATTCATTTAACATTGTGTTGTATTGCACTAGTTCATAATTTGGGATTCATTTAGGCAAGAGTACTTGCTGTGTTAGAAACAGTCATGTTGTGCACACTTCCTCTTTTTTTTCTAAACTGGGAGTTATAAGTAAGGTAAGATACTCTTTGTGGTATAAGAAATCTTAAAAAGCAGTGTCATATGCTCATATGTGAACTTGAGAAATGTAGTTCTCACTAGGATGCATCAAAAAACAAAAAAAACATTTGTTAATCTGTGGTTATGTCAAAAGGATTGAGTTGTGGAAAATTGACAGAAATATAGAGTCCAATTCACAGCAGCTTCTAAATATAAATGTGTAGTAATGAGTTCAGAAAATTCCTTCAATCAATCAATCAAAATCTTTATTCGGCTGAATATCAGCCATAAAAGAATGCATCAAAAAACGTTTGGAACAGATTAAAAAGAAAATACATACAAAGTGGTATTTTCCAAGACTAGCAATTTCAGTGTCTAAATTTCAGAGTTATAATTAGTAGTTTCCACAGATAGCATCATACATTAGGGACAGAGTGTAAAAGAATTCATAAACATTCCCCTAACCGCCCCCCCCCCAAAAAAAAGCCCCAAATTAATCCTTCTTAAAACAGGTAAAATAAAATCATTTTCCAACAATGTCCAGTAATCGAACAGCAGAGGAGATATATCTGTAAATCATTAAACAAGTAAATTCATCTTTTAAAAGCTGGAGGTGATGTAGTGCTGCCCGGCACTTCCTAATGTTTAAAAAATTTAAAGGGGAATAATAAAATCACGCCTTGGTATAATATAAAGTTTACAAAAAAATATAAAATGTAATGTACACTGGACAGACTTAGAGTCACAGGGTCACAGATCCAGTTTGGCATCGCAATAAACATTACGAGGATAGGAGACCAGCAAATGCGAAATGCCAAACCGGAATCTTATAAGATAAAACAGTTTGGCGTGGCTAAAGTAAAAGGAAAGATAGGGCTCAATGCCTGGTGTGCAAACTAGCAGAGAGTGTTTCAAGACACTCTTTTTTGCCATCTTTAAATTTCGTCTGATTGAATATAGAAAGGTTAAAAAATCCCTTTTCAATTTCACTTTTCGTATTTTAGCAATGCTCCCAGGATTATGAAAACAGTCCGCCAACCCCATGGTCTCTAACTGTTTTATATATAGCTAAGCCAAGGTATTTTTGTCATATGATCTAGTTTAAGACAATCTAAAGTAATAGCGCGATTTAGGGCTGGTTCTTCCTTTGCCCAGATAGAATGCCACAGTAATATCGGTGCTGACTGTATACGAAAGGACAAAGGTATCAAACTTAGTTCGCTGTGACAGACAGTGGATGCAAGACTTTTGGCAACTATTAACAAGCGTCTCACGGTCATGTCTTTTGATGTACCCTCCAGACAAACATTAGCATTTTCCCTTGTATCATTTGCAAGAGGAGGTTGAGTATAGACTGTCAGATATAGAATGATCAGAACCTCTAGACAATGCTGTTCCAACCCTACCCGACAAGTTGTTTACACTTTTTTGGATAACACCCACGTTTTCTTAGAGCTTGTCCAGTCTAACCAAAATTGGTGCAAGATTTTTTACAAGTAGGTCATTGAAGTGCTTTATTAAAGTCTCTATGTCTTGCTCAGATAGGGCTTTTGGATCTGATGGCATGGAATAGGGTCCTGACACTGTTGAAGTTATATCTTAGTCCCTTCATGTGGCAATACCTTGATTTTGTTTTTAGTTCTGGTGCTTGCTCTTAATGCAGGTTCCTCTTTTTTTTTTTTATTTCCTCTTACTCTTAGCTGGCAGTTCAATTATAGAAGATATGATAGTATTAGGTGGAGCTAAGTGATTAGCAGGGGTTAATTGTTTATCTATTGACAATGTACTGACCGGAATTCCATTACTGTGCCCCTAGGCATTCTATTCAAAGTTTGATCCATGTTTGGAGCAGTGAGTGATCCACCCTCCATGGACAATCGACGTTCAACCCCTAGGATTTCTTTGTCCAGGGCTCTAGCAGCACACGTCAAAAAACAGCCTAATGTGGAGTTTTGAAGGGGCCTAGGTGTGTCCTCCCTATCACCCATTTGTTTCCTTGTGGCCATTGGAGAGCAAGAGCAACCCCTCAAAGAGTAATTTAATTTTTTCCTTGATACCATCAAATACCACCATAAATTTACTTGGCCAGAGCTCACCGATGGACTACAACATGCCTCCAAATCACACAGTTGCCGCAGTAATGTAGCCAGGAAATAGGAACACGAGATTAGGCCAGGCCCAGCCTCCTCCGGGCTCTGACTGGTGCAGATGGGCCAGCACTTGGCCCGGGCTTTGCCTAGGCACGGCCTGGGCATGCCCGCGCGTGGCCCACGCTGAGGGAGCGCGATGCGGCTTTAAGCGCCTCCGGGCATGGAAAATGCAATGTTGGCACCTCCTGGTGCAACTAGTAAGAGCCTGTAGTCCCCCAAGGCTGTTGGCGGCGTCTGGCTGTATGTGGCTCCCGCACTGCGGAGCCGCGATGCAGATTTAAGCGCTCCCCCAAGGCTGTTGGCGGCGTCTGGCTGTATGTGGCTCCCGCACTGCGGGAGCCGTGATGCAGCTTTAAGCGTCTCAGGGCGCAGGAAATGCAATGTTGGTACCTCCTGGCACGAAGAGTTATGGGGCCTGTAGTCCCCCAAGGCTGTTGGCGGCGTCTGGTGTCTGGCTGTATGTGGATCCCGCACTGCGGAAGCCGCGATACGGCTTTAAGCACCTCCGGGCACGGGAAATGCAATGTTGGCACCTCCTGGCGTGAAGAGTTATGGGGCCTGTAGTCCACCAAGGCTGTTGGCGGCATCTGGCACCTGGCTGTATGCGGCTCCCGCACTGTGGGAGCAGCAATGCGGCTTTAAGCACCTCCGGGCGCGGGAAATGCAATGTTGGCGCCTCCTGGCGCAAAGAGTTATGGGGCCTGTAGTGCCCGAAGGCTGTTGGCAGCGTCTGGCTGTATGCAGCTCCAACTATTATTATTCCATTCCTCACCACACGCACTAGCTTGTATCCTTATTCATTCACACACAACTGTACCACGACTTTGAACATCATTTCTTCTGCTTGCCACTGTGCATGACGTCTGTGCACAATATTAATGATTTCCATAGATACAGGAGTCTTTGCATCCAAAACTAGAAACTCCAGAAGCCATGCTAGCACAGATTGCAGGGACACATTTTTCCTGGTCAATCTGGCTACAATTCCCTGCTTAATGCTTTTAACCTGTGGGTAGATTTCTAACCTGAAACATATTGACTTCGAACTCGGGCAATTTTTGTATCGAGCAATTTGATCTCAATTGTTTTTTAAGTGTATTTTCACCTTCCAACTGGGCCACTCTGACCTCCAACGCCATATTTTAGTTTGTTGAGTTTGATATCCATTTAACATTGTGTTGTATTGCACTAGTTCATAATTTGGGATTCATTTAGGCAAGAGTACTTGCTGTGTTAGAAACAGTCATGTTGTGCACACTTCCTCTTTTTTTTCTAAACTGGGAGTTATAAGTAAGGTAAGATACTCTTTGTGGTATAAGAAATCTTAAAAAGCAGTGTCATATGCTCATATGTGAACTTGAGAAATGTAGTTCTCACTAGGATGCATCAAAAAACAAAAAAAACATTTGTTAATCTGTGGTTATGTCAAAAGGATTGAGTTGTGGAAAATTGACAGAAATATAGAGTCCAATTCACAGCAGCTTCTAAATATAAATGTGTAGTAATGAGTTCAGAAAATTCCTTCAATCAATCAATCAAAATCTTTATTCGGCTGAATATCAGCCATAAAAGAATGCATCAAAAAACGTTTGGAACAGATTAAAAAGAAAATACATACAAAGTGGTATTTTCCAAGACTAGCAATTTCAGTGTCTAAATTTCAGAGTTATAATTAGTAGTTTCCACAGATAGCATCATACATTAGGGACAGAGTGTAAAAGAATTCATAAACATTCCCCTAACCGCCCCCCCCCCCCCCCAAAAAAAAGCCCCAAATTAATCCTTCTTAAAACAGGTAAAATAAAATCATTTTCCAACAATGTCCAGTAATCGAACAGCAGAGGAGATATATCTGTAAATCATTAAACAAGTAAATTCATCTTTTAAAAGCTGGAGGTGATGTAGTGCTGCCCGGCACTTCCTAATGTTTAAAAAATTTAAAGGGGAATAATAAAATCACGCCTTGGTATAATATAAAGTTTACAAAAAAATATAAAATGTAATGTACACTGGACAGACTTAGAGTCACAGGGTCACAGATCCAGTTTGGCATCGCAATAAACATTACGAGGATAGGAGACCAGCAAATGCGAAATGCCAAACCGGAATCTTATAAGATAAAACAGTTTGGCGTGGCTAAAGTAAAAGGAAAGATAGGGCTCAATGCCTGGTGTGCAAACTAGCAGAGAGTGTTTCAAGACACTCTTTTTTGCCATCTTTAAATTTCGTCTGATTGAATATAGAAAGGTTAAAAAATCCGTTTTCAATTTCACTTTTGGTATTTTAGCAATGCTCCCAGGATTATGAAAACAGTCCGCCAACCCCATGGTCTCTAACTGTTTTATATATAGCTAAGCCAGGGTATTTTTGTCATATGATCTAGTTTAAGACAATCTAAAGTAATAGCGCGATTTAGGGCTGGTTCTTCCTTTGCCCAGATAGAATGCCACAGTAATATCGGTGCTGACTGTATACGAAAGGACAAAGGTATCAAACTTAGTTCGCTGTGACAGACAGTGGATGCAAGACTTTTGGCAACTATTAACAAGCGTCTCATAAAAATGTTCTTGGCTCTTTGTAGGCCCCCTATGTTAAAAAAAACCATACTCCAGCACCATACAGAGTAGCACAACAGGAGCGTGCCTTGTAAATATTAATAATTGCATCAAAAAATCGCCTCCAGGTTTTGATTAAAACTGGTGATCCTTGAATCTACTAGATGATGCCAGGCGCTTATTTGAGCGAAAAGAAATCCCAGGTAGGAACGGTAGGGACATAGGACGACTTTTCATTTTTTATAAAACAAGATTTTAAAGCGGTGGGGGATTTAATCACCACCATGATATAAGATTTCCCTACATTAGTCTTTAAACCAAGTTTATTCATAAAATCATTAAACCTAGTCAAAAGCCTCTGCAACCCCACCCCAGTTCTGGACATTAAAAAACAATCATCTGCATAAAGTAATGCCGGCAACGACCTGCTGCCTATCATGGGTTCATCCACATTCCCATATTTAATATAGTTTACTAAGTCATTTATATACAAGCAGAATAAAAAAGGTGCAAGAATGCAACCCTGGCGAACCCCACGGTTCATTTTTATTGGGGCAGTGAGTTTGCCACCTGCTCCATATCTGACCCCGCCTCCCTGTCACATCGTGGTGCATAGTAGCTAGGAAGTGGACAATGGATGATTCAATGCCCATATTCAACATCTTTTCCCACAATCTCCCTCTCTGCACTCAGTCAAAAGCGAACGTAAGGTCCATGAACCCAAGATAGAGGGATCCAGGCTTAGCTAATGTGTACTTGCTTATGACCAGGTGCAGATTAAGGCATTGTTCTACCATTCCCAAACCCCTCCTGAAGCCATATTGTATGTCTGAAAATTTCCCACTGTCGGTTACCCAGGCCTCCAGCCGCTCTAATATAACCCTGCCCATCAATTTGCAAGTACAATCTAATCAATTAAGGAGATGGGCCGATAACATTTTGGGTCAGACCTGTCCCCTTTTTAGGTCTCGCCTGACCCAGCGCATGCGCTGGTCTGGCGAGACTTTTTGAGAGGGCTCCAAAAAGTGCTACCAGGCCAGCATAGAGCTACAGTGCATGTGCGCGGGTGCGCGCGCCGCAATTACTTTCACTTTAGCGGCCGCACGGCCGCTTTGATGTTTGATCGCGATCACTTTCACGGCCGCTTGGCATAGCCAATAGGTCTCGCTTTTGGGACCTTATAAGTATTTAGTTATGTAACTGTTGCATGGCTAAACACTTATAAGGTCCCAAAGGCGAGACCTATTGGCTATGCCTATGCTTGTTTAAAAATAGGGACTATTGTCACAGATCTCCACGAAACAGGAGGTCCCTGGGTTGCATAACAGCTTAAAATGTTCATCAACAGTGGGAGCCATAGGGGAGGATTAGCTAAAAACAAGTCTGCTGGGATGCCGTCGGGCCCGAGGCCTTATTCTTCACAGTATGATTTAGCGCTCTTTCAACCTCATCAAGTGTTGGGCGAGCCAGTTCTGATGCCCCATAATTTAAATTACAATGCAGCTCGCCATTATTGCTATATAAACCAGAAAATATTTCTACCCAGACTTCGTTATGAATCCGAAACCGTTCCCAGGATGCTTGTTTCCGGTCCAGGGAAGACATGGCTTGGCAGTTCGGGCTGGACTTTTCCCATGAGGCACAGGTGTAAGGAAGAGAGAACATTTCGAAAGTAATGAAGTAAAAATGTTCCCACAGGGGTTGTGATAAAAATGACAACCGCTGTCCCTAGCCCCATCTAATAAATGACATTCAGACTGTTTTGATAGGGGGCATAATTTACTATTAAAATCGCCCCCCCAAAGAACGATAAAATCCATATTTATCTCATGAATATGTCTGCACAACGAGTTTTCGAGGTCTTCGGCAATGGCGGTATTCTTAATATTACAATTATTATGAGAAAGTTAACAAGGATCAGGTTCACAGTTGTTCTAAAAAGAATATTCATGATTTGAAAATGAGGTGAGTGAAGCTGAGTCTTACCTACTCTGCCTGACAATGTTGTTGATACAAAAGTTAATAATCCACCCTTAGAATGACCACCTAGAGCTGCGTTAGCTGGGGTGTGTATAGAAACAAAGCCATTAATGTGTGCAAGTTCTCTCAACCAGGTTTCTTGTAGACACACAATACTATACCTTTTTATGAAAGCAACCCATTGTTCAGATTGTAACTTATTGGACCGGCCTACGATATTCCAAAAAAGGCTACCATACACTGTTGTTCTATTATGGCTAGAAGACACTTCCTCAATAGGGAGGGCGGTTTTCTCACAATTATTTTGAGGTGTCATAGCCATATTGAATGGTGCCAAAGATTGAGCCACCTCGCCCAGTGAAATAACATTGGGTACAGACAAAGCTAACTCTGATGACTCAGGAGAAGGAGGACTAACTGCATGTGGCTCAGCAGTCGATGTTAATTTTTCCAGGCCACCAGAACAGCCTTCAGGTGGTCTATATTTTAAATCGTGCTTAGTTTGTCTTACACAGCCAGTCGTCAAAGGTTGTAGTCAATCCACATAATCTAAAGGAGAGAAACAATTAGAGGTTGTGATAGCAAAATCATATATGACATTACCGGTTAAAGGTGGAAGCCTATGTCCTGTGGGTGCCTACGGCTTGTAAAAGTACCCTAATGGTACTGCCTCAATGGGACCACTGGCATTATTACACCAAGAAAGCCTATCCATAAGACAATGGCCTAGTGACCTATTTATAAAATTTACAACAATGCAGTCACCTGGCCCCATTTTCGATTGTGTGCCCACCCATGAAACCTGTTCAACATTATTTATGTGATAAGATAAATCGTCACTTTTTGGCCAGTCCGCCGCTTTCACAAGCCAGGGGACAGTTTTATTCTTTAACTGATTAAAGTCTTCCTCCTTGCCAGGTAACAGAGATGGCACATTCTTAAGAAGTATTACAAATGGAGTGGCTTTGGGTGGAAGATGGAGTATTCTTTCATGATTTTTCCTTGATGTAACATGACAGTTGTCAACAGCATTGAGCACTCCAGTCTCTTTTGGCCCAGATGAAATAATTGGCTGAATGCTAGCCAAAACAGGGGCATTGTTTTTCTGAGGCCGGGAGGAACAAGTTGAAATGTTAGTGTCAATGGCAGGGCGGTCTCTTAGGGACATGACCAGGGAAGAAGGTGCTATAAGCGGTGGGTCAGAATTAGAATTGGGTACAGTATTTATTCTGGGAGTTAGGCTAAATAAGCTAGATAGGCTTGAGCCAATCAACATTTTCAATGACATATCGATGCTATTCAGGATGCTTAGAAACGGTTCAAGAAGTGACTTCATTACTACTTCAAGAGAACTAATAAGTTGTATGTGCGATAGCGAGTCCCCTTTAACTTCATTTTTTCTTTCGATCCTGCATCAATTTCCAAGTCTAAAGTCCTTGCGCTCTTCCTTACAGGAGGTGCCAGTGTTTTCTTGTGAGTTACCGGTAGCGGTGTATCTTTCTTAGGCTTGCCGCAAGCCCTTGACTTTTTCAGTGGAGGTGGACGTAAGGTGTCTAAAAAACAGCCTTGCTGGTTAACATTGGTATTAATTGTGCTTATGGGGGCTTCCGAACATTCAATGTCATGGCACCCATGACTGAATCATAGGTCCTCAATTGATCACTGTCTGTTGGGCACTCCAGCTCCGGCAGTATACTAGTATTTAATGCCCGTTTTGTGGCCCCCAGTCTCTCCTCCACAGACTCAGTTTTGCTAGTGATAGCCCCCATAGCGGTAGTCAGTTGTAGTTAATGGGCAATCCTTATTAGTAGGCATTGTAGTTTTATGTTTCCCCATCCTCTTACCTTAAATCACACGTTGTTGTACACCTGAACGGCAAGCTGCAGCGGGCAACCAAGAGACCTGGCCCAACCCAGCCTCGTCTGGCCACGGACGGGCGCAGATGGGCCCGCCCTTGGCCCGGGCGTGTCCCAGGCACGCCTGTGCACTTCCCGCACTGCGGGAGCCTGAGGCCGCTTTTATGCGCCACCTGGCACATAGGAACAGTGTTGGCACCTCCTGCCGCTTAGGATGCTGGGTTGTGTGGTCGCGGTAGTCCCGGGCAAAGTGATGTTGTGCGGCAAATAAAGTGCTGCTGGTGCTACTGTCCAGAGGGGCTCCCTTCAAATTGTTGGTGAGTGCCCACAAACGTGCCCGTTTGTGGGGCTTAGCCTGTTCAAATGGTGAACCCAACAAGGAGCTCCCACAAACCTGCTTGTAGAACTAGACATGCGCATACAGAAAATGTACCACTCCAGCATCAGTTCCATGTGAGTGCTCTTATTTGCAATGGCAAAATCATACCATTTCTGTTTTGAGTTTTGCGCTTGCAAATAAAAGCTTCTTGTACACCTATGTAGAACGTAGGTGTTCAAAACCCTTTGAGAGTAGAATTTCTAGTGTTTACAAGCTTGCAGGATGGCACGAGGTCTGTCATACCCACCAGGAACGTAAATACAGCTAAAGGAAGTAAGTTCAATAATGCAATACATGCATGCTTACCAAATGACACTGAAGAACATTTACCATTCTTCTGTGTACAATATTCTGCACCAAGAGCAAGGTGGATAGTGCCCATGTGCCACCTTTTGGGTTTTACAAATTGCGTTGATGCCCTTACAATCTGCAAATCTGACCCATCAAGGGTAATTGTGATCACAGTCTCTAAATTCTTGTTTGCTGCATAGTTACTTAGGCATAAAGGGACTGCTGCTTCATGAATATTAGTAATCCACATAAAGCACCTGCCGGTGTTATGTACCATCTTTGTCTGAACTGTTATAGTTGAAGAGGAAGATTATACTAGTTACGGGATTTTATTGGTAATATGATGGGTATTTAAGAGGGATATTTAACATTTTTTTAATGTGTTTATGGTTCCTACTAATGAATTGTACTGTGTTTTCTATGTTGGATTTTTGTTTTATTTGTTGATGAACTTTTATGTTCTATGTGTAATAAACATTCAAATAATGTGACTTATGACCAATGTTCCCTCTAATTTTTTTCCTCTATGTGCGGCAGAGTAAGGTCTATGTGCGCTGCAGCCAAGGCTATGTGCGCCAAGAACCCGACCGCGCGTGTAGACCCGGGCTTTAAGTTGAATGAAAAAACTAGGGGGGTTTATCAAAGGGGCGTGACCGATGCAATTAAGGGCATGGCTTAAAAACAATTAAGCGAAAAATCTGTGCTTAGAATAGTGTGCCACCCGACTGATATTTTGCTTCTTCTGTCATTGCATCCAGATCAGTGGTCCAAGTGGGGAAAAAAAAGTAGGGGAACTGTGGGCGGAGAATCAGAAGGCGGGAATAACCTGATGATTGGATCAGTGGGCTGAGTTAGAGGTGTGGGCAGGATTGCAAAACATTCCAATCTTTAGTATTTGTTTGGCATTTCACTGACCAGTTACAGCTTATTATGCTATGTAATTCAACCAATGGATACACATGATTATTTAACGATTAATATGAGTTATTGACATTAAAATAAACTCACAAAGTGGGATATGTTTCTAATCACAGAATGTCCCAAATATGCTTAAAAGTGGAGGCACAAGCCATTTGTTTTCGAGCAATGGATTTTCTATTGTCAGCAATATACACAGAGACAATCAATTTTACGTGTGTAAATCACTGTATGGGAAATGTCACATAAGACAAAGGACTACAAGGTGTAGGAGTCACATGACAACCATATTAGTAGGCAGTATAGTTTAATAGTGATTGATCCGGAGAAACACAAACTCAGAATTTAAAACTTAATACCATGATTGGGAGTTACTTTAACCCCTTGTAAACCCATGATGAGCTGGATCCACGCAAGCCATACCTCCCTGGAGTCCCCCGGGTGTCTAGTTTTCAGAAATGTGTGGGTTTGGTAGGTTCCCCTAGGTGGCCGCCGAGCACCGGGCCAAAAACCCAGGTGACACCCCTTGCAAAACCAGGTCGTTTTGATGTAGCTAATTTTCATGTCGCCTCAATACGTTTTGAGCCCTTGCCTGTCGCGGGTACTTGGGCCTCCCACACGAGTGAGGCACCGTTTTTATCGGGAGACCCGGGGGAACGCTGGGTGGTAGGAAATTTGTGTCAGCCCAGTGATGCCACAACTTTCCCACACAAAAATGTGTGAAAAAGGTGATTTTTTCAGCTAAATTTGAGGTTTGCAGGGCATTCTGGGTAAGGAAACGTTGGGGGATCCACGCAAGCCATACCTCCCTGGAATCCCCGGGTGTCTAGTTTTCAGAAATGTGTCGGTTTGGTAGGTTCCCCTAGGTGGCCGCCGAGCACCGGGCCAAAAACCCAGGTGACCCCCCTTACAAAACCAGGTCGTTTTGATGTAGGCAATTTTCATGTCGCCTCAATACGTTTTGGGCCCTTGGCTGTCGCGGGTACTTGGGCCTCCCACACAAGTGAGGCACCATTTTTACCGGGAGACCCGGGGGAATGCTGGGTGGTGAGAAATTTGAGTGAGCCCGGTGATGCCACAACTTTCCCACACAAAAATGTGTGAAAAATGTGATTTTTTTCAGCTAAAATTGAGGTTTGCAGGGGATTCTGGGTAAGGAAACGTTGGGGGATCCACGCAAGCCATACCTCCCTGGAAGCCCCCGGGTGTCTAGTGTTCAGAAATGTATGGGTTTGGTAGGTTTCCCTAGATGGCCGCTGTGCACCGGGCCAAAAACCCAAGTGACCCCCCTTGCAAAACCAGGTGGTTTTGAGATAGGCAATTTTGATGTCGCCTCACTGCGTTTTGGGCCCTTGCCTGTCGCGGGTACTTGGGCCTCCCACACAAGTGAGGCACCATTTTTACCGGGAGACCCGGGGGTACGCTGGGTGGTGGGAAATTTGAGTGAGCCCGGTGATGCCACAACTTTCCCACACAAAAATGTGATTTTTTTCAGCTAAAATTGAGGTTTGCAGGGGATTTTGGGTAAGGAAATCCACGCAAGCCATGCCTCCCTGGAAGCACACGGGTGTCTAGTTTTCAAAAATGTATAGGTTTGCTAGGTTTCCCAAGGTGCCCGCAGAGCTAGGGTTCAAAAACTACAGCTAAACATTTTGCCAAAAAGGGGTCATTTTTCACTGCGAAATTGAGGTGTGACCACGTTGCGTTTTGCGCTGTTTCCTGTCGCGGGCACTAGGCCGACCCACACAAGTGAGGTACCGTTTTTCTCGTAAGACTTTGGGTAACGCGGGGTGGGTGGAAATTTGTGGATCCACGCAGTTTCCGGAACTTTCCACCACAGAAATGTGGGGGAAATGTGTTTCTTTTGTCAATGTTTTAGGTTTGCAAGGGATTCTGGGTAACAGACCCTGTTGGGAGGCAGTCAAGTCACCCCATCCTGGATTCCCCTGGGTGTCTAGTTTTCAAAAATGTATAGGTTTGCTAGGTTTCCCAAGGTGCCCGCAGAGCTAGGGTTCAAAAACTACAGCTAGACATTTTGCCAAAAAAGGGTCATTTTTCACTGTGAAATTGAGGTGTGACCACGTTGCGTTTTGCGCCGTTTCCTGTCGCGGGCACTAGGCCGACCCACACAAGTGAGGTACCGTTTTTCTCGTAATACTTTTGGGAACGCGGGGAGGGTGGAAATTTGTGGATCCACGCAGATTCTGGAACTTTCCACCACAGAAATGTGGGGAAAATTTGTTTTTTTTTTACAATTATTTAGGTTTGCAAGGGATTCTGGGTAACAGACCCTGATGGGAGGCAGTCAAGTCACCCCATCCTGGATTCCCCTGGGTGTCTAGTTTTCAAAAATGTATAGGTTTGCTAGGTTTCCCAACGGTGCCCGCAGAGCTAGGGTTAAAAAATTACAGCTAGACATTTTGCCAAAAAAGGGGCATTTTTCACTGCGAAATTGAGGTGTGACCACGTTGCGTTTTGCGCCGTTTCCTGTCGCGGGCACTAGGCCGACCCACACAAGTGAGGTACCGTTTTTCTCGTAAGACTTTGGGGAACGCAGGGTGGGTGGAAATTTGTGGATCCACGCAGATTCCGGAACTTTCCACCACAGAAATGTGGGGGAAATGTGTTTTTTTGGACAATTTTTTAGGTTTGCAAGGGATTCTGGGTAACAGACCCTGGTGGGAGGCAGTCAAGTCACCCCATCCTGGATTCCCCTGGGTGTCTAGTTTCAAAAAATGTATAGGTTTGCTAGGTTTCCCAAGGTGCCCTCAGAGCTAGGGTTCAAAAACTAGAGCTAGGCACTTTGCCAAACAAGGGTAAATTTTCACAGCGATATTGAGTTGTGACCACGTTGCGTTTTGCGCCGTTTCCTGTCGCGGGTACTATGCCTACCCACACAACTGAGGTACCATTTTTATCGGGAGACTTAGGGTAATTCAGATTTGTAAAGGAACTGTTATTATCTATTGACTCTCGATGCATTTCTGCCTTCCAAATGAAAGATATTGTGTAAAAAAGAAGTCATTCTAAAAAATGACTGATAATTCTCATGCTAGTATGAGTATTCCCAATTTCAGAAATGTGCAAATATCTACTGTTTCTAAACTCTATATTTTGTTCCCATTTCAGAAATACATAGGTGTCTTTCATACCGATTTTTCCATGTACACATTTTTACAGAATAATTACTATATACCCGGTACATAATAAAAAACCATTGCAAGTTGCTGCTCAGTTTTTGGCTCTGGGTTCGTCGGGTTCTTGGTGAACCTACAAGTCCTATATATCCCCACAACCAGTAATGTCCAGCGGATGTAATGGTATATTGCTTTCAAAGAGCTGTCATAATTAGAAGAAGTTACAGGTGAAAACGTTGACACAAAAGGCTGTTTTTTTCAACTAATTTTCAATTTATCCTATATTTAACTGTTAGTTTCTATAAAAAAAACCTTGATGGATCTACACAAATGACCCCTTGCTGAATTCAGAATTTTGTCTTCTTCTTGAAAATGTATAGCTTTCCAGGATCCATTATTGCTTTTGTACCCATTTCTGCCATTAACTGGAAGGAGGTCAAAAGCACAAAAAATAGCAAAAATAGGCTATGTCCCAGAAAAATGCCAAAACTGTGTAAAAAATGTTGGGTTTCTGACAAAAGTCTGGTATCTCCGAAAAGCTGGGAAAATGGTGATTTCAACCCCACAAACCCTTTTTTGATAACATTTGCAGGGAAAAACCCAGATGCTTTCATTTGCAGGCCGTTTTTCCCATTTTTCCGAAAAAAAACAAAATTTTGCTGTATTTTGGCTCATTTCTGTGACCCCTCTAGGAGAATCCACAAACCCTGAGTACCTTTAGAATCCCCTTGATGTTGGAAGAAAAGGACGCAAATTTGGCGTGGATACCTTATGTGGTCAAAAAGTTACAGGGGCCTCAGCGCGCACTACCCCAAATAGCCAAAAAAGGGCGTGGCACAGGAGGGGAAAAGGCCTGGTAGCGAAGGGGTTAATAATCGTTATTGATTTCTATCCAAATGAACACTTTTTGCAACATTAGGATAATCAAAGGCTTAGGGAAAAAAATCATAAAGCTCTAGTTTATACCTTGCAGTCTGTATGCAGCTCTAAGATGAAAGTTAATAGCTCACTGTTCTTTGTTAGGATTTTAACTTATAAACTTCAAGTAGCAAAAGAATCTTACTGACAAAAGCAGTAACCCACTGACCTATTTACAATATGTGCACTTTGTGATGGGCATGGTACATGTTCTTAGCAGCAGGCACATTAACTCTCTGCGCTATCTATGCTGAGGAATTGCCTAGCACTTCCAAACCTCGTGATATTTGGGGCCCGCTAACTGCCTACCTGTTGACTGTCACTGATGTCTGATTGCTCATGTCATTAATGTACTGCAATCCTCCACTGCCACATTGTATACCTGATTGATTACTATCAAGTGTTTGTGTGTCTACGATTGTCATCTAATTCATTGTCGATATCTCCTGCCACCCTGAGTGTACGAACTGTTAATGTGTCATCAATTGCTACAGCATAACCATCTGTATGTGTTTTTTTTAATCTGAAATTGAAATAAATTAATTTTAAAAAACCTCTGCGCTATCTTTCCATGAGTCAAAACTTCCACTAGACAAAACTCTGAACTCGCTCTAGGAAGACTTTTATTCACCGGAGTTATGATGAAATTTTTATTATTGCCGAAAATTGCTGTAGGCCAGGAAGGAGGCAGCAAGTGCTTTTAAAACCACAATATACAACGCCCCCACTCAAAGTCAGCACCCGTTGCTGTCACACCGGTCGCACTGCCCTAGAGCCAGCTCTTCTCCGGGGATCCTGTGACATCAGTGACAGAGTCACTGTTGCTCTAGGGTCCGCTACTTTGTAGGCCTGCCTTCAAGACTGGAGGTGAACTTCAGTATGGATTGTGGTGGGTAAACCTTCAAGGTGAACCCACACTTGCCACTGCTAGGGTCCACCTGCTGGTGTTAAGACACCAGGGCTTTTCCGGATTTGCAGGGCCTTCTAAGGTCTAGCATGGAAATGTGCTCCCTCAGGAGAGTGGTCTGGGGGACTGCTCATGAAGGCTGAACCTGGTTCCCCAGTTCTAAATGTGGCAGCTCTGCCCCCAGTACTACATCCGCACCCTCTCTGAACACCATACTGCCCCACTGAGAGAAATTCCCACTGCCTTCAACTACAATCCAATTTGACCTGCTATAAACAACTGGATGCGACTCAATTCAAATTACGCACTAGGCAAGAGCAATATACTCCCTAAAGGAAAAATTAACAACATCCTGGAAAAAGCAAACACTCATAGGGAATGAAAGATTAAATAAAGCATGAGAAATGTAAGCAGGAACAACATGGTGAACTTAACGCTTTTACACTCACTATTAAGAAATCAGTGAGTGCTTCTGCCTGAAAACTACAGGGCCCAGAAAGGACCCATTTCAATGTCCACTGCTTATATGCTCACAAAACGTAAGCAGTATGGTTTAAAAAGACCACATTCGTGAACACAAAGCCACCGTACACATTTTGATTTCCAATCCACCCATCAACCAGGTATTACAGTACCTCCAGGTTTGGCGCACTTCCCCACCGGGGGAAAACAGCACTTGACTGGCAAACTCACTAAAGTGACGTTAAAGTTTTTGGGGTTTGAATAAAACCGATCTGGCCACTTTAAGAACACTCCGCCTTGCTTTGTTTAGTTACTGATTCTTCATATTTTTTACCTTTTATTTCTGAGGCTGCACTTTGGAATAGAAAAATGTCAAAACGGCATTTCCAGCAAAAGTGTTTTTCTTTTTTGCACCCATTTCACAGGGGAACAAATGAACGACAGGAAGAAAGAGGGTGAGAACCATTTCTTGAGTCGTGATTTTCGGTAAGAGAGGAGGAGCTAGACAGACAGAGAGGGAATAAGAGTAAGAAAGAGGTGGCGCAGCTGCCAGCGTCAGTGCAGAAGCGGACACCTTCCTTGTCTCGTCCTTCACAATGGCCTACAATCAGCCCGCAGTCGTGTTTCATTAAGACAAGACATGCATCAAGTCCAAAAGCACGATGTGTAAAGCACACGTCGTGCTTTTGAACTTGTTGCATTTCTTCTCTTAATAGATGCGCGGCTGGGGGCTGATTGTGGGCCATTGTGAAAATATGTGTTAATTGCAGCGCATGACGGTGTTGCAATTAACACATATTTTCACAAAGGCCCACAAAGAGCCCTCAGCAGCGCTCCATTAATAAAGGAATGTGGCAAGTGAAGGAGCCCCTGCGGGCATAGGCTTCCCGCAATCAGCAAATTACCGTCTTTCGCGCCACTCGCGATTTAAAAGCGTGCGGCGCGAATGCTCAACCAGGATTTGCGCGCTTCACGCCGGTCACTGCGCGCTTGGCGGCACAGAGGTGCGCGCGTGCGCAGCTTTCAGGGAACATAGCTTATGACGTTCATATGGTATGTTCCTTTCTAAAACAATATTCACCAGGTTTTGGTTTCTATAGCTTTCTTATTGTAGCTCTAATCACTTTGTAGAGGTACTGACACTTGAGTGGAGTTTTATTTCAATCAATTCATGTAATAATTCAAGAAAAACAAAATTGACAACTACTAACTTCGTGGAGTCACGTACATCATCCAGCGCATGTTGCAGCTATGCCAATATGTTAATTTCCACACTGACCCGTAATTAAAAAAAAAAAGACAGTAGTGTTACATGTTTCAAATTTGCATAGTTACATTTACTTTATGTTCAGTCACTCTATCCAGTTCCTCACTCACTGCCCTCCAGTACGAGGTAAGTTGTGAGCACTTCAACGCCACATGACAGAAATTGGCTGGGATAGCTCAGTTTCTCCAGTATGTAGGGTGTCTTTCATAGATTCACATGCCTGAATCATTCCCCGTCATCGGAGTGGGAGTCCCACGGTACATAAAAAAGCAATAATTATACATATAATAACCAAAAAACCTTGGTAACATGAAACCAGGAACTAAAGTAGCCTAAGCTACAAGGAAAAAAACTTCCACACCTATGACTATCACAGTCATTATGTACAGTCCAAACTGCAGCCAATCAGGCGACAGCATCCACCAGAATGTTCTCCTCAGAGGCTCAGGCTCTCAGATTTTCTACTGCACGTCGTGTGAAGGGAGTCTCCCTGAGCTCTGCTCAGTACTTCCCAGTTTTTCTGGATTTTTACTTAACTTCATGATGTCAACTTCTAAGAGGTCTCTCTTTAGGCCTTGTGAATCTTGTGGGAAGGTCCGGCTATTCTCAGAAGACCCCCACAAGAAGTGTATTTACTGCCTCTATCCGGAACATGAGGTGAGGGATTGTAAGATCTGCAGGACCTTCCCTCAGAAAACCCTCAGGGATAGAGAAGGGCGCCTACTTCTGTGGCTACAGAAGATTAAGGACAAGGATAACCCTTTATCTGAGGTGGAAGGTGCAGCCTCTGGGTCGTCTATATCCTCTAGAAAGAGGATGGCTGAAGAAGACTTATCATCTCCTGGGGCAAAGGTGTTGAGAAAAGTTCAGCCTGCTAAAGGCTCTGGCTTGCCTTCTACTTCTTCTTCTTCAAAAAAGGCTTCTTCACCTTCCAAGTCTAATCCTGCTACGCCCCGAGAAAGACAGGAAAGTCTCTGACATCTAAAAGACTTCCTGACAAGGAATTACCTCAGCAGAAAATTCCGTCGTCGACGGCATCGTCGACGGCTCCTTCGTCGACGATTATCGTCGTCGATGCTACAGCTATGTCGACGGTTACATTCTCATCTCCGAGACCGAAGACGATCATGACATCGGCCTCGTCTCCGTCGACGCTGGTCTCCGTGGCTGTTAGACCCATCTCGTCGACGAAGGAGATTACATCTCTCGTCAGCGCTCCGTCGACGGTAAGGACAAAGAAGATCTTGTCGACGACTGCTGCGTCGATGGCCACCTCGTCGACAAAGACTTCCTCGTCGACGGCCACCTCATCGACGAAGACTGCTGCGTCGTTGACGGCTGCCTCGTCGATGAAGACTGATTCGTCGTTGACGAAAATTGCCACGTCGACGAAGATTACGTTGTCGTCCTCCTCGTCAACGAAGATTGCCTCGTCGACGCCTAACCTCTCGTCGATGAAAATTGCCTTGTCGTCGAAAACAGCTTCCTCATCGACGCTCACTTTGTTGGCGCCGCTACCATCGTCGACGCCTCTTTTGTCTTCCTGTATGGATTTACAAGTTTGGTCTGCAACATTGGCTACTGCTTCATCCGCCCTGCCTTCGACGGCGGCTTCTCTACTACAACGTCGTGGCTCCTCATTGGAAGCCCTGTCACCATTGAAGCTGCCTGAACAATTATTAGATTCTGAGGAGGAAGAAGAGGAAGACGAATCTGGAGAGAATGATCGATTCCGCACTGCTAGGAGTCCATCAGAACTGTTTATAAAATACCAGGATGACGACCAGGAGAAAGAACCATGTCCTGAGCCTCAACCTCCAACTCCTGTCACAGTTCCCTCAGCACAAATGCCTTAGGAATTGCTTAACAATTTGCAATATATGTTGCAGGACTATTATCGTCGTTTTCCACCATTGCAATCGGCAGAGTCTCTTCCATCCACGCCTATGTCAAGGGTTCCTTTAACCTCTTTACAATCTCCCAGACCACCTTCTCCACTGCCATCTCGTCATTCCCATGATGCAAATACAACAGATGATGACAGAGAAGAGGGAGAGGTGGATGACCAGTCAGTGCTGTTGGAGTGGGACGAATACCAAATCCAAACTCCGTCACCTCCGGCCCCAGTGGACTCTCCTCCGGTAGATATCGGAAGTTTTCATTTCCTTATGGAGAGGGCAACGAAGAGATTTCTCATCCCTATGGAGGCAAAGAAAGATGACTGCTTTCTTTACGATTTTAAGGACCAACCGTGAAAGCAGATCAGGACAATTCCGATAATAGATTTTATCTGGAAAGAAGGATTAAAAATCATGGCGATGCCAAATTCTCTACCAGCAGTCTTGCCTCGGTTGGACAAAAAATATAAGGCGCCAAGTGATTCACCAGCATGCCTCATCGGCCAGCCAAAAGCTGACTCTGTCATCGCCCAAGCGGCGCAGAGACGGGCCAGGAACCCCTCTTCACCTATATCAGCTCCGCCTGACAGGAATGGTAGACGGTTGGATTCAATTGGAAAGAAGATCTCCACTATGGCTGCGACGACGGTTCGGGCTGCAAATTCCCTAGCCATATTAGGGAGATACGATCGGCAAATGTGGTCCGACATCTCCCCCTACATTAACATGCTGTCGGAGCCTTCCAAGTCCGAGGCCTTGAAGATTCTACAGGAGGGAGAATATACCTCTGCTGAAATCCGCTGGATTTAGACAATTGGCGGGTGCGGCAGTATTAAGGAGACAAGGTTGGCTGAAATCAACATCTTTCCGCCAAGAGGTCCAAACTAAGATTATCGATATGCCGTTCGATGGGGAGTATCTGTTCAGGCAACATGTTGATGAGGCCCTTCAGGCTATTAAAAAATATACAGAGACGGCAAGGTCTCTTGGTAGCCTGCAATTTCGTAAGTTGTCCTTTCGTGGTGCCAAAGGACGTGGATCCTTCTCCAACACGGGAGGATATAATCAACAACGATCTTATCAAACCTCCAAAACTAATCAAAGGTTCCAAAACTACAGACAGCAATCTTATGGACAGCGAGGTAACTCTTATTCGCAGTCAAGAAGGAAGCAATCCTTTCGTGGACGGGAGTCCAATAAAAAACAATGAGGTCAGCCAACTGCCACCATCTCTGCCGTCGCTCCACTCAAAAATTGGAGGAAGAATATCCCACTTATACTCAAACTGGTCCAGAATTACCACCGACAAGTGGGTTTTGGATATAATAGCCAGATGCCATGCTCTGGAGTTCACAAAGATTCCCCCAAACTCTCCTCCCAAAGGACCACCTCCTGCTCATCTCAAGGAGCTTTTTTCCCAAATAAATCTGATGATTCGGAAGGGAGCAATCGAAAAGGTCCCTCTATTACAAAGAGGAACAGGATTTTATTCGAGATTTTTCCTCATTCGAAAAAAGTCGGGAGAATGGCGCCCTGTTCTCGATCTTCGCGCCCTCAACAAATAACTAAAGAAGTTATCCTTCCGAATGTTAACACTTCAAGAAATTCTACAATTGCTTTCGGCGGGGGATCACATGGCTATCCTCAGCCTCCAAAACGCATATTTACATGTACCTATCCTACCCAGACACAGAAAATTTCTACGGTTCAGAGTGGCTGGCAGAGACTTTCAATTCAGAGTTCTTCCATTTGGGCTTCGTTCAGCACCCCGGGTATTTACAAAGGTCATAGCGCCAGTGACCGCACACCTTTGCCTGCCGGGCATTCAAATATTCCCTTACTTAGACGACTGCCTTATCAAGGCAAATTCTTTTCAAGCCACAACCGCACATGTTCAGAAGTGTCTGCTACTTTTCTAGTCTCTGGGTCTTTCCATAATTTTCGAAAAATCTCATCTGACTCCATCACAGAGAAAGACCTTTCTAGGAGCAACACTGGACACAAGACTGACCCAGGCCTTTGTCTCAAAAGAAAGACAACTCAAGATCTGCAATCTTGCTCGCTCCTTGCTGTCAAGAGAGTGCGTTTCAGTCCGTTTGTACAAGTCCTTCCTAGGGATGATTTCTTCTTGCAGTCCTCTGATACCCAACTGCCGTTACAGAATGAGGCCACTGCAGGAGGAACTCAACCTTCAATGGCTCCAGATTTCGGGATCGTTCGAGGACATCGTTCACATCACTCTTCGGATGCGGGAAACCTTTCATTGGTGGAGCCAAATGAAGAACTTAAGAGAAGGATGTGCATTTCTGGTCGAAATGCCGGATTTCACCATAACCACAGATGCTTCCCTCGAGGGATGGGGGGCGCATCTTCAAGGGATGACAGTCAACGGCAGGTGGACTTTCCAACAAAGGAGGTGGCATATCAACCTTTCTGGAGTTACGAGCCATTTTCTTGGCTCTGAAATCATTTCGAACCATCATCAGAGGAACCTCCGTACTAATACGAACAGGCAACACGACAAGTATGCATTACTTGAACAAACAAGGCGGGACAAAGTCAGCCCTACTATCTCAGCAAGCGCAAGAGATTTGGGACTGGGCAATTCGTCACAAGATCAGCCTCACAGCCATTCATGTCCCAGGAGTCACCAATGTTCTGGCGGATTCCCTCAGCAGGTCCACAACATCAAACCACGAGTGGGAACTACATCAACCATCCTTAAACAGAGTCTTTCGACAATGGGGGCACCCCGATCTAGACCTGTTTGCAACCAGCCAGAACTGCAAATGCCCATCCTTTGCAAGTTGGGTTCCCCACAAAGACTCATTCGGAAATGCGTTTTCGATGAATTGGTCGCAGATATATGCCTACGCTTTCCCACCGATTCTGTTGGTTCCACGAGTTCTCCGCAAGATCAAGAAACAACCTTGCCGCATGATACTCATTGGTCCCAGGTGGCCTCGCCAATACTGGTTTACTGAACTTCTCCTCCTCTCGGAGTGCGAGCCCATCCAGTTTCGACCAATTCCGAACGTTCTGTCCATCCAGAACGGACGAATCTATCACCCGGACCCAGCATCGCTGAGATTAGTGGCATGGCTCCTCAACACCTTGAATTCGCACACCTAGATATCCCTCCAGACTGTCAGGAAGTTTTGGCTAATGCTCGAGCACCTGCTACGATTAAAACTTACAAAGTAAAATGGAAGAGGTTTTGCATGTGGTGTCAATCTGTCAATATCCACCCTATTCAGGCAAGACCAGAACAAATTCTACCATTCTTTCTTCATTTAGCAAGATCCGGCCTCTCCCATTCTACTCTAAAGGTGTTCTTGGCTGCAATTTCAAGGTTTCGGCAGGATGGTGTTAACTCTCTTTATTCGAATAGAGTCATTCAACAATTCTTCAAGGGGTTGTTTCGGTTGTTCCCCCCTATTCGACGCCCACCTCCTTCTTGGCACCTTAATATAGTGCTTACGCAACTAATGCGACACCCCTTCGAACATATTCATAAATTGGACTTAAAGTTCCTTTCTTGGAAGGTTTCTTTGATATTGGCTCTAACATCAACAAGGAGAGTTAGTGACCTTCAAGCGTTCACTATTCATCCACCTTTTCTGCAATTTACATCGAAATCTGTAGTGCTGCGCACTAACCCAAAGTTCAAGCCAAAAGTCCCTGCGGATTTCCATCTTAATGAACCTATAATTTTAAAGACATTTTTCCCAAATCCGCTCACAGCTGCGGAAAGGGCTTTGCATTCCCTTGCCATCAAAAGATGTCTCAAGTTCTACTTACAACGAACAGCAACAATACGCAAATCAGACCAACTGTTTGTGGCATATGGTAAACCGCGCCAAGGACATTCTGTCTCAAAACCAACCATAGCTCGTTGGAGTTCTGCTGCAATTTGCTTATGCCATGATCCATGGAAGACCATTGCAGGCAACCGCAAGAGCGCACTCTACATGAGCAATTTCTTCATCTACCGCTCTTTTTGCCGGTGTGCCTCTTCACCAGATCTTTAGAGCAGCAACCTGGTCCAACAGACACACTTTTACCAGGCACTACTGTTTCGAAGCCTCAAGCGATGCAGATGCATCAGTGGGACAAGCTGTTCTCCGCAATCTTTTCAAATAAGGTGAGCCTCTATTCTCCCTCCTCCACTATGCTCTTTTCTATAAGACGTTACTGCATACTGTTCTGTCTCTTAAAATTGTTCGGCATATGTTGAACACAGACGTATTTATCTATAATTATACATTTTGATGATGTGGATTTACTATGGTATAAAAGGAGCGTCTTATGAGCATTATGTTATGTACTGCTATCTACTCTGATTCAGGCATGTGAATCTATGAAAGACACCCTAAATACTGGAGAAGAACAATAGTTACTTACCTGTAATCTGTGGTTCTCCAGTATTGGTGTCTTTCATAGATTCACATGCAACCCGCCCACCTCCCCTCAGAGGCTGTTAGGCTATTATGCTTTGGTTCACTCCTGTGCGAGAAAACGGAGAGCCTGAGCCTCTGAGGAGAACATTCTGGTGGGTGCTGTCGCCTGATTGGCTGCAGTTTGGACTGTACATAATGACTGTGATAGTCATAGGTGTGGAAGTTTTTTTCCTTGTAGCTTAGGCTACTTTACTTCCTGGTTACATGTTACCAAGGTTTTTTGGTTATTATATGTATAATTATTGGTTTTTTATGTACCGTGGGACTCCCACTCCGACAACGGGGAATGATTCAGGCATGTGAATCTATGAAAGAAATTAATACTCGAAAACCACAGATTACAGGTCAGTAACTATTTTTCATCTACTACATGCTGGTGACCTCGCCGGGTAATCCCTATGTAGTCGGGTCACGGTTAGGTAGGCATAGTGAAGAAAATAAAGTTTTACTAATTTGACACAAGCATTACTGGCTACCTTTCGTATCTGTGCTCTCATCCTGCGCCACTCCACATCCTTCAGTGGATTCTCCAATTCCTGATTCCTCATCTCTCGTCAGTTCCTGATCTACATCCTCCTGTCTGCCTTCCAGGCTACATTCAGTCGTGATATAATACCTTTAAAGGAGCCCGGATCCAGGAGCATTCCGAGTACGTGAGTTTGCCCTGGTTCTGCCGGGAAGGTGGGCTAAATCCCACAGTCTGTGATCGGAATACTCCCATACTGTAAATACTGTCGCTCATCAAACCCGTAATGCGTTCCCATCTCCTCCAGAGTCATGAAGGAGCCGTTTAAGTACAGTTCTCCCGCCGTCCGACTGCTTCCCATTTTCCAGCCCTCGACGTCCATAGACTCCCAAATATGCAAAAAAAGGGCGCAGCCACCAAATCGGTGAAAACAGTCCAATTCCCTGGCTACCATATAAACACAGAAAGGAACGGTCAACTGCAGCCCCCTGCCACACATCAGTAAGTGGGGGAGTTGCGCAGTGTCAACGGATTCTGACATCAGACGCTTTTCTCAGGTAGGGTCATCACACCACATCGTTGCATACTGCAAGAGTCCCGCCAAATAATACAGCTGCAAGTCGGAAAGCCCAATCCCCCCTCATGAAGATCCAGCTTGAGAATTTCAAGTCGCCCTTTGCATCTCATACCTTTCCATACCAGGTTCACCAACAGCGAATATGACTCATTACAACGCGAGTCATTACATCGCATGCCATTGTAACAACAGCGTTGTTACCACGCAAAGCCATTACTACGCAAGTCATTACATCAACTTGCAGTAGATGGCACGCTGACATTAGAAATGTATAATTTTGGCAGACAGCTTTGCACCATACTATGCGGAGTTGTACGAACCGCGGGAGACCATACCCGGGGGGCTTGTGGATCGGTTGCTCGATGATCTTCCCCCTAGAGGCCTCTCGGATGAGGCGCGTGTAGACTTGGACAGACCGCTAACGGTAGATGAGCTGGGGACGGCGTTGGGGAGCTTGTCCGTCGGGAAGGCCCCGGGCCCGAATGGGTTCCCGAGTGAGTTCTTCAGGAAATACGTTCTGCAACTGGGGTTTTGCCGGCCGACTGGCGACATGCAGAGATTGTCGTATTCCACAAGCCGGGTCGCCCTCCTGAACAACATGCCTCTTATCAACCGATTTCCCTTCTGAATGTGGAGGCGAAGATTCTGGCCAAGGCTCTGGCCAACCGACTATTGCCTTATATTAATATCCTGGTCCACCCGCGTTGCCTCATAGGGCAACGCGTCACAATATCCGGCGTGCACATGTGGCGTTTGCTGCGGTCCAGCGGCGCGAGGCTCGGGCAGCTCTCCTTTTGGCCTACATGGATAGAGCTTTTGACTCTCTTAGTTGGCGCTATCTCTTTGCCTTGATGCAACGGCTGAACCTGGGGCCCCGCTTCTTGTCCTATTTAACACTTCTGTATACCGATCTTACAGCCTCGGTTCGGGTGGCAGGGGCGACCTCGGCAAGATTCCCGGTGAATCGGGGGACGCGGCAGGGCTGTCCCCTGTCGCCTTACATATTTGCCTTGGCCATGGAACCACTGGCCTCTTGGGTCCGTATGGATGCGCAATACACAGGGTTTGAGTTGGAACATGGCTTCTTGGACCGTATTGCCCTATATGCCGACGACATGTTGTCTTTCTGTCGGATCTCGATAGAACAGGGCCGCGGCTGCTCCGCATGATGCAGGTCTTTGGGGAGACGTCCGGGCTATACATGAACCCGAGGAAATCCACCCTTTGGGTGCTGGGCGGCCGGGACGTACAGGGTGAGTGGACGGCGTCACTGCGGGTTGCGGCCGGGGGGCTGCAATATCTGGGGGTCTTTCTGACCGACGTACCGACGATCGCCTGGGAGCGCAACGTGGTGCCGGTATGGGAGAAAGTATGTCGGGATGTTAAGCTCTGGGCGCGTATGCCTCTCACTATCTGTGGCCGCTCTGCCATCTTTAAGATGGTGACGCTACCTCGACTTCTTTACCAGCTCCAAAACCACCCTTATGAGATTCCTCTCCGTTGGTTTCGGAAGGTTAATGCGGTGCTGAGTCAATTTTTGTGGGAAGGGGGTCTGGCCAGGGTGTCGCTGAGGGTCAGCTTTTTGTCAGTGTACGACGGGAGACTGGCAGCCTCCGATATCTTATCCTATTATTACGCCTCCCATTTATTGGTCCTAAACGAATGGTGGTATGGAGATAGGGGGGACCTGGCGTATGCGGTGGAGAGGCGACTTATGGACCCACATACGGTACATACCCTGCTTTACGCGACTGCACTGTGGGAAGCATTGCCACCGGTCACTCAAGTGGTGTTTCGGGTGTGGCGCCGGGCTCTATGTCATATTGGCTGGTGGGGTAGGCTTACCAGGGAAACTCCGTTGTGGCAGAACGGGCTGCTCCCTCCGTTGGCGACCCTCTCTGGGTTTAGGGACTGGGACAGAATTGGTATCTCCACATTGGGATCGGTGGTTCAGGGCTGTGTGATGAAATCCTTTGAGGTCTTACAGCATGAGGGTCAAATGCCACGGACGCAGTTCTTTAAATACCTCCAACTGCGCCATGCCCTCGCCCCCAGACTGGAGGGTCTTCAATCCATCCCTGAATTCAGTCCCCTTGAGTCTCAGGTGTTCATGGGGGATCTCCAAGAGAAGAAAGTTTCTAAAATATATCGGTCTCTGGTGATTCATAGTACTCCGTCCCTGCAGGATCTGCGTGAGCGGTGGGAGACGGACGTTGGGCCATTGGACGAGGCGGATTGGAGGTAGGCACTGGCCTCCCCCCGTGAGGCTAGTATAGCGATCCGCCTGCGTCTCGTCCAATTTCGGTATCTGCACAGGACTTATTACACGCGACAGCGGCGGTGGCGGGCGGGTCTTATCGCCTCCCTGGACTGCCTTAGGTGTGGGCGGGAGGTGGGGTCTTTGGTGCACACGGTCTGGCACTGCCCTACGGTGCACCGGTTTTGGGGGAGAGTGTTAGGGTGCCTATCAGAAGTGTTGGGCTGGGATCTCCCTGTAGACCCCAGATTGGTGTTGCTCCATGTTATGGCTGATATTGGGGGTAATATTTATAAGCGTCACCTGCTGCTTCTGGGCCTAACGACAGCCAAGCGGGATCTGGCTCGGGCGTGGAAGGCCCCGGCGGCTCCCTCTTTCAATGTTTGGAAACGAGGTTTAGATTTCAATATGGGCCTGGAGTTGCCGATCTTTAGGGCGTGTGGGTGTCCTCGGAAACACTTCAAGATCTGGAAGCGGTGGGCTGATTATAGGGGCATTTTCCTTGCACCGGTTCCTGCGGATGGAGACTTGGGGCCTATTTGAATGTCAAGTGTGGTGCTGAGCTCTAATTGTATAAAGATGGTTCTGGTGGTGTCTGGTGGTGGTGTGGTCCGGGGGAGGGGGGTGGGTGTTGGGGGGGGGGGGGGGTTCTTGATAGATGATGTATGAATAGCTCTCCATTGTTCCTCTATATGGCAAAAATGTCAAGAGTTGTTGCTATTTACTATGTGGCAGATCCCCTGGGTTTACAGGGGCCTGCAGCCCTTGCCTTCTTGATCAATAGAAAGTGTTGTTAAAAAAAGAAATGTATAATTTACTATTCCAACTCCAGCCTACGAAACATTAGGGTAGGTGTTGGAATAGTAAACTATACTATTCCTAATGTTAGCAGGTCATCTACTGCAAGTCGATGTAATGACTTGCGTAGTAATGGCATTGCGTGGTAACAACGCGGTCGTTGTAACGACCGCGTTATAGCGTTGTAAAGGTCATTTCCCCCAACAGCCGATCTATATGCTGAAACATCACCATGGGCAATATACAAAACAAGTTTTGCATCAAATAGAGACAACGGTTCAACAGAACCATCTTACTCAGTGCTACTTTTCCCATTACCAACACCAGGAGCGTGGTCCAGAACCGAATTGAGTGCTCCAGCCCGTCCAGAATTCTCCCCATATTCAACGCATATTGGAGATAGCTAATATGCGTGATCTGGAGTCCAAGATAATGGAAACTCTGTGTTTCCCGAGGCAGGCCCACATTTGAAAGATCTGCCTCACCTCTGCCCACCAAAGTAGCCAGGGGGTATAGTACCGTTTTGTGTTGATTAACATGGAGCCTGACGTCTCGCCAAAGTGCTCTAGCAACCGTAAAAGGAGGGGGACTAATTGTTCCGGTTCTTTTACATACACCATCATGTCATCTGCATACATTGACACAATATGCTGACCATTCCTGACCGGTATACTCCAGGCCCGTAGCTGATCCCTAATATAGATCGCGAGTGGTTGCATCGCCAAGGCGAACAAGAGCAGCAACCATGGGCAACCCTGTCGACATTACCCCTCCCTATGTCAAAGTCCTCCGATACCTCGATTCCCATACGCACTTTCACTGTGGGCAGTCTATATAGTAGCTGGGACCACTTCAAAAACTCTATTCCCAATCCCATTAGAGTCAGGACTTCCCACAGGAATGGCCAGGATAGTGTGTCATAAGCCTTCTCTGAGTCCAGAGACACCATCGCTGCTCCGAGCATAGCGTCCTGTGTCTCATGCATTATGTGTTACAGCCTACTGAGGTTCATGTGCCATCACCATCCCGGCACGAAGCCACATTGGTCGTCATTCACCAAGTGCATAATGACTCACCCCAACCAGAGGGCCAAAACCTTTGCAAGTAGCTTTATGTCAACTTTCAGTAAGGACAGGGATCTTTGCCCGGCTTTTGAAGCATGAGGATTACTGCTTCCCTCATATGAGATGGTAGCACTCCCAGTTTGCGGGCTTCCAGGAGGGTTTCCAACAGGGCTAGAAGTAGGGTGGCGGCATGTGCCTGATAATATGCAACCAGCTATCCGTCAGGCCCCGGTTACCTCTCCCTGACCATACTACAAAGCATCTCTTTCAATTCCTCTAAAGTGACAGCCTTGGCTTGGGCACCTGTTAATTGGGGAAGGACTACCCACCCCAGGAATCCTGTAACTCCCACAAGTTCCGTCATCTGCAGTGCAGTGTAGATCCCGGCTAAATGAGTGCGTAAAAGCTGCGTGATGGCCAACTGACTCATGACCAATGCTCCATCTGGCCTGGAGAGTTAAAATTATTGGAGGAGGCCGTTCTCTCTTGAGTAACCATGCCAGCATGTGGTCCGACTGGTCCCCCTCCCTCTATAGGCATTACTGATAGTCTTTCTGTACATGGCAGTCTAGTCTGTCCCAGTTCCTTGCCACCTCTGTATGTGCTGCCGTCAGTGCTGCCTTGTCACCGTCGTCACCCCCTTGTCCTTGCACCTGTTGCTGCAGTCCCACAAGATGCTCCTCCCTCTCAGCTCCTGCTTTTCCCTGATACCTTATGTTTTGCCTAAGCTTGCCCCTCTAATGACCACCTTCAGTGTCTCCCATTCCACCCCACGTCCACTCGCTGTTCCCCAATTGGAGTTGAAAAAGACCTTAAGTACTTCCCACATGTCTGTGGCATACTAAGGGTCCACTAATAACTCAGGTCTGAATCTCCACAAAAGTATAACGGGGCGTCGCCTCCCCTGCACCCCACATTCCAAGAGTAAATTTAAATCTTCCATAAATGAAAAAGAAGAGCAATCACAAAGTTATCTGAAAGAAATCTCACCTGATAAGAGATTTTCATAATTTCTAGCACTCCCTCACTCACAAGGAGGAACCTGTCGAGTCTACTATAAGTGCCGTGTGTTGGGGAGTAACCAGAATACTCCTGTGTCATGTGGTGCAGTTCCCTCCATATAGCCACCAACTGGAATCTGCGCATAGCCTCCCGCAGACCAGCCACCATGCACAGCTTCGTGCCCATCCATGCCAGGTGCCTATCCAGGTGCCCATCCAACACACAGTTAAAATCACCCGCCCAAACAATTAGGGGCCCGCATATAGCACAACAATGTTTTCAGCACGCTACAGAAATTCCTGTCATCAAAGTTGGGAGTATAAATATTCATCAGGCATACCTCACGCCCTTCCAATATTCTCTGCAACAATAAATACCTACCCTCCACATCTGTCACCTATTACCGTAATTCAAAAGGAACTCCCGGGGCCACCCATATCGACACTCCCCTAGCATATGAGGAATAAGTGGCGGAGTTCAGTTGTCCCTGCCATCTTTTACCAAGTTTTGGGGCCTCCATCTCCGTGAGGTGTGTCCTCTGGAGAAAAGCCATACTCACTCTCATTCTTTTAAGGTAGGTGTGTGTGCGATATCGCTTCACGAAAGAGGTAAGTCCCATACATTCCAGGACAACATTCGAATTCCTTCAGCCATTGCACAGTTTCTCCTATCTCACCCCTGGCCCCCCTCCCTGATTGTAACCTCCTACCTCACACAACCCAATAAGGAATCCTTACTGCTGCATTCAACATGGAATATTGCAAACCAATAAACACCCAATAATTTCCTTCCCACCCCTTGTAAACACCCACAACACAACTAGTGTCTGCCCATACATCACAACAAACCCTCCCCCCTACCATCCCGCAATGCCACTCAAATGTTGGAGTACTGTGGGATAAACCACGGACGTTACCACTTAGAAACAACACGCTAAGGAGTCAGATGGGTAAGATACAATCAACCTGTCGCCATCCCACTCCAATATGTCTCAACATCCCACCTCTCCTAACACAGTGTGTAGGTGCACAATGGATATGCAAAGATAGCTGAAACCAATAAACAAATAAACTCATGCAAAAATTAATTGGACAATAATAAGGAGCACGGCCAGGTACCCCAAAACCACTGGCACTGGAGGACGTCGCAGATATCACCGTCTCGAACAGTGCCCTGGCCTCTGCCCTCTCCTGTCACTGAGACTCTAAAGAAAGAATGCAAACCTTCCGCACTTTCACTCATGCGCCGGATCGAGACCTTCTTATGCGTCTGCTCCTTTTCCGCTGTTGTGATCCTGGTCGTGTCTGATCTCCAGTCGCATCTCGCCTCCGTTCCGCATTCGTAAGTTGGATCCAATTACCCCCCCAGTAGCTCCATCTGGTCCCATGCCTCCTCTGGTGTCGTGAAGAACGATTGTCCATCATGCAGCACTTTCAACTTGGGGTATAACAGCATATATTTTAAGCCTAGGAAGGCCATTTTTTGTTTGGACCCTCAGAACGATTGCCGCTTCAGCTGAACAGCCCTGGTGTAATTCAGGAAAATGCGGAAAATGGCATTGCCAAATTTCGGGTTCCTCTGTTTACGAACCATCTGCAGGACTTCATCCTGATCTCTATAATTGAGAAACTTGGCAATGATTGTTCGGGTGAGTGCCCCAGGCGGCAGCAGGACCATGGACTTGTGGGCTCTCTCCACAGCAAAAAACTTGGAAATCCAGGCAGACAGTAGCGTCGATTTTATCCATTCTTTGAAAAAAGCCTCAGGTCCGCTCTTTTCCGCACCCTTTAATAATCCCACAAAGCGGAGGTTGCATCTGCGTTATTGCCCCTCAGCATCCTCCACCCTGGCTTCCATTTTGTTTGAGAGCACTTGGAGGGAACTCACTGCCATTTTTAACTTCCGCCTTAATTTCGGTTACCTGGTTCGCTATCTCCATTGACCGCTCGGCCGCCTTGCGCAGGTCTGCCCTCAGCAGATTCACATCAATTGCTATTGCTTCAACTTTCGCCTGAACTGCCAAGCTGGAGGCTTTGATGGCCACCAGTATCTGGGTTCCTGTTGGTTCTGACCCAGCTGGGGAACCCTCCGATAATTGTTTCCCACTACTCAACGGCAGGGCAGTATACTGGTCCATTTTTATCTGTTGTGTAGTCCGGACTATCTTGTCCTTGTCCATGTTGGAGCGCTAGGTGTTCGCAGAGCCGCGCCACGGAAAGGCCCACCAACCTCTGACCCTGAAACCTCACTTCAATCCAGCGATGGAATCGCACAATCAGGGTGCAGACACATCACCCAGTATCCTCTGTATCCAACTGTCCCAGTATGTGTGGCTCCAGACCCGTTTCCGAACAGCAGGGAGTCAAACCACAGGCAAGTCAACCACGCTTAGTGCCGCGACGGAGTGAGTCCCAAGTGAATCTGCTGTAATCCCATGCAGGGCGGTCTGTGCGCACACCCTCTTATGTTGTGATGTTGGTCCCCGGGGGAGGGACAGTCCTGCCGGCACTTCGGTAATATCCCCTAGGATCAATAGCAAACCTTGCCTTCAGGGAGATACGCCAGGCCAATGCTCCAATTCCCTGTCTAGGCTCAGTAGTCACTTCTGGGGGTGTGGCAGCAACTCTCCTCCACCAGGGCAGGGAAGCTCATTCCCCCTCCTCCTCTTCTCCCCATAGGAAGAACAAGGACTTACTATGTGGGCAGGCACCAAGCACAGCAGCTCCTTCTCCGCATGCCACCCAACCAACTTTCCTAAGCCAGAGGGGGGAAACTGGTGATTACTTCTCCTCCCGAGCAGGGCAGTCACGCCATGCATCAACACTGGGGGGTACATCAGCCCCAGTAGCTCCTTTGCTCACATCCCTGGCGGGGGCAATGTCCTGTGTACTGGCCTCATCTCACCAGGGGGGCCCGCTGCGAGTACTCCTCGTTGCAGGCTGCTGCATTCGGTCCAGTCAACGGGGTCACAGCAATCAAAGCCAACAGTGTTCCCGGCACCACTGGCCTCGCCCGCCTCTGGACACAAATGGGCCATCAGGTCGTGGCCTCCACCCTCAACAGCTTGAGTGCAAAACCAGGGACCCTGGTCCCGCGGCTCTCCAGGATGCCTCAATGAAGCACCGCGCAGCACTCCCTGTGGTGTCCACGTTCGATGCAACGATGCCGACCACCATCCAGGCCGTCACCACGGTAGTCCACTTCCAGAGGCAGGCTGCAACTAGCAGCGAGGCAGACCGCTGACCATCTCCACCCAAACTCGTAGGGTGGGGACAGGGGGAAGAACTCTCCCAGTCCTCTCCCGCAACCAGTGCAGCCTCACCACTGCCAATCAGGGCAACTGCAGACCTCCGGTTCAGCCCCCACCACACCACCACAGCATCAGCACCGCAGGCGGCCCACAACTCAAGCGGCACTTCCAACAGCCATCTGGGGCCCCACCATTGCTCCCCAGGTGAGGTCCCTACTCATGCGTTGCGGGCGGGTAGTATTTTGGGGGCACAGGACTGCAGGATGCTTCAGGATGTAGGTATTGGGACTGGAGTGAGTACTCAGTGCTGCGGCACGGCCTTTTTGTTGACCACGCCCTCCGTTTCTACCAGTTCTTTAGTACATGAATCAATATTTATTGTATAATCTTACAATATAACTCTTATGCGCAGAAATATTACAGATGATGGAGGCTACTTTACAAAGATAATCTAATCGTATCATGTAAATTCAGTTCAATTCAATTTTTATTAAGCGCTCAAATGCCTGAAGACATTGTGTCGCTGGCCCTAGAGACAAGGTGAGCGATGGGCCCTAGATCTGAAAAAGTCCGGTTTTTAAAGACTTTGGAAACTTCATATAACAGGGCATAGTATGAATCTCAGGAGGACGTGAGTTTCAGAGCAAAGTCACTTTGAATGAGAAGGCACAACCGCCTTGTGGAACTTCTTTATTTCTGGCATTCACAGCAGAGAACCATGAGCAGAGCAGACGACTAACAGGAACATAGAAAGTAAACAAATGTTGTGAAGCCGCGAGGCCATTGTGAATCAGTCTTTTTAAACATGAAAAGGCAATTCTATCACCACTGACCTGTTCAAAATAAAAGAGATTCCATGCATGAAATGACATCACATTAGAATATTTATAGACACTTCCAGCATTGACAGAATTTCTAAAGATCCAAAAGTATGCATGTAGATATGTGCACACTATAGCAATCTGTAATACAGGCACACCCTTTTTTGTCAACATCTCTGTAATGATTTTTGACAAAGAGGTACTTACTTTTACAGCCAATGTTGGTACAACAGCAAGTGATAGCCGCATCTACAGGAGTAGGAGTACGAGTGATAGTATCAAGTAATACAGCGACATACATCAGATGCATCATTTTGCAATAATGTCCGCTTCAGATTATCGCCTCCATCAAGGATGTTAGATTGAGAGACGAAGAGCAACAACTAGCAAAGAAAAGCGGTAACTGTGGTAGAACATGAAGGTAGGCAAGAGAAACGTTTGTGTGTTCCACAAGAGTCTTACCAAAGCCAGGTTATCAGCCGCCGCCCATTGCCCAGAACGTGGAGATAGTGCTTCGCAGTGTTATGTCTGTGGCTCATCCATTGCGGCATGCCAGTGGGTTTTCAGAATATAAGTGAGTGTGTAATGTGTCAGGAACTGTCCTCTGTGTATGTTGTGGTCATTTGTTAGCACAATGAAAGGCATTAGTGTGCCTCCCTGAAATAAGTCTCCGAAGGTTGTAAAACCCGTCTCGTACCAAATATTACAGGCACACCTTTTAGAACGTTTTTCTGAATGCTGTAAATCTACTTGAATTTATGCACCATTTTTGGAGCTACAAAAATGACATTTTTTGCCTTCTACATGGGTATGCCGAGGATATGTTTAAAAAGGGATAAGGAGGACCTTAGTATACAACTCAGTCCACAGCACTTGATACGTATAAATGGCCGCATGAACAAAAAAATAGAAGTCATGGCCGCCCACCAAAAACATGACACATCTCATCTTCCTAGAATAACTTCTTGTTTTGTTTCGAGCCGGTGGCTCAAAAGAATGTGAATGTGAGCTCTAGCATGGCCACAAGATGTTGGATAACTTAACAAAACCTGGATCTTGTTCAGATTATGCCAATGGTGCAGAAACAATTGGATACCTTTCGGACTTGCTGCTTGCTGTTGGCTTTTCTTCGGACTCTCCACCACTCCGTGCGGAACCCGCTTCGCGGGTCCCGCTGCGGCGCGAGAGCCGTCTGTGCAAGACCTGTGGATTGTTTTAGTGAGGGACTGGGTGAGTGCAAGGCTGCGAGCGGCGGGACAGGACTACGTCTCCCAGCAGTCCTGTCAACCCGCGCCACCTGGCCGCTCTCCCTGCAAGCCCCGCCCCACTTACAGCCTGAAAAAGCCCCTCTGAGCTCCACTGCCCTGGGATACCTTTCGGACTTGCTGCTTGCTGTTGGCTTTTCTTCGGACTCTCCACCACTCCTTGCGGAACCCGCTTCGCGGGTCCCGCTGCGGCACGAGAGCCGTCTGTGCAAGACCTTTGGATTGTTTTAGTGAGGGACTGGGTGAGTGCAGGGCTGCGAGCGGCGGGACAGGACTACGTCTCCCAGCAGTCCTGTCAACCCACGCCACCTGCCACCTGGCCGCTCTCCCTGCAAGCCCCGCCCCACTTACAGCCTGAAAAAGCCCCTCTGAGCTCCACTGCCCTGGGATACCTTTCGGACTTGCTGCTTGCTGTTGGCTTTTCTTCGGACTCTCCACCACTCCTTGCGGAACCCGCTTCGCGGGTCCCGCTGCGGCGCGAGAGCCGTCTGTGCAAGACCTGTGGATTGTTCTAGTGAGGGACTGGGTGAGTGCAGGGCTGCGAGCGGCGGGACAGGACTACGTCTCCCAGCAGTCCTGTCAACCCGCGCCACCTGCCACCTGGCCGCTCTCCCTGCAAGCCCCGCCCCACTTACAGCCTGAAAAAGCCCCTCTGAGCTCCACTGCCCTGGGATACCTTTCGGACTTGCTGCTTGCTGTTGGCTTTTCTTCGGACTCTCCACCACTCCTTGCGGAACCCGCTTCGCGGGTCCCGCTGCGGCGCGAGAGCCGTCTGTGCAAGACCTGTGGATTGTTTTAGTGAGGGACTGGGTGAGTGCAGGGCTGCGAGCGGCGGGACAGGACTACGTCTCCCAGCAGTCCTGTCAACCCGCGCCACCTGCCACCTGGCCGCTCTCCCTGCAAGCCCCGCCCCACTTACAGCTTAACTCTCCTCCTACAAATTTAAACAGCAACTTCCGCGTCGCGGGAGCGCCCGGGGATAAGCCCGGGACAAGGGCGGGACCGTCTGTGGCCGTCAGGGGCCGCAGGAGGCTGGGCTGGGCCCACTCTCTTTCACCTGCATTTCCTTGATCATATCTGGTTTGTGAAATAGGTTCTGGGTATGTCATCATCGGTCACAGGTGAAAAACCAGCAAAGGAGGGGGGAGCCAACATCGGGACTCTGGACAATTATTTTAAATCGGCAAAGGGTGATGGGGGAATCGAAACCTCTCTAGAGATGCGTAGGGCAGAGCGCCGTCGCTCGATCGAACACATGAAAAATAGGCCCCTCAGTGATATAACTCACTATCCCATCTCCCAAGAGGAAGGTTCCCTTAATGGTAGCCAGGATCTTTTATCCCAAGAAGATGTTCCCCTATTACTACGGGATAGCTTTCCCAACCCTGGCTCACTTCCTAAACAAACTACGGACACCATTCCACTACTAGTCGCCAGTAGTTCGGCTGTTGACTTACTCACCCAAACGCACACTAGAGCTAAAACCAGGAATAATAAGCCAAAGCAAATTGTGGTGGCAGAGGTGCATGACCTACCACCAAATAAGCGCAGAAGGAAGTCGAGGGGTGGTCAGGGGAAGACCAAGATCCCCCATTCTGATTTTGGAAATACACTTAAGTCCGTATCTATGTTTGATAGGCCATTAGTTAATGTGCATAATGCTACTCCACCCAAGGGTACTAATACTATTACCACTGCTTCCACCAGTGACAAAGGGAACATCCCACTTAACACATCACTCCCTGGCATCTCTTTGGGGAACATTGAATCTCTAATTAGATCACTCCTGTTGCCCATTAGCGAGAGCTTGAAGAAAATAGAATTCAGGCTGACCATTTTGGAGGCAACCTTAACCAGCCTGAAAACCTCGGACAGCAAACAGAGTAGAACCATTGAGTCCAATCTACCAATAGGAACCTTCCCCAATATTCAAAACCCTCCGATCCACACGGGGCCTCCTTTGGGCACTACTGCCGCTCCCCTTTTACAGCCACTTATGGCTATTTCAGTTCCAATTCCACCTAGCAATCCTAACATCCTACCACCACAGACAGATGGCCCAGCTTTCCAATGTATAGCCCCTGGCACAAACCCTCGGGTCCTACCTAATGCTAGTATTGCCCCCCTATTCCCTGGTAAGCCTGCCCCTAGACCACGGAGACCCGACTTACCACCAGAGGCTAATAGCCTCATGGTGGTTTTGGCAGGTGTTCCTCCTCTAGAAATGGGTGAAAATGAGAACTTTCACTCACTCAAGAGGAAAATCATCAAATGGTTGAATTGGAACAGACCTCTTCCAGCCCACCTCAATAATGAGATCATTATGGTGAGAAGGGTACCATGGTTGGGGAAGACGGGAAAATCAATAGCAGGGGACTGTATCATGGTGTCTTTTCGAGACCCTGGGACAGTACTACACATTTGTGCTGGGTCAAATAGATCACTGGATTCCACCATACAGACTTTGCCAGTTTCTTTCTTTTTCCCTCCCATTCGCATGCACCATGATTTGTTACAAGGTAACTGGACAAGGGTGGAACGGAGACCTAGACATAGGGGATATGCTCCACGTCCAGTTTATCGACCTCCGGAGACACCCTTTTTGGACCACAATCGTTTCAACTGTCTGAACGGTCTGGATGGGGTTGACTGACTGTCCTCAAACCCGGACTCAAATCCTGTGACCTTGGGTAACGGTCCCAGCAAACCTTCTGATCCGGCTAGACCCACCTCTGAAAATGACCCTGATAGAGCAATTGGGGTAGTATCTGGCTCTGGTACTGGCTCTTCCCTCCACTCCACCTCTGCAATCCCTTCTGTGGTTGCTCCAGCGCACATGAGATTAATTTGGTGGAATGTGGCTGGCCTAGCCAGTAAACTGGGCACTCAAGATTGGATAACTTACATCGAGTCAGGGGATGTTTGCATGCTCCAAGAGACTTGGGCAAGGGAAGAATATAAGCACCAAGGTTACGTGTCATTTTCCATCCCGGCTAGGTGGGAGGGTAAGGGCCGCCCCTCTGGTGGACTCATAACTTGGGTGGCATCCCACTTAGGATGCCAGGCTTCACGCCTACCGGTGCCATCAGACGACATCCTAGTGGTTTTATTAGCCTGGCCGAACCTAGCGAAACTTGCCCTGATAAATATTTACTCCAGGCCAGTGGGAGCTTCGCGTGAATCTTCCACTATAGAGGAGCTTTCAGCCTATTTAGCGGAAATGCCAAGAGACATTCCTTACATAGTGGGAGGGGATCTAAATTCCCATTTCGAGCCGCTGGTCGGACTCGTAGAGGGATTCCCCATGGAAGAAGAGTCCAGGTGGTCAGTACCCTCTGTTGTAGCACCCTCCCCTAAGGCATGGACGCCTGTAGCACTGCAGATCACTGCCCTTACCCTAAAGCATGGAATTAGATCCTGCAATGGACGTATTAAGTCTGATGTACCAAGCAAAACCACGTATAACAGAGTGGGAAGAGAGTCCCGCTTGGACTATGCCCTTGTACAGATAGTGAACTGGTCTTCTATCTTGGACTTTAGGGTTATGGAGAGACTAGATAGTGATCATAACGCCCTTGAACTCGATCTTAGTCATCCCGGGCTAGAGGCCTCCATAACAACCATTGAGGAGTTCAAACCTGAACTTCTATTAGATAATAACAGGAGAAGAATCAGGTGGGATAAACTAGCTACGAGCCAAGTGAAACTCTCGAAGCTCTACGCAGGTTTAATTCCTATTTTGGAAAAAGTGGGAGATCTAGCCAACGATGTGGGCAATAAAGACCACCATGAGAAATTATATCAGGCTCACCAGGACCTTATAAAGGGAGCGGCCTCTGAGCTTTTTAGCAAGGTCCAGAATCAGAGGAGGGCCCAGCAACACAAGTCCTTATGGTACAATGCAGCCTGCAGGAAGGCAAAGGGAGAACTCCTCAGAAGCATCAAGGAGGGAACAGGCAGAGAGAAGCTGCGAGAAAGTAGACGGGCTTATAAAAAACTGGTCACCCATGCTAAAACCGAATGGGAGGAGAACCAGTGGGAGGAGCTCACCACTTCCCTCGCAATAAGAGACCACCGAATGTTTTGGAGAGTAGTAAATGGGGGGTCGGGGAACCTCCATTCGGCAATAGAGCCAAATATTGCAGCAGGGGTGTGGCAGGCACACTTCCAGTCTCTCTACAGTTCTGAGCTGGGAGAAGCCAAGATTGACATCGGTACTGGATTGGCAGAGTATGACAGGGACTTGATAACAGTGGGGGAGGTGAAGGTAGCATTAATAGGACTTAAAGGTGGAAAGGCGCCAGGATTGGATGGCCTGCCCGGGGACCTGTTTAAACAGGAGCCCGATGTTTGGGCCCCCTATCTGGCCGCTGTGTTTAATGGAGTTTTGCATGGCATGGAAATCCCGAGTACTTGGCTGGGGGCAGAGGTGGTTCCTATATTTAAAAAGGGCTCGCCCCTGCTCCCAGCCAACTATAGACCAATCAGTTTTATTGACGTGTCACAGAAGCTGTTTGGCAGGATACTGCTGAATCGGCTTCAGGACTGGGTGGAGGAAACGGGCGCCCTCAGTCCGTACCAGGCGGGATTTAGGAAGGGAGTTTCTACAGTGGATCAGGTTTTTCGTCTGAACGTTATCTATTGGAGGGCAGCGATATTGGAAGGTGGCAGTTTATACACCATATTTGTGGACCTGAGGGCCGCCTTTGACCTCGTGCCCAGAGGGAAACTCTGGAGTGTTCTGGCTGAGATGGGGGTCCCCCCAGATATCCTGATAATTTTAAAGAGATTGCATCATAATAACTATGCCCGGGTCAGGTGCGGGAAACTTGGGGAATTAACGGACAGATTCCCCGTTGACAGGGGGGTTAGACAGGGCTGTGTATTGGCACCGACCCTGTTCTGCCTCTTTGTCAACGGGGTAATCGCCCATCTCAATGGAACTGAATACACTGACGCCCCAAAATTGAATGGCAGCAGGGTGCCTGCAATCATGTTTGCAGATGACACCCTGCAGCTGTCCAAAACCCCTATGGGGATACAGAGGATCCTTGATTCTTTTGTGGCTTTCTGCACAGACAGGGGGTTAGAAATCAATGCTACCAAAACCAAGTTTATGGTCCTGAACCCAACCCTAAGATCACGCCCGAACCCCCTACTGGGAGCATCACGTTTAGAGAGAGTCTCCACCTTTGAATATCTAGGTGTAACGTTGAATGAAACCATGTCTTGGGGAACTCACCAGACTAGGGTTAATCTTAAATTAGTGCAGACCACTGGCGGCATTGCTCGGTTGATGAAAAGCTCCATATATCGACCGTTGGGGCCGCTTATCCAGATATACAAGGCACAGGCTAGAGGAGCTCTGATGTATGGGGCGGAACTGTGGGGTCAAACAGCCTCCTGCAGCTTGTCTATAACTGAGAACAACTTTATTAGACAGATAGTAGCACTCCCGTCCAGCACCCCGCTCCTCCCCCTGAGGATGGATCTGGGACTGAGACCAATAGCAGATGAACTAGGTCTCAGACCCATAGTCTTCTGGCGAAGGCTATGGAGCAGTGAAGAACTTTCTTCTTATAGGGCGGAACTGAGGGAGTTTCTAACCCACCCTAAAGCTCTACAGATCCCGTGGATAAAATATATAAAAAAGTCCTGTGTGAGACTGGGGCTCCCCGACCTGTGGTCGGATCCAGCTAACGCCTCACTAAGGTTCCCACGAAGAGCTTTGGCCAATGCTTATCACGAGCAGAAATTATCTATGGCCCTAGACTGCAAGGATGAGGGGTCATTAACATTTGTATTCGCGCAAAGCAAGGACTCATACAGGCTGGAGAGGGTTCTGGACGCTATGTCTCCTGTGTTGGCCAGGAAGCTATTTCTCCAATGGAGATATGGCACATTGCCTCTGCGATCTTACACCTGCTCCTGGTCAACACCGCCCTCTACCAAGCAATGCCCGGCATGTGTGTGTGCCGAGGAAAGCGATCTGCATGTGGTCTTGTTTTGTCCAACTTACAAGGCCGCCAGGAAATATTGGCTCCTACCACTCATTAGAAACCTTGGTTTTAGGGAGTACCTCCCGGTGTATAGAATTTTAAAAACTGACGTTTCAGGTCCAATTGTGTTTGCATTAGCCAAATTTCTTACTAATGTCTGGTATATTCGCACCCGTATTCTAAAGTCGCAGGCTCTCACCTAATTTTAAGTCAAAATTTTAATCGCATGGCCTTTTATCTGATGTGTTTCCTGATTATTTTTCCTTGATGGTTTTACATGTTTCATATGTGTTTCTTTTGTATATCTTTTATGGCCAAATTGGCCGAAATAAAGATTAAATATATATAATTGGCTGCACTTTAGTCCCTGGTATGAGAAATCTTGATTGCTTGAATTCCTTGACATAGGAAACAGTATCATCATAGAAGATGCTATGATGTCTGTTTGTAGGGCTTTTCAGATTCTTCCTGATTCCGTCTACTTTTTCTTTGTGCTATAAAGATCAGTCCATGGAAAATGTAACTGATATTTCAGATCCACTTGTTATGAATTCTCAAACATGTTTTTAGACTCTGTATTGTGTTAACAAGTCTGTTTATTCCAATATTCCAAAAAGATTGAAACGTTCCTCAAACACTGGTTAGCTCAGGCATGATCTGCCACGTCGCAGGCCACACCCTCTGAGATTTATGTGCCACTATACCACAGAAACAAGCTGTGTTGTTTTACAGCATGTGTTACCTAAATTGGAAATTATTTACTTTAAATACTAGCTGTCTGAGAGTAGAGGGTCATCACCAATGAATATCAGTGTAATTGGGCTGTAGAATTTAAAAACTTTGACAATCCAAATCAATCATAGGTTTGAAAGATCAGGTTTGGGAATGTTGTTCTTTCACTAAACATGCAGAGCAGTAGAAGGAACATGAAAAGAGAGGAATATGCAGTAGTGTCAGAGGAGAGTATAGAAGCAGTGAGAAAAATAAACTTCAGTGATTCCAGAAAGACTCTGTTGGTCATCATCGCCTGCTGTTCCTTTGTATTGAACAACATGTTTTCCGTGTTCTTATTTTTTTTTTCTGACACATTTGATATTTGCCACGTCTGGCATAATAATAGCTGGAAATGATTGACACCACTGCACAGTTATAGAAGAACATCTAGAAATGCAAATTAGGCAGCTGTGATAATGCACACACAAACCTGGAACTTTGCCACTGGATCCATTTGCTCAGAAATTGCATTACAATATTATCACAAATTACACATCAAGAACAAAACCCTTTACATGAGCCAACATCCTAGAATACACTCAAACGGGAAGGCAATTACATGTAGCAATGATTAAAGGTTTTTGAGCCTTATAAAAAAAACGTAGGAGCGAAGGCGGTGCGACTCTTCGGCCCAGGATCTCATTCAGAATTAAGTAGCAGTGTCCCCAGCGCGGTGCTACTCTTAAGATCAAGTGAACCCTAGAAATGAATAAGATTTCTGAGACATATTTTTTTTACAAGCTGCAGCATCGCTTCCCTAATCTGCACACCGCAGGATACTTGCTAATGGTATAGAAAAGGGAACATGAGGATGATATGTATTTGGATGATAATTTTAGTGCGCAGCTTTGCAAAATGCTTCTCAGAAAAAGGGAGTGGTGGGGATTTGGGTACTTTAATTTCTGTGGCCTTGGTTAGTCAGTTATGGTTGATCTTCCCTTAACTACTGCTTGCTAATTAATATCAGTGTAAGTGTATCATGTTTCATGTAGGAGTGCTTCATTCTCCTGCTCCAAGAGTCCCCATGCATCTTTGAGTGTTATCTCTACATTGCCTATAGACCACTTCATCTCATTGACTTTAGGTCTTCCACTCCTGAATTTAAGGTCAAATGCCTGAAAAATGATGACTCTCTAGAGCATTAATATTGGTTGTATATGGAGACTTAATATGAATGCATTATCTGGGACCCGCGGCGGTGTTATGCCTGATTTAATGGTTGCATCTGATTTGAGTAGTGGCCCTCAAGGTTTGTACTTAGTTTGTCGTGTAACACATAAGGTACTCACAATGTATTTGCCAATCTTCCTATGTTTTCACTGAATTGGACTGAAGAATGCAAAAAGGTATTCAGCTTACGCTAGGAGGGGCTCTCTTATTACATGATGGAGGCTACCAAGCTGGGAGTTGTATTTCATCTCAAACAAATGTTTGGAGCCTCGTCTAAGAGTTGCCACGTTGCCGCTGCATTGCCTTTGTATCTGCGGGTCTTTCATGTTGAGTGAACCCAGACCTTTTCAGTTCGCGTCTCTGACACCGTCCTTGTCTCAACGTGTCTGAATCTTGCATCTTTAACTTCTGATATTGGATTCATCCTTTTGCCCAGAGGATGTTTCTTTTCGAACGTTGGTTTCTTATATTGAGCATATTTGAGTATATTGACTTGTCACTTTATTCTGCCTTTCTTAGGGAGTGACTTAAGCTTCTGTCTGAATGCTTTCTCTTTCAAGTGGAAAGAGTTAAACGGTGGAACTAATGTGTTTGGTTCTCCTACGTTTATCTGTGGCATTTCAGGGCAGTGTATAAGGAATGAGCAGTTCCTAGGCATTTCAGGGCAGATCACCCAATGAGGAGCAGGGTCAGTGATGATTTGTATGAGGCGGGCAGAGTCCTCTGTCTAGAGTGGCACAGAGGGTGACTAATGATGGGTTGGAATGCTACCTCTGGCTGGACTATTGCAAGCATTCCTCCCATCACCTTTTTTGTGTTTGACCAAGATTAGCAGACTTCATCATGCTTGGTACAGCCCAGCTCACAGGGTCTGTCCTCTCCTCGCTCGCTCTCTCTGTTTCCTCTCTTGAAAATTCTTCTTTAAGTAGATGTATTTCTTGTGAACTCAGTTTTCATGAATTTTTCCTAAAATAGTTGAAGTACATTTTTTACATTACATCCTGTCGAGTGACCGAACTGTGTAAAGTAAACTAACAAAAATGGCACTCCATGTCCTAAAATACAATAAGTCAACAATAATGGCTGTGGGCAGGTGCGCTTACATCATATCCAGTGTCTTAACAGGTAATACTTAAACACTTTTTCTCAAAAGTATGAGAATCACAAAGAAAATATAATAATGGGGAGCACCAAAGATTGAGTATTGCAGTTTGTATTTAAAGGGAACAGCGGATTTACGACTCTTGACATTTAACATGAGCGTAACAAATTACCTTCCCTTGTATTCAAGTTCTGTATAATTTTAAATCAATGCCCACTCGTTGTTAGTTCACTTCTTCACATGTTTCACATGCGCCATTCATGGTTTTCTCACGAACATTATCTGTCCACCATATACTCTTTGTACATTTTACCAGTAACAGCTTTGGTGTTTCCTATTATTTTTTTCTTAGTAATTCTTGTATTTTTCTAAATAAGTGTTTAACTATTACGTGTTGAGACATTGTCGCATGTTACTAATTGTACCCAGGTCTCAACTGGGTTTATGTGTTGTCTCCTGTTGTTGATAATTATTAATATGCATTATATCCCAGGCACAGGCAAAGGAGGGTTCAGATGGCCGACTGGTCCAATATAGACCCTCAATAAACAACAAGGGGTGTTTGCTGTCTGGACACTACATTGCAAAAGCCGTAGACAGTGAATGTGCTAATGGACGGTGACTAATTTCAAACAGAGCTTGGACAGGACAGTTCATGTCAGTAGATCTGAGAGAGTTTGTCTTATGAAGCGTCTGATATTTCCTTGGCTTTGCCTGGTCACTTTAATTGCCTTTATCAGGGTTACTGTCTAACCTTCCGGACAGCTAGATTAGTGCATAAACCAGGGGAGCACTCTGCAGTTCTTTTGAATGATCCCTGCCTCAACTTGTTCTGCCTCATTACAGCCTTTAGCAGAATGCATACCCTTCTGCCCCCTCCCCTCCAATAAACCGTGGGTCAGGAAGGTAATATATGCAGCCTGAAGCAGGCTCTATGGTAAGACAAGTAAGTGACATGACAGAAAAGAGGGGCTAGGAGGGAAAAGGGCTAAATGTGGCATGGCTTCCCCTGAGCTTGTTTTTGGCAAGGCAATACACCACTGGTTCTGGCTCTCACCTCCCCGCTAGCTCTGGAAGCCCTTTTTCTAATTCTCACTGTTTGTCACTCTGATGCATCAGCACAGCACCATCCCAAGGGCATTGCCTATCACCTTAGACTACTATGCCTCTATATCTCAACTACCCTGAGTTAAGTGGAACTGATGGCCTACCATTCTTCCTATTGAGCTGGCTCCCGCCACTTGTTTGTGTAGTGCACTGCAACCCGCCACTACGCATTAAGGGACATGCTTCAGAGCTGGAGCCACAGGGAATTCAGCAGACCTGCAAGGCAGGAAAGTCCATCAGCTCTCTACCTACCGGAAACAACTGGAATTTGTCTTCTGTGGGACCTTTGGGCTCCTTCCAGAATTGTGGTGGTCCAAGCTGCCTTCGTTATTCTTCTACTTCAGGGCAGACCAACAGGTTCACCGACTAGTCCATTGTGGCAATGGGCATTTGCTGAGGCAGCTAACGCAACTCAACAGCTGTACATCTTGGATATGGGTGACCTGCAGAGAGTGACACTGCCTTCTTGGCCACACTTTATTATGCTTGTTGTAACACATGCATTGAAGAGATGTGTTGTGGGTAAAACTTGAGTCTACTCTATTAGCTTAGTATAGTTGCTAAGGATAGGCTCTGAATTACTGAATGATGTGTGGTCTGCTTTTCAGTTTGTATTGGTTTATGTTGCATTTTCCGCCTGTGATCGCTCTCCAAAACTTATTGGAGTATATGCATGGCATCTTTTTCTTATATTTTATATCTATGCTTCTCTTTCGCTGCCTTCAACTGTCATGTTTTTGCGGTAGCGCCTGTGATTGATTTTATTCATTTTTAAAAATTGCTTTTGTATCCTGTGATTGTAGTTGTTTTTTTTCAAATATTATTTATATTCTGGTCCTTAGGAACATTAAAAAGGATTTTGTTCTCTGAGATTTTGTAAATATTGGCATGAACTCGATTTCCTCTAAACTCAAAATAAATTAATTAATACATGGATTGTTTTGCCTTCAATATTGTCGCTCAAAGCAAAATCTTTTATTGTTATCAAAAGCGGGAATCAGCAGCCTTTGGCACATTATTTTAGTAATTTGATTTATGATCCGAATATTAGAGTATTGCAGTTTAAGACTGAGGTGTGCTGGCTGAGCTGTAGGAGACGTGCCATTGTCAGCTTAAGAGTGGATGCAGGGAGTCAAGGGCCTATTCACAAGGATTTATAAGGTGTCAGTTGAACCTACTCCTGGAACAAGTTGTAATTTAAATATGCATAGATTATACTGAGTTTATAAGGCATGACTCGGATGGAAATGTCCTTGATACATAACTATATTACTTGTGAGTAGACTATCCAATTGTAACTTTAAGCCTACATTGCACCAGTAGGTGTATCCTAGTGTCAGAGGAATGGTAGCTGACAATATTCTGAAGTAAACTATAAGAAGTTATTTAAAAAAAAATTAAAATGTCCTGGCACTAGAGAATATAATGCATACACTACACAGAGGCAGACTTGGTAAACAGGTGTTTTTTCTTGAATTCCACTTGCATATACCGGTTTCTTCCAACATGGACGAGTTATGGTTATGTAAGTTCGAAGTTTTCAGGAACAAGATAAACGGCCAATAAAATACCACCATGAGTATGTGTAACTTAAATACATCTCCATTTATATCTGTATTCAAGCCATCAATCGTGAGGTGCACTGACGAAGTTGTAGATGGTGGTGCTGTATGTCAGAATTGCAGTGCATCGGCATAGCTGTGCTGAATCTCATAGTGATGGACTAGCAGACGTTATGCATGTTAGGCCTGAGTTGTTTTGGTAGAACTTCTGTGAGCCTCACTTGAATAGCTGACTGTTAGATGACTCTCATTTCAGTTTTTTAGGCCTTGCTACTGTAATGCATTGCCAGTTTACTTCCCTGTGAATGACAGTACTGTTATAAACAAATTAACAAAAAACAAGTCTAGTGCATAGAATATTAATGGGAACCAAATACAATGTGAAAAACAATGCATGAAATGGCCAGTGAAAAGCAATATGAACATTCCTAACAGCAGCCTCCGAATCTAAACCAACAAATTATTCAAGACTGTTTGTCCCTTGATGAAGCTATGTCTATCCCATGGATTCGTTACATTAAAAATAATCTGGAGTCACTTGGCTGTCTCGAATTGTTTGACAGTCCATGTGCGCTGAGCAAGGTGAAAATTAAGGCCTTTAAGACCCAATTTTTGAACAGAGCGATGCTGCTGAGGGAAGGAGATGAATTGGGGAAGCCGACAGTCAGGAAGTTTGTCATGCTAAGTTTAGGTTGTGAGATCCAGCCATACTTAACCTATATAAACAAACCATTCCATCTGTTTTTGTTAATAAGGTTTAAACATGGAATGCTTCCCTGGCTATTGGCCTACCCCAAAGGTTTTTTCAAAGAGGGTACTTTGGGGCCTTGCCCTTGTGACAACATTTCTGAACAGAATACGTTGCACATGGTATTTTTTTGTAAATTTTACTCGTCACAGCGTAAAAAACATATTCTCCCGATTTTTAAGAATCGTTATTTTGAGCAAGTGAGGCCTGCTTTGGCCTATTTACAAATGCTGGAGTCTCCTCTGGTTTGTTTTGGGGTTGCTAGCTTCATCGTCGGGGCCATTAGGTGTAGAAATAGGGTTTAGCCCACTCAGTAATCCCCACCCTATTGTTTTTAATAAACTGTTGAAGACGGAATGTTGAAGTAGAAATTATTTTATAGATTTGTAATATGGTTGAATTAATTGAAAGACATACTTTTATTGTATTTAGTGCCAAAATGTATAGTATTTATTTTTGTGTGAATTTTTTGTAATTGCATTTACCCGTACCATGAAATTTTGTCTTGTGCTTTGATGGTTTTAAAATTTTAACCGAATAAAGCAAACTTTTGACTTGACTTGACTTGAACATTCCTAACATGGTTAGCAAGTTCCTAGTACCCTATCGCTACTTCTTTTCTATGCTGAAAGGTTAGCAGAAGCACAAATGGCAAGCCTATGAAGTGAGTTTCTTTAGATGGATTGCACAGCATACCTTTTATCAGTAGCAAATAGCTGTTTAGCTATTTTCTATCACAGCTTTGCCTAGCAATAAGCAGTGCCAGACTCACGCCCAGGTCTCTGTGCTGCTCTTGGAGCCCCAGAGCAACCTCTGGCTGAGGCTAGTTTTTCGAACGAAACTGACTTGACCTCCAGCTTGTTAGTTCCATCCTGAAGCCTCTCCCATTAATGGTCAGATACCTGAGTTTGTATAGTATTTGCTCTCTTATTTTATCTCATGTGTATAAGTTTGACAACACAAAGTCCCATCAACAAAATTAATATGGCGATAAATCTGTCATCTCAATTCACATGTAGACGTTGAAGCCATCACTGTAAGAGTCCATATTACCATGCCAGCAGCCATAACATAAGCAATGAAAATGTGTCTGCCTCGAAAGGAAGCAGACATGATGCTTTCTTCACACTTTATAACTGAAAAAGATGAGTCTGCAAGCAAGCACATAATAAAAAATGGAAGAGATCACAGTGTTCATGACATTGGCATTATTTGAAACCTAATATTGCAGAGTTAAGATGGATCTCGGGTTTGAGGCACTTAGGGTTTAACAACTCAGTGTTCAGTCAGTTCACCAGCGGAGTTGTATGAGTCTCCCTGTACTGAAATAACAGAAGGTGATTCTGGTTTAGGTGCTTTGACAGAGTTTATGTATGTCCCAGTACTGAAATAATAGCACTGTGACAATGTTAATAGTCTTTGCTGTCACATAGTGCTTGTTACTGCAGTATGTGCCGTATTGTAGCACTGAAACTAGCAGTTGTTTGTATCAACCAATTCAGTGGAGCACATTTAATCAGTCTTGAAATGATGGGAGGCTGATGCAGTCATGTAGGTATTGAAATACTTGACCTGCTACGTGTGGGCTGCGGTTCTACCTCAGAAGCAAGTTACTGTCTCACTGAGCTATGGTGCTATTATCAGAGCTGAGTGTCTCCCTTGTACTATTTATAAATAAAACAAGCATTGGCATAGCCAATAGGTCTCGCCTTTGGGACCTTATAAGTGTTTAGCCATGCAACAGTTGCATAACTAAATACTTATAAGGTCCCAAAAGCGAGACCTATTGGCTATGCAAAGCGGCCGTGCGACCGCGAAAGTGAAAGTGATCGCGATCAAACATCAAAGCGGCCGTGCGGCCGCGAAAGTAATCGCAGGTAAAGCGCGGCGCGCGTGCCCGCGCACGCCCGCGCACATGCACTGTAGCTCTAGGCTGGCCTGATAGCCCTTTTTGGAGCCCTCTCAATAAGTCTCGCCAGACCAGCGCATGCTCTGGGTCAGGCGAGACCTAAACAACGAATGTCTGGTCTCAAAAGGAAGCTAACGACAACCAAATGTTCTAAAACAACTGGACTGTTCGCCTATGCTCAGAATGTCTCATCTCCACAAATAGACAATCTTAGGTGTCTTTCAGAGATAACCTTTCTAGGGGCAAAGCCAATCAATCAGTTTATCAAATTGGCATGACGTAACAGTGCTTGTGATATTATTTAATGATCTATCATCAACCAGAAAACACTGCAGTTTTGGAAAAAGTCTTAGGGCCATTTAAGTAAAACTTAAAAGCCACCATAACATTAAAAGGCAGATTGTTTTTACTCCGCCGTTGACACTGCCCACATAGAGAGGGATTACGTACCACAGTCCCTGCCACCAAGGTGGTGGAAAAAAGGGCAAGCTGACTATTTCCCTACTGGGCGGGCTTTTTGTCCTTGGCGCACAACAGGAATACCTGGCGATATGTCACCGCTGACTGAGATTCGCAAGTGGATTGCGACAGTGGGAGGGAACCTCTCTGACTCCTCCTTCTAAGACTGATGTGGTCTCTTGGAACTCCTGAAAGCCAGCTTGTGCTAAGCAGAGCCTCTGTTGCTTGCTCCCACTCCATCCACATTTATACCAGCGAGATGCTGGTGATGATTACCCCTAGGGCGTGGTCACCACAACACCAAATTAGCATTCTGCATCAGCTTTGTGAAGGTGTGGGCAACCTTTGTACGAGGAGGCTTCCATGAAAATGAAGCTCCGTCTGCTGATTGGATAGTAATGACTGATGTGAAAATCCTACAGGCGGAGTAATCTTAAATTGGAGTCCTCCCCATGTTATCCCTGAGATTTGAGTATAGGTTGGAAGTTGCTGGAGCTACTGCACCTTCATTTAATACAGATCTTCACTTCATACAGGATGCTAGACCCTTTTGCCAAGTGTTCAAAATCCCAAAACTCAGGGAGATCATATTTGCCCCCATGTTGTTTCATTTTATTGTTATTAATTTTAAAAAACAAACATCTACAATGTACATTCAGAATATTACATAGCCAATCAGTCGGAATTACAGCCCGGTACTTTGCCAAAGGGTTGTTGCTACAAAGTTGCCTTTTCATGTCATTTAAGATCGCTGTGTCCGTAAAAAGCATCAGTACAACAGACAATGTTATCCCACACACACCCCACCACAAGGCACTGGATACCGGGTTTCCATACAGTGTTGATGTTTCTTACTTAGCCACATTTCCCATCTTCTGCCCTAAATTTTTCTCCTCTTGATCCCTTTTCAGTCCATCTTGTCTCTTGTTATCTAGTCCCTACATTCCACCTTCATTTTTTTAAGACATTAATGAGGATATTCTATTGTGTGGTAAAAGTTTTCTCTATCACTCTTCGTTATGAGATCCTGTTGCCAGACTCAAAAGTAGGCAGCCTTGCTTACATCGGCCTGAGCACTATTCTACGTTGTGAGAAAGTGCCATCTTTCTTGCATGGTATGCCCCCACTTTTTGCTAAATTGCTGAATGTACTTCGATTGAGTGTACCCTGGGTTCCTGCCAATCAGGTGCCCAGGGCCTATGTTCCTTCCTTAAACCACACAAACTCCAAATTGGCAAACCCTAGCCACATGTCAGCCCCTAGTAAATGGTACCCTAGGTACCCAGGGCCTTGTGACCAGGGAAGGCCTCTAAGGGCTGCAGCACTCATTGTGCCACCCTCAGAGGCCCTGTACCCTTACACACACACACTGCCCTTGCAGGCTGAGTGTCTGGGTGCAGGACAAAACAAAGAGTCGACATGTCACACATCACTGTGTACCATGCCCATCACCTACACTGCCAAGGCATATGTCAGCCACCCCTCTAGCTGGGTACATTACGCCTATGGTGTGGGCACAGGAGCAGGAGCCCTGTGCCCCTACAGTACCCGGGTCCATTCCTGGGCACTGTAAGTGCAGTGCTGTCACTTAAGAATACATGGTGCTGAGAGCTTGTCAAACACGAGCTCCACAGCACCATATTGGCAACACTGAAGCCTGGGAAGTTTGGTATCAAACTTCTCAGCACATTGAACCCACACTGATGCCAGTGTAGGATTTAATATACTAAGCACCCCAGAGGGCATCTTAGAAGATGCCCCCTTACAGCTAACTTGCAATCCACGTCTGCTCTGAGGCTGCCCAGGCTGCCACACAGCAGACACGTTGCTGGACCCCTGGGTGGGAGAGCCCCTGCTCTCCCGGGCCTGCAACAATGCACATCCTGGGTGAGGTGAGAAATCTCCTCCCCCAGGATGAGCAAAGGGAAGCTTCAAAGGCATGCCGCCAGTTGGAGTTTCCCCAGGCCACTGCAACCCCCCACTCTGGCGGGAAGCTTGGCCGGAAACCCCATACAAGGACAGGGGATGTGCCAGCCTGCCCACCCCACCCCTCAGGTGGGGGAGGCGAGGTGAAGCACATCTCCGGGCTCTCGCCATCTTGAAGATGGGAGGCCCTACCCTATCAGGATTAGGCTACTGCCCCCCTCCCACAGGAGAGAGGCAGGATAGGGGGTGTACCCACCCCAGGACAAGGACCCATTGGTCCCTGGCCTTCACCTACCTGTAACGCCCCTAAATCTAGTATTTAGGGGCCCCCTGAACCTTCCTTCCTCAGATTCCAGATAGAAAAACGACAAGAAGAGCAAGAAGAACAAAGACCTGCCCTGCAGCTGCTAAAAAGAGAAGAAGACACCAACTGCTTTGGCCCCAGCCCTACCGGCCTGTCGACTCTCGAACCTGCACCAGCGCGGCATCCCACGTGGCCAGCAACCTCACCAACCCCGGAGGACCTGGCTACCCTTTAGCTCTAAGCCCCTGGGACTCCCACGAGTAGAGGCTCTACTCAAGAAACCTACTTGCTATCCCTGGCACCAGCCCGGGACCGCGGACCCAACGCACTCTGCACCAGCCAAGCCTGGCCAGTGCCGGAGTGGACAAAGACCCAGAGGACGACCCCACGGCGACTGTGACCCAGAGTCCGGCACCCAAGGACCCCCCTCGACATCCCGGAAGAAGCCTGCAGCCTCAGAACCAAGTGCCACCCCAGCCGCGATCAACCAGAGGGTAAGATTCCCGACGTCAAAAGGCACCCCTGCACCCGGCGCCCTGCGACCCCCTGTGCCCAATCCCGGGGTACCCACCTAACCTACAACTACCCAACTTACCTCTCGAAGTGGTGGTGGCACCTGAAACATCCTCGTCCCCGAGCCTGCAGCCTCTTTCCAAACCGGAACATTCCCATTGATTTCCATTGAGCGCCCTAAGGCTCAAAAGCACCCTGCACCCAGCCGCCCGAGTGGCCCTGGCAGTGCCCTCTCTACTCTAACCTACTTCCCCACTTGCCCTGAGTAAGTGACCAGGAGCCCAGCTCCCACAGCCGCGTGGCTTGCCAGACAGCAGCCACCAACCAAGGCCCCCCTATCCCTCATAGGATAACATTGGGCCCAACTCTCTCTGCACCCGGCCGTCCTGAAACCGCTGAGGGTGAACCAACTGTACTTACCTGACACTGGGGGACCCCTGAGTCCATGCCCGGAATTTCAACACTACCAGTCGAGTACTTACCCTTAAACCGCTAACTTCATTTTCCTCATAGGGTAACATTGACTGGCTTTTTCTTCAAAAATCTTCTAAGTGTGAACTTTTCAAAACTGCAAAAATTCACCAAAAATCAGCCAAGTGACAAAAACGAATTTACTCACCTGCTCCTAGGTGAGCTCCCAGTGCTGGATCTTGGTGCCCAGCCCTGACTCTGAAAAGTGTTCACAACTATACTTACTTCTAACTCATTTTTCTCCCATAGGAAACCATTGTCTGCTTTTCTGTGAAATTTCTTCTAAGTGTCTACTTTTGCAAATTTGAAATATTCTTTTAAAATCGTACCATTTCTGCAAACGAAATTACTTACTTGTTTTTGATAAGGACCCCAGTCCTGGGTCTAGGCACCCAGTCCTGGATTACTAAAGTAACGATTAAGTACTCTACCTGCAATTTGAATTTCTTGCCATAGAGATCCATTGAATGTTTTCTGTGAAATATTTTCTAAGTGCTAACTTTTGAAATAGCTAAATATTATTTAAAAATCATTACAGTTATTAAGTCGACTTTCATCACTTGATTCTGAATACTGACCCCAGGCTGGTTCTAGGATCCAGACCTGGAATTCCAAAAGTAATCTGAAAAGTAATTTATTACAAATAACCTGAATTTACCATTGAGCTCAATGCATTGTTATGTTTAGGAAATAGGATTGTTTATTGCAACCAACTGTGACTGTTTACACAAATTTATTGCTTGAAACAAAAGTATTTATATTCAACCTCTCATTCTGAGAAAGTATATTTTTACCCCCTTTGTGGTTCTAAAAATAAAACAAGCATATATTTTATATATACAAATCATTGGCCTAGAGTTCAGTTATTGAGTGTGTGAAACCATTTGCTGACTGAGTGTGTACAATAAATGCTTTACACTGTCCTCTGGTACTGCCTTACTGCTCGACCAAGCTACCACTTTTGAGAGTAAGGTCATACCTAACTTTGACCTCTATCAGCCTCTGGGGGACTGTGGACTCTGTACACCCTGTACCTATTAGGGAACAGTATATACAGAGCCACTTTCTCACATTGGTGGATCAGCGGTGGGATACAAACTTGCATTTGTTGGACTACTTGGTTACCATCTGATCACACGACAGAACTCTTAAAAATTGCCTTTAGAATTCTGATTGGTTTTTCCAAAATTACTAAAAGTCTTGCTAGGGCCTTGCTTAAGTCCCATTAGAATTTTAGAAAAATAAAAGTCACTATAGTCAGGGTAGAGGGTTAGAACTGTCAGGTTAGAATGTCTCAAACAAACCCAGCTATTAGTGATAATAATAACATGGACCTGGTGGAGGAGCTCGACCTCACACCTTACTTACACTTGTCTTTCAAGGAATTGAGGTCCTTATGTAAACTCAAAAATTTACAAATGGTTCAGCATCCAACCAAACAAGGGCTCCAGGAGCTCCTGGCTGAGTATGCTAAAGACCACCCATCTGAACATGGTGATGGCCAGTCAGATGGGGAAAGGGAATCAGGGGAGGAGGACAGCAACCTCCCCATACTATTCCCTAGGGAGGAGATGGCACCCATACCCTCCAACTCAAGACATAGCATCTGGGCACCTAGAGACCACACAGGTGGCTCTGGTCCCAGAGACAACACTGGGGGACCCCCCAGTGAAGAGGACAGCCTTGTGAGGCTGGCCAAAAGAATAGATCTAGAGTCCAGGCTCCTGGCTCTAGAAAAGGAAAGGAGAGAGATGGGTTTAGCACCCATCAATGGTGGCAGCAATAATAAAAACAAGGATAGGGAGGAAACTTCTGACCTTAAAATCCCCAAAGGGATTGTCCCTAAATTTGAGGAAGGTGATGATATCACCAAATGGTTCACAGCCTTTGAGAGGGCTTGTGATATCAGGAAAGTAAAGAAACCTCTCTGGGGGGCACTCCTGTGGGAACTGTTCTCTGGTAACTGCAGGGACAGGCTTCTGACACTCTCTGGGCCAGAAGCAGGATCCTATGACCTCATGAAGAAAGCTCTGATTGAGGGATTTGGATTCACCACTGAGGAGTATAGAATTAGATTCAGGGGGGCTCACAAAACCCAGACCCAGTCCTGGATTGATTTTGTAGATTTCTCAGTGAAGACACTGGATGGTTGGTTAGCTGGACATGGTGTGCAGGATTTTACTGGATTGTACAATTTACTCATGAAGGAACATATTTTGAGTAACTGCACAAATGAAAAGTTGCATCAGCATTTGGTAGACCTAGGTCTAATTTCTCCCCAAGAATTGGGAAAGAAGGCAGACCACTGGGTCAAGACTAGGGTGACCAAGACAACCACTGGGGGTGACCAAAAGAAGGTGGTCACAAAACCTCCCCAGGGGAAAGGTGGTGAGAATCCCCAAGATAAAAAGTCTGAGTCTTCCAAAGGGCCCCAAAAACCTGTTCAGGTGGGTGGGACCCAAACTACTCCCTATGTGCCCCAACCATATAGGGGGAAGAACTTTGATCCCTTAAAGGCCTGGTGTAATACCTGTAAGAAGCAGGGACACCTAACTGTATCTTGCCCCCAAAACAAAGCCCCTAAGGCACCCAGTACAGCCACTCCTGGGGCAGCAAGTATACAAATGGGATCAGAGGTGTACCCTGAGCAAATCTGGGAACACACTGAAGCAAGTTTAGTCTCCTTGGGAGAAGTGGAGTTTGCCACTGTGGCTGGGTGGCCCCCCAACTTAAAGAAATACTTACAGTACCCCTGGGTAAATGGAACTAGGGTAGAAGCTCTGAGGGATACAGGTGCCAGTGTCACTATGGTGAAAGACACACTGGTTTCCCCTGAGCAATACTTGATTGGGAAGTCTTACCCAGTCACCAACGCTGACAGTGTCACCACTAGTCATCCCATGGCCATGGTAACATTAGGCTGGGGGGGGGGTTACTGGCCTGAAACAGGTAGTGGTCTCTCCAAAGTTGCCAGCTGCATGCCTGCTTGGAAATGATCTGGAAACCTCAGCCTGGGCTGAAGTTGAGTTAAAGGCCCATGCAGCCATGCTGGGCATCCCTGAATTGGTGTGTGTGCAAACCAGAGCACAGAGCAAGAGGAAGGGTGAAAAAGTAGGTTTGGAGCCTGGAATATTGGCCCAACCAACCAAGAGGAAGGGCAAGGAGACTGGGGGACCAGCTTCTGTACAGCCAAACACTCAGAACCCCTCTCCCCCTGGAGAGGATGTAGATACCCCTGAGGGAACTGAGTCCATGGAGCTTGACCCTTACCAGGTTGAACTCTTGGGCCCAGGGGGACCCTCTAGGGAAGAGCTGTGCCAGGGCCAGCGAGACTGTCCCACTCTTGAAAGCCTGAGACAACAAGCTGCTTCAGAAGCCAGGGGAGATGTCAGTGGTACCCACAGAGCTTATTGGGAAGAGGGATTACTGTATGCTGAGGCAAGAGACCCCACTCCTGGAGCCACCAGGAGGGTGGTAGTGCCACAGAAGTACAGGGAGTTCCTCCTAACTTTGGCTCATGACATCCCCCTAGCTGGACATCTGGGGCAATCCAAAACTTGGGAAAGGTTAGTGAGTCACTTTTACTGGCCCCAGATGCACCAAAAGGTGAAGGAGTTTGTCAGCTCCTGTGTTACCTGTCAGGCCAGTGGCAAGACAGGTGGCCACCCAAAGGCCCCCCTCATTCCACTACCAGTGGTGGGGGTCCCCTTTGAAAGGGTAGGTGTGGACATTGTGGGTCCACTTGAACCTCCCACAGCCTCAGGGAACAAATTCATTCTAGTAGTAGTGGATCATGCTACTAGGTACCCTGAAGCAATTCCACTTAGGACTACTACAGCTCCTGCAGTAGCCAAGGCCCTCCTGGGTGTCTTCACCAGGGTGGGTTTTCCTAAGGAGGTGGTTTCAGACAGAGGTTCCAACTTCATGTCTGCTTACCTAACACACATGTGGAAAGAGTGTGGAGTGCAGTACAAGTTTACTACACCCTACCACCCACAAACCAATGGCCTTGTTGAGAGGTTCAACAAGACATTGAAAGGTATGATCATGGGACTCCCTGAGAAACTCAAAAGGAGGTGGGATGTCCTGTTACCATGCTTGCTTTTCGCTTACAGGGAAGTGCCACAGAAGGGAGTAGGTTTCTCACCCTTTGAACTTCTGTTTGGTCATCCTGTAAGGGGACCACTATGTCTTGTAAAAGAGGGCTGGGAGAGGCCTCTTCAGGAACCCAAACAAGACATAGTGGACTATGTGCTTGGCCTAAGGTCCAGAATGGCTGAGTATATGGAAAAGGCATCCAAGAACCTTGAGGCCAGCCAGGAGCTCCAGAAGCACTGGTATGACCAAAAAGCTGCACTGGTTGAGTTTCAACCAGGGCAACAGGTGTGGGTTTTGGAGCCAGTGGCACCAAGGGCTCTCCAAGACAAATGGAGTGGCCCTTACCCTATCCTAGAGAGAAAGAGTGAGGTCACCTATCTAGTTGACCTGGGCACTAGCAGGACACCCAAAAGGGTCATCCATGTGAACCGCCTTAAACTCTACAATGATAGGGCTGACATCACCATGCTGATGGTGACTGATGAAGAACAGGAAGCAGAGAGTGAGCCACTCCCTGACCTCCTATCCTACAGCCCAAAAGATGGGTCAGTAGATGGTGTGATTTTCTCAGACACCCTCTCTGCCCAACAGCAGACTGACTGCAAGCAAGTCTTGCAACAATATGCTAGCCTCTTTTCCCTGACCCCTGGTCTGACAAGCTGGTGTACCCATGATGTGGACACTGGTGACAGTGCACCTGTCAAGAACAAAATCTATCGACAGTCAGATCAAGTCAAGGAAAGCATCAAAGCTGAGGTCAGCAAGATGCTGGAGTTAGGGGTCATTGAGCCTTCAGAGAGCCCCTGGGCTAGCCCAGTGGTTCTGGTCCCCAAACCTCATCAACAGGGTGAAAAGAGAGAGATGAGGTTCTGTGTGGACTATAGAGGGCTCAACTCTGTCACCAAGACAGATGCTCACCCTATCCCAAGAGCAGATGAACTGATAGACAAATTGGGGGCTGCCAAATTTCTCAGTACCTTTGACTTAACTGCAGGGTACTGGCAGATTGGCATGGCCCCAGGAGCAAAAGAAGAGACAGCATTCTCCACCCCTGATGGGCATTATCAGTTTACTGTGATGCCCTTTGGGTTAAAGAATGCCCCTGCCACCTTCCAGAGGTTGGTGAACCATGTCCTGGCTGGGTTGGAGTCCTTTAGTGCAGCTTATCTTGATGATATTGCTGTCTTTAGCTCCACCTGGCAGGATCACCTGATCCACCTTGGGAAGGTTTTAGAGGCTCTGCAGAGTGCAGGTCTCACTATCAAGGCATCCAAATGCCAGATAGGGCAGGGCACTGTGGTGTACTTGGGCCACCTTGTAGGTGGAGGCCAGGTACAGCCCTTACAACCCAAAATCCAGGCCATCATGGACTGGATAGCTCCAACAACCCAGACCCAAGTCAGGGCATTCCTTGGCTTGACTGGGTACTACAGGAGGTTTGTGAAGGGGTATGGGTCCATTGTGACCCCCCTCACAGAACTCACCTCCAAGAAAATGCCCAAGAAAGTTAACTGGACAGTTAGTTGTCAAAAGGCTTTTGACACCCTAAAAGAAGCAATGTGCTCAGCACCAATTCTAAAAGCTCCAGATTATGCCAAGCAGTTCATAGTGCAGACTGATGCCTCTGAGCTAGGGATAGGAGCGGTCCTATCCCAGACCAATGATGAAGGCCAAGACCAACCTGTTGCTTTTATAAGCAGAAGACTACTCCCTAGAGAGCAGCGTTGGAGTGCCATTGAGAGGGAGGCCTTTGCTGTGGTTTGGTCACTGAAGAAGCTGAGGCCATACTTGTTTGGCACTCACTTCCTAGTTCAAACTGACCACAGACCTCTCAGATGGCTAATGCAGATGAAAGGGGAAAATCCAAAACTACTGAGGTGGTCCATCTCCCTACAGGGAATGGACTTTGAAGTGGAACACAGACCAGGGACTGCCCATGCCAATGCAGATGGACTTTCCAGGTTCTTCCACTTAGACAATGAAGACTCCATAGGACAAGGTTAGTCTCATCACCTTTCGTTTGGGGGGGGGTTGTGTGAGAAAGTGCCATCTTTCTTGCATGGTATGCCCCCACTTTTTGCTAAATTGCTGAATGTACTTCGATTGAGTGTACCCTGGGTTCCTGCCAATCAGGTGCCCAGGGCCTATGTTCCTTCCTTAAACCACACAAACTCCAAATTGGCAAACCCTAGCCACATGTCAGCCCCTAGTAAATGGTACCCTAGGTACCCAGGGCCTTGTGACCAGGGAAGGCCTCTAAGGGCTGCAGCACTCATTGTGCCACCCTCAGAGGCCCTGTACCCTTACACACACACACTGCCCTTGCAGGCTGAGTGTCTGGGTGCAGGACAAAACAAAGAGTCGACATGGCACACATCACTGTGTACCATGCCCATCACCTACACTGCCAAGGCATATGTCAGCCACCCCTCTAGCTGGGTGCATTACGCCTATGGTGTGGGCACAGGAGCAGGAGCCCTGTGCCCCTACAGTACCCGGGTCCATTCCTGGGCACTGTAAGTGCAGTGCTGTCACTTAAGAATACATGGTGCTGAGAGCTTGTCAAACACGAGCTCCACAGCACCATATTGGCAACACTGAAGCCTGGGAAGTTTGGTATCAAACTTCTCAGCACATTGAACCCACACTGATGCCAGTGTAGGATTTAATGTACTAAGCACCCCAGAGGGCATCTTAGAAGATGCCCCCTTACAGCTAACTTGCAATTCACGTCTGCTCTGAGGCTGCCCAGGCTGCCACACAGCAGACACGTTGCTGGACCCCTGGGTGGGAGAGCCCCTGCTCTCCCGGGCCTGCAACAATGCACATCCTGGGTGAGGTGAGAAATCTCCTCCCCAGGATGAGCAAAGGGAAGCTTCAAAGGCATGCCGCCAGTTGGAGTTTCCCCAGGCAACTGCAACCCCCCACTCTGGCGGGAAGCTTGGCCGGAAACCCCATACAAGTACAGGGGATGTGCCAGCCTGCCCACCCCACCCCTCAGGTGGGGGAGGCGAGGTGAAGCACATCTCCGGGCTCTCGCCATCTTGAAGATGGGAGGCCCTACCCTATCAGGATTAGGCTACTGCCCCCCTCCCACAGGAGAGAGGCAGGATAGGGGGTGTACCCACCCCAGGACAAGGACCCATTGGTCCCTGGCCTTCACCTACCTGTAATGCCCCTAAATCTAGTATTTAGGGGCCCCCTGAACCTTCCTTCCTCAGATTCCAGATAGAAAAACGACAAGAAGAGCAAGAAGAACAAAGACCTGCCCTGCAGCTGCTAAAAAGAGAAGAAGACACCAACTGCTTTGGCCCCAGCCCTACCGGCCTGTCGACTCTCGAACCTGCACCAGCGCGGCATCCCACGTGGCCAGCAACCTCACCAACCCCGGAGGACCTGGCTACCCTTTAGCTCTAAGCCCCTGGGACTCCCACGAGTAGAGGCTCTACTCAAGAAGCCTACTTGCTATCCCTGGCACCAGCCCGGGACCGCGGACCCAACACACTCTGCACCAGTCAAGCCTGGCCAGTGCCGGAGTGGACAAAGACCCAGAGGACGACCCCACGGCGACTGTGACCCAGAGTCCGGCACCCAAGGACCCCCCTCGACATCCCGGAAGAAGCCTGCAGCCTCAGAACCAAGTGCCACCCCAGCCGCGATCAACCAGAGGGTAAGATTCCCGACGTCAAAAGGCACCCCTGCACCCGGCGCCCTGCGACCCCCTGTGCCCAATCCCGGGGTACCCACCTAACCTACAACTACCCAACTTACCTCTCGAAGTGGTGGTGGCACCTGAAACATCCTCGTCCCCGAGCCTGCAGCCTCTTTCCAAACCGGAACATTCCCATTGATTTCCATTGAGCGCCCTAAGGCTCAAAAGCACCCTGCACCCAGCCGCCCGAGTGGCCCTGGCAGTGCCCTCTCTACTCTAACCTACTTCCCCACTTGCCCTGAGTAAGTGACCAGGAGCCCAGCTCCCACAGCCGCGTGGCTTGCCAGACAGCAGCCACCAACCAAGGCCCCCCTATCCCTCATAGGATAACATTGGGCCCAACTCTCTCTGCACCCGGCCGTCCTGAAACCGCTGAGGGTGAACCAACTGTACTTACCTGACACTGGGGGACCCCTGAGTCCATGCCCGGAATTTCAACACTACCAGTCGAGTACTTACCCTTAAACCGCTAACTTCATTTTCCTCATAGGGTAACATTGACTGGCTTTTTCTTCAAAAATCTTCTAAGTGTGAACTTAGCAAAACTGCAAAAATTCACCAAAAATCAGCCAAGTGACAAAAACGAATTTACTCACCTGCTCCTAGGTGAGCTCCCAGTGCTGGATCTTGGTGCCCAGCCCTGACTCTGAAAAGTGTTCACAACTATACTTACTTCTAACTCATTTTTCTCCCATAGGAAACCATTGTCTGCTTTTCTGTGAAATTTCTTCTAAGTGTCTACTTTTGCAAATTTGAAATATTCTTTTAAAATCGTACCATTTCTGCAAACGAAATTACTTACCTGCTTTTGATAAGGACCCCAGTCCTGGGTCTAGGCACCCAGTCCTGGATTACTAAAGTAACGATTAAGTACTCTACCTGCAATTTGAATTTCTTGCCATAGAGATCCATTGAATGTTTTCTGTGAAATATTTTCTAAGTGCTAACTTTTGAAATAGCTAAATATTATTTAAAAATCATTACAGTTATTAAGTCGACTTTCATCACTTGATTCTGAATACTGACCCCAGGCTGGTTCTAGGATCCAGACCTGGAATTCCAAAAGTAATCTGAAAAGTAATTTATTACAAATAACCTGAATTTACCATTGAGCTCAATGCATTGTTATGTTTAGGAAATAGGATTGTTTATTGCAACCAACTGTGACTGTTTACACAAATTTATTGCTTGAAACAAAAGTATTTATATTCAACCTCTCATTCTGAGAAAGTATATTTTTACCCCCTTTGTGGTTCTAAAAATAAAACAAGCATATATTTTATATATACAAATCATTGGCCTAGAGTTCAGTTATTGAGTGTGTGAAACCATTTGCTGACTGAGTGTGTACAATAAATGCTTTACACTGTCCTCTGGTACTGCCTTACTGCTCGACCAAGCTACCACTTTTGAGAGTAAGGTCATACCTAACTTTGACCTCTATCAGCCTCTGGGGGACTGTGGACTCTGTACACCCTGTACCTATTAGGGAACAGTATATACAGAGCCACTTTCTCACATTGGTGGATCAGCGGTGGGATACAAACTTGCATTTGTTGGACTACTTGGTTACCATCTGATCACACGACAGAACTCTTAAAAATTGCCTTTAGAATTCTGATTGGTTTTTCCAAAATTACTAAAAGTCTTGCTAGGGCCTTGCTTAAGTCCCATTAGAATTTTAGAAAAATAAAAGTCACTATAGTCAGGGTAGAGGGTTAGAACTGTCAGGTTAGAATGTCTCAAACAAACCCAGCTATTAGTGATAATAATAACATGGACCTGGTGGAGGAGCTCGACCTCACACCTTACTTACACTTGTCTTTCAAGGAATTGAGGTCCTTATGTAAACTCAAAAATTTACAAATGGTTCAGCATCCAACCAAACAAGGGCTCCAGGAGCTCCTGGCTGAGTATGCTAAAGACCACCCATCTGAACATGGTGATGGCCAGTCAGATGGGGAAAGGGAATCAGGGGAGGAGGACAGCAACCTCCCCATACTATTCCCTAGGGAGGAGATGGCACCCATACCCTCCAACTCAAGACATAGCATCTGGGCACCTAGAGACCACACAGGTGGCTCTGGTCCCAGAGACAACACTGGGGGACCCCCCAGTGAAGAGGACAGCCTTGTGAGGCTGGCCAAAAGAATAGATCTAGAGTCCAGGCTCCTGGCTCTAGAAAAGGAAAGGAGAGAGATGGGTTTAGCACCCATCAATGGTGGCAGCAATAATAAAAACAAGGATAGGGAGGAAACTTCTGACCTTAAAATCCCCAAAGGGATTGTCCCTAAATTTGAGGAAGGTGATGATATCACCAAATGGTTCACAGCCTTTGAGAGGGCTTGTGATATCAGGAAAGTAAAGAAACCTCTCTGGGGGGCACTCCTGTGGGAACTGTTCTCTGGTAACTGCAGGGACAGGCTTCTGACACTCTCTGGGCCAGAAGCAGGATCCTATGACCTCATGAAGAAAGCTCTGATTGAGGGATTTGGATTCACCACTGAGGAGTATAGAATTAGATTCAGGGGGGCTCACAAAACCCAGACCCAGTCCTGGATTGATTTTGTAGATTTCTCAGTGAAGACACTGGATGGTTGGTTAGCTGGACATGGTGTGCAGGATTTTACTGGATTGTACAATTTATTCATGAAGGAACATATTTTGAGTAACTGCACAAATGAAAAGTTGCATCAGCATTTGGTAGACCTAGGTCTAATTTCTCCCCAAGAATTGGGAAAGAAGGCAGACCACTGGGTCAAGACTAGGGTGACCAAGACAACCACTGGGGGTGACCAAAAGAAGGTGGTCACAAAACCTCCCCAGGGGAAAGGTGGTGAGAATCCCCAAGATAAAAAGTCTGAGTCTTCCAAAGGGCCCTAAAAACCTGTTCAGGTGGGTGGGACCCAAACTACTCCCTATGTGCCCCAACCATATAGGGGGAAGAACTTTGATCCCTTAAAGGCCTGGTGTAATACCTGTAAGAAGCAGGGACACCTAACTGTATCTTGCCCCCAAAACAAAGCCCCTAAGGCACCCAGTACAGCCACTCCTGGGGCAGCAAGTATACAAATGGGATCAGAGGTGTACCCTGAGCAAATCTGGGAACACACTGAAGCAAGTTTAGTCTCCTTGGGAGAAGTGGAGTTTGCCACTGTGGCTGGGTGGCCCCCCAACTTAAAGAAATACTTACAGTACCCCTGGGTAAATGGAACTAGGGTAGAAGCTCTGAGGGATACAGGTGCCAGTGTCACTATGGTGAAAGACACACTGGTTTCCCCTGAGCAATACTTGATTGGGAAGTCTTACCCAGTCACCAACGCTGACAGTGTCACCACTAGTCATCCCATGGCCATGGTAACATTAGGCTGGGGGGGGGGTTACTGGCCTGAAACAGGTAGTGGTCTCTCCAAAGTTGCCACCTGCATGCCTGCTTGGAAATGATCTGGAAACCTCAGCCTGGGCTGAAGTTGAGTTAAAGGCCCATGCAGCCATGCTGGGCATCCCTGAATTGGTGTGTGTGCAAACCAGAGCACAGAGCAAGAGGAAGGGTGAAAAAGTAGGTTTGGAGCCTGGAATAATGGCCCAACCAACCAAGAGGAAGGGCAAGGAGACTGGGGGACCAGCTTCTGTACAGCCAAACACTCAGAACCCCTCTCCCCCTGGAGAGGATGTAGATACCCCTGAGGGAACTGAGTCCATGGAGCTTGACCCTTACCAGGTTGAACTCTTGGGCCCAGGGGGACCGTCTAGGGAAGAGCTGTGCCAGGGCCAGCGAGACTGTCCCACTCTTGAAAGCCTGAGACAACAAGCTGCTTCAGAAGCCAGGGGAGATGTCAGTGGTACCCACAGAGCTTATTGGGAAGAGGGATTACTGTATGCTGAGGCAAGAGACCCCACTCCTGGAGCCACCAGGAGGGTGGTAGTGCCACAGAAGTACAGGGAGTTCCTCCTAACTTTGGCTCATGACATCCCCCTAGCTGGACATCTGGGGCAATCCAAAACTTGGGAAAGGTTAGTGAGTCACTTTTACTGGCCCCAGATGCACCAAAAGGTGAAGGAGTTTGTCAGCTCCTGTGTTACCTGTCAGGCCAGTGGCAAGACAGGTGGCCACCCAAAGGCCCCCCTCATTCCACTACCAGTGGTGGGGGTCCCCTTTGAAAGGGTAGGTGTGGACATTGTGGGTCCACTTGAACCTCCCACAGCCTCAGGGAACAAATTCATTCTAGTAGTAGTGGATCATGCTACTAGGTACCCTGAAGCAATTCCACTTAGGACTACTACAGCTCCTGCAGTAGCCAAGGCCCTCCTGGGTGTCTTCACCAGGGTGGGTTTTCCTAAGGAGGTGGTTTCAGACAGAGGTTCCAACTTCATGTCTGCTTACCTAACACACATGTGGAAAGAGTGTGGAGTGCAGTACAAGTTTACTACACCCTACCACCCACAAACCAATGGCCTTGTTGAGAGGTTCAACAAGACATTGAAAGGTATGATCATGGGACTCCCTGAGAAACTCAAAAGGAGGTGGGATGTCCTGTTACCATGCTTGCTTTTCGCTTACAGGGAAGTGCCACAGAAGGGAGTAGGTTTCTCACCCTTTGAACTTCTGTTTGGTCATCCTGTAAGGGGACCACTATGTCTTGTAAAAGAGGGCTGGGAGAGGCCTCTTCAGGAACCCAAACAAGACATAGTGGACTATGTGCTTGGCCTAAGGTCCAGAATGGCTGAGTATATGGAAAAGGCATCCAAGAACCTTGAGGCCAGCCAGGAGCTCCAGAAGCACTGGTATGACCAAAAAGCTGCACTGGTTGAGTTTCAACCAGGGCAACAGGTGTGGGTTTTGGAGCCAGTGGCACCAAGGGCTCTCCAAGACAAATGGAGTGGCCCTTACCCTATCCTAGAGAGAAAGAGTGAGGTCACCTATCTAGTTGACCTGGGCACTAGCAGGACACCCAAAAGGGTCATCCATGTGAACCGCCTTAAACTCTACAATGATAGGGCTGACATCACCATGCTGATGGTGACTGATGAAGAACAGGAAGCAGAGAGTGAGCCACTCCCTGACCTCCTATCCTACAGCCCAAAAGATGGGTCAGTAGATGGTGTGATTTTCTCAGACACCCTCTCTGCCCAACAGCAGACTGACTGCAAGCAAGTCTTGCAACAATATGCTAGCCTCTTTTCCCTGACCCCTGGTCTGACAAGCTGGTGTACCCATGATGTGGACACTGGTGACAGTGCACCTGTCAAGAACAAAATCTATCGACAGTCAGATCAAGTCAAGGAAAGCATCAAAGCTGAGGTCAGCAAGATGCTGGAGTTAGGGGTCATTGAGCCTTCAGAGAGCCCCTGGGCTAGCCCAGTGGTTCTGGTCCCCAAACCTCATCAACAGGGTGAAAAGAGAGAGATGAGGTTCTGTGTGGACTATAGAGGGCTCAACTCTGTCACCAAGACAGATGCTCACCCTATCCCAAGAGCAGATGAACTGATAGACAAATTGGGGGCTGCCAAATTTCTCAGTACCTTTGACTTAACTGCAGGGTACTGGCAGATTGGCATGGCCCCAGGAGCAAAAGAAAAGACAGCATTCTCCACCCCTGATGGGCATTATCAGTTTACTGTGATGCCCTTTGGGTTAAAGAATGCCCCTGCCACCTTCCAGAGGTTGGTGAACCATGTCCTGGCTGGGTTGGAGTCCTTTAGTGCAGCTTATCTTGATGATATTGCTGTCTTTAGCTCCACCTGGCAGGATCACCTGATCCACCTTGGGAAGGTTTTAGAGGCTCTGCAGAGTGCAGGTCTCACTATCAAGGCATCCAAATGCCAGATAGGGCAGGGCACTGTGGTGTACTTGGGCCACCTTGTAGGTGGAGGCCAGGTACAGCCCTTACAACCCAAAATCCAGGCCATCATGGACTGGATAGCTCCAACAACCCAGACCCAAGTCAGGGCATTCCTTGGCTTGACTGGGTACTACAGGAGGTTTGTGAAGGGGTATGGGTCCATTGTGACCCCCCTCACAGAACTCACCTCCAAGAAAATGCCCAAGAAAGTTAACTGGACAGTTAGTTGTCAAAAGGCTTTTGACACCCTAAAAGAAGCAATGTGCTCAGCACCAATTCTAAAAGCTCCAGATTATGCCAAGCAGTTCATAGTGCAGACTGATGCCTCTGAGCTAGGGATAGGAGCGGTCCTATCCCAGACCAATGATGAAGGCCAAGACCAACCTGTTGCTTTTATAAGCAGAAGACTACTCCCTAGAGAGCAGCGTTGGAGTGCCATTGAGAGGGAGGCCTTTGCTGTGGTTTGGTCCCTGAAGAAGCTGAGGCCATACTTGTTTGGCACTCACTTCCTAGTTCAAACTGACCACAGACCTCTCAGATGGCTAATGCAGATGAAAGGGGAAAATCCAAAACTACTGAGGTGGTCCATCTCCCTACAGGGAATGGACTTTGAAGTGGAACACAGACCAGGGACTGCCCATGCCAATGCAGATGGACTTTCCAGGTTCTTCCACTTAGACAATGAAGACTCCATAGGACAAGGTTAGTCTCATCACCTTTCGTTTGGGGGGGGTTGTGTGAGAAAGTGCCATCTTTCTTGCATGGTATGCCCCCACTTTTTGCTAAATTGCTGAATGTACTTCGATTGAGTGTACCCTGGGTTCCTGCCAATCAGGTGCCCAGGGCCTATGTTCCTTCCTTAAACCACACAAACTCCAAATTGGCAAACCCTAGCCACATGTCAGCCCCTAGTAAATGGTACCCTAGGTACCCAGGGCCTTGTGACCAGGGAAGGCCTCTAAGGGCTGCAGCACTCATTGTGCCACCCTCAGAGGCCCTGTACCCTTACACACACACACTGCCCTTGCAGGCTGAGTGTCTGGGTGCAGGACAAAACAAAGAGTCGACATGGCACACATCACTGTGTACCATGCCCATCACCTACACTGCCAAGGCATATGTCAGCCACCCCTCTAGCTGGGTGCATTACGCCTATGGTGTGGGCACAGGAGCAGGAGCCCTGTGCCCCTACAGTACCCGGGTCCATTCCTGGGCACTGTAAGTGCAGTGCTGTCACTTAAGAATACATGGTGCTGAGAGCTTGTCAAACACGAGCTCCACAGCACCATATTGGCAACACTGAAGCCTGGGAAGTTTGGTATCAAACTTCTCAGCACATTGAACCCACACTGATGCCAGTGTAGGATTTAATGTACTAAGCACCCCAGAGGGCATCTTAGAAGATGCCCCCTTACAGCTAACTTGCAATTCACGTCTGCTCTGAGGCTGCCCAGGCTGCCACACAGCAGACACGTTGCTGGACCCCTGGGTGGGAGAGCCCCTGCTCTCCCGGGCCTGCAACAATGCACATCCTGGGTGAGGTGAGAAATCTCCTCCCCAGGATGAGCAAAGGGAAGCTTCAAAGGCATGCCGCCAGTTGGAGTTTCCCCAGGCCACTGCAACCCCCCACTCTGGCGGGAAGCTTGGCCGGAAACCCCATACAAGGACAGGGGATGTGCCAGCCTGCCCACCCCACCCCTCAGGTGGGGGAGGCGAGGTGAAGCACATCTCCGGGCTCTCGCCATCTTGAAGATGGGAGGCCCTACCCTATCAGGATTAGGCTACTGCCCCCCTCCCACAGGAGAGAGGCAGGATAGGGGGTGTACCCACCCCAGGACAAGGACCCATTGGTCCCTGGCCTTCACCTACCTGTAATGCCCCTAAATCTAGTATTTAGGGGCCCCCTGAACCTTCCTTCCTCAGATTCCAGATAGAAAAACGACAAGAAGAGCAAGAAGAACAAAGACCTGCCCTGCAGCTGCTAAAAAGAGAAGAAGACACCAACTGCTTTGGCCCCAGCCCTACCGGCCTGTCGACTCTCGAACCTGCACCAGCGCGGCATCCCACGTGGCCAGCAACCTCACCAACCCCGGAGGACCTGGCTACCCTTTAGCTCTAAGCCCCTGGGACTCCCACGAGTAGAGGCTCTACTCAAGAAACCTACTTGCTATCCCTGGCACCAGCCCGGGACCGCGGACCCAACACACTCTGCACCAGCCAAGCCTGGCCAGTGCCGGAGTGGACAAAGACCCAGAGGACGACCCCACGGCGACTGTGACCCAGAGTCCGGCACCCAAGGACCCCCCTCGACATCCCGGAAGAAGCCTGCAGCCTCAGAACCAAGTGCCACCCCAGCCGCGATCAACCAGAGGGTAAGATTCCCGACGTCAAAAGGCACCCCTGCACCCGGCGCCCTGCGACCCCCTGTGCCCAATCCCGGGGTACCCACCTAACCTACAACTACCCAACTTACCTCTCGAAGTGGTGGTGGCACCTGAAACATCCTCGTCCCCGAGCCTGCAGCCTCTTTCCAAACCGGAACATTCCCATTGATTTCCATTGAGCGCCCTAAGGCTCAAAAGCACCCTGCACCCAGCCGCCCGAGTGGCCCTGGCAGTGCCCTCTCTACTCTAACCTACTTCCCCACTTGCCCTGAGTAAGTGACCAGGAGCCCAGCTCCCACAGCCGCGTGGCTTGCCAGACAGCAGCCACCAACCAAGGCCCCCCTATCCCTCATAGGATAACATTGGGCCCAACTCTCTCTGCACCCGGCCGTCCTGAAACCGCTGAGGGTGAACCAACTGTACTTACCTGACACTGGGGGACCCCTGAGTCCATGCCCGGAATTTCAACACTACCAGTCGAGTACTTACCCTTAAACCGCTAACTTCATTTTCCTCATAGGGTAACATTGACTGGCTTTTTCTTCAAAAATCTTCTAAGTGTGAACTTAGCAAAACTGCAAAAATTCACCAAAAATCAGCCAAGTGACAAAAACGAATTTACTCACCTGCTCCTAGGTGAGCTCCCAGTGCTGGATCTTGGTGCCCAGCCCTGACTCTGAAAAGTGTTCACAACTATACTTACTTCTAACTCATTTTTCTCCCATAGGAAACCATTGTCTGCTTTTCTGTGAAATTTCTTCTAAGTGTCTACTTTTGCAAATTTGAAATATTCTTTTAAAATCGTACCATTTCTGCAAACGAAATTACTTACCTGCTTTTGATAAGGACCCCAGTCCTGGGTCTAGGCACCCAGTCCTGGATTACTAAAGTAACGATTAAGTACTCTACCTGCAATTTGAATTTCTTGCCATAGAGATCCATTGAATGTTTTCTGTGAAATATTTTCTAAGTGCTAACTTTTGAAATAGCTAAATATTATTTAAAAATCATTACAGTTATTAAGTCGACTTTCATCACTTGATTCTGAATACTGACCCCAGGCTGGTTCTAGGATCCAGACCTGGAATTCCAAAAGTAATCTGAAAAGTAATTTATTACAAATAACCTGAATTTACCATTGAGCTCAATGCATTGTTATGTTTAGGAAATAGGATTGTTTATTGCAACCAACTGTGACTGTTTACACAAATTTATTGCTTGAAACAAAAGTATTTATATTCAACCTCTCATTCTGAGAAAGTATATTTTTACCCCCTTTGTGGTTCTAAAAATAAAACAAGCATATATTTTATATATACAAATCATTGGCCTAGAGTTCAGTTATTGAGTGTGTGAAACCATTTGCTGACTGAGTGTGTACAATAAATGCTTTACACTGTCCTCTGGTACTGCCTTACTGCTCGACCAAGCTACCACTTTTGAGAGTAAGGTCATACCTAACTTTGACCTCTATCAGCCTCTGGGGGACTGTGGACTCTGTACACCCTGTACCTATTAGGGAACAGTATATACAGAGCCACTTTCTCACATACGTTTCACTAACGCGACTACCACGTTAACAAATTACAACCATTTTTGGGGAATCTTAGTCCAGAATATCAACATAACCAGTTTGGCACCTATTGCAAATGTGAACCAGTTTGGCATCTATTGCAAATGTGCATTACTTGATTTATATCTCTTATCACTCGACATCAGTAATCCTTAGGACATTAGGGCCTTGTGCGATACCATCAAGAAGTATGCAGAAGGAGATATCAGTAGTTTTGGACCACTTAGCCGAGAAGACTAGAACCAAGTCCACATCGAATGCTGAGCATTTTGCCATTTCTATCCTCACAAGAGGATTGTGACTTATATCATTTCCCCATAGTTTGGAACAGTCTAGTTACACTGACAGAAATATAGACATTGGTTTAGTCATTCCATTCAGTGACATTTTAAGTTTATTAATCCAGATCATCTTTGGTATTAATCGCCTACTATTTGCAACACATTCTTTGGAAAGCACGGATCATTGTTCAACTTATACAATAGTTCCAGAAGATCCAAACTCTTAGGCTGTCAGCCCTACCAGCCATAGGGATGGTCACCTTCAGCCGCTGTTGTCTAATTTCCTTGGAAAATTATATTATATATGGTGTACATGGACTCCGCGGTTCCCCTCCATTTTACCCTGGTTTCTGCTCCCTGATGTGACTTATGCGACTGTTGTGGTGGAGCTAGAGGGGAGGGGATGGGGGATCTTGGTTGTTATTATTGCATTAATAATTGGCTAGTACCATTGTGTCTTAAATGCCAATAAAAATGTATACAAAAAAATATATAAATGTATGCTGCAAAGTCCATCCTTCGTCTGTAAAGAAAAATGTGGATTGAGATATTGATGAAATCATGAGTCCAGACCAAAGACAGATACCTCACTACCTCTTTCCATAATAAACGTATTCAGAATTTCGCGGATTTAGACCTGTTGATGCATAGGTCAGATATCTCACCACATTGATCTGATGCCTAGTGCGAATGGTAGATTTTCAGACGACCTCTCTGTGTACAGCAAAATATCATTAACATATAATATTAATGATTCAAGTCCCTGAGTTATAATCCCCTTTCACCGAATTCTGCCCTATTCATGTCTAAAGGCTGCACAGCCAGCAAAAATCAAAAGGCTAGGTAGCATGGACAATGGACATTCCTGCTGTGTTCATCGTTGTAGTATTTTTTTAAAGGGAAACATCCCTTCACCCGAGTAATTGCTGAAGGGGAATCATTTAGGAATTTCATCCTGAGATAAAGCATACAAATGTCTCAATATTTGTAATACATACACACATAACACAGAATCGCTACCTCTGCTGTGGTGTCGACCTAGATCAGCACACTACTCAACTTAGGTAGCTAGGGATGAATCCAGCCTGACCCTGGCTAAGCCTTCTCAAATGGAATCAAGTGCATCACCACATTCTTTGCTAGAACCTTTACTTCAGTATGAAAAAGTAAAATTGGTGATATGAGTCACAAAGTTTATGATATTTGTTTGGTTTGAGAAAACAACAGTTGTGGATGTCTGCCTGGATTTGTGAAGATAATAAATCTCCAGGGGCTGCTTCTAGCTCCCTAACAGATTTGGTGCTGTTAGCTAGCAAAATGTTTATAAAATTATACTCCTAACCCATCTGGCCTAGGAGTCTCACACTGTTCTCTGAGCTAATGGCATCTATCACTTGTTTTAACAGTAATTTTGGCATTTAGAGATTCCTGAGCCTCGTCAGCTGATTCTTGAAGTACAGCCCTATCCAAATAACCGTAATGCTTATCCACACAAATGGAGAGAATTTGGGTGTAAACATAAACACATTAATCACACACATCCTTATTGTCTCTGACCTCAGTACACATAATAGACTTCAATAGTTTTTTAACCCTTCTCCTCCTTTAACAAATATGCTAGCCCTTCACCCTATCAATCCCCGGTGGGATAGTTCTTAGCCATTACATGAAACTAGCTGTGACCTGAACTTGATCTCCCTAAAAGCACAATCACTAAATATAGATCTAAATTCTTGTATATTGCCCAGGATGTCACCTAATCACTCAAATGCCACGGTCTTTTAGTGATATACTAATTTCTCTGATGTATACTTTAAATGTGTCCCAAAGCTTTCCTGGGCTAGTGCTCTCCCTGGTATTCTTCTCAAAGTACATTTTAGTGACTGCCCTAAGAAAACTGCTGTAAATCAGACACCAAACGTCCTTTCCCACTTGGAGCTAGACAACCCAGGAATACTGCATTCCAACACTATCAATAAATGATCGTATAGAATACCTGGGTGATTCCAGGTTGCACACACTCACCTATCTATGAAGCCAGAAACCAAAAAGACGACTAATGGATTGTTGAGCAGGAGGTGTATTTTCTTTCACTGGAATGAGGAGCTTACCAAATTTTAGTAGTATCATAAAATCTCATGTTGTTCTGAAAGCTGCGTTCAACCTAAGACAGTCCAGCATTGTGGCTAGGGTGGTTAGAGTTCCCTGCATTCAAATACAACCCGACGCCTCATGAAGTAAACAGAAGAGTGAGTCATATATACCTTGTAGTTACATATCACTCCTTACTACCTTCCAGAACTGGTTTAAACTGAAGATCCAGGATCTGTGATCCAGCCTTATCCCCCTTCAGCCTCCCCAAGGTGTGAGCATCCAATTACCGATGGGCCCAGCAATATAATGTTAGTTTGTCATCTGATAATAGTGGTTTTCTAGTAACATTAGGATACCAATTGTAATATGAATAGCATACACAATCACTTTTTTGATTTTTAACAATTATCTACACACTCTGTTGCTTAATGTATAAGGCCCTATAGGCTAGCAATCCTCATACCTGGCAACTCTATTTTCCATCTCTGTTGGGGATTGGGATCATTTTTGTACAGCGCACAATCTGAACTCACGTATTTCATTGCCCGCTCATGTGTGATAATGTTATCATTATGACATGTGAGAGTGCCTTGTACAGCGCACATCCTGGGCTGTCTTATTTCAAGGTACTTTTGTATGTGCTAATGATTTCATTAGCACAAATGAATGCGCCTTGAAATACGTGAGCTCAAGATGTGCGCTGTGCAAGAAGTGTGTACAGCGCACATCCTGAACTCATGTGTATGTGCTAATGACTTCATTCAGGGCTGGACTGGTCGTAGTGGGCACAGGGCGTTTTCCTGGTGGGTCGGAAGGGTGGGGGCCAGGATTTTTGAGCGGTGGGGGGGGTTTTGCAGCAGTGCTGCAATATCGTCCCCCTGAAACAAAAGCGACAGCAGTATGCTAAAGTGGCCAGCAGCTGTGCTAAAGCAGCAGCACTGCTTCTTGCTAGCAAGAGTGCTGTAAATTACATAAGACGAGGATATGCACTGTGCAAAAGATATGTACAGCACACATTGTGCACTCACATATTGTAAGGCGCTCTCATTTGTGCTAATGAAGTCATTAGAACATTTGAGAGCGCCTCAAAATACTTGAGCCCAGGATAAGTGCTGTGCAAGATACTCTCATTTTCCAATGACGTCATTAGCACATATGTGAGCACCTCGAAATATGCGAGTCCCGGATGAGCGCTGTATAAAGAGTTACTACAGCACGTATGTAGCTCGCTCGCACATCAAAGTTCGTTAATCGGCCCATCGCTTTCAGATTCCACCATTCACCATTGCAAAGTAGGTCAATTATTGCATATCAATTTTATGACAAATCTTCAAAAAGGTATTAAACATTCAGTATAGAAATACAAAAGTTACATATTATTGTATTCAAAGTACTGCAGTCCTAAATTGCACTAAAAGAATCGCAAGTTAAGTACTCGGCTCAATTAAATATTTCAGATGTGATCTCCCACTACTAATCAGACATCACTTAAGTCTTTTTTTCCAAACAATGGACACCACATAACATCATAATTATTCATTGTGGCTTATGATAACATTGTACAGTTTATACACATGTAAAAGATTGTGATCTGCTTTTTGGCAAGCCTACAGTTTGGAATATCATGCATCTTCCTAATCGTTGTGTGTTTGTTTTTTAGTTACTGATTATCGACCCTAGTGAATCTAAGCTCTATTGATCAATGTAGCAGTTTATTAGAATATGCAAAAGCAAGATCATCAATAGCAATCCTCAAAGATTTACCCATAAATTCCATATTGTTGTTGGAGGAGGGCCTTTGTAAGCCCTGATTCCAAAAGTTAGGGACAGGGTGAAGTCTCTAACTGCAGGTGCCACCCATGTGCATTGAAAATTGGGTCTCCAGCTCCTGTAAAGAGGTCAGTGTCAGAGGCATGGATCCGTTATATAAGCTAGGATCCAATGCCACCCATTTATGACTGTGCCTGTGCTTTGATATTTCTCCACCTATCTCAGATGCTTCTGTCGCACTAGGTTGGTTTATTAGGATTTACACCAATTGCCTTGGTGATAGCTACCAGTCATTAATGTGATGAGATGTTTTTGTTTCTGACAGTTTCAAGGATGATGGTACATGCTGGTGACACCATGCTCAGCCTGTAGGGTTGGACACAAGAACACCCAAGCTGTTAAAGGGGATGAAATCAATATCTCAGCTAGGGAAATATACTTTGTCTCTGGAGGTCATTTTAGTTTCCTCCACCATTTGAAGAGCCTCCATGGTATGCTATTAGTTTGTTCTTTAGTTTCAGTTGTCTAAGCCTTACTCCTACACAGTACCTAATTTGTTCCAATGACTGCAGGTAGAGAGTTCTATCACCCATTTTGAGGGGCCGGGGCTTCTTTTTCATCCTCCGACTTTGATCTAGAGCAGGGTTCTCCAAAGTCGGTCCTGGAGTGCCGGATACATGTCAGATTTTTAAGATAACTACATTTATCTAACTGGGGAAATGCAAAAAATCTGGTATGGATCTGGCCCTCCAGGACCGACTTTGGAGGACCCTGATCTAAAGTAACAAAGTGGAGAACAGAAAAGATAGAAAGGAGTCATAGAAAGATAGAAAACAGTGACAGGGAGAAAGCAGGGATGAAAAAGAAGCTGTAAGAGGGAAACAGTTTGGAAATGTAGGGTGATGGAAGAAATAGACATGGAATTTCAATCAGGACTAGAGAGTGTTGGTATTTGAAAACGTCATAATTTTTTTTTCTTTTCTTCTTTCTTTTTGAAGTTAACCTGTGCTCACCTTTTGGTAGCTTGGCACAGAGCAGTCAGACTTATTCTCAGGGTCAATGTGTAAAGTATTGGCTCAACACCACCCTCTCAACACACTGCGTATGCTACTAAAAGACTCCACACCGACATATAAAGTACCGGTCTTTGTATTGCACACACACACACATTGAAATCAACACGATATATACACATTGAAATCAAAACAATCTGTACATTGAATAATATACTTTACAGTTATATGCAATTGTCAAACTTTCCCATTAGCAGCAGAATGTCATAACCATATATGCCCTATTCAGAGGTAATCAACAAACATGACATTCCCATTATTGCATACCCCAACATTTGCAATGGTCCAGAAATCACAGGTCTTTAACTACACCCCGTGAACCAGCCCCTCAGTCACTCAACTACCCCAGCCAATGATACACGTTGCCCCTGCTGGCGCCATGTTGACTAGACTGACGGAACCACCTAAAAGAGAAAGGAACAGTTACTTAGTTTCGTTCATCCAGATTAGACCTCCTGGTGCCCAGTAGCACCTGCACAAGGGCTAAATCGCAAAAGGTTGTGAACCAGAAAGGTGGTGTACTTTCAAGTCTGGAGAAGTGTTTCCTGTCAGGCGAAGGTGCGAGCTGCCGTAGCTCCCGACAGCCAGCTGTAGGTACCCACAAGGCACAACGAAACCCCTTGGGCCCACCACATGTTCTCCACAACAAAGTACCTTATGGCGTGGGTCCAGGGAAAGGGAGCAAGTGATCTCGGACGGAGGCCGTGATGTCAGGCACTGTCATCCTCCCAATTTGAAGGTCAAAGCCAGTCTCAGCTCCCAGCCAAGGTCCCCCAACACCCCTCGGACACCACACGCTAAGGATTGCAAGCTAGCACAGGTCCCCTGGTTGCAAGCATGGGTCCCTCAGACTCTGCAAGCTTCACCAGCACTCCTTGAATTTCTCACGTCCCGGCACCTCAGGTGGGCTGCTGATCTTCATGAGCACACTCCTCGGAACAGTCCTTGTCCTGCCCAACGATCACTTCCACCCTATTCCGCCTCACCCTGCGCGGTCCTTACAATCTCCTGGAAATGGGGAGATGCTTTGTGTTCCTGGGATCTCATGGACAAGAGGCCAGCCAACCGTCCCTTGGAGAGTTCTTAGGGACCCAGGCCACAACAGTTGACACTAGCTGCAGGCCGGCAAAATCTAGCTGGAGCACGACAAGCTCCAGACCACCACAAGTCTGCAGATAATCCAGTTGCAGTCCCTCCTGCCCTAAAGATTTCTCTTGTTGATGTCACAGGGTTGAACCGGCATATTATGGTTTCAAATCCCAAAGCATCTCTAACTTTTGTGACCAGAGCCCCAGTAGTTATACCCACGACGGCCTTTGAAGATACAATCAGTTCAAAGGGCCACTTTTGAAATACCCAGGTCCTCTCTAAATTCTGACCTGTCTGCCATTTGACCCTAGGAGGTTAGATCACTATCTTTTGTGGGGCCAAACCTCTGCCCCATGGAATGCAGGTACCAGTTCCACCCCCACGCAACCGTCCCAGAGTGAGTCCGCAGAGTCAGAGGGCTGCAGTTTCCCTTGAGCCACTAGTTTATGGCCTTCTATCAGGATTGCACAGATGTAGCTGTCCCCCAGCACCCAGATGTGAATTGGGACAGACACACAGAGCCCTGATTATTGAAATGCCCACTTACCCAAAGTCACATTTCCACACACGTAATGTCAAATCCACTTGCATTACTGGAGAGGATTCCTCATCACGAACTCATATATACCAAACACCACACAGTTACTACTCTGTACATAGGATATCCTGCTGTATAGCCTTTCCTTACATCCCCCTTATGCTTATCCAATGTGGGGAGCAGGGCCACGTATACCGAACATACCATCACTGCCATTCACAACCTTTGCATGTAACACACACACACATATGCACATGCCCTACCTCTTCCCAACACTGCACCATGTCACCAGGGAGAACTCTGATATATTAAGAGACATGCAGAACCTTGGCATGTAGCTATTTACATGCCAAAAGAGTAACAGTAACCTGCTTACTCAGGCCCCACCAGGGCAAACCTGTGGCATAATCGATGAGCTACCTCCGTGGATAGCACAACCAATGCTGCAGGCCCACAGAGGTTCATTTGAGTTACATGCCCTAGGTATATGTCTTACCCCCAGACAAGGGACTTACAGCTAATCATGTATACACTAATCACCAGTATGTATATGACAAGCACAGTGCTTTGACACTGAATGGTAGTGTCAACTGCGCTCAAAGTCCAAAGGCTAGCACATCGATCATTGGAAAACTGGGAAGGAGAAAAGCAAAAGTCAAGGGAAAGCACCCTAGAAAGGGCCATTTCCATGATTAACCCATTTGCTAAACTCTAAGGGCCTGATTACGCTGATGGTGAGATAGCCACGACAGTCCGTCTGTGGCGGTCTCACCGCCATTGCAAGCATGTATTCCGCCCGCCATATTTGGATGGCGGGCGGGCGGGCGGATGTGTGGCAATTGGAAAGACCAACCACCACTTCCGACCGCCATGGGTCTGACAGTCGGAATGATTCCGACTGCCCATTAGACCTCCCACATCCCACAGAATAGCAGCAGTGCCTGCCAGGCACTGCCGTAGGGATATTGATATCCCTTTCCACCTGTCTGTCAGCGGCGGTTAACCTGCCATAAACAGGCAGGTGGAAAGGGATTTTGGGGGCCTGTAGCGGCCCCTTCACCCCTGGCCAAAACCTCCCCCCTACATATCCCTGCACCACATGGTAACTGCCACGTAGTGCAGGGATATGTAAAGTGTCCCGTTTTTGCATTGCGGCGAGTGCTGCAGCCAGAAGCACCCGCCGCAATGCAAAAGATAGGCATTGTGTCCGCCGTGGTGGTGGTTACATCCTAATGCCTATTGCGGGACCGCAGTGAGCCTGTCTGGCAGTCCTGTACATGATAGGGTGGCGGACGGAGGTAGGTCCGACTGCTATCCTAAGCACCCCCAAAATTAGGCCCTTAGGCTCTGGAAGCTGGTGTGTAGGTGTGCAGGGGTAGGTCACTTCCACCAGTCTTTTCTTAACGAGAATACCTTTTTGGGCCTGTGACTGTATAGTTCATGGGTATGGAGGATTGAGGAAGACTAATGCACTCTTTCTGAGTGGCCTCGTTATCCCAATAGAGCCAATATCTCTGTGTGATTTAGCACTAAAACACGGATTCCAGACTGGTTTTCCCCAAACATATGGCATGGGGAATATTTTCGACCTCCTACCTCCAGAGTAGCTACTGATGTCAGCAGTTTTGATAAGTCAGAGGATGCAGGTGTTTGATGGGAGGAGAGATTTAGGAAGGGAATTATCGTGCAGAAATCCACTGAACTCTGAATCTCGACATAAGAGTCAGCACAAATTAACTTGCCTTAACTCCTTTTCAAATTTTGCAAATATCTAACAGATCTTCAAATTGTGAATTTCGCAAAAAAGAAGGAACATTCTGCGTGTGTTTGAATCAATTTGCCTACTACTGTTATCGACTTCGATTTTTTTTTTTTGTTAAATCTCTTGAGTCTCATTCTTTGCCCATCACATTTTCTACTTTTCTACCCTTGAAATGAAATGATTTTCCAGTTTTCTTTTACCATTTGATTACTTTTTTGGAAGGCACCCGTGTATTCATATTTCTAAATGCGTTTGGTTTGCCTTTCATTTTCCACATAGATTTACTGTTCTGTGTAGTTTATTGTTTGAACTAAATGATCAGTCGCCGTAGCCATTTGGAGCACGATAAAGCCTCGCACTTTTGAATTGCAAATAGAGAAAAAACATTTATGTCGCCGTTCATGCATGATCTTTAAGTGTGAAGAGAAAATAAATTAGTTTTAGGTCTATGCGATATTTGGAAAGACTGAGATTGGTAGATCATACGGAGAGAAAGAAGAGGGAATTTGATTTTCAAGGCTATGCTCGACAGTGCAGAGAATTATTTATTGTCTGGGCACATGCCTTTCATAATTCCCAGTGAGCTGCAGAGGGCAGTTGAGCTCTACGGCTGAGATCTGGTGTTTGGAAACGGCTGATTTGTGCCAATGGCAGGATGGAGTTCAAAGTTGCGTTCCCAGTAGGGCCACTACTTCTGCTGTCCTTTGAAGAACGGATGCTCAGCTTCCAATTTAATATTTTTCATTTTCATTCGAGTCACAGATGAAGATTTTGCTACTCTGATGACTGCAATCTTTTTCGAACTTAAAACAATATCTGTGTCAGCGAGAGTCAGTTATAGCTAGCGAATTTTGAGTGGTGGGATATATATTTGTCTTTAAATTTCTCTGAATGACACAGGTCTTTTACCTTCTCACCCTGAGAACATTTTGAAAGAAATGGGGCAAACCTGTGGATTTTGCATCATCATTTTCAAAGTGATTGTCTATAAAAGTGTAGACTGTTCTAATAATTCTGAAGAGGCACTTGTGATATATCCCAGTATTTCAAGGTTCATCAAGTCTGCCCGACCTGTATGGACGTCACTTAGGAGTGGCTGCTGTCAACCCTGCCTTACCTGTTGTGGGGACCATTGGCACTGCCGCTGCTACCTGTTTCAGAGGTCAAGAAGCCTGTTTCAGAGGTCATGAAGCCTGTGACAGGCTCAGAAGATATTGGTGGCTGGACAGGCCACGTCTACTTTCTGTAGTTTTACTTCTTGCCCTTTCCCCTAAGCTGCAAATGGAACGCAAAGGACAGGACCTGACAAGAGGGACAAACCTATGATGCCATTGGGGTCAAAAGGTGTGAAATGTCCCTTACACCCCTGCCATTTGGGGGAATCGATCGATGTCTGCAGGGGTGTAGATTTTTCACTGGAGTGGAGCGGAGGAGAGTCTCCACCCAATGAAATTGTAAAGCAGAGCATTTTATAGAACAATTTCCCAATTACATTAGTTAAAACCCTTATTTTTTAAAGACATTTTAAATTATCTTGGTATGCACTTTGGTGTGATAGCATTTTTTCTTAGAGTGTATAAAAGCACCTTCACCTCTTTTAATTTTCACTTCCGTTCATTTTCTTTTCCCTTCTAGGTAAGTACTGTGCCTTTTAGTATGAGTAAGAATCTACTTCCACAAGGGGTAATGGTAAATTAAAAGTTACACGCATTGCACAGTATCAGGCCTCAAACAAAAGAGCTGCCCTTCACGTAAAACAGATCTTACAGGCTCAGTCAACATAATTACTGCTTGGGTTTCAGAGACTGGAGAAGTTCCGCCTGCACGCATAACCCATATTATTTAATGAAAATACTTTCATTTTGCATTTTACTACCAGATTTCCATTTTTTTGTTAAATAAGCCAACATTTTAAAAATGCATTTATTTCCTCAATTGCTACATTTTAATTGTTAATAAAGAAAATTGTAATCAGGCATCAAAATGTTGTTTTCATCACATAAGCGTGTTTACTGCTCTGTCGATTGGATAGCTACCACCTCACATTCCCATGAACAACCCACATGCTCATACATGCCATCATGATCCAAGAGCAGCTTCATTAGCCATTTTTCTGCCTCACAGTAGCTTGTGAGATGCATACCAGATCTTATGGAGGCTTACCAGATGCCTTGAATGTATACCAGATACATGGGATAACAGTCATTTGACAGGGAAACCCCAAATCTGCCCTGGATGGCCATCAAATGTCAGGGATGTGCAGCATATGCGAGGGAATCCACTGAATGCAAAGGCCATCTACCATTTGTCAGGGACAGCCACCATATAGGAAGAGTATCTCTCATACAGTAATGACCACCATGTGTCTAAGGATAGTCACCATGTGCGTAGAGAGGACTAGCATAGTGTTGACCACCAGATGTCCAAAGGTTTGTCATCATTGCGCCACTTTTTTTCTTGGTACCATGAAAGGGGTCTCCGGAGCTTGTGTATTCCTACTCCAGTGCCATTTATGTCTCAGGCAGGCAGCACGACTATGTCCAGTCCTTACATGGGCGTTTCTTTGAACAGCATTCTTGGTGACCAGCAGGCAAGGCAGGTTAAGGTGCTGCTGAGGAAGCATGGCAAAGCCTGCTACTCAGTACTAGGAAACTATAGATCCTCTTGTGGGTGGTGATGGTGGATCCTGCTTTGAGGCCACCCCTGCTTTCGCAGATAAGGAAGACCAGGTCCTGTCTCAGGTCCCACTCTCAACACCCCTTGGCTCCAGCTTCTCTCACCATAGGATAGACTTGCCTATGCTAAGGCATGAAGAGTCACATCTTAAAGCAACAGCAAAATCCCAAGCTAGGATATTAGCCTTTCTATTACCTTCAAATACACTGACAACTCATATTTCTTTTCAGGCGGCTTTGATAATACCCAAATAGTGTAGTGGATGCATTAAGGCTAGAGGGAGGACTGGGTCTACATGGCTGGTTTGGAATTTTAGTAGTGGCTGGTTATAGAAGTAGGGATGGAGACCTCCCTCCCTTAATAAACTAAAAAACAAGCCGAGCTAGAAATGGAAAAGTATTTTGCCATTTTTACAACAATGTCTTTAAGCATAGGATTAACACAGTGCCATCCACGCTGAGCTGTAAAATGACAAAAGCCTTTTACCACTCCAGGCACAGTATTACACCTTTGGATTGGTAAAATACCATCCAAGTCTACCTGGAATGAATAAAAGCAACCCCTGACATGTGTTTCACTATCATTATAGCTCTTCAGAGAAGTTGAGCTTTGTCCAGACACAAGGGAGCACACAGGATAAGTCAGAACAATACTGTTTCAGGCTTAGAATGCCGCATACATTATGCAGAAAAGAAGCAGACATCTCTGGGTGGTTACCAAGTTTAGGTGGAGCGCAGCTCCTGTATAGATCACCCCACAACACCAGCGACACTGAATCTGCTCACCTTAAATGTCTGTTTTCTAGCAAAGTGTATGTATATATATATATATATATATATATATATATATATATATAGTCCCAAAAACCTAAATTTTTCCGGGGGCCTCCGACTCTGCAGGGCGGGCTCTGAAAACAGGAATGGAGAATCCTGTGGTAAGTATTACAAAACACAAGAGGAGCCCACAGCTTCGGCATCATGTTGAGCTGACATTTTATTCGTCATAGTGCGGCAGCTTAAACAACTCATTAAATCCTTACGCGTTTCGGCGCGAAAATGCGCCTTGCTCACAGGTGAGTGTTTGAACATCCAATTGATCATGTGATCTCAAATCGAAACTGCGAGTCCCATAATGCACCAATGAACAGTCCCTGCATTACGGCATGGCATGTCACCATATCCTTGCTGTATAAACACGATGTATTTTGGTGATGAAATTAAAAGCACAGTGCCCTTTGCTGCCACACAAAGTATTTGCTCGGCATGAGAAACACGAAGACTTCCCGAGAGAGGACGACTCCTCTCTCATTTCCCTTTCTCTTTGCCAACACCAAATATTTGTGGAAATCCGTTGACTGGTGCGGTAAAAGAGCGTGTCATGCCCCCTCAATAAACACAGTGCCAAAAACCTCCATTTTTCCAGGGGCCTCCGACTGCAGGGTGGGCTCTGAAAATAGGAACGAAGAATCCTGTGGTAAGTATTACAAAGCACAAGAAGAGCCCACAGCTTCGGCATCATGTTGAGCTGACATTTTTTTCGTCATAGTGCGGCAGCTTAAACAACTCATTAAATCCTTACGCGTTTCGGCGTGAAAATGCGCCTTGCTCACAGGTGAGTGTTTGAACATCCAATTGATCATGTGATCGCAAATCGAAACTGCGAGTCCCATAATGCACCAATGAACAGTCCCTGCATTACGGCATGGCATGTCAACATATACTTGCTGTATAAACACGATGCATTTTGGTGATGAAATTAAAAGCATAGTGCCCTTTGCTGCCACACAAAGTATTTGCTCGGCATGAGAAACACGAAGACTGCCCGAGAGAGGACGACTCCTCTCTCATTTCCCTTTCTCTTTGCCAACACCAAATATTTGTGGAAATCCGTTGACTGGTGTGGTAAAAGAGCGTGTCATGCCCCCTCAATAAACACAGTCCCAAAAACCTCCATTCTTCCGGGGGCGTCCGACTCTGCAGGGCGGGCTCTGAAAACAGGAACGGAGAATCCTGTTGTAAGTATTACAAAGCACAAGAAGAGCCCACAGCTTCGGCATCATGTTGAGCTGACATTTTATTCGTCATAGTGCCCCCCCACAAATTTTTAAATGTGTGGGGGGCCTCTAAGGCCCACCCAAGCCCTGGGGACTGCCACCCCCAGGGCTTTCATTAATTGTAAGCGGGGGCACACGGCCACTCGCAGCCCGGGGGACCACCACCCCCAGGGGCTTAAAAAAAAAAATTAACCTGTGTGGGGGGAGGCTTGAGCCACCCCACATGCCCCGGGTACCTCCACCTCCCCAGGGCACTAATTATTCAAAATAGGGCGTTCGTTACGGACCCCAGAGCCCCGGGGACCACCACCCCCTGGGGCTTTGCATTAAGTGGGAGGGGGTGAACTCCCTCCTGGAGCCAATGATGGCCCTGGGGGGTGGTGGTCCAAAGCCATGCCCCATTTTACACCTCTCTGCAACGCAGCTCCCTGGCGCATACTGGAGGTACATGGTGGGCTAGTTGGCCCCCAGGGACCCTCAGGATTGAAGAGAAATTAATTCCCCAAATTAAAATGCGCCACAGGACGTGTTTGCACACATGTGACCTTAGGCCCTGCCCCCTTCCTTCACCACTGTGCAAATGCGCCCCCTGGCAAGTTGTACGTTGGGGAATTAATTCCCCTTGAATACTGAGGGTCCCTGGGGGCCAACTAGCTTACCAAGTACCTCCAGTATGCGCCAGGGAGCTGCGTTGCAGAGAGGTGTTCAGAGGCCACGCCCCTTTTTACACCTCTCTGCAACACAGCTCTGTGGCGCTTACTGGAGGTACCTGGTGAGCTAGTTGGATCCAAGGAACCGTCTGGATTCAAGGGGACTTTATCCCCCAACTCAAAACGCGCCACGGGGTGCGTTTTTGCTCAGTGGTGAAGGGAGGGGGCGGTGCCTTAGGTGACATGTGTGCAAACACACCCTGTGGTGCGTATTAAGTTGGGGAATTAATTCCTCTTCAATACTGAGTGTCCCTTGGGGCCAACTAGCCCACCGCATACCTCCAGTAAGCGCCACTGCGCTGCGTTGCGCAGCGGTGGCCCAGGCCATGCCCCTTTTTATACCACTCTGCAACGTAGCTCTGTGGCGCTTACTGGAAGTAAGTGGTGGGCTAGTTGGCCCCCAGGGGCCCCCAGGGACCCTCAGGACTCAAGGGGACTTAATCCCCCAATTTACAACGCACGCAGTGGTGCAGGGAGGGGGTGTGGCCTGCTGTCACAAGTGCACAAACGCACCCTGTGGCGCGTTTTAAGTTGGAGAATTAAGTCCCCTTGAATCCTGAGGGTCCTTGGTGGCCAACTAACCCACCAGGTACGTCCAATAAGTGCCACAGAGTTGCATTGCAGAGAGGTGTAAAATGGGGCCTGGCCTTGGACCACCTCTCTGCAACGCAGCTCGGTGGTGCTTACTGGAGGTACGTGGTGCGCTAGTTGGACCCAGGGACTCTCAGGATTCATGGGGACTTAATCCCCCAACTTAAAACGTGTCACAGGGCGCCTTTGCACAGTGGTAAAGGGAGGGGGCGGGGCCAGAGGTAACGTGTGCAAACACGGCCTGTGGCGTGTTTTAAGTTGGGGAATTAAGTCCCCTTCAATCCTGAGGGCCCCTGGGGGCCAACTAGGCCACCAGATACCTCCAGTAAGTGCCACAGGGCTTCGTTGCAGAGAGGTGGTCCCAGCCATGCCCCTTTTTACACCTCTGTGCAACGCAGCTCTGTGGCACTTACTGGAGGTACCTGGTGGGCTAGTTGGACCCCAGGGACCCTCAGGATTCAAGGGGACTTAATCTCCCAACTTAAAACGGCCACAGGGCGTGTTTGCACACAAGTCACCCCAGATCCCCCCTCCCGTCACCACTGTGCAAACGCGCCCCGTGGTGTGTTTTAAGAGGTAGTTTTAATCCTCCTGCCCTATTATGTACTAGGGACTTACAGAGGAGGTCATGCTAATCACAGGGGTACCCCAACGCATAGTGTTCCCTAGTGTATGTAGGTGTTTTCACTGTATTCTAAGTGTCTTTTAGTATAGCACTGGCTCTAGACCTGGTTAGTCAGCTGTGGGCACAGGATGATTTTGCAACAAGGCCTCTTTCTGCTCCTCTGTCGGTTCTTTCTGCACGTCTTCCTTCTTCATGCACTTTTCTTCGTCTTTGTGAACTTCTGTTGCTTCTTTCGGCATTTCTTTTGCTTCTTTCTGTGCTTTTTTTCTTCTTTCTTCACATGTCCTACCTCTGTAGGCATAGTTAGAAATTAGCATTTAAAAAACCTTTGAAATTCACTGAAAAAACCATAGGTTTCAGACACGTTATAGTTAGGAATTAGCATTTAAAAAACCGTAGATATTCACTGAAAAAACTATAGTTTTTAGGGTAAGTTATAGTTAGTTGGACATTTCACTCGTACAAAACCATAGAAATTCCCCCATTATAGTTAGTTCAGCTAACTATAACTCGCGCCCCCGCAATGCACTGCTGATGACGTCACATATTACATCACTCATGACATGGTCAGTGACATCACTCATGACATCACTGATGACATCATCCATGTGATAAATTGATGCATCTTCTCACACCCTAATATAACCTTTGATACACCCACTCTAAATTACAGACAGCCATTCTCAAAACCATTGACACTCCAACACCAATAGCTACATACCCACTCGCTGATTCCTAAGTCTACACACACATCCACTCACTCATCCGTACAGTCACTCATACTTATGGTCACTCAGTACAGGACTATCATATGCACTCATACACCTATATAGACACTCACACACCGCCACACATCCAGAGAGGTACTCACTCATCTAGTCAGTTATGCAAATAAATAATCACACATCCATTTACTCACTTATACAGTTATACACACACCAGCTCACTTACACAAATACTAGAACATTCTTACGCTCTTATACAATCACTGATACAACCACACACTCATCCATACAGCCACTCTCACAATCACACACTCTCACTTATAGCCATTTAAATACTCTAACACACATGTATACTTCCTTTTAAATATGTAGTTACTTGCACATGTACCAATGAGATATACATTCACTCACTAACACACCCATACACACACTCACCCACCCATGCAGTCCATCACAGATGCACTCTTGAAACCATGCACCCAGTGAATCACCCACTCACACATCTATGCACAGTCACACACACCCCACCCACACAAACACTCAGCCACCCATACAGATACTCAGACAACCAATCAATAACTCATATACACACTCATGTAGCTATTCACAAACCCCATGCAGCCACTTGCACACCAACAGACAGATGGATACAGACATTCACACAGTTTACTCACCCACCCACGCATTCAGTAAGATACGTTTAATCACTCACTTATAGACTCAGTTACGCACCCACTAAATAAATCATCCATTCAGACATTTATACACCCACTCATTCTTCAATACGCCTTTCCCTATATATATTAAACATAGTTAAACTAAACCCGGGCGTAGTGCTCCGCTCCGCCCACGGAGTGTACGTAGCGCTGCTTGCTTCGCGGTTTACGAAGTAGGCATAGCAGGCAGCGCTACGCACATGCCAGTGCGATGCACAGCTGCCCGCCACCCGCCGGCCCTCATTTTAAAATAATTTACAGAATATTAAAATAAGTCAAATGCCTTACCTGCGGTGCGGCGTCCCGGGGCTTCCTCTTCCTCGTTGACGGCAACTTCTTCTCACAAATGCGCATGCGCGGACGCCTGCGCATGCGCATTTCTCGTGTGCGTAGATTTGGCCACCCTACGCGATGCTCCACATAGCCCCACTACGCCCACTACACCCAGGGTTAAGTTAAACACACAGTCACTGGATGATGTCATCAGTGATGTCATTTGAGATGTCATCAGTGATGTCACTGACCATGTCATGAGTGATGTAATATGTGACGTCCTCAGCAGTGTATTGCGTGGCCGCGAGTTAAAGTTAGCAGAACTAACTATAACGGGGGAATTTCTATGGTTTTGTACGAGTGAAATGTCCAACTAACTATAATTTACCCTAAAACCTATGGTATATATGTATATATTGGGTCTTGCAGTCACACTGGGAGGAGTAGCAATTACCCGGAGGCCGGCATCAATGTCGAAATCATACACAGCCTGTGTAGTTAGAGCCCTGAGGCTTTGTTACAAGCCCAATATCTGTTTACCCCATGTGTCTGTTCCTGCGTGCATTTGAAAGCACAGTTTAATTTTTGCTCTGTGTGCCATTATTGTTCAAACTGGACAGGTTTTGTTCTGTTTAGATACGAGGCAATGTGGTGGATGCAAACAAGTATTAACAATATTGGCAGCATGATTTGTATTCAAAACATGTTTTACTTTTGCAGTTCTCTTTTACATTATCTGATTTATAATCAGGAAGGCAGCATGTTCTGAGAGTATTGGAATGATAATTTGGACAAACATTTATGCACCTCGCCTGGTTATTACGACATGTGTATATTTAGGGCAGATGGCATACCAATATTTCAACTGTGCACATATCAGGAAACTGATGTAATTCGATTGTTGGCAAAATATGCTGACTATGCATTATGCTGTTATTCGTCTTGATTAATTATTTGCACTTTGCACTTTATGCATATGTTATGATAAGCGTGTATTACCAGTTTTCTTTTCTTTTGCACAGTCTATCTTTTATGTCTATTCATGCCTAAAGGAAGGGGGGGGCTATATATATCTGAAACTCTATGGCGCCAATTAGATTGATATAGCCTGCTGCACAGGCGAAAGGCATCTCTCTTTTAATGCGGGGTCGTGGGAGACCTGACTTTCAAGAAATAAGCCTTATACCTACATACCTGGTGTACGTGCCTCTTCTTCGTTGGAGCAGGATTGTCTTTTTGGATATATATATATATATATATATATATATATATATATATATATATATATATATATCTATATCCAAAATACATATGCTCCTTCTGGACAGCTAGCCCCATGGAAAGTGGCGTACACGCCAGCGAAGCGACTGGCAATCAAATATCCAATATACCAAAGTTCCGTACGCTCTCAGGCAAGTAAACAGCAGATCCAACAAATTATGGTGACCAGGTTTATTTCATTACGCGTTTCGACTGCGTCCGCAGCCTTGCTCACATGAAAACCATGCAACCTAACACACATTGCGACTATATACATCAGATACGGCACTCAGAGATGTAAGAGTCGAAACAGGACTGTGTTACTGAGAGTAGCCGCCATCTTGCACAGGTCATTGAATGAAAACATTTTGCATTAAAAATATTGAAGTGATAAACATGACCCGTGATACAGATACATGCTCAGAGCAACATATTGTTTCGCATAATTCATTTCAATGCAAATACATATGGTGCAAAAAGTGGAAACGTTTCCTGGCTACGCCGCTGTGATTCAGATAGATTCTTAAAACACAAGACGGTTGTCAATAAAGTTAGATACATAAAGTAAGTGCCTCTCAGGGACAGGTTGCTATAAATTAGCAGAATGACACGAGATGTCAGAACATCTAACATAGATAAGTGCTATGCAAAAATAACAGTGTAACTGGATTAATTTAAGCTTGCCGTGTGGCCAAATAAGCCTGTCTAGTCTGGCGCAGTGGCTGATGCGGTGACATCACATTGTGCTCGCCAACCCAGATAGCGGTTCAGCCAGAACTGAATAAGTGTCCAAGAGGCAGCGGCTGGGCTAAGGTCCTAACAGAATGTGAATGCAAGTCACGGCATAGTGCTCGTGCAGATATATTACATCTGTGAAACCATGCTCCGGAAGTATGTGAAAAGATGGTATACTAACAATAATACATGCAATAATGTATATACAAGTCTCGGCATAGTGCTCGTAAAAATCCCTTATAACTGAGAAACATTACTCCGGAAAATTGTGAAACAGGGTATAGTGTCAATGATACATGAAATAGCCCAAAATCACTTATCCTGTTGTTCTCGGTGCCAATCTTAGAAGTGTCCAGTCGCAATACAGTGCCCAATACTGTCGTGGTGGTGATAGAGTGACATTGAAGAAAAGGTTAGGCAGCCTGTGAAGTGAGTAGGTACCTTCCTTCTCTCCTGTAAAAAACCATAATATGCAAGAATTAGAATAAGAAATTACATAATTGCAAGTCAACAATGTGACTAAAGTTAAAAAAAAAAAAAAAATTGAAGTTAAGAAAAGAAAGATAGATAGAGGAGATAAAAACATGGAAGGATAATCATTAAGTAATAAAGACAGGGTCACAAAATGGGGAACTCCAATAGTGCTGGCCGGAGTCACATATGTAGATCTAAGAAAGAGTGAGTGCGCCTACAAGAAAACACTCGATCCCCAAACATCAGTAGTAGATGATAAGTTATTCTTTTTCAAATGGATCGACAGTTCCTCGTCTTGGTTCATCCCCCCGGGAGCTTTGGTCTGCAGATCTATGATATATCTGGACTCTCTCTGTCTGAGTTTTAATGTCCTATTTCCTCCTCTGTGATCACTTTGGACTTGTTCCAGAATGAAGTACTTAAGTAGTGAAGAGTCTGAGTAGTGTCTTTCTTGGAAATGTCGTGCTACAGGATATTTGGGGTCTTTGTTGTTAATAGCCCGCTTGTGTGACTTGCATTCACATTCTGTTAGGACCTTAGCCCAGCCGCTGCCTCTTGGACACTTATTCAGTTCTGGCTGAACCGCTATCTGGGTTGGCGAGCACAATGTGATGTCACTGCATCAGCCACTGCGCCAGACTAGACAGGCTTATTTGGCCCCCGGCAAGCTATAATTAATCTAGTTACACTGTTATTTTTGCATAGCACTTATCTATGTTAGATGTTCTGACATCTCGTGTCATTCTGCTAATTTATAGCAACCTGTCCCTGAGAGGCACTTACTTTATGTATCTAACTTTATTGACAACCGTCTTGTGTTTTAAGAATCTATCTGAATCACAGCGGCGTAGCCAGGAAACGTTTCCACTTTTTGCACCATATGTATTTGCATTGAAATGAATTATGCGAAACAATATGTTGCTCTGAGCATGTATCTGTATCACGGGTCATGTTTATCACTTCATTATTTTTAATGCAAAATGTTTTCATACAATGACCTGTGCAAGATGGCGGCTACTCTCAGTAACACAGTCCTGTTTCGACTCTTACATCTCTGAGTGCCGTATCTGATGTATATAGTTGCAATGTGTGTTAGGTTGCATGGTTTTCATGTGAGCAAGGCTGCGGACGCAGTCGAAACGCGTAATGAAATAAACCTGGTCACCATCATTTGTTGGATCTGCTGTTTACTTGCCTGAGAGCGTACGGAACTTTGGTATATTGGATATATAAATATATATATATATATATATATATATAGAGAGAGAGAGAGAGAGAGAGAGAGAGACAGAGAGAGAGATACTTGTACACACACACACAAATTTGTATTTAACGCAAGAGACAGAAAAGGTGTCAGCGCGCTTTACATATAACATACAAATTGAGAGAACCTCTCACAAACTTTCTTATAAATAACATGAGGCTAAATATTAATGCAGTTAACCCCTTGTGTGCCACGCCCTTTCCCCGCCCTGTGCCGGGCGTTCCATTAGCGGGCGGGGTTCATGACGAGCTGGACTCGTCATGGGCACAGCGCAACCGCGGCCCATGACGAGTCCAGCTCGTCATGGGCACAGAAGGGGTTAAATTAGGTGTGGAGAAGAACAATTATTATAATTTGAGATTATCAATGTTAGGAGATGAACATTCATTGGACGTTCCGGGTGCAGTTATAGGAAGAGAAGTGCAAATTGGAAGCTAAGTCTCATGCCTTAGATTGCTTAAATAGTTAGATGGGTAATTTCTGATTAAATGATGATTAAATACTGACAATGTATTTACCTGTATTTGTTTATTGCACTGTCACTCTTATGTTTGTATTGACAAACAATGGAGCGCTGTACATTATAAGGTATACTAAGAGAGATTCAATTTGGGAATATAGATCAACAAACTACGAAAGTATTTTACATATTTACTTTTCAAGGGAGGGGATATGTTCCAAAGATCCAGGCCTGGACTAGCCTCTATTGGGCACTGGGAGTTTTCCTGATGGTTGCCGGTTTTACTGGTCGAGGGGGCTGGCCACATTTCCTGCCTGCATTTCCTGCCTGCAGCACTTTGACGCTTTACAAACAAACAATGCAAAGCAAATCGTTTTAAAGCCTGCTGGCCACACCATGCTTTCTTCTAAATAATTTGTTTCTGCATTTGGTTAGTTCCTGTCCTCTGCAGGGTCATCACCAGCAGCACTGACCTTCAGGGCTTTACGGGGTAGAGGTTGACGGGTCTGCTGTTGCTTGGCTCGGAGAGAAAAGGAAGCCCTGTCAAAAAAGTGATTGCCTAGGATCTCACAATATGGTCAAGTGGAAGCCAGGAGTGATGTATGCAGTTCGGCCAGTAAATTGTTATATCTTCCTCTTTATCATTTTAGATAAAAGGTTAATGGTTTGTGTTTAATTATATTAGGCGCTAAATCAGCGCACTGTTTTAAATACAAACGGACTATGCACTGATGCGGAGATGGTGCTCTGCTGATGCTGATATGGTACTGTGTTGATGTTTGTGGCGCTGCGCTGGGGCTGAGTGGGCGATGCTGCCCTGATGCTGAGGTGGTGCTATGCTGATGCTGAACTGGAGCTGGGCTGATGCTGAATTGGTGCTGCATTGGTGCTGAGGTGGGGGCTGCGCTGCTGGTGGTGCACTGATGCATATGTGGTGCTGTGCTGATGCTGCTATGGTGCTGTTTTGATGTTAGGGGTGCTGCGCTAATGCTGAGGGCATGGTGCTGTGCTGGTGCTGATGTGGTGCTGCGCTGGTGCTCTTATGATGAGGTGGTGTTGTGCTGATGATGTTGTGGTGATGTTGAGGTGGTGCTGTGGTGATGCTGAGGTGGTGCCGAGTCATGCTGAGGTGGTGGTGGTGCTGCGCTGGTGTTCGGGTGGTGCTGCACTGATGATGGTGCACTGATGCGGAGGTGGTGCTTTGCTGATGCAGAGATGATGCTGTGCTGATGTTGAGGTGGTGCTGCGCTGGTGCTAAGGTGGTGCTAGGCTTGACCTAACAAGCTTGGCCATATTACCAATTATTTATTGTACATAAGAAAATCGGGACAAGTTAGAACTGTTTAGCATATAACCAAAAAATAAATTGTTTCTAAATGGAATGATGATAAATAAAATGGAGAATAAAAGTGTGAAATTGTGTTGATTGCACAATAAAAATAAACCAAGACTGAGCAGCGTCTTTGTTATCATTGTATTTCGAAGACATCTGGAACAAAATCACCTATTCCAAGAACGTTACTTCTCTCTAGGAAAAGTTGATAAAGTATGCATTGAAGAGAACACATACATCATTTAAAATCTCGACAGTTTAATGTGATGTGTATCCTTCCTCATTTGGAGAGGCTCATGTGGTCTGCATTTGGAGGAATGTTTAACTTTTTGTTTTGCTGGTAGCCCTATTTTCTTTTGATTTTTGAATACACCCATGCATTTAGCGCGCCCTAATCCCCACTCGAGGGAAATGATGCAGCCACTACAAAACAAACTAGGCAGCCCTGGAAATCTGGAAAGATTTATCTGGTCAATACTTTCCATGAAGCGAGATGGCACTTGCAAACTATACCTTAATCCAGAATGCCTTTAAGAGTTGAACTGTGGTCTAGGACAACAGCGAGACACAATCCTGGCTAGTTTTGACTCACTTGTGCAAATACATACCTCTCTCTACTGAGTACTCACTTTGCACCTCTTCTCAAATGAGCCCCTTTTAAAAGTTACCTAGAGCCCATAATAAGTCTCCGGGGGTTCTTGAGTATTATACAACTTTCCAAAAAGTGCTTTAACTCATGGGCAGTAGGCGCTGTATAAATGAAATTAGAAATCATTATATTAAACTAGACGCATTCAAATACTTTTAAAGGAATGTAAAAAAAACTGACAACAAATCTGTTTTATTGTATGACTTACTGCCCAAGACACCGGCCACTGCACAGAGCATGATGAATGCTTACTGCCCCATGACTGCGCACATCAATCTCTGCTTAGCATAACATCCATAGAGCACTTGCGGTCCTTCTTCTCGGAGGATGTTCTGGCCCAGCAGTGGAAGGAAAATCGGCTTCCTAAAGCACAGGGACTTTATTTTCACCCACTCCCCAGGGGTGGATGCAGGGGAAGGTGGAGGGGACCAGAGGAGGGAGGGGTGGGAAAATAAAGTGACCAATAACAACAATTGCAGGGAATTTTCTCCCCTTCTCCTTGTTGTTGGGGAAGGTCGAAGCCAATAAGAACCATGCTTGTTCACCATTGCGAGGCAGGAGGGTTTACTACGAGTGCTGAGAGCGGTGTCCTATGTGGGAAGTCTAGGAGGGCACAGAACAGTCCAGTACACTGAACCCCTTGCAAGCATTTAGGGCAAGACAGCTCAGGCACTGTGCGGCTCTATGCACCATCCCCAGGCACTTTATCTTACCACATGTTACACCTCCCCAATGTTATTGAATGTGAGCCTAAAGCCTGGATCCTAGCCTGTCAGGAAAGCAGCGCACACGTTAACGAGGATTTTCAGAAACTGATAACAGATGCTGTTCGTCAAACTGTGCTATGAGACCGCAAATTAAAAGTCAATGGACTGCGTGTTTTTTTCCGATGGAAGCATGTCAAACCAATTAACTGTGTTTCTTTTATACATGTTGTGGAAATATGCTGATGTTTACCTGTACAAAGTTTGTTCAGGTATATGCCGGTCATGATGTTTTATTCAGCCTTCTAGGAGGCAGCGGTGAAGCTTTCGATTGCTGCCGCCATTCAAGTGTAAAGTGTGGTTTCAATATGGAGCCCAGACCCGCCTCCTTAAAAGCAGCGACCAGCTGCCAATTGTCTGGCATACACTGAAGCGCAGCGACCGGGAAACGGGTGTCGCGCTATGTAAAAAACAAAGTTCCAAAGACAGGACATACAATACCAAGAAGTGGAAGAGAACAAGTCCTTGGGCTATCCATTGAAGTCAACAATTGAGAAAATAGGTGGGACAAGTAGGAACCCTTATCCAATTGGAAGCAACATTTTTAAAGGGCACTGACGAAAGCCAATCAGAAGCAGGGTGCAGGCTGTAAGCCCCCGTGACTGAATGCAGCATGCCGAGAGATAGCCCATGCGCTTCCGAGGCTCCACCTATCTGCAGACTGAAGCAACAACACTTTATTTAACTGGAGCCATTGCAAAGATATTCTGCACTGGGCCTATTAGCCCCAGTTATCATTCCTAACTGCTTTCATGTCTGAAGAACTAAGATGGGCTACAAGTCCTTCCTTAAGTCTTCCTTAAAACAGATAGCGCTGGGGCTGCATGATCTCTCTAACTCTGCACTGACTTCCGATGGTTGGAGATAGTCATGGCCTTGTGCTTAGGGGTGGGAGCTGTCCAAAATAAGATGCCCAGAAATTGTAAAGCAAAAATTCTTCAACTACAGACTGAAAAGGACGCTACTGTCTACTGACAGGAGGAGACTGCTGGATGTCCCAGAGACAAAGAGTCTTTTTATTTACGGCATCTACATTGTAGACAGACTGTCCCTGGAGGTCAGATTTCAAGCCGATCATCTTGGATTCAATAGTACATTGAAGACTTTCTTCAATCCATCTCAAAGTCCCCTGATTTAGATTGCTTATTCTTCATCACACAATCCTGGCAATGCATGGGTAGTCAAAATGCAGCAATGGACAAAAATAACAAAGACTACCTAAAACCCTGCAAAGTGATGCATGTGTTTTTCCCCATATTTAGTGCCAATGTTTTGAATCTCATTTGTTTCAATTGCAAAGTTACAGAATGCTCAAAATTGGTGCCACCTTGAAAATGTAACAGCACTGCTTTACATATTTAAGTATTAGTATTTTCATTTTATACTGTTATTGTGTTCACTGCAATGGTTTATATGTGAAAGGGACTTTGACATGGCTAACCTACATCAAGTAAATCATCTGGCTTATGATAAGATTACATTAGATAAGGGCATTTATTTTATAGCGCAAAATACACCCCAAAGGTGTCTTGGTGCTATCTTATATTGCCAGCAGGAGAGATGATAGTGAGTAGTCTGGATATCCAAATGATGCTTCAGTACCCTTGGCGCGCAGTTCTTTTTCAGTAGCTTTCTTTACTTAGATATAAACCCAGAAAAGGAGGTGGTGAGTTCCTTCAGACAGCATTATCTTCTTATTCTCTGAAACTTGCAAGTATCGATATTGAGTTTCCAAAGCGTCCAAAACCATTGCATTGGGACCACCACTTTCAGTAGTCTTGCATCAAACCATGGAAGGTAAACTTTGTGTTCTTAATACTATTTATATCACAATTCTTGAAGACTCGAATGTTTTTGACAACTGACTTGATCTCTGTGCTTTGCTCCTTTAATTGCTGCATCTTGTGTGCATGCTTTGCAAGTGGTAGCTCCATTCTTAGGACCGCAGCTGCCATCTCTGCAAACGTCTTCTCCTCAGTCCTAACCACATCTTGAGTATGATCAGTTTTAAGGTGCAGATTGACATGCAGGACATTGATTTAACACAGCAGAAAGCCTATTCCCTCTTAGTTAGATCAGGTCATTCAGTAAGATCATCATCGTTTCTTTTTTCCTTCCACTGTTAACCTGCATGCACCTTTAAGAATTACGCTTTACTTGGCCTTTTCGCAGCCATCGTGATCTGAACTGCTGTGTGTCAGGAAAGTCCAACCTTGGACTGTGGAAGTAGAGGATCCACCATCGTTCAGAGCTCCAGTGACAAGTAACCTCCAATAAATGTCCTCCTTCTTATACCTGCAGGCCAGTAGGCCACCCCTAGGGTCTGCTTAGTGTCACAGGGACCCAAGAGAATACAGGGTGTCAGCGTGTCACCTGATGTCACTGGGGGCTGCTGTACATATCCTGCTGTTGCCTGCTCTTCTATCCAGCTCACCCAGCCTCAGCCTCCAAAATCCCTCATATAGCTTGTCTGTGGACAGAGTTGAGCTGCTTACCATGAACAGATGTCCACCCTCTAGTAGCTCACAATTTACCCATTGGTGCTACTCCTGGCTCCTTGTGCAAAACTGTGAGCAAGGAAATCCCAGCTCGCCCTGCTGATCAGTTCAGCACAGCACACCTAACTCTCCGTTGCTCCAGCTGAGTGCGGGTGAGAAGAAGCCACAAGTCTTATCTTAAAACCCCCCTGCAACTGCCCAACCTCCCTTTTCACTCAACACTAATTTTGTGATGCAGACCGTGTGTCATTGGACTTCAAGGCATTCTGGATCAGCCAGCTGGTTTAAATCTTGGAGAACCAAACGAGATGGCCAAGATGGCCACAGTGATGGGATTTTGACCGAGAAGTCAGTTAAATTAAGGTTTACCTGTGGCCACGGAGCCAAATGCAATTGTCTGTAATACTCACCTGTGCATAGATGTGCGCGCCAGAGAAGGTGTCCCTTTCACTTGTGTGTTATTATAAAGTTTTGACAGATGATGCAACTCATTTACTTGCATCCCAAAGTGGCATGTATGGCTTAAATACGTTGTGTAATTATAAACGGTCTACGGTGGAGATTTGTTTAAAGGGAATGCCAATGCAAAAACTGGCTTTCGGTTTTCATTTATGTAGACAAAGGCGTTGAGGGATAATGGCAAACTTTAAATGTTAACTCATGGTATTTCTTTCTCCAGGTGCACTACAATGTTGGCAAAAATTTGGCAGATAAAGGCAACCAAACAGCTGCAATCAAATATTACAGAGAAGCAGTAAGGTAATGATTTACTTCAACGATCATCAGCGTCTGTAAGGACCTTGAATGACTGGCCGATTTTTGCTCTTTTTAAGGAGTTTGAAATTCTCGAACATTTGTTAGTTTTTCATTATCTTAAATATGTGTATTAAGTTAACTGAAATACAGGTGAATTCCCCACGTGCTATATATAGGTATACGTACATATCCCATTGTATAACACATACAGGGCTGTGTGTGTTGATTATTTACACCCTTTCCTCCTTGTCACTTCATAGTTCCTTTTATAACCCCTTGTTCTGTTAGAGTGAAAAAAATGAATTCTTGCAAACGTGTTCTACACTCCTGTGCAAGGAAGAGATGGTTGTCGGGGAGTGGCGAGCAAGAGAGAAATAGTCAGGCAGATATCAAACATGCCATGGTTAAACCACTCTCATAAGTGAACATCTAAATAGTCTGTCTTCAGGTGGTGAAGGCTCGTTTACCCCCCACCCTGTCTCTCCCACTAGTCATGAAGTCTGCTGCTTCCTGGTGGCCGTAGACCCGTTCCTTCACTTTTGCTGGCTGTCTTGAGTCTTTGTAAGTAGCAGTTTCTCTGTAGCAAATCTTTGTTCACTAGCCTCTCATTTTTTTCTTTGTTGTTGTTTGCCATGTTATGGGAAAGGGCAATTGATTACATTTTTTGAACTTTTCACCTCAAAGCACTCTGTATTGTAATTTTGTGTCTCATAAATTCTTTTGGGACAATCTTTGGAAATATAGAACACTTCCCAGTATTTACCACACTTGCTTTCTCCACTGTTTTCATAATAGACCGTATCGTTTCCGCATGGGCACCTGAGCCCCTGTGATGGAGAGTACTAGACTGGCCAAGGCTGCACCCCTTCCATTGCTTTTGTTGGTTCTTCATTTTATGAAGATCTCCTCATCTTGCCTCTTCACATAAAGAGCCACTCCACCTTCAATTCTCTCTTCCTTCTGACTAGTTCAGAATCTGCATGAATCAAGGGTTGCTAGAGACTTTTGCAAATATTTTTGATAACTGGATCGTTTGGTCTCTGACTCCTGCTGATCTGACTTTCTGTTGGATTTTCTTTCATTATCTGCTGGCCACCGGCATTCTGCCCACTAACAGTGGCTCCTGGCTGCAGCTTGCTGTTGTCGTTTCTTCCCATTCACTCCCTGAATTACACAAGCAGAGCTGCAGACACGTCATTCTTTTTGTCGGAGTGATTGTCCTCTGCTGCCTGCTCTATGTGTTAACCATTCGAGCAGAGATCACCTCATTTTCTCTGCTTGCAGGATCCCCTTCAACACAGTTTTCTTCTTTGCTGTAACCATTTCAGCAAACCTCAGGTCCTCTCTGTAGAACACTGGCTTGGCAGTGGGCTTCTAGCTGCTCAAAGTAATGCAGTCCACTTTGACATGGCCAAATTTCTATTGTTTCACTTAAGAAAAAATTAACCCTGGGGTCGAGGGTGTCCATGTTGCAAATTTTGTCTTGCGTGACATCTTGTCATGAGCACTAAATTAGAGGGTGCAAGTTAAGGTTGCATAGCTGCTTTAATTGCGAAATTTCATTAGTATTTAGAGTTTGTATCGTAGACACTGTATCCCAACAAGTCTGTTAATATTTGGTTACGTCATCTGACTGTTTCCAAACTTAACTTTTTCATGGGCTATATGAGTAGGGTCTGATTTTTGACCAGTTGCTGTATTCCCAAATTCACTGCTCTTGGCCTTTGTCCATGCTCAGCATATACTGGGCATGGTCTGCAGCCTCATCCTGCTCCATCGGCAATCCGTGCCTCCTCTACCTGGCGGCCCTCTGGTGCATTCTGGCCCGCTCTCCGCCGGAGGCCCGGGGGCCCGCTCACCCCCATGCTCCTCCCTTCTTCAATACCACTTCAAGCCTCCAGCAGCACTTACCAATCTGTAACCTGGTCCTGATGATGATCCTAAATGTTATGGACCGAAACGTCGTCGAGATTCCAGCGCAACTTGTGACACCCTATACTCGGGTTCACCAAATTTGCCCAATTTTGTAAAACATTTTGTAAATACCTACCTGTGAACCTCAAGTACCTCTTATTATTGTCGTCTTCTCAGTTTGCACCTTCTATCGCTGTTCCACTTGTCACCTGCGCTGTCCACTTTTAGTGTCACGAGCACTTGTGTGCACAAAGTTCGTTGGGTTACTTACATATTCATTGTTAACAGTGCTGATACAACTGTTCCCAATTTGTCATTATTGTTTCAATTTAATGTTTCCTCTTGCCTTTTTTCAATATAATGCCTCTAGCACTTTTTCTTAATCAATGAGTCTCCCTACTTGCCTTATTTTAAATTATATGTGCATGCTTATTTACTAGCCTTTAAAATAATACCTGTTGAGATACTGTTGTCCATACATACATCATCCTGCTTTCAGGCACTGTCTCTCTTCAACCTTCTGCACATGATGTGTCTAAATAAGCAATGTTTTGGAATCTTCACTTTCACCTGTGCCACTGTAAAACCAATACAGAAGTAGGACTCGTTTGAGTGTTTGTAGAAAGAATATCCCCTCTGCATGCAGTGGGTTATTTGCCATAACTCAATAAGACCAAAGTAAGACTTAGTGTTTAGTAATGTAATTGACGATCTACCCAGCAGCCAGACAGACTCTCTAAAGCTGTCAAGTTCTCCATCTGCTGTTGACTGGTGTGAGAAAATCGAAGAACCCATTTTAAGGTGAGGGGCTGCCCTCAAAAACATACAACAATATGCGAGAAATGGTGGGGCTTATCCTCATGTATGTCCTATTTGCTGAGCTGGTTAACATGTGGATAGTAAATACTACATCTTTGCTGTCTGTTGGGTTTTGCCTTTTCAATAAAATCAATAACATTTGGTTTATATGAAAAAAAGATCCTCATCTGAATTTTTGTTAAGACATGTGGCCAGGATTTCCTTTATCTCTGTGAAAAATATATCAGTGACCACATTTGCAGCTTAAGCATTGAACAATAGTTATAATTACTGTATAGGGATCCCGCCACTCTAACACAGCTTGCTACAAGATCCACAAGTATTCTCTCCACCCTTAAAGAGACAGCTGCAATTACCCATATCTGAATTCTTTTGTGTGTACCTTTCTTCGTTTCATATAGGACCTGTGATATTTGACCACTCTGCTTACGCACTTTACATTGCAAGACAACAATACATATTCAACCACTTTCCTACTTCCTACTGTTCCTTATATACTATGTCCTTGTGCCAGTCAATGTGTCTGCTAGGTGTTTTGTCCATGCCAAATATTTCTTTCAACCATAATAACTGCCCTCCAGTGTTGCCATGTCAGCCTTCAGCTACACTTTTGACAGTATGCAAACATGTGCCCAATGCCAATCTCCATAAACAATTTGCACATTCTACAATTATTACCAAATTCCTTGTAGAATCTAGATGGGCCCAATCCCATCCCAGTCTCAACCAGTGGGAGTCCCGGGTTGGGCTGCTAAACTAAACCTGTATGTACCAGTAAATCTTTGCTCTAGTATGACAAATTTGAAAATAGAAAGGATGTGGTGGGCTGGCCTCCACATTGCCATACCTCGATGTTTGGAAAGCTCTTTTCCTGTAAGCCTGTGTTAAGAAGAAATAATTGTTAAGATCACACTAAGATTACTAAAATTAATTGGGGTTTCAATACTAGGTATTAGTGGCCCTGCACAGCTTCCACCTACTTCAGCCATCTGACAATTAGCTAAATTACAGAACAAAGGGGTGTAGTAGGGAGGGAACTTGCCCTTTATAATCTAATACAATTTAAAGCCAAATATGATAAAGATATAGAGATACACAAAAAATACTAGAGTTAATTATAAAGAAATATGTTATTCTTTGTCCACTCTTTTATTTACAAGGTTCACTTGACATATTAATAACTAAGTCAGCTTTCTGCTAGTGCACTAGATTAGTTAAGAGTGATTAGGTTCACAGTAGTCCACTTATTAACAAAAGTAGCAGTTCAATTACAGTTTTTGTTGACACAAATAATTTCTTCACTTCATCATTAACCCTTTAACAGTTGAGTTTGATATTTGGGGCACTTCGCACTTTACAATATACAGAATTAGGGATCAAAGCATAGATACCTGCACCAGTTTTAACGTCCCTATTTATACAAATGAAAAAGGTGCAAAGGGGGCTTGAGACCCAATCCCCTAGGTCCCAATCTGAAGAGGCCAAAGACAATCCACTTGGTCTCCCCAATAGTATACAAAAACAAACAGCCCTGCACACTTATAGAGAATTAATCATGTATAATACACAGACAGTAATATTTGACACAACTGTTTTTCCAAAGAAAGATCGATGTCATCAGATGCTTTTTGGTTTTATCCTTTATTCATTTTTCTTAATCTTTAAATTTTTTTATGCAACCGCCAACGCGTTTCGTCCACAAACGGACTTCTTCAGGGCTACAAAAAGTATAAAAAAAACTATTTACAAAAAGAAGTACAATTTATGTACACCAAAGTCAAAATTACAAAATTTCTAATTTATACAGCTATTTACATAATCTTGGATTTTATTAAGGAATGGGGAAAAACAGTAGACAGAGAAAAGTTTATAGTAAAACCAATTCATGCAGTGGGTTTCGTAAAATTAGCAACAGGAGGAGCAAACATATGCAAAAGTGAAAAAGCGTGTTACATTGTTCACAATCAAACATAGAGTACATTGTATATTATTCCTTCATTTAAATAGCCAAACCAATGCTTTACATTTGTTCATTGCTAAGAGACACATATCTTACAATATATGTTATAGTTCGTTCTTTCTTAAGCCAATGCGTTAAGGTCAGCTGATTTAGAGCAATATTCAGGACAGTAGAGTTGTGTCCACTCAGAGGTTTATCGTGATAATTGTTTATCCTAAGCAACAAAAACAATTATACAGATATAAAGAACGAGCCACAAAAAAAGTATTACTGCAGTGAAGCCTCAGGTTATGCCATTTGCATTTAGCTATATGGTTGTATTGTATATTACTTCATTTAGACACCGTAGTAGATGCTTTTTATCTATACATGAATCATAAACACATACCTTACAAAATTTGTTATAATGCGTATTTTCTTAGACCAATATGTTACGGCCGGTTGATTCAGAACAGTATTCTGGGCAGTAGAGTCATTTCCACTCGGAGGTTTACAGTGATGATCGTCTGTCCTGAACAATAAACACAATCGTATAGATATAAAGAAAAATCCACCACTAATGACTACTAAATCTTGTTTAGAGAATGATCTTGAGCATGTTATTTATATCATCAACAAATGTCAGGAGTATGGTTTCAACTATATAAACCATATTACCACCAGCAAGTGATGTGATCTGAGCTTTATTATGTGGCGTTAAATTCAATGCCTAGTTCCATTTATCGGCCTTACTCTCGTCAAGTTTCCAAACATAAGGTGTGTCAAATACACCCATGTTAAACCATGTTCTTAACATCTCAATGAGCCAGAAAAGGAGCAAAAGGAAAAAAGGGAAGTAAAGAGAAAAGGCAGCTTCTCTATTTGAAAACCTGCTACATCCTGTCTGGAATGAAATATAGGAGATGTAATCTCAAACCTCCTTGGTATCGCCTAGTAATACTATTAAATCGGCCATCTTTAAATGGGTTAAAGAGCCAACAGGTAAAAGAATATGTATACTATAGGTTTGGAGTAAACACGGGCCATCAAATCCTATGTCGTGTAACAGAAAAAAGAAGAATCTAATAGCCTTGTGCTAGTCTAGATGGTGTGGTCTCCGCCCTCCTTAATATTGCCGAGTTAATATTATTTGATCGGCCATCTTGGAGTGGATAAACGAATCCGCGAGTCAATAAATAATCTAAATGTTTAAATAATATAAGGACCATCATATTCTGTACCAGAAAAAGGAACGCGATTACAATATCCTCACATTAGTCATGCAAAAAAGGGGAAAAGGGAAAGCTCGGGATAAGTTTAAAAAAAAATTCTTAAATACTCACAGTGCATGTACGCATCCGACTTCATAAGAACGTCGCCATTCGAAAGTGTTCGCGTTCTGACCGAAAAGCCGTTACCCTTATATACGCCTCACTAATTGATAAATTAGTCAATTAGTCAGATCCTAAAAGAGCTTGTTAAAGCGTGCTAACATAAAGGTCGATGACGAATATAAGCGCCATCTTGGAATTCCATAAGCCTTACTGCGATAATGAGTTTTATTAAAAGAGAGACGTCTATGTCCCATCGTAAACCACTGTGTCAACCCACGTTATTGTTACAATATATCTCAAAAAATGAAATAAATATTGAATTTAAAGTGTGTAGTAAGTTACGAGAAATTTCTTTATATGTCGACTGTATTTGCGAGGAAACACAGCTAGTACCAATATATATTCCACACACCATATTTATCTGTATGCATTACCAGATTTGGCTGGAAATATTATATAAAGAGTTAAATACTCCAAATAAATCCGAATTTTCGGAATGCCGTTAAAATCATGTGATCTACGCTGCTACCACCGTCATCAATAGGCGCCATTTTAGAACGGTCTAAAGAGTATCAAAAAGCATATCTAAACAGATTCCGAGATTAAATAGCTGATAATGCAATATCTAATTGTAAGGTCCATGGCATTCCCATCATACTTCAAAGAATGTCCTCATATACGACTCACCAATTGATAAATTAGTCAATTGGTCAGATCCTAAAAAGGACTTGTTAAAGCGTACTAACATAGTGAAGGTCGATGGCGAATATAAGCGCCATCTTGGAATTCCATAAGCCTTACTGCTAGAATAAGTTTTGTTTTTGTGCACTTCGCACTTTAGCCTTCAGAACCTTTTTCTACACAGGCACCCGGACAAAATGTGCATCATTTGACTGTAGTAGGGCACCGTTTTATGTTGCAGGAATTGCGGAAACATTGTAGTTTACCCAGAGTAGGTCATAGGCAGTGCATTCTGATTCAGACATAAGTCACTCTACCTTAAATCCCTGGGTGTTTAGTTTTAAGAAATGTCTAGCTTTGGTAGATTTTTCTTGATGCAGGACGACCTTGAGTCCAGATACTCCAGTCACATCCTACATGAAGTCTCCATTGACTTTTTCTGAGTGTGGTTTCAAACCTTTCCTCTCGTATAAAGAAAGCACACACATACCTGCTAGAATACTTATAGTAAGGAGAATTGTGAGGATGGTGGATGGTCAATAACCATGTACATCCAAGATACCAAAATTCCATTGAGCCTTCATTATTATGTATTTTGTTTTCTATTGACTGTTGTATCAAACTTGTGAAGGAAAGTAGACCTTCACCCACATAGTGTGGCATGCTTTGACATTGTATCCTTCCATCTAACACCAGGGATCCCCCATATGTTATCTGGCATTTGTATAGCGCACAACTGCCATAATCGTGTAGAGTTTACAGACAGACCGACATGTATGCATGGTTAGAGAGGTGTGTGTTTGTGTAGTTATTTGTTGAGTGAACTGTGTCATTTCAACTTTGATCGTTTGCCTATTAGCTACATGAGGTCCATATGAAAACAATCCTAGGCTAAGCCTTGACTATATCCCTTCATGTGTCTGTTTCACTGACTAATGCTGTGTAGGTGACCCTTTGCTAACTCCTTTCCATGGCAACCTGCTTCCGCTCGGGGGACATATCTTTCTTGTGCCTTTAGTGCACTCAGTTGCCTAAATCCAACTCCTTCCAATGTGTGGTGATAAATTAAGGGGTGTCTGGATACGTCCTGTGCCCCATTCTTCATTTTGAGGAATGTGAGCATATCTACGTTTGGAAAGTGGGGTAAAATGCTGAGGCAGACCTCCCTGGGTTCTCCAAAATGCATTTCCAGAACGACTAAGCTTTGACTATCTCTTCATCGCTACTGCTGTGCAGGTGGCCCTTTACTAATGCCTCCTTTAGGCAGTCTGCATAGGTTCAGGATGACCTGTCTTTCTTGCACCTTTGCACACACACTGCACTAAATCTAAATCCTTTGAATGTGTTGTAATACGTTGGGGGGTTTCAAAGTATGTTTGAAAAGTGGGAAACATGCTGAGGCAACCTCCTAAGTTACCTAAAAAGCACTTCCAGAAAGTCTAAGAACCTTAGGGTTTTTCTCACAAGGTACTCTGTCAAAACGTGACAGATGTTCCATCCACTGTTAGGTGCAGTGCATTGACTGTAATGCACTTGTAATACAACCTACATAACATCAGCCATGTTTTGAAGGAGGAAGAAGGTGGCAAGCAAACACAAGTAAGACCAGTGTGTATCTATTTATCGGAGTCAGTAAAGACACTGTACCTCAAATCTAATCTATAAAAAAATAAACAGTTTTGGATTAGGGTGGTATTTGTGTGAGAGCTATTTTCCTAACTGGATAGAAGAATTTGAAAGACTACATAGCAAACCAGGTAATGGGCCATCGAATGTATGTATCAATGAATGGCCATTTAAAGTCACACAATTAATTTGTTTGCCCCCATTCGGTCAGTTTTCTAGTACTTCACTTTTTTTGTGGAATAAGGTGACGCAAGATGGAAAACACTGGCCTGGATGTGATGTGTTGATTCTTTTTCTCTGTTGCACAGTGCAATCCACAAAGTGCTGATCCTGCTGCTTTGCAATATTCTTCACAACAGATAAATGAGTCTTCAACTTCTAAAACATAACGACCAACTCAAAATCAAGGAAGGACATCAGTCTTCCTGTTTTAGTCTGGCAATAGACAACATATGCATTGTACAAAGCCAAATGGATCAGATGGATGCCCAACTTCTTGTAACATGTGCAATGATTTTTACAAGTTGCTTTTTGGTGTAATAACTTGTCAGTTTTCTCGATTCCACCCATGTACTTGTTATAATAAAGCATACAGCTGGGCGTGTGCACTTGTGCCAACTGATCCCACACAATGACCACAGAAGTGCTGTCATCATGAATTATTCTGAGCATATGAATTTTCCACCTGTCTAAGAACATTTTACAGTCAGCAGTTTGTTGAGATGCAATATATAGGTTGCTGACAGGCTGGGCTCCTGTATAGAAATTGTCCACATAAATAGTATAACTTTTATGAAAGAGTGATTGAACAAGTAGTCTTTTCACTCATTTCTAATGTGAAAGGGAAACCTGTAAGATTTATATTGGACTCATTCCCAACAATCTCTGGCTGTATGCATAACAACTGGAGCATCTCACACAATATAAGCAGATCCATGCAGTATAAGCTCTACTTGGTATGTACTGCCTTGTCAGCTGCCACCGTTTGAACAGGATCATAGACTCATTGACTGCTTCTTTCTTCCCTGTAGTAGAAACCTCTTGTAACGTATCAAACAACTGTTCAAGAAAAAGCTGATTTTTGTATAACCTGTGATTGACTGGATGGTCCTGGGGCAATGCTGCAGAGTTGCACTTGAAATACAGCACACTGTAAAGAATCAAAAAACAAACTCTGCCCATGTTAGATGGGAACATGGGTGTTGTCCTAAATGCACAAGAAGACCAGTATGATGTACTATTGGTTTGTGCAATATTCCCGTAAACAGTGTCAGGTCCCCCAATTTTTTTATAGTCCTTGCCCCCCTCCCCCAAAGTAAAGTGCAAGTTTATAGGTGTGCCATACTATGATGTGCCAAAGTGCCTCCATGCTCCCTCGGAAACTATTAGGCAGTTAAATCTGATTGCAGGATAACCCTTCATCCACAAAAAGAAGGAAGTAGTCAATGGACCAAAATTGCAGTATTGGTTTTACATCCAGCATCTCTGGTGAAAGTAGGAATTTGCGTCTGAAATCCTTTATGGGGCTGCTGAGTAAGTACCTTTTCATTGCTCTGTAGGAACCTTCCTGCACTCTGGACTGGACTACAGTGCCACTGTCCATGCTGAACAAATTGGCCTGCTAAGAGACATCACAACTGCCATGTTGTGCTGCAGGACCATGTTCTTCGGAATCACTGAAAGATGAGTCATCATTGAATGGAATTCCACCAACTGAAATATCACTTTCCGATCTGATCCATGATCCTCTCACACGGATGCAGTCTCATTATTGGAACCGGCCTAGAGCTCTCCTTCATTATTGGAGTTAAGGCCCGGCCAGCAGTCATCCCCCAATGAGATATTGCCTCTATTTTCTATCTAAAGCTTTTTTCCTCAAATTCTGTGTATTAGATGGAATCCAGAGATACTCCTAGAAATTTTAATACACTGAGAATGTTGTGTGTGGTATGAGTAGAAAGTGAGAATGCAACACAATGCTGTGCAAGTAAGGATGTACTGCAAAAGTGTTAGAGACAGCAACAATAACTCCGAGCAGTAAAATAGTGCAAGTTCATATCTTTGCAGAACCCAAATACAACAACGATCTGAACCAAAATCAACCTAAAAAAGAAAATTAAGAAAAAGAATACTTCAGCTCGCAACACACACTCAAACGGAAATGCAATTTAAATTACAGTGGTCCATTTTCCCTTCCTTTGTTGAGCTGTGAGGAGAACAGTCTGTCTTTAGAAGGGAAGTCTCTGGTGGAATTGACGCTGCTACAGATGCATATACATCTGTTGGAGCTGCGGCAGCTGCCGAAGGCCATGCCGGAGGTCATGCGGAGCTAGAGGAACACCAAAGCGAACTACTGGAGTGTAGATATGTAGATTAGGCAACCAGCAGTTACGGCTGACTTTAGGTTGCGGTTCCCTTGGCTCACTTGTCTCAGCACCGCTTTTCCACACTGGGCCATTCCCGCCTATTCGGTCTGTCACCCACCTCTCTTCACTCGACCGCCCGCCTTGCCTCACACTCTACCAGGACATCAGGCCTCCAGGGAGTGGAGCGTGCAGCGGGCCCCTGCTGTTGCGGAGGGGGGGACCCGCTCCACCCAGTTTTGGCCAAAACATTCAGCAGTCTTTCCTCAGCACCCTCTCATCATGCTTGACATGAGGATAGAAGACAGTCTTAGCCAGAGTGTGGTGAGTGGGGCCTGGCGGGTAGGGAGCAGGTGGATGCAGGTAGAGCCTCGGACCCTGTGAGGGCTAGTAGTCTGGGAATATCTGGTGTAAACTGCACCCAGGACCTTTCCTAGACAGGCGGTGAATCGGGGTATGAGTATCCTAGTGTGGTTACCATTAGGGTTACCATGGCTAGAGGGGTTAAAGTGATGTGCAGCGGAAGTGTGCCCAACTGGCTGTAGTGCAGTTTGCTGCTCCGCCTTTTTCTGCCGGTTGCTGCCTCTCTTTGCCCGCCTCCAGTCTGACTCTGCAGTGCCCTCCCCGAAGCCTGGACTTTTGGAAGGGACCAGGTCAATGGAGAGTTTGTAGTCCAGGACTGTATTAAATAGGGAACATTGAGGTGTGAGTATCAAGAAACTTTTACTACCACTAGTGCCTGGTAGTGGAAACAAAGGAGCAACTTATAGCCAACCTACAGGCACTCTCCAGTGCTCAGGAATATCGAAATTAGCCAGAAGGGGTCTACATCTGGGGCATTGCATTGAGGTGAAAACGACAAAAAAATTGCAGTCATAAGCAACTATGGTTAATTGCAAATTGCAGCAAGTAGCAGCACAAGGCCTCATGTCAACTACTGCTTAGGCAAATCTCCGCTGGATTAATCTTACGCTTTACTGTCTGCTCCATTGACAGTCTTATTGCTACCTTTATTGTTACTCTTGCTATTCTCACCACTGATACCTTCACTTTGAGAACCTTGTCATAGTCCCCACAGGCAGACGCTTACCTGAGCTTGAATACACATTGCGGGAGACAAGGAAGGTATCCTAAAAGGAAAAAGCCATCATCTGATTAGGTGCAGATAAGGCACAGATACATTTGAGAAAGAGGGAGATCAGGGAGAATAAGGCCCCAAATCTCCTCAACAATGAAGAAAAGGAAAATGACCTGTCAAGATGCAAGTGGTACAAACAGAAAGAAGTCCCACGTGGATTAGGTTCTTCTAGCTTCTCCCCTGCATTAAAGCCCGGATGCACCACAATTGGCCATAACATCAGGTTATCAACCAAAGATATACACTAAATTATCTTTCATAATGGATACAAGATCAGTACTCTACTCAAGCAATGATGGGTAAATGGACTTCCGTCTCCATTACAGTCAGGGATTGTGGACCAACCAATGTGGCTTGTGAAAGACTCTGGAAAGAGAGGAAAAACAACAGACCCTCTAGAATAGAACGGTTGAGCAGCGGGGCTCAAATAGGATCAATTTTGCCCGTAAGATAAGTGTATAAGGAGAACCACAAGGACAGCAGTGTGTCAGAGGCCAAGACAGAACCCAAGGAGAAGGTTGCTTGCAAGGAGATGTTGTTACTAAGGACAAGCAGCAACAGTTCATTCAAGAAATTACAAATAGATTAATTTGTGGGAATTCCTCTTAAAATGGACCTCCCTCCAACGAACAAGGAAGCCACAATGACCACTTCAGCTGAAGTGATCTCACCCATGATAATGACAAGTAGTCAATCCTTTTTAGTCAATACTCTGCCTTTGGCTTCCTCTGTGCTGAACAAGTCAAAAATGCAAAACACCAGACAAATGCAGTCAGAGGCTTCTCCCTTGGGATCAATGCCTGCAGCATTGCCAGCCTACACTCCAATCATCAGCAAATTATTCCTCAATCCCCACGTAAAGCTCAAACCGATATGCAGGTAACCCAAATAAGTTGTACCTGTGTCCCAATTATGGAGAAAATATCAGCTTTGCCATTTATGATGGGAGAACTTTTGACGGACATAAAGATAGCAGCTAAAACATCACTAGCAGACTCTCAGGTGGCCCTGCCTTGAAGAGCAGAGCAGCTAACTCAACATTTGATCAAGTGGAGCAGGAGGCTCAGGGGAGCAGACGTGCATGAAAAACGACCATCTCCAAGGTGAGAATTCTCTTATCTATGTGAGAGCAAGCACAGAGCAAGCACCCCCAGGGCAGTTGGCCTCCCCCACTTGGGGGCAGACATCGCCAAGAAAATCCCCCCAAATTCTGGGGTACAAAGCCCACCCAACTGCCCCTTAAGATCCAAAAGCAACAACGAAAACAGAGGAGTAAGTGCAGAACAAGGAAGACACATATAACAGCAGCCTACTTCTGAACAGGCTCCACAACTCAAACATTAAAAAATGCGGCATTGCAAGCCACTAATGATTCAGAAACAGACACCCAAACTGAAGCCAAACAACCCACCCTGGATCCAAACGGTGCTTCTACTGAAGATGGGGTAGCACTTGGGGAAGAGGAAAAGTCTCAGGAATTAGCTATTTCCGCAACCAGAGGCAGGTATTGCCCACAGGATGAGGTGGCCACTTCCCAAGAGAATCCAAACCTAACCACTGAAAATGGGACCCCCAAGGTTGATACATAAAAAAACATCATCAACCACAAGGGACTAAAGACCAATGATCGATCAATGAATCAGCAAAAATGAAAGAAGATCAGGAGATGCAATTATTTCAAGCTATACAACCAGTCTCCCTGGAGATGTCAGCTCCAGCAGTCCCAGTGTCAGGCCCTACTTCTCCATCGAACAAATTGTCTCATTAATCATGCCAGAAACCGGGTAAAACATACAACAGCTACAGAAGCAGAAGGAAGAAAGCACCACCTTTTTTCTGCCCGAATACAAGTTGAAGGTTTGAGGTGACACTCTAAACAGGGGAAACATCTTACCGTTATTAACAGCCATTAGCAGAATAAAGGATCTAAAATCTTCTGTTTTGACATCCATAGAATTTGTAGAATACACCAAACCAATAGGCAACGAAGCTACAAAAGCAACATGGCCATTGTCCAGGATAGCTAGAATAATTCTGGACGGATAAGAACAACTAAGACCATGGGGAATAAAGTTACAGCCTTACTTTAATCCGGGGTATCCTGAACCATTGCTAGCTAGGATTAATGATTATCAAGGATCCCCCTGTGCGAATTCCAAGACAAGCACCTACTCCGTATTAAAAGGGGCTCGGAGTGCATCCCCTAAGCACACAAATAAATCGGGCTCTCTGCAGGCTTCTCCTCATGAGGCAGGAACTTTAACATCTCGAGATTGGGGCTGGCTAGCAAGTACAATAACTGGTTGGAACACCAACCCATGACAGAGCAACATCTCTACACCAACTGGAACAAATATTACGCTTATGCTCTTGGACCATAAACGGCTTGGGCAGCAAAACATCGAACCCTCAGCTGCTGCTTTATCTTTAATCATTTGACATTATCCTTATACAGGAGACCTGGATGGATCAGCCATTTCGTTTACAAGGGTTTAGATTGCACCATCTTCCAGCCACCAAGTGTGACAAATACGGTCATCATAAAGGAGGCCTTGCAATACTTGCCTCAGTAGCAAGCATTAATGCTGTCAAATAGTTGGTCTCGAAGCTGTCCTTGACAAATGCAATAAAGGCAGTTAGAGGGAGAGTTAAGAACAATAACAATGATCTGCAGCTGGTGATAATGAATGTGTATCTACACCCACGAGATAAGACCGAGGGATTTAACATCCAACCTTATAACTGGTGATTTTAATTAGCATATGCTAGGAACAACAGAGAACGATAACATTTTAGCAGATCAGTCAATTACACGGCATATCCCTTAACAGGTACGGAGTAAATGGGGAAAACAGTAAATTTGTGCCCAAACTCGACTTTGGGGTGTGGGCACTTAGAAATGGATAACCTACAATGTTTTGGCATATTGGGAACCCCCGGGGTCTCCCCTAGGTGTCCCAGGGATGGGGGTCAGATATTTATAAGGTACACCCTTATAAAATGAGTTTTATATTACCCGGGTTAAGTGAAATTTCACTCCCCACATTGTGGTAAAGTGCTGCTCAAATTCAACTTTGATGCTAGGAGCACTGTGGAGGGAGTATCTGCAATATTTCTACACATTCAGAACCCCTGAGGTCACCCCTAGTTGCACATGGGGTGGGGGTCCTGTAGAAATCAGGGAAGTACTTATAAAATATGTTTTTGTAAGCCCTTGTGCTGGAAAAATGGCCCATATCATTTCCCCATTGCAAATCCCAGGGCCCATAGGTTAACATGACAAGAGGTTAGTAACTAATAACTCCTGATAGGAACACAGGCTAGAAATACCATTTAAAGACTTCCCAGAATGGTATTAATACATCCAACAATGTTATATTGTTGAACTTCCCCTAAAGTGTACATACAAGAAGTTATAAGACTTTCTTGTTTGCAAGTCCAAATTCAGCCTTCCAGTGGTCTGTCCTGATTGGTCAGAGTTAAGTGGATTAGCCAGGCTGCCTTGAAGAGGTGATCAAGAGCCCCTGGGGTTAGAGGGATGGCCACAGTGTCAGTTTCCACTCCACACTTTTGACCCCAACCAGACCTAGGATTAGGGAAGGTATGTACAGATGGTAGGGGGAGAGTCTATGAAAATAAGCCATCCCTTGGGTGTTTAGCCAGCTCTTGACTCTCTGCTGGAAAATCAGCCATTCTGAATTTGGAAGAATTGGTGCACTCTGGGACAAAATAATGCCACACTCTACAGGATGTGGTCATATTTTTGGGGAGTTGGTCTGCTCCCATTGGTCAGCAATAACCTCCTGCTTGACCCAGAGAACTGGGAATAAGTATCTGAGAGGGGCAGAGCCTCTCAGATCTGCTGCTTGAAACTTACTGAAGCAAGAAGTGCCCTGTTGAGAAGTTTTGCTGTGCAAAGATTTCTATGGCCTGACCTCTGAAGACTGCACCATTTGAAACTACAGCCCTGGATTATCTTGCTGACAAAGAACTAAAGAGTGGACTCCCTGAAAGCTACAAGTTAAAAGAACTCATCTGGGACATCACCAACTAAATCTACACCTTGGAGAACCACCAGTGGATTTGTAAGGGTTTTGTACCAGTGGATTTTGGGAACTGAAGTCCTCAACTTTCAAGGACCATCTTGGAGCTTCCAGACCCTTGGAGTGAGTTTAAGACACTTTGGGACCCCTTGAGGAACTTCAGGAAGAAGTTCAAGAAGTTTGGAGAACTTTGGAGCAACTTGGGAAAAAAGCTCCATAGAGGGGCCGACTCAACCTGGCCAGCCAGGCTGCCTGCCTTCAACCGCGAGCCGGCCAAGCCATCCAGGTTCGTCCCACTAAAAGCTCCATCGGTCCAACTTCCAGAGTTTGACTGGGACTAGACGAAATCTGAAGCCGGCGAACCCTCACCGGATCCGGCTACATGAAGAGCATTGAGAGACCCCGCGAGAAAAAGCTCCAGAAAAGCTTCTAAGTCCGCTCGTAGAAAAGGTGACCGGGAGCAACCGCGAACGCCAAGCCGCCTGCCTTCCATCGCGGTTGCCCCGCTGAAGCGCTAAAGAAAAAGTTTCTAAGTCCGCTCCAGGTAAGTTGACCGGGAGCTCATCAAAAGGCAATCTGGCGAACCCTCACCGGATCCGGACTGGCTGGGAGCTTCGATGGACCTCTGGGAGAAAAGCTCCAGAAAAGTTTCCAAGTGTGAAGGTAGAAACTGAGACGGGACATGCCGCGAGCTGTAGCCGCCCAGGGCTCCATCGCAGTCGGCCTGCAACTCTGACTTTGACCCGGTCTATCGCAAGCAGGTATCCCAATATGGTGCTATAATCTTCTAAGTGCTATATTTTGCTAAATCTTTGAAAATTCATATCTGCGGTTCCCTACATTGGATTTTTGTCATTTTGGTGTCATTTTAAAGATACTAAATATTTCCTATTTTTATAAATTGGTGTTGGATTTTTATTATGTGTTGTAGCTTAATTATTTACTGAAATGGTGTTTTTAAATGCTTTACATACCTGTCTGTAAGTTAAGCCTGTCTGCTCGCAGCTACGTTACCAAGGGTTGAGCATAGGAATAATTTTCTAAGACCTATGCTGAGTCCTATCATGTGTTAGTGGCCTTATTGCCAGTGGCAGACCTACATTTGCCCCTACCAATAACCCATTTTCCAACACTAATAAAACCGTTAAACGAGTCTCCCTGATAGAAGACAAAGCATCACTGTCTGGCAGGGCGCATGGTTGGAATACCCTGGACAGCTACATCACGTCTGCACCTCAGCACTACTTAGGCACTGGGTTCACTAAAGCTGCATAGGAGAAATACGTGCGTTATCGACTCAGCATTCTCCCGACTTTGTTCCACCTCCCACCTTGGAACAGTATGGTGCCAACGACATGCTGCCGCCTTTGCGGCGAGGAGAGAGGAGACATAAATCATCTGCTGTGTATATGCAAAGTTGTCAAGAGCGATAGCAGCGCTCTATTACATCCCCTTTTAATCTTAAGGGAATCTGCAGCTGAAGGCAGGTGGTCATGACATGCTTTGATGGAGCTGACGTTCGGCTAAACTGCCGCCTAGGAAGATTCTTGGGTGCAGTCGAAACAGTGGCATAGCTAGCCCAATGACCCCCCGTGGTGGCTCCTGCGTTTGTCGCCCCGCGGCGGCCGCATTAAAAAGCAGGGGTGGTTGCTGGTGAAGTTCGGCACCGGTTGCCGCACTGCGACAGCCGCAATTTAAAGTGGGGGGGAGGACAATTAAAGAAATGGAAGCCAGGCTTTTAAGCACAGTTTCCAACAAAGCATAAATGCCTGATCATTTTTTATAAAAATGTGAACATTGTTGCAACAGTTTCAATTAATCATGCTAATAAAGAATTACTTACTGTCTTTGTTGAGCTGCATAGGGGCGTCCTAGACTTCATGACACCCGGTAAGCGAATATGTTAATTAATTAATTCCATGCTGGTGCTGGTCGCAGCTTCCTTTGGGAAAATGGAGGCACAGTTCCCCAGAAGGGAAAAATATTCTTCCGTGGGAGGTGGAGCCCTGTACCCGACCACTATCAAGACTTCCCAAGGCTGCTCCAGTTTAGGAAAGAGTTGAAGATGAGCCTTTTTAAAACACATTACATCATGATGCAATAATAATCCACAACCACCTACCTTGTGTTTGAAAGACTTTATTAAGTTCATTGTATACTGCATACCAACAATACAATAAGATCATCAAAGATAGTCACCTTGAAGGTGACTTGTTGACCGTTTCCCTGCCCTTGACCCTGCATTCCACTATGCTGCCTTTGACTGTATTCGAGCTGAACAATACACATACTATATATATATAAATACAGTGTTTAAACAGCAGAAGTGCAATATGCAGCACTATATAAAAAGGTTATAAGGATGTGGCTTAACGGCTAAAGCGGCTGACTTTGAAGCTGGGGAACCAGGTTCGAGTGTGGGGGGAGGTTCAAACATCTTGTGATTCTTGGCAAATCACTTAATCTCCCCGTGCCTAAAAATTAATGTGACCATCTTTAAGGCAACTGGTGCTCATCTAAAGTGCTCTGATACCTTTGGGTCGAGTTCGCCCTATATAAAAATGCAAAAAAATAAAATCAATAAAAAGAAAAATTAATTCTCGACACATCCTACATTTTACACCTGCTCCACTGAACCTGTTTGCACTACTGTGGGCAAATCACAATGCCAGACCATGTCTGACTCTATACACTTTGCCATAAGGTTGATCAATAAATCCAAACTCTTCCTTTCATAGGTAAATACCACATTACACCTCTCCAGAGAGACATCACTCTCTAACCAGTCCATGCCCCTTCTAGACTGACTACTTACCCATTGATGGGAAATACTGGAGCTCAGCTGAAGTGCTTTCTAGGAGTGGTGGACGGCTGTGCTCTGTTACATTGCATTTGCCACAGTGCTGCTCAGTGCTGGACTCTTTGGCCCTCCTGACGTTCCACAGGTAGGCAGGCAGTGGACTCGGGGGGGCAGCTCAGTCAGTGCTGCTGCAGTCAACAGTGAGATGAATCTGTTAAGCTTGTCAGCCATATCTTTAAAGACTACGCAAACAAATGATGGACGGAATGCTGAATAAATCATACATTCACCCCCAGTCAAGAGATCTGGGTTAAATCCATTGTTCTTTTGCTCACCATGCCTCCCCAGTTTAGACCCAGCCATATGCAAGTCAGTCTTGACCCTGTGCCTCATGGGAACCGTCCAGACCGAACTGCCAAGCCAGGTCCTCCCTGGACCGGAAACAAGCATCCTGGGACCAGTTTCTGGGTATTACCCTTCATCAGCCAGGCTAGCTTGATTCCAGTGGCACAGTGAGCAAGAGATCCATGTCTGGGCATATCCATCCCACTTAGGATGAAAAGTGCTATGCAAACAGATGATGGACGGAATGCTGAATAAATCATACATTCACCCCTACTCAAGAGATCTGGGTTAAATCCATCGTTCTTTTGCTCTCCATGCCACCCCAGTTAAGACACAGCCATATGCAAATCAGTCTTTACTCTGTGCCTCATGGGAACAGTCCAGACGGAACTGCCAAGCCTGGTCTTCCCTGGACGGAAACAAGCATCCTGGGACCGGTGTCTGGGTATTACCCTTCATCAGCTAGGCTAGCTTGATGCCAGTGGCACAGTGAGCAAGGAACCCACGTCTGGGCATACCCATCCCACTTAGGGTGAAAAGTGCTATGCAAACAAATGATGGACGGAATGCTGAATACATCATACATTCACCCCCAGTCAAGAGATCTGGGTTAAATCTATTGTTCTTTTGCTCACCATGCCACCCCAGTTTAGACCCAACCATATGCAAATCAGTCTTGACCCTGTGCCTCATGGGAACAGTCCAGAGCAAACTACCAAGCCAGGTCTTTCCTGGACCAGAAACAAGCATCCTGGGACCGGTTTCTGGGTATTACCCTTCATCAGCCAGGCTAGCTTGATTCCAGTGAGCTGAAAGCCCAATGGGCGCGGGGTCAAGACTGATTTGCATATGGCTGGTTCCAAACTGGAATGGCATGGTGAACAAAAACAAAACGATGGATTTAGGCCCAGATCTCTGTACTGGGGTGAATGTATTACATTGTCTTGCATTCTGTCCATCAATTGTTCTGTTTGCATTTGTCACCCCGAGTGGGACGGGTATGCCCAGACGTGGGTACCGTGCTCTCCATGCCATTGGAGTCAAGCAATCCTGGCTGATGAGGGCTCAAAGCCCGAAACCGGTCCTAGGATGCTTGTTTCCAGTCCAGGGAGGACCTGGCCTGGCAGTTCGGGCTAGACTGTTCCCATTGGGCTCAGGGTCAAGAGTGATTTGCTTAAGGCTGGGTCCAAACTGGAATGGCATGGTGAGCAAAAAAATGATGGGTTGAGGCCCAGATCTCTGTACTGGGGTGAATGTATGACATTGTCTTGCATTCTGTCCATCAATTGTTCTTTTTGCATTTGTCAGCCTGAGTAGGATGGGTATGCCCAGACGTGGGTCCCGTGCTCTCCATGCCACTGGAGTCAAGTTATCCTGGCTGATGAGGGCTAAAAGTCAGAAACTGGTCCTAGGATGCTTGTTTTCAGTCCAGGGAGGACCTGGCCTGGCAGTTCGGGCTAGACTGTACCCATTGGGCGCAGGGTCAAGACTGATTTGCATATGGTTGGGTCCAAACTGGAATGGCATAGTGAGCAAAAAAACGATGGATTTAGGCCCAGATCTCTGTACTTGGGTGAATGTATGACATTGTCTTGCATTCTGGCCATCAATTGTTCTTTTTGCATATGCCTTTTAAATACAGCAGCAGTACAGCGTTCATCACCAGACACAAGCCTGTGCCCTGTTGCCCTCCAAACACACGTGGAGGGCAGATAAGTTGTTTATAATCATGTGCCCTGTCCGGATGAAAGAGAAGTCTGGCTGGGAGGCAGGGCTGCTAATGCAGGGGGTTTGCAGTAGCCAAATTCACAGAAGAACTTGAGGAGGACTTGTCTCTTCTGCCTCTGATTTAAATAATCAATTTCTACTATTTTTCTGTCGCCAGTACTTCCTGCATCAGCATTTAGGTAACGTCACCTTTCCCTTAATGGGCTGGCCATATGCCCAACACCATTCTTGACCCATATTAACCCTTTCCGTGCTCATGACGGAACCACTCCGTCATGAGCCACGGGTGCGCTGTGCTCATGACGGAGTGGTTCCGTCATGCTGCGGCCGTTGGCGGCCGCTCTGCCCACGCGGCGCTAATTCCCCGCCTGTGCGGGCGATTAGCGCAGTGTGCGGAGACGTGACGGAACCACTCCGTCATGAGCACAGCTCACTCGTGACGGAGTGGTTCCGTCACGAGCACAGCGGCACCGCAACTGCCCCCAAACCCCCCCAGCGCCGCGGCGGAATTCCTGCCGCGGCGAAGGGGTTAAGAGTGACGGAGGCCAAACAACACCTCTTTTGTGCACTCCACACTGAAAGGCCTTACCAACTGATTGTTTTTACTGATTTCTGAAATGCTTTGTATTTCGTGCTGCTCCTGTCTTGCATGCCAGCCTCCTCCTCAGAGGAGCACTTGGGGTTGTGTGTCTACCAGAGGCGGCGCTATTGTGGCAGCGGTGGACGTAGCAGGGAAAACAAAGTTGCTCGCCGCGCCTCATGTTTTTGTTCGAACCTAGGCAGCACGCATGCGCTGTAGCAAGACCTGCTGTAATCCCACCTGCGGCTTGCCATATGTTAACTCCTGCGTTGCTCTTCTTTTCTGACTCCTTATTGATTAGTGCTCCCAATACACAATTTCCGGTGTTTGCCAAGGAGCACCGACCAACTACAGTTTACTTACACTGTAGCTGGTTATGTGTTCCTTTAGGGACTACTTGCTTTATTTCCTGCTAGTGATTTACCACGGCGCCTGCTTCATGGTATGCTGCCCGCATAACGTTTTTGTACAGGGACACGGTGCTGCATGTTATAGCAGGGCACACACTTTACTTTTACTTTTTTAACACCATGGCGGCCGCTTTATGGGACACCATGTGCATTACATTTTTATAGATGGGCACCGCACTACATGTCTCTGCACAGCACCCGCATTTATGTTTGCAACACGGGCGCCATGCTTTATGTTTCAGCACGGTGCTAGCTTTTATGGGTGTTATCGTAATACTGTGAAGAACAGGCGCTATTGTTTCCCTAACAAAATAGTACTCTTTTTATTGACCTCCTGAGGTTGGGAGCATGAGCCAGGACTGCAGAGATTGAATTCTGTCTCTTCTTAGGGGGACGTTTTTGTTCATATTGCTCTACAAAGTGCTTGGATAATGGTGCTCAAGTCATCATAGCACAAAACTCCTATATAATGTGCTTTCAATATCTTCAGTCATACCATGTGGGCTTACATCGTCCTCCATACTCACCCCTACACCGAGTTGCAGGCCATTCCTGTCCTCAGTGGTGCAGGGTGCTCATGGTGCACAAGGGGAATGCCACATGTGTACACATTGGTTCAAGGCACTCGAGTAAATGGAAGTAGAGGGATCTTTACTGGGCAATCATTTTACACAACGAAAAGGGCACACACAAACCCAGAGATACATGCAATAGATTGTTTATGGAGGTACAGAGTAGTCATCACAAGCAGAGGCACACAACCCCAACATAGCACTGTGCTACTTTAGGTTCTCACTGTACAAAGGACAGGGCACTCGCTGTCAACAGAGCTGCACGACATTCGTGGTACACTTAGGTGTTAGCACTCATTGTTCTTTGAGGCAGAGTCTATCTCATGGTTAGACAGGAAGTGGTACAGAAGAACAGCCACTTCCTGTACACATGCAGTGACATGAATTTACTCAAATTCTGTACACTGACGCACAGACATTCTCCGTACAGACACGAAGGGACCCGCTGTACACCGAGTTATGAAAAGAGTGCCCGGAGACTCTGGCACTCAGTACACAGAGGCACGGGCACTCATTGTATACATAGGTCACCAGATCCCACTGTAAATAAATACACGACCATTTACTTTACACAACGACACAGGCACTCTCAGTAGAGAGAGACACAAAGACTATCAGTACTCACAGTACACAGAGGCACAGGCACTCTCTACACACAGGGCAGGCGTTCACTGTACACGGAGGTGTAGGTTGTTCCCAAAGCAAATATACACCGCCTCTCACTGTACATTAAGATACAGTCACTCACTGCACGCACATATAGGCACAGAAATAAAAGCCACAGGCACACACACAGGCACAGTCCCCTTGGTGTTCACAGAAATAACTGCAGGCACAAACTGGGGCCATGCACTCACTGTGCACAGAGGTACTGAAACTCGTAGAAAGCGGCTCCTACAGTGCACATAGATACGGACTCTCGGAACACATGTTCTCAGGGGCCAATCCCAGAGGTACAGTATTTCACAGTACACAGAGGCACAAGCGGCACTCACTGTGCACAGTGGTCCAGAACACTCGTACACAGAGCCTCTCTCTGTACACGGGAAACAGAATTCCACTGTACACTGGTGCGCACCCTATAGACAGCCAAAGTACCACCAGTTTACAAGAGATACAAGCATATGCAGTATGCAAACGTCCTCCCTTGGCCTTTTCATACGGACAGTTTTTTCCCACTGTAGCCAGATATGTACGTACACATCCTTCTTGTAGTCTGATGCGGCAGCTAGCAGGAGGTGTGCTGTGTTTTGTTACTCTAGGATGTCTTGATGCTTCTCGACTCACTGATCTCAGGCTTACCACTCCAACCATGCTCAGTTGTTAATCCACTCTATTGTGTTGGCTTTTGACCCGTGTCTCTGTCCCTTTCTCTCCATCGCTCTCTCGATTTCTCTCGCTTTCTCTCTTCCTCATGGTCGTCATTTTTCAAGTCGATGATTTTCAAACCGTTATTTTTTGTTAACGTGTTCTTATTATCAAAAACACAAAACCATTATTCTAAGCCCGGAAGTAGGTCGCCTTCAGTATGAGAACATTCTGACGTGATGCCAGGAACGCTGGGGTGAAGCTATCATTGGTGCAGCAGGTGCAGTGGCACCGAAGCTCTGAGAAGTTATGTGTTATATTTTGCTGTCACTGTTTGTATAGATGTATAAATCAGTCGTGGCAGTCAATCTTAAAGAGCTAATTCAGAAATACATGAATTATTAATTCTATTTTCACCACAATCGGTGTACACCAGAGCTCTCAATAGTACACCCACTACACTCCAAACCAAAACACATAGGCAAAAGACATTGTCATTTACAACGCCAGTAGCCCCAACTCTAAAAAATGCTAGACCTATTGCATTGCAACTGCTTGTTTCTAAGTGGGGCGATAAAACAGCGCTTGGACACACTCGGGTGGGGCGTGCTAGAAACAGGCAAGGCACCAACCCCCAGGTCCACGTGAGGCTCTGCAGGGTCCACCTAGGGATAATGGATTGTTTGTTTATTAATGGCCACGTGGGACACAGAAGCTGTCTGACTTGGCTGGTTTAAACCCCCAGCCCGCTGAACAGAGTTTATTGAAAGAGGTCTATGTTGGATTGTTAAAAATAAGAGGCCACAGTGTATTCTACATAGCTGGCTCGCGTAGCAGACAACGCACTCAGTGCCAGCGCACTTGATAATAAAATGTAGCTCCTCGTTAGTGCGCCTAATGGAGTGGTCAGGGTGGCAATGCGTGACTAATGCATTTTAGTGTTGTGATGCGCACACCACGCTTAAAATGCGTTAGTCTAACCCCTGATGCCTGATGCTTGGCAGGCCTGTGAGAGGGCCCATCTAGCTCCCTGCAGTGAGCCATCCCATCTTCTCACTGTGCTCTTCCTAACAGTTCCTTAAGCCACCTTCCCTACGCTCTTAGTTGCCTCTTGGGAGGTGCTGGAGGTTGATTTTTGCAGCACCCACACTGACACATGTCAATCCAAAAAAGATGGCCTGAGGGTTACAGCATGGTCTGTGCCTTGCACCATTCTGTACACATCCCAGACTGCTGCTCCCGTGAATCAAGCACTAAGAGTTATAACAAATGGCTGCGCTCGTTAAGCCCCATTGGTTCTGCACATTTTTTTGAAAAAATACATGTTTGTGCTTTGGGTGGGGTGGCACGCTTTCACAAGTAAGTGTATTCCATTTTCAACCCACGTGCGAAGCCATACACTGGTTCCTGTTAATTGAAGGAAGCAGCAGTAAGTGACAGATGGTGCTGGGGAGGTGTGAGCTTGAGCGGAGTCAAAGGACTGTTTCTAGTGGTAGGGCGGGAAAGCCTTATGAGAGAGAGGCAACACATTGTGTACCCTGGTTACATAGCAGAGTCTGTGAATACACCTGGTAGAGAAAGCTCAAGCATGTATCCTCACTGCCCATGCTGAGGTCCTTCAAAGCACCTCTGGCATCCTACTAGAATTATGTGACACTCGCGCCACATATTTTTGAAGGCAATGCAACGACTGTCAACATGTAAGGCAAGGCACCCAAAGGACAGGGTAAACTGAGCACACACGCTAGTGAAATAGCTCGGTGATTTAAGGCATCTGCTGCCGGCCTGGTGTTCAAGGTTTCTCAATGTGCACCACAGCAATCTTAAGGTATATGGAACCGTATTTGCAAGGACAGGTTATGTAAGAGCATATCCTCCAAGCCATAATGAAGCTTTGTGAATGCACAGTGCTCAAACAACTGCTGTATAAATCCAGGGGGTGGCTCTGATGCAGGCAAATAATCCCCTCTTCTACTTGATCCCTGCACATGAATCTTTGATATGCTGCAACTGCGAAGTGGTAAACACCCTCAACCCTTTCCTCCTTAAATCTCAGAAAACCCCCATATCAACTGAAAAAAATCCCTGAAGCTGCTTTGCCCATTGCACCTGCTGAAACAGGCTATAACTGATAAATCATCTACTGTGTTAACGTGGTGGGTTATTGCACATGCTGAAGATGTGTGGGGTTGCTGTGCACTGTAGGAAATAGGTATACCACCCTTTTGCCTCAAGCTCTGGAAGTTAATTCTGCCTTCTTGTACTAGGCATGCACCCTTGCAAGCCTTTTCCTTGGTACCCACATGTTCCCACTGGAAACCAAGAAGCTTTGATCTTTTAGAAGGTAGAGAAGCAGTGCATTGAGGAAAAGGAGGTTAATGCGCCTCCAAATGAAATATAATCCCATTCTGCAGGTTACAGCCCAGATTCGAAAACGAGTTAACACACTCTGGTGGCTTAGTGGACTAATGATTGCTGTAGGGGCCTATGTTTGAACTCATCATCACAGGTTCAAATCCTGGCGGGTCCACTCAGCCTCTCATCCTTCTGAGGTCGATAAAATGAATACCATTGCGTTGGGTAATAATAAACATCTGTTATTCAGCGCCAAGATACCCTTGGGTAAACGTGTGCTTTACAAACACTTAACATATACAAATACACATGTTATTTTCAAATACACAGAGTCGGATAGTTCTGGCAGCACATAAATTAGACATTCAGAAGCCTCAAGAATGTGGCATCAAGTGCTACTTTGAAACATGTTATTTTGTTAAAGTTGCCTTTTTTAGGACACCTAATTTATATTTATTTCAATGCACAGCTGTAGTGCAGTACACCCAAAGAAATACTTTTACACCTCTTCCAGTAGACTGCAGTGAGAATCAAGTCTCTGCAGAATCATGCAGGCCGAGCGCAGACAGTCCTCCTGTGGGCACCTCCTGCTCCGCATGTGAAATGTTTCTATCTTGAAACCATGCATTTGACCTGTAAAAAATGCTGTGCAATGTGCAATATTTCCTCAATGCATGTTTTTAGATATGAGACAGGTTATTTTGCCCATGGCTATTAATTAACACTTAATGCACAGGAGTTTAATCTTCCTCGCTTACTTAGTGAGGAGCACAGCAGTAGCACTGAGTATGTACACACACTGCTGCAAACACTGACAGAAATTACCCAGCACAACATCTACATGAGATAATGCATCTGTTGTCCATATCTGTGTACAACAGGTCACCCATTTAAAGATTATTGTTTGCCTTTTTAGGTTTCACCTGTTTGTGAAATCTTTTGTATTAAATATATTTTAAAAGGGGCTTACATCCCGCCCCTTGCTTTCAGTGTTTTTCATTGGTTCCTTTGCTTGCCACTTACATTTTCTCTATTTTTATTGCCTGTAGCACACTGTTTCCTCGTGTTGTTCCTCTCCTGTGCTTCTCTTATCAGTGTCCTATTGCTGAAGTACTGTTTCCATCCGCTTTTGGGCCACTTTAAAAATATAAAATGTTTTCCCTGCACAGCTCTTGCGCTGTGCTTGTTTACCTAATCTCCCCGGCACAGCATCGTCATTTCCCCCCTGGCTGCATACATTTCAAGAGTGCATGTTGGTTCCACTTTCATTTTCTTTAATTTATTATTACATGAGGCTTGGAACCATCATGCTCCAAACCTCGCTTTCAGTCCTGAACAAATACCTCCTCCCCCAACCTCTTCTACAGGCGCAGCAGCTCGACCTCTCAGAAACAGATCATATTCACAAAATATTGCAGTGAGGCACTTTTAGTAGTGATACCAAATGCCGTATTTACTCTCGTTTCCTGCCAGCATACACAAGAACACCCAATGCCAAAGGATTATATTTTTTCAAGAGAACGTTTTTCAAAATGAAGAAAACATAGCAGTTGCTTTCCCCCTTTCGCTTCCGGCTCCACTGCCAACAGTTCAAGATGTCCGAAGTGCTACAACTACATATCGCAGAACCTTTTGTCTGTTTAAATCGCCACAGGTGGTTGTAATGCAATGATGTGGCTGGAGAGTATTAAAAGCGTCCAATTGGCAAGACGCTCCCTTTCGTCTTGCTCGCCAAATGTAGCATCCTTTTTCGGTCCTACCTCACCCTACCTATAGGCATGCTCAATTGCCCACTCCGGGAGCCTACAGCAGCCTGCACCTCTCCTGGTCTAGTTGGCCACTATGTCTCTACCCCGCCCAGGCTTACTCGCCCACTGACTAGCATCACCCACCCCTGTGCCTACCTGCCCCTCCCACCGACCGAGCTCACCCCACCTCAGATGTCAATAACCGTAGTTTTCCCACCCTAGATCTGCCGAACATGCCACTGAGTTTTCCACACTCGACTCCAAGTGGTTGTGCCCATCTCTTACAGCCATGGAGCCCCCTCCCCTCACATTCCTGCCCAGCACTCTGGGCAGTTAAAACTAATAGGGTGTCCCAGTATCCCGCAGAACCTGGGGTATTAATAGTATATAACAACAATTGGTTCTGGAGGGAAATACGCAATTTCTTTCAAGTTGAAATATTCATATCCTGAATAACTAGGAAATGCCAATAAATGGTGTGACACATATAACATTACTAAAAAAATGAAATAATAAATCACAACTGATGCAAACGCTGTACTTTGCACAGTATGTTAACATTCATATATCGTGGAGAAACACAAAAGTCAGATATCAAAGACACAGGGCTGTTATGCAACATAAATAATAACATACATGAGTGCCATACCAAGTGTGTATCACATAAAACATAATCCAATGTACAAGACATTTGACATTAAACAGTGAACACAAAGTAACTCAATTGGGCGTCAGTTTATAACTCTTTAGAATGTTCAAACTTGTATCCTTGATTCTTGGTGGTAGATATGGCAGACATTGGTACGGAACAACTATATCATCGACGTTTCGACCCTTACAACAACATGTGTTCATGCAAAACATCACAGTGGGTCCTCATCAGAATGAGAGAAAATCAAAACAGCCTGTTCAGTGAATGATAATGGGTGTCAGTAATAGAGTGGAATAAATGAGCTCAAGAGTTGGAAAAAAGGAGTATCCTATATTAGGCCTGTAGGCTCTCACCTGGTCAGAATAGTATCATCTTGATTGATGCTATGTTCAGAAAAAAACCTTCTTGTGTTGTAATGGAATACAATGGATTAAGCATATCTAGGAATAAAGCAAGTCCTCAATGGGGGCCTGTGTCACAAGGAAACAGGATATTGGTAAAAAGAACTCATATTAAGAGAGCATGAGGACAGAAGTGCACTGCAATGCTCTTACCTTATTCAAAGGAATTTGTTTTCATCTGGATATTTGACATGATAATATATCCAAACTAATGGGCGCCTCACACGTTGGGCCCCATGTGGAGGTTCTGCTAGGTAGCAGATACCTCTAAGATCTCCCAAGGACTCTCTGCAATAAAAAAGTAAATTGGGTTCAAAACGACTGAAGCGCACTCATCTACAATGAAGGGAAAGTGATCACTTAGACTAACACTAGTCAGGCGCCTCACCTTATTAGTTTTACGAGCGAGAGTAAATCCGACCTTTGCCGCGGAATGCAGTGTCCAAACTGTAAAGCGGCGAGGCCGGTGTCAGAACAATTAAAACAGGGTGGCTGCTACTTGAGCGTGCACGCCACAAGTCCAGCTTACGCCATCCCAGTCCATATTCCAATAGATAGCTGGTGCAACAAAGGTCACGCAAGGAAGCGCATCAACCTGACAAACCAGGTAACGGTCGCCATGGAAACTTGTCATCACATCGGACTAAGCATGAATGGAATGTTAGTCGCATAGTGTAATCTCATCAAAAGCGATCGCACCGAAAAGGGTTGCCACCACTGATTTACTATAGGGGAATTTCAGGAATCAAAGCGACTGCAATAAAGAATGTAAATTACATTAGAATTGCTGTAATGTAATGGAAGTGACATGAGCATGAAAAAGCCCATCAAGCAAAGCAGACCCTCTGTCATAGTGTGCATGCGATGAAAGGAAGACAGAGTCATCTAAGGAAATCATTAGATCCTACATGTGGATGTGCCTACATTCATTCTACCGATCGATCGTGACTCCACAAATGATTGTGTATACAAAACATCCAAGTTAAAGTGACTGGCATCAGAGGTTACATGTGCAATAGCTTATGAAGGTGGATGTCCTAACATACATTATAGCGTATAGTTGGCATTTCAGATACACTGTTTAACAACTAAATAAAGACTGTCAATATTAGCACAATAGCCCATATCAGGAGATAAATTACATATTTAGTGACTGTGCCAGTCTGGCACAAATATTAAGAAATAACTCTTTCCACATTGTCAAAACACCATATCAATCACAAAAATCACATCTGTTGCATCAGTACACATGGATATGTCACACCTACTGAGTTACTTGTGGTGATGAAGTGCATATAATAAGGCAATAGTCAATGTAAATAAAGTAGTCATAATCCAATGAGTAGGGCAGTGGACACTAAACAATCCTAACCAGTGTTAAGGAGGGTGCTTGTCTGTATATCTCCTCTGACTCATTGAGACCTTGACTAACCATATCAAGCAAATGCACTCTCTTAAATTAAGGGTGGATAGTGTGTCACCTCATCTAGGGTTATGGATTACTTTCTCCAGTACCAACCACCTCATCAGTCGTGTGCTGCTTATGATTGAATTGATCAACCAGTGCTTGATAATCTTTTGCATTAAATATATCTTAAGAAGGGCTTATATACCACCCCCTTGCTTTCATTGCTTTTCATTAGTTCCTGTGCTTGCCACTTACATTTACTCCGTTTCTTTTGGCTGTAGCACACTGTTTCCTCATTTCGTTCCTCTCCTGTGCTTCTCTTATCGATTTCCCGTTGCCAAAGTACTGTTTCCATCCACTTTTGGGGCATTTTTGTTTTTAATGTTTTCCCTGTACATCGTTTGCGCTGTGCTTGTTTACCTAATTCTCCCTGCCAGCTCATTTACATATTCATTTGCCCCGGCTGCACGAATTTCAAGCGTAAATGTTAGTTACGTTTTCATTTTCTTTAATTTATAACGAGGCTTGGAATGCACCATGTTCCAAGCCTCGCTTTCAGTCCTGAGCAAATACCTCCTGCTCCAACCTCTTCCACAGCAGCTTGACTGCTCAGAAACAGATCATATTCACAAAATATTTCAGTGAAGCGCTTTCGGTATTGTTACCAAATGCTCTATTTACTCTCGTTTCCTGCCAGCATACACAAGAACACCCATTGTCAAAGGATTGCTTTTTTTCAAGAGAACGTTTTTCAAAATGAAGAAAATGTAGCAGTTGCCTTCCCCATTCTGCTCCCAGCGACTCCGTGGCTTAGATGTCCGCAGCTACACAACTACATATTGCAGGAACGTTCGTCTGTTTAGATCGCCACAGGTGGCTGTAATGCAATGATGTGTGAGTGACTGTGTGGGTGTGTGTGTTAATGGCTGTATGGGTGTGTGAATGACTGTCTGGGTATATAAGAGTATGAGTGAGTGTGTGTGTAATAGCTGTGTGGGTCTGTGAGTGTTGTGTGAGTGGCTGCAGGGATATGTGAGTGGCTGTGTGAGCAAAAATTTACAACCAAAAAAACGTATTATTAATCACATAGACGAAACCTAATGCATTTACCAATTCTTCTTTGTTATTGGGGCTAATAAAGGCGTCTGGTCCAAACTTGTCCATCTCTCTGGTTCCTGGCACGGTTGCATATATTTCTACAGGGTTGAAACTCTGCACCTCCGGCTCCACTGCCACCAGTTCCCTAGCCAACTTCCCAGGCAAGTGTTCTTAACACAGTCTACACCCTCATACCATTCTTTTGGAAAGGTATGCACAGCGTGAAGGGAAACTGCTGTATCAGCATCCGGCTGCCCTTTCCTCTGTTAGTAGTGAACGGTGGGGGCTCCTCTGGAGGGTCTCAATTGTTAAAATCTCACTATGCACTGCTTTAGGCTCCAGTTATTAATAATGATGTATGTTTTATTAGGAGAACTGTTTTTTTTATCAATGCATGGTAAGTAGTTCTATTTGTTGGGCTGAGGTGCTACAAAGTTTGTTACAGATCCGTGTGCCCAATTTCTAAGGTACAAAAAGTTGTGGTATGCACATGGGAGCACATATAGGGCAAAAAACGGAAAATATAGCACCTTGTTAACTTGAATAACTTTACAATGCAACTTTCCATCACTGAGGGAAAGGGTGCAGGACAGGCATGTTCGGGTGTTCCTCCCTACAGACTTATCCAGGTTTTTAAGGGACAGCTGTAGCAGAGCATAGTGGGGAAAAAAAGTAATTGTATGATCATTTGGACGAGAGACCTGGAGACTGTTTTGAGCTCTCCCGTTAATGAGCCCAGTGGAACCTCTTATGTGGCCCCAGGCAGGGTGTCCAGAGGGACTATTGTACTCTCTCTAGACCTTCATCCAAAAAGCCTGTTTCTCTCCTGCATTTCCTGCCCCTCCACCTTTCATTTTCTCTGGTCTTCAGAGGCTCCCATCGCATGAGTCTTACTCTCTGTTGCTGCCCTTGAAATGTCTATTCTGTATGTGAAGGAGGCTTAAGGGGCTGGGTGAGAGGGGTGTGTGTATGTGTGTGCGTGTACTCACACCTGTGCTGGACATCCCTATTTTGAGCACAACAAAACTGCACATCTCTAGCTGTAGTGCAAATCTTCTTTATCTCAAATAATCATGCATTGCTGCTGTTACTTCGCCTGTTCTGTGTTGGATAACATCTGGTACTGCTACTGCATGCGCTGTTTATGTATGTTCCTTGTATGAGAAAAGCATGCACTGGTGCTTGTGTACACTATATAACCCCTTCTCACATCCCCAGGCATATATATGTTGAGCCCAATCAAACACTTCACTTAAATAAAAATGCAAACAACTGCCTGTATTATCTCCCTAAAGTTATAGCAGCCATGCTTAGAAGTGCCTGAACTTTTCAATTCAAATAGAACATTCTGCTGAGAAGTAGTGCAGCTGTCCATTTAAAGATAGATCATCCCTGATGAGAAATAAAGTTACTTCCCCATAAACTACAGCAACTGTGCTTGTTCTGTCTCGTTAAAAGTTCTGTTGAGAATTGTTGGTGTTGTCTCCCATTAACATATTTGCCAGAACATCAAATGTGAGAATTTGTGCAGCTGGACCTCTATAAACTGGTCTTGGAATGGAATATACCATTGCAGCAGGCCCATTGATAGACACACAGCATACTGCAACAGTTCCCAGTTAGCACTCTGCCTTTAGACGCTGTCAGTACACGCTATTTCGTAAATCCCTCAAGACATGGCTTTTCAATCAGTAAATAAATAAGCTGCCTTCCCTAATTTTTTGTCTTTGTCGGCGCCGGGAAACCCTTTTTGGGTAGCTGTTGCGCTTTATAAATTCAATAATAATAATAATAATAATAAAGTAAACATAATAATCTATTACAACGTAACTGGCTGACAGGTGCGTGCGGTACACAACCAAACTGCTAAACACCTGCTGTACACATAGTAAATTAAAAAAATGTGCATCCAATTTCACTGTTGTTGTTGCATTACCATTGACTGCACCTAGGTACTTGAATGTGACTCCTGGTGCTCTAATCATGGTACAGGTACTTTGTGTTGCAGTCCATCTAATTGATTCAAAGAATTGATTCAAAAAGTGGTGGGGCATGCGAATATTTTTACAGGACAAGTTGATTTCAGCAACATTTTGTCCCTCTGACAAATGATGTCCAGTACCAGCTTGGTATGGCTGAATGTTGTACCCTGTGGTTAAATGGGATGGGGAGACTGCACACATGGTGTGGTACAAGGACATACGTTACTTCAGTATTACTTGTGAATTTCCCAAGGGAGTGCCTAGTGAGTACTGAGAGTGGGAAACTGAGTGAATTGAATGAAAGCCACCCTGTGTCTTCCTCTGTTGGTCTTTGCCGAGGAGCATGCCAGTGAGTTCTGCGGGTGGGGAAACCTCAATCAAGGATTGACAGAAGGTTTTGGCCTGTACCCACTGGACATTAGTAGAAGCTGAAGTCCTGGACCTCATGAAGTTGATCAGTATTGTTTAGCCAAAGTCCAGAAGAGATGAGTTTAACAAAGATTTTGAGATATTCAGATGTGATGTGTTTACATAGAATGAATCTAAATAGTTTTTTTGTACTGTCAGTGGTTATCTTCTATGGAACCCCCCCCCCCCCTGCACGTAGGTTGTCCACCCCAGAAGTAGATCATTACAAAAACAAAATAACTCACTGATATATGTTAAATTGAAGAATGCTGTGGTTAGATATACAACTTAGTAAATCAGAATTATAAAAGAAACATATAACATTCCCACAAAACGCTTGAAGCTGAAGCGAGAGCACGGCTGTAGTCGACAACCTAAACCAATATTGTTAAAGACAATAGGTTTGGCCTTTGCATGCTGGTGCAAAAGTTACGTTTTTAAAATATCTTTTTTATTACAAACATATGCCACAAAAAGAAAAATGAAAAAAAGAAAACAAGCAGCCACCTAAATGTGGCCATCATATGCTAACAAAAAATGTTTCATCTAAAACTCACTCACTGATGTCAAAGTTTTAACAGTGATGATTTAAAAAAAAAAAAAACATACAGGCCTTTTAGTTGCGCTATGCTTTTTACTATATTCTCTGAAGGCAACATGTAAAAATCAACAGCCAAGCACCCAAGCAAAATTGTTAAAGATAATATACAAAATACAGATTAAAAAGCATCCTTTGAAAGGCTTTGCCACTGAAGAGAAGGGAACTGTTTTTAAAAGGAGGTGAACAATGAGCACAAACCCTTTGGAGCCACTGAAAGTGAAGGGGGCTATGGGTAAAATGGACTGTACCATTGTCCCAAATTGTATGCTGTGGTGGGCAGAGGTAAAATGCCAATGACAATCCAACAGACCAGTGAATGAAGCCTGATGACCCAAAGCCCTGCTATGTATATATGTTATTTATGATTGTTTTTGAAAAACAGTAGTCTTTTGAGACAGTTAAGGCTGTCTAAAAGGCCAAACCTATACAAACTGAATTCTAACGTTTATAATACACTATTTCATGGTAAAGCCCCTCTAACGTCCACTGCTTCTATCCTAACACACCTTTACAAATGACTACATAAGTGACATGACTTGTAAAACCATATGTTTATATACTGACAACAGTTTTCAAGTCAACTCCGACCCACCACTCACAATATCTCACTATCCTAAATCAGGTGCACTTGATCACTTCAACCCTATTTGATTAACACAGACACAGGGCTTATTAGTTAAAATAAAAACAGGGTCCCCCAAAAATCATCACCCTTCTTGGACCTCTGCTTACCCCAATCATTACTGCACTATGCAGCAAATCTCTTAACTCAGCTGCTGTTCCTAGACAATGGAAGGCAGCCCATGTTTCTCCTATCTTAAAGATATCAAATGCCGACCCAAACGAACCTGCGAACTATTGTCCTGTCTCTCTTCTCTCCTTGTTAGGAAAGATATTAGAGAGACATGTCAATAAGCAGATCACCACCTATTTGGAGAGTAACAGCCTACTAGACATCTCCCAGTCAGGCTTTAGACACGCCCATAGCACTGAGACTACTCTTTTGCAGTAGTAGACTGCATCCAGCTTGCCCTAGATGACCGACAGCCAGCCATGCTGATTCTACTGGATCTATCAGCCGCATTCCGTACCATCTCACACTCAATTCTGGTGTGACGTCTCCAAAAGATAGGCATTTTAGGGTTAGCATTGGACTGGCTGGTTGATTTTCTCAAAGACAGGGTTCAAACAATCTCTATAGGGACAGTTCATTCTTGTACTATACCACTGAACAAAGGTGTCCCTCAGGGCTCCTCCTTGAGCCCTACACTTATTATGTTTTTATTTAAATCTGTTTTATTGATTTTATGCAGTTTTATGAAAGGTGACAGTTAAATGCAATATTTCTTCCAACAGTCAAGAAACATATATGGGATAGTCCATGCTTTTCTGCTACCCATCAATGCCATACAGAATTTAGTGTTAGCTTTATATTTCGCAGCATGTATGTCCAATACATCCTAACATTTATCCATTGGAAAAAAAAACATGCACATCATCTGCCATCCAGTCATTGTTGTACATTATGCACAGTTACTGAAAGATACAGGTAAGTGTAGATGGAACAATTATGTAGTTCTATAAAAGCTCTTCCAGCTTTGTCACAGTGAGTTTATGAACAGATGAAACAACTAGTAAAACAAAAACAATAATAACAGTGACCTTCCCATATATTCACTTTCCTCTGTCCCTACATGTGCTTACATCGTATTGTCTAGTTAGTGTTTTCTTCAATACCTTTTGTGTGTGGCGTCTACGTCTGTGCATACAGTTAATTAGTGCATGTGTGACTATGGAATGTCGCGACGCACCCTTTTAGTGGTAGGTGTGGTGCGCGCTATCTTCTCGCCTGACTCTCAGTCAGGTGATCCCTCAGGTCCCCCCTCCTCAGTCTGCTGCAACTCGTGTAAGAGGGCATCCCAATGTATCGCTATGGGGTCTTGACGCAGTCCCAATGTTTCCTCACGCTTGATGGCGATGCTCTCTGCTTTGGCCCAGGCGAGCAACAAATGACGCCATGCTCGTGCATTGAGCCCTACACTTATTAATATCTATGTGACACGGTTGGCCCAACTCATCAAATCCTACGGGTTCTCAGACATTCTCATATGGGAAAGACGTAGAGAGCATTAAACAAACATTTCTCACCTGTATGAAAGACATTGTGACTTGGATGTCTCTTAATTGCCTCCAACTCACTGCAGGAAAGACAGAAATGATACTTATTTGGCAAAGCTCAGAGCAAATGGAAGGACGACTGGTGGCCAGCAGAAATGGGATCTGCTCCTCAGCCTTCTAGATCAGCAAAAAATCTAGGCATACTCTTGAATGATCAACGATCAATGCAAAACCAGATTACCTCCGTATATGGTACATGTTTTGGCACTTTGCGTTTGCTCTAAAAAATCTTTAGATGGCTACCACTTGACTCGCGTAAGACTCTCATCTAAGTGCTAATTATCTCCAGCCTGGATTATGGAAATGCCTTGTTTTGCGCCACCAGCGAATTTCTTCAGAACAAGTTACACGTGCTCAAAAAAACAGCAGCACAAATGATTTAGAACCTACCCCCTAGAGCCCCCTCAGCCCCTATACTCAGACACCTACACTGGCTTCCCGTATGAAAGAGATCGCTTTTAAAACTGCTTTGCCTAACATTCAAGTCTTTATCAGGATCAGGACCAAAATACCTACGCAATAAGCTCACTCCCTACATTCCAAGTAGAAACCTCAGCTCTAGCCACCTAACACATTCGTACAGCCAAACTCGGAAGACGTTTCTTCTCCTATCTTGCCCCACTCTACTGGAAAAAGCTTTCTCTTTCCATTCGAACATGTCCAAGCTTGGTGGAATTCAAGAAATGCCTAAAAACCTGGCTGTTTTAATCGCCTCTTCCCAACCTACCTGCCCTACAGCGCCGAGATGTCCCATGTGCTATACCAATAATCAAATAACTTAACATAACATATTTGATGTATTCATTAACACCATATATATATATTACCTACTGGCGGTCACCAGTAGGTAGTTATAGTTGGGACCTAGTTACTATAGGAAAATGGCAACATTCTATTCGCAATAACTTTGGCGCTGATTGACGAATCTTCACGAAAGTTTCAAAACTAATTCTTTGTTGAGATCAGCTCCTATGTTGAAAGTTTGGGGGTGATTCGTGAAGGGGGGCCGCGAAAAAAGAGGGGTCCCAAAACGTGTTTTTTCAATGTTAATTTCCATAGGAAACTTTAGACTAGGCTACAGGTCGAACGGGTGAACGGAATTACCCCAAATTTGGAAGGGAGACGGTCTTGGTCTAGAAAGCACACTTTTGTTTATTTGGTGTAAATCCGTTCAGTAGTTTTTAAGAAATATCGAAATTTACAGATATCGATATTTGTGAGTTCTGCCATCTGATTGGCTGAGGCGTTACGAGCACAAGCTTGCTGGTGATTGGCTGCGAGCGGTTGCAATTGGGAAGTGTTGGCCGCCATTTTGTGATTCCGTTGAAGTGAGTAAGGGGAAAAAAGGGAGAAAAAAGTGGGAAAGAGGAGGGTAGGAGTGCTGTGAGGTTTGTAGGGTGGGTATGGTGTGCTATGGAGGGAGTGTGAAGCGAATTATTTATCCCTACTAGTGTGAAAGTGCTGTTTTGCCCACTGTGAGATGGTGCTGAGGTGAGGTGCCGGTACAGTCTGGGATGAAACCGTGTGTCTAAACTGTGAGCTGAGTGCTGTAAAGTGATGTACTCTGGGCGCTGTAGCATAGTGGGCGCTGTAGCATATCTGTGCAGGTGATGTTAGTATGCGTTTAGAGTATAGCGGGAGTGGGAAGCAAAGTACTTAGTGGTATCGGTATGAAGACTCAGGGATGAAACTGTGAGTGTAAGTCGTGAGTTTATTGCTGTGAAGTGATGTGCTGTGCTGTGGGAGCTGTAGGATACTGGCCGCTGTAGCATACCTGTGTAAGTAGTGTTAGTGTGCGTTTATCCTATACAGGGAGTGTGAAACAAACTACTCATCCCTATTGGTCTGAAGAGTGGAATGTAATGTTTTAGGAAGCAGGCATAAAGGAATAATCGTGAAGAATATAATGCAGAATATTGCAATGCCAGAGAAGGAAAATGGTAAAATGAGTTGTGTCTAAGAAAGTGGTTGTGTGTACTAAAGGGATGGAGTTTGAAAATTATATAGAAAGTGTCTTTATTTCAGTGCCATAATTGGACCCACTGGTGCAAGAGCTAGCGTATCCAGCTGATGCAAAGTTGAACCACTTCTGCTGTATTCAAACATAAGCTCCGGCATCAGTGAATTGTATATTACATGTTACAGTTGCATGTGAAATAAACAATAGCTATTACACTTGAATGACTCTGCATTCTATAAAGAAAATAAAGGTAGGATACAATTAGTACATGTATCGTTTAAGAAAAGAAAGAAATAAAAAAGAAATTGCAAAATGTAGTCATCAAACATTTTATGTACCTTGGCAGTGCTTTTTTGTAACAGAAAATGAACAACAGTAGAATAGTTAGCAATCTGTTGTACAGTAGATTCAATGTGGTGCGTGTCAGAATTGGTACTAGTTCTACCCACATTGGAACTTTGAGGATGAATACAAACATTTCGCTTCTGAGAAGCACATTCGGTACCTTTGTAGTCAAACCGTACATTATTGTCTTCAGCTGTTTCAAAAAAACATTCTTGTGTAGAGAGCCAAGGCATCGAGCTTAGACAAACTCCAATTGCTTCTGCTGTAGTCAAATTGAAGCTCCTGCATCAGTGAATTGCACATTATATGTTACAGTTCTATGTGACCTACAGAATAGCTATTAGACATGAATAAATACATTGTATAATGAAAATAAAGGTAGTTTACGATTACCACACTGTGCCAACCAGTTCCTAAACAAAGTCGTCTTTTTACATTTTTATCGTGAGGTTCTGAGCAGAGGCTGACTTTGAGTAAAATTGTGTGAAAGGGCTTTGTGACTAACAGGCAGGCAGAGAGGTGTGTGCACAAAGAATAGACATGGTTTTTAAATAGGTGTCGGGTTTAGGTTAATTTTGGAAGTAAAGAGCATATTTGCATAGGCCATACATCACCGATTCCTGGTTAGACTGGAGACATAAGGGGGAATAATGAGGATAGAATTCAAATGTCTGAGTAGACTTAGAAAGTTATTATATCAAAGTAGTAGGATTGAAGTGTATTATAAAAAATTTAAAGGAAAAAGTCAAAAAAGATGGGAAAAAAATCCATATAAGAATAATGTGAGTTTCTTACAAGTCTTGGAGATTCCAGTCCAGAAGTTTTTCAGCTGCTTGAGATGCATAGTGTTCCAAGAGTACATTGTTGCCATTGTGTGAGAAAGGCGAAGCGATCCAATTCATATCCTCGAAGGGACAGTAATGTTCCTCGAAATTTGGAGCGGTAATTTGAATGGGCAGGCAATCTGCGATGTTGTGAAAGGTCGCACGTTGCAGGAGATCTTTTGCGGCTGCGCAGAAATCCCATTGTGCTGCAATTCCTTTTTGCATTGCATTCGCCATTGCTCCGCTGCCAGAACAATCACGTTCATGGTTTTCAAGATACTCCATTACCTGTTGGATATCTGGAGCGATTGTTGAGATGTTGGCAAGGCATACATCCATTCGCCAGTCGAATGGGCAGGTTTTGCAATCAAACGATGGTTGTACGCATATTGCATAAGTGTAGATAAATGTTATGTTGTAGCTAGCTCCGATAATAGATAGAGGCAGGCAGCCGAAAAGTTTTTCAGTTTTTTTACAGTATTGATGTAGCTTGGCGTAGAGGCGTCTTCTGTCGGACATAGTTGTTACCATAGAGAGCGTAGCCATTTCTAGAAGTAGAATTCACAAAGTGTAATGGGAGGTTCATATTTAAAAGGGAGTGTATTTTACTTGAAGTTCGTGGTATCTGCAGTTGATACATTTCTTTGCAGGAGTGAGGGACACTTCTGTTGTGAACAAAAGCGCTTTCAGTTTGGTTTGTTTAATGATATCTGTTTTCAAAGTAGGGATTGAAGGCCAAGTTGAAGTTTGGGAGTTAGTTTGTGTGGGTGGGAATAGACATTGCCACAGGAAGTTACTCGGTTTGAAACAGTAAGGACATACCGTATGCCAGCTCACATTCCGTAGGAGTGCATGTTATTGAGAAGCAGATAACTGCCGTTAGAAAGCTGTGTGAATGTTGGTCTGATTGTGGGAGTTGGCATCCTTTTAAGAAAGGATGCAAGATTGGGGGCTGTAAGCTTAGAAGCGTCGTGTAGTTAGACATTCTTGGATAGTAATGAATGACTGCTATTGTGGTCGCACTTTTCACCTGTGAGAAAAACTTCTGTATGCTCTTTAAAACAGCGATATGTAAATGGGAGAAACCACTGCTTGTGAATAAATGCGCTACTTCATATAATCACATACATGACAAACAACATATACACCTAGCAGACACAACGACACTACGTACTGTGGGATCCGTGGCTAGCCATGTACACAAAGCAAACATGGCATGGCACCGATGCCACACAATGCAGAATGCGGGGAGAGATGGGAGCAAAGTATGTGCGAAGGTGACAAGTAATTCTCGATTATAAAAGTATACAATGCAAACTCTTGAGGGATGTGCCGGACAGACTTGAGTATGCAGAGCACAGACATGTACATGTCAACATACACTGATGGTCTATTGAGTGAAGTGGACAGTGGACGCAACTATGATAGTACAGTCAGTAGGGATGATTACGGAATGGTAGCGCGTACGTTCCTCCTCCCCCGCCCCCCCCCCCAAATGTTTAGGGAAGTGGGCTGGCTCGCCATAAGCAAGGCTAGCGTAGGGGCATGAATAAAAGGCACGTTTCTTTGAGTGTGGGTCTCTTCTGGATTGGCGAACGTGTCTGCCAGGTCTGCGCAGCTTACACCGCCACGAGGCTGACGCTGTGAGCGAGGGTGGGTGCGTGAATGATGCTGTCAGCCTGCTGGTACTCAGAAACCGTCATGGCCGCTGTGACGCATATATGTCCCACAGTTCATCTTTCGACACCGCTGTATGTGAAAGAGGGCCGACCACGTGCTGGCGGAAGGGCCTGGGCCGAGGTCTGTGAGCTCGGAAGACTCCTGAGATTAATGCTGGCTACCGCGACACAGGCACACAGAGCCCAGCCTGAGGCCCAGGAGCGTGGAGTGCTCTGTATAATAGTAACACAGTAGTCCGACAGGTACCGACAGTGGAACGTTGTTTTGATACCATAGTGGACGATGTTAGAACTGTATCTGAGAGTGGAGATGAAGGTACTCCATTCGACCAGCTGCAACCAACTGTAGGTCCCAACAGTGGAACGGTGTCTTGATCCCATAATGGACGATGTCCGATATTATCTGCTGCTGAGTTTTCAGAGAACCGTTGAGGTGCATCACACTCTATGCTTTCGTACCTAACTGCTGTACAGGATTATTGGGCTTTGTTGACTGCAGTCGGTGGAGTACACCGCGGTACAGCCGGTCCAAACAATGAAACGGGGTCTTGATTCTATGATTGAGAATGTCAGAAGTTATAGTCTGTGATGATTTTGGTGTACCCCCTCCGATCAGGTGCAATAAACTCTGGGTCCCAACAGTGGAACGGTGTCTTGATCCCAGAATGGACGATGTCCGATATTACCTGCTAATGAGTTTTCAGGTAACTGCCTCTGTTGAGGTGAATCAGACTCTGTGCTTCCGTAGCTAACTGCTGCACATGATTATAGGCAGGGCCGGACTGACCGTAGCGGGCACCGGGCAATCCCCGGTGGGCTGCACGGGTGGGGGCTGGTTTTGGCACCTGGGGGCCGTTTTTGTTACAGGGCCGTTTTTGCAGCATAGCATCAAAAGTGGAGTACACAGCAGGACAGCAGGTCCGAACAGTGGAACGGTGTCTTGATATCACAATGGACGATGTCAGTACTGCATCTGAGAGTGGAGATGAAGGTACCCCCTCCGATCAGGTGCAACCAACTCTAGGTCCGAACAGTGGAACGGTGTCTTGATCCCACAATGAACGATGTTAGAACTGCATCTGCAAGTGGAGATGGAGGTACTCCCTTTGACCAGCTGCAACCAATTCTAGGTCCCAACAGTGGAACACTGTCTAGATGCCATAATGGATTATGTTAGAACCTCATCTGAGAGTTTAGATGAAGGTACTCCCTTTGACCAGGTGGAACCAACTCTAGGTTGCAACAGTGGAATGTTGTCTTGATTCCACAATGGAAGATGTCCGATATTACATTCTGCTTAATTTTTACAGAACTCCTTCCGTTGAGGTGGATTAGACTCTGTGCTTCTGTAGTTAACTGCTGCACATGATTATTAGGCATGGTTTATTGCAGTTGCTGGAGTACACAGCGGTGCAGCATGTTCGAGCAGTGGAACAAGGTCTTAATTCTATGATTGAGGATGTCAGAAGTTAAAATGTGTGATGATTTTTGTGTATAGCTTCTGATGAGGCGCAACCAACTCTAGGTACCAACAGTGGAATGGTGTCTTGATCACACAATGGACGATGTCCGATATTACCTGTTTCTGGTTTTTCACACAACTCTGTCTGTTGAGGTGCATCAGATTCTGTGCTTCTGTAGTTAAGTGCTGCACATGGTTATTGGGCTTTGTTGACTGGTATTGCTAGAATACACCGCAGTAGAGCAGGTCCAAACAGTGAAATGGGGTCTTGATTCTATGATTGAGGATGTCATAAGTTAAAGTCTGTGATGATTTTTGTGTACCCCCTCTGATCAGGTGCAACCAACTCCGTGCTTCCGAATCCAACGGTATGTGGCTGTGAGTTGTGAATGACCTCTGGATTTGGTGTAGACTGCAGTTCACAGGGTTCACAATTTAGATTGCGTGGTGATTGTTTAATTACAGAATCCAGTAGTTAAGTAATTAGAACGTCTATTGAAACATACACAATATTGTTTTAGTATACTTGCTTCAAGAAGTTTTTTTATATCAGTTATAGGTTTAGTGAAATGACCAAATTTATCTTGGAAGTCCAAAGGAACAGTGAATAGTGTAGACTGTGGAGAGATGAAATCCCAATTCGAATTGTTTTGATTTATTCATTGTAGAATTCTCTGTAATTTATGTTGTTTTATTTTGTAAAGAGGGAGTGAGAAAAAGTATTGATGGTTGTGAGAGTGAGTACTGCTTTTAATTAACAATGCAGACAGTAGTGTTCACAATTCAGATCGAGTTGCTATTGTACATGATGCAGTCCTGTAAGAGAAGAGATTGCTGTAGTGTGCTCTGTCAGCACCATTCATACACATAATTCCAGTCTCCGCACACGTTTTCTTTGCTTCGTGTATTGCAAACTGTAGAGCTCAAGTCAATGCTACATGTCTGTAGGCCCTTGCTGAACGCCCTCTCTGGCCTATACTGCAGACTTCAGTGTTCACATTTGACATTGAGTCGGTATTGTAGAGGATGCAGTCCTGTAGGAAGAGACATTGCTCCAGTGTGCTCTGACTGCCCTACTCATACGCATCATTGCAGGCTCTGCACACATTTTTTTTGCTTTGTGTATTGCAAACTGTAAAGGTCAAATCAATGCCACGTGTCTGTGGGCCCTTGCTGAACGCTCTCTCTGGCCTATGCTGCAGACTTCTGTGTCCACATTTGACATTGAGTTGGTATTGTAGATGATGCAGTCCTGTAGGAAAAGATATTGCTCCAGTGTGCTCTGTCTGCACCACTCATATGCATCATTGCAGGCTCTGCACATGTTTTTTTTTAGTTTGTGTATTGCAAACTGTAGAGCTCAAGTGAATACCATGTGGCTGTGGGCCCTTGTAACCGCTCACTCCGGCCTACACTACAGACAGCAGTGTTCACATTTGAGATTGAGTCGCTATTGTAGATGAGGTAGTCCTGTAGGAAAAGACATTGGTCCAGTGTGTACTGTCTGCACCATACAGATGTATCAATGCAGGCTTTGCACGCTCTTTTTTGTCGCTTCGCTTACGACAAACTGGGTAGGTGAAGTCACTTTACGTATCTGTGGGTCCTTTGTGACCGTTCTCCATGGCCTACACTGCAGACAGTGTGAGTGCACTAGAACTGATTGAGCATTTATGATATAATACATTTTTGTGTATTATTTCAGATCTATTGATTGTGTGTCAGTATACCACAAGTTGTTGTTCTTTTACGATTGAATTATTTCTGTATTATTTCACATCTACTGTCCCTACCTTACTGCAGCATAAATTATTGATTCTTTTAAGATTGAATCTCTGTGTGTGATCCAATGATTACTGTTGTAGTTGATGCTAGCAGCAACCATTGTCTGAAGGCTGGTTTAGACTTACCGCACACACATCCAGCACAGACGTCACTGCATATGTCACCATGGTAATAAAAAGGAGTCGAGCGTACGTGCCCGTATCCACTTCCACTATCTATCTGTGTCCGTGTGTTCATTATCTATGCATCATACTGTCTCTGGGCTGTACTATATTACATTGTGTTGTGGACAGCGTATTGAACCATGTTACCTGTGGTATTGGAGAACATTTCGGTAATGTAACTTTTAGGTATATGGGTATCATAGGTGGAAGGCTACTTTATAGAGCATGAATATTGATGATAATGATGGTTGCATGCTGTGTGTAATGTAAGATCTGTGTATATTGCAAAAAGTTTTTAACAAAGCTCTCTAAGCAGAAGAGGTGTGTCTCATGAAATGCAGTACAGATATTGACTAAAATGGTGGCGTTTTCGAACTGTTACAATGGGAAATGTTATGAACTAATGAAATGCTTTGTTTTATGCTTACATTGCAATCGCGCAGCCAGTGTGCAATGAGACCGCACCCGATGTGATTTTGAGAAAATATATTTATTATAATATAAGTTTATTAGAGTTAGAAATATATAACAGTTGAAAATATTTTTCATTATCGCTTGCTCTCATATATACTTTAAAGTTTTTTAGATATAGTTTTGAGACAAAAAAAATGAGGGAATGGCGTATGCGGAGCGACATCGTACGTCTATGACGTAACACAGGGCGTGGCAGCGTGCACTCGTCGCATACACAACACTCTGCGGGCGCGACCCTATACGTACATGACGTAACGCGCGGCTTGGTAGTGCGTACCCGTCGCATCCCAAAGTAGCAGCTGGCGCGACCTCATATGTACATGTTGTTATGCAGGACATGGTGCCACAAACCCGTCAGATACGAAATGAGCATCATTTAAATGTGGTGTATAGGATTTGCGTGTTGATCGACCTTGGTAGACTACCGGTACCGGACTGTAGTTTTCTCCCAAAAAAAATAAAAAAAAGATATACATATTTTGTGGGGAAGATATAAAAGATTACATCATTTGTAAAGTTTAATAAAAGGATGATAGAGTTGCTAAATATTAAAAAAACAATTTGAAAAAATATAGGTTTTATAAATATTAAAATATGAAATTAACATTTAAAAAACCTTCGAAATTCACTGAAAAAACCATAGGTTTTACAGACGTTATAGTTAGGAATTAGCACTTAAAAAACCTTAGAAAGTCACTGAAAAAAACATAGGTTGCAGGGACGTTATAGTTTGTTGGACATTTGACTCATATAAAACCAGAGAAATTCGCCTCTTATAGTTAGTTGAGCTAATTATAACTCGCGCATCAGTGATGTCATTTGAGATGTCATGAGTGATGTCATGAGTGATGTCACTGACCATGTCATGAGTGATGTAATATGTGACGTCATCAGCAGTGCATTGCAGGCGCGCGAGTTATAGTTAGCTCAACTAACTATAACAGGCGAATTTCTCTGGTTTTATATGAGTCAAATGTCCAACTAACTATAACGTTCCTGAAACCTATGGATTTTCAGTGAATTTCTAAGGTTTTTTAAATGCTAATTCCTAACTATAACGTCTGTAAAACCTATGTATTTTCAGTGAATATATATATATATATATATATATACTTTTTTTTTATTACCTCCTGGCGGTTGCCAGTAGGTAGTTATAGTTAGGACCTCTTATCCATAGGAAATCCGCAACGATCTATTTGGAATAACTTTGGCACTGGTTGATGAATCTTCGCAAAATTTTAAAAACTGGTGGGGCGCTCCGGTCCGCTCCTATCCTGAAAGTCTCGGGGTGATTCGTCAAGCGGGGGCCGAGAGAAAAGGGGGGTCCCAAAATGTGTTTTTCCCATGCACTTTTCCATAGGAAACTTTAATCGCAGCTACAGCCTGAACTGCTGAACGGAATTACACCAAATTTGGCAAAGAGGTAGCGCATGGTTCAGAGTCGTGCCTTTTGGTTAAATGGTGTAAATCCGTTCAGTAGTTCCTGAGAAAATCAAAAGTAAAATCACATATATATCTGGGTGGAGCCTAACCACACATCTCATCGTGAGATCTGATTGGCTGTCAGTACTTCATCCAAGAAGTGTTGGCAGCCATCTTGGAACAAATATACATGATAGCACCTCATTAAAAAGCATTGCAGTTAATAGAAGGTTTTAAGACTTTAGTTACATTATAAATCATTTGTTGATGGTACCATACTCATTTAAGGTATTGTGGTGTGTTCTAAGGTGATTTTACCATGTGAAAAAGCCTTCTGCTGGGATATCATGAATCATGTTTGAGAGAAAACTATTTTCTTATCCTTTTCCCACAGAGGTTTGGAAGGTGATCTATAAGCTAAACTGAAAGCATATTCTCTGTAAATTCACATTATCTTTCTCAGTCATGTGAGAATGAAGTCTGACATTCTCAGTAAAACATGTACATCCAACAAGGGCAGAGACTGTCAGTTGATTCCTTTGTGTTCTACTGCAGCTTCCCAGAGTGTTCGAAAGAACAACTAGAGCGCTAACAGTCCTACTTATGACAAACGTATTGCACACCTGAAGCCATCTTGATTGGAATAAAGTGGTAACTCTTAAAACATTTAATTTAATAAGGAACAGAATGAGGGGGTTCATTTTGCCATAGAAAGTATGATTAGTGCTGCAGAAAGAAAAATTAGGGCACATTTTGAGTGACTTCTCAAATCCTCTTCTATTTCATTAAAAAATTCTGACATGCAGACTGAAACATGCACTTTCAATACCAGCAGCAGACTTCCCTGGTGAGCAGTAGCTCTACTACAGTGATCTAATGAGCAACTCGAGTGCTAACATTCTGAATTTATGGCAAATTTGTAACACATCTGAATGCCTTCTTGATGGAATCAAAGTAAAAAACTGAAAGTATTTCCTACTGAGGAGACTGTAATAAATGAGGAAATTAGGAAACTTCATAACAAATATGTCTCCCAAGATGACCACCAGAGACAAAAGAGCCCAACTGTAGCACAAATATCACCCAGATGTAGCCCAAGTATAGCCCAATGACAGAATGTCCCAGAGTGTTCTCAAGAACAACTAGAGCGCTAACAGTCTTACTTATGACAAAAGTATGGCACACTTGAAGCCATCTTGATTGGAATAAAGTGGTAACACTTAAAACATTTAATTTGCAAAGGAACAAAATGAGGGGGTTCATTTTGCCATAGATATTATGATTAGTGCTGCATAAAGAAAAATTAGGGCACATTTTGAATTCTCAAATCCTCTTCTATTTCATTACAAAATTCTGACATGCAGACTGAAACATGCACTTTGAATACCAGCAGCAGACTTCCCTGGTGAGCAGTAGCTTTACTACAGTGATCTAATGAGCAACTAGAGAGCTAACATTCAGAATTTATGGCAAATGTGTGACACATCTGAATGCCTTCTTGATGGAACCAAAGTAAAAAACTGAAAGTATTTCCTACTCAGGAGACTGCAGTAAATGAGGGAATTAGGACACTTCATAACAAATAAGTCTCCCAAGATGGCCACCAGAGACAAAAGAGCCCAAATGTAGCACAAATATCCCCCAGATGTAGCCCAAGTATAGCCCAATGACGGAATGTCCCAGAGTGTTCTTAAAAACAACTAGAGCGCTTACTGTCTTACTTATGACAAAAGTATGGCACACCTGAAGCCATCTTCATTGGAATAAACTGGTAACACCTAAAACGTTTAATTTAAAAAGGAACACAATGAGGGGGCTCATTTCGCCATAGAAATTATGATTAGTGCTGAAGAAAGAAAAATTAGGGCACATTTTGAGTGACTTCTCAGATCTTCTTCTATTTAATTAAAAAATTCTGACATGCAGACTGAAACTTGCACTTTTAGTACCAGCAGCAGACTTCCCTGGTGAGCAGAAGCTTTACTACAGTGATCTAATGAGCAACTAGAGTGCTAACATTCAGAATTTATGGCAAATGTGTGACACATCTGAATGCCTTCTTGATGGAACCAAAGTAAAAAACTGAAAGTATTTCCTACTCAGGAGACTGCAGTAAATGAGGGAATTAGGACACTTCATAACAAATAAGTCTCCCAAGATGGCCACCAGAGACAAAAGAGCCCAAATGTAGCACAAATATCCCCCAGATGTAGCCCAAGTATAGCCCAATGACGGAATGTCCCAGAGTGTTCTTAAAAACAACTAGAGCGCTTACTGTCTTACTTATGACAAAAGTATGGCACACTTGAAGCCATCTTGATTGGAATAAACTGGTAACACTTAAAACATTTAATTTAAAAAGGAACACAATGAGGGGGTTCATTTTGCCATAGAAAGTATGATTAGTGCTGCAGAATGAAAAATTAGGGCACATTTTGAGTGACTTCTCAGATCCTCTTCTATTTAATTAAAAAATTCTGACATGCCGACTGAAACATGCACTTTTAGTACCAGCAGCAGACTTCCGTGGTGAGCAGTAGCTTTACTACAGTGATCTAATGAGCAACTAGAGTGCTAACATTCAGATTTATGGCAAATGTGTGACATATCTGAATACCTTCTTGATGGAATCAAAGTAAAAAACTGAAAGCATTTCCTACTGAGGAGACTGCAGTAAATGAGGAAATTAGGAAACTTCATAACAAATAAATCTCCCAAGATGGCCACCAGAGACAAAAGAGCCAAAATGCAGCACAAATATCACCCAGATGTAGCCCACATGTAGCCCAATGACAGAAGTGTGCAAAACACTTTTTATTTTTTGTGTTTTTGCAGTTTTATATAGTGCAGACTTGTCAGGTATTGGAGTGCTTTACATGAGCATTGGTTACATCATACAAGAAACAATTCATTTTGGTTGTAGACATGGGGAGTTTAAGTGATTTGACCAGAATCACAGAATGTCGAGCTAAAGCAGAAACTCCAACCTGGTTCCCCAGTTGCAAAGTCTGCAGCTCTGGAAGTAACACCACATCCTCTCCCCTAAGTGCAACATTTAATCAAGTGGTCAACTGGATAAAAAAAATAAAGATAACAAATAATTAAAAAGTGCTTTGTCGCTATTTGAAAACTCAGAAAATATGTCCTCATTTTAGTTTTTTGAGCACTAACCATAATTTTGATGCAAATAAGACCCTCTCATATATGGAATTTCTAAAGGAAATGCTCTAGGTATTACAGTTTTGATTACATCAAGATGACTTCAGGCGTTCCACACTTTTGTAATAAATATAGAATGTTAGCAATCTAGTTGTTTATTAGGATACTGTTGAGAGGCAGAGGCCAGGAGCAGGTAGGAGGGTGCAGAAGCAACAATTTGACAACACTGGGCAGGCAGGAAGGGCAGTGGCAGCACAACAGACTATGGAGGGCAGTGGAAAGGGGGGCAGGGGCAACAAACCAACAATACAGGACTGGCAAGAGAGGCTGTGGCAATATAATAGACCATTGTGGGCAGAAGGAAGAGGCCGTGGTAGTATAACCATACATGCCAACAGACCCGATTCAGCCAGGAAACGTCCAATGTTTTTAAACTCAAATGTGCTTTATTTGATCTGTCTCCTGTCTACAATCTTTTTCAATGTAACTCAAAGGGGAAAATCAATACCCCAGTTTTTTTTCAAAATCTCCCTCTTACTAAGTTCAAAATGTTCGCAAGTATGGTACATTGGATCATGGAAGGCAGGAGGAATTGGGGTAGGGACATGGACTCGGATAACAGAGGACAGGAGGGACATGTAGAGGTGCACCAAACTGACCCTACAGGGCAGGCATCAGGGGTTGCCGCAGCACAATACACCACACAGGGCATGCGGGACGGGAGTGCAGCACAACAATCCATAAAAAGCCATAGGGAGAGGACAGGACCATGCACATGGACATCAGAGAACAGAGGGGAAAGAGGCAATGGTAGCTAGCTGACCATAATGGACAGACAGGAGAGAAAGCTGCAGCAAAACAGACCATAAAGGGCAGGAGGGACGGATCAGGGGCATTACAATGAAACAGACAAGCCAGGAGGGAGGGAATAGGGGTCTGCACATGGAAACAGAGGGCAAGGGGTCAAGGGGCAGGGCAGGAGCAGCAAGATGACCAAGGAGGTCAGGCAGGATGGGCACTACAAGCAAGATACACCATGGAGAGCAACAGTGAGACTATGATGGCATACACACAGACAATGGAGGGAAGGTGGGAGGGGGTCAGGGGCAGCTAGCTGACCACACAGGGAAGGTGGGAGTGGCCGTGGCAGCACAGAAGACCATGCATGGCAAGCGGGAGGGTTAGTGGCAGCACAATGGCTATGATGGGCAAGAAGGAGGGTGCAGGGGCATGCACAAAGGACCATGGAGGATAGAAGGGAGGGTCAGGATCTGGGCACAGACAAGAGAGTTCAGGGGAAGGGGCCTCACAACAGACCACACGGGGCAGGCAGGAGGAGCAGTTGCAGAATAGGGAGGGCAGAAGGGTGTGGCAGTAAAATGGACCATGGAGGACAGGAGGAAGGGGATAGGGGCATGGAATGTGGACAGTCAGGGTGGAGGTGGCAGGCACAGGTTACAGTCATCTGACAATGCTAGGTAGGTGGGAGGGTAGTGGCAGCTCAACAGAACACTCAGAGTAGATAGGAGTGGCAGGTCCATGGAACATGGTGGGCAAAGAAGATGTAGCAGGGGCATGCACAAAGACATCGGAGGGCAGGGGGAAGGAGAATAGGGGCAGCAAGCTAAGCACAGAGGCTGAGCAAGAGGTCAATGATGGGGCATAGAATTGGGTAATTGAGGGCAGGAGGAGTGGACTGGTACATCATGCTAAATGGAGGGCTGTGGCAGCACATCAGACCATGCATGGCAGGAGGGAGGAGGCTAGTCCATGGATTCAGACAACAGAGGATAGGGAGGAGGTGGATGGGGCAGCAAGCTAACTGTACAGAGAAGGAGGGTCTTAGGAACGTTATTGTTTTTAAAATGTGTGTCTGTGCGAACTACTTAAAATATGAACAAGTATGCAGCATAATCTCACCTTTATTCAGGAAGAAGAGGACGTTTGTGACTGTGACTTCGGGCTCACTTGGCAGAAACACCCCCTGACCCTCCACCCCCCATCGCAAAATGTAATGCCTGTGAAAAGGGTAGGTGAACGCAGTGTTATATAGAACATAGTCCTGAGAGCACAATTGAAAATGAAAACTAGATATAGTGTATGGTATAAACTATAAACCAAAAATTGTGAAATAAGATGAACCGGGGCGTGAAATATAATATCTAATACATTGTGCGCAATGACAGATTCATTGGCGAGCGCAAGATAGCACAGGCACTAGCGCGTGCTATGTGATATGCACCTTGGAGTGTAATATGCACAGGGCAGTGTTGTGTAACCTAACTAGTCTCTAAAGTTGTAATATAAAATATGTGCTAGGGAGTGTAACGTTGCATATGCACTGTGACAAAGATATGGATCCCAGATTGTAATATGTATGGCATAGCGCTGTGCGTTATAACATAGGCATCGAGGAAGGCACGTTAGATGGGGCAATATAACCCGTGCGAAGGTAAGTGTGGCATGACATATTCACGGGGTGGTGTAACAGTACACATGGGCTAGAGAGTGTCATAGCATACGTACTAGCTCGTGGAATACAACAAAGAGGTGTGTGGCACTCGGCGGGCACTGGTGGGTGTAACACAGCATTGGGCTCAGCCAGGAGCGCGCTGTGACTCTCAAGTGAGGTTTGTGTCCTTTCCAGAGAGTAAAATAAAAACGATTACACATCTGAGATGGATGTGTGTTTTATTAACCGTGAGGGGGGTTTCTTGCATAGTTTTGGTCAAATTTTTGTCGAATCCCCTTTGAATGGCCTGCTGTGCGTGTGTATTAAATGTGCCCGTCAATAGCTACCCATGTTTGTATAAATAAACGACAATGGTGTCTACTTGGAGAGTACCCACCGGCGGGGGCGCCGGGATAAGGCATGGTAGGGCGTCAGACACGTCAGAGCTTCACTAGCGGTGTAAATACATTCCACGTGGATTCATTGTATGCATAGTCGCCTTTTAATGAATATCACGCAAATCGTCATGGTGATAGGTGCGTTCGGTTTGTCCAGCATGTCCTAGGTGTTTCTATAAATATATTAAAAAATTAAAAACAAAGGCAGGCCCCGGGGGATGGGGACCCCGGGGCCATAAGTGGCCTGAGGACGGGGGCAACGCAGCCCCCCTCCTAAAGATTTTTTTTTTAAAAAGGCCATGCCCTGGGGGTTGGGGTCCCCGGGGCCGATTAAGGCCTCAGGAGGGGGGCCACACAGCCCTCTTCCAAATTAAAAAAAAAATTAGGGGGCAGACCCTGGGTGATGGGGTCCCCAGGGCCAATAAATTAGAAAAAGAAGGGGGGCCACACAGCCCCCCTTCTTAAAAAAAAAAGAAAAAAAAAAAAAGACCGGCATCGCACCGGAGGCCAACAAAGGTTATATTATCATCAGTGATGTCATTGGAGATGTCATCAGTGATGTCACTGCCCATGTCATGAGTGATGTAATATGTGACGTCATCAGCAGTGCATTGCGGGCACGCGAGTGATAGTTAGCTGAACTAACTATAACGGGGGAATTTCAGTGGTTTTGTACGAGTGAAAAGTCCAGCTAACTATAACGCCCCTGAAACCTGTGTTGTTTTCAGTGAATATATATATATATATATTATGTGCTATTCCTTTATATAAGATGATACTGAGAAATTACGAACCGTACTATCTGACCATAATTTTTTTACTTAATGTTTTCCCTGAAAATTCTTTATTGGCAAAGGTTTTGCTTGACTTTTTTAATTCTTGACTCCTTAGTAGACTACAAGTCCTTGCTTTCAAAAAATACATATAATTAATTGTAACCAAAATCTTCGAGTAGTACCAGTCTCTTAATTACTCCATCTACATTGTTATGTGAACATATAGGAGGATATGACAGTAGCTTTGCTCTTGAAGTTAATCATTAACAATTTAGAAAATATTTTAGTGAAAGCAGTGCCACGCTAGTATACAATTCTGAGATGTCCTACAATGAACGAATGCATGTCTTACTTTCATGTAAAAATGTCTTCTTGCATCTTACAGGTTGAACTCCAAGTATGTGCATGCCATGAATAACCTTGGTAATATCTTGAAGGAAAGAAATGAACTCCAGGAAGCAGAGGAAGTGCTGTTGTTAGCTGTGCAGATACAGTATGTAAAATAATTGCACTAATAGTAAAAGAGGTCATGTAAACATTTTTCGGATATGTAGTATTTGGTGTGTGATTTTTTTGTTGTTTTGCTCCCCAGACCTGATTTTGCTGCGGCCTGGATGAACCTCGGAATAGTGCAAAATAGCCTTAAAAGGTTTGACGAGGCTGAAAAAAGCTATTGGACGGCAATCAAACACAGAAAAAAATATCCAGACTGTTACTACAACTTGGGTCGTCTAGTAAGTAGTGAGGCTTGTTCGTACTGAAAACATTGACCACATTGTAGAGGTCAGTTTTGCTGACTTGCGAGTTGTTTGATAAAGCATACAAAAGTTGGTTCAAAACAAAAGGCACAGAACCTATGCTCTCCACCTGTGGCAAAAAGTACATCTTCTCCTTGCTATGTGGAATAGAAGCTGAGGAAGATATGCTTTCACCATTATCTGTGTGAAAGGAGGACGACACCGTATGTATTTATTATTATTATTATTATGATAATATTTATTAAGCGCTACTGTTATCCGTAGGTGTCCTGGCGCTATGTGAGATCTTGCCCAAGGCTCAAAACAGAGGTCAGGTTAACCTGTAAACAGCCAAGTTTTTAAAGCTTTTCGAAAAGCCACTAAGCTGGTCATACCTCTGAGGTATAGTGGAAGATTATTCCAAGCCGTTTCTGCATTTACTACAAAGCTTCTTCCACCCCAGTTGACCTTTTTTCACAAATGGCCTTCATTCTTCAATCTGTCAGCCCCTGCAGCAACTGTCTTCTCCTGAACCCCTGGCCCACTGTGTTCCATGCATGGAACAGGGAATGTCATAACCCAAGTGTTCCATGCCCAGACCACGAGGATAAACCCTACACACACCTCTTCCTTTACAATCAAATAAAAGAATAAAAGTGACCATCAAGAGGATGGTATGAATGTGAATTAACCGAATTAACAGTAAATCAAGAGCTAAAAAGGAAATAAGGCTGCCACAAGCTGAACATGGTCATGGCAGTAGCAAAAAGTAATCATATAAAAGCTTACACAACAGAAAAATAAAGAATACTTTTCCTCTTGCATTTTACAACCTATGAAATAAATTAATAAGTAGGAACACATTCTCTGGAATACGGAGGACCCAAAAACAAGGATCAAAGAAGACTATGCATAATTATTTCACAATATAATCTTTGAACTTCACAGGACATGTTCTAATTCTCTGTGGAACCTTAGGTTGGTACTGGTCACGCTCGGTTTGCACAAGCTAGTCTGATCCTTCACTCATCCTCTCAAGCACATATGCGGATTGAGAGCCAGGCACCAATGAAGTGAAACTTTTGCTCCAGACCCTTCCATCTTTGAGGACAATCACATTCTCCTTCACGTCCGGTCCCTGCACAGGCCTCGAGAACTGGGATAACCCTTTCTGGACACAACCAAGTTTTTTGATCCTAACCCAATCACTCGCCTTGAAAAGTAATCTGATACAAACCTTGTACACAGTATTATACTTCCTCTGCCCTTTACGTATCACATCAACAACACCACTTATCTTCACAACATCCACCTTTTCAGCACATCCATTCTTTATTCAATTTCGTCCCAACAGCCCTGCTCCATAAGAAGGTGAAAGGTGACATTCCAGTGCTTACACGAGGTGTGGTCCTCCCAGCCCAAATCATATTCCTCATCATAGACTTCCAATCCAGCCCATTCACTAATGCCAATTGAGGCTGATCTATAAGTACTCGATTCACCCTTTCAGCTAGTCCATTACTGCAGGGATGGTATAATGATGTTCTTATGTGTTTGATGTTAGCCACTTCTAAAACCTCTTCCATTTCTCTTGACACTTACTGGGTGCCATTATCAGTCACCATTTCTTCAGGATATCCTTATCTCAGGAACACCTCTTTGAGAAAATCTATTACCACCCGAGAATTCAGTGTGTCAACAGATTTGATCTAAGGCTATTTGGTAAAATAGGCAATCAATACACTAACAGACTTAGGTGTGCTTCCCAAAAAACCAACGGTCCGGAAATATCAAAAGCCAGTTTATACCATGGCAAACTCACTGTGGTTACAGGGGTAATAGAACTAGGACAAGTCATCTGAGTCATGTCGCTCATGATGCATGCACTGCACTCACTAACATGATGTTTGACTTCCCTATCAACCTTCGGCCACCAGAAATCCTCATGTATTCTGCGTTTCATGGCGGGAATGCCTATATGACCTTCATGAACTAAAGTTAGAACTCTACTGCGCAACATAGATGGAACTACTAACAACCAACTCCTGCGTAGAACACCATATACACCTGATAACTCATCAGAACCCCTCTAATAAGGAATTCAACTCTCCTGAACATCTTTTGAAGACGGCCAATGACTAGTAATAAACTTCATTACACATTGTATCTCATTGTTACTGGTCCACACCTTCATCCAGTACTGTTCCAAATGGGCACCATTCATGGCAGCATCAGTGGAACTCACTACACACGATAACCTAGTCATCTTCCATCTACGACTGGAATCCGACTCAGTCAACAGTAACTTTGACAAACAGTCAGTAAACATATTCTTCACACCAGCTACATTCTCTAACCTGTACTGCAACTCCTGTAATCTAAATTGCCATTTGGCAATACGGGGAGTAGCTCCACCACCCCCACTAGTGCTAAATAGATCTACAAATGACTTATGATATGTTCTTAAGATTCCTCACACAAAGGTTCTGAAATACTACACCCCCAGCACACACCAAGTACTTCCTTCTCTATTGTACAATAAGTGGATTCAGGCCCTCTCAAGGCCCTTGAAGCAAACACAATGATTTCTTCACTACCCTTGCCCAACCTCTGCATAATCACGGCTCTAAGGCCTGCATTGCTGGAATCAGTAGACATGATAAAGGGGTCATAGGTATCAAACGGTTTAAGAGGGCGTGCCCCCACAATGGCCTGTTTGATTGATTCAAACACTCTTTCACACTCATCAAACCAAACATACTTCACATTCTTCTCTAGCACATCCCTTAAGCATGCTGTCTTACTTGCAAAATTCCCAATGAACTTAGCATACTATTCTATTAAGTCCCAAAAAAGATCTTAAGTTGGTCCTTGTTGACAGGTTTGGGAGACTTTTCAATAGCTTCTAGGAATTTGACCTCAGGCTTCACCCCATCTTTTGACACATGATCCTAAATAGTCAACCCCATCCCGGTAATATTTGCACCTCTTTTTTTTTTTTATTTCAACCCACTGGAACTCAGAATGTCAAGCACACACTTCAGTCTATGGTCATGTTCACGTTTATCCTTACCATACACTAAGATATCATCTTGGAAGTATGTCACTCCAGGTGTGTCTTTAAACAGTTTTTTCATTAACCTTTGGAAAATATCTGAAGTCGATGCTTATCCAAATGGCATCATGACGTAGGGGTAAGCCCCTTCTGGAGTGACAAAAGATGTGAGGTATCTAGATTCTTGGCAGACCTCAACCTGGTGGTAAACAGCTGACCTATCCAACAATGTAAAACATGCAGCCCCCTTTAAGGTTGCTAACATTTTGTTGATATTTGGCAATGATTGGCCATCAACCCAAACGTTAGGCTTCAAATCTCTTAGATCAGCACACATCCTCAGTCTTGTTGGCCTTGTATGCTAATAGCACAGGAGTCAGCCTCTCCGAACCTTCAATAGGTTCAATGATACCAAGTCTCACAGCTTCTTAAGTTTGGATCTCAGTTCTTCTTGTAGACTCAACAGTATACCTAGCTCACTTTGTTAACAACTGCGTTGGCATTGTCCTTGAACACAATGTGGTGTTGAAACCCTTTTAACTTTCCCAAATGTTGTTGAACACACCAGGGTACTCCTTTCCCCACTCACTCTCTTCAACTGGGCCAACACACACATTACCTGCATCATACAATCTTCCCCTACAATTGAACATGTCAGGGTGATTTGGATCCATTATAATGTCCAATTCACCTTGTTCATTCCAACCCAACAGTTTGGAGCCTTCTCTTGCCACATACACCGGTCCCTTGGTGTAATTGCCCTCAAATTCTAATGTGGCTTCAAATTTACCCTCAACTTCCACTTCTTTCCCTCCGTAAGCAAATATTTTAATGTGTGAGGCTTGTCTTATGGTTCTTTTTACCCTCCAGAGGTGTGATAGAGAGCATATCTCTCACTTGCTTCTGATTGACTAGCTTTTGTTTAAAGATCCAATAACAGATGAAGCAACGCACGAAAGAGTAAGGAGCATTGAAGCTCACTAGCACTATGAAACAATTCCTTTTGACTCACCCAGACCTTTGGCCTCTGTGACAGGGGCCAAGCCATTGTCTCTTTCAAGCCTCCATAGATATGGGAGACCATGCCCCCATTACCTCCGATTGGCCAGCATTGGTTTAAAGCCCAACAGCCACTAAAGTGGCATGACGATGTCACATACTAGACTCACAAAGTGCACCTAATGTGGTGTCTGCGTGTTTTCTGGCCAGAAGGCAGGTGGCAGTCCGGTTTCAGGCTTAGATCAGAATGGGTTGAGACTGGAGTAAAATGTACCAAACTCAGCACATCATTACAAGCAGATAAGGACCATAAGGTAGCTGTAAAGGTAACAATAATGATGTATCTTCTTATTTGCAAAAGAACGTGTTTCTCTTATTGACCCTAGGTAACCTTAGTATTTTGTTAATACTGTGGAATTTGCCTCCAGCACTATCTCTATATTTCGGACTCACTCAGGGAATGAGTAAATCCAATAAATGAAGTGCCTACTATCAAAAGTAAGAGTTGTTAAAGGACCAGCCATAATTCATGTTGTTGATCTGCAGTAGGTAAAGGGTATTCATTTGCAGTGTCAAAGTAAATTGCAAGTAGTTCTGTAATGAGACTGTTATCTCTCCATTGGTTGGCCATTTGTAGGGAGGTGATGTATAAGATTGCAGGTATTTCATTTTTGGAAGGATGGTGCATCTACTGAGGTTTAGCCACCTGTTAGTTGAAATTCTAAAATCCTAGAAAAAAATGGCTCCTCCACTTTGGGGGACTGGAGTAGACCAAGGAATCCACAACGGAATTGATGAGACTTGCGTGTAGTTTGTTTGACTTGACTGTGGCCACAGACAATTTAATAAACTGAAAGTAAAATTGGTCCTACTGTTGAATTCAGATATTAACTACTTGCAAATTTACTACAAATATGACCTTTCAAGCAATACATTTTGAAATTGAAGAATGGCAAAATAGTTTGTAGAATATTCCTATATGTAAAGCTTCATTTTGTCACAAGCATATATTGAAGGAAAGGGTGCCTGTTTACTGGGCTTCAGCTTAAGGTCACAAAACAGCCGAGCACCTTTAACTTTCTATCAGTCTCGACACATTATTTGCACAAAAAATTCTGTTTTAGGATACACATTCGCTCAATGTCTCTACTTAGCTCTTCTTGGAGTTTGCTAATTGTTCACCATGGCGAAAGTGACCATTATCATAAAATATTCAAATATAACTTTAAGATAAAGTACTTAACAGACTACAAAAAGGTAGGATCAGATGAGTCGATTTACAGCACTATTGCCATTCAGTGGAATGGTGTATCTCTGTCAAAATTCAAATCTTGGAACTAATCCCTGATCACAGGGAAGTCACTCAAGGTAATGAATGCCCAGTTGATGGAGCTAAGGCAAATGTTCGATCACAGGAAAGGTGTGCAAGTGACTTATTTCCAGTCTTTAAATCACTCCTCATCTGGTCCCATTAGTCTCCAAGTTAAATACTATTTTGTATTTTGAGAAACTAAAGAGAGAAAAATACCTTAGAATCATATTCAAGAATGGTTAACATACTATTGCTAAAACTTTTTTTCTTATTGCATGAAATTCACAAATCTTTCAGGTGTATGAAAATGCCACATAAACATCTTAACAGTGCTTGATCAATCAAATTCTCCCCCTACTTTAGAATCATATGTTGAAGATCACATTTCTGAATTTCAGTTAAAATTTGGCATAGATGATATGTAATAAGGGACACTCTTGGCCTGCATAAAAGGCAGCATGCAAAAGTAAACCTGAAGTTCCTCAAATGCAATTGGAACACAGACATTTCAAATAGTGAAACAGCAAAGGCTACATGTCCATCAATTGTGTGTCTTTTGTTGACTGGCAAGGCAGTTCAATAAATATGGAATTTTGTTAGGGCTTTGCATTTTAGGGCTATGTTATGGTTGTTTTGGGGCTATTGCCATTGTTGCTGTGAGATTTAGATTACCGTATTCTCTTTAGAGTCTGTATCTTTAGGTATAGGATGAACTAGCCATCTTATACGTTTATTCCAGTAGGTAGGGTCTAAGCTGACTGGAGTCTGATGGTGTTCTGGTAGCAGCCATGAATATGTTTTCCAGAGATCCTGGGTGCTTCTGATGAGGCCACTGGGTTCGGCCTGCAGACCAGATTATACGTGATCAATTTTCTGGATTTTAATGAAGGTTTGCAGCTTTAAAAAACATATTGGTAATTAATGAAAATCTTAAATAAATTAACAGAAAAATGAATGTCAAAAATTAAAGACTCATCAGACCCTAAAAAGGTTTACAAAAACTAGAAAGATTGTTAGATACATGTTGGGCCAATACTTAATACTAGAAATGAGTGATATTAATACCATACATGGCTGGTTCTATAAACATCACTGTGCAAGCATTTTGTTTGGGTCCTTTCTATTTAAAGCATATCTCAGTGCCGCTGTGATGTGGCAAATACACCTAAATATCAAAGATGTCCTAAACGATCTCCGCAGTGCAACTAATAAAAGGTAGACAATGCATACATAATGTAATTCTGCCTCCGTAGGATTCTTACATAAGTGACATTGGTTATCATTGATTTTGACTCTATCTTAAGATAACCTAAGTATAGACTATTTTATTTAACAGTGGAATATGCAACAAACGTTGTGCTGTGGCAGTCATCAACAGAGCTTTCTCAATGCTGTGTGAAAAAAGCAACAAAAAATGGAAAGAAATATACAAATAACTATATAGTTTAAATTTACTTCATTGCCTTCACCATCACACTTTACGTAAGAAACGTTATGTCAAAAATGTGTAGCTTGCGCTTGCTTCTCCAAAAATATTAAGCAGTCACCATCTATGTGGTAAAATTTGAATGTATATGATAATGAATGGCAAGTGTGTGTTCACTAGATCTTACACACCTGTAGTTCGCACCGGTGGCCGATTTTATGCATCGTGTCTAAAACATACATCAGTCTCATCGGTGCATATTGTTTACACACAGATTCTCACAATCACTGCCCGTGCCTATGTATTGGGCCCGGTTCCATTTCAGGTTAGAAAAAGCTGGTCATGTTAGTCATTGTGGTCTGGTATGAAAGAGTTGCGCTGTAATGTGTCACCTATGTGGACTTATGTAGTATGGTTAATGTGGAATGGGGAAATGGAGAGATGACAAATCAGATTATTATTGCAAAATGAAGAAATCCTACTGCTTTTTACAAATGTTTGTCCATACTGACTTTAAATATTGCACTTTGGTATATCTGAGTCGCACTACTGTTCTCCCTCCATATGGAATCCTTACTTAAGAGGCCTACACATGCAGAGTATATAGGTAAAAATGTGAAATTAATTGTAAGAGTAAGTGCTAACAATTTCCAATACTTTATTGGTCATCGTATGTTACAGAGTTTCCCCTCATGTCTTCTGTCAGCATATAATAATGTAGCTAACGTCACAGCTGATATTGTTTAGTATAAACAAGGAATACTATTACAAACGTAATAGCAAGATTGTCAGTGGTTACCCATATCGCGCCTTACCAGTCACCAAAGCATTTAGTTTTGTTTGTTCCCTTTTAACAATTGTAGTTTTTGATGAGCTGCAATCTTGTGACACATCATGGATCTTTATGTGTAAGTTACCTGTGCTGTGCTGAAGACGACTACCATGTTGAGAGTAATAAAAATATGTGAGTGGGGTTCAACAGGTGAGTTAGTAGTGGTAGAAGTATTAAAAAGTTGTGCCAGTGGTAGTATATTGCACGCGCTGTGTACATAAGGTTGTAATTCATGGTGAGTGGAAGATGGGTACGGTATAGTCTAATGCAGTATGTGCTAGCTTTTATGTAAGGTATGTGCATCCTGTGTGGTTTTTGTAAGTTGATTCAGACTTGGGTTATGACAGCGATCTCCAGTATGCACATCTTTTTGAGGCCTTACATTTATCAGTAGTGGCTATATTGGTTGGCATTAGTTGCGATGTCCAGTGATGAAAAAGTGTACTGTTGTCTCAGTGTTATGTTAAGATAAGCTATGTAAGCATCAGCGAATGTATAATAATGATGTGTACCCATGTACAAGTTGCTAAATTCAAGTCATTGGAGCACCTGGACAATGAGAATCACTAAATGGATAAGGTGTGGATGTCAGTGTGCAATAGATGCAATCCGTAAGGAGGAGTAAATATGATGAAAGGAGTGCCGTAGTGGTATTAGAAAAAGAGAGGATGAAGAAATCCCACAATTATCTGGGTTTCAGAGTCACACAAGGGGTGATACTGTAGAAGGAGGAGGAAGGTTGAACGTGTGGTTATAGTGGGTGGTGCCATGTATAGAGGGCTTTGCGTGGTAAAGCCTCATATGGGCAAGTTTAGTTGTGCATTGCGCAGCAAAACAACTGATGTGGCCCCAGTATAGTGTGGACAGGGTCCTGTTCCATATGTTCCATAAGGTTGGTCACGAATGTACTGCTGCCACCCCTCCTTGCTGATATGGACTAATACGAAAAAGAGCTGTATGAGTTCACTAGAGAATGGGAATGAGATGAGTAGCAATCCTAGAAATCTACAGGGACAGCACAGGGCAGTGTGGGATATGCAAGAAATTTGACCCATGGGAGTGTTTCTTTTCATATCAGGCCGTGTTGAACCATATCTAATATATTTAAAGCAGTTATATGGAAGGTACAGTATGCATTCTCTGGATGCAATGAAATGTTAAGATCTGTATGTTGAGAACAAAGTCTGGTTTCTTACTACAAAATCCCACAGTTTCTCTCTTGTGCAAAAGAGTGATCTGTTGCCCCCCGCTTCTTTTTTTTTACATGACTATTGATGCAGCGGAGTTTACCAGCTCTACACATTCACACACACAACACTCATTTGGGCCCATATACATTCATACACGCAATGAGCTGGCAAATATCCCCTGGACATCAATTTTATTTTACCCAAGGAAACGCTTATACCAGTATTCTTACCATTCCTGTCTCCTGAGTAAATGCACTAAGAAAGATCTAGTAGTAGATTAGAATAGGGAGGAAAGACAATAATGCATTTAACTTTATTTTAAAGAAACCACAGACTCAGAGGGAGTTTTAAAAGTTTATCTGAATTAATAATTTTGTGAGTCAAATCAAAATACACATGAATATACCAGAAGTGTTCATCAGGAAATATAGTACTGTTAGCTCATAATCAGTTAGCATTAATAAATTCTTGCAATGACAGCACCTGAGGAGAGAAAGGACAGAGAGCAAGTACGGAGCAATTACCCTACAGATATATTTACCTAGAATGGTGAGGACCCCGACATCAGAGAGTCGAGGATTCAGGACAGGTTCGGGACAGGGAAAGGTGACCTCTTCTAGTGCAACGCCAGCGTTACACCCCTCTTTGGTGCTACTCTCTCCAGCTCAGGCTCGTTTGGACCCCTTCCTAGATGTTCTGCAAATTTTCCCTAGTGTTGGATTCCTCAGTCAGATTACAGCAAAATCAGGTAGCATCTCAGCATAGCATCATCATCTCAGCATCAAGTGTGTCTAACTATCTAGTACTTACCTCTGTTCTACCAATTCAAATGTATGATCCACCCCCAAATGTTTCAATTCCATGTTCACCCGCAATTTGATTGGGCCAAGCAGTGGGGTGAGGACATCACATCATACTAAGTGTAATAATTTTCTTTAGTCTATTGTCTAGTTCCCCCGCCCCTTAATTTTAATACCCACAAGCTTTATTCCCACAAGCATTTCATATGTGGATCGATAAGTCTCTTTTACAATGTTGCTTCTCTTTCCTCTCGTAGGGTCAAAAGTTGGTTTCCCATGTCCTTGCTGGGGTTAGGGTTTGGCAGCCAGTCAATTTAGTTCACTTGTTCAGAATAAGCAGACGTTTGAGTATGGGTGGAAGTCACATGGAAACAGAGTTGTGGTCACCCTCCAAGGCCCAAATGTGAACTATTAATAAAGTCAAAGAAGAACACGTTAGAATACAAACTTAAATGAATTCACTGTATACCACTTACTTCTGTCTAAACCCAATTTACTTAATAAATCTTTTGCATTAATAGCTTAGTAGAGCTTGCATGGGTTAGTTTCAGCTCAGCATGTGCGTTAGTGCGTTACTTTAAAGCGACCATTTTAGAGGCTATTGCGCAGCTGCAAAGTTTTCCCCCCAAGCGACAGAAAACGACATACTACGTAGATGTAGTAGACGCATGAGCAAAAGAATTCCCGCGTTTTCAGCGGCCATTTTAGAACCCTCGGGTTATTCATTAATAAGGCACATAGAAAAGTGTCCCCTAGATACAATATGATGAATGTGGTGCACTGTTAGTACTCACGAACAGATTGGTTATAGTATTACAGGTTATTCGAGAGGATTGCATACGAGCAAGTTTCTTTTTATGCAAAACCTTGCTCCATCACTATGCAATACATTGTGTAGGATTTGTACTCCATGTGACGTGTGCTAAAATGTTTAATTAAAGAGTTACTTGTCCATTGATATTCTTGCATACTACTATTTAATGCTCATTTTATTCTTGTGGAATACTGAATAGTGGTTCCGTAGGCCTCATTTGTAAGAGGTATTTCATGTGTCTCCCACCTGTTAAACTCAGTTGTGATCATAAAACACTATATATAGACCTTTGTGTGAACAGATAAATTGTATTCTTATTTACCCTCAGTTGATGTACGAGTCAGCAACGGTGCTGACGGTCCGGTGCACAAGTGAAAGTGCTGTGAACTGTACAGTAGATTACACTTATATTATCAGTGGTATCCCCCACTCAATAGCGGATCACAACAAGCATTTGCAATGCAATAGGTCTCGCAATTGTTAAAGTTAGAGCTGTTGGCGTTGAAAATAACAATGTTTTTTACTTTTGTTTTTTTATTTGCAGTGGAGTTATTATATTTGCATAGAACTTTTGCCAATGGTATAAAAAAGCAAAAGCAAAAACATTGTCATTTTCAACACCAACAGCTCTAACTTTAACAAATGCGATGCTTATTGCATTTGAAATGCAATCGGTCTCGCGTTTGTTGGAGTTGGAGTTATTGGCATTGTAAATGCCAATATTTTTTACCTAGCTATGTTGCAGGGTGCAGTACCATATGTGGCCAAAAGCGGTCCCATGGGACCTCTTTTGGCCACATATAGTACTGCACCCTGCAATGTTGACGTTATTGGCATTATAAATGCCAATGTTTTTTACCTAGCCATGTTGCAGGGTGCAGTACCACATGTGACAAAAAGAGGTCCCATGAGACCTCTTTTGATCACATATGGTACTGCACCCTGTAGAAGATATGGTAAATCCACCCTACCCATAATGCATTGCATGCAAGACTGTGCCACAAGTACATTCAAATAGCTATGTCCATATATACAATTAGTAGCTTTGAAATGTGACAAAAAAATTATTATATTAATTCCGGATTAGGTTGTACTCTGTGTGGAGCTTTTGGAGGGAAATTTATAGAAGGTCTTCTATAAATATGAGATGTGCTAGTGAGTAAAGTAACCACTGCCAGCCTTGGACCAAGGTGTGTCCTGCCTGAAGCCCTTTAGGAAAATAGTGCTCTGAGGCTGTACTAAAACCTAGGGAGTAACACCACATGTAACAGGGGATGTCCTCATGGAAATTTACAAGAAGAGACAATGTGGTACTAAGGAGGGACTACTAAGCCTATTGACCAATAAAATGCCATCATTTACAAAGGACAGGCACAGGAGCCAATTAAAAAGATGGGTGGAAAGTGAGCAAAACTTTATGCACATATCCTGAATGCAACATGTCCCAAAGAGACAGCTCAAGCGCTGCCTATGCGATACCTAAAAACTAGTAGCACATAAAGTGAGAGTTCATATAATTGCAGTCCACCACTCACATTATCTTGCACACTCCACTGTAAATATGGTATCAATAAGAGTAATACTTCACAAGACCATAACAGCAAGCAATGCACAAAGATCTGACCAACTGTCTTCACAATATATGCAGTTTAAATCATCTATTGCCTTTACCAAAAACAAATGCTGCAAGTGACAAATGGTATACAAAACTGGATACAACCCTTTCCGCCAGAGTATGGAACCAGTGTCTAACATATGAAATACTGAACATTGGTTCGGTTGGCCTCACTTGAAACATGTACATTACATGGGTCCCATTTGTCAAACAAACTCAGTTGTGGTCATAAAACAAAAAACAGACACCTTTCTGTGAGTAAATAAATTGTATTCTTATTTGCCCCCAGATTGTGCATAAGTAAACAATGCTGCAGACAGCACAGTGCTCTAGAGTGAAATTTTGTGAACTGTACAATATTCTACACATATACATTAAGGGGTGCCCCCCCACTCATCAGTGAATCAAGTCCAATATTCTTCTTAGTTCTGAGTCTATTGATTTTAGCATGACTGCCCCTGTGGTACTGTCAACATTTTGACCCAACCGTAAAATTACAAGTGTCGCCTTAGGACAAGTACCATTGTCATATAATCTCATTAATGTGTTTAATTGTGTCCTATTCAGGGAGTCTACTGAAGGTATTACAGTACTGGAGTCATGGTATCTCTTTTTGGAAACATGTATTACAATACTTTGCTTAGCAGTGAGACTTGGCCATCTTGTACCTATAATAGGTAATTTCCACCAATCGTCTACTTGGTTACTATCCTTAGTACCGTACCTATTCAGTATATGTTGTCATCATCAGCAAACACATATATAGAACGTACAAACATAAAATTGGCATACAACCGCTGAGCAATGTCAATAAGGATTAGAATTGTACTACGGTTTTCCATGCCACTTGCCTCTCTTTTGTAGTCTGTTATATTTTCCCTGGCAAAGGAGGCCGCATAGCCTGCTGCAATTTCTTTATTTCTTTTAACCCCTCACTGACATCAAGTTGTTACCGGACAGTGGGCCACACTCTATCTGTAATCATGTGCACTGGGACTACCCTGCCCTCCTGTCTTTGTCCTGTAACTTGACCGGTAGGCCCGCTGTGTCTTCATTTCCGTTAGAACCAAAGAAATCAGTTGAACAAACATATAGGAAGAGCAAAGAGGATCGGTAAGATAATATGCACCCTTAAGGTGATGTGGAAATGGAAAAAGGTTGAGAACTCTGGAACTAGGACAGAAAAGCAAATCTCAGAAGCAGAAACATTACCTTATATGTAGAAAGTACTATGATAAGAAAGAGTGAGGGCAGGATTTAAAAACAAGCATTAGCATAGCCAATAGGTCTCGCCATTGGAACCTTATAAGTGTTTAGCCATGCAGTACATTATCCTGGATGCTGTGCCTCCAGAGATTGAAGAGCTATGCAGTTACTACACAATGGGCCATGCAGTGTGATTCAAGAATACATGTTTGAAATCCATGCTAGATGCTTTATTGTAGGTAGTCTAAGGTAAGCAGATCTGCTTGGTTTCTGTACTAGTTGGTTAGTGAATAGCTAAAAATCATGAATAAGGACAATGTTGCTCTCCCTCTGACATTGTTTTGTGGTGAAGCGTGTAGTGAGGTTTTCTCTCGCTAGGAACAAGGATAGAGGACCACGTGATTTTCTGTTGGCAAGGAAGATGGTTAGGAGTGTGGGCTCTAAAGAATCCTAAATCAAGCCCACAAAATAAAATTCAACTCAATTCATTATATCATTGTATATGTAAAGAAGTACATTTCATAATGGAGGACTCTATTCAACTTTAAAACACTGGACGCAGGGAAGTCTGGTGCCATGTGTGATGAGTAGTAGCAACAAGGCCGGACTGGCCGTAGCGGGCACCGGTTGTTTGCCAAGTGGGCCGGAAGGGTGGGGGCGGTTTTGAACCGATGAGGGGCGTTTTTGGTATTGGAGGCCAGTTTTGCAGCATTGTGCTGCAATATCTGCACCCTGCACCAAAAGCAACAGCAGTGTTCCCAGTCCGGCCCTGAGTAGCATGCCTCCTTGTGTCTCTGGGATTGCGTAGCAGCACTGCTGCTTGAAGCGGAGTAAAGCAGAGTGAGAAGTCACTGTGACCCTTGACTACCCACTGGTGCTAGAGCAGGTAAAATGGTTTCGGACCTAGGGTGGGTCTGAGTGACTGAGGAGCAACCCCCTGTAGTGTAGTTCCTATATCCCTGATAGGCTCTGCGCATTGGAATAATATACACTACAGTTTTGACATAGGACTGAGGTCAGTATGTCTCTATTGAGTACATTAAACTTAATTACTTGTGTGTGCCAGCTAACTCAGAGGTCACTAGAAACTTCTTGAATAAACAAGAAGGAATTAGTTTCTGACAACTGCATAAAAATGACAACTTTGTTTCCCTTAGAGTCGGAACAATCTCAGAACCATGGAAGCAATAGATAACAGTTTCACTCAGTCAATCATGCATGCTTCGTTTCTACAGAGGTGCACAGAAATAGAGAGACGGGCGTTTCAATAAAAAGGGTTTATTGAACAGTCTTATTTCTCATGCAAGAGATATGAACTGCTACAATCGTAAGACAGGATGCAAAGTACAATACATACAGAGTTAGCTGTAGGATAAAATAATACTGCAATAGCATGGTTTGTAGCTATGACTTATATTTATAAAATACATACATAAATAACGCAGGCTAAAATGTGGATACTCATCTGATGCTTCTAAATAGTTCTACCCCAGTGTACCTAACCTAAGTGTAGTACGAGGTAAGAAGTAGGTGCTGTTTTCTAAAGTATAGCTAGCTATAGTTTTAGTTTTGCCAAGAGTTGCCAAAAGTTTCTCTAAGTTCTAGTCGGCTCCATACCTTAGAATGTGTGTGGTTGGAATCTCTTTCCGGGACTCGATGTCTAACACCCCGCAAGGGAAATCAGAAACACTGGAGCTGGATTCTCTGCGAGGAGGATGACAGCATTTGTTCAGTGCATCAGGCGGGAACTCGATCTCCTTCCGAACTTGCTGTGGCGAACCGCAAGTAGGCAGTCGAACAGGACCACACCGGAACCGTGGTTTGCCAGGGGAAATGCAGGTATATTTATACCTTGAAGGTGTTTAGGAATGCCTGTATTGACGTAAAAGTCGGGCATCGGAACGTCATAAATGAACCCCTAAGGAATAGATGTTCATGCATACTAAATAAGTTCTTGGAGAAATCAATATCCAAGCAAGGGAACTTCCTAAAGGCTTAAGAGTCTGGTTTTCCAAGAACTCGTTGTGACGTGGATTGACGGATGTAGGAGACCATGCCTGTATTTGGTTAGCATGGACAATGTCTAAATAAGGGCTGGATTTTCTATGCCTAAATAAGGGCAATATGAATTGTACCTATATAAGGGCATAAATCGGGAAACCTATATATGGAATCTAAATCTACACACAACACCCCGGGAACGTAGTCATTAAGGCAGCCGATGGAACAGGGGGGCGTAGCTCTCTCAGCGGTGCAGCTGGTGTAGTGACACCGGGGCGCAGGGGTGAGAGCGTTCCCTAACACGTTTTGCACTGTCTGCGTTTTATGTAAGAATGCTACTCTGTTGATATTTAAAGGAATTCCTGCCTAGGGACTGGACCTATTTACACTTGCTAGGGCAGTAAAGGAGACTGGGGGGCTCTGTGGGGTGGGCAGTGGGACCGCGCAAAGGGAAATGCAGGACGGGAGAAAATGAGAAAGTAGATAGGATGGATAGGATGGATAGAGAATAAAAGAACATGAAGTAGGGTAGAGGAATAGAGAAAATGTAGTAATTCGTTGTTGAAAACAGAGTAAGAAACAAGAAATCATGTGTCATTTCTGTCTCCTTCCGTTATAAAAAACTTGCCCCCCCAACCCCCTCTTCCCCAAACACATCCTAAAATATTCCTGCCCCCACGGTGAGATTGCGGTGAGCACTTACACAATATTGATGTATATTTTAAAAAGTGAAGACAGATTTTCATTCCAAATAAAAAACAGAAGATGAAACAAAAATCATGTAAACATTTTAAATGTGTTCCAAATGGGGCTATCCTCAAATGAAAATGAAATACACGGCCGTACAATGTTATTGAGGGAAAAAAGTACTCTGATTTATGAACCGTGGATATGTTTAACGTGTATAGAATTATATTCTTATAATGAATATAGTCCATGCACAAATCATATGTATTAAAGAAAAACTATATTTTGCATTAGCGTGTGCGTAAGCATACACATATTTATAAAATTACGATCGATAACGTGAATACACATATACATGGTTGAATGTATACAGGTATATCTAAATGCGGATAGTATTTGCAGAGGTGTAAATGCACACATGCTCCAGTTGATCGATAGAAGAGGACACTTATGCAAGAAAACGTTTGTATATTTAGCTTTAATAACACGTAATCTTTAGAAGCATATATTTTACATAAATATATTGAAACATTTTCGCAAGAGCGTACACACAAATATACACTTTGTATTTTACTAAATATGGAGAAAAAGACTGGATCTGCATTTGAAGCGGAGCGTCAGCCTTGAACTAACGTGCTGTATTTTCTAGTGCACGAACATGCACTTTTACTGCACATTTTGCCCAGTGAAGCAACATGAGGCAGCACTACCCAGTGCTAGTCTTTGTTGCGTGTGGAAATGTCGGTGCATTTATTGCACAGAGTCTCTGCAGAACCAGGCCTCTGTGCCAGCACTGCCTGCCGGGTCCTGAAACCCTTAACTCAGTGGTTCCCAAACTGTGCGCTGTGGCTCCCTTGGGAGCCGTCCAACCTAGTCAGGGGAGCCGCGCACCAAGCACTTTAAAGTATTTAATGTTGAAGTGTCTGTTGGCTTCAGTTAAACTAATTCGACTTAAACTCATGATGTCGATGATTTGTAAGTGATATGTCTAAAGCTGTAAATGTAGTGCTTAGTTGATGGCATGTCGAGGTAGATGACCTCCATATTTCATTGCAGACCCACGTTCTTACACTCCCAAAGTAAGCGGAAGATGCCTGATTTATTTTGTTAGACTCTTTAATAGTTACGTTTTGTCCCAAATGCATTTTACACCAATGCAAGTTATCAGGAAATTACAGTTGTCCTGTCTACAAAGGTTCTTCCGGTCCACATTTCTTTCAGTACATACACATTTCCAGACAGGCCTGCTCTCTCCTTGAGCACAGGGAAGTAAAACTCCAAAAACGGCATAATGCCAACATTTGGAAGCAAGAAAGATGGGCGTTTAAAAAAAAATCTGAGGAATTTCTTTTACTTGCATTGATTTGGAGACAATTTTAGAGAGGAGACAGCAAAACAAAGCTGTTTGTGGTTTAATAAATCGTGAGTCACCCTGCTGAGACAGGTGTGTAGGCACATATGACATGGGTAGAAATGGATGTGCATGCCAGCACATCCATGCACAGAAATACTTTGGAAATGGGGCCTACATGCATAGGGGTGTTATCTAGCACCGTGAGTGGGATAAAAAGGTTTGAGAGGGTACTATAAATAAGTCTCGCCAGACCAGCGCATGCGCTGGGTCAGGCGAGACCTAAAAAGGCATTGGGCAAAGAAGTGAAACTAGGAATTTTTTATTAGAGTACCCACCTTAGTAATACAAAACACCCTGCGTATATGATTATAAAATCTGAATCTGCTTCATCCCAATTATTTTCAGGGAGAAAAATGCAAGTACTCTCGAGGCTGGGCTTACATCCACCCCACCCTCCCAAAAAAGTGGGGAGCCACGGGCAATGCCCAATGGGTCAAGGGAGGCATGGGTTGAAAAGGTTTGGGAACCACTGCCTTAACTGGTAACCTTCCCAGATCTTGGATTCCCGCCTTCAAACCTCACCCCCAAACAGAGAACAAACAGAGGCCGTGGTGTTTTAAATTCAAAACAAAGGCCCCAGCACTGGCGGTCAGAGGCCGCAGACTGGGGACGGGTGGCCTTGCAGGTTTTAATACCGAAAACTATACCAGGGACTGTAAATGTATTACACGAGCTTGTCTTACGCCATCTTTGTCGACGATTCGTTTGAAAAAAGAAGTGTCTGTTCTCCTGCCATTTGAGAACTGCATTGCAAAAAAGAAGATACGCCTAGAGAACAGTTCATTTGAGAAACTGTTGTTTCTGCATACCTAACGAGGCTTCTAGTAAATCTACAATAAAATTTCCTGTTTGGTTTCGCCTGCTATTTTCTGTTAGCGTTCTCAACTTCTGTTAGATTTCTCAACTCCTGCTGTAAATGTTCAGAGTGTAATTACACGGTAAAGAACTTTCAGTCGTTTCATGTCTGTCTGGCTGGGAAGGCTTCAGATGGTGGTCTGCATAATAAAGAAGGAACCATCTGTTGGAACTTACACTTTTAGATTATGGTGCTCGAAACCGCTCAATGTTCAGGGTGAGTGGGAGAAAGTTTCCTCTTGAAAACAGCAACTTTTAAATGGTATACATGGATAAATCCCATGCACATATAGCGCAGTTCTGCTTGTAGTGCATGTTTTTATTTCGACCAATAATCCATCTTTTATAATGGTTTTCCAAATCCTTTCTTGCTATGAAAATACCTAGTAAACAGAAAGAATGCCCCTACCTCTGGTGAAGTCGTGATGGTCCTTGGGTTTTTCATGGCGTCCTCAACGGATACTTCACTGTTTCTACAACAGCAGTACAGTATACCTCCTGAAAGAGTTCTTCCTGGTAGACTAGGCAAAATATCAATGTCAAAATCGTTTTATTTTTTAGTTTACCAATAAAAAGGTTAGTCGAGGCAGGTACGTAGCAGTGTTTGGGGTGTGGGAGGGGGCCGCCCTTAATCTGGTATTGATGTATATCCCGCCAGGTCTACACACACAGGCATTTATAGATCTTGGTGATCTTCTCCTGAATCTACCGGACGGGCGATTGTTGATTGGGGGAGATTTTAATTCCATTGTTTCCGATTCCCTTGATCGCTGGCCCCGAAAAGACCTGCCGACGTCCCGTAAACGCATACATGGCTTTTTGGGGGCCATGGGCCTGGTGGAAGTACACCCATCTCTCAGGGCCCCATCGCAGCATGTCACGAATAGATTATGTATTCACACTCACGAACCAGATCCTTAATGTCAAAGAGATTCAGCACTTGGCTAGGGGAATTTCGGATCATTCACCCATGCTGTGCAGGGTGGAAGTGGGGGAACCCATGGCTGGCCGCGTGGCACCGCTTAACCCCTGGTATCTCACTATTCCATCAGTTAAGGATAAAGTATTGGGCGAAACCGACCTCTATTATCAGTTGAATCAGGGTTGTCAGTTTGTCCGTTTCCCTTTAGGAAGCTTATAAAACTGTCATTCGGGGGGTAGTGTTGGGACACATTGCTGGACAACGCAAGGAAAAAGCCGCAAGCGAGGTCCTAGTCTTGGAACACGCAGTTCATACGCAGGACTCAGACGAATCGCGTCACAGGCTCCGAACTAAGATGAAAGACGTGGCCAAGACACAATACAGCGCGACTCTTAGCCGAATTTATGATGTTTGCGATAAGGCAGGCAAACTGCTGGCATGGTTGGATCGTAGAGAGGGGGTGAGGCGAGTGGTAGTGGAAATTGGCACCGACCAGCACTCCCGCATTACCGCGCCGCAAGACATTGCGGATGCGTTTGGGCAACACTACCGCTCCCTATATACTTCTAGTACGATCTATTCAGAGGAGGATGCTTTATCTCTACTCCGCGATATAGGCATGCCGACACTTACTGCAAAGGACAGCTCCGATCTGGAGCGTGACCTAACTGTGACCGAAGTGGAGGAGGCCATCCATGACTTGGGGGGGGTGAAGCATCGGGTCCCAATGGGATCCCCATAGAATTATTTAAGCTGACGGCAAATGTAAATGCCTTTTATCTTACTGACATGCACCGGGAGACTAAAGAGATTGGAATTCTTCCTGAAGAACATAGACTGGCCACCGTCATCGTCATCCACAAAGTGGGAAAACCTGCAGATCAGTGTTCTTCGTATAGTCCTATTTCATTGCTCAATTGCGTGGCAAAAATCCTTGCGAAAGTCCCGTCTGTTGCAGGTTCTTCCCACCCTGATCCACCCGGATCAGTCCGGGTTTATGCGGGCAAGAAATATATCTCTTAATCTCCGCCGACTACATGGAGTACTATGCAGGGCGGACACTATTCGAGAGTATGCGGTGGTGGGGTCCCAAGATGCCGCATCGGCCTTCGATACCATAGAATGGCCCTACATGTTTGCGGTGCTCCGTAAATTAGGCTTTTGCTCGGAATTTATTAACTGGGTGCGCCTTTTGTATTGCCAACCGCTAGCGCAGGTGGTTGTCAACAATCGCAAGTCGCCTGTTTTTCCCTTGGGAAGGGGCACTAGGCAGGGATGTCCCTTGTCACCACTCCTCTTTGCTTTGGCCTTGGAGCCCCTGGCGGCATGGTTCCGGTGGGACCCAGCCATCAGGGGCCTGAGATGGACTCATGGCTGGGAGGGCCGCATATCTTTGTACGCGGACGATATCCTGCTTTACCTTGCCTCCCCGGCAAAATCGCTCAACGTGGTGATGGACATAATTCACATCTTTGATAGATTCGCAGGTTACTGGATCAACTGGTCCAAATCTGTTCTCTACGTCCTCAATGGGCAGAAGCCTCAACTTCCCCGGGATTGTCAATTGACGGAGGCCGTGGCAGGGTTCAAATATCTGGGTATCAAAAGACTTGTTTCGATTTTACATCTCCTGATCTGCCTCAGAGGTAAATGGGGCCACGATGTGGCTGGGTTGGATGACGGGGAGTGGCGGGTTGCAGTGGCATCTCCGCGGGAAGTCGCCATCTCTTCCAGATTCCGTTTGGTCCAACTCAAAATCCTTCACAGAACATATTCACACACTGGGGAAATGTGCTACAATACAGAAATACTGGGAGGGGGTGGTACGTATGATGGAGGAGGCGTTAGGACAGCAGATACCATGTAACATCAAATTGATTTTGTTGAACGTCTTGGACCCCACGGATCTCAGTGCTGAGGAGAGAATTTGGGTGGCTCTGGGCTTCATGGTGGCTAAGTGCAATATTGCACGTTTATGGAACCCACCCAACATTGGCGACTGAGCTATGGACATGGACTGGTGTATGGTGACGGAGGTGCCTATCTATGTTTCTAGGGGGTGCCCAACGAAATGGTCACAAATATGGGGATCATGGAACACTTTTCGTGTGGTTATTTGTGAGCCACCCGGGGGCAGGGAGAAGGATGCTGCTGTAATGTTATAATATGTTATTATTTTTATTTTTTTATGACATTTGGAATGTATTGTGCCATGAGCTATTGCCGTTGTATTAATGTGCTCTACAAACCCTTTGAGCATTACGGTGCCTCATTTGTTCATGCCTTTTTTCCATAAAAAGATTTATTAAAAAGAAAAAGGTTAGTCGAGCGCGTGTCAGGTATGACTGTGTTCTGAGTCAGTCATAACTCTGGTATGTCAGTCACGTGACTATATCTGCCCACTCCTACTGGCCTTCGCTGACCTATGCTTCTATGTTGAACTTTGAAGATGGTGAACTTTAAAGAGAGTCAAGTAAACGGAGTCTATTTGTCAAGGGATGCACACTCGGTCACATCTCACTCATGCCCGATGCATTCCTGTGCTCTCATACCCAGGGTTGGATTGGGATTAAAAATTAATCGGCCCGGGCACGCTAAAAAAAAGTGGCCCACATTTGCATATTCCCTTTCTGCAAAACACTGCTTCAGCAAAATTTTATTTAAAAAAAGGGGGGTTTAAAAAAATGCACGGATTAGTTTACACTGGTGAAACACACCTGAAAACAAGTGAGGCCACTTTTGCTCAGGCCCCTTGCCCCCGCTCAATATGCACATATTAATGGACCGGTCCAGCGAGAGAAAGGGAGTGACACCTCTGCCCATTGATAAAATGGAGGTAATGAAGGCCCATCTACCTCCAGAATGGCCACTCAGTCACCCGATTGAGCTGCTGGCAGTATCCGAACAATGCAGAAACCACCTAAATCGGCCCGCAAGGCTGCTCAAAAGGCTGGAATTCGGATACTGGCCCCTCTGGCATTGCCTGAGTGCCTGCATTCCCAATCCAATTCTGCTCATACCATGCACTGGGACAGGCTGATTTCTGATAGTGGAAGGTAGGGCTGGTGAATAGACAGTGAGCTGCTTCATGTCCAATATGTGACTGGCTGTATGCATGACATGGCAACGACCTGCTGGGACAGTGTTTTGCCAAGTTGATGTAACTAAATAGTTGTAAGGAAGGGCGTAGAGGAAGTCACATTTTTACAATTTATATTGAGTTACATGTCGTGCATGCCTAACGGGACTGAGTCTGTCTCAGCCCATAGGGGCTTTTGGAGCAACTTGGTGGCCAAACTGCAGGGTCAGACTAAGGCAAAAAATGGGCCTGGGCACAAAACTAAAAGTGGCCCCAACTCTTATCCAGATAGCTGAAAAAAAGTGTCCTTTGTTTCAAAATAGGCCAGGTTTGAACTTGTAAACGCATGCTGTATGGGTATTTTGCTAGGTATGGGAGACCGCATGCATTTGTGTTTGCTGCAGGCAATGCTTGTGGTAATATCAGGGTAATCAGCAGTAAAAACCGGCCCACCTGCCCATAAAATAGGCCCTCAAACTGCTGAGAACTGATCGGTCAGACCAGCCCATCGGGCACTGCGTGATTGCTCTAAAGGCCAGTCCGACCCTGCCAAATTGCCACTAGTACCTCTGATATAATGCACACTTTACAGACCACTGTTTCCCTCTATCCATCTGCTAGTTCATCTATCGTCACTGACTCGATTCTATCTCTCCAACCCTCCCTTCCATATTTCGCATTTTCCTCTCTCCCAGTCTCTTTGAAGTTGTCTTTGGAAGCTTTTTTCCACAAGTCTGTGTTCCAAATACCAAACAGTGGCAGCTACTGACCTTTTCAAGTTTATACAGCTTGCCTCTCAAGCAAAATTTAGAAAGACAAGCATTTGCAATGCAATCGGTCTCTCCTTTGGGACCTTATATGTATTTAGCTATGCAGCACATTAGCCTAGGTGCTGTAACATCTACTGTTCTTTAACATGGAGGGAAAGTAAGCACCAAACTGCATGACACGCCAGGTATGGGAACACATTAGGGGGGAAATATTGCCTTTCAGCAGGAAATGGTATAGTTCAAAGCTCTGTTTTTAATATAAAATCAGGGCCTTTGGTGGTCATATCACTGAAAATACAAGATTTGAAAAAAATATTATTGTCTATGGGTGCTTGTGGAAGACAATTTCTATGCACTGGAATCTAGAGAATGCTAAAGTGATTCTGGTGTTTTACTGACTTCAGTTGGTCGTGTTCTATCAAGAAAGTTAAATAGAGGCAGTTGCCAGAAAAATAAAAAAATGGAAAGTCCCTCAGCAGAAAGCAATTCCGGTATTTTACTGACCTCTGCTGGTCGTTTTTCATTAAGACAGTTAGAGGCATTTGAACAGAAAAAAAGTCCCTAAGCGGAAGCATGCAAGTCCTAGGGGTGATCTCCAGAGCCCACAAAGTACATACACATTCTAAAGTATATAAGTATATACTAAAGTATCTACAAGAGGTCTTGAATGCTCGACCTACAAAATGGGGAAATGAGGAGAGAGGCACTAAACATTTTGGAGCGATAGTTCTTACTGGTAGTTTACATAATCTGGTATACAATGTGATATGGCGGCCCATCATTTCTAAACCTGTTCACAGCTACTTTCTTTCCTTCTACCTTGCGTTTTCCTTAACGTTACCATCATTCCATTTGGGAATAGATTTTCAGTCATGTAAGCAAGCATTGACTAAGCCAATAGATCTCACCTATGCGAGATCTATTGGCAATGACAATGTTTTTTTTTGCCATATTGTTCATCAGCGCTGCCTTTAGTGCAGGATGGCTGAAAGGAAAAACAAAAAAAAGTTGTATGATGTGGTCAAAGCATACTGTTATAGAGCTTTTTTTCTTTACGTTCAGCCATGTCGCTACATGGCTAAGAAACATTGGCAAAGCCAAAAGATCTCACATAGGCAAGACCTATTGGTTTGCCAATGCTTGTTAAGTATTGACACCCTTGTTTGTGTATTTTGGCAGGCAAGAGTCTTTCTGACACGTGTAGGTCTTTATCTGGTCGCTAGGCCAGGCCACATCCCTCGAGGGGGAGAGAGTGCATATGCATCGTGGTCTCTAATCGCAGTTCAGGATCTTTTGCCTCAATATTTTCAAACGCCTACATTTACGTGTTGACATTTTTGATGCAATTCTTGCTCACTGTAGTAGGGACAGATATCAGAAAAGGGACGCGGGCAGAAAAGCACTTCATGATGATTTATAGCTCATCCCGAAACTTTTTAATGTTCAACCTAATCCGTCGAGTTTTTAGATTAGCATCTAATTTTAGTTACGTCTGTTTCTCTATAAGTGTATTAATGTATGTTATCCGTGTAGGGCGGTGATACTCAAAGTAGGGCTCGGGGGCGCCTGCGGCACTCCTGACCTTTACAGTAGCCCCCCTGAGTAGCAGCAGCACTGGGCTGCTGTTTACTGGACTCAGCACTAACATTAAAAAAAAATCAATGTACAGCAAGTACTTATTTAAAAGTCAATTGCAATTAAACAAAATGAAGTAACCAGGCCCTTAACTTTAGAAACACCTTCATTTTTAAAGACCGCAAACGTAAAAATAGGATAGTCTTTTCAAAATTCAAAAAGTGCATTTCACTGATCTGTAGACCTATTTCACCTTAGTAAATCAAATTATAACAGTGCATTCAGAAGTATATATTTAAAGTGATAGTTTTCAAACATGAATTTAGAAACATTCATGCTTCTCACCCTGACAACAATGCCATTAGTGGTTACACCCAAGTACAGGAGATGGTTGCAGCACACATTCTGAAGTCATGTATTTAGAGGTCCTCTTATATGTGATAATGGAGAAAAAGGAGGGAAATTGAAATAAAACGATTTCCCAGGATCACATAATTTGGTCAAGTGGAGAAGCTGGGATTAATCTCAGGTTTTCTGGTTTTACATTGCGCAATTGAGTTCAGCCAGTAGATATATATGCTTCACTTCCCCTATGCCCACTTTACACTCTCCCCTCCCCCACTGGCATTAGCGTGGCCCTCGGTAACACCAAAGACCAAACTTTGCTTCCCCCCCCCTCCCCCCCAGGAAAATGTTTGTGAGTACTCATGGTGTAGGGCCTGGTGTGTAAGCATTGCCTTTGCTTGAGTTTTGTGCTCTCCTACCCTCCTCTCCCCCTATTTGTTGTTTCCTCTTTAGTAAGGACGAGTCACCAAGCTCTTTTGTAGTCCTAGTTCCAAAGCACTCCTTCTGAGATTCCTCTTCCAGCTCCTTACCGCACCCCTGCTCCCCTCTGTTGCAGGAGGTGAAAGGTATGGCAGGCAGCACTGTTTTGTGTGAGGTGGACATGAGTGAAGTATGAGTGCAAGCTTCTAAAGTCCATGAAAGGCCCGAAGCCAGTGGTGCTGCTCTCACGCAAGAGCCACAGGTACACTCCAACTAAGAGGGAGGAGAGGGGAAGAAAGGCATTGATAGACTGAGTCTGGGACCTGGACACATAGATACAGTAAAAAGCATGGACAGAGTGACAATGGTACTTGTACAAACAGATATAGTAACAAGCAGGGCTAGACTGACACTGGGACTTAGATACACAGGTACAGTAACAGGCGCAAATGCATGGACACTGGGACTTACACACAGGTACAGAAACGGGTGTGGATACACTGAGACTGGGACTTAGACACACAGGTACAGTTACAGGCGCAGATGCATGGACACTGGGACTTACACACAGGTACAGGAATGGGTGCGGATACACTGACACTGGGACTCAGACACACAGGTACTGTTTCACGGGAACTGGAATTTAGAGACAGACACAGGGGCAAAAAGACTTGACAGGCTGCCACTAGAATCTAATGCATGGGCAGATTGGCACCAAAAATTTAAAAATACGGGGGGGGACAAAAAGCCATATTGACTCTTCTACTCAGAGTCAGACAAAGGGGAGAAATTATTTGAGCCACTGACACCAGTATGTAGAACTAGAAAATGTGTCATAAAGACACAGATAGAAGGATTTAGACACAAACATACGACGACAGACAGACGCGAATACACTGACACTGGAATGTAGAGAATTAGACACATGAGCAGACAGAGATAAAGACACTGAAACTTAGAGCGACAGGTTCTGAGACGAAAGACGTGTAGACATGGACACCAGAAGATAGATACATAGAAATAGGGCACAAAGACATGGATACGGTTGAACTAGAATTAAAGACAAAGGCACTTTGGCAGAAGAAATGAATAGACTGGCACTGAATTTCAATACACCAACACGAGGACAGCAAGACACAGATGTCCTGACTAGAAGACATTGGCGTGTGGTAGAGAGGCACTAAGGCACTGACACTGAGGTATGCGGAGATGAGGAACGGGCCAACAGACAAGCACACGGAGAAGGGAAACTTTATCCTTCTAAGCAGAGTTCAGTCTTCAGGAAACGCCACAGTCCGGTGGAATCGCACACTCCATATAGCCACAGCACTTGAAGGATGACCGGTGGAAGGAGTACTCTTCAAATACCAAGTTCCAATACTTAACCTGTCACTTGCCCACATGAGGAGGGAGAACCTAGTATTACCTTATCCAGTGATGGCAGAGTTGATAAGCGCTGTCTGTGGTTTGTAACGTATATTCGGGTAGATTTAGATGGAGAAGAAGCTGAAGGCTTTGGGAGAGGATGTGGCTTAATGGCCAGAGCTACCACTTTGGAACTGGGGAAACAGGTTAGAGTCACGGCTCGATGGCAAAATCACATAATCTCCCCATGCCGACTAAAAAAAAAAAAAAAAATGTGTTCTTGTGTAATGTAACTGGTACTCAGCAAGTACTTATTTAAAAGTCAATTGCAATTAAACAAAATGAAGTAACCAGGCCCTTAACTTTAGAAACACCTTCATTTTTAAAGACAGCAAACGTAAAAATAGGATAGTCTTTTCAAAATTCAAAAAGTGCATTTCACTGATCTGTAGACCTATTTCACCTTAGTAAATCAAATTATAACAGTGCATTCAGAAGTATATATTTATAGTGATAGTTTTCAAACATGAATTTAGAAACATTCATGCTTCTCACCCTGACAACAATGTCATTAGTGGTTACACCCAAGTACAGGAGATGGTTGTGTGCAGCACACATTCTGAAGTCATGTATTTAGAGGTCCTCTTATATGTGATAATGGAGAAAAAGGAGGGAAATTGAAATAAAACGATTTCCCAGGATCACATAATTTGGTCGAGTGGAGAAGCTGGGATTAATCCCAGGTTTTCTGGTTTCACATTGCGCAATTGAGTTCAGCCAGTAGATATATATGCTTCACTTCCCCTATGCCCACTTTACACTCTCCCCTCCCCCACTGGCATTAGTGTGGCCCTCGGTAACACCAAAGACCAAACTTTGCCCCCCCCCCCCGGGAAAATGTTTGTGAGTACTCATGGTGTAGGGCCTGGGGTGTAAGCATTGCCTTTGCTTGAGTTTTGTGCTCTCCTACCCTCCTCTCCCCCTATTTGTTGTTTCCTCTTTAGTAAGGACGAGTCACCAAGCTCTTTTGTAGTCCTAGTTCCAAAGCACTCCTTCTGAGATTCCTCTTCCAGCTCCTTACCGCACCCCTGCTCCCCTCTGTTGCAGGAGGTAAAAGGTATGGCAGGCAGCACTGTTTTGTGTGAGGTGGACATGAGTGAAGTATGAGTGCAAGCTTCTAAAGTCCATGAAAGGCCCGAAGCCAGTGGTGCTGCTCTCACGCAAGAGCCACAGGTACACTCCAACTAAGAGGGAGGAGAGGGGAAGAAAGGCATTGATAGACTGAGTCTGGGACCTGGACACACAGATACAGTAAAAAGCATGGACAGAGTGACAATGGTACTTGTACAAACAGATATAGTAACAAGCAGGGCTAGACTGACACTGGGACTTAGACACACAGGTACAGTAACAGGCGCAAATGCATGGACACTGGGACTTACACACAGGTACAGGAACGGGTGTGGATACACTGACACTGGGACTTAGACACACAGTTACAGGCGCAGATGCATGGACACTGGGACTTACACACAGGTACAGGAATGGGTGCGGATACACTGACACTGGGACTCAGACACACAGGTACTGTTTCACGGGAACTGGAATTTAGAGACAGACACAGGGGCAAAAAGACTTGACAGGCTGCCACTAGAATCTAATGCATGGGCCGATTGGCACCAAAAATTTAAAAATACGGGGGGGGGGGGGGACAAAAATCCATATTGACTCTTCTACTCAGAGTCAGACAAAGGGGAGAAATTATTTGAGCCGCTGACACCAGTATGTAGAACTAGGAAATGTGTCATAAAGACACAGATAGAAGGATTTAGACACAAACATACGACGACAGACAGACGCGAATACACTGACACTGGAATGTAGAGAATTAGACACATGAGCAGACAGAGATAAAGACACTGAAACTTAGAGCGACAGGTTCTGAGAAGAAAGACGTGTAGACATGGACACCAGAAGATAGATACATAGAAATAGGGCACAAAGACATGGATACGGTTGAACTAGAATTAAAGACAAAGGCACTTTGGCAGAAGAAATGAATAGACTGGCACTGAATTTCAATACACCAACACGAGGACAGCAAGACACAGATGTCCTGACTAGAAGACATTGGCGTGTGGTAGAGAGGCACTAAGGCACTGACACTGAGGTATGCGGAGATGAGGAACGGGCCAACAGACAAGCACACGGAGAAGGGAAACTTTATCCTTCTAAGCAGAGTTCAGTCTTCAGGAAACGCCACAGTCCGGTGGAATCGCACACTCCATATAGCCACAGCACTTGAAGGATGACCGGTGGAAGGAGTACTCTTCAAATACCAAGTTCCAATACTTAACCTGTCACTTGCCCACATGAGGAGGGAGAACCTAGTATTACCTTATCCAGTGATGGCAGAGTTGATAAGCGCTGTCTGTGGTTTGTAACGTATATTCGGGTAGATTTAGATGGAGAAGAAGCTGAAGGCTTTGGGAGAGGATGTGGCTTAATGGCCAGAGCTACCACTTTGGAACTGGGGAAACAGGTTAGAGTCACGGCTCGATGGCAAAATCACATAATCTCCCCATGCCGACTAAAAAAAAAAAAAAAAGTGTTCTTGTGTAATGTAACTGGTACTCAGCAAGTACTTATTTAAAAGTCAATTGCAATTAAACAAAATGAAGTAACCAGGCCCTTAACTTTAGAAACACCTTCATTTTTAAAGACAGCAAACGTAAAAATAGGATAGTCTTTTCAAAATTCAAAAAGTGCATTTCACTGATCTGTAGACCTATTTCACCTTAGTAAATCAAATTATAACAGTGCATTCAGAAGTATATATTTATAGTGATAGTTTTCAAACATGAATTTAGAAACATTCATGCTTCTCACCCTGACAACAATGTCATTAGTGGTTACACCCAAGTACAGGAGATGGTTGTGTGCAGCACACATTCTGAAGTCATGTATTTAGAGGTCCTCTTATATGTGATAATGGAGAAAAAGGAGGGAAATTGAAATAAAACGATTTCCCAGGATCACATAATTTGGTCGAGTGGAGAAGCTGGGATTAATCCCAGGTTTTCTGGTTTCACATTGCGCAATTGAGTTCAGCCAGTAGATATATATGCTTCACTTCCCCTATGCCCACTTTACACTCTCCCCTCCCCCACTGGCATTAGTGTGGCCCTCGGTAACACCAAAGACCAAACTTTGCCCCCCCCCCCCGGGAAAATGTTTGTGAGTACTCATGGTGTAGGGCCTGGGGTGTAAGCATTGCCTTTGCTTGAGTTTTGTGCTCTCCTACCCTCCTCTCCCCCTATTTGTTGTTTCCTCTTTAGTAAGGACGAGTCACCAAGCTCTTTTGTAGTCCTAGTTCCAAAGCACTCCTTCTGAGATTCCTCTTCCAGCTCCTTACCGCACCCCTGCTCCCCTCTGTTGCAGGAGGTAAAAGGTATGGCAGGCAGCACTGTTTTGTGTGAGGTGGACATGAGTCAAGTATGAGTGCAAGCTTCTAAAGTCCATGAAAGGCCCGAAGCCAGTGGTGCTGCTCTCACGCAAGAGCCACAGGTACACTCCAACTAAGAGGGAGGAGAGGGGAAGAAAGGCATTGATAGACTGAGTCTGGGACCTGGACACACAGATACAGTAAAAAGCATGGACAGAGTGACAATGGTACTTGTACAAACAGATATAGTAACAAGCAGGGCTAGACTGACACTGGGACTTAGACACACAGGTACAGTAACAGGCGCAAATGCATGGACACTGGGACTTACACACAGGTACAGGAACGGGTGTGGATACACTGACACTGGGACTTAGACACACAGGTACAGTTACAGGCGCAGATGCATGGACACTGGGACTTACACACAGGTACAGGAATGGGTGCGGATACACTGACACTGGGACTCAGACACACAGGTACTGTTTCACGGGAACTGGAATTTAGAGACAGACACAGGGGCAAAAAGACTTGACAGGCTGCCACTAGAATCTAATGCATGGGCAGATTGGCACCAAAAATTTAAAAATACGGGGGGGGGGGACAAAAATCCATATTGACTCTTCTACTCAGAGTCAGACAAAGGGGAGAAATTATTTGAGCCGCTGACACCAGTATGTAGAACTAGGAAATGTGTCATAAAGACACAGATAGAAGGATTTAGACACAAACATACGACGACAGACAGACGCGAATACACTGACACTGGAATGTAGAGAATTAGACACATGAGCAGACAGAGATAAAGACACTGAAACTTAGAGCGACAGGTTCTGAGAAGAAAGACGTGTAGACATGGACACCAGAAGATAGATACATAGAAATAGGGCACAAAGACATGGATACGGTTGAACTAGAATTAAAGACAAAGGCACTTTGGCAGAAGAAATGAATAGACTGGCACTGAATTTCAATACACCAACACGAGGACAGCAAGACACAGATGTCCTGACTAGAAGACATTGGCGTGTGGTAGAGAGGCACTAAGGCACTGACACTGAGGTATGCGGAGATGAGGAACGGGCCAACAGACAAGCACACGGAGAAGGGAAACTTTATCCTTCTAAGCAGAGTTCAGTCTTCAGGAAACGCCACAGTCCGGTGGAATCGCACACTCCATATAGCCACAGCACTTGAAGGATGACCGGTGGAAGGAGTACTCTTCAAATACCAAGTTCCAATACTTAACCTGTCACTTGCCCACATGAGGAGGGAGAACCTAGTATTACCTTATCCAGTGATGGCAGAGTTGATAAGCGCTGTCTGTGGTTTGTAACGTATATTCGGGTAGATTTAGATGGAGAAGAAGCTGAAGGCTTTGGGAGAGGATGTGGCTTAATGGCCAGAGCTACCACTTTGGAACTGGGGAAACAGGTTAGAGTCACGGCTCGATGGCAAAATCACATAATCTCCCCATGCCGACTAAAAAAAAAAAAAAAATGTGTTCTTGTGTAATGTAACTGGTACTCAGCAAGTACTTATTTAAAAGTCAATTGCAATTAAACAAAATGAAGTAACCAGGCCCTTAACTTTAGAAACACCTTCATTTTTAAAGACAGCAAACGTAAAAATAGGATAGTCTTTTCAAAATTCAAAAAGTGCATTTCACTGATCTGTAGACCTATTTCACCTTAGTAAATCAAATTATAACAGTGCATTCAGAAGTATATATTTATAGTGATAGTTTTCAAACATGAATTTAGAAACATTCATGCTTCTCACCCTGACAACAATGTCATTAGTGGTTACACCCAAGTACAGAAGATGGTTGTGTGCAGCACACATTCTGAAGTCATGTATTTAGAGGTCCTCTTATATGTGATAATGGAGAAAAAGGAGGGAAATTGAAAAAAAACGATTTCCCAGGATCACATAATTTGGTCAAGTGGAGAATCTGGGATTAATCCCAGGTTTTCTGGTTTTACATTGCGCAATTGAGTTCAGCCAGTAGATATATATGCTTCACTTCCCCTATGCCCACTTTACACTCTCCCCTCCCCCACTGGCATTATTGTGGCCCTCGGTAACACCAAAGACCAAACTTTGCCCCCCCCCCCCCCCCCGGGAAAATGTTTGTGAGTACTCATGGTGTAGGGCCTGGGGTGTAAGCATTGCCTTTGCTTGAGTTTTGTGCTCTCCTACCCTCCTCTCCCCCTATTTGTTGCTTCCTCTTTAGTAAGGACGAGTCACCAAGCTCTTTTGTAGTCCTAGTTCCAAAGCACTCCTTCTGAGATTCCTCTTCCAGCTCCTTACCGCACCCCTGCTCCCCTCTGTTGCAGGAGGTGAAAGGTATGGCAGGCAGCACTGTTTTGTGTGAGGTGGACATGAGTGAAGTATGAGTGCAAGCTTCTAAAGTCCATGAAAGGCCCGAAGCCAGTGGTGCTGCTCTCACGCAAGAGCCACAGGTACACTCCAACTGAGAGGGAGGAGAGGGGAAGAAAGGCATTGATAGACTGAGTCTGGGACCTGGACACACAGATACAGTAAAAAGCATGGACAGAGTGACAATGGTACTTGTACAAACAGATATAGTAACAAGCAGGGCTAGACTGACACTGGGACTTAGACACACAGGTACAGTAACAGGCGCAAATGCATGGACACTGGGACTTACACACAGGTACAGAAACGGGTGTGGATACACTGACACTGGGACTTAGACACACAGGTACAGTTACAGGCGCAGATGCATGGACACTGGGACTTACACACAGGTACAGGAATGGGTGCGGATACACTGACACTGGGACTCAGACACACAGGTACTGTTTCACGGGAACTGGAATTTAGAGACAGACACAGGGGCAAAAAGACTTGACAGGCTGCCACTAGAATCTAATGCATGGGCAGATTGGCACCAAAAATTTAAAAATACGGGGGGGGGACAAAAAGCCACATTGACTCTTCTACTCAGAGTCAGACAAAGGGGAGAAATTATTTGAGCCACTGACACCAGTATGTAGAACTAGGAAATGTGTCATAAAGACACAGATAGAAGGATTTAGACACAAACATACGACGACAGACAGACGCGAATACACTGACACTGGAATGTAGAGAATTAGACACATGAGCAGACAGAGATAAAGACACTGAAACTTAGAGCGACAGGTTCTGAGACGAAAGACGTGTAGACATGGACACCAGAAGATAGATACATAGAAATAGGGCACAAAGACATGGATACGGATGAACTAGAATTAAAGACAAAGGCACTTTGGCAGAAGAAATGAATAGACTGGCACTGAATTTCAATACACCAACACGAGGACAGCAAGACACAGATGTCCTGACTAGAAGACATTGGCGTGTGGTAGAGAGGCACTAAGGCACTGACACTGAGGTATGCGGAGATGAGGAACGGGCCAACAGACAAGCACACGGAGAAGGGAAACTTTATCCTTCTAAGCAGAGTTCAGTCTTCAGGAAACGCCACAGTCCGGTGGAATCGCACACTCCATATAGCCACAGCACTTGAAGGATGACCGGTGGAAGGTGTACTCTTCAAATACCAAGTTCCAATACTTAACCTGTCACTTGCCCACATGAGGAGGGAGAACCTAGTATTACCTTATCCAGTGATGGCAGAGTTGATAAGCGCTGTCTGTGGTTTGTAACGTATATTCGGGTAGATTTAGATGGAGAAGAAGCTGAAGGCTTTGGGAGAGGATGTGGCTTAATGGCCAGAGCTACCTCTTTGGAACTGGGCCAACAGGTTAAAATACCGGCTCGATGGCAAAATCACATAATCTCCCCGTGCCAAATAATAAAAAAAAAAAAGTGTTCTTGTGTAATGTAACTGATACTCAGCGCTCCAATCCCTTTCGGTCAAGTTTGCGCTTTATAAAACTAGAGAAACAAAAACAAGTAAACGAGGTAGGCACTCTGGGTGGTCTTTTAAGTGGGCAGTTACAGAGGTGGGACACCTCATCCCCCCTGCGGCAGAATTGGAGCTGTGCATTTAATCTTATGTGCCTCTTTCCTGTGACCATGACAACTCAGTCACTTGCCCTCTAAGATTCCTCACAATGCACTGTCATTTGATATCCGTGAATATGGCGCTCACACACCCCCCACCTTCCGAGGTCTTCGCATCCAGACAGCGATTCAGAACAACTTGCCTGGTGCAGTGGAGCCTCTACTGCAGGAAGAGAGCACATCTCCAGAGCAAACTTGCTTAAAGATAGTTTGTGAGTGTAGAGTGCTGTTACAGAGGGCCAGCATCACCAACTGAAATAAAACTTATCTGAGAACACATGCTCATTGGTCCCTCAGCAATGACATAGCAAGATCTCCTTTGCAAGGGCTGATGAATATGAGTCCCCTGCCATCAGCTGCATGGTAACCTATACGTTTTATTGGGATGCAGTGGACCCCTAAACTTCTGCACCTACTGCTCTATTTGCAAAGCTTCCATTAGTGTGAAGATTTAGGATACCCTGATGAAGTATTAGGAACCCTTGAATGAGAGCTATCGGAAGGCAGGATTGCTGTCCCGCTCGGCATCGAGTCCTTGCTCTTAGCGAGAGTACAATAGTTTTCAGGCTGGAACATGACATTTCAGCAAGTTTTCTCTTCTCAAGTCCACTGCTGGCCGGTGCCGTTGTCACTCATGAGCTGCTCCGCCCGCACTCGCCTACAATGATGTTGCTAGTGAACTGTGGGCAGGGCACTTGGCCTAAGGTGTAGGGACAGTGCTCAAGGAGAGGATGTGGTGTAACAACCAGAGCTGCCGACTTTGGAACCGGGGAACCAGGTTTGCATCTCAGCGTTGGCTCAACAGCCAGGTGATTCTGGGTAAATCACTTAATCTTCCCATGCCTACCAAAAATCAATGTACTCTTGTGTAATGTAACTGGTGCCCATGTAAAGCGCTGTGATACCTTCAGGTTGAGTTCGCACTATGTAAAACTGCAAAAAAAAAAAAAAAAGAGGTGCCCGCCCACACAGCAACAAGCAACACCGTGAAAGCTCGCCAGTACGCCCATAGCAATTTTTAATGGGGCTGCCGTGAAAAATTATTTTCATACTTGCCGACATTAAATATGTCACAGCTGCAGGTTAAGATTGCCCAGCTACAAATAATCGCCAGTCTGTCTTCAGACACCATGACACCCCTACTCCATGTGGCAAGCAATATGCATTCTGTCCGTAAACGCTCTCACTTTGAAGTCAGTCTCAGTCTTTGAACGCACAGTAAATGTGATGAGATAAGAACAAGATTTTCAGGCCTGTTTACAGATAGATAACTCTTGCAAGGATCCTGGTAATTAAGGTTTTAGCATGGGAGGGATGAAGTGATCCTGGAGAGCCTAAGCCAGCAAATGAAAAAGCAAACAAATTTGATTTACAAATCGCAAAGCCAATGGCAAGCAACAGGCAGAATGCATTCTCAGGCCAACTTCTGAAACTCCCCAAGATGTATTTCGCATACCACACAGCTGCGCTGTCTGGTAGGCTGCGACCCTAAAAACTGAAAATCTACTTGAAGGGGCATTTTTGGGAAAATTGACACCCACAGGCAAGCACCTTTGACCTTAACGCTACCCATCAAGTTATACCACTGAGCTACCACTCACATTATTGAGATCGTACAGGTTCAGGCAGCAGTCGAATCCCTTAGTTTACATGAATGTTATAGGCTCAGGCCTGCGACAAGTGCAATGTGATAAAAAAAACTACCAATACAGACAGTAGTATGACTGTCCATGAGGCACGAAGTAACAGTAGCAAGTGTTCTCTGTCCCCAAAAAACATAATTCTCACAATATGTGTCCCTAATTCGCCTTAATTGATCACTACATTACACAATTTTGCCATCAAATGCTATTGTTTAATTTTTGTTAAAAAGACAAATTCCTCCTCATCAGGTTGTAACTTTCTGAAAATACACCCATTTGGACCTCAACCTCAAACTCAAACTCTGGCTTTTAATGTTTTACATTTTCATGTTTTAACGCACCCTTTTTTTTTTTGTTCACTTACATTTACAACTGTTTCACGTGAACAGATTGTGCATGTCCCATGTCATCATCACATGCAACAGTTACCTACTTTATGCTACAGATGGCTACAATAAGCCAGGGATGGCCAATATCAGTGATACCCAACAGAGATCAGGAATAGCCACTTTAAGTGAAAGATGACGGCTAGATGACCCAGGTGGCCACCAGATGTTGAGAATGCCCATTATATTCCACAAGTGCCAAGAAACCCAAATTGTGCCAGCCGGTATGCAGGGGTTGCTGCCAGATGCCAGTGGTGCCCATCAGATGCCAGGGATCCCTGCCGTAGACCAGCATTGCCCACTGTATGCCAGATTTGGGCATTCGATATCAAATATTTCTGCCAATCGCTAGTGATGTCTCATCGTTGCCAGGGATGCCTCTCCATGACAAGATGTGAAGATATTTACACTGAAACATAGGCTCACAGGCAGACACGTGCAGCATTACATGCACATAAACATGTTCACTTGCACCGCCCCCCAGTTAATCTTTAGAGCAGTTGGGTAATGGTGGCTTCTTGGTCCCCTGTGATGGGAGTATCTGGTAAAGCAGACTGAGGACCAGCATGCACCAGTACTCTGGTCTTTGTATGCAGCAACTTGAGGGACAAGCAGCGGGTGCTGCAGGACACACAAGTCAACTGCAAGTGCAGGGCAGGTGCAAGCAACAGTAATGTTTATGTTCTATTCAATGTCCCTTCTGAGTTCCTATGTACTCCCTAATTTGCTGATCCTTTATCAAGATCGGCTAAGGAGGAGAGAAGTCACTGACTTGGGGGCTGGGCAGAGTTCTTACCTTTTTTTGTGCTGTGAGTACTTGCAAAATTGCTCAACTTTTAGGCAAACAGCACATGCATGCCGTGGACAGAATTGGCTCACTGTACCACTGGATTCAAGCTATCCTTGCTGATGAGGGGTGAAAGAAACCAGTCCTAGGATGCTTGTTTCCGGTCCAGGGAGGACCTGGCTTGGCAGTTCGGTCTGGACTGTTCCCATGAGGCACAGGGTCGAGCCTGATTTGCTTATTGCCAGGTCTAAGCTGGTGTGGCATTGTGAGCAAAAGAATGATGGATTGAACCCAGATCTCTTGACTGGGGTGAATGTTTCGATTTGTTCTGCATTCCGTCCATCAATTGTGTGTCTTTTGGACAGAATTGAAGGCACCACATAGTACGTGTATTATTGCTGTGATTCAGACCTGTGGTCACCAGTCAGACTCTCCAGTGGAACAGCAGCTAAGAGTGTTATCTCCTCCTCCTTTCTCGGTTGCTGGGACACTGTCTAAAACATGTGTGGTCGCCTCCCAGTGATCCAAAAGCTTTGCAAGGGAAATGTGGACTTGTTTGTTCCAAAATATTTTTCAGATATTTCGTAATCTGCCGTGGAGATATGAGTACCCTAAGCAGTTTGCGAAGATATGTGAGTCACAGTGAACCCACAATATGAATTCCCACCCTTCACCAAACCACTAGGCATGATATTTGCTGAGACCTATATGCAGGCACTATTTCTTTTACTATACTTCGGAAATGTAGTCCTGTGTATATTTCTCCTTTTCCAAAGGCAAAAATTTGAAAGATGCAAGTTGAGCGACATAAATGAATTTAACTAGATAAGTGAATACACCACATACAAAAGAAGAGCTAGCCAGCTATGGTATATTTTCTCTTGTTGAATTCCTGTATTTTCCATGCATTTTCAATTGTTTCTTAGTGGCTCAAACTCGCTATACCACATTATTACAATACACTGTACATGGTGTGTGCCTCAAGCGAAGCACAACGTTGGAAATGTTGGTATTACATTTTTCAGTTCGCCTAAAAATAGTATATTATATGAACTCCGTTATATTAAACAGATCCTATGTGCAGTATGCTGTGTTGATTCTTTTCGGTTACAGACCGTGGTACGCGTGTATATTACAAACCTTTATAAACTACTTATTTTTCGATCTCTGATTTGTTTGTTCTCCTTCTTTCATCCTTTTTCCACTTAGTCCTTGTTAAGTAAGGTCAACTGTGAGAAGGAACATTGTTGTGTATATAAACCCAGCTTATTAAGTGTGTTAGTGTCTCTCTCCCTCTGTCTGTGGGGTAGGTGGTGGGTGGGGCGACAGGGTATGACATAGGTGAGTGCTGTCATCACTAAGTTTCAATAGTCTGGAATATCAAACACGGCAGAGTTTTAGCATACTTCATCACCACCCTGAATATTTCTAGGTTCATCTAGTACAACCACCCACTGAGGCTGGTTTGGTACCCTGTCCGGGAAGAAGGCCACCCTGCCAAGTACTTCAGAATCATAAAGCTAAATGGAAAGCAGCTTTGCCACTATGTTTCCAGTCACATTGCACATTCAAGTAACAAGGTAATAGGAGGACAGTCCTTAAAAATGAGGACATGGTTATGCCTAGCAAGGGGAAGCCACAACAGGAACAGAACCATACGAGAAAAAATAATTGATTTGATTAAACTTTTGACTTTATCTCCAGGAGCTGGTGATAAAGCTTTAAACCTTCATTGGGAACAGGTTGTTAGGAAAATCAGAGCTGAGGCTTAGAAGTGGCATATCGACCTCCTCAACTACAACTGGAAGTAGAGAGATTAAAGCATAATTTTTATTTGGGGGTGGGGAATCGGGGCCAAATAAATGTTTCTCCAGGTGAGGATTTCAATTGATCTTTGAGCCAAGAATAAATTATGCTGATTTCTTCAATAAAGAAAGTGGCTATCTTTTCATAGGAGTACTAAAAAGAAATAGAAACATAGTCCACTACATGAGCAGTAGAAGGATAGAAACATCAGATTAGAAATATTGTACAGAAAAAACATTGCAGTGACAGGACAAACTCAAGAATAGGGATAAAAGCCATCAAACAAAGAGTAGTGATCTGAGACACATAGGAAAGTCATCCAATCAAGGGTGAGGGGCTGTCGGAAAGCCCAGTCTAGGTATATTATATTGTAGGCAAAAGATTTTCGACAACAGACAGCTAAAACAACACCTACAAACAAGTGCATCATAAGTAATCAAAAGAAAACTATTTAAAGTTAATCTAATGGTAAAAGTGTTGTAAAGGCACAATATACTTATGGGCCATCAGCATGGTTACAACATATTGCCAAAGCCAAACGCTCTCATAGATGGCATTGGGAACACCTGCTTGGATCTGCATGGTGCAGATTAAAATAGTCTTTGGAGCACATGTTTTATAATGAGGATCAGATCACAAGACACTTGCCCAAGTGAAAATATTAGAAATACCTTTTCACTGGTCACGGAACTAGTAGTTTTGTCTTGATATAGTGTAGAGCCCTCCGACTGACCACGGTACTGAGACTGTGTTGCCGCCGCTGTCTGTCCCACTACAGAAATGAGGAAATGTGGGGAGGGGGACAGAAACTGTACAGATATCTTATCTCAAGTCCGGTATGGTATGTGTTACCCAGTACAGACGGCTGAATAATCCCAAAATAAAATTTAACTAGCAGAGTTCTTGTCTCCTCCCTACATGTAACTGACATTTACCTCAATTGGACAATTTAACGTTTCGTAAGGGCCCAAGTGTGCAAGCTCCACATATGTCAATAAAATTAAAAAGAAACAAATGAGAATCTTGAGGGGCGTTCCAAGTGGAACAAAATCAAATTATTTGTCTGTCAGAGATAGACTGGCAGACTTGGAGAAATTACTTAAAGAAAAAACCAACAGTTCTCTTATATCAGATATTTTTGTCATTAAAAATATGTGCTGCTCACTCGACTCATCCAGTAATTTTGTGAATCTTAATGTCCAGACATAGACCTCATGATAAAAGTGGCAAGGGAGAACTTTGAACTGAGAGATAGAGTGAGAATGGGTCTTTGGGTATGGAAGTTGGCTTTATTTTTTTTTTCTGTACAAAGATTTGCTGTGGTGGTTGACAGAGTAAGTAGCTATTACATCATTGACATTTATCACTTTTATAGCTTTTAATGGCCTAATTTTTAGTATTATGCAGATGAAGTAGATTGTACCGTCTTAGAATACTTACATTAAAGTGCTAAAAGCATTTACATACTTTGCAGTGCATAGGATTAATGTGGTAATAATTCAGCTGATTGGAGCTGAACAAGAAGCACTTGTAATGACGTAAGAAAAAAATAAGGTTTTTTTTATCATATGTCTTTTAATCTCAGAGACTATAAATGCAGTTCATTCCGGACTCTTTTAACTAATGCAGGGTGGATAGAGAATAAGAATCACATTTATTAATATATATGTTTTCAGCAGGGAAGCTTCTAAGTTTATAAAGGTAAATGTTGTAGCTGACAACTCCTCGCCCCTATCAAGTCAGAGATTGCTCATCCTGCCAACACATATTCCCCCTTCTTCTCACTGTCTGGGAGCAATACACAAAGACCAACTGCCAGCTACAGCTAGTCATGTGGTTGAGGATACAGGCTGCAGGCACCAAATGATAGGACAAGAAAAAAGTGCACACTGCTTTAACCAACCAGCCACAGGCTACTAATCAGGACAACTGCTCAAAAACGATGATAAATAACAACAGAACTCTCAAATGTATACTACTGAACGTAAGGTCCATGCTGAAGCATAAACATCAATTGAAGCGTTGATCACTGATCACAACGCTGACCTTATGTTCCTTACAGAAACCTGGGCATCAAATGCCTCTGGTCCTGATTGGAACACCGCCACTCCCGAAGGTTACTCTGTGGAATGCACAAATAGAACTGGATCTATGGGTGGAGGTATTGCGATAATTTATAGATCGCACCTCAAATTACGTATATGCCCCCGACAAGACCTAGAGGCCGAAGCTATTACCTTTAAGATTAAAGAAAATAACTGCCTGATCTTCAAGGGACTGCTTGTGTATCGCCCCCCCGGCCCGAGAGGTCCTTTCACCAAAGCATTACACACCTTTTTAGAAACAACGTTTGACTCAGTTACCTGTACTATTCTGGGTGATTTTAACTATCATCTTGAGGAGAATAACGACTCGGACTCAGCCACTCTTCTTGATAATCTCCTCAGCTTCGACATGAAGCAGCTAGTTGGCAGGACCACTCACTCAGCAGGACATACCCTTGACGGGATCTTTACCAACAGTAACCACATTAAGATTACGTCTATTCTCTCTGTACCATGGTCGGACCATAACGCTATCATTTTTAATTTGCAACTAAAAAACCTTGTAAATCAGCGTAGAAATTACATGCATCCCGAAATAACCCGTCCCTGGAAAAAGCTTGAATCTGACGCCTTAGCCAAAACACTGGCCAGATACCCCCCGAACTTTGAATGTGGAAATAGCGAGGACTATGCAACTAACTTCAGCAATTGGATCACTGAGGTAGTCAATGAACTGGTCCCAATTGAAGCAAAAAAAAAACGAAAACGGTCCGCCACCGCTCACTGGTACACGGCAGAGGTGAAAGCAATCAAGATTAAATGTTAACGAGTGGAGCGGATATGGCGCTCAGACTACAGTCAGGAAAACAAACTGGAATACATAAAAGTCCTACAGGAGTATAAACAAATAATTGTACAGGCCAAAGCTACCTATTTTACAGATAAAATTCAAAACTCCTCTAACTCTTCCAGGGAACTATTCAAAACTGTAGCCCATTTAGTCAAAAGCCACAGGGACACAGTCGTCAGTCCAGATCAGAGCTTTGTTACTGGAATTGCCACTTTTTTTCAAACTAAAGTACAAATGGTATATGATGATCTCAGCACCATGGTATCCGACATATCCACCAGTGATGTCGGACAGTCCACTTCGACCACCTTCTGCTTCTCTAGTTTTTCTTTACTAGAGAAGAAGCAAGTATCCGATTTACTCATTCAGATGAAATCTGGCTCCCCTTGGATCCCTGCCCCCCCTATGTAATGCATTCGATCCCTGACAGCATCGCAAATGTCCTGACTTCCCTGCTTAATAAAATTATTCATCAAGGTGAATTCCCCAAAAGCTGGAAGATGGCCTGCATCAGACCTATTCTTAAGAAGGACACCCTTGATCCCTCTGAACCCAAACACTACCGTCCCATTTCCTGCCTGCCCCTATCCGCTAAAATTCTGGAAAAAGCCATGAATCAGAAATGATGAGACATGTGGATGAAAAGAAGCTGCTGGATCCGTCACAGCACGGTTTTAGACCCCTTCATTCCACTGAATCAGCTCTTATCATGGCCACCGAAAAAATACGTAAGACCATGGACGAGGGTGGTCGGTCGGCCCTGATATTATTAGACCTCACAGCGGCCTTCGACACTGTAAACCACTCTGTCCTGCTAAAAAGACTAACCACCCTAGGATTCACCAGCACTGCTCTGGCCCTTATCACCTCTTTTCTGGGCGCCCAAACTCACCAAGTGATCTGGAATGGATTGCAATCTACAGAATTTTCCCTTCCGGGTGGGGTCCCGCAATGATCGGCATTGTCGCCTACATTATTCAACCTATATGTCACCCCTTTAGCAGCCTTGATCAGATCCTATGACCTACAACTGGTGTCTTACGCCGATGACACTCAAATCATAGTGTCAATTTCACAGTCAATCGAAGCCACAGCGGAACGCTTTAGAAACTGCCTTACCGGGGTGAAGAACTGGATGAGCCACAATTTTCTTAGACTGAACACGGATAAAACCGAAATCATAGAGTTCGGTCATAAACCATCTATCTCGAGTGATCTATGGTGGCCTCCCGAAGCAGGATCCTGCCCTCTCTCTGTAGACAAGGTCAGGAACCTTGGTTTCCTATTAGATAAAGATCTTTCGTGTAAAGCCCAGGTCAATCAGGTGACATCGACCTGTTTCTACAGTATCAAGGTGCTCAAAAAAGTTTTACCCTACATCCCGATCATGTTAAGAAAGACGGTGATGGGAGCCCTTGTAATGTCCCGGATAGATTACTGTAACTCTCTCTATTTGGGAGTAGGAGAAAAACAACTGTCCAAACTGCAGGCAATCCAGAATGCGGCGGCCAGGGCGCTGCTGAACCTCCCCAAACGCCACCCCACATCCAAAGCCATTCGGGAGCTTCACTGGCTCCCGGTCAGGCGCCGTATTCAATTCAAGGCTCTTTGCTTGGTACATAGGTCCCTACATGGTAAGGGACCCGACGATTTCACCAATCTACTGCCCCGCTATGTACCCTCTCGAACGCTGAGGTCAGCCAATCATGACCTAGTCTGCCAGCCCAGAATAAACAGAGCCCGATGGGGAGGAAAGTAATTCTCCTACCAGGCGGCTAAAATATGGAATTCGCTACCTCCAGTATTACGCGCCCAAAAATCTAAAATGAGCTTCAGGAAAGGCCTAAAGACCCGGCTTTTTACCCAAACTTAACTGCTCCACTGCTTTCTTTCTCCTCTGTATCTCACAGCGCCGAGACGCCGCGGCATTCGTGCGCTTTATAAGCATTTCAGTCAGTCAGTCAGAAAATGCCAATTTTCTAAAAGTGGTATTTTCAGAATTGTGACTTAAAATCTGACTTTACCATTAAACAGGGTTTTACATTACAATTCATCAGACACCAAACTCAACATTCCTACCTGTTCTCAATTAAAAAATAACACTTAAGAAATGTAATTAGGGAATAGGCCACATTTTGACACATGCGTTTAGAACAGACCCCGTTGTTACATCACATACCATTACAACGACTTGCTGCAGGGGGGTGCTGGATGTTGGAATAGTATTATTTACTATTCCAACTCCATTCTGCACAACTGCCCCCTACAGCAAGTCGTCGTAACGGCTTGCGTTGTAATGGCATGCGATGTAACAACGCGGTTGTTGTAATGACCGTGTTGTAATGGCATGCGTTGTTTCGTATGCATGGTAAATGATGTTTCCCATAATTAGATAATTCAATGTTATCCTATGGGAGAGGCAGGCCTAGCACTAGTGAAAAACAAATGTAAGAGTTTTTTACTACCGGTATATGTAAAAGTTAAAAGTATATGTTTCACTTTTTAATTACACTGCACCCTGCTGTTTAGGGCCTACCTTAGCGGTGGCTTACATGTATTAAAAAGGAACGTTTATGCCTGACAAAAAGTTTTTTGCCAGGTTGAAATGGCAGTTTAAACTGCACAAACAGGCACCAATGGCAGGCCTGAGACATGTTTAAAGGGTTACTTAAGTGGGTGACACAATAAGTGCGACAGGCCCCCCAGTAGAATTCAATTTACAGGCCCTGGGTGCATGTGGTACCACTGTACTAGTGGCTTACAAGTAAATTAAATGTGCCAGTTGGGTGTCAGTCAGTGTTACCAGGTTTTAGAAAGTGAGCACATGCACGTTAGCACTGGTTAGCAGTTGTAAAGAGCACACAGTCCTAATGCCAAGAAAAAAAAGAGATCAGCTAAAACGGGGGGAGTAATGCAAACAGTTTGGGGGAAGACAACTCTAAGGCTGTCAGGTCTAACACCTGATTCCAGTTGGGAACCATTATAGGCATCTGCCTGTTCTGGCCCAGTTGGGAATGTGTTGATGACATCGACCAGACTGTTGTTGTCCTGCCTGTTAAGCCCCAATGGGGTTGCATCTGTCATGATATCTTCCCCATTGGTCTGCACCTATTAATAATGACCTGGTCAGGTTACACTTACCATGTTTGGCATTGTCCCAACTGAGGTTGCATCTGCCGTAATTTCTGGCAAGACTTGGTCGAAGGCCGCGACCTATTGTGTGTGTGGGTCTAGGCTACTCTACTGAGTCTGCCCCTGAGGTTGCCCTCACTTGCTGTGGACCCACCTGCAAAAAGGGAGATGAGGCTGCTGGATACTCTCCAGGGGAGCACTACAAATTACCACTTAACTCACTACACCACCAGGGATAAGATGCTTGAAACAGGTGAACAGTTGATGTTGCAAGTGCATGAGTAATAAGTTATGTTTTATGAGTGGTTAATGCTGCTGGTGAGCAACCGTGGTTGAGTGAATGGTAAGAAAATGGTGTTGAGAGGTATTGTGAGCAGATGGTTATGTATGTGATGTGACCAAGTGAGCAGTGAGTATGTAGATTCTGTGGTTGCGAATGAAGCGGAGTGGTTTCAGTGGTAGTTAGCAAGGGATGATGTAAGTGGCTGTAGTGAGCTGTTTGCGTGTGACTGATGTGAAAAAGGATAGTGTTGACGGGATGTGGGTTCAATTGGTGCTGTGGGTAGCCTGGATTAGTACAATTAATATTTATAGGTTTTCAGTGACTCAGCAGTTTTGCGCTTTGCCTTTGGGTATTTGGTATAAGTGGGTGGAGCATAGTGGGAAAGTGCGTAACAGACAATGCATGTCTGTTGATGAAAGGCTGGCCAAAGGTAAAACGTATTACAAAAACCACATGTATGAGCGGTAGTTAAGGGAAGCTGTTTTATTACAGTCGGGATGGAATATGATACTGTCATGGACTATAGCATCAAGGGGCCAAGGAGATTTATGTACGTGTAGCCGCTCTTCAGGCGGTATTGTGTGAATGAGTGCAAAGCTTCTATTTCTGAGTCCACTAGCTTCATAGGACATGCCTAATTCAGTCTGGTGCATTGTCTGTGAAACCTCCATTCCAGGGGAATTGACAGAAAGCAGGTTGCGAGAGGGTGGCAAATGACATCAGTGTGCGACCATGAAGGAATATGAAGGCGTTATTTGGGATGTAAAAGAAGTATTGGATGTGTTTTATGCAGAGTGCATCAGCAGCAGATAGAAGAGCAGGAAAAGCAGAGCCACACATGACATTTTCCTCTGTGTCAGTCGTCATATGTGCACAGGCTGAAGCAATGCCAATATCAAGGAGACGCAGATGTGGGCAGACAAAGTGGAGCCATACGTCCTCATCAGAAGTCAACGATTGGAAACCAAGTCTTAGCAGAGTTCAAATAAAGGGAGCAGAGCATTTTCGTCTATAGCAAGAAGGAGCAAATGGCTGAGGGCACTGGCTGCATACCCCAGCAGTAGCTGCTTCCTGGATTGAAAAAGCAGAAAGGGATGCTTCACCCACCAATTTTATTCTTGCCACAAAGTTTAAGCTGCATTTCTTGTTGTACGACAGGCTGGGTGAGGTCTTGGGCAGGGATGAGCAGCTTGAGGGTCACAGTAGCAAGCCATATTTGGAAGATGGATAACCACCAGAGGGCACTATAGAGCCTGCCTGAGATAAGCCGTTCCATTGACTGGAGCCAACATTTGCCATGCAGAGCAAATGGACTTGCCGCATGACTGTCACATCCTTTGTCTTGTAAATGTTAGAAATTAACCTTAACCCTCCATTGCAATTTATGGACACTTTCCTGTCCATGGATTACCTTAGGCCTGGATGGACTTCGTGGAGTTCTGCAAGCGGCGGAGTGCGTTTAGTCATGCCGTTAGCGTTGATTTTCAGCACTGGGTGTTTGTTCCACGCTGTAAAATCAGCACAAACATGCACAGCGTGAGAGGATGCTGCTTCTTTGCTTGCCTCTCGAGTAGATTTATACCTGTTCTGCAGCTTTATCAATGCGAACAAAAGGTTTCTCAATGCAAACGGTCATGACCATCCGCAACCGACTGCATTGACAAATCTCACCGTGAAGTGGATTTTCCTCGATCGTGCTCGCCAACTTGACATTGGCGAGTGAGGAAAAAACTCTGCTCTGCAGAGCTTTTTGGAACTCTGCGTGCTCCGCGGAGTACGGTAAACTCTATAAACGGAGCGGAGTTCACTGCCCAGGCCTAATTACAATAGAAGCATTCCTCATCTGTCTGCTGTACTAATCAAGTAGCCGCACAGAGTATAAAAACAGAGCTCCATACAGTTAAAACCACTAATGCTACTGCATATGGGCTGACAACAAGTGACTGAAGTGGCTTTTACCGCCTTCCCCTTTCTCTGTGTAGATTATATTATCTGAGGCAGCCAGCTAATGTGGTCTCTAATCCAGGCATAAAAATGAATACATGGGGCCGTGTATGAGTTTAAAAATAGCCATGCTGGTTGCATATTGTATGGTGCGATGCAAATCGCCATTGTAGTGTTAAGGCTCTAATCTGCTCTTTCCCCTTGTTTCTTTTCAGTATGCAGACTTGAATCGCCACCTAGATGCCCTGAACGCATGGAGAAATGCTACAGTTTTGAAACCAGAACATAGCCTAGCATGGAACAACATGATTATCTTGTTAGATAACACAGGTAAAACATTCTTTACAGTATTAAGAATAGATTCCCTTTTCCAGGTTCGGTTCCATACAGTTTGTTTACGCATTCTTGACGATTCCTATGTTCTGTAATTTTATTCATTTAGCTGGTGGAGGAGAAGGGCAGTTATCTGTCAGCCCTCTGCGTATATTGTGGTATAGTTCGTAAAGTGGTCCTTTCACACCTTATTTCAAATGTTTTACCGATCAGCAAGAAATAACGCTTTCTTATAATAAGGTTCCAAAGGTGATTTATAGAACAGATTTTTCCTTTGATAGCTATGTGTGATAACCCACTGTCACAGCATGGCAGGGCATCGGGCATTTCACAACATATTGCCCGCCCACGTGACTATGAAAGATTTGTAAGACAGGTGACACGTTGAATGTATCTCACACAAGCAGCAGGTGTCTCTTGAACTGGGGGAGGTGGATAGGAGAGGGAAGGGGGACATTGGGGATTGAGAAGGGACATATCAGGCAAAAAGGCTGAAAGGCCACACGCTGAGATAGAGAAATCCTGTTGAAAGGGAAGGATCACAGAGACAGGTGGGGCGAGAGTGAAAATACAGGGAAAGAAAAGTTAAACAAACAAGCTAGGAACCGGAAGGATAAGCATGGCCTGCCCGAAGTGACTTGATAGGGAAGCAAGTGGTCAAAAGAGGAGAAAAAATGAAAGGAGGTGGCATGGTGATTGGACGTAGGAGGCAAACGTGGAAGGGTACAAGGAGCAGGCCAGAGTGGGAAATGAGTTGGGAGAGAAGAGGTAGTAAAATAAGATTGGATGGGGAAGGCCATCGGACGAGGTAGAAGGGATTGTGACTGTGCAGGAAGATAGTTGATACACACAGAACGGATGGCTAATGGCTAGGGAGGTCGACCTCCAATCTGAGGAACCAGGCTCAAGTCTCGGGCGAGGACGCGCAATAGCCTGTGATTCTGGGCAAATCACTTAATCTCCCCGTGCCTATCAAAACAAGCATTGGCATAGCCAATAGGTCTCGCCTTTGGGACCTTATAAGTGCTTAGCCATGCAACAGTTGATGTAGTTGCACCAAGGATATTGTGCTGCATAACTAAATACTTATAAGGTCCCAAAAGCGAGACCTATTGGCTATGCCAATGCTTTATGCATGCCATGATGCATTTCATGATAAAATAGTGCCAAATGCCAGGTTTTCATTTTGCATGATAAGGCATAATTTTTCTGAAATCTTGTGTAATTGCACAAATTAGGAAATTGTGCACACCCCTAGACAAATTGACGAAACTGACAAATACTGCAATAGAAAAATGATCAAATGGCGATTCTGTATTATGCTTAGTACCATGTTCACCTGCAGGTCTCATTCTTGCTATCCTGGCCTAAGCATGTAGCAAATGGGATAAACCTAGCACCCCTTATTCAGATCTGCACCTGATTCACCAGACCATAGGCAATAGGTCTTGCATTTGGGACCTTATAAGTATTTAGTTATGCAGCACAATATCCTTGGTGCAACAACATCAAGTGTTGCATGGCTAAACACTTATAAGGTCCCAAAGGCGAGACCTATTGGCTATGCCAATGCTTGTCTTCATTATCGCGTGTGAAAGCACTGCCAGTTGCACAAAATTTCAACACAGTGGTTTGTCCTTGCATTATACAGGAGACTGATTCAATGCACTGGCTGCTCCTGGCGCTGCGCTGGGAACTGTTTTAAGGTAGTAGTTACTCTTGGCTCTACACAGAGCACTCTATCGAGCCAGTAGCTGCGATTTGCGCCGTGTAGGGTGCTGTATAATTCAGTGGCAGCTGTTGGCGTCGCTTCTAATGGAGATGCTGTGATCTGTTTTTGATAAAGATGATCTGGCCTGTGGAGGAAAAGAAAAGGTCGGCCTCCCGCTCCAATTTTGATCCAGCAGAAATACCAGATCATGTGCCACGAGCTCTGCGCCCAGATTTTAATTGGTTGTGACTTCCTCTTGTATAGTAAAGATTTGCCGCACTCTTCGGCGGAGCAGCACTCTTCTGCTGTGCACTTTTTAAATAATACATTTATAGTTTTGTTTACACGATTTTAAATGGTTACGTTTCTAGATTTTCATATTACTATTCTTTCCCGTGCATGAGAATGTACACAGATTTTTAATGTTTAAGGAACATGCCGGTGTAACTGGGAGTGGGTATTAAAATAATAGATGTGGTATGTCAGACTGCTAGGCCAAAGGATAGCTCAGTGAGCTGAGCGCTCGCCTCTGCCAAATGTTAGGTTCTTGACATCCCCCTCAACCTTCCACCCCTCTGTGGTTGTAACCACTATAAAATGGCTAATGTTTGTCATTTAAGTTACAGTGCCTAGAATAGTAGGTAAATAAAGCCATCTGACTGACGCTCTTTATTTCTGTCAGCCTACTTTGTTGTGCCACTGTACATATTTCGTGATCACAAATCCTGCCCGTGCCTGTCAGCGGGTGGCTGGGACATATGGGGTGCACGTAATGCCTTAATGAAATATTTCCCAAACCTACCTTTAGGTCGTGTTTGCGCTATATAAAATTAGTAAGAGCAATTTCCATGTGCATTAAGTTGGTGTAACAGGTAATTTCCTGCCAAAACATTTATTTGTGGTATTCATTCAAAAAATGTAGTCTGCATTTGTTGGGAACGTTATGACACCGGTACAAACAAAGCCCCGGAATATCTGTGTGATCGCTGGCAGTTGCGCTAAGTTAGGCCACACACATAGGGAAGGAAATCAAATGATCACAAATCATGCCCATGCCAGTCAGCGGGAGGCTGGGACACGTGGCTGCAGGCGAGGGAAAGCCACCGACAGTTGATCCTGTGAATTGTTTCGGTCTTTCATCCACTTAAATATGTAAATGTAGGTGGCGCCAGTTTGTATTAAAGGAATGGCTCAGCAGGATATCGCGACCTGTGTTTAAGATAAGGTGTGCTGTTTGAGGGGTTGGAGGGGGGTGTTAGCAGTAAGAGTAATGCAAAATCGCTAAAGGAAGAGGCAGCTGAACATTTTTGTTTTATTTCACCGCCACTAAAGTTAACCAAGCGCGCACGCAAAGAACTGTGAAAGATGAAGACAATTTGGGTGTCATTAAAGAAAACAAACACGCGCGCAATTTTTTTTTAAAGCAGTTCGAGTTTGTTTCACCACCATCTAAAGCGCATTGTTATCGTAAAGTGCTTTGTGAACGTTGTTGTCTGCCTACAAGTAATAAGCAAAGAACTGTGAAAGCTGAACACAGTTTTGGTATATTTCACCGGCATTAAATAAAACCAAGTGCGCACGCAAACAACTGTGAAAGATGAAGATTATTCGGGCGCCATTAAAGAAAACAAACATGCGCATAAAACTATGTTAAAGCAGTAAGCAGTTCGGGTTTGTTTCACCACCGCGCAAAAAAATGTTAAAGCAGTAAGCAATTCGGGTTTGTTTCACCGCCACGCAAAAAAATGTTAAAGCAGTCGGGACGCAAAAAAATGTTAAAACGAAAGTTATAGCGATCGCGATCAAAGCGAAAGTGATCGTGATCGCTTGGACGGGAGCGCTGTGTGGCAAGCACGTGAGTGGTGCGCACGCAGCAGTGATTGGCGGCTGCGCGCGTGCACGCTCAAGTGCACTGAAGCTTTAGGCCACAGGCAGCACTTTAAAAATCCCAACTACAAGAGCGCTAGGTGGCGCCTGACCGGCATGGCCGCCTTTCACTAAGGCTCCCGGCTTCGGTCCCCGCAAATCCGGCTTCCTCCTTTCCTGGACTGCCCTGGCCGGCTCCCTCGGAGTGCGGGGGTCCGTGAAGCTGCCCTGCCGCCCCGTACCGAATCTTGGAGCGCTGCGGGCTCTGGGAGCCTCCCTAGCCGTCGTGGAGCCAGACCGACGGCGTGCAGTGGCGGCTGTGGAACCGCGGCGCGGCCACGCTGAAGAAATGTAGCCCGCGGCGCCCACGAGGGGAGCAGGCCTAAAACTGCTGGCTGAGGGACGCGGTGGCCGCGGGGCTCCCGCGGGGGCTGCTGACACTGGCCCGGTGCTGCCCTGCTTTGCTGACGCCATCCGGAGCCCCGGGGGTGCTGGTTCGGACCCCCCCGCGTGACGCAGAGCGGCGAATCAGGCGGTGAGTGGGGCTGGCCGCGACCGCTGCATCGGGGCAACTGCGGGGTTGGCTGTCCGGGGGAGCCCCCCCCCCATCGGGCCGTGTGTCGGCGGCCGGGGGGGCCTGGGCCCCTGGCTCCCCCCCCTTCTCCCTCCCCTCTCCTCCTGGTGGCGGCGCGGAACCGGCTCCATCGATCCCAGACCGGCTGCGGACTCCGGGTGCGGGGGGGCCCTCGCGGATTCGGGCCGCATACCGGCGGTCGGAGGGGGTGTATGTGCTGTCCCCCCCTCCTCTCCCCCCCCCCCCCCTCCATCGCCTGGAATCCCGGCTGTGGACCCTGACGAGTGACACTTTGCCCCTCCTGGGCACTGAGGGGAGATCCGGCTAATTGTTCCCTTGGGGACCTGGGCTGCGCCGGAGGTTGCGGCCCTGCGGCGGCCGGCTGGGGGGCCCCGGGCGACGGCCGGGGGCCTGGCACTGAGACCTACATTGCTGGATCCCGCTTTGATGAGCTGCCCGGCAGGGCTTGACCGCTGAGGCTGGTGCTTCCAAGCCGTTCCCGGCCGGTGGCCCTCCCGGACGAGCCTCCTGTTTGTCCCGCGGCGGCCCAGCTGCCCGCTGCCGTCCCACGAGCCTGTCACCGGCTAGTTGCCCTCCTTCGCTGACGGACGGCCCAGAAATGGGTAAGGACAGAGCCGCCAAGCCGGTGTCCGGGGCCACCCAAACCAGGATGGACAAATTCACAACCTCCGACAAGGGGCCCGGCCCCACGGGCGAACAGGCCCCGGCCCCTGCTGCAGACCTGGCTGCCATCCTGCAGGCCATCAACTCGTCCCGCGCCTCGCTCGAGGGCATGGTGGGTGAGGTCAAAGTGGACGTTGCTCTTCTCCGGCAAGATCTGAGGAACGCCACCGCCCGCATTTCGGAAGCTGAGTCCCGGATATCCACGGCCGAGGACGACATCCGCCAGCTGCAAGACCAGGTTCGGGAGTTGACCACCCACTCTAAGGAGTTGCACCGCCGGGTCGAGGATGCGGAAAATCGCGCCCGACGCAGCAACCTGCGCTTGGTGGGTTTCCCGGAGGGAGTTGAATCGGGCCGGGCGGACGATTTCATGGAGCGCTGGTTCCGATCCTGGATGCCGGAGGACAGCCTGTCGGCTTCGTTCGTGGTGGAGAGAGCCCACCGCTCCCTGGCCCCCAGGCCCCTAGGGGCTCCACCCCGGCCGTTCATCCTAAAGCTCTTGAACTTCCGTGACCGAGATGCCATTCTCCGTGAAGCCCGGCGCAGGGATGCCCTCCACTATCAGAACCACAAAATCATGGTCTTCCCGGACTACACTCGCGAAGTCCAGGAGCTGCGCCGCTCCTACATTGAAGTGAAACAAAAACTGCGCTCCCTGGGACTCCAATACCAGCTCCAATTCCCAGCCCGCCTCCGGGTCATCTTCCAGCAAAAAACTCTCTTCTTCGATACCCCGCGGGCGGCCTGGACCTGGTTGGCGGAGGAGCACCCCTTGCAGCATTCTGGGCGCGGATCGCCTCTGGGTCCACGGGGGAGACGGGGGAGACCCCGGACATCGAAGACCCGTCGGCGGCATCGGACATTGCCCCGGGAGCGCACAACGGGGGAGGCGATCACCACGCGCTCTGGGGGCCGGCCAAGCCAGAGATCGAGAACCTCATCGGCCTCCTCAGCCGCGCACGCCAGTCCCGTGGCGGATGGGCAGCGGGCCGCGTCACCTCGGCTTACAGGCCCTGCAACCCACCCGGTTGAATTGGCGGACACTTCGGACCTCTCTCGCAGCCCTACCATCTGACTTTCTTTGCTTACCTTTGGGGTGGGGGGGGTGGGAATTGTTTGGGCGGGGGTGGAACGTCCCGCTGTCAGTGTTGCTCTAGGCCAGGGCAGGTAAATCAGGCTTCACTTTTGATGTATCAGGGGTCCACTAGCGCTCAAGCCCAAGCGTTTTAGTTTGGTGGTTCTTCCATTTGGTTCGGGCGACAGATGCTTCCGTTTTTGAAGTATAGGGCGGGGGGTGGGGGGTTGGGGTTGGTTTGGGGTTGCTTCTTCCTCGTTGGGGAGAATTTGTTGGTGGGGGGTGACTCCCCCTTATCTGTTGTGCTAAGGTATCATGTACTGTCTATCCCGCTCTCTCACCCGGCGCTCCGCTGTCCCTCCTCTCTGGGAACCTACTCGGACGCGCCTCCACTGGCTCATTCTTCTGTCCTTGATTATGGCTGACCCACCTGTCCCTAGGGCCGCCATGCGCATACTTTCCTGGAACGTCAATGGCCTCCTGGATCGTTTCAAACGCATGGCGGTCCTCAAATATGCACAACGGGCAGAGATCGATGTACTCCTCCTCCAGGAGACTCACTTGTTGGGTAACAACTGCCCCTTCCTTGGCCGTTACGGTTATGACAGGGTATGGCACTCAGGTTTTGCTCGGGGATCCCGGGGGGTGGCCATATTGCTTCGCAAGTCTTTTCCCTTCGTCCTGACTCGGGTGCTTTTAGACCCACAGGGTATGCTACTGGTAGTGTGTGGCACTCTGGAGGGCCGACCCCTTACCCTGATGTCCCTCTACGCAGCACCGTCCCTCCTGCCGTCAGCCCTTTCCCACGCAGCGGATATCCTCCCGACACTTCCTGCAGGGGCCCTGATACTCGGCGGGGACTTTAACGCTGTCTACTCGCCCCATATGGACTCGACGGGTCCGGTCTCTTCGACCCGCGTCGCCCGCGCAAAACAACTGTCCTCTTGGGCGGAATCCCAGGGCCTCTGCGATGTCTGGAGGATCTGGCACCCGCAGGAGCGCCAATACACCCACACGTCGGCGGCCCATCACTCCCACGCCCGGATCGACCTCATCTTTGTGCCCTCTACCGACTGCGTGGGGGTGCGGGACGCGCGCATTCTTCCGAGGGGCCTTTCGGACCACTCGCCGGTGCTCCTCGCTCTCGGTCCCCCCCCCCTCTCTGCCCGTCCGATATGGCGTCTGAACGCTTGGTTCCTTCACGACAAGGCTTTTCGGAGGGCGGTCAGGGGCGAGATAGTCGACTACTACTCTCATAATGAGGGCTCTGTCGTTTCCCCCGCCGTCCTCTGGGAGGCTGGCAAGGCGACTGTTCGAGGCGCCGCTAAAGGGCACCTGCAACGTCAACGACGGGCTCAATCCCAGAAGCTCGCGGACTGTGAGGCCCAGGCCTTAGAACTGGAGCGTAGTCTGGGTAACTTAGCCGATGCCGCACGGTCTCGTCGCTTGGCCTTCCTGCGGGAAGAGATTCGCCTGCACTCCCTGGAAGCGGCGAAGATCTTATGGCGCTCCTCGGTGGCCCGGGTGTACGGTTGGGGAGACAAAAACGGCACTCTTCTCCACCGCCTGGCGACCTATCCCCGGGCGGGCAGGATCATTCCAGCCATCGCGGACCCCGCGGGTGGAGTCCACACGGTCTCAGTGGCGATAGCCCAGGCATTCGCGGACTACTACTCCCGGCTGTACCGTCTCCGACCGTCCACGCTCTCCCTGAATGAGCTACTGGGAACAAACGGGGCGACACTAGCGCGGCTGCAGCCTGAGATTTCTGAGACCCTGGATTCGCCGATCGAGCTACAGGAGATTGAAGAAGCGATCGGCCGCCTGGCACCCGGGAAGACCCCGGGACCTGACGGATTCCCCCAGGAATATTACGCTCACTACCGTGAGACACTGGCCCCGAGGCTTCGAGACCTCTTTGCGGCCGTGGTGGAGACGGGCTCGTTCCGGCCCGAAACGGATACAGCAACCATAGTTGCACTCCCCAAGACACAGCCTCCCTCGCGGTCCTGCTCCGACTACCGGCCGATATCCCTTATTAACACAGAACTCAAGATCTATGCCACGGTCCTGGCGCAACGGTTACGCCCTTCGCTCGCCTCCCTGGTCCATCCGGACCAATGTGGCTTTATGCCGGAGCGGGGGACCAGACACTGTCTACGGCGCCTCCACCTTGCGATGGCGCACCGCGGCCGCCTTTCCCCCTATCTGGCCCTCCTCTTGGTCGACTTTGAAAAAGCCTTTGATTCCGTGGGATGGGCGTACTTGGGTGAGGTCCTGGAGCATATGGGCTTCGGCCCCCGGTTCCGAGCCATGGTAATGGTCCTCTATGCGCGCCCGCGGGCCCGTGTGTTGGTCAATGGGGCACTTTCTCGCCCATTTCCCATAGGCCGGGGGACGCGCCAGGGTTGTCCGCTCTCGCCCCTCCTTTTCGCTCTGGCGATGGAACCCCTGGCGGTACTGATTCGCGCGGATCCTGTTCTTCGAGGATGGGAATGGCCGGATGTGGGCCCCGACAAGATCGCCCTATACGCGGACGACGTCCTCCTCTATCTCTCGGACCCAGCGACCTCGGGACCCCGGGTCCGTCGGATCCTCCATCGATTTGGCCAAGCGTCGGGTCTTCACCTGAACCCCAAAAAATCCGTCCTAGTCCCGCTACACCCGTCGCGGGAATGTTTCGACTGGCAGTCGGACATCCCCCTCCGGAGACTCTCCTTTAAATACCTGGGGATTTGGGTCACCCTCCTCCCGGAACTATGCTGGGCCCTTAATGTGGCTCCGGTAGTCAACAAAACCAGGTCAGACATGCTCCGGTGGCAGTCCCTCCCATTGAATCCGCTAGGGAGAGTCGCTCTATACAAGATGATGATCCTCCCCAAATTTCTTTACATACTACAAAATACCCCATGCCCTTTTCCGCGCCCGTGGTTCCGAGACCTGGATAAAATGGTGACCAAATTCCTTTGGGGCGGCGGTAGGCCTCGGCTGGCCTTGGATCGATGCAGGGTCCCCTCCTATGATGGCGGTCTGAGCATGACCAATCTATATCTTTATTACCTGGCCACCCAGTTACTGGTGATCCATGACTGGTTCTCGGGAGGCTGGGGCGACCCGGCTTACCGTCTCGAGGTGCAAGGCCTTGGGTTCTCCTCCATCCAAAACATGCTCTATGGCACAACGGTCCCCCTATCACTCCCCGACGTCGTGCGGGCTCCTTTCCTCGCGTGGCGCGCGGCACTGCGGCACACTAGATGGTCGGGGACGTCCACGCAACTCACTCCGCTTTGGCACGGGACCTGGCTGCGGGAGGTGGTGGGATTGGCGGGCTTTCGGCAGTGGGATCTTCTTGGTATCTCCTGTCTGGGCGACTTATGGCGTGGGAGCCGCATGTGTTCCTTCCAAGAGCTTCAGACCCGCTTCTCGCTGCGGCCCTCCCAATTCTACCGCTACCTTCAACTGCGCCACGCGGTCCGGGCTCACGTCCCTCTAGACTCCAGACTGCCTCCCCATAGCCCACCTGAAGCTCAGGTGATGCTGGGGTATCTGGGAAAGGGGGGTATATCCCGCATTTACAAATCCCTGATTAACAATTCCCCGGTGGACTGGAGCGGGCTCAAACAGCGATGGGAGGCCTGGGTGGGACCCCTGGACGAGGCGGACTGGAGGGACGCCCTTATGGGCCCTCGGTCGCTTACCACCTCCGCTAGGCTGCGGCTCATCCAAATCTACTACCTACACACCGCCTATCTGACCCCAGACCGCCTGTACCGGGCGGGTCTCCGCGTGGACGCCTCCTGCACCCGGTGTGGGGTGGCTCCGGCAGATTTTTTCCACATGTTGTGGTCTTGTTCCCGTCTACACGATTACTGGGCAGCGATTGAAACTGAGCTAGCGGAGGTCTTGGGTTGGGAGGTTCCCCATGAGCCTAGAATGGCCCTGCTGGGCATCATGGATGGGATCGACGGATCCCGTAACGAAAAGTACTTCCTCACCACTGCCCTTATGGTGGCTAAGAGAGACATAGCGGCAGTATGGTCACAACCGGACCCACCCAGAGTGGCTACCTGGAGTAGAGGGGTGGACTGGTGTGCAGCCCAGGAGCGGTCGTTGTATGCTGCGCGAGGCTGCCCCAAAAAATTCCGCAGGATATGGGGGAAGTGGCTGGGGGGCATGATTTGAAGGGTGGGGGCGCAGGGGGTGGGGACGGAGGATGGGGGAGGGTGGGAGGGTCTTTGCAATGGTTTATTGATGCTTATCCAAATGCAGTTACTGATGCCTTGTTCAATGCACTGCTGTATCTTACTCTCGATACTGTCTTTTATGCCGCAAAACACAATAAAAATTTGTTTATCAAAAAAAAAAAAAATCCCAACTACAAAATGTCTCTCCGAGCCAGCGCATGCGCTGGCCTCAGCGAGACCTAAAAATGAATGTGACCTCATGTAACGCAACTGGTGCTCATGTAAAGCGCTCTGATACCAGATACCTATGGGTCAAGTGTGCGCTATTTAAAACTCCGTAAAAAATGATAATAATAATAATATCCAATTAGGGAAGTTAGGGGATCTGGCAGTAATCAGTAGAAGCATGAAGGTTCTCACAAGTTAGGAGAGTTTCACCCATGAAAGCAAGGTTTTACCTTAATGTTCTGACTTGAACTAAATTGTTGAAGGTCCTGTAAATATGTGACCCCCCTCCCCACCAACTGTGAGTTGAAGCACTGTCTCTAATGCATAGCTCCCCACTGTAGGTCCTTGCACCTCTGAAGCTACAGTTCTTTTAATAGCCACCTAAGTTGAGTCCAATTTGCTATTGGAGGAAAAGCAACGTTACTTACTGACTTGTAGAAATGTATTGTGTTCTGTTATATTGTTTCATTTGTAAAGCACTAAGAGGGGCGTTGAAGTGCTTATCTATATGTATAGTATGCTACACCATGTAGGGTGTGTGGTTGAGAGGGTGTTTTTGTTTCAATCCTGTATGGAAGTGTTATCATGTTGTGCATGATGACTAGCGAGGTCATTTATCATGTTATGGGTCGCAGCGCCTGGTGGTTTGACGGGTGAGGGTATGTGAGTGTTAGACATACAAAACCCCGCTTATCCACAGGGGCAATGAAATGGGGTTAATCAGAGAAGCACCAGTAATCCATACATCGACGTGTGCAAGACAGAGGTACTGTTGAATAAGCAAAAGGATACCAGAAGAGCAAACATGGGAACTGATGACAAAAGCACTGGCCATTCACGTTTTATTTTATTCATTTACTATATACTGTCTTCTGCTGACCAAATACGCCCCATGAAGGAGGAAGGATGTGGAAGAGCAATCAAGGCTGGTAACTAGAGCAGAAACTACACAAACTTTAAAATGCCCAGATTCCACCTACTCCTGCTAAACTGAAGAGAAGCCAAAATTTTAACATGAGTTCATGCCCCAAGCCTCTCGCAGGCTTTCAAATCATCTCAAAGGCAATGGAGTACTAGTCGAGCGACCACTAGTGAGGCCATAGCACAGATCCAAGCTAGAGGGTTACTCTGCGCAGTGCAAGGGAGAGAGACAAAGCACTTGGTAGGTTGCTAACCTGACAGCGCAAGAGCAAATACGCTGGACTTGTGTTACTGTGCTATCCACCCTGCGTGCCCAATACTCCTTGTGGATCTCAGAGTCCCTTGTTCATTGTAATATACATAATGAGGCATCCATCCTCCTAACCTTCTAGAACTTCCTCCCAGAACAACTTCCACTTTCATTATAAAAAGTCAATGAAATTTCAGGCTAGAAGGGGCAATGTATTGAAAGGAGACTCACCCTGCTTCCATTATTTCGTCTAGGATAGAAGCTTGGCACCAGTTAGGTAATTTTCGATTTGCCCAGTCTTAGTCGTCCAGATGAACAAACAGAGCAGTTACCTTATGCCCTGCACAAAATGTGAGCTAATTGATGCCCATCAGCGGTAGTATCATGTGGTCCAAGAATCTCACAGCACAGCAATAGTGAAGTGCAAATGTGCATAGTTTGTGCAACAGTTTCCTTCTGCTGACCATCATCCTCTGTGCCTCATGTGTTCTAGCCAAGTACTAGACTTGAATACTTTTAACCTAGTTTAGCCAGCCAGATTGCAACTCTAAGTACTAAGAAATCATCTTGGCTTAGTGTGCAATTTTTCCTCCTCCAAGAGCATGTGACCTGGACAAGGCTTGAGAGATGAAGAACCATCAAAGGGCATATCCATTAGCGATGCCTGTACAATGCAGGAAAATCAAGTGGACATCTTCTAAGCATGTCTACAAAGGACATTGCTGGTACTGATGCCCTCCCAGTGCAGTACATCGTACAACATTACATGCTACACACCCACTTACATACTGATGGAACCACTTACACCGTCACTCATCCATCCATACATCCACTGGCACACCAACTTACTCACCAATACAGCCACTCACACAGCATCTCACTCACCCACACAGCTAGTTACACAACCACTTATACAGCCGCCCGCGCACCCATACGCACAAGGATACATAGTCACACAGCCACTCACATGATCCATATTAAAATTAGTATCAGTCATTAGTAGAACACCTAGTATACTGCTTTAAGTTTTATAGTACATTAGGAAATATATATTTAACAATCATAAACTCTTAAAAATTACTTACAATCACTGGATTTTGTCATCAGTGATGTAATTTGAGATGTCATCAGTGATGTCTCTGACAATGTCATGAGTGATGTAATATGTGAGGTCATAATCAGTGCATTGCAGGGGCGTAAGTTATAGTTAGCTCAAGTAACTATAACTGCCGAATTTCACTGCTTTTGTACAGGTGAAATCTGACCCGAACTATAACGTCCCTGTAGCCTTTGGCTTTTTCAGTGAATTTCTAAGGGTTTTTAAATCTAATTTGCTAACCATAACGTTCCTGTAACCTTTAGTTATTTCAGTGAATTTCTATGTTTTTTAACTAGTAATCGTGTGTCAAGAGTGGTAGAGAAAGGGGACTGGGCCTCCAGCCAGCTTTTAGGAATTCTACTGTCTAGGACTTACAGGAGGTACCAGGAGGGCTTCTTGGCCCGCAAGGTCCTTCAAGAGTAAAGTAGACTTCATCCCCCAATCAGTAGTGCACCACGAGCCATGTTTGCAGAGTAGTGGAGAAAGGAGGCGTGTTCTCCGAACACCTCTTACAAATCCCGCTGTGTGGGACTTACTGAAGGTAAAGGGAGGCGTAGTTGGCCCCCAAGGACGTTATTGGGGCCCAACTACCCCTCCTGTTACCTCCAGTAAGTCTCACACAGCGGGATTGCTGAGAATTCGTAGGAGGCCACGCCCCCTTTCTCCACCACTCTGCAAATGCACCTTGTGGTGCACTACTAGTAGGGGGATGAAGTCCCCTTAGCGATTGAGGATTCTTGAGTGCCAACTACCCCTCCTATTACCTCCAGCAAGTCCCACACTATGGGTTTGCTGAGAGGTTTTTGGTGGCCACACGCCCTTTCTCCACCACACTGTAAATGCGCCTCCTTGGCACTTGAGGATACTTCGGGTTCATCTAGCCCTCCTGTTACCTCCAGTAAGACCCACACAGCTGGATTGCTGAGAGGGCATCAAAGACCGCGCCTCCTTTCTCCACCACTCTGCAAACACGCCTCCTGGTGCACTGCTGCTTGGGGGAGGAAGTCTACTTCAGTTCTGAGGCCCTCAGGAGGCAAGAGAACCTCATCCCGCCACCAGCATTGCGTCAAAAGGCACGTATGCAGAGTGTTGGAGAAAGGGTGTGTGGCCTCTGACCACCTTTCAGCAATCCCACTGTTTGGGGATAACTGGAGTAACACAAGATCTTCTTGGCCCCTAAGGGCCCTCCGCAGCCAAGGGAACTTCATCCCCCAGCCAGGAACGCACCAGGAGGTGTTTTTGCAGAGTAGTGGAGAAAAGGGGTGGGGCCTCTGCGATTTGCCAGCTTTTTTTTTGTTGGTTTTTTGCTATTTTTTTCAGGCAGGTGGCTGCATTTTGGGCCCCAGGGACCCCATCCCCAGGGCCTAACTAATTTTATAAAATGTTATTTGAATAATGGGAGGGGGCTGCACGGCCCTCCTCCTGGGCTAATTTCGGCTCATAGACCTCATCCCCCGGGCCTAGCGTTTAATTTTTTGAGTTTAATTAAAGGAATGGGGCCCTCTTTCCCTGGGCCCTTTTTTGCCCCGGGAACACCATCCCCCAGAGCCTGCCCCTTTTAATATAATTATTATATTTTTTTTAAAGGAAGGAGGCCCCACTCCTGAAGGCAATTTCGGCCCCGGGGACCCCATCCCCGCGGCCAGGCCTTTATATTTGTATTTTTTAAATGGTAGGGGGACTCCCCAGGCCGAATTTGGCCCCGGGGACCCCATAGCAAACTGCATTGTCACGGGAGTGCGCACCCCAGGATATTGCTGGAGGCAGCCAGGGGTTGGTGGCGGTCCTCAAGGCCATGATGTCTCCAGTAGGGCTGTGTGGCCCCCTCTCATCTTGTATATAGATAGCCCCGGAGAGGTGGTGGTCCCCAGGACAGCGTGGGGGGACAGACCTCCTCAACGCATCATTATTTATTTATTTTAGCCCCAGGAGGTGGCGGTCTCTGGACCGGGGGGTGCGCGAGGCCCCCACATATTGTTTCAATTGGCCCGGGAAAGTGGTGGACCCCAGGGCAGGGAAGGTCTGTGTGGCCCCCCCACATAAGATGCAATAGCCTCGGGGACGTGGCAGTTCCCGGTGTTAAGTGCCGGTCCAATGGGCCAGCCCGCATTAATAATAATAATAGCCCCAGGGAGGCGGCGGTCCACGGCGCTTTAATAAGCATTAGGAGGGGGGCCTCTTGTGCCCACATGCTATATAGATTATATGCCTCTGACCTGGCCAACCCCGGGAGTTATTTTAAAGTAAGCACAGGAGCCCGCGCTTGCTTTAAAAAAAAAAAAATTGCCTCAAATTTTGGAAAATGGTGAATTCACTGCAATTTCTTTTTTTAAATGCTTTCATGTCGTGGCGGGCCCCAGGGGGACCCCAAGACCATGGCTTGGGGGTCAGGGTATTCCTACCTTGCCCACTTTTCTTTATTTTCCTTTTTTTGGGGGGGGGCCTGTCCAAAGATGGCTGCCAACACCTCCTGGTTGAAGTGTTGGCAGCCAATCAGAGCATTGCATTTCTTTGCACAAGCTCATCTTTGTTTGCATAGACTTTGCGACCAGAGATATCACTATAATTTTAAACTAACATTTCTCAACAACTTCCAAACAGATTTACACCAAATAACGAAAAATCAGTTCCTTGAACCCAAATCTACCTCCCTGCAAAATTTGGTGTAAGTCTGTTCAGCTGTTCGGGCTGTAGCTGTGGCTAAAGGTTCCTATAGGAATTAACATTACAAACGCACCCTTATTTCACTCCCCAAATTCTTGGTCCCCACTGCACGAATCAACCCCAGACATTCCATGACAACCAGAACCTACTTTGACACTTTTTGGGGGAAATATCATGAACATTGGTCAAATGACGCCAAAGTTATAGGCAAGTCCAAAAATGCTTTTCCTATGGAAATTCGGTCCTAACTATAATTATGTAATATATATATATATATATATATATATATATATATATATATATATATATATATATATATATTATCTACTGGCGGTCGCCAGTAGATAGTTATTGTTAGGACCGTGTTTCCATAGGAAATCTGAAAATTCTATTTTGAATAACTTTGGCGCCGGTTGACGAATCCTCGCGAAATTTTCAAAACTAATGGGGCGCTCCGCACAGCTCCTACCCTGAAAGTCTCGGGGTGACTCGTCAAGGGGGGGCCGAGAAAAAACGGGGGTCCCAAAACGCATTTTACACATGTATTTTTCCATAGGACCTTTAGTCGAAGGTACAGCCCGAACGGCTGAACAGAATTACTTGAAATTTGGCAGAGAGGTAGCCTCAGGTCAGGGAAGTGCCTTTTGCAGGTCTGGTGTCAATCTGTTCAGTATTCCCTGAGAAAATAGCATTTAAAAGCATATAAATATCTATACGTGCGCATCGTGCGCGAGCGAAATTATGATTGGCTGATAGATGTCAGTAAACATTCGAATCGGTCGAAATCAGGAAGTGTCGGCCGCCATTGTGTCTGTCGCACTGAAAAGGAAAGGTGGAAAAAAGGTGGAAAACGTGAAAAGGGGGCAGGGAAGAGAGTTCCTGACCCCCTAGCGTTTGTCAGGGGGTCACAGAAGGAACCCCAAGGGTGAATTTTTTAAAAATTATTTTTGAAAAAAAAGCGCGCGCACGATGCGCGCAGCCCACCGTGCATGCACGGTAAAAAACCTTGAAATTTTTTTTTTTAATAAATACATAACTTAGTATTTAAAAAAACTTACAAATTCACTTAAAAAACCATAGGTTTCGCACACGTTATGGTTAGGAATTAGCATTTAAAAAACCTTGCAAATTCACTTAAAAAACCATAGGTTTCACACAGGTTATAGTTAGGTGGACATTTCACTCATAAAAAACCAATGAAATTCCCCCGTTATAGTTAGTTCAGATAACTATAACTCGCGCGACCGCCACTCTATCACAAGGATGATGTCATCAGTGATGTCATGAGTGATGCCATTGACCATGTCATGAGTGATGTAATGTGTGACGTCATGAGCAGTGGATTGCGGGCGTGCGAGTTATAGTTATCTGAACTAACTATAACGGGGGAATTTCATTGGTTTTTTTACGAGTGAAATGTCCACCTAACTATAAGCTGTGTGAAACCTATGTTTTTTTAAGTGAATTTGTAAGTTTTTTTAAATACTAAGTTATGTATTTATTATATATATACTCACTGAATGATGCAATATGTGACATCGTCAGCAGTGCATTGTGGGCGCACGAGTTATAGTTAGCAGAACTAACTATAACGGAGGAATTTCTATGGTGAAATGGCCAGCTAACTATAACACCCCTGAAACCTATGGTTTTTTGCTGTGAATTTCTAAGGTTTTTTAAATGCTAATTTCGAACTATAACGTCTCTGAAACCTATGGTTTTTTTCAGTGAATTTCAAAGCTTTTTTAAATGCTAATTTCTAACTATAACGTCTCTGAAACCTATGTTATTTTTCAGTGAATTTCAAAGGCTTTTTAAACGCTAATTTTAAGTGTGATAGTAGTTATACCTATTTTTTGTACTGATTTTCTAGTTTTTTAACTGTTTATTTATAAATATTTTATTCATTAAATAATATTATATATTTTTCTGAAAATTGTCGGACGCCTTTTCCTTAGAACAAGGGACTAGACAGGGATGCCCCCTCTCCCCTTCACTTTTCCTCTTGGCGATGGAGCCCCTAATTGCACATATTAAAAAAAATGATAACATCAAAGGGGTGGTTTTCGGGGATAAATGCGTCAAACTCACCGCCTATGCGGACGATATACTGATTATAACTGAATCACCGGAATCTTCAATCTCTGCACTAATGTCCACCATAGACAGTTACTCTTCCCATTCTGGATACAAACTTAACCGGGATAAATCCGAGGTCAAACCACTCAATATTTTAACCACCAAAGAGGTGCTGGGAGTCTCAGGGCTATGCTGGCAACCTGAGTTCGTGAAGTACCTAGGTATCGAGTTTGGTGACTCCCTCATGGAGACCCTCCATCGAAATGAAAAAATCACTTTAAATAAAATCAAGACGCAACTAGAGGGATGGTCCCCCCGTTTCATCACTTGGTGGGGTAGGGTGGAAACCATCAAGATGATGATTTCGCCTCTGGTTAATTACCTCATATCTATGCTCCCACTAACCCTTACACCAGACTTTTATCACAAATTGGACATGGCCATCTCTAACTTCCTTTGGAAAGGGAAGAGAGCAAGAATCAGCATAAAAAAGCTTCGCTTAGACAAATCCGCGGGAGGGGTTAATCTGCCAGACTTTAAGAGATATGAGACCGCTTTCCTAGCCAGACAAGGAGCCCACTGGCTCGCTCCCTCTCCTGACTATACCCCAGTATGGCTCGAAATTGAGGAGGAAATTCTCAACGGTATTTCCCCTTGCGCGGCCCTTTCATCCAACCTGAACCAGCTGACCCATTCTAAATCAATATTTCATAACACGAAATCTGCTCTCCTAAAGTTCGATAGAATCCTAGAATTCAATATCAGAGGCTCACGTTGGGAATCCCTCTGGGACAACCGTACCATTCTGTACAAGGGTAAGCCCATGCACAACGAGGCATGGATCAAAAAAGGCATACTGTTTCCACACCAGCTGTACGCGGGGGAATACCCTATTCCCTTCAGAGATCTACAAATCAAATATGATCTTGCACCAATTGAATTTTATAACTTCCTCAATGTAAAAACGGCTTTATCCAAACTCAAACTCTCCCCGACGCCGCCCTCGCTCCCACCATACCTTGCCAGACTTAACAGACTAGGACACCAGGTTTCCTTTCTCTATAAACTCAGCCGTCCCCAACAATCGGGCCTCACTGCCCCAATCACACAATTCTGGAACAACCTCTCGTCTAGGCCAATCACAGACTCGGATTGGTCCAATGCATGGACATCCTGCACGCGACACAAAATTAGCCCTACACTATCACAGACAAAATACTGGCTCCTGCACAAAGCCTTCTGGACCCCTGCACGTTTATTCGCACGCAACCTCTCCCAAGATGCCTTTTGCTGGAATTGCAAACGCGCGGAAGGTGACTTAGCACACATCATCCTAGACTGCGACTGCGTGGCGCAGTTCTGGGAGAATATATTCGACTTGATCTCAAAACTATTCCACATCTCGCCGGTGAAAGAGCTCCCCTATCTAGTTTTCGGTTTCACCCAGAACCCAGCCCTGGATGCAGATGATAAGGCATTACTTGACCTTCTCCTTTCGGCTGCAGTTAAGACAGTCCTCAGCAACTGGAAAGACACCAGCAAGGCTAACTATGCTGGGTGGTTGAATTGGATTATTAATCTACGTGGAGCAGATAATATTACACTCCGTCAGACACCGTGGCGACCTGCCACGAGGAAACTATGGTCGACTCTCGATAACTACTTCACGACACATAAGCCACCTTAGATGGGCTCATACACAGCACACGACTCACCAACACAGGCTGCCCGACTGCCTTCATTACACTCATAGCCATCATAAATACTTGTCTTCAAATGAATGAGGAAAATGCTGTTGAAATACAATGTCTGTTACTGATTTGTCGTGAGTATGGTATACGTACTCTACTGTTGTACTTTTGTACTGTCATTTACTATGATGTACCGTAGCATACAGTAATTTTGACCAGTAAATCTATGACTCATGTTACATTACTGGACTTGCTTTATATATGTTTATGCTGTAACAACCAATAAAAAACTTTTGAAATAAAAAAAAAAAAATATATTTTATTCATTACATATCATTATATATTTTTCTGAAAATTGCAACAAAAATTTCAAACTGAAATATTGATTAATTTTCTTGTTTTCATTTTTTATTTTAATATATTTATATTATTTTCTTTAAAAAAAATGCAATTTTTTTTTGGAGTCGCGCACTCAAAGCGTACACATCACGGTGGGTGCGCGCATTCTAACTGCCATTTTAGAAAAGTCATGAAGAATCCGCGTATGGTGTGCGACGGCTGCGTGTTCTTCAGTTACATCATATACATTTAATATTAAGTGATGTGCGCGATTGGTATGCGACCAGTCCACCGCTCCTGCTCTTGCGCATTCGTGACACATGCGCATTACGGTACGAGATGCATGCGTGGTTGCGGGTCCCGCGTGATGTCATATACGTGCTGGGGCGCGCTGGGTGCGCGACTCCCGCAAAAAAAATGTATGTTCCAAAATGATATGTATGTGTCTTTAATATACATATTAGGGCAAGAGATTATCTAAGATATTCATAAAAATTATATATTTGTACTTATAATAAACTTATATTATTTTTAAATATATTTTTGCGAAGTCAGGTGCGTGCATCGTGAGTGCAGAGAACCAGGTCAGCAGAGCTGCTGTAGAGCCAGAGAACCAGGTCAGCAGAGCTGCTCTAGAGCCTAAGAAGCAGGTCAGCAGAGCTGCTCTAGAACCAGAGACCCAGGTCAGCAGAGCTGCTCTAGAGCCAGAGACCCAGGTCAGCAGAGCTGCTCTAGAGCCAGAGACCCAGGTCAGCAGAGCTGCTCTAGAGCCAGAGACCCAGGTCAGCAGAGCTGCTCTAGAGGCCGAGAACCAGGTCAGCAGTGCTGCTGTACAGCCAGAGAAACCAGGTCAACAGAGCTGCTTTAGAGCCAGAGAACCAGGCCAGCAGAGCTGCTTTAGAGCCAGAGTACCAGGTCAGCAGAGCTGCTTTAAAGCCAGAGAACCAGGTCAGCAGAGCTGCTTTTGAGCCATAGAACCAGGCCAGCAGAGCTATAACTCGCGCGACCGCCACTCTATCACAAGGATGATGTCATCAGTGATGTCATGAGTGATGTCACTGACCATGTCATGAGTGATGTAATATGTAACGTCATCAGCAGTGGATTGCGGTCGCGCGAGTTATAGTTATCTGAACTAACTATAACGGGGGAATTTCAATGGTTTTTTACGAGTGAAATGTCCAGCTAACTATAACATGTGTGAAACCTATGGTTTTTTAAGTGAATATATACACATATATATATATATATTTATTTTTTTTCTCCTAAGGCCCAAAGCTTTTCAAAGGCGCACTCGACAGGTGAATTAATTGACAACACGGCCGTCCTGACCGTGGAAGGCTGCACCATCACGCAAATTGAAATGCGAGGCTGCGGGGCAGGAACTGTGCCTAACGCCCGTCAAGCAGCACAGGAGATGTGGCGAAATGGGTCAACATTCACTCAGGATACCTACTAAAGGAGAGAAATGCTTTTTAATTAAGGATGTACCAGAACCTACTAAGGGAATAATAATGCTCCACAAATGGACTACATGTCCCATCATGCTTGAAACAACGTCCATACTACACGTGAACCCAATTAGGGTAATGCATGGTTACAAAAAGTGAAAGGGGAGCTCTCTGTGTACATTCTAAGCTGCCCAAGACGAAGAGGCTTGTTGCCTCGAAACGCGTCGGCGAAGGACATTAAATAAAGTAATTACACTGGAATGAATGCTGGCCGCCTTGTGCAATTAATTCACCTGTCGAGTGCGCCTTTGAAAAGCTTTGGGCCTTTGGAGAAAAAAAATAAATATATATATATATATATATATATATATATATATATATATATATATATATATATATATATATCCTACTGGCAGTTGCCAGTAGGTAGTTATAGTTGGGACCTATTTTCCATAGGAAATCCGCAACATTCTTTTTGGAATAACGTTGGCGCCGATTGACAAATCTTCGTGAAATTTTCCAAACTTTTGGCCATCTCCAGTCCGCTCCTATCCTGAAAATTTTACGTTGATTCGTCAAGCGGGGGCCGAGAAAAAAGGTGGGTCCCAAAACGCGTTTTCCCCATGCATTTTCCCGTAGGACCTGTTGACGCAGCTACAGCCCGAACTGCTGAACGGAATTGCACCAAATTTGGCAAAGAGGTAGTCCAAAGTTCAGACTCATGCATTTTGCTTAAATGGTGTAAATCCGTTCAGTAGTTCCTGAGTTAAAAAGATAGATATATCTGGGCGGAGCCTAACCACACTTCTCATCGTGAGATCTGATTGGCTGTCAGTACTTCATCCAAGAAGTGTTGGCAGCCATCTTGGGACCAATATACATGCACCTCATTAAAAAGCATTGCAGTTAATAGAAGGTTTTAAGACTTTAGTTACATTATAAATCATGTGTTGATGCTACCATACTAATTTTAGGAATTGTGGTGTGTTCTAAGGTGATTTTACCATGTGAAAAAGCCTTCTGCTGTGATGTCATGAATCATGTTTGAGAGAAAACTATTTTCTCATGCTTTTCCCACAGAGGTTTGGAAGGTGATCTATAAGCTAAACAGAGAGCATATATTCTGTAAATTCACATTATCTTTCTCAGTCATGTGAGAATGAAGTCTGACATTCTCAGTAAAACATGTACATCCAACAAGGGCAGAGACTGTCAGTTGATTCCTTTGTGTTCTACTGCAGCTTCCCAGAGTGTTCCAAAGAACAACTAGAGCGCTAACAGTCTTACTTATGACAAACGTATGGCACACCTGAAGCCATCTTGATTGGAATAAAGTGGTAACACTTAAAACATTTAATTTGCAAAGGAACACAATGAGGGGGTTCATTTTGCCATAGAAACTATGATTAGTGCTGCAGAAAGAAAAATTAGGGCACATTTCGAGTGACTTCTCAAATCCTCTTCTATTTCATAAAAAAATTCTGGTATGCAGACTGAAACATGCACTTTTAATACCAGCAGCAGACTTCCGTGGTGAGCAGTAGCTTTACTACAGTGATCTAATGAGCAACTAGAGTAAAAAACTGAAAGCATTTCCTACTGAGGAGACTGCAGTAAATGAGGAAATTAGGAAACCTCCTAACAAATAAATCTCCCAAGATGGCCACCAGAGAGAAAAGAGCCCAAATGCAGCACAAATATCACCCAGATGTAGCCCACATGTAGCCCAATGACAGAAGTGTGCAAATCACTTATTTTTTGTGTATTTGCAGTTTTATATAGTGCAGACTTGTCAGGTATTGGAGTGCTTTACATGAGCATTGGTTACATCACACAAAATCAAATTCATTTTGGTTGTAGACATGGGGAGATTAAGTGATTTGACCAGAATCACAGAATGTTGAGCTGAAGCAGAAACTCCAACCTGGTCAGGCGTTCCACACTTTTATAATAAATATAGAATGTTAGCAATCTAGTTGTTCATTGGGATTCTGTTGAGAGGCAGAGGCCAGGGGCACGGACTCTGAAAATTGAAGGCAGGTAGGAGTGTGCAGAGGCAAGAATTTGACCACACTGGGCAGGCAGGCAGGGCAGTGGCAGCACAACAGACTATGGAGGGCAGTGGAAAGGGGGGCAGGGGCAACAAACCAACAATACAGGACTGGCAAGAGAGGCGGTGGCAATATAATAGACCATTGTGGGCAGAAGGAAGAGGCAGTGATAGTACAACCATACATGCCAACAGACCCGTTTCAGCCAGGAAACGTCCAATGTTTTTAAGCTCAAATGGGCTTTATTTGATCAGTCTCCTGTCTACAATCTCCTCATTTTCAATGTAACTCAAAGGGGAAAATCAATAACCCAGTTTTTTTTCAAAATCTCCCTCTTACCAAGTTCAAAATGTTCGCAAGTATGGTACATTGGATCATGGTAGGCAGGAGGAATTGGGGTAGGGACATGGACTCGGATGACAGAGGACAGGAGGGACATGGAGAGGTGCACCAAACTGACCCTACAGGGCAGGCATCAGGGTTTGCAGCAGCACAATACATCACACAGGGCATGCGGGACGGGAGTGCAGCACAACAATCCATAGAAAGCAATAGGGAGGGGACAAGACCATGCACATGGACAACAGAGAACAGAGGGGAAAGAGGCAATGGTAGCTAGCTGACCATAATGGACAGACAGGAGAGAAAGCTGCAGCATAACAGACCATAAAGGGCAGGAGGGACGGATCAGGGGCATTACAATGGAACAGACAAGCCAGGAGGGAGGGAATAGGGGTCTGCACATGGAAACAGAGTGCTGGGGGCAAGGGGGCAGGAGCAGCAAGATGACCATGGAGGTCAGGCAGGATGGGCACTAGAAACAAGACACACCATGGAGAGCGACAATGAGACTATGATGGCATACACACAGACCATGGAGGGAAGGTGGGAGGGGGTCAAGGGCAGCTAGCTGACCACACCGGGAAGGTGGGAGGGGCCATGGCAGCACAGAAGACCATGCATGGCAAGCGGGAGAGTTAGTGGCAGCACAATGGCTATGATTGGCAAGAAGGAGGGTGAGGGGCATGCACAAAGGACCATGGAGGATAGAAGGGAGGGTCAGGACCTGGGCACAGACAAGAGAGTTCAGGGGAAGGGGCCTCACAACAGACCGCGCGGGGCAGGCAGGAGGAGCAGTTGCAGCACAACAGACCTGGGAGGGCAGAAGGGTGTGGCAGTAAAATGGACCATGGAGGACAGGAGGAAGGGGATTGGGGCGTGACATGTGGACAGGCAGGGTGGAGGAGGCAGGGACAGGTTACAGTCATCTGACAATGCTAGGCAGGTGGGAGGGGAGTGGCAGCTCAACAGAACACTCAGAGTAGATAGGAGTGGCAGGTCCATGGAACATGGTGGGCAAAAAGGATGGAGCAGGGGCATGCACAAAGACATCAGAGGGCAGGGTGAAGGAGAATAGGGGCAGCAAGCTAAGCACAGAGGCTAAGCAGGAGGTCAATGATGGGCCATAGAATTGGGCAATGGAGGGCAGGAGGAGTGGACTGGTACATCATGCTAAATGGAGGGCAGTGGCAGAACATCAGACCATGCATGGCAGGAGGGAGGAGGCTAGTCCATGGATTCAGACAACAGAGGATAGGGAGGAGGTGGATGGGGCAGCAAGCTAACTGTTCAGAGAAGGTGGGTATTTTATTGTTTTTAAAATGTGTGTCTGTGCGAACTACTTAAAATATGAACAAGTATGCAACATGATCTCACTTTTATTCAGGAAGAAGAGGACGTTTGTGACTGTGACTCCGGGCTCACTTGGCAGAAACACCCCCTGACCCTCCACCCCCCATCGCAAAATGTAATAACCGTGAAAAGGGTAGGTGGACACAGTGTTATATAGAACATAGTCCTGAGAGCACGATTGAAAATGAAAACTAGATATAGTATATGGTATAAAGTATGCACCAAAAAGTGTGCTATAAGATGAACCGGGGCGTGAAATATAATATGAAATACATTGTGCACAATGACAGATTCAATGGAGAGCGCGAGATAGCACAGGCACTAGCGCGTGCTATGCAATATGCGCCTTGGAGTGTAATATGCACAGGGCAGTGTTGTGTAACCTAACTAGTCTCTAAAGTTGTAATATAAAATATGTGCTGGGGAGTGTAACGTTGCATATGCACTGTGACAATGTTATGGATCCCAGATTGTAATATGTATGGCATAGCGCTGTGCGTTATAACATAGGTATTCGAGGAAGGCACGTTAGATGGGGCAATATAACCCGTGGAAAGGCATGTGTGGCATGACATATTCACGGGGTGGTGTTACAGTGCACATGGGCTTGAGAGTGTCATAGCATACGCACTAGCTGGTGGAATACAACACAGAGGTGTGTGGCACTCGGCAGGCACTGGTGGGTGTAACACAGCATTGGGCTCAGCCAGGAGCACGCTGTGACTCTCAATTGAGGTTCGTCTCCTTTCCAGAGAGTAAAATAAAAAGTATTACACATCCGGCGGTGGATGTGTGTTTTATTAACCGTGAGGGGGATTTCTTGCATAGTTTGGTCGAATTTTTGTCGAATTCCCTTTGAATGGCTTGGTGTGCGTGTGTATTAAATGTGCCCGTCAATAGCTACCCATGTTTGAATAAATAAACAACAAGGGTGTCTACTTGGAGAGTACCCACCGGCGGGGGTGCCAGAATTAGGCACGGTAGGGCGTCAGACACGTCAGAGCTTCACTAGCGGTGTAAATACATTCCACGTGGATTCATTGTATGCATAGTCTCCTTTTAATAAATATCACGCAAATCGTCATGGTGATAGGTACATACGGTTTGTCCTGCATGTCCTTGGTGTTTCTATAAATATATTTAAAAAAAAAAATTTTTTTTAAAAAGGCCATGACCTGGGGGTTGGGGTCCCCGGGGCCGATTAAGGCCTTGGGAGGGCCAAATTAATTTTTTTCAACAAAAAAAATAAGGGTGCAGGCCCTGGGGGATGGGAGTAGGAAAAGAAGGGGGGCCACACAGCCCTGCTTCTTAAAAAAATTAAATAAATAAAAGACCGGCATCGCGCCGGAGGCCACGCCCCCTCCTTGCAGCACTCTGCAAACTCGCCCCCTGGCCAGTTGTAAGCTGGGGAATTAATTCCCCTTCAATACTGAGGGTCACTGATGGCCAACTAGCCCAACAGGTATCTCCAGTATGCGCCAGGGAGCTGCGTTGCAGACCGGTGTTCTGAGGCCACGCCCCTTTTTACACCTCTATGCAACGCAGCTCTGTGGCGCTTACTGAATGTACCTAGTGGGCTATTTTGCCCCTAGGGACCCTCAGGGTTCAAGGGGACTTAATCTCCCAACTTAAAAAATGGCCACAGGGTGTGTTTACACAGTGGGGAAGGAAGGGGACGGGGCCTGAGGTGACATGTGCAAACACGCCCTATGGCGCTTTTTAAGTTGGGGAAATAATTCCCCTTCAATCCTGAGGGCCCCTGGGGGCTAACTAGCCCACCAGGTGCTTCCAGTAAGCGCCACTGAGCTGCGTTGCAGAGAGGTGGTCCAGGCCGTGCCACTTTTTACACCTCTCTGCAACGCAGCTCTGTGGCACTTACTGGAGGTACCTAGTGGGCTAGTTGGACCCTAGGGACCCTCAGGATTCAAATGAACTTAATCTCCCAACTAAAAATGGCCGCAGGGCGTGTTTACACAGTGGTGAAGGGAGGGGACGGGGCCTGAGTTAATGGGTGCAAACAGGCCTTGTGGCGCGTTTTAAGTTGGGGAAATAATTCCCCTTCAATCCTGAGGGACCCTGAGGGCCAACTAGCCCACCAGGTGCTTCCAGTAAGTGCCACTGCGCTGCGTTGCAGAAAGGTGGTCCAGGCCGTGCCCCTTTTTACATCTCTCTGCAACGCAGCTCTGTGGCGCTTACTGGAGGTACCTAGTGGTCTAGTTGGACCCTATGGACCCTCAGGATTCAAGGGGACTTAATCTCCCAACTTAAAACGGCCACAGAGCATGTTGACACAGTGGGGAAGGGAGGGGACGGGGCCTGAGGTGACGTCTGCAAACACGCCCTGTGGCGCGTTTTAAGAGGTAGTTTTAATCCCCTGCCCTATTATATACAAGGGGCTTACAGAGGAGGTCAGGCTAATCACAGGGGGACCCCAACGAATAGTGTTCCCTAGTGTATGTAGGTGTTTTCACTGTATTCTGAGTGTCTTTTAACATAGCACTGGCTCTAGGACTGGTTAGTCAGACTCAGTTACCACCAGTATCTGTCTGAAAAAGTTTAAGGGGGACAGGATAATTTTGCAACAAGGCTTCTTTTTGCTCTTCCGTTTATTCTTTCTGCACGTTATCCTTCTTCCTGCACTTTTCTTCGTCTTTGATGACTTCGGTTGCTTCTTTCTGCATTTCTTTTTTTCTTTCTGTGCGTTTTTTCTTCTTTCTTCACATGTCCTATCTCTGTACGCATAGTTAGAAATAGCATTTAAAAAAACTTTGAAATTCACTGAAAAACCCATAGGTTTCAGGCACGTTATAGTTAGGAATTAGCATTTAAAAAACCTTAGAAATTCACTGAAAAAACCATAGGTTTCAGGGGCGTTATAGTTAGCTGGACTTTTCACTCGTACAAAACCATTGAAATTCCCCCGTTATAGTTAGTTCAGGTAACTATAACTCGCGCGCCCGCAATGCACTGCTAATGACGTCACATATTACATCACTCGTGACATGGTCAGTGACATCACTCATGACATCACTGATGACATCTCAAATGACATCACTGATGACATCACTGATGACATCATCCTTGTGAAAGAGTGGCAGACCTCCTCTCCCCCTAATATAACCTTTGATTCACACATTCAAAAATAGAAACTAAAATTTTCAAAACAATGGACATACCAATACCAGTTACAACAACCTATTCAGTAATTCTAAGATCCACATACACATCCACTCATTCACCAACAGTCATATACAGTCACTCATACATGTACTCACTCATCATATGTACTCATACACCTATACATCCTGTTACACAACGCCACTCATCCATAGAGTTACTCACACACATAGTCACTCATGCTAATAAAGAATCAAACATCCATTTACTTGCATATGCAGTTATACAGACACCACCACACTTACTTCTACACTTATAGAAACACATACTTATTCATACAGGAACTCTTTCAATCTCTCACTCTCACATATACTCACTTATATACACCAATAGTCACATATACTAGTTTAAAACATATGTAGTTACTCATAAAGACACAATTGAGACAGTCATTCACTCACTAACACACCCATGCACACACTCATCCACCCATACAGTCCTGCACACATGCTGTCTTCAACACATACAGACAGTGAGTCACTCATTCATGCACCTATGCACTACTTAATACCCCCACCGAACTATACAGACACTCAGACACTCCTACTGATGCTCAAAAAAACTACTAGTAACCAATATAGACACTCATGTAGCTACTCACCAACCCATGCAGCCACTTATACACAAAGTGAGAGACTGATACAGATATTTACATATTTAAACATTACTCACTAAGCCATGTATTCACTAAGATACACTTAATCAGTCAGTTATACAATAAATTTTTCAAAACCAAATCATCCATTTAGACACTTGTATACCCATTTATTCTTCCATCGACCTTGAGATATACATATATAAAACATATGTAATTTTCGGAAAAACGCACATTCACTGGATGATGTCATCAGTGATGTCATTTGAGATGTCATCAGTGATGTCATGAGTGATGTCACTGACCATGTCATGAGTGATGTAATATGTGACGTCATCAGCAGTGCATTCCGTGCGCGCGAGTTATAGTTAGCCGAACTAACTATAACGGGGGAATTTCAATGGTTTCGTATGAGTGAAAAGTCCAGCTAACTATAACGCCCCTGAAACCTATGTTTTTTTCAGTGAATTTCTAAGGTTTTTTAAATGCTAATTCCTAACTATAACATGCCTGAAACCTATGTTTTTTTCAGTGAATATATATATATATATATATATGCACACGCAATCCGTCGCAGTACTCCACTTCCCAAGCTCTGCACAAAAGACGGTACAGACCCAGGTATAAGTGCTGATTGATTTATTTTCTTTAAACCGGCACTGCCGCCATGATGCGTTTCGGCTTCAGAGAAGCCTTGATCACATGACGCCACAAGGAGTGACCATTGAATTTAAAGTGACAGTGCAACAAACATGTGCTTATGGGTTCATAAACATCGACAAAATACTTAGAAGTTTCTCAAATGTGCAAAATACTGCTTTCTTTGTGCAAATTTACGTACATTCAAAACCATGTCTAAAGAAACAAGTTTTAAAGCTATTTCACAATAATAGACATCAACAACATATTTTGACTAGTGCAAATACTGTTTCATAGATGTCCAAATTGCTGCTCTTTTTGTGCAAATTCGCGTTGGTTAAAAAACATATCTATTATCTTCATAAACATGTTTAAGCCAAATCTTCAGAAGCCTGGACAAATATATATTGCTTATACTTGTGCAAAATATGCTTTATACATGTGCAAATAGCTGCATGTTATGTGCAAAATCGCAAGAATTTAAAAACATGTCTATTAAAATTCATAAAAACATTAAAACTAATCCTTTGTAGTAACTGCAAACATTGCTTCAGCCCGCATTGGTCAATAATCCAGACCTTAATATGCACGTAATAACTTGAAATGTGAAATAGCGTTCAATAATAACAACCATATCAGTTTATATTGTATTATATCACCATTAATGGGGAGAACGTTATTATTATGGACATTGTGGTGAAATGGACATATCAAAAATGCGATAATGCCAAAATCCAATACTACGCCAATCAAGCCTATGTGGGCTATCATACTACTCCTCACATGAAAAATGGCCCTGTATGGATTTTAAATAATATTCACCTAAATGTCCCTACTTCCATGCATAATATGTGCGGTACCCATATACTCTATGCAATGATGCTAAATAGTATATGTATCTTATGTTTTGCAGAGATTGTAATATATTTTTTGTCCCTATACTTCTACTTGATAAATCGCTGTCGAAAGAACCCATATCTACAAAATCATAATAAGTGCATGTGTGCAATAATCCACTATAAAAGTTTTGAAAACATATAATAATTCATTTCTTTACATATAAAAAGAACATCATGTTAAAAATTATATTGCAGAGGAGGTGGTTGAAACTACATCTAAAAAACTGTTCAATCCAGAAATCAAATTCTACAGGAAGCATTATTAGTTACTTTATAAACATGTATAAAGATCGTCACTGGAATTGAGCCCATTGGGCACTTTAGAATCCAACTCCAGGATGTATTTGGTCTCTAATTTTCTAAGTAATGCTTCACGGTTGTCCCCTCGTCTGAGTGGTGGCACCATATCAAACATGTAATAACTGAGATGATCAAGGCAGTTATCATGGCATTCTTTGAAATGACGAGCGACAGGATATGCCGCATCACTATTGTTGATTGCCCTTATGTGCTGGAGTATCCGTTTGTGAACCTGCAACTTGGTACTGCCCACATATTGCAGGCCACATGAGCACTCCAGCACATATACGGCATATTCTGTTTTACAGGTTAATCTCCTCAATATAGTGATGGGCACCTCATTGAATGGACTGGTAAAAGTAGTTTTGTTTTTACCATACTTGCAAGCTTTACATGTTGCACATTTGCGAAAACCTTTTAAGTTGTGGAGCCATATTTTAGACGATATTATTTCAGGACTACTCTTAACCAACATATCGCTTATAGAGCGTGCCTTGCTAAATGTAATCTAGCAAACAACAGGGTTATACCCAATTGACCCTATATATACCTGGGTATAGAACAATCATATATAAACAAAAGGTGGTATAAAGGAATAAATATACAAATTATTTTTAGATAGAGCACACTTAGTTACTCTGTCTCTAGTTTATTAATCTAGAAGGATTTTATCAGCACATTTTTACATTCTACATAGAGTAGGGCATATAATCAGGAAGGGAACAACAATACAAATATACACATAAAATTGTTGGATGATGACTAGATGCGTGGAGCATTGTATTACCTGCTGTTGGCTTACGATGTAAAGTAGTCTCCAATTTACCATAATTGATGTATACCTCTACATCTAGGAAGTTGACTCTTTCCCTACTAACGTGTGCAACAAAGTGCAAATTCAGCTCATTGTCATTAATGTCATCTATGAAGGTCAAAGCTTCTTGTACATTGCCCTTCCATACAAGGAACAGATCATCAATGTAACAATACCATCTAATTACATTGTTGGCCATCACTTCCGCAAATTATATATATATATATATATATATTTGAACCTCTTCAGAAAAGTGAGTTGTGCAGTGTCATAATCAAGTATGTAATTAATCTCATCTCAGTCCCTCCTCGGTGTGTGAAAATTGCTTGATTTCTGGGTTCCGATACTATGTAGCGCTATTTACATTTTGCACATTTGTTTTAATATATTAAAACTCTTCTGCCCCTGAAGCCATTTATACATGCAGTTCCTGACACACCAAGCTAGTGCTCTCAACCCACTGCCTGCAGCAGCTGAATGCATCGTTAGTATTGCTGTGTAAATCTGGCACAGTTTTACCTCGTGTCCCAATGGAAACGTATGAACAAGCTGATAACAACAAAAAAATAATAACTAAAACTATTATGGTGCTCTGCTGCATGTCGCAGGCAAGGTATTGTTGTCCTCAATTACTGAACCCTACTGTGAAAGAAGAAACACACCTGCCAATTAAAAAAATATATGTTACTGAACATAGTATGTTGGATTTTCCTGGAACATAGTTGTCGCCATCATCACCAGAACAAATAACCTCTACTAGAGCATAGCAGGCTTAATTTGGGACAATTTCCATACTTTCAATTCCAGACATTTAGAAAGAGTAGTTTAGTAATCGTTTTGTTTTTACGCTATATGGCGGGACGGCAAGCAGAGTTCTGTATGAATTCCCAGTTAACCCTCTACAACTGTGCCCTCTAACAGCAAAATAGCAGTCAGATAGCAAGGGCCACAAGCGCGTAGTTTTTCATAATGATACCTCCGCTAATGACTCGCTTTTTATGATCTGTGGGACCTCTTCCCTCAGCTTTTGACGAACATCGAGAGAAAAGACGCAAAGTCAACCTCACATAGCAAATTCTGCTAAGCTGCCCGCTTCATTCTTTGCCTCTCCTGGAGATATTTGGCAGTGAGGTCTGTAACTCACCTATACAATTCAGGAGTGTATTTACCTATGAATGATATATATTGCAGTGATGAAGGTACTGGCCTTTTTGCCTTACACTCCCCTAACTGCTGGCCCCAGCGTCTCTTTGCCTCGGACCCCTGTCTGGAGCAAGCTAATCTTGAGCTTGTTGGAAAAGAAGCCTAAGTACCTTCTCCAGCCTAACAGAGGCCAAAGCTTTTCGAGCAGCCACAAAACTCAGGAGGGCTTGAGATTGTGTGCCAGCAAGACATTCTTGGAGGAAGAAAATTGATGTGGTTGTGCCCTACTTTTTCCAGCTCTTCAGGTGCCGAGCTTCAGTGGTCCAGGGCACACGACTCCATGCCTACCAGTCTGATTTCTGTGGAGCTGGGTATTGATCAGGTAAGCTCTTTTGTTAATTGGAAAGCTGAGGGCTGAACAAGTAGCTAGTTTTAAACCCTGGCACAAAAATTACATCCCGTTGAAGAACAACTAACGTCTTTAATCGAAACAAGTGAAGAAGTTTTTAAGAATATTTTTTATTCAGAGAGGGTCAAAAATTCATTCAATAACATAAATGATGAGAATTAGACCAAAAAAGCTATTAAAAAGGAAAAAAATACAAAAACTGCACATCATGAACGTTTGGAGCAGGATCAAAGCATAGCATTACAGATTACAATTTAGCCCCAAAAAATTATATAAAGGAAAAAAGAAAAGAGAGAATTATCCAAACAGATATCATTGCATTCCCAAAAGGCACAGATAAATACATTAGTCACATTGAAATATTTGTCCCCAATTACGAGAAAGCCATGAGTATCCCCTGTTCCCTTTAGTTTTCATTGCAGTGGATTCCAGTTCGAAGTAGTGGTGCTTTGTGCCAAGCCTGCAGTCGAAAGTGGGTAAAGACTTACTTCGCCCTTCTCTTGCAATACAAATTTTAGCAATAGTAATGGCGAAAAGAAGAACCAACTTATCTCTATGAGATATTCTCAGATTTCTACCAAGCATAATATTCAATATGTTAATTTCTACCTGAACTCCTAGTTTGTGAGATCACCACCGACAAATTTGATCCCAACAACCATAGATTGCAGGACATACTGCAAAAATATGGGCAGTATGTGCAGCCATCAGGTCGCATCTGGGTCAATCTGAAAACCACCCAAATTCTCACCTGCCCAATTTGCTCAGCGTTCCGGTGAAAAATAGAGCATTGCAATAGTTTTATATTGTTGTAACTTCAACCTAGCAGATATTCATTTTGCAGATGATATTGTAAATGCCAGTATGATCATTGAATAGCCCTAACAGATTAGACCATTCTGTAGCCAATATCTCTAGCCCATTTTCCCTGAACTCATTGAAGTAAGTGTGTAATCTCCGAATGCGAATCCTGCCTTCTCCCTTAAATATTAAATCCAATAAATTATTATCCCCGGTTACACTGGTTAAATAATCCTGTGTCTGGAGACATTTAAAAACACTTTTAGTAGGGAGTGTAAACTTAGTTGGTAAATCAGAAAGGGGACGGATTATATCTGCTGAAAACAATGGACCTTTAACATTAATGGGGTGTCCCAGTGTCCCGCAGAACCTGGGGACTCAATATATAGTATCAGTATATAACAACAATTGATTCTGTAGGTAAATATGCACGTTCTTTTACATAAAAAAATATTTATATCCTGATAAACTAGGAAATGCCAATTTAATGGTGTGACACATATAATTACTAAATGAAACTCAACTCACACAAATGTAGCACTTTACACGGTATATTAACATTCAGATATAATGGGACAACACAGTAATCATATATCAAAAACACAGGACTGTTGTGCAACATACATAATAACATAAATAGATGCCATAAAAGGTGCGCGTAGCATGAAACATAATCCAATATACAGGACACTTGACATTTAAAGAGAAAATGCACAAATAACTCAGTTGGATGTCGGTTTAGAAGAGTGTGTTCATATAAAACATCACCGTGGGTCTTTATCAGGACTAGGGAAAATAAAAACAGCCAGTATGATGAAAGAAAATGACTGTCAGTGATAGAAATAAAAAAACATTAGCGTTAAAAAATAGGAATGTCCTCTAATAGGCCACTGAAATCTCACCTAGTCAAATTGCGTATCAGCAACTCACTTGGTGCTATATTCGGACAAACACTGCACATGGTGCAATGGATCAGGCATATCCAGAAGTAAAAATGGGTCCTCAATGAGGATCTTGTCACAAAAAATGTAGGGTTTCTGTAAAGAACATGCAAATTTAAGGGAGTGTGAGGGCAACAGTACAATGCATTGCTCTTACCTTTAGTAATAAATATTTGTCCACATCAAAATATTGGGCAAAGTAAGTAATCCAGCATAAAGGGCAGTGCCATTGATTAGCCCCAAATGGAGGTTCTGTGGTGTAGCAGATACCTGTGAGATCCAAAAAGCATTCTCTGTAATAAAAAACATGAAATGGGGTCAATATCCACAAAGCGTACTGTTATGGAAAGAGCGAGAATTGGTTGGCAGTTTTTAAGCCCGAATTATGCCATACTTGATAAATAGGATAATGGTAATTCATTTTTTGAACTTGTGTGTAATGATTAAATATGCAGCTGATGCAAAAGCTTAATTTCTGTAATGGTTTTAGAGAGCAGAGCCTCATAGTTAAATTTAAAGACTTCTTGTATATTGCATACAATTGCATACCAAGATATATTGCCAAGGAAGTCATCCAGGAGTCATTAAAAGTCATAGGATTGCTCAGTATGATTTGTGTTTGATTCTTATTAAGTTTATATCGGGATACCTTACCAAAATCTAATGCCTTCTTCCATTAAACAGAGACATCAGAAATAGTGTTTGCTGAATATATAGGGACCTCATCAGTGTAGGCAGTTTATATACACCGTAACCGCATTGACCTCGATAGGTGAAAGAGAATCATTAAGGATCCAGGGTATATATGGTTCAAGATAGACTAAAAAGAGTAACGTGATAGCGGGCAATCATAACGGATGCCCTATTGAAACTTAAACCCCTCTGATGCTTCTCCACTAATAAGTATCCAATCTCTGGGTTCTTGATGTAGGTAACCAGTGCAATGCATATATTTCACACTGAACTTCTTCCTACTCACAACTGCCCAAAGATAGGGCCAAGAGACCCTGTCAAATGCCCTCTGAGTTTCAAGGAGGATCATACAGGCCAATTTCTGTAAGTTATTAACCGCATGAAAAAGACTAATTGCATTATTGGTATGTATAGTAGATTATCTGCCCAGAACAAACCTGTGCTTTTGCATACTAACAAGCATATCGATCACTGCTGCCATTCTTGCAGCTAATATTTTAGAGTACGTTTTAGCATCTGCATTAATGAGTGAAATTGGCCAATATGATCTTCGTTCGGTGGAGGGCTTCACTTTTTCCAAACAAAACCACAATATTAACAGACTCCCATGATTTCAGAATATCTTGCCCTTGATTAATCCTCTGAGTAATTAATAATAGAGAGGAGTCAGTACATTGACAAAAAGTTGATCAAACTCAGAAGATATCCATACCTATTCTGCTGCTGTACTAGAGGAGAGTGAGAGGGTCGCATCTTTAATTTCCTCCAGTGAAATATCTACCTCAAGCATATCTATTTTTGTTCTAACTAAACAAGGAATTTTAATAAAGCCTACATAATCTGTAATTTGTTCAGTTTGATAGTTATCAGAAACGTCTTATGCACTAAATAGAGATTGATAGAATAATCAAAATTGTTCAAGAATCACACTGGAAGGAGTGATCTCCCCACCCTGAATTTTTTTAATGCAGTCTTACATTTTTGGATTTGTTTCTCCTTAATTTTAAAAGTAAACATATTCCCAATTGATTCCCCTTACTCATTATCCTTACCACCCACCCTGCCTGTCTTCCAAAATTTTAACAACATTGACTCGTGAAGAGAAACTGAAAAGAATGACGGCCCCTTTAATTGAAACTTGTTGTGTTGTTACCCCCTCAATCGATAACCTAGTTGCCTTACTACAGCGTGATCCTCATATGCAACATGTGTCTCAGTGAGGCATACAATTTGAGGATTAACACAATTTAGGGTTTCTTTGACTAAGCATCTTTTTTTTTTAGTGCTATTTAGGCATCTTACATTTCAACACATGAGCTTGAGAGTCTTTTTTGTGTCGAGCAAGTTAAAAAACTGAGCAAATGATCTTTGTAAACAACAAGCCTAAATAATTGTCCTGTCTCCATCTACTCCAAAAAGCACATGTGCCCCCATCCTTTTCTGACAAAGCTTGTAATGACCCTCCCCTTTTGTTTTCACACCCCTACAAACAACTGTACCCTCTGACACCTCTATCCAGATCCTCCTGCGCCTATACGCCCCTCCAGGCCCACCCTGAGAGGCCCCACCTCGGGGGGAGAACTCACCACTAATAGCCATTGTGAAACGATGGCCATACCCCGCTCCTCACCGACCCGAGACCAGACACCCGCCGACAGAAACTGAGAAAAGCAAGAAAGAAAAACCCCTAATCTGTAGAGCACCCAATGATTAATGAAATCAGGCCCCCCATCAGAAATATCATCATCAATATTGAAATCAAGAATAAAGAAAGAGCCTCCTGCCAGGAAAATGTATCCACCAATCGGTAATAAGACAGGGACCTTTTCGGCCTCTTTCAGCCTTCGCCTTTCCCACACCTCATATCCCACACCCATGCTTCAGTATATACCACATGTATAATGGTTTGGGATGACCTAGCTGACCATAGACTCAAACAGGTCCCAGACTTATTCGCTATGATTTGGAAGCACAGTCAAGAGTCCTAAGAGGTTTATCAGCCTTGGTGATCATTTGCATCTGTCTAACATGAAAGTAGGTTTCTCCCTCAACTTTAGATTTTCTTTACCACCATGTTAGCAACTCCTTCGCCTCTGCCTTCTCTTTGCAGGCATACATCTTGCCATATATATCACCTGGAGACATGCCATTTTCTGAAGAAAAACCTGCATCCTAGTTCTCTCATCAATGACATTTTTTTCCTAAACGTCCATCAACGTTCAACAGTGGTGTGGCAAAAGTCAGCCCACACAAAGAATTTAACTGAATCTCTTGTGACCAGATGGCTTGGTTCTAGAATAACCCTCCTGCTGGTGAATATAGTTGCCAAACTAAATCCAAATCGGTCATAGATATTTGACCTCTAGATGGGCTGAATTACTCAGACGAAGCAGGAACCATTGAGCCCTCTAGAACAGGGAGTTACTATATGAGAGCTCAGGAAAAGGTCTCTGAAATAATTCAGCAACAAATCTCCTAGTATCTCCTCCTTCACAATTCTCTTAAATCCCCCCAGAATTGGTAAATTATTGTGTTGCTGTCTATTTTCTAAATGCTCAATTTCTTTTCTTGGCCCGCAGCTCAACATCATGTTTAGGTCTCTGCTGTCCTCTGCTCCAGCTCTTTCATTCAATCCGCGTTTAGACCATTATCCTGAGAAATTTGATTTACAGCCTGTTGCATCTTTAAAGTGTCACCTCTGATCTCTGCATATTGATTCTGAGACTCCAGCGTATGCTCGCTCTTATATTAGTGAAAAAATATCTTTGAGTGATGGCTCCTTGGTCGCCAGAGGTGTGATAGAGGGAGTAACGGAAGCTGATGGAAGGCATTTCAGGGGAGAAGTCAGATGAGCTACAGACATAATGTTCTCGATGATCACAGATGTCATCGTGCTCCTCTCCCTTAACCGGAATTGACGGTTGGTAGCCTTTCCCCTTGTCTATTGTGACACTCTCATTCGACTGTGGAGTAAGAAATAGGCAGTCAACCCCATTAACAGTGGTGTTGCCAGTGCCAGTTCTCCATGAAGATCTTAAGCCTTTCATGCTCAAAGAATCTAGCCCCCGCTTCCCTTTGAACCCTGCTCTCGATAACCCCTATCTTGGGACATATCGCCTTAGATATCATAATTGGATGTCCTGAGTGACCTGTGTGGTCAGGGTGGGAATGCCAAGGTAATCTTGCACATAACAAACAGCTCTAGGTGGATCACCCCATCTGCACCATTTTCAGGCTCACACCTGATCGTTATATCCACCTTTGTACACAGCTTCTCCCCCGCAATCAGGACAGTGCTTGGCACAAAGGGCCTCTCATAATTAGAAACCCTGGGAGAGCTTAATCTACCCTGTGAACCAGCCTCAATACCTCCTGCACCCTCCAGGTTTAACCCTGTACCATGTAAAGCCAACAGGGCAGATGGCTCCTCAAGGGCCTGGCTAACCATCTGGGTAGGCGGAAACAGCAAAAGAGGTACTGCTGGCTCTGCCAAGCTCAACCCTCTGCCCCTCAGAGCACAAGGAATGTCTACCCTTTGAGCAATATTCTTGCCCCACACTGGGTGGAACTGGCCAGCCTCACTTCCTCCCCCCCTTTACTTAGTGACACCATTGTTACAGTATCATTCATTACACTGTTCCCTGTAATATCAGTCATCATCAATGTAGATACAGATCTAGAAATAAGGGTGCAATCAGGGATAGAGTTGGAGACTAGCAGAGGTAATAAAATCAGAATGCCAACTTACTGAGCGATCCATCTCAAACTCTGTTTGCTCCAGTTGCTCTAATCTCAAAGAGTCATTGGGATCTCAAAGGATTCCAAGGGCTCTGGTGCCATGCAGCGGAAGTCATCAGGCTCGCTGCTACTCCCTCGGCTCGCCCGCCGGCAAAAAGGGTGCCCGAATGAGTGACCGCACTCATGTGCGGGCCCCTTTAGCAGCTCAACCAAGTGCTGCGGCCACAAGAGATCTCAGCTGCCGCCTTTGTCATAGACTTTCTATGGCACCTCCTGAGCTCACCCTCACTCTGACTGCTAGGCAGGTGGTGTGTCATCCTATGATGCTGCCAAGCAAATACTTGCTCTGCGTCCAAAGTTTGCAAGGTGTTGATGAAATTAGCACAAAAAATACCAGTCTGCAAAAGACGCGATGTGGGGTCTGGCCAATCAAAAATGCAGTGTATTAGAGCCCTCTTATTCTAAAATTACAGTTTTCATCCCAGTGCTCCATCGCTCTAATCGTTAGGTGGTATACAAGTAGAGCTGGAAGATTTTGAAGTAAAAGTAGGGCAACTAGAAAATACCATGAAAAAACATCAAGCAAACCCGCATTGGATGAATATTCTGACAGGTAAAGGTGAAGAGCTAGAGAATAGCTCACACCAGTCGAATCTTCGTTTTGTTGGTATTCCTGAGGAAGTTGAAGGATCAACCACACACAACACCACAAATCAACCTTATACTGTGTTACATTCTTTTTTTTTTTTTTTTTTTGTTTTTTTTAAACCTTTATTACAGAATGCAAAAGATATACAAAGATGGGCCTACAACCTTCAGGCCGGCCGCTAGCAAACAGTGAGAGCATAAAATACAGTCATTAAACACAAGCGGCAAGTGATAAAGGTCCCAGAAGTCGAGGGAAGCGTTGGCGGCCACACCGGCCGGACCCCCCAAATGACGGTTCCATTTTTTATAAGAAACCACAAACAAATCCACAAGGCAGCAAAAGTCAAAGCAGCATTATGAGCTCCCCTGGGGAGGACCCTACCGATCCACAGGAATAGGGGGGGGGGACAGGCCGGGACAGAGACAAAGTAGACACAATGCCCAGAACCAAGGTGATAAGCAGACTAGGGAGACTGGGCCACTGCCAAGTCAGGCGTCAGCGGCGGGGTACAAATCCCGCCACGATAGGAGTTCCAGGGGCCCCACACCTTCACCCATTTCCCGGGCTTACCTCTCGCCACATACACTACCTTCTCCCGAAACATACACCAATCCATGTTGTCCTTCCACACCGAAACTGTTGGTGACCTCTGGGAGCCCCACAATTGTGCTATGTCACGCTTGGCCACCATATATCCCAGAGTCACCCACCACGTCTGCGGCACCGTATAATCAGTCGGCTCCCACACATTTAGCAGACATGTCCTAGCCTCGGGAAACAGCGCCACATGCGTGACCGCTTGCAACACCGCATGTACACCACGCCAGAATCGCGCCACCTCCGGACATTCCCACAAAATATGGATAAAGGTCCCTAACAAACCACACCCACGCTTACACAGTCCATCCACGGCATATCCCATACGCATCAGACCCGGCCCCAAAACATAGACCCTGTGGAGTATTTTGAGCTGGACGAAGCGAAGGCGGGCCGGTATGGCCACCTCTTTCGGGGAGGCCACCGCAGACACCCAGTCCTCGTCATCCAGCTCCAATCCATCGGCGACCCATGCCTCACGAAGGCCAGTCAGCAGTCCGGAGCGATCGTTGATGAGCTTTTTATAAATCAATGAGATAGTGCCATCCGGTACATGCCCATCTAGCACTCTATCTTCCAGAGGGGAGCACTCCGGTATGGAGGCAACATCCGGGAATACAGAACACAGCGCGTGACGAACCTGTACATATCGGAAGTACTCCCTGTCCTGCAACTGGAATTCCTTCTGCAGCACATCGAACGTTTTGAATCCCCCCCTCGTCCAGAGATCGCCCACCCTGCTGATGCCTATCATGTCCCACTTCTCAAAGCCTTTCGAGGTCCACAAGCAGCCCAGTCGCTCAGATGCATACAGTGGCGTCGCCCGGGTCAACCGATCCTTCCACCCCATAGCCAAGTTTGCCGCGTGCCACACCCGTACCGCGACCCGCGTAGGGCCCGTCAAACGTGCGTCGAGCGATGTAGAGTAAAGCGCACGATTATAGTCACCACCCGGCAGTAACAGTTTGTCCATTTCAAAAGCCGGGTTAAGGGCGGGCCCATAAAGGCCGTGGTTTATCGCAGCCAGCTGGGAGGCCCAGTAATACCGTTTGATGTCTGGGAGGGCGACCCCCCCGTCATACCACGGGAGCGTCAGCTTCGCGAGGGCGATACGCGGCCTCCCATCCCAAAACAGGTGGCGCTGCAGACCCTCCACCTCCCGAAAGTAGCGCGCCGGGACGACGTCCATCGTGTTTTGTAAAGTGTATAAGAAACGTGGCAACAACATCATCTTAAACAGTGCCGCACGGCCGAGCGGCGAGAGCGGCAAGCGCCTCCAACGCGCCACATCCTCCTTCAAGCGCTGGAGGGGGGGGGAGTAAGTTCTGTTTATATCGGGCCGCAGCGTCCAGGGTAATAAAGATACCCAGATACTTAAATCCCTGCGGAGCAACCTGGATAGGACAACCCCGCGGAAGGATAGGAGCCTCCCCCGAGAGGACATACACACAGGATTTAGCCCAGTTGATAACTAAGCCGGAGTTGCGGCCGAATGAACACAACACATCCACTAACACAATCAGTGATTTGCGCGGGGAAGCAAGGTACAAAAGAATATCGTCCGCGTAAAGGGATACGCGATCCTCATACTCGGGGGTCCATCGGAGACCACGAATCGAAGGGTGCCACCGCAGCCACTCCGCCAGGGGCTCCAAGGCAAGCGCAAAAAGGAGCGGCGACAGCGGGCAGCCCTGCCGCGTGCCCCTGCCCAGCTCAAACGGCGCCGATACTCTACCATTCACCGCCACCTGCGCCAGCGGTCCGGAATACAACAGTTTCACCCAGCCAATGAATCCCGGGCCAAACCCAAACTTAGCCAGCGTCGCCCAAATATATGGCCACTCAAGCGTGTCGAACGCCATAGTGGCGTCCAAGGACGCCAAAATGGCTGGTTCTCGTATGAACGGGACCCTCGCGAGCACCCCGTGCAGACGCCGCAAGTTAAGCGCGGTGTTGCGATGAGGGATAAAGCCGGACTGGTCCTGGTGGATCAGATCGCACACCACGCCAACCAGCCGATTAGCCAGCACCTGGGCGAGAATTTTCGGCTCCGCATTCAACAGCGAAATGGGCCTGTAAGACGCGACCCGATCCCGCGGCCTCCCCTCCTTATGAATAACCACAATAGTGGCAAGACGCTGGTCCAGCGGGAGGGAACCCGCCGACCGGGCCGCTAGGAACATAGCGCGGAGATGCGGAGCCAGCGTATCCGGTCGTAATTTGTACAATTCAGTGGGAAGGCCATTAGGACCCATGGCCTTGCCAGAGGCGACCGAACGTATGGTGAGGGCAATCTCCTCAGATGTCGGGGCCGCGTCCAACGACAATTTATCCTCCTCCGAAAGGGAAGGCAGCGCAATGTCTTTAAGCAGGTCATGGGAATCCTCTTCCGAGCGGGAAGATACCCGGGAATACACCCCACGGAAATACTCAGCGAAACATTCAACAATTTCCTCCGGCTCAGTGACACACACACCATCCAGTCTCTCAATCGACGGGACAACTCGACTCGCTCTCTCCTTTTTATCCAGCCACGCAATCAATTTACCAGCCTTATCACCCACATCATACAGTCGCCCCTGTTGCTCTCTACTCAGGCCCCTGGCTGCCTCCGTGACTAGGGCCTTGTAGTCCGCCTGTTTGAGTCGGAGAGCATGCAGTTTATCATCCGTTACCCCACACTCCAGATCACCCTCCAACTCAGTTATCTCAGATTAGATACGGGTCACCTCCTCCCGCTCGCGCCTCCGGGAATGGGAAATGAGGGACAGGGCCTCCCCCCGGAGTACCGTCTTAAACGCCTCCCACAAAGAAACCGCAGACGACACAGACCCCACATTGTCTTCAAAATATCGCTCAAGAGATTTAACCAAATCAGCGCGAATTGTGGGGTCACGCAGGTACCAGGAATTAATCGGGACCACCCTCCCCTCCCCCCTCGGGACAATATTGAAGTACAACAGGAGCGGGGAGTGATCTGAAATACCCCGAGCCAGATGTCGTACCTCCCCGACCCTCCCTGCCTGTGCTGCTGGCATCAGAACATAATCAAGCCTCGAAAGACTACCATGAGCCCCGGAATGAAAGGTGTATTGTATCTGCGTAGGGTGTTTCAGCCGCCAACAATCCACCAGCCCCAGGGTATCCAAGAGGCCAGATAACCAAGCTTGGGCACGGGGGAGATCCCTGGGAGGGTGACGATCCTCAGTTCCGGAAATTACAGCGTTAAAATCCCCCCCAACCACTAGAATCCCCTCCGGCAGGCCAAGAAGAAGGCGCCCCAAATCAGCAAAAGTAGTTGTCTGCAACCCTGGCGGGACATAAACAGAAACCAAAACAATCACTTTACCCTCCAATCTACCCACCAGAGCCGTATATCGTCCCCTATCATCATGGAGCACCTCATCAACCTCCAACGGGAGCGAGGTTTTAACCATAATGCCCACACCTCTCGAACCGGATGTGAAGCCCGAGTGGGCTGCAAGGCGATAGCCCCGTCTGTTCATGGCACGAAAGGAGTTTCCAATGAGGTGTGTTTCCTGCAGAAATACTATATCGGGTGAAATCCGTTTTAAGAACTGCAGGACCACTCCCCGTTTTATCCTGTCCCCCAGTCCATTGACATTCCAGGACAAAAGGCTCAGTCCCCTACCCCCCATCATAGCCAAAACCGATCAATCTCCCCCCAGAGAGCACTTTAGCGATAGCACAACAATACTTCTGCCTTGTGGTACAAATAAACAATACCCAACCCCAACCCAACCTCCCAAACAAAACTCCCCCCTCTCTGCACCCCTGCATGAGCCCAAATAGCCCCCCCAACTTGCAGTGTGCCTGTCGCCCCTGTGTAAACTAAACTACAAAGACCCCCTAGAGGAGGAAAGAGAACCCCCTTGAGACACAGCACAACCTCCAACGGAGGGGAAACAAGACACAACAGTCAAGAAACCCTAAGCCTGGCCGAAAGGTGGCATCATCAGGAATGAGCCCCAGTGTCAATACCTCATACCCGGTCCGGTGGGCACTCTCCTCCCGCCGCCCCCATCCCATCCCGATCATGTCCCCCAGACAAAGTGTCCAACCAGTCCCCGGCCACCTCGGGACGGTCAAAAAAGTGAGTGCGACCATCAGCCTCCACACGCAGCCTGGCCGGGAAAAGCATGGCGTATTTTAAGTTCATGTCTCGAAGCCGCCGCTTAACGCCCATGAAACTCAGTCTCTGCTTCTGGACCGCCTGCGTGAAATCAGGATAAAAGTTCACCTCCATGTTCTCCAGCTTAAGCGGCCCTTGCAGTCTGGAAGCTTGCAAAATCGCATCCCTATCCCGAAAGTTGAAGATACGGGCAATAAGAGGCCGCGGAGGAGCTCCGACCTTCGGTCTGCCGCCAGGAACTCTATGGGCCCTCTCCACCGCGAAGAATTTACTCAGTCCTCGAGGCTGGAGATGGGTAGAAATCAGGTCCTCCACAAAGAGATCAGCCGCCGAGTCCTCCCGTCCCTCGGGCACTCCGATGATGCGAATGTTATTCCTCCGGGCCCTGCTCTCGGAGTCCTCCAGGCGCCGATCCGTGAGCGCACTTGCCTGCCGGAGCCGGCGCACCTCCGTCTGAAGGGCCGCGACCTCAGTCGTGAGGCCCGACGCGGTATGGGCCAAGGAGTCAACCCGGTCATTTGTCTTGGATAGATCTGCTCTAACAAGGTTGACATCGATGAGGACCGCATCGAGTTTGTGCGCCAAGGTGTCGAATTGTTGGCCTACTGAGATCTTCATCTCAGCAATGGCGCCCATGACGTCCTGCAAAGTCAGATCCGTAGGCAAATCCGGGGCATCCGGGGGACACTCGGAAGACTTGTGCGATCCGCCGGGAGACCCCTTCGGGAGGGTGTAGCGATCCATAATGTTGACTTGAGGTGCGGTGCCACGCCGGGTCGATTTGGCCTTCAGCCGATCTCCATCCTGCTTCGTGGCCATCGTCGCGTATCTCGCACCCCCGCCAGTCACGCAGTGGAGAGCAAGCAATCAAAGCCGTGAGCCCCGGGGGTCACCTCAGGAAGGCGGAGCGGGTCCCCGCAGGCAGGCAGGCAGGGTCCCCCAGCGAGGCCACCACCACACAAAGAAGCGCCGTAATCCCACTCGCGATGACGGCAAGGGGACTCAAAAGCGAAAGTGAAAGTGTGGGGTACGCGACTCGCCAGGCCCGGCCCGCCGTTGTTATTCACTTCGCCACTGGGTCACCCCCAAACTCGAGTCCGGGGTCAGGAGAGAAGAAGGCCGCAAACTTCAGTCGATGCTCACCCCGGCCCCCGGGGTCCGATTCAAAAACGGAAAACGGGTACCACCTCGGCTCAGGTTCACCGACACAGTCCCCTCAACCGATTCAGGATGAAGACAGGATAAACGTAGGAGGTTGCGGAGGTCCTCGGAAACCTCGCACCTACGCGGCCATCTTGGTTGCGCGCTAGGCTCCTCCCCCCCCTGTGTTACATTCTTGACAAAGAACTAGTCCATGTGACTTCACCAAATAAAAAACATTCTTTTATTAGGGCAGATATGGTCCCATCTGACCCATCCAGACTAGGCAATAAGCCTTGGATAATTGTTGTGTTCTTTCAAGACTCAATTAGTAAGAGGATATCATATCCACTGCTAGAGAATGCCATTGGATCTCCACCCAGGAAGACTACTCCATTCTCCAACTTTCATGACTTTGAAACAGCATCCCGCCGATGAGAAATGAGGGCTCTTATTCCAGAATTTCACTCCCTCTCTATCCCTGATACTTTGATAGCTGGAGCTTCACTCAAAATAAACGGACAAGGTGCTTTTCAAATTTTCACTGAACCCTCGCAAGCCAAACATTTCCTCTCAAAACTTTGTTAAATAATGTGATCCCGCTTACCCTGAAAAGGATGACTTGTTATATGAATTTAGTAATCATCATAGTTGGTTTCAGCCCAATCCATAAGGAAGGACAGACAGGGGAGTTGTCCCTCCCATGTTGCAGGTATGTTACATCAGTACATCCACAGGGGGCTTTGAATTGCCTAGTTTCTTGCAGGACAGAATCGGATATGCAAATGGAAAAATCTGCAACAGAATCTTCAAAGTTAGTAACTTTGGCTCTTGAGCTTTTAATCATTTTTGTTTTAATACACAATGGTTACGACTCTCAGTTAGAACATAAATGGTATTTGGAAAGGGGTAAAAAGAGTCAGTATATATAGTGTTTTGTCAAGCAGAATACTTCTCCTTGCAGGTCTTTGAAATTACTCAAACTTCCTATCAATGGGGGCGGGGGCTTGTGGTGTTCCTGACTAGATGCTTTATTAATGGGCTTGCATGAAAAATTGCTTGATTGCTATACTCTATTAACATGCACACAGGATATTGGATAAATTATGTAAAAAGTATTTTACCCCTCCTGAATGAATTTTACTGACATAGAAACATTTTTTAAAAATATCTAGAGATTATATATTTCATTCTAGAAAAACAAAACTGAACCGTAACCCTCCCTCTCTATCAGCATATGTTTTAAGGCAAATGTTTGGTTAGCATATCCCATCAATATCCACAATATACCCATTTAGCAGAAATTAAACTATTTGATAGGCTGCATTGGCCTACGAAATGGCCCACATGGTTATCCACAGCTATGACTCTAGATCAAATTTCAAATATAAGATTTTGTAGAACCATTATACCCATGTTATAAATAAAGTATATCACAACATTTTTATTTTTATATTGCTCCAGCAGACTTATTAAAATTATACAAACTAACCAAAGTTTGTCCTTTCCTATTCTTGTACACAAACAGATACTGTGACCATATGTTTGCCATCTGTTCTAATCTGGAAGAATTTTGATCCACCGTTTTCCAAAAATTAAGTGAGATACTATTGCTATAAGTAAGCCCGAACCCAAGTATTAAACTGTTAGTCGCTGATGTCAATGATCTGGTCTTCTATGCCATGATGATTACTCAACTACTTATAGCCTAAAACTACTTATAGCCAAAAACAGCACAGCCACCTCATTTCATGAATGGTGGAAGGATATCACTGAAGCATTTGAAAAGGAGTAACATATTTCTCTTGCAAGAAGTACCCTACACAAATGAAATTACTAATGGAACAAACTGATGTCCAATCTGAATATCTAATTTGTTACATCTGTTCCTCTTCGGTAGACAGGATGAACTTGGGTTGGGAACGTAATGGATCATTTGTTCTCTTTATTGTTGGTATACATCTACTTGAAGATAATTTTGTATTTTTCTTTTGTATTCTGATGCTATTAAAAAATAGAAGAATGAGGGTTCTTGACTTGTTATATGGTTCCAGCTCCTAAACAAGCCATAAGGTAATAACTAGCACCCACACTTTTCTCATGTAGTGCCTGGTTCTTAACTAGTACAACTCCTACAGAGATGGTTGCTGAAGTCTTTCTTCTACTTTCAGCTTCTTGTTGAAAGGAAGGCACTCTTATCTGCCTTTCAGATTCAAAATGATGGATCTGTGTAATTGTATCAAGTCGTTTGGAGTGCTTAAGCCCACAAACACCAGTCATACTGCTTCTTTGTTTCATTCAGAATAAATGTATAAATAGTACTCCAAGTCAGCGTGCACAAATAATATCCATGAAAAAGGGAACATAAGTATGTTGGGTCACAAAATGCTGCTTAACAGCAGACTTAAGCATTTCTCCTTTGAGGTGTTTGCAACCTTAGTCGCATAGCATCAAATCCTAAATCATTCTAGTGCTAGGAACACAGATTCTGAAATACTAAACCTATCATTCTACTGGCCTCATTCAATTCTCTTCCTATTATTCCTACTTAATGCTTTGTGTTAAGCCCCTCCAGGTATTCTTTAGCTTTTATTTCAGAGGTAAAAAAATTGGTTTGACCATTATAAATTATTTTAAGCCGTGCAGGATTACTCAGAAATGCCTGCGCTTGCTTGTCCTGAAATGGCCTAATTAACTGGCGCAATCTCTACCGTCTTTCGACGGTAGAGTGGCAAAAATCTGGGCGTACAAAATATGTAATCCCGTTTGCAGTGCGTTTCGTCTCAGGCCTAGCTTTCTCAAAAATAGCCTGGCGGAGCAGAAAATTGCCGAAAAATACAAGGATAGCTCGAGGGTATGCTCCTGGTTTTGTTGGTGATTTCAAATTGAAGGGTATCCGATGGGTGCGTTGTACCTCTGTTTCCCAGTTCCAGTGTGAGAGTTCGGGCAGTAATTCACGTAGAAGATTCACAACAAATGAGTGAACATCTCCCCCTTCAACTGTCTTGGGAACCCCCAGAATGCGTAAGTTATTTCTGCGTTGGCGACTTTCAAATTCTTCTAGCTTCCATCTAACATCTGCTAGTTCAGCTTCATGTGATTCAACCCTTTATTGGTTCATGGCGATTCCTGCTTCATTAGAGACGATTCTGGATTCCAGCTCGGTCAGACGGTCCCCGAAGGTACTGCAGGTCTTGGTCAGTTTTCGAATTACCCCTTGTACCTTACGTAGGGCTGCCTGTGCCTTGTGGCCATCTTGTGAGGTCTCCTCACGGTGTGATGCTATTGCTTGCAGGACAGTATCAAGGGTTACAGCTGGTATATCACCTGTTGTTAAGCGGTTTGATTGTTGTATCGGATCAGCTGTGCAGGAGGAACTAGTGAGTTGGTTTGTAGGGGTATAGTCCCATACTAGATCTGTCTCATCAAAATGTTTTTCCCCCCGTTTCACCGTTGTTTTGGGTCTAACGTTGGCAGCTTGTGATTTCTCGCCGCTAGCACTCTGATCGGTCTCGCCTGAGGTAGAATTATCTGACCACTCTGCTTCGTCCGAGAAAGAAAAAAATCGCTAGGGTCCGTTTCAGGGTCTGTATGGCCATCATAATTGAATGTTTCCTTCATTTCCAGGTCAGTTACCACCACGTTATCAATACTTATATTTGAATTCAGGCTTACCACCTGTAATTGACATTTTTGATGTGCTTGTTGTAATTCAGGATCGGAAGCCAGTTTTAATACTGCCTGCATCTGGTGGGGCTTTTTGGGTTAATTTATATTTACATTAGTATCAGTTAAGTTGGATATGCCTTCTTCAAGACTTGTACCTGTGTCTACATTGATAAAATTATTGTTTAGAGTCAAAACAGGCGTAAGCATACCTTCATTCTCCCTGTCGTCAGTCTCGGTGGGAGCGCCGGCGTTGTATTTAGTCGCTTGAGCTCCTCCGCTGTTATCTCTCGAGGTTGCCGATGTTACTATATTTGCCTCAACTGGAGCATTTGAGAAATTTAATTCTCCTGGCAAAGCATTCCTCGCACTCGGGGTGTTCCCCCGCGCCTGCCCCGCTGTGTTTATCTCCGGATCCGCGCTGCAATGCTCATCGGGTCTCTCAGAGTCTCCGGGTTTACTCTTCCCAGCATGAACCGGATGCACTCCTGAAGCCTTGCGGAGCAGTTCCACCACAGATGGGCCGGTCGGATTTCCTTTCCGGGCTGTGGCACCTCGGCGCTTCGGCGTCCCTCCGGTTCCATCATCAAGAATAGTTTCTTCTCCAGCTTCTGCTATGACCCCACCGGACCTCTCCATGGCTTCGCACTGTGCATTTCTTGCAGCTCTGGCCCAAGCTGCTGCCGTCACCATCGCTGTATTCTTAGGAGCCATATCGTCATCGACCACAGTCGTAGCACCTGCAGTGAGGTAGGTTTTACCGACACTTCTTTCTTTTGCCAGCGCTTTCCGCATGTATCGAAGGACGGTCAAGCCGATCACCGTCCCAAGAGTAGTTAACTGGTTATACGATAATTCGACCACTACATGCTGGTTAGGATGGTTATCTTCTATCATCTCCGTGACTCTATCCTTTAGTCTTTTAGCCTACAATAGGCATAGACATCAGGATCAGTATCCTTAGGAGCAAGCAAACATTTAGTTCACCATGGAGCTCTGATCAATCGTGTGCACTACGGCTTCAGACAAACCGCCATCTTGCCTCCAAACAGCTCTGTTCCAGGGTGCAAAAGTCTCAATGCACAGAAAGCTGTTGCCTCCTTGGCTAGACTGCAGTGGACCTGTTGGAAATACGCACTTATTGTGGACCTGGAAACTGAATATAGGGGGCCTCCATGCAACAAAAAATGATGGGCTTATGTCTAAGAAACCAGCTTTGAATATTTGAGATTTTTTTTTTTAAGACAGCACCGGTGCCAGAACTTATGCAAACTCTATGCACTTTTTTAAATGGTCCACTAAACAACCAGAAGAATCTGCAAAGTCTCTCCAAAAAGATATTCCTTGGTGGTTCGCCATTTATTTCACTCAGATTATTTTGGTGGTAAGGTCAAGGTTACCGCATAACTGATTTTTGTACATAGCTGATGTTGTGGTGGCCGAAAGCCAGTCTTAAGAAATGCCATGCTGAAGGCTTTCTTTCTCCAGAAAATGATTAAGTCTAAACGTAAACAATTTCAGGGGGGGATCAACCAACAACTCCTATACTACTACGTTAATACACAGGTGAGCCACTTAGGTCGCCTAGGTACTGATCAACTACTTATGGGAAATTAACTTGTTCACATGTTTTTTAATTTCCAGTAAGATACACTGGAATGCCTTTGTGAAATTCTTCCCTATGAGATGTTTGTTTTCTATATAATCTTTGATCACTGCATTTGACTTTTTTGATTTTAGGGAACTTTCTAAATATATATTTTATTCTATTTACTAACTACATTCAGTTCTTTATGTTTTAACTGCTGATTCCTTGGCTACTTTCTGCACATACACTGTATACATTTTCTCTGGTGAAGGCCTTGCTGCATGCTACAAGCTACCCAGGTAGAGCCAGGGAATCCTCGCTGAAACCAGCTTACATTTGTGGAGCAGATTGTTTTGGCCTTGTGGGAGCTCAGCTACTGATCACATCATGACTGTGGCCTCTCTTCCCCATTACCTAACACTCGAAACACCAACGCTGATGTTCTTGAAATAAATGAGAACTCATGGCCAAATAAAACATAGGAATATGTATATTTTGATAACGAAACTTATTTAAGGCAATTTATGTTTTTATGCATGCCATAATGACAATGAGAAAATTAATTGATGCATAAAGATAGGAAAGAAAAATAAAATTGATGGCCTATAGATGCCCCAGCGGTTACTTATTATACTTATGTGAACTTGGACATGGCTCTGGACAAATTTCCATTTGCACTACACTGCAAGATTACACATAGTGGCAGGCAGAGCTGAGATGGTGATAAATAATTTAGGGGGAAAACATAGCTATGGAAGTACCACACTTAATAAAAAAGGGAGGGGGGCTGTGGCCGCCACCTTCAACCTAAAAGCAGTGGATGCCACTTTTCCTTGAAGACAGCAAAAAGTTGGGGGCAGCACATAAAAATTAAAAGAGGGTAAACATCGATCTAAGGGAAGAAGAGAATTAACATGGAAGAGGGAGGTTATGATGCCACGGAGAGTACATTTCAACTGGAATGCGGGCAAGTCACTGGTGCACAGTGTGCCTTGGTGACTGTCAAGCAAAGAAAAGTCCTAAGGCCTTAATAAAGACATCAGAATTATCAATATGGGTGGTCCCCTTTTTATGGCGATTTTGAATTTATTGTAAAATATCACATTTAATTACAAATAATTTAATTGCAATTTAGAAAAAAGATGACGCCAAATTGATGTCATGTATCTGTAAACGTGGTATTCCCATAATGAGGAAACAGTGTTCCTGCAGTGTTAACGCATGGATACATTAGAGTTTTCACATTTCGCAGTTGATGCAGTGGAAGCAGATCATTGCCCTAGTCACTCGTCCTCGGAAAGTACAGTTAATGCCAGTCTCATGTGGATCATTTCCCCAAATGTTTCACAGAACTAGTCTCTGCTCTACAAGTCAAGGACTAGGCCTTCTTTATGATTGACAGCTTTGTACAGCCATAAATACTATAAACACTTCTGAAGCACAAGATCAACAAGAAATCCAGAAAGGAACAGCCTTAGAGTGCAAGGGGTGTAAGGGAATCCCAGCATTCCAGACCGGCAGGTCACTTAAAAACAAGGGACAGAGAGGTCAACTTACCCAATCGGCCCAGAGGACACCTAACTATACATTTTCTAGTAAAAGACCATAACAGGTTTCTCCAACGAGTAGCTCATGAGCTACTGGTTGCTCTCCAGCTACCTTCAAGCAGCTCTCCTGTGTTTATTCTAGGTTACTTAATTTAAAGATCTTGCCTAGCTGAATTAGTATATGTATACCAAAATTGAAAAGTGTGCATCTGAGATGAAAATGTGTGCATCAGACCTCATAAGTGTATGTCTGCAGAAAAGTGGTTGAATCTCCAAAACATATTTAAAGCTGATATTTGAGTGAGAAATCATGTGGCATTAGGGAGACTTTTTTCTAACATCGTTACCTTGGTGCCAGGGGAATTGCTGCTATGTATTCCAAATTGACAAAGCCTTTTTTACACTGCTTCTGGCAACCCTACCTGATGCACTGAAGTGAACACTGCTGACAACACTGCACTGAAGTGTCCACTGTTTGCACATGGTGGCCACCAATGTTATCCTGTTTGATGTGGTCATTATTCCAACACTAACAATATTAGTAACTCGGAATGATTTTCATTGAGCAGAAGTATCTCTTATTGCAGAAAAGGTTGGAGACCCCTGGACCATAAACTGTAAGGCTGGAGCCTCCAGGCTTTCTTGCCCCCTCAGTCCGAGTCATCCATTGTGTCCCAGCCTTTCTTCTGATTACAAGAAATGCCTAGCACCATTACCAAATTAAACTCAGGATAACAATGGCACCTTGCAGCCCACAGCTTCAAAACATTTCTGTTCCCTATCAGTTCAGTGGTTGTATGAATTCTATGCCAGGGCCACAGGCTTCGGATTAGGCTTTTCTTTCTCCACTCTATTCATTCCAGCAGCCATCAGTAGTTAATAACATAACAACAAATTACATTTCCCATGATGCTACGGGAAATGGAAAGAGAAAAAGTCCAACAGTAATGTCCAGTCCTGAAGAATGACATCCAATGACTTCCCCTCCTCTCCGAGGAAGCTCTACCCTCCTCTTTTTTCGCTGCTCCAGCAGCAGCAAGATAAGTGACTTGCTTTTCTCTAAATAATTTACTGTTTTGACGTTTTGTAAATGGTTAAAATTCTATATGTTGCCTATGGGCGAGTGTTTTTATGGCAGGTAAACTCTATTTAGCACTGTCTATTTACTCGTCGCCAATTTCTCTTCTTTAGCGGCTGCAGGAGCATTCTCTCGCTTCCTTCGCGGCCGTACCTAATCCTGACAGGCTCTCTGCGCGGTGCAGCCCTCCCGCCGTGAGGGGACCGCACCCATAATTGTATATGTCTGAGCGCTCAAAGCCGATGAAGTGGCGACAGTAGAAATATATCCACATAGCATCAGACAACTGTTTATAGCCCTCACTAAACCACACGGGGCAGTATCATCATCTACGAGTCATTGGATGTCTTGCTTCAGAATTGGACATTACTGTTGGACTTTTCTCTTTCCATTTCCTGCAGCATCATGGGAAATGTAGTTTGTTGTTATGTTATGAACTAGTGATGGCTGCTAGAATGAATAAAGTGGAGAAAGAAAAACCTAATCCTTGACTCCGTGTCCTTAATAGAATTTAAACTTTTCTTTATGATAGCTAGGAAATGTTTGACTGTCCTGCAATGTTATTATTGCAGAATACTTTAGAGATCTGGGGTTAGATGTACAAATCTATTTAGAGGTTCCAAACCCTGCGATTCGCTAAATCAGAGGGTTTGCGACGATTCGCAAAATCACAGGGTTTGCGACTGTCTTTTTGGAATATACTAAACTAATTTTGTGATTTGGTGACAGGTTGCTGAATTGCAAAATGGGTTTCGAAGGGCATACCAAATCGTAATTTGGGAGAGGCATGTTTAGGGCATTCTTTTAAAATAGCAATTTCTTATGGTATATAGCAATGTTTTGCGACGAAAAAAGGTGGCAAGTTTTCAGAATGCTAATGAATGACATTCATGTGTTTTCAGTGTGCTTGTATGACATTTGTATGTTTCAGTTTGCCTACGTGTGACATGTCATGGCCTTATGTGTGACAAATAAAGTGACACCACTGCAAATACAATCAAGCACTTATGCCCATGTCATGATATATATTAAAAGTAATGCCTCACTTTTATGAGGTGTAAGATACTAGTCGCAGCCCTACCCTGCCTTCTGTCTGCACTCGCTCTACTGTAAGATCGGAGCTCCCAGCTGCTTGGGGCAAGTCAGCGCCTGAGCACAAATCATTTTTAAAAAGACCAAGTTGTGATCCTTTATGGTCAGTGGAAGGTCCCAGCATCATGCAACCAATCAAGTAACAACACAGTCCATCATGCCTCTTCCACCAGTGGTAGAGAACTGGGAAGCTGGGGCCAGTCAACAGCCATGTAACAATGAGCAAGGTGATGGCAACCTCACCTCTTCTCAGCTGCAGACAACAGAGCTCACGCTAGATGAAACACAGCTACGTTCAGAGGGCTTCAAGCAATTTGAAGGCAGACAGGACCTCCTAAATTAGTGTAACCTTGTATTTCAGTGTGGTGATGCAGGCACCTGGACTGAAATGCATTCATCTTAATACTTGGCAGGGATGAACTGAAATCTGGGGACAAACCAATAAAATGTTACCAAATACGAACGTTTGGTAGTAAGAAGTTTGCAAGAGGGTAGGGGTCTCCTAATGGAGCCCTTCACCTTTGTGAATGTAAAAAAGAAAGTTTGTTGAAGAGTAGGCAGTGGTCCAGGGGACCACCGATTACTCTCAAATAAACTTTGAAGGTTGTAAACTTTTTAAAAATTTTATTTAAATATAGCCGAAATTCCTTTAAGGAAAATTGGGAGCATTTAAAAAACAAATATATAAAAAGCAATCACAGACATGGTGGTCTGTTGTCTGCAACAGGCATGCACCATCCTTGTGGTGGCAACAAATCCTAGTGACAAGTAATTTGCGATCTACCTGATGAATATTGATAAGGGAAGTCAGATATGGACTCCCTTCAGTTTGGGATTTTGTGAACCACAGTGTGCTAATATATGTGGGTTTGCAAAAATACAGGTTACACTTTGAGACCAATATTTTGTAACCAGTGTTTTGTACATCTGGCCTCAGAAGAGGACTTGAGAAGTACAAACGAAATTTAGTATAATGAGAGATGTCTTGTCATTACGCTCTGGTCATTTCAAGTATAGCCATGTTACTATTTTCACATGGGCTGCATCAGATGACACACAGAAAAAAAGCTACAAATACAATGGATGGATACATACAGATTGAAAATGTGAGGGCTACCAATATTGCTCATTAACAAGAATACTTACTTTCTGGGAAGGCTTTGGAGTAGCTAAGGAATGATAGCACAAAGAAAATGGCACACAAAAGGTCTGCTCTGCCAACAACGCCTGCAACCTTGAATACAAAAATAAATACATTAATTAATGGCAAACACAATAAGCAAGCAAAAATCCAAACAGGTACTGCTAAACGATGACAGGGTGGAAATTAAAAGGCCCTGGCAGCACTTTGACAGTAAATGAAATCATTTAGATTTTAGAACTTAACTTCTACACCTACAGATCCATAACATACTGTGAAGACCCATATAGTGCATGAGATCTAGACTGTTCTAGACTAGTGGTGGACGAAAAGTCCGCTCTGCTCTGCTGGCAGCGTTCACTGAGCTTGCCCACTCTGTCAGGTCCGCTTGGAATGCGGAACTCCGGCAAAAGCCCACCAACTGCTGCATGGTGGAGTTTTTTTTATGCGTGCCTCACTAATGTTAATTTGGTGAGCGAGAATTTGCGCCCCCCTATTGTGATTTTTTGGTGCTTTTGATTTTGATTGAGCCTTTGCCTCAATCATTCATTTTTTTAAAATACCATTCTATCTTCTTTAAATTGGTAAAACTACTCATCCGCAGAGAGTTCAGGATTCTATTTAATAGATTTTCCACATTCGTATTTTTCTCTTCCGCAGATTTGATTACTCTTCCTCTCACTGCCTATTTATACATTAATCACCAGTATCGCTATCATCGTATTTCCCTAACATCTAGTTCCCTTTCAGCTTCAACTACAGGTTTTGATCAAAACTGATATGAATGGGAATGTTCCCAATAAAATAATTGTGGCAGCAGTACTGCGGCAAACGATAGGATACCTATATAACTGCTACTGATGTCTGCAAATATTGCAGCAATATGTTAGTAAAAACACCCTCACTATTGATAACGTCTGACGCTGTCATGGATGCATATTTGTTAACTAAATTGCTACTAGATTCTCTCATCAAGTCAAAAGCTATGTCATGTATTAACAAAAACATGATTTCAGAGTACTTCTGAAACCTCTTACAGAAGTGGTGCACAATTGTAAAGGGCATCCTCGGAGCATTAACCTAAAGCATCAGAATCAGTAATAATCTGTAAAAATATGGAATAGGCTACTTTTAAGAGGACACAAAACCAATGTATATAATCACTTAGCCTAATGTAGAGCATACTAATACATGTTCTGGCTCTGATGTTCAGCAAATTAAGTGACCAAAGGAAGGGTGAAGGAATGACATTTTCCGAGGCCAAACATCTGACTGTAACCTGAATGTCCTGTAGATGACATCAGTTAGTTATTATTTTCAGACTGGTGGATCTTGATGTTCGTGTCGTCAAGGGGATGGTCCTCCAGTGTAGAAGCTGTCATTTCTGGAAACAGGATGGGTCCTCAAAGGGCTTTGCAGATCACTGGGATTGGATTGAATCTGGAGTTCCTCATATGGATAGCCTAAAACGGTTGTTCATGTAGGATTAAAAGCACTGAAGCCCCTCCTTAAAGAGAGCGTGTGAATAGGTTTTGGTGATCAGTGGTATTGAAGGCTGCACATAGATGTTGCAGGGTTTCATATATATTTTTCATATATATTGCTGTCATCACTCTCCTCTTCTCTTTGAATTCCTCATCTGTTCCTTGTAGTCCCTAGAAAGAAAATGATGAAGAACCAAGGGCAAAGGCTACACATGCTTCTATTCGCACTCGGAGGTGGGTCACCGTCGTTGGGGAGCTGTGGTGCCAAGTAATCCCCAACATTTCAGGGCCCTCAGTGCTCCCCAAAGAACAGGAGAGCCCACGTCATGCCCTTAGAGAGATAGGAATCTGACAAGTGCTCTGTGAACATTTGCAGATGCTCACTGAATAGTGGGTGCCTTACATCAGACTGGGACTTATTAATATAATAAATCACCCTAATCTGATATGCAGCAGACGCAGTTGTGCTCTAGTGTGGAATAAATGTTACAAGATCTCTCACTTGTTTCTTTGTCCCCGTGTCGATACAATGCCCAGCTCTCATTTAAACTATAGATAATTTAATCTGGAACAGCTCAATATATTGCAACTCTTTCTTCACATGCTATTCCTCAGACATATTGAAGCAGTCCTTATTTTGCTTTGAAGTTTTTATTTAAATATTTATAATTTTTCAAGAACAATAAACATTGATGGAAAAATTTCCATCAGTTGAAGTTATAGTTTCCTTTGCAGTCTTAAATCATCTCAATACATCCTCATGACATTCAGAACTCAGAGGCATTTTAAATACTGGAAAATTACCAATATATGAACTTTTACTTGCCCGAGACCTGGGAGTAGAGTAATAAAAGATGGAAAAGTAGACTTCACATTTAATGGATGTATAATGTCGATCAGGTTTATCAGAAAGCAATCAATGTATTCTACACCATATACCACTATATACTACTCACAGCTGGCATATTTATGTTTGGGCAGCAGAGTGAGAGCTGCTGTATACACCACGGGGAAGACACTTTGGTGGAAAATCCACCATTGTCTGTAAATGCTAGCAGTAATTATGCAACAAACTACAAAGTGATGGAAACAATGCTTGAATTAAGCTCGCCCACTAGCAGTTGCTCAGCAATAAATGTGTGTATGGAGACTGTCCCTCATGGTGGCAGCTAAATTGTCAGTATCTACATAGTACTTGCATGAATACACTTATCACTTCCCTTAATATCTTCGATGCAGATGTCGGCCAATTGCCGACATCCCCACACCCTCCCCAGAGTGGGTGTCGTCCATTTGCTGACACTGGCGATTGTTAGAAAGGCATGGTGCTTTGCAACAGAGGGTTTTCTGTTTTTTACAATGAGGCTTCGGGTTGCTCAAGAAGAGCAGCCTGAGCTTTTTGAAAAATGTTTTATATGTAATAATCATCGCATACAAAATTGAAAGTAAAACGAGCCGAAGGGCTCGTTTCACTTTTACTATCAGTGCTCAGGGGATATTTCACCCCCCCCCCCCCAGCACTGTTGCTTTTGGGAGAGGTATTTGGGGTCTCTACCCTTTCCAATGGTACAGCTGCTCAATGAATCCCTGCTTGGGGATCACCACAGGAGAATGATCCCCAAGCAGGGATTCACCCAGTAGACACCAGGGATGGGGGAAGCAGCCCTTTAGGCAAGGGATTGTGCTCCCCTAATACATTTGTTCACAGCAATCTTTCAGCCCCTCCCCCGGGGAGACAGATGGGGGGAATTGCCCAGAGCTGAAAGGCCACTAGACAACAGGAATTGTTGTAAAAATATTGGGGTAGGGAATGACCACCTAGGGCATGTCCATGCCCCCACCCCTAAATACATAGAACAGTCTTTTTGGCCCCCCAGGTGGCAGATGGGGCAATTGCCCCAATCTGCCCCACCAGGGGGCAGAAAGCCCGCTAGAAACCAGGGATTTTTCCCCATACAAAAAATATAGGCGTGGCAGCTGCCCACCATGGCATGGCCTTGCCCACCCCTAAATACTAGTAACATTCTTTCTGCCCCTCTGGGATGCAAATGGGGCAATCTCCCCAATCTGCCTCATCAAGGGGACAGAAAGCCCACTAGACACTAGGGATTTTTCCTTATATAAAAATATAGAGATGGGGGCTGCCTACCAGGGCATGGCCATGCCCCAACCCCAAAATACATGGAACATTCTTTCTGCCCCCCCCCCCGGGGGGCAGATGGGGCAATTACCCTTAATCTGCCCCTGGGGGCCAGAAAGCCCACTAGACAGCAGGGATCTTGTTTCTCCATATAATGATATATGGGTGGGAGCTGCCCATCATGTCCATTAATATGTGCTTATTCCAAGACTCCAAGTAAATGGGACAGCAGTCTTTCGGGCCCTCTTCAGGGGCATAGAGGGGTAATTACTCCTGATCTGGCTGTCGGGGTGGGGGGTAGAAAGCCCATTAGAATACAGGTAAAGCTTTTTTTTTAAATATAGGGGTGGGGGCTGCCCGCCATGGGCATGATTATCACCTCACCCCACCTAAAGGGTGCAACAGTCTTTCTGGAATTGGGGCAATTACCCTTGATCTGCGCCCCTCCATGGTGTGCTTGGCATGCATCCCACACCATTTTCTTTCCCACAGTGCCCTGCAAACCTCAAACATTGACTAAAAATACACATTTTTCTCACATATCTCTGAGGAAACTTCTGGAATATGTGGGAAGCCCCAAATTTCTTACCACACAGCATTACCTCAAGTCTTCCACTAGAAATAGTACCTCACTTGTCTGGGTGGGCCAAGAGACCTTGACACAAAAGGCCCTAAAGTGCTACGTGGCAAGATCAGCAATAGGGGTAGCTGAAGGATTTGGGATTATGTTCAGCCACCATCCATGGAAGCCTACCAGCCACAGACATTTTTGAGAAGTAGACAGCCGTCGGGGATTCCAGGTGTGCCTGGTGTGCCTTGTGTGAATCCCATGATGTTTTCTTACCCACAATGCCCTGCAAACTTCAAATTTTGCCTGAAATCACACATTTTCCTTACATTTCTATGATGGAAACTACGGAATCCACAAAATTCCTACAACCCAGCATTGCCTCACTTGTGCCAATAAAAACGCTGTGCTATGTGTACGGTTGGTCCTAGTGCCAGAGAGAGGAATGGATCAAACTGCGGTCCTTAGGGGTCCCCAAGCAACGGCTCCCATTGATCTTGGTTTGATCCGTTTCTGTCACTGGCAACCATCCTGAAAGTGCATGACTGTGACTCACCTGGACCAAAGATCGGTTGCACCAGACAGAGTGACCCTTTTGAGCGCCAAAAACAACTCCAGACTCCCTTGGACTAGTGATGCTAGTCCCCTGCAGTCAACTGGTAAAAACAACAAACCAAAACCAAAAAATCGCTGGCCATCAGGTCCTCTGAGGGATCGCCCAAAAGTAGATGGTCCAGTGCATTGTGGGAAATGTAGCCCTGACCTCCAGCAAATTTCAGGCAGCCACTGTTTTCCCCCTGACCTCTGGATGTCGAAAGAACTACTTACTGACCTTACCGCTACCAAGGCTTGTTTGTGGCCAGTCCACCACCACCACCTTTACTCGACACTGCAACACGAGAGAACTCCACAGCACCAATAACCGACCACAGCAGTGGACCCGTTGTCGACTTTTTACACCAATTTCCTAGCCAGCACCGTCTAAGTGGTAAAACCAGCTCTCCAGCAACACCCAACTCAGCACCAATAACAACCAGGACAAATCTGCTCCCAGGCTTCTAGAGCTAAGTAAAATCGAACTGACTGCTGTGGCTTGGTTCTGGGGCACCCATCACCTTAACTCTTTGTGGACTCCACGCAACTCGACCTGCAAGTGGCCGATTGTCACTAATGCTTTTTCCTATTGACCTCAATGCTAAAGTTTTGAAATATTGATTTGCCCTGATTTAATTTTGCTTGTAAGATTCATAAATCTGGTTATACTTATCCAATTGACAACGTTTTTGGTGTACAAATTTATATAAAAATCTGCTTGAGTTTTATAAATTGGTGTCGGATTTCTTTTGAGTCGTGTCAATTACTTATCGTCCATGTTGGTACTCCTAAATGCTTAACACATGTTCCTCAAGTAGAGTCTGTCTGCTCTTTGCCACTCTACCACAACTGAGCTAAGGAATTAATATTGTGAATCCAGTTAACATCTTTGAGGTATTGTGAGAGTATTGCATAGTGAAGCCTAACTAGCATCACTATATAATACTCCAACTTCATACATTGGTGTTACAGTGGTGGGATCCTGTGCTTGTACTTCACAGTACCAATTCCTCATATGTGATTGATGCACGATAAATCCACTATTGACTTTAGACTGAAAAATTATTTTTTCAAAATGTTTTCAATTTTTTTATTGGAATTTTAGGAACCTATGTAGACCCCCATTCCAATAGTAAAATAAGAGACTTAGAAAGTAAGAAAAAAGTTTACTTTTTAAAAAAAGTTTTAAAAAGGTGCCAACTTTCAGGTAAAAGGTTAAGCACAAAGGAGGCTGGAAAAAAACCTTGCCCTGCTTGTCATCTCAGCCTGAAGATCAATGATCTAAGGGTTTTGTGCAAAGCTAGGTGCGTTGACTACGGAGTAACAACTAGAAAGGAGGACCTTGAGAAGGCCTTCAGCTACTATTAGAAACAGAAACTAGAGAGGGAGGGCCATTCCACAGAAAAAGACCCAGAAGAGGGTGAGGATGAATCCCTAGTCCAGACTGAAGAAGATGGGGAGGAATGTGAAGACAAACACTCTCTACCCTTTCCCAGACCCCCTTCACCAGCAGAAAGTGACAGAAGTCACTCTTGCAGACCCCCTACAGGTAAGGTGGTAGTAATCCCTTGAGGAAGAGCTTGATCTCCTCTCACTAGAGGAGAAATAGATTGAACTTGAGGAAAGAAGGGTCAAGATGGGCTTATAGCCCAAAGATAATGGGTGCAGCAACTCTAATAGGGAAACAGAAGAACCTTTTACCCTAAGATCCCCAAAGGGATTGTCCCCGAGTTGACTGATTGTGGTGATATTGACAAATGGTTTGCAGCCTTTAAAAGGTTTGCATAATGAGGGTGATAGGTCACCAGCATGGGGGTTTCTACTGTGGGAGTTATTCTCAGTGAAGGACAGAGATAGACTTCTGACCTTTAATGAGGATGATGGCTCAGTCCTATCAGCATATGAAGGAGACCTCCAAATATACGGATTTGTACTCACCTCAGAGGAATACAGATTAAAGTTCAGGGACACCCATAAAGGTCAAAACCAGACATCGGTGGACTTTGTGGACTCTTTGGTCAAAGCGCTAGAAGGCTGGATAAAAGGCGATGAGGTGGACACTCATGATGGGCTACAAATTTTATTTATGAAAGAGCAAATTTTTAATAATTGTACCACAGAGAAATGGTGTCAGCATTTGATGGATTCAAAGTCATCTTCTCCCAGAGAACCCGGGAGGATATCTGACAAATGAGTCAGAACCAGGGTTTCCATAAAGACCCATAGTGGGAGTGACCAGAAAAAGGTGCTCAGGCTTCCCAGAAGTGGAAGTTTGTGAGCAACAACAAAGATAAAAGGAGGGAGTTCTCATAAGGCCCCCAAAGTTCTTCTCAGGAGAGTGGGCCCGAGACTTCTCCCAGAACAAAGGCAGAGGTTATCAGGGTAAGAACTGGGACCCAGGAAAGGCTTCTGGGTTATGTCATGACTGTCATCAGGCAGGACATAAGAAAGGAGATGCAGCCTGCTCCAAAAAGTCACCCAGTGGTGGACAATCCAAGGGATTGGCTTGCATAGGAGTGGGGATAGAAGTTTACTCTGGAGAGGCCAGAGGTTACACTGAAGCTACTTTAGTTTCCCTGGGTGGGGTGGATATTGAAGCCCTAGCTGTTTTACCTCCATGTCTGAAGAAGTATATACAAAGGCCAAAGATCAATGGTACTGAAGTAGAGGCTCTGAGGCATACAGGGGCGAGTGTCACTATGGTGGCAGCTAGACTGGTTTCCCCAGACCAAATCATACCTGGTGTTAGTCACCAGGTGATCATTGCTGACAATGAGACTACACTCCATCCAGTGGCCTTGGTAAGCTTAGAGTGGGGAGGGGTTACTTGCCCAAAAGAGGTGGTTGTGTCCTCTGCCATCCCAGTGGAGTGTCAGTAGGGAAATTCTTTTGAGACTTGTGCTTGGCCTGCAGATGAAATGAAGGAATAGGAATGCTGGGTCTCCCTGAGTGGGTGTGTATTATCACAAGAGCACAAGCAGCAAATCAGGAAAGTCATTGGAGCTTGGAACCTGAAATAATGGACTATGGCACCCAAAATAAGAGAAAGGGCAAGAAGTCTGCTAAGGCAGCTTCAAAGAGGTCACAGGACCGGGGGAGAACTACAGCTGAAAGAGTCTGGCCTCACCTGGCAGAGATCCTAAGTGCAAGGGACCCTCCATAGAGGACCTATGCCAAGAGCAAAAGGTATTTCCAACGCTTGAGGGCCTTAGGCAGCAAGCTGCAAAAAGTGGGAGATGGAATTGGATGCCGCCTCCCCTCCTCTGAGTAGATCTTACTTACCTGTTTATGCTTAAATACAACTACTTTGGGCGGTCGGGCTTTCTCAGTTCTGATACTTCAGATTTGGAATGGATTACCTGAAGGTTTGCAGTGAGAAACTGTTCTCCTTCCATCACTTAAGAGATTGAAAGCTTTTCTATTTGAACATGCCTTTGGTAGAGCTTTATTGACTTTTCATTTGATTAATTCTGGTGCAATTTGGTATCATAACCCTTAGATAAGCGCCTAGAGACTAGTGGTATTTGTGTGCTATATAAGTGTTATTAACATAATATAACATGTCAGTGGGACCCAGAGGGTCTACTGGGAAAATGGACATCTGTACACTGAGGCCAGGGTCAACCAGGAGAGTTTTGGTCTCCAAGTGTACAGATAGTTTATTCTGACCTTAGCATGTGGCATCCTTCTAGCTGGACATCTGGGACAAACTAAAATCTTGTACAGGTTTGATGACCATTTTATTGGCCACAGATGTCTGAAAAAATGAAAGAGTTTTGTCGCTCCTGTGTCACCTGTCAAGCCATTTGCAAGACCGGGATACAACCAAAGGCTCCCCTAATTCCACCTCCAGTGGTTTGGACTCCCTTTGAGAGGGTAGGGATTGACATTGTTGTTCCCCTTGGCTCTCAAACTGCATCTGGGAACAGTTTCATTCTAGTGGTAGTGGACCATGCCACTAGGTACCCAGAGGCAATTCACCTCAGGACATTCACTGCCCCTGAAGCTGCAAAGGCCCTTCTTGGTATCTTCACCAGTTGGGGGTTCCTAAAGAGCTAGTATTTGATAAAGGGACACATTTCATATCTGCATACCTGAAGGCAATGTTGGATGAATGTGGTGTGAGCTGCAAGTTCACCACCCCATATCATCCCTAGACAAATGATTTAGTTGATAATGGGCCGCCCTGAAAACTCAGAAGGAGATGGGATGTCCTGTTACCTAGCCTGTTGTTTGCCTACAGAGAAGTGCCACATAAGAAGGTTGGTGTCAGCCTTTTTGACCTTCTGTTTGGCCATCCTGTAAGGGGTCTTCTATGTTTGGTGAGGTAAGGCTGGAAGATGATAATGGCCACTGATGGGGGCCAGGAGGAGGAAAGTTAACTCCTTCTTGACCTATTGTCAAATAACCAATAAGATGGTTCAGTAGATTGTGTTGTTTTATTGGACTCTCTTATTGTGAAACAGCAATCTGACTGCAGGCAAGTCATAGGCCAGTTTGCTGAGCTCTTTTCTTTGACCCCTGGTCAGACAACACAGTGTGTCCATGATGTGGACCCTGGTGAAAGCCTCCCTGTCAAAAATAAAATGTACAGGCTTTCTGATCAATTCAATGTCTACATCATGGCTGAGTTCAACAGGATGCTAGAGCTAGGGGTGATTTTAACTCTGGAACAGTACCTTGGCTAGCCTAGTGGTACTGGCCCCAAAACCTCACTCAAAAGTATGGAAACCGAGAGATTAAGTTTTGTGTAGATTACAGGGGTTTTTCATGCAATCACTAAAACTCAAGTGCAGGATATCTAGATGATATAGCTGTCTTTAGTTCCACCTGGGAGGATCACCTGGTCCACCTAAGAGACGTTTGACAGGCCCTGCAGCAGTCTGGACGAACTATCAAGGCCAGTTAGTGCCAGATAGGGCAGAGTTCTGCTGTGTACTTGGGCCGTCTTATAGGTGGATGCCAAGTGCAACCTCTCAAACCCAAGATTCGGACCATTCTGGAGTGGGAGGCTCCTAAATCCTAGACCTAATTCAGGGCTTTCCTTGGATTGATTGGGTAGTACAGGAGGTTTGTGAAGGGGTATGAGACCGTTGGGCCTCCACTCACTGAGCCCCACATAAAAAGCAGCCTAAGAAGGCATCTGGACTTCAGGATGGCAAAAGGCCTTTGACACCCTGAAAGAGGATATGTGTTCAGCACATGTCCTGAAGGCACGTGACTATGGAAAGGAGCTCATTGTCCAAACAGATACTTCTGAGCATAGGATTGGGGCTTTATTATCACCAACAAATTATGAGGGCCAGGATCAACCAGTTGCCTATATCAACAGGCAACTCCTCCCTGGAGAGCTGCGTTGGAGTGCTATTGAGAGGGAAGACTTGGCTGTGGTTTAGTCCCTGAAGAAGCTGGGACGACATGTGTTGGGGACTGACTTCAAGGTACAAAGTGACCACAGGCCTTTCAGATGGCTGATGCAGATGAGAGGAGAGGACCCCAAATTGAAGTGGTTTCATTTCCCGAAAGGGTATGGAGTTTACAGTGGAACACAGACAAGGACTGACCATGCCAATGCAGATCACCATTCCAGGTTTTTCCACTTACATTATGAGAACTACCAGGGGATAGGTTATTTGCTCATCGCCTTTCATCTGGGGGTGGGGGATAGTCGTGAAGGAAAGTGCCCTTTTTGTGTTATCAAGGCCCCATGTTTTGCTCCAATGCTGATGGTTATGACTCTGAAAGTGCACTGAAGCCTGCTGCCCAGGCCCTAGTGCTCGCTCACTAAAACTGATATATGTGAATTGTAACCCCAGTTAGCAAGGACTTTAATCCCATTATAAGTCCCTGGTAAATGGTACCAGTGGTACACAAGCCATGGAAGTTAAAGGGGATGCTAGGGTCTGAAGCACTGTTTGTGCCACCCTGAGTGACACAAGTAAAACTACTGACAGCATGCCTGCCATTGCAGACTGCAGGAGCAGTGCACATGTCTCAACTCGATTTTGCCCTCACCATGTGGGGCAAGGTCAATTATTATTATTATTATTTTTTTTTTTTAAACCTTTATTACAATTTCGAAAAGATACAAGTATGGGCCTACAACCAACAGGCCGGCCGCTAAACGCAGTGTAAACCTAGGCACGACTTAACATGCACATCAATGAAGCAGCAAAAGAGTTACTAAAGTGCTAATTATCGCAGTCAGCCACAGCCGCAGTCCCTAAACAAACAGGAAAGGTTTCATATTTTTGAAAAACAGAAAACATCAAACTCACAAGGCAGAGGAGGTTAATGGCAGAAACATGTGCTCCCCGTATCGAGGGAGTAAACCAACCCGGGTAGACAGAGGGGGGGGGAGGGGGGCAAGGCAGAAGAGACAAAGTCGCATGTCGCAGGAGCATACAGGAATGCGGGGGCTAGGGAGACAGAGCGGCATCCATCTCACGCGTCTGGGGCGGGGCGCAAATACCTCCACGATAGGAGTTCCAGGGACCCCACACCTTAATCCACTTCCCAGGCTTGCCTCTCGCCACATACACCGTTTTCTCTCTAAACATACACCAGTCCATGTGTTCCTTCCACTCGGAGACCGTTGGCGGCCTCTGGGAGCCCCACAATTGTGCGATGTCACGCTTCGATATCATATAGCCTAGAGTCACCCATTGCGTCTGCGTCACATTGTAATCAGTCGGCTCCCAGACATTCAGCAAGCATCTACGTGCCTCCGGCAACAAGGCAACATGCGTGACTTCTTCTAACACCGCATGCACTCTGCACTGTCAATTATTTTTAATATATGCCAGTCACATCTAAAGAAGACCTCCTGATCCCAAGAGGCAGGGTACATTATAATAAATGTGAGGACATATAATTGTAAGCTTCTATGTCCCTGTAGTAGCTTTTTCCATCAAGGGCTACTGTAAGTGATCAGTGGTCTATAGGGTAGCATGGGATGGCACCCGGGCAACCTCAAGGTTGCCAGTCCCCTATGGTACCCCATAAATATGTTATGTTTGGTAACCAACAAGGTGCTTCATCACCCATGACATGATTCTCATATCAAGGTCGATGTGGCATGCGTCCAGGGGGCTACCTTAGAGATTGCCCATGTCTTTCCTGTGCTCTGGCTGTCAGCCCGAAGCTGCGACCTCCAAGACAGGAATATGACCCCCTGCCAGGAGGTGTGAACTCTCCCAGTAGTCAGAAACAATGACCTGGACTGGAAGAAGGTCACACCTTCCTCCCTGACAGGATGGCTAGGGAAGTGGCACATCAAGATGGTGAGATTCAAAGCTTACACTGCCTGTGATAGGCACCAGGCTGCCTCTCAAAGGAGGAAACAGCCCTCCCCCTGCCCCTAGGCACATTTACATCAGGGCATGTGGAAAAATTATGTTGTCAGGAGGTGTACACCCTTAGAAGGCTAACCACACCTCTAGGGTGGGCTACCTGGTCTGTGCAGCTATCAAAAGTTTCTGCCATTTTTATAAGTGGCAGAATCAAAGAGTTCTGTGTAAAAAAGGTGCCACTCCCCCCAAATGGGGTCACCTCAGGGGCAGATTATCTGCTGGGGCTGGTAGCCCATTGGCCACTTGCACCCACACCCCTAATGCCTTAACGGGCACCGGGCATTTCCCTAGTGGGCCGCCATGGTTGGGGGCCGGTTTTGGGCCCCTGGGGGTCAATTTTGTTATGGGCCATTTATGCAGCATAGCTGCAATATCGGCCAAAACCGGCCGTGGCAAACAGCTTGGCCTCACCCCCAACACCCCCGGGTGCCGGCCGAGCACTTTGCCAGGGCCAGTTTTGGTTCCCAGTCCCGCCCCTGGCAGCAGAACCTCAGTTCTGATTCAACTTGCAATAAAGGACACAGAAGACACCCAAGTCTGCGACAATAGGATCTGTACAAACCAAAGGCGGGACGCTCTGCACCTCTGGCAACCATCCTGAAACTGCACAACTAAGGCTTGTCCCAGAGCAAAGACCGGTTCCACCAGACAGAGGGACCCCTTTGAGTGCCAAAGGCAACTTCAAACTCCCTTGGACAAGTGGCACTAGTCCCCTGCTGTCTGCAGGTAAAAAAAACATACCAGAACCAAATGATTGCTGGCCATTGGGCCCTCTGAGGGATTGCCCAAAGGTAGATGGTTGAGTGCATTGTGGGAAACGGAGTTCTGAGCTCCAGCATGTTTTAGGTGGCTACCATTTCCCCCCAGACGTCAAAATAACTTCTTGCTGACCTTACCATCCAAGGCTTGTTGGTGGTCAGTCCAGCAACCACCACCTTTACTCGATGCTGCAACATGAGGGAACTCCACTGCATCTTCAACCGACCATAGCAGTGACCCTGTTGTTGACTTTTTGCACTTGTTTCCACTCTAACAAGTAAAACCAGCTCCCCCGTGGCTCCCGCTTCAGCACCATGGACAGCTGGGATGACTCTGCACCCGGGCTTCTCAAGCAAGGTAAAATTGAGCTGACTGTTGTGGCTTGGTGCTTGGACCCGCATCACCTTAATCCTCCTTGAGTTCGACGCAACTCAACCTGCAAGTAACCGATTGTCACTAGTGTTTTTCCCATTGACCGCAATGCTAAAGTTTTGCAGTATTGATTTGTACTGATTCAATTTTGCTTCTAATATCCATAACTAGAGTCACACTTATCCACTTGAATTTGTTTTAGTATTTAAAATTATATTGAACTCTGCCTTATTGTTATAAATTGGTTTTGCATTTCTTTCGAGTCATATCAATCATTATCATCCATGTTGGTACTCTGAAATGCATGACACATGTTCCTGTAGTAAAGCCTGACTGCTCTTTGCCACTTTACCAGACTGAGCTAAAGATTTATTGTTGTTAATCCAAGGACCATATTTGGGGTATTGTGAGAGTATTGCACAGTTAAGCCTAACCAGCATCATTACATAATACTCCATTTTCCTACACTCACAAATTCAAAGATGTACAAATAACCACTGCCCATAAAATCTATATTTTGTGCCCATTTCAGAAATACATAGGTAACCTGATACCTATTTTTCACTCTACATATTTCACCATCTGAATTGGTCTATACTCAGTACACAAATAAAAAACATTTAACAGTGCAGTTCAGTTGTTGGCACTGGGTACCTTGGATTCTTGGAGAACCTACAAAACCTATATATCCCCACAACCAATAGGGACTAGCGAATGTAATGGTACGTTGCATTTATGAATCGGCCATCGTGACAAGAAGTTACTGATAAAAACATTATAACAAATGGCTGGGTTTTTTACCACTCATTTTCAATATTTTTTTATTTAAAAACTTTCCTCTAGGAAAACCTTCAGGGATCTACACAAATGACCCCTTGCGAAATTTGGAATTTTGTCTATTTTTCACAAATATATAGTCTTCCTGGATCACCCATGGGTTTCACAATGGTTTACACCACAAACTGTAAGAAGGTTGAAAGCACAAAAAATAGGAAAAAAATGGGCTACCGCTTTGAAAAATGCCAAGACTGTGGTAGAAAAGTATGTGTGTTGATTCAGCTCTGCATGTTCCTGAAAGCTGAAAAGAGGGTGACATTAGAGGTGGGGGTAGCGAGGCCCTGGCAGTATAGGGGTTAAAATAGCCTCTTACTCTTGGAAATGGTAGAAAACATTAAAATTGTAGAATAAAATGTATGAAGCTGGAGGGCAAAACGCGAGGAAATGAGGAAATAGGTTACTATTCCCTGTGAAAATGATTGTTTGGCGATGGCAAAGGGTCGTGCAATGGGGAAGGGGGGGAGGAGGACAGGGACCAGTCATGTAATAATCCTTTACTGCCATCAGACATTTGAAACAAGCATTGGCATAGCCAATAGGTCTCGCCTTTGGGACCTTATAAGTGTTTTGCCATGCAACAGTTGCATAACTAAATACTTATAAGGCCCCAAAAGCGAGACCTATTGGCTATGCAAAGCGGCCGTGTGGCTGCGAAAGTGAAAGTGATCGCGGTCACGATCAAACATCAAAGTGGCCATGCGGCCGCGAAAGTGAAAGTAATCGCGGTAAAGCGCGCCCGCGCACATGCACTGTAGCTCTAGGCTGGCCTGGTAGCACTTTTTGGAGCCCTCTCAATAAGTCTCGCCAGACCAGCGCATGCGCTGGGTCAGGCGAGACCTAAAAAGCCTATGTCTATAGATGCATCCTTTGTTCCTCTAAATCTCCTCTACTCGCAACAACTGCACACAAAGCATTCTCGTTGTTGTGTTGAACTCCCCCGCACCCCCCGTCCTCCTCCCATAGTCTCTCCCCGTGTGCGCCTTTCTCCTCTCACCACACGGCATGGCTGTTACGTTCCTCGCATGGGTGGTTCATCAAGGTAGGAAAACATTTAAAATATGTCCAACGGAGAGCACGTTTATTTTGGGGGCAGATAAGCGGAAGCTGGTTCTTTGTGATTTCAAAAGCGGAGCACACCCTGTGACGCTAATCACCGCGCTGACGCAGACTATTGTTTATGACAGACTGCTTTCCTGAATGTTTTTTACTAATGGCACCCTACTTTGCTTCTATCCTACAGGTAACTTAGGACAAGCAGAAGCAGTTGGCAGAGAGGCCCTGGAATTACTGCCTAATGACCATTCCCTCATGTTTTCGTTGGCGAACGTGTTGGGGAAATCTCAGAAATACAAGGTGCGTGGATTTAGGCTCAGCCCGTTTTTCTTTTTTAATATTGCTCTGGAACTGGAATAAAGAGATACACATTTCTGAAGCTGCCACGCTGTTTGTTGTCCTTTATGTACACTTTAGGCCCTATCCAAAAGGTATTTTAAGCCGTAAACTTGAGTTGATAGCCGAATGTAAATTTAAGTCTGCTAGCAATCCACAAATGGAGTCCTGGCAGTTGAAACATGTTTTTCTAAGGTGAATTTTTCCGCCAGGAGTACATAGAAATCTACAGCAGTAAATCGCACTGAAGGGATCAGAAGCGAAGTTCCAAGTCGTGAAGCCTTGGAGGTTTGGGAACTGTCACAAACATGTAGGTTTGTGAGCATTACCAAAACTACGATCAGACCACTTTCTACCCCTATATGGTGAGATATTTACTAGAGCGCCAGGCTGAAGGATTTCCCCTCCCAGGGTGGAAATGGATCACCCCCGATTTGCTGAGAGTGTTGGGAAGAGCTTTCTGAAAGAAAAACAAGCATTTGCAATGCAATCGGTCTCGCCTTTGGGACCTTATATGTATTTAGCTATGCAGTACATTAGCCTGGGTGCTGAAACTTCTACTGTTCTTTAACATGGAGGGAAAGTAAGCACCAAAGTGCGTGACACGCCAAGTATGGGAACACATGGAGAGAAATATTGCCTTTCAGTGGTAAATGGTAGAGTCCAAAGCTCTGTTTTTAATATAAAATCAGGGCCTTTGGTGGTCATATCACTGAAAATACAAGATTTGAAAAAAATATTATTATCTGCAAGTGCTCATGGAAGACAATTTCTATGGACTGGAATCTAGAGAATGCTAAAGTGATTCTGGTATTTTACTGACCTCTGCTGGTCGTTTTCTATCAAGACAGTTAAATAGAGGCAGTTGAACAGAAAAAAATCCCTAAGCGGAAGCAGACAAGTCCAAGGGCTGATCTTCAGAGCCCACAAAGTACATACACATATAAGTATATAAGAAGTATATACTAAAGTATATACAAGAGGTCTCGAATGCTCGACCTAAAAAATGTTTTCCTCTTTGAGAAAAAGGTAAAGAAAAAAATTCTGCTTTTGCAGAGGGGACCCTATTGATCATCCAGAAACCCGCACTGTTTAGAATTCTACACAGTTGGTATTGGGGCCTGCAGGAATTGTCACATTGTAGCATGTTTTCAGGCGCACTACTGGCAATGTTTGTGAATTCAAAAAAAACATAAATGTATGTACAGGTGGAGATCGAAATTTCAATCCGTCTGCGGCCAGCATGCGTATGCAGATCTTGTAAACATTGTAGCCCTCATCCCCCAATTGTAACTGTAGCCAACAATGGCCCCCTTCCCTCACCTCCTTACTCACTCATTCATATCTGTTGCCAGTGATGAAAGATTGTTTTTGTCCACACCAATGCACTAACAGGTAATAGGTTTTTTCCTGTCTTGATATAGAGCACGCTGTCTACCTTGATATTGTTGGAGCATGAATTTCTTCTCATCACCTTACTCCTCACCAAGAACCCAGCGTAAAAGTTAAAACTTTAAAAAAAAGATTTTTATGTCCTCATATCACCTCCGGAAAGCACTAACCGACCTCTGACACCTATGATGCTCAGTATCAGGTTTAACTACAAACAAGTCATGTGGGCTGCAGCACCTTGCCTCAGCCTCCCCGGTCACTGCTGACTTGAGAGGTTTAATCATTGGACATGATGTTTCTCATTCTATCTTCAACATATTCCAAAACCCTTAACCCTCTGCCCAGTTGTTACTCTTCCTGTCCACCTCCCTAAAATACCTCACTGACCTCTGCCAGGCTTGTCGCTATGGCGCAAGGGGTTGGCACCATTGATTACACATTTCCCTCTTTGCCAGTAGAATCAAATAAAAGATCAGATTTCATTGCCATACTGAAAGGAGGGCACCTCCAATCATGCTGGACTAAACCAAATATAATCAAGATGGGGCTTACCTCCATAGTTCTTCCTAGAGTGTCAGAAATTATCTTACCCACACCTGACCAATATTATCCCAGATTCTGACAGGTGACAAACATGTAGATCATCGGCATCACAACTGCCACACTGTTTGCACTTCAGGTTTTCATTTCCTCTTATCTTTGACAACTTCAGCGGGGTCCAGTAGGCTCTGTGAAGTCTGAAGAAGTGGTTTCTCCTAAGAGCAGCATGATTTGATAGCAGAATAAAGTGTAGACAAAGATACTTGCCATATCTCCTCTAACTCCGTGGTCAGCAAGCATCTATCCCAAATGAGGTGTGAAGGTTTCATGTTCTCCTCACCTGCCTTCAGACGATGCTATCACCAGTGTGCTACTTCCTTCCTCATTACCTGGTGATCCTGTAAATCCTTCTCCATTAGGCAGAGCTGAAGCTCAGTCCAACCCTGACTCTTAAGCCACGCGTTCATTTGGTAAACTTTGAACCTAGAAAGTGTCCCATTTGGCCTGGTGTTCCAAGCATCCCAAGATAGCCTCTGTCCTTCCTCCACAAACTGCCCCACCTGCTTAAACCACTCTGCTTTAGAGTTTTGCTGGACTGTCAAGCAGGCACTCCGGTGTCCCCTGGGAGTCCCATATTGGAGACAAGTAGTCTGGCTCTCTACCACACTTAAGCAGCTGACTGCAAACAGTTTAGTCGAACCTTTAAAAAAAAAAATTGGATGTCCAAAGTTATATAAAAAGCCTTCCTCTGGTAAGCAAGATAGCATAACGCTGAACATAACCCCCGGTGATGTCTCGTCTAGGCGAAGGAGGAGCATTCTGGGTTTTTTCAGCTGGAAAGCCCAACAATAAAGTTGTATGTCTAGGAGCCCTAAGCTTCCTTTCACCAGCTTCATCCTCAACTTTTTCGAGGAGAGTCATATACCCTTTCTTGCCCAGACAAAATACATAATTTTCCCTTCTATTTGCATAAGGGCCTTCTTATCAAAGTTTAGTGGAATTGTCAACCAAGAAGATGAATTTAGGTAAAATAGACATTTTGACTAGATTTATCCGACCATATATGGTTTGAGGGATGTTCTTTGGGATGGTTTATAATGCACGTCGTATGCTTAATGGATACAATACATTCCTCCAATGTTTAAATAATAATCCTGCTGTTGTGTAATACACTGTACTGTGTTCTGTCAAAGACACAAGACTATGTTTACTCAATTACCCAAGCAACATTAGTTGTTTGGAAACAGCGTGCACTACAATTGAATCTATCAAAACAATTACTTTCTTTTAGACAAACAAAACGTTTACATGCTGTTTGGTAATAATTACTGTTAGCACAATTTGCTTTTATTAGTAGAAAAATGTTTTACAAATATAATTACATAAATCTCCTAAAGTACAAGTGCCCTATCGCAATGCCTCGAGTTACAAAGCGCTGAAGCAATTTGAAATGTTTGACATGCCCAATGCATTTCTGAATTGAAAGATCCCTTCTTCAGGGGAAACTAGAAACAAAGTAAGGAGACAAGGAAAATTTGAAACCAATACATTCATTTAACTGTTGGAAAGACAAAAATTTGGGTCAGAAAGGATATCAGTAGAGAAATAATATGTGCCACGGTAAGCAAATTATAGATTCTACCTCGAATTTATGTACACGCAGTGATAGTCTGTGCTTTGTGGAGAGAGAAACAACCAAAAGAAAGAGAAACATTTGAGCTACGAAGGTTAATTGTGTGCTTTATCGTAAACAGATGGAAACGTGAAGCATGAACCGAAGGAAAGACTGTGTACCAACCACATCTAAAACCTAAAAATGAAAGTAGTGACAATGCTAAACTCCATGCCAAACCCTAGTTCTGCCATCTCTTCAATAGTCTATCTGTCTCAATACCAATCCTCTCCAAATTCACAGCTGGGATTTTTTCTAGGTCTTGTGTAATGTTTAGCCCCAGGTATCCTATTTCTCTTACTCTTAGTGTTCGCCTGCAGCTCTGATTCCATGACATTAACTCAGTTTTCTCCTCATTAACCTCATAGATGGATATCCGGCCAAAACACCGAATTTCTGTCATTAGATGTTGTATAGTGCATGCAGCATCTGAGGTGTGAACCATTAGATCAACAGCTTAAAGAGAAATTTCTGAAATATGCTCCTTTTACAAATGGTTTAAATTCCCCTCTCATTCTTATGCTTTGGGCAAGAGATTCAATATATAAGTTAAATGATAGGTGATAGGAGGCAGCCCTGCCTGTTCCCTCTATCTATTTTCACTGGTGTGGGCAAATTATCGTTTACCAGAACCTGGGCACTTGATAAGTTTCTTTGTTAATGTACCTATCTCGAGCTTCCCCCACCCTGAAATGTTTTAACCCAATCATTAAGTACGGCAAGGTCAAACAATCAAATGCCTTGTCTGCATCCAAGGTCACAATTGTCAGTAGAGCCTATAAAGTTATAGCTAAATCTATTGAGCCTATCAGGGTTTGGGTCAACTCTCATTTTCTTTCCTGGTAAAAAACATTTCTGATCCTCATTTATCAGGCTCCCCACTACTTTATTTATCGAATAGCTAAAATACTGAAAAATGCTCTATAATCTCAATTAAGTAGCGACACTGGATGATAAGGCAGACACTGTAGGGGGTTCTTGCCAGGTTTCAGAATTAGTGAAATTACAGCCTTGTTCCAGGACTCTGGTATTGGTGAACCTTCTACTAATATGTATTTCAACAGATTAATCCAGGCCATAAGAACCCCCTCTGTGGTTATGATATAAAATGTGTTAGAGATCTCGTCCGCCCCTGCTTCTTTTCCTCTTTTTAGCTTCCTGATTACTGTCAAAATTTTCCTACCTGTAATTTCTTGACTTGGATACTACTGCTGAGCTTTCATAAGCCTGGGGAGATGCTTTCCAATCAGCCAGTTGTCTAGGTCTTCTCTAGCTATACTTACACTTTTTGAATCCAGGTCCCGAAAGAAATTGCTGAAGGCTACTTTGATTTTGTCAATAAATTGCTGAAGGCTACTTTGATTTTGTCACTCTCCTCAGTGATTACTTTTCTCTCCTCGTCCAGGATCTTCCTGATATAATTCCGGCTTCTATCGAGCCTCGTTTCCAGGCTAGCAACTTTCCACAGCTTTCACTATGCACAAATACCTCACTTTGCTAGCTTCCTATTGCTGTAACACCTTCTCCTCCATTTTCTTTTTTTCTCTTTTTTTATAACTTCTTTTTATTAAACAGTTGTTGGTACCTCTTTACAATAATACAGACACAGGGTGACATCAGGCGGTTATGAAGCAATGGAAATGACATATCATATATAATCGCATATTACAGCATCCTGTTTCCTTATCCCACTTGTACTTGTGTTTCTCCCTCTTTGCATTATTTTAGTTTCTGTATTTCTCCCACGAGGTCCGGATCTCTCCCATTTTGCAGGGCACCCTTTACTCTGATAGACCGTTTTCTCTGCTTGATGGCACAAATCTAGGTCATTATCCCAGTCCCTGATCCTAAGAAGATCAGCGCTTCCCGACATTCTTGCTATCTTTCTTTTTGCCACGCCTAAAGCCAGCATTAGCCAAGTTTTAGTGTGTGTGGGCCAGTTTATTTCCCCCACCCACAGGAAATGCCACCTTGCCTCCACCCGGACCTTCTGCCCCACCACCCGACCATGATCCGAGTTACTCCATTCCAATAACATTTTATTTTGGGACATGCCCAAATGATATGGAAAAAGGTTCCCACCTCCCCACAACCCCTGATGCAGTGGTCTTTGTTGCACTGCCCCAATTGATGTTAATGCGTTCTGAGGGCGTATGACCTATGCAGGATCTGGAGTTGGACCAACCTGAACCTTGTTCTTATGGCAAGCTCTCTGGGGCTTTGAATGGCCTCCCTCCATTCCTCGTCTTCCAAGGGCCCCAGGTATGATTCACATGCTTCCCTCAAGGGAATTATTTTGGTGGCCGTTCTTAGATCTTCCAGCAGTCTCTTGCCTTTTATTGCTGATTGGAACATATTTAGCATCGGTTGCACCACTTTATCTGCTGCACACTTGTATAGTTCAGTTGGTAGTAGATTTGGGCCAGCCGCTTTTCCAGACTGTAAGTCTCGGATGGCCTCTGCTATTTCTTCCACTGTCAAATCGTTATCTATGTCGTCCCTATCTTCCGTCGAGAGTTCCGTAAGTCGGAGGTCCTTCAGCAGCTCTGCGCTATTGTCTGCTGTTCTGGCTGTGACTGACTGGTATATTACCTCATAGTAGGTTGCGAAAGCATCAGCAATTTGTCCACTAGGCTTGCTTATAGAGCCATCAGGCTTCTGTATTTCTAAAACCCAATTGCGGACTTTGTCTCTCCTCTCTAACCACGCTATTAATTTATTTGCCTTGTCTCCTACATCATATAGTCGTCTCTGCTTGGCTATTGCATGGGTACTGGCTGTATTTCTTTTCCAACTCTTTGAGTTCATATTTCTAGAGCCGCAGTGGGGTCTGGAGTTCCCACTCAACCAATTTGCTTCTCCACTTCTGTTATTTCAATCAATCAATCAATCATGTAACTTGTAAAGCGCACTACATACCCGGGCGTGTTTCAAGTCGCTGGGGGGGGGGTGGAGTTGTTAGTGGTCGAAGAGCCAGGTCTTGAGTGTCTCCTGAAGAGTCAGCAGGTCTTCGGTTTGACGTAGGTGGAGGGGGAGGGGGAGAGTGTTCCAGGTCTTGGCGGCGCGATGGGAGAAGGATCTGCCTCCGGAAGTAGTTCTACGGATGCGTGGGACCGTGGCCAGGGCGTGGTCAGGGGAGCGGAGTTTTCTGTTGGGTACGTAGAAGGAGAGTCGGCTGTTGAGAAAGGCTGGGCCGGTTTTGTGGAGTGCCTTGTGTGCGTGGATCAGGAGCTTGAAGGAGATTCTTTTGTCGACGGGGAGCCAGTGCAGGTTCTTCAGGTGGGGGGTGATGTGGTCGCGGCGCGGGACGTCGAGGATCAGGCGTGCAGAGGCATTCTGGATTCTCTGTAGTCTGCTGATGAGCTTGGACGAGGTTCCGGCGTAGAGGGCGTTTCCGTAGTCGAGCCTGCTGCTGACCAGGGCCTGGGTAACTGTTTTCCTCGTGTTTGTCGGGCTCCATCTGAAGATCTTGCGGAGCATGCGGAGGGTGTTGAAACAGGTGGAGGAGACTGCGTTGACTTGTTTGGTCATGGAGAGTTTCGAGTCGAGGATGACTCCCAGGTTGCGTGCGTGGTCGGTGGGGGTCGGGGGGGACCCCAGTGATGTGGGCCACCAAGAGTCGTCCCAAGCGGAGGGGTTGGACCCGAGAATGAGGATTTCCGTTTTGGCTGTGTTCAGTTTGAGGCAGCTGTCCTCCATCCAGTCGGCGACGGCCTTCATTCCCTGGTGGAGGTTGGATTTGGCGGTGGATTTCCCGTTCCAACTTCTCATATCTAGCAGGCCGTTCTTTTCTCTGGCCCCCAGCCAGTGTCTGCCTCTAAGCTGCCAGGATTGCATGTGAAGTGGGAGAGAATAGTCCCCAGTAGGACCCTGGAGCACCACCTCTACTGGTGAATGGTCCGATATGCCTCTGGCTTTGTGTCGCGTGTCCTTGAACAGTCCTGCATGTATACTTTGTGTGAATATGCAATCTAGACGGGACCCGCTGCCATGTGCTGCCGAAATGTGTGTAAACTGCCTAATGTTTGGATTATGAGCTCTCCATAAATCTCTTAACCCCATCTCTGGCTGCAAATGCTAGCAGCAGTTCTGGCCCAGTGATTCTACCGGGCATTGTGCTTGTATCTGTCTCAGGGTACATTGTGGCGTTCATGTCACCGCCCAGTATTAGAAGTCCTTGGGGCATGTCAAGCAGTATTTTGTTGAGCTCTGAAATAGTCTCAGGATGGATTTTCGGTGGTATATAAATAGAGCATATATTAAAAGTTTAACCCTCCGATGTCCCGCTTAATGCCACATATCTGCTTGCGGGGTCACACAAGGTGCAGCCTGTCAAGAAGGGGGTTGTAATTTTGGTTAAAATCGCTACTCCTCTGGAGCAAGATGTGAATCCCACGTGGGCTGGTAGTGTGTAGCCAAATTGATTGAGTGATAGATAGTGGCTACCTCGTAGGTGTGTCTCTTGACGCAGTACTAGGTCTGGGGAATGTCTACGTAGGTATTGTAGGACCATAGTCCATTTGATTTTGTTGCCTAAACCATTGACATTCTAAGACAGGATTGTCATTGTAGTTGTCGATCGAGATGCCATTACTGCTCTATGTGATATTTCCCCATTCCCCCCGCCCCTCCAGGTCTGACGTTTGTGTACCATTCGTCTTGGTTTTCCCAATCTTAACTTGAATATATCATACTATTTACTTAACAAACAGAAGAAAAAACATACCCCGGTTGTCAACTCCTCCCACCCTGCACTGTAGGTCTAAAACTACCCACTGCCCCAATTTGCAGAGGGCATGTCGCCCGATCTTAATCATCCCTACTTGATAGGGTAGGTTGGCACTGCTTTCTCCGTTAATATGATGGCCCTCCTACTCCACCCACCTCTCTGCTGTTATATTGTATGACTCTTCTTATGTCCCTTTGCGGTCATCACTTACATTTCTCCTGCCTGGGAAGGAAACCCGGGCAGGTCCCTAGTTTGTTTCTTATCAGTTTCTTTCAGGCCCGGAAGTCAATACAATGTTGAATTGTCGGCCCCACTCCAGTTATAAGGTTCATACCTCCCACCCTCTATTTCACGGCTGAATGTGGGTGCGAAGAACCTCTTCCGTTTGCGGATCCACCTCCCATAGTGGACTCTTGCATTTCACTGGATGGGGTGTCGTCTTGTTCCCCACGCTGTCTCCTATCCCAGTTCTGGCTCCTTCGTGGGCCAGCTGCTCTTCCTCTTTCGAGCCAGTCCCACACTTCTTCCGGCGTGGTGAAGTACCATGATTTACCACCATCAGTTACTCTGAGTTTAGCTGGTAACAGCGTCATGCATTTAAGGTTCTCCTCTCTCAATGTTCTCTTAACCTCGTCAAAGGACCATCGCTGGCGCTGCACTAACAGAATAAAGTCAGTGAAGAGTCTTATTGTTTCGTTCTCGTGGAGGAAGTCTCCCCTAGTGCGGGCAACCTGTAAATTAGCATCTCGGTCACAATTGTTTAGGATCCTGGCTATGATGGTTCTTGGCAGGGCTCCTGTTTTTGGCAAAGGTACCGTTGCTCTGTGGGACCTTTCAATGGAAAATAAATTAGGGAGGCATTTGGGTTTCAGTTGGTTAATGATTAAGTCCTCCAGGAAAAGGTCCACTGAAAGTCCCTCCATCCCATCCGGCACCCCTACCACCCTGATGTTGTCTCTGCGGGCCCTCCCCTCCTGGTCCTCTAGCTCTGCAGCCATTTTTTTGTGTTGAGATAGTTATTGTACTCTCTTCTCCAGTCTTCGAGTAGTAGACTGAAATCTCCAATGTTAGTTTCTGCTATCGCAACTTTCTCTGAGGTTTTGTTCATGTCTGCCCGGAGGAGGTTTACCTCTATGGTGACGTTATCTAATTTTGTCTCGAGGGTCGCTCCCAGGCCATGGATCGCCGCCATTGTAGCCCCCAAGGAGGGCTCCTTCATTTCTTGGCACCCAGATGTTGCCACTGCCATCCGGCTTCCGTCGGCAATGGCCTCAGCGTCAATCACCGCCGCAGTTCACCTTCAATGTTCCTATTCTGTTTCTAGTGAGCGTACTCGACTATCGGGACATCCAGTGGTGTATTGATCATCAGGTCTGGGTGGATAACTATCTAACAAAGGACAGATGTGAGAGGGCCTCCACGGTGCCAAGCCACACCCTTCTCCTCCATTTTCAATTTAAACTTTAACTTCAGGTCATCCAAAGTTTCTTCTGTTCTCTTTCTTTCATCCCCATTTACTATATTTGCCTTTAGCACGTCTTCTGAACTGACAATCTCCTGTTCTAGCTGCGAGCACTGTGCCTTTGCATACCTGATCCAGGCGACTGAGAGATTCTTAAGGGTTCCCCTTATATGCATCCCAGACTACATGTATATGTATCTGATGTCTGTTGGAACATGACATCGGATGTCATGTTCTAACTGAAGAATGCCTCAGTACCCCTCGCTACCTCAGAGACAATCTTGGGTTGTAGGAAGATTCTCCTATTAACCGCCCACCTCTTGAATTGGTTGCAGCCCTTCAGCTTAATTTAAAAAAAGCATTGCTAAATGATCTGACAAGTGAATAGGGAGGTATCCTATCCCCAGAACTTTTATCCGCTTCTTTACTATGAAATAAGAAATAACCTAGTCTTGAGTAGTGGCTGTTTTTCCTTCTGTAAAAGGTATAATCCCTACAGCTCCCCTTTACCCTGTGCCACACATCACAAATGTTAAAGTTATTTGCCATTGCGAGGAGATAGGCCCTCATATCTGGGGAACTAATTTGAGCGCATATCCAGGATCTGTTTAAATTCTTATCCAACAAATTATTAAAACCCCCCTAAAATAATAGGGGCGTTAAATTCCACCAGAATAGAAAAGAGCAGGGTCAGTAGGGTCACATTGTTCGTGTTCGGGCCATAGTACTTAACTAAGGTATATATGTTTTGTTGCACTTTTATTTCAACTGTTATCCAGCGTTCACCCTTGTCTTCTCTGTACCTCACTATGTCCATGGCTGACTTCACCTTGAACAAAATGCTACACCTTTAGTGCAGTGTGTTTGATTGGTAATTACCATATTTTCCACCCATCTTCTTTTTAAGAAGAGATCTTTAAACACCTGTGTTAATAGGTTGGTTTCCTGAAGCATAATGATTTGGGATTTGTTCTCTTTTAAGTTTTGAAAAATCAGGTGTTGTCTTTTCTTCACTCACAATCCTGTTACGTTCAGGCATAGAATTGTAAGGGCATGACCACTATTCTGGTTATCCACCCCCCCATTCTTGTGCTCATACTCAGTCTCAATCTGGGTTATGGTACACACATTTTATCTTGCGGTACTTTTACTGTGGATCCTACAGAGGACGCTAGGAGGAAGCAAGAAGATAACAAAAGAATTCAAGGGGCAGGTGGAGGCAAAGAGAGTACCTGTCACGATAGAGGTGAGATAGGGCTTAAGAGTATGGAGGCCGGGATGCAAGGCTAGGTAGCCACAGTAGACGCTTTCATGCACCCTGTAATACCTGTACAAAACCAATTCTCTATCTGGTCAGTGGAAGACTCAGTATCAGCTGAGGGGGGGCGCTATAACCGGAAGGTTACGGAACAGATGCGGGCCACCTCACCTGAAAATGAAAACGCAGTATGTAGTAACGTTAAAAGCTGGGCAGTGGTGCAGAAAATGTTTGGTCAATTAACACAGGAAATCAAAGACCGTTTTTTAATCTCTAAGTCAAATCAAAGAGAGACACACGTGACTTGCTCAGGTTTAGAGGCAAAGATAGAGGAATAGCTCATCGTACGCAGGAGCTAAAGAGCAGAGTGCAGCATCTTAGCTTAACAGTTGAGGAAAACTTGCAAGAGGTGACCCGACTGAAGCAAAAAGAGACAGAACTGAGAGACAAGCTAGAGAGGATGGACCACAACTCTTGGAGAAATAATATCAGTGTCTGTGGGGTGGCTGAAGGCGTTGGGGGAGATGACATTAAACCTTTTAGAATAAGTCTATTGATAAAAGCATTTCTTTAAGATGTCCCGTCAAAAACCTTGAAGTAAAACTCCAGAGGGTACATAGGGACCCATTCAAATTGCACACAGGGCGAAATAAACCTCAGAATATACTAGTGAATTTTTTGCCCTACTAAGTAAAGTAAAGACTCCTGGGGCTAGCCCTGAAGGAGAAATCAACGCAGGTTATGGGTGTCACATTTAAAATTACATCAGATACCTCCCTGGTAACAGCAGACAGGCAATGGGAATGTGGGAAGCAAATGGAGGAGCTGAGGGAGATGGGCGCAAGTGTTCAACTGACATTCCCCACAATTTTGAAAATCATGTGTTTTTTTTTAAATTCTTTTTATTGGCATTTAGTTATATAAGTTGACAATTAACACGTTTCACATAAATGGCTGCAACATATACATAGCGGGATAGACCATCATTGAGTGTATGATTACATTTACACCGTGGTTGGTGTGAGCGCGGTCTGCGGTATAGCAGGTCTGTGCCAGTGAAAGAAAAACTAGGGGAGAGAACTGAACTGGGGAGTGCCATGGGGTGCTTAGCGTTGGGGCGAGGCGTATACCATGAGTCCGTTATTGCCTACTCTGTCATACAGCCACTACTCACCTAGGAGGGAGTGTGAATGCGGGCTAATATGGATTACTGTGGAGCGTTCCCACTGGGGAGAGCTAGACCCGATGTATCTGAGGGGATCGCGGAGGGTTGTGGAGGGGGGGGGTCTCCAACCTCTGGGGTCTGTGCGGTGCGAGGTGGTGTGGTGCTGGGGGCTTGTAAGTCAATGATCGGGGTCTCCGGAGTCTGGGGCTGCCTAAATTGGTGCAGCAGGAGCGCCCATTCCAGGGAAATTGGGACCTTACGTATACCTTTGGCTTCTTCCTCCCGGATTGCGTCTTCCTCGGCCGCCGCCCATTTGAGAACCGCCCCCACCCATGCCGCGATCGGGGGACCCGAGGGGGCCCGCCAGTGCATGGCTATACATCGTTTGGCCAGTAGGTGTGCTAGGAAGACAAAGCGCATTGGTATTTTGTGTCGTTTCCTCCCTCCCAGAATACCAAGTGCACAGCCCTCCCAAGTAGTTAGATGGGGCAGTCCGGTGAGATCCCTGAGCGTCGTGTGGATAAATGACCAGTAGGTCTGAATGCCCGGGCAGGTCCAGAACATGTGTGAGAAGGCGGCGTCTCCCGCCTGACAACGAGGGCAAAGGAAGGTCGTGTCGGGGAAAAAACGTTGAAGGCGCACAGGAGTTAGGTATGCCCTATGCAGGATATGAAATTGTATATTCTTGAACCGAGCGTTCCTGGAGACTTTTTTGGGGAACTCTATCGCTCTGCCCCACTCGTCATCATGAAACGATCGCCCCGCTTCCTCCTCCCATAGGACCCGGAGAGATCCCAGCAGTGGGGGTGCCAGTTCCCTGATTGATTTGTATAGCCATGTGATGAGATGGCGACCCGATCCCATTCGCAAGATTGCATGTAGAACAGGGTGAGTGGGAGGTTCCCCCAGTGTGAGATCGGAGTATGGTCGGTAGCAGCCAAGGAGTTGTCGGTGAATCAGGAACTGCCCGGGGGGTAAGTCGTATTCGCCCATAAGCTGTCGGTATGGCCGGAGCTGTCCCCCTTCAAACAGTGCCTCCGCCCCGGTAATGTCTCTAGACGTCCATTCCCGAAGCATAGCAGGAGTAAAGAACCCCTTATGTCTGGGCCAGCCGACTAGTGGCAGTAATGGTGTGTATGGGGGGTGATCCGTCGCCATGCGGTGTATACGCTGAATGCACTTCCGGGCTATATCAACTTGCAGGGGGTAGGTACGCGCGGGACGGAATCCAGGTTGAAGCAGACGATGCAGCTCCGGCATGGGTATACGACCCGTGATTGTATGTGTGTCGAGGGTATATCTGTCTGCCGTCCAATATGAAAGCCACTGAAGCTGTGATGCTAGAAAGTAGGCCTCAAACGACGGCGCACCAAGCCCCCCCTGCGTCGTGGGCAACTTCAGCTTTGCTAGTGCGATCCTATGCCGCCCCTTACCCCATATTAAAGAGCTGAGAAGTGTATCCAAGTCTCTGAAGAAGGAGCGAGGTGGGATGACCGGGAGGTTAGTGAAATAATATAAAAGCCGCGGGACTAGAATCATCTTAGCCAAAGCTACTCGGCTATTGGGGCCAGCGGGAGGTTCCGCCAGAATCCAATGGAGGACCGTATCCCCGCAAGCGCCCTGCAGTGGTTACCTTCGTAGAGGTCGACTGGGGAGTGGTATAGACGAATCCCGAGGTATCGGGGGCCCTCTGCTGCCCACAATAGTTTCCGGTTCCCGATCCAGACGTCCTGAGAGGGGGCATCCGGATGGAGAGGGTATACCATCGACTTGTCCCAGTTCACTTGCAGGCCTGAGGCCTCCGAGAACTCTGTCAGAGAGGTCTCGAGTATAGTGAGATCCGCCGTCACATCTAGCAGGTATATGAGGGGGTTGTTCGCGTACAGGGACATGCAGTGTATAACGTCCGCCAGTGGAATACCCCAAGCTTGCCCGTCCCGGCGTAGCCGGATAGCCAAGGGCTCCACCACGAGCGCGAATAATAAGGGTGAGAGGGGACACCCTTGTCGTGTGCCTCTGTGTATAGCGAATTCCGGGGAGATGTAGCGACCGAGACGGACCCGAGAGGTGAGATCGGTGTAGAGGAGACGAGTGTAGGCTAAGAGCATGGGACCCAGTCCCGCCCGTCCGAGGGCGGCGAAGAGGAACTGCCATGTGAGGGTGTCAAACACCTTTTCAAGGTCCAGAATTAGGCACGCCGCCCGCGGGTAGCGATCGGCCAGTTGGTCCTGGATATGAAAAAGGCGCCGAATATTGTGAGAGGTGTTCCTTCCCGGGACAAAACCACATTGATCAGGGTGGACCAGCGGACATATGACTTGCGAGTACCTGTCTGCTAAAATTTTCCCCAAAATTTTGCAGTCCTCCGTAAAAGTAGCGTTATGGGGCGATAGGAGGCTAGGAGTTGGGGGTCTCGGTCGGGTTTCGGGAATGTCACGATCACCGACGCTCTCATGGAACGGGGCAGTTTACTGAGCTTGAGTGCCGAGTCCAGCACTGCTGATAAGCGGGGAGTCAGCAAAGGGGCAAAGGTGGAGTAGTATTTAAGTGGGAACCCGTCCAGACTGGGGGCCTTACCACGGGCCAGAGCACGAATCGCACTTGTAATCTCAGTGGCTTGGATCGTGGCATCCAGCCCCTTCCGGTCTGTAGCCAAAATCTGGGGGAGGGATAGGGGGTCGAGGAAGTGACCGATGGCCCCTGGAGCGAGAGATGAGGGGGCAGTGTAGACCGCCGAATAATGGTGATAAAAGGCCTGGAGGATCTCATCCTGGGATTGTACCAAGGTGCCCCGCGAGTTTATGATCGCAGTGATGGGCCGGACCTCAGCATCTTGCCTGGCGAGCCATGCTAAGAGCGTGCCCGTTTTATCACGGTCTCTGTGCATGCGGGATGCATAAGACCGAAAGTTGTGGCGTCGAAAATCCACACATGCCTCCTGATATGCCGATTTGGCGTGGGCGACTTGGGCCGCTGTTACCACCGACTGATCTGCCGCTTTCGTGGCCGTGGCCAGTCGTTGTTCCGCCCTCTCTAAGGCTTGCTCCAAGGTACGTCTTATCCCCACTCTCTGCCGGATACACTCCCCGCGAGCTACCACCTTGAAGCTATCCCACCCGACCAGGGTCGATGATGCAGTCCCTGTATTATGCGTGAAGTATTCTGTAATGCTGCTTTGGTTTGCGTGCTTGAAAACCTGGTCTGTGAGGCATTCCCGTGCTAATCGCCATGTGGGGCCCGGGGGTCGCGGAGGTCTCCATTGAAGACTAAGCAGATGCGCGTCGTGATCCGAGACGACTCTACCCAAGTAGTCCGAATGGCATATTTGCGGGAGGAGCGTTGCTGTACAAAGGAATCGGTCGAGTCGAACTCGCAGGTCATGCGGGATGGAGTGAAAAGAGTAAATACGGGCCTGAGGATGGTGTAATCTCCATGCGTCGGTGAGCGACCAATGTGCGACCCAGGCTTTAAAGCGCTCGATGTGTCTGAAGGCGGAGGAGTGCGGGAGCGGGGGATGCGACCGATCTAGTAGTGGATCTAGGATACAATTATAATCTCCGCCCAGTATCCAGGGCACATGCGTGAATTGGGCTAGAGCGTTCGTGAGTCGGTCCCAGAATTTATCCTGGTCGACATTCGGGGCATATATACTTCCCAAGAGGACCGCCCTCCCGTCCAAGAGCCCCTCTAGTAGAACGAATCTGCCGCGTTCGTCCACCACCCGACCAAGTTCCCGGAAAGGGGTACCCGGGCGGATCCATATCAGTGCCCCCTGGGCAAACGAGGAGTATGTCGTGGCACAGAGGAGTCCGCGCCACTTTGCTCGCAGCTTGCCTGCTTCGGCTGAGTTAAGGTGGGTTTCCTGCAGGCAAAGAATGGACGCTTTCTGTCGCTTCGCATAAGCATATATCGCATAGCGCTTACGTGGGGTGTGTAGGCCGCGGGTACTGAGCGTGAGTATGTGGATGTTTGTGTTATTCGTCACCTGTGTCATGAGTAGTCTGGTCTGTGGAAGGGTCGGGTCAGGTGTCCACTGAGCAGGGTTTCGCGTGAACTCCTAGGGATGCGCCGCGCCCAAGAGGAGTAATTAGACTGGGGGACTGTCCAGGCGGTCAGTCGGTGACATAAGGCCCCATGGCTGGGTGGGACATGTTCGAACCGGGGTAGTAACAACGCAGGGGGATGCGGGAAACTGTCCCAATACATAGGACTCATCGTTTAGGAAACGGTGTGTCCAAACTTCCTCCCGTAACACAAGGGGGGAGAACTGCTCTATGTGATAGGTGGTGACGGCGTGCAAGTGCGAGGTCACACGGTGAGTGGACATATAGAAAAGGCAATGCGCGTCGCATGCAAGGTGTCGGCTCCTGCGTATGAGACAATGTGTATAAGGTGAACTTCACATGAAAGGATATAGTGCGACAGTTTGTAAGTCCAAGTCACTTCAGGGTGAGGCACGAGAGATCAGACCATCCAGCAGCCCATCCGCGGTTTGCGGGGTGGTGTGGGGAAGTGCCGCCAGGTCAGGTCCCGAGATGGTGTCATCGCTGTCGTTGTCGCCGTCTGATGAGAACAGGTGTGGGGGTCGGTCCACGGACTCCGAAGGACGCGGAGAACGCAGGTCGATGGCCGCCTGCAGAGCCTCACGTCGTTCCCGCATTATTTGTTCAAGGTCGGGCGAATCATGAGAACCCCCTGTCGATCTGGGTTCGAGATTACGGGTCTTCTTGGGGCGTTTCCGAGTGCGGGCAGTTTTGAACGGTGCTCCCCTTTGAGAGTGAGGGTTGGAGGTTCGCGGACAGTGCTGGTCCGCCCAGTGGTGTGCGGCTTCCGCGGACGTGAAGAAGAGGGGCGCCCCGTTGTGGAGGATCTTTAGGCGGGCTGGGAATAGCAGAGCATATTGAATCTGATTGTCTCGTAGTCTCCGCTTTACATCCAGGAAGGAGGATCTCTGCTGTTGTACTGCTCGGGCATAATCTGGGAAGATCATAATTTGGCTGTTGTCCACCCGTAGTGGTGCTGCCGCCCTCGCCGCCCGAAGCACTGCGTCCCGATCCCGAAAGTGCAAGAACTTAGCCAGGAGCGGCCGGGGCGTCGCACCAGGTGGGGGTCTCTGGGCCGGTACTCTGTGAGCCCGTTATATAGAGAAAAAGGCGGTGCGATCTGTGGAAGGAGTGAAAGATTTCAGCCAGGTGTCCATATAGTCTATAGGATTTCCTTTCTCGATGCCCTCCGGTAGGCCCAGCACTCGGATATTGCAGCGTCTTGAGCGCCCTTCCAGATCGTTTGCGCGTTCCTCCACCGCGGTCAGACGGCTGAGGACCCCCTGGAGTGTCGTCTGATGATCCTTCATCATCGGTTGGATTTCTTCCAACGCCCGTTCCTCCGCGCGAACCCGGTCAGCCAGTTTGCGGTAGTCATCCCGGAGAAGGTTGACATCTGTCGCCAGGGTGCCGAGGCGCTCCTCCATAGATAGACGGGATAATTCGATGGCGGCCAGGACCTTATCCAGCTTATCCGATATTGCTGTGTCCGTGAGGGACGCTGTACCGGGGGTCCAAGACGAGGCCTTCGGCATGTTCTCCGGGGCTGTCTCCGGGACGTGTTGTGTTGCGCAGGTCTTGACTTCCCCATCTTGACTGCACGTGCGCCGTCGGTCAGATCTCAGGAACCCACGGAGGCGATAGGGGTTCACAAGGGGGGCGGCAGTAGAGGGCGACGAAAGACCGGCGCCGGAGGGCAGCAGCCCGGGCCGGTATTCTGGGTCTCCTTCCGCAGGCAGGGCACAGAGTCCCCGATGGCAGGCCCCGGCGGCCCCCCACACGGCGCCTCCGGTCTCCGAGCCCCCGCTCCAAGCTCCCGTTCGTCTCTGAAGCCGTGGGTGGGAACTCACTTGTAGCGCCCGTGAAGTCCAAGGCTGCGCCCCACTGGGTGTGAGCGTCATCCTCCCTGCGGCCGTTTAGGCCAGGTCTCCGCCAGAGGCACCCGACAGAGCCGGGACCCCTTCAGCCCTCCGGGGTGCAGACGACAAGTCCCGGTCGTGTGTGGCAATGAAGTGCTGATGTACGCTCTCTGCGCCTGGCGTCCGGGGCGTCTCCTTCAGGGTGTGGGGCGCACTATCACCTAGCACCAGTGCAACCCCTCCCTCTGGGACTCCGCGGCTACTGCGGCCTCCCGGACGTACCCAGGGGCCCCTCCGGCAGTCGACTTCGGGCAGACAATAAGCGGATCAGGCCTGGGCGCTGCAACCCCCCTCCAGGGCGCCGCCAAGTAGGTCGTCTCTGTGCCTGCCCCTTGCGTAAAGGCTTCACCAGTGGTGTAGGGAGAGGCCCGATGTCTGGTCGGCGGTCATGTTAAAGTCAGGCAGGCCCCACGAGGGAAGATCGATACACCCCCGGGGCACGTTGGTCCTGCCAGGTCCCAGCGCTCCTTCACGGCCCCACTGGGAGCAGACGTACTGTGGAAATGTGGATTTTCCTGATCAGTTATGTCCCCTATCTTGGACCCCAACGGTTCTATATGCATGTTACAAGTACATGTATGTTCCCTCCAGTTCCAGTTTCTAAGACGCAAACATATGTGTGTCTACCGTCGACATGTTCTCTGTCAGATCCGCCATCGATGGGCTGGATATTCGATTCCTAGGTATGAAAGGCCACCGACTTTATATGGCTAAGTTACTACATTTTTACAGTTCAGGCAAGTAGGCCCGATTCTGTCCTCAAAGCCTTTCCCTGCTCTCTGTCTTTGACAGCTTCAGCTTGAGCTCGCATCTGTATCCATGAACTTTGTCCTACTCCCTGTGCAGCTAACGGTGCCTGCCTCGGCCAGTTTTCGCATGCCTGCCAAGAAGCTGTATTTCACCTTCGAATTATCTATTTTGCTCTTCAGCCGATGCATTCCTGTCTAGTGATTTAGGTAAACATTTCCTTTAGCTCACAAGCAAAGGACTCAGCCTTTCCGTCCTCCTGCAAGTGATTCATAGCCCTGCTGCCATGGAAAGTTTTCTGCCCCTCGCATCTCATATAGACACTTAGACGCTTGTACACGCACACACAGTTAGTATAGAATAGATTCTGTCCGAGAGTCCTTCCTTGTGGATAACATAGTTCTCCAAACATAGGATGGTAGATATGATTTGGGATTAGGTTGACTTGACCCCCCAGACTTCTCGTCTCCACATGTAGAGCTAAATGTCAAGTCCCCTTCACCCCCTAGTTACACGTCAATTACACGTCATGCTGCCGCGCGCGCATCTATGCCAAGTATTATCTTATAGATCCACCTATGTCTGATAATCCTAACCAATCATGTTTCTTTTACTCCTTATTACGCCTAGTTTCGATTACGTACCTATTTTGTCACTCTTCTTATCAAATGTTACGCCTTCTACATTCGTTTCATTGTAATGCACTTATTATAAAAATACATGTCTGTCAATAAAGTATTGTACTTCACTTCCTGAACCCTCGTGGTGACGGAACCTGAAGGCCGCGACTCGAGTCGGCCATTTTGAATGGAATAAAGCCCATTTAGAAAACCTCTTATACCACGGATTCTGCCTCTTGTTATTTTGAGCTATTTACTTTATTTTAAGATTCCGTATGAAATTCAGTCCGGTATTTTATTTACCACATAATGGCGCCCGAACAGGGACACTTTCTCATCTCACGCGCCGGCGGTGCGTTGCAGGCCCGGTCTCCTGCCACAGCTGGACGGACCATAAACGCGTACCAGCAGGATTTCCTGTAAGCTCCCTCCGGTCAAGCGGGGGCGACTGAGGCTGCGATCAACCCAGACGAGGCGGTGAGAAGTGCGAAGTATCCCGACCAGAGCCTAGCTGAGAGAGCAAGATCCGAGGTATACAGAGGCCCACCAGGTTTTCCGAAATCCCGATGTCCAGAGGGTCCGCTGTCCGCAGTCATCGAGTCCTGTCCATTCTCTGAGGCCTTCCGTTTCAAGGAGCTACTCGGTGAGTACCATCGCCGGGGAGGCGTGTTGACGCGCACATAGGTTGTGCCGGTCAAGACGGATTTGGGTACACAAATCCGGTCTGCACTGTTTAGCAGTGTATATGTACTGTTTAGCAGTATATCAAGTATTCCGAAGTATTCAGTTATTGTCAAGAATTCAGCGTGGTGATTAGTTAGGCAGACTGTCATCATTGTCGATCATTGTTAAAATGTTTAATGTTTAATGTTTAAAGTATTCAGAAATGTCTTGCATATTGTGGTATGAATGATTGTTCATTGTTCACCGTTCATTATTGTGTTTTTTCATATTAAGTAAATTCAAGAGTAAGTATCAGATCAGTTGTAAATATGCCGCTCTTCTCGAAGTTAAGACAGATTACTACCAGAAAAGGGGTGCTTGAAGAAGCAGTTCCTATTCCTCCTAGGGACACTCCAGGGCATTTTATGTACCATAAACATGGCTTAGATGCCATATTGTTTCTTGATCTATGGGTAGATTATACCAAGGGATTACCGGAAAGTCAAAGGTGGCCCATAGCGGGAACCTGGGATGCAGAGTGCATCATGAAAGTGGAGGAAGAGTTATGGAAAAGAAAGGTCAGACAGTCACAGAAAGACGCTGTTGAGTTATGGCGTAAAGAATCTCATAGACGAACAGAAAAAGCACGTAGACAAGAAGAGAGGAGTAAAGAAAGTTCAAATAAAGTTCAAGAAAATTTATTAATTGAGGAAGGTATCCGAGTGAGATCAGAACAAGTAAATAGACAAAGAAATGCTCTTATGAATGGTATGTATCCCCTACTAGCCGAAGGATTACCTAAGGCTGCTCCAGAGATACCAAAAGATTTGCCACCCCCATTATTTCCAATTAAGGTACATCCAAAAAGGGCATCCCAGAACCGCAGAAGATGTTTTTCTTTCCTCATATCTAGACGATGCAGCCCCCGAGTATGCTAACGCCGCACCACATAGACCGTCTGGCGGAGGGGTTCAACGTCAGGATCAGGTATCTGTCCCCGTGCAACAGCAAGTCCCGACACAAGCTTCGGCAAGCACATCTGTTTCCGCATCTGTCTCCGCAGTCGACTCTACAGAGGTATCGACACCCATAGTTGCTGTGTCACGTTCAACGAACCCATTCACACCCGACGCCCCAGATAGGGCCACGGGAGGTGCTAGCAGTACTTTTACACCACCTAGAATAAATAAACTTGTCTTTCAAGAGTCAGCACATTCACGTACACCTAAATTCGTAAGTGAACGTACGCTTAAGGAACTCCTTGTAAATTGTAGATATGACCCGGTGGTTGGTAAAGAGGACGAAATGGTCCTGGCATCATTACGTATCAGACGAGCCGCAGAGTATTTAGCAAGGTTACCAGGAATGACTACGCATCTAGACAACATATATCATTTTGTTCAAACAGGACGAGATCCAGGATGTATTAACAGAGCTATGGAATTCCAGAAAGTAGAGATACAGGGGGAACTGTTACGTTTCCTCATAAACTGTATGATCAGAAATCAAGATCGTCCGGGGGTAGACCCGAATGCAATGCTTATTCTTACAAGATGGAGTCAGAATATATCGGAAGGGAGACACGATAAACAAAATTGTATAATAGCCATGTGCCGAAAAATCCGTAAAGAAATAGAGCGTATTCATGAAGAAAGATTGGGAACAGACGAGTATGAGCAAGATGAAGTGTCCGAATCAGGGAACTCTGCAAGACAGTCAGAGACCATAGCCTATGTAGGCAGAGGAAGATCCTGTGATAATGCTAGATGTTTTTCTGATCCCATACACTCAGTATGCCCAAATAATAACAGAACGTATCCGACGCCTGTAAAAAATCTGAAGTCTCCTGAACATTCGTTTCAAGCCGCAGATAAGATACTACGAGAACGAAGGGGTTACCACCTCCTCGATTCCATGGATGAGCAAGAATTAGCCAGATCAGCCGTTCACTGGATTGACAGTCCTGAAAAATACGGTGATGAGACCGTAGCACACACGTTTCTCAACCTCAGTACAGATGAACAACGTTTAGCTGGAATCTATATGATTCAGCAACTCCTTATATTATATAAAAGCCAACATGCTGACCCTGGTCCTTTACCTGATATATTAACGGAACTACTCACGTACAGATGGAGAGGTTCTAGTAACAAGCTAATTAAAGAGATATTAGTGTCACGTAAGCAGTATGTCCTTTTTGTAAATCCAGATTCTCTCTCCCTGCCCCGCAGAGAAAGAGCACCGTACTATATGGATAGACAAAATCCTTTACGAGAAGTGCACCCAATAAAAGGCGAAGACAATGAGTTTCACCGTGTATTTGTTTACACACCCATATCAAAAATGGAATTATTAGAAATGAAGAAAGTAGTACCTAGTCATGACAAAGACCCAGCGGGTTTCCACCGAGAAATTAAAGACATGTTACTGATGGGAGAGTACACCTTTCCTGATATTATGACGATATTAAAGGTGCTTTTGCCTGCTGGCATTTATGAAAAACTGAAAGAAAAAGAGTGGGAAGTAGGAGACCAAAAGATAGACTGGACAGCATTAGCAGAGGAAGAAAGGAGCCGAACTGCAGGTTCGGGGCTCGGGGATAAAGTTAAACTGTTACCAGGTTTACTAGTACAGGTACTGCCACGTTTATTAACTACAAAAAAGGAAGATTGGGGTGCAATCACAGCCTGCAAACAAAAGCAAGATGAAGACACAAGCGATTATTATGCTCGATTTGAAAAATGTTTTGGTATAAATAGTGGTATAAAAGCAAGTAGTGACTCATATCCACATCTATTTGTGACAAAATTAGTGGAAAATGCATTGCCCCCAGTGAAGAATAGAATATTGAAATTCGAGAGTACCTGGCAAAGTAACACTCCGTCGCAAATGCTACAAATGTTACAGTATCATCACAATAGAATTAGGGATGAACAAGAACACGAGCATAGACGCATGAAGGATACAAAAATGAAAATGCTAGTTTCTCAGACAGTACCAGCAGATGGTCACAAAAAGGGTGTGACACATTCTGGTGATTCTGCAGTTCCTGTAAAAGGAACCTGCAATTACTGTAAACAACTAGGCCATTATGTACATGATTGTCCAGTCCTGAAACGTAATATAGCTACAGGTATTGCAAAAGAGAGACCACGATTAGTTAGACAAGATCAGAATGAACAAGGAGCTATGCAGCATGGACAGTCCATGCCAGTTCAGCAACAGTCCATGCCAGCCTCACAGCAACCCATACAGTTTGTGCCAGCTGCACCACCGTTGCCTGCTACTGCCACACAAACTACAACACGACAAATGTATCAGATTGCACAGTATGAATACCCTGAGTATCAGCGTTACGCATGAACCAGCCTAGAGAGGGAAGTTGACTTACCGCTTATCGAGATTCCTGTAGATCAAGAAGGACCTTATGTACATAGTGAATTATTAGGTCAAGATAGAAAATTCTTACTCGATACAGGGGCAAGTCGAACAACTATAAAACGTAGTGAAGTTCCAGGGGCACCCCTCTCAGGCTCTCAAAATGTTTCCCTTGGTTTTTCGGGAAAACCTATTGTTAATGAAGTATCACAGCCTCTACCACTTACGATAGGACCTTTGACACGAACTACAGATTTATTGCTTACTAAATCATGCCCAGAAAATCTGTTAGGAATTAAAACTCTGAAAGCACTAGGAGCCATAATATGTTGTTCTCCGGAAGGAGTAAGGTTGTTTTTGCGGGATTTTAAAGGTCACTATGTGTCTAGAGACATGGATCCCCGACTACAGACTTTACCAGTACATCTATGGGCACAAGGCCCTACGGATGTTGGCTGCATGAACATTACACCCTATCGAGTTACATTGAAAGCAGGAGTGGTACTACCACGAATGCGACAATACAAGTTACCGCATGATGCTGTAGTGGCTTTGTTGAAAATCATTGATGAGCTGATTGCCCAGGGAGTAGTTATAGAAACAGACTCCAATGTATGTAATTCACCGATAATTCCGATTCTTAAACGAACTGATCCTACTGCCCCACCAGTATACCGATTGGTTATTGATTTGCGTGAACTAAACAAGTGCATTGTACCACAATTCCCTGTGGTCCCTGATATATCATCATTATTGACAGCAATTGATTCCGAAGCAACATTCTTTACTGTAATCGATCTCAAGAATGCCTTTTTCAGCGTCCCAATAGATCCGGAAAGCCAATACTTGTTCGGATTCAGTTTAAATGGGCGCAGCTTTAAATTCTCACGCGCTCCCCAAGGATTCACAGAAAGCCCCAGCATCTACAGCCAAGCACTGAAACGAGAACTTGACAGTATCCACATGCCAGTCAATACAGCACTGCTTCAATATGTCGATGATCTGCTGATCACCGCGAGAAGCGAGCCAGAATGTGAAAAAGCTTCTCTGACAGTTTTACATTTTCTAGCCGACAAGGGGCACAAGGTGTCTCCTTCTAAGCTGCAATTCTGTGTTCAGCGAGTTATTTATCTTGGTCACTCGCTGTCCAAGGAGGGAAGGCAGCTTACACCAGATCGCATCCAGTTAATTGCTAACATGTCAATACCCCAGACACAGAAGGAGGTGCGGGCTTTCATAGGCCTCACTTCATATTGTAGGCAGTGGATCCCTCAGTACGCATTTCTAGCAAAACCACTCATTCAGTTAACCACACAGGAGGCAGCCACATCGACTGTTCTCCCTTGGACTCAGGAACATACACAAGCTTTTGAAAGCCTAAAGGAAGCTTTATGTCAAGCACCTGTTTTAGCAACGCCATGTTATAGCAAACATTTTACACTCTTTGTTACAGAACGCGAAGGTACTGCCTTGTCAGTACTCACTCAGGATCAAGCAGGATCACGCAAGCCATGTGCTTATTTTTCCAGTACATTAGATCCCGTAGCTCAGGCTTTGCCTGCATGCCTGAAATCAGTGGCAGCGACAGCTTTAGCAATCAGACAAAGCGATGCCATAGTATTAGGACACCCATTGACAGTACAAGTACCACATGCAGTAGAGGTTCTTGTGAACCGAACACAAACACAACACTTGACCATAGCAAGACTTACCGGTTATGAACTGACATTGTTTCAACCACACATAGAGATCCGACGGTGTAATACATTGAATCCTGCTACACTATTACCTGTAATTGGAACAGACCCACTAGCTCATGATTGTGTTGAAGTCATTGAAATAAAGACGAAACCTAGACAAGACTTGTCAGACGTTCCATTGTTAGATCCAGACCTGACGTTGTATGTAGACGGATCGTGCATGAGAACAAGTACAGGAGATTTAGTGGCCGCGTATGCAGTCACAACAGACACTGAAGTTATTGAGACACATTGTATAGATACTCTGTCAGCCCAAGCAGCAGAACTTATTGCTCTAACGCAAGCCTGTATTCAAGCCACAAATAAGAAAGTTAATGTATACACTGACTCACGTTATGCATTCGGAGTTGTACACGACTTCGGCGTGCTGTGGCGAGAGAGAGGTTATTTAACGTCCCATGGTGCCCACATTCAGCACGGACCCCTCATTCATGCCTTGTTAGACGCAATACATCTACCCACTGCTATATCGATTATGAAATGTAAAGCACACACGAAGGTTACTGATACCATTTCTCAAGGCAATGATTTAGCTGACAAAACAGCTAAACAGACTGCTCAGAATCGCACATTAGACATGACAAAGCCAATAGTTCAGACACCAACACAGTGTATGACAATTAAGGATCCCGCACTTGACGTAATTGACATACAGACACATGCCACAGCAGAAGAAATAAAGAAGTGGACTGAACTAGGAGGGATCCAGACAGATCAAGGATGGATGACGAAGGAGAAATCTGTATGGTTTCTCCCTGATTCCATGGTTCAAGCCATTATAGCTACAGTTCACAGTCCAGCACATTTAGGAGAGAAGGCTATGCTAGACAGCATTCAGCACATTTGGTTCAACAAACATTTACGAGCAGCAGCTAAACAAAAAGTTCGTACCTGTATGATATGTTGTCAGTTCAATCCAGGAAAGAGTGTTCCCGTAGAGCAGGGTGGATTTCAGCCTCCTGACCATCCTTTTGAAGTCCTCCAGATGGATTATATTCAGATGGAACGTTGTCGAGGATTCAAATATGTTCTCGTAGTTGTCTGCGCTCTCTCCCGTTGGACAGAGGCGTATCCCGTATCAGATTACACTGCCCCGACTACTGCCAAGCAGCTAGTTCGAGAATTCTTCCCACGGTACGGTTTACCACGTGTTGTATATTCAGATAACGGCCAGCCTTTCGCATCCGAATTAATGAAACATGTCTCACTTTTGTTGGGATATCAGTGGAAATTCCACTGTGTCCGACACCCCGAGGCAGCAGGTCTCGTGGAACGACATAATCAACTTTTAAAAATCAGACTGTCTAAAATATGTCAGGAAAAAGGTGTGGACTGGATAGTAGCCTTACCAGTTGCGCTATTCTACATGAGAATGGTAGCACACTCTCGAACAGGGCTATCCCCTTATGAAGTGATCTTTGGTAGACCACCGAATATGTGGGGGACGCCTATACCCCGTAAAATAACTGATGTTGACTGTAATATGCTGACAGATTACCTGGCTTCCTTGATGTCTGCACTACAATCTTGTCGTTCACAGGTAGTCGCAGCTATTCCCGACAACACCGAGGTGAAACCTCATGACGTAATTCCCGGTGATTATGTTCTCATCAGAAATTTTGATCGGAAAACCCAACTGGAGCCAAGGTGGAGGCTTCCTAAGTTGGTCCTGCTGACGACCAGAACAGCTGTGAAGATCGAAGGAAGAAAAGGATGGGTGCATTCCAGCCATATAAAGAAATTTCATGGACTTCCTCCTGACACAAACAGTACTTCCCGTGTGTCTTCCCCCATTGACTCAAAGCTACCTTTGGCTGAGGCCAGTAGCACCGAACTCTATAAGCAGAAACTCAGGTCCAGATCTAAACTGTCGGACGATTTGATTGTTTAAGTCCTCTCCAAGGTGAAGCGGTTGAATCTGTCCCGACATGTATCCCTTAGGTCTGAATGATGTAGAGTCCAGAATCATAGTGAAACGACATGCTTATTGTAAATTACTGCGTAACCACTGTATTGTGACTTTATTAATTTTGTTTTCCTTGAGTTTTTTTAATAGTTACTGCAAGTATATTGTTGCATATGTATTATCCTGTTTCTAAACGTGCTTTCAATATAACTGATGAACATTCTTTTAGTGACCTACCCCCACATGAGTTGTCCTATAGACTTGCGCTGCGTAATAACACATTCATTAGTATGTTACATCATTCCCATCAGACTAGTAATGCCACCAATTGTTGGGTGTGTGGCCGACTCCCTCCCTATCAGAATAACAAAGGAGTTCTGCCTTTCTTTCCACATCCATTCACACACAATGGCTCCTGTGGAGCATGGTTTAGTTTATTAAATTCCATAGACCCAGACACAGCAGTTTATCAACAACACTGGATATGGGGAAATCTGAATCTAGTTTTATTTAAAGCCTGTCACCCCAATAAGGAGGGTCACCTCAGTAGAACAGGAACTGATTTAGAGAATGAAGTGTATAAATTAGGTAATTTTACGCCTAATCTTATGATTTTGAATGTCAAATCCGAAGTTGAACTAATTCTGCCCACTATGTCAGTATTTCCAGCTAAGGGTGAATTATGTGTAAGAAAAGTTGGTTCCATACATATGGGCCATAGCCAATGCGTTACTACAGTAGAATATCGTGATCAAGGTAAATCTTCATTTAGAGCTTCTCGCCATTCTTACTTTATATGTGGTCAGACGGCATATATGCGTCTGCCTCTAGATTGGGATGGTACCTGTTACATAGCATTCCTTCTGCCACCTGTTTTCCTAGCTCCCCCTGATTATTATCGAAATGTTCATTTAGTACATAAAAGAGAGCGTAGAGATCTCCCAGTTATCGATTATACTGAGACGGCATGGGACAAATATGTAGATTTCAATAAAGGTATCTTTCCCTATATAGGTACAATATCAAATAGTAAGATGATACGCAGACTCACCAAGACTTTTGAAGCTGTAGTAAACGAGACTATAGCCGCCCTAGGCAATCTGACAGAGGAACAATCAGCGATGAGAATTGTTGTTCTCCAGAATCGTCTTGTCCTTGACGTCATCCTGGCCGATAGGGGCGGAGCTTGCAGGGTCATCGGATCCAGCTGCTGCATATTCATACCAGAAAATTCGCCATCTGTATATAAAGCTATAACACGCCTTCATAAGATTGTAAGCCAGATACACGAAAATCCAGGCACTTGGACGTGGTCCGGGTGGTTTTGGAGTGTGATATCAGCCTGGGGATGGAGAGTTCTATCCTTCCTAGGTATTGGCCTTCTTATGCTCTTCAGTTGTTGCTTATGCCTACAATGTGGACCAGCGATTTGTGGTCTGTGTGCCACATCATGCATTCCATATCACAGTTCTCGTTCAAAATACCGGAAGAAGAAGGAAGAAGAAATGATGCTCCATGAGCAAATCGATGGAATAATGAAGATTGATGTCTCTTGAAGGGCAAGAAGGGGACAAGGAGGGAATGTGGAAATGTGGATTTTCCTGATCAGTTATGTCCCCTATCTTGGACCCCAACGGTTCTATATGCATGTTACAAGTACATGTATGTTCCCTCCAGTTCCAGTTTCTAAGACGCAAACATATGTGTGTCTACCGTCGACATGTTCTCTGTCAGATCCGCCATCGATGGGCTGGATATTCGATTCCTAGGTATGAAAGGCCACCGACTTTATATGGCTAAGTTACTACATTTTTACAGTTCAGGCAAGTAGGCCCGATTCTGTCCTCAAAGCCTTTCCCTGCTCTCTGTCTTTGACAGCTTCAGCTTGAGCTCGCATCTGTATCCATGAACTTTGTCCTACTCCCTGTGCAGCTAACGGTGCCTGCCTCGGCCAGTTTTCGCATGCCTGCCAAGAAGCTGTATTTCACCTTCGAATTATCTATTTTGCTCTTCAGCCGATGCATTCCTGTCTAGTGATTTAGGTAAACATTTCCTTTAGCTCACAAGCAAAGGACTCAGCCTTTCCGTCCTCCTGCAAGTGATTCATAGCCCTGCTGCCATGGAAAGTTTTCTGCCCCTCGCATCTCATATAGACACTTAGACGCTTGTACACGCACACACAGTTAGTATAGAATAGATTCTGTCCGAGAGTCCTTCCTTGTGGATAACATAGTTCTCCAAACATAGGATGGTAGATATGATTTGGGATTAGGTTGACTTGACCCCCCAGACTTCTCGTCTCCACATGTAGAGCTAAATGTCAAGTCCCCTTCACCCCCTAGTTACACGTCAATTACACGTCATGCTGCCGCGCGCGCATCTATGCCAAGTATTATCTTATAGATCCACCTATGTCTGATAATCCTAACCAATCATGTTTCTTTTACTCCTTATTACGCCTAGTTTCGATTACGTACCTATTTTGTCACTCTTCTTATCAAATGTTACGCCTTCTACATTCGTTTCATTGTAATGCACTTATTATAAAAATACATGTCTGTCAATAAAGTATTGTACTTCACTTCCTGAACCCTCGTGGTGACGGAACCTGAAGGCCGCGACTCGAGTCGGCCATTTTGAATGGAATAAAGCCCATTTAGAAAACCTCTTATACCACGGATTCTGCCTCTTGTTATTTTGAGCTATTTACTTTATTTTAAGATTCCGTATGAAATTCAGTCCGGTATTTTATTTACCACAGTACCTGGGGCAATCGTCGGTGGCGTCTATATCTCCCTCCGGCGTGAGGTAGGCACTTTGCGAACAAAATGGCGGGTCCGATCAGGGCGGCGATGTCCTCCCGCCTCACGGCATCCTGCAGCAATGGTCCCTGGTCCGCCTTCAGCTGCTTCGAGTCTGGCAGCGATGTAGGGACAGCGCAGTGTATCGCTGTCCCCAGCGTCTCTCCCCGCGCCTTCCCCGTCTCATTCACAAGGGTCGCGGCGCCATCTTGGGTCCCGGGCTGCAGCGACGTCTATCCCTCCCGGGAGTCTTCGCATCTCCGAGGTTTAGTACGTCGTCAGGTTACTCACTGCATCGCACCACCTCATAGGTGCTGTCCGGTGCCCCTCGAGCCACCGCTGCAACGCTCCATATCATGGTAGAGAGGCGCCCGGTCGCGGAGCCTCAGCGAAGCACGGCCGCCATCGTGGCTTGCTTAGCCACGCCCCTTGAAAATCATCTGTTAGAACAAAATGCACAATGTTTTAGAACCGAAGGAGGTGGGCAGATTTATTGCACAGGCCAAGAAGGGGGTAAGATTAGATAAATGTAAATAATGGGGCCAAGTGAAACTGTATAAAATGCCATTCCCAGGGAGGCGAGCTCAAATAGGCTTAAGGGAATGCCAAGAGATAAATATGGTAGGGTTCCCACATAGAGTGAGGGGGTGCACACAGGGTGGGGAGTATGAGGAAAACATTAAAAAAGTTAAATCTAAACATACATCGTTATCAATTAACATTACTTTAGTTTAGTCAATAATTATATTTAAATTGAGTTAAAGGGTTTTATGTTTAAATCTTTGTTATGCATTCTTTTATTGAAAAAGTATTCTCCACTACTTATAAGTGAATGGTCAACAATCAATCAATATTCAGTAATGATCTAAATCAATCCAGTAATTCAGAATAAATAATTAATACAATAAATGTAACAAATACGTTCCATATAGAAATGTCTCCATACTAAGCTAAGTCAGGATAAATGCAAAAGGGATTTGATGTGCCAGTTCAGAAACTCATGAAGAGTTCTGATGAAAGATTTGAGCATCGGCATGACGTTTTAACAGAATAAGCTGGAAATTATTCTCAGTTCAAATAACAGCAGATCAAATAATAAACTAAGTCTTCTCATAAAATAATGTCCAGGAAACTCAGTACAGAGTCTCCTCTCAGAGTCAGGAAAAGGGAACAGAATAAAATGATACTCTCAGTCTAAGGAAAGGATGAGGGAAAACTCAATCATACTGCTCCGCATCGAAAGAGTGAAAGAATCTATCTAACTAGCCTAGGAACCTGCACTAATATAAACACATTTTTTTATGTTGCAACATTATTATTCTTTCTTTCTTCTTCATGTTGACCAATAAGATTTCAGCACATTCCTGGGAACAGGTCTATGCCCAATCTTCTCATCAGAGTACAATCATCTTTCAACCATGTGTCCTCTTCTTGTTTGCAATATCGTCTTCCCATGAATCTTCCTTCCTGGCTTTTATATGTTCTTGTGGTGTGAACCTCACCATCAGTCATCTAATACAACAAATGTCTATTGATTAACTAATAGAAAGTATCTCCCGAAAATGCACCGTCTGCAGCAAAGTGAAGAAATCCAACTTGCACAATTGTGGTTTAAAATAAAAAAACAAGCTTATTAGTGTTAATGGGCCCACACATTAAATAATTGCATCTCCAGTTATGTCAACTTTACAGTTTGTACTGTATGTCTGTGTTACAGGCATATATGTTTTAAGTATGTTTGCCTATTACAATTTGTGCATTAAACATAGTTCCGTTTTGGATGTGTATTCTGCACATTTGTATTTTTATTAAAGCATTTTGTGAATAATTAAATTTGCGGCAGCAGCTTTCCTCCTCTGATGGTTGAAAAACCATCACAATTTCTTTACAAATTAATTGTTAAAGTACAAGCTCACTCTCTGTTGAGCCTTCTTTTTCACTTTTTTATTTTCCAAGTTCTCTCAGTTTCTTGCATTTCCTATTCTTTTCCTCTTCCAATTCTAATTCTCTATTTATTTCTCTATTCTTTCTTATGTTCAGATGGCACCTAAATATTTTATATACAGCATATAAAGTTATTAAACAAACACCTATAATAAGTACAGGTTCAACAATTACTCTAAAAACTCCTCCTACTACTGTTGCAAACCAGTTACCAATATCAAAAACTCCTTTGCTAAAATATTCTAATATACCAGCAGTTTCTAATGATTGTAATTCAGGTTTCAGATCAGACATTTTCTTTGCATATTCTTCTATTTTTTTTACTCTCATCAAGTATTTATGAACAGCAATGCTGTGCTTTCAGCATCTTGCAAGCTCTGCCTTTCTCTGCCAGAAAAATGTCTGAAACTAATGGGTCTGTAATGCCATTTATCTAATAGCCACTAATTCTGTGTTAACAGCCAGCAAAGCACGAGATATACTAGTTGTAATATGTCCACTACTACTGACAGCTTTTTAATCTTTTCGTAATTTAAAACTACTCCTACAGGTGGTATGATTGCTCCACAATTGTCTCCTACTGTTTCCCTTCATAAACACTTTGTATATCATGGTTAAAACAGCTATCCTATTTGCATGATACATTTTAGCAAACAATAAAATTAAATAGCAAATACCTTCCCAATCAGCTGGTACCTGAAAATAAGCATCTTGTCCAAAAACAAAATAAACCCCTGGAATAATTGCTTCTTCCCCTGTATGAATTCAACCAGGTCCTCCCAATACTTCAAATGTCAGTTCACAACAACTAATCCCAAATATGTCTTTTTCTACGTGTATTTCTTCTTTTGTAAACACATAATTTCCCTTTTCGTCTTTTAATATTTGTCTTCTTTCTTCCAAAAAATCTTATGTCATCTTTGTCTTCTCTATGAAAGATATGAGATCTTTTTTCTCAAATGTCAAAATGTATGTCTTTTCTATTGCATTAATTCTTGCAATTTTTTTATTCAGTTTACATACAATAATCTTTGTGAGTCATCTCTAATCCTACTCTGTCTTCTTTTAAATGTTTTATCCCTACTCTTCTTCTGCAACATTGGACTTAGTGAATTCTTCTTATTCCTTTCTATTTGGTTTTATTTGTTCTTTTTATTATTTCAGTCTCTTTTACTTCTGGACTTTAACACAGTTAATCGTTTGTCGTTGAAGCTGTTTCCTATTCGTTAAGATCTCAATTCCAATATTTATTTTAAATATTTTGCTTAAATCAATGTGTTTGTCAGTGTTGCATATCATGGTGGCTTAAACAAATTGGAGCTCAATTTATCTGGACCTTGTTTTGACCCACGTGACGAGGTTCTCTTGCTCTTTTGGATCTCCCCAGTATCTTCTGTCTCACTTATACGACTAGATTCTGTTTCTTCCACGATTGTAGGCGCTATGTGTTTGATTGACACACTTGTTCTCAATGACCTTTTACCACTTGTCATTCAAATCTCTGGATTTGTCGTTCGAGTCTCACACTTGTTCCTTCATCTGGGTCAATCGATTGTCCTTGTGAAACTCCAGTCGTCTCTTCAGAATGTACTTCAACACCGCGATATCTCAGGAGCTTGCACAGGTGTGAGATCTTGCTGTTCTTCGCCCCTTTCTCTTTCTTCTGAATGTGTTGTCACCAGTGCTTTCGGATCTGGTTCAAAGAACACTGTTTCTTCTTGTGGACATCTTACTCTCGGAGTGTGTGATGCATGCAACTAAGTAGGTATCCGAGCACATTTGATAGCAGTGTTTGTGATCAGAAACATTTGGTAGGGGCCTTTCCATTTTGGCTCTGAACAGGACTTCTGCACATGCTTCACCAAACCCCAGTCACCAGGGTAAGGTCATAGCACTGCTCCAAATGTGGATTGGCTGTGGCAGCTCCAACCTGATGAGATACAGAATGTACCACGTCAGCCAGTCCTTTGCACTAATCAAGTATCATGTCATCTTATGTTTGCAAGTGCATTTGCAGGCACAGCAGGCAGTCTCGTTGCAGATCCCATGAGGATTTTGAGGGAATAATCCTGCTCTCCTGTCAGGAGTACTTTGAAGACTCATCAGAACCAGTGGTAATGCATCTGGCCCTTTCAACGAAGTGGAAGCACAAACTTCTGCCAATCGGGACTTCAAGGTTCCATTCACCTGTTCCAGTATTCCTGAAGCCTCCGGACAATAGCTTCAGTGTAATCTCTGTTCCACTTGAAGAGCCACACACAACATTCTCAGGACCTTATTATTAAAATGAGTCCCTCGGTCTGACTCTAGAGAAACCGGAAATCCGTACCTGGGTATCATTTCACGCAACAGCAGTTTAGCTGCAGTGAGACTGTCTTTTTTCCGCATGGAATAGGCTGCCACCCATCACATGAAAATGTATACTATAACTATAAGACATATCTCAGCCCGTTGCAAATGGGCATCTCAATAAAGTCCAACTGCATTCTATTGAATGGTCCACCTGATATTCCTACATGACTGATGGTGCTTGGAATAAGGCATCTATTTTGCTCCTCTTCAGGAAGCCTTTGCTGGACCCTCTTGAGGCGCAGAATTTTAGACCTATCTCACGACTTCCCCGCCCACTAAGATTATTGAAAAGGCTATAAATTGTGAGATCGCATACTTTCTGGAAACTTCCAACTTCCTTGATCCTACTCGGCACGGGTCAGACCGAAACATTGCACAGAATCCGCCTTAGTGGCGGCCAATGAAGAGATGAGAGCCATTGTAGATAGTGTTGGATTTCCCATAATTGGCGAATTGCAAGTGCTTCCAACAATGTATTTTAAAATTCCCTGCTTTAACATGCTCTCAACCACTGGTGTTATTTCTGCAACAGTCTCTAGCATCAAATTATAAGGTGGCGTTCTTGAGAAAATTGCATTTTACTGTAATTCGGACAGGTTCTACACCTTTAATAAGTCTGATATCCTTAAACCTAAAATCCCAAACTTCTGGATTTATTGTATCTTTCAAATCAGAAGGTTAATCTTCAGCTCTTCTCATTGAGTACAATCTTACAGCTGTTCCTTGTGAGGCCATTTTAAATTCAACATCTTCATCATGTGTCTGGAATTAAACACCCTCAGGTGTGCTGTAAATAGTGTAATTTACCTTGCACAAAAGATCTCTTCCTAAAAGGTTTACAGGACTAAAATCACACATTACAAACTAATGATTTTCTACAAACAAACCTATTTCTACAGCCACTTTCTCTGAAACTGGATTTATATGTTTATTCGTAACTGCTACAACTTAGATCTTCTTCTCCAAGAGAGGTAGGTCTGGGACTTCCACTGCTCCGGTGTCAATAAGAAATGACACTTGGTGACCATTAACATCCCCTTCTACAAATGTCCACTTTGGTCTCCCTTTCATATTATGCTAAGTACACAATCTTCTTCTACCCCCACCCCCAGGCACCTTCATTGTCAGAGTCAAAATTCTCCTTTTCCAACATGGGGAGCTGTTGGAATGGGTTCTGGTTTTGAAATGGGTTTGGATTTACTCATGGTACCGGATTAATATTAAATCTAGGATTTCCCATGTTCTGTGAGGCCATTGGAACTTGCAGAACCTGCATCATAGGAACTTGTGACTGTACTGGCATTTGCATTCTTTGTGCAGGCATCAGAACTAGAATATTGAGCATCTGTGCTTGATTTCCTCGCAGTGTTTGTCCTTCACCACTTACTGTATTAAGATTCTGCCTACACTCCCTCTTCCAATGCCCAGTTGTGTTGCAATAATGACAAGGAGTCGACTTCTTCAACGTTGCAATGTCTATCTCAGAGTTCAGATTAAACTGCCATGTCGACCTGACAAGTGCACCCACTTGCCCGGCCCTATCCTTACCTTTTACTACATGTAAGGCACTCCTAAGGTAGGCCCAAGGTACCCCCACTGACACAGTGCAGTGTATGTGAAAGGTAGGACATGTACTAATGTGTGTTTACATGTCCCGATTGTAAAATACTGCCAATTTAGTTTTTCACTATTGCAAATATTAGCTCTTCCATAGGCTATCATTGGAGCTACACTGTAACATTTTACAAGTGTAACTTTCATTTGGGAACAGCTAGAGATTTGGAGTTTGGAATCCATGGGCTCAGGATTTAAAAATACGTCTTTTAGTGAAGAAGGTTTTTAAATTGTGTGTGTTTGAAAATGCCACTTTTAGAGAGTGGGCATTTTCTTTTCTAACCATCCTGTGCCTCTGCCTGTCTGTGGAATCAACGTCTGGTTTAGACTGACAGGGGCTTGTTTGTGCATTTACTCTAGACAGTCACAGAAAAGGATTTGAGGTGTGCCCTGCATATCCTTATGGCCCATCATCAGGCTGATAGGTCTCTCTGAGTGGTGGGAGGAGTTGTCACACCTGAATAGGACTGTGCCTGGCCTCCCACAATGCTGTCTCCACCCCCTGGAGTGAGTCTGAAGCTAATACCAGGCAGGACAAGAGCTTGTGCATTACAAAGTCAAACTCAGTCCTTTGAAAAATACCTACTTCAAAGGGATATAAATATTGGACCTAAAACCCCAGACATTCAACAGAATTTTGGATCAAGAGGAACCTCTACCAAGGAGAAGAGCTCTGAAGAGGAGTATTGCCCCTTTGCTGTGTGTTGCTTTGCTGATTTGGCCTGCAGTTGCTGCTTCTGCTTTGGAGAGGAAAAGGACTGGACATTGCTTTGTATCCTGCTTGTGAAGTTTCTCCAAGGGTTTGTGTGTGCCTCCTAAAAAGAAGTCTCAGGGCCAGCAAAGGCTTCACCTGTAGCATCCCTGAACTCCACTGCTGCAAGTTCTGACCTGCCAAGTGGTGCCAATTCTATTTCTGGGCCCTTGGAGGGTGTTCTTGCTGCAAAGATCTCATTGAAACCATCAAAATCGACGCATCACCCTTCCAACACCTGTTTTTCTGTGCAGCTGAAAGAATAGATGCATCGTGGGACCGCAGCTGAATAAGTCAACGCAGCTCCTGTTTGCTGCTGCCATATCAAACTACAGCACGTCCGGATTTCCACATTGTGCAGCAAGTTTTTCCAACGCATCAACCGGAGACCAGAACCGTCTTGGATTTCGACACATCGCTTCTCCCTACAGTCTGGATTCGATGCAGCACTTCTGCGTGCCTGTGGACTCAGGAACCAATACATCGCTGTGTTTTTCTACGATTTTCTCCTCTGCAGCTGTTTTGCCTTGTGGATTTTGACATATCTGTGGTACTTTGCATAAAAGCACTGCATCCATACAGTTCTATTGGCAGAATTCCTTGAAATCTTTAAAAAGTTATATTTTGAGTTCTGTATGTTGGATTTTTGTCGTTTTGGTCTTATTTGGATTAGATAGATACTTTTTTTCTAAACTGGTGTGGTATCCTTTTGTAGTGTTTTCACTGTGTTACTGTGTGTGTTATGCGCAAATACTTTACATATTGCCTCCAAGATAAGCCTGACTGCTCAAGCCAAGCTACCAAGGCGGTAAGCATGGGTTTTCTGGATGTGTAACTCCCTTATCCTGACTAGAAGGAAGGGTCCCTACATGGACAGGGTGTATACCACTGCCAACTACAGACTTTCATTTCTAACATCCCCATATCACTTTTCTCAAGATTTTCTTGTCCGCTTTGTTGTTTAAACACCTATAAAAATCGTTTATTATAAGCATAGACTGATTCTTTTGCCTTTTGTGCAGTTCCGCAGATCTTCAGCCAGTTACTTCCTCTCACTGGAACTTTTCCTTTCAAAAAGGTAATCACCTCATCGTATTTTGTCATGACCACAGCTGAGGGTGCACAAGTACGCACATCTCTCAGAGTTTCAGAACGTGGCCATTGTCCTGCAGCATACAAATCATTTAGCACTACAATGTCAAAGAAAGTATTCAAATATGTCCACAAAGCTTTTGAAGTTTTAACAAATCTATCTGAAAGAGACTATTAGGTATGGATTCCTCACCTTAGAATTATCCCCAGGTGTCAGATTGGATCCGGAGATTTTTTCTTCAGCAGTACCCCTGCAAGTCTGTAGGTGATCGCCGGAATTACTTTGCGGTATCTACTTAGACGACGTCCCTGTGCGCTGACGTCAGTTCTTTCTTTTTCCGCGCCAGCCAGCGCAAATCCGGAGAGAGCGGTACCTCGAGTCACTTTTTGACTCTCTTCTTGCGACTTTTGTCAACTTCTTTTTGAGTCATCTCGACTCCAGGTGCACCGGGATGTCATCTCGTCGGACCAGCTTCAAGCCTTGTGGCTCCTGCCACAAGCTCATGTCGGTAACGGACCCCCATCTCTCGTGCCTATGGTGTCTGGAGCACGACCACGAATCGAAGTCTTTGCGGGAGCGGTCCCGAAAGCTTCTGGAGGCCCGGCAGTCGGCTACATGTCGCTCTAGGTTCTGGTCGAGAGGGAGGTCGCGGACCGGTCCCGGAGCCATCACCACCACTCCTCGTCGAAGTCTTCATCTTCGGGTAACTCGAAACACAAAAAGAAGGCAAAGAATCTTTGTCACTCTTCATGTTCTCCCCGTCTGTCCGCCGACACAACATGGGTTGCGGATGGTAGTCGCCCGGCTCTGCCCGCAGAGCCTCTTGGGTCAGCTCTGAGCCTCTCTACATTTCCAGGAGCTGGAGCGACCCCAGCCCAACTTCGTAGCTTTTACGAAGCCCTCCATTCTATCTTTGGGTAGCCTGACTCCGTTGGCATGCCTCCGGGCCCTGCGGACTCAGCTGGGGGTTCTAGGTCTTTGATGCCAGCGGCTTTGGCACTGCAGGGCTCCCAGGGATTCAGTACTGGATCCGGATCGGTGCCGGTCGACCTCACGACACCTCCTTCAGCGCCAAATCCATTGGCGACACCTCTGCCTCCTCCGATGCCTGTTGTGTCCCCAACTGACGTCGACCCCAGCCTCCCCCTCGATGTGGACACGGAGCCGGACCAGCGTCGATCGATGTTGGGGAGTACTTTTGTACCCCTGGTGTTCCCTATCGCCCTGGGTGGCTACCAGAGGTAAGTGAGGAGAACTGGGAGGGGTCTGTGGACTCTCTGGCAGACCAGTTAGAAGAACCGGACTGGAGAGAGGAGTTGGGTGAGGCCAGTGGTCTGGACACCTCCCCAGACCGTGGTATGCTATCTCCCCCTACCGTGGCTACGGAGGAGGGTGCATCATTGAGGCCTTTAAACCTTGAGCATCCTACCGTTGCTGTCAGGACTAACCTCCTGACTGAGGTACTTCAACCGGCAGTGGCCTCTTCGGAACCCCTGCTGCCGTTCAATGAGGCCCTCACAGACATCCTTTCGGGCACTTGGTCCAAGCCCAACACAGGGGCTCCTGTGGGTAGGATGATTGCCCGACACCATTGCCCGGCCCTGGGTGACCCCATTTTCCTCTCCAAACACCCCACCCCGAGAGCTTGGTGGTCCAAGCCTCGACTTCCAAGGGCGCATTCCCTACCGCAACACCTGATAGGGAATCCAAGAAGCTGGACCATCTTCGGAAGAAGATGTTTTCTTCCTACAGCTTAGGACTGCATTCGGTGAACACCGCATGTCTCTTGGGCCGTTACTCCCATTCTGTGTGAGACACTGTCGTGCAGGTTGTGCCAAAGTGCCCGGAGGAGGCCCAGACCATGCTCTCTCACGCCGTTGCCAAAGGGAGAGTCGCAGTGAAGTTCGCCACACGATGTGGGCTGGACACCGCCGACTCACTGGGCAGGACGATTTCAATGTCAGTAGCCCATGGATGGTATGCCTGGCTGAGGTCTACTGGCTTTTCGGGTGATGTCCAAGCTACGATTTGGACATGGCCTTTGATGCCAGTCACTTTTTTGGCGACAAAGCAGACAACGCGCTCGAGCGCTTTAAGGACTCCAGGCCACGGCCAGTTTCTTGGGCCTCACTTCTACCTCTTGCCCACGCAGTCTGCTTTTCACGCCTTTCATGGCAATGGAAGGGGTGCCCCGCCACGTTCCGTCCAGAGCCACAGGCCTGCGCAAGCTGCCAAGCCTCTGCGTGGCCGGGGACGTGGGACCCACCGTCTTGGTTCTGGAGGCCAGCGGGCAGCCCAGTCCACCGGCGCCCCCTCTACAGCAGCCTCCAAGCCCACCTAGTCCGACCTTTCAGGGCCACCATTCACCAGTGGGCAGCAGGATTTGCCATCACCTCCCCCACTGGCTCAAAATCACGTTGAACAGGTGGGTTTTGCAATTAGTCCAAAGGGGCTACTCCCTCCCCTTCGAGACTACCCCTCCACACATGCCACCTCAATTTAATTGCATGTCAGAGGATCACTTGGCCCTTCTCCAACAGGAAGTTACGACTCTCTTGGCCAAGATGCCATCGAACAAATTCCTGCCCCAGAAGTAGGTTGTGGTTGTTATTCCCACTACTTTCTGGTGCCCAAGAAGGACAAGGGCCTGCGTCCTATCTTGGACCTCAGGAACGTCAACCGCTTCCTCCAGAAGGAGAAGTTCAAAATGTTGACATTGGATCAGGTCCTATCTGCCCTCGACCCTGGAGACCGGATGGTAGCGTTGGACTTGTAGGATGCTTATTTTCACAGCCCCGTCCTGCCGGCCCTCCGGCGTTTCCTCCGATTCACAGTAGGCCACGAGCACTTTCAGTTTACCGTGCTCCCCTTTGACCTTACCAGCGCCCCTCGGGTGTTAACGAAGGGGATGGCGGTGGTCGCAGCTCATCTGCGCAGATCAGGGCTTTCAGTCTTCCTCTATCTTGACGACTGGCTGTTGAAGGCGGGCCCGCCCCAGGCAGTCGTCTCCCACCTCCAGACTACAGCCGATCTCCTGCATTCGCTGAGATTCACCATCAATGTGCCGAAGTCACACCTGATTCCCTCTCAGAAGCTCCTTTTCATTGAAGGAGTTCTGGACACAGCCCAGTTTCGGGCTTATCCTCCCAAGCAGCGAGTCCGGAATATTCAGCCTCTATCCCGGATTTCGGTCAGATTGACCCTGAGGCTGCTGGGCCTCATGGCCTCTTGCATCCTGCTGGTGGACTATGCCAGGTGGCATAGGCGGGCTCTGCAGTGGGACCTGAAGTTCAAGTGGGCACAGCATCGGGCGAATCTTTCCGATTGTGTCCAGATCTCGGAGGGCACTGCACACCAATTGCAGTGGTGGCTAACAAACCAGGATTGGGTCTACGGCAGATCCCTCCCCCTTCCCCAACCAGAGTTCACAGTGGTGACAGAAGTATCACTTCTTGGTGGGGCGGACACATGGTAGAGGTGGAGATCGGAGGCCTCTGGTCTCCGTTAGAGTCCGGGCTCCACATCAACCTTCTCGAGCTTCGGGCAATACCTCTTGCACTGAAGGCATTCCTTCTTTCTGTCAAAGAGAGAAGTGTAGGTGTTCACGGACAACACCACCGCCATGTGGTACTGCAACAAACAGGGCGGGGTGGGGGGTCGTGGACCCTATATCCAGAGGCACTTCGTCTCTGGAAGAGTCTGGAACATCAGGGCATGTCCCTGGTAGTTCAACACCTGCCAGGTTCTCTGAATGCCAGGGCAGACAAACTCAGCCACCAGTGCATGATGGATCAAGAAAGGCGTCTTCAATCGGAGGTGGTGCAAGGTCTCTTTCAGCGGTGGGGAGAGCCTTGGTTAGATCTATTGGCCACCGGAGAGAACACGCAATGTCAGCAGTTCTGCACGTTGGAATTTCCAAGGCGGCACTCGCTAAGCGGCGCTGTTCGTTGCGAGTGGTGTTGCGGTCTTCTATACATACACCTCTCCGCTTATTCCACTTCTGCCCAAGAGTGCTGAAGAAGATCAAGCACGACCGGACCCAAGTCATTCTTGTGGCCCGGACTGGGCACGAAGAGTCTCATATCCCAAGCTTCTGCACCTGGCCATCGATCCTCTGATCAGACTGCCGTTTCGGGAATATCTTCTGTCGCAGCAGCAGGGGACGGTCCTCCAACCGAACCTGTCCAGCCTCCACCTCCTTGCATGGAGATTGAGCGGCGACAGTTGACAGCTTTCGACCTTCCTCCCGAAGTCTGTAACATTATCTTGGCAGCCAGGCATCCCTCCACCAAAACGGTATACGCCTGTAGATGGAATACATTTGTGGCATGGTGCACAGCAAAGGCTGTGGATCCCCTTTCTGCACCCCTTCCAAAGGTTCGTCTTTTCATTCTTTCTTTGGCCCAGCAGGGCTCTGCTCTGGGCTCTTTAAAAAGCTATCTTTCGGCCATTTCGGCCTTTCTTCGGCTTCCTGATCAGCCTTCTCTTTTCAAGTCCCCTGTTGTAAATCGCTTCCTTAAGGACATTACTCACTTGTTTCCTCCAATTCCTTTGGTAATGCCCCAGTGGGACTTGAACTTGGTTCTGACGTACCTTATGTGCGCTCCTTTTGATCCGCTACATAACTGTCCTCTCAGACTTTTGACACTTAAAACTGCCTTTTTGGTTGCCATCACCTCTGCTGCCAAGGTGAGTGAGCTTCAGGCTCTTTCTTCCAAACCTCCTTTCCTGGCTGTTCATCTGGACAAAGTTGTCCTTCACACTAGGCCTTCTTTCCTTCCCAAAGTGGTTACCTCTTTCCACATAGGACAGACCATCAATTTGCCCACCTTCTTCTCGCCTCCGCATCCTTCTAAAGAGGAGGGGAGGCTTCTATCTGGATCACACAAAACAATTCCGGGTGGATCACCAGCTCTTTGTTGGGTATGTGGGCGCAAAGAAATGTCGGCCATGCAAAAGCGGACCATCTCTCGGTGGTTCGTTCTTTGCATCAAAATTTGCTATTCCTTGGCAAAAAAGGAATCTCCGGTAGGGCTGCACGCCCAATCCACCAGGGCAACGGCAGCCACTACTGCTTTGGGACATGAAGTCCCCCTCAGTGACATCTGCCAGGCAGCCACATGGGCATCCCTGCACACTTTCACGAAACACTACTGCCTGAACAGCCAAGTCTGGAGAGACTGCTTCTTCGGCCGTTCAGTTCTCCAGGACTTTCTGGTGTGAACTTAGTTCGCAGACCTACCTCCGGGGTTGGTATTGCTGGGGTATCTATTCTAAGGTGAGGAATCCATAACTAATAGTCTCCTTCGGTAACAATATATCTGTAAGAGACATATATTAGTTATGGATTCCTCACTGCCCCACCCATCCTCCCCGTTCTGCGTACTGACTTCGAGGGTAAGGGACTCCATTTCAGGGCCCTAGTTTTTGTGCACCAGTGGTCAGTGTCTTGCATGGTCTGGAATGTTGTGTAAATAGCTGACAGCGCGCGTCTAAATAGATACCGTGACATAATTTCTGTGATCACGACGCCAACGATGAACGCGGAGTCGATCAACGCCACCTACCGACGCACAGGGGTACTGCTGAAGAAAGATTCTCCAGATCCTGTCTGACGCCTGGGGGTAAATCTGAGGTGAGGAATCCATAACTAATATATGTCTCTTACAGATATATCGTTACCGAAGGTAAGTAACTTGTTTGTCAACTTGCAAATACCACTGTGCAGGATACTCTCACAGTTTCAGCAACTTGTTCGTAAATGTTGCAAGATCACCTGCACTCCATGACACATGCACATAACCTCCAGCTGGTATTACTCAGATTGGAAATGGAAATGCCTCATCTTCATCTGGAGGTGATGGTAGTGGTTTATTGTTTGCTTCTGCTGCATCTGAGGGTTTATTTTTATTTTCCGGCTACTTTGCCCATTTGCATTCTAATCTATCAGAATCACTCTATTTGCAGATGCATTTTACCATTCCCACAATGTGTAACCTCATCCATGAAGATCTCATTGTCACAATAGCCTCATCATCTAATTGTGCGTACCGCTAAAGCTGATAACCCTGGCCACGGGGGTAGCTGATTACCGCTGGACGTACTGCTCAGCAGGAGAGTGACCAGAGGTGCCTCTGAGGACGGAGAGGTGATCCCGCTGCTAACGGGAGACCCGCGATCCGCGACCTAGGGCGGCTGTGGCGAAAACCATCTATGCCATCTTGGTTGAGGAGCGGCCTGACGGAGCTCCCAGCGATCTGCTGACGCTGCACTGGGGGTCGTGACGCCTCGACCGGAGTGTCCCAGGAGTCGGGATTGCACCGGTGGGGGGCCCCTGACCTGTGGGCCCGAGGCCCCGGTGGTGCGGCCCCGGTGATGCTTCCCCCTGAACTGGTGGATCTGCGCAAGCAGAGGGGTAGGCCGGACTCTGTATCCCCGACGCACTAGGTGAGAGTGCGCGCCTGGGCCTGTTACCGCCACGCAGAAGTCAAGTGCTGCGGCCTGAAGATCTCCCCTATCGGGGCATTGGATTGATGAGCCTGCTGCACCCCTGGCCAGAATTTCAAATTTGCTTCCTTGGAGCGGCTCGCTGATAGGCGATGATTTCAGCTGGTGGCCATCTCTGTCTCCCAGCTGCTGGAGTTTGCCACCGCGAACAGTCAGATGTTGTGGGCCCCGATCGATGAGGGAGAGATTGGGGCCTACCCTGCGGACTGAGAGGCAACTCCGCTGATGCCCGAGGACCCGGGGCTCGCCGCTGGGGGAGATGGCAGCGGGGCTTACTGATGCTATTTGTGTCCCAATCGCAGAGCCTTGATGCTGCATTCTCTGAGACGAGACCCTTGGCCATGAGCATAGGAGGCGATTGGTGACTGGACTCCTCCGTGGTCTTGGTTTCTGGGAGGGTCCCTCCACTACATAACCACGCATACCTAGCACTGAGTGCTGACACCGACTCGCGGCTGCTGGACCTGATGGCTGGGTGCCACTTCACGTGCCTGCCCACCAGCTGAGTCTAGTCGGTGGTGACTGGGGGAGCGGCGAGAAGGGCTCTACGGACCAACGGTGAGCCCCCACATCTGTACTAACGGCCATAGCGGTTCCGGGAAAATTGTGGGACGACGCTTGGACTTTGTGATTGTCCGGAGGAGCGGGGGAACCTCTGGGGCACTGTGGCGCATCTACCAACATCGGGAGCAGCGTGATTTCCCCTGCACAAGTTCTGAGCGCTGGCAGTGGATCTAGCGAGGGCATTCAAACTCCTCCCAGTCACCTTTTATCACTGGCAGAGATTGAACATTGTACCTAGATCTATATTTTCTGTTGTTGAAGTAGCAGCTGAGGCATCGTCAAGCACTGGGTGGTACCCTGCCCTGATTGACTGGGCCATTGTTCAAAAGCAATCTCTCTTCATGCCTCAGAAAAATAGGGCTAGCAAAAACTCTGACTCTTCAGTGTCCTGGGATAATCCGGTAACTGCTCCGTGGTCCAAGCCCAGTTTACAATCACAGCCTGCATCTGCCTCTATGGACTCTGCACCAGAAAAACCCCACTCCGATACACTGATTACGCAGGCCTTCATGACTTAATTTCTCCAAGAGATCAAGGACGAAATCGTCTCTCTCAGACAAGACTTCAAAACTGGGCTGCAGGACATACGGAGAGAGGTCACAGAGATTGGTGGACGGGTGGATGATCTTGAACGCACCATGGATGCCAGGTCTGAGGACCATGAGAGCCTGTGGCGAAGGATGGCGGAACTTGAGGACCAAAATATTAGCCTACAACTTAAACAGGAGGACCTTGATAATCGATGTAGGCGAAACAACCTACGTATCAAGGGAGTCCCTTGGGGAGCGGAGGGCACGGACATCATGGCCTTCACAGCTGATCTTCTACAGGCCATTCCTGAGAATGAAGAAGCATCTCCGCCCACACTTGACCCAGAAATCGACCTGACGTCATTCCTGAAATACTTACGCGGGTCCACTTCTTCACCGAAAAAGAAGCCAGTCTGCGAAAGATCCAACAACGGTTTCTCAGTCCAGATCTTTTAGGACCTAGCTCCTGCCACTCTGCGAAAGAGGAAAGACTTCAAGCCAGTTATGGACAAACCACAAGACCATGACATTAAGTATCAGTGGGGCCATCCTTTTGGTTTGCTGATCGACTGGGAAGGCAAGCAACGCGCTCTTCGCGAGAAGATAAACAGCTCCTGCAGCTCCAGCTGGACCCTGAGGGCGATGGGCTCTTCTCTCTGTTGGGTCACCCCGGAGGTCCCTTGCGTCCGGATTGGCCTACGATCATGCCACATAAGTGCAAGAGATGCCTTCAGGAGTGGAAATCCTCCCTGGTCAAGCAGGAGATCTTCAGTCAGATCCAATGTCTGAATGAATCCCCACTGACATCTAGATCACCGGATAATAATGATTGACTTAGACCTGGCGTAACCAACTCCTTATGCTTCTCACACCTAAACCAGTGCTTTGGTATTGGGACACAATTATCCTTGTTCCTTCTTGGTCCTGAAGGGGGATGATCTTCTATGAGTGTCCATAATCAGCCCTGGGATGACAGACATCGTGGGGACGTATCTTTGGTCCCTGATATTGCCTGCTGTGGCAAAGGCTCCTCTGGCAGCAACCCGGGGGAGAATGACTTCATAGACGTTTTGCCATCACAGGCCAGTTGAAACGGAGATCTACAAACTTATCTGGGGCTGCCCCCCCCCACTTCTAGGGTTCCCTTGGAGAGTGACTTCTTCAGAATGGCCCATCCTTTCGACATTAGGCGATTCCTGGTAGATACTGACCTTGCCTGGCCCAGTTGGTTTCCCCTCTTGGGTGTTCTATGTCCCCTCTCTTCCCACCCCATGTCGCTGTTTCCTGGATGTGCTACTATGGGCGGGGTTGGGGATGACTAGTGATAGCCTCGATACTATGGGCAAGGTTGGGAGGTATTCTGCTATTCCAAATGTTTTGAATAGGCTTCTGGCTGCTGTGCTCTGGTGTGATGTCTGGGGCGGGAGGACGCGCTCCCACAGAATTTCCTTCTTTCTTCTGGGTTCACCGCGATAACCACCCCTGAGGACTCTTTATGACTAACCCCTTTAAATTTCTTTCGCTCAATGTCAGAGGTCTCAACTCTCCTAACAAGATACGTCAAGTCTGGAGATACCTCTTCCAGCAAGACCCTGATGTCATCTTTCTTCAAGAGACCAACCTTCTATCTTCTGACACTCGCCTTATGTCCCACCCTAGATATCCTACTCAATACTGGGCCTGCTCTTATACTAAAACTGGGGGTTGGCTATATTACTTAAGACTGGTCTTAAGGGGGTGTCCACTAAGGCTACAAAAGATAAGGACGGGAGGTTTTTAAAAATACAAATACACTGAGACACGCGACCCTTGACTCTCGTAAATATTTACGCCCCTAATCAAAACCAAGATGCATTTCTGCACTTGCACCTAAGCAATCCCTTAAAACCGGCCCCAATGGCGACTATCCTCGGGGGGGGGAGGACTTCAACCTAGTGTGGGACCCAGAATGGGATCCTACTGCACAGGCCCATTAAAGCACTGGCGTCCTGTCCGCAGCTCTTAAAAACGTTATCACTGATTAAGGATTAGTTGATCCCTGGAGATACATGCACCCTGACTCCAAATGATTAAGGATTAGTTGACGCCTGGAGATACATGCACCTTGACTCCAAAGACTTTTCATTCTTTTCCCATGCACATCGCTCATACTCACGCATTTTTTATTACTTCCTTTCCCTTCCCCTACTGCGCTCACTTATTGTCGCTGAGATATCTGACATTTCTCTCTCTGATCATGCCCATATCTCGGTATCCGTGCAACCTTCCAATCCCCGTACTAGCGCTCAACCCAGATGGAGGCTCCCTCCCCAGACCCTCTGAGATCCCATTGATATGGCAGATATCCAAAAAGAGATAGAGGCCTTCTTTATTGCAAATAACGTCATTGACACTTCGGAATCTGTCTGGCGGGATGCCTTTAAGGCAACCATCCAGGGAGTTAAATCATCTATAGCTACTGCCAGGACCCATGGGTCTCCCCTGTTGGAGACATCCCTATCAGCTGAAATCAAAACTTTAGAACGTAAAGAACAACAACATCCATCTCTCCATAATAAACGGCGATTGGCTGAGCTACGGGGTCAAATATGCTTACACCACACTAAGGCAGAACGGCTTTTACTAGCCCTTAAACAAAACATTTTCGCAGGGGGGATAAGGTTGAGGAAAGCCAAGCGCGACGCCTTCGAGCCCAAACCACAAGAGCACATATACCCAAACTTAGACGCCCAGATGGCACATGGGCCATATCAGAGCCCGACAAGACCTTAACCCTCTCGAATTTTTCTAGTGATCTATACACGAACACACCCTGTTCCTCTGAGGCAATCAGAGACTTTCTTGCCTTCTGCCCTTGGGAATCTATTAGTCCCCACCATATGAAATCGATCGAGAACCCATCTCACACGAAGAAATAGCGGAAGCCCTGAAGCGGCTTCCAACGGGTAAGACACCTGGTCCTGAAGGCCTTCCGGTAGCCATCTATTGTGCTTTTTATCTGTAGCTTCAAGACCATCTGCTTCAGCCTTTTAACAGCTTCACAGACACCACAGGTCTTACTCCAACTATGTCTGAAGCGGAAATAGTGCTCATTCTCAAGCCGGAAAAAGACCTCTCTCTGCCTACCTCCTATCGTCCCATTGCCCTTTTAAATACTGATGCGAAGATCTATACCAAGATCATAGCGAATCACTTAGAGCCTCATCTCCCCGGTCTTATAGATCCAGATCAAGTAGGATTCATTACCACTGGCAAGGGGCTGATAACATCTGCCGGATAGCTCACCTTATTGAAAAAGCCCAGTTAAGAAACATACCGGCTTGCTTGGTGTCTCTGGACGCCGAGAAAGCCTTTGATCGGGTGGGTTGGAGCTTTCTCATGGAGTTCCTCCACAAAGTGGGGATAGGCCCCATCATGACGTCCAGACTGATGGCTTCCTACACGCAACCTACTACACACATTCGCCTTAACGGACGACTCACTGCCCCTATCCTGATTTACCGTGGCACTAGGCAGGGATGCCCGCTGTCCCCTCTTTTATTTGCCCTAGTGGTGGAGCCTCTGGCAATTGCTATCCGGCGCGAGCCTGCTCTCGGGCATTCCTATGGGAGGCTACGACCACAAAATTGACCTTTTCGCGGCTGACCTTCTCTTATCCCTATTCACCCCGCCCTCCTCTCTCCCAGCGCTTGCTACACTCTTACGGTCTTTTGAGAGAGCTCGGAGTTCCAGATCAATCTAGCTAAATCTCATGCTCTGAATCTTACTCTCTCGGTCTTAGAGGTTCAGGACTTACAAACTTTGATCCCATTACAGTGGTTGAACAAATCGATAAGATACTTGAGAATAGATTTGACCCCCTCGCTCACATACTGGACTTCAGCTAATTGGCCTTGATATAGAGGAGCTATCCGTGAAGAGTTACGCCCATGGCGAGGCCTCCCTCTGGCATTGTTAGGTCGTATCAACGCTGTCAAAATTTCGCTCCTCCCGAAGATATTATACTTATTTCAATCTCTCCCCACTCCAATACCGTAAAATGACATCCTATCTCTCCAACGAGACTTTACAATTTAATTTGGGGAAAGTCTCGTCCACGCTTTTCTAATGAAATACTGATGTTGCCACGGGATCGGGGCGGGCTAGCGTGCCCTGATCTTCTGGAATATTACTGGGCCTGTCACCTTTGCTATCTATCGTAATGGGTAGTCTAAGAAAGCGAAAAACATTGGTTCCGCATGGACTGGGCAGTATCATGCAGATCACTGTGGGACCTAGCTTGGCTTCCCCGAGGTCTCTCCCCGCAGTGCGTACATAGCCAATCCCACAAAAACGGTTCTAGAAATATTGGATAAATTGGCGGTGTCTCGGGGACTGACCTCATTCCCTTCTCCTAATACACCCATAGCTCGTTATCCTCTCTTCCCTCCCATGCTCAAAATGCGATCCTTTAATTCATGGACAGACGGTGAATGTCGCATAGTTCAAGACTCATTCCAGGGTGATACATTTCTCACCTTCGAGCAGTGCAACCAAGCATTTCACCTTACGGAGGGGGCTCAATTGCAATATTATCAAATTCGCCATTGGCTATTTTCTCCTGCTTATACACAAGGAGCAACCAGGCAACTTACTGCCTTTGAGTCCCTGGTCCATAAATTTGAGGGCTCGAAGGGTCTAATTTCTCACACTTACGCTGTATTACAACACTCACAGTGGCTTTCACCACACACATATCAAACACAATGGGGGTTGGACCTGGGCGAGGAAGTCTCCCCTGGAAGCTGGGATCGGCTATGGCAGGACATCCCAAATATTTATCGCAGCACTTCGCAGAGGGAATCTGCATATAAGCTGATGACGCAATGGTATTTTACCCCAGTTCGTATACTACAGATGGTACCAAATTTTCCCCTGACCTGCTGGAGATGTCAGGGCGCTATCCAAATTTAGTGGTCTTGCCCCAGTCTAACGATATTCTGGAAAGAGATTCTTAGTCACATCAAGGACATGCTGGGATTCTCTATTCCTTCTTCTCCAATTGTAACTTTGCTAGGCATTAGACCCTCAACTCTGACTGCCATGACACATTCAGACTGGCGCTTGATATTACAAATGTTGGGAGTTGCGCGACAGTCCATAGCCCTATTCTGGAAGAAACCTAATCTTCCTCCTAAAGCTGCTTGGTTTCTTTGCCTATGGCATGTTTTAGCCCTTGAACTACTTTACGCACACATCAACCACACCAATGTCAAATGTATGCGCACCTGGCAGCCACTAATTCAATATTTCTCCAAGATGGAACACTCCCGACTGGTCCCCCCTCGTTTAGGAGCCCTACAATTATTTGACGACCCCCTTGAACCCTATTCTAGAGGTCGACAGTCGGTATCTCCAGCCCCAACGGAACAGTTGAAGAGTCTTTTATCTCCCCCTCCAATAGGTCCCAGCCCCCCCACTTCAAGACGTTTCAGGGACACCATCCCTTCTTCTCTTTCCCTTTTTGGGGTGTTGTTTCCCCCTTAATTTGTTGGAAGTTTGAGATATATTCCTTTTTTCTTTCTGTGTTTGATATTAAGTATTCTCAGAGATGAATACAGGCATAACTTATTTGATAGACATAACTGAACATTGATCATTCAGTCCTCTGAATTGTGACAGACCCAGCTGTATCCCTAATCCTCAGCGCACTTGCAGTGGGGCTTCTTCAGCAGAAGCAATATTCTATTACATTCCCTAATAGTACCGCACCACATATCTTTCCTTTTGTCTTCAGTCTTTTCCCACCTTTAGAATTGGGTTACAGTGTATTGTTTATGTTCAGCAGAATCACAATACTGTATACTGCTACCTGTGATGGACTTTGGTTTTAGCTTTTTGGCTGTATATCTCCTACTTGTTTGATTTTTTGTGTTTTCATTAAATTCAATAAACAGATTTGAAAATAAACTACGGAGGAAAAATCCCATCCTCAAACTGTCCTGTCTCGCCCTGGGCAATAGGTGTCATAAAGACAATCCTCCTTTTTTTTCTCAGTGATTGAACATTCTGTGGTGGCGTCCAGGCAACAATTTGTGAATTCTGTGATGTCTGTATGAACCCTGTCACAGATACTACGACAGCTCCTTGAGATCCAAGATTCGGGACAATATTTATTGGAGCAGTTGCAACTGGCCTTGCCAATATCTGTACTGTCACAACTTGTGGTACTGGTACAGTCACAATCGAAAATAACACATGGAGTTATTGCAGTATGAGCCACGTCAACTGGTGCACATGCAGTTTGAAGTGGTGGAAATGGTCTCTCAATTTAAATTATGCTAGGTTCTACAAAGGCTGTAGCCACTGTAGCTCTAGTAGTTGTACCACTATTAGTATTTGTTATAGGGGCTACATAATGTGGTGATTGCAAAGCCAATGAAGCATTTAGAATATCCTCCCCTGAATCACTTGCAGCTTCTTCTTCATTTCCGTTTCCGATTCTTTTTCACATTCACTGTGGTTATAACTGGATACATTCTAACTCCCTCAATTATAAATGTTCTGCATCTTTGTTGTCCGTCGTCCCATTGTCTCTTTAGCATGAGCTGTTCTTTCCCAGGCATTTAATGCTTCATATTGTGTGAGCCTTGGAGGTGGTTTTATCTCATATAATTTATCCCTTAAATGTTCAATGACCTTTAAATTAAATGTACCATATTGTGGAAAGATCCATGAACCCTTGTTTCCAGTAATCTTGCACCATTGACGAAGTCGTAGACATTTATGTAGTACTATATTTGTCATATGTAATGAGCTGACGTACCTTCTGGTGGTGCCTTTTCACCTTCCCTAGCTGGGACTCTTACATCAGCTATCATCAAATCTCAAAGGGCCATATGCATGAACACATCTTCCCATAGACACAGAATGGGCAAAGCCCTTTGATGCATCTTGCCCAAAGGGTTTAAAACATTTCATTTTTGCAATATTTCAACAGTAAATGTACAAAGATGAAATTCAATTTCAATGTTTTGATTCTTTAATTCCATATATGTACATTTCTTTCTCCAATCCTGTTAGATCTTTAACACTTAAAGACTCGTCAACCAATCTCAACACAGCATTTTCACAACAACCAGCCTATACCAACACAGCAGTGTCTTCATCAACCAATAGCTCAACAGTATGCCAACCAACCAATTTTCTCACTCCTCGCAGCATTTCACCCACCTTTATAATTTTCTTATACACAAATTCTGCAACTCTAAGCAAGCGTAGCAAACAAATACCTTTGGCTGTTCCACTAAATAAAATCAAAGTACTTCAATCATACAAGATTCAATCAGAAAAGGGTATTAATGCCCTCTGACTTCCTTACACTTAAACACACACACAAATGAAATCTCGACAACGGGAAATCACTCTAACTGATGTAATTTCCCCTATGTGCAATTGCCTTCACAAACTCCAGTCAATATTATTACAATCACAACAATGTTATAGTCCCTGTCTCAATTGTGCAATTCTATTGTACCTCACGAATACACACCATAAAATCTTAGCAGAAAATATATAACGCAACTTCAACTGTATTTCTGCCAGGATCTTAGACTACCTTGAGTCCAAAAACCACTTCAATTGCTCAACATTTAGCGCTTACACACCACTTATTCTCACACACAACAGTAAGACAAAATCCCTTTTACCCTATTGATACACACACCTTCACCACTGCAAGCGCCTCAAAACAGCAACTCCGTCGGTAAGTTTGAGCTTTTCTCTTAAGGACATAGGCATTTCTAAACTAAGGCTGATTATTGTTATTACAATTGTTGTCTCATGACATGAACCATCCTCTGCTTCGAACTGTTGGGAAAACTGTTAACGCAAATTTAACTATTTAGAAAAAGCCTAATAAAAATTACAAATACGTAGAATATGCATTCAAAAATAAAGTATGTTTATTACAACAATTGTAGTAGGCAACCATACATAAAACGTATATGCCTGTAACCTAGAAATATAGTACGAACTGTAAAGTTGACATGACTGGTGATGCAATGTTTTAACGTGTAGGCCCATTAATACTGAAATATTTGTTTTTCACTTTAAATTGCAATTGTGCAAGTTGTTTTTCTTCTCTTTGCTGCAGACATTGCATTTTTGGAAGATACTATTTATTAGGCGAATGATAGTGAGGTTCAGACCACAAGAACATGTAGATGATGGGGGGGATGATTCACGGGAAGACAATTTGCAAACACGAAAAGATGCGCCTGCGTCATTCAAAGACATATGGTTGAGAGATGATTATACTCTGGTGAGAAGATGGGAAGTAGACCTGTTCCCAGGTGTGTGCTGAAATCTTATTGGTCAACATGAAGAAGAAAAAATATTAATGCTGCAACATAGAAAAAGTGCATTTATATTACTGCATGTTCCAAGGCTAGTTAGGCAAATTCTTTTGATGCAGAGTAGACTGATTGAGTTTTCACTCATCCTTTCCTTAGACAGAGAGAAGCATCTTACTCTGTTCCCTTTTCCCGACTCTCTAGAGGAGGCTCTGACATGAGATTCCTGGACATCTCTTTATGAGAAGTCCTAGTTTAGTCTATGATCTGCTATTGTTTGAGCTGAGAATACTTTCCAGCTTATTCTTTTAAAGCTTTATGCTTATGCTCAACTCTTTCATCAAAACTCTTCATGAGTTTCTGAACTGATGCCCTAAATACCGTTTGCATTTATCCAGACATAGCTTAGAGTAGGGACGTTTCTTAATGGAATGTGCTTGTTACATTTATTGTATTTATGTTTTATTTTAATTTACTGAATTGATTTATATCATTCCTAAATATTGATTGATTGTTAACCATTTGCTTATAACTAATGGAGAAAAATACTTAAATAAAAGAATGAATAACAGATTTTTTTTTTAAAACTTAAACTCAATTTAACTCTTATTATTGACTGAAGTAATGATAATTGATAATGTTCATGTTGAGATTTAACTTTTAAGTTTCAGCTGGTAACAAAGGTCCATCGACCTGATGTTTACACAGGGTTCTTGGTAGATGAGTAAAGTTTACGGAAAGAACCCTGTGCTCCAACAGTATGTTGCCTCCATATTTCAGGAATGTTATAGCAGAATGGAAAATAATCACCAACCAAGGGTTTGTTTCTGATTGGGGGCTAACCCATTGCATAACACAATGCGAAACAGTTGCATCTGCAGCACACTGGGTCACAGACCAGATTGGATCATGGGGCAGAGAGCGATGACCACTCAAGTTAGTGGGACTGCATACTTCAAACAGAGGGGCATTCCTAATCAGCAGTGGTCAGGTTGGTTCAGTTATGTCTCTCTGCTGCCCTGCCCCTCGTCCAGTTCTCGGGCTTAGCGACCTTAGTGTGAAGAGAATAGCTTGTAGCTGCGTATTAGCAGTAGGTAGTGAGGCAGACTAGCAATGTATGCCTCCAAAGGCAGGTGCAAAGACCTTCTACCTGGAGACTTTGAGATAGGTGCTACTGCAGCCATACATTTAAGTTGTTGAAAAGCGATAAGATCACATGGACAAAGCCAAGCCTGATATATGTTTGAATTGCTACAGCATCAGTGATGTCAGATCGCAAGAGCAGGTACGGAGCAGATTTAAAGAAAATTAAAACACTATTTCTGCAGTGTCTGGTGGGGATTGGTGAGTAGGAAGGAGCATGCTTCTTTTTATGTAATTACCAAGATGCACATACATATTGCCAGTCTTTTGGTGAGATACCATATCATGGTTGACAAGGCATATTTACATCTTGACAACCATAAATATACATCTTCAGGCCCTATCTTAAGCTCTATAATTGAAGCGCAGTTTGTCTCAGAGGCTCCGTGATACTGCTGGCACCTCATTCTATAAATAACATCACTGTGTGTGTATAACAAACAGCGCCATAAGCAATATCAGTTTGTGTTTACAAAGCAACCTTCACGGAAAAGTGTTAATGTTTAATCACCTAACAATGAAAACTGTACATGTATAGATCTGTGGAATGATGTGAGCTGGTCCAAAAGGTGATGGAAACCTCATCTAGCCAAATGCTGAAGGGTGCTCACTTAAACAAGCTAATGGCTACTTACCCAAAGCTTTCTCTGTACATTGTATGTTGTGACTTGTGCTGACATGAAATCTGATAAACAGCTAAGCTATATATAGCCAGACCTATAGAGTCAGACATGGCAGGTTGATTTGATTCCATCAGCTAACCATACAAATGGCACCTGCTTTCATACTGACTCAGCTACTGCCATTCTCAGTTGTCTTTATGAAGGTGCTTGTCTGTTCATACACGCAGACAAATCTACATTTTCATTTTCCTGGATAACCAAAAGGATGTAATTCTTAAATAGATTTCTTTCCTCCAAGCAACCTGAAAGAAGACATACTACTAGTGTTATGTGGGCTACTATGATATGCCCAAACTGTATTTCAGCTCTACCCTGACTATCAATCTATAGACTAGCGCTAATTGCACCCACTCCACAATAACCTTATTAATGTTTTCAATCAAACCGTTCAAGAGGAGAATACAAAGCCATTTTCTGGTATGTTCTATCTTTTCTTCCCAAAAAATTTCTTAATTTTCAAAGAAACAAACTAAACACTGTTATTAGTAGTAACACACCCAGGAAACCCTGACCTGTAAAATTCCTCTTCCTAGAAATGTAAGAATCTAAATGGATTAGTCAGTCACCTATGTTCTACCCACTTCAAGATATAATACATTGCAACCAAAATATACAATTTCCTGGCTTCAAGAAATTTAAATGGCCTCAAACAATCAATTGCTACTTCTTACAACGGTCCATCTGAAGAGCTTATGGTTGACTTATGCCCAACTTAAAAACCTTATCAGACCTCTTACAAAACAAACACTATCTTCACAAACTCTATAATCTATTCATCTGTACACTGTCACTTACTAGACCACCTAAACATTTTCCCATTAGCAGTCTCTCCCTTGTGACCCTTATGACAGTTGTGATAATGTGCTTGTGGGCAGCATTCGGTAAGAAATATATAGCCACAAATAACTATATCCTAATCACAGTACAGTTGCTTTGTAACTTTGCAAAATATTTGCATCTCAGAATATTAAATTTCTCTCTCAACCAACCATATCTGATCTCTTCAACAATCATCAGCAACATCAAACTTTTAGGCATACCTTCCATATATGCTTCTTTCTTAAGATAGCCTCTTGTACTTCATCGTCAGCTTTATTCATCTTAGACAATTATTCTCCAGCAATTTCCTGAGAAAAACAAAGAAATCTCGATAGACCATCTTCATTTTTTTCCTGTAATGTTCAGATTGTGAGCCAGTCTAGCAGATTTTCAAGTAACATTTCACTTTCACAAAATGTATAAGGGTTTCAGATCCATTCTAGGTTAAAAAGATTTAACCACATGTATCGTTTGAAATGGTCAATACTTTCAAACCAAGGGATGCTGCTTTATTGTAGGGTATCTTTTCTCTACATCTGTCACAGGCCTAGAAGCAAATGCTACTGAGTATTCTTTAGTCAAAACTGTCTGCACTATCATTCACAGCAACAATGGTTGTTTCCACCTGTGAAAACATGCTAAGTGGGGATGCATTTAAACATGCAGACTTTAGAGACTAAAAATCATGCGCTTCTTGCGCTCCCCAGAGAACAGCATTCCTGAATCTGAAATAGAAACAAACCTATAGCAATATTCACACAACCTAAAATGAGAACTAAGTTGATCTTTATGAGCTGGGATCTTGACTTGTTCAATGGTAACAAATCCTGCTTGGACCGAAAACCCTCATAAGAAATCTGAGACCGAAGATATCAAAATTGTTTGTTCCACAAATTTGGATTTTTCCAACTGGAGAGTCATGCCCTTACCATGGAGCACAACCAGCACCTTCTACAAACTACAATTATGCTCTCACATGTCTTTCGGAAATACCCATTCTTGGAATGCAGTCCAAATACCCATTCCTGAAATGCAGCCCACATTCTCATACCGGCAAGCATTGTGGCCAAGATTTCTTGCAACATGAAGGAAGCAGATGCCAATCCAAACGACATCCTGAGATAGCTGTATCACCCTTCAGAAATGAGAAAGGCAATTAAGTGACAGATTTCTGGTGACAATTAAGTTAGGTAACATACCGCTTCAAAGGTCATGCCCTGAGAAATATTTAGCCCCCCACAACAGGGTTAACATTTCATTTATTTTAGTCAGTAGGTGGCAACTTAACAGTTTTCCCATTAAAAGAGTGTACAGAGCCTCTATGAACCAGATTACTTCTTAACCAAACACAATCTGTGAAACCCATTCAGACAGATCAACCTGTTAAATTGTTCTTCTAACTCTTTTAAAAATTCCACTAATTCCGTGTAGGCTGCAAATGGAATATTGCTTAATTTGTATCCAACATGGTTAGCATTTTTATGCTCAAAATGATGACAAAGGCCTATCACCTTACCCTGTCCCTTGTAGAAAACATTCTGGAACATATTCAGTATGTCATGAACGCCTACTTTTATTGTACTCTTTCAGTAAATAGGAACCTTGGACCCCTATTCTATCAACAGCTCTATGTTACCCTGATTACCACCAAATTTCATAATCACCATTTTTGCCAAAACACATTGGACCCATAATGTGTTTAGTCTAAAATAATGATTGCCACCAAAAAGATAATCATTTTTTATTGCACTACCTTCAAACACAAAGGATCAGAAGTAATTTGGCTCCAGTATCGCTCATGCCCAATGCTTGTTGAAATATAATTGGAAACGAATATCAAACGCTGACCCAGAGTTGCTGATCCCAGCAAGAACCTAGAATGTAAATGTAAATGTCAAGGTACTTATAGAGCACACTGTCACCAGACGGCCACCTTGTGGTGTCGCCTTCGCGGTTTCCTGGCGCTGATACTCATACCGCTGTGGAACCCCTCCTGGCTTTCCCTGTGAAGTGTCCACTCCTGGGCACCCCCAGGGTGAAGCCAGGCATCCTTAGCGCTGTTGGGGCTGGTGTGGAGGCTAAGCAAGCTATTGCCCAGAGTTGCAGCGTGGGGCCCGTGGTTAGAATAGGTACCGAGGCGAGAATAGACAGGTCCGAGGAAATTGAGCCCGAGCCCCGCCGAGGCGGGAATCGAACCCTGGTCCCTGGCCAGAACTCTGCTTCAGGGTCTGCCGCTCTAACCATTGAGCCACACTCCTCCACATGCCCAATGCTTGTTGAAATATAATTGGAAACGAATATCAAACGCTGACCCAGAGTTGCTGATCCCAGCAAGAACCTAGCACCTGGATACCCCGGGTGTGGTTAGCTGCGCTCTACAAACTGGAGTTGATTGATTGAGAGTCTGTCACAAGTTCTGGACTTTTTCAATCTCTTTTGTATGGCACATTCCAGAAGAGCATTCCCACTGCCCACCTGTAATTTGGTTAAATCAATTATCAAAGACTTTAGTTCTGTCTTCAGAATTGTGAAAATGCAGTACAAATTGGTACATGTTCCTTAAGTGAACTATCCTCTTGAATAAAATTCACTTTCCTGACGGTAGTAGTTCACATGTTAGCGACATGACTAACTTTGTTGTATTTACAACATTCTTTTCCCAAAGGAGGGCCCTTTTCCAGACAAAGAAAAATTTATTTTTGGGTTTATTTCTGTGTCTTTCCTCCTAGTTGTTTGTGTAAATAGGGAAGATGTTTTGTAGTTTATTGTTTAATGATGTGACTCGGCACTGTGAAGGTCACCTCTGCTTTGTACTCCCCATTATGAGTTCAGTAGCAGTCGGAGATCCATTGTGACGAGGCTGTGAAGCAGAGGGCTGAGTTAGGCTAACGATAAGGCTCCTGCTTTCACTTGATTGTTCATCTTGTTATTAAAGAAGGGCTAGGTCGTGGCTGGCTAAAATTCAATTGAATTTGAATACATTAGATCATTGTTGTGCATTCTCGCCTTCTGACTTTTTTTATTTTCATTTAGGAATCTGAAGCTTTGTTCCTGAAAGCTATCAAAGTTAAGCCTAATACATCAAGCTATCATGGAAATTTAGGTAAGAATTGTAGAGTACAGTTATAAATACTGCATTGTTTTTAATCTCTCCCAAACTTCCCTTGAGCAGTATGGATACATGTTGAGATCCAGAAGAGGTTGAAGACAATGTTTCAATGTGTTTCGATTTTAGGGGGTGAAACCGCAGTATTGTTGGGAAGTATTGCTTGCTTAGGATTGTCACTATAATCCCTTTAAATGAGGATGGGTTAAAATGTTTGGGTCTATATGTTTAATTGTGGTGTCCTGACACTTTACAGATCATCTTGAGCACTCTACTTTACCGGGTTCTCTAGGCTCCGTTTAGTAGTGAGAGAGCCAGTCTATATTTGATGTACCATTGTCAATGAGGAGCCAGCAGACAAGAAGGCACCTGTTGGCCTGTGCAGTGAGAGCTGGGATAGACATACTGCTACTGGAAGATCGAGGGAGTGGCTCAGGGCTGTGTCATGAAACAGAATCAGGGCTATCGTGCTGAGCAGCTGATCTCCAAACTTTCTCATGTCGATGCATGGGTAGCTTATGCAACCCAGAGTTTTATTTGCATTTTTGGACTCGTAGTCTTGATTTTATAATGCCATCAAAAGAACTATAAATCCCAGACTTCAAAGGAAAAAACCTGAACTGGATTAGCTACTCACGCACGAAACTGGGAACCTTAAGAGCTCTACAACTGCCTTCAAGCTGGTTCTGCACAAAGTCATCCTATATTGCCCGCTTGCAATTTCAATTTAGGAGTAGCAGATTTGAAATACATTTTATTCAGTTAGCATAATGTTTTCCCTAAGGTATGTACTCTGAATGCAAACACTACAGTGGTTAAAAAATATGGTAGAATGTGTATTTACTAATGTCCAGTGTAAATACAAAAGTCTACAACATTATCCAGGATTCAGAAGAGGTGTATGATTTGATGGCAGTCAAAGCGTATCATAGGGAGTAAAAGCACATGCAGGAGTGGCTCCTCCGTGAAAGCAGAGGAGCGTCGCCCTCCCCCCCCTAAAAAAATGCCCCAGAGCGGCTAAAAAATAAAATGGTAATAACGTTTATTTATTACCATTTTATTTTGAAGCAACCCATCCTGAACCGAGTGTCAGGCCAGTGGTGCTGAGTGGCAGCAGGGAGCTTATGTTTATAGTGCACATGTCTCTTTGGCCGTCCGTCTTGCGACAGCCAGCCAGACTAGCACATTTTAAACTTCTCTAACCTAGCTGTCTTAGACAGCTAGGTTAGAGAAAGCGTAGGCCTCCAGTGCTCTTAGGAGTGCTGCGAGAGGCCACTCCCTTCAATCCTGATGTATCAGGATTGGAGAGTTCACTTTACTGGTTCGGAGCTTCCAGGAGTGAAAACACCAGAACGAGGAGTACATTGCGTGGCAAGTCTGCAAGGTAAGTGCCTTTTTTAAATTATCTTAATGCCACCCATATGTTGCCCGCCCCACCACCCTAAATATATACCAGTTCGACTGACCACAGGACCAATAAATAAAAGTGATTGAATTTAAATTGTTTGTGTTGAGTATATTGAACGTACAAGTAGCCCATTGCAAAATAGCATAATTACAGGGGCATAGCTGTCAACAGAGCAGCAGCTGCCTGCAGTGGCAGTGTCCTAGGATTGACCTTCACACTGCCCCTCAGTTCTAGCTGACCATAACCTCCCAACTCATGGTAAGAGTCCAATTTATTTTGGTTCGAAAAGGCCCATGGCAGATATATTTGTCATTCCTTCGTTGATATGGACGGGCACAGTGTAGTGCTAGAGGCACTCCTATGGTTTGAAACTATGTGATGACCTTTGACTACCATCATTTTAATTGTTTTTGGTGTTTTACTTTACCCTAGCCTGAATGTACTTCCTGCATATGCCTTTCTTCCTTTGAAGATTTCTTACGTATCTTGCAGTCTTAAAGTGGGAGCTTTCACGGAGTATAACAGCCTTGCCAGGAACAGAACGTGTGGGATGTGCATTTGAAAGCATAAGAAAGAGAGATGTGGAATGTACTTTTTGGTCCTGAACTGCAGTGTTATGAGCAGTGGTGCACAAATGTGCATTGTGTTGTACATTGAGAGATGAAGTATGTGATGCTATAGGCAGTGGTGCACACATGTGCATTGTCTTGTACATTGGGAGATGATTATGAAGTTCCTACTATTGCCTTTGACACGCCCTCATGTCATCTTGAATTCTGACTCTGTCTTGCTTGAGCTTTTTGCGCACACAGGCAGGCCCCCAGAATGCTCAAGTTGTTTGTGTTATTCATGTTCAAGGTTGCTTTGTTTTTGGAGATGAGATTGTTGAATGTACCTTCGGAGACTTTATTAAGCTTTATTAAGATAAAGGCTGGAACATGTGAGAATGCAGAGGGAATGTGGGAACTCCTTTTGCCTTTGGAATGCTTGCATGGAAAGTAGCCAATTCCACTAAGTTTCCTTGGCACAAAGGGAGGGCCTCTCAGACCCTTCTAGTGTGTTTTGAGACGATAAAGCTGGGGTTTGTTGACTTAGAGACCGGAATTGTTTTGGAGTCAGAATGGGGATGGACACATCTACTTCGGTACAGCAGAACCCCGGTTTGCTGAGTCTCTTAACCCTGGCTGTGAATCCCCCAGTCTGGAGTGGGCTAAGATGCAGTGTTTGCAACAGGTGAGGTGATTTGTTCCTGATTGTTGCCATTGTTATGTGTGGCTGTTTGCGTGCATCTTCAGTTTCCAGTGGCTATAACAGTAATTGTGATGCGTGACTGTCAGTGTGCACCTTCAGTTTCCAGTGGCTATAATCATCTGGGGTGTTTTCTTTGAGTATTGACTTTGTGATGTGTGAGTGAGTCTGGGTACACCTCCAAAGTAATCATCTGACGTACTTAGTGTATATATCTTTCTGATTTCTTGCAGGACGTCCAGTCTTATTTGCTGCTTGTGTTTATTATTATCTATGCATTTAACTGCTGCATTTGCCAAGTGTGTTATTATTGCTTGCATATACATATATATATCTATACACATTTGAATGTTGTTCATTTGAAATCTGGGAAAGCCTTTCTGTTAGAGAGCATTGCATAAATAAAACCCCAAGCCTTTTTCTGAAAAGAGAGTCTTTGATGTGTTTAATTTTATAAAGTGAAATCCCTCTCCAGGGGGTGTGGTGTTGTGGCTATTGCTTTGTTGTGCTTGAGCCACCGTGTGGGACAGTGGTAATTTACATTATCTAGAAGTGCAAAGCAAGACACACAGCTGGCCCTGAAAGGGTTTACAGTTATCTACACAAATCAATTAAAATCCAAACAAATAGTATTTTCTGCTGCAAATTAAATTTTATCTTCCAAAGTGGTGCGATATGAGACTGTCTGATCTTGCCGTTGATTCTTAGTATTGGCAGCCCAGCATCTGGCCTGTCTTCAATGTAATAATCCCATTGCTGTTAGCCCAGTGTAAATGTCTTTTGATTATTATATGATCTCATTATATGCTGACAATAGTTTTTATATAATAACGGTGCAGTGGTGTGAAAAAGTGGTTCTGACCATCTGAGCCGCCCGGATTTTTTGCTTTTTGATCACCTGATTTTTGAGCTTTTACTGTGGGGGAGCCTCATAAGCTGAGACTCACCTACGGTAAACCATAGTAAAAATGGACTGCATGTGTTCTCCACTGGTATCCACCTTGTGAGATAAGGCCACTGCGCTGAAGCTAGGGTAAGGGGCACTGGACTGGTTACATGTGGACAAGTGCACACGTGAGCACCCTTGTAAGGGCTGTGCGGGCCAGATTCCTGTCGTGCACAGCCCCAGAGCTAGGTACCAATAGAATAGTATAGCAGGGACTATGCATAGTTGGGTGGTGGCATGGAATTGGCCTTATATTGTGGAGTACACATGTAAGGGACAGTCAATGTGCTTTACTGGTTCACTGTAGGAGCACTCCATTATACTCCTATGCAAAAGGAGACATCACACGGTAGTTTCAGTTCCCTTGATCCTATAAACTCCAGACACGCACAAAAGTACACTGTACGTTGTGTGAAAAGAACCATTCTGCTATGTCCACTTGCATATCTGTACTTCTTATGGGTCATCTAGAAATGTCATATTCCTCTAACTCGGCTCAGAACCAGAGCCCAGGCCTGGTTTGACCCTGCCAGGCTGGATTCATTACCTTCCTCCCCAAGTCTTAGCATCAGAGGCCTAGCCCTTCACAGCAAGTATTCCCCAGGGCACAGGTCTTATATCAATCAGCAGCTGTCACCCGGTGCCAGGCACCAGACCTGCTCCAGGCCCGGGCCATGATGTAAGCAAGTGTGGGAAGTGGGGTTTTCAGAGAGCATATGGAATGGGAGCCTCAGACCACGTCATCTTGAATATCCTAGAGGCCTGTGCAGGAAGGAGGGATCAGGGGCAGAGAGGTGATATGGCACTGCAGGATATGGCAGAGGTGCATTCCTGCCAGCACCCTCCGCTCTTCCTTAAAAGGTTTTGCACAGGAAGAGGAGCTCTCTTTGGGATGTGCTATTGATTAATAAGAGGTGCTGGAGGCTGGTGCCATGGGCAGTTGGAAGGAGGAACCCCCTGACTGTACCCAGAACTCTGGACTGTACCTCTGAGGGAGTCCAGGACCAGTGAGGGAAGTCCTGGATTTCTGCACAAAGAGAGACCAACTAAAAGGCTGGCTCAGGGAGCCAGTGAAACCTGCTCCCTTCTGAGTACATCTCTGGGAGGCCAGGAGGTAGAAGGAGACTGATCCTAGTGGCTAGGACTGGCCACCAGGAGTGAAAAGAGGCCAATATTGTCAAAATCAGCCCAATGGGGGCTGAGATAGTCTCCCCAGAAGGTAGGCGACCTTGGACCTCTACTGGACTGACAGTAAAGCACGTGGGGCTCCGCCACCTGTCTCTGATGTGCCTCCGGGATGAGCAAGGTCCTGGGGGCTACCCCAGAGGAATACCGAGCCGGGGAGCACTGTTGAGCTCCCCTTGAAGTTGCCCCTGGGAGGACAAAGTCAGGGAGCACTGTCGCACTCCCCATGAAGTTTCTTGGGGGCCCAGGATCCCATCTTTGAACCCCAGAGGGGAACAGAGAAGTTGGGGAGTTCTGTTGCACTCCCCGTGACGATGCCTGGGGGCTCCAGGATCCCAACCCTTGGCCCCAGAAAGACAGAGAAGTCGTGGAGCGCTGTCGTGGTTACCGTGAAGATTCGGGGGGGGGGGGGTCCAGGATGCCTACCCTGGGCCCGAGAGAGGTGGCGGACATTGGCGAGCCAGAGGAGGAGGGGCGGACTCCTGTGGCAGCACGCAAGTGTGCTGGCCTCCCGGGGAGCCGGTAAGAGCAGCCGGTGAGTGGACTCCCCGAGCTGCTATCCAATGACTTACCTGCAAAACGAGGTGCCTGGGTGGGACCGGGCTCCCTTCCCCAGCCAGGCCGTGAAGCAGCTGTAAGCCGCCACTGCCCGTCTGACTGCATGAGCGGGCAGGCCAGAGGAGGAGGGCCTGGCTTATTCTGCAGCATGTGAGTGTCCTGGTACCTGCATGCAAGTTGTCCAGTTGGGACCGAGACCCCTTCTCCCGCCTGCAAGAGTGGAACGTGGCACGAAACCACCAGCCGGGCCGGCGCAGCTCTCCCTGGAGCACCGGGGGAGCCGCTGTTCAAATATGCACGCTCCAGGTGGAGCTCCCCATAATGCCCTTTGGGCCATGCCCCTTCTCAGCAGAGAACCTGCTCGTGGATGGTGTGTTGTGGCCCCTCGAGGAAGAGGTCACCACCAAAGTGAAGTAACGGAGCGGGTGGAGCTGCCAGAGCAGCGCAGGCTCCCGCCAATCAGAATGAGAAAGTCCCCACCATAGGTCACTGGGGACCCAGTAGAGATAACCTCTCAAGGGTTTCGTGGAATTGTTAAGTTTCTCTGAAGCTGGAACGTTGGTTTTGCCGCATGGAGGATCTTTGTTTTTGAGGGACAATGATTATGGTTGTTGCTGGTGGGGTAGAGTTACTCCCTGGAGAGCTTTGTGTGGAGAGACACTTTCTAGGAATGGAAGGTGGTAAATGCGCAGAGGTGCATTTGCATAAATGTAATCCTTTGGAACTAGATTTCACATGCAATATGTGATGTTAAACGTGAATATGGAGTATATATTGCTAGCATCCTTGACAGGGTGCTTGATTATAATTGCGTAGTCATGTAATTATTAATGTGAAGCCTTTTAGGGGCTGAGCTCGACTTGCATTAATCATTCAAGTAGTATTGAAGAAAAGCACAGACTAGACAATCATTTATTGAGTGTTATTTCTGCGTTTCTGTTAATGGTGATTACTAGCCCACACCACCTTCCTTTGAGTGAGTCTTGGACTGCTCTGCAACACTACCCTCTGAGAGTCTAGCACAACAGTCGGGTGGTTGGTTCCCAGTGAAGGACAAATGTAGGCCACACAACTAATGCCTCGTTTTCCAGCTTTAATGGATTTAATCATTTTCAGGGGACACAGGATGACTAACTCAGATATCGTGCAGGGGCTCACGTTCTATAACAAAGGTCACAAGTTAATTCTTATACATTTTTATAACGCAATGCCGTCGGTTCAGGGAACTGTAAGCTTGCAAGAACTAGACAGTATGCTCACTATCACACAAGAGAGAGAGGGGATGGCTCCCCATCTGGTTTTAGCTGGCGACTTCAATTGCCACCTATGCCCAAATTTGAGAGTTAAGTGTGGGAATTGGTCTACATGCACATTGGAAGAGGGCCCGCATATGGAACACACTAAGGAGGGAAAGGCACTTAGTAAACTATTAAATGCGCGTGCCCTCATACACACCATAGATCTGGTTGATGTTGGCAAGGATAAAACGATCCACCCCACATTTAAAGGCAGAGGATGGACGGGAGGAGCCTAGCGCGCAACCAAGATGGCCGCGTAGGTGCGAGGCTCCCGAGGACCACCACGACCTCCTGAATTAATCCTGCCTAGATCCTGTCCTTGTTGAGGGGACTGCATCGGTGAACCCGAGCTGAGGCGCCATCCGTTTTTCGTTTTCGAATCGGACCCCGGACACCGGTGGGAGCACCGATTGAAGGTTGCGGCCTTCTCCGCGCTGGCCCCCCGGATTGGAGTAGTGGGGCGATCCGGGGACAAAGCGAACAACAGCGGCGGGCAGGGCTGGGCGACTCGCGTACCCCGTGCTTTCACTTTCGCTTTTGCGCTCTCCTTGCCCTCAAGCGAGGTAGGGTTGCGGAGCGGGGTGCGGTGGTGTGGCCTTGTCCAGGTGCCCGGCTGACCCGCCGGCCGTGAGTCGTCCTGCGGCCCAGTGGTCGCCCTCCCCCCCCCGGAACCCGTGAACTGGTTTATCGGCCCTTTCGAGGAGATTGGCACGACGGTGGGAGAGCAGGCATGTCCACCAAACAAGATGGCGACCGGGCGAAGGTGAAGACGACCCGCCGCGGCCCGACGCCTCAATCCAACAGTATGGACCGCTACACCCTCCAGAAGGGATCTCCGGAGACATCGCGCACATCCCCGGCGGGCCCGACGGAGGCATCTGCTCAACCGGTGGATCTGACCCTCCGGGACGTCATGGGCGCCATCGCAGAGATGAAGGCCTCGGTGGACCAGCGCTTCGACACCCTAGCGCAAAAGATAGACTCGGTCCTGGTGGATGTTAGCCTTGTGAGGGCTGACTTGTCCAAAACCAACGACCGGGTCGATTCCCTGGCCCACACCACAACGAGCCTCACGACGGACGTGGTGGCCCTCCAAAAGGAGGTGCGCCGGCTTGGCCAGGCGAGCGCCCTGATGGACCGGCGACTGGAGGATTCCGAGGGTCGGGCCCGGAGGAATAACGTTCGCATTGTGGGGGTGCCGGAGGGACGAGAGGCGGAGGCGGCAGATCTTTTTGTGGAAGAATTGATCCTTACCCATCTCCAGCCCCGGGGGCTGAGTAAGCTTTTTGCGGTGGAACGTGCTCACCGGGTCCCTGGGGGCAGACCTAAGGCTGGTGCCCCGCCGCGGCCTCTTATTGCCCGGATTTTTAATTTTCGGGACAGAGACGCTATCCTGCAGACCTCCAGGCAACAGGGACCGGTCAAGCTTGATAACATGGATGTGCATTTCTACCCAGACTTTACTCCGGCGGTCCAAAAACAGAGATTGAGTTTTCTCGGAGTTAAACGTCGCCTACGGGACCTGAACCTTAAGTACTCAATGCTTTTTCCAGCTAAGCTAAGGGTGGAGGTGGATGGGCGCACGCACTTTTTTGACCGACCCGAGGCCGCTGGGGACTGGTTAGACACTCTGCCTGGAGATCGGGGCCGAGGGGGTGGGGGGGGTGCGGTTGGCGGGGAGGGCCCGCCGGATCAGAACTGAGGGGTTACGAATAGGCCTGGCTCTGGACAACATTCCTTTACCATTTACGGATCGTTTATGTTCCCCTCCTATGGAGGTCGTGTGGGGTCTGCTGGGGGCTTCCCTCCTCCTCTGGGGGACTAGTTAGTTTTTCATCTATGGGGCGACAGGCACACTGCACTTTGGGGGGGCTGTCTGGGCTCATGCAGGGGTGCAGGGAGGGGGGAGTTCTGTTGGGATGGGTGGGTGGGGGGGATGTGTTGTTTGTTTGCACCGCAAGGCAAGCCCTTTACTGTATTGTTGCTCTCGAGATGCTCTGTGGGGGACGACTGATTGCTTCTACGTATGATGGGGGGTAGGGATTTGACTGTGTTGTCTTGGAATGTTAACGGCCTGGGGGACAGGATTAAGCGTGGTGTGGTCCTGCAGTACCTGAAACGTATTTCACCAGATGTTATCTTCCTGCAGGAGACACACCTTATAGGTAACTCCTTTCATGCCATGAATCGGCGAGGCTATCGATTGGTGGCCCACTCGGGCTTCACCTCGGGCTCGCGGGGGGTGGGTATCATGATTAAGAACTCGCTCCCGTTGGAGATTGATGAGGTGCGCCATGATGAGAGGGGCCGCTACACTGCTCTGGTGGGTAGAATGGAGGGTAGAGTGTTTGTTTTTATATCAGTGTACGTCCCGCCTGGGTTACAATCTACTACATTTGCGGACTTGGGGCGCCTCCTCCTGGACCTCCCGGGTGGCCTGCTGGTGGTTGGGGGGGACTTTAATGCGGTAGTTTCTGGGTCCATGGATCGCCATCCCCCTAGGGACCTCCCCCGGGCACAGGCTTGGCTGTCCGGCCTTTTAGATACACTGGGCCTGGTGGATTGCTGGCGACTAAAGCATCCCGCACAGCGGCAATACACCTTCCACTCGGGTGCCCATGGTAGCCTCTCGCGGCTTGATTACATCCTTGTCCCGGCGGCCTATGCTGGGAGGGTGGGAGAGGTGTGCCATCTGGCGCGGGGCATTTCAGATCACTCCCCATTGCTGTTCCATTTCGATGTCTTCCCTAGGGGGGAGGGCAGGGTGGCTCCAATCAATGCTTGGTACTTGCGTGACCCCACTATTCGTGCCGACTTGATCAAATCCTTACAGCGATACTTTGATGAGAATGTGGGGTCTGTCCCTTCGGCCATCTCCCTGTGGGAGGCTTTTAATGTAGTTCTCAGAGGGGAGGCCCTCTCCTTTATCTCCCATGCCCGGAGGCGCGAGCGGGAGGAGGTAACCCGGGTGGAGGCCGAAATTGTGGAGCTGGAGGGGGACCTGGGGAGCGGGGTCACAGATGCCAAGTTGCATGTTCTGCACCTCAAGCAGGCGGCCTATAGGGCCCTCGTCACGGAGGCGGCCAGGGGCCTCAGTAGAGAGCAACAGGGGCGACTGTATGATGTGGGTGATAAGGCTGGTAAATTGATTGCGTGGTTGGACAAGAGGGAGAGAGCGAGTCGTGTGGTTCCTTTGATTGAGGGGATGGATGGTGTGCCTGTCACCGAGCCGGAAGCCATTGTCTCCTGCTTCGCGGATTACTTCCGCGAGGTGTACTCCCCGGTCTCTCCCTGCTCGGAGGAAGATTCCCATGCCCTGCTTCGGGATATCGCGCTGCCCCCCTTACGGTGGAGGACAGGGACTTGCTGGACGCTCCTCCCACCTCGGACGAAATTGCCCTGGCTATCCGCTCGGTCGCATCCGGCAAGGCCATGGGCCCCAATGGTATCCCCATCGAGCTTTACAAGCTACGACCGGATGTACTGGCGCCCCACCTGCGCGCGATGTTCCTGGCGGCCCACTCGCAGGGTTCCCTCCCGCCGGACCAGCGTCTGGCCACAATCGTGGTGATCCACAAGGAGGGGAGACCCCGTGAGCGGGTTACATCCTATAGGCCTATCTCGCTCTTGAACGCGGAGCCCAAAATCCTCGCCAAGGTATTGGCCAACCGGCTGGTTGGTGTGGTGGGCGATTTGGTCCACCAAGACCAATCTGGCTTTATACCCCATCGCAACACGGCTCTTAATCTGCGACGCTTGCACGGGGTGCTCGCGCGTGTCCCGTTTGTGCGGGAGCCGGCCATCTTGGCGTCCTTAGACGCCACCATGGCGTTTGACACGCTTGAATGGCCATACATCTGGGCGATGCTGGCGAAATTTGGATTTGGACCGGGATTCATTAGCTGGGTCAAATTGTTGTATTCGGGCCCATTGGCGCAGGTGGTGGTGAATGGGCGAGTCTCGGCCCCCTTCGCGCTGGGGCGGGGCACGCGTCAGGGTTGCCCCTTGTCGCCGCTCCTGTTTGCATTGGCCTTGGAGCCCTTGGCGGAGTGGCTGCGGTGGCACCCCTCTATCCGTGGCCTCCGCTGGACCCCCGAGCATGAGGACCGCGTGTCCCTCTACGCCGATGATATCCTTTTGTATCTCGCCTCCCCGCGTAACTCGCTGATTGTCCTGGTTGATGTTTTGCGCTCCTTCGGTCGTAACTCAGGCCTTGTCATCAACTGGGAGAAATCCTGCGTGTATGTGCTTTCCGGGGGGGCTCCGGCCCTACCACGGGACTGCCCGATCCAGATTGCTTCCCAGGGGTTCCGGTACCTGGGTATATATATTACTCTAGACCCGGAGGCCCGCTACGAGCGGAACTTGCTACCCCCCCTCCAGCGCTTGCGGGAGGACGTTGCGCGTTGGCGGCGTCTTCCGCTTTCGCCGCTGGGCCGAGCGGCCTTGTTTAAGATGATGTCCTTGCCGCGCTTTCTGTATGCGCTTCAGAACACTATGGACCTGGTTCCGGCGCGCTACTTTCGTGAGGTGGAGAGCCTGCAGCGGCGCCTGTTCTGGGACGGGAGGCCGCGTATTGCTCTGGCTAAATTGACGCTCCCGTGGTACGATGGGGGAGTCGCCCTCCCGGACATTAAACGGTATTACTGGGCCTCCCAGCTAGCTGCGATTAATCACGGCCTTTACGGGCCCGCCCTGAACCCGGCATTTGAAATGGACAAGATGCTCCTGCCCGGTGGCGACTACAATCGAGCGCTCTACTCTGGCGCGCCCGACTCCCGTCTGACGGGACCGACGCGTGTCATGGTGCGTGTCTGGCACGCGGCTAATGCAGCTATGGGGTGGAAGGACCGTTTGACCCGGGCGACGCCGCTATATGCGTCTGAGAGGTTGGGCTCCCTGTGGACATCGAAGGGCTTCGAGAAGTGGGACACGATCGGAATCAGTACAGTGGGAGACCTCTGGACGAGGGGTGGATTCAAAACTTTTGAGACGCTGCAGACGGAATTTCAGCTGCAAGGCAGTGAGTACTTTCGGTACTTACAAGTCCGCCACGCGCTGGGCTCCGTCTTCACTGATGTCGCATCCATTCCGGAGTCTTCCCCCCTGGAGGACAGAGTGCTGGATGGCCATGTCCCAGACAGCACGATCTCCCTTATATATAAAAAACTGATCAACGATAGATCGTGCCTGCTGACCAGTCTCCGCGAGGCCTGGGTGGCCGACGGGCTGGAACTGGACGACGAGGACTGGATTTCCGCGGTGGCCTCTCCGAAGGAGGTGGCCATCCCGGCTCGCCTTCGTTTCGTCCAGCTTAAGATCCTCCACCGGGTTTACGTGACGGGGCCAAGGCTTCTACGTATGGGCTTTGTTGGTGACGGATTGTGTAAGCGTGGCTGTGGTGCCTTGGCAACTTTCATGCATATTCTGTGGGAATGCCCACAGGTGGAGCGATTCTGGCGTGGTGTGCATGAGGTCCTGCGTGTGGTGACGCGTGTTGCGCTGTTGCCTGAAGCGAGGAGATGCTTGCTGAATGTGTGGGAACCAAATGACTATTCGGTCCCGCAGACCCGGTGGGTGACTCTGGGATATATGATAGCTAAGCGTGACATTGCTCAATTGTGGGGATCCCAGAGGCCCCCAGCGGTGTTGGCCTGGAAAGAACATATGGATTGGTGTATGTTTCGTGAAAAGGTAGTGTATGTGGCGAGGGGTAAGCCTGGGGCGTGGGTGAAAATCTGGGGCCCCTGGAACGCCTATCGCGGGGGTATTTGTGAGCCGCCACTGCTGCCGGCCGCCTCACCAGCTCCGTCCCCCTAGCCGACCCCCTCCCTCAGCCACGGGCATGTGGTTCCCCAGTCCCTGATCTATTCCCATTCCCCTCTTCAGAGTTTAGCTGCTGGCTGGGATCCCCCACTTAAGGAGCACGTGCCGTCACTTTGGATGGCGGGTTGCCTTGCGGGTGTGGTTTTTTGTGTTGTTTTGTTTTGAAGAAAGGAAACCGTATTGTGGGCTTGGAGTTATGTGGCCTGCGCTATTGATGTCTCCTGATTTACCGATCTGCACCGCCAAAAGACTCTTACTGTATGTATGTCATATGCTTCTGCCACTCTAGCGGCCGGCCGGATGGTTGTAGGCCCATACTTGTAACCTTTTTAAAATGTAATAAACGGTTTCAAAAAAAAAAAAAAAAAAAAAAGGCAGAGGATGGGCTTCATTCATTGATTTTATCTTTGTCTCCACGGCACTAATAAACTGGGTGTCAGATTTTAGAATCTGCTTGAGTATTTTTAGCAACCATAACCCCCTTGTCCTGTCTCTTGCGGAGTTAAATCTCTGTAAGAAGTCATCTAATGGGGGGGTGGCGGCAGTAAGTGCCACAGATCAAGGTAGGAGGTTGAGATGGTCACAGGCTAACGGGGAAGTCTTTTATAGAGCACTATTGAAAGACGGTGAACAAGCCATCTCAAGTTGCTTAGACCCGGATGTGGAGGGGGTTGAACTAGTTAGGGCCTTCGAGGGTGTTGCCCAATTAATCGACGGTCTGCGCAGATCTACATCACACAGAGCTAGATCGGAAGAACCAAGGTGGTTTGATCAACAATTCTCCCGTGCCTCAAGAGAGCTGAAAGCTGCTCTTAAATCTTCCCCAAGAGACAAGGGTAGGGTGACCCTTTGTAGGGCAAACTATAAGTTAACCGTTAAAGGCCGTAAAATAAAATTACAACACCAAGCCTGGGAGGATCTGAGGGAGGCGATGGAGTTAAAAAACTCAACTGCCTTTTGGAAAGTCATAAACAATCCCTGTTTCCAAGAGGCAAATAAACCTAGGATAGCTAACAACATTCTGCCAGGGCAATGGCGAGAGCATTTTTTTTGGCTTTACAACCACTGCATAGATAAGACTAAAGCGGAAGGTAACAAGGGGGAACGGACCATCACCGAGATAAGATTTTCCTTGGGTGAGATCAAGGCAGGGATTGAAGGTCTGACTCGAAATAAGGCCCCAGGTCCCGATGGGATTCCACCTGATCGCTTTCTGAGTAAGGTAGATTTATGGGCGCCCATCCTGACAAGAGTCATTAATGCAGCAGTTGATACTGTAATGCCACCATCTTGGTCCACAGCTACGATAGATCCCATTTAAAAAAAAGGAAATAAAGACAGCCCACTCTGTTACAGGCCAATCTCCCTAATAGATGTGTCAGCAAAGGTTTTAGGGAGGGCTATCCTCAGCCGTTTAATGGATTGGGCTGAGGCTCAGCACATTATAACTGACGCCCAATATGGCTTTAGGCCTGGGAAGTCAACAACTGACCAATGTCTTAATTTATATTTTCTTTCAGCCAAGTACACCATCGCCAGTAAAGGTACCGTGCACCTGGCATTTATGGACTTGACGGCGGCCTTTGACCGTGCCAACCGAGGGAAATTATGGGCAATCATGGGTGACCTTGGTGTGGATCCGGGACTTATTAATATTTAAAAATGTTTGCATTGGAACACCGCCGCCAAGGTCAGATATAACCAGGAGGGAAATACTACAGAACACTTTGTATGCTCTAGTGGGGTCAGATAAGGCTGCATTCTGGTCCCTTTTGTTTACGCTGTACATAAACAGACTTGATCAGGCACTCAGCACTTTAAAAGTTGACACACCCAGGATTGGCTCTAGTGGAATCCCCGTCCTGCTTTACGCGGACGATGCGGTCCTCCTAGCCCGCACATCTTAAGGGCTACAGATTCTGATAGATGGCTTCAATTCAATTCAAATAGACTTTATTCGGATTTCAACAAACCATCCATAAAAGCACAAAACAAAAGATGGCTTTGTTTTCCCAACCTGTCAAAATCATATGTTATGTAAGTGGGCAAAAAACCAACTAAAATGTACAATTATACTATTGGTGAACATCGACTGGGCAAAGTACATTCTTTCTCGTATCTGGGGATTTTATTTGATGGCCGTTTAAATTTTAAATATTTATTAGAGGAGAAATGTCGTATTTTAACTAGCTGCTCTGGGTCGATCATGAATTTCGCACAAAGGTTAGGTCATTGGTCACCTGAGCAAATTTTGAGATTATATACCTCAATGTGCTGTGCCAAAGTCTTGTATGGAAGCGAGGTATGGGGTTTTATTGATGCGAAGCAACTTCAAATAGAGGAAAACAAGTATTTTCGATGTTTGCTCAAAGTGCCACAGAGCACGCCATCCTATATCGTCTATGAATAACTTGGCGCTCACTATATCAGGGACAGGCTGGGAGTTAAACCCCTAATCTGCTAGGTCAAAATGTGGGAAAACACAGAAGCATCATTCAGTAGGCAGGTCATAGCAGACTTCCTGGCTCGTGATCAGGGGCTTAATAGCCCATGGCTAAAGTACGTTAAGGACTCCCTTGAAGGAATAGGATGTGCAGACCTCTTCACTAACCCCTCTAAAATATCCATGCAGGATAAGATCCTGGTTAAGGACAGGTTCTTTAAGCACGTCACAACACTCGGGGAAGACAGGGAGTTGACTAAGCCGTCAGTAAGAGAACATCTTTTAACTAAAACATCCATGGGCATTGAATCTTATCTGTCTTATTTTCATAATGCCCATGATACATTTTTAATGACATGGTTCAGGTTAAATCTTTTGCACCACGTACTAGCTGACCCGGCAGGATATACACCATCCACAGAGATGAAGGGACCATGTGGCTGCGACCAACAGTCTCCACAGGATACCCTTCACTTTGTTTTATTATGTTCCTTTTATTCAAAGCCAAGGAGCCTTTTTTAAAGAGAATTTTAAAGAAAGCCAGATTTAAACATGCAAGAATGGCCTTGTTATTTTTAAAATAGTCCTCAGACGCTTTGACTCTGTTTTCTACTGTACATTTTTTAAGGGTAGCGGTCAGGCTTAGAGCAACAAGGGGAAATTAGGAGAATATAGACTGACTGGGAAGTCACCCTGTGTTCACGGACATATAAAGGAATTGGCTGAAGGGCGGGGCACCCATTCTCTGATGTATCAAACGTGTATTATGGAGAATTTTAGACTGTTAAACTGGTTTTTAATTCTGATGTATTTTATCTGTACTTTTATGGTATTTTTTTTATACCGAATAAAGTTATGTGAATGAATGAATGGCTAACACAGTATATTTTGGTAATACCCTATCTGATCACAACCTAATATTGCTGTCTTTGCACTGAAGTAAGAAACGTACTTTCATTCTATCATGGTGCCGACAAGCATCTGAGTTCCAGGATTTAATACTTCAGGGGACAATGAGTGACATCATAAGTGATTTATTTTGGGAAAACAAGGGTCTTACCATACCCATGGGCACTGAGTGGGATGCATTTAAGATGGAGGTGAGGTGGACCTGCATTAGGACAGTATGCAATGCCAGGGGAGTAGTACTGAAAACCCAGACTCTCTTTCGCAAAACTACCCAAGTGAATGGCCAAGTTTAGGCGGCTCTGGTGGAGCTCTTACAATGCCTGGACTACTGCTCATACATGGCTAAACAACACATGCAGGTTTTTATAAATAGATGAATGTCTCTAAAATTTATATACTAAATGAATGTTTACTCACCGTGTACTAGACTAAGAATTTGAAAGGCATGACAGGTCATGATCATAGTTTATGTGTATGATTATCCTGCATAAAGTAACACATGGAGAGCGACGAAGTAGCGAAATTACTCCTGTAGCTGATTCTTGTGGCACCTCAAGCATGGAATTGGTGTTGACGGAACACTGATTTGCTTGTAATCAGAAATTAATATCTTACTCTGTATGCAGATCAGTTCATGGGTACTACTCATTAATGATAATCGTAAATTCTCAGCCCATTTCAGTTCCACCAGTAATCAGAGAGCTTATCCTTGAAGCTTAGTGTATACATTTCCTTTGAGCTGGCGCAGATCCTGCGTCAAAGGTATTTTTCTTATATTTTAATCGTCTTTTCGTTGTAGCTGTTTTTCAATGTATGCATAAGATTTTCTAATTTTAGATTATTCATTTTATATCCAGAACCTTTTTAGAATTGTAGAATAACTTTTTGTTAATATTGCACTGTCTTTTCCTGGAATTTGACTGAATACTACTAAATCAGTTTTTGCTTATAATTGTAACTTGTACTGCAAGCCATTTAAATGTACTTCTTACAATTTTGTATCATTTCTTATCATTGTTGCTAAGTATATCGCATATAGGCTGTCCCTCATTATATTGAAAATTATTTGACAGTCGCGTTGTGTTTTTTCTAATGAAGCTGAGGGTTTTTCATGTACTGTTTGTATCCTTTTATTAAATTATTTGGGGCAGGCTATTTGATGGAAAACAGCCCTTAGGAACTACCATCTAACCTTGTTAAATGGCTTTTCTTATTTTTTTAAATACATTTTAATGTATTTTTAGATCATATACATTAAATTCAACTGCAAACACATAAACTACGCTGCAATACTGTTTACCCGCCACCCCCCAACAGTGAATAGTAAGATCAGATGGCCATGCAGGAACTAACCCCTTGGGATTTGGGTATCCGAATAGACTATCCTGTCCCCTGTCCCCCCAGATCTTGCCGCTGGACTTATAGACAAATTTCTCCTCTATAGCAGTATAGTCCATTCCTTGAGTCCATTCAACAGTAGGTGAATCAGATGAGAGCAGTCAAATTGCTTTTCAGCGTTTACCGTTATTGCAGAAACTTTTTTTGCTGTTGCACTGTCCTGCTGTAGTTGGGTCTATCACACAGTTATATAAGCACAGGGATAGTATAAATCTGTGTTATTCCTTATCTATTAACTCTTGTAAGGTTGGTATGTGAGTAAATATTTTTAATCCAAATTTAAGAAGGATAAGGGCTAGTAGGAATTTCATTTTCTTGTGTCTTTTCTGGGTATTATAAAACAGTTATGCTTTTGTGATTCTAAGAGTGAGGTATTTCTGATTTGTCTTTTTAAAAAAAAAAAATAATAATAAATTGGGGGGCTTTTGCGATAAAACCCAATAACTGGTACAGCATTTACCAACAATGCACATTTCTTGGTACCTGATCTACACTGTATTAGTGCATTCTAACACAGCTTCAGGGCCTTGTGCCAACAGTCTATAGGGATAGCCATAATTGGGGGCACCCCTGTAGGAGCTCTGACACCTTTATAACCATGGGCATAATCCAGGACGATTGCCACGTCTATGTGGATAACTGGGTTTTTCCTTTCCCAAAATATCCAAATATTGATTGGAAGCATTTGGGCTGTCCAGTTATGGAGTTGACTATCTATTACCCCCCGGCCCGAGTCAAGCGGCGCTTGAAAGCATTTTTTGTGGGCTATCCTTGGAGAGGAAGTCTCCCCAGACATATTCATTGATCTCGGATTGGAGTTTGCCAAACCATTTAGACGGTATCTCATGTGGGTAGTTCTGGAGTGTTTAAAGCAGTTGGGGAAGCGCAGTCATTTTGAGTAGGACAATACGATCTGTGAGATTGAGTTGGAGTGATGGCCAGCATGCCACGTGACAGCTACATTTGCATTCAAGGGGAGCTATGTTGAGCTCCCAGCACATCTCAGGGTCATTCAACACCCACACCCTAAGTGAGTAAATGGGGCCTGCATACTCTGGCTATTGGGATGTGTTTATTGTATTCCAGGTTTGGGTGCCACCATGGGAATCAGTAGCAATTTGCACAAGTTCACCCAGTGGAGGCCTGCTGCAGCTCCATATACCTGTAACAAATGGATTAAACCAGGGGACTGAGGCTTCCGGTTTCTGCACAAACATTGGGATGCCATCTGTTTATAGAGAAATACAGTCTTTTGAGCCATCGCTCATCGCAGGCCCCATATTTGGGCTTTTGCCTGACCCATTTTGCCAATGGCTGTTCCACTAGAGCAAAGAGATAGAGAGACTAAGGGCAACCTTGTCTGGTACCCCTATGGATTAGGAATTTATGGGACAGTGCACCATTGACTCTCACTCTTGCCCACGGGTCACAAGAAAGTCATTGGGCACACTTTCAAAAGTAGGCACCAAATGTTCATGCGCTCTAGGACTGTGTAAAGGATGGGCCATTTACCTGAGTCGAAAGCCTTCTCGAAGTTCAGCTGGGCTATAAGTGTCTGCTCAGGTAGCTCATAGGCCTGTGCTAGTACAATGTGGAGCCTTCGGATGCTGTGTCTCGTTCCCCTAGCCGTCATAAAGCCATGCTGGGTTTTGTTGATGAGGGAAGATGTAACCTTCCCTAGCCTTAAAGCAGGTGCCTTTGCTACTATTTTGGCCTCAGCGTCAATCAAAGAGATCGACCTCTAGGAATTTTAGTCGGTCAGATGTTTATTTGGCTTGGGAGCCCCACCACCATGGTGTTACATAAGTCTGGGGGGAGAGTTCCAACCAAGAGAGCCTAAATAAACATCTCAGTAGAGGCAAACTGCTGGTATAATTCCAACGGGTAGCCGTTAGGGCCTGGTGCCTTTCCCATGTTCATTCTCTGTATGTCTGAGCGGAGTTCCTGTGCTGTCAGTGGCATACCTAAGTCAGTCTTGCTCTCACTCAAGAGCTGGGGGTCAACAGATCCCATATAGTGTGGTGCTGGGACTTTATTGACGAGGTGGGTGTGATTGGCATTAAGCTTCATAGTAAGCTGTGAAGGCCTCTGCTACTCCCTGTGCTTCATGGATCCTATCCCCATTGACCGCTTGTAGGCCTGGCTCTAGGCTTGAATCAGCCTCCTTGGCAGCTAGTCTATAGATGAGCTTCCCTGAGTAGTCCCCAAATTCGTATATGCAATGTTGCATCGCCGTCAGTACAGCTCATGTGATATCCGTTAGATTCTGTTTTAATGCAAGTCAGACACCTTCTAGTTGCCACAGCAATTCATCCTGCAGGGAGAAGATATGTTGGGCTTCTAGGTCTTGGAGCTGTTGCTATAGGGACTGACATTCTCTCTCCCTTTGCCGCCATCTACCCGAAATGTAAGAGAATATGTGTCCTTGTATTACTGCCTTTATAGCTTCCTATTTCTGTTTTCTCTATATTAAAAAGGAGCAAGTGATCTGGAATTGCAATTCGAGAAAGTGGAACTGGCAGTGCTTCTCTATGGAGCATTTGAAAGGTACCTTGTACATTGAATGTAGCACAGTGGCTGCTTATTGGATACATGGCATCATAACAACCCATCCCAGAGTAAAGAAGGCACCAACCTCTTCTGCTTAGAAAGTTGAGAACCTTAGGTTAGGAGCTGTTCCAGTGAAGCAGAGATTAGACAACAACAAGCTGGATGTTTCTCTGTAAGTGCCTTGGTGGACCAAAAACCAGGTGGCCATTAACTCAGGCCTGAATGGCATGGATGTGATAGTAGAAAAAAAGATGAGCAGAAGCTGAGGCGGGCCCCAATACGAGGAAATTGTTGGTTTCCCATGGACTTCCACCTAAGGAGGAACTGATGTTGGTTGATCCACAATGCTCTATGGTTTTATTGCCATTTGCTCCCAGATTCATCATGAGAGCACTGTCTCCAAAATGTTAGCGAGCCTTGAAGTGCGGTGGACTCTGAACCAGTGCAAGTGATGTCCTGTATTGCTTAGAGAAATTATTGTCGCCATTAGGCTTAAACACAGGAGAGAAAAGCAAGACTCTTGTACCCCTAACCCCACCACTAGGAAGACAAACACTGTGAAAATAGCAAATAGGCAAATATTGCTGAACTAGTCTTTTCTCATGGTGAGTCACTACTAATGTGATCAAGGAGCTGTGGTCCAATTCCATAACACCGATACGAAAGTGACTTCTAACGAGGGCAAGCTTACGGCCACAAGAGCAAATTTGACTGTGAATGAGAAGCAGATGTAGGAGGCTGTCTCAGCAGCTGGTAGAGGCCACACAAAGTGATGAGCCCTGTGTAAGGATCAGGAGTTTTCCCCATATGTTTAAGGCAGATTGGAGACCATAGCAAGGGCATTCATCCTGAGGATTCTATAATTACAGGCCATTGTGGAAGAAGAAGATTGAAGAAGATACCCAAGGAATTTCTGGACTGTGAGGTGCTGGATGTTTATCAGACAGAGACAATGTTGTCAAGGTGAGTAGCCTTTCTACATGAGGTTCATATGGGCAGTTGACAGGTTTGGATTGGCCTATTGGGAAATCAGCCAGTGCCCGACGGGCTGGACTGACATCCCCAGTGTGCTTGCCTTTTGTCAGGCTGTTTGTGGGCCTGTTTTGTGGTCTTCTAGGCCAGTTTTAATTTATCTCCCTAATAAAACAAACCTTGCCTGCAAAAAGCTCAAATCCATGCATTCTTTCATTCCTTGAAAAACACTTATAAGCATCTGTTTATATTTTCAAAACTGCCCCAATTTCAAACATAGGCCACCTTTTTAGCTTTCTAATTTCCTGATTGGGGGTGGCACTTTTATTTTGGTGCTTGGGTGTATTTTGTGAGCCAGTCCAACCTAGTGAGTTGATTATAGATGTAACACTTGTGCTTGAGTGAATGAATGATGTAAAGAGGTCTTGGTTTTGACAATAGCTAGTAGGTAGAAAAGAATGGTGTTCCAGAGATATAAAATAATGATCTTGTGCACCTAAGTCTGTGAGACAGAAGATCAGGACTGCAAGTGTTTTGTGGCAATTTATTTAAGGCTGCTACAAAGCACAGGTTAGGCAACCTCCCAAACTGAGGGTATCTTACAGAGGGATACTGCATGTATACTGGTCTGTTGTCAGCCCTTAGTATCTTGAAACCATATCAAAGAAAGATGAGAGAAGTTTTAAGGCATTGACAAAGTGTTCTCTGACTCAGGACCCTACCTTTCATGGGGCCCCCCTCTTTCGGCTTTCGTGGTGGTCCTAGACTGCATAGGCTTTTAAATAACCAGTTTGTTTACTTACTTTTTGTTTTTCTTAGCCAGCCCAGGCTGCCTACCCATGCCAGCTCGTACCTGAGAGATAGTGAGGGTTAAACAAAAATGACTATTATATTCTCATTCTCAGATATTTTTTATTGACTTTTAAAGAAAAACAGGAACATAGATGTACAAACAGAAAATTAGCATGAGTTGAAATATAGTTACAAATGTGATTGTAAGTGATAATAAATAAATAAATAAATGGAAAACAAAAAGGCAAAGGAATTGCAGAGAGGCAACGTATTCAAGTGGCATTTGGACTTGTGATCACGTTACTCGCGCACTGTTTCTATTTTTGGCATTATTATGTAGGTCGACCGTAAGGTCGCATGCTAAACATATAATTGAAGACATAAAAATTTGTATAGGATGTGTTGCAGGGATATCATGTTAGAGCGACCATTATTGTGATATAGCAAACTTAGGCACATATCCTATGTACAGAATTAATGTTAGAGCATCAATAAACAAGTAATTCTCACCAATCCTCACATCGCGTCTGCATTTTATCATGTTAGTGACATAGTGAGGCTAGAGTGATATTTGTCATGTGGAAAACAGTACCCATGTGGGGAGTGGGCAGGAGGGTTCACGAACGAGATAACAATCCATAGGGAGAATGTCTTATTTCCGGTGTTTGTGAGCAATAGGTACAATGAATGTAAGAGATGGATTCACATGGAGTCATTTGATTCAAGGAGGATCAAAGTTGAATGAAAAGGCATCGAGGGACTTCCATGGTAAATATTATTTGCTCCTCTGAGAAAGGACAACCACTCTTGCCATTTTCTGAAGGAGACTTCTTTGAAGGTCTTCCAATTATTGAGTATTATTTTGCAGGCTAGTGTGAGCATTAGGTCCAACAGGTAGTGGTCTGTCTCAGAAGAATGTTTTGGGTCTAAAAATCCCAGAAGGATGTAGGAGAATTCCCTGGGAGGGACAATGTTGAATGTTTTGTTTATGCACTTGTAAATATTATCCCAATATGTTTGTAGGATGGGGCAGTGGAAGAGCATATGAGCTAGATCACTGATATGAGCTTTGCAGTTCCAGCATGTAGGACTCTGACTGAGGTTAAGTTTGAAGATCCTTTCCGGGGTCCAATATGTTCTGTTAATTAATACATTCACAAAATTGAAACAACAAGCCGTTACAAGCACATCACGTATGATTGTGACGCACGTCCCAACAGCAAAGTACCCCACCAGAGTGCGAGCTTGAGAGCCTTGCAGCTCAAACCGTGTGCATCCCCACTGCTCCCGCCGTTTCCAAAGACCATTCTCCAAGACTAACTACAATTTAAGCACAAATGTGGAGTGCACCACCAACATAGAATAAGGATTTAGTCCATCCAATATTGAGATTACAAAAGTCGATCTTTATTCTTCCTGTTCATTAAAAACAACAGCCAAACAGCCGATGCGTTTCGTCCAACAGATGTGGACTTCATCAGGGCTTCAAGCGTGTATAAAGATCTTGGGCGTAGTAGGTCGCCGTGCAAGTGTAGAGAGTGGATTGTATATTGTATTTGACTAGTCAGGACAACTGTGCCCTCCTGGATCCAGGGACAGTTTGAATAGTATAACGGCTACTGTGCCGTGCCAAGCAGTGACGGAGGACGTACGTGTAATCATCCTAGTTTTCAGTTAGTAAAGTAAAATCTTTGACTAGGTTTATACCATTTTTTGGCCACTTTTCCCAGAATAACATTTCTCTATCTATCTTCGAGGAAGGGTTGTGCCATAGAGAAGCTAAGTTGGATTTGTTGAATTTTACCGCTGACATTTGGGCCAGTCGTAGTAGGGTTCTTCTTGTATTCTGAATGATAGATTTAGAATGGGGATGGTAGAGGTATCCATGGTTAGGAGAACAAGCAGAGGGATTCCCTTGATGAGAGACCTTTCTATGTCCACCCACACTGGGCTATAGCCCGGGTCAGTTACCAGCCAGTTGGTTCCTTGCTTGTAAAGGTATGCCATTTGATAGTTCCTAAAATTTGGAAGCCCCAAGCCCCCTTTTTCTTTGGATAGTTGGAGTTTTTTCATAGATATTCTGGGTCTCTTGCCTTGCGAAAGGAACAAGTTGAAGATCTTGTCTATCTTGGACAAGAACTCATTAGAGAGAGTCATAGGTAGCATACTGGCCATGTAGTTGACTAATGGGGTGATCATAATTTTGAATGTCTCTGCTCTTCCCGTCCTGGATAAAAAGTTTGGCAACCAACAGTCAAGTAGTGTGGAGATTTTTTTGAGGAGAGCAGTCTCATTGACCTGTAAGGTGGTGATTAAGTCACTGATGAAGTCCAAGCCTAGATATTTGATACTATTTGGTTGCCATGTAAGGCCCGAGTTGCCAATTATTTCATTGCTGCCGAGGTGGTTGAGCAATTTCACCCCAGTCTTGTCCTTATTGAGCTTGTATCCTGACACTGCGGAAAAGTCAGCAATTGAGGACATTAGGGCTGTTATCGCAGACTCTGCTTTTTCGGTGAGAACTAATACATCGTCGGCTGTTATTTTAACCGTATTGTTGTTAAAACATATACCCGTGATCTCTTTGTTGTTCCATAGGTGACAAAGGAACGGTTCTGTAGCTAGTAGGAACCAGGAAGGTGAGAGTGGGCACCCTTGTCTGGTTCCCTGCTCTAGTTTAAAAGAAGTGGAGAGGCTGCTACCTGCTCTGACTCTGGCGGACAGGTTAAAATACATTGCCATTACCATTCAAATACAATTATCTCCCAGGTTACATTTTTCGAGTGTCGCTTTGAGATAAGACCAATCTATTTTGTCGAAAGCCTTTTCGGCGTCTAAAGTGATAACCACTGTTGGGGAGTCTGATAGATTGGCTTTCTCCTATCTTAATCTTTTGTTGGGCCATAGCTATCGGTAGGGACTGTGACATGAGAGTTTTGATTTGGACATAGTGTGCATTTCTGTACATAGTGGAGTCCTAATCAGTCGGCTTCTCCCAATTTGGGTGACGAGTAGACCTCCTTTTTGTATGAATAATACCTTCATTGTGAGTAGTAGGTATAGCTTGAGTTGGTACATGAACATATGGGGTACATTCCCCAGTAAGGAGCCACTTGTGTGAACATTGGCATTGAAGCAATTCCTGCAGCCAGAATAAAAAACACAGTAGAAATGATAATAATGGTAATAATAACAGTCAAAAACAGAGAAAATCAAGACAAGTACATAAGGAAAAACAAGCTCAAAAACCCTCCCCCCCAAACCCTCCCTCCAACCCCCCAAAGTATTGAACTGGCATGGTGATAGGGGAAGAGAGCTCCCCTCCCATGGAGAGACCAAAAATAAGACATATTATGTAGTCTGAACGCATAAGACCAACCTATGTCTTAGGGATGTACAACAGTTTTAAGATAAAGATGAAAGTCTCTGGTAAAGATAAACTGTTTGCTCATTGGAACCTGAGAAAAAGTTGGAGAAAAGAAACTAGTCAATGTTACTATACATATGGTGCTAAGAGCCTAGCTTGGGAGTACTCAGACCATAAGTCACCTGCACAGTACAAAGGCACTGTATGAACTTTGTATTTGAGTATTAGGTAAGTAGTATGAAGGTCAGAGTTTAATTGATTAGACCCACTACGTATAACTTGTCGTAAATATGCAAATAATGTGAAGTCTATCTGCGCCCATTCAATTGACGGCTAGAGAAGATTATTCGTCAATTTAGATCATGAAGGTTCCATCAATGGCCCAGGGTAGTGTGTAATGCGTAGAATGAAAATAGTATTAAGACCTAAGGCTGACAGTAGCCTGACAATATGAAGAAAAGGTCCCAGAGCATAAATGCTTATACAATAATAGCAAAAACAACATCAAAAATAGATAAACAATTAAGTGATGCCAAAGTGTTATTTAATCACACTTAGCAAAATTATAATTTTTTAAGAAATAAATCAAAATTGACCAAGGATGCGAGGTGCCCAGGAGAGGGAGGGAAGTGATTAGAGTGAGGTAATAGGGCAAGTGATATATAATGTTTTAACAATACCACAATTACATTGTTGGGCATACTGCTCTATGCCACACAGTCAAAGAGAAATTCATTTGTTGGATATACATTCGTTTACAAAGCCATGTACATTTGAAAAAACACAGTGCACATTGCACTATTGATGGTACTGGTATAGGTTGTATGTCGACGTTTTGACCCCTTAACCCAGGTAGGTTTATTGGGTCCTTACTGACGGGATCTTCATCAGGACAGAAGTGTCGGTGTAACAGGGGGAGGGGCACCTAAAGAGATATTAAATTAGTGTTATAAATGGGTATCACATCAAGTCCCAAGAAAAATTTATTAATTGGACTAGGAAGGGGAGAGTCACTATAATTACCGTATTGAAAGATTAAAGAATGGTAGGTACTGGCTTGGCGTCGAAGACACAAGGGCTGGAAGGCTCCAAAGGAGGTGGGGGTGAAGAACACCTAAAATAATAAGGTGTCAATATATGGGTGATCCATAAATAAATTAACTGGAATTCTCAGAATCAAAACATAATAAATACAATTTACTTAATCCAGAATAATTCTCGCACCGTTCTGGAGGCATTAGTTAACACAGCATCGTTAGCCGTGGATAAACCATCGGTATAAAAGGTGAAATGAATCACACAAGACGTTGGCCTCTATGGATATAAAGAATGGAAAAAGGCGAATGTAAAAAACATTTTTTTAAAAACCACTAAGGACATTCAGCGCACAGGAAAAGGTACCATAATCTATAGTCATCAGATTGAATTAAAAAGCACTCAGGAGTACTCTACACAATGTATACAGCAGGACCTGTCAGCTACATGTGAGCCTGCGTGAGAACATCGTGTGAAAAAATCGAAAGAGTAACCCCTAACAACACAGGGAAGATCGTATCCATGTATCAAGGGGAAGAAAAAATCCACATGGACTCGCATAAACACGTCAAAATATCTAAAAGGATCCAGGGGTACTAACCCCGTCCTTGAAAAGAATATCAAACACAGAATGACAAGGCCGCAGTCAATCAGTGGCCCCCGGCAGGAAGAGTGGTCTAAATAAACAAACAAAGTGGGCCGACAAGAAAGACCATGCCCGTATACGATTTAAACAGCACGGAGAATAATTGAACTGCTAACAGCTCAAAACGGGGCCAAGGAGCAAGAGGGCATGAGCTTACCGTTACTCTCAACAGGCTGATTTCCTCAGAGGGTAAATGAAAGGAAGCTGTGGCAGCATGGATCCTTCATTAATGCTAGCACGGGAGGACGCCTTACGCCACATGACGTCCCACGCGGCGCAGTCGCTAGATGCTAGCAGAGGTAGTGTATTGGAAGAAAGACACCAAAGTGGTGTTTTCATTGAAACAATTTTGAATCTGGAAATAGCCTTGTTTGGGCATAACTGCTAAGTATTAAAGGTGGTATTACTAAAGGGAAAGAAAACGGGGGCAATCTTTAACAAAGGTGTAAGGGGTCGAAAAACCTCAGTTATTGTGATGGACAATAAAGGATTACATTATAGATAAACAAGGGAGCCACAGCAATGATACTCTGGACATAGATCAACAAATAAAATACAGGTGATATCACATTTGAAAATAACGTCATCATTGAGTGTAGTGTCACACCAGAATAACCAGCATACATATGTATATATTATGTATATACCTAAATCATACAGTCGCATGAACATCCGGATGTTAACAATAAGTATGATATCAGGCCATAAAATGGCTCGGGACTGCGACAATTATCATATGGTTGAATATGTCACCAATATCAATAAAAAATAGATGGCAGGGTCACATATTTAAATAAAAGTAAATATACACAATAGTACGACATTTGATAAGAGTTCATACAGTAAAGAAACTGACTAAAGTCACCATGACTCCCTAGTTGCTGAGACAGGCTAGTTGTGCATTACTGGGATCTTGATCGTTTAAACCACTATGGATAGATTCAACTCTGGGATCTTGTGAAAACAGTGGTGAGGCAAGAACTTCATTTAGTTGCTTTGCAAATGTTTACTTAACTGAATTGCGTCTGTAAATTCCTAGGTTTACTAATGATTACCAATGTTCACATATCAATATGGCAGTTTAGTGGAAGATTCAACGTTGGGATCTTGTCAGAACAGTGGTGACTCAACAACTTGCAGCAGAAAAGCCAGGAGCTGATATTTCCATATGAGCTTCTTCTTTCCCATCGAGGAACTTTTTCGGGGCAAAGTGATCGGTGGAGAAGTGAGAAGTCCCCTGTACTGTGACGCGATATTTGGCTGGACCTACAAAGGAGAACTGGTAGCCCATGGCTTTTAATCTGGGGCGAAGCGCCAGGAAGCCTTTTCTGGTTTCAACAGTTTCTTTACTATAATCCTGCGAGATGTAGATTCTATTCTTTTTCAAGAGGATATGATTATTTTTCAACATGTAGGCGAGGATCAGCTCCACGTGTTGATACGGGAGAGGTTTGCACACTATTGGTCTCTGAGATTTCTGACTCGGAATTATTCTTGCTGGGACACTGTGCGCGCTCTCAGACTCCAGGAGCTTACTGAAGGACAGGTTTGTAGCTTGAGTGAACCAGTTCTCCAGGAAAGAGATGCATGATCCGGAAAGCTCTTCCTCCCCCTCTGGTATTCCAAATATTTGCAAATTCCCCCTTCTGTTTCTGTCTTCCAGGCCTGAAAGTCGTTTGGTGAGCGAATCCATTGTGATGGTTAGGCACTGGAGGGATTTACTTATTTTGATTTCTGTATCTTCCAATTGGCTAATTCTGCTTTTTGTATCTGTGATCCTAACGTTGGTGTCTCTGATGTCTTGTCGGATCGCTGCTATCTCGGTCTGCATTCTATCCGTGTTTTCCTTGGTGGCTTTAGCAAGTTTGTGGACATCCGCGAGTTTATTTAAGATGGTTTCCATGGTGGTATTAATGTCCTGCTTGTCTTTAGTGGGTGAGTCTGGGTTAGGCGGGTCAGCTTTGACTCTTTTAAGGCTTGTCTTGTTTTCTTTGTCAGCCATTTTTTTGCAAAAACCCTGCTTCTTCAGGGTACTGGAGATCGTTGACACAGAGGGGGCTTGGTTACCCCTTCAGAGCCCCTTCAGTGAGAAGATCCTAGATGATCCGCGATAGTTTCAGCTGATTCCTTTAAACCTATGATGCTTTAGCCCGGTCAAGATTGACAATGAGATGACTATTATATTCTGGTTGGAGTCAGCAAGCAATTAACATTTTATAGTGTATAGGTCCAGCACAATTGCACCAGCCATTGCCTTTACGCAGCATGTGCTATGCTTACTGTTCAGTAGTGGTTGTGTGCTAGCTCTGTGAATGCATTATTTTTTTGGAAGCTATTGCCAGATGGATGTGATCACAGCCTACTACTACCAGGCTCTGCATACCAGTCCCAAGCAGTGGAGGCAGTGTATTAAACAAAAGCGCCCATCAGCACTGTATTCCTGAATGGTGCTGACACAAACTATACCACACATTGTGGGTAAAAGTCTTGGACAGCCCACTAGCTTTTCTGGCACAGTTCAGTTGAAGACTGCTTTGGCCAAAGTAGGACCCCAGAGTAGACCAATAGTGTGGACCACATGTCACTGTCCATGTGGAGCCGTTGCTGGGCCAGTGCAATCACAGCATAGTGATAACTGACTCCGAATCACTGTTCTTAACACGGCAGGGACTAGAGTGCATTAAACAATAGTGTACTCTCCGTATGTACAGGCCCAAAAGATGAGACTCCAGTCCACTGCACTATATGCAGCTAGCTTGTTCATTCTGCTAGTCTTTCTGCTTCACTAGTGCTGGTCAGTGGGAGAGGAACTGTTTGTTGCACGGTTGTGCCCAGAGGAAGGCTGGCCAAGGAAGGGGGTTATCAGTGATCCCAGCTGTTGTGACATGGGGGCCCCAAACTAGGTTTGGCCCCTGGCCCCAAAACCCTTAAGATGTCCCTAAGAAAGAACGCACAAGCTTTGAGTTTGGTTCTTTGTGAGTTCTAGAATATTGGTGCTTGGAGGCTGCTACATGTCCTGTGGATTCTTTAATATCTGCTTGAAATTGGATTTGACCTGAAGGTTTAATATGTTGGGGGTTCATGTCTTGAATTAGGGACTTTTGCCCACTGTAGTGGCTTCACTGACATCCCTTCACCCCAATAAGTTCTTCTTCAACTGAACAAACAAGACCTTGTAGAGGTGTTTTTGTCAGTCATACTTTGAAGTTCTATTTCAAATGTAGTTTCCAATGGTAAAAAATATCCCTTTTGGTGGCTTCAGGAGGGCGTTTGTTTTTTAGCTTCAAACCTAGTTTATACTGTTGTCTCGACTGGAGCTTTTTCTTTGTGCAAAAGTTTTACTTTTATCTGTAATCCTTTCATCATTATCTTCTTATGTGTCTTCATTGAATGCTATATTTTATTTGCCGATGTACGAAGAGACTCATCACAGAAAGTTGTTGCAAATTCAGTCATCATTTTTGCAATGCGACTATATTAGGTCATATTGCGTAATTGCCATTTTCAAAGGAGATTGCTGAATGATCTGCCTAATGAATATCAACTAGCTACTTGCTGTTGGCAACCGCCTACGATTGGCTACAAACACAGAGATGAATGGCCTGCAAGGAGAAGCAGACCACCATGCCTGTGTGTGCATTTTCAAATGGAAATGTTATATATATATATATTTTTTTTTTTTGAGTAACCTGAGTCCCTTAAAGACACTGTTTCCTATTTGGAAAGATATGGGTGTGACCAGAGAGCAGTCGACCCAATGTCACCCAACACTATTTCCAAAGGTACAGCTGTCCAGTAGGAACAGATTTCCTTTTGCAAACCTATTACTACCGTTTAGAAGCTGGTAGCATTTCTATTATATGAGTTTGCAAATAGGGTGGGACACAGTTGATACATTGTATACCAGATCGTAATTAACAGGGCTACCCTATTACACGCCAATTTTTAAGTGCAATTTGGAATGTGTCCCAAAACAACTCTTGCGATTCGTATGGCCCCGCTTCATAATGTCGCTGTCATTGAGCCCGGCTAGGGCTGGTCCACTCTGTTATACCACATATGGCAGCAGGTCTCAAGCGACTCCCCTCTCCCTCCTTTGATTAAGTTGTCCTCATTTTGTTGTACCCTGTGTCCACAGTTTGTCCTATGATAAACCATGTCTGGAACGCCTAAAGACTGTTCAATGGAAGACTCTCTGGCATTGATGCGCCCTCTATACAGCCACTGTCACGAGTCGTCTCTCAGTATCCTGTTGAATAACTCACCTTTTTACACAGTACTGTACTTGATATCGCGTCACTTGAAAGTAGCTATACATGGTGTCTATGCGTTGTTCATGTTGTATGATTAAAATAAGAAAATGTCAATAAAAAAGATTTAAACAACAACAAAAAAAAACTCTTGGGATTCAGGAAGTTTTTTCCAAATTGCAATAAATATTTAGTATATACAAAAATGCAATTTTGCCATTCCAAATCCAGTAATTCTGCGAATTGCCGTGGTTGCTACCATAAAATGCTTTAGTACATTGTGTCTCTTGGGTGTATCTTTATTAATATTATCTTCTTGCCCTTAAATGTAGTTCTAAACATTCCTTACCGTTTTCTTTCTTTTAATTGACTAATTCCATTTGGCTATTTTTTCACTACTTTTAGTCCACAACTAACTACTAAGCATTCCCCCTTAAATATGCTTTTACCAAATTTCAAATTATTTTGTGTAGCATTAGTATCCATATACACCTCAATAAGTATCTTAATTCATGTTTTAAATTCTCTGCTACTCAATAGTCCATTGTCCTATTATGTGTTAATGGAATATGTCTTTGGGATTCCTAGTTGGAGTTCAGTGCTCATATCATCAGAAGAATTCTGTTTTTTAATTGATGTAAGGTCCCAACCTTCTAATCTTCGAATTATAGAAATAATTTTTTGTATGTGAAATTCACCTATGACTTTAAGAAAAAAGTACTTTCCTGTATATTTTTTTATTAATTATTTCTTTATTTATTAATTGTACGTTTTTGATGATTATTTGATGTTTATGTATAGAATTGATAACCTTGATCGTTTATGCTATTAATTTTATTTTGTCCATTTTACTTTATTTTGGTTTACTCATTATATAATTGGTGCCATCTTCAGAAGTGAGTGTATGCATATTTTCCGATTTTTCTGAATTTTCATACCAATAACTGTTGCTCCTTCTGAGGATTCCCCACTTTTCCAGTCACACACAATTCATAGCTGATTTCTCAACAAGTCCTGGATTTTCGTGTTGTTGTGCTAGTGTATTCCATTCTGTGCTTATGTTATCTTCAGCATTAATATTTTTATTGTGATTTAAGGGGTTCTTGAGACTGTTTAGAGATTCAATGTTTTAAAGAACTTTTACAAATTCATCTGCCCCCCGATGTTGTTGACTACTTTGAGTTTGTCTTTCTGAATAATTTAAAAATAAATTTTACTGGCTATTCAAAAAAATATGGGTTCAAAGAGATCGGTTTTTTTTTGGGTTGTTTTTTTTAATACGGTTTGATTTTCCTTCTTTTGTGGTTTCTGCGTGGGACTGCATAGGTCGGGCCACATTTCTAAAGCCTTCCTGCTATATAGACGTTCTTGCTTTAAAACGTTTTTTTTCTGTCTGTGGATCTAAATTTCCCAAGAAGTTTGGAGGTCGCACGTTGCTGTATTTTTCCCAAGCTCCAGGTTTAGGACGCACTCTAAAAGATTAGTCATATAGGATTTGACCTGTAGACAATTGCTTTTGCCCTCAAGAACAGCAATATTTCGTAATGTGCTCTTATAATTACCTTGTGTTTTGCCCTTTCACTTTGGGCTTTTAGTTCAGTATTTGTATTGTTTGTTTTTCCAGAAGTTTCTCACCTACATGTGTTCTGTTCTCGGTCAAAAACCTAACCCACTCATTTGTTTCTTGTATTTTGTTCTGTATATCTGTTCTAGATTCACCACCTCCCTTGTTCATTTCTTTTTTTTTCTGTTCTTCTTTTGTTTTCCTTTTCTTTCCTTGGGGACTGCATGTTACATTCTCTCGATATGTTTTCTTTGAATTGATTGTTGCAAGTTTAGTAAATTCTATTGCAACTTTTTGTCCAGTTCTGTTATTGTGTTGCACCATAGGGTTTGGGCTGTTGTCAGATTGGCTGTCTGTACTTTCTTCAAGTTAATTTTCTGCTCTGGTACGCCACGTTTTGCTTCTATTCAGGGCTGTTCTAGGTTTCTTTTCATGCTCCTCATTGTGGGTTTTACTTTTCTTAGTTTTTTATGCTGTTCCCTAATCTCCTACGTATCTCTGCTGCCTTCAAAGATGTGGGCATGTTTAGTTGCTGTATTCCCTGATTCAGTCACCAGTGTCACCTTCTATGCCCTATTCAATCAGTTGAATGACTCGTTGTTCAGTGAGGCCCTTTACTTTCTTAAGTGTATTTTTCTTTTTACTTTCTATTGTCAAATATCTTTCCTCCTCCACCTTCATCCCAATGTATGCTCTTATCTTATGAAAATATAATTTCTAGTAGGCGAATTCTGTTTTGTTTATTGTGAAGTGAGCTACATCTGATCCTGTGAGTCATTCCATAATGGCTCTTGTGTTTAACTTAGTACCTATTCAGTCACTCTACAATTGACCCGCTCGTGTACCAGATTTGATAAGGTTTTTATTTGAGAGTCCCCCAGTGGAGGGCTATTTTGCCAATTAATCTCTTTTTTATTTCTGTACTGTTTCTAGGTATTGGCATATATCTTTCTGTGGAATACCGCCCACTTGTGTATTCAGAAACACCCTGACAGACAGGTTATCTCAGAGTATTTAACAGTTTTCTGCTCTTCTCCCCTTCCATTCTGCGGATAGTATTTCTTCTTGTTTTTTAATCCTACAATGCTTGCAAGTTGTTGCACAGCGCATAAGTAGCCAAGCTAATTTCATTTCTGTTTTTTTTTACCATTATCCTTGTTCTTGTAGCGTCCCCCCTAATTCTTTTTCTCTGAGTGATAGGCTTCTTGTGGCTTCTCTGTCATTTCCCACTGTTACACTGGAATACCTCTACTGACCTGGAATCCGTTTCAGAATATCCTTCCTGATAAGAACATTTGCCCAGCAGAGTCAGGGATAGACGACACTGCTCTATTTGTGCAGTCATTTATTTTCCCAATCCCTCCCTTCCTGAGTGCCAGCCTGAAAGTAATGAACACTGTTCCTAGCTCCCACAGAAAAACCTAGCTATGCCATGTGTATAAAAATGATGCAAGAGGGGGGCGTGGCTAGCAGTCGGAGAACATGGCCACAGCCTAAGGAGTCTCCGTAGTTCACAAACCTTCCCCCGACGATCCGTACATTTATCTGGCGGTTTTATTACCTGCTGTTCAGAGGAAATAATATCGGAAGACCCCGTGCCTCCACTGTTCCTGGCCCGGAGTCGATCGGCTGCTCCCCGAGATCATTACAGTGAGCGGCAACGAAGAGGCCCATCCCGGAGTGCCAAGCCGGGGACTATAGTTCTCACTGAGCCGGTTGCGGAGCACACGGCGGTCCAGCGAACACAGAGGAGCAGGGCGCGCTCTCGGCCCTGGCGGAGACGTCCCAACGGAGCGTCATCGAAGTATCTGCCTGAGAATAACAGCGGACAGCGAGGGACGTAACCAGGGGGCGCTGCAGCGGAAAGAGTGCCAAGCCGGGGATTGAAACTTCAACTGAGCCGGCCGCGGTGTGTACGGCGGTCCGGCGATCACGGATGGGCGAGGCGCGCTCTCGGCGCGGGCGGAGATGGCCCAGTAGAACTCCACTGCAGTGAATGCCTGTGAGTACCAGCAGATAGCGGGGCACATATACGGGGGGGCGCTGCCACGGAAAGACTGCAGTGGTGGCAATAACAGCGTGCAGGAACCCCGGCTGATCGGTGGGAGGTGGCTGAGTGCTCAACATCATAAGAAGGCCGCATAGCAGTGCCACGGTGCCCCGGCAGGCAGGAGGGGACTGCGCGACTCGGCCGTTCGCGGGGTTGGGGCCCCCCTTCCTTACACATTGGACCTCACAGTGGCCCCCGCTAACTCGGACCCTGAAGACGTGGGTGGTGCAGCGCGACCCGAGAAGGGCGGGGTGAGAAACCCGACAGGCCATGTGAGCTACGACAGCCCACTGGCAGGCGGCGGTTAATACCACCCCGTACCCAGGCAACAGCACGTCCTTGTCTCCACCGCCACGATGAGCGGCAGAAACCAGAAGGGCCAGAACCAGGTGAAGCTGGAAAAATACGCCTACACTAAATCACAGCCTGACCCCGCTGACATTGCGTCTGCATCAAACTCTACGGCCTCAGTAGCCCCTGAACCCACATTGAAAGACATTATGTCCACATTGAATAAAGTACATGAATCCCTGAACGCTCGGATTGGGTCCCTCTCGGTGGAACTTTCGCTGATCCGGGCTGACTTCAACAAAATGTCTGCCAGGGTGTCAGAGGTGGAAACCGCTGCAGAAACTCTGGTAAACGATACCTCCACTCGCAAGCAACAAGTCCGCCAACTCGAGACGGACAACAAGCTCCTAGCAGCTAAACTCGAAGACCAGGAAGACCGCTCGAGGACCAACAACATTCGCCTCATAGGTGTACTGGAACGGACAGGTGGCCCAGCCCTTGACCTTTTCGTAGAAGACTTTATTACAAATCATCTCCAGCCACGGGACCTATCCAACTATTTTTCCGTGGAAAGGGTGCATCGAGACCCAGGAGGAAAACCGAGACCAGTGGCCCCCCCGCAACCTATTTTGGCCTGTATTTTTAATGACAGAGACGTGATTTTACAGATGGCGCGCGCCGCCCCGCCATTGCTCCTCGACAACAGTACTAGTACAATTTTTCCGGACTATACTGCAGTAGTCACAAAGCTACGTCGTCGCTTTCTTGAAGTTAAAAAATCACTCAGAGACCGTGGACTCAAATATTCCATGTTGTTCCCTGCGAAGCTGCGGATAGAGGCGGAGGGTAAAACGTGTTTTTTTCTGACACCTGAGGAGGCCCAGGAATGGCTGGAGGGTTGGCGCCAAGTCTCAAGGCCGGAGCGATCTGGCGGCAGAGATGGGTGACGTGTTGGACATGGTGCGAGAGAGGACTCAGGAACCACGACTGCATTGAAAAGCCTTCCGAGTGCCAGTGGAGGAGACTGAACGTAACTGCGACATAAAGGACATCTGGCACTGATGGACTGTTGGATCTTATTGACTGGCTGCCTTAGCCGGCCGTACTCCAGATGCTAGTGCCACGTGCCCCATGGTACGGCGAATACTTCCTCACGTAGGCTCTGGGGTCCCACCTACTTATGAGGGATGACTTAGCTGGCACCAGGACAACAAGGTTGCCGTTTGAATCAATGCAGAGAGCATAACCGCTACATACAAGGATGCAAGGGGGGGGTCCTCAGGAACTGCGGACGATCTCTCTCCCCCAGCATGGTATTGGGAAAGGGTATTAAGCACTCTGCACAGTTGGGGAGACGGGTAGTTTTAAGTCCATCAAGCAGGGAGGAGGGAGGGTAGGGGGGGATTGTTTACTGTTTTTATTGTTTTGTTATTTGTTGATTCTCTAAGGGCAGGGATCACCTGTTTTCCTCTAGGCACCACGCAGATGAAACATTGTCGACGCAATTTCATTACTAATCGTGTAGATCATGGCAGACACAGTAGTACAAACTTAGCAGAGATCTGACCCACAGGCCATGGCGCCAGTTACCCCCTATTGCTGCTTACGTGGAACGTCCATGGGCTGGGAGATAAGATCAAGAGAGGGCTGGTTTTACAATACTTAAAATGCCACGACCCTGCGGTGGCTCCACTCCAGAAGACACACTTGATGGGTACCTTATGTAGAGCTATGGACTGATGGGGATTTCGAATTGTGGTGCACTCTGAGTTCTCCTCTGGGTCACAGGGAGTGGGCATCCCTGTACGGAAGAACTTTCTGTTGATAATTACAAGGACATAGATGGATGACCAGGGCCTATTTGCGGCTCTCACTTGCCAATGGGAGGGGCGTGCCTTTAATATAGTGACTGTATATATCCCTCCAGCACTCCACGCAGTGGCCCTCCCGGCCCTTAGTGACTTCCTGCTCGCCCTTCCAGAGGGAGAACTCCTAATTGGGGGAGACTTCAATGCCACAATTTGCGATAGTCTAGATTGACATCCCCCCAAAACTCAAAGTAGTGGAGTCTCCCGTATTGCGGAGTTTCTTCAGGCACTTGGTCTTTTGGATACTTGGCGCTCCCGCCACCCCTCGGCCCACCGGTTTACCTTTCACTCTGGGGTGCATAATAGCCTTTACCGAATGGACTACTTTTTAACAGCAGCAGATAGTTTACACAACATAGCCGAAATTGATATCCTACCCAGAGGCATTTCGGATCACTCTCCGATATTACTAAAGTATACACATAGGAGCACGGTTAGACGCATTTATCCCATACACCCCGGATATTTACATACTCCTAAAATTCTGAAAGATATCATCAACAAAACGCAGCACTATTTTCAGGAAAATATACAATCAGTTTCCTCCTCGACAACCCTCTGGGAGGCCTATAAAACGGTTATCGTGGCCAAGCCATTGCCTCCATTACAGGTCATAAATTCGAGAAAGAGAAGGAGCTGGAGACCTTGGAGTCAGAGGTACACCATGCTGAGGTACTCCACACCCAGAACCCGACGACGGAGAGGGCTCGATCCCTGCGTTTCAAACAGCAGGAATATAGTGCATACTTAAAAGAAAGGGTCAGAACCAGGTTGCAGGGAACAGAATATAAGATATATGAGATCGGAGATAAGGCGAGAAAACTTCTGGCCTGGCTCGATAAGAGAGAGCGAGCTACTCAGTGGATCGCGCAATTACAAGCAGCAGATGGCGTACCCATAAATGACAATCAGGGAATAGTAGATACACTAGCTAGTCACTTTCAACAGGTATATACGCCGACATCCACGACGACGATTGACGAAGCGCAGGCCCTTCTCAAAGACATTCACATGCCCAGACTAACGCCCAAAGCGACCCTATTACTCGAAGCTGATCTCACAACGGACAAACTACAAATAGCTATAGGGGCCATACAATCGGGGAAGGCGGTGGGGCCCAACAGTATACCTATTGAACTCTATAAAAAAACAGCTAGCACTATCACCCCATACCTCCTGAATATGTACCTCGAAAGTCTGGAAGCGAAGGAGCTCCCATGGGATCAACGTATAGCCACCGTAGTGGCGATCCCAAAACCGGGTAAACCTCCTGAGGAGTGTACCTCAAACCGCCCAATGTCATTGATTAACGCCAAAGCTAAAATCCTCGCTAAACTCCAAGCGACTAGACTTGCCCCTCATCTCACTGACCTCATACACCCGGATCAATCAGGCTTTATGCCGGTAGAAATACGGCCCTTAATCTGAGACGCCTTCATGGTGTGATGGCCCGTATACCCTTTATCCAAGAGGCGGCCGTGATCCTCTCATTAGATGCCCGTATGGCAGTTGATATGGTGGAGTGGCCCTTTCTCTTCGCAGTATTAAAACACCTTGGCTTTGGCCCCAAATCTTGTGCCTAGGTCCATTTGCTGTACTCAAAACCCCTGGCCCATGTAACGGCAAACGGTCACATATCAAAGGATTTCCCGCTAGGCCGTGGAACACGTCAGGGATATCCCCTTTCACCATTACTGTTCGCCCTCGTTCTAGAACCTCTGGCTGCGTGGATTCGATGGGAACCGACTATCCGGGGGCTCCATTGGGCGGCAGGCTGGGAGGACCGCATCTCTTTGTATGCCGATGATGTGTTGTTATATATAGTATCCCCCAGGCGATCCATCCCTGTGCTCTTAAATATCTGTGACCTTTATGGTCAGATTTCTGGCTACACCATCAATTGGTCCAAATCAATTGTATATGTGCTTCGTGACCCACCGCCACAACTCCCGAAGGGTTGTAATCTGCAGATCACAGAGGGAAGTTTTAAATATTTGGGTATTTATGTCACGCCACGATCGGAAGAATTAATTACAAAAAATCTCATGTCTTCCCTGGAACGACTCAGACGTGATACGATGCACTGGCATTCTTTACCGTTGACATTGCTTGGGAAAGCAGTCCTTTTTAAAATGATGGCGCTTCCCCGGTTCCTCTACGCTCTGGAAAACTTTAAAGCGATAGCGGCGTAGGTCTCCAGTTTATTATGGCGAAACAAACCGGCACGCATTGCCATGGATAAACTGGTCAGGGGATGGTACGATGGGGGTATAGCACTCCCAAATATACACCTATACCATTGGGCGTCACAGCTGAAAGTACTTAATCAGTGGATACATGCCCCACAAACAGACCGGGAGAAGGGGGAGTCATGAAGGCGCTATACAACAAAAAGCGATCTACCCCACTAATCGGACCCACGGCACATACAGTGCAGATCTGGTATGCGGCACAAACAAAATTGGGCTGGAACGGAGTCCTCACCCAACTCACTCCACTTTGGGACACACAACGACTAGGAAGACTCCGAAATAGTAAGGGTTTCCACAGGTGGGATGCTATCGGCATCTCTACGGTGGGGGACTTATGGGTCAAGGGTGCGATGGTTACCTTTCCCTAACTCCAGGAACACTACGAATTGGCACCCTTTGAAATATTTAGATACATACAGATCAGGCACGCACTTACGACAGCTATACCAACTGACACCACACTTCCGGAGGCCTTTCCCTGGAAGATAGGTTACTGACTGACCACATGTTTTAAAGGGCTACCTCACTCACCTACCGCAAACTGGTTAATAATTTACCTGATCTAACGGAATCTCTATGCACAAAATGGGCCACTGATTTGGGTGACTTGGATGATACAGACTGGCAAGAGGCACTTTCGTCTCTGTGCGAAGTAGCTATACCTTCACGACTGAAATTGATACAACTTAAGATACTACATCGCACATACTATACCAGGGTCACCCTCCATAAAATAGGGAGTGCCGCAAATCCAATTTGTTTGAGGGACTGTGGGGAAGAAGGTACATTTTATCACACCATATGGAAGTGCACGCTGATAATGCCGTACTGGATGGCGGTGCTGTGAATGCTGTCTCAAGTAAGTGGAGTCTCGACTGTTCCAGAGCCCAAAAGATGTCTCCTGAACATTTGGGAGCCAACTGACCATACTCACGCACTACGAGACTGGACGACCCTTGGAATAATGTTCGCCAAACGTAATAGAGCCCCATTGTGGGGATCACGATGCTCACCAACGCTACAACACTGGTGCAAAGACATGGATGGGGCCATGGTGGCAGAGAGGGCGACTTATGTGCTCCGGGGCTGCCCCAAGAAATGGGAGAGAATATGGGGAGCATGGAATAAATATAGAGGATATCACTGTACTCCACCTCTGACAGCATCCGATGGAGGCTCCGTATAAAGGGAGGGATGGGGAACCCAAAAGATTTGTACCATCGCACTTCCTGTTTAATGTACTAACTGAATTACTGGTATGCATACATACTCGGACTGTGTGTCAAGCATGGGGTTGCAATGTTGCAATTTGTACTTATTTTTTACTCTGCCCTATTATTAATAAACAGAATTAAAAAAACTAAAAAAATGACGCCAGAGATTCTGAACATAGCTCGAAAGAGTCTCTTTCAAAAGATACATTTGTCAGAAAAATCCCTGCACTATTCATGAGGTAGGAAGGTGTGTTTTTTTACTTGGTTTTTGCTAGGGTCAGCCCGCAGCATGGACACTAGAAGGGTAGGACAAAGGAGCACACATTTTTTAGTAATCGTACTCAGGAAGTATGGTTGCCCCCATATACCTCACAAGCCAGAACTCTGACCATGGGTGTACCCCAAGGATCGGCTTTAAGCCCCACCCTGTTTAACATCTGCCTCACGCCCCTGGCTATATTGGCAGAGTCACTGGGTGCTAAAGTAATTTCTTATGCTGATGATGCACAGCTTCTCTTTTTCTGTGGTAAGGCAATGGAATTGGACAGGTAGCTCATCTCTAAATGTCTCGCCAGGGTGTTTCAGTGGTTGGCCCAGCACCAACTGAAATGCAATCCAGACAAAACCGAGATTGTGGTCTTCGGAGATGCCTCTCCTAATCTACTGAGAACTTGCTGGCCTAACGATGCGCCTCACTCAGCCTGGACCCCTTCGAAACTCTGTGAAGAATCTAGACATTAAAATTGACAGCACCCTCTCCTTCCAACCACAGATTCAAGCTTTAATCTGCTCTTGCTTCAGCACTCTTCGTATGCGAATTCTTTTTTTACCTCTTCTGTCTGAGTCGGTAAGAAAAAAGGTCATTCAGGCTCTGATCGTGATGAGACTGGATTATGGGAATGCCATCTACCTCGGACTCCCTGAGTACCTTCTCAACAGACTCCAGGTGGTGCAGAATTCGGCGGGCAGACTGCTACTCAAACTCCCACCTAGGACTCATACGTCTTTCCATTTGAAGGCCCTCCTCTGGTTCCTTAAAAAAAAAATGGTAGTTTTTAAGGCCATGGTGTTAATGCATAAGGCCATGCACGACTCTGGTGCTGATTACCTCAGAGAGAAGATTAACGATTACACCCCAGCACGTACTCTGCAATCCTCCTCCGCTCGCCTGGCAAGAGTGCCCTGGATCAACTGACTTAGAGTGGGCGGTAGATTCTTCTCCTATCTCGGGCCACTCACTTGGAACAAACCTCTGAAATACCTCAATCTAGTCAGTGAGCATGCTGTTTTCAAGAAGAAACTGAAGTCTTAGCTTTTTATGCAGTCAGCCAAGGTATCTAGGTCTGGTGCCCTTAGTCTGAGCACCGGGACACTCTGCTGAGTAGCTGTGCGCTGTACAAATTGCTATAACATAACACATAGAAACAGGTGCCATTCTAAAACTCTATACTACACATTAGGGCGTGATTTCTGTACTTGTCTTTTTAGGAATTAGTTATGAATATGGCCCGTCTTTCCCAAGTCACAGCCTCCATCACCACGAATCATGTGACGGCCATCTTGGCCTCTATGGGGGGTTCCTTTCTTAATATACTTTCTCTTTCATTAGATGTGATTTTTCATTGAGAATGTGTGAAATTAGATGAATTTGTTTCTCATGTTAAATGCAAATATCACATGTTTTTGCACAGTGAAGTTCATAACGTTTATATTTTTGTAGGTGTAAAATATTTGTGGAGGGTTTGGGATACGAGGTAGATGTTTGACACTATTGCTATACTTGATGTTTAATATTTTCTATCTTTCATTTTGAACTTGAGGCTGCTAAGCCAAGAAAACACATTTACACAGATTTTTTTTATGTATTTAAAAGTTAATGCAAATAAGCTGCACTGACATTTTTTAAATACTTTTAAGTGATGTCACTAAAACTCCCTTCTGCACCTTTGCTTGTGGCACACTCATGCATTTAGACATGTTTGTGAAGCACTTTGAAACCCCAGAACAAGGAAAATATCACTTTAATGCAACATTTATTATTATTCATTCAGTCTTACCTCAAACCGCAACCATGCTCAGTTCCTCCACATGGCAGGGTAGCGGGGTGCCAGCAAGGGGGTGGGGGAATCTTGCATTTGGAATGAAGACTCTGATGTTATTTTCCAAGTGAACTGGCAAGATTATACAATATTCAAAATCTCGGTAATAAAGTCATTATTGCTGTTTCAGCTGTGCTGTACCACCGCTGGGGAAATCTGGACGCTGCCAAGAAACACTATGAAATCTCTCTGAAGCTTGACCCCGCTGCTCCCGGGACGAAAGAAAACTACAGCCTTCTTAGAAGAAAAATGGAACAACTGCAAAAGAAAGGCCCAGCCTGATGTTTCTGTTCATTCCACATACTGTGGCTTCTCATGTCACTTTTGAACTTGGAAAGGTTGCAGTTCCTCTATTTAAAGGTTCTAAGGCACATGGAAGGTACTCCCAAAGTGCTTGATATGAAAGTTCATTTGAAATGAATGCAGTCTTCCAGTCGTTGTATTGAAATGCCCCTCACTGGAGAATGGGCAGACCTTTTGAATTAGAATCACTGTGTGAACCGATTAAGCCAAGTTTAATTAGCTGGTCGCCTTTGCACTGCTGAGATGCTTAGTGAGAAAATGGTGCACATTTCAAGTTTAATCAGTTAGCACACGGGTGCCCTGCCTCCATTCAAAGTTCTCGGGTCCATGTCAGATTTCCAGGACAACCACAAGAGATATATTTAAATACAATGAATCTAAATTGGGATTATTTACAGACTGTGGTCATCCTAAAAATCTGGCTTGGATCCAGACCCTGGGGACCCACGTGGGGTACACCAGAATTGTAATAAAATGCATTGCTGTCATTTTCATGTGAGCATTGGGCACACACATTTCCCCAATATTGCCTGCCATTCACAGTTTGGTACTGAGTGTGGGCTGAAAATCACAATATTAGCACACCATCGATGTGCAAATTATGCACCCTCCATATCAGACTCATTAGAAACGCTGTTTCCTTGCTCTTCTCTTGGATGTTGTATATTGAGAATAATATCCTTAAACATGCTCCAATTGTGACAAATTTGGTATTTCACACACTGGCAGAATGTAGTTTCTCATTGAGAAGCATAAAAGGATATAGGATTTCATGTAGCATTTGGGACACAGTTGGGGGGGAGACGTTACCACCTCAATTTAAATAACATTAGAAGTTAAATGAAGAATGGTGACCACACACAGTGCATAATTAATGTTCCTGAATCCCATGAACTTAAGTGCTTAACTGTAAAATTTGACTCCTCATAGGCTGTGTAAACAGAGCAAAGACTGATCTTGAGATCAGAAGAACACCAGGCCTCAGGTTTGGTCTCCATGGAGGCCTTACTGAAGAAACCAATTACATTCATGTGGGGGAAACTGTTCCACGTGAATAGTGTGTCATTGAAGAGGGTAACTGTAAATTCCTGCTGAGACTAGTGGTAGGTAATCCTCCCCTGATCTTCCAACTTTCCAAATTCTAAAACACTGTAGTTTCTTTTTTTTGCAGTATTTCATTGAAATTTTTTTAATAAAAAAAACGTGGCTCGTGTAGGCACATTGAAAATGATGCATCACAGCCACAAAAAGGAACTCGTTATCTCATAATTCAAAAGGTAACAGAATGACATTACATTTAAGACCATGTGTCTCGATTCTCATTATACAGCAAAAAACACACAAAAATGATTGAAGGAAGAAAAATCACAGCGAATTGTGGATTGTAGTTTCTTAGAAACACAAATGTAAAATAAAACAACGTGTTTCTGCAATGAACTCTTTAGACAAGTAGAAAATCACTGCCACTGGTTTATAAGCCATCATATAAGGTCATTTACATGCATACAAAATATTCGATGTTTACTAGACATGATTTTGTTTGCACAGTTTACCTTTTAGGGTAGGATTTACGTTGCTCCCCAAGCTGCTCTCTTGTGCATTATGCCTCCTCGTTTCTCTTCCTCATCAGCACTGACAGTAAGAACTTTGGGCCTTATTTAGAATTTGAGAGAGTGACATCTGCCAAAAATGGTGGTGGTTCGAGCCAGTGTATTTATAGTGATGTTGATATCAATGCACCCTTTATATGGCAAACGTGACATCTAACGCATTTCTGTGGATTTCCCCTATCTGCCTAACTCTGAATAAGTCTCTTTGTCTCAGATTCTCGTGGGTTACTCCTGCAGACCTCACTCAGGATTAGTGAAATAAACCCCTTTTTCTCACTCCACTAAATGACGTGTATTGCAGGTATATAACACATATGCCGTATTGCTGATCAATGTGTCTTAGTGTTCAATAGCACACCTAATTTTGGCGATCCTGAGTAATAGTTACTTAAAAAAGAAATATTAATGGGCCCTCTTTTTTCTTCTCTGCATTGGGATGATGGTATCCAATCAGGTGTGCAATGTCCTTAAACAATACCAAATGTTTTGCTCCCTCTGGGCACCATAACCCAAGTATTTGATTATATTAATCTCTGTGCACCATTTAGCCACTGTTTTAAGTTCTATTGTAATGTGAACCAAAGATCGCAATTCACAAAGAGATGAAGACTGTGTTGATTTGCTGGAGTAACCGCCTTGACTCCAAAGAGAAATATATTCATTGCTAATTAAATTCCCTATTGACTTATTGACATATCTTTTGGGCGTGGGTTCTTTAGTTCTATCATAACAGTAGCACTGGATTAAAATGAGGAAAAATAACATTTTCCTTTTTAAGTCCAGCTAAATGCATGATTTTCATTATTTTTAAGCCAGGCTGAAAAATACATATTTACCAAAAAAACTGTTGGTGTTAAACGCTTGAGGTAACCAAATGTTAACAAAAATGGAGGGCATCCTGCTCAAACACAAGCGACGGAAAATGCTTCACCAATATTTCCCTCACTGGAACCTTTAACGGTAAATTTCTTTGAAATCTCTCATCAATAGAAGGTCATTTGGAACAGTTTACAGAAACACATCAGCTGGTATATAATGAACATTAACAGTTTGTGATCTAGGGCTTGAAATAGGGCGTTGCTGAATATGCATGTCTACCCAAATAAATTCAGTTCTGAGAATATTTGAATATTTAGTTCAGGGGCCACAGTTCTAAATACTTATTTGTTTTCTTATCTTTGCAGTAACAAAATACCTTTAAGGAGACAAACCTATCTATCCACCCCTTATATATTGTGTAAAAATATACCATCTGATTAGATTAAAAGTATCTATGGCAGATGCAGACTGCTTGACCAATCTGTCAACCGCCTGTCTCTTGCCCTGTCTACTGTTTTACAGTAGGGCATACTTAATCACAAGCTAAGCGAGAACTACTTACATGATCTATTTCGTGTTTGTAGATATAAAATTGATTTTCTCGTTATCTTGAACACATACTAGTGCACACTAAAGTCCTTTCTTTTATTTTCCCAATGTGTCTGGTGCTGGTATTGCATCATTTTGGATAACTTCATCTGGAGGAGCTCTGTCTGTATCCTTTTGTAGGAGTGACATTCTGAATCAAGTCCAACAGTAGTCGGTTGTATGTGATGTCTTTATGCTAGTTAAACATCTCCCTATTTATCACAGAGTTCTCTTGTGCATCCTAATTTCCTTGTGTTGTGAAGCCCACTCTTTATTTGGGGGAGAGTCATGGCCAGATAGATTTCCTTACCTCCTAAGGCAGTTGCTCCCTCTGTGGAAAAAAATGGGAAACAGATTGGTATTTCCCACTTTCTCCTCTGTTTCATGCTCTTATTCTTGCAGGGTATTGTTAAGGTACCCCACCTGAACCCCCAAATCAGTACATACACATAAATTGGTATTCTGTATTAATTGCCTTTCTTCTGTGCAAATCTAAAATAAATCATATGAATTACTATTAGCACCACACCATTTAATTGTAAATGTTGAGAATATTTTGCAAGGGTGTTTTATAAATGATTACACGTTTTTCTTTTCATGTCCCTCACACATTTTCCCCTTTTCTTTGAAGCTTTCTGATCCCATGCTGCACTTTCTTCTTTCACTCATGTCTAAAATTGTCTCCAAGTTTGATCTTATGTGGTTTTCCAGTCTTCCACCTACTGAAATTACCAATACTTCCTAAAACCAATATGTTTGCTATTACCACATATCCTATGTTCTCTGAGCAGAGATGATGGTCACTTAGCCGTCCGTAATGGACAAGTCTTGGAAAAAAACATAACTGATTGAGGGATACTAATGGATTGATATAAACAAATTTCTCAATGGTACTAGTTACAAACAATTAATTGGGTGCTCCCTGGAAAACTACAGAGCCACCTAAGTATTGGAAGAAGATGAAGTGACCCCACTCTAAAGTCAGATATACTATCCATGGTTATTTTGGAAATACATGAGTCTTTATTTGTTTTAGCTGGCATGTGTGATTATAAAAGTGAACAACTACAAGCTGTCATACTACTACCTCACAGTTGAATTGCATTAATGATGAATACTTTTGACATTATTCACAAGTTTTCAAACCAATGCTATATGTGCAATAGTAGACACCCTATAGAAAATATGTCCTGCAGTTATGTTATGTTATGAAATTTTGTGTAGCTCGTAGTTGCCCCAGCAAAGAGGCGTCCCAGCGCTGACAGCATAAAATGAACGGGGCCACTGGTGGGACTAGGGCCACAACATAGGGAAAAGATGTGTTTTGATTGCCTTCCGAAATGCCAAGTCGTTTTTCAAGCTACAGATCTGTAAAGGAAGGGGGTTCCAAAGTTTTGCTGCCAGGGTGTGAAAAGAACATCCCCCAGCGCGCATCCTCCTCACCCGGGAAACAGCCACCAGGTGCATCCCCATAGAGCGAAGTTAGTGGGTGGGTAAATAGGGCAGGAGCAGGTGGGCTGTGATACATGGGGAAGAAAGAGTCAGAATCTTAAAGGCCATGCAGAGGGCTTTAAACTCAATCCGCATAGGCACGGGCAACCAGTGGAGTCGGAGTATGGCGTATAAATATACTTCACAGTGGATATGCTATAAGGACCTGCACATCGTAAAGTTTAATCCGTAATGCAATAAGTTGTTGTTGACAGTTGTATTGGGTGCTAGCATATCGCCACATACTCATCCACCAAGAGTAATAGTCATCTCTAAGAATACAGGATTCCAAAGATGTTGAAATTTATCAAAAAGGCAATGCTGCACACCCCAAAAGTAACCTGCACCCCTTAGACAATCTTATTTCTGGGTGTAGTCCAAAAGTTGTAAATATTCATACAAAGAACACCATCGATATCCGTTCTTGATGTAACAAGATATGTTATATTTATTCGTTAATAATCATATGGGTATCCAATTTTCACAGCGCAGCCGACGCGCGTTTCGCCCAACGGGCTTTCTCAAGGCTGCATATGTACAAGAAAAAAGAGAAAACATGGTATCTAATTTTCTGTATGAGCAGAAACATAGGCAATATTCTCAGCTGTGTTATACCGTACATACTAGTACAAAACAGATCCATAATTAGAAACAAGGCTCCAAGGGAGAGAGTCCCCCAAGAGACAGAAAGTAATCCCCTAAATTAGGTGATTAATAGAGAGATAGATCCCGAAAGGTTCCCCAAGTGGATAGAACGTCAGAGTCCAAAAAACAGCTGAATCACTAAGTCCTGTTTCCTTAAATTACCGAAATTCGTCATGTGCATTCCACCGATAGGTATGGTGAGTGTTAGTGGGTGTGCCCATGTTTAAAACCAAGTCAACGAAAAATGCATAACCGTAAAGTGCTCCAAGTCATGCTGTACGAGGTGATGACATCTCACCTAGTCAAGTTCACTATGTCGTTCGTATTTGGTGTAAAAAAACTCGAAGTTACACCTAAAAGAAAAATGTGTCCTGTGACCACTGGCAATAATACTGACATGGTATTTATCACATCGTCTGTTGCGACATTCAGTGTTGCTTACCTAGTCCCAACCGAATGGTCACGTAATTCATATAGAGTGCCACGAGTTAGACACTATCAGCGTTTTTCCGTATCTGTAATATATGGAGTATAGCAAAGGACCAGGATCCGTCCCCTCTGAAATAAAAGTGTAGTGAAAACAAATATTCACTATGATGTGCCATAAAGATCATAACTATGTAAAAAACAATTTAATAATGCCTTGGTTATATACTCGAAAGACGTAAATACGTGTTGTAGTCTGGTAGTGACCATTGCTTCAACACTAATCCTTTACTTGTACGTATTCAATGTTTTACCTGATACGTTTCAGAAGCAGCGTGTTGTGTACAACATCGCATCGCACCTATTATGCGCTATGTGTCCTACATATCGTTACTGTTCCCAAACATCATTTAGCTACTAAATTTAAATCCGAAAGCGTACGAAGGTATATTTATGGTCATTATAAAGCGCTTAGTACCACTAAGCTTTATTCGTAGCCTAGACAATACCCATATCGCACTCACCTAATTCACGTAACTAGTTCTCCCACATTTTCTGGGCGTTTGGAATCCCAGTGCCTCCCGCCATTGTGGAAATGTATGTAGAGCATGAGGTCAGCAACATAGAGAATGGACTTGCGAATAAGATAGTCGAAGTTAGTTTACATGCCCTGGCGGCCATCTTGGAACGATAAAATGTATATATTGTGTCTACAGTCTGTCCTGTATCTGGTATCGTCCCAAATCTCTTAAATGAAATTGTGAATGTCAAGTCTTATAAATATGCTTATTTTTCATAGAGAAACCCGACCTTATCACCACAGTGACGTTTAGAAAGGCGAGAAGGCGGAATGTTATGTAATAAGTATTCGAAATCAGAAATAGAAAGGACAGATAGCAGCAGGTCATATGGAATAGGAATCCTGGAGCCACATCATATATAAAAAATACTGTTCTGAAATGCATACAAGCAAAATGATCTTAAGTTGCTGCGTTAATGCACATTCCATTGTAATCATTAAAAATCATGTCAAACATCAGTAAAATAATACCCCAGAACAGGAACTCATGATTATTTCTCATTGTACATATAACATTGACTTACAGGAATTCAAATAGTTCCTTATCAATATTGATACCGTGTTCAACTGCTCTAAGGAAGATAATCCATTTGCATTCATTTTGTCTGAGCATACTTATTCTGTTGCCACCTCTCTGATGTGGCAGTATTACCTCAAGACCATGAAAAGTTATTCTGATCAATTCTGTGTGATTGTGTGAAGTATTGAAATGTAAGGCTAACGGATATTGGGTATTATTGTTTCTGATGGCTCTTAAATGTTCTTGTATCCGTTCCTTAAGTGGTCGGATGGTACTACCTACGTAAATTTTCCCACATATACAAATAATACAATAAATGACAAATTTCGTATTGCAGTTAATGAAGTCATTGACTGTATAGATTTTTTCAGAGTTATATTTGAAGGTGGTAGTCCTATTTAACGCAAAGGGGCAAACATTGCAGGTACCACATTTGAAAAACCCCTTGGGTTTTGCTGGTAGCCATGTCCTTTGAGACGTTTTTGAAATAAAGCTAGGACATAGAGATTGTCTCAGAGTATTGCCCCTGGCAAAGGTAATGTTAGGTCTGGGTCCCACCGCCTCCATGATTTTCTCATCATCTGTCAATAGATGCCAGTGTTTTCTGAGAATTTTAAAAATTTCAACACTTGCATTTGAGTACGGTGTAATGAACCTAATGATTTTTGTGCTGCATGGCCTTTTGTTCGTTTTCATGCGGCCCTTCAGCAAATCTGTTCTTGTCATACTGTTTACAGTATTGCGTGCCTTTCGGATATCAGATGCCTTATATCCTCTGGCCATGAAACGTTGTTCAACTGTATTTAGTTCATTCTCCAATATTTGTGTATCACTACAATTTCTTTTTGTGCGGATCATCTCCCCCAAAGGGATTGCTCTAATTTGTGAGGGTGGGTGTGCACTGGTGGCATGCAGGACTGCGTTGCATGCCGTGTCTTTTCTGTATGGACGTGATATCAGTTTGTCCTTATCGACTATGATTGTAATGTCAAGAAAGTTGATGTGTGTAGTACTTTCTGTTTTAGTGAACGTTAAATTGAAGGGATTATTGTTAAGATACTGAAAAAATTCTTCTAGCATTGTCTTTGTCGGAGTATGGCATTAGCTGTAGAACAATTTCTAGGGAGACCAAGAAGAATTTTAGCAGCCGCATTTTGGACCCTCTGCAGTCGCAAAATGTCTGCCTTATTTGTCTCCAGATAGAGCGAGCTGGCATAGTCTTGTCTCAACAAAATCGATGCCTGGACGATGACTTGCCGGGTGGATGGGTCAAAGAAACCCAGCAGAGGTTTGAGCCTCCAAAATAGACCAAAACAAGTCCCTTCCACTTTTTTTGTTTGGAATTGAAAACTGAGGGCCGAGTCCATCCAGACCCCCAGATTTTTTACCACCTGCTTGGGGTCGGGCGCGCAACTTAGGGTTATGGGCCACCAACGCTCACTTCATAACTCAGAGTCTCTTCCAACCAACAACACCTCAGACTTGTTGGCGTTGAGCTGGAGACAGTTGGCAGTCATCCACTCGGCGACAGCAGAGTCTCTTCCAACCAACAACACCTCAGACTTGTTGGCGTTGAGCTGGAGACAGTTGGCAGTCATCCACTCGGCGACAGCAGAAAGATCACTCTGAAACTTGAGAGCATCCTGAGTAGCGTCGTCAGAGAGTGCCACTACCAAACTAGTGTCGTCAGCATAAGAGACAATAGTGAGCCCTCTGCTCCTGGACACAGCAGCTAAAGGTTGGACATACAGATTGAACAGTATTGGGTTCAAAGCTGAGCCCTGTAGCACACCTTGTTTGATGGTAAGAACACGGGAAGTGAAAGGAGGGGCTGTCACCTGGAACGTCCTCTCTGAGAGAAAAGAGCTGAACCAATCGAAGGCGGAGCCCACTATGCCAGCCTCCTCCAGTCGTTGCAGCAGGATCTGATGGGATTAAGTAGTTGATAGAGGACTGTGCCTTCGTAATGAGTTTGTCGTAAGTGGAATAATTTCCAGAAATCAATGATCATTTCCAAACATGGTGTGTTTATTTTGAAATTTCACACATGAAGCAACAAACAGCCTACACGTGTTTCGGCAGTGTGGTCCGATGGCCATGGGCTTTCTCAAGGCAAGTAATCGTCGCTGGTAATCCAGTCCCGTGCCAGGAAAAACTTTTTCTTGGACCGCAGAGACCGCCACACATGACTGTCACAGGACTGGATTACCAGCGACGATTACTTGCCTTGAGAAAGCCCATGGCCATCGGGCCACACGGGCGAAACACTTGTTGCTTCATGTGTGAAATTTCGAAATAAGCACACCATGTTTGGAAATGATCATTGATTTCTGGAAATTATGCCACTTACAACAAACTCATTAAGAAAGCACAGTCCTCTATCAACTACTTAAACTTGTACTTCGCAATGGCTTCTGGGTGTAGCCATTTATGAGGCACGTGTCACTATCAACATTGGGCCCTGACCACTGTAGCACTAAAGCCCAGAGTCTGCCACCCATTTCAGTAACCTACAGGATCTGAAAGGAGACCGTATCAAACGTGGCACTGAGATCTAATAATGGCAGTGCCGAGGTGCACCCAGTATCTAGTGCTGTCCGCAGATGTTCAGTCACAGCTAGGAGAGCCGACTCCGTGCTGTGACCAGGGCGAAAGCCATTTTGAGAGGGATCTAAAATGTTGTTTTTATTCAGGAATTCTGTCAAGATGGAGTTAATATAGGCCTCCAAAATCTTATACGCCCGTGGCAGAAGAGATATAGTGCGTAAATTGTCTGTTTTAGCTGGGTCCAGAGTAGGTTTTTTAAGCAGAGGGACCACCCTCGCCTGCTTCCACATCCTGGGGACAACCGCCATGGAGAGGAACATATTAATCATCTGGCACAGAGGTGCCAGGAACACAGGCAGAGATTTCATTATTTGGTCAGGCTTGAGAGATCTAACTATGCTACATAGCAGGCGCAGCTTATCCTGAGAGATCAACGGGAAGGCCGCAAAAATACAGGTAGGGAGGGGTCTAAGCACAGAGCTTAGACACACTGAAACCGGAGGAAAGGACAAATAGATGTTTTCTACCTTCCTAACAAAGAAGGTGGCGAGGTCCTCACATTGCTGATCCGACGTGATCAGAAGTGCTGTGCATGTCTTGTTCGATTTAAGGTCGAGAAAATACTTTTGGCCGGATTGCTACTCCCCCTAATTTCATTTACAAAGTAGGCTGCCTGTTCTGATTTAATAGCCCTGTGGTAGTTCTTGATGGCCGCCTGATAGCATGCCCTCGAGACTGGGTCATAGTCCCGTCTCCATGCCTGCTCCAACATTTTGCATGCTTTGCGCATTGTAGCCAGCTTGTCTTTATACCAAGGGCTGGAATTAGAATGCCGGTTCTTAGATCACTTAGCAGGGATAAGTGTGTCCAGAGGCCGGAGAATCCAGTTCCATAGCGCTCTATTAGCAGCATCTGGGTCAGCAGGCAGACTGGGGATATTCATAGAAAGAAGGGAATGGAATTGATCCAGATTCAATTTATGTCAGGGGCGCTTAAAAGAAGGCTTCTGACCTACCCTCCGAGAAGGCTCTACACCTGAGAATATCATGGAAATCAAAAAGTGATCTGACCAGCACGCCAGGGTAGGGGTGTTGACTGTGAGGGAAGGAAGGTTAGAAAAGACTGGGTCCAGCAGTTGGCCAGCGGAGTGGGTAGGACCTGAGACCCGTTGAGTTAGCTGACAGGCTGCCAGGTCCGCTTCAAAATTACCCATTTCCGTGTCCAGAGGGCTGTCTAGGTGCAGATTCAAATACCCAATAACGCTGAAGTTGGCAGCTCTCATAGCCAAGGAACTGACTAAATCAATGAGTGCTGCCCTAAACTCTTTAGCTGGCCCTGGCGAGCGATAAACCAGCAGCCCAGACATGGTATAGTTAGCACTAAAAGAAATCCCAAAACGCGCACACTCACAGCCAGCCACAGTCTCTTTGACAAAAGTGCACGTATAGCAAGACTTAAAAATGACCGCGATCCCGCCTCCTTTCGACTCTCTATTGAAAGTCCTAATGCTGTAGCCCTGAGAAAGCACTAAGCCTGGCTCAGCAACCATAACATCTGAGAGCCAGGTCTCCGTTAAAAAGAAGACGTCAGGAGATTCATCCTGCAGCAAATCGTAATCGTTGAGGTATATACTGCATAATATTGTTCATCAAGGGAGGGTGTTTCTCATCATCGATAATGTGTTTCGCCCAGAAGAAATTCTGCGTTTGAGAAGAAAGTAAGAAGTGCACAATCAAGTTTTTATCAATAATGAAAAGAAAAAATAAGGTGTGTGTTCATGTTCATTTTACATTGTTTTATATCAGGAATCGTGGAATCTATTTTTCCCAGTTGTTTTACCTTTAAAGTCAAGCTTGTAAGATATCTCATTGTGCACATGACTTTCCACAGCCCATCAGATAGATTACCATTTTACAGTGTGGTCTCCTCTGTCTCATAGGAACATAGAAGCAAGAGTGCACTAATGACTAAGAGGCAAATAGGCAAAGGTTTTCAATCGACAGACCAACTTTGTTAATTAAAACAAATGCAAACTGTATAGATTTAGGAGGTGGGTGGGTGGTGGTCATCTATACCCTCTCTGCGATATATAGATATAAAATGAGGTAGGAATTTCCTTAGAAATCTCAGGAAAAAAAGTAACTCAGATGTTATATAATGACTAGTGGCATCTACCATTAACAGCAAAATCAGCAATATACATTATGTGTGATCTGAAACAAATCATTGACTTTGAGGGAAGAAGAATGTCATATCATCCATTTGAGACTTTATTTTACACTCTAATATTGCAAAGTCACGTTAGTGCCCTTTGTATCAGCAGAAAAGCTGTTGTGATTGTCTCACAGAAGAGAATGAAGATTGTCAGGATACATCTGCTTCCCTCCTTGACCGACCTCATTAACAAATCCCACTTCACTGCCTTTTATGAACCTACTACACTTGCCTATGGATGAGAACAGGAATTTGTCAGGATGTGTCTGCCTCCCAAAATGACCAACCCCAGACATATTGTGTAGCTCTCTTTTAAACCCAGTATTCCTCCCAGTCTACTGTGGTGTTCCCTTCAGCAAATATGAAAAACAGCCTTTCATCAAACATAACTTTTTTGTTATTCAAGTAATGTATACCATGGTGTATGGTAAAACGCACAATCTCCAGTGGTATTTTTTATTCAAGTTAAATAAGTTTTCCAAATGTTGGCATAAGTGACGAATGATCCCAGAATATTTATCGTCCACCCTACATTGATCATATTCATATGGTCCTTATCATTGCCTTATGTATAAGATTTTCATAAAGTTACCTATTTTTCAGGACTCAAATAATTACCTCACCTTCTCCATGGAAGTCTATTATTTTTAACCATAACCCAGTGGATTTAAACTCAAAGAACGTCCGACTGTTCTGTTTGATATATGGAGAAAACAAATCTGTAGAGGAAAATCTGTTCTGTTTGGCTCTCCAAAAACATGAAGGCATTTGTAACACTTTCATACTCCAGTTTCACTTTTAGGTCAGCAGTTTACCATTGAGGTTAGGTGCAGTGGTGTGAAAAGCTGTTATGAATGTTTGTGAATACTCACAGTTCCTTGGTGTTAACTACATTCGCTATAGTCAACCACTTGCCAGGACCGCTGATATTCCCATGTCTAGCCCTTTTCTTTGAATAGTAAAACATCTGCCATAGTGGCAGATTATCCAGTCATAAATTGCTGTATTGAAAAACCTCTCGATTTCTAATTGTGTGAATCCGAATTTGGAAATTCCGACTTTAAAGCCAACTTTCTGAGTTGAAGACTCATCTCTTCAAGATAAGCTGTCTCCCCTAGACAATAGGAACTCATCTGTTGATCATCTCTTGTAAATATCCGATAATTGAACCTCTGGTCTTCGCTTTTGTCCTCCGTTCCTCACTAGGTTTACACTATACAAATACTGTTACAGAGATGCCCTTACATACAGGTTGTAAATATAATGCGTACGGGCAATAGCTTTTTACATTAAAGAGGCAGCATTATACCTGTAAAAAGTAATAAAATAATAGTACATCATGACATGGTTATTGTTATCATGAATCGAGAAAGAATCTAGGCCCCAAATCTAAAAAGCAGATACATTTTACTCTTCTGCCGCACACCATATTTAGTTACTTTGCGCCATAATTCAATAATTTTATTGAAGAAGTTTATTTGGAGATGAAACAAGAGCTCAGGGATCCTCTATTAAAGTTCGGAGATAGTACATTTTCGGAGGTGGGAGGAGAATTAACAGATCGCTTACAGTCTGCATAAGCAAATTCACATCCTAAGATATCGCTAACCACAACTAGGAACTCAAAATATCAGCAACATTGACGATGGACACTTACAGTCTGTAGTGAGCATCTGTAATGCTTCCTTAAAGGATGAGCCCCTTAGGCCCTTCACTGCATAACAGAGCACATGGAAAGACATAACGAGATGAAACCCCATTTGCCTATCCTCCTTGTACGTGTGATTCAAGGTAATGAAAATGGATTATCCATTATCAGTTCACAGTCGTGATTTTGGTATCCAGGGCCAAGCTGCGGGACCTCTGTAGGAGATGCAGCTCGATCAACGTCGACTCTAAATGTAATTAAGGGAGATTTCCAGTCAGTCTGGATCATCCCAAACATTGCAGTTGCAAAAACAAGGAGCACACGGGTGGGACACTGCATTTTGGTGTGTGATCTACTCACTAGTAGAATCGACTATAGAACAAATTATTCCTGCCTTTCTTTTTAGTATCGAGGTATTTCTGCTTGATATGAAATGCTCACCGCATTTGCTGTTCACTTCATTGCTGAGCTCCCAATGTGTGGCAGCAAACAGAACAATTTTAGTTCTCATTCTTGAAAGGGTTACATTACTATAATCCAACTTCTGAATGCTGCGAATGTGTATTATTTTACAAATGCGTTTTCTACTCTTCATGGAATACTTTTTTTTATATGCTCACAGTCTAATGCACACAAATGGACACAATCTTTTGTTACACTGTACCAAACATTTCAGTTTTTACTACAGAAACCGTGTGAACTGAAAAAGCATTTTTAATGAGAACTTTTTTATATGTTGAAATGTTGTTGGCGGTGTTGGATTCTGTTATTGTTTTTGTATGTATTTTGTTATTTAAACATCTTAAAAGGAGAACATTTTCACTTCACTATACATTAAAGTCCACATTTCTGAGCCTGTATGCAAAGCTGTACAATTTCTGTAATTTGTCGTGAATAAAATATTTGTTACTTGTTAACGTCTGCTGTAGTTTCTTTCAATGACTCCATGAATTTGCTATAAGCATGAATCATACATACTTCACGGCAGAGCTGAGGCATTTGCTCTGTATTTTTCATATGTATGTTTTAATTGGGTTTTCACTTTTACCCCTGTACAGTCAAGAAGCAGGGAAATTTGATATGGCATTATGCACACACTGATATTGTGGCAAAATGCGTGCACACCACCGAAAAGGGCGTTATCACAACAGGGGTCAACCCTGGTCTGTTCCATGCACACCATACAAACTAAGAACAGACCCCTTAGAACCCTAATGTTGACCCAACATTTCCTTTTTTTAAAAATGTATTTTCCACTGATAAATGCATCACGTCAGACTGCAACACGTGATCAAAGTGTTTGAGTCATGGCCACATGTTTTTTATTTTTTTAAATATTTTCATCACAGTTAACACTTACATGTAACAGATATGCGCTTGTTCAACTCTTTAAATGTAGAGTAATAATATACCTCTTTCTTCCCGGTGTGAATTTAAGGCCGTTCTACTGCCAACGGTGTGAACAAGATACGAGAGATCCTGATCCACACCAGATTTTAATGATATTCATATAAGATAAACTTACAATGCAGCATTGGTTATCCTAAAAACTTGACATGTACCTGGACCACGTGAACCTAGGTTTGCTATCCATTATCTGGTCTTCTGCTCACCTGTCGACTATGGAAACTGGAAAGTTGATTGCTTCATGCCAATCAGCAGAGCTTAGACACTGCAGACATTAGGGATACAATTTTGGTTGCAATGGGGAGGCTTGCACACTTAAAAAGAAATTGATTCATAAACTGTGACATGAAATTCATGTAGTAATATTACTAAGCCCGCTTCGATTTGTTCTAATTTAAAATGCAGTTGGGCTCTCAGTTGTCATCAGTTTGAATGATATGGACGTTTCCAGTATGCCTGCCTGAAAGTGCTCTATATTTCTTTCGGAAGAAAGCAACAGGGTACAGTAGGACCAGTGAAAATTGCACAGTATTGAAAAAATACTATAAATCGAAATTCCATTCAGTACGAAATAAACATTTTAAACTAAGTATGCTGTAAGGGATGAACAAGATACATACCTGAGAGTTGCTGGGTGTGTAACACATTTTATAATTAATAAATACACACTCGATTGTGTATTAGTTTCAGTTTAAAACTTTTATATAATTCCATTCAAACATTAACTCATTGTTATTGACCGTTTTATAGTTTTTACATTTAATGTGAATATGCAGAGATCTTGAGTACCTTTATAGGACTAAAGGGGAACAGATCTGCCATGAAAATCAAACGGGAAGGATAGATTTACTTAGCACATTGCTAACCTCTTCTGCATGCCATGACAGACACCAGATTCCACATACATTAAGATGGGGGTATGTCAGGTGACACTGTTAAAGTTGTAGTGTGGAAGCCAGAAGATGTGCAGTTGCAGGACTACACATTTTCCCGGTGTTTTACTGGAGCGAAATATATCACCAAAGGCCTTACTAACAATAAGTCCGCATGGAACCAAAAACAAAGTAATGTAAAGAGTGTAAGCAGTGGCAGAGGTGCTGGACTTGAGGACCACAGATGTTCATTTTGACAAGTGTTAGAATTCATTAAACTACGATGATACCCAGACAATATGTGAATTATCAAAGCAGCAAAGCTGGAGGATTTTATCGTAGGATATTCTGTTTATCCAAGGTTCTTCCCAAAGCTCTGCTTTGATATTCCAGAATCCCTTGTTACTATTTGTCTTTTCATAATATCTCCGATTAGGTGTGTCACTCCAGCCTATGGAGAACTTAGGTGCAGGCAAAATCAGTTCTCCGTAGCCTAGCTGTGGGACATCTCCACCCTGTGGAAGAGAAAGGGATTGGGTGAATACAACTCCTGCCTACTACAGTGAATCTCCTTTCAAGGCAATCACATGCAAGTTCTATCCTGCCCTCACTTACTCTGGAAAAGTGAAAGAATGGGCGTATGCTCCAAAGCTTCTACCGAACTGCCAGGACAGATTGCCTTGTATGGAGACCCTCCCTTCTCGGTTCTATATTCTTCAAATCTTCACCCACCCTTTGTGTCCAAATTTGGATTTATGAGTAGAATCCATCAGGAGTGTATGGTCTTGCCCCCTACATAAGGAACCCCCACCCTTCTTGCCGGCAATGTGCTGATTCAATCGACGGATATGGTGACCACTGTGGCCTTCCAAGGAAACCCAATCTGTCTTCCTCCACCCCTCTTCTAATTTTTCTGCCTTGTTCCTTTTCATGTAAGTGCAGGTTTTTCGTGGACCTCGGGCTCACACCTGTCCTGGCAAAATACTACTGCTCTGCCTGCGGGAGTCAGCAATCTTGGTATCAGCAAAGTATTTGCCTGCTCGCCAGCTCTGTGATAGGAGATGGTTGTGTTTAGGAACCCTTTGAGTTACAGATCCATCCTTATTATATCAAAGGTATCACTAATGTGGCAGTGTTCTATTGTCCAAAATGTCGGAGAACTTGTGACACAAAAAAGACAATAAGCTAGCACATTTGTCATTGCTCTGTCAGCCATGATGCATGCCTCCAATAATCATGATGTAATCACCAGGAGCCAACTTCTCACTTGGCGTGCACTGACTCTTAATTTAATGTGTTTTCTAATTCTACCCTTACTGATTCCCTTTCTATATCAATTACAGAATGCCTCAAAGGAACTGAGCTCATGGTAGACAGGCTGGAGCAGCCACAATATTCCTTTGAACTCTTATGTGAAGAGTTCTCTAGGGGTGCCACTGTTTTCTATAACTACCTCTTAATAATATATATTCTTTGCATGCTCACACATGTAATACCCACCCAAAGCAATGCTTATATCCATCAGAGCATACATTCTAAAAGGTGTTTCTGCACCACAGACTATGTTAAAAATACTAAATCCTTGAGTATCTAAACAGCTGTGTGGAGGAGTCTTCTAATTCATATCCATATGGAGTCGTGGAGGAGGACTTGGATGGCCAAATTAAAAATTGGATTACTTGTGCTAGGTGGGCCCTTTTAAATCTTGCAAGGCCACATCAGTAAATTATGTTGCCTCTCAGTGGTTTGGTAATGAACCTCCGCTCTAAGAAGCTTCATTACCTAATTTCGAATAGGAGGTGGAAGAAATTGCGACAAAATGTAGTTTTTACCACTTTGGTCACAAACCCGTGTTTCGACTCGCATCTCCAAATCCTAAAACATCGATTTTGGAGCTGTTCAGGATCTATAAGAAATCTTTCTGAATGTTCAAGTCCTCATCCTCGCAAAGCTCGAACAACCGGATATCCTTCAGAAATGAAGAAATATTGGGGCAGATGTAGGTAAAAACAAATTTGCGAGTTCTTAATAGCGATTTTTACCGAATCGCTATTAAGAACCCGCAAACCGCAATGTAGCAAAAAAATCGCAAAGAGTCTGCGATTCGGTAAAAAACGCAAACCCCTGTCCGAATCAGTATTACCAATTTGAAATTAGCGAAATCGCAATTTAAAAAAATCGCTAATTTGCAAATCTGCCCTTCAGGTGCACCCTGATGACATCAGACACAGGAAGTGGCCACACCCATGCTGTTTCTCAGAGCCTGAGGCTGTGGGAGAGGCAGAGAGCAGGAGCACACACCCAGGAGCTGCACAGGAGTTACCAGGCAGACACCAAATACCAAGATGGAGACACAGGAGAAGGGAAAGGAGCCTGCAGAGAGGAAGAGGAAGCAGAAATTTAGCGAGAAGGAGTTGGAGGTGTTAATTGCAGAGGTTGTGAAGACTCACGACCAACTGTTTGGGAAGAAATCTCTGCATGTTCCAGATTCCCAGATAAGGAAGATCTGGCTTGAAATCCAGGGAAAAATAAATGCTGGTATGATCTGCGCTCCCGTGCGAAGGAGAGGGTGGCTGACAGGCTTAAACAAGCCAAGAAGACAGGTGGTGGACCATCCCCAGCGCCTGCAAGCACACCCCTGGATGAATTGGTGGAGTCCACCCTCCAGCCTGAGACCATCAGTGGTATAGGAGATGTGGACAGCTCAGCCAGAGACAACAAAAGACAAGGTAAGATGCATGCACAGTATGCCCTGACCCCCCGCATTCCCAATCCCCCATGAGCAAGTCAGAATTCCACTCCAGTCCTTATTTTGTAAACAACAAGCAATGCATCATGGGAGATGTAGTCTTGAAACCCATATAGCATATCAGTAAGTTAACTGAACATGAGTGCAGGGGCCAAACATCAGTCAATAAACAAGTGGAGGACTGTTACTGTGAATAGCAACACATGTAATGTAATGTAACACAAATGCTGTTAGGCAAGTCAGTAAATGGATATTCTGTATCCACAGGCGGACCTGCGCCACAGACTGCTGAGAGGGAGACACAAGAGGCATCTGGGGAACACCATGCTCAGGAGGAAGAGACTGTCACCCACAAGTGTCACACCATCACCACCACCACCACCCCCCCAGACCCAGGAGGTACACAGTGGGTAGCCTGCAGGAGATGGAGGGGTCAGAGGCGGAGAGCACGGGATCTTCACAGACCCTGCACGAAGAACAAGCACAGTCTCCGCAGACACAGTTACCCATGCAGCGTAGCCACACCAGTGGTCCCCGACGGAGAGCAAGGGCAAACAGTCCAGATGCGCAGGGTGGAGGATCCAGTGTCTTCGCAGGTCTGGAGGGCACCATGGTGAAGGTGCAGCGGCTGCAAGGGAAGGCAATGCGGTCAATGCAAAGACAGATGGTGTCCATGAACAGGAACCTTAGGGAAATTAAGGAGGGCATCAATGGCTTGAACAACACTGTTGCAGAGGGCATGCGGGACATGGCTGAGGCAGTGAGGCTGTTGTGCACAAAATTGGATAGTGAACGTGGCGCAAGGCGCAGGGAAAAACAGCGCCAGGAGGAGTTCAACAAGGCGGTGAACCGCCTAGCCAATGCCACTTCTGTCCTCAGCAGACGCACAATGGCCATGCAATTGGAAATGGCCCACTGCAGCCAGGATGTTGCTAGGGGGTTGGTGCAGGTCACCACTGCGGTCGAACTGCTCCAGACAACCAACATTGCTGCCACAGGGTCTGGGGATGGTGGAGACAGTGAGGAGGTCACCAGCAGCAGCAGCATTACTCCACCCATTGCTGAGCCCAGAAGGCGTAGCACAAGGCAGGGGCCATCAGCAGAACAGTCCTCTAGGGAGGGCAGTGTGCAAACTGAGCGGGGCACTGCTGTGCGTGGCCGCAGGAAATGAGTCCATGCTGCCGCTGACATTTGTAGGTGGGTGAGGTAACCCATGGCACCCACTGATAGTGGAATGCAAGATGCATGCAGTGTGTTAACGCCATGCTGGGCTAATCAGGGCACTCATAGGCCAATATGGTGAGGCGGTGTGCATTCCTATTGCCTCATGTAAGGAAAATAAAACAACGTTACACAATTGTCATTAATCGATTTGTCTCATTACTTACTTAGAAATAATTGGGTGTGATCTCAGTACGTCTGTGTCTCCCATCTGCTGCTCCTATGACACCTGCTGCGCTGTGCACTGGCTGTGGACATTCCTCATCCTCTGAGTGGGTGATTTCAACTGGGGCCCTCTTCTTCGTGGCCATGTTGTGTAGCATTCTTAACAGGTGGCAATGATTTTGCAGCATATCTCGGGGCAGTACTGCCGTGCACCCCCACTCTTGTGGAGGCAGTGGAACCTGCTCTTCAGGAGTCCAAATGTCCACCCCACCACATTCCGCGTGGACTTATGGGCAGCATTTTATCTCCTCTTTCGTGGGGTAGATGGGTTAAGGAATGAGGTGAGTATGAATGCACGCACCACATATGCGCTGTCACCTAAGTGGGAAAGGATGAGACGTCAATCACAGGCAACAACAGATACAACCAAGGTATAGATCAGGGTGTGTCACATGCATTTACCTAGCAGGTATCCTTCGCCAAATTCACCCCCAGCCAGACGTGTAAAGATTCCGCTGTGTCTGAAGATGTAGGAGTCATGCGTGCTCCCAGGGAATTTTGCAACTATATCAGTTATGATGTGTGACGCATCATAAAAGACCTGAACGTTGATCGAATGATATGACTTCCTGTTCCGATATATGTACTCAGTAGCAGGGGGGGGGCAGACTGCAATATGTGTCCCATTGATGCACCCTATAACATGTGGGAACTGGGCCATCTGATAAAAATCCATCTTGGTCTTATGCAGTTCGATTTGTGTTGAGGTAAACCAGATATAATGGTGCATTCTCTGCAGCATGGCATCCAGGAAGGTGTTGAAGAAGCGTGACAGGCAAGTTTGTGTGACACCTCCAGCCACAGCTATAACCCCCTGGTAACGGCCTGATGCAAGTAGGTGCAGGGAACAAAGGACCTGCACATGTGGTGGAATTGCTTGCGCCCTGCATGTCTGCTGCTCCAGGATTGGGTGAATGTCACGTATGAGGTCTAGGATGGTTGTGGGGTGAAGCCTGTAGCTATCATGTACCTCTTCTGTGAGTTGGAAAAGGATGATGCGCACTCTGTATATGCGTTCCTGTCGCCTCCTCATACTCTGTGCTACTACTTGGATCCGCATCCACCTTGCAATGAGATAGAGGGCCGCCATTGTATTTGAACTGATGCATTTTGGGGCTGTTTTTATGCAGTGCACCTGGTTACCACCTGCTTTGAGTTGGTGGTAATTTGCAACTCGCAAATAGCGATTTTCCGAGAAATCGCTATTTGCGATTTTTCTTACATTGGTCTGCAATTTCTTTTTTGCGAGTTTGCAGTTTGCGAGGTGCTATTTGGGAGTCAGTGGGTCTGATTCGCAAAATAAGGAATAGCTAACTGACTTCACTTTTTTTTAGCGATTCCTTATTTTGCGCTTGCCTTTACATTTCACAAGGGTCTTTTGCTATCGCAAACGTAGATATTCTGTGAATTTCTGCGTTTGCGATCGGTATTTCGCTTCCTACATCTGGCCCCTAGGTAGTACTCAAACAAACATCAATGTCTCTATCATTGTAGTCTCGTTCTCTAAATCCGTTAATGGCTTCCTGGGATTTAGTTTCAGATTTGCTGTCCTCACCAAAGATCTGTCTGATTTGCAAGAACGTTCCTTTAGGTATGTTTTTAATTAGTTATCTTGGGTGACCACATTTCCTATGTAAGATTTACTTGCTAGCATTTGGTTTTGGTTAATGTGCAGATCCTTTGCTCCAAAGCCACTCCCTTTTCATCTGTCCCATTGACAACATTAAGTCCATCTTAATTTCTGATGGACGCATAAATACTTTTTACAACATTTGTAAAGTCATTTGTCACTCATTGTTCTGTGTGTTGTGTTAACACTAGACGTGAATTGAATCCACATTTTATATCCTATAGAGCAGTTACTTTGCACTACACATTTTACATAGCCATACTACTTGACCTCTCTTCTCTTATATAGCAAGGCAAAACATTGTTTCCTCCACCAAGCCTATATACTCATTATTCACTTCGACCTTTTGATTTGTCTAAGACTACCTTGATCCAAAACTCAGGAGCCAGAGCTTAACTTAATATAAAGAAATGGGAACGTCTTGCTCGCTTGAAATATCTACTCTTGTCGCCAGTGCACAAACAAATTATTGTAATGTAATTTCTCTTATCTGATGCATAAAATCTACTGTTGGAGGGCTGATATTCTTATATCTGATATTGGATACATATGTACCATGTGAGCCCCTAAGGTCCAGGTCCTACCTTCTATTTTGTGTGCCTAAAAGTTGGGATTATACTTCTTTTAGTGCAAAAGAGCATCAACCAGCAACAACAACCCTTTCCAACAGCAGTTCCTGACTGATCATCTAAAGGTTCGGAAACAACTGTAGACTTAGATTTTACCCACTAGTCAGCCCAGTTGTTCTCCCATGCCGTTTACATCAACAAGAAATTCTTTCACTTCGAGCATGGGCTTTAAACACATACATAAATAATAAATATTAGGTTATATGTCTACCAACTGAGACAAAATTTCAGATCCAAAAACGTATCATATACCTAGAATCAGAAGAGCTAGAGTATGGGAAATGTCCTTTATTAGGTCTCACCTGAGACAGCACATGCGCTGTTGTTTGCAAGATATTTTGTTTACGTGGGCTTAACGCTCATTCATTGCTTACCATTGGTTGGCTTTGTCATCACTCTGATTTTCTTGCTTCACTTTGGTCAGGGTGTGCTGGCTTCACTTCATCTTCATATGTTTGTCTCTCACTGGGCATGGTCCAAGTACTTCTTCCTTTCCCAGTGCCGTTCCTTGGAGCCACTTGTAGTGGCAGCACTTCAAAAGAGTGCATGTGTTTGCAGGACATCTCTCGCCCACCCTCCCACCTCTGGCTTTCTGTCATCTTACTGCCCCCTCCCGCCCTCTTACATGTTTGTAGTCCCTTTGTCTGTTCCTCGTGTTGCTTGCCCCTCCTGCCTTCCTCCCGCTGTCTGTGTTGGCCTCTCCCCCAGTAGCCATAACAACAACAACAAGCATTGGCATGGCCAATAGGTCTCGCCTTTTAGTCCCTACAAGTGTTTAGCCATGCAACAGTCTTACGAACAGCGTACCTACCTTTAGAATGTGCAGTGAATTGCTGCCGCATTGTGCCACTAAAATAAATCTGAATACCTTTGGTTGGATATGTACCGGAGTTGTAGAATTAATCCGAGCTGTTTTAAATGAAATGTGTGTCTAACATATATCACTTGTAATATAGTAAATAATGGGGGACAATGGCTTAGGTGACTCTGAAGGAGTTCAAAGCCCTGACTTGCAAGTTACATATATTAGCAGCAGGATTATTAACCCACCAATCTATCTAAGCGCCTAGCAGGAATGTCACTAATGATGCACATCAGCATATCAACTGCGTTTCACCAGGTCTAGGTTACACGAGATAAAGAAGAAGAAGAGATAGGGCTCAAACCGCGGCAACATTTGGCCAGTCAGTAAAAAAGTTGAGAAACAGCTCCTGAATCTTGTTCAGCATCCGTGGAAACAGAGGAAGGGGCGCCTCTTTGATTCAGTGATGCGGAACAGCTAAGCAAAAACAGTAAGGTTGAGAAATTGCCCCTTCCAAAACAGCAAGAACAGATGAGCGCAGAAAATGGGAAGGATTGAGCAAACGCACAGGCCCTTGTGAATGAGAAGAATAAACCACCAGGATGGCCGAAACAATGGGGCAGAATTTCGGTAACTTCATACAGTAAACATGTACTATGCCTGTAGAGCAGGCAGCGCGGAAGGTGCCCTGTACATTGCACCTTCAAGGTCAAATTAAGTGTATGGATGCTAAATATTTGTGAAGCAGACCAAAACATAAAGCGGACTAGCCCCATCTCCTGTAATGCTATTTGTTGATCCAGCAGTAGCCATTTTTGAGTTAATGGTAAGGATGCCTCTGATTCAGGCGCATCACCTGTTGTGTACCTTGTACAGCATCCGGTATACTGCAGATGCACCCCCCCCTGTATTGGTTGCTGCACTTTGGTGGACTGTGTGCATTAACACCTATACTGTAATGAATGGTGACATTCTTACAGTGCAGCCTAACCTGGCTGGGCAGCAAAGAGCTCCTGTTTTCTCTGGGCTGCTGGTCTCCTTTTAGAGTATATGGTTGGACAGGTTCAAAGACGTGCTTCAAACCGATTTTCCGTACATTTCTAAGCATGATGAGTTACAGAAGAACGATAACAGACCAATATGTTTGTTAGTCTATGCAAATGGGTACCTAAATGTCTGCGCTGTTTTTTAATGGGGGGGTCTGTCGGTGTGTATCCTTGATATGTACCCTTTTATGATGTATGCACCTTCGTCCATGTGCTATCTTAAAGCAAAACATAATGGTTTTGTTAATGTTTGTTTTGAATAGTGACAACACCAATTACCTACAAACAGGCAGAATTATTAGAACCTTTGTGAACTGTGATGGGTGGGCAGCTACGAAGCTCACACAGTTAGTGCCACTGTATTTTTTGTCACTGCGAATCAGAACATGATGCATTTAACCAACACGTTATCCAAGAGTCCCCAGGAGTACAACAATAATTATTTCTGCACACTGTTGATATTGATAAAAAAAAATATATTCCAATTACCCCCAAAAATTTGTTTGATACGTAAGGCACATTCACATAGCCACGCGGTCTTTGGTCTCGACATTTTGCACTGTTCTATGTAACACATGAAAAAAGAAAACTCTGCAAGTTGCCCGTACCTGTAGGTTTGACAAACTTGCAAATAGAAATAGAGTTCTATGTATGGGCTGAGTTGTTTGCAGAGCTACCCAAGGGGAGCGAAATTCAGAGAACCCAGCCCATGCTTCTGTCATCAACCAAGGCCTGCACATAAATTGAAAAAGCAATCGAGGTCGGGAATAGACTGACCTGAAGCACCGAGATGGCATTACTGAGTAAATCAAGAAGAGATGCCAGCAAAAGAGAAGGCGGGCCTTATGTGGCTGACGTGCTGGAAAAAGCCAGAGGCAGACTCTAAAGAAAAAATTGTGCGTACCAGGGTACATACATTAATAAGCAATGGCCTCGAAATGAAATACAAAAAAAAAAAAAACCACGAGTGGTGACGCGAGTTGTGCGCGCGCGCTTGTGCGCATAATAGCAAGCTGGTGGCCGGCCTGGGTAGTACTTTTAAACCACCTACTAAATTTCTCGCAAGAGCAGCGCATGCGCTGACTCTAGCGAGACCTAAACTACGAATATATCTGAAAGAAACACTTAGTGATAGATTCCTTACCTTAGAATTACCCCCAGGCATCCGGCTGGATCCGGAAAGTTTTCGTCAGCAGTACCCCTGCGCGTCGGTAGGTGGCGTCGTGCGGCTCCTCATCCGTCGTCGGTGTCGTGATCACCGGGATGACGTCGCGGGCAGTACTAAGATACCGCCAACACGCGCTCACGCCAGTTCTTTCTTTTTCTGCGCCAGCAAGTGCAGATCCGGGAAGAGCTAGTACCCCCAGTCATTTTTTGACTGAGTTTTTTCGAGGCCTTTTGTCTCAATTTCTTCGAGTCGATCGACTCCTGGTGTTGTAGGGATGCCCGGGTTTAAGAACTGTGGAGACTGTCACCGCATGATGTCGCTGACGGTTCCACACCGAGTGTGTCTCTACTGCCCGGGCCGCAACCACAACTCCAAGTTGTGCCCCGACTGCCGGGCCATGGCGCCGAAAACTATGCAGGAGCGGTCCCGAAAAGTTGCTGGAAGTCCGGCAGTCGGCTCCATGCCGTTCAAGGTCCCGCTCCCATGGAAGGTCGAGGGACCGGTCGCGGAGTCGTCACCATCATTCTTCTGGATCCAAGTCTTCGCACTCGGGGTCAGGTAAGTCGAAGCATTCCAAAAAGAAGTCGAAGAAGCGTTGTCGCTCTTCGACTTCCTCTCGCCTGTCACGCGACGCGGCTGAGGGCGTGGGCGGTGCCACCCCCATTGATCCGGCAGAGCCTGTGACGTCGCCGCCGGCCTACCCGCCCTTCCCAGGTTTCTTGGGCCATCTGGCCCCGCCGGTGCGCCTCTCTGCCCTGCGGGCCCGACTGGGGGTCCTGTTGTTCCATCCCCGCGGATTCCGGCCCCGGCGTCGTCGATGGCTCCAGCGCCGCAGGTCTCCATGGGATCCGGGATCGGACCCCGGCCGACGCCGGTTGACCTAGTTACTCCTCCACCGACGTTGACCCCACCGGCACCGCTTCTGACGTCGCCCGCTCCTCGGGACGACGTTGATCCCGGTTTCAGCCCTGAACCGGACACGGAGCTGGATTGGCGTCGATCGACACCGATTCTGGCGCCAATGGGATTTGCTCCCTATATCCGTCTTTGTATTTTCAGCCTGTTCCACAGACTTCGGAGGAAGGGGAAGACTGGGAGGGGGTCTAAGGACCCTCTCTTACAGGATTGTGCTTATGATCCGGACTGGGCAGAGGATTTGGGGGAAGCCAGTGGTCTTGACACATCGCCGGACCCTGGCATGCTGTCTCCTCCTACCGTGGCTACGGAGAAGGGAGCAGGTTACGCAGTGGTGTTGCGTAGGGCGGCCGAGGCCCTGTACCTCGAACTCCCTACAGTGGCCGTTAGGATGAACATCCTGACAGAAGTGCTCCAACCGGCGGCAACCTCTTCGGAGCCCTTGCTGCCCTTTAATGACGCACTTTCTGACGTTTTTTCGGGCACCTGGTCCAGGCCCAACACAGGGGCTCCTGTGGACAGGAACATGGCCCGACGCCATCACCCGGCTCGGGGCGATACCCTCTTTCTCTCTCAGCACCCTACTCCTGAGAGCTTGGTTGGCCAGGCCTCTGAGTCCCAAAGCACGTTTCCTTCCGCACCTCCGGATAGGGAATCCAAGTAGCTGGAGCAGCTTGGCAAGAAGCTGTTTTCATCTGCCAGCTTAGGGCTGTGGTTGGTGAACACCGCATGCCTCTTGGACCGTTATTCCCGCTCTCTGTGGGACACGGTTGTGCAGGTGCTGCCTACCTGTCCGGTGGAGGTCCAGACAGTACTCACCCAAGCTGTTGCTGCTGGAAGAGACGCAGCTGAGTTCACCATTCGTTGTGGGCTTTACACTGCCGACTCCCTGGGCATAGCGATTTCCACGACAGTGGTGCTTAGGCACCCTGCCTGTCTGAGAACAATTGGCTTTTCGGGGGATGTCCAGAATACCCTGATGGACATGCCCTTTGATGGCATTCGCCTTTTTGGCTACAAGGCAGATAGTGCGCTGGAGCGCTTTAAGGACTCACGGGCTACGGCCATGTCCTTGGGCCTGTCGGCCACTCGGCCTCCTCTGCCTTCTGCCTTTTGCTCCTTTCGCGGCCGCGGAAGGGGTGCCCCAATACGTTCACAAAGTCCATGGCTGGCACAGCAACAACCTCAGCGCGGGCGCGGACGTGGGAACCATTGAGGTGGTCCAGGGGGCCAGCAGGCAGGTCAGTCCACCTCCACCCCCGCGACATCCACTGCTAAGTCTTCCTAGTCCGTTCTTTCAGGTCCATCAAACGCCAGTGGGTGGACCGATTCGCCATCATCTCCCCCACTGGTGCACCATCACATTGGACCAGTGGGTGCTGCAAATTGTCCGAAGGGGCTACTCCCTCCAGCCATGCCACCTCAGTACCACTGCATGTCGGGGGATCACTTGGCACTTCTTCGGCAGGAAGTTGCAGCCCTCTTGGCCAAGGGGGCCATTGAGCGCTTTCCGGCGCCCGAAGTCGGTCGTGGCTGTTATTCCCACTACTTCATGGTTCCAAAGAAGGACAAGGGCCTGCGTCCTATCTTAGACCTTCGGAACGCCAATGGCTTCCTCCAGAAGGAGAAGTTTAAGATGCTCACATTGGCTCAGGTCTTGTCTGCCCTAGACTGGATGGTAGCGTTGGACTTGCAGGACGCCTACTTTCATATTCCTGTCCTGCCGGCCCACCGGCGTTACCTGCGGTTCACGGTTGGCCACGGGCACTTTCAGTTCACCGTGCTCCCTTTTGGCCTTACCAGCTCCCCTCAGGTGTTCACGAAAGTGATGGCGGGGGTCGCAGCTCATCTGCACAGATCAGGAGTCTCAGTCTTCCCCTATCTCGACAACTGGCTGTTGAAGGCGGGCTCGCCCCAGGCAGTCGTCTCCCACCTCCAAACTATGGTCAACCTCCTGCATTTGCAGGGGTTCTCCATCAACGTGCCGAAGTCACACCTGGTACCCTCTCAGAAGCTCCTTTTCATCAGGGCGGTTCTGGACACAGTGCAGTTTCGGGTTTATCCTCCTAAACAGCGAGTCCGGGACATTCGGCTATGATTCCGATCTTTCATCCCTTGTCCTGGGTTTTGGTCAGGATGACCCTGAGGCTGCTGGGCCTCATGGCCTTCTGCATCCTGCTGATCAACCATGCCAGATGGCATATGCGGGCTCTGCAGTGGGACCTGAAGTTCCAGTGGGCGCAGCATCAGGGGAACCTGTCCGGACACGTCCAGATCTCGGAGGGCACTGCACAGCAGTTGCAGTGGTGGCTCATGAACCAACATTGGGTCAGCGGCAGATGCCTCTCCCTCACCCCAACCGGTGCACACGGTGGTGACGGATGCGTCCCTCCTGGGATGGGGTGGCCACATGGGAGAGGCGGAGATCAGAGGCCTCTGGTCTCCGGCGCAGTCCAAGCTCCATATCAACCTTCTGGAGCTTTGGGCGATCCGTCTTGCACTGAAGGCATTCCTTCCCTCTGTCAAGGGGAGCGTAGTGCAGGTGTTCACGGACAACACCACCACCATGTGGTATTGCAACAAGCAGGGCGTGGTGGGGTCGTGGACCCTATGTCAGGAGTCTCTGCGCCTCTGGACATGGCTGGAACATCAGGGCATTTCCCTGGTGGTTCAACACCTGGCAGGTTCACTGAACACCAGGGCAGACGAGCTCAGCCACAGGCGCATGATGGATCACGAATGGCGTCTTCACTCGGAGGTGACGCAAGGTCTCTTTCAACAGTCGGGAGAGCCTTGGTTAGATCTCTTTGCCACCGAAGAGAACGCGCAATGTCAGCAGTTCTGCGCGTTGGAATTTCCAAGGCAGCACTTGCTCGGAGATGCTTTTCATTGTGAGTAGAGTTGCGGTCTACTGTACGCCTTTCCGCCTATACCACTTCTGCCCAGAGTGCTGAAGAAGATCAGACGCGACCCGGCCTAAGTCATTCTTGTGGCGCCGGAATGGGCTCGAAGAGTTTGGTATCCCGAGCTACTCAGTATGAGCGTGGATCCCCCGATTCGTCTGCCTCTTCGGGCGAATCTTCTGTCGCAGCAACAGGGGACGGTCCTGCACCCAAACCTGTCCAGTCTCCACCTCCTTGCGTGGAGATTGAGTGGCGACAGTTGATTTCCTTTGACTTGCCCCTGAAGTCTGTGATGTCATTCTGGCAGCCAGGCGTCCCTCCACTAAAGTGGTATAAGCCTGCGGTGGAACAAATTTGTGGCATGGTGCAAAGCAAAGGCTGTAGATCCCCTTTCTGCCCCTCTTTCCGAGGTCCTTTTGTTCGTTCTTTTTTTGGCCCGGCAGGGCTCTGCTCTGGGCACTATTAAAGGCTATCTTTCTGCCCTTTTAGCCTTTCTCAGACTACCTGATCAGGCCTCTCTTTTCAACTCCCCTGTTGTAAATAGATTTCTCAAAGGCATTACCCACCTTTTCCCTCCTATTCCATTTGTGATGCCACAGTGGGACTTGAATCTTATCTAACTTATTTGATGTGAGCTCCTTTCAAGCCTCTTCACAACTGTCCTCTTCGTCTTTTGACTCTGAAGACTGCCTTAGTGGTTGCCATCACCTTCGCTAGGCGAGTGAGTGATCTCCAGGCTCTTTCTTGTAAGCCTCCTTTCCTTTCCATTCATCCGGACAAGGTGGTGCTCAGGCCCCGGCCTTCCTTTTTGCCAAAAGTTGTCACGGCCTTTCATATTGGGTAGACTGTTACCTTGCCCACTTTCTTTCTGCCTCCACATCCTTCCAGAGAGGAAGAAAGGCTCCACTGTCTGGACCCAAAACGTGTGCTTTCGTTTTACCTCCACCGCACACAACAGTTCCGGGTGGACAACCAACTCTTTGTTGGCTACTTTGGCACCAAGAAAAGTTGGCGGTGCACAAGAGGACTATCTCCCGCTGGGTTGTCTTGTGCATCAAAGCATGTTACTCTTTGGCTAAAAAAGAGCCTCTGGTGGGGCTGCGTGCTTGTTCCACTCGAGCAACTGCAGCCACTACTGCATTGAGAAGGGGTGTCCCCCTGCAAGACATCTGTCAGGCAGCTACGTGGGCCTCGTTGCAGACGTTTACAAAACATTATTGCCTGGACAGCCAATCCGGAGAGATGGCTTTTTTGGCCGTTCTGTTCTCCAGAACTTTCTGGTGTGATCTTAGTTCACAGACCCACCACCGGGGTTGATATTGCTGGGGTATCTATTCTAAGGTAAGGAATCTATCACTACGTGTTTCTTTCAGATGAACAAGTTACTCACCTTCGGTAACGCTGTATCTGTAAGAAACATTAGTAGTGATAGATTTCTTACTGCCCCACTCATCCTCCCCATTCTGCGAACTGATTTCTAGGGTTAAGGTCACCCTTTCAGAACCCTAGTTTCAAGGCACCAGTGGTTAGTATCTTGCATGGCTCTGCGTTTCTGGCGCGGAAAGTCGTGTACAGAACTGACGTCAGCGCGTGTGGGCAGCGTCTAAGTACTACCCGCGATGTCATCCTGGCAATCACGACGCCGACGACGGACGCGAGCCGCACAACGCCACCTACTGACCGCAGGGGTACTGCTGACGAAAACTTTTCCGATCCAGCCTTACACCTGGGGGTAATTCTAAGGTAAGGAATCTATCACTACTAATGTTTTTTACAGATACATCGTTACCGAAGGTGAGTAACTTGTTCGATGCTGCCAGCGCCGGCTGTGTCATAGCACTTTTTTGCAAACTTTATTGTTTTTACTTAAGCTGTGTTGCTCTTTACCATTTTTGCTTGACCCCTCCTTCCATATCCTGCTTTCTTGCTTGCCTCCTCTAACCCTCCAGCATTGCTTACCCCTTCCACCCTGCCACAAAATAAAAACTAGGATGCTTGTTTCCGGTCCAGGGAGTTCCTGACCTGGCAGTTGGGGCTGGACTGTTCTCATGAAGAGCAGGGACAAGACTGATTTGCATATGGCAGAGTCGAAACTGGGGTGGCATAGTGAGAAAATGAACGATGGATTAAACTCAGATCACTTGATTGGCGGTGAGTGGTTGAAAAGGTTCAGCACTCGTCCATCATCTTGTGTTTACAAAAAAAACACTGGCAAAGCCACATAGTTCTGGCATACAATTAGCCATGTTGTACACCAGAGTGACTGCTGTGTAGCATGGTTTAAAGTACAAAAATACATTTTAAAAAGTGCTGTGGTGCAGCCAACATTTACCCCCTCATAGCACTTTTTCTTGTGTTTTTCTTTTACTTTCAGCTATGCTGCACAGTAGCTGCTTTGCAGCTCATCATGGCGTAAAAGCATTAACAAATCCAATAGATCTCGCATCACCGAGATGTATTAGCTTTGCCAATGTGTGTTTACTAGAACGGTCTTCCAGTCAACGATCACAAATCTGAAATTCATGATTTCTTTCAACACCTTGTGAACGCCTTCCTGTTCCAATTGCAGTTTCCTTTGATCAACAAGTTGCCTTCTCATTGTGGACCATGTTCCAAAAGCTCTGATGGTCCAGGTTTTATTTTTTTTTGCCTTATCTAATTATCTTCTGGATTTGTGCCTCATCACCCTCTACTGCATAATTTTATCACTTTACCATCTAAGCCTTGCTTCATCCTTCTAGTTCTGGAAACATACAGTTCATTTACATATCACATTCAGCATGTAAACATCAAAACCTCCAGAATGTATTGGAATTTATTAACCTATGATAAATCTATTTTTGCAATTGTATCTAGTGCCGTCCTGTCCCAGGTGGGCATTTGAGTGTTCATAATATTACAGAGCAAACAGGTAAGGGATCTATTGTTTGGCACTTGGGTAAATAATTAAAATGTTTGTGTGACAAATGATCAGGCGTATTGCAAAGTATGCAGAGGTGTTTTCAGAGGGAATTAAAAAAGTATACAGTCCTGTCATTCTGTATGGAGTGTGGGATCAAAACGAAACCATGAGTGCAAAAGTCTGTGAAATGAAGGGAAAAGGGTCCTTCAGGAGAACGATGATAAGAGAGATCTTTACACAGAAGAAATAGTTGAAGACTCCATCCATAGAGCAAACAACAAGTAAAGAATGGGTATGAAGTAGAGGGGGTCTTTAGAGACGGATTCATCACAATTAGAGTGCCACTCCGAACGCTGTATTAAATACTGATCACTCCACAAACTCCTGTGTACACACGCTTCAGAATGTTGAGTATTTCGGTAGAGCTGGGACACCCGCTGCCACCCTCCTCCCAATATTCCCCTGACAAATTTTGCCAGGTCAGACCTGGCTTAATTTGTCTGGTAAAAATGTTTGAGAAAAGCTGATAGAAGCAGAATCGGTGTGGAATAGAATAGAATACTTTATTGTTTGATTGATTAATAACAATCATTAAAATAATGAACGAGCAACAAGAAAAACGTAAGTCATGGAGTTGCTCAAATATTTACACATGGGGTCAATAGAAAAGAGCATTAACTGAGCTTCTGTATCTTTACTTACGTTATTAAAAGAAAGCCTAAATGCAGCCATTTAATCTATTAATACCGTCACTAACAAATAATGGGCGGGTATGATTTTTAACAATAAATAGTTATTGAAAAACCCTTATCAACACCCATTAGAAAATATGTATTCGCTATGTGTTCATGCTTTGTAAATGTGGACTACATTTAAACGAGAAGTCATTTTTGTTATGACACAATCAAAACCGTGATAATTCATTTTAGTTTTAACGTCATATTAAAACATTGGGCAAGACACTAGTCTTTGCTAAAAAAAACTACCAACTAATCCACTCATGGTGCAATTCCATTTGTGAGTAATTAAAAACCCTACATAAGATGGTAGAAACTTCAAAGTTGCACAAGACAGGGGACAATAAAAGAACGATGTGCAAAATACTATGATCGACCGCTATCAAGTAATACAATAAAGTAAACATGTCAGCAACACAACGTGCTTAGTTCTCTCCAGTGTAAATTAACAATTGTTGGCTAGCTGTCTCTCACAGTTTGTACGTCTTTTTACTGCTCTTGCAACAAACTTAGTGAACCGAATGTTAGGCACTGGATTATCTGGGTTCATGGAAGCAAGGATGGCTTGTCGACAGGAGGAAACACCAAGTTTGTTTCACACTCCCCTTAGCTTAATCTTTCAGTCGTTGAGAAGTGCGGGACAAAGATATAACACATGCTCAGCTGATTCCTTACTGCTCCCGCACCCTCTGCACGTAGTGGCATGCTTACATTGTACCGGTTGAGATCTGTCCGAGTGGAAGGACCAGGAGCAGACATTCTTTTTGATATACATTTTGAGTGCCAGCTGCGATGGGTTGGAGCTCCAAATTTTTACTTCACTCAAGAGTTTTAAGGAGTCTTGTAGGTAGCACTGGTACGATCGCCCAAGCTGACTGCTTGAAATTTTCTGCCACAATATAGCCTCCAAGCTTCCTTCTCTGGAAGTGCGTACCTTGTTGCACAACCTGATGAATGCTCCAGCCCCAACTGCTCGATGATCTTGGAGCCCAAACTCAAGTCGTATTTGGGCCGGGGATGCGGTTTTTGGAAGGCTCAGCACTTGTTTAAAGATTCTTGTTGTTTTTGTTCACAAGGCTGTTATCTTTCCCCTGCACAATCTCCTGATCATAAAAGAGATAATTGAGGATTCTTGCCTTCATGGCGCTTATAAGAGAGGTCAAGCTTGGGCCGTATAGCTGTCTTTTAAGATTCATGAATGCCACCTGGATTGTCAGAGCTTTAGCTTCTATCTCGTCTCTGTGTTTTGAGAAAGAGCCCCTTCTATCCATGTGGACCCCTGCATATTTATATGAGGCAGCTTTATCAATACTTTTACCATTGTACTGCCATCCCCCGCCTTGGTATTTCCTTAACTCGTTGGTCATTGCCCTTGTAGTCTCTGCAGTCCGACCCTGGTGTGGCTGAGCAACACAAGGTCATCTGCGTACAGTAAATTGTTAACTCTGGTCAAGTTCCCAGTACAGCTGGAATGTCCATTGAAGTGGGGGAAACCCCAGGTCCAGAGAGGGAGATCTCAGGTGGCCCCGTGTGAGTACTTAGATATACGAACTTTGAGTGCCAGTGACCCGGCAGTGAGGGGGGAGGGATAGGGGGGGGCAGTTGGGTTGGGGGAAGCAGCTGGGAGGGGGGTGGGGGGGAATTGTTGTTTTGGTTGTTTTGTTTAAGATTGGTTTGGATACAGTGAATTCACGGAGACATCGATTGTAAAATATTGAAGGTAATGGACGCTCCAAGGTGTCGCACCCACGCATTGTTGCTTTTCGATATTCGTACTGTGCGGTTCCTTGCCTTGACAGAGGTGCACTAACTAAGGAACTGATGGTTGAGAGGGGTGCGGCACGATGGCTGAAGGCCCAATAATGGGATTATGGATGACGCCACAACCGGAACACTTCCAGGTGACACGTGTTAGATTGGCCCATTGGTAATTGGTAGATATCGCTCTCGCGGCTTCCTATGTCGGAGCCTCTTTGAAGCATCTGTCGATATTGCTTTGCTATGCGGTGTACTGATGATGCCGAAAGTTGTAATCCTGAAGAAACCAATAAAGTTTGTTGAAAAAAAAAAAAAAAAAACTCTGGTCAAGTTTTGGCAGACGGGAGTTGACATCAAGTAACTGCGATAGATAAGAGATTGAAAGGGAGGGGCGCCAGCAAACAACCTTGTTTTACTCCACATGATGTTTGTATTTTTATGGAGATGTGGGATCTGTCTCCAAGTTTTATACGGATCCATGTGTTTGTGTGTAACTCGATTATGGCTTGCAAGAGCGCATTTCTGCAGATTGTACCATATTGGCCCCTGGGCGTGCGATCAAAAGCGGCCTTGAAGTCAACAAAACAGCCATGAATTAACATTCCTGAGGCCACAGCTCTATCCAACAGGACAGATATTGCAAGCAAGTTGGTTCTAGTTCCTGATTTTGCCACAAATCCTGTCTGATTAAAGGGTATAAGGTGTTTTTTTGTGGCCCAAGACGCCAAATCGTGAAGGAGCAGTATTTAGATTAAACATCCAGAAGGGTAATCATCCTGTAATTTTTGGGGTCTGATCTCTTGCCACTTTTGTAAATTTGATGTTATAATGGCTCCACGCCAAGATTCTGGTATGACCTTGTTGGTCCAGCAGTAACTGATTAGGGGGGCCAGATGTTTGGCCCAAAAATCAGAAAGCCTGGGGTAGACCATTTGGCCCAAGAGCTCCATCTGAGCCGCCCTCGGTTATAATTCATGCTATTCGTTCCGTTAGTGTTTCTAGTCTAGTGTTGTGGGTGCCTGTTGAGGAAACACTTCACGCTGGGATGGTGATTTGATGTCAGTTACCTATAGTGTCCTTATGTTCAGTTATACAGTTTGCTCAAGCGTCCCAGCATGAATTATACCTAGGGGAAGCTGCGATTGGCGTAGGTTGGTTTGGAGGGCCAAGGTTGGAAGTTTGCCCAGTGAACCTTCTTCCTGTTCTGGTTTTTCGAAGTGGGTCGTTAAAAAGGATACCCATTCAACTTCACAAATGTTTGCACTACTTTGTCCTTCTTTGTTGTATGGTTTCCCATTAACAAGTAATCAAAATAATTTAGAATTATGGTTTTTACTTGTATGTATCAGTTTCAACCAGAACTGCTCAGAGCGTTTATTATTCTCTAGAAATATTGCTTGTCGAAATGCTTTTTGGGCTTGCTTATATATATTGAATAGCTGGTCTTCCCCTGGGTGCCTCCGTGCTTGTTTTTGCGCGGAATTACGTAGTGATTTTAATTTCGTAATTTCTGCAGTTGATATTATTAGATTACCTTTTCTAGTTTACCAAGGAATACATAAGCAGTTCTCTGGACAAAAAGTTCCCATAATGTAGTGAGTGAGATTTCATCCACACTCCTTAAGACTTGCAGTGCTCTACATTTTGTCATTATTGTTGGTATAGTAGAATCTGACCATTTTAGCCCTTTGAGCTTCTCTGTGTGGATTCCTCTTTTTGTCTGGCTTGTCACAGCATGCCATGGTGATCACTTGGGGTCGGTGGTCGCTGTCTCCTCGTGTTGCTATGGTGTAATTTTCGATCAGAGGGAGCAGTTTATTGTTACAGATGATGTAATCTAAGAAAGAGGGAGTGCAACCATTTTTTCTTGTCCAGTTTGGTGGACTGTCCATGGAAAAACGACCGTTCAGGATTGTGTAACCCAGAATACTGAGTTGTAGCACCATGTATTCGCTGAGTTTGCTGTATTTGTTACCAGCAGGCTTTGTTTGTTCCAAAATATCTGGCCATGGTGCATCGCGCTCTTCAGGAAGTTCTTGAAAAAGGTTTGTGTTGTAGTCGCCAGATATTAAACAGGCTGTTCTTCCATGTTCGCCTAGTAGGTTACACAAGATCAAGACCAAGTGGTCAAACTTGGATTTTTTCTCCCTGGCACATGGTGAAATGTATACATTAATCAGGAGCAGTTATTCAGTCAGTTTAGAATTTCTAATCCTTATGCCGGAAATCCAGTCTTTTTCAAATGTCAGTTGATCGATATTGGCATTTAGCTTGGCGGCTACATAGATTGAAAGGCCACCGCTAGGTCTACCAAACTTGTGTGACCTCAAGGCCGGAGTTCTATATTCCAAATATCCTTCTATTGGAAAGCTGGCCACGGACCATGTTTCCTGCAGTAATAAAACCTCATGGTGTTTAAAAACTTTATCACATCTGGTGATTGCAGTTTCTTGGTAAGACCGTTAATGTTCCACAAACATACAGAGAGACCGGGTTGAACGCTCGTTTAATCGTGGTTTCCCCCAGCCAGGGCCGCTGGCTGCCACGCCCAATCAGCCTCTGTGGTTTTAGGCTCCTCTGTAACTGGTTGGATAATTCCTACAGTGGCTCGACTTTAAGCTGATTTTAATATTGAAAATGGTGGCTGTCGGATTTTGTCTGATGGGGCCAAAGATTTTGCAAGTACCAACGGGTACCGTGGTTCAGTTTGAGGAACTATTTTAATGCACCATTTATTAAATTGGTCAGACTTTGATGTTACCTGCTTCTTAATTACTACTGATGCAAAAGTAATAAACGTTGGTTCGGTGGATTGTTTACCTCTAGTTTCAATTCATATATATTATATCACTAGATTCAATATGACGCAATTCAGGAATAGATTTGAACAGTTTGAGGGTGTTCCCTCTGTTCAAGATGTTTTGTGGTCCTTGAGTAAGGTATTCCGGAAAAAATAACAGTTTGGCTTTTTGATTTATTATGGTAAGGTCCTGGCGGGGGGCCATGTAGTTGCTTTTGTCCGTTGTCTGTGGTAGATCGATTCTTCTTTGATTGGGAGTTAATCTTTGCGTGTGTTCCGCTTGTTCGCCTCAAGGTTGGTAAAACACTTTATTAGAAGAGTATTTAGCCGTTTGTGTCGGGTCCAGATTTTTTACAAATGTTATCCGGAAATTCTCCTTGCCGCTTGACCTAATTTCATCATCGTACTGTTCTCTGGCTTCCCTTTTTTGGTTCTCCTTAGGTGTGTTCGCCATGTTTATAGAGATTATTGAGGCCTCTGATCCGGTCTTTAAAGTGTGCGGTGACAATTTTGACTCCGTAACCTTTTCCAGCTCGTCTAAAGTCAAGGGTTGTAAGTTCCCCCCAGAGACTTCCCCCCTGGCCCCGGATGAGTCTGTGTGCTCTTTACGGTGGCTAGATGCCGGTATCGCCTTGTCAGTCAGCTCTACTAATGTTTGTGGAGATGATTGTTGTGACAGAAAGGGGTTGCTGTCAGAGCTTGCGGAACTGGTCGAGCCAAGTCGTGTGTTGCTTTTTTGAGTTGGCGGAAGTCGCTGGTCATATTTTGAATCATCATCAAAATATCTTTATTCGGTTTCATGTTAATAAAACCATAAAAGCACAATATGTAATACGTCATAAAAAATTGGTATAGTACAATATATACAATCACAATGCAAACCAAATGTGGATAAATTGGCAATTCATTCTTAGGTGTTCATGGACAGCACAGGTTTATAATTCATACAACTACAAATCACAACTGTTCAGAGTACTGGATTAAAACATTATAAATAGTGAAGTAAAACCATTAAATTAATCTACAAGCTATTAGTTAAACAAATACATGAAACCAGAGATGGTTATGAATAAACAGCCAGTTAGTCGCGACTCGCCCTGAGCCTAATGGCGGATTTTAGAAAACGTAATACATGGAATACGACATTGCCCGTCAGCATTTGGAGGAACATATAGGCAGGCCGAACTTGGTTAAAATTGGCCTGCTTCAGAATAGGAATTAAAAAAGATGTTCTAGGGGTGTCATAAAAGAGGCAAAACATAGTAAAATGAGCAATACCCTGCGGAGATGAACCATCACAGCCGGTGGGAAAAAAGGATTGTCCTCTATTTGACCCCCTTGGATATGTGAGAAGTAGATTTAAAAGGTCGAGCCGAAATCTAGTCAGAAGGAACTAGTCATAGGAGTTCATGAGGCCCAGTAAGTACAGCTCTGCCTTCAATGTAGTCCTTAATATCACAAAGTGACGTACGTTGGGCTTCGTGATCTCCTGCTCTTCCCTTATCGTAGTCTGACGGATACTGAATGCCGTCTTAAGGAGCGTTAAATCTTCCTTTCGCGTTCCATTGGGGTTAGAAAAAAGCTCTCTTCTTCCCAGGCCAGTAAGATTCCTTTCGATGTAATTAAGCCATGGAACTTTAGATGCATAATCCAGGGCCAGGCAGTCTTTAAGGATTGCCTTATTTAGTGAATCCCCCTTCTTAACCCATATTTTTAACCAGAAGGACACCGGGCGAAAAGCTATCAGGTCTGTAATATATGGCATTCCTAGCTCTTAATGGACGATAAAAGATGGAATACCCTGGGAAACAGATAGGATTTATTTTCTGCTACGTGACTGTCCTTTGTGTCCACACATCCCCAGAATTCGCTAACACAGAGAGCCTTAGACAAAGTCTTTCCCTTATAGAGCTCCAGAAGAGCCCCCACTAGTCTTTTCTCCAGTCTAACGGCAAAATTAAAAATTGCGGCGCTCTCCCTGTTGAGGACATTACTCTTGCGTATAAATTGTGGGGCCCAATTCATTATATCATCCATAAGTACCCCCAATATTTCGAATCACTGTACTGAGCTTATTACATTTTTGTTCCATAGTCGTGTTTTCCCCCCTTTTGCTCAGATGTAGGTTTTGAGGAGATTTATTTGTTATTCCCATCCATAAACCAGCCTCCCTGATATCAGAACTTGGCGTTATCTCTGGCGTGATCTGTGATTCTATTTTTAACACGGTTTGGTTGTTGTTAACCGGTTTGGCTTTTTGGAAGATTCCATACTCCAGTGGTGCCCTTGATTGGCTGAAAGCAGGACTGCTGCTAAAGCGTCGGTCGGTCGGTCGGTCGGATGACAGCATTTGTTGATGGATCTTTGTATCCTTTGTCACTTTTTTTTTGCTTTTTGCTATGCTCTTTGGCTGTCTGAACGAATAAATCAGTTGAATGTGAAAATAAGGGGTGTGGTTGGTCTTGTGGGTCTGATGGTAATTTCCTAATTTCTGTCAGGACCAAGGTGAGAAACTGAGGAAGAGATGACAGACTGTTGATTATTGGCGAGCAACAGCATATCGCTTGAGCCATGTTAACGTTAGATTGTGCTTTTGTAATTAAAGTGTTCAAGCCTTCCAGTTTGTTGTCTATCCCTGCCGTCTATACTGTTAATGTATTTAGAAGATCGACTTGTAGGTCCAGTTTATCTGAATGGTAGTTCAAATCAAATCAAATCAAGCTTTATTCTGATGTAAATGAACAGCCATAAAAGCGCAAAGTATTATAGTTTACAAGAAAGAGAAAACGAAATACCCACCGCATGTTAAAAGTAACAAACTCCAAACAAATTTGTTATAGTACGATGCATTTCTAGCAGTCTTTTCCCCCTTTTTAAAATATATAACTCATCAACAAGATTTCAGCATAAAAAATATGAGAGTGCTAGTGCAAGCGTATTTGCATAACAAACAAATTAAATTGATTAAAAACAAATTAAAGGAAATCAGTGCCAAAAAGAAAATGTACGGCCATTATAGGAGTAAACGGGATAGGAGATAACTACAAATTCTGCCTGTGCCTAACAGCTAATTTCAAGAATATAACTATCAGTTTGGCAAATAAATCGGCTTCCAAATATTGAAGGGCCAGTAAAGCGGGACGGCACCTGCGCAAGCCCCAGATTTTTAGAATCAGGATAAGCCACTGTTTCCTCAGGTCCTGATAGAATTTACAAAATAGTATTGTATGTATCGTGGATTGAGGAGAGCTCTTATCACCAGGGCAAAGTTGGAGAGATTTTTCCCAGGTATTGGATTTGGGAAAAGTGACCAAATGATGAAAAATATTTAGTCTAAATTTTGTTAAAAGAAGTCTCTCAAAATCCATGAAGTTAAAAGTTAAATAGGGCTGAATTGACAGGGTCGTTTGAACCAGCAGCGAGTGTTGCACAGTAGGTTTGTGGAGCTCACTAGTCATTCTCAAAGATTCTAAATGGGCCATACATAGCTTTTTGAATTGTTTTCTCAGTATTTCGGCTATTAGAGAAGGAGAATGAAAAAACTGTGACATACCCAGATCACCGAGGAATCTCTTTATATAAGAGATCCATCCGATCTTATGTGCTCGGTCTAAAGCAATACAATCCTCAATGAACCCTTGGGAGAAAGTAGTGGCATTAGATGACCAAATGCGGTGCCATAATAATAAGGGTTGAATCCTAATCAGATCTGTAAGATAAGGCAGACCTACTTCCAAATGGCAAACATAGGTCGACGTGGACCGCGGGACAGCCAGGAGAAATCTTAGAAAACTGTTTTCCACCCTTTGGACCTCCTCGACCTTGGCATAACCCCAAACACCAGCCCCGTATATAACACTGTCTATGCATTTTGCCCTGTAGATCTCCAAGAGTTCAACCGTGGGTCGTCTGCCTAACTTGTTAGCAAAGTTGACCAGAGCAGCTGTTGTTCTTGCATAGGTGAGTTTCCTAGACTCAATGTCACTTTTCCATGAGCATTTATGATCAAATACAATGCCCAAGTATGGATACGTAGTGGTACTCTCTACTTTTTGGTTATCGATGAAAAAGGTCTTTTTGTTCTTATTCCTTGACCCGACAGACATTACAAATGTTTTTTTAATGTTAATCTTCAGGTCAAGGTTGGCCATAAAGGTGTGATATTTCGTGAGAGCACGCTGTAATTCAATTGGAGTACGTGCTAGAATTACGGCGTCATCCGCATAAAGTAGAGCCGGTATAGGGCGGTTATTTATAGTGGGAAGGTCCTGTGCCCCTATTAGCATGGCTTTTTCCAAGCCATTGGTATATAGATTAAATAAAAACGGGGCCAGGACGCAACCCTGCCTTACACCGCGCTCCACTCTAAACGACTTTGTCACCTCGCCCCTCAAGCCGTATCTCACACGGGCTGTAGCGTCTGAATATAGTTTGCGCAGAAAAATTATGAGGGGCACCTCTATTCCCAAATTCTCTGGGATATCCCACAGCTTGATGTGGTTAACGCAGTCAAATGCTGCAGAGAGGTCCACATATGCTAAGTAGAGGGCCCCCCCCTTTTGCGTTAACATATTTACCTATTATTAGGGATAGATTAAGGGCTTGCTCTGTAGTACCCATACCCTCACGAAACCCAAATTGAAGATCGGAAAGAGCTTTGTTATCAGATGCCCAATGCTGAAGCCGTTCTAAAATAACAGGACCAGCGACTTTCCCGAGCGAATCTAATAGGGAAATAGGTCGATAGCAAGATGGCAAGTGACGGTCCCCTTTTTAGGTCTCGCCTTGCTATCGCGTAAGCGACCACAAAGCAAGACTATTGTAAGGAGCTTTTAAAAGTGCTCCCAAAAAGCGGATTGCATGGCTAGCACGCGCACAATCACGCGCATCGTGCCGCCATGCAATCCGCTTTTTGGGAGCACTTCAAAGGGTCCGCTCCCCCGCCTGGAATGCGCTCCCCCGCCCCCAAGCGCGCGTGCGCCACGCTCCGCCGGGCTTGTCTTTTTTTTAACTTTTTTTTTACTTTAAGTGCGAGGCGCGCGTGCGGCCAATGCTTGTTTATTCTGCGCTGTTTACAAGGCGCTCACGAGCACGTTTGCTCATACGGCGCATAATACAAAACAACAAATAAAACAAAAACAACTGGGACTAACTCCAAACAGCATAAATTAGAACATTTGAATGCTCGAGCCTGGCAGTGGTACGCTGGAAGTCAATGAAAGTGCTGTCCCGCCATCCCATGGAAACAAATGCCCGACAGGAACGGATTTTCTCGAGGCCACCGGAAAAGTATACACACATTCATTCTCGGTTCTCCAGTAACTGCGCTGTGTTCTCCTACAGTCAACAGTTAGTGGCACACATTTTATTGTCGCTGCTGCAGTCGGCTTCTCCCACCTAGAACAGCTGCAGGTCACCCAGGTCTGGAGGGAATGCCCGGTAGGAGAGGAGGGTGCAGAGCGCTACACACAGCGCCCCCGCGCCCCCTCTCTGCGTGTCTGCCTCCAGCCAGTGGGCTCGGCTCCTCCCGGCTCTCAGGAAGCCTGTCCACCAAAGGGTTAACTCTGCCAGCCATGCAATTGGTCTCGCATTTACGCGAGTTTGAGCTATTGACATTGCAAATAATAATGCCTTTTATTTTTGTTTTCGTTTTACAAACATAAATAAAAGGCATTCTTATTTACAATGCCAATAGCTGAAACTCTCGTAACTGCGAGACCTATTGCATTGCAAATGCTTGTTTAAAAATAGGGACAAGAATTGATTGGGACCAAGAATCAATAGGCCCCAGTGCACAAGATGCTCGGAGGACCCTGGTTAGGATTGGGGACCATAGGTCCATAGTAAAGTTAAAAAAATCAATTGGAACCCCATCGGGGCCCGGGGCTTTACCGTTTTTGCTAGCCATTAGGGCATGCTCCACCTCCTCATGAGAAATGTCAATTGACAAGGGGAAGGCAGCTGTGTTTGACCTAAATAAAGTTAGAGGTGTAGCGGTTGGAGGAAGGCTGAATATCCGCTCGAAATAGTCAAGCCATGTTTGTTCGTCAATCGCAACCTCGACACTGGGTTTTAAAGATGATTCAGTTAAGAATGGGGACTTCACAACCTTCCAGAAGGCGGCACTGTCCCTGAAAGTACATGTTTTATGCAGTTGATCCCAGAGGTCTTTTTTCAACTTGTTCTTCCTACATTTTGGGGCCTGTTTGTAGTTGTTTCTAAAGACTGCAATCTCCTTTCTATTTCTAACCTTATTGTGGAGGGCTGCTTCCAGGTTCTGATAGGCTTTTGTGCAGGAGGAATCAAACCATCCCCTAGGTTTGATTTTGTCATTCTTGAGGTTTACAAGTAAAGTTTCCTTTATTGCTACCAGCAACAAAGCAAAGTTTTCCATAATTCCCTCGTTAGAAGTAGCTAGGTCGAGGCAATTGGTAATCACTGGGCTCATTTTTGCAACCAGGGATGCTGTAATTCCCATCGGGTCCACTTTTTCCCACCTTAGAGAGTATCCGTTTAGTCTATCTATTGTTAGATTGTTTTGGCTTAAAGTCGCCTTGAAGTTAAGCCTCTCATGTTTCATGGGTATTTTTAAAGTAAGACTAATTGGATAGTGGTCGCTGATGGCAATGTCGTGGGTTTTACAAGTGGATAGGTCTTTACCCGCTGCCGTGGAAAGAAAGATAAAATCAATTGTGGTTGGCCTGCCTCTTCCAACAAAAGTTGGAACGACGGGTATGGGAGGATTCACCATATCGTTTACAAGTGCAAGGTCCAGTCCACACAAAATTTCATTCAGAGAGTGCCCAGGTAGCGTGTGAGAAAAGTGAGTTGTCGGGTCGCCATTTTCGTCCACTATTCCACAAACTATATTTCCACTCTGGGTACATAAATTTTGATTGAAATCTCCACCCCATATTAAAACTAACTCCTTATGAGTCTTTGTAAATAGTTCTTGAAGGCAAAAGTGTATTTCCTTAGTTACCTTCATTAATTCATCCACAGAGATTATTATAAAAATTCACAGTTACTAAGGCTTTGATGTTATTCAAATGAAGAATAAGAATTTGAAAATTTGTGTCCAATTTTATGGGGACTATTGATGTAAATTGAAGAGTATTAGATATAAAAATGGTCAAACCGCCCTTTGCCCTACCAGAGGGAGAAGGTAATGCTGGAGAAAAATAGGTTTTAAAACCCTCGAGATGTATTACGGAAGGAGCCCATGTTTCCTGGAAGCACAAAATGCCAAAGCCACATATAAAAGCAAGCCAGATGTGATTCGCAACCTTTGATCGAAGACCGGCAACATTCCAGAAAAGTATTTTGAGAGATGGGTCATCCTTTTGGGTCACAGGTTTTAAATCCATTCCCAGAAGATCCTCATGATTGGAGATCTGAGTGATGGGTGAAGGGATGTCTTCAATCACATCACCACCCTGAGACAAATTATCTAAGAATACACCGGGGGTAGATGGAATGCTCACAGACTTTAATATCAGGGCCTCCGGCTGGAGTCAATCCACTCTCTCCAGTTCAGAAAGCTGATCGAAATAGTTAAAGGTCGGAATATTGTATCATGGTCTGATCCCTTCTATCCGATCTACGTTTGTTAAATCCCTAAGTTGATTGGATGGCAAAGAAAGGGGAAATTGGGGATAGAAAAAAGTCAGATCCCTAACTTGAATATCAGTATTATCACTATAAGGGGAACAGTTGCGTATGTGATGAATCACTCGCCTGTCCCTAAAATTTATGACGATACAATCCCCTATCGTATCCTTTCTTCTACGGCCTAGCCAACTTAACCTTCTTGCAAACAATATTTCCCCGGGAATATTGGGCGGGAGCGGCCTATTCTTATTTAGCCAATAGGCGGCTTTATTTCTTAACTCAGGGAAAGTTTCTGATTTTCCTAGTGGTAACTCTGTGTAACGCCCTGAACGTCTCAGGATCGTTTAACAGACACGATAATGAGAACGCAACCACTTGTGAAGGTTTAGTTATTTTAATGAAGGCAAAAATAATACAAGGAATAAACAAAGGTTATAGTCACTGGAATCCTCCAGGCTAAGTACGTTACCAGCCCACAGCACGGATGGTCCTAACCGTCCTCTGCATATACGCCGATCCCGGCGTCTGCCAACAGAGGGCAGAAATGAAATGGCCGACAATGCCAATCGGTAGGCTGTGAGGGGCACGAAGAGTGTTGGGGAGAATCGAGGAGTCAGGGAAACACCCAGCCGGGGTCTCTACCTGAAGGGAGCAGCCGCTCAACCTCTTCCTCAGACTGCACCGGGACGCGGAGTCACCTCCTGGTGATGCGTCACCGATACCCCAATCACAAGCAAAGAAGACTGAACCGAGAGCAGCCGCTCGATCGATCCCGTGGACTTCCGAGTCTGTAACGCGGCAAACACCTCCTGGTGTGCGTTACAGCTGGCAGTCCCTGTATCTCTGGTCGGGCTGGGAGTTACGACTCCAACCAGCAAAAGCGCCACTGCGCTTTGACTCAGCCGAGTCAAAAAGCGAAGCTCAATGGTTATCCGGTAGAGCTTCCGGGTCCTTCACAGGTGACGATGGGGCAAGACACGGCCCAGGGAGTAACGACTCGACCTACCTCCGTTCTTGCCTTACTGGAGCACCACTCCGGAACACTGCTCTTCACTAAGCAGGTACGTCGGTGTAAACACAATATCCGACAGCGTTGTACCTCCCGGTTCCTCCCTTTATAGGGCGTGTTTTCCTTGAGTTATGTAACAGCTCTCCTGTTTACATAAGGGCGTGTTTTCCTTGAGTTATGTAACAGCTCTCCTGTTTACATAAGGGCGTGTTTTCCTTGAGTTATGTAACAGCTCTCCTGTTTACATAAGGGCGTGTTTTCCTTGAGTTATGTAACAGCTCTCCTGTTTACATAACCTCTCAACCGCTAAGCATCCTGGGAGATGTAGTCCGTTTTCGCTGGTTACCGTTTTCCTCCCCTCGCATGACAGGAATTCTTGACACTCTGGAACGCCAATTATAACTATGGTGTACGGTAATGATTGTGGGGGTAGGTCGATGTGTGGGAGTGGCTTCTTCGACATAGCTGACATAGGACGATCCCTGGGGGCACCTGGAGTATTGGTCATCTGACCTACAAGTTTAGTATCCCTACATAGATCGCCCACCACTTTTTCCGTAGGTTCAATCGCCCCCGGGGCCTCCAGAAGAGGCTTAGCAGTAGATTCAGTATTCATAAGTGTAAGAGATGCTGTAGGCCTGGGGGCAGATGGTAATTGTCTGTTATTGTCGAAACCAGTTATTTGGGGCCTAGTATTTAGTTGTGTAAGAATAGTCTTCAAATGTGCACTATCCACCAAGTGCCCTGGACTGATGGAAATATTTTTCATTACTATTTCCATATTATCTATTTTTTCGCCTATGCGTTTTACCCTTTCCTGGAGTGGAGCCAGTAGGGACTTCATGAGATGCTCAATTTTTTCGAAAAGCCCCTCACTAGGTGGGAAAGAAGATGGAGGAATGGCTAGTTGTTCTACTGATAAGACACGTGAGCCGTTTTCGTGAATTAATGTAGAAACGGGCTTAGGTAAATTGTTATCAACATTTCTCCCTTTAGTAGCAATAGGTTCAGGAGCAGATTTCTTATGATTATTACCACCATAGGTACGTTTAGGATTTTTAGCATTTTTTGCATTTTTTACATTTTCCCCATCCCTGTTGGTTTGTTTTAGACTACACCTGGCCTTCTGCCCTCTAGTTGTTACCCTTGGAGTGTGCGTATCTGGACTTAGCGGCGAGGGAGAGACCAAAATTGGGGTTGTAGGTATCTCACAGGTAGAGTTTGCAGAGAGGTCCCCTATCTGAGCTAAGGAATCAGGGGCGGGTACGATAAGAAAGGTAGTGGGGGTCAATGATAACCTAGATGGAACTGACAAAAATTCAGGAGATGCATTACCTGGAGTGGGGAAACATCCTGTATTGTAGAAATAGGATGGGATCCTGGTAGGGCGACAAATGATGGAGCCAGGATCGAGTCCTGAGAGTTAATAGTAAGGGACGAAGTGTTGGCCAAAAATGGAGGGGGAAAGGTGCCAACAGGAAGGGAAAGGCGGCGTTCTGTATTTTCAATGGCGGTGACCACCACCCCGATAGTTTTCTGCAGCATGCGGTCAATTGCTGTCAGGCTAGGTAGTGGTTGGTTTGAAACTTCTCTTTGCTTTGAAGCATGTGGGGATAGTGCGGGAGTTATCCTGCCCATTTTTCCCATCTACAGGTACACAAAACAATGGAAACCACAGGATATCGAGTACACAGTACCAATGGGGGTGGCCCGTCCCGGCCTCACCCGGCCACTAACGGTCCCGCCCTTGTCCCGGGCATCTCCCGGCGCGCGCCCGCGCGCGACCGCGCTGCGGGTGAGTAGATCGATTAAGTACAAGGCTCAGGCAGCAAAGGCGGGAAGAGGACACAGCTGGTAACAATTATGGGGCTGCTGGTCCTCGCAGTCCCGTCCACAGAGTCCTCCCGCTAACAGCAAGCAACAGGTTCAAGTGTCAGCTCCAAGGCGTGTACTCAAAGGGATACAGACACCAAGGTTAGAAGCGCACTAGTCTCCCTCGACGAACGGCACCCGCGAAGCGGGGGCCGTGAGATGTGATATAGGCTCAGGCAGCAAAGGCGGGAAGAGGACACAGCTGGTAACAATTACGGGGATGCTGGTCCTCGCAGTCCCGTCCACAGCGTCCTCCCGCTAACAGCAAGCAACAGGTTCAAGTTTCAGCTCCAGGACGTGTGCTCAAAGGGATACAGACACCAAGGTTAGAAGCGCACTAGTCTCCCTCGACGAACGGCTTCCGCGAATCAGGGGCCGTGAGATGTGATATAGGCTCAGGCAGCAAAGGCGGGAAGAGGACACAGCTGGTAACAATTACGGGGCTGCTGGTCCTCGCAGTCCCGTCCACAGCGTCCTCCCGCTAACAGCAAGCAACAGGTTCAAGTGTCAGCTCCAGGGCGTGTACACAAAGGGTTACAGACACCAAGGTTAGAAGCGCACTAGTCTCCCTCGACGAACGGCACCCGCGAAGCGGGGGCCGTGAGATGTGATATAGGCTCAGGCAGCAAAGGCGGGAAGAGGACACAGCTGGTAACAATTACGGGGCTGCTGGTCCTCGCAGTCCCGTCCACAGCGTCCTCCCGCTAACAGCAAGCAACAGGTTCAAGTGTCAGCTCCAGGGCGTGTACTCAAAGGGATACAGACACCAAGGTTAGAAGCGCACTAGTCACCCTCGACGAACGGCATGGTAGTTTAATGCAGTCACTGTGGATTTTAGGGTTTGCGGAAGCTGAGGTTAGAGGGTAATGGGCTTGGTCGCTACCGAACTGTGACCTTCGATCATCTCTGCTGTCCTATTGAATTCTGTCCTAAAGAAGGATAAATCCAAGAGGGATCGATCATTTGACTCTCCTGGCTTTATTTTGAGGGGCTCGTGATGAGCCAGGGCAGGAGGCGTCATTGGAGTAAGTAGTTTAATGTTGCCTGGTAAAATACTGGTCCACTGCCCAGCTCGAGGGCTAAAAATGTTCTTGTTTTCAGGAATTCTTGTGTTATTAGTGTAAGGATTAATTTCCTGCTGCGATGGTGACCTCACACTTATGGAAGAATCGTCGCTTGAGATGGTTATTGGCGAGGAGCTTTGTTCCTTGTTTGATTGAGGACCTGGTAACGGAAGGTGAAGCGTGTCTCCTGCCTGGGTGACTAATCTTAACCTGTGTTTTACTGGGGTGGAAAGTTCGTCCCCTTTAAGATGGCCATACGAAAATGTACTGGTGACCTGGTTGTGAGGCTGCTCATGGATCACTTTGATTGGTGCTGGGTCTGCTCTAAAGCATGTTTGAAAAGACTGTGCTGGTGGTGACAGCATTTCGTTGGGGTTATTTGGACTGGGGCTGTAGTTCCACATTTCTTAAGTGGTCACTAAGGGTCCTCTTTTTTTTACGTCGGCCATTGTTTCATCTCGCGTGTTGTGTTGTTGGTTTGGAGGCACTTGGGTTGTTATTGTTTTCGCCTCAGAGGTTCAGCCTAGGGAGTTAAGACCCTGTTCTGGATGCTGCAAAGGAGAGGCTAAGTGCCCTGGGTGCACGGGAAGTAGCGCTAAAGAGAGGAATGATGCAGTCTCTGCTTCCATGGGTAATTTGGTGAGTTCTTTGTTCTGCTTCTTGCAGGTTTTCGCTTATTTTTCCTGAGCCTTCTGTACCGCATCATGTTATGACTGTGACTTGGTGTGGCTACTCCACCTTTCTCTTGCTGGCAGCCACCACCTTGTGTAGCCCTTTACCTTCCTTATGGAGTCAAAGTTCCACCTTCCCCCTATTTATGGCAGGCTTACTCCCAGCCGCAACCACAATGTAGGATAACGAGAGAGGGGAGTCCTAGGATGCAAGAGTATGACTTGGTTGCGGGCTTCCAGTGCCTTTATTTTGTAGTACTAGTACAGTCTGGGCCCGGATATTCAGCTTTGGTGAGCCCGGCCTCTCTTAGCTATTTTTAAGGAGACCCAATTGGGCCCCCCTAAGGTCTGGGAGTGGTCCTTTGATGAGCCTCTGTAGCTTGAACAGGGTGAGGGCCCGATATTAAGAGGAATGCACCGGGGTGAACGGGCAGAGTTTGGTCTAATGGGCAGCAGCCAGGTGCCACTCTGTCTCTCACTACTTCTTCTGCCCGAGGCAACCTCTCCCTTGCCCCTCCCCTGCCTATACTGTAGCAAGGGGAGGCAGTGGGGGGTTGAATGGGGCAACAAGTGCTTATGCTTGGCTGATGCCAGGCGAGGACCTGTGCAGATGGACTGGGTTGGGCAGGCTGGACGAGCGGGCAGGCGAACTATAACCGCTTTAAACTCTGGCAGGAGTAGTGGCGTTGTGGCTAGCACTGTCGACAAAGACCCCTAGGCTCAAATCACGGCCGCAGCTCAACATCCTGTGATTCTGGGCAATAGTAAAATATTTCTGTGCTTAAAAACAAAAAATAAACATGCGTAACATAGTCTGCTTCAGTTGTAAAGCGCTAAAATGCCCTTGAGCCAGGTTTGTGATATAAAAACTGCCGAAAGATCCCATAGCCGTCACGCCCCTTTTTTTGCGGGTCTGTAGGGCTTTTGCATCACCTTTGATCAGGCAATGTTTGATTTTCAGAGCAGAGAAGATTCGCTTACGATGCAAATTTGGGGAGGGTGAGCGTGAAGTGGAGCTGAAATCTCTACCAGGGAGGTCCCTCAAGAGCCTCAGTGTGGGGGCGGAGGGGCCGTGGGCATCAGAAAGCACCACCCGGCGCCCCGGAAGGAAGTGGTGCACACATCAAACATGCGTGGCACTGGGAGGCGCCTATTACACAGAACTGTGTCATGGGATTTGTTTTTAAAAACCCGCTGTTGCTGGAACTACAGAACTTAAGTAGCGATGTATTTCTGAAGGGGAAAGTGGGGAAACAAGCAAACGATGGGTAAGAATTCCAGAAAGATGTAAATTCTTCAATCTTTGGTGTCAAGCGTTTTCTGCAGGACATGGCATGATCTACGGCACTGTTCTCCGGGCTGTTTCTCGGTGTAACGGGGTGGTTCCAGACAGCCTGTGGTGGGAATGAGAGAATAACCCCGACAAAAAGGTCGAGGACCTCATTTGTGACTCTTAGTTGTGCAGTGTGAGCAGGATCACAGTTGCTCCTTTTAACCCAAAAAGAACGTGCACACATTTGTATCTTTGGGGCCACGCTGTACATGTTTTACACACAGGATTTAAATCTCAATGGTAAACAAGGGAGAAACTAAGGGAAGGAAAAGGAACAAAGGTCTAAGGGCAACAAGCCCGGGAGTTGTGTGCGCTCACCCGCTAAAAGGAAATAAAAAAAGCACGCGAGTGGTGCCCGCGCGGCGGCAAAAGTGAAAGCAGCTGCAGCGTCCCGCGAGTGTAAGGGTGCCCGCGAGTGATGCGCTTAATGAGCCATGACAAAAGAGAGGAAAGCCAGATGGCGCCTGTGCTCGTAACTGTGCGCGTAACCGCACGCTTTAGGCCACACAAAAAGCATGTGGTCAGATTTTTAAAGCCCAATTACTAAATGTCTCGCCAGAGCAGCGCATGTGCTGGCTCAGGCGAGACGTAAAACCTGTTAAGGCGACGGATCAGGTAGGAAAAGGGAAGAACTAGAAGTTGAAAGTGGGTGCAAGCCAGATGATATGCTGGAAAAAGTTAGAAGATGGTGAGGGCATGTAAGGGATAAAAAGGAATTACTTACAACATTTCTTTAAATAATTGTAGTTTAGGGTTGTGTGCTGTAGACTGCCAGCAAAGGTCTTGAAGTTGTGTCTAGTATGTATGAGGATGAAGGGAGGCTGGGTCGGAACTCTAAGGGGAGTACGCTGTCAGCCAAGTCATTTTGGAGCAGAGATGGAAGCAGTTAGCCATTAAAGAGAGGGTAATCAAAAGAGGAGGCAGATTGAAAAAGGAGTTAGGTTGTTTGCATATTCAAGGTCCCAGAGCAGAAAATTATCTTTAGGCCATATTCATTGAAGTTTTTGTCATGACAATTAGATAATCGGACAGGAATGATTGCGTACAGGTCAAGTCAAGCATTTATTTACAGGTGCAAAGTCAGCAGGCGGGAGCAGCATAGAGAAACAGAGGCAGGAAAGATGTAAGTTGGATGAAGAGACCGCATTGTGGATCTTTCCATAGAAATTGGAACCTTACGGGTGCAGGATTAGTATTATATTGCCATATTTATATAGCACTTACAACCCGAAGTGCAGATTTTTGGTTTTCAGTAGCTTTTTTTTTTTTTTTTTTAAACCTGGCTTAATGATGGTTGTTGACCAGACATTGATGCAACTCTTCCCCTCAACTATTGAATCGCAAGATGCAACAGGGTTGACAAAAGTGGGGGAGGAGTTGCAATAATATTTTAAAATGACCTCGAATGTAAGAGTGTGTCAGTTCAAATTTCAATCTGTAAAAGCCTTGCATTTTCAAATACACTCTCACATACGTATACATTTTTAGGGGCTACATGTCTATCTCCCGCCAGGGTCTGCAACAGAATTCGTACAGTCCATACCAGACATTCTAGCCACTCCCAGACTTCAAACAGCTAACCACTCACTATTAGCCAATCTTAATATTCATCTTGAAGACACAGCTTGTACTCAAGCTGTAAATCTTCTGAAAGACTTATCAGCAATTCAGTTCGCTCAACTGATTATGTCCCCTATGCACAATAAGGGTCATTTATTGGACCCAATTTTTCCAATATTTTTAATATGACAAAAAGTGTCCCCTTACCAGTTTGTGGGTGGGACCACTTTGTGATCCTGTTCTCCATCACAAAAATATGAGAAAACCACCTAAGCTAGTGCAATCAAGGATTAGCTGGCAGTAGTCCACATTTGATACCGATATCTGGGAAATGGCCTTGCGTAGATCTGTCCAGTACTTGCCGAGGATGTGTCCACATCTTATACAGCTTTCGTGGAATGGGTTAACACTAGTCTAGATGTACTAATCCCCTTAAAACCTAGCAAACAATCCCAGACTCAGGATAAAGCCCAATGGTTTCTTCAGAACTAAGAGACCTAAAGAAAGACTGCAAAAGATGTGAAAGAAAGTGGAGGGCCCACTACAATGACATGTAAACAGGTCTATAAAAAAGCCCTGAAGAAATACCAATATGCCATCTGGCGGGCATGGATGGATTATTTTACGGCCAGGATCAGCCAATTTTCACATCTCTCCAAGGAGATCTATAACATTGCCAATTCATTTATAAAACCTGATATTTCAGGAGCAGGCCCCCTCCCTCAGAAGTGCACTGTGAGCTACTTGCGAATCACTTATTGAGGAAAGCCAGACTCATCTATGATGCGTTCATAATAATAGGCCCAGAAAAAAGCCAAGGTCAAGCTCTCTACTTTCACACAACTAGGAAAAAATAAAATTCTAGCCATAGGCAGTACAGTGAATTCTGTCTCTCCGCTTGATCCTCTCCCCCCTCAATATAATTCTGAAAGGAGGAGACATTATTATCCGTGCCCTGACAGAGATATACACAGGCCCACTTGAATTATGGGGCACGAGAGGGCCAAATTATGTGGCAGGGTTGAGTAAATTATGCAGCAAGAAAAGGCAAATATAAGTGAAAAGTTTTTTTGTTGTTAATTTTTCCTGGCTGCACGCATTTACGATACTTCTACTAAAGCTGTTCACACTGTTTAAGCCCCATTCACTGTCAAGATAAGATCTCTTCCAAGGGAAAAGGCAGACAGCTTCTAACAGTATGCTGGAATGCTTGCTTTTTATTACTTACTTATGTCAAGCAGATGCTTTGGCCTTAAAACGTTAGTGGCATTTCCTATTCATGCCTGAGTACCTTTCTTTGCAAATTTGTAGGCATTATCGGATTGACTTTTTCAACTTAATCTATTTGGTTATTATGATCAAATTCTAAGGGCCCGATTCACAGAACTAACAAGACAAAATCCTAAACTTACTACCATTTTGGTATTCACAGAAGGCACTTACTCATTTTGGTATTCACAGAAGGCACTTACTCATCTTGGTATTCACAGAAGGCAATTACTCATTGATGAGTAAGTGCCTTCTGTGAATACCAAAATGAGTAAGTGCACTTACTCAGACTTTCTGTAACTTATACAACTTGTACAGCTACTCAGCAAGCTACAACTTACAACAAAAAACAGCTTAGTATTAATCACAATATATTAGAAACGAGTTGGACGTGTGTGCAAAACTGAAAGTTTTGTGAATTTTTGTGTGGTGAGGAATGCGACCATCATGTCTAGCTTAGCTATTGCACAGTATGGGCTTTATTAAAGGGGATGATGTGTGATATTAAGGATGTCCTTGTGTTTGCATTCTCTGTGATGGGGCTAGACTTTTAATTGCTTATATGTATTTCCAAGCAGTGCCTGAAAGAAAACCCTTTGTCTACAAAGAGATTATCTGTTTTACACTCATTTGTTCCTGTTTTCTCATTCCCTTATCATATTAAATTAATTTAAAGGACAGCTTCGATTTTAAGTGCTGGGTCTTTGCACTGATGAATCTACGCACGGCAGAACAAGGAGTTTTTTTGTTTTTTAAAGCGTACATTGAATAACATTCCCAGTAGCAATGGCTCTGGTTTCATACCATTACAGTCTGCAGTTATTTGATACAGAGGGGTTTTCGAACTTCCCAAAGCCCCATTGAGATATTATGTGGGCTGTGACAGCCATATCAAAATACATTTCCCTACATACATACAGTGGTTACCCATTCTTTTAAGATCTTATTCTCCTTTCTGTTGTATGCCTTGTCCTGTTCAAATTCTTCCAGTTCATCCTGCTCTTCTTCTTGCCTCCTTCTATCATTCATGTGCCTATATCTCAGTTTAATACACCCACACGGAATGAAGAGCGATACAGACTAAAAGAACTTGCTGAATGTATGCAAAATTGTTTTTTTTTTTTTGCTGTACAACGTAGCTAATGTGGCCTGTTGATATCTTGTAGAGTTCTAACTGTGGGAAGCTGGCTCTTTATATAGTATGCCAAAAAGAGGTATACTGTGGTGCAAAGAGTCCAGGTATCCCTTATAAATGGACAGGGGGCTTGCTCCAGCAATCCCAAGGTGCCCTCTTATGGAGTAATGTGGTCGAGCAACCTAAGGCTTATTAGAGAGGAGTGTTAGACATCTCCTGTATGCACATAATCAATACATGACATACACAACTTAAGAGATCCACACCAATCTATAAAAATAACATGTATCTTTATATAAATTTAGGCATCAAGATCATCACAATTAGGTAAGTACGTTTGGAGTTAGAAATATGTACGGTTTTAAAAAGATGACACAGTGCAATTTCAGGATCAGTAATGTTATCCTATGGAGGAAAGACATACTGCATACAGGTACTTTACAGCAACTTACAGGACCAATCTTCTGGGCTTAAGGTGAGTATCGGGCAGGGTCCAAGGCAGCACCAACAGGTCATCTCGGGCAGCACTGGGGCAGCCAAGTGCAGAGAACAATACAGTGTTGGGTGCCCCGTGGAAGTTAAAAGGGATAGGTTCGGCCAAAAAGAGGCTGCAAGCTGGGACTGAGGGACCAGTCCAGCTAAACCAACAAGGGGGCTCAGGTCTCACCATACTCAGGGATGTGGGGACACCTTTGGTCCTCTTCTCCTCGGGCCAGGGTGGGCAGGTGCAGAGGTGTTGGGTTTTTGTCACCGGAGACACAAGCGGTAGAGGTGGCCTGCAGGTGGGATTGGGAAGTCCACAGTTGGAAAACCCAAGTTGAGCTTCAGATATGAGGGTCCGGGAGCCACACTGGCACCACTGGCCCACTTCAACTCGGCTAGGGAGCACGGGTGCAGTGGTGCTTTCCGGTGTCGGGCTTGGCGGTCCAGAGTCCTTGCAGCTCTACTGGAGGGCCTTCAGGATGCAGGGGAGCAGCTCTGTTACTCCACAGGTCATCCTGGCACTTGGGTGAAGGCTGACAGTCTTCCCTGGCTTTTGGAGGCACAGGCAGCTGCAGGACATGTAATCTTTGGCACAATTGTCAAGGACGGCAGGGTTGACACCAAGTCAGTTGCTGATATTGTAGTCTACCTTTTGCAACTCTTCCATGTCTGTCATCTTCTTTCAGGTCGGCAGGATCCCCTAAACACTAGATTTTAGGGGAGTGTAGGGTAGTAGCCAATAGGCTCCTTACCCCAGGGGTCACTACACCCCCTATGGCATAACTAGTCCTGGGCAGTGAACTCTACTCCTTTCGCGGAGTTTGAAGAGTTTTTCTCGCTCCCTGGAGCTCGCAGAGCTCCAAAAAACTTGCTGTGTGGAGTTTTTTCCTCACTCGCGCTCACCAACAATAATTTGGTGAGCACGAGTGAGGAAAATCCAACGATTGAGATTTCTCAACATGGGTGGTCGCGGATGGACGCTACCACTCACGTTGAGAAACCTTCTGTTGACATTGAGGAAGCTGCTGCTCGAGTAGGACTTCTACTCGAGCGGCAGAAAGAAGCATCGCCCGCTTGTTCTGAGCGCGATGCCGTAGGCGCTGATTTTACAGCGTGGGACAAACACCCTGTGCTAAAAATAAGTACGAACGGTATGAGATAATGCACTCTGCCAATCCTGAAACTCTGCGTAGCTTGGCAGAGATTTTTTTGTCACTTTGCGGAGTTCCGCGTAGTGGAACTCCGTGAACTCCGCCCAGGCCTAGGCACAACCCTGTCCCAGAGTTCCTAATTCTCCCATCACAAAGATGGCAGACTGTTAATATTCGTGTCCACATCAGTGTGCCCACCTTGGAACTATCCTGAGGGTGAACACACCTCTATGACTACTAATTTTCCTGCCTGTCCAGACGACAAATGGGCCCTGGTCGGGGTGGCATCCCTTCATCTCTGAGGTAAGGCAGATTTGCATACCAAAGGCGGTGGGCTCTTTGAAGCTCCCAGCCTTGGAATGCTAATGTACAGGTCATCCTGCTGGGCGGGCTGTAAAGCACTCCCTGCTGGGGCAGGCTTTGTTCCTGATCTCCCGAGAGTGTTGGCTCTCATCCCTGGGGGTCAGATATCCGTCTGTAGTGGCAGGCTGGTCAGAACCAGTCAGCCAGCACAGTAGTAGTTGGTAGGTTTTCTGGGGACACCTCTGAGATGTCCTATGGGATCATGTATTAATAGATCCATCAATGGAATCAGTATGGGTTTAACAATACAAGGAGTTTGATATCAAACACCATATATTTCAGTGAAGCCCTCATGTAGCTGGGGAACTAGTTTTTACCAGTGTCCAGCACATGTACTTAAAATGGTTACCTGGTCACTAGCACTGACAGTAATTGAACTGGCCAGCACAGGGGCATATCTGCTCATGTAGATATGTCCACACATGTAGTATAGTGAACCCTGCCTTTGGTCTGTAAGGCCTGCTGTAGGGGTGACGTACCGATATTGCAAGCAGTGTCTGCAGGCATGGCACACAATGTGTGCCATGTTGTGTTTTCACTTTTGTCTGCACCAAGACACGCAGCCTGCAATGGCAGTCTGCATGAGTTAGATGAAGGGTCCCTTAGAATGGTACAAAACATGCTGCAGCCCTTAGGGACCCTCTTTAGTACCCATGCCCTAGGTACCTGGGGTACCACTTACTAGGGATTTACAGGGGTGCCAAATGTATTGCTATTGGGGAAACAATTGTAGAGTTTTAGAGAAAGTGATATGAATGAATGAATGAATGAATAAATGAATGAATGGATGAATCAGCATTTATAGAGCGCATGGCTACCCGTAGGCATCCCAGCGCTGGCGAATAACTGAAGCTCCAGGGAATCACTTGGGGAAGAGCCATGTTTTCAGCATCTTGCGAAAGACCAGGTGATAGTGTTCCCTCCGTGGCTGAAGAGGAAGGGAATTCCAAAGTTTGGCAGCATTATATGAGAATAGCCGACCACCACTTCTGACTCTCTGAATTCTGGGGACGACTGCCAGGTGTTGCTCATCTGAGCGTAGTCGCCTGTTAGCTCGATAGGGCTTGACCATAGAGGAGATAATCTCTGGTTCTTTCCCTCCAATCAGTTTGTGGGTAATGCCTAAGGCCTTAAAGTGAACTCTCTCCCAGACGGGGAGCCAATGGAGAGCTTTCAAGGCAGGTTTAGCAGACTGCCTGTTCTGAGTCCCCATGAGGATCCTTGCTGCACAATTCTGTACTGTTTGCAGTTTGGCGAGGACCGAACTCGGGGCTCCAAGGTATAAGGCGTTGCCGTAGTCCAGGCGTGAAAGAATCAGTGCCTGGACCATGAGCTTTCTTGCCTGAAAAGGGAGCAGGGGGAGCACTTTACGAAGCATCCTTATGATGCTAAAGCAAGAGGCCACCACCTTTCTGGCCTGGACTTTAAAGCTGAGGTCAGAGTCCAGCCAGAAGCACAGGCTTTTTATCTCTGACTTGGGGACAGGTACCGCGCCAATCGAGGCTGGCCAGCTAGTGTCTGCCATAAGATGGGAGAGGTTGCCAAGGAGCATAAGCTCTGTTTTATCGCCATTCAATTTCAGGAAAGATTGTTTCATCCACTTGGCTACTTCTTCAAGGCAGGTACAGAGGCAGGTGGAGGCCCTGTCTGAGTGGTTAAGTGCAACAACCAGTTGGGTGGCATCAGCATAGGTCACAATGTGCACCCCATAGGGAAGAACAATGTCCGCAAGGGGGGCCATGTAGGCATTAAAAAGGGTGGGACTCAGGGCAGATCTCTGAGGAACTCCGCAGTAGAGGGGCCAGGGTTTAGAAGTGGCCTCTCCCTCGAACACCTGAAAAGATCTTTCCTCCAGGAAGAATTGCAGCCACGTTAAGGCTACTCCGGACACACCCAGGTTTCTAAATCGTTGAACCAGAATGCGGTGGTTGACCGTGTCAAAGGCTGCGCTGAGATCTAAAAGGATCACGGCAGAGGAGCCTCCTGCATCAAGAATCTTTCTGGATTCTTCCACGACTGCTAATAGAGCCTTTTCTGTGCCTTGGCGGGGGCGAAAGCCAGTCTGAGAAGATTATTAGATTCAAGATGAGCCGAGAGCGCCGAGTTGACATGTTTCTCCAGAATCTTGCTAATTCCTAGGAGGAGCAAGCTAGGTCGGTAGTTTCCCAGACAGTCAGGGTCCAGGCTAGGTTTCTTCAGAAGGGATTTGACCATGGCTTTTTCCCATGGGGGGGGGACCACCCCTGCGGATATGGAGGAGTTAATCAAATCTAGAATGATCGAAGCAACTGATTCTGCCACCTGGTTCAGAATCTTAGGCGGAGCAGGGTCTCTGGGCGACCCGCTCTTAATGAGTGCAGAAGTGTTCTGAAATGATTTATAGTTCATTAAGGGGAACTGGCTTCAAAGAAAGCGCAGCCATCAACACCACATTGATCAAGGTCTCAGAAGCTATGATGGTTGTGAGAACAAGGAGACCGGAGCTCACATGTACATAGTAGGTAGCTGAGGAGAAGAGTACAGCTGTGGGCAGAGCACAAGGTCTTAAGGGGCTCCATTTCATTCCTTGCAATAGAAAGAGAGTCAGAGATATAAGTATTTCCTCATCGTAAATAAAAAAAAACTGACTTCCCAAGTTCCAGCGAACAGTTATGGAAGGAGATGGAGCAGTCCCCCAAACTCAATCAATCAATCAAGACATTTGTAAAGCGCGCTACTCACCCGGAGGGTCTCAAGGCGCTAGGGGGAGGGGGGTCCGCTACTGCTCGAACAGCCAGGTTTTGAGTTGCTTCCTGAAGGAGAGGTGGTCTTGGGTCAGGCGGAGGTGGATGGGGAGGGAGTTTCAAGTCTTGGCTGCCAGGTAGGAGAAGGATCTTCCTCCCATGGTGGCTCTTCGGATGCGTGGAACGGTGACGAGGGCGTGGCTGGTCGATCGTAGCTGGCGTGTGGGAGTGTAGAAGGTCAGGCGGTTGTTGAGGTATCTGGGGCCCAGGTCGTGGAGGGCCTTGTGTGTGTGGGTGAGGAGTCGGAACGTGATTCTCTTGCTGACGGGGAGCCAGTGCAGGTCTCTCAGGTGACCGGAGATGTGGCTGTGTCGGGGGATGTCAAGGATGAGTCATGCGGAGGCGTTCTGGATGCATTGGAGTCTTTTCTGTAGTTTGGCTGTGGTTCCGGTGTAGAGGGTGTTTCCGTAGTCCAGTCGGCTGGTGACGAGAGCCTGGGTGACCGTCTTTCTGGTTTCGGTGGGGATTCATCGGAAGATCTTTCGGAGCATGCGTAGGATGTTGAAACATGATGATGAGACGGCGTTGACTTGTCTGGTCATCGAGAGGGAGGAGTCTAGGATGAAGCCTAGGTTGCGAGCGTGGTCTGTAGGTTTGGGTGCGCTGCCCAGGGCGGGGGGCCACCAGGAGTCGTCCCAGGCGGAGGGTGATGATCCCAGGATGAGGACTTCCGTCTTGTCTGAGTTCAGTTTCAGGCGGCTGTTCATCATCCACTCGGCTACGCCTTTCGTCCCTTCGTGTAGGTTGGTTCTGGCGGTGGCTGGGTCGTTGGTGAGGGAGAGGATCAGCTGAGTGTCGTCGGCGTAGGAGATGATGTTGAGGTTGTGTTGGCGTGCGATGGCTGCGAGGGGGCTCATGTAGACGTTGAAGAGGGTGGGGCTGAGTGATGATCCTTGCGGGGCGCCGCAGATGACTTCGGTGGCCTCGGATCTGAACGGGGGGAGGCGGACTCTCTGGGTTTTTCCGGCGAGGAACGAGATGATCCAATCTAGAGCCCTCTCTTGGATTCCGATGTTGCTGAGGCGCTGTACTAGGGTGCGGTGGCAGACAGTGTCGAACGCTGCGGAGAGGTCCAGGAGGATGAGGGCCGCTGTTTCCCCGTTGTCGAGCAGGGCTCGGATGTCGTCAGTGGCTGCGATGAGGGCGGTCTCGGTGCTGTGGTTGGCTCGGAAGCCGGACTGCGAGTGGTCGAGGGATCCGTTTGTCTCGAGGAAGGCGGCAAGCTGTCTGTTGACGGTCTTCTCGATGACTTTGGCAGGAAAAGGCAGGAGCGAGATGGGGCGGTAGTTCTTGAGGTCGGAGGGGTCTGCTGATGGCTTCTTCAGGAGGGCGCTGAGTTCGGCGTGCTTCCAGCTCTCCGGGAAGGTGGCGGTGTTGAAGGAGCAGTTGATGATGTCCCGGAGTTGGGGTGCGATGACGGAGTCGGCCTTGTTGAAGACTTGGTGGGGGCATGGGTCGGTTGGTGATCCGGAGTGGATGGTGTTCATCGTGTGGATGGTGTCTTCGGTGCTGACCGGGGTCCAGGCGCAGAGGGTGGTGGTGGGGGTCGTTAGTTCGGTGGTTGGGTGCGTGGTCTGTGCGCCGAAGCTGTTGTGTATATCGGCGATCTTGCGGTGAAAGAACGAGGCGAGGGAGTCGCAGAGGTCTTGTGAGGGAGTGATGTCGTTGTTTCCGGTGCTGGGATTGGAGAGCTCTTTGACGATGCTGAAGAGTTCCTTGCTGTTGTGTGCGTTGTTGCCTAGTCGTTCCTTGAATGCTGTCCTCTTGGTGGTGTGGATCAGCTGGTGGTGTTTGTGGGAGGCGTGCTTGAGGGCGGTCATGTAGTCTGTAGTAGGGTTTTTTCGCCAGGCTTTCTCGAGGGTACGGCAGTTCTTTTTGGAGTTTTTGAGGTCGTCGTTGAACCAGGAGGCTTTCTTGCTGCCGGGCCTGCTGGGGTGGTTTTTCAGAGGTGCGAGGTCGTCAGCGCAGTTGGTGATCCACTGTGTGAGGTTGTTGGCTGCTTGGTTGGGGTCCGTTGAGCTGGCGGGAGGGTTCTGGCTCAGTGATGTGGTGAGCTGGTCGGTGGTGATCTTGTTCCAGTTCCTGCGGGGAGCCTGTTGCGGGTGGTGGTGAGTCGTGGTTCTTCTGAAGCTGAAGTGGACGCAGCTGTGGTCTGTCCAGTGGAGTCCGTGGCGTGGCTGAAGGACATGTACTTGCTGGAGGAGAAGACTGGATCAAGCGTGTGTCCGGCGTAGTGGGTGGGGGAGTTCACCAGTTGCTTGAGTCCGAGGTTGGCGAGGTTGTCCAGCAGGGTGGTGGTGTTGTTGTCGTTGTTGTTCTCCAGGTGGAAGTTGAGGTCCCCTAGGAGGATGTAGTCAGCGGAGGGGAGGGCGTGTGGGCTGATGAAGTCTGCGATGTCTTCGCTGAATTGAGTGCGGGGTCCTGGGGGTCTGTAGATGAGGGTGCCTCTGAGTGTGGTCTTGGGGTCGGTGTGTATCTGGAAGTGAAGGTGTTCGGCAGCTGTGAGGGTGTCGTCGGAGTTGGTCGTGATGCGGATGGTGTTCTTGTGGACGATGGCGAGGCCTCCTCCTGTCTGGTTGACGCGGTCCCTCCGGGTGATCTTGTATCCGTCCGGGATGGCGATGGCGATGTCGGGTGCTGAGGAGGCATTCATCCATGTTTCCATGAGGAAGGCGACCTCTGGAGATGTGGTGTCGAGCAGGTTCCAGAGTTCCACGGCGTGTCTGTGGACAGAGCGGGTGTTGAGCAGGATGCACTTCAGGTGGTTGCTGCTGGTGCTCGGCTTGGCGGGTGCGGTACAGGGCCGGATGCAGGAGAACTTGCAGGAATGGCAGCTGAATGGTCCGTGGGTGCGTCTTGGGGTGGCTCTGCAGCAGCCGGGGATCCGGCCGGGGTTGAGTGCGATGAGAGTGGCGGCATTGTAGGACTTGCGGGTGGGCTGGCATCTGCGGGGGCCAGGGGGTCTGGTGCTGGGCGCGGGCCAAGCGCAGACGGGCGCAGACGGGCTTGCCTTAGGCTGCGCGGCCTCCATATGAGTGGGAGAGGGAGGGAGGAGCAGCTGGGAGGTGGGAGCGGGCGGCCAATGGGGTGCGAGGGGGTGGAACTACGGGACGCGGTGGCGGGAAACGGGCGGCGAGGGGGAGACGCGGTGCGCAGGGGAACAGAAGGCAAAAAAGGATCACAATCTGGGCAAAAACAGGAGAGGGGAGCAATTCAAGGCAGCAAGGACACGGGTACAATGGGGGCAATTACAGGCACTCACTCGTGGGAACAGAAGAGAAGGGGGAACAAATCCAGGCAGCAACAAGGCACAGGTACAATGGGGGCGATGCAGGCACTCACTCGAGGGAACAGAAGAGAAGGAGGACACTGGCACTCAAATGCAGGCAGAAACAAAGCAGCAGCGGATGGCGGTCACACAGGGGGCTGCGTGGCGGTGAGGGGAGCAACCTGAAAGTAGGATGCCACTCTCCCCACCTGGGAGCTCCCAAAATCTAATTTTGGCACATCACTGGGATCATCAGCCTAACGCATTTTCCATTTTACATGAGGAAAGGTAATAAAGTTGTATTCCTAAATCAAAATGGGATACCAGCAGCCTCGGTCTAGGAAACTGGGTTGAAACCCGTTGGAAAGACACAGCCGCGCTGGTCTTTGCGTCTTTTATATGCGTGCTGGGGTATTCCAGGAATCCGTGTGCTGGAAGATGTGGTGTTGGCTCATGCTCTCTCCGGCAGTGTGCACAGATGTCCAAACATTGAAAACCCAATCAATTTAATATCAGCATACCACCTACCTCAACCACTGAATATTACATATGTATGTATTTGAGTTGCAAGAAAGTAGTGTACAGTGTAATGTAATCCATATACGCATCAGTGTAAGGCACTGAGATACAAATGTATTTTCGGATTCAATAGGTTCTGTGGTCTAACATTTTAGTATTGATTGTATGTAATCTAAAAAAAACTCATGACTTGGGTGAAAAGATTTCTGTGGAGATGGGTGGACTGGGCCTGCTTCGACTGCATTTCTGATGAATATACCATTTGTCATCTGCAACAAGAACAAAACAAGGGATTCATGAGGTAACATCAGAGCTGCGCTTTTTGGATTGTTACTGTAATGTTTGGAATAAGATTGTGTTTTTTCTTACTCATCTATGTAACTTCACAACATTTTACAAGCGTCTTTTTCATAGCAGATTGATACGTCACCATTTGCATTTATTGAGGTGCTTTTTCAGCCAACATTTTCTATCTTTTTCTTGTGCACTGCTTATGTCATAAAACAACCATGAAACTATTAACATTAACAGTCTGCGGGCGTGGCCACGCAGCATGGCCGACAGGACGTGAGCGCCTTAGGCTCCCGGCCGGCCCGCCAAATAATCCTGTAAATCTTCTTCATGTAAGCGCCCCTGGATGCCATCCTCCTTCCAGACGTGTTCCACCTCCCCTTAAGTCTCTGCCTGGGGGTCGGTGAAAAAACGGCGGTGCCTGGAGTCGCCAGGCGGATAGCAAAACGCTGGGACAAGGCCTGCTCGACCCGAGACGGCCGACGATAGGCCCAGAAACTCTGCTGGAACCCGCTAACGGCCCCTGTTTGCTGGGTGGCCAGGGTGTTGTGGTTCCCTTATCTGAGCTATGGGTGTCATCCTGGGCCGACTGGTGTATGAGGTTAACCGAAGGCACCCAAGAGTTAGCTGGTGGCTCCGGGCGCGCGACAGAGGAGACAGCGGAGTCTTGAGTCCACCTCACTCAGGGACAAGCTGGCATCGCTTTACGTGACGGAGGACGATCAAGTCACGTGGCTGGCAGGGCTCGTCTGGCACCAGAGCAGTACCGGACTCGGGCCGATTGGCGCCTGACCCCCCGGACCCGAAGAGGCCTGGCAACTCGCAGGGGACGAGTTGCGGTGGGCCCTGGCCCGGCCAGATCGGGCGGCTTGACTTGGATTGGAGGGCCCTGGCCCGCACCTGCTGGCAGCTTCTGTTTTCGAGCAGACCAGGGGTGGGAAGTCCCTTCTGAGCTGCCGGGCTGAAAAGGTGAGGGGGCTACCCAGGGGCTGTGCGGTCCAAACGGGAATGGCATGGTGAGCAAAAAAAACGATGGATTTAGGCCCAGATCTCTGTACAGGGGTGAATGTATGACATTGTTCTGCATTCTGTCCATTAATTGTTCTTTTTGCATTTGTCACCCCGAGTGGGACGGGTATGCCCAGACGTGGGTCCCGTGCTCTCCATGCCACTGGAGTCAAGCTATCCTGGCTGATGAGGGCTGAAAGCCCGAAACCGGTCCTAGGATGCTTGTTTCCTGTCCAGGAAGGACCTGGCCCAGGCAGTTCGGGCTGGACTGTTCCCATTGGGCGCAGGGTCAAGACTGATTTGCATATGGCTGGGTCCAAACTGGAATGGCATGGTGAGCAAAAAAACAATGGATTTAGGCCCAGATCTCTGTACTGGGGTGAATGTATGACATTGTTCTGCATTCTGTCCATCAATTGTTCCCTTTGCGGGGGCTGCGTGGTGGCAGCCGGGCTGAGGGCGCGAGTTCCCTTTTCTGGAGAGAGGCCTGAGATGCTGGGAAGAGGAGGGTGATCTCGTGAGGCCTCCGACCCAACACCTGGCTCCTCGCTGTCCCTGAACCCTGCACAATCTACAGGAGCTCACCGCCCGCCCTGCTGCACCAGGGCTCCGGTGTACCGCGAGAGGAGGCCCCCAGTAGAAGAGAGCGACGCTGCTGGAGCAAGGCCCTCTGGAAGATCAGGCGGTGTGATTGCCTCCTGAAATCCCCTCACACCTGCTGCGCTGAACTGGTTGCTCTGACATTCTGAGTGGCTTTGCTTTTGAGGGCTGTGGTGCTGCCATGGGGGAGCGGTCTGGTCTTTGGGAGGGCCCGAGGGACTCCGGAGGCCTGCATCAAAGGGGGAGATAGCCAGAAGAGCCTGCCTATGCAGCCGGGAGGCGAGGACCCGGCTTGCCACTGAAGACCCTACCTCCGAAGAGGGATGAACCCTACGTATCCAGTACAGAGGTGGGTGCATTGGATGCAGGGGGACCTAAAGTGGGGCAGCCGGCCTGTCACGCACTAAGGCGGGCATCTCCCCCCCCCCAATTGCCAATTGATTCACAGGGACCTCTACAATTGTGTTCCCTGTTGGTGGCCCTGCCTCTCCGGCCCCATGACTGGTCCGCTGAGCCCCACGAGGCTGGACGGGAGTCCCGGTGAACAGAGCAGTGTGCTACCGGGAGGGACACGGCTGCCACCCACCTCACCCTGGACTATTGAGCTGGCCCAACTGAACGAGGGGTGTGCAGACTGTTCTACTACCCAGACGCTTAGAAAGTGGACGCTGGTGATCCTGCTTGTGAGACAGAATATCTGGTGGGACAGGCGAGCAGGGTTCTCCCCACGGTGATTGGCCATTGAACGAGCCGGGGCCTCATTACACACAGCAAGATGGGAAAGGATAAGATTGTCCACTCTTCCGCTCCTAAAACGATATCCCTGTGCACTACCCAGCGCCTTCCTATGCAGCGCATCACCAGACAGACGGGTCCTGTCGGGGACAGCGCTGGCGAGCCCTCCTGAGAAAAGATATTGGCGGCCATTCAGGAATCCCGAACAGCTCTAGAGAAGCAAATAGAAACAGTGTCAATTGATGTGAACTTGCTCAGAGCAGATCAGCACAAAGTGGCAGATAAGGTGTCAACGGCTGAGGGAGAGATTCTACAGCTGAAAGGAGAGGTGGCCTCACGAAAACAGCAAGTGACGCACTTGACCAACTTTACAGGTTCTTGAGCATCAGGCTGAGGAGGCAGAGGGCCTAGCGCGCCGCAATAAGATCAGAGTCCTGGGGATAATGGAACATGCCGCGGAGCATGGCAAGACCTTCCTCTTCTTAGGACGCTGGATACATACCAAGCTATGTCCCAAGGGCCTCTTGAACATGTTTGTGGTTCAGATGACGCACCAGGGTTTGGTCCCCCATCTGCCTCCGAGGCCTCCCCCAGGGCAATAATTGCAAAAAATTCTGAACTATCGGGATAGAGACTGTATCCTGCGAGCAGCGAGGGAGGCTCCAGACCTATGGTACAACAATGCTAAAGTATCCGTATACCCTGACTATACCAGGCGGGTCCAGGAGCAAAGAAAAACATTCCTGGAAGTGAAGCAGAAGCTCCGGGAATTGCACTTACAGTACATGCTGCTCTACCCAGCCAAGCTGAAGTTGATGACGCAGGGGAAGGCCCACTTATTTGAGACCCCTGAGGGGGTATGGGAGTGACTGGAGATCCGGGGGGATGCTTTCCCCCGGGAGCGGAAAGGAAATCGGAAGGAGTGGGGAACCAGGTCTCGGAGGAACCGTGACGCAGGATGCGTTCAGCAGACAGCGACCCGTCGAGTCAGCAGAGAATCACCGTGGGGGTTGACAGAACTATGCAGGTGGAGACACCGGATCCGTGTGTCTCTTCCCCACAGGTGACAGAGCGGGACTAAGTCTCAGAACATGTCGCCGCAATGCTACTCCAGACAGATGAAGTGATCCTGGAGACCATCCTGGACTCAGCCTTCTCCCTACAAGAATCTGGGTGAAAGGGTGGTCTCAAAGAGAGCATTGCCCCATGCCGGGAGGCTGGCATGAACAGATACCCCAAGGGTTACGTAACTGTACATGTGATGCTTGACCAGAGAGAACCCTGGGCGGGGGGTGAGTCTCCTGGAAGTGTGAAGGAGTTGGTTTTGACCCGCGGATGAGCGGAAAATCTGCTAGAACATATATACACCCTAGGGGACCAGAGTCCTGAGGAGTATAGGCCTCTTCCAGGAGGGCGCTTGCAGAATTGGTTCTCTTGCTCCATTGGTTGGGCTAGACTGGGAGGCCACTTCCTTGTTGGAAGTTTTACAGCCCCTTTTGGTCTGGAGAGGAGGCTGTGCACGTCCTGGCACAAGCATGGGGAGGGCTTAACCGCATGCACTGTTGTGGGTCATTTGCCCGTGGGGGGGGGGGGGGGATTTTGGGGTATGTTCACGTTCTATGTTTACACATGTTTTAGGATGATTTGGCATGATGAGGGGCCAGGGTACACGAGGGCCATGAACTACCAGGATAATAGGGACTAAGTTCATGAACTGGAATGTAAGAGGGTTAGCCACATGTACCAAGCACTTTAGGGTCCTTTCATTCCTCCGGAGTTCCATGTATCTGTGGTATGCCTACAAGAAACTCACTTGGATAAGGCAGGAGCTCAGAAGCTGGTGAGAAAGTGTAGGGGTTAGATTTTTCACTCATCATATTCCACTTACTCTAGAGGGGTAATCATATGGGTGGCCCCGCGGACGCCGTTTGCACTGCAATATATAGAAGCGGACATCAATGGCAGATTCATCTTTCTGAGGGTGAAGATAGATGGCAGGGAAATAGTAATATTAAACAAATATGACCCAAATGTAGACTTCTACCAAATCCTGCAGGAGGTCTTAGTCTCAGACCTTGAGGTGCCGATCTTATGGGTGGGTGATTTCAATTGTGTCTTGTGCCCTGAGTTGGACAGGTATCCTCCTTGAAGAGGAACAAAACCCCAAATGACTGAGAAACTCTGAGAGGTAATGGGGAACCTGGGGGTGCAGGATATTTTGCAGCATAGGCTCCCCACCCAGAAGATATACATGTGCTACTCCCCCGTTCACAACACCCATAGCAGGCTCGATAGAGTGCTGGTAGCGACTTCAGATGCTGACCTAACTATTGAGGTGACCCATCAGGCCCAGTTCCTCTCCGACCATTCCCTGGTCACTTGTATGGTCCGTTGGGGACTCCCTGCCCCCCTCCCAAGAGTCTGGCGGATGCAGTCAGACATATTGGAAGACCCAGTTAGGAGACAGCATATAGAGGGAGCACTGGCTGACTACATGACCATCAACTGGGAGGGTGCAGACATATCTAGGACCACAAAATGGGAGGCCTGGAAAGCAGTGGTGAGAGGGGCATGTCTGAGTCTGACATGTGGGATCCGCAAGCAGCTACTGCGGGAGCTGGGGGCAGAGGAGGCAATACTGGTGGAGGTACAAACGCGGGACGGACGGATCCATCAGAGGAGCCCAGGGAATGGAAAATACGGACACGCATTAGCGACATATGGGACAGACTAGATAATACACACTTAGTCAACATCGACAGCATCTACACAGGGAGGGGGACAAGTTCAGGCGATTACTGTCATGGATCATCCGCAGGGAACAAACCCCTGCCCCAATAGTGGTGCTACGCACACACACGGGGGCAGTGGCACACACCAGGGCCGCAATTCTACAAGAGCGCCACTGTCACCTTTAGACCGTTTATACGGCAGACCCGACAGTAGGGGAAGTCTCTTACCTTCCATACTTGCAGACCCTGAACCTGACGAGACTCCCCGTGCAGGCTAGGGAAGAACTAGAGGCTCCGCTCTGTACCGAGGAAGTACAGTCTGCACTACTATTGCTCCCAGGAGCGAAGTCCCCGGGTAGCGATGGATTACTGCCTGAGTTCTATCGGGCTTACTCTGAAATATTGACCCGGGCACTCTTGCAGGTATACGAGGAGGCCTTTCACAAGGGAATCCTCCCTCCTACTATGAGACTGTGCGAAAAAATGCTTGATGCTGAAGCCGGGTGGGGACAGCCGTGAACCTTCTTCCTATCTTCCAATCACCATGATCAATGCTGACATGAAAATACTATGCAAACTCCTAGCCTCTCGCCTGGGACCCAATATGCTGCACTTCATACACGAGGATCAATGCAGTTTCATACTGGGCTGCAACACCGCGATGAACCTACGCAGCCTAACCTACATTATGCACGAAGTGAAACATCGGGAAGAGGAGATGGCACTTGTGTCAATAGATCTGGCAAAGGTGTTCGACACGGTCTACTGGGGTTACCTACCTGAACCGTGGGGCTCAAACCCCGCTTCCGCAGAGGGGTAAAAATATTGTACACTGAGCCACGAGCACGGGTGAGACTGGGAGGGGCTTGGTCTGAGGAATGGGTCCTGGGGCAAGGCACCCATCAGGGATGCCCGCTCTTGCCCGTCCTTTTGGCCCTGGCCATTGAGCCTTTGGCTGTGCAGATGAGAGCCAAGTTGGATCAGTGGGGGATCCGGGTAGGAGACACGACCCATATCATTTCTCTATATGCGGACGATGCTCTCTTCTACCTAGCATGTCCCTGAGTGGCCGTACCTAGACTTCTGCACCACCTGGACCAATTTGGTGAGGTCTCTAGCCTGCGACTCAACTGCAACAAATCACTGATCTTCCCGCCGACATGCATTGCCAGTCGCTTGGACAGCCTTCCAGACTTGGAACTTGGATGGGAACAAGCGCATTTCCTGTACCTTGGGGTCCAGATTGAACTAGACAATGCCCAGTTAATAGCCCTAAACTAAGATAGGGCCCTGAAGGCTCTGCAGCGCTCTGTCACTTTCTGGAATACTTTACCGCTGTCCTTAATGGGCAGACTCGCAGTATCCAAGACGGTAATAGTTCCCAGGTGACTATATGTACTTCAAAGTTCACTCTGCATGATTCCGGCACAAATATTTAAGCAGCTGAACACAATACTCATTTCACTGCTGTGGGAGGGACAGCGTAATAGAGTGGCTCTCAATGCTCTGACATGCAGATACGAAAAGGGGGGACTGAAGGCCCCACGCTTTGACCTGTACTACTTTGCTGCACAGCAGCAGCATGCATCTCGCTGAATGGAAAAAGGGGACAAATGGGAAAAGGGACTCCTAGCTGGACGGGCACACCCAGAGGCCCTTCCAGTAGCGCTGATGAAGAGGAGGGGCTGAAGGGGATCTTCCATATCTAGTATGGCAAACCTCAAGCATATGGCAATAGTATGTAGAAACAGTGCTGCGTCATGCACCATTCCAGCGAGAGCTCCCTATATGGATAATGGCCCCTATTAGAGACATGGGCACGCACATGCCTTTTCAGGCTTGGAAGGACGGCGGGTGTGAGGTCCTAACAGACCTCTACCCGAACAAGATGTTCATAACTTCGAACAAGCATGTGAAAGTTTCACTCTTGGACTGTGCCACTACTTACAGTATAGGAGAATCCAAGAAGTAGCCAAAGTTACCTGACCCCAGTACCCAGACACTCCACAACCAACACATACTTTAGCCCTACTGCTCGCATGCGGTCTGGGCGCAGAATGATATCAATCCTGTACAAAGCCATGAGGCAGGACTCGACTTCCCAGTCGCCGCGGTCAAGTGCTGCATGGGAGAGGGACCTAAACAACCAAATAAAAGATAGGGCTCGGACGGCCATCTGTGAGCTCACACACACAGTCGCCTGCAACGCAATGTTCAAATTGATCCATTACAACTTTCTACACCGTACCTACCTCACACCAGTGAAGCTGCGAGGTATATTAAACAACAATGATGGCAGGTGCCCCTGGTGTGCCATAGAGGAATCAGATTGTCTGCACCTTGCGTGGGCGTGCCACAACTGCTGCAGTTTTGGGCACAGGGGGCGGAAAAGGCCGAACAGGCACAGATCTCCCTATAAGAGAAAAGCCACTCCAATGCCTGCTATCCCATGTACGCAAACCCCAAAAAATAGCAAAGAAACTCCTTCAGCTGATGTTGGTCCTGGCTAGACACAGAGTGGCCATAAATTGGATGGGGCAGAGAAGCCTAGATATATTAACATGGCTTAGCCCTACCAGAAGAAACACACATGAAAATAACACGCCAAGATAATAGGTTACAGGCAGACCTCACGGAATGGCGAGAGTTGTGCAACTCTGCCCTCACCTCAGGGAAGGTGAGAGCGTGCTGAGCGAAACCCTATCCAGCAGGAGTGGAACAGATCAAGTTAAAAACCAAGGGGGGAGGGCGCAGGTGGACTGATAGAATAAATGCTTACCCCAATGCTTATGGTTCACTGTGATGAAGTCTATGTTGTATCTTTCATTGTTGAATATACTACCGCGTCCAAGATCCATGAGGTTGGCCTCTCCAACCTAGAGGTTGTGCACATGATACCTACGGACTATTAGATGCTGTAATGTTGGTGTTTTCAATTATTAAAAATGAAAAATAAAGTTTAAAAATACACAACAAAAACATTGTCTATCTAGTCCAGTTTAGAAATGTGTTGCCTCGTGCCATACAAACTCAATTCTTCAATTCAAAAACTGATAAGCAGCAACAAATAATATTTCCAACCACAACCTTCGTAGCCTCCTGTATGAATCTTCAATTTAAAAAAAACAGGCTAGCACTGTCCCCCCCATGTAAGCTTTGGGATATCATATCCCAATCACTGTCACATGTACCAAAGTGCTATTCAAAGACCGGCTTTGCCTGTTAGCGGACTGTGATAGACATTCCCCTTAATTACTGCTTAAACTGTACGCACCCGTTTCTTGTTGCTGTAAATACCTTTGTCGATAATGTTGAATGTGATGGGCAGCTTTTATAAGTTTTCTCCCAAGATTTTTACCTCCGGTATAGAGACAATTGATAATACAATAAATATTATTAACCTTCATTACCACGTGTGAATAGAGACCAACGTTTTGCAATTATACTTTTTCTTTAATAAACACATTTTATTATTTTTAAAAAAATTAAGAACAGAACATTAAGGTACATAATGCAATTATAGTATTAAAAATGAATCAGAGAAAATGAACGGTGCACATCATCACATCACGTTATCCGTTCATTAGAGTGTACAAGTCCCACCATCTCCCCCTCAATTCTTGCAGTATATGGCCATACTGTGGCTTTGAAAATGGACTCCTCAATTTTCGTGCACCAGTCCACTCATTTCGCCATTTAGCAGAAGAGGGCAGGCCTCTTTAGATAATCATAGTCCAAGTGCCAACCAAAGTACGTTCTCCTCAGCAGCCTCCCGTATCTTCCAGGACACCTAGGAGAACAATCAATAGCTCAACAGGTCGTCTTATTATTTCAGAGACAGTTGTAAGTATTTCTGACCTGCATTTAACATGACAAAGCAATTCCAAACCATATGGAAACAATAAAATTTGCTAGCCTTACATCAGAAGAATGAGGTATCTTGCCTGCTCGCCATCGCTTACCTAGGGATCAAGTAAGTAGCGTTCAGGTAGGTAAACTGTAAGAGCCGCAGCTGTTTGGGAATGACAAGTTCACAGGGAGACATTTTGACATCCGTCCAGACACCTTCCTCCATGGGGACCACGCTTCACTCACACCGCTCCTTCAGCGCCATCAACAGATCCAGGGCCTTTATAATTACAAATATCCCTTCCCCAAAGTGGCTAAGGTAACTTTGGACTCTAGTGGGCTATATTCTGGGGAATCAATCAAGGAGGGTATGTTTTAGACCAATGTGCACCGCAATACTTGTAGATGTGGGTTCCGTGCAGGTCAGATTAATTTTTAAGTATCTGGAACAATTTCATTTATTTGCCCTACCCCACATCACCAAGCATAGAAATTTTGATAAGATCCCACCTCATACATTCTTGCAACCGGACACTATGGAGAATTCCGTTCCACTGCCGAAGAGGCACTTGAACGGTGAGTTTTTGAACCTATCTGATCTAGCGTAGGGCTTAGCGCCAGCTTAGAAGTGCCGCCTTGGTCAACTTTGAGAGTAAGTCTGGGACAAGGTTCCCATATATATTTTCTTGCCCGACCAAAGAAATTTCACCATGACATGCTGGAACTTCATGTCCTTCATACAGCACCAAAATATGTGGGGTCCATACGGATGCCTCCATAGTATGTGGACTGGGGCATTTATTAAATAAAATACTCTTGATCTGATTCGCCCTTATAAAGAATGCACCATGGCAGGCATATCCATGAACCAATTTTGTGAGATCACAAGAGTTTTGTAGAACATAAAATAACCTCTGCAAGGTCATCATATTAAAAAGGGCTACTCTGCCAAGGATCGTAAGTGGGAGATTGGACCATCTACTTAGATCTTTTCATGTCCACACCTGCAGGAGGGCCAGATTAAGGCTTTGTGTGAGAACCGGTTCTACCTCAATATGTGTTCCTAGGTATTGGCATCTGTCGGCAGATGAGAAGACTGGATTGTCACTCAACTGTCTCCTTACCCCCTTTGAGAAGAACTAGCAGCAACTTTAAGAGGGGAGAGGAGTTGGCCTAACGGGTAGGGCGGTCGACCCCGAATCTGGGGAACTGGATTCGAGTCTCGGCAATGACGCTGAACACCCTGTGATTCTGGGCAAATCACTTAATCTCCCAGTGCCTAACAAAAATGAATGTGTCCTCATGTAGCGCAACTAGTGCTATGTAAAGCGCTCTGATACCCGATACCTTCGGGTCAAGTTTGCGCTATATAAAACTCTGTTAAATAAAAACTTTCACCAGTTAACCTTCCGGCCTGACGCTTCGATATAAAGTGTTAGCATGTGAATCAATCGAGGGCCATGTATCTTAGGAGCAACTCGTAAATAGGAGCACATTGTCTTTATAGAGTGTGATACAGTCTTCCAAATTAACCTTCCATCAAACCCCTCCGCCCCCCTGATCCCCACCTGGGCGTCACATCTAAGTTATGCGGCTAAAACGACTATCATCAAGTAAAAATGAGCAACAAAAAGGGACATCCCTGTCTAGTCCCCCTGTGAATTGGGAAAGGGGGTGATACAGTGGCATTTACTTTAACCTGTGCATGGGGTTGAGCATATAGGAGCATCAAGCATTTTACCGGTTGCAAATAGCCCGTTTGCGACTGGAAAAATGCCTTTTCTGATGCATGTATCTTTTAGCATTCGCAATATAGTAATCGCAATTTTCTGGAATTAAGTAAATTGCTAATGCATTTAGGGAATCGCAATTTGCGATTCCCTAATTTGAGATGCATGTAGCATTTCCTAAATGCGACTGTGCATTTGGAAAATGCTAATTACTATCAACTTCAAGTTGATGGTAATTTGTACATGCATGACAAAAGGCACAAAAAAATGCTTTTTAAATGCGTTATGTAGCGCACACATGCCCTTGTGGCATGTGTGTGCTACACATGTGCAAATTTCCCATTTTTGGGGGTACTTCAGGGGGGGCTTTAGGCCCCCAGGCACCCTTGGATTTGCATTCGCAATTTGGGATTACCAATTTGGTCATCGCAAATTGCGAATGCATTCCCATTCATTCCTATGGGCCTGTAGGCTCATAGGAATAAATAGGAATGCATTACCTAATAGCGATTCACAATTTGAGAATCGCTATTAGGAAATGTTAAGGATTCGCAAAATTATTTTCGAATCCTTCATGCATAGGCATTTGCGATTACCAAATAGTGAATTCCTCAAATTCGCAATTTGGTAATCGCAGATGGTGACCTTGATGCATGTACCCCATAGTATTTTACAAAAGGATACAAAATGGGGTCCGAATCATATACTTGGTAGTACTCTTGTTAGGACGGAAAAGTTCTCTGCATGGTAAAAGACGTGTACCCCTGCATTGAATTCCCAACTGTACTGTTGTCGGGATCCCTAATGCTGACTTCATTTCATAGGCAAACACGGATCATGGTGAGTGTGTGTGCAAGCATCATGTGTGTTTGCAAATAGCACACCTTGGTATAATTTAGATAAGCTACTTACTAAACAGTGTGCACAGACTGAATGTCTGTGCTGAATGCATGTGTGTCTGTAATGACATAATGCATTGAGGGAACAGTGCTGGAGAATAAGTATGCTGTGAATGCACACTGAGTGCAAGTGTGCCTGCAATGGGATATTACATAGAGGACCCTGGGTTCAATTTTGGGAAGCTGAGGCCTGCCTGGTGAAGACATGAGTAGTAGAGGAATACCCCCAGACAGATTTTTGAATTGCATTCCTGTGAGCTGAGTTGGACACATACTAGAGGTAGAGACTCCCCCTTTACACTTCAGAAGGGTGCTCTTTGATTCACTGATAGCTTACAAGGAAGGGGTCTGGACACATCTTAGGAAAGAGATGGGTCTGATAAGTGAATCATAAAGAGTCGGTCTGGGAGACTTTCCTGCTGTAATAGACAGCCTCTTAAGAGGGAAGAAGAAAAGGAGAAATTTACACTTCAAAAGAAGCAGAACCCCAACACAAAACGTCAAAGATTCAGACCCTAAATCACATTGGGTGTCTGGAAATGGACATTAAGATGGCAAGGTTGGGGGCTTGGCTTAGCAAACCAACATGACGAATACTCTTTATTAGAGTTCTGCGTCTTCAGCCTTATCATCCGCCACAATAAATGCAGAAGCCCGACATCTCAGTTGAGGCCGTCTGGTTGCAGCCTTCTTGACGGTCGGGGTGCCAAAATTCTGCTCCCTACAACAATTTGCAGGGTCCTCTTCCTTCTGCGGTGGTAGTCGGCATGATTGTGGCCTATGCCAGTTGTCCTGGCCAGGAAGGAAGGGAGTGAGCACCGGAAGGCCTGGCTCCATGGTGGAGGGAGGTAACCAGAAGTACTGTGGGGATTCTGACCCCAGCAGCGAAGTGTGCTGCAGATGGGGCAACTGAACTGACTAGGAGACCTCCTTCCCTGCCACTGGTGCAGGTGGCTGGATGCAGGAAGAGGAGAACCCTGTCTGAGAGGTGCCCGCAGCAGCTTCTGATGTGCGACTCCGGGACCAGGAGAGCCATCCACATGGAGGTTCAAAGGGGCCCACTGCCCTGCCCACCCACGTGGGCCCGCTGCCCTGCCCCCTACCTAGGCCCGGTGTCCAGCCCCCTACCTAAGCCCATCACCCTGCCACCCGCTTGGGCCCGCCAGGCACACAAAGGTAAAGAGCTGGGGGCCAAGGACACAACTGGAGGGGCCTGATGTGCCAGGCCCACTGATTGCGACTAACCCTGGGCAGAGTTGGCGTAGTGCCACTACGCGAAGTTCCACTGAGTTATGGAAAAAATCAGTGGAACAGGAGCCCACATCCTGCGGCCAGCTGAGGGTCCATGTGCCTGGGCAGACTCCCAGATCCCCCTGGCCTGGCTGGGTTGAGAAGCAGGGACCGGGCTCAGGGCCTGGATTTCGGGCAGGGCCTTGGCCGTGGAAGCCCCCGTCCTGCCAAGGGTCCGTCTGCCCGAGACTGGGGTCCCTGGTACCCGGGGAGGCTAACCCCGGCCTGGCTAGGGTTCAGAAGCTGGGACCGGGCCCAGGACTTGAGCTCTGTCAGGCGGGCCCCAGGGTGCGGGATCCCCCCGTCCTGCAAGCCAGCTGAGGGTCTGGGTGCTGGGAACGGGGGTCCACCGGGACCCAGGGAGGCTCTCTGCAGACTGGCTAGGGTTTGGAATGCTGGGACAGGGGCCGGGGCTTGAGCTACATCCGGCGGGCCCCGGTGTGCGGGAGCCCCCCCAGTCCTGCAAGCCATCCAAGGTTGCGGGCGCTGGGAACGGGGGTCCATCGGGGCCAGGGCAGGCTCACCCGACCTGGCTGGGTTCAGAAGCAGGGACCGGGCCAAGGGGGCGGGGATGGCTGGCTAACTCCACCCCGCTGGAGGAGCGGAGTTATCTGCCCACCCCTAATTGTGATACGAGCTGCTGAGGGACTAGGGCAGCTCAACTGATGGTGCGGACGGCTGTGGCTGCCTTGTGGGGCACCTGGAGAATTGCCCGCTCCCAGGCGGGAGCAATGCTGGGGTCCTCGGCACAGCAGATTGTGGCGCTACGCCATCTGAAAAGGACCAGGCTGGAAGCCGTGATGGACTGCCTTGAATGGGAGTACTCCGGATCAACCCCCCCGAATATGCTTGTCGTAGACTCTTGGGCCCACTGCACACTCACTCTATGAGTTTGGGCATCACCTCAAGCACCCCTAAGCTTGAACTTCCCTAAGTGCCCTGCCGCCCCAGTGCTCCTCTGGGGTAGTGGGGGACACACTTACCTGTCGGGCCGGCGGGGACCCAATTTGTGGTGAAGAGCTGGACATCAGCCTTGGCGTAGGGACTTGCGCCTGCTGTTCCCCCTCTGCCAATCTCCCTGGATCCAGATTGATCATCAGGGCACTGCGTTCCCTGGGAGTGCCCCCACCATGCCTGATTTTCACTGACAGTGCCCACTAGACAACTAACCGGGGGTTCCTCAGAACAGATACAGACTTCCCTGCCACACTGTGCCACCACTGAGGGGCGTAGTAGCTGGAGGACACCCTTGCCCATGGAGCTGTGGGACTTGTGGCAGCAGAGCAAGGCACCTGCCACCCCTTCCCCCAACACAGCAGGCTGGGCCCAGCAGGTCTACTTTCCTTTTGCCGCAGAGGGATCTCTGATGGCACTACCATTTCTCCTGCAATGGGCCGTCTGAGATCGGCCACGTCCTCCCAGGCACCATCAGTGGCTGTCTCATAACAATAGGGAGCTCCAGGGGTAGGAAAGAATGGGTCATCCCCCACTCAAAACAACTTTATAACAAAACAGACCCAATCTACTACGTACCGAGGTATCTTTATCTATTGTGTAAAGACAGGATTGGGGAGGTATCAAAACTACCCTCTTCACAACCACCCCCAATTATTTAAATTCATGGGGTGGATTCCCGATTTACCAATGTCTGTACTATTTGTTTAAAAAAACAGCAATTATTGCAAGAACCCTCAGCTTGTAACCACTGTTGTCAATTGTGAAAAATATTTCAAATCTGTAACAACCCACACCGTGGTAGTTAGTGAAAAAATGTGCAGAGCAAGGTAGCACCTTACGTGCGCAACACCATAGCGGGCTGAGACTGGTTAGATCATCACCAGTACTGCCACGTTTCTCATCATAGGTTGCCACCTTGTTCAAAGAAAAAATGGATAACTGTACCAACAAAATTCATGAGAAAGCAAAAGGTGTAAAAAAGGGGTGAAAATTACACACCAAAGTCCTGGTTTAAAATTGATAAAGAGCCATGACTACCACAATTTTATTCTCTGCTCATGGATCAATTCAAAGGTAAAAAGTGCTGTAATTCAACAGACACGAAGCCAAAACGTCGACATGTTTCATTGCCTTACTTGTACGGCAAATTCTTCAGGGCAACAGGACTTCATTCACCATATCAGCATATTTCATGCTGGATTATTTGTGACCGTTGTCAGCCATGGTGTCTCATACCGGCTTGACAGCGTATTGAAAGGGACTGTGATTCTGTGATTCACAAGCCCTTTTTATGCTTCTGGGCATTCGTATTAAAATGGCATCCCGAGCTTCGTCTCAGCCGCCCATCAGTGGCTGACCAGCCAACACTGGTGTCAGAGACCCCAATGCCTCGCAACATTCCTCGGCGCCCACAGGTGAAGTGTTGGACAGGGTCCACGTGACCATTGAAAATTCCCAGATCTCCACGGAGAACAAGATCAGCTCCTTAGTGGCAGAACTGGAATTCCTCCACAGTGATCACCGCAAGCTGATAGACAGAGTTGCAGAGGGATGGAAGGAGGCGCTGGCCGAACTACATCCGCACCTTCAGGACAGAGAGGGTGCTCGAGGAAAGGGTGGAGGCCGCCAAGGGGCGCTCTCTCCGGAGCAACATCCAAATCCTGGGATTGCCAGAAGGGATTGAGAGCCATGACCCACTGACCTTCTTAAAGTCCTGGTTCAAGTCTTCTGCCTCCGCCTTCTACCTCACACTATTATTCTCTCATATACATCGGCCTGTCTCGGGGGCGCCGCCGCACCCCATGTGGCCAAAATCCTCCTCTTCAAAGTTTGCAGTGCCATCCTGAAAGCTGCCAGACTAGCTGGACTTTTAAAGCTTGAGAATGCCATTGTCATGTTGTTCCTGGACTATAACCAGGTGGTGCAGCGCCAATGTACCTCCTTCTTGACAGTGAAGAATTGACTCAGACGACAAGTCATCCAATACTCTCTGTTGTTTCCAGCCTGCCTCAAAATCTTGGATGACAGAAAATCCCTCTTTTTCACTGACCCCAGGGACACATGGGACTGGGCTGAGGATCGCCGCAGTGGGGCACCCCATGTAGCCACCCAGGCATCCCCCACTTCTTGTTGAAAAGGAAGCAGATGGAAAACAGATCCCGGCGGGCCTCCCTCTCAGGGTCCCTGGTGGCCCAAATGCCCACAGTGGAGCAGATCATTGAAGACCAACACCGGGCATTAAGTGCAGCGGCCTCCTTGCGCGGGGCGGTGTCAGTGCCTCAGAGGGGAAGACAGATCCAAATGTCTTTTCATCCGATGATAATTCCACTATGATTGAGGGCTTTCACCATGGCTCCATAACCCCGCAGCTGGTGACACCACAGACAGCACATGGCCTAATATAGTCCAGATCACCGGGGAGTACCCCCGGGGCACAGATGCTTTTGTCTTTGAACTGAGACTGCTGTATAATACCACAAAGGCTGCCCCCCAGTATGGGCCTTTGTCAGTAAATGATACTCTGTCTACTCCTACCTTAAACAGCAAGGCGCACACATTGTATTCCTTCAAGAAACACACTGCGGCCACGGAGCTACAGCACCAGTGAAAGCAATGGCAAGGGGCCGTATTTGCCACCACTTATTACGCTTTTGCTCCTGGGGCATTGGTTTGGATGGTATCCCCTTCCAGGTGTTAGACACCGTTATAGACAGGAAGGGACACTATGTGCTGGTTGACGGTCTTCTTGATGGCTCCCGCATACTCATAGGTAGCATCTATTCCCCAAATATTGATCGGGGGCCTTTTTGGCTGTACTCTCTGGTACTTTAGGATTCAGGACCCAAAAACTATGGGTACTAGTCGGGGACTACAATTGCAAGCTAGATACTCGGCTTGACCTCTCCCACCCTCAGCTTCCCTGCTCCCCCCAAATGCACAGTTGGAGCGCTGCGCAGGATGTGTCCGTCAGTGGGCACTCGCAGATGCCTGGAGAACCTTGCATCCCCACTACTGCATCTACTCATTCCATTCTGCACCGCATGACCTGTATGTTTTCCTTGATCACGTTTTATGTTCCACTTGAGTCCTAGATATGCTCTAACACTCAGTACACCTTGGGCGCACTATCTCAGACTATGACGCGCATATCGTTGATGTGGCATGGAATGCCCCGGTCCCTCCATTCAGTGCCCTGTGGTCTCTCTCTGGAGTACCTGGAAGATGAGGCATTTTGCAAGTCTCAGAAATTGCATACTAAACAGTATTTAACCAAACCTTGCCATCCACTAGGGCTCTGAAATAGGATGCCTTTAAGCTGGTTACTAGTGGGGGGGTCTGTCTGCAGGAGGCAAAGGAAATCGATGGGATGCTGGAGGTAGAAGTCCGGGAAGCTACAAACGTATTCCTACTCTGGAGAGAGCTGTGATCCATGACACCTCTACTGGTCCTGAGCAGACCGAGGCCAAGACTCATCTGCCTGCTCTTCTGGAGGGGCTACACCGCTTCAATTGTAATGCCTACATAGCAAAAATGCATTTAGAGGGTAATAAATCTGGCCACATCCTTGTGTAGCTGGCTCAATAGGACACTCGTTTAGGCCCAGTCCTGGAAATATCCTCTCCCAGAGGTACCAACCTGTATGCCCAGTGGGATATCCTGAATGCATTTCACGCATTCTACTCCTCAGTATAAGAGGCGTTGCCTCCCCTGATCGTAGATGCAATAGGCACTTTCCTCGCAGGGCTCACTCTCACTCCCATCCCTGCAGCTGCCAGAGAGGGGCTAATGCTTACAAGTTCATCCCTGAAATCAAGCAGGGCATCTGCGACCTGACTAAGAATAAAACCCAAGGGCTGGACGGGTTGCCAATCGAATATTACAGTACCTTTGCTACAGGCCTCGCGCCCCGACTTGAGGAGATGTTTAACAAGGCCCTGTGGATTTGGGGAAGTGCCCCGTCCCTCTGGAAGTCCCTCCTGATGTCTTTCCTGACGCCTGATAGAGACCCCACCCATCTCTCTTCTTTTAGGCCAATCACCATCCTTGCCACAGACGATAATATCCCGGGGAAGAACCTGGCTGAGAAATATTTGCTTAGATATTAACTGAGATAATTACCCAGACCAAAACCTCTTTGTTCTGGGCCAGAGCACGTCTCAGAACATCCACTGCCTGTTTCACGCTATGGACCAAGCCCCTCGAAGGTTCCCACGTGCAACCTATTTAATCCTGGATCTATAAAAAGCCTTCAACGACCTTACTTGGGATTATCTCTTCCAAGTGCTGGCTTGGATGGAGTGTTGCACGTCTCATGGCATACACTAAACTGATGTATTCTAACCCCACCTCTAGATTCTACCTGGGTCGGCTTATCTCGCCTGCCCTTTTTCTGTGGGCAGAGGTACTAGGCAGGGCTGCCCTTTGTCTCCCCTGCTCTTTGCCATCATTACGGAGCTCCTTGCCTTGGATGATGCGACTCATGTGGTGTCTCTGTATGTGCATAAACTGCTTTAATACCTCTGCGACACCCACTTGGTCCTCTCCCCCATATATAGCACTCTTCACACATTTTCCCAGGTGGTGGGCCTCCGGGTCAACTGGGCCAAATCCTGTGTGTATCCACTCAGCCACAATGCACTGCCCCAAGAGGTGTGACTCAGGGGCTCCCTTCAAGCATGGAGGGAGGTCACTGTCCAATACCTTGGGGTTCACCTTTACCCCTCCTCAGCTGAACTGTATGAGGGTAACACCTACCTTTAGCTATGACTGGGAAAATAGCCCTCTTCAAAATGATAAATTTACAAAGGCACCTTTATTATTCTGTGAACATTCCCATTACTCCTCCACTGTGTTTCTTCTAGGATTTGGATACTCTGCTAGGAGAAATTATCTGGGGAGATGAGTGTCACCGCATTGCACTGAAGAAGCTGCAGCTACAGGTGGGCAGCAGGACCCCAATCATTTGAGGCTTACTGCTTGGCAGTACAGTTGCAGAGTGTCTTGAGGTAGGTGGCAGGGCGACATATGGAGGAGACATGCAATGAATCCGGTCCCCTCTGGCCATCCACGATCCAAACCTTCCTTCTTCCCAAAGCCATGCCCCAGTCCACTTGGTCATTACAAGTCATGATAGCCCGCAAGTGTTTGGCTAGAGTAAAGGGCGTGGGTTTAAGACCGTTCACATTAAGGGGGGGCATGAGACAAGGGTGCCCATAGACCCCTATAATTTTTGCATTGGCGATTGAGCCCTTGGCAGCATGGGTTCGGCATGACCCCCTAATATACAGCATCAGGGGGACGGGAAATTGGGAAGAGCACGTCTCGCTCTATGCTGACGATATACTAGTCTTTGCCACCCGACCATACCAAACAATGGCCAGGCTGCTCCACATATTGTCGCTCTTTGGTAGGTACTCAGGCCACCAGATTAACTGGGATAAGTTCCTCTCACTCCCTTTAGTGGAGAACTCCCCCAGACTGGCTAGAGATACATCCTTGATGGTGCAAACAAAATTTAAATACCTTGGTATCCATGTCTCTACAGTGACCAGCAGCTTTATAGCTGACCATCTTCTTGAACAAATTTAGAGGCTTAAAGTTGATGTGACACACTGGAGAGGCTTCACACTGTCTCTGATAGGCAGGGCGGTCCTGTTTAAAATGATGGCCCTGTCTCATCTCCTCTATGTTCTCCAAAACACGCCCTTCAGGATTCTCCCTGAATTTTACCGGAAAATAGATTGGGAGCTGCGTAACCTCCTTTGGGATGAGGAAGTTCTCGAATTAAGCTGTAAAAGTTACAGAGATGTGTCTCTGTTTATGTAAACTTGGCTATGTGCATGAAATTTATCTATGTACTTGAGATTATGCATTGTATAAGGATTTAAAAATTGTGCAAAGAAGTTAAACACCAACTGCGGACCTATGGAGGCTGATTGAAGATGTGAGGTGTGTGTGCACTCTGGATGCGGATTCCGGTATCTACTAGGGGGACACTATTGCCCCACTTGGTCTTCGATCTTTTTTGTGCCTCTATCATGAGCATTTGTTCTTGCCAGATTTGGCTTTGTAACAAGGATACAATTTCAATTAAATTGTGGAACCAGAAGATACGAATAACTAAAACAGTAGAACCCTGATGAAGCTCAGTTGCGATTTTGAATGAAGCGCGTTGGCTGGATGTTCTGTTGATGAAGTTTGTGCAATATATAAAAACTGAATAAAAGAAGAATTTTTTTAATACAAAACTCAAGGATTTGTTGGCTTAAGTTTCTGGGTGTACCATTCCACTTTTTTGTTTCAAAAAAAGGATATAAGAATTAAAAATACAGAAAAAAACTAAATATTCACTAAACATTGGATATGTACATGACATATAATGTGTGTTTATGAACTATATATAGTCCCTGTGTATGGGTTTTAGGCTTCTATGTTTCATAATACAAATGGGTTCTGCCCATTAAGTGCCCGAGGAATTTTGATTTTTGACTACCTGGTTTCTGCCCTTTTACTGTGAAAGAGTCTGACTACTTGAGTCTCACTCACAGTAAATTCCCTATAACTTGACTGAGCATGCTAACTGCCAGTGTCTGCCTTTTAATATAAGGCTGTTGCTTCTCAGCTAGGGCTGGTGCACATGTTTTAACCTACTGTCTTGCGCAGCCCGGTATCTATGCACGGGTAGCCTGTTGCAGAATCGAATCCTCAGGGATTGGTGCTGATCTGAGGTAGGCCTCATAATGTGAGTGGGCATTTATAGTGTCAGTATGTAGTGCTTACTAAAGGTCTGTGGTGCTTAGACTGTGTACAGATTATAGGCGAAATCTGTCCTAAATTACAGTTCGCACACTAAGGCATACAGGGCCCAGTAAGGTATCAATCTGGGGATAAACATGCACCCAGAGTGTGAATTGGAAGCCCCTACTGTAGTGCCTTGTGAGTTAGCGATGACGTGACTCTTTTCATTCCTGATGGACTCAGTAGAACTATGACGTAAGTGTTTGGGTGTAGTGAATAGGGTTTGTGTTTAGAACATTGAGTTCCCAGTTACACACTGAGGAATAAAGACGTGTAATACTAAGTTTTGTGTGTGGCGTATTTATTTACAAGTACTCAGGCTGGGTAAGAAGCTACAACTGGTGATGAGGTAGGCGATACGTAACCCGAAGATTGGCAGTGCTCTCCCAGAGAGTCTGTTGTGGTCCAGCAAACTGCTTGTGCGAGCCACATGTGCCTCAGTCGAAGAGAAGATAGACGTTTGGCTTATAAGTCAAAGAATCACTGCAGCCACTGTGAAGCATTTTATGATAATGAAAGCCTCACTGAGAAGTTTACTCATCGTTGGCCAGAAATCTGCTACTAAGGCAGTGAAAGAGTTACTGCACCACTACACAACACTTAGCTAAAATTTGTATGCAATGATAACAGTAACGGTGGAAACAACCAGGTACAGAGAAGCACTGGAAGGAGCGACAGATAAGAACGAGAAAGCACAAGCAGCAAAAATAACCAAATACAAAAAAGCGCCAAAAGGCAGTGAAAAATAGGTTGAGAAATTATTGTGGTACTTACCCAAAACTGAGTAAGGAGAGTCATCATACCACACTGACCAAAGTAGAATCCAGGGGGTTGTGAATACGGAGCTGTTAATTCTCAAACACCACGAAAGTGTCGGTGCATTCCACACTACTTGAAAGTCATTTGAGAGTTGAAAAGCTCAGATGGCCACGCAAAAAGAAGCTCTACCCATTCAGATTGGCCACAACAACCCTGAAGCAAGCATGTTGCAAGGATTTGCCAAAGGTATGAATGTTGCAAGTTCAGGCGGGCAGCATAGACTCTCAATGTCAGTAAGTTCCACAACTGGTTACATTGACCGTCTTCCTGAAACCACCACCTTCATTCGATCCTGCTAAAAAGTAGGAGCATTGGTGACAGATGGACTGCCTGGATAGAAACATTTGATGATTTAATTTACGCATTGGAATAAACAGGTAACAAAAATATTGTCAAATATCTCAAATGTCTTGCCGGCGAAGGAATAAAAGCATTTATCAAGATATGACCGCAAACTAACAAAGTTATATACCATCAAATCAAACACTCATGAAATCTCAAGTTCAATCCAATGCCGAATGTCGATTACGGAAGATACATTTTCAGTCAGGAATGACAGAAAACTGGTGTAACAATCAACAAATTTGTTGAGAGACTTGATATGCTCATCAAAAACTGTAAGTTCAATTAATTCAATGTTGAAGAAGCTGTTCATCTTCGAGTTATTGACAGATGTCTGTCATATTCATACAGACGATGTATATTAAGAGAAACCCTTGTCTGGAGCAAGTTCTCATGGCTGTCAGAGCTGAGAAATGTAATTGACAAGCTGCTGACATGGAAGCCGGAGGTGCCCCGAATGAGCCAGTCCTGAAAATGAAATGTAAGCAGAAACACAAGGCTGAATTAGCTGGTGCTAATTACAACTGCCTACCGCCAACCCAGGCTCCCTTGCACCATAGTGCTGCTTTGTGCAGCACACATAGAAGTTGCAACTCGTCACTTTTAAAATGATTGTTTATGTGTAGGAAGGGTTACCTTCCTGCACATAAACAATCATGCATGGTGTTTTGATGTTTCTATGTGTGCTGCACAATGCAGCACACATAGAAACAGCAAAAAACAACGAGAAATAAAGCATTGCGCCATGTTACGACCAGGTTTTTTTTTGTTCTTAATTTTGGTGCTGCCCCATATTTATGCCACCCTTGTAAATATGGGGCAGCGTCAAAATTAATGGGTTTTGCGGTGGAACGTCCACCGCAAAACCCATTGCCCTCCCCTTTCACACTAAGTATAGCGTGAAAGGGTGCCTTAGTTACAAGGCAGCGTTATTGCCACAGGAATGTAAAACATGTGACATTCCTGTGGAGATGGGGGCTTCTAATTATGCCCCAAAGTTTTGAGAAAATCAAACATGCAATTGAGAACGCCACTGAAATGGCCTACTTTGATCCAAAGCTAAATACCAAGATTGTTTTTAACGCAAGCCCAGTTGGGTTGGGCGCGATCCTTGCCCAACACAGTGGACATCCAAATGCTCGATGGCATATCGTGGCATATGCTAATTAGAAATTTCCCACTAACTGAGCGTGCCTATTTGCAACAGGAGAAAGAAAGCTTAGCAGTGGTGTGGGCTTTTGAACATTTCCATGTTCTCCTATATGGAAAACCTTTCATTCTTGTAACTGATCATCAAGCATTGCTTACAATCTTTGTTAACCCAAAAGACAAGATGCCTCCTAGAATTGAATGGTGGGGTTTGCAATTACAGGGATATGACTGCACTATCGTGCACCGATCAGGGAAAGATCCAAACCTTGCTTACTACTTTTCATAAGTGCCTGACCAGCGCCCTGATACCCCTTACAAAGTGGCAGAGGCCTGCATTAAATTCATCATATGGTCCAATTTGTCTACTGCTATTTCTTTGGAAAAAAGCATTCCTGCTAAAAGCAATGATAGTGACATGTTAATGCTAAAAGACACTATCGTACATCAGTCCTGGAAACAGCACACTCGATCTCTAACATGTGACAACGAATATCAAAAGTTCAAAAAGGTGAAAGATGAACTGTCTGTTATTCAAGAAGCTATTATCTTACAAGATTCAAGAATTGTCATACCGGAGAGTCTGCAACAACAAGTAATTGAAGTGGTCCATGAAGGACATCGCTGAATTTTTGCCACTAAACGTGCTCTCCAAGAGTGAGTTTGGTTTCCTAATCTTGACAAGAGAATTGAAGGAGAGTTAAAGGCCTGTCATTTGTGTAATTATTTATCTCCCAAAACCATGAAACAAAACTTGAATATGTCTGAGTTACCAAAACATGTATGGGAGAAAATCACTGTTCATTTCTTTGGTCCTCTTGACATTGGACATCACCTGATGGTTGATGAATATTCCCATTTTCCATTGGTAGAAGATCTCTCATCAGCCACTCAAGAAAGATTTATCAAGAGATTAGAGGACATTATTGCAACATGGGGTGTTCCTTCAATTCTAAAGTCTGACAATGGCCCACCATAAAACAGTCGAGAATTGAGAGACTTTCGTAATCATCTCAATGTGAAGCATCAGAAAAGCACACCTTTTTGGCCTAAAGCAAATGGCGTTGTCAAACTCTTCATGAGCACACTTTAAAAGACCGTCCAGCATGCTACATTGGTGAAGCTCGATCTGAAGTCTGCTCTCCATGCTGCTCTTCGAGCAACACGGAGGTCGCCAACGGAATTTTGAAGTGCAGTCCATTAACTTTGTGGGGGAAGAGAGGACCGAGCAGCTTGTAACGTTAAACCCCATCATTATTGCATGAATGGGCACTATAAAGGAGAGACCTCTCATTCTAGAGCAGTGAACCTTAGGAACAACAAGCAGGATGAGTGTGAGAAGGTATATAATGACAGAGCCTTTTCTGAAGAAAGAGAGGTCCAGTGGAGTGAAAGGCACGAAAAAGTGTTTTAAACGCAGCACGCTGTGTAACAGGGGAGCCAGTGGAGTTTAGGAAGAGCATGGGAAGTGGAAGTGGGTCGGGGAAGTTTGAAAATGACTTGAACTGCAGCATTTTGCACAGTTTAGAGTGGCGAGAGAAGACGAGTGAGATCCCAATAAAGAGAACTGGCATATTCTAGATGATAGAGCATGATAGATAGTAACAAGGTTTTCTTAAATTCCAGAGGAAGTTGAAAGATCCTTTATCTCAGAAGTCGAATACAGGTAAAACAATTGGCAGAGGCTTTGGAGATCTGAAGGGCAATGGGAAGAGCTAAGTCAAAGAAGTCTCTCAGATTACAAATAGAATTAGAAGGAGTGAGTGTAGTCCTGATGACAGAAGGCTAGCAGACAGAAGACCAAATGGAAGAGGAGCCACACACAATCAAGGTATCGGTTTTATCCAACTTGATTTTCGCCAGTTAGATTTAATCCAAGAATTAATATCATAGAGGTTACATTGGAGACTGGTTGGTGCTGCTTTAGATTCCATCTAGTTTAAGCGAGATCTTGTTGTCATCAGCATGCAACGTAAGCTTAAGACCCAAGGAGTTTATGATGTTAGCAAGAGAGGATGTTTGACCGTAAAAGAGTAAGCAAATTGCCTGTGTGAACAAAGTAAGAACAGAGGAAAACCAAGCAAGATTTTGATTTCAGATGTTAAACTCAGAAAGATGAGAGAATAAAAGAGGATGAGAGACTGTATGGAAATCCAAAGACAGATTTAAAAGGAATTACTGACATGACGTCACAACAGCATATTTATGATTGATGCCTGGATCTGTATGGAATCGTCTTCCGCTACAGAAAAGGCAGCAGAATATTTTTGTGAAACATGATGCAGCAGAGGATCATGACTGCTGCCTAGGGTCCATCTTGAGAGTCCTAACTACTGCCCTTGGTGGTACTAGAAAAGAATAGGATGATAGTTATCTTCACCAGAAGCACACAGTTGAATGACTATCTTTAGAATGGAGCTGAAACTATTTGGAATGGATTTGGCTGAAGGTCAAGCCACAAAAGACACTCGAAGGCTAGAGGTCCTAAGGAAAACATAGGCCTGAATGAGCGGTGAGTCCCCTGCCAATGATGGTATAGTTCTGATAGATGCATCTTCATGCAGATTCCTCACCTTATGAATATCCTTCCAGGCGTTAGACTGGTTGGGAAAATAGTTTTCCCAGCAAGAGCTCTCCAGCTCTGCCAAGTTGTGCCCTGCTGGGTTAGCTGATTTTCCAGCCACAGGACATGATGCCACCAGGGTACATTAAATAGTTTAAATACACATTGGGTGGACGAAGTAACCATCAGAATCTGGATGTATTACATACATAATTTGCAAATGATTCTGCCGGGAAAGTCACAAAAAGGATTTTTTACAACAGATCATTTAGCAAGGGTTCTGGAAATCCCACTTAGCAGATTGTGTAGTGGCTTACAACAACTCACCACTCATCCAAAATACTCTATATTTAAGAACTGTAAGACAACAACATTATATATGAATGTTTCACACACAGTGAGATTGGTACAGCGCTTGAAAGTGAGATCACAACAACACAATATACAGCACATATTACATTAATAAGACTCTGTGAACTATCATGTTTAAAGTAAGTCAAAAAGGGGGCAATTTGTAAACTCCTTATTTTGTCCCATGACAGTCAATCTACATCACACTCATAATTGATTTAATTGTCGACATTTTGAACCATATATGCTTTGAAACTTGATCTTCCTCAGGGAATGGATACACCTTTGAAAACCACTTAATGGTGAGTGGATTCCTGGTAGATATGCAGAACAGGAACCATTCACTTTACTGATATCCGGGTCAATAGATCTCAAAGATTGTGATTCATTAATGGTGCCACAACAAAGGGTAGATTCAGCATCAACCAGTGGACTGGTATCAGTTCATTTTTTCCATGCCTCCTTGACATGGGTTTGGAGGTTTCTCAGTGTCTCATTGTCAGAATTCCTCAGTGTTTCACAACAACTAGATCAAATATCCTCTCAGGCAAATCAGGGTTTAAACCATGTGGTAGATGTTGCAAGAAGATATCCTTTTTAGACAGAGATGATAGCAACATGTGTCTTCTAGGCTTGCAACACAACACCACGGCCTATGACTCCTGTACTTCAGTCCTCTGAAGGCCATCAGGGAGTGGGAGGCCAATTTATTATTGGCCAAGCCCCACACGTATGCACCAAAGAGATCTCCTTCACCCTGAAGTAAGCCCCTTGACAGGGAACTATCCCTCAAAAGTTCTTCCCACAAAAATTCCATAACGTTGCTTAGGAAGGGAAGTCCTCTCCTTCCTTGAATAAACGTTCCTGCTTCTGGGACATGCTGGAGTTTCAATGCCATTTCTCAACATTGGACTTTTCATCCTCATCGGACAAAATCTCCAAAATAAAATAAGAGGAGATGGAAGTTCCCCGCTCCATCAGTTGTACCTAAGAAGGTTGAGGCCATCTGCCTTACGATGCTGGATTTGTTTCAGATGGCTCCCATACCCTCTTGGCCTCTCCCAAGAGCAGGACTGATCCTGCAGTCTTGGCAGAACTGGAAACTCCAAACCAAACACCTCCCAAAGCCAAGCCTCTGCAGGTTCCTCTCATGGAGTCTACCAAGACTTTGAAAACTACCAAGGCACAGTCCCCCTTATGATCTGAGCCTTCTTCAGTGTTGACACAGACATCACTGTTGGAGCTTACTATGATGCAGTGATTATTCATATGGGTAAACGGAAAGTTATGGCATGCTTCAATGATGAACCTTTAGCAGACCATTTTCCTAGGACGCAGAGTGTTTACCCATATGGAAGTGTTGTTTGCGTCTGACTCAATACCATTGCAATGCCTTGTATGGACTGTGGTTGCATATATGATGATGATTCTGAGGCTGATAAGCTCCTCCCCAACCCTTCCACTGGTGCTATCTTATAAATGGACTTTCAGAATGGAAGTGGCCTAGATTCGCCACAAGAAGGGAACATCCCTTACCCTTGTAACCCTTTTTCAGAGGAGGTTTCTTCATGCACATCTATAGAATGAAAAATACCCGGAGTCTTAGATTTGACCTTGCCCTCTGCGGAGGCAAAGTCTAATATTTTTACTGAGATGTTGCATTTCTCATTCTTGTTGGTGAAGCCCTTGCTTCCAATTACTGAGGCTCTTTTGGGCTCTGCCATTTTGAGCTAAGTAGTCCACAGAGAGGTAGCCAGTGCCATAGGCCCACCAAATGTGATAGACACTTTCTGTTTTCCCCACCCTTTACCAGAAAGCAGGGTAGTCCAAGATTCTTCCTTGACTGAATCCAAATGCCTTTCCCGTAGCCCCTCCTGAAAGGGAGACAAAGAAACCTAACTCTGTGTGAGGTAAGATTGTTGGTTCTGGTCGTCTTGCATTCCAGACAGCAAAGGCCATCTGTGTTCCTTGGCTGTATCCCCATGCCCAATGTGAATTGGCCAAAGAATACAATGATGAGCTTAACAGACAACATAAAAAAGCCATTTAACCGTTTAACAAACTACAGTTTTGATGCCTCCAAACAGATTCTGAGCTTCATTCTGGACCCTGCAAACACCATATCTGAATTCATATGCATAGCTGTCATGCAGAGCTCCCACACTTGGATGTGTTCCACCGCTGTTTTAGGGAATGTTCAGACAACATCCTATGTGATGTCTTTTGATGGTGAGTGGTGGTTTGGACAAAAGGACGTCTCCTCCTAGTAGTGTTTCAGAAATAGCAGAGCTACAGCTCGCTCACTGGGCTTAGCCTCCCCAGCGAGGCATTTCCACCAAATATTTTATACAAATTTGAGGCTATTACAGGGCAATGCAGTCCTGCAAAAACAACCTTCTCAGCCAATCCATACACTCCAATGTACCTTTACTTTTGGGGCAGGACTGGGTCTAGGGGACACCATCAATAGCAGGGGATCCTATCTCCACCATCCTCTGCAGACTCTGCTACAACAAAACCTCTTTGACTCCCCTCCTCCTTATTCCACAATCTCTCATGGGTCAGAGACTCTTCCAATTTTTTTTTTTACCATTTGGGAAACATTCATGATGAAACAATGTATCATCCAACTACTCCACAAGAGCCATGCTGTATCCTTATGTAATTTCCTCCAGACGGCCCTCATCCACCAGGATGTGTTGTCCAGCGTAAGCTTCAATTATGAGCAAGCTGAGCAAAGCAGCAATAGGAGTAGTACCTCTGCAAAACAGGTACAATGAATTCTACTTTATTAACTTAGGAATGAAGGATGAAGATTTGAAACCTATCCTGGATATCTCAATTCTGTATTGTGAAAAACAAGCGTGAAATGCTGTACCTGAGTCAAGTATCGATAGCCCTGAATGTGGATGTGTTGTAATTTGCATTTAAATATACTGTTAGCCTATTGCAATAACTGTTTATTTCCTTCCCCTTCATCTGCTGACCCATATTTACTCTTTAGTATTATTTTTTTTAACAACAAATTTGATTTCACATGATACAAAAACTGAAATTATGAGGAAACAACCCCCCCGCACTGTCTTTACACACCACTAATATTAATACATAGTCGCCCGCACATAAAAAACACCAGTCACACGACCCAACTAACCCAGAACCACAACTCCTGCCCAGCTTATCCCTCAAGTGTCACATCTCTCACAACAGGGGGTCTAGATCCAAGCCCCGATACACTGCCCACCTCTACCAGATCTTATAATGCTTCATCGGGCACCCACGTGCCTGAAAAATGGGAACCTCCAGACCCATATTAAAGTCCAACCCATATTTCCACGCTGAAAGCAGGAGTGGAGCCCCAGCCTTCCACGTACGGGCAATGTCCCGCTTAGCCAGCGTAAAGCCCAGCATCATCAAGTGGTGCTTATAGATATTCCCCCCACCCCCTCCATTACATGTAACAGTACCAATTTTGGTGAGTAAGGGAGCTCCCACCCCAAAACCTCCGCGAGGCAAGCCAAAACTCTTTGCCAGAACCTTTCTATTACTGAGCATTGCCAAATTGTGTGAAATAGAGTACCATCCTCTGAGCCGCAGCGCAGGCACACCGGGGACACTATCAGGCCAGCCCTCCACAACAGTATAACATACTCGGTGGAGATAGTTAAATTGGATCAACCGAGACGCATGGCTATCGCCGCTCCCAGAGGGGATGCAAGCGCTTCTGTCCAGTCCTCCTCATCCAAGGGACCCAGGTCATCTTCCCACCTTTCCCTAAGTTTATCTAGCGTGGTGGGACTATTTGTCACCAGGGTTTGATATATTTTAGAGATTTTATGATCTTGCAGGTCTCCCATAAATACTTTGGCTTCAACGGGGCTAAACTCGGGAAGAGAATCCAACTCTGCTACATTGGGAAGAATAGCATGTCTGAACTGCAGATATTTGAAAAATTGCGTTTTCGGCATCTGATATTCCCGCTGAAGATCCTGAAAAGATTTGAGAACGGTGCCCCGCATAACATCCCCTAGGATAGAGATTACCCTTTAGTATTATTACAAATAAAACACAACTCACCAGGAAGCTCAAAGTCCTATTAGTGTATAGTGCAAAATAGCAAACAGCAAAGCAAAGGATCAAAGAGTTGTCATTTCAACTAACCAGTGCTCTTTCTAGAAAACCAGGTATTTGGAGCTAAGAGCTTAAAATTATATAAAATCAACCTAGCATATATACTTTTTCTCTCAAATCAAGTCACTAAAGCATGATAATGTGACAGAAAAGTGTTACGCTCCGCAAAACCCTAACTAATGTGAAGGTGTCCAGATCTTCTCCTCAAGGAAACGCAAAATGGCCTCGAGGATAAGCTATTCATGTACACAATATTGGCCCTATTATTCTTATAAAATCCCACTGTCTTTATAGATTTGAAAACAAGTCTATGCTTACAGAAAGTGTGGAGGGTACAACTCTAAGCTCTATGGCTTCCGGGCCTACTAGAGCCATGAATATTTGCAAGCAATTGCAATGTCACAGGACACTTCAAGCTAATATAAAACAACTTACATGTTTGATTAAATGGTTGATGCATTCATGAAAAAATATGCAGTTGCTAATATTCCATTTTACAGGAGTATATGATCATGATACAAACAGTTTTTTTTTGTTTTGTTTTTACAGCATTGTCCAACCCTCTGCCTTTAGCTTGATCTCAGCTTTGGAATGTTGTTACTTCTGTCAGCTGTCAGACAGTTAATGGCTGATGGTTGGTGATAAAGGGTTAATAAATGTACCTTATTTTCATATGTGCTTGGAGTTTTCCTTTATCACACGTGCGGCAAATCTGCCGTGTAGGGGATGACTGTTTCATTATCCTGCCTGTGTGTTTCCGTCAGCAGTCCATTGCCTTATTCTTCAACCCTTAAGGAACTAGTACTGGACTCCCTGCCTCTACACGCGATGGTACATCTTGTGCATCTGATTGAAGACTTTTCCATGGTCTCTTCATTGGCCTGAGCTTAGTCACCCCACCATTTCAGCCTTTATGTGTCCTGTACTAGCATTTCTGTAAAAAACAAAAAGGTTTGAATCGTGAAGTGGATGTTTGCCTGTGACCCATATGCCACTGTTGTTGCGGCGGTGATTCGTACAGAAGAACAGTAATGGAACCAACACTATGAACCTGACCCCTCCGTGTCTGACAAACAGGATGTATGTGATGGTCAGTGGAGATTTATTAACAGGGGCAGTCAGTAATTGTAGGAGGGAGAGGGAGGGACGGGACACAGTCTCTCTCTCTCTCTCTCTCTCTCTCTCTCCCTCCCATGTATGCACAAACATCCATTCACATCACTCATTACCAAATATTCAAACATACATGCACCAAACAGTAATTTCAAACAAAATTCACACTTACCTGCAGCTTTGCCTCTGAGGTCTCAGGAGGGTTGGGACTGCAGCCTTCCCTCATTGGTTGACCATAGGTCAGCCAATGAAGGAAGGCAGCAGTCCCAGTCCTTGGAGGTCCCAGGAGGGTTGGGAGTGCTGCCTTCCCTCATTGGCTGACCAGGGAATGAGGGAAGGCAGCAGTCTCACCCTCGTCACAGAGTGGAATAGGGTCAGTGAGACTGCTGACCCCACCCCACTCTTTAACGAGGTGTCACTGATTAACACTCGGCCCTGGGCCCTTCAGGGCTTAAAACTGAATTGACTAGGTCCAAGGCAATGAGTTATGCTTCCCCTCGTCACAAGGGGAAGGACCTTGAGGACCTTTGCTGAGCTGGGTAGGTCATGCCTACAGGAGCTGTGACATCCTCAGCCTTCAAAGTTTGGCTCAGGCAGCCAGGAGCCTGTCAATTTAGCTCATGTCTAGCTCCCGCCTGCCTAACCTGAAAATGAAGGGCCATATTCACAAGGAGCTATTGCCGAATTAACGGCACTTTATAGCAGCCAAAGTCGTGATACATTTATCTCTTTATTCACAAGCTGGTGCTAACAGTTTACCCGTGATAGCAGCCGCAAAAAACATCGCCACAGAGGACCCCCGCAACTATCGCTAATGAGATGCAGAGTAGGCGTTCCTGTGCCAAAAGCCGCGACCACACCTCACCATTCTCAACGACCAGACAGATCAGCGATAAAAACACAAAACAGGCGATAAGGCTCATTAGCACTAGGAAAACGACACCTGCGCTGACCTGGTGTTAATTCGGACGGCAGCCAGCACCTCAAAAGGGAGCACAGCCCAAGGCCACATCGGAAGTGCAACAGATGTCAAGGAGCCACTCATCATGCGGCCCGGACACCCAAGAGGGCCACAACACCCACCGACACCACCCCAGGACTCCACCCCACAACCGGAACCCCCCTTCCCCCCGGACAACCACAGAGGCAGCGCTGACAAAGACAGCGAACCCCCAGGAAATGCACCAGCCTCACAGACCCAATATCGGATAATGTCACCGTCGACCACAGTCTGAAAGGGACAACCCTCCTACGCATCCTGACCATCATTGCCTAACAGGCCTACGGCACCAAAATAGCAGACAACAAACATCCCACCCCACACCAAGCTGCTGGATTGGCTGCACCTGTTGGCCCCTGGCACTGCCCAAACAACACCCGCCAGAGTCGGAGGAGTCTCACAGCCAGCCACATCCAAGTCCCCCACACCTGTCCTGGACATCACCATCACCCTGGTACCCTAGTCCCCAACGTCCAACACAATGTGCAGGATCCGCTGGAGACCAAGCAAGGACCATACGCCATAGCAGGATGCACGCATGTGTTGGGGGCAATCCACAGCACACATGTCCTACCTGTTTTCTCTGATGACATAGCACACAATCACCCCCGCAACAGAAAGCACACGTCTCACATCAATGTGCAGGCAACAACAGAACACCGTGGAACCTCCAACAATGTCGCCTCCAAATACCCAGCCACTGTGCACGATTCCTTCACCCTTCGACAGTCCATCAGCAACCAGCCTACCCAGGATGGCAGCAATGGAAATGCGCAGCCCCATGGCAAGTTTCAAATGGACACCCTACTCACCTCAACTCCACAACCATGCAACTCACAACTCTGGCAATGCACACGTCACAAAATGACTACCAACATGCACAACATGACCACCCACCAGACACGACAGAACAACTCACTATGTTTACCTGGCCAAGCCGTGAACATGAGCCATCAACGGCATGGCACCTCAGCCACACAACATCTGAATGTGGGGAGAGGTGGCAACCAGGCATGTGTGGAGGATGCAGTAGAGCCATGATTGGGAAAGTACACACTGCCAAGAGTGGCGGAAATGTTCCGGACAGACCACAGTATGCAGAACACACCCATATCCATGGCGAAACACAACTCTGGTGAATGGAGTCTAGTGGACAGTGGATGCAACCATTTCACCCCAGCCAGTGGGGGACCTTGTGGAAATGTTGCCTGTTACGCCCCCCCCAAGTGTGACCAGAGTGGGATGGCCCGGCATACGCCACGCCAGCGTAGGGGTGTGAATAAAAAGCACGTAGCCCAGGGCGTGGTCCTCTTCCAGAAAGCACAACGTCTCTGCCAGGCCGGCACCTCTCACCCCGCCACGAGGCTGAGGCCGTCCTCGTGAGTTGCCTGCGATGTCGTGCGCCTGCCGGACCCCGGCACGCTGGACCACGAACACGTCAGGCCCGCCCCTGCGCAGCCAGGCCACACTGATCCCCTGCCGACACCGGCGTGTGTCAAGGAGGGCCCACCACGTACCAGCGCAAGCTCCAAGCCTGAGGGCCGCGACCTTGGCAGCCTCCTCAGTCCATCACGGCCTCCACTGCACAGGCCCGCTTTAGTCCTTTCTCATTGACGTACTCTAGTGCCGCCTTCGAATTACTCTTCAGCCCAGTTGGTCACATGTGCGAAAATGTGTCCGGATTCATGTATGGCAGTGATCCCAATTCCGGGCCAGCGGCCACAGCACAAGACCAACCCCGATCAGTGAGGCATAGTTCCATATGGGCTATTTACGACACATGGTGCCACTAAACCTGTTCAACGCCAGCCTGCAACACGTGGTGCACTAACCCTGTTCAACGCCAGCCTGTGGCACGTGGTGCCACTAACCCTTTTCAACACCAGCCTGCGACACGTGGTGCCACTAACCCTGTTCAACGCCAGCCTGCGACACATGGTGCCACTAACCCTGTTCAATGCCAGTTGGGACACGTGGGTGAGGGACCAGGACTACCCCACATCCAGCATCTTGGTGCATATCACGAATGGCAGAGTCCACACCAGTGGTCGCACAGAGAGGAGTAAGAGGAAGATGTGGCTTAGTCCAGATGAAAGCCGGGTCACAGTCACGGAGGTGAGCGAACAAATGCTGCCACTGAACCTGAACTACGCAGGCCGGTGGGGCCATCTAACCTATGCCGGCAACACTCGCATAATGGCCGGTGCTGACCGCTGCCTCCGGTCACAGACTATTCATTTTGCATTGGCTGAGTTCATATCAGCGTACCGGCATCATCGCAGACTGCATCCCCTCTCAGCCCCGGTGCCACTAAGTCTGTTCCCTGATAATCATGGACACTCTCTGGTCTAACTTTGGTGGCGTCTGAGTCTATGGACCAGGGGGCAGTTTTCATCCTCATGTAGCTGATATCGAATTGGTGGTGACAATGAGGCTGTCGCATTCCACTCCTCATTTGCTGCTTCCGGATAAATCAAACCTTTCGGCGTCATGCCCTGGAGGACTCCTTCCACTGTCCCCCTATACCCTCCGCAACATACACCTTGGACATTGATGGTGACCCGCTCAGGTCGCATGGCTCATCTGACTGCACCGCAAGTCACAGTCCCGTGGCTGGGTGCCTGTGCCGGCCGCTGTGCATCCAGGGCCACTAACTCTGTACTGGATTGGATGGCCCCTGAATCGTTGGCCTTGGGGTCATCAACACCATTTCTCTGTGGCCCTGCGCTGTACGCAGCCTCCAGGCTCAAGAGCGTCCCAGTAAGGCTCACACACCAAATTGTCCTGACCAGCCCAGACGTGGCATCACTGCATGAGGCACACGCCACCACCGCAAGGACCACCTCCAGCAGCCATCTGCCACAGTCGACATGTTGGTCCTGACAGACTTACGGAATTGCTCAGATATGTCGTGGATGCCATCATCTGCCTGATACCCTGCTCAGCACTCCAGGTGTTAGTGACTCATTGCAAAGCAAGCCATTGTCCGTTACTGATTGACATTTGTGCTGTGGAGATGTTGCGCAGCAATGTCACCTCATGCAGTGGGGAAGAGCTGGGACTATGATGGGGAAGATGTGTCAAGTGTGCGGACAGGAGATGGCACAGGCAATGGGAGGGCAGGAGGCAACATCCCCAAGGCAGGAATGCAGAATGGAGGTGGTAGTCGAGCCACACACCCTGAACCATTACTGGGTATTGCGCTGTGGACTGCGCATGCACCTGTCACCTCAGACAGTGTGGGAGACCTGGGACGTTGATGAGGAAGTTGATGCAGGTGTAACACACCCCACTGCATCAGCATCAGGACTAACACGAAGGGACACAATCCTAGCATTACCTTCACATGAGCGCGCTCATCTCTAGTGCCCCTACCTCAGTGCACTGCAACTCACAGAACCTCCTTCCTGAATTTCGGGTGACCTCTGTCTTTACTCCGGCTTGCTCCATGTTGCTGTGCAGTTGATTCTGTTATGCATGTGTTTTCTGTTTCCGTTGGACTGGTGTCCAATGTTCAAGTTGTTGCCAGAACCATTCTGTGCGGGCTGGCTTACACTCACCCCACACACATCCAGCACAGGCGTCAGTGTACATGTGGCCATGCCAATAAAAGGGCAGGGCGCATGTGCCCATAGCCAGTTCAACATGATATCGGCATGTGTCCCTGTGGTCCTGTTGTAGGAATGAGAGCCCTGGGCCCTGCGACATTACATTGTGCTGTGAACATCGGATGCAGACGTGTCACCGCAGGCAGCGGGTTGTAGCTTAGACATGTAGCTCTTCCGTCACCCACTCAATTCGTAAGGGGAGTGTCTAGGGCCGTCATACGCAGAGCCAACATGGGTGTGTGACTTCTATTTGAGCACCCCTGCCCGTGGTTCTGTACTGTGAATGTGCATCTGCATGTGTCTCTATGGCAGTGTGGGTCTCCTTACTGGGGTGTTGGTGGCCCCTGAAGGGTGATGGACACCTACGTATGTGTCCTGGTTCGCATTCCATGGGTTCGGCCCCCACCCACACCTGTTGGGCTACCTCCTTTTGGTGTGCAGGGACATGGCATTGTCAATGTGGGTGTGCTGATCGTGCTATGTGTGTGCTGCAGTGTGCCAAGGGGATCTGGGCCATGGACCTGGGTGATTGTGGGTGTGCAGTGTGGTACGCTTCGTTATGCATGTATGCCATTGTGCCCACTCCCCCGTCCACCCAGTCCCTGTTCGTTGCAATCCCTGTTGATGTTGTGTCATGTCCTCTCAAGCTGTGTATGTACTCCCTACTCCTTGCACCATCTCCACACTGATGACTGTGGCCTGGGTTTCCTCCAGCTCCTTCGCTGGCGCTGGACTGCCACCTCCTGTCGCCGTTGCTGCCTTCCTGTTGGCAGCGGGTTTGTGCCTGGTTTAGTCACGTAATGTTGGCGCCTATTGGCCTCCTGGATTGGCCTCCTCGGCACTTCGCCTGCAATCCAGGTGGTCTGCTTGTGGGTCAGTTGCTGGTAGTGTTCTGTCACCTCCGGGACGCTGGTCATGTTTTCCTGCGGTCTGCACCCAGTCTTCCTCTCCCTCTTCTCCTTGGCCTTCCCCGGCCCAGTTGTTCCTTGCTGCTAGTCTGTGGGGGTTGTGGGGTTCGGGTGGCCCCTGTGCTGTGTCAGGGTGCATCCATGTTGCTACGCACTTTGGATTGTTTTTGGTGTATTTTTTTCTGTGGTTTTTACAGTGCATTGTTCCGCCAGACGCGTGGGATTTGCAGGCCTGTGGCTGGTTTTCGCTACTTTTTGTACCGCGGTTGGCCTCATCGCATTTGTTTTGCGTTCGCGTATCGCATTTATGCTGTGTGGCGTTGATTTTGACGTGGACATTTGGCGCGTTACCTGGTGACTATCGCATGCTACCGCCTTGTTGTTAATCCCACGTTGTCACAGGGTTATTTTCCCGCGATAGGCTGCGATATTGAAAGTTGCGTTACGCTACTCTTGCAGCAGTTATCACACATTCTTGTGAATATACCCCGAAGAGTGTCTGTCAGGTTGATCTTTGCTCAAAAGGTGAGGGGGTAGGCTGCAGTTGTTCCCTAAGCTGACAACAATTGAACAGCCCATGTGAACCACTCTGACTATCAGAATATTGTAGACAGACAGTTGGCGGAGGTTCTTCCAGCCTTCCAGGATTCAGGTGCAATATTACTCCAATGCTCCTTAAGGAAGGGAGTGTTCAACTTCTGTAATAGTGGCTGGCTGCGGTTCCCTTCCCACGTAGCAAAAATGTCTTCTGTGGGAATGGGGCTCATTACCACCATCACTGCACTTTTCCTCTACTCAGGAGAGAGCTGATGGTGGTTTCCTTAGCAACTGGATTATACTCCAGGTAGGCAGGATTGTGCTGTCAACTGCTTCTGACATTGTCTGTCTTGTGCAGTGGCACCTTCCCTCGGAACGCTACTTCCACTCATTCAGTGTTCACAGAAAAAGTACTACATTGTGTTAGTAGATTATTTAATTGCAAAGTAATAGGGCTTTTATCACAGCCTCCTTCTTTCACAATAAAACTGAGCTTCCGATATTTCTGTTCATTAACAGGCTACCTATATTCTGTTACTTTGGTCTATTTTCAGTGCTTACCATGTATTTATTAGTACAGCATGTGTGCCCTTTTATCACTGCTGCTGCAAGTATGTCTCCGCCTCCTCCACTTCAGAATGAATTCGGGAATCCTACTCATCTGTGAAGTCAATGGGTTAAACATTTTTAAACCTTTCTTGTAGAATTGGGGGGGGTAAAATGTCTTACCATTTAGTAAACAAGATATTTTGCCCCACAGTTTAGGTACTGAGGGGAGGAAAGTGTATGAAAGTCTAACAGACATACCCAAAGTAGGAGGGATGGAGCAGCAGAGCAATTAGTTGTATTCCAGGTTACAATACAAATCTAGAATATCACTTTAGTGAAAAAATATGTAGTGTTAGAGGCATACATTTTTGGGAAGGGCTAAAAGCAAAAATTAAAAAGTTGCATCATACGGAGCTGTCCCAAGGGGCACATCCAATACTTACGAAATTTGGAACCTTATGTGACTCATTGATCTGGAATCAGTTAGTCAGGTGCACAAACCCAAGCATTCTGAAGAAACTCCTAGCCCGCAACCCAGACCTGAAGGATGCTGTGGGCATTGCCAAAGGAATTTAACATACAGAATATTTAGTGAAATATATGAAATCATCTAAGGAGCAAGTTTGCTAATTATAGGCGATTAAAACAATGGAGCAGGACATTAAGGCCAAAGAAGTTGTGTCTACCAAAATCAAAACTAATAAAGCAAAATAATATGCTTAAGTTGTGGAAAAAGTGGGCACCTAGCAAAAAATCCCATTTGTCAAGCCATATCTGCATTGTGCAGGAATTATGGACACAGGGGACATTTTGCCAGAGCCTTTAAGGAAGGTAATGAATGATTGAGGGTGTACAAAAAATAGAGAACAATGTTGTTTTCAGGTACACATAGGTGTTAACAATTTGAGTCAACCAACTTGTGAGATCACTTAAGATGATAAGAGTGGGAAGGTTTATATTCTCCCTACACTTTGACACTTCACTAGTTTTAAGGAATTGTTTAGACATGGCGACTACATTTTGGGAAAGCCAGATTTGAATCTGAAGTGGGTGTTTAATAAAAAACCTATATCATTAGATGGAATGGTTAAAATGGAGATTCCCTTAAGGGTAGATCCACAGTTGGTAATCGTATCTAGCAAAAGAAGGGTCTAATGTGTTGGGGTGGAAACATACCAAAAAGAACTGGACATCAGACCATATCCTAATGAGAAGGATCCGGTTCTCTTGGTTGGCAGGTCATGAGGCTGTATGTAATACGTTTTTGGGTGTCTTCACAGACAAACTGAGTTTGTTTACCAATATCACATCAACTTAAAAGCGAATGCCAAGCTTTTCACACACAGGGTGTGTGCTATTTCACATCTAATGAGGACCACTTAAAGCTGAATTGGATAAACTGGTCTGTAAAGTTCTAATAGAACCCATTGAGCGTTCTGAATGGTTATCACCAATTGTCATAGCTGTTAAGAATGGGGGGAAAGCAATTTGGATATGCGTAGATTTGAAATGGTTAAACTCTGATACATGGGTTGACGGGTATCCCCTCCTGAGAATCCATAAGACACTGAGGGTCTCATTTATGAAAAGTGACGTGTCGCTGGACAAAAACAGCTATGCATCACTTTTCATAGCGCCATCCTTACGACACCATGGATGCACCGTATTTACAATACGGCACTCCATGACGCAAGGATTTACAGATACATAAGAAATTCTGACGTATCTGGTGGTGCAACCATGATGCATTACTGGAGCGTACTGGAAAGCTGAAACAACTCCAGCAATGTGTCCTAACCCATGGGTGAATTCCATGTGAAAAGTCCTGCATCAATCCTTACTCCTGCTTGAAGCAGGTGTAAGAATTTTGATGCAGTCAAGTGGCATAGTGAAATCTCATAAATTTCACTGCGCCACTTCTATGAGGTTTTATTTTTTACGGGGAAACGCCCACACTGCATACATTATACTTGACGCAGGTATAATGGAGCGCAGGCCTTGATAAAGTGATACAGCTGCCTAGATGCGTCAGTAAATAGGGCGCAGTGTGGCGCATTGATTACAATGCCGCAGCATCACCAAAGAGTGATGCTAAGGCAGTGCAAACTCTTCATAAATAAGGGTCTGAGCATCCTGAGGGAGGCATCTGCCATGCCGAACTGGGCCTGCCATACCTGTCTGACCTTATTAGAATCCAGCCGATTTTATTATGGCATAAGGTCTGGACAGGTGTGTCTACAGGCCTAAATCGGGAAGTGATTTTAGATTGTTTGAAACTGCAGCAGGTAAATTACATCCCCTGGCTCTCTTGTATTAAAATATTTTTTGGTGACCTTGATCACATTGAGTTGTTTGACAATCCTGACTCCATGCTTCATATCTTGAGGAAGGACCTGAAACCATTATGTTTAAATCACCTGGAGACGATCAGGCTGTCTTCTAACATTATGAAACAGACAGTCAGAGCCAATCAATTACTCTTGATTCAAACATGGATACAACCATAATTATTATGTACCCCAAGTAATTATGATAGGTTCTTACTGACGTGCCTACGCTTAGGCAGCTTTCACAACCTGGTTACATTTCCCCAATTAAACGACTGGTCACGCTCTCTCTGCCCCTGTCCTTGTGACAATGTATCTAATCAGTCGACAATCCACATTATGTATTTTTGTAAATGTTATACTGTACTTAGGAGAAGATGGATTGTGCCTTATTTGAACATGATAGGCTTGAGGCAATGTCGAACCGCATTTATAAGGCTTCAATCTCTAGCTGATGAAAATGTCACTAGTCACATTGCAAAATATCTGAAAGGGGTGGTCAGAACAAGGTCATCGATGCAAGGTCCAAGGGGGGCGTGGCCAAGCAGTCGAAGATGGCGGACGCGTGAGCCCTTAGCTCCGCGCCAGCCGACTCAATCATCCGGTGTAATACCTGCCTACCCACGGTCCCGTGTGGGAAGTAACGAGGAGATCCCCTGGGACTCGGGGGCACCGAGCGACACCAGTTTTGGTGGGTAAACTGTGGGAGAACTGCCGGAGGGGATCGCTTGCTCAGACCGCCGGCCGGGACGATTAAAATGGCGGACCTATGGAGGCTCCCCGGCTGACCGACATCGCGACTGAGTGGTTGGAGCCTCGAGCGCTGGTTGCGGCGTCCAGGAAAGGCGGGGAAGACTGGACACCGAGTGAGGCGAGCGGACCGGCGAGGGGATCCCTCCTCCTCCTCCCGGTGAGTGGTGCTGTCCCAGAGGAACTGGCCGCGACTGGGCGTAGGCTGAGGGGTGCCGCCCGGCCTCTGTTCCCGGCGCGGCGGACTCGGCCTGAGAGAAGCTGAGGAGGGGGTGTCGGCCGTTCCTGTGCGGCCCGAGGACACCTGCGCAGATCCAGGAGATCGAGCGGTCGCTGAGGACGGGCGCATGAACCTTCAGCTCCGCTTGGGCTGCCTTCCCTGCACTGTGTGACGACTGCCTGCCCGTGGCCTTGTGTGCGGAGGAGACGGAGAGGGGCCCCCTGAGCCTGGGGAGAGCGGAGCAGCGCCGGCTTTGGTGGGCAGATTTGTGACAGCGGCGAGGCTGGGAGATTGGAGCCTCGGGATCCGGTGGAGATGTTCAGGTCAGATGGTGGCGGACGAACAGCGAGTGGGGCGAGCGGGCCGCCGAGACGGTTCCTCCCCTTCCCAGTGAGGGGGATTGGCCGAGCAGAACTGGACCCTGGAGGGCTGTGGGGTGATTCATGCTGCCCCCGCCTCGGCCCCTGGCAAGGCGGCCTTGCCCTTGAGGGACGGCGACAGGAGGGGAGGTAGGCTGCTTTTGTGCGGCCTGAGAAGACTGCACAGTTGATCTTTGCTGGCAGCCGGGGTCTACCTGGAGGCGCACACAGAGTGCATAATTGGACAAGATATTTCGGCGCCTGGAAAGTGAGGGGGGAGTACATGCGGTGCCACACTGAGGGGCCCCTACAGGGCATACGGTGGATAGCACAGGCCACGTCGGCGCTGTTAGCGGTGGGGCCTCATTTCGGGAACCTGCGAAGTGAGGAGAGGTTGCCTACGTTGACTGGATCGGTGTCGGTAACTATCGGCGCCTGGAGAAGCGCGCAGGGCGCGGGGGCCCGACGGCCCTCGAGCGTGTCAGCGACAGGAGAGGCGAGAGTCCTGGGGGAGCGACGTAGTGCTGGTTGGCCGGAAGCTGAGAGGATAGCCGCCTTGTATGGACTATGTGTACCTGCATGAGATATGGGTGCCCGGACGGTGACGTGGGAGTACCTGGGAGGTCACGCTGCGCATTTCACATTAGGCGCACTCCTTGAGATGGGACAGTGCCTTTTGAAGGGTTTCGAGAACCACTTGGTGCTCTGGGAATAGGTACACTCTGCTGAGTTGTTGACTGGTGCCATAGGATCCCCAGCGTTCACCACTTGGTAGCTTTTTCCTTATCCTCATTCTTGATAGACATTGGAGTGGGGGACGCCCCCTTGCCCGAGGGAGGAGACCGTCCCACAGCGGGATTGCAACCCTCAGACGGTAGGAGCGCAACGAACAATAGCTATGGGGAAGCCCAGAGCACGGCAGACGGGTCCCCCACTTGAAAGGGATGTAAGTAGCGAGACGCAAGATTCAAAGGAAATGGAGGCCGATCGACCAGATTCCCTTGCGCAACGACAATTTGATACCCTCCTTGCGGCCCTTAAAGACACGAAGGATACCTTACACCAAGACATTGCAACGGTCTCGGTGGGGCTGGGTCTCCTGAGAGCTGAACACACGAAACTCTCGGACCGGGTGAAACAGGTGGAGGGATCATTGGAGACTATGGCTCCGACACAGGGGGGGCTCCAAGGGCAGGTGGAGAACCTATCACAGAGAGTTCTGCTACTGGAAAAGAGAGCAGAGGATGCAGAAGGGAGGAACCGTAGAAGTAATATCCGAGTGGTGGGTCTGCCGGAAGGAGAAGAAGGAACAGATATGGTGGCTTACTTAGAGGATTGGCTCCGGAAGGTGGTGGCGCCGCAGGGCCTCTCCACATTTTATACCCTGGAGCGAGCCACACAGGGTGCCGGGGCGTCCACCTGCGCCGGGTCGGCCGCCACGGACGGTGGTGGCTAAGTTGCTGCACTTTAGAGACAGGGACCTCTTGTTGAGGCGGGCACGAGAGGTGGGCCCCTTCGCCGTAGGTAACAGTAGAGTGACACTTTTCCCTGATTACACCTTGGAGGTCCAAAAAAGGAGAGCCTCGTTCTTGGAAGTGAAGAAGGCCCTCAGAGACGAAAGTATTCAGTACGCCTTGATGTTCCCTGCCCATCTAAAAATAATGCTGGACGGGAGGACTCACTTCTGTGAGGACCCGCAGACAGCCTGGGACTGGTTGGAGAAGTATCGGGCAGGTGGGTCTCCCCACTCAACCTTGCGACGCCAGACAGAGGGTCGGACGCGTGCAGGGAAACGCTTACGACAACGGAATCGCAAGACACCTGTTCAGAAACCCAGTCCGACACGCCTGGCCGTGGAGCGCGCTGAAGTATTAGAGACGGTGGCTGCAGTGATGCGGTCCAGAGACTCTCCCTCTGAAACAGACTCCGAGGCTAAGTATGGGGAGGAGGACATCGACTCGGAGAGCTTCCGGGCTACCAGTGAGGCCCCGCCGTCGGTGACACCGCAGACTGCGAATGATTTGTAGGGGGCTACTGTAGGCATGGGTCTAAAGTTCTAATTGCTTGTATGGGGTGGTGAGGGTTGGCCTTGCTGAACAGGGGAAGGCAGTGGGCCACCGAGGGGGGTATAGCCGGCCGGAAGGGCTGTCCTACGGGGGTGCGACTTTCTGGGGGTGCGACTGGGACTGGAAGGGGGGGTCAAGGGTTAACCATGAGAAGAGTCGGCGGTGGGCGGGCTATTTTTGAGGACGTCACTGATCTTGCCACGCACCCATAGCAGGTCGGAGGGTAGTTGCCTTTAGGCCTTTGCATAATTTGCTTTTGTTGTGTGGTGAGTAGCATCGCCATGGGTATTGTTGACCGGTTTGGGTGGTTGGCCGTTGTCGGTCCGCTCTTGGGATGGGGAGTTTTAGTTAAGGGGGTTATTTGTTTCCGCCAGGGGCACAGAAACGGTCTCAAGTGTGGGGCGGGGGGGGGGGGAACCCGACATTGCAGAAGGATGATGAAAAACGGTAAGCCCGAGCAGCTCCAATTGGTAACTTGGAACGTGCGAGGGATGAGATCTCCGCTGAAACGATATCAGGTGTTGTCTTATGTCCGGCGTAGAGGGGCGCAGGTGGTCATGTTGCAGGAAACGCATCTGGCGGGGGGGAGATGGCCTGGCTGGGTAGGCATTGGCGGGGACAACTGTATGCTACGACGTATTCTGCTTTCTCCAGGGGGGTCCTTATTTGGATTAAACCGGGGGTTCCCTTTAGGCTCCTCCAGCAACGGATCGATAAGGAAGGGAGATATGTGATACTTGCAGGCACCTTGAGAGGTAGAAAGGTGACTTTGGTAAATGTTTATGGCCCGAATAGAGATCAGATTTCCTTTCTGTCGGAACTCTCGGGGGTCCTGGCTTCCTTCCCCCATACAGACCGGATAATAGGGGGGGATTTTAACTGTATAGCTGATGTGCAATGGGATAGATCGACACCCCCGCTACATAGGATTTCGGTTGAAACAATAGCTAGAGGGTTAAGAGCGTGGGCCCAGGGATGGGATTTAAGGGATACTTGGAGGCTACATCACCCCGAGACGCGGGGCTACTCCTATTACTCGCATTTATATGATCTGCATACCCGACTAGACATGTTCTGGTGCTCTTCATCCCTGTCCCCCTTACTCTCTGACACAGATTATCTGGGTCGATCACTATCGGACCATAGTCCATTGATTATGCGGTTTACTCCATTTCGGGAGCGGACCCTGATTCCCAGCTGGCGCCTTAACACTATGCTGCTGGAAGATGAAGGATTCCAACACACTCTCGCGGAACAGTTGACAGACTACTTCACCGTTAATGGAGGCACAGCTGGTTCTCGGCTGGTGGAATGGGAGGCGTGCAAGGTGGTGGTGTGGGGGTTCTGCTTGGGGAAGACAGTTGGCACACGACGCTTGGTAACGCAGGAATTGGAGGAGATAGAAGCCCGGATTCTCCGGGCAGATAAGGAGGCGGCGGAGGGGAGACAACCGGGGGATCGGCTTGTGGAGCTAAGGAGCCTGTATCACTGCGCCTGGGGTCCGTTACTGATTGACATTTGTGCTGTGGAGATGTTGCGCAGCAATGTCACCTCATGCAGTGGGGAAGAGCTGGGACTATGATGGGGAAGATGTGTCAAGTGTGCGGACAGGAGATGGCACAGGCAATGGGAGGGCAGGAGGCAACATCCCCAAGGCAGGAATGCAGAATGGAGGTGGTAGTCGAGCCACACACCCTGAACCATTACTGGGTATTGCGCTGTGGACTGCGCATGCACCTGTCACCTCAGACAGTGTGGGAGACCTGGGACGTTGATGAGGAAGTTGATGCAGGTGTAACACACCCCACTGCATCAGCATCAGGACTAACACGAAGGGACACAATCCTAGCATTACCTTCACATGAGCGCGCTCATCTCTAGTGCCCCTACCTCAGTGCACTGCAACTCACAGAACCTCCTTCCTGAATTTCGGGTGACCTCTGTCTTTACTCCGGCTTGCTCCATGTTGCTGTGCAGTTGATTCTGTTATGCATGTGTTTTCTGTTTCCGTTGCACTGGTGTCCAATGTTCAAGTTGTTGCCAGAACCAAGCATTCTGTGCGGGCTGGCTTACACTCACCCCACACACATCCAGCACAGGCGTCAGTGTACATGTGGCCATGCCAATAAAAGGGCAGGGCGCATGTGCCCATAGCCAGTTCAACATGATATCGGCATGTGTCCCTGTGGTCCTGTTGTAGGAATGAGAGCCCTGGGCCCTGCGACATTACATTGTGCTGTGAACATCGGATGCAGACGTGTCACCGCAGGCAGCGGGTTGTAGCTTAGACATGTAGCTCTTCCGTCACCCACTCAATTCGTAAGGGGAGTGTCTAGGGCCGTCATACGCAGAGCCAACATGGATGTGTGACTTCTATTTGAGCACCCCTGCCCGTGGTTCTGTACTGTGAATGTGCATCTGCATGTGTCTCTATGGCAGTGTGGGTCTCCTTACTGGGGTGTTGGTGGCCCCTGAAGGGTGATGGACACCTACGTATGTGTCCTGGTTCGCATTCCATGGGTTCGGCCCCCACCCACACCTGTTGGGCCACCTCCTTTTGGTGTGCAGGGACATGGCATTGTCAATGTGGGTGTGCTGATCGTGCTATGTGTGTGCTGCAGTGTGCCAAGGGGATCTGGGCCATGGACCTGGGTGATTGTGGGTATGCAGTGTGGTACGCTTCGTTATGCATGTATGCCATTGTGCCCACTCCCCCGTCCACCCAGTCCCTGTTCGTTGCACTCCCTGTTGATGTTGTGTCATGTCCTCTCAAGCTGTGTATGTACTCCCTACTCCTTGCACCATCTCCACACTGATGACTGTGGCCTGGGTTTCCTCCAGCTCCTTCGCTGGCGCTGGACTGCCACCTCCTGTCGCCGTTGCTGCCTTCCTGTTGGCAGCGGGTTTGTGCCTGGTTTAGTCACGTAATGTTGGCGCCTATTGGCCTCCTGGATTGGCCTCCTCGGCACTTCGCCTGCAATCCAGGTGGTCTGCTTGTGGGTCAGTTGCTGGTAGTGTTCTGTCACCTCCAGGACGCTGGTCATGTTTTCCTGCGGTCTGCACCCAGTCTTCCTCTCCCTCTTCTCCTTGGCCTTCACCGGCCCAGTTGTTCCTTGCTGCTAGTCTGTGGGGGTTGTGGGGTTCGGGTGGCCCCTGTGCTGTGTCAGGGTGCATCCATGTTGCTACGCACTTTGGATTGTTTTTGGTGTATTTTTTTCTGTGGTTTTTACAGTGCATTGTTCCGCCAGACGCGTGGGATTTGCAGGCCTGTGGCTGGTTTTCGCTACTTTTTGTACCGCAGTTGGCCTCATCGCATTTGTTTTGCGTTCGCGTATCGCATTTATGCTGTGTGGCGTTGATTTTGACGTGGACATTTGGCGCGTTACCTGGTGACTATCGCATGCTACCGCCTTGTTGTTAATCCCACGTTGTCACAGGGTTATTTTCCCGCGATAGGCTGCGATATTGAAAGTTGCGTTACGCTACTCTTGCAGCAGTTATCACACATTCTTGTGAATATACCCCGAAGAGTGTCTGTCAGGTTGATCTTTGCTCAAAAGGTGAGGGGGTAGGCTGCAGTTGTTCCCTAAGCTGACAACAATTGAACAGCCCATGTGAACCACTCTGACTATCAGAATATTGTAGACAGACAGTTGGCGGAGGTTCTTCCAGCCTTCCAGGATTCAGGTGCAATATTCCTCCAATGCTTCTTTAGGGAGGGAGTGTTCAACTTCTGTAATAGTGGCTGGCTGCGGTTCCCTTCCCACGTAGCAAAAATGTCTTCTGTGGGAATGGGGCTCATTACCACCATCACTGCACTTTTCCTCTACTCTGGAGAGAGCTGATGGTGGTTTCCTTAGCAACTGGATTATACTCCAGGTAAGCAGGATTGTGCTGTCAACTGCTTCTGACATGTCTGTCTTGTGCAGTGGCACCTTCCCTCGGAACGCTACTTCCACTCATTCAGTGTTCACAGAAAAAGTACTACATTGTGTTAGTAGATTATTTAATTGCAAAGTAATAGGGCTTTTATCACAGCCTCCTTCTTTCACAATAAAACTGAGCTTCCAATATTTCTGTTCATTAACAGGCAACCTATATTCTGTTACTTTGGTCTATTTTCAGTGCTTACCATGTATTTATTAGTACAGCATGTGTGCCCTTTTATCACTGCTGCTGCAAGTATGTCTCCGCCTCCTCCACTTCAGAATGAATTCGGGAATCCTACTCATCTGTGAAGTCAATGGGTTAAACATTTTTAAACCTTTCTTGTAGAATTGGGGGGGTAAAATGTCTTACCATTTAGTAAACAAGATATTTTGCCCCACAGTTTAGGTACTGAGGGGAGGAAAGTGTATGAAAGTCTAACAGACATACCCAAAGTAGGAGGGATGGAGCAGCAGAGCAATTAGTTGTATTCCAGGTTACAATACAAATCTAGAATATCACTTTAGTGAAAAAATATGTAGTGTTAGAGGCATACATTTTTGGGAAGGGCTAAAAGCAAAAATTAAAAAGTTGCATCATACGGAGCTGTCCCAAGGGGCACATCCAATACTTACAAAATTTGGAACCTTATGTGACTCATTGATCTGGAATCAGTTAGTCAGGTGCACAAACCCAAGCATTCTGAAGAAGCTCCTGGCCCGCAACCCAGACCTGAAGGATGCTGTGGGCATTGCCAAAGGAATTTAACATTCAGAATATTTAGTGAAATATATGAAATCATCTAAGGAGCAAGTTTGCTAATTATAGGCGATTAAAACAATGGAGCAGGACATTAAGGCCAAAGAAGTTGTGTCTACCAAAATCAAAACTAATAAAGCAAAATAATATGCTTAAGTTGTGGAAAAAGTGGGCACCTAGCAAAAAATCCCATTTGTCAAGCCATATCTGCATTGTGCAGGAATTATGGATACAGGGGACATTTTGCCAGAGCATTTAAGGAAGGTAATGAATGATTGAGGGTGTACAAAAAATAGAGAACAATGTTGTTTTCAGGTACACATAGGTGTTAACAATTTGAGTCAACCAACTTGTGAGATCACTTAAGATGATAAGAGTGGGAAGGTTTATATTCTCCCTACACTTTGACACTTCACTAGTTTTAAGGAATTGTTTAGACATGGCGACTACATTTTGGGAAAGCCAGATTTGAATCTGAAGTGGGTGTTTAATAAAAAACCTATATCATTAGATGGAATGGTTAAAATGGAGATTCCCTTAAGGGTAGATCCACAGTTGGTAATCGTATCTAGCAAAAGAAGGGTCTAATGTGTTGGGGTGGAAACATACCAAAAAGAACTGGACATCAGACCATATCCTAATGAGAAGGATCCGGTTCTCTTGGTTGGCAGGTCATGAGGCTGTATGTAATACGTTTTTGGGTGTCTTCACAGACAAACTGAGTTTGTTTACCAATATCACATCAACTTAAAAGCGAATGCCAAGCTTTTCACACACAGGGTGTGTGCTATTTCACATCTAATGAGGACCACTTAAAGCTGAATTGGATAAACTGGTCTGTAAAGTTCTAATAGAACCCATTGAGCGTTCTGAATGGTTATCACCAATTGTCATAGCTGTTAAGAATGGGGGGAAAGCAATTTGGATATGCGTAGATTTGAAATGGTTAAACTCTGATACATGGGTTGACGGGTATCCCCTCCTGAGAATCCATAAGACACTGAGGGTCTCATTTATGAAAAGTGACGTGTCGCTGGACAAAAACAGCTATGCATCACTTTTCATAGCGCCATCCTTACGACACCGTGGATGCACCGTATTTACAATACGGCACTCCATGACGCAAGGATTTACAGATACATAAGAAATTCTGACGTATCTGGTGGTGCAACCATGATGCATTACTGGAGCGTACTGGAAAGCTGAAACAACTCCAGCAATGTGTCCTAACCCATGGGTGAATTCCATGTGAAAAGTCCTGCATCAATCCTTACTCCTGCTTGAAGCAGGTGTAAGAATTTTGATGCAGTCAAGTGGCATAGTGAAATCTCATAAATTTCACTGCGCCACTTCTATGAGGTTTTATTTTTTACGGGGAAACGCCCACACTGCATACATTATACTTGACGCAGGTATAATGGAGCGCAGGCCTTGATAAAGTGATACAGCTGCCTAGATGCGTCAGTAAATAGGGCGCAGTGTGGCGCATTGATTACAATGCCGCAGCATCACCAAAGAGTGATGCTAAGGCAGTGCAAACTCTTCATAAATAAGGGTCTGAGCATCCTGAGGGAGGCATCTGCCATGCCGAACTGGGCCTGCCATACCTGTCTGACCTTATTAGAATCCAGCCGATTTTATTATGGCATAAGGTCTGGACAGGTGTGTCTACAGGCTTAAATCGGGAAGTGATTTTAGATTGTTTGAAACTGCAGCAGGTAAATTACATCCCCTGGCTCGCTTGTATTAAAATATTTTTTGGTGACCTTGATCACATTGAGTTGTTTGACAATCCTGACTCCATGCTTCATATCTTGAGGAAGGACCTGAAACCATTATGTTTAAATCACCTGGAGACTATCAGGCTGTCTTCTAACATTATGAAACAGACAGTCAGAGCCAATCCATTACTCTTGATTCAAACATGGATACAACCATAATTATTATGTACCCCAAGTAATTATGATAGGTTCTTACTGACGTGCCTACGCTTAGGCAGCTTTCACAACCTGGTTACATTTCCCCAATTAAACGACTGGTCACGCTCTCTCTGCCCCTGTCCTTGTGACAATGTATCTAATCAGTCGACAATCCACATTATGTATTTTTGTAAATGTTATACTGTACTTAGGAGAAGATGGATTGTGCCTTATTTGAACATGATAGGCTTGAGGCAATGTCGAACCGCATTTATAAGGCTTCAATCTCTAGCTGATGAAACTGTCACTAGTCACATTGCAAAATATCTGAAAGGGGTGGTCAGAACAAGGTCATCGATGCAAGGTCCAAGGGGGGCGTGGCCAAGCAGTCGAAGATGGCGGACGCGTGAGCCCTTAGCTCCGCGCCAGCCGACTCAATCATCCGGTGTAATACCTGCCTACCCACGGTCCCGTGTGGGAAGTAACGAGGAGAGCCCCTGGGACTCGGGGGCACCGAGTGACACCAGTTTTGGTGGGTAAACTGTGGGAGAACTGCCGGAGGGGATCGCTTGCTCAGACCGCCGGCCGGGACGATTAAAATGGCGGACCTACGGAGGCTCCCCGGCTGACCGACATCGCGACTGAGTGGTTGGAGCCTCGAGCGCTGGTTGCGGCGTCCAGGAAAGGCGGGGAAGACTGGACACCGAGTGAGGCGAGCGGACCGGCGAGGGGATCCCTCCTCCTCCTCCCGGTGAGTGGTGCTGTCCCAGAGGAACTGGCCGCGACTGGGCGTAGGCTGAGGGGGACTCGGCCTGAGAGAAGCTGAGGAGGGGGTGTCGGCCGTTCCTGTGCGGCCCGAGGACACCTGCGCAGATCCAGGAGATCGAGCGGTTGCTGGGGACGGGCGCATGAACCTTCAGCTCCGCTTTGGCTGCCTTCCCTGCACTGTGTGACGACTGCCTGCCCGTGGCCTTGTGTGCGGAGGAGACGGAGAGGGGCCCCCTGAGCCTGGGGAGAGCGGAGCAGCGCCGGCTTTGGTGGGCAGATTTGTGACAGCGGCGAGGCTGGGAGATTGGAGCCTCGGGATCCGGTGGAGATGTTCAGGTCAGATGGTGGCGGACGAACGGCGAGTGGGGCGAGCGGGCCGCCGAGACGGTTCCTCCCCTTCCCAGTGAGGGGGATTGGCCGAGCAGAACTGGACCCTGGAGGGCTGTGGGGTGATTCATGCTGCCCCCGCCTCGGCCCCCGGCGAGGCGGCCTTGCCCTTGAGGGACGGCGACAGGAGGGGAGGTAGGCTGCTTTTGTGCGGCCTGAGAAGACTGCACAGTTGATCTTTGCCGGCAGCCGGGGTCTACCTGGAGGCGCACATAGAGTGCATAATTGGACAAGATATTTCGGCGACTGGAAAGTGAGGGGGGAGTACGTGCGGTGCCACACTGAGGGGCCCCTACAGGGCATACGGTGGATAGCACAGGCCACGTCGGCGCTGTTAGCAGTGGGGCCTCATTTCGGGAACCTGCGAAGTGAGGAGAGGTTGCCTACGTTGACTGGATCGGTGTCGGTAACTATCGGCGCCTGGAGAAGCGCGCAGGGCGCGGGGGCCCGACGGCCCTCGAGCGTGTCAGCGACAGGAGAGGCGAGAGTCCTGGGGGAGCGACGTAGTGCTGGTTGGCCGGAAGCTGAGAGTATAGCCGCCTTGTATGGACTATGTGTACCTGCATGAGATATGGGTGCCCGGACGGTGACGTGGGAGTACCTGGGAGGTCACGCTGCGCATTTCACATTAGGCGCACTCCTTGAGATGGGACAGTGCCTTTTGAAGGGTTTCGAGAACCACTTGGTGCTCTGGGAATAGGTACGCTCTGCTGAGTTGTTGACTGGTGCCATAGGATCCCCAGCGTTCACCACTTAGTAGCTTTTTCCTTATCCTCATTCTTGATAGACATTGGAGTGGGGGACGCCCCCTTGCCCGAGGGAGGAGACCGTCCCACAGCGGGATTGCAACCCTCAGACGGTAGGAGCGCGACGAACAATAGCTATGGGAAGCCCAGAGCACGGCAGACGGGTCCCCCACTTGAAAGGGATGTAAGTAGCGAGACGCAAGATTCAAAGGAAATGGAGGCCGATCGACCAGATTCCCTTGCGCAACGACAATTTGATACCCTCCTTGCGGCCATTAAAGACACGAAGGATACCTTACACCAAGACATTGCAACGGTCTCGGTGGGGCTGGGTCTCCTGAGAGCTGAACACACGAAACTCTCGGACCGGGTGAAACAGGTGGAGGGATCATTGGAGACTATGGCTCCGACACAGGGGGGGCTCCAAGGGCAGGTGGAGAACCTATCACAGAGATTTCTGCTACTGGAAAAGAGAGCAGAGGATGCGGAAGGGAGGAACCGTAGAAGTAATATCCGAGTGGTGGGTCTGCCGGAAGGAGAAGAAGGAACAGATATGGTGGCTTACTTAGAGGATTGGCTCCGGAAGGTGGTGGCGCCGCAGGGCCTCTCCACATTTTATACCCTGGAGCGAGCCACACAGGGTGCCGGGGCGTCCACCTGCGCCGGGTCGGCCTCCACGGACGGTGGTGGCTAAGTTGCTGCACTTTAGAGACAGGGACCTCTTGTTGAGGCGGGCACGAGAGGTGGGCCCCTTCGCCGTAGGTAACAGTAGAGTGACACTTTTCCCTGATTACACCTTGGAGGTCCAAAAAAGGAGAGCCTCGTTCTTGGAAGTGAAGAAGGCCCTCAGAGACGAAAGTATTCCGTACGCCTTGATGTTCCCTGCCCGTCTAAAAATAATGCTGGACGGGAGGACTCACTTCTGTGAGGACCCGCAGACAGCCTGGGACTGGTTGGAGAAGTATCGGGCAGGTGGGTCTCCCCACTCGACCTTGCGACGCCAGACAGAGGGTCAGACGCGTGCAGGGAAACGCTTACAACAACGGAATCGCAAGACACCTGTTCAGAAACCCAGTCCGACACGCCTGGCCGTGGAGCGCGCTGAAGTATTAGAGACGGTGGCTGCAGTGATGCGGTCCAGAGACTCTCCCTCTGAAACAGACTCCGAGGCTAAGTATGGGGAGGAGGACATCGACTCGGAGAGCTTCCGGGCTACCAGTGAGGCCCCGCCGTCGGTGACACCGCAGACTGTGAATGATTTGTAGGGGGCTACTGTAGGCATGGGTCTAAAGTTCTAATTGCTTGTATGGGGTGGTGAGGGTTGGCCTTGCTGAACAGGGGAAGGCAGTGGGCCACCGAGGGGGGTATAGCCGGCCGGAAGGGCTGTCCTACGGGGGTGCGACTTTCTGGGGGTGCGACTGGGACTGGAAGGGGGGGTCAAGGGTTAACCATGAGAAGAGTCGGCGGTGGGCGGGCTATTTTTGAGGACGTCACTGATCTTGCCACGCACCCATAGCAGGTCGGAGGGTAGTTGCCTTTAGGCCTTTGCATAATTTGCTTTTGTTGTGTGGTGAGTAGCATCGCCATGGGTATTGTTGACCGGTTTGGGTGGTTGGCCGTTGTCGTTCTGCTCTTGGGATGGGGAGTTTTAGTTAAGGGGGTTATTTGTTTCCGCCAGGGGCACAGAAACGGTCTCAAGTGTGGGGCGGGGGGGGGGGGAACCCGACATTGCAGAAGGATGATGAAAAACGGTAAGCCCGAGCAGCTCCAATTGGTAACTTGGAACGTGCGAGGGATGAGATCTCCGCTGAAACGATATCAGGTGTTGTCTTATGTCCGGCGTAGAGGGGCGCAGGTGGTCATGTTGCAGGAAACGCATCTGGCGGGGGGGAGATGGCCTGGCTGGGTAGGCGTTGGCGGGGACAACTGTATGCTACGACGTATTCTGCTTTCTCCAGGGGGGTCCTTATTTGGATTAAACCGGGGGTTCCCTTTAGGCTCCTCCAGCAACGGATCGATAAGGAAGGGAGATATGTGATACTTGCAGGCACCTTGAGAGGTAGAAAGGTGACTTTGGTAAATGTTTATGGCCCGAATAGAGATCAGATTTCCTTTCTGTCGGAACTCTCGGGGGTCCTGGCTTCCTTCCCCCATACAGACCGGATAATAGGGGGGGATTTTAACTGTATAGCTGATGTGCAATGGGATAGATCGACACCCCCGCTACATGGGATTTCGGTTGAAACAATAGCTAGAGGGTTAAGAGCGTGGGCCCAGGGATGGGATTTAAGGGATACTTGGAGGCTACATCACCCCGAGACGCGGGGCTACTCCTATTACTCGCATTTATATGATCTGCATACCCGACTAGACATGTTCTGGTGCTCTTCATCCCTGTCCCCCTTACTCTCTGACACAGATTATCTGGGTCGATCACTATCGGACCATAGTCCATTGATTATGCGGTTTACTCCACTTCGGGTGCGGACCCTGATTCCCAGCTGGCGCCTTAACACTATGCTGCTGGAAGATGAAGGATTCCAACACACTCTCGCGGAACAGTTGACAGACTACTTCACCGTTAATGGAGGCACAGCTGGTTCTCGGCTGGTGGAATGGGAGGCGTGCAAGGTGGTGGTGTGGGGGTTCTGCTTGGGGAAGACAGTTGGCACACGACGCTTGGTAACGCAGGAATTGGAGGAGATAGAAGCCCGGATTCTCAGGGCAGATAAGGAGGCGGCGGAGGGGAGACAACCGGGGGATCGGCTTGTGGAGCTAAGGAGCCTGTATCACTGCGCCTGGGATCGATTGAGGGCCATGGACTGGCAAACGCATCAAGCTGCCCAACATGCGGAAGGAGGTAGGGCGAGCAAGCTGCTTGCGTGGTTGATTAGGCCGGAGAACAGGGGGACTCCCATAACCAGTGTTAGGGACCATACCGGCCAGATACTGACCTCTCCAGGGGCTATCAATGGAGCCTTTCGGATGTACTATGAGGCCTTATATGATGACCCGGATCCATGTGACGCTGCCGCAATGCGGCGATACCTGGAGACTCACGGTTTGGTGCAGCTGGACCGTACATATCAGACTCAACTGGCTGCTTCACTGGGGGTAGGGGCTATCAAAGAAGCGATACGAGGGATGGCGAAGGGGAAAACGCCCGGGCCGGATGGCTTGCCCGCGGAGTTCTATGCCACCTATATTGATATACTGGCTCCTCAATTGGCTTTGGAGGCAGGACTGTTACCTCCCTCGATTAGAGAGGCCGTGGTGATTCCCCTCCCGAAAACAAATTCGGATCAGGCCCCATTGTCTGATTTCCGCCCACTTTCCATGTTGAATATGGATTTTAAGATCCTGAGTAAGGCCTTAGCATTGCGACTTCTCCCCCATATGAGGCAATTGGTCCACACGGACCAGTGCGGCTTCATCCCGGCTCGTTCGACGTCTAGTAACTTTCGACGCCTTTATCATGGGCTGTTCCACCCCTCCCTTGTCGATTTCCCAGATGCAGTTGTGATAGCCATCGACCTGGAGAAGGCTTTTGACTCCCTCCGGTGGGACTTCCTATTTGCTGTTATGATGGAGATGCAGCTGGGAGAAGGCTGGTTGCAATGGATTAAGCTCCTTTATACGAACCCGAGCGCACGAGTGCGGACGGGATGCACCATCTCGTCCCCATATCCCATTTTTAGGGGGACGAGGCAGGGATGCCCGTTATCCCCGTTGATCTTCGCGCTTGCCATGGAACCTCTGGCAGCGTGAGTGCGGGGAGAGGCGGGTAGGCTGGGGATACCACTGGAGGGAGCGAATCATATAATTTCCCTGTACGCGGACGATGTCCTGATTTATTTGAGAGACGGCCCTGCTGGAGTCCGGGTGATCATGGATTTGTTTGGGGAATTCTCAGCCTTTTCAGGCCTACGAGTGAATGCAAGAAAGACCTTTGTCTTCCCGCTTAGGCCTGGCATGCCTAGACCTCTAGCGGTGCCGGACACATTGGTTTGGGCTCCGGTCTCCATTAAATACCTTGGGATTCAGATATATCATACGCAGAGGGATATGTTCGACGGGAACCTGGGGGCTTCTTTGAGAGGCCTTCGGTCCCAGGTCACCTTTTGGCGCTCACTGAAGTTGCCCCTTATGGCCCGCCTGGCACTTTCTAAGATGGTGATGCTACCCCGGTTGTTATATCACTTTGTAAACCTTCCAGTGCTGATCCCCAGGGCCTGGTTCCGTACGCTAGATGAAATCCTGCGTTCTCTGATATGGGATGGTGGGCGGAACCGGGTATCGTTGAAAACGCTGAAGCTGCCGCTGGCATCTGGAGGACTCGGAGCCCCGGATTTTGAGGGGTACTATCTGGCGGCACAGCTGCAGTGGCTGTCCCGCTGGTTGAGCGGTAGGGATGGTGACACTTTATCGCTACCCGTGGGGACGGTTCCGGCCCGATTATATCCTCGACTGTTGGATAGGCGGCAAAAGATACTACCGATGGGGATACTACTCTCCGGGGCGGTGAAATGCTGGGACCGATGTGTGGCACGTTCCAGAGCCCAGACCCGGTATGCTCCAGGTGTCCCCCTTATAGGTATCCCGCAGGCAGGAGGAGGGCCACCGTTCACCCATCGACAACTGACCGGGTGGTATGAGGCAGGGATACACACCACGGGGGATTGTTATAGAGATGGTGAGTGGCTCCCACTACAGGAATTCCTGGAATACCATGACCTCCCGGCGGGACAGTTCCTGAATTACCATAGGCTCCGACAGGCCATGGTTGAGTTATGGGGACCCCACACCGCAGAACCGGATCCACATTCGGCACTGGAAGCGGTGGCAACTTTGGGCTCGGCGGGACACCTGATCAGATGGCTGTATTTGGCAATCCGGGATTTGACACCAGACGACTTGGGAGACCTTAGGGAGAGATGGGAGGCTTCTATAGGCAGGCCCTTTATGGATCGAGAGTGGCAGAAAGTTTAACGAAGCCCTAAGAAGGTGTCTAGAAACACAGCATTTAAGGTGTTACAGTTTAATGTGCTCCACAGGACATACCTGACCCCACATAAGCTGAATACCATCTATCAGCGGACGGATATCTCCTGCGCTAGATGTGCAGTACTAGACGCAGATTTTGACCATATGATGTGGTCTTGCCCCCAGCTTGTTGGGTATTGGGGTGAGGTCCTGGCACAGGTAAATAAAGTGCTGGATGGAACTCTGGCTTGTACCCCAGAGGTCTGCTTATTGGGTCTTTATCCTAGGCCAAAGTCTCAGAAGCTAGGGCACCGGTTTGTAGATTTAGCGCTTTTACTGGCGAAGAGGCAGATAGCACGTCAGTGGAAGGCTAAAGCTCCCCCGTCTATAATGCCTTGGGGAGCTGAGTTTGCACGGTGGGCGAGGGCGGAGGAGAAAGCACTTATCTCAGAAGACAGAATCACCAAGAGGCGCAAACCGCTTGCGGAGCGCTGGGAGCCATTGTCCAGGCATGGGAGTCTAGGGAGGAGCCGGAGAGGAGTGATACAGCGGAGCTAGGGACACTGGAGGAGCGGGAGGGGGTCGGGTGAAGTAGCGGAGGCAGAATGTTGGTTAGGCGGACCCCGGGCTTGAGACGGGGTGCGATGGGGATTTCCCTGCCTCTCTCTCTCGGGCTGGGTTACTTCCCCCTCCCCGCTCTGATTTGGATTTTTCTTTTTTTCCCTGTCTTTGTTTTTGTCTTGTTTTATGCCCCTCCCTGCACTACCCCGCCCTTGGTGACGGGGATTCACATTGAGAGTAATGCATGTCTCTAGAGGACTATAGGATAGGGGTAGGCCCCTGGCGGGATTTAGGTTTAGTTTTAGTTTTTGTTTCACGGTTTGGTTACCCTATAAAGGGAATGAGTTACACAAGGAACGATTTGAACATATACGGAGGGTTTGGCCTTATTGAACTTGTCGTGTGGAGAAGAGAGTTAAGGAAGCACTTGGACCTTGTCGACTCCCCTGGAAAGTATGAATGGCGGGATTTCTGACGCGGTTCCCTACACAAAATATATGAGGCAAAGGAATACTGGGGTTTAAGGTAATGGGGATTTTCTGTGTTTCCTTCTCCTTCCTCACCCCGGATACGCTGCAGAAAGTACTGTATTATGAAAATCCTCTCTTTTTGGTGTTGTTTGATAATATGTGTAAATGCCAAAAAAAGGAGTTTAAAAAAAAAAATCGATGCAAGGTCCAATTCTTGTTGCAATTAACTGATTCACATGATGATTTTGTTACTATCTGAGCATGCGGCTAACACTTTGTAATCTGTCTGTTATTTCATATCTATGGTAATTGTAATGGATTTTAATCAGTTTTTAGTTTGATAAACTTTTAAATATGAATTCTTATTTTTAAATGTTGAATGATACTTTTTGTGCTTTTATGATTTAATACTTGAATGAAATAAAGCAGATATTGATTGATTGACAAAGTGATGCAGCTGCCTAGATGCGTCACTTAGTAAATAGGGCGCAGTGTGGCGCATTGATTACGCTGTTGCCGCATCACCAAAGAGTGATGCAAAGACAGTGCAAGCTCTTCATAAATAAGGGTCTGAGCATCCTGATGGAGGCAAGATGCTTCATTGTCATATGCTTATCCTTGGCTTACCACCAAGTTCCATCAACCGCTAAGTCAAGACCACGGACCTCTTTTATCTGGGGTATGGACTATTACACTATTTCTCACGATTGAGTGAAGCCCAAATTGAATCTTGTGAAAGCAGGGAGAAAGTTCCTTGTCCCACCAACAACAATTAGCCCAATTCCTTCTTAGGGCTACCAGAATGCTACTCAAAGTTTCACAAAAACTTTGCTAATAGAGTAAATGTTTCACAATTTAGCATATAAAACGTATGCATTATGTGTGGGATTAACAGTATCAGGAAACATTTGCATGTTTACAGAATGCTGTCTCTTATGCACTGTCATTAGAAGGTAATGCTGTCGGCAGGGTTCTCCTCCTGAAAATGTTTTAAAGGAAGGATTGGGTTGGTGGTGCGTTTTCAAGCGCATATTTGGGAAGGCAGGAAGGTTGAGAGAGGATGAACAGAGGAAGGCGGACTGCAAGGAGGGTGCGGGGAAACTGCAAGCCCCAAGATGAGGAGGAGAACGAAGTAAAGTATTTCTTGTGAAGTTTTAGACGTGTACTTTGTGTACCTGTATGCCCAAGCTGTGTCTCATTAGCAGTAACAGGTGCCTGGTCTGTGTCATCCAGCTCCCCTCCGAGGACACATGGAGCTCAAGTGTTACACAGTCATTTCCCTTTTGTTTCCTTTTGGAGACTCACGGCACAGTTCCTAGCAGGTGCCCAAAATGCTTATGACAAAATTGGCAGCACATGAAAGCAATTTAAAACACGCTTCCAGCCCATTTAGAGGTGGCATACTTTTTCTGTCACACATGTTCAGATGCTCCCGTACTTGCAGAGCGAATGCTGACATGGCGACTTCACGGATCTAAAGTAGTAATTTTGCAGCACTAACCACAGCCTTCCCTGTTAAGTGTTACCCAGACCCCTCCCTTCCCGTCCCCCACACCCTAGCGTTTTCCACTGCGCACTTCTAAAAAGCTTCTACGCCACACTTCTGCCAATCAATGCGTCCTTTCTGCAGCCGAAGCTCAGCTCAGCGCGCGCACAAATCTATAAATTAAACCACCCAAGCCACATTCGGGAATATCTTCTGAAAGTGTACACACGCGCTACTCTAAGACTTCTGCACTGCAGTCACCACCACAGTTGATCTTTCACATTCGCACCTCTTCTCTGCTTGTGCTTTCTAGCTGCCGATTAATCATTTTTCAAGACAACCTGCATCGTGAATGTTCATGAGCACCACTGTTTATTTTGCAGTATCCACTTACCAAGTGGTGACATCTCAGAGTGCTCAAGAAACATTCGGGCCTGTGGCGTGTGAGAGGCTGGAGCCTGGAGGGCGAGAATATTCTGCAGTGCTGTGCGGTGACTGCGTCCGGTGTCCATACCGAGCAATGCACAGCCAGCAGCACATGGAGTGCAGCACACCTGCTGCGTGCCATCAGTCCTGGTGCTGGAGTCTGAGCTGAGCGGCGGCCGGCGGGCTCTTCTGCAGCCCACTCCCTCAGCTCCCATTGTCCAACCAGGAGGCCTGGGACTAGCGCGAAGGCAAGGGGAGTGCTCCGGTTTTTGCCACCCACTGCCCTGTCCCTTGCCATTGATTTCAGTGGCGCGCTGCTGAAGACGCCTGGGGCGCAGCATAGGCGTCCCATTTGAAATCAGGCATTTTCCACTTTCTTTGGCCACTCCCTTCAGGATGACATCACTCTTTCTGCATGTGCTTCCAGGGCGAGCAATATTCCTCGCCCTGGCCAGCACATACGCAGGAGGTCTCTGACCTGCTGTGACCTCGTCCTTTGAAGAAAACAAAACAGAATGTAATTTGGGATCGACACACGTGGCAGTGCAGTGAGCACTTCATTTAAGGCTGCTGCATTGCTTGTGGTGTCTCTCTTGTCTTCCTCCCCGATCCTCGTCCCGAGCCTAGTGGGGCAATGCCCCATTCACCCCTATGCACCAGCCGCCACTGGTAAAATGCTTTAATCGACTTCCCACTGGAAAGGTTGTTACTTCGGCATAGTCAGGACTGCTGCTTCTTGTTTGGCAACATGGTTCTGGATTTACGGTCCGTTTAATTCTTGTGGTTCTTGTTCCTCTGTCTCCTGCAAAAATACAGAATACTGGTGCTGACGTTTAGTGAAAAGTTGATTTCCATGATGACTGAGAACTTTTAGAAGGCATTGAAGGGTACCTGAATGATAAAGAATTATTTTCTCCTTAAAGAGGCAATGAAGTTTATCCTCAGCTGTGCCCTAAACAAGACTACACCCTCAAAAGAAATAAGCAAGGTAGCAGCCTTTTGGGAAACATTGTTCACCATTCTCTAAGGAACAATTTCCCCCTGACTGCCACATTAGCACCTTCTTCCAAAGCAGATGCATAAATCACATCAAAAACAATATCCGAAATAAATTTGGCCTGTTCTCGATTGCTTCCTGCAGTTGCGAACACTCTAACTAATGTTAGACTGCGTGAAGAGCTCCTTAACAGCCTAAATCAGGGACTGACAAGCACAATCACCATTGATGCCTGCCCTGATGCATAAATGTGCACCAGCATCATTCTTTTTTAAAGCAGAGTGTTAGAACTGGGGGTCGCTAGTTGGCAGAGGTAGGTACCTTTGACCAAATAGGGACCCTTGCTTCTAAGTCAGGGAAAGGGGATTACACTACTGGATAATCCCTGCTCACCCCCTTGGTAGCTTGGCACGAGCAGACAGGCTTATCTCAGAGGCAGTGTGTTAAGCATTTGTGAACACATACAGTAATAGAGTGAAAACACTACAAATGGACACTACACAGGTTGTATAAAAATAAGTATTCTTTAAATAGACTTAACACAAGACCACAAAAGACAAAAATCCACAATACTATACTCAAAATAGACTTAAAGATGGTAGAAGTCCCTTAGTTCAAGTTGTTGATAAATGCGACACAGTTCTCACAAACGTACCTGGATGCGTAACGCAAAACAAACAAAAGGTTCGCAGGGATGGAGATGCGTTGGTTCCTTACTTCGGGGAAACGATGTGTCGCGCCTCAATGCTTACGCAGCGTAGGGGATGCATCTTGGTCCTTACCGGAGAGGAGGTGATGCGTTGATTCTCGTACTGCATTCCGGTTACGATGCAACAAGATGGCGCGTCGATGCGATGTGACAATCCAGTGCGATGCGATGGCGCCCTTGATGCGACGACGTGAAGACGAGGCGTGCACGCCCGGCGGCTGTGCGGCGAACCCTGTATCTTTGGAGCCGCGACAGGCCCTGTGACACGTTTCTCCGGTGATATGACGGCAACCTCCGAGGTGGCGACACACTTCTCCGGCGATGCGACGGCAACAGCTGCAACTGCGACATACTTCTTCTTCGTTCAGTCGCGCTTCCAGCTCCCAGCGACACGCAGGCTTCTGCAGACAGAATTCCCAGCAAGGAAATTCAGAGGGGAGCTGGTGGTGAAGTCTTTTGTCCCTGAGACTTCAGCAGGAGGCAAGCACAAGTTCAAGCCCTTGGAGTAATATTCTGCAAGATGATGAAAATTCTTTGAAAGTTCCTTCTCCTCTTCTTGGCACTGAAGACACCACTGTAGGCCAACACAGCATACTTGCAGGGGGGCAGTGCAATTCCTACAGCTTCCTTGGTTCTTCTCCTTGGCAGAGGTTTGTCTTGTTGTTCCAGAAGTGATCTAAAGTCTTGGGGTCTGGGTCCCCATATTTATACTACTAAATCCTTTTTTTCCCTCTGAAGGCAGAAGGGCCTGTACCTAGTCCAAATCAGTTCTGTGCAGTCCTGGAGCAAGCTCTTTGTTTACAGGACTCCTTCTTTCTTTTGGCAGGGTGGGCCAGGGACATCAGACGCACCACAGGAGGTGGAGCCAGCATTGTGGAAGGCAGGCACAGCCCTATTCAGACCCAGGTGCTACTCCTCCCACCACTCTACATGCAGATAGGTCTATTCAGCCCAGTGCTGACTCACCCTGTCTCCTGGAATCCCCCAGCCCCTGTCACTCACAAAACCAGACACACAATACACAAGCTTGCAGAGGCAGGCTGGAGGGTTAGCTAAGAAAATACTTACTTTCTAAAAGTGGTATTTTCAAACACAGAATGTTAAAAGTAATTTCACTAAAAGATGTATTTTATCATTCTGAGTTCAGGCATACTAAACTCGAATTTCTACCATGTTCCCTGGGCCAGTTAGGATCATAAGCTGTTATAATCAAACTGCCCATTCTGGCCTATGGGGACTGGTAGCCTTGCAATAGTGAACAACGTAAATGGCTGTAATTCACTATTAGGACATGCCACACACACCAGGGCATGTCCTACCTTTTACCTACAATGCACCCTGCCCTTGGGCCTACCTTAGGGGTGTCTGATATGAAGAAAAGGGAAGGTTTGGGGACTGGCAAGTGGGGGCACTTACCAAGTCGACATGGCAGTACTAGACTGCACACAGGCTCTGCAATGGCAGGCCTGAGACACACTTTACAGGCCGCTTCTGTGGGTGGCACAACCAGTGCTGCAAGCCCACCAGCAGCATTTGATTTACAGGCCCTAGGCACACATTGTGCACTATACTAAGGTCTGACAAGTAAATCAAATAAGCCAATCATAGAGTCACTAATCAATACATGAATTTAACATGGGGAGCACTTGCACTGTGGCACTGAATAGCAGTGGCACAGTGCCCAAAAGCATCTAAACCAGCAAAACATATCAAAAACAGAGGAGGCAATCCGTAAAAAAAATGGAAGGGAGACTCACGCCAATGGTACCAGGTCTAACCAGAGTCAATATTTTTACCAGTTTGGTCCTTCAAAATCATGACCTCAGTGATAGAAGTACGCCCAACAAGACTGTCAAACATAGAGTTCACAACCACTGTCTCAGCTATCTTCATTTACGCATCCTCCAATGCATAAAGTTTGGACACAAACTTAGAGACAGCTATTTTATCCCGGTATTTTCCTGTGGCGCAGCAAGGGGGGACACAAGTTTTGGAGACAGCGGCCACCCCACCCCCCTTGCTACGCCACTGCTGCATATTACAAAACCATGTTTGTAAAAACTACTATATAATACCTCTCTGACGACAACCACAGGAATCATCGCCAGTACCCCCACCCGCTCTTTAGCGCGGCCGCCCGGGAAAGGCAGGGACCGCCATGGGCGGCATAGTGCCTAGCTACGCCACTGGTATTTTCACTTACGGATGAGGACATCAAAAACACGCTGGTGGATAGGCAAGACCAAAGGCGGAGTTTTTAACTGCCTGAGAACTGTATCTGCAGATGTTAATGACACCTCCTCCACAGGGAATTCTATATTACTACAGACTCTGGCCAGGATATCGGGTAACGTCTCCTCAACATATTTTCTCTTTATCTCTAGAGGAGGTTTGAGGATCCTTAGGTTTAGAAGCGGACAACCAGATATAGCCTCCAAAACAATATGACGGATTTCGTCTTCCAAATCTTCCTCCTTGCCACTGAAATGTTTTTAGGCAGAAGAGAACATTAGCCTGAAGAGGAATCATCCTAATGTTGTGCCTCTCAGCTGACTACTTCCCCATTAGAACAGCAAAGAGAAAAACAGCCAACAGTAATCAGCAAGTAGCAAACCGCAAACATACTGTCAAGTAACAAAGGTGAAAGTCTGAAAAACTGGTTTAAATACACTTGTCACTTACCCAATGCCGAGCATCTGCAAGCCAACCTTAGTTGGTAAATTCACACAAACATGCATGTGCTTAGAAACTCTCCAACACTCATGTGCAAGAAGCTGAAAAAATGGAAGCTGCGTTTAGCTAAGATAGCAAGAATTAATATGGAGGTTAAAATACTCCCCAATAGTCCATTCCCAATGTCGCGTAGCCAGCTACCAACTGCACAAAACCCTTTCCCAAATGCTTCAAAGGAACCTCTTGCTTTCAACTCCTTCAAGTCTTTAAAGATATCAGAAATATTGGTAATAAACTTGTTAATCTCATTACTCTTGTTAGGCAAATATGTGCAGCACTGTTGGACGTGTAACATCTGACAGATTCTGCCCTCTTTTGCGAATAAGATTTCTAAAGCAAGCCTGTATTGAAGAACCATGGCCATTATTGCCACAAGTTATGTATTAATAGTGGATAACGCACCTGCAGTAGTGGTTTCAAAATGGTCAAACAATGTAGATAACTTTCTAATTTTCCAGTCATTCAAAACTACTCTTACAGAAGGAATCATAGTGCCACTTATTTCATTAACTATTTGCGAGGCACTAGCTTGTGTCTTCCATGAAGCACTGTTGGCACCGGCACTTTCTGGTTGGCTGAAGGGATGCCCCTAGCCAGGCAGAACCTATGGTTCCCGTCAAGGGTGGGTGATTACCCTCGCTGTATAACCTGTACTTACTCTTGGGTTGCTTAGCACTGAGCAGTCAGGCTTTCTCCATAGGCAATGTGTAAAGCAAAGGTACAGCAGTCACATGCTATAAATACATTGAGTGCCACAAAGAGACTTCACACAGGATGTATGTAAATAACATTTATCTCCAGCACACATATTCAATCATTATAACAAGTACAGCCTATACTTTTGAGCATAAAACCCTTTTGGAAATATTACTAGCAGTAGTAGAACTACTCGGATTGTTATGATATCAATAGTACGCACAACGTGGACAGTTCCTAATCTCCCCCCCCCCACAATAGAGAGAACACCCTTATGCAATGCGACACACTGTCCCCCCCAGGCCCATTTTAGCAATCCTGATAATATAGTCCCTCACAGTTATAGGGTACGCCCCAGATCACAAAGATATCAAAGATATGTGCATACATGAAACGCGAACACTTTTTAGAAGCACCGTGGGCTGGATCCACGTGGATAAAACCAATGTCAAATGTATTGTGCTTCTGGCAATGAATTAATGTATTAAGCGGCACCGCCAGCCAGTGTTGTGAATCACGGACAGTCCGCAGACTATTACTCCCACTCGCTCCGCACCACTACTCAGTGTGACAGGTATCAGCCCAGGTCCTATAGAACGCTCTTGCACACATACGCACTCAGCACCCTAATGATGAGCTACTGGTACCCAGTAGGTCAATGGATAACACCTTGCAGACTTCATGGCCCCAGCCTCCCTCCATCCTCTAGTTTACCCCGATGGTCCTATACCCCCAGATGGAAAATAACCAGCCCGCCTCCCCGGATACTAGGCTGCATGCAGCCAAATTAACACTTAGTCTGGGTCATCGGGAGGCTGGTGGGGATATGTAGCAGTTTTAATTAGGAGGTAGACGTAAACAAGGGGAACTTAGCAACCACTCAAGAAGTTCACCCACAGGTCTCAAAACACAATGGAGTCACACAGTTTCTTAACCTGCTACCGAAATGTCTCAAAAGTGTTCGTTCAACCCAGTCAATCTCTCTCTTGCTACTACCTGGCACCAAGATGTCTTCCGGAGGGGCCAGGTTTGGGAACAGCAGTTGGTCCACCATGATGAGGGTCAAAAGAGAACAACTGATGAATGGGGAGTAACACAGGGGAGCCTCTCCATAAGAGGAGGCACCCCATCTGGTACACGTTGATCAGAGTCGTACCGTGGCAATCTGGGTACAGCTTCTGGTGCATGTTGGTATGGGTCGTACCAGACACTTCAGGTCTCAAACGCGGAGTTGCAGATTCTATACCTCCCTGGAAATTAGGCACGATGAACGGTGTATGTTGAGATGGGTTCCACCAGGAAGTTCCAGTCACACACAATAAAGAGTTGCAAAATCTGTACCTCCCTGGAAAGGAGTCACAACTTCTGGTGCAAAATGATACAGGTTACACCAGACCAGTCCGGTCACACACACAAGTGCAAGCTCAGCAGAGCCACATGAGGTAGAATGAGGCACTACTACAGGTAAACCCCCACCTCCGAGGGTCGCAACCTGTGAATCTGACACCGCATGCAATGAGCATGCAGCTGGCGTGTCACACGAGAGAGATGCAGCATGATCGGCAAAAAGGGCAATGCAGGGTCCCGCAACCAGTGAATCCGTTCACCACCAACTAGACGCTTATGAATGTCAGAGTCCCTGCAGTACAGGAACCACACGCCTTAGATGCGGGCAAGATTTCTTGGGCTCCGCACAAGACAATCCGGTCTCCAGACACATGTCTTAGTTCCACGCTCACACCTCGCTACCCAATGGGATTCAGTAGCCAGTATGGGCGCTTGAGAGGGCACTGCTCTCCAGATGTCATAGTTAGATAGTGTAGGTCCCTCAAGAGAGACCTTTGATGTTCCTAAGATTTCCAGGAGAACAGCTGATGGTCCCTTGGAGCGCACACTTCAGGTCGCCACAACTTCAACAGGTCTTTGGACCATGGCAGCCACTTTTCAGAAAGGGCATGCAATCACGGGCACCACAGGTGCGAGTGCGCACACACAGCGGCCTGCAATGGTAGGCTGCTCATGAGTTTAATCACGATAGATGTCCGTGTGCACACACCGATCTGTGGAGGCAGACAGGCCCAAGTTTCAGAACATCGAGTCAGCACCACTTCCCAAGATGGGTAGGAACGGTGCACACACTTCCACACTGTATTTACAGTGGGAAAGTGCCCAGAGCCTGGAGGCCACAAAAAAGAATCAGCAAAACCCAGGTGGAAAAAGTATAACGTTTAGGGCAAGGCTACATGACGAGCATCAGGGCCTACAAGCACTAATCCCTTGTCACGTATTTTATCTACATGATAAACTTTAGAAAACACCAAAGCTAAGTAACAGCTGCCTATCCAATTTGCAGGAAATTGAAAATAAGCATTCTTCTTCCACACCTAATAAACTCCAGGAATAATAGACTTCTTTCCACCAAACAATTGCTATCTCAAAACGTTGAATCTATGCGGAAAGTCACTCCAACACATCATCAGAGGGTCTCTAATCCTTTCCTTTCTCCTCATAATAGAAATCCCTGCTTATTCCAATCTAAACTCAACTTGGTGTATCCCTGAAATCTTCTCTTTGTCTTCTTTGTTTTCCCACTCACCTTTAGTTCCTTCCTTTCTTGACCTTTACCAAAATGTCTTCCCTTTTGTCCTCCAATTCTTCAATAAAATCTTTCACAGATTTAGTCAACTTACATGCCATATTTTCTTTATGAGAACAGGAAACATCAGTCTTTGTCAGAAGCCTAAATAAATACCATACCGTATCCTTATATCTCGCATTATAATGAGGATCCAAATGTTTGTACAAGGGCATCTGTTCAAAGATTAAATCAAAATTTGAAAAATAGTATTCAAATCGACCCTAATGATTCAGAAGACTAAGAATTATACTACAAGACAAGGAGTAGCTAAGAGGTAAGTCAGTCCCTCTGCAGCAGAAGCATGCAAATATGTGCATATGTAGCAAATATGCGCACGCATGACACGAGAATATTCATGCAACAGATTTAAAAACAAATATTGTTTGAGGAGTTCCCTTAGGAACCATCTCTATGTAAATTCTTCATATCAAATTTATGCTACAGTTCTGGGTGAGCAAAATTAGATTTAACTATAATGGAAGCATGCCCAACAGTAGAATTCAAGCCCACTAATAGGCCAATCATGAAAATAACTAAGATAGTTGCCACTGCAGTTAATATCACTCTATATTTGCTTGGTGAATTAGACACCATTGTTTCTTTGGAGTCAGACTTCAAAAAACACAATAATTAACAGCAAAAGAAGATTCTAATTGTCGTCTTCTACTTGTGCAAACCAGCCAAAAAGTTGATTAGTTCAGAGAAGAATACATAAATGTTCAATTATCTTCAGCAATTATCTCTAGCTCTAAATCAGCTTCTTCTAAAGTGACAACCCAACTCTTATACTGGAGCCTGGGCACTAACAAGTTTCTTACCTTTCAACAAAGTTTCAGTACATTGTGATAGATTGTTTAGATTAAGTCAGTCAAAAATCAAAGATTAATCAATCTTCACTGCGGAACCCCTCTTCATGGAGGTTTTTCAAACACATCCTACTGATCCTCCGTTTCATGCGTTCTTGAGGCAGACTCACTTCCAGCAAAGTAGGTCTGTTAGATCCAGCGGTTTCTGGTGGTTTGGGGCGCTTCGAAGCCAGACAGAATCCATTGTCCTAGATAGGATGAGTACGATACACTCGTCCAACAACCTGTGCTCACCCTTGATATCTTGGCACAGCGCAGTCAAGCTTATCCTCAAGGTCATAGTGTAAAGTATTGGCACAACACCACACTTGCAACACACTGAGTACACTACAAAAAGACTCCACACCGTATGTATAAAATACTGGTCTTTGACTTACACACACATTGAAATCAAAATGAGATACACATTTAATATAAGCTTTACAGTTATATGCAATTGTTGAACTCTCCTATTAGCAGTGGAATGGCATGAAAATATATGTACTAGTCATAGATATCACTTGCCCAGTTATCTCCTCAGCCTATTAAGCAACATAAACCCATGTGCGTACTTACCCGGGGTGTTCATGATCCAAGCAATCCCTCCCACATCGAAGGTGACAGAAACATATATGCAGCCTGTTCAGAGGTATTCCACTTCCCCACTAACACATTAGCATAAAACATGACATTCCCAATATTGCATACCTGGTACAGTTGTAATGATCATGAAGACAAAGGTTTTGAGAACGCCTCTTGACCCAGCCACTCGCACACTGGTGAAACTTTCATTTGATTGTCGGGACCACCTAAAGTGGAAGGAAACAGTGACTTGGTTTCGTGCCTCCAGATTAGGACTTCAAGCACACAGCGGCACCTTGGAGAGTGCAGGATCACTATTCCCCTCACCGTCAAAAAACTGTGCCACCAGAAGCTGGTGCGCTTTCAAATTGGAGAAATGTTTCCTCTCAGGCGAAGGTGCGAGCTGTAGTTGTTCCAGCCAGCCTGCCATGAGTGCACACAAGGCAAAACAAGACCCCTCGGGCGCAGTCACAATATTGTCAACAACAAAGTACATTGTGGCGTGGATCCAGGGATAGGGAGCCGGCAACCGCAATGTCAGGCACTGTCGTCCTCCCGATCTGGAGGTCGGAGACAGTTTAGGCTTCCAGCTCGGGTCCCGCAGACTCGGCATATGTCTCCCAACACCCTTCGGACACCACACGCTATAGAGTGCGAGCTAGCATATGTTTTTGGTTGCAAACAAGGGTCCCTTGGACTAAACTAACTTCCCCAGCAGTCCTGAAACACTTCCCGTTCCGGCACCCAGGTTGGGCTCTGATCTCTACGAGCGCATTCCTCTGCATAGTGTGATTACTTTGTACATCAGTACGGTCCTTGTCCCAACTGACAATCACTTCCACCCATTTCCGCTGCACCCTGCGCAGTACTTACAATCACGTGGAAACAGGGAGATCCTTTCTGTCCCTGGGATCTCATGGACAGGAGGCCAGCCAACTGGCCCTTGTAGAGAGCTTAGGGACCCGGGCCACAACAGTTGGCAATTAGCTGCAGGCCAGCGACATCCAGGCAAAATAAACCAAGTGATAGTACCCTTCCTGGAGCACGACAAGCTCCATGCCACCACAAGTCTGTGGATAATCGAATTCCTGCCCCAGTGGTTCCTCTTGTCGATGTCCCAGCGTCGAATCAACGTAGTATGGTTCCAATCCCAAAAGCGTCTATAACTCCTGAGGGAAGAGCCCCAGTTGTTATACCTACAGTGGGCTTTGAAGATGAGATCAGTTCAAAAGAACACCTTTGAAATGCTCAGACCCTCTCTAATTTTTGTCCTGTCTGCCATCCTACCCTGGGAGGCTTGATCAATATCTTTAGTGGGGCCAAGACCCTGCCCCTTAGAATGTAGGTGCCAATTCCACCCCCTTGTATCCATCCAAGGACGGCCCCTGAGAGTCAGAGGTCTGCAGTTTCCCATGAGACCCTAGTTTATGGCATTCTTTCAGGAATAAACAGATATAGCTGTCCCCGGAGCACTCAGATGTGGATTGGAGACAGGCTGACAGGTATACAGAGCCATGAGCACAAAAATACCCACTTTCCCAAAGTAGCATTTCCACATTAGTAATATCGAAGCCACTCAAACCATCAGAGAGGATTAGCCATTACTAACCCTTCAGAAGCAAACACTATACTGCTGCTCTTCTGCACGTAGGAAATACTGCTCAATAGCCTTTCCATTGGTCCCCCGTGTTAATCAATGCAAGAAGCAGGCCCCACCGTAACAAACACACCATCCAGTGCCAGTCACTACCAGTACATGTAGTGCACATGCCCTGCCTCTTCCTGACACCGCACCCTGTGCCCAGGGAGTACTCCAATGTAGCAAGAGACATGCAGAACCTTGGCAAGTAACTTTTTAAATGCCAAGCCGAGTAACAGTACCCTGAACACACAGGCACAGCCAGGGCCCACGAAGGAGCATTTGCGTTACATGCCCTATATATATGTCTTACCCCTTGACAGGGGACTTATAGCTAACTGAAATCAGCCAATCATGTTTACACCAATCACCAGTATGTATACAACAAGCACATCGCTTTGGCACTGAATGGCAACGTCAAGAGCGCTCAGTCTCGTCTCCCCTCTCTGGTAATTCAGAGTGCACTGGAGTTTGACCCTGCAAATCAGTGGTCGTGGTCTCCACTTCTTCACCAGTTTGTTCCACTCTTCGCGCGTGAGAAGCATGTACTCAGTTTGCAAGGCTACCACACTTCATAGTAGTGTTTGTCACAGGGTTGACCTGAAAGGGGAAATGCCAGTGGACCTGCAGACAATTTTTCCTGCCATGTTTCTTCAGTAGGCCCCAACTCTCCTTGGCTTAAACAATGACTTTGTACTGGCCTTGGAAGGGGAGTCACCGGCTGTAATCTGATGCGAAATAGAATGCAACGCACCACATCAGCCAGTCCTTTGCAGTGGTTTTTTTTTCGGCCCTGAGTTTTATTGAGCGCGAACTTGACCCGAAGGTATCGAAGCGTTTTACATGAGCACCAGTTGCTTTACAAAAGGACACATTAATTTTTGTTAGGCACGGGGCGATTAAGTCCAGAACCGAAACTTGAACCCGGTTACCCAGATTTGAGATTGACCGCCCTAGTCATTAGGCCACATCCTCTCCCAGTTGAGAATCATATCACCTAATATTCACAAGCACAGCTGCAGGCATGGTGGGAAGTTTTATAGCTCTTCCCATGGGAATCTTGTGCAGGGACAGTCCTGTCCTCCAGTTGGAGGTGCTTCAGAGACTCATCAGCATCAAGGGAAGGCTGCCAGGGCATTTGACAGACATTGGAGCACAGACGTTGGTAAGCTGGGACTTCAGCGTCCTTTTAAACTGTTTGACAAAACCAGATGCCTCTGGCCTATAACTACAATGAGGTGTTGGGCCCACCTGCAGGGCTACACACAGCATAGACAATCTCATAATTAAAATAAGTTCCACGATGTGACTTCAAAGAAACTGGCAGGCCAAAACAAGGGACCAATTCCCTCAATAACAGCTTGGCCAAAGTTAGACTATTATTTCTCCTAGTCAGGTATTCTGCCACCCAACACGAAAAGACACGCACTACTGCTAAGATTTAGCAGAGCCCATACATACAGGCATTTCAACAAAATCAAGTTGCATGTGATTTAAAGGACTGATCTCCCTATATCACTCTTTGTCACCACACTCCTCCTGCCTGCATTTAACTGCTAGCAGGTGACACGTCAGTGACAGAGAGCCTCAACGGTGACACAGAAACAGGGTCAAACCAGTGGGACTTGAAAAAGTACACCATTGTGTCTCTCCCTATATGGAATGGGCTATGAAAATGTCTAGCCATAGCAGGCAACATGTGTCTGGCAAGACAGGTCTCCCATCTGTTAAAATCCAGATCTCATCCTGATTCTTCACACCCCCATCTCTGACCCAGCCCTTGTGTTACCTTTCTGGGTCTTCTTCCTGTAATCTCTTGAGTTTTGCCCACATATTAGCAACAATCAATAAGAGGCTTGTACAAACATCTTGTTCAGAAGCATTTGAATACTCCCTATTCATTGTGCAAGACCAAAGAGTGCAGTACCTGTCTATCTCATCTGCATAGTGGTTACCAGCAGTCACAAAAATCAAAATCATATCCACTCTTGTGAGTTGAAGATTTTATAACTATGTCAGCGGGCTACTGAACAGGTAGGTTTGGGACCTCTACAGTTCTTAGAGTAGAGCGGGTGGCACCTGTATCAATAAGAAACAATACAAGGTGGCCATTCACCTCTCTATCCACATTTGGGCCACTCTGGTCTACCTCAAAGACTGTGCCAAGAAAGCAATCTGCCTCCCCTCTCAGGCACAATCATTGTGATTGATCCGAACCTGAATCTCCGAAACTGTCAAAGACCAGGCAACTGTTGGAAACTGTCGGTGCTTGTGAAAGTGTTTTGTTAAAATCTGGGGGTTGTGTTTGCATTAAACTTTGGTTCATTTACATTCAGCTACATCAACCGGGTTTAGGCATATTAACATTTTGAGATCTTTGCATTTCCATACTTTGCAATAACATCACTTTTATGTTTGTCTTTTGACCATCAATTTGCATTCGATTTGGATTCCACCCACACTCCCGCTTCCTGGGTCCAACCTTGTTACAATAATAACACTGAGTAGTCTTTTTCAACATTACTCTGTCCATCCCTGAATTCAGGTCCACTGGCATTCCTCGTTCCTACCTTGTGAGACACTGTTTCCATTCCAAAGGCTTTAACTGCCAACAAATCAGAGTCTGATGATTGTGCAAGCTAATCTCCGGGTGCAAACCAAGAACAAACTGAGGCAAAATTTCTGAGATTTCCTCTTTCAGGATTTTCGATGCCACTATACTGACAAAAAGCCTGCATTAGCCTTTCATAGACTCTTGGATGGTTCTTGCTATTTTAAACCAATAAATCTCTTGCTGCGGAAACTTGGTTTTCAAAAAGTTAATAATCTGATTATGTTTATCCATAATAGTAGGAGAAGAGACATTTGTTTGGGCCACTCTCTGCGGTTCCTTTGTCAGCCAATGCACTGGCACCTTGCACTCTGCCTACAAACCACTAGGTACCACAACATCAAAGAAAGCATTTAAATCCTCCCAAAGCATCTTTGAAATTTTCAGAAACTGATCAACCTGAGTGCACCAAAGGTCAGGATTTTTCCTCCGTCTTGGAAATTGATTTGTAAATGTGAAAAGATCACCACAACTCCAAGTAACAAGCAAATACCCACCCCCATGCACCTCTCTCAAGGGGTAAGCTTGGATATCTGCATTGCTCTGGATACCCTCCCCATCTGCTCCTCCAGTATCATATTCGTTTTTCTTTCTCCTTCTTTCTGAGCCCACCGGTTTCTAATTATTTGAACATCAATCCACCTTTGGATGTTTTCAACTAATTCCCTCAGGTGTAATATTAGCCTATGTGTTTGCATGTTCTTAAGAATCTCCTCACCTATGGACATCGAGAAATACTTCTTTAGACTGTGACTTTGGACACATTGACCTCAAAATTCGCAGCTACTTCTTCTAGAATTTCATGAGTCTCAGACGCATACCTAGCAGCTTCTTTGCACAAGAACAAGAGTTTCTCTTTGTTATAACCGTTTTACAAATCCCCACTCCATATTATGTTTAATAATTTCTTGAAATCCTGCCTTTGCCCTCAAAATGTCCAAAGCTCTTATTGGAGCATCCTCTTCTGGGGTTTGTGACTCTGGACTTTCCTCAGTCTCTGAATCAGATACACTCATAACAGGTGCTCCTACTCGGGGTCGTGCTCCTGAATATCAATCAATCAATCAGTACATTTGTAAAGCGCACTACTTACTCGTGAGGGTCTCAAGGCGCTGGGGGGGATGCTGCTACTTCTCGAATAGCCAGGTCTTGAGTAGCCTCCTGAAGGTTAGCAGGTCCTGGGTCTGCCGTAGGAGGATTGGGAGGGTATTCCAAGTCCTGGCGGAGAGGTGGGAGAACGATCTGCTGCTGGAGGTCACTCTACGGATGCGGGGGACAGTGGCGAGGGTGAGGTCGATGGAGCGGAGCTGGTGGTTGGGGGTGTAGAAGGTGAGTCGTCTGTTGAGGTATGCCGGTCCGGTGTTGTGGAGTGCCTTGTGTGCGTGGGTGAGGAGCCTGAAGGTGATCCTCTTGTTGACGGGAAGCCAGTGCAGGTCTCTCAGGTGGGGAGTGATGTGGCTGTGGCAAGGAATTTCGAGGATCAAGCGTGCAGAGGCGTTCTGTATGCGTTGTAGTCATTTCAGGAGTTAACATAAGGTAGCACCATTGCTTCTTGCAGAGGTGACTTTAGTAACTGTGGATGTAGCTGAGGCTGTTAGAACACTGTTAGTTATTGGGGGTCCTACAGGTGGATCTGGTGTTTCAGGGGCTAACCCTCCCTCAAGGAGACCCTGGTCGACAGACACACTTGCACCTACGTCAACAGGTGGTGTGGGCCCTCCAGCTTGATGAACAATATTATATAGAGGTGGTCGAAAAGCTAATAGATTGTCCAAAAAGTCATCGTTGGAGTCACTATTACTTGAATTCCACCCCTTTTCTTACTTTCTTCTTCTCTATTTTATCTCTTATTAGCGTGGGATACATCCTTATACTCACAATTACATTCTCTCTCCATACTTGCTTTTCTGCATCTATTCACGCTTCCATCCAACTATGCTTATTATTTTTTGTTTAGGTCAGAAATACCTTCAAGAGATATTTTGTAGCAGGATGATTCACCTCAGTCAGCGTGTCCCAGCGACAGGTGTGGAAATTTACTATTCACTTTCTATGGAACACATACTGATAACATTTCTCACAGAAACCAAAGCTTTTGCAACATTTATTTAGCTCAACCACTGTAGCTTGGCTCCTGAAACGAGAAAAAGAGAAGAAAATAGATCACAGCCAAATATGCATTTTCATTTAGCATGAGTTACTTAAAGTGAGGACTACTTTAACTATAACTTTAACTACATCACCATGGTCAACTTTAAAGTGAAAATTATAGTGTGTACACCTTAAAAGGAATTAGTATATATGTTAGAAAAAAACAACAAATTAATTAGTGACAGAGCGCCACCACACTCCACACCAAGTGCTTGATGAGGAAGCTGCGCATGCCAAGTTTAAGGCGGCCTCCAATGAAGTAAGCGAGCCGTGTGCCCTCAATAACAGCGGCACCACTTTCTCTGTGCATGAGGCATAAATTACTTACCTAAAAAAAGAACCCAAGAAGATACCTGCATCCTGTATTTACCCAAGTCCATTCACTGCAGGAGTACCTCATGACAGCCACGTCTTCGGGCACAGATGTTACACCATAGGAATCAGCTATCCAAAAGGTTCTAATTCCTGCCCACAAAAGTCTGCTCCCTACCTTCCACAGAAGGTAACTGAGGCACAGTGAGAGGTCCCTGCCCAGCAGGAACATCAACTTCCTACTCATGTCCCAGTCAGGAAATAAGCAAAAGCAAGAAGTGCAAATGGGTATACTGGCCTTATTTGGCTATGGATGGGTTGAGCCATAGTTGAATTCCCTATTATTTCTCATGTCGGAGGTGGGGATCACCTCATGTTTAATGACTGGGACAAAGACTAGGATGTAGGGATAATAGTGCATTCCCCACTGCTTGGTTTGAGTTTTTTAGTTGCAGTTTTATATAACACAAACTCGCCCCAAGGGAACTAGAGCCGCTTACATGAGCACAAATTACATTACACATTTATTTTTGGTAGGAACTGGGAGATTAGTTGATTTGCCCAAAATCACAGGATGTTGAGCAAACACCGTGTCTCGAACCTGGTTACCCAGCTCCAAGGTCCGTAACTCTGGCCTTTAGGCCACATACCTATATGATAAAATACAGGCATATTTACTATTTACAAGGGGATTGCGCCACTTGAACACCACTTTTACTGACGTTCCGGTGGCGCAATGCCCTGCACCATATTTACAAAGTAGCGTTAAGCCTTTTTTGCGGCTTAACACTGCTTTGTAAATATGGTCCCTTTTCACGCAGGTATCTGCATGAAAGGGGCACGCAGTGGGTGTTTCTGTGGGCGTTCCACCGCAACACCCATTAATGATTATGTGCAGGTAGGTGTCCCTTTCTGCACATAAACAATCATTAAATAAGGATGATTTGCTACTTCTATGTATGCTGCAGAATGCAGTACACATAAAAGTAACACATTTTTATTGTCAAGTGGCACATATATTGCAGGGCCCTGTGCCCCAGGGACAACCACAAGGATTCCATTGTCCATCCCTCTCTCTACAACTTCCCCTATGGACCCCATCCTACATACACGGGTCCCTCTTTGACGGGACTGGATCCAGGAGCAATCCCCATACTCTGCCCACCTTCTCCATATTTTAAAATATTTCAGGGGGCATCCCCTGGCAATGAAAATGGGTTTCTCTAGGCCCATGCAGACGTCCAAGCCATTCTTCCAGGCCGATAGTGAGGGGGGCCCCGATGCCTTCCACATCCTTGCTATGTCTCTTTTGGCTAATGTAAGACCCAACAGCAGCAAGTGACGTTTGTAGACATTGCCGCCTATCCCCTCCATAACATGTAAGAGCGCTAACTTCGGCGAGCGGGGAAGATCCCAGCCTATCACCTCTGATAGGCAATTGAAGACTCCCCTCCAGAAACTAAAGCGAGACACTGTCTGACCGTATGTATTAACGTACCCTCTTCTAGCTCACATCGAAGACACACAGGTGAGGCAATCAACCCCGCCCTCCACAGACGCATACGTGTATAATAAATCCTGGGAAGGTACTTAAATTGGACCAGTCGCACCTCTATGGCCGCCCCTCGCGGGGCAGCCAGAGCCTCCACCCAGTCCTCCTCCTCTAAAGGGCCTAGATCTCCCTCCCAATCCACCCAGAGTTTTTGGAGCTGGAGAGAGCAGTGGATAACCAGGGTTTGATATATTCTCGAGATCTTACGATCCGGTAGTTCGCCCATATAAACTTTGGCTTCCAAAGGGCTAAACTCAGCCAAGGATTCCAATCCCGCCAAACTAGGTAACAGAGCATGATGAAATTGCAGGTATTTGTAGAACTGGGACTTCAGCATATGATATTCTGCTTGAAGGTCATGGAAGGATTTCATCACGAGGCCCCTCATGACATCCCCCAGGACCGATTTAACTATGTGGTCCCAGCCCAGAAACCCTGGCAAGGCCGCCAGTTGTGGCAACCGCCCATCACCCCATGGGGGGTCTCCCGTGTTAGCGTGTTCCACCACCCCATTCGTTGCAGTGCCTGCCGCCAGACCTGGAACACAACCCTCGTAGCGGACGGCAAAGATCTCCGTAGCAGTGCCGAATATAATACTCGGTGCAGCGAGTGGTCTCCCAAGAGCTGCCTCTCTACTGCATATGCCGGGTCTTTCCGATCGCCATACCACCATTCATTCAATACAAGCAGGTGAGATGCTTGATAGTATGACAGGATGTCCGGTGAAGCCAGTCCCCCACAATAGATAGATAGGAAGCACGTCCGTAAAGCTATGCGTACCCTACCCCCGTCCCACAAGAACTGCCCAAGGGCCGCATTAACCTGCCGAAACCAGGGAGGAGAAATCGGATAGGGGTGGTTCTGTAGCTGATATAATAAGCAATGGAGCGTGATCATCTTAAATATGGTGGATCTACCATATATAGTCAGCGGCATGTGGGACCAGGTCCTAATATCTTCATGCACTCGATCCCACACCGGTAAAAAGTTACGCTCCCAAGCGACTGCTGGCACCTGTGTTATAAATACTATCAAATATTTCAGTCCTCCTGCTGCCAGTTGAATCGATGTTGCCCAAGTGCCTAACTCTAGCCGGCCTCCAAGCATCCACAGCATGGACTTACGGGGGTTCATATAGAGTCCATATGTCTCCCCATAAATTTGCATTATTCGCAGAACTCGTGGCTCCGTTCTTTTCACATTGGTAAGGAAGAAAAGGACATCATCCGCATATAATGCAATCCTGTCCGACAACCCCGTGTCCCATTCGAATCCTCGTATCTGTGCGTCCATTCGCACCCACGCAGCCAGAGGCTCCATCGCCAGGGCAAATAAATATGGTGATAAGGGGCATCCCTGTCTCACCCCCGCCCAATTGCAAACATGGATGAGGCCATGCCGGCCACCCGTTCCGATGCCGTAAGGTCTGTGTATAAGAGAGACAAATAGGAAATAAACCGCGGCCCAAAATTCAACCGTTGTAATAGGGTGAAGAGATATACCCAACTAAGAGAATCAAATGCCCTGTCCATGTCCGCTAGCAACAATGCCGCCGGCATTACCAGGTGCTGGATTGCCACCACTGCGACATGTGCCCTCCTAATATTATGTCTAGTCGCCCACTGGGGCATAAAACCAGCCTGGTCGGGGTGCAAAAAGCGGCTATATGGGGCAATAAGCGATTGGCCAGAGCCTTTGCCAGAATTTTTGCCTCCATGTTCAAGAGGGAAATGGGCCTGTAGGACGCGTGTTGATTCTGCGGTCGGCCAGGCTTGTGAAAGACCACCACCTCCGCATGCCTCCAATCCGGGGCGAGAGAACCACGATCCCGCACCTCCTCCACCACTGCACGTTAGTGAGGCCCCATCTGTGGGAAGTATCGCTTAAAAAATTTGCAGGGGAACCCGTTGGGTCCCGGAGCCTTCTCGGGGTTAAGCTCCCCCAGTGCAGCTCCCAGCTCCTCGACTGTCAGCGGGAGCTCCAGATTTTCTCCTACTGCATCTGGCAGGGCCCTGGGTGGAAGGTCGGACAAAATCCTATCAATCGAGATGTCCGGCAGACATTAGTTAGGGGCGTAGAGTTCTGCATAATATGAAGTGAAGATCTCCGCAAGGGCTCGCGGATCCGTGAGTGGCTCACCCTCAGGTCCCAATATACCCGGCAGACTCTGGGCATGATACACCCCCTGGCAGAGTCGATGGAGCATCTTGCTGGATTTGTCCCCTCATTGATATACTCTGCTACCTGCTGTCTTTCGGGCATCGTCTAATAATAACGTGGCATAATTTTGTTGGGCAAAAAGCAATTGGCACCTGGCCTGGCCGCCACCCGCCTCTCGTCCCCTATGCTCAAGATCTTTGATACTCGCCTCAGCCTGAAGAAGTGCCTCCCTACGTGCTCTGCGAGCCGCCACAAACCAGGAAATATCCGTCCCCCCTCAATGTAGGCTTCATTGCCTCCCACACAGAATCGGCCCCGATCACGGAACCACATTCACACACAAATACTCATCAATAGCATCACTTATCCGTTCCCTATAATCATCATTCTACAAGTGCCACACCGACAGACACCACTTAAACGGTTGCCTCCCCCACCCCATCTGTATGGTAAGGGCCACCGGAGAATGGTCAGAAAGACCTCGCAGGAGAATATCTGCCCCCATCACCCTACCCACCATTACTCCGGGGACATATATGTAGTCAAGTCTAGAGAAGGAGTCGTGGATCGCCGAGAGGTACGTGAACTCTCGATCGTCCCCATGCAAGTAATGCCAGGCATCAACCCAATCTAGACCCGTCGCCAGCGAATGCAGTTGTGTGGTGCCGCCTGTCGTAAATTGGCTGCGATTAAATTAGCGTTAGCAGAATCCATCTGGTATTTAGACGCTATCCTGTACATTTTGTGGAATCCATTTTGTATTTCTGGCAGCCATTTTGTCTTCCCTTGTGCTCTGTTTAAAGGACTGGCTATACTTAGACTCTGCTACCCTGCACATGCGCAGGAATATCTAACAGTCCATGCATCTGTTTTTAGTCTGTAACTATCAGGTTGTTTCTACCAGAGTCAGCATCTGCTAGCTCCTCCTTTACTGTTGACGGTGCATTTCTGTATGACCATCTATGTATTTAACTCTTCTCATGTATGCTTGCACCGCCCTTTTCCTGAGCCCCTGTGTGGGTATAAAAGACCCATGGTTCTTCTACTCTGTGTGCTACCTTCATTCAGCACCACAGGGTGCTGGGTGAATGTGGTTCCACCTCCTGAGGTTTAATAAACTATGTATTTTCTATTTCAGTTTCTGTGCCAACTTCTTTCTAATAGTCTGAGGACTCTTTGCAGAGAAGGGCGAACCCCTTGCACTGGTAGGCCTAGCTGAGGCCTATTTTCTACAATTGGCGCCTCAACTTGGGGCTCATCGGTGACTCAGATGCCCAAAGGATTGGTCGCGACGAAGGATTGGAATCTCGCTCTGGACGTGATCACTGCCCGATAAGACCAGAGTCTTGGCATCCACGGCGACTTTTCCTTTCTTTCTGATCTGACCATCCAGGTGGCACCGGTCCTCGACTGAGATCTCTTCTGTTGATTCACCGTGCAGTGACCATTTGGTCGATTTTAGAACTTGGCAGGATGAATCTGGACACCAAGTGATTGGTAAGTGTCTGCGGCGCTTGCTGTTGGTTTTGATGCCTGTGATTGGTAAGGTAGTTTAGTAACGCTTACTGTGGCTTTGAGTATGGTATATTTTGTGTTGGCCAACTTGGTTTGTTTTGATATATGTGACTTGCAATTCACATAGGCAGGTAATGAGGAGAATTTTCTCTAACTGAATTGATTTGAACGGCACATCGTACTAAAGGTACCTTAAGTGCTACTTTGATTATAATATTGCATATTCTGCACTATTTTTGGCATGCCTGTATTTAGCACACTTCAAAGGATGTGGTGCTTTTGGAATGGTACCAAAATGAGACTTGGTACGCCTAATAGGGATATGTATATTAAGTATGGTCTTTCTTCTATAATGTACAGCGCATTATGGAATAAAAATACTTGGAAGTGGTGACTAGTACCCCGAGGAACTAAATATGTACATAAAAGGATCCTGGTCTGTGCACTTAGTAACATTCATAAGTGATGAGATGCAGAGCGGTTTTTTGGTGTTCTGCCAGCCAAATCTGGTGAATATGACTTGCAACTAGTATTTACAAATGGTTTGGTTTAAGTACAGTCTGTGGGCTGTCTTTTGTTTCTGTCTTAAGTGTTGATCTGTGGGTTAAATGTGTGTTTACATGTTATGGTGTGGTAAATTGTGTTTTGGATGTTGCTAGCACTGGAAAAAAGCGTGTGATTGAATGACTGTGAATATGTGAAAGAATTCTGAGAAGTGAAATTGTTAAGGAGTAAATTTAATTTGGTCTCATCACCATCAATAAGTCGCAAAAGGAAATTGAGAGGGGTGTAGCTAGAGAAAGAGCAACCCCTGTGATTTGATGACACCCTTAATGTACAAAAGTATTAATGAAGAGTAATTAGGGACCGGTTAAAAGTTTAGCTTGAAAAAAAATTGTGGGTATTTCGAATTTGCAAATTGTTCCTATGCAGCTTTGTGTTCTTGGTGGTTCAGTGAGCCAATGTGCTGGGTCCACAGGGTTGTAGGTTCTAATTTAGGCTGAACCTGCTAATCTGAGAATTGAACCTAAACTTATGACCCTTGAAAAGAAATTGTATATTAAAATAAATTTTTCCATAGGGCAAATTATTGCAGTTTAGATAAAATTAGGAAGGCTTTTTGTCTTTGACAGCTTCAGGGCTGTGCAAGGCAGATTTTGACCTTGCAGCCTGTAAGGTGGGGGCTAAAAATAGGGGAGTGAACCAGGAGGTGAAATCACTGCTTAGAAAGCTTCACTGATATGAAAATGTGTAATACTTGCAGCAGGACAGCCTTGGAGAGAGGTGGGGGCCCGGAGCACTCGCTGTGTCCCGGTTCTGCGCTGAGGGGCTATTTTTAGCTTCTCTGATAAGACAGGGCAGCTGAGGAACGAAACTGAAGGAGTCTTCCTCGGCCCTATTTTGTGCAAAGACCAGTTAGACTTTCCATAAGAAAACTGTTTTTTTTAAAACTGTTGCATTAATCCTAGACAAAAAGTAAAATGATGCTCTTGCTTGAAATTTTAAGGGCTATATGCCTATATAAAAACGATTTTCCAATTGAGAATTAATTTTCTCAGTGGAAATTTTGGCGCAAAGCGAACATGGATTATCAGATAAGAGTTTTACCTTTAGAAAGTTAAAATTAAGATGACCTGTGTAAAGAGAAAAACGAAATTGTGTGTTTTACAATAGACTAAATTAAGATACAAAATGTCACAGCATTTATCTTTTGTATAGGGTATTCAAAGGCATTCACATTATACAGAACGACAGAGTTGTGTTGGCTTGCAAGGTTGACTTGAAAGGCGTGTGAATTCGACGCCTTTACGTGTCAAACAGCTGTGTCAGCAAGACTATTTCTATTCTCTGCGGACTCAGGCCACAGAGAACAGCTAAAGTCAAACACATTGTAAAATGCGGCATTTCAGACTGCTGTTTTAAAAGTTAGAAATATAGTTTCATTATTTTTGATAAACAGAGGACAGATTGACAGTAGGGATTTCTTTTGTTAATGCCTTTTTAAATAAGGATAAGAGTGGTTTTTGATGTTAAATAATAATGACTGTCCTTCATTTAAAAGTGGCGCAGACTTAAGATGTTTCAAGATAAGCTTCTGTGCTTAGGGCTAAGAATTAATGTGTTTCAATATGATAGGCAAAGGGATGCAGCTTGCTTTTCATATGTGGACTCATCAAAATGATTAGATTTATTTTAAAAAAAAGAAATATATACATATATTTTTACTATTTTGTGATTTAAAATAGGTGCATTAAATTTGTTTTTTAATATTTATAATGCCTAAAAATGATACTGTGACCTCCTAGCATCCAAATTGAATTTAAGCCGTGCTATACAGCAATAGGGGGTCAATTACATGTGAAAATGTCACTTTATCCAGATGGACAAAACTCATTTTTATAAGGGCATACATTATACATTTCTGATGCCACATCTCTGGGATATGTAGAGGACATTCTGGGGATGACTATTATGCAAAAACATTGTATGATATTAATTTTTAAGTGCCCTACAAATCAAAGTCGAAATTGAGTAAAAATTCACTATTTAAATGAGATTTCTCCAGTCAGAGCAGCTTTTAAACTGCCTTAGACTCCAGTAAATGCACATATGTACGCATACAACTTCATAGCTGACATTTATATTGCTCAAGCACTCAGCACCCTGATTCTCAATATACCTATGTACAAAAACTGGCAGAAGTTATTAAGCTTACCTCTGAAATTGCTGGTAGACACACAGAGTGGGTTTTGCTGCTCTGCCTTCGGTCTCTAGGGTCACTTTGACTTGGGAGCACCGCATGACAACCTTGCATACAAGCTGGAACAGCTGCATAGGTTAAAGGCCGAACTCCTACATTTAGAAGCCTGGCAGGGCTCGGATTCACATGTGCTTTGACATTTCGACATTTGAAAGACGAAATGGCAGTGGAAGAAAGAGGTTTTTGCTTACCTTTTTTTTTTGGTAAAAGCAAGTTTTTGTGTGCACTCAATGAACATAGTATATGTGACCTCTCTTTAAAAGACAAAGGCTCTGCCATATATATATAGTATAAATGTTTTAGGGTTGAATTCAGGAAGCAATGGGATTCAGTTTGAATTCATGCGGCCTCATGTTGCACTAGTACATTTGCTAAAGGAATATGTTCTTTGGCTAGCTGAAATATGCTATTTCGATCCTCAGAATTTGTTTATGCCCAGTTGCTACAAATTGGGGTTGATAGTGTTGACAGAATGAAACCTGGTACAGGTTTCTTACTGTCAAAACTGGGGAGAGGGGGCTAGCTCCTCTACAAATTAAGGGTAGGCAAATTTATGTGTTCTCTCTCTTTTTCTTAAGTTTTTTCGAGCCTGTCTAAACTGTCTGTGAAATAACCATGAGACATTTAATTGGCTATTCAGTAATACTGTTTTAAACATTATTAGCATTAATAAAACGAATAAATATATTTTGCTATGTTACTACCCATCCTCTCTGATGGAATTATGAGAGGATGAGTAGTCTAGATTGCTGCTTCCTTATTTGATCTTTAAGGGGAACTAGCTGTGGGTAGTTTTTATTCTAAAATTTTCAGGTGATAACACCACTATTGTTTGTTATTCTCATGCTACATACAGTTTTGCAAGGGCATTGCTAGTTTTTATTAGCTAGTCTGTGTAAATAAACTGACAGTCCTTACTAGAACTGATGTTGCATAGTTTGGATTGTGAAAAGTAGAATGCAGGGAAGAGGTCTATGCGATCCTTAGCAAATATCATTGAGGAAAATATGTGTTTACCCCATTAGACAATGCCACCATATGTGAAGACATCCATTTAGATAGAATTCTCGTGTAGTTATCTACCCTTAGATGATGAAGGCTCTCACACGGAAACCCAATTGAAAAGCTTAGAGGCACTGTTTTGCCTACTGCCTTTATATTTGTATTGCTTTTTGAGAATGACAGTGTATTCTAGACCAAAATTGTCCCATGGCGTGTGGCCACTCCTTTGAAGATTGCAGGCCACCTGTTTGCAGTCCCCTTGTTATACAATGAACTGTTTAAAGCATCGCACTTGCTTCATCAGAAGGCGTTCAACATCAGGAAAGAAGGAGGAGCTGGTTTTGCCATAGAACCAGATTTTCAGTACAAAAGAGCGCCTGTCATGTGCTGGCAACCTCTGACAGTGTGCAGTCCCTTGAGCCCCTTGGCCTGAGTTTTTGGCCACACACACACACACCCCTTTTCCCTTTGCTCCAATGGAAGTGCAGTGCACCGGCGGATCCAAGATTGACAAAAGGCACTACATTCTGGTGCCCATGAAAGAGCAGCCTGAGCGTCCTCTGACACTGAATGATGAGTGTTGGAGCCTGAGAATGGTCCCGGGTCTGCACGAGATGACCTGTGCCCTTGATCAATGGAGAGCACACTACCTGTAGTGCCTGCCGCAAAGGAGAGATACTGGTGCACTGCCTTGAGACATTGAGACTTTCGAGTGAGCTGTGGGTGTTTGCCAGGAGGGCACTCCAACTAAGCAGTACTTTTCTCATGAAGAGGCCTGAATCGAGAGGCCCATGCGAAAGAAAACAACAAAAGAAGATTTGATGGACAATAGAAGCCTGCCAGAGAGGCTTTTTGAACGGACTCTGGGCATAGTTGATTTCACAAGAGGTTTCCGTGTGATTGTATAGACTAGGTGTTAGGAGACTGATTGTTTTGCTGGCATTGTTTTAAAGTACTATTCTGTTTAGTAAAAGCAGAACAAAGTCCATTCTCTGTGGAAAGAGTACCCCATTGATCGTTTCATTTTTGAGGAGGAGCAACCCTTTGCAGCTCTTCGTCCTAATTCTCATGGTCCTGTGTAGTTCTCCTGGCCCTCTGGATCCAGGATCATTTTTGTAAATAATATGTCTGACTGCTTTAATGTTTGTATTGGGTATAATGATAGATACTCTAGCCCTCATAAAGGAAACACTCTAGCCCTCATAAAGGAAACACTGGAAAAGTCTAGCGAAAATGTTTTTGAAGTTGAAATTGATGGTAACTGAAATGCATAGAAGCCTTGAAAATGTTTTTACTGGATGGTTCTAGGATTTGCTTAGGACTAGGAAGCTAATAATTCTGTTTCTGATAATAGTAATGACTCTCTCCTGCTATCTGTATGACCCAATTCTCTGTTCCCTTTGTACTTCTGTTTATACCTCATACATACCCGCTTAACAATATTTAGAATGAGAAATGCCCACCTAGCAATGAATTAGGATATTTATGAAAAGAAAATAAAATATTAAAAATTAATATGCATATTTTTCATTTTTCCTACTGGATTATGGGAGATGTCTTCAGCTAACGCTAAAAGGGTCATCTGTCGTAAATTAGCTGCGATTAAATTAGCGTTAGCAGAATCCATCTGGTATTTAGAGGCTATCCTGTACATTTTGTGGAATCCATTTTGTATTTCTGGCAGCCATTTTGTCTTCCCTTGTGCTCTGTTTAAAGGACTGGCTATACTTAGACTCTGCTACCCTGCACATGCGCAGGAATATCTAACTGTCCATGCATCTGTTTTTAGTCTGTAACTATCAGGTTGTTTCTACCAGAGTCAGCATCTGCTAGCTCCTCCTTTACTGTTGACGGTGCATTTCTGTATGACCATCTATGTATGTAACTCTTCTCATGTATGCTTGCACTGCCCTTTTCCTGAGCCCCTGTGTGGGTATAAAAGACCCATGGTTCTTCTACTCTGTGTGCTACCTTCATTCAGCACCACAGGGTGCTGGGTGAATGTGGTTCCACCTCCTGAGGTTTAATAAACTATGTATTTTCTATTTCAGTTTCTGTGCCAACTTCTTTCTAATAGTCTGAAGACTCTGTGCAGAGAAGGGCGAACCCCTTGCACTGGTAGGCCTAGCTGAGGCCTATTTTCTACACCGCCTTCCTCCGAAACACCCCTCTCTCTCCAGCGGTCCAAACCCACATACATGACATCATTTCAATCTCCACCAATATCAGCCCCTCCATCTGGCATGTTCTCCCACAGAGCCATAAGTCGCTCCACCAAGCTTCATTGTAGTGGAGGAGGAGCGTATACACTGTCCAGGATCAGGGAGTCCTCCCCCACCTTGCCCTGTAAGATTATGTAACGCCCCTGAGTGTCAGTCCAAACCCTACTATGTACATGAGGAACCCTACGATGAACTAAAATAGCTACTCCTCTGGACCCCCTCACAAAACCGGAGTGGAACACTTGTTTATATCCATATCATTGAAGGCAAAGGTCTTTTGTCCCTAGGAGATGTGTCTCCTGTAGTAGGAGGATATCTTCCCCCGCCTGCTTGGCCTGTTGCAATAAAGCCCCGTGTTTAATTCTATCGAGGACTCCCCTCATGTTCCAGCTAATAATACGGAGTGAACTCAGAGATATTTGCTCCCTATGTGATACATCTGCCATGGGTTATTGTAATTGCGTGTGCGGGGATGTGGAATCCTACTCGGTGCGCCAATATGAGCCGGCTATCTGAGCGGTGAAGTGCCATCAACAAACAAAACAACCCTCTTCCCAACAAGCCCTCCACCCCATACCTCAACCACATTGAAGTATCTGTCGCAGCGGGTACAGCCCGCGCCCCCCAACGGGAGGACCCGGACCGTCCCAACCAATGGATCCCCAACACACAGCCCATCTTTTGCTAACACTCCCTCTAGGTGCACGGATCCGCTTGCGGACCCGGCCCACTGTTAAGCCTCTCCGATCCAGTAGATACAAACTATTCAGTTTCTGTTCTACGCTGGTACGTCTTTCAGGGTTTCACTGCCCTCCAGTCCGGAACCGAGCCAGTCCGGCATGCCGCACCACAGGACAGGGTGCGGCGCCTGGAGCGCGACCTTCTGGCCCCCTTCGACTTCACCGAGGGCCCTCCCCGGGCAGCCTCCGATGAGGGGGAATCAGACCCTCGTCCCGGCGGCGTGTGAGCCTGCACCGTTACATCAGTCCACTTAAACACCTCTTCCAGTGAGTCAAAAAAAAGGGTGCAGGAGCGGTAGACCACCCGCAAACAAGCAGGATAAAGTAGGGCATATGGAAGTTTGAGTTCCCTCAAGCGGGCCTTTGCAGTCAGGAACGACTGCCGCTGTTGCTGGACCAGCCTCCTGCAGTCTGGGAAGATGAGGATATGAGCGTTATCATATTTGAGGGGTTCTTTGAGACACGCCTGCTTCAGAATAATATCCCTGTCATGATAGTTCAATAGCTTTGCGATGACTGGTCTCGGGCGGGCCCCAGGAGGAGGTTTCTGAATGAGTGCTCAGTGGGCATGCTCAATCACAAAGCAGCGGGACAGTGAATCCGGTGGAAGCCAACTTTCTAGCCAATGCATGAGGAACTGCTCCATGTGGCCCCCTCGCAGCCCTCCGGAAACCCAACGAAGCGGAGATTATTGCGTCTTGCCCTCCCCTCCACATCCTCCACACGCAATGCGAGACCCTGCTGGGTGGTCTCTAGTGCAACCACTCGCTTCTTCAGTGTGGTAACATCATCCTCTACTCCAGATATACGGGTATCAGCCTCTGTAATCCGGGAGACGGTGTTCCGCAGGTCCTGCCATAATACCATGACGTCCAAGCCCACCGCCCCTATCTTGGCGTCTAACATGTCTCTGGACTGCGCAAGGGCCACCAGAAGTGCTGCATTGTCTGGCACGCTCCCCTGCGACCCTCCAGAACATCCACCGACAGCCCCTGGGCCCATGAACATATCGATAGGGCCCTGCTTAGGTGGCACTCCTCCGCCTCCATCTCATGTCATGGCGGTCTCTAAGTAGTTCTCCGCCCCGTCCAGGTGGTTGCAACGTGTTTAGTAGAGCGCCGCCTGTCGCCAGAGGCAAGAGAACCACTGCCCAAGGCTACTGTTAGGGATCGCGAGGAGGATCCACCCAAACCTACTGGCCCCTCACAACTGGACCTCCGAGATGGGGGATTCCAACCACCACACAGTCAGCAGGTTTCAGTGAGGGTCCTCCCCACAGCCCCTGGGGCTCACGCACCTCCCGTCTGCGCGGGGGCCCCCCCGTGGTCCATCCTGACCGCCGAGCCCCTCACCACCGGGTAGAGGGGGGGAGATGAGGAGAGGGGGGAAACGCCCGTGACACCCAGGCATCGATCTCTGCCAGCAAGTTGTGTGGTGATGACCAGCACTGGACCCCCACAATGGCCTCCCAAGGTACCGGTCGCACCTCCAGAACGAGAGTGCCCCCAGAGGCAGCGCACCAATTTCAGTCTGGCCCCAGGACACAAAGGACGAAACCGCAGCCACTACAGGGCCCCCTCCGCACAACTGGACGCCAGTTTACCCCCCTCCTGTATCCGTGATGTAAAAGAGAGGGAGGGGGGAGGCCACAATCCCTCTGACTCCTCCAAATGTGCAGGGCCACCGGTGCAGAGTGCCTCCCCCGCTGCCGCCACTCACCCCCCCCCGTGAATGAAATGACCGCCGACACCCCCAGATGGTTACTCAAGGGGGGGAAGGATCAGAAGCCCCAGATCACGGCACGCTGTTGCCCTCTCTCACTGGGCTCCAATGCGTGGGGGCGCCACAATCTGCCCTCGGTCCCAGGGAGTAGAAGAGGCAAAGGGGGGATAAACAGAGGACCAGCGGGCCCCCGCCCTTACCGCCACCGGCAAACAGCAGCCCCCAGCTCGCCGACGGCCTCAGACAGCCCTCCTCTGTCTGTGCCGCAGCGGCCCGAATTGGCCGCCGAGCCTCATCCAGGAATGCACAGAAATGCCGACGTCTGCTCCGTCTCGCAGCACTAGGATTACACCGCCAAGGCTGCTCCTCCCTACGCCGGACCGAGATCCAGGCAGCGCCACTGGTCCCGCTCCAGGCTGCGCGCCCAGCGGGCCCTGCTGGGTCTCCAACAAGGAATCACCGTCTCCGGGGGCACCCACGGCACCAGCTTTCGCACAGGCAGCACCGTTGCATCAATTCAGCAGCGGGGCAGAGCGGAGTCGCAAAAGAGCATCAGAAAGGTAGGATATTGCAGGATTTCTTAGTGGGCTGGACGGAGCGCTCTTAACCCATGTCCGCCATGTCGGCTTGCCAAGCCACGCCCCCCACAAATTGCCAATATTGATTGTTTACATGCAGGAAGGTCATAAACAACCATTCCCTGCAATGCAGGCACCCTTGCACTATGGCGCCAACATGTCTGTGTTGGCGCTAGGCAGCTATTTTTAGCACCAGCGCTAGGGAAAAGACAGGGGTGTGCCGTATTGTTGTAAATATGGCGCATCCCTGCTTTTTGGAAATGGCGGAGTGCGGCGAAATTTGCCACAGGCCACGCTCACAATTTACTTGTAAATATGCCCCATAGTTACAGATTATTTTGTTCTTGTTAGCCAAACCTTTGACCCTCCCGCTACCCTCACTGACTACGCCCCATGGCACTATGGATCAGAGTCCTCCTAATTTTTTCATGCACTTCCAGTGCTTTAAATGGGCCGGTACTCACCGGTACTGAGTACCGCCACTTCTTAAATTTACCAAGCCGAGTACCGGCACTTCTCCACTGTCAAGGAGTGTACCGGTACTCGGGGTCTGATTAATAAGGTGGGCACTGGACTGGTGCCTGAGGGCCAGCTGTGTGCCGTTTGTTTGGCAGCATGTTCGGCATTGCCGTATGTACTATTTGCCTGGAGGCCTGCACAGGGGCAAGAGGGCTTCTGCTCTCTTCCTACCACGATGGAGCCAGACATCGATGCTGGGTTCGTGGAGGAATGGGCCATTTTCACCCCTTGGCCCCCCACTGGAGTCTGACTGTCTTTCTCATGACTCACTTGTCCCTGTGATTCCACCCCGCCCCCCTGGGACATTGAGTCCATGATGGCGGGGATGAGGTGATGAAGATGGCTTAAAGCCTCCCTGGTGCACAGGCGAGGTGGGGGAGGTCACTAACTTTCCCATTGGAGGCCAGTATTGTTATTCCCCCTGACCTCTACCTGCTGGACTCTGCACATACTCGGAACCCTGCAGTGTTCACTGCCTGCCAGTGCAAGCTCTCCGGCCGTAGGGTCTTCTGCCGAGAGGAGAGGGGCGTAAATGTGTGTGTGTGAAGGTGAAGACTGAGGGGGAGGGAGCAGAGAGTTTAAAGTAGGAAAAGGTAGAGAGGCAGAAGGGGTAAGCGCGTACAGAGATATGAAAGACATCCAGACGGTTATGGAAGGAAGTAGAGAGGCGCAGAGAGGGCATATTAGAAATAGAAAGAGTGATGAGAGAGAGTGATAGGATGCAGTTGGGATAACAAGAGTGGAACTGAATTAGCTACTAACGGTATAGAAGTGAGTGCGAGAGGGATCTCGAGCTTAGAGATGTGAAAACAGAGATTGTGTGTTTGAGAGGAACAGAATCAGGAGGTATTTGAAAAGAAATGCGTGGAATGCTTGTTTGTGTGTGTGCACCCTTGAATATTTAAGGATTGCGCCAGATGCAACCAAGTAGGTATATTAGAAATATTATGATATGAGGAAGCTGCAAATATTACTGAACAAGAAAACATGAACATTTGGTGTTTCACCTTCATTTTGATACATTTCTCACATGTTTTGTTCTGTTGCCCACCGGTGTAAGTGCCAGAGTCTCTCTCGTCCTAGAGCACATTAATTATTATTATATATCAAATGGAGAGTGGATCACAGGTCCTGAAAGAACCAGGGTTAGCAACAGCAGTACTAGGTACTGTTAAGAAACCCTCAATCACGTGTTAATTCTTGGTGGAATATAGCGGTATGTTCGATTATCCGCTAGTCGCTTGACAACGTGACAGCATCATCATTGGGTTAATGAGTGCTTCCTCCACCCGGAGGTATTTCCTCTGGTTTTTCAGTTGTGATCAGAGAACCGTGTTAGGTGTGTGGTGAAGTGCTAAGTGGTGAGTGAAGAAAAATTAAAAGACTCAAAATAACCAGTTTATATTTTTAATGAAACTGAGTTCGAGTTGAATTAAAAACTACTTATCGTGCACAGAACAGACTATTTAAGGTCTGGTGCACTAAAAAATTGTGTCCAGAAAATAGGTCGACATGTTTCAGCCTTGTCTCATGCCCCGGAGGGTCATATAGGCTTTCATCAGGACCCTAGTGTATGTGTAGGGGATTCTATTATTAGAAGATATCTCCCTCGTGAGATAGGTGAATGCAATTGTTTCACCAATCGATCTGTTCTCTACTTAGAACCTGTTTCAACAATTGCAAAGAATGAAAAGAAGGTGGGGTGAAGGGAAAAAAATAAAATAAAAGGACATTAAGAGTTTAGTCCGAGTGTATGCTGTCAGGATGTTCAAAATTCGAGACATCAACTGTCGTAGCAATTTATAGAAATGGCAATACTTTTACATGTAGCATAGCCAATTTGGCCACTCGTACTTATTCAAAAGCAGTAACGGCAAAATAAGCCCTCCTAGCTGAAAGATTACAATATACAAGAACAGAAAACACAAACACAGCAACCAGTTTGTTCTCATGTAACATTAAGGTTATGTGTCCCTGGTAGGGCACAAGTTTTATGGTAATGAAAAATCAATAACGTGGGTATTAAATGATAACGTCCAAGCTCAATACCCACATAATGGTCTCATTTAGTGCAGTTAGTAGGTCTATCCCTTAAGGGTCGTAAAAGGGTACAGAAAGCTATGCATTCGATGAAAACGTCAGTTAATATGCGTGACTAAATCTCCCTACGACAGCGGAGGAGGTGACATTATACTGTTAAGAAACAGGTAAACGCTGTCTCAGCTTTGGTAAATGCAAAAGAGAAAGCCTCAAAAGCCGAACTTGTATGGGGATTTCCCTATAAACAAACAGAGATTAACGGCTTCAGTGCTTTGAGAAATAAAATAAAGAAAATAAGAGAATACCTTGATCGTTCAATCGGAGGGTTTACGTCTGGTAGGGTAAGCTGTGCCCGCTCTTAAAAGGGGGAAACGAAAGGTATTAAAATTTTTAAATACAATACGTCTCTTCATCGGTTCGGCGGCGTCCTCGTGTCAGGAGCAGTACCTATTCGTCGGCAATCTGTGACTTGTTCTGTCACTGCTTCTCTCCACCCGGTGTAGTGCACAGTGTAACCGGGTTAAAATAAAGAGAAAGTTCATGGAAAATAAAAGAGGACTCGCAACACAATAAACTGACCCGCCTCACTGTTGGTAGTTCATATGTTATATTACTCCAGTCTATAGATCTCATCCTATTATTAAACAGTCAGTTGTTAATCATGGATATTTATCGCAAGATGGTAGTTCCCTTATATCAATAAAGTTCATCAAGAAACGATAAAGTTTATCAGGAAACAAAGACCAGATGAAATGCTCGCAGAATGTTCGTTCACAGAGCAGTATTTCTAAGGATTGTATTTTACTTGTGCCAGTGGGATTTTTAACTTGCGTGAACAATCCGGAGGGTATCATATTCCTTTACCAGGTTAGTTCAGAGGAGTTCAGAGGAGCTAGCAGTTACTCATGAATATTTCCCGCAGGATAGTGGTTCACTTATATCAATAAAGTTTTCAAAAAAGAAGATTTAAAAGGATACTTCGTTTTTCGAGGATGTTTGTTCACAGAGTATTATTTTGTAGGGCAGCATTTCACTTACATCAGTAGGATTTTAACTTACATAGAAAAACATGGAGGGTATCATTTTCCATCATCAAGTTCTTTCAGCACAGAGGTTCAGATGTAGTGGACACATGTTTAAATTTTGATACAACACTTAGCGGTGACTGATTTCACTATGATATGAACAAGTCTCTGTGAGGATATTGTTACGATTAAGCTCAAGTTCCATCACGTTCACCTCTAACACGTTTAGATTATTATTTCTTAATGCTGAGCCACGGGATATTATCATTCAATCCGTGAATATTTGTGCGTAAGCGGTAAACCCACCTCTGCTCTTTTTCGAACCAGATGTTTTCTGCATTGGCATTTTTCGTTGCTAGTGTCTCTAAAACCACCCATTGAAGATGATCAACTGTGTGACCTTTCTCGAGGTAATGACTGCTCATCTTGGTTGTGCCTTTCTTACATTTAACGTTACTCTTATGTTCGCAAAGTCGTAGCTTTACTTTGCGGCAGGTCATTCCTATATAGCGTAGTCCGCAGGGGCAAGTGATCATATAGATTACATGGGTGGTGTTGCAGTTGGTATGATTTCTTATGGTCCATTTCAAGTCTGGTAATAGTTGCAAGGTCTTGGTTGCTTTAGTGAGGTGACAGACAGAACAAGAGCCCCAAGGGTAGTGGCCAGTTACTGGTGTATAGTTCCAGAGGCTCGAAGTAATCGCCAGGCTAGGTTTTGGAGGTGGTCTCGTATGTACTAGCATGTCTTTCAAATTTCTGGTTCGTTTGTTTGAAAATCTTGGTTTTGGCCATTTCAATGAACCAGACGTGAGGATTTTCCAGTTTTTGTTAACGATCTTTTTTACCTCATTAGATACCACACTGTAAGTACTTACACAGGTGACAAGATCTTTGGTGGGTTCTCTCACTGTTGTTTCCATGAGGGCTTCCCTTTGTTGGTTTCTAGCCCTCTTTTGACTCTTCTTGATGGTGTACTCGGGGTAGTCCCTATTTTGCAGTTTGTTGCAGAGATCTTTAGCTTGTTCCTTGTAATCTCGGATATTACTGCAGTTTCGTCTTAGACGGAGGAACTGCCCATATGGTAGATTCTCCCTCATTGGGCGTGGATGGAAGCTCTTAAATGACAATAGACTGTTCTTGGCAGTTGGTTTAAAAAAAGTTTTCGTCTGGATAGTGTTGTTCTCGATGAATATAGTGACGTCTAAGAAATCCAGTGTGTTGGAACTAGCTGAGTAAGTGAATTTTAACCATTCATCTCTAGTATTTAGCCACTGGTGGAAATCGAGTAGGGTTTTACTGTTCCCTTCCCAGATCAACAGGACGTCATCGATATAACGTTTCCAGAAAACTATCCGTTCACGAAAAGGGTTAATCGGACTCAGTATATTTTTGGTCTCGAAATCACTCACGTATAATCCGGCCACGCTCGGCGCAAATGCACTCCCCATGGAAGTACCATGGCATTGTCTGTACATGATGTTATTGTACTCAAAATGATTTTCAGTGAGCGCCAGTCTACAACATTCAAGAATAAAATGTCTGGCCGTCTTATGGTCCCATTGTTGACTGAATAGTAGCTCTTCCAGAGTGTCCAGTGTTTTCTTTTGTGGAAGGCTAGTGTACAGACTCTCTACGTCTAAACCCACGAGAAGCATCTTGTCTCCTAAAAATTGTTGGTCTCGAAGTGAGTTCAGGAGGTCTTTCGTATCCTTGAGATAGGTGGGTGTCTTCTGTACTAGAGGTTTCAAGTAATGATCCGCAAACTGGGACAGAGGTTCCAAGACAGACCCGATCCCCGAGACGATTGGTCTTCCTGAACTCACTTCGGCACCAACAATTCTTAGGAGACAAGATGCTTCTAGTGGGTTTAGACGTAGAGAGTCTGTACACTAGCCTTCCACAAAAGAAAACACTGGACACTCTGGAAGAGCTACTATTCAGTCAACAATGGGACCAAAGACGCCCAGACATTTTATTCTTGAATGTTGCAGACTGGCGCTCACTGAAAATCATTTTGAGTACAATAACATCATGTACAGACAATGCCATGGTACTTCCATGGGGAGTACATTTGCGCCGAGCGTGGCCGGATTATACGTGAGTGATTTCGAGACCAAAAATATACTGAGTCCGATTAACCCTTTTCGTGAACGGATAGTTTTCTGGAAACGTTATATCGATGACGTCCTGTTGATCTGGGAAGGGAACAGTGAAACCCTCATCGATTTCCACCAGTGGCTAAATACTAGAGATGAATGGTTAAAATTCACTTACTCAGCTAGTTCCAACACACTGGATTTCTTAGACGTCACTATATTCATCGAGAACAACACTATCCAGACGAAAACTTTTTTTAAACCAACTGCCAAGAACAGTCTATTGTCATTTAAGAGCTTCCATCCACGCACAATGAGGGAGAATCTACCATATGGGCAGTTCCTCCGTCTAAGACGAAACTGCAGTAATATCCGAGATTACAAGGAACAAGCTAAAGATCTCTGCAACAAACTGCAAAATAGGGACTACCCCGAGTACACCATCAAGAAGAGTCAAAAGAGGGCTAGAAACCAACAAAGGGAAGCCCTCATGGAAACAACAGTGAGAGAACCCACCAAAGATCTTGTCACCTGTGTAAGTACTTACAGTGTGGTATCTAATGAGGTAAAAAAGATCGTTAACAAAAACTGGAAAATCCTCACGTCTGGTTCATTGAAATGGCCAAAACCAAGATTTTCAAACAAACGAACCAGAAATTTGAAAGACATGCTAGTACATACGAGACCACCTCCAAAACCTAGCCTGGCGATTACTTCGAGCCTCTACAACTATACACCAGTAACTGGCCACTACCCTTGTGGCTCTTGTTCTGTCTGTCACCTCACTAAAGCAACCAAGACCTTGCAACTATTACCAGACTTGAAATGGACCATAAGAAATCATACCAACTGCAACACCACCCATGTAATCTATATGATCACTTGCCCCTGCGGACTACGCTATATAGGAATGACCTGCCGCAAAGTAAAGCTACGACTTTGCGAACATAAGAGTAACGTTAAATGTAAGAAAGGCACAACCAAGATGAGCAGTCATTACCTCGAGAAAGGTCACACAGTTGATCATCTTCAATGGGTGGTTTTAGAGACACTAGCAACGAAAAATGCCAATGCAGAAAACATCTTGTTCGAAAAAGAGCAGAGGTGGGTTTACCGCTTACGCACAAATATTCACGGATTGAATGATAATATCCCGTGGCTCAGCATTAAGAAATAATAATCTAAACGTATTAGAGGTGAACGTGATGGAACTTGAGCTTAATCGTAACAATATCCTCACAGAGACTTGTTCATATCATAGTGAAATCAGTCACCGCTAAGTGTTGTATCAAAATTTAAACATGTGTCCACTACATCTGAACCTCTGTGCTGAAAGAACTTGATGATGGAAAATGATACCCTCCATGTTTTTCTATGTAAGTTAAAATCCTACTGATGTAAGTGAAATGCTGCCCTACGAAATAATACTCTGTGAACAAACATCCTCGAAAAACGAAGTATCCTTTTAAATCTTCTTTTTTGAAAACTTTATTGATATAAGTGAACCACTATCCTGCAGGAAATATTCATGAGTAACTGCTAGCTCCTCTGAACTCCTCTGAACTAACCTGGTAAAGGAATATGATACCCTCCGGATTGTTCACGCAAGTTAAAAATCCCACTGGCACAAGTAAAATACAATCCTTAGAAATACTGCTCTGTGAACGAACATTCTGCGAGCATTTCATCTGGTCTTTGTTTCCTGATAAACTTTATCGTTTCTTGATGAGCTTTATTGATATAAGGGAACTACCATCTTGCGATAAATATCCATGATTAACAACTGACTGTTTAATAATAGGATGAGATCTATAGACTGGAGTAATATAACATATGAACTACCAACAGTGAGGCGGGTCAGTTTATTGTGTTGCGAGTCTTCCTTTATTTTCCATGAACTTTCTCTTTATTTTAACCCGGTTACACTGTGCACTACACCGGGTGGAGAGAAGCAGTGACAGAACAAGTCACAGATTGCCGACGAATAGGTACTGCTCCTGACACGAGTACGCCGCCGAACCGATGAAGAGACGTAATGTATTTAAAAATTTTAATACCTTTCGTTTCCCCCTTTTAAGAACGGGCACAGCTTACCCTACCAGACGTAAACCCTCCGATTGAACGATCAAGGTATTCTCTTATTTTCTTTATTTTATTTCTCAAAGCACTGAAGCCGTTAATCTCTGTTTGTTTATAGGGAAATCACCATACAAGTTCGGCTTTTGAGTCTTTCTCTTTTGCATTTACCAAAGCTGAGACAGCGTTTATCTTTTTCTTAACAGTATACTGTCACCTCCTCCGCTGTCGTAGGGAGATTTAGTCATGCATATTAACTGACGTTTTCATCGAATGCATAGCTTTCTGTACCCTTTTACGACCCTTAAGGGATAGACCTACTAACTGCACTAAATGAGACCATTATGTGGGCATTGAGCTTGGACGTTATCATTTAATACCCACGTTATTGATTTTTCATTACCATAAAACTTGTGCCCTACCAGGGACACATTACCTTAATGTTACATGAGAACAAACTGGCTGCTGTGTTTGTGTTTTCTGTTCTTGTATATTGTAATCTTTCAGCTAGGAGGGCTTATTTTGCCGTTACTGCTTTTGAATAAGTATGAGTGGCCAAATTGGCTATGCTACATGTAAAAGTATTGCCATTCCTATAAATTGCTACGACAGTTGATGTCTCGAATTTTGAACATCCTGACAGCATACACTCGGACTAAACTCTTAATGTCCTTTTATTTTATTTTTTTTCCCTTCACCCCACCTTCTTTTCATTCTTTGCAATTGTTGAAACAGGTTCTAAGTAGAGAACAGATCGATTGGTGAAACAATTGTATTCACCTATCTCACGAGGGAGATATCTTCTAATAATAGAATCCCCTACACATACACTAGGGTCCTGATGAAAGCCTATATGACCCTCCGGGGCATGAGACAAGGCTGAAACATGTCGACCTATTTTCTGGACACAATTTTTTAGTGCACCAGACCTTAAATAGTCTGTTCTGTGCACGATAAGTAGTTTTTAATTCAACTCGAACCCAGTTTCATTAAAAATATAAACTGGTTCTTTTGAGTCTTTTAATTTTTCTTCACTCACCACTTAGCACTTCACCACACACCTAACACGGTTCTCTGATCACAACTGAAAAACCAGAGGAAATACCTCCGGGTGGAGGAAGCACTCATTAACCCAATGATGATGCTGTCACGTTGTCAAGCGACTAGTGGATAATCGAACATACCGCTATATTCCACCAAGAATTAACACGTGATTGAGGGTTTCTTAACAGTACCTAGTACTGCTGTTGCTAACCCTGGTTCTTTCAGGACCTGTGATCCACTCTCCATTTGATATATAATACGATTGAGACAAAGAAGCTGAGTGGGTCATACCCCTTCTTTCTCCCTCCTTTTGATTTATACACACATTAATTATTAGCCTGAAAGTGCTAAAAGTACTGTTGATGGCTTGACTCATTCAGGGTTTTAGTTGTTAATCTGCACATATGGAAAGTGTGAGACCACTATCCAGGACAATGCGAGGACAACATGTATCATGTCTAACTCCGCCTCTAACCCCGCCCACTAGCCACGCCCCTCTCTCAATTTAATGAGTACCTGTACTTATTTTTTCCCATTTAAAGCACTGTGCACTTCAACCACTGGATATGGGTAAAGCGTAATTAACTTCTTGAGAATGAGATCTGACAGGTATTTGCAATAGGAAGGACAACAATTTTACTGCAACCGAGCGTACAGAAGGACAGCGCTCAGCACAGAAATACAGAAGAGACAGTAAAGAACATTTACAATGCATTTCTTAACGCTAGTATCATGCCCATGAATTAAATTGCTTCCTACAACAGCTGCTACCTATCCCCGCTTTGGAAAACGTAAAAATGCACGTCCCACCGTTTTCAGTCGACCCTCGCTAAAAACCGGGACATAAACTGCATTTCCCGAAATCCGTCGGGACAGCTGGTGAAAAATTGCGACTGTCCCGACAAATCCGGGACGCCTGGTCCCCCTAATTTCTGGTGTACCCTGCGGGAAAAGAAAAACAACACGTGTATTGCCGCAGGAGCACAAAAGGAAGCGAGATTGGATAGGGGCGAAATTATCAAGTTTACATTATACTCTCATGAGTAATTGCAGGAATTGAAAACATCTAGTTTCAGGACATTTAACATTCGGGTCTCTGTTGTGTTGCGCAACATACTTCTTCGAAGTAGACGGACCTCCCCAACAAGATCAGACGGGTTGCCGCCGCTGCTAATTCGGAATATTAAAGAGCCAGCCAGCCAGCCAATCCAGGCGAGGGAAAGTACGTCTTCCATGTTCACACACGGAACACGAGTTGCGGGAACCCTCGGAATGACATAGAACTCAGGTGACAGTGAGGGAGGCCCCCGAGGCTCACTGTCGTACATTTTATTCCAGCCACAGCTGAGGTAGGTCAATAACAAACACTGTGTATCTGCTAGCGGTAGTGTTAGAGACGTTGCTGCCAACTTTTCAGGTTACATATGTATGGCTTTTCAATGCTTTCAGTGCGCTATTTGAGGGGCATTTTTCTGTCAAATTTGTGACACTTCGTGTGATACTTTCCCGAGTAAATCAAAGCAACGAGCTGTGTTTAGGTGCCTTTGAATCTTGTGAGTTTTATGTTTCTGTTGCTGGTTGTTAGCGGGATCAGATCAATCAATAATAAATATTGGTTTATGAACGATTAGATTTTAAAAATGTTTCAATTCTGAGACTATTAGGCTGTGAATTGAAAATTAATTGGTATGTCTGTGGAGGGGTAGTGGTCTTCGGAGTGTCTCAATCGTTGCCCTTCATACCTCTTTTTTCTTCACCACAGTCTTTCTCTTGGTCTTTCTGCATGTGCCTCCTTGTGTGCCCTCTCTTCACGCTGCTCTCTCTCTCTCTCTTACACACACATACACAAACACCTAGTCTCTCTCTTTACCTGTAAATACAGCATTGTGTCTTCCTTCGTTTACTGATGTCAGTATTTTGAAAGCCTGTGTACCTCCTTCACACTTAATATACCTGAGTCTTAGAAATTCCGATTAGGTGTCAGCACTATCCCCGTCAGCACAGCCACGCCTTGCCAGGCCAATTGGGCATTAAAAGCCTATGATGAAGCATGCCACGTTCTGGCAATAAAACTCTTTTATGTAAAAGAAGAATCAGTTATTTCCCTCCTGCCTTTACAATTTAAATCCTTTTTAAAAACCTTAAGTGGTAAGATCAGCTTCAATAGAGATATTAAAATCTGTAATGCTAAAGAGAGATTAAAGGTAATAGCTAGGACGAGCTCGCCGAGAATTTCCCAGAAATATTTATCCTGGAATCTAGAACATGGTATTTGACGTTGGCTCACCCTATGTCGCATGAATCTCTTACCTTTAAACGATTTAACAGTAAACTGGTCCCAGAATATGGAAAATGAAAAAATTTGTAATTTCTGTGACCTGAGTATTCAGAACCTGGATCATGTCTTGTTTGTGTGTCCAGCATTGGTTTTGAGTCCTCGTCGCTGGCTTAGGCCGATGGTTTTACAAAATGGTGTTAAAGATGTAGCTTCAGCCCGTGATTTTCTTTTTTCCCCGAAAAATGAAGTAGTCTGTGTAAAATTATTCAACTTTTTTAAGGAGTTTATGTACATATTTTAATCTCATATATATTTTTTAATCGGGCTGCTTCCCCTGTGTCTGTTGCCCTATTATGGAGTTCTAATACTCTCTCCTTTTCTAGATAATATTTTGCACACGTTTTGGCTACTACTTAACTGTTTTTTGCTCAACTGGGGTCTGTTTTGCTTTTGCCCATTTTCTTGTTGCTTACTTTAAAGCTCGATTCTCCAGTGAAGTTGGATTTCGGATTGTATTTTGCACATTAATTTGATGTAACTCAACTGCTTTTGTAGTACGTTCGGATCTGTTTTGTTATCCCTATTTCCTTGCTGCTAATTTCAAGTTAACTCTCTGCTGAAGCTGGATTTTTTAAAATGTATTTTGCACATCAATTGGCTGCTACTTAAATGCTTTTTGCACGATTCGGGACAAAGTTGCTATGTATTGAAAAATTTTAATATGCAGCTGTTGCCACTAATGCGCTTTTCCAAGTTTTAATATATTTTAGGTAATAATTTGTATGTATCTTTTTATGTGGACCTCATTGGAGTTCCAAATCTTAATAAATAAATATTGGATTGAATTGAGAGTTTGCGTCTCTTAAAAAGAAAACTTTTTCCACTTGTCAGAAACATTAACTGTCAGCCGAACTTATAAAAGTTGATTCCAACTTTCCAATATTGTAGTTTGTATAAGATTATTTCTTTGGGAGTCTGTTCCTTTTTTTAAATGGTTTCCTCCTTCACACTCAACACAATTTCACTTAAAAGGACGATTACAGTTGGCATCAAGGGTGCCACAAGCCCTGAACTTTGGAGGGGAGGGGTGAAAGGGTGAAAGCTCACATGGCACCAATGGAGACAGGCTAACGCTTCAAATCCTTAGAGACAAAACAACAAGCTAGAGTGATCACTTGTGCATTATAAACATACATAGCGGTACAAAAGGGGGTGGTGATGGACGGAGCATCAGAACCAATCAAACACTCACACCCAGTCAACAGATCTGGGTTTGATCCATCACCGTTCTTTAGCCCACTCTGCCACCCCAGTTCAGACATGGCCATATGCAAATCAGTCTGACCCTGTGCCTCATGGGAACAGTCCAGCCCGAACTGCCAAGCCATGCCTTCCCTGGACCGGAAACAAGCTTCCTAGGACCGGTTTCTGGCATTTCAGCCGTCTTCAGCCAGGCTTGCTTGAATCCAGTGGCAAAGTGAGCAAGGGACTCGCGTCTGAGCATACCCTGCCAACTTATGGTGAACAAAGCGGTACAAAAGGGGGTGGTGATGGACGGAGCATCAGAACCAATAAAACACTCACACCCAGTCAACAGATCTGGGTTTGATCCATCACCGTTCTTTAGCCCACTCTGCCACCCCAGTTCAGACATGGCCATATGCAAATCAGTCTGACCCTGTGCCTCATGGGAACAGTCCAGCCCGAACTCGTCTTAGACGGAGGAACTGCCCATATGGTAGATTCTCCCTCATTGGGCGTGGATGGAAGCTCTTAAATGACAATAGACTGTTCTTGGCAGTTGGTTTAAAAAAAGTTTTCGTCTGGATAGTGTTGTTCTCGATGAATATAGTGACGTCTAAGAAATCCAGTGTGTTGGAACTAGCTGAGTAAGTGAATTTTAACCATTCATCTCTAGTATTTAGCCACTGGTGGAAATCGAGTAGGGTTTTACTGTTCCCTTCCCAGATCAACAGGACGTCATCGATATAACGTTTCCAGAAAACTATCCGTTCACGAAAAGGGTTAATCGGACTCAGTATATTTTTGGTCTCGAAATCACTCACGTATAATCCGGCCACGCTCGGCGCAAATGCACTCCCCATGGAAGTACCATGGCATTGTCTGTACATGATGTTATTGTACTCAAAATGATTTTCAGTGAGCGCCAGTCTACAACATTCAAGAATAAAATGTCTGGCCGTCTTATGGTCCCATTGTTGACTGAATAGTAGCTCTTCCAGAGTGTCCAGTGTTTTCTTTTGTGGAAGGCTAGTGTACAGACTCTCTACGTCTAAACCCACGAGAAGCATCTTGTCTCCTAAAAATTGTTGGTCTCGAAGTGAGTTCAGGAGGTCTTTCGTATCCTTGAGATAGGTGGGTGTCTTCTGTACTAGAGGTTTCAAGTAATGATCCGCAAACTGGGACAGAGGTTCCAAGACAGACCCGATCCCCGAGACGATTGGTCTTCCTGAACTCACTTCGGCACCAACAATTCTTAGGAGACAAGATGCTTCTAGTGGGTTTAGACGTAGAGAGTCTGTACACTAGCCTTCCACAAAAGAAAACACTGGACACTCTGGAAGAGCTACTATTCAGTCAACAATGGGACCAAAGACGCCCAGACATTTTATTCTTGAATGTTGCAGACTGGCGCTCACTGAAAATCATTTTGAGTACAATAACATCATGTACAGACAATGCCATGGTACTTCCATGGGGAGTACATTTGCGCCGAGCGTGGCCGGATTATACGTGAGTGATTTCGAGACCAAAAATATACTGAGTCCGATTAACCCTTTTCGTGAACGGATAGTTTTCTGGAAACGTTATATCGATGACGTCCTGTTGATCTGGGAAGGGAACAGTGAAACCCTCATCGATTTCCACCAGTGGCTAAATACTAGAGATGAATGGTTAAAATTCACTTACTCAGCTAGTTCCAACACACTGGATTTCTTAGACGTCACTATATTCATCGAGAACAACACTATCCAGACGAAAACTTTTTTTAAACCAACTGCCAAGAACAGTCTATTGTCATTTAAGAGCTTCCATCCACGCACAATGAGGGAGAATCTACCATATGGGCAGTTCCTCCGTCTAAGACGAAACTGCAGTAATATCCGAGATTACAAGGAACAAGCTAAAGATCTCTGCAACAAACTGCAAAATAGGGACTACCCCGAGTACACCATCAAGAAGAGTCAAAAGAGGGCTAGAAACCAACAAAGGGAAGCCCTCATGGAAACAACAGTGAGAGAACCCACCAAAGATCTTGTCACCTGTGTAAGTACTTCCAGTGTGGTATCTAATGAGGTAAAAAAGATCGTTAACAAAAACTGGAAAATCCTCACGTCTGGTTCATTGAAATGGCCAAAACCAAGATTTTCAAACAAACGAACCAGAAATTTGAAAGACATGCTAGTACATACGAGACCACCTCCAAAACCTAGCCTGGCGATTACTTCGAGCCTCTGGAACTATACACCAGTAACTGGCCACTACCCTTGTGGCTCTTGTTCTGTCTGTCACCTCACTAAAGCAACCAAGACCTTGCAACTATTACCAGACTTGAAATGGACCATAAGAAATCATACCAACTGCAACACCACCCATGTAATCTATATGATCACTTGCCCCTGCGGACTACGCTATATAGGAATGACCTGCCGCAAAGTAAAGCTACGACTTTGCGAACATAAGAGTAACGTTAAATGTAAGAAAGGCACAACCAAGATGAGCAGTCATTACCTCGAGAAAGGTCACACAGTTGATCATCTTCAATGGGTGGTTTTAGAGACACTAGCAACGAAAAATGCCAATGCAGAAAACATCTTGTTCGAAAAAGAGCAGAGGTGGGTTTACCGCTTACGCACAAATATTCACGGATTGAATGATAATATCCCGTGGCTCAGCATTAAGAAATAATAATCTAAACGTATTAGAGGTGAACGTGATGGAACTTGAGCTTAATCGTAACAATATCCTCACAGAGACTTGTTCATATCATAGTGAAATCAGTCACCGCTAAGTGTTGTATCAAAATTTAAACATGTGTCCACTACATCTGAACCTCTGTGCTGAAAGAACTTGATGATGGAAAATGATACCCTCCATGTTTTTCTATGTAAGTTAAAATCCTACTGATGTAAGTGAAATGCTGCCCTACGAAATAATACTCTGTGAACAAACATCCTCGAAAAACGAAGTATCCTTTTAAATCTTCTTTTTTGAAAACTTTATTGATATAAGTGAACCACTATCCTGCAGGAAATATTCATGAGTAACTGCTAGCTCCTCTGAACTCCTCTGAACTAACCTGGTAAAGGAATATGATACCCTCCGGATTGTTCACGCAAGTTAAAAATCCCACTGGCACAAGTAAAATACAATCCTTAGAAATACTGCTCTGTGAACGAACATTCTGCGAGCATTTCATCTGGTCTTTGTTTCCTGATAAACTTTATCGTTTCTTGATGAGCTTTATTGATATAAGGGAACTACCATCTTGCGATAAATATCCATGATTAACAACTGACTGTTTAATAATAGGATGAGATCTATAGACTGGAGTAATATAACATATGAACTACCAACAGTGAGGCGGGTCAGTTTATTGTGTTGCGAGTCTTCCTTTATTTTCCATGAACTTTCTCTTTATTTTAACCCGGTTACACTGTGCACTACACCGGGTGGAGAGAAGCAGTGACAGAACAAGTCACAGATTGCCGACGAATAGGTACTGCTCCTGACACGAGTACGCCGCCGAACCGATGAAGAGACGTAATGTATTTAAAAATTTTAATACCTTTCGTTTCCCCCTTTTAAGAACGGGCACAGCTTACCCTACCAGACGTAAACCCTCCGATTGAACGATCAAGGTATTCTCTTATTTTCTTTATTTTATTTCTCAAAGCACTGAAGCCGTTAATCTCTGTTTGTTTATAGGGAAATCACCATACAAGTTCGGCTTTTGAGTCTTTCTCTTTTGCATTTACCAAAGCTGAGACAGCGTTTATCTTTTTCTTAACAGTATACTGTCACCTCCTCCGCTGTCGTAGGGAGATTTAGTCATGCATATTAACTGACGTTTTCATCGAATGCATAGCTTTCTGTACCCTTTTACGACCCTTAAGGGATAGACCTACTAACTGCACTAAATGAGACCATTATGTGGGCATTGAGCTTGGACGTTATCATTTAATACCCACGTTATTGATTTTTCATTACCATAAAACTTGTGCCCTACCAGGGACACATTACCTTAATGTTACATGAGAACAAACTGGCTGCTGTGTTTGTGTTTTCTGTTCTTGTATATTGTAATCTTTCAGCTAGGAGGGCTTATTTTGCCGTTACTGCTTTTGAATAAGTATGAGTGGCCAAATTGGCTATGCTACATGTAAAAGTATTGCCATTCCTATAAATTGCTACGACAGTTGATGTCTCGAATTTTGAACATCCTGACAGCATACACTCGGACTAAACTCTTAATGTCCTTTTATTTTATTTTTTTTCCCTTCACCCCACCTTCTTTTCATTCTTTGCAATTGTTGAAACAGGTTCTAAGTAGAGAACAGATCGATTGGTGAAACAATTGTATTCACCTATCTCACGAGGGAGATATCTTCTAATAATAGAATCCCCTACACATACACTAGGGTCCTGATGAAAGCCTATATGACCCTCCGGGGCATGAGACAAGGCTGAAACATGTCGACCTATTTTCTGGACACAATTTTTTAGTGCACCAGACCTTAAATAGTCTGTTCTGTGCACGATAAGTAGTTTTTAATTCAACTCGAACCCAGTTTCATTAAAAATATAAACTGGTTCTTTTGAGTCTTTTAATTTTTCTTCACTCACCACTTAGCACTTCACCACACACCTAACACGGTTCTCTGATCACAACTGAAAAACCAGAGGAAATACCTCTGGGTGGAGGAAGCACTCATTAACCCAATGATGATGCTGTCACGTTGTCAAGCGACTAGTGGATAATCGAACATACCGCTATATTCCACCAAGAATTAACACGTGATTGAGGGTTTCTTAACAGTACCTAGTACTGCTGTTGCTAACCCTGGTTCTTTCAGGACCTGTGATCCACTCTCCATTTGATATATAATACGATTGAGACAAAGAAGCTGAGTGGGTCATACCCCTTCTTTCTCCCTCCTTTTGATTTATACACACATTAATTATTAGCCTGAAAGTGCTAAAAGTACTGTTGATGGCTTGACTCATTCAGGGTTTTAGTTGTTAATCTGCACATATGGAAAGTGTGAGACCACTATCCAGGACAATGCGAGGACAACATGTATCATGTCTAACTCCGCCTCTAACCCCGCCCACTAGCCACGCCCCTCTCTCAATTTAATGAGTACCTGTACTTATTTTTTCCCATTTAAAGCACTGTGCACTTCAACCACTGGATATGGGTAAAGCGTAATTAACTTCTTGAGAATGAGATCTGACAGGTATTTGCAATAGGAAGGACAACAATTTTACTGCAACCGAGCGTACAGAAGGACAGCGCTCAGCACAGAAATACAGAAGAGACAGTAAAGAACATTTACAATGCATTTCTTAACGCTAGTATCATGCCCATGAATTAAATTGCTTCCTACAACAGCTGCTACCTATCCCCGCTTTGGAAAACGTAAAAATGCACGTCCCACCGTTTTCAGTCGACCCTCGCTAAAAACCGGGACATAAACTGCATTTCCCGAAATCCGTCGGGACAGCTGGTGAAAAATTGCGACTGTCCCGACAAATCCGGGACGCCTGGTCCCCCTAATTTCTGGTGTACCCTGCGGGAAAAGAAAAACAACACGTGTATTGCCGCAGGAGCACAAAAGGAAGCGAGATTGGATAGGGGCGAAATTATCAAGTTTACATTATACTCTCATGAGTAATTGCAGGAATTGAAAACATCTAGTTTCAGGACATTTAACATTCGGGTCTCTGTTGTGTTGCGCAACATACTTCTTCGAAGTAGACGGACCTCCCCAACAAGATCAGACGGGTTGCCGCCGCTGCTAATTCGGAATATTAAAGAGCCAGCCAGCCAGCCAATCCAGGCGAGGGAAAGTACGTCTTCCATGTTCACACACGGAACACGAGTTGCGGGAACCCTCGGAATGACATAGAACTCAGGTGACAGTGAGGGAGGCCCCCGAGGCTCACTGTCGTACATTTTATTCCAGCCACAGCTGAGGTAGGTCAATAACAAACACTGTGTATCTGCTAGCGGTAGTGTTAGAGACGTTGCTGCCAACTTTTCAGGTTACATATGTATGGCTTTTCAATGCTTTCAGTGCGCTATTTGAGGGGCATTTTTCTGTCAAATTTGTGACACTTCGTGTGATACTTTCCCGAGTAAATCAAAGCAACGAGCTGTGTTTAGGTGCCTTTGAATCTTGTGAGTTTTATGTTTCTGTTGCTGGTTGTTAGCGGGATCAGATCAATCAATAATAAATATTGGTTTATGAACGATTAGATTTTAAAAATGTTTCAATTCTGAGACTATTAGGCTGTGAATTGAAAATTAATTGGTATGTCTGTGGAGGGGTAGTGGTCTTCGGAGTGTCTCAATCACTTGTTGCCCTTCATACCTCTTTTTTCTTCACCACAGTCTTTCTCTTGGTCTTTCTGCATGTGCCTCCTTGTGTGCCCTCTCTTCACGCTGCTCTCTCTCTCTCTCTTACACACACATACACAAACACCTAGTCTCTCTCTTTACCTGTAAATACAGCATTGTGTCTTCCTTCGTTTACTGATGTCAGTATTTTGAAAGCCTGTGTACCTCCTTCACACTTAATATACCTGAGTCTTAGAAATTCCGATTAGGTGTCAGCACTATCCCCGTCAGCACAGCCACGCCTTGCCAGGCCAATTGGGCATTAAAAGCCTATGATGAAGCATGCCACGTTCTGGCAATAAAACTCTTTTATGTAAAAGAAGAATCAGTTATTTCCCTCCTGCCTTTACAATTTAAATCCTTTTTAAAAACCTTAAGTGGTAAGATCAGCTTCAATAGAGATATTAAAATCTGTAATGCTAAAGAGAGATTAAAGGTAATAGCTAGGACGAGCTCGCCGAGAATTTCCCAGAAATATTTATCCTGGAATCTAGAACATGGTATTTGACGTTGGCTCACCCTATGTCGCATGAATCTCTTACCTTTAAACGATTTAACAGTAAACTGGTCCCAGAATATGGAAAATGAAAAAATTTGTAATTTCTGTGACCTGAGTATTCAGAACCTGGATCATGTCTTGTTTGTGTGTCCAGCATTGGTTTTGAGTCCTCGTCGCTGGCTTAGGCCGATGGTTTTACAAAATGGTGTTAAAGATGTAGCTTCAGCCCGTGATTTTCTTTTTTCCCCGAAAAATGAAGTAGTCTGTGTAAAATTATTCAACTTTTTTAAGGAGTTTATGTACATATTTTAATCTCATATATATTTTTTAATCGGGCTGCTTCCCCTGTGTCTGTTGCCCTATTATGGAGTTCTAATACTCTCTCCTTTTCTAGATAATATTTTGCACACGTTTTGGCTACTACTTAACTGTTTTTTGCTCAACTGGGGTCTGTTTTGCTTTTGCCCATTTTCTTGTTGCTTACTTTAAAGCTCGATTCTCCAGTGAAGTTGGATTTCGGATTGTATTTTGCACATTAATTTGATGTAACTCAACTGCTTTTGTAGTACGTTCGGATCTGTTTTGTTATCCCTATTTCCTTGCTGCTAATTTCAAGTTAACTCTCTGCTGAAGCTGGATTTTTTAAAATGTATTTTGCACATCAATTGGCTGCTACTTAAATGCTTTTTGCACGATTCGGGACAAAGTTGCTATGTATTGAAAAATTTTAATATGCAGCTGTTGCCACTAATGCGCTTTTCCAAGTTTTAATATATTTTAGGTAATAATTTGTATGTATCTTTTTATGTGGACCTCATTGGAGTTCCAAATCTTAATAAATAAATATTGGATTGAATTGAGAGTTTGCGTCTCTTAAAAAAGAAAACTTTTTCCACTTGTCAGAAACATTAACTGTCAGCCGAACTTATAAAAGTTGATTCCAACTTTCCAATATTGTAGTTTGTATAAGATTATTTCTTTGGGAGTCTGTTCCTTTTTTTAAATGGTTTCCTCCTTCACACTCAACACAATTTCACTTAAAAGGACGATTACAGTTGGCATCAAGGGTGCCACAAGCCCTGAACTTTGGAGGGGAGGGGTGAAAGGGTGAAAGCTCACATGGCACCAATGGAGACAGGCTAACGCTTCAAATCCTTAGAGACAAAACAACAAGCTAGAGTGATCACTTGTGCATTATAAACATACATAGCGGTACAAAAGGGGGTGGTGATGGACGGAGCATCAGAACCAATCAAACACTCACACCCAGTCAACAGATCTGGGTTTGATCCATCACCGTTCTTTAGCCCACTCTGCCACCCCAGTTCAGACATGGCCATATGCAAATCAGTCTGACCCTGTGCCTCATGGGAACAGTCCAGCCCGAACTGCCAAGCCATGCCTTCCCTGGACCGGAAACAAGCTTCCTAGGACCGGTTTCTGGCATTTCAGCCGTCTTCAGCCAGGCTTGCTTGAATCCAGTGGCAAAGTGAGCAAGGGACTCGCGTCTGAGCATACCCTGCCAACTTATGGTGAACAAAGCGGTACAAAAGGGGGTGGTGATGGACGGAGCATCAGAACCAATAAAACACTCACACCCAGTCAACAGATCTGGGTTTGATCCATCACCGTTCTTTAGCCCACTCTGCCACCCCAGTTCAGACATGGCCATATGCAAATCAGTCTGACCCTGTGCCTCATGGGAACAGTCCAGCCCGAACTGCCAAGCCATGCCTTCCCTGGACCGGAAACAAGCTTCCTAGGACCGGTTTCTGGCATTTCAGCCGTCTTCAGCCAGGCTTGCTTGAATCCAGTGGCAAAGTGAGCAAGGGACTCACGTCTGAGCATACCCTGCCAACTTATGGCGAACAAAGCGGTACAAAAGGGGGTGGTAATGGACGGAGCATCAGAACCAATCAAACACTCACACCCAGTCAACAGATCTGGGTTTGATCCATCACCGTTCTTTAGCCCACTCTGCCACCCCAGTTCAGACATGGCCATATGCAAATCAGTCTGACCCTGTGCCTCATGGGAACAGTCCAGCCCGAACTGCCAAGCCATGCCTTCCCTGGACCGGAAACAAGCTTCCTAGGACCGGTTTCTGGCATTTCAGCCGTCTTCAGCCAGGCTTGCTTGAATCCAGTGGCAAAGTGAGCAAGGGACTCACGTCTGAGCATACCCTGCCAACTTATGGCGAACAAAGCGGTACAAAAGGGGGTGGTGATGGACGGAGCATCAGAACCAATCAAACACTCACACCCAGTCAACAGATCTGGGTTTGATCCATCACCGTTCTTTAGCCCACTCTGCCACCCCAGTTCAGACATGGCCATATGCAAATCAGTCTGACCCTGTGCCTCATGGGAACAGTCCAGCCCGAACTGCCAAGCCATGCCTTCCCTGGACCGGAAACAAGCTTCCTAGGACCGGTTTCTGGCATTTCAGCCGTCTTCAGCCAGGCTTGCTTGAATCCAGTGGCAAAGTGAGCAAGGGACTCACGTCTGAGCATACCCTGCCACCTTATGGTGAACAAAGCGGTACAAAAGGGGGTGGTGATGGACGGAGCATCAGAACCAATCAAACACTCACACCCAGTCAACAGATCTGGGTTTGATCCATCACCGTTCTTTAGCCCACTCTGCCACCCCAGTTCAGACATGGCCATATGCAAATCAGTCTGACCCTGTGCCTCATGGGAACAGTCCAGCCCGAACTGCCAAGCCATGCCTTCCCTGGACCGGAAACAAGCTTCCTAGGACCGGTTTCTGGCATTTCAGCCGTCTTCAGCCAGGGTTTGAGTTAAGTCTGTATGTTTATAAAAGACCGGGATAAGTCATGTCAATAAAGACTTGTCTACCTCCGTATTGCCATAATTATGTCCTTGCAGTGCGGTAGGGTTCGAAAATATTGTATTTGTATTTACAGTGCCTTGATTTTTTTTTTAGATTTTAAATATATTTTTTTATTAACATTTGCAGTATCATTACAATATAGATCTGTATGTTCTAACAGACTCATCTGAGGAACAGCAGAGCAAGAGACACATATGAAGAGCAATTTGATCACATCGCATACTTATAAACTGATCCATTTATGATAAAGAACGTTCCGTTTGCATACATGTCTCTCTATCCTGCTCCAACCCCCATGCATTGTCCCGCATGGTCCAAATTGTTTGTTTGTTTATTTATTTATTTATTTGGCAAGTTTTACATAGCGCTGGCTAGACCCGGAGGTATCAGAGCTCTTTACATGAGATAGGACATTGTTTCAGAACATTGTTACATAGTTACATCAGTTACAGTTGCAATTACCAGTATATGCTTAGGAGAAAAACGTGAGCTTACACAATTATATAAGATATTAGTGCAGAGCATATCCAATACACACGTCATATGATGAATGGAAGGTAATGGGGGAAAGGTAGACAGGGGAGACGAAAGCAGACAGAGTCAGGTAGATCTAAAGGGAGAAAGTACTCCTGGCGGAACAAAGCAGTCCAGTCAGTCGAGGAGAGAGACAGAAACGTGAAAAACAATGTCCGATATCCGGCTGGGTAAGTGACGGCCAAGGGGGTGACCCGGAGCCAGACTCCGCTATAGCTGCATAGGACAGCTCCACCTGGAAGCGGCCAAGGGTACTCGGACTCCGCGGTAAGTACAAACAGTTTTAGTTTCAGCCCGTGGGGCATCGTCATAGTTCAATAGAAGGCAGGTACAGGCAGCATCTCTGGATCGAAGGCAAATACAGTGCAACAGTCCGCAAACAAATAGTGCCCCTGGTATTCATTCAGAGTAAGCCTGTGGGTCTTCACACCAATGTGGGAGTTGTAGCTCATTGTGGTAAAGGACCACTGTGGTGGCAATCTTGGGATCAGGCAAGAGATTCTGCCCCTGGTGTTCCATTCGGCCAGTTCCCTCTTTTCTTTATCCTTTGTAGTCTCAGGGGCCCCTAGGGTATTTCCTCTGCTTCTTTAGGAGTCTCCTGAACTGTCTCAGGAGGAAAATCCTAATTTATGCCTTTCAGTTGCCATTATAGGGTCAGGCGGGACAGGGGGGGGGTGAAGGAGAGAAGGAGAGCAACTGTGCTTTCCTTAGAGCACAACAATAATATTAGTGGCTGGCTCGTGGCTGTGTAATCCTCCCCACCAACACCCCCCACCCTCAACTGCAAACATTCTTCCCCTACCATGTCTGGCAAATTCCCTATCTGTGTAGCTACTTGTCACTTAACCGCATAATCCGAGTCTATTCATTGTCCGAAAGGTCCTGGCTAGGTCGTCTCCCTCGCCTCCAGCATGTCCTCTAATCCACCTCCCTCCTGCGTGACGTTGTGCTCGGCAAGACGCGTGCGAGCACAAGATGTTCTTAAATTCAAAGCTCACCAAATTGACTGCTGTGCGAACCACTCGGGAGTGAAATAAAGCTACGTCACGCACACCAGGGTATTAACAGGTTAGTTTGACTCGAGGATAACGGTTGTGTATCTCAAGAGGGAACAGGTACTGTTTTATTGCATCGGGTAAGCGTAACTTTGATCTTCTTGCATGGCAGTCACCCTGTAAGAGAATTGTTTATTTCTGTGACATTTTGTTGCAGTTATCACGTAAAACAACTTCCGTTCTGTTAATAATGCACGAATACAAGGAGCACATGTTTGAGGGCGTGGAGTAATAGTCACTGCGTTACGAGCACCATATGAGAAATCTTCATTTCTGTGACATTTGGTCGCAGTTGCCACGTTAAATATTTTCCATTAACATTGCATGAATACACGGAGCACGGCTTTTGAGTGCATGGAGTAAGAGCACTTGGGGCGTTCGATTTAGACTACAGAACGAGGTATGAATTCCAACAAGTTTGTGACGTGTAATCACTGGTACACTGAACGATGGTCACAAGCTGTTTGGAACGGCAGGTTGCATTAGCAAACAAGCGTGGTCCCGAAAGTGAAAGGAGGACCGCGCTGCAAGCATTAGGATCTCTTGTCTTTATGGGGCCATGTGTTTAAACACATGGCCCCATAAAGATAAGAAACCTTTCACGCCAGAAGGAAAGCAGGCGAGCCTGTCCAAGTAGGCCATCTGAAAAAGCCAAAGGGAGGCAACATGGTAAGCTCTTTTCCAATGACTGGCTACCGTTTAGCATAAACGGTGATGCGGGCCAATGGAAAAGAGGGGTGGGGCTTAAAGCCCTTTACTGAAGCTACTCAAAAACGTTAAATCTCGCTGAGCGAGCTGCGCATGTGCGCAGCAACGCTAGGCGAGACCTAAAAGGGAATGAATAAAAGCCGATATTACTCCGAAGATTCTTTTGGAACAAACTGACTATGCCAGAACCGAGAACTTTAAAAAAGAGAGCAAGACCGGCACTATTAGATGCATTAAAAATGAGATGAACCAATTTGCTGAAATGTATTAGGAGGCTGGTGTTTAATAAGAACTGTATTTCACTGGATGTTCTTGCAACTTGTAATTCAAAGTTTTCTTAAGCAGATGTTAGTGCTACTTCTTTTTGAAACAATAGTGCTTTGATTCTGCTTAGCCTGTTAAAATCTGCCTTCAAAGTTGGAATGAAAGGCCAAAACGAGCTATTGTATCCTTCTTGCGGAGGTGGGAAGAGAATGTATTTGCAGCAAGTGACAATGCGGGAAACCCCAAAAATATATGGGATCCCGCCTTTTATTCCACAACATTCGTGATCATTTAACATGAAATATCCTCAGAAAGAACTTGAATAAGGGGAATTATTGAAGGGGTTGGGATTCCTTTTAGAAAACGGGCCATTTTCACTACCGAAGCATTACATGGATCATGAATGGTAACGAGTTGACAAATAAGTGAATGTCCGACAGAAGAGTTGCATTCCTTTACAGGAAGGAAGACCTCCTTATTCACACATTCACTGCGATAAGAAAATGAGAGGGACCATAATTTACGAATTAAGCTGCCTCCGAGGGGCTCATATCTACCAACAGGGAAATGTTTCATGCAAGCTCTAAATTGAAATGTTGAACTGGCAGAGATAGTCCTCCATGTATTAACCATACCGCGGAAGGTGTTTCTATTATAGTGAAAGGGAGCTGTTCTAACTTCTCGAGATGTAACATTGTTTAGGTTGATTCTTTTTTTTACCATGAGTCGTTGTTTACGTGTCGGATTGAAAGGCATGACTAGCTGACTGGGTTTGAAGGGTCCAGCTAAACTGCCTGATGGGTCTAAGCTGACTTTGCCCATGGTACAATGAATGCATGTCACTTTGCATGATATCAATAACAGATGACACAATGTTTTTTCAAATGTGAGAAGACAACATATTAATACTATTATCAACAACATCCAGCACTTTATCCAAATTATCTTGATTAATTTGTCTTAAACATGCAGCAGCTTCTATTTGTGACGATTTCCAAATTTCATTATATGTAGCTTAAATAAATCTTTCAGTACGCAGAGATTTAGGTCCCGACAGAAAATCAGATAGGTCCATGTCCTCCGATAGGAGAGAAAGATGTTGTTTTACTGCAGATAGTGTAGAGTGTTATAACCATTGTTGACACAGTTTTCCCACTGAATAGGTAGTAACAATTCCTGAGTGATGCGATTGGGAATAACAAGGATCAAGTCGGTTAGCTTTAAACCCTAGTGTGGAATTTCAAAAAGGGGCATGACATCCATTTTTGTACACTGGCCACAATAACCACCCGTGAGGACCTGAAAGTGTGGTGTTAAATGTACCATTCTGTAACATACTGTTGAGATGTTCAGCAGTAAAATTGGTTAAATGTCACCAATTTTCAAACTGTGCAAAGGAAGGAATTGTTGGTCCATTGATTTCTTTCATTTCAGCCAATCCTAGACATGTAGTCTGCTGAAAGATATCATTCAGGTAAATCATTTGAGTTGGAATTAAGCATGCTCAAAATAAAGTATTGGTACACTGGACCTTTCGGGATTAGGTACCCCAAATGGATTTCAAATCAATTGTGTCCTTCCAATAATCATAGCCTTTCACAGCTAATTTTGTAACAAATAAATCTGTATAGGTTAATTTGATTTGCGTAAGCATATATTTTTTCGGTGGTGCAGGTTCAAGTTTAAAATAAAAGGACACTGGATCTAACTTGCCATAGCCTAAAAGATATGTAAATTAATCTTTGTATATTTTGGAACTCCTTTGTGAGGAAGTTGGACAATGTTCCCATTGTGTGTAATTAAAAAGTGAGCGTTGAACCCTAGCTCAATGTCAGTATGATATCCATATTGGTAGTAACAGAATGTCTCGCCATAGTTAGCAGAAATAAGGTACAAATCCTCTAATTCAAAACCAGTATAACATTCCAGCCCTGGGAGCATGGAATTTACAGTTTTAACATCCCAATCATCAAAATATAACCCAGGTACTATCACATCCCCCATGGAAACCCTCAACATGTATGGTATCTGCAGGACCTCCGTAGAATCGAATCTGTCATAAGGAACTTTATCCCAAACAATTCCATCAGTTATTGGAACAGCTGAAATGTTCGCTAAAGACAAGTCTCTTTTTAGCTTATGTGAAGAAGAGTGGGGGGCCAACACCCTGTCAGCCAGTTCTGTGGCAGAGCGTTCTGGAAAATAATGTCCGTTAATCAGCAAGAAAAAACGGACACAAATTCAATCCATAGGAAAAGAAAAACCAAGGAAAGTGTTATCCAACCGTATGTCGAAGGTGGGACTAGATAAGTGCATTTCAGCTATGAAAAGAAAACGCTGATCCTTGCAGGAGGAGTGTCTAAAATGGAAGAATCAACAAAAGAATGTGAAGAAAAATCATCACAACCCACATAATACCCAGAAGCAGTTCATCTAAAAACTGGTGCCATCAGTACGTTTAAAGAATCGGTAAAATCCAAAAGTGGTGGATCTGTACAAACAATATCAGCTACAGAAGAGGCAGTAGTAAGTTCAGTACTCATTTTAGTCCGTTGTTGGCTGTTGTCGCAGATGCAGGTATAGATTAAAGTGCTTTTTACGCCCCCCTAGCCTGGGAGAAAGGTTTTGGTGGTGCTCACTAGCTGTAGAGGAATTTCCTATATGGTAGTGAGAGGAGTTGGGGAACTGCCAAGGATTCCTCATGGCCTACTGTTGAGATTGAGCCACATGATGTAACCAGCAGCGGCTGGCGTGATGGACCAGGGAGGATAAAAAAAACAAATAGGAAAAAAAGTACCTGTAGCTGGACGCGTCGTGATCTTCTGCTCCTCTTCTCCAAGTGGCACAGCAGGCATGAAAGCAGTTTCAGGATTGGCCTGAATGCCCTCAATTTGCACTCCACGACAGACTTGGAGTCTGTGCCTGCTCTCACCTACCCAGCTACGTTGCTGGGTTAGAGAGAGCTTTCACTGCGCATGACCATCATGCACAGTGAAGAGAGTGCGCCTACCAGTCCCCTCTGTGCCTGTCACCCCCCCCCCCCCCAGGCCCCGCCCCCAAGACTCAGCAGGAAAGGAAAAATAAAATAAGTGTTTATTATCATTTTATTTTTAATTTCCTGCTGTTTTTGGGGGGTTGACACTCCTCCACCATAGTGGAGGAACCGTCGCTGGATGGAAATTGATGTTATCAATGGATACAAAATGATTGTCTTTAGAACCAGGCAGTGATGGCAAGATTACAGTTCTTGTACCTTGAATGCCGAGGACTGGCACTGGTGCTCGGGATGATGGGCCAAACTCCTTCTCTACGTCCATCTTTTCTCATGAGAGATCCCCAACTTGTGGAATCCAGCCGGCAGATGGCTGCAACTGCTTGTTGCATTGGGTGTCACAGAACTTTTGTAGGTCCTGTAAGACAGCGCAACAATCCTTTATGTCAAAGACCTTGGCTGCCGCCACGCTGTCTGGACCGTCTAGGTCTGAAACGAACATTTTGATGCCAAAGAGGACCTCGCATTGGGGTCCAGCCATCCAGAGATCTTTTTGGGAGATTGTTGAGAGCCCGCAGGTGGTGGATCCAACTATGCCCTGTGCCTAATACTTTAGTTGTTAAGGACTGCTTTAATTCACGGTTCATCTTCTCCACAGCAGAATTGCCCCCTGTCCTATATGGAGAAGAATAATGCATCAGTACACTCAGGGATACCATAGTGTCCTGGTATGCTTTAGGTCCGAGTGGAATGTACTGCATGCATATGTCCCGATAAAGACTTGCTTGTCTTTAATAGCGGTGCGAGCGTCAGCCGAACGCTGTGGCCAAACAGAGAGGAACCTGGATCACAAATCAGCTGCAACTAGGATAAATGTAAACACTGTATCTGAAATAAGAGGACCACAGTGGGCCAAATAAATGCAGCTGAAATATTTTTTAGAAATTAACAGGTGTATCTGCGGTGGACGCGCCACGGTAAAAGCTTTAATTTGTTGACAAATGTCAAAACAAAAGACATATTGTTTGGCCTGCTGATAGAAGCTATGCCACCAATAACGTTGCTGTAGCAGCAAAATTGTGGCCCCACACCTGCATGTGCAGAAGCAACACCTTTTGTGTGCTGCTATCAATGAAGCTAGTCTGCGGTCTTGGTTAGGAATCAATCGGTCACCAACACCTAGAATAATTACAAAGGGATTGTTTTTCAAGTGGTAAGTGTATTTAGATGGAAATTCCTTACGTAAGGGAGTGCCGTCTTTATTAGCATTAACAGCAGGTGGAATATCGGAGTCTATTCTCGTTTTAGAACAAGTAATTGCAGCAACAGTGGCAGTCACAACTGCAGATTTGGGCGCTTCATCAGCCAAACAATTCCCTAAAACGTGTGCTCCCACACGCTGACGACTCAATGTATGTATAACATGAGCCTGTGGCAACCTATCTCTGAGGTCCCCCATTTTTAACCCAAAGCATTTTATGCTTGACTGTGTTAGCTTTAAAATCTTGTTTTTTTAAAATGTATTTATCATTTTTTTGAGACTTATGCATGTTACATATATGGCATCATAGAGTGCTTCAAACAATGTAACAACGTGACAACCTGTGGCAGTAAAAGTACAGTGGCATATACATACAGAGCATTACAACACAAGAGGGGGTCCAACACTACAAACTATACATCAGGGTCATGTGGTGAATCACAGTCCTGTGCATGGAGATATTGCAATAGTGGTTCCCAAATATCCTTAGGCCTAGAAGTGGTGGGAAGTTCTTCAGCGTATAAGGCCAAGGTGTCACGGCAGTATACCAGATCTTTTAACCACTGTTTGGTAGAGGGACTAGCTCGACTCTCCCACACCATCGCCACCCCCCGTTTTGCTAATAATAGTGCTATTTTTACAAGTCTACCCACAGTTCCTTTCAAGAACGGTACCAGACTTAGCAGACACACCTGCGGTGTACAGTTCAATTTGAGACCAGCAATGTCTTGCACTATATTGATGACAGCTATCCAAAATGCCGCTACCCACCCACATTCCCATGCCAGATGCCAAAAATCAGCACCTGAGACGCTACATCTTTTACATTTATCATTGTCCCTGAGACCATATTTAAACTGCTTGTGTGGTGTGTGGTAGACCTGATGTAGATATTTAAGATGGATTATCCGCAAATTGCTATTGGATGTGAGAGCGCTAGCAATCTGGCAACAGTATTCCCAGTCTTTCTGCGTGAGTTGCGGATTGAGTTTCGCGTTCCATTGTAACAAGCTCTTGTTAGGAGGTGGTGGGGTTTCCTCTCTAGCGGCTCGGTATAGTTTGGTCACCAGTTTGTGTCTCGTGGGGCTGGTAAGCAGGGTGTGTAGGGAAGTCAGCGTCGGAGGTTCAATCGGGAATGTGTGTAGAGTGCCTGTAACTCCTTCTTCAATCTGTGTATGGTGAAAGTAAATAGCAGCGTCTGATTTTGCACATAACTGAGATCTTTTTGTGTTAAAAAGACGCCCTTAGGGAAGAGGTCTTGCATTTTATCAATACTGGCCAGCGTCAATATGCGTATGACACCTTTTTCGTGTGTGGCTGACATCCCTGAGTGATACTATAATGGCAATCTCCCGGCCCTACTGCCAAGAGATTGCCAAGCTGCGATGGTAGCGTCTACGGAGTTAATTTCAGATTTTGGTGTACCCCTGCGTGTGTGGGTCAATATAGATCTTAGAGGGATAGGGTGTGCATCACCGTCTTCCACTGCCGCATGTGGGATGAAGCCGTGAGTCTTGTACCAATAATGTGCATATTGAGCTTGAGTACAGAGGTAGTAAAGGTATATGTCGGGTACACTGAAACCCACCTTGTTGTAGTCTAGAGTAAGGGTCGCCAGACTCACTCGTGCCTGTTTACCCCCCCATATCAGCTTGATTAGCAGTGTTCGTATTATTTAAAATAATATTGTAGGAAGCTGTATAGGGATGGTGCTGAAAAAATAGATGAACTTGGGTAACACAACCATTTTGATAACTGCCATGCGGTCCACCTTCGATAGTGGCAGCCATATCCAACTGTCAACCTGCTGTTCCAGTTTTGTACAGGCTGTGCCATAGTTTTCTTGGATTACTATTTCGGGATCACGATGGACCCATACCTCGAGGTATTTGACAGGCTCATCAGACCACATCAAAGGCAATTCAAGTTCATGGGGGTAGGTTGACTCAGTCAGCGGTGCCACCATTGATTTGTACCAATTTATAATGAGGCCAGAAAAGCGTTTAAACCGTATAAATTCCCAGAGCACAGGCTCCAAAAACATGTGCGGTTCTCTAACAAATAATAGCATATCATCAGCATATAGGGATATGCTCACGGGGCGATGGACAAATTACAACGCTGCTGCCCTGTGTCGCCGTCGGATGATACAGGCCAGGGGCTCCAGCATTATCGCTGTTAGAAATGGGATTTCTGGTTGGCTAGGGCTTGCGCCAAAGCCAGACAGAAACCACCACTCTAGTCAGGGCTGGGAAGTTACACGCCAAAGATAACCCCTGCTCACCCCCTTGGTAGCTTGGCACGAGCAGTCAGGCTTATCTCTGAGGCGATGTGTAAAGCGTTTGCGCGCGCACCCAGCAACAACACCCAAGGCCCACCACAAAGGAAACTCCACACAAGGTATTCTATAAAAATAACCTTTGTATTATACACAACACATTGGATAAAAACACACACTTTACAATGTGCCAACAGGCACGGGCAGAATTTACAAGGGATTATGTACAAGACAGGGCCACCTGGACCACTGTCAGGAATTAGCACTTTTTAGATATTTAGCACACAAAATATAAAAAAACACTGTAGCACAAAAATAATCTGTATAACACACAACCAGTACTTACTGGTATCGGGGAAGTACCACCTACGTAACCCTAACTACTTTAGGAGACTGTCACGCAGGGAACTAGAACCTCACTAGCACCACCTGTACTAGGAGAAAGCAACAACCACCTACGTATCACAATACCTGTAGGGGTAATAGAACGTTACACATGATGCCTAAAACATTCAGAGGTGTAGAGCAATGGCACATGACGCATCAAAACACATTCAGAGGTGCACGGAAGGAACACACATGATGCATCAACACATTCAGAGGTGCAAGTAGGAACAACTGCGCAAGACTCCACCTGAGCCACCACCTGTGGCAGTCCCTGGGCCAACTGGCCTGGTAGGGGCTAGGACGCCCTGCGTTCCGTCAAGCTGCGCCAGCTGCGCAGACTAAAACAAGAATGGTCCCCCACCTAAACGTGGCAGCTGCCCACTACGTGCTGGGCAGCTGGAAAACGAACTTCAGGCACTCTGCGTGCCTCTGGAGCCCTCTCTGGGCTCTGTTCACTCAGAAAATGTCCCCTAGAGCCCTCGTGGCTCGGAACAGTCGTGCTCCCCTTCGTTGGAGCGCTCCGGGCACTCTGCACACCAGACAATGCCCTCTAGAGCCCTCGTGGCTCTGCACAACGTTGGAGCCTCACTGGGCTCAAACAACAATGCCCCGGGAGCCTTCACGGCTCTGAAACAACATGCCCGAGGTCGGAGCGTTCACTGCGCTCTTCGTTGGAGTCCCTCTCCGGGACTCGAATCACCACAAGGCCTCCGTTCGTTGGAGTCCCACACGGGGGACTCTTTACACACAATGCCCCCCTAGAGCCTCACGGGGCTCGAGAAATGCTGTGGCAACCTTTGGAGCCTCACGGGGCTCGATCACTGCCCCCGCACCCCCAGCACATGCGCGGAGTCCCCCAGCCCTTCTCAACACTCACCGGGCTGCTCGGGGACTCCCGCGTCGTCTTCCCTCTCTCCGTTCTCGTAGGGGGAGGGCGTGAAGGACTCCAAGGCTTCCTCGCGGAGGGGCAGGCACCGACAATGTGCCTCGCGCCCCCTCCGCACAAGTTCTGGCCACCCTCCTCCTCACGGTCCAGCGCGGGGTGGGCTCCCGCCTGGATCTTAACTTCTCCGACCGGGCTGCAACCGCGGTGCTTGGCAGGAGGCGGGGTAGGCTCCCGCCCTCCTTCTCTGAGTTCCGGTTGTCCCGGAGGCCCGCCCTCAGCCGCCTGACTTCCGACTGAAGCCCGGCCGCGGCGGTGACGTTCCCAGCGGCAACGAGGGGTAGGCTCCCTCGAAATAAACGCAAATAAGCGGGGTGGGCACCCGCAAGCTGAATCAAAGCGCTTCACAGCGCTATAAGGTGAGCCAGCGCTCGCAGCGCTGCAAGGCTCAGAAAAGCGCTCCCAGCGCTATAAAGATAGCAAGCCCAGGGAAACAGCGTGCACAGCGCTCCAAAGTCCAGGAAGCGCTCCCAGGCGCTATAAGCAATGTCCAGCAAACAAAAAGGTCCTTCAGAGAGCAGGGGGCAAAGGCTGGGCCCAGAGCCAGCTCACAGGGCCCTTCAGCAGGGAGGCAGTACCCAGTGGCGCTCTCTCCTGGCGCCCAACAGCAGCAGGCCCCCCCTCAAGTGGATCCTGGAAGAGAACAGTTTCTGTGGGGACACAGCCCCATTTTTATACAGGCAAACCCTTTGTTCTGGGTTCAGGGTGAGGGGGAAAACCAGTCGCAGCTGGTTGGGGAGCACCCTTGATGTGCTCAGCCCCTCACTCTATTCACTGGCAGGGCTAGGGTCGTCAGTCGCACCACAGGGGGCGGGGCCAGCATTGTGTGTGGAAAACCCTGTCCTATTCAGGACCCAGGTGTACTCCTCCCACCCATCTAGCTGCTGATCTCCCCATTCACCACTGGGTGACTCATCCTGACTCCGGGGAATCCCTAGCCCGTCACATGACACGACCAGCCAATCACGCGACAGACACACTGCACACAGAAGTGCCCACTTCTAGAAGTGGCACTTCCACACTAGGTACATGCACGCCGCACACATCATCGCGCAGCATTCACTCCCACGAGTCCGCACATACCAAACTCGGGCCTGCACACCCCACGCATCAGGAACTACTAGGGACACATACACTCCCCATGCATTCCTATGGGAGGGCAGGCCTATCTCACCACATGCACTCAGAGCACGCACGCACTTGCCTGGGACACAGGGAAAGTGCGCAGAGACCAAACAATTACCACACCAAGTCACCAATAAAAAGCCAAAAAGTCCAGGGGTGAACCTGCCAGAAGGGCCAAGTCCAACACAACCCCCTTCCAGCCAAAACGCAGGGCAGACCAATCACCACCGTGATGGACTTCCCTGCTTGGGGCGATAGAACACGGACGCGGGCCCGCAACTGCATGGACACCCTCCGGTTCTACGCCACGGTGAACCCATGGAATTCTTTTTAACACCACTGTCTGGACCAACTGGGCTACCCCACTGGTACTCCCAAGCTGTCCGCGGCCAAGACCAGGCCCTAGGCCACCCAGGTGCCACTGGTCTTTGCCTAACCACAGAGTGGGGGGTAGTAACCCCTGGCACATAGCGGCCATTCTCCACTCTTCCTCTCTGAAAGACAGGACTAGACTGCCACTGGTTCTCCAGCCTAGGGTCTACACCCTCAGGCGGACCAGGAGTCTCAGGGAAAGCTCTCCTCCCCCTACCTCTCCTCCTAGGGTTCCTCCTCCTCTGGCGAGGGGTACACCTAGAACGCCATTCCAACCCAGGGTTTAACCCCTCAGATTGTACCGGGGGCAGAGGTGGGCTCTCCCACCCTCTGCACCCCCTTCCAGAGCCCTGCTCCCTACCAACTGGGGCCGTACCTCTGGAAGAAGAACTGGTCGGGACGCTGGTTACAGACGTCCCACCCTTCAGGTCAGGCTGATCCCGAACCTGGCCTTCCAACCTCCGGCCTAGAACCTTTGGTGGAATAATTGCCTGGCACTCCAGGACTTCTGGGGATTTCCACTCCATCCCCCTGAGGCTATCAAAGGACACATATGCCGAGCGACTGTCTGTCTGGCGCTGATCTCCCGTCCCCTGTCCACCTGACAGTGCGCGGAGATCCCCCAGAACAGAAGTGGTGCCACCCTGGCCACTACACGGGATCCTAGCCCAACTGGGTAGTCCCTGACCCACAGGCTCTTCCACTGGGGAACTCATCCCCCAATCACTCCTCACGCTGGCCTCCTGTACCCTCCCTACCGGAGCGGTACTGCCAGACTCCAGAACCACCGGAGCCCTGGTTACAGGTGCTCTAGGTCCTCTACTCACCAGGAGATCATCCTCAAATGGGCTAACAGGACAGCCTAGGTCCCCAACTTGGTGTTCCCTCATGAAACCATCCAAGTCCTGAGGCAGGGTTTCGTACGTCCGGGGACCCTCGGTCACCCTCTCACTCCTGCTCCACTGAGCCAGGCAGTGAGCCCCTACACCCTCCTCGCTATCCTGGGACCTAGCTGGGCTACACTGAGCCTCTTCCACCACGCTGGGCTGGAAGATACCTGACCCACTACTTTTGGAGTCACTCCCTAATGACTCTAGAGAACCTCTAGCCCTTTCCCAGCGCTCTGCTTCCTCCGCCAGGTCAAATGGCTCAGACAATCCACACCCCAACAGGTGTTGGCGCAGCCCCGGCACACAACAACTGAGCAGGTGTTCTTTGAGAACCAGATTACACAGTATGTCAAAATCACTTGCTGTGGAAATCCAATCAAACATTGCATCCTCACATCCATCCACAAACTCCTCCCAAGTCTGGTGAGACAGTTTCCTACTGCCCCTGAATTTCAACCTTAACTCCTCCTCCTGGGGAACAGGTACCAGACTGGGGGAACTGGGACTGGGATTTCCTACACTGGAATCTATTTGGCTGCCACCACTGGACTCAACCCTCCCTGGGGAGTCCAGAAAATTAAAACTGCGCGCAGGGGATAGTCTACCCTCCAGAGCTACTTTGCCTCTGGTGGAGGCCCTCTTAGCCTCCTCTACCCTCTCCTGCGCCAAGACCCACTCAGTCTCTCGCTGTTGCTTCCTGGCCTCTAGCTGCGCCATAGCCTGAGCATGCTCTAACCTGAGCTTCTCTAACGCCAGCTGGTGCTCCCTTTCTTTCCTCCTATCTTCCCACTCCTCTGGGGACAGGGAAAGGGATGAGGCGCTGCCTCCTACGCTGGACCCAGCAAGGGACGCCCTACCTATGGGGTCCTCACTCTCTACTGGCGTCCAGGTATTGTCATCCTCTACCTCCTCTTCTGGATCTTCAGGGCTCCCCACAGACCCACCACCCTCCAGGTGTGAGGCCCGGGCCCTTTCCATACTGTGCTCAAGATCCCATGGACCCTTTTGCCATAGAACCAGGTGGTCCTGAAGTTCGTACAGGGTGTCGGACTCTCCCTCTGTACAGTACCTTTCTAACTCCTGCCTCTGGCGCCAAGCTAGCTCATAGGGATCACAAGCAGGCTCCATTCTGGCGGACGTTATGGTAAAAATTATACAGGGAACCTAGGGGTCTGAGTTTCACACAGGAGCACACAATTCACAAAAAGATTCAGCAAGCTCTCTAACCCAGAGAACTCACACTCACTTGCCTAGTGCCACTCACCACTCATCCACACACAACCCTCCCCTCGGACTGGTAAGGCAGTTTCTACCACCCCTGATTCCTCAACCTGACCACCACGTGACACAGGTACCAACTCTGGGCGCAGGGCGGGGGACAAATGTACTGGACACTATTACGCTGCCACCACTGGATCCCACCCTCTGGTGAATCCAGAAAACACAATGCACTAAGGGGGATGATCTACCCTCCCGAGCTAGGGACACCTAACTCACAGTGCACAAGAAACACATTTCCAAAGAAATGACAATTAAAAACAATTTTAAGACAATAATCCCTATACCATGTGATTTATCTAAATGCAGAGTTTTGTAGTGCGGCCAGTTGCTGCTGCGGTACAGCGCAAACGCAAGTCCAAATCCCACCGCTGATCACCAATGTTAGAAATGGGATTTCTGGTTGGCTAGGGCTTGCGCCAAAGCCAGACAGAAACCACCACTCTAGTCAGGGCTGGGAAGTTACACGCCAAAGATAACCCCTGCTCACCCCCTTGGTAGCTTGGCACGAGCAGTCAGGCTTATCTCTGAGGCGATGTGTAAAGCGTTTGCGCGCGCACCCAGCAACAACACCCAAGGCCCACCACAAAGGAAACTCCACACAAGGTATTCTATAAAAATAACCTTTGTATTATACACAACACATTGGATAAAAACACACACTTTACAATGTGCCAACAGGCACGGGCAGAATTTACAAGGGATTATGTACAAGACAAGGCCACCTGGACCACTGTCAGGAATTAGCACTTTTTAGATATTTAGCACACAAAATATATAAAATCACTGTAGCACAAAAATAATCTGTATAACACACAACCAGTACTTACTGGTATCGGGGAAGTACCACCTACGTAACCCTAACTACTTTAGGAGACTGTCACGCAGGGAACTAGAACCTCACTAGCACCACCTGTACTAGGAGAAAGCAACAACCACCTACGTATCACAATACCTGTAGGGGTAATAGAATGTTACACATGATGCCTAAAACATTCAGAGGTGTAGAGCAATGGCACATGACGCATCAAAACACATTCAGAGGTGCACGGAAGGAACACACATGATGCATCAACACATTCAGAGGTGCAAGTAGGAACAACTGCGCAAGACTCCACCTGAGCCACCACCTGTGGCAGTCCCTGGGCCAACTGGCCTGGTAGGGGCTAGGACGCCCTGCGTTCCGTCAAGCTGCGCCAGCTGCGCAGACTAAAACAAGAATGGTCCCCCACCTAAACGTGGCAGCTGCCCACTAAGTGCTGGGCAGCTGGAAAACGAACTTCAGGCACTCTGCGTGCCTCTGAGGCCCTCTCTGGGCTCTGTTCACTCAGAAAATGTCCCCTAGAGCCCTCGTGGCTCGGAACAGTCGTGCTCCCCTTCGTTGGAGCGCTCCGGGCACTCTGCACACCAGACAATGCCCTCTAGAGCCCTCGTGGCTCTGCACAACGTTGGAGCCTCACTGGGCTCAAACAACAATGCCCCGGGAGCCTTCACGGCTCTGAAACAACATGCCCGAGGTCGGAGCGTTCACTGCGCTCTTCGTTGGAGTCCCTCTCCGGGACTCGAATCACCACAAGGCCTCCGTTCGTTGGAGTCCCACACGGGGAACTCTTTACACACAATGCCCCCCTAGAGCCTCACGGGGCTCGAGAAATGCTGTGGCAACCTTTGGAGCCTCACGGGGCTCGATCACTGCCCCCGCACCCCCAGCACATGCGCGGAGTCCCCCAGCCCTTCTCAACACTCACCGGGCTGCTCGGGGACTCCCGCATCATCTTCCCTCTCTCCGTTCTCGTAAGGGGAGGGCGTGAAGGACTCCAAGGCTTCCTCGCGGAGGGGCAGGCACCGACAATGTGCCTCGCGCCCCCTCCGCACAAGTTCTGGCCACCCTCCTCCTCACGGTCCAGCGCGGGGTGGGCTCCCGCCTGGATCTTAACTTCTCTGACCGGGCTGCAACCGCGGTGCTTGGCAGGAGGCGGGGTAGGCTCCCGCCCTCCTTCTCTGAGTTCCGGTTGTCCCGGAGGCCCGCCCTCAGCCGCCTGACTTCCGACTGAAGCCCGGCCGCGGCGGTGACGTTCCCAGCGGCAACGAGGGGTAGGCTCCCTCGAAATAAACGCAAATAAGCGGGGTGGGCACCCGCAAGCTGAATCAAAGCGCTTCACAGCGCTATAAGGTGAGCCAGCGCTCGCAGCGCTGCAAGGCTCAGAAAAGCGCTCCCAGCGCTATAAAGATAGCAAGCCCAGGGAAACAGCGTGCACAGCGCTCCAAAGTCCAGGAAGCGCTCCCAGGCGCTATAAGCAATGTCCAGCAAACAAAAAGGTCCTTCAGAGAGCAGGGGGCAAAGGCTGGGCCCAGAGCCAGCTCACAGGGCCCTTCAGCAGGGAGGCAGTCCCCAGTGGCGGTCTCTCCTGGCGCCCAGCAGCAGCAGGCCCCCCCTCAAGTGGATCCTGGAAGAGAACAGTTTCTGTGGGGACACAGCTCCATTTTTATACAGGCAACCCCTTTGTTCTGGGTTCAGGGTGAGGGGGAAAACCAGTCGCAGCTGGTTGGGGAGCACCCTTGATGTGCTCAGCCCCTCACTCTATTCACTGGCAGGGCTAGGGTCGTCAGTCGCACCACAGGGGGCGGGGCCAGCATTGTGTGTGGAAAACCCTGTCCTATTCAGGACCCAGGTGTACTCCTCCCACCCATCTAGCTGCTGATCTCCCCATTCACCACTGGGTGACTCATCCTGACTCCGGGGAATCCCTAGCCCGTCACATGACACGACCAGCCAATCACGCGACAGACACACTGCACACAGAAGTGCCCACTTCTAGAAGTGGCACTTCCACACTAGGTACATGCACGCCGCACACATCATCGCGCAGCATTCACTCCCACGAGTCCGCACATACCAAACTCGGGCCTGCACACCCCACGCATCAGGAACTACTAGGGACACATACACTCCCCATGCATTCCTATGGGAGGGCAGGCCTATCTCACCACATGCACTCAGAGCACGCACGCACTTTACCCTGGGACACAGGGAAAGTGCGCAGAGACCAAACAATTACCACACCAAGTCACCAATAAAAAGCCAAAAAGTCCAGGGGTGAACCTGCCAGAAGGGCCAAGTCCAACAATCGCAAATAGGAGCGGCGACAGGGGGCATCCCTGTCTAGTACCCCTGCAAATCCGTAGGAGATCCGATGTGATGTCTTCTACGTGTATCTGTGCAGTTGGGGCTGTGTACAGCAGTCGTGTCCAGGGGATGAAAGTGAGGGGAAATCCCATACGGAGGAGAATGTTAAAGAGATAACCCCATTCTATGGAGTCGAAGGCCTTGGCTGGATCGAGCATCACGGCCGCGGCCATTAGATCCGGATCTAGAATGTGATACATTGCGAACAGCGTTCGAAAATTGTGTGATGTGGGTCTTTTGGGTATACATCCGGATTGATCCGGTAGAACTAAGTTGGGCATCAAGGGAGTGAGTCTGGATGCCGGGATTGTTGCTAGTAGTTTCGCATCGATGTTGATGAGCGACAGCGGACGGTAAGAGTCGCAGTGGCATGATGGTTTATCTTTCTTCAGCAAAGTTATGATTAGGGCCTCCCTAAGTGTTGGCGGTAGCGTGCCTGCTTCATAGGCTTCGGTGTACATTTCAACTAGATAGGGGGCGAGTTCTTTTGCATACTCCTTGTAGAACTTGCAGGTGAGTCCATCAGGACCCGGAGTCTTTTCATTCAAGTGTTTTTATCGCCGACTTAATGTCTTCTTCGGTGATGGGCAGACTAAGATACTCCCTATGGCCATCGGAGAGCCACGCTAGGGCAATGTCCGTTAAGTAATCATCTAATACCTTAACTGGAGCGCTAGTCTGTGATGCTTAAATCTCTGCATTGGTCGTGCAGAATTGTGTGATAATAGCTGCAGTGAAGTAATGGTCCTCACCAGCTGTATCAGTTATTTTGGTGATTGTGTGTTTGTCCTCCCTGTCTTTTATTTTAACCGCTAAATTATTCCCCGGTCTTCCACCCTCCACGTACGCACTGGCCACGTGTCGTCTGGACAAAGATCTAATTTCATTATCCACCAGATTAGTGTATTCCGTTAATGATTCTTTAATTTGGGCAAGAAGTGAGGCGCTTGGAGCGCTCTCATATTCCCTCTAGTCTCTCCAAGGTGTGGCTGGGTGGGAGACGGTTCCCCGTGGGAAAGGGATCATTCCCAGTCCTCCATTAAGTGTGAATCCCTTGTCGCGGTGGACTCTCTCAGCGGGGTCGCTGAGACTCCAGGGCATAGATGCTGGATCTCTCCCCAACAACGGAAGAGGAGTGCTTTGGTCACAGGCACACTCAGAGGAATGAAGGAGGGAAGAGGAGGGGGTAGAAAACCCAGCGTGAACAATGGGGCAGATTCACAGAACTAATCTGAGACAAAATCCTAAACTTACTACTTTTGGTATTCACAGAAGGCATTTAGTAGTAGTAAAGTTAGGTCTTTGTCTTAAGTTTGACTTAAGTTTGACTTAAGTTTGAGTTAATACAGACTTAAGACAGACTTAAGACAAAATCCTAACTTTACTTCTACTAAATGCCTTCTGTGAATACCAAAAGTAGTTAGTTGAAGATTTTGTCTCAGATTACTTCTGTGAATCGGGCCCACTGTGTCCGACGTCCAGCAAGGGTAGGAGATGGTTCCCAGTGGTAAGGGGATCTATCCCGGTCCTCCACTAGGTGTGACTCCCTTGTCACTGTGGACTCTCTCAGAAGGGTCTCTGAGACTCCAGGGCAAAAAGGCTTGATCCATCCCCAACAAGGGGAGTAGGAGTGCTTTGGACAAGGGCATACTTATGGGGGCCATTTTAGGGAGTCATGCTGGTAGAGAAAGGCACTCACTGTAGAAGGGGAAAATAGATGCGCTGATTCGAGGAATCTGTAGATCCTGGTGACTCTGAGGCTGGATTTGCCACTGTGAGTACTGATTCTCTGTTAAGCCTCTTTTCAGATGGTACGGCAGGACCTGGATACAGGGTCATCGTCTCTCTGTGGTGATAAGTCCCTGGCGGGCGCCATTTTGAGGTTACATTGCAATTACATTACATTACAATTGGCTTAAAGTTGTCAGGCACCATTCTTTAGTAAGTTTACCAGGTAGCTGACGTCGGTCTCTGCAGGAAGTGCTGCACATAGGCTACGTGCACTGCAATAGCAGGGGTATCACACATGCACGGGCTTTCCTTCACATCCACGCTGTATTCAGATCGTGGCTCCCCGTTTTGAGTTTGCCGCCGCCATTTAAAGGTCAGGCCTCGTCTTGAAAAGAGCAGCGCAGAGTTGTTGCCAGGAAACAAAATTTATCAAACTCTGAATTGCTTCCCAATTGAAGCATGTGCTGTGGTTATATAGGTGTTAACATGCCAGCGTTGCAGCGCTTGTTGTCAACTGGGAAAAAACAATGCCTCTTCGTCTTCAAGAGAACTCCATTTTAAGGTCAGGCACCATTCTGAGCAAAATCGCCAGGTAGCGGACGTCTGTCTCTCCCAGAGGTGCTACCCATAGGCCACATGCGGTGCAATAGCAGCGGTAGGACATATGCACAGGCTTCCCTTCACACCCCCGCTGTACTCAGATCACCGCTCCCCGCCATAAACTCACCGCCTCCATTTTCGGGTCAGGCTTCGTTCCGAGAAGAGCAGCGCAAAGTCTCAAAACTTGATTTGATCGGCACAAATACCTTACCGGAGGGTGTATCTGGGTAAGTGCAGAGAATCTGGTGCTTGAAGGGACATTCGGGGATTTAGCTGACGTTCCAATGATCCGTGAAGTCGCTACTCGCAATCCACCATTTGCAGTCATCACAGCTCCTCACTTGGCCGAGATATCGGTGAAAAGTATGCCCAGAGCAGCACATCATAGCTAGAAGCGATGGCACCCTCTGATGCAGCGCACCATTATGGATCGGATCTTGGGACACTGGTGTTCTGCTGATCTGAATGGCTCTGGATATCTCTGTATTCAGTCTCTGCTTGAGACAGAAAGCCTCGATCAGGCGTCCATCGGTCGTCTTGCGGCGGGTTCTCCCTCAATAGCATCCTCAGGTGTCCCTCTATGTCTGATACCCAGGTTGAACTGCGCTCGCTCATGAGCCAATAATCCAGCTGGGACCAGCTACCATGTGCCGTTGAGATATATGTCCCTTCAAGTTTGTCTGGATTGCGCAGTCTCCAAACGTCTGTCAGGGCTCTGCTATACCATCGTTCATAACTCTGGCAGCTCTAGGTGAGTGTCCCCCTGTCCCACTTGATTTGTCCTTGCTGGAGTGTTAAGATCACCTCCCCATATGATCGCGGCCTCCGGCCATTCTAGCAATATTGAGAGTATACATTCATAAAACTCAGGGTCGTCTACATTCGGATCGTACACATTCACCAGGGTGACTAATTCCCCTCCTAGTTTGCCGTGCGTTATGGCATATCATCCTGCTTCATCCGTATGGCTTTTGAGCATAATGAAGGGCAGGTTTTTTTGATGAGCATGATTACCCCCCTAGCATAGGATGAGTACGATGAGGCAAGTCTGTACCCTGCCCATTTCGCCCCTACTTGTTTCATTATGCTGTGCCAAATGTGTTTCCTGTATGAGGGCAATTTTGGCCTCGTGTCGGTCTAGGTATGCTGCCACTTGTCATATGTTTTGGGGAGAATTAAGCCCCTGTACGTTCCATGTCAGGCAAACAATGTTTTCATGGCCTGTGTGTGACCCTGGCATAGAACATGTAACCTGCGCTATAGTACAACGGATCTATACCACTGCACATCTTGTATTGGGATGTCAGAGTAACGTTTAGCCACTTTAACAAAACCCCTGTGTCCCCCCTCCCGACCCCACCCCCCCCCCCACTTCAGCGACCCCAACATGCCAAAGCCATCCCAAACCACCCAGAACAATGACAGAGAAAATTAGCTGCCATAACCGCTGTGGGGAATACCCATAGGGGAGTGCTGGAGCGCAGATTCCCTTCCAAATTAGAAAGGGAGGCGGCCGGAGAGCAATGATATAAGTTTGTGCCCGAATCCTGGTACAAAACAACACGTGCATGCAGTGATATATATATAAAGTAACTTTCAAAAGGAAATCTTATCTGCAGTATCAATGTTCAAGTCAGCAGTGTGGCCGAAGGTGGCAGACAGAGTAGGACAAGTGCCACCTGTGCGGAGTTTGTATGATGAGACCCCAAGCAGCGCCTTCAGGAGCAGAGATACGTGTGGGCTCAGTTATAGAGTCACTCCGCAGTTCCTTGCGAGGAGACCTCGTTCTTGTCGTCCTCAAGAGTGGAGGTTTCTGCGCTTCTGTGACTTTGCATAGTCCATGGCTGCTTTTGGCGATGTAAAACCCTCGATTTATTGTTCTAATCAATGCGCAACCATGCCGGGTATAACATTGCTAGGGGTGTGGAATTTAATAAAATATCTACTTGTCCATGGGGCAGATTGCTTCATAAATCTACTTGTCCTGTAACAAAATACAGTTGTCCCTTTTGTGTAATGTAATGCGGCAACAAATTATGACAGCAATCTCATTATATAAGAGGCCTGAAATAGCCACTTTGTTTATGCCAGGGCTCCTTCATAGTAGGGTTTGAATACCAGCAATTCCCTTATGTTGCCACATTTCCGCAGATCTACATACTGGGTTTTCACCAACTCTTCTCTAATCCTTTCCCATACTGAGAAAGGTTGTATATTTACTCCTGACAATTGCAGACCTTAATCCTTTTCAAGGGTTGGGAAATAAGTGGTTAGAGGGAAAGTGAACTTTCAAACACTCAGATGTTTGCATGAGCAAATCTACACCTGCATATTTGATCATGCTAAAATGCAGTTCACAAATGTTTTCTAGGAGTACTATTTTTTGGCCTACTTCTGTAAAGTCTTGTGAATTCACGAAAGTTGTACATCTGCACTTAATCCAAGGACATGGGTGCACTTTATTTAATAATTGGGCCCCTAATTAGGTCTGGCGTTAACCATGACCTTTTGTGTGTATTAAAATGTTGTCTCTCTCTTTCTATCGGCTAGCTTCACTGGGAGTGACAGCATTCTGTTCTTTCACAAGGAGCATATTGATACAGTCGTTTTGTTCAGAGCCAGGAACTACTATGCAATGTGTGATTTTTGAGACCAAAACTATTTTTACTTTTGCCAATGTATGTTATAATGGCAAGGGCCCAGCAGCTCCCACGCTAATGTTTTACAAAAACCATGCCAAAACAAATCGCGCATTGATAAAACCAAGAGGCTGACCAGCAATTTCAGATCTACTGGCTTTACCAATGCTTGTTTATTTTTGTTTCCCATAATCTTATTAAAACTAGTCGCACATTTTCCATTATTAATATTTTTGGGAAATATTAGCATGCATCAACACATTTTACTAAACGATGCTGCAAAGAAATGGTACCTACATTTTTTCAGTAATTTAGAAAAACGGTTTTGCATTTTTTTTTGTGAACATTTTATTTTGAAAGCAACGAATTATCAAACTTGCTTTCAGGCATCTGCAAATATTTGCATGTAATCAGAGAGCATTCTGGGAGCAGTATACATATCCTCATATTGTTAAACTTTGCAAACATGTGGCACATGTTTATACTCTAACCACTGTAAGTAGTGCAGTCTGAGCTTACAACATTTACTTAGAGCGCTCACCCTAATAAGAAAGGCTTTGCATTAATGAACCATAAATACAGGTTTGAACAACATTAACACATGGACACATATTACCTTAACTGCAGGCAATGCCTTTCCCTGATCCATAATGTGGTACTGTAAACTGGCAGCCAAAGGGTCTGTGCTGTAGGGGGTTGGGCCTACTTGTCCCAAGGACAAAATACACATCAAAACTTGTTGCCCTTGACCCCAAACAGTATGTCCCGGGCGTCGGGCTATAGGAATTCCACATCCCTGAATTGCATAGGGAACTTTTTCCGCCATAAGGATCTTTTTTGCCGGTTGGTACTCTTTCCTTGGAGCTTGCACCGTTGCGGTGAAGTCCGGATAAAAAGCAAGAGAATTCCCCTTGTGGACTATGTTCCCTTTCTCTCTGGCCATACGGAGTAAAGTGTCACGGTGTCTGTAGTTCAGAAAACATGTGATCACGGGGCGTGGAGGAGCGCCTGGCGGAGGTCTAGCGGCCAGAGAGCGGTGCGCACTTTCAACTATTAGCATAGATGATAGATGTTCTGCCTCGAAGATCACCTGTAGTAGGGCTTCAATGTATGTTTTGAGGCGACCCTTGTTGGTAGACCCTGGCAGGCCAGTAATACACAGATTGTTCCACCTTTATCTGGCCTCTAAATCCTCGTTTTTGGCCTGTATGACAGCAAGCACCTTCTCCATGGCTGATGTTTTTGATGACACGTGCTGTAGGCCGTCCTCGGCATCAGATATACGGGTCTCCGCCTCACCAAGATGCAGCACATGCTTGCCCATCTTGTTAGACATATGATCCATCCTCTAGTTTAGGTTATCGATCTTGCCATCAATGGTCTGCAAGCTGGTCTGAACAGCCAGAAGCGTTTTTTCAATTGTTGAGAGGCTATCTGTAGGGATGTCTGCTTCAGAATCAAACGCGGCCCGTTGTTGCGACTTGCTTGATATGCGGGCTTCAAATGTGAGACGAGGTTGGATGTGTTCAGTTTTGCTCATTTTTGTTTGATGCTCTTGCCTTTGTAGGACGTGGTAATGATGGCGTAAAGATCCTGAGGGCAAGCAGACAGCATGCCCTGGGACAGCTTTGCAGAGGTAGTCCAGTTGCGGCACAAGTTATGCAGAGATCCAGCAGCAACTGTGACAATGATGAAGTGTTGGGACACTTTACTAACGATGTCTTCAAACTATCGGAGTGCTGCATCTCAACTACGCTGGATTTGACGATGGATGGAGGCAGGTTCAACCTTCCAGGTCGCCAGAAACTTCTTTGTAACGTGAGAGTTCCAGGTATAGCACTATGAGGCCTGAGCGTGGCGAGACACTGCGTGTGGTTACCTAATCTCAGGCAGGGGTCAGAACTGCACCTAAAGTCATGCTAGCAACAGTCTATTCGCTCGTATCGCCCGCTTGCTGTTGAGATGGGCCCCGGCCCTGTGCGAAGCCGAGATAGATTTGCGTGCTCGCAATTAGCCCAGATAAAGAGTTGCTGTAAGTCAGGATGGACCAAAGGCAGATATTCGTGCGGGGCTATGAGGCGCTATAGTATAGGCATTAATCCACGCTACAGTGCGTGATGAAGTTGCACATGCAGTCCATTATAAGTAGACTGACATGAATGTAAGTTGTGTGGGTCTCTGGTAACTCGCCGAGCTCTACAACACGCCGCTGAGAAGCGAGACTGTTGGTGCGAGGTACTGTCTTATGAGTTATGCCGCAGTGTTAGGAAATGTCACGTGGAGCGCCGAGCGCCCGGTCGCTCGGTTATTGTTGAGCGTCCAATTGCGGGCCCGCCTGGGGATCTCTCCTCCTACAGGGAGGCACACACTCCAGTTCCCGGTTGGCAGGCACGATGTTAGGCGGCGGCGGCCTGAGCAGCGGCACGCCCGGTTCTGTGCCGACCTGGAGCCCGGGGAGACGCCACACACCCTCAGCAGCCAGTGACTGCGGTGTAATCTAGGCCAAAGCTGTATAGCGTTCAGGTAAGGCGGCAATCCGTCCTTCATTCACCGTTCCAACATGCACTCACTAATCCTGTACAGCAGTAGGGGCTCGCCAGGTATCAGCGCTGTCACCACCTCCACACGCCAGGCACAGCCTCAGATCAGCTCCGCACCCGACTTGCCGGCCCCCGTAAGAGCCTTAGGCCGCCACCTTCAGCAATTAGGCCCACGTCAAGGAGAACCATCTGGTGTCGCAGCCATAGAGGCTGGTGGCAATAACTTACCAGAATTACGTGCCGCAGGTGTTGCGCATCTAGAACATGTATTTGAAAATGCTGGGTGCGGGCTGAAACAGCAGGATTGTTGTCGGATATAATCTCCAGCCGGCGGAGCTGCACTACGGTGCAGCCATCTTGGCGTGCGCCCTCTAGCGCCCCCAGCTTTAAAATCTTTTATTCCATTCTGTTGCAAATAATGTAAACCATCACTAAAGGACTGTACACAGTAATACAAATCACTCACAATAAGTGTGGGAAATTCAGGATCCGTTTGTTCAAGTGCATGAAACAAAGCGTTTTAGTTCAGCCAACTGTGCAGTGCAGTCCCCTAAGGACTGAGTGCGAGTTTTTATTGATTGGAATTTTCCACCTAAGATCGCACCAGCAACAGTGGCAAACACAGCTAAATACTGCTGTTTAGAGCCTATAGAAGGTTGGATTGAACCATCAGTGTGAACAATCTGTTTATGCTGTTCAAGAGGTAAGACCAAATTGGACACGGGATAAACATGCTCATAGTGCAAGAATTCTTGTGTCTGTAAAGACGGGTCAAAGACAATGTCTACGTCAACAGCTGTTAAGAATGTTGCCCATTGTATCCATCTAGGATGGAGGGCTTTAGCGTTCAGAGTGCTAGCCTTTGTGACAGCCTCTAAGTTTGACACAGTATTGACGACAATAATGAAAGTTTAACTTAAAGGCATATGCAGTGAATCCTAAAATGATGCGATCCACTCTAGCCAAGTGTTAAGTATCATCTACATAAGACAATGTGTCCAGGTCAGTATCATGTAGAATTGACTCAATGCTGCCAGCAAATAATCCTGGGCTATTCTTATAGCCCATAGGGAGCCTACCATATCTTCTTTCAAAGCCAAGTGCCGAGAAGGCGCTAGATTGTAACTGAAAAAACCATTGGAAATTTCCACGGTCGTTTTGTATTTTCTACAGACAATATGGTTGATTAGTGCTTGTCTTCTTAGTCTAGTTGGCAGAGGTCGGTACCTTTGTCCAAATAGGGACCCTTTCTTCTAGTAAGGGTAAGGGTAACTTGGCACGAGCAGACAGACTTATCCCAAAGGCAATGTGTAAAGTATTTGTACTCAAAACACCCAGTAATACAGTGATAACACCACAAATGGACCCCACACCAGTTTAGAAAAAGTATCTTTATCTAAACTCAGCAAGACCAAAACGACAAAAATCCAACATACATATTTAAAAATATGACTTTAGAAAGGTTTTAAGCAACTTGGATCATAGAAAACTATGGATGTGTGATTTTACACAAAGTACCTGTAGATGCGTCAAAATTCACAAGGACAAACAGCTGCAGAGTGAAGAAGTGTCAAAAAACAAAGAGATGCGTCAGTTCTTGAGACCTTGGGGAGGCAATGCAACAGTTCTGCTGCACGCAGGAAAAGTGATGCGTCGAATCCGGTCTCTAGGGGTAAGTGATGCGTTGATTCTTTGAGACGAATCCGGTCCACGGGTGATGCATCGGAAAAACTTGCTACACAGGTGTGATGCATGGAAATCCGGGAGCGTTGGCAGTCGATGGTGCGGTATCGAGCGGCGCTGGGTCGGTTTTTCAGCCACGGTGCCTCCGTGCATAGATTCTTGCTGCCAGGACAGGGGCTGTGACAGTTCGGCAGTGGCGATGCATGGAAATTCTTCTCGCACCGTGGTGCTGCGTCAGAAAAACAGCCGCAAGGAGGACGATGCGTGGATTTTCTCGTAGTTGCGTTGCTTTTCCAGCTCTCAACAGCAGGAACCACCTCTAGAGGTCCAACACAGTAAAAGACACCTCTTGGCAGGTCAGAACTCAGCAGCAGAGTTCAGGGGAGCTGGGGGCGAAGTCTTTGTTTCCGTGAGACTTCAGAACAGAAAGCCAGAACACACAGGCCCTTGGAGATCTTCCTCAAGCAGGGAAGAGAGCACACACCAAAGTCCAGGCCAACCCCAGACAGGGCACAGCAAAGGGGTGGTACTTCTCCTTCAGTTTCCCCAGCTCTTCTCCTTGGCAAAGGTTCCTCTCGGATTCCAGAAATGACCTAAAGTTCTGGGGTTTTAGGCGTAATACTTATACCCCAAAATGCCATTGTTCTCTTTGTGCCAGGGTCTCTGTAACCCAGTCCAAACCAGTTCGGTCCTCACTGGCGTAGTATGACCATAGGGGGTGGAGACAGCACTGTTCAAAGGAGACATGTCCTATTTAGGTGCAAGGAAAATCTCCTCCCACCACTCTAAATGCAGACCAGGACTCTTCAGGTGCTATCGAAAACACCTCCCACGGCTCTGAATGCAGCCCAGGTCTATTCAGCTCAACTCTGACTTATCCAGGAAGGGCCAGGCACACCTCAACCCCCCAAGTGGCTGTCTACAGTGAATGCACATCCCCAGCCCCTGTCACTCCAAAACCAGACAGTCAATACACAAACGGGCAGAAGCACACAGAATGGTTAAACTTTCTAAAAGTGTCATTTTCAAACACACAATTTAAAAACCATATTTACTAACAGATGTTATTTAAATTCTGAGTTCAGAGTACCTAAACTTGATTCCTCTGTCATGTTCCAATAGGAAGTTATACTTGTAAGGTGTTACAAAGCATTTCCCATTCTATCCTATGGGACAAGATAGCCTTTCAATAGTGAAAAACAATATTGGCAGTATTTCATTATCAGGACATGTTACACACACCAGTACGTGTCCTACCTTTCACATACACTGCACCCTGCCCAAGGGGGTACATTGGGCCTACCATAGGGGTGCATTACGTGTAAGAAAAGGGAAGGTTAGGGCCTGGCAAGTGGGTGCACTTGCCAAGTCAACATGACAGTTAACAAAGTGCGCACAGACTCTGCAGTGGCAGATCTGAGATAACTTTTCAGGGCTACTCATATGGGTGGCACAATAAGTGCTGCAGGCCCACTAGTTTGATTTACGGGCCTTGGCGTACTCCGTGCACTATACTAGGGGCTTACCCGTTAATCAAATATGCCAATCAGGGAGAACCAATTATAAACACAATTTACTCAGGGAGCAATTGCACTTTGACACTGATCAGCCGTGGCAAAGTGTCCAAAGCATCTAAGCCAGCAAAACGAAATCCTGCACAGCATAAAAAATACAGGGGGTAGAGGCAAAAAGTCTGGGGAAACCACACCAAAGATGCCAAGTCTAACAGTGCTGTACTGTGTGTATTTTGTATTGCAAATGGGTGTAGTCTAATTCTATTCGATATGAATGATCCGGTGTCAAAACAGGAAAAAGAGGATTATACATCTAAGAGATACAGGTTTCAATTACTCCCTGGAACTCCAACTGCAAGAGTATTTCTCTAACCGGTGGTTTAGTATCTCGTTTAATGGTATAATGTGGTTGCACTTGTGGGCTGGACCTTTTGGGTATGATATGATAAGGAGAGTCCTTATCCCGCCGAACATGATTGCGGTATAGCCCATTTTGCGGCAGAAGCTGGTTTGGCTCATCAGGGACAAGAGCAGAAAATGAAGAAAATATTACATCCTCACCCTGTGGGGATCTTTGGACAAAGAGTGGGGGCCAATCAACCTCCTCTAAAAGGATGTCATAAGACAAAGTTACATTTTCCCAGAAGATTTCTTTAATGGTGCATCATATGTCACTCTCAATTTGCATATTTAAGTCATATAACTTATCTGGAGTAGCTACGCACCTATCTGGGGATTCAACTGTAACAAAGTTATCATTTGCGTCTGCTGCCAGAAACTCCAGGAGATTCCCGCTCATTATGATGACTTTTGCTGCACTGTCGAGGAGAGTCACTATCCAACTCCTGTTCAGGAGGAGGGTTCTTAGTGTCACCTCCTTCTTTATCTGTTGTCAGACGAGCTTTGTGAGTCTCTTTTTGGCATCACTTACACTTCTTGTCTGGGCTCAGATCTCCTTCCTCTCTCGTACTGCTTTTCAGATGAATCCTGCAAGGAACAAAGATAACGTGTATCAGAACACTGATACCTGTCTGGAGCCCTGATTTTAGTGCTATCACAAAAATCCAAATGCCTCTCAGAGGACCCCTGGGGTGGAGAACCTCCGTGAGCTTTACCTTTCTGTGCTTGTTTAGATTTATTCCATTTTTTTTTAGCAATATCACGGTTTTGCTTGGCTTCCTTGTCCTAGGTTTGCCAAGAGGTGGTTAAGTAAGTCTCATTCCTAAAGTATTACGTCCTAAGAATGTGTACACATCAGCAATAATTATAGGGGCGCACATTAATGGTCGGCTTGTGCAACAGCAGCGAGCCTCTGACGGGTAGCCAGAGATGCCACTTCGCCCTTAATATTAGACAGAATCATTGCGGACGCCGCAGGAAAGTTTCCCATTAGTTTTATCCCCAGATCCAGAGCAGCAGCTGCCACATGCTTGTTCTGTATTTATTTTAACACGTTCGGCAAGACTCACATGGACAGGTTGCCATGACTGATGGTATATACAGCAGCAAAGACTGAACCCCTTGAGTTGCAATCACCTAATCTGGGAACCATTCCATGTGGTAAGCACATAGTTAATATTCTGTGTTTGTCTTGTGGTCCCGTAAGGGGAAACAGCTTCAAGTTGGTCTGTCTTTGGGGCAATCCAAAATGGAATCTTCTCACGGTTAGTGGGCACCTTGCCCATAACTGAATGAACAATTATAGGACTTATTGTAGGCACTGCAGGCAACTGGGATTGTCATAGCAGGCCAGGCCATGGTGGCAAAACCACCAAAGTGTGTGAAACATATTGAATCACAGGTCTATATAGTGTACCCAATGCAAAATATGATGCTCATGTTTGTACAGGATTGGGATTAGCTACATCAGGGTATGAAGTATATCCAGCTAGTGCTGCCCAAGTTGTCCCTTCATTACTAAGGTGACCCAAGAGTATAGGTGTAGGTACCTGTGGGAGGGCACCAAGGAACCAAGTATTGTGTTCTCAGTAAGACACTGGTATTTCCATGAGTGCATAAGCCCTGTAATGTGCTGGAAGTGAGAAGAAGGATATGTATGAAATGTGTTTGATTTAGCATCCACAGCTGGAAAAACGACCCAAGAATAAAATACTTGAAAATGTTAAGCATCATTTGCTTCTGCTACAAATATAAAAGCACCATCTGCATTAGTAAGTCCATAATGCATTACATGTGCATGGACAGTAGGTCTGCAATTAACAGGAATGACAACAACGGATGCAGCCATTATTAAACCGGAAATGGAAAGAAAGTGCTACACAAAAATGGGTTATCCTTTTAAACTTTCAAGCTTGAAAAATCCACAGAATTTGTTGCTTCCTAAACACTTAAACCCCAACACGACGGCCATCTTCAGTGGTAGGTGTAAGGTCTATTATGGAAACACGCAAGCACTTCTCAGGAGACCTGTGCAATAAGTACCAGACCAAGCGTTGGCAGCGCTATGTTGCAGGGATTCTGTAAAAACCGAGCAATGCCTGAGATCACAGAATATCAGGATGTAGGGACTGAGTCACCATACCAGATGGGTACCTATGTACCCCAATCCAAACTACCTCTTAGTGCCTTACCTGCCCTCCTAAAAAAGGTTGTAAAGAAGGAGGTAGTCACTTTTTGACCAGCTGCCTCACCTGTGATCAAGGCTCTTTGTGGAGCTGAAAAGCGTAAGGGGAACAACATGAAACCGTGTGTGTGTGTACATATAATATACTTTTATTATTTTTCTTATTTTTGCCATGTGAACGCTCCAGCCCAGACCAAGGACCCGTGAAAGGTGGTACGTATGCTGGCAGAGCAACCAGCTAGCAAATACACCAATTTCTCCGAACGACAGAATCACATACTCTCAGGACACATCAGGGTATCAAGTTCAGGAATTTATTCCACTTCTTCGCAACTCGCTTTGGCTGCAGAACAGCCTTGCTCACAAGTATGTATGTATGTATGTATGTATGTATGTATGTATGTATGTGTGTGTGTGTATATATCTCCAATTCGAAGTTGCTCCTTCTGGAGGGCAGGGACCCAAGAAGGGTGGCGTACACGCCGGCAGTGCGTACCGGCAATCAGTAATCAAGAACAAAATCCAATAACGTATGCTCTCAGTACAAAATTCAGGACACCAGTCTGTAGTTCGTTTATTGCACTTTTTTTATTTTGTAGTTCGTTTATTGCACTACGCGTTTCGACTGAAAACAGCCTTGCTCACATGTAAGGTGTACATCAATGGCAGTAACTGATAAAGTTTCAACGAGTACACAAAATAGAAAAAGGGCTGTGAATGTTGCCAGGAATCATGGCGGCCATGATGTAATGGTTATATTAGTATGTTATTAAGCAAAGGAATATACTTAATAAACCAGAAAGCATACACAAAATTATCACTAATGAGGTACCAATAGTCAAATCAATAACAAAATGAAAATTATGACATCAATGAGCATGGTAGAGGCGGCAACGAGTCCAGTATCTAAACATACATGACAAATTGAAAGAACATAGTGACAATGTATACTATTGTTTGTATCATAGAGACGTGTAGAGTAGCAGTTGGTACAGATGCCGCCAGAGTCCAGGTAAAGGAAACTGCTTGTACATCTTGTAGGTCTGGGTTAAGTGAGTACTACTGGGAAAGTAGCGATTAAAAGGCAAGTGCCCACCCACACACCAGATACTCACAGGCTAGGTAGGCAAGCGTGAGCGCGCGTGCGCCTAATCTCCAAATTAGACCAATGTGAACTGCTGGAGACGCTCTCCATAAGAGCCCTCAGAGCTGCGCGGTGTAGGGTAATGCCCTAGAATGCCTGGCAGCAACACAGAATTAAAGCTATTCTTAGGGAATACTGTTATGGGCAAATGCCCACCCAAGCAGCAGATACCCACATAAGTGGAAGGCAAGCGTTAGCGCAAGTGCGCATAATTTCCAAATGAGACCATGGTGAACCATATAGCAATGTAGGCCAAAAGTGCAGTAAGAGATACATAATGCAGGGCAAATGCCCCAACATACCTGGCAACAGCCCAGTAATCAGACTAGATATTCGTACATCTCACAGTTACCTACATATGAAGGATCTACTCTAACCAAGTGAAGGGAGTGAAGGGTGTGGCGGGGTGGGGAAAAGGGTAGGTTGCCCGTGCAGGTGAATACAAGTGGTTGGGCCCCTTCCTTTTCACCTACAAAGGAAATAAAAGAAAAGAAATAGGTTAAATCAAGTAATTAAAATCATCATCACAATCAATTGTGAAACATTAAAAATTATTCCTGACGTACACCTAAGTAATGGGGAAGTGGAAATAAAGCACAAGAAGAACCTCCTGACACGTCAAGGGACAATTGCTTAAAAATATACTGCAGAAACAAAGATAGATAAGAGTACCAGAGGGAGTTAGGACCCTACTCTGAGGTGTATGGATAACTCCTCGTCCATGTTCAAACCCCCCGGGCTCTTGGTTTGGAAATCTATGATATGACACATTTCGGCCAAGCCTGGCCTTGATCACAAATGTTGTTTGTCCCGAAGCATCCTATTTATTTTTTTAATACTTTTTTGTGTCTAATGCTCAAGTGATACATACAACCAACAACACTGACCACGATACAAGGGTTTAGGCTGAAATCAGGAAGACAAACTATCGGATTGATCATACTGCCAAATATACACACTGGATATTATTGTATGTTATTGTGGTTAATTCATAACTATGAATACATTTTTTTAATAAATAAATAGTTGACTAAATACCAACAGGAATAAATTAATATCCATGTAAAGTTTGTTCTTCAACAACCACAACTAGGGGGCAACATGTATATCTCAATCTATATACATATTTATATATGTATATATTACCTACTGGCGGTCGCCAGTAGGTAGTTATAGTTAGGACCTGTTTTCCATAGGAAATCCGCAACATTCTATTCCCAATTAGACTGGCGCCGGTTAACGAATCCTCGCTAAATTTTCCAAACTTTTGGCCAGCTCCGCTCCGCTCCTACCCTGAAAGTTTCGTGGTGATTCGTCAAGCGGGGGCCGAGAAAAAAGGGGGGTCCCAAAACGCGTTTGCCCCATGCAATTTCCCATAGGATCTGTTGTCGCAGCTACAGCCCGAACCGCTGAACGGAATGACACCAAATTTGGCAAAGAGGTAGTCCTCAGTTCAGACTCGTGCCTTTTGCATAAATGGTGTGAATCCGTTTAGTAGTTCCTGAGAAAATTAGAGTTAAAAGTACATAAATATCTATGGCCGGGGAGGATCCGCGGACCCTACCCGCACCGTGAGCGCACCCTTCCCGAACCAAGCGCGCACCCTCCCGATTGCGCGCTGAATGCTAATTGGCTGTCGAGTGTCTGTCTACATTAGAAACCAGGAACTGTTGGCGGCCATTTTCTGCCTCGGTAGAAGCGAGGCTGAAGAAGCAAGGGGAATTAGTGTGTAAAACATATAAAGCGGGCAGAGTGGAAATACTCTGACCCTCTAGAGGTGCTTAGGGGGTCCCCTTTTTAAAAAAAAAAAAAACAGCAGAATGCGCGCACGGTGCGCGCATCCTACTGCGTTGGGTGCACGGATTCTCTCGCGTTGGGTGCGCGGATCCACGGAATATTTTTTTGAAAAAAGACAAGAAATCATTGGTTGTATGACTACTTTCTACACTGAAAGGTAGGGTGTATATTTCTGTTTTTTAAAGGTATGATTCTTATTGGTTGACAAAAACAGATTGTAAGGAACATTATATATGATAAGCTGATATGTTGAAAAGTCAAGCACACTTCCTGTCTTATTTAGCAACATGGTGTGCTGAACTTGTGACCTGTGTGCTCAGTGCAGTGTTCCATGAGCAGTTTCTATGGTAACAGGTAGAAGGCAGATTGGGGGAAGGGTTGAAATGTATTTCAGTTGGAAAGGGATGAAATGTTTAACCAATAGAAATGTGTGTTTGCTTTTGAGTTGATGTGTGAAGGATTGTGATTTGATGTTTACATGTATATGTGTGGAAAATGAAAGGGAAACTTTTCCATTCTTTGTTTTTGCTGAGAGGTGCACAGTGCAGAGATTCTGTAAAAGAAAATATGGTGAGTGACTGATATACTTCTTAATCTACAAAACTACTTGAAAGGTGAGTTATTTAATTGTGAGGGGATGTATGTAGACTATTTTGATTTTAATCAGACTAGTGTATTTCTCCTGCTAAAGTGTAGGGAGTACTTTTTTTCTCTACAATCTTATTGACAGTGTGTGTGCGTGTAGAAACCATTCTGTGATAATCATTTGTGATTTTCATGTGTTTGCAGACAGATAAATGTGCTGTTTTTATATTTTGATAGAATTAGAAACCAGTCATTGTTTATGAATTTGTGAAATGAGTTATGTTATGTATCTATACTAAAATGTAGTACTTCTTCTAGATGAAGAAATATGTTTTGGTATAGTGCAAGGGATAGTGTTGTTTGTATAGAATCACACAGTGAGTATGTGTGCATTTGGGAACCACTGTGAGAAAAGCATTTGGTAACATCGTGTATCTGCTGACAGATAACTGTTTTAAAACCTGTCATGTTGTCAAGTTTTAGTAGCATTAGAAGCCAGTGTTTGCTTATGCATTGATAAAATAAGTCATGCTTTGAGACTAATGTGCTGTACTTTAATATGTATATTGTGTGTAGTCTCCTTACCCCTTGCACAGTAGTGAATGAGTTTTGGTAAGCTGCTAGGGATAGTGTTGCTTGTCTAGAATCACACTGTGAGTCTGTGTGCATTTGGGAACCACTGTGAGAGAAGCATTTGGTAACATCGTGTATTTTTTAGCAGATAACTGTTTTAAAACCGGTCATGTTGTCAAGTTTTAGTAGCATTAGAAGCCAGTCTTTGCTTATGCGTTGATTAAATGAGTCATGCTTTGACACTAATGCGCTGTACTTAAATATGTAGATTGTGTGCAGTACCATTACCTCTTCTAGACAATGAGTTTTGGTAAACTGCTAGGGATAGTGTTGCTTGTCTAAAATCACACTGTGAGTCTGTGTACATTTGGGTAAGGATTGTGAGAGAACCATTTGGTAACAGTGTATTTGATGACAGATAACTGTTTTAAAATCGGTCATGTTGTCAAGTTTTAGTAGCTTTAGAAGTTATTCTTTGCTTATGCATTGATAAAATGAGTCAGGGTTTGACACTAAAGTGCAGTACCATGTACTATTCTCTTCACTGTGCCAGAACTGAAAATGTTAAAGTTTTACCCAGGCACTAAGCTAGCAGTAGTCTGATGATTTAGTCAGTTTCCAAGTACTCATGTTGTGAACCATACATTACCACATAGATTGTTTGAAATGTCTATGTAGTATGCATGCAGTCTTCTAACATACTATACACTTGTCTTTCACATTTTCAATTCGCTAGTCAGTATCCATACACTTCCAGGAAACACCCTGTAACTCCCTTTGCAGTCCTCTAGTGACCCATTCAGCATCATGTACTAATCCATTCACTGTGTCAAAACCCAAACACTTATAAATTCACCAAGATACTATCTTTGGAGTACTCTAATCATTCAGTCAGTGCCTAAGTATTCATGCACTGAGCCAGGCCTTAGCACATGGACTGCTTCAAACCCCTATCCACTATGTATACGGTCTTCTAACCACCTAGACACTTGTCTTTCACACTTTCAATTCCCTAGTCCGTATCCATACAGTCCAGCAAACATCCCGTCACTCCCTTTGCACTCCTCTAGTGACCCATTCAGTACCAAGTACTAATCCATTCACTGTGCGAAAAGCCTACTTACTTATAAATTCACCTAGGCATTCTCCTTGCTGTACTCTAATCATTCAGTCAGTACCCAAGTAGTCATGCAGTGAGCCAGGCCTTAGCACATGGACTGCTTTAAATGCCTATGCAGTATGGATGCAGTCCTCTAATCACCTACACAGTTGTCTTTCACACCTTCAATTCCCTAGTTAGTATTCATACACTTCTAGCAAACACCCTGTCACTCACCCAGTGTGTCTCCTGATAGTACTGTAATCATTTAGTCAGTTAGCATGTAGTCTTTTAGTGAGGTAGGCTTTAGGGCATGAACTGCTTCAAAGTAGTATGCACTATGCATGTAGTGTTTTAACCATCGTCACACTTGTGGTTCAGGGCTATAGTACCTTAGTCAGTTTTTATATAAAATGTGTTTGTACAGTAATGGAATAGTATAATATTTGAAAGTTATTAATATACATTTATTTGTGATTCTTTTTTACAGATACAGAACAGGAGTGTTTCTCATCTGTTTGCACTCTTCTCGTGCAAGATTGTTTGGATGAAGGGTCCTTAGGTGTTTCATCATACTTGCTGTGCCGCACGAGTATTTTTTGTTAGGATCCCCTCGTAACAGAACTCTTTTGCAAATCTTGCGCGTGACGAAGGTGGCATTGGTCTTTGTTTGCCCCTCGAGAAAAGTAGAAAATTTCCACATCACTGAAGGAAAACGTTGTTGGCGTGGTGCATCCACCAAAAATTCATCCTTCGATTCGGTGAATATTTTAAAGTGACAACATTTCCAGTTTTTGTAAGTTAAACTTATAAAATTGTTAGCTGTATGCATTTTATATATCTGTGATTTGTATCTTGTTTTTTTTTTGTTGAAAATAGCATGTTGTTTTTTTTTTTAACAATCTTTGAGATTGTTTTTTTTTTTGCCTGCTGTTAAGTGATGAGTACGATTGAAATTACAATTTTTTTTTATTTTTTTAACAACACTTTTTATTAATCAAGTAGGCAATGGCTGCAGGCCCCTGACAAACCAGGGGAACTGCCACATAGTAAATAGCAACAACACTTGACATTTTGTCGTATAGAAGAACAATGGAGAGCTATTCATACGGCATCTATCAAGAAAACCCCCTCCCTCCCTTCCCAACGCCCAACCCCCTCCCCCCCGACCGCACCACCGCCAGACACCACCAGAAGAAATCACTATTTTTAGTGAAATTTAATATATTCTGAGAACAGCAAAAAAGGCAAAAAAAATTACTTTCTGGAAATTATGCTGTATTGTAAAAAATGTATTATTACATGTTATAATTTTTTTTTCCTTTTCTTTCACAGATCCAAAATTTTCAAATAAGCAATTTTTATGAATTCAGATTGGAATGAAAATGTGAAAAAAATGTGTACCATTTTTTATTCCTATTATTGTGAATGTAAGTTTAACTAAGTCTCAATATGCAGAATGAGGAGGTCTGCAAGAAGCTACAAAGTTGAAACATGTTTCTAAAAAGACTCTGTATATACCTTTGTAGTTTTGAAATCTGACCATAATCAGATATCATGTGACCTGCAAAAAAAGAGATTTGAGGGGTTCATAATATTTCCTATTTTAGCTATTGAAGGACCGCAATTATTTAAATCATTCTTCTTTGAACATCTGTGCAGACAAAACTCTGTGCTTACCTTTTATCATTCGCAAGGAATTTTAAAAATGGAAATATGTCACTTTTTGTAACATAGTTATTGTGTAAGATACTCTTTCATATTTACAAAGAGAGGAAAAGGCACTCTGTGCACTTTTTATACTCCATGTAAATACAACCTCATCATGCAGACCACTTTGTGTTGAAATGGTGTTCTATAAGTGTTGTTGTGCATGATTGCACTTAATACTCAAAGAACAAGACACATGTCTAGATTTATCAGAAATCATAAATCTCAATATGTGTGTGAATGGTGCACCATTCTAAAATTGGTGTAGGAAAGCACAACAAGGAGAATTGTTTTAATTTCTCCACATTTTTATATCTTCAATGCATGCTGAAATGTTCAGCATACATTGAAGAAGAAAAATGCATTTTCTCATTGTTTTTGTGCAGGAAGGTGTGTCTTCCCGTAGAAAAACAAACAGCACATGACACAGATATCCTTGCACTATGGTGCAAGGGTGCCTTTGTCACCACATGGCTGCAGTTTAAGCAGCCGTGCAGACAGAAGCATAGATTTGCAACATATTTATGTACATATGTTCTATCCCTGTGCTTCGGAAGTGCTGCAGCACACTGCAGTTAAAGAGGTTACTGTGTGATGCTGCAGCACTTCCTCATAGTTCTGCACTTATACATTCACCATACGCTACTAATGCATTCATTCAGTCAATTACGTACTACATATACATTCATCTAAACTAGCACTAACAAAGAAATTTAGCTCTTTTTTTAACTAGGAAAGTTAGTTCTTACAAGAACTTTTTTTTTTCTTCTTTCTTCTTTTATAATTTTTTTTGAGCTTTCTGAACAATTTTTTTTTTTTTGTTTGTTTTTCTGCAAAAAAAAAACAAAAAACAAAACAGGAGAAACCAAACAATGAACTTCAGGGAACAAAAAAAAAAAAAAAAAAACTAGCAAATGTGACTTTCTTGCCGGCGGCAGATCAGATCGATCGACTGCTCACCATAGCACAAAGTCGCATTGCACTTAGTGCAGAGCACTTTTAAAAATTGAAATTGAGGACGGATGTCTTAGGTTTGGGCTGATGGATGCACTCTTGAGGTGCTCGGCTGCGATGAGGTGGATGGCGCAGGAGCAGGAGTGTTTCTCATCCGTCGGCACTCTTCTCGTGCAAGATTGTTTGGATGAAAGGTCCACATGTGCTTCATCATACTTGCCGTGCTGCACGAGTATTTCTTGTTAGGATCCCCTTGCGACTGGACTCTTTTGCAAATCTTGCACTTGACCAAGGTGGCATTGGTCTTATTCTGCCCCTCGGGAAAAGTAAAAAATTTCCACACCACTGAAGAAAAACGTTCTTTGGGTGGTGCCTCCTCCAAAAATTCATCTTCAGAAGTATGAGGTGATGCAGGTGATGCCTGCTGCCCTGATACCATTTTTGGTTTAAAAAAGTTAGAGCTAAGTGTAAACTTAGTTTAAAAAATCTTCTTCTCTCCAAAGAGATGGTGCTCTAAAGAAGGTCAAAGAAGAATGATTGAAATGGGTGGGGTCTTTCAATAGTTAGAAGAGGAAGTGTAATGAAGCAATCAAATCTCATTTTTTGCAGGTCACATGGGATCCGCGCACCATGCGCTTACGCAGCACGCACCCAGCGTGCATCCGCGAAATTGAATTAAAAAAAATTATGGGATTAGATGTGAAAATATATTAGTTTTAAGACTAGTTTAGAGTTTGTCTTCAATTAATATTCACATGAAATACATATATATATATATATTTTTAAAATGTTAAATATTTCGTGGGATCCGTGCACCTACCGCGTCATAGACGCAGACAACGCATCGCGGAAGCGTGTAAACATTGCGTTACGTACATACGTCGCGAACCGGTCGCATTGCAATCGCGCACTAAACACGTACCCAACGCTTACCATGCGCGGATGCTATCACGTAGGGATCGAGAACGGTGCGCTTAGGGTGCACGGATCCAAAAACATTGAAAAAAATATATAAAATAAAGTTTTGAACATATAGTTAAAATAATATGTTTGAAAAACCCATTAAGTTCAAATAATATTTTTTAATTTTTAAAAGAATTAATTGAAAAAATAAGTTTAAAAAATGGTGATAAAAAAGTATTTTAAAAAAAACGTAATTAATGAAATTGACACACTGAATTTGAAAAATATACAAATCCAATGAAAATCATTAAACATGATATCTTCAGAGATAAGTTATAGATAGGAATTAGCATTTAAAAAACCTTTGAAATTCACTGAAAAAACCATAGGTTTTCATGCACGTTATAGTTAGGAATTGGAATTTAAAAAACCTTTGAAATTCACTGAAAAAACCAAAGGTTTCAGGGGCGTTATAGTTAGAAATTGGCATTTAAAAAACCTTAGAAATTCACTGAAAAAACCATAGGTTTCAGGGGTGTTATAGTTAGCTAGACTTTTCACTTGTACAAAACCATTGAAATTCCCCTGTTATAGTTAGTTCAGCTAACTATGACTCGCGCCCCCGCAATGCACTGCTGATGACGTCACATATTACATCACTCATGACATGGTCAGTGACATCACTGATGACATCACTGATGACATCTCAAATGACATCACTGATGACATCATCCATGTGATAAATTACTGCATCTTCTCACACCCTAATTTAACCAGTGATACACCAACTCAAAATTTCAGACGTCCATTCTGAAAACCATAGATACTCCAATACCAATAACTACATACCCACTCATTAACTCTTAGGTCTACATACACCTCCACTCACTCACCTGTACAGTCACTCATACTTACAGTCACTCCGTACAAGACTATCATATGCATTTATACACCTACATAGACACTCACACACCACCAATCATCCATAGAGGTACTCTCACACCTAGTCAGTCATGCAAATAATAATCACACTCCCATTTACTCACCTATGCAGTTATACACACTCAAGTTCACTTACTCATAAAAATAGTACCACATTCTTACGCTCTTATACAATCATTGATACAAGCACACACTCATCCATACAGCTACTCTCACAATCACACACTCTCACATATACCCACTTATATACTCTTACACGTATATATACTGCCTTTCACGTGTGTAGTTACTGACACATGTACAACTGATATATATATTCAATCCCTAACACACCCATACATGCACTCACTCAACCATACAGTTCATCACAGATGCACTCTTAAAACCATGCACCCATAGAATCACCCAGTCACACATCTATGCACAGAGCCACACACACCCTACCCACACAAACACTCAGGCACCCATACAGATACTCAGACAACCAATCAATAACCCATATAGACACTCATATAGCTATACACAAAACCATGCAGACACTTATACACTAACAGACAGACACATACAGACCTTCACACAGTTTAGTCACTAGTCTGCAGTAAGATACATTTAATGACTCACTTATAGAGTCAGTTACGCACCTAGAAAATCATCCATTCACACACTTGTACACCCACTCATTCTTCCACAGGCCTTTCACTATAAATATATAAAACATATTTAAACTTTTCAGAAAAACACACAGTCACTGGATGACGTCATCAGTGATGGCATCAGTGATGTCATTTGAGATGTCATCAGTGATGTCACTGACCATGTCATGAGTGATGTAATATGTGACGTCATCAGCAGTGCATTGCGAGGGCGCGAGTTATAGTTAGCTGAACTAACTATAACAGGGGAATTTCTAGGTTTTTGTACGAGGGAAATGTCCAGCTAACTATAACACCCCTGAAACCTATGTTTTTTTCAGTGAATTTCTAAGGTTTTTTAAATGCCAATTCCTAACTATAACGTCCCTGAAACCTTTGTTTTTTTCAGTGAATATATATATATATATATATCTTACCCAGTAGGTAGTTATAGTTAGGACCTATTATCCATAGGAAATCCCCAACATTCTATTTAGAATAACTTTGGCGCCGGTTGACGAATCTTCGCGAAATTTTCAAAACTCGTGGCCCGCTCCGGTCCGCTCCTATCCTGAAAGTCTCGGGATGATTCGTCAAGCGGGGGCCAAGAAAAAAGGGGGGGTCCCAAACGTGTTTTACCCATGCAATTTTCCATAGGGACCTTTAGTCGCAGCTACAGCCCGAACTGCTGAACGGAATTACACCAAATTTGGCAGAAAGGTAGACCTTGGTTCAGAGTCGTGCCTTTTGCTTAAATGGTGTAAATCCGTTCAGTAGTTCCTGAGAAAATCAAAAGTAAAATCACATATATATCTGGGCGGAGCCTAACCACACATCTCATCGTGAGATCTGATTGGCTGTCAGCACTTCATCCAAGAAGTGTTGGCAGCCATCTTGGGACCAATATACATGATAGCACCTCATTAAAAAGCATTGCAGTTAATAGAAGGTTTTAAGACTTGAATTACATTATAAATCATTTGTTGATGGTACCATACTCATTTTAGGAACTGTGGTATGTTCTAAGGTGATTTTACCATGTGAAAAAGCCTTCTGCTGGGATATCATGAATCACGTTTGAGAGAGAACTATTTTCTCATGCTTTTCCCACAGAGGTTTGTAAGGTGATCTATAAGCTAAACTGAGAGCATGTTTTCTGTAAATTCACATTATCTTTCTCAGTCATGTGAGAATGAAGTCTGACATTCTCAGTAAAACACGTACATCCAACAAGGGCAGAGACTGTCAGTTGATTCCTTTGTGTTCTACTGCAGCTTCCCAGAGTGTTCCAAAGAACAACTAGAGCGCTAACAGTCCTACTTATGATAAACGTACGGCACACCTGAAGCCATCTTGATTGGAATAAAGTGATAACTCTTAAAACATGTAATTTAAAAAGGAACAAAATGAGGGGGTGTATTTTGCCATAGAAAGTATGATTAGTGCTGCAGAAAGAAAAATTAGGGCACATTTTGAGTGACTTCTCATTCCTTTTCTATTTCATTAAAAGATTCTGACATGCAGACTGAAACATGCACTTTCAATACCAGCAGCAGACTTCCCTGGTGAGCAGTAGCTTTACTACAGTGACCTAATGAGCAACTAGAGTGCTAACATTCAGAATTTATGGTAAATGTGTGACACATTTGAATGCCTTCTTGATGGAACCAAAGTAAACACGCATTGAAAATTCAATAGGTCTCGCCCTCGTTTAAGTTAAAGCAATTCTGTTTGTAATTAGGTGGCTTTTTAGCTTTGCTTGTATTAGTGTTTTTCAAACTTTCATGTACATAACATGCATATGTATGCGTATATGTATATGTATGCATGCATTTATATTTGTATTTATATAGATATGCAGATTATATATATGTTTATTGTGAGGAGTTGGCCTGGCATATGCTGGTCACTAGTTATAGTGGCCACCTTGCACCAGTCCAATGCGACTCTTATGGTAGATAGGTTTAAGACAACCTTTTAAATAAAGCTATCCTTGTGGTAGCTGTGGAGAGCAGCCTTCAGGCTAAGTCTCAGAGGAATGTAAAGCAGCTTGTTTTACCTTATAATCTCTTGAATTACCAAATGAAAGGACACCACACAGGTATATATATCAATGTATTTATTTCTAGACCCACACTACTAATCTCTTTATGAGATTAGAAGCCAGGAACACATTCAAATATCAACGTTTCACAATAAGTTAAGCACAAATATGGCTGGTGCCCTAGGGGTGTACCAGACCATATACTAAACAAGCATTGGCATAGCCAATAGGTCTCGCCTTTGAGACCTTATAAGTGTTTAGCCATGCAACATCTGCGTAACTAAATACTTATAAGGTCCCAAAAGCGAGACCTATTGGCTATGCAAAGCGGCCATGCGGCCGCGAAAGTGAAAGTGATCGGGATCCGATCACGATCAAACATCAAAGCGGCCGTAAGTGAAAGTAATTGCGGTAAAACGCGGTGCGCGCGCCCGCGCACATGCACTGTAGCTCTAGGCTGGCCTGGTAGCACTTTTTTGGAGCCCTCTCAATAAGTCTCGCCAGACCAGCGCATGCGCTGGGTCAGGCGAGACCTAAAAATGGGTTAAGAATGTCGACTTGCAAAATGACAAGGCCTAGGGCCTGTAGAATCGCTGGGGCTTCACTACTGCAGTGAAAGCAGGTAAGTAACAGACCCACGGGAGACGCATGCAGTGTGTGAACACAGCCGCGGGTTCCCTATTGATTATAATGGAGCAAGTCGCGGTTTGATTTTTAAAGTTTAAGGGTACTTCGAGGAAGTCTACAAGCAAGCCACTTACAAGGTAAGTAATTCGAGGGCCAACACACACTAGGGCACTGGAGTGCACAAGTTAATTTACCCAGGGAAGCCGGGTGCATAGGTGTCTTTTGGTGTCGGGTCACGTCGCTGTTTTCTATGGAGACCAAAGAAGACCTGCTGCTTGCGTCGACTGAAGAAGTGTCCGGTGGAATCCAAGGGTGGATTCGAGATGCAGATGACCTGAAAATTGAAGGGACAGTGTTCAAAGTCACTTGCCAGTGACCGGTGGCCAGGAAGATGGCTGACCACGGATGTCGGGTGATTTCAGGTGATCAAGGGTGTTTTGACTCTTCGCTCACGCGGTCAAGGAAGGATCGACGATGACCAGCAGCTGGATTCAAAGTGTCCCACGACGTCTGCAGCTTACTGAGGTGTTGGCAACCGGATTGGAGCCAACAAGCCTTGGCAACAGCAAGTCTCGTGGAAATCGAAGAAGGTCAGCGTTGCAGACCAGCAAGGTCTGAGGGACTCAGCCAGCGAGGGTGAATGGGGGAAGGCCTAGAGCAACCAGAGGAGCCCTTTGAGTCGATAAGAAAGTCTTCGGGGGACCCACAAGCCAACGGGCAAGGGATCGTGAAGACGCCTCTTGAGGAAATGCTTCACAGGAGCCCACGGTCACTCGGGACGGGGTAGGCCTCTGATTTTCTCTGCAAAACCTGCTGGGGGCTTGGGCCACAAATGGTCCAATGCACAAGCTCGTAGAACGTTGTGAAGGGGTTGCACTCGACAATCGTGCACGGTACCCGGGTATTGCTTTTCCTCATCACTCGTGGGGTCCACTCGCCTCAGCTCTGCTGGGGACTCACAATGGCCGTCGAAGTCAGGAAATCCTTTTCCGGGGCTGCAGGGACTTCGAACTCCAGCGGGAGCGGGAAAGTTTGCGACCGTTGATTAAGGTTTTTGGTGCCTACCAAGCAGGGGAGTCACTCCTTGACTCCAAGGGAGATTATTCTTGTCTTCCAAAGGTAGTGGAACGTCGAAGGTCCAGGATTCTTCTTTGTAGAGCGTCGTCCAGGGTTATCTGTTTTGCAATGGCAAAGTTTGCTATCTTATACTGAAGATAGGGGAGGGACTAGCTCTATGACCACTCCTCTGGGAGGGTCAGGGTAGGGGGTGGTTACACCCACTTCCCTTTGTCCAGTTTCGCGCCAGAGCAGGGACAGGTAGCCCCTGAACCGGTTTGAGCTGGCATATGCACAGAGGAGCCTACTGCTCCCCCAGTGCAGGACTTCAAAGCACTCTAGAAGTGCACCCACCCAGCCCCAATACACTAAATTCTGTCTGGAAGGTGGTGACACCTCCCTGTGACAGGATGCCTATTGTTGGGCTTCCTCCACTGCGAGTTTCAGTCAGCAGCAGGAGGGCAGCCCAGTGTCTGTGCTGGTGGCATCCATTTTGTGATGCCAGGGCTCTTTCAGATTTCTACCGTGTTACCACAGTAGGTACATGTCATCCCCTCTAGAAGGGTGGGATCACACTCCCACATCATGGACTGATGTGGGGGTATGATGCCAAGATATTTGACTCCAAACACGACATGTTTTGATGCAGTCATTCCAAAGATAGCATTATAATGCACTTAAGAGTATATGGTTTAACCACATCCACAAACAGCCATAGAGAATAGACTCTGGTAGCTGCAGAGGGGCCCTGCTCATGCAGAGGCACCCCCTCACATTGTAAACCACACACCCTGCCCTCAGGATTGATAGGGCCTGCCATAGAGGTGGCTGATAGGTTTATATGTGTGTGTATGGTGAGATATAGAAACCTATACCTCAGTGAGGAGTGCTAACACTACCTCACCCAGGCTGCAGTAGCAGGCCTGTGGTGTCAGATTGAGTCTGCTTCCCAGGGGTGGCATAATACATGCTGCAGCCCCTGGTAGGCCTGTGAAGTGCCTATGCCCTAGATACCTAAGGTACCATATACTAGGGGCTCATAAGGTACCACTGTATCCAAACACTAATGCATCTAAGATGCACACCAAGTCGTTTAGAGAGAACAGAGACACTGGGGCCCTGATTAGCAGGGACCCAGCCAGAGTATAGCCAGAAACCAGTGGATACATCACAAAAAAAGTGGGGGCAACATAAGTGCAGATCCTACTCCTACATTTATATATAATCTACATTATCTACTGGCGGTCGAATTTCCCATAGGATATGTTGTAGCAGCTACAGCCCGAACCGCTGAACGGAATGACACCAAATTTGGCAAAGAGGTAGTCCTCAGTTCAGACTCATGCCTTTTGCATAAATGGTGTGAATCTGTTCAGTAGTTCCTTAGAAAATTAGGGTAAAAAAGTTAATGATATCTATGGCCGGGGAGGATCCGCCGACCCTACCCGCACCGTAAGCGCACCCTCCCCGAACCGAGTGCCCACCCTCCCGATCGCGCGCTGAATGCTAATTGGCTGTCGAGTGTCTCTCTACATTCGAAACCAGGAACTGTTGGCGGCCATTTTCTACCTCGGTAGAAGCGAGGCTGAAGAAGCAAGGGAAATAAGTGTGTAAAACATATAAAGGGGGCAGAGTGGAAATACTCTGACCCTCTAGAGGTGTTTAGGGGGTCCCAGAAGGACCCCCTTTTATAAAAAAAAAAAGCGAAATACGCGCACGGTGCGCGCATCCTCACGCGTTGGGTGCACAGATTCTCACGCGTTGGGTGCACAGATTCTCACGCGTTGGGTGCGCGGATCCACGGCAATGTTTTTTGAAAAAAGACAAGAAATCATTGGTTGTATGACTAATTTCTACACTGAAAGGTAGGGTGTATATTTCTGTTTTTTAAAGATATGATTCTTATTGGTTAACAAAAATAGATTGTAAGGAACATTATATATGATAAGCTGATATGTTGAAAAGTCAAGCACACTTCCTGTCTTGTTTAGTAACATTGTGTGCTGAACTTGTGACCAGTGAGCTCAGTGCAGTGTTCCATGACCTGTTTCTATGGTAACAGGCAGAAGGCAGATTGGGGGAAGGGTTGAAATGTATTTCAGTTGGAAAGGGTTGAAATGTTTAACCAATAGACATGTGTGTTTGCTTTTGAGTTTGTGTGAGGGATTGTGATTTGATGTTTACATGTATATGTGTGGAAAATGAAAGGGAAACTTTTCCATTCTTTGTTTTTGCTGAGAGGTGCACAGTGCAGAGATTCTGTAAAAGAAAATATGGTGAGTGATTGATATACTTCTTAATCTACAAAAGAACTTGAAAGATGAGTTATTTAATTGTGAGGGGATGTATGTAGACTATTTTGATTTTAATCAGACTAATGTATTTCTCCTGCTAAAGTGTAGGGAGTACTTTTTTGCTCTACAATGTGTGTGCATGTAGAAACCATTCTGTGATATGCATTTGTGTTTTTCATGTGTTTGTAGACAGATGACTGTGCTGTTTTTATATTATGGTAGAATTAGAAACCAGTCGTTTATGAATTTGTGAAATGAGTTATTTTATGTTTCTATACTAAAATGTAGTACTACTACTAGATGAAGAAATGTGTTTTGGTATAGTGCAAGGGATAGTGTTGTTTGTCTAGAATCACACAGTGAGTCTGTGTGCATTTGGGAACCACTGTGAGAGAAGTGTTTGGTAACATTGTGTATTTGCTGAGAGATAACTGTTTTAAAACATGTCATGTTGTCAAGTTTTAGTAGCATTAGAAGACAGTTATGGCCTATGCTTTCATTAAATGAGTCAGGCATTGACAGTAAATTGCAGTCGTGAAATATGTAGATTGTGTGCAGTTCCCTTACCACTTGCACTGTAGTGAATGAGTTTTGGTAATCTGCTAGGGATAGTGTTGTTTGTCTAGAATCACACTGTGAGTCTGTGTGCATTTGGGAACCACTGTGAGAGAAGTTTTTGGTAACATTGTGTATTTGCTGACAGATAACTGTTTTAAAACATGTCATGTTGTCAAGTTTTAGTAGCATTAGAAGACAGTTATGGCTTATGCTTTCATTATATGAGTCAGGCATTGACAGTAAATTGCAGTTGTGAAATATGTAGATTGTGTGCAGTTCCCTTACCACTTGCACTGTAGTGAATGCGTTTTGGTAAACTCATAGGGATAGTGGTGCTTGTCTAGAATCACACTGTGAGTTAGTGTGTATTTGGGAGCACTGTGAGAGAAGCATTTGGTAACATCATGTATTTGCTGACAGATAACTGTTTTAAAACCTGTCATGTTGTGAAGTTTTAGTAGCATTAGAATCCAGTCTTTGCTTATGCGTTGATTAAATGAGTCATGCTTTGACACTGATGTGGTGTACTTAAATATGTAGATTGTGTGCAGTACCATTAACTCTTCCAGACTAGTGAATGAGTTTTGGTAAACTCCTAGGATAGTGTTGCTTGTCTAAAATCACACTGTGAGTCTGTGTGCATTTGGGTAAGGATTGTGAGAGAAGCATTTGGTAACATCGTGTATTTGCTGACAGATAACTGTTTTAAAACCGGTCATGTTGTCAAGTTTTAGTAGCCTTAGAAGCCAGTCTTTGCTTATGCTTTGATTAAATGAGTCAGGCTTTGACACAAAAGTGCAGTCCTGAAATATGTAGATTGTGTGCAGTTCCCTTACCACTTGCACTGTAGTGAATGAGTTTTGGTAAACTCATAGGGATAGTGGTGCTTGTCTAGAATCACACTGTGAGTTACTGTGTATTTGGGATCACTGTGAGAGAAGCATTTGGTAACATCATGTATTTGCTGACAGATAACTGTTTTAAAACCGGTCATGTTGTCAAGTTTTAGTAGCATTAGAAGCTAGTCTTTGCTTATGCGTTGATAAAATGAGTCAGGGTTTGACACTAAGGTGCAGTACCATGTACTATTCTGTTCACTGTGGCAGAACTGACAATTTAAAAGTTTTACCTAAGCACTGTTCTAGAAGTAGTCTGATTATTTAGTCAGTTTCTAAGTACCAAATAGATTGCTTCAAATGTCTATGCAGTATGCATGTAGTGTTCTAACATACTATACACTTGTCTTTTACACCTTCAATTCCCTAGTCAGTATTCATACACTTCCAGGAAACATCCTGTCACTTCCTTTGCAGTCCTCTAGAGACCCATTCAACAGCATGTACTAATCCATTCACTGTGCCAAAACCCAAACACTTATACATTCACCAAGACACTCTCTTTCCAGTACTCTAATGATTCAGTCAATGCCTAAGTATTCATGCACTGAGCCAGGTCTTAGCACATGGACTTCTTCAAACCCCTATCCACTATGCATGCAGTCCTCTAACCACCTACACACTTGAGTTTCACACCTTCAATTCCCCAGTCAGTATCTGTTCACTTCCAGCAAACACCCTGTCACTGCCGTTGCACTCCTCTAGTGACCCATTCAGCATCATGTACTAATCCATTCACTGCGCCAAACCCTAATAAATTCACCCAGGCACTCTCCTTGCAGTACTCTAATCATTCAGTCAGTACCCAAGTACTCATCCAGTGACCCAGGCCTTAGTATATGGACTGCTTCAAACCCTTATCCACTATGCATGCAGTCCTCTAACCGCCTACACAATTGCCTTTCACACCTTCAATTCCCTAGTCAGTATCCATACACTTCCAGGAAATACCCTGTCACTCCCTTTGCAGTCCTCTAGTGACCCATTCAGCACCATGTACTAATCCATTCACTGTGCTAAAACCCAAACACTTATAAATTCACCAAGATACTATCTTTTCAGTACTCTAATCATTCAGTCAGTGCCTAAGTATTCATACACTGAGCCAGGCCTTAGCGCATGGACTGCTTCAAACCCCTATGCACTATGCATGCAATCTTCTAACCACCTAGACACTTGTCTTTCACACTTTCAATTTCCTAGTCAGTATCCATACAGTCCAGCACTTGTCACTGCCTTTGCACTCCTCTAGTGACCCATTCAGTACCAAGTACTAATCCATTCCCTGTGCGAAAAGCCTAGCACTTATAAATTCACCTAGGCACTCTACTTGCTGTACTCTAATCATTCAGTCAGTACCCAAGTAGTCAAGCAGTGAGCCAGGCCTTAGCACATGGACTGCTTTAAATGCCTATGCAGTATGGATGCAGTCCTCTAATCACCTACACAGTTGTGTTTCACACCTTCTATTCCCTAGTTAGTATTCATACTCTTCTAGCAAACACCCTGTCACTCACCCAGTGTGTCTCCTTATAGTACTGTAATCATTTAGTCAGTTAGCATGTAGTCTTTTAGCGAGGTAGGCTTTAGGGCATGAACTGCTTCAAAGTAGGATGCACTATGCATGTAATGTTTTAACGATCGTCACACTTGTGGTTCAGGGCAATAGTTTCTTAGTCAGTTTTTATATAAAATGTGTTTGTACAGTAATGGAATAGTATAAATTTGAAAGTTATTAATATACATTTATTTGTGATTCTTTTTTACATATACAGAACAGGAGTGTTTCTCATCTGTTTGCACTCTTCTCGTGCAAGATTGTTTGGATGAAGGGTCCTTAGGTATTTCATCATACTTGCTGTACCACACGAGTATTTTTTGTTAGGATCCCCTCGTAACAGAACTCTTTGGCAAATCTTGCGAGTGACGAAGGTGGCATTGGTCTTTGTTTGCCCCTTCGGAAAAGTAAAAAATGTCCTCACCACTAAAGAAAAACGTTGTGGGCGTGGTGCCTTCTGCAAAACATTTTCCTCAGATTCGGTAAATATTTTAAAGCGGCAACATTTACAGTTTTTGTAAGTTAAACTTATAAAATTTTGTTAGCTGTTTGCATTTTATATATCTGTGATTTGTTTCTTGTGGTATTTTGTTGAGAATACCATGTTGTTGTTTTTTTTTAACAATCTTTCTGATTTTCCAGGTCTGTCGTCGACATCCATGGTCCCCACAGGAGTGTTCCGCCTTGTTGTTTTGTATTATTGTTGTTACATTTTGTTTATTAGTTTATTGTTCATATATATGTTAATAAAAAAATAAAGTTTGAAAATAGTTTATCGTTTATATATTTATTATTATAAAAAATAAAGTTTGGAAAAAACATTAATAACGTTTTTGGTTGTTCTCTTAACTGCTGTGTGACTCTTTCTTGTTCTTATTACTGTTATTTGATGGAGTCCACCATGGTGTTAAATTTTGGGGCACTTATCGCTGGAATACTGGTGATATCTGCAGTTTGCACCAACTTCTGAATAGTGTGTTAGATTTATCTCAACTTTACTTCCGTTAAAGTGCTGATAATGAAATGGAGAGTAGCCGTTCCCGTGCAAAAAGACACGAGGTGCACCTTTCCGATTTATTCTAAATACTAAAATCCTGTATTGAATTGCACTGAGGTATTGGCTGCACTTACAGTGTACACACAAAATCTATTAAGAAATCTCATTGTATTTATATTGATTGGGAATAGTGCGTCAGGTTCTGGATCTTGACGAGATACACTGCTCAGTTCGTATATTGTTCTGCACACGAAAAAAATGACATCACAACTTTCACACCAATTGCAATGCGAAACAAATTCCGGCGATAAGACACGTTAGTACCAGGGATTTTACACCTGCTTTCTGCTGGTGTTAAGCAGGACAACTACCTGCACCATGAAAGGGAACACAGCCAAGAGCCACACCAGAACACCCACAGGTGCCATAGAGTCAATGAGCATGATACAGGGATACCCATGAGGGCCAGAAGACTCATCTCAACAACTCCAGGACCGCCAATGCCCCCCAAACCCACATCTTAGTAAGTGTGTCCCTGTGGTCATTGTCTTAGCATGATAGGCACGAGCCCTGCAACATCACAGTGTGCTGTCACCTCAGCGTTGGCAGTGAGCCTGGATGTGTAGCTACGCATGCATCCTCCTGCATGCACAACTGGCGTGTGCTGGTCTGGGGCTCACAGGTCAGTGCAGGGGTGTGCCTATCCGGCAAGGGGAACGGAGTGTCTCAGACATGTCCGTGTACAGGAAGTGCGGTAAGTGTGTCTCTGTGTTCTGGTGTGGCCTGCTACAAGAGCCGCAGCAGTCGATGTTGTAAAGTGGCATGCACCACCTCCAAACGGCACTGTGATGTTGTCGTTGGAATGTAGCAGGACATGCGCAAATAGGCATTACAATTGTGTGCCGTACGAGTTCACGAGATACAACAGCGCACCGTACAAAAGTGTGGGGGCTCGTGGGAGAGAGGAGCAGCCGTTTGGCAACATAACACACAGTGAACTCGACCATGTGCCACATGCTGGGCATCTCATCCATGATGACCACGGTCGCAGACATCCCACAACACCAACGACTGGCCTTTGTACACATCCTGTATGAATGCAGCGTGGTTTTGCTTCTATGCTCGTTCAGTGGTGTGATGTTGGCGGGTTGTGTGACTTGTGCTCCTTGTTGGTGTGTTTCATTTTGGCCATTGTTAGTCTATATGTGTGTTGTACTTAATTGTGCATGTGTGCCATTCTGCCCATCTCCCCCCCTCCCCGCACTCCCTGCTTCTTCCTCTTCCTAGTGCTGTTGTGCCTATAATTTTGTTGCTGCACACATAAATACATGTAAAGAATAAATTAGAATAGTTCCTTGATTCTTTTAGGTTTCAAAACTTCTCTATTGGTTTCTTTTTAATTTTCCATATGAACCGTTTTTTTAATATTCAACAACACATAGAAGTCAGAAGTGCAACGTATTCTATCAACACACTTTCTAGAACATTCTACAATACGTGCAGGTTAAAAGTTCATCAATTTTTAAAACTTAACGATATTTTTTTGTAACATTTTCTTTTTTTTTTTTTTTTTTTTTGGAAAAAGTTTTTATTGAACAATAATTCGGTTACAAGTATGGGCCTACAACCACCCGGGCCGGCCGCTAGGTACATAAGGAAATATACACATATCAAGGCTGCAATCCGTTCCCAGGGCACTGCCCCGCAGTGGCTCAAGATAGTCCTCGAAGAACAGCAAGCGTCAGTCCAACAATAACAGAAACAAAAAGAAAAACAATAAAAACAAAAGGCGAGTTACGAGGGATACCAGTGCGGTTCAGGCTCCCCCCGGGAGACTCCAGTCAGAACATTTGAGCAATCCGCTAAAGAGAGGAGTACCGGGAGGCCGGGGACGGAGGGGGGGGGGGGGAGGGGGTCAAGGGAGATGAACGTCCATATGTGGTCGTTACAAAAAGCGCCAGGAGCCGTCAAGGGTCAGGGGGACATGGCGATATCAGTGTCTACCAGGGGGGGCGTACAGATGCCTCCGCGATACGCATTCCATTGACCCCAAATTCTACCCCATGCCCCCGGCTTGCCACGGGCCACATACACTGTCTTCTCCCGAAACATACACCAGTCCATATTCTCCTTCCATACTGACACGGTGGGCGGCCGTTGAGCGCCCCAATGTTGCGCTATATCCCTCTTGGCAATCATGTTCCCTAGGGCCGCCCACCGAGTCTGAGCCGCGTTGTAGTCATTGGGCTCCCACACATTCAGGACACAGCGACGCACCTCCGGCAGCAGCACAACCCCGGTGACCTGTCCCATAACCGTGTGGACCCGGCGCCAGTAGTCCGCCACCTCGCGACACTCCCAAAGGATATGAAGAAAGGTGGCGCTGAGCCCGCAGCCTCGTTTACAGAGTCCGTCGTCGGAGAATCCCATCGCGACCAAGCGCGGACCCGTAACATACACCCGGTGGAGAATCTTGAGCTGTACCAACCGGAGACGAGCCGGAATGGCAACCTCCTTGGGGGACGACAGTGCAGACTGCCAGTCTTCGTCGTCCAATTCAACCCCATCCCCAGTCCAAGCCTCCCGAAGGCGCACCAGGAGATCCGCCCGGTGATTAATCAATTTTTTATAAATTAAAGAAATAGTACTATCAGGGACATGTCCGTCAAGTACGCGGTCCTCGAGGGGCGAGGAAACAGGGATCTTGGTCCCCTCCCCGAAGACCGAGAGCAGGGCGTGTCGAACCTGGGCGTAGCGGAAGAACTCCCTGTCGGTCAGCTCGTATTCGGCCTGGAGCACCGCGAAAGTCTTGACCGCGCCCTTGTGCCACAGGTCTCCCACTTTGCTGATACCAATCGTGTCCCACTGGTCAAACCCCTTGGTGGTCCACAAGCTGCCCAGGCGGTCGGAGGCAAACAAGGGAGTAGCACATGTCATTCGCTCACTCCAGCCCGTGGCCGCAGTGGCAGCCCTCCAGGTCCGCACAGCAATCTTAGTAGGACCCGTAAGGGTCCGGTCAGCCAGGCGGGAATAAAGTGCCCTGTTGTAGTTCCCGCCGGGAAGCAGGAACTTGTCCATCTCATACGCCGGATTCAAGCCGGGCGCATACGTGGCGTGGTTAATGGCAGATAGCTGCGAGGCCCAATAGTACCTGCGAATGTCAGGAAGCGCGATGCCCCCGTCATACCAGGGGAGAGTGAGCTTGGCAAGAGCAATACGCGCCCGGCCGTTCCACACCAGTCTCCTCTGCAGGCTCTCCACCTCCCGAAAGTAGGCCACTGGGATAACGTCAAAGGAGTTCTGGAGTGCATAGAGGAACCTGGGAAGGGACATCATTTTAAACAGCGCGGCCCGACCCAGCGGGGACAGGGGCAGCCTGCACCACCGGGCCGTGTCCTCCCGCAGCCGCCGAAGTGGACGCAGAAGATTCTGCTCGTAGCGAGCCACCGGGTCCAGCGAAACGTATATCCCCAGGTACTTAAAGCCGCTCAGAGATATTTGAATCGGGAGCCGAGGCGGCAGGAGAGGAGGACCACCAGCGATGGGATAAACGCAGGATTTAGACCAATTGATCGTGAGACCCGAATTGTTCCCAAAGGAGGTCAGAACGTTAAAGAGGACGTTGAGTGACTGCCGCGGTGAGGTGAGGTACAGGAGAATGTCGTCCGCATACAGCGAGACCCGATCTTCAAAGCCCGGGCCCCACCGGATCCCTCTAAGCGAGGGCTCCCAACGGAGCCAGGCAGCGAGTGGCTCCAGGGCGAGAGCAAAAAGCAACGGGGACAACGGGCACCCCTGCCTCGTGCCCCTGCCAAGGGCAAAGGGCCGAGAGACCCGCCCATTCACCACCACTTGAGCCATGGGTCCCGTGTAAAGGAGCCTCACCCAGCCAATAAATCCCTCTCCAAAGCCGAATTTATCCAAGACGGCCCAGAGGAATGGCCACTCAATAGTGTCAAATGCCATCGTGGCATCCAAAGAAACCAGCACGGCCGGTTCGGAGAGGAACTCCGCCCTGGCGAGGACCCCGTGCAGACGCCGCAAGTTAAGAGCGGTGTTGCGGTGCGGGATAAAGCCGCATTGGTCCGGATGAATAAGGTCGCACACTACACTCAACAATCGATTGGCCAGGACTTTCGCCAGGATTTTAGGCTCCGCATTGAGCAGTGAAATAGGCCGGTAAGAGGTACAGCGGTCACGAGGCTTGCCCTCCTTGGGAATAACGACTATAGTGGCCAAGCGCTGGTCGGCAGGAAGGGAACCCGCCGCAAGAGAGTCGCGGAACATGCGGCCGAGGAAGGGCGCAAGCTTATCAGGACGCAATTTGTATAGTTCAATGGGCAGACCGTTAGGACCCATAGCCTTGCCCGAGCGAAGGGAACGAATCGCGGTCGCTATTTCATCCGACGATAAGGGGGCGTCCAACCGCTCCCGGTCCTCAACGGACAGGCCGGGCAGAGCAATATCTCTCAGTAGGAGGCGAGAGTCATCCTCGTCCCTGTCAGTCACCGGGGAGTACACCGCCCGGAGGTGATCAGCGAAGCATTCCACAATCTCATCCGGCTCAGTCACACACACACCATCCGCAGCACGCAACTCGGGGACCACACGATTCACTCTCTCTTTTTTGTCCAGCCACGCAATCAACTTACCCGCCTTGTCCCCCGCGTCATACAATCGGCCCTGCCGCTCCCTATACATAGTTTTGGCCGCGTCAGTGACCAGGGACCTATATTCGAACTGTTTCAGGCTAAGGGCATGTAGTCCGTCCGGAGTAACATTCGCCTCCAGGGCCGACTCCAGCCCCGAGATGTCAGTCTCCAGCTTTACCACCGCCTCGCTCCTAACCTTCTTGGCCACCACTATCTGGGCGAGGGCGTGTCCGCGTAGCACAGTTTTAAAGGCTTCCCAAAGGGACAACGCAGACGACACCGACCCCTCGTTTTCACTGAAGTATTGGTCCATGGCCTTAACCAGGCTGTCACGAGTCACAGGGTCCCGCAGGTACCAGGGGTTAATGGGAGCTATCCGACCTGCGGACCGCGACCCGGTGTCAAAGAGAAGCCACAGCGGAGAATGGTCGGAGATACCACGCGCCAGGTGTCTGACCTCTCGAATCCGACCAGTCTGCGCCGCGGGCATAAGAAAGTAGTCTAACCTGGAGAGACTCCCATGCGCCCCCGAATGAAAGGTGAACTGACACTGGGTCGGATGCAATAGTCTCCAACTATCCACCAAGCCGAAGGTCTCCAACATCCCACCCAGCCATGACTGGGCAGCGGGGAGGGTCCTAGGTGGGTGACGATCCAGTTCACCCGAAACCACAGAATTAAAGTCCCCGCCCATGAGCAGGAGGCCGTCCGGAAGGTCAAGCAGCATTCGACCCAAGTCAGTGAAGGTGGAGTTCTGGAGGCCCGGGGGGACGTAGACTGAAACCAGGGTAAGGGGCTGCCCCTCCCACCTCCCAGTCAAACACACATAGCGCCCCCTGTCATCAGAGACTATCCTCGTGATCTCCACCGGAAGGGAGGTTCGCAGGAGAATGCCCACCCCCCTGGAGCCAGTTGTGAAACCAGAATGGGCTACGAGGCGGTATCCCCCCCTGTTCATCGCATGGCAGACATTGCCGACCAAATGCGTCTCCTGGAGAAACACCACATCAGGAGTCAAACGACGCAAATATTGCAGTACAACACCCCGCTTAATACGGTCCCCCAACCCATTGACGTTCCATGACATAATCCTCAACCCGTCTCCCCCCATCCCATCCAATAGCTCAAGAGGCCCCCAGCCCGCAGCACCGCTCCCAAATATGGATAAAAATCAATACCTCGCCCTGTAAACAAAAAACACACAACTAAACAACCCCTCTTCCCCCCCAACCCCACCCCAAGTCCAACGCCCCCCACCCTGCACCCCTGCGGGCCAAAGACCCCCCCCAACTTGCAGTGTGCCTGTCGCCCCATTAACCCCATTCTACAAAAAGACCCCGGAGGAGGAAAGGGACCCGTACCCGCCCGCACCCCTCACGGGTCCTGGTAAAGCACAGTATGCAAAAGAAGTAAGACCCAACTGTACAGTGCCAAGCCGCAAAAAGTAAGGACCAAAGGTCAGTCTAAGGGGACCCGTCACCTGCGGTGCCCCCAGAGGGCCCGGGCCGGCCACCCCCGTCCGGCAGCGAGTCCAGCCAGTCACTTGCGGCCACAGGAGAGTCAAAAAAGGCTGTCCGCTCTCCATGCTCCACTCGAAGTTTCGCCGGGTAGATCATTGAGTACTTCAGGCCTAGCTCGCGGAGACGGCGCTTCACCCCTTGGAATCCCATCCGCTGTTTCTGGACCAGTTGCGTGAAGTCCGGATAAAAGTTGATGGTCGAGTTCTCGTAGCGGACCGGGCCACGGGTCCGTGAAGCCTGCAGAATAGCATCGCGGTCCCTGTAGTGGAACAGTTTAGCCACGATAGGCCTCGGGGGGGCCCCCGGCCGCGGCCGGCCGCCCGGAACTCGATGGGCCCGCTCCACAGCGAAGAATTTGCTTAGGCCAACCGGGGACAGCTGTTGCAGGATAAGTTCCTCGACCACGAGGTCCACCGGGCGGCTGTCGGAGGACTCCGGTACCCCAATGATGCGGATATTGTTGCGTCGGGCCCGTCCCTCGAAGTCCTCAAGCCGCCGGGCCATATGGTCGTTGACCACTCTAATGTCCCCAAGCGCGGCCCGCAGATCCGACACCTCCGCACCCAGGGTGGAGGTCCGTGCATCAAGGGCCTGGACCTTCTCGTTGGTTTTAGAGAGGTCGGCCCGAATCAGGGTGACGTCGATCGCGACAGTGTCGATCTTACGGGCCAGGGCCTCATATTGCGTCGCGATAGTTTCCCTGATGCCCTCGATGGCGCCCATAATGTCCTGCAGGGAAGGTTCCGCAGCGACGGTCGTGCCTCCCCCTGCAGCATCCGGGGAGAGGCCAGCAGCGCCAGGGAACCTCCTGCCCTGGGTATAGCGGTCCATGTTGTTGCTCTGGACCGCTCCCCCGCGCAGTGAAGCCTTGGTCTTGCGCCCCTCCGGACCCCCTTTGCCCGCCATGTGAGCGCAGTCACTCAATGGGACCTCCGATCAAGGGGTGCGCGGGTGCCAGCGAAAGGACCACAAACCGTCGGTGTAGGGGCCGGAGGCGTCAGACCCGCCAGTAGCAGATGAAAGCAAACCTCGGGCAGAGGCCCAGGAGGCACCTCGCCACCTTGAGCACGCACGCCAGCTGATCTCCTGAAGGCCAAAACCGAAACCGAAAGTGCTGAATCGGTAACTGGCACCGCGCTGAGGCCGCTGTTGTTCAATTGCAGCCCGGCCCCACGGGTCACCTTCACCCCGGCCACCTCCGTCGGGTGGGTCCCAAAAGTTCCGGCGACGATAACTCAGGATTCCCAGGTCCGATTAGAGTTTTGAAAAGAGATATATGATCAGCTGGTCTTCATCTCCCAGATTCCATACACCAAATCAGGATAGTCTCAGGATATATTCCGAGGAGCAGAAAGGGTCCGGGGAGCCCTGTGCTCACGCGACCATCTTGGATGCGCGCTAAGCTCCTCCTCCTTGTAACATTTTCTTGAACATTTAACGACACGTGCAGGTTAAAAGTTGACGATTGTTTTAAGTTCGAACAGTGCCTTCCAAATGCAAGTAACAGGTGTGGTTGAGCTGAGCAAATTTTAGCCTATGATATGTGCTCCACGTTGAAACTGCTTTTTCTTAACCAATCACAAAGATGCTTTTCCACAAAACTAATGTGCACCCTACTTTTAAAAAAGAATGCTTTTCATGATATCTTTAGAGATAAGTTATAGATAGGAATTAGCATTTAAAAAACCTTTGAAATTCACTGAAAAAACCATAGGCTTCAGGCACGTTATAGTTAGGAATTAGCATTTTAAAAACCTTAGAAATTCACTGAAAAAACCATAGATTTCAGGAGCGTTATAGTTAGCTGGACATTTCCTTCGTACAAAACCCTAGAAATTCCCCTGTTATAGTTAGTTCAGCTAACTATAACTTGCGCCCCCGCAATGCACTGCTGATGACGTCACATATTACATCACTCATGACATGGTCAGTGACATCACTGATGACATCACTCATGACATCACTGATGACATCTCAAGTGACATCACTGATGACATCACTGATGACGTCATCCATGTGATAAATTACTGCATTTTCTCACACCCTAATTTAACCGTTGATACACCGACGATTTCAGACGTCCATTCTCAAAACCATAGATTCTCCAATACCAATAACTACATACCCACTTATTAACTCTTAGGTCTACATACACCTCCACTTATTCACCTGTACAGTCAGTCATACTTACAGTCACTCCGTACAAGACTATCATATGCATTTATACACCTACATAGACACTCACACACCACCAATCATCCATAGAGGTACTCTCACACCTAGTCAGTCATGCAAATAATTGATTACACTCCCAGTTACTCACCTATGCAGTTATACACACTCAAGTTCACTTACTCATAAAAATAGTACCACATTCTTACGCTCTTATACAATCATTGATACAAGCACACACTCCTCCATACAGCCACTCTCACAATCACACACTCTCACATATACCCACTTATATACTCTTACACGCATATATACTGCCTTTCACATATGTAGTTAGTCACAAATGTACCACTGAGATATACATTCAATCCCTAACACACCCATACATACACTCACCCAACCATACAGTCCATCACAGATGCACTCTTAAAACCATGCACCCATAGAATCACCCACTCACACATCTATGCACAGAGTCACACACAGCCTACCCACACAAACACTCAGGCACCCATACAGATACTCAGGCAACCAATCAATAACCCATATAGACACTCATATAGCTATTCACAAAACCGTGCAGCCACTTATACACCAACACACAGACACATACAGACATTCACACAGTTTAGTCACTAGTCTGTAGTAAGATACATTTAATGACTCACTTATAGAGTCAGTTACACACCTTCAAAATCATCCATTCACACATCATCATCCGGCTCCCCCAGTCCCTGGTATGACGAATCTCTTAGGGTACTGAAAGCATCTTGTAAAAAAGCAGAACGCGCTTGGCGCAAAAACTATGATACTGATCTTAAAGCAGCCTATAGATCTTGCATCAGGATGTATCATAGGGCCATATGTTCAGCCAGGGCTGCTTTTTACTCACAAGAAATAAAAAACAGTACTAACCCTACCGAGACCATTTTTAGGGTGTGCAAGGACCTCACCAACAAAAGAACCGCCTCCACGTTCATTGCCTCTATGACACACTGCGAAGATCTGGCCTCGTTTTTCGTTGAAAAAGTGGAGGCTATATACAGGTCGTTTGCTATGCCTTTCGTTAGTGAAATTAACAGTGCCCCTCTGACCTCCAAATCCTTATTAGCCATTCCAGGTCCTACCCAAGAGGAGTTCCTAAATTTGACGATCAAAGTTAAATCAGGTTCTCCGGATGACCCTATGAGACCCATGCAATTTCGTGATTTCGCCGATTGCTGTTACCCGGCGATGCAGAGCTTAATTGATCTCTCTTTTAGAACTGGTAGTGTTCCCACTGCTTGGAAGCAGGCCACTATTATACCAATTCTAAAAAAACCTTCTCTTGACCCTTCCAAATCAGAGCATTACCGACCTATTTCCCTCCTTCCTTGGATGGCTAAATTAGCCGAAGCTCACGCCAACAGGATTTTATCCCTCCACCTGCAAGAAGCAAACATACTAGATAACTCCCAGAATGGGTTTCGAGCCGGTCATAGTACCGAGACCGCTCTCTTGGCGGTGGTGGAACATATCAGGAAAATACTAGACCAAGGTCAGACGGCGGCACTGATCCTATTGGATCTAAGTGCCGCTTTCGACACGGTCTCCCACCACATCCTTTTACACCGCCTCGTGGAGGCAGGAGTTGGAGAACAAGCGCTTGACTGGTTTCGATCATTTCTTACGGGTCGAACCTTTAAAGTTTCTACTCCTCCCTACATCTCTGCCCCACGCCCCATTCTGCAGGGAGTTCCGCAGGGTTCGACCCTCAGTCCCACCCTTTTTAATTTGTATGTTGCACCGCTGGCGCAGGTAGCTGCCAGCTTTGGTCTTACAATAGTGTCATACGCCGATGATACACAGCTGGCGGTATCACTTAATGGCGATTCCAACATGAACGCCCCCACCTTTCAGGCAGCCCTCAAAGCTGTCGCCGGTTGGATGGCGAACAATCGCTTACAACTCAACGCCACCAAGACGGAGGTCATTCTTTTTGGTAGAGACAGCGAGCTCTGGGGAGACCAATGGTGGCCTCCTGAATTGGGTCCTATCCCTACTCCAGTCGCCGAAGTCAGAAACTTGGGCGTATGGCTTGACGATCAATTGTCTTTTATTCCCCACATCAAGCGTGTCGCGGGAACTTGTTTTGGTGTTCTATAATGCCTACGGCCTATTTTTACATTTTTTGACGCAGACACCAGGCAGATCATAGTCCAAGCTCTGGTGCTGACCAGATTGGACTACGCCAGTTCCCTGTTCCTGGGTGTTAATCAAACTGAGCTTGCCCGCCTTCAGCGGGTACAAAATGCGGCGGCCAGGATGCTGGTCGGCCTCCCTAAATTTGTTTCTGCTCGCAGCACTATCCATGATCTCCATTGGCTCCCAGTAGGCCAAAGAATCAAGTTCAAGGCTTTGTGCCTTACTTTTAAAATTCTCAATTTGGCCTCCCCTCCTATTCTCACCCAGACCATTCTCCATTATGTCCCCTCAAGAGCTCTTCGGTCTGCAGGGTCCAATCTGGCCATTGTTCCTCGTTTTAAAAAGTCCAGAATGGGTGGACGCTCCTTTTCGGTGATGGCGGCTACATTATGGAACTCTTTGCCTGCCTCACTTCGTTCAATCCACGATCTGTTTCAGTTCAGGAAACAATTAAAAACCCATTTATTCTCCTCTGTATAGTTCTGTGTTCTGGTCTTCATTGTTGTGTTGTGTGTTACATCTCCTAAAGCGCCGGGACGCCTCTTGGCTGTGGCATCTGTGCGCTATATAAGAAATAATAACATAACATAATAACATAACAACACACTTGTACACCCACTCATTCTTCAACAGGCCTTTCCCTATATATAGTAAACATATTAAAACTTTACAGAAACACATACTCACTGGATGACGTCATCAGTGATGTCATCAGTGATGTCATTTGAGATGTCATCAGTGATGTCATCAGTGATGTCACTGACCATGTCATGAGTGATGTAATATGTGACGTCATCAGCAGTGCATTGCGGGGGCGCAAGTTATAGTTAGCTGAACTAACTATAACAGGGGAATTTCTAGGGTTTTGTACGAGGGAAATGTCCAGCTAACTATAACGCCCCTGAAACCTATGGTTTTTTCAGTGAATTTCTAAGGTTTTTTAAATGCTAATTCCTAACTTTAACGTGCCTGAAACCTATGGTTTTTTCAGTAAAAAAAAAAATATATATATATATATACAAGTGTGCGTGTAGAGGTAGAGGTGTAGAGGTAGAGGTGTAGAGGTAGAGAGAGAGTAGTAGAGAGAGAGGTAGAGAGAGGTAGAGAGTAGAGAGTGTGTAGTAGAGAGTAGCAGAGCGTGAGTAGTAGAAAGCAGTAGAGAATGAGTTGTAGAGAGTGAGCAGTTGAGAGTGAGTAGTAGAGAGTAGTAGGGAGTGAGGTGTAGAGAGTAGTAGAGAGTGAGTAGTAGAGAATAGTAGAGAGTGAGTAGTAGAGAGTGAGTAGCAGAGAGAGAGTATTAGAGAGTAGTGTAGAGTGAGTAGTGGAGAGTAGTGGAGTAGCAGAGTGAGTAGTAGAGAGTGAGTAGTAGAGAGTGAGTAGTAGAGAGTAGTGTAGAGTGAGTACTAGACAGTAGTAGAGAGCAAGTTGTAGTGTGTAGTAGAGAGTGTGTAGTAGAGTGAGTAGTAGAGAGTGAGTAGTAGAGAGTAGCTGAGAGCGAGTAGTAGAGAGTAGTTGAGAGCGAGTAGTAGAGAGAGAGTAGTAGAGAGTGAGTAGTAGAGAGTGAGTAGTAGAGAGAGAGTGGTAGAGAGTAGTAGAGAATAGTAGAGAGTGAGTAGTAGAGAGTGAGTAGTAGAGAGTGAGTAGTAGAGAGTGAGTAGTAGAGAGTGAGTAGTAGAGAGTGAGTAGTAGAGCGTGAGTAGTAGAGTAGTAGAGAGTGAGTGGTAGAGATTAGTAGAATGAGTAGTAGGGAGTAGTAGTAGAGTGAGTAGTAGAGAGTAGTATCAAGTGAGTAGTAGTGAGTGAGTAGTAGAGAGTGAGTAGTAGAGAGTAAGTAGTAGAGTAGTAGAGAGTGAGGGGTAGAGAGTAGTAAAGAGTAGTAGAGAGAGTAGTAGAGAGGGAGTCTGCTGACCTGGTTCTCTGGCTCTAAAGCAGCTCTGCTGACCCTGTTCTATGGCTGTAAAACAGTTCTACTGACCTGGTTCTCTGGCTCTAAAGCAGCTCTGCTGACCTGGTTCTCTGCCTCTAGAGCATCTCTGCTGACCTGGTTCTATGGCTCTAAAGCAGCTCTGCTGACCTGGTTCTCTGGCTCTAGAGCAGCTCTGCTGACCTGGTTCTCTGGCTCTAAAGCAGCTCTGCTGACCTGGTGCTCTCCCTCTAAAGCAGCTCTGCTGACCTGGTTCTTTGCCTCTAGAGCAGCTCTGCTGACCTGGTTCTCTGGCTCTAGAGCAGCTCTGCTGACCTGGTTCTCTGGCTCTAAAGCAGCTCTGCTGACCTGGTTCTCTGGCTCTAGAGCAGCTCTGCTGACCTGGTTCTCTCCGTCTAAAGCAGCTCTGCTGACCTGGTTCTCTGGCTCTAAAGCAGCTCTGCTGACCTGGTTCTCTGGCTCTAGAGCAGCTCTGCTGACCTGGTTCTCTGGCTCTAGAGCAGCTTTGCTGACCTGGTTCTCTGGCTCTAAAGCAGCTCTGCTGACCTGGTTCTCTGGCTCTAAAGCAGCTCTGCTGACCTGGTTCTCTGGCTCTAAAGCAGCTCTGCTGACCTGGTTTTCTGGCTCTAGAACAGCTCTGCTGACCTGGTTCTCTCCCTCTAAGGAGCTCTAGTGACCTGGTTCTCTGGCTGTAAAGCAGCTCTGCTGACCTGGTTCTCTGTCTCTAGAGCAGCTCTGCAGACCTGGTTCTCTGACTCTAAAGCAGTTCTGCTGACTTGGTTCTCTCCCTCTAAAGCAGCTCTGCTGATCTGGTTTCTCTGGCTCTACAGCAACTCTGCTGACCTGGTTCTCGGCCTCTAGAGCAGCGCTGCTGACCTGGGTCTCTGGCTCTAGAGCAGCTCTGCTGACCTGGGTCTCTGGTTCTAGAGCAGCTCTGCTGACCTGCTTCTTAGGCTCTAGAGCAGCTCTGCTGACCTGGTTTCTCTGGCTCTACAACAGCTCTGCTGATCTGGTTCTCTGCATTCACGATGCACGCACCCAACTTCGCGAAAATATATTTAAAAATAATATATGTTTATTATAAGTACAAATATATTATTTTTATGAATATCTTAGATAATCTATTGCCCTAATATGTATATTAAAGACACATACATATCATTTTGGAACATACATTTTTTTTGCAGGAGTCGCGCACCCAGCACGCCCCAGCACGTATATGACGTCACGCGGGACCCGCAACCGCGCAAGCATCTCGTACCGTAATGCGCATCTGTTGCGAATGCACGGGAGCAGGAGTCGCGGACTGGTTGCATCACGTAATATTAAATGTATATGATGTAACTGAAAAACAAGCAGCCATCGCACACCGTACGTGGATCCTTCACGACTTTTCTAAAATGGCGGGTAGAATGCGTGCACCCACCGTGATGTGTACGCTTTGAGTGCGCGACTCCGATTTTTTTGGAGGATTTTTTAAAAAGAAAATAATATAAATATATTAAAATAAAAAATGAAAACAAGAAAATTAATCAATATTTCAGTTTGAATTTTTTTATTTTTTTTGTGCAATTTTCAGAAAAATATATAATGTTATTTGATTAATAAAATATTTAGAAATAAACAGTTAAACTGTAGAAAATCAGTACAAAAAAATAAGTATAACTACTATCGCACTTAAAAATTAGGATTTAAAAAACCTTTGAAATTCACTGAAAAAAAACATTGGTTCCAGAGACGTTATAGTTAGAAATTAGCATTTAAAAAAGCTTTGAAATTCACTGAAAAAACCACAGGTTTCTGAGACGTTCTAGTTAGAAATTAGCATTTAAAAAACTTTAGAAATTCACAGAAAAAAACATATGTTTCAGGGGTGTTATAGTTAGCTGGCCATTTCACTCGTACAAAACCATAGAAATTCCTCCGTTATAGTTAGTTCTGCTAACTATAACTCGCGCAATGATGAATGATGCAATATGTGACATCATCAGCAGTGCATTGCGGGCTCGCGAGTTAGAGTTAGCAGAACTAACTATAACGGAGGAATTTCTATGGTTTTGTAGGAGTGAAATGGCCAGCTAACTATAACACCCCTGAAACCCATGGTTTTTTCTGTGAATATATATATATATTATCTACTGGCGGTCGCCAGTAGATAGTTATAGTTAGGACCGTGTTTCCATAGGAAATCCGCAACATTCTATTTGGAATAACTTTGGCGCCGGTTGACGAATCCTCGCGAAAATTTCAAAATAGGTGGGGCGCTCCGCTCCGCTCCTACCCTGAAAGTCTCGGGGGATTCGTCAAGCGGGTGCTGAGAAAAAAGGGGGGTCCCAAAACGCGTTTTCCCGATGCAATTTTCCATAGGGACATTTAGTCCAAGGTACAGCCCGAACGGCTGAACAGAATTACTTGAAATTTGGCAAAGAGGTAGTCCTCAGGTCAGGCATGTGCCTTTTGCATATATGGTGTCAATCTGTTCAGTAGTTCCTGAGAAAATCAAAAGTAAAATCACATACATATCTGGGCGGAGCCTAACCACACATCTCATCGTGAGATCTGATTGGCTGTCAGTACTTCATCCAAGAAGTGTTGGCAGCCATCTTGGGACCAATATACATGATAGCACCTCATTAAAAAGCATTGCAGTTAATAGAAGGTTTTAAGACTTTAGTTACATTATAAATCATTTGTTGATGGTACCATACTCATTTTAGGAATTGTGGTGTGTTCTAAGGTGATTTTACCATGTGAAAAAGCCTTCTGCTGTGATACCACGAACCATGTTTGAGAGAAAACTATTTTCTCATACTTTTCCCACAGAGGTTTGGAAGGTGATCTATAAGCTAAACTGAGAGCATATTTTCTGTAAATTCACATTATCTTTCTCAGTCATGTAAGAATGAAGTCTGACATTCTCAGTAAAACATGTACATCCAACAAGGGCAGAGACTGTCAGTTGATTCCTTTGTGTTCTACTGCAGCTTCCCAGAGTGCTCTAAAGAACAACTAGAGCGCTAACAGTCTTACTTATGACAAAAGTATGGCACACCTGAAGCCATCTTGATTGGAATAAAGTGGTAACACTTAAAACATTTAATTTACAAAGGAACAAAATGAGGGGGTTCATTTTGCCATATAAATTATGATTAGCGCTGCAGAAAGAAAAACTAGGGCACATTTTGACTTCTGAAATCCTCTTTTATTTCATAAAAACATTCTGACATGCAGACTGAAACATGCACTTTGAATACCAGCAGCAGACTTGCCTGGTGAGCAGTAGCTTTACTACAGTGATCTAATGAGCAACTAGAGTGCTAACATTCAGAATTTATGGAAAATGTGTGACACATCTGAATGACTTCTTGATGGAATCAAAGTAAAAAACTGAAAGTATTTCCTACTGAGGAGACTGCAGTAAATGAGGAAATTAGGAAACTTCATAACAAATAAATCTCCCAAGATGGCCACCAGAGACAAAAGAGCCCAAATGTAGCCCAAATATCACCCAGATGTAGCCCAAGTATAGCCCAATGACAGAATGTCCCAGAGTGTTCTTAAGAACAACTAGAGCGCTAACAGTCTTACTTATGACAAAAGTATGGCACACCTGAAGCCATCTTGATTGGAATAAAGTGGTAACACTTAAAACATTTAATTTACAAAGGAACAAAATGAGGGGGTTCATTTTGCCATATAAATTATGATTAGTGCTGCAGAAAGAAAAACTAGGGCACATTTTGACTTCTGAAATCCTCTTTTATTTCATAAAAACATTCTGACATGCAGACTGAAACATGCACTTTTAATACCAGCAGCAGACTTTTGTGTTGAGCAGTAGCTTTACTACAGTGATCTAATGAGCAACTAGAGTGCTAACATTCAGAATTTATGGCAAATGTGTGACATATCTCAATACCTTCTTGATGGAACCAAAGTAAAAAACTAAAAGCATTTCCTACTGAGGAGACTGCAGTAAATGAGGAAATTAGGAAACTTCATGACAAATAAATCTCCTAAAATGGCCACCAGAGACAAAAGAGCCCAAATGTAGCCCAAATATCACCCAGATGTAGCCCAAATGTAGCCCAATGACAGAAGTGTGCAAAACACTTATTTTTTGTGTATTTGCAGTTTTATATAGTGCAGACTTGTCAGGTATTGGAGTGCTTTACATGAGCATTGGTTACATCACACAAGATCAAATTCATTTTGGTTGTAGACATGGGGAGATTAAGTGATTTGACCAGAATCACAGAATGTTGAGCTGAAGCAGAAACTCCAACCTGGTTCCCCAGTTGCAAAGTCTGCAGCTCTGGAAGTAACATCACACCCTCTCCCCTTGGTTGCAACATTTAATCAAGTGGTCAACTGGATAAAAAACTAAGATTACAAATAATTTAAAAGTTCTTTGTCGCTATTTGAAAACTCAGGAAATATGTCCTCATTTTAGTTTTTTAGAGCACTAACCATAATTTTGATGCAAATAAGACCCTCTCATATATGTAATTGCTAAAGGAAATGCTCTAGGCATTACAGTTTTGATTACATCAAGATGACGTCAGGCGTTCCACACTTTTGTAATAAATATAGAATGTTAGCAATCTAGTTGTTCATTGGGATACTGTTGAGAGGCAGAGGCCAGGGGCACGGACTGAAAATTGAAGGCAGGTAGGAGAGTGCAGATTCAACAATTTGACCACACTAGGCAGGCAGGAAGGCCAGTGGCAGCACAACAGACTATGGAGGGCACTGGAAAGGGGGGAAGGGGCAACAAACCAACAATATAGGACTGGCAAGAGAGGCTGTGGCAATATAATAGACCATTGTGGGCAGAAGGAAGAGGCAGTGGTCATACAACCATACATGCCAACAGACCCGTTTCAGCCAGGAAACGTCCAATGTTTTTAAGCTCAAATGGGCTTTACTTGATCTGTTTCCTGTCTACAATCTTCTCTTTTTTAATGTAACTCAAAGGAGAAAATCAATCCCCCAGTTTTATTTCAAAATCTCCCTCTTGCCAAGTTCAAAATGTTCGCAAGTATGGTACATTGGATCATGGTAGGCAGGAGGAAATGGGGTAGGGACATGGACTCGGATAACAGAGGACAGGAGGGACATTGAGAGGTGCACCAAACTGACCCTACAGGGCAGGCACCAGGGTTTGAAGCAGCACAATACACCACACAGGGCATGCGGGACGGGAGTGCAACAATCCATAGAAAGCAATAGGGAGGGGACAGGACCATGCACATGGACAACAGAGAACAGAGGGGAAAGAGGCAATGGTAGCTAGCTGACCATAATGGACAGACAGGAGAGAAAGCTGCAGCATAACAGACCATAAAGGGCAGGAGGGACGGATCAGGGGCATTACAATGGAACCGACAAGCCAGGAGGGAGGGAATAGGGGTCTGCACATGGAAACAGAGGGCTGGGGGCAAGGGGGCAGGGCAGGGCAGGAGCAGCAAGATGACCATGGAGGTCAGGCAGGATGGGCACTAGAAACAAGACACACCATGGAGAGCAACAGTGAGACTATGATGGCATACACACCAACCATGGAGGGAAGGTGGGAGGGGGTCAGGAGCAGCTAGCTGACCACACAGGGGAGGTGGGAGGGGCCATGGCAGCACCACAGAAGACCATGCATGGCAAGCGGGAGGGTTAGTGGCAGCACAATGGCTATGATGGGCAAGAAGGAGGGTGCAGGGGCATGCACAAAGGACCATGGAGGATAGAAGGGAGGGTCAGGACCTGGGCACAGACAAGAGAGTTCAGGGGAAGGGGCCTCACAACAGACCGCGCGGGGCAGGCAGGAGGAGCAGTTGCAGCACAACAGACCAGGGAGGGCAGAAAGGTGTGGCAGTAAAGTGGACCATGGAGGACAGGAGGAAGGGGATAGGGGCATGGCATGTGGACAGGCAAGGTGGAGGTGACAGGGACAGGTTACAGTCATCTGACAATGCTAGGCAGGTGGTAGGGGAGTGGCAGCTCAACCGAACACTCAGAGTAGATAGGAGTGGCAGGTCCATGGAACATGGTGGTCAAAAAGGATGGAGCAGGGGCATGCACAAAGACATCAGAGGGCAGGGGGAAGGAGAATAGGGGCAGCAAGCAAAGCACAGAGGCTAAGCAGGAGGTCAATGATGAGCCATAGAATTGGGCAATGGAGGGCAGGATGAGTGGACTGGTACATCATGCTAAATGCAGGGCAGTGGCAGCACATCAGACCATGCATGGCAGGAGGGAGGAGGCTAGTCCATGGATTCAGACAACAGAGGATAGGGAGGAGGTGGATGGGGCAGCAAGCTAACTGTTCATAGAAGGTGGGTATTAGGAACTTTATTGTTTTTAAAATGTGTGTCTGTGCGAACTACTTAAAATATGAACAAGTATGCAGCATAATCTCACTTTTATTCAGGAAGAAGAGGACGTTTGGGACTGTGACTCTGGGCTCACTTGGCAGAAACATCCCCTGACCCTCCACCCCCCATCGCAAAATGTAATGCCCGTGAAAAGGGTAGGTGGACGCAGTGTTATATAGAACATAGTCCTGAGAGCACGATTGAAAATGAAAACTAGATATAGTTTATGGTATAAACTATGCACCAAAAAGTGTGATATAAGATGAACCGGGGCGTGAAATATAATATGCAATACATTGTGCGCAATGACAGATTCATTGGAGAGCGCGAGATAGCACAGGCACTAGCGCTTGCTATGTGATATGCGCCTTGGAGTGTAATATGCACAGGGCAGTGTTGTGTAACCTAAGTAGTCTCTAAAGTTGTAATATAAAATATGTGCTGGGTAGTGTAACATTGCATATGCACTGTGACAAAGATATGGATCCCAGATTGTAATATGTATGGCATAGCGCTGTGCTTTATAACATAGGCATCGAGGAAGGCACGTTAGATGGGGCAATATAACCCGTGCGAAGGCAAGTGTGGCATGACATATTCACGGGGTGGTGTTACAGTGCACATGGGCTAGAGAGTGTCATAGCATACGCACTAGCTGGTGGAATACAACACAGAGGTGTGTGGCACTCGGCGGGCACTGGTGGGTGTAACACAGCATTGGGCTCAGCCAGGAGCACGCTGTGACTCTCAAGTGAGGTTTGTCTCCTTTCCAGAGAGTAAAATAAAAAGTATTACACATCCGGCGGTGGATGTGTGTTTTATTAACCGTGAGGGGGTTTCTTGCATAGTTTGGTCGAATTTTTGTCGAATCCCCTTTGAATGGCTTGGTGTGCATGTGTATTAAATGTGCCCGTCAATAGCTACCCATGTTTGTATAAATAAACGACAAGGGTGTCTACTTGGAGAGTACCCACCAGCGGGGGCGCCGGGATTAGGCACGGTAGGGTGTCAGACATGTCAGAGCTTCACTAGCGGTGTGAATACATTCTACGTGGATTCATTGTATGCATAGTCGCCTTTTAATGAATACCACGTAAATCGTCATGGTGATAGGTACATACGGTTTGTCCAGCATGTCCTAGGTGTTTCTATAAATATATACATTTTTTTAAAAATAAAAAACAAAGGCCGGCCCCGGGGGATGGGGTCCCCGGGGCCATAAGTGGCCTGAGGAGGGGGGCAACACAGCCCCCCTCCTAAAGAATAAACATTTTTTAAAAAGGCCATGACCTGGGGGTTGGGGTCCCCGGGGCCGATTAAGGCCTTGGGAGGGCCAAATTAATTTTTTTCAACAAAAAAAATTAGGGTGCGGGCCCTGGGGGATGGGGTCCCCAGGGCTAATAAATTAGAAAAAGAAAGGGGGCCACACAGCCCTCCTTCTTAAAAATAAGTAAATAAAAGACCGGCATCCCGCCGGAGGCCACGCCCCCTCCTTGCAGCACTCTGCAAACGCACCCCCTGGCCAGTTGTAAGTTGAGGAATTAATTCCCCTTCAATACTGAAGGTCCCTGAGGGCCAACTAGCCCAACATGTATCTCCAGTATGCGCCAGGGAGCTGCGTTGCAGACAGGTGTTCTCAGGCCACGCCCCTTTTTACACCTCCATGCAACGCCGCTCTGTGGCGCTTACTGGAGGTACCTAGTGGGCTAGTTTGACCCTAGGGACCCTTAGGATTCAAGGGGACTTAATCTCTCAACTCAGAACGCCCACAGGCCCTGTGGCGCGTTTTTAAGTTGGGGAAATATTTCCCTTTCAATCCTGAGGGACCGTGGGGTCCAACTAGCGCACCAGGTGCTTCCAGTAAGCACCACTGCTCTGCGTTGCAGAGAGGTGGTGCAGGCTGTGCCACTTTTTACACCTATCTGCAACGCAGCTCTGTGGCGCTTACTGGAGGTACCTAGTGGTCTAGTTGGACCCTAGGGACCCTCAGGATTCAAGGGGACTTAATCTCCCAACTTAAAACGGCTACAGGGCGTGTTTACACAGTGGGGAAGGGAGGGGACGGGGCATGAGGTGATGTGTTCAAACACGCCCTGTGGTGCGTTTTAAGAGGTAGTTTTAATCCCCTGCCCTATTATATACTAGGGGCTTACAGAGGAGGACATGCTAATCACAGGGGAACCCCAACACATAGTGTGCCCTAGTGTATGTAGGTGTTTTCACTGTATTCTGAGTGTCTTTTGACATAGCACTGGCTCTAGGACTGGTTAGTCAGACTCAGTTACCACCAGTATCCGTCTGAAAAAGTTGAGGGTACAGGATGATTTTGCAACAAGGCTTGTTTCTGCTCTTCTGTTTGTTCTTTCTGCACGTTATACTTCTTCCTGCACTTTTCTTCGTCTTTGAGGACTTCTGTTGCTTCTTTCTGCATTTCTTTTTATTTCTTTCTGTGCGTTTTTCCTTCTTTCTTCACATGTCCTATCTCTGTAGGCATAGCTAGAAATTAGCATTTAAAAAACCTTTGAAATTCACTGAAAAAAACATAGGTTTCAGGCACGTTATAGCTAGGAATTAGCATTTAAAAAACCTTAGAAATTCACTGAAAAAACCATAGGTTTCAGGGGCGTTATAGTTAGCTGGACTTTTCACTCGTACAAAACCATAGAAATTCCCCCGTTATAGTTAGTTCAGCTAACTATAACTCGCGCGCCCGCAATGCACTGCTGATGACGTCACATATTACATCACTCATGACATCACTGATGACATCTCAAATGACATCACTGATGACATCATCCTTGTGATAGAGTGGCAGACCTCCTCTCCCCCTAATATAACCTTTGATACACACATTCAAAAATAGAAATAAAAATTTTCAAAACAATGGACATACCAATACCAGTTACAACAACCTATTCAGTAATTGTAAGATCCACATCCACATCCACTCATTCACCTACAGTCCTATACAGTCACTCATACATGTACTCACTCACCTATACATCCTGTTACACAATGCCACTCATTCATAAAGTTACTCACACACATAGTCACTCATGCTAATAACGAATCAAACATCCGTTTACCTGCATATACAGTTATACACACACCACCACACTTACTTCTACAGAAACTTACACATACTTAGTCTTTTTAACAATCACTTATAGAAACACATACTTATTCATACAGGAACTCTTTCAATCTCTCATTCTCACATATACTCGCTTATATACACCAATAGTCACATATACTAGTTTAAAACATATGTAGTTACTCATAGAGACACTATTGAGACAGTCATTCACTCACTAACACACCCATGCACACACTCATCCACCCATACAGTCCTGCACACATGCTGTCTTCAACACATACAAACAGTGAGTTACTCATTCATGCACCTATGCACTACGTAATACCCCCCACCGAACCATACAGACATCAGACACTTATACTGATACTCAAAAAACCAACTAATAATCTATATAGACACCCATGTAGCTACTCACCAACCCATGCAGCCGCTTATACACAAAGTGAGAGACTGATACAGATATTTACATATTTAAACATTACTCACTAAGCCCTGTATTCACTAAGATACACTTAATCAGTCAGTTATACAATCAATTTTTCAAAAACAAATCATCCATTTAGACACTTATATACCCATTTATTCTTCCATCGACCTTGAGATATACATATATAAAACATATGTAATTTTCAGAAAAACACACATTCACTGGATGATGTGATCAGTGATGTCATCAGTGATGTCATTTGAGATGTCATCAGTGATGTCATGAGTGATGTCACTGACCATGTCATGAGTGATGTAATATGTGACGTCATCAGCAGTGCATTGCGGGCGCGCGAGTTATAGTTAGCTGAACTAACTATAACGGGGGAATTTCTATGGTTTTGTACGAGTGAAAAGTCCAGCTAACTATAACGCCCCTGAAACCTATGGTTTTTTCAGTGAATATATATATCGACACAAAGGTTTAGCCCTAATGAGGGAAGCCGACAGGTAAGTGTAGAATACTCGATTTATTTCATATCTGTTTGCTGTCAACGACAGGGGCATGAAAGTTCATCACAAGTAGAACCACAGCAGACGCGTTGCAGAAACAAAGTTCCTTTCTTCAGTGGCATCTCACCAAAACACTCAGCAGCGTCTTCTACAGTACTTTATACAGAGAGCCAGCCCCAGTGGGCGGGACCGTTAGTTCGGCCTTCTGGGCCTCGTAGTGCAGTTTAATAAAACTCATGTAGAGTCCGCTCTGTGTGCAGCAAGTTTTTTAAGAGAATAATACCCCAGTGGATTGATGGCTTTCAAGATTCCAGTTTTGCCGCTTTTCAAGCTGTTACGCCGAACACACCTCTCGTTGTACAGCTGAAGCTGCCTTTGACTTCAGCATGGGCCTGCTTCCATGCGGTGAGCTCCCGTCGCGACTGGGCTCCAGCCGCTCAATATCCACACAAAGGTTTAACCCTATTGAGGGAAGCCAACAGGTAAGTGTAGAAGACTCGATTTATTTAGTATCTGCTTGCTGGCAAAGACTGGGGCATGAAAGTGCATCACAAGTAGAACCACACCAGATGCGTTTCAGAAAGTTCCCTTCTTCAGTGGCATCTCATGCCCACAGAGGCAGGTGATGTGGAATTAAAATGCGTGCTTTTCTTTGCAGTGCTCACTTGTCAAACCGCCACTGAAGAAGGGAAAGAGGAACTCCTGAAACACGTTTGGCAAATAACTACACTGTTGCCTGTGGTCTGTTATTTACCTGCTGGCAAGTCTTCAATAAAACCTGTGTTGAACGATTATCTTCCGGTGGCTGAACTTCTTAGGGCTAACCTGCACGTCTGGATATATATATATATCTCAATCATATATGATATGTGTTGCCAGGTCGGAGGAGACCTAATGCAATAAAAAGTGCCTTTGAAACTTAGCACTCCTCGTGTGCGTGCTCTATTCTATGTGGAGTAGTGTTGGATTGGAGATATATATATATATATATATATATCACAAAACCATTGAAGCGGCACTCAGGAAGAGACTTTCAAAGATGTGTTTATTTTGCACGGCTCAACCAACGCATTTCAACCCTCTCACGGCCTTACTCACTGTCCTGAGAGGGCTGAAACGCGTTGGTTGAGCCGTGCAAAATAAACACCTCTTTGAAAATCTCTTCCTGAGTGCTGCGTCAATGGTTTTGTGAAGTGGAATTTTGGGGCCAGGATCCGGCCCTTACGTAGAGCACCCGCTGTGAGAGTGCACCGGAGATCAGGATCACTTTGTGGATATATATATATATATCCAAAAGAACTCCTCCAACCTGAAGAAGCAGAGGCCACACGAAGGGACAGGATGGAAGCTCTTTAATAGACTGCACGGGCATAATGCATTTCGGCCTGTCTCGGCCGTCCTCAGATGCCACTCCTCTCAGGATTCTCTTTCTCCTCCGTTTTTAAATGTCCAGCACTTTTCTCATTGATGGAAAAATTGCTCCACCCCCATCCATGTGACCGTGCACCAACTGACTGCTCGTCGGAACCACCAGTCCCAGAATGCTTCACTCCAGGTAAGTGCTACGTGGGGATATGATTTTAAGATCCATGTGGATTTTCGGCAACGTGCTGGACAATCCACGGTGTGGTCTAATGTCAGAGTCCTGGTCGGTGCAATGTCTCAGAACTCCCTCGAGTCCCCTCAACGCTCCAGTCCCCAAATTCGAACGTCCACCGGGCAGGGGTAGGGATGACAATGCACCCGACCCGTCGTGAAGTCACAACCTGCACCGCAGCCGCCCTTGCTTGGCTCGACCTGTGGGGCTGGCCTGGGCCATCCAATGGCTCGGAAAACAAGAAAGCTACAATCCGCAGCGAGCCAGTGATGCCCAGGCCAACTTGCGGAGCGGGGCCTCTGTTAGCATGTCTCTGGCTGACACGCAAAATATCCAAAACAACTCCTCCAACCTGAAGAAGCAGAGGCCACACGAAGGGACAGGATGGAAGCTCATTAATAGACTGCACGGGCATAATGCATTTCGGCCTGTCTCGGCCTTCCTCATATGCCATTCCTATCAGGATTCTCGTTCCCCTCCGTTTTTAAATGTCCAGCACTTTTCTCATTGATGGAAAAATTGCTCCTCCCCCGTCCATGTGACCGTGCACCAACTGGCTGCTCGTCGGAACCACCAGTCCCAGAATGCTTCACTCCAGGTAAGTGCTACATGGGGATATGATTTTAAGATCCATGTGGATTTTCGGCAATGTGCAGGACAATCCACGTTGTGGTCTAATGTCAGAGTCCTGGTCGGTGCAATGTCTCAGAACTCCCTTGAGTCCCCTCAAAATATATATATCACTCTGTAAAAGTAATCGGAGGACACAGCGGGGAATTACACGGAATACCTTTAATTGATCACTCTCAGCAAAATGCATTTCGGTGTAACAAGCCTTCCTCAGATGCCATTAACACCGGGGTTACGCCCCCGCCCTGCTATGTAAGTCCTGTGGCACTCCCATTGGTGGGTGTTTAGCTGGTTCCACCGCGTTGTTTAAAGCCCCAGCTATAATCCAAGTCCATCGACTACAGCTCCCAGCATACGGTTCGGCCGGGTAAGTGCTTGTGGCGGAGCCCAATATTCCCTAACTGGGCGCTGTTTGTTCAGGGCAAAGCAGGGCTTCGTGTCGATGGTAAAGCCCGGTATGTATATATATATATATATATATATATATATATATATATATATTCAGAAAACACAGATCGCCGCCGCTCCACACGTCCCGGGTGCAGCCCCCAGCGGTTGTGAGCCACTACACACACATCCACAGTGGCAATATGTTCCCGACCAGCCAGAAAACAGGCGCACTCATGGATTCTTCAAAGTAAAATACTTTACTGTGCCAGCATTCTGCACTGACAGACGCGTTTCGGCGTTAAGCCTCTTTCGATGTCAGTTACCACTTTGTCACGGAGCCATTTCATTCAAACATGTGCATCATGTGTTAATCCTAAACAGGAAAGACGGCCCACCGGTCACAATCAATTGCCAGAATCGTGGCAGCCATCTTGTAACATGCTCAAAAGCAACAATATGTGTCATATAGTGCAAATAAAAAATATAGAATTAAAAATTATAAAGAAATTTCCACATACATCAATACTGATCATCTGATAGCATCGCACTAAGGGATAATCACCATCATAAAATTGATTCAAAATGAATTTCCATCATACGTCCCCTTATGCTATATGACAAACGACAATTCCATGTTACTCCATAGTACCATCATGCATCTTCACAATTGTGCCCTGGATGGGCAATCATACGCATAGATACTAAATCATAATAAACATCCCTAATTTTCTTATGCCATATAGGGAGTTGCGATTTGATAACATCCAATCAGTCTTTCCTATATGTACACAACTGTACCCTGAATGGGCATCATCATCAATTCGCGGAACGATTGCAGTGGCATGAAAATAAATTTAGTTTTACAATTCCATCATTCATTTTTAAATACATTTTAGGGCTACATCTTTAGTATCACATATTTTCAGTAATATCTTTTGTGTATAGTATCAGATTTCAGAGATTAGTCTTAGCAGGTCAAAGCTGTGCGTGGAGGCCTACTTCCCTGTAAGTGCTTCCCCAGTTATATGTTTCTGGGTATTTTTACTCAAGATGGACCCACAGTTCATCATTGTTTAGACCTAGAGGACCCTTAGTTCGGAGCTCTATTATGTATTTTGATTTTAAAATACGTAATTTTTTAGTTCTATCTCCCCCCTCTCTCATCCTTGGGAACCTGGTCTAGGCAGAAAAAACTTAGTAGGTCTTTATTGCTTTGGTGTACAGTCTCAAAGTGGCGGGCCACCGCATAACTGCTATCTTTCTTATTAATGGCGTGCATATGCTCTAAGATGCGGTTTTTTGCAGGGGGGATCGTACTCTCAATATAGCGCATATAGCATGGACATTCTAAACAGTAAACTGTAATTTCGGAGTTGCAGTTTAGCACCAAGTTAATCTTCCAAAATGTTCTAGAGTCCTGTTCTATGGTCTTATAATGTGTGACTTTCTTGCTGTATTTACAGACCTTACAGTTTGTACAAGGATAAAAGCCTGTAACTATATCTATTTTTGGTGGTACAGCGCGAAAGTGACTATGTACTAGATGGTCGCTCAGGGATTTACATCTTCAGTAAGTTATCTGTGGTCTAGTGGGAATCGTTCCTCTCAGGACATTGTCTGATTGTAAGATGTGCCAATTCCTTTTGAAAATCTGGACCAGCTGTGATGACCTCTCATTGTAATGAGTAATCATCCTGACTGGACCCTTTTGTACCTGTATGCCTTTGTCACTGGCAGTCTTAGCTATTAGCAGCTGTGACCTAGTTACCCGTTCCATTCTTTGCCTCAGCTTAGTGTAAGCAATTTTTGGTATAGCCCCTAGCTTCAAATCGTTTAAAAGCCTAGATTTTTTGCATTTTGATAATCGGGCAGGGTTGTGCAGCTACGTTTCATATGTAACAGTTCCCCAAAGGGGATGTTATTGACGAGACATCTCGGATGGTGACTTTCTGCGTACAGGATGGAATTCCTGCCATAAGGTTTCCTATACACTCGTCAGCAACTTTTCATCCTCTATGTACACTTCTAGATCTAAATAGCATACCTTAGTGGTACTGATGTGTGCCGTAAAAATCAGATTGAGGTCACTGGTATTCAGCTGAAGAGAGACTGCCTCGCCATACAATAAACAAGTCGTCTATGTATCTTGCCAATAAGGCCACCCTGTTAATCCAGTTTTCATGTCAATCACCCCACGCCACGTGCTTCTCCCACCAGCCCATGAACAAGTTTGCGTAGCTGGGCGAGCAGCAGGTGCCCATCACGGTACCGCGTTGTTGTCTGTTCAGTTGTCCTGAAAATGTAAAGATGTTATTTTCCAAGCAAAATTTAACCATATCTAGAAGCATCTGGTTATGTTTTTTATATTTAAATGGTCTCTTGTTGAAAAACCATTCTACTGCGATCATGCCCTGTTCATGATTAATACATGTATATGAACTTGTAATGTCAAGAGTAATTAGCAGCATATCCTCCTCCCATGTTATACCCTCTATGAGTCTTAGGAAATCCTGAGTATCTTGCACAAATGAGGCAAGGTCCTTCACCAGTGGTGATAGAAAGGAGTCAATATAAATGGAGTGTTTTCCAGGAGGTTCTTGATGGAAGCCACATTTGGTCTTCCTGGAGGATTTTGCATGTCTTTATAAACTTTAAGAAAGTGGTAAAAAGTAGGAAGAACTGGGTGTTCATTGTAGAGAAACAAGTATTCATCTTGTGTTAACATGCCCTCATCTTTCCATTCCTGTAAACATCGATGAAATGTTTGGATACAATTGGCATATTCCACTCTTTTGATCGGCAGGTAACATTGCATATCATCAAGTTGTCTCTTTGCCTCCTTGTAATACTGTTCCTTATCGGAAACCACAATATCCCCCCCACCAGTCCTTGAGTGTCTGTATCGATTGCCATTGTTTCCGAGATAGATTATATTGGCGTTCTCTATGATTATCTTTTTTTGCTCGACTCTTTAGGTCTGTAATAATTGCTTCACTGAAGACATCAGTGACATTGTGGGGGGTTTGTGGCATTATCCTTGATTCTCTTTTGAATGTACTTCTTCCACCGGTCTGGGTGATGCCTGCTTCTGCTAGGCATGCATCCACATCCGCTGTATCCCCTGGTCCACTACTCCCACTCCTGGAATCAAGAGATTGTAGTGTCATTAGTGTGTCGAGGTCGTGACCACTTAGGAGGTCCATGTTATGCGGTGTGTCAGTTCCATCCCCTTGTGTCTTTTTGGGGTGTAGTAAGTTGATTTTGTTTGAATTCATTTTTCAAATATATTTGATATATATATTTGTAAACCATTCCCAGATGCAGTTCTTTACATCGAAAAGGGCACGGACTCCAGAGTTGTGTGCACACTAGGAAAAATGTATTTCCAGGAACATGTCGATAGGACGCATTTCGGCCACCACATGTGACCTTGTTTACACATAGTAACTATGTATATACAAGTTGTTAAGTTTAAATTGATGCACATATTGTAATGATTTTGAATAAATTCCTTATTACATCTCCTGGGCCCAAAATGTGTATGCTACATAATGTATAGAGTTTAGACCGTTGACAAAATAAACTCATGAAATGAAATGATCTCTGACTTTCGCGAATTAAGAGGGAAGAGTCCTCCTATTCCTCCTAACTAGTGGCATATACTATCTGTTATACCAACTTATATTAAAATGCTCTATATAGAGTTTTATAATCACAATAATCTCCGACATATATAATCATGCAGTACTTGAAGATAGTTTGTGCAAATCTAATACTAAATCTATGAAGTGTTGTTCGTGTTAAATACAGTGCAGTCTAAACTGCAAGTAAAAATTGATAGTGTAAAGCAGCACGTATAGAAATAAATAATATGATACAGTAAAAGGCAACATTCACAATTACACAGGTCTTAAATATTGCTTGTGTAGTCAATCATCTTACTTGATGTTTACCACATATTGACTCACAAAAAAATAAAAAATATATATGATTTTTGCGTAAATAGCATCAAGATCAATCTTTTGTGTCTAGGTAGACGACTGATTCTCATTTGGTTTTATGTGAACCATACATATTTGATATGACAATTCTCCTATAAACCTTAAGTGATCGTGTTCAGAGACATCCATAGCGAAGCCATCCAAATTAAGGTACATCAACACGTTGAACAACAATACAATCCACCCGGTAAAAGGCATGAATAGGAAGTGAAGTATCTCCACTGGAAAACGCATGCAAATAGGAAGTGCAAATATACAAAGAGCAAGTGGCTTGCTCCAATCCAGAATGAAGTAAATACAGATCTTCAGTACAGTGACGACAGTACTCAGCCCCGGTAGCAAGAAATAGGCTTTAGTGCCACACTTGTCTGCGCGCCTGGTAACAGTCAGCTCACAGAAGTCAGGAGAGCCAGTACGTCAGTTAAGAGAGGGGTTGTGCGGGGAGCGTCATTAGCTCCCGATCAAGGTGGCCGCCCAGCTGCTGCTCTCTGTCATAGAATTTGGTCTACGATGTCTGTAGAGGTTTCTCCAACTGCATGCCTTCTTTAATCTTCGGAGTGTTTATATACACGTGCCACAAGGAAAGTCAAACCACCAGGCTGAGCCCAGCGGGCAGAACAGTTGACGAAGTAGCACTCCTCATTAGGCTTCACCTAAAATTGTTACTGCAACCTTGCTGTCCTGAAAGAGAAATGCTTTCCCTACATAGTGCACAGCCCAGCGTCCTCTTTTCTCACCTTCTGTGCTCGCCCGACCCAGAAGTAGAGGCTTCGACGACCACTATGCCACCGAAGGTAAGAGTTTGGTTTGCACCAGCACCCCTCCTTCCACGGCAGCCCAAGTTATGCATGGCCCTTCCAAGGCTCTGCGCCCCAGGCCTGGCGCAACCGGCTCCTAGGCGCCATCTTGGACCCGATACATTCTTCCAGACCTAGGCAGGCGCGCTTCACTTCCACCCACTGCTTTTGTCTGGAACTACTTACTCCTGGTCTCCTCTGGCGGATGCAGTCAGCACCCAAGGCTGATAACTGATTCCAGAATGATTTGTGCCTCATACCATTTGCCCTATGTCCACTTCGTAATCGTGGATCATGCGTGTGGATTCCACTAATCTTGAACATGGTGTTTTATCTCTTGAATGACCATCCAGTGCGAGGTCACACTAGTAATTACATTTGTATGGTGGTCTCTTAACGTTGCCTTCTAGCTGTCAGTAGCCTAACCCTGAAGCAATACTTTAATACTGCTGCTGGTAGTGTGGTGCCACCTTTGCACCTCCTAAGTATGTATTTCAGTGTCTGTGACTCCCTTAGTTCTGGAATGTGGTGAGGTGAAACAGCTTCTTTTCTGAGTTCTATATAATCTTGAAAAGGACAACCATCTTACATTCAAAGTGAAGGCTATAATTAAACTGGCTGGGAGTCTATACGTCATCCAGCAACTTCTCTACTGCTTCTTCCACTTTCATACTACTAATTGCATAACTATTAGTAGTAAACTTGTATCCTCGCAATACCGCCTGTGCCACCCGACTAAAGAGCTTTTTCTGCAGTTCAAGAATTAGGCTGAGCTGAAAGGAAAAGAACACAAGCAAATAAAGGATCAATAAGTGGGCCAGAAAAGACCCACAACTCCCATAAAAGGAAAATCTGATTCACCTAGTAATACGGACCTCACCATTCAACTTCTCAAATCTCTGCATGATGTGTCCCAGAGCACTAAATCCACTACTGAACTCCCACAAGCAGAAAAAATGGGTCTGAGATGTGCCTTTAAATCCTTGGCAAGCAGGATTGAAGAAACTAAAAAGAAAATTGGAAAACCGAAGACAGCAAAAATCATGTGTAACCTTTCTGGAAAAATAGCTACCACAAGTGCTAGGGCTCACTTTAAAATAAAAGACTTTGAAAGGACTTACAGAATCCCATCCCTCAGCTCAAGATTTCATCATAACCCAAGATCAATGATCTTCATACCCCTACACTATCAACATTCTGAAAAAATTCTAGAACAAATGAGGAAAGTTAAAACTCTAAATTGGAAAGGCCAAAAAATTGACATGGCACAAGATTATGCAAAACCCACCTTGATGTGCAAAAAAGGCTTCTTGGCAATAAGGAATGAATTGAGGTCTCTGAACATACCCGACACTTTTACTAGCTCAGCTGAAATGAAGATATTACACAAGGGATGCTCCTCAATCTTTAGTGAACCAAAAGAGATCGAGTGGGTGTCCTCTGAGTGAACAGGGAGAAGGCGTAAAGCTGCCTTGCCCAGCTACTTCAGCTTGGAGGTCTTGTAGCGCACAGTGAATAAACCCTGATCCAAACTGTTGTTAACAGAAGACGCCGGGGGAAAGGACAAGTTGTGGATCAGGCGGAACTTGCCTGGGTTCTTTTTTGGGACTAGTCCCAAAGGTGAACAGACAAGGTTGTCACATGGTGGGGAGTCGAACAAACCTGCTCGTACTTCCTTGAGAATCTTCTCTTTAGCAATGGCAGGTTGACGCACCACAGACAACTGATTCTTAGGGGGTGTTAGGGCTGGAGGAGTGCTCGAAGGAATGTGGAAACCATCCCTAAACCATAATGTAACTGATGAGCATTGTGCTTATTGTTTTATTTGGCAAGGAGGTGGGCATGGCGACAAATGGGCGATGGGAGCTTGGTGGATGAGGTGAGATAGTCAAGGATTTTTGGCAGCGGGCTGCTCCTTTGGCTTCCAGTGCTTCTTAAAACATTTGATTTTGGGATGACCTTGAGCTTCATAAAAAGAGCAAAGTTGTTTGAATTTGCATGCCATGCCTCTGTGATTTTCTCTTTTGTTGTACTGCCAGCAGGCAGACTTTTTGTCCCCAAGTTTTTTGTCAGTACAAAATGATTGTGAGAATTTTGCTGAAGGAGGAGCAATGTTAAATTTGGAGTGCCAAATGTTTATCTCCCTTTTATCCCATGCACCCTCTAGCCTGACCACCTTCATTTGCTTAATTTTGATAGAATACAGTATCCTGGCCGAGCCCTGAAAATGTGACGCTGTCCTGTGTATAAGTGATCTATAACTTAACAATTGTGGGGCCAAAGCAGGAAACTTTTATGTGAGGATTGCTGCATGGTGATGAAAAAAGCCTGTGACCAGTGGCGTAGGAAGGGGGGTGCTGGCAGCCCTTGGTGTCATCACTGAGGGGAGGTGACAAAATGGCAAATATATGTGTTTTGAACACATATTTTTGCCATTTTGTCAAGCCGGGACTGACAAGAAATCACTAAAGGGGGAGACAAAATGGCAAATATATGTGTTCAAAACACATATTTTTGTCATTTTGTCAAGAAGGGGGTGACAAGAAATTTTCCACATCGGGTACCACCTAACCTTGCTACGCCACTGCCTGTGACCCAGTTTTCTAGGGACTACTCCACCCATACTTTCCTTGACTTCTGCTCGCCTTCCTTCCCTGCCCCGACTTTCCCTATAACTACTCCTGCATTAATCAGATCAAAAGTCACAGAATTTTCCTTTGTGAATCTTTTCCCTTGTCTCGACTGGAACATGCCAGGCAATGGCCGAGGGAGGTCCAGAGTGGGAGATGTGGGTCCAGAGAGCATAGGACTAACAGTGAGCGGCGCCTGCCCTGTGTTACCTACAGAAAAGGAGGCAGGGGCCCCTGTTTGTGCCCAGACCTGTGCGGATGCCCCACCATGCCCACCCGGTGGCTATCTGACTAGAAGTGGAAGGTGCCCCCCCTCCTTCCCAGCGGCGCCAGTGAGACTAAGGGTATACCCGTTGCAGAGGCTGATGATGGAAGAGAGGGCTGAGGGAGCGGGGATTCGGCAGCCATCTGTGCTGGCATAGGGGATGAACCAGACTGGGTGGGAGCGTCGCTCTGGGGTACCGAGAATATGAACACATTTCTCTGTCCCACAACACCCACGCTGATACTAAATATGGGTCCAAGGTAGGGTGACCCGCATCCTGGATTTGCCAGGACGGTCCCAGTTTTTCAGCTGCTGTCCCGGCAGATTTCAGGAAATTTAGCTCATGTCCCGTTTTTTAGGTCTCTCAGACCTAGTGTTGCAGCGCGCATGCGCTGCTCGCTCTGCGAGGCATATTGTAGTAGGGTATTTTTTAGAAGTGGGGTGGAAGCCCCGCCCCTATTTTTCATTGGCTGGTATCATCATCTATGATAAACACTGGCTTCCAATTGAAAATGAGGCTCCTTAGTCCCTCCTTGTTCCCACCCTGTCTCCTTTTGGGATCTCCCATCCCGACTGGATCGTTTTCTTGCGGCATTACACGGACTCCTTCATAAGTCGGTAGGCACTATGTTTTGTCAGTCGCAAGTTGAACAGCTTGAAAGGCGGACAGTGGTCTTAAACCCACATGCTGGTTAAACAAGCAGCGTCAGAACAATGCTTATCCCCGACAGCCCTGTGCCTCGCATCTCCTGAAGGAAAGGGCAGGGACGCGCAGTCCATGACCGCGTCTTGCAGCCAGCGCTCCCCGTGGGAGCAGGACTTTTTTAAGGCCGAGTTGGCAGTGATTCAGTCTGGATCAGGGCCTGTGAAGCCCGGTGCCCCCCCATGAAGCCCTGTAGTGCCCACTGCTGCGTTTTTGCAGCCGCCCATCGCACAAAGGCTAGCCACCGGCGCCCTCATCTCGCGCCGGTGGCACACAGTGAGCTGAGGAGAGATTATATTCACACAAACCCAGACTGTAAATGCCCTTTGTTGTTAAACACGGCGGAGGCTCGGACAGATAATGGCGTCGCGCCTTAGCAGGCCCACGGAAGGACCACGGGGAGTGGCCCTTATTATCCCCCAGATTAGTCCTGTGAATAGGAGGGAGGAGGGTGCTGGGTGACGGTTGCGCACGCATTCAGTCACTTGGAAGGAGCGGGGCAGAAAACACCTTCGAGCTCAGAGTGTGAAATGGGCTCATAAAGGAATTGTTGCAATGCCTCAGAGAGCCTGTGATCTTCGTCAATAATTCAGTGTCGCTGGAGGGAGTTGAGACAGCTATGTAATTCACTTGAAGCAGCACATGTATAGAAGTCAGGTTTTTATATTAGAAAGGCATAATTCTTTTTTAGGAGGGCGAATGGCTGCATTTATTCAATTGTATTAGGCATTTAATTCATGTTAAATAGTTTTTTCACTCAATGTTCTTTTAATTTACTTTTTAGAGAGTTTGAAAGGACGGAGAGCAATAGAATATAATGAAACCTGCCTCCACATGTAATAATAATAATTCCACAATAATCACCCTTAAGGGCATCTAGGCGATAGGGGGCATTCGGGGAGATAAGTGAGCTATTGCTCAGAGTCACATGGCTGAGCAGTCCCCAGCGCCAGATTGAACCATGAGCCCTGCTCTCCGGAGTCAGCGCTCTGTCACCCCTTTCTTTAATAAGCATCATTTTAAGACTGGCTTAGAGGATTTTTCTCCTTTTGCAGAAAAAAAACACCTCCAAGGACCTTAAAAGGATTTTCTATCTCAATGAAGCATACTAGGCGAACACTGGTTCATGTTACTGTGACATTCAGGGTTGGATTGGCATTAAAAATTGGTCCGGGCACGCAAAATAAAATGTATTTGCCATGCAATAGGTCTTGCATTTACACAAATTTGAGCTATTGACATTGCAAATAACAATGCCTTTTTTTTTGTTTTTGTTTTTTCAAACATAAATAAAAGGCATTGTCATTTACAATGTCAATAGCTTAAACTCGCGTAAATGCAAGATCTATTGCATTGCAAATGCTTGTTAAAGAGGGTCGGCTTAAAACGGCGGGAGGTGCTTTTTCAAGTTTTACTAAGCAGAGATAGCAGTTTCTTCAAGAAACCAATTTAATTAACAGGCAAGTTACTGGTTTAAAAATTGCATTTGATATATGTTCTTACTGCCTGTTCTGGAATTATTTGCTGAGGAGCGCTCTCATTCTGTGCGCTCCCTTGAAGTAAAATTGTAGTCCTTCTTCTATTTTTGTGAAATGTCCCGGTTTTTGGCTTTACATTTCTGGTCACCCTAGTCCAAGGGGGCCCTGCTGACAGGGCAGGACGCGGACGGTTGCCCCACCAACTCACTCTCTGATGTGGGTGGAACCTGCGGCTAAGAACTGTTTTCACTTTGTGGCGTAAGGAGAGCGTCCCTGTAACATGCCTGTACTTTTCTCTGTTGTTTTGAGGGGTGGTGCCGGTTGTTACTAAACCTTCTCGGGACTTACCAATAGCTTTTTGAGGGCCCAGTCGATGCAATGGAGTTTTGTAGCCTTCCAGTTCTTGCTTAAGGAGAGGAATTCTTCTTGTGTAGCGTGGCCATGTGCGGCTGGACGAGCATGTTTTGGTGCCATACTAAATAAAAGGAAAAAACGGGTGAGATGACCAGCTCAAGGTCCAAAGTAGAAAGAGGATCGGGCCTGTTAAACCCGTGACATCAAAGCTGCGATGCAAGGCGTCAATACTGCCTTTCCCCCCCTGAGAGAGTGTCAGGGCATGTGCCCCTGCCCTCTACCAGACGTAGATCCCCTCAACTCTTACCTTTCAGTCCAGTGAACAAAGGAATACTTTGGGGAGTGCAAAAACGAATATGCCATCAGAGGGAACTAGTCTGGGGAAGCAACAAAAACATAATAGCACAATGGAAACACAGGCAATACAACCCGCTTCATGTCTCCTACATGAAGGCCACAGTTTGGTGTATGGAACAAGGGTAATAGGAAGCCTCTGTATGTCCATAAATCTGGTCCCTGAAGGCGCCCAGATAAGGCTGCAGCTTATTCCACAATCGGTTGAATGTGCACCCCCAACACCCTCCAGTTTTGTGAAAGCACGCCGTCCTATACCGCTAGATTAGTATTTCTAGGGTATACTAGCGCATGGTATTGTGGCTGAGTGGTACCCTCCTGAACGAGGTATTATGTTAAGTTTATTTATGTGATCGTTTTAGTAGTTCTTTGTGGGTACAGCAGAGATGATCGCAGTCACCTATTCATTTGAATGCACTCTAGTGTTGAAGATCATTACTGCAACTGTTGGATTGCAGACGTTGCAGTTAATAAAAAAGTAACCGCTTAATAGACGTCAGGGATCTTAATTTGTACAGTAGACATCATCATTCTATGGTGTAGCTACCGTATCCCAAAATCACATGACTGCTGGCAATAGCCAAGACCTGGACAAAGGAGGATATCTTCTTGAGACTATGTACTGGAGAGATGTGTTGAAGTTTTCGCCTGTTCTAGGGCAAACTATTTTAGTGTTGTGGGGTTTCTTCAAATTCAGTCAACATGAAAAAATTCCAGGGAGTTTGGGGGCAAATGAGGCAAAATAGGGAATGGGGCAGCTGCTATAGTCAACTCATTCATCCCCACAAATACAAATACTTAAACTTCAGGAAGGCACTGATTTGTCAGAAGTAAGCCAGGGGCTGAAAATAGGGTGTCACATGGAGTGATTTTACGACCATAGTTAGGTCTGTTGCGGTTTCCAACTGTCATAAACAGAGAGCATAACAGATTGAAAGTTTTAGTTTAATCTAGTGGGATTTTTCCAGGCCTGTGTTATAATTTCTCACGAAATCACGATTCAGTTTTCCCAGCGAATGATAATCCTCAATTTTTTGTTCAATGATTACGATTAATATATCTCCTCAGCAGCAAGAAATTTTCGAAATGTTTTATCTGATTTAATTTTGCGTTTTGCGTTTCTTTTGAATTGGTTCTGTTTTTGTTGGTTTCCATGATGTATTTTCTGATAAGGTCCTCGCCTAGGTAATTCAATGCCCAGTGCTGATTGTTATTAGTGTGCATTTTTCGTGCCTCTCTGTAGCAATGTATATTTAGAAAATTTGAGTAAAACGAGAGCTATGAAAAACAGTTCCTTTTTACGGGTTTGCCAAACTGAGCTGTAAACGGAATCGGTTAAAATAATACGATTGTTTGTTTTCTCAAACCAGAATTTAATAGGTTCTGATGAATAGCTGCTGAGAAGAAACCACAACCTCTTAATTTTCAAAGGAGCCGTCATTTCATTGGTGCCTCTCTGTGGTTAATGTAAGAAAGATGTTTTGCCATAGACTGCAGTGGGTGCAGCTGAACAGGGGTCGTCAATTCAGCCACTAGGCAGGAAACCCAAGTCTGGACTTTAAAGAAAATAGAAAGTAGGAAAACGAGAGCTTCAAAGAAGCAACAGGATCCTGTCGGGCGAGTGCTCTCTGGCATGTTGCTCTTTCTGAAAAGTTAGCATTGAGTGAAGAGTGACCTTAAAACTCTCCTCCTTCAAACAGAATGAGCTCAAGTTTAAAGTTCACTTCATTTTGTTTTTTCACCTGCTTCCTACGGTTCCAAGAAACTTCTGAAGAATTAATATGTAACCATATCTCGTCTCTGAGCCAAGAGAGGCGGATTTTCTCAAGAGAAAATAATGTTACTGTGCGAAAGGAGAGAGGAACTGCAAAGCCATTCTGTAAAATAAAATGACAAGTACCATTACCCATGTTAAAAGCGCATTAGCTGCCCACCACACAGGTCACCTTCTTTACAGTGGTAAAAATGTGTGGCATCTGCATTAACGCTCATTTTTGAACTATTATGTATTCATAATATATTTCCATATATCTGGAGATACGAAGTGTCAATTTGGTCACTGCTTTACAGTCCTACCCCCCAGACTTAGCGCACTTTTAAATAATAGTTTCTTTACATTCTATTCTGTAGACCTGAGAGCTTAGAATGGAATGTTTTGTATGCTGTGCTAAAATTTGGGTTTAAAATACAACAAATTCTGCAAGAAACCTAAATGCAAATTTTGAATGCTGCCATTTTTTTCACTTGCTTTTCATTTACACATCTTAAATGACACAAAAATGCCGACATATTTATGCCTGGCTGTGCAGCACAACTGTCTGAATGATGTATTGTAACCAATATAAACACAGCTAATTATGGCAAGGTTTTGTGCGCAATCATAATCACAATAGTCCCTACAGTCCTATATGTCAATTATCACGTTGTGTGCTCCAAGGTAAGGGGCAGCCACCAATACCCCAAAAGGTTAGGACCAGAAACCAGTCCACAATGTATACACAGTTTATCCTGAGCGTCACTCCATATGTATAAATCACAGTCCAATCCGTCCTTGTTCCAACTGCGTTGTTTTTATTCCATCAGTGCTTTTAAACGTCTTCTCCAGATGCACATCTATCCACATATTGAGAGAGCTTCTCAGTCGGTCCTGATTGTTCAGAAGAAAAGTAAGAGAAATTTTCATAAGGATAATTTGACCCCTAGAGAGAGAGCAGTCTTACATGAATTGGCACAAGATAAGAGTGTGATCATTCGAGAAGCCGATAAAGGTGGATGTATGGTTGTTATGAATAAGGAGGATTATGACAATGAAATATATGAGCAACTTAAGGATGATAAATGTTATATCAAACTTACCAATAATCCAACATATGACTTTTCACGCACCATTAATAGTCATCTGAAGGAGTGGCGTGAACAAGAACTCATAAATGAAGATGAATATAAATTCCTAATGATTGATCGACCTAGGTATCCCTGCCTGTACACTTTGCCTAAGGTACACAAAAAACTCCAGTTTCCCCCAGGAAGACCCATTATTTCGGAGAATGGGGGACCGACTGAGAAGCTCTCTCAATATGTGGATATTTATCTACAAACACATGTTTCCAATTTACCATCATATATACGTGATACTAAGCAGCTCCTAAACATGTTATGTGATGTAAGGTGGGAACCTGGTATGACCTTGGTTTCGTTTGATGTGATATCACTATATACTAATATAGAACATGAGAAAGGTCTAAATGCACTTGGATATTTTTTGGATAGGCGCCAAGTAGAATATCGGCTATATGTGCATTTGAAGAAGGTGTGGATAGATGTGCATCTGGAGAAGACGTTTAAAAGCACTGATGGAATAAAAACAACGCAGTTGGAACAAGGACGGATTGGACTGTGATTTATATATATGGAGTGATGCTCAGGATAAACTGTGTATGTATTGTAACCAGTTGTTTAAAATATTAATTGAGAGGACTTTATCTTCACTCAGTGAGCTTTCACTATCTCAGTTTATACAATCGGCTATTTGGTGTATCACTCGGCCTTTTAGGAAAGTACTCAACGTGGGATGAATGATTCACTACACTGTCACATCAATGTAATTTTTTCAATAATTTCGATATAGAGAGTGCCGAAAATAGGGAGAGAGGGCGCTTCTACCATGCCCATAAAGCCACTCTAGTTAGTGGCATAACATAGGCCCCTACAGCCCCTTCCCCTGCGGTGGCCGGGGGAGGGGTGGGGGGGGACTCCAGGGCCTCCTCAGAAAAGTACCCTGACCTGAGAGCTCCTGATTAAGTATGGAGGGGGGGCCATGTACCTTGCAGGGGGACCCCCTCAAGTTTTGTTACACCACTGACTCTAGTTAGGTTGAATTACAGCTCTGGGAGAATCTCTGCTCAACACTGGTAGCTATGGCACAAGCAAAAGGCAATCTCCAGAAAAATGCACTCTGAGTTCAAGCAGTACCAACAATTTCAAAATCAAGAATGCAACATAAAAAGACACCAATTCATCAAAATAGGTTTAGGGTAATCAGAGAGATTGATTTTTAAAGTTTTAAGGAAAAAAAGTGTCTAGAAAAAGTCAAGCACTATGGAAAAACAATAGTTTGCGGTGGACCGGGTACTAGGTGCAATTTCAGGATGACCTCCATGAAGCGGAAGCCGGATATACCAAGCAGCTTGCCCTGGTCAAACGTTTGTATGAGTCCTCTTCTTACCGCAAGAGTCAGAAGTCAGAATTCTTCCAGTAGGGCTTACTTCTTCTTCAGGTGGAGTCTTTCCAAGTTCAGAAATGTTCTCGAGAGTTTTGATGGAGGTGTCAGATTGTTTCCTGTGCACTAGCCAGTGACTGGAGGAATTCTACCATCCAATCCTACCAATTTTCTTGCAGTCACCCATTCCCTTTTGCAGCACTGGTTCCTTGCCTTACTGTAAAATTATCCAGGACCCCCTGTTTCAAGGTTGTGGGACACATCTGCCATCAGTCATGTAGGTTGTCAGCTTTTTGGCACTCCCCTTTCTGACAGAGTCTAAACTGGTCTCCCCATCTACTGTGACTGTAGCCTAACTGCCTAGGAGGGTCCAGGGGATGAATAGAGGAAGTGACCTTGCATCTCCAAGTCAAAAGAGGGAGTGCTTAAACTGCGCTTTGTGTTGCCCACTGTTCCTGTCCAATTACAGGTGGCTAATTCCTGCTAAGTGGTCAACAGTTAACACACCCATTGGCTTGGAGTCCAGCCATTGCCTTCTGAGCCAGAGTTGTTACCTCTCCCAAAAACAAAAGTGCATTCTAGCTCTGGAAGTCTGATGGGTGACAAAACTGCTTTACCCTCCTAATGTGACTCAGAGTGGGCTGTCTAGGAGAGTCCTGGGAATGAACAGAGGAAGCCCTCTCTGACACCTCTAAGTCAGAAGCAGTAGTGCCAAAGCTGCCCTTAGTTCCGCTAACTGTTTCTGTCCACTCACAGATAGCTAATCCCTGCTATGTGGTCAGAAGTTAATGCCCCTGACCGTTTCCTGGTCTCAGAGCCAAACCATTGTCTTTTGAATCAGAGTCATCAGTTCTCCCTGTCAAGGATGTGTTTTTAGCTATGCAGGTTTGATGAGCAGCAGAACTTGTTTTGAGCAAGTTCTGGCCTTAAGTACATTTTCACAGTGTTACTTTTCTGCTGAAGTTATTGTAAGAAATTGGGTTACTGTTTGAGGGGGGTGAAACCATTCTCAATCAGCAACCACAATTCTTCTCAGGGTGAAGTCACAAGCAAACTCTAAATTAACCTCAAGTAGCTTGGCACAGAGCAGTCAGGCTTAACTCGGAGGTAATGTGTAAAGTATTTATGCAACACTTCAAACAGTAACACGGTGAAAACACACCACAAAAGAATACCACAATAGGTTTAGAAGAGTGAATTTAAATAAATAAAACAAGACCAAAATGACAAAAATCCAATCAGTAGTTGCACCAAAAGGTGTAAAGCACCATTTGTGGCTATCTTGTCATACTCAGGCCGACCGCAATGGAACACGGGCCAGCCACAGGGACCCAGTGGGGCCCGCTGAACAGTGTGCCTTAAATCATTGTTTGTGGAGCGTTGCAAGGATCTGGTTCAACGATATGTCAAGTAGCTGAAGCGATTCATCGGTCCCGAGATGTGGCAAGGCTGCGGTGTGAGTACCTGCGTCGTCGACGACGATCCTGTTGACATTGGCTTGCGATGCGAATTCCGACGGCAAAGAAGCATCGCACAGTCGATGCAATGCGTCCGTTCCGAGGAGCTGTAAGGCTGCCGTCGACGAGGAATGCGAGGGCCTGTACCGAGTATACATTGTGCAGAGGCAGTTTTGATGCACCAACGGGCGTCGATGTGATGCGGGTCTCTGTGGCGGTTTGGATCCAAGCTGTAGCAGCCGTGTGTCTTTTCTGCTCGGGTTTGCGCCACGCAGCAGAGAAGATGCATCGGCTACGCTGGATCCACAGAGGCTGGCAGAGGCCCTCAGGACCACTTCCAAGGGTCCAGGACTGGGGTGGCACCACTTAACAAGGTCGACTCAGAGGTGGGCAGAATCCAAGTGCTGGGTCATGTTTGTTGGAGCCCTCTGTCCCTGAGGCTCAAGTCAGGAGGCCAGCCAACTAGCCCTTGCAATCACTTTGGAGTTCTGGGTTCAAGAGATGCAGGTCCAGTCCTTCTCACCCAGGTAAGAGGGCAGCAGGTCAGCACAGCAAGGCAGCAGCACAGCAAGCCCTTCTTCCTGGAAGAGTTTCCCCAGGTCAAGAAGTGTACTGAAGTGGTAGTGTCTGAGATCCACTATTTATACCCAGGTGTGCCTTGGAAGTGGGGGAGAAGCTTCTAGAGGTTACCCTTTGAAGTCCTCAGGTATCCTGCCTCCTGTTTCCTGGCTTCAGACTAACTACATGGGGTATGCAACCCTTTGTGTGGAGGCAGGACATAGCCTATTCAAGTGTAAGTGGGGCTGTGCCTAGCTCCTCCATCCCATCCTGCTAGTGATTTCCCACTCAGACACACCTAAGCGCCATATAGTGTGGGGCTGTCCAGGAGGAATACACAAGCTAAACTGTCAGCTACACCCAGTCATGTGACCCGGGTACAGGCTACAGGCACTAAATGGATAAGATAGGAAAATACCAACTTTCTAAAAGTGGCATTTTGAAAATTGTAATTTATAATCTGACTCGCCATAGGTTATGATTTTTCATTACAATTCCAAATATCTGGGTACCCATTCCCAGGTGGAAATTACAGCTTATTATTAAGTAATAAACTAGCTCCAATGTTTGTCTTTGGGAGAGGTAGGCCTTGCAGAAGTGAAAAATAAATGTAAGAGTTTTTCATGACCATGACACTTAAAATGTTAAAGTACATCTCCAACTTTTTAAATACACTGCGCCCTGTCCTCTGGGCTGTCCAGGGCCTACCCTAGGGTTGACTTGTATGTATTAAAAAGGAAGGTTTGGGCTTGGTAAAAGATTTTTGTTTTTTTGCCTGGTCGAAATGGCAGTTAAAAACTGTAGACACAGGCTGCAATGGCAGACCTGAGACATGTTTGAAGTACTACTTAAGTGGGTGGCACACTCTGTGCTGCAGGCCCAATAGTAACTAAAGATGGTTTGGCCCATGATCAGTAAGGCTAGACCACTATTAAAAGCACACACCAAAAAACACGCCAATACTGATATCAATTATTCTTCACTTTACCTGATCATACTTGATGTGACCGTAAACATAGTTTTTATTGTTTTTTTCTTTCAATTTGTGAAATTGTTTTTTTCAAAACAGTCTTTCTTTTAGAAAATACCCATCGTTTTTTTCAAAACAACATGTAACAGAATTTTCGGAAGACCACAAATTAGGTTTCTTATACATCATTACTCCGATTTTGCTGATTATTGACAACGTTTTTTTGCAAAAAAACGTTGTCAATAATCAGCAAAATCGGAATAATGATGTTGTGAGCCCCAATAGTACACTGTCTGGCTGTTGCCCTGTATAAGGTTGTTATCAAATTTTTTCTCAAGAAACCCAGTGCCAAATCTCATCCTCCAGGGTTGTACTTATTTTACTCTTTTTTTTTTTTTTGGTGTGTTTTTTCTTTGAATTGCAAAACTCGAGCTTACTTTATTTGTAATGTTGAATTTGTTGTTTGTTAAGTGAGTGTTATGTCCAACATTATTATTTGTGGTGTTGAGTTTGTTGTAATTGTGAAAAAACCTAATTTGTGGTCTTTTGAAAACTCTGTTACATGTTATTTTGTAAAAAAAACAATGGGTATTTTCTAAAAGAAAGATTGTTTTGAAAAAAAGAATTACACAAATTGAAAGAAAAAACCAATAAATACTATGTTTTACGGTCACATCAAGTGTCAAGTGTGATCAGGTGAAGTGAAGAATAATTGATATCAGTATTGGCGTGTTTGTTGGTGTGTGCAGGCCCAATAGTAGCATTTAAATTACCGGCCCCAGGGACTTACAAGTAAAATAAATATTCCAATTGGGGATTAGCCAGTGTTACCAGGTATATGAAAGAGACAGTTAGTTATAGATTCCTTACCTTAGAATTACCTCCAGGGGATCCGGAGAATTTTTTCTTAGCAGTACCCCTGAGCTTTGGTGGGTGGCGTCAGTCGACTCGGCGTCCGTCATCGGCATCATGATCGCCAGGATGACGTCGCAGTGCCTACTGAGACGCCACCCCTGCGCGCTGACATCAGTTCTTTCTTTTTCCGCGCCAGCCTTGCGCAGATCCGGAGAGAGCTACTCTTTAGTCACTTTTTGACTAAACTCTTTTGATGTTTTATTGACTTCTTTTTCCAGTCTTCGACTCCTGGTGCGTGAGGGATGTCCCATTGTCGGACCTGCTTCCAGCCTTGCGAGGCCTGTCGAAGGCTGATGTCTGTGATGGACCCGCACCTCGTGTGCCTTTGGTGTCTGGAGCGCGATCTCGACCCAAAGTTGTTCTCCGTCTGCCGGGCCATGAATGCAAAGTCTTTGCGGGAGCTGTCTCAAAAGCTCTTGGATGCCCGGCGGTCGGCTCCGAGCCGCTCCCGGTCTTGGTCAAGAGGAAGGTCTCAAGGCCGCTCAAAGAGCCCGCACACCTCGTCCCATTCCAAGTCTTCAGAGTCCTTGTGTAAGTCATAGCACAAGACGAAAGCGAAGAAGCACCGGCGCTCTTCGCCTTCTCCCCGTCGGTCGGCTGACACGACGTGGACCTGTAGCGTCTTCACTCTAAGGCTCCATCTGCGGTGCTTTCTACAGGGACGACTTCACACCTCCCCCTGTTTTCAGGAGCAGGAGCGTCCCCTGCCCATCTTCGTACATTTTACGAAGCCCTCCACCATATCTTTGGGCAGCCCTACTCCGCCTGTGTGCCTTCGGGCCCCGCGGAGCCAGTCGGGGGTCCTGGGCCTTTGATACCAGTAGCTCTGACCCCGGTGCCCGAGGGCCCTCGTGGATCCAGGCCTGGATCTGGATTGACGCCGGTCGATCTTACACGACCTTCCCCGGCGCCAATCCCGATGACGACGCCCCCGGCCGACGCCATCCCCATCCTAACCCCCGAGATGGAGCTGGGCCGACATCGGTCGACATCAAATTTGATGCCGGAGGGTACTTTTGTTCCCCTGTTCATGCCTGGTGTTCCCTATCAACCAGAAGGTGGTGATGAGGATTGGGAGGGTTCGCTGGACCCTTTGGCAGACCAGCTTGAAGAGCTGGACTGGAGGGAGGACTTGTGTGGCACCAGTGGTCTTGACACTTCTCCAGACCTTGGCATGCTTTCTCCTTCTACTGTAGCTACGGAGGAGGGAGCGTCTTATTCTGTGGTGGTGTGAAGGGCCGCCGAGGCCTTGGGCCTGGAGGTCCCTTTAGTGGCGATCAGGACTAATCTCCTGACAGAGGTGCTTCAGACTGCGGCAACCTACTCTGAACCCCTTCTGCCCTTCAATGAAGAACTCACTGATGTCCTTCTGGGCACCTGGTCCAAGCCCAGCACAGGGGCTCCTGTGGAGAGGACAATTGCCCGCCTCCACCACCCGGGTCTGGGCGACCCAGTTTTCCTCACCCAACACCCTTCCCTTGAGAGCTTGGTGGTCCAAGCCTCTTCTACCAAGGGCCTATTCCCTTCTGCTCTCCCAGACAGGGAATCCAAGAAGCTGGATCATCTTGGTAAGCACATGTTATCTTCCTCCAGCTTGGCACTGCGGTCCGTGAATACCGCATGCCTCGTGGGCCGATACTCCCATACTATCTGGGATACGGTCGTGCAAGTGCTGCCTCAGTGCCCGGAGGAGGCCTGGGCCGTTCTCTCACAAGCAGTGGCAAATGGGAGAGACACAGCTCAATTCACGATTCGGTGTGGACTGGATACCACCAACTCACTAGGCAGAACGATTGACACATTGGTAGCTCTTAGGTGCTACGCCTGGTTGAGGACGTCCGGCTTTGCGGGGGATGCCCAGTCAACCTTGCTGGACATGCCCTTTGATGGCCATTGCCTTTTCGGCGACAAGGCTGGAGCGCTTTAAGGATTCTTGTGCTACGGCCAGATCCTTGGGCCTTGCTGCGTCATCCCGTCCACCCCAGTCTGCTTTTCGCCCCTTTCGTGGCTACGGAAGGGGCACCCCTCGGCGTCTGGTCCAGTCTAGCCACTGGCCTTTGTAAGCTGCTGAGCCTCTGCGTGCCTGCGGACATGGGACCCAGTGACCTTGCGGGCCTGGGAGCCAGTGGGCGGGCCGGTCCACCATTCCCCCCACTGCAGTAGCTTCCAAACCCTCCTAATCCGACCCTTCAGGACCATCAGCGGCAGTGGGTTGCAGGATTCGCCATCACCTCCCCCACTGGCAATCCATCACGTCGGACAGGTGGGTTTTGCAAATAGTCCGAAGGGGATACTCCCTCCTCTTCGAGATTGCCCCTCCCTCTATGCCACCATCTTTCGATTGCTTGTCATAGGATCATCTGGCACTTCTCCACCAGGAAGTTTTTGCTCTAATGGCCAAGGGAGCTATCGAAAGGGTCCCTATGCCAGAAGTAGGTCGTGGTTGCTATTCCTGCTACTCTCTGGTGCCCAAGTAGGAAAAAGGCCTACGTCCTATTCTAGACCACAGGGCCCTCAACTGCTTCCTCCATAAGGAGGAGTTCAAAATGCTCACGTTGGCTCAGGTCCTGTCAGCTCTCGACCCTGGAGACTGGATGGTGGCGTTGGACTTGCAAGACGCCTATTTCCATATTTCTGTCCTACCAGCCCACAGACGCTATCTACGGTTTATGGTAGGCCACAAGCATTTTCAGTTCACTGTGCTCCCCTTTGGCCTCACCGAAAAGTGATGGCAGTAGTCGCATCAGGGGTTCCAGTCTTCCACTATCCCGCCCCAGGCTGTCTGCTCCCACCTACAGACTACAGCGGACCTCCTGCACTCGCTGGGGTTCACTATCAACATGCCAAAGTCACACCGGACTCCCTCTCAGACGCTCCCTTTCATCTAAGCTGTTCTGGACACAGTGCAGTTTCGGGCCTATCCTCCTGAGCAGTGAGTCCGGGATATTTGGGCTATGATACCGAAGTTTCAGCCTTTATCCCGGATTTCGGTGAGAATGACCCTGAGGCTGCTGGACCTCTTGTCCTCCTGCATCCTGCTGGTGGATCATGCCAGATGGCATATGCGGGCTCTGCAGTGGGACCTGAAGTTCCAGTGGGCGCAGCATCAGGGGAATCTTTCCGACTACGTCCAAATCTCGGAGGGAACTGCACAACAACTGCAGTGGTGGTTAATGATCCAAGATTGGGTCAGGGGTAGATACCTCTCCCTTCCCCAATCAGAACTAACAGTGGTGACAGATGCATCGCTCCTGGGATTGGGCAGCCATCTGGGAGAGGCAGAGATCAGAGAAGACTGTTCTCTGGCGTAATCCTGGTTCCATATCAATCTGTTGGAGCTTTGGTCGATCCACCTGGCACCTAAGGCATTCCTTTCCTCCCTCAAGGGGAATGTAGTGCAGGTGTTCACAGGTAATACCACCGCCATGTGATACTGAACAAACAAGGCGGGTGAGGTTGTGGACCCTATGTCAAAAGGCTCTTCGCCTTTGGACATGGCTGGAACATCAGGGTATGAACCTGTTTGTTCAACACCTGGCAGGTTTTTTGAATGCCAGGACAGACGACCTCCGCCGTCGATGCCTGGTGGATCACGAATGGCGTCTTCACTCGGAAGTGGTTCAAGGTCTCTTTCAGTGGTGGGGAGACTCTTGGGTGGATCGGTTTGCCACCAAAGAGAATGTGCAATGTCAGCAGTTTTGTGCATTGGAGTTTCCAAGGCGGCACTCGCTCGACTGCACTTTTCGTTGTGAGTGGAACTGTGGCCTCCTGTACACCTTTCCGCCTGTACCACTTCTGCCCGGAGTGCTAAAGAAGATCAAGTGTGACCGGGCCCAGGTCATTCTTGTGGATCTGGACTGGGCACAAAGAGTCTGGTACCCGAGCTCCTGAGCATGACCATCGATCCACCGATCAGACTGCCCCTTCAGGAAGATCTTTTGTCGCAGCAACGGGGACGGTCCTCCACTCGAACCGTTCCAGCCTCAACCTCCTTGCGTGGAAATTGAGCGTCGACAGTTGACCGCTTTTGACCTTCTGGCCAAAGTCTGTAACGCCATCTTGGCAGCCAGGTGTGCCTCCACAAAAACGGTATATGCCTGTAGATGGAATTAGTTTGTGGCATTGTGGCATGGTGCACGGCAAATGCTGTTAATCTCCTCTCTGACCCTCTTTCTGAGGTTCCCTTGTTCATCCTTTCTTTGGCCCAGCAGGGCTCTGCTCTGGACACTCTTTTAGCTATTTCTGCTTTCCTTCGGCTGCCAGATCAACCCTCCTTGTTCAAGTCCCCTATTGTAAACAGATTCTTTAAGGGCATTACTCATCTCTTTCCTTCATCTCCTTTAAAAATGCCCCAGTAGGACTTGAATCTTGTCTTAACTTATCTTATGTGTGCTCCCTTCGAACCTCTTCACAACTGTGCTCTCAGGCTTCTTACTTTGAAAACTGACTTCCTTGTTGCCATCACCTCTGCTTGCAGGGTGAGTGAGCTCCAGGCTCTATCCTTTAAACCTCCTTTTTAGGTCTCGCCTAGCATTGCAGCACATGCGTTGCTCGCTTGCGAGATCTATAATCGTTTTTTTTTTGGAAGTGGGGTGGAAGCGCCCCTGCTTTTCATTGGCGCGCGTCACACTTTATGTTAAACGTAGGCCTTTGATTTGCAGTGAGACTTTTTGCTCCCCTTCCTGTCTCCTTTCAGGCTCACCCACCCAGACTGGAGATTGTGCACACGCACGGCGTCTCTTTGGCTCACGCACGGCGTCTCTTCCGCCTTGCTGCACGTACGCTACACATATTTGGGGAAACTATGCGCTCGTGATTAAAAGCTTGGCACATCCTTAAATTCACCTCAGTCCTGCAGAGGCACTGGCCTGAGCATCAAGTACTCCCCCATTTTGCACAGCGAAGCGTCCACCTATGATCCGGGAGCCTGTAGCGGACAAGCTAACAAAGGGTTCAACAAGCAGACGCAGATGATGGAACGTCGAGAGTTCTGGCGTGAGCACGTTTCGAATCCTCCATTTACCCCGCCTTACAAATGGCTTCTTTTGTTCTTGCGTGAGCTTTTTTTTTTGTATAGAGTGCAGACAACAGGAATCGCCCGTGTTGTAGTTGATGTGCTCGATGGCCCGGGAGAAAAAAACGCGGCACAACAAAAACTTACAATTCAGTAGCTGCAGTGAGGAGAGGGTGGTGTGGCGATCTTGCGGCCCCTGTGAGAAGTGTTGCCTTGGAAACTGGGCTGCGCTTGTGTGGGCACTACTTTTGGTGAAACTTGTCTGCAACTGTATCAGAGGTGTGGCTATGGCCCAGAATTAGTACCAGCGGCAGGAATAGCGGAGCAGAGCGGGAACTGCTGGGTATGTCATTGCACGGGCTAAGTGGTGGGTGTATCAGCATGAGAGGGGAGTATGGGCGCAAGAGTGCATGTTTGCCGCCTGAACTGCTGCCGTGGTAGCCGTCCCCGAAACGGGGCCGCTGAGCTGCCTGATTGTTTTCTGAGTGCAGCTTTCAGTGTTATAAGCAGTATCACACAATTCCGTTATAAAAGTTTGTGCGGAAGTGGTATGGGTGGTTCGTGTATGCGTTGTGATGACACTTTCAATGTGTCCTGGTGCATGCACGTTGTTATGGTATGCGTGGTAATGGGGTGCATGGTAGTGGGTCATGAATGTTAGTGTACCCATTTTAAAGGCATGCGTGATAAATGCATGCGTTGCTCCATCATACAACCTTCGCATAAGCATTGAACAAACCTATAGATTTTGCCTGTTTTCTTCTCTTACCTTTTATTTTGCTGGGGTTGTTTTGGGAGAACGGTTGACAAATCCCTTGAGAGAGCTACAGAGCAGCATTTCAGATGAGTTTATTCAAGTCTTATTACAATTCTTTAAAAAATCAATCCGATACTGTCAGACATGCAAAGAGCCGTTCTGAAAGATGGTCTCCGAGCACCAACGCAGAGGGACCCCAGCCTTCACCATACAAGGGAAGTGACAGCCACAGCCTTCTCCAGCGGGGTAAAGAGGGACTCGTGCAGGGACATATAAAGCTCAATGACTTGATGTCAGATGCTTACCAAATGTAATCAGCACGTTTTAGACGTCTGTAAAAATAGTCTACGAGCAACTTTTATTGCTACAGAAATAAGTAAACAGGCGATGGGGGGCTTGAAAACATTCTCAACAGTTCGAGCGCACGCTCCTGCCCGACATGCAAATGCTACAATCATGTCACTGCTCCCGCTCCCCAACTCCTCATTCCTCACCTCTCAAAAAAACCCACAAAAGATCTCAGCTTGTAGCCATCAAAAGAACCTAACCCCTCTTAACGTCTACTCCTGGCAATTTTTGTAATGTTCAGCAGTTTTTTAACAGTGCAATCTTCAATCCTGCCTCGTGGCACTTTTTTTCCGGACTTTTATACAGCGCGAACTCGACCCGAAGGTATCAGAGCGCTTTACATAAGAACTATAGTGGGCATATCCCGTGCAATTCGTCCTCAACACTTTTACCCTAAATTAGCCCCCTTTTCCACCACAAAACACTTTACAAGGGATGGGTCTTCACTGTGTAGCTTTTATTACTTATCAAATAACACCATCTTTATTTGTTGATGAACCATCAACATTTGACCAACTTTTATTAACCCAAACCACACATTGCTGAACATACGGTTGCGCAGTATACATTTATGCCACAGGTTACCATGTATATACAATTCGGCATCTCCAGATCCACTCTTGAGGACGTGTTGTACCAGCAGGCCACAACCCAACCCCTCTCCACTACTTCCATTTGAGGTAACTATCCGTCGTCTACCCCTTAGACACGGCCCTCAGAGCACTGCTTAGCGCCTTCCTGGCACAACCGCTCTCTCAATCTTGCTTCCTCCAAGCAGCGGCTACTAGAGTAGGGCCGGAGAGTCCAGGACCACCAGCAGGACAGCCCCCTCTCCCGCCAACAATGAGCCCCAATGACTGCCTCCCTGTTGCAGAGTCAGACAGTCTCTGCCAAAAGGAGTCCTCGCCCTTTTCCTCTTGCCCGAGACCCAGCCAATTCTACCATTAAAATTAGGGATGGGTGGGTGGGCAAATTGCTCCAGCTGCGACCCTCCGGCAACCCCCTGAGGCGAGAGGACAAAGAGAGCTACTCCCTCGAGCCCACTACTTTTATTAACTTTGGGGAGGGATCGGCAGAGTACCTCCCTGCCTTCTCACATTTCCCTGCGACCCTCCCCTTGACCAATTATCAGGAAACAAAACTATTCTCTCTTGCCCGAAATCCCACTAAAAGCACCCCGCCCCTAGGCGTGGGGGGTGCCTCTCATAGTGGGCATATCACATGCAATTCGTCCTCAACACTTTACCCTAAATTACCCCCCTTAGCCCCCCCCTTTCCACCACAAAACACTTTACATGGGGTTGGTCTTCACTGCATAGCTTTTATTACTTCAAATAACACCATCATTATTTGTTGATGAACCGTCAACATTTGACCAACTTTTATTAAAGCAAACCAACACACATTGCTGAACATACGGTTGCGCAGTATACATTTGCACCACAGGTTACCATATATATACAATTTGGCATCTCCAGATCCACTATTGAGCCGTGTTGTACCAGCAGGCCACAACCCAACCCCTCTCCACTACTTCCATTTGAGGTAACTATCCGTCGTCTACCCCTTAGACGCGACCCTCAGAGCACTGCTTATCGCCTTCCTGGCACAACCGCTCTCCTCATCTTGCTTCCTCCAATCACCGGCTACTAGGGTAGGGCCGGAGAGTCCAGGACCACCAACAGGACGGCCCCCCTCTCCCGCCAGCCCTGAGCCCCAATGACTGCCTCCCTGTTGCAGGGTCAGACAGTCTCCGCCAAAAGGAGTTCCCGCCCTTTTCCTCTTGCCCGGGACCCCGCCACAGGACGAGGAGCCAACTGGCGCTTTCGCCCTCCCCCAACAGCTGCTTCCCCTTCCAGATGTAAAGCTATGGCTCCCAATATGGTTTGGACGCTTAAGTGATTGGCACAGAATGTTGAGCGCCCCGTGCCGAGACTCAAACCCGGTTCCCCAGCTTCGAGTTCGACCGTTTCAGCCTGTAGGCCACATCCTCCGATGAACAGACGGATAAGTGAGGTCGGGGTTACAGGACAGTCATCTTTTCCGTGGCCGGAGTAGCCATGGGTGGTGGGCTTTGTTCGGTGAGGGTTGGTCCTACAGTGGTGTATTACTAAATGTAATCAGCACGTTTTAGACGTCTGTAAAAATATTCTCCGAGCACCTTTTATTGCTACAGTAATAAGTAAACAGGCGATGGGAGGCTTGAAAACATTCTCAACAGTTCGAGCGCACACCCCTGTCCGACATGCAAATGCTACAATCACGTCATTGCACCCGCTCCCCAACACCTCATTCCTCACCACTCAAAAAAAAACACAAAAGATCTCAGCTTGTAGCCATCAAAAGAACCTAACCCCTCTTAGCATCTACTCCTTAACAGTGCAATCTTCAATCTTACCTCGTGGCACTTTTTTTCCGGACTTTTATACAGCGCGAACTCGACCCGAAGGTATCGGAGCACTTTACATAAGCACTAGTTGCATCACAGACAGACACATTCATTACATTAGGCACGGGAAGATTGATTTGCACAGAATGTTGAGCGCCCCTGCTGAGACTCAAACCCGGTTCCCCAGCTTCGAGTTCGACTGTTCCAGTCTGTAGGCCACATCCTCCGATGAACAGATGGATAAGTGAGGTCGGGGTTACAGGACAGTCATCTTCTCCGTGGCCGGAGTAACCATGGGTGGTGGGCTTTGTTTGGTGAGGGTTGGTCCTACAGGGGTGTATTTCGTAGGAGAGGGATGGATGTTATGATCCCTTCAACTGAAGCAGTGGGACCCCTATGTCATGGGTTACCCCCTGCGGTTGTTCTGCAGGGGAGGCGAGTGGTTTGTTTTACAGCTCGCCACGGTGTTGTGCTCCTTCAAAAGTGTTTGCATGTCAGAGCCTTGGGGGGGTGCATTATTTTCTATTTTTCTTTATCTTGGGTCGTTTCTTTCTTGACCTAGGTTTTAACAGGCCTAATGTTGCCCTGTCCGATTCCCAGCACCCCTCTAGCAGGGGCACTCCAGACCTCATCTTGCTCCTTTTCGGTTGCTGCTTTTCACTGCCCCACGTTATCGTGTACGGCATTTGCCAGCACGACTTGACTGTGTCAGAGTCCCCCTGTCATTTGTATCCATGCTCCCAAAAGGAGAACCACTGGAACAACCAATTAACCGCCACTAAATCCTCACCTACTCTGATCAACTTAAAAGAGGCAGTTAAAACTGCCTATTCATTCGGGCCACTTGTGGGTCCCCACCTCACCCATGCTTACATTTAGGATTTGGGTGAGCGGTTGCCTAACATGACGCCATTGTGCTGCTGTTAATTTTTCATGTGGTCTTTATGAGCGCAGCTTGGAAGAGGGTGAGAGAATGTGATTTTACGGCCAGAGCCTCTGACTGTAGCAACTCTGTGTCGGCTAATCATCCTCTGATTCTGGGCAAATCACTAAAAAATTAATTTAGCCTGTTGTAATGTAACTGGTACTCATGTAAAGTGCTCCAGTACCTTTCGGTCGAGTTTGTGCTATATAAAAACTGCAACAAAACAAAAGAGGAGGACGGCGTGGCATAGAGGGGGGCGGCGTGGCATGGGGGGGCATGGCATAGAGGGGGATGGAGTTTCTTTCACATGCTTTGGATGGATCCACTTATGTAGAACTGGCACAGGATAATTCACATGATACCTGAAAGATACCCATAACCATGTCCTTTGGACCCGACAACGGTACACATAACAAGCATTGAAAATGCAATAGGTCTCGGCCTCGTTTAAGTTAAAGCAATTCTGTTTGTAATTAGGTGGCTTTTTAGCTTTGCTTTTATTAGTGTTTTTCAAACATTCATGTACATAACACGCATATGTATGCATATATGTATATGTATGCATGCATTTATATTTGTATTTATATAGATTCACTGAAAAACCCAAAGGTTTCAGGGGCGTTATAGTTAGGAATTGTCATTTAAAAAACCTTAGAAATTCTCTGAAAAAACCATGGGTTTCAGGGGCGTTATAGTTAGCTGGACATTTCCCTCGTACAAAACCCTAGAAATTCCCCTGTTATAGTTAGTTCAGCTAACTATAACTCGCGCCCCCGCAATGCACTGCTGATGACGTCACATATTACATCACTCATGACATGGTCAGTGACATCACTGATGACATCATCCAGTGAGTATGTGTTTCTGTACAGTTTTAATATGTTTTATATATTTATAGTGAAAGGCCTATGGAAGAATGAGTGGGTGTATAAGTGTGTGAATGGATGATTTTCTAGGTGCGTAACTGACTCTATAAGTGAGTCATTAAATGTATCTTACTGCAGACTAGTGATTAAACTGTGTGAATGTCTGTATGTGTCTGTGTGTTGGTGTATAAGTGGCTGCATGGTTTTGTGAATAGCTATATGAGTGTCTATAAATGGGTTATTGATTGGTTGTCTGAGTATCTGTATGGGTGCCTGAGTGTTTGTGTGGGTAGGGTGTGTGTGACTCTATGCATAGATGTGTGAGTGGGTGATTCTATGGGTGCATGGTTTTAAGAGTGCATCTGTGATGGACTGTATGGTTGGGTGAGTGTATGTATGGGTGTGTTAGGGATTGAATGTATATCTCAGTGGTACATGTGTGACTAACTACATATGTGAAAGGCAGTATATATGTGTGTAAGAGTATATAAGTGGGTATATGTGAGAGTGTGTGATTGTGAGAGTGGCTGTATGGATGAGTGTGTGCTTGTATCAATGATTGTATAAGAGCGTAAGAATGTGGTACTATTTTTATGAGTAAGTGAACTTGAGTGTGTTTAACTGTGTAGGTGAGTAAATTGGACTGTGTTTAATTATTTGCACGACTGACTAGGTGTGTCGGTACCTCAATGGATGATTGGCGGTCTGTGAGTGTCTATATAGGTGTATAAATGCATATGATAGTCTTATACGGAGTGACTGTAAGTATGAGTGACTGTACAGGTGAGTGAGTGGAGGTGTATGTAGACCTAAGACGTAAGAGTTAATGAGTGGGTATGTAGTTATTGGTATTGGAGTATCTATGGTTTTCAAAATGGCTGTCTGAAATTTTGAGTCGGTGTATCAAAGGTTATATTAGGCTGTGAGAAGATGCACTAATTTATCACATGGATGACGTCATCAGTGATGTCATCAGTGATGTCATGTGAGATGTCATCAGTGACGTCACTGACCATGTCATGAGTGATGTAATATGTGACGTCATCAGCAGTGCATTGCGGGGGCGCGAGTTATAGTTAGCTGAACTAACTATAACAGGGGAATTTCTAGGGTTTTGTACGAGGAAAATGTCCAGCTAACTATAACACCCCTGAAACCTATGGTTTTTTCAGTTAATTTCTAAGGTTTTTTAAATGCCAATTCCTAACTATAACGCCCCTGAAACCTTTGGTTTTTTCAGTGAATTTCAAAGGATTTTTAAATGCCAATTCCTAACTAACGTGCATGAAACCTATGGTTTTTTCAGTGAATTTCAAAGGTTTTTTAAATGCTAATTCCTATCTATAACTTATCTCTAAAGATATCATGTTTAATGATTTTGATTGGATTTCTATATTTTTCCAATTCAGTGTGTCAATTTCATTAATTATGTTTTTTTTAAATACTTTTTTATCACCATTTTTTAAACTTATTTTTTCAATTAATTCTTTTAAAAATTAAAAAATATTATTTGAATTTAATGGGTTTTTCAAACATATTTTTTTTATATTTTCCCAAATATTTTTTTAACTATATGTTCAAAACTTTATTTTATATATATTTTTTCCATGTTTTTGGATCCGCGCACCCAACGCGAGAGGATCCGTGCACCAAACGCGATAGGATGCGCGCACCCTGCGCGTATTTCGCTGTTTTTTTTTTTAAAAGGGGCCCCAGGAGGTCCTTCTGGGACCCCCTAAGCACCTCTAGAGGGTCAGAGTATTTCCACTCTGCCCCCTTTATATGTTTTACACACTTATTCCCCTTGCTTCTTCAGCCTCGCTTCTACCGAGGCAGAAAATGGCCGCCAACAGTTCCTGGTTTCGAATGTAGACAGACATTCGACAGCCAATTAGCATTCAGCGCGTGATCGGGAGGGTGCGCGCTCGGTTCGGGGAGGGTGCGCTTACGGTGCGGGTACGGTCCGCGGATCCTCCCCGGCCATAGATATATATGTACTTTGAACTCTAATTTTCTCAGGAACTACTGAACAGATTCACACCATTTATGCAAAAGGCACGAGTCTGAACTGAGGACTACCTCTTTGCCAAATTTGTTGTAATTCCGTTCAGCGGTTCGGGCTGTAGCTGCGACAACAGATCCTATGGGAAATTGCATGAGGAAAACGTGTTTTGGGACCCCCCTTTTTTCTCGGCCCCCGCTTGACGAATCACCACAAAACTTTCAGGGTAGGAGCAGAGCGGAGCTGGCCAAAAGTTTGGAAAATTTCGCAAAGATTCGTCAACCGGCGCCAGACTAATTGGGAATAGAATGTTGCAGATTTCCAATGGAAAATAGGTCCTAACTATAACTATCTACTGGCGACCGCCAGTAGATAATATGCAGATGTGTATATATATATGTATGTATGTAAATATATACACACATATATATATTCACTGAAAAAACCATGGGTTTCACACACGTTATAGTTAGGAATTAGCATTTAAAAAACCTTAGAAATTCAGTGAAAAAACCATAGGTTTCACACACGTTATAGTTAGGAATTAGCATTTAAAAAACCTTAGAAATTCAGTGAAAAAACCATAGGTTTCACACATGTTATAGTTAGCTGGACATTTTACTCGTAAAAAACCAATGAAATTGCCCCGTTATAGTTAGTTCAGCTAACTATAACTCGCGCGCCCGCAATGCACTGCTGATGACGTCACATATTACATCACTCATGACATGGTCAGTGACATCACTCATGACATCACTGATGACATCTCAAATGACATCACTGATCACATCACTGATGACATCATCCAGTGAATGTGGGTTTTTCTGAAAATTAAATATGTTTTATATATGTATATCTCAAGGTCGATGGAAGAATAAATGGGTATATAAGTGTCTAAATGGATGATTTGTTTTTGAAAAATTGATTGTTTAACTGACTGATTAAGTGTATCATAGTGAATACATGTTTTAGTGAGTAATGTTTAAATATGTATATATCTGTATCAGTCTCTCACTTTGTGTATAAGTGGCTGCATGGGTTGGTGAGTAGCTACATGGGTGTCTATATAGGTTATTAGTTGGTTTTTTGAGTATCAGTCTGAGTGTCTGCATGGTTCGGTGGGGGGTATTACGTAGTGCATAGGTGCATGAATGAGTGACTCACTGTTTGTATGTGTTGAACAGACCATGTGTGCAGGACTGCATGGGTGGATGAGTGTGTGTATGGGTGTGTTAGTGAGTGAATGACTGTCTCAATAGTGTCTTTATGAGTAACTACATATGTTTAAAACTAGTATATGTGACTATTGGTGTATATATGTGAGTATATGCAAGGGTGAGAGATTGGAAGAGTTCCTGTATGAATAAGTATGTGTTTCTATAAGTGATTGTTTAAAAGACTAAGTATGTGTAAGTTTCCGTAGAAGTAAGTATGGTGGTGTGTGTATAACTGTATATGCAAGTAAATGTATGTTTGATTCTTTATTAGCACGAGTGACTATGTGTGTGAGTAACTCTATGGATGAGTGGCATTGTGTAACAGGATGTATAGGTGTATGAGTACATATGATGAGTGAGTACATGTATGAGTGACTGTATTGGACTGTTGGTGAATGAGTGGATGTGTATGTGGATCTTAGAATTACTGAAGAGGTTGTTGTAACTGGTATTGGTATGTCCATTGTTTTGAAAATTTTAGTCTCTATTTTTGAATGTGTGTGTCAAAGGTTATATTAGGGTGAGAGGAGGTCTACCACTCTATCACAAGGATGATGTCATCAGTGATGTCATCAGTGATGTCATTTGAGATGTCATCAGTGATGTCATGAGTGATGTCACTGACCATGTCATGAGTGATGTAATATGTGACGTCATCAGCAGTGCATTGCGGGCGCGCGAGTTATAGTTAGCTGAACTAACTATAACGGGGCAATTTCATTGGTTTTTTACGAGTAAAATGTCCAGCTAACTATAACATGTGTGAAACCTATGGTTTTTTCACTGAATTTCTAAGGTTTTTTAAATGCTAATTCCTAACTATAACGTGTGTGAAACCCATGGTTTTTTCAGTGAATTTGCAAGGTTTTTTAAATGCTAATTTTTTTTTTTTTTTTCTAACATATTTTTAATTTAATTATCTTACCTTTTATAAAGACTATGATTAATTTTTTAAAATTCTTTAATATGTTTTTTTAAATATATTTTTTAAAATAAACATGTAAAATTTATTTGCAGTACTTTTTTAAAAAAAAAAATATTTTTTTAGTACGCGTACCGTAAGCTCACGGTAAGCGTACGGTTTACGCAACGTCCGTAATCTATCTACGCTGCTTGCGTATAGTTACGCACTTTGCGTAGCCGCGCGTACTGCGCGTGGGACGCGTGCGCGCTTACGCCACACGCGCACGTTACGCGGAAGTGTCGGGTAGTGACTTATGCGCATGCGCGCAAGCGCGTGTCTTTTTTACGCGCATGCGTACTTTTTGCCGTAAGCGTACCGTAAGCGTACCGTAAGCGTACGGTAGGTCATGTGATCATGAAACACAACTTTTGATTGGTTGAAACTACTTTCAGTTCTAGAACTCTCCTACACCACACCCATTCCCCTCATTTCTGCTTGTGATCCCTTGGGAGAAGGAGCTGGTTTGTCTTTGGGATACGATGGCAGAACAGCAGAGCTCTTCTGAGAGTGAGGCTAGCACTAGCAGCACTGTCTTGAGGCAGAGATCGAGGAAACAAAAGCCCTCTTATGTATGGGATTATTTTACTTTTCCTGAAGGCCAGCAAAAGGTAAATGCACCCTTAGTGACTTGTAAGCTGTGTAAGCGTGTACTTTCTAGAGGTAATCCTAACAGGAAGTATTCCTTTGGGAATCACACCATGAAGAGACACCTCCAGGATGTACACAGAAGGACACATGGTCATCTTTTTGGAGGTAACTCTTCAGAAAGACGAGCCAGTACATCCACAGTAGCTCAGCCTGGACCATCATCTGCAGGGCTGACTCCTTCTTCTGCAGGTCAGGTGAGCCCTTCATCTGTGGGGGGAGAATCTCCTTTTGCTGGCCCTCTGGAAATGAACCCTCGATTTCGGAAGGTTGATATTCATTGCACATTTTGTAAAGATCTAATTTGCCATAGGGAGACCAGTGTTTCCCTAGTGAACAACAAAATAGATCAGCACATTTGTCGCTTTGAATAATTTTCCCATGCTTCCTTTCCTCTGTCCCTGCATGAACACAACGGTTCTTTTAAGAGCCAACCTTATCTTTCATCTTTTTTTTACATATGTTTTTAAAAACTTTTTTTAATTTTTTTTTACCGTACGCGTACGGTGCGCGTACTTTTTTTTTTTTTAAAAAACACTAAAAATCATTTATCACATTACATTGTCCTTGAGAGACTACAATTATTATTATTGACTTACCATACTCACTGAAAAAATATTTATTCATTTGTTTTTAAAAAAAATAGTTTTAAAAATGTTTGTAGTGTGTATTCTCGGTGACTGCCTACACTCCAGCAAGGGCAACCAGCCTTAGTGATGCTGAATGTATTTGCATTACAGACTGAAACCTGAAAACCCCACTCGCTTGTAAATACTGTGCATGACTATACATGGCAAGCACATGGGTGTGTGCTAAGACTCTGCTTCTTCCCCCAAAAATTCGCTCCCCCTTTCCATCTAATGCAACTGTGAAATCACCAGAGCAAGACGCAATAAATCTCTGCCTATAATTCCTCTCTGCACACAGAGTCATGTTTTCACATTAGTCCCAAAACGAAATTTCTTTGCCAATTTGAAAGCACACTTACTGCTCTTTTTTTTTTCGGGGCAAGTGAAAATCACTTTTTACAAGTGAAAATCACTTTTACAGACTGACACATTATGAAACCACTTTTTTTGATTTATTTAAATGCACATGTCCAAACTGTTTTTTCAGACCACCACCATGTGTATTCTCGGTGACTGCCTACACTCCAGCAAGGGCAACCAGCCTTAGTGATGCTGAATGTATTTGCATTACAGACTGAAACCTGAAAACCCCACTCGCTTGTAAATACTGTGCATGACTATACATGGCAAGCACATGGGTGTGTGCTAAGACTCTGCTTCTTCCCCCAAAAATTCGCTCCCCCTTTCCATCTAATGCAACTGTGAAATCACCAGAGCAAGACGCAATAAATCTCTGCCTATAATTCCTCTCTGCACACAGAGTCATGTTTTCACATTAGTCCCAAAACGAAATTTCTTTGCCAATTTGAAAGCACACTTACTGCTCTTTTTTTTTTCGGCGCAAGTGAAAATCACTTTTACAGACTGACACATTATGAAACCACTTTTTTTGATTTATTTAAATGCACATGTCCAAACTGTTTTTTCAGACCACCACCATGTGTATTCTCGGTGACTGCCTACACTCCAGCAAGGGCAACCAGCCTTAGTGATGCTGAATGTATTTGCATTACAGTCTGAAACCTGAAAACCCCACTCGCTTGTAAATACTGTGCATGACTATACATGGCAAGCACATGGGTGTGTGCTAAGACTCTGCTTCTTCCCCCAAAAATTCGCTCCCCCTTTCCATCTAATGCAACTGTGAAATCACCAGAGCAAGACGCAATAAATCTCTGCCTATAATTCCTCTCTGCACACAGAGTCATGTTTTCACATTAGTCCCAAAACGAAATTTCTTTGCCAATTTGAAAGCACACTTACTGCTCTTTTTTTTTTCGGCGCAAGTGAAAATCACTTTTACAGACTGACACATTATGAAACCACTTTTTTTGATTTATTTAAATGCACATGTCCAAACTGTTTTTTCAGACCACCACCATGTGTATTCTCGGTGACTGCCTACACTCCAGCAAGGGCAACCAGCCTTAGTGATGCTGAATGTATTTGCATTACAGACTGAAACCTGAAAACCCCACTCGCTTGTAAATACTGTGCATGACTATACATGGCAAGCACATGGGTGTGTGCTAAGACTCTACTTCTTCCCCCAAAAATTCGCTCCCCCTTTCCATCTAATGCAACTGTGAAATCACCAGAGCAATACGCTTTAAATCTCTGCCTATAATTCCTCTCTGCACACAGAGTCATGTTTTCACATTAGTCCCAAAACTAAATTTCTTTGCCAATTTGAAAGCACACTTACTGCTCTTTTTTTTTTCGGGGCAAGTGAAAATCTCTTTTTACAAGTGAAAATCACTTTTACAGACTGACACATTATGAAACCACTTTTTTTGATTTTTTTAAATGCACATGTCCAAACTGTTTTTTCAGACCACCACCATGTGTATTCTCGGTGACTGCCTACACTCCAGCAAGGGCAACCAGCCTTAGTGATGCTGAATGTATTTGCATTACAGACTGAAACCTGAAAACCCCACTCGCTTGTAAATACTGTGCATGACTATACATGGCAAGCACATGGGTGTGTGCTAAGACTCTGCTTCTTCCCCCAAAAAATCGCTCCCCCTTTCCATCTAATGTAACTGTGAAATCACCAGAGCAATACGCAATAAATCTCTGCCTATAATTCCTCTCTGCACACAGAGTCATGATTTCACATTAGTCCCAAAACGAAATTTCTTTGCCAATTTGAAAGTACACTTACTGCTCTTTTTTTTTTCGGGGCAAGTGAAAATCACTTTTTACAAGTGAAAATCACTTTTACAGACTGACACATTATGAAACCACTTTTTTTGATTTATTTAAATGCACATGTCCAAACTGTTTTTTCAGACCACCACCATGTGTATTCTCGGTGACTGCCTACACTCCAGCAAGGGCAACCAGCCTTAGTGATGCTGAATGTATTTGCATTACAGACTGAAACCTGGAAACCCCACTCGCTTGTAAATACTGTGCATGACTATACATGGCAAGCACATGGGTGTGTGCTATGACTCTGCTTCTTCCCCAAAAAATTCGCTCCCCCTTTCCATCTAATGCAACTGTGAAATCACCAGAGCAATACGCAATAAATCTCTGCCTATAATTCCTCTCTGCACACAGAGTCATGTTTTCACATTAGTCCCAAAACAAAATTTCTTTGCCAATTTGAAAGCACACTTACTGCTCTTTTTTTTTTCGGGGCAAGTGAAAATCACTTTTACAGACTGACACATTATGAAACCACCATGTGTAACTACAACAAAAACAATTTCCATTTCTATTATTCATTTCTTAAGTTACCACATACATCCCCTCTCAAACTGTAAACTCACCTTTAAAATTAGTTAGTTGTGAAAGAAATGTGACACTCAAACAGCAGATTATCAGAGCCAGGATCTCTGTTGTGTTCACCTCTCTCCTCTCCGCAGAACCAGATAATGGCAAACTTTCCCTCTATTTTTCCACACATATACTTGTAAGTTTCAAATCTCAGTGCTTCCCCCTTTTTTTCAAATGTAATCACACATTTCTATTGGTTGAAAACCAACCCTTTTCCAAAAGTACCCTTCCCCCAACTTGACTTCTGCCTAGTACCCTTCCCCCAACTTGACTTCTGCCTGCTACCATAGCAACAGCTCATGGAACACTGCTGTGTTGAGTTAGGTCAGAAGTTCGCCAAACAATGTTTCAATTCCACAGAGCAAGAGTGCTTGACTTTTCAAACCTAACAGCAAATCCATAGTACTGTTCTTTGGTTACACATTTTTTTTTACCAATACAAAACATGCTTCTATTAATTTACACATACAGCCTAGTTTTTATTCTAGAATGGTATGAAACAGCCAATCAGTTCTTTTTGTTTTGAAAAAAATATGTATGCCTCCATTTCCAAACTGTCTTTCTTTTCATATTGCCATTCTACTGAAAGACACCTCCTGAGTGCATCCAGTTCTCCTTTGAAGATGTTCACAGTGTGGATTGTAGGGCACAGCTATGTCTTCTGGAGTGAAAAGTTTGCAGAGAAAACAGGTATGGTGAGAGACCTTGCTTTGCCAAATGTAGACATTAAATGGATTGGTCAGAGAGGGTTAAAGTGGCACCAATTGATGCCATCGGTGAAATCCTTCATTCAAATCCAACACCCTGACCTCATAATAGTGCACTGTGGTGGCAATGACCTAGGCACTTTGACTGGGGTAGGTCTGGAAATGCTTATGAAGGACACCTTTGCACAACTGTTTACACTTTTCCCTAAAACTGCCTTTGTGTTTTCCAACATATGCCAAAGGCAAAAATGGAACTGGTCCAATCATTTCTGTCCACAGATTGACAAAGCAAGAAAGCACGTCAACAAATCTGTTTCTGCTTTCCTCCGTGACTATGGTATGGGTGCCATTTACCACAACAACTTGCGTTATGACATGCAAGACATTTATAGAGGAGATGGTGTGCACTTCAATGATGAAGGGAACAGAGTCTTCCTCTTGAACCTTAGACTCTGCATTGGTACTTACTTGTAGGTACCACTAAAAAAATGACTTCATAAACACAACAGCTCTTTTTAGAGCTCCCTAATATCTTAACTCTTAAATCTGCTTTTCATTTATTTATTTTTATTTTTTTTACCGTACGCTTACCGTAAGCTTACCGTACGCGTACCCCTGTGATTTTTTTTAAAATCAATAAATGTTTTTTTTGTACTTTTCTGTCCTTCTTTGACCCCCTTACAAATGTTAGGGGGTCTGTAACTCTCCTCATTGCCCCCTTTCCTTGTTTTCTCTATTTTTTTTCAGAGTGAAATACACAAAATGGCGGCCGCCGCTTCTTGGTTTCGACCGATTCGAATGTTTACTAAGATCTAAGAGCCAATCAGAATCGCGCTCGCGCACGCCACCGTACGCTTACCGTAAGCGTACGGTAAGCGTACCGTAAGCGGGCTCAGATATATATATTGATTTAAAGGCTATTTTCTCAGAATCTACTGAACAGATTTACACCAAACCTACAAAAGGCACTTCCTTGACCTAGGGACTACCTCTCTGCCAAATTTTGAGTAATTCTGTTCAGCCGTTCGGGCTGTAGCTCGTTCTAAAGGTCCTATGGAAAAATGCATGGGAAAAACGCGTTTTGGGACCCCCCTTTTATCTCAGCCCCCGCTTGACGGATCCCCCCGAGACTTTCAGGGTAGGAGCGGAGCGTAGCGCCCCACCTATTTTGAGAAATTCGCGAGGATTCGTCGACCGGCGCCAAAGTTATTCAAAATAGAATGTTGAGGTTTTCCTATGGAAACGTGGTCCTAACTATAACTACCTACTGGCGACCGCCAGTAGGTAATAAATGCATATACATATGCACATATATATATTCACAGAAAAAACCATATGTTTCACAGGTGTTATAGTTAGCTAGCCATTTCACTCGTAAAAAACCATAGAAATTCCTCCGTTATAGTTAGTTCTGCTAACTATAACTCGCGCGCCCGCAATGCTCTGCTGATGATGTCACATATTGTATCATTATAATTATATATCCACTCAATCTTCAATACAGACTGGTGTATATATATAATACATATTTAAATTTCAAACTAAACCACATTCACTGGATGATGTCATCAGTGATGTCATTTGAGATGTCATCAGTGATGTCACTGATCATGTCATGAATGATGCAATACAATATGTGACATCATCAGCAGTGCATTGCGGGTGCGCGAGTTATAGTTTGCAGAACTAACTATAACGGAGGAATTTCTATGGTTTTGTACAAGTGAAATGGCCAGCTAACTATAACGCCCCTGAAACCTATGGTTTTTTCTGTGAATTTCTAAGGTTTTTTAAATGCTAATTTCTAATTATAACGTCTCTGAAACCTATGTTTTTTTCAGTGAATTTCAAAGCTTTTTTAAATGCTAATTTCTAACTATAACGTCTCTGAAACCTATGTTTTTTTTCAGTGAATTTCAAAGGTTTTTTAAATGCTTATTTTTAAGTGTGATAGTAGTTATACCTATTTTTTGTACTGATTTTCTACAGTTTTATAACTGTTTATTTATAAATATTTTATTCATTAAATAATATTATATATTTTTCTGAAAATTGCAATGATAATTTTTTTAAAACATTCAAACTGAAATATTGCTTTTTTTGTTTTCATTTTTTATTTTAATATATTTATATTATTTTCTTTAAAAAAAAAAAAATCCAAATTGTTTTCAGAGTCGCGCACTTAAAGGGTACACATCATGGTGGGTGTGCGGATTCTAGCCGCCATTTTAGAAAAGATGTGAAGGATCCGCGTACGGTGTGCTGAGTGTTTTCAGTTACATCATATACATTTAATATTACGTGATGTGCGCGATTGGTATGCGACCAGTCCGCGACTCCTGCCACACATGCGCATTATGGTACGAGATGCTTGCACGGTGGCAGGTCCCGCGTGACGTCATATACATGCTGGGGCGCGCGACTCCCGCAAACAAATGCTATGTTCCAAAATGATATGTATGTGTCTTTAATATACATATTAGGGCAAAAGATTATCTAATATATTCATCAAAATAATATATTTGTACTTATAATAAACTTATATTATTTTTAAATATATTTATATATAGTCGGGTGCGTGCATCGTGAGCGCAAAGAACCAGGTCAGCAGAGCTGCTGTAGAGCCAGAGAAACCAGGTCAGCAGAGCCGTTGTAGAGCCAGAGAACCAGCTCAGCAGAGCTGCTCTAGAGCCAGAGACCCAGGTCAGCAGAGCTGCTCTAGAGGCCGAGAACCAGGTCAGCAGAGCTGCTGTAGAGCCAGAGAAACCAGGTCAGCAGAACTGCTTTAGAGCCTAAGAACCAGGTCAGCAGAACAGCTTTAGAGCCAGAGAACCGGGTCAGCAGAGCTGCTTTAGAGCCAGAGAACCAGGTCAGCAGAGCTGCTTTAGAGCCATAGAACCAGGTCAGCAGAGCTGCTTTAGAGCCATAGAACCAGGTCAGCAGAGCTGCTTTAGAGCCATAGAACCAGGTCAGCAGAGCTGCTTTAGAGCCAGAGAACCAGGTCAGCAGAGCTGCTCTAGAGCCTAAGAACCAGGTCAGCAGAGCTGCTCTAGTGCCAGAGAACCGGGTCAGCAGAGCTGCTGTAGAGCCAGAGAAACCAGGTCAGTAGAGCTGCTTTAGAGCGAGAGAACCAGGTCAGCAGAGCTGCTTTAGAGGGAGAGAACCAGGTCAGCAGAGCTGCTTTAGGGCCATAGAACCGGGTCAACAGAGCTGCTTCATAGACAGAGAACCAGGTCAGCAGAGCTGTTGTAGAGCCAGAGAACCAGGTCAGCAGAGCTGCTCTAGAACCTAAGAACTAGGTCAGCAGAGCTGCTCTAGAGCCAGAGAACCAGGTCAGCAGAGCTGCTGTAGAGGCAGAGAAACCAGGTCAGTAGAGCTGCTTTAGAGGGAGAGAACCAAGTCAGCAGAGCTGCTTTAGAGCCAGAGGAACAGGCCAGCAGAGCTGCTCTAGAGGCCGAGAACCAGGTCAGCAGAGCTGCTGTAGAGCCAGAGAAACCCGGTCAGCAGAACTGCTCTAGAGCCAGAGAACCAGGTCATCAGCTGCTCTAGAGCCAGAGAACCAGGTCAGCAGAGCGGCTTTAGAGCCAGAGAACCAGGTCAGCAGAGCTGCTTTAGAGTCAGAGAACCAGGTCAGCAGAGCTGCTCTAGAGCCTAAGAATCAGGTCAGCAGAGCTGCTGTAGAGCCAGAGAGGGAGAGAACCAGGTCAGCAGAGCTGCTCTAGAGGGAGAGAACCAGGTCAGCAGAGCTGCTCTGTAGCCTAAGAACTAGGTCAGCACACCTGCTGTAGAGCCAAAGAAACCAGGTCAGCAGAGCTGCTTTAGAGGTAGAGAACCAGGTCAGCAGAGCTGCTTTAGAGCCAGAGAACCAGGTCAGCAGAGCTCCTTTAGAGCCAGAGAACCAGGTCAGCAGAGCTGCTCTAGCTGACACTGACTGACTGACACTGACACTGATTGGCTGACACTGACTGACTGACACTAATTGATTGACTGACACTGACTGACTGACACTGATTGACCGACACTGACTGACTGACTGACACTGACAAACTAACTGACACTGACTGACTACTCTCTACTACTCTTACTACTCACTCTCTACTACTCTCTACTACTCTCTCTACTACTCTCTTCTACTCACTCTCTACTACTCTCTTCTACTCACTCTCTACTACTCTACTACTTTCTACTACTCACTCTCTACTCTTCTCTACTGTTCTCTACTGCTCACTCTCTACTACTCTCTACTACTCACTCTCTACTACTCACTCGCTACTACTCTCTACTACTCACTCTCTACTGCTCTCTACTATTCACTCTCTACTATTCTCTACTACTCTCTCTACTACTCACTCGCTACTACTTTCTACTACTCACTCGCTACTACTCTACTACTCACTCTCTACTACTCTCTACTACTACTCTCTACTACTCACTCTACTCTTAGCGCTCTAGTTGTTCTTTAGAACACTCTGGGACATTCTGTCATTGGGCTATACTTGGGCTACATCTGGGTGATATTTGTGCTACATTTGGGCTCTTTTGTCTCTGGTGGCCATCTTGTGAGACTTATTTGTTATATGAAGTTTCCTAATTTCCTCATTTACTATAGTCTCCTCAGTAGGACATACTTTCCGTTTTTTACTTTGATTCCATCAAGAAGGCATTCAGATGTGTCGCACATTTGCCATAAATTTAGAATGTTAGCACTCTAGTTGCTCATTAGATCACTGTAGTAAAGCTACTGCTCACCAGGGAAGTCTGCTGCTGGTATTGAAAGTGCATGTTTCAGTCTGCATGTCAGAATTTTTTAATGAAATAGAAGAGGATTTGAGAAGTCACTCAAAAAGTGCCCTAATTTTTCTTTCTGCAACACTAATCATACTTTCTATGGCAAAATGAACCCCCTCATTTTGTTCCTTTTTAAATTAAATGTTTTTAGAGTTACCACTTTATTCCAACCAAGATGGCTTCAGGTGTGCCATACGTTTGTCATAAGTAGGACTGTTAGCGGTTTAGTTGTTCTTTAGAACACTCTGGGAAGCTGCAGTAGAACACAAAGGAATCAACTGACAGTCTCTGCCCTTGTTGGATGTACATGTTTTACTGAGAATGTCAGACTTTATTCTCACATGACTGAGAAAGATAATGTGAATTTACAGAAAATATGCTCTCAGTTTAGCTTATAGATCACCTTCCAAACCTCTGTGGGAGCAGCCACCGACCTCATAGGGATGGCCTCTGGGTAGCGAGTAAGCGAAAGACACACAATTGATGGACCGAATGCAGAACCAATCAAAACATTCACCCCCAGTCAAGAGATCTGGGTTAAATCCATCATTCTTTTGCTCACCATGCCACCCCAGTTTAGACCTGGCTATATGCAAATCAGTCTTGGACCTGTGCCTCATGGGAACAGTCCAGCCCGAACTGCCAAGCCAGGTCCTCACTGGACCGGAAACAAGCATCCTAGGACCGGTTTCGGGGTTTCACCCCTCTTCAGCCAGGATAGCTTGAGTCCAGTGGCACAGTGAACCCTGGACCCACGTCTGGTCATACCCGGCGCACTTAGGGCGAGAAAGCAAAAGACACACAATTGATGGACGGAATGCAGAACCAATCACAACATTCACCCCCAGTCAAGAGATCTGGGTTAAATCCATCGTTCTTTTGCCCACTACACCAGTGTATCACCTAACGCTTTGGAACTTGAGGTGTCCACATTCAAATTTATAAGAAATTTACGTTTAAAACATTTCTTTACTAATATAGTTCCCACTTTGTAATCTCCAGACCTTCCAAGCAGTGAACAAGATACTGAATTGAGGATTTTCAAGCCCAAGAGTACATATATGGCGCCTGTATCGCATAAATTACTTGATTCTTTTGAGACACTGATACGCAATGACTTTGCTAAACTGAATCTTCGGCCGGCAGTCAAAACCAACTTCAAGAAACATGAGATGAACATCATAATACAACTTGCAAAGGATCCTAGACTCACATTCCAAATGGCTGACAAGGGCGGCGCCCTGGTAATCATGGACACCACATTTTATGAGCAAAGTGTATTTCAACACCTCCAAGACTCTGAGACCTATATCAGGCTGGACCAGGATCCTACTCTCAAACACCGCACATTCAAGTGTAAGTGGGGCTGTGCCCAGCTCCTCCTTTCCATCCTGCCAGTGATTGTCCATCCAGGCACAGTTAAGCTCCCTATTGCGTGGGGCTGTCTGGGAGGAATACACAAAGCTCAACTATCAACTACACCCAGTCATGTGACCCAGGTAATGGCTAATGCAGGAAAATACCAACTTTCTAAAAGTGGCATTTTGAAAATTGTAATTTAAAAAGAAATGACATCATAAGTTCATAAGTTAGGAATTTTCATGACAATTCCAAGAACATCAAACATGAACTGGTTACCAGCTCCCGTTTGGAAATTACAGCATATTAAATGTTATAAGGTAACTCCAATGTCAGTCTGTAGGAGAGGGAGGCCTTTCAGTAATGAAAAACAAATTTAAGAGTTTTACGCTACCAGGAAATGTAAAATGTAAAGGTACATGTCCAACCTTTTAAATATCCTGCATACTGCCCTCTGGGCTGTCCAAGACTTAACCCAAGGGTGACTTATATATAATAAAAAAGTTGGTTTGGGCCTGGCAAAAGATTTATGTTGTCAGGTGGAAATGAAAGTTAAAAACTGCACAAACAGGCTGCAATGGCAGGCCTGAGACATGTTTAGGTTGACTTAATGCTGCAGGCCCACTAGTAGCATTACATTTTACAGGTCTTGGGCACATGTAGTGCAATTCTACTTACAGGTAAATTAAATGTGCTAGTTGGGGATTAGCCAGTGTTACTAAAGTAAAGTGTGAAGTATGCAAAGTCCTAAGCCCAGCAAAAACAAGATCAGCAAAAATGGAGGAGGAAGGCAAAACGTTAGGGGGAAGACCACCCTAAGGCTGACTGGTCTACAGGTTATCTAAAATCTGATTTCACCATTAAGTCAAATTGTAGAAACTAAGCAGGAAGTAACTTTGAAGCATTTTTCTATCCCTTTCCTAAGTGGTGGTTGTAAATAAGGATGTAATCCCACTTAGAGAATGGTCCATTTAAAGCAAGATCTAGGACAACCTAATCAATCCATTAACTGACTTCCCTGCTCAAGCAATAACACAATAACACTTAGCTGTTTCTGCAGTGGCACATGTCTGTTCTATTTCCCCTCTGAATCCACCATCATCCTATTGTCAACATCTGCCCTAGCCACTAACCCTGTCCATGGGAAATACTTCTCTTCATCTGCAGGCTCCACTTGTGAGAAGACTAACCATAGCCTGCTTGTAGATTCATGCAAACAGTACAGCCAGGGACAACAAGGTTTATTGGCCCATTCTGCCTTCCGTGTTAGATCTCTGTCCCCATCCTAGGGTCAGTCCTGCCCACAAGGTAATTAGCAAGCAGAAACAACTGAATGCTGTCAATTTTATTTCAGCTGGTCACTATCCGACCGCTCATAGTTGAATGCTCAAATCTAGTGCATTGAATAGGCCTCACTTCCAGCATGTGGGATGCATAGGAGTCACCTATGGCTCCCTGGGCCTGTGTTGACACAACCCAGGCCCATAAGCACGCTCATGTTAGGTTGATCAGATTTTGTAAACAAAAAAACGGGACAGTCCACAAACAAAGAAGTAGGACTATAACTTTGCATTCATTGAGGGGCACAGAAGGACTTAAGAAAGACAGACAATGTGGAACTGTAGTGATTTAAATGCATCTTTTATTCACAGTATTGGCTATTTTAACTAAATTGCTTTCAGATAAGGGCTAATAATTTTGCACCAAAATACATGAAAACTTACCTCTCTCTGTACTGAGTCTACCCTCTCTGAAAATCAGGACATGCTGAAACGTGCTGAGAAATTTTGCAAGAAAATAGAACTGTCCCAGCAAATTCTGGGTACGCTAATTGTAATGACTAGACTTAAGTGCCATAGAAAGATTACACGGGCACATCCCACAAACCTAGAAGACCTACTTACTACATGTTAGACAAACAAAATCGTCGTTTTTGACCTTGTGCCATTTTGTTAAGCTTTACCTTGTCAAGGGAATGCATTACAGAAACTTAAAGTTGACTTATGTGTAGCTTATTCAGTCTGTTTGCATTCTGGGACGTGTAGTTCTCCATCTATAAAAAGAGAAACCGAGATGAAAGCGCCAAAAGCAAATGATAAAACCAAGACTTGATAAGAGTATACATGTGCCTATGAGGTAGAATGTGGAGAGGTGCACAAGGATCCATAAAAATATATTTGCTTTTGCGAAGTAAAAAATTGTTTGCAGTTTTATATAGCGCGTACTCGACACAAAGGTATTGGAGCGCTTTACATGAGCACCAGTTACGTTACAGAAGGACAAATTCATTTTTGGTAGGAACAGGGAGATTAAGTGATTTACCCAGAATCACAGGATGTTGAGTCGATGCCGAGACTCGAACCTGGTTCCCCAGCTCCAAAGTCGGCAGCTCTGGTCGTTACGCCACATCCTCTTCCCTAGAGGATTATAGGCCAGAAAATTAAACGTACAGGGCCTCTTTTTGAAATGTGACTTTGCTTAAAGATGTGCCAACATTTCACAATTTAAACAAAAATAGTTCAGTGTTTTCATTAAATACTCCCGCTCCTCTACCACTTGTGATAAAGTTAATGAGTAAGCTCATGAGCTTGGGCTTCACCTGAAAGTCTTCTCATTGCTACTTATCCCCTCTTTATATCCTGCTGTGCTGCTTCAGTACGAAGCTACAGCACAGCAGGAGAGTCTTTAAAAGAATAAAACATTATTAACTTTTTGACCCCACAGTGATTTAACAAGAGAGGGCCAAAGGGAATGCGAGCCTCCACTATTTGAAATTTAATGTGCAAGCTTACTCATCCCTTTCACCAAAACCAGTACATTTTTCAGTTTTTATTAAAACTATCGGGATGCTGGGACAGTCCACGAAAAGCCAGGACTGTCTGGGGAAATACAGGAAGTATGGTCATCCTAACTCATGCCCCAATTCTATGCATTCCATTCCATGCCAGAGTCAGACACAGGCCTAATTCCCACATGTCACCAACAGGCTTCCAGAAGGGTCCCTGAAAGTTATCCAGGAGAGCAGTGCAGATAACCACTGCCATCCCTTCCTTTGGGCAAACTCTCCTGTCCCTAAACCATTCGCTAAGGAACCTCCCTGTGACCTTTCAACCTGCCCTGGGCTTTCGTGGGGCAGAGGTTACACCCAGAGGCTTCAGGCACTCTGCTTCCACTCTCTTTCTACCGTCTCAAGAATTACACCCTGAGATCAAACACTTGACTGACAGTGCAGAACATCCAGTGGGAACACACTGCCCACATCAAGGGTGACGCACTTTGTTTCATTCACTCATGGGTCTGTATGGTCATGGCTCCTATTGCCTATCTCCGACAGCTCATGCAGCACCTCCAGGACAGAAGTGGCTTTGTCAGGGCCAGGCTTCAGGTCTTCTCATGTTAGAGCAGGTAATTGTTAACCTCCTGTTTCCCCCATCCCTTATGTTCCTCTTGTGCCCCTGTACACAAACCATAGGGCCAGTATCTTCTGAGACCTTTGGTGGAGCAACCTGGATGCTCTCGCCCACTTGTTCCCTTACCGCCTGCGGTAGTTCACTGCCAAGGATGCAATCTATCACCTAGTAGGGACACACAGCTACTTTCCTCTAGGCAACTATTCCCCTTAACTCTTAAGGAGTTCATGGCCATAGAGTGGTCATATTTCGACCAGTAGTCATTCCTTACCCCACTGACCTTTCGCTGCAGTTAGTGTTCGGGAAAGACTAGACTTTTTACCAACATGGTCCAGTTGGCACATATAACCAGCAGAGCAATGACATGGACTGAATTCACTGTGAGCGTCTGAAAGTACTTTATAACTCTCTGGGATCACCAGCCTATCTTCTGGGTCCACCTCCCAACAAAGGGACACTAGGATATGCTGTACCCTAGCCTGCTAGGAATCACCTCCCTCTAGCGCAACACTTGCCAGCCTGGCAAAGTGCCCAGTAGTGAATGCTTTCCTGGGGCCCAAGGAATATCCCTTCTTATGCTCGGACTTATGACAGTCAAAGAACCTGCCCCTCTAAAAAGGTCTTTTCCCTTGGATTCTCCCCTTCTTACTTCTTCGAAATGGTTTGGGACTCTTTCCTGTTGTCAGAAGTTTGGGGTCCTAATGGGTTGTCACTTTTAACCAACTACTGATGGCCTAAACCACCCTTCTTTTGGCCACTCCCATGTAACTTTTCCGACACTCAGGTGCAGAGCCAGAGATCATCCTCTATCTCCAAGCTCCCTGGGATCAGTGAGTTTAGAATCAATCAGATGCTGGTGAAAATCTCTAAAACAATAACTCAGAATATGCTCTTGCATTAACAAATTATACAACTGTTTATTTTGTTGCTGCCCTTTACCCAACCCTCCATTGCTTTAATGAAAACATCAACAAATCCTCCCAAGGCTGCTGTTACTGCAGCCTTGCAAATGATGGTGGTATTCATGAGTTGGTAACAAATCTGCTCTGCTACCTCTAGGGCCAATAGGGTGATGGAGCGCAAAAACCCTGGTAACAGGTAAAGCAAACCCGTACCGGTATCCTCCCTGCGTCAGACCCGTCGTCACACTAACTCATTCACACATGCAGTCATTGGTGGGGCCCATAACACCAACACTCACACTAACCATTCACCGGTCTGCACGCAGCAGGAGGGATGAGCGGTTCAAGCGCTCGACATGTGAGGGGAACACCTTATAACCTATAGGGAAAGAAAAGTTATTCTACAACAATGTACATCACACCCCTTCCACCTACAGATCTCAATCCTAAACATCAAGGCACTCCTCCCACATGGTCAATGGACCATTTAGTTGGATTGGTTGATGGTGATTTTAGAACCAGCTAAAACAGATTCAAGATTTAGATCTTACCTTTCTCAATAAACCACAAACTCATTTCTTGTTAATCTGTATCTGTTTATCTAAAATTTCTTGAAGAGTTAAGTTCGCATTTGGAAAGTTTATATCAAATTTCAAGTAAATTACAGAACATCATATTTACCTAATCTGGCTATTTGGAGTACTCTAATTCATTGGTTCAAATCTGCAGTCAGTTGTCCGAAACTAACCAAAGCTCTTTGCTCAGCACGCTACAGTCCCAAAGATCGGGAATGGACCAGAGACGTGCAAGCATCTATCATTGCCCGTAGATCTAAGGAAAATTCGCAGTCATCGAATAATCGGGCAGCATCCGGACCCTCTAGGGTTCAGAAAAGCGCAGTCAGTCACCTAAGTAGCATCATAAGAAGCGTCGTCGATGAAATCGATTTTGGGAGCGATCGAGTTGAGTAACCTTCTCTATTCTACCAAGCACTTTTATAATAAAATCGAAACGAATACGATACATTTTATAATTTAGCGCAGTCATAATTGGCTGGTTGAGATCGTCCGATGCTAGAGTTTGGGATCTCAGTACAGTTCAAGGAGTGAGGTCATCAAGTCAGTGAAAAGTCAGTTCATTCTGGTTTTACTGTAAAATCAATTGTTTTCAGTCTTGGCCGTTTTCCAACCGTGTCCTTGCTTGGGTACATGATGATCACAGTTCAGGACTGGGTCTGGAACACTTTGGTGCTTCTGCGCACTTCACTACGTACCTCATGGGACAGTGGCCACTTCGTCGTGTACTTATATATATATGTTTGCCTCTGAGCCCATAAATCAACACGTTGTTTAATCTATCAGTCCTTTTTATTGACTGAGAGTAGCAATCTTATTTTTCTCTTTTACATTTGCTTTGAACAGAGTAAACTCTTCATCATTGGACTTCTTTATATTTTACAATATTCACACGTTTATCCTGTACATCATATTTACACATTTCAACAAAAACATAAACATAAAACAAATAATGTGACGTTTGTGTAACTTAAATCTCCACTGATTAGTTTTTTTTTACAGTACTTTACGAAATTGTCCAATACTTTACATCTTTGGGACCTTAAACAACTTTGTCCTCAAATTTGTTAACCTCTTTTGGTCCTAAGCAGGGTCAGAAACAATCGTTATAGTACTTGTATGAGGGAACCTTATGTTTGTTAAATTTCTTTTCCTGGGGAAGCAAAGACACTTTTTTAGCTGTCCCTGTTTGTTCTGGTTCTCTGCTTGTCTGTTTCCGTAGCCTACGCGTTTCGACCTTTGTGTGTGGACCTACAAGTTCTTAGTAAGGTCTTCTTCAGGGCTTGTTATATTGTTGTGTGGACATCTTTCTCCTGTAAGAATGACAGTGAGCCTTATTTATAATGTGCATTCTTAATAATACGTCTTGTATAAAGAGTCACATCAAAGTGAACTTACGTACCGTGAACTCTACTGTACAGGTGTAACTTGGACCGGTAATGTCCTTTGTCCTGTAGGTATATATATATCTTAATTAGGGTAAAGTTATCAACATGGGTATGGAACACATATTCATGTCGTTATAAGTCAATTGCGATTTTTTGTGTTTATGAGAACCTACCCGGCTAGGTTCCAATTTAAAGGGAATACCGGTCCGTTTCCTTACTGGCTTCCACTCTGTTGGTTCCAATGATTTCCGGTAACTATTGAAGTATTCTAGAAAAAGATCTATAGTTTAGTGGTTGCTCTAAAGGCGACTCGTTTCTACATTATTTTCACCCATTTTACTCGTACTTCACCTCCCGTGTTTGGACAAGGGGTCTGGTTGTTTTTCATGTGCAAGGGACCTTTGACGTCTCGTGTATACATCGTTAACCCTGCTTTTAGCGTTAGTCCAGAACGTGTTATAGCGGTGCTGGCTTGGGTTCTGTTCTTCTTTCTTAACTGTGAACCTTCGTCCCACACCCTTTTGTGATGTTAGTATTGACATTTGGTTCTATCGCCCGTTAGGACTTAAGTTTCGGAAGAAGGGGAAACCTCAATTTTCGTTTTCTTGTTGTTCGTGTTCTCCGCGTCTTTGCCGCTGTGGAGCTCCCGGTGTTTCTGTGCTTGGCTCATTTGATTGGTTTGGCAAAAGCATGACGTGCCGGCGTCCTACGTCATGTCGTTGCTGTTGCCCGGGTGATGTTGAGCCCTTCTCTCTGTTGTCCGTGGACTCGCATCAGGGTTGCTACGGTAATGTTTTTTTTAAATTCAATAAAGTATTACTGGCGCTGTCTTTAGTTGTCCGTTTCTCTCTTAATACGTTTAGAGCTTCTTGGCACAATGGATAACCTTTTTGTATAGATTGCTCTAATGGTGTTACTGGCTTATCTTGTCGTCATCCTTTGGTGTGCTTTGTGCTACAGGGGATTAGCCCGGAAATTTGAGAGGTGAAAAAAAGCGTATATACATTTGCTCTATAGTATGTTTCCGAGTTCTGTCATCTCATTCAATCCATTTTCGATTGTACCCAAGAGCATTATTATTTTGGCTTCTGTCTTGGACAAGCGAGATTCCGTGTTCTTTCCTTTTATGTGGCGTAGCACTGTCCATTTTATTTCATTAGGTCCATGATTTCTTTCGATACAGTGTGCAACCATGGGTGCGTTGGGTGTCCTGCATCTGATTCGTGACCTATGTTGGGAGATCCTCTTTTTAACAGCTTGGGAAGTCTTACCGATATATGCTAGTGAGCACGGACAAACCACACAATATATGACATTGTGGGTATTACAGTTTGTGAAGTTTTCATGATTTACAAACCTGGTGCCATATGTAAATTTTGTTCCTTCAACAGTGCTTTCGCACGAGGTACAATTCCCACATTTTTTGTGTCCTTTTATTGGCGGCAGAGACCACAAAGTTCGTAAAGTGGTTTCTGGTTTTGACATGGTTGTGTTTGCGCGTACTAGCTTTTCTTTTATACTCGAGTTTTTTTTCAGAGCAAATATGGGTATTTGCTTGAATGGTGGCAAATCTTTGACTGTATTCCAATTTTTACGGATGATTTTCTGTATTTCATTGGTGCATCCTGAGAATGTTGTTACACAGACCAGTGGTGTGTCTTCCTTCTTGTCTTTTGGAGTGAGGAGGGACTCACGTGGAGTGTACCAGGCTCTTTTCATGGCTTTTTTCAGGAGTTTTTTAGGATAATTTCGTATTTTCAGTTTTTCAAGAAGATCTGTCGCATTTTTAAAGTAATCTTCCTGTTTTGAGCAGTTGCGTCTTATCCTAAAAATTGGCTGAATGGTAAATTTTCACGTAGATTACGCTGATGGAAACTTGAAAAATCTAAAAAAGTGTTTCTATCAGTTTTCTTTGTGAATAGTGTGGTGTACAGATGACCATCTTCATGTTTCACCAGGATGTCGAGAAAATTCATCTCTGTTTAATTAAAATTCATAGTAAATTGGATGTTGTGATTTCTGTCATTTAGCCATGTCACAAATGCACCAAGTTGTTCTTCATTCCCTCTCCAAAGCATGAACACATCGTCTATATATCGACGCCACATTTTAATGTGTCCGTCGTGGGGGTTGTTATTATAGATCCACTTCTCTTCGAATAATGCCATAAACATTATGGCCATTTCCGGCGCGAAGGGACAACCCATAGCTGTTCCCATGGTTTGTAGGTATTGGACGTCGTTGAATGTAAAAAAGTTGTGTTTTAGACATATCTCTGCTAGTTGTAATATCGCACAGGTGGGTACGATGTGTGGTCTAGGTCGTTTTTCTAGGAAGACTTCTAGAGCTTCAATACCGTCTTCTTGTGGGATATTTGAGTACAGACTCACGATATCCAACGTCACTAGTATTTCGTTGTCTTCGTCAAAGGGTTGGTTTTCCAACATATTAATTGCTTGCATGGTATCCTTTATGTAGGTTGGGGTATCCCATATAAGGGGTTTTAGAAAGGTATCCACATATTTTGCTGGACGCTCTAAAATGGAGTTGACGCCCGAGATTATGGGTCTTCCTGGGGGTTTCCGTGGGTCCTTGTGTATTTTGGGGAGGACATACATGATTGGAGTCCTCGGATTTTCATTGATAAGGAATTGTGATTCTTTTTTGGATAGCCAGCCTTCTTCAGTTCCGGTTTCTACAATGGACATGATTTTCGCTTTTATTTTTTGATTCCAGTCTTCGTCGGTTCTCCGGTAGTATTTTTCATCGGATAGTTGACGTAGTACTTCCTGTTCATAACTGTCTCTGGCCCAAATCACTATTCCTCCTCCCTTATCGGCAGGCTTGATTATCAAGTTTTTATTTTTAGATAGATTGTCTAGAGCCTGTTGTTGCTCTTTCGTAAGGTTCCATTTAATGAAAACTTTTTTCTTGTCTAGGTTGTCTGTCTCTTAGTACGTTCTTTTCAAAAGAGAGCAATTCGACCGGCATGTTTGTTGTGTTCGGAAAGAAGGTAGATGGATTTTTTAGACCAGAGGGGTTGCATGGATTCATCTCCATTCTATTCTGGAAGAAAATTTTAAGTCGCATTTTCCGGAACAGTTGTATTATTTCCAGTTTTGTTTGATTCAAATCTGGCCTCACTGTGGGGATGAAAGAGAGACCCTTCTGTAATACATTCAATTTGTTTGTTGATAACTCATAGTTGGATAGGTTGTAGATACAATCTTTTTCTTCATCTATGTCCTTATTTTTTGTTGTTACCAACGATAGACATTCCTTCTGGAGTGATTTCCCCTTGATATTGATTGGAGCGAGGATTGTGCCATCTGCTTGCTCGTGGACGACCTCTGGGTCGGCTGGTACCTCTGCCTAAAAAAGGAGCCGGTTGGTAGTTGGTTCTTTGTTGATTGCTGATGTCGCTTGAACTAGCTTCGTTTTCACTTGAGCTTCCTGATGAAGAAGGATCTGAGAATGTCAAAAAACGTCTCCTACTTCTTCCTCCGTATGTTTTTAATGCTCCTGTGTTGTGCGGGAGCTTGTAGTATTCTTTATCCAAGTATGGATAAGTATTTTTTTCAGAGAAATTCGTTATATCCTTTTGAAGTTTTTGGCGTTTTTGGTCTTCAGTGTTTTTTTTGAAGATCTCGTTTTCTTTTTACAGTTTTGTTAGTAATGACTGTGCATTCTCAAGTGCTGTGTTACTTAGTAAAGCTTCCTCCAATTCTTTAATTAGTTCAAGTTCTTGAAGACTAAGACGTTCAGCAGTCTTGATTGAGTGGAACATCCAGTCTCTGGAGCATTTAGTTCCTATATGGCTGAATCCTTCCAAGTATTCATGTTGATCAGTAAATATCACTGGAATGTTTCTTACTTGTAGACCTGCTGGTATTGTGCCAGCCCTCAGGTGTTCTAGTAGTACTTCTCCATGCAGAGCAGTCCTTATTTGTTTTTTCTTCAACCTAGTTATTTTTTCTAATTCTGATTGTTGGCCAAAATTTGTGGAAGTTGTACTACCTACATTTAGTACCGATGGACGTTTTAAAAGTTCTTCAATGTCTTCCTCCCTTATACTGAGGGTTTTGGGTTCTGACATTTACGGTTAGGCCAGGTAGGTGTTGTGTTGATTTGTATTAGGTGGGATCTTATGAATGGTACGTAAGTTATTTTACATGCAGAGAAAGACAAGGATAGTGTGATGAGTCTAGGTGAAGAGGATACTCGAAAACTATTTTTCAGAAAATCGCTGAGGTGCTTAACCTAGCGTGGAGACCTTTTAGTTCTCTAACGGAAATACCTCTAGTTAATCCCTCGTAGGCATGGTGCCTACTCTAACATAGGATGAATAAAGGGGGGATTGATTCAATGAGGGTAACAGAGGCCGGAATCAGTTTTGTACTTATATATATATGTTTGCCTCTGAGCCCATAAATCAACACGTTGTTTAAATCTATCAGTCCTTTTTATTGACTGAGAGTAGCAATCTTATTTTTCTCTTTTACATTTGCTTTGAACAGAGTAAACTCTTCATCATTGGACTTCTTTATATTTTACAATATTCACACGTTTATCCTGTACATCATATTTACACATTTCAACAAAAACATAAACATAAAACAAATAATGTGACGTTTGTGTAACTTAAATCTCCACTGATTAGTTTTTTTTACAGTACTTTACGAAATTGTCCAATACTTTACATCTTTGGGACCTTAAACAACTTTGTCCTCAAATTTGTTAACCTCTTTTGGTCCTAAGCAGGGTCAGAAACAATCGTTATAGTACTTGTATGAGGGAACCTTATGTTTGTTAAATTTCTTTTCCTGGGGAAGCAAAGACACTTTTTTAGGTGTCCCTGTTTGTTCTGGTTCTCTGCTTGTCTGTTTCCGTAGCCTAAGCGTTTCGACCTTTGTGTGTGGACCTACAAGTTCTTAGTAAGGTCTTCTTCAGGGCTTGTTATATTGTTGTGTGGACATCTTTCTCCTGTAAGAATGACAGTGAGCCTTATTTATAATGTGCATTCTTAATAATACGTCTTGTATAAAGAGTCACATCAAAGTGAACTTACGTACCGTGAACTCTACTGTACAGGTGTAACTTGGACCGGTAATGTCCTTTGTCCTGTAGGTATATATATATCTTAATTAGGGTAAAGTTATCAACATGGGTATGGAACACATATTCATGTCGTTATAAGTCAATTGCGATTTTTTGTGTTTATGAGAACCTACCCGGCTAGGTTCCAATTTAAAGGGAATACCGGTCCGTTTCCTTACTGGCTTCCACTCTGTTGGTTCCAATGATTTCCGGTAACTATTGAAGTATTCTAGAAAAAGATCTATAGTTTAGTGGTTGCTCTAAAGGCGACTCGTTTCTACATTATTTTCACCCATTTTACTCGTACTTCACCTCCCGTGTTTGGACAAGGGGTCTGGTTGTTTTTCATGTGCAAGGGACCTTTGACGTCTCGTGTATACATCGTTAACCCTGCTTTTAGCGTTAGTCCAGAACGTGTTATAGCGGTGCTGGCTTGGGTTCTGTTCTTCTTTCTTAACTGTGAACCTTCGTCCCACACCCTTTTGTGATGTTAGTATTGACATTTGGTTCTATCGCCCGTTAGGACTTACGTTTCGGAAGAAGGGGAAACCTCAATTTTCGTTTTCTTGTTGTTCGTGTTCTCCGCGTCTTCGCCGCTGTGGAGCTCCCGGTGTTTCTGTGCTTGGCTCATTTGATTGGTTTGGCAAAAGCATGACGTGCCGGCGTCCTACGTCATGTCGTTGCTGTTGCCCGGGTGATGTTGAGCCCTTCTCTCTGTTGTCCGTGGACTCGCATCAGGGTTGCTACGGTGATGTTTTTTTTAAATTCAATAAAGTATTACTGGCGCTGTCTTTAGTTGTCCGTTTCTCTCTTAATACTTTTAGAGCTTCTTGGCACAATGGATAACCTTTTTGTATAGATTGCTCTAATGGTGTTACTGGCTTAGCTTGTCGTCATCCTTTGGTGTGCTTTGTGCTACAGGGGATTAGCCCGGAAATTTGAGAGGTGAAAAAAAGCGTATATACATTTGCTCTATAGTATGTTTCCGAGTTCTGTCATCTCATTCAATCCATTTTCGATTGTACCCAAGAGCATTATTATTTTGGCTTCTGTCTTGGACAAGCAAGATTCCGTGTTCTTTCCTTTTATGTGGCGTAGCACTGTCCATTTTATTTCATTAGGTCCATGATTTCTTTCGATACAGTGTGCAACCATGGGTGCGTTGGGTGTCCTGCATCTGATTCGTGACCTATGTTGGGAGATCCTGTTTTTAACAGCTTGGGAAGTCTTACCGATATATGCTAGTGAGCACGGACAAACCACACAATATATGACATTGTGGGTATTACAGTTTGTGAAGTTTTCATGATTTACAAACCTGGTGCCATATGTAAATTTTGTTCCTTCAACAGTGCTTTCGCACGAGGTACAATTCCCACATTTTCTGTGTCCTTTTATTGGCGGCAGAGACCACAAAGTTCGTAAAGTGGTTTCTGGTTTGGACATGGTTGTGTTTGCGCGTACTAGCTTTTCTTTTATACTCGTGTTTTTTTTCAGAGCAAATATGGGTATTTGTTTGAATGATGGCAAATCTTTGACTGTATTCCAATTTTTACGGATGATTTTCTGTATTTCATTGGTGCATCCTGAGAATGTTGTTACACAGACCAGTGGTGTGTCTTCCTTCTTGTCTTTTGGAGTGAGGAGGGACTCACGTGGAGTGTACCAGGCTCTTTTCATGGCTTTTTTCAGGAGTTTTTTAGGATAATTTCGTATTTTCAGTTTCTCAAGAAGATCTGTCGCATTTTTAAAGTAATCTTCCTGTTTTGAGCAGTTGCGTCTTATCCTTAAAAATTGGCTGAATGGTAAATTTTCACGTAGATTACGCTGATGGAAACTTGAAAAATCTAAAAAAGTGTTTCTATCAGTTTTCTTTGTGAATAGTGTGGTGTACAGATGACCATCTTCATGTTTCACCAGGATGTCGAGAAAATTCATCTCTGTTTTATTAAAATTCATAGTAAATTGGATGTTGTGATTTCTGTCATTTAGCCATGTCACAAATGCACCAAGTTGTTCTTCATTCGCTCTCCAAAGCATGAACACATCGTCTATATATCGACGCCACATTTTAATGTGTCCGTCGTGGGGGTTGTTATTATAGATCCACTTCTCTTCGAATAATGCCATAAACATTATGGCCATTTCCGGCGCGAAGGGACAACCCATAGCTGTTCCCATGGTTTGTAGGTATTGGACGTCGTTGAATGTAAAAAAGTTGTGTTTTAGACATATCTCTGCTAGTTGTAATATCGCAGAGGTGGGTACGATGTGTGGTCTAGGTCGTTTTTCTAGGAAGACTTCTAGAGCTTCAATACCGTCTTCTTGTGGGATATTTGAGTACAGACTCACGATATCCAACGTCACTAGTATTTCGTTGTCTTCGTCAAAGGGTTGGTTTTCCAACATATTAATTGCTTGCATGGTATCCTTTATGTAGCTTGGGGTATCCCATATAAGGGGTTTTAGAAAGGTATCCACATATTTTGCTGGACGCTCTAAAATGGAGTTGACGCCCGAGATTATGGGTCTTCCTGGGGGTTTCCGTGGGTCCTTGTGTATTTTGGGGAGGACATACATGATTGGAGTCCTCGGATTTTCATTGATAAGGAATTGTGATTCTTTTTTGGATAGCCAGCCTTCTTCAGTTCGTCGTGTAGCGTCATCGGCCATTTTGGATTTAGGCCAAACACCAACTTAAGCGAAACAAACAAAAAAGAGTAATTAATGCATAGCAATAATACATCTAATGTTACTAATCCCTCTATGTGCTTGTATTTATCTAGTGTATCTAGTGTCCTCCTCCTGGGCAACATTACAAGACATTACAAAAGCAACATATATCCTGCAGTATTCTATTTACTACATATACTACTGTTAGTATGCGTACGGATTTTAGTCATAAAGGTTATTTAGCCATGCAATATGCAAATCCCACGTGTAATTCGAATATTAATAATGTTGATTAATAAACATGCAAACTCATTTAATAATATTATAATTAATAGATTATTCAATTAGTATTTTCATGCAGAAAGGGGGAGGTATACAAAATGTTGTACTACCCGCTCCATCAATCCCCCCTTTGGTGATTTCATCACCACACCATTAACATTTTGTATCAATTTTGTCAAGAAAGTTAAATGAATTATTTTAATTAGTTTACATCTCTGTTTCCCCAATTTATTCTCTTCTTGCTGTTTTATACATACTTTCTTTCATTTCTTCTAATTCTATTTCTTCAAATTTCCTCTCTTGTCTCTTATTCTTTCTTCTTTTCAAATGTTCTCTTTTTAACTTTTTCTGTATTTTCTTTCTTTTATGACACAAACATCCTAGTCTTAAAATTAATACTATAAAAATCACACTGGTTAATGGAAATAAGATCCTACCTATAAAGGTACCACCTAAGTTTATCAGGAAATCTTTAATAGAAGAAAGTTTCTTCCCAATCTTTTCCCAAACACTTTCAACCTCCAGTGGTGTAATTTCCTCATGCAATTCAGTTATATTTTTGATGTAGATTTTCAGATCTTTACTTTCGTCAGGAATGTAAGTACGACAATGTTGAACTTTTAGCATTCCACAGACTCCACCCTCTTTTGCCAATAATATATCAAGGGCAAGTCGATTTTGCATTACCATAGCACGCATGGCAACCATTTCAGTTTTTACCAATAAAAATCCTCCAGCGGTGCTTGTTGACAAGCGATCCACTACTGTTGATAGTGAGGGAAACGGCACACGGGGGAGCAAACTACATTTCCCAGCTGGCTTTGACCCAGGCGCTTGCCGCTACCGTCATCAGGCAGCGCCTGGGCCCTTTATCTCCAACGCCGGTGCCCCGCAGCGCGGGACGCGCGCGGGACGCGCCCGGGCAAAGCCCGGGCCAAGGGCGGGCCCGTCCTTGCCTGTCAAGGACCGTTTGAGGCCGGGCTGGGCATTCCCACTGACATCCGCTGTAGATCATCAGAACTGTAAGTGTTGCCAGTACTTGACTGGTCCTGCTATCTAGTCCTGTGTATTGGTTATTATTGCTCTTACTCTGTGCCTTTTGACCTACTTAGGTCTGGCCATACTATCAGAAATGGACTTCTAGGACATACGTTGTTACTCCCTGTGGATTGTTATGGGCTGGAGGTAGGCCTGTTGTGGGCCAGTGACTCTGATCGGGACTTTTCTGAATTATTTTATTTTGTGACCTTCTTCTTTTGCGCTGAGTACCTTTGCTGCACTATCCTCTTGTCATCGCTTTTTTGAACATCCTTGTAGCTGCTGTGTGGAAGACTCTATATTTATAGGCACGGAAGTCTCTGAAGGCGGTCCCTGAGACTTTTGTCAACGTACTTGGAGGCACGCTAAAAATTTGCCTGTCTCTCGCAAAGTGGGTAGCAGGTAAAGGGTTATCCATATACCCGGAGGCGTCTTAAATACGAGCATACCTCCTCCTTCCCGTTAGAGGGCAAAGGGCGGTTACTTTGTGAGCATTAGAGGAGGTTGGCCTGGGGCTATTCTCCTCACTTTGTGAAGTACAGTAATTGTTTATTTGTCCATTAACATATTATGGCTGAGAGCTATGAACATTTGTCTTCTGTAAAGATTGGCGGTTTTGCTAAAGGCACACTAGACCGTTACTTTAGTAAGGTTTCCATGGATCCAGAAAGGGAGGACACACTAGCTGAGCGCCGGGCCGAGCGCCGCCAGTCAGTCGAGTGTTTGAAGAATACGCCTCTTATTGATCTATCACAACAAGATATTTTGCCGGTTGTAAGCCCCTCTATTGATAGCAATGATTTGTTTTCCTTAGATGGTGTTCCCGCACTTCTTCGGGAGTTATCCCCTTCACTTTCCCTACCTAATTCATTTGATAGTTCACACACAAACACCATTTCCCGCTCTTGTGATTCCTCGCTTGGAGCAGAAGTGCTACCTAACCCTTCCCTGTTAAACAAGGAGATTACGAAAAGGAAGATTAGAAAACCAATGTTGTCCAAAGTTCTCGGCCCACCACTAAAGAAAAGGAGAAAGAAGGGCGGAGACCCATGTAGACCCAGGATCAGTCACTCCGATTTCGGGAAAAGTGCTAACACTGCCAAACCAGCTGTATCTATCCCCAAAGCCCCCACATTGCTTGTACCAACCCCAAAGGTTGTTTCAGACACCGTATTAAAGCTAGTGGAAGTAGGTACCCCCTTATATGGTCCTCCTAAGGAAATACAGTTTGCTGATCCTTTGGAAAGTGTTGAACACCTTATAAGGTCTTTTATTTTACCAATTATTGAGAGGTTAAAGAGGGTTGAGGAAAGGCTGGGGAATATAGAGTTGGTCATTAGTAATAAAGTGGGGCAGACCAGGGACAAATTGACTTTGGACCGTCCTCCTGTTGTAATCATGCCATCCTCTCGTCCTGTTGTGAGTGAAGGTCCAGTTGAAGCTAGCACGACTACTGGTCCTAACGAACAGAGACAAATACCCCTTAAACCTGCAAGGCAATCGGCTTTGCTTGTTCCTAATGAAACCCAGAGGGTCGGGGATAAACGGGGTGTAGGAAATATGGCTGTTGACGAATGTAGGAGTTCCAGCATTGTTAGGGGTGCAAAATGTAAGGAGCCCCAGGTGGAACTACCGCCAGAAGCTGTTCCCTACGTGGTAGTGCTTGTGGGAGTTCCAACATGACAGATGGCAAGAGGGAGGGGTTCTTTCAGCTTAAAAACAAGATTGTACATTGGCTGAGCCAAAATCGTCCACTCCCATATAACATTAATGGTGAGATCCTTCATGTTCGCCGACTCCCCTGGTTGGGAAGTAGGGTGAAGGACATAAAGGGGGATTTAATTGTCATCAATTTTAGAGACCCCCGCGGCCGTTAGGCATATTCTTAATTGGCCAGTAGGGAATTCTGGTACTTCTATTGCTCCTTTGGAGCTGACCTTCTTCTATCCCAGAATCCAAGGGAACAGAGTTAGGCACCCTGGGGTTCCTGCCTTCCCACAGATTAATTCATGTGCATATTGTAATAATGGGCATACAATGACTGAACCTAACTCCAAACTAACGACTTTTGATAGCATCCTAAGGTGGGACACTGTATTGCCAGGGAGTTATGGGAACCGAAATGGGAGGATGGACCACCTGGTTCCATTTACGCCACTTGCTGTTTCAAATCGATACGAGGCCCTCTCTAGCCTAGACGGTTGCGATTGACAGATGAGGCCAATGACTAAACCATCCCTCGCTGCAATACAGTCTGACCCAATCAATAATCTTGGGTTATTGCATATTGGTAAATTTGATCTAACTGAACGACCTAGACCATTAGAGGGGATCCTGATAACAGAACCAACTGCTTCTCCCTTTATTCCTTGCTCTTCTTCAAATTGTGTACCCAAGCAGGGGGCGGGTGCCGGGTCCTCTATCTTGAGTGATTCCCTTGGTCCACTGCATTCTCTAACATCTAAGCAAACCCCTAATGCTGAATGTATTAAAGTCGTTTCGTGGAATGTGGCAGGTCTTAAAAATAAACTCCCCATCCCTGAGTGGGGTGCATTTATTGCTTCTTTTGACATTTGTATGCTGCAAGAAACCTGGATGCTTAAACAGAGTGTGGCTCCGGGTTTTGCAACCTATGATATTTTGGCAAGTATGAGTAGTAGGGGCAGGCCCTCGGGGGGGCTGTCCATATGGGTTGGCACCCATTTGGGAGTTAAGGCATTAGTTATTCCAACTAACTCCCGGGATGTGCAACTTGTTCTACTGGACGTAGTGAATGGCCCAAGTATTGCTTTAATAAATGTCTATTCAAGACCTATCAAGAGGGGCCTTGAATCAGAGGCTATTACTGTATTGTCCAAACTTATACAGTCACTCGACTCCTCCACTGTGCTAATTTTGGGTGGGGATTTTAATTGCCATTTTGAGCCCCTTTGGGACCCAAATGTAGGAGACCCAGATGAAGTGGACTTACTATGGAACATTCCTGACCCGTTGACCTCTTTGGTCAAGGTCTGGACTCCCCTTGTCTTGCAACTGCAGTCACTCTCTTTAGCTGCATCATTGCGAGCATGTAACGGCAGGGTGAAGCCAGTTAGACCTGGGAAAGTAACGTTCAATAGAGTAAACCACACCTCGCTAATCGACTACATTTTTATCGAAGCAAGGCATTGGGACAGGCTCTACGAATTTGTGGTCATTGAGAGGTTTGACAGTGACCATAATGCTTTAGCCTTGACTCTCAAACCGGGGAGTTTCGGACTTAAAAAACCTGCCCCGGATGATAATCTCGTCACTGACCCATTGATAATCTCAAATTGTAGAAGGAGAGTTAAGTGGCCAGAATTCCAAATGTCCAAGGGTAAACTTGCGGAACTTTATGAAAAAATAATACCATTTATTGAAGAGATGGGGAGAGTTGGTCCTTTGGGCAACCCGACTGATATTCATGGTGAACTGGTTGTCGCACTAAAGGACATCTTGTACCCAGTAAAAAGGGTCACAAAGCCTCGGACTGTAACAGCTCGGTGGTTTAATACGAACTGCCGTATAGCCAAAAAGGCTCTGCTGCTGGTATTAAAAACCAACGACAGAGAAGCCATCAGGGTAAATCGCTCCCTGTATAAAAAAGCAATCAGTGATGCTAAGAAGGAAGGGGAGGCTGCAGTGTGGGAAGAGTTGGGTCTTGCGCTCAGTTGCAATGATGCTAAATCATTTTGGTCTATCGTAGCAACTGGAGTTAGTGGGCACTCTCATGCTCCTGCCCCCAATATTGCCTCCTCAATTTGGGAAAATCACTTTGGTGATCTTTATGGCACATGTAATTCTGATAATCTGTCTGTTAGTACCTCTGAACCTTTACCAGCCCTCGTATGCTGTGCTCCATCTGAACTTTTTACTTTGGTTGAGGTGGAAACAGCGATAGGAAAAATGCTCCCCAATAAGGCTCCTGGCTTAGATAAACTGCCTGGGGACCTGTTTAGGGCTCAACCAAAGATATGGGCCCCCTATTTGCTTGTTTTATTTAATTGTATCTTGCAGGGGGGTGATGTACCCTACACCTGGTTAGGGGCAGAAATCGTGCCCGTTCTTAAAAAGGGCTGTCCACTAACTCCCTCTAATTATAGGCCTATCAGCCTTATTGATACTTCGCAAAAATTAATGGGGAGGGTCCTTTTGGACAGGGTCCTGGGATGGATTGAGGAGAATGGGATTCTGTCCACATTTCAGGCAGGCTTTAGGGCTGGTACCTCTACTCTAGATCAGATTTTTCGCCTGCAGGTCTTGTATTGGAAAGCAGCTTTGGTGGAGGGTGGCAGCCTCTACCTAGTGTTTGTGGACCTGCGGGTAGCTTTTGATCTTGTTCCACGAGCTAAATTGTGGCAAGTTCTAGCAGACCTGGGTCTTCCGCCTTATCTATTGGCCGTCTTATCCAGGCTCCATGATAACAACTTTGCCCAGGTAAGGTGTGGTAAATACGGCGACCTTACTGACCGATTCCCTGTCCAAAAGGGTGTTCGCCAAGGGTGTGTGTTGGCTCCCACACTGTTCAGCCTTTATAATAATGGTCTTGTTGAACAGTGTGGTAAACAATGATGCCCCTAAATTGGTTTCAGGTCGAGTGCCCGCTCTGATGTTTGCAGACGATACTCTATTACTGTCTAGAACATCATCGGGCATTCAAAATATACTGAATGGCTTTGTGAAGTTTTGTGAGTTAAGGGGACTGGAAATAAACCTGGGGGAAACTAAATATATGATTTACATTTTTGAAACCCTCCACTCTTGTGTAATTCATGATGGCCGCCTCGTTAGGGTACGGCCGCCTAGTTGCCGTATGCTCATACTCATTGCGGGTTGTCCCCCTGTCCTTAGTGATCCTTGCTCTTCCATAGCGAGCAGGGCCAGGAGGGTGGTTCTCTGCTGCTGCCAGGAAGTGTACTACGGATGTGACTGGTAAGGCAAGGAACAGAACCTTTAGTACTCTGAACCGAGGACAGCGGAGCAGTTTCAGCTCCCTGCCTGTGTGACCCTCCCGCCGCCGCTTCCAGGATCTTTGCGGCCGCAGTGAGGAGGGAGGGGTCTGACTTGAACTACAACCCCCAGCTTCCCCGTCAGGCCATCCCCGGAAACAGCGCCAGCAACACTCGCGCCAGGAGGCGCTTTAAAAGCGGCTATACTCCCGGTGGAGCGGGTGTTAGCCTGTTGGACCTACTAATTGCAGCGCATACCTGTAATTTGCTGTTTGGTGTCTCGTGCAGCTCCCTGCCTGTGTGACCCTCCCACCGCCGCTTCCAGGATCTTTGCGGCCGCAGTGAGGACGGAGGGGTCTGACTTGAACTACAACCCCCAGCTTCCCCGTCAGGCCAACCCCGGAAACAGCGCCAGCAACACTCGCGCCAGGAGGCGCTTTAAAAGCGGCTATACTCCCGGTGGAGCGGGTGTTAGCCTGTTGGACCTACTAATTGCAGCGCATACCTGTAATTTGCTGTTTGGTGTCTCGTGCAGCTCCCTGCCTGTGTGACCCTCCCGCCGCCGCTTCCAGGATCTTTGCGGCCGCAGTGAGGAGGGAGGGGTCTGACTTGAACTACAACCCCCAGCTTCCCCGTCAGGCCAACCCCGGAAACAGCGCCAGCAACACTCGCGCCAGGAGGCGCTTTAAAAGCGGCTATACTCCCGGTGGAGCGGGTGTTAGCCTGTTGGACCTACTAATTGCAGCGCATACCTGTAATTTGCTGTTTGGTGTCTCGTGCAGCTCCCTGCCTGTGTGACCCTCCCGCCGCCGCTTCCAGGATCTTTGCGGCCGCAGTGAGTAGGGAGGGGTCTGACTTGAACTACAACCCCCAGCTTCCCCGTCAGGCCAACCCCGGAAACAGCGCCAGCAACACTCGTGCCAGGAGGCGCTTTAAAAGCGGCTATACTCCCGGTGGAGCGGGTGTTAGCCTGTTGGACCTACTAATTGCAGCGCATACCTGTAATTTGCTGTTTGGTGTCTCGTGCAGCTCCCTGCCTGTGTGACCCTCCCGCCGCCGCTTCCAGGATCTTTGCGGCCGCAGTGAGGAGGGAGGGGTCTGACTTGAACTACAACCCCCAGCTTCCCCGTCAGGCCAACCCCGGAAACAGCGCCAGCAACACTCGTGCCAGGAGGCGCTTTAAAAGTGGCTATACTCCCCGCGTCGCGGTCTCGCGTGCGGTCTCCGCCGGGTTAAGCCCGGGCAAAGGGCGGGCCCTCTGTGGCCCTCAGGGGACAGAAGGTGACGGGACGGGCCACCCCCTTAACATCTCCACCATCCTGGGTAAACACACATATCGACAGTACCAGTGTCTCGGTTGGTTGTAATATTGCATGCGTGGTTTGTCATAGTTTCAAATCGCAGTCCTATAAACATTTATTGTTATAGTTGTCTCCTCGGACTCATCATACATGATGACTAAGGCAAGAAAGATCCCTGTCGCCACAAGATCGTCGACTAGAAACAAAACTGTTCCATCTACACCATTACCGTCACTGACAGCCATAGACCTGATGCTACAAAAGACCATAGGCGTAGTTGCAGATGCAATACAAAATACAGAGAGGTGTCTTTCACTGACCCCAAATATGTGTTTTCCCAATCTCTTAATGCACACCACTGCTAATAATAACACTGTGGAGTCCTCCATTAATATGGAGGAATCACTTTTGCTGCAATCCTTTACAGGGTTACCTAGTGGCAAAAGTAGTAGGAAAAATGCATCACTAGGCTCACCCATTTTATTAAATAGTATAGAAAGAAGCCCTTTGTTTGTCTCTAACTCCGGGGATAATTAGTGTCTGCTTCAACCAGAAACTATGTCATCACATTCCCCAGGGGAAGTATTTGCTGAAAGTTCACCCCTTGCAAATAAAATAGTAGCTGATAAACCGCTCTCCCCAAAAAAGATGAAACAGCGTTTTGGGAAAAAAACCAAATCTGTTGTAAGGAAAACATACAGACCCCTGGGTAATCATAAGCCCTCAGCAAAGGATGTTTGGTTAAATTTTAGACTGCCTAAACCACTAATCAGAACACCTAATATGATCACCACTTCTACAAATCAGGGCGCATTTTTGCCCAAAGAAACACAGCCAGAGAACACCAAAACTTACATAGACCAGACATGTCAGACTGAAAGTGTAAGTACTTTAGATAAATTATATTTGACAGAAATGGCACGGCTAGTCAGATCACTTTTGCAGCCTATTAGTGAAAAAATCATTGGTTTAGAGCAAACTTTAGTGAAGTTTGAGAAGTCTTAAAAAAAGGATACTATGAGCATGTTAAAAATTCTTACTGCACCTACACAGAAGGACAGTTTTTTACTGGCTAATGGCAAACGAAATCAAACTAACACTAAAAAGACACGATCCAAGAATAACGCAGAAATTGATTGTTCTAATTTGGCATCTACTTCTCCCTTGGGCGTCATAGATCATAACGATCTAAACACGCCCATATGTGTAAATAATGAACCAATAGTAGCGTCGACCCTGCCCACTACCCCAGATAGTTCTACAACTGGTAGCGATGAGAGTGAATGGGCCGCGGAAGGTTTACTCCCTGCCTCACTTGATGACCAGGCTGAGCCTGAAAGGCCTAAATTAATAGAAAACACAGCCATTGCCACACGTCTAGCGCAAACACCCAAGTTGACACAATCTAAAAAACCCATTCACATTAATCTCCCTCCTGAATCCCACCTATACACCATAGTAATGATAGGTGTACCGCAATTAGAAGTGGGCAAGATAGAGAGTTATGGGGATCTGAAAAATAAAGTAAGCCACTGGTTAACCGCCCATAGACCGATCCCTTCCCACATTAGTGGTAAAATAACAAATGTCAGGAGGGTTGATTGGGTGGGTCATAGATTCAAATCCACCGAGGGTGACTGTATTGTTGTCAACTTCAAGGATAATCGTGTAGCAAGCCACATAACTAGTTGGAAGGATGGCCTGATTAACAGCTTGATCCGTACCATGGATCGAAGTTATTTCTATCCCTCAAGTGCTCATAGTTTAAACAAAGTGTATCTATACCCCACTTTAGAGCAGGAGGAAACTTATGATCATAATGGAGTAACATCAAGGAACTACGGTCATTATACTGTAGGAGATCAAAGACAGTATAGGAGAGATACACCCTGGGAGGCCAGACAGGTCAACCACCCAGTAACCTATCATGATAGATGGGAGGCCTCACATGGGTTGTATCATTATCATGATCACCCCCAACCAAAATACCCTAACACCTACTACAATGTACCAACTTCAAATAGGTTTGATGTTTTTCATGAGCAGGATGGTTTGGAGGGGGTTGACTGACTACATGCTGCTCCAGCCCTACCAACATATACTGGTTACATACAAAATAACTCTGGGCATGGGGAACTTAGGTCTACACAAGCAGCAATTGTTCCCCTTTCAACTGATGAATTAGTTACTAACAACCAGATAGAACCAGATGCAGACTCTCTAACGGATAGTTCCGTATCACACGAGCACATTAGTATATTGCATGATCTGCCCGAGGCCCTTATTCTTCCACCAGTCCATATAGAACCAAGTTCCTCTACAATAGTAAACATGGGAGACACACACGTAGAACAAAATTGGCTTCCAAAACCTATAACTACAGAAGCCGTCACTGAAATAGACCACTGCGATGTTTGTAATGCGAGTTTAGTGTCCTGGAATGTAGCAGGTTTGGTTGATAAAATATGTGATTCTGCCTGGTTGGCATTTGTCAAGAAATATGCAGTTATATGCCTCCAAGAGACATGGATGGAAGATAATAACGTTTTCATTGAGGGCTACCAAAGTTTTTTTTAGTCCAGCAGCCCCCTCAACTAGTGGAAGAGCTAAGGGGGGCCTGGCTATTTTTATTAATCTGGCACTTTCCTGCCAAATAAGTAACCGGTATCATGTAAATCGGAATATCCAAGTGCTCGAATTGAAGAGAGGGAAACATGCCCTGACACTAATTAATTTTTATAATGCTATAAATAGTCAAGGGGAATGTAATATACTGCCTCTGAAAGAGATGTCGAGAGAAGGAGCAGGTACACTGTCACGTAACTTATTGATTGCAGGTGATTTTAATGTACACCCATGTGGTAATCCACGAGTTACCTCTATGGAATCCCTGGGGTGTAATAGTATGAATGGTTTCCATTTTGACCACTCTAGGCGTGGACTTTGTCTTAACGATCTGCTGAATGAAAATAATTTATCTGTAGCCATGTCCATGGTGCTTGAGTCCAAGGTCTTTGATGTTCCAACATTTAAAGGATCAGGTCAGGGATCTTTTATAGACCATTTATTCTTATACCTCGGGGTTCTTCTTGATCACCAATTATCTTGGGGCCCTGCTGTTCTCAAGAAGAAGGGCGAGGTAACCCGCGTTAACGCAGCCATACTTGGCTTCACGAGAAAAATGGGCAATAGTCCGGTGGCTGCCTTACTTAAACTATACCAGGCTAAAAGTGTTGCCGTTGCTTGCTACGGAAGCGAGCTCTGGGGCTACAGCCAGACACGAGACCTGGAGGTTACAGAAAATAATTTTCTGAAGAAGATACTGAGGCTCCCAAGGGGAACCGGAAACTTCTCGGTACACGAGGAGTTAGATGTACCCACCTTAGCGACAGAATAGCAGTAAACCCCCTATTATGCTGGTTGAACTGCTGGTTAAATAATGATATACCTCTCACCCATGATATACTAAAAGAAGCTTTAACATGGGATGGTAGGCTAAAGGTTCCATGGTTGAAGTACATTAAAGACTGTTTTACTGAAATAGGTCGGCCGGACCTGTTTCTAACCCCAAATTCCATTACTAAAATAGATGCCCTTTCTGTGAAAAATATATTTATGATAACCAGGAATTTTGCCCGGGAAGAGGTTGAGTTCCAGAAAGACAGTGTTAGGAAACATGTCTTACTTAAAACCTGTCTACAAATGGAACCATATTTATCATGGCCTATGTCTAGCTACGAACGTTACCTATTAACAAGGTTCTGTTTTGACTTGTTTTATTACTTATTAGGTGTCCCGAGTGGGGCCCATCAAGGCCAAGTGTTGCCAGCTTGCGGCTGCGACGGGAAGTCTCCGCAAGATCTGGCACACTTTTTATTTATTTGTCCTTATTATATAGTACCTCGGAGGTTATTTTTAAAACCATGCCTGAAAGAACTGATATTCAAACAGATCAAACCAGCACTTTATTACCTTCAACTCCTGAATTGTGACTGCACCTTATTTGTATGCAGCTTTTTGAAATTAGCAATTACCTTCAGGAAAAGCATGGAGGGTTAATTATGCTGTTATTGTTGTTATGTATTTTTAATCTTTTTAACCTTGTCATAACTATTTATATTCTTAAACATGCTTTGTTCTGCCTGTTACTTTTGTCTTATATTGATTATGTAAATTTCTGCTGTATAAATGAAATGGATGGTCTGATTTTAATTGTATGTTTTATGAATTGTGCTTTTATGACTGTAAGGTTTACAATCGAATAAAGTTATTTGAACTTGAACTTGAACCCCCCGAAGCGGGTGCGTCCTAACCCAGTTCTATCTGGTATTCCCCTTGAAAGGGTTAAAACCTTTGTTTATTTGGGCGTCACTTTAACTGAGAATTTTAGTTGGAATACGCAGATTGCAAAGTCGACGCTCAAGCTTGTCCAGCTGGCAGGGGGCTTAAATAAAGTTTTTAAAAAATCAACTTTTAAACCAGTGTCTCTTGCCTGCTGACAATAGATTTCCAAGGCAGGAGTGGCTGCAATCTATGGGGCTGAACTTTGGGGACATAAGCATATAGGGACCCTCTTAAAGGCTGAGCAGTCCTTCTTAAGATCTCTTCTAGGGCTCCCTCCCAGTACGCATTTGATCCCCCTCAGGTTTGATCTTGGTTTAGTTTCAATAGAGGAGATCATTGGTGAAAGACCAATTTTGTACTGGAAGAGGTTATGGTCAGTGCCTGAACTGGCCTCCTATAGAGCAGAATTCGCTGAGATTTGGCCTGCCCTTAAATATAAAAAGATCCCCTGGCTCCTGCATATTAATGCAGCTAGTATTCGACTAGGACTTCCGGAATTGTGGGCAAATCCAGAAGCATATTGTCCCGAGCTGCCAAAGAAAGAACTTCTTTCTTTGATATCCACACACAATTTTTTATCTCTTTTGAGCTCTTCAGCGGTGGGTAGGTTGACCTCAGAGTTCCTCATAGTCAAACAAGATTCTAAACTAGAGGAATTCATGGACCAAATTGAACCCCCACTAGCTCGAAAATTATATATCCAGTTAAGATATGGCACCCTACCGGTCAGGTCCTTTTCATCTAAGTGGCAGACCCAGAACCAGGAAAATTGTCCTGCGTGTAATTACAAAACGCAGACTGTCGCACATGTGCTGTTTTTTTGTCCTGCTTACTATGTAATCAGAAAATGTTGGTTGACTCCCATCTGCAGGAACTTGGGATTTCGTTATTTTATGCAGGCTTGTAGGTCCTTAACTTATGATACTCATCCCCATATTGTTTTTGCAGTATCTCGTTATTTACATAGTATGTGGCGCAGGAGACAAACCTTTTTAAATTAATCATTTTCTCACTGATAACTCGTAGTTTAATTCTTTCTTAAACTTTTAACCTTTTATGCTTATTTATTGTCTTATTGTAATTGTTGATGTACTTATGTGTACTTTTATGGTCTCATGACCGAAATAAAGTTATCACTGACTGATAGTTTTCTAGTTTTGTGTGCATTTAGAGATATTCTCACTGCTGGTATCAATGCTCCAAAAATGTCTCCTACAATTTCTGACCAAGATTCTCTCTTTCTACGTACTATATGACTACCTAACTTATGTACACCATCTTCTCCTCTTTCCATGTGGAATATCTTTGGGAAAACCAGACCTAAATAATATGTGCCATACCAATGGTCTGGCAAACGATAATATGCCTTGTTTCCGCAGATAAAATATAACCCAGGAAAAACTGGATCATTTCCTCCTTTAACCCCTTCGACGCGCATGACGGAACGGTTCCGTCATGCACGTCGGTTGCGCTGTGCGCATGACGGAACCGTTCCGTCATGGCCCCGCCCGCGCACGGAACCTTCAGCGTGGCGCGGAAATCCGCGCCGCGCTGAAGGGGTTAAATCCCCATCCACCCATGATTCGGTATGTATCATGGCACCCACTGTTACCTACAAAATAATTATCATATGCAGTTTGATTCCTTCTAATACATAACTTCCCTTTCTGGGGCCAGTCTAAAGCCATAGTTGGACTAGCTTTTCCATTCAAGTGTTTTTACATTTCAACATCCCAAACGGTCTTTTCCTCCTTTCTCTCAGATGCTTTCTTTTGCATTTTCAATCTCTTTTCTTCAACCATATCCAAAAACGTCTTTTCTTCTGTCTTTAAACTACAAGTCAAATTATTCCTAAATATGTATTCTAATGTTAGTTATTTAGTTACTAAGAAAATATCACCTAACACCTTTGCAGGCTTTACTTTATTCAACTTGTTAATTGCAGGTACTTGTGAAAATATGTTTTCAACATCTGAAAAATAATATTCTAATTTCCCTATTTGGTAAAACAGACTAGCTATTACACTACATGTTATTCCATATGTTACTGGGAGGTGATGGTAAGTCACTCCCTCCGATACAGATGCAGGTAACTGCATACAAACGTAGCAATCCCTCACATCCATTGTCTTTACATATTCGTACAAAAGTTTCGAAAACACATTGTTAGAGAAATCATTTATAGACCTGTCTTTATGTAGATAATTCCTATCTATTTTAGTCGGATATACTTTCTGAATCTTTTCTATATTAGTTTTATATTCACTATGACCTTCTATTGTGTCTATGGTAATCTTAAATGAAATCATCAAAGCTAACACACTCCATAGAAGCATTAGTAATCCTGTACACCAACAACACATTTTAAACCATCGTTTTAGAAATACACATTTAGCTTTTCTACTTTCTGTGTTTGTCATTTTTGCAAAATGATCAGTGTCTTTTGACTTAGCCTCTTCTACTTCACAACTAGTTTTGTCTAACCCAAGGCTCTAAGCACCTACTTGGTTCTTTCAGTTATGCCTTTTCCTGTATTCTATTTTCTTTCCATTAGCAGCACTTTCGTCTTGTTCAGTTTGGCATTTGATCGTCTTTCACTTTTCTCTCATAATCTTGATACAGAACTTCCTGAACATCCGTCTCTTCTCCAGTATCGGACAAGATAACTCTCAGGATTTCCGATTCTTCGTCTTCCTCAACCACTTACGGTACAGTCACCTCTGGATTTTCTTGGCTATCCGCCTCTTCTTTTATTTCAGGCAGGGCCACATACGGCCATTCTGGCGACTTATACTTCTGGTTGGTCTTTCTTGTTCTTTTGTTTTCGTCTGCTGTAGTTATTTTCTCATTTTTTGATTTTTTCAGCTCTCCATGCTTTTTTTCTCAGGACTCGACCTTCTGGTACTTCTTCATCACCTTCCTCTGATTCTCTTTCAACTTGCTTTTTGCTTTCAGTTATTCTTCTTTCCACCACTTCTTTTATTTTCCCTACTTCTTTCCCTCCTCGTGTTTCTTGCACAATATCTTCCTGCTGACTAACTGTCCCTACCTCTAACTGGATGTTGGAATTCCCTACAACTCCTCGGGGGTCTTCCGCAAGAATCTTTCCCTCTCTTTCTGTATCTGGCACCTGTTCATCTACTTTCGTTATTTCAGGTGGAATTTCTCTCAGTTTTTCATCAGGAATTTCCTTATCAATAACTTCTTTGATTGTTCCTTCACTGCTTTTCTCTTTTCTGGAGCATACTGGTATTTGTTCAGTCTCTTAGTCTGAGCTGGTATCAGAAATCTGCAATCTCCTTCTCAAGGGAATATTCTCGGGGCAAATGTCAAGTTTAGCTCTGTCTCCCTCCTTTCAGGATTTTCTCTTGTTCTTACTTCTTCAGCATCCGATTCAGAACTACTTTCTGACTCTTCATAATATTCTCGTTCTTTGTTATCCACTGGATTTGGGATTCTCAATGTGTGACTAGCATGGATCCAGTTCTTGATCCCAGCACACTTCACAGCTGTTGTTGTAGTCAAAATCACTTGTCGTGGTTTTCCCCAACGTGGGACTAGACAGTTCCTTCATCTGTGTACTTTAATTCTCACCCAGTCTCCTGGGCTCAGATCATGAGCTTGCTTCTTTTCAATGGTGGTGGCATCCGCTCCAACCTGATGAAACACAGAATGAACTGTGTCAGCCAGCCCCTTACAGTAATCCAACACCAAGTCATCAGATATAGGCAACAGCTTGTTGACTGGTATGAATACATGGTGCATTGCTCTTCCCATGATAATTTCATGTGGACTCAAACCTGTGTTTCTATCTGGAATTGACCTAATAGTCATGAGTACCAGAGGCAAGACATCAGGCCATTTCAAACCTGTAGCTAAACACATTTTTCCCAATCGGTTTTTAATGGTGCCATTCATTTGTTTCACCACACCAGAAGCCTCTGGGAAATAGGCACAATGTAGTTTCTGTTGTACATTCAATGCTTCACAAATCAACTTCATGATCTCATTATGGAAATGCTTTCCTCTATCTGATTCAATTGTAACTGGGAACCCGAATCTAGGGATGAATTCCCTCAAAAGCAATTTTGCTACTGTAATTCCATTACACCTTCTTGTGGGATATGCTTCTACCCATCTAGAAAACAAGCAGACCATTACTAGAACATACCTCAACCTATTACAGGGCGGCATCTCAATGAAATCAATCTGCATTCTGGTGAAAGGCCCTCCTTCTCGACCTATCGTTCCTAGACTTACCACTGTTTTCCTTCCAGGATTGAACTGCTGACATATAAGGCATCTTTGACAAAGGCTCTCAGCTACAAGTCCAAATTTAGCATTGTACCACGTTTGCTTGAAGGACCGAATCATCGCATCCCTCCCTATGTGTCCCTGTCCATGATACATCCGTGCCATGGCAGACACCATGCTATCAGGCATGACTGGTCTTCCATCTCGATAAACCCACACATGATCTGTTTCTCTTGGTGCACATCCTGCTTTTACCCACTGTCTCATCTCCTCATCTCCTGCTTCTTCCTGCAATTGCCTCACTGCTTCCCAAGTACCCATAACGTTAGTAAACAGTAGGGGGTAAGAATACATCTCTCTTTCTTTAGCCCTGTTTATCGAGTTCTGATTTCGAGCACAATATTGGGCCATATCGTTGGCATATCTGTTTCCGACCGCGATATAATCGGCGATTTGCATATGAGCAGCACACTTCACAATGGCCAATTGCTTAGGCAGCTGTATCGCCTCAAGCAACTTCCCAACCACTTCAGCATTCTTTATGGGAGTTCCACTTGAAGTCAGAAATCCTCTCTGCAGCCATATCTGGACGAAATCATGCACAACACCAAAACCATACTGACTATCAGTCATCACAGTCACTCTCACATTCTTTCCGATCTTGAATGCTCTAGTTAAGGCTACAAGTTCAGCAACCTGGGCTGATTTTACTCCCTTCAGGTAAGATGCTTCCATTACTGCTGCAACTGTGCATAATGCATATGCTGCACTCAGAGTTCCTTCGTCTGTTCTCAAACATGATCCATCCACAAACATCACAAAATCACTTTCTGGCAAAGGTACATCTTTTATATCAGGACGTGGTTTGGTACAGAAATCCAATACATCCAAACAATCATGATCCACTTCGTCCCTTACTTCAACATTCTCAGCATCAGGCAATAGCGTTGAAGGATTCACATCCAGGCATCTTACAAGGCTCACACTTGTTGCACCTAATATGACCTTTTCATACTTAGTCAGCCGACTATGGGTCATGAACTGAGTGCGACTCCTTGTTAAAAGGATTGCCACATCATGAGGTACAAACACTCGCACAGGATATCCCATCATAATTCCCTCACTCTGTTCCAGACTCTTACAAGTAGCAGCTACTGCTTTCAAACAACCTGGCAACGCTTCTGCTACAGGGTCTAGCATAGCTGAAAAATATGCAATTGGTCTTCTTAATTTTCCATGTTTCTGTATTAATACAGAAAGTGCACATCCATTCCTCTCACTGCAGTACAGCTCGAACTCCTTTTCATAGTCAGGCATTCCTAATGCTGGCGCTTCACACAAACTGTCTCTCAATTTCTTAAAAGCTGCTAGTTCTTCCCTACTTAAGTCAATGAGGTCTTTCACATCAACTTCTCGTCAGGCGTACCAAAGGTTTTGCGATCAGGGAAAAGTTACTTATCTGCTGACGACAATATCCAACCATTCCAAGAAACATTCTCACTTCTCTTTGCGTCATTGGAGCTCTCATTCCTTTTATTATCTTGATCCTGTCTGTAGTTATCTTCCTCAGTCCCTTTTCAATTTTGTGACCTAAATATTGTACTTCTTTCTGACAAAATTGCAATTTCGATGGGGATACCTTAAGTCCTCCATCTGCCAAATGATTTAACAATGCTATGGTGTCCATTACACAGGCTTCTCGAGTTTTCGACGCCACAAGCAGGTCGTCGATATATTGAACTAGCACTGAATTCTGCATCATGAGGAATCTGATACAAAACACAGACTATAAAATCTTGGCGAAGATACTGGCGGAGAGACTGGCGCCGGTGGTGCCCACGCTGGTGCACAGCGATCAAAATGGCTTCGTGCCCAAACGCGCCACTTCGCTCAATTTGCGGCGGTTCTTTCGAGTGATGGAGGAGAGCACTCGACAATGGCCCAGAGCGGGTTGCCTGGTCCTGGACCTAGAGAAAGCCTTTGATTGTCTGGAATGGGGATACCTGGTGTCGACGCTGTCGCACTTCGGACTGGGGCTGGGCTTCCTACAGCTAACGGCTCTTCTGTACAAGGGACCTACGGTGCGCGTGCGTACGGGTCCATATGTCTCAGACCCCATTCAGATCGGCCGAGGTACCAGACAGGGGTGTCTGTTGTCGCCTCTCCTGTTTGCGCTTGCAATGGAGACGTTAGCGGCGACACTCCATAGGGAGTTGGCGGATGGCATTCCGCTGGGAGACGCTACCCACCAGGTGTCCCTTTACGCAGATGACCTACTGGTCTATGTCAGGGATGTGTCAGCTATTCCGGCGAGGCTGGGCTGCATCCTACACACCTTTGAGCAGCTCTCAGGCCTCCGAGTCAACGCCGCTAAATCCTGTCTGTTCGCCTTCCGAGACGTCGTCCAGGACCCTGGCTACCAACTTGGCGGAGTGCGGGTCCAATGGCAGCCGGACACCTTTCGCTATCTGGGTGTCCAGATATATCGCCGCCCGGCGGATCTGGTGGAAGGTAACCTGGGACACGCCGTGACAGCGGTCCGAGCCCAGATGGCGTTCTGGAGTACGCTTGCCCTTTCGGTGACCGGCCGCATAGCGCTTGTTAAAATGGTGGTGCTGCCGCGTCTGCTGTACTATTTTGCCAACCTCCCGGTGTATATACCGGTGTCCTTCTTCACGCCCTTCATGCGCTCCCTCCGCGATTTCGTCTGGGGAACGGCGCGCCACAGGGTGGCGCTACCGAAACTGTGCCTTCCCGTGGGCCAGGGTGGACTAGGGATGCCGTGTCTTGAACACTACTATCTGGCAGCGCAGCTACAATGGGTGGCCCGCTGGCTAGCTGATAGATGCCGAGAGGACACGGCGACGGCGGTGAACCCGCCGCTGACGGTAACGGAGCTCCTCAGAATCTTTCACCCGACTACGAGCGCGCTCAAGCCCGAACCACTGCTGCTAGTGGTGGCGTATAAATGCTACCGCCGATGTCTCCGGCTGACACGGACCAGAATCCCATATGCCCCAGCTATTCCTCTGGAGGGTTCCCCTTGCGGGCGAGGCACGCTTGGAGCTGCAGACCTCAGGGATTGGCACGCGGTTGATATCCACACATTGGAGGATCTATACCATGAGGGGGGCCTTCGGTCATTCGCGACTCTTGCGGAAGAGACGGGGCTGGCGCAGGGCCAGTTTCTCCGGCACCGGGCCCTGATAGAGACGCTGGCGGGTCACTGGGGGGACTTGCGGGAAGAGCCGGAGCACCATTTAGTGCTGCAATACCTCCATGTCTTGGGTCGAGGGGGGCATCTAATCAAATGGTTTGCTGCGGCTTTGCGGATGCACGCGGCAACGAGCCTAGGGACACTACGCGAGAGATGGGAGGGGGATCTTGGCAGACCTATGGTAGATAGAGAGTGGGAGAGGGTGTTGCAGGGGCCGAGGAGGATACCTTGAAACATGAGATTTTGTCAAATACAGTTTTTTGTCCTGCACAGGGCCTACCTCACGCCGGCTGCCATTAACAAGTATTTTCATCGCGTGGATGCATGCTGCCCCCGCTGCGCAGTGGTTGACGCCGACCTGCTCCACATGCTGTGGGGCTGCCTTGCGTTACAGTTGTACTGGCAGGCGGTACATGAGGAGCTCCTTCGGTGTACAAGCCGGGAAATTCCACCCGAGTGGCCCACTTATTTATTACATCTCTTTCACCGGCCACCCCCGGCTAAGGTAGCCTCTCGTTTTCTTGATTTGGGGATTATAGTGGCAAAGCGACTTATCACCAAAAGCTGGAAGGCAGACGCTGCGCCACATGTGCGAGCATGGCGTAGCTCTTTACTGGTGTGGGCGAAGGCGGAGGAGGTGGCGCTTCGGCGGGAAGAGACTCTGGGTCTTAGAATGACGCCCGTCACACCCCAATGGGGGGAGATGCTGCGGACTCTACTGCACTGTGAGGAGGTGGCCCCGGGAGGTAGCGGGAATGCGCTGTAGAGGCTGCGTTGGACGACAAGGCGCTGTTAGTCTGATTGAGCTGCCGCGCTGGTGTGTCTGACAGGCCTTACAGTGAAGACAGTGCATGCCTAGGATTGAATCTTAGTGCTTGAGCCGGTCCTGGTGGGGGGGACTGGAGAAGCCGGAACCTGGCGGGCGGGGGATCAGAAGGGAGGGGCCGTCTAGACTAGAACTTGCGAGCTGCTGTTGGTAGTTGTTTTAGTTGCTAGGCTGTTGAGAAAACGGTCACCCAGTTACTGAACGGGGAGTTTAGCACTGTTTGTATACCTGTTTGGGGATGCACCGGGATTAGCACATACCTGATCCAGGAGAGGGTGAGCAGATGCTCTCCACTAGATCTGCGGCCCTGGCATCATGCGTGGTGATAACTTGCTTCAGAGCCTTGCTGGCTGTAAAAGAGAGCACTGTCACTCCCTTTCCTGATAATGTACTGTGGCTAGAATGTATATGCTATGCACAGAAACTCAGCTCATAGTTGTATATCACGATGCTCACTGATTTATTATGATGTAATGTGTGCTTTTGCCTGCAAACTCAATAAACAGATTTATAAATAAATGAGGAATCTGATACAAAATCACAGATGGATTTGGTACAATAGGACAGCACGACACAACAATTTTGGTTATTTCTCTCAAATCCTGCACTATCCTGAACTTTCCATTAGGATTTTTCAGTCCCATAATTGGTGAATTACATGGACTACTCATTATTTCTCTCAAAATTCCTTGTTTAATCATTTTCTCAATTATTGGGATAACTCCTTCAATTATCTCAGGTGTCAATTTATATTGAGGAACATTTGGGTAGCTTATTCCTTCCTTCACTGTTACTTTTACGGGATCCACATTTCTCATCAATCCTACATCTTCTCCTGTGAAATCCCAAACCTCTGCTTTCACTGTCTGTTTCAATTCTTTTGGTAATTCGTCAGGGTTGAATACAGCATAGGCTTCAGTAATCTCAGTTTCCATATTAGCCACAGTCATTTTATACAGTAAATCTTCATCAGGGGTCTCGAATGCTATACCATCAGGGGTACAAAATATGGTGCAATTCATTTTGCACAACAGGTCTCTTCCTAATAGGTTCACAGAACTTGAATCGCACACGACAAAGTGGTGCATTTCGGAAAATATCCCTATATTGACCTTTACTGGTTCTGTGAGATACGTTTTGATCTGTCTGTTGGATACTCCAACCACTTGGATTGTTTCATCCGAGAGAGGAAGATTCTTAACATCAGCTGACCTGACTGTTGATCGAGTAGCACCAGTCTCTACTAGGAAAGTAATATTTTCATTTACCTTTCTGTCCACAAAAGGGCCTGTCTGGTGTACTTCTAGAGTTGCGCCAAGTACGCACTCTTCTTCCTCCCTTCGGCACTGTCAATAACCTTCTTCTGACTCACTCATCGCGTTGTAGCCAATACTGCAAAACAGTGCTAGCGCGCGGCAGCTTAGTTACCTGTTCTTCGTTGTAGACTCCTGTCTCATTACTGTATTTCTGTGAATTTACGCTCTGTGAAATGGGCGGTTTTGGCACCTGATTCTGTTGGGTAACAACCTACTGCTGTCGCTGAGGTTGATCTCTCACCTCTTTCTGCACCTGCGGATTCAATGATGCATTATCACCATTAGTATTCTGGGGAAATTTACATTCGGATTTCCAGTGCCCTATTCTTCCGCAATTATGACATGGCCATTTCTTCTTGGCTTCTTCAATATTGAATTGTCCCTTTCCTTTTCCAGTATTAAATCTAGGTTTTGGTCCTGCATTATTCGCTTGTTCAATCAATTGTGCTTCCTGTCTTTCTGCGACCTTTACTTGTGCCCACATAGATTTTTCTTTTAATTTACGCTGCTTGGCCTCAATTTCATCACTAAAATATTTAGCATGTCTTAGTACTTCATCTATTTTCTTGTTTTGCCAATCCACAGTATGCTGCATAATCATTTCACTAATTTCAGGACGTAGGCCGTATACAAATCTATATACAAAATGACTCAAACCCTTTTCACTCAAATTTTCGTCACCACTAAACTGCTTAAAGGCAAGGATTAATATTTCGTAGTACGCATGCACTGACTCCTTAGCTTCTTGATGAGTTCGGTCAATTTTCACCCAATCAGCCTCTTTGGGAGGTACTTTGTTTTTCAAAAAGGTTATTACTTGTTCATATTTTTTCATCACCTCTGGATCAGCGGCACCTGTCTTTGGATCTCTAGGGTATTCTTTTGTAGGCCAGTCTATTACAGTTTTGCACTCTGTCCATAAATCTGATGGTACTATTATGTCAAATAGGCTATTCAAATCAATCCACAAAACTTTTGATAATTTTACAAATCTGTCCACTTGTCTATACCACTCGACTGGCTTTTCGCGTAGTCGAGGGAAATCATTTGTAAATGAAAAAATATCTTGCCTAGTCCAAGGAACATGTACATATCCTCCTCCTGGAATTTCTCTCATAGGGCATTCTGTCACTATCTTTTCTTTTTCTCTTATGGGGAAAGCTGCAAACGTTTTCTCTGAGGCATCATCTCGTTTTCTAAACCACCTACTTCTCCATTTATCCACATCTCCCCAAATGATTATGTCTTTAATCTGAATTATTCGTCCTGTGGTGTTCAGATTTTCAATATCTTTCTCGGTAAAGTCTACTCGATATGGTTTTTGCAAAGCTTTTACCTTTTCCATGTCTATACCCATTTCATTGCTATTTCCTATAGTTTCTTGTGTAGACTCTTTGCTCTCCAAGTTATACTTTTGCACATAAAGAGTAATTCTTCATCCTGATAGGTTTTTAATTTTTCTGTGGGGATAGTCCCTACCATTAATTCTTCCAAAACCATCCTTAGTTTGGCCACATCTATAGATTGAGATTCTCTGTCTTTTCTCTGTAAGCTCCTTAACTATTCACTTAATTCTTCTGAAGTTGGACCCACTGGTTTTTCCTCATTAACTCGTTCTGAGTCTCTTGGGGTTTCTGATATGGGTTCTGTAGTCATTATCAACCTTTCAACTAAACCTGGAATTGCTGTCAAATTTTTAGGCGTACTCTGTTCTGATGTACTTACTGTTTGTCTCCATGGGTTCTCTTCTGAATTTATCCTTGGCCTCTCTGTCTGTTTATTACTGTTATAAGGGACCGTTAAACAATGTTCATTATCTTTATGTTTATCAAAAATAGCCATTACTGGACCTATGGTTACGGGAACAGTCACGGCTTCTACGTTTTTAGTCAATTCCCTAATCTTTTCGGTTAACTCTAAAGTGGTTTTTGCTAATTCTGTTGAATTTTCACTACTTACCTTACTATCCTGTTATCTCTCTATTTCTCTGAAAGAATTATTTCTCCCTAACTCTTGGGTTACTGTTTCAGTCTTAATGCTTCGCAAAGTCTCTTATTGGGGCACTTGGTGTCAACATGTCAGAATCTGGTTGATACGGGGGTGGATTTTTATAAAACATGTCGTCAAGAACATCATCCTCCAATTCATTCACTCCATACCCTCCTGATTCTATATTATGTCTCTTTTCCGTACATTTTCTACCACTAACTTCTTCAACATGTCTCATAGGAAACAAACCATCAGTCATATTTGCACTTCGCCATCTCCTCATTCTTTCATCATGATTCTTCTGTCTATGTGATCTACCAAACATGTACCTATACCTTCCGCCACTTCTCGGTCTTTCTCTGTCATGCATCTCATCTTCCCATTCAGTCAATGCTTCAAACTGTGTTGGTCTAGGTCTCGGTTCTAGATTCATCATTCTCTCTCTCAAATTTCTCAAAACCGCTAAATTAAATTAACCATGCTCTGGAAATGCTAACACTCCATCATCTTTTGTGTACTTTGCCCAATTTTCCAACCAAATACAAGTATGATATCCGTATTTCGCAACCATAAAGGATGCGGGCGATTTCAGTGGAGGACGCAACTGTCCCTCTCTAGTCTTAATCGGTTTGTCCTTTTTAAATAAACTCTTAATTTTTCCAAACCAGGACTTTTTCTGGTGGATTGTAATACATCATTTTGTCTTTTGTATATCGCTAGATTTTTCCTACGACTATTCTGTTGTTTCAACCAATCGTAGCGCGACTGACACGAACGCAGCAATCCAGAGCGTCTATGTCACTTCTGGAATTCTCCAATCCCAGCGTGACTCACACTTACGCACCAATCAGCAGCGTCTATGTCACCCTGTAATTCTCCACTCCTAGCGTGGCGTACACTAACACACCAATCAGGGGCGTCTACGTTTCTTACTGACTAGCCAATCCCAGCGCGGTCTTTCTGACGTCAGCTTTTGTCGCTACCTCAGCTCCTGCTGACCCCTCCTTTACAAAATTTATCGGTAAACCTTTTTTTACGGTCTCTTGACTTACAAATCTGTTAGTAACGACATAAAAAACGCCACCATTATCTGTTTCGCTAACCAAAGAACAGTCAATGACCTTTTTTACAAGAATTCTGTCTTTCCCGAGAGCAGCGCTTACCTCTGCCCTACTACGAAATCGTTACTTCCGTTGATAAAGTAGCACATCCCTCTTCTTCACCCTTCTAGCAAGCATCAGCTAACCGTTTCTCCAGAATTAAGACACTTAGTTGGAGACGTAATGCGCCTGAGAAATAAAACCAGAGTTTCACAATTAACCTGAATGCCTTTTTCATTCACGCACTTTCATACGGAAAATGTAGTACATTCAAACAGAATTCTGTCTTTCTCGAGAACAGCGAACAGTCTGCCCTTCTACAGAATTATTTCACTCGTTAATAAAGTAGCGCTTCCCTCTACTTTATCCTTCTAGCAAGCTTAGGGAACACCTATTACCTTTCCAGTGATAAGCGTAATCAGAGTGCCTTTTGGACTCCTGGTACTTAAGAACAAAATTTCACAGGTGACCTTTGCTACCATACATTTCTCTCATACAGGAAATGTCCCTAATGGCAACACACAACGATGTTACCGAATCGAACCCAGACAATGCGTCGTGCAACTTCAATTGTCACACGTTTTTCCCCGTGTACCTACAGGTCAACAAAAATTCCGTCTTTCCTGAGAACAGCGCTTATCTCTGCTCTACTACGGAACCGTTACAAACTTCCGACTTCCTACATCCCAGAAGCCGTCAAACAACATAGAACTCGACGCGACTCAACATAAAGTGTTAATACACAAACCAATACTAATCAGTAATCAATAAGCAATTTACAAGCTATAATCACCAAACCAAAACAATAAAAACCATCATACTGCTACCAAAAAAACTGATGGAGCGCAAAAACCCTGGTAACGGGGAAAGCAAACCCGTACCTGTATCCTCCCTGCGTCAGACCCGTCATCACACTAACTCATTCACACATGCAGTCATTGGTGAGGCCCATAACACCAACACTCACACTAACCATTCACCGGTCTGCACGAAGCAGGAGGGATGAGCGGTTCAAGCGCTCGACATGTGAGGGGAACACCTTATAACCTATAGGGAAAGAAAAGTTATTCTACAACAATATACATCACACCCCTTCCACCTACAGATCTCAATCCTAAACATCAAGGCACTCCTCCCACATGGTCAATAGACCATTTAGTTGGATTGGTTGATGGTGATTTTAGAACCAGCTAAAACTCATTCAAGATTTAGATCTTACCTTTCTCAATAAACCACAAACTCATTTCTTGTTAATCAGTATCTGTTTATCTAAAATTTCTTGAAGAGTTAGGTTCGCATTTGGAAAGTTTATATCAAATTTCAAGTAAATCACAGAACAACATATTTACCTAATCTGGCTATTTGGAGTCCTCTAATTCATTGGCTCAAATCTGCAGTCAGTTGTCCGAAACTAACCAAAGTTCAAAGTTCTTTGCTCAGCACGCTACAGTCCCAAAGATCGGGAATGGACCAGAGACGTGCAGGCATCTATCATTGCCCGTAGATCTAAGGAAAATTAGCAGTCATCGAATAATCGGGCAGCATCCGGACCCTCTAGGATTCAGAAAAGCGCAGTCAGTCGCCTAAGTAGCGTCATAAGTAGCGTCGTCGATGAAATCGATGTTGGGAGCGGTCGAGTTGAGTAACCCTCTCTATTCTACCAAGCACGTTTATAATAAAATAGAAACGAATATGATACATTTTATAATTTAGCGCAGTCATGATTGGCTGGTTGAGATCGTCCGATGCTAGAGTTTGGGATCTTAGTACAGTTCAAGGAGTGAGGTCATCAAGTCAGTGAAAAGTCAGTTCATTCTGGTTTTACTGTAAAATCACTTGTTTTCAGTCTTGGCCGCTTTCCAACCGTGTCCTTGCTTGGGTACATGATGATCACAGTTCACGACGGGAAATTTGTAGTTCCAGACAACGGCGGACACAGTGACCGCACTGCCCTGTGTTGTTCCCTTATTATCAATTGGCAATTGCATGTAGGGTGAGCGTGCCCAAAACAAACTCCAGCACTCGCCGTTGAGGAGTGCCAACTGCTTAGCAGCTAACTGAAGGAACGAATTGGTGGAGTGGTGCACTGCTTGTTGTTATGACAATAGTGGTCAATTAATCAATGAGTCTTGATATGTGATAAGTCTTGTTTATTTCCCAAGACATCGATTGTCAGCCAACGCGTTTCGTTCATGTAATGAACTTCTTCAGGGCAAGTATGGGCGGTCTTGTCAGATCGGAGCAGAAATGTGGCCAATGTACAGCACGGGGGCCGCCTTGATAAGGGCCTGTGTGCGCAACGTCTGTATGGCGGGATGCGAAGGAGACTCGTTCGCTCTCGGGAGAAAATGTGGTCTTCTCCCGTGAGCGAACGAGTCTCCTTCGCATCCCGTCATACAGACGTTGCGCACACATGCCCTTATCAAGGCAGCCCCCGCGCTGTACATTGGCCACATTTCTGCTCCGATCTGACAAGAGCGCCCATACTTGCCCTGAAGAAGTTCATTACATGAATGAAACGCGTTGGCTGACAATCGATGTCTTGGGAAATAAACAAGACTTATCACATATCAAGACTCATTGAATAATTGACCACTATTGTCATAACAACAAGCAGTGCACCACTCCACCAACAGTTCACGACGGGGTCTGGAAGACTTTGTCGCTTCTGCACACTTCACTCCGTACCTCATGGGACAGTGGCCACTTCGTCGGGTAGTGTCATCGGCCATTTTGGATTTTGGCCCAAACGCCAACTTACGCGAAACAAACACAAAAGAGTAATTAATGCATAGAAATAATAAATCTAAAGTTAACCCCTTACTAATCCCTGTATGTGCTTGTATTTATCCAGTGTATAGCGACATTTAAAGCAATTATATTCACCCTTTTGGTCCTCCTCCTGGGCAACATTACAAGACATTACAAAAGGAACATATATCATGCAGTATTATATTTACTACATATACTACTGTTAGTATGCGTACAGATTTTAGTCGTAAAGGTTATTTAGCCATGCAATATGCAAATCCCACGTGTAATTCGAATATTAATAATGTAGATTAATAAACATGCAAACTCATTTAATAATATTATAATTAATAGATTATTCAATTAGTATTTTCATGCAGAAAGGGGGAGGTATACAAAATTGTGTACTACCCGCTCCATCAAGGGTGTTCCTTCCCCAAATCCCCAACTTTCCTCAGGTTCTTTGTGCATGTGCAAGGCAACCTTATAAGCAGCAAACTGTTTATCTGCATCATCCCCCAACACACAGTGAGGCACAATATCTTTGTAAGTATTGGATTTGTGAAGCCCGCTCTGGGTACCTCAATATCGCTGCCACCATCCTCATTAGACTCTGATCCTCTCCCGGACCTTAAGTCCATCTTGCCCTGCTCTTCTCCTCCATTCTCTATACTTCAGTGTGTTTCCCTATGGAGGACAAGGCAGTAGCCGTGTCCTAGAGCAGAAGGCAGAAGCTGCCCAGCCTGCCGACCAGAGGAAGCCAGCCATTGCTCTGGGGGAGTTGAGGCTGGTAGCTCAGGTAAAGAAGTCAGCTGCTGCTGTGGAAGCTGAAGAGCAACAGGCAGTAGCAGCCCTTGACTAGAAGGGAAACATTTTGCTTTGGAGGAGCAGAAGGCCAAGCTGGCCCATTAGAGGAGGCAAAATAACGATGGACTGTGATGCGGACCAAGTAATTAACAGTGACTGAGATTGAGTCAAACTTTCAATCCATCACTTTTATGTATACTTAAGTGTTTCTTCCTATGTGTGATAGGTATGCTCAGAAGTGGGTTTTGTCCACACTTTACCACTGGAATCAAGCAATAACTGGCTGATGATCCATAACAAGGGCATAACCGGTCCTGGGTTGCCTTTGTTCAGATTCATTGAGGACCTGGCCTGGCCTGGCAGTTCAAGCTGGACTGGTACCACTGGAACAGAGTCAAGACTGATATGCATAACAACTAACCTGACCTTCTCCGTCCCTTACGAGAGGCCTGGGATGGGGACTTGGGTCTTATAGAGGACGAGGACTGGGGGAAGGCCCTGCAATGCCCCAGGCAGATAGCTATAAGAGCCTGCCTCCACCTGGTACAACTCCATATACTGCGACAGATTTTACTACTCCTGCTCTCGGTTGCACCGGATGGGCCGATGTACTTCAGCCCAATTTACCCGTAGATGTGGTGAAAGAGGCACTTTCTAGCACACGATTTGGGAATGCTCACAGATCCAACCCTACTTGAGGGAGATCACAGATATTGGGACAACAATATACCCGATGCTGATTACAGTTTTGTGGTTTTAACTCATTCCTCCCTTGACAGGGACCGTTGTTTCTAGTAATATAATGCAGTGAAAAAACATACAAAACAGGAATGCTTTCTGTATAAAATATATGTATGAGATAATACGTTTGATGATGTAGCGTACTTTTCAGTTGTAAAATCATGGCTTGCGCAGTTCAGCGCAAGCACTCTGTAGGTAGCAGAAAGGTACATTAAATAGCCAATAGAGTGTGGTGAAAGATAACTACTCCCCTGGGCACGAGCCAAAGCCCATTCTATGTATATTATAAAGAATTAGTAACAAAAGGTCTAATGGTAGATGCGATATGAAGCAAAACCTAAAAAGGGAGTGTTGAAGAGGATTATCAAATGTGTAATTTGGACTGGAATGATGTAAACAAGTAGAGAAGTCCTTGTTTGTTGACGCAGCAGCAATAAACACGATCAATGATTTACATGCTGCGAAGTCCAAAGATTATTTGTGTGCTCTAGACCCTGTCAACAGCCTTATTTCCAGAATAATACACTGCAGAACAGCTTTCTTCGTTTGCATTGCTTCTCTTTTTAGAGTTTATTGTTACTTTTCTTTCTGCTCATAGGGTCTGCCAATCCAAGAGCCCACCAGCGAGTCTCCAGAGGAAAATCACGTTTTGAGGCCGGTCAGTGTCTTTTTTTTGGTGTATTTTGCTGTAATTTGTGCCGGTAATACATCAGCATTGATATTGTTCAAACAAGGAGTTATGCAGTATTTAAAACTGATTGCATAGTATAGTTCTTCTATTATGCCATGTGCTTGGCTCTATCGCCTGGATATATCGTGCCCTTTTTATTTTTGGCAAATTGGCAGGTGCATGGAGCACTGCACCATGCACTCACTGCGCAGTAAATGCCATAATGCCTATTTACATAAAAGTGTATTGTCACAAAACCACAAATTACTGAATACCGCGTGATTAGGGCATTGCAATTGTCTCTTTTTTGTATAATTCTTATTAATTTAATGCCCCCGTTGTAATGAAAGATACATGTGTTTTGAACGTGTGATTATATCGAAAAGCTCCAGGGTCAGTGTAAACAGATTCATAATTTATCTTGTATTCTTTGAACATGTTTTTGTTAATCCTCGTGCAAACAATGGGCACGTTCTAAAAGGCATTTATATGTGGTAACTTTTTTTGCTGAACGATCCTTTGTCTTCTCTCAGATCATACATTTCACGGGGCTGACTGACTTCATGTCCATTTTCTTTTTACTGTGTATGTAAACTCTTTAGAGGGTACTTTGAAAAATGGGGCTCAATACTTCCCAGAGACAGGTAGAAAATGTAATCCCTTACCTTTGTGGATGGATGATGCTGTAACATAATCTAGAACTGCCATTGGCCTCCCAGAGTTAATTACTGTTTATGTTAATTGTATGAAGAATCTGTATTTAAGAACTAACCTGTATGAATCATGTTGGGTGTAAAAAACGTCATTCCAAAAACGCAATATTAGAGATGTAAAGAACAGTTGTAAAAGCATTTCCGTATTTTTGTATTATTTTGGATATTAAGTTAAATATATGTGAGCTTCTCAATGAGAAAAGACTGTCTTCTGCTGCTGCATGGTGTGGTCTTTAGCTTTGCTTCAAGGTTGAGTCAAAGACCCACCCCAGACGTTAACAGTTTACGAGGCTAAAGGTATTTCATCAATAAGCTATGGAGCGGGGATTTGGGGCTACGTAAATACAAATGATATCCAGATGGAAGAAAATACACTTTGAGATTTTTTAGACTCCTTTTAGGTCTGCCCCAGTAAACTGCTCCACTTTCAAAGTGTAAAGACCTGGAGGTTATCGAAAACCACATAAAAACAGCCCCTACATAACTATGGTTGTCCCTTTTCTTTAATCTATGTGTGAAATTAAGTAGGGAAATGGTAATTGATTATTGTTGTGGTCACCTAGATTTTTTTACTAATCAGGAAAATGTCATAAAATTTGATTAGAATGTGTAGAAAGCTAGTTCCTTGACTGCTTGAGTGCTGTGAAGGTATACAATTGAATTAATGAATATTTCAGTCAGAGCACATCTCCCTTTAAAAACTGTGAATGGGTTGGAGCCATACATATCTTGGGTGCATAGTTTTTGCAAGCACATTTTTTGACTAGATGTAGATTTGGCATTGCTCGTTATTTACTGTCACTTACCTACTTTTAACCTATCAAGAACCTAGACGGAATTTGCCTCTTTGACAATTCATCTGTCCGAATAGCCATGCTATTTATTTTCTTTTGTGCATTTTATTCACTACAATACAATACAAAAATGATATTGTTACAGTTTTAAAAGTGAGTGACACCAAGGCGTAACACCCAGCTTTTTATATCTTATTTTTGACTTGTCATGCTATGGCAACATTTTTTAGTAGAGGCTTTGGGCATTAGGATGTTGTATGATTGTTCAGGATCATAGCCCTCACATAAGTAGGTTTTGATGATGTTTTAGAATTACGTGAATTGACTGGATTATACATCAGTGACTCTGATGAATTGCTGTTACAGAAATGTAATTTTATTGTTGTGTTTACTTTATAATATGAACCCTCAAACAACAAAATGTAAACTAAATAAACTACTATACAAACTTATTCTTATAATGGATACTTTTTCCTGCCGATTCATTAACTTAGAAAGATTCCAATAGTAATCATAATGGGGTAGGGTCTGAGGACAGGTATCAGTCAACAATTTAAACTAGGAACTGTAGCGTCCCACACAGCTAAAGTATGCTTTGTTTAATTCTTCCTGGTTTGGTAAATATGTGACCCACATGGCTTCTTGCAAAAAGTCCAGAATTTACATTACTCATAGAAGGGCTGTGGTGACAGTTCTGCTTCTAAAAAGAGGCCTAGTTCCAGCAGGCAGAACTGCCTGAATGGTGTGTTTTGCAACCGCTAACATTTTAATTGCACCAGAAAAATAACAGTTAAGTATCTGTCCTATAGTCCTCTGACAGACTGATGTGGAAGCCCAAGGTCCTCCATGTGCCCAGTCTCTGCATACTCACCTTCATCTTTGTATGATGAGGCAGAGGGAAAAACAATCAATTAAATCTTCTATGACTAACTTGATTTGGACACCACTTTGGGCAGAAATGAGGACTTTGGAATGAGAACCATTTTGAGGTTGCAAAAAAGTGGAGGTAGAGTCTTCAAATCCCACACTCTCACTCATCTGTGATTGCAATTAATTTTCATAGGAACGCATTGTCGAACCTACTGCCCGAACCGCTGGGCGGAAATACACCAAAATTGCCAGAAAGGTAGATGTTGTTATGACGATGGTGCTTTTTTTAATTTGGTTTTGTGATGAATCGCTAATGCGCGCGCCATCAGGAATGCTCTGATTGGCTGGACGCAACCTGAACAGAATGATGCGGCTGCCATTTTATCGTTTTTTTTGTGTGGAAAACTAATATAAGGGGTCCGGGTGGCGATACTCAAAACCCACGTTATGAGAAATGGGTGTGATCGTGACCCAAGTTATATGTCCAAAATTGATTTTTTTGGTTCTCCCATGATATCCACGACGATGCCATGACTTCCAGCGTGGCCCCCTGTTTACAGCCGTGGGGTCGTCTCGATTATCGCAACATCCTCACGAATATTGGGGGAACTATAAAAAATATATCACTGATTCATCAATAAGGATTATTGAGATATTGAGATTGTGATCACATGTTTTTATAGAGTTATTTAGATAGTGGGTTATCTAGTGTGATGGTTTGAATGAATTACATATTTATAATTTTTGATTGTGGTGGGTTCTATTGAATTTCTGCTTTTGCTTTCCACTTTTGCAACGTAACCACGGGGATCGCGATGACCTATGTTATTGCGATCTCCGTCCTTACTGCGAAAACGAAAATAGGTTTTAGAGATGGTTGTTCTAGAAATACACTAGAAAAACATGAGTTTGAAGTGTACAGTAATAAACCCCTAGTGTGTAAAATACTGTAATATGTGTGCAAAAATGTGGTTTTTACTTTATGAAAAAGGCGCGATTGTCGCTGTTAACGACGATGTCGCGACATCCTGAATAATCGCAAAAAGTGAAAATAGGTCTTAAAGATGGATTTTAAAGAAACTTAGTACCAAACATTGAATTAAAACGTGTTTAAAGACGCATGTATATAGTAATATGGGTAGCGCAATGTTTTCAATGGATTTTTTTTGTTAATATTTTTGGATTTGCTGATGGCCGTTAAATGTCTGCTTTTGTTTTCCGTTCTTGTGACATCTTCGCGACCATCGCGTCATCAAACACTCACACCCAGTCAACAGATCTGGGTTTGATATTACCATTCTTTAGCCCACTCTGCCACCCCAGTTCAGACATGGCCATATGCAAATCAGTCTGACCCTGTGCCTCATGGGAACAGTCCAGCCCGAACTGCCAAGCCATGCTTTCCCTGGACCGGAAACAAGCTTCCTAGGACCGGTTTCTGGCATTTCAGCAGTCTTCAGCCAGGCTTGCTTGAATCCAGTGGCAGGGTATGCTCAGACGTGAGTCCCTTGCTCACTTGGTGATGGATCAAACCCAGATCTGTTCACTGGGTGTGAGTGTTTGATTGGTTCTGATGCTCCGTCCATCACCACCCCCTTTTGTACCGCTTTGTTTGCCATAAGTTGGCAGGGTATGCTCAGACGCGAGTCCCTTGCTCACTTTGCCACTGGATTCAAGCAAGCCTGGCTGAAGACGGCTGAAATGCCAGAAACCGGTCCTAGGAGGCTTGTTTCCGGTCCAGGGAAAGCATGGCTTGGCAGTTCGGGCTGGACTGTTCCCATGAGGCACAGGGTCAGACTGATTTGCATATGGCCATGTCTGAACTGGGGTGGCAGAGTGGGCTAAAGAACGGTGATGGATCAAACCCAGATCTGTTGACTGGGTGTGAGTGTTTGATTGGTTCTGATGCTCTGTCCATCACCACCCCCTTTTGTACCGCTTTGTTTGCCATAAGTTGGCAGGGTATGCTCAGACGTGAGTCCCTTGCTCACTTTGCCACTGGATTCAAGCAAGCCTGGCTGAAGACGGCTGAAATGCCAGAAACCGGTCCTAGGAAGATTGTTTCCGGTACAGGGAAAGCATGGCTTGGCAGTTGGGGCTGGACTGTTCCCATGAGGCACAGGGTCAGACTGATTTGCATATGGCCATGTCTGAGCTGGGGTGGGAGAGTGGGCTAAAGATCCGGTGATGGATCAAACCCAGATCTGTTGACTGGGTGTGAGTGTTTGATTATTTCTGATGCTCCGTCCATCACCACCCCCTTTTGTATCTTATTTGAAAGCAGAATGTTCTTTCTAGAATGTGCTGTGAACTTTTTGCCTACTTGTTTCACTCGGTTGCTAGCTACACTGAGCTAAGACTGTATTGGGGGGAAGGGTGTTAAAGAGACAGAACATTTTTTTGAAAAGTTGGGGAGTGATGACACTATGTAAGTAATGACATGTTTTAATTTCCAACTTACGACTATGTAATAAACGGTTGTGTAGTATTTACATTTCAGGAAAATATAGCTAGATTTGGTTTGAACTCCCGTTGTTTTCAGCAAATATTCTGCGATGATCGCAAAGACATCACGAAAACACGGTGACAGGAACCTCATTTCGAAAGAGAGGGAAAGGGTTAACAGATGCTAACCATTCACAAGTGGAGATGCAGTAGTCTAGAATGAAAGACATGATTTCATTTGCTGCCTTTCTCATGATGATAGAGTGGAAAGTTGAAGAGGTTACCATTTTAGACTTGCTTTGTATGAGAGTGGTGTACCATTCTTGTGCTTAGTTTTTACAAATCATAAGTGTCCAAACTATGCAGAAAGAGCTAAAAAAAAAAATATAGTCTACAAACTGAATTCATTGGTATGTATATAACTTTGTGTTTTAAATATGTACATTAGAAATGAAGATGTATATGGGAGTTTGATTAAAAGGAGTATCACAGTGATGAGAAAAAATGTATGAGTTGAACTGTATCTATTAGAGGGTATGTGTTTAAGAGGTTAGTGTGAATGTTTTGGGAAGTAAGAGAAAAATGAATTAGTGACTGTTTATTACATTGTGTATTTTATTGAAAAATAACAGTATAGTTTTGTGGAAAGTTGCAGTGAGGAACTAAGAATGTTTTAAATGTGTAAACATCATGGTCACAATAGATACATCTGTCATTTGCATTCTGGGAGTTGTAGTACTTTTAGTAACATTAAACAGGAACAGTGTAGTGAGAAATAAAATATGAGAACATGTTGTCTGCATGTATATGAATTAGAAAGAAGTAATACTTGTAAAGAATATATTGGGAATTGATTGGCAATGTGTTTTTTTTTTCCCAAAGATATTTTTATTAAAGTTTTTACAACATACACTCTGAGATAGTACCAGTACATCATCCCACGCAGGGGAGCAGAATAATTCAGCAAAAGTATCAAAGCTGAAAAGGGTGCATTGCCCAATATAAGTCAAGCTCCTTCCTTATTGAGTGGCCCATGTAGTGGATACATTTTCTAAATGTAATGGAGCTGGAAGCGAGTCCTTTCTGGTCCAAGAGAAGAGCAAGTATTTTACAGAGGTTCCATCTTCCTTCTGCTACGGTAACTTCCCCATGTCTTCCAAGTGGAATGTGTTATATGGAATGAACATAAATCATATAAAAACTTATCTCAGATGCAAGATAACATAAATAAAAGACAAAATACCACCCCCCCCTTATACCCCCCCTACCCTTCCCGTGGTGGCGGCAACAATCATACAATGAAGGAGTCGTATGACACTAGAACTCTAATCAAAATTGAAAGAGATGAAGGGTTCTTGTGGTGGAAGGACAAACCGCCGAAGGGAGGCCTCGTGAAAGGAAGGAGACTAGGGGGCCCCATTTAAATTCAGAGTTCTTATAGTTATCTCTGAAAATGTCAGACATACGCTCTAGGCTAAGCAATTTCCATAGGCGCGATTGCCAAAGGGAGATAGTTGGAGCTTCCTTCCTCTTCCATGCGGCTGCCAAAGTGGTCTTAGCTGCTCCAATACAAAGCCACATGATCATCTTATCAGCTCGGGTCTGGTGTTCTAGGGAAGAGTCACAAAGCCCCAAAAGGACACTGCCATGGTAGTGGGGATGGGATATCCCAGCATATATTTTATGTGTGCCAGAATTTCTTCCCAGAAGGGTCGGATAGTCGGGCAATCCCACCATATGTGTTGAAAGTCCCCAAGTAGTCTGCATCCCCTCCAACATCTATCGGAGGTAGTGGGAAGATCTGCCTTAGCTTGGAGGGATGCAGGTACCAGTCCATCATGGTCTTCAGGTGCGCTTCCCTGAGGTCCGTGGAGTGATTGAAACGTGTAATATCAGACTATAAGTGCGTCCATTCCTCATCAGAAATAGGGCGGTGTATCAAGTCTTCCCACATGGACATATATCGTGGGCGCGGGGATAGAGCAGTTTTAAGCAGGAAGCTGTATATAAACAAAATCACCCTCTTCATAGAAGTAGTCTTGGTGAGGAAGGCCTCACATTTTGTGAGAGGTCGGGTGAGAGCCTCTCGTACCTGGAGAGTAAGGGCCCAGTGCATCAATTGGGTATAGTGGTATCTTTCTGTGTGTTCTATTTCATAGTCCCGCTTGCAATTATCAAAAGTTAGAGGGTCAAAGTTATGGAACAGGTGTGCCAGAGCTAGGCAACCTCTCTTCCTCTAGGCGTCAAAGGGTCCCTCATGTAGGGCCGGGGGGAATGCTGGGTTGAAGTGGAGCGGTGTAAATGGGGAGGGGAACGAAGCCCACCTATCATCACCCGAGACTGAGTCCCACACTTTTAGGGTGGTGCATGTGGGGGTGCTAATGTATGTATTTTTCGGTCTGTCCTTTCTAGGGCGCCAAATCGTCCACCCCGTCACGCTGCGGTCCATATGTAACCAATGTTTCTTGGATTCCTGTTTTGACCATTCTACCAAGACTCTCAGCTGCGCTGATTTGTAATATAATTGAATATCTGGGAGTCCAACTCCACCTTCTTTGCGAGAGCGATGCAGTAGAGAGTAGGAAAAGCGGGCAGGCCCCCCCCTGCCAAATAAAGCGTAGGATCATGGCCTTCACTTTTCAGAAGAAGTCAGACTCCAACTCAATCGGTAAGGCCTGAAATAGATAGAGGAGCTTAGGCAGAAGGGTCATTTTCAGAGCATGAATTTGACCTAACCATGACAGGAAAAGGGGTTTCCATTTCGTGGGTTCTGTTTTGATGCGCGCAAGGATGGGGGGGAAATTGGCAGCATAGAGTCCCTCAATTCTTGGCGTTAGTTGAACCCTCAAGTATTGGATGGGAGAGGTAGGCCACGGTAAGGGAGTAAGGGACTGGAGTCTGAGGACTTCTGCTGGCGGAAGGGTGAGGTTGAGTATATACGATTTGTCTAAATTTATTTTAAACCCTGACACTACTTCAAAATGTTCAAGTTCCGATTGCGAGTGAGGTAGGGACGTAGCGGGCTCAGCCATGGACAGAAGGACATCGTCCGTGAATAGGGACATTTTATGGGACTCCCCTGTGAATGGCAACCCCAGAATTCCGGGGTTAGTCCTGATCGCTAATGCTAACGATTCTATGCTGAGAGCAAAAAGTAAGGGTGAAAGGGGACACCCCTGTCGGGTGCCTCTAGAGTGGGAAAAGGAGGATGATTGCACCCCGTTAACCACCACCCTGGAGCGAGGGTGGAGGTAATTAGCTCTAATCATATTGAGAAATTTAGGTGAAAATCCGAATGCTGTAAGTGTGTGGAATAGGAATAGCCAATCAACCCTGTTGAAGGCTTTCTCAGCGTCTACCCCTACTAGGACTGCAGGGAGTTGGCGTCTGTTGGCCTTTTCTATCAGGTGTATAATTTGACGGGTGTTATCGTGTGTTTGATCAAACGTCCTTTGATAAATTCCGACTGGTCTGGGTGTATGAGGTCGGGCATGAGGTCATTCAAGCGTTTGGCTATAATCGAGGAATATAGTCTTGCGTCCAGATTTAATAGGGCAATCGGCTTATAAGATGTGCAGCGCTGGGGGTCTTTCCCCGGTTTGGGTATCACCGAGATTACGGCCTCGGACATGGTGCCGGAGGTCATGCCTTCCACTGCCATTGTGTTAAAAAAACGTGCAAGGTGGGAGCTAATGTCGGGGGCAAATGTCTTATAAAAAAGTGTGGTATAGCCATCCGGCCCGGGACCCTTGTGGGGCTTCAGGGCTTTAATGGCCACAGTAACATTGTCTATTGTAATAGGAGCGGTAAGCAGGTCATTCCATTCATCAGACACCTGGGGAAGGGGCAATGACTGGAGGTAGTTCCGTTGGTCTTTCGAGTCTAAGGTTTCCCCAGCATATAGGATTCCGTAGAAAGAGACAAAGAGCTCAGCTTTATCCTCGTCTTTATGTGTAAGTTCCCCCGTTGGACCCCATATTCCACCTATATATTCTCTCTCTCGTTTATCTTTTAATTGTCTGGCAAGATGTTTACCAATTTTATTGCCCTGGGTTTATGATAGGTGCCGTAATTTGAGAAGTGTGAATTCCGCCCTATTATTATATATAGCCCTGAGTTTGCCTCGAAGAGCCGTGAGATTGCATAGAGTTTGCCTCGTGGGGTTTAATTTATGGGAGCGTTCAATAGAAGTCAGCTCATTTTCCAGTAGCTCTCTCTCGCTAGTGCGCTGCCTATTCAGTGCCGCATTGAGGGCAATGCATTTTTCCCTAACCACAGCTTTAAATGTATTCCAGGTGGTATACACCGAGGTGTCCTCTGGCCTATTAGCAGCGAAGAATGCAGTAATAGTTTCTCTCAATTTGGTACAGGAATCCTTATCTCGGAGAAGCGATGGTGGAAAGTACCACCTGGGGGTAGCCGGGGCGTTCTCATACCAAGTGAGACTAATAGAGAGTAGGCTATGGTCAGACACTGCGAGGGGGAAGATCTTGGCGTCCTGTAAGGCACCTTGCAGGGACTGACTTATAAAGATATAATCGAGCCAAGAGTATGTACAGTGCACATGTGAGTAAAACGTGTAATCTCGGGTCTGCGGGAAAAGAGTGTGCCAGGCGTCTAGGAGGCCCAAGTCATGTACGCACTGTTGTGTTTCCCCCGAAAAAGAGCCCATGTCCGAACGCTGTGTGTGCGTACTGTCCAAATCTTTCTGCCATATCAAATTGAAATCACCCATAAGGATTAGTGGAACCTCTACAAAATCTGTTAATTTCTTCAAAAACGTGTGTAGAAAGACCGTCTGACCAGTATTGGGGGCGTATACTGTCGTAAAAGTGCAGATTTTCCCTCTCGGGCACCTTTTAATCATAACCCAGCGACCATCCTTATCACTCTGAATTCCCAGTGGTTGAAATTGTACGGAAGAGCGAAACATGATAGTCACCCCCCTGTGTTTCGTGTGGGCTGAAGACCTATAAATTAGTGGAAAATGTTTGTGTTTGAGGCGCGTGTCCTCGGCTCTAGCTAAGTGCGTCTCCTGTAAAGCTACTATGTCGAGGTGATTGTCAATAATGCATTTCCATATTTTGTGGCGTTTTTGGGGGGAGTTAAGACCTTTAACATTCCAAGTTCCAATAGTAATCGACATTATGTCACAGGTAAAAAACTACAGCTCTCCCAAAGCCCCAAGAGCCCCCTTATGTCACCGATCCGTCCCCCTGGAGACATGTAATACCAGATCACGCCGACTGTGCCGTCCCAGAAATCAGATAACCCCTCACAAGCAATTGTTAAAAAACCGCCAACACCACCCTCCCGGACCCACCCAATAATCCCTAAAAAAAAGAGAACAAACATGAACAAGTAAACAGTACAAACACTACCGTTTGTCCCCCTGTGAGGTTGAAAAGACCCTTCAGGGACCAGGGGGGACAGCAGGTCCAAGGACCCCGCCCACGCCCATTCCGGTGGAAAATTCAACCGGGAGCATATTTGTGGGGCTAAGGGAATAAATAAGAAAAGGCAAGCCTTAGTAAAAAAAAAACATGCCTAGATAAACGCATCGGTAAGTTTTCTACATTGGCGCATAAAGCATGACGCAACATTTTGTGTAACAGCCTGTACTTATAATCAATATTATCCTCTCCTTTCAGACATACTTTACTATAGAAAAAAGGAAGCAACATTGGCCTTACGTATAAAGTCCACAATGTCTATGAACTCTCCCCATCCTGAACCAGTGTCTGAAGCTTCAGAAACAGGAGCAGCAGTGGGGCTCAAAAGCAGAACATTCCTGGTTCTCCTGGTATGAGCCGGCCCCTGTTGCGTATCATCAGATGCTTCTAAAGCCGTTCGTCGCCCTGGCAGTGATACAGGGGACTGATTGATTCAGCCCATGGTGCAGACTGGGAGCGATCACCGGCGCCCCCTGCGCGTCCCAACAGACCATGCTGAAGTCGACGTAGAACCTCGGGGAGATTTTCAATTTTTACCTTGGGAGGGGGCATCCTCTTCAGAGGGGAGGCCCAGAAGATCTAATCCTTCCTGTAACTCGGTGATATGGCACCGTTCGGTCTGAAATTCAAAGGAGAGCCCAAATGGGTAGGTCCATCTGTACCTGATCTTGTCGTCTCGCAATTTAGTGGTAACTGGCCTGAGTAGTTGTCTCCGTGCAAGAATAGACCTGGCTACATCCTAATAGATGGTGCAGGAGTGACCTTGAAATGAGACGGAGTCTTTCGTCCTGGCTGCCTGGAGAACTGCTTCCTTAACTTTATAGGAGTGGAATTTTGCCAGGATGTCACGAGGTAATTTCCTCTCGCCATGCTGTAGAGTCCCCACTCGATGAACTCTGTCCAATTTTATTTTAAGGGTCTGTGGGGTCAGGATCTCCGAGAAGAGACCTACCATGAAGGCCTCCAGGTCAGGCCCTTCCGTGCTCCCCTCCAGAGCCCTGATTCGTATGTTCTCCCTCTGTGCTCTGTTCTCGAGGTCCTCCGTCTTAAGTTGTGCTTGGTGAAGCTGGTCCTTGAGTAATCGGACATCTTCCCGGAGCTCAGTAGAGAGTTGCTCTTGTCCCTGGTGTTGTGTCTCGAGGTCAAGGACTCTAGCGCCCACAGAATCAAGATCTTGTTGCAGGGAGGGCAAGCGTTCCATCAAGTCTGATCGCAGTTGGTCCATGGAAGATTTGATGTCTTGACTGATGTCACTACGTAGTTCAGATTTTAAGTCTTTGAACATGGTTAGGAGATCCGCCTTCGTGAGAGCCATTGCTGCTGAGCTTGCGTCTCCTCTTAGTGTTGATCGTTTTTCTGAGGTAGGAAGGAAGTCCGAGAGCTTATTCGGTGCCTTGCTCGTTGTCTTCTTAGGCGGCATATGGCTGAAACCCTCAGAGTTGTGCAGGCGTATTAAGAATAGAGTTTGCAGAGTTCCGACTGCGGAGCGTCACGAGGTGGTGTCTGAAGCGCTGACCTCTGTGCTGTAAAAACTCGCACTTTGACATTAACGGAGGTTTTCTCCTCATGGGTTCAGCCACTCAGTCATCTAGCGCATAGGAGAGGACACTGTCGCCACACGAGGGCACAACATTCAGGTGTGCACTAGTGCTCCTATTATTGAAAAGGGCCTTGAGGTATTGTTCCCTCATTTTAAAGGAGCCAATTATAAGGAGGCTTCAGTGGGGGCAGCGAGGCGCCAAACCAAGATGTCCAAGGTCGCCAATGCGGGGTTCATTAGCCTTGGTGAGTTTGCGCTAATAAATCTCACAGTTGGGGTCAGAAGCATAAGCAGGGCAACATCAAGGCAGCAGCGAGTGGCAGCGTCTCAAACCTTCAGGCCGTTTACAGTGTCACAGGGTTTGTAGGTATGGAAGTGCTAAATGCTGTGTCTGACGGGCCCTCCGACGCAGGGACAGCGGGTGGCTCCGGAGCTCAGGTCGGGAATGTCGAAGATCGCCGCCATTTGGAGAAGCGCGGCCGCCATGATGAGGTCAGACATAAGCGAAGGAGGAAGGGTCCAGCCAAATTAGGAAGCTAAGCTTGCCTCCGCTATTGCCCCCAAGCCAAGCGCTACCTTAAACGTGGTTCCACTCCGCACATGGGGGGCTCTGCATCCGCGTTGTCACTGGTGAGTCGGGAAAGGCTCCCGTCGCCGCAGGATTCACGCTGCCATTTTGATCTGCAGCGCCTTCCCCCTCCGCGGCAGCGAAGCCAAACGGGACACTTCTCACGGCAGCCAAAGTGTATAAATGACCTCCGCAAGTGCCTCACATCTTCGCACGCAGGTAGGCTCTGTTTGAGCACTTCTAGATGTCCGCAGCTGCTCCTTTCAGCACCAAGACCACGCGTGGACCGGGAGCCGAGACGGGCTACGTCCGATCAGCCATCTTGCCTGGCCACGCCCCCGCAATGTGGTTTTTAACTTATATGACCACTTTGCATATGCTTAGATGGTAAGACCTAGTTTTTGGGCTTGCACATAACTATATATACGGTGGGACTTTAAGTTTGCTTAAAGATGCAGAGAAGTATATATTTTGAGAAAGATGGCTTGAAGGTGTACATCTATTGAGACATCGCATATATGTTTAAATGGTGATCTATGATTAGGAAGGCTGATGGAAATGTCATGTATATGGTGAAAGTTGTGTTTTTCTTTAAACATGTTTTGTTTAAAATTGAGAAAGTTTAATTGTGCAGAATGTCTCGAGAGTTCTTGTGCTGGCTTCATTTCGAGTGTAACTTTTGTTTGAGATATGCTGAATATATGTTTGGAAGCAGAAGTAGTATTTGAGAAACGATGTAGGTATGCCATTAACAAAAGGTTTTGTGCTTTGAAAAAGTTGTAAATGTCTAGAGGGTTATGTATGCAATTATATAATCAAGTTTGATACCCAGATTTCACTCACACACAGCTCAGAAGGAAAGCATGTATAGGTAAAACAGGTAGTTTGATACTGACAGACTGAGATACCCAATGATTCAGAGATACAGTGACAATGTAAATGTAAATGTAAATGTTGTAGACTTGTAAAGCGCACAGTTGCTGTGATGTATCTAACAAGAATAAAGGTACTTTCTCAGTCACTCAGGCAGTATTCAGGCAGTCATGGAATCACCCAGCCACTACTGTGGCAGTCATCAAATCAGTGATTCACTATCCATGGAGTTATTCGATTATCCAGAAACTTGCATGTACTCTTGCAATCAGAAATTATGTAGTTATTGAAGTATGTGTGTACGACGTATACATTCATCTAATCGTCTTGGTGCTATCTATTGACTTATGCAATTAATAAGGCTGTAACTATGCAATCATTATAACATTTGTGCAGAACCTATGCAGCCTTCCAAACACCCACTTACAACCCATGCAGTCATTGAAATACGGAGGCATACGCGTGCACTCGGGGTCTATTCATGTAATTATGTAGCAAGTGCCATTGTAGTAAACTTATCACCCATCCAGTACCTATGCAGTCATTTAATTACTGAGCCAATAGTCTTGCACTAATACAATCGCCCCAGCAGTATACTTACTTTCATCCAATCTCTCAAGCTTTAACAATGGAAATATGCAGTCACTCAGACACTAGTCATGCACTCATCTAATTAGGTAGGCACTACTGATGTACGTATTCAGTTCTGCTAGTACTACCCATGTAGTTATATAAGCATCCAGGCACTACCTGTTCACTCAACCAAAAAGACATGGGCTACATCCAATCGCTAAAATACTATTCATCCACTCATCCAATAGGCTATGTGCTATGCATGGGCTTAAAGAATGATGTAGGCAGTATCCATGCACTGCATAAATCACCTATATACTATGTATGCACTCTTGCAATCATCCAGGCACTAGAGGTGCACTCATTTAATCATCCTACTAGCATCTATTAGTATTGAATTAGTGAAGCATTAGTCACGCACTTGTCAAGTCATTCAGGCTCTGCTAAATGCACTCATCCAAACACAAAGATGCTAGTGGTATACTCATGCAAACACGCAGGCAGTAAGTATGCAGATATGGAATGACCCATGGAGTTATGACATAGCCAGGGAATCATCTAGGCAATACTTGTATCCTCAGATAATCACCTAGGCACTACCTATGCACTCATTCAATCATCCTGGGAGCATTGATGTATTTAACCACAAATCCATGTATTTACAGGTTTTATTGAGGAATGTGGGTGATATGTTTACTACAGTGGTACTCTCTATGTCATTACGTGAGGGCGTGAGTAGAGCAGGAGTGTTTCAATAGTGCACGCGTATGCCTCAGTATTTCAATGTGTGCAGGGGTTGTAAGTGGGTGTTTACATAGCTGCGTTGGTTCTACACAAATGTTATAATGATTACATAGTTACAGCCTTGTAAACATGGTGTTAAATTTAAAAAAGTGTAGAAGGAGAGATGCAGTAAAACAGAAAGAACAAGTTGTGAGAGTGGTTGATAAGGCCTTAGCTTTGAAGAGGAAGCTTTTCATTTTGATTCTAAATAGAATAAAGACTATTGACAAAATAGTGTTTTGCATGAGTGGACAAAACCAGAAGTAAAGCTTAGTGAATAGAAGCAACTGTTGTACAGCTTTTAGCGGACAGTGGATAAATATGTTGTGTACAGAGGCTTTCTTTAATGAAGAAAGCTATCTCCATGATAAAAAATTAGTTCATGCTATCGATTAAAGAGGACCATGTTTTCAAATGAAGAATGGCAGTCCTATATCAAAAGAGGTGATGGTATCTATAAATGTTGAGGGTATTGCAGAAGAGGTACGAGGAAGGTGTTGTTAGGGTATTGTATACAAATTGAATTGTAGTAGTATTTCTAGTAATAGACAGGAATCCATTGATATATTAAGAAAATTTCTATGCATCTTTCCAAGGCAAAGTTTAAAACACAAAATACAGTTATACGTCTCAACAATGTGAATTTTAGGTAGGAGACTGTATTATGTGAAAACTCCTGCTTTATGTTTAGGAGAAATAAGTAGAGTACTTTTGCATAGTAGTGTGGCAGATGTAGAAAACGTTTCTGGTGATGTGCAGTTTTGTTTCTTTGGTCCTGAGCAGGATTCTAGGGAAAATGAAGAGATGTCACGTGGAGGCATTGCAGAAAAAGATACCTATATTACAGTTCATTGTTTTAAATAAGAGATTACAAAATGTAATAGAGTGTTCTGTAAAAAGCAGAGTGTTTGTATATGTTGTTGATGCAAAGTCAAAGTCAAAGTCAAAAATTTGCTTTATTCGGTTAAAATTTTAAAACCATCAAAGCACAGAACAGTAATTCATAGTACAGGTAAATGCAATTACAAAAATTTTTTTAACACAAAAATAAATACTATACAATTTGGCACTAAATACAATTAAAATATGTCTTTCAAGTAATTCAGCCATGTTACGATATTTAAAATCATTTCTCCTTCAAAATTCCATCTTCAACAGTTTGTTAAGCACAATACTCATGGGAAAATGAGGGGAATAACTAAATAGAATGAGCCCTATTTCTACATCTTATGGCACCCACGATGAAGCTCGCAACCCCAAAACAAATCAGAGGAGACTCCAACATTTGTAGATAGGCCAACGCAGGACTTACTTGCTCAAATTGACGATTCTTAAAAATCGGAAGAATATATTTTTTACGCTGAGAAGAGTAAAATTTACAAAAAAATAACATGTGCAACGTATTTTGTTCAGAGATGTTGTCACAAGGACAAGGCCCCAAAGTTCCCTCTTTGAAAAAGCCTTTGGGGTAGGCCAAAAGCCAAGGAAGCATACCATGCTTAAACCTTATTAGCAAAAACAGATGGAAAGGTTTGTTAATATAGGTTAAGTAAGGCTGGATCTCACCACCTAAACTTAACATGACAAACCTCCTAACTGTCGGTTTCCCCAACTCATCTCCTTCCCTTGACAACATTGCTCTAGTCAAAAATTGGTTCTTAAGGGCCTTGATTTTCTCTTTACTCAGCGCACAAGGACTGTTAAACAATTCAGGACAGCCAAGTGACTTCAGATTGTTTTTAATATAGCAGAACCATGGGATAGACATAGCTTCATCTAGGGACAAGCAATCTTGAATAATTTGTTGGTTTAGATTTGGTGGCTGCTGCGCCCAAACTCTAAACCAACCTAATAACGGGGCCACAGATATTTGGTCGGTGAGATATCCCACCCCCAGATCCTCATGTATGTTAAAAGTTGGTGCAGAAGGGGGAAGAGACAACAGTTTCCGAAAAAAAGTATTTTCTACTATTTGGATGTCAGGTGAGGCCTTATAACCCCAGACCTCACTACCATATAGGGCCATGGGAATACACTTAGCTCTATAGATTTTCATAAGAGCAGGAAGCGGTTTACACCCCAAACGCTTTGCAAAGCCCAACAGAGCTTGATGCAGTTACTTGAAGATTTAAACACAGACTATATTTAAAAAGTAAATTATGATAACTGCAAACGTTAGCTGTGTATTTATATGTAAGGGGATGTTTGACTTGTGTATAAGGCAAGTTATATGTAAGAAGTGTTACAACAAATTGGTAGATAAATGAACAACAGATAGATATTAGATGCCCATTTTGTAAGATAATAACATGCCTGCTAATGTAGAAAAACTATGAATGTCAAAAATAAAATAAGCACACAGCATTTATTATTCTTTACAGCATTGCAAAGGGCCCTTATGGACTGCTCTCCAGCACTAATTTTAACTCTACAATACATGCAGTATGCCGCCATTGGGGGAAACTGTGGAGCCAAATATTGAAGTCGAGATTAGACTTTTGAATGGACTCTCTGCTTTAGTGTTGTTGTGCTGCTATTGAAGTTGAGGGTCCTTCAGCTTTGCATTGCCTTCTTGCTGCTCACTTGAACTCCTCTTATGAAATGTGTACAAAAGATAAAAGGGGGAAAAAACACCATGTATGATTTTTGGCAGCATTTTGAATACCTGTAACACTGCTGAAAAGCACTTATAACAACACTGCAGTCCATGCAGTACGTAGCAATTCTTGACAACCCTGGAGCCATATCTGTTGCAGTAGTCTGCACCTCCACAGGGAGTTTCTGACCAGGAATTGTTGCTGCTGCCACTGAAGTAGATGATCCTCCAGTTTCACTTTGCTTTAGATGGTTATAACATGGACGTTGTTCCACATGAATATTTTTTGTTCGTCCCTCAAGAGAGGGTCTTGTCAGACATTGTGCATTGCACTCGTTTTGCAGCAGTTCTCGATTCCCCAAAAGTTTGGGTAACAATGGATAGTTTAAGGTTTGTTTGGAAGTAATGTTGTGTTTGTGTGTTTGGATGTTGAAAGTTATTTATAGAGACTTGTTTTAAAAAAATATATATTGTTAAAATAAGGTTAAACCAATATGTTACTAAACAGCTGGACTCAAACTTTGTGTAAAATATGTCTGTATATCTGTTGTACACTTTTTCATTTGTATTCGTGACTACTGTCATTGTGACCTCCGGTGTGGCTGTGAAGAAAGAAAACACATTTTTGATGTAGTTATTTAGACAAACGAATACAAAGGGGAAAGTTTTATTAGTATCTTACTAAATAGCTACACTAAATCTTTATCTCAAATATGTCTATATATGTGTTTTACACTTTGTCAAAAACACCCAGTATTCGCACTCTGTCCTTGGCAATGGCACTCATAAAATCGTTCAGGCACTACCTGTGCAATCATCAAGGACATCCTTTCTGCATCACTCTACAAACATGCCTCCTGGTATAGTACTAGTTAGGGGATGAAGTCCCCTTGGCTTTTGGGTGTATTTGGGGGCCAAGTATCCTTCTTGTTACCTCCAGCTAGTTGTACACAGTCCGTTTGCTAAGAGGTGTTCTGAGTCCACACACCCTTTCTGCACCACTCTGCAAACATGTCTCCCGGCACACTACTGGTTGGGGAATAAAAGTGTCTTGGATGCTAAAGGACCTTGGGGACCAAGAAGCCCTCCTGGTACTTTCTATAAGTCTTACAGATCGAGAGCTGGTCATAGGCCCTGCCCCCTTTCCACAGCATTCTGCAAAGACCATTGCTACTTAAACCATGGAAATTAACTGAAAAAGCAAAGGTTACAGTTAAGTTATAGTGAGGAATTAGCACTATGTCATGAGTGATGTAATATGTGAAGTCATCAGCAGTGCATTGGGGGAGCTTGAGTTATAGTTAGCCCAGCTAACTCTAACTGCTGAATTTCTCTGGTTTTGTACAAGAAAAATATCAGTCTAACTATCACGTCCCTGTAACCTTTGTTTTTTTCAGTATATTTCTAAGGTTTTCCAAATGCTAATTCCTCACTATAACATGCTGATCTCTGGGCCCTGACCCGTCCCACCATCTTTTTCGAAAAGCCTTCCCTATTAAAAAAAAATAATTAAATACAGTGGATCCTCTGTGAATTTGTGGTAAAATATAAAAATAAATTTGGTTTTTGGCCCAGGGGGCAGTGTATTTACCCTGCCCCTATATGTTTTTTTTACTTATTTTGTCAGGACAAGGGACTGAGTCCCAGAGTGCTAAAATGTCTGGCGACACATCTTTATTGATGTGGTGGCAACCAAACTGATCTAATCTTTGGAATGTTGCCTCAGCTGATCCTGCGTGGCGTAGTATATACATACATTTTGAACCTTTATTTCTCAAAACTTACATTGAACTACTACTACTGAACAGATTTACACTAAATTACAAAAAAGCAAGATCTAGCTTTCTGTCTTATATTTTCATACTGTTTTTCAAGTATTAGTGCACTAATGTTTACAGCATCATTCTTACTCACATACACACCCCGCATTCACAGAAGCAAAATGGGAGGTTATTCATTCTCTTACCAAGCCGCCAAATCTGGAAAGACCTGCTCCAACAAATCACTTCTTGAATTCCTCAAGAAGCTGAAGGCCTTGCTATTCAACTAGTCTTCCTGCTGGACCACATGCTTACACTCACCTACTCAGCATCTGGATACCCCGACAGCAGCGCTCTACAAATCCACCTTACATTATATTACTTTAAGATAAGTGTTTAATTTGTATGAGTGTAATTGCAACGTATACTAATTTCCCAATAGACCATTAATTGTTAGAAAAGGATACCTTGGATGTGTATTAGCTCATTGTTGAACTACAAACAAATAAATATTACTTACAGGGGTTATAGAGCCTCCTTTCTGGGCAGAACTTTGGAAGAGTTCATTTATAATGTACTGCATTTTTAATATGTTGATTATATGTTTCAGCAAGGTTTGAATTTTGCTGAGTTTTTCTCTCCTCTTCTTTAGTTTGTATATTCCTCCGCCCCCCCAAAAAAAAGTTGGGGACCCCATATCCAATGAGAAAAAATAAACACTTTGTATAATCCCTTAATATAAAAATTTTACTAGCACACAGGAAATAAAGTTGTGGATGTCATCATCAAGGTCACTAGTGGTCAGAGTCCACATGTGGCACACTATTTTGGTATTATTTGTGGACCATAAAATTAATTAATCTAAAGCTGGAATTGGTTAGTAGGGTGGACAGGGAAGCTTTAAGAGGGCTAGTGGGGGAGGAGGAGCCTAGCGCGCAACCAAGATGGCCGCATAGGCTTAAGGCTCTCGAGGGCCTCCGCAACCTCCCACGTCTATCCTGACTAAATCCTGGTAAATTTGACGGGCTTTTGCTGATGCATTCGCGCTGAGGTGCCACCCCTTTTCCGAATTCTGATCGGACGCCGGGAACCCGAATGGTTGCCCTCCGAAGTTTGCGGCCTGCTGGTGCCTAGGTCCCGGTCTCGAGTTGGTGAGGTGCCCGGGTACGAAGTGAACAACAGCGGCATGCAGGGCTTGACCTGCCCCGTACCCCGCACTTTCACTTTCGTTTTCAAGTCTGCTGTTTGAGATCGGCTGAGGGACCCTGGTGTTTCAGAGGAGCGCGGACAACGGAGTGTCTGGTCCGATCTTCGGACTATCCACGGACGTCCTGCCTGCAATCGCAGTGTCCGCTTAACTTAGCCAATGGGTCCCTGTCCCTGGCGCTGGCGGGTGCCAACCTTGGTGGCCTCCGGACGATGGCGGCGAGACTCGAAGGGGACAAGTCGAAATCTAAGTGAACCCGGAGGGGATCCTATGCTCAGGCCAACAACATGGACCGTTACGCGCAGCTAAAGGGATCCCCCGCTGGCCTGCATAAATCGCCTGAGCGGTCTAAAGAGCTGGCGGGCCCGGCGTCGGAGTTTACCCTGCAGGACGTTATGGGCGCCATTGAGGAGATGAAGGCTGCTGTGGGTCAGCGATTTGATACCCTGGCACATAAGTTGGACGCGGTACTGATCGATGTGAATTTGGTCAGGGCAGATCTGTCCAAAACCAACGAGCGGGTCGACTCCTTGTCACATGCGGCGTCGAGCCTAACTGTGGACGTGGCCGCCCTGCAGACGGAGGTCCGTCGGTTGCGGCTAGCCAGTGACCAGACTGATCGTCGACTTGAGGATTCGGAAAGCAGGGCTAGACGGAACAATGTCCGTATCATCGGAGTGCCGGAAAGATCGGAGGAATCTGCTGCTGATCTTTTTGTGGAGGATCTGGTGATCAACCGTCTCGCGCCCAAGGGATTGAGCAAGTTCTTTGCGGTGGAGCGGGCCCACAGGATTCCGGGTGGTGCGCCCAAAGTGGGTGCTCCCCCGCGGCCTATAATCGCTCGACTTTTTAACTTTCGGGATAGAGATGCTATCCTTCAGGCGTCGCGGGTGGCTGGGCCGCTGAAGTTTGAGAACTCCAATGTCAGCTTTTATCCGGACTTCACGCAAGCGGTCCAGAAACAGCGGCTGGGATTTTTGGGTGTCAAGCGGCGCCTGAGGGACATGGAGCTGAAATACGCGATGTTATTCCCTGCGAGGTTGCGGGTTGAGTTCCAGGGTCGTTCCCACTTTTTGGACCAACCAGAGGCGGTTGGTGACTGGTTGGATGCCCTACCGCGGGGACAGGATCGAGACGATCGGGCGGAGGAGAGCGGACGGGATGTGGTGGAGCAGGACTAGAACTTGGTTCCTGGCGATGGACTAGATTGACTATTCATTGCACCTTGGCTCAATTACACTCTAATCCAGCACATCATGCCCTTCAAATGTCTGGGGGTTGCGGGGAGCTTTTTGGGGTCCTTTCCTCATTCTGGGGTTCTTTTGTGGTAAATGTTAGGGCGACAGGCAAGTTGGGGGGGCTGTTCGGGCTCAAGCAGGGGTGCAGGGAGGGGGGAGTTGTGGTTTTGGGTCTGTGGGGGAGGGGGGTTGTTGGGGATGGTTGCTGTTTTTTCGTTTCGCAGGGCAATGTGAAGTTGTTTGCTGATTTCTCCGGGTTGTGCTCTCCGGGATGTGGGATTCATGTGCGGGAGTGGGATGGGGGATAGGGGATTGCGAATCCTTTCGTGGAATGTGAATGGTCTGGGGGACAGGATCAAGCGCGGGGTGGTGTTACAGTTCTTGAAGCGGCTCTCGCCCGACATCGTTTTCCTGCAGGAGACACATTTGGTTGGGAACTCCTTCCAGGCCCTAAATAGGAGGGGCTATCGCCTGGCCGCTCACTCTGGCTTCACTTCTGGCTCTAGGGGAGTGGGCATCTTAGTTAGGACCTCCCTCCCACTGGCAGTGGACGAGGTGCTTCACGATGATAGGGGGCGATATGTGGCACTGGTGGGAAGATGGGAGGGTAGAACCATCTCACTGGTGGCTGTGTATGTGCCCCCGGGGTTGCAGACGACTACATTTGCTGACTTGGGGCGTTTGGTTCTGGGGCTCCCTGGGGGGGTTTTGGTGCTGGGTGGAGACTTTAATGCCGTGGTCTCTGGATTGGAGGACCGTCACCCCCCCAGGGATCTCCCTAGGGCTCAGGCCTGGTTGGGGAGTTTTTTGGACACTTTGGGACTGGTAGATTGCTGGAGAATGATGCACCCGGGACAAGCGCAGTATACCTTTCACTCGGGGGCCCATGGGAGTCTCTCGAGACTCGACTATATGCTCATGCCGGCGACCCAAGCGGGGATGATTGGGGAGGTGCGTCACGTAGCCAGAGGTATTTCTGACCATTCCCCTATATGGTTGCAACTGAGGGTTGACCCTGGCACAGAGGGAAGAGTGGCACCTATTGGCCCCTGGTATCTTCGTAACCCTAAGATCCGCGCGGAGTTGGTCAAGTCCACTGATCACTACTTCACTGATAATGTGGGGTCGGTGTCGTCGGCCGTCTCCCTATGGGAGGCTTATAAGGTGGTGGTCAGGGGGCAGGCCTTGTCTCTTATCTCCCATACTAAGAGGTGCGAGAGAGCTGAGGTGGTTCACCTGGAGACTGAAATAGCTGAAATGGAGGAGGACTTGGAGCGTGGAGTTACTGATGAGAAATTGCATGTTCTCAGCCTCAAACAGTCAGATTATAGAGCGCTAGTCACGGAAGCTGCTAAAGGGGTGTATAGAGAACAGCAAGGGCGTCTGTATGACGTGGGGGATAAGGCCGGGAAGTTGATTGCTTGGTTGGATAAGAAGGAGAGAGCGAGCAGGGTGGTGCCCGTTGTGGAGAGAATGGATGGAGTTCGTGTGACTGACCCTGTTGAGATTGTTGACTGCTTCGCGGATCACTTCCGCGGGGTATACTCTCCGGTTTCCGTGCGTTCGGAGGAGGATTCTCATCTGTTGCTTCGAGACATCGTACTGCCAACCTTATCGGAGGCGGATGCAACATTGATGGAGGCGAAGTTGTCGTCGGATGAGATTGCTTTGGCCATTCGCTCGATCGCGTCTGGTAGGGCGGGTGGTCCTAATGGTCTTCCCATTGAACTATATAAGTTACGTCCTGATAAGATAGCGCCGTATCTTCGTGACATGTTTTCGGCGGCACGTGCGGCGGGCTTCCTTCCCCCTGACCAACGCCTCACCACCATAGTGGTGATACACAAAGATGGGAAGCCGCGAGACCGCTGCGCCTCCTATAGGCCCATTTCGCAGTTGAACGCAGAACCCAAAATTCTGGCTAAGGTGTTGGCTAACCGACTGTTTCGGGTCGCGGGCGACTTGATTCATCAGGATCAGTCCGGTTTTATACCCCATCGGAATACCGCCCTAAATTTGAGGCGGTTACACGGTGTGCTGGCTAGAGCCGAGTTTATACGGGAGCCGGCCATCTTGGCATCTCTAGATGCTACTATGGCGTTCGACACTTTGGAGTGGCCATATATTTGGGCCGTTTTGGCGAAATTTGGATTCGGCCCTGAGTTTATTGGTTGGGTAAAATTGTTATACGCTGACCCACTGGCTCAGGTGGTGGTGAATGGTAGGGTGTCGGCTCCCTTCGCACTGGGGAGGGGTACGCGACAGGGATGTCCGCTATCACCCCTTCTCTTTGCGCTTTCTTTGGAGCCTCTCGTCACCTGGCTGCGTTGGGAGCCGTCGTTGCGAGGCATTAGATGGACGCCGGAATTCGAAGACCGTGTCTCCCTTTACGCGGACGACATCCTTCTATATCTCACTTCCCCCCGACAGTCACTAATGGTATTGGTGGACGTGTTGACTTCCTTTGGCCGCAACTCCGGCCTGGTTATCAACTGGGCCAAATCGTGCATCTACGTCCTCTCCGGGGAAGCCCCCCTCCTGCCGCAAGACTGCCCTGTTCAGGTTGCTACCCTGGGGTTCAAATATTTGGGAATCTTTATCTCACTGGATCCCGCGGTCCGCTATGAGCGAAACCTTCTCCCTCCCCTCCAGCGGCTGAAGGCCGACGTCGCAAGATGGCGACGACTTCCGCTTTCACCGCTTGGACGGGCGGCATTGTTCAAAATGATGTCGCTGCCTCGCTTTTTGTACGCCTTGCAAAATACTCTGGATGTCGTACCGGCCCGCTATTTCCGGGAGGTTGAGGGTCTTCAGCGTCAACTGTTTTGGGACGGGCGGCCGCGGATTGCTCTCGCCAAGTTAATGCTTCCTTGGTACGATGGGGGGGTTGCACTCCCTGATATCAAACGATACTATTGGGCGTCTCAGTTGGCGGCTGTGAACCACGGGATATATGGTCCTGCCTTAAACCCGGCGTTCGAGATGGATAAATTCCTGCTTCCAGGTGGGGATTATAATAGGGCGCTGTACTCGGTGACCCCAGACACGCGGCTGACGGGACCCACGCGGGTGGCGGTGCGTGTGTGGCACGCGGCGAATGCTGCGATGGGGTGGAGGGATCGCTTGACTCGGGAGACGCCGCTGTATGCCTCTGGGCGGTTGGGCTGTTTGTGGAGATCGAAAGGCTTTGAGAAATGGGACATGATTGGTATATGTAAGGTGGGTGATCTTTGGGTGAAGGGAGCTTTCAAAACGTTTGCAATGCTTAAAAAGGAATATAAATTGAACGATAAAGAGTATTTCCGATATGCTCAAGTCCACCATGCGCTGTGTTCGGTTTTTCCAGACGCTGCTGCCATCCCCGAGTATTCTCCACTGGAGGATAGAGTGTTGGATGGCTATGTGCCCGACAGCACTATTTCTTTGATTTACAAGAAACTCATCAACGATCGCGCGGACTTGCTGCTCCGTCTGAGAGAGGCATGGACAGGCAATGGTTTAGAGCTGGATGATGAGGACTGGGTGTCGGCGGTGGCCTCCCCGAAGGAGGTGGCGATCCCGGCCCGCCTCCGGTTTGTACAGCTGAAGATCCTCCATAGAGTGTATGTCACAGGGCCCGGTTTGCTGCGTATGGGTTATTCGATGGATGGATTGTGTAAGCGTGGATGTGGCCTGCCGGGCACGTTCCTTCATATATTGTGGGAATGTCCGGAGATTGTGCGATTCTGGAACGGTCTCCATACTGTACTGGAGGGGGTCACGCACGTGGCCCTGTTGCCAGAGGCTAGGAGGTGTTTGTTGAATGTCTGGGAACCGAATGATTGCAATGCGGCACAGACGCAGTGGGTGACCTTGGGGTATATGGTGGCTAAGCGTAACATTGCACAGCTATGGGGCTCCCCGAGGCCACCCACGGTTGATGTATGGAAGGAGAATATGGACTGGTGTATGTTTAGGGAAAAGACGGTGTATGTGGCGAGAGGTAAGCCAGGGAAATGGAGTAGGGTATGGGGTCCGTGGAATTTATATCGAGGCCGTATAAGCGCCCCGCCTTTGCCATTAGAGGTCGATATTGCTTTGACCCCCTAGCTGCGCATTCTGCGGGAGTGTGTAATGTGTGTTCCATGCTTTGTTTTCCCATTGCCCCCCTTCACCGCTTCTGGACCAGAATCGTTTTGGACACTGTATGTTGTTCCTCGTCCTGGGAAGAGCACGCTGCTATCTCGGACTCTCATTGCCTTGAGTGTGTGTTATGTTTAATAAAAAATGAAACCGTTGTCTTAAACCGCTCCTGGCCTATGGCCATGGTCTGTTATAGGTGCTTACGGACTGCCGGGTACTTTGCCGCTGGTTCATTTGAATGTATGGCGTTACACTGCGGGCCCTCGGGCTCTATAGCGGCCGGCCCTGGTGGTTGTAGGCCCTTGTATGTCTTTTATTGTGTGCTAACGGTTTCTAATAAAATAAAAATACAAAAAAAAAGAGGGCTAGTGGGATGTGCATCGAGTTAATGATTAGTCCTCCCCATCACATACGTATTTAGGCTATAATAGTTTTCTATGCCTATGCCTAACCGGTGCACCACCTATATTTCTGTTCTCCCATTCCTAGACAGAACCTAGAAAAATTGTGAAATTGTTACACAGCTCCAATTAACCTCGTGCTTCCATCACTCCTCACACTCTACCATCACACCCTGAGCAGCCCTTACCCTATGTGTGCAAGGATGGGGGGGAAATTGGCAGCATAGAGTCCCTCAATTCTTGGCGTTAGTTGAACCCCCAAGTATTGGATGGAAGAGGTAGCCCACGGTAAGGGAGTAAGGGACTGGAGTCTGAGGACTTCTGCTGGCGGGAGGGTGAGGTTGAGTATATACGATTTGTCTAAATTTATTTTAAACCCTGACACTACTTCAAAATGTTCAAGTTCCGATTGCAAGCGAGGAAGGGACGTAGCGGGCTCAGACAGGGACAGAAGGACATCATCCGTGAATAGGGACATTTTATGGAACTCCCCTGTGAATGGCAACCCCAGAATTCCGGGGTTAGTCCTGATCGCTAATGCTAACGATTCTATGCTGAGAGCAAAAAGTAAGGGTGAAAGGTGACACCCCTGTCGGGTGCCTCTAGAGTAGGAAAAGGAGGATGATTGCACCCCATTAACCACCACCCTGGAGCGGGGGTGGAGGTAATTAGCTCTAATCATATTGAGAAATTTAGGTGAAAATCCGAATGCTGTAAGTGTGTGGAATAGGAATAGCCAATCAACCCTGTCGAAGGCTTTCTCAGCGTCTACCCCTACTAGGACTGCAGGGAGTTGGTGTCTGTTGGCCTTTTCTATCAGGTGTATAATTTGACGGGTGTTATCGTGTGTTTGATCAAACGTCCTTTGATAAATCCCGACTGGTCTGGGTGTATGAGGTCGGGCATGAGGTCATTCAAGCGTTTGGCTATAATCGAGGAATAAAGTTTTGCGTCCAGATTTAATAGGGCAATCGGCCTATAAGATGCGCAGCGCTGGGGGGTCTTTCCCCGGTTTGGGTATCACCGAGATTACGGTCTTGGACATGGTGCCGGAGGCCATGCCTTCCACTGCCATTGTGTTAAAAAAAACGTGCAAGGTGGGAGCTAATGTCGGGGGCAAATGTCTTATAAAAAAGTGCGGTATAGCCATCCGGCCCGGGACCCTTGTGGGGCTTCAGGGCTTTAATGGCCACGGTAACATCGTCTATTGTAATAGGAGCAGTGAGCAGGTCATTCCATTCATCAGACACCTGGGGAAGGGGCAATGACTGGAGGTAGTCCCGTTGGTCTTTCGAGTCTAAGGTTTCCCCAGCATATAGGTTTCTGTAGAAAGAGCCAAAGAGCTCAGCTTTATCCTCGTCTTTATGTGTAAGTTCCCCCGTTGGACCCCATATTCCACCTATATATTCTCTCTCTCGTTTATCTTTTAATTGTCTGGCAAGATGTTTACCAATTTTATTGCCCTGGGTGTATGATAGGTGCCGTAATTTAAGAAGTGTGAATTCCGCCCTATTATTATATATAGCCCTTAGTTTGCCTCGAAGTGCCGTGAGATTGCGTAGAGTATGCCTCAAGGGGTTTCATTTATGGGAGCGTTCAATAGAAGTCAGCTCATTTTCCAGTAGCTCTCTCTCGCTAGTGCGCTGCCTATTCAGTGCCGCATTGAGGGCAATGCATTCTCCCCTAACCACAGCTTTAAATGTATTCCAGGTGGTGTACACCGAGGTGTCCTCTGGCCTATTAGCAGCGAAGAATGCAGTAATAGTTTCTCTCAATTTGGTACAGGAATCCTTATCTCGGAGAAGCGATGGTGGAAAGTACCACCTGGGGGTAGCCGGGGCGTTCTCAAACCAAGTGAGACTAATAGAGAGTAGGCTATGGTCAGACACTGCGAGGGGGAAGATCTTGGCGTCCTGTAAGGCACCTTGCAGGGACTGACTTATAAAGATATAATCGAGCCGAGAGTATGTACAGTGCACATGTGAGTAAAACGTGTAATCTCGGGTCTGCGGGAAACGAGTATGCCAGGCGTCTAGGAGGCCCAAGTCATGTACGCACTGTTGTGTTTCCCCCGAAAAAGAGCCCATGTCCGAACGCTGTGTGTGCGTACTGTCCAAATCTTTCTGCCATATCAAATTGAAATCACCCATAAGGATTAGTGGACCCTCTACAAAATCTGTTAATTTCTTCAAAAACGTGAGTAGAAAGACCGTCTGACCAGTATTGGGGGAGTATACTGTCGTAAAAGTGCAGATTTTCCCTCTCAGGCACCCTTTAATCATAACCCAGCGACCATCCTTATCACTCTGAACTCCCAGTGGTTGAAATTGTACGGAAGAGCGAAACATGATAGTCACCCCCCTGTGTTTCGTGTGGGCTGAAGACTTATAAATTAGTGGAAAATGTTTGTGTTTGAGGCGCGTGTCCTCGGCTCTAGCTAAGTGCGTCTCCTGTAAAGCTACTATGTCGAGGTGATTGTCAATAATGCGGTTCCATATTTTGTGGCGTTTTTGGGGGGAGTTAAGACCTTTAACATTCCAAGTTCCAATAGTAATCGACATTATGTCACAGGTAAAAAACTACAGCTCTCCCAAAGCCCCAAGAGCCCCCTTATGTCACCGATCCGTCCCCCTGGAGACATGTAATACCAGATCACGTTGACTGTGACGTCCCAGAAATCAGATAACCCCTCACAAGCAATTGTTAAAAAGCCGCCACCACCACCCTCCCGGACCCACCCAATAATCCCTAAAAAAAAGAGAACAAACATGAACAAGTAAACAGTACAAACACTACCGTTTGTCCCCCTGTGGGGTTGAAAAGACCCCTCAGGGACCAGGGGGGACAGCAGGTCCGAGGACCCCGCCCACGCCCATCCCAGTGGAAAATTCAACCGGGAGCATATTTGTGCGGCTAAGGGAATAAATAAGAAAAGGCAAGCCTTAGTCAAAAAAAAACATGCCTAGATAAACGCATCGGTAAGTTTTCTGCATTGGCGCATAAAGCATGACGCAACATTTTGTGTAACAGCCTGTACATATAATCAATATTATCCTCTCCTTTCAGACATTCTTTACTGTAGAAAAAAGGAAGCAACATTGGCCTTACGTATAAAGTCCACAATGTCTATGAACTCTCCTCATCCTGAACCAGTGTCTGAAGCTTCAGAAACAGGAGCAGCAGTGGGGCTCAAAAGCAGAACATTCCTGGTTCTCCTTGTATGAGCCGGCGCCTGTTGCGTATCATCAGATGCTTCTAAAGCCGTTTGTCGCCCTGGCAGTGATACAAGGGACTGATTGATTCAGCCCATGGTGCAGACTGGGAGCGATCACCGGCGCCCCCTGCGCGTCCCAACAGACCATGCTGAAGTCGACGTAGAACCTCGGGAAGATTATCAATTTTTACCTTGGGAGGGGGCATCCTCTTCAGAGGGGAGGCCCAGAAGATCTAATCCTTCCTGTAACTCAGTGATATGGCACAGTTTGTTCTGAAATTCAAAGGAGAGCCCAAATGGGTAGGTCCATCTGTACCTGATCTTGTCGTCTCGCAATTTAGTGGTAACTGGCCTGAGTAGTTGTCTCCGTGCAAGAATAGACGGTGCTACATCCTAATAGATGGTGCAGGAGTGACCTTGAAATGAGACGGAGTCTTTCGTCCTAGCTGCCTGGAGAACTGCTTCCTTAACTTTATAGGAGTGGAATTTTGCCAGGATGTCATGAGGTAATTTCCTCTCGCCGTGCTGTAGAGTCCCCACTCGATGAACTCGGTCCAATTTTATTTTAAGGGTCTGTGGTGTCAGGATCTCCGAGAAGAGACCTACCAAGAAGGCCTCCAGGTCAGGCCCTTCCGTGCCCCCCTCCAGAGCCCTGATTCGTATGTTCTCCCTCAGTGCTCTGTTCTCGAGGTCCTCCGTCTTAAGTTGTGCTTGGTGAAGCTGGTCCTTGAGTAATCGGACATCTTCCCGGAGCTCAGTAGAGAGTTGCTCTTGTCCCTGGTGTTGTGTCTCGAGGTCAAGGACTCTAGCGCCCACAGAATCAAGATCTTGTTGCAGGGAGGGCAAGCGTTCCATCAAGTCTGATCGCAGTTGGTCCATGGAAGATTTGATGTCTTGACTGATGTCACTACGTAGTTCAGATTTGAAGTCTTTGAACATGGTTAGGAGATCCGCCTTCGTGAGAGCCATTGCTGCTGAGCTTGCGTCTCCTCTTAGCGTTGATCGTTTTTCTGAGGTAGGAAAGAAGTCAGAGAGCTTATTCGGTGCCTTGCTCGTTGTCTTCTTAGGTGGCATATGGCTGAAACCCTCAGAGTTGTGCAGGCGTATTAAGAATAGAGTTTGCAGAGTTCCGACTGCGGAGCGTCACAAGGTGGTGTCTGAAACGCTGATCTCTGTGCTGTAAAAACTCGCACTTTGACATTAACGGAGGTTTTCTCCTCATGAGTTCAGCCACTCAGTCATCTAGCGCATAGGAGAGGACACTGTCGCCACACGAGGGCACAACATTCAGGTGTGCACTAGTGCTCCTATTATTGAAAAGGGCCTTGAGGTATTGTTCCCTCGTTTTAAAGGAGCCAATTATAAGGAGGCTTCAGTGGGGGCAGCGAGGCGCCAAACCAAGATGTCCAAGGTCTCCAATACGGGGTTCATTAGCCTTGGTGAGTTTGCGCTAATAAATCTCACAGTTGGGGTCAGAAGCATAAGCAGGGCAACATTAAGGCAGCAGCGAGTGGCAGCGTCTCAAACCTTCAGGCCGTTTACAAACATGCGCCAGTGTCACAGGGTTTGTAGGTATGGAAGTGCTAAATGCTGTGTTTGACGGGCCCTCCGACGCGGGGACAGCGGGTGGCTCCAGAGCTCCGTTTGGGAATGTCAAAGATCGCCGCCATTTGGAGAAGCGCGGCCGCCATGATGAAGTCAGGCATAAGCGAAGGAGGAAGGGTCCAGCCAAATTAGGAAGCCAAGCTTGCCTCCGCTATTGCCCCCAAGCCAAGCGCTACCTTAAACGTGGTTCCACTCCGCACATGGGGGGCTCTGCATCCGCGTTGTCACTGGTGAGTCGGGAAAGGCTCCTGTCGCCGCAGGATTCACGCTGTCATTTTGATCTGCAGCGCCTTCTCCCTCCGCGGCAGCGAAGCCAAACGGGACACTTTTCACGGCAGCCAAAGTGTATAAATGACCTCCGCAAGTGCCTCACATCTTCGCACGCAGGTAGGCTCTGTTTGAGCACTTCTAGATGTCCGCAGCTGCTCCTTTCAGCACCAACACCGCGCGTGGACCGGGAGCCGAGACGGGCTACGTCCGATCGGCCATATTGCCTGGCCACGCCCCCGCAATGTGGTTTTTAACTTATATGACCACTTTGCATATGCTTAGATGGTAAGACCTAGTTTTTGGGCTTGCACATAACTATATATACGGTGGGACTTTTAAGTTTGCTTAAAGATGCAGAGAAGTATATATTTTGAGAAAGATGGCTTGAAGGTGTACATCTATTGAGACATCGCATATATGTTTAAATGGTGATCTATGTTTAGGAAGGCTGATGCAAATGTCATGTATATGGTGAAAGTTGTGTTTTTCTTTAAACATGTTTTGTTTAAAATTGAGAAAGTTTAATTGTGCAGAATGCCTAGAGAGTTCTTGTGCTGGCTTCATTTCGAGTGTAACTTTTGTTTGAGATATGCTGAATATATGTTTAGAAGCAGAAGAAGTATTTGAGCAACGATGTAGGTATGCCATTAACAAAAGGTTTTGTGCTTTGAAAAAGTTGTAAATGTCTAGAGGGTTATGTATGCAATTATATAATCAAGTTTGATACCCAGATTTCACTCACACACAGCTCAGAAGGAAAGCATGTATAGGTAAAACAGGTAGTTTGATACTGACAGACTGAGATAACCAATGATTCAGAAATACAGTAACAATGATGTATCTAACAGGAATAAAGGTACTTTCTCAGTCACTCAGGCAGTATTCAGGCAGTCATGGAATCACCCAGCCACTACTGTGGCAGTCATCAAATCAGTGATTCACTATCCATGGAGTTATTCGATTATCAAGAAACTTGCATGTACTCTTACAATCATAAATTATGTAGTTATTGAAGTATGTGTGCTCAGCTAAATGCACTCATCCAAACACAAAGATGCTAGTGGTATACTCATGCAAACACACAGGCAGTAAGTATGCAGATATGGAATGACCCATGGAGTTATGACCTAGCCAGGGAATCATCTAGGCACTACTTGTATCCTCAGATAATCACCTGCGCACTACCTATGCACTCATTCAATCATCCTGGGAGCATTGATGTATTTAACCACAAATCCATGTATTTACAAGTTTTACTGAGGAATATGGGTGATATGTTTACTACAGTGGTACTCTCTATGTCATTATGTGAGGGCTTGAGTAGAGCAGGAGTGTTTCAATAGTGCACGCGTATGCCTCAGTATTTCAATGTGTGCAGGGGTTGTAAGTGGGTGTTTACATAGCTGCGTTGGTTCTACACAAATGTTATAATGATTACATAGTTACAGCCTTGTAAACATGGTGTTAAATTTAAAAAAGTGTAGAAGGAGAGATGCAGTAAAACAGAAAGAACAAGTTGTGAGAGTGGTTGATAAGGCCTTAGCTTTGAAGAGGAAGCTTTTCATTTTGATTCTAAATAGAATAAAGACTATTGACAAAATAGTGTTTTGCATGAGTGGACAAAACCAGAAGTAAAGCTTAGTGAATAGAAGCAACTGTTGTACAGCTTTTAGTGGACAGTGGATAAATATGTTGTGTACAGAGGCTTTCTTTAATGAAGAAAGCTATCTCCATGATAACAAATTAGTTCATGCTATCGATTAAAGAGGACCATGTTTTCAAATGAAGAATGGCAGTCCTATATCAAAAGAGGTGATGGTATCTATAAATGTTGAGGGTATTGCAGAAGAGGTACGAGGAAGGTGTTGTTAGGGTATTGTATACAAATTGAATTGTAGTAGTATTTCTAGTAATAGACAGGAATCCATTGATATATTAAGAAAATTTCTATGCATCTTTCCAAGGCAAAGTTTAAAACACAAAATACAGTTATACGTCTCAACAATGTGAATTTTAGGTAGGAGACTGTATTATGTGAAAACTCCTGCTTTATGTTTAGGAGAAATAAGTAGAGTACTTTTGCATAGTAGTGTGGCAGATGTAGAAAACGTTTCTGGTGATGTGCAGTTTTGTTTCTTTGGTCCTGAGCAGGATTCTAGGGAAAATGAAGAGATGTCAAGAGGAGGCATTGCAGAAAAAGACACATATATTACAGTTGATTGTTTTAAATAAGAGATTACAAAATGTAATAGAGTGTTCTGTAAAAAGCAGAGTGTTTGTATATGTTGTTGATGCAGTTACTTGAAGATTTAAACACAGACTATATTTAAAAAGTAAATTATGATAACTGCAAACGTTAGCTGTGTATTTATATGTAAAGGGATGTTTGACTTGTGTATATGGCAAGTTCTATGTAAGAAGTGTTACAATAAATTGGTAGATAAATGAACAACAGATAGATATTAGATGCCCATTTTGTAAGATAATAACATGCCTGCTAATGTAGAAGAACTATGAATGTCAACAAAAAAAACACATTACTTTTATTATTCTTTACAGCATTGCGAAGGGCCCTTATGGACTGCTCTCCAGCACTAATTTTAACTCTACAATACATGCAGTATGCCGCCATTGGGGAAAACTGTGGAGCCAAATATTGAAGTCGAGATTAGACTTTTGAATGGAATCTCTGCTTTAGTGTTGTTGTGCTGCTATTGAAGTTGAGGGTCCTTCAGCTTTGCATTGCCTTCTTGCTGCTCACTTGAACTCCTCTTATGAAATGTGTACAAAAGATAAAAGGGGGAAAAACACCATGTATGATTTTTGGCAGCATTTTGAATACCTGTGACACACTGCTCAAAAGCACTTATAACAACACTGCAGTCCATGCAGTACGTAGCAATTCTTGACAACTCTGGAGCCATATCTGTTGCAGTAGTCTGCACCTCCGCAGTGAGTTTCTGACCAGGAATTGTTGCTGCTGCCACTGAAGTAGATGATCCTCCAGTTTCACTTTGCTTTAGATGGTTATAACATGGACGTTGTTCCACATGAATATTTTTTGTTCGTCCCTCAAGAGAGGGTCTTGTCAGACATTGTGCATTGCACTCGTTTTGCAGCAGTTCTCGATTCCCCAAAAGTTTGGGTACCAATGGATAGTTTAAGGTTTGTTTGGAAGTTATGTTGTGTTGGTGTTTTTGGATGTTGAAAGTTATTTATAGAGACTGTTGTTTTAAAAAAATATATATTGTTCAAATAAGGTTAAACCAATATGTTACCAAACAGCTGGACTCAAGCTTTGTGTTAAATATGTCTGTATATCTGTTTTACACTTTTTCATTTGTATTCGTGACTACTGTTATTGCGACCTCCGGTGTTGCTGTGAAGAAAGAAAACACATTTTTGATGTAGTTATTTAGACAAACGAATACAAAGGAGAAAGTTTTATTAGTATCTTACTAAATAGCTACACTAAATCTTTATCTCAAATATGTCTATATATGTGTTTTACACTTTGTCAAAAACACCCAGTATTCGCACTCTGTCCTTGGCAATGGCACTCATAGAATCGTTCAGGCACTAACTGTGCAATCATCAAGGACATCCTTTCTGCATCACTCTACAAACATGCTTCCTGGTATAGACTAGTTAGGGGATGAAGTCCCCTTGCCTATTGGGTGTATTTGGGGGCCAAGTATCCTTCTTGTTACCTCCAGCTAGTTGTACACAGTCCGTTTGCTAAGAGGTGTTCTGAGTCCACACACCCTTTCTGCACCACTCTGCAAACATGCCTCCTGGCACACTACTGGTTAGGGAATAAAAGTGTCTTGGATGCTAAAGGACCTTGGGGACCAAGAAGCCCTCCTGGTACTTTCTATAAGTCTTACAGATCGAGAGCTGGTCATAGGCCCTGCCCCCTTTCCACAGCATTCTGCAAAGACCATTGCTACTTAAACCATGGAAATTGACTGAAAAAGCAAAGGTTACAGTTAAGTTATAGTGAGGAATTAGCACTATGTCATGAGTGATGTAATATGTGAGGTCATCAGCAGTGCATTGGGGGGGCTTGAGTTATAGTTAGCCCAGCTAACTCTAACTGCTGAATTTTTCTGGTTTTGTACAAGAGAAATATCAGTCTAACTATCACGTCCCTGTAACCTTTGTTTTTTTCAGTATATTTCTAAGGTTTTCCAAATGCTAATTCCTCACTATAACATGCTGATCTCTGGGCCCTGACCCGTCCCACCATCTTTTTCGAAAAGCCTTCCCTATTAAAAAAAAAAAAATTAAATACAGTGGATCCTCTGTGAATTTGTGGTAAAATATACAAATAAATTTGGTTTTTGGCCCAGGGGGCAGTGTATTTACCCTGCCCCCTATATGTTTTTTTTACTTATTTTGTCAGGACAGGAAACTGAGTCGCAGAGTGCTAAAATGTCTGCTGACACATCTTTGTTGATGTGGTGGCAACCAAACTGATCTAATCTTTGGAATGTTGCCTCAGCTGATCCTGCGTGGCGTAGTATATACATACATTTTGAACCTTTATTTCTCAAAACTTACATTGAACCACTACTACTGAACAGATTTACACTAAATTACAAAAAAGCAAGATCTAGCTTTCTGTCTTATATTTTCATACTGTTTTTCAAGTATTAGTGCACTAATGTTTACAGCATCATTCTTACTCAAATACACACCCCGCATTCACAGAAGCAAAATGGGAGATTATTCATTCTCTTACCAAGCCGCCAAATCCTGGAAAGACCTGCCCCAACACATCACTTCTTGAATTCCACAAGAAGCTGAAGGCCTTGCTATTCAACTAGTCTAACTGCTGGACCATCGAGACTGCTTGTATTCAGGCCCAGCCCCACCACATGCTTACACTCACCTACTCAGCATCTGGATACCCCGACAACAGCGCTCTACAAATCCACCTTACATTATATTACTTTAAGATAAGTGTTTAATTTGTATGATTGTCATTGGAAAGTATACTAGTTTCCCAATAGACCACTAATTGTTAGAAAAGGATACCTTGGATGTGTATTGGCTCATTGTTGAACTACAAACAAAAAAATATTACTTACAGGGGTTATAGAGCCTCCTTTCTGGGCAGAACTTTGGAAGAGTTCATTTATAATGTACTGCATTTTTAATATGTTGATTATATGTTTCAGCAAGGTTTGAATTTTGCAGAGTTTTTCACGCCTCTTCTTTAGTTTGTATATTCCTCCGCCCCCCCCAAAAAAAGTTGGGGACCCCATATCCAATGAGAAAAAATAAACACTTTGTATAATCCCTTAATATAAACATTTTACTAGCACACAGAAAATAAAGTTGTGGATGTCATCACCAAGGTCACTAGTGGTCAGAGTCCACATGTGGCACACTATTTTGGTATTATTTGTGGACCATAAAATTAATTAATCTAAATCTGGAATTGGTTAGTAGGGTGGACAGGGAAGCTTTAAGAGGGCTAGTGGGATGTGCATCGAGTTAATGATTAGTCCTCCCCATCACATACGTATTTAGGCTATAATAGTTTTCCATGCCTATGCCTAACCGGTGCACCACCTATATTTCTGTTCTCCCATTCCTAGACAGAGCCTAGAAAAATTGTGAAATTGTTACACAGCTCCAATTAACCTTGTTCTTCCATCACTCCTCACACTCTACCATCACACCCTGAACAGCCCTTACCCTTTACTATAGAGGTATGCATTACTGTAGGAAAATAGTATCTGCTTTTATGGTTACCCCCGCTTTTTGCCTGATGGTAAGCTGTTATTGACTAGACTGACTGGGATCCTGCTAATCAGGGTACTTAAGGGCTTACCTGTGGGTGGGTCCCTAGATTAGTCGTGAGACAAGATTCAATTCAGACACTACTCCTTCTTCTACCTTCTGGGCACTCTGGGTTTCGTTTGGGCCCAACTTTGTCTCCCTTCCAGTCTGCTGCATCGTCTATGCCTGTGCACCATACAGGAACTTTCCAAGGCCTGTGGGCATCAAAGACACCTGAAGGAATCTCACTTGAAGTGAAGTAGTCACTTCCCTGCATTCGCAGGCACTGCAACTAAGCTGACCGGTCTTCTGATCCTGAGCTCCTACAATCTCCGAACAGTTCTGCAACACAGGTGGTGGTTTTCCACAGCCCTCTAGGCCTGCCTTGCCCTATCACCAGGTTTGAGGCCAGTATCCCCCGTGGGAGCTGCAGGAACCGAATCCCTGTACACCTTGTCGACTTGTAGTTGCAATGGCTTGTTGACTTCATTCCACCAAGATCTTTGGGCTCCAAGTAGCCCCAACCTCAAGCCCCTCCAGTGACCAAAGTCTTCGTCCATATCGCATCGTTTGCACCGTGGCCTGCATCTTTTGGTGAGCTGCTTGAGGTCCACTTGTGACACCAGTGCCTCCGGCCTGTGGGTCCTGTTGAGGGTCATCTTTACTTCTTTATGGCTCCCCTGATTGCTAGGGGTCAGCCCTGACTCCCCTGCTTGTGGTGAGTCCCCTGGACCTTGCTGGTCCCGACATTGTACCTTCTTTGACTTCTGCGTTGGTTGCATTTGCCAAGGCTTGTTGGTACTCCTGCCGGACTCCGACCCCTCAGTACTCGACATCCGATGTGGGACAGCTTGTTCACGGCTCCTGGTCTTCCTCATTTTCACCTGGTCCTCACAGCTGCAGAGTCAAGGTTCTCATCAACTCTCCTGCAACTCCTGACATTGGTAGGCATTCATCTTCCAGATCATCTGGTCACTCGTGAGTGACATAGACTCTGTCCCCTCTGCTTGCAGGTACCTCTCAACTAGAATCCATCTTTGCATTCCACCGGACACTTTCTCCTTCTTCAGCAGCAGCACTTTCCATGAAGTCCTCCATTGGGTTCGATGGCGGTTTCTGACACCACTTATGCATCCAGCTTCCCTGGGGTATCTAATGTAAGTACTAGTGTATCCACGGGTGAGGTGGCTCTCCAACCTTCTGTCTTCCACTGGGTTTCTTCAGGGTCCACTGTGAATGGTTCTTAATCTTTAAAATTCCAGCCGAGACTTACACGTTGATTTGTACGGAGCACACGGTTGTGTTCCCACACTGCACACGCTCTCCATGGGGTTCCTAGTCACACACCTTGAGTGGTTCCTTGGGTCTCCAGCACTTCTACGTCCTCTCCACCTTGTCTTGGCCCAAGTCATGGTTCTTATACCACTTTTTTAGTATATGGTCTTGTCCGCCCCTGGTGTCCACTGTGTATTTCGTGCTATTTACGTGATTTCTATGCAAAGTATTGTGTGCATTGTGCATATCTCCGGGTAGAAGATATTTGTATGTGTTAGAGAGTATTATATAATAAAAACATATTTTTATAAATACATTGAGTGGTTCTTCTTCGCTTAATCTATACTATAAGATTGCATTCTGGTAAAACAAGCTGCTTTACACTCCTTCTGGACTAAGCCTGAAGGCTGCTCTCCACAGCTACCACTTAGAGAGCTTTCTAAGGTTGTCTAAGACCTCTTAATTCACCATAAGGGTTTTCTGGGGTGGGGCAGGGTGCCCACTTACATAAGTGGACATCATATACCTGGCCAGCTTCTCATAATTACTGAATCCTTTCCCAGTTAAATGTGTACTCTCTCCATCAAAACGTATTTCTTATCTTCAAAGTACCTGGTAATAGTGCTGCAACTGTATGTTCACAATTCAGATAACTCCTTTAGGTGCTTAGGTGTACTTTTCATTGAAAACTATTGTAACAATGTTCAACTGAAAGGCCCGCATGAGTGCAGTTGTTAGAGAGGCCAGCCTTTCCTTAGAAGACAAACCCTGCGTGGAAAGCAAAATAAAATTTAAAAATACCCATTGTTGGGGTGTGGCCGGACCGCCGGCGGCAATGGCCGCACGGGGTTTAAGCTCCATCGAAAGCCCCGCACACAAGAGATCCTCTACAGTGCTACGCTGCTCCCCAATAACCCAAACTGTTATCTACATGCCCCAAATAACTCCCCGGTGCTGACAGTACTGATGGCAATTTAAAAAATCTGTGATAAACAGCCAGTTGGGGGCTATGATGGGAAGGGCCTAGTGCAGACGTAGGCGTGGCACGTGATGGTAACAACAGCAAGTCGCAGACTGCAGAAACTCCCACCCCATGAACGCTGGTAGTGGCATTCAAGAATTGAGGCATGAGGTGCTGCCCCCGCCTTCCCTTTCACCCATGTCGACCCAGTTACCCTCCGCAATCATGGACACGCCATCCCTGAGGAGCCGTACAACGCTCCGTGAAGCTCTGACAGCCGGCTAGAGAATAGACCTGTGGCGCAGCTGAAAATCGCGCAACGGCGCCAGCAGCAACGAAGACGGGCGAGACACCTGTGGAGTGGTGGGGGTGTCCAAAGGACCTCCCCAGTGGCCCAGTGGTGAGAGAAACAGTGTGGAAATTGAAAATAATTGCTGTTAGCATGAGCTGAAGCCATCTTGTTTGCAGCATCCATTTTGTTGGCCTTGTGATTCTTCCGTCTTCACTGTTGCTTACTTTTCTATTCTGATTGAGTCATTAGCTTTAGTTAACTCCTCCTATTCTAAGCTCAAGCAATTTATATGTGCTGAGAAAAGGCCTGTAGCTGCTAGAATGCACCTGACTAAGACATAATTGTCAACTGTGTCTTGCAACTGTAAGCAGTTCTGTTCCCCCTCCCACTTTTCTAACTAAGTGATTTCCCATCTGCCCATGTCTGGCTGTAACTATTCCTGTGTCTGGTTGTACCTTCTATTTGTAACTACATGCTTACTCTGCAACAAAGGGTGTATATAAGCACCATGGTCTCTGTATTCCATGTACTACTTCAAGCAGCTCTTGATGGTGCTGTGTGGATGTAGTCCCACTCATGAATAATTAATAAACTTGTTATTTGAATTCCAGCTTCAGTGCCAATCTCTATTTTGTTGGTTTAAGGACCCGTCGACAGAGAAGGGTGACTCCTGCACCGGTGTGCTCATTGAAAAGCACGCTTCCACAACAGTGGTGAGTCAGATGATTTGACTGTGGGCCATGCTGGGGAGATCTGCCACCCGTTCCATGCTTTACCCTCCCCCACCTCGCTACTTGACTGCAGCCATTTAAATTCTGCCTGAATGCTCTCCTCCACTCCCATTTACACCTGTCATAATGAACAGCACTTGAGGTCCACACTGGGGGACAATAGAAAGAGGAGACTGACTGCGAGCTGCTAAGGGCCTAGGTGAAGTGGTCGCACCAACTGGAGGGAAGGCACAATGAAGCCAATAACACTATATACCTTCCCCATCTCCTGTCCCCTCACGTTGTGAGAAACTGGAAGCTGAGAGGAAGCAACGAGAGGCCACTAAGTGTACATGAAAGACCCGGACACTTTTGGAGAGTCACAACGGCCCCAGCTGCTGGAGGTAAACCTCACCAAGGCCTAGCTGCGCGGCATTCATAGTACCCTCATTATAACTTCACGCCCTACAAAAGCAGGCGAGACAGGTAAACATGTGGCCCGCAAAGACCGTAAATAACGCAAGCTACCCTTTGATGCAGTCAAGAACTCAGCAACATCTTGGGACATGGCTGATGATGCAACAGTGGAAGCAGCGGGAAGGAACCCCCCACAGATGCAGAAGCGCTGATGGCAGAATTGTGAATAGGCTTTAAAGACTGGATGGTAGGTTTGATGCACTAGACAAAAGTTAAGACATGTTGGATGAGCGAATAGACCCGCATGATGCCTGATTGAACACAGTGGAGGGCAGAACATCAGACCTAGAAGACGGCAGAGCGCAAACAGTTAGAAAGCTTGAACGTATCGAAAAAGTTATGAAAACGATGGCCATGAAAAATGAAGATTTGGAGGCGAGGAGTAGACGTAATAACGTACGCATAGTGAGTGTGCCAGAATCCACTAATACAGGGTGTATGGATCCGTTTGTCGAACGGTTACTGAAGGATCTATTCGGAAGTAAACATTTCACACCCACATCCATTGTCGAGCATGCCCATAGGTCACTCAAACCACCCCCCAATCCAGGATGCCCGCCCAGGCTCATTATTGCCAGACTCTTGAATTTCAGAGACCGGGACACCACTTGAGACTGGCATGTGAACACGGTCCTCTGTCCTGGCAAGGATCGTCATTATCCATATTCCCAGATTTCACATTACTAGTGCAAGACGCCAGGCGCAAATTTACTGGAGTAAAAGCCACACTTTGAAATATGGGCCTCTGTTATGGGATGCTGTATCCAGTGCGCCTTAAGGTAGATGTTAACAGAAAACCACATGTGTTTGATAATCCCACAGATGTCCAGAACTTTTGCAGACAATACTCAGAGAAGCGTAACAACTTAAGGGATGACTCTCTGGGACGATCGTCACCAGATCTCCACTCCAGCGCGAGCGCGGCTCTTTTCCCATCCAGCTTAAACCTATTGTCCATCCATTGTACATTCAGCCACATGGGAGACTTTTTTGCACATAAGTTTACTGGTTCCCTGCTTGGAGCGGGGTGATACAAAATAACTATAAGGAGCAGTTAAGTCACAATAGTTTTTTGATATCACAATCACAACTGAAGTGGAATAGCTGCCCCCTGTGGTAGTCACAAGTGTACATTGGTACAAACCTATTAGTTTCACTTAGCATATTGATGTTGGGAGATTGTTTTTATGGGATGTACTTGGCAGACAGCTGCCAGGTATGGGTTGGAGGTGGGAAATGGTTGAGATAGGGAATGGCTTCTTTAGGATGTTATTTCAACATTATTTACCTTTGCTCTCAATTATACACGTTGTCAGATCTGTGCGCCACTAATCACAATTCCACATGCGATGGTGCATCAGACCGTAACCCGATCGCACATAGACATCACTTCATGACTTGGAATGTGAGGGGACTGAACAACGCGCAAAAGTGTAGACAGGTTTTACAGTACACTAAATGATATAAAGTCTATATTATATTCTTGCAGGGAGTGCCCACAAACCATCCTAACATTTGCCTCCACATGGGGATCACATCGCTTCTTCGCGAACTACAGCTTGTTTTCTCGTGGAGTATCAATATTAGTTCCCAAACATTTGCCATTCACGCACACGTCCACATACACTGACACAGAATGAAGGTTTCTATTGGTCACGGGTCGACATAGATGACACCACTTTTTACTCACGCCTGCAGTCACAAATGGACCTCATAGACTTAGAACACATATATTTGGTGGGAGACCTCAATAGTCTAATGGACCTCAGTTTGGACCGCACAGCCTCAGCTCCATTCAACAAACCCCGATCTCACAAGATACTGCAGATGCCCTGCGAAACACGTGACCTCCTAGATACTTGGAGACAACTGCACTACAAGGAGACCGCATATACATATCATTCAACGCAACATGACACCTGGACCCAACTTGACTGCTGGCTTGCTCCCTAATCCTGTGGGTTCAGACCATACAGCACCTCCCCCGCACACTGTCAGACCACTCGCCAATACTCATGGTTTTGCGTATGCCAGAATAGGGAGGGTTTGAGCAGCAATGGCGATTCCCCAACAAGGCGTTGCAAGATGCTGCGCTCCGGACGGAACTGCGCACGGCGCTAACTGAATATTTTTACCTAAATAAAGACTCAGTGCCATTGCACGCAACATTGTGGGTAGCCTCTAAAGCATATATTAGAGGGATATGAATCTCTAAACATGCCAAAGTTTTAGAAGACATTAAGGCATACACTATCTCGCCTCGAGGCCGATCTCCTGACCTTAGATTCCCTTCAACCTAGAGGGTGCTCCCTGGATTACTTGACAAACTGGCAACTTTGATCACCGAACACCAATAGGCGGCTGAGAGAGAGAGAGAGAGAGACGCTCACTTCCTAGGGAAATACGCAAAAGCACGTAGATATGAGGAGGGAGAGAGGACTGAATTCACTCTAGCTCGAATATTTAGACCAGCACGTGATTCGTCTTACATTGTGGGACTTCAGAGTTCGACTGGCACAACAGTGAGATACATATCAGGCATCACACGAGAGCTGTTGACATATTACACAGATCTCTACACCACAAAGTTGTATGACATACAAGATGCAACATCTTATATTTAAAAGAAATAGCAATGGTATGGCTTACAAATGCACAATAGCAATTTTTAAATGAACCCTTCTGTACCGAACAAATAATAGAGGCCATCAATGCTATTGATGGATCCAAAGTGCAGGGATTAGATGGCTTTACAGGGGCGTTCTATAAGGAATATAGGCACCTCTAGGCACCACACCTCTTAGAAGTGTATTCCGAAGCGTTAATGACTGGAATTCTCCCCCCTCATTCAGAGAAGCAATCATAATCCTATTATTGAAGCCAGGTAAGGACCCACTACAATGTGGCTCTGTCATTATTGAATTTTGACACTAAAATTTTGGCCATTCATTTGGCACTGCATATGGAACAAATATTCTCACCTGCGTAGGCGGTATGTGTACCGCACAGATCAACAGCACTAAATCTCTGCACTTTCTTCGCTACTCTTCATAGAATAACACCCATGGTCTGTGCAGTAGCGCACTATTAGATGCTGAAAAAGCATTTGATTCCATAGAATGGCTGTTTCTCCAGGTGATGCTGCGGAAACTGGGGATCCCAACCGGATTCTTAGCCCTAGTGAATTTGCTATACATGCAACCGATGGCGCAACTCCACTTCAACGGCACAATTACCGGACCCTTTTCTATATCACGCGGCACCCGACAGGGTTACCCAATGTCGATGTTGCTGTTCATAATAGCCATGGACAAATTGGTGGGTTACCTGCTGAAAGATCACTTACACCGGAGATTGCAATTTATTAACAGGTCCCTTGCGTATAATCCTCTACGCAGATGATATAGTACTATACGTGAGAAACCCTGTAGAAAATCTTCCCCCATTACTGTCGGCAATAAAGAGATTTGGCAAATTTTCAGGATTACACATCAACTGGAGGAAGTCGGAGATTTTCCAGTTGACTGACGTTATAGATCGTAGATGCAAGGGGTTCCCGGTAACTTGGTGCGAGACTGAAACAAAATATCTGGGTATACACCTAAACACAGAAAAATACCAGATACTACGACTAAATTATGGCCCGATGGTGGAAAAACTAAAAACCAAAATAGACAGATGGATCCGAATCCTGCTATCTGTAGCAGGACGCATAGCCATCATCAAAATGGTGGGCTAGCCACAACTGCTCTATTCGTCCGTGAATCTTCTTTACCCTAACAATTGCATTTTTTGCTCAAATCTGTACACCCTTGACAAAACTAGTATGGGGGGGTAAACAACCCCGAGTTAGTTGGAAAATTCTGGTACTATCGTATGAACGAGGAGGGTTTGGTGTCCTGGATATTTAACTTTACCTCCTGGTGGCACAATGCAGCTATTCATGGCATTGGTACCATCCGGACCGCTGTATCCCCTATGCCAAACTGGAAAAGGACTTGGCAACCCCTACACCCCTGGAATCGCTGCTGTTGAATGGCTTGCTGCGAGACCCACATTATATTCAGACGTTATCCACCACTTGTTGGGCGTGGACAAGGCAACTTTAAAAGACAGGAAACACTACACTATACTCACCTGCCCTTCTAGTATGGGCCAATCCATGGCTTCCCCTCATGCTGGATCCATTTGTGCAACGCATACTACAAAAATATGGAATACACACAATTGGCGGTCTGTTTCCTAATGGCCATGTTTTTTACTGTACAGAAGATTCCGGCTTCTGTGACGCCCCATACATGGACCACTTCGTCTTGGTTCATATCCAGGCTGCACTACGTGATGAAATACCTACCTATCCACTCGAACCTCCGAATTTACACCACTGACTTGGTTAATTACAGACAATGGCGGGGACCATCTAATGTCCAGGCTGTATCGTGCGTGTCATAATATTACACCGACACATGATATCAAAGTGAGGGCTGCGTAGGAGGCAGATTTAGAACACCCTCTTACAGATAAAGTTTTGAGAGACTGCTGCTTAAAACAAAACTGGTGTCCTGTAACCATAGGCGCAAACTAATACATTTTATGTTTCTGCGCAGGGAATATACTACCCCAACACTGATGTCCTGTGTAAAGACCGACCGGTTCTTATGCTGCCCTAAATGTCACTCACACGCTGCGAAATTCACACATATGACCTGGACATGCGATAAAATAGCTAACTATTGGAATGAAATCTTCTTGGAGGAGCAGAAGATGGTCACTCTATAAGTGATGCCATCCCCACTATTGGCACTACTTGGCCATGTTGCTAGCGTTCCAAAACCCAAAAATAGATTTGTAGCAATAGGTCCCAAATGATTGATACTCACAAATTGTATATTGATGCGTGGTGTCTGTATTGATACTGAATTACAATTGGACAGAAGATACGTATTTCTCAAATATAGAGTGGCAAGAAATAAATGTCTGACACCTTAACTTTAAAACATTTAAATAAAGATTTGTTTTTTTAAATACCTATTGTTTTATGTGGGGAAAAAATAATTATCATCCCTAAGACACACTGGTCATGCAGCTCTAAAGTAAGTGATTTTGCCCAAATATTAAGTCAGGCTCATAAGAGTTGATAAGTAAATGTTCAGTGAAGCAACAGAGAACACTTAACACTGTGGAGTTGATTTAGTCTGTGTACCAATTGGGCAACATGTTCTTAAGCTCAGGGCTTACTGGGTAACAGTTGGTGAATTTCAGAAACATTATAGTGTCATTGCACAGTTTTCATAAATATGTACAATGAAGGCTTCATCTACTGTATCCTAAATTCAGTTTGGGCTGCAGACACAAACGCAAAGTACACATGCTAAGGCTTATATGATGGATATTACAATCAGTTGGTAGAAAGAGTATTTGAAAGGCCGGTATGGACATTCACATTTTCTGATTGATTTTTAGAATTTGACTAGTTTTTCTAGTGTCAAAGGACTTCGTTTTACTGAAGTTGTTATCTAGATATTATCATTAAAGGCCGACTAAATCTCTACCATCATAAGTAGGGTTGAGATGATTCGCTTTGAAGTAGGGCTGAGTTCATGGTCCCCGAGAAGTAAGATCCCATGTATTAATTTGAAACAATATTGGTAAAAGAGGGGAATGTTAGTGTGTGATACAGTATCAAGGGACTTGTGCACAACAATAAGCACTTATACCTGTAAAATAAGAAGGGTAGTTGACCAGCTGTTAAAATATAAATTATGATATATTGGCTGGAAATCCAGTGGGCACACATCAGAAAGTGCGTGAGCACTAAGTCCATGAAAAACAATTCCTCTTGGACATACAGAATATTCAGTCTAAAAATACACTGAGTCATTTCTCTAAAGTTAAACTTAAATTTGGAATAACTGAATATTTGCTTAATGCCGTGAATTTACCATTACTCCACCGCTTATTATTTTTGACATTGAATGTGTATAATAATTTTCATTACAATTTTAATTGACTTTAGTTTGTTATTTTTTTCATGCCAATTGGTACACCACAACGCCTCACACCTAAAATGTTAATATGCCCCTCTGTATTGGCTGAAAGTAAAAAATATCTTAAGTGGTTAAGGAGGCTGCTTTGTGGACTGTGTTTTTTAATGATTGGCTTTTACCACTCCAGTCAGATATAACTGTCTTAACTGTGGCTTTATCTTTTAATGCTACTATCAAATGTATTTAAAAAACTAGTTTATTATAGATGTTTTATATTAAATAATTAAGGCTAATGTATTTTATGGTTTTAGATGGACAATACATATTTACATGGACAGAAAGTTTAAAGAAAGTTTGATTTAATAATGAAAAAAATACAGTGCAAACAGACCTCTCATTATACAGAAGACACACATTTTACAAAAACATGGCAAACAAATATTGTCAATGAGATATGTGTGTCCTGATTATAGCGAGCCTGTCTTTATTTTGCTTTTAAGCAAACTTTCCAAACGGAAACACATTTCTTATATATATTTGTTTGCCACCACTTTCTTTTAAAAAATTAACGTTGACAAGTAAACTTTTGAGCCTGGGCTATTTTAATTACAATTCCCTTTTCTGACTATAAGTGAACAGGAATGCACTAATCCCCTACTGAGAATGAGTTGCATGTTTTTGTGCTTAACTTTGATCCTTTAACAATCTCCATGAGACACATTTCCTCTTATAGGGCTCTTGTCGTTATTCAGATTACATTCAGATAGGTAATGTTTATTTGCATGAATGTGGGGCAAGAATATGGCAAAATCTACCCAATCCAATCTCATTTAAACTATTGAATACACTCATAAGCTACTCTTAAAATGATTGTATTTCAGATATTTTAATATATTTTTTCTTTTCTGGCTGTACAGAAATTGAATAGTGCTGACCCATGTTAAAGGTAATAATTGCAACGATCTCTCTAAATTTAAACTAGGAAGGGATGGCATGTTCAATTGCTTTATTTACATCTAAACTAGACCCTGGCAGTGGGTGATGATGTCATCACTGGAGGACCAATTTGTTGATTTGCAGGACTGGATTTTGATTGCACATGATTTACTTAACACTTTGATATACTTTATACATTCTCAGCAGATTTCTAAATATTTTCCTGTAGCTTTCCATAGCATTGACCAGTCAAAAAAATACTTATAGCTAAAGTTGTTCCATGTCTGATGAGACTAGTTCATCCAGTTCTGCTTTCTTTCATTTGGTAGGTGAAAGTCGTCTTTACTTATAGTAAAGTGACTGGGAGAGTAACAAAAAAATAGGTGTCACAGCAACATAGTGAGTGTAGTGATAAACGACTTACAGGTCCAAACCAAAGTTATATTTAAAACGTAAACATTTAATAACATTTAATAACTGTCTAGCACAATAATATCCTTAATTAAAGGAGCGAAAAGTAGTGAGCAACAGATAAAAAAATACAAATTTCACAGAAAATCAATAAAGGGGTAGCTGGAGAAAAACATTCTTTGGATTGTTTTGCTGTAACACATTATGGCTCTCATTATGAGCAGCCCGGTTAATATCCTGTAAGTCTGATAAAATACTTATTACAATTATGGGTTTTGTATTAAATATTGGCATTTCAAATCTGCCATTATTTGTCAGGGGAAAATACGTGGTATTTACCAAAACATGCGGATTTTGGTGTCGTAAACTCCAAAATCTTCATCTTATTCCCCAAAAGTTATAATTGGCTGTTATTTATCACACCCAATAAATTCCAACTCAGTTGAGTCTGATTTTATCAGATACAATAAATATCACACCTTCTAGCAGGTCGCTTGTAATGAGGGCCCAAAGTCAACAAAAATCAAATACACAAAAAAAGGAAAGTATGGGTAAAAGAAGTAATTAAAATGTCCTAACCTTTTGGATTCAAACAACAGAGAAAACACCTTAACTTGCCCCTGTTTTTAGTAGTTCTTCTGCACCTGGGTGAAGTTAGATGGTGTATATTATTCACCTAACCTAGCAAGATTCATAGGTACTTGATTACCCATCAGGTAATATGCTGAAGAGATCAAAGGGGTGGCAATGGCTCCTACAGTGTTAAAATTTTAACTACTTCGCATCAGTTATTTATTTTTTATTTTTTTCCCATGTAAACGCGAAACAATAAAAATGCAGCACATGCATGGTTTTTAGTTTACAGGATGGTTACCTGATTAGACGTTTAATTTTCATTATAGATATATCCCTGATGAAGGGCATAATGCCCGAAATGCATTGGATTAATTTATGCAATGATTGATCCAAAGATGGATGTATGAAATGCACATTGATTATGCATATATATATAAAAACGTGTTTTGGGACCCCCCTTTTATCTCAGCCCCCGCTTGACGAATCCCCCCGAGACTTTCAGGGTAGGAGCGGAGCGTAGCGCCCCACCTATTTTGAGAAATTCGCGAGGATTCATCGACCGGCGCCAAAGTTATTCAAAATAGAATGTTGCGGATTTCCTATGGAAAAGGGGTCCTAACTATAACTACCTACTGGCGACCGCCAGTAGGTAATATATATATATATATATATATACAACAAATTCCTTTGACCAATAACCGAAAAGGAGTCAAAAAATACAAGGATTGAAAATCTTGTGATGACTACTCGTTTTTATTAACATACAGAGGGCCATATTCTCAAGAAGCTATCGCCAAGTTCTCGGCACTTTATTGCAGCCAAAGTAGTGATACATTTACCGCCCCATTCACAAGTCGGTGCAAACAGCCGATAGTACCACTTTTCCAGCGTAAGCATCCGCAACAAACATCGCCACAGATGACCCCGGCAACTATCGCTAATGAGATGCAGAGTAGGCGTTCCCGAGCAAAAAGCAGCGACAACATCACTCCACAACATTCTCACCGACCATCCAGATCTGCGATAAGAACACAAAACATGCGATAAGGCGCGTTAGCACCAGGAAATTAATACCTGCTCCGACCTGGTGCAAAGTCGGACCACAACCGGCACCAGACAAGGGAGCACAGCCCATAGCCACACACGAAGAACAACAGATGCCCCCGTGCAACTGCCCATGCAGCATGGACACTCAAGAGGGCCACACCACCCACCGACACCACACCCAGGCCCGCTTTCCCCCTCCCCGGCCCCCACTCTGGCCATGCCCAACCCCAGACAAAGAAACTGCACACCAACACTACAAATCCCAAAACAAAATAATTTGTCTGATGTCGCACAAGCAGGAAAATCAACATACATGCGTGGTCAGACAATGGAGAATCAGTCATACAGCAATGCAATCACCAACACTAAACACTATTCAAACAAAAGGCAAAATAACCATTTGGATGAGTCCTAGCGGGTCCTCAATGGACAATCTGTAGGACACAGCTTAGAAGACAAAATCCAAGAGAAGAAGGTGTGCCATGTGCCCAATAAAGGAAAGCGAGGGAGGGAGGGAGGGAGGGAGAGAGGGAGAGAGCGAAGAAGAGAGACGGAGTGAGATTGCACAAGCAGCGCAAGGCCTCTCGGGCACCTGGCTCCACATGCCAACTTGTGTGTGAGTATCGCCATCAGTACACCATGAGCCCAAGGCCTTGTCTTAATCTCAGCGCCAAAGCCACATCACATTCCGAAAACACAAGTTGTAGTCAGACAAACATTAGGGATGAAAGCTCCTTTGTTCCAACACAGAAGGCGGGAGGACACCTGCACCTCTGACATTGGTCCAGAATGCGGCTGGAACACCCTGAGAGAGAAGCCATGGCAGATGGGGACGACTCCCACACCACGCATTGCGCAAATGAACTATCCAACTTATCCACACCCTACACACTGAATCCCCTGCCTGAGGTACCCCTGCATGGGATGCCCTTGACACTCATGGAAACAGCAACCCATTCTCCCCAACGTTGCACACACATTTTAATCATTGCCCAGAGCTGTGGCATATCCTCCACACAACTGCCGCATTTCAGAAGAGTGCCGGTTCCACGAGACGCACCAACACAATGGCAGGCCATCCCGGGCACATGCACAACCCCCGTCATGTGGAACAGTACCGTGCAGGTATCCTGCATTTACTGGGCGCACTGCCACTGGCAGTGCTGCAGATCAGTTACAGGCTGAGCTTCCGCCTTGCCTACGTTACCTGCGTCCAGCCCTGGTTCCACTGCCGAACGTGCACATTTAAGTGTCCCATGGATGTCTGCCTATCCAACACAACTGTAGATGAATTGGACTATGACTTGTGTGTGCGCCCCCTGTAGGATCACGAACAAGAGTGGAAATGAGACAGTCGTGCATGGGATGCCTTGACATACTGCGTATGTGTTGGCAGTTGTGCATGGGAGATTGCACAATTCCTCGTGTGCAGTGACCACATCGAGGCGCTCCTCTATTGGGCTGTGTTGCGGATTGGTGAAACGGCGAGGGCTGAGCACACCTGCCCGGACCAGTTAATGGATTGGCTCACCCTGGTGTTCCTTGAACACGACAACGACGTACTATTGGAACACATTGCACATGAAGCTGCGCGGGCATTCATGGACGAGTAACTACGTTCCTGCAGCCACTTCGGATTGTCACCCACAGCACAGGTCCCAACACCTTATTGCATCCTGGGGAATGCACACATATCTCACCACAACAGAGGACATGTCTGCCTTTGTCAGGATTCATGTGCGTGGAACTACACGTGTGTACACATACCTGTGCAAGGTGATGCAGGTCCATGCCCGGAGCCACACAGCGTTGTTTGGCAACGTTACCAATTTGGACACACTGCTGAGGGGAGAGTACACACATAGCAACGTAGCACAACATGTGAACCTGTCGGACCCTTTCAACTGATCACTGTCAGCAGGGCAGACAGTCGTCGCACTCCGGTGGCAGAGCACTATGCAGACCCCATGGGCAGTGAGTCGTGCCCCCTCACACGGGGCAATGGGCAGACGCCAAACAACACATGACTCATCCAGCACGGCAAGGTGGGTTGAGACCGTTGCCATCCGTGATGATTGTTGTCCATTTTTGGCCTCACCATTGTCTGCACCTCGACATATTCCCATGCTGCGTGTATAGTCTTAAGCATGTCCCTGCCTGTTGTGGCCGTTGTCCCGTCCGTACTGTCACGCACATGCCAATAAAGTCTATGCAACTCCACTAGTGTCTAACTTTGAGTGTTGATTAGATTGTCCACTTGTGTGCCACAATGAGCATCGTCACTACACAAGGAGAAACTGACTGACGCATGTACAATGGCGGTGGCTCCCTTTTGCAAGCTCCACCTCTGTGAGCCAGACATTGTTTTGGGATAGTTGGTGGCCGACCTGTGCACTTGCGTGACTTCAGCAATGTGAGTATGGTGTCCAAACTCAGACCATGTGGAGTAATGTCATGAATAATAATAGGACGTGTCCACACAAATGTGTGTGGGTAGGTATGCGACGTGAAATTCGGTTGTCACATGTGATGTAGGACACCACTTCTGGCTTGCTACCGATTTGGTCATTCCCACACACAGCCCTATTCAATACATGGACGTTTGCCTAAGTTGGGGGGTTGTGAAATTGTAGTTGATGTGCAGTGGGGACACAGCTAGTACTCACCTTCACAGTCATCCAATTGGCCATGTGTCTCAGGGATAAACATGAGCATAGATGTCAGTTACCAGGGGGTACCTTCATGTGCAAACATTCTCCCTACATCCAGCCCTACTTCCATACGTGAGTGAACATAGTCATGACACATCTGTGTGATTTAGAATGTTTTATTCACATTCTGGTGATTGACGGAGCTGGAGCTCTACATGGCCATCCAAGCCCACATTACATGGAAGCCCAGTGGTGGGCCAACCAGAGTCCCTTGGGGATTGAAAAGTGATTTGGAAGAGGGAGAGTGCAGTCCGCAGCAGGATTGCTGTGTGATTGTCCAGCAGTGAAGATATCACAGGCCATCTGGCGGTGATGGATGTTACTGCATCCTTCCTCACACAGTAATTACCATCCTCATCTTACTCCCCTGATACGGGTTCTGTGTCCAGTGTGTCCAGTGTGTGTGGCAGGGTAATGGCTGCATCCCTGTGTGCCACTGACACATCAGACTGCGAAGGTGATGGGGCTGCATCACTGTGTGCCACTGACACATCAGGGGTCAGAGCTGTGTGTGTTGATTTTCCCGCTCTAGTCATCTGGGACAGGCTCAGTGGCACCTGTGCCACCAGTGGAGTCAGGTGCGGCGCGAGTGGAGTCAGGTGCGGAGTTTTGGAGCAGAGCAGTCCAGAGCGTGTTCAGCATCCGACGGCAGCTGTGGCTGTGGCGAGAGGAGCAGCGAGCAGTGAGCGAGCTGCAGCTAAGTGCTGAGAGCAGTGGCAGAGCTGAACAGCTGAGCAGCGAAAGGTTGTTGGCGGTAGGCGGAGGTCGTACGGGACAGGAGGCATACGGTGAAAGGTGGAAGGTGCTCCTGACCTGCCTGACCCGCCTTACCCTGCCCAGTTTAAGCTCATTTTCGGCGGCGTTAGATTGCCGCCGTGCTTCCTGTCTGCTGTTTGATAACAGAGGTAAAGACTTTTGGTGAGAGAGCGGAGAGCAGTAAGCTATAGGAGAGGTGTGAGCAGTGTACCTGGCAAGTGGACAGGCGGGAAAGCTTGAGCGAATTTGTTGCTGTCATCGCCTGTTCAGCTGGTTGAGCTGGTTGAGCTCTTACGCTGCTGAGCTGACAGTGCCTGACCGAGCCTGTCCGAGCCTGCTCGAGTCCACCTGTACCGGTGGCCTCCCTCTTGCCTTGCTTTGCCTTGCCTTGCCTGCCTGCCTAAGACAAAGGAGGGTATACCTGGCTAGTGGGCTAGGTTAGTGCAGTTCTTCTTCTTTTCTTACAAGCGGAGAGGCGGCGCAGTGAAAAGAGTGCGGCGTACCAGATAGAAGTTTCTTTTGGAGAGGAAAAGCGAGAGGAAAGTGAACTGAACAGATACAAAAAAAAAAAACCTTTTAAATAGCAGAATTTGCTGAATTTGCTGAATTACCGGAATCAACGGAAATCGACGGAAACTAATTAGTAGTAGATTTTTAATTGTGCATGAGTCTGATATAGGGTTTGTGCCAGTGTTAAATTTTTTGTTTGGTGGGTGGAGGGAATTGATTAAGAAGAGAAAGTTTGATTTGGCTAAAAACAGTTAAATACAGTGTGAATACAGAGTGAATCAGGATGAGGTCAGGTCGCCAGCGTTTGGCTATAACAAAGCCTACACAAAGTCAGACAGCTAAAGAATCTTTAGTGGTTCCACCCCAACTCGAGAAATATAAGCAAAATGGGGAAAATTTGGAAAAGCAGGAAAATAGCAGTGCAGTCATAGAGGGGAGTTTGTGCCAGTCAGTTGAAGAAAAGGTCTTATCAGCGCCCGTTAATAAGGTTATGGATAGTATGGATAGTAGGATCTGTATGAAATCTCCATATGTGGCTCAATCATCTATAAGGAGTTATTTTTTTAAGTACCATCAAAACCAGTCTGACAAATACACAAGTAATATCACCGAAAAGGAAAAGGGTGAGTTTAGTGGGGATACTAGTGATGGTAAGGTGTCCTCAATCTCACCGCTATCATCGTGTAAATAGGGGGAAAAGAGTTGTGATTTGATCTGTTTAAAGATGCCTGAAAACCTGAATATTATAATTGATAGTCAACGTAGTCAGGATAGGATTACAACTGATGAAGGGATAGGAGTAGGAGTGGGAAAGGTGCCGTTATCTTTGTCCCAGCCAACATCAACTTTAGCTGGCCAGCAAAGGGCGCAGGTTCAGGCACAGATTCACGTGTGCGTCCCTATTGCTGACCAGGTAGAAATTCAAACAGATGATGACCTTCATATTATCAGTCATGCGAAGAGTAATAGATCACCAGATGGATGTAGAAAAGGATTGGAAGTAAGGTGTGATATGTCTCTTGTAAGACATTGAATGATAAAAAAAATGTCGAAGATGTTATTGTGTTCGATTCGGAAGACGAGTGTGGAATTGTAAATTTGGGTTGTGAAGAAAATCTTATTGAACCGATATTGGTCCCAGAAGTTTTAGAGGACTTACTTTTTAGTCCAAATAGCTGTTTGGACAAAAGTGGTAATGTCAGTTTATTTAATCTGGAACAGTCAAGTATAAGTATGGAGAATTGTTTTACCACTAATAAATTATTGGTGGAACCAGGTGTGGGTAGTACTGATAATATTATTAATATAAATGATCAACCTAGCATAGAATTAAATGGCCATTTTAATCTAGCAGATATATCTTCGCCTATGAAACTGGAGGAGACAGACAAATCAAACCTAGGTGATTCAAAAGAAAGAGTGGTTAGTCCTGAGAGGGGCGTATGGGATTGTCTTTTATATACCATGGACTCTATCACCAATGCGCTTAATTTCCATTCTGATAAATTGGACGTCCAAGTAGATATCTTAAATAGATTAGCATCCCATGTTGTGGGTATTGATACAAAACTCCTGCAATTAACTAACCTCATAACAAAGGTTCAAGCGGACAAAGAGAACCTGTATATAACATGTACCTGTGCTCAATTGATTGATAAAATTTCCGATTTACCATCTATAGTAAGCTCAATGGTGCACGAAGTAAAAATGTTGTCGGGTGTAAGAGTGCAAGGTACGGAAAAAACAACTGATTCATTAGAAAAAAAGAATATCTCAGGTTGTACGACTAGACAGGGGTTATTGACATTAGATAATTTGACTCTTCACCAAAAGGATGTACTCAATGGAAATAGTACAAATAGCTCTGATAATAATATTAAGGAACAACTTGTAAAAGATGAAAGCAAAATAAATGCAATAGAAGAACCCCTTATTAATATGAAGGGTGATTTAAATAAAGATTGTTTGGCAACAGGAAATGTAATTATTGAATATCCTATGTTAACCAAAAAACATAGTAGTGTAAAAAAGTCAGGCCCAAATCAGACCCAGGAAACAAGTGTCCCTTTAAAACCAATGAACCTTTCAAAAAGGGCAAAAAAAAGGTTAAGACACGTAATAAGTTAATGTACAACTTACAATCACCCATTAAGAATAGTTGTGATAATCCCCCAAAAAATCCTAAAGAAACTAAAACCGAAACTGAAATGAAATTATATTTTCCGATTTTTGGTAATAATAAAAATTCGGGATTAAATGTTAAGAGAAATCATTTGAAGGATTGTGACAGTGATAAGGTTGAACAGAATGAATGTAAGTTTAGTCCAGGCCCTATACTAGAGCCTTCAAAGATTTTGAGGGAAGATGGATTGAAACAACTTATAAAGGAAAGGGTGGACGCTATAGATGAACCACTAGGTTATAAACAGAAATTGGTAGGTCATACCGATCATTTAAGTAGTATTAAAAATGAACAGGGGCATACCTTATGTCTGAAATCTATTAATGATGTAATGGTTGAACAGGGAGTCCAGAAGGTTATCCATCAGCAAGGTGGCAATATGAATGATCAGGTGGCCCAATTGGATGTGCAATACGGAAAATTAATGAAGGATAATGAATTGAACTGCCTAGCAGATATTGTTCAGGTGTCTCCAACCGAGAACAGGTTGTCAACTACCTTTGTAGATGAGGAGGAAATAGAGGCATCAAACTTGTTGATTGATAAGAGGAAAGTAGCCTTTTGTCCTTATTATACAACAAGAGGTCCTCATGATATCTTAAATCGAGGTAATATCTTGAAATTGTTATATGCAATTATAGACCTTAAAGATGTGGTAACGGAGGATCTGGAAGCAGTAGAGTTTAGGCAGGAAGATGTCAATATGAATAGGGAAGCAACAATTACAACTTGGGGAAATACTGAAATTGTTGATAGAATAATGGCCAATGGCACAATATTTGAAAAGTGGGGTATTAGAGTTTGGAGACCGCAAGGTCCACGATATCCAACGCTGCTAATTCCAATCAATCCACCTGAGTTATTGACTCAAAAAAAAAAAGAAAAAGGAGGAGAAAAAATTAGTTGAGGTATCACAGATAAGAATATTAAAATGGGCATCAGGCCCATCGACGGAGTTAAATTTATCTTATGGGATCAAGGTTAGAAGTAGCCCGTCTGGTTTACGAACATGTGAGGCACTGAAAAAATCCCCAGAACTTTTAGATGATTGGAGCTGGCTTCCAGGAATATTAACAAATCCAAATCATGGAAAGAAGGATTGATGTGAACCTCTTTTTGATGAAGTTTCAAATACTCTGAAATTCTGTTCATGGAATACTAATGGCTTAAAATCCCTAATTGAGGATCCAAATGCAATAGATTTTCTAAAGTCTTTTAATATAATAATTCTCCAAGAAACATGGAATATGTGTAGCGAACCATTTATTGGTTATTTTGAATATTGCAATGTTGCAACACGTGAAGCTCATTCAGGTCGTCCTTGTGGTGGGCTCTCTATATATGTTTCTTTAAGTCTTAGAGTAGAACATTTTGAAATAGACCTTCAGGTAAAATGGTTGCAGTGTATCAAATTAATAGCTGGTCAATCAATTATTTTTTTAAATGTTTAATTAAGTTGTAAAAAGAAGGTTAGATCCACTCAAATTATTCAGTTATGGGGACTGGTAAAAACTTTATATTTTGATCACCTAGATTCAGCATTTATTATCACAAGTGATTTTAACATGCATTTAGTTGCCTCAAAAAAACAGACAGTTGGTTTAAACTGTTTAGCTCAATGGACAGACTGTGAGTTTAAAAAGTACAATTTGAAAATTATGCATGACTCAGATAATATCCCAACGTTTAATAAAGCTGGTCGTCTATCTGTAATAGACTATACAGTCAGTCAGTCAGTCAAAATTCCTTTATTCGATAAATTAATATCATAAAATACACATACAATCCTAACAAACACAATTAAAAAACATTGAATAAAACACACAATTCATACCAGGAAACCTGATCATAATATGACCTATTTCATATTCAAATATAGATAATGTAAAAACTACAGTTATAAAATTTGTACGTAAGATGTTGAAAAAGATCTAGTTTAAAACCTGCAAAGGAAAAACAATTTTTTTCCTAATACGCATAGCTGCGACCAGGAAGCTTGCAACGTGAAACATGATTCGTGGGGTACTTAGTTGCAATAAATATGTGAGTGCTGGCCTAACCTGTCTAAAACCCAGCTCCCTCAGTATCGGCAGCAAAAACTTCCTCCTGCAATCCTTATAAAAACTACAGAACATTAAAAAAGGTAGAGTGTCCTGTCTTGAGCTATTATCACATTTGCAGGGTTCTGCACGATCCACAGTGCACCAGGTTTTAAAACAGCACAGAGAAAAGTGCACCAAATTAAACCTAAATCTGATTAGGAGGAACCGGTGGTATGAGGCATTCACAACAATCAGATATGGTTCAGGACCAGGGGAACTAATCAAGGCATAATTGGCTCTAACTGTTGGCTTTGTCATTTCTAACTCCTCACGTTCTAGGGAAAATAAGGTCTCAAGGGCGGTTTTGGTCATTTCAAGATCCTTCTTCGTGATAGTTTCTGGTGATCGGAAGAGGGCCTCACGACCTATCTTTTGGAACCCAGATTTTATGTATGCTAACCATGATATTTTATTTACATTATCCAATTTTAAACAGTTATTTAATATTACATGGTTTAAAGTAATTTCTTTGTTCAGCCAAATCTTGAGCCAATAAAGGAGAGGGGCGATTCTAATCAGGTCTGTCACAAAACCAATCCCCACTTCCGTGTGTGTGGAGAAAGTCGGAGTAGACTGTGGAACAGAAAGGGTTTCTCGTAGGAACTTATTTTCAATAAGCTGTATTTTATTATGGTTGGTGTAGCCCCATATCTGGCAACCATACGTTGCAACAGCTAAACATTTTGCCTGGTAAACTTTTAGTAGGGCTACAACTGGTCTAGCCCTTAATCTTTTAACAAAGCCTCTAACTCCCGAAACTGTCCTAGCAAATGCCACACTCCGGCTATTGATTTGTGGGTTCCAACTGCCCTTTTCATCGAAAACAACCCCTAAATAAGGGAATGTTGAGACCCTGTTTACCACATCCCCACAACAAAAGAAAGTTTTAGCCCTGGATTTCTGCCTTCCCTTCTCCGCAATCAGGACCTGAGATTTTTTCGCATTTATTTTAAGGTCCAGATTTTGCATAAAATCTCCGAAGGCATCCAGCAACTTTTGCAACCCTACTCCAGTGCGAGCCAGAAGCACTGCGTCATCCGCATATAGGAGAACCGGGACAACCTGGTCTCCTATGCGCGGAATGTCTAAAGATACCTCTCCCAGTTGGGAATCGAGAGCATTTATATAAAGGGTGAACAACAAGGGGGCCAGGATACATCCCTGTCTGACGCCTCTATCTGACCTAAAGTGCCTCGTGCAACGCCCATTTGAATTGACTCTAATTTTGGCTGATAAATCCGAGTGAAGATCGGCCAAAAAATATACAAGGGAAGGTTGGAGGCCCATGGTCAATAAGATATTCCAAAGTTTAGATCTATTGACAAGATCGAACGCAGAGGAAAGATCCATAAAGGCCATGTACAGAAATCCCTCCTTGGCCACTGTATATTTATTTATTAAAAGGTGCAAGTTTAAACACTGGTCAATGGTGCTCCGTTTAGGTCTAAAACCGTATTGTGCATCCGACTATAGACTATACAATAATGTCAAAAAAATTATATAACTTAGTAAGCAGCTATCAGATAGTCCCGAGGATTGAGAGTGACCACAATCCTCAAGTGGTTAAATTTGATTTAGTTTTTGATTGCCTGCCTGAAACTAAAATCCTGAAAACAGCTCCGATAGCTTTTAACCTTAAAAGATTAATATGGAATGAAAAAAATGAGGCAAGTATTTTGGGAGTTCTTACCTGTTTAATACAAGATGTGCAGTCTGCTTATGGTGAAGGGAAATCCATGGTTGAATTGTGGACACATTTATGCAACAAACTCCTGGCTAAATTTGCTAGGGATAAGCCATCTAGGGGTATATTATTGAACCCTAAGAAACCAGGGTGGTATTCGTTCCACCTATTACAACAAAAAAGAAGACTCAATAAAGCAATTAGATTGCTGTACAGAAATAAAATCAATGTATCGTTTTTTGAGATATCACTTAAAATTAGAGAATTAAAACAGGGCTACAAGAAGGAAATTTGGAGAGCAAAGCAAGTGCATTATGAATCAATATGGGCTAAGATGCATTATGCTTGTAAATCAAAAGATCTGCGGTTATTCTGGAGCATAATCAATAACCTTGAAAATGGAAATAATAGAAGCAGTAGTGGTAATGTAGATGAAATAAGTTGGGTGAATTTTTTTAATTCGAAAGTGGATACTCAAGGCCAATTGCATGATAAGTGTATTAGTAATAGTCCTACCTGTAGGTCTAAAATAAAAAATGGAATTAGACAGGAGAGTCCTAATCATCATCAGTATAGTGTAGAAATCGAACCTTGGTCGCTTGATAAAGTTAAAAAAGCGATAAATAAGATTAAATCCAATGGAGCAACAGGACCAAATGGTATTCCGAATGCCATATTTAAAGCTAAATTAAGGAATTGGCCGGAGCTATTAATGCTCCTGTTTAATGATGTACTTAAATCAGGCCTTATTCCGTTATCATGGCACGGAAGTATCATACAACCAATCTATAAATGTGGCCCCCAGGATAATCTGGCTAATTATCGATTAATTACACTTACAGATGTAGATGCAAAATTTTTTGCTAGTTGTCTGTTGGATGATTTAGAGGTATGGGCTTTAAAGGAGAAGTTGATTCCCAACTTTCAAACTGGGTTTAGAAAGGGTGAATCAACTCATTCAAATCTGATTTTATTAACATTATTAGGTGAAAAAGCTAAAATGAGGAAGCAAACACTGTATGTGTGCTTCATTGACTTAAAAGCTGCGTTTGATTCTGTCCCGCGAAACATTCTTTGGTCGAAGTTAAGGAACTGGGGAATATCGGAAACTTTATTAAAAATGATTGCATTACTTTATTCCGACACCTGGGTTCAGATTAAGATTGGCGATGGTAAACATACGACTCGTCGTTTGACTACTAACGTAGGACTAAAACAAGGTTGTGTTTTGGCTCCTTGCCTTTTTAATCTTTTTATGGCCGATCTCCCAGCTCATTTTAATACTATCAATTCGCATTCACCCTCGATATACTATAATGAAATTAAATATTTGCAATATGCTGATGATACCATCTTAATGAGCCAAACCGCTATAGGCCTAAAAAGGTTAATTGATTCCTTTAACTCCTATGTCATACAAAATGGACTAACTATTAATATAAAAAAGACAAAAATAATGACTATGGGAAGGGGTAAACCGAGAATAAAAGAATGGAATATTAACGGCCTGGTGACTGAAAATGTTAAAACATATAAATACTTGGGTATTATTTTTGATGACGGACTGATATTTAGGCAGCATTTTAATCAACTTGAAGCCAGGGGTTTATCCCTCGCTTTTGCTTTTAGAAAATTGAGAGACAAATTGGTCTGTCCTAATTATGAACATTTAATGAGGGTGATGAGAGCTAAATTGATTCCATCTTTAGATTATTGTTCCATCATCTTTAGGGACAAAGAAGCAAAATTGCTTGATGAAATAGAAATTAGGACATACAAATCTGTTTTTAAGATACCTAAATATATTAGTCGTGCCAATATAAGATTAGAATTTGGTTTGAAGAACCAATTATTGACACGCCAATCTGTATTTTTAAAGTCTTTATTATCATTAGCCCGATCAGAGGAAGGATCTTTAGCGAAGTTGTGTTGGCTCGAAATTTCAGAAGGTGAATACTCGAGAAGTTGGCAGTCATATTTAAATGATTGTTTAAGCAATTATAAATGCTTAAAATTAGAAGACGAAATGAGGAGTAAAACTGTATTTAAGAAAGAAATGAATCAAATGGCTGCTTTGCTTATCACTATAGTGGACAAGGATGACCTAAGAAAAAAAACTCATTTTTGGACTATAGGTAACTCTTTTGGTAGGTTGTCCCCCCAACTTTATTTGTCATACCATTTGAGACCTTTGATTAAGAACAAATGTATTCATTTAAGGTTGGGTAGATATCCAACAAAGGATGGAATACCAAAATGGGAAAGTAAATGGTCATCTAATGTCTGCAGGCTCTGTGGGTTAACTGAAGAAACCTTAATGCATATTGTAACAATATGCCCAGGGCTAACAGATGCTCGAAAGTCTATCCTTAAACCGATTTTTAACGAATCGGGAGTTAGAACATGTAGGAATGCAATTATTGCCTGTTTAAGTGGTGATGATATTAAATTTGTTCATCTCTTTATTAAGTTCATCACTATTGTGGAAAAGAAATTACAAAAAATAGCTGCTTGAAGAATAATATTACACGACTATAGAGTACCAGCAACTTAATATAATTTAGGAGTTTGTAGACAATTATTAGAGATAACATTCTTTTTTTTTAGTTGGTATGATCTCTTAATGTCTACTTATTGAAATTATGAAACGTGTTACTATTAGAAGTTATTGTCGCTCACAGGTCATATTATATCAACTGTGTTACTGCTAAAATATCTGACGTTAAAACATGTTACTCTAATTAGATGTAGTTAAAATAATATTTGCTGCTAACATAAAGCTCCTTAGTAAGCACAATGCACTTTATAGTAGTTTATAAATGGATAATAGTAAAAGGATCTCAATTGTAATATCTGCTGCTAATATATGTTACTTTAGAAAGATGTTGCTAAAATATTTTTTGCGGTTAGTAAAAGGTATTATTGTAAGCATAATGCTTTTTATTTTTTTATTTTTTTCATTAAACATGAAATGATAATAGTGAAATAATTGCAAATTACAATAACTGCTGCTAATATATGTTGTTTTATTTTGTTGCATTTTAAATGGTAATTATTGGAAGTATAATGCACTCTACTGATTATAAAGCTTTTTAATTACTGTTTTATGTAAAGGTTTTAATGTTAGGTTGAAAAATTGTTAATTATTAATTTACAAGTAGTGGTTCTTTTCAAAGGTGTTTTTATTTTATTTTTGTGTGTGTGCACATGATTGTAATGATTTTAATTAATTAACAAATAAATTACTACACTGCCAGTGGCAGCAATGGCAAGATGATGAACTGCAGGGCATTGAAGTTTCCAGCTATTATTCGCTGGTGTCCAGCCGTGGCAGCCATACTTCCAGCCTGCATCTGCTCCATAGTCTCCATTGACCTCCACATCTGTGCCAACTCTGTGCTGTCATCACTGGTGCCTGTCTGACCAGACAGTTCTTGTTTTCGATTAATGCCCCAGCGAGGTCAGCCAAGGTCTGTGGTGGAGCATGGTGCGGACAGGGGGTGTCCTATAGGGACTGTACGTGGTCCCTGATGGGACTCAGACACCCACGTATGGCATCGAGTTTGGCAGCCACAAGCTCGAAACCCACTGCAGCTGATCAGCCAACTCCACCTGGCAACCCAACACACGCCGTTGGAATTCCATGTATTGTTCGTGGGGGTCCTGGGAGACAGCCGTGGTGGTGTGTGTTTCCTGCTGTGTGGTCTGTGCAGGTAGTGGGGTCACCTCGAGGCAGCTGGCCTGCCTGGTCCTGGGGGTGGGGTGCGAAGGCTGTCCATTATCCGTTGGAGGGTGTCTTGACATATGTGGAGGTTGTCCTCTTCATCATCAATGATGAGAAGTATGGTGTGCTCTGCAGGAGGTGTTGTTTGTCCCTCTGTAATACAGGTTAACAGAGTTTCACATGTATGTTGAAGATTTGCAGATGTTTACATTCAGACTGCATGCCAATGTATATTGTGACTGTTTTGGTGGCGCTGGCTATTTGATGGCAGTCAGTGTGTTTTTTGACTACATGACAGATGTGTGGTAGTACCCGTACGTTATCATCACACAGTGTCAGGCACTGCCAGATGTGAGTAGACAGTTACTACGCGCGGGCAGAACCTGTTGTGCGCTCTGTCCTGTGGTGTTGCTGTTGCACTTTGTACCACATTGCCGTCATTGCTAATGTTCTGTGATTGCTATGTGTGTGTGCTGCATTGTGGGGGGAGTTGCCCCTGCAGCTCTGATTTCGTGTACCCTTCTCCCTTTGAGGCAGGGTGCCTTTGAATTGTGTGTTTTTCGGGGGCTGATTTGTTTGCGACTTGAGTCATATGTGCTCTGGGACAGATTTTGTGGCCTGGTGCATTGTTTGTCTGCTGCGTGTCTTGTACGGCATGGGCTCTGGGTCCACGTGGATATGTCATAGTGTGACCTGCTCCTTTACGGATGTGATCCGTACTGGGTCACCTCCATGTCGATTCGTGAACCATGTCATGTTTTTTGGCTGCTGCCATGCTATTGGGCATACAGTGTCACTTGCATAGTCAGTGTGGCTCACAGAGCCGCTGCTTTGCTGGATTCAGCACATGTGCATGGGTAGGTTGTGATATTGGTGATAGGGAGGGAGACCCCTTTGTGCACATAGTAGACGGGGGCCTACTTGGTGTTTCTATGTGTGCTGCAGTGTGCCAAGGCTATCAGGGACATGTTCCACATTCATTGTGGGTCTGTTGTGTGCTACACATGATTGTGCATGTGTGCCATTGTGCCCATCTCTCCCCGTCACCCCAGTCCCTGGTCGTTACTCACCCTGTTGCTGTTGGGTCAGGTCGTATCGAGCTATGTCCAGGCCCCCAAATCCTGCCACCGTCTCCACACTGCTGATTGTGGCCACCATTTCCTCCAGCTCCTCCTGTGTCGCAGGACTCCCACCTCCAGTCACCGTTGCTGCCTTCCTGTTGGCGGCGAGTTTCTGTTTGGTCTGCCTTTTCATATCATGCCAGCGCCTCTTGACCTCCTCCATTGACCTCTTCGACACTCCGACTGCATTGACGTTGGTGACGATGGCCTGCCATATTTCCGTTTGGGTTGTCAGTGCCGCAGTGGAGGTGCCGAACAGTTGTTGATGGTGTTCTATCACCTCCATGACAATGATCCGGTCTTCCTGGGCACTGAGCCCCGTCTTCCTCTTCTCCTTGCCCTTCCCCGGATACAGGGTTCCTGGCTGGTCCTCCGTGGGGCTTGTGGAGTTCGGCTTGTCCTTTGCACTCGGTCCGGGTGCATCCATGGTGCTACGCAGTTTGAATTGGTTTTGGGTGTTTTTTTCCCTTCTTTTATAGTGCATTTTCCCACCAGACGCGTGGTATTTGCAGGCCTGTGGCTGTTTTTGCAGCTTTTTGTATCGCGCTTGGCCTCATTGCACCTTTTTTGGCGTTCATGTTTCACATTTTTGCGGCGTGGCGTTGGTTTTAGCGTGGCCATTTGACGCGTTATCTGGTGACTATCGCATAGTACCGCCATGTTGTGAATACTTGGTTACCACGGCGTGAATTTCACGCAATAGACTGCGATGTTGAGGGTTGCGTTAAGTAACATTTGCAATGGTTATCACACGTTCTTGAGAATATGCCCCAGAAGGTATTACACCCACTATTGGGTTTTCCTGACTGTGACCAGGGGGATTCGCCCCATTGCATTGGGATTGAACCATTATTTAGTATGACTCGCGCTCAAGATCTGAGAGCGATACCACAGGAGCACGTTTAACAATAGAACAACTCTTTGAACTCATATTAAACAAGAGGCTGTGCACAAGCCACCTTATTTTAATTTCTCAAAAGGACTACACTCGCCACAAAAGAGACAAAAAATCTGGAAATATCTCATTGATCACCACTTTGACATAGTGGCACTTCAGGAGACACATCTCCGGAGGACCGAAGAGTCGAGGCATAAACATAAACAATACCCCCTTATCTGCAGATCCTCAGCAGATACTAAGCACCGTGGGGTTGCACTACTACTCCATGCCTCGACGAAATTTCAACCACTGGCTATTCAATCGGACAAGGAGTGTAGGATGGTTATGGTTAAGGGAACACTGAAGGGTAAACTATGCACCCTTATTGCGACTTACGCGCCTAACGCTGGCCAAACAGGCTTTCTAGCTACCCCACTAGACAAAATAGATGATTTTGCGGAGGGGCCTACAGTTCTAATGGGCGATTGTAATCTTACCTGGCAAGCAGATTTAGACAGCACCCACCCACACAGATCTGAAACTAGCTCATTCACCGCAGACACTAAGAAAATAATACATGATTCGGGTCTTCGTGATGCCTGGCGCACTATGTATCCTCAGTCTAGAGATTATACATTTTAGTCTCACTTACACCACACCTACTCTAGACTGGATTGTATTATTATCAGTCAAACCCTGCTAGGCGCCCTTAAGGAAGCAAAAATGTTCCCCCTCTCCCTTTCAGACCACTGCCCTGTCTCGATTTGTTTACGATGGGGGGCGACCTTGTCGACCACACCTAAATAGTATTTCCAGATCTCCCTCACAAGTGACAGGGTACTGCAAACCGAACTCCGAGAAGCGATTACGGATTTTTTTTAACTTAAATAAACCCGAAGACACCTCCAGGGCTAACACATGGGATGCTTTTAAAGCAGTCATGAGGGAGAAATGTATAGAGCTCAACTCCACCCTAAATAGACAACGAGCTAAAGAAAGGGATAACCTAGGGGCGGAACTGGAAGTGGCGGAAGCAACACACAAATCAAACCCCAATAGAATTTCTCTACGCAACCTTACCGCACTCCTGGGTAAATTGAAGGCTATCTACAATAATAGGACGAAGCTCACACTTTTGAAACTGCGTCACCTCTCATATACCCATGGGAACAAAATAGGCAAACATTTAGCTAGACAACTAAAAGAGAAACGCGAAGGGGAATATATTGGAGGCATACAGGCTGGGTCCAATGAGCTAATACACACGGATAAAGATAAAGCATACATATTCGGTTCCTTCTACAGGGCTCTTTATACTGGGGAACCACGAGATGAGGGGCTGCAAGATAACTATCTCCAGGCTTTGAAATTCCCCCGGGTGTCACAAGCATCGAATGACAAACTCACGGCCCCCATAGCAGTAGAGGAAGTGACCATGGCCATCACTGCCCTATAACTACACAAAGCACCCGGCCCAGACGGATTAATGGCCACTTCTATAGAACCTTTGCTCCCAACCTTGTACCACACCTCACAAATCTTTTTAACCAAATGGCAATGGCTGGCGAGGTTACCCCCTCAATGGCAGAGGCTGTCATGACGGTCATCCCTAAACACGGGAAAACTGCATCTGTGTGCCTCCTACCGCCCAATCGCACTCTTAAATTTAGATGCGAAGCTTTACTCTGCTACCTTAGCGACCCGGCTGAATGACCTGATGCCGGACCTAATCCACCCTGATCAATCCGGCTTCATCACAGGACGTCAGACACATGATAATATTATACGCACAGTACATCTCATTGAAAAAGTTACAAAACGCAAGATTCCGGCAGTGCTTGTTGGATTGGACGCAGAGAAGGCCTTTGATCGGGTGAATTGGTCGTTCTTATTTCGCACGTTAACGTACTTTGGCTTTGCAGATAAATGTATTCAGATGATCAAGGCCAATTACACACACCCCCCGTGCTAGGGTGCAGGTCAATGGAGTACTCTTGGCCTCTTTCTCCCTTATGAGAGGCACTCGACAAGGGTGCCCTTTGTCACCTTTACTATTCGCTCTCAGTATTGAGCCGCAGGCCATGACCATTCGATAAAGGCAGACGATTAAAGGGATACCCTTTGGTGGCGACACCCATAAAATCTCACTTTTCACAGACGATGTGCTTTTGTCCCTCACAGAACCCTCACTATCCCTTCCCACACTGCATTCTGAGCTGGCCAAGTTTGAGGCAGTGGCAGGCTTCAAGGACAACCTAGATAAATCGTATATAATTAACCTCACGGTCCCAGACGACGAGGCCAGCGACATACAGTCCCATTCCCCACTACAATGGACTGATCGCTACCTTCAGTACCTTGGGGTCCAGTTGACGTCACGTGTGGAAGGGATTTATAAAGCCAACTTCCTGCCAGCTCTTCTGCAGCTCCAAATCTTAAACATTGGAAACCGTTGTTAATTTCTTGGCTTGGCCAGATACATGCAGTCAAAATGATGGTGCCTCCCAAACTGCTACATCTTTTTCAGGCTCTGCCTATTGATTTAGACACAACTTTCCTACCTAAAATTAAATCCATGCTTACACGGTTCATTTGGCAAGGAGGGAGGGCCCGATTATCGTTTTCAATATTGAGGCGTCCCAGAACGGAGGGAGAAGTGGGACTAACAGATCTGGGCCTGTATTATAAAGCCGCTCAGTTGTGGATAGTGACGGAGTGGTTTAAAAGGGAGTCGGAGAAACACTGGCTCCATATGGACAGAGCCATTGCTGGGAGGACAATTTGGGACCTTATATGGAAGCACAAGAAAGAGAGACCCACGAATGCGTATATCAGCACCCCGTACTCGCACCACTTTGAAAGTGTGGTACTCAGTGGCGAGAAATGAACAATGGACCACTCTTTTGTTGTAATGTACAAAGTGTATGTTATGCAGAAATGCTAATAAAAATAAGTTTGACAAAAAAATGCAAGTGCAATAAAAAAAGGTTTAAAGTGAATATAATTCATGATATCCATAAACAAGTTAGCTGTTCCTACTTAACATAAAGTACAAAGTGCAATAGTGCCTAGTATTAAGTTGATTGAGCATAGAAGCAATTACCCTGTAGTCAAAAAGCATATTTTGGGGATCTTGTTCTATAATTAATTAGTTCTATAAAAATAAAATGTTTGTGTGTGCCCAAAGTCCTTGGAAACAGAGTCAAAATAATATGAATAAAATAGTTTCTTGTCCGATTCTTGTTGGATCAGGATAATGGATCTGTCAATCTCTGAGCAATAATACAATGAACAATGACATTGCAATGTATACCATCTGCCAACCCCAACATATCACATCAGTTAGATTATGTTACCTCATAGTCTAATAAAGCACTAAGGGCCCAATTCACAAACTGCATTATGTAGTTGTAAAGTAGTGCTACTTATCACTTCAAAATGTGTTTTACAAACTTCCATCACCTCTCCTATTTTTCTGTGGGGAGATCTTCATACATGTAAGTTAACTACTTTGTAGTATATGTGGGAGGGACTGGGAAAGTAGCTGGAGAAAGGGTTATACTTACTACTAACAATAGCAAGTTGACTCCAACTCAGACAAGATTAAGTCAGCACCACCCATGGCCAACCACTGGTACTGCAACAGGACTTAAAATAAAAACCCCTAGGAACTAATGTTAAAATACGTTAAAGGATTTAAACTAGTTCAAAATATAAATACATTACACTTTCTATTTACAAAATTATCTAAAAATAAAACATTCTTTTTATTTTAAAATATTTGTATAAACTTTCTAAATTTAAAAATACCCTTATTTTTAAAAAAAAATTGAAATGCCCTTTACATAATTCTATACATGACTTTTAATAATTATAATAAATAATACAATAATATAATACTTTTTATGTTTGGTGGAATTTTTGGTTATTTAAACTTCAGATTTTTTAAAATAAATAATTTGGTTGTAAATTCAATTAAGTTATTAGTGCTGTAGCATTTTTCTTATTTTGTTCTACATTTATTATAAATATATGAAATTAATTGCAGTAATATTTAACTTCAAAACATTTTTACAAATATTTGTAAGTTTTATAAACTTGTTTACTTTTCCCTATAGTTTACCATAGGGAGACCTCCGCAATCAGATCACAGATTACCAATTGGGCAATATGGTAAAGTATGGGGACAAATAAAGAAGTTTATTAAAAAATTTTTTTTTTAAAAGGTACAACTATATCTGCATCATAGGATCTTCTTTGATAGTCATAAATGCTTGAATAATTCCCAGCCATTTGCATGGACCTCGGAACACCATTAAATAGATGATTCTCATGGAAATAGGGTCAAAGTATGTTTTTGGCCATGAAATTTCTGAATAAATCTGTTGAATGGAAGCCTAAAAAGGCCTAATTTGTCATAAATGTCCAGAAGAAAAACATGACATTATTCATGAATCTATAATGCCGAATAATTCAATAGAAAAACATTGCTCAATGAGTGTTTTAATTTTATCTATATTTTTAAGAAGGGCGAAAGAATAAAAAAAATAAAAACTTTTATTTATTAACATTGTCATAACAATGTGAGAAACATTTAGTTATCGAAACACAGAGTCTCACAATTTAGAAACATGGGGGAAAAACAAATAAAACAATAAAAGAAGAAACAAAGCAATAAATACAGAGCATTTCTTGAAGAAAACTTTGCACAGATTCCGCATTTAGTGTCCGTATCAACGACAACCCAGTTTGTGGGTGTGGGCGAGCCTGTGAGCACTCCGGTTTAAAATACTGCAATCGGACATCCGGATGATACCAGTAATATGTAAAATGTATTTGAGCTATCAAACAATATAGATAAAAATCTGGGACCTATGATGCTGATATGGCATAGTTAATATGTTCGATCCTATAAGCGGTTGCTTACCGGCCCACACAAGCTGAATAAGCAATCCACGCAGTGTATCAAAAGATTTAGTTGTAAGGGTGATGGGGATATTAAGAAATGGGTATGAAAAATGGGCAAGGACCCCCATTTTAATGATGGCAATCCTGCCTGCTATGGAGAGCGGAAGCTGAATCCACCATTCAACTTGTGCCATGAGCTTATCTATCGCCGGGCCATAGTTGAGGTGAATCACCTGTGGAGCACTTCGTGCAGGAACATACCCAGATATCTGAGAGGATCAGTGCACCAACGTAGCAGGAAGTCTATGGTGAATAGTGTGGTTGCCTGCGTAAGTGGAAGGAGCTCTGACTTACTCCATTTGATGGCAAGTCCCGCGAAAACTCCAAATCGTACCACCACCCAGGGCAAAGGGGAAGGTTAGATGCCGGATCCCTAACAAATTGGCATACGTCATCTGCATATAAAGAGGCAAGCTGCGGCCACTTTTGAAACCACAGTCCACGTTGTAGGTGCTCCTGAAAATGCTGCGCAAGGGGATCCATAGCGAAAATAAATAGTAGGGCTGATAATGGACATCCCTGCCTGGTTCCCCCTGTGAGTAGAAATTGCTCGGTTAGTGCACCATTTACTCGCAGGCGAGCCACTGGGCTAGTATAGAGAAGATGCACTAGGCCGGAGAAGCCATTTGGGATCCCCAGCTTTCGTAATATGGCCTGTAGGAAAGACCATTCCAGGGAATCAAATGCTTTTTCAGTGTCTAATAAAATTGCTGCAGCCGGGAGTGTGGGTTTCAGCTGATTAAGAAGGGCAAATATTGCGCGGAGATTCACTGAAGTGGACCTATTTGGGACAAATCCCGCTTGGAATGGGCATACTATCTAGTCCACCAATAAAGATACATGGGTGGCAAGAACCTTGGCTAAAATCTTATTATCTTTGTTCAACAACGATAAAGGTCTATAAGATGTGCAATGGTGTGATGGCCTTCCGGGTTTGAGTAGGAGGAGTAGGAGTAGGGTCTTGTAGGCCTTGTACAAATCCCCGTCAGTCCGTCTGAGCCAGGGGTTTGGCTTCCAGCGAGATCATCAATAGCTTGCGAGATTTCGTCCACTTCAATGGGTGCCACTAAAAATTAGCGCTGCCCATCATCAATCCAAACCATTGCCACTTCCTCAAGATATTTCACAAGGGCTTCATCCACCAGGGTGGTTACACGAGGTCTAGAGGCGGGCATTGTAAGAGAGAAATGCAGCGGCAATATCTTTCCCTTGCATGAGCATTGTCCCATCCTTATTTTTCCAGTTGTGTAACATAGTAGGATTGATACATGGGGCGGAGTAACCTGGCCAGCATGCCCTGGCATACTTGCTGATATAATTCACCTCACACGCTGCTAATTCTTGAAATTCCATCAGCAGTATCGCACGCTCATGCATCACCAGTGGGGGATTTGTTGTTCGAGTACACCTATCAGTCTCCCGGGAGTTTCCTTCCAGCACCTCAAGTTCCCTACGTATGGATCGAAGCACTCCTGCCTGCTTAGTAATACACACACCCTTCATGTATACTTTGAAAGCTTCCCAGATAGTGGACTATTGCTTCACTTTAACTGAAAATATTCAATCACAGCTTCCCTGACCTCGATTTGAAATACCTTGTCTAGAAGCGCTTCTGAGGGAAATCGCCAGAAAAAATGGGGGAGTGCCACATTGAGAATGGTTAGTGGCAGGAAAACAGGCGAATCATCTGATTGTGTGTGTGGATGGTGATCAACTGTGGTAACTGCTATTAGGAGGCGGGGCGAGAGATACCAATGGTCTATTCATGACCATGAGCCATGTGAAGCTGAAAAGAATGAGTATTCCCGCTCCGCAGGATGACGGGTCCTCCAGGGATCTTTAAGAAAAAAAGACTGCAGAAAAGAGGTGCCAGGCCAGGTCCTCCTTGGACCGGAAACAAGCTTTTTGGGACCAGTTTCAGGGTAACACTCCTCATCAGCCAGGCTAGCTTGAATCCAGTGGCAAAGTGAGCAAGGGACTCATATCTGGGCAGGATGCTTATTTCTGGTTCCGGGAAGACCTGGCTTAGCAGTTCGGACTGGACTGTTCCCATGAGTCACAGGGTCAAGACTGATTAGCATATAGCTGGGTCTGAACTGAGGTGGCAAAGTGAGCTAAAGAACTATGATGGATTCAACCCAGATCTGTGACTGGGGTGAGTGTCTGAAAAGCTTCAGTACTCCGTCCATCATCTCCTTGTGTTTGCTTTGGTTCGCCCTAAGTTGGCAGGGTACGCCCAGACGTGGGTCTCTTGCTCACTTTGCCACGGGATTTAAGCTAGCCTGGCTGATGAGGCTGTTACCCTGAAACCGGTCCCAGGATGCTTGTTTCCGGTTCAGGGAAGACCTGGCTTGGCAGTTCAGGCTGGACTATTCCCATGAGGCACAGGGTCAAGACTGATTTGCATATAGCTGGGTCTGAACTGAGGTGACAAAGTGAGCTAAAGAATGATGATGGATTCAACCCAGATCTGTGATTGAGGGTGAGTGTTTGAAAAGTTTCAGCGCTCCGTCCATCATCTCCTTTACGGCATGCCTAGCCAAATAGGACAGCACCTGATATCCCTTCCGGGGGGAAAGTCCTCTGACGTTCCATGTAAGGCATTTCAATTATAGTCCCCCTTGCTTCCGGGCTGCTGGGAATAATTATGTAAAAGTATGATACTTATATATGAGCGGATGTGCGGTATGTTCATGTCTACTCGTCCATATTAGACGTGCCCTGTGTGATATAACTTGCAAACATTTAATTCCTAAACAATCAAAACCCCAACCCCACCCCCCACATCGTATACAAATGAACCAGCATCCGGTGAATCACTTCATTTTTCGAATATAAAACTTCAAATCAGAACTGTAGGAAAATTCCTATGGGGGAGGCAACACTCTTAGGAGCCCGCCAACAAGAAACTATGTGTTTGAAAGTGTTCAATAACAGCCATATTAACGGAGTATGCTCAGGATACAACCCCACCCCCCAATCCATTGTTGTGTGGTCATCAGCCTCAGGGGGCCCAATACTTTTCAGCAGGGCCGGTCGAATTAGCCATTCCAGGTAATGGTAATCAATCCAGCAGGAGTTCATATGCCAACCGGTTCTTGCAGGGACCCCACTGTCTCCTTGCCGTTCGCTCTGGAGTTATGCTTGGCATGGTGCTGTTTCCAGAATTTTGTGGCTACCTCTGATGAATCAAATATCTGAATCTTACCAATCATCTGAATTCGCAATTGCGCCGGGTAGATCATGGCATAGCGCACATTCGCCTTCTGCAATGTACTTTTAATGTCCAAAAATTTGCAACGCGCCTCCTGCACCATTGGCGTAAAGTCTGGGAAGAATTGACCGATCAGAACCTTAATTTGTGACTGTCCCACGTTCTCGGGCAAGCCGGAGTGCCACATCGCGATCATAGTAATTGATGAGTTTATCAATGATTAGTCTTGGAGGTGTGCCAGGTGCTGGGTGCCGCCCGAGCAATCTGTGTGCCTGTTCAACTGCAAGTCAAGGAGAAAGCTTTCCTTCTAATTAAGTCTACTAGGACTTTTTCAACATACATAGCTGGCCATTGGGCCAGTGTGTGTGGATTGCGCCACTCCAGCGATACGTATATTGTTGCGTCGTGACCTTGCCTCCAAATCTTCCGCCTTGGAGGCCACCCTTTTGATAAGCCGTTCAGCTCTCTCCAATCTTCTAATGGTCGTAGGCTGCAAATCTGCCAGTCCCGACACCCTCTGTTCCACTTCATCTAAGCGGGTTCCCTACTGCTCGATGCGGGCATGCATGTCTTCCTGACTGATGTGAGTGTGTCTAATCGCGGGTCTATTGATTTGAATATGGCCCGCAATTCAGCCATGATAGCCACAGCACCATCCAATGGAGGGGCCTCTGCTCCCGGAGGGTCCTCCGCATCCTCACGCCTGGGGGTCTTCGCTGAGTCGAAGGATAACTGATGTTGTTTAGGATCTGTGCGCCCCATCACCCAGTCAGGCAACGCTCAACAGCACAAGGCGCAGGAAAAGCCTCCCTCTTCACAGTGACCTCAGAAGCACTAGCGGTCAGAAATTCAGTTTCCCTAGTAGAGGGTTGAATAAGTCAGTCCAGCTGGTATAGCCCGTGATGTTTTTATTTTGGTGCCAGTGAGCATTGGTTTCTGTCAATCAACATACCCGGTCTTGCCCTACATGTGGGCAGCAGAGTAGCACAGCGGCCCCTCCGTGTTTCCTGCAGAATCTACATCTTCTGGTGTTCCCCACTACCTCACACTCCAATTCCAGATTATGGAGAGGGGTGTGGGGGGGCAGGCGAGCCCGCCTCCTGTCTGTCTGTCCTGTCTGACTGTAATGGAGTATGTACAGTGTGTCTAGCCTTTGGAGACTGATGAGAGCTTCACCCTCTAAGGCCCCGTCCGTGGCACGTTATTGAAGGGTCCTGACAATCCGTTGTGGTATGTGGCCGCAGCGGCAGCAACACAGCCTCATCCAGGCCCCCGTGGCCCCCAAGCATCACAGAACTCGTGCCCTGCAACTCCACAGCTCTGCACACCCACGGCCCGCCCTCAAACTCTCCCAAGACCCCTGTTGTCTCGGGGCCCCCGAGGGCCGCGTCAGGCTCTGAGCAAAGCAGGTCGCAGAGGCGTCTCCGCCTGGCCAATCAAGCCAGCAAACAGCGTGATCTGTGCCTCCACTGAAGAGGCATTACTGCCGCTCGCACTCGCTGGCCAGGGGGCCCGCGGAGCGGTGAGCGGCTGTAATTACTTCATGGCGACTCCGGAGCTTCAGAGTAAGACGGCCATCTTGATCGTCCGCTTAGCCACACTCCCAAATAGTCAAAATAAATTAATTTAATTTAACGTTATTTCTTTTGGGGTTCTAAGTTAAGTGCCTACATCTTATTTTCTGTGGAAGGGTGTTGTAGTTTCAGTGTTTGCCATGGGTGGTGCTGAATGTACTACTAATTTTTAACAGTAGTAACGTTCACTCGTAAATTTAGCTCCCTCCCTTTGTTTGTTTCAGGAGGTTGAGACAGGTAAGTCTACACTTTTGAGTAACTTTACACTTGTAAATGTTGCCTAGCCAAAAGAGTAAACTTATACGTAAAACTTAATCACAAGTGTAAGTTACCTTTGTGAATAGTCCTGTAAGCTTTCCAGTATAGCTGCACTTAAAGGGAATTTGGATAACAATATTTGCAAACATATGAAAAGTGGCAACAGCCTCCCTGCACAGTCTGAATCTTCTCATTTTTTTTACATTTTTTTCCAAAGCTATGTTTATTAAATTTTAACAGCTTACAATCTGAAATAGCACCATCACATGTTCCCGCGCAGGGGATCAAAAAGTCTCAGTAAGACCATAACAGTTGGACAAAATGTATTAATCAAATAAACCAGCTCCTCTCCCCATTAAATAGGCCGAATGGTGGATACAGTCTCTAAACGTACTGGAGCTTAAAAGAGTCTTTGCCGAAGTAAGATGTAGGCAGGCAATTCTATAGAGAGCTCAACTTCCTCCTGCGACTGTAGTTTCCCCAAGGTGCTCAATTGAAGTGCTGTACATTAAGTACCAAAAACATGTACAAACGGATCCCAACGTGGGACAATGTAAGTAAAAAGGAAAAAAAAGACAAAAAAATAAGGTAAAAGAAAAACACAACTCACCCCCCACCCTGCCCATGGTGGCGGCGAAACTTATACAACCAAGAAAGTGTTTGACACTGGGACTCTAATCAACACTGAAAGAGATGGAGGGCTCTTATGGAGGAGGGACACACAGCCGATGGGAGGCCTCTGGAGAGGAAGGAGACAAGGGTTCCCCATTTAAATTCAAAGTTCTTATAGTTATCCTTGAAAATGTCAGCCATACGCTCTAAGCTAAGCAATCTCCATAAACAGGAATGCCAAAGGGAGATAGCTGGGGCCTCCCTCCTCTTCCAAGCAGCCGCCAGAGTAACCTTAGCCGCACCAATGCAAAGCCACATAATCATTTTATCAGCTCGAGTCTGGTGTTCTAAGGGAGTCACGAAGCCCCAAAAGGACTCCCCCCATGGTAGTGGGGATAGGATAGCCCAACATATCTTTTATATGAGCCAGGATTTCTTCCCAGAAGGGGTGAATAACCGGGCAGTCCCACCATATGTGCTGAAAATCCCCAAGGAGTCCGCAACCCCTCCAACATCTATCCGAAGTGGTGGGAAAGATCTGCCGAAGCTTGGATGGATGCAGGTACCAATCCATCATGGTCTTCAAGTGTGCTTCCCTGAGTTCGGTGAAATGATTGAAGCGTATCATGTCGGACCATAGGTGCGTCCATTCCTCATCGGAAATAGGACGGTGAATCAGGTCTTCCCACATGGACATATACTTGGGGTGTGGGGATAGTGCCGTTTTAAGTAGGAAGCTATATATAAACAAGATCACCCCTTTCATATTGGTAGTCTTGGTGAGAAAGGCCTCAAATTAAGTGAGAGGCCGAGTGGCAGCATCCCGTACCTGAGGAGTAAGGGCCCAATGCATCAATTGCGCATAATGATAGCTTTCTGTGTTTTCTAGGGCATAGTCCCGCTGACAGTGAATGAAAGTAAGAGGGTCAGAATTATGGAACAAATGTGTTAGTGCTAAGCAGCCTCCCTTTCTCCAAGCATCAAAAGGTCCCTCATGCTGGGCCGGGGGGAATGCTGGATTAAAGTGGAGCGGAGTAAAGGGGGACGGGAAGGATGTTCACCTATTGTCACCCGAGATTGAATCCCAGACCTTAAGAGTGGTGCGCGTGGGAGTGCTGATGTATGCATTCTGGGGCCTGTCCCTCCATGAGCGCCACACTAGATCCCATATAGTCCGCCCGTCACGCTACGATCCATGTGTAACCAATGTTTTTCGGACTCCCGTTGGGACCACTCAACCAGGACCCGCAGCTGCGCCGCTTTGTAATATAGGAGGATATCTGGGAGGCCCACTCCCCCATCAGTACGGGGGCTGCGCAGCAGAGAGTAAGAGAAGTGTGCTCGTCCTCCCTGACATATACAGCGCAGGATCATGGCCTTCACTTTCCGAAAGAAATCATTCTCCATTTCAATGGGTAAGGCCTGAAATAGAGAAGCTTGGGCAAGAGAGTCATTTTCACGGCGTGTACGCGGCCCAACCATGATAGGAAAAGGGGTTTCCATTTGGTAAGGTCCGTCTGGATGCGCACAAGTATGGGGGGGCAAGTTGGCAGCATAGAGACCTTCGAATCTCAGCGTCAACTGAACCCCCAGATACTGGATGGACGAGGAAGCCCAAGATAGCGGTGTAAGAGGCTGGAGCCTGAGGACCTCCGAAGGTGGGAGAGTAAGATTAAGTATGTACGATTTGCCCAGATTTATTTTAAACCCTGACACTAATTCGAAACGCTAGAGTTCCAACTGCAAGTACGAGAGAGATGACGCAAGCTCAGACAGAGACAGAAGAACATCGTCTGTGAACAGAGATATTTTATGGGATTCTCCTGTGAATGGTATTCCCTGGATACCAGGATTATTCCTGATCGCTAGTGCTAAAGGTTCAATGCTGAGCGCAAAAAGTAGAGGTGAAAGGGGACACCCCTGACGTGTGCCTCTTGAGTGGAGAAATGGAGAGGATTGTATCCCGTTAATCACCACTCTAGAGCGGGGGAGACAGTAATTAGCTCTTATTATATTGAGAAATGTGGGCGCAAAGCCGAATGCCGTAAGTGTGCGAGAGAGGAAAATCCAATCCACCCTATCGAAGGCCTTCTCGGCGTCCAAGCACACTAAGACCGCAGGGATTTGGCGTCTATTGGCCTTTTCTATTAGATGTATGATCCTACGGGTATTATCGTGCGTTTGACGGCCTTTGATGAACCCCGATTGATCCGGGTGAATGAGGATAGGCATGCGGTCATTTAGGCGTTTGGCAATAATAGAAGAGTACAGTTTAGCATCCAGATTCAATAGGGCGATCGGTCTATAGGAGGCACAACGCTGGGGGTCTTTTCCCGATTTGGGAATCACTGAAATCACCGCCTCAGACATGGAGCCTGAAGTTGTACCATCTTCTGCCATTTTGTTAAAGAGACATACAAGATAGGGGGAAACATCGGGGGCAAACGTTTTATAAAAAAGAGCCGTATAGCTGTACGGTCCTGGCGCTTTGTGAGGTTTCAGGTTTGTAATGGCCATGGTGACTTCATCTATGGTTATAGGAGTGGTGGGCAAATCATCCCAAGCCTCAGATACCTGGGGCAGAGGCAATGACTGAAGGTATTCCTGTTGAGCATCCGAATCTAAAGAATCCCCAGCATATGGGTTCCCATAAAATTCCCAAAGATCTCAGCTTTGTCCTTGTCCCTATGGGTAAATTCCCCTGCCGGGCCCAAAATGCCGCCTATGTATTCTTTCTCCCGCTTATCTTTCAACTGTCTAGCAAGATGTTTACCAATTGTATTGCCCTGGGTGTAGGATAAGTGTTGCAACTTGAGAAGCGTGAATTCTGCCCTATTGTCATAAATGGCCCTGAGTTTGCCGCGGAGGGCCATGAGAGCGCGTAACGTTTGTCGCGTGGGATTAGTTTTATGGGTGCGTTCAAGAGCCATCAGTTCGGTCTCCAAGAGCTCTCTCGCGCGAGCGCGCTGTTTATTTAATGCCACGTTGAGGGCAATACACTTCCCGTCGAATAACCGCCTTCAAGGTATCCCAGGTGACAAACTCCGAGGTATCTTCTGGCCTGTTAGTATTAAAAAATTCAGTGATAGCCTTTCTTAGCTTGGAGCAGGATTCCTTGTCGCGTGAGCGACGGTGGGAAGTACCATCTGGGAGTGATCGGAGCACCCCCCAGCCAGTTGAGACACACAGAGAACAGGCTATGATCAGATACTGAGATGGGGAAGATCTTGGCGTCCTGTAACGCACCCTGCAAAGACTGACTGATAAAGATGTAATCCAACCGGGAGTAAGTACGATAGACATGTGAGTAGAATGTGTAGTCTCGTGTGTGAGGGAAAAGAGTGCGCCATGTGTCCAAGAGACCCATATCGCGTATGCGTTGTTGAGTCTCCCCGGAAAAGGAACCCATGTCTTACCGCTGAGAGGATGTACTGTCCAAGTCTTTTTGCCATATCAAGTTAAAATCGCCCATGAGGACTAGTGGCCCTTCTGCAAAATTGGTCACTTTCCCCTAGAAAGTGTTCAGGAAAGTCGTCTGACCAGAATTGGGGGAATATATCGCCGCAAAAGTGCAAACTTTCCCTCTCAGGCGACCTTTAATCATGACCCAGCGCCCATCCCTGTCATTCTGAAAACCCATAGGTTGGAATTGTGTAGAAGAGCGAAACATAATAGCCACCCCCGATGTTTCGTGTGGGCCGAGGACCGATAAATTAGTGGAAAGTGTTTGTGTTTGAGACGAGAATCTTCGGTTCTAGGTAAGTGCGTCTCTTGAAGGGCCACAATGTCAAGGTGGTGATCCGTAATATATTTCCTTACTTTGTGGCGTTTTTGGGGAGAGTTGAGATCCTTAACATTCCAGGTTCCAATAAGGATCGGCATCATCTCACAGAGAAAAAAAACTACCACGCTTCCCAAGCCCAGAGGGACCCCTAGCGCCTCCACACCACCTCTACCCCCCTGCGGTAGCATAAGATCAAAGCCCGCTGGTTGAGCCCGCCCGAAATTGCGAAGGTCTCACTGAAGCATTGTTAAAAAGCCGCCACCACTACCCACCCCGACCCCCTCAAACCCCCCTAGAAAAAAAGAAACATGTAAACACAGGTAAAAAATTTGCACAGGACTTGAGGTCCCTCTATGGGATCGGGATGACCCTCTTGAGACCATGGGGGACAACAGGTCCGAGGACCCCGTCCACGCCCGTCCCGGCGGGAAGTTAGACCAGAAGCATAAATCTGCGGCTCTTAGCGAAGAATCAGATACAGAAAGGCCAAATTGAATGTTAGCCCGAGTCCAGAGGAACACATGGAGAAAGCATTCATCTTGATAAACAGACTTATGACCACCAAGGCATATCACAGATAGTATTTGAGAGCTAGAGAGACCTTGACGGATAAGCCTGCTGTGCTATAATCAAAAGGAAACAACATCAGTCTTACTTGAAAGGTCCACAACGTCCAGGAACCCTCCCTTCTGAGAGCGAGTCTCCGCAGCCCCAGAGAGGGGGGCCGCGGCAGGGCCCAAGGAGGAAACCTTCCCGACTCTCCCAGTAGGAGCTGGCCCCTGTAGTGTATCAGCGGAGGCCTCTGGAGACTTCAGCCCTCACTGCTGGTAGGCCGAAGTCCACGACGTGCAGACCCCGGAGGTTCCAGCAGACGTTCAGCGCCTCTCCCTGCGCGACCAGGCTGAGGATGATGACGCTCCTTGGGATGATTTTCCAGCTTTGCCGAGAGCGGTGCCATCTTCTCCAGAGGGAATGGCCAGCAGATCCAAGCCTTCCTGAAGGTCGGTGATTTGGCGTAGTTTGTTCTGGAATTCGAAACTGAGCCCAAAAGGATAGGTCCATCTGTACCGGATCTTGTCGTCTCGAAGCTTAGTGGTAATGGGTCTGAGTAATTGTCTCCGAGCTAAAGTCGATGGCGCGACATCCTGGTAGATGGAGCAGAAGTGACCTTGGAATGAGATGGACTCCTTAGTCCTGGCCGCCTGCAGAACTGCCTCCTTGACCCTGTAGGAGTGGAATTTTGCCAAGACATCGCACAGCTGTTTCTTCTCTCCCTGTTGCAGCGACCCCACTCGATGGACTCTGTCCAGTTTGATTTTGAGAGACTGTGGAGACAAAAGTTCCGAAAAGAGACCCACCACAAAGCCTCCAGATCTGGCCCTTCAGCTCCCTCCTCTAGGTCTCTGATACGTATATTCTCCCACCGGGCCCTATTCTCGAGATCCTCTGCCTATAGTTGTGACTGGAGTAATTGTTCCTTAAGTGAGCGCACATCGTCCCGGAGTTCAGTAGAGAGTTGTTCTTGCTCCGGATGGTGGGCTTCGAGATCAAGGACCCTTGTGCCGACGGAGTCTACGTCCTGCTGCAAGGAAGACAAACGATCTGACTGGTCGGAGCGCAGCTGGTCAATGGAGGATTTGATGTCTTGGCCAATGTCCTTGCGCAATTCAGATTTGAAGTCTTGAAACATGGACACAAGGTCCGCTTTTGTTAGAGCCATAGTGGCAGCGTTTGCTTCTCCCCGTACCATTATGCGTGAGTCTGTAGTCGAGAAAAAATCTGAGAGCCTATTGGGAGTCTTGGCCGATGGCTTCTTAGGCGGCATAGAGCAGCTCCCTCAAAGTGGCTGTAGCGTAGTGGAACTCTGGGCACCAGGCTCTGACTGGGAAACAACCTCCGGTAACGTCTAGTGGGTCATCCTCCTCATCACTCCAACCTGCGCCGTGCAGCCTGCGGATGGGCCCTCTCAGTATTCCAGCCAGGTAGCCCCCGAGGACGCGAGAGCGCCACCGCCGGGGCAGGTACGTGGGAGGATCAAGATTGCATCCGAACCCTTCGTGTACCCTCGAGTGTCAGCTCCTGTGGACCAGCGCCACCGTGTAAGTATGAGGGCGACAGCTAGACTGGTCAAGAGGGAGCGCTGGTGGTCCCACAGATTGGGAGATGCACAAGAGTTCAGTGATGGCGTGCGAAGGTGTGCAGCAAGTCTAACTCCCCAGGGCAAGGCTCCAGCATTCCCACAGGGCCCAGTGAGGAGGAGCCACTGATTGCAGCAATCAGGGGGGCCCTCGTGTTGAAAGCCAGCAGGGAGATCCGGGCAACAGGCAGTGGGCGCGAATAGCAGCCGCCATTTACTACGGCGCGGCCGCCATCTTAAAGTCAGGCACCCGGGAGAGAGGCGAGATGCAGCAGCATAAGCCCGTGCCAAGAGCTAATGGCGGCGCCCCCAGGACAGTCAGCACTTGCCTCTCATGCCGCAATTCAAGGGGGGTGTCCGAGGTCTTCACTGGAGATGCGAGATCTGGAGCCGCCTTGCAGGTCCCGCCGCCATGTTAGTCCGACGCGTCTTTCACCGATCAGCCCGCCAAGAATAATCCAGCTGTTCCCGGGGCTATCCGTGTCCGCCACTACTCTCCGCTGATGCCTCACATGTTCACCCCGCAGCGGCCTCCGTTGACGGTGAGTGAAAGCCGCCGCAGCTGCCTCAATCCGCACCGAGACAGCGCTTGGACCGGGAGCCAAGACGGGTTATGTCCGTTCGGCCATCTTGCCCGGCCACGCCCCCAATCTTCCCATTTGTATCCACTTGAAAAGCTCTAAAGCTGTATACCGTAAATTCAGAATTGTTACAATATGCTGAAGGCACTGCCTTGTACCAATGACAAAGCTGTCATAGCAGTTATGTCTTACCGATTAGTTAAGCGTCCAGAAATAGTAAAATACTAGTGTCATGAGACTGGTGCCATCCTCAGTAGAGCAATTTTCAATATAGGTTGACAGAGCATGGATTCCCATAACCGTCCGGTCCCCCTGACGCGACTCCAGGGAAATGGCCGGCATTGGAGATCACTTCCGCTCTCCTTATTAGGATGCGCAGCTTTATTCAAGACGATGGAGCTCCTGTGATTTTTGTATGCCTCACAAAACACACTACACACTGTTCAGAAGTCCTACTTTTGGGCTGTAGTCAGTGAGGTAAAAACCCTGTTTTGAGGTGGGAAACCACCTGGAAGCGCTACGCTGAATGTTGTGGGGGTGAAAAAGAACGTAGGGATCAAGGCGAAAAAACAAGGGGATAAAGACAAACCACAAGGTGAACCAAAGGGCAGCATGTACATTCCTTCCAGACCTGAGAAGGAAGTAGGTTCGCATAGGAATGTGAGTACAAAATGTGGGTTTCCTTCGCACTTTCCCAATTCCCAGATTTGTCCGGCGAGGAATGCTTTGTGTCGGAAATGTGGCAAACAAGGGCATTTTGCAAAAGTGTGTGGTATCCGGGTTAATGTCAATGCTGTGTATTCTGAGGAAGAAAAGAGTGATTCTGTGAGTGATGTGAGATGTTTGGCTGATGGTATTATGGTAGTTGAGGATGATTCGGAGAATTGTGTGGATCCTGTGGTTGATTTGAATGTTGATGGCAAGTCCATACAATTGTTGGTGGATTCTGGGGCACGTATGACGATGATTACAGAAAAGGTATTTGAGAGTAATTGTGTGGACACACCTCTCCAACTACCAGACAGGAGTCCTGTTTCTTATGAAGGCAGGAAGATCTAGTTAAAGGGGTTTTTTGAGACAACTTTATTTTTTAAAGATAGATGCAAGGAAAGATTTATGTTGCTAGAAAAGGACTCAATATCCTTGTTGGCATCACCAGGGTTTGTTTGGCATGACTCTTAGGACAGGTACAGTTGAGCAAGAGATGACGGTGGGTGATCCCATTCAAGGTGAGTGGATGATCTCTGAGAGTCTGATCTCTTGGTCCAAAAAATTCCTGACGGTGTTTGCAGACAGTTTGGGATGCATCTAATGTTTCAAACATTTTTAATTAAGGTGAAGTAACAAGCTGTGCCAGTTAAACACAAGTTATGCAATGTGCTATTTAGCATCAGAGAAAACTTATCTGATGAGTTTAAGAAAATGTGTGAATCAGGGGTCATCAAACCTATTGAGTCATCTCTTTGGTTGTCTCCATTGGTGTTTTCTCGCAAGAAGAATGGGAGCTTGAGAGTGTGCATTGACTTGCGCAGTTTGAACAAAGAAATCTGGGTCGACTCTCACCCACTTCCCCGCATTGATGACATTCTTTCAAAGTTTTCTGGTGCTAGATATTTTTCTAAAATTGATCTTGCGTCTGCCTGCCACCAAGTGGAGGTCGATCCCATGTGTAAGTATTTAACGGCTTTTGTGTCTCCTGTTGGTACCTTTCCATTTAGAAGAATGCCATTTCGGTTAGCTTCAGCAGCCTCGATATTTCAACGTGTCATGGAGAAGGTGTTCGAAGGGGTGAAGGACACAGTGGCATTTCAGTATGACATTTTGGTCGCAGGTAAATGCAGAGTGTCACATGATAAGAACTTTGCTGAGGTCCTGAACAGATTAGAGGAGAAAGGGATTGTTGCCAACAAACATAAGTGTGTTTTCGGAGTGGAATCCATGGAGTATTTAGGTCATCACATACCTGGTAAAGGTATTGAACCAAGAAAAGGACTCATTGAGGCTATTGTGAATGCTCTGTGTCCTACGACCAAAGAACAAGTTTCCTTGTTTATGGGTGTGTGTGAGTTTTACACAAAATGTATTTCTAATTTTGCTGCAAAAACTGTACATTTGAGAGGTCTACTCAAGACGAAAGTCACGTCTGTTTGGGATCGATTGTGTCAAGATGAGTTGGTTCATATTAAACAAGAACTATGGTCTTATAAGATCTTTACACCTTTTGAGCCTCTCAATCAGTGTGTTGTGTCTGTGGATGCCAGTTTGGATAGTCTGGGAGGTATGATCACCCAGTTCAAGCAGGGCAAGGAACATACCATTGGTTTCGCCTCTCGAACATTACGACAGAGTGAGAAGAATTACTCTGTTATTAAAAGGGAATTGTTGGCATGCTGTGGGGCTGTTGAGAGGTTCAGGTGTTTTTTGTGGGGTAAAACATTAAAATTGCTTACCGACCACAAGCCTCTCATTCCCATTCTCAATGGGAATATTGTTAAAGATCACACACCGAGAATCACAAGATTAAGCTCAAAACTATTACAGTACAATTGTGAAGTAGCACATATTCCTGGTGGAAAAAACACAAGACTGATTTTCTCCCTAGGTCTTCCTTACCGCAGGGGAAACAGAAACTCGTTGCTGAAGATGAAGAATGTTGGATTGCTGCTGTGGATGCTTGCAGTGTGGGTTGTTTTACTGAACGTGAGTGGTTTGGTGGGATGGAATCTGATTCTGTTCTTAGGAGAGTGAAAGGATACATTGTTTTAGGCTGGCCTAAAGAAAAACATTTGGATGGAGAGCTAAAAGCCTTCGTCAAGATTGCTGATGAACTTACTTTGGAGAGTGGTGAAATTATCATGGGGAGAATAAATGTGTTCCCTCTGAGGCTTTAAGATTTTGCATCATTGATTACTGTCCTGAAGGTCATCTTGGACAAACGAGTACCAAAGGGAGGATCTGTAGTGTGTATTGGTGGCCTTCCATGGATCACCTAGTGAATGATGTTGTTGAGGGGTGTGTGATGTGTTGTACCAGTGACAAAGTCATCAAGGTTGTCAACCACCCATTCAAGAAATTGAGTTTCCCAATGGTCCATGGATGAAGTTAGATATGGATTTTGTGGGTCCTTTCAATGTTTTACCAAACAAATACAAATTTGCATTGGTCGTTGCTGAATACTTCACTAAGTGGTTGGAGGTTCACTTTGATTGATCCCAATACACAGGAGGTCAACAAGTTTTTTCAAAGTTTATTTGCCAGAGAAGGGTTCCCAAGGGAAATTGTTTCAGACAATGGGATACAATTTACCTCCAAGGAAATGTCAGATTTTCTATGTCAATCTGGAATTTTACACCGCTCGCTGGTGAGGGCAAGACTAGAGTATTACTCGGTAGCGGTTTGTTTGCTTATCGATGTAAAAATTCTTTGAGAAGCCTCGATAGAATTAAGAGCACTATGCCTCCCAAAGCGTCAAAACCATTGAGAGATGCAGCGACGACCAAGCGAACACAACCGCCAGCAGTGGATATTAAAGAAAACTCCGTTGGCCGGACGGCGTCGATGCAGCGCAAGGGAATGAAGTCGGCAGAAGTAGGTCATAATAATGGCGGTGGAATTGACGGAGCTCAGGAGATCGCCGCACCAAAGGGAAATGCGGCAGGAAAGGATCCAACTCTTAGACAGCCCTCTGTCAAGGAGTCGTTTGCAGTAAAGATTCCAGAATCTCTGGACCCCCCGGCACCGCAGAGAGTAACGGCTTCGATAGGCTCCGAATCAGGCTCTGAGTCAAGCCGGAAGCAGCGGCAGAGGCAGAACAAGCAGGGGGACGCTGAGACGGATGCAGTTTGCTCGAGCGAAGCGGGCGCAGAGCCACGGAGTGAACTTCCCGACGGAGTACAACCACAAGGATCAAGTAAGATGGCACAAAAGACACCGCCACAGGCATTAAGGGTGGCTGCAGGTAGAGATGATGACGGTACAGTGACTGGGGGCGCAAAAAAGGGAGGCATAGCAACTATAAGGAAAATAATTAACATGGCAGGTATGCCTGAAAAGACGGTCCCTGCAACACCCGATGGGGAGTGCTTTTTTTCCGTGAATCAGGACTCTGGATCAGAGTCTTATCTGTCTAGTGAGCTTGGTGATGTAAGTCAAGATGTAAGTTCTGCCTCTGACTCTGATTTTGATACCGCCGCTAAATCTTCTATTCAGAAAGCACCACCAGGGCATGCAAACCCCCAGAGAAGTAAAAGGCGAGCTAAAACAGACCCTTCAAACAGCCCCCAACCTCAACCTAATGACTCGAAACTTTGTTGGGATTATTCTGCAACGGCAGGAGGAAGAGGTTGAGGGGGGAGTCAAAGAGGTAGTGAGTGAGGGTACACCAACACCCTCATTGGGTCTACTGTACGAGACTCTTATTCAGATGCAGGTCGAGGCCAGAAACGAGAGTCGGAGAGCTAAGGTGGCAACAAAAAAGATACAGAGCTCCATGAGGAAAATGAATAAACTATATGAGGAAATGGTGGACAGAGTGTCACATGTGGAGGAGCGTACAGCTAGGCTAGAAGATGACGTTTCTCGCTGGCAGGCTTTTAGAGATTCGCAAGAGAAGATGTCAGAGGACATAAGATGGAAACTGGAGGACTATGAAAATCGACAGCGTCAGAACAACATTAGACTACTGGGGGTTGCTGAAGGGTCGGAGGGAGAGAGTATAAGGGCCTATGTAATAAATTTGTTAAAGGGGGCTTTCCCAGATATCACCAAATGGAATTGGGAGAACGAGGTGCAGAGGGTGCACCGATTTCCACTGCTACAAAGAAGGGCATATGGGGATTCGCAGACTCTGAAACCTAGAGCTATCCTTATATACATCGGAAATTTCTTAGCCAGGCAAGATATTTTGGATAAAGCAAGACCAGAGGCTAGGCGTAGCTTTGAGGGGGCCACATTTTTCGCAAGACCAGATTTTTGTCATGCTACGGTGGAGAGGAGGTGGCGCCTTAGGCAATTGATAGCCCCAGTACAGAAGTTAGGCTACGAAGCGTTCCTACTATACCCATCGAGACTCAAGATTATTGTTAATGGAAGTGTCAAGATGTTCACCTCTGAGATAAAAGCTCAGTTATATATTGATGAGCTTAAGGGAGAAAAGGTGGGATAGGCGATTTACCGATATTATATTTTTAGTCAGGAACTATAGGGTTGGTAACTCTATTCATTTTTAATTTAGGTCTCCTCCACCTGAGATATTGGTTTCCACATAAAGGATGAGTATTACTATTATTGGTGGGGGGCGAGAGGGAGTAAACAGGTTAATGCTCTTTGGGGGGGGGGGTGACACGACTGCTGCTTTCAAAAGCTACCACACATAGGTCATGGTTGACCTATTTGCCTGTAGATGGGGGCGGGGGTGGGGGGGAGGGAGGGAAGCGGGTGCTCGAGCGGTTCGAGTAAGGAAGGGAGGGTCAAGGGAGGGGGGGAGGGGGAGGGTGGATGGCTTTGTAATTTATGCATTATTCACAGCATATACCATTTTGTTCGTCTGTTAATATTTTTCAATGTTTATTTAAGCTATCTTAAGGTATTGGTTTTTCTAAGTAGGGGTACACTTGATGTTTTTTAATGTCATGTAGAATTGCATCAATTAATATATGCGGACTAAATGATATTAACAAAAGACTGAGAGCGGCTGCTCTAATCAAAACACTTCGGGTAGACATTTTGTGTCTTCAAGAAACACATATTGAAGGAGGGAAGGGATATCTCCTGGAGCAATTGGGTTTTCATCTGTTGGCTTTTTCAAAGCAGGGGGTAAGGAAAAGGGGAGTCGCAATCCTAGCTAAGGATAGGGACGTTGTGGTGAATAGAAAAAAAGAAGATCAATGGGGGAGGTGGGTACTGGTGGAAATAATATATAAGGGAGAAAAGTGCACGGTGGCTACACTATATGGATCTACTGAGGACGATCCGGAGGTTTTTCAATTTTTAGATACTGAACTGGCCCATTGGCCAGAACCCATAATATGCTGTGGTGATTTTAATATACATGATTCATGTAGTTCATTTGCGCAAGAAGGGGGGAAATACACTGGTAGAAAGAAGAAGACGCACAGGGCCTTGTCTGCCCTTGTACACCATAATTCTTTAATTGATCCATGGATTAAGCTGTATCCCCATAGGGAAAGTAGTACTTTTTTTTCCGCACCACACAAAGTTATGGTTAGACTTGATTATTTTTTAATTTCTAGCACTCTCACTACAGGATTATCAATGGAAAAGCAACCTAGGATCATTTCAGATCATAATCCCCTGATTTTAGCAGTGAATTTAGGGCAGACTCAAAGGAAAGTATCACAGTGGACATTTGAGAGAGCACTACTAAAAGACGAAGGATATAGAGAGCATATGAGCACATGGATAAAGGGGTTTTGGGATATGAATAGAGGAACAGCATCCCCAGGAATGGTTTGGGATGCTTTCAAAGCCGGTATTAGGGGGGAGACTCTAAGTTATACTGGTCACAAACGTAAGATAGATAAGACTAGATTGGACGATCTGATTAAGGAGTTGGGGAAGGCGGAAAATGAATTGGTACAGGGAATTCGATTAAAACTACCTTTAGAGAATCTTTTGCTTAAAATTATGGTGATTAAAAACAAAACCGTGGAGAGTATTGCCACAAAAGCAGCAGTTGGCTATCTATTAAGAAAAGAGAATTCATATGAATTAAGCGAGAGAGTGGGGCATATACTAGCGGTCCGCACAAGACCGAAAACAGCTGCGGCAGATATCAAGGAGGTTTTAGACGGACAGGGTAACCTGATTTCAGATTCTGATACTATTAGAGAAGTTTTTAGACAATTCTATTCTGATTTATATTCCCGAGAGAGTGGAACTTATATAAATGATGTTGAAGGGTATACTAATAATATAGCCTCACCAAATCTCCCGCAGGAAGAGAAAACATTCTTAGATTTAGCAATACAGATGGAGGAGGTTAAAACAGCACTGAATAGTCTCCCTTCAGGCAAAGCGTCTGGCCCTGACCAGATTCCACTCGAGTTCTATAAGGTCTTTCAAGATATTTTCATTCAAGACTTCTTCGATATTCTCAGTTTAGCACAGACAGGGGAATCAGTTCCTAATTCATGGGGGGGAGCAGACATTGTAATAATCTTGAAGAAAGGAAAGTCTCCGATACTCCCCGGTTCTTATAGACCAATTACGTTAATAAATGCAGATGTTAAAATATTTTCTAAAATTTTGGCTAAAAGATTGGGCAGAGTCATTGAGAGGATGGTTAGTCCATCACAGCATGGATTTATTCCGGGGAAAGGCACCACCCACCATATTAGACGGTTGGTGACACTATTCGATGCAACAGAAGTCCTGGGAAACCCTATGGCAGCCTTATTTTTAGACGCAGAGAAGGCGTTTGATAGGGTTTCCTGGGATTACCTCTGGGCAATTATGAGATGGTTTGATATAGGGGAGGGATATATCCGTGCAATTCAGACACTATATAGGAACCCTATAGCCAGGATAAGGGTCAATAGAGGGTGCTCTTCAATAATCAGGATAAGCAGAGGGACTAGGCAGGGGTGCCCGTCATCCCCATTACTATTTGCCCTCTTTATAGACCCATATTTACGTAACCTAGAGGCTAATGCTAAGATACCTGCAGTGATGATTAATGGAAGAGCGTGTAAAATACTGGCATACGCGGATGATGTAGCCATTATAACATCTAATCCATCGGAGGCTCTTAGTGAGGTGGAATATGAAGCACTCCGTTTCGGACACTTGTCTGGATATAAAATTAATAGCACTAAGACACAGATTGTTAAAAATAGATATACGTGCTGTACTGACAACCGAGTTGTTAGTTCAGCAGTATATCTCGGTGTTCAGCTTTCCGCAGAGGTGGAGAATGTGGTAGAGCAGAATATGGCCCCGCCTATAGCAACTGTACGATTAGATTTGGAACGAATGAATAACCTTCATTTGTCTTTGGTTGGGTGTACCAATGTAATTAAAATGTTAATACTGCCGAAATTTCTTTATTTTTTTAGATCTATTCCTCTGTTTTTTGAGGCTAGGTGGTTTCAAATATTAGAGTCAATTTTGAACAGATTTATTTGGGCTCAGGAGAAAACACGCAGGGCTTATAAATTTATATCTCTTTCCAGAGAAAGGGGGGGGTGGGGTGCACCGGACTTTAGATTGTATTATTGGGCCGCAGTGTTACAACATATGCAGGGTTTAATTGGGGGGGGGGGCACATGACTGCTGGGACATCAATAGCTCCCTGGAGGTATATGCAGTAGTTTTTGGTGAAGAAGTCGAAAATTGTTTTTTGAATTGTATTGATTTTTCATATTACAGAAGGACTAGGTTTAAGACAGTTAGTGCAGTTATTAAGATATGGACTGCATTTAGGAAAAAATACGGAATTGGTAGGTTTAACAGATATATTCGACTATATCGGAATAAATCATTCCCGGAACTGATCTTTGCGGATAATGTTATGGCAGAATGGGCGAGTAAAGGGATAGAGCAAATAGGAGACATGATGAGCCAAGAGGGAGTAGTGCAGTTTGCGGACCTAAGAACTAAGTACCAGCTGGATGCTAGAAGTTTTTTTAAATATCTTCAAATCAGGAGCTTTCTAAATACTAAGAAAGGGGGGCCCGCTGGGTTTGGGAATAATGCAATTTTGGATAAAATAAGTAGGGGGCAGAGCTGTACAATACGAAGTTTTTATGCAATATTAGCAGAAGCCAAAACGGATGAGATTTCTAAGTTGGATAATAAATGGATGGAGAAGCTATACATTGAGTCGGGATGTTTCCAGGAATGATTGGTTCTTGGATATACTGTTTTGTGCTCAGCCCCACTTCAGGCCCAGCATTATAAAACAATATATGCCCTGTACTATACTCCTGCTAGAATTGTACAATGGGGGGGTACCAGTGGGACGAGTTGTCCAAGATGCAATTCTATAGGAGCTGATATTATTCATATATTTGCATCTTGTCCCCAGTTATATACATTAAAACAGGATTTGGAAATGTTCTTAGCTATACACTTAGGTATTCGTGTCGCATTGTCACCAATCTTAGTATTACTTGGGGTCAGCACAGACCCATCGGTCCCACATCGGGAATTCCTGTTTATAGCAATGGCAGTATATAGATTAATGATTGCCAGGGCTTGGCTGGACACAAGACCTCCGGACATGCACCAGTGGTTGGCAAGCTTATTGGGTGCTTATAATCTGGAAAAAGCAATTTATGCACGTAAGGGTAAAAAAAAAGAGGCAACTCGGGTTGAAAATCTGGGAGCCTGTAAGGACATGGAAGGAGGGAATGGTGTTAGCTTAAGGACTTTGGATTGTTTGTTTATTTATCTTTTGGTATAGTTGTTTATATACCCATTTATCCTTTTTTTTTTTAATGGTTCTTATGGTCGTGAAGTAATGACCAAAAAAACATCAAAGATGTATATTGAATGAGTTATAAAGTAACGTAATGTCAATACTAACTGAGTTAATGTTGTATATAGGATTATTTTTAAATGTAATAATGCTGTGATCATGATGTATTAATGTTGGAATATAAGGAAAATTGGGAAGAAAATCAATAAAAAAAATAAAAAAAAAAATAAAAAAAATGGAATTTTACACCGCTGTTTGGCGTTATATCACCCACAGGCTAATGGTTTTATTGCGCACAAACCTTGTTGAGTGTGTTCAATGGGCAGTTTCGTCCAGAATAGAGATCAAGGAAGCGGTGCAGAGCATGTTGTGGGCGCATCTTACCACTCCTAATCCAGTTACGGGTACCAGTACTTTTGAATTGCTTCATGGGAGAGTGGCTACCTTTCATATGTGTCCTGCATGGATGAAGAAATGAAGTTTACGGTCTAAGTTTGAGTTCAGTCAAACTGATGTGGGAATGCATAACAAGTTGTGGTCAGTTTTGAATCCAGTGTCAAAGTGGGAGACTGTATGAGGATAAAATCTCCTCATAATGTGGCTAAAGGTCTTTCTAAATTTGGTCTCCCTGTCAAAGCAGATGCCACTTCACGTTTTGCTGTGCCGGTCAATGGGAGGAGTTTGTGGAACTTGTCCAGACGCTACAAAGTTCCTAGGAGGGTGGTATTGCTGTTGGGGCTGGAGTCTGGGGTTGATACTGATGTGTCCGAACAATCGCAGAGGGGGCGTTTTCAGCTGTGTTCTCAGTCTCCTGAATTGTTTCTAAAGTATGTTACTCCACGTAAGAGTGGTAGGAAGGTGGTTCCGCCTAAACGGTTGGATCTATAGTCATGTTGTAATGTTTGGTTCTATAATCATTTTGTTTCCTCTTGGAGGTCACTTATCTGTTACTCTATTTTTGTAATTTTATCTTTTTCTTTTGTTCTTCTTTTTCTGTACTTGCCAAATCTCTTTTCTTTCATTATTGCAAATGTTTCATACTCTATTGCTCTATTTATTACTGTCTATGATGTGACTGCCATGGTGACAGAATGCATTAGTTTGAATACTTGGGTCAGTTATTGTAGTCCCTGGAAGCTGTGGAGATGAACAGTCATTAAACTAAGTGCTCTTACACTTACCTGTCTCAGTGTGATCACTACAGTACCCTCTTTGAATAGGCCCTAGGCTTTGAGTGCAGACACCAATTTCCAAGATTTCTGTCTGCCCTCCCATCTTAGTAATTCTCTCTGCAATATTGGTGCAGGTTTTGTTGACTTTTCTAATTGTGCCCTGCAATGTTTTGGAACCGTGGCGCACTTGCCGGCTGTTACTCTTAACTTCCTCCTGAAATTGCTTTATCTACTGAAAAATTGTTGCAAGAGTGGGTTCTTCAGTATTAGCCGCATCAGGCGCACTCGTCTCCAACTTTTTCCCACCCATGGCCTCTTTCTTTATTTTTTATTTCTCCGCCGGGAAATATTAAGTGAGTGGCAGAGTAGTCACATCTTAATTTCCCCATACTTCCTCGATCAAGCACTTCTCATGGATTTTGTTCCTCCTTCTTTTTCCCTTTTTGGAAAGTGATTTTCTACATTGAGTCAAATTTGCCGGTTCTTCCAGCACACTACTACTGTTCCAATTGATGACTGCTTCCCTATGTGAGGCTGAGATGCTAGCATCTGATATGCCTGATTCATCTGTCAGCGAAAAGAACTTCTCCATGGCATCCGGGGATACACCAAGTTTTCTTTCTCCCCAGGATCATTCCGAGCTTTGTGCCCCCGGGAGCTAGTAGACCTGGGTGCTAGGCTACCCCCTTCTCCTGCCAATCGGGCCCAGGTTAGGGGGTTTACCCAGAGTGCCGCCTCTATATTGGGATTTTGTCCTAACAACGGTTCAAGTTATCAATGTCAAATTAGAAAACAGTCAGTCACAGTAAATGTGAAAGAAGGGAGAAACCAGAAGAAAAAAGAGGGAGGGAAGAAAAAGGAAGAAAAAACCCCATTTAAGAAATATTAAGAAAGTATACAAATTTTATTCAATATATAAACTTTTTTTTAAAATAAAAAAAATTACAAATATAGTGCGCTCAGAGACATACACTAGTACACAGAGGAATTAATATACAATACAAAAACCAGACAAGTGGCAGACAGAAGGGATTACATAGCCATGGAGGTTCAGGACAAAACTGAAACAACAACAAGCAAGACGATGCGTCCTTCGTTAGTTACGGCCACACATGCGTCAACGGTGTTTCAACCTTTGTACAATTACATAGTCATCATCAGGACAAAAGATTTTTTTCAGCTGAGCGTCCAAACAATTTCTTCGAGGGGATATTACAACCCCAAATAATTTCACTGTATTGGATGGTATACCGCAATTATACCGAACGGCCACAAAATTCAAGGTACAAGCTGCAAAATTACGGCATACAATGCATATCTTATTTAATTGTACCACGCCAAGTAGCTAAAGGAATAAACATTTTCGACAGAATGATTCGGCGCCCAAAATATAAATCACAAAGGGCATCAATGGCTGCATGTATTATTTAAAAAAACTTAGCCAAGGGTGCGGTGAGTAAATCTTCTGTGTCTTTCAATTGAACGTCAGGGCGAAACGTCCCTGGTAATACGGCAAGGTTAGGGAGCACTTCTAATGGATTTTTTTCCTTCTTCTTTTTTCCCTTTTTGGAAAGTGATTTTCTACGTTGGGTCAAACTTGCCGGTTCTTCCAGCACACTACTACTGTTCCAATTGATGGCTGCTTCCCCATGTGAGGCTGAGATGCTAGCATCTGATATGTCCGATTCATCTGTCAGAGAAAAGAACTTCTCTATGGCATCCAGGGATACTCAAAGTTTTCTTTCTCCCCTGGATCATTCCGAGCTTTGTGCCCCTGGGAGCTAGTAGACCTGGGTGTTAGGCTACCCCCTTCTCCTGCCAATCCGGCCCAGGTTAGGGGGGTTACCCAGAGTGCCACCTCTATATTGGGGCCTGGGTCTGCCTTTGCCCTGGGAACCTCAAGCATGGTTAGATCATTCTGTTGAGCTGATGCCACAGTCCAGAATCCTCTCACCCATTTAAAAGTATCTCCACTTACATCCATAATCTCAGCCACTGTAATCTATTAGTAAAATACCTTGACCTTTTAATCCACTACCGGCAAACGGTACAGCCTTCACATTGTCATCAACACTGGACGACCTTTCAGTGTCATTTTCTGAACCACCTACTTGGGGGCCGAGAATAGATTTGTAATTAGAGGTTGGGACCCCCCCCGCCCCCCGCCCCCAATGTCATGCTCAGCCCGAAATGGCAGTTTCCTTATGAAGTCCAATTTATACTTACCGGTACGGCTTTCTCCTTTCTTCCCCCCTGCTTTGCCCTCCATGGCAGCCTTGCATTGGGGGAGTGCGAGAGTCTCAACAGGAGCAGTAGCCGTAGCAGTAGTCGTTGCAGAAGCCAGTGCTGACGATCTTTGTTAGCCAATTTTAGCACCCACCATGTTCCCAGCCGAGAGGACTTTCAGCATTGGCGACGGGGGAAAGTTCATGGTCCACTGGGCCAGAAATTGCTTTGGGTCTGCCGCTGCTGATAGCAGCAGCCTGCCCAGTATGCTCCACCGACCGCTTCTGCAGCCGGCGCAAAACCACCAGCCACGTACGCTGTTGCAGTGCTCTCCCTCCAGGGTACTAGTGCCAGGACAAGTACCGCCCGCATGCTCAGTCAGCACCGAACAAAAAGCTGGCGCAGCGGCGAAGGACGGTGGGCAGTACAGCGGACCTACTCAGGTGCCATCTTGCTCTGCATGTACTTTTTTTCCATATAAGGAGTCCACAAGAGATGGAAAAGAATAACCACCAAAAAAACAATCGAAGGATAACACTATATAGGTTTTGGATAGTTGATTGGGTGGTAATTGAATATACACAAGTGGCAGATCTCCTTACCTAAACTGTACCTTTTGTTTCTACAATTGGCACTCTTTTAGCTCACATATAAGTCCCTCATAAAAGGTACCCCTGGCACTAAGGACCTTGTGGTAAAGAGGGTCCATATGGTCTGCAGCACGAATTGTGCCACTCTAAGGGACCCCTCACCAAGCACATGCACTCTGCGTGTTTTGGTGCAGACAAACCTGAAGAGTCAACATGGCACACATCTCTGTGTGCCATGCCTAAAGACACTGCATGAACTATAGGTAAGACAACCCTCGAGCAGGCTTTAGCTATAAGGCAGGATGCACTATATATCTTGTGAGGGCATATCTGCATGAGCAGATATGCCCCCGCAATATCCTTGTCCACTCCTGGATATTGTAAGTGACCAGGGAAGCCATAGTAAGTACATGGATTGGAGACTCATCATTACGAGTTCCCCAGATCCATGATGTCTTCACTGAAACATAGGATGTTTTGTGCCAAACATCTCAGCATAATAAACCTGCACTGATTCCAGTGGCAGATTTCTTAAAAAGTGCACACAGAGGACCCCTGAGAGGGGTTCCCTTGAAACCTACCAATCCTTAGTGTGGTCACCGACTGACCTGAGCCAGTCTGCTACCACCAAACAGTGTTTTGACCTCATGAGGAGAGTGCCTGCGCGCTCAGAGGTCAAGGACAAAGTCTTTCCTGGGTAGAGGTATTCAAACCTCTACCTGGTCAGGAAGAGCCATCCTTGGTGGGGAGCTTCAAATGCCTTGCTGCTTTTGTAATGTGACACCAACCTCTACTGTTAAAGGGAGCAGGTCCCCTTCCTGCCTCACCCCCTTTTTGGCAGGAGGATAGGTGGGAAAACATAGAAAGAATAGGAGTGCGCCCCCCTCTGCAAACTTCACCCCGAGGTGCTGGAGGCGAGGTGAAGTACACTTTTCAGTGCCCACCATCTTGAAGATGGTGGTTCTTATGAAATCAGGTCTAGGTCCATGTCTCCCTCCCACAGGAGGTGGGCATGATAGAGGGTGTAGACACCCAGGTAAAGGGCCCATTGGCCACTACTGGTCACTTCCTTGTAACACCCCTAAATCTAGTACTTAGTTGGCATCCCCAGACCCTGAAATTCAGTTCCTGATAACCTAAGAAGAGCTAGACACTACAGAGTCACACCAGCAGAGAAGACTGCAGAAACCAACTGACTTGGCCCCAACCTTAACGGCTTGTCTGCAGCCCTCAATCATCCTGCGCCAAAATACGGCCCATCCTGCAGCCCAGCAACCTTCAAAGCCTTAGGAGGACTGTCTGCCTTTGACAAAGATCAAGACTCCCAAGAACAGCCAACCTGATTACCAAGCAACCATCTTCAATGAAAAGACTTTGTGACTTGAAGAACCGCGAAGTCTGCTCCTTACACCTCTGTACCCAATGCCTCCTGCCCAAGTCCAAGAGGACCACCAGCTCCAGCAAGGTTCCCCAGCACTCCAGAGCACGAATCCAATATGAGCCTTCAGCCTCTGCGCAGAGAACCCCCCGAACCATGACCTGCTCCGGTAAGCCATTTCTTATGCCAAAAGACAGCCCTTCTTCCCTGGGCCTTGATGAAGAAGTCCACAGGGTCTCTAAATCCCCAAGCATCGCAATCTACTTCTGCAGCTGTTGGTTTCCTGCGACCGGCCTCCTGGCCTGAGCATGCGCCCTGCTTCTGATTTTGGCAGTGGTCTTTGCCTTGGGCCCCGACTATGTGTTGGCACCCTGCACCTGGCTCCCCCTGTGCCACTGGTGGTGGAGTGTTGGTGCTGCTTTGGGCCCAATCCAGTGCTTGCTTCAACTGTTGGGGTCTGGCCCCCACAAGCCTCTGCTACTTCCCTGTAAGCAGCCTCTGACCAATTGCCCCCAATCTCCATTGATATGCATTGGGTGCCCGACATCAAATTTGCACCCGGCCGCCACTTTGACGCTGGTGGTGCACCATCGGTGCGGAACTGAACCTTGCCCAATACTGACCTTAACTACCGAAAAATAGTCTTGTAAGTTAATGTTATCCCTATGCATGCAGAATGTTTTCCTCCTCCCCTAGGTTAACATTGCAAAGTCAGAAAATTGCACAAAGTGGCTATTTTTGAAAATGAAAAGTATTTTCATTGAAAAACGTATATACCTATGATAAAGTTCTTTGGATCTGCAAAATAAATATAACCAAGTATTATTTTTATAAATTTGTCTTGGATTTACTCATCGATTGTGTGTCTCATTTATTTCCACTGTGCGTATAACAAATGCTTAACACTATCCTCTGATAAGCCTAACTGCTCGCCCACACTGCCACAAATGAGAGCATTAGAATTATCTACTTTAGCCTCTGCAAAGCAAATGTATTGTTTTCGCTCGAATGTGCATAATGGAAAAGAACACCATGCCCTAAGGAACAGCGAGAGCAGTGAATCTCATGGTTTACGGGATTTGAGGAACGCTTGTAGGGGTTCAAGCGTAATAGAAAGTATGGGTGCTGGGAAAGTATCTGCCATGAGGGCGCTCAGGAAACATCAGTCATGAGGGTGTTAGGAGGGACATCAGTCATGATATCATGATGTGCCATAAAGCGCAATAGGGGTAATGCAACATGAGCACTGCACACTAGGCCCACTACACACGGCACATGAGGGGGTCGTGACATGCAATACCCATAGGGCTGAATTGGCTTTAACCCTTAATCCCGCTCCCCTGTTGTGTGTCCGATGCAGCTTGCAGAACACACACACTGTTCTTGAGATGCTCGGCTGGGCAATGCCTGCAGCCTAATATAAGGCTCATATGAGCATTTCAAAGGTCTCTAAAAGACCATTTACTGGCTAATAAGGTTTTTTTTTTTTTTTCACCGTTTCCCATACTCCCTACGCTTCCACTCTGCCATTCCTTACATTTGTAAATTACTTTTGCTGCCACAGTGTCAAAATACAATTTGTGAAAAGTAACGTCAGTCATACCAAGAGGCTGAAAGTTTGTTGCCGGATCAGCAAATCATTTATTTCCCCCACCCTCCATCCCGAGTTGAAATTATAGCTGAAATCCCACTTGTCAACCATCAATAATATGCTGAGTTACTCAGAGTGTCTGGGAATACATCCTGCATTCATACAACTCACCCATCATTCGCACTGCTCATGTTACACTCACACCGATCACACTTCACTCACACCCTTCACCCTCCTCTCATTCTACACTAACATGATACTCCACTCACCTGTCACTCTCACAGCACACCCTGCACTCAATCTCAAACAAGCATATCACTCACAAGCCATTCACTCCTCCCACTCTGCATTTTCACCTGCACCCAAACTGGGAACATCAATTACCCTGCATTGACATAACTCACCCTGCATTGACACCTCTCACTCTGCACTCAAATAGGCATTCCCGTCACTCACACAGTTGAGCCTTCACTCATATGGCACACCATTCACCCTGCACTCACACTACTCTAACAGACACATCACTCACCCTGGACTCACACCACTCACATTGTGCTCCCTCTTTTCATCCAGCAGTCACAATGGGCACATGGCTCAGCGTGCACTCACACAGGCATTCCATTCACCCGTCACTCACACAGCTCACCTTGCCTGTACACACTCCTCTCACCATGTGCTCACACTTCACTCTTGCCACTCACCCTGCACTTACATAGGCACACTAGTCATCCAGCACTCAAACAGACACACCATTCACCCTGCTGTCACTCCTCTCATCTTGGGCCCTCCTCTAAACCCTGCACCCATGCAGCTTGCCCTGAACTCACATCGGCACACTATTCACCATCATACAGCACTTACATCATCACACATCGTATGCTGCACACACAAAAATTACCCAGGTCTCATGAATATACACATATTTCTACAAAGGCACTTACAGAATACCTGGTCTTTCTGTAGTACTTGATGCCTAGTCGGTTCGATCTGCAACTACGAGGCTGTTGCAAGAAAGTAGAATGGAGTGAGGATGTGGGATGACACAAGAAATTAGATCAGGGCTGAGGCTTTGGGGGATGGTGTAGGATTGAGGATTGGCCTGAAGTGTGTGGATGAGCTGGGAGCGAGTGGTAATGTTGCACAGGAGAAAGCAGGCAAAGGATGCAGAATGAGAAAGCAGATGCAACATGCTAAGTATGAAGCAATATGATCGAGGCTGTGGCCTGGTGAGGGAATCAAGTGGGAACTTCAGGCCAATGGTGCCTTGTGAGTGGGGGAAGTAGCAATGGCTCCAGAGGTTCATTTTAGTACTGCACCTGGGTCCTGTTGGCCTGCTGTTTTCGCTGCTGCTGAATCCATAACGTAGATCAGCATTTGAGCCCCATTTGCCTGCATGGTGGTAGTGCTCTGCTGCTGGTAGTGCTCTGCTGCGGCAGGTACTACAGCGGAGAGTTGTCTGAGGCTGTTGACACACGCACCAGCTTTTGTAGAACACTGGGGTTCAAGCCTCAACAATATGTCAGCTGAGAGGCTGGGGCTTGTGAAAGCCCACCAAAGCCCGGGCTTTGCATGGGGAACACAGGCACCAGCATTGAGGTTTTTTGTTCATCTTCCCAGTTAGGACAAGTTTAGTGGCCTCTACACAGTGTGCCCAAAAGAGGGGTGGAGGTTATAATATTGGCTCTACAGCCCATCAATACTGTCATTGTGGTAGACAGGCACATTTGTAGCAAGATCCAATGTTTTAGGGGAGTTTGAATGCTTGCAGTTATCGCTTGAATTCTAACATCTGCACATGAAATGCAATCATTGTACTTTCACCTCTTCACTGAATAATCTTCTATTGTTTCCAAAAATGTAGGCTGGAAATCACAAACTGAAACTTGTTTTTAAACTTTACTTATAGTTGCCTATTTTGTTGTGTGACACCTTAAGCCAATCCTGACTTTCAATTCACCACAATGCATTCTGGGGGGGTGTATTTTGTATTTACATTGTAATTTAGGTCTGAAAATCCAAACGTGCAAAGTGTTACTGGATAAAAAGCCATGGTTGCCAACGGAAACACGCATTTCATAAGATCAATGGAATGCATTGATATTACATTTTAGAAAGTGGATTAGTTCATTTACAATACTGTAACTGCTTGATCCACAAGTGAAAGTAAATCTAATCCATGTATAGGTATTTTAAAGAAGTGCACTTTTTCATTCGCATCATAATTGTAACAAGCATTGACAAGGCCATGTCTTGTGATTTTTTAATAGTGTATGGAGAGAATGTTTTTACTAAGCTTCACTAAATGGCAAAAAAGATATTACAGGGGCAACAGCAGTGCAAGCTTTTCTAAAACAATACAAGTAGATTTGACTAATGGGAGAATGAGTGGCCGTGTGTGCTAGTGTGACAGGGTACAAATGTATGAAAGAGTGCAGAATATATAGTGAGAATGAGTTTTTGAGAGAATTGATATGTGATAGAACGTGTATAAGAGAATGCGTTTGGGTCTACATTTGTGAGTGAGTGTATATGGGTTATGCTTTCAAGTGTGCTGCTGGTCTGAAATACTATAGGTTAATCTTGCCTTATGGGTGAGGGTGCTAATGGGAGGTATCACCCATAACAAAATGCAGGCCCTTTCATGCTGCACGTAATTCTTAGCTCATGGGGTACATCCATAGCAAAATGCTGGAACTGACAGAGGTAAGGCTTGTTTTAGGAGACTTTTGTACTAGTTTTATAGGGTGTGTGCTGATGGTAAAATGCTGACCCTTATATACTGGATGTAGTTTTTGGAGGTACCCATGACCAGTAGCGGCTGTTGTGAGGATAAAGTTGAGGGGTGGGGGCAGCATAAGGGGTAGCGTGGGGAGAAAAATAAAAAAATTACAAAGCACTTCGCTGCTGGCTGCTGCCTTGGTCCTCTTCTGCTCCCCTCGACTCACATCAGGCTCCCAGACTCCCTACACCAATCCAGATGCTGCTCTCATGCTGGTAAATACCCAGCATGAGAGCAGTGCCAGGATTGGTCTGAGCAGCCTGGTTTGCCACTCAGTCAGGGCCTGGGAGCCTGTGCCTGTCTCCACCTGGCTGTGCAACACAGCTCGGGTAGAGAGGTCTAAATGCACATGTCGGTTTGTTCATCTTCTCAATTAGGACAAGTTTAGTGGCCTCTACACAGTGTGACCAAAAGAGGGGTAGAGGTTTCAGGTGAAGCTATAATATTGGCTCTACAGCCCTTGACACAGGGTCCACGACTCCACCCGGCCATGTTTATTGCAGTACCACATGGCGGTGGTGCTGTCTGTGAACACCTGCACTTCCTTCCCCTTGAAGGAGGGAAGGAATGCCTTCAGTGGCAAGCAAATTGCCCAGAGCTCCAACAGGTTGATAAGGAGCCTGGACTCCACCGGAGACCAGACTCCTCTGATCTCCGCCTCTCCCAGGTGGCCACCCCATCCCAGAAGTGATGCATCGGTCACCTCCGTGAGGTCTGGTTGGGGAAGCGAGAGGGATCTGCCTCTGACCCAATCCTGGTCCATTAACCACCACTTCAGATGTAGTGCAGATCCATCCAAGATCTGGACGTAGTCGGATAGATGTCTCTGATGCTTCACTCACTGGAACTTCAGGTCCCGCTCCAAAACCCACATATGCCATCTGGCATGATCCACCAGCAAGTGCAGGAGGCCAGGAGGCCCAGCAGCCTCAGAGTAATTCTCACAGAAATCCTGGATAGAGGCTGAAACAACTGTCTCATAGCCCGAATATCCCAGACTCGCTGTTTGGGAGGATAGGCCTGAAACTGCACTGTGACCAGAACAGCCCCAATGAAAAGGAGAGACTGAGAGGGAGTCAGGTGTGACTTCAACATGTTGATAGTGAACCCTTGCGAATTCAGGAGGTCCGCCGTTGTCTGGAGGTGGGAGATGACAGCCTGGGGTGAGCCCGCCTTCAACAGCAGTCTTCGAGATAGGGAAAGACTGAAACCCCTGATCTACGCAGATGAGCTGCAACCACCCCCATCACTTTTGTGAACACCCGACAGGTGCTGGGAAGGCCAAAGGGGAGCTTGGTGAACTGAAAATGCTCATGGCCTACCGTGAACCGTAAGTAGCGTCTGTGGGATGGCAGGACAGGAATATGGAACTGGTGTACTGCAAGTCCAACGCCACCATCCAGTCTCCAGTCGCATTTTGAACTGCTCCTTGCAGAGGAAGTGGTTGAGAGGCCTGAGGTCTAGGATAGGGTGCAGGCCTTTGTCCTTCTTGGGCACCAGAAAGTACCAGTAATAGCAACCACGCCCTACTTCTGGCACAGGAACCCTTTCGATAGCTCCCTTGGCCAAGAGAGCTGAAACTTCCTGGCGGAGAAGCGCATAATGATCCACTGACATGCGAATCAAAGTTGGGGGCATTGAGGGATGGGTAGTCTCGAAGGGGAGGGAGTATCCCATTTGGAGTATCTGCAAAACCCACCTGTCTGACGTGGGGGCGGTGATGGTGAATCCTACCATCCACTGGCCGCTGATGGGCTTGAAAGGTCAGACTAGGAGGTTTGGAGGCTGCTGCAGGGGGGGGAAAGGGTGGACTGGACCGCCCGCTGGCTCCCAGACCCGCGAGGTCCCTGGGTCCCAACAAGTGACCACGCATAGGCTGGGCAGCTTGCGTGGACTGGTAGCTCGACTGGGCCGGACATGGGGGGTTGCCTTTTCCGAAGCCACGAAAGGGCGAAAGGCAGACTTTGGTGGACAGGAGGACACCGCAAGACCTAAGGATCTGGCAATAGCTTGAGAATCCTTAAAGTGCTCCAGCTCCGAGTCTGCCTTGTCACCAAAAAAGCGACAGCCGTCAAAGGACATGTCCAGCGGAGTTGCTTGATCATCCCCCGAAAAGCCAGATGTCCTCAACCAGGCGTAGTGCCGAAGGGCTACCGACATGGCAATCGCTCTCCCTAGTGAATTGGTGGTATCTAGTCTACAACGAATCGTGAATTTTGCTGTGTCTCTCCCATCTACCACGGCTTGATAGAGAATGGCCCGGGCCTCCTCCTGGGCACTGAGGCAGCACTTGCGCAACCATATCCCAGATTATATGGGAGTAGCGGCCCGAGAGGCATGCGGTATTCACGGACCGCAGTGCCAAGCTGGAGGAAGAGAACATGCGCTTCCGAAGATTATCTAGCTTCTTGGATTCCCTGTCCGGAGGAGCAGAAGGGAATAAGCCCTTGGAAAAAGAAGCTTGGGCCACCCTCGGGGGAAGGGTGTTGGGTGAGAAAAATGGAATCGCTCGGAGCCGGGCGGTGGTTGCAGGCAATTGTCTGTTCCACATGAGCCCCTGTGCTGGGCTTGGACCAAGTGCCCAGAAGGACGTCCGTGACGCCTTCGTTGAAGGACAAGAGGGGTTCCGAGGAAGTTGCAGGTTGAAGCACCTCTGCAGGAGATTAGTCCTGACTGCCACTGTAGGGAGCTCCAGGCCCAAGGGCTCGGCTACCCTACGCACCACCACAGCATAGGACGCTCCCTCCTCCATTGCCACAGTAAGGGAAGAAAGCATGCCAAGGTCTGGGAAAGTGTCCAGACCACTGGCGTCACCCAATTACCCAATTCCTCTCTCCAGTCTGGTACTTCCAGCTGGTCTGCCAAAGGGTCCAGGATGCATGCAAAGTAGGAAAACTGAGGAAAAATGAAAACATTATGCTTGCCTCAAGGTACGGTTTTTGTGCAAATCCCTGTCCACAACTGTTCATAGATAGGGATCTGAGTCAAAATGCATGTTGGGTTCATGGGAGCGCCCATGTACAATCCATGGAATGCCCATTTGATGCAAACAGCACATAAAGCAACTTTGCATGACTTTTGTGAAACTATCCAACGCAGATCCTGATTTGCGCTAGATAGTAAATCCCATCATAACACTTTTAATTGGTTTGGTTACAAAAGTAACGCAAACCTGGTTAAAAGCGTTAGTAAATCTGTGTCCTTATATCCACCAGAAGAACAAGTTACTTACCTTCGGTAACGATGTATCTATAAGAAACATTAGTTAGTTAGATTCCTCACCATAGAATATCCCCAGGCGTCAGGCTGGATCCGGAAAGAGTTTTCATCAGCAATACCCCTTGCGCGTCGCTAGGCGTCGTCTGCGGCTCCGCGTCCGTCGTCGGCGTTGTGCGCCGGAATGACGTCGTCGGAGTACTTAGACGCCGCACTCGCGCGCTGACGTCAGTTCTTGTACATAGCTTTCCGCGCCAGGAACGCAAAGCCATGCAAGAGACCGACACTGGTGCCAAAAAATCTAGGGCCCTAGAAAGCATAGCCTTAACCCTAGATGTCGGTTCGCAGAACGGGGAGGATGGGTGAGTCGGTGAGGAATCTAATTAACTAATGTTTCTTTCAGATACATCGTTACCGAAGGTAAGTAACTTGTTCATCTGAAAGAAACACGTTAGTTAGATTCCTCACCTTAGAATAGATACCCCAGCAATACCAACCCCGGTGGTGGGTCTGCGAACCAAGATCACACCAGAAAGTCCTGGAGAACAGAACGGCCAAAGAAGCCATCTCTCCGGACTTGGCTGTCCAGGCAATAATGCTTGGCAAACGTGTGCAGCGTGGCCCAAGTTGCTGCCTGACAGATGTCCTGCAAAGGGACTCCCCGTCCCAGGGCAGTAGTAGCCGCTGTGGCCCGGGTGGAATGGGCTCTCTGCCCTACAGGAGGGTCCTTTTTCGCGAAGGAGTAACAAGCCTTTATACACAATACGACCCACCGTGAGATGGTCCGCTTGTGTACTGCCCTTCCCTTCTTAGCACCCACGTATCCAACAAAAAGCTGGTCGTCCACCCGGAACTGTTTGGTGCGGTCCAAATAAAACGACAGCGCCCGTTTTGGGTCCAGACGGTGGAGACTCTCTTCCTCTTTCGAAGGATGCGGAGGCGGAAAGAAGGTGGGCAAGGTGACAGATTGTCCGATGTGAAAGGGAGTTACCACTTTTGGAAGAAAGGAAGGACGAGTCCGGAGGACAACCTTGTCCGGATGAACAGAAAGAAAAGGAGGCTTAGACGATAACGCCTGGAGCTCACTCACCCGTCTAGCCGAGGTGATAGCTACCAGGAAAGCAGTCTTAAGAGTCAGAAGACGAATGGGACAATTGTGAAGAGGCTCAAAGGGAGCGCACATCAGAAAGGTCAAAACTAAATTCAAATCCAACTGAGGCATTACAAAGGGGACAGGAGGAAACATGTGAGTAATGCCCTTAAGGAAACGAGAAACAACAGGGGATTTGAAAAGAGAAGGCTGATTAGGAAGTCGTAAGAAAGCAGAGATAGCTGCTAGATAACCTTTAAAGGTGCCCAGAGCAGAGCCCTGCTGGGCTAGAGAGAGAAGAAAGAGGAGAACCTCAGAAAGAGGGGCGGAAAGGGGATCCACAGCCTTTGCTGTGCACCATGCCAGAAATTTGTTCCACCTGCAGGTGTATACCGTTTTAGTGGAGGGACGCCTGGCTGCCAGAATAACATCACAGACTTCAGGAGGCAAGTCAAATGGCATCAACTGTCGCCGCTCAATCTCCACGCATGGAGGTGGAGACTGGACAGGTTCGGGTGGAGAACCGTCCCCTGCTGCTGCGACAGAAGGTCCTCCCGAAGAGGCAGTCGTGTCGGAGGATCGATTGACATACTGAGTAGCTCGGGATACCAGTACCTTCGTGCCCAATCCGGAGCCACTAAGATGACTTGGCCCGGTCGCGCCTGATCTTCTTCAGCACTCTGGGCAGAAATGGTATAGGCGGAAAGGTGTACAACAGACCGCAACTCCACTCGTGACGAAAGGCGTCCCCAAGCGAGTGCCGCCTTGGAAACTCCAACGTGCAGAACTGCAGACATTGTGCGTTCTCTTCGGTGGCGGAGGCTCTCCCCACTGCCGAAAGAGGCCTTGCGCAACGTCCGAGTTTAGAGGCCATTCGTGATCCATCATGCACCGGCGGCTGAGTTCGTCTGCTCTGGCGTTCAGAGAGCCCGCCAGATGTTGAACCACCAGGGTGATGCCCTGGTGTTCCAGCCATGTCCAGAGGCGCAGAGCCTCCTGACAAAGGGTCCACGGCCCCACCCCGCCCTGTTTGTTGCAATACCACATGGCGGTGGTGTTGTCCGTGAACACCTGCACCACACTTCCCAGGACAACGGGAAGGAATGCCTTCAGTGCAAGTCGGATCGCTCTCAGCTCCAAAAGGTTGATATGGAGCCGAGTCTCCGCCGGAGACCAGAGTCCTCTGATCTCCGCCTCCCCCATGTGGCCCCCCCATCCCAGGAGGGACGCATCCGTCACTACTACGTGCTCCGGTTGGGGTGGGGAGAGGGATCTGCCGCTGACCCAATCGCGGTTCGTGAGCCACCACTGCAACTGCTTCGCAGTGCCCTCCGAGATCAAGACATGGTTGGACAGATTGCCACGATGCTGGGCCCAGTGAAACTTCAGGTCCCACTGCAGAGCCGGCATTCGCCACCTGGCGTAATGCACCAACAGGATGCAGGAGGCCATCAGCCCCAGAAGCCGCAGCACCAACCTGACCGAAACCCAGGATAGAGGCCGAAAGATGGGAATCAGAGCCTGAATATCCCGGACCCGCTGCTCCGGAGGATAGGCCCGGAACTGCGCCGAATCTAGAACCGCTCCGATGAAGAGGAGCTTCTGGGAGGGTCTCAGGTGTGACTTGGGCACATTGATGGAGAATCCCAGCAAATGCAGGAGGTTGGCCGTAGTCTGGAGGTGGGAGACGACTGCCTGGGGCGAGCCCGCCTTCAACAGCCAGTCGTCGAGAAAGGGGAAGACTGGAACCCCGATCTGCGCAGATGAGCTGCGACCACCGCCATCACTTTCGTGAACACCCGAGGGGCACTGGTGAGGCCGAAGGGGAGCAGGGTGAATTGAAAATGCTCCTGACCCACCGTAAACCGCAGGTAACGCCGTGGGCCGGCAGAACGGGAATGTCCTGCAAGTCCAACGCTACCATCCAGTCTCCTGGGTCTAGGGCAGCCAGAACCTGAGCTAAGGTGAGCATCTTGAACCGCTCCTTTCGGAGGAAGGCGTTGACGCTCCTGAGGTCCAAGAAAGGGCGTAGTCCCCCTTTGCCCTTCTTGGGAACCAGAAAGTAGTGGGAATCGCAACCACGACCTATTTCTGGACCAGGAACGCGCTCGACGGCCTCTTTGGCCAAGAGGGCCGTAACTTCCTCCCAGAGAAGATTCAAGTGATCCCCGACATGCGGTGGTACTGTGGTGGCATGGCTGGAGGGGTCGTCTCGAAGGGGAGGGAGTAGACCCTTCGGACGATTTGCAGCACCCACCTGTCCGACGTGATGGAACGCCAGTGGAGCAGGTGATGGCGAACTCTGCCGCCCACTGGCGTGGAATGGGCCTGAAAGCTCGGACTAGGAGGGCTTTGAGGCGGATGCTGCCGGGGTGGATGTGGACTGACCGGCACGTTGTCCTCCAGTACCACCTCGGCGGTATCCACGTCCGCGTGCAGGTTGGTTCTGCAGCCGGTGGCTAGGCGGACGTGAGGAGGCGCCCCTTCCTTGGCCACGAAAGGGAGGAAAGCGGACGTTTGCGGCCGCGGGCCGAGAGACCCAAGGACTTGGCCGTAGCCCGGGAATCCTTAAAACGAGCCAGCGCACTATCCGCCTTTCTCATCAAAAAGGCGAGTGCCATCAAAGGGCATATCCATGAGGGCGCTCTGGACATCCCCCGAGAAAGACGTGGACCGCAGCCAGGCGTGGCCCCAGAGCGCCACCGTGGTGGAAATCGCCCTACCCAGCGAGTCCGTGGTGTCTAGTCCACACCGTATGGCATGCCGTGCTGCATCTCGCCCATCAGCAAGCGCCTGGGTGAGCCGTGACCGGGCCTCCTCCGGACACAGGGGCAGCACGTCCTCCACCGTATCCCACAGAGAGTGGGAATAACGGTCCAAGAGGCAAGCGGTATTCAAAGACCGCAGACCCAAACTCAGGAAAGAGAACAGCTTCTTTCTGAACTGTTCCAGCCTCTTGGATTTCCGATCCGGAGGAGTGGACGGGAAGGAGGATTGGGAAGTAGAGGCCTGGATAACCAGACTCTTGGGAGTGGGGTGTTGAGACAGAAAACTGGGGTCGCCCGGAGCAGGGCGGTGGCGCCGGGCCACGTTCCGATCCACAGGAGGTACTGTGAAGGGCTTGGACCAGGTGCCCTGCAGAACGTCTACGAGTGTCTCATTGAACTGCAGCAGAGGCTCTGTGGAGCTTTTTGACGGTTGAAGCACTTCTGTGAGGACGTTAGTCCTCACGGCCACAGCAGGCAACTCCAGCCCAAGGGCATCGGCCGCCTTGCGCAGCACCACTGAAAAAGCTGCACCTTTCTCCGAGGCCACAGTCGGAGGAGAGATGAAACCAGCGTCCAGGGAGGTGTCCAGACCACTGGCATCCCCCAGTTCGTCTGCCCAGTCCTGTGAAAGGTCGGCCTGTCTGGCCATAGGGTCCTCAGACCCCTCCCAGTCGCCCCCGTCATCCGATTCCTGATAAACAGGAGGAATAACCGGAGCCGGGCGGTAGATGAAATGCTCATGCGTCGGATGCGGCGTCGAGCGGACCGGGGCTATACCGGGGAACCGCGTCATCCGGGGACGGCGCCGGGGGTGGAACCGGTGTCGGCGCCAGCAGAGGAGGCATCGTGCGGTCGACCGCGCCGGCAGAGATCCAGGCCTGGATCCCTCGGGGACCTGCGGCGTCGGGACCGAAGTCATCGGCGGCGCCGGGGCCGGAGCCGCCTGCTCGCGAGGTCGCCCAGTCGAGCCCGCGGGGTCCGAAGGCGCACCAGCAGACGTCGACGGCGGAGCCAGGCCCCTCATGGCCAAGAGGAAGGCGCTGATCTCCGCCGGAGTTGCGTCAGTCCCAGGGACCGGCGGGTATGGAGACGGACGCGGCTCCTGCGGCTCCGACGGAGCCGCGGGGGTGGGACCACCCTGACCCTCGACCGAGTCACGCGACCAGCGAGGGGAGTCCAAAGAGCGGTGTCGCCTCTTGGACTTCTTCGAGCGTTTCGACTTACCCGAAGACTTCGAGCCCGACAAGCGATGATGGTGACTGCGGCTCCGCGACCGGTCCTTGGACCTCCTCCTGGACCGGGACCGCGAACGGCACGGAGCCGAGTGCCGAAGCTCGAGAAGCTTACGGGACCGCTCCCGCCTAGCCTTCGAGGTCAAGGCCTGACAGTCGAGGCACGACTCCGCATCGTGGTCGGGCCCCAGGCAGTAGAGGCACTGGCGATGGTGGTCCGTCACCGACATCAGTCGATGACAGGAGTCACAGGCCTTAAAACCAGGCATCCTACCGGCACCAGAGTCGAGTCGACAGAAGACCAAAAAGAGTCAAAAAAGTTTAGTCAAAAAGTGACTAAGGGGTAAGCTCTTCCCGGATCGGTGCTGTCTGGTGCGGAAAAAAGAAGAACTGACGTCAGTGCGCGAGGGCGGCGTCTAAGTACTCTGACGACGTCATTCCGGCGCACGACGATGGACGCGGAGCCGCAGACGACGCCTAGCGACGCGCAAGGGGTATTGCTGAAGAAAAATCTTTCCGGATCCAGCCTGACACCTGGGGATATTCTAATGTGAGGAATCTAACTAACATGTTTCTTTCAAGTATTCAGATTATGTAAGGGACTCCACACATCATTCCAGATTTTCAACCTTTGTGCATCTCCCTAGTTCCCATTACATGTATAAAACACTATACAATTAGTAAAGATTTGTTAACTTTGATTACCTCATCCTCACAAATGTATTTTTAAGGAATTAATATGAAAATACTGATGAGCAGGACTAATTAACACTGAAGTACAAGAAAACTTTTAATTCTCTTTAGTACCTCCTTTTTATTATCATTAATGTTTGTTTTATTTTTTAGGCAGAATGACTTACATCTTTGTATATGGCACCCTGAAGACAGGACAGCCCAACCACCTAATCATGACAAATGGTGTCCACGGGAAAGCGAGGTTCCACGGCAAAGGGCGCACCGTAGAGAAATATCCCCTCGTGATTGCAGGAGTATATAACATTCCCTACTTAATCAACACAGCAGGCACGGGACACCATGTGGTGGGAGAGATTTATGCTGTGGATGACCAGCTGCTGAAGTACCTTGATGAATTTGAAGACTGCCCAGAGATGTACCAGCGTACTCTTGAGAGAATCAAAGTACTAGAGCGGTACGGTGAACCTGGAGAGAGCACCACTGAGAACAGCATCATGGACTGCTTCTTCTATAGCACAACTACATACCAAGCAGATTGGCTCAATCTCCCCATTTATGAAAATTATGATGCCTTTGGTCCCCATGGTCTTGTTTATGCTGAGGTTGATCAGCGCTAATACACCTAGAAGCAGAGTGGATATCAACAGCTTTCTCAATTCTCTTTGTAATGCAGGGCTTCATTGATATATATATTAAAAAAATGTATGCATTATTAAGTGGAGGATTGAGTGTGGGAATACATTTAAAAAAAAAAAAAGAATTTCAAACTTTAATGCAGTATGTTGCATTATGGTGCTTAAGCATTTTCTGTTTGGAAAAATTATTCATGTTTTTATTTGAGACTTCAGGTTACTGAAGAGTCTTCTATAGTCTGATGCATTAAACTGAGATCAATATTTTTTTAAGGAGTCACAAGCATTATCGTCCCTTTTTTTGCTGTGTCCACTATGGTGCATTCATGTCCTTTCCCCCTGCGCTGGTGCCGTTTCGGCAGCCTAGCGCCATTGCATGCACCCTTAAACCATGGTGCATGGGTGCCTGTGTAGTAGGCCAGATTGCTTTTGTGCAGGAAGGGGCAGCTTCCCGCACAAAAACAATCCAGAGAGGCATTTTCCACTTTCTTTGTATGCAGCAGAATGCAGCACACATAGAAAGAGGAAAACACTAGGAGAAATAAACATATTTCTCCTTGTTACACGTCAGCTAGGGAGGCCTATCTTTTTGGTGCAATCCCAAATGTGGTAAATCTTGGAATGTGTAAAAAAAACAGGGGATATGCCTGGGAACACACACCGCAAATCGCATTGAATGCCTCCTTTGCACAGATTATTGCAACGCAGCGATTTGCACTGCGTTGCATTACTCCATATTTTTGAAGCCTATTAAAGTCACACCAAGTGGCTTGGAAAGGCTTCAAAAATATGACTTGGAGGTTTGCGTTCTGCATGTACCACGTTGCCTGGTGCAAGAATGACGCAAAGCCCTCATAAATATGGCCCTAAGAATGCCTCTGTCATTTGGTAGTTTTAGTGACATGTTTTTATTGTCCGTTATCAATCACAGTTTATTAATATGCCACTGCTTAAAAGATTCAAAATTAATCTTTAAAATGTGTCTAGCTTTCAGGAAGATAAAAATCACAAAGGTTCAAGGAGGTAGTTGTGCTAACCAATTGCCAGTGCTAGATTTATTTAATGACCTGCTGAACCACGATCTACTGGAATATTAACAAAGGGAAAAAAACATTTCAAGATTTACTTCCTGTGATTTTTCATGGACATTTGATTTTTATTTTTATTTACAAGACCTGAACAACAGGTGGTTCAATTGCAGGGCTTATACCAGACAACTAGAGTAATTTGGTATAATTACGATACACAAAATTTCACGAGTTACACCTACCCCCTAGTTCTAAGTACCAGCTTGTCGGGGAAAAAGGCTTAAAGGGAGGATTCTTAGTCAGCGCTTGTAATTCACTGAGAGGTCTAGCTGATGTAATGGAATCAGAAATGGCAACTCTGTAAGGATTCAAAAGGTGAACACGCTAAACGTGAAAGAACCAGATTAAGGGGCATATTTACAAGCCCCGATCGTCAGTGGAACATCACTTTTTCTGACGTTCCTGTGGCGATAGGGGCTTCGCCTTATTCACACGGCGGCATTAAGCCACTTAACAAGGCTTAACGCCACCTTGTAATTAAGGCACCCTTTCTCTCTATACTTAGCATGAAAGAGGCGGGTAAATGGGTGTTGCTGCGGGCGTTCCGCAGCGACATCCATTGATTTTGACGCTGACCCATATTTACAAGGGAGGCATAAATATGGGGCAGCGCCAACATTAAGACCATGGAAAACCTGGTCTTAACCTGGCAAGACAAGGAGAAATGGTTATTTCTCCTCGTTTTTGCTGTGTCTGTGTGCTGCATTTTGCAGCACACATAGAAACAGTAAAATGCCATTTATTGTTTATGTGCAGGAAGGTGTTCCTTCCTGCACATAAGAACAAGTTACTTACCTTCGGTAACGATATATCTGTAAGAAACATAAGTTAGTTATACATTCCTTACCTTAGAGTTACCCCCAGGCGTCAGACTGGATCCAGAAAGTTTTTAGTCAGCAGTAACCCTGCGCGTCAGAAGGTGGCGTCGGTCAACTCCGCGTTCGTCATTGGCATCGTGGTCGCCGGGATGACGTCATGGTAGCTACATAGACGCCGGCCTTGCGCGCTGAAGTCAGTTCTTTGCCAAAGAATAGCAAGCTTTGATGCACAAAACAACCCACCTGCAGATGGTTCGTTTGTGCATGGCTCGACCTTTCTTGGTGCCCATGTAACCAATAAAGAGCTGGTCGTCCACCCGGAATTGTTTGGTGTGATCCAAATAGAAGGAAAGTGCACGTTTTGGATCCAGGCGGTGGAGCCTCACTTCCTCTTTTGAAGGATGCGGAGGCGGAAAGAAGGTGGGCAAAATGATGGTTTGGCCAATGTGAAAAGAAGTAACTACCTTGGGAAGAAAGGAAGGTTTAGTTTTGAGTACGACCTTGTCCGGATGGACAGCCAGAAAGGGAGGCTTGGAAGAAAGAGCTTGTATCTCACTTGCCCTGCGCGCAGAGGTGATGGCCACCATGATGAATATAGGCCCCAGCTAGGCCCGCAGGACACAAGGGTTCGCTCTCCTGCAAATGGAATCTACAAGGAAGTTGGCACGGAAACTGCAAAGTACAAAGACAAAGTTTATTAACCCTTAAGGGTGGTCCTACAATCCATACAACACTCTTCAGTATTGCATAGAGTAGCACACCGAACTTGCATACACGGTCCCCTTTTATACACAACAGAGGGGTTCATAAGTGGGTGGATACAACATGAGGCAAAGAGTATTACCTTTTATGATCATTTTTGATACAGAATCAATATATGGGCGGAGCTAACACATTCCTTAAGCCCGCGAAAACATGGTCAAGCAAGGACTAACTGATAACAGATGTGGTCAAGTCTGGGCATGCGCCAGACGGACAAAGGAGCTATTTATAGACTGTTACTAGGCAGATTACAAGAGCAACTAACACGAAGATAGGACTCTTCTCGTGCTACGCACGTGGAGGCATGACAATACAAAATGGAGTCCAGACTTTAGTCAACATAACGGAAGAAACTCGGTCCTAAAGGGGAATTCATGTCTTTAGTGAATGCTTACTCACATCATTATTTCAATTTTCAACAGACGACCCTTTCAGCATTTACTGAAGACATCCGGTTTATTAGGATAATCATCGTATATATCAATTTTCATCATTTCTTCTATTTCTTTAGTCAGATGTTTCTGGTAAGTGACATTGGCAATAGCTTTCTTATCAGGAATGCAGAGTGACACACATAGGGAACAGAGTAAAGGACCACATTGGATACAAATGCAACAGGAAAACAGAATTGCTACAATGATACAGAGACCAGTTAGAACCTTCCATCCCCATGTGGTGATCAATGCCCAAAACCATCCAGAAAAGGTCCAAGCGCCATTTTCTGTATGGATTTCAGCTGCAATTTTATGTAATCTGTTAATGGCATTATAAACTGATGGCGTGTGGTCAGGAATAAACACACAACAACTACTTCCGATAATTTTACAAGCTCCACCTCGGTCAGCTAACATAACATCTAACACCATACGATTCTGCAATGCAACAATTCTAGTAATTTGCAATTCTTCCGTAAGATTCCCAAGAGCAGCAGCGGTTTGATTTGTCACAGCCTCTACAACTCTTGTTAACCTTCGAACTTTCCTACTATTTAGGGCAGCTCCAACAAAGAAAAACAATCCTAAATTAAAATCAATATACTGCTGCAGACTAGTGTCGGTCTGGTCCACGTCATCAATTGATAGAGTACGTTTATACCTATTTACAGTCACATTATTCAACAACTTCAAATCTTTATGATAAGATGCAGGTGCCAAGAATACAGGAGGTAATAGAAATGCTACATAACATACTCCAGACCAACCGGCTGGCAAGCGATAATAACCTTTATTTCCACATACGAATATGTATTATGGGATGCTAAGAAGGTACTATTATTCAACCCGTCGATGTTTAGGATAGTGATGCAATCACTAACACCAACAGGAATATAACCCACACTCTGGACACACAGGTCCGCTTGAGCTTGTGCCACTTGAATCACAAATTGGTCTTTCCCCACAGTGTCTCTGGTGTTCGTGAAAATATAGGGAATCGATTCATTGTCCGGTCGATACTCTTCCCATTCCCAAATTGTCCCATTCGCTTGTGGATATCCATCTTTATCTTGATGACATTCCCTATTAAGTCTGAAGAGTAACCGTCCCACTGTAGGTTTCCGGGTGGCAAAAAGCAAAGTGTACCATGCTCTACAAGAGCCATTATGAGAAAAAGGAAGGGGTATGAACGGAGTTCCTCCTTTCTTCTGGTGAGCTGGCATCATGCCACATATCCAACAGTTCGTAGCATTGGTGGCAACATGGGTATGATGCAGCATCTGGATGAAAGTGTTATTTAAATAAGACTGGCGATGCTTCAACTCCTGATACGGAAGTGTATAAAAGTAGTGCTCCTCAGGCACTGGAGTAGTCAAAACAAGCAACTTTCGAGCAGGAGTCACATCCTCCACAAACCATGTGGTTATTCCAACAATAGCTACTGTGAACATAAAACCTGTTGCACAAAGGATTTTCTTTTTCTCCATGTTAGAATGAAAAATCAATATCTTCCTGAAACTAAAAGGTTGTCAGAACTCTTCCCCTTAGGCAGCGGTTGATTTCTTCACCAGCGGGCCAAGACGGGTGTCGCTACACTAATGCAGGGCTGATCCCCCCCCCTTGCCTCATTGGCTCTCCGTTTCACTAACCCAAGGGCCGTTCTGACAACGTGTCCTGATACTGAAGAATTCACTTCCTTGGTCTGAGATGATATCGCCTTCCTCCAGGAATCACGTGGTCCGGAAAGAGCTCCTCAGTGTCGTTCGGTTCCACAGCACGGCCTTTCTCTGCAGTCAGAATTTCTCGATGGTCAGCCAATACAGCAGGCTCCACCAAACCGGGCGGCACTTTGCGACAGTGCAGGGAATGGATCCAATTCTTTCGGTTGGAAACCCGCACAGCCGTCCTCGTTGCAAGTAGGACTTGCTCAGGACCAACCCATCTCGGCTCCAAGCTGTTCGTCCTTTCAAAAATCTTCAGCATAACATAGTCTCCAGGTCGGAGACTGTGACCTTCGCCGGTGGACCGATCAGGGAGCGCCTCCCGGACCTGTTGATGAATAGAAACCAAGTTATCCGTTAACTGTGCCAGATAATCATTCATCATTACACAAGGTACATCATACACAGCCTTAGGTCGTGGTGGACCCCAAATATTCATTGGGCGTCCAAAAACAATCTCGTACGGCGTAAGACCGGTTCGAGAGTGCGGTATCGATCTAATTGACAATAATGCCAGCGGTAAAGCATCTGGCCAAGTCAAAGAAGTCGAAGCTTGGATCTTAGCGATCTTGAGCTTCAGTGTACCATTATACTTCTCGACCAGTCCTGCAGACTGAGGGTGAAACACTGCGTGGAACTTCTGGGTGATGCCCAGACCCTTCAGAACATACTTTATAACATCCGCTATAAAGTGGGGTCCGTTATCACTCCACAGCAGTCTACAAACGCCATATCGAGGGAAGAACTCCTTCAATAGCATCTTGGCAGTAGTCATTGCAGTATTATCTTTCGTAGGGTATGCCTCAACCCATTTACTAAAGGCACATACCACTACTAGAACATACTTTAAATTGTTACAGCGCTCAAGCTGGATGTAATCCATCTGCAAAACCTCAAAGGGTGCAGTAGGTGTCGCAAATCCTCCTGCTGGAGTTCGAGTACCCTTTCCTGGGTTGTACCTTAGGCAAATCATGCAGGTCTGCACTACCCTCTTTGCCGTGCTAGCAATCTCTGGATGCTCCCAGACTTGAGTAAGCAATTTTACAATTGCGGACGCTCCAACATGTGCTAGCCCATGTGCCATCTGAACCATAGGTTGTACAAAAGCTGTGGGTAACTTCCATCTATCCATCTGCTTATTTCTCCAACAACCCTCATCATCCAATTCTCCATCATTGGACCATTGCTCCCGTTCTTTGTCAGAAGCGGTCCTCTGTATTTCCAGCACTTCTCTTTTCGCATCGTGCCATCTTTCTACCTGCGACTTTACTACATACATGGCAGTAGCACCGGGCTGCATCGCAGTCTCCCGTGCCACCCGGTCTGCCAAAGCATTCCCTTCTCCGACTTTATCAACCACCTTCTTATGGGCACTACATTTAATGATAGCAATTTTCCTCGGATAGGTCAATGCAGTCAAAAGGTTGTGAACTAACTCTCCATGCATTATTTGTACTCCATGCGACGTTAGAAACCCTCTCTCCTTCCAGAGTAGGCCGAAATCGTGCGCTTCTCCGAAGGCATAGCGGCTGTCTGTATAAACATTCACACACAATCCTGTGCTGAGCTCACATGCTCGTGTTAATGCTATCAGTTCCGCTGCTTGAGCTGATTTCTGTGGTATGCGTGCTGTCTCCACTATTGTTTGCAGTGTGGTAATTGCATACGCTGCTGAAGTTGTACCATCTGGTAGCTTCAGGCATGATCCATCCACCCACAATTCTCCATCTACATCTGGAAAGGGCGTATCTTGGAGATCAATACGACCCTTTGTTTGTTCCTCAGTCACAAGAATACAATCATGTGCTTTCCGTGCCTCAGACTGAGTCTCCGGGAACGGCAACAATGTGGCCGGATTTAACGTTACACACCTCTTTAACGTAATATGAGGGGCCAAAAGCGTCAGCTCATATCCCGTTAAACGGGCACTGGTCAGATGCTGCGTCTTTGTCTGATTAAGCAGGGCATCAACAGCATGGGGGACTAATACCAACAGCTTATGAGATAACACTATTCCCTCGCTTTGGCGTATTGACACAGCTGTCGCCGCAACCGAGCGAAAACAACCAGGCAATGCTCGGGCAACAGGATCAAGTACAGCCGAAAAATATGCACAAGGGCGCTGCTTGTCGCCGTGCATCTGCACTAAAACTGATAATGCACATCCATCTTTCTCATGCACATACAGGGAAAAGGGCTTCGTATAATCAGGGGTCCCTAACACTGGTGCTGAACAAAGGGCCTGTCGCAATTGCTGGAAGGCAGTGTCACACTCATTTGACCAAGGAAGCGGAATAGGTGTGTCTTTTGTCAAAAGGGCTAATAATGGCTTGGCTATGTGTGAAAACCCTAATATCCATTGCCTACAAAAAGAAACAAGGCCCAAAAATGCACGCACGTCCTTCTGCGTGGAAGGCACTGGCGTGTCCAAAATTACTTGAATACGATCTGGTGTGAGTGCACGCCCCTCCTTAGACAAAAGGTGACCCAGATAAGTCACCTTTGGTCTACAGAACTGCAATTTCTTCCGTGACACTTTGTGATTGTGAGATGCCAAAAAGGAAAGCAAGGATAACGTGCTTTTCCCACACAGCTCCGGAGTGTCAGCCGCCAACAAGATGTCATCGACATATTGTATGAGGGCGACACCCTCGGGCAGAACAAAGGAGTCCAATTGTCTTTTCAAGGCTTGACTGTAAATGCTAGGGCTTTCTGTGTAGACCTGCGGAACTCTACAAAATCGATAAGACCTGTTATTCAGAGTGAAACCAAAAAGGTATCGGCTATCGGGATGAATAGGAATCGAAAAGAAAGCATTTTTCAAATCAATAACCGAAAACGTGGTCACCGTTGGCGGGACCAAAGTGAGCAACGTTGTGATATCAGAAACCACTGGATACTGAGGTATCACGATCTTGTTCACCTCCCTCAAATAAATTATAAACCGATAAACTTTGGCATCCGTATCCTTCTTCAAGATGGGTAAAATTGGACTGTTACAGACGTTGTAGGGAACTTCCTCCACTACTCCCACCTTAATCAAATCCTGCACAATCTGTATAAGAGCCTCCTCCCCCTCCTGGGAAATACGATACTGCGGGAGGGGTGGTAACACCGCCCCCTCCTGGACACTAATATGGACAGGCGGAATCACCATCTGTCCCACATCAGTATCCGAAATGGCCCACAAAGTACGAGGGAGAGTTGCTAACACAGTATCCTCTGCAACCACACACACCCGTTCAGACAGAGGGTGATTATCATTTAATATCACACGCACTCCAGCGGGGGAGCAGCGGATCGTAGCTCTGAAGTGCTTGAGCATATCAAGACCCATAATGTTGTCCGGCGTGTTCGGGGCAAGCAAAAACGGACAGGGTGCAGAAAAGGAATCAACCTGAAATGTAAGGGGTCGAGAAAGAGGGCTTCGGGAGAGTGTACCGTCAAACCCTACCGATGTAACCATTAAGCCAGATGGGGGAGCCCTCGGAACCAATTGTTTAGACAGCGCGCTACGAGTCGCTCCTGTATCCACTAGGAACTGATCAGTAGAACCCAAAACCTTCGCTGATACATAAGGACCCTTCTGATCAACCGGCACCTCAACTGATTCTAACCCCCATCCAACGCATTCCTATGCATGCTGTGAATCATGGTACCCAGAGCGTTCAGTCCCTGACACTTGATACTGGTTTTGTCGATCAAAGACATTAGGTCTATCTCGTTGCTGCCCGGTAGGTTCAAAACGAGCGTGATCATTAGAATTCCCTCTAAAATTCGAGGAACCCCCTCTACCTCTCGGGCCACCCTGATTATGCCCCTGACGCGATGCATACAACGCCGGGCAATCTCTGGCCCAGTGTCCCGATTGTTTACAATACGCACATTGATTCCTATTCAAATCGGATCGGCCCGAAGGAGGACCATAGAATCCTCCCCTACCTCTATTGACACCCCGACGAGGCGGACCATACACTTGCGCTAACATCACCTTTGTTTTTAAATCTTTCGACTTCTTCTCCTCCTGCCCCTTCGCTTCTTGCTCCTGACGCTCATAATACTGAGCTATAGTCAGGAGGGCTGTCGGAGACGCGGTGGACCAAGAACTTTCACTCGCTTTTAGGCGGGCTGCTATTGCCGGTAATAAATTCGCCACATATTTATCAGCAAAGAGGTGTCGACCCGTATCATCCGTAAGTGACTGACCACTAAAATCATGAAATGTCTCCTCAAAGCGCGTAAAGAAATCTGCAACTGATTCATCAACTTTCTGTTTACACGAAGCTAACATATTCCAATCAATCTTTTTAGGGGGAATGATTGTTTTTAACTTGGTCAAAATAGCAGCGGGGAGGTCTAGGATAATCTGAGGTGGTTTGTGCGCGGGCTTCCTCTCCCTATCCTCATCCTCAAGCTCAGACCACCGAGCCTTAAAAGCGGCAACATCGTCCACCTTCCGTACGGATCGCCACATATCCGGTGGTAAAATGAGCCCAAAGAACAGATCTATATCTGCTAAGGTCATAGTACAAGAATTCAAGGCCCCCTCGACTTCTTCGTAAAAGGCCGCTGGATTCTTGCGGGGATCAGGCAATGCATTCTTTAATGCCATAACATCAGCCCTATGCCAGGGAGTATAAACCCAATTGTACACAAAATATCCCTTAGCATCGGCGGAGGTAATATCCGCACTAGTTCCCGCTCCTTTAGGAGGAACATACAAAGGTGCCGCCTCTCGCATTGGTTTAGCATGCACTATGTCGCTCTTATCTGAATGGGAGGTAGACGATTGGTCATCACCGATACGTGAATCCGACTGCTTTCCCTCCTCTGCTTTTAGGCGCGCTCTCTCTTTAAGGTCACTCGCCGCGTCCCGTAATGCAAACAGCCGTCGAGCCGCATCAGGCGCCTTAGAGGGAGAAAAAACACCGTTACGCAATGCTTTAGCATCTAATACTACATCATCAGGCTCAAAAACTTCCGAATATTTCCGAAAGACAGAAATCACTTCATCAGAAAAGTGTCCCAAAAAATACAACTTCTCTCTATCATGCCACTTTTCCCAAGAGTCCAACAATTCAGCGAGGGATAACTTGCCCTTAAGTGCACGAAAAGAAACTTTCCGAAGCTCAAACATTCGGTCAACCGATAACATGGACCGCGTGTCTACCTTATCCGAAGCCGATCCAGAATCCTGTGACCTCGGGGCAGACGCGCCAACATAAGGGGGCGGAGAGCGATCTAATAAATAAAAATCATCGTCAAGATTAGTAAGGACAGGATAAAGTGGCTGACGGACAGCATATTGACCCGAGACTTGCAACCTACGCTCTTTCTCTTGTCTCTCCGCCAGTTCTCTTTCTTCCCGACGCTTCGCTTCCTGCGCTCTCACATGATCATTTTTCCGTTGCTCTTTATCAAACAGCGCTTTCTCACGTTTCTCTCGCTCACGCACTTCCTTCACCCATAACCGGACACACTCAAACATATCTTGACGAGCACGCCGTTTACACATACACTGTTCCACATACTCAATCTTACGCATATCAAACGATCCATACAAAGGCCATCGTAACTCAGGATCCTTTTTGGTGTATTTCCTCCATACTGTGCTGTACATTATGGAAGAAAGACCATGCTTCACATACATATCCCTATTAGGAGTCCCCTCTGGGGGAGCTGGAGCAGATTCCTCGAGGTTTAACCGGTTTCCAAAGCAGCAGCACCACTTACGGAGTGCGCTAAAAGCAGGCATGCTCAAAAATAATGCAAAATATGCAGTATTATCAAAAAGGGCACTTAAACGTTGTGCCGCTCAAATTTACACAGCTCCGGAGAAATATCTCCACATTACCTGCCTATATGTGTTGCAACGCATATATTCTCACAGTAATCAATACAAAATATGACCGGTCATCACAAATCAAACTCAAATAGCCAACCCAGGCTTCAAAAACTCGGAGCAAGTACCGTACAGCGGTTCTTACCAATCAAGAGTGTCCAGATTCCAACTGCCAAGCTCCAAAATTCGCCCAAACCGCTGTCACGGCAGGACCGACAGAAGAGGTCTCAGTCGAGGACCGGCGCCACCCAGATGGTCAGCTCGGAAGGGAAGGAAGAAAACCTCGGGATGCCAGGACTAAAGTGCCTCTGGCAGTGATCACATCCCCGGCCAAATTCCTCACCTTCGTCACGACCAGTCCTTCGAGCATCCGAGTCGCCGATGAGCCCCACGTGACGGGCGCCAATTGATGAATATAGGCCCCAGCTAGGCCCGCAGGACACAAGGGTTCGCTCTCCTGCAAATGGAATCTACAAGGAAGTTGGCACGGAAACTGCAAAGTACAAAGACAAAGTATATTAACCCTTAAGGGTGGTCCTACAATCCATATAACACTCTTCAGTATTGCATAGAGTAGCACACCGAACTTGCATACACGGTCCCCTTTTATACACAACAGAGGGGTTCATAAGTGGGTGGATACAACATGAGGCAAAGAGTATTACCTTTTATGGTCATTTTTGATACAGAATCAATATATGGGCGGAGCTAACACATTCCTTAAGCCCGCGAAAACATGGTCAAGCAAGGACTAACTGATAACAGATGTGGTCAAGTCTGGGCATGCGCCAGACGGACAAAGGAGCTATTTATAGACTGTTACTAGGCAGATTACAAGAGCAACTAACACGAAGATAGGACTCTTCTCGTGCTACGCACGTGGAGGCATGACAATACAAAATGGAGTCCAGACTTTAGTCAACATAACGGAAGAAACTCGGTCCTAAAGGGGAATGCATGTCTTTAGTGAATGCTTACTCACATCATTATTTCAATTTTCAACAACCAGAAAGGCAGTTTTTAAAGTTAGAAGCCTGAGAGGACAGTTATGTAGCGGTTCAAAGGGAGCGCACATAAGATATGTTAGAACCAAGTTCAAGTCCCACTGGGACATTATGAAGGAAACAGGAGGACAAAGATGAGTAATGCCCTTAAGGAAACGATTTACAAGCGGGGACTTGAAAAGAGAAGGCTGATCAGGAAGCCTAAGGAAGGCTAAAATGGCCGAGAGGTAGCCCTTGAGAGTGCCCAGAGCAGAGCCCTGCTGGGCCAAAGAAAGGAGAAATAAGAGTACCTCAGAAAAGGGGACGGGAAGGGGATCCACAGCCTTTGCTGTGCACCATGCCAGAAATTTGTTCCATCTGCAGCCGTATACCGTCTTAGTGGAGGGACGCCTGGCTGCCAAGATAACATCACAGACTTCGGGAGGCAGGTCAAACGACGTCAACTGCCGCCGCTCAATCTCCACGCAAGGAGGTGGAGGCTGGAGGGGTTCGGGTGGAGGACCGTCCCCTGCTGCTGCGACAGAAGATCCTCCCAAAGAGGCAGTCTGATCGTAGGATCGATGGCCATGTTGAGCAGCTTGGGATACCAGACTTTTCGTGCCCAATCCGGAGCCACAAGATTGACTTGCGCCCGGTCACGCTTGATCTTCTTCAGCACTCTGGGCTGAAGTGGTATAGGCGGAAAGGCGTATAAAACACCGCAACACCACTCACGACGAACAGCGTTGCGTAGTGAGTGCCACCTTGGAAATTCCAAGAAGCAGAATTGCTGACATTGCACATTCTCTTCAGTGGCAAATAGATCCAAGGCTCTCCTCACTGTCGAAAGAGACCTTGCACCACCTCCAAGTGAAGGCGCCATTCGTGATCCATCATGCACCTGCGGCTGAGTTCGTCTGCCCTGGCGTTCAGGGAACCTTCCAGGTGTTGAACCACCAGGGACATAACCTGATGTTCCAGCCATATCCAGAGGTGGAGGGCCTCCCGACATAGGGTCCACGACCCCACCCCGCCTTGTTTGTTGCAGTACCACATGGCGGTGGTGTTGTCCGTGAACACCTGCACTACTCTTCCCCAGACAGCGGGAAGGAATGCTTTGAGCGCAAGATGAATCACTCGAAGCTCCAGAAGGTTGATGTGCAGCCCGGACTCCGCCGGAGACCAGAGGCCTCTAATCTCCGCCTCCCCATGTGGCCACCCCATCCCAGAAGTGATGCATCGGTCACCACTGTGAACTCTGGTTTGGGAAGGGAAAGGGATCTGCCGCCGACCCAATCCTGGTTCATTAGCCACCACTGCAATTGGTGCGCAGTGCCTTCTGAGATATGGACGCAATCAGTAAAGTTCCCCTGATGTTGTGCCCACTGGAACTTCAGGTCCCACTGCAGAGCCCACATATGCCATCTGGCATGGTCCACCAGCAGGATGCAGGAGGCCATCAGGCCCAGTAGCCTGAGGGTCATCCTGACCGAAACCCAGGATAGAGGCTGAAAGATCGGAATCATAGACCGAATATCCCAGACTCGCTGTTCGGGAGGATAGACCCGAAACTGCGTGGTGTCCAGAACCGCTCCGATAAAGAGGAGCTTCCAAGAGGGAGTCAGGTGTGACTTTGGCACGTTGATGGAGAACCCCAGGGAGTGCTGGAGGTCTGCCATAGTCCGGAGGTGGGAGACAACTGCCTCGGGCGAGCCCGCCTTTAACAGCCATTCATCGAGATGGAGAAGATTGGATCTGATCTGCGCAGATGAACTGTGACCACCGCTATCACTTTCGTGATCACATGAGGGGCGCTGGTAAGGCCAAAGGGGAGCATGATAAACTGGAAGTGCCCGTGGCCTACCATGAACCTCAGGTAACGCTGGTGGGCCGGCAGTTTGAGGATGTGAAAATAAGCGTCCTGCAAGTCCAACGCTACCATCCAGTCTCCAGGGTCGAGGGCAGTCAGGACCTGAGCTAGCGTCAATATTTTGAACTTCACCTTCCGGAGGAAGCCGTTGACGTTCATGAAATCCAAGATAAGATGCAGGCCTTTGTCCTTCTTGGGCACCAGAAAGTAGTGGGAATAGCAACCACAACCTACTTCTGGGACAGGAACTCACTTGATGGCCCCCTTTGCCAAGAGTGCCAAAACTTCCTGTTGGAGAAGGGGCAGATGATCCTCAGACATGCGATGGTACTGAGGTGGCATGGATGGAGGGGTAGTCTCGAAGGGAAGGAAGTACCCCTTCGGACTATTTGCAGAACCCACCTGTCCGACGTGATGGTGCGCCAGTGGGGGAGGGGATGGCGAATCCTGCCGCCCACTGGCGATTGGTGGCCCTGAAAGGTCGGACTAGGAGGGTTCGGAAGGCGCTGCAGAGGGGCTATTGTGGACTGGCCCGCCCGCTGGCCCCCAGAACCATGGCAGTGGTTCCCACGTCCCCGCAGCGCTGGGACTGAATAGCTTGTGCTGGCCTGTGGCTCTGGGCGGGACGTGGCTGGGCACCCCTTCCGTAGCCATGAAAAGGGCGAAAAGCAGACTACGCAGGGCGGGTGGTGGTGAGGCCCGAGGACCTGACCGTAGCCTGAGAGTCCTTAAAGTGCTCCAGTGTGTTGTCTGCTTTGTCACCGAATAGGCGATGACCATCAAAGGGCATGTCCATAAGTGTGGAATAGACATCCCCTGAAAAAGCAGTCGACCTCAACCAGGCGTAGCGTCGAAGGGCTACCGACGTGTAAATTGTCCTTCCTAGTGAGTCGGCGGTATCCAGCCCACACAGCGGATGGTAAACTTCTCTTTGTCTCTCCCTTCGGCAAGCACCCGAGAGAGTACGGCCCGGGCCTCCTCCATGCACTGAGGCAGCACTTGCGCAACCGTATCCCACACAGAGTGGGAGTAACGGCCCAATAGACATGCGGTGTTCACCGACCGCAGTCCCAAGCTGGAGGAAGAAAACATCTTCTTCCCAAGATGGTCCAGCTTTTTGGATTCCCTATCAGGTTGAGCATTAGGGAATGCACCCTTGGAGTTGGAGGCTTGGACCACCAAGCTCTCAGGGGTGGGATGTTGGGAGAGGAAAGTGGAGTCACCCGGGGCTGGGCGGTGGCGTTGGGCAACCATCCTATTCACAGTAGCCCCTGTGTTGGGCCTGGACCAGGTGCCCAAAAGGATGTCTGTTAGGGCTTCATTAAACAGCAGCAGGGGCTCCGGAGAGCTCGCTGCCGGTTGAAGCACCTCTGTCAGGAGGTTAGTCCTGACTGCCACAGTAGCTAGCTCGAGGCCACCCTAAGCAACACCACTGCGTAAGACGCTCCCTCCTCCGTAGCCACGGTAGGAGGAGACAACATGCCAAGGTCTGGTGAGGTATCCAGACCACTTGCTTCCCCCAGTTCCTTTCTCCAGTCCGCTGGTCAGTTAAAGGGTCTCCAAACCCCTTCCAGTCCTCCTCACCCTCCTCTGGCTGCCAATCTGGTCTCAAAGAGAGAGAACAGGGGCACAAAAGTACCCATTGACGCCGGTCCGGCTTTGTGTTTCCATCGGGATGGAGGCCAGGGTTGACGCCGGCAGGGGACACAACCAGCGTCAACTGCGGACGTGGTGCCGGTGGAATCGGCGCCGGGGGAGGTGCGACTAGGTCGACCGGCACTGATCCAGATCCAGGCCTGGATCCAAGGGGGTCCTGTGGTGCCAAAGCTGCTGGCGTCAAAGGCCCAGGGCCCCCAGCCGAGTCTGTGGGGCCCGAAGGCGTGCCAGCAGAGTCGGGCTGCCCAAAGATGGCGTGCTTCGCTTCATAAAACTGATGAAGGTGGGCAGGGGTCGCTCTAGGTCCCGGAAAGGGAGGGAAACACTGAGTTGACCCTTCGGGCTCAGCAAGCGGAGCCGGGGGAGGCGCACCACCCGCATCCCTCATCGCGTCGGCCGATGGACAGGGAGAAGTCAAAGAGCGAAGGTGCTTCTTCGACTTCTTCTTGTGCTTCGACTTACCTGACCCAAAGTGCGAAGACTTGGATGAAGAATGATGGTGGCTCCACGACCGGTCTCTCGACCTACTACACGACCGGGACCTCATGTGGCGCGGAGCCGACTGCCGGGCCTCGAGAAGCTTTCGGGACCACTCGGATTCATAGTCCGGCAGTCGGAGCACGACGTGGGGTCGTGGTCGCGCTCCAGGCAGAAGAGGCACACGCGGTGGGGATCCGTCACCGACATCAGTCGGCTACGGGAACCGCAAGCCTTGAAGCCGGGCATCCCTGACGTGCACCAGGAGTCGAAGACTCAAAAACGATGTTGACAAAAGTCAAAAAGTGACTGGCGGTACCGCTCTCTCCAGATCTGTGCTGGTTGGCTTGGAAGAAGAAAGAACTGATGTCAGCGAGCGAGGACGGCGTCTTTGTAGCTATCGCGACGTCATCCCAGGAACCATGACACCAACGACGAATATGGGGTCCACCGACACCACCTTCCGACGCGCAGGGGTACTGCTGATGAAAAACTTTCCAGATCCAGTCTGACGCCTGGGGTATTTCTACAGATAAGGCATCTATAACTAACTGTTTCTTTTAGATACAATCATTAAAATACATGACGAGTTCCAGTACACATAGAAGTTACAAAACGCCATTACTGATTGTTTATGTGCCGGAAGAGACACCTTCCTGCACATAAACAGTCTTTCCCTGCAACGCATTCACACTAGCACAATGGTGCTAGATAGCCTGCGTTTGCGCTAGGTGCCTACATCCCTGCGTGTGAATGCCGGAGCGTGGCATTGGTCTTCTTGGCTTAACGTCGTGATCCGACAGTTTCCTAGTAAATATGGCTCGAAGATCTCATTAAGCTGAGGCATAATGAACAGGGAAACATATTGGTGAGGCCTTTAGAAACCTCTCTAGTATAGGGAACCTGAGCTTGGAAGGTTGGCCTGGGAGACACTGAAAGGCCAACAATGCTGATAAGCAGCCTTTTACTGTATCCACTGCACAAACCTTCTGAGCCAACGACATGGCAAACCATATGATAGCCAATAAGTAGATCTGGAGAGGGTCTACAGAATTGTCTGAACTCCACTTGGTAAACCCACTCCATTTCCCAGAGTACACTGTTTTGGTGGAATGTCTATAGGAGTATTCAGGACAACTAGAACCTGACGAACCTGTGTGCACTGCCGAAAGTGTTTAGCATACAAGGTTAGTAACTGAAACTTTCATTGGACAATATTTTATCATGCTGTGTATACCCTTATAACAAATGTTTTCACAACGAGTTGATTTTCAACATGATTGATATATTCATAACAAACATGTTTAAACAAAATCAGTGCAAAATATACAAGGAATGTATCATCGTTTATAGCATAATAATTGTGGCATCATTCTGTTGATTACGTTCATTGCAAAAATCTTCATCTGTACATTCCACATTGACATTTTCTTGTTGCCCTATGCATTTCAAGACTCATGGTCCCTTCCTCATGGGCCAAAACAATGTAGACAGACGTTTCTTCACACAAGATCACCCCTGAATAGCTCTTCTGGGTCAATCCACCGTCAATACTGTTCAAATGTGTGTTACAAATTCATAGCTATTCCGTGATGCTTCCAAGAGTTCTCCAAATCAATCAAGTCACTTCGCTTTAACGACAACTGCCTACCTGTCTATAGGCACATAAAATGGCATCCACCACTTCAGGAGGCACATGAAAAACATTCAGGAGTCACCGCTCAATCTGCAGTTATGAAAGTGGAGGCTCTGGAGATGTGAGTGCAGCCAGCACCTGCCATTGAGAGAGGTCTACCCTGTGAGGGAGATGGAAAAGGGGAACACAGAGACAGATGCACCATACCACACCCTTCTTGGCTAATACAGGACTATTAAAATGTCTAGCCAAATCCTCTTCAGCACCCAAAGAATCAAGGTATAGGAGGGAACATATAGTAAAGAGAAAAGCTCCACTTTAACTGAAATGCATCCCTCAAAGCTGCCTGTAATGGATCATGGAGGTCACAGAGCTGAGAGCAACAAGCATTGCTGCAATTGATAAATAGGTCAACATGAGGTGTGCCCGAATGTGCGAAGATGTCGTGGACCAGCTCTGGGTGATATTGCCACTCTTGGTCAGCAAGAGGCAGTCAACTCAGACTGTCAACTATGACATTCAGAGCACAGACCACATGGCTTGCAACCAACCATATCAAGTGCTTCTGTGCCCAAGACCAGAGTTGTATTGCTTTGCAACAAAAGTACAGCAGATCACAGTTGTGTTGTCTGTCAAGGTCTGTTTGTGCAGGGATAGCAGGAAGACCTTGAGTGCCAGTCAGATATGCTCCTTTGGAAACCAAAGACCCGTGATTATCAGTTCCTGCAGATGTGCTCCACACCCTACAATGGCAGCATTCGTTACCACCGTGGTCAATGCTGATGGCGGCTGGAAGGACATCTCTTGAACTAGGTTCTCAACACTCCACCATGTCTAATCCACTCTAGCGTCCACCGAGATCTCCACTGTGCAGCAATCCCTGTCTGGGGGGTACTACTGGAGGGCCCCTATGTGCCAGCATGCTTGCGTGACCAGGAAGTAGGAGTCAGACCATCAGGCCTCAAACAAGTGGCTCCGTTCTGAAACATCAGAATGATAGCCTTAATATCCCTTATCCTCTGGGGTGTGGGGGGTGCTCTGAGAGGGCTCCATGTGAGACTTAGGCATGTCAATGAAAAAACCCAGGTCGTACAGCAATGACACTGGTGATTGTAGGTGGCATATCACCATTTCTGGAGACTTGGCCTTGAGGAGCCAGTGTCTAGGTAATGACATACTGGGAATCCCGAACATCTGAGATGGTCGGTGACCACTGCCATTAACGTGTGGAAGTCTGGTGGACTTGAAGTTAAAGGGAGGACGGAAATTGGTAATGCACAGATCCCATCGAACAAGTTACTTACCTTCGGTAGCGATATATCTGTAAGAGACATAGATTAGATATAGATTTCTTACCTTGTGATTTTCCCCCAGGCATCAGACTGGATCCGTCGGAAGGTGGCTTCGGTCAGCTCTGCATTCGTCGTTGGCGCCGGGATGACGTCGCGGCAGCTACTTAGATGCTGCCCTCGCACGTGACATCAGTTCTTTCTTCTGTGCCATCCAGTGCAGATCTGGAGAGAGCGGTACCTCCAGTCACTTTTTTACTGATTTTTTGCAGACTTTTGCCGATGTCGTTTTTGAGTCTTCAACTCCTGGTGCACGTCAAGTATGCCCGGCTTCAAGGCTTGCGGTTCCTGCCAACAGTTGATTTCGGTGATGGATCTGCACCGTGTGTGCCTGTTCTGTCTGGAACCTGACCATCACTCCAAGTCGTGTTCCGACTGACGGACCATGAACCCAATGTCTTTGGGGAAGCGGACCCGAAAGCTTCTCAAGACCCGGCAGTCCACTCCACGCCGCTTGAGGTCCCGGTCGCGTGGGAGGTCGAGGGACCGGTTGCGGAGCCACCACCAATCTTCTTCCAAGTCTTCGCAATCCTCCGGTAAGTCGAAGCACAAGAAGAAGTCGAAGAAGCATCGTCGCTCTTCGACTTCTCTCCGTCCGTCGACCGACGCGACGAGGGATGCGGGTGATTCCCTCCCGCGGCTCCGCATGCGGAGCCCGCTGGGTTGACTCTGGGTTTCCCTCCCTTCCCGGGACCCGGTGCAACCCCTGCCCAGCTTCGGAGTTTTTATGAAGTGATGCATGCCATCTTTGGACAGCCCGACTCCGCCAGCGTGCCTTCGGGCCCCGCAGACTCGACTGGGGACCCTGGGCTTTTGATGCAGGCGGCTTCGGCTCTAGGTGAGACTGAGGCATGTAAATACCCAGGTCGTACAGCAATGACACTGGTGACTGCAGGTGGCATATCACCATTTCTGGAGACTTGGCCTTGAGGAGCCAGTGTCTAGTTAATGACATACTGGGATTCCTGAACGTCTGACATGGGTGGTGACCACTGTCATTAACTTGTTGAAGTCTGGTGGATTAGAAGTTAAAGGGAGGACGAAAATTGGTAATGCACAGATCCCATCATGAAACCTAGATACTTCATGTATGACCGCAGAATCGGTATATGAAAATAGATGCATAGAAAATTGACAGACGTCATCTAGTCTTCCGCTTCCAACGCTAACACCACCTGAGCCCTCAACATATTGAACTTTTCCTTTCGTACAAACCAGTTTAAGACCCTGAGGTCTAGGATTGGAGGAAGGCCCCCATCCTTCTTCGGTACCAGTAAGTACCAGGAGTAGCACGCCTAGATTCGTTCCTGCTCTGGCATTATTTGCACAGCCCCTTTCTGGATTAAGATTTCTACCTCCTGCAGAAGATGCAGGTAGTCTGCAGAAAATAGGTAAGACAGGGAATAGATGGAGGGGCCTGTTGGAAATGTAGAGCGTACCCTTATTCCACAGTATTCTCTGATAGGCGCCATGTGTTCTGACAAAAAGGAACTAGGGCTGCTTCCCTGCCATGGCTGGGGAGGACGAAGAGGAGAGAGGATGAGGTAAGGTTCGGGCTCTACTCTTGCAGTGGACCTTAGTATTGTTTTGTTTTAATATAGATTTTATTGTTGCATATGGATAGTCGTTACACAGCATTTCAGTTATCAATTATGCACTAGTATAAGCCAAACAATGCATATGATATAGCACTATTGATATAGGAATGGTCAGAAAGCATTTGCATATAATTTTCAATTTTTCCCCCTTTACCAGTAGTTTAAACTATCCCAAAACGACCCTCCCAGTCCCATTTTCCATCCCGCCACCTACAATCTCCTATAGCATGTATTGTGCGCAACCATACTGGCCTATCCGATACTAAGTTAAACAGCAAATAAGGAAATCTACTTCCTCCCAATGAAAACTGGTGTCTCTTTATAAGCAGATAAAATAGTTGCCAATACCAACCGTAAGTAGATAGTGCATAACAGTAAAGAATAAGGGGCACATTTATCAAGAAATCACGCAGTGCAGCATGCCACCATTGCTGCACTGTGTGATAGGGAAAGGGAATGAATGTGCCATATTTAACATTATATGGCGCATTCCTGTCTTTTCCTTACGCTGGTGCACTATGTTCTGCCTAGCGCCAACACAGCCACTCTGGCACCATGGTGCAAGGATGCCTGCATTGTAAGAAGGATTATTTTTGTGCAGGAAAGGACACCTTCCTGCATGAAAACATTCTTCTGAGGCATTTTCCTCTTTCTGTGTGTGCGGCGAAATGCAGCACATATAGAAAAAAGAAAAAACAAAGAGAAATAATGATATTTCTCCATGTTGCGCCTTACCTGGGGAGGCATAGCATTTTGATGCATTTTCAGGTCTACCAGTAATGGTGCACCTGGGAATGTGCCAAAATCCATGGGTGGATGCATGGGAACACCCACGCTCCACCATGGAAAGTAATTTTTGCTGCATTGCGCTATTCTATATTTATCAAGTTAATCAAGGCCACACAAGGTGGCCTGGTGTAGCTTGATAAATCTAACTTTGAATTTGTGTCACCCTTGCGCACAAGGGCAATGCAACTCTTTGATAAATATGCCCCTAAATGCGTCAGGGGAAAGTTATGGTGGGTGAGTGTTATCTCTAGTAGACTCCTTGAAACCCTCCACCAATATATCCCATGCTTGTGCTATAACATATTTCCTCAGGCAACTTGCTCCTCCCTGTGTAACAAGGTGCTTTCAGAATGGAACCAGGAGAGTGGGGATCTGACATAGGAGGTAATAGTTGGGGAGTGGAGCTCTTTCAATGTATTGTAATATCACGCTTTGCAAGATGCAAGGCCAGGTCAATGAACTTGTTAGAGGGCCTCTTGACAAGGGAATTAACCCAGTAGCACCACCTTAGGGGACTTAATCAGCCTTCCACCTGTCGTGATTGTCAATAATTTGAGAATTTCCACCTAAAGGAATGAGTAACGGACATGCCCAAAGCATATGGAGCCGGTCTGCGTTGGTAAGTGAACACTAACTGGCTTCAGGGCATATTTTATTATTTCAGGGTGGCGTAAGGTAGTCAAGACATCAAATTTAATGTATTTGTAGCGGGAACTGAGAAATTATTTGTGGGTATATTCTAACACTTTGGAACAACTCATGTAATGGCTAAGTCAGATCCATCTCCCAGGCGGTTCGAAGAGCAGGCCTGGATCCGTTCTCCTGTTGCAGAAAAGTCCTGTAAAACCATTTTAGCAATTTGCTGGCTGTTCGTGCTGTATAAAGTGTCTGATATATTTGTGGGGAAGGTGCAAGGTGACAAATGTGGAAGAGGGTGTTAAGTGTTTGCTTAATTTGCTTGTAGGTGAGTAATTGACCTGGGAGAAGATTGTAATCTGCTAAAAATGTCAGGAAGTCTTCCATTTTGCAAATAATTAATAAATCCCCCCAGCATTAGTAGTACTGCAGCCATCCATAGGCAGAGTTGTCTTGGACGCAGCCACCCTTTACGAGTATGGAGGCCTAGCAAGGGGATAGCTGTGGTAAAGGGCATTGCCACCTTAGTGAGCTTAGGAGTTCAAGCTAGGCGATATAAGACCATACGGAACAGCTCCATAGGCCGCTGATCATAACAAGTGGTGATGAATAGTTCATAATACAACAGTTTCTCCTTAACGCCATAAAGGGAAAATCCCATCCAGGTAGTAGTGCTTGTTAAACAGAGAAGCCAATGCTGCTGCCTGGCAGATGTTTAGGACCAGAACTCCCCATGGTAATGCAGTGATTGGAGCTTTAGCTCTGATAGAATGAGCATGTAAACATCAGGGGGGTTGCTTCTTGGCCTATACATAACAGATTTTGACCCAAAGCACAATCCATCGGGAGATGGACCACTTCTGCATGGGACGCCCTTTCTGCACTCTGACATATCCCACGAAGAGTTGGTCATCCACCCAGAACTTTCAAGTGCGGTCAAGGTAGAACAACAAGACTCTTTTTGTGTCCAGATGGTGAAGTCCCTTCTCTTCTTTGGAGGGATGAGGCAGAGCTGGAAAAGTAGGCAGAGTGATGGATTGGCCTATGTAAAAAGGAGTGACCACTTTCAGTAGAAAGGAAGCTCTCGTACGAAGCACCAGTTTGTTAGTGTAGATGTTCACGTAGGGAGGCTTGGATGACAAAGCATGAAGCTTTCTGACCCTCCAGGTAGATTTTGTAGACACAAGAAAGGCCGAGTAGACAATTGTGCAAAGACTCAAAAGGATCGTACATAAGGAAAGTGAGGACATGATTAAGGTCGACTGGACATTGAAAAAGAAGAATGTGGGAAATAATGTTGTTAACCTTTCAGAAATCTATTCACAACAGGGTATTTGAAGAGGGATGACTGGTCAGGCAACTGCATAAAAGCTGAAATAGCAGAAAGATATCCTTTGAGAGTGCCCAGAGCAGAGCCCTGCTGGGCCAGAGAAAAAGTGCAAAGAGAAGAACCTGGGAGAGGGGGTCAGAAAGAGGATCAGCCTGTCTTTCTGTAATCAAACTACAATTTTTCCCCTTCTTGGTGGAGGGATGCCTGGCGGCCAAGATCATAGACTTAAGGTTAAAAGCTGTCAACTGCCGCCGCTCAATCTCCACACAGAGTTGACAGGTTTGGGTGGAGAACGCTCCTCTGCTGCTGTGACAGAAGATCCTTGCGAAGGGGCAGGCTGATCGGAAGACTGATGGCCATGCTTAACAGCTCGGGATACCAGAATCTCCATGCCCAGTCCGTCACCACAAGGATTACTTGAGCCTGGTCTAGGCATGAGTGGTATGGGCGGAAGGGCATACAGGAGGCCAGAGCTCCACTCTAAACGAAAAGCGTCTCTAAGCGAGAGCCGCCTTGGAAAGTCCAGCAGGCAGAACTGGTGACATTACACATTCTCATCAGTGGAAAACAGATCTAACCAAGGCTTTCCCCAGTTCTGGAAGAGACTTTACGAAAGTGTCCCTTATTGACATGGTCACCCCTGCTTTCTTGTCTCTTATCAGATGCAATTCTGACAGAAGTGCACTGGGTTTCTGCTAACCAGGTCACCAGTGCTATTTCCCCAAAACAAGGTAACTGTTCAATTGTTCCCCAATTGGCAAGACCTTTAGCACCTCTGTAAGCCCCATGTAAATGGTACCCCTGGTACCTAGGGCATGGGTACTAAGTGGAGTCCCTGAGGGCTGCAGCATGTATTGTGGCACCCTAAGGGCCCCTCCACCAAACTCATGCAGACTGCCATTGCAGCCTGCGTGAAATGGTGCTGACAAATTTGAAAACACAGCATGGCACACACCCTATGTGCCATGCCCCCAGACACTGCATGCAATATGTGCAAGTCACCCCTACAGTAGGCCTTACAGCCCTAACGCAGGGTACATTATATTCCGTGTGAGGATATCTGCATGAGCAGATATGTCCCTGTGCTGTCTTGTTCAACTGCTAGCTAGTACAAGTGAACAGGGAAGCCATTGTAAATGCATGTACTGGGCACTGGTTATTACGGGTTCCCCGGCAACATGATGGTTTCACTGAAACCTATGGTGTTTGGTATCAAACACTTTGTCTAAATAAATCCATACTGATGCCAGTAGTGGATTTATTAAAACATGCACCCAGAGTGCACCTCAAATGTGCCCTCTGAAAACCAACCAGCCTCTTGGTGTGCTGGTTGACTGGTATTGTTCAGCCTACCACCACAGACATGTTTCTGACCCTCTGCATGTGAGAACCAGCACTGTCTGAGGCCAGGAACAATGCCTGCTCTGGAGGAAAGTGTTCACACCTCCTGCAGCAGGCTGGCTAGTGAATTTGCCTACCAAGGTTAGGGGCATCAAAGCCCCTGCCGCCTTTGATATGTGACCCCAGCTTCCCCCAGACCTGGGAGATGCCATCCCCCTACCCTGAGGCCCATTTGGCACCAGGACAGGTTGGAAATTAGCTATGCTAGGAGGCGTGGTGCACTACGAGGCCATTCACACCCCGAAGGTGGTCCGCCTGATGTGCCCCGCAAAAGAAGGATTCCACCCTCTTGATTTTGGTGGAATTAGGAACTGTTTGACAGGGTATGCCCACTCCCCACAGGAAGTGGTCTTATAGGGGGCATAGAGACCTCAAGGGTAAGTAGCCCATTGACTACTTCCAGCATTCCCCTTAATGCCCCTAAATTTAGTGTTTTGGGGGAACCCATGACACAAGGAACTCAGATTAGTCGAACTGAAAAAAGAAGAGGATAAAGGAGAGCCGAAGAAGCGAGAACTGCAGATTTGTGGTGGACTTTGTTGCCAAACCCTGCCTGCGTACCTGCTCTGGCCTGACAATTGCAACAACCCTACTCGTCCTACAGCTGCTCACCCTCCAAAAGCCTCAAAGGGCCCCAAGCACTTTCCCAAGCCATCAGCATCTCCCTTGAAGTGGGGGAGCCTGTTCTCTGCAGCCTACTGGCACTGACCACAACGTCCGGTTCACCGTTCAGCAGTTACACTGACGAAGCAACCGCCCAGGAGAAGGTCACCATGCTCTAAGAGGTCAGCTTCATCTCCCCACCAAGTGAAATGATGTCAGGACCAACCAGAGCACCCCGTACCAATACCCGGAGTACCAGACCCCTTGCAGCAACCAAAGCCTGTTTGAGTCCAATCCGATCTCCAGCGCCACAAAGATTAAACAGCTGATGAGGAACGTCAGCACCACAAAGGCCAGCACTGACAGTGGCCTGGTTGTCCTGTTTTGTCCCTCTTTGTAGGAGTAACCGAGAACCTTAGGCACCAGCCCTCAAAAACACTCTGCACCCGAGCTCCCCACCTGGGTCCATGACAACTGACAGTGCTACCCTGCCCCCATGATCCACCGTTGGGAACTCCCAGACACATTCCTCTGTGCAGCCTGTTTCTAGGTGGCATTCCGTTTTTCCTAAGGTGTAGCGCACAATGCTACCAACCTGTCCTGTACCTCTTCACCCAGAGTCTCCGGGGCAGGTAAACTTGAACTGTTGGTGGTACTTTGGACCTTGACCTCCCTAGCACCTTAAGTCCTAAAGGGGTCCCATGAGCATTGTTTGCAAACACCAGTATGCAGTATATGTTTCTTTCTCCATAGGAAAGCATTACCGTGTAAAAACGCATTTCAGTGACATTTTTACATACCTACAAAAGTTGATAAACTGAAAAGTACGCACCCAATTATGAAATTCTTGGTGTTAAAATATATATAAAAACACCTGATATTTTTCTAAATTGGTCTCAAGTTTCTTCTTTAATATGTCTCATTTATTGTCTCTGTGTTCAATATATGCATTAACACTACTCTCTGATAAGCCTAAACTGCTCGCCCACACAACCACAAAAGAGAGCATTTGGAATGATTAATTTTAGACCAGTAAGGGTCATATGGATTTTCTACATAGTGTACCCTCTGTTTTTTGGTACGCTACATACAAAGGCAGCTTACTACATTGGTGGATCAGCTGTGGGGTACACGACTTTGCATTTGCTGATACCAGTTTGTCAATATATGATTCCATGAAGAAACCCACAATTGACTTTAGTAAAAAACATTTTTGCATAATCTTTAAAAAAATTCTACATGTCCTAATCTGAACTTGTAAATGGCCTTGTGTTAAGTCCCCCAGTCCAACTGTATGCTAAATTTAAAAAGTGTACTAGTTAGTTAGGTCTTAAAAATCTGTTTAGAATGTTTTCAATCTTCTAAAAAGGTACTAACTTTACTAGAAATTACTTTCACAGGGGAAATTGTTCAGGACCCCGACCTGACCCCTCATCTGCAGCTTAAAACACAACAGCTAAGGCTCCACTGTAAAAAAAAAAAAAAAAAAACCTGGCTCAAACCCTACAAAACTAAAGCTCCATGAGCTTCTTGCAGTGTTTGATCCCTCATCTTACAGATGACACTGTCAACCCCAGCTGTGGATGTGATCAGTGAAGAGGAGTGTGGGGCTAGTAGTCCTGGGAGTAGACCACCCCCCCCCCCCAACCTAACTAGAGAAGGTGATGAGGAAATCCTTCAAAACAACTTTAGAACTGTACCTGGAGTGTCTGTCACTACTGGAGGTAGGGTCGAGCCACTCGGGACAGGAGGAATACCTTGATGAAGAGGACCTAGTCCATGTCAGACTAGCCAAAAGAGCAGCCATTGAAGCCAAAATCCTGGCCATAGAAAGAGAAAGGGCTAAAATGGCTTTAGGACCCATAAGTGGTGGCAACAAAATACAGTGGGGGACAGAGGAAACTTTTGATCCCAAAATACTGAAAGGGATTGTCCCTAACTATATGTTGAGGGTTCTGACATTTACCAAATAGTTTACTGCCTTTTAGAAGGCATGTAAAATGAGGAGGTTACACCAGAGATACTGGGGCTCTGTACTCTGGGAGTTGTTCTCAGGAAAGTGTAGGGATAGACCTCATTTTTTTGTTGACATCTCTTTATTCGTTTTTTCATAGTGAACAAGGGACACAACTCATGCAAGTACAATCAACTTTTGCAATCTGGAATAAATTGCCATTCCAACAGCTGGTCAACATGCGGATAGCGCGCATTCAAAATCGTGTTGCACTGTGGAGTGATGAGGTGGTGATGTCGCAGGCGCCGTTTAAAGACTGTGCGTGTGGTGATTGAGCGGGACTGCATCCAATAGTGATCACAGTGTAATGTAACTGTGCACGTGGGTATGAGGGGGAAGGTTAACAGGGGGTGAACTGTGTAGATTTGTCCAGCTGTGTGCCCTAGCGATTTAATCCCAATTTCTTGCCCTTTTCCAAGACCTTGTCGGCCAGCGTCCTACCCGTGTGTGAGGTGCACAACGTAATGAGCGGGTGGGGATTGGGTGACAGGGGCACAGGCACACGAATTGGGTGCAGATATTGGTTGTTGGCATCTATGAAGGTCCGACCCTGGCTATATCAGGTGTACTGTTATTTTCCTAGCAAAGGGGATTGGGATCCCTGTCGGGGTTTCTGAATATCTAGATGCATGGCATCCCAAGCAGACGCGAGTTGATTTCTGCGTAATCCCAGGGCGTCTTCTCGCTTCAGCGCCACACTCTCCACCTGCACCCAGTTTGTGAAGGAGCGAAACCATGCTTCTCATTGGGGATTCTGGGTTTCTCCACCGCTTGGTGATCAGGTGTTTAACGGTGTTCAGTCCTAGGTTTATGAAGCGCGATGATGCCTTATGTTTTATGGATCTACGGAATAGGCCTAGATTGCATACCTCCCAAGTGTTTACCACTGTACGCTCGGTACTGTCTGAGAGGCGAGCGGTGATCACCTGCTAGTAGGCAGCTAGAGTAGTGTAGCCCCATAACATATGGATAAGGGAAGCATTCACCAACTGGCAGCTGGGACACTGAGCATCTGAATGGTAAAAATATTGGTTTATTTTTTTCGGTGTGAGATATGCCCTGGTGTACTATGTAGAGCTATATGAGGCAAAGTCTTGTATTTTGGGGTATGTGAACCAGTCCCAACAAGATGTTTTCTCAATCCTTGTCAGTGCCGGGGTGTTGTAAGGCTGCATCCCAGTGACCTCTGAGTGAAATCAATCAGGGTGCTGCGTGTGTGCGCAAAGAGTCGACAAACCACTTCAAAAGGTGCCTCCCTGTGCCCATGGTGTGGATATATTGGATAGTGTGGTGTGTTGCAAGCTCCTGCGATTCATCGCCCCACCGCGCCCTCAGCTCTGCAAGCAGAGAGGCATATAACAGGAACTGGCCCTGTGGTAGTCCGTCTTCTGACACTAGCTCATTAAAATGGTGTCAGCTGTCCATCATTATAAAGATCGCCTAATGTTTGCAGTCCAGCTTCTTCCCTAGTAAGGAGGTCAGTTCTCGTGATGAAGTTTTGGACTCTTGGTGTGCCCAGGATGGGCAGAGCAGGCACGTTTGGGGTGCAATCTCTAGTAAGGAGTAAAGCATGTTTATAGCACCTATGGGCCACTGCTAGCATCAGCTGCTGGGGTGTCCTATCTTGGCTCCCGGGGTGAAATAGGTGCAGGATGGATGTGCATGACCAGGCCTGATGGTGTGCGGCCGTGTCTTCTATGTGTTGCCCGCTCACCCATCTGGCCACCCATTGGAGTTTCCCTGCCAGATAGTAATGTTCCATGTGGGGCACTACGAGGCCTCCCCGATCCACCGGCAAGTACAGCTTAGATGGTGCGATCCGGCAGAGAGTGCAGTTCCAAATAAAATCTCGTATAATGCGCTCAAAGGAGCAAAACACAGGAGGGCGAATGGGATTGGCAGGTTCACGAAGGAGTATAGGAGCCTGGGCAGCACCACCATTTTCAGTAGGAAAATGGTTTTGACTAGGAGGGATTCCCGTAATGGCAATGGTTGCCTAGAAATCTCCTGTGAAGCCTCGTAAAGGGCTAAGAAGTGGGGGGCCAGGTCTGCGGCATACACCTTTTAGTATTAAGCCGGCAGGCCATCTGGGCCAGGGGCTTTCCCTGTGGCCAATGCTCTGATGGCCTCCTCCACTTCAAATAGAGTTTTCGGTTGATCTAGATCAGTCCGTTGCTGCGATGTAATAGTGGGTTAAGGAGGGGAGAAAGTCCTCCAGGCTGCACGGGTCTGCTACAGCGAGTGAGCCATACAGTACTGTGTAGTGTTTAACAAATTCGGCATGGATTTCCTGTTGGGTGTGCAGTAGATGGCCGAGTCTCGAGCGTAGCACAAGAACTGCCTGGTGTGGTTGTTCTTGTCTAATTAGCCATGTCAGCAAACAACCAGCTTGGTCTGCGGAGGCGTGAGGGCGAGCAGAGTGGGCGGTGTAGTTTAGGCACAAAGCCTTTCCAGAAGTTTAGTATGGCGTCTCCCAGGGCCGTGCAATAGGGTGGGTCTTCCGTAGCCGCCGGTTGAGGGCGCCATAAGCGCGTGGCATGGTTGATTCCCGGCCACTTGAGCCGAAGAAGGTGGAGATTGTGGTCTGAGCGTGTATGTCCCAGGTAATCTGTGTGGTGGTACCCAGGAAGCAATGCCAGTGAGCCCACGAAACAGTCAATGTGGACGTGTAAGTCGTGTGGTGGGGAGTAAAAGGAGTAGATTTTAGTCCTGGGCTGCAGATATCTGTTAGGTGCCAGTGGATGAGCCAGTCGCCTAGTGACTGAGCGTTAGATGTTGCTGTGGTACGTGAGAGAGGAGGGAAGGATCGGTCTAGGGCAGTGTCAAGTACTGCATTGAAATCCCCTCCTATGAGCCAGGGAAAGGAGCTTCAACGTGCTAAGACTGGCAGGGGGTTCCAGTAGGCTGCCTGCTCTGTGTTAGGCGCGTATATCCCCCCCAATTTTCATATGCTGTCCATCTAAGTGACCGCATACGAAGATGTATCGCCCATCTGTGTCCGTCAGTGATTTTTCAACATGGAGTGGAGTTCCAAACCTCACCCACATCAGTACCCCTCTAGAGTGTGATGAGTATCCTGTGGCGTACACCTACCTTTGCAACCTGTGTCGGAGACAATGAGTCTCTGGCAATGTGAGGTGTGTTTCCTGCAGTAACGCTATGTGCGCTGATTGACGTTGAAGATAGGCATACGTGTCATAGCGACACGAAAGAGTAAACATCCCCTCATGTTCCAAGAGACTATATTAATGGACTACAAGCTTCATGGGGGTAAGCATGGGCATACGCTTGGCCCATGTCTGGAAAAGGCAGAGATATGGTCAGGAGAAGCACGCAGGAAACTGGGCCTGCTTGTATTTGTATCGCTTGGGCAAAGGTAGTGTCGTATTGCAATTTTCAATGCAAGGGCTGTGAAGGGGAAGAGCAGGGGAGGGGAGGGTGGAGAGAGAAAATGGGAAGGCAGAACAGGGGTCAACTGTGTTAGAACAGAGGGACAACATGTATCCGCCGAAACTGTGGAGTGAATGTCCCATCACAAAAAGAGGCTGATTTTGCCGGAAGGCTAGGCAATGTGACGCTTTGAAGGTGTTGGGGGTGCCCTATGTGTGTTTGTGCCACTTTTGCTGAGCTCACAAGGTTTTGGTGTCCGGTGCGTGAATGGGATGGGGGAGTGATGCCCGGATACCCACAGGGCGCCACGGTGAGAGATTAGTTCTGACATAGCAAGTAGTTGTGGACCGCAAAAGGCACGCTGTGTACTGTAGTGTGCTGTATGATAGGCGATTGAGTCAATGTCTTAGAACAGTTCATCTGCCGTTCGAGGCGTGGTGTCTGGGAGCAGTCCTACCTCTTCTCCAACGGGCCAGACGGCCAAGGAGCTGTCTACATTGGGAGAGCAGTCAGGAGAGGTGTCCAGTTCTCTTCCGATCCATGGGCACCCAGCGTGGCCGCAGCCTGAAGTGCCTCCCTGCGCTCTTGGATTACTTTCACAAGGTTTGGAACTGCTTGATGCTGGGAGGGCTGTGTGGATTTGGCGTGCTGGTGCTTTGTCCCGCAGACTCTAGTGCGGGTATTTTCCTCGTGCCTTAGGGACGCTCCCTGGTTTTCAGTGGACTCCAGCCATGTCCAAGCCTCTTCCGCCCCATCAAAAAAGTGCGTGGTGCCGCCAGTGGTGACTCGGAGATGAGCTGGAAAGAGGAGGGCGTATGGGATATCCAGTGTGCGCAGTCGCCTTTTTACTTCTAGGAAGGACCCTTTTTTCCTCTGCACTCCCACGGTATACTCGGGAAAGAAAAAGACAGCGGTGTTGGCAACCCACACTCTTGCAAGCTTGCGGACCTCACGCAGCAATATATCACGGTCCATTATGTTGAGGAGGCTAAAGAGGAAGGGTTTGAACCTCGACCCAGACGATGGGCCTCTTGACAGGACGCGGTGCGCACTTTCAACTGGGAGAAATGGGAAGAGCGACCCCTGGCGCGTAGCAGGGTGTGTCGCCAGTGTTCGGCGTATCCCACCACGTCAGAAACCTCCGCGCCTTCAGGCAGGCTGATGACTCTTTGTTTCTGCAGGAGCGTCCCTCCGCATCTTCAGCGTGGCGTTCTGGGAGGTGGACCTGTCTGGATAGATTGCGTACCATGGCGGTTATGTCCGTGACAGCAGGACGGCACTCCGCAAGTGCGAGCTCCATGCTGCGTACTTGGTCCATAAGCTTGCGATGATCATCATGTGGCTGGGTGAAGCCCACAGTGATTTTATCTATGTGGTCTTCAAGTGAGGTGCGGGTCTTGGCTAGGGAGGTGCCAAGCCTCTCCACTGCTTTAAGCACTGAGTCAAGTTTGGTGTCCAATACCAGGGAGGACACTGTCTGAGGGCGCCCCACCCACTGTAGTCCCAGTGCTTGGCGGTGTGCTCCAGTGCTGGCTGTGGGGGGACAGAAGATGTGACTGGTGACAAGACCTGGCTTGGCCTGTGGGTTTTAGCAGATGGACAGTAAGAGTTTTGGACAAATCTGAGGTCGCTTCCCAGTAATGTGTGCACTCACAGCTGCGCTTCTCAGCACTGTGTCCCTCACCAAAGTGTTCTCCTATGTTTTAGCACCGCAGATGATGGCGTCTTTCTGTGGGCCTAGACCCGGTATGGCCCCCGTGCCCAGCTCCTCCCATGTGGCGTAATCATATGCCCCGTGGAGGGGGGGGGGGGGGGGGAGGAGAAGGGTGAGACCCTGGATCTGCGCCTGTTGGCGCACCGGGCAGGAAACGGGGAGCGAGGCCAGTGGTGGGTGCACAGTTGGGAGGGTGCCCACAGCGCGAGGCTTCCACCAGTTCGTCAGTTTACTACCCTGCACGTGTGGCGCAGCCTGGGTGGGCACATGGCTCAATAGTCAACTTCTGATTCTGTTGTGGCAGAAGTACTAAAGGTTACTCTGTCTTCGGATACGGGGGGGGGACGCTTTGGAGTTCCGGTAATACCTGCTTGTTTTCTTCGTGGGTCCGCTCCAGTGGTCGGACTGACTCCCCCTAGTCCATGAAGTATCACTCTCCTCCTTATTGAGGTGGAGACGGATTACGGGTTCCTGAATTAGGAACTGATTTGCACTTATTGTACATCCCCTAATTTAGGGGAGACAAGAGGTGGTCCTCAATCACTGGGGACCCTCAATATATGTTTGGTCCTGAAGAAGTGTCGCTCAGATTTTTTGAGCAACAACGACACGAAACATGTTGACCACATACACCAAATAGCTTCCTAGATACCTTGAGTCAGTGTGGTAGCCCCACTGTTTTTACTTAGTCCCAGCCCCGATACCCAAATTAAAATATTCACAGGGCTGGAGCCTATTTTAATCACTTTGTCACTCAGAACACACTGAATTCTCAGATCAAAAGAACTCCGCTAAAGAGGCCTGACGAGGAGCGCCTTATGATGAAGCATGACACCCTAACAGGTGTGTGAGGGCATTATGATCTGAATTACAGATCTCCCTGCGACTAGAAACAGTAGACAGACTGCAACTAGAAACAGTAGACAGACAGTAATTTGTAGTACTTCTGCCACGACAGAGTAACCTTTAGTACTTCTGCCACAACAGAGGAACTGACTCCCTTCCGTGAATCAGATGTACACACATAGGAGCACAGGAACAGGACCTCTTTAAATAATTAGCTCTTATGTCCCCCTGTTGATTACACGTCAATAGTCAACCTCCACATCTAAGGTAGGTTTGGGCCCGATACGGCCCCCGCACTGAGCAGTGCCTCCCCCTCACCTGTCACGAGCCTGAGTCATTGAATGGGCTTGGAGATCTAGGCAGGCAGTAGGGTGACATTAGTAGGAGGGAATACAAGGGAAGGTGTGCATCCTCTTCGGTGCTTGCAGCGCAGGTCGGGCACGCACAAGGTGCTCCCACAAAATTCCTGATGAGCGTAGGCCTAGGCCCGACGGCCCCCAGACGCAATAGACTTCACTAATTCCACAGTTCTCACTCGGACTGCCGAGCGCAGGAGGGTTGACTCACCAGCCCGGGTGGGCAGACTCAATAATCAGACTCCACAACTGATCTAGGACTGGGCCCAATACGGCCCTTGGACCCAGCAGTGCCTACCTCTCCCCTGTCACTCGCCTGCGTCATTGAATGGACTCGGAGATCTGGGCAGGCAATAGGATGACATCAGGAAGGGGGTATCGTAAGGGAAGGTGTACAGCATCTTCGGCGCTCGCAGCGCAGGCCCTAGGCTCATGAGGCGCTCCAGCTGGACTCCTGATGAGCGTGGGTCTAGGCCCGACACGGCCCCCAGACCCAACAGCCTTTCCCAATCCCACAATACTCACCTGGAACACAGAGCGCAGGGAGGGTCAACTCACTGCCTGGTGCGACTCAACACAGAGCTGCGTACTGGGGGGCTCCGCACCCCACGTGTGCATCCAGCATCCTGCAGTTTTCACCATGTGCGGCGTCACGAGCTCCGCCGCAGCCCAGGGCCTCACCGCATCACAGCATCACAGCATAGGTATCATCCGTGTGGATCAGGCAGCCCCCGCACGCAGACGAGGCAGGGCCGTGTGGGGTAGTCCAGTCCCAGAGCCAGTGAATTTCGGGTTCTTGAGGTGGGACACGCATCTATAGGTCCCCTGCTGCAAGGCCAGCAACTCAGCGGAGGTTATAGTTTGTTGGCTTCGCACCACCCGCGTGTAAGGCTGTCGGTCCTGCTTTGCTGCCCGTTAGTGTAGCTATTCAGTTTATTTGCAGCTCTAGGTGATCCGCATCGTCGGCTGCACCTTAGACCTCAGCTGGGGCACAGTATGGTTGCGTGAGCAGATCATTGTCGTCGGATTAAAGGGGCCAGAACGCACAGCCCTCTCAAGACGCGTCCGCCATGTTAGCCAGTTGGCCACACCTCCCTGAGTCTTATGACCTTATGAAGGATACTCTAATAAAGGGCTTTGGACTCACCTTGAGGAGTATAGAATTAAGGTCAGGGAGGCTCACAAAACCTCAAGTTAGTGCTGGGTTGATTTTGTTGACTTTTCAGTCGACACACTAGGTGGCTGGTTAAAAGGAAGTAAGGTGCAAGACTATGATGGACTTCATAATTTACTTAAGAAAAAGCATCTGTTAAGTAACTGTACTTCTGAAAAATTGCATCAATACTTGGTGGACCTTGATTTCTCCCCACAAGTTAGAGAAGAAGGCTGACCATTGGGTCAAGACTAGGGTGTACAAAAGGTCTCGTGGCAGTGGTGACCAAAGAAAATGGGTTGCTAATCTCCCTTTCCCCCAAGGGAAAGATGTGGGACAGTCTAAGGAAAAATGTAAAGGCCCCAAAAACCTGTTCAGGAGGGTAGGCCCAGAGACATTTCCCAATCCAAGGGTGGGTACCAAGGTAAGAACTGGGATCCCAGAAGAACAAGTTACTTACCTTCGGTAACGATGTATCTGTAAGAAACATTAGTTAGTTAGATTGCTCACCTTAGAATATCCCCAGGCGTCAGGCTGGATCTGGAAAGATTTTTCGTCAGCAATACCCCTTGCGCGTCGCTAGGCGTAGTCTGCGGCTCCGCGTCCGTCGTCGTGCGCCGGAATTACGACGTCGGAGTACTTAGACGCCACCCTCGCGCGCTGACGTCAGTTCTTGTACATAGCTTTCCGCACCAGGAACGCAGAGCCATGCAAGAGACCGCCAAAAAATCTAGGGCCTTGAAAAGGATGTCAGTTCGCAGAACGGGGAGGATGGGTGGGTCGGTGAGGAATCTAACTGACTAATGTTTCTTACAGATACATCGTTACCGAAGGTAAGTAACTTGTTCATCTGAAAGAAACACGTTAGTTAGATTCCTCACCTTAGAATAGATACCCCAGCAATACCAACCCCGGTGCTGGGTCTGCGAACCAAGATCACATCAGAAAGTCCTGGAGAACAGAACGGCCAAAGAAGCCGTCTCTCCGGACTTGGCTGTCCAGGCAATAGTGCTTGGCAAACATGTGCAGTGAAGCCCACGTCGCCGCCTGACAGATGTCCCGCAAGGGAACTCCCCGGCCCAGGGCAGTAGTAGCCGCTGTGGCCCGGGTGGAATGGGCCCTCAACCCAACAGGAGGGTCCTTTTTTGCCAAGGAGTAACAAAGTTTAATACACAACACGACCCACCGCGAGATGGTCCGTTTGTGTACCGCTTTCCCCTTCTTAGCTCCTACGTATCCAACAAAAAGTTGGTCGTCCACCCGAAACTGTTTGGTGCGGTCCAAATAAAAGGACAGCGCCCGTTTTGGGTCCAGACGGGGGAGCCTCTCTTTCTCTTTTGAAGGATGCGGAAAGAAGGTGGGCAACGTGACAGATTGCCCGAGGTGAAAGGGGGTCACCACTTTCGGTAGAAAAGAAGGACGAGGCCGCAGGACAACAGAAAGAAAGGGAGGCTTAGATGACAGAGCCTGGAGCTTACTCACCCGTCTAGCCGAGGTGATAGCTACCAGGAAAGCAGTTTTCAGGGTCAGAAGACGAATGGGACAATTGTGAAGAGGCTCAAAAGGAGCGCACATAAGAAAGGTCAGAACAAGATTCAAGTCCCACTGAGGCATTACGAAGGGGACAGGATGGAACATGTGAGTAATGCCTGTGAGAAAACGGGAAACAACAGGGGACTTGAAAAGAGAAGGCTGATCAGGAAGCTGTAAGAAGGCAGAGATTGCAGCAAGATAACCTTTCAAAGTGCCCAGAGCAGAGCCCTGCTGGGCCAAAGAAAGAGTAGAACCTCAGAAAGAGGGGCGGAAAGGGGATCCACAGCCTTTGCTGTGCACCATGCCACAAATTTGTTCCACCGGCAGGCGTATACCGTCTTTGTGGAGGGATGCCTGGCTGCCAGAATAACATCACAGACTTCAGGAGGCAAGTCAAATGGCATCAACTGCCACCGCTCAATCTCCACGCATGGAGGTGGAGGCTGGACAGGTTCGGGTGGAGGACCGTCCCCTGCTGCTGCGACAGAAGGTCCTCCTGAAGAGGCAGTCGTATCGGAGGATCGATTGACATACTGAGTAGCTCGGGATACCAAAACCTTCGTGCCCAATCCGGAGCCACTAAGATAACTTGGGCCCGGTCGCGCCTGATCTTCTTCAGCACTCTGGGCTGAAGTGGTATAGGCGGAAGGGCGTACAACAGACCGCAACTCCACTCGTGACGAAAAGCGTCTCCGAGCGAGTGCTGCCTTGGAAATTCCAACGCGCAGAACTGCTGACATTGCGCGTTCTCTTCGGTGGCGAATAGATCTAACCAAGGGTCTCCCCACTGCAGAAAGAGACCTTGCGCCACGTCCGAGTTCAGACGCCATTCGTGATCCATCATGCACCGGCGGCTGATTTTGTCTGCTCTGGCGTTCAGAGAGCCTGCCAGATGTTGAACCACCAGGGTGATGCCCTGGTGTTCCAGCCAGGTACAGAGGCGCAGAGCCACCTGACAAAGGATCCACGACCCCACCCCGCCCTGTTTGTTGCAATACCACATGGCGGTGGTGTTGTCCGTGAACACCTGCACAACACTTCCCCGGACAGAGGGAAGGAAGGCTTTCAGTGCAAGGCGGATCGCTCTCAGCTCCAAAAGGTTGATATGGAGTTAAGTCTCCGCCGGAGACCAGAGTCCTCTGATCTCCGCCTCTCCCATGTGGCCCCCCCATCCCAGGAGGGACGCGTCCGTCACTACTACGTGCTCCGGTTGGGGTAGGGAGAGGCATCTGCCGCTGACCCAATCGCAGTCCGTGAGCCACCACTGCAACTGTTTCGTAGTGCCCTCCGAGATCAAGACATGGTCGGACAGGTTGCCTCGATGCTGGGCCCACTGAAACTTCAGGTCCCACTGCAGAGCCCGCATTCGCCACCTGGTGTAATGCACCAACAGGATGCAGGAGGCCATCAGCCCCAGAAGCCGCAGCACCAACCTGACCGAAACCCACGATAGAGGCCGAAAGATGGGAATCAGAGCCTGAATGTCCCGGACCCGCTGTTCCGGAGGATAAGCCCGGAACTGCGCCGAATCGAGAACCGCTCCGATGAAGAGGAGCTTCTGGGAGGGACTCAGGTGTGACTTCGGCACGTTGATGGAGAACCCCAGCAAATGCAGGAGGTCGGCCGTAGTCTGGAGGTGGGAGACAACTTGCTGGGGAGAGCCCGCCTTCAACAGCCAGTCGTCGAGAAAGGGGAAGACTGGAACCCCCGATCTGCGCAGATGAGCTGCGACCACCGCCATCACTTTCGTGAACACCCGAGGGGCACTGGTGAGGCCGAAGGGGAGCACAGTGAACTGAAAGTGCTCCTGACCCACCATGAACTGCAGGTAACGCCGGTGGGCCGGCAGGACGGGGATGTGAAAATAGGCGTCCTGCAAGTCCAACGCTACCATCCAGTCGCCAGGGTCGAGGGCAGCCAGAACCTGAGCTAAAGTTAGCATCTTGAACCGTTCCTTCCGGAGGAAGGTGTTGACGCTCCTGAGGTCCAAGATAGGGCGTAGGCCCCCTTTGCCCTTCTTGGGAACCAGAAAGTAGTGGGAATAGCAACCACGGCCTACTTCTGGACCAGGAACGCGCTTGACGGCCTCTTTGGCCAAGAGGGCCGTAACTTCCTCCCGCAGAAGATTCAAGTGATCCTCCGATATACGGTGGCACTGTGGTGGCATGGCTGGAGGGGTCGTCTCGAAGGGGAGGGAGTAGCCCCTTCGGACGATTTGCAGCACCCACCTGTCCGAAGTGATGGAGCGCCAGTGGAGCAGGTGATGGCGAACTCTGCCACCCACTGGCGTGGAATGGGCCTGAAAGCTCGGACTAGGAAGGCTTTGAGGCGGATGCTGCCGGGGTCGATGTGGACTGACCGGCACGTTGTCCTCTAGAACCGCCACGGCGGAACCCACGTCCGCGAACGCGTGCATGTTGGTTCTGCGGCCGGTGGCTAAGCGGACGTGAGGAGGCGCCCCTTCCTTGGCCACGAAAGGGGCGAAAGGCGGAAGTGTGCGGCCGTGGGGCCGAGAGACCCAAGGACGTGGCCGTAGCCCGGGAGTCCTTAAAACGAGCCAGCGCACTATTCGCCTTCTCACCAAAAAGGCGAGCGCCATCAAAGGGCATATCCATGAGGGTACTCTGGACATCCCCCGAAAAAGACGTGGACCTCAGCCAGGCGTGGCGCCGGAGCGCCACCGTGGTGGAAATCGCCCTACCCAGCGAGTCCGTGGTGTCAAGTCCACACCGTATGGTATGCCGCGCTGCATCTCGCCCGTCAGCAAGTGCCTGGGAGAGACGTGTCTGGGCCTCCACTGGACACAGTGGCAGCACGTCCTCCACCGTATCCCAAAGAGAGTGGGAGAAACGGTCCAAGAGGCAAGCGGTGTTTAAAGACCGCAGGCCCAAACTCAGGGAAGAGAACAGTTTCTTGCCGAACTGTTCCAGCCTCATTGTTGGAAGGCGGACCCCGGGGGAGTCGGAGAGACCACCCAGGGGGGCCCCCCACACTGTACGAAGTAGCCGAGCGCTGCTGCGAAGCCTCCTAGGAGAGGTCCTTCTCCTATACCGTACTAGCACAGTAACACCACCACATAGGACTCGAGGCTGTTTATCACGATGAGCAATTCTTTATCAGCATTTAGGAGGTTACGGTTATCGATATATACAAGGGGGGGATCGAAGGATCCGCAAGAGTCTCAAAGTCTTTGGTAGGGATGGGGTAGCGGGACAGTCTTTGGTAGTAGCGGGGTACGAGGGTACCTTAGGCCCAGTTCTTGTTCCTCAAGCTGGAGGGACTCCGTGTCCCGGAGTGGTCGAGCCGCGACGGCGTCAGCAGGGCTCTGGTGATCAGTTCGTGGAGCTTGAGCCGCGACTAGGTCAGCAGGGCTTTTCAGGTGGTTCAGTTCAGCTCGAGCCGCGACGACGTCAGCAGGGCTCTGGGGGAGGCTTCAGCGAGGTTGGGCCGCGACGGCGTCAGCAGGGCCCCGATGTTCCGTGAGGTTCCTTGTCTCAATAAGGTGGAGCCGCGACGCAGTCAGCTGGGCTCGTGGTATAGGGTCAAGCAAGGGTTCTTCTCCGTAGGGTCAGCCGCGATTCCATCAGCAGGGCTCTTGACTCCGGGATACAACTGCCGTTCCCTTGCGGGGTTGCCCCAGATATAGGTCTGGAGCTCTTTGATGTCCGGACCCTCGCGCCTGGGGGGGGCGGAGAGGCCGGGCTGGGAGAGGCCAGACACCCAGCGGGAGAGGCGCCAAGCCCGGAGAGGCCGGAGGACGGTCGCACCTAGGTGTGGGGGGACGGTGGGGGTCCCATCGAAACTCTCCTCCTCCGGGAGAGGTGAAGTGGCCACGTGGTGCCCCCTGGCCAGACCTTGGTGCCTCGATGTCGGGGCTTCGCTGGGGCCGAGGCCGGGGGGAGCCGGGTTGCGTGGGCTGGTGCGTGGAGCAAGCATGGGGGAACCCCGAAGAGATGAGGGGTTCCTGTGCGGCCTGGAAAAGGGGGCCGCTGAGGTGGGTGTAGGCAAAGGGATACAATCCAAGGGGGACCTCGAAGGGAGGAGAGGTCCCTGGTGGCCTGAAAGGGCGGCCCGTGTAGGCCGGTGCGGGGGAACGAGCACAAACCAAGAGGGTTAAGACCACGCCACGAGGCCGGGTCCAACAGGCGTCCCCCCCAGCCGAAGGCAGGGAGAGTCACCCATTTCCTTGGGGGTTCTCCTCGTCGAGGCGGAAGAAGCGGGACAGGCCGTCGGTGTTGGCGTGGTCACTGCCGGGCCGGTGTTCAACAGAGAAGTCCATCCCTTGCAGCGAGATGGACCATCGCAACAGCTTGGGGTTTTCGCCCCTCATTTGCATTAACCACCGCAAGGGCCGGTGGTCGGTCTGTACCCGGAAGTGGGTACCGAAGAGATAGGCCCGGAGCTTTTTGAGGGCCCACACTACAGCCAAGGCCTCCCGCTCGATGATGCTCCACCGCTGCTCCCGGGGCAGCAGCCGTCGGCTGATGAAGGCCACGGGTCTGTCGAGTCCCTCCGAATCTACCTGGGACAGGACGGCCCCAATTCCATATTCGGAGGCGTCCGTCTGCACCACGAACTCCTTGCTGTAGTCCGGGCCTTGTAGCACGGGGGCCGTGCACATTGCCGTTTTGAGGGCCTCAAAGCCGCCTGGCAGCGGGGGGTCCAGTGTACCTCCTTGGGCTGCTTTTTTGACGTGAGCTCTGTGAGGGGGCCGACAATGCTCCCATAGTCTTGGATGAATCGCCGGTAGTACCCGGTGAGGCCCAGGAAGGCCCGGACAGCTGTCTGGGTGGTGGGGGATTCCCACGCCTGGATGGCATCAACTTTCGGTTGGAGGGGAGCCACCTGGCCGCTCCCTACTTGATGGCCCAGATAGGTCACCGATCCTTGGCCTATCTGGCATTTGCTTGCCTTGATCGTGAGCCCGGCCCTTTGGAGGGCGGTCAGGACTGCTTTGAGGTGTCCCAGGTGCTCAGCCCAGTGGCTGCTGTATACGGCAATGTCATCCAAATAAGCCGCGCTGAAGGCCTCTAGCCCGGCCAGGACCTTGTTCACTAGTCTCTGGAAGGTGGCCGGGGCGTTCTTCATGCCGAAGGGCATCACCCGAAAGTGGTAGTGCCCGTCAGGGGTGGAGAAAGCGGATCTTTCTTGGGCACCGGGGGTGAGCTGGATCTGCCAGTACCCGGCGGTGAGGTCAAAAGTGCTCAGGTAGCGGGCTGCCCCTAAGCGGTCGATGAGCTCGTCGGCCCGGGGAAGAGGATGGGCATCGGTCTTGGTAACGGTGTTCAGGGCCCGGTAGTCCACACAAAATCGTAGCTCCGGGGGGGTGCCTGGTGCGGCGGCTTTGGGCACCAGGACGACGGGACTGGCCCACGGGCTGTCGGAGGGCTCGATGACCCCAAGGGCCAGCATCTTCGCCACCTCAGCCTGGATGCAGGCCCGCACCCGGTCGGGTACTCTGTAGGCTCTGTGTCGCACGGGGGGACTGTCCCCAGTGTCGATGTCGTGGACACACCATGGAGTCACCCCCGGAGTGAGGGAGAAGAGGGCCGCAAAGGGCTGCAACAGTTGCTGACAGTCGTGGTGCTGTTCCGGGGTCAGGGAGGGGGCGAGTTGGACGCCTTCGATGGTCCCGTCGTGGTCGCTGGTCCGCAGGAGGTCGGGTAGGGGCTCGGAGTTGCCTTCGCCCCCGTCGTCGGTCGCTAGCAGTAGGCTTAGTTCAGTCCGGGCAAAGTGGGGTTTGAGCCGGTTAGCGTGCAGAACCCGGAGGTGGTTCCGGGGAGACTCCATGTCGATCAGGTAGGTGACAGGGCTCTTCTTTTCCACCACCTTGAAGGGCCCGGTCCATTTGTCCTGGAGGGCGCAGGGGTCAACCGGTGACATGACCCAGACCTGCTGGCCCGGCTCAAACTCGATGGTAGAGGCGTTTTGATCGTACCATCTTTTCATGTCCTCTTGGCTGGCCTCGAGGTTGGCTTCGGCCAGGGCTCGGAACCTTCGTGTCTGGTTGGGGAGGGTCAGGAGGTATCTGTAGACGTCGGGAGGGGCATCTCGGGGCTTCGTCTCCCAGCCTTCCTTGACCAGGCTGAGAGGTCCTCGGACGGGATGCCCGTACAACAATTCGAAAGGGCTGAACCCCAGAGACTTCTGCGGGACCTCCCGATAGGCAAACAGGAGGCACGGCAGCAGGACATCCCATCTCCGCCGTAGGGGCTCTTCCAGGCCCTTGATCATGCCTTTTAGGGTTCTGTTGAACCGCTTGACCAGTCCGTTCCCCTGAGGGTGGTATGGGGTGGTGAACTTGTACGTGACCCCGCACTGCTGCCACAGGGACCGCATGTATTTAGAGATGAAGTTCGTACCTCGGTCGCTCACCACTTCTCGGGGGAACCCCACTCTCGAGAAGATCCCCATTAAGGCCCAGCCCACTACGGGGGCGGTCACAGTTCGAAGCGGGATGGCCTCAGGGTACCTGGTTGCGTGGTCTACGAGGACCAGGATGAAGCGGTGACCCAGGGCGGTCTGGGGGTCCAGGGGCCCTACGATGTCTATTCCGACCCGTTCGAAGGGGGTGTTGACTGCTGGGAAGGGCTGGAGAGGGGCTTTGACCCGTCCCCCCGTCTTGCCGCTGGCTTGGCAGGTCTGGCAGGACCGGCAGTGGTTGTCCACGTCCCTCCGCATCCGGGGCCAGTAGAAGTGGGTCACCAGGCGGCTGTAGGTGTTGTCCTGCCCCAGGTGCCCAGCGAGGGGCACATCATGTGCCAGGTTAAGGAGGAACTCCCGAAACCGGAGGGGGACCACCAGCACTCGACTGGCCCCTAGTTCGGCAATCTTCTGCTCGCTGTACAGTAGTCCTTCAGCCCAATAGACCCAGTGGGTTCCGGTCTGGTCACCGTTGGCCTGCGAGGCCGCTTGTTGCCGGACTCCTTCAAGGGAGGGGCAGGTCTTCTGTTCCTGCAAGAACTGTTCTCTGGTGGGGCCCCCGTCGTGGCGCCATTGGGCAAGTTCCGGGAGTGTGCCGAGAGAGGCGATCCGGCGGGGGGGGGGGGGGGGGGCACCGTGGATCTGGCATCGGTGTCCGCTTCTTCCTCGCTGGAGGCAGGCAGTGGCACGGGCCCCTCGGGCTTGACGGTGTCGGCGGCCAGGGACGAACGGGGAGCCTGGGCGGCCATGGACCGGGTGGTGGCGCAGGCCCATTCGGGTAGTCCTAGCATTCGGAGATGCTCTCGCCGCTCCACTTGAGCCCAGGGGGAACTCTCGAGGTCGTTCCCCAGGAGGCAGTCCACCGGAGCGTCGTCGCGGACAGTCACCTTCAGTATGCCCGTCACCCCTCCCCATTCGAAGGGAATCTGTGCCATCTGGCACATGCTCTCGCTCTTGTCGGCCGTCCGGACGGGGCATAGCACATTGGGCAGGATCTGTTCGGGGGCCACCAGGTGGCAGCGGACAGCGGTGACACTGGCTCCGGTGTCACGGAGGGCTTCGGCCCGTCGTCCATTGATAGTGACCCACTGTTGGTACTTCTGGGTGTTGCTCGGGATGGGGGTTCGGGGCACCATTTCTCGGCTGCCCAGGCAGACCAGGGACATAGCTGCCGGCTCCCACTCAGTGGACCCCCTGCTGAGGGGTTCTTCCTCTTCCTCCCCTTCTCCCAGGGCGGCAGCCACTAGTTGTCGGGGCGGGGGCCCGCTGGTCCCACTTCGTCGGTTCATGGGGCAGGCAGGGTCGCTGGCATAGTGTCCTGTTTGTTGGCAGCCGTAGCAGGTTATCGTGGGCCGGGGTCCAGCTTTGGCTGGCGCCGTCCCTCTTCGGGCTAGGCTCGGGGAGGTGTGTTGCTGAGGCGGCCCTCGCGGCGGACTCCGGGGCGGCCCGGCTGGGATGTCCCGACTCCTGTTCGACCCTCCTCCCCCGCCGCGCTGGCGGGGGGGTCCGGTGGGGTTTCGCTGGTACTCCCCCATCGAGCTCCGGGGGACTCGGGTGTTGACCCATCGATCGGCTTCGGCGGCAAGCTTCCGCGGCTCGGTCAGCTTGCCATCAGGATGGGCCCAGAGGACAGTCTACTTTTTACGGAATGTCAATTATGCATTGTCTACAGAATGCAGACGATCATTACTGATCAAGAAAGACTCCAAGTTGGAGGAACTGCCACCACTGAGGTAGGGGTGGTGGCAGAAGGTGGCCACTTCAGAGACTCCGTCTTTAAGGAATTAAGCAAATTTGTCATAACATTTTCCTCCCAGGATAAGGTGCAACAGTCCATGTACAAGGTCTTCAGCCAGAAGATATTTTTGTTTTGGGGACTAGTAGGTGCAGAGGGATCTCCCTCCTCTCCAGCTTCCCAGATGTTCTAAACAAGGAGATCCTTACAGTGGCAGGATCAGCAGAAATGTTGGGGCTTCTTCCCTACCTGCGACAATGACTGAGGCAACTGAAGAGCCTTCCGGGGCTCATACAATGCACCAGGAGGAACCACAGTTCAGGAATACCCTTTCTTCACAACGAGAAGTGGGGAGAAGACTAAGATGGTTTGTGCACAAATGGAGTGAGGTAACGAGGGATACTTGGGTACTTCAAACCATTATGGGCTTTCAAATAGTTTATTGAACTCCACACCAAAGAACTCAAACCTATCACCTCTCCAAGCAGACGAGTTATTAGTAGACCAGGAGATAGAGGCCCTTTTTACAAAAAGTACAATAAAGCCACCACCCTTTCATCCTCTGGGTTTCCCAAACAACCGTTTCTTGGTGGAGAAAAAGAAGACTTGACACTGTCAAGTGATCAATTTGAAAGAATTTAACAAATGGCTGGTATATTGATATTTCAAAATAAAAGGAATACACCTGTTCTGGGGTTATCCTCTCTCCAAACGATTGACTCTTGAAGCTCGACCTGAAGGATGCACACCACATAATCCCAATTTTCCCATCGCAGAGGAGATTCCTCCAATTCAGGTGAGTACAACTGGTCTATGAGACACCAATTCACTTTGCATGGCCTAATTGTTTGGATTTCCTCAGCAACAGAAGGGTCCCAAATTTTTTTCCCATTTCCTCTCTGCCCTCTCCCCTTTTCCCCATGCTTTTTCTCTAGCAGGCGTTCTTTGTCTCAGGCATAATTGCTTGTGTACTGATGATGATCCCTTTAGGGGTTCGAAACGTTGTTGACCACAGTACCTTGGCTCCAATTGTTGATATATCTTTGTTCTTATGAGCATAGGTGCTTAAAAATATATGTGACATATCCAGTATGCTTTTATTATAAGTCACATTGTGCAATGTCTGAGTCTAGGTTAACTTCCTTTTTGGTTGTTCTCCCACTTTATTGATGTGTTATTTTAAACGTAATAAATGTACCAGTTTTCTATTTGGACACTCAACATAGACCTCATTCTATCTCTTTTTATCGACTGCTGTGTTACTTAGCAAGTAAGGGTCCTCTATTCCTTCAAAGATGCGAGATGACATCCCAGATCTCAAGAGGCAAATCAGAGGCATTCAACTGCTGCCGTTCAATCTCCACTCATAAAGGTGGATCGCGAATAGGTTCAGGTGTAGAACCCACCCTGCTCATGTTCAGGAGTTTGGGATACCAGACTCTCCTTGCTCTGTCTGGAGACACTAGGATTACTTGGGCCTGGTTGCTTCTAATTTTCTTGAGAAATCAGGGCAGGAGCATATAGACGGGAAGGCGTAAAGATGTCCATGTTCCAGTCTACATGGAACGAGTCCCCGAGCAAGAGCCGCTCTGGAAATGCCAATGTGCAGAAGAGCTGGGATTGCAGGTTCTCAGCAGTGGAAAATAAACTGAGCCAAGGTTCTCCCTGTTCTCAGAAAAGGCCTTGCACCACTTCTGTTGTAGATGTCATTTGTGATCCACAAGGCATTGGCGGCTGAGTTCATCCGCTCTGGCGTTCACAGATTCCGCCAGGTGCTGAATGACCAGAAAGCTGTCCTGTTGTTCCAGCCAGAACCAGAGGCGCAGGGCCTCCTGGCACAGAGTCTGTGACCCCACTTTGCCCTGTTTATTACAATACTACATGGCAGGAGTGTTGTCTGTGAATGCCTGAAGAACAAGTTCCTTACCTTCAGTAACGATGCATCTGAAAGAAACATTAGTTAGTTAGATTCCTCACCTTAGAAAATCCCCAGGCGTCAGGCTGGATCCGGAAAGTTTTTCGTCAGCAATACCCCTGCGCGTCTCTAGGCGTCGTCCGTGGCTCCGCGTCTGTCGTCGGCGTCGTGCGCCGAGATGACATCGTCAGAGTACTTAGATGTCGCCCTCGCGCGCTGACGTCAGTTCTTGTACATAGCTTTCCGCGCCAGGAACGCAGAGCCATGCAAGAGACCGACACTGGTGCCGAAAATTCTAGGGCCCTGAAAGGGATAACCTCAACCCTAGATATCGGTTCGTAGAACGGGGAGGATGGGTGGGTCAGTGAGGAATCTAACTAACTAATGTTTCTTACAGATACATCGTTACCGAAGGTAAGAACTTGTTCATCTGAAAGAAACACGTTAGTTAGATTCCTCACCTTAGAATAGATACCCCAGCAATACCAACCGCGGTGGTGTGTCTGCGAACCAAGATCACACCAGAAAGTCCTGGAGAACAGAACGGCCAAAGAAGCCGTCTCTCCGGACTTGGCTGTCCAAGCAAGAATGCTTAGCAAATGCGTGCTGCGATGCCCACGTTGCCGCCTGACAGATGTCGTGCAAGGGGACTCTCCGTCCCAGTGCAGTGGAAGCCGCAGTGGCTCCGAGTAGAATGGGCTCTCAGCCCTACAGGAGGTTCTTTTTTAGCTAAGGAATAACATGCCTTGATACACAAAACGACCCACCGAGAGATGGTCTGTTTGTGCACCGCTCGTCCCTTCTTAGCGCCCACGTAGCCTACAAAGAGTTGGTCGTCCACCTAGAACTGCTAGGTGCGATCCAAATAGGACAGCGCCCGTTTTGGGTCCAGACGGTGGAACCACTCTTCCTCTTTCGAGGGATGCGGAGGCGGAAAGAAGGTGGGCAACGTGGGAGACTGCCCAATGTGAAAGGCAGTCACAACCTTAGGAAGGAAAGAAGGACGAGTTCTGAGAACAACTTTGTCTGGATGGACAGAAAGGAAAGGAGGCTTAGAAGAGAGAGCCTGGAGCTCACTCACCCTTCTAGCAGAGGTGATGGCCACCAGGAAAGCAGTTTTGAGCGTCAAAAGACGAAGAGGACAATTATGAAGTGGCTCAAAGGGAGCACACATCAGAAACGTCAAGATCAGATTCAAATCCCACTGAGGCATTACAAAAGGAACAGGAGGAAAGATGTGAGTAATGCCCTTAAGAAAGCGAGAGACAACAGGGGATTTGAAAAGAGAAGGCTGATCAGGAAGCCGTAAGAAAGCAGAGATAGCAGAAAGATAACCTTTCAGGGTGCCCAGAGCAGAGCCCTGCTGGGCCAAAGAAAGAACAAAGAGGAGAACCTCAGAAAGAGGGGCGGAAAGGGGATCCACAGCCTTTGCTGTGCACCATGCCACAAATTTGTTCCACCGGCAGGCGTATACCGATTTTGTGGAGGGACGCCTGGCTGCCAGAATAACATCACAGACATCAGGAGGCAAGTCAAATGGCATCAACTGCCGCTGCTCAATCTCCACGCATAGAGGTGGAGACTGGACAGGTTCGGGTGGAGGACCGTCCCCTGCTGCTGCGACAGACAGTCCTCCTGAAGAGGCAGACGGATCGGGGGATCGATCAACAGACTGAGTAGCTTGAGATACCAGTACCTTCTTGCCCAATCCGGAGCCACAAGGATGACTTGGGCCTGGTCGCGCCTGATCTTCTTCAGCACTCTGGGCAGAAGTGGTATAGGCGGAAAGGCGTACAACAGACCGCAACTCCACTCGCGACGAAAGGCGTCCCCGAGCGAGTGCCGCCTTGGAAACTCCAACGCGCAGAACTGCTGACATTGCGCATTCTCTTCAGTGGCGAATAGATCTAACCAAGGCTTTCCCCACTGCCGAAAGAGGCCTTGCGCCACGTCCGAGTTGAGATGCCACTCGTGATACATCATGCACCGGTGGCTGAGTTAGTCTGCTCTGGCGTTCAGAGAGCCCGCCAGATGTTCCAGCCATGTCCAGAGGCGCAGAGCCTCCTGACAAAGGGTCAATGACCCCACCCCGCCCTGTTTGTTGCAATACCACATGGCGGTGGTGTTGTCCGTGAACACCTGTACTACACTTCCCCGAACAGAGGGAAGGAATGCCTTCAGTGCAAGCCGGATCGCCCGCAGCGCCAATAGGTTGATATGAAGTCGGGACTCTGCCGGAGACCAGAGGCCTCTGATCTCCGCCTCTCCCATGTGGACCCCCCATCCCAGGAGGGACGCATCCGTCACTACTACGTGCTCCGGTTGGGGTAGGGGGGAGGGATCTGCCACTGACCCAATCGCGGTCCGTGAGCCACCACTGCAGCTGCTTTGCAGTGCCCTCCGAGATCAAGACACGGTCAGACAGGTTGCCCCGATGCTGGGCCCACTGAAACTTCAGGTCCCACTGCAGTGCCCGCATCCGCAACCTGGCGTGATGTACCAGCAGGATGCAGGAGGCCATCAGACCCAGAAGCCGCAGCACCAACCTGACCGAAACCCAGGATAGAGGCCGGAAGATGGGAATCCGGGCCTGAATATCCCGGACCCGCTGTTCCGGAGGATAAGCCCGGAACTGCTCCGAGTCCAGAACCGCTCCGATGAAGAGGAGCTTCTTAGAGGGACTCAGATACGACTTCGGCACATTGATGGTGAACCCCAGCGAATGCAGGAGGTCGACCGTAGTCTGGAGGTGTGAGACGACTGCCTTGGGCGAGCCCGCCTTCAACAACCAGTCGTCGAGATAGGGGAAGAGTGGAACCCCTAATCTGCGCAGATGAGCTGCGACCACCGCCATCACTTACGTGAACACCCGAGGGGCACTGGTGAGGCCGAAGGGGAGCACAGTAAACTGAAAGTGCTCCTGGCCCACCGTGAACCGCAGGTAATGCCGGTGGGCCGGCAGGACGGGAATGTGAAAATAAGCGTCAGGCAAGTCCAACGCTACCATCCAGTCTCCAGGATCGAGGGCAGCCAGAACCTGAGCTAAAGTGAGCATCTTGAACCGTTCCTTATGGAGGAAGACGTTGACACTCCTGAGGTCCAAGATAGGGCCGCAGGCCCCCTTTGCCCTTCTTGGGAACCAGAAAGTAGTGGGAATAGCAACCACGACCTACTGGACCGGGTACATGCTCGATGGCCCCCTTGGCCAAGAGGGCCGTAACTTCCTCCCGCAGAAGATTGAAGTGATCCCCTGACATACGGTGGTACTGTGGTGGCATGGCTCGAGATGTCATCTCGAAGGGGAGGGAGTAGCCCCTTCGGACGATTTGCAGCACCCACCTGCCCGACGTGATGGAACGCACGGACTAGGAGGGCTTTGATGCGGATGCTGCCGGGGTAGATGTGGACTGACCGGCACGTTGACCCCCAGTACCGCCTCGGCCGAGTCCACGTCCGCGTGCAGGTTGGGTCTGTGGCCGGTGGCTAGGCGGACGTGAGGGGGCGCCCCTTCCTTGGCCACGAAAGGGACGAAAAGCGGAAGTTTGCGGGCAGGGGCCGAGAGGCCCAAGGACTTGGCCGTAGCCCGGGAGTCCTTGAAGCGCACCAGCGCACTATCCGCCTTTTCGCCAAAAAGGCGACTGCCATCAAAGGGCATATTCATGAGGGTGCTCTGGACATCCCCTGAGAAAGACGTGGACCGCAGCCAGGCGTGGCGGCGAAGAGCCACCGTGGTTGACATCGCCCTACCCAGCGAGTCCGTAGTGTCTAGTTCACATCGGATAGCTTGTCGCGCTGCATCCCGCCCGTCGGCAAGAGCCTGGACGAGCCGTGTCCGGGCCTCCTCAGGACAATGGGGCAGCACGTCCTCCACCGTATCCCACAGGGAGTGAGAGTAACGGTCCAAGAAACAAGCGGTATTCAAAGACCGCAGTCCCAAACTAAGGGAAGAGAACAGCTTCTTACCAAACTGTTCAAGCCTCTTGGATTCCCGATCCAGGGGAGCGGACGGGAAGGAGGACTGGGAAGTAGAGGCCTGGATAACCAGGCTCTCGGGCGTGGGGTGTTGGGACAGAAAGCTGGGGTCGCCCGGTGCACGGCGGTGGCGCCGGGCTAAGTTCCGATCCACATGAGGTACTGTGGAGGGCTTAGGCCAAGTGCCCTTCAGAACGTCCACGAGTGCCTCATTTAACTGCAGCAGAGGCTCCGAGGAGCTTGCTGATGGTTGGAGCACTTCAGTGAGGAGGTTAGTCCTCACGGCCACAGCAGGCAACTCCAGCCCAAGGGCTTCGGCCGCCTTGCGAAGCACCACGGAAAATACAGCACCCTCCTCTGAAGCCACAGTCGGAGGAGAGATGAAGCCAGTGTCAGGGGAGGTGTCCAGACCACTGGCATCCCCCAACTCATCTGCCCAGTCCTGTGATAAGTTGGCCTGCAAGGCCAGAGGGTCCTCAGACCCCTCCCAGTCGTCACCGTCATCCGATTCCTGGTAGACAGGTGGAATGATCGGAGCTGGGCGAAAGATGAGATTGCCACCCTTCGGCGTCGGGTGCCGACGCCAGGCCCGGACCGAGACTGAACCGGGGAATGGCATCGTCCGAAGGCGGCGCCGGAGGTGGTACCGGAGAAGACGCCGGCGGAGGGGTCGGAAGGTCGACCGGCGTCGCCTGGGATCCAGGCCTGGATCCCGCGGGGACCTGCGGCGTCGGGACCAGAGTCAACGACGGCGTCGGGACCAGAGTCAACGACGGCGCCGGGGCCAGAGCCGCCGGCCCACTAGGCCCCCCAGTCGAGCCTATGGGGCCCGAAGGCGTGCCGGCATGCGGCGGCGGCGGAGCCAGGCCTCTCATGGCAGAGAGGAAGGCACTAATCTCCGCCGGAGTCGCGTCGGTCCCAGGGACCGGTGGGTATGGGGACAGACGCGACTCCTGCGGCTCCGACGGAGCCGCGAGGGTGGTACCACCCGAGCCCTCAGCCGAGTCGCTCAGCCGGCGAGGGGAGCCCGAAGAGCGATGTCACCTCTTGGACTTCTTACCATGCTTCGACTTACCCGAAGACTTGGAACCGGACGAGTGGCAGAGCCGACTGCCGGTACTCCAGGAGCTTGCGGGACCGCTCTCGCCTAGCCTTCGAAGTGAGGGCCCGGCAGTCGAGGCACGACTCGGAATCGTGGTCGGCCCCCAAGCAGAACAGGCACCGGCGATGATGTTCCGTAACCGACATCAGTCGGTGACAGGAGTCGCAGGGTTTGAACCCGGGCATCCTACTGGCACCAGAGTCGAGTCGACAAGATATTCAAAAGAGTCAAAAAAGTTTAGTCAAAAAAGACTAAGGGGTAAGCTCTTCCCGGATCGGCGCTGTCTGGTGCGGAAAAAAAGAAGAACTAACGTCAGCGCGCAGGGCCGGCGTCTAAGTACTCCGACGACGTCATCCCGGCGCACAACGCCGATGACGGACGCGGAGCCGCAGACGACGCCTAGCAACGCGCAGGGGTATTGCTGACGAAAAACTTTCCGGATCCAGCCTGACGCCTGGGGATATTCTAAGGTGAGGAATCTAACCAACGTGTTTCTTTCAGATCCAATCTTCCTTTGATGTAGGAGAGGAAAGCTTTTAATGCCAAGCAAATTGCCCTAAGCTCATGAAGACAGAGACCAGAGTCCTCTGATATCCACCTCTCCAGGTGGCTGCCCAAACCCAGAAATGATACGTCGGTCACCAATATCAGTTCCGAGTGGGGATGAACGTGGGGGTCTGCTGCTGGTCCAATCAATGTTTGTTAGTCACCACTGCAGACCTTTTGCAGTCTCAAGATCTAGCCCAGGTTGAAAAGCTTTTCCTAATGCTGTGCCCATGGGGCCTTAGGTCCCACAGCAGAGCCAGCACGTGCCATTGGGCGCGCTTCACCAGAAGGATACAGAAAGCGATTAGCCCAAGCAGCCTCAGAGTCAGTCTCACCGAAATCCAGGACGATGGTTGAATAATCAGGATCATAGCCCAAATATCCAGGATTGTCCGCTCCAAAGGGCAGACGAGGAACTGCACTGTGTCTAGAACAGCTCTGATGAAAGAGTGCGTCTGAGGAGTCAGGTGTGACTTCGGCAAGTTGATAGTTAACCCAGAGAAAGCAGGAGATTTGCCATTATCTTGAAGGGGGTGACGACTACCTGGGGCGAGCCTACCTTCAGCAGTCAGTCAGTCAAGGTAAGGGAAGACCATGGCCTTCGATGTCCAAAGGTGTGCTGCAACCACTGACATCACTTTCGTGGACGCCCGGAGGCACTGATGAGGCCAAAAGTTAGAGCAAACTGGAAATGCTTGTGGCCTACCATGAAACTCATGTAATGCCTGTAGGCTTGTAGGATAGGGACGTGAAAATAAGCGCCCTGCAAGTCCAACACTACCATCCAATCTCCAGGGTCCAGGGCTGCCAAAACCTGAGCCAAGGTGAGTATCTTGAATTTCTCTTTCTTCAGGAAGGCATTGAGAGAGGGCATAGAGCTAGGCTGAGGCCTCCCTCCTTTTTCGGCATCAGAAAGTAGCGAGTATTACAACCACGTCCTACTTCTGGCACCCTCTTGATGGCTCTTTTTGCCAACAGAGCCAGCACTTCCTGACGGAGCAAAAAGAGATTGTCCTCTGTGGTCTGCCATTCTGGGCATGGTGGCAAAGGTGTAGGGGTTCCCACGAAAGGAAGGGCATAACCCTTCTTGACAATTTGAAGCACAACTTGCCTGATGTTATGACTTGCCATTGTGGCAGATGGTGCTTGATGCTGCCACCAACAGCATGGCTGTACTGTGTGGAGGGCATGCTAAAGGGATTTAGAGGATGTAGCAGCTGTGGGTGCGAGGGACTGAAAAATGCAATGGCTTTCATTCGCATATGCTCTGGAGAAACTGCATCCACAGTCATCAAACTGCTGCGAGGCTTGGCGACCTCGGGAGCATGATTTGTACTGCAGGCACAGCTGGGTAACCCTGGACCGTAGCTGAGGAAGGGGCGAAAGTAGAAGTGCAGCTGACACGATTACAGGGAAGAACCCAAAAATCTGGCTGTATCCTAACTCTCCTTAAATCGTTCAAGCGCTGAATCGGCCTTGCTACCGAACTGGTGAGAGCCATCAAAGCGCATGTCCATTGGAGCCGGCTGGACATCTCCAGAGTGACCAGTTGATTGGAGCCAGACTTGGTGGCGTAGTGACACCAAGGAAGCAATAGCTCTTCCGAGCTAATCAGTGGTGTTCAACCTACACCAGATGGAGAACTTTGCTGCATCCCTGGCATCAATAATGGCCTGGTTCAGTAAGGCTCGGGACTCTTCGGAGGCCATGGGCAGCACCTGTGTGCCCAAGTCCCACAATGTGTGGGCACATCGGCTACCGACTGCAATGCTATGCTGGTGGAAGAGAATATTCTCTTTCAGAAGATGTCCAGTCTCTTGGTTTTGATCCGGAGGCAGATCCAGTGACCCCGCAGGCGTCAGGAGTGAGCTCACCAGCGGTACTCCAGCTTGGGCACCGAAGGGCTGAAGCTGTGCCAGAGGGAGCCGGAGTGCAGGGCCACATAAAACTCCTTGAGTTGGGCAAGGGTCGCTCCAGCACCAGGGAAGCCTGGGAGGTGCAGAGCAGACCAAGCATCTGTCTCTGCAGAAGGAGTGTGGGAGCAGGGCCTAGAAGCATGGGATCCAGTGGGGAAGGCAAAGCATGCATGACCTTTTTCTTCTTGTGCTTCTTTTACTTACCAGACTTAGATGACGAGAACTTCGACTATGACGACTACCTTTCACGAGATCGACTCCATGACCAGGCCTTGGGTCTTCCTCGGGAACAACATGAAGCGTTCTTGTACTGTGCCACTAGGAACTTTATGGCTCGCTCTCGGATCGCCTTTGGGTGCCTAGACTAACTGCGCAGACCCTGAAACTGTGGTCCAACCCTAGACACCCCAGATAGACCAAGTGGGGATCAGAAACAGACATCTGTCAGTGACATTCCCCACAAGGCTAAAAGCTTGCGAGTTTGTTAGAGACACGTCCCTAGCACACTGGGAGCAAATTGCTCAAAAAGAGTCGACTCAAATTTGAAAAAGATGGTCAAAAGTGACTAAGGTAGCTCTCCGGATCCACACTTTTGGTGCAGAAAGAAAGGAACTGATGTCAGCGTGCTGGAGTGGTGCCTGTATAGGCACAGCGCACGTTCCTTCAGACAACACTGACATGAAGCAGATAGATGCCACCTACCGGTGTGCAGGCGTACCGCACAAGATTTTCCAGATTCAGTCTGATGTCTGGGGAATATTCCAAGGTGAGGAATCTTTGATTAGAGGTCTCTAAAAGAAACACTTCTTAATGTGACCGCGATCACCATAAGCATGTCCAAACAGCAGCAGTATTTAAATATTAGATCTAATCCTGGCCCGTTGAATGGAATTAAAGCTAGGGCCGACAGCATAGTAAAATCACTAACTTGTGCTCAGCTCCTAGATTAAGGATGCTGCAGAAAATGACTATAGGTACTGATCTCAGAGTATAGATCCTACTGCTCTACAGGTATTTATTCAGCCCTTTTCCTTTCGACTTTTTTGCCATTTGTAGGGGTAGATTTACTAATAACATGCAGTGGGGCAACCAAAGTGTCTGCACTGCATGAAAGGGAGACAGAGGGCAGCGGCACACATACTAGTGCCTGGCACACAGATTTGTACCATAGTGCAGAGATATCTGCATGTGACGTCTGGTATAGGTTTTGTACTGGAAGGATGGCCTTCCAGTACAAAATACTATGCCAAGTCAAACTTTAAAACTTTTCCCAATTTGGATGTGTGCTGTACAGTGCAGACGCACAAAGTCGTAAACATTTAGAGAGATATAAACATTTCTTCTACTTAACTCCTGCTTTGAAGAGGCAATCTTTTTTGGGAGCAAAGCCTTGTCAGCCATTTTCAGTAGATGGGGCTTTGTGTTAAAACTTCTTGTTAGTTGCATGAGAACGCCTATGTACCTCCTACAGGACGCACCCTTAACGCAAATCAAAGCAGTGGTAGCATTACTTTAAGGCTACTTTCTAGCAAAAATGCTTTAAGTAAATCAGAAATCTTCACTTTGCACCAGTTTGGGTCACAAATGTATTGGTGAACGTGCCCCACATAGTCTGAGACAGAGGCTCTTTTTTTGTGGCTACTATTATTTTACAGTAATTATGCTGCATTTGCAGAGGAGACCTCTTATAAGAAAATGGAGCACTGTGTCATGATTTCACGCTGCTGTACATTTTAAGATGTGTGGGGAAAGGTGGAGCCCTGAATGAATAACACGTAGGGCCATATGTAGGTAGCCTCACATTTACCTATTCATAAATACCGAATTTTACCGATTCGGTATTTATGAATCGGTAAATGTGATGTAGGTAATGATTCGGTAAAGTTTACCGAATCGGAAAAATTCGGTAATTATGAATCGGTATTTACCGATTCGGTAATGAGGCATACCTTCCCATTGATTCCTATGGGCCTGGAGGCCCATAGGAATCAATGGGAAGGTATGCCTCATTACCGATTCGGTAAACACCGATTCGGTAATGGGGGGAGCATATTCAAGGGTGGCAGGGTGTCACATTGACACCCTGTTGCACCCCTGAATCTTGCATGTGTGCACATGTGGCGCACATACATGCCCTAAGGGCATGTATGTCTGCCACATGGCACTCTTAAATCTGCAAAATATTGCTTTTTGCAAGGTATTCGTTATTTATCACCAACCTGTATTTGGTGGTAAATAACGAATTTCTAATACTAATTTTCACTCTTTAGAGTGCTCCCTACATCTGATTTCTGGATTCGGTATTTACCGAATCGGTATTTTACCGATTTCTTAATTTCCGATTCGGTAAATACCGAATCCAGAAATCAGCCCCCTACATAGCAAATGCCTAAATACCGGTCGGTAACGGGATATTTACCGAATTTCGGCCGTTACCGACCGGTATTTGGCTTCCTACATGAGGCCCGTAGTGTTTCAATATCTTCAAACTTGATTAATATAACACAGGTATACAGACTATGATATTTAAGTGCATGTGAGAGTTCAAGAAATAACAGAGAAACATATGACACAATCACTGATAATAATTCAAAATCTGTAGAGAAATTTATTGTTCATAATTATAAAAGAACATTAGACATTTATTTCCATTCAAAGATGCTTGAGAATGGGAACATTACATAGCAGAAATGTTATCTGTGTGAAACGACATTGATGAGTGAAAAACTATCAATGACTTATCAATAAATACAACTGTATAAAATCTGCTTCTTGTGTTCCCAAATAACGTACTATTGATCCATTCGATGCTGTCGTTTGACTGAAACAGGCCTTACTCCAGTTGCACAAGTAGATCTCCTTCTCCAACTGTATCGCCAGGTTTGCAGTGTACAGATTTCACCTATTAGATGCAAAATGCCGCTGTTAAATAGTCACTTTGCAAATTACAAAAACACGACTAAGCAACAGGTGCCTTGGTACTACCGATTGAAGCTCTCAAGCAAATGATTTGTTTTATCTATGTTTACTATTTGGTTTTACAACAAAGGGTCAAAGAGACATGAGCACCAATCAACAATAAAATGATGATGTGCTGAAAACAAAATATACCCTAGCCAGTTATGATCAACATATTGTGAGACCTGTATTCACAGTTTGATACAGATCGAGCTATGGCCTGTGCCTTGGAAGTGTCTTCTTCGAGCTGGAGAAAATAGATGGGAGTGGAAGTCAATTTGGGTAGGTAGGGAGAATGGAGAGCATGGTATGCAGAATGTTGTCCTCACTAGACATAGGTAAATGTGTTATGAACAAGTCAGGTCTTTTGGGCATGACAAAAAGATTCGAAGGAAGAAGGTGAACATGAAAGGGGCTAATAAACATTGTTTGTCGGACTGAGTCAAGGGCTATTGGTATTTACAGGACCGGTTATTATTACTTTAGTTCAAAGATGAGTTTGGGCAAAGGGTTATGTGGCTGAGCTGATATACCGAAAGGGCTGTGTACAAAGTCACAGCTGTACATAAAATATTTTGTAGCTATGTTTTCAGGCATTCATTCAGTTGTCCTCCAGTTAAACCTTAAGTTTTATTAAACATTATTTTTTCATAGTTTTTTTTTTTAAAACTCTGTTTATTTAACTTAGAGAAACCTTGGTCATGTGATACAGTTCTGCACCTTACATTTTCTATCTGCACCAGTTTTAACACATATCAGTACATACTTTCCAACTTAGCGGGTAATGTTACAATACATGCAATGCAATTCGTAAACTGTACAGTGATCTTCTGGGTCCGAGACGATCGGTGGTTCACACAACCCCCCTCGGTATACATTCCAGTTAGTCCAGATAGCTAACCATTTTTTGGGGCAGCCCCGTGCAACATATACAGTTTTCTCGCGAATCATACACCAGTCCATGTCTTCTTTCCATTTTTTAGACGTAGGCGAGGTATTTTTTCATAGTTGAAGGAAATATGGGTGAGGGATAGCTAGGGGTTGTTTGAGTGAAGTGATCAGATGAAGATGTTTCGAGGTCTATCATTGCCATCAACGGCCTTACTCCACTGAGGTTACTAATTTCTGTGGTTGCTAACACTGTTAGATGTGGGTGTCACCAGTGGGTGAGTGGAACATTTAGTGATTAGCTTTGATATAAAGAAAATCCTTTTCTTGGGATGTAGAGTGAAATAAAGTTACTTACCTGCAACTGCAGTTCTCTAGTGATGGTGTCTTTCAAAGATTCACATGATTGAATAATTTACCATCGTCAAAGTGGGAGTCCCTCTGTAACTTTACAACAGCAGTACAAGGCACTGCCTGCATGCAAGGACACAGAACAGGGTCTCTTAGCACATCCACTTTACTGGAAAATGCGGAAGTGCAGGCAGAGTCACCCCTTCCAGAGGTCATCACTATTCAGATTTCTAGCATGAGAGTGTAACGTACAAGTAGAATAATGAGTATAAGGTGAGCCTCTATTTTGAAGGAGGGTGACCAGTATGTGAATCTATGAAAGATACCAATGCTGGACAACTATGGTCACAAGTACCTTTTTCTGATAGATACCTCTAGCTGTAGATTCCTCACCTTGTGAATATTCCCCAGACGGCAAACTGGATCCAGAACCTCAAAAGCAGTACTAAGCGCACCCGCAGGTGGAATGGTGCTGCTACGTGCTAACATCGTTCCTCTACAGAAGTGATGAGTGGGGCTGCATATAGGCACCGCAAAGGCCTGCGGATGCAGGTTCCTTTTTTTCTACGCCTTCAGATGAGAATTCAGAGCTTACTCCTCTTGTCATTAACAAGTAATTTTCTCCAATTATTATTTTTTTTTAACAGTGTGCAAGGCACAATATTTCACCTTCCAAAATAAAAGGGTTTAAAACTTGTATGGATTGACAGATCTCCATGAGGTGTGCCTGTAGCGCCTGGGGTCAGAGTACGACTCTAGGGCTTGCAACAACTGGGCAGAGATGAACCCAAAGGCCATATGTGACAGCGAGGCGAAACTCTACGTCACACCAAGCAGAGGAAGATTTTGCCCCGTGACCGGTCTATGTTGAAAGGAGGGTCCCATTCCTGTGGCAGTTCCTCGTTGAGGTCGAAGTCTTCAGGTAAGTCTAAAGAGGACCACAAGATGCCAAAGAGGGAATTAACCCTTTACCGACACTCAAACTCCAGAGATGGCAAAAGGGCAGCAACGTGCCTCCGGGTCTCACTTCCGAACTTTAAAGAAGCTACTTCAGAGTGTGGTCCTGATGCAACCCGAATGTCAGAAGTCTGTCAATTATGTGGCAGCAAATAAAGGCCATTAGGGAGACCAGACAGTGCATATTTGCTATGCTTTAGCTCCCTCTGGCAGGTCTTCGGGCTCCAAGAATCTGCATAGGCATCCACTGTGGGTTCTCCCAGCGGGTTCACCCTCCGTTCTATCCGTACCTCTTAAACCTGCATTGGGTTCTGAATCAGCTTTGGTGCTGACTTTGGTTCTGGTGTGACTCCCTGCGCCAGTTCCTTTCTCATAAATGCCAATGCTGATGCCAGAAGAGAAGTCATTACCTATAGTGGTCTCTGTCTTGGCTTCAAAAGGACAGAGGCCGCGTTCGAACCCCACTGGAGCACAGCCTATAACCATACCTTCAGACTCTATTGCGTTACCATGGAGCATCGCTCATATCTTACATCAGGATCCGCCCGGGGACACCCCCCCCCCCCCCCCCCCCCCCATCCACCCCCTCCAGCCCGGGGCTTTGGAAGATCACGGCTCCCACGAGTCCTGATACTCTGACCACAACACCGAATGGATCGCATCCCTCCTTTCACACTGGCCGGGTGCGCCCCCCTAGCGCGGAGGCGGAGAGTAATCTCACCAGGTTAGACACAACAGGATTGCATGAGCAACGACGTCCCCGACCCGCCCCCAGTCTACATCCCCACGGCGTATACTAACACGACCTACCTCGGCGCGCATACCCTGGCACACACTTCACGGTTTGTGGTTTCCCCCTCCCTAGTTCTGTCTCTGTTAAATGATTATATCAGAAGAAAAACCGAAAAAAACCGAGATCTAAGTCACCCTGTGTCGTTACCGCTGCCCCACCCTGACGCGGTCGGCCCCACATGGGGTTGTAGGCGGCTTGCTGTGTATTTTGCCCCGCCCCCCTACGTGCCACCTAGCACTGTTACTTTGGCCCTGCCGGCCCGAAGGGATGTAGGCAGGGGTTGAGCTGTACGACTGATGATACCAATAAAGATCTTGTTTGTTAAAAAAAAAATATATATATCTTACATCAGGACTTTGGATCAATCGGATTCTGACAATGCCTAGGATGAAGTAGATGAATACGCCCCTCAAAACGATGAGAACGATTGGTATTCCGAACTACAGAATGCCAGTGGTCTGGACACTGCTAGTTTCTTCCCCTGTTCCTGCCACTGAGAAGAGTCCCTCTTTTGCTAAGGTCATGAGGCCGGCTGCAGAAGTCCTTGACCTAAGATCCCTACAATGGACGTCCAGACTAACGTCTTGTCAGAGATTCTTCAGCCTGGTCAGACACCAATCTTGCCATTCAAGAAGGCCTCAACATATATCCAATTAGGGACTTTGGTAAAGCCATGTTCTTATCTCCCAGTTACGAGGTAGCTCGTTGTCACAGACTGGCATCGGACAATCCTGACTCTTTGACACCACACCCCATGGTCGCACTTCAGACGAAAAATAGGCCCAGACACCAAAATGAAAGTGTCCCCAATTAGAGAACCAGATAGCTAAAAACAAAATTGGCCCACATTGGCAAATCATGCCAGTTTTGAACTACTAAAGACATGCTGAACAAGTTACTAACCTTCGGTAACGATGTATCTGTAAGAAACATTAGTTAGTTAGATTCCTCACCTTAGAATATCCCCAGGCGTCAGACTGGATCCGGAAGATTTTTCGTCAGCAATACCCCTTGCGCGTCGCTAGGCGTCGTCTGCGGCTCCGCGTCCGTCGTCGGCGTCGTGCGCCGGGATGACGTCGTCGGAGTACTTAGACGCCGCCCTCGCGCGCTGACGTCAGTTCTTGTACATAGCCTTCCGCGCCAGGAACGCAGAGCCATGCAAAGACCGACACTGGTGCCAAAAATAAAATCTAGGGGCCTGAAAGGACAACCTTAACCCTAGATGTCAGTTCGCAGAACGGGGAGGATGGGAGGGTCGGTGAGGAATCTAACTAACTAATGTTTCTTACAGATACATCGTTACCGAAGGTTAGTAACTTGTTCATCTGAAAGAAACACGTTAGTTAGATTCCTCACCTTAGAATAGATACCCAAGCAATACCATCCCCGGTGGTGGGTCTGCGAACCAAGATCACACCAGAAAGTCCTGGAGGACAGAACGGCCAAAGAAGCCATCCCTCCGGACTTGGCTGTCAAGGCAATAATGCCTGGCAAACGTGTGTAGCGAAGCCCACGTCGCCGCCTGACAGATGTCCTGCAAAGGGACTCCCCGTCCCAAGGCAGTAGTAGCCGCCGTGGCCCGAGTAGAATGGGCGCGCAGCCCAACAGGAGGGTCCTTTTTAGCCAAGGAATAGCAGATTTTTATACACAAAACGACCCACCGAGAGATGGTTCGTTTGTGCACAGCTTTCCCCTTCTTAGCGCCCACGTACCCAACAAAAAGCTGGTCGTCCACCCGGAACTGGTTTGTGCGGTCCAGATAAAAGGAGAGCGCACGTTTTGGGTCCAGACGGTGGAGCCTCTCTTCCTCTTTGGAAGGATGCGGAGGCGGAAAGAAGGTGGGCAAGGTGACAGACTGCCCAAGGTGAAATGGAGTCACCACTTTAGGAAGAAAGGAGGGACGAGGCCGAAGGACAACCTTGTCCGGATGAACAGATAGAAAAGGAGGCTTTGAAGATAAAGCCTGGAGCTCACTCACCCGTCTAGCCGAGGTGATGGCTACCAGAAAAGCAGTCTTTAGAGTTAGAAGACGAAGAGGGCAATTGTGAAGAGGCTCAAAGGGAGCGCACATCAGGAATGTCAAAACCAGATTCAAGTCCCACTGAGGCATTACAAAAGGGACAGGAGGGAACGTGTGTGTAATGCCTTTGAGAAAGCGTGTAACCACAGGGGACTTGAAAAGAGAAGGCTGATCAGGAAGCCGCAAGAAGGCGGAGATGGCAGCAAGATAACCTTTCAGGGTGCCCAGGGCAGAGCCCTGCCGGGCCAGAGAAAGAAGGAAGAGGAGAACCTCAGAAAGAGGGGCGGAAAGGGGATCCACAGCCTTTGCTGTGCACCATGCCACAAATTTGTTCCACCGGCAGGCGTATACCGACTTTGTGGAGGGACGCCTGGCTGCCAGAATGATATCACAGACTTCAGGAGGCAAGTCAAATGGCATCAACTGCCGCCGCTCAATCTCCACGCATGGAGGTGGAGGCTGGACAGGTTCGGGTGGAGGACCGTCCCCTGCTGCTGCGACAGACTGAGTAGCTCGGGATACCAGTATCTTCGTGCCCAATCCGGAGCCACCAAGATGACTTGGGCCCGGTCGCGCCTGATCTTCTTCAGCACTCTGGGCAGAAGTGGTATAGGCGGAAAGGCGTACAACAGACCGCAACTCCACTCGTGACGAAAAGCGTCGCCGAGCGAGTGCCGCCTTGGAAATTCCAACGCGCAGAACTGCTGACATTGCGCGTTCTCTTCGGTGGCGAATAGATCTAACCAAGGCTCTCCCCACTGCTGAAAGAGGCCTTGCACCACTTCGGAGTTCAGACGCCATTCGTGATCCATCATGCACCGGCGGCTGAGTTCGTCTGCTCTGGCGTTCAGAGAGCCCGCCAGATGTTGAACCACCAGGGTGACGCCCTGGTGTTCCAGCCATGTCCAGAGGCGCAGAGCCTCCTGACAAAGGGTCCACGACCCCACCCCGCCCTGTTTGTTGCAGTACCACATGGCGGTGGTGTTGTCCGTGAACACCTGCACGACACTTCCCCTGACAGAGGGAAGGAAGGCTTTCAGTGCAAGCCGGATCGCTCTCAACTCCAACAGGTTGATGTGGAGACGAGACTCCGCCGGAGACCAGAGGCCTCTGATCTCCGCCTCTCCCATATGGCCACCCCATCCCAGGAGGGACGCATCCGTCACTACGACATGCTCCGGTTGGGGAAGGGAGAGGCTCTTGCCCTTGACCCACTCGCGGTCCGTGAGCCACCACTGCAACTGCTGTGCAGTACCCTCCGAGATCAAGACATGGTCGGACAGGTTGCCGTGATGCTGGGCCCACTGAAACTTCAGGTCCCACTGCAGAGCCCGCATGCGCCGCCTGGCGTGATGCACTAGTAGGATGCAGGAGGCCATCAGCCCCAGAAGCCGCAACACTAGCCTGACCGAAACCCGGGATAGAGGCCGAAAGATGGGAATCAGGGCCTGTATATCCCGGACCCGCTGTTCCGGTGGATGGACCCGGAACTGCGCCGAATCGAGAACCGCTCCGATGAAGAGGAGCTTCCGAGAGGGACTCAAGTGTGACTTCGGCACGTTGATGGAAAACCCCAGCAAATGCAGGAGATCCGCCGTAGTCTGGAGGTGGGAGACGACTGCCTGGGGCGAGCCCGCCTTCAACAACCAGTCGTCGAGATAGGGGAAGACTGGGACCCCTGATCTGCGCAGATGAGCTGCGACCACCGCCATCACTTTCGTGAACACCCGAGGGGCACTGGTGAGGCCGAAGGGGAGCACGGTAAACTGAAAGTGCTCTTGGCCCACCGTGAACCGCAGGTAACGCCGGTGGGCCGGCAGGACGGGGATATGGAAATATGCGTCCTGCAAGTCCAACGCTACCATCCAGTCTCCAGGGTCTAGGGCAGCTAAAACCTGAGCCAACGTAAGCATCTTGAACCTTTCCTTTCGGAGGAAGGCATTGACGTTCCGGAGGTCCAAGATAGGGCGCAGGCCCCCCTTGCCCTTCTTGGGAACCAGAAAGTAGTGGGAATAACAACCACGACCTACTTCTGGACTCGGAACGCGCTCGACGGCCCCCTTGGCCAAGAGAGCCGAAACTTCCTCGCGGAGAAGATCCAAATGATCCCCCGAGATACGGTGGTGCTGCGGTGGCATGGCTGGAGGGGTCGTCTCGAAGGGGAGGGAGTAGCCCCTTCGGACGATTTGCAGCACCCACCTGTCCGATGTTATGGACCGCCAGTGGAGCAGGTGATGGCGAACTCTGCCGCCCACTGGCGTGGTATGGGCCTGAAAGCTCGGACTAGGAAGGCTTTGAGGCGGATGCTGCCGGGGTGGATGTGGGCTGACCACGTCGGCCTCCATTTCCGCCACGGCGGAAGCCACGTCCGCGACCGCGCGCAGGTTGGTTCTGCGGCTGGTGGCTTTGCGGACGTGAGGAGGCGCCCCTTCCTTGGCCACGAAAGGGGCGAAAAGCGGAGGTGTGCGCCCGCGGAGCCGAGAGGCCCAAGGACTTGGCCGTAGCCCGGGAGTCCTTAAAGCGGTTCAGCGCACTGTCCGCCTTCTCACCAAACAGGCGAGTGCCATCAAAGGGCATGTCCATGAGGGTGTTCTGGACATCCCCGGAAAATGACGTGGACCGCATCCAGGCGTGGCGGCGGAGCGCCACCGTGGTGGAAATCGCCCGACCTAGCGAGTCCGTGGTGTCAAGCCCACATCTTATGGCGTGCCGTGCTGCATCCCTCCCATCGGCCAAAGCCTGGGTAAGACGCGTCCGGACCTCCTCCGGACACAGGGGCAGCACGTCCTCCACCGTATCCCACAGGGAATGGGAATAACGGTCCAAGAGACAGGCGGTATTTAAGGACCGCAGGCCCAAACTAAGGGACGAGAACAGTTTCTTGCCAAACTGCTCGAGTCTCTTGGAATCCCGGTCCGGCGGAGCGGTCGGGAAGGAGGATTGGGAAGTAGAGGCCTGGATAACCAGACTCTCGGGGGTGGGGTGTTGGGACAGGAAACTGGGGTCGCCCGGAGCAGGGCGGTGGCGCCTGGCAACGTTCCTATCCACAGGAGGAACTGTGGAGGGCTTGGACCAGGTGCCCTGCAGAACGTCAGTGAGGGCCTCGTTGAACGGCAGCAGAGGCTCAGTGGAGCTTGCTGAGGTTTGAAGCACCTCAGTGAGGATGTTGGTCCTCACAGCCACGGCAGGCAACTCGAGCCCAAGGGCCTCAGCCGCCTTGCGCAACACCACAGAAAATGCTGCACCCTCCTCCGAAGCCACGGTCGGAGGAGAAGTGAATCCAGCGTCTGGCGAGGTGTCCAGCCCGCTGGCCTCCCCCAGTTCATCTGCCCAGTCCTGAGAAAGCTGTGACTGAACAGCCAGAGGGTCCTCGAACCCCTCCCAGTCGCCCCCTTCTTCCGATTCCTGATAAACAGGAGGAATGATCGGAACCGGACTGTAGAGATGGTAGGTCTCAAGCGGCGTCGGATGCGGCGTCGGCGGACGCCGTGCCGGCGTCGGGTCCGGATGAGGGCTAAACTGGGGCGTCGGCGTCACAGGCGTCGGCGTCGGTGGCGCCGGTGACGGCGTCGGTGGTTCAGGCGTCGGCGCCGGTGGAGGAGTGACAAGGTCAACCGGCGTCGACTGGGGCCCAGGCAAGGGCCCCGCGGGGACCTGCGGCGTCGAGACCGGAGTCGTCGACGGCGCCGGGGCCGGAGCCGCCGGCACGCGAGGTCGCCCAGTCGAGTCCGCGGGGCCCGAAGGCGCGCCAGCGGGCGTCGACAGCGGGGCCAGGCTCCTCATGGCCGAGAGGAAGGCACTGATCTCCGCCGGCGCCGCGTCGGCCCCAGGGACCGGAAGGTATGGGGGCGGACGCGGCACCTGCGGCTCCGCCGGAGCCGCGGGGGTGGAACCACTTGGACCCTCGGCCGAGTCGCGCGACCGGCGAGGGGAGTCCGAAGAGCGATGTCGCCGCTTGGACTTCTTAGAGTGTTTGGACTTACCCGACGACTTGGAGCCCGACGATCGATGGTGGCGTCGGCTAGGGCTCCGCGAGCGATCCTTGGACCTCCTCCTGGACCGGGATCGCGCACGACGCGGAGCCGAGTGGCGAAGCTCGAGAAGCTTGCGGGACCGCTCCCGCCTAGCCTTCGAAGTCAGGGCCTGACAGTCGTTGCACGACTCCGCGTCGTGGTCGAGGCCTAAGCAGTAGAGGCACCGGCGGTGGTGATCGGTCACCGACATCAGTCGATGACAATCTTCGCAAGCCTTGAACCCAGGCATCCTACCGGCACCAGATGTCGACAGACAAGGATCAAAAATGATCAAAAAGATTTAGTCAAAAAAGACTAAAAGGGGGTAGCTCTCCCGGATCTGCGCTTACTGGCGCGGAAAAAAGAAGAACTGACAGCGCGCGAGGGCGGCGTCTAAGTACTCCGACGACGTCATCCCGGCGCACGACGCCGACGACGGACGCGGAGCCGCAGACGACGCCTAGCGACGCGCAAGGGGTATTGCTGACGAAAAATCTTCCGGATCCAGTCTGACGCCTGGGGATATTCTAAGGTGAGGAATCTAACTAACGTGTTTCTTTCAGATTTAAGGGTACTTTGCAAAGTATGTGAGACAGTATGCATTTGTATTTGCTGCAGACAATGTTTGTGGTGATGTCAAGAGTAAAAACTGCCCCTCAGCCCTAAAACTGGCCCACAAACTGCTAAACAAAATGGCCCACACACTTATCTATCAGACCAGCCCATCGGGCATTGCCCGATTGACCTATAGGCCAGTCAAACCTACTGCACCCTACGTCTGCGAGGCTGGTGGTCCAGGCGCCCACAAGCAGAGTCAACTCTAACAGCTTTGCCATGACTTCTCCTGGTTATAAGTCTAAGTGCATTAAAACTTTGGTAAAGCACATGTTTTTATTGGCTAGTCCGGCTTTGTGCTCAGTCAACGCCAGCTGCCTTCTAGTCCACTACAGTCCTGCTTTTTGGGATGCAGTTGGTCAAATCCTGCCAGCAGTTCAGGAGGATATAAGGGGGTCTTTAGGCCAAACAATACAGGACGGCCAGTATGCAGCAACATTAGCCATGCGGACTGGCCTTAACAAAACTGTCTGCTTGGGTCGCGAAGTGGGCATGAGTGTGACACTTTCAGAGCAACATTTGGAGGAGTTCTACAGGCTTCTCTGTGGATGTCCACGCATCTTTGATGGACATGTCATTTGATGGATTTTGCCTTTTTGTTGAGAAAACCCAGGAACACTTTCAGGAGAGTAGTGACACAGCACACTTTTTATGGGGTCTGCCTTCACCAGACAAGTTCCTTAGCAGTTTCGCACCTTTTGTTGCTATGCTAGGGGTTTTCAATATTACCAAGATCAGACCCTGCTGCCAGCACAACAGCCTGCTCAGCCATTTCGTGATCAAGGCCACAACACCTAGGCACAATGTTCAGGGCATCAGTGAGAACATGCAGCTACTCCCCACCCACGTGATAACCACAACCACAAAACTGCTTTAGTATGTTCTTTTTTAAACACACCCATCCTCCAGTAGGCAGGATCAGTCATTTCCTGCAAGGGTGGCACGACATCACTTGGAACGCATGAGTCCTCCAACTTGTTAAGTGGGGTTACAACCACCTTTTCCTTTCTACTTTGCCGCACGTGCCTCCCCCAACAACGTAGCTGACAGAGGAACCACATAGATGGTTCCAGCATCGGAAGTAGACATTGATGTTACTGCTGCTACTTTCTACTGGCAAAGAAGGATAGAGGCCTTCAGCCTATTTGAGATCACCGTCCTGCCAAAACCTTCCTGTGGAAGGACAAATTCAAGATGCTCCCACTGGCATAGGTCTTATATCCCCTGTATCCCGGAGACTGGGTGGTAGCATTGAACCTGAGGATGCGTTTTGCAATATTCCGAATAGGCAAGCCCACAGGCATTACCTGAGGTTCACAGTGGGCCAGAAACAACCCAAATTTGTGGCGCTTCTTTTTGGCCTACCAGTGCCCCTCAGGTGTTCACAAAAGTGATAGCGATGGTTGCAGCACATCTTCGGATGCACCCCAGGCTGTCATAGACCAACTTCAGACGATGGCAAACCTCCTAACATTGTTAGGGTGCACTATCAACATCACACCTGACTCCTTTACAGACGCTCCTATGCATCAGAGCCATCCTGGATACGGGTACAATGGCATGCCTTCTTCCCCACCCCAAGCACAGTCCAGAAAGTTCGGGCTATGATGCTGATGTTTTAGTTTCTGTAGTGGTTCTCAGTGACGATGGCTTGGAAGCTGCTGGGACTCTTGGTCTCTTTTATCTTGCTACTCCAAGTCAGACGGCACATGCAGCTCTGCAGTGGGACCTAGAGGTCCAGTGGGCACAGCACCAGGGGTACTTATCGGATCACATGCAGGTATAAGAGGAGACAAAATATCTGCAGTGGTGGCTGCTAGACCATGAATGGGCCAGTGGCAAACCCCTCTCTCCTTACCGCACCCAGAGCTGATGGTGGTCAGGGATCAACCACTACTGGGCTGGAGAGGCCATCTGGTATAAGCGGAGATCAGAGGATTCTTTTCTCTGGCTGAAACCTGCCTCCACATCAATATGCTGGAGCTGTGTGTGGTCTGCTTGGCGTTGAAGGCTTTTCCATCATCCATCAAAGAGAGGCTGGTACAGGTTCTCACGGACAACTCTACTGCTATGTGGTGCTGCAACAAGCAGGGTGGAGTGGTTCTGGGATCCTGTGCTAGGAGGCTTTCTCCCTCTGAAAGGTCGTGAAAGACTGGTGGGATCTTTTAACATCAGGATGAATGAACTCAGTCATCAATGTCTAGCGGATCATGAAGGGAATTTATAATTGGAGATGGTGCAGGGTGTTTTCTACCAGTGGGGAGACCACTGGCTCCATCAGAAAGCCCAATGTCAGAATGTTTGTGCGCTAGAGTTCTTGAGAAAGCTCTCCCTCTCAGAAACGCATACCGTCTGGAGTGGAGCTCAAGACCCCTGTATATCTCTCCATCTCTACCCCTCTAGGCATGAGTTCTGAAAAAATAAGATGGACTGGGCCCAAGTCATCTTGGTGGGTCCGGATTGGGACACGAGGGTATTATACCCAGAACTCCCGGCCATGAGCATCTTTCCCCAAATCAAGCGCATCAGGAGGTTCTACTGTCGCAGCAATAGGGCAAAGTCCTGCACTCAGACCTCCATACTCTGCACCTCGATGTGTTACAATCAAGTGGTAGCAAGAAGTCTCCTTTGATCTTCTTCCTGAGGTTGTTCATGTGGTTCTGGCAGCCAGGCATTGAGGTACGAAATCAGTGTAGGCTGGGCATTGTGGCTTGGTGTCGCCCCTGTCAGATTGCCTGCTACAAGTTAAGGTGTCTGAAGTGTTCTTGTTTGTTTTGTTGTTGGACTAGCAAGGACTTCTGTTAGACACCATTAAAGGCTTTTTGTTGGCTTTTTCAGCTTTATGGAGGTTGACAGATTCGTTTTTTTTTGTTTAAATCACCTCTTGTGATGAGATTTCTTAGAAGTGTTCAACAGATTTCCACCAAAGCCATTTGTGATGCCACAGTGGGACTTGAATTTATTTCTCACTTTTCTAATGTGTACTCCATTTGAGCAAATTCATAGCTTTCCATGGCCTTTTGACCATGATGACGTTGCATGCCCTCTCAGTTCAGCTGCTTTATATGACATTTTTCCCAAACAAGCTAGTGTTGAGAACTCAAGCTGCATTTCAGCCGAAGGTAGTAACACTTTTCCATGTCAGGAGTCTATCATTCTTCGACTTTCTTTGCCAACCTCGCCCTTCGAGAAAGTAGGAAAACTGCATCATTTGGACTCCAAAAAGAGCCTTCAGTTTCTACATTGATCATGCCAAAGATCCCAGATGGACGATCAACTGTGGATTTCTCAGGAGAAAAGAAGGGCAAGGCAGTGCAGAAAAGAGCCATCTCTAGATGGATAGTAATCTACATAAATAAGGGCTACACGCTAGCTAAGAACCAGCCACATAAAGGGTTGATGGCTCATTCTTCTTGATCCAAGGGTGCCACTACTGCACTACCATGCAGAGTGCCTGCCTTTGAGAAACGTGAAGCTGCTACGTGGGCATCAGCTCACACATTCACAAACCACTATTACCCTGACAGCCAGGCCCGTCGAAGGGCTTTTTGTCCTTTCGGTCCTACAGGACTTTTTGGTTTGAGCCATTCCACAGATTTTCCACCTGAGGAGGTACTGTTTTGGTATGCATTCAGAAAGTGAGGAATCTGCAGTTATAAAGTATCCCTCACACTTATACCTTTGGTAATGTTCTTTTGTGGTGGATACTCTAACTGCAGATTCTTCACTGATCCTTCCACCTCACTGTTCTGTGGATTGGTCTTTTTCCCCATCTAAAAATGTCCTAACTAAGAAATCTGCACACCAGCCAAGCCAACTTTCTGATGGGCTCTGAGGGCCCAGACAAACCTTAGAAAGCAGCTGAACCCAGGGTGCCAGGATGACACTTTTATACAAGCCCTGCTTGTCACTTACAGAGGGAAATCAGGTTGGTGCTGAGCCTCAGAATGCTACCTACAGGCAAGGAGCAGTACTGCTTTTGAGTTTTAGGACCCAGTCTGACATCTGGTTATCTGGGGGGGGGGGTGAATATTTACAAGGTTATGAATCTGCAGTTCGAGTAGCTACCAAAAGAGTGTAACTGAAAGTGTCTAACTTTTACTTTCATAAATTTGCATACTTGAATCAGAATATCAAGCAGTACAGCTGATCTAACTACAAAAATATCAAGAGGAAGTGGAGATAAAAAAACAGGCTCACAATCTTTAAAAGATGACATAGAACTGCCTGTCTCTCTGCTATGCCTGTGTCCGCTGGTGTTTCGAAGCAGTAGTGCTTTATGAAGGTGGGGCTATTTCTCCAAGTTGCTGCTTGGCAAATATCCACAAGAGCCACATCTATATAAAGCATCAATGATGCTGCCAAACTTCTAATGTAGTGGGCTTTGACTGTTCTAGTAAGTTATTTACTGCTTTCAGATGGCGAAAAGCGGTGATTCCAATGACCCATCTAGATACTCTTGGTTTGAGACCAGAAATCCTTTATGTGGGTTGGTGAAGGAGACTAGAAATTGGTTTGGCTTTGCGACTTGTTTAAATCTGTCCATGCAAAATTTGAGACACCTTCGGACATCAAGAGAATGCAATGTTCCTTGGTTTGTTAGAAGGTTTTTATAAAAAACCTTTAAGGATTATAGGCTCAATCAGATGAAATTCTGTTGGAACTTTCTGTATGAACTTTGGATACGTTCTAAGAATAACCCTGTCCTTGTTAAATGGTGCATAAGATTCCATAACTGCGAAAGCTTGAATCTCACTTATTCTTCTTGCCAATGTTATAGCCAATAAAGTTGCAGACTTCTAAGTGAGATATTTTATAAGTGGCTTGTGGATTTGTTCAAATGGATCAGCATTAACTGTGAAAGTACTGTGTTAAGTTCCAAAGTTTCTAGTGGTGTTGTAGATGTTGAATAGAACCTTTTTTATTTTATGCTAAGAATTCCTTAAGGATTTAATTCAACTATAAAGGATGGATTTATTAGAGTTTGTAGTGTGAAACTGATGCCAAAGGAACTTTTATAGATGCATGTTTCAATCTTGGTTTAGTAAGTTCTAATGGGTTGGTTAGGATTTGGTGAGTCTGGATCTGGAATGGATGGAAGCCTCTGGTAGAACACCAGACGCAGAACCTCTTCTACATGGCAGTCCAGGTTTTGATAGAGGATTGAGCTCCGAAATGTAAAGGGGTTGTAGGAAAGTAGGATCTGCTTTCATGGTTACCCCTCACTTTTTGCTAGTGTCATTCTGTTTTCTGCCTAGTCTGACTGGAATCCTGCCAATCAGGACCCCAGTCACAGTGCTCTCTCCCTAATTTGGACATGTTCGGTACTTTGGTATCTTCCCAATTGGCTAATGGGGTACCCTTCTAAGTCCCTAGTATATGCTACTGAGGTAAGCAGGGCATAGGTACACCAGGGGTCTCCCATGGGCTGCAGCATGTATTATACCACTTATGAGACCACTCAAACTGTGACTGTAGGCCTGCCATTGCAGCCTGTGTGAGCTGGTGCTAGCACCACTCACCACAGATATCAGTTTCCTTATATCTGAGGTAACAGCACTTAAAACCTTTAACTCACTTCTAAAGTAGGACTTTCAATCCTGAAAGCAGGGTGCAAGGCTATATGTGTGAGGGTGCCCTGCATAAACAGGACCCCCTCTATAAACTCAGAAGTTGATTCTCCAGGCTTTGTAAGTTCGGTCAGCCATTTTATACATATAGTGGACATCAAGTCAATTACGAGATGTCTAAATATATATTGGCTGCACCGAAACTGGTCACGTTTGGTATCAGAGATGTTGGAATCCTACCCCAACACCGATTCCAGTGTTGGAAGTCGGATCCCATTTACCAGGGGACTCTCCTAGGAAGGCTCCCTGTATTCCCGGTACCAGCATTTCAGCGCCTAATAGCAAGATAGTGCTGCTGCCGACCAAAGACATAAATCTGCCCTCCTGCTGCTGAGCTGAGCTCGAGAAGGGGAAGGTAGAACAATAGGTTTCCTGTCCCAGGGAGGTGTGACCTCCTCCCAGATAGGACTTAAGTGTATTGGGCTGGGGTGGAGCGCTTGTCAGCGCTACCAGACTGCTTTGAAGGGCACATTTGGTGCCCTCCTTGCATACTCCAGATGAAATCAGTGCAGGGAGCCAATGGCTCCAGCTCTGGCGCAAAACCCGACAAAGGACATGGGAGTATCCTCCCATCTGTTCAGCCCCTCGTCCCAGAGGGGCCCTGAATCGTCCCAGCCCTTTCCTTTGGGTACTTAAGGGCTTACCTGTGGGTGGCTCTTCAGATTCTTCGTGGGACAAGATTCAGATCCGAAACAACTTCCACTTCAACTGCCTGGGCATCTTGGACTTCGTTAGACTTCACCTGGAACGGCTACTGCATCAGGGAAGACTCCTGCTGCTCCTGGTCTCGTTGACCTGCCAGTCTTCTGTTCAGTCTGTGCCTGTGCTTCAGTTAGGTACTTTTTCAGGCCTGTGGGCATCAAAGACACCCGAAGTAATCTCCCATGGAGTCACTCCCCTGCATCTGCAGGCACCGCAACAAAGCTGGTATGGTGCTCCTAAGGTCCCATGGACTTCGAAAGGCTCAGCAACATAGGTGGGAGTTCTGCAACTCCCTCGTGGCCTACACTGTCTTCTCCTCGAGTTTGAGGCCAGTATCCCTCGTCGGAAAGGCTGGAACAGATCCCCTGTGCGACTTGGCGTTGCCAAGGCTTGTTAACTCTGTCCTCCAGAGATCTTCGGGCTACAAGAAGCTTCAGCCGCCAGTATCTCTTGCTACCGCATCCTCTGCACTGTGGGCCTTGGTAAGCTGCTCGAGGTCCTCTTGCGACTCCTGTGTCTTTGGCCTCTAGGTCCTCTTGAAGGAATTCTTTGGCTTCAGTGGTCTCCCCTGCTTGCTCGGGGCCTGCTCTAACTCTCCTGCATTTGGTGAGTGCCTTGCTGGTCCTGACACTGTACCTTCTTTGTTTCCAAGTCTGTTGCCAAGGCTTGTTGGTGCTCCCGCCAGACACCGACTCCCTGGTTCTCGACTTAAGATGCTGTCTCTTAGCCCCCATTCATGGCAAACTTTGAAAGATCTGCTGAGGTAGACCGCATGATTATTCTTAACCCCTGCAAGATGCCCTGCTTTTTAAGGTGATGTGGCGGTGTATTGCCCAATACTGAAGTTCTTAAACCTCAATCAACAGGACTGGGAAGCATATTCCTTTCTTGGGATGACCAACGACCACTCGCTGACAGCTCATGAAGGTGGACACCCCACCCGGCCATTGAAGCATTCGTGATGACAATGAAATGAGATTGAGGAGCAGGGCCGGACTGGCAATAGCGGGCACCGGGCGTTTCCCCGGTAGGCCGCCAGGGTAGGGGCCGGTTTTGGGCCCCTGGGGTTGGCAATATCGGCCCCCTGTAAAGAAATCGGCCAAAACCGGCCCTCGCAAACTGCTCGGCTGCACCCCCCCTCACTTCAGGGGGGCGAAAAATTGTCTATTCCTATGTGATCCCTGATGATGTCCAAAGGAGTGCTGCTTTTATTCTTAAGGTTACTGAAACTTTGTCTTCAAAAGAACCTGTTACGTGTGCCAACTGGCTGTTTTCTCATGTATGGGCTGCATGTAAGTAAGTGTACTCTCACTTATGTCTATTTTAGCAGCTGTGGCACCAGTGTATTGAGAGCGGATTGTATTGCGATGATGTTTATGCTTTTGCTTTCCTTGTATCTATTACTGCTCCTACCAACTAAAGCTTCTGGACTGGTGCTAAAGAGGATTTGCTCTAGCTGACGGTGCATCCCAGTGTTCTAAAAAGTCTTAAACACAGGATGCAATTGGGTTTTCTATTTAGATGAGTTTTTGGCTATCCAGTCATTTAGGTATGTGTATACCTGGGGAGCTAGACATCGTAATTGAGATGCGATTGGTGCAGTGCACTTGGTAAATATACTGGGCGCATATCAGAGTCCAAAAGGTAAAAGATGAAACATATAGTGGTGACAGGCTATGGCAAATCTGATATACTTGCAATGTTTTCTTTGGTTTGGTATCTAGAAATAGGCATATTTGGGGGCTCTTCCAATGCCTTGTACTCTTTCCTCGTGAGTAGTTGCAGTACCTCTTGAAGCATCACCAGTCTGAATGATTGTTTCTTTAGAAAAAGACTGAGTTGTGTTAAGTTCAGAATTGCCCTCCGCTCTTTTAGTCCTTTCTTTATAATGAGAAAATATCTGAAATAGAACCCAACATTACTATTTCTATGGCTCACTTCTAAAGCACATTGTGAACATCTGCTTGCCACAAGCTTAGATGCTTGAGCTTGAACCTGGGCGAAGGTGTAGCTCGTGAATGCTGAAGAAATTGTAGTGTATGCTCACATCACATCGAGCCCCCAATTGTCTGTGGTAATCTTTACCTACTTGTTGTAGGAAGCAGAGATTCTGCATGCTGCAAAGCCTGAGATTGCAGGGAGGGAACATGGTATCCAGTACATGCAAGCTGTCAAGGATGTCGACTATTCTGATTCTTTGACTGTTTCCTCAATGCTTTGTCAAAGACTTGGTGTAGGATTGGGATTGCAGCTGCAGGTAGGATTGCCATTGTGGCCCATCCATAAAATTGTAGACATGGTAGAGGTTCATTTGAAGGCTATCTGTAAGGACGATATGACCTACAATATGGATTCAATATTCATCTGCTTCTATGAAAGGATTTAGTTCTCCACTGCTCTTAGATTCCGGTGAGCTCGCTGTCTCAGTTTCAGCTATAACATATTGCAAAACCAAAGGGGATGATGGACGGAGTGTTGAACATTGCAAGCACTCACCCCCAGTCAACTGATCTGGGTTTAATCCATCATCATTCTTTAGCTCACTCCGCCACCCCAGTTCAGACAGGCCATATGCAAATCAGTCTGACCCTGTGCCTCATGGGAACAGTTCAGCCCGAACTGCCAAGCCATGTCTTCCCTGGACCGGAAACAAGCATCCTGGAACCGGTTTCTGGCTAATCAGACCTCATCAGCCAAGCTAGCTTGAATCCAGTGGCAAAGTGAGCAAGGGACCCACGTCTGGGAATACCCTGCCAACTTAGGGCGAACAAAGCAAAACCAAAGGGGATGATGGACGGAGTATTGAACATTGCAAGCACTCACCCCCAGTCAACTAATCTGGGTTTAATCCATCATCATTCTTTAGCTCACTCTGCCACCCCAGTTCAGACATGGCCATATGCAAATCAGTCTGACCCTGTGCCTCATGGGAACAGTCCAGCCCAAACTGCCAAGCCATGTCAATGCAACATTTTGCAGCACATCATCCACAAATTTGTTGAACAATGACTATCAATCAAATTGAATGTTCATAATATTATTTTAGACTTAAGGTCTAAATTAAGTGGTCCTAAAGAACAAGTTACTTACCTTCGGTAACGATGTATCTGTAAGAAACATTAGTTAGTTAGATTCCTCACCTTAGAATATCCCCAGGCGTCAGACTGGATCCGGAAGATTTTTCGTCAGCAATACCCCTTGCGCGTCGCTAGGCGTCGTCTGCGGCTCCGCGTCCGTCGTCGGCGTCGTGCGCCGGGATGACGTCGGAGTACTTAGACGCCGCCCTCGCGTGCTGACGTCAGTTCTTGTACATAGCCTTCCGCGCCAGGAACGCAGAGCCATGCAAAGACCGACACTGGTGCCAAAAATAAAATCTAGGGGCCTGAAAAGGATAACCTTAACCCTAGATGTCAGTTCGCAGAACGGGGAGGATGGGTGGGTCGGTGAGGAATCTAACTAACTAATGTTTCTTACAGATACATCGTTACCGAAGGTAAGTAACTTGTTCGTCTGAAAGAAACACGTTAGTTAGATTCCTCACCTTAGAATAGATACCCAAGCAATACCATCCCCGGTGGTGGGTCTGCGAACCAAGATCACACCAGAAAGTCCTGGAGGACAGAACGGCCAAAGAAGCCATCCCTCCGGACTTGGGTGTCAAGGCAATAATGCCTGGCAAACGTGTGTAGCGAAGCCCACGTTGCCGCCTGACAGATGTCCTGCAAAGGGACACCCCGTCCCAAAGCAGTAGTAGCCGCAGTGGCCCGAGTAGAATGGGCGCGCAGCCCAGCAGGAGGGTCCTTTTTTGCCACGGAATAACAAATTTTGATGCACAAAACGACCCACCGAGAGATGGTCCGTTTGTGCACAGCTTTCCCCTTCTTAGCACCCACGTATCCAACGAAAAGTTGGTCGTCCACCCGGAACTGCTTTGTGCGGTCCAAATAAAAGGAGAGCGCACGTTTTGGGTCCAGACGGTGGAGCCTCTCTTCCTCTTTGGAAGGATGCGGAGGCGGAAAGAAGGTGGGCAAGGTGACAGACTGCCCAAGATGAAATGGAGTCACCACTTTCGGAAGAAAGGAGGGACGAGGCCGAAGGACAACCTTGTCCGGATGAACAGACAGAAAAGGAGGCTTCGAAGATAAAGCCTGGAGCCCACTCACCCGTCTAGCCGAGGTGATGGCTACCAGAAAAGCAGTCTTAAGAGTCAGAAGACGAAGGGGACAATTGTGAAGAGGCTCGAAGGGAGCGCACATCAGGAATGTCAAGACAAGATTCAAGTCCCACTGAGGCATTACAAACGGAACAGGAGGGAACGTGTGAGTAATGCCCTTTAGAAAGCGTGTAACTACAGGGGACTTGAAAAGAGAAGGCTGATCAGGAAGCCGCAAGAAAGCAGAGATGGCAGCAAGATAACCTTTCAGGGTGCCCAGGGCAGAGCCCTGCCGGGCCAAAGAAAGAAGAAAGAGGAGAACCTCAGAAAGAGGGGCGGAAAGGGGATCCACAGCCTTTGCTGTGCACCATGCCACAAATTTGTTCCACCGGAAGGCGTATACCGTCTTTGTGGAGGGACGCCTGGCTGCCAGAATGATATCACAGACTTCAGGAGGCAAGTCAAATGGCATCAACTGCCGCCGCTCAATCTCCACGCATGGAGGTGGAGGCTGGACAGGTTCGGGTGGAGGACCGTCCCCTGCTGCTGCGACAGAAGATCCTCCCGAAGGGGCAGACGTATCGGAGGATCGGTCAACATACTGAGTAGCTCGGGATACCAGTACCTTCGTGCCCAGTCCGGAGCCACCAAGATGACTTGGGCCCGGTCGCGCCTGATCTTCTTCAGCACTCTGGGCAGAAGTGGTATAGGCGGAAAGGCGTACAACAGACCGCAACTCCACTCGTGACGAAAAGCGTCGCCGAGCGAGTGCCGCCTTGGAAATTCCAACGCGCAGAACTGCTGACATTGCGCGTTCTCTTCGGTGGCGAATAGATCTAACCAAGGCTCTCCCCACTGCTGAAAGAGACCTTGCGCCACTTCGGAGTTCAGACGCCATTCGTGATCCATCATGCACCGGCGGCTGAGTTCGTCTGCTCTGGCGTTCAGAGAGCCCGCCAGATGTTGAACCACTAGGGTGACGCCCTGGTGTTCCAGCCACGTCCAGAGGCGCAGAGCCTCCTGACAAAGGGTCCACGACCCCACCCCGCCCTGTTTGTTGCAATACCACATGGCGGTGGTGTTGTCCGTGAACACCTGCACGACACTGCCCCTGACAGAGGGAAGGAAGGCTTTCAGTGCAAGCCGGATCGCTCTCAACTCCAACAGGTTTATGTGGAGACGAGACTCCGCCGGAGACCAGAGGCCTCTGATCTCCGCCTCTCCCATATGGCCACCCCATCCCAGGAGGGACGCATCCGTCACTACGACATGCTCCGGTTGGGGAAGGGAGAGGCTTCTGCCCATGACCCAATCGCGGTCCGTGAGCCACCACTGCAACTGCTGTGCAGTGCCCTCCGAGATCAAGACATGGTCGGACAGGTTGCCGTGATGCTGGGCCCACTGAAACTTCAGGTCCCACTGCAGAGCCCGCATGCGCCGCCTGGCGTGATGCACTAGTAGGATGCAGGAGGCCATCAGCCCCAGAAGCCGCAACACTAGCCTGACCGAAACCCAGGATAGAGGCCGAAAGATGGGAATCAGGGCCTGAATATCCCGGACCCGCTGTTCCGGTGGATAGACCCGGAACTGCGCCGAATCGAGAACCGCTCCGATGAAAAGGAGCTTCTGAGAGGGACTCAGGTGTGACTTCGGCACGTTGATGGAAAACCCCAGCAAATGCAGGAGATCCGCCGTAGTCTGGAGGTGGGAGACGACTGCCTGGGGCGAGCCCGCCTTCAACAACCAGTCGTCGAGATAGGGGAAGACTGGAACCCCTGATCTGCGCAGATGAGCTGCGACCACCGCCATCACTTTCGTGAACACCCGAGGGGCACTGGTGAGACCGAAAGGGAGCACGGTAAACTGAAAGTGCTCTGGGCCCACCGTGAACCGCAGGTAACGCCGGTGGGCCGGCAGGACGGGGATGTGGAAATATGCGTCCTGCAAGTCCAACGCTACCATCCAGTCTCCGGGGTCTAGGGCAGCTAGAACCTGAGCCAAAGTCAACATCTTGAACCTTTCCTTCCAGAGGAAGGCATTGACGTTCCGGAGGTCCAAGATAGGGCGTAGGCCCCCTTTGCCCTTCTTGGGAACCAGAAAGTAGTGGGAATAACAACCACGACCTACTTCTGGGCTCGGAACGCGCTCGACGGCCCCCTTGGCAAAGAGGGCCGAAACTTCCTCGTGGAGAAGATTCAAATGATCCCCCGAGATAAGGTGGTGCTGCGGTGGCATGGCTGGAGGGGTCGTCTCGAAGGGGAGGGAGTAGCCCCTTCGGACGATTTGCAGCACCCACCTGTCCGATGTGATGGACCGCCAGTGGAGCAGGTGATGGCGAACTCTGCCGCCCACTGGCGTAGAATGGGCCTGCAAGCTCGGACTAGGAAGGTTTTGAGGCGGATGCTGCCGGGGTGGATGTGGACTGACCTCGTCGTCCTCCAGAACCGCCTCGGCGGAAACCACGTCCGCGACCGCGCGCAGGTTGATTCTGCAGCTGGTGGCTAGGCGTACGTGAGGAGGCACCCCTTCCTTGGCCACGAAAGGGGCGAAAAGCGGAAGTGTGCGACCGCGGGGCCGAGAGGCCCAAGGACTTGGCCGTAGCCCGGGAGTCCTTAAAGCGATTTAGCGCACTGTCCACTTTCTCGCCAAAAAGGCGAGTGCCATCAAAGGGCATGTCCATGAGAGAGCTCTGGACATCACCCGAAAATGACGTGGACCGCAGCCAGGCGTGACGTCTAAGCGCCACTGAGGTAGAAATCGCCCTACCCAGCGAGTCCGTGGTGTCAAGCCCACATCTTATAGCATGTCGCGCGGCATCCCTCCCATCGGCCAGAGCCTGGGTAAGTCGTGTCCGGACCTCCTCCGGACACAGGGGCAGCGCGTCCTCCACCGCATCCCACAGAGAGTGGGAATAACGGTCCAAGAGACAAGCGGTGTTCAAAGACCGCAGGCCCAAACTAAGGGAAGAGAACAGTTTCTTGCCAAACTGCTCTAGTCTCTTGGAATCCCGGTCCGGCGGGGCGGTCGGGAAAGAGGATTGGGAGGTGGAGGCCTGGATAACCAGGCTCTCAGGGGTAGGGTGTTGGGACAGAAAACTGGGGTCGCCCGGAGCAGGGCGGTGGCGCCTGGCGACGTTCCTGTCCACAGGAGGAACTGTGGAGGGCTTGGACCAGGTGCCCTGTAGAACGTCAGTGAGGGCCTCATTGAATGGCAGCAGAGGCTCAGTGGAGCTTGCTGCAGACTGAAGCACCTCAGTGAGGACGTTCGTCCTCACAGCCACGGCAGGCAGCTCGAGCCCCAGGGCTGCGGCCGCCTTGCGCAGCACCACGGAGAAAGCAGCACCCTCCTCCGAAGCCACAGTCGGAGGAGAGATGAATCCAGTGTCTGGCGAGGTATCCAGACCACTGGCCTCCACCAGTTCATCTGCCCAGTCCTGGGACAGTTGAGCCTGAGCGGCCATAGGATCCACGGATCCCTCCCAGTAGTCCCCATCATCCGACTCCTGCTGTAGAGGAGAAAGTAACGGAGCCGGGCGGTAGACAAAATGTGTCTCTAGCGGCGTCGATCTCGGCGTCCATCGACGCCGGACCGGCGCCGGGCCCGGAGCGGGACTCAACTGGGGCACGACGTTGAGCGGAGTCGACGTCGGCGGTGGAACCGGAGTCGACGCCGGCAGAGGAGGCGTGACAAGGTTGACCGGCGTCGACGGGGACTCGAGAACGGGTCCCTCGGGCGCTTGCGGCGTCGAGGCCGGAGCCGTCAACGGCGCCGGGGCCGGAGCCACCAGCAGGCAAGGCAGCCCAGTTGGGTCCGCGGGGCCCGAAGGCGCGCCAGCGGGCGCCGACGGCGGAGCCAGGTTCCTCATGGCCGAGAGGAAGGCACTGACTTCCGCCGGCGTCGCGTTAGTCCCAGGGACCGGAGGGTATGGGGACGGGCGCGACGCCTGCGGCTCCGCCGGAGCCGCGGGGGTGGAACCACCCTGACCCTCGACCGAGTCGCGCGACCAGCGAGGGGAGTCCGAAGAGCGATGTCGCCTCTTGGACTTCTTGGAATGCTTCGACTTACCCGAAGACTTGGATCCCGACGACCGATGGTGACGTCGGCTGCGGCTCCGCGACCGATCCTTGGACCTCCTCCTGGACCGGGATCGAGAGGCGCGCGGAGCCGAGTGGCGAATCTCGAGAAGCTTACGGGACCGCTCCCGTCTAGCCTTCGAGGTCAGGGCCTTGCAGTCCGAACACGACTCCGCGTCGTGATCGAGGCCCAAGCAGTAAAGACACCGGCGGTGATGGTCCGTAACCGACATCAATCGGTTACAGTCCGTACAGGCTTTAAACCCAGGCATCCTACCGGCACCGATGTCGAGACACGATCAAAAAGGATCAAAAAAGTTAGTCAAAAATTGACTAAAGGGGTAGCTCTCCCGGATCTGCGCTTACTGGCGCGGAAAAAAGAAGAACTGACGTCAGTGCGCGAGGGCGGCGTCTAAGTACTCCGACGACGTCATCCCGGCGCACGACGCCGACGACGGACGCGGAGCCGCAGACGACGCCTAGCGATGCGCAAGGGGTATTGCTAACGAAAAATCTTCCGGATCCAGTCTGACGCCTGGGGATATTCTAAGGTGAGGAATCTAACTAACGTGTTTCTTTCAGATCCAACCATTCCTTTGTAGGTTTGCTACTCTATCTGGAGTTTTCATGATCTTAACACCCTCCTGTCATATGTGGTCTACCAGAGGAATGGTGTTTACCGAAATTCCTGCTGGTTCTTTAAAGTCCTACAAAACGAGTACTTTTATCTGACTGAAAGAGACAGATTGAACAAGTTACTTACCTTCGGTTATGCCTTATCTGGAAGAGACAATAACTAGCTGCAAATTCTTTACCTTTGAAGTTTCCTCAGGTGTCAAACTGGATCCAGTAATTTTTCTTGAGCAGTATCGGCTGTTGAAGAAGGGTTTGCCCCAGGCTGTCGTCTCCCACCTACTGCTACGGCGCCGGTAGGTGGCGTCGATCGGCTCTGAGTGGCATGGTCAGCTCGTCCATACCAGAAGTGATGTGTGAGGTGCCTATACAGGCGCCACCCCAGGTCGCTGAAGTGGGTTTCTTTCGCGACTTTTCAAGCCAGGACCATGGAGCCACAAAGAACACTGACCACTGGTGTGGAAAACTAGGGCCCTGAAATGGGAACAGCCTTGACCCTAGAATCGGTTCCCTGGGTGCAGAGGGAGGTGGGTTGGTAAGGAATCTGTGGCTAGACAGAGTCTCTACCATATAAGTACTACCAAAGGTAAGTAACTTGTTCATCTGATAGAAATTTCTAGCCACAGATTCCTTACCATAGAATACATATCAGAGTAATACCTTACCCGAGGTGGATCTGTGAGTCAGATTTAGATTAAAAAGTCCTGCAGGACGGAACAAGCAAAGCGCCCATCCAGACGGACCCGATGGTCCAGGCAGTAGTTTTTGGTGAACTTGTGCAGTGAGGCCCACATTGCTGCCTGGCAGATGTGTAGGACTGGACCTCTGCATGCTAATGCAGTTGTCACAGCTTTTGCTCAGATGGAACGAGAACACAAACCCTCAGGGGGTTGCTTTTGACCAATGAGTAGCAGATCTTTATGCAGAGCACGAACCACTGGAAGATGGCCCGTTTAGGCACAGCCTTTCCCTTCTTTATTCCGACATATCCCACGAAAAGTTGGTAGTCCACCGTAACTCTTTTGTGTGGTCAAGGTAGAATGGCAATGCTCTTTTTAGGCCAAGACGGTAAAGTCCCTTCTCTTCCTTGGGGAGATGTGGTGGGGTGGAAAAAGTAGGCAAGTGATGGATTGGCCTACATGAAATGGCTTTCAGTAGAAAGTACATAGTACGCAGAACCAGCTTGTATGGATAGATGCTCAAATAAGAAGTCTTTGATGTTAAGGCCTGAAGATCACTGACCCTCCGGGCTGTTGTTATTGCCATGAGGAAGGCCGTTTTAATGGTAAGAAGCCTGAAGGGACAATTATGTAAAGGCTCAAAGGGAGAGCACAAGAGGAAAATGAGCACATGGTACAGTCTCACTGAGACACGATGAAGGGTGAAACGTATTGTAAACCTGTCAAGAATCTGTTAACAACAGGGCATCTGAAGAGAGGTGGTTGATTAGGCAGCCTCAGGAAGGATGAAATAGCAGAAAGATAGCCTTTAAGAGTGCCCAGAGCAGCGCCTTTTTGACGAGAGAGATAATAAAGAGGACCTCAGAGAGGGGGTTAAATCTGTTTCTCTGCACACCATGGCATAAACTTGACCCAACAGCAGGCATATACCGTTTTGGTGGGTGGGATGCCTGGCTGCCAGAATATCATGACAGACTTCGGGCAGAAGATCGAAAGCTGTTACCTGTTGCTGCTCAATCTCCACACAAGGGCGAAGCATTGACCAGTTTGGGTGGAGAACCCCTGCTGCTGTGACAAACGATCCTCCCAAAGAGGCAGTCTGATTGGAGGACCGTTAGACATGCTCAACAGCTCGGGATACGAAACCCTCTGAGGCCAGTCCAGGACCACAAGGATGACTTGGGCACGCCCATTCCTCATCTTCTTGAGAACTCTGTCCCAGAGTGGTATGGGCATAAAGGCGCACAGAAGGCATGAGCTCCACTCTAGACAAAAAGCGTGTCCAAGCGAGCGTCGCCTTGGAAACTCCAGCGCACAGAACTGCTGATATTGCGTGTCCTCTGCTATAGCAAACTGATTTCACCAAGGCTCTCGCCACTTCTGAAAGAGACCTTGTACCACCTCCGGATGGACATGGCATTTGTGTTCTGCTAGGCATCTTCGGCTACGTTTGTCTGCCTGGGCGTTTAAAGAGTCTGCCAGTTGTTGAACCACCAGAGATATGCCCTGCAGCCCCAGCTATGTCAAGAGGCACAGGGCCTTTTGACTGAGAAAGTCTTTCAATGCCAGCTGGATTGCTTCAAGCTCCAGAAGGTTGATGTGGAGTCTGGATTCTGCCAGCTCTCCCAGATGGCTGCCCCATCCCAGGAGTGACGTATCATGGCGTGCCACAGGGATCCATATTGAGTCCCCTACTCTTCAATCTTTACCTCAGACCCCTAGCTGATTTAGCCGAAGAATCTGGACTCACCCTTATGACCTACGCTGACGACTCCCAAATCATCTTCTCCCTATCTGAAGCCGATCCGACATCCCCTTCTCCCCTTAAATTAGGGCTTCAAAACATCCTTAACTGGATGACAAGAAACCAACTAAAACTTAACGGAGATAAGACAGAGATTCTACTCTTATGGAAACATCAAGATCTTTGGACTCCTTCACACTGGCCCGACCAGATGGCCACTTTCCCTACCCCAATGACACAAGTTCGCAATCTGGGAGTCATCTTGGATAGCTCCCTGTCCATGAGCCAACAGGCAAATAAAGTCGTGGGTCTATGCCTCACCATCATCAAATGGTTGAGGAAAGTAATTTGGATGTTGCCCGTTTCCACCCAAAAGACCGTTGTTAATGCCCTCATAACATCACGGCTGGACTACGGCAACATCCTGTACCTCGGTTCTAACAAAACGGTAGTCAATCGACTACAACCTGCCCAGAACGCTGCTGTTCGTCTACTGTGCAGAATCCCTAGAAACACCGGGGTCTCAAGCTCTCGTCGGGAACTCCATTGGCTCAGGGTGGAAAGCAGAATCCGCTTTAAAGCCCTGAATTATATGTTTAAAATCAGAGCAGGTACAGCTCCAAAGTACCTTCAAGACCTGGCCCGTCCTTACATTCCCAAACGTAATCTTCGTTCGCTTGCAGCGTCTAACTTCTGTGTACCAAGATTTAAACTGGCAAGAGTGGGTGGCAGATCTTTCACCCACCTTGGACCATCCATCTGGAATACACTCCCCCTTTTCAACCGAAAGGAAGAAAACCACGTCAGGTTCCGAAACTTTGTTAAGACCTGGCTATTCGAACAATAACATGAATAGTTTGCAAATTTTCTCCTGACAGGTCCTGCTGTACCTATGCGCCGGGAAACCCTTTTTGGGTAGCTGTTGCGCTTTACAAATCTAAAAAATAAATAAATAAATAATCTGTCACTACTGTTAGATCTGATTGGGGAAGGGAGAGGGGTCTGCCTCTGAGCCAATTGTGGTTTCTTAGCCAACACTGCAGGTCCACTGCAGTTCCCTCCGAGATCTGGACCATGTCAGAGAGATTCCCCTGATGCTAAGCCCACTGGAACTTCAGGTCCCACTGCAGAGCCCGCTTCTGCTAGCGGGCATATGTCAGAAGCGGGATGCAGAAGGCCATGAGGCTCAGCAACCTCACAGTCAGTCTCATCGAAATCCAGCATAGAGGCTGGAACATGGGTATAATAGCCTTAATATCCATGACTCGCCATTCAGAAAGATAGGCCAACACTACACTGTGTTCCAAACCGCTCCGTTGAAAGGGAATTTCTGAGAGGTCAGGTGTGACTTCCGCACGTTGATAAGTGACCCCCAGTGAATGCAGGAGGTCCACCGTAGTCTGGAGGTGGGAGATGACAGCCCAGGGCGAACCTGCCTTCAATATCCAGTAGTCGAGATAGGGGAAGACTGGCACCCCTGATCTCCGCAGATGAGCTGCAACCACCGCTATCTCCTTGGTAAACACCCGAGGGGCGCTGGTAAGGCTAAAGGTGAGCATAGTGAACTCAGAGTCATGACCCACCATTAACCACAGGCAAAGCCTGTGGGAAGGCAGGAGGGGAATGTGGAAATATGCTGCCTGCAATTCCAATGCTACCATCCAGTCTCCCGGGTTCCGGGGCAGACAAGACTTTAGCGAGCGCGAGCATTTTGAACTTCTCCTTCCTGAGGAAGCAATTGAGAAGCCACAGGTCTAGGATAGGATGACAGCCTCCGTCCTTCTTACGCACCAGAAAAGGGGCGGCTCCTCTGCAGTGGCTGAGGAGCATCGCCCCACTGGCCCAGAGTCAGCAGCTAAAAAATAAAACAATATTTAATTATTGTTTTTGCTTTAAGTAGTTGGTTCAGCCAGCGTGTGCTGGGAGGGGCGGGCCGGGGCATGGTAGGGGTGAGGAGGAGTGCTATCAACACTCTCTAAGTGCCCATGTGTGTTTGGCCAGCTGTCTCAGGCCACTCAAACACACATGCGCACTTAGATTTCTTTAATCTGGCTCTATTGAACAGCCGGGCTGGAGAAACCTTACAGACTCCCATGACCTGAGCGGAGTTTCTTTTCAGCATGCTCAGGCCAATCCCCCTGCTGCACTCAGCTCAGCATGAGAGCAGCACGGAGACTGAACAGGGAGTCTGATGTGGTTACAGTGTCTGCTGGGACAAGAAAGAACCAACACAGAGGCGCCACGCGGCCAGCAGCAGGTAAGTTTAACTTTTAAAATGTTTTCATTATTTTTAAACTCCCCCACCGTGCTCCCCCTGCCGTGCTCCCTCCCCTCGCCCTACCACTTTTTCTATGTGGCGGCCACCATTGCACCAGAAATTAAGAGTGAATAGCACCAGAAATTAGAGTGATTAGCCAAGAGAGCCGACACTCTCTGTCTGAGTAAGGAAAGATGGTCCTCAGTCATCCTGCTGTAAGCAGGTGGCATAGGTGGAGGAGTAGTCACAAAGGGGAGGGAGTAGCCTCTCTGGACAATCTGCAAAACCCATTGGTTGAATGTGATAGACCGCCAGTGGGGCAGCTGATGTATCCTACCTTCCACTGGGTGCCCATGTTGGAAAGGGGGCAAACTAGCACCAGAAATTAGAGTGATTAGCCAAGAGAGACAACACTCTCTGTCTGAGTAAGGAAAGATGGTCCTCAGTCATCCTGCTGTAAGCAGGTGGCATAGGTGGAGGAGTAGTCACGAAGGGGAGGGAGTAGCCTCTCTGGACAATCTGCAAAACCCATTGGTTGAATGTGATACACTGCCAGTGGGGCAGCTGATGTATCCTACCTTCCACTGGGTGCCCATGTTGGAAAGGGGGCAAACTATAAGGGTTTGGAGGCTGCCGAGTACTGCATCCTCGGCCATGCAGAGGCTGGGAAGCATGCACGCCGCAATGGCTAGGAGGGTAGAGACGTGGCTGGAAACCCCTTCCTTGGCTATGAAAGGAGCAAAAGGCTTATTGAGGTTGGCAAGTGGTCATGGAAAGGCATAAGGACCTGGCCATAGCACTGCTGTCCTTAAAGCGCTTCAACACTGAATCAGCCATGTCTCTGAGGAGATAAGAGCCATCAAAGAGCATGTTCATAAGTGATACTTGGCCATCCCCAGGAAAGCCAGTTGTCCTCAGCCAAGCATGGTGCCTAAAGGCCACTGTCGACAAAACCACCCTGCCAGCGGGCCAGTGGGGTCCTGTCCACATCGAAATGTGAACTTTACTGAATCCCTCCTGTTGGCAACAGCCTGGGAGAGTACGGCCCGGGCCTCTCCGGAGCCATGGGCAGCACCTGAGCAATTGAGTCCCACAGAGCATGGGAGTAACAGACCAAAAGGCACGCAGTGTTCATGGACCGCAATGGCAGGTTGGTGGAAATAAACATCTTCTTCCCCAAGGTGTCCAGCCTCTTGGATTGCCTAACCGGAGGAGTGGTAGAGAATGCGCCAGGATTTACATGTGAAGTAGAGGCTTGGACCACCATGTTCTCTGGAGTAAGGAACTGGTTGAGGAAATTGAGGTCTACTGGAGCGGGGTGAAGGCTGCGAGCAATTGTCCCAGTCACAGGAACCCCTGTACTGGACTAGGACCAAGTCTCAAGCAGGGCGCGTCTATAAGTGTTTCATTAAAGGGGAGAAGCGATTCAGAGGGGGTCATTCCTGGTTGAAGCACCTCTGTCATGACATTAGTCTTGACTGCCCTCTAAAGTTAGGCTAAGGTTCAGAACCTTACCACCATTGCAAAAGACGCTGCCTCCTCCGTAGCCATGGTAGGGTTAGAAAGCATGCCAGAGTCTAGAGAAGTGTCCAACCCACTGGGCGGCCAAATCCTCACACCAGCCCATGTTAGAGTCAAGGAGCTGGAATTCTTCAGGGTCCGGTGACGCCTCCCATTCCTCTCCAAGTCCTAACCCATAAGAATAAGGCTCAGGTAAAATTTTACTATGATTCACCAGCATCCAAGTAGTGGTAAAATAGGTTAAAAAAAGGACATGTAATCATTAGAAGAATCCAGAAAGAAATGTAACATATTTTGTAGGGTCATTGTCTGAACTGGGAAATAGGTCCACAAACTTAATGTTTTGAAGCCGACATGGGTTAAAAGTATTATTTCTGACTTATTAAATCTCCAGAAATTCTGTAAAAGGAAGGTGTGCAGAAATGTCCCTCATTACTCTCCTAGCAGAGCTTTCACTAAGGGCATTTCCTTCAGCAAAAAACAGGAAACAAACAGTACTGTGACAAATGTTCTCTGTAAATATTTGAAGAAACCAACAGGTTTGAAAAAACAGACTGAAAGAAGCACAAGTTACTTACTTGTGTAACAATATATCTGTAAGAGACATTAGTTAGTGATAGATTCCTTACCTTAGAATATCCCCAGGCGTCAGAAAAGCAGGAAAGCAGTACCCCTACGCGTTGGTAGGTGTCGTCGTGCGGCTCCGCGTACCTCACTGGCGTCTTATTCGCCAAGCTACTTAGACACGCCCGCGCGCGCTGTCGTCAGTTCTGTACACGACTTACCTCGCCAGGAACGCAGAGCCCTGCCAGAGATCGACTACTCGTGCAATAGAACTATGGCCCTGAAAGGGATGACCTGAACCCTAGAGAACAGTTTGCAGAACGGGGAGGATGGGCGGGCGGTAAGGAATCTATCACTAACTAATGTCTCTTACAGATATAGCGTTACACAAGTAAATAACTTGTGCATCTGAGAGAGACACGTTAGTGATAGATTCCTTACCTTAGAATACATACCCAAGCAATACCAACCCCGGTGGAGGGTCTGCGAAGTGAAATCACACCAGACAGTCACGGAGAACCGACAGCCAAAGAAGCAGTCTCTCCGGACTTGACTGTCAAGGCAGTAGTGCATAGTGAAAGTATGCGGCGAGGCCCACGTGGCTGCCTGACCGATATCTTGAAGGGGGACACCGCGTTCCAATGCTGTAGTAGCTGCTGTGGCCCTGGTAGAATGGGCGCGCAGCCCTACCGGAGGTTCCTTTTTAGCCAGAGAGTAACAGGCTTTAATGCACAAGACAACCCATCGGGAGATAGTCCGCTTGTGCACAGCTCAGCCTTTCTTGGCGCACACATAGCCAACAAAGAGCTGGTCATCCACCCGGAACTGTTGTGTGCGGTTGAGATAGAACAAAAGCGCACGTTTTGGGTCCAGACGGTGGAGACTCTCTTCCTCTCTTGAAGGGTGCGGAGGCGGAAAGAAAGTGGGCAGAGTGACAGTTTGCCCGAGATGAAAGGCAGTGACTACTTTTGGCAGAAAGGAGGGACGTGGTCGAAGCACAACCTTGTCCGGATGAATCGCCAGGAAAGGAGGTTTACATGAAAGAGCCTGGAGCTCACTCACGCCTAGCGGAGGTGATGGCCACCAGGAAGACCGTTTTCAAAGTTAATAACCGCAAAGGACAGTTATGAAGAGGCTCAAAGGGGGCGCACATTAAGTATGTGAGAACCAGGTTCAAGTCCCACTGAGGCTTCACAAAAGGAATAGGAGGGAAAAGGTGAGTAATGCCTTTGAGAAATCTATTGACAACAGGGGACTTGAAAAGAGAGGGCTGATCAGGCAGCCTGAGAAAGGCTGAAAGAGCAGAAAGGTAACCCTTGATAGAGCCCAGAGCAGAGCCCTGCTGGGCCAAAGAGAGAAGGAACAATAGGACCTCAGAAAGAGGGGCAGAAAGGGGATCTACAGCTTTCGCTGTGCACCATGCCACAAACTTGTTCCACCGACAGGTGTACACAGATTTAGTTGAGGGAAGCCTGGCTGCCAGAATCGCATTACAGACCTCAGGAGGCAAGTCAAATTGAATCAACTATCGCCGCTCAATCTCCAGGCAAGGTGGTGGAGGCTAGACAGGTTCGGGTGGAGGACCGTACCCTGTTGCTGCGACAGAAGATCCTCCCGAAGAGGCAGTCAGATCGGAGGATCCACGCTCATACTGAGTAGCTCAGGATACCAAACTCTCCGAGCCCAGTCCGGTGCCACAAGAATGACTTGGGCCCGGTCGCATCTGATCTTCTTCAGCACTCTGGGTAGAAGTGGTAAAGGCGGAAAGGCGTACAACAGACCGCAACTCCACTCGCGAGGAAAAGCGTCTCCGAGCGAGTGCCGTCGTGGAAACTCCAACGCGCAGAACTGCGGACATTGCGCGTTCTCTTCGGTGGCGAATAGATCTAACCAAGGTTGTCCCCACTGGTGAACGAGGCCTTGTGCCACTTCCAAGTGAAGACGCCATTCGTGATCCATCAGGCACCGGTGGCTGAGTTCGTCCGACCTGGCGTTCAAAGAACCTGCCAGGTGTTGAACCGTCTAGGAAATGCCTTGACGTTCCAGCCATGTCCAGAGGCGCAGAGCCTCCTGACATAGGGTCCACGACCCCACTCCGACTTGTTTGTTGCAGTACCACATGGCGGTGGTGTTTTCTGTGAACACCTGCACTACCCTCCCGTTGACAGAGGGAAGGAATGCTTTCAGTGCAAGTAGGATCGCCGTGAGCTCCAAAAGATTGATATGGAGCTTGGACTCCGCCGGACACCAGAGGCCTCTGATCTCCGCTACTCCCATGTGGCCGCCCCATCCCAGGAGGGATGCATCCGTCACCACTGTGTGCTCCGGTTTGGGAAGGGAGAGGGATCTGCCGCTGACCCAACGCTGGTCTGTGAGCCACCACTGCAAGTCTTGTGCAGTGCCCTCCGAGATCAGGACGTAGTCGGACAAGTTTCCCTGATGCTGTGCCCTCTGGAACTTCAGATCCCACTGCAGAGTCCGCCTATGCCATCTGGCATGGTTGATCAGCGGGATGGAGGAGGCCATGAGGCCCAGTAGCCTCAGGGTCTTCTTGACCGAAACCCAGGACCAAGGCTGAAAGATCGGAATCATAGCCCGAATGTCCCGGACTCGCTGTTCGGGAGGATAAACCCGAAATTGCGTCGTGTCCAGAACCGCTCTGAGGAAGAGGAGCTTCTGAGAGGTAATCAGATGCGACTTCGGCACGTTGATGGAGAACCCCAGTGAATGCAGGAGGTCAGCGGGAGTCTGGAGGTGGGAGACGACTGCCTGGGGCGAGCCCACCTTCAACAGCCAGTCATCCAGATAGGGGAAGACTGAGACCCCTGATCTGCACAGATGAGCTGCGACCACCGCCATCACTTTCGTGAACACCCGAGGGGCGCTGGTAAGGCCGAAAGGGAGCACGGTGAACTGAAAGTGCTCATGGCCTACCGTGAACTGCAGGTAACACCGGTGGGCCGGCAGGATGGGGATATGAAAATAGGCATCCTGCAAGTCCAACGCTCCCATCCAGTCTTGCGGGTCTAGGGCAGACAAGACCTGAGCAAGCGTGAGCATCTTGAACTTCTCCTTCCGGAGGAAGCGATTGACGTTCTGGAGGTCTAAGATAGGACGCAGGCACTTGTCCTTCTTTGGAACCAGGAAGTAGTGGGAGTAACAACCACAACCTACTTCTGGTGTCGGAACGTGCTCGATGGCCCCCTTGGCCGGGAGTGCCGCAACTTCCTGCTGGAGAAGCGCCAAGTGATCCCCCGATATGCGGTGGTACTGAGGCGGCATGGCTGGAAGGGAAGTCTCGAAAGGGAGGGAGTAGCCCCTTCGGACTATCTACAGAACCCACCTGTCCGAAGTGATGGTGTGCCAGTGGGGGAGGGGGAGGTGAATTCTGCCGCCCACTGGCGTTTGGTGGGCCTGAAACACCAGACTAGGAAGGTTTTGAAGCAGTGGTAGCAGAGGCGGTGGTAGGCTGACTCGTCCGCTGGCCCCGTGCCCCACTTTGACGGGCCCCCTGACTGTTACTGCAATGAGACTGTGGCTGCGCAGGCCGGCTGCTCTGAAAGGAACGCGTTTGGGCGCCTCATCCCTGACCTCGAAAGGAGCGAAAGGCAGACCCCAAGAGAGCGCGTGTGGAGGCAAGACCCAAGGACTGGTCTTTAGCCCGGGAGTCTTTAAAGCGTTCAAAAGTGCTATCTGCTTTGTCACCAAAGAGGCACGTGCCATCAAAGGGCATGTCTAATAAAGTGTTCTGGACATCCCCGGAAAAGCCAGTTGTCCTGGGCTAGGCGTAACGGCGTAGCGCCACTGTTGTGGAAATTGCCCTGCCGAGGGAGTCGGCTGTGTCAAAGCCACAACGGATAGTGAATTTTGCAGCATCTCTTCCCTCAGTAATGGCTGGGAGAGCACCGCTTGAGCTTCATGAGGCACTGAGGCCGCACCTGTGCTACAGTGTCCCACACAGAGTGGGAATAGCGGCCCAACAGGCATGCAGTATTCACCGCTCGCAACCTGGTATTGGCAGAGGTGAAAATCTTTTTCCCAAACTGCTCAAGTTTTTTAAATTCTTTGTCCGTAGGTGTGGAAGGGAATGCGCTCGGAGAGGCAGAGGCCTGGACAACCAGACTCTCAGTCATTGGGTGTTGCGTGATAAAACTGGGGTCGCCCGGGGCCAGGCAATGGCGTCGTGCCACACTCCTATCCACAGGAACCCCTGTGTTAGGGTTGGTCCAGGTGCTTAACAGAATGTCCGTAAGCACGTCATTAAAGGGCAGTAGCGGCTCCACCGAGGAGGTCGCCGGCTGCAGCACCTCAGTCAGGAGATTGGTCCCGATAGGCACGGAAGGGAGCTCGAGGTTAAAAGCCTCAGCCGCCCTAGGCAACACCACAGAAAAAGTCCCAACCTCCTCCGTAGCTACAGAAGAAGGCAACAGTGCACCAGGGTGCGGAGAGAAATCCAGATCGCCTGGACCTTCCATGTCACCCTCCCACTCCGGATCATCCTCGCATTTAGCTGCGAGAGGGTCCTCCGACCCCTCCCAGTACTCCCCTTCGTCCACCGGTTGTTTAAGAGGCCGGTAAGGACGAGTGGCCCGGGGAAAGTGAACTAACTCCCCAACTGGAATAGGAATAGGAGGATAATAGACCAATCCAGGCTCAACGTAGTCCGGCCCTATAGGCAACAGCGCCGGCCCCGACGCAGGGTACCTTGCTCACGTAGCTGGGCCAAAGGCTCCACTGGAGCCGCGGGGGAGTGACCACCTGCTCCCTCTACCGCGTCCCACGACCGGTGAGGGGAAGACAAAGAGCGGCGTCGCTTCTTCGACTTCTTATGGCTCCTTGACTTACCTGTCCCCAATTCCGACAAACGGTGGTGTCGGCCCGCAACCTGTCCCTTGAACTCCCACGGGAGCGGGACCTCGAGCGTCTCGGGAACCGATTGCCGGGCCTCCACCAACTTTCGGGAACGCTCCCGCAAAGCGTTCGGCGCCATGGCCCGACAATCGGGGCATGTTTCGGGTCATGGGCATGTCCCAAGCAGAAGAGACACATGTCATGCAGGTCCGCCACCGACACGTTCCGACGGCAGTCCCTACAGGACTTAAACCCGGGCAACTCTACTGCACCAGAAGTCGAGTACTCGACAAGCAACAGAAACAAGTCTCAGAAATAAAGTTAAAATATTAACTAGGAGTACCGCTCTCTCTCGGATCTGCGCTTGCTGGCGCGGAAAAAGAAATAACTGACGTCAGCGCGCATGGGCACATCTAAGTAGCTCCGATGACGTCATCTCGGTGAATGCGACGCCAGCGACGTACGTGGAGCCGCATGACGACGCCTACCGACGCACAGGGGTACTGCTGACAAAAACTTTTCCGATCCAGTCTGACACCTGGGGATATTCTAAGGTAAGGAATCTATCACTAAGTGTCTCTTTCAGATTCTATGAACTATCTCCCATCCGAGGAGAAGATTAAGAACACAAAGCCACAAAACAGACTGTTGTTCTACAGTCCTATCCCAAATAAATGATTGTCATGGATTATGATAGCATTGCAATAATTTTGTTTTGGAGTACTTTAACTTCTTTCTCCTGAAGAGGAGGAAGGAATCAGTAAGTTTCCAAAAATTGTTTTGAGTTCCAAATAGTTCTCTTAAAGCATCTTGTCTGGGTTTACTGCCTATTTATTCATTCGGGTACTAAGGCAAGTTTTACACAACACAAGACGGAGAGAAGATCTGTAAAAGAGACACTTACTTAACTGCATACCTGCGTAGGTGGGATCACGTCTGTATTACATTAATGTGAAATGTTATATCTTTTCTTGAGTGCTGTTATCTTACTACATTTATCGTCATATTTCACTGAAAAGAACATTTGTACACCTATTCTACCTGTACTGTAACTGGATAACATGAATAAAGTTTGTTTAAAAAAAAAAAGCATCTTGTCTGGGGATTCCCGGAGCCTCAACATCTGCTACTCTTCCCAGCGAGCACTCCAGTTGCACAACAAGAAATTCACTGTCTGAGATATAACATCCAGGAAATGACTTCCTTTGAAAGTCTGGAAACCTCAATCCACCATTGGAGAAAATCTAGCACTGAATTACAATGGTTCATCCAGAAAGCCCCTAACAACCGATTACATGATATTGGTCTTACAAGGCCTGGCACAGCAGTCCACCTCCCAGGAAAAGCCTATATGGCTCAAAAAATGATCTACTCGGTGCACCTGAAAATGTACAGAAGTGCAATACTCTAGAGCCCTGCCAGACCTTCCCTTTGTGTACCAATTGAATGTACTATTGCCTATAACAGTTGACAATGCATGAATGCTATTCTTTTTCATCACCTGAATCTATATGCTGATGGTCTAAAAAACAGGTTCCCAAATAAAAGAATTAGGACAATTTCTCATGACTGGCCAGTCATCTCACAAACAAGGCCAGTCAGTGCCTCAACCTCATTTTCTTTAAGGGAACAAAACTTTTCAATGCCTGCTCCTGTCTGGGAAATAATGTACCCACATCCAATCATCAATTCCAGATAAATTCCACAACAAGGTTATGCCAGAGCGTATCTCCACATCCCAAATTTGTGAGGCTCTCTTTATTGGTTCAATGAAACATGGGGACATACTCCAATAACTCAGACAATTCCTTTAGCCTAATGCCGGGACATATTTTCTGGGGTCAAGGACAACAAGTTTTCATGTTTATTTTGTCATTGTGACAAGTAATCCCAACCCCCTACAGCACAAACCCTTTGGCTGCCAGTTTACAGTCCCACGTTATGGATAAGGGCATTGTCTGTAGGCAAGATAATTTTTGCTTTCATATGTTAATGCTGTTTGAACTTGTATTTAGAATTCATTAATGCAAAAGCCTTTATTATTAGGGTGAGTATTCTAAGGAAATGCTGAAAGTTCGGACTTCACTACGGACAGCGTTTCCAGTATAAACATGTGTACTCATGTTTTCAAAGTTCAGCAGTATGAGGCTATGTATAAAGCCCCCAGAATGCCCCCTGATTAGATACAAATATTTGCAGAAGCTTGAAAGCAAGATGGATGATTCTTTGCTTTTAAAATAATATGTTCACAAAAAAATGCAACTAGGAAAAAAAAAAAAATCTTTACTGTAAACCTTTAGGTACCATTTCTTTGCAGCATCATTTATAAAAATGTGTTGATGCATGCTAGTATTTCCCAAAAATAATCCTAATGGAAAATCGATGTAACCAGTTTAAGCAAAATTATGGGAAACATAAAAATTAACAAGCATTGGCAAAGTAAGTTGTTCTGAAATAGGGGGTCAGGCTTTTGATGTTGTCAATGAGTGTCTTGTTTTGGCATGGTTTTTGCAAACCCTTATTGGCGTGGGAGTTGCCAGTCCCTCATCTTTATAAAAAGCAGTGGCAAAAAGAAAGTTGGTCTCAAAAAGCACACATTGCCACATTAGTTCCTGGCACTTAACAAAACTTTGTGTGCCAATATGCTCATTGTTAAACAGCAGAATGTTGTCATTCACAGTGAAGCCAGCCTATCAATAGACAGAGAGAGAGAGAGAATTTTAGCAAAAGCACAAAATATCTTGGTTAATGCCAGACCTAATTAAGGGCCCAATTATTAACCTCTTCACTGCGGCGCAAATTCCGCCGCAGTGCTGGACATTCCAATCACGGGCGTGGTCATGACGTCTCCCGGCCGTCGTCCGCACACGCCCATTGTGACTCATGACGGCCGGGAGACGTCATGAGCATGGAAGAGGTTAAAGAAATCTCAAAGGTGCACCCATGGTATATGTCCTTGAATTAGAGCAGATTTACTGCGTTCATGAATTCACAAGAATTTAAAGAAGTGGGTAAAGAAATCTTAGACGTAGAAAATATTTGTGAACTGCATTTTAGCACGAGCAAACATGCATGTGTAGATTTGCTCATTCGAAAAACTGTTGAGCGTTTGCAAGTTCACTTTTCCTCTATCCCCATTTTTCGTAACCTTGTAAGAAGTTTTGTCTACCATTGTCAGGAGTAACTGTCCAATCTTTCTCAGTACTGGAAAAGATTAGAGAAGAGCTGGTGAAAACCCTTAAAACATGCAAGTTAGTAGGTTTGCACAGACTCAAAAGGGCATTCCAATCCTGGAACTATTGCTTACCACTACCTTCAGCCCCAGTATGTAGATCTGCGGAAAGGTGGAAAAACTAGGAAAATGCTAGTATTCAAACCCTACTATGGTATGAACCCTGGCATAATCAGAGAGGCTATATCAGAGCTCTTATATATTGAGATTGCTGCCATAATCGGTCATTACACTACATGGCATAAAAGGGACAAGTGGATTTTGTTACAGGGCAAGAAGATTTATGAAGCAACCTGCCCCATGGACAAATAGATATTTTATTAAATTACACACCCCTGAACTATGCTGCTGAAAAGCCTAATGGTGACTAGAATTCCTAGGCAACTTTAGACCATCCTTATGGCTTCCTTGTACAGCAAAGAGTCTGGAAACAGTTACTGTAAATACTGAATTATTCCTGCACTCCGATCAAAACACCGTCCTTAATGATTTCCATACAGGTTTCGGGCTTAGAGTAGGACAAAGGACTAGAATCCCTAGGCAACTATAGACCAGTCTTTAGGGCACCCTTGTACAGCAGAAAGTCTGGAAACGGTTACTGTAAATACTGAATTATTTCTGCACTTAGATCAAAACACCGTCCTTAATGATTTCCAAATTCACCAGGTCAATCTAGCATCCTACTTCTTAGACTGACTAAAATCTGCTACAGAGTTCCACAGGGCTGGACACTGTTACCAACCATTTTCAATATCTACATGATCCCTCTGGTGAGAATCCTCTGCATGTATTACCTGGAATAGCGCATTTATGCCGATCATTAGCTTATATCAGGGTCCAATGAACCAGGATAACGTAGGCTGACAACAGACTACTGAAATGCTAATCAATCACAGGCAGAATCACTAGAATAGATTTATTCCTATTTTCCCACAGCGAGAAACCATGCTATTCAGATTTGGAGACCACACCACAGTACTGTTAATCACTGCCACCCCAAATCTCCAAGCACTTAAGCAAACAACTCACCACCTCCTGGTTCTCCTCTGTTTTTATAACTGAACCGGAAATGACAAGGAACTCCCTGCCAAGGGTACTAAGGGTTAGGTGCATAATACAATGCCAGTAATTTTCCTGTATGCACTGTACTGCAGGATTAGATACTATGGCAGGTGCTGGGAAGGGAATAAAGAAAAAACACAAAAAGAGGCAAGGTGTACATGATGAATCCCTTCTCCTCCCTGCCCCCTAATTAAAAAGATAAACACAAACATGCCACAATAGAGAGATTGACCACAGGAACCACAGATAAAACATTGGGTTTGAGGACTGCCCCCTAACCATAGTGTTATGCTGTTATGGGTGTTAACCTTCCAACAGAAAAGAGATGGTGAACTGAGGCTCATAAAGAAAGCAGAGTAACAAGAGACAAGGGAACCCTGTGTGTCAAGAGGGACCAAGGGTGTATCATATTACTAGATACAATGGTCCCTACAACAAAAATATATAAGGCATATACACAGAGCCACAATCAGTGCTGTGTTGATTTATCCAAATGGAAAAGTTTGTGTCTTTCGATCCCTGCCAAGAGGTAGGGGTATCATCATCAGGACAAAAGGTATCATAGATGCCTGAGAGAGCCTGTATGAAACCAATCCAGGCCGATAGTTGAATCTCCTATGTCGGGAGAGGAATGATGGGCTTGTAGAGATGCAGGCTGGAGCAGGAACCAATGTCCTGCAAGGGTAGCCCCGACTTCCGCAATTGATGTACCAGAAGAGGGCATCTGCTGTTTAGTTCACCGGGATGTGTTTCCGCGGGAAGCCAGGAGCTCGAGGGATGCGGGCGGCGTGAGTCCGGAGAAGCTCGGTACTTATGTACTGTTTTCCTTATGTATGTTGAATAAACACAAACTTTTCCATTTGGATAAATAAACACAGCACTGATTGTGGCTCTGTGTTTAGGCCTTATATATTTTTGTTGTAGAGACCCTTGTCTCTAGTAATATCATAATGAAAGCAAACAAAAAAAGGTACACAAGTGGGAGGCTGCAGGGGAGGCAGTTATACAGGGAATTCACCGCCAGAAAAACCCTAACCCAAGCAGACGTCTGTGATTGCCCCGTGCTGAAATGTCCTACAACTGCTGCCAAGAGAATGGTAAAGCTTCACAGAGTCCATAATCGTGCAACTTGTCACATGCCAGGCATGGTTAACCTCTCCTACTCTTTGAAGGGGCACTTGGGAGAGTCAAGGAAAGGGTCAAATTACAAAGAACCAGATGGCAAATACTACATCACTGTGATTCCCGGTGGTGCAATATAGGTTTCAGGATGGGTGTCAATGGTTAGTTTTAAACAGTGCTGAAAACTCGGATCGTCCATAAGTTAACCCAATCTGTGTATTGCATAAAGAAATTATGAATACTCTTGCAACAGTTTTTCCCAACAAATAGCATGTGGTCTGCTTTATGATATGCAATCTGTGTGTCTATTGGAAAAGCCAGAATGTCAAATGACAGAGGAGCTAGCGGTGGAAATGCTATAGTTAAATTACAGACAATCTCATGCACAGGACTGTGTGCCCAGATACCAAAATACCTCAAAAAATGAGTAGTCTTGAGTGTGGGAATCCACCAAGGGTCCTACCCTGGTTACTCTGCTGCTTCCTGTTGGCTATAAAGCAAGCCCTGAGGACTTCAGAAAAACAATAATTACTCAACCTGTTTCTACAGGCTTTTAGAATTCATCATAGCTAATGGGATCACAATGCTCTGTTTATTAATCGTCTCTCGGGCAACAACTTGGCACAGCCCACAGATCTCTGTTAACCTTTAACACGGGTTTGATGTGTCGAGTAGAATAACTAAAGAAATTGGAAATAAAATAAATATGAACATCCTTTTTCTATGTTTCCAAAAAGGATGGTCCCAGAAGGTATAGCAGTGTCCACAACCTGTGACTGGCAATGAGAACTGTGCGTATACTTGAGGCTATGAAACTTTTATTGTCTAAATAGACTACATTCCTTGTCTTCAAGTCTGAAACGATTACTTTTCGACAAGTCAGTGGTTTAAAGAGGACATTTCTAGGTGCACTGGCACACCTGCACTGTCTGCCCCCAGGAGGTACCAATGCTGATTGTTTTCGGTGTAGGGATCTGAAATGGGACCTCAGCTTAGCCTCCTAATGAAAATACTAAGACATAGGAGTATTTTACTTGATTTGGTCAAAGCCTGAATGAAACCAGAAGGCTAAGATCCAGGCTGGGCTGACAACGAAGTATTGTCAATATCTTATCTGGAAAGAGTAGATCGTCTGGTGATGTAGGTTTCTGTGTCTTGTAACTCAAAGGTTTCCGTCACAGAGACATCTGCAAATATGCCAAAAGGGTTAACATCCTTAATAGATAGTGGAGGGCTGCGGGGCATGGAGGGAGACCCTTACACCCGTAGGTACAGGTTTTGCTACCTCAGTTACCTTCCCCAGTTCCGAATCTCTCTTACCTAAGTGTAGAACAACATGGTTTAGATTAGAACAAGTCTAGACTCACCCAAAATGTTGTTTTTTCAGATACCTGAGCAAACTGTAAGCACAGAAGACGCAGGGAACTCACTAAATGGAATTCCGGAGCAAGAAAAGGGGTACGCGGTCGAGTCACCGAAAAACTGTCCTACGCAACCACTGCAATGCATGAATGCTACGGTGTACGACATGGGGCAAAGGCACGCTATATGATTTTAAATTGTGAAAGAACTATAAAAATGGCCCCTTCAATGTGGAGAAAGAGAACAAGAACGCGTCATTCAAAAAATGTAAGAAATGCCACGGAGAAACCGATCCTTGTGACCGGCTGATAAAGGGGCTCCTGAGTGTGTGCAGGAACTGGGTGATGAAAGGGTGGTGACGAATGTAAGGGAAGCAGGGCCGGCTTTAGGGCAGTGCGACTGGTGCGGCAGCACTGGGCGCTGACCTGGAAGGGGCACTGAGTTTAGCAATAACTTATGATTTAAAAATGCCTGCTGCAGAGTTCCTTGTGGGTCCAGCTTTCATGAAGAAGAAAAAAAAAATCAAGGTAACTCTTTTGATTAATGTTCCTACTGGAAAGAAGGATCAGAGTTTTGTATCGTTGCAGTTTAGACTCACCATAAAGTAGCGCAGAGGGTCAACAGATATGGATTTTATGTGGCAAGCCGAGTAGAGTAGTAAAGCCAGCCAATACCAGCACTCTAAAAGTAAATTAAATGTATGTGAGATAGATGCTATGGAGAGATATTGGCCATTTTTGCCAGTGGCAGTGAGGGAATCCGAGGAGGAGGTCACTGTGAAGCGCTAAAAAAGACTGTAGCACCGGGCGCCACCAGAGCTAAAGCCACAACCTGAAGGGAGGAGCATATGCTTGCGGGTGGATGCTCATAAAGACATACAAATATTATATGCTAAAGGAGCATCTTTAATTTAAAGAAGTTTTTCCCAACTCTGTGGCAAAAACTGGATTTTCCAGCAAGCTGGGAAAGCAGGACGGTGACTTGCCTAATGAAACAGAATTGGTTATTCAATAGTACCTGCACTTGCAAACAATTAGAATACTGGAACTATCAAAAGAAAACACACTGAGAAGCACACATGAATCCATGATCATTTTGGCCCATCCGAAAATAACGACTTCCGTAAGATGGTACCATGTGGCATTAAGGAGAATGCTAAGTGGAGTGTGCAATCTTTCACCTCTTAGGACACTTGCTGTAATGAAAATTACTGGCTAGAAATCCGGCCATTTTACATTTTACAGAAGAGGGGTTGGTTGAACTTTGGTGAGTGAACCTCAACAACAAAAATCTATAGAAAACCTTTTTTTTTTATTCATACAAAAATCAATATGGGAGAATCGACAATCTGACTGTTCGTGTGGTGTCAGCCTCTCTGCACTTTCTTGATGAATGGTTCAGTGGCAGTTAATGCGCAGCCTCTTACGCAAAATTCAAGAAATTATTCACACAATTATGTGCCATTCCTGGTAAAAATTTACCGCAAACGCACAGGAACAACAGAATGGGAGCAGGTGTTGTTCGGAGGGCTGTATAAATGCGTCACTGCACCAAAAATTTTAGAGAGGACCATTTCATGGTAAAATATTGCACAAAATGACAGATTCGCATTTCGTGTCCTTATGTGTAATTTTACCATAATTGAGCAAAAGAAAATTCTGTGAATTTTGCATACCCCCCTTTAAAACCTAGCTATTTATACAGCTGCATCATATTTTTGTGCTGTTCAACTTGAATCCGGGACAGCCTAAAGAAGACAATCCATCCAGGCCAAACCATTATTTACAGCAACAATACCTCTAGCAATGTCACGTGATAGGGTAACTGTATCATATTGTAAGCAGCCTGGAAGTTCAATTGTGTATGACCTAACGAAAACAGGCTTCCACGTTTACCATGCTGACAAAGAAGTCCGATTCAAATATCCTTAGAAACCTAGTGGTTCTAAGGTTTAAAGGAGATTATAACACCAGCAGCATTCCATTAGAGCTGTATTCCTAAGGGATTACTCTCTGAATGTAAAAACTGCATTTTTAAGCATTAATCAATTTTATGGATTAATGTCTTGTAACTGCAGTTGGTAGTTTTTGGCACTTTTCCTAAATCTTTTTTTAGCTTTTTTCAAGAACAAACATATGGTACCTTGCCAGTTTTGAGAGCAGTCATACTGTTCTGCATCTTCATAGCTTCAATTACACAGATTTCCTGACCTTCTGCCACCTAGTGAAAAAGAGTAGATGTAGTTAAAACAAAAACGTTCCATGACACAACATTGTACTTGTTTGAGTGATTTAATACAATATTTTCCATTTTTGGGGACTGCAAATCGGATAAATACAGTTTCATTGACAACTGTTTAACAATCCAGCTATTTTCTAGTAAGAAGTTGTCAAAATCCATCGAATATGCAAGAAAACGTATTCATAATGACAGAAATGATAATAATGTTTTTTTATAGAACACTTATAACCACAGTCTGAAGCTTCAAAGTGCAAGACATAACTAGTTATATTACATGACCGCACCTAGAATTTCTCTCTCCGCACAAAACGTCACTAATCAGGAAAGGCTACAATGCTGTGAATTATTTTGCCCAGGAGTTTTCTCTTTTTGAGTTATGCCTCAGAGATTCTCCTAGGGAGAGAACTTTGCCTGTCCCCTGCAGTATTCATAAAGAAAAAATATCTTTGCTTAAAATCACGTAAAATCATAGGTGAGTGGGCAAGTTTACAGCGAGTCTAGAGAGAATTGTTGAGGCATTGCAGTACACCCGTACGAAGAGAGGCAGAAAACAAGCCTGGAATCACAAACATCAAAGAAAAAAGAACCTGAAAACTGAGTGAGCTCCAGATCCTAGCATCTGTGGTGTGTGCAAAAAATGAGTTTATAAGAGGGGCAGCGAGTAGCGCCAGGTGCAAGGTTTTGTAATGCTCCAACAGCGTACCCAGATACTTTAAAAATGCAGTAATTACATCAACAGTAGGTGGCGTCATAAGGCTGTTGTCTTACTTCGCCTTATGGAATCACCAGGGCCGTATTACAGAAAGTGCCCTGGGGGCGCAACTGGCATTTATGCCCGCTTTGCGTGCCCCCGGGGCACTTTGGAATTACGGAAGGGGCTGTAGTCACTTGTGCGGCCCCTTCTGTAAAATTGATTGCGCTGGTGCACATAAAGTGCCAGCGCTATCTGCAGGGGGCGTTCCCTTTTTGTGCACTGAGGTGTGCCCCATACAAATAAGGTAATCCCTTTGCTTCTGCGCCCGCACCATATTACAGAAATGGACAGAGAGGCAAAGAATCTGTCAGGGGGCGCACTATCAGTGCGCCCCCTGAGAACAGCCTCCTGGCAGAGGGAAATTGGGTCCCATGGATCCCCCAGACATCCCTTTGCAGGCGGGTGTAGTCACTGACTGCACCCTCCTGCAAGGGGATCTCTAATCCCCCTTCAAAGTGCAGGCGGGTTGCCGCCTGCACTGCGAATCACAGGACGGCTGTAAAGCAGCCGTTCTACTTTTCACCAGAGTGCGCTGCACTGGGGGCAGCGAGAGTTCGCGGCTGATCTGGGGATAGTGCATTCATCGTAATAGGGTGCATTTTCATTGTTTACTCCTGGCGCACCTTTAAAAAGGAATGAAAATGCGCCTGTTGTGTAATGTGGCCCCAGGTCTGTCTGAACAGGACAGTTGAGACACATCTTGAAGTGTATAGGATAGCTTGTATATGTATTTTTAATGTTACACAATGTGTTTTTAATGTTACATACAATATGGGTATGGTTGTATGCTAACATGATTACTGTTTATAAAGCGGACTTTATTATGAAGCGTTTCTTCAACTGATACAAACAAAGCAGAGATCAAACATTTCCATTCTCTGGTGCAGGGGATGTTCTTGAATGTAGCAGCTGAAATATGGCTGAGAGAAGAGGTAACCCTGTGTGCTTTGTCTTGTCAGAAGAAAACTAACAGTAATATTCCACATATAACTATATTTTGTACAAGAACATTATTCAATATCGTGTAACAAACACGTGTGAAACATGAGCTGTCCTCTCCTTGCCCCCACAAACATCAATATATGAAAAAGGTATGTACTGTGCATACTGATTTTGGGGTACGTGGCAGGGCTCTGTTAGTACTACCTGCAGATGAGAGATTCTTCAAGTCAGATTCTCTGACCCCAAACACTACCAGCTACTAGAGCTTAACTCAGTAGGACAGGCTGAGAGACCCATGCCAGTTTTTTTCCCCTCCAAAAAGGATTTGATTTCATTTTGTCGTCTACCGGGCGTGACCCCAATAATTTGTGGGTAATACAATAATGAACAAGTTACTTACCTTCGGTAAAGCCTTATCTGGTAGTGACTATATCTAGCTGCAGATTCCTTACCTGAGAATCTCCCCAGGTTTCAGACTGGACTTGGAAGAGCACGCCCAAAGGTGGTGTTGATCGGCTCTGCGTATGTCATCGGCATTGTCCATGTCGAAAATGACGTTGCTGTATCTATATAGGCTCCAACAAGGCACACTGACGTCAGATACTTTTCACAACGTTCCATCTCAGAAGCGCAGAGCCATGACAAACAATGACCACTATTGTGTCAAAACTAGGGGCCTGAAAGGGGTCATCCCTGTCCCTATAAATCCATTCACAGAGCAGGGAGGATGGGTGGGTGGGTCGGTAAAGAATCTGCGACTAGATATAGTTCCCATCAGAGAAGGCTTTACCGAAGGTAAGTAAATTGTTCATCTGCTAGAGACTTCTAGGTGCAGATTCCTTACCTTAGACTAGATACCCAGGGAATACCATCCCCAGAGGAGGGTCTGCGAACCAATTTCAAACGAGAAAGTCCTGCAGGACCAACCAGGCAAAGTGCCCATCCCTGTGGATCTGACTGTCCAGTCAGAAATGTTTGGTGAACGTGTGCAGGGAAGGTCACGTTGCTGCTGGGCAGATATCCCGAACTGCTAACGCAGTGGTGGATGCTTTAGCCCTAATAACGAGCCCGCAAACCTCAGGAGGTTGCTTTTTGGCCAGTACGTACCAGATTTTGATGCAGAGCACATCCAATCTGGAGATGTTCCACTTCTGTAGAGCCCGACCTTTCTTTCCACCAACATACCCCACAAAGAGTTGGTCATCCACCCGGAACTCTTGTGTGCAGTCAAAGGAGAACAACAATGCTCTTTTTGGGTCCAGGCGGTGGAGTCGCTCCTCTTCCTTAGAAGGATGTGGAGGAGCATAAAAGGTAGACAAGGTGATAGATTGGCCTATATGAAAAGGGGTGACCACTTTTGGCAGAAATGAGGCACTGGTGCGAAGCACCACCTTGTCAGGATAGACTAGGAGGTAGGGTGGCTTAGATGATAAGCCTGCAGCTCACTTACTCTGTGGTCAGATGTAATTGCCACAAGAAAGGCTGTTTTCAAGGTAAGAAGCCTGAGGGGACCATTGGGTGGAGGCTCGAAAGGAGCGCATACCAAAAAAGTTAAAACCTAATTAAGGTACCACTGAGGCATAATGAATGGTGAAGGAGGGAAGAGATTAGTGAATCTCTTGAGGAAACTATGTACAATAGGGAACTTGAACAAAGAGGGTACCCCAATGAAAGTAGAAATGGCAGATAGGCAGCCATTAAGAGTGCCCAGAGCAGAGCCCTGCTGAACAAGAGAAAGAATGAAAAGCAGAACCTCAGAAAGAGGGGCATAAAGGGGATCAACAGATTTTTCTGCACATCAAGCCACAATTTTTTGCAGGCTTACACCATCTTGGTGGAGGGACGCCTGCCGGACAAGATGCCATTACAGGCTTCAGGAGGAAGGTTGAAAGCTGTCAACTGTCCCCGCTCAATCTCCACCTAAGAAGGGGGAGAGAGGAAAGGTTTGGGTGGGGAACCCTCCTCTACTGCTGCGACAGAAGATCCCCCTGAAGGGGCAGCCTGATCAGAGGAACGATGGCCCTGCTCAGAAGCTCGGGATACCAGACTCTCCGTGCCCAGCCCGGAGCCACAATGATAACGTGGGTCCGGATGTTCTTTTTTTTTTTTTTTATATAACTTTTTATTAACAAACATCGGCATACAAGCATTCAATAATCAGCATGGTATCAGCATATGCATGACAATTAGAGGCAATACAACCATACATTATACACTGTAAGGACCTTTCAGGGAGGAAGTAAGTCATTATGTTCAACACTCTGTGGGGGAATGCAAATGTGGGCCCGGATGTTCTTGATCTTCTTGAGAACTCTGGGTGGGAGTGGTGTGGGCGGAAATGTATAAAGGAGGACTGAGCTCCACTCGAGACGAAAAGCGTCTTTGAGCGAGTGCCGCCTTGAAAACTCTAGCGGGCGCCGTCTTGTAAAACTCCAGCGTGCAAAACTGAGATCGCGCGATCTCCGCAGTGGCGAACAGATCAAACCAAGGCTCTCCCCATAGATGAAAGAGACCTTGCAACACCTACAGATGGAGACGCCATTTGTGATCCGCTAGGCATCTTCTGCTTAGTTTTCCCTATCTGACATTGAGAGAACCTGCCAGATGTTGAATCACCAGAGAAATGCCCTGGTGTTCCAGCCATGTCCAGAATCACAGGGCCTCTTGACAAAGGATCCACGACCCCACCTGCCCTGTTTGTTCCAGTACCACATGGTGGTGGTTTTGTCTGTGAACACTTTACCAGCCTTCCCTTGATGGAGGGTAGAAAGGCTTTCAATGCCAGTCGGATCGCCTGGAGTTCCAGATTGTTTATGTGGAGTCCGGATTCTGTCAGAAACCAGACTCCTCTGATCTCCACCTCTCAAAGATGGCCACCCCATCCCAGGAGAGACACATCTGACACTACTGTGAGATCTGGTTGGGGAAGGGAGAGGGGTCTACCCCTGACCCAATCGCAGCTTGTTAGCCGCCACTGCAGAACGTTAGTAGTTCCCGCCGAGATCTGGACCAGGTCAGAGAGATTCCCCTGATGCAGCGCCCACTGTAACTTCAGGTCCTACTGCAGAGCTGGCATATGCCATCTGCCATGTGTCACCAGCAGGATGCAGGAGGTCATGAGGCCCAGCAGCCTCAGAGTCCGTCTCATCGAAACCCAGGATAGAGCCTGAAATATTGGTATCATACCCTGAATATCCTGGACTCACAACCAGGGAGGATAAGCCTGAAACTGCACTGCGTCCAGAACATCTTCGATGAAAGGGAGCATCTGAGAGGGAGTCATGTGTGACTTTGGCACATTGGTAGTGAAATCTAGTGAGTGCAGAAGGTTCGCCATAGTCTGGAGGTGGGAGATGGCAGCCTGTGGCTAGACCAGCTTCAGCAGCCAGTCGTCAAGGTAGGAGAAGACTGGCACCCCTGACCTTCCAAGATGAGCTGCAACCACCGCCATCACCTTGGTGAACACCCAAGGGGCGCTGGTTAAGGCCAAAAGGAAGCACAGTGAACTGAAAATTCATGTGGACTACCATACACCGCAAACAGTGCCAGTGTAGAGACAGGACGGGAATCTGAAAATAAGCATCCTGCAAATCCCACGCTATCATTCAGTCTCCTGGGTCTAGGGCAGCCAAGACATGAGCTAACTTGAGCATTTTGAATTTCTTCTTTTTGAGGAAGAATTTGAGAGTTCAGAGATTGAGGACAGGGCGAAGGCCCTTGTCCTTTTTGGGAACCAGAAAGTAGCGGGAATAACGACCACAGCTTACTTCTGTGACCAAAACCCTCTCTATGGCTCCCTCTGCCATGGAGCCGAGACCTCTTCGCGGAGAAGGGACAGATGATCCTGTCAGTCGGTGGGAGAGGGTGGCATGAGGTGAGGGGTAGTTTTGAAGGGAAGGGAGTAGCCCCTTCAGACAATCTGCAAACCCCCCCCCCATCCGATGTTACGGACTGCCAGTGGGGCAGATGATGGCAAATCCTGCCGTCAACTGGGTGCCATGGTAGTAAAGGGACAGACTCAGAGGGTTTGGAGGCAATTGCAGTAGGGGAGGTGGCAGACTGACCAGACCGCTGGTCACCTGACCCACGAGGAAACGCAGAGGCTGGGGAGCCTGCACAGCATGGTGGCTGGGCAGGAACTGGTAAAGCTGGATGCCCCTTCCGTTGCCACGAAAGGAATGAAAGGCAGAGTACGGTGGACGTGGGGTAGCAGAGAGGCCTATGGACCTGGCCGTAGCACAAGAATCCTTAAAGCCCTCGAGCACAGAATCCGCCTCATCCCTAAAGAGACGGGTGCCCTTGAAGAGCATGTACATAAGAGAAACTTGCACATTCCCAGAAAAGCCAGTCATCCTCAGCGAGGTGTGGTGCTTAAGGGTCACTGTCGTGGAAACTAATCTGCCTAGCTTGTCGGTCACATCGAGTCCGTATAGAATAGTGAAGTTTTCCGAGTCTCTCTCATCAGTGACAGCTTGGGAGAGTTAGGCTTGGGCCTCCGCCGGGGGCTGTGGCAGCACCTGCGCAACAGTATCCAAGAAAGTGTAGGAATAATGGCCCAAAAGGCATTTAATGTTCAAGGATCGCAATGCCAGGCTAGCTTACGAAAAGATCTTCTTCCCAAACAAGTCCACCCTCTTCCCTATCTGGGGAGTGGTAGGGAAAGTGCCTTGGGAGGTGGAGGCTTGGACCACCAATCGCTCTGGGATTGGGTGTTGCATGATTAAGTTTGGGTCCCCAGGAGCGGGTCAATGGCGGCGGGCAATCATCCTATTCACAGGAGCCCCTGTGATAAGTTTGGACCAGGTACCCAACATGACATCTGAAAGGGCATCATTGAATGGGAGTAAGGGTTCTGACATAGAGATTCTGGGTTGCAGGACCTCTGTCAAGAGATTAGTCTTGACTGCCATCATGGGCAGCTGAAGGTCAAGGACCTCAGCCGCCTTACACACCACCATTGCAATAGAAGCTCCGTCCTCCATAGCAATGGTAGGGGAAGAGAGCAGACCAGCATCTGGAGATATATCCAGGCCGCTGGCCTCACACAGGTCCTAACACCAGTCCACTCACTGTTCTTGCTGATAGGGATGGTATTCTAAAGGGTCCAGCGACTTCTCCCAGTCTTCCCCGAGGCCTGGCTGATAAAAATAAGGCAAGGCTCCTCGTGAATGACGCCACAGGAAGAACGGGAGCATCGGCATCAGGACCAGCACCAGGGAAGTTTGAGATGGAATGACTGGCGTCGTTCCAGATCCAAGAATGGGTCCATGTGGAATAAAGTTTGGGAGAACTGGGCGAAATATAGAGGGCTGTCAACATGAGGTGAAAAGAAAGACTACGGAAGATGGGGGAGGAACAGGGTTGGATGGCTATAGAAGGGTGCTGGGAATGATAGCCGGACATATTTGAGGAATGTGTAACCCTCAGATGGACCAGGTGCTGTACAAGTGGGAAAGTGTGTGTGTGGGGGGGCAATCACACTGACCTGTATTTGTGATGTATTGTTATGCACTGATATACCTAATAAAATAAAAAGATTTTTTTTAAATGGGTCCCTGAAGCTTCAATGGAGCTGGATCCGCAGTACCGAATAGGGCCTTGCCCCTGAGGCAGCCCGTATATAAGGCTCATGGCCTCATGAAACTCTTTCAAATGGGCGGGGGTTGCTACAGCCTTTGAACATTTGGGGAGGTGCGGAGTCGGGTCACGTGCAGTTTCCGGGGAACAAGGCCTAGAACACCGAGGAGCAATCGTCTCGACAGCCGACGATAAGTTGAAGAGCGCTTTGACTTCTTCTTCTTTATGTACCTCCTACCTGAGTATTTCTAATGGGACGAGGAGGACTTCAGGCTACACGTACGATGCTGGGACCTTCCCCTCGACTGGGATCTAGACTTCCCCGGAGTCGCATGTTGGGCTGCTAGCAGCTTTAGGGACCATTCCCTCAAAGCCTTCGTAGCCATGGCCCGGCAATCGGAACATTTCCTGGTGTGGTGGTTGCCCTTTCGACACCACAGACAAACAAGATGCGGGTCTGTCACCAACGTTGGTTGGTGACAGGTGTCACAGGGTTTATAATCAGACTTGCGCAAAGACATTACTTGACACTCTAGGAGGTTAACCTCAAAAATTAACGACAAAAACATCAAAGAAAGTCTGTAAAATACAACCGAGGGGTAGCTCTTCTCCGGGTCAGCGCTGGCTGGCGTGGAAAGAAAGTAACTGACATCAGAGTGTCTGGGCGGCGCCTATATAGGTACCGTAACGTGATGTCCTATGCTGACGTTCATGCCCGTGGAGCCGACTGATGTCACCTACTGGGGCGCAGGGATACTGCTCACGAAAAATCTTCCGGATCCAGTCTGACTCCTGGGGAAATTCGAAGGTAAGGACTCTGTGGCTAGAAGTCTCTATCAGATCTGGTGAAACACAGACTGATCTGCAACTGAAGTTGTTCTGGCTCCATATAAACAATAAAGTTTTGAGATCCAGTCTGACTCCTGGTAGATGGGAAATCTGTAGAAAGAAGTATCCAATAAAAGGGAAATTTACCATCCACCCACTTGAATTTCATGATATCTCATGTTTCAGGTTTGATGTTGGCAGATCTTCAGCTGTTCACTCAGAACACACAATTGTCACAGTGGACCCCATCCAGGCAAAATTAGGCAGGACAGCAGCGTCATCTCTTGCCCTAATGTTATACTCCAAAGCCAGGTTAATTGGATCACTTGGTTATGATCAATGGCAAGTACAAAGAGAGATTTCCCTTATGCCAGGGGGCTCTGAGTTTGATGTCCACCTTCCCGATTACAACATCAGTAGGTTTCTGCCATCTAAGACAGCATGTCAAATTAGTTAGCAGCTCCTCTCTTGCCTTGTAAATAAATGGGGAATGGCACAGCAGTGTCTAAACATGCAATACAGGTGTGTATAGCAAACATAAGGGATGAGTGACTATGATCAGCAGGCACATGCACTGCGATGTTATGGATCAGCCCAGCAGCTTCCCCATCCACGCTGCCCGTGAGGTGAAATTCATAGAGGAGCCACAGAAAATAGTACTTTCTTGGTGTAAATAAGTACAGAAAACTCGTCGATAGTAACACAAATCACTGCATAAATGTGTAACTCACTAAATTTCGGTTGGGCAGTCTAATAACTTTTGCCATGACGCACTAATTAATTACATCATAAGAGCCGTCCACCCACCCACCCAATACCAGGAACAAATTCTCTTACCGTAGACAGGACCACATGTGCAACTATCTCGCACACCTTAACTGCATTCCATACATAAGAGCAGCTACATTTTTGCAGCAGCCTGATCAGTGCTACTGCTCATGATCAAACACCACAGCAGACCAGTCCCCACATAGGCGACACATGCATTTACACACCCTTCTAACTAGGCATTAACGTTGCCATACAAGCTTAAGTCTCCTTTCTCTCACTCCTTTCTGCTCCACTTGGCGTTCAAGCAGAGCAGTACATACAATTAGAAGAGCACAACTCTGGTCATCACATACAACAAAACGCTTCCCACATGTTCCACACTACATTTTTACAACCTTTCAGCGATACTCATCCCACGGAGTGATGTGCTACCGATCCGCAAAAGTGCTAGAGTGTTTGTGTTTGTCAGGGGTATGGTGCATTACATAAATGTAAGTACAATACACCACAAAGAATGGTATGAAAATATATTTTTGGTTTGTTCTAGTTAACGAGTTTGGGAGGAGAAAAGGTTGTTAAATCACCAAAAGATGTCTGTTTTACAAGGAAATATATGCTCATTGGAAGAAGAAAAACACAAAATAGTCGTTTCATTGAATAGGTTGAACACTATTTTCTTAGAAAACGATCAGGTACTTGATTTTCTAGAGCCCTTTGTTGCGATACAAACAACCCACTTTCGCAGTCTGTTTGCCTAATGAAGTTTGCTTTACCCATTTTTATAAAAGAGTTTTTTCGTTTTCATTGTCCTCATTTTCTTGTACAGAATGAAACATCTTCACACACCTCTACAAAGCTTCAGCAGGCCAAACGGCTAGTGGTCCACCTTATAAAAGTTTTTAAACAGCATAATTATGGAGTTTTTTTTAGATGGGTTTTGTAAACTCCTATAAACTAGTAGGGGGGGGGGGTCACAATATTCAGACGACAAATTACGTTTTCTCCCTTTTTTCCCTGGCTAAAGGCCATAGTCTGACAAAAAGCTAAATGTGCTATGTTTAACGCTAACCCCCATTAGGGCTATCAGAAATCTACCACTCAATGAATAATATACATTCGTTTTTCAGCAGACTAAAAACTAAATTTATTAAGTCCTGTTCAACTTAAATGGTCCAAGACCTAAATGAACAGCCCTTGAACTTAAAACGATGCCTGTGTGATAATGATTGCTCTTATTTACCTGCAGATTTTTTATTTACATTTAAAAAAAAGAGCTTGCAAGAACTTACTTTTCGAAAACAGAGAGGCGACTGTTGAAGAAACTGCCATGTGGACGGCTTTAGAAGCTAAAAGCCTTAGTGGACAGAATTTGCCCAATGTTTGTTCGTGTCACTTAGACCACATGGTTAATGGTTGTGACAGTACGTCCTTCTTGATAGGCTCACTAAATAGTCACGAGCCCAGCCAGTCGCTTTGATAAACCCAATCACCAGTGATGTACTCTGCTCCACGTCTAATTGGTGTAAGGTTTGTAGATTTGGAGCCTGCCGGTTTCATCTAGCTTGCTGCGTCCTCCCCTTTGACACGGGGGTCAGGGTTCGCGTTCGCATCCGATTATCAAAGTGGGCCTCGTTAGGCAGCCGTCTTCCTTCGCACCGGAACACGCCAACTTGAAGGAGAGCGTGGCCCACTTACTCAGCGGATCTTAGAGTTTTAAAGAAGCCCTGAATGTCACACGCTATAGAGCTTTCTGGAGGTTTTTAGACATCTCCAGTCGGTGATTAATTGTGAACGATGGGAAATAGGGCCCAGCGATGGCAGCTGCTTGCCATGGTCGGCAAAATTAATAGAATGGATACAGGCTGCCAATTTCCCAGTTTTGCTGGCAAGCCTTGCAAGTGTAATTAGGGGAAGTTATAAATGATATGGAAATCTATCAAGTCCGACTTATTTTCAAAGGAGTGTGTCTCTGGAGACGTTTATAGCCCAGCTTATATTGTGCTTTGTTGTGCTAATGATTTAATCCACTTGTTAACCATGACAAAATCCTCTCATCTCCTTCACAGGGTCTTGCGGCCACTTTTCACACAAAGATGCATGTGGCCACTCACTTATTTACAAGCCATGCCAAATCGTGGTGCTCGCTACTCGCCTTCCCTGCAGACTCCCACTCAGGGCCAAATGTACGAAACACTGGTCGCAAATTGCGAGCAGTAATTAGTGTGGAATTTTATGAACCAACCTATGTATTAACGGATCTGTTCACACAATTCTGAATCATACTGGGTTGTTATCCGACATACTGCATCATTTCTCATGAGGTAGATTTCAAATTGTGACTCATCAAGATCGGTGACCATCACAGAACTGGTGGACTGCTGGGGTTAGCAGACTACCATATCTGTTATCGCTTTTTAAATGCATTTTTTTAATGCAGCCTATTTTCCTTCAAGTCAATGGGAATGAGTTTAAAAAAAAAAGGTTTTAAACTTTTTAAAAGTCTGTTTCAGGTTAGACAAAGGTCCCATGAACCCCTGCCTAGTCCATAACAAACTGTTTTTTTTTTTTGCTACATTCACATGCAGGTAAAGCTTTCAAGGGGGCCTCTTTGCTTTTGCGAAGGGTTACCACTCAAACTTGGGGGGGGGGTCGGTAACTTTTCAATGGTATACAACCGCTATTTCGATACTAAACCACTAATAAATACGGATAGGAATTGCTTTTTGGAAGGGACGCCTATAACACATCCCTTCAAAATAGCGACTGCTTATCCATTTCCAAACACATTTTAGAAGCTGGACTCCTAAAATGAGGATGGTACATTGCAAAAAGCATTTTTATGGTCACAAACTCCGAATCGAAGCTTGTGCAACCACAAAACCTGCTTTATACATCTGTCTTTTCGAGGCACCGCTGACAAACCTGAGAGCTTAATTTGTGAATAAATACATTACTAAATACACAAGTGCACGGGCCAAAGTTTTACTTAGGGATCTGTCACCCGTGCTGCCAAAAGCCGGGTTGCTGAATACCAAGGCTGTTTACTCTTGAATTCCTCCTCATGTCTCTTTCAAATCCCCAAACTTCCTATCTCTTTTGCTCATTCTTACAGGTTATTTTTCATTACTGTTTAATCCCTGTTACTGCTTTCACTTCTGTTTCTTCTTTCTGCCTTTCTTTTTCTTGATCTGGGCCACACTCTGATGATGAAAAATAAGTTCAGGTCCCCAAAAAAAGAGACCCTACAACCTCTGATGCAAATTAAACACTGACCGAGTTGAGGGGCGGGGAGGCAGAGAAAGTTTTAAAATGAGCTTGGTGTACCCATGCCTTTCCACAGAAAGTGCTATTGCGCCCTTTGTTATCTGATTTGGAATAAAAGCATGAAAATGAAGTGCCAAGGCCTAAAATTGGAGACATCAAGGATGGCTGCACACTGTTCCATTTCTCAATTTCATCCTTCAGAGTCACAAAATGGGGGCGATACAGTTACTGGATGAGATTTACAGTAGCAGCTGTGGTCTACCCACAGAGGGGAGAGCCTTATAATGGGCAATGCATGGTCTGCTTTGAACAGAAGGGACACAAAAACAGGCTCACATTTGGATTTAATAAGAATTTGGAGAAACATGAGAAATACATTTGGAAATGTCGGCAAAGTTGTAAATTCTAGTCTTTTTTTATCTCTTCAGGAACAACCGTCAGAAAAGCATAGGCGAGAATCTTCGAGCGGATTTAGATGGATTCACCTCACCCTACCACCGATCCCCTCCGTCAACTGAAGCGAGGGCATGGAAACCCGTGCCAGGGGCATATGGCTTGGTACTGTGCTAAACATCCATAGAATGGACAGGTTCATCAGTCAGAGTGTCGGGATGAAGAAAATTAGCGCCTGATGGATGGCTTTCAGGCGCACCTGCTCCTCGTACATTACCAGAGAAACACAGGTTTGGCACCGTGCACGACCCTGGGAAATTGCACACCGCGGGTAGGCGGCGCCACCGCGCACCTCAGGTTCCACAAAATAATAAAATAAGCTCTTCAAACCCTCTGCCTGGAAAACTGGGCCGGCTGCAAGGAAGCCCGGGTCAGGCCTGCCCAGGCCAATTAATGCGCAGCATCTGCTGGGTGGAGGCGGCACATGAAGGACTTCCGAACGTTTTCAGCAATTAACAGAGAACCGTTTCCTGGTTTTTTTCTTAATAGCAACTGTTTCAATGCACCAGTAAGCATCAAATCCTTGCATGCAGCTAAAAACACACACGTCTCCCTGGGGTGGAAGAGGGAATGAGGAAGGGATGGGTGGTGTTTGCTTATGGAATGGGAACCTTCTTTTGTTCTCTTGCCGTGGTTTTCTGCCAAATTAGACAGAAGGCTTACGGGTCCCGCTACAGTATCACCTTATGGCGCATGGAAGCTGGCTGTAAAAAAAAAAAAAACCCCAGAAAAGATCGATATCACCCCTGCTGATTGTTCTATAAAAGTGAAAATCCCTCAATTAGATTCCTTAATGCGGTTATATTTATGAAGCAGGTGCCTGAATTAAGAGAGCTCTTTATGCTTTTTGGAAAAGGAAACAAAAACAGCAAATGGCGACGAGCTCTCACCCAGACACAAAGCATCGCTTGATAAAGTTCCCATAGCTGACCCCCGAGCTCATCTGCGGATACTGTACTGCTTCACGTCATGTTATTCTCCACGCAAACACACGCAATGGCAAAGACAACCCGAAATGCCCCATGCATTTACAGCACCTAGAAGACAAGCAAAGGCTAGTTAAATGGTCTGCAAGTCAACGGACAGATCTCTTGCCTCAGATACACTTTGCAAGCCCTGAATACTAACTACACGGAAAAAAAAATATCCGCTATCACAGATTCGCACAGGTTTATTCACTGGCCCGCAATATGATCAAATATTTATACACCTTATTTATGCTTTACGTTTTGTGAATTGATGGCATTGATGGTTTGGCAAATGATCCATTGCGGATTACTATGAGGCGAGATCTCAATGCAGTTGCACTTTGGACAGCTTGCTTACATCTACTGTGGTATTACAGCCTCAGTAGATGTAAGAGAGGCCACTTCCATGCCAAGGAATCTAGCCACGTCTTGAGAAAAGAGATAGAAGCAGAAATTGTGTGGGGCTGCGGTAGTTTCATTGTGTGAGTGCACGTGGTCCAATGACTTGGGAGGGTGATCTGACTCGAAGTCAGAAGTGGAGAGCTATGTAGGTGAGAGGGTACAGGCATGAGGACCTTCTATGGGTGTGTGCAAATACTGGCACACCTATAATTGAACACTCACATATGCATATGATAGCCTGTGCCTGAAGAGGGCTGAAAAGATGACCCACCTGGAGGGGTCTATACACCAGTGAATATCTGTGTGAACTGGGCTGAAGATAGGTAGCGGAGCTGAGAGGCTGCCATGATGCTGGAGCCACTTTTTTCTCAAGCGCCATTGCAGGGACCTCATTCATCACCTGTGATGTAGTACTAGCAGGACACATTAGGCTTTGACGCCAACCAAATGTAAGAAGTGCAGAATCAGCTTCCATGTTCGAGCCTGGATCCTCAGAATCACTTCCAGAATTGTTCAAGGAGGAAAACCTTCATGTGGGTCATGTCCAGCATCACTTTTTTAAGGATTCACCTCTGAAGAGAAGTGAGGTGAGACTTTGCGTTGATAGTAAGATTCAAGCTGTTGAAGCAAATCATTTTGCACTTAAGGTATTCCTCGACCAGTGCTGATAACTCTGATTTCACTTGCTGGTCATCCAAGTATGGAAATCCATTGACTCTTAATTATCAAACAGAAGCAGTCACGACTGCCAGCACATTTGAAAGCAGTGTCGTGCAGTCATCAGCTTGAATATCAGGACCATGAAATATTAGTGTTGGAATCCCATGGGCAGGAACTAGGTGTCCTGGAAACCCAGGAATGCCTATCAATCTCCTTCATTCAGGGCCATCAAAAAGTGGCTCATGGTCAGCATCTCGAAGAACAAGTTTCTTACATTTGGTAACAATGTATCTGTAAGAGACATAGGTTATTATAGATTCCTTACCGTAGATGTACCTCCAGGGCTTCAGACTGGATCCAGATAATTTTTCTTAGCAGTACCACTGCGTGTCGGTCGTCGGCATAGTGTTCGCTGGGATGACATTGGGGTGCCTACTTAGACGCCTGCCCTATGCGCTGACCTCAGTTCTGACACAACTTTCCAAGCTAGAAGCGCAGAGCCATGAAAGACACTAACCACTGGTGCACCACGACTAGGGCCCTTTAAGGGAGTCCCTATCCTCCCTAGAAGTTAGTTTACAGAGCAGGGAGGATGGGTGGAGCAATAAGGAATCTATAACTAACCTACGTCTCTTATCCTCACCGAAGATAATTCGCTTGTTCATCTGAAAGAGACAGTTAGTTATAGATTCCTTACCTTAGAATAGATACCCCAGCAATCCCAACCCCGGAGGAGGGTCTGCAAACGAAGTTCACACCAGAAAGTCCCTGGACTTCACTATCCAGGCAATAATCTCTGGTGAACGTGTGCATAGATGCCCACGTGGCCACCTGGCCAATGTCAATAAGTGGGACTCCACGTGACAAAGCAGTAGTTGCTGCCATAGCTCAAGTGGAATGAGCTCCAACAGGTTGATAAAGAGCATGGGCATCCATGTGCACCACATGGCACTTTGAAAAATTAAAAAAAGTGAATTGTTCTAGGAATTCGCAAATTACCACCAACTTGGAGTTGGTGGTAATTTGCGTTTCCTTAATGCCAAATGGCAAATTCCTGGTGCTTCCAGAATTGCATTTAAGGAATCGCAATTTGCGATTCCTTAAATGCATTTGCAAAATAGGGAATCGTAAATTTTGCGATTCCTTATTTTGTGATGGCCTTGTGGGATGGTACATCCCAAAAGGCTGTTTACCGTTCGCAAACGGGACGATTCTGAGAATCGCCTGTTTGTGAACGGTAAAAAGGCTCGATACATCCAGCCCAAAGAGATTAATATGCTGTAGATCTTTCTTCCAGCGGCTCCAATTCTATGGCTCCTTTGCTCAATAGGGAGAGGATTTCTGCTTCCAAAACAAAGGAGTGAGCCAGACAGCATGTCCTGAAGGAAGGAGGGCAGCCCAGACAGAGGGACAGGAAGAGTAGTGCATTGCCCTTGTGGATTAGCTGAATGACCAAGCAATCCACTGTGATCGTTTACCCACTGGTGTAAAAGTGGGCGATCCTACCAAAACATAATGGTGTAAGAGTGGGGAGTCTGTTTAGAGGCAGCAGAGCCAATATACATTGGCAGAGACTGGCTCTGCTACTGCTGGTGTCTCCTAGATCCACCACTGCCCCCAAAATGAGTGATGCCTTTTTGGGGCAACTGAATCAGCTGTGAAGCATGTCTTTGCCGGGTCTGCTTTGCTCTGGAATAGCCTCACCATTTTCTGTACTGTTAGTGGAAATGTCTTGCTGGAGAGTTCCAGTGAGCAAGTGGTACTGTAAAGTTGATGAAGAGTTCCAGACAGGGGGGGTCGGCTTTCTCTCCAAATAGCCTGTTGTTATCACAGAGCATGTCCATTACAGTTCCTGAGAAGCTAGTGGAATGCATCCAAGTGTACCACTACAGCATCATCTTCATTAAAGGGAACACGTTTAAATTACTGTACAGATATCAGGATCCCAGAATGATGATTTTCTCTGAGTTTCTCTAAGATCTGCAACACTAGAATAGCACACCCCTTGACATGAAAGCCTCCCTGTCCAGTAAGGTGCCAAATCAATTTGTGAGCATATCAAACCAGGTTCGAAAGTTTTATACTGGGTTCCAGTGGAAGTGAAGATTACGTTCAAAATCCTCTGTACTGTCAACAACATCAACTGAGGAAAATCAACAGGATATCTACCAAAAAAACAACACGTACCAAGTACTCACAGAAGTATGTTTTTACAAAGGCACATTTTATTACATAACAAACCTTCAAACGTCTGAAACGCGGAGGAAGATCGATGGGATTCCATGACCCACGAATGGGGAGTGCACTGCCTCAAAGCTAGGGAGCAGGGTCAAATGAATTGCACCTCAGAAATTGTTTTAAAACTGAACTGTTCTGTACCGTTTTAATTTAAACTGCTCCAAATGGTGGGTAGCAATTAAAAGGTATTGGACTGGGGCCCTCCAGTTGGACTTTAACTCACCTTCATCCCTCATTTTCAAAACGTCCTGACTAACTCATCTGCATAGCTGAGCTAACTATAACTCGCACCCCCGCAAAAAACACACAGTCACTGGATTATTTCATCAGTGATGTCATCTGAAATGTCATCAGTGATGTCATGAGTGAGGTCACTGACCATGTCATGAGTGATGTAATATGTGAGGTCATAAGCAGTGCATTGCAGGGGGCATGAGTTATAATTAACTAAGCTAACTGTACCTGATGAATTTCTCTGTTTTTTTTACGAGTCAAATCTGAGCCTAACTAGAACGTCCATGTAACCTTTGTTTTTTTTTTATATGCTAGATACATAGATGACCTTTTTATTTTGTGGCAAGGTACAGAAGAATCAGTCCTTACCTTTGCCAACGAGATCAATGAAAACTCTTTGAACCTTACCTGTCATACCAGCACCTCTTGTATTCAATTCCTAGATCTTGAGGTTTATATCGAAGACAGAAAAATCCAAACCAGAACTTACAGAAAGCCCACATCAGGTAACTCAATTATACACTTCAGTAGCTTCCATCCTACCAAATTGAAGGAAAGTATCCCCTACGCAGAGTGCCTTCGGATGAAGCGCAACTGCAGCACAGAGAGCAGCTTGACTAATGCCACTAATACACTTTTTGATAGGCTAAAATCTAGAGGGTATAGTGCCAGCACCTTAGGTAAAGCTAACGCCAAAGCTAACAAGCATTTGCAATGCAATAGGTCTCGCAGTTACACGAGTTAAAGCTATTGGCATTGTAAATGACAATGCCAATAGGCATTGTTATTTGCAATGTCAATAGCTCAAACTCGCGTAAATGCGCACTCATGACTTTAACCTGGCATTCCTGGAGTCACTCGTTCACTTTCCATTACCGCCTCTTCTTTGCCCTTTTTATCCAGCTGAAGCTTTTTGACCTTCGGGTAACTCTTCCTGGCCTCGATTTATCCCCTCCATCCTGCTTTTTGTAAAGCCGGCCATATATATCAAAAGCATGAAGCTGCTTTTCGCTTCCATCTGGCAGGCAGCCCATTAAATCGTTTCATTCAATGACAGCCTTTAACAGTTCACATGCAGCATTCACCCCTCTCTAAACTAAGATAGCTCAGTGAGTTAAGCAAACACTGACAGAAAAGGGGAATTATGAGCTATCCAGAGGTCACGATTCCATCGGAGACAGATGCGGTTCCACCTGTCATCCTTCAATGGTCGATACAATTCTGTCGTGTGTTGGACACCTGCAACACGTTCTTTATAATAGAAATATATTATTATTTTGACTCCATCTAAACGCGCTTTGTCTTCTCCTCTAAACACTACTCAGTTCAAAACACTTTTTTCTAATGACATTTTTAGTATCTAACAAAAGTTTCCCTGCTTTCTCCTCTCAACTCTTGTGCTTCTCTTTCTCATCTCCCCCTCCACTGCTTCCTCCAAGAGGATGAAACAAAATTATCATCTTCATTTGCCTCTTGTGACTTCATCACTTCCTTTTTTCTGCTGTACATTCAGTTCCTATGCACTATGTATAACTCATATGTCCGCGTATTTCATTGTTTTCTTAAATATGCATTTGTTCTAATTGTTGTTAAACATTCTGTGGCCTTGATGTTACCTCTGAATGACTCCCGCTTTGCCAGGATTTGAATAAAGGAGCGCCTTTCCAAAGGAGAGCCAGAGCCGCAATCGCCCTCCCGATCCAGGTACGTTCCTGGTAGCTATTAACAAATTAGAAATGGGGGGAAATTAGGGACAGGGTGGAGCGCCGGGGGCCCTGGTTCAATTTCGCACCAGCCGCCGACTCGAGTTCTCGCGTTGACATTGACCTATCGTTTTTCCAAATGCTTGTGACTGGGAAAACAAGCAAAACAGAAAGCAGCTCCGGGCTGGGGAGGAGACCTGGGAGGGCGAGGGCTGCCTGCGCATGCGCAGTACCTGTCACTTTCGCGTGCAGCCGGTGTGGTAGCTGAAGTCCCGGGTCCCAGGAGGGGGCCCGGGGGAAGAGCGGCAGATAGCAGTGCGGGGCTCCCATGCATAAGGAGAGAGCCCCGCGTCGTGCTGGCAGTAGTGGAGCTGGAGTGCTCCGGAAGCCGCCGTTCAGAAGGATTCCCCCGCAGACCGGGTGAGTGGGATTCTCCATATGTCGAAAGTGAAACTAAATGCTGGCTTGCGAGGGAAGAGGGACAGGAGATGTGCACGCCGCGTGGCTGTAGGCGCGTACACCAACTCAAATCCGCCAAAAGCCTGCGCGTGCACATCTCCTGTCCCCCTTCCGAGGCAAGTCAGCAACAATAGATCTCGCTGGCTACAGCAGCGCTTCGCGCTGCGTTCGCCAGGCGAGACCTAAAAATACCACAAGGGAAGAACTATTGTTCCCCAAAACTAAAAGTAGCAATTTATCTGATACACCAAAAAAAGATAAAGGAGAAAAAAAGAAAACCTACGATATAGGGACTCGGAGACTTATAACAGGTTTTAACACCTAAAATGGCACTCTATGCAAAATGCTATATAAACACTGGCAAATTGTGCGCAGCGACCCCATTCTCGGATAAAAAGTACCAAGAATACCTCCCATTTCCTTCAGGCGAGCTAAATCGATGCGCCAAGAGCTTGTGCGCAATGCCCCCAGTATCAGCAAAGGCACAGATTGGCTTAAAACCAATAAGGGCTTTACCAAATGTGCTAAATGCAAAGCCTGTCGGCATGGCACCAATACTAAAGAAATCAATACCCCATTGAGACACTCTCCCTTTATTATAAGGGGAACTTTCACGTGTAAAAGTGAATTTGCAGTCTATATGCTGCAATGCACGTGCAATAAACGCTATATAGGGAGCACCATCCACCCTGCACATGTTCGTATTCTGCAACATCTGAGGGCCATCAGCAATGATGACCCTAATTACCCAGTAGCGAGACATATCAACCAACACCATGGAGGGAATGCTAGTGATCTTTCCTATTTTGTGATAGACACTGTTCCTAAAAATCCTAGAGGAGGGAATAGACAACTAGCACGCCGAAGACTTGAATCTAAATACATCATTCTCTTCAACACGAAAATACCACATGGTATGAATGCTGATGAAGCTCTGTCCGTACACCTATAGTCCACTCTGCTTGTCCTGCTTCCTACCCAGCTCTCCGTTTTTACTTCAGGCTCACTTTTGTCATTTCTTTTTTATTTCCGAGTTACTTGTGAATATATAATACCAAATCTTTCCTTTTCATTTTTCTCTCTGTTTTTACTAGTTTAGAATGCTTAGTTCTTACTATGCTATTGAGATAACCTAAACTGCCCGCTTCTTAGATATCTTGATATTATAATCATATAGAAAAAGTCATTTATTACTGCCCACTGGGCCTCCACTTGCTAGGGTTCAACTCTTAATACAGTTCCAATTTATGGATATATTCATTGATGTATCATGCTGTTGCATCATTTATGCATATTTATCAGTTTGCACTGTGTGGTGCAAGTTATTCTTTTATATTATATAATAATTGTATTTCTTGTCTCTAGCGGGTAAGAAACTGAATAACATTGTAAATCAAATTGGGTAAACTGACTCTGCATTCTGTTAAATGTACTGCTATTATTTTGAGAAGTATCACTAGGATGTATATATCGTTACCAAGAAGAGAGATCTGGCATAATTAACAGTCTGTTTTTCAGATCAGGTATTTGGGCACGAATATATTTGTTTTATTATGTTTGTTACCCTTTTTTCTTTGATAATGTGTATCTATGCCCACGTAATATATGCAAAGTATTCTGAAATTTATTTTGATGGAAATGTAATTTTATTTGGTTTACACTTCTATGTCTACAAGGTTGCCATGACAACCGCTTGAGTAACTTGGCATTTAATGGTTTCCTATTGTGATGCCCGTCGTTGTGACAAAGGTGACTTGCCGTCGAAACGTGTTGTGGCCTTTTCTCTGTAAATAAACCCTTTCCTGCTTCAATACTCATGGAAGTCTATGCCTGTCATTTTGCCTATGACGGGACTGGTTGATATATAAGGTTACAGGAATGTTGTAGCCAGACTCAGGTTTTACTCTTACAAAACCAGTGAAATTCAGAAGTTATAGTTAGCTGAGCTAACTATAACTTGCACCCCTGAAATGCACTGCTTATGACCTCACACATTACATCACTCATGCCATGGTCAGTGAAATCACTGATGGGATCTCAATATCACTGGTGATGTCACTGATGACATCATCCAGTGACTGTGAGTGTTTTTTCTTTTAAGTTTATGAGTGTTAAATATATGTCCCACAGTGCATTGGTGAATTAGTGGGTGTATGAGTGTCAGTATGGTTGATTCAGTGGATGTGTGACTAACTTTGTAAGCGAGTGATCAGGTATCTCAGTAAATGTGTGGGTGCGTGACAGGATGTGTGAATGTCTATCACTGTGAGTTGGTGTTTAAGTGGCTGTATGGGTGTGTGAGAGTGGGTACGTGACTGTCTGTATGGATGAGTGATTGGAAGTCTGAGTACCTGGATGGTTGACTGAGTATCTGTGTGGGTGGGTGGGTGAGGTGTGTGTGACAGCCTGTGTGGAGGAGTGAGTCAGTGGCTGTATGGGTTAGTGAGTGTGTGAGGTGAGCGAGTATGTGTATAGCTGTGTGGGTGAGTGAGTGGATGTGTCAGTGTTATATGGGTGAGTAACTGGGTATGTGAAAGGCAGTACAGGTGAATGATGGGCTATATGAGTGACTGTATGGGTGAGTGAATGTGCAAGTGGTTATATGGGCGAGTGTGTGCTTGTGTCAGTGACTGTATAAGTGAGTGAGTACGTGTTAGTGTCTGTATGAGTGAGTGGGTGTGTGTGTGTACCTGTATGGCTGAGTAAGTGGCTGTGTGATTAACTGTATGAATGAGTGCCTCGGAGTGTAATTCTATGAGTATCTGACTGTGTAAGTGGGTGCATGAGTGGATATGTCAGTGGCTGCATTAGTGAGTGGGTGGGTGCATGAGTGGCTGCATGGGTCAGTGAGTAGATGTGTGCGCAGAACTATGAATCAATGAGTGGTTGTGTAAATACTGGTATGGGTCTGTGAATGGTTGTGTGGAAGTGAGTGTATGAAAGGTTCTATGAGGTGTGAGAAGGTTCATCAGTAATTCTGTGGATGTCATCAGTGATGTTATTTGAGATGTCATGAGTGATGTAATATGTGAGGTCATAATCTAACTATAACTTCTGAATTTTACTGGTTTTGTACGGTGAAACCTGAGTCTAACTATAACATCCCTGTAACCTTTGTTTTTTTCAGTGAATTTCTACATTTTTTAAAATTTCATATCCTAAGTATGACGTCCCTGTAACCTTTGTTTTTTTCAGTGTATTTCTAAGTTTAAAAAAAAAAGGTAATTCCCAACTATAATGTCCCTGTAACCTCCTTTGTCTGATTGCTTGTGTTCTTCTTTTATACTTCTTCATAGGTGCTAACAAGTTGTGAATTACTCTATCAATCAATCAATCAATCAAAGACATTTATAGAGCGCACTACCTACCCGTAGGGTCTCGAGGCGCTTGGGGGGGGGGGGGGGGGGGGGTGCCACTACTGCTCGAACAGCCAGGTCTTGAGCTTCTTCCTGAAGGAGAGGTGGTCTTGGGTCAGGCGCAGGTCGGCCGGGAGGGAGTTCCAGGTCTTGGCGGCCAGGTAGGAGAAGGACCTTCCTCCTGTAGTGGCTCTGCGGATGCGTGGGATGGCGGCGAGGGCGTGGCTGGCGGATCGGAGGTGGCGTTTGGGGGCGTAGAAGTTGATTCGGTTGTTGAGGTAGCTCGGGCCTTGGTCGTGGAGAGCTTTGTGTGCGTGGGCAAGGAGGCGGAAGGTGATTCTCTTGTTGACCGGGAGCCAGTGCAGGTCTCTTAGGTGTCCGGAGATGTGGCTGTGTCGTGGGATGTCGAGGATGAGTCTGGCTGAGGCGTTCTGGATGCGCTGGAGTCTCTTCTGGATCTTGGCGGTGGTTCCGGCATAGAGTGCGTTGCCGTAGTCCATTCGGCTGGTGACGAGGGCCTGGGTGACGGTCTTCCTGGTCTCTGTGGGGATCCACCAGAAGATCTTCCGAAGCATGCGCAGGATGTTGAAGCACGACGAGGAGACGGCGTTGACTTGCCTGGTCATGGAGAGGGAGGAGTCCAAGATGAAACCCAGGTTGCGTGCGTGGTCCGTCGGTTTGGGTGCGGTGCCCAGGGCGGGGGGCCACCAGGAGTCGTCCCAGGCGGAGGGCGAGGAGCCCAGGATGAGGACCTCCGTCTTATCTGTGTTCAGCTTCAGGCGGCTCGTCGTCATCCACTCGGCTACCTCTCTCATCCCTTCGTGCAGGTTGGCTCTGGCGGCGGCGGGGTCGTTGGTCAGGGAGAGGATCAGCTGGGTGTCGTCGGCGTAGGAGATTATGTTGAGGTTGTGTTGGCGTGCGATGGCCGCGAGGGGGCTCATGTAGACGTTGAAGAGAGTCGGGCTCAGTGAGGATCCTTGAGGGACGCCGCAGATGACTTTGGTGGCCTCTGACTTGTACGGTGGTAGGCGGACTCTTTGTGTTCTTCCGTCGAGAAAGGAGACGATCCATTCCAGCGCCTTCTCCTGGATTCCGACGTTGCTGAGGCGCTGCACTAGGGTGCGGTGGCAGACCGTGTCGAAAGCCGCGGAGAGGTCTAGGAGGATGAGGGCCGCTGTTTCCCCGTTGTCCATCAGGGTTCGGATGTCGTCAGTGGCGGCGATGAGGGCGGTCTCGGTGCTGTGGTTGGCCCGGAATCCGGACTGCGATGGGTCGAGGGATCCATTCGTCTCGAGGAAGGTGGCCAGCTGTTTGTTGACGGTCTTCTCAATGACTTTGGCTGGAAACGGGAGTAGAGAGATGGGGCGGTAATTCTTGAGTTCGGTGGGGTCTGCTGTAGGTTTCTTCAGTAGAGCGCTGAGTTCGGCGTGCTTCCAGCTCTCGGGGAAGGTGGCGGTGTCGAATGAGGTGTTGATGATGTCCCGCAGGTGGGGTGCGATGACCGCGTCGGCTTTGTTGAAGACGTGGTGAGGGCAGGGGTCGGTCGGAGATCCGGAGTGGATGGAGTTCATCGTGTGGACGGTTTCTTCGGTGTTGACCGGGGTCCAGGCGCGGAGGGTGGTGGTGGGTGGCGATGCTGCGGTCGTGGCGTGCGTCGGTTGAGTGCTGAAGCTGTAGTGTATGTCCGCGATCTTGTTGTGGAAGTAGGAGGCGAGGGAGTTGCAGAGGTCTTGCGAAGGGGTGATGTCGTTGTTTCCGGCGTTGGGTGTTCTAGTATGGAACATTCTACCTCTGATTTCCATGAACTAAAAGTTTCTCCTTTTTACAACAACTTTATACTTTTTATATCGGACACATTTTTGTCCTTTGATAGTTCACTTTATAAGTATTTCAGTGGATCTGTGAGTGGGTGCATCAATCTATGGGTGGTTCTGTAACTAACTGTGTGAGTGTCTCAGTGGGTCTGTGAATGGGTGCATGAGTGTCTCAGTGGATCTGTGATTGGGTGCATAAGTCTCCGAGTGAGTCTGTGAGTGGGTGCATGAGTGACTTACTGCATTTGTGAGTGTAGGAGTACCTGTGTGGATTTGTGAGTGGATACATGAGTGTCTACATAGGTCTGTGACTGGATGCATTAGTGTCTGACTAGGCTTGTGAGTATCTGAGTGGGTCTCTAAAATGACATGTCAGTGTCTAAGTTGGTCTCTGAGTGGTTGCATCAATGTCTAAGTGGCCAATGACTGAGGGCATCAATGTCTCACTAGGTGTCTCAGCGGGTCTGTCAATGTTTTATTTGGTCTCTGAGAGTGTGTATCATTCTTTGAGTGCATCTCTGAGTCAGAGCATCAATGGGTGTGAGTGTTTGAGTAGGTATATGAGCTGGTACATGAGTTTCTGAGTCGATCTGTGAGTGGGTGATTGAGCCTGAGTGGCTTTATGAGTCTTTCACTGACTATCATTGGGTGCAGGAGTCTCTGAATTGGTCTGTTAGTAGATGCATGACTGTTTCAGTGGTTCTGTGAGCAGGTCCATGAGTGTGTGAGTGGGTGCATAAGTCTCTGAGTGGATGTAAAAGTGTTTGACTGGATCTCTGACTGGGTGCATCAGTCTCTGAGTGAATCTGTGACTGAGTGGATCCACAGCGGTATCAGTGGATCTCTGCATAAGTGTATTAGTGTCTGGGAGGATCTGTGAGTGGGTGCACAAGTCTCTGACTGAGTTTCTGAGTGGGTGCTTGAGTCTGTGCATTGTTCTCTCAGAGGGTGTAAAACGGTCTCAATGGCTCTGTGAGTGGATGCATCAGTGTTTAAGTGGGTGTGTGACTGGGTGCATCACTGTCTAAGTAGATCTGTTAGTTGGTGCATTAGTCTCTCTGTGGGTATGTGAGTGGGTGCATGACTGTGATTGGGTATCTAAGGGGTACATATATCTCTGTTTGGGTCTGTGAGTGGGTGCATGTGTCTCTGAGTGGGTCTGTTAGTGGTTGCATCAGTCTTTGAGTGGGTCAGTTAGTGGGTGCATGACTGAGTAGGTCTCTGAGTGGGTATATGAGACTTTGGCTGGCTCTTTAACTGGGTGCATTAGTCTCTCAGTGGGTCTGTCACTGGGTGTATAAGTCTCTCAGTGGGTCTAAGAGTGGGTGCATGAGTGTCCGAGTGGGTTTGTGAGAGGGTGTATGAGTTTTTGTGTGGCTATGCAACTGGGTGTGTGAGTGTCTGAGTTGGTATGTGAGTGGGCACATGAGTCTCTGAGTGGGTCTCTAAGTGGGTGTGTGAGTCCGAGTGGGTCTATAAGTGGGTGCATGAGTGGGTATGTGAGTGTATGTGTGAGACCGGCCTCGTGGCGTGGGTCCTCCCGACCAGCCAGCTACCCTGCAACCACGCCGAACCTCGATGTTACAGCCTCCCGGCCCCCGTGGGCCAGCCTCCCGAGGGCCGGCCAGATCCCCAACACGCATGCCCGGCTGAGGGAGGGCGAAACCCCCCCAAAACCAGACCGAGAGGCGCCGATCAGGTCACACCTCTGTTCTCTTCCCGGAGGGAGGTTCGATCGACCACCAGGCCCCCGGTGAGCAGGCGCCTCACCCGCTGGGTGTCTGGAGTCCCTCCAGGACCCCCCTGAACAGATCAAAGGACCAGACCCCGACACACCGCCCCAGGCACCAGACCCCTCTCCACGAGGACTCCGGACTTCAAAGAGGAGGGGGAGTATAACAAGGGGTGCTGAAGGGATGGGAGGAAGAGAAGACCTGGACTGACGAGAGCCTGCTGACGCTGTCGCGGCTCCTCGAACTCTGAAACATCTGAGCCCTGCTGACGCTGTCGCGGCTCCCCGAACTCTGAATCATCTGAGCCCTGCTAACGCTGTCGTGGCTCCTCGAACACTGAACCCTCCGAGCCCTGCGGACGCTGTCGCGGCTCCTCGAACGCTGAACCATCCGAGCCCTGCTGACGCTGTCGCGGCTCCCCGAACCCTGAACCATCCGAGCCCTGCGGACGCTGTCGCGGCTCCTTGAACTCTGAAACATCTGAGCCCTGCTGACGCTGTCGTGGCTCCCCAAATTCTGATCCATCTGAGCCCTGCCGACGTCGCCGCGGCTCCTCGAACTACGAACCTCCGGTGCCTGCTGAGTGACTCGCGGCCCGCTCCTCCAAGAGAACCGGCAGAGATTGCCGAGAGAAGCAACACCCCCTCAGCTCGAGGATTGAGAGCTGTGCGGCGGGTACTCCGCAGAGACACTGATTCAAAGACTGTCCCGCTACCCCTTAACCCTCATCACGAGACCTCTGCCGCTTGTGGCACTAATTCTGCTCCTGCCTTCCGGATCATAAAGATCCCTAATAACCTATGATAAAATCTATTATCCTGCAACAAACTACTGTGTGATGTCCCTCTATCTGAAAATAGTAGTGCAGCGTGTGCGATCCTAGGTACGAGACCCTTCCAGGAAGGGCCTCCCCGCTCTTGCTCGGCCGAACTCGAGGAGAGATGGGCCTCCGGGTGGTCAGGAACGTATTCCGCAACATCCCGGGGGAACGCTTTCCAACATTGGTGGCAGCGGTGGGATCCGAGCCAACACCTACAGATCGTGCAGTAGACGGCTAACGCACTACCCAGAAGAAATGGAAGGAGAAACTTCCCTAGGTGCCGCTGGCACCAACCCGAGCACGACATTCCGAGAGGACCAGTTGGAATATTATACGCACCGAGAACTGAAACAATTTTGCAAAGACCTTGGAATCGCTACCACCGGACTAAGCACGAAAGAGGACTTCCAGGAAGCATTAAGAACCTGGGTCGAGACGGGGACTCCCCAGACACAAACAGAAGGGGAGCCTCCTAACGAACCCCGAAGCAGCCCGGGGAGGAACGGCGCCCCCGAGGGGGGCCTATCCCCAGAGGAAATAGCGGACCGAGAAAGAGGTCGCAACCACGAACTAGAACTAGCAAAATTGAAAATCGAAGGAGAGATAAAGCTGGCCGAAAAGAAACTGGCGGTAGAACAGTTACGCCTACAAGGAGAACTTGAGGAAAAGAAACGACAAAGAGAACACGAAGAAAGAAAACTCCAGCTAGAGCACGAACGTAGCCTGAAGGAGATCGAGCTCAAGGCTAAGAATGCAGAAGTCAGACCCCCGGAAACCCGACCCCCTTCCGCCAACGTGGAACTAAAGGTCCACATCCCCAAAGATGTGGTGAAAGAATACTATAAGAATGACCACATCCAGCAATGGTTCAAAGCCTACGAAGTCGCCATGACCTCACACCGAGTCCCACAGAAAGACTGGGGGGCTGGGCTGTGGGGCCGGTTCCTGAGCGAGGGAAGAGATACCCTGCTGGACCTGCCTTCCACGGTAATGAACTCCTACAGTCACATGAAAGAGGCCCTAGTAGCCAGATATGGGCTCACCCCTGAAATGTACCGGCAACGGTTTAGAGACTGCAAGAAGATACCCGGTACCACCTGGGTGGAGTACGTGAACTTTTACAGCCGGGCCTTGGACGGGTGGATCAAGGGCAGCAAGGTCTCCACCTTTGAGGAGCTGTTTGACCTGATCGCTTGGGAACACTTGGCCGCTAATTGCTTTGTAGAACTACGCCAGCACCTCCTGGACAGCAAACTCACAGACCCTCGAAAACTGGCCGTCGAGGCTGATCGGTGGGTAAACACCCGGGCCTCCCGGGGTCCCGTGGGAGACTACGGCCGCCACAGTCAGGGCCCCCCCCGCCAGAGGGGCGGAGGGAATCAAGGCCGGCCAAGGGAACTTCCGGGGGGATCCCCACGCAGCCCCCCCAGAGGACAACCTCCACCCTTTCCAGCTCCACCTCCAGCCAGCACCGGGCCACCGGGAAGGCCGGGGCCTCGCGTGAGGATCACCTGTTTCCGCTGCCAACAGACCGGACACTATGCCAGCAACCCTCAATGTCCCATGTACCAGCGAACCGCCACAACAACTCCACCGGCTCGACAAATGGCCTCCGTAGCCCTGGGGGAAGAGATGGAAGACTCCGAAGAATGGGAACCCGCCGCCATGGCCTTGGTCTCCCTAGGGGACCGGGAGATGGTCCCCGGAGCGCCCCTGCCCGCTAACACGAAGAAGTACCGACAGCAGGTGACGGTCAACGGTCACCGCGTCGAGGGCCTCCGGGACACGGGGGCGAGTGTCACGGCGGTTCATTGTCACCTGGTCTCCGAAGATCAGATCCTACCCGGCGCCTTTTGTCCCGTCATATCCTCAGACAATTCCGAGAGCCTCTGCCGGATGGCTCTGGTTCCCTTCGAATGGGGGGGAGTCACCGGCAAGTTAAAGGTGGCGGTACGAACCTCCCAGCCCGTGGACTGCCTCCTGGGCAACGACCTCGAGAATTCCCCGTGGGGACAAGTGAAACGAAGAGCCCATCTCGAGATGATGGGTCTACCCGAATGGGTATGCGCCACCACGCGCTCGATGACTCTCAGAGTGCCTTCCTCCGAGGAGGGGGAGGCCATGCCGCGGAGCACCGCCACCATCCCCGAGGTCCCAGATGCGCCACCCGAGGCCAACGACCCCCTTCCGGACGAAGCGACCGTTCCCGACGAGGGGTCCGTGCCTTCCGACCCCGAACCCCTGACCGAGCTCGAAGACCTGCCAGAAATGGCCCAGTGGCACTGCGAAGGAGGCCCCTCCCGAGAAGAATTCTGCCAAGAACAATCCACCTGCCCGTCCCTCATCGGACCCCGACAACAGGCCGAGGCCCAAGCAGCAGGCGACCAGACTGGCAACCACTGGGTATACTGGGAAAACGGCCTCCTGTACAGCGAACAGAAGTCAGCCGAGTTGGGATCGGCCCGAGTACTAGTGGTACCCCTGCGCTTCCGAAGTCTCCTCCTGGGCCTGGCCCACGATGTACCCCTGGCCGGACACTTAGGCCAAGATAAGACCTACCAGCGACTCGTCACCCACTTCTATTGGCCCAAGATGCGAGCAAATGTGGAGGCCCACTGCAAATCCTGCCCCACGTGCCAGGCCAGCGGAAAGAGTGGGGGGAAGCGCAAGACTCCGCTGCAACCCTTCCCAGTCGTCAGTACCCCTTTTGAGCGGGTAGGGATCGACATCGTGGGACCACTGGACCCCAAGACAGCCCAGGGCCACCGGTTCATCCTCGTCCTGGTGGATCATGCCACCCGTTACCCCGAAGCCATCCCTCTCCGCACCGTGACGGCCCCCGTGGTAGGCCGGGCCTTGATGGGGATCTTCTCTCGCGTGGGGATCCCCCGCGAAGTCGTGAGTGATCGGGGTACGAACTTTATCTCCCGATACATGCGGTCCCTCTGGCAGCAGTGCGGAGTATCGTACAAGTTCACCACCCCGTACCACCCCCAAGGGAACGGCCTAGTCCAGCGCTTTAACAAGACACTGAAAGGAATGATCATAGGCCTCGCGGAACCCCTACGCCGGAGGTGGGACGTCCGCCTCCCATGCCTCCTGTTCGCCTGCCGGGTGGTTCCCCAAAAATCCCTGGGGTTCAGCCCATTCGAACTGCTATATGGACACCCCGTCCGGGGACCCCTGAGCCTGGTCAAGGAGGGTTGGGAAACGACCCTCCGGGGGACCCCTCTGGATGTGTTCCGATACATCTTGGCGCTCCGCAACCAGACCCGGAAATTCAGAGAACTCGCAGAAGCGAACCTCGAGGCTAGTCAGGAAGAGATGAAGCGCTGGTATGACCAGAATGCTACGCTGGTCGAGTTTCAGCCGGGCCAACACGTCTGGGTCATGGCCCCGCTGCGCCCTCCAAGATAAATGGACTGGACCCTTCAAGGTGGTCGAGCGGAAGAGCCAAGTCACCTATCTCATCGATGTGCAGTCCCCGCGGAACCCCCTCCGGGTTCTCCACGTGAACCGCCTCAAACCCCACTTTGTAAGGACAGAATTGAGTTTGCTCCTGGCCACCGATGATGGGGCCGAAGAAGACACCGAGCCCCTTCCAGACCCCCTGGGGGCGAAAGAGACCGATGGTTCCGTGGAAGGGGTGAGACTATCAACCACCCTCACAACCCAACAGTCCGCCGACTGCCGCCAGCTCCTAAGGCAGTTCGCGGACCTCTTCTCCCTAACCCCTGGGGTCACCAACTGGTGTGTCCACGACGTGAACACCGGCGACAGCCCGCCCGTGAGACACCGGGCCTACCGGGTCCCTGATCGGGTCCGAACCAGCATCCTGACCGAGGTAGCGAAGATGCTGGCCCTCGGGGTGATTGAACCCTCCGACAGCCCCTGGGCCAGCCCGGTAGTCCTGGTTCCGAAAGCGGCTACCCTGGGTGTCGCCCCCGAACTGAGCTTTTGCATGGACTACCGAGGACTCAATGCGGTCACCCGAGCGGACGCTCACCCTATCCCCCGTGCCGACGAGCTCATTGACCGCCTCGGGGCCGCTCGCTACCTCAGCACCTTCGACCTAACGAGTGGATACTGGCAGATTGCCCTCACCGAGGGAGCCAAGGAGAGCTCCGCCTTCTCCACCCCGGATGGGCACTACCGCTTTAGGGTGATGCCGTTTGGAATGAAGAATGCCCCGGCCACCTTCCAGCGGCTGGTGAACCGGGTCCTGTCCGGACTAGAGGGGTTCAGCGCAGCGTATCTCGACGATATAGCGGTATTTAGCTCCCAATGGACCGAACACCTCCAGCACCTCCGACAAGTCCTGCTGGCTCTGCGCCGGGCCGGCCTCACCATCAAAGCCAGCAAATGTCAAATTGGGCACGGCTCCGTAACCTATCTGGGGCACCAGGTGGGAAGCGGGCAGGTCGCCCCCCTCCAGCCAAAGATCGACGCCATCATGACCTGGGAACCCCCCACGACCCAAACGGAAGTCCGGGTCTTCCTGGGCCTCACCGGGTACTACCGGAGGTTTATTAAGAACTATGGCAGCATCGCAGGCCCCCTCACAGAACTAACCTCCAAAAAACACCCCAAGAAAGTACAATGGACTCCCTCCTGCCAGAAGGCGTTCGACACCCTAAAAACCGCCATGTGTGCGGCTCCGGTGCTCAAAGCACCCGACTACGCCCAGGAGTTTGTGGTCCAGACGGACGCCTCGGAACACGGCATCGGGGCAGTCCTCTCCCAGTTCGACGACAAGGGCATAGATCAGCCCATAGCCTTCATCAGCCGAAGGTTGCTGCCCCGAGAACAGCGGTGGAGCACAATTGAGAGAGAGACCTTCGCAGTAGTCTGGGCCCTCAAAAAGCTACGGCCCTACCTGTTCGGAACACACTTCCGAGTACAAACGGATCACCGACCCCTGCAATGGTTGATGCGAATGCGAGGGGAAAACCCCAAACTGCTACGCTGGTCCATCTCCCTCCAGGGGATGGACTTCACGGTGGAACATAGCCCCGGGACGGACCACGCCAACGCGGACGGCCTGTCCCGATTCTTCCGCTTCAGCGAGGAGAACTCCCAAGTGGATGGGTAGTTCTCCCCGCCTTTCAGCTGGGGGGGGCCCGTGTGAGACCGGCCTCGTGGCGTGGGTCCTCCCGACCAGCCAGCTACCCTGCAACCACGCCGAACCTCGATGTTACAGCCTCCCGGCCCCCGTGGGCCAGCCGCCCGAGGGCCGGCCAGATCCCCAACACGCATGCCCGGCTGAGGGAGGGCGAAACCCCCCCAAAACCAGACCGAGAGGCGCCGATCAGGTCACACCTCTGGTCTCTTCCCCGAGGGAGGTTCGATCGACCACCAGGCCCCCGGTGAGCAGGCGCCTCACCCGCTGGGTGTCTGGAGTCCCTCCAGGACCCCCCTGAACAGATCAAAGGACCAGACCCCGACACACCGCCCCAGGCACCAGACCCCTCTCCACGAGGACTCCGGACTTCAAAGAGGAGGGGGAGTATAACAAAACAAGGGGTGCTGAAGGGATGGGAGGAAGAGAAGACCTGGACTGACGAGAGCCTTCTGACGCTGTCGCGGCTCCTCGAACTCTGAAACATCTGAACCCTGCTGACGCTGTCGCGGCTCCCCGAACTCTGAATCATCTGAGCCCTGCTGACGCTGTCGCGGCTCCTCGAACACTGAACCCTCCGAGCCCTGCGGACGCTGTCGCGGCTCCTCGAACGCTGAACCATCCGAGCCCTGCTGACGCTGTCGTGGCTCCCCGAACCCTGAACCATCCGAGCCCTGCGGACGCTGTCGCGGCTCCTTGAACTCTGAAACATCTGAGCCCTGCTGACGCTGTCGCGGCTCCCCGAATTCTGTTCCATCTGAGCCCTGCCGACGTCGCCGCGGCTCCTCGAACTACGAACCTCTGGTGCCTGCTGAGTGACTCGCGGACCGCTCCTCCAAGAGAACCGGCAGAGATTGCCGAGAGAAGCAACACCCCCTCAGCTCGAGGATTGAGAGCTGTGCGGCGGGTACTCCGCAGAGACACTGATTCAAAGACTGTCCCGCTACCCCTTACCCCTCATCACGAGACCTCTGCCGCTTGTGGCACTAATTCTGCTCCTGCCTTCCGGATCATAAAGATCCCTAATAACCTATGATAAAATCTATTATCCTGCAACGAACTACTGTGTGGTGTCCCTCTATCTGAAAATAGTAGTGCAGCGTGTGCGATCCTAGGTACGAGACCCTTCCAGGAAGGGCCTCCCCGCTCTTGCTCGGCCGAACTCGAGGAGAGGTGGGCCTCCGGGTGGTCAGGAACGTATTCCGCAACATCCCGGGGGAACGCTTTCCAACAGTATGTATAAGTGTCTGAGTGGGTATGTAAATGGGTGTATAAGTGTCTGATTGGGTATGTGAGTGGGTACATGAATCTGTGATTATGACCAGCGAGTGTGTACAAATATATTGTTTTTGCAAAATATTTTCACTAATATTTGCAACGATGTTGCGATCTCTCCGCAACGGTGCATGGGGCTGCGCTGACCATCGGGAATATCGTGTGTGATTAAAAAAACAATTTTGGATACACACCTTGTGTCACTAACAACCCAATTTCTCAAACATGGGGTCCTCCACCCTGACCCCTATGGTTAGCTTCACAGAAATGTGCGGCCTCGGGAACCCTTCTCCATCGACAAAATGGTGGCCGCAACTTTCTGTTTAGGTTGCTTCCAGCCAACCAGAGCATTCCTTTTGGCACGGGCATACGTGATTAACCACAGAATCATCACGAAATATCAGCCGCCAGAGATATCAATATAATTTTCAACTTAAATTTCTCAAGAACTACTGAGCTGATTTGCACCAAATAAAATGATCAATCTGCGTAACAACATCTAACTTACTGCCAAATTTGGTGTAATTCTGTCCAGTGGTTCCGGCTGTAGGTTCGACTATGTGGCCTATGGGAACTAAAATAGGAAGACTCACTTTTTTTAACTCCCTTTTTCTCAGCCCTCACTTAACGGATCCCCCTGAAACTTACCATGCACAACAGAACTTACTTTGACACTTTTATTGGAAGATTTTGTGAAGTTTCGTCAACCGGTGCCAAAGATATAGGCAAGTTAAAAAACATCCTGATTGCACAAAATAAAATGATCAATCTGCGTAACAACATCTAACTTATTGCCAAATTTGGTGTAATTCTGTCCAGTGGTTCCGGCTGTGGTTCGACTACGTGGCCTATGGGAACTAAAATTGGAAGACTCACTTTTTTTAACTCCCTTTTTCTCAGCCCTCACTTAACAGATCCCCCTGAAACGTACCATGCACAACATAACTTACTTTGACACTTTTGTTGGAAGATTTCGTGAAGTTTCGTCAACCTGTGCCAAAGATATAGGCAAGTCAAAAAACATTTTCCCTATGGAAACTAGGTCTTAACTATAACTACCTACTGGATATATATATCGCCACTGGGTAGTTATAGTTAAGATTGTGTTTCCATAGGACATGCATTAGTGTTGCTAATAACTGTGGCCCTGTTTGACGAATCCCCACAAAACTTTCCCAAAATGTTCTACTGTCAAGTGGAGGCAGAGAAAAAAGGGGTCCCAAACGCGTTTCCCCCAACCATTTTTTCATAGGAACTTTAGGCACTGCTACAGCCTAAACCGCTAACCCAATTTACACCAAATTTGGAAGAAAGCTAGATCTTGGTCAAGAAAGAGTGTTTTTTGTGTTTTGGTGTAAATCTGTTTTGTAGAAATAAGGTTAAAACATTTGCATATATCACGCCATGGAGGATCCGCGGAGCAGGCGGATCTCAAACTGAGATGTGATTGACTACCACCACCTCAACTAGGAAGTGGTGGCAGACATCTTAGTACTCGGGAATCAGTCTAGAGTCCTAAAAAACATTTAAAAAAAGACATGAGGAGGCAAGGCTGGGATAACCTGTCCCCCTCGGCCTGGGGTCAAAAATTTTCTTCTTTTTAAAATGTTGCCACAAATTTGTAGAGAATCTGCGAATCCGCGGTAAAATAAACATTTTAAAACAACGGACTACTGCACATCTTTTTCGAACCCACCAATCCTGGTGGGCCAGTGCCATGGGGGTGGGGGGCAATGAATGTATATTTTTGGAAGGGGGACACATGCCCCCCTCCCCAGGCTGAGACACCATCCTCCGGTGCTTGAAATAATTTGCAAAGGGGGAAGGGTGTGCAGCCCCACTCTGTAGGAAAGTAGTATCTTTTTATTTGGTTACCCCCACTTTTTGCCTGGTGCTAAGCTGTTTTTGACTAGTCTGACTGGGATCCTGCTAATCAGGACCCCAGTCTCTCTGCTTTTTTCCTTAAATTGTTGTGGTCAGTACTTGGGTACATCCCAGATTGGATACTGGGGTACCCTTATCATTCCCTAGTATATGGTACTAAGGTACTCAGGGCATAGGTACCCCAGAGGTCTCCCATAGGCTGAAGCATGCATTGTGCCACCCATGGGAGACCATTCAAAATGCAACTACAGGCCTGCCATTGCAGCCTGTGTAGGTTGGTACTAGCACCACTTACGAAAGATATAGGTTCCCTATATCTAGGGTCACTGCACTTAAAACCTATAAGTCACCCATATAACAGACCTTATCAATCCTGAAGGCAAGGCGCTTGGTTCTAAGTGTGGGGGTGCCCCTGCCTGAGCAGGACACCCCTACAGCCTACAGAGTCCATTCTCCCAGGTTGTAAGTGAAGCAGCCACATACCATATAGAGGTGCATCGAGTAAAATTCGATAACCATATCGAAATTGGCCGCAACGAATCCCATCATGTTTGGTATCAAACATGTTGGAATCATACCCCCACACCATAAACATTGTGGGAGGTATAATTCTAAGCACTGGATAGGATGTGGCCCGTCGGCCAGATTGCCGACTTTGGTGCTGGAAACCAGGTTTCGAGCCTCGGGTCGCGTCCACATCCTGTGATTCTGGGCAAATCACTTAATCTCCTCGTACCTAAATGTGTAACGTAACTGGTGCTCATGTAAAACGCTCCAATACCTTCAGGTCGAGTTCGTGCTATATAAATCTGCAATAAAAAAATTAATTAAAAAAAAGCCCTCTGTTAAGCTCTCAGTGCTCCCGGTACCAGTCTTCTAGACCCGGACAGCACTACATGGCTGCTGCCGACCAGAGACACAATTCTGCCCTCCTGCTGCTGAGCCAAGCTCAAGTGGGGGAAGGCAGAACAATATCCTGTCACAGGGAGGTGTGACCACCTGCCAGACACAATTTAGTGTATTGGGGCCGGGTGGGTGCGCTTGCCAGCGTCACTCAGTTTGCTTGAGAGGCACATTTGGTGCCTCCTTGCACAGTCCAGTTCAAACCAGCTGTGGGAGCCGTAGGTTCTGGCGCAAAACTGAACATAGGACATGGGTGTAACCTCCCCGTGTCCAAACCCTCCCCTGAATCGTCCCACCCTTTCTTTAGGGTACTTAAGGGCTTACCTGGGTGTAGGTCTGGACTTCGCTAGACTTAATTTGGGTTAGACTTCTTCTCCCTTTCAGTCTGCTGCATTGTCTGTGCTTGTGCACTATACAGGAACCTTCCATGGCCTGTGGGCATCCGAGACACCCGAAGCAATCTCCCTTGAAGTGAAGGAGTCACTTCCCTGCATCCGCAGGCACCGCAACTAAGCTGACCGGTCTGCTGATCCTGAGCTCCTACAGACTCTGAAAAGTTCAACAACACAGGTCGTGGTTCTCCACAGCTCTTGAGGCCTGCCCTGTTCTCTCACCAAGTTTGAGGCCAGTATCCCTTGTGGGAGCCGCAGGAACTGAACCCCAGTGCACTGCATAGCCTTGTCATTGCAAAGGCTTGTCGGGTTCCTTCCACCAAGATCTTCGGGCTCTAAGTAGCCCCAATCTCAAGCATCTCCAGTTACCAGAATTTTCGTCCACATCGCATCGTTTGCACAGTGGCCTGCATCTTTTGGTAAGCTGCTCAAGGTCCTCTTCCGACTCCAGTGCTTCTGGCCTGTCGGTCCTGTTGAGGATCATCTTTGTTTTTGTTTGAGCTCCGCTGATTGCTTGGGCCTGCCCTGACCCCCCTGCACCTTTCTGGTCCCGACATTGCACCTTCTTTGACTTTTATGTTGTTTGCAGTTGCAAAGGCTTGTTGGTGCTCCCAACACACCCCGACCCCTCAACTCCCGACATTCCACATGGGACAGCTCATGCAAGGCTCCTGGTCTTCCTCATCGTCGCTTGGTCCTCACTGCTGCAGTCAAGGTCACCGTCAACTCTCCTGCAACTCGCGACATCGGTGGGCATTCGTCTTCCAGGTCACTCCTGAGTGACATAGACTCTGTCCCCTCTGCTTGCAGGTTCTTCTCAACCTGAATCCGCCTTCGGATTCCACCGGACACTTTCTCCTTCTCCAGGAGCAAAATCTTCCTGAAGTCCTCCATTGGGTTTGACGGTAGTTTCTGACACTACTTCACACCTATGCACCCGGGGTCCCTGGTGTAGGTAATGTGGGTACTAGGGTATCCACAGGTGGGGTGGCTCTCCAACCTTCTGTCTTCCACTGGGTTTCTTCAGGGGCCACTGGGAAGGGTCCTTAATCTTTAAAATTGCAACCACGACTTGTTGATTTGTACAGAGAAGGCTGTTGTGTTCCCACACTGCACACGATCTCTGTGGGGCTCCTAGTCTCTCACCTTGGGTGGTCCCTTGGGTCCCCAGCACTTCTACATCCTCTGGACATTGTCTTGACGCGAGTTGTGGTTCTTATACCACTCTCTTAGCATATGGTTTGGTCCCCCTCTGAGTTCCACTGCGTATTCTGTACTATTTACTTGATTTCTATGCAAAGTAATGTGTGCATTGTGTATATATCCGGGTAAGAGATATTTGTATGTATTAGTGAGTGTTAGATAATAAATACATATTTTTATAAATACATTGTGTGGTTCTTTTTCACTTAATCTACACTATAAGGTTGCATTCTGGTAAAACAAGCTGCTTTACACTCCTTCTGGACTAAGCCTGTAGACTGCTCTCCACAGCTACCACTTAGAGAGCGTTCTAAGGTTGTGTAAGACCTCTTAAATCACCATAAGGGTTGTCTGGACTGGTGCAGGGTTCCCACTTACATTAGTGGACATCATGTACCAGGCCAGCCTCTCACACATTCCCCAGGCTGTTTTTGGCCCCGGAGACCCCGTCCCCAGGGGCAAGCTCATGTGCGGTTACCCGGGGAGCCCATCCCCGGGACACAGCAGGTTTGCTGCCCAATCCGGAGTTTGTAGGGAAACCTGTGTTTGCTCTCACCTGGTAGGAGCATTTTTAAAACTCCGCCAACAGGAGCAAACAGTCTGCTCCCACCTGGCGGCAACTTTCTAAAAGTTCTTGCCGGCTGGGAGCAGACTTTTGATCTGGTTTCCTGCCTGCTCTGATGACATTTACATATGGTAATAAAATATTACTTTATGTTAAAAAAGAAAAAAAGTTCACTGAAAAAGCCAAAGGTTAAAAAATTTTTATAGTTAGGTGAAAGGTTCAGTAACAACTTAACGTTTTAAACTCTTAAAAACCACAGAAATTCACCAGCTATGTTTATAGTTATCTCAAGCAACTCTAACTCGTGCCCTAGGGTGACTATAACTTGTGCTCTCACCATACACTGCTAATTAACCCACATATTACATCACTCATGACATTTTCTATGACATTATTGATAATATCACTGCAATATTTGCAATGAAATTACTGATGAGAAAACTGTGGCCTGGTTTTATAGTTACCTAGGACCCAAGTTATTTTATATATATATTCACAGAATTTACAATAACAAGCTTGATTTAAGTAAGGCACAGAATGAGTGTAAAACTTGTTTCCTAGCAAGAGGATATAAATAGAAAATGGTCGATGATGCTATAAGACAAACTAGGGCCAAAACACAGGAAGATTTACTCTTCAAACCATCAACTAGTAAGATCAAACGAATGAAAAGCTCAACCACAGGAAGCAGCCCTTGTTTAATACTTACATACAATAAACAGAAGGACAGCCTGAGAAAAATAGTCAAGGATAACTGGCATTTAGTGTAAAGTGATCCAATTATAGGGGATCAAATGCCAGCTACTCCCCTGATAACATACAGGAAGGCACAACGCACAGGAGACTATTTAGTTAGCAGCAGTCCAGAGGTTACCATAAGTACCAATTGGCTGGCTAACCAAAAAGGGTTTGTCTGCTGTGTAGTATGTAGGGCTTGCAAATACGGGGAAAGTAGAACGTCGTTTTGTAACAGCTTTTAAAGATAAGTCCATGGTCATAATTCAAGCCAGGAATTTGACTGACTCCTACAGTTTGATTTTGGTACAAGATCCAGAGGCAGGCGAGGGGTTTTCAACATGCTGTGTTACGGGAGTTTGAAAGCGGCTGAACTGAACATTTAATAAACATAAGGGAAATCTGTGAATGGAAGAACTAATTACTTACCTATAAGTATGGACATTAGTATAATACACACTGATAAATGTTCCATTCCATTATGGAAGCCGTGATGTGGGAGAACTCACCAAAGTACCTCTTTGATTATCATGATTGGGAAGCCACCAATGAGGAAGAGGGTTTTCATGTTTAAACAAACCTGATAAACTGGGCATGTTGAACCTGTATTAAAGCATTGAAAAAGGCGATTTTTTGCCGAAGCGCGTCTGCAATATATTTATGCAATAAAAACCCTGTGAGTGCCCTGCAGTTTCTTTTGAGTATTTCATATAAATTATATTTATTTATATTCTCTACCCCTTCCCCTACTGGTGGTCACCAGTAGGTAGTTATATTTAGGACCTAGTTTACATAGGAAAAGCGCTTAATAACTTGCTTATAACTCTGGTGTTGTTTGATGAATGTTCCCAAAATTTTCCAAAACAAGTGACCTCCTGAATCTAGTTGTGCATGGAAGTTTTTGTGGTGATACGTCAAGCAAGGGCTGAAAAAAACAGGGGGGGGGGGGGGGGGGGTGTCAAAAAAGTGTGTTTCCTATGTTAATTCCCATAGAGATTTTAGACATGAATAAAGCCTGAATCGCTGAACGGACTTACACCAAATTTTTGCGATTTGGTGTAAATCCCTTCAGTAGGTTTGGAGATATTAAAGGAAAAACAAATGTGTATATCTAAAGGTGATGACCCTCCGCAAATCTTACTCATCTTGTGCAGAGATCTAATTGGCTGCCAACACTTCAACCAGAAAGTGTTGGCAGCCATCTTGGGACTCGGACTAGGTAGGTCTCCTTCCAAGCATCCTCCTCAGGCTACTCTCCAACCTCAGCTGTTCTGTAGAGAGATGCTTCTCACAGCAGGCATACATGTAACAGTGGAACTTTACATGAATGGGGCTGTTAGGGCTCACTCCCTGTGAGCCAGGTAGAGTTACATTCTTGATCCTTCCAAAACAGGCTGCCTGCACTGCATTATGTGCTATGCGAAGAACAGGGACAGTAGTCCTCTGCCCGCAATGAGGGCACACTTTGTCCCCTATCAGGCCACTGGCAACATCTAGGGCCTCCCATAATCTGGGACATGCCTAGCCCTCTGTGTGCACACATTAGATTAGTGTGATGCTACGACCAGAATAAAAGACAGAATATAAGATATTAACGCAGTTGGGGAATAGGCCTGTGTACAATTCAGGGAACATTCCTGACCCAACAAGCGGATTTAGCTGTGCTTCAAGTTTGCACTTACCCATGCCTGATACTGACACAATATTGAATTCTTGTGTCTGTAAGCAGTGGCGGCTGGCACTGATCGGGGCGGGTGTGTGGACAGAGGGGAAGTAAGAAAAAAAGGCGGTGCTGGGGTGTGTGGGGGTGTAAAAAAACAAAAAACACCTCATTGCTGCCTCTCTTCCGGCCACAACAGGAAGCACCAGGCTCCCCATTGCCAATTACAACGCTGCAATGCAGTGTTGTGATTGGTCTGAGCGCTGTGGTTCAGTGCTCAGGCAGGCAGTAGGAGCCTGGGCATGTTCTCCACCCAGGTTGTAATGCAGCCTGGGTGGAGAACATGCACAGTGCGCATGAATGTTTGGCAGGCCCGAGACAGCGGCCACACATTTATGCGCACTTGGAGTGGGCAAACCACTCCTCCCCCTACACATGTGTGAGCAGTCCGGCCCCACCCGCAAAGCTGCAGCAACAGGAAAACATAAAATGATAATAGCATTGAGTTGTTATCATTTTATCTTTCCTTTATTTCACTGCTGCAAAGCAGAGGGGCGACGCTCCTCTACCTTAGCAGAGGCGTTGCCACCGTTTGTCAGTTCCTACAACGTTCTAGCATCAGTGAACATATCTGCTGCTTTGACACCCGTCAGTTTTGAAGTTCAGCGATCCCCACAGTCATTCTCTAGCTCCTCAAAAAAGTTTAGTTGTGTGCCTAAATATATTAATATTTAGGTTAAAGTATCTACATGCCGTAGAGCATCCTTTATGGTAGCATTGTTGCTGCGATTTTACAGATGACGTCATAGCATTTTGAGGGAGGCCTGCGGTGCAAGAAAGTGGTCCTTGGCTCTATTTCAGAATTTGAAACACTATAGTGTTGAACAATTAACTTTAGTGGGTTCTCGAAATGTTTCTCTTATGTACTTGAAGAACTGCAGTACTAGCACGCCGCCTCCAATATCTGTCACAAGTCCAACTTAAGTCACCGTCTCCCTTCAGATATGTCACCTGTTTAAAGATGTGTGAATTTCTCGGTGTTCTATGGTGTGATTCTTAACACCTTCATAAACTTGTTTCAGAATCTCATTACATTATACCGTCTTTGAAACATAATGATTTGTACCCAGCTTCTAAACAGAATGTCAGAAGAAAATAGTCTGAAAAAATGATACGTTAATGCCATGTGAGCAAACTTTGACCACAAAACACTGTAAAAAATTAATTCTCAAGCGCTATGGCAGACATGTGATAACATGCACTTCAGCTGCAGCATAAATATTTGCCGCTGAGCTATCTTATGTCTCAATAGCAGCCATTTGTTCTGCACATTAAGTAGGATATTACTATGCAGGTTCTTCAAACAGGAGTAATTGATTTATGCAAGATATACTCTAAGAGCTTTTCCCACTAAGCAACTTGAATAACACTCTTACAAGGATTTACCCATAACAAATAAAAAAACACAAATCTAAACAAAACAAAAAAAGGGTTCAAACCGTGTACTGATAGTTGGGCCTCTTTGACATATTGCTAGAATTACGAATAGCAGTTACAATCAAAACATAGTGGTGGGTACGACCAGACACCCAACACAGAATCAAGACTCCACCACTGGATGTCGAGCAAGCGATGGACCAGACTCCAAAGTCTTTTTGAAAGTGACCATGTGACTTTTGCTAAAAGAGACAATCATCATCTTGGGTATCTCCTGTTGGCCTCGATGAGCCAGTATTTCAGGGTGCACTCAGGAATCTTGGTCTTGCCAGCAATGTTACATTTTGCATCACCATCTGTGTCCTTTCAGTCCGTCCATCTTCCACAGTCCCAACAGCGTGAGTCACAGAATAGACAGTCCTCATCTGAATACATGAAATACTGGACCTAATGCTGTCTCATCTCCACAATATTTAGAGGTCCAACAACATAGTCCCCCGCCACCCTTGTTTAGCCCTCTCAAAGTTAGTTCTCTGCCTCACCTTCCCATACACTCTCAGCAACTGCACCACCAGGCGGCACATCTTTAGTCGACATGTATGTCTGGTATACAGCCCAGAAATTTTTCGGCCTACTGCGTGGAGGAAGAAGCTTGCTATAAGTCTCTGTTTGCGTACTGCAGTACACCAAGTCTCTGCTCCATTCTGCGATGGTGGGGATGGGGCCCTTAGACCAGCACATTGCCACTCTCCATCTACGATTAACAGGCCCATGTCTGCTAACCTACGCACTGGCTTTGGGAGTGGTTTAGAGTACCCTAATTAACGCTAGCATGGGGTCCGGCATAATTTGCATGTCTATAACCGCACTTAATTCCTTAAACACCAAGACCCAAAAGTTGCTAATCCCAGGGCATAACCAAGCGATATGGAAAAAATCCGCTCGGGTTTCCTCGTAGCCATCACATTTAGCTGTGTCTCGCAGCCCATATCGACACAGTCTCTCCGGCGTGTAATACACCCTGTTTAGGAACTTAAAATGAATGAGCCTGTGTCTCCCATTCAACGAGATTCTTTTTTCGAGTTTTCGCAACAATATCTCCAGGTAACATCGTCTAGCTCTCTACCTAAATCAGTTTGCCAGGTGAGTCTCGCCTTGGTGTAGGCGTTTTCCCTATACCCTAGTATTGGTTTGTAAATTTTGGACACAATTTTGGTTGGGGAGCCAGCTTTTATGACATAAGTTTGCTGGCAAAACTTCAGGCGGTTCATTTAGATCACTGCCTAGTATTTCTGCCAGTGCGTGCCTCATTCTATGCAATTGAAATCTATGTAGTAGGGTTGCATTAGTATCAGGCCCCTCAAACTGTTCCCATGTCTTGACTTTCCCTTCCAGAAACATTCTCTCCTATAGTTGTCACCCCCATAGCACTGAGCGCTCTGGTCACACCAATGTCTCTACAGGAGGGAAACTAATAACACCACTCCATAGGAGCCGACGGGGAGTATAATATCGCACCAGCACGTAACTTCAGCAGGTAATGCCAAGCATGTCTAGTCGCGTTTATTGAGTCTTGGATTCCTGTCCTACGCTCAGGGGGTGTAAACAACATGGTAGGTAACGAGAGAGGAGAGGCCGCCACCCGTTCTATGTGTAAGTGCGGCGTATCTGGTGAGCCATGCATCCACTGGTAAGCATGTGCGCATTGCCCCGCCCTGTAATATAAGTAAATCCAGGGACCGTAACCCACCAAGACAGTAAGGGAGTGTGAGTACATCCCATCTAACCCTAGCTTGTTTACATGCAAATGCTAATTTAATCAACAGCGTGGTAAGAGTGCGGAAAAAAACCAAACGGGAGGACCATAGGGATATTGGAGAACAGGAACAAAAAGCGTGGAAGAATTACCATTTTCATAATCGAGATTCGCCCCATTAGTGATAGCGGCAGTCGGATCCATCTCTCAATGTCCTCCCCCAGCTTGTTGATAGCCACCCTGTAGTTTTCGCGAAAGACCACCTCCAAATCAGTATGTATCTTAAGTCCTAGGTATCGGACTGGCTCTGTATTTCACTGTAGTGGGTAGTCAGGAAGGAAGGGGGCAGAAGACTAGCTAAGAGGTAATATAGATTTAGCCGTTTACTCTCAAGCCCGAAATTGCACCAACTTTCACTACTATCCTCAGTATGGGAGACAAGTTGTTTTCAGGGTCTCTAACATAAAGAAGCGTGTCGTAAATTAGCTGGTAGTTCGGGAATCGTAAACCCCTATGATTGTGATACTCTCGTAAGGCACAGGCTAACGGTTCCGCCACCAGTGCAAATAAAATTGGGCATAAATGACATCCTTGCCATGTACCTCTTGTAATGTGAATCTGGTCCGTAACTAAAGTGCCGATTTTTATACTAGCAGTTGGTGAGTTATATCATTTGTAGGAACTTATTGCCCAAACCCATCCTCGTTAACACAATCTTCATGAATTGCCACTTGACCAAATCGAAGGCCTTCTCCATATCCAAAAAGACAGCGACTGCCTGCACATCCTGTCTGGTGTACTGTATTGCCCCAAAAACCGTTTTTGTAGGTCAAGTTCCTGCCCAGAATAAATCCCGCCTGTTCTGGGGCCACTAAATACGGAACTAACGAACAAGTTACTTACCTTCGGTAACGATGTATCTGTAAGAAACATTAGTTAGTTAGATTCCTCACCTTAGAATATCCCCAGGCGTCAGACTGGATCCGGAAGATTTTTCATCAGCAATACCCCTTGCGCGTCGCTAGGCGTCGTCTGCGGCTCCGCGTCCGTCGTCTGCGTCGTGCGCCGGAATGACGTTGTCGGAGTACTTAGACGCCGCCCTCGCGCGCTGACGTCAGTTCTTGTACATAGCTTTCCGCGCCAGGAACGCAGAGCCATGCAAGAGACCGACACTGGTGCCAAAAAATTCTAGGGCCCTGAAAGGGATAGCCTTAACCCTAGATGTCAGTTCGCAGAACGGGGAGGATGGGTGGGTCGGTGAGGAATCTAACTAACTAATGTTTCTTACAGATACATCGTTACCGAAGGTAAGTAACTTGTTCATCTGAAAGAAACACGTTAGTTAGATTCCTCACCTTAGAATAGATACCCAAGCAATACCAACCCCGGTGGTGGGTCTGCGAACCAAGATCACACCAAAAAGTCCTGGAGGACAGAACGGCCAAAGAAGCCATCCCTCCGGACTTGGCTGTCTAGACAATAGTGCCTGGCAAACGTGTGCAGCGAAGCCCACGTCGCCACCTGACAGATGTCCTGCAAAGGGACTCCCAGTTCCAAAGCAGTAGTAGCCGCTGTGGCCCGAGTAGAATGGGCTCGCAGCCCAACAGGAGGGTCCTTTTTCGCCAAGGAATAACAGATTTTTATACACAAAACGACCCACCGGGAGATGGTCCGTTTGTGCATAGCTTTTCCCTTCTTTGCACCCACGTAGCCAACGAAAAGCTGGTCGTCCACTCGGAACTGTTTTGTGCGGTCCAAATAAAAGGAGAGCGCACGTTTTGGGCCCAGACGGTGGAGCCGCTCTTCCTCTTTGGAAGGATGCGGAGGCGGAAAGAAGGTGGGCAAGGTGACAGATTGCCCAAGATGAAAGGGGGTCACCACTTTCGGTAGAAAGGAAGGACGAGGCCGAAGGACAACCTTGTCCGGATGAACAGATAGAAAAGGAGGCTTGGACGATAGAGCCTGGAGCTCACTCACCCGTCTAGCCGAGGTGATGGCTACCAGGAAAGCAGTGTTAAGAGTTAGAAGACGAAGAGGACAATTGTGAAGAGGCTCAAAGGGAGCGCACATCAGGAATGTTAAGACAAGATTCAAGTCCCACTGAGACATTACGAAAGGGACAGGAGGGAACGTGTGAGTAATGCCTTTAAGAAAGCGTGACACTACAGGGGACTTGAAAAGAGAGGGCTGATCAGGAAGCCGTAAGAAGGCAGAGAGGGCAGCAAGATAACCTTTCAAGGTGCCCAGGGCAGGGTCCTGCCGGGCCAAAGAAAGAAGAAAGAGGAGAACCTCAGAAAGAGGGGCGGAAAGGGGATCCACAGCCTTTGCTGTGCACCATGCCACAAATTTGTTCCACCGGCAGGCGTATACCGTCTTTGTGGAGGGACGCCTGGCTGCCAGAATGATATCACAGACTTCAGGAGGCAAGTCAAATGGCATCAACTGCCGCCGCTCAATCTCCACGCATGGAGGTGGAGGCTGGACAGGTTCGGGTGGAGGACCGTCCCCTGCTGCTGCGACAGAAGATCCTCCCGAAGGGGCAGACGTATCGGAGGATCGGTCAACATACTGAGTAGCTCGGGATACCAGTACCTTCGTGACCAATCCGGAGCCACCAAGATGACTTGGGCCCGGTCGCGCCTGATCTTCTTCAGCACTCTGGGCAGAAGTGGTATAGGCGGAAAGGCCTACAACAGACCGCAACTCCACTCGCGGCGAAAAGCGTCGCCGAGCGAGTGCCGCCTTGGAAATTCCAACGCGCAGAACTGCTGACAATGCGCGTTCTCGTCGGTGGCGAATAGATCTAACCAAGGCTCTCCCCACTGCTGAAAGAGACCTTGCGCCACCTCGGAGTTCAGACGCCATTCGTGATCCATCATGCACCGGCAGCTGAGTTCGTCTGCTCTGGCGTTCAGAGAGCCCGCCAGATGTTGAACCACCAGGGTGATGCCCTGGTGTTCCAGCCATGTCCAGAGGCGCAGGGCCTCCTGACAAAGGGTCCACGACCCCACCCCGCCCTGTTTGTTGCAATACCACATGGCGGTGGTGTTGTCCGTGATCACCTGCACGACACTTCCCGGACAGAGGGAAGGAAGGCTTTCAGTGCAAGTCGGATCGCTCTCAGCTCCAACAAGTTGATGTGGAGGCGAGACTCCGCCGGAGACCAGAGGCCTCTGATCTCCGCCTCTCCCATATGGCCACCCCATCCCAGGAGGAACACATCTGTCACTACGACATGCTCCGGTAGGGGTAGGGAGAGGCTCTTGCCCGTGACCCAATCGCGGTCCGTGAGCCACCACTGCAACTGCTGTGCAGTGCCCTCCGAGATCAAGACATGGTCGGACAGGTTGCCGTGATGCTGGGCCCACTGAAACTTCAGGACCCACTGCAGAGCCCGCATGCGCCGCCTGGCGTGATGCACTAGTAGGATGCAGGAGGCCATCAGCCCCAGAAGCCGCAACACTAGCCTGACCGAAACCCAGGATAGAGGCCGAAAGATGGGAATCAGGGCCTGTATATCCCGGACCCGCTGTTGCGGGGGATGAACCCGGACCTGCGCCGAATCGAGAACCGCTCCGATGAAAAGGAGCTTCTGAGAGGGGCTCAGGTGTGACTTCGGCACGTTGATGGAAAACCCCAGCAAATGCAGGAGATCGCCGTAGTCTGGAGGTGGGAGACGACTGCCTGGGGCGAGCCCGCCTTCAACAACCAGTCGTCGAGATAGGGGAAGACTGGAACCCCTGATCTGCGCAGATGAGCTGTGACCACCGCCATCACTTTCGTGAACACCCGAGGGGCACTGGTAAGGCCGAAGGGGAGCACGGTGAACTGAAAGTGCTCCTGACCCACCGTGAACCGCAGGTAACGCCGGTGGGCCGGCAGGACGGGGATGTGGAAATATGCGTCCTGCAAGTCCAACGCTACAATCCAGTCTCCAGGGTCGAGGGCAGCTAGAACCTGAGCCAAAGTTAACATTGTGAACCGTTCCTTCCGGAGGAAGGCATTGACGTTCCGGAGGTCCAAGATAGGGCGTAGGCCCCCTTTGCCCTTCTTGGGAACCAGAAAGTAGTGGGAATAACAACCACGACCTACTTCTGGGCTCGGAACGCGCTCGACGGCCTCTTTGGCCAAGAGGGCCGAAACTTCCTCTCGCAGAAGATTCAAATGATCCTCCGAGATACGGTGGTGCTGCGGTGGCATGGCTGGAGGGGTCGTCTCGAAGGGGAGGGAGTAGCCCCTTCGGACGATTTGCAGCACCCACCTGTCCGAAGTAATGGTACGCCAGTGGAGCAGGTGATGGCGAACCCGGCCTCCCACGTGCGTGGAATGGGCCTGAAAGCTCGGACTAGGAAGACTTTGAGGCGGATGCTGCCGGGTTGGATGTGGACTGACCGCGTCGTCCTCCAGTACCGCCTCGGCGGAAACCACGTCCGCGACCGCGTGCAGGCTGGTTCTGCGGCCGGTGGCTAGGCGTACGTGAGGAGGTGCCCCTTCCTTGGCCACGAAAGGAGCGAAAAGCGGAAGTTTGTGGCCGCGGGGCCGAGAGGCCCAAGGACGTGGCCGTAGCCCGGGAGTCCTTGAAGCGAGCCAGCGCACTGTCCGCTTTCTCACCAAAAAGGCGAGCGCCATCAAAAGGCATGTCCATGAGGGTGCTCTGGACATCCCCTGAAAAGGACGTGGACCGCAGCCAGGCGTGACGTCGAAGCGCCACCGTGGTAGAAATCGCCCTACCCAGCGAGTCCGTAGTGTCGAGTCCACATCGGATTGCATGGCGCGCTGCATCTCTCCCATCGGCCAGAGCCGAGGAAAGCTGCGCCCGGGCCTCCTCCGGGCACAGTGGCAGCACGTCCTCCACCGCATCCCACAGAGAGTGGGAATAACGGTCAAAGAGACAGGCGGTGTTCAAAGACCGCAGGCCCAAACTGAGCGAGGAGAACAGCTTCTTACCAAACAGTTCCAGTCTCTTGGAATCCCGGTCCGGAGGAGCGGACGGGAAGGAGGATTGGGAGGTAGAGGCCTGGATAACCAGACTCTCGGGGGTGGGGTGTTGGGACAGAAAACTGGGGTCGCCCGGAGCAGGGCGGTGGCGCCTGGCAACGTTCCTATCCACAGGAGGGACTGTGGAGGGCTTGGACCAGGTGCCCTGCAGAACGTCAGTGAGGGCCTCATTGAATTGCAGCAGAGGCTCAGTGGAGCATGCGGCAGACTGAAGCACCTCAGTGACGATGTTAGTCCTCACAGCCACGGCAGGCAGCTCAAGCCCAAGGGCTTCGGCCGCCTTGCGCAGCACCACAGAAAAAGCTGCACCCTCCTCCGAAGCCACAGTCGGAGGAGAGATGAATCCAGTGTCCGGTGAGGTATCCAAACCACTGGCCTCCCCCAGTTCATCTGCCCAGTCCTGTGCAAGTTGGCCCTGAAAGGCCATAGGGTCGTCAGACCCCTCCCATTCGCCCCCGTCATCCGATTCCTGGTAAACAGGAGGAATGATCGGAGCCGGTCGATAGACAATATGTGTCTCTAGCGGCGTCGGGCGGCGCTGCATCGGCGTCGGGACCAGACAGGGGCTGAACCGGGGATCAACTTCGACCGGAGCCGGCGTCGGGGGTGGTATCGGTGTCGGCGGCGTAACGAGGTCGACCGGCGTCGACGGGGGCCCAGGCTCGGGCCCCTCGGGGACCTGCGGCGTCGGGGCCGGAGCCTCCAACGGCGCCGGGGCCGGAGCCGCCGGCACGCAAGGTCGCCCAGTCGAGTCCGCGGGGCCCGAAGGCGCGCCAGCGGGCGTCGACGGCGGGGCCAGGCTCCTCATGGCCGAGAGGAAGGCACTGACCTCCGCCGGCGTCGCGTCAGTCCCAGGGACCGTCGGGTATGGGGACTTGCGCGGCACCTGCGGCTCCTGCGGAGCCGCGGGGGTGGAACCACCCGGACCCTCGGCCGAGTCGCGCGACCGGCGAGGGGAGTCCGAAGTGCGGTGTCGCCTCTTGGACTTCTTGGAGTGCCTCGACTTACCCGAAGACTTCGAGCCAGACGAGTGACGATGTCGAGTGCGGCTTCGCGACCGATCCTTGGACCTCCTCCTGGACCGGGATCGAGAGCGGCGTGGAGCCGAGTGGCAAAGCTCGAGAAGCTTGCTGGACCGCTCCCGCCTAGCTTTCGAGGTCAGGGCCATACAATCGGAGCACGACGCCGCGTCGTGGTCGAGGCCCAAGCAGTACAGGCACCGGCGGTGATGATCGGTCACCGACATCAGTCGGTGACAGTCGTCGCAGGCCTTGAAACCAGGCATCCTACCGGCACCAGAGTCGAGAAGTGACCAAAAAGAGTCGAAAAAGTTAGTCAAAAATTGACTAAAGGGGTAGCTCTCCCGGATCGGCGCTTACTGGCGCGGAAAAAAGAAGAACTGACATCAGCGCGCGAGGGCGGCGTCTAAGTACTCCGACGACGTCATTCCGGCGCACGACGCCGACGATGGACGCGGAGCCGCAGACGACACCTAGAGACGCGCAAGGGGTATTGCTGACGAAAAATCTTCCGGATCCAGTCTGACGCCTGGGGATATTCTAAGGTGAGGAATCTAACTAACGTGTTTCTTTCAGATGGTGCCAGTCGGGTAGCAAGGATTTTGGCATAAAGCTTCAAATCAACATTTAGTAAGGGGGCGGTACGAAGAGCATTCAGTTGGGGATTTCTCCGGTTTCAGTATCGTTACAATGACCGCCTCTCTCATCGATGGTGGCATAATGCCGTCAACCACCATATCTTCAAACAGTGTAACCAGGTGGGGAAGCAAAAGGTCTTGAAATTCTTTGTGAGACCATCCACCCCAGGGGCACTACCCGAGTTTTCCCCGCTAGCGCAGTGAGAATTTCCTCTTTCTCCAGGGGACACATTAAATACTCCCGATGTTCGTTAGTTAGCCAGGCCAACTTCACGTGGGTCGAATAGTCTAATATTTCCGACTCTACGCCTTTGTGCCGGGAGCGATACAAGGTCGAATAGTACTGATGGAAGCGCTCCAATATCTCTGTGTCGCCCATTATTACCTCCCCCTGTTCGCCACTAATTTCAGTTAGCACCGTAGTTTCCCTGCGTTTCTTCAGGAGGAAGACCAGAACCCGGCCCGGGCGTTCTCCTTCACCAAACGTGCGTGCTGTTGCGAATTCTGCAAGGTGTTTGAGCTCTGCATCTGCCGTTTCATGGTAATCGGCCAATACGGTTTTGAATGCTATTGCATCAGCGTGGCACGCGCCCTCCAGCAAACGGCTCTTCAACGACTTGACTTAAGGGAGCCCTCCAGGTCAGAGAGTCTCCTTCGAAGAGCCCGGAGTACCCCGGAATGTTTTGACATGGCTATCCCGCGAATATAAACTTTAAACGCTTCCCAGACCGTAGCGAATGTATCCACCGAGTCAATATTGCAGGTGAAAAAGGTGTCTATTGCTTCAGCAATTTTAGACCTAAAAGCAGTATCCAACAGCGAATATGGGGGGAAGCGCCAGGTAAAAGGAGGGATGTTATGTTATGTTATGTTATGTTATGCAGGTTTTTTGTATAGCGTGCGGCTACTCAAAAGAGTGTCCCGACGCTTTGAATTGCACACGAATCTCAAAACACAACAGGGAAAATGAACAGAAACAGAAAAAGAGGAAACCTGATAAGACCTGAAACTAAGAAGTGAAAAGCCAAGTTTTAAGCCCCTTCCTAAAGGCCAACAAGTTAGGGGTGCTGCGCAGGGACACAGGCAATTTGTTCCACAGCTGAGGCGCTAATAATTTAAAGGAGCGGCCGCCGATGCGAGCTCTCTTCACGCGGGGCACTGCAGCAAGAAACAAGGCTTCAGACCTAAGCGATCTGGCAGGACGATAAAAGGACAGCCTTTTCTGAAGATATTTTGCTCCAGATGTGTGCAAGGCTTTGTGTGCCAGGGTGAGAGTTTTAAAAACTATCCGCTTCCGGACAGGAAGCCAGTGCAGAGCCTCCAAAAGACCCGAGGCTCTGGCACGGCGAGATAGTCCAAAAATAGCACGTGCTGCCGAATTCTGAACAACCTGTAATCGTTGAAGCAGGTATTCTGGCAGGCCGAGATAGAGAGCGTTGGAATAGTCTATTCTCGAGCCTATCATCGCCTGCACCGTGATCTTCCTGTGTTCCTCCGATAGCAAGGGAAGGAACTTGCGAAGCATCCGGAGTAAACCAAAGCAGGTGCCTGTGAGACCGATTACCTGCGAGCGTAGTGTGAGGCCATTGTCGATCTTAGTCCCAAGGTTTTTAGCTACCTGGGACGAACTTGCTGGTGGAAACATGTTCTCAGGCCACCACACTTTCCAGTCCGGGTCCGAGCTGCACCCAAAAAAGAGGACCTCGGATTTATCCGAGTTGCACTTGAGGCTGTTATGATGGAACCACTGAAACACAGCCTCAAGGCAACCCTGGATCCTACCTCCATCGAAGTCCGCACCCCTCTCACAGGTGAAGAGGAGCTGGGTGTCATCGGCGTAAGAAACGATCTGGGCCCCGAAAGACTCCGCCAGGGCCGCCAGAGGGGTCATGAAGATATTAAATAGAGTTGGGCTCAGGACAGAGCCCTGAGGAACTCCGACACCCAATGGCGACATCTCGGCGGAGCAAGCCGAAGCCCAGACCGATTGTCGACGGCCTGCCAGGAAAGATCGAAACCACTGGAGCACCGTCCCTCGAAGACCAATCTCTGAGAGTCTAGCAAGCAGACCCTCATGAGGGACGGTGTCAAAGGCCGCCGACAGGTCTAGCATCACCAGCATCGCTCTCCCACCCGAATCCAGCACCTCCTTTATCGCCTCCGAAACTTCCAGGAGGGCTGTTTCGGTGCTAAGATTGGCGCGGAAACCCGACTGGGTAGGGTGCAGTAGGTCGTGGGCCTCCAAGTAATCGGCAAGCACCTTATGCACGTGCTTTTCAATGACCTTCGCCAAAGCCGGCAGGAGCGAAATAGGTCTATAATTCGCTAACACCTCCACATCCAGACCAGGCTTTTTAAGCAGGGGAATAATCATTGCCTGCTTCCAGGACTGGGGAACCACACCCTGTGCAAGAGAACAGTTCAACAGGGGGTTCACGAGTGGATTAATGACAGCTGCCATTTTAGCCAGAAATTTTGCGGGGCAGGCATCCCGAGGGGAACCTGACTTTAGTCCCACCACCAGGTCAAAAGAAGCTGTCAGCGAGAGAGGAGGGAAAGCTGCCAAGGCCATACCGGCGTTCGGTCGGGTAACAGCGGCATTCTCCGCCCGACCTGGTACCTCAGGATCCAACACAAGGAAGGAGTCCTGGATCCGCTGGATCTTAGAGGTGAAAAAGTCCGCAATCGCCCTGACCCAAGGCGCAGGAGGGGGGGTCTGGGCAGGCGCTGCGCGAGAGGCTGTAAACTCCCGCACAATGGCGAAAAGCTCCTTACAGGAGTTGGAAGCGGCTTCAATTTTTCTAGCAAAATAAGCCTTCTTCTCCACGAGGATGTTCCGATGGTACGCTTTCGCCAGAGACCTGTAGGTGAGTTTCGCCGTCGCGTCGTATTTCACGCGCCATGCTCTTTCCGCTACCTTGCATTGCCGACGAGAGGCCGCCAATGCTTCCGTAAACCAAGGGGCAGAAGCACCTTTTTCGGGTTTGCGGAGGGGTCTCAGAGGAGCAAGATCATTGAGCCTCTCTGAGAGCCAAACCTGCCAACGCTCCACATCCTCCTCTAAGTTCCCGGTAAAGGCACAGGGGTGATCAGCGCAGGACTGTGCCAACAGTTCCGGAGTAATCCGGTAAAGTGGCCTGAATCCCACGGAAGTCTGCCGGGGGACACCGGCAGGCTTCCCAACAACTGAGAGATAGAATCTCACCAGCCTGTGGTCAGACCAAAGCACCTGGGTGGGGGCCAACATCTCTATAGGGGTCGTAGAGAAGGTCAAATCCAGGGTATGTCCCTTCTCATGGGTCGGCCCAACATGATAGGGAACCAGGCCCAGTAGGGATCAGTTTCTCCGGGGTGGCTACCACTAAAAGTATGGGGGAGTGATCCGAGTAGGTGAGTGGAAGCACAGTGCACTCCTTAACTCCCACGAACATGTGTTGAGAGGCTAGCCAGTTGTCAATCCTTGTGTGCAAATCATGGTAGGCCGAGTAGTGAGTAAACCCACCCCGGCTTGGATTTCGCTGCCGCCACACAGATCCAATTGCATCATTGCGTCCGCAATGGTGCGGGCCGCAGCCGAAACACGCCTGTCTGGGCCTCCCAAACTATCTAGGGTCGGGTTCAAAATGCAGTTAAAATCTCCCCCATAGAGTTGAGGTCTTCCTGCATAGGTACGCATCTTTTCTGTGAGTTCAGTGAAGAACTCCGGATTATCATAATTAGGGCCATAGACATTAACCAAAATCAATATTAAACCTTTCCCTGTGCATCGCAAGACAACGTATCTGCCCTCAGGATCCGTATCCAGGGGGTCAAGTTTAAGGTGTGAGTTAGTATTCACCCAAGTGATCACCCCTCTCGCATGGGTAGTGAAGCCCGCCCCGTGGGTGTTCCCGTGTAAACTTCTGCTGCAGAACATAAAACTACTCAGGGGCAGGTGTGATTACTGTAACAGGGCGATATCTGTTTTGTGTCTCGTCAAGTAAGCTATGACCTTCCTCAGCTTTCTATGGTCATTGAGGCCTCTAACATTCCAGGACAAGGACCTCAGCACATTATGTGTATCCAAATCTCGTCCTCTACAACTCATCTACACCATAGGGAGGCATCAGTATGTAGCTTGGGCTGGTATGTATAATTGAATTCAAAGGTATTCCTGATCGTCCAAACCCTGTGTTTTTGAAAGCTCTGCAATGTGTCTGTCTCAATACCCCCCGCCCCCCCATCCATGCCAAGCTATCCCCAACTGTGCTTTGGCGAAACCCCCCCGCAAAACCCATAATTCTCATAACAAATTTACATCAAACAACTCTGTTATCACAATTACTGAGATTAGCTACCAGGTGTGGCACACACACGTAGGCGTATGTTGCCTGCCCTTGTAGAAATGAAACTACTGTAGATTAACTGTTCCTAACCGTCTGCCATCACAGTTATAAGTTGCATAAGGTATGTGATCACGTATCTCAGCCGATCCCACTACATACTAACTGGTTTGAATTTCTTCATAAATCTTCGCAGAACGCATAGAGTCTGGACAAGAGACAGAGCTTTTTCTCAATTAGCAACCAAACCTCGGTATGAGCTCCTATATTTGCACAGTAGGGATTCCCAGCTTATTCTTGAATATCAACTCAAGACCTTTCTGTTTCCTCTCTAAACGGAGACACAATTCTCCTCCAAACCAGCTCTACTTCTAACTTTACAACAACAACAAGCATTGGCATAGCCAATAGGTCTCGCCTTCGGGACTTTATAAGTGATATGGAGTAAGTGTAGAGCGGCAGTGGGACAAATGACTGGATTAAACAGTGAAGAAGCACCATAGAACATAAGTACAGCAGGGGGAATCTAAGGACATTTTGTGAAATTAGTGGATTGAAGGAGCAGTTCAGAGTTTGTTAGATTGCAGGGTTAAGCAGGATCAACCAGAAGAGTGGAAAGATTGCAATAGGTTGGAGGACTGGAGTATCTGTAAGAGAATGTAAGAGAACGCAGTTGAGGCCTTCTCCGCTTGTAATGAGACAACTGTTAGGGCAGTAAAATACAGCAATTATCAGGCACATTGGGCCCGTCGGGGCTCTGAGCCCCGCACCACTGCACCAATGATAGCCACGCCCCTGATTATTAAGGGGATGCGGGGCAGAGGCTGTGGTTTCGGATAGGCTGTCGGTGGGGTGCGTGGTTGCTGGACATGGGGTGACGGGTAGATTGCTCGGAGGCATGGTGCTTTAGTGTTAGGCTGGGTTGGTCTGAGGGATGCGGGGAGTCAGCAAGGGTTAGGGTGCATTACAAGGGAAGTCTGATGGATTCAAGAATGGGGGAAGGAAGGTCCATACCTGGCAGACAATGACCGCGTCCAGCTCGTCCCATCGTAGCACTGGCAGCTCCCGGAGCCCCCGCCGGGAGAGAAGGAATAGCCCTGGGAAGAAGACTCCCCTCACCATCAACTCCAGCACCATGGTTGCCGCACCAGCCGGAAGGAGGCGGGAGGTAGGGGGCAAAGGTGGGTACTGGAGGAGGGAGTAACTGAGAGGGTGACTTGGGAGATGTAGAAGAATGGAAGCCGAGGGCTATAGAAACACAGGAGGGGAAGGAGAGAGGGGATAAAAAGATTAGAGCGGAGTAGGAAGTGGGAGGGGGAGGGGGAAGGGAAAGTGCGGAAGGGTTTAAGGGAGAGGAAGAATGGAAATGTGCGATGGAGAAGAGGGTGTGAAAGGAGAGATAGGAATGGAGTGAGGTGAAGAGGAGAGTGGGGGATGAGATAGAATGGAGAGGGAGGGAGTTATGGAGAGTCGGAGGGTGTCGCAGTCCCAGACACGGAGTGCTAGCTCTGCTGTTCCGTGCCCCTCGGCCCCCTGCACCTCTGCCTCGTCCTCAGCCCCTCCGGATCTCCGGCACCCTTGGTCAGGTGCAGGGGACGGGAGGGGCACGCCTTTCTTTACAGCGCCCAGCGTGCCCCCGGGCCGGCGACAGAGAGCTTGGAAGGCGTGCGAGGGCGCTGGTGATGGGGAGAAGCACCGGGCGAGGAGAAGGATGCGGTAGCCGAGGAGATGGCACTGCAAGGGACCCTGGCACTGCACTGCAGTGTGCACTGCTGTCAGGCCAATGAGTCCACACGTGCATCCCGTGGTCAAACCCCCCCTTCCGAAAATTGTGTAATTTGTATTTTTTTGTTAGTAAAATGAAATAAAAAGACGTGCGCATTGACAGACCGGCCATTATTAGAAACAAAGGCAAATAAGACACCAGAAAGAATAGTTTACTAGACTGGATGCAGAACGCTAAAATTATATGCACGTGTTTCGTAACAAAGTGCAATTATAACAGTAAATCATTTGAATCCTGGAGCCTTTCAGGCGCGGCCGATTAAACGGTGAGGGATAGATCCCCCGCCCGACGCCGAGACATGCGGAGGCCGGCTGTGCTCGTTGGAAATTTCAATGTGCAACACTCTCCTGTTTTAGGGAACGAGGGCGCGATTAACAGAGCATGCATTCCAGCAGTGAACATACATAGCAGCCGCCCAGCCTGCCGAGTGTAACGATGAGACGGAAAAGTAAACAAGGCGAGTGCTGCGCCGCACTGCTAAGAATGTAAAGAATGCAGCTGCCACACTGTCCGCCGCTGCTCACTCCCGGGACCCCTAGGCCATGGGAGTGAAAGTTTAGAGGGAAGGCGGGACATGCAAGCATCTTTGGCCATTTGTGTGCTTTCATTATTGAAAGCCACACGCAAAGGCCAATGGAATGTGTGGGAGGAGGCCGACCCACATGGAAAAGTCTCTTGGAAATCTGAAGTGATTCCAAGAGGCCCTCTCCTAGAGCAGCGAATGCGCGCTACACTAGGCGAGACCTAAAAAGCTGCATGTGCTCCAGAAAACTAACCAATCTACTGTTTCATCCTCTTAAATCATCTATTCCTCAAACTGGTAATAGTAATCAGGAAATGAACAGGCTGGTAGCCCACCTGTGAGCAATATCCGTTGTGACCCCTTGAACTCCTGCCAACTGTGACTCCTTTCCCCTCTCTATCCCCCAAACCATCCTTGCTCGACCCTTTTATTTGCCAAGTAGTGATGGATAGAATAGCATCAGTTGTTTAGAAACAACCAGAGCAAGATGCACAAGATGGATAAGTTTGATTAAAGCCACCAGTTACACACGAGGAGAGCTAAAAGTGGAATCTTGCTAAAGAATAGTGTGACATCAGTCTTGAGACTTGCTGTACACATTCACATCTTCTTTCAAGAGACATATCTGAATGAGAACGACTCAGGATACAACTGCAGCAAATATTTTGATTATTTTTCTTATATAACCTTAAAAAAATAAGTTCTTAAATAATAATTTGCCTTCAAATTGGCCACCTGGCCTTCAGAAATATCCTTCGGTACCTGTCTGGATTTGGAACTTTTATCCCAGCAACTGGTATTAAGTGGCACCGTCAGACGTTACTAGACGTGAAGAACGGCTTTATCAGGGGGCGTGGTTTGGAGTCCATGCTCTGAAGACACGACACCCGTGGGCTCCCGCCCTGCCTGCTGCATACCTCAATTACACCTGGAGTCCGGTGTGTTGAAGCCCCAGGCAGGGGTGCCTCGGAAGGGTAGGAGCAGACAGAGAGGAGGCAGGCGGCTACTAACAAGGCAGTTGGTGGTGGACCTCTGGAATCGTGCCCAAAAATACTCATGGTTGTGCTCAAAATGGTGGCCGTACAGCAGTGGCAGCCTGAAGAACGCCGCAACGAGTGATGACTGGGGCGTAGACTGGCCCACTACGCTCCTTCTCTGCTGCCTGAGGACAGAGTGAGCGTGAAGTACCACTGGCCAAGAAGGGGGAGGGTCTGCTGGGGCCAGAGGCTGTCCTTCTTGGGATGCAAGTGACCCCGCCCTGGGAGGTGAGGAGCGAGAGATGCCTGCGCTTCAATTAGCACACGCTGGGAGGAGGACGAGGACCACAGGACTGCATGGGCCGTGCGACAGCGAGAGTGGCAAGGAGGGCTGTGAGAGGTGGGGGCGGGTCGGCATTACATGAATAGACTTGGGTTGTGGCAGCACTCCCAAGGCTGTTGCAGGCCTTCCAACCCCACTGTGGAGCACAGAGACAGGGCCCGCGGAGTACAGGCACTTAGGCTGGGTGGGGCGGCTTGGGACCAGTGAGTGAGATTGTTGATCATGAGTGTGTGCCCAGCTGCTCCTGAGAAGGACTTGATACAAGCCCGTCCTGTACTGGTGACACAGCAAACGCAACTTGTGGTGATAAATCAGATGGGAATGCCTCACTGGCAGTGCGGAGAATCTGTGTGGGGCGTTTGGCGACCAGTTCCCCCAGTCAATGAGTACCAGGCAGGAGGGCTGCCTGGGGCCACCACAGCCAGGTTGGGGCCCAATGTGCCACCCGCGAGAGGAGGATGAAGACATGCCCCAGTTGCAGGTCGGCTGACCCTGGGGGCCAGGCACGCAAGACTGGCAGCCTTTGGGAGCTCCAGGGAGACCCTTAAGACGAAAATTGATGTATTTGTTGTAGATTTGGGTCTCATGCGCCAAGATCAGGACAGCCTGACCAAGAAAGTGCAACAACACAGCACATACCTGGAGGACTTGTAAACTTGTATGTCCCACATGGGCGCTATAATAGAGAATCTGTCGCAACAACTACACACCCTGGAAAAGAGGTTGGATGACGCAGAAAGGAACAACTGAGGAACAACTTATGGATCATTTGGATGCCTAAGGGTCTAGAAGGTCAGGATATGGTATCCTACTTAGAGACATGATTGGTGGAGACGGTGATCCCCCCCCCCCCCCCTGCGGCCGGTGGTGACACACTTGCTACACTACAGAAGCTGAAAATATCCTGTAACAGGTGGGACTTACTGGCCTCTTTACACTGGACAATAACAAGGTTACTATATATCCGGATTACACCCTGGCTGTGAAACAAGAGAGACTGTCCTTTGTCACAGTTAAAAAGAACCTGCGAGATCAGGGCATCCGCTATGCCCTATTGTACCTGGCTACCCTGAAAACCATGCTCGACGGACACATAACTTCCTTCATGACGCCGTGGCTGCATGCGACTGGCTCGAGGCCTTCAAAGATGAGGTGGGCGGGGCCCATGTGCAGCGCCTAAAACGCAGCAGACTCCATGGAACAGGCAGAAAAATGCCAAGCTCCCCACGTGGGAACAGAGGGAAGAGTTGCGGGAGGCAGCTCTGGCTGCACTGCTGGCAATGAACACCAAGAACGTGGGGGGAATTCTACAACCCTAGGGACCTCCAAGACTGACTCTGTGGATGGACTGGAGGACCCGGAGAACTTAGCACTGCCCTCCCTCATGCCTCAACTAGCTGATGACTTGTAATGCATATAGTTGGAACGAAGAACAGCAGAGATAAGTGCACTGACCTTAAGACTGCAGGCCCCTGCATTGGGAGACCAGTGTTATCGGTGGTGGAATCTGAAAGACACTTTTAGTCCATGTGAACACAGTTGTAGAATGTGCGCAGGGTGTAATGTTAAGGAATGTCTGAGATGGCCATATACTGCAGTTGGCTAGGCGTGGAAGCGGGAGATTCACACAATAATCCCAACTGCCCCCCCCAATACCCTTTTTCTCTTGGTGCACAGAGACGTCATGCCCTTTAATTTTTATTTTTTACCTTTAACAATGACCAGTTTTGGATGGACTGCAGTTGCCGCCGGTCCTGGGGATTGGAAGTTGCGAAGAATGTTTTCAAGATGTTACACTTGCGCCCACAACATGGGCTCGATCAGGAAGATTTAAATAGCGGCTGGGACAAGCTCACATTCACTGTGGGGACAATCTCTGGGATAGTGGGTGGCCTGGGAACCTGGCGACAGGGACACTGATACACAGATGCTGTGATGACTGTTTCACAATACACGTTCTTGACGTGGAATATCAAAGGGTTGGGCTCGGCGCTCAAGAGGTTCAAGATCCATACATACTTAAAAAGAAGGGTTGCTCAGATAGTATATCTCCAGAAGACCATTGGACAACACAAGAAGTGGGGAGGTTACAGAGGTGTTGGAGAGGTCAGCAGTACGCCACTGATTATTCCTCTTATGCCAGATGTGCCTTTTATTCAGTACTTCACGACTTGCATGTTCACCTAGACCGATTTTTTGGCATCTAGGCCACTGTCTCCCAAGGTCTTCCATGCACAATACATGGGACGCACACAGTCAGACCATACCCCCTTGATGATACACGTTCAGTGGGGTAGACCTCAATCTCTGGTCCCCACATGGCTGCCCCAGAGTGCACTGCTGTGGATGAAGCTTTTCAAGAACAGCTAAGAGAGGATATTATAACATATTTCGGAAAGAATCGGAACGTTATCCTCCCGGGGGTAGAATGGGAAGTGTTTAACATGATGGTGAGCGGTCATTGCATTGGTGTAGTGATGTGGGTCTGAAAAATGTTAAAGAGGGAACTGATAGCTCAAGAAAAAGCACTTAGACAGTTGGAGAGGGATATGGTCACTGATCAGGTCGGACCGCATATTATGTTATATTATTACCGTAAGGGAGACTTATGTTGGTCAGGTGGAACGACGCAAGACCTTTAGCTACAGAGAATACTCAGCATTACAACATGCAGAAGGCGACAAGTCAGGGTGAGTTTTGGCCTGGTTTGTGAATTCAGAATTGATGGAGGCCTCATTACGAAGATGTCAGACTCCCAAGGGCACCTTAGGCACTCACAATATGACATCAATTTAGTGTTCTTTGGCTATTACCTGGCCTTATATGAGGAGGGCCCACTGGTACTGGATGTGGAGGCCGGCCCCTTCTTGTCTCTCTGCAGGCTCCAACAGGCCACACTCGAACAAAGGGATGGCCTGGGCGGACACGTCACAAAGATGTAAATTAAGGCTGTCCTAGCTGATTTGGCTACCGGCAAGACTTCTGGACTGGATGGATTGCCAACCAAATTTTTTAAGACCTATACAGATATCCTAGCTGCTCACCTTGCTAGGGTATACACTGCAGCACAGGATGAGGGGCTGCTGCCGCTGACCCTTAGGGAGGCCCTGGTGTTGTCACTCCTGAAGCAGCAAGTGACCTCCGACCATCCCTTATCTATGCTAAATCTTGACTATAAAATATTGAACAAGGTCCTAGCAAACCGTCCTAGCAACAGAGACACTAGCAGAGCTCAGGAATTTCTCGACTGCTTTGTTCATTGATTTGGAGAAGGAATTCCATAGATAAACTGATCCTAGGTGGTGCGTGGCCACAATGGATAACTTTGTTTTACACACAAGTGACTGCCCGGGTTCGCACCGGCAGAATAATCTCTCAGCCATATGCAGTCGGCAGGGGCACGTGGCAGGGATGCCTGCTATTGTGAATTCTTTTCATGCTGGCAGTGGAACCCTTTGCTGCCACAGTACGGGTGGAGCATACCCAGAGGGCTGTGGAACTGGTCAACAGTGTGCACACAACCTTCCTCTTAGGCAGACAATATGATATTCCATCTCAGAAAAAGTCGGTCAAACTTGGCCGCAACATTGCCCTTATTAGAAGAACTAGGAACGGTCTCTGGACTCCGCGCCGATTAGCAGAAGATCTGCACCTTCCTGTTGGACCCGCAGGGTGGGGGAGCACCATCGATCTAGCCAGCAAAGGGCATAGGTTGGTACAAGCACACCTTTCGCTATCTGGGCATCAGGGTGTACCATAGCAATGATTTACTCCAAAAGGGTAATTTTGGAGTGGCACTGCGAACTTTGAAATGCTGCGTAGACTTTTGGAGGAGGCTCCCTCTATCCGTGGTGTGCCAGGTGGCCTTGATCAAGATGATATACTACCACAACTGTTTTCCTATTTTGCCAACTTTCTGGTGTGTGTTGGACCGGGCTGGTTCAGGGACCTCGAGAAATTGGTACGGACTTTTTGTGGGGGGAGAAGGAGGATGCCACAGAGTCGGCTTGGTGATCTTGAAGGCGCCGGTGGGAATCTGGGTGTCCTCAACTTCGAGGCTTATAACATTGCCTCCCAAGTTGAAACTTCTCACGGGACAGTATACCTCTAAAGATCTTGGCTTCCCTGCATAGCACTTCCTCTTATACTGGAAGATAGTGGGTATGGTGCATGAATTAAGGGGACCAAGGCAGACTGAGCCTGACATGCATGAAGCACTGTAATTGTAGTGCACAATGGGAGGAGGAAATAGGCTGATATCCTGGTTCTACAAGATGCTTTCCACATGTTTTCACCTCCAATACATACCTTGTAAACCTGATGGGAGGCCCGTATACAGAAACAACTTACAGACAAGCAGACGGAGAGGAATCTGGGGAGCGCACAGAGAGCCTCCTGCAATGCACAGCTCAGATACATACAATTTAACTATCTTCAATCAACTTTCCGGACACCCAAAAGACTGATGCATATATCCTCCACCATTGTGTAAACCTGCCCCAGATGCGAACAAGATGGAGCTTATTATATGGGAATGTGAGATAATAGAGGAGTACTGCAGGGAGTTGTTGGAATACCTGGGGACAGTGCTGGGCCATGAGCCCCATGTCTGCTGGGACTCGCCCAATTGGTGACGGAGCAGCAGGCAGGCTTCAGGTTTCTGACACTGGCACTAACACTTGCCAAGCTGTGCACTGCGACTAACTGGAAGGCTGCGAGGGCCCCCTCCATTCCACAATGGAAGAGATGTGATCCAATGGGCGAAGAGCAAGCATGTGCTACTGAAACTGGAGGATAGCAAGGGAGGGCGGAAGGAAGCACTTCAATGCAGAGACTTTGAGTGAGCTCATGGAGGCATTTGAGTGCCAGGACCAGCCGCCTCAGGCAGAGCGAACTCAACTCCTGAAAGGATATAATGTTAGTGTGATGCTTCCATTGTCAGTGATTTGTACATTGGGACTTCTTCCGGTGTGATCGCATGACGGGGGGTGACAAGTTTTGGTTTGCTTATTAGTTCTCTGGTTGTTACAAAGCATGCTATGATCAGAGGCAACTGCCAATCCAATGCTATGTTGAAATGTACTCAGTATACGACATTTGTACTTGATAGAATATCCAAAGAGGCAGATGGCAGATGTAATTCTGTAATGAAAGCAGCATTAGCGGAGGCTATAGCACGTTTTTACCTTCATGACGGTGTATGTACTTAAAGTACAAGTTACTTACCTTCGGTAACGATTTATCTGTAAGAAACATTAGTAGTGATAGATTCCTTACCTTAGAATTACCCCCAGGCGTCAGGCTGGATCAGGAAAGTTTTCATCAGTAGTACCCCTGCGCGTCGATAGGTGGCGACTTGCGGCTCCATGTCCGTCGTCGTGATCGCCAGGATGACGTTGCGGGCAGTAATTAGACGCCGCCCATGCGTGCTGACGTCAGTTCTGTACACGACTTTCCGCGCCAGGAATGCAAAGCCATGCAAGATACTGACCACTGGTGCCTTAAAACTAGGGCCCTGAAAGGGATGACCTTAACCCTAGAAATCAGTTCGCAGAACGGGGAGGATGGGTGGGGCGGTAAGGAATCTAGCACTACTAATGTTCCTTACAGATACATCGTTACCGAAGGTAAGTAACTTGTTCACCTGAAAGAAGATTCCTTACCTTAGAATAGATACCCCAGCAACACCAACCCCGGTGGTGGGTCTGCGAACCAAGATCACACCAGAAAGTCCTGGAGAACAGAAAGGCCAAAAAAGCCGTCTCTCCGGACTTGGCTGTCCAGGCAATAATGTTTTGTAAACGTGTGCAGCAAGGCCCACATAGCTGCCTGACAGATGTCTTGCAGGGGGACACCCCGTCCCAATGCAGTAGTGGCTGCAGTTGTTCAAGTGGAATGAGCATGCAGCCCCACCGGAGGCTCTTTTTTAGCCAAAGAGTAACAGGCTTTGATGCACGAGGCAACCCAGCGGGAGATAGTCCTCTTGTGCACCGCCCAACCTTTCTTGGTGCCAGCGTAGCCAACAAAGAGTTGGTCGTCTACCCGGAACTGTTGTGTGCGGTGTAGGTAAAGCGAAAGCGCACGTTTTGGGTCCAGACGGTGGAGCCTTTCTTCCTCTCTGGAAGGATGTGGAGGCGGGAAGAAAGTGGGCAAGGTAACAGTCTGCCCAATATGAAAGGCCGTAACAACTTTTGGCAAAAAGGAAGGCCGGGGCCTGAGCACCACCTTGTCCGGATTAATGGAAAGGAAAGGAGGCTTACAAGAAAGAGCCTGGAGCTCACTCACTCGCCTAGCGGAGGTGATGGCAACCAGGAAGGCAGTCTTCAGAGTCAAAAGACGAAGATGACAGTTGTGAAGAGGCTCGAAAGGAGCGCACATCAAATAAGCTAGATAAGATTCAAGTCCCACTGTGGCATCACAAACGGAATAGGAGGGAAAAGGTGTGTAATGCCTTTGAGAAATCTTTTTACAACAGGGGACTTGAAAAGAGAGGGCTGATCAGGTAGTCTGAGAAAGGCCGAAATGGCAGAAAGATAGCCTTTAATAGTGCCCAGAGCAGAGCCCTGCCGGGCCAAAGAAGGAAGGAACAAAAGGACATCGGAATGAGGGGCGGAAAGGGGATCCACAGCCTTTGCTGTGCATCATGCCACAAATTTGTTCCACCTGCAGGCATATACCACTTTAGTGGAGGGATGCCTGGCTTCCAGAATGACATCACAGACGTCAGGAGGCAAGTCAAAGGGAATCAACTGCCGCCGCTCAATCCCCACGCAAGGAGGTGGAGACTGGACAGGATCGGGTGCAGGACCGTCTCCTGTTGCTGCGACAGAAGATCCTCCCGAAGAGGAAGACGAATCGGGGGATCCACACTCATACTGAGTAGCTCGGGATACCAAACTCTTCAAGCCCAGTCCGGCGCCACAAGAATGACTTGGGCACGGTCGCACCTGATCTTCTTCAGCACTCTGGGCAGAAGTGGTAGAGGTGGAAAGGCATACAATAGACCGCAACTCCTCTCATGACGAAAAGCGTCTCCGAGCGAGTGCCGCCTTGGAAACTCCAACGCGCAGAACTGCTGACATTGCACGTTCTCTTCGGTGGCGAATAGATCTAATCAAGGCTAACCCCACTGTTGAAATAGACCTTGCGCCACCGCCGAGTGAAGACACTATTCGTGATCCATCATGCACCTGCGGCTGAGCTCGTCTGCCCTGGCGTTCAGTGAACCTGCCAGGTATTGAACCACCAGGGAAAGGCCCTGATGTTCCAGCCATGTCCAGAGGCACAGAGCCTCCTGACATAGGGTCCACGACCCCACCCCGCCCTGCTTGGTGCACTACCACATGGCGGTAGTGTTGTCCGTGAACACCTGCACTACACTCCCCTTGACAGAGGGAAGGAATACCTTCAGTGCATGACGGATCGCCCGAAGCTCCAGAAGGTTGATATGGAGCTTGGACTCCGCCGGAGACCAGAGGCCTCTGATCTCTGCCTGTCCCATGTGTCCACCCCATCCCAGGAGGGACGCATCCGTCACCACCGTGTGATCCAGTTGGGGAAGGGAGAGGGATCTGCCGCTGACCCAATGTTGGTTCATGAGCCACCACTGCAATTGCTGTGCAGTGCCCTCCGAGATCTGGACGTGTCCGGACAGGTCCCCCTGATGCTGCGCCCACTGGAACTTCAGGTCCCACTGCAGAGCCCACATATGCCATCTGGTATGGTTGATCAGCAGGATGCAGGAGGCCATGAGGCCCAACAGCCTCAGGGTCATCCTGACCGAAACCCAGGACAAGGACTGAAAGATCGGCATCATAGCCCGAATGTCCCAGACTCGCTGTTCTGAGGAGAAACCCGAAACTGTGCAGTGTCCAGAACCGCTCCTAGGAAAAGGAGCTTCTGATAGGGTACCAGGTGTGACTTTGGCACATTGATGGAGAACCCCAGCAAATGTAGGACGTCGGCCGTAGTCTGGAGGTGGGAGACAACTGCCAGTCGAGATAGGGGAAGACTGAAACCCCTGATCTGCGCAGATGAGCTGCGACCACCGCCATCAATTTCGTGAACATCCGAGGGACGCTGGTAAGGCCAAAGGGGAGCACGGTGAACTGAAAGTGCTTGTGGCCAACCGTGAACCGCAGGAAACGCCGGTGGGCCGGCAGGACGGGAAAATGAAAGTAGGGGTCCTGCAAGTCCAATGCTACCATCCAGTCTTGCGGGTCTAGGGCAGACAAGACCTGAGCCAATGTGAGCATCTTGAACTTCTCCTTCCGGAGGAAGCCGTTGACGCTCCAAAGGTCTAAGATAGGACGCAGGCCCTTGTCCTTCTTCGGAACCACGAAGAAGTGGGAATAACAGCCACGACCTACTTCGGGCGTCAGAACGCGCCCGATGACCCCCTTGGCCAAGAGGGCCGCAACTTCCTGCTGGAGAAGTGCCAAGTGATCCCCCGACATGCGGTGGTACTGAGGTGGCATGGCTGGAGGGGTAGTCTCGAAGGGGAGGGAGTAGCCCCTTCAGACAATTTGCAGAACCCACTGGTCCGATGTGATGGTGCGCCAGTGGGGGAGATGATGGCGAACCCGTCCGCCCACTGGCGTTTGATGGACCTGAAAGGACGGACTAGGAAGGCTTAGCATGGATGCCGCGGGGGTGGAGGTGGACGGACCTGCCCGCTGGCCCCCTGAACCGCCACGTCCGCGGCCGCGCTGAGGTTGTTGCTGTGCCGGCCTGTGACTCTGCGAACGTAGTGGGGCGCCCCTTCTGTGGCCACAAAAGGAGAGAAAGGCAGAAGGCGGAGGAGGCCGAGTGGCCGACAGGCCCAAGGACTTGGCCACAGCCCGTGAGTCCTTAAAGCACTCCAGCACACTATCTGCCTTATTGCCAAAAAGGCGAATGCCATCAAAGGGCATGTCCATCAGGGCATTCTGGACATCCCCCGAAAAGCCAGTTGTTCTGAGCCAGCGCGCCACCGTCGTGGAAATCACCCTGCCCAGCGAGTTGGAGCGAGTTGGCGGTGTCAAGCCCACAACGAATGGCGAACTTAGCTGCATCTCTCCCAGCAGCAACAGCTTGGGTGAGCACTGTCTGGACCTCCTCCGGACAGCTAGGCAGCACTTGCGCAACTGTGTCCCACAGAGAGTGGGAATAAAGGCCCAAGAGGCATGCGGAGTTCACCGACTGCAGCCCCAAGCTGGCAGATGAAAACAGCTTCTTGCTAAGCTGCTCCAGCTTCTTGGATTCCCTATCCGGAGGTGCGGAAGGAAACACGCTTTGGTAAGCAGAGGCCTGGACAACCAAGCTCTCAGGCGTAGGGTGTTGAGAGAGGAAGAGAGGGTCGCCCGGAGCCGGGTGATGCCTTTGGGCCACGTTCCTCTCCACAGGAGCCCCTGTGTTGGACCAGGTGCCCAAAAGAACATCAGAAAGTGCGTCATTAAAGGGCAGCAAGGGCTCCGAAGAGGTTGCCGCCGGTTGGAGCACTTCTGTCAGGAGTTTCGTCCTGACGGCCACTGTAGGGAGGTGGAGGGCCTCGGCCGCCCTACGCAACACTACTGCGTAACCTTCTCCCTCCTCCATAGCTACGGTAGGAGGAGACATCATGCCAGGGTCCAGTGAAGTGTCAAGACCACTGGCTTCCCCCAAATCCTCTGCCCAGTCCTGTTCATAAGCACAATCCTGTGCGAAAGGGTCCGAAGACCCCTCCCAGTCCTCCCCTTCCTCTGACATCTGTGGAACAGGCTGAAAATACAGAGGACGGACATAGGGACAAATCCCATCGGCGCCGGAATCGGCGTCAATTAACGTAGATCCGGCTCCGTGTCCGGTTCAGGGCTGAAACCGGGGAAGACGTCGTCCCAAGGAGCGGGCAACGTCGGAAGCGGTGCCGGTGGGGTCGACGTCGTTGGAGGTGTAACAAGGTCAACCGGCATCGACCGGGGTCCGATCCCAGATCCCATGGGGGCCTGCGGCACCGGAGCCGTCGGCGATGGCGGGGCCGGAGCCCGCGGTGATGGAACAATAGGACCCCCAGTGGGGCCCGCGGGGCCCAGAGGCGCACCGGCGGGGCCAGACGGCTCAAAGAGTCGGGCCATGGCAGCAAGAAACTCTGGCACCCGGTCAGGCGTTGCCACCAGACCCGGGAAGTGCGGGTAGGCCGGCGACGACATCATAGGCTCCGTCAGAGCTGCAGGGGTGGCACCACCAGCACCCTCAGCCGTGTGACGGGCGTGGAGAAGTCGAAGAGCGACAACGCTTCTTCGACTTCTTTTTGGAATGCTTCGACTTACCTGACCCCGAGTGCAAAGACTTAGATCCTGAAGAATGATGGTGACGACTCCACAACTGGTCCCTCGACCTCCCATGGGACCGGGACCTTGAATGGCGTGGAGCAGACTGCCGGACTTCCAGCAACTTTCGGGATCACTCCCGCAAAGGTTTCGGCGCCATGGCCCGGCAGTCGGGGCACGACATGGAGTCGTGGTCGCGCCCCTGGCAGTAGAGACACAGTTGGTGTGGGTCCGTCACCGACATCATGCGGTGACAGTCTCCACAGTTCTTAAACCCGGGCATCCCTACGGCTCCAGGAGTTGATCGACTCAGAAAAATGAGACAAAAAGCCTCAAATATCTCAGTCAAAAAATGACTGGGGGTACTAGCTCTTCCCGGATCTGCGCTTGCTGGCAAGGAAAAAGAAAGAACTGAAGTCAGCGCGAGTGGGCGGCGTCTAAGTACTGCTAGAGACGTCATCCTGGCGATCACGACGCCACCTACCAACGCGCACGGGTACTGCTGATGAAAACTTTCCGGATCCAGCCTGACGCCTGGGGGTAATTCTAAGGTAAGGAATCTATCACGACGTGTTTTTTTCGGATAAACACATCTATTTAAAAAACATAGACACTGCTCCAACAGGACAACACTCGAGACCCAAGCTGTGAGTTCGACCTTAATTTCCCATGACATATAGGCTAGGAGGAAAAGGTAGAGCTAGGCAGAAATTACATTCGAAAAACCTGCTACCAAAAAACATAATAACCATCCGCAATCATATTTTCCCCCTTCTGATAGACTGTCTCAGGAGTCGGTCCGAAAGAAGGCAGGCTTGAATGCAAAATGAACTGAATATCAACGGCAACTGACTGCAATATGTGCAGAGCAAATCTCGCCCAAAGCTGGCCTCACGTTGAGCACCTGGACAGTAACATTTTGTGTAGGAATGGTCAGAAGCTTGCACCTATCCCAGGTGGGCCTAGGTGTGAAGAAGGCAGAGGTGGCTGCTCCTCCACTACTGGAAAAGGTCCTAGATGTCATCCAGGGGACCCTTGTTTGCAATCTCATAAAAAAGGCTTCATGCAACATAAATATTACACAAAAATGCAAGGGCTCAGATGGAGCCCAATAAAGGCATGGCAAAACCAGAGTATGGCCCTAAGGAGGAAGTGAGAGAGCAGACAAACACTTTAGAAGGAGGCAGAAAGTGTCACGCAGACCCATTACGGACTGCTGGTCGAGAGGTAACTTAAAACGTGAACCTTGCTTCAGGGGGTTCTGAAAGGTTGAAAACCCAGATAGAGATCCTTTAACCATGCCCAAGTTTAGCCCATTTGTAGCTAAGGAAGGTGAAAAATCTAGTACCAGTGTGGTCCCTTTCAAGAGTGGGTCACCAGCACAATTTAAACTCCACGGCCCTTATTACGGATAGACGGGAGCTGTATCCCAGGGATATTCGATCTTTCCCCATGGCTCAGGACCCGGAATTACCAAGTCCACAGACAGAAAAATTGGCGAAGCTGCGGGTGCTGAGGACAGCTGCTGCACCCATGCTCTAAAGACAGCTTGAGAGAATCAGCAAACACTCACACCTACCACCTGCACTGCATGCCTCAAAACAGCTCACACACATTTAGCACCTGCACGAAGTAGGTGGCAAATGTGTGTGGGTTTTGGACTGTGTAATCTCAATACTGATTAAATTCTGTCAAACTAAAGTAAACTGCTCTCATGTTGATTCGTTTGACATATGACTGCTCTAGTAGGTTGTAAAACTCTCCATTTCCCCACAGATGTCAAGTGACCCTCATCTCAAGTGTGACACTTACAGCGAGCCCTGGCTTTTTTGCCAACAGCACTTTCCAGGCTAAAAAATACCAGCTTTCAATGTTAAAAGCGAACAAATCTCAGCCTGTAAAGTGTTGTTGGCTGAAAAGATGGGACTGGCTAACGGCAACAGCCATGACATGCACTACGAAGCAGTAAACCGATATACGTTTATGTTAAGTGTATGATAAGTTTATTTAAAGTTTATGATAATGTAGTTTTTTTAACCTTCCTCTTATTTGCTTGACCTACAATGCGCCCATGGAAGTGCCAAATAACTGTGGAGTACAATGCAACATTGCTCCCCGTCTTGACACTCATGGAGCTAACAAACTCGAAGTCTGATAACCTAGAACACCATCCGCGTCGAAGATGGTGCCAACAGTTCAGTGACTAATGCTATACAATATGACCCACCACCACCATATTCAGTGAGGCATACCTACCAGTTTATGAAGGAAATTCAACATTCTCGTCTAACTTTGAACGAAAGCTTCCTTAGCAGTAATGCACTTAATATTAATTCAGTTTGAGATCCCTGTTATGCAAACATCCATACTCACAGTTGACCAGATTCAAAAGACCAAAAAGTGAGACGCGTATATCCAAGGTTGCAAGCGCGCATATCGTCTTATAAGTCTCCTTGTGCACCGATGAGCCGTCAGTGATACTTATGCAGAGATGCCCATGCACATGGCAACCTGTTAATATGAATACCTGTATGTGCCCCTTCCTGCTTATATTGCCTCCCCATGCAAATGGTTGCCTTAGCACATTATCTGCCCATACACTGGATTAATCATGAACACTGTTTGACACTGCTGGAACAGCCTGTACAGATTGACAGCGAGAATTACCTGCCATAGGGGCTTTCTTTGCACATTTCCAGGTAACGCACATCGTATGCCCGTAAGTGGGGGTGTCGGCTGAGTGTACGTACTGAGACTGGACAAATCTAGACTGAATGTAAAAATAAAGGTTGGAGGCAGACTAGGGTCGCGTGAGAGCAAGCTACAAGGAACGACGTTTGAAAAAGAGACAGAAAAATGCCGCAGTAAAGGTAGGAATTTTTTATTCCTTGCACAACCTAGGGTTTAGAGGACACAAAGTGCCCCTTCACATACCCCTGCCCTTGCCTTCCTATCAAATCGACCCACTTGCTCGCACTGCTTGCACTAGTGGTGAAAATGGGTGGTACCCATCCATGACATATTGGGCACTGCACTCACTATTATTTTACGTTTATGTATTTATTGTTACCCACTAAACATTACACACCCTGCAGGCAAAGGAACGTGCATCAACACGGGCAATTTTTCCAAGGAAGAAAACTTTTTTCCAGGGGATTTTGCCTCATCATCCCGCGTGTCCTTAAGTATTAAGGATAAGGAGGAACGCAAAGAGAAACAGTGATGCTCGTTTTCTTATGACAATCTGAAGTACGGGGAAAGGGTCTATCTTCTTATCCCTCTGACTTTAATGTAGACAACGATCTATCACCCATATATATATTTTTAATATCTGTTTATAGGGGTTTGCCACCAACAGACAAATAAACTGTAACATAGGTGCCACATACTCCTGCCCCACTCCCCCGCACCACATTGTCGAATTGCAACCTAGCCCTACAAATGTGCACATTCCCGTAAGAGAGCCCGCAAGCCTCGGGGCTCCCAGAAGGATTCACTCCTGATACAATCCCCCAATTCCTTACTTCCATTGAGCGTTGCCTCCCTCCGAGCCTTTGCCTACTTCTCGCCATGGGCTCCACACTTTATCAAATTATTACCCTTATATTCAGCGGCTATTTGCTTGGCATTCGAAGGGCTTTCATATGCATCTGGTGGCAGGTCCTGAAGCCAATATCAAGCCCCAGACACATCTCTTGCATTTGACTACGGTGACAAGAGAAACAAGCACTGGCAAAGTGAATTACTCTTGTCTATGCGAGAGCTGTTGGCAACGTTTTTTAACTTTGTTGTACACCAATGTGACTGCAGTTCAGCATGGCTAAAAGTTAATGGAGTGGGTTGGGGTAGATTGGAGTAGGGAAGATTGGGGTACAGTTTGGTAGATTGGGGTAGCGTAGAACGTGGTAGATTGTACTGTAGTGAGGTAGATTGGAGGGGGTATATTGGCTTAGAGTAGAGTGAAGTGGGGTAGAGTGAGGTAGATTGGGGTAGAGTGACGTGGTGTAGATTGGGGTGGGGTAGATTGGTGGTGGAGTGGTATATGTAGTGGAGTGGGGTGTAGTGGGGAGGGTAGATTGTCATAGAGTGGGGGGCTTTAGTGTGGAGCAGTGTGTGGTAGATTAGGATAGAGTGAGTGTGGTAGACTATGATAGAGTGAGTGGGGTAGATTGGAATGGGATAGATTGGTGTAGATTGTAGTGGAGTGAAGTGGGTAGAGCAGAGAGGGAAGATTGCGGTAGGGGAGAGTGGGTGGTGTAGATTGGGGCAGAGTGGGATAGAGTGGGGTAGAAAGGGGCTGATCTGAGACTGTGACAGTGTGGCAGGTGGGGCACATTTGAGTGGGCTAAATTGGAGTGGAGTGGGGTAGATGGGGTGGAGTGTGGTGGAGTGGGGTAGACTGGAGTGGGGTACATTGTAGTGGGTAGATTAGGGTAGAGTGGAGGGGTAGACTGGGATAAGGTGGACTGGGGTGGAATAGATTGAAGTGGAGAGGGATAAAGTGGGGCAGATTGGAGAGGGGTAGATTGGAATAGTGATGAGTGGGGTAGAGTGGTGTGTGGTAGATTGGTGTAGAGTGGAGTGAGGTAGACTGGAGTGGGATAGATTGGGGTAGAGAGGAGTGGGGTAGAATGGAGTGGAGTAGAATGGAGTGGGGCAGAATGAGGCAGAGTGGGGTAGATTGGGATAGATTGTAGTGGACTGGAATAGAGTGATGTGGGGTAGATTGGGTAGAATGGAGTGGAGTGTGGTAGACTGGGTTAGAGTGGAGTGGGGGAGAGTGGTGTGGGTTAGATTGGGGCATGGGTGAGTCAGTAGGGTAAAGTGGGGTAGAGTGTGGTGGGGTATATTGGGGTGGGGTTGACGGCTAGATTGGAGTGGGCAGATTCTGGTAGATTAGTGTGGGATAGATTAGGGTGGATTTTAGTTGAGCGGGGTAGACTGGGGTTGAGTGGAGAGGGGTAGAGTGGAGTTCGGGTGGGGTAGAGTGTGGCAGACTGGGGTGGGGTAGATTAGGGTGGGGTGGGGTAGATTAGAGTGGGGTAGATAGAGTGGAGGGGGATATGTAGAGTTAGAGTGAAGCTGCTGCAATTTCAGGCATTTGTGAGCAAAGCTCATAGAGGCCATAGGTTTGGGTTTGATTAAGGACTTGCCAAGTCCTTTTTCACTGGCGAGTTCCCCTACCACGGACTGCCCACAAGAAGTCTTTGTGGATGATGGGATTGATGAGCCCTGTTAGGAGGAGAACATCTGGACAAAGATGATTGATTGATTCCTCCATCAAACCAGTCTTTGGGGCTCTCCAAGGCTTCTGAAGCTCTTGGCAGCATTTCACCCTCTACCCCACCCCTGTAGAGGAAGCACCTTTTGGATCAGATGGGGCTACTGAGCCCAGGGCGCTCGTAGTCATGACAGACCCAAAGGAGGTAAGGCCAAATGTAAGAAAGATGGCAATGCACATCTAGATACCTTTGACCGCCTCTAAAAGGCTCTCCTAAAATGCACCCACAGACCGGGATCAGAAGTCTCACACTGAGAGGCGGTGGGGGATGGAATGGTCCAGTTTAATGAGGAATTTAAGGTGGACACAGGCTCCGACACGTCAGGGGCCTCAGGTGAGAATCCAGGACCTAGTCATCCTTGAAACTCGTCAGCAGCGGACTCCGTCCCACTAGATGTGAAACAGATTCCTCGCAGGCCCATTGGCTCTGAAATGTTGGAAGACGTTTTTCACTGCAGGTCCTTGGAGTGGTGTCCAGCAGAGAAGGTGGCCTAATTCGTGGCTTACAGGATTTGGAAACTACTGGACAAAGAGGTCTGTGGAAGATTGAGGGCTAAATAACCACGCTCCTAACTGGAGGGGAAGGTCGCTTTCACCCCTGATATTGATGGGAAGATGGGCACCTTTTTGTCTAGATTTGTTAAGGACTCTTAAAATGGTATTGACAGGTTATTGGCATGTCTGTCAAGATAAGCTCTTGGGCATCACTTGCCTGCTTATTAATATCCTTGATATGGCTGAGGAAGATAAAACCCCAGAGACCCTGATCTCTACAGTTATCATTTTGGGCTGGGCCGAGCGGGCTATTTACTTGCTTGGCAATGCCAACTGCACCTTTTCCACGGAGTGCAGATGATCCCCTTCTTAGTACCCTAAGTTGGGCGAGTTGGTCACTTCAGAGGCAGGCCCTGTGACAGTTTGTTGGGGGACTTTCAGAGGACCCTTTCCTGAAAGATGTTGGCAAGTTCACTTAAGCCTTTGTATCCCTGGATAAGGCTCCGGCCTGCATTATGACGATTTCTGGTCGAGAGTTTTTTGCTGGGGATGATCATGGTAGGGGGCACCACAGCCTCAAAGCCCCTTCAGAAAGCATCCCTTTAGAAGGTCCCTTCAGTTCCAAGACACATCCAAATTTTAGGGGGTTCTTTCTGTCCAGGTGTGGCTGTGGTCAAGCATCCCATGACTGTTTCAGAGGTGCAGCCAATGCTCAGGTTAGTCTTATCACTTCTTCCAATCTAAAACTGGGGCAAAGACTAGCAAAGTTTCTCCAGACCTAGATGGAAATTACAGAGGGCGCTGGGTGTTACAAACTGTTGTGTGATTCCACTTAGAATTTTTAGGATTCCCAAGTCAAGAGAGGCACTCTCTTTCTCTAACTTTCTGTCAGGGCCAGTTCAGCTTGAGAGACACAAAGATTTTGAAGCTGGAACCCAAAAGAGCAATGTGCGGACTCATCTGCAACCCTGGAGGTTCTTAAGAAATCTGTTTCTCATCGAGAAGAAGGAGAAAGGGGATACCACCTTGAGATGAAAAGTGTGAAACAAACGTCTATACCGGTGTGCAGATTCCTAACTTGGAACCTTTTTAGACATTAAAAAGAGATCACTCCACAGACCAGGGTGGTGGGAGGGCAGTGAGGAATCTGCAGTCAGCTAGAGTATACACCAGAAAGTGTGATACTGAAGCTAAGAAACTTATTCTTCTGATGGATACTCCTTACCAGACATTCCTCACCTTTATAACAGATACCACAGCAGCACCTCCCCCAGGGGTGCAGGGTCTGTGTAGTGGAATCACACTCTCTCCAATCAGACCTGGCTGTCAAGGCAGTAGTGCTTTGTGAATGTGTGTACCAATTCCCATGTTGCAGCCTGTTAGATGTCAAGGACAGGCACTTTGCATGCTTACACTGTGGGAGCAGCCTTAGCGCTGGCTGAATGGACTCTCAGTCCTTTCGGATGCTGCTTTTTGGGCAGTGTGTAGCAGATATTAATGCAGAGGACTATCCATCTCAACAAATTCCTCTTCTTCATGGCCTTCCCTTTCTTTGCCCTGGGATTGGTAAGGCCAAAAGGGAGCACAGCAAACTGAATATGCTTCTGGCCTAACGTGAACTGCAAGTAATGTCGGTTGGGCTGCAGAACGGGTATATGAAAATATTTGTTCTGCAGGTCCAAGGATATGATCCAGTTACTTGGGTTCAGGGCAGACAGAATCAGGGCCAGCATGAGCATTTTAAATTTGTCTTTCAGCAGGAAGGCATTCAGAGGATGAAGGTCTAAGCAGTACTGAAGGCCCTATCTGTCTTCAGCTGAGAAAATAACAAGAGAAGCAAAGCTCTCCATGGCTCTTTGGAAGAGTAAAACATCCACCTATTGCTACACAATAAACAGGTGTTCCTCTGAGATTTGTTCTGATGGGATGAGGGGGTGGGGATGTTCAGCAGAATAGAAAGAAAGGGTAGGCCATACCCATGCTGAACAATTTGGAGGGCCCATCTGTGGGACTTGATGGATCACCACCTTGGAAGGAAGTGCTGAATCCTGCCTCCCACAGGATGGTTGCGTGCCACAAATGGCCTGGTAAAGCCATTGGTGGCTATTGCCGCAGGGGAAGGGGAATGGGAAGACTGGTGCTTTTTATGGCATGGTTGCCTGCTCAATACATATCTCTGGCCTCAAAGGACTGGGGTGACTGCAGCAAAGGCTGGGGAGACTAACGGTACATATACACCAGACCCCTACAATAGCCTCAGAATTTATGAAACTGTTGAAGAAACTGTCTTGCAGGAGTCAAAAGACCCAGAGAAAGTGCCTTGAGGCATTCCAAAGCAGAGTTGGCTTTTTCGCCAACTAGACATCATCCATTGGAAGGCTTTTTTCATCAGAGAGACCTGGACATCTTTAAAGAATCTTATGGAGGACATCCATGCAAGGATGCAGAGCCCCACACTAGTGCCAACTTTCCTTACCATACAATCAAGTAGTATCAAGGCCAGCTCGAATCACGTATTTGGCCATGCCCATCCCAAATGGGTTGAGCCAGTGATGCCCTGAGGTTTTCTGGGAATGCAACAAGATCTCGCTGGCCATGTCTAACGGGGTGTACATACATATACCCAAGAAACCAACTGACTGACCTCAATGCTAATTATTAACAAAAAATGGTCCCTATGGAGGAAGTGTGGCCCCTGACTCCCACTGCAATAGTATTACACAAGGGATGGAAGAAAACGTCTCAATCAAATAAGTTTCAGTTATACGTTTAGTGCATTTATTTATACATTTCTCATTATTAAATATACACAATGAATTTTAGAAGTATAATGCAAAATTTATATTTTTCTTAGAAACAAGGTGTTGCTAAAAGGTGACAGCGCAGTGAGAGTGATATGTGGTGAATAAAAAGTGTATACATGCTATGTACAAAAATATATACATGTGGCTGGTAGGGATAATAGAATGTTTGAAGTCAATACCCGTACAATGAGTGTTGATATCCACCATCAATTTCTTAAAAACACAGTCCACATATGTTATTTGAGCAAAGGTATTTATAGCGGGTTCATTATCCGCTATCTTTCAGCCATCTCTGCCTTCCTTCGGCTGCCAGAGCAGCCTTCTCTTTTGAAGTCCCCTGTAGTTAACCGTTTCTTAAAAAGCTTACATCTTTTCCTCCAGTCCCCTTCATTATGCCTCAGTGGGACTTGACTCTTGTACTAACTTATTTAATGGGCGCTCCCTTTGAGCCGCTTCATAACTGTCTCTTACGCCTCTTAACACTTAAGACTGCTTTCCTGGTAGCCATCACTTCTGCTAGAAGGGTGAGTGAGCTCCAGGCTCTTTCTTCAAAGCCTCCTTTCCTGTCTTTTCATCCGGACAAGGTGGTTCTCCGAACACGTCCATCCTTCCTTCCTAAGGTGGTCACTGCCTTCCATATCGGGCAGACCATTACTTCGACCTCCTTCTTTCTGCCTCCGCATCCTTTGGAGGAGGAAGAAAGGCTCCACCATCTGGACCCAAAGTATGCGCTCTCCTTCTATCTGGATTGCACAAAACAGTTCCGGGTGGATGATCAACTTTTTGTTGGCTACGTGGACGCAAAGAAGGGTCATGTTGTGTATTAAGGCTTGTTATTCTCTGGCTAAAAAGGAGCCTCCAGTTGAGCTACGCGCCCATTCCACCAGGGCGACGGCAGCCACTACTGCCTTGGAAAGAGGAGTTCCTCTGTATGACATCTGTCAGGCGGCCACGTGGGCATCACTGCACACGTTCACCAAACACTACTGCCTGGACAGCCAAGTCTGAAGAGACGGCTTCTTAGGCTGTTCTGTTCTCCAGGACTTTCTGGAGTGATCTTGGTTCGCAGACCTACCACCGGGGTTGGTGTTGCTGGGGTATCTATTCTAAGGTAAGGATTCTATAACTAACGTGTTTCTTTCAGATGCACAAGTTACTTACCTTCGGTAACGAGATATCTGTAAGAAACAATAGTTAATTATAGATTCCTTACCGTCCCACCCATCCTCCCCATTCTGCAAACTGATTTCTAGGGTTAAGGACATCCTTTCAGGGCCCCAGTTTTGTGTACCAGTGGTCAGTGCCTTGCATGGCTCTGCGTTTCTGGCACGGAAAGTAGTGTACAGAACTGACGTCAGCGCGCGAGGGCGGCGTCTAAGTAGCTGCCGCGACGTCATCCCGGGGACCACGATGCCGACGACGGATGCTGAGCCGACCGACGCCACCTTCCTACGCGCAGAGGTACTGCTGACGAATAAACTTTCCGGATCCAGTCTGACGCCTGGGGGTAATTCTAAGGTAAGGAATCTATAACTAACGTGTTTCTTTCAGATATACTAGAAGTAATTCTTGGCATGGCCTATGTGGAAAAATGCAGGCTTTGCATTCTGGAAGAAGTTCTTTGGCATGGGGGACACGCGACAAAATGCTTTCGCTGGGACTGTGGAGGTTATTCTTGACATAAGGAGGGCAGCCAAGGCAAAATGCAGACATAAACGGAACCTATGGCAAAATGCTGGTGTAGGGATACTGGAGACAATTATTTGCCTTAGAAGTGGCAGGCATGGCACATTGGGGCCAAGCAGGTGGGTTGGGGGAAGCAAACCATGATAAAATGCTGCCTTTGAAATGCTGGAGGTAGTTTTTGACATAATGACCATCTAGGGTCTTTAGGACATACCAGTGGCAAAATTCTGTTACGGGAATATTGTATGATAATTGTTGGCATGGGAGTACCCGTAACAAAATGCTGGTATTGGCACAATGAAAGTAATACTTAATGTGAGAGGCAGGCTTAGTAAATGGCATTCACTTATGTAAGTGTAGCACCCTGCACTAATCCACACAACCCTTATGGCGATTTTAGTGGTCATAGACAACCTTCGAAAGCACTCTCTAAGTGGTAGCTGGGGAGAGCAGCATTGAGGCTTAGTCCAACAGGAGTGTAAAGCAGCTTGTTTTACCAGAACTTAGTCTTATGGTATAGGTTAGTGAGAAAGAATCACACAGTGTGTTATTAAAATATGTATTTTATTACAAACACTCACTAATACAATGTATTATCTCCTACCCGGAGATATAAACACAATAAACACAATACTTAGGAAATAGAGCACGCATGTAGCACAAATACACAGTGGTCTCCAGGGGCGACCAAACCATATACTCAAATAGTGGAATACGAACCACGACTCAAGTAAAGAATGGACCCATAAGACGTAGAAGAGCTGGGGACCCAAGGAACCACCCAAGGTGAGTATCTAGGAACCTCACGGATGTTGCGTGTAGAGAGGAAACACAACCACATGCTCAATGTTAGTCAATAGGTAAGTTGTGGTTGCAATTTTAAAGATCTACTTTGGCCAAAAAAGCCTGCTTCTGATGCCATTCAGACAGGTGGTCCTCCGAAAGATACAGTGATGTAGGAGGGAGGTGCGACAGGTCAATAAGGAATAGCAGGACATAGGTTCTTTGGTCGATTTGAAGGACCCACCTGTTGGACTTGATGCTCTACTTCCCCTGCTTCCCCTGGAGGAAGTGACAGACCATGCCTCCTGTAGGGTGGATGAGTGCCTTTGAGGGTGCATTAAAGAGGTTCTTACGTTGCTACCAGAGCGACTGGGGACTGAGATGTATGTGGTCTCTCATGACCTGGGCACTGCCTATTGATGCCTCAGCCCAAAGTCTAAACGGCTGGAAAAGCTGTTATGTGGCTGGTGGAGCTGGTGTTGCCAATACACCAAGCCTCTGGCATATCTCCAAAAAGGGCAAAACCTTTTGAGAGATTGCCAAACTGAAGCCGAAATGCCCAAGGAGCGCGCTGTGGATCTCTTTAAGAAGAGGGGGAAGCCATATAAAGGCATGTCCATTAGGGATGCTTGAAGGTCCCTGGGAAAGGCTGAGGACCCCATCCACCTGTGGTGCCGAAGCACAACACTTGTGCCAATTGCTGATCCTAAACAATCTGCTGTGTATAGACCTGAACGGATGACAAACTGGGCGCATCCAGGCCATCCTTAATGGCTGGGGTCAAGGAAGTCCATACGTCTTCTGGGACCATGGGTAAAATCTCACCAACCTTTTCTCAGAGTGCATGGGTGTAACATCCCAGGAGGTAGCTAACTTTGACCAACCTCAAGGCAAGGCTGGTGGATGAAAACATTATTTTCCCAAAAGTACCAATATATTTTGACCCAGTCTGGAGGAGTAGTCGAAAAGGCCTTAGGATTTACTCTGCAGTGGAAGCCTGCACCACCAAACTCTCAAGGCTAGAATGGTGCGTTAAAATATCAGGGTTGCCTGGAGCTGGTCTATGGTGACGTGCAACCAGAACATGGTTTAGCTCATGTGCCGAATTAGTGCATCAGTGAGGGCCTCGTTGAAAAGCAGATGAGGTTCGGTTGGTGCCTGACCAGGCTGAAGGACATCAGTCAGGGCATTAGTTTTATCTTTATGGTTGGAAGGTACAAGTCAAGAACACTCCCAGCCCTCCTGATGACCAGTCAAAAGATTGCTTCCACAGTTGCTGATCCAGGAAGGGAAATCAACCCAGTTTTCAGGTGAGGTATCCAGCTCACTGCATCTTGCAGGTCCATATAAAATTTTTCTCATCATAGGGTGGAGCAAACTCACACCTATTATCATCTCCATATGGCTGACTCTGGTCTGAGTGAGAGGCAAAACATTTGGTGCAGTGTCTTTGCAGGATTACAGTATTGTGTCTAAGTCCATGTAAGGGTCAGGGTGCAGCCTCTGTCAAGACAAGATGGACTCGAAGTTGGATACAACAGCAGGTTGTGGACCCCCTTCCAGCACTGGAGGTGTCGGTGCTGGTGTATCTAAGGGACTGGTGCAGATTTTGGTGCCGGAACCTAAGTCAGCATCGATATCTGTGCCGACCCCAAAGGGGCTTGGAGGAGCACAGACAGTTCTGAGGACAGATCCCCCTTTGGTTACCAGACTGGAGACCCCTGTGGATCCTTTGGGTCTAAAGGCGCACTAAAGCTAGCCGGAAGCATGCTAAAGACGCACAGCATGGCCTCTCTAAAGTCTATCTTCTGCAATGTTGGTGATGGATCTGGAAAGTCAGGGTGCATCAGGACCAGGGTTGGAGTTGGCTCCCTGGTGGAAGAGGAGCGAGACTGAGAGGCACAGTGACATTCTGGAGACTTTCTGGAGATTGAGAGTGACAGGAATGGGTTGAGCCAGATTGAACTTACCCAAAGACTTCGACTGCGATGAAGATCTGTCACTGCACCAACTTTGGGAGGAGGTCTGGACTCTTAACTTTGACAGAGAGTTAGATCTGCGTGGAGTCTTACAGTGTTTTCCGCACAGAACTTCGCTTTGCGTTCCCATATGACTATCATACTTCCTTTGAACTAAGCCTTATAAATGGGTTCAACCTACCCCTAAGAGTCATGGAAGATTTTCATGTTAACTTTCTATCTCCGACCACGTACCCAGCATGCTGGACAGTCTGGCGCACATGCAATTTCATGTGGGATATTACTTATTGGTCACTACAACTTCACAGATCTAGAAAAAGCTGTCTGCTTCCTAAAAGAAACCCGCTCATCTATGAGGACATAAGACATCCTAGATGACAAATTAATTATGCTGCATCATCCCATACAAAGACATCTCTAACAAAAACGCAGATATCCACAAAACTACAGAATTTGTGCCCTTTGCTTTGAAGTGAAACAACAAAATTATTTAAAAAAAGAAGACTAATGAATGGGTATTGAAAGGATCTAGTAAACAGTATCTCACATTATAGATGTAGATTTATTGTTTGGATCATATAATAAATTAGTACTTTCAACCAGATTTTATACAATCCTTACTTAGTCTTTTGATTATTACATATCTAAAAAATAACTCAAGGAATAATAAAAACAAGTTTAAAAAAAAGCTGCTCATATAGCAGATAACATTCTAAAATATTCACAAATTGACATTGGTCAACCACTGCCTGTTGTTAAACTATATGTTTATTTATCCTCTGATTCCAATGATACATGTGCATTTTAATAATTGATGGTTACATATTTGCAATCAAAAGAAATGTAGGCCTTAAATTGATGCACTAAAGGACAAGCTTATTGCATGTATTTTTATTTGGTTACTGTCTCTGCAACAAAGCATCTCTTGACCAGAGCAAACACAAGTTAGTAGAACTTCTCCTGTATCATTGACCCTCCCTTCCAGATCGGACTTGGTCAAGAAAGAAAACGGCACAGAAAGGAGCAGGTATTTTTCTCCGAAAGCTCAATATATATCATTCCAATAAGGAAAGAGTTGTCCACTGTGTTGTGGCACAACTACTCTTTCAGGAACATCACAGAAGCCAAATAAAAGGTCTACATTGAAGCCCTCACCTAACCTGTACAAGTGTTCTGTAAGAAATCTTTGCTAAAGAAGGGTAAGTGGATAAGTTAGGTTGCTAATGAATAGAAGGTATATTTTCTGGAAACAAAAATGAGGCAAGGACGCCTGGGAGTCAACAAGTGATCAGTGATACACACAAATTGATGACGTTGCAACGCATGCCATTACATCGCATCCGTTGCAATGCAAACTTTTACTTCGACTTTTTGCGGGGGTGGGGGGGTCACTGGAATAGATTAATTTTCTATTCCAACTCCGGTGTGTGCAACAGTAGGGAAGGTGTTGGAGTTAAATCCAACACCTTCTACCCACTGCTGCACACCTTTGGCGTTGCAATAGTTTCGCTGTAAAGGCTGCGCGCGCACACACACACACACACACACACACACACACACACAACACACACTCTCTCACTATCTCTCTCTATCTCTCTCCACCCCCAACCCACACATTACAGCACCGCAATGGTAACATTCCAGTTTACTGTCACGTACATGAGGAAAACATTGTTTGCTGGCTTATCGATTGCATGTTACAAGTAATTTACAAAGCGAAACAACTCTCTTAAATATTCATGCAGCCTCTTCAATGTGAAGAGAGGCGTTTCCTCTCGTGAGCATTCATGGCCCCTCTCCACACTCAGAAATGGTCATAAATATCATACTCAATGTGCGTGTGAACATATATACCATGTAGATCTCAATCAGTGGACAGAGCATTTCTCTATGAGTTCCAGCTCTCAGACAATATTAGCTATGGCATGCCAGAAAGAAACTATACTGACAGACTTCATTTGGCAGTAATTGCCCACATACCTCATGGCTTCGGATTATAAATTCAGATGAAGAACGCAGCTGTTAATTTAAACTAATTAGAAATGCTGCCAGGTTCAAGTAATTGGCTGGACTTCAGTTGTGGCAATACTCCCAGAGCTGGCCAGCCTTACGCTCAGGGTTATGGTTCAAACCACTTACTGCAACAAAGCAGTTTTTATGACTGTACCCAAACATACTCTCTGTGCAAGTTTAATGACTTGGCATTTCATCTACGGCTGGACTTCTTTCATAATCATTTCACACCGTGCTTCTAAAATGCAAGCAGATACATAAAACTTACATTTTGGTTCTGCTAGTTAACCATGAGCATCTACTAACATACTGTTCTTCTACTTAAGTTGATGGACGTAATAAATGCTAGCCGTGAAGCTGAACAAATGGAAAGTGAAGCAGCCATTTATTAAGGAAAGCACCTACAACTTGTCGGAAGGTCTCTTTACTGTAATTCCTATTCTTTCCAAGAGAGACTCCAGAGATCTTGCCGACTCAGCGCCTTGAGACCCTCAAGGGTGAGTAGCGAGCTTACAATTCCCTGATTGATTGATTGATTGATTGACTCTGCCTACGGCCATACCACCCTGAATGCGCCCGATCTCGTCCGATGTCGTAAGCTAAGCAGGGTCGGGCCTGGTTAGGACTTGGATGGGAACAACGTCTCAGCAACTCAACGCAGAACATGGACCATCTAGTATCCCTTCCCCATTGCCTCTAGCAACCCCCGCCCCTCAAATACTCCTCTGAAACAACACTGACCAGATAGATTGGATTTTTTAAAATCTTTTTAAAGTGCTAATAAGGGCAACAGAACGTAGTACACACTTTTCAGGCACAATATTAATTTATACACAACTAAATGAGTGGAGAACTTAGAATATCAATGAGCATGGAGCTAAAATATATACTAAAAAATGAGTTTTACATGCAAACCACAAGAAAGTTAAGGAATCTTTGAGGCCTGGAACTAGGGATTACTGTAGTTTCCACAAAGTGATAATCTTACTCCTGCCCAGTGAAAATTGGTTAATTTAGGAACGGGCGGCCATAAATTCCTTCACCAAATTACTCAAGCAAACCTTTCTCTTACTGTACAGACCATAATCAAAGCCTGGCGATCCAAGAGTGTTCTTCTTGCCACTGAAAATGTGTTTTTGCAGAATGCTCTAACTACTAATACTCATTGTCTTGCAGAGGACATTCTTTCCTTCCCAGAGGTTTTTGGTAGTGATTCAGGAGTGTGGGGGTCTTCCCTCCTGCTCCCACTAAAACCGTAACAAAAAGATGGATTTTTACCAAATCATTTTCCCCTAAACATGTCTACAAAGCAAAATCTTCGAGAAGCAGCTGACATTTTTTTTTAACTGTGCCGTTAGACGCACACTTATTACTTTTTAAGATCAACTATAAATCATGTGCATTCACCTCACTCTTCAGTTTCGAAGAAGATTATTAGTCAAATATGACTAAAAACGGAAAGGATGGGTTAGGGAAGATCAAAGTAATAGATATCTAACAATATCACACTAGAGCGACCCATCAAATTAATTAAAACATCTATGACGAGTGGCTTGGGACATTGAGTCTCTATGAGCATGGCATTGATTCAGCATTTACTTTAAACCATGTTACAGTCTCAAGCCTCACACAACAGTTCTATGTAGTGAAAATCAATTTCTAAAAGACAGAACAATGACAATCAGTAGTTACAAACTAACCCATGCAGCAACAATAAAGCCACTTACCACTAAAACAAGCATTTACAATGAAATAGGTCACGCATTTACGAGAGTTTGAGCTATTGGCACTGTAAATGACAATGCCTTTTATATATGTGTTGTTTTTAAAACAGATAAATAAAAAGCATTGCCATTTACAATGCCAATAGTTGAAACTCTTGCAAACGTGATGCCTATTGCATTGCAAACGCGTTCAGGCGCCTGTGCTATAAAACATTTTTTTAAAAGCGTTAGAAAGGAGCATGCCTGCCTGCACGAGCAGGCAGGTGAAAGCTATTTGAGAAAATAGTGCACGGAGGCTGTAATTAAAGCCTACCGAGTAACAGCACACGTAACGGGGTTTCGCCATGGGAGGTTACAAAATGAGACAAGGTGGTACTAAAGAGGGACTACTAAGCCAATTGACCAATGAACAGCCACAGTTTACAGTGGACAATGACACAAGCCAATGAAAAATATGGGCATTGAGTGGTCGGAGCTTCAAGTCCCTACCTGAATACAGCATGCCTCGAAAAGCAGTGCATGCGCTGCCCAAGCTTGACCTAAAAACTGTGTTAAACACAAGCAATACGTGACCCAAAAGTAACATCATTTATCACTCAAATATCAGAAAATTTTGTAAATTCACTAATTATGTCCCAAAGCATCAGATGGCCCATTCCTTTATATACACACACGTTGTTCCGAAATGCCAGATTCCCATTTTGCTTAATAAATTAATTTTGCCCACCGTTAAGGTGTAATTTAAAAATATGCTGCAAGTAAATTCACTATTTTTCGCAAATATCATTTTCTGCAAATGCACAAACGACCCTTAATGTGAGTTAGCACCAGTAGTCATACATTAACTTGTCCCTAAATGCTATCCTTTCACTTTTTGTGTATATGTACATACGCCCATCACTGCCATCAAGTGCCAGGCTACTCACCATATTGCAGTTTTTGTGCTCAATCATGTGTACAGGCCACCCAACATATGCCAGTTTTCGTCATTATGCCCTCAACATTTTCCCAACATACGCCAGTTTGGTCTTCGCCATCATGTACATAGAGCCGCATCACGTACGAAGAGCCCCAGCACATATCGGTCCTTGGCTTTTTGTGTCCTGAACACTCGTTAAATGCCAAGCAATGGCATTATGTTTTCAGTTACCTGCACATGCAGACACTGAAACATTTTACCTTCTAGCTCTATCCCTTGTTCTCTCCCTTGCCTGTTATGCATCCGACTGATAACCATAGGAAACTCGGCTCACATGGCACGGCAACTGCATAGACTTTTCTTAAATATAATTTCAAGCCCTAGCTAAGAAGAGGACCTATAAGTGATCACACAAAACGAAGTATGTCCATTTTCTTTATTTTCTATGAGCACGAACAGCAAATGGATATGGTCTTTAAATAAATATAAATATCTCAGTCAGATGCCTAGAGAGAAGCAATATGGTAAAAAAAATCACGTCAACTGGTTAATTAAGATGATGCATCACACAGTAACTACTTTCTCAAGGTCTCCAAGATCTGCAAATTATTCCACAAATATGACATTGCTGAAAAATATGGCATCAGGAACCAAGCCTTGAACATTTTAAATAAAAGTGATGGATAGAGAAGCCTGTCCCTTGCATGCTAGGGGGTTAGCCTGTAAGGGGGGGAATAGAGAAATCTTGTCTGTCAGGAGGCCGTAAAACAAAACTGGATAAGGCTAGTCTGTAACAATCAAAATTCAAGGTATTGTCTTGAAGTGCACCAGTTGACAAAACGGGACCAACGTCCAGAGTCAATGGATTTTCAAGTTGCTTGCTCAATCTCCAGGTAAGGTTATGGTACCCTGGGGAGTGAGTTGGGCAGGAGAAGAGGAGAACACAGAGACAGGGGATTCAAATCCACATACCAAACCCACCAGTCATCTGGAGCTATCAATATCACTTGTGAACTGTCCTGTTGCAACTTCTTAAACACACAAGGAATCAGAGGTAAGGGAGGAAAAATAATGTAGGGGAAATTCCCACCTCAGGTGAAATGCATCACTCAGAGATCCCTGCAATAAAAACTGGAGGGCACACACCAGCTGGCAATGCTTGGCCCCATATGCAGTGAAAAGGTGGAACAGAGGATTGCCCCAGAGGGCAAAAATGTCCTGAACCATCTCTGGTAAACTTGCCATTTGTGTTTAGCAAGGTGGTGCTTACTGAGGTCTTCGGCCTTCATGGTCTGGGGTCCTACCAGTTGGTTAACGACGAGCCAGACCTCGTGAGCGTAAGCCCAAGCTCACAACCTCAATGCCTCTAAACATAGAAGACATGAGCCCACAAAGCAATGTCTGTTGGCATAGCACATCACGGTTCAGTTGTCGGAGAGAACTTGAACTGACCAACTGCAGATATAAGGCAAAAACCGCTTAAGCAGCAGGGAGATCACAGAAAGTTTAAGCAGGCTAATATGAATCCTATGGAGCACAAAGTGTTCTGATCTCCAATGCCTCCAGATGAGCACCCCTTACTACTGTGGCCACTAGTGGTTGGGGGCAGAAGGGTCTAATGCAAACAAGGTTTCCCATCATTGACCATCACTGAAGATCTACTGCTGCCTTAGGGAAACAAATGGTGCCATTTAGTACACCCCAGTGTTGAGCCCTCCAGGTGTGCAGGTACCACTGAAGGGCATGCATGTGCCAACGAGTGTGAGTGACCAGCAGAATACAGAATGCCAGGAGTCCCAGAAGGTGTTGAACAATTAAAACAGAATGGAAACCTTGAAATCATATAGTGAGTGACTCAAATCCTCTAGGCGACGAGAAGGGCCTGACAGGTGTCATATCAAGCTCCGCCCAGATGACTAGATGGTGCTGAGCGGGATCCAAGTGTAACTTGGGCAGTTTGATTGGGAACCCCAAGTTGAACTGTAAGGATGCCATGTATTCAGATAGTCAAAAACTAGCTGCAGTGAGCTTGCATTCAACAATCAGTCATCGAGGTAGAGTGTAAGATTCTCATTGGTCAATAAGGTGCTGACATAGTAGTTTATTCGGTTTCACAGCTTGTTTATACATCCTATCCCCCCCCCCACCCACAGGTCTATTGCTCATAACACACACACAATCTCTTCCCAAAGTCTATTAAGAGTCTGTAGTAGTTTTTGATCTTTCTACCCAGTGCATATATTCGCAATGTCTATTTGTTGCTTGTGCCCCCCTTCCAATCAGTGTAGCTTAATTTCTTTCTTCTCACCTCAAACAGTCACAGTCTTGAAAGACTGTTTGGTTCAGTGAAGCAGAAAGGAATGGCATAAAGTATCCTTCATGCTATCAAGCTGCCTCTCCCCCTCTACTCAAATGTTCCATTTCCTCATGTCTATCCCCCCTTACCTGTGAAGTTTGCCTTTGAAGTAAAAAGGCGAACTATCAGCTATCCTTTCTCCCACCAAGCAAACTCTCCCTATTGAGACCTGTTTTGTGAGTTTTATATATCTTGGAAGAAGAATCCCACCCCTTCTGGGGCCATTCTGAGTAGGTCACTGGAACGAAGAACAACACCTCTTCCCTTCTTGTGGGTCTTCTTTTGCCAACCTACAGTTATCCTCTATTGCAGCCCGACCCCCTTAAAGTTTGTCCCACTTACTTCCTTTGCATGTTTCAGTCATGGTGGTGTACACTGACCTGCCACTCTTGGAACTTGACCCATAATAGTCCCTGCCATCCTTCCACATCACCATGTTGCTCACTCTACGGAGGTTGGCTCCTTTTCTATGTCACCATACAGACCCCTAGAGCCAACAGTGAATCACGTGCTGCTTGCAGCATCTGCAAGTCCCTTTGTGCGATTGTATCCATCGATTACATAGATTTTGAATCTGGTGAGTGTTGTAATCTACTTCCTGGATCTTCTTACCAGCTCCATTCCTATCACTTACCATATTACAGGAATATGGATACCCTCGACTTGCAAAGATGTGCTGCAACCACCTCGCTCACCTAGGTAAAGACTAAAGGTGATAATGTCAATCCGAAAGTGTGGACTGCAATCTTGTTGTGGGATTATCCTACCACAACTAGGAGGTACTTCCTGTGGCACTGTAGGATTGGTTTGTGGAAGAACGCAGTCGAGAAACACTATCTAGTCTCTAGGCTCCAGAGCCAATAGAGCCTGCACAGGAGACAGTATCTCGAATTTCTCCTTGCAGAGGAGGGTATACAAGACCTGTAGCTCAAGGATGGGACAAGGACACCCTTCTTTCTTGGGAACAAGAAAGTAACAAGTAAAATCCCTGCCCGGCCTCGTGCTTTGGGAATAATTGTGCTGCGCCTTTGCTGAGTAACGGTCAAGACCTCTTGCAGAAGGATAGGAGCATAGTGGTTTGAGGTGACGGATGACACATGACAGACTGGATGGCAGAGGGTATAGCCATGGTTTAATATTTGAAGAACCTAGTGATCCATTGTGGTCATTTACAAAAGTGGCATGTGGTAAGAAACCCTCCCTTCCCATGCAATGTTCCTTCAGAATCGTACTAAAGAGTTTTTGTGGATGAAGCAGGAGTATTCATGCCCCCTGTACTGGCGCAAAATTAGGTTAGGCTGCTGTATGGGCTGATAGTGTTGGAAAGTTGCTCCCCATGAAATTGGCGGGTAAGGGAGGCCAACCCCAGGGAATGAGCTGTACCCTACCATTGCTTGGACCATTCAAGTAAGGGCCAAGTTGGCCTTCTCACCCAACAGGCAGGATCCACTGAATGAATGTCCTACAGGTTAGTCTGGATGCCCCCTGTAAATCCAGCTGAAAGCAGCCAGGTTTGCCAGCAGTTGAAGACAAGAGCCTGCTGTGATCAGGCTCGACCTGAATATTTACTCAGCTGTACCTTGCCCAGTGTGAACCTCCTCGCAAAATAGTCCTGCAAATGATCCAGCAAATTTTGCACAACCATCTGAGTTAGATCCTATAGTGCAAGAAAGAAAAGTGCAATAGGAGATAGGTCGCGTTTGTGGTGCAAAGGTGCTAGACACCCGGATGAGAATACTTTTTTTTACCATGGCCCCCATGTTCTTCGATTTACAATCTGGGGGAGACTTAGGATATGAGCCAGGGTTCTGCTTGGAGCAGGACGGCACTTGCACAACCAGACTCTTTAGTGAGGGATGAACCTCTAGGAGTTTTGAGTCTCCAGGTACTGAGCGATGGCGACAAGCAACCTGATGGTCACCACCAGATCAGAAGATGGCTTCCCCCCGTGGCTAGGATGGGCTTGATCAAAGCATCTTAGAATGGGATCAGAGATTGTGGAAGCTGGCTGAAAAATTTAGGTGAGGATGTTCGCTTTCTTTTCCTTCGTGGTAAAGGGCAGTTCCAGAACAGCAGCCATTTGGTAAAAGCATCCATGGGGAATTAAACTAGGTGACATAAGAGGATGAAAAGGAAATCGCCCAGTTCTTCGCGTGGATTTATTTGGAAACTTCTAAGAGATTAGTGGAATACGATTTCACAAGGGCTGGGTTGTTAATGGTGTGGGTACATTGCTCTGTGCTTCGATGTTTATGTATTTGATGCCTTTATTTTCATGGGGATTTTGCGCTTTGTATTCAGATATTGTCCTTGAATGCTACTTTCTCCCCGGTGCATGCCAAAGTGTGGTTCAGGACCAGTCTGCAACTCCAGTCACATTTGCTAGTCTTCATATTTAGGTGAGAGGGTTCTCGATAAACCTGTTTCATTCAGCAGATTCCAGAGATTTCCGTAAAGGTAAATTTGTAAAAACTACAAGAGTTTCACTGCATGGGTATCCAGGGACTTTTCAGTGACGGCCTCTTCAAGTCAGCTAGGTGTTTCTTCCGAATATATATCCATTACCAACTTCTTTTTGTTTCTTCCACCCAGCTAGTTGTTTTCAATAAACACAATTTACACTTGGAAACACACTTTCCAGAACCCTGTCTCTGTTTATACTGAGATTCATCCCAACTGGTCTCCTAACAATTAACATTTTCTTAAATTTCAGCAAGTTGTGAATTTTGGGAGCAAGTTGGAGGAGTTCAACTGCATTTTCAGTAGCAACCTTATGAATTTGTGCTCACAATTCTGATGTTTTCTGCATTATTCTACCTCGTGAAGGTCTATCTATCTTATATTTTTGCTTTCTCTCAGGGAGCCGAAGTGTTTTTCCTCAATTCTAAATATGTGACTTTGGTCACAGCGACCACAACACTATCCATAGTCCTCTTCATCTGTCCTGGGAAATGTGGTTGAGGAAGGTATCCCCAGTAATTTTTCTGTACACTGTTCACATGGCTCCTTTGCACCTCTCCTGCTTTTACAACGTATACCATAGAATAGCTCACACCAGCTTCTCATTGTCTGGGGTGACTGATCACCAGGTAAGGGATTATATGTTGGTCGGATTGCGCTGGATCGCTATAGGGTGCCTAGGTGTTCCCTTCATCATCAAGCTGTCTCTCCATGGCTTGTGCAGTAGACGCTCAGTGGCTTTCCAGGAGGGAGAGGGACTTGTTGGCCACAGTTCTGGAATCGAGAAAGAAAATATTTTCAAACACGATCACCCAGTTCTGCTGTTAGGTTCTAACATAAAAGGACAGATGATGAAAGAGTGGGCTAAAACATAGAGCTGTATGTGGTTCGCATTTATGGTTGATAGTGCCTTTCCAGGCTCGAGAGAGGAATTGATGGCAATTGACTTTTGCATCAATCAGGCTGGGGCTGCGGAGAAACCATTTCGCAGTGCACCTGTGTGAGCCAGGACTCACAGTATAATCTGAAAAGGCTCAACCAAGGTGACCATGGTCTGTATTGTTGTCTCCTTGGTTACATTAGTGCCAACATCTATCGATCATTTAAGTAAAGGCCCAGATGAAGTAAGCAGCCCTTACTGCTACATTAATTACTTGTGGAAGCCCTTGTAGCAAAGGGCGACAAATGTATTATCACTCAACAAGCCCAACTGAAGGTCAGGGCCTCAAGCATCAGAATTTCAAACATATGAAGGGCAAAACAACAGACTCATGCGTCAGAGAAAATGGCCAGATGGTGGAAAAAACAGACTGGTAACTGTAATTCAAATATCAGACACTGGATGATTCTGCATAGAAAACTATTCTGACACTGGTGGAGAACCTTTTGAATCAGAGAAGGCGGAGACAAAGGCATACAGAAAACTTTACAAACGATCCAGCTGCTCCACACCCAGCACGGAAGGGTGATTCTCACTTCGCCCTCAATCACTAGAAATTAATATTTCTCTATGATCTCCTTGGGGGCAAAGAATGTTGGGACATGGACCAAAGCTTTAAGATTTGCTAGGTCTTCTCAAAGGTAAAATACCACTTCTGGATAGTACACTCAAGTCTGTTCAACCTGCCCCCTGAATTATGCATTCCTGCCATATTGGTGGGAGATGAAAACTTGTTATGGTTTGAAGTCTACACCAATATTTCCATTTCCTGCCTGCACAGAAGCTGGGGTTGAGTTTCTGTTATACAAAATATTGCTGTGGTGGTGCCTGTTAAGATTTTCATTTCCCTGACTCTCAGAGGGAAAGACCTTCAGCACTAGGAAGAAGACCCATGTTCCTCCGTACTCTAGGTCAGTCAGGAGGGCTTGACGGACCTTTCCTGTTCATCGCCTGAGCTGGGGTGTAGGTACAATTGCTCAGACATGCACAGTACCATCCAACAGAACACATTAGGCAGAAAATCTCACATGTATCCAACAATGCAGTGCTATGGTGGCATTCAAGCAGCCCCCCCCCCCCGATTATTTGCCGCTAAGATACACCGCACAAATTCACCACAAAATGCATTGGACAATGCAATTCAAAATCTGCCGAAGCACAGGCACACCGTGAAGTCAACTAAGATATTACTCCTAGCTGCATTAGGAATCAAAATAAGTCACACAGAAACACCACATAGTAGATTAGACAGAATATTTCTCATCCAGTCCTGCTTACGGAGCACGCACAACCCATATAGTCGACTATAATTCAATCCCAACAAAACTAGTCACTAAGGACCAATGTATGCTGGACAGAAAAAAGCATAGCACATTAAAGACAACACTCAGCGCAAAAGAGCACCTAAGACAGAACATCTCATGAGTTTCAAAAGAGGAAATGAGATCAGAAAGAAAGCTGGCTGTTGTGTTGTTTTGAACAGAATTAACAAATATGGGGACAACCAAATCACAAACATACAAGAGCACATTCCACAGAACATCACTGAAATGTCCAACAGAAGAGACCTATCACATAGCCACTGATAACAGGCTCACATTAAATCCACCTACAGATCAACAGGCATTTAAATAAATAAATAGAGCAGTAAACAAATTGTAAAGCTTCCTGACACACCTCTTCTGCACAACAATCTTACACTCACAGCTCAATGTGACAGTGCCCCCCAAACACCTAAAACTACTTTTTATAGTTCGCTTACAATTGGAGCCAATGCTCAACCTTCACATTACAAATCAGACACGACACAGATAGTCATAGGGAGGGACGAGAACTCAATGCGTGAAACACAGTGTCATGAAACGACTCCAATGTGGATGCATCAGGAAACCCCAAACCATGTGGAAACAGAAAATGTATCAACCCATACTGCTACAAGGCCATACTAATGGAAGATCCGAGCTACTCAAATGGTGATGTCCCACGCTGTCACCACATATGCGGGCTTCCTTCTTGAATATAATAATATAGTAGTGATTTTAAGTTGAGAAATATTTTTTAACATGTCACACTTAGTGCTGTTTGTCAGAATGTTTCCCACGTGCCTAAACACTTTCATCTATTTTGTCTGGACAGCAAGTGGTGCTGGGTGTGGCTGTCAGGCCAAAGCAAGTCCAGCGCTAGCGTTATCTCCGAGTCAGCAGATCGTCAAAATTAACACATAAACGATATAAAAAGTAAAACACACTCCGCAAAATGAATGAACTTGGGTTTGACTAATAAAACTGCTTGCTGAGAAACCCGACCATTCCAGTGCTTAGTTTAACAAATAACTGAAATAAACGCAGTGGTCAAACGTTTTATGTCTCAATAGTGTAGTCAGAAATATCGCCTGTCAAAAATATTGCATCCTAGATATGGGTTACAATACCGCAACATTGGGTGTAGATTTTTTTATTATGAACGACGCTGGGGGAATATTTTTGTAAATGATATTTACGACACTGTATTAATGTCAGACGATATTCTGACTACAATATTGTGGTAGACCGCCGCAGTTAAATACCCGTTCGTGTGCCCCTGCATACACTATTCATGCACTCTGACCCGCGATTAAATCGTAAACTTGGGGATAAAGTGACCAGCGTTCCCACTTGAGGCACAACAGTGACTGGGGAAAACATGTTAACACGGTGGGAGAAAAGCTGCGGATTTGTCAGATAACTGCGGTTTCCCGTTCACTGAGCCTTGAACGGCTATAGTGAGCAGAGAAGGGCCCTGGCTTTGATGGACAGGCGAGACAAGTAATCCGCGGCAAACCATCCCACCGTTTATCCAACACAGAGGGCCCTCCCCAGCCCATCTCCCTTCCAGTGTTTGACACTGGCCTTACAAAGGGTGGATTTCAAGTTAAATCCTTTTCAACAGCGCAAATGTGTTTCTGTAATTAAAGCCACATAATTGACACTGACAAGCTGACGTTGCCAGAGTGTAGATTATGCCGTTCGAGTGCACGGCTGCTCTGTGCCCCTGGCAAACAGCTGCAGGAAGCGGCGGGGGCAGACACGACACCCGTCTGTAGCACGGCCACGACTGGATTTCTGGGCAGCGCCCTGTGTTTTTGTTGTTCCTCTTTTGTCTGCTACCCCCTAATTCGCGGCTCTCTGTTTCTGCAGGACCAGCCAAAACATTAACCGGGCCGCATCTGAAAAGTTTGGCGCATCCATCAATGTGTGTTAATTCCAGAACTGCCCATTCCGTGTACTGTGTCACCGTATCAATCCCGATTAAAAAGGCATGAATGCTTCCAGGGCCCAGCGCCTTGAAAGTAATAACGTTCAGGCCAACCTCTGTTCTTCCTCACTCAGGCATGCAGGCACTTTGATTCTCTCATTGCCTGTATGCAGAGGTCTGGGCTTCACACTTTATACAATAAGGGAAATCAATTTTTTACAGTCAGCCTCGCAACCTCCCCAAGTCGAGCCATCTCCATTTGACTATTTATATTACCCAGTGGTTCTTAGGATCGACATTTTTCAGTGTTTTTCACGACGAATGGTTGATTATGACTGTCAAAAAATAGGGGTGCAAAAAGACCAGTCCAAGTGATTTTTTTTACCTCCACAGGAAAACAATAAATATTTCTTTAAAGGAGCAACGATAAAATACAAAAATAATAGTTTTCCCTTTCCAAGTCATACAGTTTTACTGATAATAAAGCATCAACCCCTGCATTGTTAATGTCTGCAAAATGCGTTTGCTGCCTTGATGATTGATAATGCTACATTTTGCACTGAGAGCGGATTTTTTTTAATCTCTGGAAACCTGATAAAGAAAGTTTTGAAGCCTTAAAAAAGCTTTTGCCAGTGTGTGGCAAAATATTTTAGAGGCGACCGTATGCAAATGTTTTTACATTATTCATGTTGCTGTCCAGCACACGATGCACTATCCCATGTCATAAAGGTTCACGTGCTACTGAATGATATCAAAACACACCCTACAAAAAACCTTGTATTACTAAGAGGCCGAAAGCACTTCTAGTTTTAATGTAGCCATCTTTAATAAACATCTGATTATTTTCTACACGCACATGCATGCTGTGCATTTTCTGCAGTACTACCGTTGAAGTAGGGAACATAACAGACATGAGTTTATATAAGAGTGTAGAACGTACACTGTCATGCTTTCCCTCAAGAAGCAAAGTCTTGCTCAATGCCAACGATATCAATGTCGTAAAACGTTGTGTTTGAATCTTAAACATTGCACTCATTAAGGAGCCCACTAATCTTGGAGAGTTGTGGACACAGATCTCCTCTGCCAGTGAGACATACATAAATAGATACATATACATACTAGGCAGTCACCATGGCATTGGACCGAACATGTCATTTTCTGAAGTGACATTTCAGTGGTGAATCGCGACTTTTGGATAAGGTAAATGTTTTCCACAATAGAAATCCAGAGTTTCATAAACTTAAAAATGGAAAGTAGACACACTAAGTAAGAAATAGTTGTGTTCAGAATAATTCTGACACGGAAATAGGATTAAATGTAACTATCTACCCTACTTTTCGAATTGTGTTTAATGGAGATTCGAGGAGAGACTACCCGAGGGTGGATCACCTAAAGGCTTTGGGGGTTGCCAAGTCTGTTTATTTATTTTTTAACAGACTCAGTCACAAATATTTTGGGACTCATGGAAAGGTATTATTCCCCATTTTTAGTCAAACTCTGCTCAGTATTCTACGAAATAGGTACTGCTGAGCTTCTGGACATCAGTGAGGGCATTACCTCTAATATTACGTCCATTCTTAAAGCACAAGTTACTTACTTTCAGTAACGATATATCTGTAAGAAACATTAGTTAGTTATAGATTATTTCCCCTAGAATTATCCCCAGGTGTCAGACTGGATCCAGAAAGATTTTTCATCAGCAGTACCTCTGCGCGTCTGAAGGTGGCGTCGGTCAGCTACCGCGTTCGTCGTCGTCATTGTGGTTGCCGGGATGACGTCACGGCAGCTACTTAGACCCCGCCCTCGCGCACTGACGTCAGTTCTGTACACGATTTTCCGCGCCAGAAACGCAGAGCCATGCAAGACACTGACCATTGGTGCACAAAATTAGGGCCCTGAAAGTATGTCCTTAACCCTAGAAATCAGTTTGCAGAACGGGAAGGATGGGTGGGGCGGTAAGGAATCGATAACTAACTAATGTTTCTTACAGATATATCGTTACTGATGGTAAGTAACTTGTGCATCTGAAAGAAACACGTTAGTTATAGATTCCTTACATTAGACTAGATACTCCAGCAATACCAACCCCGGAGGTGGGTCTGCGAACCACGAACACACCAGAAAATCCTGGAGAACAGAATGGCCAAAGAAGCCGTCTCTCCGGACTTGGCTGTCCAGGCAGTAGTGTTTGGTGAACGTGTGCAGCGATGCCCACGTGGCCGCCTGACAGATAGTGGCTACCGTCGCCCTGGTGGAGTGAGCACGTAGCCCGACTGGAGGCTCCTTTTTAACCAGAGTAACAAACCTTAATACACAACACGACCCATCGACCACCTTAGGAAGAAAGGATGGACGGGTTCTGAGAACCACCATGTCCGGATGAACAGACAAGAAAGGAGGTTTTGAAGAAAGAGCCAGGAGAACTCACCCTTCTAGCGGAAGTGATGGGTACCAGGAAAGCAGACTTAATAGTTAAGAGGCGTAAAGGACAGTTATGAAGCGGCTCAAAAGGAGTGCACATTAAATAAGTTAGCACAAGATTCAAGTCCCAATGAGGCATAACGAAAGGAATTGGAGGAAAACGATGTGTTAAGCCTTTCAAGAAACAGTTAACTACGGGGGACTTGAAAAGAGAAGGCTGATCTGGCAGCCGAAGGAAGGCAGACAAGGCAGAAAGGTAGCCCTTATTAGTGCCCAGAGTGGAGCCCTGCTGGGCTAAAGAGAGAATAAACAAGATTACTTCAGAAAGAGGGGCATACCATGCCACAAATTTGTTCCACCTGCAGGCGTATAAAGTCTTTGTGGAGGGACACCTGGCTGCCAAGATTACGTCACAAACTTCAGGAGGCAGGTCGAAAGACGTCAACTGCCGCCGCTCAATCTCCATGCAAGGAGGTGGAGACTGGATAGGTTCGAGCGGAGGACTGTCCCCTGCTGCTGCGACAGAAGATCCTCCTGAAGAGGCAGACTGATCGGAGGATCGATGGCCATGTTGAGCAGCTCGGGATACCAGACACTTCGTGCCCAATCGGGAGCCACAAGAATGACTTGGGCCCGGTCGGGCCTGATCTTATTCAGCACTCTGGGCAGAAGTGGTATAGGTGGAAAGGCGTACAACAGACCACAACTCCACTTGCGACGAAAAGCATCGCAGAGCGAGTGCCGCCTTGGAAATTCCAATGCGCAGAACTGCTGACATTGCACGTTCTCTTCGGTGGCGAATAGATCTAACCAAGGCTCTCCCCACTGTTGAAAGAGACCTTGCACCACCTCCGAGTGAAGTTGCCATTCGTGATCCATCATGCACCTGCGGCTGAGTTCGTCCGCCCTGGCGTTCAGAGAACCTGCCAGGTGTTGAACCACCAAGGAAATGCCTTGATGTTCTAGGCATGTCCAGAGGCGATGGGCCTCCTGACATAGGGTCCACAATCTCACCCCACCCTGTCTGTTGCAATACCACATGGCGGTGGTGTTGTCCGTGAACATCTGCACTACTCTTCCCCGGACAGAGGGAAGGAATGTCTTCAGTGCAAGACGAATCGCCCGGAGCTCCAGAAGGTTCATGTGAAGCCTGGACTCCGCTGGAGACCAGAGGCCTCTGATCTTCGCCTCTCCCATGTGGCCTCCCCATCCCAGAAGGGAGGCATCCGTCACCACAGTGTGGTCTGGTTGGGGAAGGGAGAGGGATCTGCCATTGACCCAATCCTGGTTCGTAAGCCACCACTGCAGTTGTCGAGCAGTGCCCTCCGAGATCTGGACACACTCGGACAGATTCCCCTGATGCTGCTCCCACTGGAACTTGAGGTTCCACTGCAGAGCCCGCATATGTCACCTGGCATGATCGATCAGCAGGATGCAGGAGGCCATGAGGCCCAGCAGCCTCAGGGTAATTCTGACCGAAACCCGGGACAGAGGTTGAAAGATCGGAATCATAGCCCGAATATCCCGGACTCGCTGTTAGGGAGGATAGACCGGAAACTGCGTCATGTCCAGAACCGCTCCGATGTAGAGGAGCTTCTGAGAGGGAATCAGGTGCTACTTCGGCACATTGATGGAGAACCCCAGCAAATGCAGGAGGTCGGCCATCGTCTGGAGGTGGAAAACGACTGCCTGGGGTGAGCCCGCCTTCAACAGCCAGTCGTTGAGATAGGGGAAGACTGAAACCCCTGATGTGTGCAGATGAGCTGTGACCACCGCCATCACTTTTGTGAACACCTGAGGGGCGCTGGTAAGGACAAAGGGGAGCACGGTGATCTGAAAATGCTCGTGGCCCACCATGAACCACAGGTAACGCCAGTGGGCCGGCAGGACGGGGATTTGAAAATAAGTGCCTCGCAAGTCCAACGCTACCATCCAGTCTTGCGGGTCGAGGGCAGACAAGACCTGAGCAAGCATCAACATCTTGAACTTCTCTTCCCGGAGGAAGCGATTGACGTCCATGATGTCCAAGATAGGACGCAGGCCCTTGTCCTTCTTGGGAACCAGAAAGTAGTGGGAGTAAAAACCACGACCTACTTCTGGGACAGGAACACGCTCGATGGCTCCCTTGGCCAGGAGAGCCGTAACTTCCTGCTGGAGAAGGGCCAGATGATCCTCCGACATGCGGTGGTATCGCAGTGGCATGGCTGGAGGGGTAGTCTTGAAGGGGAGGGAGTAGCCCCTTTGGACTAATGCAAAACCCACCTGTCCGAAGTGATGGCGAATCCTGCCACCCACTGGCGTTTGATGGGCCTGAAAGGTCGGACTAGGAGGGTTTGGAGGCTGCTGCAGAGGGGGGAAGGGGGCGGGAGGGGGGGAGGTTGGTGGAATGGCCGCCCGCTGGCCCCCTGAACCACGACGTTAGTTCCCACGTCCCCGGCCTCATGAAGGTTGGGTAACTTGATCTGGCCTGTGGCCCTGGGTGGGACATAGCGGGGCACCCCTTCCGTAGCCAAGAAAGGGGTGAAAAGCAGACTACGCCGGACGGGAGGAGAGGCCCAAGGACTTGGCTGTAGCCTGTGAGTCCTTGAAGCGCTCTAGGGCGTTGTCTGCTTTGTCGCCAAAAGGGCGTAGGTCATCAAAGGGCATGTCCATCAAGGTGTTGTAGACATCCCCTGAAAAGCTAGTGGACCTCATCCAGGTGTAGCGTCGAAGAGCTACCGACGTTGAAATGGTCCTGCCCAGGGATTAGGCGGTGTCCAACCCACAACAGATCGTAAACTTGGCTGCATCTCTCCCGGTGGCGCCAACCTGGGAGAGCACTGTCCGGGCCTCCTCCGGACACCGAGGCAGCAATTGCGCCACTGTATCCCACACTGAGTGCGAATAACTGCCCAAGAGACATGCAGTGTTTACGGACCGCAGTCCTAAGCTGGCGGAAGAGAACATTTTCTTCACAAGATGGTTCAGCTTCTTGGATTCCCTTTCCGTTGGAGCGGTAGGGAAGGTGCCTTTGGAGGTGGAGGCTTGGACCACCAAGCTCTCCAAGGTGGGGTGTCGGGAGAGGAAAGTGGGGTCGCCGAAGCCGGCGTCGGGCGATCATCCTGTCGACGGGAGCCCCCGTGTTGGACCTGGACCATGTGCCCAAAAGGACGTTGGTGAGGGCCTCATTAAACAAAAGCAGGGGCTCCAAAGAGCTCGCTGCCGGTTGAAGCACCTCAGTCAGGAGGTTAGTCCTGACCACCACCGTAGGAAGGTTGAGAGTCTCGGCCACCCTACAGCATATAACGCTCCCTCCTCCGTAGCCATGGTAGGAGGAGACAACATGCCAAGGTCGGGTGAAGTGTCAAGACCACTGGCATCCCCCAGTTCCTCTCTCCAGTCCTGCTCTGCATCTAGCTGGTCAGTTAAAGGGTCACCTTACCCCTCCCAGTCCTCTACATCTTCCTCTGGGTGCCACTGTTGTTGGAAAGGGACCCCAGAAGTGAACAGGAGCATGAAAACCCCAACTGGCGCCGGATCCGGCGTCGGGCGATGCCAGTCCGACTCCGTGTCCACGTCGGGAAGAAGGTTGGGATCGACGCCGGCCGAAGGGCTGGCCAGCGTTGAGCACAGTAATGGTGCTGTCAGAAGCGGCGCCAGTGGAGGTGTAATGAAGTCAACCGGTGCCGATCCGGATCCAGGCCTGGTTCCAAGGGGGGCCTGCGGGGCCGGAGCAGTCGGCAGCGAAGACCTAGGCCCCCCCAACCGATTCTGCGGGGCCCGAAGGCGCACCGGCGGGGTCGGTCTGCCCAAAGATGGCATGCATCGCCTCGTAGAACGTACGAAGCTGGGCGGGCATTGCTCCGGGTCCCGGAAAGGGAGGGAAGCTCAGAGTCGACCCTTTAGGCTCCGAGCACGGAGGCGTAGGAGTGGCACCACCGGCGTACCTCGTCGTGTTGGTCGACCGATGAGGAGAAGGCGAAGAGCGACGATGCTTCTTCGACTTACCTGACCCTGAGTGCGAAGACTTTGAGCCGGAATGATGGTGGCTCCGCGACTGGTCCCTCCATCTCACTCTCGACCGGGACTGCGAACGGCACGGAGCCGACTGTCGTCGTTCAAGCAGCTTTCGGGACCGCTGGGGAGAGGATGTGGTCCGTCGGCTAGACTGCCAACTTTGGTGCTGGAAACCAGGGTTCGGGCCTCGGGGTCGCGTCCATATCCTGTGATTCTGGGCAAATCACAATCTCCCCGTGCCTGAATGTGTAATGTAAATACGGTGCTCGTGTAAAGCGCTCCAAAACCTTCGGGTCGAGTTCGCGCTATATAAATATGCAAAAAAAAGCCTTCGGCGTCAACAACTGACAGTCGGAGCATGACTTGGGGTCGTGGTCGCGCTCCAGGCAAAAGAGGCACACGCGGTGCGGATTCGTCACTGACATCAATCGGGTACAGGAACAGCAGGGCTTAAAACAAGGCATTCCCCGTGCACCTTTTCGGAATCGGAGACTCGAACCAAGACATTGACAAAAGTCGAGAAAAACGTAGTAAAAAAACGACCAAGGTACCGCTCTTCCCGGATCTGCACCGGCTGACGAGGAAAAATAAAGAACTGACATCAGCGCACGAGGGCGGCGTTTGAGTAGCTGCCGCAATGTCATCCCAGCGATCACGACGCCAATGACGAACGTGGAGCTGACCGATGCCACCTTCTGACGCGCAGAGGTACTGATGACGAAAAATATTTCCGGATCGAGTCTGACGCCTGGGGGTAATTCTAAGGTATGGAATCTATAACTAAAGTGTTTCTTTCAGATATGGCCTATTGTGAACATGTGCAATGTGTGGAGAGAATTGCATCCAGCCCGTTGGCCTCTGCTTATCGATACAATAAGAATTTGAATGGCAGGGAGCAGTACCCAGACACAAATGACACTCTATATGAAACTCCTATTTTCAAAATTTAGAACGTGAGTTCTTCTGGTTGATATGTCCACCACAGCTGTGGCCCAAGAGGGCTAATGTATGCTTGCTGCACACTGTGCTCTTTCAGGTAAAAACCATTGGACCACATTCGTAAGGCTTTCTCTCTCTCATTCCCAGAAGAAAATGGTTAAAAGTGGTTTCAATTAAGTACCAAAGGTGTTGTCTTCGAACTTTGCAAATCAATTAATATTCCTTCAGTTGCCTTTGCAGCCTCCAAGTATATCAATGTGGGTTGGGGGATTCAGTAAGACCACCTGAAGAACAAGTTACTTGCCTTCTGTAAAGCTCTTATCTGCTGGATATGCTATCTCCATTACTCACCTTCAGAATATTTCCTAGACCCCAGACCGGATCCATAAACTTTTAATAGCAGTGTTCCTGTGTGCCTCTAGGTGGTGCTGCACAGCCCCACAGTGGCTTTGTTCTGCCACAGGCGTTATGACGCGCAGCCGCATGTTAGTGTTACCCCCGCACACCAATGTCAGTTTTTTGCTTGACTCTTCTCATATCCTTGGATGCCGAGCAAAAAAACAATCGCCAGTACCACTATGCAGAGCTAATTTGGGACCTTTCAGATGTTAAAAAGAGACCACTCCACAGAATAGAGAGGTGGGAGGGTATCTAGGAATCTGCGGTTAGATAACTAACCAACAGAAAAAAATGTCTACTGAAGGTAAGTAACTTGTTCTTCTAACTTCAGATTTCTTATCTTTAGAATCGATACCAAAGCAGTGTCCCATGAAAGTGGAATGGGGCGTGGTGTGTGGACTGATCTCAGACCAAAAAGTCCTACTGGACCGAACAGGCAAAACTCCCTTCACATCAGACTTGTCAGAGGTCATCATGAATGTGTGCACTGATGCCCACGTTGGGGCCTGACAGATGTCTTGGCCAAGCACTGTGCCAATGGTGTGGTGACAGCCATAGCCCTGGTGGAGGGAGCACTCAAACCTTCTAGAAGCTACATTATGGCCTATTACTTTTGGCAGAACCTAATGCAGAGGACTATCCACCTTTTACAGAGTCATCTTCTGCACCGTTTTCCCTTCTTTGCCCCGGAGAACGCCGCAAAAAGTTGATCGTCCACCTGTATGTCCTTGGTATGATCAATGGAAAAGCTTAAAGCTCTACTTGGTTCTCCCTGATGGAGCCATTCTTCCTCTTTAGAGGGGTAGGGAGGGGCAAAGAAAGGTGGGAGTGGGATGAATTGCATAACGTGGTAAGTAGACGACTTTCTGTAATAAGGGTACCTGAGTTCTCAGCACCAGTTTGTATGGTAAAAGGGTGTAGGGTGGTTGAACCAATAGTACCTGAAGTTCACCCACACGGAGAGCATACGTGATTACAATGAGGAAGACAGTCTTTAGAGTCAGCAGTGAGGAGCTGAAAGGGAGTACACATGAGAAAGTGTAGGCTAGGAATATTGAATTACAAATATCGATGAGAAGGAATATCGCTACAAAAATATTGGGGGCCAAAACCTCAAAGTTAGGCTTCTATACTTAACTCTATATATACATAATGTGGTGAAAGATCTAAACATAGATATACCTTCAATGTACTGTAGATGTGCAGTTAAGAATTGTAAATGCTTACCTCACTCTGTGCACTTACCTTTTGATATGTTGTCCCTCGATACTAAGGTAAAACTATTCCGTCCTGTTGTGTATAAATTCAATAATCACGTGAAAAACGTCAAAATTAAGCTAAGGTCCCACTGTGGCACCATAAACGGTTTGAGAGGGACATGTGCGTCAAACTTTTAATAGATGATTTAAACAAGGATGGCTGATACGGCAAACAGAAAAAGGCTGACCATTAACCTTTAATAGTGCCCAATGCAAAGTCTTGCTAGGTCGAAGACAAAACAAACAATAAAACATCTGACAGTTTGTCTTGGACAGGGTTCATCTAGAGGACTCTGCATTAGGCCACAAGTTTGTTCCAGTGCCCAATATAAACGGACTTCATAGATGGAAGCCTGGCAGCAAGGATGATATCCACAATCTCAGGTGGTAGATCGGACTGCAGTTGCTCAAGCTCCACGCTTGGAAGTGTAAATTGCACAGGTTTGGGTTCAGTACCTTGCTGTGCTGCTGGGACAAAACGTCCTCCCATAGTAGAAGCCTGATTGGGGGACACACCCTCATGCCCAGAAATTCAGAGTACCAAATTGTCCTGGCCAGATCCAGAGCAATAGAATGATTTGGGCCTGGTCGTTCCTGATCATCTTTATAACACAGAGCAAGAGAGGCAGAGGCGGGAAGACATTCAGGAATTTTGAGTTCAACCCTAACTGGATTGCATCTCCTAGTGAGAGTTTTCACACGTATGCCAATGTGAAAAGATTTTGAGACAGCATTCTCAATCGCGGCTAAATATCTAGTCAGGTTTCCTACAATTGTTGGAAGGTGCCCTTTACCACTACAGGATGCAGACACCACCTGTGATCTGCCAGGCACTGCCGGTTGAGCATGTTCGCCCTGGCATTCAAAGATCCCATCAGGGAGATGCCTTGATACTCCAGCCAACACCAGGAGCACTGAGCCCCTTAGCACAGGATCTATAATCTCTACTCCACCCTGATTGTCACACAGTGGTAGTGTTGTTCATGAGAATAGGTATCTGCCTCTCCCTGATGGACATCAGGAAGGCCTTCAGTGACAGAAAAATGGCCCGCAACTCCAACAGATTGATGCAGAGCGGGGTTTCAGCCAGAGACAAGAGTCATCTGCTCCCCAACTCAGCAATGTAACACCCATCACCAAATTCAGCACAAGGTGAGGATGAGGGAGGGGTCTGCCTCTGGTTCAATTGCAGTTGAGCAGTCACCACTGCAGATCTTGTGCAGTCTACTCCGAACCTGGATGGCATCCAACAGGGTCCTTGATGCTGGACTAACAGACTTCAAATTTTACCTCAAAGCCCGCATATGCCACCTGGCAAAGTAAACAAGCAGGATACAGGAAGCTAATAGGCTATGAAACCTCACAGCTCACTAACATCTAGTACCCAGATTGAAACATTAGGATCATTGCCTGAATGCCCTGGACTTGCTGCAGTGGAGGGAAGGTCCTGAAATGCACTGTGTCCAAGACAGCTCCTATTAAAAGAAACCTCTGTGTTGGAGTTAGGTAAAACTTCTTCTTATTGATCAAGAACCCCAACCATTTCATGAGGTTTGTGTCATTTGACGGGGGGGTCCTGACAGACTGTGGTAAGTCCGCTTCAACAGCCAGTCATCAAGGTAAGGAAAAACTGGTATCCTCAAACTTTGAGATGGGTGGCAAACATCACCATCACTTTTGTGATCGCCCGAGGGGCCCTGGTGAGATCAAACATGCTCTTGGCCTCCCTTGAAATGCAGGTAACATCTGCGGACTGCAGGACGGATATATGCAAATACGTTTCCTGCAGGTCACCGTCAAGTCACTTGTTTCCAGGGCAGACAAATCCTGAGCCAATGTGAACAATCTGAATTTGTCCTCCTTTAGGAAAGTGAAGATCGAAGCTAGGGCGAAGGTCTCCATCTTTCTTCTGCATGTTAACAACCTGTCCATATTTTCAGAGTCTGGAAAACCCTTTATGGGTGGTTTGGCAAGTAAAAGTTGCACCTCTTAAATTAGAATGGACAGGTGCTCCTCTGAGGGCCGGTCAGAAGAGGGAAAAAGGTGTGGAGGGGCAATAAGAAAAGATTGGGCACAGCCATGCTGCACGATTTGGAGGACCCATCTGTCGGATTTCGGGGTTCGTCACCCTGGAAGGAAGTGCTGGATCCTGCCTCCCACAAGGTAGTTGTGCACCACTAATGGCACGCTAAAGCAGCTTGGGGGCTGGTGCAGCACGGGGACTGAGATGACTGATACCCATGGTGACCTGTGGGTTGCCTGCCAGATCCCCGTCTCTTGCCCCAAAAAGATTAGTGTGATTGCAGTTGAGGTGACTGGTATTGTCCGTACACCAACCTTCAGGAGTAGCCTTGAAATGTCTGAACTAGTGAGGAAACCATTTGGCAGAGGATCAAACGGTGACGAAGCGCCACACTGTTGCCTATGGCTTGCCCCAGACAATCAGTAGTATTGAGGGCAGCACAAATCACATATTTGGCTGCATCCTGGCAGTTTTGAATGGTCTGAACCAAGGAGGTCCTAAGTTCTTCCGGGACAGCGTGGAGGTTCTTGTTAGCCATGCCTCAGAGGGTGTGTGCATACTGTACCATTAAACAAACAGCATTCATGGACCTCACATCTAGCATAGCTGATGAAAATATTCTTTTTTTTGGAACGCCTCAATCTTCTTTGACTCCCAGCCCCGTTGAGGAGTGGGGGTCTAACGAGAATAATCTAGGATTCACAATGTTGGTGGAATGGTGGAAGCCTGGTATACTAGGCTCTCTGGAGCAGGATGCTGTTTTAGGGAATCAGGGTGACCAGGAGCAGATCTGTGTTGTATTTTCACCTGCCTATTCATCGGCGGACAAGAACAGGGCTTAGTGCCCATTAAGGTATCATATAACGCAAGCAAGGGCTCAGACGAGGCTAGACCAGGTTGCAAAACTTCTATGAGGACATATGTCTTGACTTCAACAGACCGTAGTTGTAGTTCCAGGACCTCAGCTGCTTATCGAATTACCACTACAAAGGAGGCACTCTGTCCATGGGGGGCCCAAAAGGCAAATTCAACCCTGTATCAGGGGGAAGTATTAAGGTCACTGGCGTCCTATTAGACTATGTAAAGATTGCCATCATCATACTATCCAGGAAGCCCTGCTGAAATTAAAGAGATCTGCCACAAATTGCTAGTCAATGGAGAATTCGAACATAGTTCGCCCCGCACTTCCCAAATAGACACATACTCTTAGCACGGACACCCTATGTCAAAAAGCATAACAATAATGCCGTCTATTTTGGCAAATCTCTTCAACACACATCTCATAATGGCCATCCGATAATGGAGAACCATAAATCAGAATAACTGGGCAGATCTCTGATCTCCCCATCCCCAGCAACTCTTCATTGATGCCTGTTACCTCTTGCAAATCCATATGAATCCAGAGTGGCTGACCTATTGCCACAGCCAGCTTAAGGAATTGGATCAAGAACATAAAAGAAAAACTACCAACACAATAAAGGGACCTACAGAGCTAATCAGAGGTGCCAGCATAACAAATTCTAAAAATGTGTGCCTTTCTGTCACACTTCCACGTCCATCCACTGCTACTGCTGAGTCCCAGAACATGACAACCCCGGCCCTGTGGTCATTACCACATGGAACCACATAGGCTTAAAGCACACACAATACTCTTACAACACCACAGGTGCATGATGCAGTGAACAACCAGTGTTGAAAAGTACTTGAGTGCCCAATCAGTTATAGATAGCTAGTGCCCTACAAATACTACAATACAATAGAGTTTGAATATTATCTGATGGCTTTAAACCTTTCTAATTTTGTAGAAAGTAAAGGCACGTTACCTTTACTCAGTGCATAATTTTTAAAAGAAAAAGTGCTGCTGCGCGAAGCGAAGCTCAGAAGCCCATGGCCAGTGCTATTAAATGACAGCAGGCCGGATTTCAAGGCTGCCCAGCCTTAAAATTACTTCTTGCCTCTTTAATCCACTACCAGACAATCCCTCCCCATTTAGATCACCCACGCAGGTTCCTGCTTTCGCCCTTTGAGGAAGATAAAGACACCAAACTGTCACAGTCATCCCCATCTATGTGTTTTCCCCTTTCTTGTGCTCCTAAATATCAAATGCAGAAAAATAAGTGCCGGTCCCCAAAAAGGAGTACCGGTGGCCCCCACCGGCTCAAATTAAGCACTGCCTTTACTTCACAGGCTCTACATTGGTAGTCATTACATCATAGGAGTTAAATCAGGAGACATATCTCTCCAGGTAGGTTTTGAAACTTCTACTTCATAGGTAAGTTTTTTTTAATGATTATAGTTAATTAACTTTAATATTTTAAATGTGTATTTATATATATATATATATATATATATATTATCTACTGGCGGTCGCCAGTAGATAGTTATAGTTAGGACCGAGTTCCCATAGGAAATCAGAAAATTCTATTTTGAATAACTTTGGCGCCGGTTGACTTATCTTCGTGAAATTTTCAAAACTAATGGGGCGCTCCGCTCAGCTCCTACCCTGAAAGTCTCGGGGTGATTGGTCAAGCGGGGGCTGAGAAAAAAGGGGGGTCCCAAAACGCGTTTTCCCCATGCATTTTCCCATAGGACCTTTAGTCGAAGGTACAGCCCGAACGGCTGAACAGAATTACTTGAAATTTGGCAAAGAGGTAGTCCTCAGGTCAGGCATGTGCCTTTTGCATATATGGTGTCAATCTGTTCAGTAGTTCCTGAGAAAATTGCAGTTAAAAGTACATAAATATCTATATGCGCGCACCGTGCTCTCACGGGGCGCACACCAAATGTCCGCGAGCGTAATTCTGATTGGTGGTTAGATGTCAGTCAACATTCCAATCGGTCGAAATCAGGAAGTGTCGGATGCCATTTTGTGTGTGACAGTGAAAAAGAAAGGTGGAGATCGTGAAAAGGGGGCAGGGTAGAGAGTTCCTGACCCCCTAGCCTTTGTCAGGGGGTCCCTGAAGGACCCCGAAGGGTGAAAAAAACATTTAATTTTTTTTTCAAAAAATCGCCCCAGCCGCCATTTTGAGTTTTAGAGGCAGAAGAGAGCTAAAAACACAAGTGGAGAACGTGAAAAGGGGGCAGGGTAGAGAGTCCCTGTCCCCCTAGGCCTTCTCAGGGGGACCATGAAAGACCCCTAAGGTCCCCCCCCCAAAAAAGGTGTCCTTAACAAGCATTTCCAGACCTACCCCTGTTAAAGTGCCTAGGTCATTTCCACCACAGTGCACAATTATAAGGTCAGGCTGTGAGAGATGTAGAAAGGATTTCACCAAAGACATTAATTGGTGCCACTTTAACCCTCTCTGACCAATCCATTTAATGTCTACATTTGGCAAAGCAAGGTCTTTCACAATACCTCTTTTTTCTGCATACTTTTCACTCCAGTAGACATAGCTATGACCTACAATCCACACTGTGAACATCTTTCAAGGAGATCTGGATGCACTCAGAAGGTGTCTTTCAGTAGAATAAACACACAAAAAGAGAACAGAGGGTCAACAGCACAAGCACATATAGAGATGAACGCAAATTACACTAAACAATTATGATACCGCATAAGTATACAGAGCAGAGCAAGGATTGCCATCAATCTACCTCTCAAAATAGAGCACGGATACGAGTCCGTCAAGCTCTAATTATCAATATCATCATATGGTCATCCGCCAGGAGTAGAAGGTCTGTCCCTTGATCAAAAAAGGACTGCTTCGCTGGCAAGCTCTGTTGCTCAAAGTCAATGCCTTAGCGGGACCATACATAAAGAAAGAGAAGGTATGCTCATGTCCATGATGAAAAAATCCTATGTGGCGCAGTGCAAAAGGAAAATCTATGAATGAAACTTAAAAAGTTTGGTGCACCTCTCCATGTCCCTCCTGTCCTCTGTTATCCAAGTCCATGTCCCTACCCCATTTCCTTCCATGATCCAATGTACCATACTTGCGAACATTTTGAACTTGGTAAGAGGGACATTTTGAAAAAAAACTGGGGTATTGATTTTCCCCTTTGAGTTACATTGAAAAAGAGGAGATTGTAGACAGGAGACAGATCAAATAAAGCCCATTTGAGCTTAAAAACATTGGACGTTTCCTGGCTGAATCGGGTCTGTTGGCATTTTTGGTTGTACTACCATTGCCTCTTCCTTCTGCCCACAATGGTCTATTACATTGCCACAGCCTCTCTTGCAAGTCCTGTATTGTTGGTTTGTTGCCCCTGCCCCCCTTTCCACTGCCCTCCATAGTCTGTTGTGCTGCCACGGCCCTTCCTGCCTGCTCAGTGTGGTTAAATTGTTGCCTTTGCACCCTCCTACCTGCCTTCAATGTTCAGAGTCCGTGCCCCTGGCCTCTGCCTCTCAACAGTATCCTAATGAACAACTAGATTGCTAACATTCTATATTTATTACAAAAGTGTGGAACGCCTGACGTCATCTTGATGTAATCAAAACTGTAATACCTAGAGCATTTCCTTTAGAAATTACTTATATGAGAGGGTCTTATTGGCATCAAAATTATGGTTAGTGCTCTAAAAGACTAAAATAAGGACATATTTTCTGAGTTTTCAAATAGCGACAAAGCACTTTTAAATTATTTGTTATCTTTATGTTTTTTTATCCAGTTGACCACTTGATTAAATGTTGCACTTATGGGAGAGGATGTGGTGTTACTTCCAGAACTGCAGACTTTGCAACTGGGGAACCAGGTTGGAGTTTCTGCTTCAGCTCGACATTCTGTGATTCTGGTCAAATCACTTAGTCTCCCCATGTCTACAACCAAAATGAATTTGTTCTTGTGTGATGTAACCAATGCTCATGTAAAGCACTCCAATACCTGAAAAGTCTGCACTATATAACACTGCAAAAACACAAAATAATAAGTGTTTTGCACACTTCTGTCATTGGGCTATATTTGGGCTACATCTGGGTGATTTTGGGCTACATTTGGGCTCTTTTGTCTCTGGTGGCCATCTTGGGAGACTTATTTGTTATGAAGTTTCCTAATTTCCTCATTTACTGCAGTCTCCTCAGTAGGAAATACTTTCAGTTTTTTACTTTGATTCCATCAAGAAGGCATTCAGATGTGTCACACATTTGCCATAAATTCAGAATGTTAGCACTCTTTTTGCTCATTAGATCACTGTAGTAAAGCTACTGCTCACCAGGGAAAACTGCTGCTGGTATTGAAAGTGCATGTTTCAGTCTGCATGTCAGAATTTTTTAATGAAATAGAAGAGGATTTGAGAAGTCACTCAAAATGTGCCCTAATTTTTCTTTCTGCAGCACTAATCATACTTTTTATGGAAAAATGAACCCCCTCATTTTGTTCCTTTTTAAATTAAATTTTTTAAGAGTTACCACTTTAATCCAAGCAAGATGACTTCAGGTGTGCCATAAGTTTATCATAAGTAGGACTGTTAGCGCTCTAGTTGTTCTTTGGAACACTCTGGGAAGCTGCAGTAGAACACAAAGGAATCAACTGACAGTCTCTGCCCTTGTTGGATGTACATGTTTTACTGAGAATGTCAGACTTCATTCTCACATGACTGAGAAAGATAATGTGAATTTACAGAAAATAAGCTCTCAGTTTAGCTTATAGATCACCTTCCAAACCTCTGTGGGAAAAGCATGAGAAAATATTTTTCTCTCAATCATGATATCCCAGCAGAAGGCTTTTTCACATGGTGAAATCACCTTAGAACATACCACAATTCCTAAAATGAGTGTGGTACCATCAACAAATGATTTATAATGTAACTAAAGTCTTAAAACCTTCTATTAACTGCAATGCTTTTTAATGAGGTGCTATCATGTATATTGGTCCCAAGATGGCTGCCAACACTTCTTGGATGAAGTGCTGACAGCCAATCAGATCTCAGGATGAGATGTGTGATTAGGCTCCGCCCACATATATATATGATTTTACTTCTGATTTTCTCAGGAACTACTGAGCAGATTGACTCCATATATGCAAAAGGCACATCCCTGAGCTTAGGACTACCTCTCTGCCAAATTTCAAGTAATTCTGTTCAGCCGTTCGGGCTGTACCTTGGACTAAAAGGTCCCTATGGAAAATTGCATGGGGAAAACGCGTTTTGGGACCCCCCTTTTTTCTCAGCCCCCGCTTGACGAATCCCCCCGAGACTTTAAGGGCAGGAGCGGAGCGGAGCGCCCCACCTATTTTGAAAATTTCGCGAGGATTCGTCAACCGGCGCCAAAGTTATTCCAAATAGAATGTTGCGGATTTCCTATGGAAACACGGTCCTAACTATAACTATCTACTGGCGACCGCCAGTAGATAATATATATATATATATATATATCTCTAAGCAAGTTTCTCCAAATCCAAGGAGCCCCCGACCCTACAGGGTGGCCTCGTTACACAGTAGGCATGGAGCATACCTAAAAAGTAAGGGCACTTCCAATTTAACAAGCCACCATGTAAAGGTATTACCAATGCACCTATCATGATGTAATCCCTTAAAATGTTAAAGTAAGTAAAGTAAAAACGGACATTCAAAGTGATGTGGCGCTCTTTACTGTTTTTACCTTTTTGTATGATTTAGTTTTGTGGTATTCATGGTATTATTTTTACGGGTGAATACCCAAAATAAACACAAATGATGAAGATGATTCTTGAATTTATCAGATGCATTACTTGATTGGCTCATTAAATCATAGAAGGCAACCCTTTTGGATTGCCCCATGCCAACTGGTTGGATCTGCTTTTCCGTAAGGCCATGGCTCTGAACACCAATGCACTGATCGGTTGAGCATCTAAGAGATACAAGCTGATACTAATCTGCACAGTATGCAATGGTCAGAGCACAGGTGCTATCTTTTCCCAGGGATAGATTTGTGATCAGCAGAACTTGCTTGTATAAAAAAAAAATGTAAATACACATACTTACAAGTCACACTGTAAAGAACAAGTTACTTACCTTCGGTAACGATGTATCTGTAAGAAACATTAGTTAGTTTGATTCCTCACCTTAGAATATCCCCAGGCGTCAGGCTGGATCCGGAAAGATTTTTGTAGCAATACCCCTTGCGTGTCGCTAGGCGTCGTCTGCGGCTCTGCGTCCGTCGTTGGCGTCGTGAGTCGGAATGAAGTCGTCGGAGTACTTAGACGCCACCCTCGCGCGCTGACGTCAGTTCTTGTACATAGCTTTCCGCGCCAGGAACGCAGAGCCATGCAAGAGACCGATACTGGTGCCAAAAATTCTAGGGCCCTGAACACGATGACCTTAACCCTAGATGTCGGTTCGCAGAGCGGGGAGGATGGGTGGGTCGGTAAGGAATCTAACTAACTAATGTTTCTTACAGATGAACAAGTTACTTACCTTCGGTAACGATGTATCTGTAAGAAACATTAGTTAGTTAGATTCCTCACCTTAGAATATCCCCAGGCGTCAGACTGGATCCGGAAGATTTTTCGTCAGCAATACCCCTTGCGCGTCGCTAGGCGTCGTCTGCGGCTCCGCGTCCGTCGTCGGCGTCGTGCGCCGGAATGACGTCGTCGGAGTACTTAGACGCCACCCTCGCGCGCTGACGTCAGTTCTTGTACATAGCCTTCCGCGCCAGGAACGCAGAGCCATGCAAAGACCGACACTGGTGCCAAAAATAAAATCTAGGGGCCTGAAAAGGATAACCTTAACCCTAGATGTCAGTTCGCAGAACGGGGAGGATGGGTGGGTCGGTGAGGAATCTAACTAACTAATGTTTCTTACAGATACATCGTTACCGAAGGTAAGTAACTTGTTCATCTGAAAGAAACACGTTAGTTAGATTCCTCACCTTAGAATAGATACCCAAGCAATACCATCCCCGGTGGTGGGTCTGCGAACCAAGATCACACCAGAAAGTCCTGGAGGACAGAACGGCCAAAGAAGCCATCCCTCCGGACTTGGCTGTCAAGGCAATAATGCCTGGCAAACGTGTGTAGCGAAGCCCACGTCGCCGCCTGACAGATGTCCTGCAAAGGGACTCCCCGTCCCAAGGCAGTAGTAGCCGCTGTGGCCCGAGTAGAATGGGCGTGCAGCCCAACAGGAGGGTCCTTTTTTGCCAAAGAGTAACACATTTTGATGCACAAAACGACCCACCGAGAGATGGTCCGTTTGTGCACAGCTTTCCCCTTCTTAGCACCCACGTATCCAACGAAAAGTTGGTCGTCCACCCGGAACTGCTTTGTGCGGTCCAAATAAAAGGAGAGCGCACGTTTTGGGTCCAGACGGTGGAGCCTCTCTTCCTCTTTGGAAGGATGCGGAGGCGGAAAGAAGGTGGGCAAGGTGACAGACTGCCCAAGATGAAATGGAGTCACCACTTTCGGAAGAAAGGAGGGACGAGGCCGAAGGACAACCTTGTCCGGATGAACAGAGAGAAAAGGAGGCTTTGAAGATAAAGCCTGGAGCTCACTCACCCGTCTAGCCGAGGTGATGGCTACCAGAAAAGCAGTCTTAAGAGTCAGAAGACGAAGAGGACAATTGTGAAGAGGCTCGAAGGGAGCGCACATCAGGAATGTCAAGACCAGATTCAAGTCCCACTGAGGCATTACGAAAGGGACAGGAGGGAACGTGTGAGTAATGCCTTTTAGAAAGCGTGTAACCACAGGGGACTTGAAAAGAGAAGGCTGATCAGGAAGCCGCAAGAAGGCAGAGATGGCAGCAAGATAACCTTTCAGGGTGCCCAGGGCAGAGCCCTGCCGGGCCAGAGAAAGAAGAAAGAGGAGAACCTCAGAAAGAGGGGCGGAAAGGGGATCCACAGCCTTTGCTGTGCACCATGCCACAAATTTGTTCCACCGGCAGGCGTATACCGTCTTTGTGGAGGGACGCCTGGCTGCCAGAATGATATCACAGACTTCAGGAGGCAAGTCAAATGGCATCAACTGCCGCCGCTCAATCTCCACGCATGGAGGTGGAGGCTGGACAGGTTCGGGTGGAGGACCGTCCCCTGCTGCTGCGACAGAAGATCCTCCCGAAGGGGCAGACGTATCGGGGGATCGGTCAACATACTGAGTAGCTCGGGATACCAGTATCTTCGTGCCCAATCCGGAGCCACCAAGATGACTTGGGCCCGGTCGTGCCTGATCTTCTTCAGCACTCTGGGCAGAAGTGGTATAGGCGGAAAGGCGTACAACAGACCGCAACTCCACTCGTGACGAAAAGCGTCGCCGAGCGAGTGCCGCCTTGGAAATTCCAACGCGCAGAACTGCTGACATTGCGCGTTCTCTTCGATGGCGAATAGATCTAACCAAGGCTCTCCCCACTGCTGAAAGAGACCTTGCGCCACTTCGGAGTTCAGACGCCATTCGTGATCCATCATGCACCGGCGGCTGAGTTCGTCCGCTCTGGCGTTCAGAGAGCCCGCCAGATGTTGAACCACCAGGGTGACGCCCTGGTGTTCCAGCCACGTCCAGAGGCGCAGAGCCTCCTGACAAAGGGTCCACGACCCCACCCCGCCCTGTTTGTTGCAATACCACATGGCGGTGGTGTTGTCCGTGAACACCTGCACGACACTGCCCCTGACAGAGGGAAGGAAGGCTTTCAGTGCAAGTCGGATCGCCCTCAACTCCAACAGGTTGATGTGGAGACGAGACTCCGCCGGAGACCAGAGGCCTCTGATCTCCGCCTCTCCCATATGGCCACCCCATCCCAGGAGGGACGCATCCGTCACTACGACATGCTCCGGTTGGGGAAGGGAGAGGCTCCTGCCCATGACCCAATCGCGGTCCGTGAGCCACCACTGCAACTGCTGTGCAGTGCCCTCCGAGATCAAGACATGGTCGGACAGGTTGCCGTGATGCTGGGCCCACTGAAACTTCAGGTCCCTCTGCAGAGCCCGCATGCGCCGCCTGGCGTGATGCACTAGTAGGATGCAGGAGGCCATCAGCCCCAGAAGCCGCAACACTAGCCTGACCGAAACCCAGGATAGAGGCCGAAAGATGGGAATCAGGGCCTGTATATCCCGGACCCGCTGTTCCGGTGGATAGACCCGGAACTGCGCCGAATCGAGAACCGCTCCGATGAAGAGGAGCTTCTGAGAGGGACTCAGGTGTGACTTCGGCACGTTGATGGAAAACCCCAGCAAATGCAGGAGATCCGCCGTAGTCTGGAGGTGGGAGACGACTGCCTGGGGCGAGCCCGCCTTCAACAACCAGTCGTCGAGATAGGGGAAGACTGGAACCCCTGATCTGCGCAGATGAGCTGCGACCACCGCCATCAATTTCGTGAACACCCGAGGGGCACTGGTGAGGCCGAAGGGGAGCACGGTAAACTGAAAGTGCTCTTGGCCCACCGTGAACCGCAGGTAATGCCGGTGGGCCGGCAGGACGGGGATGTGGAAATAAGCGTCCTGCAAGTCCAACGCTACCATCCAGTCTCCGGGGTCTAGGGCAGCTAGAACCTGAGCCAAAGTCAACATCTTGAACCTTTCCTTCCGGAGGAAGGCATTGACGTTCCGAAGGTCCAAGATAGGGCGGAGGCCCCCTTTGCCCTTCTTGGGAACCAGAAAGTAGTGGGAATAACAACCACGACCTACTTCTGGGCTCGGAACGCGCTCGACGGCCCCCTTGGCCAAGAGGGCGGAAACCTCCTCGTGGAGAAGATGCAAATGATCCCCCGAGATACGGTGGTGCTGCGGTGGCATGGCTGGAGGGGTCGTCTCGAAGGGGAGGGAGTAGCCCCTTCGGACGATTTGCAGCACCCACCTGTCCGATGTGATGGACCGCCAGTGGAGCAGGTGATGGCGAACTCTGCCGCCCACTGGCGTGGAATGGGCCTGAAAGCTCGGACTAGGAAGGCTTTGAGGCGGATGCTGCCGGGGTGGATGTGGGCTGACCTCGTCGTCCTCCAGATCCGCCTCGGCGGAAACCACGTCCGCGACCGCGCGCAGGTTGGTTCTGTGGCTGGTGGCTAGGCGCACGTGAGGAGGCACCCCTTCCTTAGCCACGAAAGGGGCGAAAAGCGGAAGATTGCGACCGCGGGGCCGAGAGGCCCAAGGACTTGGCCGTAGCCCGGGAGTCCTTAAAGCGGTTCAGCGCACTGTCCGCCTTCTCGCCAAACAGGCGAGTGCCATCAAACGGCATGTCCATGAGAGTGCTCTGGACATCGCCGGAAAACGACGTGGACCGCAGCCAGGCGTGACGTCGAAGCGCCACAGTGGTGGAAATGGCCCTACCCAGCGAGTCCGTGGTGTCAAGCCCACAACGTATGGCATGTCGCGCGGCATCCCTCCCATCGGCCAGAGCCTGGGTAAGTCGTGTCCGGACCTCCTCCGGACACAGGGGCAGCGCGTCCTCCACCGCATCCCACAGAGAGTGGGAAAAACGGTCCAAGAGACAAGCGGTGTTCAAAGACCGCAGGCCCAAACTAAGGGATGAGAACAGTTTCTTGCCAAACTGCTCCAGCCTCTTGGAATCCCGGTCCGGCGGGGCGGTCGGGAAAGAGGATTGGGAGGTGGAGGCCTGGATAACCAGGCTCTCAGGGGTAGGGTGTTGGGACAGAAAACTGGGGTCGCCCGGAGCAGGGCGGTGGCGCCTGGCGACGTTCCTGTCCACAGGAGGAACTGTGGAGGGCTTGGACCAGGTGCCCTGGAGAACGTCAGTGAGGGCTTCATTGAACGGCAGCAGAGGCTCAGTGGAGCTTGCTGCAGATTGAAGCACCTCAGTGAGGACGTTCGTCCTCACAGCCACGGCAGGTAGCTCGAGCCCAAGGGCTGCGGCCGCCTTGCGCAGCACCACGGAGAAAGCAGCACCCTCCTCCGAAGCCACAGTCGGAGGAGAGATGAATCCAGTGTCTGGCGAGGTATCCAGACCACTGGCCTCCCCCAGTTCATCTGCCCAGTCCTGGGACAGTTGGGCCTGATGGGCCATAGGATCCTCGGATCCCTCCCAGTAGTCCCCATCATCCGACTCCTGGTGTAGAGGAGAAAGTAACGGAGCCGGGCGGTAGACAAAATGTGTCTCTAGCGGCGTCGATCTCGGCGTCCATCGACGCCGGACCGGCGCCGGGCCCGGATCGGGACTAAACCGGGGCACGGCGTCGAGCGGAGTCGGCGTCGGGGGTGGAACCGGAGTCGACGCCGGTGGAGGAGTGACAAGGTTGACCGGCGTCGACGGGGACTCGAGAACGGGTCCCTCGGGCGCTTGCGGCGTCGAGGCCGGAGCCGTCAACGGCGCCGGGGCCGGAGCCGCCGGCTGGCAAGGCAGCCCAGTCGGGTCCGCGGGGCCCGAATGCGCACCAGCGGGCGCCGACGGCGGAGCCAGGTTCCTCATGGCCGAGAGGAAGGCACTGACTTCCGCCGGCGTCGCGTTAGTCCCAGGGACCGGAGGGTATGGGGACGGACGCGGCGCCTGCGGCTCCACCGGAGCCGCGGGGGTGGAACCACCCTGACCCTCGACCGAGTCGCGCGACCGGCGAGGGGAGTCCGAAGAGCGATGTCGTCTCTTGGACTTCTTGGAATGCTTCGACTTACCCTAAGACTTTGATCCCGACGACCGATGGTGACGTCGGCTGCGGCTCCGCGACCGATCCTTGGACCTCCTCCTGGACCGGGATCGAGAGGCGCGCGGAGCCGAGTGGCGAATCTCGAGAAGCTTACGGGACCGCTCCCGTCTAGCCTTCGAGGTCAGGGCCTTACAGTCCGAGCACGACTCCGCGTCGTGGTCGAGGCCCAAACAGTACAGGCACCGGCGGTGATGGTCCGTAACCGACATCAATCGGCTACAGTCCGTACAGGCTTTAAACCCAGGCATCCTACCGGCACCGGTGTCGATAGACAGGATCAAAAAGGATCAAAAAGTTAGTCAAAAATTGACTAAAGGGGTAGCTCTCCCGGATCTGCGCTTACTGGCGCGGAAAAAAGAAGAACTGACGTCAGCGCGCGAGGGCGGCGTCTAAGTACTCCGACGACGTCATTCCGGCGCACGACGCCGACGACGGACGCGGAGCCGCAGACGACGCCTAGCGACGCGCAAGGGGTATTGCTGACGAAAAATCTTCCGGATCCAGTCTGACGCCTGGGGATATTCTAAGGTGAGGAATCTAACTAACGTGTTTCTTTCAGATACATCGTTACCGAAGGTAAGTAACTTGTTCATCTGAAAGAAACACGTTAGTTAGATTCCTCACCTTAGAATAGATACCCCAGCAATACCAACCCGGTGGAGGGTCTGCGAACCAAGATCACACCAGAAAGTCCTGGAGAACAGAACGGCCAAAGAAGCCATCTCTCCGGACTCGGCTGTCCAGGCAATAGTGCTTGGTGAACGTGTGCAGTGAGGCCCACGTCGCCGCCTGACAGATGTCCTCCAAGGGAACTCCCCGTCCCAGGGCAGTAGTCGCTGCTGTGGCCCGGGTGGAATGGGCTCTCAGCCCAACAGGAGGGTCCTTTTTCGCCAAGGAGTAACAAACCTTTATACACAATACGACCCACCGTGAGATGGTCCACTTGTGTACAGCCCTCCCCTTCTTAGCACCTATGTATCCAACAAAAAGTTGGTCGTCCACCCAGAACTGTGTGGTGTGGTCCAAATAAAAGGACAGCGCACGTTTGGGGTCCAGACGGTGGAGCCTCTCTTCCTCTTTCGAAGGATGCGGAGGCAGAAAGAAGGTGGGCAATGTAACAGATTGCCCGATGTGAAAGGGGGTCACCACTTTTGGAAGAAAAGAAGGACGAGTCCGGAGGACAACTTTGTCCGGATGAACAGAAAGAAAGGGAGGCTTAGATGACAGAGCCTGGAGCTCACTCACCCGTCTAGCCGAGGTGATAGCTACCAGGAAAGCAGTCTTAAGAGTCAGAAGACGAAGGGGACAATTGTGAAGAGGCTCAAAGGGAGCGCACATCAGAAAGGTCAAGACAAGATTCAAATCCCACTGAGGCATTACGAAGGGGACAGGAGGAAACATGTGAGTAATGCCTTTAAGAAAACGCGAAACAACAGGGGACTTGAAAAGAGAAGGCTGATCAGGAAGCCGTAAGAAAGCAGAGATTGCAGAAAGATAACCTTTCAAGGTGCCCAGAGCAGAGCCCTGCTGGGCCAAAGAAAGAAGAAAGAGTAGAACCTCAGAAAGAGGGGCGGAAAGGGGATCCACAGCCTTTGCTGTGCACCATGCCACAAATTTGTTCCACCTGCAGGCGTATACCGATTTTGTGGAGGGACGCCTGGCTGCCAGAATGACGTCACAGACTTCAGGAGGCAAGTCAAATGGCATCAACTGTCGCCGCTCAATCTCCACGCATGGAGGTGGAGACTGGACAGGTTCGGGTGGAGGACCGTCCCCTGCTGCTGCGACAGAAGGTCCTCCTGAAGAGGCAGTCGTACCGGAGGATCGACTGACATACTGAGTAGCTCGGGATACCAGTACCTTCGTGCCCAATCCGGAGCCACTAAGATGACTTGGGCCCGGTCGCGCCTGATCTTCTTCAGCACTCTGGGCAGAAGTGGTATAGGCGGAAAGGCGTACAACAGGCCGCAACTCCACTCGCGACGAAAAGCGTCTCCGAGCGAGTGCCGCCTTGGAAATTCCAACGCGCAGAACTACTGACATTGCGCGTTCTCTTCGGTGGCGAATAGATCTAACCAAGGCTCTCCCCACTGCAGAAAGAGACCTTGCGCCACGTCCGAGTTCAGACGCCACTCGTGATCCATCATGCACCGGCGGCTGAGTTTGTCTGCTCTGGCGTTCAGAGAGCCCGCCAGATGTTGAACCACCAGGATGATGCCCTGGTGTTCCAGCCATGCCCAGAGGTGCAGAGCCTCCTGACAAAGGGTCCACGACCCCACCCCGCCCTGTTTGTTGCAATACCACATGGCGGTGGTGTTGTCCGTGAACACCTGCACGACACTTCCCCTGACAGAGGGAAGGAAGGCTTTCAGTGCAAGTCGGATCGCTCTCAACTCCAACAGGTTGATGTGGAGACGAGACTCCGCCGGAGACCAGAGGCCTCTGATCTCCGCCTCTCCCATATGGCCACCCCATCCCAGGAGGGACGCATCCGTCACTACGACATGCTCCGGTTGGGGTAGGGAGAGGCATCTGCCCCTGACCCAATCGCGGTCCGTGAGCCGCCACTGCAACTGTTTCTCAGTGCCCTCCGAGATCAAGACATGGTCGGACAGGTTGTCTCGATGCTGGGCTCACTGAAACTTCAGGTCCCACTGCAGAGCCCGCATTCGCCACCTGGCGTGATGCACCAACAGGATGCAGGAGGCCATCAGACCCAGAAGCCGCAGCACCAACCTGACCGAAACCCAGGATAGAGGCCGAAAGATGGGAATCAGAGCCTGAATATCCCGGACCCGCTGTTCCGGAGGATAGGCCCGGAACTGCGCCGAATCGAGAACCGCTCCGATGAAGAGGAGCTTCTGGGAGGGTCTCAGGTGTGACTTCGGCATATTGATGGAGAACCCCAGCAAATGCAGGAGGTCGGCAGTAGTCTGGAGGTGGGAGACGACTTGCTGGGGCGAGCCCGCCTTCAACAGCCAGTCGTCGAGATAGGGGAAGACTGGAACCCCCGATCTGCGCAGATGAGCTGCGACCACCGCCATCACTTTCGTGAACACCCGAGGGGCACTGGTGAGGCCGAAGGGGAGCACGGTGAACTCCAGGGTCGAGGGCAGCTAGAACCTGAGCTAAAGTGAGCATCTTGAACCGTTCCTTCCGGAGGAAGGCGTTGACGCCCCCGAGGTCCAAGATAGGGCGTAGGCCCCCTTTGCCCTTCTTGGGAACCAGAAAGTAGTGGGAATAGCAACCACGGCCTACTTCTGGACCAGGAACGCACTCGACGGCCTCTTTGGCCAAGAGGGCCGTAACTTCCTCCTGCAGAAGATTCAAGTGATCCTCCGACATACGGTGGCACTGCGGTGGCATGGCTGGAGGGGTCGTCTCGAAGGGGAGGGAGTAGCCCCTTCGGACGATTTGCAGCACCCACCTGTCCGATGTGATGGATCGCCAGTGGAGCAGGTGATGGCGAACTCTGCCGCCCACTGGCGTGGAATGGGCCTGAAAGCTCGGACTAGGAGGGCTTTGAGGCGGATGCTGCCGGGTTGGATGTGGACTGACCGGCACGTTGTCCTTCAGTACTGCCACGGCGGAATCCACGTCCGCGCCGACATGAGGAGGCGCCCCTTCCTTGGCCACGAAAGGCGTACGTTTGCGGCCGCGGGGGCCGAGAGACCCAAGGACTTGGCCGTAGCACGGGAATCCTTAAAACGAGCCAGCGCACTATCCGCCTTTCTCACCAAAAAGGCGAGTGCCATCAAAGGGGATATCCATGAGGGTGCTCTGGACATCCCCCGAGAAAGACGTGAACCGCAGCCAGGCGTGGCACCAGAGCGCCACCGTGGTGGAAATCGCCCTACCCAGCGAGTCCGTGGTGTCTAGTCCACACCGTATGGCATGTCGTGCTGCATCTCGCCCGTCAGCAAGCACCTGGGAGAGACGTGTCCGGGCCTCCTCCGGACACAGGGGCAGCACGTCCTCCGCCGTATCCCACAGAGAGTGGGAGAAACGGTCCAAGAGGCAAGCGGTGTTCAAAGACCGCAGGCCCAAACTCAGGGAAGAGAACAGCTTCTTTCTGAACTGTTCCAGCCTCTTGGATTCCCGATCCGGAGGAGCGGACGGGAAGGAGGATTGGGAAGTTGAGGCCTGGATTACCAGACTCTCGGGGGTGGGGTGTTGGGACAGGAAACTGGGGTCGCCCGGAGCAGGGCGGTGGCGCCGGGCCACGTTCCGATCCACAGGAGGAACTGTGGAGGGCTTGGACCAAGTGCCCTGCAGAACGTCTATGAGGGCCTCATTGAACTGCAGCAGAGGCTCTGTGGAGCTTGCTGACGGTTGAAGCACCTCTGTGAGGATGTTAGTCCTCACGGCCACAGCAGGCAACTCGAGCCCCAGGGCTTCGGCCGACTTGCGCAGCACCACAGAGCAAGCTGCACCTTCCTCCGAGGCCACAGTCGGAGGAGAGATGAAACCAGCGTCCGGGGAGGTGTCCAGACCACTGGCATCCCCCAGTTCGTCTGCCCAGTCCTGTGAAAGTTGGCCCTGTCTGGCCATAGGGTCCTCAGTCGCCCCCGTCATCTGATTCTTGATAAACAGGAGGAATGATCGGAGCCGGGCGGCAGATGAAACGCCCATCCATCGGCGTCGGAAGTGGCGTCGAGCGGCGCCGCGCCCGGACTAAACCGGGGAACGGCATCGTCCGGAGACGGCGCCTGAGGCGGAACCGGTGTCGGCGCCGGCGGAGGAGGCGCCGTGAGATCAACCGGCGCCGGCAGAGATCCAGGCCTGGATCCCTCGAGGACCTGCGGCGTCGGGACCGAAGTCGTCGACAGCGCCGCCGGCACGCGAGGTCGCCCAGTCGAGCCCGCGGGGCCCGAAGGCGCGCCGGCAGGCGTCGACGGCAGAGCCAGGCCCCTCATGACCGAGAGGAAAGCACTGAGTCGCGTCAGTCCCAGGGACCGGCGGGTATGGGGACGGACGCGGCTCCTGCGGCTCCGACGGAGCTGCGGGGGTGGGACCACCCTGACCCTCGGCAGTGTCGCACGATCGGCGAGGGGAGTCTGAAGAGCGGTGTCGCCTCTTGGACTTCTTTGATCGCTTCGACTTACCCGAAGACTTCGAGCCCGACGAGCGATGATGGTGGCTGCGGCTCCGCGACCGGTCCTTGGACCTCCTCCTGGACCGTGAGCGGCGCGGAGCCGAGTGCCGAAGCTCGAGAAGCTTACGGGACCGCTCCCGCCTAGCCTTCGAGGTCGAGGCCTGACAATTGGGGCACGACTCCGCATCGTGGTCGGCCCGCAGGCAGTAAAGGCACCGGCGATGGTGGTCCGTCACCGACATCAGTCGATGACAGGAGTCACAGGCTTTAAACCCAGGCATCCTACCGGCACCAGAGTTGAGTCGACAGAAGACCAAAAAGAGTCAAAAAAGTTTAGTCAAAAATTGACTAAGGGGTAAGCTCTTCCCGGATAGGCGCTGTCTGACGCGGAAAAAAGAAGAACTGACGTCAGCGCGCGAGGGCAGCGTCTAAGTACTCCGACGACGTCATTCCGGCGCACAATGCCAACGACGGACGCGGAGCCGAAGACGACACCCAGCGACGCTTAAGGGGTATTGCTACAAAAATCTTTCCGGATCCAGCCTGACGCCTGGGGATATTCTAAGGTGAGGAATCTAACTAACGTGTTTCTTTCAGATCTCCACTTACACGTGTTAGACAAAGAGATACAAGCATAACAGAGATAGTGTTTGAATCAATAAACCACATAATTTCTATACATTTATTTGAAAGGATAATCAATATCGATTTTGTGTCTTTTTACAAAATAAAACTTGTAACTTACTGAAAAAATGGCATATAAAATTAGGGTCAAATGCCTTGAAGAAGTTCCAAATGTCTGCAATGTAATGCGTAGGCTGAATTGTGGCTGTTTCTTAAGTAAGACTTGTAAAATAATGTAATTTAAGAGGATTTTTTTTTGTAGACAATCAAGAAGTGGGTCGCTTATTCTTTAGAACTACAGAGGTTTAACTAACTGTGCTACATTGATACTGGTATATGAAAAAAGTTATGTACAATGGACAGAGTCGCCAAACCCAGTATAATTATAAAAGACACCCTAAGCATTAAAATCATGGCAGGCGTGGCCACCTTGCTGTAGGCCACAAGCTGCACCTCATGTACGAGGCTCAACAACAATTAAACCTCTACGGGGTTGCCTACCATACACAGAGAACGGGGTGTAGCAATTCAGGACGGACCGTCCTTTTTTAGGTATGCCGAGACTTATTTGGATAGGCTGACTTGCATTTGTATGTGGTGATAAAGTAAGCCAAAAAATCAATGATTAGAATGCATTTTGCACTAGATGCCAATGCCTAAGATTAATTCAAGCTATCCACCTATCTATCACCTTCCTCTCCCTTAACAGTGTCTATTATCTCCAGTATAAAGCATCGATTCTCCCAAAATAAATATTAAGCAGACATGGAACCCAAGCATTACCTTTACAATGTTATATGCATTTCATTTTTAATGTGCTATTATTACACACATTTAATGAAATGGTCACAGCAAAATTCAAAATGAAGCCTTTTGCTTGAAAAACAGTCGTCATTCATCAGGCATTGTTTCCTCATTGATTTGGGATTTGAAGAAATATACCAGGAGGAACATTGTTTAAGAGCTGGTTTTGCAAAACACGTATTGCCTATTTTTCTAACCACCGCATCTCACTTCCTTGTCACAGTCCTTATCTATGGAATTGCATACACAGCTGTGAGACAAACACAGAATTGGTCTATGAAAAATTTAAGAATGCATATATCACCAAAGGACAGAGCCCCTAATTCCAATCAAATTGGCTACTTCCAAAAGAGACTTCTTGTTTGCTTGCCTCTTGGTGTTGGACCCCTAGCTTGTCCAAAACCTCCTATGCTTAAACAATTCTCCAGTTGGTCCCTGACGAGTGAAGGTAACTCCTTCTGGGATTGTTGTTAGTCTATAACTCCATTTTCATACTACCATTAAGGTGATAATTATAAGTGAAAAGAGGGGCCTGGAAAGACTCCATGTTTCATGTTTAATAACAGGGTTGCAATCTCTAGAGCATCTAAACTCTGAACTGCCTGACAGTCTGCAAATACACACAATTTGTATGAACCTGGTGGGGCCACCATCAGTGGCAATGAAGAATGACTTCCTTGAGGAACAGATGGGTAAAAGGAAAGAGTGCCTTGAAAAAAAAGGCCTATGTAGGAAGAAATCTGTCCAATCAGTAGGTATTTTCAAAGTCTATTGCTCACAGTCCTTTTTTCACAATTGTGGTCATGTATTAAGCACTTCAGGGGGAATTATGTTTCAGAAGGCTAGAGCAATATTTTGAGTTTATTGCACATTCAGTGCCAAAGCCCATACAGCAAATGTCATGTGGCAGCAATGCAGGGTACACAGCTTTGGAGGTTTCATACTGATATGGTACAGAAGAAACTCCAGTCAAACATGTTCCTTATTGGGATGAAGGTGTGCGTGTGTGGGAAACAGCACAGATGTCTGGGAGATGTCAGTGACTGACTGCCGGTTTCTAGACTTTGTTACACAGGAGGGATTACTAAGTAGATGAAGGGATACCCACTTCCAAATGGAAACTCTTCAGACCACTAATACTAAGTTCTACATGAAAGCTTCCTGATATCTCAAGATCCCCAGGATGGATACTTGGACACCTCAGTTCTCAAGATACATCAGAATCTTTTGTCTTCCCAACGAGGTTTTGCAGTTTCAGTTCACTGTCCTGCCCATCTGCATTTGCAGAACCCCAAGGTCTTCACAAAAAGTACTGAAACCATTTTGTGGGCATTCTACGTGGCAGAGGAACTTTGGAACACCCATACCTGGATGACCTGTGGCTAGTTGGCACAGTGCAACCTTCTTTTTCCTGACTTCTTTCTTTTTTAAGAAAGGTCTAATTTCCTACAAAGTTAGTCTCCGATCTTCACTTCATGTTTTATTATTTACTGACACAGAATCAGCTTTCCTCTTAATCATAAGCACTGTCAATCTTCTGAATTTGCTACTGCCCATCTTCCTGGATCAAAGTCAATAGGAACAGGGCTGTGCAGCTTTCATCTAAGTCATAGATTGGGCAGGTGTGGCCACTCACATATAATAAAGTTTAGGTTTCAACAGAGTTTTTCTGATTTTCTTCATTATATCAAGAATGATGATGGCAGCACTCACAACCTGAAATATCCACCAGATGTACAACAGACTTTTTTATGATCTAAAACCCAGAGAGCTTAAACCCTAAACAAAACTGATACAGCGAATACTAGGTCTTTCCTTTATGGTCATCTCTCAGGACTATGTTGTTCTTCCACAGTTGCTTAAGACTCCATGTTCAGGGCAAAGGGGGTGTATACACTATCTCCATTGTGGCAACTGGAGCCTAAGTCTTGCACCATTTCTCCATGATTCTAAGAGTGCTCTTAAAGATATGAGATGAGAACAAGCACTAAGGGTTGATCTTCAATTGCCCATAATTCATGTTTTCCTGTCCTACATCCCAAGGTGTTTCATCCTCACTGATATTTTAGTCTTGTTTACTAACCTTTTAGTAACTCCTCCTTCATACAGTCACTCCACCTTCCCAAATTCTTAGCTTAGCGGTCGAAAATGCTAGTCCATCAGAATCACCACCATCTTTGTGATGTGGTTATTCTCAAAGAGTAGTCATAGCAAACTTCCGCCTTTTTATCACTCTCGCTGGTCAACTTTTCAATAATGTGGTGCACAAAGGACTTTGATTCAGTACTTTATGATCTTATCAGGGGCACTGGTTTCTTTCAAAATGGGGGTAGGCCATTTCTACGTACGGGCTTCTTAGCCTTTGGGAAGCCATGAATAAGATAATTTTTTGGGCGAAACTTCTGTAGATCCCTCGCTTTAAGCTTCTGAGTTCTCTCAGCTACCTCTTCATCTTGTTCTGCCTGAATGGCTCTTTCCACAGCTTTCACACTCTTCATTGTTCCCTCTTCGTTTTTCTGCCTTACATAACAGTTAGGCAATTCTGTTAAACATATTATTTTCTGTCCTGATAATCACCAAATAAGGATGTCACATCAAATAGATGTTTGCATGGGAGGGCATGGCCAGCACCGGAGGTGGACAGCTGCCTGAAGTCGCCGCTCTGCACGACCAAGCACTCTCACAGCGTAGAACAGGTTTGGATGCCGCTCCAAATGATGACTTGAGAGGAGATTGTGATCCAACATCCCTGCTTTGCCGTATGAACCCAGCGCCGCTCTAGGAATAGCCCCATCTTCTGCTTGGATGTCATGAGTTGAAAATCGAGGTCAGGCTTCAGAAATGGCCGCTACGATCTGTGAAAATTAATAATGTTCCTACCTGAGAGTTATGGGATGCAGATTAACTACTGGCTAGACGATGTACCAACAGGATTCCCTTTTGCTCAATCCATGGTGTTTTTCAGGCCAACCTCATATGTTTACAGACAAATTGACCGCCGCCATGAAGCCCACATGTCTGTCGCAGTGAATGAGGCTACCCCACGGCCTCTCCAATATATTAACATGTTTCGAGTCTCCAGCAACCAGTATACTCCTCAGTTACTGCACCAACCTACAAAATGATTCATGTTAAAATGACTGGAGGTGACTGACGGTGGAACTAAGTGACTGTGTGTACACACTGAAGAGCCAATATAAAATTGGGCTTGTTGCAGTTCACATCATTCCCCATGAAAGTGGGCTCAAAGTATCATCCAGTGAATCTAGATTGAGATCTGGAGTGCGATATCACTGAGGCAATTAAAGGAACTGTACTCATTATTTGATTACCCTCATCAATTAGACAGACCTTGATTCTATCACTCCACTAATGTGGATCTTATTTTGCGACAACTATTGTCTCTACATGACTTGGCCAAACGCACGCTCATGAACACAGACCTCATGCAACTAGACATCAAGGGTCTGTGGAAAGATTTTAAAGATTCAGCCAGAAGGATCATGGAAGCTGAATCTAGTATTAGGTGTTTGGACAATGAAAGATTGAACAAGCAAAAAGATCTAACTCGTTGAATATTAAAGTCACTTTTTTATGCAATGTTATCACCGATTTGGAAAACCGAAAACGCAGAGGCAATTTAAGAATTTTTGGCCTTCTGGAAGGAGTGGAGGACTCTGCAAACTCTCTGCAGACTTCCTCAAGGCTTGGATGCCATGTATACTGAAAATATACTTCAACAACGATTTTGAAATAAAGATAGTGCATGGACCCCTCTCTACTAAACTCTTTGCTGACACTGTTAAATCCACGAAAAGCCCTTATGGTAAAAACATGCTGAAGAAATTCTTCAATACATGAAAAAACTCCAACAAATATTCTGGGCAGGATTCCAAAACCAACATTGCACAGGTCTTCACCAAAAACACAGTTCAAAGCAGGAAGGGTTTTCTTTCCCTAAGAAAACAACTCCAAGATCTTTCACTTCCCTACTTTTTTGTGGGACCGTCTAGTTTCAAGAGTACCCTTCAACGACATACCTCGCTTCTATGAGGAAACATCTGACTTTCAGAACTTCTCAGTGGGAATAAAACACTCCAAAATGACTCAATGAAACATACCCACTACTTTACATTGACTTCCAAGAGCTCTCACTGAGCACCTAACTTCTTTCACTCCGAATACTGCTTATCATACTGCGTGTCTAAGTTTGCCCCATGTCACTACTCCTGAGTACCATGAGTCTTCATCTCTGCTTCTAAGTGAAAATTAACGTCTTGTTCTATATTCAACTTGACATCTTGAAGTAAGTGCTATATTTTTGATGCTTGTGTTGCTTGATTGTGTTCAGATGTTGATAATCCAACTTACAAGTAGCAACTGATCGATCTCTCTCATGTGACACCGCTTGACATTCCCTCATTCTAATTCAGTAGGGTATGTTGTCATTAGGGAACTCACTGTTCACATGTGTATATTTTGTTGAACTGTTTATGTATGACCCTGCTTGCAAAACCCTCATATCTGCTCTTAATTTCCTAATGCCTGATTGAATATGGGATGGCATCCCACTAAATTATAATCCTATAGGGATGTTCCTTACGCCTTCAAGAATTGTAATGTTGCACATCTGCAAGTTGTTTTTCTATCTCTTACACTGCTTTGGGAGACCCCTTGTGGCGCTCTCCCTCTCTGAACTGTTAGCAATGGGTTGGTTGGGTAGAGTTTGTTGCACTTGCTGTTATTTGTGCATCTCTTCCTTTCTCTCACTTTCGCTCTCCCACTTTTTCATCTTTTCAATTTTATTTCCCCATAGTTTCCACCAGGACAGGTATGTTCTATACCCGATCACCCACACCTTAATAACACAGCAGCTGCAGTCAGCAACGCAAAACTACTTTGTTATCAAGGTACCTGCTATGGTCCTTATGTGAGTTATACAGTTGAGACTTCATGTCAATTAACCCTAATCAAACATTAAAAGTGCTTGAGCTTAACATAATAGACTTGAACAATCGCGCTAAATTGATCATTGTTACAGACTCTGGGAAGACATTATTCTCCTTCAAGAAACTAGAATTGGGCACAGGGCCACAGTTAGGTTCAATTACATTTGGGTCAATTACTGCTTTAGCTCTCCTGCACATAATTATAAGAATGGAGTTCTCATTCTCACGTCTAAAAATGCTAACATTTCAGCAACTCTATACCAATGTGACAGCTTAGGTAGATGGATGAGTATCTCAGCGAAGAAGGAGGATACTGATTTTGATATGTTGTCAATATCTATGTACCAAATAAGGATGATCACACTTTCTAGTCCACTATTAACTGAGTTGTACAGGACTTACTTAAAAATGATGGCAATTTACTAGGAGATTTTAATCTCCCCATAGATGGAAACTTAGATTGACTATCTAATGTGAAGTTAGACCCACTAAATCACACCCTCAACTTCTACATCTGTGGAAATCACATTAACTGACAGACATATGGAAAAACTACAACCTAGATGGAAGTGAATACACCTTTTACTCACAACTACATGACTCCTACTCAAGGATTAAACCACCTGTTGGTGGAGGACTGTCTCCTTCAAAACACACTTTGCCCAAAAATTGAAATTTTTTACTGATTATATTCTCTGATCATGCATGCATCTAATTTGAACTAAAAGTGGGTTTCCCATCTCCATTCTCGAAACAATGGCGACTTAACGATATTAGCACTGATGACTATATTCTGGGACAGCAATTCAGTTGGATATTACTCACTATATTAATGATACCAGCCCACAGGCTACTTCTCTAGAATTGTTCTGAGAGGTACTAAAATCCACTATTAGAGTCTGTATGATTAGTTTTATGGACCCCAAAAATAAAACAACAACATTTAAAGGACCTGGAAATCAAGATAAAAATGTAGAATTCACACTTAATCACTACAAAGGTTCAGCAGCACTACCTGAACTATAGAACCTTACATATAAATTTAATAGGTTTTTAAGAAACACAGAACACAAATGGATATCAGTGAGGAAAGCTGAAAAAGTGATTGGAAAAAACAGAGCTAGAAAATATCTGGCTAATTATTTGAAATTTGGGAATAGTTAACTGAATGTCTCCTTCATTAAAAACTAGGCCAGTTTTAATTTTACTTCCCCAAAATACATATTAGAGGCCTTCAGAACCTTCTATGAAAATCCATATAAACTTGAAAGACCCATCGATATAGAATCCTGTAACAACTTCCTAGATAAACTTTATATCCCAAAATTAGATAAATCATCTAAAGACTCTTTTTTTTTGCTAAACTTTAATAAAAATTTTTTTGCAGTTAAGACATATATAACAGCTATGACAACACTGAGTACTGCGCAGGATACTTCACCAATCTTTACTGACCTACCCTGTATGGACTCTCCCTCCTCCCAAAGTTACCTCCAATACAAAAGGCGTTTCAAAATCACGGTCTTTATCACAGGCATGGCTTTATGTCCTGGCAAGACATCCAGAATGCCCCGATAGGCCCCCCTCCACTTGTTCCATGTTTTCTCCCACTTGCATGGCCATTGCCTACTTTTATAAACCTGGCGTTCTGCAGAGGTGCACCAGTCTATGTCTGACCTCCACTCCTCAACACTAGGTGGTTGAGTCACACCCATCGGGGAACAATATTCCTTTAAAGACCATAATGCAAACTGAAATTAAGACCATTCCGGGCTACAATTAGGGAAGGCACCTGAGCCAGATGGTTTCACAAGTAAATTCTACAAGACCTATCCCTCCTCACACCATTAAATAATCTTTTTTCGTACTTTGCCAAAAAGGGCAGGATTCAAGGATCTGCCTCTATGGCGACAATAGTTACGATCCCAAAAGATGATAAAGACCCTTTAGATACAAAACATTTTCTGCTGATCTCACTAATAAATATCGACTGCAAACTTTATTCTAAAATACTGGCAGATTATAAAAAGATCTCCCCCTGTTAATTCATCCTGCGCAGACAGGGTTTCTTAAAGGAAGACTAGGTTTTGACAATTTAATGAGCTTCTGTCATTTTCTTGTTAAAGCCAAATTACTCGACTCCCCTACTGCAGCCATAGCATTGGACGCAGAAAAGACTTTTATTAGGGTCTCCTGGACCTCTCTCAGAGCCACTCTTTGTACATTAGAGCTGGGAGAAGATTTCATACGTATGACACGAGCTTTCTATTCCAACCCTAAAGCTTCAGAGTAAATGGTCCTCACTCATCCCTACTGTTTTTATTGGCTATTGAATCCCTTCTTGAATCATTAAGCGCTAATATAAACATCAAGGGAATTCTCTTCAATTCGCGCCCACAAAAAGTAGCTGCATATGCGGATGATGTGCTCATTTTCCCACAGGAAATAGATCACGCTCTACCTCAAGTGCTGTGGACTGTAGCTGACTACACCAATGTTTCAGGATAGTCCCTGAATAAAGATAAAACTGAAGTCTTCTAGATTAATCCTCTGTGTTTCCCATCGATTACACGTACTACAGGTTTGAAAGGGCAAAATACAACAACGAGGAACCAATGCATTTGGTTCAGGAGAGACCTGGGCGATAAGATCTTAATCAATGAAAACAAAAAACATTATCAAAAATAAAGGGGGTACTCCTACAATGGTCGCCAAAATATATCACATGGTGGAAAGGCTAGAAACTACTGAGATGATGGTAAGACCTCTCATTAATTTCCCAAAAAGCATGCTTCCTTTAAAACGTTCATGTTCAAATGCCGTCTTTAAGACAATTGATAACCCACTGTTAGATTTTCTTTGGAAGATAAAGAGAGCAAAAAGTACTCTGAAGAAACGCAAGACTTCAAAAAAGGATGGTAGGGTGAAATTTCCTGATTTTCAAAAATATCAACTGGTCGCAGGCAAGCTGCATGTTGGTTCTCTCCAACCTTACTTGACATGCCTACCTGGCTTCACGTTGAGAAAGACCTGCCTCCGCCTCTCTCCTTGAGTGCATTAACTGCAGTTGCTAACATTAAGCGTATTAAATGGGAGCATTCACATCAGATCATCCAACCTGCATTTGATAAACTCGGCATACCAGACAGGAAAATGGTGCCAAAATTACCGAAATCTGAATGAGCCTCCCTCTCTCCGAATAAGCATATTAAGACTGATGGCACTTCGATATTCTGGGAAAGATGGGCATGTAATGGAATTAATCTTATAAAAGACCTAGGTGCAAGAGAAAAGCCTACACCTTTCACTGAACTACAACTTAAATATAATCTGTCCAATTTAGATTTCTATGACTCTCTAAAGCTAAAAACAGCTGTAAGAAAACGGGGTTGTAGCTCTACTCCTGATCTTCCGGCCTTGTTACAAAACTATATGAAATTAGCTCACATAGCATCAAAAATATATACATTTTTGCTGAACCCCAAACCACACCTCGCTCAAAAACAAATTAATATATGGAACTTACACAGCCCGTGCATCTCAAGGGAAGATTTAGCACCGCTCAGCCTGGCCGAGAATCTGTTCTTATACCTTTAAAAGGAAAATTACCCCTGCCCTATCGCAAATGCGACTATGGATACTACATAATGCATATTAGACCCATGTCAAACTACATAAGTTAAGCTTTATTGACTCCAACCTTTGCTGGAACTGTAAAGAAGATCCTTGAGATCTGATACACATGCTCTACAAGTTTAGATATGTCCTCCTGTTGTGGCATCGAATACAACCGGTCTTCAACATCACCATAGATGCCATTACAGCACTCTTAGGTACCTATGCTTCCCTAGTTGTGCCTCCTACGACTATTAAAGATCTTCAACTAATTGACCTTAGGCTCACCATTGGTACGAAATTGGCACTCGGAGTGGAAAAGCTCTCAGAACATAATATTTCACACGATGGGCCTGGCCATGCTACGTAAGAAGTGCTGATAACATCTGCTTTCAGAAGACTCACTCAATGCCCCCGTCAAGAGCACTCTGGAGTACACTTGTGTTCCTACAACATAATAAACCTGCTTGAACTACAAATAGACAAGACTAGATACCACATTTTTGAGAGTACTGCACCAATAACCCACCCTTATTGACTTTTTTTTTCTAGAAATTCTTACCAGATATAATTACTTGTCCTTGAATTCTGGTTTTCTCTAGGTTTATCTCTTCTCTCATGTCTTTCGTCTTTTCTTCACTGCTTATATATTACAGAAATCTTTATTTCACCAATATCTTCTATTAATCATCATAGACCACAGGCCCTTTCCCAGCACAGACCTTCACTGATGAGGACTGTCTGAGTATCCACACAGGAAGTCTATCTCAGATGCCGCATGTTCTAAAACTCAGTTATGGGTCATCCCTCCCTGCCCAAAAATGTGTTTTAACACATTATGGTGAGCTTGTGGTTGGCAAACTTTTTTTTAGATGCCACTCAAAAAGTGTGGGCTGACGCCAAACAACGTGAGGACTGCGACCAGGAAGAAGAGTACTGGGTGTCTTGTAGATTGTTAGTAAGTAAATAATGACCGTTGTATATAGTAATGCACATGGAGGAATGTTACTACTAGAGAGAATTGTATCTCTTTCCTGTCAAACCTGTTGTGCATCAGTGCCAATATTCCCAAAGCGCCGTGAACTAAGAATGAGTTTCACTCAATGAGACCTGGGTTACTACTCTATACAGTACCCAAAATGGTAAATTACTGGACAGGGAAGCTCAATGTACAACCCGATTTCTTGGATACTGACATAATATAAATGTACATGGAATGAATGTACATTTAACTCAAACATAGTGTTTATACCGAAAACTAACAGGGGCCTGGCCCTTCTGGACCTATGTAAGACCAAGGGTCGGCCTGGCCTATAGGGCAATGAGGCAGTGCCCGATAGGCTGGTCTCACATGACAGTGGGTGAGACAGTTTTTTTTTTCTGGTGGGCCTGCTTTACGGTGTGGTGTACTGGGTTTTACTGTTTATCTCTCTGAATTACTACACACATTGCTTACAGGAAGCACAAATACAAGCAGTCTCCCAAACCTTGGAATCCACATATACTGCGGGTCTGTACAAGGTTAAAACTACCTCTAATTCCAATGTGGCCCTTTTTTCTTTACTATCTGATTTGCTACTTGGGGCCACTTTTACATTGGTGCCTCGGTCAAATTTTTGTCCCAGTCTGACCCAGTGGGACACACAGCTGGACATATTCTAACACTGATGAAAGAGGGAGATTTCATATTTTAAATTATAAGAAGGTGCAAGGGTTGATCAGTTATTTTTTTTTGTGTCTTCATTTTTTATTGCAACAACTTTACAGAACAATTGCAGTGTGGTATAACAGCTTTAAAAGCATTAAGCAATACAATGCAAATCAATCAGGTAGGAGGGAGAAAGGGTATGGAGAGGAGGCATGGCACCCATGGAACATACCAAGCTCACCTCCCGACATTGTGTGTCCCTCTAGGTGGGAAGGGTCAATGACTGCTTGGGAAGGGGGGGCGCGATGGGAGCCAAGGTGCCCAGTCAGGGAAGGGGTGGGAAGGAGAGGGACGTGCTCCCAGTAGTTGAATGAAGTAGTCAAGGAGGGTTGGGAGCAGGGTCGGCTCCTCAGTTAGGGCGGAGGAGCGTCGCCCCACTGCTTTCTCGCATTGCGAGAAGCAGAAACATAAAATGATAAAACTACCATTTTATGTTTCTGCTTCTCGCACTGCGAGAAAGCAGAAGGGTATGCCTGGTTGGAGGCGGGCGGTGGGGGTTGATGGCTTTCCTAAGGTTGCGGGCTCTGACTGTTTGGTTGGCCCTCTGGGGCCGACCAAACCAGTCATGCGCACTCTCCCTTTTCTCCATGTAGGCTGAATGCAGCCTACATGGTGAAAATGGTCTTCCAATAGGCGCACTGCTGGGCGCCGTCCCCACCAATCACAACGCTGCCATTGCAACTTTATGATTGGCTGAGGGGAGGGGAGGGAGGCTGCCTGGTTCCTGTTCAGCAGGAGAGCAGGAAAACAGGACCTGGCCAGGAGCCACGATGTCGCGGGACCCGGCAAAGGTAAGTTTCTTTCTTCTATATTATTTAACCCCTCCCCCAACACGAACACCCCACCTGCGAGTCATGCCGGCCGCGACTGGTTGGGAGGCAGGGAGGTTTTGCGCTAGTGAAGGTGGGTAAGGGAGGATGGTCCCAGTTCACCAGATCAGAAAGTTCTGCTAGTCTATGGCGGGAGATATAAGATAGACTCTTCTTCACACGGTAGCACAGAGGATGATGAGGGCTACGTTGGTGTTTCTCCCCCAGAAGGAGTGGTTTGTGTATCTGCATCTGCTTGCCTGATGGAGAAAAGAGAGCCGGGGGGGGGGGGGCATGGGAAGTGTAAGAGGGAGAAAAGGCTGTGATGAGGAGGAAAGGTAGGGTAGGGAGACGGAAGCGGTGGGAGGGACCGGCAAGACGCGGACTGGTGGGCAGAAGGGGTGGGAGGTGGCAGGCCTCCAGTGGAGCTGTCAAGGATTGGCTGCTCAGTGTAAGTGGACACCTATCGCAGGGCACTGAGGGTAGTTCAGTTATGTTTGCAACCGCATGCAATACATGCATTGGAAGTACACACATACACATAAATTAAATGATAAGCAACAAGCCAATTAAAGGAATTCTTACCACATCGCCAGGCTCCACAGAAACTGCCACTACTGTCCCAGGCATGGGTGACCTAAGAATGCTGCTGGTATCTTCTGCCACTTTTTCTGGCATATATCTGCTTAGTTCGGCAGCATAATTTGACAATATTTGCAATTTATACTGCAAAATGAAGAACAGAAACATAGGTTAAAAATACAAACGATATCAAGTAATAAGTGATAACTCATTTTTATATATTTAAAACCAAAATGATAATTGTTACTATCTATCGGCATGTACAAGGTTTTAAGTTGTATTTGTAAACTAATTAGATACCTCAGTTTGTTAATGGACCTGCGGCTGCATGAGTGCAACTTTATGGTCACGGCCGGTTTACTCTGCCTTTTCTCTTCGCCAAAGTCGAAAAAAAGAGTACCTTTAAGGCATGAAGTAATGATTTATAACACCTGGAAACCAAAAGACAATGGCAACAGGCACAGTATAAAAAAATAAATGATCATTATTACTGATTCTGAATCAATAGTTTGACCCTATTAGCAGCGCCATGTACGAAAGAATCATTCTATTCCCACAAAGATATCCATTTTTATGCATGTTTTTTATTTAAATCAATTCCTGGACCACGCGTATTTTCTTTTGTTACATCTCATTTCAAAGATGATCTGATCATGTCTTTTATGAAGAAACTTTAAGCAATGCAGCTGCTTTATGCCCAGATAAAACATGAAATGTAAAGTGTTCAGGTAAAACACATTATAGTTTACCCACACTACAATTGGAGAAGCCATTCAGGTTTCACTTAAACAGACAGCATATATTTCACATGGTAATGAGGAAAGCTGGTTGGCTTAAAGATCGTAAAAAAAAAAGCTTCAGGGAGGGAACATTTCTTACAAGGCAGCTCGCTCCCAAGACTTCCGAGTACACGCCATTCTGCAGGACAGCTGATTTCCAGCTTGATCTCTTACAGGGCAATGTGCCCATCACCAGGATTCCTTATGGGCATGGGCGGTCATCAAAATTCACCAGTTCACTGACCAAGTGATTCCCATAGGCTGCTTTTTAATGTGGTGTACAAGCCGACTGCTGCAACTTAGAATCCTTGCTAGTCAAGGACTGCAGTGGGTGAAAAGGATCTGGCAGTGAGCTTATGACAGTGGACCACAGGTTTCTCCTTCAAATCGCCAAAGATTTAGTTGTAATGAATACTTTTGGTGAGGATAGAACAACTTTCCAGTAATGTGTCTTAACAAATCACCCTGGCATGTGGTGTACTCCTAGGATCGAAACTGGGCTATATTTCATGTAATCTTTATAAGAACTACTGATTGATATGGTAGGATAGCAGGTTGTTTCCTTTCACCAACACCCTGATCTTGTAAAACTTTATTTGCAATTCTGTACTTGCAAGGATGACAGGTCATCAAAGCAACTTTGGGCGGCAACGTTATGGCGCCAAATTACAACAAACAGCCTCAAAATGACGATGTTGATGACGTAGCGCCTACCGATAAAAAATTCCATTTGCGTGGGGCTAAAAAAAAGCTGCGAACTGGGCCGCTAGGATATTTTAGAAGTGAAAATGTGTTCAGCTGTGACAGAGAAAAAGGAGACCTACTGAGGATTGTTAATTCACCTTTTTTTTTTTTTTTAACGTGAGACCTGTGAGGGAATTTGGAGACTGCTACAGCTGGACATCAAAAACAAGTTTATCCCTCCGAATTTGCGAGCAGGAAAGTGGTTTCTCCAAACTGACCAGGCTACTGAGTCTGTAGGTAAGCCCAGGATAAGGTGAGATGGGCAACAATAACACAATCTAAGTTAATATATTTGCCTCTGCATCCTCCTCCTTTTATTTCAAGTCTTCAGATTACATCAGAAAGCAGCTACAACAGAGTGTTGTATGCGTGCTGCACAGTGCAGCACGCATGCAAAGTCGGAAAAGGAAGGAGAAATGAAAGCATTTCTCCTTCCTTGCGCCTAGTTGAAAAGGGTGCTGTTTTCTCACGCTAATGTCAATCTACTGTTTTTAGTAAATTGGGTTTAGCATGAGAAAGCTTGGGTGGTTGTATGGGAACGCTCATGCACCACCCTTGGCACACCCCCATGGCGCAAAGTAACGCGAAGCAGCGCAATGCGCTGCTTCACATTCATCATCATTTACTTTATTTCTACCATAGGATCATAAAAGTACACACAACATGATAGAAAATACAGTTAAAAGTGATTGATATCAGTCAGTCAGTCAAAATACTTTTATTTCGATAAATAAATATCATAAAAAGACATGAAGACACTACAACACAATTTCATACAATCATCATTTCCTAAAAAATTCAAATATTAAAATATTTAAAAAGAGGTCAGTAAAATAAAACATTCTATTAACATCACTTATATATTACATTTATATACATCAATTCCGGGTGAGGCCAATTCCTATGGACAATATTTGCAGTTTAACCATTATAAATCCATATTTGTATGATTATTAAACAACATCCTTTTCTTAATCCTAACAGCCCCCACTAGAAAACAAGCGACATAAAACATAATCCTGGGGTCTGTAAAAGCTGTAAGTACAGAATTGCAGGTTTAACCTGTATAAACCCTGCCTCTTTTAGAATTGGGATCAAATATTTCTTCCTAGGTGCCGTGTAGTGATCACAAAACATAACAAAGTGCATTGTGTTCTGGATCGAAAAATTGTCACATTTACACGGCATAGCATTTTCAGGGGTGCACCAGGTAGGAAAATGTCCCAGGGTTAAATGGATCATGTTAAACCGAAAGCGGGTTAAAAGAAAACGATGAAAAGGTTGGTTTACAATGGTTAAATATAATTCAGGGCCCACACAAGTGTTCAAGATAATACTAAGTCGGACTGATGGTTTTTTGAGTTCTACTTGTTCCCTTTCTCCACTTAGCAACTCTCCCATCATCCCCTTTATCAGACCAATATCTTTAGCAGTTATCAATTCCGGGGAAGAAAAAAGTTCAGATCTCCCTACCTTCACCAGGCAATTTTTGATATAAGTTAACCACGGAATTTTATTTACTCTGTCCAACTGCAAACAATCTTTTAAAATAATATGATTAAGGGGGATTTCTTTGTTCAGCCAGATCTTTATCCAGGCCAGAACAGGGGCTACTTTGATCAGATCTGAAATATATCCTACTCCAAGTTCTGTATGAACAATATATGTTGCAGAAGACTGCGGTACAGAGAATACAGATCTTAAAAATGTATTCTCAGTGGTCTGTATACTTTCCGTCTGACAGTTACCCCAAATCGCACTTCTGTATGTAGCGACAGCCAGACATTTCGCCTTGTAGATTTTTATTATTGATACTATTGGCCTAGCTCCTAATTTTTTACTAAATCCCTGGAGGGCTGAGGATGATCTAGCAAGGGCAATATTTCAATTTTTTATCTGGGGACCCCAAGTGCCTCTTTCATCAAATGTGATCCCCAGATAGGGAAACGTGGCAACTCTACACAGCTCTTGCTTCCCACAAGTGAATATCTTAGAGAGCTTGCTATTTTTACTCTTTCCCATTATCATAATTTGAGATTTTTTAGCGTTAATCTTAAAGTCCAAAGAACCCATAAAATTCTCAAATGCATCCAATAATCTTTGGAGACCCACCCCGGTACGTGAAAGCAAGACGGCATCATCAGCGTATAGGAGAACTGGAATTCCAAGATCTCCTACACGTGGGATGTCAAGAGTTGCATCTTTTAGGGTAGGTTCCAGGGCATTTATGTAAACAGTAAATAGGAGGGGTGCCAGAATGCACCCCTGCCTAACTCCCCTTTCAGACTTAAAGTGACTCGTTCAACGCCCCTCCGGGGTTACTCTAACTGAGACTGTTAGATCATTATGTAAGTCTACTAAAAGGCTAACAAGGGCCCTGTCAAGACCAATATCAAATAAAATTTTCCATAGTTTCGAACGATTTACAAGGTCAAAAGCTGACGAGAGGTCCATGAACCCCAGATACAAGAACCCCTCTTTAGCCCTCGTATATTTTTCAACTAATAGGTGCAGATTAAGCCCTTGGTCTATTTATTTATTTATTTATTTAAACTTATAACGCGCAACAGCTACCCACAGTGGGTTTCCCGGCGCGAAGGGATAGACTCAAGAAGAAAGAGCAGACCTCTAAAAGCAGCACCATGAGACAACTAAATCAACATGCAAATCAATGAAAGAGTAATGCTTTCAGTTTTTTCCTAAAGATGAGAAAAATTGTCTCTGTTTTCAAGGTGGAGGGTAATGCATTCCAGTGTTTAGGGGCAAGATGAGAGAAGGCCCGCCCTCCCATTCTTGCAAGTTTAAAACGAGGAATAACAAAATCACAGTTAGCAGAGGACCTGAGTGTACGGTATGGCTTGTAAGGTTGAACAAGATTTTGCAAATACTTCGGGGCCGAACCCTGCTTAATTTTAAAAAGATAGCAAATGGCTTTAAAGTTGACACGATTGGAGATCTTGAGCCAATGTAGATCACGTAAAGCTTGGAAGGCTGATTGTCTTCTAGGGATATTACAAAGAAGACGGGCTGCAGAATTCTGGACAACCTGAAGTTTATTTACAGTGGCCGCATCCGCACCAAGGTAGAGGACATTTCCGTAGTCCAGGCGAGAGGTTACTAACGCCTGGACAACGGTTCTCCTGGTAGAAAGAGGCAGCATCCATAAGATTTTCTGGAGCCATCGTAGAGTAGTAAAACAAATGGCAGCCACCTGTGTGGCTTGCTGTCTCATGGAGAGTTTATCGTCGATGAGAAAGCCGAGGTTGCGGGCCACTGAGGATGGCTGAGGAAGGGGTCCCATCTCGCTAGGCCAATGTTGCGGGCCCCATAGATCTTTCTGTTTGCCAAAGATGAGAATTTCGGTTTTGTCACCGTTAAGCTTGAGGAGATGCCTTTGCATCCACTCAGCTATACGTGACAGCCCGATTTTCAAGACCGATGGATCATTGCTTTCGCAGCTAGAAAGGGAAAAGACAATTTGAGTGTCATCGGCATATGAAAAGATGGTCAGCCCAGCATCTTCTGCAATAGAAGCCAGGGGTCTAACGTAGATATTGAACAACAGAGGGCTGAGTATGGACCCCTGAGGAACGCCATATGCCGATGTACAAGTGGAAGAAGTGGCTTTCGTGGAAAAGACCTGGAAAGTGCGCTCACTTAAAAAGGAGGCAATCCAGGCCAAAGCCGGACCGTCCAGACCCAGGGAACGAAGAGAGTTCAAAAGAATGGAATGAGACACGGTATCGAACGCCGCACTCAAATCCAAAAGGATAAGCGCAGATGTTTCACCGCGATCGATATCGTGTCTTAGACTCTCCGTTACCCCTAGAAGGGCGGTCTCAGTGGAATAATGAGCACGAAAACCAGACTGGGATGGATGTAAAAATCCCGATGATTCCACTAGATGGTATAGTTGGGTGTTAACATGTCTTTCCAGCACTTTAGAAAGTACGGGTAGCAATTGGCCTGAAATTAGCAAGATTGGACACGTCGGCTCCAGCTTTTTTCAAGAGAGGGACAACCATTGCGTGCTTCCAATCCCGTAACACCTGGGATTCACATAATGAGGCGTTTAAAAGTCTCATAAGAACCCGCCGAGGTGCGAGATCAAGTAGTTTGAGAAATTTTACAGGTACAGGATCACGCGGTGAACCCGATCTTATGCTGCTTAAACAAGTGGAGAACGAAATGTCGTCAAACAATTTCCAATGTGTCAGCTTCACCAAAGAAAAGAGCGGTTTAATAACTCCCGTCTGTTCAGAGCACCATCCCTCAGTATTCAAAGGGGGGCTCATGGAATCATATATACGTTCGACCTTCGCTATGAAAATTTTTGCAATAGAGTTGCACTGGGCCTCATCTAAAGCTGGAGGTGTTGGAATAGTATCGGCTCCTGTCAGTTTTTTAACTACAGAAAACAAGGTCCGAGGGCAATTCTGAGCTTGTGTAACAGTGTCCGCAATGTAAGCAGCTCTGGCGGTTTTACATTTTAGATGGTAATCTTTTAAAGCCTCTTTATAAATAGTCTTCTGAGAGACTAAGTAGGAGTGCCTCCATTTCCGTTCTAAAGCCTTGCATTTAGTGCGCAGGTCTTTCAAGTCAGTAGAAAACCAAGGCACCGGAGGGCGATGTGACCTGAAATGTGTGGAGGAGAGCAGAAGAAGAGTAGTAACAGCATTTGTAAGCCAATGGGAGACAGCCGTGTTCCTCTCAGAGACTGAAGCCATACATTCCTCAGGACAGGTATTGGAGAGGTGGTGATTAAACCTATTAATATCGAGTTTCCCCCAGCGATGAATTGGAGCGCCCTTATCAGTTATTCTATTTACCTGGCTATTAGTGTACAATAAAGAGAAATACACAGCAAAGTGGTCTGACCATTCCAGAGGACGAGCACTCTGGGAGCAGTCAAAGGAAACATTGGAAAGAATAGGATCCAATAAGTGCCCCGCAGAGTGGGTGGGGCCAATGTTAAGCAGAGGCAGATTGAAAACCTCCAGGTCAGACAAAAAGCGTTTGCTGTTTGTACATTGAGCATCTTCAAGATGTAAATTGAGGTCACCAAGAATGGTGAAATTAGCTGCCCTAAGAAGTAGGGGAGATACGATGTCCATAAATGAAGATATCCAGGAAGAGGCATTCCCCGGAGGGCGATAGATCAGAAGACCCGATAAAGTAAATTGAGGATTAATCACTAATTTAAAGAAAGCAGTTTCACTTCCAGACATAGGGAGGGCGTCAAGCTTACATGTATATTTAGCCTTAAAAATAATGGCAATCCCTCCTCCCTGTCCGGACTTCCTATCCAATCTTACCATGACATAGTTGTTGGGAACGGCAACAGCGACATCAGGACCTGAACAGTCCTGAAGCCAAGTCTCGGTAAGAAACAATGCATCAGGCTGCTTTTCGACAATAAAGTCGTAGATATGATGCTTATGTTTCGGGAGGGATCGACAATTGATGCTCCAAAACTGGAGAATGGGGCTGCTAGGATGTACATTCCGTCTCCGCCTTCTGCCCCGGGTACGGGGCTGCTGCATTGCTTTGATCAAGGACCCTTTGCCGAGAAAAAACTCGCAGCCAGCACAGATAAACTTAGAGGTCGGGAAACAACAAACGGTGCAGCTTATAAGGCGAGTGGGACAAAGAGATAATAAAACCTCACCAGAATAATTAATTCTACCGCAGGGGCTCGTAGAGGGAGGCATGGTCCCGGGGCCTGGTCAAGCACGGACGGGCACAGACGGGCTTAACTCTGGCGGAAACTCCGGCGGAAGTTTGGCGATCCGCTGCGCGTATCCGCTGCGCGAAGGCAAGGCCCTCTTAAGTAGAGGTCTAGCGTCCTTATGACGCCTAGACCATCAAACACCAGTGGCGCCGTCCGGCGTTCCACCCACCCAAGATGGCCGCCAAAACTCCAAACAGTCAGGACAAGGGCCCGCCAAGTGCGGTGAAATTCCAATTTTAATGTGCAAGTGAGGGGCTATTCTAAAAACAGGGCAAACAACAGAATACAAATTAGATATTAAAACAGGTAGGTTAAAAAACACACGATTAGCGCGAGGAGCGTCGTAAGGATTTCATATTACGCGCTGCCCGCTCACAACCTAGCAGTCGTCAAGAGGCAAGCAATAGAATGGTCATAAGTGGATGAGCGCCTAATTTGTCCCCCTTAAGTAGAGGTCTAGCGTCCTTATGACGTCTAGACCATCAAACACCAGTGGCGCCGTCCGGCGTTCCACCCACCCAAGATGGCCGCCAAAACTCCAAACAGTCAGGACAAGGGCCCGCCAAGTGCGGTGAAATTCCAATTTTAATGTGCAAGTGAGGGGCTATTGTACTCCTTTTTGGTCTAAAACCGTACTGAACGTTTGACAGGACCCCTTTCTCTATGAGCCAATCATTCAGTTTTGTTAAAATAACCCAGCCCAATATTTTCACCGAGGTGTCAATCAGTGATTGATATGAAGTAGGGTAAAAAAAAAATAGAGATAAAATACAAAGATAAAATAAGAATTAAAAAAAAAACGAGCGGGCCGTCATATAGTCCGGATAGAATGATCATATGTTGCTTCAATAGGATTAAATCTAAAGCCCATAGCGCATTACTTTTACGTTATTTCCAGTGGTAAATAAGTTTAGCGCTGGAAAGTTAATTAGGGAAAAAAGATTTTGCTTTGTTTTGTGTCACTTTTGTGACGCAAACACAGCGCAAAATCTTAGTAAATCTCCCCCACAGAGATAGATCCCAATGTACCATTGTTAGCAACCAGCAGAAGCCATTTTATCTCAAGATGCAAACAGGAAATCTTTGTGTCCAAGATACCACTCCCAACTTGCCTTTTGATTAGACCAGTTACAAACCAAAAAAACAGGCTGCAACATCTCAACACATAAAGCCTTACTATGGATTAGTAATAATGTAAGGCAGTATCAGATACCTCAAACTTTTAGAAATGTATTTTAGAAAAAAATCAAATTTGTTAAATTGGGAGGGTGAAAAATTGATTATGGGGGATTTTAATTGCGTCATAGATTATGGTATAGACTCCACTGGAAAATGCCTTAATTCTAGAATGCGTAAGACCCGTGCTGCGATACTCCAAATGGCAAGGCTTCAGTCTGTTAAGGATCCAACAATACCGGGCAATACATTATATTAGGCCCCCCATAAATCTTATTCTAGGATAGATATGGCCTGGGTCTCTGAAGGCTTAATTACAACATCAGAGATGGAAATATGCCCTCGGGTGACTTCAGATCACAACCCCATTATCTTTTCTTTTCGGGTTGAAGTTGAGAAGAGGGAAGCTCGGCCATTCTCCTTTGCTAGGTACCTGTTGACGGACAGCGAATACTTGGTTAATATGGCTCAGCAACTGGAGGATTGTTTAAGAGTAAACACAGGGTCAGCATCCCCATTAATTGTTTGGGATACAATGAAAGCGTATGTCCGTGGTATTACACGAAAATATATCTTTTTGCAGAATAAAAAGCATAAAAATGAAATGGAGACACTGGTGCATACTTTGCGTAACATTGAGAAACAGCATGTGGAGTCAGTAAAGAAAGATTCAATGACTCAAGATACTTTGCTTCTGTCGTTAATAGATGCAATAACCTTAGTGAAAACGTTTTTTAGGGCTCAAATGGCGGCTAGCTACAGTAAACATCGTTTAGAAAAATATTAATATGGGGGGCACATAGGACACGTATTGGCTTATCAGACTGCAGAGGCGAAGGCTAAAACTAGGATAAGTACTATAAAGGGTGCAGATGGGCTTCTGCATACCGAATCTTCAGCCATTCTAGAACAATTCTTGCTGTTCTATCAACAGCTTTATTCTCTTACGTGGGCACCGAACCAAGATGAGATACTATGCTATATTGATAATAGCGGTCTTCCAGTAGCAGATGTTGAGGAAGCTGCCATATTAGATGAGACAGTCTCGATAGAAGAAGTGGCGTTGGCGCTATCAGCATTACCAACCGGGAAGGCAGCTGGAGACGATTCACGGCCGTTAGAATTTTATAAATCTTTTAAAAAGATTCTGCTTCTGCCCCTTACTAGGGTAATACAATATGTGGCCATCAGTGGGGAGGTACCGGAGTCATGGAATACGACACAGATTGTTTTTTTTTTTAAAAAGGCAAACCACCAACAGAATGCGGATCATATCGGCCAATTTCTCTTATTAATACGGACGCCAAGATATTTTCAAAAATCTTGGGGAATCGTCTAGCTCCGCTTATGCCGGGATTAGTTTCCGAAAGACAGCATGGGTTTATTATGGGGAGGGACACTACTGCCCACATCAATATGGCTATTGGAGCATTTGATCTCGCAGACAAAAAAAAATGGACTTCGGAATGATTCTCTTAGACGCTGAAAAGGCTTTTGACCGCGTCAGGTGGGAATTCCTATGGGCCGTATTGGCTAAGATTGGTTTAGAGGCACAGTTTCGGTCCTGGGTACCGGCTCTATATTGTAACCCTCAGGCCAAGTTGTCTTATATGGGGTCTCGATCTATACCATTTCGGATCCTGTGTGGGACTAGGCAGGGATGTCCCCTGTCCCCGTTACTTTTTGCCCTATATACAGAGCCATTTTTACGCACTTTACAATCCTGCACGCATATTAAGCCACTGGAATCTGGGATTTCCAAACTTAAGATCACGGCATATGCTGATGATATCGCGGTCTATGAAATTAATTCAGGCGAGGCCGTGATAAGTATTAAGGAAGAAGCTGAGAAATTTGGTAATGTTTCAGATTATAAATTGAATGCTAACAAGACTCAAGTGCTTACTACGGCCGGGATTCAAAAATCTATCACTGGGGCTTGTACTATTGTGACCTACTTGGGGGTAAAGATAATAGCCAAAGTTAATCAGATCATCGACTTAAATTACGTACCACTTCTAAATACAACTATCAAATTGTTTAAAACTTGGCATAGGCTTCCTCTAGGATTGCTAGGCAGATGCAACTTAATTAAAATGAAAATACTCCCTAAGTTTTTATATTTGTTTCGATCTATTCCTTTAAAAGTTTCTAATATATTTTTTTTAAACTGGAGGGGATTTGTAGCAGCTTTATTTGGGGTTATAAAAAACCTAGGAGAGCAATTGAGCTGCTGAAATCTCCATTTGAACAAGGCGGACTTGGCTTTCCAGATTTCAAAATGTATTTCTGGGCTTCCTTTACGGGTCGCTTCCGTAACCTGCTGGGTCTGGATCAGACAGACTCAGTGTTGGGTTCATTTTAGGAAACCAGAGGGACATGTTTTTATATGGATTAAGGGACCCAAACTATTTCAAGCGAGTGAAGTTCAAGACTGTCAGAGATACTGTATATATTTAGAGAGATAGGTCTGCTAGGTGTAAATTACCAATATTCCATGAAAAATTTCCATTGTGGGGGAATCCTTTGCTCCCTGAGGTGTTTCAGGACCAAGCAGGCAAATCTTGGGCGAAGTATGAAGTCACTTGCTTGGGTGAAATGTACAATGAAAGAGGAATCAAATCATTCGAAAATTTGCGCCTAGCTTATAAACTTCCTGCTCATTTTATCTTTAAATATCTACAGATTAGAGATTATTTGGTTCCTAATTTGGCTGTAACAGAAATAATGCATTCAAGCATTTGGGACTGTTTATATGGAGGGAAAACTAAATCTTTGATAGGGCTAATGTATGAATATTTACATAGTTTTAGATCAGATGGTAGCGAGAAATTAGCAGAGCGCTGGAGCCAAACCCTGGGTATAGCGGTTTCATCTAGAATGATCAAACAAGCTTTAGGTTATGTTAAGGACTCGGTTCACTCTGCTAGTTTGCAACTTCAGCAACTACGCACTACCTGTATGCTGTACTATACCCCGGCTAAAATAGCTAAATGGGCTCAGGGCATTATGACGGAGGATAAGATAAACTGTCCTAAATGTGGATTATATGCTGCTAATCTGGTACATATGTTTATAGCATGCCCAGAATTGAGGGGTTATTGGCAGAAAGTTGAACAGTTACTCCAGTCTAAACTTGGGCTGGACCACTCACTTACTGATCTCGAAATTATGATGGGGTACAAGGAGGATAATTCAGTTGCCGCACGTCTCTTCTCAATCCTGATGGCTTCAGCTAGACTGGCTATTGCCAGGACATGGGTCTCTGCGGCACCGCCCTCGGTCGAGGAATGTTGGGCTATCATTAGAGAAATTTATGGCCTAGAGGCAGCCTTGGCGAAGGCAAAGGGTATTCGGTCCTTAGACAAGTTAGAAGCGCTATGGAGACCTATGGTTTTGGATGGAATAATTTAGTTTTTGTTAGTATTATATGAAATAATTTGGGTTTCCTATGACTTCTCGTCTTCTGTAATTATCGTTTTTATGTTTTTCTTATTATTGTGTTTTTGCCTGATGTATAAATCTTAAACCTCCAGTTTATGTTTGTTGTATAAATGTGTGCCCTTTTTGATGAAAATAAAAATATTTAAAAAAAAATCAAATGGATTGAGTTTTTGAACCAATATTTGACAAACTAACAAAAAAGGTGGTTCAATTGATTAGTTAGTTAGCTTTTCAAAGGTAACCAATAGGCCCATGGTACAGTGAACTGGTATCAAGCTAGCACAATGACATGCAGCTGTCAGGAAAAATGTACATGTAAAATTAACACTTTAAAAATCTCTGTCGCCTGGAGCAGTTTTTTTTTTGTTAAACAAAAATCTTCACTCAGATGGAGTGCAGATAAAATATGTTTTAGGTCTTCAGTGGCACAAAACACAGCATTCTGGAAAATGTATCAGTAAATATCTTATATGAGCTCAAATAAAGGTATACAAATTAGAAAAACATACATATATATGCGGTATATTTAACAACGTCAAGTAAATGAATCAAAGTAGCTATTTTATCATGGCACTCCTTTAAGCAAGCCCCGACTAAAACAAGCAATGGCATAGCCAATAGGTCTCGCTTTTGGGACCTTAAGTATTTAGTTGTGCAGCACAATATCCTTAGTGCAACAACACCAACTGTTGCATGGCTGAACACTTATAAGGTCCCAAAGGCGAGATAGTGCAAAGGCGAGACCTATTGGCTATGCCAATGCAGTCAGTGAGAGAGTCAGTCAGTGAGAGAGTGAGAGTCAGTGAGAGTCAGTCAGTCAGTGAGAGAGTCAGTCAGTGAGAGTGAATGAGAGTGAGAGAGTGAGTCAGTTGGTCAGTGAGTGAAAGTGAGTCAGTAAGATAGTCAGTCAGCGAGAGTGAGTCAGTCAGCGAGAGTGAGTCATTCTAATCCTGTGTGGAATCTTTTTGTGTGTGGCGTATTCACTGCTTTACTGTTTGAAGTGCTGCACAAATACTTTATGAAATGAGAAGAGTGGTACTTGCACGCCTTTGGATTCTGTTTTAAATGTTAACCAAGATCTGCGTGCATAAAGGGTATCGCCCACAGGTCCACGGGCGTGTGAAGACAAATGAAGAAAAAGCGTCTCCCCACCAGGGAGACATCCCCATATTGCACCGCTTAATATGTCCAAATGAATGGATTTATCACGTTAAATAGATTCCAAACCAAAAATCAATCTGGATAATTTCATTAATGAAGGATTAATTTTGTCATCCTCATGGTATTCTTGTTATGCACAAATGCATTAATAAATTCAGTTCCATATGGCAAAACATAATACATGCATCCTGGTATCACAATGTATCAGACCCAAAGTATTTCGGGCAGGATTGGCCCTTCATCAGGGGAACTGTTAATCTCTGTGAAATGAAGCACAAAAGGAAGCTGGGTTACCAACCATGGCAGCACCACATGAAAAAATTAATAGTGATCAATTAACTCAACACACTTTCGATATGGTGGAAACATCCGTACATGTCATGCTGCATTCAAGAAATGTGAAACATGCCAGCAGTTAAACGTAATATATCTCGCTGAACAGCGGTGTTGGAGAAACCTGTGTGGAGTTCAGAAGTGCTCCGTTGTTGCATCCTTTCAGACTAATAAACGAAGAGGAAAAAAATTAAAGCAGTGCTGTTGATCCGTGTTCTAATGCTATAGATCGGCGTCACCATAAGAAGTGCACGAGGTATTGGTATCAGATTAAAAGCGTTAAACCAGAGTGAGGAAATAAGTGCAAGCAGAACCAGACTATTGTGACAGAATGAGAAAAGCTGATTGAAGACGCAGTAAGAAAGTTAGCGAAGTGACGTGCTCAAACCTAAGTGCTCGGAAAGAACGGAAATTAAACTCAGGAAATAAGTGCATGTAGAACTAGACAAGTCTTGTGACAGAATATGAAAGGCTGATTGAAGACTGATTGAAATAATGATAAGAAAGTCAGCGAAGTGACGTGCTCAAAGCTAAGTGCTCGGAAACAACTAAAGTTAGGCTCAAAGCATAGACAGTTACATGCGTGCAACGGACAGTGCATATATGCATGTAGAGTGAATGCGTTTCGGGTACATCCTTATGGGAAACACGGAACTCGGTAATCGGTCCAAGTTAAAAAGTGAGTTTAAGCGGAAACGTAAACCACGTGTAATAGAGCTAAACAGAGGACTCTAAAAGAAATGGAATCAGGCCGTAACAGCGAAAGTGATCACGATCAAGCAGAAGTGATCGCGGGGACGCGCTCTGTGGTGGGGGAGGGGCGGAGCGAGGCGCTTGGGAGAGCAAACGATAGGAAAGGATGCCGCGAGGAATGCATGCAACGGCAAAAGCAGGCATGCGAGTGGTGTGCGATGTGCGCGCACCATGGCGAGAGAGGAAAGCCATATGGCGCCTCTGCTCGTCATTGTGCGCGTAACCACATGCTCTATGCCTGCCAAAAGCGTGTGGCAGCACTTTGAAAACCCACACACTAGATGTCTCGCTGAGCAGCGCATGCGCTGGCTCAGGCGATACCTAAAAAACAATGAATGTTAGGTTTCACAAATCATTATTACAGACCGAGATCTTAGAGCAGCTTCAGTGCCTGTAGTCAAACCCTTCAGGATTTCGCGATTTGCAAAAATATCGCGAAATCAGCAGTTTTGTAAAAATGCCGCGATTTTTATAAAACTGCCTGCGAAATCTTGAAAAATGTCATCAATTTTTTTTCCGGACTATAAATGTTGAAATTATGTTCGAAGAGCAAGGTAATGGTGGCAAATATTCGCCAATACTTAGGAATGCAAAACTATTTTGCAGAGAAGTTAATGCTGAACAGAGCTGTCGACCCCTCACACCTGTCTGCTCTGATTGAACCAAGCCACAGGCTGATTTCAGAGCAGTAGGTTAAGGCATACCAGAGTCCTCCGTCTGGCACCTGGGGCAGGCAAAACACCATGTCAGCCCTGCGCTGGTGCAGGTCTTAATTTGTTACCAGAGTTGTACGGAGAGGGAGCACCGCCATAACATACGGGAAGAGGTGGTTTGTCCATTTGGAAACTATTTTCCTGGTAAAGAAACAAAAAACGCTAAATGGCCAATGCACATTCTTGTCCAATTTATGCATACATAATGTTCAGCATTGAGGAATTGCAGATTGCATTTACAGTCTGAAGGGCACATCTGAAAGGACAGTACAGCTGAAACATATTCCTTCACATGCGAGAGGCGCATCTGTCAAGCTGGTATAGCATGGGTAATAATCTCAACCAGATGCCAGTGCCTCTCTGAAAGGGAAGTATGGCTGAAGCAGTGCTGGAAACGGCAGGCAGAACTTGTAATGGCGTTACGTGTTCAGTCTCGAAGCGGATAGGCCTGAAGAAGGGCCAGTCACAAGCTAGTTACATCTCTCATCGGTGAGTAGCACAGAGGTTGCGGATGTAGGGCTGGGGTACAGTCAGTTGCATACAAACTTCACTTTGTAAATGACAGAGTGCTGCCAGATTTGGTCACATCAGGTGTGTTTGTGAAAGATCAGAAGGGCTGGGGTAGAATCAGGCACCTGCTGTGGGTGCATATGATAATCCAGTAGAACTTGGGAAATGTCTGTACCGTCTCAGGAACACTACTGGTAGGCAGACAGAGCTCCCACAGACTCAGGCACATGTCAGACTTCCCTTGACGAATAGGCATGGCAAGGGCAGAGTGGCGCGCATTCACCTCTGAAGGCCCAGTAGGGCTGTTTAGAAATTACTGGATGTCCTTAAGAACAGGTACTGCCATGGATTAAAAAGCAATGTAAAATTCAATAGGTTTGACTTCTGTATAGGACATGCATGTAGAAGGACACATACATGTTCAGACAGAGTAAGACGTACTGGCATCCATGGTCACACAGAGACCAACACATACAGCACTCACGAATGATGAAAACTCACCAACACTCATTGACAACACTTTGTGTTTGTGGGTACATGTGTTTGTCTAAGTGAAGCTTGCATTGCTGATGTCTGTGTGGTACTAATTCTTGTGTGTGCAGGAAGCGTGCACTTCTGATGTTCATACAGTATCTTTTCTATTTGCGTGGCGAAGGGTGCATACATGGGCACTAGAACATCCCAGGGAGAAATAAAGATCCCCTCCACGAGGTTAGGACTGGAGCTGTGCTTCTGTAGAGCTGCAGACACTTTAAACATGCATATTTCAAAGTGGAATACTCTGATAAAACAGTTTCCATTGATTTTAGGCTGAAAATGAATGATTATGAGTAAAATAAAGTACCGCAAAAATGCCGCTAAGTTTACATACTTGTGCCACTAAATGTCCATATTTGTGCCGCTAAATTAGCTAATCCATGCCGCAATATCCTGGGGTGTCTGTGTAGTGTCCTGTAGAGCAAGTCAGGTGACTCTGCCAATAAAGGGGATTGAGCGCACGCGTCTTGGGCCGGTATCCTACCTCTAATAGTAGTGTCCCTGTCGCCCACAAATGCGCCATGCGGGCCTCGGGACCGTAACAATCCAGTGCCAAGTTACCCTGAGGCACTGTTATAAGAAACCAAATAAGTAACTTTGGGAACAGTCACAACGGCTAATCCAGGAACCAAACTCTAATATTCCGCAAATAGCAGCTGATAATTTCCATCAAAAACAGCTTAAAATGATCATGAATTTCTTGCATGACAAAAAAAATCTTTGTTTACTTATGTATGAAATGCGTGCCTAATTCACTTCTTGGGCAGTACAAAAAAACAGCAAAAACTATGTCACCTCGATATTTTTGTTCGCGTGTGTTACTGTTCATAAGAACGGTCATCGATAACCAAAACCTGGAGACATGTTGCATTTATAATTCAGAAATTGTGGCTAAAATACGGACGTGCGGGTACTATACACACAGCCTTAATTATAATGCAAGTTAAAATTTTAAGTACGTGCAAAGTGGAGGCTTGGAGCAAAAGCTTAAAACAAAATAAGGCCGCGGGTATATTTTTCGAAAACGCCCCGCCGGGAGAAAAAAAATATCTATTTTTGCAACGGCAACAGATGATCCACTAGATGGCAGTAGGCCCCCGTCCCGCACTCAACCGCCTGCCCCAGTCAATCTAGAAAGGACAGCGCTGCACTTCATCAATAATTTAGACAACGGTTTCAGTAATAGGCGTCCGTGACTGAACGGCATTTAAAATTCAAATCTGTCATTTGATGAAGCGAATTTCAACCTAGTACGTCCGAACACGACAGTCAATGTGTGTGTGTTTTTTATTTTTACTGGGAACCTACGAAGTAAGAAAACTATGTCAGAGCCACGGACTTGGGCACATGAACCAAACTCGATTTCTCTTGGGCTCTCTACTTTTGAAACCCCCACCTCACACTTCACTAGGGGGTGGGTGGGGTAGTGGGGTGTTTTAGTCTCGTTTTTAGTGTTTCCTTCTCTTCATGTCAACTTCGCACCCCACATGGCGTGCAAATATTTGGATAATATGGTAAACATGAGCCACGCTGTCTAGCATTACATTTGATTTGAAAGCACAAAAGAAATTAAGATTATGACGCTGGTAAATATAAAGCACTTTACCCCACAGGAAAGATTGCAAAACATACAGCGTCCATTTCAGTGCCCTCCATTCTGCAGAGGGTAGCCACTCCCAATGTACGAAAAAAATGTAAAGGGGGTAAGATGCATTGGACAATGTTTTAAACAGGGCAGAAAATCACGCACGTTTAAACATCAACACAGTTTAGTGATTTTTCTACCCTAGAAGATGTCATCCAAACGTAGGCTTAGTGTGAATAGTTTTCGGTTGTGTGGGGCTAGTTAGGGATGAAAAGTGTGGGGGGGGGGCATAAAAGAGTGACAGAGGAGACTCGATAACACCAGGTACATGCTGAACCGTGTCAATGTGACAGGTCGAATAATAACATCCTTTGCATGTTTCTTCACTCCCGAGCGTGTGTTTTGCAATCAAGACATACAAGTGTCTGGCAGCTTCTGAAGGATATGATCCTTAAGTGAAATTACAGAGCAAATAAAAGCTTTTTGCTCCTATTAGCATTCGTCTGAGTCATAAGTGGCAAAGAAAAGAGCCGTCAGAGAGCATTCGGCTGTCAATCTCACACATTCTACGCAGAGGGACTATTTATCAAAGGGAGATTGTATGTAGAAGTCTTTCATTAAATCTATGGGGGGCTGGAGGGAATATAATTACATCAAATTGCACACGTTGAGTGTTCATATTTAGTGTCTGCATTGTAGCCACTGTAAATATATAAAAAAAAAAAACTTAAAAAAAAAAAAAAATCCGCCGTCAGAGCTTAATGGATCAATACCCTTGTGTGCGAGGAAACACACATCTACATAAACGTACACGCTTGTGTATGCACACGTATGTTTTGATACCCTCCCTGCAGAACAAACAGCCGATTCAAAACTAACATGGAACGACGATGACGTCACATCTATGATTTTAGTCATACTTTAGAGACATTTTTTAATTCTTGTGACGTACAGTCGCACTTCAATATGTTTCTCCCCAACTTCGCTCGGATCGACAATTTATGTAGATAATAAACACACCAAAACTCCCTGCCCTTGCATAATCCGTTTCTATCCATGAACAAGAAACAAAATCGGGCCATTCGAATTCTTGTCGGTGTCACTTGCCAGCTGACCCTTTGCAAGACTCGTACGTCACAGACAAATGCCACTTAATGAGTCACTTAACTGACCACTTTAGATTCTGTTTGCTACCGAAAACCAAAAAATACAATCAAGGATTTGAATGCAGGTTTTCACAACACATATTTTCCTATTTGGAAAAAAGGTCGTTTTCATGCAAAATGCCTAAAAATAAACATACAATACAAACGTTACAGAATGTGTACGGTTTATTTAAAATGGTCCAACAAAGTCATCTTCAGGATTTCTGTAAGCTTTGCACACCACGCGGTGTTCAGTCTAGTAGTGTATCATGTCACCAGAAACCCTCAATGAATATACACACACATATATAGCCTTATTTACCGATGCACAGTGTAATATGCTATTTATTACCATTGTTGAACAGTTTCTCTCGTGAGTCATGACCTCTACCCTCCCTCAACAATGGTAATAAATTCCATATTATTCTCTGCACATCAGACTATATGTTTTATGCCTTGGAATGTTTTTTGTGTACTTGTTTCAACAAGTGTAGTTAACCAAAAACCAAGATGCAAAGCGTTACATTGGTCAAGTAGGGAAAAAATCACATTGAAGAGGCTGGTGGCTGGTGGGGTGTTGTTTTCATGAGTAAAGTAATTGTAACGTGCAATCTGCGAGGCAGGAAACGGTCTCGTCAATTGTGCTTTACTATGTGTCTATATATATACTTATTTATAAGTTTTATATGGCACTAGCTAGACCCGAGGGTATCAGAGCACTTTACATAAAGAACAAGTTACTTACCTTCGGTAACGATATATCTGTAAGAAACATTAGTTAGTTAGATTCTTCACCTTAGAATATCCCCAGGCGTCAGACTGGATCCGGGAAGATTTTTCGTCAGCAATACCCTATGCGCGTCGCTAGGCGTCGTTGCGGCTCTGCGTCCGTCGTCGACGTCGTGCGCCTGAATGACGCAGCCGGAGTACTTAGACGCCGCCCTCGCGCGCTGACATCAGTTCTTGTACATAGCTTTCCACGCCAGGAACGCAGAGCCATGCAAGAGACCGACACTGGTGCCAAAAAAGTCTAGGGCCCTGAAAAGGATAACCTTAACCCTAGATGTAGGTTCGCAGAACGGGGAGGATGGGTGAGTCGGAGAGGAATCTAACCAACTAATGTTTCTTACAGATATATTGTTACCGAAGGTAAGTAACGTGTTCATCTGAAAGAAACACGTTAGTTAGATTCCTCACCTTAGAATAGATACCCCAGCAATACCAACCCCGGTGGTGGGCCTGCGAACCAAGATCACACCAGAAAGTCCTGGAGAACAGAACGGCCAGAGAAGCCGTCTCTCCGGACTTGGCTGTCCAGGCAATAATGCTTGGCAAACGTGTGCAGCGAGGTCCACGTTGCTGCCTGACAGATGACCTGCAAGGGGACTCCCCGACCCAGGGCAGTTGTCGCCGCCGTGGCCCGCGTGAAATGGGCCCTCAGCCCTACAGGAGGTTCCTTTTTAGCCAAGGAATACCAAGTTTTGATACACAATACGACCCACCGAGAGATGGTTCGCTTGTGTACCGCCCTCCCCTTCTTGGCGCCCACGTAGCCCACAAAGAGCTGGTCATCCACCCGGAACTGCTTGGTGCGGTCCAAATAAAAGGACAGCGCCCGTTTTGGGTCAAGACGGTGGAGCCTCTCTTCCTCTTTCGAAGGATACGGTTGCGGGAAGAAGGTGGGCAACGTGACAGACTTCCGGATGTGGAAGGCAGTCACCACCTTAGGAAGAGAGGAAGGATGAGTCCGGAGAACAACTTTGTCCGGATGGACAGAAAGGAAAGGAGGCTTAGAAGAGAGAGCCTGGAGCTCACCAACCCTTCTAGCAGAGGTGATGGCAACCAGGAAAGCAGTCTTAAGAGTCAGAAGACGAAGGGGACAATTATGAAGTGGCTCAAAGGGAGCGCACATCAGATATGTCAATACCAGGTTCAAATCCCACTGAGGCATTACGAAAGGGACAGGAGGAAACATGTGAGTAATGCCCTTGAAGAAGCGAGAAACAACAGGAGAATTGAAAAGAGAAGGATGGTCAGGAAGCCGTAAGAAAGCAGAGATAGCTGAAAGATAACCTTTAAGAGTGCCCAGAGCAGAGCCCTGCTGGGCCATGGAAAGAAGAAAGAGGAGAACCTCAGAAAGAGGGGCGGAAAGGGGATCCACAGCATTTGCTGTGCACCATGCCACAAATTTGTTCCACCTGCAGGCGTATTCCGATTTTGTGGAGGGACGCCTGGCTGCCAGAATCACATCGCAGACTTCAGGAGGCAAGTCAAATGGCATCAACTGTCGCCGCTCAATCTCCACGCATGGAGGTGGAGACTGGAAATGTTTGGGTGGAGGACCGTCCCCTGCTGCTGCGACAGAAGGTCCTCCCGAAGAGGCAGTCGTATCGGGGGATCGATCGACAGACTGAGTAGCTCGGGATACCAGTACCTTCGTGCCCAATCCGGAGCCACCAAGATGACTTGGGCCCGGTCGCGCCTGATCTTCTTCAGCCCTCTGGGCAGAAGTGGTATAGGCGGAAAGGCATACAACAGACCGCAACTCTACTCGCAACGAAAGGCGTCTCCGAGCGAGTGCCGCCTTGGAAACTCCAACGCGCAGAACTGCTGACATTGCGCGTTCTCTTCGGTGGCGAATAGATCTAACCAAGGCTCTCACCACTGCCGAAAGAGGCCTTGCGCCACGTCCGAGTTTAGACGCCATTTGTGATCCATCATGCACCGGTGGCTGAGTTCGTCGGCTCTGGCGTTCAGAGAGCCCGCCAGATGTTGAACCACCAGGGTGATGCCCTGATGTTCCAGCCATGTCCAGAGGCGCAGAGCCTCCTGACAAAGGGTCCACGACCCCACCCCGCCCTGTTTGTTTCAATACCACATGGCGGTGGTGTTGTCCGTAAACATCTGCACTACACTTCCCCGGACAACGGGAAGGAATGCCTTCAGTGCGAGTCGGATCGCTCTCAGCTCCAAAAGGTTGATATGGAGCCAAGACTCCGCCGGAGACCAGAGTCCTCTGATCTCCGCCTCCCCCATGTGGCCCCCCCATCCCAGGAGGCACGCATCCGTCACTACTACGTGCTCCGATTGGGGTAGGGAGAGGGATCTGCCACTGACCCAATCGCGGTCCGTGAGCCACCACTGCAACTGTCTTGCAGTGCGCTCCAAGATCAAGACATGGTCGGACAGGTTGCCCCCAATGATGGGCCCACTGAAACTGCAGGTCCCACTGCAGAGCCCGCATTCGCCACCTGGCGTGATGCACTAACAGGATGCAGGAGGCCATCAGACCCAGAAGCCGCAGCACCAACCTGACCGAAACCCGGGATAGAGGCCGAAACATGGGAAGCAGAGCCTGAATATCCCGGACCCGCTGTTCCGGAGGATAAGCCCGGAACTGCGCAGAGTCCAGAACCGCCCGATAAAGAGGAGCGTTTGGGAGGGACTCAGATGCGACTTCGGCACATTGATGGAGAATCCCAGCAAATGCAGGAGGTCGGCCGTAGTCTGGAGGTGGGAGACGACTGCCTGGGGCGAGCCCGCCTTCAACAACAAGTCGTCGAGATAGGGGAAGACTGGAACCCCTGATCTGCGCAGATGAGCTGCGACCACCGCCATCACTTTCGTGAACACCCGAGGGGCACTGGTGAGGCCGAAGGGGAGCATGGTAAACTGAAAATGCTCCTGACCCACCGTGAACCGCAGGTAACGCCGGTGGGCCGGCAGGACGGAGATGTGGAAATAAGCATCCTGCAAGTCCAACGCTACCACCCAGTCTCTAGGGTCTAGGGCAGCCAGAACCTGAGCAAAAGTGAGCATCTTGAACCTCTCCTTCCGGAGGAAGGCGTTGACGCTCCTGAGGTCCAAGATAGGGCGTAGGCCCCCTTTTCCCTTCTTGGGAACCAGAAAGTAGTGGGAATAACAACCACGGCCTACTTCTGGACCCGGAACGTGCTCGACGGCCACTTTGGCCAAGAGGGCCGCAACTTCCTCCTGTAGAAGATTCAAGTGATCCCCCGACATGCGGTGGTACTGCGGTGGCATGGCTGGAGGGGTCGTCTCGAAGGGGAGGGAGTAGCCCCTTCGGACGATTTGCAGCACCCACCTGTCCGAAGTGATGGAACGCCAGTGGAGCAGGTGATGGCGAACTCTGCCTCCCACTGGCGTGGAATGGGCCTGAAAGCACGGACTAGGAGGGCTTTGAGGCGGATGCTGCTGGGGTGGATGTGGATGGACCGGCACGTTGTCCCCCTGTACCGCCTTGGCGGAATCCACGTCCGCGTGGAGGTTGGTTCTGCAGCCTGTGGCTAGGCGGACGTTTGCGGGCACGGGCCGAGAAACCCAAGGACTTGGCCGTAGCCCTGGAGTCCTTAAAGCGCTCCAGCGCACTGACCGCTTTGTCACCAAAGAGGCGACTGCCATCAAAGGGCATGTCCATGAGGGTGCTCTGGACATCCCCGGAAAAAGTCGTGGACCGCAGCCAGGCGTGACGACGAAGCGCCACTGTGGACGACATTGCCCTGCCTAGCGAGTCCGTCGTGTCTAAACCACATTGGATGGCATACCGCGCTGCGTCCCGCCCCTCGGCAAGAGCCTGGGCGAGCCGTGTCCGGGCCTCCTCCGGACACAGGGGCAGCACTTCCTCCACCGTATCCCACAGAGAGTGGGAGTAACAGTCCAAGAGACAAGGGGTGTTAATAGACTGCAGCCCTAAACTAAGGGAGGAGAACAGCTTTTTACCAAACTGCTCCAGTCTCTTGGATTCCCGATCCGGGGGAGCGGACGGGAAGGAGGTCTGGGAAGTAGAGGCCTGGATAACCAGGCTCCCAGGCGTGGGGTGTTGGGACAGGAAACTGGGGTCGCCCGGTGCAGGGCGGTGGCGCCGGGCCACGTTCCGGTCCACAGGAGGTACTGTGGAGGGCTTGGACCAGGTGCCCTTCAGAACGTCCATCAGTGCTTCGCTAAATGGCAGCAGAGGTTCCGAGGAGCTTGCTGACGGTTGGAGCACTTCAGTGAGGAGGTTTGTCCTCACGGCCACAGTAGGTAGCTCCAGCCCCAGGGCTTCGGCCGCCTTACGCAACGCCACAGAAAAGGTAGCACCTTCCTCCAAAGCCACGGTCGGAGGAGAGATGAAGCCAATGTCAGGGGAGGTGTCAAGGCCACTGGCATCCCCCAGCTTATCTGCCCAGTCCTGTGATAACTGACCCTGGCGGGCCAGAGGGTCATCAGATCCCTCCCAGTCGCCACCGTCATCCGATTCCTGGTAAACAGATGGAATGATCGGAGCCGGGCGGAAGATGAAATGGTCACCCATCGGCGTCGGATGCGGCGTCGGATACAGCGCCGGATAGCGCCGCACCGGCGTCGGGCCCGGACCGGGACTGAACTGGGGAACGGCGTCGTCCGGAGACAGCGCCGGGGGTGGCACTGGTGTCGGCGCCGGCGAGGAGGGGTCGTGAGGTCGACCGGCACCGACTGAGATCCAGGCCTGGATCCCGCAGGGACCTGCGGCGTCGGGACCGGAGTCGACGACGGCGCCGGGGCCGGAGCCGCCGGCTCGCTAGGCCTCGCAGTCGAACCCGCGGGGCCCGAAGGCGCGCCGGCAGACGTCGACGGCAGAGCCAGGCCCCTCATGGCCAAGAGGAAGGCACTGATCTCCGCCGGAGTCGCGTCAGTCCCAGGGACCGGCGGGTATGGGGACGGACCCGGCTCCTGCGGCTCCGACGGAGCCGCGGGGGTGGTACCACCCGGACCCTCGACCGAGTCGCGCAACCGGGGAGGGGAGTCCGAAGAGCGATGTCGTCTCTTGGACTTCTTACTATGCTTCGACTTACCCGAAGACTTGGAACCCGACGAGCGGTGATGATGGCTGCGGCTCCGCGACCGGTCCCTCGACCTCCTCCTCGACCGGACCGTGAACGGCGCGGAGCCGAGTGCCGGAGCTCGAGAAGCTTGCGGGACCGCTCCCGCCTAGCCTTCGAGGTCAAGGCCCGGCAGTCAAGGCATCGTGGTCGGCCCCAAGGCAGTAAAGGCACCGGCGGTGGTGGTCCGTTACCGACATCAGTCGGTGACAGGAGTCACAGGCTTTGAAACCAGGCATCCTACCGGCACCAGATCGAGTCGACGAGATTAGACAAAAGAGTCCAAAAAGTTTAGTCAAAAAGTGACTAAAAGGGTAAGCTCTTCCCGGATCGGCGCTGTCTGGCGCGGAAAAAAGAAGAACTGACGTCAGCGCGCGAGGGCGGCGTCTAAGTACTCCGGCGGCGTCATTCCGGCGCACGACGCCGACGACGGACGCTGAGCCGCAGACGACGCCTAGCGACGCGCAAAGGGTATTGCTGACGAAAAATCTTTCCGGATCCAGCCTGACGCCTGGGGATATTCTAAGGTGAGGAATCTAACTAACGTGTTTCTTTCAGATAGAAAGAGCATAATGTAGCATAACATAGGATGCGTAAAATAACAAGCATAACTTTTAAGGCAGCATAATTTAAAGAGGTGAATGACGTTAGATAGTTGAAACGCTCAAATAACCAACTATCACTGACGGTAGAGCCAGGAGGAGAGAGAGCCACTGAAGCCTAGTTCAGTAGGCCTGAGCAGTAAAGTATTTGTTGAGGAGGAGGAGTTTCAGGTCCCTTTTAAAGCAAAAGAAGGGGGGGTTGCATCAGAGGTTTCTAAGGAGTGAGTTCCAAATCCTGGGTACATTTCCAGAAAAAGTGAGAGTCTGGGTGGTTTTCCTTTTCAGTTTCGGAGGCATGATATATATATATATTTATATTCAAGTGTACACCAATAAACTCACATCCCTACATTTGTTACTACAGTGCAAATGTCATATTTCCATGTTATGACCATAGTACAGCTTAATTGATGAAAAAAACATGGTTTACTGTGTCACAGATTGCAATTTACAATGACTTTTCACAGGGAAAAAAAATTTCGGCTAAGATTAACAAGGAGAGTAAATGTGATTCCATGTTAATGTGTGGTTTGAACCTTTCTCTCGTACCCTAGTCCACGTAAGCATCTTTTAATAACTACTATGAATACATCTAAAATAAATGTCCTACACTCGACAAATCAGCATGGTATAAACCATGGATGCGGATGCGCCGGGAATATTATGCTGCTCATTACTATCGTTAAGGCCGGGGAGGAGCATCTAGATGTTCTCGAGTGTTCGCCTCTGGCGAGTCATGGTCCCATAAAATCTATACGAACACAATTTCTTTTGCACCGATTGTCCTCTCCTCTAGCTGACATATTTCAAACCTTTTGATATATATGACGCCCAACAGAAGGCCACACCAAATACATCTCTTATCCTCAGTGTTCCCAAAGCTCACATTTTTAAAAAACAATTTCAGTCATTTCCCTTTCTCTGTACTTCAATTCAGGAAGCAGTGCGGTTTACACTTTGAAACTAGACCCTTCCCACCCCCTCCACCTCCCTGTGCACATTGTTGATATGTTCCTGTCTGTCAGATCCCTTCCCCTGGCTTCTTCTCGCTGCAGGACTCCTGCTTGGCTTGGAACAAGATGTAAAAGAATCTGAAAATGAAAACCTTTCAAATGCTGGCCTTTGTCCCTAGTGAGGAGGTGTCCTTTTACCTCTGGAACTGCTTGAAAGTTCCCCCATCTGCTCAGGGGCTAATGAAGTCAGGCTTATCAGAAGCCAGCTCTAAGTTAGCTTGGTGCCACAGGGCTCACATATATCCAGTCAGATATGAAACGATAAGGCTTGTCACTTTGGTGCCTTCTGCATACAAAGGTAGCTTCCTGCTGAGGCACTACCACCAAATACAACACTGAGCAATCGTTGTCTAAAAGCCTGTGCTGCGCTACAAGGTACTTTGTGGCCCATCTGTTCAATAATCCCCCCGCCCATTCCCCACAAAAGCATAAAAGTTCATTGCCGATGTCGTGTTTCACCTGTTCAAAAGAACAGCTAGCACCCCATTTTCCACACCCGTTTGCGTCCCAGATTTAACAAAACTCATCAATGTGCCGGTCTCTGAAGCTACTGAACAATTCTCAAAATTAGGTGTTTATGTTCTGTTTAAAAGGGAGAAACTATGTTCAACTATTTTAAATTCTTCAAATGGAAAAATAATGCAGGACTACAGGATGTCAAAGGAGAAACATTTTATATAAGTGGGTGTAAAAGCTAGAATAACAAGCATTTGCAATGCACTAGGTCTCGCATTTGCCAGAGTTTAAGCTATTCGGATTGTAAGTGACAATACCTTTTATTTATCTGTTTTGATAATTAACACATAAATAAAAGGCATTGTCATTTACAATGCCAATAGCGCAAACTCTTGTAAATGCGAGTCCTATTTAACTTGAAAGATGCGGCCGCCATTGTCCAGGGCTGCTTGGACAATGAAAGTGCGCATGGGGCACTGAATGTAGCAGGAAAGCTTATTGTGCCTGCAGTAGGAGAAACTCATTAAAGAAAGTACTGTACCGTTTAATAGAAGTAAAAGGGCCAGTCCTCATGGGAGGTTACAAATGAAGACAAGGAGGTACTAGGGAGGGACTAACTAACAAGTTATTTACCTTCGGTAACGATATATCTGGAAGAAACATTAGTTAGTTAGATTCCTCACCTTAGAATATCCCCAGGCGTCAGGCTGGATCTGGAAAGATTATTCGTCAGCAATACCCTTGCGCGTCGCTAGGCGTCGTCTGCGGCTCCGCGTCTGTCGTCGGCGTCGTGATCGCCGGAATGACGTCGGAGTACTTAGACGCCGCCCTCGCGCGCTGACGTCAGTTCTTGTACATAGCTTTCTGCGCCAGGAACGCAGAGCCATGCAAGAGACAGACACTGGTGCCAAGAATCTAGGGCCCTGAAAGGGATGACCTCAACCCTAGATATCGGTTCGCAGAACAGGGAGGATGGGTGGGGCGGTGAAGAATCTAACTAACTAATGTTTCTTACAGATATATCGTTACCAAAGGTAAGTAACTTGTTCATCTGAAAGAAACACGTTAGTTAGATTCCTCACCTTAGAATAGATATCCCAGCAATACCAACCCCGGTGGTGGGTCTGCGAACCAAGATCACACCAGAAAGTCCTGGAGAACAGAACGGCCAAAGGAGCCGTCTCTCCAGACTTGGCTGTCCAGGCAAGGGGACTCCCCGGCCCAGGGCAGTGGTCGCCGCTGTGGCCCGCGTGGAATGGGCCCTCAGCCCACACCAGGTTCCTTTTTACCTAAAGAATAACAGGCCTATATACACAAAATGACCCACCGGTTCGCTTGTGCACCGCCCGCCCCTTCTTAGCGCCCACGTAGCCAACAAAGATTTGGTCGTCCACCCGGAACTGTTTGGTGCGGTCCAGATAGAAGGACAGCGCCCGTTTTGGGTCCAGACGGTGGTGCCTCTCTTCCTCTTTCGAGGGATGCGGAGGCGTAAAGAAGGTGGGCAGAGTAACAGACTGGCCGATGTGGAAGGCAGTTACCACCTTAGGGAGAAAGGAAGGACGAGTCCTAAGAATAACTTTGTCCGGATGGACAGAAAGGAAAGGAGGCTTAGAAGAGAGAGCCTGGAGCTCACTAACCCTTCTAGCAGAGGTGATGGCAACCAGGAAAGCAGTCTTAAGAGTCAGAAGACGAAGGGGACAATTATGAAGTGGCTCAAAGGGAGCGCACATCAGATAGGTCAAGACTAGATTCAAATCCCACTGAGGCATTGTGAGAAGTTGGCCTGATATATGATGTCACTAATTCTAGTGTACACCTTGTATCAGTCCAAACAACCCTTATGGTGATTGGTAGTAAAGTCAACCTTATAGACCAGCTATCCTAGTGGTAGCATGGACAAGAGCAGTCTTAGGCTAAACTCTGAATGGCATGTGAAGCCAGCTGTTATACCATATATAATCCCTTGAATACCAAATGAAAGGACACCACAACAGATATATATATAAAATAAAGTGTATTTATTCTAGTCAAACCCTCAGCACTCTTTATGAGGTTCGAGGTACGTACAACACAGTCTTATTCAAGTATACATTAAGTCACACAGGTAAGTAATACAGTTAGGCCGTAGGGGCCACGCAAACCATATACTAAGTAAGTGGTATAAGGACCACTGTCACGGAAATAGGATAGGCCTAGGCCTAGGGAATCGCTGGGGCTACACTATACTACCAAAGGTTAGCAAGTGGGAGGCCCACGGGATTCAGGTGCAGAGTGGAAACACTCACGCGTAATGCGTATAATCGATAGAAATAGTTCAGTTCAGAAATAAGCAGTTTTAGGACACTTCTGGTATAGCTAGAAAGTCGAGACTCGGAAACTAGACCCTAGGATAGTCAATACCCTTGGGAGCACCGAAGTACCCAAGTTACCTAGCTCACGGACTGCGGGTGCATAGGTGTGAACTTGCGTCGGGTTTCGTCGTGGACTTCTATGGATACCTGAAGGAAAGTTGCTGACAGGCAGTCAGTGAAGAGTGTCCGGTGGATCCCAAGGCCGGGATCAAGAAGGAAGGATACCTGCAAGCAGAGGGGACAGAGTCTGGGTCACTAGCCAGTGACCACGTGGAACCAGGAAGGAACCAGGCGATGTCGTGAAGATTGCAGGTGAAGAGGTGAAGCTTGTTGCAGCAGCCACGGGTACCAGGAGACGTCGAGGACAACCAGGACCAGGAGGCGAGCTGTCCCACGAAGGCTCTTGCTGTCGGCGGCGTCGTAGTCGAACTAGGACTCACCAAGCCTTGGCAAGCGGAACCCACAAAGAATGGAGGACTTGCTTCCCAGGAAGGTCTGGGGTGCTTCTCTTTTGCAGAGGAGCAGGAGCCAGTCTGGAGGAGCCAAACCAGCAGTGGAAAATCGTAGGTGTGTCGTCGCAAAGGTTGCTAGCCAGCGGGCAAGCAACCGGACAGACGCGGCAAGCAGGAAAATGCAGAAGGGCCCCACGCAGGACTCGTGGAGTGTGGGGGGCTGATCTTCGGTGCAGATGGTGCTTGGGGTTGGGGCTTCTCAATCCCCGGTGCACAACTTCGAGGGTGCCTCAGAAGCTGCGCTGGAAGGTACTCGCCACTTTTCCCAGGTAGCCGGTCCCACGTCTCTCGTCGCTTCCACGGATCTCAGCTCGGCTGTGGATGTGGATCAGGGTCGGAGAAGTCTGGAAGTCAAGGCTCTGGTCGGGCTCTGCAGTCGGTCCCTCGTAGAACTTCAGCAAAGCAAAGGGTAAGTCTCTTGATGGTGCCTGTTCGCACAGGGTAGCCACTCCTTGGCCACAAGGGAGATTCTTCAGTCTTCTTCTTTCGTCGAATGTCCAGAGTTTCTGTTCAAGTTGCAGGTTCAGGATAACCTAATCTCCTGGGGTCCAGCTACCACACTTATTCTAATCTGGGGGGCTGGGTTGCCTGCTAGGTCACGCCTTATGGGTGGGACCTGGGAGGGGGGTGGTTACACCCCCTTCCCTTTGTCCACTTCCGCGCCAGGACTGGGGCTGGAGTGCCCCAGCACCGGTTTTAACTGGACTATGCATGGGACACCTTGTGTGCCCCAGGCAGTGTCTAGTTTCTTTCATCCCTCCCTGCCCCAATACACTAAGGCCTGTCTGGGGTGGTGCTCGCACCTCCCAAGGCAGGAAACCTATTGTCCAAGCCTCCCGTGCCGGGATCACTCCCAGCAGCAGGAGGTCAGACTTGTGTCGTGGCAGCAGCATCCATTTTGTGATGCTGGGGCTCTGGTTAACTTTAACCGGGTAAGTAGGTTTCAACATGTCTTCTCCCTCTAGAAGGGAGGGATAATATCCTCATCCCCAGAAATGGGATGGGGTATTATTCCAAAGTGTTAGACACCTTACACGACATGTTTTGATACAGCCAAACCATAGTTACCATAACCGTTTAAGATTATAAGGCACTTTAAGAGTATATGGTAGGCTATATCATAGAACAGCTATAAGGACATGGTTCCGAAACTGCAGACAGGCTCAGCTCATGCTAGAGCACTATCTCACATGTTACCAAGCACTCTGCCTCCAGGATTGTTAAGGCCTGCCATAGGAGTGGCTGATAGGTACACATGTGTCTATATATAAGGTAGGTATAGGAATACTACACCTAAGCAAGGGGCGATTACACGACCTTGCCCCAGCTGAGTGATCAGCCAGTTGTGTCATAATGGAAGGCCAGGCCAGGGGTGGTATAATACATGCTGCAGCCCCTGGTAGGCCTAGGGTACACCTATGCCCTGGGTACCTAAGGTACACTGTACAGGGGCCAATAAGGTGATCCTATCCAATTAGGTTATGCACCTAAAGTACATAGTATTAATTTAGAGAGAGAACAGTAGGGCTGTGGGTCTGATTAGCAGGCCCACAGCCACATCTAAGTTGAAAACCAGTAAAGCAAAAGCAAAAAGTGGGGGTGAACATAGAAAGCAGACCCTACTCTCCTACAGGCATTACGAAGGGGACAGGAGGAAACATGTGAAAAATGCCCTTAAAGAATCGAGAAACAGCAGGGAATTTAAAAAGAGAAGGCTGATCAGGAAGCTGTAAGAAGGCAGAAATAGCTGAAAGATATCCTTTGAGGGTGCCCAGAGCAGAGCCCTGCTGGGCCAGGGAAAGAAGGAAGAGGAGAACCTCAGAAAGAGGGGCGGAAAGGGAATCCACAGCCTTTGCTGTGCACCATGCCACAAATTTGTTCCACCTGCAGGCGTATACCGATTTTGTGGAGGGACGCCTGGCTGCCAGAATAACATTCAGACTTCAGGAGGCAAGTCAAATGGCATCAACTGCCGCCGCTCAATCTCCACGCATGTAGGTGGGGGCTGGACAGGTTCGGGTGGAGGACCGTCCCCTGCTGCTGCGACAGAAGGTCCTCCTGAAGAGGCAGTCGAATCGGGGGATCGATCGATAGACTGAGTAGCTCAGGATACCAGTATCTTCGTGCCCAATCCGGAGCCACAAGGATGACTTGGGCCCCATCGCACCTGACCTTCTTCAGCACTCTGGGCAGAAGTGGTATAGGCGGGAAGGCGTACAACAGACCGCAGCGCCACTCGCGACGAAAAGTGTCTCCGAGCGAGTGCCGCCTTGGAAATTCCAACGCGCAGAACTGCTGACCTTGCGCGTTCTCTTCGGTGGTGAATAGATCTAACCAAGGCTCTCCCCACTGCCGAAAGAGGCCTTGCGCCACGTCCGAGTTCAGACGCCATTCGTGATACATCATGCACCGGCGGCTGAGTTCGTCCGCCCTGGCGTTCAGAGAGCCCGCCAGGTGTGAACCACCAGGGTGATGCCCTGATGTTCCAGCCATGTCCATAGGCAACTGCCGGGTCCACGACCCCACCCCGCCCTGTTTGTTGCAATACCACATGGCGGTTGTGTTGTCCGTGAACACCTGCACTACACTCCCCCGAACAGAGGGGAGGAATGCCTTCAGTGCAAGTCGGATCGCCCGCAGCACCAATAGGTTGACATGGAGCCGGTACTCCGCCGGAGACCAGAGGCCTCTGATCTCCGCCTCTCCCAAGTGGCCCCCCCATCCCAGGAGGGACGCATCCGTCACCACTACGTGCTCCGGTTGGGAGAGGGATCTGCCACTGACCCAATCGCGGTTCATGAGCCACCACTGCAACTGTCTGGCAGTGCCCTCCGAGATCAAGACATGGTGCGACAGGTTGCCCCGATGCTGGGCCAACTGAAACTTCAGGTCCCACTGCAGAGCCCGCATCCGCCACCGAGCGTGATGTACCAGCAGGATGCAGGAGGCCATCAGACCCAGAAGCCGCAGCACCAACTTGACCGAAACCCGGGATAGAGGCTGAAAGATCAGAATCAGAGCCTGAATATCCCGAACCCGCTGTTTCGGAGGATAGACCCAGAACTGGGCCGAGTCCAGAACCGCTCCGATGAAGAGGAGCTTCTGGGAGGGACTCAGATGCGACTTCGGCACATTGATGGAAAACCCAAGCAAATGCAGGAGGTCGGCCGTAGTCTGGAGGTGGGAGACGACTGCCTGGGGCGAGCCCGCTTTCAACAACCAGTCGTCGAGATAGGAGAAGACTGGAACCCCTAATCTGCGCAGATGAGCTGTGACCACCGCCATCACTTTCGTGAACACCCGAGGGGCACTGGTGAGGCCGAAGGGGAGCACGGTAAACTGAAAGTGTTCGTGGCCTACCGTGAACCGCAGGTAACGCCGGTGGGCTGGCAGGACGGGGATGTGGAAATAAGTGTCCTGCAAGTCCAACGCTACCATCCAGTTTCCAGGGTCTAGGGCAGCCAGAACCTGAGCTAATATCAGCATCTTGAACTTCTCCTTCCGGAGGAAGGCGTTGACGCTCCTGAGGTCCAAGATAGGGCGTAGGCCCCCTTTGCCCTTCTTGGGAACCAGAAAGTAGTGTGAGTAACAACCTCGACCTACTTCTGGGCCAGGAACGTGCTCGATGTTCCCCTTGGCAACAGGGCCGTAACTTCCTCCCGCAGAAGTTTCAAGTGATCCCCCGACATGCGGTGGTACTGCGGTGGCATGGCTGGAGGGGTCGCCTTGAAGGGGAGGGAGTAGCCCCTTCAGACGATTTGCAGCACCCACCTGTCCGATGTGATGGTACGCCAGTGGAGCAGGTGATGGCGAACTCTGCCTTCCACCGGCGTGGAATGGGCCTGAAAGCTCGGACTAGGAGGGCTTTGAGGCGGATGCTGCTGGGGTAGATGTGGACGGACTGGCTCTTTGTCCCCCTGCTCCGCCTCGTCAGAATCCGCAACCGCGTTGAGACTGGGTCTACGGCCTGTGGATAGACAGATGTGAGGGGGAGCCCCTTCCTTGGCCACGAAAGGGGCGAAAAGCAGAAGTTTGCAGGTGTGGGCCGAGTGGCCCAATGACTTGGCTGTAGCCCTGGAGTCCTTAAAGCGCTCCAGCGCACTATCCGCTTTGTCGCCAAAAAGGCGAAGGCCATCGAAGGGCATGTCCATGAGGGTGCTCTGGACATCCCCGAAAAAATTCGTGGACCTCAGCCAGGCGTGGCGACGAATCGCCACCGTGGTAGCAATTGCCCTGCCTAGAGAGTCCGTTGTGTCCAGTCCACATCGGATTGAATACCGTGCCGCATCCCGCCCCTCGGCAAGAGCCTGGGCGAGCCGTGTCCGGGCCTCCTCCGGACACTGGGTCAGCACGTCCTCCACCGTATCCCACAGGGAGGGGGAGTAACGGTCCAAAAGGCACGCGGTTTTGATAGACCGCAACCCCAAACTAAGGGAGGAGAACAGTTTCTTCCCAAACTGTTCCAACGTTTTGGATTCCTGATCCGGGGGAGCGGACGGGAAGGAGGTTTGGGAGGTAGAGGCCTCGATAACAAGGCTCTAGGGCGTGGGGTGCACCGACAGAAAACTGGGGTCGCCCGGTGCAGGGCGGTGGCTCCGGGCAACGTTCCGGTCCACAGGAGGAACTGTGGAGGGCTTGGACCAGGTGCCCATCAGAACGTCGGTCAGTGCTTCATTGAACTGCAGCAGAGGCTCCGAGGAGCTTGCCGGCGGTTGAAGCACTTTAGTGAGGAGATTAGTCCTCACGGCCACAGCAGGCAGCTCCAGCCCGAGGGCCTCAGCCGCCTTGCGCAGCACCACAGAATACGTAGCACCCCCCTCCGTAGCCACGGATGGAGGAGAGATGAAGCCAGTGTCAGGGGAGGTATCAAGACCACTGACATCCCCCAGTTCGTCTGCCCAGTCCTGAGATAACTGGCACTGCTGTGCCAGAGGGTCCTCAGACCCCTCCCAGTCGTCTCCGTCATCCGACTCCTGGTATACAGGTGGAAGGGTCGGCGCCGGGCAGTAGATTAATCTGTCATCCATCGACACCGGAAACGGCGCCAGATGGCGCCGCTCCGGCGCAAGGCCCGATCCGGGACTAAACCGGGGAAAGGTGTCGTAAGGTCGACCGGCGTCGACCGGGATCCAGGCCTGGATCCCGCGGGGGCCTGCGGCTTCGGGACCGGCGCCGGAGCCGCCGACTCGCTAGGCCTCCCAGTCGAGCCTGCGGGTCCCGAAGGCGCGCCGGCAGGCGTTGACAGCAGAGCCAGGCTCTTCATGGCCACGAGGAAGTCTCTGATCTCCGCCGGAGTCGTGTCAGACCCAGGGACCAGAGGGTATGGAGTCGGACGGGACTCCTGCGGCTCCGACGGAGCCACGCGGGTGGTGCCACCTGAACCCTCAGCCGAGTCGCGCGAGGGGAGTCAGAAGAGCGATGTCGCCTCTTCGACTTCTTGCTGTGCTTCGACTTACCGGAGTGCGAAGACTTCGACCCCGACGAGCGGTGATGGCTGCGGATCCGCGACCGGTCCCTCGACTTCCTCCTCGACTGGGACCTTGAGCGGCGCGGAGCCAACTGCCGGATCTCAAGCAGCTTGCGGGTCCGCTCCCGCCTAGCCTTCGAGGTCAAGGCCCGGCAATCGAGGCACGACTCGGCATCGTGGTCGGCCCCAAGGCAATAGAGACACCAGCTGTGGTGATCCGTGACCGACATCAGTTGGTGACAGGTGTCACAAGGTTTGAATCCAGGCATCCCTACCGGCACCAGAGTCGAGGTCGACTGGAAATAGAACCAAAAGAGTTGAAAAAGTTTAGTCAAAAAGTGACTAAAAGGGTATGCTCTTCCCGGATCGACGCTTACTGGCGCGGAAAAAAGAAGAACTGATGTCAGCGCGCGAGAGCGGCGTCTAAGTACTCCGATGACGTCATTCCAGCGATCATGACGCTGATGACGGATGCGGAGCCGCAGATGACGCCTAGCGACGCGCAAGGGTATTGCTGACGAAAAATCTTTCCGGATCCAGCCTGACGCCTGGGGATATTCTAAGGTGAGAAATCTAACTAACGTGTTTCTTTCAGATAAGCCTATTAACGAATCAGAAGCCCGCATTTACAAAGGACAATGACACAAGCCAATTAAAAATATAGGCGGTGAGAGAGCGGAGCTTCAAGTCAATACTTGAATACAGCATGCCTTGCAGAGCATGCCTTGCCCAGGCTCGACCTAAAAAGTGCAGAACTATTGTTACAACAGTGTTCTGTCATTACAGAACTACACTGGAAGTGTGAAATATTAAAATGAAGGCTCCAAGAAAGGAAAAGAATCCACAGATTTGTTTTTTATATCGGGTACTTAAAAGGACTGCTACTTTAAATGAAACTGAGACTACATAAATGAATTATTTAACATTATGTAATGCAACAGAGGCACTATTTAATAAAAGAAGAGGGTAGTGGTAATTCAAGTTGTGGCTTTATAACACATTTACAGCATCCAAAAGGAAACACCCTATTTATATGTTTACTTGAATCCCTGACAAACGTATTGTTTTCATACGTTTAATGAAGCATACTCCTAGCTCTTTTCGGCTATCACATTTTATTTAATGGAATGTCTCACACAGGGCTGTCACTGCCCACAGCACACTTGCAATGTGATTATTTTGCTTACAAAACAAATTTTTAAATGCTTTTGCTCACACTTTTTGTTTGGAAATTAATTTATTAAAGGTGCATATGTGTGCAATGAAATAACGTTTAAAAAGTGTCTTGACGTGTAATCTCTGTATTTCCCAGGAGTCTGTCCTTTATTTCTACATAGGAGACAGGAGGTAGCAGGCAGCAAAGCAAAAGAAGAATACCTTTGCAAGGGTGAGCAAAAAAAAGTGGAATGGTAGGTGTGCAGAATAAAATAAGCTCACCGCTTCGGGGTGGGCGCGTTTTAGAGACGGGGGCCCTGTGGACACACGCCTCCCTACCCTGCTCTCATGACTCTTTGGCCAAGGGCAGGGTGTGGTTGTGGATTGGTTACGAGGGCAGTTCCTGTTTCCAGTCTCACAAGAAATGGAGCCAGGGGCAGGAACAGGAAGACGGGTTTCAAGAGTGATGTCACTTTCGCCCCCGCCGTCACAATGTCACTATGGGGGCTATAATAGGCCCAGTACAACTGGGCTCCTGCCTTTTGCACCATCGCGGTGACGGAGAAGGACCTGACCCAATGAGGACCATGAGTGCTCCTGGCCCGACGGAGCCTGAACTAATATTTTGCACAGCGCTGAGCTGTCCCCGTCCGCCCTAATTTAATTTCAGTGGGGTGTTTGAACTCTACAAGGTGGTTCTCCCAGGCCGACGGAGTAACGCGGCCTAAACAATAATTTTGCATCACGCTGAGCAGCCCCACACACCCTAATTTGATCTTGGTGGGGTGTTCAGGAGCACGGTGCATCAGCCAAGCACCCCCCCCCCCCTCCTTCACTTCTGATCACTCATAGGCGTTTCCCTGTGGCCCATCCATTGCCTGGCCCAGAAATGCTGCCGTTTGCACCTTATCAGCCCCTTGCCCTCCTTTTTTTGTCCGGCACATCATTACTCTTCGCTGGCAGAGCATGTGGAAGATGATCGGGGCCAAGAACGCGGATCATACTCACTGCAAAAGGTGAGAGAAGGAAGTTGTTGGTTGCTTTCTGTACGTGCTTATACTTTGCCTCTATTTTGTTTTGGGTGGTAATTGCTTCGTCTCTGGCACAGTTGGCTTGTTATGGTGTTCAAAACTATTTGGGGACGTTAGTTCTTGTGCACAATGTCGGGAAAGCTGTGGGCCCTAGGAGAATTTATACAGTCTTTAAGAGCTCTCATCCCGGCCCCAAAGGACTGGTCGGTGGGTCAAGGGGTGAGGGATTTCCCAATCGCAAAGAGAGTAAGTTTGCTCATTCTTCCTCTGTTCAAGAAACTTCACTTGATAACAGTAACAGAATCCCTGGATTCGACTTACAGGATGTTGGCACCAGTGGCCCAGCTACTGTAACGCTTAGCAACTAATGCAGATTCACCCACTCCTCCTTGACCACCCCATGGGTCTTTTCCAAATCAGTTGCATCCACTAGTGCAGATTTATATAGGCAGGTCGAAGCTTTAGCAGCTGACCGCATTAGGAAGTGCGAGGATACACATTGTTATAGGAGCAAACAGGATAAATCTTCAGGACAGAAGGACCCTCCCATTAGGCCTGCTGCAAGTAAAAAAGATTGAGGAACCTCAGAGAAACCTGAGCAAGTAGCTAGGAGGGTGTAGGAAAGTGGGATCTGCTTTCATGGTTACCCCCACTTTTTGCCTGGTGTTGTGCTGTTTCTGACTAGTCTGACTGGGATCCTGCTAACCAGGACCCGAGTCTATGTGCTTTCTCCCCTAAATTGGCTATGGTAACTAATTAGGTACACCCCAGATTGGTTACTGGTGTATACTGATAAGTTTCTAGTATATGGTACCAAGGTACCCAGGACATGGTTACACCAGGGGTCTCACATGGGCTGAAGCATGGGTCTGGTGGCTCAGTGGACTAATGCTTCCATTGCAGGGGGCTGTGTTTGACTTCATGGTCATAGGTTCAAATCCCGGCGGGTCCACTCAGCCTTTTATCCATATGAGGTCAATAAAATGAGTACCATTGAGTTGGGTAACAATGAACATCTGTTATTCAGTGCCAAGAGACCTCTTTACAAATACACGTTATGTTATGCCACCCAAGGGAGACCACTCCAACTGTGCCTACAGGCCTGCAATTGCCGGCTGTGTAAGCTAGCACCACTTACAACAGATATAAGTTTGCTTATATCTGAGGTCACTGCACTTAAAGAACAAGTTACTTACCTTCAGTAATGATATATCTGTAAGAGACATAGGTTAGTTATGGATTCCTCACCTTAGAATTACCCCCAGGCGTCAGACTGGATCCAGAGAATTTTTTCCTCAGCAGTACCTCTGCACGTCGATAGGTGGTGTCAGTCGACTACTCGTTCGTTGTCGGCGTCGTGGTCGCCGAAATGACGCTGCAGTATATATTTAGATGCCGCCCTCGCACGCGGACGTCAGTTCTTTACACGACATTCCACGCCAGAAGTGCAGAGCCATGCAAGACACTGACCACTGGTGCACAAAAACTAGGGCCCTGAAAGGGGAGTCCCTTACCCTAGAAATCAGTTCGCAGAACGGGGAGGATGGGTGGGATGGTGAGGAATCCATAAGTAACCTATGTCTCTTACAGATATATCGTTACCGAAGGTAAGCAACTTGTTCATCTGAAAGAGACAGTTAGTTATGTATTCCTCACCTTAGAATAGAAACCCCAGCAATACCAACCCCGGTGGTGGGTCTGCAAACCAAGCTCACACCAGAAAGCCCTGGAGAAGCGAACGGCCAAAGAAGCCATCTCTCCGGACTTGGCTGTCCAGGCATTAGTGTTTGGTAAACGTGTGCAGTGAAGCCCACGTAGCTGCCTGGCATATGTCGAGAAGGGGGACTCCACGTCCCAAAGCAGTAGCGGCTGCCGTCGCCCTGGTGAAATGGGCACGCAACTCCACTGGAGGTTCCTTTTTCGCGAAGGAATAGCAAATTTCGATGCAAAGAACGACCCATTAGGAGATGGTTTGTTTTTACACAGCCCGACCTTTCTTGGCGCCCACGTAACCAACAAACCAAGCTGAATTGTGTGCAATCCAAATAGAACGAGAGTGCACGTTTTGGATCCAGACGGTGGAGCCTCTCGTCCTCTTTAGAAGGAAGCGGAGGCGAAAAAAAAGGCGATCAAAGTGATGTTCTGACCTATATGGAAAGAGGTAACCACTTTGGGAAGGAAAGAAGGCCTAGTGAGGAAAGGATGCTTAGAAGAAAGGGCCTGTAGCTCAATCACCCTGCGAGCAGAGGTGATGGCAACCAGAAAGGCTGTTTTAAGGGTCAGGAGTATGAGAGGACAGTTATGTAGCGGCTCGAAGGGAGCGCACATAAGAAAATTGAGAACCAGGTCAAGTCCCACAGGGGCATCACGAAAGGAGTTGGAGGAAACAAGTGAGTAATGCCCTTAAGGAAGGGATTTACAATAGGGGACTTAAAATGAGAAAGCTGGTCAGGCAGCCGAAGAAAGGCCGAAATGGCCGAAAGATAGTTAAGAGTGCCCAGAGCAGAGCCCTGCTGGGCCAAAGAAAGAATGAAGAGGAGAACCTCTGAAAGGGGGCAGAAAGGGTATCCACAGCCTTTGCTGCACACCATGCCACAAATTTGTTCCATCTACAGGCGTATACTGTTTTGGTGTAGGGACGCCTGGCTGCCAAGATAACATTACAGACTTTGGGAGGAAGGTCGAAAGCTTTCAACTGTCGGCGCTCAATTTCCAACCAAGGAGGTGGAGGCTGGACAGGTTCGGGTGGAATGTAGTGTAAAGAACTGACATCAGCGCGCGAAGGCGGCGTCTAAGTAGGTACTGCGACTAATTCCGGCGACCACGACGCCAACGACGAACGCAGAGTCAACCGACGCCACCTATCGATGCGCAGGGGTACTGCTGAGGAAAAAATTCTCCGGATCCCGTCTGACGCATGGGGGTAATTCTAAGGTGAGGAATCCATAACTAATTGCCTCTTTCAGATGTCACAACGCTAACAAACCTAAGTTTAAAGGGAAGAGGCCAAATCTGAGCTCCTGTCTTTACATTTGAACATAAACATGTATATACAATTTATTATCTGTATCTAAAGGTCAGGCAGGTTTCTTGTCTGTAAATGCCAAGCAGTGAATGTTTCAGACAGTAAGAAACTCTTCATTTAAAACATTCCCCTTGTGCTATTACACTTTTGATCATAAGCATAGCATTAAGTAACGGAGATATGTATGTACCTCATGTGTGCATAAATAAAAATAAAGGACTGAAATTTTGTTTTATATTTGGAACTGATGAAGTTGGTGTCAGGGATTTTTCTTTTTTATATAAAGCGTTACCTGGACCCATTGCTTGGTGGCAGAGAGCTTTAGAGACAATGAGCATCTGTTATTCAGCGCCAAGAAACCTCTGGGTGAACGTGCGCTTTACAAATACACGTTATGTATGTTATGATAAATACAGAAATGAGGAATAGCTGAATCAAGTTGAGTATATAGTAAATAGATGACTGAAGTAATCTGATGGTTGAAAGATAGAGATTAATGAATGTACTGTATTTCCACGTCAATACAGTGCGCATTTCAAGTAAATAAGGTGCATTTCCAGTAAATAAGGTGACTAGTGACTCCGCCTATATAATAAAGCTAGTTATGAATGAAAATTGATAACAGGATGCACGAAGGCACAGGCATTTAATTGTTATACATTAAAATAAAGTGACAGAATGCTACCGTTTTGACCATGTGTTTATTTTATCAGGCTACTCTGAAGTACCAAGATATGAGCGAAGCAAAAATAACAAAAATATAATCACACAAAAAGAACGATAGAACATTTTTTAGTTCAGTTTTACTCTTATAAACCACATGTGCACTTTACAAGTGCTCAGACGTAGCCTACTGATGGCAAGTGTTCTTTATAAAAACATCAAGCATTGAAAATGCATCAGTTTCGTCTACGTAATGAATAAAGAGCTGTTTTCATCAGTCATCGTCCGTTAGAAGGAAAGAGCTCCCTGATAGATAACACGGGATGGGAGAGGATGTGGTGCATCGGCCAGAGCTGCTGACTCAAGAGCTGGTGATCCCAGTTTGAGTTTCGGCGGCGCGCAACATCCTGTGATTCCATGCAAATCCCTTCATCTCTCCAGGTGATAAATTGTTATAGAAATATGCAGCAATAGTAAAAGGCAAAACTTTGTGAAAATATAGTTCCACCAAAGTGGGTGTTAACAGTATTTCGGCAGCAGAAAACTGATAAAAGAAGCTGACGAGGAACAAGCACTGGTAAATGCAGGAAATATGCTGCAGCCAATAGAAATGGAGGAAAGGTAAATGACATGCACAGGAACCAACGAGAAGCCAGGAAAAAGAGGAGGCGGAATGCAAGTCCCTTTTAAGTTTATATTTAAAATAATAGATTTCGCCGCTGTGCAGGCAAAACCTAAAAATGCAATTACTCAAAAGGCCAACAGAACCTTCTGATTTCTGTTTTACTTTTTCTAAACCACCTCGGTTTTCTACATATCAATACATAATGGTGCAAAAGATGTGTGGCACTTTGTATCGGCATGTTAACTCCTTTAGCCTGAATATAAAATGACATCAGCAAAATTAATTTACAGGCTACTAGTTTGCCGCTTCCTTACTGATGGTGTTCTTTCACCAGCTTCAAATATCAAACACCTCACATTCCTGAGACTTAAAGCCACAAAGAATTAATCTTGTGTACTTCTCTGTCACTCACAGTTAAGTTAATCAAAGATAACCCTCTCTTGTGACCTTCACTTTAAAAGAGACAATGCTGCCAGGAGGAAAAGGTGTTAAAACACCCTGAGGGCACATTACAGTGAATACGATGTTGCAAAATAAATGCATTTAGTGGGGCACAAGGTGACACTAACACCACCACCTCCAAACCTCCCTCAGTCTTGGCCAAAGGGAGCAGCGCCCCCCCCCCTCTCTAAAAATAGTGGGAGGACTCAGTCTACCCACATCCTTCCCCAACTTGTGCCATGAAAGTATACATTCTCAGGGAGTCATGAAAATGTTACTTACCTGCGGTAACGATCTTTCTGGTAGATACTTCATCTACCTGCAGATTGGTCACCTGTAGAATAATCCCAGGCATCAGACTGGATTGCTGGCTTTGTAAAGGCGCCAGTAGTGGTGTTATATGATGTCATCAAACGCCCACCCCAACACAGCCCTTTATTTTCCATCTATTTTTTCAAGCCTCTCAGGCAAGTGGATGGACTGGCATCGACATTTAGTGCAGTGCCAAAATGAAATGCTTTGGGATCCTATTAACTTTCCCTAAAAACACATCCATGAAACTGGGAGAAAGATCGATAGATTTTCCATCTGAATGATTGTTACCACAAGAAATCAACTTTTTCTTCTGATGGATACTTATATCTGCAAATTCCTCACCTATAGAATAGATTTCAAAGTATTACCTTTCCATGGAGGTTGTTTGATGGGTGATTAGTTGTGGAAATCATGCAGAATGGATGCAGTGAAGTGGCTGTCCTTACGCACTTTGGAATCTAGGCAGTATTCTTAACAAAAGTATAGTGGAACGCACATGTAGCAGATCTCATTTAACCTCCGGGTAGAGAGACCCAATGATGATGCTAATGACCACAAGTACGTCAGTGGGGACAACATCCTTCTGAGGAAAGTGGTCAGTACGGGCCTCACTACCATTATCATCATTATGATTATTGTGGTCTAAAGAAGAGACTCTATCAACTAGTACTAAGAATGGCGTGGGTACACTCATTTTGATTACCCTCCAATCAAGAACAGACATAGGCATAACTTGCAAAAGTCGAAAGTTGCAACAGTTTTCAGCAATCAGATTCTATATAATAAGCACTGAGGTATACTTTGGCTGTTTATTTTCGCTAACTAGAACCTCTCACTGTAGAGGCATTAACTTTGTGTCTGCTCTGAGTAATTTGTGAGTTAGGACACTAATTCTTACGCTGTATACGATTAAATACCTGATAGCTGAAAATGCTACCTGATGCAAATGTGAAACATATGACCAAACAGTCACTGAGAGACAGGGTGGGCCAATCAGCGTGCCCCTACCTAGCAAAGGTCTTGTTTGCGACTCGGCCAATAAGATGTTAGAAACCCTCAGCTAGAGGGGGAAGTAACACGAGGGCAATTGCTTTTAGTTATTCCACTGACCTGATGTTGGCGTTCACACAAAAAGTAAAGTCTGCACATTTTCAGTTTTGGAAACATATGTTTTATCTTTGCCCAGAAAAGTCAAAAAGTAGAGCAGAAGTTAACCTGATGCAATGTGGCTAAACCACATTCCTTTTAACTGAATAAGAAAGCACATACTGGCCAACTATATGGTTTGTCGTGAGAAAACGTTCCCTTTCACTAGTGCCTTTCGGGAACTGTGGAAACAATTTATACAGCAGAGAGCAAAAGTGATTTCAAGAGGCACAAAAGAGCTGCTTGGTGCCACTGAAAGAAACGCAGCCCTATGTATAGATCACTTCCCCATGTGCCCACGCCACAACTCTTTAAATAGAATCCCATCACTGGTATGACAAGGAACATTATAAATACAACCACAAAAGAGAAGTGGGAAGCAGGTTTTCAATCATCTGCAATTTATTAATGCAAGAAATTGTTCTATTCAGTTAAGTAATCTTTCAGGTTAATTCCAATCTTAAAAGATTCCCCATCAAATTCTGATCTTTTCGAAGGTAAGGCACAGGGAATGACCCTAAAAAATAAAGCAGCAATGAGATTCCACATGGTTGAGCAGTCACATCCAGAGAAGGGTTAAGGATTATTTATTATATGAAGCAACCAGGTTTCTTGAGGGTTTATGTCGGAGACCAGAGCCTGCTTGATCTCCAACTCTCCCAGATTCCCAGCCCAGCCCAACAGTAATGCATTCGTCACCATTGTCAGCTCCAGGTGGGTTAAAGAGATAAGTCTGTCACTGGCCCAATCGAGTTCTAGCAGCCATCACTGCAGATCTTTTCGAGTCTCCTCTGAAACCTGTATGGAATCCAATAAGGTTGCCTGGCACAGTGCCCACTGGGACTTCAGGTCACACTGGAGAGCCCTATGTACCATGTGGCGTAGTTGACATGCAGGTAGCCAATAGTCCCAGTATACTCTGTGTCATCCTCACCAAGATCCAGGACCATTTAAACATTGGGATGAAAGCCTAAATGGCCTGGAGTCTCCACAGTGGGGTAAAGGCATGAAACTGTAGCATATCCAAGATGGTACAGATGTATAAGAGTGTCCGCAAAGGAGTCAGGTGTGACTTCAGCATGTTGGTAGTGAAACCAAACAATGTCGGGAGGTTCGCCATTGCCCGGAGGCGGTTTACAACTGCCTGGAGCAAACCCGCCTTCAAGAACCAATTATTGGGGTAGGGGGAAGACTGGTGCACTAGACAACTGAATGTGCGCTGCAACCACCAACATCACTTTAGCGAACACCCAAGGTGTACTGATAAGGCAAAAAGGAGCACCGGAAACTGAAAACGCTTCTGGCCTACTGTGAACTGGGATCAAAGGCAGTTAAAATCTGGACCAGATTGAGCATCTTGAAATTGTCCTTCCGCAGGAAGGCGTTGGGTAGGCGGAAATCTAAAATAGGACGAAGGGTGCCATTCTTCTTCGGCACAAGGAAGCAGCAGGAGTAAGACCCAGTCCCTACATCCAAGGCAGAAATCCACTCTCTGGCTCCCTTGGCAAAAGACCCGACACACTCTGCTGCAAAACTGACATGTCTCTCCTCTGTCAGTCACGCTGATGGGGATGAAAGGTGCAAGCGGGGTAAAAAGAAATGGCAGGGCATAGCCTCTTTTGACAAGTTGGAGGACCTATGGGACTAAAGTGATGTCTCGCCACCCTTGGAGGAAATGTTTGTTCCTACCTCCTAGAGGGCAGGTGTTTGTCGAAAACAACACACTTAAGTGGTTTTGTAGTTGTGGTTGCTGGAGAGGCGGGGGACTGAGCAGCTCATTGTCCTGAATACCCTGCACGTCGTCTCTGGGACCCGAGCTCGGCCATGAAATGACTAAGAAGGTTGTTGTACTGGCTGCAGGGTCTGGCGCTAGGGATTTTGGAAACCACTGGCAGAACCATAAAAGGGGCAAAAATGTTGAGGAATTTGCCTGTTAGTAGAAGACAGCCCCATAGACAATACACTGTGGCGTGATTGTGGCACGATTTTCACTGAATTGTTCCACGACTGAGTCAGTTTTCTCACTAGCGAGGCAAGAGATGTCAAATGGCATGCCCAGAGAAGTCCATAAAACTGATCCAGGTGGGGCATTAAAGCACCACACTCCCGTTCCTCAGTCTAAGGCATCAGCTGTATCTAGGCAGGATCGGATAACAATTTTGCTGCATCTAGCCATCCTGTATGGTTTGCGCTAAAGACGCTCGTAGGTCCTCCAGAACTGCCAGCAGAATTTAACCAATGGCATCCCATAAAGCATGACTGTAGCGGCCCAGGAGGCAACTGGCACTGACTGAGCGTAAAGCAAGGCTAGCAGAAGAGAACATGCGCTTGCCAAAGGGCTCAATGTGTTTAGACTAACAGTAAGGAGGTGTGGTAGGAAAGTCATCACAATTTACTCTGCTGGTGGACAACTGGACTACCAGACTCTGTGGCGTCGGGTGCTAAGTCAAGAAGTAAGGATAGCCCGGGGGCGGCGAGGTATTTGCCTATTGACTAGGAGCTTAGAGAATGGCTTTGCTCAAGAGGGTTTCGGTAACGGCTTATTTAAATGGCAGGACAGCAGCAGTAAACTCCGCCAGAGCTTTAGATTTGATCTCCATTGTAGGGAGCTGCAGGTCAAGGACCTCTGCAGCCCATTTGATAACTGTGGGAGGGACGGGCGGGGTAAAGAAGCGAGGAGGCTGTATATGTTTCTTAATATTGTCTTTTTTTTCCACAGGTCAGGTTTTAGGGCGATTTCTCCACAAAAATTTCTCATGTATGCTCTTTCTTTTTTCTAGGTCGTCTGATACATACCGGGGGGCGCCCCTTGGAGGCTCGAAGGCAAAAGAAGAAAGTTATGGTAAGTATTTTTGTTCCTTTCCTCAAAGGATAAGGACAGATTCCATCGCCACACCCAGGTGACCCGAAAGAGAGTGAAAGAAGAAAAAAATAATTAGAGGATGTAATTTCTTTTTTCTGATTCAAGTGCTCTTATATTTGTACCATCCTCTCCTTGTTTTGTTTTGCAAAAACAACCCAGGGGTGACAGGGTTTTTAGAATAAAAGCGAATTCCTTCTGTATGGATGACTGGAGCGTTATTGTTCTTAGGTGTTAATTGGTGGCCCTGGAAAAGAAAGGGTAAAGTGGGAAGGAAAAAAACAACTTACCCTCTGTTGTTGACTGCCGAGTCAGTGCCAATCATTACCTATGTTAAATTTACAGGTGTGCTCCAGGCGCCCGGTCTGAGCCTAACCTGCACCTATCTAGTGTACCGGTTTTCCCCCTTCACACCTATGCAGATTACTTGGAAAAGAGAAAAAAAAATTCCAACCAGGAAATAAAGAAAAAATCAGCAGTGATCCGTTTGACCCTCTCACCCTCCCTTTATTCTCCTCTTTCAAACCCCCTTTCTGTGGTACGTACCGCCTCTGCCGCAACTCTCCTGAGTTGCGGCAGCTTAAGCACTTCCTCAGTGGGCGACCACCACTCCTCGCTCCACTCTTCTGGACTCTCGTTGAGTTTGGAGTCTTCGGTTCTGAAATCCTGCGGGTAGGCTTCTCCGGCGTCTTCCCGATTCTCCAGCCATGCCCCTCAAGACTCCTCTCTCTCTGGGTCCTCCAGCTTTTTCTGGCTCCTCCCCTCTTCTCCTCCCCTCCATTGGTCTCCTCAAGTTTCCTTTTCTCCGACCTCCTGTAGCTTTGATGGGCTCTCTGTTTTGATGTCGTCGCGCTCCACCTGCACGAAAGAAGGATAGTCGTTCTTTAGCTGCCCGACTGTGAATCTTTGCCTGTTTCAGGTCCTGCCATGATCGTCAGAATCCGGAAGAAAGGTCGAGAAATGAGGTAAGTAGTTGGACTCCGGTCGGGGTGTTACTGTAGTCCCTTACATTAACCATAGCAAGAGAAGCAAGGAGAGAAACAAATGCGGTATCTCAGGACGAGTCCACACCATTGGCATCTTTTAATTCTGCATACCAATTTTCTTAATCAAATTACAGGACAAATTTGTCCCGCTCACTTAAGTCGTTATTATCAGAATCTGAGTCCAACAGCTGATGTAAAGTATGAGTTCTGCGCATGGTAAAGGCATTGCATCAGAGTCAGAAGGGTTGACTACAGGCTGTTCTCTGTTGGCATCGGAACATGGCCTTGGTTGAGACGAGGCCTGCTTGGAGGCAGAAACCACTTCAGGTAGCGAATCATCTTCCGTCACTGGCAGCATTGATGTGAAGGGAAGGAAACAGCTCAGAAAGTGACAACAAAACCCAAGTCGACCCTGCAGATGGTGAGGAACACAAAACTGGTTCAAAAAGGACAGACTGCAACAAGGGCAAACCTGCCAGCTGGACTCCTTTGACCTACTGGTTTTGTCAGTGTAGATCTCTGGGGGCCAAAGGCATTCCAGAGAGAGCTGGAAGCATACCAAATATGCTCAGCATGGCCTCTATAAAGGCCTTTATTTGCTGCAACATCACCTATGGACCCAGAAATTCGGGTTACATTGGGATCAAACTTGGAATACACTCTTCGCAAGTTTGGGAACTTGACTGAGAGACACGTTGACACCCTCATATCCTTTCTGGAGTTTGAGCGTGACAGGAAGGGGCTGATTTCTGCTTGGACTTTTCATGCTTCTAGTTTGACTTCACTTCCAGAAGAGAATGACGTAATTGGGGAGCTAAACAACATCATCTACCAGCGCACAGGAGTACTGCGTTTGTTTCCAGATCCAGTATGACGCCTGAGGGAAGAGTCATAAGGCGGGAAATCTGCAGTTAGAAGTATCCACCAGAATAGCAATGAACCAGGTTGTAGGCAGCCCATCAGCAAGACAGGACTTAGCACTGCAGAGAAAATTAGAAGGGACGTGTACGTTAGCCACACAATCAATGGGTGAGTCCCCTCAAATTCTTTTGACTCATCAAAATAATTTTCACTTATCCTTAGGCTTCAGAGATTTTCAGTAATCTTACTGTAATTGTATCGGAATGCTGCAATGGCTAGTGCGGTCAACTTGGAGCTGGGGAACCGGGTATGAGTCTGGGCAGGGACGCTCACCATCCTGTGATTCTGGGCAAATCACTTAATCCCCCCATGCCTAACAACAATAAATGTGTCAGTCTGTAACGCAACTGGTGCTCATGTAAAGCGCTCTGATACCTAAGGAGTCTAGTTTGCACTATATAAAACAAAAATCATAATAAAAATGATGATATTGTTCCGAGTCATGCAGATTCCAGGTTCTTTTGTTTGTTACATCATTACAACTCAACATAATTAATGGTCAGACTCCAGCAAAATGTACGCCCACTTTCCTCCTAAACAGGTACCCCAGCTGCAGTGTTGTGTTAAGTAACTTTCTATTTTTAAAGCACACTTCTGTTATTGGTATCAATGTAGCCCACCCCTTAACAATGCAAAAATGGCAGAAACGAGTGGCTACCCTAAAGCTATGCAGAAAGCAGGAGAATAACTGCATATAGAAAACAAGTATTAGCAAAGCCAATAGGTCTCAGATTTTTGATCCATTGGTTTGTCAATCGTTTTTGCTGATACTTTGCAACACTGACAAAAAAGCATTTTTTGCAGATATTGTGCAGTATCGGCAAAAAGAAAAAAAAGCTCGATAATGTGTGCATGCAAGAGCGACAGGAAGCGGTGCGGCCTATCGTGATGAGGCATGCACGTGTATGCATCACCATACATGAACATGTGTACGGCATGAGGCAGCTAAAACTTTAATTGCTTTATTTACTGTTAGAGGATGGCAGACACCTACCATTGGATACTGGCACATATTTCACGTATGTTTCATTTTGTCACAAAAGACACAAAAAAAAGAGATTACAAAAAAAGATGGTGGATGCCAACTAGAGGCAAATTTTTAAAAATGCAAAGGTGTGTAAAAGCACATTTTGGAATGTGGTGTGGCCCAGCAGCAAATGGCAGATGCTTGGTCATAAAAAAAATACATCTTTTTTTAAGGTCCACGATGGGAGTGGTGAGGAGCAACGGAGGAGCTGTTTGGGGTGGTGGGGTGGTTGAAGTGAACATGGGGCATAGGAGATACAAATATTGCATGGCCGCTCCCCACCTATCACTGAAGAATTTCCTTTATCCATGTAATCCATTCTATCTGAGCCTGTATAGTATACTTTTATTAATGCATTAGTATACTTAAGTTGTCCAATCTAGCTTTGTTTGTAGGTTACGTTTTCCACATTCACCTTGCCTTCTAGATTCTAGGCTATGCTCACTAACTCTTAGAGTGTGTGTTGCACATAGGGCATTCTTTACGATTGTCACCTGTCGTGAGGTTCTTAAAGTTGGTTACTACCTAATTTCAAGCACAAGGTTGGGCTTCTATGGCGGCAACTAATTGGCTAAGGGACAGAGATTGAAGCTACTGTGCTGTTAGTGTCTATAAAAAAGACGGAAAGAAAGTCTATTAACAGTTGCTCACATTCTCCAACCATTTCTTGAACAATTTTCACACACCCTCTAACCTTCATGAAACCTCTGCTTTGCAGCAGTAAAACGGGCGTTGAGGGGAGTGACTGTGGAGTCCAAATTCTCCTTCTTTCCTGTGTCTGGCAAGCAGACATTTTAACTGGCGCTTTCCTCATTAATACATCTCTTTTTTGTGAATATCCAGAAAGTACCTTCCATGTTTGCTTCCACCTCTTAGGAATATGTACTTTTATAAACTGACCACTCCAAGACTTTTTGAGATCACATACATGTAAGAGAAACAATGAAACTCAACACAGGGGATCAAGATTCAAAGATGAGTTTTCAAGTGTTTACTTGGAAATAATGAGATTAGCTTGTGTCTGAAACTTAAAAATGCAGGCAGTATCAATCTGTGACAAAGTTGTCTCTCAAAAGGGAGATTCGAAAACAGGGGTTGTAGTTTATATTAAAGCGTAGCAAATTGATACTGCTCAATGTGGCCATAACGGTATTCACGGCGCAGGCTCAATCATCCTTAGAGCAGTCACCAGGTGCCATTCTGTACTCACTTCATCATTCCAGTCAACGTTTTCTTGGGCATCCATTGTGTCACAGGACCCCTAAAACCGGCCATGCCCAATGGTTCGGTTATTCCCTAGAGTCCTAGTCTCTACCTGACTTTAGGGAGCTACCCAAAGCAGAACTTTATTCTTCGTATTTAACCACTGTGCCATAAAAAAACGGTTGCCGGCAGCCTTTTTAACAGCACCCCCAAAGTGGGGAGGCTGCTTACTGGCTGCTCCTGGAAAGACCTGTGTACTCTCATTCCCACTGAGCATGAGCGGTGTGAGTGAGAAATATATGAAGAGTAGAATAACCCAGCTTGTGAGCAAGGCCAGCTCTCACGCTGGAGAAAAAACTTTGGGGTAACCCCCAATGACCTCCTTCTCCACGGATCCCCTCACTACAACCTTCCAAGGGTACCCCTCATCTCTCCATAGCCCCTCTTTCACATGTATTAAATGTCTTTAATAGCGTTTCTCATACCAATGTAGGTGTCAGAGCACTTACATCACATCTTATTATGCAGAGACAATGACTCATACAAGTGTGTAAAGCAATAGTAGGAAAGTGCCTCTTTTTGGACATGGTTAGCTCCAACTTTTTGCCTGGAAAATTATGTTCGACTGGAAGTGCAGAGGGTGCCTGTCCAGGGCCCCTGTGCCAGAGCTCCTTTCCTAAACTGTACATTTTGTTTCCCAATTGGCACTACTTCAGTACTCCTTGTAAGAACATAGTAAATGGTACCCACTGGTACCTATGGCATTGACACTGAAGAGGGACCCCAAGGGCAGCAGTACAAATGGTGCCACCATAGGGTTTCCTCACCAAGGTCATGCACACTGGCATTGCAGATTGAGTGCCTTGATGCAGACAAAAGAGAAGAGTCGACATTGCACACATCCCAGTGCGCCATTCCCACAAACACTGCATGGGATATAGGTGAAACACCCCTCTAGTAGGTCTTAGCTCTAAAGCAGGGAGCACTATTTCTCCTATGATGACACAGCTGCATGATAAGATATACCCCTGCAATATCCATGTTGATTCTTGGATATTGTAATTGAACAGGGAAGCCATTGAGAGTACATGGGCTGGACACTCGTCCTTACAAGTTTCCCAACTCCATCCTGGCTTCACTGTATATGGAATGTTTGGTACCAAACATCACATCTTAATAAACCTGCAGTGATTCCAGTGTCAGATTTATTAATAATTGCAGACAGAGGACCCTTTAGAAGGGTCCCCTGAAACCTATTGACTACTAGTATGTTCCTGACTGGTCTCCTCCAGCCTGCCACCACTAGATATGTTTCTGGACCCATGGGGTGAGAGCCTCAGCTCCCAGGGGCCAGAAACAATGTCTGCCCTGGGTGGAGGCGCTTCACACCTCCTCCAGGCAGGAATAGCTTTCCAGGGGAGGACGTTTCAAAGGTGATGCCGCCTTTAAACTATGACCATGCCTCTCCTGTTCGTAGCAGATGACAAACTCCTGCGCTGACCCCAACACTGCAGGTTCTCAGAGGTGGTGAACAGATCTAACCAAGGCTCTCCTCACTTCTGAAAGATACCTTGCACCACCTCTGGATGGAGACGTCTCTTGTGATCCGCTAGGCATTTTCAGCTGACTTAGTCCGCTCTGGCCTTCAAAGATCCTGCTGAATGCTGCACCACCAGGGAAACTGAAGTCTCAGACATATCTAGAGGCCCAGCGCCTCTTGACATAGGGGCCAAGACCCCACCCTCCCCTGTTTGCTGCAGTACCACATGGCGGTGGTGTTGTCTGTGAAAACCTGCACCGGCCTTCCCTTGATCAAAGGAAGAAAGGCTTTTAATGCCATCGAATCACCTGAAGCTCTAACACATTTATGTGGAGCTCGGACTCCTCCAGAGACAAGAGTCCTCTGATCTCCACTATTCTCAGATGGCTTCCCCAGAACAGAAGTAATGCATTTGTCACCACTGTTAGATCTGGTTGAGGAAGGAAGAGGGCTCTGCCAATGACCCAAATGCAGTTTGTTAGCCATCACTGCATGCCTTTTGCAGTTCACTGAGAGATCTGACCCTTCTCGGAGAGATTCCCTTGATGGGACCCCAGTCATTGTGCTCTCTCCCTAAATTTAACAATGGTAAGTACTTTGGTACCTTCCCAATTGGCTACTGGTGTACCCATGTAAGTACCTAGTATATGGTACTAAGGTACCTAGGGCATAGGTAAACCAGGGGTCTCCCATGGGCTTCAGCATGTATTATGCCACCCATGAGAGACCACTCCAACTGTGACAACAGGTCTGCCATTGCAGCCTGTGTGAGTTGGTGCTTGCACCTCTAACGAAAGATATGATTCCTTATATCTCAGGTCACTGCAATTTAAGCCTATGAGTCAGGTTGCCCCTGCACAAGCAGGACACCCCTGCAAACCCTGGAGTCGATTCTTCAGGCTTTGTAAGTGCGGTCAGCCATTTTAATACATATAGTGGATATCAGTCATTACGAGATGTCTAACTATATAGTGGCTGCACAGAAACCGGTCATGTTTGATATCAAATATGTTGGATTCATACCCCAACACTGATTCCAGTGTTGGTAGTATGATCCCATGTACTGGGGGGCTCCCTTGGGGTACCCGTCTGTACTCCCGGTAACAGGCTTCCAGGGTCTGCCAGCAAGCCAGCACTGCTGCCAAGCACAGACACGATTCTGCCCTCCTGCTGCTGCTGAGCCAAGCTTGAGCAGGGGAAGTCAGAACAATAGGTTTCCTGTCACAGGGAGGTGTGACCACTTTCCAGAAAGGACTTCGTGTATTGGGCTGGGATGGGGGCGCTTGCCAGCACCACGAGACTGCTTGGAAGGGCACATCTGGCACCCTTCTTGCATACTCCAGTTTGAGCAAGTTCAGGGAGCCCTTGGCTCCCACTCTGGCGCAAAACTGGATAAAGGACATGGGAGTATCCTCCACTCTGGCCAGCCCCTCCTCTAGGAGGGACGCCCGAGTCGACCTAACCCCCTTCTAGCGTATTTAAGGGCTTACCTGTGGATGGGTCCTCAGATTAATTGTAGGACAAGACTCAAGCTTGAAACCACGCCACTCTTAAACTGTCTGGACACTTGGACTTTGCCTGGAACAGAGACTTCCTCAAGGAAAACTCCTGCTGCTCCTGGTCTTGCTGTTCGGCAAGTCTTCTTTGTCGTCTGTGCCTGTGCTTCTTCCAGGATGTTCAACAGACCAGTGTGCATCACCTGAAGGAATCTACCTTGGAGTGAAGGAGTCACTCCCCTGCATCTGCACAACAAAGAAGCTAACCAGTCTGCTGCTTCTGATGTCACACAGACTTCAAAAGGCTCAGCAACACAGGTGGTGGTTCTGCAACCCCATCGAGGCCTGACATGTCCTCTCTACAATTTTAGGCCAGTATCCCTCGTCGGAACCGCTGAGACCAAACCCCTGTGCATTGCGTCGATTTGTCGTTGCCAAGACTTGTTGGCTCTGCACTCCAGAGATCTTCGGGCTACAAGAAACTCCAGCCTCCAGCATCTCCTCCTGCTAAGTTCAGCATCCTCCTCACCGTGGGCCTTCCTTCTTGGTGAGCTGCTCGAGGTCCTCTTGTGACTTCTGTGCCTTTGGCCTGTGTGTCCTTCTGTGGGTCTTTTCCTGCTCTAGTGGCTCCACTGCTTGCTCTGACTCTCCTGTTTGTGGTGAGTCCCTTGGACTTTGCTGGTCCCAACGCTGTTACTTCTTCGTTCTCCAGGCCATTTGCAGCCGCCAGACACCAAACCCCTGGATCTCGACTTCCAACATGGGACAGCGTGTGCACGGCTCCTGGTCATCCTCCGCGTCGCCTGGTCCACTTCTGAACCCTCCGACATCGGTCAGCATCGCTCTTCTGTGCCTCCTGGTCACCTCAGAGTGGCATTGGCTCTGTCCTCTCTGCTTACAGATTCTCCTCTTCAAGAATCCACTCTTGGATTCCACCTGACTCTTGCACAGTTTTCACCAGCAACACCTTTACTGAAGTCCTCCATTTTGATCTAGGGCGGTTTTGAACGTCACTTCACACCTATACACCCGGCTTCCCTGGTGTAGGTATCCTGGTTCCTGGTGTATCCACAGGTGGGGTGACTCTTCAACATTCTGTCTTCCACGGGGCTTCTTCAGGGTCCACTGGGAAGGGTCCTTCTTCTCCAAAACTGCAACCGCGACTATCCTTTTGACTTCTTTTGGACACGCGGCTGTGTTTACACTCTGCACACAGCCTTCGTGAGGTTCCTGGGTACTTGGGTGGTTTCTTGTGTCCCCAGCTCCTCTGAGTCTCCAGGTCCAAATCCCTTCTTTGGTCTCAGTTCGCATTCCACTTTCTTAATGGTTTGGTCTCCCCCTGGAGACCACTGTATTCTGTGCAACTTACCTTATGGCAATTGAAGTATTATTGTGAATTTGTGTTGATATCTCCAGGTAGGAGACAGACCAATGTGTTAGTGAGTGTTGTGTAATAAATAGACATATTTTTATGTAAACACTGGTTGTTTCATTTTAATTTAACCTACACTACATGAATAAACTGGTAAAACCAGTTGCTTAACACGCCTTCAAGATAAGCCTGAAGGCTGCTCGTCACAGCTACTACTTTGAGAGCTTTCTATGTTTATCAAAGACCACTAAAGTCACCATAAGGGTTGCCTGGATTAGTGCAAGGTGCATCACCTAAATAAGTGTGCACCATATACTAATCCAGCCTCCTGCAGTGGGACTGCGAGCTTGATAGACCAAAAGTACTGGAGGACCAAACAGGCAATCCCTGTTATGCCAGACCTGGCTGTCAAGGTAGTAGTATTTAGTAAACATCTGCAAGGCCACCCATGTGGCTGCCTGTCAGATGTCCAGCACAGGGACCCTATATACTAACGCAGTAGTGGCGGTGTTTGCCCAGGTGGAACGCGTATGCAGCCCTTCAGGCTGTTGTTTCTTTGCCAGTGTGTAGCAGATTTTGATACAAAGCACAATCCAACAGGAGATAGTGTGCTTTTGAACAGCCTGTCCCTTCTTTGCCCAAGAAATCCCAATAAAGAGCAGATCGTCCACGCTGTGAGGTTTGGTGCAATCAATGTAGAAGGAGAGAGCTTGTTTAGGGTCTAGGCAATGGAGCCTCTCATAGGAGGGGCATAAAAACAGGCAGAGTGACTTTCAGGAGGAAAGAGGCATGCAGATTGTCCAGCAAAACATGGCGGATGGAAGGTTCATGTTAAGGGCTTTAAGCTTGCTGACCCTCCTGGCCGAATTGATGGCCACCAGAAAAGCAGACTTGATTTTACGGAGCCGAAAAGGAAAAAAAACTGGAGCGGCTCGAATGGAGTATACATTAGAAATGTCAAAACAAGATTCAGATCCCACCGGGGCATGACAAATGGGGCAAGAGGAAAAAGATGCTATAAGCCTTTAAGGAAACAAGTCAAAACAGTGACTTAAAGAGGGTTGATAGGGCAGCTGTAGTAAGGCAGAGATGGATGACAAATAATCTTTTACAGTGCTTAAGGCAAGATCTTGCCGGGTAAGGGAAAGCAAAAAATAACAAAACCTCTGATAAAGGGGATCCACATTTGTGGTGTGGAACACCACGCTACAAATTTCTCCCAGCTGCCAATATAACATCATAAACTTCTGGAGGAAGATCAAACACTCTCAGCTGTCGCCGCTCAATCTCCACACATGAAGTTGAAGTGTGTGAGCAGGTTCATGCTCTGCTGCTGCGACAGAAGATCATCCCAGAGGGGCAGTCTGATCGAAGCAGCAAAGCTCAAACTCAGGAGATCTGGATACCACACCCTCTGGGCCCAATCAGAGGCCACTGAAATAACTTGTGCCTGGTGGATCCGAATCTTCTTTTTTTTTTTTCTTTCAAAACCTTTATTAACAAATTCAGCATTATCAAAATACACTTTTGCATCCAATCGTGCACATCAGACCATTTACGGAGTACAATGAAAATAGGGAGTTATCAATCAGGCAGAAGTACCATCTTGTACAATACGGCTACAGCACCATAAACAGCACATAACTATAGGAGATGGTGACAGCACTGTAGGGGAAGGAGCAGACCCGGCCAGGGGGGGAGATGGGGACGGGGGGAGAGGCAGTTACTGACCAGCACCGGCAGCCGCCATGAGCAGAGTGCCGGCGGGGAGCGCGGGAGAGGCAGTCTAGCTCAGGTCAGGAATGAAGATATGTCACTAGGGGACCCCATTTGTTAGGTGGGCAAGATCTTGCAGGCATAAGGTCCCAGAATTCATATAATAGGGTCTGGCATCTTGAGGCATCTTCAAGCCACTGGGTGAACTTAGGCGCCGGTCTGCGACCGCAACACATGGCCACCCTACGCCGCGCAAGTACGAGCAGCATAGCGATCAATCGGCGAGAAGCATCAGGACAAAACTTGACAAAGCTCAGCAGGAACAACGGTGGGTCGGACTGAACCGGTATGGAGGTAATTTCAGAAATAGCAGCACAGACCTCCAACCAGAAATCCGACACCCTTGGGCATAACCATGCAAGGTGAGTAAAATCTGTGGCGGGGGCAGAGCAACGCAAGCACCTATCGCTAGGAATAAGTCTCGATTTTTCTAGCTGAACAAGGGTGCGGTATAGCCTGTGCAGATATTTTAAATGTATGAGACGGAGACAGTAGTTGGGAGATCGTTTCCTCGTCTGATTGCAGCAATAGAGCCAATCGGCCTCGGGAATGTCCACAGCGAGATCTTCGCCCCACGCCACACGTGCGCGATCAGTAGAGATGGAGGTGGTCGACAGTGTAAGGGCGTATATTTTAGTCACCAGCTTGCGGGGGTTGGGAGACGTATATAGGAAATCAAGGGCGGGCATCGAAGGTGGAGGTTGGGGGAACGTTGGATGTAGTTCCCTAAAGATAGCCTGCAGCTGATAAAAGAGCAGTGTGTCATAAGGACCAGAGGAAGAAGGAGGAGAATAAAACGTGTTTCCAGGGTAGAGATCAGCCAATGTCGCCAGCCCCAGGTAGACAGCGTGTTTAGACATGCCAGTTGGTTGGAGAGGAGGGAAGGCGGGATGACGTACAATCGGCATAGTATTAGCCGATAACGTCGGAGCGTTGGAAAGGCGGCACAATCCCAATCACGCCCAGCGCAAGGTCTCGACCGTGTCCACCTCGGCTCGTGGGTGACTGGCCGGGGCAAACAGAGCGGTGTTTAGCGGCCAAGGGGTGGCAAGGTCAGCCTCAACTGTGATGTGCGGCTGATAGTGGGTAGGGTGAATCCAGAAATGTAAAAAGCTGGCCTGGGCACTTAAGGCATAGAGTTTAAAATTGGGAGCGCCCATACCGCCAACCGACATGGGGAGAGTAAGGATATCATATACGATCCTGGGCTGTTTGCCAGCCCAAACAAGAGATATGATCAGAGAGCGAATCTTACGAAAGAAATGGGCAGTTAGAGGTATGGGGATATTCAGAAAGAGGTAAAGGAATTTCGGGAGGACCACCATCTTGGCAATAGCTATGCGACCAGCCAGGGACAAGGGGAGCAAGTTTCAATGGGGTATTTTGGATTCGAGCCAAAGTTGGCCCTCCAGAGGTCATCTAAGTCCCTGCTCATCCAGAAACCTAGGTAGCGAGTGGGGCCGGAGGCCCAAACAAAAGGAAAGTCCAGGGTGAATGGCCTGGTGGCATCAGTAAGAGGGAACAGCACTGATTTGCTCCAGTTCACCTGAATGCCGGACAATCTGCCAAACCATATTATCTCACACACAAGGGAACTGAGGTTTTTATGGGGGCGGCGGACATACAATGTAATATCATCTGCATACATGGAGAACAAGAGGGCGCGAGACGAAAAGCCGATGCCCCTCTGAGTATGGTGTTGCCGGAGTCTGGCAGCGAGAGGCTCCATTGCAATGGCGAAGAGCATAGGGGAGAGCGGGCATCCCTGCCGAGTGCCACGCTCAATCAGAATGGGATCTGATACCTGACAGTTGATCTGAAGTTGGGCGGAAGTGCTAGTGTAGAGAAGTGACATCTTACGGATGAAAATGTTACTGAAGCCAAGGCGCGGAAGAAGAAAAAATAAAAAGGGCCACTTCACTGTATCGAAAGCCTTGGTGGCATCGAGCAGGGCGGCCACAGCAGGGAGACTAGGATTCATCTGATGAAGGACCGAAAAAATGGCCCGGAGGTTATGAGACGTGGCACGGCCAGGGCTGAAACCAGACTGGTCAGGAAGGCCAGTAACTTTGCAAATATTTTATTAGCAATATTAATTAGAGAGAAGGGGCAATAGGAATCGCGGCAATCAGCTGGTTTGTCCGGCTTGAGTAAAAGCGTTATCATCGCCTCGCGAAGCGATTGCGGGAACAGGCCATTATCAAAGGTATCATTATACATGGCAGCCAGATGCGGCACAAGAAGCGAAAAAAAAGTCTTATAGAAAGAGGTGGGGAGTCCGTCTACACCAGGGGCCTTATCACTTGGTAAACTATTTATGGCTGCGAGTATCTCTTCCAAGAATTTACTATGGTAGTCCTCTAGCCAGACCAATGCGAGGGTATCGAAATATTGTTCGAAGGCCTCGCGCGAAGAGGTGAGGGGGTGGCGTGGGGGGTGGCGGGGTAGAGCTGCGAATAATAGTCCATAAACCGAGCCTTAATTTCGTCGGGAGAGGTGGTTCTAGTCGGACCGCCATCCCAGAGAGCCGCCACATACGACGCAGCATGGGAGGGCGAAGGAGGTTGGCCAGGGTCCTGCCAGGTCGATCGCCCTCACCGAAGCGACGAGCTCGGGCCTCTCTGCCAAAAAAGGAGAGTTCCCTGTCGGCCTCCTCAGCAAATTCTGTATGCTTTTCACGTAGGCGTGCAAGTGTCTCAGAACTGGGGTGGGCAGCGTGAGCGACGTCCCAAGCCTTGATCTCAGATTCCAGCTTGTCCAACAAGGCGCAGATGGAGCGGAGGACGCCCGCTTGTTTAGAGATACACTCGCCACGTATCACTGTCTTAAAACCTTCCCACAGGATGGATGCTGAGTCCACAGAGCCGACATTCAAATCGAAGTAGTTGCTAATAGCTGTTTGGATCACGTCACAGAAGACGGAATCGCGGAGAGCATTCGGAGGAACCCGCCAGGTGAATGCACGCTGTGGAAAGTGAGGAAGGTGAATACAAAGCTGGACTGGCGCATGATCTGAGAAAGTGCGTTCCATATGAGTAGCGCAGGTGAGCCAAGTAAGGACATCCGGGGAGGTAATCCATAGAGCAATACGGGACCAGCAGCTGCTAACACCAGTAAAGCAAGTACCCTCACGAGCCTCGGGCCACATGTGACGCCAGGCATCATATAACGAGTTGTCAGTGAGTATGGACTGAAGGAGAGCAGTGGAGTGAGGGTGGGATGAGTGGGGGCCAGAGCGGTCCAAGACTGCAGAAAGTGTAATATTAAAATACCCCCCCAGAGAAGAGCCGCCGGGCCCAGAGAAGAAATGAGGTCGTCCGAATTAGGGCCGCACACAGCCGCAATCCTGAAGGGTTGGGACAGGAGGGAGCCATGCAAAATAACATACCTTCCTTCAGGGTCAGTGAATACCTGAGTAGTGTGCCAGGGAAGCCCCCTCCTTAACAGAATGGACACTCCTCTTGAATAGGAAGAATAGAAAGAAGAGTGCGATTCGCCCCAATAGTGCAACTGAAGTCTAGTGGAGGTCGCAGGCAATAGGTGAGTTTCTTGTAGAAGGCAAACGTCGACTTTATGCCTGAGTAGGTGGGAGTGGATAAGCCTGGCTTTACGGTGATCATTGAGGCAGCGGATGTTACAGGTCCAACATATGGTGTCAGTCATTTTAAGTTAGGACCAGAAAAGACTGGAACGCAGGGTAGTGAGGCCAGTCAGTAGCAGGAAGATAATGTGTGCGCTGGGGCAGGCAGACCTGGAGGGGAAAGGAGAGGGGAAGTCGCTAAAAGCATGTAACAGATCCAACTGGTACCTGCAAGTATGAATGGCCTGAACATGAGGAGAACCACACGTGAGCAGGAGCTAAAGGGAAAAATGAGTGGTGCTGTTCCAGAGGGAGACACTCTGATGGAGGAAAAAGTGCTGTGTACAAACGCAATATAATGAGTCGGTCTAGCAGTGCAGGGAAGCACACAGAGGAGATGCGAAAGTGTAAGACATGTGAACAAGAACATTGCAATAAAATGACAAGAAAACCTGGAAAAAACCCCACCCTAGCCCAACCCAACCCGAAAAAAGCAGCATGGAAATAGGTTTCAAGCATTGTAACATCAGAAGAAGTGCATTCAATCACATGAACGTCACAAAATGAGGACTCAGCAACCCAGGGCCCAACCACCCACCTCCCACAGCAACCCACCAAACAGGTCGTGCCACCACCCGCAACCACCCCAGGGGACCCCAACTGGGAAGGGAAGAGACTATAACGGAGAATACGTACAACAGAAGCACAATTTACCACAAAAGCACCACTGAAGGAGGACACAACAACCCCAAACCCATCCACCCACCATCCACTCCAACCCCCCCAACAGGTCGAGCATCCACCCACACCCACCCCAGGGAACCCCAACCGGGAAGGGAAAAATCAGCAACAGAGGTGGGAATCATCCCGCGGGGGCATGGCAGCACCCAGCATACACCCCTGCATAATACGGCAGGGTGGCCATGCCAGAACTGTCAGCAAACATCAGAAAAGTTAAAGCATTACACACAAGGAATAGCCAGTACGCCCAGTGAATTTACACAATAATGAACAACGGGCAATTGAAACAGTCAGGTGTCGGCCAAAGAGAAAAAAAGAACCACAGTGTGTCCTACAGCCGTGTACAGGAAAAGTGCAGGCCCAAGAGCAATTAACTCATCCACTTCAGTCAGTGTCACTCATGCTGGCTACAACATGGTCTTGAGAACTAGCTGGAGTGGTGTGATGAGAACGGTCCAACTGTTTGGCAAAAGCGAGGGCTCCTTTCGGATCAGGGAACACCAGTGTTTTGGAACCCTGTCTGACCCGCAGCTTGGCTGGGTAAGCTAGAGAGTATGACACTTGGTGTTTTTGCAAAATGCGTTTAGCGGGCAGGAATTCACGGAGGGCACCCTGCACAGCCAGGGTGTAGTCGGGGTAGAATGATAAAGTGTTACCTTGATGCCGAATCTCGCCCCTCTCCCTGGCAGCCCGGAGGACCGCATCTCGGTCCTGGAAATTGAGAAGTTTTGCAATATTCGGACGAGCAGGTAGTCCAGGGGCAGGCCGAGGTCCAAGGGAACGGTGTGCTCTCTCCACGATAAAGACCTGGGACAGCGCATCACCAAACAGTTCTCGCAACAACTGCTCCACATAATCCTCCATCTTGGCTATGTAGGTGGACTCCGGCACACCTGTAATGCGGAGGTTACTCCTACAGGAGTGGGCCTCCAAATCTTCGTTCTTAGAGCGAATGAGGTCGAGGATTTTATCCATTTGGAGTAATTTTTGACGGTCTTGGGTGGCAGAGTCTTCCATGTCCGACACTCTGGATTCGACATGAAGTAGTCGGTTATCGTGTGAGTCCACCCTAGACTTGACCACATCCAGGCGGGAGGTCAGCTGCTCGAGCAGACTGGCGATCTCAGACACAGCAGACTTCACTTCCAACATAATGGCTTTAAGGACGTCTTCACTTGCGGCTGACATTTCGGGGGAGGCAGGCTGGTCGCCCCAGTCAGCGGTGCCGCCCTCCTGGCGCATCTGCCTCCATTGCTCAAAAGTGTACCTAGGCTGTTTAGGGTCAGCCTTTCCCATGGTGGTCACCAGGAGCAGGGAGCGTCTAGAGTGCCCGCAGCGCCCAGCCCCTCAAAGAAGTGGCCAGGGAGACACCGCCACTGGAGATGGGACAGGAGATGAGGGGAACGGCGGCAGAACCCCCCGCACAGCCCGGACAGGTCCAGGAACAGCATGCAGCTGAAAAAGGCAGAGGTGGCGATGGCAAAAGACGGGGCGAAAGGCACCCCCCCATGAGGCCAATATGCAGCTTGCGCAAGGCACCAGGCCGCAAGCACGACGGTGGAGGCCAAAAGGACCAGGCCCCGTGGTCAGCCACTCGCACAAGTAGGCAGTAATCGTATCAAAGCGTAGGTACAGTGAAAAGTATGTCCCACGGCAGGCCCAGGTCTGTGGAAGGGTGGAAGGCCGCAGCAGCAAAGTGCTCCGTGTGAGCAGGGGGGCTCGATGGCTGAGGAGGCGGTAGAAGGGTGAGCCGAGCCAGGCGGCGCATGGAAGTGCCGCAGCGAAGTGAGCAGTCCGCAGTAGCACAGCAGGAAAGGCTCCGGCACCAGTAGAGGGAGCGGGGAGCCCGGTCGGGGATGCAGGCACCCAGCAGGCCGCCCCAGAGTCAGGCTAGAGCAGAGGGCTGGCGAAGTGCCATAGATGGCCAGATGACGAGACACCAGCCGCAGGCCCCCTTAGCATTCACCAGCGAGCCTCCGGCAGCCACACCGGCGGGAGAAGCGGCTTCGGAGCAGCCAGAGGCTCAGCGGTAGCAGGCGGACACAGCCGGGAGTCGTGGGAGAATAGCAGCCCGCAGCAGAGGGACGCGGGGATCGCGCAGCCCACCTCCACCGGACTAGCTTGTCCACCCAGGCATTCAAAGAGCCTGCCAGGTGCTGACCAACCAGGAAAATGTTCTTGCAGTCCAGCCAGGTCCAGGAACACAGAGCCTCTGGGTACAGGGTCCACAACCCCACCTCTCTCGATATGTTGCAATAACACAGGCCAGTGGTGGTGTCCATGGACACCTGAACCAGCCTTCCTTTGATGGACAGTAGGAAGGCTTTCAGTGCCAGACCAATCGCTCTTAGGTCCAACAAACTGATGTTAAGCCTGGACCAGTGTTCTCTGATCTCCACCTCCCCCAGATAGCTGCCCTAACCCAGAGATGACACATCTGTCACTACTGTGAGATCTGGGTGGGGAAGAGAGAGAGGTCTGCCGCTAGCCCAATTATGGTTAGTTAGCCATCACTGCAGGTCTTTTGCAGTGCCCTCCGATTAGCTGAATCAAGTCGGAGAGATTACTACAATGCTGAGCCAACTGGGATTCCGATTCCACTGCAGAGCCCGCATATGCTAGCGGGCATGCTGTACCAGCAGGATGCAAGAGGCCATGAGGTCCAGCAGCCTCTGAGTCAGTCTCACCAAAATCCAGGAGAGAAGCTGCAAATCAGTATCATACACTGGACTCGCTGCTACAGAGGATAGGCCCGAAACTGTATTGTTTACAGAATGGGCCCAATGAAAGAGAGCGTCTGAGAGGGAGTCAGAAGGTCCAGCGTAGTCGGAAGGTGGGAGATGACTGCCTATGGCAAGCCCACATTCAACAGCCAATCATTGAGGTAGGGGATGATTGGAACCGCTGACCTCTGCAGATGTGCTACAACCACCACGTCACATTGGGGAACACTTATGGGATGCCGGTGAGACCAAAAGGAATCACAGTGAACTGACAGTGCTCGTGGCCCACTGTGAACTGCGGGTAACACCTGTGAGCAGGCAGGACATGGAAACAAAAAAAAGGCGTCCTGCAAGTCCAATGCTACCAACCAAACTCCGTGATCCAGGGCAGACAGGGATCTGAACCACTGTGAACATTTTGAACTTCTTTTTCGTAGGAAGGAATTGAGAGAGCGCAGGTTGAACATGGGACAGAGGCCTCGGTCCGTCCTTCGTTAGGACTAGAAAGTAGCGGGAATGGTACCCATGCCATTCTCTGACACGGGCACCCTCTCAATGGCCCCCTTCGACAGGAGGGCCTGCACACCCTGGTGGAATAAAGCGAGATGGTCCTCCGTCTGCTGTTTTTGGAATGGTGGCAAAGGTTGGGGGGTGTCCACGAAGGGTAGGGCATATCCACTCTACACTATCTGAGCACCCACTGGTCCGATGTATTGCAGGATCATTGATCTAGGAGATGCCTGATCCTGCCCCCTTCCCCATTAAGGTGTGTTTGCTGGTTGGAGGACACACTAAAGAGGCTTGGGGGTTGTGTCAGCCAGGAGGGGGTGGGGGACTGGACAGCTCGCTGAGCATGGTGCCCGCGTCCTCTTTGGGCTCCGCAGCCTCTTCCCTGAAAAGACTGGGTCAGCTGTTGTACTGATGGGGCTGGTACTGTGGACATCCAAAATGTGCAGTCCTTGGCTGCTGTAGGGGCAAAAGGAGTGTTGTTGTGGTCGGGAAGAAATGGAAAGGTCCAAAGATCAGGTCGTGACCCTGCTCTCATGAAAGTTCTCGAGCACCTCCTTCAGCCTTCTCACCGAAAAAGCGGGACCCATCAAAGGGCATATCAATTAAGGATGACTGAACATTCCCCTCAAACCCAGTGGACCGTAACCAAGTGTGGTAGCGAAGTGCCACTGTAGAACCTATGGCTCTACCAAAGGAGTCCATGCTGTCCACCCAACATCAAATGGCAAACCTAGTTGCATCCCTGCTGTTTAGTAAAGCCTGGCTCAGGTTGGCACGGGTCTCCTCAGGCAGCATTAGAAGCAGCTGAGCGACCAAATCTCACAATACATGGGAATAACATCCCAAGAGGCATGCGGTGTTCACCGAGCACAGTGCAAGGCTGGTGGAAGGAAAAATGTGCTTCCAGAAGGTATCCAGCCACCCTATCTGATAGTGTTGTAGGAAAATGCTCGGATTGATCTTGTCCGTGAAGGCATGGCCCGCTAGACTCTCCGGGGACGGGTGCTGGAAAAGGAAGTCGGAGTCCCCTGGGACAGGACAATGACATCGAGCCATCATAGGATGCACAGGAGATCCTGTGCAGGGTTTAGCCCAGGCCCCCAAGAAAGTGTTGGTGAGAGATTAATTAAAGGGCAGCAATGGTTCTTGGCAGATTCCCCTCCTGGAAGCACCTCGGTCAAGACATTATACTTGACCTCGATAGAGGGAGACTGAAAGCCAAGGACCTCAGAAGCCCTGTGCATTACTGTGGCTAATGATGCACCTACCTCCGAAGCCTGGCCTGGAGGGGAAAGCATACCAGTGACTGGGAAAGTGTCTAGTCCACTGATATCTCCCAGCTCATCTGCAGGGTCTTCCCCCAAAGGACCATACACCTCCTCCTCATTGCCCCTTGGGGGCCATAGGGTGACTTTAGTGGAGGGAAATCCAGAAGTTGGTATTGCCTGGATGATGCCAGGCTCACTGCTGAGCAGCCATGAGGTGGTGCCAGTTCAACATTGGGAATGACGATGGGTTCATCATCAAGCTGCACCAACACCTCTGGCAGGAGAGCGGTTGGAACAGAGCCAGGCTAGGTGGTGATACACATGGCAGTATCGTCCTGGATCCAGGGATGGATCCTGATGACCCGGCTGACGTTGGTGGGCGGACATTTTGCTTTGTGGAGCACAAAGGCATGCCAGAGGGAGTCAAGGCCCCAAAGATGGCATGCATTGAGCCGTAAAATTCCCATAACTGGACAGGGATTGCTTCGGTGCTGGGTAAACTCTGGGTAGTGTAGGGTGGGGGCCTGATGAACAAGTTACTTACCTTCGGTAAAGCCTTATCTGATAAAGACAGGATCTAATTGCAGATTCCTTACCTTTGAATTCTCCCCAGGCACCAGACTGGATATGGATTTTTTCCCGGCAGTACCTCTGCACGTCAGTAAAGGGTGTGGAGTGACTCCATATTGACGTCGACCAGCGGATGTGACATCAACTGAGTCCATATATGCGTCTTCCCGACGCACGGATGTCAGTTTCTTTGATGACTAAATTCTGTGCCAATAATGCAGAGCCACTTACAGAAACTGGCTATGGAAACAGAGAGCCAATAAAGAAATATCTCTCTCTCTCTGCAAATACAGATGTATCTGGATGGAGGAGTATCCCAGTAGTAAGCAGGTGGTATATCCCCAAAGTGAAACAGGATATTGAAGGTAAGAATAAAGCAATTTGCAGAACAGGAAGGATTGGATGGTCGTTAAGGAAACTGCGGCTAGATTCTGGCTCTACCAGGCGAGGTGTTACATAAGGCAAGTAATTTGTTAATCTGATAGAGACATCTAGCCACAGATTACTTACCTTTGAATTAGATACAAAAGCAAAATCATCCCTGGAGGAGGGACTGCGAAGTTATTGGATCAAATCCCTGATTAGAACTAGCCAGTGTCTAGCTGGAGTAGAAGAAGCAGGCGAGAGCGGCCGCTCTAAGGCAGGAATGCAAGGAAAAAAATGCTCTGATTCCTAAGAACTGTGGTAGGAACTACAGATCACCAAAGCAGAAGAAGAAAAAGCATGTTGCTTTACTCCTGGAAGAGGAAGAGAAAAAATGTGTCCGAAGACAACATTCAACATAAAACTAAAAATTAGTTCACTCACACAGCTGAACCTGAATAGGAGTGGCCATGAGGAGTGAAACCCAGGGCAATAGGCAAAGTTACTGAGTCAGAGCATCTCGCCGTAGAGAAACATTACTGTAGTCCAACTGTTTCTTAGAAACAGAAAGAAGGATAACCAAAAACCAATGTGCAAGGGAGAGCTTGGAGCAATACTGTAACAAGAAGACGGCAAAAGTGCAGTAGATCCCCAGAGGTTTGTGGAGGCTAAAGTGGATAATACTAATGCTCTTTTTTGTGGCAGTGTAGGCAAGCAGTTAGGCTTATCAGAGGGCAGTGTTAAGCATTTGTTATACACCCAGTGGCAATAAAAGGGACACACACTCAATTAATAAATCAGAGACCAATTTATAAAAATAGTACTTGGTTATATTTATTTTTTTAGAACCACAGAACTAAGTCATAGGTAAAAACGTTTTTTTTTAAAACCCTTTTCAGTTTAAAAAATCCTTTTCAGTTTAAAAAGGGACACTGTGCAATTTTCAGACTTGGCAATGTTAACCAATGGGAGGAAGAAAACATTCAGCATACATAGAGATAACATCGACTTACAAGACCAGTCTTCCGAAGTTATGTTAAGTATTGGTCAAGGTTCAGTTCAGCAGCAACAGAGCACCACCAGGGGCAGAGTGACGGTCGGGTTCAAGGTGCAAGTTTGAGGTTGGGCACCCAATGCAAGTCAATGCGGATTAGGGACAATTGGAAAGAGGAAGTTTAAAGGTAAGTAGCAGCGGCTTGGGGCGCAAGTCTCCAGGAGTTGAAGTAAGCACAGTACAGGGTCCAATGCAGAATCAACACTACACTACACTACACTACCAGCGGCACAGGGGCGGCCAGGTGCAGGGTGTCAACACAGCGCTGGGGGCCCAATGCAAAGCAATGGAGACAGCCAGAATTGGAAACAGGCTGCAGACTCAGGCCAGGAGGCTAGTCAAAGGGAACCAACAGCTGCAGAGCAAAGTTGCGGTGCTTGGGTACGTAGAGACACCTTTGGTCTTCTTCACCAAGGCTTAGGGTGGATGGGTGCATGGGTGTTTTTAAGCATTGGAAACGGCTTACATGAGCAGGTCGCGGTTGGTGGATTCTCCGTGCAGATGTTGCAGGCGACGTCCAGGAGTCCAGGAGAGGTCAGCTCATGGTGGACTTGGGCTCTGGAGTGCTGGGGGACCCTTGCTGGAACAGGTAGGCCACTTGGGCTCGGGCCAGAGTGGTCGGCGCAGAGATAGAACCGGGGGCAGGCTTCGCAGTTCTTCAGGTCACAGAGTCTTTGCTTTGAAGATGGGTACTTCTTGAACAGGTACACTGTTGTCGGGAGATCTTAATCTTTGTCGAAGGCAGGCAGTCCTCCCAAGGCTTTGGAGGTCACTGGTCTGCATGACAGGTCGTCTATTGGTGCAGGATCGTTGAGGGCTGCAGAGAGGCCGGTAGGGCTGGGGCCAAGTCAGTTGGTTTCTGCAGTCTTCTCTGCTGGTGAGAGGCTGTAGTGTCTGGTCCCTCTTAGGTTGTCAAGAACTGAAGTTCAGGGTCTGGGGATTCCACCTAAATACTAGATTTAGGGGCATTACAAGGGAGTGACAGGTAGGGGCCAATAGGCCATTTACCTGGGGTGTCTACACCCTCTATTATGCCCATCTCCTGTGGGAGGGGGACATATACCTAGCCATGATTAGATAAGTCCCACCATCTTTAAGATATACATATATAAAACATATTTAATTTTCAGAAAAACACACATTCACTGGATGATGTCATCAGTAATGTCATCAGTGATGTCATTTGAGATGTCATCAGTGATGTCATCAGTAATGTCACTGACCAGGTCATGAGTGATGTAATATGTGACGTCATCAGCAGTGCATTGCGGGCGCGCGACTTATAGTTAGCTGAACTAACTATAACGGGGGAATTTCAATGGTTTTGTACGAGTGAAAAGTCCAGCTAACTATAACGCCCCTGAAACCTATGATTTTTTCAGTGAATTTCTAAGGTTTTGTAAATGCTAATTCCTAACTATAACGTACCTGAAACCTATGTTTTTTTCAGTGAATTTCAAAGGTTTTTTAAATGCTAATTTCTAACTATGCCTCCAGAGAAAGGACATGTGAAGAAAGAAGAAAAAACGCACAGAAAGAAAAAAAAGAAATGCAGAAAGAAGCAACAGAAGTCCTCAAAGACGAAGAAAAGCGCAGGAAGAAGGAAAACGTGAAGAAAGAAAAAACAGAAGAGCAGAAAGAAGCCTTGTTGCAAAATCATCCTGTACCCTCAACTTTTTCAGACGGATACTGGTGGTAACTGAGTCTGACTAACCAGTCCTAGAGCCAGTGCTATGTTAAAAGACACTCAGAAAACAGTGAAAACACCTACATATACTAGGGAACACTATGCGTTGGGGTCCCCCTGTGATTAGCATGACCTCCTCTGTAAGCCCCTAGTATATAATAGGACAGGGGGATTAAAACTACCTCTTAAAACGCGCCACAGGGCGTGTTTGCACATGTCACCTCAGGCCCCGTCCTCTCCCTTCCCCACTGTGTAAACACGCCCTGTGGCCGTTTTAAGTTGGGAGATTAAGTCCCCTTGAATCCTGATGGTCCCTAGGGTCCAACTAGACCACTAGGTTCCTCCAGTAAGCGCCACAGAGCTGCGTTGCAGAGAGGTGTAAAAAGTGGCACATTCTGGACCACCTCTCTGCAACGCAGCTCAGTGGCGCTTACTGGAAGCACCTGGTGGGCTAGTTAGCCCCCAGGGGCCCTCAGGATTGAAGGGGAATTATTTCCCTAACTTAAAATGTGCCATAGGGCGTGTTTGGGCACGTCACCTCAGGCCCCGTCCCCTCCCTTCCCCACTGTGTAAACACGCCCTGTGGCCGTTTTAAGTTGGGAGATTAAGTCCCCTTGAATCCTGAAGGTCCCTAGGGGCAAAATAGCCCACTAGGTACGTCCAGTAAGCGCCATTGCAGAGAGGTGTAAAAAGGGGAACGGCCTGCGCCACCTCTCTGCAACACAGCGCAGTGGCGCTTACTGGAAGCACCAGGATTGAAAGGGAATTATTTCCTCAACTTAAAACGTGCCACAGGGCGTGTTTGCACACGTCACCTCAGGCCCCGTCCCCTCCCTTCACCACTGTGTAAACGCGTCCTGTGGCCGTTCTAAATTGAGAGATTAAGTCCCCTTGCGCATACTGGAGATACCTGTTGGGCTAGTTGGCCCTCAGGGACCCTCAGTATTGAAGGGGAATTAATTCCCCAACTTACAACTCGCCAGGGGGCGCGTTTGCAGAGTGCTGCAAGGAGGGGGCGTGGTCTCCGGCGCGATGCCGGTCTTTTATTTATTTTATTTTTTTAAGAAGGGGGGGCTGTGTGGCCCTCCTTCTTTTTCTAATTTATTGGCCCTGGGGACCCCATCCCCCAGGGTCTGCCCCCTAATTTTTTTGGGGGGGAAAAAAAATTGGAAGGGGGCCGCGTGGCCCCCCTCCCAAGGCCTTAATCGGCCCCGGGGACCCCAAACCCCCGGGGCATGGCCTTTAGGAGGGGGGCTGCGTTGCCCCCCTCCTCAGGCCACTTATGGCCCCGGGGACCCATACCCCGGGGCCAGCCTTTGTTTTTTATTATTTATTTTTTAAATACATTTATAGAAACACCCAGGACATGCTGGACAAAACCGTATGTACCTATCACCATGGCGATTTGCGTGATATTCATTAAAAGGTGACTATGCATGCAATGAATCCACGTGGAATGTATTTACACCGCTAGTGAAGCTCTGACGTGTCTGACGCCCTACCGTGCCTAATCCCAGCGCCCCCACCGATGGGTACTCTCCAAGTAGACACCCTTGTCGTTTATTTATGCAAACATGGGTTGCTATTAACAGGCACATTTAATACACGCGCACACCAAGCCATTCAAAGGGGATTCGACAAAAATCCGACCAAAACTATGCAAGAAACCCCCCTCACGGTTAATAAAACACACATCCACTGCCGGATGTGTAATACTTTTTATTTTACTCTCTGGAAAGGAGACTAACCTCACTTGAGAGTCACAGCGCGCTCCTGGCTGAGCCCAATGCTGTGTTACACCCACCAGTGCCCGCCGAGTGCCACACACCTCTGTGTTGTATTCCACCAGCTAGTGCATATGCTATGACACTCTCTAGCCCATGTGCACTGTAACACCACCCCGTGAATATGTCATGCCACACTTGCCTTCACACGGGTTATATTGCCCCATCTAACGTGCCTTCCTCGATGCCTATGTTATAACGCACAGCGCTATGCCATACATATTACAATCTGGGATCCATATCTTTGTCACAGTGCATATGCAACGTTACACTCCCCAGCACATATTTTATATTACAACTTTAGAGACTAGTTAGGTTACACAACACTGCCCTGTGCATATTACACTCCAAGGCGCACATCGGATAGCACGCGCTAGTGCCTGTGCTATCTCGCGATTTCCAATGAATCTGTCATTGCGCACAATGTATTGCATATTATATTTCACGCCCCGGTTCATCCTATATCACTCTTTTTGGTGCATAGTTTATACCATACACTATATCTAGTTTTCATTTTCAATTGTGCTCTCATGACTATGTTCTATATAACACTGCGTTCACCTACCCTTTTCACGGGCATTACATTTTGCGATGGGGGGTGGAGGGTCAGGGGGTGTTTCTGCCAAAAGAGCCCGGAGTCACAGTCACAAACTTCATCTTCTTCCTGAATAAAAGTGAGATTATGCTGCATACTTGTTCATATTTTAAGTAGTTCGCACAGACACACATTTTAAAAACAAGACAGTTCCTAATACCCACCTTCTCTGAACAGTTAGCTTGCTGCCCCATCCACCTCCTCCCTATCCTCTGTTGTCTGAATCCATGGACTAGCCTCCTCCCTCCTGCCATGCATGGTCTGATGTGCTGCCACTGCCCTCCATTTAGCATGATGTACCAGTCCACTCCTCCTGCCCTCCATTGCCCAATTCTATGCCCCATCATTGACCTCCTGCTTAGCCTCTGTGCTTAGCTTGCTGCCCCTATTTGCCTTCCCCCTGCCCTCCGATGTATTTGTGCATGCCCCTGCTCCATCCTTTTTGCCCACCATGTTCCATGGACCTGCCACTCCTATCTACTCTGAGTGTTCTGTTGAGCTGCCACTCCCCTCCCACCTGCCTAGCATTGTCAGATGACTGTAACCTGTGCCTGCCAGCTCCAGCCTGCCTGTCCACATGCCATGCCCCTATCCCCTTCTTCCTGTCCTCCATGGTCCATTTTACTGCCACATCCTTCTGCCCTCCCTGGTCTGTTGTGCTGCAAGTGCTCCTCCTGCCTGCCCCACGTGGTCTGTTGTGAGGCCCCTTCCCCTGAACTCTCTTGTCTGTGCCCAGGTCCTGACCCTCCCTTCTATCCTCCATGGTCCTTTGTGCATGCCCCTGCACCCTCCTTCTTGCCCATCATAGCCATTGTACTGCCACTAACCCTCCCGCTTGCCATGCATGGTCTTTTGTGCTGCCACGGGCCCTCCCACCTTCCCTGTGGGGTCAGCTAGCTGCCCCTGACCCCTCCCACCTTCCCTCCATGGTCTGTGTGTATGCCATCATAGTCTCACTGTTGCTCTCCATGGTGTGTCTTGTTTCTAGTGCCCATCCTGCCTGACCTCCGTGGTCATCTTGCTGCTCCTGCCCTGCCCCCTTGCCCCCATCCCTCTGTTTCCATGTGCAGACCCCTATTCCCTCCCTCCTGACTTGTCTGTTCCATTGTAATGCCCCCTGATCCGTCCCTCCTGCCCTTTATGGTCTGTTATGCTGCAGCTTTCTCTCCTGTCTGTCCATTATGGTCAGCTAGCTACCATTGCCTCTTTCCCCTCTGTTCTCTGTTGTCCATGTGCATGGTCCTGTCCCCTCCCTATTGCTTTCTATGGATTGTTGTGCTGCACTCCCGTCCCGCCTGCCCTGTGCTGTGTATTGTGCTGCTGCAAACCCTGATGCCTGCCCTGTAGGGTCAGTTTGGTGCACCTCTCCATGTCCCTCCTGTCCTCTGTTATCCGAGTCCATGTTCCTACCCCAATTCCTCCTGCCTTCCATGATCCAATGTACCATACTTGCGAACATTTTGAACTTGGTAAGAGGGAGATTTTGAAAAAAAAACAGGGGTATTGATTTTCCCCTTTGAGTTACATGGAAAAAGAGGCGATTGTAGACAGGAGACAGATCAAATAAAGCCCATTTGAGCTTAAAAACATTGGATGTTTCCTGGCTGAATTGGGTCTGTTGGCATGTATGGTTCTACTACCACTGCCTCTTCCTTCTGCCCACAATGGTCTATTAAATTGCCACAGCCTCTCTTGCCAGTCCTATATTGTTGGTTTGTTGCCCCTGCCCCCCTTTCCACTGCCCTCCATAGTCTGTTGTGCTGCCACTGCCTTTCCTGCCTGCCCAGTGTGGTCAAATTGTTGCCTCTGGACCCTCCTACCTGCCTTCAATTTTCAGAGTCCGTGCCCCTGGCCTCTGCCTCTCAACAGTATCCTAATGAACAACTAGATTGCTAACATTCTATATTTATTACAAAAGTGTGGAACGCCTGACGTCATCTTGATGTAATCAAAACTGTAATACCTAGAGCATTTCCTTTAGAAATTACATATATGAGAGGGTCTTATTTGCATCAAAATTATGGTTAGTGCTCTAAAAAAATAAATGAGGACATATTTTCTGAGTTTTCAAATAGCGACAAAGCACTTTTAAATTATTTGTTATCTTTATGTTTTTTTAATCAGTTGACCACTTGATTAAATGTTGCACTTAGGGGAGAGGATGTGGTGTTACTTCCAGAGCTGCAGACTTTGCAACTGGGGAACCAGGTCGGAGTTTCTGCTTCAGCTCAACATTCTGTGATTCTGGTCAAATCACTTAATCTCCCCATGTCTACAACCAAAATGAATTTGATCTTGTGTGATGTAACCAATGCTCATGTAAAGCACTCCAATACCTGACAAGTCTGCACTATATAAAACTGCAAAAACACAAAAAATAAGTGTTTTGCACACTTCTGTCATTGGGCTACATGTGGGCTACATCTGGGTGATATTTGTGCTGGATTTGGGCTCTTCTGTCTCTGGTGGCCATCTTGGGAGATTTATTTGTTATGAAGTTTCCTAATTTCCTCATTTACTGCAGTCTCCTCAGTAGGAAATGCTTTCAGTTTTTTACTTTGATTCCATCAAGAAGGTATTCAGATACGTCACACATTTGCCATAAATTCTGAATGTTAGCACTCTAGTTGCTCATTACATCACAGTAGTAAAGCTACTGCTCACCACGTAAGTCTGCTGCTGGTATTAAAAGTGCATGTTTCATTCTGCATGTCAGTATTTTTTTATGAAATAGAAGAGGATTTGAGAAGTCACTCAAAATGTGCCCTAATTTTTCTTTCTTCAGCACTAATTATAATTTCTATGGCAAAATGAACCCCCTCATTGTATTCCTTTTTAAATTAAATGTTTTAAGTGTTACCAGTTTATTCCAATCAAGATGGCTTCAGGTGTGCCATACTTTTGCCGTAAGTAAGACTGTTAGCGCTCTAGTTGTTCGTTAGAACACTCTGGGTCAGTCTGTCATTGGGCTATACTTGGTCTACATCTGGGTGATATTTGTGCTACATTTGGACTCTTTTGTCTCTGGTGGCCATCTTGGGAGACTTATTTGTTATGAAGTTTCCTAATTTCCTCATTTACTACAGTCTCCTCAGTAGGAAATACTTTCAGTTTTTTACTTTGATTCCATCAAGAAGGCATTCAGATGTGTCACACATTTGCCATAAATTCAGAATGTTACCACTCTAGTTGCTCATTAGATCACTGTAGTAAAGCTACTGCTCACCAGGGACGTCTGCTGCTGGTATTGAAAGTGCATGTTTCAGTCTGCATGTCAGAATTGTTTTATGAAATAGAAGAGGTTTTGAGAAGTCACTCAAAATGTGCCCTAATTTTTCTTTCTGCAGCACTAATCATACTTTCTATGGCAAAATGAACCCCCTCATTTGGTTCCTTTTTAAATTAAATGTTTTAAGAGTTACCACTTTATTCCAATCAAGATGGCTTCAGGTGTGCAATACGTTTGTCATAAGTAGGACTGTTAGCGCTCTAGTTGTTCTTTAGAACACTCTGGGAAGCTGCAGTAGAACACAAAGGAATCAACTGACAGTCTCTGCCCTTGTTGGATGTACATGTTTTACTGAGAATGTCAGACTTCATTCTCACATGACTAAGAAAGATAATGTGATTTTATAGAAAATATGCTCTCAGTTTAGCTTATAGATCACCTTCCAAACCTCTGTGGGAAAAGCATGAGAAAATAGTTTTCTCTCAAGCATGATTCATGATATCACAGCAGAAGGCTTTCTCACATGGTAAAATCACCTTAGAACACACCACAATTCCTAAAAAGAGTATGGTACCATCAACAAATGATTTATAATGTAACTAAAGTCTTAAAACCTTCTATTAACTGCAATGCTTTTTAATGAGGTGCTATCATGTATATTGGTCCCAAGATGGCTGCCAACACTTCTTGGATGAAGTGCTGACAGCCAATCAGATCTCACAATGAAATGTGTGGTTAGGCTCCGCCCAGATACATATGTGATTTTGATTTTCTCAGAAACTACTGAACGGACTTACACCGTTTAAGAAAAAGGCACGACTCTGAACCAAGGTCTACCTTTCTGCCAAATTTGGTGTAATTCCGTTCAGCAGTTCGGGGTGTAGCTGCGGCTAAAAGTCCTATGGGAAATTGCATGGGGAAAACACGTTTTGGGACTCCCCTTTTTTCTCAGCCCCCGCTACACAAATCAACCCGAAACTTTCAGGATAGGAGCGGACCGAAGCTGGCCAAAAGGTTTGAAAATTTCACGAAGATTCGTCAACGGGCGCCAAAGTTATTCCAAATAGAATGGTGCGGATTTCCTATGGAAAATAGGTCCTACCTATAACTACCTACTGACTCAGAATGTTATATTGTGAAAGAAGACTGCAGGTGGAACAACCTCGCTAGAGAAAAATCAAGACCTGTATCTGTGTTCATGAATGCGAACACCAGGAACATTGAAATAGGGATGCCTTCGGAACCTCCGATAGTGAGTTAGACAGAGGAGGCTGGGGCACTAGACAAATGGAGAGGGTACACCATCGAACAGGGACAAGGTATGCAAGATACGGAAGTCCAGATAAATATTAAGCATAAAAAGCTGAACCCAGAAAGGGTTGCAGAACATACAACAATACAAGTATGGATTCCAGAGGGAGGTGTCTCTATAGGATACCGGAAACAGAAAATAATGCATGAAGCATAATCGATTGGAAGAAAAAGCCCTGCAGAATACCACAGAGACCGAAAATACAGAACAACAGGTACAACTAACCCTGAAAGGGCCAGACCCATAAGTATGTTCTGTGTACAAAAAAAGAGAGAGATCAATGAGGAAAAAAGGGGGGGATGTAAGAGGTACCAAGTTCCTTACAGACCACTTTAAGAGAGAAGGGAACAGCAGGTCAAAGACCCTTGCTAAATGAGGTAAACAACAGTCAAGAACAAGGACTATTAAGGGTTGAAGAACAAGGAGATAGGCAGGTAGATGCCATGGGCGATATTTCGAAGAAGGTTGTGGTAACAAAGGGACAAGGAAGATCCCCAAAGCGAAAAGACGGACAATCGCTTTGCAAGGGTGAAACAGTCAGAGACCAAGAGTGGCGGTACGAGAGAGCAGGCCATTGAAATGATGGACTCACAGGAGGAGCCAGAATGACTGCACAACCCGAAAAACCAGCAGAAAAAGGTGAGGAAAGAAAACGTCATATCATTTTCATGAACGAAGAGATAGATTTAACTTTATATATATATATATATATATAGTAGTATTATGTCTGCACTTGCATAATGGATCAGTTCCTCTTCTTTTTTTTAAAACCCACAAGTGCCAAGAAAGTAATGGTAGAGTCCATTCCGTCTACAATATGGACAGTAGCCACTTAAAGCAGTGCAAGGATGCAGTGATAGGGGCACGACGTAGCACCACTGACAAGGTCATGGCACGACCTACGGAGTCAGTGGTATACAGACCACATCGAACGATCAATTTAGCTGCTTCTTGCCCATTCCGTATTAACTAGGGAAGAACGTCCCAATGAATCCCACAATGTATGGAAGAAGCATCCGAGAACGCAATAACTATTAGGGTTTGCAATGCATAACGAGTGGAGGAGAAAATATTCCTGCCACAAGTGTCTAGTCTTCTGGAGTCTCTGTCTGGAGGGACATAAGAAGAGAGTTGAGATCATGGGAGGCTGAAGCGGCCTGTATCACAAAACGATGATGTGTAGGATGTTGGAGGCGACAGGCCAGATCACTGGGGGCAGGACGGTGTCTGTGAGAAATAGAGCAATCCACAATGGACCCTGTATCTGGTTTAACCCAAGTCCCCAACAAAAATCTCAAATAGAGCTTCACTATTGGAAAGAACCGGCTCTACACCACTTTGGCCCTGATGGAGGACACCAAGTAAAGGATCAGCCATCATTTTCACAGAAGGAAGTGTCAAATCCAAAACCACAGAAACTCACCTGAACATGTCAGGTAGAGAGGAGCTCGCCTCTGTAGCAAGGCCAGGAGGAGGAATGAGACCTGAGGCTGTAGAAGACTCCAAGCCACTAGCTTCACTCAACACAGTGAGCAAGCTATCCTCCAAAGCAGTTAGGGCAGTGTCGGAGATGGGGTGGAGATAATCCAATCCCCTCCATCACGTCCAAAATCGTGTTCCTCAGAAGGAAAAACAGGAGGGGGCTCCATAGAGAGCTCGGAGATAAGGGGCACCACCGGCTCGGCATCCAACTGCGTCTGGCGCCGAAGCGGTGACGTCTTGCTGTCAAAAGGGATAGGTGGCGTGTCATCCAGCGGCCCTGCCGTCGTCAGTGTCAGTTGATTGGATCCAGGCACCAAAGGCGGAAACCCCAAAGACCTATGCACCAGCATCGAAATGGATTTAAAGCCAGAAGGCCGACACAGTCATGGCTCCTCGTACTTCCTTGGGACCCAAGGGCGCTCCAGGGGAAGGTGAAGACCCAAAGACCCAAACATAGTATAAAGAGAATTGTAGTATACTCGCAACTGGGTCAGAGTTGCCCCAGCGACAGGGATGGTAGGGAGGCACAGGGTAGACTTGTGCACTTACTCTACAACCGAAGATTGGGCTTTAGGCAGTGAGGTTCAGAGGATCTGCAACTTCGACCGCCTGCGTCTTGATTTACCTCGGGACGTTGGTGGAAAGTGACGTCCACAGGAACAGCTCCTGCAGCTGGCCCGCGGGCAGTCCTTGGAGCGCAAAGGGGACAGAGGTCACCGGGAAGTCTTGGAAGACTGCAACATCTGCACAGCTAGGAGCTTCATACGATGTTCCTGCAGCACGTTTGGGTTAAGTTGATGACATTCAAATAGAGTGAGGGTCTGTGGGAGGACATTTGCCATCCACAGGACCTAGAAGGCTTGACCCTGATCCTGAGGACATAAGAGTATTTTTAAAAGCATACCGTTCTATCCAATGAAAATGGTGAAGTGGGCCAAAAAACAGGTGAGGAACTGCTCACCGGATCCACGCTAAAAGTGCAAAAAAGAAGAAACTGATGTCAGAGCATTGCAAAGGGACATATATGGACTTTGAAGACGTCAAATCCACTGGTCAACGTCACTACAGTGTTCCTCAACACCCTCTACCGATGCGCAAAGGTACTGCTGAAAGCATTTTCCGGGTCTAGGCAAGCACCTGGGGAGAGTTTAAAGGTAAGGAATCTGCAGCAAGATGTCTATACCGGATGTTAACTCCACAGATGGACTGCGGGAGTGGGGCCTAGAAGCATGAGGTCGGACTGGGGAAGCCGAAGACCGCTTTGATGACGACTTCCGCATACCTGACTTCAATGTGGAGGTCTTAGATCTCAAAGACAACCGTTGGCTGGAAAGACTCCTGGAGCTACCGAGAGCATCCACAGGAAAGTAATTGGGAACGACACAAAATCGCCTTCTGCCACACCACCAGGAGCTGCATCGTCCGCTCTAAAAATCGCCTTTTGGTGCATAGACTTACACTCGACCCCCCGCACCAGAGATAATTCACACTGGACATGTCCCTAGCACACTGGAAGCAAGAACAAAAACATAGACTTTCTACGAAAAGTCACAAAAAGTTGCCCAAAAACTGGCAGAGGTTAAATGGATCTGCGCTGTGTGCACAGAAAGAAAGGAACTGATTGGTACTTAAGTAGGCATCATCAGCGCACAGAGATGCTGCTCAAGATTTTCTGGATCCAAACTGCTGAGTAGGGAATATTCTAAGCTGAGGAATCTACGGTTAGATGTCTCAATCAAATACCTCATCTCAATGGATGATTTGAATAAGGACTGTTGGTCTGGTAAACCCCAAAAAAGGCAAACAGTGCAGACAGATAACCTTTATTGGTGCACACTCCAAGTTCTTGTTGGGACAGAGATAAAACACAATATAAGACATTTGGCAGTCTAGCCTGTAACTGGTCTGACCTGCAGGTACCAAACCAGCTCACAAACCCAGCACCCGGTGCAGACAGACTTTATAGATGGACAACTAGCAGCCAGGATGACATCCACAACTTTGGGAAGGCGATTGAATGCAGTCAACTACTGTCATTCAATTTCCATGCATGAAAGTACAGACTGTGTAGGCTTGGGTGAAGGACCCTGTGCTACAGGTGTGACAGAAGATCCTTCTGAAGCGGTAGCATAATTGGAAGACAGATGATAATGCACAGAAGTTCAGGAAACCACACTCACCTTGCCCAATCCAGAGACACAAGGATGGCTTGCGGCTCCTAGTCTTCTTCAGAACTCGGGGCAGAAGAGGAAGAGGCAAAAAGGCATATAGGGACTTGATACTCCACTCCATCCGGAATGCTTCACTGAGAGAGCCTTCTTGGAAACTCTAGATGTTTTGGCACTGAGATCTCAGCTGTGGTTAAAGGATCTAGCCAGGGTTCTTCCCACGGTTGGAGCACGCACCCTGTGCCACCTGGAATGTAGCCACCAATCCTGATCCACCTGGTGTCAAAGGCTGAGTTCATTCAAAAATGTCACCAGGTTCATGGCCAGAGAAATGCACTGACACTCCAGTCAGATACAGAGACGAAGTGCCTCTTTACACAGGACCCATGACCTCACCTCACCTTATTTGTTGCAGTACCATGAGGCAGTGGTGTTGCCTGTGAGAACTTCAAACAGCCTCCTTCTGATTGACGGTAGGACGGCTTTCAGTGCCAGGTGAATTGCTCCGAAACTCCTGCAGGTTGATGTAGAGACAAGTCTTTGTTGGAATCCGGAGTCTTCAGATCTCCACCTCTCCCTGACGGCCTCCCCATCCCAGCAGTCCAATTTGCAGTCTCCTCTGAAAGCTAGATGTAATTTGACAGGATCCCCTGGTACTGAGCCCACAGATATTTCAGGTTCCACTTCAGAGCTCCATATGTCACCTTGCATAGTCAACAAGCAGGGTGCAGAATGGCAAGAGGTCAGAAGCCTCACAGCCACTCTCACCGAGACCCAGGACCAAGGCTGAAACATCTGTATCATAACCCAAATGTCCTGGATGAGTTGTGATGAAGGAAGCACCAACTGCCCCATATCCAGCGTGGCTTCAAAGAAAGGGAGCCTCTGCAAATGAGTCCAGTGTGACTTCTGCACATTGATTATGAACCCCAGCACTGTCAGTAGGTTTGCCATCATCTGAAAGTGGTCGACAACTGACTGTGGTGAGCCCACCTTCAACAGCCAGTCACCGGGATAGGGGAAAACTGTAACCCTCCCCTCCATCCGAAGGTGTGGTGCGACCACCACCATCATTTTAATGAAAACTCGAGGGGCACTGGCGAGGCTGAATGGAGTTGAATGGGGTCACATCAAATTAACCATTTTGAAGCGCAAACAGCATCTAAGACAGCTGGACGGTACATGAAAGCAGGTGTCCTGCAGGTCCACAGCCAACTTCTAGTCACCTGGATCCAGGTTAGACAGAATCTAGGCCAGCTTGAGCATCTTAAATTTGTCCTTTCACAGAAAGATGTTCACAATGTGGAGATCTAAAATGGTACGAAGGCCTTCATCCTTCTTTGGCATGAGGAAACAGCAGTAAAACCAGTCCCTATTTCTGGGGCCAGAAGCCTCTCTATGGCTATTCTGTCTAAAAGAGCCTGCATTTTTAAAAAAAAGATGGATATGTAGTCCTCTAAAAGATGCTCTGATGTCAGAGGGAGGTGCTGCAGGTTTAAAAAGAATGGCAGGGGATAGCTTGGTTGAGCAATCTGAATGGCCCACCTTACAGACCTCATCTTTTGCTAAACTTAGAGCAAATGTTTGGTCCTGCTTCCCACAGGGTGGTCGTGCACCACTAAGGGCAAACTAAAGTGGCTTGGAGATTGATGCAACAGGGGCAGGGGACTGGCAAGTGCATTGCCCCTGAAAACTGGTATGTTGTCTGTTTGATCCACAACCCCATCAGAACTGGGGTGCTGGTGGCAGGGGGACTTGGTGTTGCCTGTACGCCAGTTCTCTGGAGTAGCATTGAATGGGGGCAAAACTTTTGAGGGTACTGTCTTGTAAGTGTGGAAAGCCCAAGAAATGCCCTGTGGGCCGACTTTCTTTAAAGTGTTCCAAGGCAAACAGGTTAGATCCATCAACCAGTATGTCCATTAACCTCTTCAATGCCCATGACGAGCTGGTCTCGTCATGGGCCGCGGTTGCGCTGTGCCCATGACGAGACCAGCTCGTCATAAACCACGCCCGCTAAAACAACGGCCGGCACAGGGCGGGGAAAGGGCCGGGCACTGAAGGGGTTAAAGAGGCTTGCATGTCACCTGAGAATCCTGGGGATAACAACCAAGTGTACCAAGATGCGGGAATGGTCCAGAGACCGGGAACCAGTCTGTGCCTACAATTTCGAGTGAGACTTCTTCTGGTGTACAGCTTCACTTCACATTTTCAAATTGCCTTCCCATTCATGAGGACTTTGAGTCATGCCTGAACACAAACAACAAAGGTACCCCTCGGTGGGCGTCTGTCACCAACATCTGTCTCTACAAGGCTTCAACCCTGTAGTTTTTGGAGGATACATGATTCCCTTGCATACTGGGAAACGAGAATTTTGTAGCAAGTTTTGGATCCGTATACTAAGGCACGTAAAGAAAGGAACTGACATAGACGCGCAGGGGTGGGTGCCCTTTAAGGCCACTTGCCAGGATGACTCTGAGATATTTATGTTTCGGGCTGCCTTTTGCCTGGCATTCAGCCAATGAGCTAGTAGTCAAGTAAAAGCATATGACTCTAGGCTTTCATTTGCCTATATTCAGGTAAGAGAAGACTCTATAGAATAACACTGCCAGCATCTAAGACAGATCAGGGGTGGAAGGGGACATCTATAGTATTGGAGAATATCTAGTCAGCACACATGTCGCTCTGTGGCTGTAGTTAAAGACATATGTAGGATCTGTCCATGGTGGGCCGCAGCTAGGTTCCTGGTTCACAAAGATGGGATACCATTATCAAAATATAAGTCTAAAAATGAGCTGACCATGTTTTTAGTGGCTACATGAAATGAAGTAAAGAACTGCTTCTCTCATTATTTAAGGATAGAGTTTGCTACATCTGCAACCAATTGTGGAATGGAGCCAAGCCAAACACAAAGAATTATCAGGTGGAAACCTAAATGTTACAGAGATACAGACACTGAAACAAGCTATATCTCTCCACTTTACTCATTTCAAGCTAACAATGCTTTCTGTCTTGTTGTTGTAGGCGAAATGGAAGATGGAAACTAAACTTGCGGATTTTTGTACACTTGTTCGGAATTCTGTTTTTGGCACGGGTAGAAGTGATATTACACTACAATGGTTTGGCGTCAGTGGACTATGCATAGGCAGGTGAAAGACAACTGTGATACTATGTATCAGTGGAAATAAGATGGTGGACTGCCTAAATGTGAAATGTAATTTTTTATGGAATCAATTTCTGACTGGTTAAAGTTGTTCCCAAGATATCGACAGCATGGTTGCATATCATTCTGATTGCAGCCTGGAAGAATTGTATGTCAGTAAACAATTTAAATACTTCAATCATTCATTTGAACATGCGTCTGGCTAAACGACTCAGGGCTGGCCATTTGAGATGTATTTCTCATGAGTTGATCAAAGAGATGGGGCTGATTTCTCTAATTACGGTAATGATGCTTTTATTTATACATTGTTGCCCTTTGCAGTACACCATTTTACACTGAAGTAGTGTCTGGGTAGGCTTATATCTGACATAGTTCTGGCTGTATGTACCACCATGCCTCATTTTTTGTCTGAGTAAAAGCGATAGGATTAATTTTAACCCCCTAGTGAGCCAAGGGAAAGGGGACAGAAAGTTTTTTGTCAGGGACTGTGGGGTGCTTACAAGGATATTGAGCACCTTCACTGGGAGCTCACCTCTACCTCAGGAGGATGGCAGAATATGAGTCTGTAACAGGGGTCAGTGTTCTTGGCTAGTTGCCCATGAGTGTCTCTCACAAGCATGGCTGTGGGGAGGCTCATAGTGGGGTAGCCTTCTGTCATGGTTTTAGAAAAATTCCAATAGCAATAGTTGGCCTAGACGTCCCTGGTGGAATGCTAGAGTTAAGAAAATAATTGTGCATCATCAAATAATGATTCTTCGAGTGGTTTGGGAAGCAAGTGCAGCTTAGACATGACCTTATAGAAAATGTGTGAACTGTAATTATGTGATAGATTGTGTAATCCACTGATTTTTCTATCATAAATGTGACCCAAGACGTTAATCTCTAACCAAACCAACTACGATGAGTCTGCCTCCATTTTGGATGCTGGCACCATTTTACTTCTCGTCCAGTCCTGGTACTAATAGCAGACTCTCTCTCTCACACTAACACATATTCCCTAGCAACGTGTGTCAGACATGCTTAGAATGTGAATGTGTCTGCAGCACATTAGTCACCCACAGATGCAACAGCTTTCAATAGAACTTCCTGCCAACTTGCTCCAAAACCGCAATGCAGACGGTTAAGGGAAAATCTAATGAGAAGTCCCATGTCCACTGCCTAACGTAAAATGTTTCATTGGACCAGAAGAACACATGACCTGTAGAAGTAAACAATCTGACCTGGAACTGGAGCCTTCCAAACATCGAGGGAGTCATTAATTACACTGCGTATGGAGATATTGGGTATCAGTATTATTTTCGAAAGAAGAAAGGAGATGTTGGCAAAGCTCAAATACTTTTATTCCATAGGATCGTTCGAGCAAAGCCCAAGCTTATGCACAGAGGATGCTGAATTAATTAATCTTTGCTTTTCCATTAACGATGTATGAATTCATATAAACAAATCTCAACTGAATGGCAGTTTGGTATACTTGTAGTCCTGCTTGCCCTGTAGTGCAGCATTGCTCCATTCAAAAATATTCTTTAAGGCGCTATCAGCGGTAGGTGATTCCCATCCGAGTGCATCTATTTTTCTAATGTTTCTCATTATATCAAAATGTGACCCAAAATATTTTTTCTATTCTCCACAAAGTAGTGGGTCTCTGGTTGTTTCTTTTCTCAGGCCGCAGTGTGTCACATTTATTCCTTGTCATAAGAATCTCTGAACATATATATGTTGGCTGGCATGTTAAAATAGTCAAAACAACAGTCCCTTGCACACACCGACAGTATATATTATGGATCATTGACAATAATAAAAAACACTCTTGTTCCTCCGTTGAAACAGTCCCTTCAGTTTAATCTCGAGATCCTTAGCCAACACGTGTTTCGTTGCGCTTAATTGTTGTGAGCAGCGACTTCTTCAGGGCTAAGTAACAAACAAGTGAATAGAAGTTGGGCGTAAAAGATATCCATCACTATCGTCAGATGTCCGTAAACCTTTGTGACAGTAAGAGCGGCTCAACCCAGGCATCCCTACTGGCACCAGGAGTCGAAGTCGACTCGAAAGAATAGACCAAAATAGTCAAAATAGTTAAGTCAAAAAATGAGTAAGGGTACGCTGCTACACGGATCTGCCCTTGCTGGCGTGGAAAAAAGAAGAATTGAGGTCAGCGAGGGTGGCGTCTAAGTACTCCGACGACGTCATCCCGGCGATCACGAAGCCGACGACGGACACGGAGCCGCAGACGACGCCTAGCGACGCGCAAAGGTATTGCTGACGAAAAATCTTTCCGGATCCAGCCTGACGATATTCTAAGGTAAGGAAGCTAACTAACTTGTTTCTTTCAGATAGTATGTTTATCGCAAAGAGCGGCTCAAGTATTGTCCTCGAGCCTGTGGAATCCCATGCTGTTTTACTAAAACATATCACCATTGTTGTCTCTAGACAGACTTGTGCAGTTAAAAGATGATCGCTATTCCAAACAAAAATTGTCAGCAAATGAAAATAAGTCAGTTTCTGGTGAGTTATTTAGTGACATCCAATCCCCGAACATTTAGCAGTGACTCTTCTAAAGTGATTTAAGAAATTAGTCCACGGTGCCCTCCTTATCTCATTGCATCATGCCGGAAATTATGACAGCATATGAATCGACAGGTATTCCATTGCTGTAATGGGTCCAGACCAGCACTTCACACAGATGGATGCTTCTCATGGGCTTAGTGAGGAGACACTCCTTTGGCATATTATTTCTAAGTAATGCCGCCACTGGATGATGAACAAATTCTTGTATTTAGCACTGAAAGCTCAAGCTAAGAAGTAAACTTTTTATGGATTCTATTCCTGAGTGTTTAATTCAGCTCTTAGTAATTAATAGTTGAGTGATGAACAAGTTACTTACCTTCAGTAACGATATATATGTAAGAAACATTAGTTAGTTATAGATTCCTTACCTTAGAATTACCCCCAGGTGTCAGAATGGATCCGGAAAGTTTTTTCGTCAGCAGTACCTCCGTGCGTTGGAAGGTGGCGTCGGTCGGCTCCTCGTCCGTCGTTGGCGTTGTGGTCGCCGGGATGACATCGCGGCAGCTACTTAGACACCGCCCGCGAGGACTGACGTCCGTTCTGTACAAGACTTTCCGCACCAGAAATACAGAGCCATGCAAGACACTGACCACTGGTGCACAAAACTAGGGCCCTGAAAGGACATCCTTAGCCCTAGAAATCAATTCGCAGAACATGGAGGATGGGTGGGTAAGGAATCTATAACTAACTAATGTTGTTCATCTGAAAGAAACACTTTAGTTATAGATTATTTACTTTAGAATACTTACCCCAGCAATACCAACCCCGATGGTGGATCTGAGAACCAAGATCACACCAGAAAGTCCTGGAGAACAGACGGCCAAAGAAGCTGTCTCTCCGGACTTGACTGTCAAGGCAGTAGTGTTTGGTAAAGGTGTGCAATGAAGCCCATGTAGCTGCCTGACAAATGTCATTCAGAGGAACTCCACATCCCAAAGCAGTTGTTGCTGACGTCACCCTGGTGGAATGGGCGTCCCCACCGGAGGCTCCTTCTTTGCCAGAGAATAAAAGGCTTTGATACACAAGACGACCCATCGGGAGATAGTCCGCTTGTGTACGGGCCGATCTTTCTTGGCGCCCAAGTACCCAACAAAGAGCTGGTCGTCCACCTGGAACTGTTTGGTGCAATCCATATAAAAGGAAAGCGCACGTTTTGGGTCCCGACGGTGGAGCCTCCCTTTCTCTTTTGAAGGATGCGGAGGCGGAAAGATGGTGAGCAAAGTGATGGTCTGCCCGATATGGAAGGCAGTGACAACCTTGGGCAGGAAGGATGAATGAGGCCTGAGGATAACTTTGTCCGGCTGCACAGAGAGAAAAGGAGGCTTACAAGGAAGCGCCTGGAGCTCACTCACTCGTCTGGCAGAGGCGATGGCCACCAGGAACGCAGTTTTGAGAGTCAAGAGCCTCAAAGGACAGTTGGGAAGCGGCTCAAAGGGAGCGCACATTAAATAAGTTAAAACCAGGTTCAAGTCCCACTGAGGCATAACGAAAGGAATAGGAGGAAAGAGATCAGTTATGCCTTTCAAGAAACAATTTACAACCGGGGACTTGAAAAAGGAAGGCTGATCTGGAAGCCGAAGGAAGGCAGAGATGGCCGAAAGATAGCCATTGATTGTGCCCAGAGCAGAGCCCTGCTGGGCCAAAGAAAGAAGGAGCAGAAGAACCTCAGAAAGAGGGGCAGAGAGGGAATCCACAGCCTTTGCTGTGCACCATGCCACAAATTTCTTCCACAGACAGGCAAATACCGTCTTAGTAGAGGGACGCCTGGCTGCCAGAATTACATTGCAGACTTCGGAGGCAGGTCAAATGATGTCAACTGCCGCCGCTCAATCTCCACGCAAGGAGGTGGAGGCCAAACTCTTCGAGCCCATTCTGGGGCCACAAGAATGACTTGGGCCCGGTCACGCCCAATCTTCTTCAGCACTCTGGGCAGAAGTGGTATAGGCGGCAAGGCATACAACAGACCGCAACTCCACTCACGACGAAAAGCGTCGCCGAGCGAGTGCTGCCTTGGAAATTCCAACACGCAGAATTGCTGACATTGCACGCTCTCTTCGGTGGCGAATAGATCTAACCAAGGCACTCCCCACTGTTGAAAGAGACCTTGCACCACCTCCGAGTGAAGACGCCATTTGTGATCCATCATGCACCTCCAGCAGAGTTTGTCGGCCCTGGCGTTCAGTGAACCTGCAAGGTGTTGAACCACCAGAGATATGCCCTGATGTTCCAGCCATGTCCAGAGGCGGAGGGCATCCTGACATAGGGTCCATGACCCCAACCCGCCTTGTTTGTTGCAGTACCACATGGCAGTGCGGTTGTCCGTGAACACCAGCACTACTCTTCCCCGGATAGAGGGAAGGAATGCTTTGAGTGCAAGACAAATCGCCCACAGCTCCAGAAGGTTAATGTGGAGCCTGGACTCCACCGGAGACCAGAGGCCTCTGATCTCCGCCTCCCTCATGTGACCGCCGCATCCCAGTAAGGATGCGTCTGTCACCACTGTGTGCTGGTTGGGGAAGGGAGAGGGATCTGCCGTTTACCCAATCCGGGTTCGTGAGCCACCACTGCAACTGTCGTGCAGTGACCTCCAAGATCTGGACTCAAGTTCCAGTGGGCCCTGATACTGCGCCCACTGGAACTTCAGGTCCCACTGAAGAGCCCGCATATGCCACCTGGCATTATCAACCAGCAGGAAGCAGGAGGCCATGAGGCCCAGCAGCCTCAGGGTCATTCTGACTGAAACCTGGGATAGAGGCTGAAAGAGCAGAATCATAGCCTGAATATCCTGGACTCGCTGTTCGGGAGGACAGACCCGAAACCGTGTCGTGTCCAGAACCGCCCTGATGAAGAGGAGCTTCTGAGAGTGAATCAGGTGTGACTTCGGCACATTGATGGAATGCAGGAGGTCGGCCGTAGTCAGGAGGTGGGAGACGACGACTGCCTGGGGCAAGCCCGCCTTCAACAGCCAGTCATCGAGATAGGGGAGGACTGGAACCCCTGATCTGCGCAGATGAGTTGGGACCACCGCCATCACTTTCGTGAACTGCCGAGGGGCGCTGGTAAGGCCAAAACGGACCACGGTAAATTGAAAATGCTTGTGGCCTAACGTGAACGGCAGGTAACACCGGTGGGCCGGCAGGGCGGGGATGTGGAAATAAGCGTCCTGCAAGTCCAACGCTACCATCCAGTCTTCCGGGTCGAGGGCAGACAAGAGCTGAGCAAGCGTCAACATTTTGAACTTCTTCCAGAGGAAGTGGTTGACGTTTCTGAGATCCAAGATAGGACACAGGCCCTTGTCCTTCTTGGGAACCAGAAAGTAGTGGGAGTAACAACCACGACCTACTTCTGGGACAGGAACACGCTTGATGTCTCCCTTGGCCAAGAGAGCCGTGACTTCCTGCTGGAGAAGGGACAGGTGATACCCCGACATACGGTGGTATTGAGGTGGCAAGGCCGGAGGGGTAGCTTCGAAGGAGGGAGTAGCCCCTTTGGACTATCTGCAAAACCCACCTGTCCAATGTGATGGTGCACCAGTGGGGGAGGTGATGGCAAATCCTGCCTCCCACTGGCGTTTGATGGGCCTGAAATGTCGGACTAGGAAGGTTTGGAGGCTGCTGCAGAGGGGGAATTGGTGGACTGGCCCGCCCGCTGGCCCCCGGAACCACGACAGTTGTTCCCACGTCCCTGGCAAGCAAAGGTTGGGTAACTTGCTGCAGCTTGTTGCCCTGGGCGGGACGGAGCGGGCCATGGAAGGGGCGAAAGGTAGACTGCGCTGGGTGGTTGGAGAGGCCCAAGGACTTGGCCATAGCCCGTGAGTCCTTGAAACGCTCTAAAGTGTTGTCCACCTTGTCGCCAAAAAGGCAACGGGCATCAAAAGGCATGTCCATCAAGATGTTCTGGACATCCCCAGAAAAGCCAGTTGATCTCATCCAGGCGTAGCGTCTAAGAACTACCGACATGGAAATCGTCCTGCCCAGAGAGTCGGCGGTATTCAGCCCACAACAGATGGTAAACTTTGCCACTTCCCCCCCGGCGGCATTAGCCTGGGAGAGCACTGTCCGGGCCTCCTCCTGACACTGAGGCAGCACCTGCGCAACCGAGTCCCTCCCAGAGTGGGAGTAACGGCCCAATAGACATGCAGTATTTACCGACCACAGTCCCAAGCTGGCGGAAGAGAAATCTTCTTCCCAATGTGGTCCAGATTCTTGGATTCCCTTTCCGGGGGAGCGGTATGGAATGCGATCTTGGAAATAGAGGCTTGGACCACCAAGCTCTCAGGGGTGGGGTGTTGGGAGAGGAAAGTAGGGTCGCTCGGAGCCGGGCTGTGGCATCGGGCAATCATCTTATCCAAGGGTGCCCCCGTGTTGGGCCTGGCCTGTGACGTCCAGGCCAACTATTGCAATTGGAATCTTTACTAAAACCATGACAGAAGGCGACCCCAAAAGGACGTCAGTAAGGGCTTTATTAAAGGGCAACAGGGGCTCCGAAGAGCTCGCCGCCGGCTGAAGCACCTCTGTCAGGAAGTTAGTCATGACCGCCACCGTAGGAAGCTCGAGGTTGAGGGCCTCGGCCACCCTACGCAACACCACTGCATATGACACTCCCTCCTCAGTAGCCACAGTAGGAGGAGACAACATGCCAAGGTCAGGAGAGGTGTCAAGACCACTGGCATCCCCCAGTTCCTCTCTCCAGTCCTGCTCAGATTCCATATGATCAGTTAAAAGGTCACCTGACCCCTCCCAGTCCTCCTCCTCTTCCTCAGGTTGCCTATCTGGCCGAAAAGGAGTCCCAGGAGTGAACAGGGGCACAAAAACCCCTCTCTGCGCCGGATCCGGTGTCGAGCGACACCGGTCCCGCTCTGGTTCCACTTCGGGATGGAGACCGGGGTAGACGCTGGCCGGGGACACGACCGGCGTTGGTTGCGGTTCTGGAGGAAGTGGAGCCGGTGGAGGTGTAATCAGGTCAACCGGCGCCGATCTGGATCCAGGCCTGGATCCACGAGGGCCTGGCAGCGCTGGAGCCGACAGTGGAGAAGGCCCAGGTCCCCCAGCCAAGTCCGCGGGGCCCGAAGGTGCGCCGGCGGGTTCGGGACACCCAAAGATGGCATGCATCACTTCGTAGAATGTACGAAGTTGGGCGGTAGTCGCTCCGGGCACCGGGAAGGGAGGGAAGCCCGGAGTCGACTCCTCGGGCTCCACGCGCAGAGCCACAGGAGAGGCACCACCCGTATCCCTCGTCGCGTCAGCCGACCGACGGGGAGAAGTTGAAATGCTTCTTCGACTTCTTTTTGTCCTGTGACTTACCCCACCCCGAGTGCGAGGACTTCGATGATCTAGACAAGTAGTGATGGCTCCGCGACCGGTCCCTCGACCTCCCTTGCGACCGGGACCTCAAACGGCAAGCAACTCCCGCAAAGCCTTCGGCACCATCGACCGGCAGTCGCGGCATGACTTGGAGTCGTGGTCTCGCTCCATGCAAAAGAGGCACATGCAGTGCAGATCCGTAACCGACATCAGTCAGGTACAGGAACCGCAAGCCATGTAGCCGGGCATCCCTACGTGCACCAGGAGTCAATAGACTCAGAAAAGAAGTCGATAAATATCAAGAAAAAGTCAGTCACAAAATGACTGGAAGTACCGCTCTATCCGGATCTGCGCTGGCTGGCACAGAAAAAGAAAGAACTGACGTCAGCGCGCGAGGGCAGCGTCTAAGTAGCTGCCGCAACGTCATCCCGGCAACCACGACGCCAACGACGGACGTGGAGCCGACTGACGCCACCTTCCGACGAACAGAGGTACTGCTGACGAAAAAACTTTCCGGATGCAGTCTGATGCCTGGGGATAATTCTAAGGTAAGGAATCTATAACTAACGTGTTTCTTTCAGATGAATATGTGAACAGGTGTGGAAGGAATTTCAAGTTTAGAATTCTTTCATTTACTTATATTGATTTGAACACCCGAGTCAGCTTGGGTATATGTTAAGGACCGTGAAAGGTAAGATGGCTAAAGCACTAATGGTCAGTTGATATTCTTGTAATTTTCTTTAGATTGCCTTACTTGACAGCCACTATTCCTCTCATCATTTCAAAAAACTCTCTGACACGATCACTACAAAATACAAGCCCTGGACAAGTTAACAGGGCTTTAAAATAGAGTTGGAGAGTCGGAAGGAACTGGTATTCGGGCAGGAAACCAGGAATATGATCAAGAGTTAAGTAATTTTGAAAATGATAGTTGTGGGTTCCCCGACACAGCATAAACCTGCATTGATCTTCGAGAACCCATTGTGTGACCACCCTACCTCGGCACATCGCTAGTACTTTAGCCAATATTTTGATGTCAACCCCTAACATGGATAGGGGTCGGTAAGAGCCAGGCAGGTTTGGGTCCTTGCCAGGTTTGAGAAGCATAATTATCTGGGCTCCAGCATGGAGGAAGGGAGAGTCCCCACTCGCTTGGCATCATGTAGGGTCTCTAACAACTTAGGGAGTAATAGGTCTGCAAACGTTTGAAAGTACTCTACCGGGAGACCATCTGGACCTGGAGCTTTGCAGTGTGCCATGCTCTGCACTGACTCCCGGAGGTCTTCGAGTCGAATCTCACCCCCTAGCTCATCACCGAAGCCATCCGTGAGGTGTGGGAGTGCCAGATCGTCGACCAATGCCGGATCTTTAACCTCCTCTGTGGACTAGAGAAACCCTTTGGATGGGCTTTTCAATGCCCATATGGTCCTTGGGGTTCTCTTTCACCTCTTCTGGGCCTACCCTATCCATTGGTTGATATGGGGGAGTGAAAATGCTTCGTCCTCTTCTTTTTTTGAATGTTGTGTGCATAAATATACTGGGAGTGCTCACCAAGGTATGATGCCATCTATAGGCAACATTCTCGCACCCACTATTACTATCCTCAGACTAAGAGGAATCATGTTGCAATTTAGGTGGCAAATACCTTCTTTAACGGCATCTTTGCTCACCAACCCGATTGATTCACATTGCAAGTTAGTCCTTTCTGGACATCCTCCCTTTGACGCCTAAAGGGCTTTGAAATGGTGGGCCTGCTGCTACAGTTGAGTTAATTATTTCGCTTGCCTTGGCTGTACCTGCCAATGTACTCATTTTGATCTTTCTGATCTGTACAGGGTGACATGCTTGTGTTGGTATCGGCGTCCTGACATGACCTGATGTAATTCCACTGACTGCCTAAAATAAAAACCTTTACGCTGCAGTGGTTATACTTTTCCAGGGGGAGATCTTCCTTAAAGGGGCGAGCTGGGGCTGGAATTATTGTTACGAGGTGCTACTTGTACTTGTTCGGGCCCCACTTGTTAATATGAATCTGCTTACATTTTTGCTGTTTTGCTGCTTCGTGTGGCCACTGATACGCCTGAGCCCCGCATAGCAATGTGCTTTGCATCCTCATCTCCACTACGGCTGTTGAGGGCTTTGAAGATGTGACAAATAAGGAAGGTGCACTCAACAAGAGTCATTCAGAACCACAAGTAATGTCCATTTATCTTGCTTTTATTCCAAAAAGTAGTAAAGAAAGCGGCAAACAGCCAACGCGTTTCGGCCCTTTTGCCAAGGAACTTCTTCAGGGCTATGAATCAATTGACATGAATAATATTGAAAAGGCGAATAACACAATATCCACAAAGATCAAGATTGAATCACTGGGAAATATTGAATACAGATGTATATAGATGTATATAGATGTAACATCAAAGTTCGAATCAAAAAGTTATATAGAGGTCACTTCCATATTAAGATAGACCATAGGAACACGAAGTATGGTTCCAACAACAGAGACAGTTCATTGTAGTTATAATCCCGATTTGTAGAGGACAAACATGCCGAACAGCATAATAACTGGTAGCAAAAGGCTTTGAAGATGTTAATAATAACAGCCATAGTGTCAGGGGTTCTCTGAGGCTTTTAAGCCAAGTTTTTACACCACTTAGTAATGGCTTGCGGTAATTACAATACATGCAGTACTTATGGTGCTGACAGAGTTAGTGAAGAACTTTAACTTTACTCTTCAATGCCGCAGCTGCAATGGTGATTTATGATTTTCAGATTAGACTAGACTTGCTAGGACTTGCCGAGTCACTGGTGATTCGAGGCTTGCTACTGGGGGCAGGCAACAGGTGCAAAAGTGACGAAGCATGCATGTCAGGATACAGGCAGGCAAAAATATGCAAGGGAGTGAGTGGGTATGCAGATCCCCCCTCCCCCGGCTAGCAAGCTGCACCAGTCCGCGCTTTACCGGGAGGCCACCACCTAATGCACTCACCATACTGCCCGCTACATGAAGTTCGCTGCTGATGAACTGCTGTCCCAGCAATTACCTCCTTCGCTGGAGTCTCCTCTCCTCTACCTAATGCTCCCTGTGTTGCCATGCGAATCAGTGTTCGGCCGAAGGGCTGCAGGCAGGCTGGCCAGGTGGACCAATTGGGCGGGCAGGCAGGCAGGCCGTATGGGCCGTCCTGATTCAACCCCCAAACCTCCTCGGCAGGTTGAGCAGCACACAATAGCATTCTGCGTCTTCTGCTCCTCCAACACTGTGGTGCTCTGCAATCCTGCACCATCCAGAGAGCGTGTGTGTTAATCCAGTCACAGCCTTGATATGCATCACAACAGACCTTCATTCAGGAAACGGCCTTAACAACGCAGGCTCAGCCACACGTGCCGTTTTCCCGCAAGCCGAACCATGCTTGCCTAAACCATTCATATACCTTAACAACGCATATGCGGGTTAAGGCAATGTGCGGTCTAGATGCAGAGTAGATGGGCGGGCACAGGAAGAGAAAGGATCCGGAGAAGACGTGGTGAGGTAAGTGGGGCCATGGCTGGGGCTGGGTTTTTGGGATGGTGGGGGTAGTTTTTAGGGCTCGGGCGGGAGGGGCTGGGTCGGGGTACTTTACAGATGACGGGGACAGTTTTTAGGGCTCAGGGCGGGGGGGCTGGGACGGGTTAATTTTTTGGGCTCAGCGGGGAAAAAGGGACAGCTTTCAGAGCTGGGAGCAGGGGTATGATCTTTAGTACACATGTCCGTTTACCAATCATGTAATGCGTTGTTCCATCATACAACCCCTTCATTTGCACCGTCTGCAGCCTTCTGAGCAAAAACATGCATAGATGATGACTGACCACGATCATGATGGTAATAATCGGGGGTCACTCTCGCGCAATTTTAAGTTACAGGTCGTCATTGTTGATGGGTACATTCATACCACAGATGTTGTAATAGTTGTGAGAACTTTAACACAGTTTCTGCAGTCTGTAAATATTACGTTAATATGTAATAAAGTGTGATCATGACTTCAATTGTACACTGAATGATAAGCGTGTTTACCCGGTGCTGATAGACCAGGTGAACACAAGTAGGGCTCAAGCTGAAATAGCAGAAGCATAAAGTGAACTTTAACAAGTTAGAAAGTTACAATTTTTCTACAGACAAAAGCCAGAATTTTTTGAAAAATTGGTGCAATTTAGGGAGCGGTACTGGGTTCACTTGAACTGTAGCTGCAAAACAAATGTCGATGAAGGGCGGGCAATCGCCCTGATGTCCCATCAAATGTCGCTAAGGGGGCAGCCGCTCTCAAAGGGTGACAGGAATCTGTGTCAAAACAAGAGAAAGCACTGTTTATGCTAGAAACAAGTGCGCTAGAAAATCTGCGCAGCAACTGTGGTGTGAAGCTAGCGACGCAGACTCCTCAGAACATGCACACTTACACGAACTGTTTGTCTCATGCTCGGCGTGCCCCGATTGCCATGAACATACAACCACTAAGCAGGTTGAAAGCTTGCATCATGGCGACCGTTCTCTCCGGTACTTTCACATTACGCAAAGTCTACTTTCTCGTGGGCTCAAATAGGGTCGGGGAGGGGGGGGGTGCGGGGTCCCGTTCTCTATCCAGCTCCTTATGTAACTGAAACGGATGTTTGGCTTGTTAACCAGAAAACCCTCCGGGCTTATTTTCAGACATGTTTTTAAAGACTTTAAGACCGCTTTTCTGTTGGATTTGAGGTTCTCTGCACCTCTAACAAAGAGAAACAATTCGGGTTGTATCTCAAATAAACTCTGAGGGTCAAGGTTTGGGCATGTGGCATTTTATTAACTCCAGACTTGCTCTTGTTGCTTTTGACAACAGAAACGAACCCTCTCTTCTGCTCGGATTCCCTTCGTGGAGTCTCGTGCCTATCAGCTTGGCGCTGCATTAAACTAATTTTATTCACATCCAAGACTCATTGTTAAGCATGCTGGAAGGACTGGAATTGCTTAATGCCCCATTCATCTCTCTCCATCCAAGCGTTTACCCAAACCCTTGGCTCGGTTTCCTTCGGCTTTTCAATGGTGATCCTACACTTGCTACGGTGGACGGGCAGAGCACTCTGCCTTGCAATGAATGTGGCACAGACAACCCGCGGCTTTTTCAATAGGTTCAAATCTCCACCAGACACACAGGGAAAAGTAAGCTAGATTCCTCTTCACTTAGGCAACATCGTGTCAGCCTGCCTGCATTCAGCACGCACCCTATGTAGAACTACATACATATCGCATACCTGGGAACTCCCAGAGTGCTACCGTGAGACACACGATATTGGCATCACCTGTGAGGAGTTGATATCAAATGGTGGCAGGGAAAACGAGCTGGAAACCACTGTAAATAGAGGTTGTCCAGCTCGCTTTCTGAGGCTTTGAACTGCATTAAGGGGTGTGAAAACAGTCCAGGACATAAGCACCAGCCTCAGCAAGCTTCTTTTTTTTTGAGACGGGGAGGGGTTCAAAAGTGCCTTGTGTGGCCTCGCCCCCTCACACGGTGAGATTGTTTTTCAAATTGGCAAAAATGATATCCAGTGAGGTGTGCAGCTTTTTCCGATTACAGGCTCGTAATCTGTAACACCATGTAAATCACCAGCCGGACTATCAAGAACAAACCTAAATAACACATGCAAATGAAAAGAACTCTATGGCAGACCAACCGCTGTAGCCAGATATCAGCCACTCATTCTGCATTCTTCGCGTGACTAAGACGCAGAAAAGAACTATCAACAAAGAACAAAAGCAGGGTCATATCCATCGAAACAAAGTCCTGCCACCACATGGCTACCGCTGAAGGCCCTTCAGAAGTGGAGGTTGTCGACGCCGGACTCTCGGCGTAAAACCGGAACACGGAGAAAAGAGCGGGCGGCATGGCTGCGCGAGCCGCAGTGCGCTGTGCGTCTGCGCTCCCCAGAGCAGCCCGTTCGCACTTTGACAACTCCATCGGCGCAGTCTCGAGGTAGCCGTCAGTCAGGATGCACCATTTAATCCAACAGCCCTCAGAGGGCTTTCTCCGGCATCCAAACATGACAGCACTGCTACGGCTCTATTTACGTCGCGCCGCCCAGTTGCGCTGGCAGTGCTGCCGTAATTAGGAGTGGTGCAACAGGCGGCAGCAGAGCTCATTCAGGAGTCCTCGCGCGCTCTCCTCCTGCCATGGGAAGCGCGAGCCCGCTTCACAGTCAGGCGAAATGACAAAAGCGCTATTTTCTTCCCTGTCCCTGCTCGGGCAGCACTTCATTTGCAGCTATCTATAATTAGATTAATGGTGTAGCGCGGCACAAAGCAGGTCCACTTCACATCAGATAGCATATGAATTAGGACAAACACTGATTTCAATCCCAGGCAAAAAAGCAGTGACTAGGGTATTTAGCATAGTCTTTCTGGTGGAATGAGCTGTTAATTGCGTACCATTACCTCTAAACTGCTTGCTTGTTGTATAAATCACTCTGCTAATTGGTGCAGAGATAGAACCGTAGCCACGGGCAAGAAAGCAAGGGAATGGGGGCGGAAGATGGCGGATCAAGGATTATCGAATTAAACCATATGGAGACGAAGCTCTATTTTTTAAAGCCTCGCTTTCTGTTCATCAGCAACTCAACTGAAAATGCATTACACATGCTCATGACCACACACTTCAGAAAAAAAGAACAAAATTACCTGGCAATTTAGAAAGGGGCTTCAATAAAGTATTCAAGTACATTCTAAATGAGTACATATTGGATCTCAGAATACTCCCATAAAAGAAACCACAACATAAAAGAACATACAGAGCTTTTTTTTCTTTTATAAGTTACTACATTTGGTCTGGGCAGAGGTTTTTGAGGAAATGGGAAACACCACCTTAGTATCGTAAGCAGATGTTTCAGTGACTTATCCACAGCAGCGGTTGGGGCTGGGGGCGGGCTCGGCTGTGACGCACAATCTTCAGACGTATAGGAGGAAGCATATAGTACACTTCAGCCACACAAAATGTTATTGTATGAGGTATGAGAACGCTAGCACTGCCCAGAACTATTTTTTTTATCAGCTATGAACCAAACATTTCAATGACAAAGGATGAAAAAATCTCGCCCAGTAATACACACTATAGGAAAGTGCCTCTTTTTGCATTGTTATCCCCCACTCTTTTGCCTGCCGTTTGATGCAACTTGATTTGATGTGCCCCTGAGGCGCAACTGGTGGGGGGGGGGGGGGGGGGTCAGGGATACCAAAAATGTCCAGGGGGGGGCTATTTATTCCAGTGATAGTCAGAGTGGAGATGCAGGGGCTCAACAAAGCCTTGTTATCAAGTAAATGGTCTTTTAAAGACCTGTGAAGTACTCAGGTGCGACTGTGTGTGTGCCTGGTAAGCTGGCTCAGCCCAGGCTGCCACAGACGACGGGGGCGGGGGGCTGAACTCCTTTCAGCCCAATGGGCGTTGTGCGCCTGATGTGCCCTGGGTTCATGCCAATCAGGTCCCCAGGCCCTCTGTTCTTTCCCAAGACGGTACCTTTGCACCGACAATTGGCACATCCCAGGCAACAGGTAAGCCCCTTGTAAAAGGTACCAAGTGTACCAAAGGCACTGTGACCAGGGAAGGGATCTAAGGGCTGCAGCACCTATTGTGCCACCCTTAGGGACCCTGCACCTTAACACCAACACGCTGCCATTGTAGGCTGCATGTTTTGGTGCAGAGAAAAGTGAAGAGTTGACATGGCACACATACCTGTGCGCCATGCCTGCAACCCACTGCCTAGGGCCTAGTTAAGTCACCCCTCTGGCAGGGTGCATTAGCCCCCAGGTGATGGTACAGTTGCATGAGTACTGTACCCCTACAGTGTCTAAGTCTATTCTCAGAATGAATTCAGTATAGCGCACTCCGTAGGTATGATACCAAGTGATTAGGTGTAGATTAGGTAAATGGTGCAGTCAGGTTAATCCTCCTGGGAGTGGGGATAACATCTAGTCAATGAGTTAATGCAAATCTCTATTACAGAGGTGCTTGCCTTCGTGCACTCAATGTTCAAAGTGAAACTTATAAATTCTCTTCAATCCATTTGTTTAGAAAATTCTTCTTTTATTCAATAGTTCCATTAACAATTTTTCTGGTGATTTCATATTCAAGTAATCATCTGTTATTACATCATAACATTGTGACTGGTCATTTGACGCTGCCCAATGCATTTCAGGCGAGAAGCCCTTCCTCAGGGGCTCCGTAACTGTAATATTAAGAACATTTCAGGTTCAGTACAGGGCTAACGTATTGATTGGTAATTTTATAACAAAAATACATCTCTATATTCAAAACCATCGTTTGTGATATGCATAATTAGGTGGTGATTCGAAAACACAGTGGTGCCTTCATATGTATTGAAAATCAAGAGTGTTTTCAATAACCGTGCTGCCTGATATCATCAAGTAATCCGAATGGAGAGTGACTGTACAAAAGAGGATCTAATAGATTTGAGATACACAATCTGTGTGTTAAACTTCGTGACCTCTGTGGATTGTCGTAAAATGTCATGTCAAAGAGTCACCCATGAGCAGGCAAAAGTAACTTGTGTAAATTTGTAAAAGAACTGAAATACCCAACGCGTGTTGAAACTTCAATTATTTTAGAGGTAAGCGAACCGGCTTTTAGGAGCGATAGAGGCGTGATGTTCACCATTTTTTGAACCCCTTTTTTTGAATTTCTTTGTATTTCATCTGGTCTTATTTTGGTTATAGAAGGGCTACAGACTCAACGGAAAAACGTTAAAGCAACAAGCGTAAGTGCACACGTGAGATTCTTTTAACTATCGATCACTTTGTGCTAACTTTTCAACACGCGTTGGGTATTTCAGTTTAATAGAAAAACGTTAAAGCAACAAGCGTAAGTGCACACGTGAGATTCTTTTAACTATCGATCACTTTGTGCTAACTTTTCAACACGCATTGGGTATTTCAGTTTAATAGAAAAACGTTAAAGCAACAAGCGTAAGTGCACACGTGAGATTCTTTTAACTATCGATCACTTTGTGCTAACCCTTCAACACGCGTTGGGTATTTCAGTTCTTTTACAAATTTACATGAGTTACTTTTGTCTGCCCACGGGTGACTCTTTGACATAACATTTTACGACAATCCACAGCAGTCACGAAGTTTAACACACAGATTGTGTATCTCGAATCTATTAGATCCTCTTTTGTACAGTCACTCTCCATTCGGATTACTTGATATCAGGCAGCACGGTTATTGAAAACACTCTTGATTTTCAATACATATGAAGACACCACTGTGTTTTCGAATCACCACCTAATTATGCACATCACAAACGATGGTTTTGAACATAGAGATGTATTTTTGTTATAAAATTACCAATCAATACGTTAGCCCTGTATTGAACCTGAAATTTTCTTAATATTACAGTTACGGAGCCCCTAAGGAAGGGCTTCTTGCCCGAAATGCATTGGGCTGCGTCAAATGACCAGTCATAATGTTATGATGTAATAACAGATGATTACTTGGATATGAAATCACCAGAAAAATTGTAAATGGAACTATTGATTAAAAGAAGAATTTTCTAAAGAAATGGATTGAAGAGCATTTATAAGTTTCACTTTGAACATTGAGTGCACAAAGGCAAGCACCTCTGTAATAGAGATTTGCATTAATTCATTGACTAAGTCTATTCTCAGACATTGGAGTGCAGTAAAGCCATAATGAGTATATGGTCCGTGAGTTGGTCATTACAAACTCCACAGCTTCATAGTGGCTCTCCTGAAACCTGGGAAGTTTGGTAGCAAACTTCTCGGCACTTTAAACTCACACTGATGCCAGTGTGGAATTTAATGTAAAATGCACTAAGAGGGCATCTTAGAGATGCCCCCTGAGAAACGCCCAGCCCTGGTGTGATTCTTGAATGGCTGCCCGGCATTTACCACCACCAGACAGGTTTCTGGACCCCTGGGTAGAGAGCCTCCGCTCTCTGGGTCCAGAGACAAAGCCCATCCTGAGCAGAGGTAGCATGCCTCCTACCCCAGGATGGGCTGGGTCCACGAAGGAGAAGCTTCAAAGGCCTGTCGCCTTTGTAAGCTGTCCCTGCCTTTCGCTACCTGCAGCAACTGGCTCCCACCAGTTCTGACCCCCACTTTGGGCAGGAGAATTGGTGGGAAAACCAAGTTAGGAGGAGAGGTGTACCCACATTTGTCAACCCCACCCCTCAGGTGGGAGAGGCGAGGTGAAGCACACATCTCAGTACCCATCATCTTGAAGAAGAGGGGACTAACCCAATTAGAGAGGCCAGAGGGTTACATAATAGGGGGTGTACTCACCCTAAGAAAGGGACCTATTAATCCTGACCTTCATGTCCCTGTAAATGTCCCTTAAAGTTGTATTTAGGGGCGACCCTGAATCTTGCCTCCTCAGATTCGAGGAAGAAAGAAAAAGGACTGAAGAGCTGTGCTGACCCAGGAAGAGGAGGACACCAACTTCTTTGGCCACAGCCCTTCCAGCCTGTCCCAACGCTAACCTGCCTAAAGCGGAAACCCGGCGTGCCCAGCAGCCGCCTAGAGCCCGGAGAACCTGCCCTGCACTCACCTTAAAGACTCTGTCTCCCATGAGCACCGGATTTGCTCAACAAACACTTCAACAACCACAGAATCCGGATCCAGGTGGCTCCGAGATTCTGCACCACCCTTCACCCCATGCCCACGGCCCGAGTTTGTGTGACCCAACACCCCAAAAAGGTCTCCCCAGCGATCCAGGCCTGGGATCTGCTGATCCTCGGCCTACCTCGATCTTCAACCCAAGGCCTGCAGCCTCAACCTGAAGGGTCTACCCGACGTGACCAGAGCTGATAAGAAGATCCAACAGCAAACGTCACCCTGCACCCGATGCTCCCTGGCCTTGGGTAGCCCAACCGACGGTGTCCAAGCATCCCTCAAGAACCCAACTTACCTCTCCCTCCAGTGGTCGCCTTCAGAAACCTCCCCTACCTGAGCCTGCAGCATCTTTTCGAAACCGGAGATCTTCTTGAGAATCACAGGGCTCCCAACTTCTTCTTGGCCCTCTGCATCTGGCCGATCCATGCCCCTGGTGGCGCAGCTTCTGTGGTGTTGGCCCCTGCAGTGCTGATCTTAACCCCAGGAGCTTTGCTTCCACACCCAAGTGGCCTGCTCATAAGCAGCCCCTGACTGAAGGCCCCTTTAGCCCCATTTGCTAACATTGGCCACTGCACCTGGCCGCCCCAGTGCTACTGGTGGCGCAATTTGAGTACCAAACTGGACTTTGGGGAACCCTGTTCCTAACCCCCAAAAGTCAACCTTGCAGGTCGAGTACTTACCTGTAAACGGTTAACACTTTTTTGTTCCGTAGGAACCAATGTTGTGATGTTTTGTTCCTAAAAATGTTCAAAGTGCCGAGCTGAACTTTTGTATGAAAAAAATAACTGTGTTAAACCTGAAAAGGTCTTGCTTATCTTTCTATTGTAGGATCCATGGTGCAATATCTAGGCATACCCCTCCCCCCCCCCGAGTAGTCGATGCAATACAATAGTAATGCAAAAGTAATCACAAGTCATTTCTATGTACGTTAAACTATTTAAAAAGCCAATACAAACTTTGAATGATTGCAAATCCATTCCCAATTGTATTTCCTTTTAAAGTTTAACAATTGAAAGTACATTTTACCTACCTGTACCAAGTCCTTCTTGGTTCTAGAAATAAAACATAAGTATACCTTTTTATACTTAACTCATTGATCTGGATTCTGTCTCAGAGTGTGTGTAATCAGTCCTTGATTGAGGGAATACAATAAATACTTAACACACCCTCCTGATAAGTCAAACTGCTTGACCAGACTACCACAAAGAGAGCTGTTAGTAATTATCTAATCTAGCCTCTGATATACCTCTGGGGATCCCTTGGTCTCTGTGCACACTATACCTTACTTTGGTATAATATATACAGAGCCAGCATCCTACACACACTGTGAGAGATATTACACACACAATTATCCTTATTGTAGACATTTGCTTGGAAGTTTTAAGGGAGAATTATGGCACACCTAAAAACCGGAGACTATACATTTTTTAAGGCTGTATTGCCAGACATAAACAAGGTGGGCGGGCAAGGACCCACTGTCTCTAGCACAATACAAGCACTACACAAACAAAAGATGCAATTTTTAGGTTTGTCCTGGAAATGGCTTTAGCTCTCTCACCAGTCAAATGTAATTTCAAAAAACAAAACATCATATAATATTACATACGGAAGGGAGCTTTGGGTTAGGTTTATTTAGCTATAGGTTTGCTGAAGCATCATTGAAATGTGGGGCAGCCCAAATGAAAGTGTAAATACAGTATCAGATCAGGAGACAGGCATTTGGTAATTACAAAGCCAATTATGTTGAATTATACGCCAGTACGCAGGACTCTAGGATTTAATTGGACAGCAACAGTGTATGAATGTCTCAACAGGAACGGGCATATTTTGGTCCTCCTTTGTTGTGGTAAAGTTGGAAATAAAGTTTTTATTCATTCTATTGTTTCTGGAATCATTCATGTGCACCATGCTTCTCTGCAAACGTAGTTATATGTAACTGTGATAGTGTTGCACTGCCAATCAGTTTAAAGTTTTGATTTTTGCAACTTTAAATGGTATTTTTTTTAACAGTAGTATGCTTTTAATACAAACGTAACACTTTGCAGAGAAATATTACACATGATGGGATATCATGTATCCTGTAAAAGTGCATGTGGTCTCTGAGTTTCCTTAGTAAGAAATGGGCAGATTGGACTAATTAGCCTCATTAGTATGGCATTATAAACTTGATGTGCACAGATCAAAATAATAGTAATAATATTAATTGTTCTAGTTAGCACTACATAGTATATTGTTGTTTCTAAGCATTGCAAAAAATATTATTTTACAGCTGGTCTGTTTTATTTTTTCCTGCATATGCTTTCAATACTTCGAACTTAGTAAAGGTCACTTTCCTGGTTTTCTTGTAGCATGAATGATCTTGTAATAAACAGTCAAACATGGCGCTAGAAATGTTTTAGGCAGTCAAGACAACACCCGGTTGCTGTCAGTTCTTGTTGTAACATGCATTCCTTCATTAGGTGAATTATCTTCTACCATATGCAAAACAAACCAATCTATGTCAATTTCTAATGGAAGAGGCAATGGAAGTTCAAGTGAGAGAAAAGAAAACAGAATAAGTGCATGAGATCCCAGACTGGACCCCAACCCCTTAAACCCAGACAAATCAATGACAAGTCAACCAGTGTGTTTATGGGTAAACGAGCCATGTATATTACAGTGCAAGCAAAACGAGATAAAACAAACACCATACTGTGTCAAGTGACATAAATCAAACTACAGGAAGCAGTGTACAGCAAAAAATCCAGACTACAAAACGTAAAAGGTAATGAGTAGATGGAAATAGTAACTAGGGCAAGCATACATTTATTTACAATGGGGCCTCCTTTGACAATACTTCAACATTAAGGTCTAGGCAACCCTTCATCCAAGATGGACCACACAGGTCAAACCACCTGTATCACTGAGGGGCAGTCCCGACTCACTGTGCTCTTTTATGCATCACACAGCCCCACCCCTCCAACATCATGCTGTCTCCGGAGCTGCAATTAGTGTAACCAGGCCTTGATGAACCGTGAGCTTAATCCCCAAACTGGTGTGAACGTCCTTTATCGGAATCAGGATTGGCGTCCTCACACTCAGGTCTGCTCTAAGAAGTATGAGATGGATGCCCCCCGCTGCTGAGAAGCAATCCTGGAGTTCACCTTTTGGTGCTAAGAAGCAATCTTGGCGATAAATACCACCTGCAAGGAAAAGGGATGGGTTTGACTCATGCTGGTTTAGCCAAGTCGGTGAAAAGATCAAGCGTTTGATTAGAAATTGAAGGCGCGTGCCAAACGACTGACTCATTGTATTGCTGCACAAAACTGCACCAGATTCTCAAGTCCTATTTCACATCTGCGAGCAATCTAGTATGGTGATGCTCCTGGGTGCGACCAGTCATTGCTCTGGCTATAGAGCTGGAAAAGGGGCAACCCAAGGGAATAATCCTCAAAGCAAAATTTAGCTGGCCGACCAAAACCTGAAGATTATGCAAAGTGACCATTTTAAGGGCTAGCATCATGTCTACAGACTGACAAAAATCAAGCACCTTATTAGGATGGAGATGGCATTACCCGTAAACTGTCCCAATCTCAATACCCAAAAATGTGATGCATGTAGACAGGCCTACCATTTCGTCGGGCACAAGGGGAACCCCAAGTCCTGGATTAATGATGTCAGTGCTTCTAACGCCCAATTGCATGCTTATGAACCAGGTGGGCCCATAACTAGGAAGTCATCCAAATACTGCCTACATTCTGGTGTCTAATTTTGTTGGAGAATATCCATTGCAACAGTGAACTGAATTGTTTAAAATAGGTGCCGAAAAACGTGCAGCCCATGAGCATGCATCTGTCGTACTAGTACTGTCCTCCAACTTGGAATTCCAACAGGGAATAATTATCTGGGTGCACTGGAAGGAGCCTAAAAGCAGATTCAATATCAGTCTTTGCCAACAGCGCCCCAGGATCTAACTTTTGCAGCATAGCCAACACCAGGTCAACAACGGAATACTTCACCAAGCAGGTCTGGGGATCAATGGCATTGTTACCTGAGGAGCCCTTTGGGGCGGAGAGATTATGAATCAATCTAAACTGCCCAGGTTCTTTCTTAGGTACTACACCTAGCAGGGAGCAAACAAAACCCTAAAAGGGAGGTGTCGAAAATGAGCCAGCAAATCTGCCCAGACAGCTTTTTTGCAATCATCGTTTTGTGCATCTGGACGTAAAGTAGATTGGTACAGGGAGGAACAGGGATTGCTCCCTGGGCAGAATTTCGAAAGCCATTAGAAAAACAAAAGTACAACATACTATTGGGGTATAAATTGAGGCAGGGAAGCAACTTGCAAACCGGGATGGGCAAGGGGTGACTGGTTTGAAGACTTAGAGACATCCTTTCCATTCTTTTTAGATTTTCTGACGCGTTTGAACTCGGGATGTGAGGCGTGGCCAGAAAAAGACCAAACATTGCTGGAACTTACATGTCCCAGCAAGGCGGGTTAACAACTTTCTAGTGAATGCCCAGCATGATCCTTTTTTTGTAGCCTGAGGTCTGCTGGTGACGAAAAGGCTGCTTCAAGGGAGTGTTATTATTAACACTCTATAGCCAAACACTGATACAGACTGACCCCACCCAATATCAGGATCCTCAATCCTCGCCCCCTGAAGTCACGATCATAGTCAATGAAGACCATACCCCCTTATAGGTGCTGAGCCTTGAGTATTTTGTTTTAACAGAATATCATAGAAGTTGTCACTTCAGGTTTCTTTTCTAATATGACTGTCATGTACACATGAAAGCCAAATAAACAATTAGTATTAGATTCTTCAATTCTAGGTTTCATCTCATTAGAAGAGCCATTTCACCTATCCTTGTCTTTTGTCTACAATCCCTTCTTTTGTCGCAGGTAAGTGAAAAACCATCAACAAGATCACCCTTCCATATCTTGTCCTTCACTTCCAAAGTCACATGTGATGCCGGCTTACCATGCTTACGCAGTAAAATATTCTGAGCCCCCAATCCCTCTAACAGATGATGTGTCCTTCACACTAGCCCCCTCAGTTCCTTTACCTGGAGTCTCAGCAGAGGATTCTTTGGCTCCAGATGTCACATTATTGCTGCCCTTTTCCTACCTCACTGCAAGCCATAACAATTGCATTGTCTTGTTTCTTCAAATCCGTGATAGCGGAAAGAATTGTATTGGATGGAGCCAGGCGAGCAACACCCATTGGACTCAAAGGACTTCAGCCCCCCCCCCCGTTGTGTGTGGCTCCCGGGATGAGACAGCTTCCCGGGCACACACACAGCCGCACCCGAGCACTTCACAGGTCTTTAAAAGACCATTTGCATGTTAATGAGGCCTTGCTGTTGTTTCACCCCTTCTAAGAGCCCCTGCAGCTCCACTCTGCCTATTGCTTAAAGATTCAGCCCCCTTCCGAAATCAGCTACACTCTGCCTATTGCTTAAAGATTCAGCCCACCCGAAATTTTTTCTTAGCCCCCCCCGAAATTTGGCTCTAGTTGCGCCTCTGGATGGAGCCCATGGGGAGATCAATGACGAGCCCTTAGGAACTTTCTCTGCAGGGCCCGCTAGCTGAGAGAGTAAGTGAGCCAGGGAAGACAAGACCCCAGTGGTAGTGTCAGAAGAATCTTTTCCCGACCCGAGTCAGGGTACCCTGCTCAGTAGGGGTAATGGACATCGCAGCCTGAGTTGCAGCAGCCGAGATTGACTGCTCGCTAGTAGTCGTGGTTGATGGAGAGGCAGATGACTGATCCTTGGGTATTCCCTTTGAGCCCGAGGAAAGAACCCTCAAAGTCTGCCTGATCTCCACTAAGGGGCAAGGACTTACAGGACTTCGAAGAAGTGGAGTTAACAGGGGCAGGGGGGATCTGTGTTGTTGCAGGAATCACTACAGGAGACAAAGAAGCATCACTAGAAATGTGAGGAAGGGAAGCAGATGTTTGGTCCTTGATGAGGACCAGTGGGGAACTAGTATTGTGACTTTTCTTTTTAAAACAAACTTTATTGGGATTTTCATGTGCGGGTATAACATAGTACACATCACAGTAAACATTTAAGTATTCCGGGGACATCGGATGCAATTCAGACTTTGTGCGTCATCCGTTCCAATTGTGTTGTTGTCCACAATATATCACTATAATGTCACAAGACCGCTAGGATGGTCACGATTCTATCCCAGTGTTGTGCTCCACATTCCTAGCCTACGATAAATTGTTTTCAAGAGGAGCGGTGTCCGCTCAACTGTCCCACAACCCCCCATCCCACCCAGAACCCACCCTCCATACCCAACCATGCCACAAAGTAAGCAGTCTCAGTCTGGGGGACTCAGAGTATCCTCGGGGGGGAGAGGGGGGGGGGGGGGAGGGGAGGGGAAGAAACAAGGGATGGCGAGCCGGAGCGGAGGACAACCCCACCCCACGGATGAGGAAGGAAGGAGGCCAGTCCATTGTTCACGAAAGGGGGAACCCGACCACACGCATCACCCCACCGCTCATACGCCGGAGTCAGGCACACACTCTCACTCCCAATGACCCATCTCCGTCAGTGAGCACCGCCGCTTATGCGGGGGGATTCCAGGGGGGCAGACACCACAGCCCCCCCCCTCCTCCTCCTCCTCCTCCATCTCGCTTTTGAATAATTCAGTCAGGTGCACCCATTCCAGGGAGATAGGCCGCTTACGCAGCCCCCGACTCTCCTCACGGTACAGCGCCTCGCGCTCCGCTACCGCCCATCGTAACACCTCGTCTCCCCAAGCCTCAATACGTGGCAGCATGCGGGATTTCCACTGCTGTGTTGTCAGGCGCTTTGCCAGCATTAAGGCCAGGTTGGCGAAGCGGCGCAGCAGCTTTGCCTTCAAGGGGAGCGGTAAAAGCCCCAATAAACAAGCCCCTGCCGTGTCCCAGGAGGGGCGCTCAGCAATCGTGCTCAAAACGTGCGTTATCCTACCCCAGTATCCCCGCAACGTCGGGCAAACCCACAGCATGTGTAACAGGTCGGCGTCCGGCGCCAGGCAGCGGGGGCAGGTTGCATCCGCCGTGTTGTACATCCTACTCAGTGTATGGGGAGTAAGGTACGCCCGGTGAAGGACAAATAGTTGAATAGTTTTCAATCTGCAGTTGCGGGACAATTTTTTAGGGTACTTCAAGATATAAGCCCACTCTTTATCACTAAATGTACTAGTATTGTGACTTAATGCCACAGACAGATTATCCAGCAATGGTGCCCCCTGACTTGAAGGACCTGGCATGCCTTCAGTAAAATTGCCTGCCGCCTGCTTTTTTTACCTTCTTTTTACAGGAGGGGAGGCAGCACATGGTGGGACATTAAACCACAGAGGGCTGTTGGCTATCAAGAAGCCCTGTTCTGACTCTAAATCAGCAGCTGAATTCCCAGACCCTCCCTCATCACCCAATTTGGCAAGGGCCAGCTTCAGAAGTTGGGCCAACTTAGGATCGGGCCCCTTTCCTTTGCCCGCTGACCACTCTTGGCAGTCATCCTGACCTACTAAGGAAAGTCCAACTTCCACAAGCAGGTAAGCAAGAACAATGCCAAGTAACCCACACTGCAGCTTCCCACCCAGAAGCCTATCACTCACCTCTGTTGTTACAGTCTGCATTCGTGGCCCTGCAAGGCTGAAATTCATTTAGGGAAGGATGTACACAGGGGCACCCACGGGAGGATGATTCTGGGGCTCAAATAACCATGCTGATGCAATAGCCTCAGGACAATTAAATGACTATGCACAACCTACAAATGTAAAATGGATGGGGGAATCGAAAGGATGCCAGTCGGGGGCCAAGAACAATTAAAGGCTTGAGAGCAAATGATTAAATAACCAAATTGCACAGTCGGTCAGGGGATTATATTGTAGGCTTTGTTTGTGAGGCCAGAAGTCAATCGATCCCCAATGAAGGGTGTCTACCTTTGAGCTTGGAGTAGGACGGTTGCGGTGATGAAGGCGCTCGCTAAATACAATCAAGTTGTTGGGCATACCAATATGACGCTTGCAATCATTAAAGAAACTCCTTCGGTCCTGGAAGCAAAGAGTGCCGCACCTACGTGGTGCTCGCATCACAAGAATTCAATGCTGATATGGGCAGTCAAAAAATAAAGGAAAATGACTCTGTCAGGCATGGGTAAGTGAAGATTGACCCCTGTGCCGCGCTCCCCAGGGGCAGTGTGAGGAAATGGGGTATTAAATTATGTGGTGGTGCGACCTCACCATGTAATACACTTACCAACCCCTTTTAAGACCCTTAGGTTTCGTTTGACAAACTTTCAGCTCAATCCTGAGTAGCTGTGGCTCTGAGCAGTAAAACTTGCTCAATGAAACAAGTGTAAAAGATTTAAACAGCCCCAAAACAATTGAAGAAATCAACAAGACATCCAGGAAATCGGTCACAAATTTATAAATACAGACTGTATTTTTATGTATTCTTAGACATCAGAACAAACAAGCTCCACCAGAGCGTTGCACGGATATAGATTTACAGGGTATAGTAAGTCAATGTATTTTCACTTAACTACGAACAAGCATTGGCAAATTCAATGCAGTTGCTACTTAAAAACTTTTTCCAAAAAAGTTTGCGCTAGTTGCAATGTGGTTACTTGGAGTCACTTTGGGTGACAAACTCCATTAGGGAACCAGTCAGGGTGGCCAAAAAAGTCCACAGAAACAGTTGCCTCAACAAGAGAACGGTTTTACTATGAAAGTAGTACTAATGCAAGAGATGAAGGATGTTCAAAGGATGCTGTGGATGCGATGTGGTCGATGGGTGTCTTGCTGCAACTACTCCTAAGTCCACAAATGGTGTGAGGTGGTACTGGTCACAGTGTCGACGTTCCTCAAAGTCTTCTTAGTGCTGGCAGAAGTCCAGTCACTACTGGACTACCAGTCGCCAGTATCACGGTCAAAGGCCAATCCTTCCTAGTCGATAACACATCCTCTGGAGGGGTCTCAGCAGGATTAGTCCCTCTCCTTCGCTAGGCATCTGGTACAGTCCACGCCAGTGCAACCGCTCTGCCGGTTCCATGGTGCAGCAAGGAAGTCCTTCTCTAGTCCAGTCGAAATCTGAGTTCGGGGTGCCCTAATTATGCTCAGAAAAGGCCCTCAGGGCAGGAAACAGTTGGTAGCCAATGGGTTACCAGTGTTCCTCCCACCTGACGACTACTTCCTGCTAAGTGTGACATTTGGGCATCCCAGGATGCACCATTCTGCCAGCTTCCAATTGTGGCAGAACCTCTCGCCCAGCATGTAGGGCACCCTAGCCCAATCCAGAGGTGTGCTACCAATGGGGATACACATCCCTAGAAATCCGGTTTGGCAACCGGTTTCCCTCTCCTGTATCCAGTGTCAGCCTGTCTGCCTGAACAATGGAGCAGCTTTTATCCTAAGTGTGATCCATTTGCCATTCAAAGGCAGCTTCTCCTTTGAAGCTTGCCTTTTGGGTCAACACCTTTGTGGCTTTCTGCAAGAGGGCACCGACACCTGCTTCCAGAGCAGGCCCCTATTGTATTCTTTCCCGGGAGTCATTAGCATGTCTCCCCAGGAGTGCAGAAAGTTGTCTCAGCGAAAGAACCCAGTGTGCAATCAGTAGGGGCATAGGGGACTAAAGGCAACAAAGTGGCAAATTAGCTAAAGTTGCACACTGCAATTTGTTACATTAATTTTGACCTGAAAATCATGTTGGGCTTGATGTTACGAACAAGTTACTTACCTTCGGTAACAATATATCTGAAAGAAACATTAGTTAGTTAGATTCCTCACCTTAGAATATCCCCAGGCGTCAGAATGGATCCGGAAAGATTTTTCGTCAGCAATACCCTTGCGCGTCGCTAGGCGTCGTCTGCGGCTCCGCGTCCGTCGTCGGCGTCGTCGTGCGCCGGGATGACAACGTCGGAGTACTTAGACGCCGCCCTCGCGCGCTGACGTCAGTTCTTGTACATAGCTTTCCGCGCCAGGAACGCAGAGCCATGCAAGAGACCGACACTGGTGCCAAAAAATCTAGGGCCCTGAAAAGGATAGCCTTAACCCTAGATGTCAGTTCGCAGAATGGGGAGGATGGGTGGGTCGGTGAGGAATCTAACTAACTAATGTTTCTTACAGATACATCGTTACCGAAGGTAAGTAACTTGTTCATCTGAAAGAAACACGTTAGTTAGATTCCTCACCTTAGAATAGATACCCAAGCAATACCAACCCCGGTGGTGGGTCTGCGAACCAAGATCACACCAGAAAGTCCTGGAGGACAGAACGGCCAAAGAAGCCATCCCTCCGGACTTGGCTGTCTAGGCAATAGTGCCTGGCAAACGTGTGCAGCGAAGCCCACGTCGCCGCCTGACAGATGTCCTGCAAAGGGACTCCCCGTCCCAAAGCAGTAGTAGCCGCCGTGGCCTGAGTAGAATGGGCTCGCAGCCCAACAGGAGGGTCCTTTTTTGCCAAGGAATAACAGATTTTTATACACAAAACGTCCCACCGGGAGATGGTCCGTTTGTGCACAGCTTTTCCCTTCTTTACACCCACGTAGCCAACGAAAAGCTGGTCGTCCACTCGGAACTGTTTTGTGCGGTCCAAATAAAAGAAGAGCGCACGTTTTGGGTCCAGACGGTGGAGCCGCTCTTCCTCTTTGAAAGGATGCGGAGGCGGAAAGAAGGTGGGCAAGGTGACAGATTGCCCAAGATGAAAGGGGGTCACCACTTTCGGTAGAAAGGAAGGACGAGGCCGAATGACAACCTTGTCCGGATGAACAGATAGAAAAGGCGGTTTGGACGAGAGAGCCTGGAGCTCACTCACCCGTCTAGCCGAGGTGATGGCTACCAGGAAAGCAGTCTTAAGAGTCAGAAGACGAAGAGGACAATTGTGAAGAGGCTCAAAGGGAGCGCACATCAGAAATGTTAGGACAAGATTCAAGTCCCACTGAGGCATTACGAAAGGGACAGGAGGGAACGTGTGAGTAATGCCTTTAAGAAAGCGTGACACTACAGGGGACTTGAAAAGAGAGGGCTGATCAGGAAGCCGTAAGAAGGCAGAGATGGCAGCAAGATAACCTTTCAAGGTGCCCAGGGCAGAGCCCTTCCGGGCCAAAGAAAGAAGAAAGAGGAGAACCTCAGAAAGAGGGGCGGAAAGGGGATCCATAGCCTTTGCTGTGCACCATGCCACAAATTTGTTCCACCAGCAGGCGTATACCGTCTTTGTGGAGGGACGCCTGGCTGCCAGAATGACATCACAGACTTCAGGAGGCAAGTCAAATGGCATCAACTGCCGCCGCTCAATCTCCACGCATGGAGGTGGAGGCTGGACAGGTTCGGGTGGAGGACCATCCCCTGCTGCTGCGACAGAAGACCCTCCCGAAGGGGCAGACGTATCGGAGGATCGGTCAACATACTGAGTAGCTCGGGATACCAGTACCTTCGTGCCCAATCCGGAGCCACCAAGATGACTTGGGCCCGGTCGCGCCTGATCTTCTTCAGCACTCTGGGCAGAAGTGGTAAAGGCGGAAAGGCGTACAACAGACCGCAACTCCACTCGCGACGAAAAGCGTCGCCGAGCGAGTGCCGCCTTGGAAATTCCAACGCGCAGAACTGCTGACATTGCGCGTTCTCGTCGGTGGCGAATAGATCTAACCAAGGGTCTCCCCACTGCTGAAAGAGACCTTGCGCCACCTCGGAGTTCAGACGCCATTCGTGATCCATCATGCACCGGCGGCTGAGTTCGTCTGCTCTGGCGTTCAGAGAGCCCGCCAGATGTTGAACCACCAGGGTGATGCCCTGGTGTTCCAGCCATGTCCAGAGGCGCAGAGCCTCCTGACAAAGGGTCCACGACCCCACCCCGCCCTGTTTGTTGCAATACCACATGGCGGTGGTGTTGTCCGTGAACACCTGCACGACACTTACCCGGACAGAGGGAAGGAAGGCTTTCAGTCAAGTCGGATCGCTCTCAGCTCCAACAAGTTGATGTGGGAGGCGAGACTCCGCCGGAGACCAGAGGCCTCTGATCTCCGCCTCTCCCATATGGCCACCCCATCCCAGGAGGGACGCATCCGTCACTACGACATGCTCCGGTAGGGGTAGGGAGAGGCTCTTGCCCGTAACCCAATCGCGGTCCGTGAGCCACCACTGCAACTGCTGTGCAGTGCCCTCCGAGATCAAGACATGGTCGGACAGGTTGTCGTGATGCTGGGCCCACTGAAACTTCAGGTCCCACTGCAGAGCCCGCATGCGCCGCCTGGCGTGATCCACTAGTAGGATGCAGGAGGCCATCAGCCCCAGAAGCCGCAACACTAGCCTGACCGAAACCCAGGATAGAGGCCGAAAGATGGGAATCAGGGCCTGTATATCCCGGACCCGCTGTTCCGGTGGATGAACCCGGAACTGCGCCGAATCGAGAACTGCTCCGATGAAGAGGAGCTTCTGAGAGGGGCTCAGGTGTGACTTCGGCACGTTGATGGAAAACCCCAGCAAATGCAGGAGATCCGCCGTAGTCTGGAGGTGGGAGACGACCGTCTGGGGCGAGCCCGTCTTCAACAACCAGTCGTCGAGATAGGGGAAGACTGGAACCCCTGATCTGCGCAGATGAGCTGCGACCACCGCCATCACTTTTGTGAACACCCGAGGGGCACTGGTAAGGCCGAAGGGGAGCACGGTGAACTGTAAGTGCTCCTGACCCACCGTGAACTGCAGGTAACGCCGGTGGGCCGGCAGGACGGGGATATGGAAAAAAGCGTCCTGCAAGTCCAACGCTACCATCCAGTCTCCAGGGTCTAGGGCAGCTAGAACCTGAGCCAAAGTCAAAATTTTGAACCGTTCCTTCCGGAGGAAGGCATTGACGTTCCTGAGGTCCAAGATAGGGCGTAGGCCTCCTTTGCCCTTCTTGGGAACCAGAAAGTAGTGGGAATAACAACCACGACCTACTTCTGGGCTCGGAACGCGCTCGACGGGCTCTTTGGCCAAGAGGGCCGAAACTTCCTCTTGCAGAAGATTCAAATGATCCTCCGAGATACGGTGGTGCTGCGGTGGCATGGCTGGAGGGGTCGTCTCGAAGGGGAGGGAGTAGCCCCTTCGGACGATTTGCAGCACCCACCTGTCCGAAGTAATGGTACGCCAGTGGAGCAGGTGATGGAGAACCCGGCCGCCCACTGGCGAGGAATGTGCCTGAAACCTCGGACTAGGAAGGCTTTGAGGCGGATGCTGCCGGGGTGGATGTGGACTGACTGCGTTGTCCTCCAGTACCGCCTCGGCGGAAACCACGTCCGCGACCGTGTGCAGGCTGGTTCTGCGGCCGGTGGCTAGGTGGACGTGAGGAGGTGCCCCTTCCTTGGCCACGAAAGGAGCGAAAAGCGGAAGCTTGTGGTCGCGGGGCCGAGAGGCTCAAGGACTTGGCCGTAGCCCGGGAGTCCTTGAAGCGAGCCAGCGCACTGTCCGCTTTTTCACCAAAAAGGCGAGCGCCATCAAAAGGCATGTCCATGAGTGTGCTCTGGACATCCCCGGAAAAGGACGTGGACCGTAGCCAGGCGTGACGTCGAAGCACCACCGTGGTAGAAATCGCCCTACCCAGCGAGTCCGTAGTGTCGAGTCCACATTGGATGGCATGGCGCACTGCATCTCTCCCATCGGCCAGAGCCGAGGAAAGCCGTGCCCGGGCCTCCTCCGGGCACAGTGGCAGCACGTCCTCCACCATATCCCACAGAGAGTGGGAATAACGGTCCAAGAGACAGGCGGTGTTTAAAGACCGCAGGCCCAAACTGAGCGAGGAGAACAGCTTCTTACCGAACTGTTCCAGTCTCTTGGAATCCCAGTCCGAAGGAGCGGACGGGAAGGAGGATTGGGAGGTAGAGGCCTGGATAACCAGACTCTCGGGAGTGGGGTGTTGGGACAGAAAACTGGGGTCGCCCGGAGCAGGGCGGTGGCGCCTGGCAACGTTCCTATCCACAGGAGGGACTGTGGAGGGCTTGGACCAGGTGCCCTGCAGAACGTCAGTGAGGGCCTCATTGAATTGCAGCAGAGGCTCAGTGGAGCATGCGGCAGACTGAAGCACCTCAGTGAGGATGTTAGTACTCACAGCCACGTCAGGCAGCTCAAGCCCAAGGGCCGCGGCCGCCTTGCGCAGCACCACAGAAAAAGCTGCACCCTCCTCCGAAGCCACATTTGGAGGAGAGATGAATCCAGTGTCCGGGGAGGTATCCAGACCACTGGCAGGTCAGGGCCATACAATCGGAGCACGACTCCGCGTCGTGGTCGAGGCCCAAGCAGTACAGGCACCGGCGGTGATGATCAGTCACCGACATCAGTCGGTGACAGTCGTCGCAGGCCTTGAAACCAGGCGTCCTACCGGCACCAGAGTCGAGAAAGTGACCAAAAAGAGTCGAAAAAGTTAGTCAAAAATTGACTAAAGGGGTAGCTCTCCCGGATCGGCGTTTACTGGCGCGGAAAAAAGAAGAACTGACGTCAGCGCGTGAGGGCGGCGTCTAAGTACTCCGACGACGTCATTCCGGCGCACGACGCCAACGACGGACGCGGAGCCGCAGACGACGCCTAGCGACGCGCAAGGGGTATTGCTACAAAAATCTTCCGGATCCAGTCTGACGCCTGGGGATATTCTAAGGTGAGGAATCTAACTAACGTGTTTCTTTCAGATTCGGTAATATATATATTAACACCACCATGTATTTAAACGATGCTGTGCCATGACAGTTAAACAAGCATTTGCAATGTAATAGGTCTTGCATTTGGGAGACTCTGAGCTACTGGCATTGTAAATGACAAACCTTTTATCTATGTGTTGGTTTTGAAAACAAATAAATAAAAGGCATTGCCATTTACAATGCCAATAGCCTAAAATTTCAAAAATGCGAGACCTATTGCATTCCAAACGCTTGTTTTCAGTTGTTCCTTCTCTGAGGTCCACAGTCTGACTTAATGGAAGTGCCTCTATCTAGGTATGCAAACACAAAAAATCCCTAATGGCCAGACCTACTGACTTTTAAACTAGGGACTTAGGTTTGAGTCCTGGCATTAGCTCAACATTCTGTGATTCTGGACAAATCAATTAACCTCCCTGTACCAAACAAAAAAGAAAATATGAAACCTTACCTTGTGTAATATAATCTGGTGCTCATGTAAAGCGCACCAGTGTCCTTTGGCCGAGTTTGTGCTATATAAATATAAAACTGCAAAAAAAAGTCCTGCTCCATTTAAGTTTATACTATTTCCAACCAAACATACGCACTTAGCGAACAATGGTGTCTGCAGAAAGAGGAAGAGCAAGGCATGAGAACCAGTAGCGAAAGAGAGGACTGAAGCTTTACCACTAAACCGTTCTGAATGCTTCTGGGATGGTTGCCCATTGAGAATGTAATTATTTTTAGTCGACTCTGCATCATTTGGAAACCAGTTTGAGGACTGGCTCCAGCTTCCAGGCAAGCACATTTTCAAACGTAAAAAAACTAATAGAACTTTCAGACTATCTTCAGACCTTAAACTTAGCTGAGCTAAGTGGAAACGCTCTAACGTAGGTGGCAGGATAGATAGAGTAAAACTCTGGCAAGCATTATCTTTGGAACTGCACCTTGCCACGTCCTCTACTGTTTTAAACAGAAACAGAAATAGCATTTATTGAATAGTGGCACCTGATGAGCAGGCTTGTTTTTTTATTTCAACCTTTTTACTGTTAAACTTAATCTGTTTATCGCAAGGGAGTAGCCAGAAAAATAATACACCCCACTTTGAACCATATTGCAAACTGCAGCAAGCGAGCTAATGCGATGAGCGAGCCTAGCATTCGTTCAGGGGATTACTCCCCCTGAGAGAATTATGACATTTTCTCCATCATTCTTTGCTTTTTCTCTTTCTTTCTATTCTTCCCATTCTCATCTTTTGTTGTCCTCTCCAACCTTCCATTCATCCTTCAACCTCCCCATACTTCATTCATCCATCCTTCCTTCTCTCTATCCTTCTATCTGCCCTTTTCTTTTCTTCCTTTACCCATCCATTCATTCATACACCCATCCTTCAGTTCTTCTATCTCTCCATTCACCCGCCCATCTATCCATCTTTGCTACTTTTTAAAACCCATCCATCTATCCTTCTCTTTACTGATTCATACTTTTCTGCATCTGTCCACGCTTCTATCCTTCGACCCATCATCCATCCGCTCCCCTCCGTCAATCCCTTATCGGTCTCTGCATCCACTTACCTTCCAACTCACATCCAATCATTTCTCACTACTTCCATCCATCCACCCTTTTCTCATTCCTCCCTCGCTTCTGTGCTTTTTTGTTTCTTTTATCCTCCACCCTACAACTCCTCATACTATTCCGTAGCACAAGTTACTACTTGTGTAACGATATATCTGAAAGAGACATTAGTTAGTGATAGATTCCTTACATTAGAATATCCCCAGGCGTCAGACTGGATCAGCAAAGTTTTTTCGTTAGCAGTACCCCTGAGCGTCAGTAGGTGGCGTTGTGCGGTTCCGCGTCCGTCACTGGCGTCGTATGCGCCAAGATGACGTCACGGAGACTACTTAGGCGCCACCCATGCGCACTGACAACAGTTCTGTACACGACTTTCCGCGCCAGGAAGGCAGAGCCATGCAAGAAACTGACCACTGGTGCCATGAAACTAGGGCCCTCAAAGGGATGACCTTAACCCTAGAATCAATTTGCAGAACGGGGAGGATGGGTGGGGCGGTAAGGAATCTATCACTAACTAATGTTTCTTACAGATATATCGTTACACAAGTAGTAACTTGTGCATCTGAAAGAGACACGTTAGTGATAGATTCCTTACCTTAGAATAGATACCCCAGCAATACCAACCCCGGTGGTGGGTCTGTGAAGAGATTACACCAGAAAGTCATGGAGAACAGAATGGACAAAGAAGCCGTCTCTCCGGACTTGACTGTCAAGGCAGTAATGCTTGGTAAACGTGTGCAGCGAGGCCCACGTAGCTGCCTGACAAATATCCTGCAAGGGAACACAGCGTCCCAAGGCAGTAGTGGCTGCCGTTGCCCTGGTAGAATGGGCACGCAGCCCCACAGGAGGCTCCTTCTTAGCCAACGAGTAATATGCTTCGATGCACAGAACGACCCACGAGAGATGATCTGTTTGTGCACAGCCCGACCTTTTTTGGCGCCCACGTAACCAACAAAGAGCTGGTCATCCACCCGGAACTGCTGTGTGCGCTTCAGATAGAACGAGAACGCACATCTATGGCCCAGACAGTGGAGCCTCTCTTCCTCTTTCGAGGGATGCGGAGGCGGAAAGAAGGTGGGCCAGGTGATGATCTGCCCGATGTGAAAGGGCGTGACAACCTTTGGCAAAAAAGAAGGACGGGTCCTTAAAACCACCTTGTCCGGATGAACAGAAAGGAAAGGAGGTTTAGAAGAAACAGCCTGGAGCTCACTCACTCTTCTGGCAGAGGTGATAGCTACCAGGAAAGCCATCTTGAGAGTGGAAGACGTAAAGGACAGTTATGAAGGGACTCAAAGGGAGCGCACATCAGAGAGGTCAAGACAAGATTTAAGTCCCATTGAGGCATTACGAAAGGCACGGGGGAAAACGTGTGCGTAAGGCCTTTCAGGAAAAGGTTAACAACCAGAGACTTAAAGAGAGAAGGCTGATCTGGAAGCCTTAGAAAGGCGGAGATGGCCGAAAGATAACCTTTGACAGTGCCCAGAGCAGAGCCCTGCTGGGCCAAGGAGAGTAGGAACAGAAGGAACTCAGAAAGAGGGGCAGAAAGGAGCTCCACAGACTTCGCTGTGCACCACGCCACAAACTTGTTCCACCGGCAGGCGTACACCGTCTTAGTGGATGGACGCCTGGCTGCCAGAATGACATCATAGACTTCGGGAGGAGGATTGAAGGCTATTAACTGTCGCCGCTCAATGTCAACGCATGGAGGTGGAGGCTGGACAGGTTCGGGTGGAGGACCGTCCCCTGTTGCTGCGACAGAAGATCCTACCGAAGAGGCAGACAGATCGGGAGATCGAGTGCCATGCTGAGTAGTGAATATGCTACTTACCAGTATGCATCTGTTCTTGGCATGTAGGGCTGCTGACATTCATATCTGTGCATAGATCGCCGCCTAGTGTTGGGTCCGGATGTTTGCACGTTGTTGTCCTGGAAGAGTCTTCGAAGTATCCTTGGATAGGTGACTCCTCCCCTGGACTACAGTGCGCATGGGCATCCCCTCCATCCTCAGATTGTTTTTCGCCATTGTGGCAGTGATGGAGTAGATACAGAAAGTGATGACCATGCTTTACAGTAATTCTGAGAGCTGCAGCTGCGACAGGCGCCGGGGAGGAGGGAGGGCGATATGAATGTCAGCAGCCCTACATGCCAAGAACAGATGCATACTGGTAAGTAGCATATTCAGTTCGAGGCATGTGGGCTGCTGAATTCATATCTGTGCATAGAATGTATAGCAGTGCCCTCTATTAGCGGCGGCTACCCGTGCCAGCTGCAGCGGTCTGAAAAAGAGTTTTTAGAACAGCCTGTCCTACAGCTGCCTGCTGTTTTGACTGCACATCTACACAATAGTGTTTAGTAAATGTGTGTGTAGTGGACCATGTGGCTGCTCTGCATATATCATGCAGGGGAATATTTCCTAGAAAAGCCATGGAAGCCCCTAACTTACGTGTTGAGTGGGCTCGTGGTGGAATAGTTAATGTGCGTTTTGCCTTTTGATAACAGATTTGAATACACTTAACTATCCATCTGGCTATCCCTGCTTTGGAGATGGCGTTACCTTTGTGGTGCGGGGCAAAGGCAACGAACAGTTGTTTTGTCTTCCTGAAGGGTTTAGTCCTGTCGATGTAGTACATGAGGGCCCTCCGTACATCTAGTGTATGGAGTGCCCTTTCTGCGACAGTTTGTGGGTTTTGGAAGAAAACGGGTAGTTCGATAGTCTGATTCATGTGGAACTGCGATATTACTTTGGGCATGAATTTGGGGTTGGTACGTAGTACGACCCTGTTGGCATGAACCTGTATAAATGGCTCTTGAACGGTTAGTGCCTGGAGTTCACTAACTCTTCTTAAGGAAGTGATCGCTACCAGGAAAGCTACTTTCCAGGTGAGGAATTGAATCTCGCATGAGTGTAGAGGTTCAAAGGGTGGACCCATTAGGCGTGTGAGGACCAGGTTGAGGTTCCACATTGGAGCCGGTGGGTGACTAGGTGGAATGACTCGTTTGAGTCCTTCCAAGAATGCTTTGATGGCAGGCACTCTGAATAGAGAGAGGTGCTGCCTGGTTTGCAGATAGGCTGATATTGCGGTCAAATGGACACGTATAGAGGTGTACGCCAGATTGCATCGGTATAGGTGTAAGAGGTAGCAAATGATGTTTTGGATGGATGCGTCCAGCGGGTTAATGTCGTTATTACTGCAATAAATGACGAACCTTTTCCATTTGGCTGCATAGCAAGCTCTTGTAGTGGGTCTCCTGGCCTCCTTGATGATGTCCATACAGTCAGGTGGCAGGTTGAGATAGCCAAACTCTAGGACTTCAGGAGCCAGATTGCCAGGTTCAGCTGTTGCGGATCTGGGTGCTGAATCTCTCCATGGTTCTGCGTCAAATGAGCGGGTTTGATCCGCAGCCTTTGATGCGGCACCACGGAAAGTTCGAGGAAGGTGGTGTACCATGGCTGGCGTGCCCACGTAGGAGCAACTAGGACGAGTGTCAGGGAGTGTTGTCTGAGTTTGCGAGCCACCAGCGGTATCAACGGCGCTGGGGGAAAAGCGTACACAAATCTGCCGGACCAGTTCATCCATATCGCATTGCCCTGCGACTGCGGATGTGGGAACCTGGCGGCAAAGCTTTGGCATTTTGCGTTTTCGCTTGTGGCGAACAGGTCTATCTCTGGATGACCCCACTGCTGGAAGTACGGCTGGAGTACTGATGGGTGTAACTCCCACTCGTGCATCTGGTGGCTGTGTCTGCTGAGCAGATCCGCCATCTGGTTGTCCTTGCCGGGGAGGTGTTCCGCCATGAGGAACATGTTCCTTTGAATGGCCCACTTCCACATGCTCTGAGCCAGATGAGACAACTGTGGAGAGTGTGTTCCTCCCTGTTTCTGTATGTAGTACATTGCGGTCATGTTGTCCGTCCGGATCAACACGACCTTGTTGCACAGATGTACTTTGAAGGCCTTCATGGCCAGGAAGATTGCCATCAGTTCCAGAAGGTTGATGTGCATCTTCTTCTGTTGTGTCGTCCATAGTCCCTGCACTGTGTAGTGGAGTACATGAGCTCCCCATCCCTGGAGAGACGCGTCCGCTGTCAGTACTATTTGTGGAACAGGCTCTTGGAACGGTCGGCCCTTGCAAAGGTTTTGTGGATTCCACCAATGCAGAGAGTTGTATGCCCGACCGCTCACCAACACTAGGTCTTTCAACTGTCCTTGAGCCTGATTCCACTGACGTGCTAGGCACTCCTGAAGCGGGCGCATATGTAATCTCGCGTGTGGGACTATGAAGATGCAGGAGGCCATCATGCCTATCAACTGCATGAACACTCGCGCTGGAAGCGAGTGTTTGGGTTTGAACTTGGAGATCAGCAGTTGCATGCTGTTGATCCTCACTAAATTTGGCTGAGCTGTGGCCGCCAGAGTGTCTATAGTCGCACCTAGGTACTGTTGTACGTGTGCGGGCTGGAGATGGGACTTTGGGTAATTTAGTGAGAATCCCAGACTGTGAAGAAGGTGAATGGTGCGGGACATGTGGCTGGCACATTGCTGGGCTGACTTCGCTTGAACGAGCCAGTCGTCCAGGTAGGGGTAGACGTGTATGTGCTGCCTCCGTAGATGTGCTGCCACCGTAGCTAGGCACTTCGTGAAAACCCTGGGCGCTGTTGTCACGCCGAAGGGAAGGACTTTGAACTGGTAGTGCTGCCCCTGAACAGTGAACCTGAGGTATTTTTTGTGTGAGGGGTGAATGGGGATGTGGAAATACGCATCCTTGAGGTCCAGCGTGGCTAGGAAGTCTCCCTGCTTGAGAAGCGGAAGGACTTGCTGGAGAGTGAGCATGTGAAAGTGCTCTGAAAGAATGTACCGGTTCAGGGGTCTTAGGTCTAATATAGGTCTGAGTGACCCGTCCTTTTTTGGTATTAAGAAGTAGAGGGAGTACACTCCCGTACCCTGCTCGTGGACGGGTACGACCTCTATAGCGCCTTTTAGAAGCATAGTTTGCACCTCCTGCTGTAAGAGCGTTAAGTGCTCTGAGGACATAGGACGGTTTCTTGGCGGTATTGTGGGTGGAGTGGAGGTTAACTCCAGACAGTAACCGTATTTGACAATATCTTTGACCCACCTGTCCGTGGTGATGGAGTTCCACGTGGACAGGAACCTTTGTAGCCTTCCCCCGACAGGTGTTATGTGGTCGGGAGGAAGGGAGAGGGCGTCACTGCTTGTTTTTGGGGGAGGACCTGGTGTTGCCGTAGCCGCGTCCTCTGCCCTTTGTACTGGAGCCACGATATCCACCTCGGGTGTTTTTATCGTAGGTGGTCTGTGTATTGCCTTTGTTATACGTTTGTTGTGACCCCTGTCCTCTACCTGCTCCCTTGTTTCCGGGGCGACGAAAGGAGCCGCTCCGAAAGGACTGAGTTTGGAGAGCGCCCATGGACTTTGCAGTGTCCGTGTCCTTTTTTATCTTCTCAAGGGTGGTGTCAACCTCCGGCCCGAATAAATAGTCGGGGTTGACAGGCTGGTTGAGTATATTATTTTGTACCTCAGGCTTAAATCCAGAGATTCGTAACCAGGCATGTCGTCGCAGCATGACGCTTGTGTTTATGGCCCTGGCAGCTGTGTCAGCGGCATCTAGTGCACACTTGATGGAAGCATTCGTGAGTAGCTGTCCTTCTCTGATGAGAATTTCTGCGCCTTCTTTGAACTGGTCAGGGAGATGTTGGAGTAGTTGCTCCAATGTGTCATAGTGCGCTCTATCATAGCGAGCAAGGAGCGCTTGAGTGTTGGCTATGCGCCATATGTTGGCAGCTTGGGCGGCAACTCGCTTGCCAGAGGTCTCTAACACCTTGGACTCTTTGTCCGGGGGAGGAGCGTCACCTGTCGTTTGCGAGTGTGCCCTTTTGCGAGCATTCGCTACGACAATGGAGTCTAGTGGTAATTGGCCTCTGATGTAAGTAGGATCCCCAGGTGCTGATCGGTATTTCTTATCAATCCTGGGGTTTATCACTCGTGCCCTGGTGGGTTCCTTGAAAATGTCCTTGGCTGGTTTGAGGACTCCTTTCAACATGGGCAGAGTCTTTACATGCCTTTCTGAGGATGCGAAAGTGTCCATAAGAAAGTCATCTTCGATGGTGTCAGAGTGAAGCTGCACCCCATGGTTATTCGCAGCACGTTCAATAAGAGCGTTGAAGGCTGCAGTATCCTCTGTGGGAGATGTTTTTGCCCCATAGAGTTGTGGGTCCTGTGCATCGAGAGGTGCACCTGGGTCTACAGGGTCGCCCCAAGTGTGATCAGGGTCCTGCTGGTCATCAGGGTCTATGTCTCCATGGTAGGGGACTTGGTCCTCCATGTAGTCCTCCAACGCATCCGTGTCGGAGTGTGTGGGAGAGAATAATAGTGGATCCTGGTAGGATGAATGGAAAGGTTCATAAAGGACAGGTTCTGGTTCTACAGGCAGCTTCCTTTTTAGTGGGATCCTGAAAGGGTCCAACGGTGGTTCCGAAGTTATCCTCCGCTCGTGGAGAATCATTCTGCCAGTGTTGGCGTCGATGACATGTGCCGGAGACGTCTCGGCAGGTGTAATCGTGGTCTGGGTGACCCGTGTCCTGAGTTGGAATATTTTCGGGATTGTGGACGGAGGCAAGCCAAAGGTAATGTTGGCTGGCACCGAAGAGGCTGCCGGAGCGTCGATCGGTCCGGAACCCGACGGGTCCTGGAGGGCAGTCTTGGTTTTGCTGCTTTGTGCCGCAACGGGTCGCGCTTGGAGCGCCTTTGAGGCTTTTGCACCGACCAGGTTCGTAGAGGCGGCCGTGGACTTTTTCGGCGCCGGTGGTTCATCGAGTCGAGGTGCGGAAATGACCGTCGACGTCTTCGATGCGTGAGGCTTTGGTGTTGTCGAGGGAGCGATGCGAGACGCAGCAGGCAGTGCGGTCCTCGGTGTCGGTGGCGTCGGGAGCCGAGCAGGTTTGTTGGCGCCGAAGGCCTTTTTCCGTATGTCGACTCCGACGTCGCCCGCTTCAAGTTCGGCACCGAAGTCTCTCTTGGTGCGCTCGGTGCCGACGTGTTTCACTGGCGTCGAAGGCGTGGAAGGCCTCGATCCGACCAGCGCCACTTTCGGTTTCGGTTTCGTTTGAACCGGTGCAGCTTTCGGTTTCGGAGAAGGGAAACCAGCCGGTTTAGGCAGTAATGGCTGCCGCTGAATGTCCGAGGCCGGGCTCGAGGGCGGGGCCGAAGAACTGCGGGATGGGTCTCGGGTAAGGCCCGAAGGCGATCCCTCGACCGGAGCCATAGACTGTGGCACTGGGCTTTCTTCGGTCTGAACAGGCAGGCCTTGTTCATCATTGGAGCTACTCTCTTCGGCCCCTAAGGCCTCCTCGTTGTCTCCTACCTCGGTGTCGTCTTCACCTCTGTGGAAGAGTGATTCGTCGACTTCGTCCGATCCGGAGTCGTGTTCGGAAACGGGACTGGAGGGTAGGACTTCCAATTCTTCGACATCTTCGGCCTCGTTGAAGATGTCCGCTGGTGCCGGTGCCGCGTGCTGCGCTTCGAGTCTCGCCGCTCGTCGATTCCGTAGAGTCTTTTTGGAACGGAACCGGGCACAGGCCATGCATGTCGATTCGTCGTGGTCCGGCGAAAGGCATTTGTTGCACACCGGATGGACGTCGATGTGGGGGTACTTCGCATTGCATACCGGACACCTCTTGAATGGCGTCCTCGATTCCATCGTCGAAGTAGTCGATGGACAGGTAAATGCGAAAAAAGTCGGTCCTGAAAGTTAGAAAACTAACAAGGTGGTATCGAAAACCGATCGATAAACAGTACCGACGCGAACTAAAGGCCTTTTGGCCTCGACAAAGTTTTTTCCTAACTTGAGCTAAGATAGCACATCCGAACCCAATGGCGGAAAAAAACAATCTGAGGATGGAGGGGATGCCCATGCGCACTGTAGTCCAGGAGAGGAGTCACCTATCCAAGGATACTTCGAAGACTCTTCCAGGACAACAACGTGCAAACATCCGGACCCAACACTAGGCGGCGATCTATGCACAGATATGAATTCAGCAGCCCACATGCCTCGAACCTTGGGATACCAGTATCTTCGTGCCCAGTCCGGAGCCACACAGATGACTTGGGCCCGGTCACGCCAAATCTTCTTCAGCACTCTGGGCAGAAGTGGTATAGGCGGAAAGGCGTACAACAGACCGCAACTCCACTCGCGACGAAAAGCGTCGCTGAGCGAGTGCCGCCTTGGAAATTCCAACATGCAGAACTGATGACATTGCGCGTTCTCTTCGGTGGCGACTAGATCTAAGGAAGGCTCTCCCCACTGTAGAAAGAGACCTTGCGCCACGTCCGAGTGCAGACGCCATTCGTGATCCATCAAGCACCGGCGGCTGAGGTCGTCCGCCCTGGCGTTCAGAGAACCTGCCAGGTGTTGAACCACCAAGGTAATGCCTTGATGTTCCAGCTATGTCCAGAGGCGCAGAGCCTCCTGACATAGGGTCCACGACCCTACCCCACCCTGTTTGTTGCAATACCACATGGCGGTGCTGTTGTCCATGAACACCTGCACCACTCTTCCCCGGACAGAGGGAAGGAATGCCTTCAGTGCAAGACGGATCGCCCGCAGCTCCAAAAGGTTGATATGGAGCTGGGACTCCGCCGGAGACCAGAGTCCTCTAATCTCCGCCTCTCCCAAGTGGCCTCCCCATCCCAGGAGGGACGCATCCGTCACCACTGTGTGCTCCGGTTGGGGAAGGGAGAGGGATCTGCCACTGACCCAATCGCGATTCTTGAGCCACCACTGCAATTGTTGTGCAGTGCCCTCCGAGATCTGAACATGATCGGACAGGTTGCCCTGATGCTGCGCCCACTGGAAATTCAGGTCCTACTGCTGAGCCCACATATGCCATCTGGAATGTTGCACCAGCAGGATGCAGGAGGCCAGCAGGCCCAGGAGCCGGAGGGTCATCCTGACTGAAACCCGGGGTAGAGGCTTAAAGATCGGAATCATAGCCCGAATATCCTGTACTCGCTGCTCGGGAGGATAAACCCAAAATCGCGTCGAATCCAGAACCGCTCCTATGAAGGGGAGCTGCTGAGAGGGACTCAGGTGTGACTTCGGCACGTTGATGGAGAACCCCAGCAAATGCAGGAAATCGTCCGTAGTCTGAAGGTGGGAGACGACTGTCTGGGGCGAGCCCGCCTTCAACAACCAGTTGTCGAGGTAGGGGAAGACTGACACCCCGACCTGCACAGATGAGCTGTGACAACCGCCATCACATCCCCAGCAGGACTGGGATGTGAAAATATGCGTCCTACAAGTCCAACGCTACCATCCAGTCTCCAGGGTCTAGGGCAGCCAAGACCTGAGCCAGAGTCAGCATTTTGAACTTCTCCTTCCAGAGGAAGCGGTTGACGTTCCGGAGGTCCAAGATGGGACGCAGAACCCCTTTGTCCTTCTTGGGGACCAGAAAGTAGTGGGAAACATACAAAACCCAGTTTATCTCTTCCAATGTGTAATATAAAAGAGAGGTTTCGTAAATGGAATCAGATAAAAAAGTTAGATCTGGAACAAGCTTTAGAACCTGGGCCGCCCCTCCTACACAAGGACAATGACATAGTAGTCAATCAGTTTGATAACTGGGTGAGAGTAGCTGTGGACAGTATTACCCCAGAAACTACCAAAATAGTTAAGCGAGCATCCAAAACTGCGCCTTGGTACAGTCAGGATCTAAAAATTCTAAAAACGGAATGTAGAAGGAGGGAACAAACATGGAGGTCAGATTACAGCACTGAACATAAGCGAGCTTATAATTGTAGCGTGGACATCTATAAAAAAGCTATCATTGAAGCTAAACGTGTTTACTTCACTCCTTTAAGGAACTCTTTAGAACAGTATACACCCTAGCTAAACCACAGCCCAGTTTAAACCAGATTAAACCCTATGTAATGAAATGGCCAAATTCTTTCAGATCAAAGTTCAGTTGATTTATAATGATCTGTTAAATACAGCCATTACTATCCCAGTAAATACTACCGAAAATTTAAAAGAGTGTGCAACATCCAGGAGACTGTCACATTTTACAATTTTGACAATGGAGGAGGTTCATGACCTCCTGACATCCATAAAATCAGGCTCGCCATCTGACCCATGCCCACCAGGTACATTCCAGCTAGTAGCTAATATCATCAGCACACATCTTACCCCTCTTTTGAATCAAGTTATAGGCACGGGTAGATATCCCAGTGTATGGAAAACAGCCTGTATAAGGCCCATCCTAAAAAAGCTAACTCTGGACCCCCTAGAGCCGAAAAAGTATCGGTCAATCTCTAGGCTACCCCTGGCAGCCAAAATATTGGAATAAGCAATAAACAAAGAGCTGATTCATTACTTAGAAGCAAATGTATTGCTGGACCCCACTCAACACGGGTTCAGACCGTGTCACTCTACGGAGACAGCCCTGGTGCTAGCTACAGAGGGGATTCGGAGGATAGTAGATAGAGGGGGCACAGCGATCCTGATCCTATTGGATCTCTCGGCGGCTTTTGATACCGTGAACCATACAGTGCTGGTACAGCGGCTGAGAGACGCAGGGGTGGAGGATACTGCTCTGGCCCTCCTTTCCTCCTTCCTAGAAAATAGGGAACAAAGCATTTACTGGGAGAATCTCCAGTCTGACACCTTTCAACTTCCATGTGGTGTGCCGCAAGGATCTGCCTTGTCACCCACTCTTTTCAACATCTACGTGTCCTCATTGGCTAAATGAATCAGAAAAAATGGCTTTTCTTTGATTATGTACGCTGATGACTCGCAGCTTACAATCTCGGTCTCTCAACCAGCCGAAGTAGTGGCCAACAGCTTCTATGTATGTCTGAAGGACATTATGAGTTGGATGAGCTCAAATTTCCAAAACTAAATACAGATAAAACTGAGGTACTTGAATTTGGTAGGGGACCCCCAGTATGGAACAATAACTGGTGGCCTACGGAGGCGGGAACCTGTCCTAGTCCAGGTACCAAAGTAAAGAGTTTGGGGGTGATTCTAGATGAGCAGCTAAATCTGTCAGCCCAAATTAATCAATTAACTTCCTCCTGTTTCTTTCACCTAAAATCATTGAGAAAAATCTTCCCTTTTATCACACACAAACTTCAGATAAACGTAGCGGTAGCACTTTTTTAAATCTAAAATTGACTACTGCAACACGCTCTTTGTGGGTATTGATAAAGCCCAGGTAAGTAAGCTGCAATCACTTCAAAATGCTGCTGCCAGACTACTCATGAACATCCCTAAGGGACGTCCAACATCAGAGGCTATTAGAGCCCTACACTGGCTGCCTGTCCAGAAAAGAGCAAATTTTAAGGCTTTGTGTATAGTACAGAAGGCCTTCTATGGAGGAATATCTGGGGAGATGCGTAAGCTTTTCACAAGGTACTCCCCGGCTAGACCTCTCAGATCCTCAATGAAGGGCTTTGCATGTATCCCAAAAATACGTAAGGTAAGATGGGGTGGCCGCATGCTCATTCTGTGCGCCCAAACTTTGGAATCAGATGCCACCTACTTTGCGACTCCAACCAAACCGGAGGATGTTTAGGAAGGAGTTGAAAACCTAAGGCATCACAATCCTCACGCTAGTAACTCATGTATCACAATCAGCGCCAAGACGCCACGGCATTTGTGCGCTTAACAAGTCATATTTCAAATCAAATCAAATAACAACCACTCCCTACTTCCGGCCCGGAACGCACTCGATGGCCCCCTTGGCCAAGAGGGTCGTAACTTCCTGCTGGAGAGTCGCCAAGTGATCCCCCAACATGCGGTGGTACTGAGCTGGCATGGCAGGAGGGGTGGACTGAAAGGGAAGGGAGAAACCCTTGCAGATGATCTGCGGCACCCACGTGTCCGATGTGATAGCATGCCAGTGGGGGAGGTGATGGCGGATCCTGCCACCTACTGGCGTGGGGTGCTCCACAAAGCTCGGATTAGGAAGGTTTGGAGACAGAAGCAACGGGGGCAGAGGTGGACTGACCCCCACGCTGATTCCCATACCCGCCCCTGCTGAATCCACGTCTGCGGCAGTGCTGCGGTTGGTTCTGCACAGGCTTGCTGAAGGAACGCACCTGGGAGCCCCTGTCGTTACCACGAAATGAACGGAAACCAGGAGTGGCTGGGCTTTTCGTGGAAAGACCTAAGGACTTGGCCGTAGCCCGCAAGTCCTTAAAACGCTCCTGCGCACTGTCGGCCTTATAGCCAAACAGGCGAGTGCCATCAAAGGGCATGTCCAGTGAGCTTTGTACATCTGGCGAGATCCCAGTAGATCTCAACCAGGCGTGGCGACAAAGCGCCACAATCCTAGAAATGGCTCTACCTAGTGAGTCCACGGTGTCCAAACCACACAGAATGGCGAACTTAGCCGCATCCTTACCCTCGGCAACAGCTTGAGACAGCACAGCTTGGGCCTCTTCAGGACACTGAGGCAACACCTGCGCAACGGCATTCCACACCGCGTGGGGATAGCGGCCCAAGAGGCATGCGGTGTTCACTGACCGCAGCCCTAAGCTGGCCGAAGAGAACAACCGCTTGCCGAACTGCTCCAGCTTTTTAGAGTACTTATCAGGAGGAGCCGTGGGAAAGGCACTCTGGGACGTCGAAGCTTGGATGACCAGGCTCTCGGGCGTACGATGAGTGGTCAGAAAGGCAGGGTCACCCGGCACCAGGCGATGACGCCTGGCAACATTCTTATCCACCGGGGCCCCTGTGGCTGGCCGCGACCAAGTGCCCAGCAAGACGTCAGCGAGGGCTTTGTTAAATGGCAGCAGGGGCTCAGACGAAGTGGACGCCGTCTGGAGCACCTCAGTGAGGAAATTAGTCTTCAGGGCCACCATAGGGAGATCAAGGTGGAGGACCTCAGCGACCCGACGAAGCACCATCATGAACAAGGCGCCCTCTCCATGGGAGGCGAAGGAGAGGCAAACACCTGGTCAGAGGAGAGATCGAGGCCGACGGCTTCCTCTAACTCGTCTGCCCATTCCTGCTCGGAGTCACACTGACGAGCAAGCGGGTCCTCGGACCCCTCCCAGTCATCCTCCACCTTCGCCGCATGTGGGACAGGCTGCGGCGGCAGGGCAGGGACCGGGGAAGGAACAAACGGCAGCGGGAACAGCGCCGGACGGGGCCGAATCGGCGCCGTGTCCCAGTGCGGATCCCAGGTAGGGACAAAAGTGTCAGAGAACCTGGGCTGGGGCGGGACAAATGGTACCTACTGTAGCGCCGGAGCCGAGGGCGGCGCTGGGGCCGGAGCCGGCAGCGCGGGACCTTGTAGCGCCGTGGCCGGAGCTAGCTGCGCAGGATCCAGCGGTGCCGGAGCCGCCGGCCCGACAGGATCCGGACACGGGACCGCGGGGCACGCCTGCGGGAGCCCGAGGCCTAAACAGGCGGTCCAAGGTGGCAAGAAATTCTTGCACCTAAGCGGGAGTCGCAGACGGACCCTGGTAAGGTGGGTAGGCCGCGGGACTCCCGGGCTCCGAAGGAGCTGCAGGGGCAGAACCCCTGTCCCCCTCGTCCGCATCCGGGGATCAACAGGGGGACATCGGAGAGCTACAACGCTTCTTCGACTTCTTTTTGTGTTGTCTCTTACCCGAATCCGAGGGTGAAGACTTGGAGCCCGAGGAGCGATGATGGTGGCCCCAGAGAGACTTCCCTGGAGCGGCCCCCAGACCGCGAACGGCGCAAGGACAAGTGCCGGACCTCAAACAGCTTCTGGCGCCGCTCCCTCAAGGCCTTCAGGGCCATGGCCAAACAGTCCATGCTGGCCCGGAAGTCGTGGTCGCTCTCCAGGCAGTAGAGACAGATGTTGTGGGGTCCGCCACCGACATATTGCGCCTGCAGGCCTCACAAGACTTTAAACCAGGCATCCCTACGACACCAAACTCAAACGTACAGGAGACAAAAAGTCTCAAAAAGATAGTCAAAAAGTGACTAAGGTACGTGCTCTAACCGGATCTGCGCTTACTGGCGTGGAAAAAGGAAGAACTGACGTCAGCGCGCATGGGTGGCGCCTAAGTAGTCTCCGGGGCGTCATCTCGACGCATACAACGCCAGCGATGGACGCAGAGCCGCACGACACCACCTACTGACGCGCAGGAGTACTGCTAACGAAAAAACTTTCCGGATCCAGTCTGACGCCTGGGGATATTCTAAAGTAAGGAATCTATCACTAATGTGTCTCTTTCAGATCCATGGTATTGATGGGCTTCTATTTGGAGACCAAGACTCCGATCCAAGAGAAAGGAGCTAGACACAAAGTAAACCATATTATGTTAATTTGAACTGCCCAGTTGCATCCCCCATGTGGCTCAAGCTGCTAATGTGGGGGTTCATGATGCCCCTGGTTTATTGTTTAGTCAGTGCTTTGTATTTTTTGCACAGTTTCATGTGCCCCTTGAACCTGGACATGTTCCAAAACAGCTGGGGGTTTACAGATGCACTACTACCTTATGGGTGCTACATTGTTATTGGCATTTTGTTTCTTATTACAGCTCGAATCACCCCCTAAGGTGACATTCATACACGGGGTACCAGAATTGGGTACTTCACCTCGCATGTACCCAAGAACTATATTATATATATATATATATATATATATATATATACACATATATATACACATACACACACATCCTACATTCATTGAGTAGAAAACAGTCATGTCATGGCAAGGCAGCAGCGATATACACAGACTGAGTGGGCAGTTAGTTTCTCCGCTGGAGTGAAAATAAATATATATTTTTAAAAGACTGTACCACACTACTACTAATTTGCTGCACAGATATTATCACAAGTATCATTGCCTTGTCATGGTGAAGGTGGTCGACCATGACATAAGGAGTACAACTTTGGGTGTGCTCTGAGAATCTAACTAACTCCGGCACCATGGGTGGTCTATAGTCCTTTTCATTTACACTTCAAACCTACAATTCACTAAGAATGACATACTCTGTGAAATCTTCCACGCCACTGGCTGCACTTCTTTGCAAACTGAATCATTAGGAAATTCGTACTGAATGTGGCATGATGCCAAATAATAACTGGATATGCGCTATTTCAATGTGAAAAACACCAATAGACAAAAACGTATGTATCACATGTCAAAGGGGTCTTAAGACATGAGCCCCTCTTCCTTGAACATTTACTGGGTCGGTCAGGATGAGAAAATGATTATAGATCGTCAAATTCCTTTATCATCAGAAACTTCTAACCCTGCAATGAACATTCAGCAGCAATGTCCATGGCGTCAACTTGCAGTAGGATCTTTCAATAGGTGCCACTATCCAGGGTAGGAATAGTAAAAGCGAAAAGGTGGGTGTGTCTGAACCAGTCTGGTATTCTGATGTTTCATCAGAGTAGCCTGGAGGAATGTCAGTGCTGAGAGGGAGAATACATGCAACTTGAGCCAGCTCAGGCTTAGAAAAACCTTCCCGGCAATTTCATAATGCAACCGGCTCTCATCGAACCTGATGACAGTATAATTAAAAGAATTCACCACGCTTCAAAAACATACAACGCACATGTACAGAATATGCAAATTTCACTCTCACACACAGTAGTTGCACGACAGGCAGCATCTGTACACATTTCCAAACACACCGGATACACAGTGGCAGCAGTGCAAGTCTCCCAAAACATAAGTAGCACAACAGAAACAACCCCAACGAAAGTTTGCAATCTCTTCTGTGCAGAAGAGATACAGCAGAGGCAGCAGCCGCAAATAGGTGCATAATGGCTGCGCTGACTGTAGCGGGAATGATTCCATCAAAAGAGATTGATCGTCATACATGCTCTCTCCCCCCTCCAAACGCCTACCTTGTAAACAGGAAGATGGGTTTTCAAAACAGAAAACAAGTGATCCATCAAAAGGGTAGAAATAGAAGACAGAAGACTTTGGTGCTATGTAGCTACTTCATATTTACAGTGGCAGCCCTAGGCTCTCATCCACACCAGCTCTTCGCCCCATAATGTGTGATGCAATGCAACTGCTTTGGCTCCAGATGAGATCCACTAGTGCTCACTCTGTTGCGGGGATTCTGCTTGTGCACAGAACTATGCACAGGAAACCAGGACCTCAGTGAATTGTGGTGTACCAAAAAACTCACCTCAGTACCCAGAACCCCTATCCGACTAGCATCAGTGTCTCAATCGTTCTCCGTATCATCTCGAAGCTACCAATGATTAGACAACCCAGAACAAGCGACTTAGAGTACTCTCAGGAATGGTGGGAATCAGAAACACCTTTTTGTTATTATTCTCATATCAGTCCACAACAAGAGTAATCAGAGACACGGAAAAGATTCAAATGTTTATTTTTAACTACGTGCTCTAAGATGCAGTACTTTGGCTAATACAAGCAGGCAAATGATTAAAAATAAAACCATCAGCATTGTTACAATATCATAGAAAATGAAGGGAGACATCATATTAAAAATGATAGTGGAAAACAAGTCCTATAATACTTTCTGAACCACCCTCCCTTGGCTAGTAAACTAGTTTTATAAACTAATAGAAGGTCTCTAGGTTTGAATGGGGAACCCCATACCTCAAAGATCAGCTTAGGTGAATCACATCACAGGATCAGCTCTGCTCTCTGTTTCTGGAAAGGTTTTCACCAAGTGTCAGAATCATGCATGCAAAATGCAATATTAAAGGCACCCGAGTTTCAGATATTTGCAGCTCTGTGCGTGTTGTGTCTAGAGCGTGGGCCGATCAACCTGAATTCAACAACATACATTGTTATTTGACCTTGACGGCTTCTGCACATAGTGTTCAGACTAAGGTCGCGGTGCACGTCTAGGGATGTGAACAACAGACCGTTCTCATGTGAAGAAAAAGCAAGCAAGCAGTTTTACTTGTAATAACAGCTACCTGTAGTGTTGTGTGCAAAAGCAGCAAAGTGGCTTATGCTAACATAGCAATGTGTGCACATAAAACCCCGTCTCCACTACAACTCCAGGCCTCAAGAAGCCACTAGCAAAGATGCTAGAAATGAATAGGGCCAGAAAAGTGGGCGGGCAAGCCTAGGCCTGAAGTACCTCCTCCACTTTCGTCAGCACTAGCAACTTTTTCTGCTTACAATCCTTGATTGTCCTTGGCAGAGAAGACAAGCATTTGCAATGCCATTGGTCTAAAACTTACGAGAGTTTGAGCTATTGGCATTATAAATAACAATGCCTTTTATTTAGCTGTTGTTTTAAAAACAGCTACATACGTAACAGGGCTTGTCGCCATTGGAGGTTACAAAATGAGAAAAGGGGGTACTAAGAAGGGACTACTAAGCCTATTGACAAAAGAACAGTCACAGTTTACAGTGGACAATTACACAAGCCAATGAAAAATGTGGGGGGAGCTTCAAGTCCCTACTTGAATAGCATGCCATGCAGAGCAGCGCATGAGCTGCCCAGGCTCGACCTAAAAAAACATAACATGGGAACAACAGTTTCATGGCAAAGCAACTATCTGCCTATTTTAAATCAGTACGTCTTTCATACGCTCAATAGATACAACACCATGCATGCAGATCATTAAAAGCACTCCTTGTCCTATGTTTATAATAACACTGAGACAGTCTCCTTCGAGTTGCCCAAAAGTACCATCGTGCAACAATATAAGGGTACAAAAGTGCCTTTCAAAAAAAAGAAAACACACTCCAAAACTCAAATTGACACACAGACAAAGGAATAAGTATTATTAAGAAAGCTGGCACACAAAGAAATCAAAAACATCCACCTCAGTACAGAGACAGGATTTACTTATGGACAGCGAAATATGAAGCTTTGTGTGAGAGGCAAGTAGATCGTAAAGTGGTCCCTATAAATATTTGCATTCATTTATAGGGATACTGTGTCCTAGGAATGGACCCACGCTTACAAGATAGAGAAAGTAATGATGAAGACGGTGGTGAAGTACAAACCATGCTGCCAACCATGAAATATCTGAGCATTGCCACAATTTTCCTACTTTAGTAGTAACGGAAGCCTGGACCCTCACTGTAAACTTGATGAAGTGAGAACACTCTCTGTACAGACTCGTTAATGCAATCTTTCCAGGCCATTTTTCACCTAAAGGAAAGGGATGTTAGGAATTTCTGGGAACAGCAAAACTATAATAAACTACAGAACACCAGGGAATGTGGAATGCTACCGGAACAGCAATAAAAAAAGGTACTTTGAAACCATCAAGAAAGGACCGGGAAGGTTAAGCACCACTTGCAGAAACCCCATATGGCCGAATCCGACAGTTCACCAACAGCCAGCTGACAACCAGGCGCAGAACAGCGGCAAGGTAACAATGAGTCAAATCCCACGACCCTGGGCCTTGAGGAAAAAACACACACTCAAGGTGCTGGACGTTTATGACACCACTGAGGAACACTTTACATTGTCTTCTATTAAATAAGACTTCACATTTTGAATAAATAATGTCTCTATCGGTTTCTACAAATTAAAAAATTATAATTCTTCCTGCAACCATTTGTACAAAGAAGACCGCAGCTGGGCTGCCGAGAAAGACCCACATCACCCCGCAACGCGACAGGTTTTAACCATGTTTGATACTATTTTGAAAATCTCGACAAATACGTTTCACGTCTCCAATGTGACCTTGGGATAAAAAAACGTTTCCAGGTGCATATGTTTAAGTTCAAAATGTCACATTTAAAATACAAAAAACGAGGATCCTGATAACACGCTGACAGGTCACTCGGTTACAATTTTAAGCTGTGCAGTACTGTAGGGAAAAATACCCGCTGAAACTTAACAGACATTTTTGTAGATATGGGTCCTTTCATTACACACGGTAGGCCCACAAATTGCCGGTCTTGAAAGCCTGCGTGGGCCCAGACCAAACGGAGTCGTCTTCACAGGAGACACTACATTTGTGCCCTTTAAGGAGGGCACGGTAAAGACAAAAAGTATCAAAGAGAGGCCGTGCATGAGGAGAAGCTGGGACGCAAAAGAGGATAGATGCCAGTTGAGGCAGAAGAATTAGAAGGATAAGCGTGCAGGACGCGGCAGTAATGACAGCTATTTCTAATCCCAGGAGGAGGCTGCCATGCAAACCAGATGCAAAACCTGGCGGCCACTAATCCCACGTTAGAGAATATATGTTTCTGAAAATCATCAGAAAGCATGCTAAATCGTTTAGGGTAATCGATGCAACAGAGGTACGTTAAAAAAAGAAGCAAATACCCGAGTACCCACTAGCGGACCTGAAATGTATTAACGTGTGACGCACTTGAAAGGGCAGATTCATCAATGAAGGATATGTGTTTATATTCCATATAAAAATATATTTGTACTAGTTTTCCGAATTTCACACTGTAGGAAGGTAGAATACTTCTAGCATGGTTACCCCCCACTTTTTACCTGGTGTCAGTGTGTTTTTGACCTAGTCTGACTGGGATCCTGCTAATCAGGACCCCTCTCACTGTGCTTTCTCCTCTAAATTGACACAGAAAGCATTTTTGTACCTCCACAATTGGGTACTGGTGTACCCTTGTAAGTCCCTAGTATATAGTACTAAGGTTCCCAGGGCATAGGTACACCAGGGGTCTCCCTTGGGCTGCAGCATGTATTGTGCCACCCATGGGAGGCCACTTAAACTGTGACTACTGGCCTGGCATTGCAGCCTGTGTGAGTTGGTGCTTGCACCTCTCACAACTGACATAAGCTTCCTTATATCTGAGGTCACTGCACTTAAACCCTATAAGTCACCCCTATGGCAGGCTCTTCAGTCCTGAGGGCAGGGTGCTTGGTTATAAGTGTGAGGGTGCCCCTGCATGACCAGGACATCCCTACAAACCCTGGAGTTGATTCTCCAGGCTTTAGTAAGAGTGATCCAGCATTTTAACACATATAGTGAACATCAGTCATTACAAGATGTCTAACCAGCAGTATCCGGTACAGGTAAGCACAGTGGCGTGAGGCAGGGGGTTGATAGACGACGCAATAGGTAAAATTAAATAAATAAATCCTATTCCCTCGTCTGTCGAGTCCCCCTCTGTCCCACTGCGCTTACCTGCCTTGGCCGCTGCAGTGTCTAACTATATAGTGGCTGCACCAAACCCAGTAATTTTTGGTATCAAACATGTTGGAATCATACCCCAACACCAATTCCGGTACTGGAAGTATTATCCCATGTACTGGGGGGCTACCTTGGGGGCACCCCTTGTACTCCCGGTAATAGCTTTCCAGGTTCTGCCAGAAAGCTAGTGCTGCTGCCGACCACTGACACCATTTTGCCCTCCTGCTGCTGGGCTGAGCTTGTGCAGGGGAAGGTATAACAATAGGTTTCCTGTCACAGGGAGGTGTGACCACCTCCCAGACAGGACTTTGTGAATTGGGCTGGCGCGGGGGCGCTTGCCAGCACCACCAGACTGCTTTAAAGGGCATATTTGGTGCCTTCCTTGCATACTCCAATTTGAGCCAGCTAAGGAGTCCTTGGTTCCCGCTTTGACTCGAAACTGGACAACGGACAGGGGAATATTCTCCCCTCTGTCCAGCCCCACCCCTGGGAGAGACCCCTGAGTTGTCCCAACCCTTTCCTTAGGGTATCGGAGGCCTCCCTTGTGGGTGGGTTTTCATATTCGTCATGGGACCAGACTCAATCCTGAAACTACGTCGCTCTTCAATCGTCTGGACACTTGGACTTCGTTTGACTTCAACTGGAATCAAGACTGGACTAAGGAAGACTCCAGCTGCTCCTGGTCTCACAGTTCTTCAAGTCTTCTATGCCGTCTGTGCTTCATACAGGTTCTTCAACAGACCTGTGGGCATCTAGGACACCCGAAGAAATCTCCCTTGGAGTGAATAAGTTACTCCCCTGCATCTGCAGGCACCACAACAAAGCTGACGGGTCTGCTGCTCCTGACATCCCACAGACACCCCCAAGCTCAGCAACACAGGTAGTGGTTCTGTAGCTCTCTAGACGTCTGGCTTGTGTTACCTGCAATTCGGAGGACAGTATCCTTGTCGGGAATGCTCAGACCGAACCTTTGTGCACCGCGTCGGCTTTCCATTGCCAAGGCATGATGGTTCTGCACTCCAGAGATCTTCGTGCTAAAAGAAGCTGCAGCCTCCAGCACCTCACTTACTGCAGAACGGAGTCCTCCCTTTATCTCGTGCATCGTGGGCCTCCGACTTTGGTGAGCTGCTTGAGGTCATCTTGCGAATCCGCTGCCTCTGGCCTGTGGGTCCTTTCGAGGGTCTTCTCTTGCTTCAGTGGACTCCCCTGCCTGCTCGAGGGCTGCTTTGAATTTCCTGCTTTGGCAAGTCCCTTGGACCTTGCTGGTCCCAACGGTTGTTCCTCTCGATTTCCACGCCTGTTGCGTCTATCAAGGCTTGTTGGTGCTCCGGCCAAACACGGACCACCTAGACACCGACATCTGACAGCTTGTGCAAGGCCCCTGGTCTTCCTCAGCGCCGCCTGGTCCTCACAGCTGCAGCAACAAGGTCACCTCCGTATCTTCAAAACTTCTCGACATCGGTGGGCATTGTGCTTCCGTGCCTCCTGCGTCAAGTGGCATAGACTCTGTCCCCTCTGCTTGCAGGTTCTCAACTTCCAGAATCCACACTTGGATTTCACCAGACTCCTTCACAGTCTTCCCCAGAGGCATCTTCTTCAAAGTATCCCATTGTGGTCTATGGCAGGTTTTGATGTCACTTCACCCCTGTGCACCGGCATCCCTGGTGCAGGTAACCTGGTTCCTGGGGCATCCATGGGAGAGGTGGCTCTCCAACCTTCTGTCTTCCACAGGGTTTTCCTTGGGGTCCTTCGGTAAGAGTCCTTCCTCAAAACTGCGACCGCAACTTCTCCACTGAATTCCATTCGGCATGTGGCTGTGTTTCCACTCTGCACAGAGCCTCCGTGGGGTTCCTGGGTGCTTACCTTGGGTGGTTCTTTGTTTCCCCGGCTCCACTGGGTTTTCTGGTCCAAGTACTGTTGTCTTTTGCATTCCACTTTCTTAATATATGGTTTGATTCCTCCTTAGAGACCAGCATATATTTGTGCTACTTAACTAATTATTGCAAAGTATTCTTGTGTATTATGCTGATATCTCCAGGTAGGAGATATACCAATGTGTTAGTGATAGTCTGTATAATAAATAAGACCTATTGTTATAAACACTGTGTGGTTTCTTTTCATCTAGCCTACACTACTGGTCAAAGTTGGTAAAACAAGCTGCTTTACACTCCTTCAAGATAAACCTGAAGGCTACTCTCCACAGATACCACTTTGAGCTTTCAAATGTTATCAAAGATCACTAAAATCACCATAAGGGTTGTCTGGATTAGTGCAAAGCGCATCACTTACATAAGTGTGCAGCATATACTAAGCCAGCTTCCTACATACATAAAACAGAAATAAACCCAAAAACACCACTCATCATAATTGGGGATCTGTGAGACTCTCACACTTTAGGCCCACATGCAACTGTGCCTGCTGAACTAATAATAGCTGAGGCCTGAGTATCAGGCTGTCACCTCTGCCTCTTTTACCCCTTATCCACCATGCCTGACCATCACTCCAATTAAGGGAGTAGTTAGAAAATTAAAATACCCCCCACATTGAACCCACATTTTTATGGGACCAAGCAAGCAAAGCAAGTCACTGCAACCCTCCCCTGAAAAGCTCTCTTGTCTCTTCCATCTAAGCATCTATCCATTCATCCGTCCTTCCTTCCACCGGTTGATAGCCACCTTTCAGCTTTACATTCTCTGATTCATCCATTGTCCAGGCTTTCACCATTCCGTCCCCCTGCCCATCCATCTCCAAACCTATCCATCTGTCTCCAATTGATACCATCAAACCTGTCTATCCATCATCCTTCCACTTATCCATCTCTACATCCACCCATCTTGAGCCATCCATCTGTTCACTCATCCATCTACCCATCGACTCTTCCTCTCCATCCATCCACTCTTCCACTCCATCCATCCACCATCCTCCTTTTCACCCACCAATCGATCCACCCATTCACACAGCCATCCATCCTTTCACTCATCTATCCACCTTTCCACCCATCCATCCATCCATCCACTCATCAATCCATCCATTTACTCTTTCACTCTTCCATCCAACCTTTGATACATCCACCTTCCTTTTCACTCTGTCTATCCATCATTTCAATCTATCCACCCATCCTCCCTTTCCATCATCCATTCATCTTTCCTTTCACTCATCCATCCTTACATCCATCATTTCACTTATTCACCCATCCATCTATCCATCCTTTCACTCACCCATCTTTCCATCCTTTCACTCACAAATCCCTTCATCCCATCCATCCAATCCATCCATCATCCTGTCATATCAATTATGGGCCATTGTTTGCCGAGCTGTAGACAGAAAAGGCCCCTCAAGAACTCCACCTCCACTGTAGCTGCTAAAGTGGAGGGTTCATGACGCCACTGACTCAAATCTCGAAACAGACTCCTTGTGCATTTCAGGAAAAAAAGGAGCTTCCATGTATTCCACGCTTCCCTTTTGCAGCAAGGGTGCCCTCAGACTAAAAGCCAGCAAAAAAATGAGCCATGCCTCTTTTGCATGCTCTGTAATAGGGCCCCAGGACAAGAACTTCCCAAATAGTTTGACAAAAAGTCAAAAAGGGGTCAGTCAAAAAATGACTAAGGGTAGCCCTCTCAGGATCTGCGCTGACTGGCATGGAAAGAAAATAAATGATATCAGTGCGCTGGGGCGGCGCCTATCTAGGCACCGTACACACCCACCTAATGAACAAGTTACTTACCTTCGGTAACAATGTATCTGTAAGAAACATTAGTTAGTTAGATTCCTCACCGTAGAATATCCCCAGGCGTCAGGCTGGATCCGGAAAGATTTGTCGTCAGCAATACCCCTTGCGCGTCGCTAGGCGTCATCTGCGCCTCCGCGTCAGTCGTCGGCGTCGTGCGCCAAAATGCCATCGGAGTACTTAGACGCCACCCTCTCGCGCTGACGTCAGTTCTTGTACATAGCTTTCCGCACCAGGAAAGCAGAGCCATGCAAGAGACCGACACTGGTGCCAAAAAGTCTAGGGCCCTGAAAAGGATAACCTTAACCCTAGATGTCGGTTCGCAGAACGGGGAGGATGGGTGGGTCGGTGAGGAATCTAACTAACTAATGTTTCTTTCAAATACATCGTTACCGAAGGTAAGTAACTTGTTCATCTGAAAGAAACAAGTGAATTAGATTCCTCACCATAGAATAGATACCCCAGCAATACCAACCCCGGTGGTGGGTCTGCGAACCAAGATCACACCAGAAAGTCCTGGAGAACAGAATGGTCAAAGAAGCCGTCTCTCCGGACTTGGCTGTCCAGGCAATAGTGTTTGGCAAACGTGTGCAGCGAAGCCCACGTTGCTGCCTGACAGATGTCCTGCAAGGGGACTCCCCGGCCCAGGGCAGTGATCGCCGCTGTGGCCCGAGTGGAATGGGCCCTCAGCCCTACAGGAGGTTCCTTTTTAGCCAAGGAGTAACAAGCCTTTATACACAATACGACTCACCGCAACATGGTCCGCTTGTGTACCGCCCGCCCCTTTTTAGCGCCCACGTAGCCAACAAAGAGTTGGTCGTCCACCCGGAACTGTTTGGTGCGGTCCAAATAAAAGGACAGCGCCCGTTTTGGGTCCAGACGTTGGAGCCTCTCTTCCTCCTTGGAAGGATGCAGAGGCGGAAAGAAGGTTGGCAACGTGACAGACTGCCCGATGTGAAAGGCAGTCACCACTTTAGGAACAAAGGAAGGACGAGTCCGGAGGACAACCTTGTCCGGATGGACAGAAAGAAAAGGATGCTTAGAAGAAAGGGCCTGGAGCTCACTCACCCATCTAGCCGAGGTGATGGCAACCAGGAAAGCAGTCTTAAGAGTCAGAAGACGAAGGGGACAATTATGAAGAGGCTCAAAGGGAGCGCACATCAGATATGTCAAGACCAGGTTCAAATCCCACTGAGGCATTATGAACGGGACAGGAGGAAACATGTGAGTAATGCCTTTGAAGAAGCGAGAGACAACAGGGGATTTGAAAAGAGAAGGCTGATCAGGAAGCCGTAAGAAAGCAGAAATAGCTGAAAGATAACCTTTAAGAGTGCCCAGAGCAGAGCCCTGTTGGGCCATGGAAAGAAGAAAGAGGAGAACCTCAGAAAGAGGGGCAGAAAGGGGATCCACAGCCTTTGCTGTGCACCATGCCACAAATTTGTTCCACCTGCAGGCGTATACCGATTTTGTGGAGGGACGCCTGGCTGCCAGAATCACATCGCAGACTTCAGGAGGCAAGTCAAATGGCATCAACTGTCGCCGCTCAATCTCCACGCATGGAGGTGGAGACTGGACAGGTTCGGGTGGAGGACCGTCCCCTGCTGCTGCGACAGAAGGTCCTCCTGAAGAGGCAGTCGTATCGGGGGTTTGAATGACAGACTGAGTAGCTCGGGATACCAGTACCTTCGTGCCCAATCCGGAGCCACCAAGATGACTTGGGCCCGGTCGCGCCTGATCTTCTTCAGCACTCTGGGCAGAAGTGGTATAGGCGGAAAAGGCGTACAACAGACCGCAACTCCACTCGCGACGAAAGGCAACCCCGAGCGAGTGCCGCCTTGGAAACTCCAACGCGCAGAACTGCTGACATTGCGCGTTCTCTTCGGTGGCAAATAGATCTAACCAAGGCTCTCCCCACTGCCCAAAGAGGCCTTGCGCCACGTCCGAGTTGAGACGCCATTCGTGATCCATCATGCACCGGCGGCTGAGTTTGTCTGCTCTGGCGTTCAGAGAGCCCGCCAGATGTTGAACCACCAGGGTGATGCCCTGATGTTCCAGCCATGTCCAGAGGCGCAGAGCCTCCTGACAAAGGGTCCACGACCCCACCCCGCCCTGTTTGCTGCACTACCACATGGCGGTGGTGTTGTCCGTGAACACCTGCACCACACTTATCCAGACAACGGGAAGGAATGCCTTCAGTGCAAGTCGGATCGCTTTCAGCTCCAAAAGGTTGATATGGAGCCGAGACTCCACCGAAGACCAGAGTCCTCTGATCTCCGCCTCCCCCATGTGGCCCCCCCATCCCAGGAGGGACGCATCCGTCACTACTACGTGCTCCGGTTGGGGTAGGGAGAGGGATCTGCCGCTGACCCAATCGCGGTCCGTGAGCCACCACTGCAACTGCTTTGCGGTGCCCTCCGAGATCAAGACATGGTCGGACAGGTGGCCCCGATGCTGGGCCCACTGAAACTTCAGGTCCCACTGCAGAGCCCGCATTCGCCACCTGGCGTGATGCTCTAACAGGATGCAGGAGGCCTTCAGACCCAGAAGCCGCAGCACCAACCTGACCGAAACCCGGGATAAAGGCTGAAAGATGGGAATCAGAGCCTGAATATCCTGGACCCGCTGGTCCGGAGGATAAGCCCGGAACTGCGCAGAGTCCAGAACCGCCCGATAAAGAGGAGCGTTTTGGAGGGACTCGGATGCGACTTCGGCACATTGATGGAGAACCCCAGCAAATGCAGGAGGTCGGCCGTAGCCTGGAGGTGGGAGACGACTTGCTGGGGCGAGCCCGCCTTCAACAGCCAGTCGTCGAGATAGGGGAAGACTGGAACCCCTGATCTGCGCAGATGAGCTGCGACCACCGCCATCACTTTCGTGAACACCCGAGGGGCACTGGTGAGGCCGAAGGGGAGCACAGTAAACTGAAAATGCTCCGGACCCACCGTGAACCGCAGGTAACGCCGGTGGGCCGGCAGGACGGGGATGTGAGAATAAGCGTCCTGCAAGTACAACGCTACCATCCAGTCTCCAGGGTCTAGGGCAGCCAGAACCTGAGCTAAGGTGAGCATCTTGAACCTCTCCTTCCGGAGGAAGGCGTTGATGCTCCTGAGGTCCAAGATAGGGCGTAGGCCCCCTTTTCCCTTCTTGGGAACCAGAAAGTAGTGGGAATAACAACCACGGCCTACTTCTGGACCAGGAACGCGCTCGACGGCCCCTTTGGCCAAGAGGTCCGCAACTTCCTCCCGTAGAAGATTCAAGTGATCCCCCGACATGCGGTGGCACTGCGGTGGCATGGCTGGAGGGGTCGTCTCGAAGGGGAGGGAGTAGCCCCTTTGGACGATTTGCAGCACCCACCTGTCCGAAGTGATGGAATGCCAGTGGAGCAGGTGATGGCGAACTCTGCCGCCCACTGGCGTGGAATGGGCCTGAAAGCACGGACTAGGAAGGCTTTGAGGCGGATGCTGCTGGGGTGGATGTGGATGGACCGGCACGTTGACCCCCTCGGGGAATCCCCGTCCGCGACTGCGTGGAGGATGGTTCTGCGGCCTGTGGCTAGGCGGACGTGAGGGGGCGCCCCTTCCTTGGCCATGAAAGGGGCGAAAAGCAGAAGTTTGCGGGCGCGGGCCGAGAGACCCAAGGACTTGGCCAGCCCTGGAGTCCTTAAAGCGCTCCAGCGCACTGTCCGCTTTGTCGCCGAAGAGGCAATCGCCATCAAAGGGCATGTCCATGAGTGTGCTCTGGACATCCCCGGGAAAAGATGTGGACCGCAACCAGGCGTGACGACGAAGCACCACCGTGGACGACATTGCCCTGCCAAGCGAGTCCGTCGTGTCCAAACCACATCGGATGGCATACCGCGCTGCATCTCGCCCGTCGGCAAGAGCCTGGGCGAGCCGTTTCCGGGCCTTCTCCGGGCACAGGCGCAGCACGTCCTCCACCGTATCCCACAGAGACAAGCGGTGTTAATCGACCGCAGGCCTAAACTAAGGGAGGAGAACAGCTTTTTGCCAAACTGCTCCAGTCTCTTGGATTCCCGATCCGGGGGAGCGGACGGGAAGGAGGTCTGGGAAGTAGAGGCCTGAATAACCAGGCTCTCAGGGGTGGGGTGTTGGGACAGAAAACTGGGGTCGCCCAGTGCAGGGCGGTGGCGTCGGGCCACGTTCCGTTACACAGGAGGTACTGTGGAGGGCTTGGACCAGGTGCCCTTGAGAACGTCCATCAGTGCTTTGCTAAACGGCTGCAGAGGCTCCGAGGAGCTTGCTGACGGTTGGAGCACTTCAGTGAGGAGGTTAGTCCTCACGGCCACAGTTCGGCCGCCTTACGCAACGCCACAGAAAAGGTAGCACCTTCCTCCGAAGCCACGGTCGGAGGAGAGATGAAGCCAGTGTCAGGGGAGGTGTCAAGGCCACTGGCATCCCCCAGCTCATCTGCCCAGTCCTGTGATAACTGGCCCTGGCGGGCAAGAGGGTCATCAGACCCCTCCCAGTCGCGACCGTCATCTGATTCCTGATAAACAGGGGGAATGATCGGAGCCGGGCAGAAGATGAAATGGTCACCCATCGGCGTCGGATGCAGTGCCGGACGGCACCGCACCGGCGCCGGGCCCGGACTGAACCGGGGAACGGCGTCATCCGGAGACGGCGCCGGGGGTGGAACCGGTGTTGACGCCGGCGGAGGAGGCGTCGTGAGGTCGACCGGCATCGACTGAGATCCAGGCCTGGATCCCACAGGGACCTGCAGCGTCGGGACCTAATTCGACGCTGGTGCCGCCGGCTCGCTAGGCCCCCCAGTCGAGCCCGCGGGGCCCGAAGGCACGCCGGCAGGCGTCGACGGCGGAGCCAGGCCCCTCATGGCCGAGAGGAAGGCACTGATCTCCGCCGGAGTCGCGTCAGTCCCAGGGACCGGCGGGTATAGGAACGGACGCGGCGTGGTACCACCCGGACCCTCGACCGAGTCGCGCAACCGGCGAGGGGAGTCTGAAGAGCGATGTGGTCTCTTGGACTTCTTACTATGCTTCGACTTACCCAAAGACTTGGAACCCGACGAGCGGTGATGGTGGCTGCTGCTCCGCGACCGGTCCTTCGACCTCCTCCTGGACCGGGACCGTGAACGGCGCGGAGCCGAGTGCCGGAGCTCGAGAAGCTTGCGGGACCGCTCCTGCGTACCCTTCGAAGGTCAAGGCCCGGCAGTCGAGGCACGACTCCGCATCGTGGTCGGCCCCAAGGCAGTAAAGGCACCGGCGATGGTGGTCCGTTACCGACATAAGTCGGTGTTGGACTTGGCCCTTCTGGCAGGTTCACCCCTGAACTTTTTTTTTGCTTTTTACTGGTGACTTGGTGTGGTGATTTTTTGGTTTCTACGCACTTTCCCTGTGTCCCAGGGTAAAGTGCGTGCGCGCTCTGAGTGCATGTGGTGAGATAGGCCTGCCCTCCCATAGGAATGCATGGGGAATGTATGTGTCCCTAGTAGTTCCTGATACGTGGGGTGTGCAGGCCCGAGTTTGGTATGTGCGGACTCGTGGGAGTGAATGCTGCGCGATGATGTGTGTGGCGTGCATGTACCTAGTGTGGAAGTGCCACTTCTAGAAGTGGGCACTTCTGTGTGCAGTGTGTCTGTCGCGTGATTGGCTGGTCATATCATGTGACGGGCTAGGGATTCCCCAGAGTCAGGATGAGTCACCCAGTGGTGAATGGGGAGATCAGCAGCTAGATGGGTGGGAGGAGTACACCTGGGTCCTGAATAGGGCAGGGTTTTCCACTCACAATGCTGGCCCCGCCCCCTGTGGTGCGACTGACGACCCTAGCCCTGCCAGTGAATAGAGTGAGGGGCTGAGCACATCAAGGGTGCTCCCCAACCAGCTGCGACTGGTTTTCCCCCTCACCCTGAACCAAGAACAAAGACTTTTACTGTATAAAAAGGGGCTGTGTCCCCTTACAAGTTGTTCTCTGCCAGGATCTTACCTGAGGGGGGCTGCTGCTGCTGCCGCTGGACCAGAGGACCGCCACTTGGACTACCTCCCTGCCTGGAGGCCCAGTGAGCTGGCTCTGGGTCCAGCCTTGCCCCCCCCACCCCTGCTTTGCTGTGTGCAGGGGAGACTTTTGCTGGACTTTGTGGTAATTCGCCCCTAAGCGCTGGGAGCGCTTTATTTGTGTCCCTCAAGCGCCTGGAAGCGCTTTTATTTGCCGTTTAGCGCTCGGAGCGCTTTATTTCTGAAAGCCGGTGCCCACCCGGCGTTTGCCCCGTCTGTTCGATCCTGAAAGTCCCCTGGCAGGTGCCCACCCTGCCAGGGACATTGCCGTAGACATTGGCGGGTGCCCACCCCTCGTTGCCGTGAAGAAAATCACCGCCGCAGCCCAGGAGTTGCAGTGACGTTGCCGGGCCGCTGCTGCCTGCGGTGACCCGGAAGTAGACTGATAATCCCTGGTTGCAGGCGGGGCCTCGCAACGAAGGCAGACCCAGGAAGCTGCCGGCGAGGCAAGGCCGGGTAGGACGGGAGCCAACCCCGCCTCCCCGCACTCGAGGAGAAAGTCCTAGGTCCCCAGGAGGGGGGACCCGGGCGAAGCAGCGAGGCCAATTGCAGGAAGCGACGGGAGCTCACCCCGCGCTCCTGCGACGGAAGCGTGTGTCTTCAGACCCAGGCGGGAGCCCACCCCGCACTGGGACGCTCGGCCGGCAGGTTTGGAGCCGGTAGGCTCCGCATTCCAGTCCCGGGTCCCAGGAGGGGGCCCGGGCGAAGACGCCGGCGAGGAAACCAGGAGGAGACAACGCGGGAGTCCCAGGTAAGCGGGACTCCGCGTGGTAGTAGTCTCTGCCCCTGTACCCCCACAGCGGTGCCACAGTGGGAGATCGCTCCGACGTACAGGGGCATTTCACCGTGTTGAGAGCCTAGGGGGCTCTAACCCACGCTGGGCATTGTTGGTGTGAGAGCGCGGAGGTCGCTCCAACATCTGGGGGCACTTTTCTGTGCGATCAGAGCGGCCCCGGAAGGCAGCGGGCCGCTCCAACGTTACGGGGCATTATTCCTGGCGATTTCTCGAGTCCCTGATCGGGACTCCAACGAGGAGGGCAATCGTTGTTCTAGAGCGCTAGAACGCTCTAGGGGGCACATCATTGAAAGAGCCTAGAAGGTGCCCAAATAGGCACATTATTCATTTTAGAGCCCAGGAGAGGCTCCACGTGAGTGCTGCAGATTTGTGTTTAACAAGGCACAGTGGTGCCACAGCATCTCTCCAGTTGCCCAGCACTTAGTGGGCGACTGCTATGTGTAGGTTGTGCTTTGTGCGCCCTGACTCTGCTGGACACAGGGCGTCCTTGCCCCTTCAAGGCCAGTTGACCTAGGGACTGCCACAGGTTGTGGCTAATGTGAGTTTGGCGCTATTCTTGTCCTGCACCTCTGAATGTATTTTATGCATCATGTGTTTTCCCTTCCTGCACCTCTGAATGTGTTTATGCGTCATGTGCTTTGCTTTACACCGCTGAATGTATTTTATGCATCATGTGTTTCCCTTGTTCTACACCTCTGAATGTGATGCATCATGTGTAATGTGCGTTTACCCCTACAGGTATTGTGATACTTAGGTGGTTGTTTTCTCCCTAGTACAGGTGGTGCTAGTGAGGTCCTGATTCCCTGCGCAATATTTTCCTAAAGTGGTTAGGGTTGCGTAGGTGGTACTTACCTGATACCAGTAGTTACTGGTTGTGTGCTACACATGGTATTTTGTACTACAGTATTATTCCTAGGTTCTAAAAAGTGCTAATTCCGGACAGTGGTCCAGGTGGCCCTGTCCCCTGTATATATAATCCCTTGTAAATTCTGCCCGTGCCTGTTGGCACATTGTAGAGTGTGTGTTTTTATCTAATGTGTTGTGTATAATACAAAGGCTATTTTTATAGAATACCTTGTGTGGAGTTTCCTTTGTGGTGGGCCTTGGGTGTTGTTGCTGGGTGCGCGCGCAAACGCTTTACACATCGCCTCAGGGATAAGCCTGACTGCTCGTGCCAAGCTACCAAGGGGGTGAGCAGGGGTTATCTTTGGCGTGTAACTTCCTTGCCCTGACTAGAGTGGTGGTTTCTGCCTGGCTTTGGCGCAAGCCCTAGCCAACCAGAAATCCCATTTCTAACATTGGTGATCAGCGGTGGGATTTGGACTTGCGTTTGCGCTGTACCGCAGCGGCAACTGGCCGCACTACAAAACTCTGCATTTAGATAAATCACATGGTATAGGGATTATTGTTCTAAGTTTGTTTTTAATTGTCATTTCTTTGGAAATGTGGTTTTGTGCACTGTGAGTTAGGTGTCCCTAGCTCGGGAGGGTAGATCATCCCCCTTAGTGCATTGTGTTTCTGGATTCACCAGAGGGTGGGATCCAGTGGTGGCAGCGTAATAGTGTCCAGTACATTTGTCCCCCGCCCTGCGCCCAGAGTTGGTACCTGTGTCACGTGGTGGTCAGGTTGAGGAATCAGGGGTGGTAGAAACTGCCTTACCAGTCCGAGGGGAGGGGTGGGTGTGGATGAGTGGTGTGTGGCACTAGGCAAGTGAGTGTGAGTTTTCTGGGATAGAGAGCTTGCTGAATCCTTTGCGAATTGTGTACTCCTGTGTTAAGCTCAGACCCCTAGGTTCCCTGTGTGATCTTTTCTCAAGAACGTCCGCCAAAATGGAGCCAGCTTTTGATTTCGGTGATCTGTTTGGGTACAGTATGTTGGAGTTGGTAAGGTTCTGTGAAGAGAGAGACATAGGGGTGGATGAGTCAGACTCTCAGTCCGAACTTAGAAGCAGCCTGATCCTATGGCAAAAGGGTCAATGGGGTCTTAAGCGCAGTAGGATAAGGGCCCGGGCCTCACACCAGGAGGGTGGTGGGTCTGTAGGGAGCCCTGAAGATTTAGAAGAGGAGGAAGAAAGTAAACTGACAGGGACGCCAGTAGATAGTGGAGACCCCATAGATAGGGAGTCCCTTGCTGGGCCCAGTGTCAGGAGCAGCACCCCGTCCCTTTCCCTGTCCCCAGAGGAGTGGGTAGATAGGAGGGAAGAAAGGGAGCATCAGCTGGCCATGGAGAAGCTCAGGATAGAGCATGCCAAGCTGGAGACCGAGAGGGTCTTAGCTCAGAAACAGATGGCGGAGGCTGAGCGGGCCTTTGCCACAGAGAAATTACCTCTGGAGGGTAAGTTGTCCCCTGAGCGCAGTCGTAGTTGTCTGGGCTCCCCAGGGAGGGTTAGTCCAGTAATGACAGCGAGATAAAGTCCAGTGCAGGAAGTCCCATTCCCAGTTTACCCAGTCTGGTACCTGTTTCCCAAGAAGAGGAGTATAGGTTGAAATTCAGGGGCAGTAGGAAGCTGTCTCACCAGTCTTGGGACACGTTTGTGGGTGAATGCGAGGATGCACTGGATGATTGGGTAAGAGTAAACACGAAACGGGATTTTGAAGGACTGTATGCTCTGGTTATCAAAGAGCAGCTACTCAGTAGTTTTTACCCCGGGTTGCGCCAACACCTGTTGGGATATTACGATTTGGATGCTTGGGACCATGCAAAAAGAGCAGACCGATGGGAAGGGGTCCCAAGTTCTGATGAGGAATGGGAGAGTGATTCCAACAGTAGTGGTTCAGAGATCCTCCAGCCCAGCGTGGTGGAGGAGGCTCAGTGTAGCCCAGCTAGGTCCCCGGATAGCGAGGAGGGTGTAGGGGCTTACGGCCTGGCTCAGTGGAGCGGGAGTAAGTGGGTGACCGAGGGTCCCCAGACGCACGAAACCCTGCCTCATGACTTGGATGGTTTCATGAGGGAACACCAAGTCTGGGACCTAGGCTGTCCTGTTAGTCCATTTGAGGAGGATCACCTAGTGTATGGAGGACCTGGAGCGTCTGTAAATAAAGCTCCAGTGGTTCTGATGTCTGGCAGTACCGCTCCAGTAGGGAGGGTACAGAAGTCCAGCGAGAGGAGTGGCATGGAGCGGTGTTCCCCGGTGGAGGAGCCAGTGGGTCAGGGACCAGCCGGGAGGGCTGAGTCTCCTCGAGGTGACCATGGTGACCACACGTCTGTCCTGGGGGATCTTCGCGCACTGTCAGGTGGACAGGGGACGGGAGATCTGCGCCAGGCAGACTGTCATGCAACATATGAGGCATATGTTCCTCTTGGGGGGATGGTGTGTAAGTCCCCCGAAGTCCTGGAGTGCCAGGCAAGTATTCCACCAAAGGTTCTAGACCCGAGGTTGGGAGGCCAGGTTCAGGATCAGCCTGACCTGAAGGGTAGGACGACTGTAACCAGTGCCCTGACCGGTTCTTCTTCCAGAGGTACCGCCCCAGTTGGTAGGGAGCAGGACTCTGGAAGGGGGTGCAGAGGGTGGGAGAGCCCACCTCTGACCCCAGTGCAACCTGAGGGGTTAAACCCTAGGTTGGGAGACCAGTTCTCAGGGAGGGGTCCTGAGCTGGTAGGTGAATTGCGTTACGGGGTCGCCTCTCAGAGGAAGAGAGGGCGGAACCCCAGAAGAAGAGGTAGGGGGAGGAGAGCCTCACCCGTGACTTTTGGTCAGCTTGAGGGTACAGACCCTAGGCTGGAGGATCAGTGGCAGTTTAGAACTGCCCTGATGAGGGGTAGAGTGGAGAATGGCCGCTATGTGCCAGGGGTTACTACCCCCCACTCTATGGTTAGGCAAAGACCGGTGGCACCTGGGTGGCCTAGGGCCTGGTCTTGGCCGCGGACAGCTTGGGAGTACCAGTGGGGTAGCCCAGTTGGTCCAGACAGTGGTGTTAGAAAGAATTCCATGGGTTCACCGTGGCGTAGAACCGGAGGGTGTCCCTGCAGTTGCGGGCCCGCGTCCGTGTTCTATCGCCCCAAGCAGGGAAGTCCATCACGGTGGTGATTGGTCTGCCTTGCGTTTTGGCTGGAAGGGGGTTGTGTTGGACTTGGCCCTTCTGGCAGGTTCACCCCTGAACTTTTTTTTTGCTTTTTACTGGTGACTTGGTGTGGTGATTTTTTGGTTTCTACGCACTTTCCCTGTGTCCCAGGGTAAAGTGCGTGCGCGCTCTGAGTGCATGTGGTGAGATAGGCCTGCCCTCCCATAGGAATGCATGGGGAATGTATGTGTCCCTAGTAGTTCCTGATGCGTGGGGTGTGCAGGCCCGAGTTTGGTATGTGCGGACTCGTGGGAGTGAATGCTGCGCGATGATGTGTGCGGCGTGCATTTACCTAGTGTGGAAGTGCCACTTCTAGAAGTGGGCACTTCTGTGTGCAGTGTGTCTGTCGCGTGATTGGCTGGTCATATCATGTGACGGGCTAGGGATTCCCCAGAGTCAGGATGAGTCACCCAGTGGTGAATGGGGAGATCAGCAGCTAGATGGGTGGGAGGAGTACACCTGGGTCCTGAATAGGGCAGGGTTTTCCACTCACAATGCTGGCCCCGCCCCCTGTGGTGCGACTGACGACCCTAGCCCTGCCAGTGAATAGAGTGAGGGGCTGAGCACATCAAGGGTGCTCCCCAACCAGCTGCGACTGGTTTTCCCCCTCACCCTGAACCAAGAACAAAGACTTTTACTGTATAAAAAGGGGCTGTGTCCCCTTACAAGTTGTTCTCTGCCAGGATCTTACCTGAGGGGGGCTGCTGCCGCTGGACCAGAGGACCGCCACTTGGACTACCTCCCTGCCTGGAGGCCCAGTGAGCTGGCTCTGGGTCCAGCCTTGCCCCCCCCACCCCTGCTTTGCTGTGTGCAGGGGAGACTTTTGCTGGACTTTGTGGTAATTCGCCCCTAAGCGCTGGGAGCGCTTTATTTGTGTCCCTCAAGCGCCTGGAAGCGCTTTTATTTGCCGTTTAGCGCTCGGAGCGCTTTATTTCTGAAAGCCGGTGCCCACCCGGCGTTTGCCCCGTCTGTTCGATCCTGAAAGTCCCCTGGCAGGTGCCCACCCTGCCAGGGACATTGCCGTGGACATTGGCGGGTGCCCACCCCTCGTTGCCGTGAAGAAAATCACCGCCGCAGCCCAGGAGTTGCAGTGACGTTGCCGGGCCGCTGCTGCCTGCGGTGACCCGGAAGTAGACTGATAATCCCTGGTTGCAGGCGGGGCCTCGCAACGAAGGCAGACCCAGGAAGCTGCCGGCGAGGCAAGGCCGGGTAGGACGGGAGCCAACCCCGCCTCCCCGCACTCGAGGAGAAAGTCCTAGGTCCCCAGGAGGGGGGACCCGGGCGAAGCAGCGAGGCCAATTGCAGGAAGCGACGGGAGCTCACCCCGCGCTCCTGCGACGGAAGCGTGTGTCTTCAGACCCAGGCGGGAGCCCACCCCGCACTGGGACGCTCGGCCGGCAGGTTTGGAGCCGGTAGGCTCCGCATTCCAGTCCCGGGTCCCAGGAGGGGGCCCGGGCAAAGACGCCGGCGAGGAAACCAGGAGGAGACAACGCGGGAGTCCCAGGTAAGCGGGACTCCGCGTGGTAGTAGTCTCTGCCCCTGTCCCCCCACAGCGGTGCCACAGTGGGAGATCGCTCCGACGTACAGGGGCATTTCACCGTGTTGAGAGCCTAGGGGGCTCTAACCCACGCTGGGCATTGTTGGTGTGAGAGCGCGGAGGTCGCTCCAACATCTGGGGGCACTTTTCTGTGCGATCAGAGCGGCCCCGGAAGGCAGCGGGCCGCTCCAACGTTACGGGGCATTATTCCTGGCGATTTCTCGAGTCCCTGATCGGGACTCCAACGAGGAGGGCAATCGTTGTTCTAGAGCGCTAGAACGCTCTAGGGGGCACATCATTGAAAGAGCCTAGAAGGTGCCCAAATAGGCACATTATTCATTTTAGAGCCCAGGAGAGGCTCCACGTGAGTGCTGCAGATTTGTGTTTAACAAGGCACAGTGGTGCCACAGCATCTCTCCAGTTGCCCAGCACTTAGTGGGCGACTGCTATGTGTAGGTTGTGCTTTGTGCGCCCTGACTCTGCTGGACACAGGGCGTCCTTGCCCCTTCAAGGCCAGTTGACCTAGGGACTGCCACAGGTTGTGGCTAATGTGAGTTTGGCGCTATTCTTGTCCTGCACCTCTGAATGTATTTTATGCATCATGTGTTTTCCCTTCCTGCACCTCTGAATGTGTTTATGCGTCATGTGCTTTGCTTTACACCGCTGAATGTATTTTATGCATCATGTGTTTCCCTTGTTCTACACCTCTGAATGTGATGCATCATGTGTAATGTGCGTTTACCCCTACAGGTATTGTGATACTTAGGTGGTTGTTTTCTCCCTAGTACAGGTGGTGCTAGTGAGGTCCTGATTCCCTGCGCAATATTTTCCTAAAGTGGTTAGGGTTGCGTAGGTGGTACTTACCTGATACCAGTAGTTACTGGTTGTGTGCTACATATGGTATTTTGTACTACAGTATTATTCCTAGGTTCTAAAAAGTGCTAATTCCGGACAGTGGTCCAGGTGGCCCTGTCCCCTGTATATATAATCCCTTGTAAATTCTGCCCGTGCCTGTTGGCACATTGTAGAGTGTGTGTTTTTATCTAATGTGTTGTGTATAATACAAAGGCTATTTTTATAGAATACCTTGTGTGGAGTTTCCTTTGTGGTGGGCCTTGGGTGTTGTTGCTGGGTGCGCGCGCAAACGCTTTACACATCGCCTCAGGGATAAGCCTGACTGCTCGTGCCAAGCTACCAAGGGGGTGAGCAGGGGTTATCTTTGGCGTGTAACTTCCTTGCCCTGACTAGAGTGGTGGTTTCTGCCTGGCTTTGGCGCAAGCCCTAGCCAACCAGAAATCCCATTTCTAACAGTCGGTGACAGGAGTAACAGGCTTTAAAACCAGGCATCCTACCAGCACCAGTTCGAGTCGACGAGTAGACAAAAGAGTCCAAAAAGTTTTAGTCAAAAAGTGACTAAAGGGGTAAGCTCTTCACGGATCGGTGCTGTCTGGCGCGGAAAAAAGAAGAACTGACGTCAGCGCGCGAGGGCGGCGTTTAAGTACTCCGCGACAACGTCATTCCGGCGCACGACGCCGATGATGGACGCGGAGCCGCAGATGACGCCTAGCGACGCGCAAGGGGTATTGCTGACGAAAAATCTTTCCGGATCCAGCCTGACGCCTGGGGATATTCTACAGGGAGGAATCTAACTAACGTGTTTCTTTCAGATATTATTGCTTTAGATATGCCCGTGGTTGCATTGCTATTGTTAAACATGTGCTGTGTGCATGAGGGACACACGCAAGTGACAACTAAGCTGTAGAAGCCATTTTTGCAGTACAAAAGCCAAGATTATTTCTTTGCCGATGCATGTGTTTTTTCACCTGTCAAGAGTAGGTTTTCCACACTATGTTGGACACATTGCTCAACTAATAAGTCATAAGCCAGAAATAGTCAGAATGCAAAATACCATGAAAAAATAAAATAGACTAAAATCATGAGCAATCATCTCAAAAGCTTATACACTTAGCATCAAATCTGTGTTTCATTGTTCACCAAACTTCACACAAAAAAAAGAATAAGAAATGATTTTTGCTGTGTCGCTAGTATTGCCTTCCCTGCTGTTCCTCCCCTTTTAACTACGGAAGATGTAAATCTCTTCCGGGCCTTTCATGAAATATAATATTCCTAAACCAAAGATGCACTGAACACAAAATGAGGTACCACAGAGACACCGTACGTCTCCCCTCCTGTTCATACAATTAGATAACAGCGTTGGCTAATGGTGATGATACCCTGCGTGCTCTTTAATGTGTCACACAAGGGAAAAGTCAGACTTAAGTATGGCAACTTCTTTGGGGCCCACCGTCTGCGGCCAAGGCTTGTGCAGGTGCACCAGTGATGAAAGTGTGGGCTGATCCGCACAGGTGACCACATACTGTCTAACAAGCAGGCAACTATGACACACTGGTAATTTGCTGGAATAAGTGGCACTTTCAGACCCACAAAAGCAGCCCCATTCACGAGCAAGTGTACAGGCTTCACAAAGCAGAGCAAGCACATTTTTGTCTGACCAGCAGCCTGAGTGACCCACCGTGACTGTAATGAGCAACTCTCAAAACGACAAAATATTACAGCTCTCACAAGCCGTTCTACTCAATTACATAACAAAACCCAACATCTGTTAACATAACTGCCTGCATCCTATTCTTCAACTTGAATTGTTTTCGGTAATTACAAGTTTATAAGCTATTCACTAAGCCTCAATAAGTCACCTTCTAAAAGGGAGCCGTGTAATTGAGGCGCACAATGAAGCTTTTCCATGAAAATCTATAATTAGGGCAGCATCAGCTTACAGAAAAACACAGGCAATGATATGAAAACCTGATTATAAGCAGAATGAAGAGCGTCAGACAAATGTGCTACTAGTTCGGGAATGCATCTTCTACTGCCGACATATTGATTTGGACATTAGAGGACTTTATCAATGTTGACCAATCGTGGAGATTTTGGATGCACATGGAGACTTGTGCAAAAGCAAAATATAACCTAATTATCAATATAAATGATAAGAAATTGGAGAGGAAGCAAGCACACAAGGGTGGGCCAGGATAAACGGCAAGTACAAAACCGATTCTGATAAATGTGATAGTAAAACTATTAATTCTTTACATCACTGGTTACAAGTACAAGAGATGATCTTTACGACTACTATCCCGGATGAAGAAAAAATGTTAAATGGTATAATTTCGTATCAGTGTAAGTTGTGAGGACGCTAACAGATGGAAAAAGAAAATACTACCACCAAAGCTACTTTTAATCCAACCTTGGGTTCTACAGGAAAGCATCCTAGTACTCGTCTATAAAAGAAACATTGTATAGCATGATCTTAGTACAAAATCAATAACACTTTAGTGAAGAGGAATATTAAGGAATTGTAGTATTGTGTGGCTAAGATGATGATAAATAAGGTACCAAAAAGAACTGTTCCTATATCAGATTAACAGTGGAAGCCATATTTTGAATAGTTCTATCGTTCTACTTCTTCACCACAACTCCTCATCAAATAAGGATGAGTTAGATGCTTATGCAATATAGGGGATATAGTAACATTGATCAACTCGTGCTCAACACACTGACCCATAGCAGTAACGAACAAGTTACTTACCTTCGGTAACGCTTTTTCTTGTGGATACAGTATCTGCCTGTGGATTCCTCACCTTGTGAATATCCCCTGCACCAGCAACATACGGAAATTTTTCGTAGCTCTCCACGCCGACGAGGACGACGTCACAATAGCATGGCTCCGCACGCAGCTCCGCTGACGTCACAGGAGCCATAAGAGAGCCTCGTCGGCGTGATGACGTCAGTTCCGCCCTTTTTTTCCCCGTGCCTTCGAGGCACACGGATGGACCGACAACAATATATATACAGTATACACAGTACATAATATTCAAACCAACACACAGTGTGAAGTCAATGCAGGAAAGCAAAGGAAATAACACACTTCCTTTGACAGTAACAGATAGATTTTATCACATTATCACTATTGTAGGTATGCAAGGGTGGACAACGGGGAGGCGGGTGGGTCAGTGAGTAATCCACAGGCAGATACTGTATCCACCAGAAAAAGCGTTACCGAAGGTTAGTAACTTGTTCTTCTGATGGATACATCTGCCAGTGGATTCCTCACCTTGTGAATAGAGTCCCACAGCAGTCCCCACTCCCGGAGGAGGGTGTCCACCCTTCTATACCAAAAAGTCCTGAAGGACGGAACGTGCAAAGTGTCCGTCCCTCCTCACCTCGGAATCTAAGCAGTAATGCTTCGCGAAAGTGTGGAGGGAAGCCCAAGTTGCCGCTCTACAAATGTCCTCCACAGGAACACCTCTAGATAAGGCAGATGTAGAAGACTTTGCCCTGGTAGAGTAAGCCCTTATACCCTCTGGAGGTTCCTTACCGGCCAAAGAGTAACAGATCTTGATGCACAAGATAATCCATCTGGAAAGGGTGCGCTTGTGCACCGCTCTGCCTTTCCTGCAGCCAATGAAGCCCACGAAGAGCCGGTCATTCACTTGAAAGTCTTGAGTTCTATCGAGGTAAGAACTCACCGCCCTTTTAGGGTCCAAGCGGTGAAGCCGCACCTCCTCCTTGGAAGGGTGAGGGGAAGGATAGAAGGTAGGAAGGGTAATGGACTGCCCCAGATGGAAAGGAGTTACCACCTTAGGCAGAAAAACAGCCCTGGTCCTGAGTACCATTCTTTCAGCATGAATGGTCAAGAACGGGGGTTTCGAACTCAGAGCTTGAAGCTCACTTACCCTCCTTGCCGAGGTAATGGCAATGAGAAAAACTGTTTTAAAAGACAATAGCCTTAAGGGACACTTGTGCAAGGGTTCAAAGGGAGAACCCATCAAGTAAGTTAAGACAAGATTTAAGTCCCATTGAGGCACAATAAATGGAGTGGGTGGAAATTTGTTGGTAAGGCCCTTAATGAACCACAACACAATAGGTGATTTAAACAAGGACGGCTGATCCGGCAAGCAAAGGAATGCCGACAAAGCCGATAAATAACCCTTCACAGTAGCTACAGCAAAACCTTGCTGAGCTAGAGAGAGAGCAAACTGAAGGATGGTGGATAAACGAGCCCTCAAAGGGTCAATAGACTTCTCCCCACACCAATGGACAAATTTGGATCACCTATAGGAATAGATAGACTTGGTGGAGTGACGCCTGGCAGACAAAATCACGTCCACCACGTCAGGCGGGAGAGAAAAAGAATTCAGGTTGCCCTGTTCAATCTACAGGCATGAAAGTGTAAGCTCTGGAGGTGGGGGTGTAGAACCTGCCCCTGCGACTGCGAGAGGAGGTCTGCCCTGAGAGGGAGACGGAGCGGAGGGCACGTGGAGAGGTGGAGAAGATCTCTATACCACACCCTTCTTGGCCAATCCGGGGCGATCAATATGACTTGGGCCCGGTCTTGGCGAATCTTCCTCAAAACCTGAGGAATCAAGGGTAAGGGAGGAAACATGTAAAGGAGATGTGAGTCCCATCTCAACTGAAACGCGTCCCCCAAAGCTCCCTGCATCGGATACTGGAGACTGCAGAATGACGGGCAGTGAGCGTTCTCGTGAGTGGCAAACAGGTCTACCACGAGGAGTTCCCCACGTCCGAAAGATGTGACGAACCACCTCCGGATGGAGCCTCCACTCGTGGTCGGCAGAGAAATGCAGACTGAGACTGTCTGCACGCACGCTCAGAACTCCGGCCAGATGATTTGCCATCAGACAAATCTGATGATCCGGAACCCAGGACCAGAGACACAGAGCTTCTCTGCAGAGACAATGCAACCCCACTCCTCTCTACTTGTTGACATACCACATCGTGGTAAAGTTGTCCATCAGGACTTGAACCAACTGACCGCGAAGGGAAGGGAGGAAGGCCTTGAGTGCCAAACGTATCGTCCGCAACTCCAAAAGGTTGAGGTGAAGCAACCTTTCCTCTGGAGACCCAAGACCCTTGATCTCCAGATCTCCCAGATGCGCACCCCACCCTAAGGTGGATGCATCCGTTATTACTGTGGCCACCAATGGAGGTAGATGGAAGGCCTTTCCTTGAGACAGATTGCCCTCCACGCTCCACCAAGACAGATCCGCTGCAACTTCTCTGGAGATCCTCACAGACTCCCTGAGATCTCCGTTGTGCTGATACCACTGCCTGCGGAGGCACCACTGGAGCGCCCTCATGTGCCAGCGTGCATGGTTGACCAACAGAATGCAGGAAGCAAACAGACCGAGCAGACGAAGGACCTTCAGGACTGGAACGACCGCTCCATTATAAAACAAGGGAATCATTTCCTGTATGTCGAGAATCCTTTGTGGAGGTGGGAATGCTCGACACACAGTAGTGTTCAGTACTGCCCCTGTAAACAGGTTGCGCTGAGAGGGCACCAGGTGAGATTTGGGCACGTTTATCGAGAAACCCAATTTGTACAACAGCTGAGTTGTAACCTGCAGATGATGAAGCACCTTCTCTGGCGACTCCGCTTTGATCAGCCAGTCGTCCAGATAGGGGTGAACTGGAATCCCCGACCTTCTGAGATGGGCTGCCACCACTTCCATCACCTTGGTGAAGACTTGAGGTGCAGTAGTAACACCAAACGGGAGAACCGCAAACTGATAATGTTGCCACCCTACCGTAAAACGGAGATACTTCCTGTGCGACTCCAGCATCGAAATATGAAAATACGCATCCTGCAAGTCGATCGACACCATTCAGTCCTCCTGTTGCAGCGCTTGAAGAACCAGCGCAAGGGTGAGCATCTTGAACTTCTCCTGCTTCAGAAAAAGGTTCAAGATCCTGAGATCCAGGATTGGACGTAGCCTGCCATCCTTCTTGGGTATCAGGAAATACCGATGCTAGCATCCCTGACCCCTTTCCTGCTCTGGAACCACCTCTATCGCACCTTTTTTTCAGTAATGTTAGGACTTCCTCCTGCAGGAGAAGAAGGTGGTCCTCCGAGCAAGCACCTTGGCAAGGAGGGTAATTTGGAGGGAATTCCCGAAAGGGAAGAGCATACCCATTTTCCACAAGATTAAGAACCCAAGATCTGCAGTGACCGATTCCCAATCTTGCAGAAAATGGGTAAGCCGACCCCCCGCAAAACCAACATGATCCAGAATGGTGGATCTAGGGCTGCTTTGCAATGGCAAGAGGGAGGGAAGTAGAGGAGGAGGAGGAGGAGGGCTGATGACCTCGTGGACGACCTCTGTTCTTGCCCCTGTAGGTCTTATACAGGGTATTTTGCTGCTGCTGAGGCTGCCTGTAGGTCCGAAAGGACGACCTCCCAAAACCTCTGTACCTTCTGTAAGAGGAACCTCTAGGCTGCACCTGCAGGCCCAGAGACTTAGCTGTGGCTTTGCTGTCCTTGAACCTTTCCAAGGCTGTGTTAGACCTGGCACCATTGGCGTGGGTCACCCTTCCATTTTTGTTTGTGCCTCAATGTATTTTTGTGTTGGTGTTAGCTGCTCAGGGCACTGTGCCACTGCCATCCAGTGCCACAGTGCAAGTGCTCCCTATGGGAAAATGTATTATGTGAATTGACTTCCATGTTTGGCTTATTTGGTTTACTATCAGTCCCTAGTAGAGTGCACCAGGGGTGCCAAGGGCTTGTATATCCAAATGCTGCTAGTAAGCTTGCAGCACTGGTTGTGCCGCCCACAGAAGCAGTCGGGTAAAATGTGTCTAAGGTCTGCCATTGCAGAACCTGCAAACAGTCTGTTACTGTTATGCTGACTGGGCAAGTGTCCCCACTTGCCAGTCCCTAAACCTTCCCTTAACTTCATGTTAGTCACCCCTATGGTAGGCCCTAGGGCAGGGTGCATTGTAAGGATAAGGTAGGACATGCCCTGAAGTGTGTGGCATGTCCTAATAGTGAATTACAGCCATTTCGTTTTTCACTATTGTAAGGCTACCTGCTCTCCATAGGCCAGAATGGGCTGCTAGATTATAACACTCTATAATCCTAGCAGGCTCAGGAAGCATGGTAGAAATTCATGTTTAGTATGCCTGAACTCAGAATAATAAAATACATCTTTTAGTAAAGGTTATTTTAATATCCTGGGTTTGCAAATGCTACTTTTAGAAAGTTAGGCTTTGCGTGCCTAACCATTTCAGTCCGCCTCTGGAGGGGAGGGCTATCTTCCTTGTGTGTAGCTTGAGTGACAGGGCTGGGAAGTTCCAGGAGACAGGCTGGGGCTACCAGGTGGTAAATAGAGAGATTACACCAGGATGGGTGGGAGGAGTGCACCTTGACTCTGAATAGGGCTGTGCTCTGCTACCACAATGCTGGCTCCACTCCCTGGGGAGCGTCTGATGTCTCTGCCCTGCCTGCTGAAAGAAGAAGCCAGAGTCCCAACAACAAAGTGCTCCTCACTGAAAAGAACTGGACTGGGATTAGGCAAAGGCCCCCCTGGCCTGTAAAGGCAAAAGAAACTTGGTATAAATGTAGGAGCCCTGCTCCTAAGAAATCAGATCCTGATTGAACCACAAAGAAACTCTGCCTGACTAGAAGGACCTGGAAGAAGCTGAAGGAGGAGTAACTTTCCCTGACCTGGGGGATTGGCCTGCAGTGGGTGCCTTGCTGAGAGAGGAGAGGAAAGGACTGAAAGAGACTTTGCAACTTTGTTTCAACAATCTCCAAGGGCTTGGAAGAGAGCTTGCCCCCTGAACTGAGTCCCAGGACCATTGGACTCATCTACCTTCCAAAATTCAGTTGCCTGGACAATTCTTGCTGGTTTCCCGCTGGATTTGGCCCCCAGTACGACCCGTACCCCATCCGCCGCAAAGCCGTGTCTTTGCCGCCCGGCACCGTGTGTCTACGCTGATTTAAAAGCGTTAGTACGCACCGTATCCCTCCCGGCCGCATCGCACCTAACCTTCCCAGCCGATTCGAGTCGTACAGCCCTGGCTGCCTAATCCTGTACGCCGGACACAAGCTTCGTTGTCCCACAGGTACGGTCCGTACGCTGCTAAAACGTACTGCACTGTGCCGTGCTCAGAGCCGAGAAGCCGCATCGCACTGATCCTCCCCGTACGCTGTACGGCTCGCCGCCTATCCGCACCGAAGGTACGGCTCGAACGCCGAACGCCACGGACTCTGCGAGCCGATCCGAGCCATCCGCAACGTATCCCTGAAGGTCCCGTATCAACGCCACGTACTGACGCCGCGACCCGACCAGCATCCGAATACGCTGCCGAGCTACGACCCGGACCCATCGACTTGTCCCGCACTGTCCGTCGCGGACCCCACGAACTTAAGGTACTTTGTTCTGTTCGCACCGCAGCGTGCACGCCACGGACCCCGGAGTCCGCAATGATTGTTAGACTCGTACTTTCTTTGTTTTTAACGCCAACGAGTCGCACATCCAGGTACGAACCGTACAGAGCCTTGAAAGAAGCGTATTTAACTAAAAGAAGCCTATTTTTGTGTTTTAAGCCTTTCCACAAGAACATTGAACTTTAAAATAATACGGTGGTCATTTTTATTTGTTATTCTGGTCTTGTGCTAAGCCTTATATAAAGAAATCTATTTTTTATACAACCTCGACTGGTGTCCATTTGTGGTGTGTCATTGTATTACTGTATGTGTTCACAAATGCTTAACCTATGACACCCTGAGAATAGTCTTGACTGCTTGCGCCACACTACCTAAAGGGTGAGCAGGGGTTATTTGAAAGGGTGATCCCTTTATCCTGACTTAGAAGTAAGAGTCCCTGCTTGTCACAAGTGCATACCTGTGCCAACCAGAGATTCCCAATTCTAACAGGCTGCATCTGCTTTCTTTCCAAACAGTCCAGAACCATCAAAGGGTAGGTCTAGAAGTGTTGCCTGCACATCTGGAGAGAATTCCGACGACTTAAGCCAAGCACCACTTCTTGTGGCAACCGAGGAGCCCATGAGCCTGGCAACAGAGTCCGCAGTGTCCAAACCACTCTGAATAATTTGACGTGCAGCTGCTTGAGTGTCCAACAATACCTCATTAAAATTCTGCCTGTCCTCCTCAGACAATTTAGGAGCCAGTTGTTTTGCAGAGTCCATTAGGGCATGGATGTAACGGCCCAAAAGACAGGTGGCATTTGTGGACTTCAAGGCCATACTTGCAGAGGAGAACACCTTCTTGGCTGACTGGTCAAGCTTTTTTGACTCTCTATCACCAGGAATGTGAGAAAATGCTCCTGAAGACTTCTTCGAACAGGCAGCTTGAACCACCAGGCTCTCAGGAGAAGGATGGGATTTTAGGAAGTCCGGATCTCCTGGAGCCGCCCTGTACCTCCTAGCAACAGATTTTGACACTGCTGGAGCCGAAAAGGGCTTACCCCAAACCTCCATAACTGGCTCAGTGATGGCATCATTGAAAGGAAGCAAAGGTTCTACTACAGTGGAGGGAGAATGAAGAACCTCCGTCAAGATATTGGACTTAAATTCAGCCATTGGGAGCTGCAAGTTTAAGAGCTCCGCTGCCTTCCTTATAACTGTGTGGTAAGGAACCACATCCTTAGAGGGAGCATCTGAAGGAGGAGAAAGCTCCCATTCTGGGGACATATCAAGACCACTTGCCTCCCTTAAGTCTTCAAATAAGTCATCTGACTCTTGAAGTTCACCTTCCTCCATTTCTTCTGCCCGATACCTCTGCTCTTCCAAAGTCCTCTGCGCCTCCCTCCTGGATCTTATCCTCTGAACCGGTGTCGGCGGCGCCACACACGACTCCGACGGAGCCGGAGCCGAGCACGGATCCGGAGGCACAGCCTGAGCCGAACGAGGTTGAGCTGACGGAGCCGGAGATGAAGGGAACGGCGTCTACGTCCTCGGCACCGGGAAATGCCAGGACGGCGCCGCTGGAAGGAATGACATAAAGGGAGCCTGAGCATAGGCCTGAGGAACCCCTAAATTAAAGGCCATTAGACCCATGGAATCCAAAGGTGCTCCAGAGGGGTACATTGCTCTTGTAAAGACCCCATACATGGCATTCAAGTAATGCGATGGGTCTTGACCCGGGCCAGGGAAAGGTGGGTAAGGGCCCGATAAAGGCTCAGGCTGAGGTATTACCGGACTCGGGCCAATCGGCGCCGACGGTGGAGCCAATGGAGTCGACGACTTATCAGGTACCAGTGCCTCTTCCACAGGAGCCTGAGAATGCGTCGGAGATGGAGCCGGAGCACGCTCCGGAGAAGCTGCAGGCAAGCCGGACGAACAGGTGAAGCCGGATTCGAAGGAGAAGGAGAAACATAGTCCTTACGATGCCGAGGAACTGGAGAAGTCGATTTCGGAGCCGTCTCCTTATCTGAACGGCGTCGAGCGCCGTGCCTCTTCTTCTTCCTATGCTTCTTTGATTTTGAAGCATGAACCGACGTCGACTTCGAACCCGACCTCGACCTGGACCTCGATCGCCTTCGACCTCTCTTCTCCTTCCTCATCTCCGCCATGAACAGCTTGGCCTCTCTCTCCTTTAAAGCCTTCGGGTTCATCTTACGGCAGCAACAGCACCCCTTGACGTCGTGATCCGACAACAGGCACCAGACACAATCTTCGTGAGGATCCGTGATGGACATATGTCCTCCGCACTCTCTATGAACCCTGACTTCCTCGATGACATCTTCAGGAAAGAAGCAAGAGAAGACCAGAAACACAATCCAGAAATACAAAGTAACTAGACAAGCTACGGAGATTCCCAGAAAACCGTTAGCGTCGACGACGCGGAAAAAAGGGAACTGACGTCATCACGCCGACGAGGCTCTCTTATGGCTCCAGTGACGTCAGCGGAGCTGCGTGCGGAGCCATGCTATTTTGACGTCGTCCTAGTCGGCGTGGACAGCTACGAAAAATTTGGTGATAGGGTTAATTTTCGCAAGGATCCCAGGGTATCCTGGGAGTCTAATTCAGCTTGTGATGTGTTTAGGCTATTATACTCTATAACTGATTATGTGGCTAAGACTTAGTCATTAAAATATGAGCGTATGATTTTAGCGTTTGTCGGTTTACTCATCATACTAGGTAGGTGGGCAATGCAACAAATCACTGGCAATGCCAATTGGCTGGCTTATAACTGAAAGTTCCTCTTCGGTCATTAGGGAATTCTAACATTTAGTAACTCACAATCCATGTCTTTCATCACCCATTCCTGCATTCATGCACCCATTTGCAGACTTATTTTTGCATTCACTCGCTAACTCATCTGCAATCAAACACACGCAAACCAAAAAATGAGTAAGCAAGATAAATAAACGAATAAAAGTGGAAAAAGGAAAACATTTCATTGCCTAAACACGGATAGCATATGCTTTCTATAAAAAATATTAGTACAGAGTTAAACACAGTAGCGGATGGCCATCTTGGAATGGTATTATGCATAGAACAGATGCACAGTGTAATAACAATCAACCCTGAAGGTGTAGTGACTTTAACATACACTTTTCACAAGACACGACAGGCCTACTGTTATTATAATAACGTTTCATAATAAACCACTGAGATTTATGGCTTTTTAACATCAGTCAATCTAGACTATAGCCTTAACTGTTGGCCTGTCACTATAACAAAATCAGATTTCAAGTGCAACCTCTTCACCACACCTACCCTTCCCCACAACAAATTAAATGCATGTTCCCTGCATTTTCTCCAGCGTGTCCCCGCTGTAAATTGCAAAATGTGGACCTTTTTCACATGGTATGGGCTTGCTTAGAGCCAAACATAGTCTGGCTAGAGGTGACTACCGTAGTGGCCGAAATGTCACTGCACAACCTCACACCTACTCCTGAATCCAGTCTGCTGGGTCTGTGTCCCCATTGCAGGGGGGAAACATCAACACCAATTTATTTATCTGGCCTTTGTATTGTTTCAACGCCAAATAGCTTTGGAGTGGAATGCACCCGCCCCTCTGGAACACCAATGCTGGCTCACTGTGCAGTTGACGTGGCCCAGAGCTGAAGCCCACATAATTAAGCTGCTCCGCATATGAGGGTACCCCCGCACAAGCGGAGAATGTCGAGGCAAAAACCACCTCGAATAACACTCCCATGCCACACATATAGGTAGTACACCCTGTCTCCCCAAGGATGACGATATAGCACCACAACCCTGCAGGGCGTCGTGGGCCCACAACCACAGTGCCAACACACAGCACGCCCTACCTGTGACACACATTAGGTCCGGCCCTATGGCATATATACATTAACAAGGCAAAAGCACCCCCACTCTCAGTGGGTGGGCCAGGGATGATTGTTTGCAGGGTGCTCCTAACGTCCTTTTGCCCAGGCTACCTCCTCACTCACCAGATGCACACTTCTATTATTTGACACATTTCCAGAGCTCTAATTTTTAAGGTTTTCCTCTTCCTCTTTTATCCCCATGTCATTTCTCTTTTAGTTGACACATATTGCACAAGTATTTGCTATTTTCACAATGTATAATCTTGGTCAAGAGTCTGTCGATATAGGACTATCATTCGATCAGTACATGCTCATGTTCATGTACGTCGGACGGCTTGCTTGTTGAAGTTGTGATGATACATACAAAACTTTATTAAACGCATTTTGAAAAAAACGTGCAAGCTCTTCCACAAGTCAACCATCAGGCATGCAGTAAAAAATACAAAGATGTACATAATTACAATTGGCAAAACAATAAACAACATTAACATTGATTATGACAAAGCAAATGTTCTATGTGCAGGTTTTTGAGAGGGGATACCCAACACCAAACCAATTGCCTAAGTAAGGTAATCTGTGAGATTGTATGCATTAAAAACATATCTACAAACGCTAGCACAGTGTTATAATAGCTCACCCTTAAAGGTCTATTGCTTGCAATAACATAACATTTTCAGAAAATATAAGTCTGACAGTTAGACTTGGGGGTCTCTAGTTGGCACAGGTATGCACTTGTGACAAATAGGGACCCTCACCTCTAGTCAGGGTAAGGAGGTACACTCCTAAAATAACCCCTGCTCACCCCTTGGTAGCTTGGCACGAGCAGACAGGCTTATCTCAGAGGCAGTGCATAAAGCATTTGTGAACACATACAGTAATCAAGTGACAACACTACAGATGGACACCACACAGGTTTTTATATCAAAAATAAGTATTATTTATATAGATTTACCACAAGACCATTAAACGACAAAAATCCATACTACTGTTACTTTAAGATGGTAGAATTTAGCTTAGTTCTCTTTAGTTCTTAAATGCGACACTTTAAGTCAATGTACCTTTTAGATGTGACACGCAGGGCAACGAAAGTGTTGCAAAGATGTTGATGCGTTGAAGATTTTGGTGCAAAGAAATAAAGACGTGAAGATCTTCCAGATGCGGCACGCTCTCCGATGTTGCGAGAAGACTTGACTCGATGCGTCAGCTACAGTGGCGACACCCCTTTACGCGATGCGACGACAGCGGCTTTGGCGGTGACACTCTGCTCTGACGTTGCGAGACGCTTCCGCTCGATGCGACAACTGCAGCGGCGACACCCCTTTACGCAATGGGACGACAACAGCTCAGACGGCGGCACGCTTCTCCGTGGGTGCGAGGCGCTTTTCTTGATGTGGTGCAATGCGACAGCTACAGCGGCGTCATCCAAGATGCGACGGCGACACGCTTCTTCCTCGATGCGGTGCAATGCGTCAGCTACGATGGCGACACGCTTCTTCGGCGTTGCGAGACACTTCTTCGATGATGCGACAACTGCAGCGGCGACACCCCTTTACGCGATGCGACAACAACAGCTCCGACGGCGGCACGCTTCTCCTGCTTGAGTCACGCTTCCAGCTCCTTGCGACACGCAGTCCCTCCGAAGGCCCCAAAACAGCAGCAGGCACTTCCAAAGAACTCTGGGGAGCTGGTGGTTGAAGTCTGTTGTCCCTGAGACTTCAGCAGGAGGCAAGCTCTTTTCCAAGCCCTTGGAGATCCATCACAAGTTGAGCAAAAGTACACACAAAGTTCCTTTCTCCTCTCTTTGGCAGTAGGCAACTCCAGCAGGCCAATCCCCCAGTTTCAGGGATAGTCTCTCCTCAGTTTCTTCTTGGTTCCTCTCCTCAGCAGATGTTTCGTCTTGTTTTCCCAAAGTGATCTAAATTCTTGGGATCAGGGTCCCAATACTTATACCCCAAAATCCTTTGTCCTCTGAGGGCAGAGGGGCCTTTGCATTGTTCAAACCGGTTCTGGTCAGTCCTGGAGCACTTTGTTTACCTGACTCCTTCTTTCCTTTCAGAGTGCAGGGCAGAGACATCAGCCGCACCACAGGAGGTGGAGCCAGCATTGTGGAGGGAAGGCACAGCCCTATTCAGGTCCCAGGTGCAACTCCTCCCTCCCATCTAGATGCAGATCTCTCTATTCACCACTGGGCCACCTCACCCTGTCTCCTGGAATTCCCCAGCCCTGTCACTCAAACTCCAGACAAGGAATACACAGCCTAGCAGAGGCAGGTTTGACTGGTTAGACAAGAAAATACCTAATTTCTAAAAGTGGTATTTTCAAACACAGAATGTTAAAACCAACTTCACTAAAAGATGTATTTTATCATTCTGAGTTCAGGCATACTAAATTCGAATTTCTACCATGTTCCCTAAGTCAGTTAGGATTATAAAATGTAATAATCAAACTGCCCATTCTGGCCTATGGAGAACAGGTAGCCTTGCAGTAGTGAAAAACGAAAATGGCTGTAATTCACTATTAGAACATGCCACACATCAGGGCATGTCCTACCTTATCCTTACAATGCACCCTGCCCTTGGGCCTACCATAGCGGTGTCTGATATGAAGAAAAGGGAAGGTTTAGGGACTGGCAAGTGGGTGCACTTGCCCAGTCAGCATGACCGTACTAGACTGCACGCAGGCTCTGCAATGGCACACCTTAGACACACTTTTACAGGCTGCTTCTGTGGGTGGCACAACCAGTGCTGCAAGCCCACCATCATCCCCTTTGGTATCGCTTTGTTCGCCCTAAGTTGGCAGGGTATGCCCAGACGTGGGTCCCTTGCTCACTTTGCCACTGGATTCAAGATAGCCTGGCTGATGAGGGTTATGAACCTGAAACCGGTCCCAGGATGCTTGTTTCCGGTCCAGGGAAGACATGGCTTGGCAGTTCGGGCTGGACTGTTGCCATGAGGCACAGGGTCAGACTGATTTGCATATGGCCATGTCTGAACTGGGGTGGTGGAGTGAGCTAAAGAATGATTATGGATTAAACCCAGATCAGTTGACTGGGGGTGAGTGTTGGATTTGCTCAAACGCTCCGTCCATCATCCCCTTTGGTATCGCTTTGATCGTCCTAAGTTGGCAGGGTATGCCCAGACATGGGTCCCTTGTTCACTTTGCCACTGGATTCAAGATAGCCTGGCTGATGAGGGTTATGAACCCGAAACCGGTCCCAGGATGCTTGTTTCTGGTCCAGGGAAGATATGGCTTGGCAGTTCGGGCTGAACTGTTCCCATGAGGCATAGGGTCAGACTGATTTGCATATGGCCATGTCTGAACTGGGGTGGTGGAGTGAGCTAAAGAATGATGATGGATTAAATCCAGATCAGTTGACTGGGGGTGAGTGTTTGATTTGCTCAATCGCTCTGTCCATCATCCCCTTTGGTATCGCAAGCCCACCAACAGCATTTGGATTTACAAGCCCTGGGCACTCCTGGTGCACTATACTAGGGTCTGACAAGTAAACCAAACCATCTAATCATGGAATCACAAATTCATACATTAATTTACAATAGGGAGCACTTGCACTGTGGCACTGGACAGCAGTGGCAAAGTGCCCTGAGCATCTAATACCAGCAAAAACACATGAGGAAACAGCAAGAATGGAAGGGAGACCCACCCTAAAGTACCAGGTCTAACACTGACCTACTGCCTTTGTTGTAATGTCAAAATAAACAGATCAACATTCATCACTGGCTGGTCACCATACTCACCTCAGACCTATTGTATAAAGAATAGGTTTTCTCACAAGGCAATAAAAGCACTTCTCCTGACGAATCAAAATTGCGTACAGATAAAGAGTAACATGTGACCAGAAACCGGAGCTAAACTAAAAGGTAAATGCGTTTTCAGGGATTTTTACTAAAGAACAAGTTACTAACCTTCGGTAATGCATTATCTCCTAGAGACTCTATCTAGCCGCAGATTCCTCACCTTTGAATTTCCCCATGCATCAGACTGGACCCAGAAGAATTTTCGTGAGCAGTACTCCTGTGCACTGCTAGGTGGCATTAATCGGCTCCACGTGGCGGTGTCATCCGCACCGGAAGTGATGTCCATGTTACCTATATATACGCCATCTTGCCGCGTTGACGTCAGTTACTTTTCACGATATTCCATGACAGAAGCGTGGAGCTATGAAGTGCACGGGCACTGGTGTGTCCAAACTAGGGCCCTGATAGAGATCATCCCTGACCCTAGAAAGCTGTCCGCAGAACGGGTAGGATGAGTGGGTCGGTAAGGAATCTGCGGCTAGATATTATCTCTACCAGAAAAGGCATTACCAAAGGAAGGTAACTTGTTCATTGGATAGAAACTTCTAGCCGCAGATTCCTTACCTTTGAATAGATACCCAAGTAATACCATCCCTGGTACAGGGTTGGAGGACAAATCTAGACTAAATCCAGCTGGACTGAATGGGCAAAGTGCCCATCCCTGCAGACCTGACTGTCCAGGCAGTAGTCATTGGTAAACGTGTGCAGGAAAGCCCATGTTGCTGCCTGGCAGATGATCAAGACTGGGACTCCACATGCTAACACAGTGGTCACAGCTTTATCTCTGGTGGAATTAGTCCGTAAGCCTTCAGGAGGCTGCTTCTTTGCCAGTGCGTAGCAGTTCTTGATGCAGAGAATGACCCATCAAGACAGTCCCTTTCTACACCACCCAACCTTTCTTCGCACCAACATAACCCACGAAGAGTTGGTCGTCCACCTGGAATATTTGAGACAATGCTCTTTTTGGGTCCAGACAGTGGAGTTACTCATCTTCCTTAGAGGGCTTAAGAGGAGCGCAGAAGGTGGGCAAGTTAACAGATTCTCCCAAATGAATTGGTGTCACCACTTTTGGCGGGAAAAGGCCCAAGTGCGAAGCATCAGTTTGCCCGGATAAGTTGATAAGAATAAAGGCTTGGAAGATAAAAGATAAAGCCTGCAGCTCACTCACCTTTCGGGCCCATGTAATCACCACCAGAAAGGCTGTTTTGATGGTGATTAGCCTGAGGGGACAATTCTGAAGAGGCTCGAAAGGAGCTCACATCAAGAATGTCAGGATCGGAGGGGCGTGGCTAGCAGCCGAGGCGAATGGCGGCTCCTTAGTGAGGCTCCTCAGCCCTCGCCGCAAAATCCGTTATATATCCTGTAAAACTGAGTGGTCAACCTGCAGTCTAGGTTGAAAGTGAGCCTGCACCCCTGAGGCTTACTCGGCGGCATAACAGAGAACCGAGGGGCTTGGAACACGACAAAACACCCAGACGGGCCGCAGCCGAGGAGAGTAAGATGGCGGCGGCGTTGTGCTCGGCTGATTGAGCCCGGAGCCGTGGCGCGAACAACAGCGTCCTAAAAGACCCTGAGCACCGGACGGAGTGCCTGCAGACTCCCACTCCAAAGGGAAGCCGACAACAGCGGGGAGTGTATCGGCCGCAGCGGACAACGAATCGGCAACAGAAGAGGCGGTGAGTGCGGGGCGGGAGTGCGGCGAGAGGAGACCCGGCAGGCCAGTTCGAAATCGAGGCCCCAGCGGGGGCCTGGAGTGAGGCCTCACCGGGGAATTGGCGCCCCTCCCCCCGAGCGCCACAGGCATAATTCAGCAGGCACAGGAGAGGAATCGGCAGGGGGCCCCCATATGAGAGGAGCAGTCTCACCCTCACAGAGACACTAACCACACAGCTGTGACATGGCGTGGGAGGCCTGTGTGGGACCTCAGCAGCCAGTGGAGTGGAGGAGAGGGAGGAAGATACTCGGGGAACCCCGGTGAAGGAGGGGGCCAAATCGATACACTGGGGCCTCTGTTTCCGCAGCAGGGTAAGTTAAGGCCTGGATCTGCGCAAGGAGGGGCCAAAAAGCCATAGCTACCAGCGGCACACCAACAGAATCGATACACAGTTAAGTTGCAGCTGCTCATAAGGGGCCGCCCCCTGGGAAACCCGACAGGCCGCCGAGGGATCGATTTCCACCGGGCAGGCGGAGACTACCAGGGTAGGCCACAGGCAGCGGACAAGCTCCCCAGCGAAAATGGCGAGTGGAAGGGGACCTAAAGCTTCGGCCCAAAACAAGCTTGCTAAATATGCCTGGAGCAAGACGGGAGAGGAGCGGGAGACAGTGCAGCCAGAATCAACGGATGGAAAAAGCGTCCCTTCCCCGTTGGCAGCCCTCATACTCCATGACATCATCGAGGCCATCTCGGGAGTGCGCACATCCTTGGACTCAGTGAATATGAAAGTATCCTTGCTCCGGGCGGACTTTTGCAAAATGGACGATAAAGTGAAGAGCCTGGGGGACACGACGGCTGCGTTGCAGGCGGACACATCACAGCTTCAACAGCAAGTCAGTGCACTGCAAACTCAATAAGCCTTGATGGCAAAACAGCTGGATGACTACGGAGGGCGGGCTCGAAGGAATAACATTTGAATTTTGGGGGTTCCGGAATGCGCAGAAGGGCCTGCAGCGGACCTTTATGAGGAAGAGCTAATCACCAAACACCTCCAACCAAAGAGGCTGTCTAGCTACTTCTCCATTGAAAGGGCGCATCGCGTGCCGGGGGGTCGTCCTAAGCTGGGGGGCCCCGCCGCACCCACTCATTGCGCGGGTCTTCAATTTCAGGGACAGGGACACAATCCTGCAAACGGCCAGAACAAATCCCCCGCTGAAGATTGACAACAGTGTGGTCACCTTCTTTCCAGACTATACCGCAAAGGTCCAGGCTCAAAGACAGAGTTTTATGGAGGTCAAAAGAGAGCTACGGCAGCGTGAAGTGAAATACGCGATGTTATTCCCTGCAAAACTGCGTGTAGAATCGGAGGGGAAGACGTGGTTCTTCTCCACACCAGAGGACGCCTGGGATTGGATGGAAGGGTGGAGACGAGTTAAGGGCCCGCTAAGGGGTCGTAACGGAGGACAAGACCGGGAAGAAGACACATCCCCGGCCGAGAAGGAAGGGAAGACGCGCGGTGGAATAGACCGAGCACAGATGGGGAAGAACTGGTACCGATCACTGACTAATGGTAGAAGCCGACAGTGACAATGAGCAGCACATAAATTGGGACAGGGCTGGGGTAGTAAGTAGGCATTGAACGTTACATTGAACAACATGATTACTATGGCAAGGCGAGGGTGATAGGTCAGCCAGCCAACACCCACGAGCATATTGGGGGGGGGCAAGAGGCACTCTGCCTAGTTTGGGAGTGGGTAGTTTTAAATCCACTGGCAGGGGGGCAGGGAGGGGGAGGAGGGGCAGTTGTGGGGAGGGGGGCGGTGTTGTTTGCGTTATTTGAGTTCATGTGCCAAAGGTAAATTGAGAGCATATTTTGCGTTTAACCAAGACAGTCGCAATACATTGAAGAAGGTAGCCATAGGGATTGAATATCATGTGCGCATCAGGGTAGACACAGCGGAGCGTTGGGAGATTTTCTTCCGATCTATTGCAATTCTACATCTGGAGACAATGGTATATGTAAGTTCGCACCTAGGGACGGTAGATGGAAGGGGCTAAAATGGACATCTCTCTGTTATTGATGACGTGGAATGTGAATAGCATGGGGGACAAAATGAAGAGGGGGATCGTGCAGCAGTACCTTAAAGGACAAGCCCCAGACATGGTGTTACTCCAGGAGACACATATGGTGGGAAATAAATGCAAAGCCCTCTCGAGAAGGGGATATAAACTGTTGGTGCATGCGGACTTCACCTCGGGTTCCAGGGGAACAGGTATCCTGGTCAAAAAGAATGTGGCACTCATAGTGAGGCAAACATGTGCAGATCAGCGGGGCAGGTTTGCAGTAGCGGAGGTGCAGTGGGAGGGAAAGATACTAAATTTGGTCTCAGTGTACCTCCCTCCGGCACTGGGTAAGGAAGCGCTTGCGGATCTGGGGAGGATACTAGAAGACCTTCCTAGTGGCACACTAATCATGGGGGGGGGGGGGGACTTTAACATGACGATGGATGACAGCAGGGATAGACTTCCACCCGGACACCTGATACGACCGCATACACACATGGAAGAGTTCGCCGGGGCCTTAGGCCTAGTTGACATTTGCGTGCACTCCAGCCAGACGGGGTCCAATATATCTACTTCTCCAACGCCCACAGAAGCTTTTCCCGAATTGATTATTTCCTTACACAATCAGGGACCCTCGGCCAGTTTCAAAACCCCCAGGCACTCCCAAGGGGCATCTCAGATCACTCCCCAGTGACAGTGGAATTTACACTTTTTGAGCGCCAACCACGGACTACTCTGACTCTTAGTCCCTGGATGCTGAAGATCCCAAACATTAAAGAAGATACACACCCAGAATTACTTTAAAGATAATTTAGACTCTGTAGACTCAGCACAAACGCTGTGGGAGGCATTCAAAGCAGTGATAAAAGGGCAAGCCCTGGCTCTCAGGGTAGGGTACACCAAACAACAGCAACACCATGTTGTCCAGGTTGAAAGTGACCTCTGGAGAATGGAAGACGAATAGAATATGGCCCCCGCAGAAGATACTAGACACCGCCTGAGGCTCAAGCAGGAGGAATATAAGATCCTATCTAGGGAAAAAATACAAGCCAAACTCCTCCAGACCACGCATAGACTGTACGAACTAGGGGACAGAGCGGGGAAATTATTGGCGTGGCTGGAGAGGAGGGAGCAGGGGGAGAGATGGGTGGCCCAGTTGACTCTCAGGGATGGGTCACACATCACGCACCCACGGGATATAGCCAATGCATTTGCGAGTCACCTAGAACAAGTTTACACCCCATCCACTTCATACACTTTGGAGGACTCCTGCCAACTCCTTGAGAAGAGTGACATACCGGTACTGTCGGATGAAATCAGAGAGGCGTTGGAGGGAGATCTGACTGATGTGGAGATTTAACAGGCAATGAGCGAGATACAATCAGGTAAAGCGATGGGCCCCAATGGGATCCCCATAGAATTTTTTTTAAAGTAGTGGCCACGCAGGTGACACCTCATTTGCGGGCAATGTTTGAAGAAAGTTATGAGAAAGGTCTCCTGCCGGAAGACCAACAACTAACATCCATTATAGTACTTAGGAAGCCGGGTAAGCCTGCTGATGCATGTGGCTCCTACCGCCCAATTTCCCTAATCAATGCGGAAGCAAAGATCTTGGCTAAAGTCCTAGCCCTACGCCTAATAGCAGTAATTTCATCGCTGGTTCACCCGGAACAATCAAGCTTCATGCCCGGGAGGAATACAGCATTAAACATTAGACGCCTCCATAACGTAATAGCACGCCGTGAGTTTCTTGAAGACGACGCGGTGATCCTCTCTTTGGACGCTTCAATGGCGTTTGATTCCATCAAATGGCCCTACTTATTTGAAGTCCTGAGGCGTATGGGCTTTGGTCCTAAATTCATAGGTTGGGTGAGATTACTGTATACAGATATTCGGGGACAGGTCCGAGTCAATAACTATACATCCAGACCCTTCCCACTGAACAGGGGCACCAGGCAGGGTTGCCCTCTCTCCCCCCTGCTATTCGCTCTGATGCTGGAGCCACTCGCGGCCTGGGTTAGGCGAGATCTGATGGTGAGAGGTTTGGAATAGGTGGAGGGGCATGATGACAGAATATCACTATATGCAGATGATATATTGCTCTACCTGGCATCCCCCGACAAATCCCTTCATGGAGTTTTGAATATATTCACAAACTTTGGTAAATACTCGGGATATGCCATCAATTGGAGCAAATCGGTGGTGTTCATCCTGAAGGGTCAGGCTCCCCGATTGCCATCGGGCTGCACGGTGGAGATCACCACGGAAGGCTTCCAATATTTGGAGATCTTTGTAACTTCGGACCCCCGACTTTTCTACGACCGTAATCTCGCAGCCCCTCTAACCCGGCTACGGGCAGACAAACACTGGCGCTCCCTGCCTCTATCCCTGGTGGGGCGGGCAGCCCTTTTTAAGATAATGGCCCTTCCCTGGTTCTTGTACATTATTCAAAATTGCCCCCACAGGGTCCCAGACGCATATTTTGCCAGGGTGGAAAGCGAAATACGAACACTGTTATGGGATGGTGGATCCCCTCGCATAGCAATGCACAAGCTGACTAAAGGGTGGTATGATGGGGGCATTGCCCTCCCAGATCTCCATCTTTACTATTGGGCATCACAGCTAGTGGTGGTGAACCACTGGATTTACAGATCCCCGGTGGATCCGGCATACATGCTTGATAGATATCAGATGGGAAGGGCGGGCTATCTGGAGGCACTATACACTAAGGCTCGAAAGGGTCGTTACGTTGGCCCCACAGCACACACGGTGATGATATGGCAGCTGGTGAACACCTATCTAGGATGGGCAAAGACCCTTACCAAGGCCACCCCCCTGTGGTGCACCCAGAGACTGGGGCTTCTTGTCAGTCACCCCGGGTTCGTTAAGTGGGACATGATCGGAATCTCAACAATAGGAGACTTGTACAAAAGTTGGCAATTATCAAACTTGTGAGAGTGCCCAAAGCAGAGCCCTGTTGGGCAAGGAAAAAAATAAAAAGCAAAATATCAGAAAGGAAAGCATAAAGTGGGTCAATGGGCTTTTCTGTATAATATGATACAAATGGCTATCAACGGCAGGCGTATATAGTCTTGGTGGAGGGACGCCCCTCTGCCAGAATAACTTACAGACTTGGGGAGGAAGGTTGAAAGCTATCAACTGCCGCTGCTCAATCTCTTCGCAAGATGGCAGAGAGTTATCAGGTTTGGGTGGAGGACCCTTCCCTTCTGCTGCAACAGAAGATCCTCCTATAGGGACAGCCTGATCGGAGGATCGACACTCATGTTTAGAACCTCGAGATACCAGATTCTCTGTGCCCAGTCCGGAGCCACAAGGATGACTTGGGCCAGGCCGCTCCTGATCTTCTTTAGAACACTGGGCAGGAGTGGTATGGGCGGAAAGGCAAATAGGAGGTTTGAGCTCCACTTTAGATGAAAAGTGCCTCCGAGCGAGAGCCGCCTTGGAAACTCCAGCGTGCAAACTGCTGACATTACGCGTTCTTGGCAGAGGTGAACAAATATAACCAAGGCTCGTCCCACTATTAAAATAGACCCTGTGCCACCTCCGGGTGGAGACGCCATTTGTGATCCTCTAGGAATCGAGGGCTGAGTTTGTCAGCTTCGGCGTTCAGAGAACTTGCCAGGTATTGAACCACTAGGGCTATACCCTGCTGTTTCAGCCATGTCTAGAGACGCAGGGCCTCTTGACAGAGGGTCCACGAACCCACCCCTCTCTGTTTGTTGTAGTACCACATAGCAGGGGTGCTGCCAGTGAACACCTGCAATAGCCTTCCCTTGATGGAGGGCTAGAAAGGCTTTCAATGCCAGTCAGATCACTTGGCGATCCAGCATGTTGATGTGAAGTCCAGATTCCACCGGAGATCAAAGTCCTCTGATCTCCACGTCTCCAAGGTGGATGCCCCATCCCAGGCATGACGCATCAATCACTATTGTGAGATCTAGTTGGGGAAGGGAGAGGTGTCTGCCTCTGACCCACTCACGGTTTGTTAGTCCCATTGCAGATCCTTTGCGGCTCCCTCTGAGATCTGGACCATGTCAGAGAGATTCGCCTGATGCTGCGTCCCCTCGAACTTCAGGTTCCACTGCAAAGCCTGCATATGCCATCTGGCTTGCGTAACCAGCAGGATGCAGGAGGCAATGAGGCCCAGCAGCCTCAGTCAGTCTAACTGAAACCCCGGAACGAGGCCAAAACATCGGTATCATGGCCTGAATATCCTGGACTAGCTGCTCAAGAGGATTAGCATGAAACTGCACTGTGTCCAGAACAGTTCCAATGAAAGAGAGTGCCAGAGGGAATCAGGTGTGACTTCGGCATGTTGATAGTGAACCCCAGCAAATGTAGGAGGCTTCCTGTAGCTTGGAGGTGGGAGACGACAGCCTGGGGAGGGCCCGCCTTCAGCAGCCAGTCATCAAGATAGGGGAAGATTGGCACCCCTAATCTGCGGAGATGAGCTGCGACCACCACAATCACCACGGTAAACATCCGAGGGGCAATGGTAAGGCCAAAAGGGAGCACGGTGAACTGAAAATGCTCATGGCCTTCCATATACCACAGGAAGCGTCGATGGGCGGGCAGGAAGGATTGGGATGTTAAAATAGCTGTCCTGCAAGTCCAACGCTATCATCCAGTCTCCTGGGTCAAGGGCAGAGAAGACCTGGGCCACTGTGAGCATCTTAAACTTCTTTTGAGGAAGCAGTTAAGGGTTTGGAGATCTAGCATAGGACGAAGAACCTTTTCCTTTTTGGGGACCAAAAAATAGCGGGAATAGCAACCACAGACTTACTATTGGCACTGGAACGCTCTCTAGGACTCCCTTGGCAAAGAGAGACAGGACTTCCTCGCGGAGCAGGGACAAATGATCTTCCATCAGTCGGTCAAAGATGAAGGCATGGAGAGAGGGGTAGTCTAGAAGAGGTGGGAGTAGCCCCTTTCGGCAATCTGCAGAACCTAACCCTTTGATGTTATGGACTACCAGTGGTGGAGGTGATGGCAGACCCAACCACCAACTGGACTCCCATGATCTAAAAGGGTAATATTAGGAAGGTATGGAGGCTGCAGCTGCCGGGGCCTGAAGGCCGGTAGGAATTGCGCCCTCGTCCACGCAGAGGCTGGGAAGATCACGCAGCTCGATGGCTGGTATAAGGTTGGCGCGGTCAAAAGTTCCTTCCTTGGTCATGAAAGGAGCAAAAGGCAGACTGGGGACGTGGGCAGCCTAGAGGCCCAATAACTCGGCCGTAACCCGCAAATCCTTAAAGTAATCCAGCGCCAAGGCTGCCTGGTCTCCAAAGAAACAGATGCCATCAAAGGGCATGTCCATGAGAGAAGCCTGGACATCTCAGGTAAAGCCAATGTTCTCAGCCAAGTATGCCATATGAGGACCACAGTCGAGTAAACTGCTCTGCCAAGTGAGTCGGTCACGTCCAAGCCAAAGCGTATAGTGACCTTCACTGCCTCTCTCCTATCTGTAACTGCTTGGGAGAGAATGGCACGGGCCTCGTCGGGGGGCTGTAGCAGCACTTGCTCTCTCAAGGATTGTGAGAGTAACGGCCCAATGAGCACGCGGCGTTCACTGACTGCAATGGAAGCCTTGCGGACGAAAACATTTTCTTTCGCAAGCTGTCCAGCCTCTTGGATTCCCTGTCAGGGGGAGCAGACAGGAACGTGCCATGGGAAGTGGAGGCTTGGACCATCAAGCTCTCTGGGGTAGGTTCCGGGGAACCAGGCATCAAACAATCATGTTCCTTCATTGCATAGGTCGACGGACAAGGAAAAGTTGAAAAGCGCTTCGACTTCTTGTGCCTGTTACATGAGTGTCCAGACGATTTTGATTGGTACGAAGAGAACTTCAGACTCTTGGAACAGTCCCAAGACCTTCCTCTTGAAGGGGACCATGACCTCCGCGGAGTGGCATGCCAGGTCGCTAGCACCTTCAGGGACCGCTCCCTCAAAGCCTTCAGTGTTATGGCCCGGCAGTCGGAGCACGACTTGGAGTCGTGGTCCCACTCCAGACATCACAAACACATGAGGTGTGGGTACATCACAACTAAAAAAGGGGGAGGGGGGACAAGGAGCTGCATATAGGTCCAGTGGTTAGTGCTCCTAAAAAATAGAATAGTCGCTAAAGAGAGTCACAGTTCCTAAGATGGAAGTATGAAAGAGGGAGAGCACAAATACCGGAGTATTCACGCAGAACACCCTCCAAGCTGGCGAGAGTTCGGTTAGGTTCAAGAACCTGTCTTCACTGACGCAACTGTAAGTACGAACAATTGCTGCACCCGGCATTCTTTCGCTACATACTTGTCATAGATGCAATGAGTAATACTGACCTTTTCGCACACATTGTCACGACCAATACCTCAGCCATGACTTATGGGACAATATGTCCAAACTGAATAGATAATAATAATAATAATAATACAGAATTTTATAGAGCGCGAACAGTTACCTCTCGAGGAGGTTTCCCGGCGCTAGATGCAGAGCAGAGAAGCAAATACCGCAATGCAAGTCAGCCAGATTAGCCCGGTTGGTTGAAGAGCCAGGTTTTCAACATTTTTTTAAAGCAGGGTTCAGAGGGAGCCTGTTGGAGCTCAAGGGGGAGTGAGTTCCAAAGCCTTGCTACATTGGCCGAGAACGTTCTCCCACCCAGCCGAGCCCTTTTCACTCGAGGGACTATTAGCTGGATCCGGTGGTTAGAGCGGAGAGCGCGGGACTGCGAGTATCTTGGCAGCCGATCCCTCAAATAGGTTGAGCATAAGCCAAACAAGGATCTGAAAGCTAGCGTGAGGGACTTAAATTTGATTCTATTGGCTACAGGCAGCCAGTGAAGTGTTCGAAGATGCGGAGAGACCGAATGTTTAAATGGAATATGCATTAGCAGTCTCGCAGCCGCATTCTGAACCATTTGCAGGTGTTGAATTAAATATTTGGGCAGACCTAGGAGTAGGCCATTCGCGTAGTCCAGTCTAGATGTGACTGTTGCATGGACTACAGTTTTCCTGCAATTTACCGGAAGAAACTGCAAAATTTTGCGAAGGTTCCTGAGTTTGCCCAGACAGCAGCCCATCAGCTGTTGTGTATGCGAAATAAAAGACAGATTATTGTCCCATCGCACTCCCAGATTTTTTGCTGAGGGGCTGGGGGAAGGGGGGGAGCCCATTGCCATTGGCCACCAGAGCTCAGATGAGGGCGGAGTGCCTTTGCCAAAATACAGCACTTCTGTTTTACCCGCGTTAAGCTTTAGTTTATTAGTATTCATCCATCGTGCCACATCAAGGAGACAGCCTCTAAAACTTGACAAGGCTGCTTCAGACACCTCTGCATATGGAAACACAAGCTGGGTGTCGTCGGCATAAGATACTGCCTTGACCCCCCAGTTAGCAATAAGTGTGAAAAGTGGGGCCATATAGATATTAAATAATAGAGGGCTGAGCGCTGAACCCTGTGGCACGCCGCAACACAGCGGCTTCGGTGTAGAGGAGGCGGACCCCAAAGCCACCTTCTGGGTGCGCTGGGACAAGTATGAATGTAACCAGTCCAGTGCTTGTGCTTGTATACCCACTTCTGACAACCGATTCATCAACCTTGCGTGGTCGATGGTGTCAAAAGCCGCCGAAAGATCCAGGAGGACTAGTAAAACTGAGTCTCCCGAATCCAACGACCACCTTATCGACTCAGCCACCTCGATCAAAGCTGTCTCGGTACTAAAGCCGGGTCTAAAGCCCGATTGAGTCTCATGTAGAATCTTGTTGTCCTCTAAATATTTGCTGAGCTGCCGCTGGATCATTTTCTCCAGCATTTTACCTGGGGCAGCCAACAAGGAAATAGGGCGGAGGTTGCTGAGGTCCTTGGGATCTCCATTGGGCTTTTTCTTTAGTGGGAGCAGGGTGGCATGTTTCCATATATCTGGAAAGACCCCCAAAGAGATAGATGTATTCCAAACATGTAGTAGGGATGGAGCTACAAAATCCGCGATTGAGCACCACAATTTAGGGGGGCAAGGGTCGTCCAGTGAGCCCGATTTGCAACAGCTTAATTCCTTCATGGCCGCGAGCAGAGTAACTGGTTGGAAGCAAGTTAGCGGGCCACTTGTCAACACTTTGACAGGCTGATCTGATTTTTCTGTTAATACCTCTGGGCCAAATGTGTCATAGACATGCTTGATCTTTTGGTCGAAGAAGTCCGAGATTTCATTGCAGAGGCTGACTGAGGCCGGTATCTCCCTTTCAATACATCTAGGTTGAAAAAAAGACTGAATCACTTTAAAGACTTCCTTGCTGGAGTGTTCAGCCTGTTCAATTGACTCTGCAAAAAACTGTTTTTTAGCCTGTCTGACAGACTTTTGAAATTTGCGGACGGCCACCTTATATAGGGACCTTTCTTGGGACCCATAGTTTGCCCTCCACCGCCTCTCTAACCGTTTACATTTAGCCTTCTCAATTCTGAGGTCCTGAGAGAACCATGGGGCAGAGGGCGACTCCCTCTTAGACAAAGCACGTTTGGCTGGGGCAATGGATGAAATCATATTCCCAATCCAGTGATGAATCCGCAGGGCGTCAGTGTTGGCGTTCAGAGTCAGCGAAGGTTTGCTTTGTGCCAGCACTGAGCTGAGATAAGCAGTCACTCCATTCTTACCTTAGAAAGCACAGTGTGTTTAAGAGTATTTGCCATCAAACATAACATTTAATACTCTCACAGTCACTCTACGACCATTTGAACAACAATATATGAACCATAACGTGTTCCTCTCCCACCATGAAATCCATTGTGAGATCTACGCTAAAATGCTCAACACGAATATTTGGCATGCTAGTATGATTTTTTTCTTCAATATTTTAATCTAACTAACATGTCTGCTTATCCTACACTTACCTATATATCCTTCGACCAACGCTATTCACCCACCAACAAGAATAATTGGGTGATTTGTGAGTTTGTTTGTATTAAAAGATATTGGCCCACCGAAGCGGGATCAATACTTTGCATTGAGACAGTGCTACTCAATGGAAATATTCATTGTGACTAGATGTACTTCTCTTTCTCTCTCATTTGTCGTTCTAGATAGGACCGCCACATGGGTCCATTGAGTGGCACTACTATACTCAACTAGGCCACCGAACAACCCCACCACTTAGTTTACTTCCCCTTGGTCCTGAAGAAGAGCGAAGGATGTCCTCCTGTGACCACACTTCAGCGGCAACCTTTTCCTTGTTTTAAACAAACTCTGCACTCATTTAGCTACTGAGGGTCATATTTACCTTCGAGCAGCACACAACCTTTTGTCTTTTAATGATGACAGAAGGATGTTTTTCATTAAATTAATCTACCTTAGCTTCCCTCTAGTCACCTTTTAACATTCACACTTCATACACCTTACACTCAGACCCGCACACACCTAACTGCTAGATCACTAAAAAGATCTCCGACAACGTGACCCTTCGGGGGACCCCTAGGGCATTGCAGCCCCAGCCTGATGAGGAGCACCGCCCCGTGATGAAGCATGACATCCTTCGGGGTGTGTGAGGGCATCAAGTAAAGGTCTCACCGACTCCTTTATAAGAACAACACTTCCTCCCTCTTTCTTACTTCCATCCTAGGAACTGCGATTCTCTTTAGCGACGTGGGTACATCACCAACATGTTGTGGTGACAGTCGGCACAAGGCTTTTTAAAACCGGTGTAGGAAAGTGCCTCTTTTAAACATGGTTAGCCCCCATTTTTTATCTGGAAAATTATATCATTTCGACTGGAAGTCAATCAATCAAAGCTTTATTTCGATAAAAATTTGTATCATAAAAGCATCAACTTACATACATGAAAGATACAGTTTATCGTGTGCGAAGAGAGTGCTAAAAATGAATAAATACATTTGACATGCAATATGATATTTACAGTCAGATAAAAAGGAATTAAATTTCAGTGTTGATCCCAGTGCTTTTGATTGAAAAAAGACAATCTAAAAGGAGTAAAATGTAAAAAAGCTAAAAAGTTGTGTCAGAACGAAGAGACTTGAGCCTAATTATCCAAGACCACCCAAGGAATTTGGCCACACCACAAACCAACACAGCACTGGGGTCTGATTGTAGAATTCTAAGGGCTACACGATAGTTCAACGTGCCCAGCTGTCTACAGACAGGACTTAACCACCTGTCTCTTGGGTTTTTGTAAGCTGGGCACTCGAACATAAGGTGTGCAATACTTTCGACCTTCCCGCTGCAGCTCGGGCAAGATGCCGGGGTTTGGTAGGGAGGCTTCCATTTGTTGGTATACTCTCGGGTTGGTAGTGTGCCCAATCTAAATTGTATATAAAGTGTTCTGTCTCTTGGTTTCTGGACAAAATCGAGATAGGACTCAAGACTGACAACATGTTTATGTAAGTAAAAGTCTTCTGTTAGTCTGCCTAGGTTGGGATTGCTGATCTCTTGAGTATCGATCCATGCCCAATAAGCTCTTTTGAGATCAGTCTTGTTTATTAATTTTACCGGATTCCCAGACTTCTCTAAGTCCCAACAGAGAAAAAAATTCTTCATGTTGCACAGCCAACCAACCCTATGTGAGCCCGGGGTATTTATCACTTCTCTAAGGCCCTCTGCGTACTTTGATAGTTTGGGAGTACGCCATAAGCGTGCCCAAAAAAGCAGGGGGCGCAATCTTGCCAGGTCCTTGATTGTTCGCCTACCCAAATCGCTAAATAGGGGTTTGAGGGGAGTTCCCCTTGGGACTGAGACCAATTCCCTCAAAAATGTATTCTCTGACCTAGAAATTTCTTCAACGTTGTCGAAGCCCCATAGCTCGGCACCATACAGGGCCGAGCTAACAGCTTTAGCTTGATATATCACTAAAGCGGGTGCGATGGGCCTGCTCTGCGAGGAGCGATGTTCTTTCATAATAGCCCCTGCAGCCCGCTTGTGATTGAGAAGCATCTTATCCAGATGGGGTCTCCAGCTAACATTATCGGAAACTCTAATGCCAAGATAATCAAAAAAATTTACAAGTTCAAGAGGAGTTCCATCTAGCATGGCGGTGTTTTTGGATGGTCTACGTAAATTGAACGAGAGAAGTTTAGTCTTCGCTGTGTTTATAGACAAGCCTCTTGAGTTACAGAACAAATAAAATCTATCCAAGAGCTTCTGCAACCCTGCCGGGGTCTTAGAAATTAGCAGGGTGTCATCTGCAAAGAGGAGGGCGGGGACCCTATCACCCGCCAGGGCCGGGGCATCTGCTGGAATATCTTGTAAGAATTTTACCACCCCATTCACAAATATAGAGAAGAGGGTGGGTGCCAAAACACAGCCCTGGCGGACTCCCCTATTAACAGGGATTTTTGCAGTTTTTTGGTTCTGGGTTCCCCATCTAACCTGGGCATAGTTGCCCTCGTGCAGGCGAATCAGAAGGTCAAGGATTGGTAAGGGCACACCTATTTCCCTCATAACTGACCATAGGCGATCTCGAGGGACCAGGTCAAAGGCGGTCTTCAGGTCTATAAACGCCAAGTGAAGATTGCCCTTGCCGATCAAGAACCACCTTCCAATGTAGAAGAAGGAGTCTGAAGACCTGGTCGATTGTGCCTGTATTTGATCTAAATCCTGCCTGATAACGAGACAAGATATTATTCTCATTAGCCCACAGCAAGATTCTCTCCAACAAGACCCTGCCAACCACCTTCTGGCCAGCATCAATGAGGCTAATCGGTCGATAGTTGGCAGGGTCCTCCCTGGAACCCTTTTTGAATATTGGGACCACCTCGGCACCTTTCCACGAATCAGGGACAGGGGATCCGTTTATAAGAGCGTTGAGTAGAATAGTAAAATACTTTGCCCAATTTTGGGAATCCGCTCGAAATAGATCGCCGGGGAGACCATCTGGGCCAGGGGCCTTAGCCGGGACTATTTTGTTAATGGCAATCAGGACCTCAGTCTCCACGAAGGGGTCCCATACCTCTAAAATAGAGGTAGTGGCTGTCGGGTAATAAAGAGATCGAGGACTTTGTACTTCCTCCCCGGAATAGAGTTTTTTAAAATGGGCCGAACCACTCTTGGTTTGTAATATGATTTGGGATGGTATCGAAATCCGAACCTGTGGACTTCCTGCACAGGTTCCAGAAGGCCTTTCCGTCCTTTGCCAAGCTGGCGGCTTTTAGTTCCAACCAGTGGCATTCCTCCCAAGCACGCTTTGCTCGCGTCACTGCCTTTTTGTACTCTTTTCTGGCACTATGCACTCGATAAGAGTCAGACGTTTTGACAGCAGTTATTAGTGTGGTCTTTTTTTGTCTGCACTCCGAGCCGTACCATGATCCATGTGTTTTGTGAGGCTTATTGGAAATTCTCGAAGGGAAGGGTGACAAAAAGAATGAGCCTATCTTCGTGACTGTAGCTATATGAATGCTCCCGACCTTTAGACACCCGTCTGGGTCGCTACATGCTTTTTGTAGTTCCATGATGTTGGCTAGCAAGACCTCCTTTATTGCAATCAATTTTTGCTCGTTGCAAATGATTTAAGGCCATTTGAGATATCTCCTACAATTTGATGGAACTATTTCCTTAGAAAGCAGGGCGAGGCCGGTGCCAGAACCTGATAACTCAGGAGACCATGGGCTCTTCATAATTAGACACAGGGGATTATGATCGCTCTCAGTAGATGGAACTATGGTCATATCCACTGCGTTTCTCCATAGTCGTCGGTCAATCAGGATGTAATCGATTCGAGTTGGGCAAGACATTCTATTAAATGTGTTGGCGCCAAGGGTATCAGATGGGAGACGTCCATTGGCTGCTCTTGGGCCAAATTCTAGTGTTAAGGCGTTTAATTGAATTGCTACCGGTGTCCATTTTTTTATAGGGGGTAATGTCAAAGGTGGTATAGACCACCTGGCATCCTCATTCTCAATCTCGAGGAAATCTTCTGTGGCCAGGGGTTCGAACGTACAGTTCATATCACCTGCCACCAGAATGAAGGAATAAGGTGGACACGAGGAAAGTTCGTCTTCCAAGGTTGTGATTATCGATGACTTTGAGCCTCCACATGTTCCTAGAATATAAACATTAAAAAGCTCAATAACGGGTCCACCCCTGGGCCCTCTCAATGTTAATCGCATCACGTCTGGGGAAATGCAGAGAAAGTTACAAACCCTACAATTGAGAGCAATGCTCACCCACACTATAAGACCTCCTGATGGACGCCCTCGCCCCTTCGAGACAGCTGGAACGCAAAAGCAGGCATACCCAGATTTATATAGTGGGACAAGGCTCCAGGTCTCTTGGAATATGCATATATCATGGCTTACGATCAGATCATTCCAATCTGGGAGAGGAAGCTTGCTTCGCAGGCCAGCAATATTCCAGGAGATCATTTTAAGGTTTGAAAGAGGGGGCGGTAAGGTGTCAATAGCGTGAGTATGCAATTCATGTGTATGGGATCCATTCGCTCCACCTGTATTAGTTACATTGGTGTTGTATGTCATAACAGTAATATTATGGGATTGGATCAATTCCGCACAAACAGTAGAAGAAGTACCTGGTTTGTTCAAAATATTCACATCAGGAGTTAGTCAGTCAATACTGTCAAGTACAGAATAATTCCCCTCTAAAGAGTCCTGAGCTGCAACCCTCTTCCTATTTGGTGTAACAGAAGGAAATCGCCTAAATTGGATAGCAGATGAGTCTGGAGAAGAAGATCTGTACTCTAAAGCTAAAAGACCCTCAGCCAGGGGATAGCTGGCCAGGGTAAGTTCAACAGTTTCTGTAAAATTGTCATCAGATCTATGTCTTTGGGCTCGAATTATATCATCCCTTATTAGGGATCGACAGCCTCTGACGTGGCGTATCCAATGAATAACCTTATTTTTTAGCGACCTTTCATCCTCTCTCCCTTTTGCTAATGGAACCCTAACCATATAGACCGTGGGTTTGTTAGGAGCTAGGGGTATTTGGGCCTGATTAGTAGGTAGAGGTAAACAGGAATCAGGATTTCTACGCAATAGATTACCGTGACTGAGGCGGTTGGGCAGAGTGGAAATCAAGTGAGGCTTTTTGGAAACGTTGCCAGGAGTGGGGCCAGCTCTAGATGTTACCCTTGGTTCATTTCTGCTATATTCAAACGAAATGGCAGGGGAAGTCTGGTTATCAACGTGGCTTGAAGATACAGACTGGGTTAAGGTAGATTGCGGGAATAGAGGGGATTTATCAGGAGGAATATGCGGTGGGTGCGGGATAGCCTTTTTGATAATAATTATCAGCTCCGAAATTAGTTGTTTCATTTCGCTGATTTCTTGCCTTAGTGATTCGACAGTTTGCCCAAGGTTATCTGCCTCCCCACCCATTCGATCTTGAGGCTCCCCTCCCTCTTTCCTAATAGCCGTTAGTCGTTGATCGAACTCTAAGCCTGAATCAGATGGTACAACAAAATCAGGATTATCGGGATTATCAGTTAGTACCGCATAGCGGTTAGAGCACACAATCACTACAGGGTCGAGAGGCACTGGGTTCGCATCAAGTCTCAGGAAGTCTGGTTCAGGAGAAGCCACCAAAGGGCTTCTCTCGTCACTCCCTCTTTCATCATTTTGAGGTACTCGTTGGCGGGAGGGTACTTTGCAAAACATTTGGGGGATGGATGTAGTGCCAGATCGGTTTTCTTCGAGGTGGCTGGCTCAGTACTAAGAGAAGAAAGTGAGTCCGGGGCAGCTTGTAGGATTGTTTCGCAGTCCTCAACCAGCGTCTCTATACGATCCATTGTACCAGGGCCACTCGTAGAAGAATGTTTGGAGATCTTTTTAGCCTTTTTCCTTTTTGCTGCCCCACCTATATTTGTTGGAATCCCTCCAGTAACATCTGGCAGCTTTCTTTTGCCCATAGCTCGGAAGGTTTGTTTATAATGGTTGAGTCTCGAGTCGAGCCTGGAAGAAGTAACTGGTACAGGGCTGGATACAACACGAGTGCTTACCCCCACTATAAATTACACAATACCTTTAATTGCTGTCTGGGGGGTCCGAATGAACGTCAGATGATGGGCCCAGCCCGGCCTCCTCTGGCCCCTGACGGCCACAGACAACCCGCCCTTTGCCCGGGCTTTGCCCGGCGGCCGCCCGCGGGCGTCCCGCGTAGCGGGACTCCTATCGACAATATATACATTCCAGTGTTTGTGGGAGTGGCCGCTGCTCGTGACTGTGCCCCGCTGTATCCTGGGGGTTGGAGTCCCTCGAGAGGTGATGGCAGTCTGGCAAGGTAACAGGCAGACCCTTGCGAAGCGTTTCCCGCGTAGCGGGAGGCGCGAGTCGTTAAAGTATCCCCCGGTGGCTGTGGGAGTGGCCGCTGCTCATGACTGCGCCCCGCTGTATCCTGGGGGTTGGAGTCCCTCGAGAGGTGCTGGCCGTCTGGCAAGGTAACAGGCAGCCCCTTGCGAAGCGTCTCCCGCGTAGCGGGAGGCGCGAGTCGTTAAAGTATCCCCCGGTGGATGTGGGAGTAGCGGCTGCTCGTGACTGTGCCCCGCTGTATCCTGGGGGTTGGAGTCCCTCGAGAGGTGCTGGCAGTCTGGCAAGGTAACAGGCAGCCCCTTGCGAAGCGTCTCCCCATTTCGACTGGAAGTGCACAGGGTCACTGCCAACCAGATGCCCTATGCCAGATCGACTTCCCTAAACTGTTCCATTTGTTTCCACAACTAGCACCAATTTAGCTTACATTTAAGTCCCTAGTAAAAGCTACCCCGGTACCAAGCGCCTTGTGGTTAAAAGAGGGTCCCTAAGGGCTGCAGCACAAATTGTGCCACCCTAAGGGACACCTCACCAAACACATGCATACTGCCACTGTAGCCTGCGTGTCTTGGTGGAGACAAAACTGAAGAGTCGACAAGGCACACATCCCTGTGTGCCATACCCACAGACACTGCTCGAGATATAGGTAAGACAACCCTCTGGCAAGCCTTAGCCCTAGGGCAGGGTGCACTATATCTTCTGTGAGGGCATATCTGCATAAGCAGATATGGACCTGCAATATCCTTGTCAATTTCTGGATATGGTAAGTGATCAGTGAAGCCATGAAGGGTACATGGGCTGGACACTCGTCATTATGAGTTCTCCAGCTCCATGATGGCTTCAAATAAGTGTGGGATGTTTGGTACCAAACATCTCAGCATAATACGGATTCCAGTGTCAGATTACATAAAACTTGCACACACCAATCCTTAGTGTGGTCGCCGACTGGCCTAAGCCAGCCTGCTACCACCTAACAGTGTTCTGACCTCATGGGGAGAGTGCCTGCACGCTCTGAAGTCAAGAACAATGCCTTTCCTGGGTGGAGGTGTTCACATTTCCCCCCTGGTCAGAAAGAGCCATCCATGGCAGGGAGCTTCAAAGGCCTTGCTGCCTTTGTAATGCAACCCCGTTCTCTCCTGTTTGAGAGAGCAGGCCCCCTTCCTAGCCTCACCCCTTTTTGGCAGGAGAACAGGCAGGAAAACTTAGAAAGAATAGGAGGTGTGCCCCGCTCTGCCAACTCCACCCCTCAGGTGCGGGAGGCGAGGTACACTTTTCAGAGCCCACCATCTTGAAGATGGTGGGACTTATCCAATCAGGGCTAGATCTATGTCCCCTAAGGAGGTAGGCATAATGGAGCATGTAGACACCCCAGGTAAGGGGCCTATTGCCCACTATCTGCCACACTCTTGTAACACCCCTAAATCTAGTTTTTAGGTAGCATCTCCAGACCCTGAACTTCAGTTCCTGATGACCTAAGAAGAACCGGAAACTACATAGTAGCATCAGCAGAGAAGACTGCAGACACCAATGGCCTGTCTGCAGCCTTCAACGATCCTGTGCCGAAAGATGACCTGTCCTGCAGCCTAGCGATGTCCAAAGCCTTGGGAGGACTGCTTGCCTTCGACAAAGATCAAGACTTCCGAGAACAGCAGACCAGTTAACCAAGCAACCATCTTCAAAGTAAAGACTCTGTGACCTAAAGAACCACAAAGCTTGCCCCTGGTTCCACCTCTGCACCCGACGCCTACTGCCTGAGTCCAAGTGGCTCACCAGTTCCAGCAAGGTTCCCCAGCATTCCAGAGCCCGAGTGCTGACTCCTGGACTTCTCAACGTCACCTGCAGCCTCTGCACCAAGACCCCGTCAACAGCGACCTGCTCCAGTAAGCCGTTTCTGACACCAAAAGGCACGCTTGCACCTGCCGTCATGGGCTTAGTGAAGAGGACAATAGGTGTATATACGTACTTGAACAGAGTCACTTACCTCTGCAGCTGTTGGTTACCTATAAAAACCGGCCTACTGGCCTGAGCCTGTTTCCGATTTTGGATGCCTCCATTGCTTTGCATTGCGCCCCTGATACTGTGTTGGCACCCTGCACCTGGACACCCCTGTGCCGCTAGTGATGCACTGTTGGTGCTCAACAGAATCTTTCCCAATACGGACCTTAACTTCCAAAGACTGGTCTTGTAAGTCGATGTTATCCCTATGTATGCTGAATGATTTCTTCCTCCCATAGGTTAACATTGCAAAGTATGATAATTGCTTTAAGGGTCCATTTTAATACTGATAAGCATTTATATTGAAAAACGTATTTACCTATGACAAAGTTCTGTGGTTCTGCAAAAGAAATATAACCAAGTATTATTTCTATAAATTGGTCTCAGATTTGTTCATTGAGTGTGTGTCTCATTTATTGCCACTGTGTCTACAACAAATACTTAACACTACCCTCTGATAAGCCTAACTGCTCGCCCACACAACCACAAAAGAGAGCATTAGTATTATCTACTTTCGCCTCTGGAAAGCCTCTGGGAATCCGCTGGAGACTCTGCACACTATACCTCTATTTGGTTAAATATGTAGAGAGCCAGCTTCTTACAGTATACCACAGCAGCAAGCAGTTGGCATTGACTGGCAGAAGAAACCATCAGCTTCCCAAAGGTTGAAGGCATTTTAATGCACTATCAGAGGGAGTCAAGCAGAAAGAATTGGGGTTCACCCTATTGGTGAAAGCATGCACCATGCTCCCAGGTGTAGCGTACTGTGTCAAAAAATTAGGGACTCTATCTGCTGGCCTGTGGCATCTGGTAGACTGCTTTCTCATCTTGCATGGCGCACCAACAGAATGCACAAGGCCATTAGACCCAGCACCAGCATCTGTGTTTGAGTTAGAAACACTTGAATCATCTCCCAAATACCTACATTCCTTGGTGGAGGAGAAAAGGCCTTAATTCAGGTGGTGTCTGGGTCAGCAGCGGCTCGTGCAGGTAAGAGCGGTTTGGCGGCTGGGAGTTGGGATTTCGACAGACGCCTACGAGGGAATAATAAATAAATAATTTATTTTCCCTCGTCGTCTGTCGAAATACCCCCACCGCCACCCGGCTCCACCGCTCTTACCTGCAAGGGCTGCTGCAGCTTCGGGTGCTGATTGTAAAGACCCAGTTGCGGAGGAAGGTATTAGGGTGTCAAAGGTATTGTATGGTCATTGGCGAAGACTCCGCCTTTACCAGTCAGTCATGTAAATATATAAATATGCAGACTCCTGACCTCTGCAGTAAAGCCACCACAACTGCTTGCACTGTTGTGAAAACACGTTGCTGTCAACAGTCCAAGCGTAGGACCATGAACCGATGGACATGGGATCCTATAGAGAACCTGCCCTTTTGAATGTACAGGTTCAAGAGGTTAAGTTTGAGGACCGTCTTCTTCGGTGCTGAAGTCTGATCCGGGAGAAGTCATTGATACAGAACCTCCAAATCTGCAGGAGAGGGCTCATTCTTTCAGTCCGCTTTTAAGGATTAAAATGCAAATTAGATGTTTTACTTCTTTAAGTGCTCAGTCAGCCCAACCAAGTCCGGGGGCGTTCTTTGCGTCTTATGAAAGCACAACACACATGTTTGTAATGGCATCGCAGTTGGCATAGTCTGGAGCTGGAAGAGTGTTTTTAGAGGGAGAGATATGTATTCAACTAACACAAAACCGAGTACGAATTGATCCAGCTGGCTAGTCCCGTGGGTGTTAATTCACCAAAATTGAAATCACGCATCCTTTCACTCACTGTTTCCCCCCGTGGCACCTCAACAGCCTCGTATCTGCTTCTGGGGGGCAAGGGGAAAGACTATGTCGAATTGTCGATACTTCAGAAAGAAATGTCGATTAAAGTGCAATTTAATTTCACGCCCCAGCTACATTCTTAACCCCCCCTGATATTAGGGGTTGTAATGAGGAATACTGGAGCACCCGCTATCTCATCGGGTCCCCTTAAATTATCTCCATGGCTGGTCCAAGATAAACATCACAACCAAAATCTTCATTGCTACCAATGTACAACTGAAACGAGAAAGCAATACTAATGAAATCTTGCTTGTTTTAAAACCGTGGCAACGTTGACAGATTATATGTACTTATATCTATAAATAGCATTTATGCATTTAGCACTTATTTGGCAAACCACATGATGTGTAGGAAGTGTTTGATAATTCGGCCTGCAATATTACTTGAAAGCGATTTACCATACGGTACTCCTGTATCTGTTTGTTTCCACCCATGAGCTAAGTAAGGGAATGCAGTCTTGGCATTATATAGGAGTTTGTTTACTTATCATTCACAGAGAAGCTTCCGCCTTATTTTAAAATGTATCTGTGTTACTAAAAGCTCTGTGACGTAAATACATGCTTTACTGCAGGAGGTTGAAATGGATAGTCGGGTTTAGCAGACTGCAAAATGCACAAGGTAGTTATATATTTTTTAATTAAACGAATTAAAAAAATGCATTGCGGTTTAATCATTGTGTTAATTACAGAAGACCCATTCTTAGGAGAATTCACTGGTTAGAGCACTGTGGGGGCTCGCAAAGGGAGACATATAACAGCAATGTTAGAAAAAGCAGAAAGACTAAAGGTAAAGATAGAGGAGTGGAACAAACACGTGAAGATAAAATAAATAAGAAAGAAAGCACAAAAAATAATACCGACCGGTCTTTAGAAGGATGACAATGATAAGAGTAACCAGAGACTAGTTTGTTTGAAAGAAGTAGAACGGAAAATGGAAGCAACAAGAAGAGAAGGTATAAGGAAGGACAGACGCAGAAAGGAATGAATGCTTGAACGTGGAAGGGAGATCCCGGAAGGAGGCATAAAGGTCAGGGATCAACACAATATCTGTCCTATTTATTCTTTTTGCACAGCACTAGCGCAGCCAGACGAGGAGGCCCAACATAGAAACATCTTGATGATGTACTACATCCATTCTGGGCAAGGATTCCTGTGCAATCTTTTAGTTAGAGGACGTCTCTCATCTCATCATTTGTGGCGACTAGGATCCTTGTATAATCCATTGCTGATCTAAGTGTGAGAAGACCACTGCAAGGATGTGTCAGCAGAAGCAGAGAGACCCCACAGAATTACCCAAGATGGTAAACAAGCTTTTTTGTCACATCGTTTAGTGCCACAGTAAAGGCCAACTCCACTTAAACGATGACTCCAAGGTTTAAGACCAAATTATGAAAATAAAGATGAATGTGTTGGGGGTGAACGACTGGGCAGAAACACGGGGCGGACCACTTGGCACAGGAACACAGTTGAGCCTGCTTAAGCTCATAGCATGATTGCTGGTTTTCCTCACTGAGGCATAGCCAGTTAAGACTCATTCACTGTTGAAGTTGAGAGACGCAGCTGTTGATAGTGAGGCGAATTCGTAGCTCATTAGGTATCATATTACGGTTCAAAGTATTGCCAATGAATATGTGTAAGCTAGTATTCTGTCTGCTGAGGATTATCACGATAAGAACTATGCCAGTGTATAACATGACATTCGACAGGTAAGATCATTGTAGCATGCTGCAAGTAATTGGATTTGGAGAAGAAATGTTCTAGTTTAGCCGGCTTGCAGTGGTTCAAGTAAAAAATATCAGTACCACTGAAGTTCTGTCCCCTCAATTTCAAAAAACATCTCCACTAGAACGAATTGTGGTTCACCACACTGAAGGTCTTCAGTTAGTTCAGGATAATCAAGGCACAGGTTCCTGGCAATGCACATTTCTTCCTTTCAATGGCTGGGGGAAGAATACAACAATCCAAGACCCTCTAACCTTAAACACCAAATAACAATGGTGCATGTTCCTTAAAGGATGTGAGTCTGGGTATTGTACCAGAATAAATGCAGCCGATCATAAACAAAGGCAGATGTAGTCCAAATTAATTTAATTCCATTCCAACGAAATCTTCAAACTCCAACACATCCAATGCGTGTTTTGAGGTGAAAACCTATTTTTCAAGGCATTAATATATCAGAGAGTGTGCAAATTGCAGTCATCAGTTTATTTACACCAAAATATAGTAGTCTTCTCCCTCATATTTGGATTAGGAGTGTCTTACTCCTACATGAATCGTTTGGACAGCTCACAAAAGGAGATTAGGTATATCACTTATTATAGTGATATTCAGTGACCCATATGCGGTCTGAAGCACAATAGGAAATCACTAAAAAGATTGTTACTTTCAAAGCGGGCAGAAATCCGTGACTGCTGTTTAACCCCTTCAGCGCGGCGCGGATTTCCGCGCCACGCTGAAGGTTCCGTGCGCGGGCGGGGCCATGACGGAACGGTTCCGTCATAAGCACAGCCCAACCGACGTGCATGACGGAACCGTTCGGTCATGCGCGTCGAACGGGTTAAAGAATCACTTCAATAAATGGAAAGTCTGACACTGGTCTGAATTTACCAGGACTTCTAGACCAGTGGGCAAAATTTAGTTTCTGGGTGCAGCTCTTGACTTTAGGGATGTACTGACAAACCTTGTAATAATCATGGTGATAGTAAACTAGCAAAGTTTAATAGATTTTGTACTGCAAGACTCTCCTAGTGACATGGATGGTTTCAGACTGATTATCATCTTAGTCACTATGTTGTTTGAGGCTGGTGATTGTGCAAGGAAGCACTGAAATCCTGTTGTGGTATGGCAATTTCGTAAGATCGCTTCATAGCAAAGTGATTTCTTTTTTGTTACTAATTTTGTAATCATTTTTAGCAGAGACCACTGAAAAAGTACCTTGGAAGAAGCATGTGTCGAAGACTGGATGCGTCGGTTCGGATTCACACACTTGGGTCGATACATCGAAGCCAAGCCACAGTCGGGTCCTGCGTCATCGTTGAACTCCTTAAAATGCAGGTGCTGCGTCATCATCAAGCCTCGCAGGGATGTCTTAGGATAGGCACTGCATTGGCATCGAACCTTGAACCTCGCAGTTGGGACCTGTGCCATCGAGCAGCACAGAGATGCCTTCAGATTGGCACTGTGTTGGCATTGGAGGGCAGTGTGTCAGTTCCGATTGGCACAAAGTTGTCACTGCGTTGCTTTCTGCAGGGAAACAGCTGAAAACCCCACTTTCAAGGCCCAGGACTGGATTGACACCTCTTGGCAGGGCAGGACTCACAGCTGGCAGAGCCCAGCTGTTGAAGAAAACTTGAAGGACAATGTTGATGGCCCGAAGACTTCAAGAACAAGGGGCAAGCCAGCAAGCCCTGGGATAACCTTGAGTTAAAATGTGTAGAGAGCAGGTCCAGTCCCTCTCACTCCCAAGCAGGAGGCAGAAGGCCAGCACAGCAAAGCAGGGAGCAAAGTGTCAGTCCCTCCTAGAGCACAGCAATCAGCAGGCGAACACTGCAAAGCAGTTATCAGAGTTACAGCCCCTCCTACAGCACAACTGCTCTTCTTCCTGGCAGAATGTCCTTGGTTCCAGCAAAGTTCTGACTTGGTGGTATCAGGGTCCAGTACTTATACCGAGTTGTGTCTATTAAGTGGGAGAGACTTGAAAGAGGCCTTTAACGATCACAAGGTTCCTGCCTTTCCTATCCTGGCTCCAGACTCACTACATGGGGGTATGCAGCTCTTTGTTGGGGGACAGGCACAGCCAAATTCAGGTGCAAGCGTCAGCTCCTCCCTCCCAATCTACCTCAGAAAGGCCATCAGCCTGGTGATGGGCCATCAGGATGCAAATTTCATACCCCAGCTCACTTTGTGTGACTGTCTAGAAAGGATACACAAAGCCCAGCTGTCACCCAACCCAGATGTGTATGCAGAGAAAGGCAGAGCCACAGAATGGTTAAAGAAAGAAAATGCTCACTTAAAAAAGTGTCATTTTCAGACTTACAATTTCAAATTTGACTTTACCATAATTAGTCATTTTAAATTGAGCCCAGAGACACCTACCTCCTTATATCATTCTTTTTCCAATTGGAAAGTACACTCAAAAGATGAGCTAAGGCAACCCAAAGTTAACCTATGGGAAAGATAGGTCTTGAAGTAGTGAAAAACAAATGTAATGGTTTTCCTCTACCAGGACATGTAAGACTAATAAGAACATGCCCTGCCTTTTAAAACACTGCACCCTGACCATAGGGCTGCCTAGGGCCTTACTTAGAGGTGGCTTGTATGTAATAAAAATTAAAGGTTTAGGCCTGGCACAGGCTCTGCAATGGCAGGCCTGAGGCACGTTTAAAAGGGCTACTAAAGTGAGTGGCACAATCAATGCTATGAGCCTACTATTAGCAGTTAATTCACAGGCCCTGGGCATATGTAGGGCACTTTACTAGGGACTTATAAGTAAATGAAATAAGCCAATGTTACCACGCAAGGAGGTGTAAGGCTGGACAGGTTTGGGTGGACGACCATCCCCTGCTGATGCGACAGAAGATCCTCCCGAAGAGGCAGTCTGATCGGAGGATCGATGGCCATGTTCAAGAGCTCGGGATACCAGACTCTAAGTGCCCAGTCCAGAGCCACAAGAATGACTTGGGCCCGGTCGCGCTTGATCTTCTTTAGCACTCTGGGCAGAAGTGGTATAGGCGGAAAGGCATATAGAAGACCGCAAATCCATTCGCGATGAAAAGCGTCGCTGAGCGAGTGCCGCTTTGGAAACTCCAATGTGCAAAACTGCTGACATTGCGCATTCTCTTCAGTGGCGAATAGCTCCAACCAGGGCTCTCCCCACTGCTGAAAGAGACCTTGCACCACCTCCGAGTGAAGACGCCTTTCGTGATCCATCGTGGACCGGCGGCTGAGTTCGTCCTCCCTGCCGTTCAGGGAACCTGCCAGATGTTGAACCATCAGGGGCATGCCTTGATGTTCCAGCCACTTCCAGAGCCGAAGGGCCTCTTGAAATAGCGTCCACGACCCCACCCTGCCCTGTTTGATGCAGTACCACATGGCAGCGGTGTAGTCTGTGAACAGCTGCACTACTCTTCCTTTGACAGAAGGAAGGAATGCCTTCAGTGCAAGACGAATCGCCCGGGGCTCCAGAAGGTTAATGTGGAGCCCGGACTCCGCCGGAGACTAGAGGCCTCTGATCTCCGCCTCTCCCATGTGGTTGTCCCATCCCAGGAGTGACGCATCAATCACCATTATGAACTCTGGTTGGGGAAGTGAGAGGGATCTACCATTGACTCAATTCTGATTTGTGAGCCACCACTGCAACTGACGTGCATTCCCCTCCGAGATCTGGACGACATCGGAAAGATTGCCCTGATGCTGCGTCCACTGGAACTTCCTGTCCCACTGCAGAGCCCGCATGTGCCACCTGGCATAATCTACCAGCAGGATGCAGGAGGCCAAGAGTACCAGCAGCTTCGAACCGCTCCGATGAAATGGAGCTTCTGAGAGGGAATCAGATGAGACTTCAGCACGTTGATAGTGAACCCCAGCGAATGCAGGATGCCCGCTGTAGTCTGGAGGTGGGAGACAACAGCCTTGGGCGAGCCCCCCTTTAACAACCAGTCATCGAGATAGGGAAAGACTGGAACCCCTGATCTGCGCAGATGAGCTGCGCCCACTGCCATCACTTTTGTGAACACCCTTGGGGCGCTGGCAAGGCCAAAAGGGGAGCATGGTAAACTGAAAATGCTTGTGGCCTACCATGAACCATAGGTAACGCCTGTGGGCTGGCAGGACAGGGATGTGGAAGTAAGCGTCCTGCAAGTCCAACGCTACCATCCAGTCTCCATGGTCAAGGGCAGACAGGACCTGAGCTAATGTCAGCATTCTGAACTTCTCTTTCCGGAGGAAGCGGTTGAAGTCCCAGAGATCCAAGATAGGACGCAGGCCTTTGTTCTTTTTGGGTACCAAGAAGTACTAGGAGTAACAACCGTGATCTGCTTCTGGGACAGGGACTCGCTCGATAGCTCCCTTGTCCAAGAGAGCCGTAACTTCCTGACGGAGAAGGGCCAAGTGATACTTTGATATGCGATGGAGTATTGGTGGCATGGAGGGAGGGGTAGTCTCGAAGGGGAGGGAGTAGCCCCTTCGGACTATCTTCAAAACCCACCTGTCCGTGAGCCAGTGGGGGAGATGATGGTGGATCCTGCCGCCCTGGTGGCCCTGAAAGGTTGGACTAGGAAGGTTTGGAGGCTGATGCAGAGGGGGCACTGGTGGACTGGCCCGCCCACTGGCCCTCAGACCTACAGCGCTGGGTCCCACGTTCCCGGCTGTGCAGAGGCTGGGTAGCTTAACCCAGCCTGTGGCCCTAGGTGGAAGGTGGTGGGGCACCCCTACCGTAGCCACGAAAGGGGCGAAAGGCAGACTGAACGGGGCGAGAGGTGGCAGCGAGGCCCAAGGATCTGGCCGTAGCTCTAGAGTCCTTGAAGCGCTCAAGCGCATTGTCGCCAAACAGGCAACGGCCATCAGAGGGCATGTTCAAAAGGGTCGATTGGACATCCTCGGAGAAGCCAGTGGACCTCAGCCAGGCATAGCGCTTCAAGGCTACTGTTGTAGAAATCGTCATACCCAGTGAGTCAGCGGTATCCAGCCCACATCGACTGGCGAACCTTGCTGCGTCTCTACCCTCTGGGACAAGATGGGAGAGTACAGTCTGGGCCTCCTCTGGACACAGTGGCAGCACATGCGCAACTGTGTCCCACACAGAGTGGGTGTACCAACCCAAGAGACATGCGGTGTTCACCGACCTCAGTCTTAAGCTGGCGGAAGAAAACATCTTCTTCCCAAGATGGTCCAGCTTCTTGGATTCCGTATCTGAGGGAGCAGTAGGGAATGCGCCTTTGAATGTTGACCACCAAGCTCTCGGGGGTAGGGTGTTGGGAGAGGAAAATTGGGTCACCAGGTGGAGCGGTGGCATCGGGCAATCATCCTATCCACAGGAGCCCCTGTGCTGGACTTGGACCAAGTGCCCAGAAGGATGTCTGTGAGGGCCTCATTGAACGACAGCAGGGGCTCCGAAGAGGCTGCTGCAGGCTGAAGCACCTCAGTCAGGAGGTTAGTCCTGACTGCCACCGTAGGAAGCTCAAGGCCCAAAGCCTCAGCCGCCCTAAACACCACCACAGCATAGGAGGCTCCTTCCTCTGTGGCCACAATAGGGGGGGAAAGCATACTAAGGTCTGGGGAGGTATCCAGAGCACTGGACTCACCCAGCTCCTCTCTCCAGTCCGGCTCTTCCAGCTGGTCTGCCAGAGGCTCTACAGACCCCTCCTAGTCCTCCTCACCCTCCTCTGGCTGCCACTCAGGGTGATAAGGAACACTAGGGTAGAACAGAGGTACAAAAGTAGCGGTTGGTGGCCGGTGCCGGTGTTGGTCGACGCCGGTCCGGCTCCGTGTCCAAGTCGAGGGGGATGCCGGGGTCGACGCTGGCCGGGGACACAACTGGAATGAGGTGGCGGAGGTGTCGCCAGAAGAATTGGTGCCGGGGGAGGTGTTGTGAGGTCGACCGGGACCGATTCGGATCTAGGCCTGGATACCTGGGGGCCCTGCAGCGTTGAGGCCGAAGCCGCCGCCATCAAAGGCCTAGCGCCCCCAGCCGAGTCTGTGGGGCCCGAATGCGCACCGGAGGAGTCGGGCTGCCCAAAGATGGAGTGGAGGGCTTCGTAAAATGCACGAAGCTGGGCAGGGGACGCTCCGGCTCCCGGGAAGTGAGAAAAGCTCATAGTCATCCCAGCATGGTCCGTGGGCGGAGCCGAAGGAAGGTGACCTTCCACATCGCAGCTCGTGTCGGCTGGGGAGAAGGCGAAGAGTGATGGTGCTTCTTCGCCTTCTTTTTGTGCTTCGACTTACCCGATGACGAAGACTTTGAGGAGGAATGATGGCGGTGACTCCGCGACCAGTCCTGCGACCTCCCTCTCGACCGGGTCCTCGAGCGGCGCGGATCTGACTGCTGGGCCTCCAGAAGCTTTTGGGCCAGCTCCAGCAAAGACTTCGGATTCATGGCTCGATAGTCGGAGCACGACTTCGGGTCATGGTCGCGCTCCAGGCACTAGAGGCTCACGTGGTGTGGGTCCGTGACCGACATCAACTTATGACAGGAGTCACAAGGCTTGAAGCCGGCCCGACACTGGGACATCCCTACATGCACCAGGAGTCGAACGACTCAAACAATATGTCGACAAAAGTCGAAAAAGTGTTTCAGATACACAAGTCACCACCTTATGTCCAAAAAAGCCAGAACATAGCTGTGTCTAAAGACAAGACTTTCAGCCTTAAACACTAGAGGATTGCCCAACATGAGACAACTCCCATTAAGACACAGCTGCATGTTAACAAAAGCCCCGAAACAGGGCTTAAATTAGCCAGAGAACATTCTCTACATAAGCAAAAAGGCAATCCCCAGAAGACCCAGCAACATTTACCCATGAGAGCCAAGAAAACCACCCAGGTGGCCATGTAACTGCCCACATAAAAGCCATGAAAATGCTGGCACATGAAGAATGAAGAATAAAAATGTCCCTGTAAGAACTATAGAAATGCTCTATTACAGGAGCTACGAAACTGATTAGGTATGAACCGCAAAATCACACAATCAGTTAAACTTCTAACTGCAACTCAACATTACTATTTTTCCCACACTTAACCTTCTTTTGAAGTTACTTTCACAGCACAACAAACCTATTTATTCGTATAGCTTTTTCCCCTGGGTCTTCTTTCAGTATTGGAAGACCAGAAAAATAATGCCCCAAAACATTTTCCGTCGCTAGAACATACTCCGAATTAAACTTTCTTTCTTTGGGGCAGCGTCAACCACCAACAGATCCAGAAAGGTACACTCAATATTAAAACCTCTGTTAAAGTTTGGAACTCTTTGCCTCTGGAATATAGGTTGATGGACAAAGAACTACAGTTCTGCAAAGCGCTTAAGACCTGGTTGTTTAAGCAATACCTCTAAGGGCCGGTTAGCCCTTATTCAGTTATATGACCTCTTAGCGCTGGGAAGCCTTAGGGCAGCCATGCGCTTTATAAATCCTTATTAATACGTATAATAATAATAATAATAATAATAATTATCTGATCACACATTCTGTCACCCTCAAGAAAATGTTCGTCACCCCAGGAGCAGTAATGATTTTTTCACAATGACAGAATATTCTTCTCAAACGACACACTACAATTTCAGCTCATTTTAAGGAACGCAAAGCAAATGGTATCTTATCTTTCTTTCCTCTACGTCAATATGCTTGAGTGCCAAAAGGCACGTCCGTTGGTGTATTGCTAAATGTCTTCTTAAATCTCATCTCCTTTTTACAATGTTTCCCAACCTAAACATCAGTGCCTAATTGGAGCCAGTGACTGCAGGTGGGACCCATGGGCACTCCTTTTGTGGGACCAGCACCTATGTTTCTTCATCAGACTTTGACCCAGAGAAAGAAAGAGAAACAAGCATTGGCATAGCCAATAGGTCTCGCCTTTGGAACCTTAAAAGTGTTTATCCATGCAACAGTTGATGTTGTTGCACAAAGGATATTGTGCTGGATAACTAAACACTTATTAGGTCCCAAAGGCGAGACCTATTGGCTATGCCAATGCTTGTTTCCAATAGCTGTGGATAATGTAATGCATTCTCTCTCCCTGTGACCTTGGTTGCATTATTGCATTACAACTGCAATGTTTTCCATTTAGTGGTGCTAAAATGTCAAAGTGCAAAACCACAAGCATTGGCAAGGCGCTCGACCTGGGGTTGAACTTCAGCCTTTTGGCTTTGTCATTGCTTATTTCACCTTACCAAAACAGTTTGTGCCACTTAAGGGAACTACTGTGTGTATGGACGAGCTCCTTATGATAGGGTAGAATGCTGCCACTTACACTGAAGTTAGCCATTGGCTGAAGTGAGCTAACCCATGTTGATGGCAGAAGAAAAATGTGACAAGTACGGACCAATGAATGAAGAGGGTTGGCTGAAAGCTGCTAAAAGTAAGTCAAATAACTTTAGTAAAATCAAAAAGGCTGGGCTCATGCCTGACTTTGTGATTTTACTAAAGTACATGCATAATATACTCGAGCGCAGAATGTATGCACTGCCCGTGGGCCATATTTGTGCACAGTGATGCAATTCCTTTACAGGCTAGGACGGAGGTTAGGAGAATAAAGTCAAATGAACACAACAAATATTGTATCCACTCGGATTCCCTTGCAAGGGGTGAGCAGTCTAAATATCGAGTTTTTAATTTCGAACTACAAGTATATCGAGTTGTAAATATCGTAGGTAAAGAATATCGAAGTCAAGAATATCGATGGACAGAATATCGACCCCAAGGTAAGTATTATCGAAGTTAATAATATCGAAGTCATTAATATAGATGTAAGTAATATCGTAATCAAAAATTTCGATGCCAAGAATATCAATATTTTATTAGTGTAATGTATTTTAATATGTATTTTATTTGTATGTTAAAGATTATTGTAATGTATTTTAATACATTTAAAAATAAATGTTTAGAGCTTAATAATTATTTAAAATATAATTTAGCGTTTTAGTATCAGAGCGGGTTGTGGGTTTATAGGGGAATAGGGTGGGAAGTAATTTAATTATAATTAATTAATTAATTAATATGTATTGTTTAATTGGTATTTATGATTAATTAATTGTTAATTAATTACTAATTGTTAATTAAATATATTAATTGATTAATTAATTGTTAATTAATTATTAATTGTAAATTAATTTTATTAATTGGTTAATTATATAAGTTATAATTAGTTTAATATTAATATTTATTTATTGGTATTGTTAATTAATTAATTGTTAATTACTAATTAATTGGTGATTTAATTTTATTAAGTGATTAATTGATGATTAAATTAATTATGTGAATTTTTATGTGTAGTGGGTTGTGGGTTTATAGGGGAATAGGGTGGGATGTAATTAAATTCAAATAATTACTGATAATTTTTATTTATTTGTAATTAATAATAATTAATTGTTAATTAATTATTAATTGGTATTTAATTGTTATTAGTACGTTAAATATAGTAAATATAAATAATTTATTATTCTATGTTATTTGTTGTTATTGCTAATTAATGTATTGTTAATTAATAATTAATTTGTGAATAATTGTAATTTGGTAGTTAATCTGTATAAATTTGTAAATAATAAGTATATTAATTATAAAGAATGTATTATTAATTGTAAATAATAGATAAACTGATATTTAAATGTATTGTGTATTTTGTATGTGTAGTGTGTTGTGTGTTAAAGGGGGAATAGTGTGGGATTTAATTTAAAGTTATTTATATAAATATTAATTTTAAATAATTGGTATTTAATAATACATATTTTGTAAATTAATTATTAATATGCTATTTTTTTATAACTAATTATTTAATTGGTAATTATGTTTATAGAATCCCTATGCTATCCAGTGCTTTCCCAACTGTTTTACTATCTGGAGTTGGAATAGTAATTTTTAACCCTACGCTATCCAGCGCTTTCCCTACTGTTTCACTTACTGGAGTGGGAATAGTAATTTGTACCCCTACACTATCCAGCGTTTTCACTACTGTTGCACTCTCTTGAGTGGGAATAGTAATTTTTACTCCTACGCTATCCAACGCTTTCCCTTCTGTTGGACTCACTGGAGTGGGAATAGTAATTTTTACCCTTACGCTATCCAACGCTTTCCCTACTATTGCACTATCTGGAGTTGGAATCGTAATTTTTACCCCTACGCTATCCAACGCTTTCCCTACTGTTGCACTCTTTGGAGTTGGAATGGTAATTTTTACCCCTACGCTATCCAGCGCTTTCCCTACTGTTTCACTTACTGGAGTGGGAATAGTAATTTGTACCCCTACGCTATCCAACGCTTTCCCTACTGTTGCACTCTCTGGAGTTGGAATAGTAATTTTTACCCCTACGCTATCCAGCGCTTTTCCTACTGTTGCACTCTCTGGAGTTGGAATAGTAATTTTTACCCCTACGCTATCCAGCGCTTTTCCTACTGTTTCACTTACTGGAGTGGGAATAGTAATTTGTACCCCTACGCTATCCAGCGTTTTCACTACTGTTGCACTCTCTGGAGTGGGAATAGTAATTTTTACCCCTACGCTATCCAACGCTTTCCCTACTGTTGGACTCACTGGAGTGGGAATAGTAATTTTAACTCCTACGCTATCCAACGTTTTCCCTACTATTGCACTCTCTGGAGTTGGAATAGTAATTCTTGTCCCTACGCTATCCAACACTTTCCCTACTGTTGCACTATCTGGAGTGGGAATAGTAATTTTTACCCTTACGCTATCCAATGCTTTCCCTACTATTGCACTCTCTGGAGTTGGAATAGTAATTTTTACCCCTACGCTATCCAACGCTTTCCCTACTGTTGCACTCTTTGGAGTTGGAATAGTAATTTTTACCCCTACGCTATCCAGCGCTTTCCCTACTGTTTCACTTACTGGAGTGGGAATAGTAATTTGAACCCCTACGCTATCGAACGCTTTCCCTACTGTTGCACTCTCTGGAGTTGGAATAGTAATTTTTACCCCTACGCTATCCAACGCTTTCCCTACTGTTGCACTCTTTGGAGTTGGAATAGTAATTTTTACCCCTACGCTATCCAACGCTTTCCCTACTGTTGCACTCTTTGGAGTTGGAATAGTAATTTTTACCCCTACGCTATCCAGCGCTTTACCTACTGTTTCACTTACTGGAGTGGGAATAGTAATTTGTACCCCTACGCTATCCAACGCTTTCCCTACTGTTGCACTCTCTGGAGTTGGAATAGTAATTTTTACCCCTACGCTATCCAGCGCTTTTCCTACTGTTGCACTCTCTGGAGTTGGAATAGTAATTTTTACCTTTACGCTATCCAACGCTTTCCCTACTATTGCACTCTCTGGAGTTGGAATAGTAATTTTAACCCTACGCTATCCAACGCTTTCCCTACTGTTGCACTCTTTGGAGTTGGAATAGTAATTTTTACCCCTACGCTATCCAGCGCTTTTCCTACTGTTGCACTCTCTGGAGTTGGAATAGTAATTTTTACCTTTACGCTATCCAACGCTTTCCCTACTATTGCACTCTCTGGAGTTGGAATAGTAATTTTAACCCTACGCTATCCAACGCTTTCCCTACTGTTGCACTCTTTGGAGTTGGAATAGTAATTTTTACCCCTACGGTATCCAACATTTTCCTTACTGTTGTTTTTGTTGGAGTTGGACTAGTAGTTTTATTGTGTCTGATATTTCATATGTTTTGTATTATTTTTGCTATTGTAATATATTAATAATAAAAATTATTCACATTAAAAATATTGATTATTATTTGCTATATGTAATTATTAAATATTTATTAATGTTATTATTTTATGTGTATAGATGTATTGGTAATTTTTAAAAACATTTAATAATTTATACGTTACAGAAATTATTAGTAAAATTAATTATTAAGTAAGTATATATATTATATATTATATGTATATGTTTAATTAAAGTTTTATTAAATTATATATATTAATTATACATTTTAAATATTATACAATATATTGTATTATGGTTATTTAATTTCTAAGTATAATTTGGTTTATTTTACATATATTTTTAAAGTAAAAGAAAAACGATATTTTTAATAACGATATTTTTGACATCGATATTTAATTTTCAATATTTTTGTACTTACCATGTTGTAGATAGGATGTCGATATTCTTGACATCGATATTTTTGTTGCGATATATTTGTAGGTCGATTTTCTGTCTGTCGAAATTATGTCATACAACCCTTGCAAGGGTCCACATTCTCTCATGCAGTTAGCTGTGTAAAAGGCCGTATCTGCGTCTCAGGAGGGATAGACCCTTAGTACCAGCGGAACGTCAGCTTCGACAGATTACGCCCATGTATAGCATGCTGTCCAGTACCATTAATCCAACTGGTTTAATGCTATGAAAATTAAAATACACAGAGGGTGTGCTCAGGAAGCACTGGCTTCGTACACTATGTCGGTGCTATGATGGCTGGGGAATTAATGTTACAACGTAGCTGCCAATAAAAGAACCGATAGCAGAACGCTCACGTACTCCATAATCTTACATCAAAAGAAGACGATAGATAGGCCATGTTTTCCTTGTCTGAGTGTAACAAAATGTAATTGGACAGAAGCGGAGTTGCAATCATCGCAATCAACAAGCAACATCCACCGGTCATACTGCCAGCCGGCTCAGATGAAGGCGACAAGAAGGAGTCAAAGTCACGCCAACGTGAGACATTACGTCGTACATTACATAATCTAAAGTATGGATTCAGTGAATTGCTTTTATGGATGACAATAAATAGAACTAAAATAAATTGCAAGCCAGCCCAAATTGATGCAACATAAAATGCACCGCAAAAAATAGCAGTAGCTCTACTCATATGAGAAGACCTTTGGATAAAAAGTTACGTGATTTTGCTCTCAGAAGGAATCAGGACAAATATCTGGAATCTCCTTGAATGGGGAAAAACCTTCGAAATGACTATAGGCAAACCACAGTTTATTACAGAACAGGGAAGAAAGGAATATTGACCTATCTGCAGGGAAAGTCACTCACAATTCAAACATTGGCAAAGTCAACAGTTATTTAAAACAAGCGCGCGCGGGAGTTGAGCAGACACCGAGATGCGAGACGGAGAGGGCGGAGTGAGTGAGTGGCCGGGACGTGCGGGCGAGCAGAGAGGAGAGCAGTCGGCTCTTTTTCGAAGCACATACTCGTGCTTGTGGCGCGCCGTTGCGCACTCCTGCAAGCTGTATGGCGCCACAAGCACGAGTATGTGCTTCGAAAAAGAGCTGCACGACGGATAAAGGTCTCCTATGCAGTGCATGTGCACTGCGTAGGCGAGACCTAAAAACACACCAGGCAAATGAAGGAGGTAGAAAAAAATGAATAAGGGGGTAAAAACGTGACAAAGGATGAAAGTAGAAGACTGCAAGAGTAAACTAAAGGGGTAGGGAGTGTCTGGTGGTAAATAAAGAAGCATGAAGTGGAATCAACCCTATGCAGCCTTGGTATTCGTCATGCCAGCATTCAGTAGAAATATTATGAGCAAATCTGTTTGCCTCCGCATTTATTCTCACCGTCTTTTCTCATTAGATTTCTAAAACCAACAGCAGAATATGCACATTTCCTGCCAAATTAGGAACAAAACTCACTCAGCTAATCCCAATAAAACAAGACATGCTAGGTGCTCCTTACCCAACAGTTTGGTTGCCTCCTTCTACCAGAGCTTTCGGCAAGTAGGCTTTGGGTTTTAACTCCTTAACTGTCCCAAATATTCAACTGATTTTTACCTGAATTTGTTATTTCCTAAAAGTCATACCTCTCTTCTTTAGAATCTCGAATACCTTCCATTACGACAGAGGCCTTCAAACATGTTTGCTCTGAGCCCCCAAAAGCAAAATGCTTTTAAGTATTGGCACCCCCTTCAATATGTTATTGCAAAAAATGGGGGAAGGGCAGGGGCTGAGCGCAAGGGCAGAGATTATGAGATCATTTCATGGATACTTTTTCTGTAACTTCTAATTCACAACAAATGTGAGACTTATAATAGGTCAGATGCAGCAAACAAAAAGAGAAAATGAACAAAAAAAACATGCTCAACTAATTTGTGTTTTCTGGGTTTCTCGCACTCCTGGGTCCGAATGTAATTGCACCTACTGCTCTAACAATTGCTGTGGCCCTGAATAGCAGGCTACACCCACTGAATATTTCACCACTTCCCTACCATGCCTGATCATCACTCATCTTCACTCCAATCCTCAAACAGTTTCTCTGTCCCTCTTTTTTTGGGAGGTTTATATAGCACAGACGAAGCCCAATAGCATTGAGACACTTTACATGAGCACCAGATCCATTATTCAAGGTCAGATTTATTTTTCTTCTGTTTTTAGCTTTTTAGTCACAGAGACATTAAGTGATTTGCCAAGAATTACAGAATGTTGACATGATACTGGGACTTGAACCCGGTTCCCCAGTTCGAAGGCTGGCAGCACTCACTGTTAGGCCACATCTCCTCCCCTTCAAGAAAAATATGAGCTCCTACGTGTTGCCTACCCTTTATGCAGCAAATGTCAGAGGCTGAGACCTTGTTACACTATAAATACACAAGCCACTGTTCCCCACTGCGCCAACCAAAAGTTAACTTTATGACTCTCTGGTCACGCACAAACATCTGCACTGACAGCATTAGCCAACTGGTGTTTCATAATGCAAAAGGGTAAATTTTCCACCGATTAGGTCAACTTGCATTTACTTTTAATTTATGGAGCGTGCATTTTTTTTTATATGCAGTTAGTTACCAGAAAGAAAAAAAAAACGAAATAGTAACTGAATGTTATTTTTTTTACCCACATCTTTGGCCGTGCCACCCCACTCTGGATCACAGTTCCACGCATTGTATCACTTCAACATCTGCATATAAATGAAAACAGCCTGGAAACGAGCCAATTAAATAAGGTCGCACTTCCAGGCCATCTTCATTTAGGTCCTTACAGGCGCCGCTGCGCGCCCACTGGAAATACATTCATAGACCTCCATAGGGGTGTGAGCAGCAGTTTGAAGACTTATGTATTATGGTAACAAACCATTATTGTCCTGATCAACTTTCCCAAACACAAGGATGTCATGTTGGAAGCACATCCAACCCTAAAGTTTCCCAGAGGATAAAAGAGCCACTTCTGACCCTAAAACAAGCAGCATCCTGTGGAAACTGTAACATATGAACTGGAGAAAACAAATATGATGCATTTTTAGAATTCCGTTTTCTCTCATGGTATGCAGAAGAAAAGTCTGAAGTACAAGTTACCTTCGGTAACGATGTATCTGGCAGAGACGATTCTAGCCGCAGATTCCTTAACGTAGAATTATCCCCAGGCGTGAGACTGGCCCCGAAAACTTTCTTGCCCAGCATCCATGCGCGCTGGGGGGGCGGTACCACGCGACTCCGCCCCGACGTCTTCCGCGGGTGTGACGTCAGCGAGGTCACATAAGCCCCACCCGGCGTGCTGACGTCAGTTTGCTTCGGAGAACGGAGAGCATGGGAACAGTGTGAGAAAAAAACAGAAAAACAAAATAGGGAGAAACAAAAGGTGAGGAACAGCACAAGTTGGCACCAAGGGACCAGAAGGCCACAACAGCAAAGCCAGAGCAGGAAAAGAGCAGAGCACCATTCTGAGGAACAACTGAGCAAGCCAAGGCGAGAGCACCAGGTGGCACTAAAGCACCATAAGGCCAGAGCAGCGAGGCCATAGCAAGAAAAGCGCAAAGCACCACTCCGTGGAACCACCGTGCAAGCCAAGGCGAGAGCCATCCTGGAGGCACAAGCACATGAAAGCGCTGTGACAGAAAGAGAGAGGGTCTGCAACCACAATCGCAGAGTGAAGGGCCACAAGCCCAGAGCAGAGGAGCAAGACCAATCCATCCCCAGACTACACTGCCAAGGATAGCCATAACCTTTGAAAGGAGTAGGAGGACAAAGGGCAGGCAAAAGAATCCCCAACGAAGAAGACCGCAAGGGGATCAGAAACTCTAACAGAGGGAAAAGAGCAAAAGTAGGCCCTTAAACTGGCGGGAAACCAGCTGGAGGGATGCCTGACCGGAAGAAAACGAAGAGGACACCCACAGAAGACAAGCCACCCAGAGGGAGGCGACTGCAGAAACCCAAGCAGAGGGTCCTCGCAGAACGGGGAGGAAGGGCAGGTCGTGAAGGAATCTGCGGCTAGAATCGTCTCTACCAGATACATCGTTACCGAAGGTAAGTAACTTGTACATCTGATGGAGGCTACTAGCCTCAGATTCCTTAACGTAGAATAGATACCCTAGCCATACCCAGAAGGGAGGAGGGCCTGCGAGAGAGCCTCCCCACCAGGAGAGACACAGGGCCCCAGCAGGGGGACATGTCACAGGGACAAGAAGGGAAAAGTCAGGATAACCGAAGCCCAACCAAGGAAGAACCGCCCAACACCCCACAGGGGCAGACAGCGCCTGAAAAGCCCCAAAGAACTCAAGGACCACCTCAAACCCCAGGGAGAAGAGGTAGAACCGGAGGCAGAGCCCACCGTAAGCAAAAACATACACAGAGACAGAAAATAGCTGAACACACCTCAGCGGTAAGCAGTGGACAAGGCAGAAACAGCTCCACCACCAAAAGCGGAGATGGAAGAAGAAAGGCACAGTTGCGCAAAGCCCCAGCGGAACCAGAGGCAAGGGCACAAGGGAATACATCAAAGGCCACAACGGTGAATTAGAACAAGCAGGCCTGCACGGGCATGCGCAGCCAGCAGCAGGCAACACCACGGAACGACGCACCCAGGACAAGACAGACGCCAGCCGAAGGCAGAGGTCAGGAAGGGCCAGGACACACCCCAAAGGAGGGGCCGGTCCTGAAACACACACACTGACCCACGAAAGAAGTGGAACCAGGCAGAAAAAAAGAGAGAGAGAGATGGTGGACGGACCAAGCTGTCCACCAGAACACAGAAGCCAAGGAAAGCCAGTAACCCCGGAACACCAGACAGATGACCAAGCGGAAAGCGCAGAACTGCCACAACACGATGCCGCAGATGGCAGGCTTGACTGGTCTAGCACCATAGCGCACAAGGAGAAGGACGGACCTGTGTGCAACACAAGCTGCTTCAAGACAATCGGCAAGATCGCACCTGCAATATACCGTGACGCCACGGAGAGCAAGGAGCCCGAAAAGGGTGAACACACCTCCCTAGCACATGACAGAGCTATGTAATAGCTACAATTACCCCACATAGGGTATGTTACGTCCCAAGAAACATGGGATCACCTCTTAGGAAAAAGTTTCCGCAGCAGAGGACAAACAGAAAGCCCTGCGGAGAAAACCGCAGACGGCATGCCAATCAGCCAATAAAGAAGACACAGAAGGCCTAATCTCAGGACCTACACGGGCTTACCAACAGCCAAAACCACAAGTCAAAAAAGGACAGGACCAGCAGCCAACAGCACCAAAGGGCCAACGGAAGGACCCAGAAGGCACACCAACCACACAGAACACACAACCGGGGCTACTCGTTACTAGGCCCCAGAAAACAACGGAAGAACACCTCTCAGAACACAGACTGACATCCAGGGTCACTGAGGAGGAGGAAGAGGAGGAGGAGGAGGAGGACGAAGCCCTGCAAGGAACCTCTGAATGGCAGAATCCGCAGGGGCATGAAACAAAAAAGCGCCGTCGAAGGGAAGGTCAACCAGCCACTCCCGAACGTTCTCAGGGAAGACACTATCCCTCCGCCAAGCATGGCGACGGAGGGCCACTGAAGAAGCCATGGTGCGACCAAGCACCTCAGAAACGTCCAGAGCCGAGCGAAGAATAAACGCCGCCAGCTCCCGGCCATCCAACACATGGTGCCGCAGATCAGTGCAGGCACCCTCCTGGGAAGCAGAAGACAGAAGGGACTTCGCTGAATCCCACAAGCAAGAAGTGGCTCTGGCCAGCACACAAAGCGTGTTAAGCGCCCGTAACGCAGGACTGGAGGAGGCAAAGATGTTGCGCCCCCAGGAATCTAACCACCGGGCCTCTCTAACGGAGGAGACAACACCGATGGCAAGCAGGGAAAGGCAGTCTGCAAAAGAGGGCCCCTGGTAGAAGGGTGGAAGGAAAGGCAGACAGGATCATGCGGAGCAGGACGGTGGCGGTGCAGAAGCGGCTGGGGCACCGGGTCCCCCGTGGCAGGATCCCCCAGGCCCCCAAGAGAGAATTATGGAGCGAAGCCTCGAAGGAAAGAAGCAGCTCCCGTCCACCAGAGCCCTGATGGAGAACCTGCAGCAAATGATCCGCGGGGAAATGGGCAGCCGGGTCGCATATGCACATAATCCTCGCAGCTGTGGAGACAGCCCGGGCGAAGGCAGCACCCGCCTCCCAAGGGCAACGCGGTGGGGTGAACAATTCCTCGTGGACGACAGCTGCAAGCTAAGCCGGCCGTCCCCCAGCCCAACCGGAGGAAGGAAAGGCCAAGCCTGGAACAGGGGAAGGTTGACCGACGAGTGGGGAACCTGAGGCGCCTCCGGGGAAGACTGTGGGCGCGGGAACCGCGAAGAGCCGTCCTTGGAAGATGCCGGGGAAAAGGACACGACGCAGCGTCCCATCTCCAGAGAAGAAGAAACAAACAGTTGCCGAACCTCTAGAGAAGAGGGGGCGTCCGAAGACCAATCAACGACCTGACGCCGGCACGGCACTGTGGAGTCTGCCACCGGCGTCAGATCAACGTCGACCAATAAAGAGCGAGCAACAAAAATGGTACAAAAGGAAAAGATAAGAGAATAACTTGGGACAAGAGCACACTAATTGACTCTATATCTAGTTTATTAATCTAGACAGATTTTATCAAAATATTTGGACTTTCCTGCAACAGAAATGACCACGGACCTTAATGGAAGCAACAAAGCAAAAATACAACCACACAAATATACATAAATTGAACATGTGCAAAACGTCACCAACAAAAACACACAAAAAAGTTAACCCCTAAACCAACATATAATTTTTGGCACGCAGACCAGCGCTGTGAGGATTGCCGAGTGGAGTGGCTGTTTGTTCCGAACTTCAGTCGGACGTTTTTTCAAGTAGTAATCGACCTGCATATTGTATTATATAAGTCGTTTCCAGCCAGTGAAAGCGGGGAGGACTTCCTGTTGAAGGAAGGGTCGGCACCCGTTCTGGGTACCTGTGGACCCGGATGACCCACACGTAGGAGCGTCCTTTGGACTACCCTACCACTTGTGTGTACATTCTTTGTATTAACCCTGTCCTGAGGAGGCCGAGGAATACATATGGCCGAAACGCAATTGCGTAGACCCGGTTTTGAAGGAGGAGTCCTTGAAAATAAGTACAGTGTGGATATTCACTGTTGAGTGTGCTGAGAAAGTCCGACAATAATTTGTTGAGTCGCAGCGCGCTCTGTGGACTTCCTTCCAGTGGTTCGTCCTGAAATTATTAGGAGGACACTAACAAAAATTATATGTTGGTTTAGGGGTTAACTTTTTTGTGTGTTTTTGTTGGTGACGTTTTGCACATGTTCAATTTATGTATATTTGTGTGGTTGTATTTTTGCTTTGTTGCTTCCATTAAGGTCCGTGGTCATTTCTGTTGCAGGAAAGTCCAAATATTTTGATAAAATCTGTCTAGATTAATAAACTAGATATAGAGTCAATTAGTGTGCTCGTCCCAAGTTATTCTCTTATCTTTTCCTTTTGTACCATTTTTGTTGCTCGCTCTTTATTGTTCCTTACCCAGGTACTAAAAGGGTCAATTGGGTATTACCCTGTTGGTTGCCAGAGATCAACGTCGACCGGCACCGAAGGGGACGCTGAGACGACCTCTGCCACGACACGCGCAGAGGGGGAACGGGGCCGGGTTGGAGCCGGGGCAGCCAAAGAACGGTGCCGAAAGGGCGCCGACTCGACCTCCGACGAGACCGCTGCCTACGGGGAGAGACGAGGGGGGCCAGGGGACACGCCCTGGCCCCAAGCCAGCCCCTGCAGCGCCGCCAGGGCCAGCAGCCGCCGGCACCTGGGCGGCGTCAGCTCGGCCGTGGACAAGGCCGCCGCCTGCCCAGAGGACCGAAGGGGACTCGAGGACGAGCCCCGGCAACCTCCCGCGACACCACAGGGACACCGACAAGGGTTTGCGGCGAGGCAGAGGCGCCTTGGTCCGAAAGAGGGAACTCCGTAGGGCCGCACCCCGACGACACCACATCTCCGGACCCTGAAGCCGAACCTGTCAGGACCGGGGACGGAGGCGCTGGCGATGCCGCAGAAGGCCCCGCACATGGCAAGGGATCCGCAGACGTCCCAGGAAGAGAAGGAGGAAGAGCCAAAGAGGCCTGCAAGACCGCCGAATAGACCTTCATTTGGGCTCTGGTCGTCCCCACGCCGGGAAACAGCGGGTAGGGTGGCAAAACGCGGGACCGCACAACCCATGGAGAACCCGTGCCCCCCACAGGGCGGGGACCGGACCTCGGAGACAAACTGCGACACTTACTAACAGTTGAGCGACGCCCTTGCGGCCTCAGAGAGGGACGATGTCGGAGACGGAAGCAGCGGTTCTTGAACCCTTCCGCGGGGGACGGACACAGCGCCGATGCAGACCTGGACATGCAGGCAGAGAGGAGTTTCATCCGGCGCTCCTGCCGGGACTTCGGCTTCATCTGCTGACAAGCCTCACAGTCCATGGGGTCGTGGTGCTCCCCCAAACACCACATACAAATGGGGTGAGGGTCCGTCGCCGACATCTTGCGCGCGCAAGACGAGCACGTCTTGAAGCCCAAACAAGAACACTGTTCTCAAAAAACACGCAAGGCGTAAAAAGAAGGCCTGAAAGCAGGCCAGGAACATGATCCGGGTCCGCGTTACATGCGGAAAAGAAGGAAACTGACGTCAGCGCGCCGGGGTGGGGCTTATGTGACCTCGCTGACGTCACGCCCGCGGAAGGCCTTGGGGTGGAGTCGGGTGGTACCGCCCCTTCGGTGCACAGGGATGCTGGGCAAGAAAGTTTTCCGGGTCCAGTCTCACACCTGGGGATCTACGTTAAGGAATCTGCGGCTAGTAGTCTCTATCAGATGTGGTAGATATTGCCGTCCTCCTCAGAGGCTCATTTTTGGCAGAGTTTGTCAGTCAAACACCACTTCCCAATTTAGTGCTCTCAGGTCCACTAAGATCAACCTGTAAACTCTGCTGGTTCAAAGACTCCTATTTCACAGGCTTTACAGTTTGTCACAAGAAAATGTCTAAGTTTGTGTAGTGAGTGAAAGAATGCTCCTTCACTTACTGTGTGTGTACAAAACCAAATGGGCTTCCTGAATTTTATGAACACTTCTGGTTAATCAATTTCGAAATCCTTGATGATCCATTTCACACGTTCTTCCTTATTTGACTTATGGCGCTACAAAATATATGGATTACCACAAGTAGTTAAGTTAATTTTGGCATCTCTTCACTGAAACCAACCCAGCACCAATGTGGAGCTTTTAGTGTGAGAGGTCTCTTAGTGGAGATGGTTGAAGAAGCTTCAAATATTGGTGGTTGCAGCCAGTCTGGAGATGTGTATGGAGCTTGGTGCTGGAGTTCTTACAGGACTAACTTACAATTATTTTTGCATGCTGTAAATGTGAAAGTTATTAAATGTCTTTGGACCCTGGAGTGTGAAGATCATTTCTCCGTCAATTTCTGTGATAGAATACTAGTGATGAATTAACCGAGCCCTGTGGGATAAATCATGAGCATCTATGTAATCAGGGGAACAAGTTAGTAATGTATTCCATCCAACAAATGTTATTAGTCTACTGCAATTCCATTTTTCTTCTACGTCTTGCTTATTTGATAAACTTTTCTACATGTGACATGCGTATGCTATGTTCCTGAAATTTCTGTCTCGTGTTCATTTCTTGTGCTTTCTTCAACACACCTTCTTCACACACCTTTGGAATTTAGGGGCATAGGCAGCTATCAGCAAGAGCCATTCAGTATTACTATTTCATACAATCTTAATAAAGTGATACAAAAATCACTATGACAAATACCCAATTGCAACAATGGAATGATTCCACACTGTTTTAGGTAGGGTTTTAAGAGATTTGTAAGAAATGACAAATTAAGGAAAATCCATACCAATATGGCAGTATGCCAGCCACTAATAGCTAACAGTTCAACGTAGGCTCTTTCACTGTGATTTAATGTCAGATACGTGTTATCAATTTTTAACAAGAATTTGCCAAAATTTAGAATCAAGTACACTGCACAATTAGACTCACAATTTACCATGCTCTTTATAATGAAAATAATCTAAGAACATTTTTCATATCTGACCCAGCCCTCTTCCCTGAAAAAAGCTACATTTTCAAATTTATATGAAGATTTAATAGCATTTGATAACCCTCTTTTACTAAGTTTGATGAACTTCAAATTGCATGTTATGTTATGGCCATTTGTAAAGCACACATATCACCCTGAGGGGTCTCATGCTGTGCATACTTGCAATGCTTAACCAACTACTGCCAATTCTGGTTTGACTGTATGGCGTATTTTAAGCACAACCATGCTAATGAGGCACTTCTGCAATGCTTTAATAACAACCCCATTAACACACCAACAGTCTGCATCCAGGCCCTGCCTGAATTCTGCTATAAATCTCAAGCAGAACACACTCCAAAATGGAACTCTATATAATATACTCTAAGGCTTTCTCCCTAACTTTTCCAGCTGCCAATTAAAGTTAAGCCATAACAAAATTCCTAGATGTTCATTCTGCCCAACCTGCCACTGTTACCCACACCAGATGTATGTATCATGTATGCCTCGGTGTGACAAAGTGAATGGGCATGTTGACAAAGTAAAGAAAACTATTAAATATATTATGTGTATCACTAATACATTGTGCAGTCACAATGTAGCACTAAAGGGCAATAACATCTCTTTTCCAGAATGTACTATCATCTAATTACATGGGAACACTGGTCACCATGATATTCTTTAAAAAGACCAACGTTATACTGCATATTCAATGAAATAAGCACTGACATAGGACTGATTCTTCAATAAGTGAACATACTTCTGCATTGAGGAGTTTGCTTGTGTGTATGGATGAGTGAGTGAATGCTAGTACAAGTCAACAGTTGGATAAGTAGATGGATTAGGGTGCGAAAGGGTAAATAAATGTATTAGTGACTGAGTGCATGGAAGAATGAACATGGATGAATGAAGGGGCAAGGGCAGTCCAATAAGACACTATATAAGGATGGCGATAGAGAAGCATTTGGAGCCTGCTTCTCGGTGGCAGCAAAAACACTCCTAACGAGCACTGTTAGCGTGCATGTAAACTAAAATGGAACTTCTGTAGCAGAAAATGACATGATCTCAAAAGGTAGGAATGGCAACTCTGTTTATTTGCTTAAAGTCTGTAGCCACCATGCAATGGGATTCATTTATTTTTAGCAGGTTGTAAATCAAATCCCCAACCATACCATTAAAAATTATTGTTCTAGCTCCAGTTCCCAAGAATTTTTTTTAAAAAGGGCTGAAGAGTAGTAATTTTGCATTGAGGGGAAGTCCTGGCTTGAGGACTCTGATAAAAGGCAAACAAACTAGGAACACCACTTTAGGTCACTCTCAGATCGCTGCTTTGCTGGATCGTCTGTGTCATGTTAGGCCTATGTTCTCACTCAGCTGACCTTACAAACAGGCAGAAGTTGTGTTTCTTCACATGGAGACCGTTAGACTTGGCATCTTTGGCGTGGTTTCCCTCTACCTCCTGTATTTTTGATGCTGTGCTGGATTTCATTTTTGCTGACTTAGATGCTTTGAGCTCTTTGCCATTGCTGAACAGTGACAAAGTGGAAGTGATCCATGTTTAAATTGTTATTACAATTGGTTCTCCCTGATTGACATATTTGATTTACTGGTAAGTCCCTAGTAAAGTGCACGGAGTGTGCCAGGGCCTGTAAATCAAATGCTACTAGTGGGCCTGCAGCACTGATTGTGCCACCCACATGAGTAGCCCTGAAAAGGTATATCAGACCTGCCACTGAGGTCTGTCCTCAGTTTGTTAACTGCCATGTCGACTTGAAAAGTGCACCCACTTGCCAGGCCCTAACCTTCCCTTGTCTTACACGTAAGACACCCCTAAGGTAGGGCCAAGGTACCCCCCTGAGCAGGGTGCAATGTATGTGAAAGGTAGTACATGTACTGTTGTGTGTGACATGTCCTGAGAGTGAAATACTGCCAATTTCATTTTTCACTATTGAAAGGCTATCTGTCCCATGGGATAGAATGAGAATTACTTTATAACATCTTACAAATACAACTTCCCATTGGGACAAGATAGAGAAATAAAGTTTTGTCTCTCTGAACTCAGAATTTAATAACACATCTTTTAGTAAAGATGGTTTTTAAATTGCCACTGTGCTAGAAGAATCTCCCTGCATCGCCGCTGCCGAAACATACGCAGCACCTGTCGCAACTGCAAGGACCGACGCATCGAGGGATCGCGGCGGAAGAAACCGGTGCAGCGCAGCTCAACGCCGTTGCATCGATCACTGACGCATCCCAGATTTCCACGCATCGCACCTGTGCGTTTTCATGACGCATCAGCCACAGACCAGAATCGTCTTGTAGTCTACGCATCACTTCCCCCTACAGACTGGATTTGATGCATCACTTCTCCTGCATGCAGCAGAACTGTTGCATCGCATCCCCAAGGTTTCAGGAAGTGACGCATTTCTTTGTTTTCTACGTTTTCCAACTCTGCAGCTGTTTGGCCGTGTGAATTTTGTTGCATCTATGGGTACTTTGTGAGAAATCACGCATCCATAGTTTTCTATGGACCCAGTTGCTTGAAACCTTTATAAAGTCATATAAATTCTTATTACATGTATGTTGGATTTTTGTTGTTTTGGTCTTGTTGAGTTTCGATAAAAAATACTTTATCTTTCTAAACTGGTGTGGTGTCCATTTGTGGTGCTATGACTGTATTACTGTGTGTTTTGAGTACAAATACTTTACACGTTGCCTTTAGGATAAGCCTGTCTGCTGGTGCCAAGCTACTCAGAGGGTGAGCAGGGGTTATCTAAAGTGTGTATCACCCTTACTAGAAGCAAGGGTCTCTATTTGGACAAAGGTATCTACCTCTGCCAACTAGAGAGACCCATTTCGAACAGAGACCATCAGGAAGAAGGGAAGCAGAGTAACAGACAATTGTACGATGGAAGATATTGTTTTTAGAGGTTCTCTTCTCAAGCTGAAGCTCCAGTTGTAAATAGTCTGGCAGCTTTTAGAACCCTTGTCAGCATAATTTGACACCTCTTCTGCGGCTGATGTGCAGTGGTCCCTTTGGGAGTGTCGATATAGAAAGCAAAATGGGGCAACAGAAGAAAGGTGGCACTGAAATGAGGCAGCAAACTCAAACTATACCTGCCGTATGCACATAAAAAGTGCACCTCTCTCAAAGCAGATTCATACAACGACTGTGCCAATGAAATGGCACCTGCCTCGATTTAGAGTGTAGAAATGGTTGTGAGACAGCTAAAGTGGCTCCTAACACCACCTAAAAAAACATAGAATGTAATAAAATACTGAAAAGAATGGGGCTTCTGAAAAACTTTACTGGTTTATGTGTGGATTCTGTCAACAAAGGAACGTAGTAGATACAGCAAATTGAAAAATAGTGAAATTGTGATAGCTCGGCCCACAGTGTTTGAAAACCAACCTGTAACAGAACTCCTGTGAATGATGTGGTTGTACCGCGTTTCTAATTTTAGCTCGACGTGACCCCTTCCCTACTGACCACTTTTTGGCAGGTCAATATGTCAAGATTCCGGTAGAAGCTTGCCGTCTTGTTTTAAACAGCTTGTTAACTTGAAAAAACACGAAGTGCCCGGCGACACGGCTCCTTAAACTGTAAGTTTCAGTTTCAAAAACAAAAGACAAACCACCTGAGACCACAGAGGGCAGGATATGAGCTACTTTTAGCAGCTCGGGATCAGTGCTCAAGAATAGGAGGAAGGGCATATTCTGTGCAGCTAGGGCCTTTGAAGTGTAATATTTATTAAACAGAATGCATCTGGAAGCAAAGTCTTTCAAGGGGGGTTATCTCGCTTTGCACTGCGTCTTTGTCAACGAATTACTTCCTTTTCCTTAAAAAAACATATTTTCAGATTAATTTCTGACAGCGACAACGAGATAGGCCTGAACTACCATGCACAGGGCGCGCGCACTCAGCCCTAGGGACAATATATCAATCAGCACTGGCGAAGGAATGATAGAGCTCAAACTTTAATGTCTTCATGATATAAACCGCCAGGAAAGTTACGGTGATAGTTAAGGAAATTAATCCCCGGTCCTCTTAGGACTGGAACATCGCAGTAATAAAATATGATGAATGTCCGTTTTAGACAAAGGCCATGAACCAATCCTTACTTTTATTTTTGGTACATGATGCATTCGTTCATTGGCTGCTTGTGTTTTCTTTTGTAATGTTACATCATCACGTCAGCGTACTTGGAAGAGGGAAGAAGGTGCACGGAGCTGAACTTTCTTCTAATTGCTAGTGAGATCATGGCACAAACGGGTTTTAATGTCTATACACCCAAACACCTGCTGGTGCTGCCAAAGGTCACCGTGCCGCAGGAGACAGCTGGCCGGCCGTGGGTTCACAGCTATTTGACAATATTCCTCCCGTGCTTGCTTCCCCCTGGCTGAACTGTTGGCACACGTTGATGAATACATCAGCAAGTGCATCTCAATGCCGCTTTCTTGCTATGGACCCACAAATCTGAATAAAGCATCAATTTGGCATCCTCTTTCCTAACATCACACAGATGAAATGCCACCCATCAACCCCAGAAGTTGTAAATCTTGCTGGTGGCCACAACCATAAACAAAGTACCAGGGTCCGTGCCCCGTCTCATTCCTTACCTACAGATGATCACGGCAAGTATTCTTGCTTCAATACCTAAGCCAGAAAGCAGCCATGTCTACAGCATTCCTCGATGGGTGCTCATCCCAAAAAATACTAGTATCACTGCACAGTGACTCAGCCTACAAGTTCACTAGCATTAATGTTAGATTAAACGTTCTAATCAGGTGATATCGAAATCCTAGTAATCTTCTCCGATGTGGGAGTCAGCTTCGAGGATAACGTTGTCCTTGCCAGGGCTTAATTTGAGCCGATGGTAAGCAGTGGGAGCCAGAGCACTCATTTTTGGTGACCGCCACTTGTTTTTCCCGATCACACACTTCCTAAGAGCAAGAGGGAGAAATGCACACAAACGAGAAAGGGGGAAGAAGAAGACGGAAAGACCATCACTAAGGGAGGTTGCAGGAAACTGGAAGAGAGAGGTAAAGGTGAAGGGGCGTCTGGTAATGGAATAAAGAGGCATGAGGTGAACTGAAGACTACGCAGCCTTGGTTTTCGGCCTGCTGACATTAAAAGGTGCCAAACCCAGCTTCTGAGCAGATCTTTGGGCACCGACGATCCTTCTTTTACAAATTAAGCACGGTCAATGACTACCTGTAGTGGTCCTTAGATGCAATCACAATTGAATGGCGAGAAAACAGAAGTTCTGATATTTGTAGATCCTTTCACTCTTTGGTCACGGAACTGATGACCAGATGAGGTTAATATAACACCACCAATACCCCCCATTCCTCCAAGCCCCCTCCCCGTACTCCCCACTGCAGTTAATTCTGGGAGAAATCTCAGTCGGATTTTTGATCACAATAATGCCCCTTCAGAACTGATTAACAGATGCTCTACTTCTTGTTTGTATCACATACAAATTCTAAGAAAGATCATTTCAAAACTTCTTATGGATTGCCTCAAAACTGTTATTCAATCTTTACTTTTTTCTCTAATTGATTCCTGAAATTTACTACATTTTGGCAGCTCTAATTATTTGATTCGCAAATTACAACTTGTTCAGCCAGATTGCTTTTGTGTCTGTCATACGAGTTACTTACCTTCGGTAACGATGTATCTGGTAGAGGCACAGTCTAGCCGCAGATTCCTTAACTTAGAATATCCCCAGGCGTCAGACTGGATCCGGAATATTTTTGCAGCAACACCTCTGCGCGCCGGGGGACGGCGCCGCATGGCTCCGCCCTGACGTCATCCGTAGACATGACGTCAGCGAAGCCATGCAAGTCCCTCCCAGAGCGCTGACAGCAGTTTTTTTCGGAGAAACATTTCCGCGCCACAACGCGGAGCCAACACCAAAAACTGTGAGAGTATGGGAACAGTGTGTGAAAAAACTATAAAAATCAGTGAAACAAAAAGAATGGGATGGTGAGAAACACCACCACAAGGGACAGTAACAAGCACTGTACATTGAAAGCAGTTGAAGAGAAAGAACCAAGCAGCGCCCTGAAAAGCATCCCTGCAAAGGCGAAGGCAATGCCCTCCCCCGAGGCAAACAAAATATGCCAAGGCAGACGACAGAAAGCCTGCAATCACAAGATCCGACCGTGACAGGCAACAAGACCTGAACCATAGAATTAAAAACGATCCACCAAAGAGCGGCAATATTAGGCATGCCTTAACCTGTATAAGAGAACAATTGGAGAGAGGCCCAATGAGGGAGACCCCAAGCCAATTGACCGTAGTAGAATCAAAGACAAGAGGCCCTAAAACAACGAAAAAGGGTGGGAGGGAGGGAAGAACACTACTAGAAGACCCCACACTGGAAGAACCACAGTCCGGGTGTAGGAATGTAGGAGGAGACATGAACCCTGTGACCCAACCAGGGTCAGGGTGTAGGAATGTAGGATAAGATATGAACCCTCTGCGCCATCACTAGAATGGGAGGAGCAAAACAGGGAAACCAGAAAGAACCATCCCCCCGAGGAAGAAAGATGAAAGAGGTCACCCTGCAGGAAGACAAAGCCACTCAAAGGGAGGCGCGAGCATAAAACTCAACCTGAAAAGGTCCTCACAGAACGGGGAAGATGGGCGGGCGTTAAGGAATCTGCGGCTAGACTGTGTCTCTACCAGATACATCGTCACCGAAGGTAAGTAACTCGTACATCTGATAGAGACATCTAGCCGCTGATTCCTTAACTTAGAATAGATACCAAAGCCATAACCCACAGGAGGTGGGTCTGCAACTGAACCCCACCAAGTTCCAAAGTAACCCAGCCGTCAACAACGAAACTCAGTGGCCAATCCCAGACCAGAAGCTCTGCAAGGAGCGACAAACATGGGGAGGCAAAGGAGCACAAGCCGCCGAGGGACAGCATGGAAGCCCTCAGAGTACACAGTGGAGAAATGGAGCACAGAACCAGAAGGGCAGTGCAGAACGAGAGAGCCCAAAACTTCTGGAAAAGAAGGGCCTAGAGAGAGGACAAGACGGTATGGCCGAGTCCAAGCATACAAGTTGAATATGGCTAACAGAGGAAGAAGCACTGTGGAAGTTCATCAACGAGGATACCGGGGACAGCAGCGGGAGGGTGCTGACCATGTCCAGGACAACCCAATCACACTAGAGACACCACACTTGATAGTACACAATCTCCCTTTCCCAAAGAGACATTGGGAAGGGCGGACATGAAAAACATAAAATCATGACCACAAAAAGCACATGCGAGCGGCAGAAGTACACAGGGTAGACCGTGTGTACAGCCATAACCAAACCACATAAAAGGAAAGGCACAAGGAAGTTCCGCGAGAATAGTCCAGATGTAGGAGATGCCTCACCAGGTACGTAACCTGTGAAAGGGATCCGTGAAGCGAACACACACAGAATGAAGGACTGCACCTACGAGATGTCCATGGCAAGCCCACGGACACTGCAGCAAGAACCTAGTGTGCGTGACCATTGGCTGTGGGTAAACGCCAGACAGAACAAACATCAGGAGAAGACTCAGCCCTAAGGATGAGTGACATACGAGAAACAATAGTGCACCATAGGTAGCAACAGCCATTTCGCACCAGAACTGGACAGATAAAGTCCACACCTATAAGCGAAACCAGCCACTTGGCAGGGAGGAGCCACAGTCCTATGCAAGGCAAACTCGGAAGGTTGACCAGTACAGGAAGAACCTGTACAAGCGTACATAGCGTAACAGGATTTGTATAGAGATGTGCACACAAGCACAAGAAGACAGTGAACGCCTTGAGGAGAGCACCTCTACAGGGAGCAGCAGCAGCATCCCGAATTTGAAGTACGCCAAAGCTCCTGCTCGAATGGCAGCAGGGGGCGAGGAAAACCCATGCCGGGAAAGTACCCAGGAAAACAAGTCACAAGGCAATGTACATGAGCGGCGCAAGTGATTAAGATGCCACCATGCAAGAACACAGTACGAAAAGCACTACCCACCACAGAAAAGGAGGGGAGAACCAGGCATCGGAAAGCGTCAGCCCTCTGTAACAGCGAATACAGTGGGGAGCAACCACCGGACACGCATACAACATAGTAGAATTACGCCGCAGCAACCCTGTGCGCCTTAGTACAGTGACAGGGCACTGGCCCAGGCCGTCCACTGGTAAAACAGCCGCAGAACTTTGCAGAACTGAAACAGACCAGGAAGGGAGACTGAAAGGACCCTCCTGGAAGAAACAAACAAGGCAGAAATCCAGAGAAAGTGAGCATCCACACTTGTAAAAAAGGTGCCACGGACAAACCGCAGACTTCAACTGATAGGCCATAGAGCGATGCCGACCGGTGGACCGCATGAATGTGAAAAAGACCAGTCAGATCCGCAGGGTAACGTCCTTAGAAAAAGACTCCACAGGAGCCTACCACGCCTTATGTGTAAGGGAGGCAGCTACACAGTAGCTAACAAATACCCTACATAGGATAAGCCTGAACCCCAGCCAGAGGCACCTCTTGAGCCGGAGCTAATGGAACAGAGGATCAACAGAACAAAAGCAGCTGATCAGCTGCAATAAAGGGAAGCAAAAACGGCGACAAGCCGTCCAGACTACCTGGGTATTACAGCATGAACCCAGGGCTCAAAACAACACTGCACATGGAGGTAACAGACAGTAAAAGGATGTCAAAAACATGAAATTATGGCAGGCTAGACAGGAGGCGGTTGACTGCTGAGGGATACGCCATCAAACGGCAAATCCCGTAAACTCTCCTGGATATTTTCAGGGAAACCACCATCGCGCAGCCAAGCATGGCGACGTAGAGCGAAAGACTTGGCCATTGCCCGACCCACAGAGTCGGTAGAATCCATGGCCGATCTAATGGTAAACTGTGCCATGTCCCGGCCATGATGAAGGAGACGAGCCAGGTCAGTACGAGGACCCTCTGGAAGAGAGGGAAGAAGACCTTCAACCGAGTCCCAAAGGGCAAAAGTAGCCTGTGCAAACACGCAAGTGGTGTTTAAAACACAGATGCCCGAACTAGTGGACTCAAAAATATGACGACCACAGGTCTCCAACCAACGAGACTCCCTGGTGGGAGGCAGTAACAGGAGAGGAAGGCTGCGGGGCGAAAGCCACCTGAACGACCCAGCCCGAGCCCTAGGATGAAGGGACAAGTAGACAGGGTCATTCGGAGCTGGACGATGCCGATGGGCAATGGCCTGATCCACAGGGTCACCGGAGGAGGGCTGTGCCCATGTGCCAAGAAGGGTGTCAAATAATGATCCACCAAAAGGCAGCAAGGGCTCCCCCTCCACCTCACCCTGGTGGAGGATATGCAATAATGGATCGGAAGACAAAGAAACCGAGGGGGGCTGCAAGTGTAAAAGAGTGGCAGCCTCTCGAACAGCCCTTGCAAATGCAGCACTAGCCTCTGTAGCCATTCTAGGGGGCGATAACAGTTCATCGGTAGGGGACGGTTGAAGGCTAACTCGTTCAATGGAAAAAAGAGACGCCGCAGGCTGATAAACAGGAGGCCACTGGCCAGGGGGCAGTGGAGCCAAAAGACAAGGAGACACCCCTGGGTGTTCTGGATATGGGTCCTCCTCAAACAGAGGAACAGTTGGGACCGGCGCCAGCTCCGGCGTCGACCGGCATCGAATTAACGTCAACAATAAGCAGAGGCAACTCGGGCCCACCTGGGACTGGCGTCGACTCACTCTACACTGAGATATATAGGAGAGGAAGGATGTCGACAAGGAGTCGATACCTGCGGTGCGGCCATTGCCAACGTCGGTGCAGGAAGCCGCAAAAGGCTATGCGGAGACATGGCAGATGGGCTCAACGTCTGACTGGGATGCTACGTCTGGGCCGTGTCCCGACGTCGCACCGACTCTGGAACCGGAGTCGAGGGACTCGGTCAGCGCCGAGGGCAAACCCTCCGGCGAAGATCCGACCTGAGTCCCTACCACCACTGTGGGGCCTGAAGGCACGCCAGGGAGAGGAGGCGACCCAAAAATGGATTGCAGAGCCTTAAAATAGGCTTCCATTTGGGCCCGAGTCGCCCCATCACCCGGAAAGGGGGAGTATAAGGGGGTCAAATCCTGGGGGCCGGCGTCTGGCAAAGACCTGGAGCCAAGAACGCAGCTGTCATGGTGAAGTGAGGCCGACTACCTCCATGACTTGTGCTTTCACTTACCTGCGTGAGGCAAATGAAGTTCGCAAGAACGACTCTGCGACCGGACACGAACAGAAGCCCCAGCCGGAAATGGAGAGCGGCGTGGAGGCGCCGAGCGGGACATCTGGGCGGCCAATAGCTTCATCCGGCGCTCCCGCAGGGACTTCGGCCTCATCTGCTGGCAGGCGTCGCACTCCTCGGAGTCGTGGTGCGCTACTAAGCACCACATGCAGATCGCGTGCGGATCGGTCGCCGACATCTGCCGCACGCACGTCTCACACACCTTAAAGCCCGAAAGCATCACACTGTTCCTGGACGCCTGAAGGCGCCCAGAAGGTCTGAGCAACAGGCCAGGCCAGAGGAACCGCTAACACCAGGATCCGCGTAAGGACGCGGAAAAGAAGGAAACTGACGTCAGAGCACTGGGAGGGACTTATATGGCTTCGCTGACGTCATGTCCACGGACGACGTCAGGGCGGAGCCATGTGGCGCCGTCCCCCGGAGCGCAGAGGTGATGCTGCAAAAAAAATTCCAGATCCAGTCTGACGCCTGGGGATATTATAAGTTAAAGAATCTGCGGCTAGATGTCTCTATCAGATTTGCTTGTCAATCATGCCCCATCTGCCAACTCTTAGAAACCTTAGATCATCTACTTTTCTTCCTCCGGTTACTCCCATCAAAAAGACACAGAGGGGTATCACTCCTTCCACTTGGCAGCCAAGCACTAGAACAATCTTTTCTCCACACTTCAAATTGTGAAGAATCACCTAATTCTTGAACATAGCTGTTTTCTGGTTGTGATATTCTTTAATAATTGACATTATGGTTGAATGTCTCTCAGCAAAGACACATTAAGGCAGACAGAGCTTCCAGATAGCTCTTAACTGTAGCCACATTACCCACTACTAAAAACTATTGTTCACGCAACGCAAATTGGAAATCAGGAAGGCAAGATTTAAAGGGGTTGTTTGTCTTACGAACTCACACCACTGAAAAAACTTTTCACAAAAGCATGTGTGGATGGGTTTGGTTTCAGGATTCCTGGTCACTGAGAAGAAGCCTACAACTTAATTGGAAGAAAAATAACAATTAAATAGCACCTCACAATCTGCACTTGTGCAGATGCAGCTTCTAAGGTTTGAGGTCCGGGACCCTGTCAATTATGCTATCATAGCAGATCTACTATGCAAGGAAAAGGAAGAAGCAGTTGGCTAGTAACCGTGTGGTCCCCTCAGGGCACTTTAACAGGATATATAGGGCACCCCTGGACTCTTAGACCTTGGATTTGGAAAGAGGACCAAAGAAGGACTTCCCTGTTGCCCTCAGAACTGCACAAAGGGAGGCTCTATCGTCGGCTGGACTGCACCTGCTGCACTTTGTGCTAGTGACTGTGCCTGTGGCTCCTAGTTCAGAGAAACGTTTATCCCGGGCCCAGAGAAGTGACTCAAAGGATCAGTCTACTGATCTCCTAGAACAAGTTCCAGGGACAAAAGAGGTGAAGAAGCCCAAACTGGCAAGTTGCTAGCCACCGGAGAATATTCACTAATAGCTAGTGCTGGGCTTCCCAAGAGACCGATCCTCGACGGCCGAAAGTTGCCACAGACCAGCCAGACTCGGGAGTGCCATCAGAGTCTAGATTGGTTGCCCAAGAGGGACACTAGCCCTCATTAAAACACTTGTCTCCAACTGCTGAATCCGTAGATTAAAAGCCCAGTAGTCGCAGTACTTCTATCCCCGGAAAGCGGACTTAGTGGGACCCCAACGTCTGTGGACCAAGTCGCCCCACATCCCCTGTGGACCGTGGAATCACCACAAATGCACCCGTCAACCACAACGCAACCAGAGCATCTTTGAGCATCTTGTCATCCAGCATCAGGACTACTCCATTAAAGTCTATGGCGATTGTGCTGTAAAGCCTAGAACTGGACTAGCAAATGCTCTAATAGCAAGGTAGCTATCTACAGTATCCGTACTGCCTCCCTAGATCTCCATCCTGTCGGATTTGCTAGCTCAAAGCCGGGCCGGAGTAGTCAAACTAACTCTTACAAACTTTAAAAAAGTTTACAAACTTTTTGTTGACCAATGCTCGCTTGCTGTCGAAATGAAAAGTGATAACATCTGTAGGAAGGTAGGATCCTTCTAGCATGGTCACCCCAATTTATTGCCTGGTGTCAGTGTCTTTTTGACCTAGACTGACTATGACCCTGCTCAGCAGGACCCAAGTCACTGTGCTTTCTCCCTAAATTTTTTTTTTTTTTTTTTTTTTGAAACCGTTTATTGCAGGTTGCAAAAGTTACAGGTATGGGCCTACAACCACCCGGCCGGCCGCTAGAATGACAAAAGCATATTGCATACATACAGTAAAAGTCTCTCGGCAGTGCAAAGCAGTGAAACAGGAGTAATCAATGGTGCAGGCCACACAGCTCCAAGCCCACAGTACGGTTCCCTTTTCTTGAAACAAAACAACACCAAAAAACCACACCCGCAAGGCAACCCGCGATCCAAAGTGACAGCACGTGCTCCATAAGTGGGGGATCCAAACCAGCAGCAGAACTCTGAGGAGGGGAATGGGAGTAGATCAGGGACTGGGGGACCGCGCGCCCGCGGCCGAGGGAGGGGGGCCGTCTAGGGAGACGGAGCAGGCGAGGCAGCCGGTAGCAGCGGTGGCTCACAAATACCCCCGCGGTAGGCGTTCCAGGGGCCCCAGAGTTTCACCCACGCCCCAGGCTTACCCCTCGCCACATACACCACCTTTTCACGAAACATACACCAATCCATATGCTCTTTCCAGGCCGACACCGCAGGGGGCCTCTGGGATCCCCACAATTGAGCAATGTCACGCTTAGCTATCATGTATCCCAGAGTCACCCACCGCGTCTGCGGGACCGAATAGTCATTCGGTTCCCATACATTCAGCAAGCATCTCCTCGCTTCAGGCAGCAGCGCGACACGCGTAACCACACGCAGGACCTCATGCACACCACGCCAGAATCGCTCCACCTTCGGGCACTCCCACAGTATATGCATGAAAGTCGCCAACGCACCACAGCCACGCTTACACATTCCGTCACCAGCAAAACCCATACGCAGAAGCCTTGGCCCCGTCACATAAACCCGGTGAAGGATCTTGAGCTGGACGAAACGAAGGCGAGCCGGGATGGCCACCTCTTTCGGAGAGGCCACCGCGGAAATCCAATCCTCGTCGTCCAGCTCCAGCCCGTCGGCAACCCAGGCCTCGCGGAGACTAGTCAGCAGGCACGATCTATCGTTGATCAGTTTTTTGTATATGAGGGAGATCGTGCTGTCCGGTACATGGCCGTCCAGCACTCTGTCCTCCAGGGGGGAAGACTCCGGAATGGATGCGACGTCCGGGAAGACGGAGCCCAGCGCATGGCGGACTTGTAGGTACCGAAAGTACTCACTGCCCTGCAGCTGAAACTCCGCCTGCAGCGTCTCAAAAGTTTTGAATCCCCCCCTCGTCCAGAGATCTCCCACCGTGCTGATTCCGATCGTGTCCCACTTCTCGAAGCCCTTCGACGTCCACAGGGAGCCCAACCTCTCAGACGCATACAGCGGTGACGCCCGGGTCAAACGGTCCTTCCACCCCATAGCTGCATTAGCCGCGTGCCAGACACGCACCATGACACGCGTCGGTCCCGTCAAACGGGAGTCGGGCGCGCCAGAGTAGAGCGCGCGATTGTAATCGCCACCGGGTAGGAGCATCTTATCCATCTCAAATGCCGGGTTCAAGGCGGGCCCATAAAGGCCATGATTAATTGCAGCTAGTTGGGAGGCCCAGTAATACCGTTTAATGTCCGGGAGGGCGACCCCCCCATCGTACCACGGGAGCGTCAATTTAGCCAGAGCAATGCGCGGCCTCTCGTCCCAGAACAGGCGCCGCTGGAGGCCGTCCACCTCACGGAAATAGCGTGCCGGGACCAAGTCCATAGTATTCTGGAGGGCGTAGAGGAATCGCGGCAGGGACATCATCTTGAACAAAGCCGCTCGGCCGAGCGGCGAGAGCGGCAGACGCCGCCAGCGCACCACGTCCTCCTTCAAGCGCTGGAGGGGGGGTAGCAAATTCCGCTCATAGCGGGCCTCCGGGTCAAGTGTGATATAGATACCCAGGTACCGAAAACCTTGGGAGGCAATCTGGATCGGACAGTCCCGTGGTAGGGCCGGAGCCTCCCCGGAAAGCACATAGACACAGGATTTCGCCCAGTTGATGACCAGGCCTGAGTTGCGACCGAATGAGCGCAAAACATCAACCAGGACGATCAGTGATTTACGCGGGGAGGCGAGATACAGAAGGATGTCGTCAGCATAGAGGGACACACGGTCCTCATGCTCGGGGGTCCAGCGGAGACCACGGATAGAAGGGTGCCACCGCAGCCACTCCGCCAGGGGCTCCAGGGCCAGGGCAAACAGGAGAGGCGACAGGGGGCAACCCTGTCGCGTACCCCTCCCCAGCGCGAATGGGGCCGAGACTCGCCCATTCACTACCACCTGCGCCAATGGGCCCGAATATAGCAATTTGACCCAGCTAATGAAACCCGGGCCGAACCCGAATTTCGCCAGCATCGCCCAGATGTATGGCCATTCAAGCGTATCAAACGCCATGGTGGCGTCCAAGGACGCCAAGATGGCCGGCTACCGCACAAATGGGACACGCGCGAGCACCCCGTGCAAGCGCCGCAGATTGAGCGCCGTGTTGCGGTGCGGTATAAAGCCAGATTGGTCTTGGTGGACCAAGTCGCCCACCACGCCAACCAACCGGTTGGCCAACACCTTGGCAAGGATTTTGGGCTCCGCGTTCAAAAGCGAAATCGGCCTATAGGATGTGACCCGTTCACGGGGCTTCCCCTCCTTGTGGATCACCACAATTGTGGCCAGACGCTGGTCCGGCGGGAGGGAACCCTGCGAGTGGGCCGCCAGGAACATCGCGCGCAGGTGGGGCGCCAACACATCCGGGCGTAGCTTGTAGAGCTCGATAGGAATACCATTGGGGCCCATGGCCTTGCCGGATGCAACCGAGCGAATAGCCAAGGCAATTTCGTCCGAGGTGGGAGGGGCGTCCAGCGAATCCCTGTCCTCCACCGTTAGGGAGGGCAGTGCGATGTCCCGAAGCAGGGCATGGGAATCTTCCTCCGAGCAGGGGGAAACCGGGGAGTAGACTTCGCGGAAATAATCCGCGAAGCAGGAGACAATGGCTTCCGGCTCGGTGACACACGCACCATCAACACTCTCAATCAAAGGCACCACGCGGCTCGCTCTCTCCCTCTTATCCAACCACGCAATCAATTTGCCAGCCTTATCACCCACATCATACAATCGCCCCTGCTGCTCTCTACTGAGGCCCCTGGCCGCCTCCGTGACGAGGGCCCGATAGGCCGCCTGCTTTAGGTGTAGAACATGCAACTTGGCGTCTGTTACCCCGCTCCCCAGGTCACCCTCCAGTTCTGCAATCTCGGCCTCTACCCGGGTCACCTCCTCCCGCTCGAGCCGCCGGGCATGGGAGATAAAGGAGAGGGCCTCCCCTCTAAGGACTACCTTGAAAGCCTCCCACAGGGAGATGGCCGAAGAGACCGACCCCACATTCTCGTCGAAATATCGCTGTAAGGATTTGATCAAATCGGCACGAATGGTGGGGTCGCGCAAATACCATGCATTGATTGGGGCCACCCTGCCATCCCCCCTCGGGAAGACATCGAAATGCAACAACAATGGGGAGTGGTCTGAGATACCCCGCGCTAGATGGCGCACCTCCCCCACCCTCCCTGCATGGGCCGCCGGGACAAGGATGTAATCAAGCCGCGAGAGGCTACCATGGGCACCCGAGTGGAAGGTGTACTGTCGCAATGCGGGATGCTTTAATCGCCAGCAATCCACCAGGCCCAGCGTGTCCAGAAGGCCGGGCAGCCATGCCTGTGCCCGGGGGAGGTCCCTAGGGGGATGGCGATCCATAGACCCAGAGGCTACCGCATTAAAGTCCCCTCCAACCACCAGCAGGCCACTCGGAAGGTCCAGAAGGAGGCGCCCCAGGTCCGCGAATGTGGTGGCTTGTAACCCAGGCGGGACGTACACTGATATAAAGATAAACACTCTACCCTCCATTCTTCCCACCAGAACCGTGTAGCGTCCCCTCTCATCATGGCGCACCTCATCAATCTCCAACGGGAGCGAGTTCTTGATCATAATACCCACCCCCCGCGAGCCCGAGGTGAAGCCGGAATGGGCCACCAAACGATATCCCCGCCGATTCATTGCATGAAAGGAGTTACCTATAAGGTGCGTCTCCTGCAGGAAGACAACATCTGGTGAAATACGTTTTAAGTACTGCAGGACCACACCACGCTTAATCCTATCCCCCAGGCCGTTAACATTCCATGACAACACAGTCAAATCCCTACCCCCCATCATACGTCGAATCAATCGGTCGTCCCCCATCGAGCATCCTAAAAACAACAACATAGTAGCGGGTTTGCCCTGCGGTGCTAACAAACAACACACCCCCCCCACCCCCCGGTCCCAACAGAACTCCCCCCTCCCTGCACCCCTGCATGAGCCCAGACAGCCCCCCCAAAGTGCAGTGTGCCTGTCGCCCCATAGCGAAAATACTAACTAGTCCCCCAGAGGAGGAGGGAAGCCCCCAACAGACCCCGCGCGACCTCCATAGGAGGGGAACATACGCAATCAATAAATGGTGAAGGAACAACGTCCAGAGCAAGGCCTATTCAGTCACCCCTCAATTCTGATCCGGCGGGCCCTCCTCGCCAGCCGCGCCCCCCCCGCCCCCCCGGCCCCGATCTCCAGGCAGAGTGTCCAGCCAGTCCCCAGCCGCCTCGGGCCGGTCGAAGAAGTGCGTGCGACCATCCACCTCTACCCTCAGCTTGGCTGGAAAGAGCATTGAGTACTTGAGGTTCAGGTCCCTTAGGCGACGTTTAACACCAAGAAAGCTCTGTCGCTGCTTCTGGACCGCCGGAGTAAAGTCTGGGTAGAAATGTACCTCCATGTTGTCAAGCTTGACCGGTCCCTGTTGCCTGGAGGTCTGGAGGATAGCATCTCTGTCCCGAAAATTAAAAATCCGGGCGATGAGCGGCCGCGGCGGGGCACCAGTCTTAGGTCTGCCCCCGGGGACCCGGTGAGCACGCTCCACCGCAAAAAGCTTACTCAGCCCCCGGGGCTGGAGATGGGTCAGGATCAAATCTTCCACGAAAAGATCCGCCGCCTCCGCCTCTCGTCCCTCCGGCACCCCCACAATACGGACATTATTCCTCCGGGCCCGACCCTCGGAGTCCTCCAATCGCCGGTCCATCAGGGCGCTCGCCTGGCCAAGCCGGCGCACCTCCTTCTGGAGGGCCACCACGTCTGTCGTGAGGCTCGTTGTGGTGTGGGCCAGGGAGTCGACTCGGTCGTTTGTTTTGGACAAGTCTGCCCTCACAAGGCTCACATCCACAAGGACCGAGTCTATTTTTTGCGCTAAGGTGTCGAAACGCTGGTCCACCGAGGCCTTCATCTCTGCGATGGCGCCCATGACGTCCCGGAGGGTCAGATCCACCGGATGAGCAGATGCCTCCGTCGGGCCCACCGGGGATGCACGCGATGTCTCCGGAGAGCCCTTCTGAAGCGTGTAGCGGTCCATGCTGTTGGCCTGGTGCGCCGTGCCACGGCGGGTCGTCTTCACCTTCGCCCGGTCGCCATCTTGTTTGGTGGACATGCTGGCTCTTCCACCGTCGTGCCAAGCTCCCCAAACGGGCCGCTATACCAAGTCACGGGTGCCAGGGGGGGGGCAGGGGCGACCACCGAACCGCGGGTCAACCCACCGCCGGCGGGTCAGCCGGGCTCCTGGACAAGGCCGCACCACCGCACCCCGCTCCGCAGCCCAACCCGGCTTGAGAGCTAGGAGGGCGCAAAAGCGAAAGTGAAAGTGCGGGGTACGCCAGTCGCCCAGCCCCGCTCGCCGCTGTTATTCACTTTGTCCCCGGATCGCCCCACTACTCCAATCCGGGGGGCCGGCGAGGAGAAGGCCGCAACCTTCGATCGATGCTCCCACCGGCGTTCGGGGTCCGATTCGAGCCCAAAAAACGGGTGGCGCCTCAGCTCCGGTTCCCCAACACAGTCCCCTCAACAAGGACAGGATATCGCCAGGATTAATTCAGGAGGTCGCGGAGGTCCTCGGGAGCCTCGCACCTACGCGGCCATCTTGGTTGCGCGCTAGGCTCCTCCTCCCCTTTCTCCCTAAATTAACTATAGTAAGTACTTTTGTACATTCACAATTGGCTACTGGGCTACCCTTGTAAGTCCCTAGTGTATGGTACTAAGGTATCCAGGGCATAGGTACACCAGGGGTTTCAAATAGGCTGCAGCATGTATTATGCCACCCACTGGAGTCCACTTAAACAGTGAGTACAGGCCTCCCATTGCAGCCTGTGTGAGTTGGTGCTTGTACCTATCACAACAGATATAAGTTGCCTTATATATCTGAGGTCACTGCACTTAAACCCTATAAGTCACCCCTATGGCAGGCTCTTCAGTCCTGAGGGCAGGGTGCTTGGTTATATGTGTGAGGGTGCACCTGAATGAGCAGGTCACCCCAACAAAGCCTGGAGTCGATTCTCCAGGCTTTACAAGTGTGGTCAGCCATTTTAATACATATAGTGGACATCAGTCATTACGAGATGTCTAACTATATAGTGGATGCACTGAACCCAGTCATGTTTCGTATCAAACATGTTGGAATTGTACCCCTCACCAATTCCACTGTTGGAAGTATAAACCCATGTACTGGGAGCTCCCTTGGCGTACCCCCCTGAACTACCGGTAACAGTCTTTCACGGTCCGACAGCAAGCTAGTACTGCTGCAGACTCCAGACACAATTCTGCCCTCCTGCTGTTGAGCCAAGCTCAAGCAGGGGAAGGTAGAACAATAGGTTGCCTGTCACAGGGAGGTGTGACCACCTCCCAGAAAGGACTTAGTGTATTGGGCTGAGGTGGAGGCGCTTGATAGTGTAACCAGACTGCTTTGAAGGGCACATTTGGTGCCCTTCTTTCATACTCCAGTTTGAGCCAGTCAGGGAGCCCATGGCTCCCGCTCTGGTGTGAAACTGGACAAAGGACATGAGAGTATCCTCCCCTCTGTCCAGCACCTCCTCTGGGAGAGACCCCAGAGTCGGTCCAACCCATTTCCTAGGGTACTCAGGGCTTATCTGTGGGTGGTTCTTTAGATTCGTAGTGGGACAAGACTCAAGCCTGAAACCACATCACTCTTCGACCGTCTGGACAGTTGGACTTCTTCTGGACCCAAGACTGCACCAAGGAAGACTCATGCTGCTCCTGGTCTTGCTGTTCTGCAAGTCTTCTTCGTTGTTTGTGTCTGTGCTTCTTCCAGGATCTTCAATAAACCTGTGGGCATCAAGGATACCCGAAGTAATATCCCTTGGAGTGAAGGAATCTCTCCCCTGCATATGCAGGCACCGCAACAAAGCTGACTATTCTGCTGCTCCTGACATCACACAGATTTTGAAAGGCTCAACAACACAGGTAGTGGCTCTGCAATTCCCTCGAGGCCTGATCTGCCCTCTGTGCAATTTTGAGGCCAGTATTCCTCATCGGAACTGCTGGGACCAAACCCCTGTGCACCGTGTCGACTTGACGTTGCCGAGGCATGTTGGCTCTGCACTCAAGAGTTCTTCGGGATACAAGAAGCTCCAGCATCTCTTCCTGCCAAGTACTGCATCCTCACCGCATCCTCTGCACCGTGGACCTTCCTTCTTGGTGAGCTGCTCAAGGTACTCTTACGACTCCTATGCCTTCGGCCTGTGGGTCCTCTTTAGGGCAGCCTTCTCCTCCATCTGCTTCCTCGGGCCTGCTCTGACTCTCCTGCTGGTGGTGAGTCCCTTGGACCTTGCTGGTTCCAATATTGTTCCTTCTACGTTCTCCAAGCGAGGTGCGGCTACCAAGGAGTGTTGGTGCTCCTGCTAGACACCGACCCCCTGGTCACCAACATCTGACGTGGGTCAGCTCGTGCACAGCTCTGGTCTTCCTCATCATCGCCTGGTCATCACAGCTGCAGCGAAAAGGCAGCAACAGACTTTGAGTACTATGACATAGCTGCCCAGATGCAATGGCTCACGGAATGGGTGGCAAGTCAGACACGAGGAACGGCAGGACAGCAGGATGGAAGCCTCAGCCTGGACCTCCTCTCAAGAATAATACTGCCCATTCGGGAAAGGGGACTGTCTACAGAAGTACAAGTGGTTCGCAAATGCTGGGCCAGGAGCCTATAGAGGGCTAAGATCCGGCCCCCATATGCACTGAAAATCTCATTGTCATTGTATACGGCTTTACTGGCACAGGATGGACTGGAGACGGTTGGAGGCCTGGGCGACTGCAGGGGTAACCACAGTGGGGTTGCTGTACGAGGATGGCACTCTGCTGCCCTGTGACACATTCAGTGAGAGATATGAAATACCAAGAGGAGACTTTCTACTGCATATGGCCTTAACCCCTTCTGTGCCCATTACGAGCTGGACTCGTCATGGAGCACAGTCGCGCTGTGCCCATGACGAGTCCAGCTCGTCATGAGGCATTCCCTGGGGAATCCCTCTGGTACGGGCACCAGAGGGATTCCCTTTCACTGAAAATAGCCTCGGGAGCTGGAGAAGAGCTTCCCCAGCTCCCGAGGCCCCCCCCAAGCTTTCAGTGTAATGACGATCGGCGCGCACGTCGCGCCAACGTCATTACACTGAAACTGAAATGAGCCAAGAGGCTCATTTCAGTTTCACTTTCTACGTGCTCAGGGGGCTACCTCAGCACCCTGAGCACGTAGAAAGACGGGAGAGGTATCGTTGGAAAGGGGGCAATCTCCCCTTTCCAATGGTACCCCTCCCCAGTGGATCCACCCACTAGACACCAGGGAGGGGGGAGCGGCCCCTTGGGCAAGGGCCTTTGTTCCCCCCAAATAATTTTGGCATAATTTAGTCTTTTTGTCCCCCCTGGGGGGCAGATGGAGGCAGTAGCCTGTAATCTGCCCCCGGGGGGGGGGGCAAAAAGCCCACTAGACACCAGGGAATTAAAAACCAAAACGGGCAGGCCCATGCCCCCACCCCCCAATTATCACAGTCTTTCTGCCCCCCCCCGGGGGCAGATGGGGCATTGGCCCCTAATCTGCCCCTTTGGGGGGCAGAAAGCCCACTATACACCAGGGATTTCTTTTCAGTTTTTTTTTAGGGTGGGTGCTGCTCGAAACGGGCACGCCAATGCCCCCACCCACCCACCACCATTACAGCCTTTCTGTCCCCCCTGGGGGCAGATGGGGCATTGGCCCCCAATCTGCCCCCCCGGGGGGCAAAAAGACCACTAGACACCAGGGAATTTAAAAAAAACAAAAAAAAGGGGTGGGGGCTGCACAAAACGGGCAGGCCCATGCCCCCACCCCACACCCCAATTATCACAGTCTTTCTGCCCCCCCCGGGGGGCAGATGGGGCATGGCCCCTAATCTGCCCCTTCGGTGGGGCAGAAAGCCCACTAAACACCAGGGATTTGTTTTTAGGTTTTTTTTACGGTGGGGGCAGCTCGAAATGGACACGCCAATGTCCCCACCCACCCGCCATCATTACAGCCTTTCTACCCCCCCTGGGGGGCAGATGGGGCATTGGCCCCTAATCTGCCCCTTCGGGGGACGCAAAGCCCACTTGACGCCAGGGAATTTTTTCGCACAATTATATTTAGGGTGATGGATTTTATTTAGGGTGGAGGCTGCCCGAAACGGGCACGCCAATGCCCCCACCTCCGCCACCATTACAGCCTTTCTGCCCCCCCCGGGGCTACTGCCCCATCAGCCCCCCCGGGGGGGCAGATGGGGCAGTAGCCCCCAATCTCCCCCCCCCGAGGGGCAAAAAGCCCACTATCCACCAGGGATTTTTTTTGCGCAATTGTTTTTAGGGTGTGGGCTGCTCGAAACGGGCACACCAATGCCCCCACCCTCCCCCCCACAAAAATGACAGTCTTTCTGCCCCCCAGGAGGCAGATGGGAGCTGTAGCCCCCAATCTGCCCCCCCCCCGGAGGGCGCAGAATGCCCACTAGAAACCATGGATTTTTGTTTTATTAGTGTAGGGGTAGGGGCTCCCCAAAATGGGTATGACAATACCCCACCCCACCCCCAGAGAAATTCCAGTCTTTCTGCCCCCCCCCCCGGGAGGGCAGATGGTGGCAGTGGCCCCTGATCTGCCCCCTGGGGGGGCAGAAAGCCCACTAGGCGCCAGCGAGTACGCAGGCTTTTTTTATGCATGGGGGTGGGTGCTGCCCAAAATGGTCATACCAATGCCCCCACCCCCACCCCCATAAAAAATAGCCACAGTCTTTCTGCCCCTTTTGGGGCATATCGGGATGAAGCCCCCTTCCCCGATTCCCCCCCAGGGCGGCAGAAAGCCCACTGGGCTCCGAATTGTTTTTAGCAATGTGCATACCTGTGGATTTTGGGCCCTAGCGCAGTTGGCACGTAGGCAAACCTAGCAAACCTGTACATTTTTGGAAAACTAGACACCGAGGGGAATCCAGGGTGGGGTGACTTCACTAGCTCCCACCATATTCTGTTACCCAGAATCCATTGCAAACCTAAAAATGTGTCCAAAATACCACATTTTCCACACATTTCTGTGGTGGAAAGTTCTGGAATCTGCGTGGGTCAACAAAATTCCACCACCCCTGCGTTCACCAAAGTCTTCAGAGAAGAATGGTACCTCACTTGCGTGGGTAGGCCTAGTGCCCGCGTCAGGCAAGGGCCCAAAACCTATTGAGGAGACATCAAAATTACCTATCACAAAACTACCTGGTTTTGCAAAGGGGTCCCATGAGTTTTTGGCCCGGTGCTCGGCGGCAATCTAGGGAAACCTACCAAACCCACACATTTCTGAAAACTAGACACCCGGGGGATTCCAGGGAGGTATGGCTTGGATCCCCCAACGTTTCCTTACCCAGAATGCCATGCAAACCTCAAATTTAGCTGAAAAAATCACCTTTTTCACACATTTTTGTGGGGGAAAGTTGTGGCATCACCGGGCTGACACAAATTTCCTACCACCCAGCGGTCCCCCGGGTCTCCCGATAAAAACGGTGCCTCACTCGTATGGGAGGCCCAAGTACCCGCGACAGGCAAGGGCCCAAAACGTAGTGATGCGACATGAAAATTGCCTATCTCAAAACTACCTGGTTTTGCAAGGGGGGTCACTTGGGTTTTTGGCCCGGTGCTCGGCGGCCACCTAGGGAAACCTACCAAACCTTCACATTTCTGAAAACTAGACACCCGGGGGATTCCAGGGAGGTATGGCTTGCGTGGATCCCCCAACGTTTCCTTACCCAGAATGCCCTGCAAACCTCAAATTTAGCTGAAAAAATCACCTTTTTCACACATTTTTGTGTGGGAAAGTTGTGGCATCACCGGGCTGACACAAATTTCCTACCACCCAGCGTTCCCCCAGGTCTCCCAATAAAAACGGTGCCTCACTCGTGTGGGAGGCCCAAGTACCCGCGACAGGCAAGGGTCCAAAACGTAGTGCGCCTCAACAGGCAAGGGTCCTAAACGTAGTGCGCCTCACTACGTTTTGGGCCCTTGCCCGTGGCGGGTCCTAAGACCTCCCACACGAGTGAGGCACCGTTTTTATCAGGAGACCCGGGGGAACGTTGGGTGGTAGGAAATTTGTGTCAGCCCGGTGATGTAACAGTATATTGCTTTCAAAGAGCTGTCAAAATTAGAAGAAGTTAAAGGTGAAAACGTTGACACAAAAGGCGCTTTTTTTCAACAAATTTTCAATTTATCCTATATTTAACTGTTAGTTTCTATAAAGAAACCTTGATGGATCTACACAAATGACCCCTTGCTGATTTCAGAATTTTGTCTGCTTCTCTAAAATGTATAGCTTTCCAGGATCCATTATTGCTTTTGTACCCATTTCTACCATTAACTGGAAGGAGGTTGAAAGCACAAAAAATAGCAAAAATAGGCTATGTCCCAGATAAATGCCAAAACTGTGTAAAAAATGTTGGGTTTCTGACAAAAGTCTGGTATCCCCTAAAAGCTGGGAAAATGGTGATTTCAGCCCCACAAACCCTTTTTTGATAACATTTGCAGGGAAAAACCCAGATGCTTTCATTTGCAGCCCGGTTTTTCCCATTTTCCTCCCAAAAAACTAAATTTTGCTGTATTTTGGCTCATTTCTGTGACCCCTCCAGGGGAATCCACAAACCCTGAGTACCTTCAGAATCCCCATGATGTTGAAAAAAAAGGACGCAAATTTGGCGTGGATACCTTATGTGGTCAAAAAGTTAAGGGGGCCTCAGCGCGCACTACCCCAAATAGTCAAAAAAGGGCGTGGCACAGGAGGGGGAAAAGGCCTGGCAGCGAAGGGGTTAACAGCAGCAGTACGAATACTGGGGAAATGGGATGGCTGAGCCGCCTTTGGCCGAAGGATGCCAGTATGTGGTGTTCGCAGCGAGGACATTTAAGGCAGTCGCCTGCTTGTACAGGAGACTTAGTCGGCCGACTCTCTCAGCCCCTACTGAGTTGCAATAGAGATGGGAGGAAGACCTGGCGGAAGCCATGGAGGAGAAGACTAGGGGTGAATTGACGGAGCGTGTTAGCAAGGTCACTAGGAATACTAGATCTCAATTGATGAATTTCTACGCATTTCACAGGGTGTATCTTACCCCAGGGCATATCAACAGGTACTTTAACACGACAACAGCGGCCTGCCCTCGCTGTAGAGAGGAGGGAACGGAGTTTCTCCATATGTTTTGGAGCTGCACGGAGATAGGGAAGTTCTGGAGGGAGGTGACGGACATACTTGCAGAAGTGACGGAAAGGGAGGTGAGCATGTTACCAGGGTACTGCCTGTTGCATAGATTCCCACACACCTCTAGGAATAAGATCACAAGTAAATTTCAAGACCTGGGTCTTATACTAGAAAAAAGGGATATCACCAGTCACTGGAAGGCACGGGGAGGCCCCCACATAGACAATTGGAAGAGAGAGTTTGAGCGAAGGGCAGGCTACGAGGGGGCTGTACTGCTCAGATAAGCCAGGCGCAATGGTACTGAGAAGGCATTTCGAGGCGGCTAGGGCGTGGGAAGCGTTGGTAATGCAACTCAAGTAGCCAGGTGAAACCACGGATGAAGAGCGGTAAGGGAACGCGCAAGAGTCTGCACCATAGAGCAGCATGAAATAAAGCATGGATGGGATGGGATGGAATGGAATGGAATGGAGCCTGGGTGCTTCCGGTGGCAGGGAGTAAGAATGGAGGAGAGACATGTGGGGGCAGCAAAGATGGTAAGTTTCTTTTTTTTTTTATACCTCCCCCCGCCCCATCACTCCTGTACAGAGGCAGACACCACTGAGTATTGGTTTACATTAGGACAGGGGAACGCTGAGGGGAAAAAGCAAAAAAGACAAAACTAACTGAGCATATTTAGAATAACCTAAAATGGGTGTTACAGGCTGGATTTTTCCTACCAGGGACCAATGCTAAATGAGGTTTACCAGTATAGTTGAATGCAGAATCACTGGGAGAAGCTTTAAAACCCATGCCAGGAGCTTAAAGTAAGTCTTGCACATTGTTCACTGCACCCATTTTTTGAAGCTAGCTAAAGTATAACCAGGGCTTTAAGTGGGCTGGGTCTGTCCGCGTTCAGATTCGTCAGTGATTAAAAGCAGGCATTGAAAGGGGTCCCAATTGAGCACTATATCCATGTACTTAACTGTAATGGTAAAAACACTGATCGATTTCTGTGGAGTGAATAATATAAACGTTAAGGTAATCCATGTCAGCGATTTACTTCCTGTTAGAATTCACCCCGGCGAGCGAGGTGAGTGATTCCGCCGGCGCCCCTCCCGAAGCGCCCAAGGATTGCCTTCTGCTCCTTCTAGTAATCGAGGAGTTGCTTCCGGGGGCCCGTGCTGCACTCTCTTAGCGCCCGGGTGCAGGAGCTTCTCAAGCAAGTTACCGCACCTGGGAGTCTCCGTCAGTCCCCTCACTCGAACCGCTACTGCGGCGCTCCTCAGCCCCACGGATACCTGGGCTTCGAGTCGAAGCGCCGTTGGCGGCTACAGTGTGCTTCCAACTTTGCTTTACCTTCAGCTCCCTCCAGCGAACCGCTAGTTCAGCGCTCCTCAGCCCCACGGATACCTGGGCTTTGAGTAGAAGCGCGGTTGGCGGTTACTCATTACCTGCCTCTCAAGCACACCTACGGTCGCGGCATTCCTCGGCCCCACGGATACCTGGGCCTTGAGTTATAGCAACCGCAGAGGCTCCGGCCTAGCTCAAAAACGCATTGGGCTAACCGTGCCTAAGAGCCAGCCGAGAAAGCTACTCCAGCGGCCGGCCTGAGATCTCCACGGCGAGATGTGGCCAGGCAACCAAACCAGTCCCGGGCAGGGACCCCGACAAGGGACCAGACCCCAACTCTACACAGGGAAGAGAGAGAGAGACAGGTGAAGTGGGAAACACCGCAGAACGTACTATATCCCCGGGAGAGAACGAGTAGTCTCTAAAGCACCTCTCCTTGTCTCATTTCAGGTTTCCCTCCCGGCTGCCTCCTCCCTTCCTTCCCTCGCCCACCTGTCTCCTGAGCCCGAGGGTCTGTTATACGAATCCGGGCTGGGGACGGATGGGAGGGGGACCCCTCTATAGCATCAGCGTCATCCCGAGGAGAAAACCCAGGGGGCCTCACGACAAAAATATTCTCGAGAAATCGGTACATCATCCTTTTATCCCCCCAAAATCCCACCCTGGATATCCCACCCACAACTATACCCTCACAATTAACAATAAAGTATGAACATAGCCTCTTATGGACATTCCGTTCTGCCAGGGCAAGTACCCTGGTGAATCAAACATAACAATGGTGCAATAGGCTCTCTGGGGGAAGGGGAAGGGGAAGAAGGAAACCGCAGATAGAGACGATGGGCAGGCAGGATGGTAATATGGAAGCTGGGATCCTGCAAGTCCAGCACTACCACCCAGTCTCCCGGGTCCAGGGCAGACAGGACCAGAGCTAGGGTGAGCACTTGAACTTCCCCTTCCTGAGGAAGTAATTGAGGGCTCTGAGGTCTAGGATAGGACGAAGGCCTTTTCCTTCTTTGGGACCAGAAAGTAGCGGGAATAACAACCACTGCCTACTTCTGGCCCGAGAACCCTCTCTGAAGCTCACTTGGCCAAGAGAGTCATGACTTCCTCGCAGAGTAAGGCAAGGTCTGCTGATTGTACACTGGAGGCATAGATAGAGGTGTAGTCTTGAATGGGAGGGAATAGCCCCTTAGGACTATTTGCAATACCCACTTGTCCGATGTGATGTTTCGCCAGTGGTTGAGATGATGGCGTACTCTGCCACCGACCAGCTGAGAGTGAGCCTGGGGGTTAGGCCTAGGAAGGTTTTGCGGTGGAGGAGGGGATTATGGGTTGGCTTGACTTCTGGGTTCCCGACCTACGGGCCAGCGTGAACTGCATCCACGGCTCTGCAGAGGTGGCTGAACTTGCAGGTCCTGCTGGCCGGGGTAGGGTTGGAGCAGTTGATAGCCCCTTCTGTAGCCATGAAAGGAGCGCAAAGTGTATGAAAGCCTAGGGGTTATGGTGAGCCCAAAGACTTGGCCGTGGCCCATGAGTTTTTGAAACGCTCAAGGGCAGTATCCGCTTTGTTTCCGAAGAGAGGGGAGCCATCAAAGGACATGTCCAGGAGTTTGGCCTGGACGCGCCCCAAAAAAACAGATGTTCTCCACCAGGCCTGGCAACGAACAGCCACCATTGTGGAAATTTAGCCGTGTCTCTCCCATCTGAAATGGCTTGAAGGAATAGAGTTCGGTCCTCCTCCGAGACTCTGGGCAGCACTTGCACAACCGTGTTCCATATCGAATGGGAATAGTGGGCCAAAAGGCATGAGGTGTTCACCGACCGCAATGCCAGACTGGGGGAAGAAAACATTTTCTTTCCGAAGCTCTCCAGTCTCTTGGATTCCCTGTCCGGGGGTGCGGAAGGAAACGCGCCACAGTAAGTGAAAGCTTGGACCAACAAGCTCTGTGGGGTGGGTGATGAGAAAAAGTAATTCGCCCGGTGCAGGAGGTTGGTGGCGGGCGATCGTCCTATTCACAGGAGCCCCTGTGCTGGGAATGAACCAGGTACCCAGAAGGATGTCAGTTAAGGCCTCATTACAGAGCAGTAGGGGTTCCGAGCTGGAGACCCCAGGCTACAGGACCTCTGTCAAGGCATTAGTCGTAACCGCCACTGTAGGAAGCTGCAGGTCCAGGCCCTCTACAGCCCTATGCACCACCATGGCAAATTATGCTCCCTCCTCCATAGCCAGGGTAGGAGGGGAAAGCATGCCAGAGTCTGGGGAGGTGTCCAGACCACAGGCATTACCCAACTCCTCGTACCAGTCCACATCTTGTTTGTGCGTGATTTCTAAGGGATCCTGCTTCCCCTCCCAATACTCTTCCTCCATCCCTAACCCTTCAGAATAGAGCAGAGTGAATGCATGGAGCTGTATGGCTCCGTCAGCGAAGGTCTCAGCATCGGGAGATGCCTGAGCGGCTCCGTGTCGTCGGGAATGAGGATCAGGGAGGCGCCGCCAGTGGGAGCTGGCGACTCTGAAGACCTTGGTGTCGGACACGATGCTGGGGAAGGTCGCTGTGGAGGGGTGACTGGCGTCGGTCCGGACCCAGGAACGGGTCTAATCGAAGGCCGTGACGCCAGAGCTGCAGGCGTGGGAACCACGAGACCCTTCCATTTTCTGAGACTGCTGGGCCTGAAGGCGCACCGGCAGGGACAGGCCGCCCAAATATGGTGCACATGGCGTCATAGAACTCCTTCAGCTGGGCAAGGGTCACTCCCGGATCAGGAAAGGCAGAAAAACAAAGAGCCAACCCAGGCACCAGCGGAGCAGGGCCCTGAACGCCGAGGTTCTTCCGCTGCGTCGCGAGACGGGTGGGGCGGATTCAAAGCACAATTCGGCTTATTGTGGTTTTTGTGGTGCCTCTTACCTGACTTCGACGAAGAGGACTCCAATTCACCAGTGCAGTACTTGGACCTTTCTCTCAACCGAGACCAGGATCGAGACCGACGAGGCGACCTCAGCGGTGCCGGACACAGGGCCGAGAGTAGCTTTAGGGACAGCTCCCTTAAAACCGTCAGCGCCGTGGCCCTGCAGTCAGAGCACGACTTCGATTTGGGGTCGCGCTCCAGGCACCATAAACACACTAAATGGGGGTCTATGACCGACATGGCACAGTGACAGGCACCACACGGCTTGAACCCCGAAGTCTTCTTGCTCAACATATCTAAACACACCAACAAAGTCTACAAAAGGGTCAAAAAAAGTCTGTCAAAAATTGACAGGGGGTAGCTCTCTTCAAAGGATCGGCGCTGGCTGGCGCGGAGAGACAAGAACTGACGTCATCGCGCCAGAGTGGCCGTTATATAGACAACGCGGACATCACGCCGACGACAAACATAATGCCGACAACGTCACGCGGAGTCGACCAAGAAACAAGTTACTTACCTGTCCCCTATGGTTCTCCAATATTGATATCTTTCATAGATTCACATGCTTGTATCTTCCCCGTTGTCATGATGGGAGTCTCACGGTAAAGGAAATACGTAGCAGTAAAAAGAAAAACTGCCTAGATACCATAGACAAGCATTGACTTTGGTAGCCCAGTACCATCATTATGTGGTCCAAATGCCAGCCAATGAGATGCCAGTCCTGAGATCACACTCCCCAGCAGAGCCACCATACCTCAGATTCCAGCCCCAAGTGAGAGCCAAGGAAGTAATCCGAGATTAAAAAATGGTCTACCTGAGAAACGGGGAGGCGGGCGGGTCGCATGTGAATCTATGAAAGATATCAATACTGGAGAACCATAGTGTACAGGTAAGTAACTTGATCCTTCTCCAGTATTGAATCTTTCATAGATTCACATGCCTGTATCAGAATAGAAAGCGGTACTCTTACAAGTAAGTGTTTCCAGGAAAGCACCCTTTTTTCTCAGGCTCTACTTCCTGTTTATGAGGCTATTAAATATCCTCTAGAAGATAGAAAGATTGAATGCGTCGACATGTATTATAATGCCATATATTACGCAAATTTCAATGACCTATAGTAAAAAGCTATTCAATGTAGCGTTTGAGAAAAAGACATTCACAAGAAACAAGAAAACATTTTGTAGAGAAAACATTGTCAGGTAAATACCTTAATGAAACAGATGACGTAACATGGCTTGTCCCACTGCTGAATCTGCTTTCCAAGCTGTGTCCAAACAGTAGTGCTTGGTAAACATGTGGACATTCTTCCACGTTGCTGCTAAACAAATATCCGGAAGAGATACTCCCGCAAACAACGCAGCTGAAGTCGCCATTTTTCTGGTTGATTGAGCTCGAACGGTCGAGCGTAAAGGACTTCCGGCTTTCTTGTGATACAAAGTAATGGCTGAGGTTATCCATCTGGATATGCTAGTACTCGATAAAGCCAAACCTTTCCTGGGACCAGCAAATGCTATTAACAGCTGACTTAGCTTTCGAAAGGACTTTGCCTTATCAATATAAAAGTTTAAACATCTCTTGACATCTAATGTATGCAAAGATTTTTCTGCTGCAGACGATGGGTTTTGAAAATATGTGGGAAGAACAATAGGTTCATTGAGGTGAAAATCCGAAGGGACTTTCGGAATGAATTTAGGGTTCGTTCGTAAGATCACTTTGTCTGTCTTGAATTGAAGGAAAGGTTTTGTGATGGAAAAAGCCTGAATTTCACCGATCCTTCTAGCTGACGTCAGAGCCAGGAGAAGGGCTACTTTCCAAGATACAAACTGCAGCTCAGCTTTGTGAATCGGATCGAAAGGTGGTTTCATGAGTTGTGCCAAGACTGTGTTCAACTGCCATGGTACTGACAGATGTCTAATTGGAGGGAAAACGCTGCATAATCCTTTTAAGAACTTTATCACTCTCTGTGACCAAAGAGACTGATGATTTGGTTTCCTGTGATACCTTGAAATGGCAGCCAGATGCACTTTGACTGATGCATGAGAAAGGCCTGCCTTGGCCAGATGCAATAGGTAAGAGAGAACCTGCTCCGGAGAAGAGTGTAAGGAGTGAAGAGATTGTGTCAAAACACAATTGGCAAAACCTTTTCCACTTCGCTACATAGGTTTTATTTGTGGAAATTGCATGAGGGTGAGAGAGGATATCCCGGCATTCTTCGTTAATGTTCAAGGACTGAAACTCATACTCATGAGGTTCCATGCCGACAAGTTCAGCGAGGCCAACTGGGGATGAAGGACCTTGTTCATGGAGATCAAATCCTGGATTAGAGGAAACTGCACTCTGGGAGTTGCTAAGTGGAGCAGCTCCGAAAACCAGAATTGTCTCGGCCATGCCGGGGCTATCAGAATTAAGTGACACGGTTCCCATCTTATCTTCCTGAGCACCTTTGGGATCAGCGGTAATGGGGAAAATGCATATGCGAACATCCCTGTCCAACGGAGCTGAAGACCATTCCCCCAAGATCCTGGATGAGGGGAATCTGCTTGCAAACTGTTTGCACTTTTTGTTGCTTCGATTGGCAAACAAGTCCAGAGCTGGAGTGCCCCATAATCAAAAAATTTGGATGAGTTGATCCTGATTCAGTTCCCATTCGTGACAAACACTTGTTGATCTGCTTAGTAAATCTGCTCTTATGTTGTGTATTCCCGGAACATGTTGAACTTGCAGAGAGATATTGTGAACTAGAAGCCAATTCCAGATTTCTTGAGCTTGTGTTGATAGGGGCTTTGATCTTGTTCCCTCCTGTTTTATTAAATAAAACATCGGTGTTGTACTGTCTGTCCTGACTAGAACTGTAGAATTGTGAATCCTGGGGAGAAAGGCTTGGAGACCCAAGAACACGGCTTTTAGCTCCAAAAGGTTGATGTGTAATTGATCCTCTTGTTTGCTCCAATGTCCTTGAATCTCTAGGTCTTGAAGATGCGCTCCCCATCCCTGCAATGATGGATCTGTTGTCATTATATAAATGGGAGATTTTAGTTTGAAGATTAGCCCTTCTGATAAGTTCTGCCTTATTCCCCACCATGACAGCGCCTCCTTTATTTGAGGATTGATGAGGATCCGATCCTCGAAGGAACCTTGATGTTGCACCCATTGAATGTCTAGAAGTTCTTGTAGAGGCCGCATGCGAAGCCGACAATTTGGAACTAAGGGGATGTAGGATGACTTAATCCCCAACAAGGATTTGAATATCCTTACTGAAGTGGACTTTCCTTTCTTTAGTTGTGAGGTAAGCTTCAAAATCTTTCGGATGCATTCCTCTGAAGGGTACGCTTTTGCTTCTCTGGTTTGTAATAACGCTCCTAGAAATTGAAGAGACTGGGACGGAGTTAGATAGGATTTTTCCATGTTTATCCGTAAACCCAGAAACTGGAAGAGATTTATGCAGCATTCCAAGGATTGCCAAGTGTCTTTGTACGATGCACCCTTTATCAACCAATCGTTCAGATATGGGTATATCTGATGACCTTGTTGCCTCAGATACGCTGCCACCGGTGCCATGCATTTCATGAACACTCTTGGCGCGGATTGAGGACCGAAGGGTAGAACTCTGAATTGGTAGTGGCACCCTGCCACCACAAATTTGAGATACCGTCTGTGTCGTACGTGAATTGGAATATGGAAGTATGCATCTAATAGATTTAAGGATGTCATATAATCCCCTCTTCTCAACTTCATCAGAATTTCTTGAAGAGATAGCATACGGAAGGATTGCTTCCTGATGAACTTGTTTAAGCCTCTGAGATCCATTACCTGTCTCCATTTGTTTGATTGCTTTTTCCGTATGAAGAAAAAATGCGAGTAGAACCCTTTCCCTCGCTGTTGAAGAGGGACCTCCTCTATTGCTCCTTTTACTAGAAGAGACAAAATTTCCGCCTTGAGGGCCGAGAGATGTTGCTGTTTTCTGTGAATGGGACGACGGTCTGGAGGTTTGTAGAGGACTTCTAGGGTGTGACCTTAACGAATTATGTCTAATACCCATCTGTCCGATGTTATAGACATACATTGGTGGAAATAGGAAGAAAGGTAATGGGTCTGATGCAGGCTGTGGAATGACGAGGTGGTTGGCGCCTTGGAATTGTCAATGTCTTCGAATGGTGTCCTGTAGTTTTCCTCTTGTCAATGGCTTTTGTCTGGACTGTTGCTGGTAAGACGAATTTGAGGATCGAAATTGCTGTGTATTTGAATACTGACGATACCCTTGTTGATGGTATGGCTGGTATCTATTGGACTGATAGGACGATCTTTGTTGAAAATGTCCTCTTGATCCTCTGCCACGAAAGGAGTGAAATCTGCCTTGCTGCAGTGAACCTAATGCCCTCGCCGTATCCTTCTTAATACCCTGCAGGGCATCATCCACGTGGCTGCCAAATAGATTTTCTCCGTCGAAGGGCATGTCTACTATCTTAGTCTGCACTTCCGGCCTGAATGAGGTAGCCTTAAGCCATCCCTGTCTGCGAAGTGCTATGGCTCCTGCCATTTGTCTGAACGTCACTGCTGATATATCCATGGCTATGTCTATGGATTCCAAATCTGCTCTAGCTCCATCTTGTAAAATTAGTGTAGCCTTTTCCTTCTTGTCCTCCGGCAGATGTGATAAAAGAGGAGCAATATCCAACCACATTTACCTGCTGAAACGGCTAATTGTGGCGAGCGCATTCGATGCTTCAATAGAAGCTGCCGCCATGACCGCAAAGCGTTTGCCTGTACCATCAAGTTTCCTTCCTTCCTTATCAGGGGGAGCTGAACATGTAGCCGATGGATTCTTTGATCGTCTTTGTGCAGCTTGCATCACCACAGACTCTGGTCGGGGATGTCCAATAAGACATGCCGGGGAGGATTCTGGAGCCCGGTATTTCTTCTCTATTCTGGGAACCGAGGCTGCGACAGAAGCTGCATTCTTCATAATTTTCAACCCTTCCTCCCATATATGTTTTACCATGGGGGTTGTCCTTATTGATTTCCTAGAAGACTCTTTGAAATCATATAGGAAACATTCCGTTTCCTTAACTGGCAGAGGGAGATTAAACCTTTTAGAAGCTTTTTCCATGAGTTCATGGAATCTCAGGATGTCCTCTGGTGGAGATGTCGCCGGGGAGGGTGACGGCGATGGAGAAGAAGGGATAATGTATTGGTCCTATTCATCCCCCTCAGGATCTTCTTGGCTCAGTTCTCCTTCCTCAGTTTGGTCTTCAACCTCGCTGTCAGCTAAGTCATCTCTGATGGTAATGACTCTTGGAGTGAGCACCTTCTGCACCGGAGGCGGAGGCTGCTTAGCTGGAGCTTGCGCGACAGGTTGCTGCTTACTTGCAACATCCAAAGAAGATGTATTGGCTTCAGGGAAGCGACAATAGTAATCGTTGATCATGCTCCTGAGATCCGATACCAGTGATAGAGGCATGGACACAGACACCTCTCTGACATTAGGTGCGTTCTCCTCCTCCTCCTCCTCGTAATCGTAGGATTGTTGAAAAGATTCATATCTTTTTGAACCAGTTAGAGGTCGATCTTTAAAAGATAAATCTTCCTGCACTTCTTGGTATTCCTCCTCATCAGTGTCTTGACTTTTGATTTTCAGTTGAGACGGGCTGCATGAGACTTCTTCTGGACTCCTGCATCTCAAGAAGGTTTGACGGAGGCAGCGGAGACATTTTTGTCCAAGAGGTAAATTCTACATTGCCTGATCTCTCTGTCGAAGAGCCCGTCGACGGTTGTAACCTAATGGAAATCGTCGTCAGCGATCTTTTCTTTGGGGATTTAAAAGCTATCGTCGACGAGATCGACGGCGGTGTCAAAAAAGTAGTTGTCAATGGTGTCTTCTCCGTACCCGTTGTCGATGGTGCTGTCGACGAGCCCATTGACAGTGTCATCTTCGTAATCGCCGTCGACGAGGTTATTGCTGTAACTGTCGTCGTCGATGACGTCTTTGTCGCAGAAACTTTTTTCTTCATCGACGGATCCGACAATGGAGCCCTCGTCTCTGAGGACTTTTTAACAGGAGTATGAGGCAGAGAGGAAGAAGAGGACTCCTTTTCCTTTGATTTACAGATTTTTTGCTTTTTAAAATCAGATTTCGCCCCAGAAGCTCCTCCTTTGCGTTTTGAAGAGAAGTGAGCCTTAGGGTCATCCTCAGAATCAGAAGTGGCCTTTTTCTTCTGGAGCCACAATAGCAAACGTGCCTCTCTATCCTTAAGTGTCTTAGCTGAAAAAGTCCTACAATGGTTGCAATCCTTAGGGACATGCTTTGGATAGAGGCAGTATAAACAATCCTTGTGGGGGTCCTCAGATAACAGCCTGGCCTTCCCACAAGACCTACAGGGTCTGAAAAGCCTCTTTTTAGAGCCTTCGACATTTTGAAGAAAGCTTGAAGAAAAAAATAATACCTCAGTTCCAGAGGAATTGCTGTAAATACAGGTCAAAAGTTCAATCAAGGGAACAAACTGAGCAAAGCTCAGAGAGACTCCTTCTCACACGACGGCGGTTGGAAATCTGAGGTATGGTAGCTCTGCTGGGGAGTGTGATCTCAGGGCTGGCGTCTCATTCGCTGGCATTTGGACCACTTAATGATGGTACTGGGCTACCAAAGTCTATGCTTATCTATGGTATCTAGGCAGTTTTTCTTTTTACTGCTATGTATTTCCTTAACCGTGAGACTCCCACCATGACGACGGGGAAGATACAAGCTTGTGAATCTATGAAAGATTCAATACTGGAGAATGCCACCTACTGGCACGCAGGGGTACTGCTAAGAAAAATCTTCTGGATCCAACCTGACGACTGGAAGTTCAAAGGTAAGGAATCTACGGCTAGATGTCTCTATCAGATAAAGCCAATAACTCTGGCTGGTTTTAGGTTTAGAAAGCAAACACAAGGAGATGATGGACAGAGCGCTGAAACTTTTCAGACACTCACCCCCAGTCACAGATCTGGGTTGAATCCCTCATCGTTCTTTAGCTTACTTCGCCACCCCAGTTCAGACCCAGCTATGTGCAAATCAGTCTTTACCCTGTGCCTCATGGGAACAGTCCAGCCCAAACTGTCACTGCAACGTCATAATGGTCTGTGTATGTCTGAAGGGACAAATTCTAACCCTATTTTTCGGCTAATACTCTCTTTTATACCAGATTTTTCTCTTCTGACAAAACACTGCTTTCCTTCACCCACCATTTAATCCCTCACTTTTTTCCTAACCACCATTAAACCTCCTGATCCGAATATTCATAGTGTTCAATGTTATTTTATATTTGGTTTTCCTCATTCTCAATATGGAGTTACCATCTTTAAACTCTGCGCAACAATTTATAAGGTTACAGTGAATCTAAGATCTAGCTTAACAGGGAAACAGGCCATTGAAGGCGACACGAGGAAGCGTTGAGATGGGGCCCGAATCCCCTAATACAATGCAAGTATGAAAGACTGATAGTCAAAGGCAAACTGCCTACTTCCTGCTCGCCATGGGTTAGGTTAGGCACCTAATGAGAAAGGTTGGAGTTGGTAGCACTTGAGAGGAAAATTAATCTACCCTCTGTGATGCTGTGAGATAGATTGCGGCTAAAAGTGAATACCACTCGAAAATTCTACATTTCAGCCCTGGCTGCTCTTCAGCACACTTTTAAAGCCTAGCCACATGGCTTTCGGCATCAGTTTAGACAATCTTGAGGCTCAAAAACTGGTTTCAGACTGTATTCTAAACAAAACACGTTTATGACTACTTCATCTTCTGCAAGCGTAAAATATTTTCATTCATTCTGTCAAAACGTTACTAATAACAGCACGAGCGTTTTTACACTTCAAGATAGCAGCCGCACAGCAGAGGTAGAAATCGTTACTTACCATGCGGTGCTAATTTATAAAATGTGGCAGCTGCAAGGGAAACTGCATTTTTATGCAAATATATTTTCCTCCTAGAGGTATGGAGCACCAACTGCGATGCAGGGAATATTTTCTTAATACATAACCTTAATTGCAGTACTTGCTGATTGACTGCTAGAATCAGAAGGCATGCGTAACTATGGGAATTCATCTGCAGAAGGACAGCTGCTCATGTCTATGTAGGGTTTCCTAAAATAAATCAACAGAAAATACACATTAGGTGCTCTTCATAGTGCAATTGCAAAAATTTTGAAAACTCTGTGCAGCCATTTAAGCTGATAATGTTATGATGGCAAAACACGTTCCCATGGTCAATTTAGGTGACAAGGAGGTAATCTTGTTAACTCGATGAGCACTTGAAAGTGCCTCTTCCCGGTTAGCACTTTTAGCAATGGGGGATTCACCTTACTCGCTAAAACGTGCTCTCTCATGCAAGCAAACAGATAAGGTGGATAAATGCATAAGCTTCCATCCGTTTCATATCAACACCAAGATCGTAATAAAAAGGCATTGGCAAAGCTAATTGGTCTGGCTATTTTATAGGTGAAATAATCAAAGTGATTTTTTCATTGACTGGTGAGTTAATGTGGTTTTGAGGACGGGTGAATGTAAAAATGCATCGACAGTTGGATGAGCAAAGGAGCACATCAATAGTTAGTTGGTAAGTGCATCAAAAAATAATTAAATTAGCGATTACATGGACTGATGGCAGGGCATGAGGGTGATGACTCAGTGGATTTGTGGGTAGAGAATTGTTACAGCAATCTTACAAGCCGAGGTCTCAGGCAGCAGTAGTGATGGAATAAAAATGACAAGACTAACCAACATTATGAAAGTACTAGAATTACACCTGGGCTGGGAACTACTGTGCATTCATTATATCAATAAGTATCACCATTATGCAAGTTTACATTTGTCTCATCATTCAGTAACCTTCAGTGCATGTTCAGATTCACGCAATTACTCATTCTAAACTACATATAAAATGTTGCTAAGTGTGACACACAAGACATATGGGGCACATGCATCAAGCATTTTTGCCTTCGCAAACGGGCAGATTTGCAGAATCGGCCTGTTCGCGAACGCAAAAAATGCTTTTCAGATGCAGCAAACCCCAATTTGCAATTTGGTAACCTGTTACCGAAATCGCAAAATGAGGTTTGCGATTCGGTATTTGGACGGGTCGTGTTTAGGGCGTCCCTTCCAAATACTGAATCCTAACGGTATGCATGAATGTTTTGTGACCGTGAATGCAGTCGCAAAACATTTGCATATTACCACCTACTTCAAGTAGGTGGTACACCATTCACAAATGGGAAGGGGTCTCCAAGGGACCCCTTCCCCTTTGTGAATGGTTGTAAAAGCATTTTTAAGAGCAGGCAATGGTCTCACAGACCACTGCCTGGTCTTAAAAGATGTTAAGAAAACTTTTCATTTTACTTTTTGTAAAGCATCCTGTTTTCCTTTAAGGAAAACGGGCTGCTTCACACAAACAAGCATTTGCAATGCAATAGGTCTCGCATTACTGAAAGTTTGAGCTATTGGCCTTGCATTATTATTTGCTACGCCAATAGCTCAAACTTTCAGTAATGCAAGACCTATTGAATTGCAAATGCTTTTTTTTATTTTTTACATGTTGTTCAGAAGCTTAACTGCTGTGCACAGTATAAAAAAACATTGACAAGCTAATAGATTTTGCATTGAGGAAACCTACTGCTTTGCCAATGCTTTCTATAAAAACATTTCTTAAATCACGTTCCTGCATGCGTAATATGAGGCAGCGTACGGACAGATGGCCTATTCTGAATCTCCCTACAGCCCAAAACAATGAATGATTGTCTAGATGTAGTTGCAGAGGATTATTAGACGTGCCTCTACGTGGAGTATCATTTCAAGCACTGTGTGTAAGCCCCATGTCTTCAACAATAGCCTTACTAACGGCAACGCTCATATTGGAACTTTATTATTTGCATAAAGAGGAGTTCTGAGGGAAGTGTCCTGTGCTGCTCGTGTTGCGTGAATGGCATGTTAATAACTGTGTGATTGAGCTTCTTCAGGAAATTACTGAAAGAACCAGTTCAAGATGTTTTTAATAAAAACATTAAGCACATTTTTGTACCAATGCTTAAATAAGTCAGCATGATTTCCCTTTTAAAGAATATTTTTTTTGATCACGGTGAGCCGGCCCGCAGACACATTTAGCCCCGAAGCACCGACGATACCCTTGCATATAACCCCAGCAATTAATGTTGATTCAGGGTTAGAAACAACTCATGCAGCATCAACACAGTCAGGGCAAAACAGAGTGCTTTCACAGCAGACTCAGCAGTCCGAAAACCGTAGCAAGGCACTAAGGCAGGAGGGGTTGGGGGACGGGCAAGCAATGAAGAGACAGGAAAAAATGAAATGCGGGGAGGGAATAGGGAGGGGCCAGGAATGACTGGAAAGATCGCAGAGGACGAGAGACAACAGCCTACAAATGCACTAATATCGAGTGCCAGATATCAAATAAAACTTTGCTCAGGGTACTTTAGCAATAAAAGAAATATTAATCTACAAATGTTTGATTGCAAAGCGTCCTGTCCAGCTTAATGAGTGCCTGTTGCAAACCGGTCAGTAATGCCATAGAAAAGGGCCTAAATGTTCCCCCTCTTCCAGATAAGGACATGGATGGTTGCTCACTCTATGCACGGGAAAGGGTGGGTTAAGGGAAACGTTGCATTCGTGCTCGGAGGGCGGGGGAGTGCTCAACACCAATCCGGAAGGTGAGAGTGCTCACTTTGAAGCTCCGTGGTGACCTAATAAACAAAAAACTAAGCCGGTCAGTGTGCCAGCTTTTAAGTTTAAACGCTGTGTAATCATGGGATGCAACAAGTGTGGTGCGCCCCAGTAGTTGGTAGCGGAGAAGAGTACAGCATGGGCTAAGAGTGGCGTGCCCTGGGAGGCGGTAGTGGAGGAAGGTCAGTATGGCAGCATTTAAGTGTCTAGTTTGTATCTGTTGCTCCCTTGTCATGAAAGGAGCCAAGAGTGGCGTGCCCAGGGAGGTGTTAGCGGGGGAATGGTACAGCACGGGCTACTGGTGACATCCAGCGGAGGCGGTAGCAGGGGAAGGGCACCGCAGGGGTTAAGAGTGGCGGGCAGTGGGAGGTGGTGGCGGGGGAAGGCTACCGCACGTCCCCAAGAGTGGTGCGGTGGGGAAAGAGCAAAGCGTGGGGAAATAGATAGCGAGAGCAGGGTTACCAAAGTCAGGCACTGCGCTTGTAGTGTAGGGAAGGGAAGCAGAAGACAAGCCCGGGAGTTGTGTGCGCGCGGGCAAAAAGGAAATTATAAAAAACACGCGAGTGGTGCGCGCGCGCCGCAGCAAAAGTGAAAGCTGCTGCAGCGTCCCGCGAGTGTAAGGGTGGAAAGCCGATGGCGCCTGTGCGCGTTACTGTGCACGTAACCGCACACTCTAGGCCACACAAAAAGCTGTGGTCTGCTTTCTGAAGCCCACTTACTAAAAGTCCCGCCGGAGCAGCGCATGCGCTGGCTCAGCTGAGACCTAAAAAGATTGCTTTATTTAAAAGCAATCGCGGACATGGTGCACTGCTGACCTCAGCAGGCCACCATCCCCATGATTTTTGCGATTCCTAGTGGATTGCAAATTGCGATCTACCTCATTAATATTAATGAGTTAGAGCGATTTGCGACACCCTAGGAATCGCAATCTGAAACTCTGAATTCATGCATTGTAAATTGCGATTACCTGATTGCGATTTTCAGGAATTCATCATTTAAAATGTTGATGCATGTGCCCCACAGAATCTACACATAGACACGAAGTGAAGTATAGAACAAACAAATGCATAAGAAAAATGTAATATATACATTCCCTAATGTCCTTCTAGAGTCACTACTCCATACTCCCATCTGAGGCTCCTCCTCTAAGACTATCCGCCAGCTTCACCCCGTTCAGGGTGTTTGCCTGCAGGGGCATGCCTTTCAGTTGTCCTCTTACACTAACATTTTATGGCCTGCAGGTTCAGCTGCCTCCTACAAACCTTCCTTTTAGCACTGCCAGATTGAAACTGATGAACTTCAGACAGGCGTATGTGCGGGAGAGCAGGATTGAGGGGAAAATCTTTGTGAGCGAGACGTGTGTATACCTATTTGTAAGAAGGTGCAGCAGCTGCGCCACTACTGAAACCTCGGTTATTGAGCTTGGGTCCCATGTGACAGCGCCCACAGGATGCTTTATTAATGTTGGGAGGGTAGTCATTCGGGAGAGAATGTGTGCTGTAAACGTGATTAGTACCCACTTCCTTGCGCAGTAGGAGGACAATTGGAGTATTGCATACACTTGCAGGTGAGGAAATGCGGGACAACCCCCTTTGTCCCCAATAACAGATGCATGATAGTGCATGAGCCACACCACTGTCAACCTGTATGAGAAGTGTGAACACTCTTGCCACGCTCTGCGGCGTGCACTTGTTATGGCTCTACTCCAAATAGCATGCCGGAAGTCGAACGTGGGGACGAAACTACTATGGGTGGGCCAGACTCACGGAGTTTGACTCTGGAATTTCACAGTTGCATAAAAACTCAGAAAGATTCCACAGAGTTCCGTGAGCAGGCGTATTCGGCATGACACGCTGATTTTTAGTGCCATGAGCTTGTTCCGTGCTGCAAAATCAGTATGAACGGCACCATGCGTCGCGCCAGAAGGCGCTACTTCTTTGCTGCTGCTCGAGTAGATTTTATACTGGAGCGTCAGCTTTCTTACTGCAAGCAGCAGCTTTCTCATCATGAATGGTCGCGACAGCGCACATTGAGAAAATCTCGGCGGGTGCAGCCCTTGTACCTGAAAATTGTGCTAGGGGACGCCAATTCTCATTAGCCAACTTAGCGGGGGCGAGCCGCGTTTGAGAAAAAAAGTCTGCCAAGCAGAATTTATCGCCCACCCCTACATTTCTGTAGAGGACAATGCCAGACTCATGCCTCGTCTAGAGATCAGTAGAGCTCTGAGGCAGGGACTACGCATGCACTAGCAGTAAGGAAGTCAAGGGGCAAGTCTTGTACATGTTGTCTAGAAAGAAAGCCTTTCTGAGGTTAGTCATGCTATCGTTTCATTTCCTGCCGGTAGCAATAAGCCTGGGGAGCTGCCTCTAATCCTTGGTCAGACAATGACTCGGTTCCTGGACAACAAAGAATGGAACAGATTAAAGCTTGTATTAATCTCAGCCACTGGCAATCGTTTGGTCGCATTCCAATCCATCATTTTTGATAAACTATGCCACTCTAGATAGAGACATGCCATCAGCAAATCCGTCTTGGTACCTGGGCTGCTGTAGGCACACCGCGAAATGTAATTTTGTTTCAATGTGAGATGCCACCTTTGAGAGCTGTACTCTGACAGAGAGGGGCTGCTTCGAGGGCCAGGGGATAACATTTCAGGCATAGGGATTGAAAGGATAAATGCCTCGGATTGAAGGGGATGAATGGAGTAGGAAAGGTGGGGATGGCGAGGGTAGAAAGGAGGGTACGAAATGGGTAAAGGGTGATGCCAGAAGACAGAGGGGTCAATACAAACACAAGTGACTCTATACCTTCGGAGGATCTCAATGTACACCACAGCAGGAGCCAATCCATCCACGGCATTTACAATTAATTGGTTGAGGTGTTAGGCACTGTTGTGGAGACACCAAAGCGCTACCATAATGGACACACTGTCCTTAGCCAATAGAAGCAGTGGGAGCTGCTGCCCAGCAGCAGGCACCTATTTTCACTTTCCTCTGAGCAAAATCAGCCTCAGACTCACCATAACCCACAACAGCATCGCCCAAGACCAGTCTGTGCCCTGGCCCAGTGTTCTACACAACCACCATTTTCACTGGCGACCACTATTGCCCTTGTACAGCAGACCATAGTACCAAAGTTACAATGTCGGCCACTAGTCCTTGATGGAATCTCTAAACCATAGCTCTATGGGATGTACCAATCACAGAATGTGCACTATTCAAATGCCTTTTTACATAACATAACTTCTACGTCATGAGCATGAACTAAGACAGTCCTGTTTTTTGGCCACAATCCTGAGCAACCCAGAATAGGTAGGTTGATGCTTGTAATGAGAAAATTAAAAGTAGGAACCACACTGAATTCAGAAGGGCCTGGTAATTTAAAACAAAATATTTCTATAACACACACCTTACTCCGCTTGGCTCGGTTGTGCTGGATGTGTCGGCGCTCTATGGCAGTGAGGCTCCATAACCCGGCAGAGCCTATCCGTAAAAATCCTCCAACGTTACAATTTGTAAAGAACCGGTCGCACTCGTGGGTGGGTTATGAATCCTTTATTGGCATTCCATGATTCGTTCAAAATTTAATCATGAAATGCCAATGAAGGATTCATGACCCACCTGTAAGTGTGACCCGGTTCTTAACTAATCTCAAAGTTGGAGGATATATATATATATATATATATTTTAATTTATAGCACAGTTGGGGATAGCAACTGTGCTGTTATGGTTAAGTCTCAGTTTACATTAAAAATGCACTTTGGCGCCGTTTAATGAATATGTACAAAACGTTCCAATCAAATAGCACAAGTGGCGATGTTTCAGTATGCCAGGTGTTATCATTCCAAGATATTCATGCTTGTCCAACTGAGGGGTTGAGGCTTGTCAAAAAAGTAGTGTTTTTCATTTTAACTCTCACAGGAACAATGCTCGCCGCTACAAAAGAAAAACAAAATCACTGATCCGAATTACACTAACCTGGACATGAAAATAGAACTTTTATTATGGCAGTCCCTTTTGTTTAGCGTACATCTGTCACGTGGTGTTCAAGATATTTGTGTTACAACATAGTATTGGATGGACTTCAAACTGTTAACATAAGTAAATCTGAATCATTCATTTGAAAATCCTCGAATTCCCAGAGAATAACAAATTCGAAAATTAAAGAAATACAATTGAAAGAGGGAACCTGGTTGAGGAAGATACTTAGAGGTTTCAAGAGCCATCCTATACATTAGCGGCGAATCATAATATATTTGATGCGGCGGTCATTTTACTTTGTCAGGCACAAAAGTCCTTGGTTGGTTGTATAGAGGATGGATATTATATGGCATCAAAAAACATAACTGTTAATAAAGAGAAAGTGAAGTTTTTTTCTGCATATAATACATTAACATAAAAAAACTGAAATTATCACAGTCAAAGTGAAGTTAGGGTTGGGAAAAAACCTGCAGAAAGCCCCCCAAGGAATTGTTGTGATCATCATCAAACCATGGAGCCTTCGCCCCAAAGAAAAAACAACAACCACAGACATGCTTCATATTCAAGCGCTGAGAGGCCAAATAATCAGGGCATCACTGCACCAATATCGCACAACGTAACATACACATACATAACCATTCGTTAAACGGCTAATGATGTAGGTGAGGTGCTAGTGTGGATATGAAAATCCTAGGCGCTAGTAAGCATGTCAGTGCTACTTCTGTACTGCTCCGGCTAGCCGAAGGCCAGTTTGGACAGTATGCTTTCTCAAGGCTTCGAGTCCCCGTCTCTGCACACAAAACCCAAGCAAACATTGCTCCTCCGTGAGCCATGAACACCGGGGGGTTCACCAGCTCATTAAGTCCCGGAAACATAAGCACGAGCAGAAGGAGAGGTCACTGGGGCGTGATGGCACAGAAGCCTGGCAGAGATGAACATAGCATGGAACAGCCTGAGGAATTAAGATTTGAGCTTGCTAATCGTTTGCAGTCTGACACTGTAAAGTCTCTACTTTCAGATGTATTCGAAAAGCCACTGGAAAACTCTGAAAACCGAGGCCGAAGACGGCAAAGATTATATTGGCGACTAGGCACTGGATTTCAGCTATCTTGGAAGCCAGTCTCAGTATGACCGTGGCTGGCTGCGTGGCGTGTATGGAGGAAATCCAAATGAAAATGATCACGAAAATTATGCACAATGAAATCCGTGTGTATTGTAAATCTTCATGACTCTTGGCCTGGCGTAAAGATTGGCTAAAGGGCGCTAACAGATCCCCGCTAAGACAATATTTTCATGCGTTTTGGCAAAACTTTACTGTTGGGGAAGCTACCGGAACCTCGCCAATCTAAAATAATTAAATAAAAACATTATTAAAAGAAAAAATGTTTTAGGGTCTCAAAAAGCATATATATTGACAAAGCACTTCCTGGCCCTGAAGATAATTACTTTGTGTGTGGATGTGCACCATGTCAAAGGGCAGAATGGCATAATTCTCAGTGAAGCTAGCTAGTGACTCAAGAGGGCAGACCAGTGCCCCAGGCGGGTTTTTGTAGTGGGCGCAAGAAAACGTGAATGTCAATAACAGAGGAATGGATGAAGAAGGCTGGTAGAAAATCCCTTAAAATAAATATATTATGCATATAATTTTGGTAAAATCAAAAGGTCGTGGCTAACACCAGACCTAAAAATCATGCACAAAGCATCTTGAGACTACTATGAAGGAGATACAAAAAAGTAATGCTTTCTGGTGGATACTTTATCGAACTGCTAATTCCTCACCTTCAGAATATTCCCAGGCACTAGACTAGATACTGACATTTTCAAATAACTCTTCCTTACCTACGTCAGGCAGTTGCGGCTCCTTCAAGTAAGCGCTGTGGGGCCGTGGGTGGGTCGACAGACGCCGTGATAGAATTTATTTTATTTTCCATATTTGTCGTCTGTCAACTCAATCTGTGCCCTGCCGCGCTTACCTGCAGGAGCTGCGACTGACACCAGGTGGTGCCACATTGCTGTGCTATGACTTCACACCGGCAGTGGCGGATTGGAGTTGCATAAAGGTGCCACCCGTGCGAGGTGCTGCCCATTCCTGTATCATTCTACTTCTTCCCCGTCAGAAGAAGATCAGCTGAGGCAACCTGCAGGTTTCTGTATACTGAAGTCAAACCTGGGACCTTTTTAGAATGTGGAGAAATTCACCTCACAGAATGGGGTGGCAAGAGGGCGGTGAGGAATCTGTGGTTCAGCAGAGTGGCCATCAGAAGAAACAGTTACTTACTTTCACAGTGACAATATTCCTGCTGGACACTATCTACCTGCAGATTCCTCAACTCTTGAATATCCTTCTAGGAGCTAGATTGGCCTGGAAAAACCCCCATAGGCATCCCATGACGAAAGAGAGCACTTGCTCCAAATCAACGCTGGAAGTGGTGGTGACGTCCATGTGACATTGCAGGAGCCACAAAGCACCCCCACTATCGAGATATCAGTTTCCCATCCATTTTAACTATGCCGCAAAAAAGTAGCAGGATGGGAATGAAATCAGTCTGCGAAATGTGGAGTAATAGCATAACAAATGGGATCTTATCACAGAGGACCATAAACATCCATCAGAAAACGGGGAGATGGGTGGGATTGATGAGAAATCTGCAAGTAGATAAGAGTATCCACCAGAATAATTGTTAAGTAACTTTTTCTTCTGGTCAATACTTCTACCTGCAGTTTCCACACCCTTGAACAGAATCCCAAGCTATAATTCCCTGGGGTGGAGGGATGATGGATGGTTACACCAAGAAACCCTGCAGCACAGATCGAGCAAAAGGCCTATCCCTCCTCATCTTCAAAGCCAGACAATAATGCTTGGTTAAGGTGTGAAAGGATGACAAAATGGCTGATCGGCAAATGTTGCCTACAGGGGCTCCTCTGGCCACAGCAAATGTTGATGTTTTGGCCCTTACAGTGTGCGTCCTAATGCCCTGCCGGGGCTCCTTCTGGCCGGGAGGGAATTAACCTATGAATGGAAAAGGAAAGATTGGTGACTAAAGTAGAAGTAGCCTGAAGAAGTTTGACAGGGCCTGGGGGATATGGAGAGCTTATTTCTGGACTTGATAAAGGACTATGTGCCTCCTCAAACAATGAAGCTTCCGTATAGAGTGGGGAGTTGGGGTATCCCCCCAGAGGAGATGAAAAGAAGATAAGAACAGCCTCTTAGTTAAGAGGGATGGTCCTGGGGGAGACAATGGAAGAATGGGAATTGTGCATTTATTTGTCTGTACTGAGCATATTGTTTTGTGCCTTTAAAAAACATTCATACAAAAAAAGTGGCGATCACACGCTGGTTATAATTTAAAAAAAACTATAAAAACATTGTAAAAAAGTATATCCAATCTCAATTGCTTTAAGTAAGAAATCACTGTACCACGACACAAAACACCCATTCTATTTTATGTCATCTAAGTGCTTCCCTTGTCACACTACACTGGTAATGCGGCACTTACAAGTGAAAGTAGGTCCATCATATAAGGAACACCTTTGTGAGGGAATGCCAATCATGAACTTCAAGAAGACCGATTGCCTAAATAACGTGGAGCTTTCTGTGCGGTAACAATGCGCTCTGCTCGAGATCTCAGCGCCTCATCTGCCACGACAAGGACTGACAGCGGATTCCATAGTGTCCCCAAAATGGGGCTGCGTAATTACTTCCCGCTAGACTTGCAGGCCCTGCATAAGAGACATAGACCTCCACTGCCACCTTTGTCCCCCAAAAATATGTCAATCAAATCTACCTGAGCAAGGAACCGCTTCACATCAGTCCTGCAAAAACCCACCTCACGTCAGTTATGTACAAACCAGCCCCCAACAGTACTCCGAAGAGAGGAAGTCACTCAACAGCTTATGGCTAGAGCAAAATAAGATAACTGCAAGAAATAAAAAAACACAAGAGCATCAGCAGGAAAATTTCTTTGGCCTCTTTTATTAAAATAAAAAGGAACATTGTTGATTTGCAGAGAAGTAACTCTACTGAGAAGGGAGTCCGTCCAAAGCTGTCATTAAGCAGGAAAAAATGTCTACTGGTTCTGCAACCCTTTTGTGATACAACAGGTTTCCAGACAGTACCAGTGTAAAGACCAAAAAGTGTCCAGGACCAGTGCAAAGTGCAGCAGTTGGAGAGAAGGCACACAGGAGAGACTAACTGCGGGGCTGTTACAAAATGTGGAGCAGCAGTCAGCAGAGGAAATGGGAGCTCATCATTTTCCTGTCCAGTGCAGCCAGCTGCAGATGCTACATTCATGGGAAGTCATGATTTCTGTTGTCAAAGCTGTGTCCTCGCTGACAGCAGGATCGAGACGTCAAACTTAGCAAAGATGGGCATTCACACCTTGATGCCAGTCTTAACATCTTATCATGAGATATTTGTGACTGCCATGTCAAAATTTACCAGAAGATAACTGAGCTCTGAAAGTGTTTTATACTTTCTCAAGGTTCGTATCTATATATGAAGGTCTACATGGGCTGTGTGGGAAAGTCAGGTATGTCTGTCAGTGTGAATTTAACCACAAAGTGGCCATCTATGTCGCACACAACATAAGCTTAATTATTATTTGATACTTAGTAAGTATTCAATACCTAGGGCTCCTGCTTTTATGGTATTTTATTTTACATTTTCGTCTGTGTTCATGTTTCTTTTCTGTCAACTTTATCTGTATTTATCCATATTTATTATGGGTCTTGTGAAAAAAATAAAGCTGAAACAGGTATATTTCCACATTTATTTAACTAATAAATATGCAGTCATGCTTGAATGCCTGCAAGGTTTCAGTGATATGAATACCCGCAGAAGATAAATCAATTCACTTACATGAAAATATGCACATTTCAGTTTCAGCCTTGTGCATATCTACTGCTGTTAAAGCCTCTTTACCTATCAATCCACACAGTTATTGGCCTGGCAGTCATGGCAAAGTGTATTTAGAATCACTCAAAAAGTACCCAATGTAAGTTTTTATCCACATTTAAAAATAAATACAGACAAGAAAATTAATGGTTTTCAGTCTGTATTTATCTGCAAAAATTGGTGAAAACAGGGGAGAGCCTTATTAATACCCAAGGATACCCCCCATGACCCCGCTCTTAAAATCAGTCATAGAACAACCAAATATTAATTTAAAACCTACAAAGATTAAAACATATGCCTAGCCTCTTACATGCACCAGTCTGCATTTCGTGTGTACATCACTAAGCTATTTTACCAAGACTGTAACTTGTGATTTGCTGGTTACACAAGGATATGAAGAACAAACCTATTAACCCACCGAGAAAATACAAATCGCTGGCCTACATATTACACACAATTCTCTGTAGCAGGCACATCAACCACCTCAGCTATTTTATGAGGATTCAAATGTGACCAGAGATTACACACAACCGGTGCACTCCTCTCCAGTAAAAAGTCATCAAGTCTCTGGCAGCTTAGCCATCTGCACCCACATTTGGGGGTAACTTTTTCCATTTCAAATATTGAGCTCACTTTACCTATTTTAAGGACTAAGGCCAGGAAAAAAAGATAGAGGATTAAGGACATCTCTTAAAAGGGAAGCCAAATGAACTGCATGGAGAAGAGGGTGCATCGGCTAAAGCGAAGCCTTAGACAAGAACATTTCTATTCAACAGCGATTGTGCTTTGCAAATACAGATTGTCTTACTTGCTGTTTTCACCACTAAAGCGTACGTCACCACTCTGATAACAATGAAAGCCTGCAATGTGTGCTTATGAACACGACTGTGGCATAGAGAACACTGTTTAGCACACAGACGACAGATAAACATGTCTACTGGCGGGGACATCAATAGGATCCAGAGGAATTCGCTGGGCGGAGGGAATGGGGGCCGAGCTAACTTTCTCTTTTATTTAGGCAGAATATATATTTTTTCTTTGCTCTTTCCTTACCCTGACCTTCCTGCACAGCGTGAGATGCCATAAAAAGAAACCGAGCCCAGAAAAATTAAAGGAACTGCTTTGTATTGGAATGTTTCATTTGAGGAAGACATCTAGGCCAATGTCAACACGGACAGCAGAAGAATTAAAAGGCATTTTGTTTTGGTGCCTCTCCTTTACAAATGCTCCCAACGATTTCTTGTACGGCATGTACTCTGGTGATTATGTAAAGAAATGTAAAAGCAATTCGCGATAAAGTACACAAACTGCTATTTCTGTTAGAAATGAAACCGTTGTATATATATATATTTGCCAAGTATAAGGCTGAAGGGTGGTATTTCACTTGACAAGGCCACAGAAAACGGGCACAACTCCACGCGCACACACAAAGGAAAACTAGGGCTTGAAATGGAAAAATAGAAGTGCAGGTTGTTTCTAAGATGTGCCGGTACTCTCCAATTGAAAGTATTACTTCTCTCTTAGTCTTCAGAAGTGCCGGTACTCTCCCTCTCAAAATAAAACAAGCATTAAAAAAAATGCAATAGGTCTCGCCTTTGATTAAGTTAAAGCCATTTGCTTTGCTAATGGTATTGTATAGCAAAGTAAATGGCTTTAACTTAATAAAATGCGAGACATGATCGGATTTTCAAAAAGTGCGCGTGGTAAATGTCGTTTTTTTTTGTGTTTTTTTTTGCAGTACTGTGTTATATAATGCGAACTTGGGGTATAGTTGTATCACAGAGGGACACTTTCATAATTGTTAGGAATGGGGAAATTATGTGATTTACCCAGAATCACAAGATGTTTGAGTCTCCCGCCAAGACTAAAACCTGGTTTCCCTGCTTCGAAGTCGGTCGTCAAGCCAAACTGCCGGGGGGAATGGAGAATTGGGGAGCTGGAAGAGGGAGCCTCAGACGCACACACTTCTGGGGAAGGGGGGCTCCTTACACCAAACATTGCTTAGATGGGCCCTAACAAATTGCTTCAGGTAAAACGTAAGAGGAAAGTTACCCAACATTGCTTCGAGTGAGGTTGTAAGAGGGAAGCCTTTTGCACGGTCTACGTGTTGGGAGTATCATGCCCAATCACTGCTTTAAATTGGGAAGAAGAAGGCACCCGTGCTCGCTTCAAGATGACCGAAAGGGCACATGTGTTGTAAAATACCACACACGTAAACTGCCTTGCGGGGTAGAAAGAAGAGAACCTCCACATGCTGCTTGATAGGCTGATGAAAAGACCCCTCGCACATGAACTTAAGAGCGAGTATGAAGGGTGTCGCCGCTAAACCACTGCCCAAAACAAATTTTAAGTGCAGATCCCCATGTCAACATCACATCGAGAGTGTAAAAGATGCATTCGTTTGTTTGGATCACGAATTTAGAGAAGGAATTCTTCACGGATGTATCCACCTAATTTTACCCATGTAAAGTGTGATCGGCCATAATGATCAGCAGTGAGGCGTGGCGCACCATGAGTGTTTCATCCTTATAGTGCAGTATAGATTATCCGGAGCTAGAATGGAAGTCCCAGACCGTGCAGAGCGTAGAGTGTACGCACAAACGTGAAGGTCTTTCTATGGCCAGTTTGTGTTCACAGTTTATTAACAGCAGAAGGCATTACAGTGAGGCGCATTTGCGGAGCTGAGTGTTCTCTATACAGTAGAATTTTGAGGTTGTAAACTGAGGTGCTTTGGGAGAGCTCTGAGGGAACTGATTATACATATAAACAAAGTTACTGAAGTGAAGCTCCCGAGAGGATATTTTTATGTCCTACGTGATGCTTATAGTGAAACGAGGCATTATTTATGCGCCGTGCATTGACAAAGCAGTGTTAGGCTGACCACTTTTTAATTGTTTTTTTTAATTTTTTGCGTTTTTATATAGCGCAAACTCGACCCGAAGGTATTGGAGCGCTTTACATGAGCACCAGTTACATTACACATTATATAAATAGTATAAAACACTAGTGAACATTGCAAGAGAGAGCCACACTCCGTGTGAGAAATATTGGTATAACTGTAGCAATACGCAGTGGAGTGAGGTGCATTAGCGGAGCTGCCTGCGATCCCGGTTTTGCAACAGCAAATTGTACTATCGTCGGTTGCGTTGTCCGAGACAGGGGAGGTTGCGGGGGGCGTGTCGGGTAGTGGAGGAGAGGGGTTATGATGGCTGGAGTGTTGGGAGACAGCTGCCTGCCTCTCTCGAGCCCATCCTGGACGTCGCTGCACTGCACAGGGGTGGTGGTCGGGCCTGTAACTCCCCATCACACGTATTTAGAGGCCACGCAGAGGGGGCGCTGGGATTCTCAGGCTCGCCCTGCTCCTAGCAGTGAGCCCAGCGGGATCCTGGGGCAGAGTTCTCACCCCCCGGCGCGCTGCCCAGGGACTGTGGGAAACAAGCGCTCGCCAGGCAGAGCGTTTTACATGAGCACCAGTTACGTTACACATTATATAAATAGTAGAAAACACTAGTGAACATTGCAAGAGAGAGCCACACGCCATGTGAGAAATACTGGTATAACTGTAGCAATACGCAGTGGAGTGAGGTGCATTGGCGGAGTTGCCTGCGATCCCGGTTTTGCAGCAGTAAAATTTACTATCGTCGGTTGCGTTGTCCGTCCAAGATGGGGGAGGTCACAGGGGGGTGTCGGGTAGTGGAGGAGAGGAGTTATGATGGCTGGAGTGCGCGCTTGCCAGGCAGCCATGGTTTAGCGAGATGCAAAAATAAACACGCGGCATACTTGTCTTTATGGGGCCATGTGTTTGAAACACATGGCCCCATAAAGATAAGAAAACTTTTGCGACGGGAGGAAGTCAGATGAGCCCATCCAATTGGGCCGTCTTAAAAATGGAAAAGTCTACGTCACAAAGTGCTCTTTCCCAATGGCTGACCACCGTTTAGCATAAACGGTGACGCCAGCCAATGGGCAAGAGGGGCGGGGCTTGACACCCTTTACAGAATTCCCTCAGAATCATTATATCTCACCGACCGAGCTACGCATGTGCGCAGCCACGCTAGCCGAGACCTAAAAAGTGGTGGTACTCAGTCCCGGCCGATTTAAAGCTCTGAGGAAGATTATACTTGAACGGCGGATGGATTCCGTGACGACGCAGTCTGATAATTCAGAGCCGTTTAAGAAACGAAGAACAGGCCTCAGAGATGTTCTTCACACTACCAAACTTCTGTGAGACAAAAGCGCATTCCACCAAAACTGCACACCGGTACTCCCACACCTCTACACATTTAACAAGGGATTTCACACCACTCTCGAGCCACCAGCATGGGTTAATTCTATTCTGATTAAGATCCATTGACTGCAAGGCGTGTTTGGTTTGCAGGTGATGGGGAATAAGCACTTTATACTACGTTACCAAGGATTTTTTTCAATATTTAGTTGATTTACTATCTTGACGGCTTTGCTTACTAATGAATATTTTGCAAATTGTTGGCTCCGTATAGTGTAATGAGATCAGGTACGGAACACAATATTTCAGTTTGCAATCATTTGACCAATTATTTCACTGCAGGATAAGATCTTAAAGAAAAGCTGACTCAATCAAGTGAATGTGTTACCGTGGAAAATGTAAGACACAAAAGCGCATGCTTGCTGTGCAAAAAATACGGTTTGAGACACTGGCACATGGAAGAATGGCTTGCAGAAATGACGAATCTAGTAACACCAGAAAATGACCAGGCATGCAAAAAAACAAAAGCATTTGCAATGCAATAGGTCTAGCTTTTTACGCAAGTTTCAGCTATTGGCATTGAAATGGCAATGCCGTTTATTTATGTTTTGGTTTTTAAAACACAAATAAAAAGCAGTGTCTTTTAAAATGCTAATAGCTTAAACACTCGCAAATGTGATACCTATTGCACTGCAAGTGCTTGTATTTGCAATGCAAAAGGTCTCGCATATGCAAGAGTTTCAGCTAATGTCATTGTAAACGACAATGCCTTTTATTTATCTGTTATGAAAACCAATACGTAAATAAAAGGCATCACCATTTAAAATGCCAAAAGCTCAATCTTTTGCAAATGTGAGACCTATTGCATTGGATATGCTTGGTATATGAAGGAGGCAGACAGAGTGACGGGAATGTACGTAAGGAAAAGTAAATGAAAATACAGTGTACAGCAGGGAGGAGGACGAGGACGGGCTGGGGCCTCCCAGGGATTTTTTCCTATGTGCTTTTATATAGCGCAAACTTTAACCGAAGGTGTCAGAGCGCTTTACCACAGAATCAGTTACATTACATATGGACTTGAGTACAAAAATAATAATGTTTGTGGTAATTTGAGAGAAATAAACATTAACAAGCATTTGCAATGCAATAGGTCTCGCAATTACGAGAGTTTGACCTAGTGGCATTGTAAATGACAATGCCTTTTATTTATGTGTTGTTTTTAAAACAGATAAATAAAAAGCATTGTCATTTGCAATGTCAATAGCTTAAACTCCCGCAAATGCGAGACCTATTGCATTGAAAATGCTTATTCCTCCCTCTCCTTGGTCCCCTCTTCCCCTCGTACATATTCAGGTCTATGGTTCCATTTCCTTCAAGTGTTTTTCTTCCTTTCACTAGTGATCTCAAAGTGTTTACTGTGGGGTTCTTTTGCATTTTATTTTGCGTATTAAATGCACTTTTCTGCCGAAACAGCAACAAACATAATTCATTTCTAGAGTAATATCTGTGATATGTTACTTGCCTCGCCTTCCGCGAGGCAGGCGCATGCATTCTCCTCGAGGCTGGCATGTTCAATACAAACATGTGGTTCAACTAATGTTCCACACTCAGTGGCAGATCGGCAACTCCAGTTCTCCTGACAACAGCTCAGTTGCAGCGGAAATCTGCTTACTATATAACCAGTAATACAGCTTTTTCAGTCTGTACTTGCTGAAACTAAAATGCTTTGCTTAAAGACACACTGGAAAATATAATCTAAGATCTTTTCAACAGTAATGATCACAGTTCAAACTTGTGTCTTCAACTGTACCATGTTATACTGGTTTCTATAGAAACAGAAAGCTGTCAAAAATTAGGATACCCGATACCTCGATCACTGCCACACAAAGTGCAGTAAAACTGAGGAAACGTCACACATTGTGTCCACGCAAGGTAAAACATGTCGCCAAAGGAGCCTCATACTTGAAACAAGGGTCCCTCCTGTATTAGGGGGCGCAAACATACAATCGTCTTCCCTAAAAGCAAGACATAAAAGGTGAAAAAGTTATTTTTACATTGTATACTAAAAAAGAAGGTATTTATTCCTATGAAAAGGAAATAAAAGCGTTTAGATTGCTACGAGAATACTTGGTATGCAGATGTTAAACAGAGGATTGTGGGTATGACGCACACACAGCCCTCTCGTTCGTCTCCGTCCCTCACGGAGGTCTGTGCCCAGTGCTGACATTGGTGACGCACAATCGGGGATCGATCAAAGCACACTGCTGCCATATGGGGAGCACAGAAATAAAAGTTTCCAGACAGAATTTGCGTACAATTAGACACATATGCACAGGAGGCAATAGGGCACAAACAGACGGGGTGATCCGACCAACAGAGCCTCTCATAGTCAACAGTGGAAGTAATGACTTCTGCATACCCACAATCCTCCGGGTGACAGTGATCGAGGTATCGCTTCCAAGTTTATGCAAGGTTTCTGATACTAAAGAAACCTTAACGACTTGTTTATGAAACAAGATTAGGTAAAATAAAGGGTGAAAATAAATCTAACTGAACATTTTCTGTATGTTTTCTAACAATGTCGCTCTGAATAAGCAGGCAATTCTAGTCTGTATTTCTACAAATATCAGCTATAAATCGTTCTATAAATGAATTATGTTTGCCGCTATTTTGGCAGAAAAGCGCATTTAATACACACACAAAACAAGCTGTCGCCATTGCGGAACGGCAGACGCTTGTTTACAATGCGCTTTCTCCCCCAAAAAAGTGCATACACTGCGGAATGAAGAGGAGAGTGTCACACCACCAGTAAAGCATCCAGTCCAGGAGGGCGTGGAAAAAAGTGGACAGGGTGGTAACCAGGAGGTACACAAAAGCCTCTGAAGCAATAATAACACCACGTTTAGCATAATAGGTGACGCAAAATGATGCGCACCAATGGGAAACACGGGCGGAGCACAAAGCGAACTTCTGGAACCGTATTGATTCCAAGAAGCCCTCGCATGGCGAGAGCAGCGCATGCGCGCTGCTAACGCCGCGCGCTGCTAACGCCAGGCGAGACCTAAAAACCATCCCACCACACCATAAACAGACCACAAACAGCGAAAAAAACAGCTCACACACTAACCTGTATTGCCAGTCCTTGCTGCGCTTCCAAATTGCCCTATAGGCCTGTTCTACCCTGCCAGGTCTGTGATGTAGTCATTTGGTGATCAAGTACTGACCCCCACCCACCTATGCCCGGGATATTCTTAATTTGACACAATTTGTACTTGGCTTTCATTAAACAAGCCCTTCCCCTCTTCAGAAGAGCTATTGACAGGAATAGCGGCACACAAACAAACAAATGGGAAGACCTCCTATCCAGCACAGCTTCGCTATGCATGCTGGGAATGGAGGAGGTTGGATGAGGGGTACTGCAGTATTTAAAGAAAGCCACCTCTACTGTACTTTAAAGTTAATTCCAGTAAAGGTATTTGGTATTCGAGGCAGAATATGCAGACTGCAAACCTAGAGAACAAGTTACTTACACTCAGGAACGATGCATCTGTAAGAGACATTAGTAGTTATAGATTCCTTACCTTAGAATTCCTCCCAGGCGTCAGACTGGATCGGGAGAACTTTTTTCTTAGCAGTACCCCTGCGCTTCGGTAGGTGGCGTTGGTCGACTCCGCATTCGTCATCAGCATTGTGGTTGCCGGGATGACGTTGCGGTGTCTACTTAGTTGCCGCCCCTGCGCGCTGACGTCAGTTCTGACACGACATTCAACACCAGAAGCGCAGAGCAATGCATTACATTGACCACTGGTGCACAAAACTAGGGCCCTGAAAGTGAGTCCCTTACTCTATTAGTCAGTTCGCAGAAAGGGGAGGATGGGTGGGGCGGTACAGAATCTATAGCCAATATATGTCTCTTACAGATATATTGTTACCGAAGGTAAGTAATTGTTCATGTGAAAGATACTATTAGTTATAGATTCCATACCTTAGAATAGATACCCAGCAATACCAACCCCGGAGGTGGGTCTGCGAACTAAGTTCACACCTGAAATTCCTGGACTCTCCGGACTGGACTATCCAGGCAGTAATGCTTAGTGAATGTGTGCAGTGATGCCCACGTGGCTGCCTGGCAGATGTCACTGAGGGTGACTCCACGCCCTAAAGCAGTAGTGGCTGCTGTCGCCTTGGTGGAATGGGCACAAAACCCTACTGAAGAGTCCTTTTTCGCCAAGGAATAGACTATTTTAATGCAAAGAATGACCCATCGAGAGATGGTTCGTTTTTGCACGGCCCGACCTTTCTTGGCGCCCACATAGCCAACAAAGACTAGATCATCCACCCTGAATTGTTTTGTGCGATCCAAATAAAATAATAGCGCACGTTTTGGACCCAGACGGTGGAGCCTCTCCTCCTCTTTAGAAGGATGCAGGGGCTGGAAGAAGGTGGGCAAAGTGACTGTCTGTCCTATGTGAAAAGAGGTAACCACTTTGGGAAGAAAAGAAGGTTGAGTTCGAAGGACAACCTTGACCGGATGAACAGCAAGGAAAGGAGGTTTAGAAGAAAGAACCTGAAGCTCATTTACCCTGCGAGCAGAGGTGATGGCAACCAGAAAAGAAGTCTTTAAGGTCAATAGTCTGAGAAGACAATTATGTAGTGGCTCGAAAGGAGCACACATGAGGTAGGTTAAGATCAGATTCAATTCCCACTGGACCTTAATGAAAGGAATAGGAGGAAAGAGGTGAGTAATGCCCTTAAGAAATCAATTTACAATAGGGTACTTGAAAAGAGAAGGCTGATCAGGAAGGCGGAGAAAGGCCGAAATGGCTGAAAGAAAGCCTTTAAGGGTGTCCAGAGCAGAGCCCTGCTGGGCCAAAGAAAGAAGGAAGAGGAGAACATCGGAAAGAGGGGCAGAAAGGGGATCCACAGCCTTTGCTGTGCACCATGCCACAAATTTGTTACATCTACAGGTGTATACCATTTTAGTGGAGGGACGCCTGGCTGCCAAGATGACATTACAGACTTCAGGAGAAAGGTCAAAAGCTGTCAACTGTCGCTGCTCAATCGCCACGCAAGGAGGTGGAGACTGGACAGGTTCGGGCGGAGGACCTTCCCCTGCTGCTGCGACAGAAGATCCTCCCGAAGAGGTAGTCGGATCGGGGGATCGATGGTCATACTGAGTAGCCCGGGATACCAAACTCTACGAGCCCAGTCTGAAGCCACAAGAATGACTTGGGCCCGTTCACGCCTGATTTTCTTTAGCACTCTGGGCAGAAGTGGTGTAGGCGGAGGAGTGTAAAATAAATCACAACTCCACTCGTGACGAAAAGCGTCGCCGAGCGAGTGCCGCCTTGGAAATTCCAACACGCAGAACTGCTGACATTGCGCGTTCTCTTTGGTGGCGAATAGATCTAACCAAGGCTCTCCCCACTGTTGAAAGAGACCTTGCGCCACCTCAGAGTGAAGACGCCATTTGTGATCCATCATGCACCTGCGGCTGAGTTCGTCCAGCCTGGTGTTCAGTGAACCTGCCAGGTGTTGAACCACCAGGGAAACGCCCTGATTTTACAGCCATGTCCAGAGGAGCAGGGCCTACTGACATAGGGTCCACAACCCCACCCCGCCCTGTTTGTTGCAATACCACATGGCGGTGGTGTTGTCCGTGAACACCTGCACTACTCTTCCCTTGACAGAGGGAAAGAATGCCTTCAGTGCAAGTCGGATCACCCGGAGCTTCAGAAGGTTGACGTGGAGCCTGGACTCCGCCGGAGACGAGAGGCCTCTGATCTCCGCCTCTCCCATGGGGTCGCCCCATCCCAGGAGGGATGCATCTGTCACCACTGTGTGCTACGGTTGGGGAAGGGAGAGGGATCTGCCATTGACCCAATGCCAGTTCGTGAGTCACCACTGCAACTGTTGTGCAGTGCCCTCCGAGATCTGGACGTAATCGGACAGTTTCCCCTGATGCTGCGCCCACTGGAACTTCAGGTCCCACTGCAGAGCCCGCATATGCCATCTGGCATGATCGACCAGCAGAATGCAGGAGGCCATGAGGCCCAGCAGCCTCAGGTTCATCCTGACCGAAACCCAGGATAGAGGCTGAAAGATCTGAATCAGAGCCTGAATATCCTGGACTCGCCGAGGGGAAGTCGGAGAGCGATGGCGCTTCTTCGACTTCTTGGAACGCTTCTTGGAACGCTTCGTCTTACCTGTCCTGACCCCGAGTGTGAAGACTTCGAACCCGATAAACGGTGGTGATGGCTCCGCAACCGGTCCCTCGACCTCCCACGGGACCGGGACCTTGAGCGGCGCGGAGCTGACTGCCGGACTTCTAGCAACTTTTGGGACCGATCCCGCAAAGTCTTCTGCACCATGGCCTGGCAGTTGGATAACGACTTGGGTTTGTGGTCGTGGCCCAAGCAGTAAAGACACATGCGGTGCGGGTCCCGCACCGACATCATGCGATGACAGTCCCCGCAGCACTTCAAGCCGGGCATCCCTACTGCACCAGGAGTCGATCAACTCAAAAGATAGAGACAAAAAGCCTCGAAAAAAACTCAGTCAAAAAGTGACTGGGGTTACCGCTCTCTCCGGATCTGCGCTTGCTGGCACGGAAAAGGAAAGAACTGACGCTAGCGCACGAGGGCGGTGTCTAAGTAGCTGCCGCGACGTCATCTCAGCGACCACGACGCCAACGACAGACGCAGAGCCGCACAACGCCACCTTCCGACGCGCAGGGGTACTACTGATGCCTGGGGGTAATTCTAAGGTAAGGACTCTTTCACTGACGTGTTTCTTTCAGATATAGGGTCCACGACCCCACCCGCCCTGTTTGTTGCAGTACCACATAGCGGTGGTGTTGACCGTGAACACCTGTACTACTCTTCCTTTGACAGAAGGAAGGAATGATGTCAGTACAAGACGGATCGCCCGAAGCTCCAGCAGGTTGATGTGGAGTCCAGACTCCGCCGGGAACCAGAGGCCTCTGATCTCTGCCTCTCCCATGTGGCCGCCACATCCCAGAAGTGACGCATCTGTCATCCCTGGTAAGTCTGGTTGGAGAAGAGAGAGGGATCTGTCATTGACCCAATCCTAGTTCGTTACACCACTGCAATTGGTGTGCAGTGCCCTTCAGGATCTGGACAACATCGGAAAGATTTCCATGATGCTGTGCCCACTGGAACTTCAGGTCCCACTGCAGATCCCGTATATGCCACCTGGCATAGTCCACCAGCAGGATGCAGGAGGCCATGAGACCCAATAGCCTCGGGGTCATCCTCACCGAAACCCGGGACAGAGGCTAAAACATTGGTACATAGCCCGAATATCCCGGACTCGCTGCTCGGGAGGATAGGCCCGAAACTGCAATGTATCCAGAACTGCTCAGATGAAAAGGAGCTTCAGAGAGAGAATCAGTTGTGACTTCAGCACGCTGAGAGTGAACCCCAGCGAGTGCAGGAGGACCGCCGTAGTCTGGAGGTGGGAAACGACAGCCTGGGGCATACTCACCTTCAACAGCCAGTCGTCGAGATAGGGGACGACTCGAACCCCTGATCTGCGCAGATGAGCTGCGACCAGTGGCATCACTTTCGTGAACACCCGAGGGGCGCTGGTAAGGCCAAAGGGGAGCACAGTAAACTGATAATGCTCGTTGCCCACCGTGAACCGTAGGTAACGCCGGTGGGCAGGCAGGTTGGGGATGTCAAAATAGGTGTCCTGCTAGTCCAACGCTACCATCCAGTCTCCAGGGTCGAGGGCAGACAGGACCTGAGCCAATGGCACCATTTTTAATTTCTCCATCTGGAGTAAGCGGTTGACGTCCCTGAGATCCAAGATAGGACGCAGGCCGTTGTCCTTCTTGTGCACCAGGAAGTAATGGGAATAACAACCAGAAAACTCTTCTGGCACAGGAAATCACTCGATGGCTGTCTTGGCCAAGAGAGCCACAACTTCCTGACAGAGAAGGCCCAAGTGATACTCCGACATGCGATGGAGTGTTGGTGGCATGGAGTGAGGGGTAGTCTCGAAGGGGAGGGTGTAGTCCCTTTGGACTATCTGTAAAACCCACCTGTCTGACGTGATGTTTTGCCAGTGGGGGAGATGATGGTCAATTCTGCCACCCACTGGCAGCTGATGGCCCTGAAAGGTGAGACTAGGAAGCCTTGAAGGCCGGTGCAGAGGGGGCACTGGTGGACTGGCCTGCTCATTGGCCCCTAGACCCACGGCACCGGGTCCCACGTCTCCGGCCGGGCAGAGGTTGAGTAGCTTGCGCCGGCCTGTGGCCCTGGGTGGAATGTGGTGGGGCACCCTTTCTGCAGCTACAAAAGGGGTGAAAGGCAGACTGAATGGGGCCTGAGGTGGCAGAGAGGCCCAAGGATCTGGCGGTAGCCCAAGAGTCCTTGAAGCGCTCAAGGACATTGTCCGCCTTGTCGCCAAACAGGCGACGGCCATCAAAGGGCATGTCCAAAAGGGTCAATTGGACATCCCTGGAAAAGCCAGTGGACCTCAGCCAGTCATAGCGTCTCAAGAATACTGACGTAGAAATCGTTCTACCTAGCGAGTCGCAGTATCCAGCCCACATAGAACGGCGAATTTCGCTGCGTCTCTACCGTCAGCACCTGCACGGGTGAGTATAGTCCGGGCCTCCTCCGGGCACTGTGGCAGCACTTGCGCAACCGTGCCCCCCACACAGTGTGGGTGCAGCGGCCCAAGAGACATGCTGTGTTCACCGACCGCAGTCCTAAGCTGGTGGAAGAAAACATCTTCTTCCCAAGATGATCCAGCTTCTGAGTTCCCTATCTGGGGAGCAGTAGGGAACGCACCTTTGGAGGTTGAGGCTTGGACCACCAAGCTCTCAGGGGTTGGGTGCTGGGAGAGGAAAATGGGGTCATCCGGGGCTAGGCAGTGGTGTCGGGCTATCATCCGATCCACAGGAGCCCCTGTGCTGGGCTAGGACCAAGTGCCCAGAAGGATGTTGGTGAGGGCCTCATTGAACGGCAGCAGGGGATCCAAGGAGGCCGCTGCCGGCTGAAGCACCTAAGTCAGGTGGCTAGTCCTGACCGCCACCGTAGGAAGCTCGAGGCCCAAGGCCTCAGCCACCCTACGCAACACCACAGCCTAGGAGGCTCCCTCCTATGTGGCCATGGTAGGAGGAGAAAGCATACCAAGGTCTGGGAGGTATCCAGACCACTGGCATCACCCAAGTCTGGCTCTTCTAGCTGTTCTGCCAGAGGGTCCACAGACCCCTCTCAGTCCTCCTCACCCTCCTCTGGCTGCCGCTCAGAGCGAAAAGCAATGCCAGGATAGAACAGTGGTACAAAAGTACCAGTCAATGCCGGTACCGGCGTCGTTCGATGCTGGTCCGGCTCCGTGTTCAGATCGAGGGGGAGGCCAGGGTCAACGCCGGCCGGGGACACAACCGCGTCAGAGACGGTGGAGGTGTTGTCAGTAGAATCGGTGCCAGGGGAGGTGTCGTGAGGTCAACCGGCGCTGATTCGGATCCAGGCCTGGATCCCTGGGGGCCCTGTGGCATCAGGGCCGGAGCCGCTAGCATCAAAGGCCTAGCGCCCCCAACTGAGTCAGCGGGGCCCAAAGGCGTGCCGGTGGAGTTGGGCTGCCCAAAGATGGAGTGGAGGGCTTCATAAAAGGCATGTAGCTAGGCAGGGGACGCTCCGCCTCCCGGAAAGGGAGGGAAGCTCTGAGCCATTCCAGCAGGGCCAGCAGGCGGAGCCGAAGGACAACGACCTTACGCGTCCTGTCGGCAACAGATGGGGAGAAGGCTTAGAGCAACGGTGCTTCTTCGCCTTCTTCTTGAGCTTTAACTTACCCGAAGACGAAGACTTTGATGAGTAGTGATGGTGGTGACTCCGTGACTGGTCCCGCGACCTCCCTCTCAACCGGGACCTCGAGCGGCATAGAGCTGACTGCCGGGCCTCCAGAAGCTTTTGGGACCGCTCCCGCAAATACTTCAGGTTCATGGCCCGACAGTCTGAGCACGACTTCGGGTCATGGTCACGCTCCAGGCACCAAAGGCACACGAGGTGCAGATCCATGACTGACATGAGCATGTGATAAGAGTCACAAGGCTTGAAACCGGTCCACCGATGTGACATCCCTGCGTGCACCAGGAGTCGAACGACTCGAAAAAGATGTCGACAAAAAGTCGAAAAACACTACTCAAACAAGCATTTACAATGCAATAGGTCTCGCATCGACGCAAGTTTGAGCTATTGGCATTGCAAATAACAATGCCTTTTATTTTTGTTTTCGTTTTAAAAACATAAATAAAAGGCATTGTAATTTACAATGCCAATAGCTTAAACTCGCGTAACTGCGAGACCTATTGCATTGCAAATGCTTGTTCTTGAGGAGCACTCGCTTATCGGATCACCGCTGTCACAAACAAGCGCCGCAAATTGAGACACCAAATTGCCCCTCGTGGTGCCGATGCGTTTTGGGCTTGGATGCCCTTCTGTATGGGCACTTTTAACAAAAGGGATTGTAAAAGACCACCAGCACCATCCCATGATTTTATCTGAAAATTTTTCATTCGTTGATACCACTCAGGTGAGTGTAATCACTGTGCACTCTAGGACTGGTAGTCTGAATTGAGATAATACCCAAGTGGGTTGCCGCCATTCTGTCCATATTAAAATCCGATTTTCCCAAAGGCAATACAAATGTCTCGTTTTGCCACTTGCTCAGCTCCGACCTGCTCAGGCATTATGCAGCTTAAATACGCAGTGGCCCACTCACAAGGATATCGTGATGGTGCTCAATCGTGGCCCAGGCAGGGCCACTAAATCCAAACATATAAAGTGGCCTTTTTATATATTTTTATATTTTTTTAGAAAGGAGGAGCCCCGTGACCCTGCTCCCTGGACAATTTTGGGCCTGATCCTTTAAAAAAATAAAAAAAAAAATTATAAACAGGAGGGGCAGCGTGGTCCCCCCCTGAGATTTTTACCCCGGCCTTTATTATTTTATTTGTTTTCAATTTCAAAGGGAAGGGGGGCCAAGAAGCCCCCTTCCCAGGCCATTTTCGGCCCCAGGGACCCCATTCCACAGGGCATTCCCATTTTTTATTTCATTTGTTTTTTGATTTTTCAGCCCCGGGGACTCCATCCCCTGGAGAAGGCCTGCAACAATTTTTTTCTTTTAAATGGTGGGGCCAGCGCAGCCCCTTCCCCGGGCCGATATTGCCCCGTGGACCTCATCCCCGGGTCATGGTCAGCTTGTTGGGGACCGCGGGGGGAGTTTCAAAGCTCCCGCAATCCCTGCCGGTTTCCCGCCTCCTGCTTGAGCCAGCATTGCTTTTGGACAGAGGGAGCTGCTAACATGCAGCTCCCTCTGTCCAAAAGCAATTCTAGTCCTCTTCATGGACCCGAGAGCTTTTTTACTGCTCTCGCTTCCATGAACCACAGCAGAGTTTGATATGGCTAAAGAACGATAATGGATTCAATCCAGATCTGTGACTGGGGGCGAGTGTCTGAAAAGTTTAAGCGCTCCGTCCATCATCTCCTTGTGTTTGCTTTGTTCGCCATAAGTTGGCAGAGTATGCCCAGACGTGGGTCCCTTGCTCACTTTGCCACTGAATTCAAACTAGCCTGGCTTATGCGGCGTGTTACCGCAAAACCAGTCCCAGGATGTTAGTTTCTGGTCCAGGGAACACCTGGCTTGGCAGTTCGGGCTGGACTGTTCCCATGAGGAGCAGGGTCAAGACTGATGTGTATATGGCTGGGTCTGAAATCATGTGGCAAAGTGAGCTATTGAATGATGATGTATTCAAAACAGATCTGTGACTGGGGGTGAGTGCCTGAAAAGTTTCAGTGCTCCGTCCACCATCTCCTTGTGTTTACTTTGTTGTGCCGATACAGCAGGGGAGCCTTGACAACCTCAGAATACGGTGTACCTGATTTAGAATTTGGTAGTTGGAACGCTGTCAAAAAGTGTCAGATATCCTGGAGGGCTGGCTGTAGATTTTGGTGCTATAATACAGTTGAGAAGTTCTGGTTGCAAGATACTGTTTCACAAGTCTGATGCATCAAATGGCTTGTAAATGTCATCAGAACCACAAAATGACATATTTAAGCCATAATACACCTTAGCGGAACAGCGAGAATTCATTTGACCGTAAAGCAAGCAAAGAAAATGGACACAGTGATCACCAACTGGGTATTAATGGCAACCATAATTTGGGTGCAGGGGTCACCTCACTCCTGATTGCTGCATTCTACCTGCTGCACTAATGATAGCTACACTCCTAATATGGATACATGTTATGCATTTATATCCCATGTTAAAACCCTTTAAAAAAAGCTATTTGCAAAAGTCCATAAGTCAATGGAATGATGTAAAACTCTTTTGAATTTTGTAAACTAATTAATGGTGTGACAAGGTCGCCGTGAATATAGATTATATACACATAACCAAACATTTAAAGTTATCTCAAATGCTATCATTATGAAGAACTACGCAAATGCCCTTCTGTCAATTGCATCTTGGTCTGTTTGTGGGCCGCTTTTATTATTGGTGACCTCAATTCATACATTGATCACTTGAGCTTTTATTGATAAGGTAATGAATAAGCTGACCGTCTTCCCGGAGAGGCGCAATGATGCCACTAGCAGGCCACCCTGGCCTGAGCTCCGAGCCCCAGGAGACAAAAGCTGCCACTCAGACCCCACTCGCTGCCTTCCTCTGGCTCCCGTTTCAGAGTCAATGTGAAAGCATGGAGTGGGAGGGGAGGACATGGCAGGCCCATGCTGGGATTGTCAGAGCCCGGAACAGATGGCACCAACGGAGCAGCGCAGGAGGAGGGCACAGTGCACACAACTTTCCATTGTGCCCCTTTGAACTGAGGTGGCCTCTAATACACTAAAGGACCAACGTATATTTGGGTGGGTTACTGTACGGGATTATGAGGAGGGCACCATAAGCGGCTGTTGCGTCTTCCCCACGCGAGTTCAGGGACTGCATGAAACGCAAGTGCCCACGTTAATCACCCGGCAACAGAAATGCATTCACGCAACAAGCTGTTTATTTTTTTGCTGAACAGGCACACGGGTGTGAAAATGGTCTTAAATCAAAGCTGTGAGGCTGACACTCTTTACTTGTCATCCGTGGATAAAGAGGCAAGTTAATATGGATAATAGCTACATGTGTGTTCATATTTATCCCTCTAAAACCTCTTTATACAGCGCCGGGCAGACCAAATGCCGCAGAATGCTGTAGAATAAAAACATAAGCAATCAATAAATACAAAAGGAACAAGATCTCATACAATAGTCACATCAGGAAAATACAGGAAGTTTACGTTATCATTTCAATTCTGAATGATATTTAGTGACCCCTCCTGTTTTCTCTTGTTTTCTTTTCCGTCCCTTTCCCTTCCCTTCCCTCTGAATATGCGTGTTGTTTAGTCGAGGCACCCTCTAATGCACCATCTTCTGGCCGTGAATAAAGTGGAACAGTTTGTTGTGAACCAGATGACCCCACAGGGCCTCTCACCAATTACAACCTCTCCAGTCCCCAAAACAACACTTTCTATCGACTCCTAACCTTAAACAAGCGCTCGCATCTCTTGTCTTTATGGGGCCATGTGTTTGAAACACATGGCCCCATAAAGATAAGAAAGCTTTTGCGAAGGGAGGAAGGCAGACGAGCCCGTCCAAATGGGACGGCTCAAAAAGCCAAATGAAAACGTCACTACCAGCTTTTTTCCAATGGCTGGCCACCGTTTAGCATAAACGGTGACGCCAGCCAATGGAAAAGAGGGGTGGGGCTTAATGCCCTTTACAGAAAATACCCCAAATTATTAAATATCGCCAGCGAGATTGCGCATGTGCGCAGCCCACGCCAGACGAGACCTAAAAATTACTAAGGGTGCAGCTCTCTCCGCATCTGCACTGGCTGGCGCGGAAAAAGAAAGAATAGACGTCAGCGCACAGGGGTGGCGTCTAAGTAGATACCGCAACGTCATTCCGGCAATCACGACGTCAACGACGAATGCGTAGACCGACGCCACCTACCGACGCGCAGGGGCACTGCTGAATACAAATTCTCCGGATCCAGTCTGACGCCTGGGGGTAATTCTAAGGTAAGGAATCTATAACTAATAGTCTCTTTCCGATAACAGGGCTAAATAGGGGGGATTCACTTTCAGCCACAAGGAAGAGATGTGCTCACCATACTAGATGTACACGTATAGTAATGTAAAAATAAATGTCACATTTTTAGATGTTATTTAACATACATGTCCATTCACCCCCATTTAGAAGGTGTTGTTTGCTTTTTTATTACTTCTATTTTGCCGCCTGAGAAACAAAATTCTGTACACTTTAAACTAGTTATCCGCTTTTCAAACCTATGTCACCTCCAAAAAAGTGTTCACTTTCAATAGACCTTATTGGGAACACCCTCTTAAATGCCCAAATGCACTCCTATTTTTGAGGCATGAGGTTGACAGGTATCAATTAATACTGCAGACAGCTTGCTTCTAAGCACTTTGGGAACATAAAAGAACTGATACACAGGGAGATGAGGTGATCTTCCACGGGTAACAATTTTTGATTAAGGGGGAACCTGGGATTACAAGCAGAAGTACAGTTTACACAGGCTGCTACTTAAGAAAGAAACCACTCCTTTGCTTAACTATTCGTGTTCTGGTCGCTGGTGGAGCTATTTTATTTGCACTATGACTTATGGCATGAAAGCGAAAAGCTATGGGAAGCATGTAAAACCTTTATTTGAAAAACAATGCAATAACGTGGTTGCTCTTGGTATGTCTCATTTTATCAGCTTTTTAAACCAAACTGTAGGCTGCATTAGTATTTTTGTAAGAAATTTAAAAGGTAATTATTAGCTAGTCTTTTTTTCAACATCATATTCCTTGGTGTTCATAGTTTATTGTTGTTCTGGAGAATTGTTTGAACTCTTAATATATTTGTATGTCTTATGTTCATTGTTACTCATCTAAGTGGCTTAATAAAAAAAGAAGAAAAAAATGGTTTGATCCAAAGAAAGTAAAATCGTAATTGTGCAAAAATGTGGGGGGAAATGAGTGGAGGGGAAGTCCATTCATTTTTTTGCTGTCTGTGGGGTACCTTTATCTACTTCGAAGATCTCTCTTCTGATGCTTTTGAAATTCATTTTTATGACAGTTTTTTCCCCTGATGTTTATAACTCTGGATTCACTTAACCCATGGGTACTCACAAACTTTCTCTCGGGGGCCAAATTTACAGTGTGGTTTGTGGCCGAGGGCCGCACCGGTGGGGGCGGGGTCAGAGGGGGAGGGGCGGGGCTAAAGCAAAAAAAAAATGTGACCATGAGGTTGAACACAGGTCCCTGCAGCAGACGCCTTTGTCCACTCTTCCACCAGACCCGGTATACACACATCTCTCTCTCTCTCTCCCCCTCCCTCCCTCCCTGTCTCTCTCTCCCCTGTCTCTCTCTCCCCCTGTCTCTCTCCCTGTCGCCCTCCCTCCGTCACCCTCCCTCCGTCGCCCTCCCTCCGTCGCCCTCCCTCCGTCGCCCTTCCTTTGTCTCCCTCCTCCCTGTCTCCCTCCTCCCTCTCTGTCTCCCCCTCTGTCTCCCCCTCTGTCGCCCTCCCTCTGTCGCCCTCCTCCCTCACTGTCTCCCTCCCTCCGTCTCCCTCCCCCTGTCTCTCTCCCTCCCTCTGTCTCCACCCCCTCCCTCTGTCTCTCTCCCTGTCTCCCTCTCCCTCCTTCTGTCTCCCTCCCTCCCTCCGTCTCCCTCCCTGTCTCCCTCCCTCTCCCTCTGTCTCGCTCCCTCCGTCTCCCTCCCTCTCCCTCTGTCTCCCTCCCTGTCTCCTTCCCTCCCTCTCCCTCCCTCCCCCTCCCTCCCTCCGTCTCCCTCCCACTCTCTCCCTCCCTCCATCTCCCTCCCTCTGTCTCCCTCCCTCTGTCTCTCTCCGTCCTTCTCTCTCGCTGTCTCCCTCCCTCTATCTCTCCCTGTCTCACTCCCCATCTCTCTCCCTCCCTCTGTCTCCCTCCCTATCCCTCGTCTCTCTCCCTCTGTCTCCCTCTCCCTCCCTCTCCGTTTCCCTCTCCCTCCCTCCCTTTCCCTCCCTCCCTGTCACCCTCTGTCTCCCTCCCTCTGTCTCCCTCTCCCTCCCTCTCTGCCTCCCTCTCTCTCTCTCTGTCTCCCTTCCTCTCCCTCCCTCCCTCTCCCTGTCTCCCTCCCTCTGTCTCCCCCAGACTGCGCCTCTCTGTCTCCCTCTCTCTGCCAACCTCTGTCTCCCTCCCTCTTCCACCCTCTGTCATCTCACCCTGTGTGTGTGTCAGCCCTCAGCCCGGGCTGAGACAGCTTCCCAGCGCGCACACACAGCCGCACTGAGACAGCTTCCCAGCGCGCACACACAGCCGCACCCGAGTACTTCACAGGTCTTTAAAAGACCATTTACATGTTAATAAAGCTTCGTTGTATTTCACCTCTTAGGCCCCTGCATCTCCACTTTGACAATCACTGGAATCCCCCCCGGCCCCCACAGAGCAGAGTCTCAGAGTCCAGGCTGCTGCAACAAGCAGCGTTTGCTAACACTATTTAATTTTTTTTTTTTTAAAACACTGGTAGGATGTCTGCAAGGTCCGTGGGCCGCCAAGGAAGGCTTGCCGGGCCGCTGGCAGCGCGCGGGCCGTACTATGAGTGACTTAACCCCTTCACTGCTGAGGCTTTTTTACCCCAGTGCTGAGCCCTTTTATGGCTATTTGGGGAAGTTCGAGCTAAGGCCTCTATAACTTTTTTCCACATAAGGTATACATGCAAAATTTGTTACTAACATCATGGGGTTTCTAAAGGTACCCACGGTTTGTGGATTCCCCTGGAAAGGACCAAGAAAATATCCAAAATTTAGCAACATTGAGTGAGAAAAAAAGTGCTCCACAAAAAAGTCTGTAGTTTCCCCCTAAAAATGGCATCAACAAAAGGTTTGATGTGCTAAAGTCACCACCTTCCCAGCTTTCAGTCATGCAGAGTTGAATAAAAAACAAAAATATCACAGTTTCAGCACTTTTCAACGAGGCAATCAATTTTTTCTAATTTTTGTGCTTCCAACCTACTTCCAGTTTGTGGTGGAAACCAGTGTGAAACCCATTGGGGGCAAACCCCCCCTCATTGCCCTCTGGGGAGGCCAAAATACTAGTTTGTCCCTTTTGGGGTAAAAATAATGCCCAATTTCAGAGTATGATGCTCTAGTCCCTTTTTTGCCCAAATTCAAAATCCCTGATGTCTAGTTGGCACCCTCCCAACTTGGAAGGGGGGGGGCAGATGTTTAGGGCAACCTCGCCAATTGGGAAAAACCTCCTATCTTCCCATAGGGGCAGAAAAACACTTTTGCCCATTCAGGGGTGGGGGTATTGCTGGATGCCAGGGTAGGCCATCCCATACTTTTTTTTTAGTTTGGCACCATTTTTAAATCCCTTTGGTATAGTGGGCTTTCTACCCCCCTCCCCCACCCAGGAGGCAGATTGGTGCTAACCTCCAAACTGCCCTCCCCCCTTGGGGCTGAAACTCTATTGCACCCTATTTGGGGTTGGGCATGGTCATGCCCATAGTGGGCAGCTCCCACCCCTATGTTTTTTACCACTATTCTCTGGTGTCTAGTGGGCTTTCTGCCCCACTCCAGAGAGGTAGATTGTGGCCAACCTGCTATCCCCAAACCGGGTTGGGGGGCAGAAAGACTGTTTACCCTTTTTAGGGGGTGAGGGCATGGCCATGCCATGGTGGACACCCCCACCCCTATTTTTTTGTAATTGTTCCATGGCCTAGTGGGCTTTCTGCACCCCTACTTGGAGATCACCCTCCTGTGGTGTGCCCCAAGCACGGATCCCCTAGGTAGAGAAACCATTGGAAAGGGAATATTCTCTCTTTTTTAAATGTTCCCCTGTCTCAATCAATGCTTGGAGGGTTGCGATATGCTCCTGGGCACCGATTCAGTACAAGTGAAATAAAATGAGCTGATCAGCTGATCGTCACTTCCTTTTAAAAAAAAAGGAAAAGGCGCATGGTCAATGTGGCCAAGGAGGTAGACACGTTTTAATAATGCTCCTGGACGTCCTCCTCCACCCGCCGTAACCCTCTAGCTTTCACTGGGCACCTGATGCCCAGCTTGCATCATTGAGCGGCCGCGGGTCCCTGTCGCAGCCACGAGGCTGCGGACGCTTGCCTGCTGCTCAGAGGCCGACGCGGAGGAGAGAGCAACAGTCGACCTGAAGGGTGACATGGTGCCCGACCGAAGGTGACGAGGGGGCCCGCCTGCGATATCCTGAACACAGGCACTGCGGAGCTCGTAGGACTGTGCCTGCTCAGCTGGGCATGGAGCCAGAAATTGATGGCAACTGCTGCGGAGAGGTGCGGGAGCCCAGGGCAGCTGACACGTCTCTATGTCGTGGTGCACTTGGGCCTAGCCCAGGGCCCGATTGAGCATGGTAAAGCTGGCTCTGGGCAGAGCGCACAAGAGGTATAGCGCTGTGGACAGAGGACCTGGCGCGTGATTCTTTCAGGGTCCTGAATTAGCCAGTGTACTTACCCCGAGCACTGCTGTTGCCCCCCCTTGGAACTGTTGGATATGCAAGGGTGATTGGGACTGCTCAAGCTGCCCCCTGCAATCGCACTAGGGGGGACAGGCGGCTCAGTTTATTCTGCCCTAGATCCTGCCCCCCCCCCACTCCAGACTGGTCCTGCTGCCGGAACCCTCTGGTAAAGAATACCTATCATGGCCTGACTTGAAGGTTGAGGTAAGATATAATATCCTTGGTGATTTCATGTCTGGGGGGGGGGCGCCTTAAGGAGGATACACAAGGGTGGTGGCTGTGTCTAAGCTGTCTACAGGAGCTTGGGGGCCCACCACTCCCACTCCCCTACGCCAGAGCTGGAGCTTTCACCCGCGATGCTTGCAGCTACCATGGGGAAACATAAGGGTCATCGACAGGCAACCAGCAGAAAATCAACAAATTTACCACCTGCCCCTCCCCCCTTCCCACAGGCCACCAGGCTGCTGGCCCCCCGGCCTCTAAGTCCCAGGATACCACAGAGATGGCCTAAATTCTGCAGGCCGTTCAAACTTCCCATAACGTGCTTGAAGCGCAATTTGGTGAGGTGAGAGTGGATGTTGCCCTCCTTCGCCAAAATCTACAAAATGTGGCAACGAGGGTCAATGAAGTGGAAGGTAGAGTCTCTACCCTTGAGGATACCACCAAGGATCTCATAGCAAAAGTAACTGCACTGACCTCCTTTACCTGCATCCTGGAAGCAAGGGCTGAGGACACTGAAAGCCGATCTAGGCCTAATAATCTTCACTTTATGGGGTTCCCCAAGGAAACTGAATCCCCCAGACCAGAACTTTTTATAGAAAACTGGGTTAATCCTTGCCTCCCAGAGGGGTTCTCTCCCCATGATTCATGGTGGATTGCGCACACCGAACCCTGACTCAAAGACCCCCACCAGTTGCACCTGATCATTGCTAAAATTCTGAATTATAGAGACAGGGAGGCCATCCTGCGCCATGCACGCACCCAGGAGACTCTCACTTTTCAATAGACTCCCATTGTGATCTTTCCTGTTTATAAAAGGGCCGCCCATAAGCAATGTAAATCATGAGGCAGTGAATGTAAAACTGAAGGCAATGGCCCTGCAATTTATGTAGCTTTCCCCAGCCAAACTGATTGTGATCTACAATTCCCACTCCTATTTTTTCGATACACTGTAGGAGGCCTGGAAATGGGTAGCAGAAAAGAGGGTGCTCAAGTGTCATGATCCTCCAGGTATGGCCTCTGGGGCATACCTGGCACCGCCTGTTATCACCGCTGCGCTAACTAGGCTGCACCGGTGGACCAAATCCAGATGGGGCTGTAGTGCACACAAGCGCTCACCTGAATCCTCAGACATTGAGCTCAGGGGCTCCCAAGTATGGAGAGAATGGTCTCTTGCTATCCCACCATTCGGTGCGGATCTGGACCGCCATTCCATACGGAGACTTCCAGCGTGGGGCATCCGCGGAGAAATGTGAGCAGCAACCATAAGATACTCCCAGTCATGTCCTGCACTGGGTTACCAGCCTTGGGCTCAGGGCGCTCAGGGATTGCAGACATAAGATCCTGCTCTAGAGGAAGTCAACCTCTAATACCCCGCAATGTATTCTGGTTTTGTTGATGTTAGGGACTTTAGGGTGACAGATCCTTCTTGGGTGGAAGTGTGGGGTTGTTGTTGATAGAGGGGGTGGGATTATTTTCAGTTTGCTTTAGGTCTCATTTGTTATATCAGTTTGCACTTACACACACCCAACACCACATGCCTTGTTACCCACCACTGCTCCGCCAGCATCTAATCAAGTCTACCAGTGAATCGTATAGCTGACTTTCATCTCTTTTCTTGGAATTTCAATAGCCTGCTTCTTTTTTTTTTAACAGTTCTGTTTATTGTAACATCAAAACGATAAAATATAAAGTAAATAAAGAAAACAATACACTCACATGGAATGGCAGTGTCCTCCTGTGGCGTGCTATATGTAGCCTATAGCTATAAGTATATCCCGAGTGCTAGATAGACTGATTGAGCTGACACCCAAATTGACTCTACTGGGCCTCCTGGATGTGGCTAGGGGAGGCCGAGGGGACGACTGTTTGTGGGCATAGCCACAATGGTTGTTAAAATGGAAATTGCGCGCAAGCGAAAATGCCAGCATCCTCCGATGCTATCGGAATGGAGGGCTAACATGAACTGGTGTGCCAAGCTGGAAGAACTGATTTATATTGCATGGGGTTTCCCCCTCAAATTTACCAAAATATGGGGCACATGGGAGGACTACTATTACCTATCGATTTAACCTGCCGGAGGACTTGGGTATGGGTGGTGTGATGTGATGTGATGTTATTATACCTTCTCATGTTGTTGTACTTATGCTTTAAATAACCAATAAAATAACTTTATTTTAAAAAAAAAGCTCTTCCCCAGAAGCCTAAGCTAAAAAATGTTTTTTAAAAAGCCTCTAGTGTAAACAACAGAGGGTCCTTTAGAGCCCTCACCAGTGTCAGCCAATGGCCATCAGTCGCACTGGGGAGGGAGTGTGGGCCTAAAAGGTTAAACTGAAGATTGCTAAAAAGACAAAATGCAGCTAGAGTAGCTGGGTGCACACCAGATTTTCGATGAGTTCCAATTATCTACTACATATATATTTATTTTATAAGAATATCCTGAAAATCTAGCAAGAATCCGGTTATCTTGTTTTAATATCAGAGGCCCCTGCACCGCAGGTTATATTACTGACAAAATGCATCCTCTTTTTTCATATATTCAGAACCAAGGGTTGACATTAACAAGGAACTTTGGCTCAGTCGGTTAAGGAATTTGGCCCAAAACTTAAAGGCTTGGTGTTCAAACCTACTGATAGGTCGTATTTAGTTTCACAACTGAAGCATATTAAAAACTTTTTCAACAGTATAAACATACAAAATGGTCTAAAATGACAATTAACTGTACTTTGCTCTTTTGCATTTTTTATCTTCACCAAACGCAAAATGCAACAAAAAATTCAATTTGGACATACCTACTGTAATCTGTATATTTTTACTTTAAAAACAAATTTCCTAGCAAAATCTGTTCTACCAAGCAACATTAAAAAAAATGTAATGCAAAATTAAAATAAATTTTGCAAAACAAATGTGTTTTGACTTTTTTTTGTATATAAAGACATTTAAAATGTTTGTACGATATTCTTGGTAGAGAAACATGGTACCGGAACAAATAAAATGCAGTAGGTCACATCCTGGTAATGTTTTTTTTTATACTTGCATTGTCATTTAATGTTGACATTTTGCGACATGCAACTGGCAAAACATTCAGCAACTGTCTTCAATCATACATTTACATTCCTTCTAAATGTTACACAGAGTAACATCATGGTTATGAGCAAAAAACAATAACATTTTGAAATGAAGAAGTTATCTACCTTCTGTAACAATCTTTCTGGTGGATTCTCTAGCTACCTGCAGATTCCTCACATTTGAATATTTCCCAGGTGGCAAACTGGCCAGGAAGCTTGTGCAATAGCTCTACGGCAAAAGTAAAGGGCACAGGCTCCCTTATATTGAGCACGGGGTCATGATAATATCATTAAGGCCATATACCACCAGGACCGGTGCCCTGACATTCAAATCTGTTTTTGGCACAACTTCTGAGGCATTATCAAAAAGACAACCAAGCAGTGGTGCAATAAAATACTAATTTGGCATCTTATTAGGAAAGACGACTAGGTTTCTCTAAAACGGGGAAGAGGGAAGGGTAGTTAAGGGTCTGTGGATAGTTAAAGTATCCACTAGAAAGATTGCTACCGTAGGCAAGTACTTTGTTCTTATGCTGAATATTTTTAAACACAGATTCCTCACCTTTAGAACAGATACAATAGCAGTATCTCCAGAGTGTGAAGAGTATGTGGAGTGGGCTGAGATCAAAAAGTCCTGCAGGAATGAATGGGCCAAATGTCTCTCCTGTCAGATCTGGCTTTCAAGGCAGTAGAGCTTCGTGAACTTGTCCACTGATGCCCACGTCATGGCCTGACAGATGTCAAGAACAGGCACATCACATGCCAATGCAGTAATAAATGCCTTGGTTCTGAGAGAATGACCCGTCATTTCATCTGGAGGTTACTTCTTGGCCAGTGCGTAGCAGACCTTAATGCAGATAACTATCCACCTTGTCAAAGTCCTCTTCTGCATGAATTACCTGTCTTTGCCCCAAGGACCCCCAACAAAAAGCTGATCGCCCACCAGATGTTTTTTAGTGTGATCAATGCAAAAGCCTAAAGCTCCCTCGGTGTCCAACCAATTCAGTCTCTCCTCCTTTTTCAAGAGGTGAGATGGAGCAAAGAACATTGGGAGAGAGATGGATTGCCCAATGTGAATAGGATTCATGATTTTGGGCAAAAATTTCAGCCCTGCTCATCAACACCAGTTTGTCTGGGAAAAAAGTAGTATAGTACGGCTGCAACAAGAGTCATGTGATGAGCTGAAGTAATCTCAATAATACAGAAGGCATTTTTGAGAGTCAAAAAAGACACGATGCCTTGCTGTTCACTGGCACAAAGAGGGTTCACATGAGAATGTCAGAAAATAATTAAGATCCCACTGTGACATAGCAAATGGTTTGGGATGAAACATGTGCCAACTTGTACTGCAGATAACCTTTCATAAACAGCATCACAACAGGTAATTTGAAGAAGGACAGTTGGCCCGGCAAACGCGAAAAGGCCGACAAATAACCTTCAATGGTCCTGAATGCAAAACCTTGCCGGGTCAAACACGAAGGAAACACTAATACATCCAACAGTTTAACTTATATGAGGTCTACTTTAGAAACTCCACACATGGCCGCAAATTTGTCCCAACAACTAGTATAAGTAGACTTTGTGGAGGGACGCCTGGCTGCGATGATGAGACCCACAACCTTAGGAGGTAGATCCAACGCAATCAACTGCAGCTTCACAATCTCCACGCACAGAGGTGTAGAGACAACATGTTTGGGTGCAGACCTTGCCCTGCTACTGTGACACAAGATCCTGACTAGAGTGGCAGACTGATCAGAGAACAGATGCTCAAGCCCAGAAGTTGTGGGTACCACACTCTACTGGCCCGATATGAAGCGACTGAGATGACTTGGGTACGGTTATTACTGAACTTCAGACCTGAGGAGAGGCAGAGGCAGAAAGGAGTACAGGATTCCTGTGCCCCACTCTTACCTGAATGCGTCTCCTACAGAGAGCATTCTTAGGAATTCCAACGCACAGAAGTTTGGACACTTTGTATTCTGTTGTTGCGAAAAGATCCAGCCAGGGTTCTCCTCACTGTTGGAAAATGCCCTGCACCACCTTGGGGTTCAACCTCCATTCATGGTTCCCCAGGAGTTGTTGGATTAGCTCATCTGCCGTAGAGTTTCAAAATTCTCCAGATGGTTCCCGATCTGCTTGATACCTTGACTCCTACCAGCTTCAGAGGCACAGCACCTCTTGGCACAGGGCCCTGGATCCCACTTTCCAGCTTGTTACAGTACGACTTGGAAGTAGTATTGTCCATTAGAACCGGCACCAGCTTTCCCTTGATGGAAAGCAGGAAGGCATTCAGTGCCTTGCGAATTCCAACCGGTTGATGTGGGCTGGGTTTTAGCCACCGACCACAGTCCTCTGATCTCCACTTCACCCATTTTCCTCCTCAATACAGGAGTGATGCATTCATCACCACCGAGAGCCCTAGGTGGGGAAGGGAGAGGGGTCTGCCATTGGTCAGGTTGCGGTCTAGCAGCCACCACTGCAGATCCTGTGGAGTTTTGTTGGAAATCTGGATAACATCCAACAGGTTTCGTTGGTGCTGAGCCTACTGAGACTTCAGATTCCACTGCAGGGGCTGCATATTCTATCTTGCAAAGTGAACAAGCATGATGCCTGAGGCCAACAGGCCTCAGTGGTACTCTCGGCAAAATCCAGCACCCACGCTAAAACAGCTGAATCATAGCCTGAATGTCCTGGCTTTGTGCTTGAGGAAAGGCCCTTAACTGCAGTATCCAAGACAGTGCCTATAAAAGGAAGTCTTTGCAAAGGAGTCTTGTGTGACTCAGGCTCTTTGATCAAGAACCCAAATGACGTCAGGAATTTCACCATGTTCAGGGGGTGGTCGATGATTGACTGGTGAGAGTATCTTCAACAGCCAGTTGTCGAAGTAGGGGAAAAGTGGCATCCCCAACCTCCGAAGATGCGCAGTGACCACCACGATCACAGTCGTGAAATAGATGAGTGGTGCTGATAAGACTGAAGGCGAGTACAGTAAACTGAAAATGCTTCTGGTCGACCTTGTACTGCAGGTAACATCTATGTGACTGCAGGACAGGCACATGAAAATACATGTCCTGCAGGTTCAAGGGTACATACAGCCCGTATCCAGGAAAGAGAGAACTTAGGCCAGGGTAAGCATTTTTATTTTCTTCTTCTGTAAGATGACATTCATAGGGCGAAGATATAAAACGGGACAAAGGCCTCTGTCCTTCTTTGGTACAAGGAAATAGCAGGAATAACAACCCAGCCCTACTTCCAAGGCCAGCACTCTCTTGATGGTTACTTTGGCCAGGAGACCTCACAACTCTTACAGCAAGATGGATAGAGGTGCTACTCTGAACACCGCTCTGATGCAGAAGAAAGTTGTGGTGGGTCAGAAAGAAATAGGAGGGCATAACACTGCTGGACGATCTGGAGGACTCATCTGTCGAATGTGATTGACTGTCACCCTGGGAGGCAATATCTGATCCTGCCCGAAAGGGTGGTTGTATGTCTCCAAGGGCAAATTAATGTGGCCTGGGGGCTGATGGTGCAAAGGAAGGGGGACTCAGGAGAAAGTTGTATGGAGGGGCAATGGTGCTTCGCTATATGCCAACTCACTGGAGAGCCTCGAGGGATCAAGATTGATCCAGCATGGGTAGAAATGCCTAAGGAACGTGCAGTGGCTGTGCTTTCCTTAAGGTGTTCGAGGGCAGAGTCAGCCATTTTATCAAATGGCCTGGACCCATCAAAAGCAATATCCATGAGGGATGCCTGCATGTCTCCAGAAAAGCTTGTAGATCACATCCACACGTTGTTTCACTATGTGTACATATTGTTTCACGAATTTGTGGTTATGAATTATTTCAAAACATAAAGAAATTTGAATACATCCTTGACAATAATTGTAATTTACTCGATTATGATAAAGTGGAAAAACCGATTTCTGAATCCTTGATTGCATTGGAACATTTGCTGGCATCCATCCTACAGTTACTGAGTAAATTTGTGGGAAGTTCCGATTGCATTCTGGAATCAGTCACCCAGATACTAAAAGCCTTAGTGTTAAAAGCTCAGGAAAAGGTTCCTGATGTTGTTTCTAAAGTAAGCCCTCTGGGGCATGAGTTGGGCAGTGTGCTCTTAAATGAAAATGTAAACTCAGTTCAAAATAAGCCCCCTGTAGTTCCCATTTTACCTGTATCTAATTGTGTAATGCTTTGTGACCTTGAAATTGAAGAAGAAATCATTGAGGTTGCTGCTCCAAATCTTGAAAGAGAACTATTTCCAATCTTTTTACCTGAATCAAAGGCATCAGGGGGGGTTGAAAAGGGAAAAATTAGAAAACAAAGAAAGAATCTAGGAAAAAAGAGGAAACCAATCCGTAGATTTAGAAAGAAAAAGCAGAAACAAATTATTTTTGAGGATTTCCAGGTCTTAGACTCTAAGTTCCAAATGACGGGAGAATTAATGTGTAAGGAGGTGGCTTCCCATTCTTCTGATATCTTGAAGTTCTCAGTCCCGGGCACAGAAATTATTTCTGATTGCCCTGGGAATGGTCCCCCATCGGATGTAGGGAGATGTGCAACTCCCCTGCCCGAGGTAGAACCGCCTGGGCGGTCTGTAGCTCTTGATCCTTTTGCCCCCGTTTTTGCTGCTTTGGATGTGGGAGAGGTACGGCCCCAGCATTTGCCCTCAAAAATTCCGGAAGTCTATGTAGATACATTTACAGTAGATTTTTTACCCTTATTTGATTCAGACTTATCCCTAAATAGAGCATGGCTACTCAAATATTTTAAGGATATTGAGAGCCTAAAATTGATTCAATCTAATGATATTGATTTAGTCTCTATATTGGGAACAGCGACCGCTCCCTTTGTTAGGGTAAAATTCTATTCTAAACTTATATTAAACCTTATTCTACAACAGGCCGAGAGTTTTCAGTGTAGGGGAATTGATGTTTTACCTGTTCTCCCCTTTGGGAGAAATTGTTTCCCCCCAAATAGACTTTCTCAGCAGGGCAATGGTCAAGATACTCTCTTTTCCCTATATGATGAATTAAAAATTTCTGTTTCAAAAAATACACGCCGGGTGACTCAGGCAAAGCCAGTTTCGCTTACCCAGAATATTCCCCCAAACAATGAAAATTCACAGTGGAATTGGTTGCCTGGGGTTTTGTCTACTAAAACTTTAGACAATCCTAAGCTTTTTCAACATCTTTAGCAATAGTTTAAAAGTAATCTCTTGGAATGCTGCTGGTATTCATAATAATGCTGAGAAATTACAGTATTTATTCTCTATGAAAGCCAGCATTATTTGCCTCCAAGAGACCTGGTGTTCTAGTAGTCTATATGCAGGAAAAGACTATTTTGTCCTCGAGGCAAGGGCATTACCTTCAAAGAAAGGGCATGCCAAAGGTGGTCTTGCGTGCCTCTTGTCAAATAGATTGAAATGGAATTTTACACATTATGTTGATCCAAAGAATCTCTTTCAGGCAGTGACCCTCTGCTCGCAATCAAGTTGGGGTACCAATACTTCATTAGTAATAATAAACGTATATATTCCCCCGGATGAATGTTTTAATATTTTATTGAAGCAAGTCTTTTCATACATTAAACAGCTAAAAGAGCTAGATCCTTCCCCCCATGTACTGTTAGTTGGCGATTTTAATTGTAAGGTTTCCAACACTAGTTTAGAGTTATTCAGAAATAAATGCAAAGAAGAAGCCTACCTTATCCCTCAGATTCTCTTTCCTAATAAAATTAAAACTAATAAAAGAGGGAAGTTGTTATTGGAAGAACTTTCTGCAACTGAGGGGATAATAGTGAATGGTAGGCTTCCCTCCGATTTTCCTGCTAACTATACTCATAGATCCCCCTTCAATCAGTCAATCTTGGATTATGTAATTATTGACTATGATGTCTTTTCTCTAGTAAAAGATCTGGTAGTCTTACCGTCATTATTCAGTGACCACAACGTGATCATTATAGATTTGTCTTTATTTTTTCCAGATTCTGACTCATGGCATCTTAATAGCGATATATTTAATTTTCATAAGAATACCGGAAGATGTTTCTGGAATTTTAAAGTCAGGAAGGGCCTGAAGTGTATTTTAGGAAAAACGATCCCAAAATTGATCAATTGGCAGGGTTCTGAACTGACTCATTTCGAGGATTTTATGAAGGAGGTTATTTGTGCTGCTAATAGATCCTCCTCTTTCAAAAAGAGGAGCTATGTTCCCAGTTCGCTGATCCCTTTAAATAAGGCAATAAATAGGTTAGTGCGGGAACAATTTCTGTGTAGATCTACTGAATTAAAAAACAAAATATATTTGTTAAAAAGAAGGAGAAGTCGCATCAAGAAGAAACTTAAAAAGGAAAAAGAGGATTCTCTTTGGATCAGATTAAGGGAGGCGGTTGTTCATGGCAATACTAGAAAATTTTGGTCCCTTATCGGAGAGGGTTGTGGAGCTAGAGTCAGCCCTCATCCTATTCCTATTGCCGAATCATTATGGGTGTCGTTTATCTCCGCCCTTTATGCTGGGAATGGCGTAACATTTGAAGGTGAGTGCTCCTTAGAAGCTCCGAGAGATGCTGAGCTTTCTATTGAAGCCCCTTCAGAGAAAACCATTGAAATGGCTATTAAGGATATGCGTTCCTCTGGAGCTATGGGGCCTGATGAACTTCCCATTTCGATATTAAAGTTAGATCCTGCCCTGTGGAGTAAAATCCTCTTTCCTTTATTTAGTGCTTGCTTTTCAAGTAAGACTGTGCCATCCTCTTGGAAGGGGAGCATTTTGGTGCCCCTGTTCAAGAAGGGCGATAGGAATAATCCAATGAACTATCGTCAGATAGCTCTCCTTGACGCTATTGGAAAAGTCTTTTCCAAATGCCTTCTAGCTTTAATTACTGATTGGGTTGAGGCGAATCAGATCTTGCCTCTTGAACAAACGGGCTTCCGCAAAGGGCATAGTACTTTGGATAACCTTACAGCCCTGCAGGTTATCCTGGACAAATACGTAAGAGTTCGGGGTGGAGGAGTCTATGCGGCTTTTATTGATTTCTCTACAGCATTCGACAAAGTGGATCGTCCTCTGCTGTGGAGAAAGCTAGCTATATTAGGTATGCCCCCCCTTCTATTAGACCTTGTACGATCTCTACATTCGGACACTTGGTGTCGAGTGTTACAGGGTGGAGAAAGGGGACTCTCGTGTGCTATTCCTTCCACTAATGGTTTAAAACAAGGTTGTCTTCTGGCTCCTCTGTTGTTCTCCCTGTATATTGCTGATCTTCCAAACTCGCTCGCATCTTGTGTTGGTATAGCCCCGGTAGTGGGGGGTTATACTATAGCCTGCCTTTTATATGCTGACGATATTTTAATCTTAGATTTAACTCCTAAAGGCTTAGCTAATCGTCTGCAGGCTTTACATGATTTTGCTGAGTCCCACTTTTTGAAGATAAATGCCTCAAAAAGTAAAATTATGTGCATCACAGGGAGGAAAAAATCCAAATCTGAGAATTATGGTTGGTCAGTAGGTGGGCAGAAATTAGAAGTGGTTAAATCATATACCTTTTTAGGAAGAATTGTTTCAGCAAACCTGAGCGAGAGGCAACACATTGATAACAACTCTCGTAAAGCCCTGTCTCAAGGCAAAAGCTTGAGTTCTCTTTATTCCGCTACAGGGAGAAGACATTTTGCTCTTTTATTAGAGGTTTATAAGGCAAAAATCCCCTCAACCCTCCTATACGGAATAGAATTGATGGATTTAAAACACTGGGGCTTCCTTCACATGATTGAAGGAAAATTATTAAGGTCTTTAACCACCCTGAATTCAGCTTGCTCTACAGCCGCTCTTAGACTAGAATTTGGTCTGCGTAGCAGTTGGGTACAGGGCTTGTCTGCATTAGTACGTTGGGTCGCCAGCATTGCCAGAGGAGAATTGGGGACTTTGAGATCCCTTCTTAAGAGTGAATTATTGGGAAGTTTTAAAGAGCACTCTCAAATTGTTAAGAATTTCAGAAAGGCAGTGGCACTTCTTGAATTAGATGAGAGTTCTATTTTTATTATTTCTTCTTCCCAACTAAAATCTCTTTTGAAGCAGGCTTCCTGGTCTCTTTGCTTCAGGAGGGATAAAGAATCCATGATAGCTAAGAAGCGAAGTGCCCTATTGTGTAATACTTACTCTAGGAAGTTTGTTCAACATTATGTATTTTGGAATTTAACACATGGTATTCGGAGATTTTGGTTTCTTTTGAGGCAAGATTTATTGCCGCTTAATTCCCTCTTGGCTAAATGGTATGGGTCTTCCCCCCTATGTAATCTCTGTAATTTGTCAGCACAGGATCGTACTCATGTATTGTTTATTTGTCCTGCATTACGTTTACTTCGTTTAAGGTGGTTAAAATCAATCTGTCTACAATTAGGAATCCTTGATGCGAATTCCTTTTTAAAAGCTTTGTATACCCCTCCCAATGAAATGTTTTGCTTCAATATTTTTAACTTTTTTAAAGGTTTTTTAGATATTTATTGATGAAATGAGGAGGATTGTGTCATAGTATGCCCTTTTCGATGGAGAATGTTGTAATTGTTTATTTTTTCTTTTTATGGAATATGTATATGTATTTTGTATACTTTGTTTGTGTGGCCCTCTTTGTAGTGCCAAAACATAATAAATAATAAATTGAATTGAATTGAATTGAATAATTGTAATTTACTTACTGTTTGGTTCACATTTGTGACCAGGATAAATGTGAATTAGTCATGCAAATAATCCCTTAAGGTATTCTTTATATTTGGAGTCAGTGGTAAAAGGAATACTAAGACTGAGTCAGATTGTATGGGAACCGGGTGTGCTGGTGTTGAGCCAAAGCGTCACATCCGTCAGGGTCAAGAAGGATTCGGCTTGATATCAGACACCGAAGTCCATATGAGATTGACTGGCACTGGAATTGCAGCAGGAATGGAAGTTAGCATCAGAGTCTGTGCAGAACCTGAAATTAGTTCCAGGGGCTTAGACACTGCGGAGGACAGATCCCCTCGGTGGTAACCCAACAAAAGACCCTTGAGGATCCTTGGGGCCCAAAAGCGGCCTGGAAAGAGTGCCAAAAATACGCAGCATGGTCCACTTTATCGCCTCGACCTGCTGCAGCGTCAGCCATTCCGGGTGCAGAGAGACCAGTTGTGAAATGTGTTCCTTGATGGGACATTAGAAGCGTCATTTATTGGCACCTTGATGCCCTCCTGTCTTCTCTTTGGACAGTGAGTTACGGGATGGGGGTTGAGTCCCACTTAGACTTCTTATGCTTCTTCTTGTCTGACATAGACTTGGACTTACTGGATCACTTCGACAGCGAAGAAGGCTTGTTGCAGGAATGGCCTCAAAAAAGGGAACAGGTCTGCGTCGACTTGGAGGGGGACTTAAGTGAAATATGGGATTTATTTCTGTGTTCAGCTACGTGCAGCTTCGCCTCGTGGGCCCGGATCGCTTCAGGTGCATGAGGACATATTCTTCGCATAACTTGGAGTCGTGAACCAAGCATATAAAACACAAAGGCACATATGTGGATCCATCATAGACATCGATGTCTGACAGTCCCGGCATGGTTTGAACCCTAGAATATTTGGTGAGATCATTATTCTCTTGCACACTGGAAAAGTGATTTGGAAGAATTCCTCAACTAACAAAAAAGAAGAGTGGAGCTCCAGATCCACATTCGAAGGCTTGGAAATAATGCAACTGACGTCGGTGTGGTAAGTAAGTAACTGACGTCGGCATGCAGTGGTTTCACTTATATGCGGCTCTGCTTCGTCAGTTCTGGGGGGGTCTAATGAAGCTAACACAGAACTGCAAGGCACCACCTAGTGGCATACTGTAGCAAAGCTGTCAAATCTTATGGATCCAATATGGAGTCTGGGGAATGTTCTAAAGGTGAGGAATGTGCGGTTAGAAGTATTCATCAGTAAAACATATTTGCATTCAGAAGATAGATCACTGCGTTTAAGCTCACATTCACTGATATCAGACATTCAGGTTAGTTATATGGATGTAGCACAACTGTCGATCTATTGAAGTCCTGGCCCTAAATATATTGGTATTTAGAGCACCTGCAATTGCGTTTACGAGTAATATGCATCTAACTAAACACCACTTCCAGTGAACTGTAAAGTAATTAAATGTTTTTCATAATGTTGCAAATTTACTGATTTGTTTAGTGATTTGTTTTTGTTATGACATATTTAACAACAGCAAGGAACATTGTTGTACCTTTGTACAGTTCCCCGCCACCAAAATCTTTGAGCCATGCTCAGTTGGTTCAAGGCGCAGAATGCTTAGTGTGTCAAGGCTCGGGTCCCCGAGTCCTTCATGCTTGGTTAACACAGGGTGTACACCGTTGTAGAGATTTCATTCCCCAACAGCCTTCACAGCAAAGTCTTCGGCAGTCCCTGGTTGCAAAATGGGGACCACGAACATGGTGATATCCTAGTTCCCTACCCCCAGAACCTACAGGGTGTAATAGTTCGCAAAGTCCAGTGGATTCTGGTCAAAGGAAGAGACAGAATCTGGCACTCAAAATACGCTGGCCATAGCCTTTGGCCATGTCCCGTAGATTTGGCCAGTGTGCTGCTGTAGCCATTCCATGCACACACTTTTGTCACAGCCAAATCCCATGCCTACTTCCGCATGTACTTATGTCTTTCTATGTTAAACCCCCACTCCATACATAACTGCAATGAGTTTTTTGCATTCAAAAATCGTTTTTTCTTAATTTGAAACTGGCTTGCAAAGCGGGGGACAGTTCACCTAGATTTTAGATTTTACTATTCTGATGGGTAAAAAATATTTTTTCCGTACATCAGTGGGTGTCGTGGCCTTCCATGGGGTTTGGTCACTCATAGTGACACAACATGGCTCTAGCAACTTTTCTGTCGTGGTTAGGTTTGTAAACCAGGAGAGTCGGTTTACAACGCTAAAAAACGCAGATAGCCTGAAAAGTCATTGATAAAGTCACTGTGTTGTAAAAAGCTATGTCATTTGTAAGGCCATCTACGACAGTGATTGGTGAAGGTGTCAGTTAAGGCAAGTCGTGAATTTCCACATACACATTCTGAACCTTAACTAAGCTTTTTTCAGTTAAATATATGTGTGCATGCAGATACGCATGACACTAACCTCCTAATAGCATCAGTTGATTGTTCCATTTCAGGCAAAATTAACACCTGTACTACAATAATGTTTCTTTTATTTCGAGTGACGTCATAAACGATGAAATGGGAGTGAGGTAACTTTTGTGTGAACCTTAAATTTTCGGCATTTTCTTAATTTGTAGGTCATGGTTTGCTAGGTGGATTTGTAACGTTAATTTCCAACATGTCTTCACATGGAGATTCAACTCCAAGGACAAAACAGTCTGACCTACGTAAGTAATAAACTTGACAGTAAGTATCACAGAACAAGAGAAGCTTTGGCCAACAGTGCACCAAAGCTCAACTACAGGGGCATGTCGAATAGCTGCACGATGAAGCTTTGTATCACACATAACATGCATTGGTGAAATTACTTTGATACCAGCGAGTACACCATAAGAGACGCATGACAAACACGTTAGATTCTAGTGAACATTTCCAAGATTCATAAGGTCTAATACTTTCCTGTACAGCAGCCATATTCCATTCTTAAGGAAAATAAATATGTAATCTAATTTCGATTGAAATAAACATTCAGCATAATCTGCAAAGATGTTCTCTGCTCATCTGAGTCTTGGCCTGTGAAGATCAGACTGTCCTGGAGTCAAAGGTGCAGTAAAATCCGAATCAGACACACTCCGTAGCATAGGGATTATAGGAGCAGTTGATGCTTTTACTAGTTATCCTTGGACACCAGAAGGCTGTGGAAGGGGGAAAACATCTGTTGTCTATGCTTATCAACAACACATCAGGCAGAAAAAGCTGGATCTGTGTGCATCACTATGTTATTGTGGTACAACTCATCCTCAGACTCATCGGCACAAAAGAGTATGCAGTTCACTGACCCTTCAGGCTGTTATGCTAAGAAGGCATAGAGCCCTTGAGATGATGCACTTTGTATCAACAATACTTACTAAGCATGAACAAAGCCAGGCTTAGGCCGCAGTCTGAAGCTGCCATACATTCACCAGGATTAGCTTCTTTCAGATCCAGCAATTAGTGTGTGTCTGCATCTAGAGTGAATAGCAAGGGCTGGTCAGATTTTCTTCTTACATGCCTAAAGTCGAGAGGTAGACTCTTGAGAAAGCGTTCAGAAGGATTATGACTACTTCGAGGGGGATGAGGTAAAGACATACCTGCTTGACTCAACCATCAGACGCGACTTGCCCATCTTAATATATGTATAACGTGCAAAGCTTTTAACGTTGGTTGCAAAGAATGTCAGTGTTGGAAAACTCTTGGTGCTCAGAGTGGGTACAGCCGCAGGCGTTTGCTTTCATGTGTCATGTGGGGCCGTTCATTTTGCCTGCTGAGCTAATCCACCAAATTGCTCTCAACCCCGTTAAATGAACTGTTGACAAGCAGATCCTTCAAGAAGGGGCTATTCACATCTTTACATCGGGATGGGGAATGTACCGACCCCAAACATTTGTTTATGTAAAACACTGCAGAGGGCTTTTTGTCCGGATCAGTACTCCCTTGCTTTGCTGTAATGAGAGGAGTCTAGGACGAGCCAGCTAAATAACTAGGAGCTGGGAGATTGACCACTGGGCAATACTGAATAAATCACTAGCCTCAATGCAGTCAGGTGGCTAGAGAGCAAAGGCTTTCTCCTTAGATTTAGTTATTAAGTTCGAAAGCAAGTTTGAAATTAGAAGATATTGTTGAACTAGTCACCATTTCGGCCACAGGGAAATCCCTGGAGGACTCGATAGAGAAAATAAGCTTTTTTAGGAAACTGAAGAAAAAAAAAAAAGAAAAAAGAATTACTAGCATAGGTGTGAGCATTCAACAGTCACCTACTGCTAGTGGTTGTTTGGAATACCCTTCCACCTCCACGCCAGTGTTTGAAATGAACCACATGAGGGACTACTTTAGAATTTTGGCCTATCTTTCCTCTCCTGCTGACTCCCCTAGAAGAACCTTGCCGAGTGTTATATGCGTTACTACATTCGATTGGGTGACCAAATGTTGCAAACCAAAAACCGTGACATCACACACACACACACACACACACATACACACACACACACACACACATACACTAATAGAACTACACATCTTTAATCGGCTAAGGTGCACAGAATGACAATTGACAGCGCACAACAATAGAGAAGACACAGACCTAAGTGGAAATTAAAGAAAAAGTTCCTTACATTTCATAACGATCTTTAGGGGAGAGGGGGCTGGGGGGGGGGGGGTTGGGGATAACAACGTGGAGATTCCACCCCTTGAATAGAACAGTCGCCAGTCTGAATTCGGAAGCTTACCACTTTATTAAACTGGTATTAGCTAGGGGAAAACATTTATAAGTTTCTATATTTTTTTTTTAAATGCACAGAGTACCGCAGTACTTAACAAAAAAAAACAGTGTATCATTATAAAAAAGTCAGTTCAGTACCGCGTTAATACCTACAAATTACCGTGCTACATAGATTTTAAACAAATGCACAGTTGTCCCTAAACTCTTGGAAAAATATATGGAAATGTATAAATACTTTCTTTATTATCACTTTTATAAAGTAGTGATAGGTAGGGAACAACTATAAAACCAAATACTTCACCTATATATAAGACCATAACACAGACTGCAGCGAAAGTGTGCTAAAAACTACATGACTGCCTTTTTATGTTTTCTCAAGACAGCCATTAGCCAATCACATTCTGCCTTTCTCATCGGCATGTACCACGGTATACCACGAAGCTACAGTGGCACAATATATTAATACGTATTTTAATACTTAGAACTTTACCACTATTTACACCTACTCTCAAACATTTGCATTTACACCTCATAATCTATATTCCCGAAACATTACATCTGTTCACCCACTTTCACTCTACGTCTGTTTCAAGTACCACAGGCCACTCCACTCTACGCTATTACACTATATGCCACTCGAATCGACGCTAATTCACTGTACACCACTCTCTGCTAATCCACTGTGCGCCACTCCACTGTACCACACTCCACTCTATGCCACTACTCTAAACTACTCCACTGTGCTCTATTGTACTCCATGCCACTCCATTCTATGACACCGTGGTGTACGCCCCTCCAATATACACCACTACACGCTAATGCCACTGTACGCAACTCAGCACTACGCTTTTATACTCCATGCCAGTTCAGTGTACACCACTGCACTATACACTATTCCACTGTAGCACAAGTTACTTACTTGTGTAACGATATATCTGTAAGAGACATTAGTTAGTGATTGATTATTTACCTTAGAATATCCCCAGGCGTCAGACTAGATCCGGAAAGTTTTTGTCAGCAGCACACCCGCGCGTCGGTAGGAGTCATCGTGCGGTTCCGCGTACGTTGCTGGCGTCGTAGCCGCCAAGATGACGACGTCGGAGCTACTTAGACACGCCCACGCGCACTGACGTCAGTTCTGTACACAACTTTTCTGCTCCAGGAGCGCAGAGCCATGCCAGAGACCGACTACTGGTGCAATAGAACTAGTGCCCTAAAAGGGATGACCTGAACCCTAGAGAACAGTTCGCAGAACGGGGAGGATGGGCGGGCAGTAAGGAATCTATCACTAACTAATGTCTCTTACAGATATATTGTTACACAAGTAACTTGTGCATCTGAAAGAGACACGTTAGTGATAGATTCCTTACCTTAGAATACATACCCAAGCAATACCAACCCTGGTGGTGGGTCTGCGAAGTGAGATTACACCAGAAAGTCATGGAGAACTGAATAGCCAAAGAAGCCGTCTCTCCGGACCTGACTGTCAAGGCAATAGTGCTTAGTGAAAGTATGCAACGAGGCCGAGGTGGCTGCCTGACAGATGTCTTGCAGGGGGACATCGCGTCCCAATGCTGTAGTAGCTGGTGTTGCCCTGGTAGAATGGGCGCGCAGCCCAACCGGAGGTTCCTTTTCAGCCAGAGTAACAGGCTTTAATGCACAAGACAACCCATCGAGAGATAGTACACTTGTGCACAGCCCGGCCTTTCTTGGCGCCCACGTAGCCAACAAAGAGCTGGTCATCCACCCGGAACTGTTGTGTGCAGTTAAGATAGAACGAAAGCGCACGTTTTGGATCCAGACGGTGGAGCCTCTCCTCTTCTCTTGAAGGGTGCGGAGGCGGAAAGAAAGTGGGCAGAGTGACAGTTTGCCCGAGATGAAAGGCAGAGACTACCTTTGGTAGACAGGAGGGACGTGGCCGAAGCACAACCTTGTCCGGATGAATCGCCAGGAAAGGAGGTTTACAGGAAAGTGCCTGGAGCTCACTCACCCGCTGAGCGGAGGTAATGGCCACCCGGAAGACAGTTTTCAAAGTTAATAACCACAAAGGACAGTTATGAAGAGGTTCAAAGGGAGCGCACATCAAGTATGTGAGAACCAGGTTCAAGTCCCATGACGGATCACAAAAGGAATAGGAGGGAAAAGGTGAGTAATGCCTTTGAGAAATCTATTGACAACTGGGGACTTGAAAAGAGAGGGCTGACCAGGCAGCCTAAGAAAGGCTGATAGAGCAGAAAGGTAGCCCTTGATAGCGCCCAGAGCAGAGCCCTGCTGGGCAAAAGAGAGAAGGAACAATAGGACCTCAGAAAGAGGGGCAGAAAGAGGATCAACAGCTTTCGCTGTGCACCATGCCACAAATTGTTTCCACCGACAGGCGTATACAGTTTTAGTGGAGGGACTCCTGGCTGCCAGAATCACATTACAGACTTCAGGAGACAAGTCAAATGGAATCATGTGTCGCCGCTCAATCTCCACGCAAGGAGGTAGAGGCTGGACAGGTTCGGGTGGAGGACCGTCCCCTGTTGCTGCGACAGGAGATCCTCCTGAAGAGGCAGTCGGATCGGGGGATCCACGCTCATACTGAGTAGCTCGGGATACCAAACTCTTCGAGCCCAGTCCGGTGCCACAAGAATGACTTGGTCCCGGTCGCGTTTGATCGTCTTCAGCACTCCGGGCAGAAGTGGTATAGGCAGAAAGGCGTACAACAGACCGCAACTCCACTCGCGATGAAAAGCGTCGCCTAGCGAGTGCCGTCCTGGAAATTCCAACGCGCAGAACTGCTGACACTGCGCGTTCTCTTCAGTGGCGAATAGATCTAACCAAGGTTCTCCCCAGTGCTGAAAGAGACCTTGTGCCACTTCTGTGTGAAGACGCCATTCGTGATCCAACATGCACCTGTGGCTGAGTTCGTCCGCCCTGGCATTCAGGGTACCTGTCAGGTGTTGAACCACCAAGGAAATGCTTTGACGTTCCAGCCATGTCCAGAGACGTAGTGCCTCCTGACATAGGGTCCATGACCCCACCCCGCCCTGCTTGTTGCAGTACCACATGGCGGTGGTGTTGTCCGTGAACACCTGCACTACCCTCCCCTTGACAGAGGGAAGGAATGCTTTGAGTGCAAGTAGGATTGCCCTGAGCTCCAAAAGGTTGATATGGAGCTTGGACTCCGCCGGAGACCAAAGGCCTCTGATCTCCGCCTCTCACATGTGGCCACCCCATCCCAGGAGGGACGCGTCCATCACTACTATGTGCTCCGGTTGGGGAAGGGAGAGGGATCTGCCGCTGACCCAACGCTGGTTCGTGAGCCACCACTGCAAGTCCTGTGCAGTTCCCTCCGAGATATGGACGTAGTCGGACAGGTTTCGCCGATGCTGCGTCCACTGGAACTTCAGGTCCCACTGCAGAGCCCACATATGCCATCTGGCATGATAGATCAGCAGGATGCAGGAGGCCATGAGGTCCAGCAGCCTCAGGGTCTTCCTGACCGAAACCCAGGACCAGGGCCGAAAGATCGGAATCATAGCCTGAATGTCCCGGACTCACTGTTCGGGAGGATAAACCCGAAACTGCACCGTATCCAGAACCGTTCTGATGAAGAGGAGCTTCTGAGAGGGAATGAGGTGCGACTTCGGCACGTTGATGGAAAACCCCAGAAAATGCAGGAGGTCGGCCGTAATCTGGAGGTGGGAGACGACTGCCTGGGGCGAGCCCGCCTTCAACAGCCAGTCATCGAGATAGGGGAAGACTGATCTGCGCAGATGAGCTGCGACCACAGCCATCACTTTCGTGAACACCCGAGGGGCGCTGATAAGGCCGAAAGGGAGCATGGTGAACTGAAAGTGCTTGTGGCCCACCGTGAACCGTAGGTAACATCGGTGGGCAGGCAGGATGAAAATAGGCATCCTGCAAGTCCAACGCTACCAGCCAGTCTTGCGAGTCTAGGGAAAACAAGACCTGAGCAAGCGTGAGCATCTTGAACTTCTCTTTCTGGAGGAAGCGATTGACGTTCTGGAGGTCTAAGATAGGGCGCAGACCTTTGTCCTTCTTTGGAACCAAGAAGTAGTGGGAGTAACAACCACGACCTACTTCTGGCGTCGGAACATGCTCGATGGCCCCCTTAGCAAAGAGGGCCGCTACTTCCTGCTGGAGAAGTGCCAAGTGACCCCCGACATGCGGTGGTACTGAGGTGGCATGACTGGAGGGGTAAACTCGAAGGGAAGGGAGTAGCCCCTTCTGACTCCTTTGCAGAACCCACCTGGCCGAAGTGATGGTGCGCCAATGGGGGAGGTGATGGCAAATCCTGCCGCCCAATGGCGTCTGGTGGGTCTGAAACACTGGACTGGGAAGGTTTTGAGGTGGCGGCAGCAGGAGCGGTGGTAGATTGATCTGCTCACTGGCCTCGGGACCGACCACGCCAGGTCCCACGTACGCAGCTGCACTGAGACTGTGGCTGCGCAGCCCGGCGGGACTGAAAGGAACGCGATTGGGCGCCTCGACCCTGACCTAGAAAGGAGCGAAAAGCGGGCCCGAGGGAGTGCGCATGGTGGTGACACCCAAGGACTGGGCCGTAGCCCGAGAGTCCTTGAAGCGTTCCAAGGTGCTATCCGCCTGGTCACCAAAGAGGCGTGTGCCATCACAGGACATGTCCAACAAAGTGTTCCGAACATCCCCGGAGAAGCCAGTTGTTCTGAGCCAAGCATAACGTTGAAGAAAGTGCCCTGCCGAGCAGCATCTCTCCCCTCGGTAATGGCCTGGGAGAGCACTGCCCGAGCTTCTACAGGGCACTGAGGCTGCACCTGTGCCACCGTGTCCCACACAGAATGTCAATAGCGGCCCAACAGGCACGCAGTATTCCCCGCCCGGAAACCTGAACTGGCAGAAGTGAAAATCTTTTTCCAAAACTGCTCCAGTTTCTTAGTTTCCTTGTCCGGAGGAGCAAAAGGGAATGTGCTCGGCAAAGCAGAAGCCTGTACGACCAGACTCTGAGGCGTCGGGTGTTGAGTGAGAAACATGGGGTCGCACGGCGCCGGGCGATGGCAGCGTGCCACACCCTTATCTACAGGTACCCCTGATTTAGGTTTGTTCCAGGTGCTCAACAGGACGCCGCTAAGGGAGTTGTTGAAGGGCAGCAGCGGCTCCGCAGAGAGGACGCTAGCTGCAGTACTTCAGTCAGGAGACTGGTCTTGATGGGCACAGAAGGGAGCTCGAGGTTAAGAGCCTTGGCGGCCCTACGCAACACTACAGAAAATTCCCAACCTCCTCTGTAGCCACTGAAGAGGGGGACAGTGTACCAGGATGTGGAGAGAAATCCAGATCACTGGACCCTCCGTATCACCTTCCCATTCTGGCTCATCCTCTCGTTGAGCTGCGAGAGGCCGGAGCCAGAGGCAGCGCCGGAGCAGACAGCGGCACTGGGGCCGGTGGCGGCGCCGTGGCCGGAGCCGGCAGCACCGTAGGGTATCGTGCCTGCGTATCCGGGGCCAAAGGCGGCGGCACGGGGGCAGAACCCCCCCCAATGGGTCCGGGGGGCCCGAAGTCACTCCAGAGGGACCCGATGGGCCAAATAAACGGTGCATGGCCGACAGGAAAGCCTGTATTTCGTCCGGAGTCACGTGTGGGCCTGGAAAGGGCGGGTAGGCCACAGGCAACAACGGAGGCTCCATTGGAGCTGCGGGGGAGTGATCGCCCGCCCCCTCCGCTGCGTCCCGCGACCTGTGAGGGGTAGATGAAGAGCGACATCGCTTCTTCGACTTCTTATGGCGCCGTGACTTACCTGTCCCCGAGTCCGACGAGCGATGCGGACGGCTCCCCGACTGGTCCCTCGACCTCCCACGTGAGCGGGGCCTCGATCGGCACAGAACCTATTGCCGGACCTCCAATAACTTTCGGGAACGCTCCCACAAAGTTTTCGGCGCCATGGCCCGACAATCAGGGCATGCCTCGGGGTCATGGGCGTGCCCCAAGCAGAAGAGACACACATCGTGCGGGACCGCTACCGACATGTTCCGACGGCAGGTCCTACAGGACTTAAACCCGGGCATCCCTACTGCACCAGGAGTCGAGTAGTCAACAAGATAAGAGAAACAAGTTCTCAGAAACCAAGTTAAAATATTAACTAGGTGTACCGCTCTCTCTCGGATCTGCACTTGCTGGCACGGAAAAAGAAAGAACTGACGTCAGCGTGCATGGGCGTGTCTAAGTAGCTCCGACGACGTCATCTCGGAGACTACGACGCGAGCGACGTACGCAGAGCCGCACGACGGCGCCTACCGACGCCCAGGGGTACTGCTAACGAAAACGTTCCGGATCCAGTCTGACGCCTGGGGATATTCTAAGGTAAGGAATCTATCACTAACGTGTCTCTTTCAGATAGTCATTTCACTTTACCACACACAACCATACGATATTATACTGTACATCACTACACTCTATGCCACTCCACTGTACATGCCTGCAATCTACACTATTCCATTGTACAACACTTCACAATACGCACCTCCACTTTATGGCACTCAACTTTGCATAGCTCCAGTGTTTGCTACTATATTCTACTCTACCACACTCCACTGTACACTACTACAGTCTACACTATTCTGTCCTACAATACTCCACTCTACACTACTCCATTGTATGACACTCCACTGTAAGACACTTAAGTGCACGACCCTCCACTGTATGCTATTCGGCTGTAAAACCAATTGCGAAAGGGGGACCCCAAATACACAAAACTGAACCGGTTATTGCGGGGTAAGAGACAATCAACTAGGAAGAGGGACCAAAACCGGTTGAGGACATATATATTCTTGGGCCTAAGAAAGGTCCCTGTTATAAGACAAGACAGAGCTGGAAAAGGAAAATAGAAAAATGTACATCAATAATGCCCAATGGTATATCTTAATTTATTTATTTTTACCTTTAGAAGCTTAAGAAAGATAACTCGGTCGAAATGGCTACAAAAAAACTAGAGGAGATTGCCCAAGAGTTAGACTCTTTTTCTATCTATCTTCTGAAAAGAAAGACAGATAAACTAAAGAAGGACATTAGGCTTTTTTCCCAGGAACGTACGTACCCATACCTCATGTCAAATTTTTACAACATGGCGGAACCAGGGTCCTCCGGGGAAAACAACATGAGATGGGGTAATAACAAGAAAGTGATTACGTTCTCAGACACCACAGACTCTGAAGGAGAAGTATCGGGTGAGTACGAGACCAACTATAACCCCAACTACCAACACCGGCAGGAACAGTTCGATAGACCTATGACACCAGAACATTTTTTAGGGAATCGCCGGGGGAACTACCGCCCCAGAACAAGAACACCACGAATGAGGAATTACCATCAGGCACGTGGTCAACCCCAGATGTACATACAAACCCGACAGAACCAATATTGGAAAACGCAGTAGACATTCCTGTGTTCAATCTGTCTACATCTGATATGAACCCCGAATCCTTGAGTCTCTTGTCTAAAGGCCTATCGTTTGTTCCCGCCAAAACCTTCAACAAATTCGAGTTCCTGAAAGACTTACACTCCTTCTTTAGGAAAATCAGGCTTAAAAAATTCTTCTACAACAGACCCTCGCCCGATCCCTCGAATAACTTGTCGGGATTAAAACCTCCCTCTGATTTCACCCCCGGACTCGATCTGGTGGGCCCTGAGGTCGGCATTTTTGAAAAAGCTGTTATGTCCAAAATTTCCAAAATCATCAAATTTGTGCCTAAACCGACTAACAACCTATTCACTGCTGAACAGAAAGCATTAGTTACCCTTCAAAACAACAAATCCCTGACCATCAAACCATGTGATAAGGGTGGAGGCATTGTGCTATTCGATACTGACAACTATATTGAAAAAATGAACACCTTACTGTCCTCCACCAAACATTACAGGCACATCAGGGAAAATCCTGAAAACAACCTCAAAACTCGTATTTTGACTATGGTCAGCCATGCTGTTGACCAAGAATTCATTTGCACCAAAGAGGCGGAATATCTCACTCCCAAGTACACCCGTTTACCTATCATATACGGGTTACCCAAGACACATAAAAATATCATGGATCCACCCTTACGGCCCATTGTCTCCACCTGTGGTTCAGCCCTGGAACCTCTTGCAAAGTATGTAGATTGTTTTCTAAAACCCTTGGTGAGCAAATTGGAGTCGTACGTGAGAGATACGGGCCACTTTATCTCCAAGATTGAAAACATCTCCTTTGATTCAGACAGGGAACTTTTGGTGACCCTTGATCTGGAATCTCTATACACCAACATACCGCAGGAGGGAGCACTTGCGGTAATTCATGAAATACTTACCAATGACAATCCGACCAGCAACTCTTCATTTGTCATCCAGTGTCTTCAGGTTGTCCTCTACGACAACTATTTTGAATTTAACGGTGATTTCTTTCATCAAGTCCAGGGAGTCAGTATGGGGGCATCTTGCGCCCCTAGTATTGCATGCCTCTATATGGGCAAATTTGAGGAATTTAACATCTACAATGACATGGCCCCATTTTACGAGAACGTCAGAGCGTGGTCACGCTTCATAGATGATATATTTTTCATCTGGAGCGGTGACCATGACTCTTTGGGTGAATTTGTATCCTGGTTGAATGCAGCTGATACGAACCTAAAATTCACTGTTCACTCCAGTAACATCAAGGTTGAATTTTTAGATGTTTGGGTTGAACATCACGACAGTAAAATAAGTGTGTCTCTATACACCAAGCCAACTGCTAGAAACACACTGCTTCAATATGGCAGTTTCCATCCAAGGAGTCAGAGGGATAGTATCCCTTTTAGTCAATTTCTACGCCTCCGTAGGAATTGTTCTCAAATGAAAGACTTCTTGATTCAAGCAGACATTCTGAAATCTAAATTCCTCAAAAGAGGCTATCCCCACAAGCTCATCAAAGACTCCTTCAAAAGAGCACGTTATTTTAACAGAGATAGCATGTTCCAACAAAAAGAATCTGACCCGATGGACAAACTAGTTTTTGTCACAAAACATTCCAACATTAACCATAAGGTCAGGCAAACCATCAACTCTTTGTGGTATCTGCTCAACATTGACAATGAGGAGATGGGGATTCCGAAACCTCTTTTTGCGTTTAAACGGAATAAGAACTTGAGAAACTACTTGATCAGAGGCAAGACATCGCACAAAAAGAATCAACACCTAATACAAACTGCAATTGTCGGCACCAAACCTGTAGAAGGGAACCATAGGTGCGGCACGTGCCAAGCATGCCCTCAGGCGATTGTTGGCAGCACCATTTCCATCAACAATCGAATGATTACGCTCCAGGGAATGACCAACTGCCGGTCATCCAATGTGATATACGCCATCATCTGTCCCTGCAACCTCCCCTATATTGGGGAAACCAGTCGGGAGGTTAGATTACGTATATGCGAACACAAATCTAACATTCGCACCAACAGAACTACAGCCCCCCTAGTCGGTCATTGGCTCAGCAAAAATCACAAAGATACTGAGCTAAGATGGACCATTTTGGAGAGGATACATACCCCCACTGGAAGAAATCCAACCTCCATTAGGAAGAAAAGGGAAACCTTTTGGATTTTTTACATCAACTCGGCCCAGAGGGGGCTGAATGAAATTATCTCCTGGGAAAATGCCATTATATAACACTCTTTCCTTGACAGTGGAAAAAAAACCCCTCCCCCTCCCCACCTCCATCCCAGCACATATCCATACCTGGACTGCACCCTTGCCGGTGAAGTCCCATCTTCGCATATGTATTGCCTTTAATACTTTTTAATGCTTGTTTGGACCGGACTATGTTATTCGGTTCTCTGACCAACATCACTGTTCTTAGCATTCACACCTTTCAATTATCCCGCTACTTGATGATTGCCGTCAATACTTCAAATCTGATTCTAGCAACCCGTTTCAAAATGGCGCTGTGTCTGCCGATCTTTCGACAGGGCACCAGTCCCCTCTCTATGAGTAGTCCCTTTCCTTCAACCTCGTACCTCATTGGCCAAGTTCCATTGGTGACGCGTATTTAACATGGCGGGACATTTAGACCCCGCAGCGAGGTAATCCTGACACGTCCCCCGATGCTGTGCGTGGAATACTGAGAGACCGCGGGAATTGAATCCGTGATCTTGTTACTGGTAAGTCGGGAGAATGCGCGTCTTCCCCTTGACCTGTACATATTGTGATAAACAGCGGCCCATGTCCCATTCCGGTTCTTTTTACCTCTGGGGTGGTGGGTCCTCTCCCATTTCGTGATGACAAGTTACATCTACGCATCTCCAATGAGACCATGCCATGAGATCGTATAATGGGTTTTTGCTTTGGTCTGTCTATGGCGAATGCGTAATCCAGCGTTTTAGTATCGATCATCTTTCTTTTCTTCGCAGATGCTGGCGCGTGTAAATACAACCCCTGTCATCTCCCTTATCACGGTCAAGCATCCTTCGATACATACCCGGACCTCCTATTACACGTTGGCTTGACTTTACCCGCATTACAGTTTTGGCCACCCGCCGCATTTTTCTGATACAAGTATGTTGTCCACCCCTGTTTTCTACTCATGCAGTAACCGTTCATTTGACCTGAGCGGTTCGCTTCAAATTCTTTTCTCTCCTTTCTTATAGTTTTTATCCTTTTCATTTCAGGGTTTTCAGTAACCCATGCAATCCTATTCGGTTTAGAGGAGACTGGATGTCTCTTCCCGTTTCCTGACGGCGTCCTGAATATTGGTGTGATTAACTGGCACCTACGTTTTATCAAGTACTCTGTGTTTTGTATGTATTAGCCAGAATTGATGCCCTTATCACTTACGGGTGGACATTTTCATTCCCTCACCATCTTACCGTGAAGTCTCATATAGGCTTTTCTTTTCTTGTTATTATCCTATGCTTATTTGTTCAACAACTTTGCTGAAGGTTTCTATTTTCTATAATTCTTTTTCATTTTGATTCTGGTGCTGGGTCCTATCTATTTTTATAATGTTTTCTTCTTCTCAACTTTAATCTTCTGATGATTGTTCGATTGAGCCACCTTTTGGACCCATTGGGCCTTGCTTAATAATTTTGAGATTTATTTGTACCCATTTGCAACTGGAATATGTCTGTGTACTATACTACATGTATGCCCTTTTTGTAAGATACTTATGTTCAACATATTCTATCGCTGTTAGAACCTTATAACGTTATACTTTTTGTTTCAGTATGTTCATTTATTTATTTGTTTACACCACCTAGGTTGTGTTCTTGCCCCCCATTATCTTTGGTCCGCCCTGATGAAGGTGGGATCCCCTTGTGGGTCCGATACCGAAACGCGCGTTGGCGCTTGATTTGGCGACCTCCTTCTTTGAATACCACCTGGCTTTCGTTGGAAGACATACCAACGACCATATCCACCTAAATACAAAAGGATAATCCAGACTAAATGTGATGTGCATTGATGAATGTGATTTTGATTGAATGTGTTAATGTATGTATCTGAGTGTGTATGTACGGGGCCTTGAACCTTGGTTGTTTACATTCCCTCACGACTGTAAATATATATACACTGATGATTTTCACATGTATGTTTTTCTCATTTATATGTATATTTCTCTGACAAAAAAAACGTGTTGTGTATTAACTTTAATGAATCATTGTTTTTTTAAAAAAAACCTAAAGGTAAAAATAAATAAATTAAGATATACCATTGGGCATTATTGATGTACATTTTTCTATTTTCCTTTTCCAGCTCTGTCTTGTCTTATAACAGGGACCTTTCTTAGGCCCAAGAATATATATGTCCTCAACCGGTTTTGGTCCCTCTCCCTAGTTGATTGTCTCTTACCCCGCAATAACCGGTTCAGTTTTGTGTATTTGGGGTCCCCCTTTCGCAATTGGTTTTCCTGTCACAGCCTCGTTGCTGTGGGGGTTTCGTTTCTCTGACAGGTGGCTCTTTCTATTCACTTCTTGTATTTATTTATTTTCTCATTTATTCTTCACTGTCCTACTTTTCCTTCATGTAGTGCACTCAGGGGAGATTTAAGCCCGCACTACTTTGATCTTGATGACATTACTATAAGAGGTGCGTGTTCTCATAACCTTCTCTATACACATTTCGTCAGCACCATCTGTGCGCTATTTTACTGGACATATAGGATTTCTGTCTGGTTTTGTTTGCCATTATGGAGAGCATTAAAACCTTTGGGTTCTCGGATGAGGACTTTGCCAGGATGATTGGCCTAGCAGCGGGCAGCGACGGTCAATTTTCTCTATCTAAGGGCCTTGAAGGTGAATGGACTAAGCTACTCAACTTAAAGAAAAAATCTAAACGCACAGAGGCCCACGCCAATTTCATGCTCGAATACCTCAAAGCTGGAACAATACCATTTGGACTTCGTGTCCGTAATGTTCCTGGCTTGTTTGTAGAAATCAGATTGTTTCTAGAGAAATGGGCATTAATATCAAACAGATGCTCTCGTGACTGGATGATGTTAATCATTGAAACAGCCAGAGAGGTACTAGCCATCATGACCAAAGAAATAGAAGCACTTGAAGAGAAGCTTAAGAAAGATAACTCGGTCGAAATGGCTACAAAAAAACTAGAGGAGATTGCCCAAGAGTTAGACTCTTTTTCTATCTATCTTCTGAAAAGAAAGACAGATAAACTAAAGAAGGACATTAGGCTTTTTTCCCAGGAACGTACGTACCCATACCTCATGTCAAATTTTTACAACATGGCGGAACCAGGGTCCTCCGGGGAAAACAACATGAGATGGGGTAATAACAAGAAAGTGGTTACGTTCTCAGACACCACAGACTCTGAAGGAGAAGTATCGGGTGAGTACGAGACCAACTATAACCCCAACTACCAACACCGGCAGGAACAGTTCGATAGACCTATGACACCAGAACATTTTTTAGGGAATCGCCGGGGGAACTACCGCCCCAGAACAAGAACACCACGAATGAGGAATTACCATCAGGCACGTGGTCAACCCCAGATGTACATACAAACCCGACAGAACCAATATTGGAAAACGCAGTAGACATTCCTGTGTTCAATCTGTCTACATCTGATATGAACCCCGAATCCTTGAGTCTCTTGTCTAAAGGCCTATCGTTTGTTCCCGCCAAAACCTTCAACAAATTCGAGTTCCTGAAAGACTTACACTCCTTCTTTAGGAAAATCAGGCTTAAAAAATTCTTCTACAACAGACCCTCGCCCGATCCCTCGAATAACTTGTCGGGATTAAAACCTCCCTCTGATTTCACCCCCCGGACTCGATCTGGTGGGCCCTGAGGTCGGCATTTTTTAAAAAGCTGTTATGTCCAAAATTTCCAAAATCATCAAATTTGTGCCTAAACCGACTAACAACCTATTCACTGCTGAACAGAAAGCATTAGTTACCGTTCAAAACAACAAATCCCTGACCATCAAACCATGTGATAAGGGTGGAGGCATTGTGCTATTCGATACGGACAACTATATTGAAAAAATGAACACCTTACTGTCCTCCACCAAACATTACAGGCACATCAGGGAAAATCCTGAAAACAACCTCAAAACTCGTATTTTGACTATGGTCAGCCATGCTGTTGACCAAGAATTCATTTGCACCAAAGAGGCGGAATATCTCACTCCCAAGTACACCCGTTTACCTATCATATACGGGTTACCCAAGACACATAAAAATATCATGGATCCACCCTTACGGCCCATTGTCTCCACCTGTGGTTCAGCCCTGGAACCTCTTGCAAAGTATGTAGATTGTTTTCTAAAACCCTTGGTGAGCAAATTGGAGTCGTACGTGAGAGATACGGGCCACTTTATCTCCAAGATTGAAAACATCTCCTTTGATTCAGACAGGGAACTTTTGGTGACCCTTGATCTGGAATCTCTATACACCAACATACCGCAGGAGGGAGCACTTGCGGTAATTCATGAAATACTTACCAATGACAATCCGACCAGCAACTCTTCATTTGTCATCCAGTGTCTTCAGGTTGTCCTCTACGACAACTATTTTGAATTTAACGGTGATTTCTTTCATCAAGTCCAGGGAGTCAGTATGGGGGCATCTTGCGCCCCTAGTATTGCATGCCTCTATATGGGCATATTTGAGGAATTTAACATCTACAATGACATGGCCCCATTTTACGAGAACGTCCGAGCGTGGTCACGCTTCATAGATGATATATTTTTCATCTGGAGCGGTGACCATGACTCTTTGGGTGAATTCGTATCCTGGTTGAATGCAGCTGATACGAACCTAAAATTCACTGTTCACTCCAGCAACATCAAGGTTGAATTTTTAGATGTTTGGGTTGAACATCACAACAGTAAAATAAGTGTGTCTCTATACACCAAGCCAACTGCTAGAAACACACTGCTTCAATATGGCAGTTTCCATCCAAGGAGTCAGAGGGATAGTATCCCTTTTAGTCAATTTCTACGCCTCCGTAGGAATTGTTCTCAAATGAAAGACTTCTTGATTCAAGCAGACATTCTGAAATCTAAATTCCTCAAAAGAGGCTATCCCCACAAGCTCATCAAAGACTCCTTCAAAAGAGCACGTTATTTTAACAGAGATAGCATGTTCCAACAAAAAGAATCTGACCCGATGGACAAACTAGTTTTTGTCACAAAACATTCCAACATTAACCATAAGGTCAGGCAAACCATCAACTCTTTGTGGTATCTGCTCAACATTGACAATGAGGAGATGGGGATTCCGAAACCTCTTTTTGCGTTTAAACGGAATAAGAACTTGAGAAACTACTTGATCAGAGGCAAGACATCGCACAAAAAGAATCAACACCTAATACAAACTGCAATTGTCGGCACCAAACCTGTATAAGGGAACCATAGGTGCGGCACGTGCCAAGCATGCCCTCAGGCGATTGTTGGCAGCACCATTTCCATCAACAATCGAATGATTACGCTCCAGGGAATGACCAACTGCCGGTCATCCAATGTGATATACGCCATCATCTGTCCCTGCAACCTCCCCTATATTGGGGAAACCAGTCGGGAGGTTAGATTACGTATATGCGAACACAAATCTAACATTCGCACCAACAGAACTACAGCCCCCCTAGTCGGTCATTGGCTCAGCAAAAATCACAAAGATACTGAGCTAAGATGGACCAATTTGGAGAGGATACATACCCCCACTGGAAGAAATCCAACCTCCATTAGGAAGAAAAGGGAAACCTTTTGGATTTTTTACATCAACTCGGCCCAGAGGGGGCTGAATGAAATTATCTCCTGGGAAAATGCCATTATATAACACTCTTTCCTTGACAGTGGAAAAAAAACCCCTCCCCCTCCCCACCTCCATCCCAGCACATATCCATACCTGGACTGCACCCTTGCCGGTGAAGTCCCATCTTCGCATATGTATTGCCTTTAATACTTTTTAATGCTTGTTTGGACCGGACTATGTTATTCGGTTCTCTGACCAACATCACTGTTCTTAGCATTCACACCTTTCAATTATCCCGCTACTTGATGATTGCCGTCAATACTTCAAATCTGATTCTAGCAACCCGTTTCAAAATGGCGCTGTGTCTGCCGATCTTTCGACAGGGCACCAGTCCCCTCTCTATGAGTAGTCCCTTTCCTTCAACCTCGTACCTCATTGGCCAAGTTCCATTGGTGACGCGTATTTAACATGGCGGGACATTTAGGCCCCGCAGCGAGGTAATCCTGACACGTCCCCCGATGCTGTGCGTGGAATACTGAGAGACCGCGGGAATTGAATCCTTGATCTTGTTACTGGTAAGTCGGGAGAATGCGCGTCTTCCCCTTGACCTGTACATATTGTGATAAACAGCGGCCCATGTCCCATTCCGGTTCTTTTTACCTCTGGGGTGGTGGGTCCTCTCCCATTTCGTGATGACAAGTTACATCTACGCATCTCCAATGAGACCATGCCATGAGATCGTATAATGGGTTTTTGCTTTGGTCTGTCTATGGCGAATGCGTAATCCAGCGTTTTAGTATCGATCATCTTTCTTTTCTTCGCAGATGCTGGCGCGTGTAAATACAACCCCTGTCATCTCCCTTATCACGGTCAAGCATCCTTCGATACATACCCGGACCTCCTATTACACGTTGGCTTGACTTTACCCGCATTACAGTTTTGGCCACCCGCCGCATTTTTCTGATACAAGTATGTTGTCCACCCCTGTTTTCTACTCATGCAGTAACCGTTCATTTGACCTGAGCGGTTCGCTTCAAATTCTTTTCTCTCCTTTCTTATAGTTTTTATCCTTTTCATTTCAGGGTTTTCAGTAACCCATGCAATCCTATTCGGTTTAGAGGAGACTGGATGTCTCTTCCCGTTTCCTGACGGCGTCCTGAATATTGGTGTGATTAACTGGCACCTACGTTTTATCAAGTACTCTGTGTTTTGTATGTATTAGCCAGAATTGATGCCCTTATCACTTACGGGTGGACATTTTCATTCCCTCACCATCTTACCGTGAAGTCTCATATAGGCTTTTCTTTTCTTGTTATTATCCTATGCTTATTTGTTCAACAACTTTGCTGAAGGTTTCTATTTTCTATAATTCTTTTTCATTTTGATTCTGGTGCTGGGTCCTATCTATTTTTATAATGTTTTCTTCTTCTCAACTTTAATCTTCTGATGATTGTTCGATTGAGCCACCTTTTGGACCCATTGGGCCTTGCTTAATAATTTTGAGATTTATTTGTACCCATTTGCAATTGGAATATGTCTGTGTACTATACTACATGTATGCCCTTTTTGTAAGATACTTATGTTCAACATATTCTATCGCTGTTAGAACCTTATAACGTTATACTTTTTGTTTCAGTATGTTCATTTATTTATTTGTTTACACCACCTAGGTTGTGTTCTTGCCCCCCATTATCTTTGGTCCGCCCTGATGAAGGTGGGATCCCCTTGTGGGTCCGATACCGAAACGCGCGTTGGCGCTTGATTTGGCGACCTCCTTCTTTGAATACCACCTGGCTTTCGTTGGAAGACATACCAACGACCATATCCACCTAAATACCAAGGATAATCCAGACTAAATGTGATGTGCATTGATGAATGTGATTTTGATTGAATGTGTTAATGTATGTATCTGAGTGTGTATGTACGGGGCCTTGAACCTTGGTTGTTTACATTCCCTCACGACTGTAAATATATATACACTGATGATTTTCACATGTATGTTTTTCTCATTTATATGTATATTTCTCTGACAAAAAAACGTGTTGTGTATTAACTTTAATGAATCATTGTTTTTTTAAAAAAAACCTAAAGGTAAAAATAAATAAATTAAGATATACCATTGGGCATTATTGATGTACATTTTTCTATTTTCCTTTTCCAGCTCTGTCTTGTCTTATAACAGGGACCTTTCTTAGGCCCAATAATATATATGTCCTCAACCGGTTTTGGTCCCTCTCCCTAGTTGCTATTCGGCTGTACACAACTTCACTCTATGACACAACAGTCTACGCTATTCCACTGTAAGCAATTCCATTCTACACCACTACACTGTACCTCACTCCACACTACAGTAATCTATTCCTCACTACACAACTCCACTCTTCACCACTCCACTCTACCCCTCTACACTGTACACTGTTCCCCTCTACGCCATTGCACTCTAACATACTCCACTGTAATACACTCCAGTATAGGCTCTTCCACTTCAGGCAACTACATTTTACTCTATTTCACTGTACGGCACTGCACTGTACGCAACTACAGTGTATGCTATTCCACTCTACACCACTCCACTCTACGCCACTCCATTCTACATCACTATACTGTGCGCCACTCCACTGTACACTACACGGCAATCCACTCTACGCCAATCCACTCTACGCAATTTTACTGTATGGTACTCCACTGTACACTACTACATTCTACACCACTCCAGTTTATGCTACTCCAATCTTCTACACTCCAGTGTATGCTATTCCACAGTATGCAAATCCACTGTGTATCAATACAGCCAACACTACTCCACTCTATTCCAATCCACTCTATGGTATTTTACTTTATGGCACTCAACTGTACGCAACTCAGGTTTACAAACTCCATCCACTCCATCCTATGCAATTGTATTGTAAGCCACTCCACTCTATGCCACTACACTCTATTCCAGTGTATGCCACTACACTCTCCAGCACTCCACCTCACACCATTCCACTATATGCTTGCTATTCCACTGTATGCCACTACATTCAACGCTATCCCACTCTACACTGTTCCACTTTATGCTACTCCACTATGCCACTCCACTCGACGCCAGTAATATTACACTGTATACCAAAACACTGTACCCCACTACAGTCTACCACACTCCACTCTATGCTACTCCACTCTATGCTATTCCACTGTACGGCACTCCACTGTACACTATTCCACTGTACACTATTACACTGTAGGCTACTCCACTGTACGCCACTCCACTGAATTCTATTATATTCTACTCTGGACCACTACTCTACACCACTTCACTGTATGCCACTCCACTGTACACTATTCCACTGTATGCTACTCCACTGTACACTATTCCACGCCAATGTACATTATTCCGCTGTATGCTATACACTGTACGACACTACACTGAATTCTATTATACGCTACTCTGGACCACTACTCTACACCACTCCACTGTACTTTACTTCATTGTATGCTGCTGCACTTTATGGCACCACACTTTCATACACAGTGTATTCAACTTTGTAGCCACACTACGTTAACTATTACTCGCCACTCTGTCATGCACTGTATACTTCCAAAGGATGCGATTTGGGATGTCATAACTATTATTATAAATACTTTTATTTTAAATTGCATAAGTCATACAATATAAAAGGGTAAAAGCAGTGTATGGAGAAGGTGCGAGTTATAGTTCATGTAGTGTTGCTACAGAGTTGAATACACTGTGTATGGAGGTGCACCAGTTACAGTAATTTGCAAGTGTTACGTAAGTGATTAATTAAAGGTAAAACTATAAGTAAACAATTGCTTTTAAAATATAAAGGTGGTGCGTAATGTATAAAGGTAGAACTATAACTTTATGGAACAATTATATTTATTGAAGTCCACAGTTTAGTGACACAGCTCTCTACCTACAACCATCACAGACAGTGTGGAGAATAGCAGCCCCATCCAGAGTTCCCCCAAACTAAAGTGAATTTATACACATTACCAGGAAGCGTTTGTTGGCTCCCTTGGCCGGAAAGGACGTTCCCAGTACAATGTCGTAGTACGTCGTGAAGCTGGGACAACTTCTAAGGTGTTAAGGATAATTAAGCAGGAGTGACTTATTTTGAAAAAAGAGCACATTGTGTGTTCTGAGTCTTCAGGAGAACCCTGTAAGACACATAATAGGGTTCGAAACACGTCGACTGTTGTTTTTGCAGACGTATTCTACGTAAGCATCTACCATGGAGGCTCATAATGAGAACAAACATAAGTTATAACTGCGATGGTGTATATTGAGCCCAATTGGTACACTGTTTGGCATTGTCCTTGTTAAAGGAAAATATAAGTAGGGTGTGGAAACGCAAGCCTAAAGGGCTTGTTTTTGTTTTCAGATTTTTTGTGTGACAAAAAGATATGTTGTCTTTAGAAATTATAGAACTGGAGCTACCAGGATTTTTGTACTAGTTTTGTTTTGTTTGATATGTTGTGTAATGGTTTGTGACAAATTGTGGTTCTAACAGATGAATAATGTATAATTGGTAATTTTGAAAAAAAAGATATAAAATAACAAATGAAAAAATAAAATATATGGTCATATCAAGTGTGTGTGATCATGATGTGAGATGGTGAATTGAGATCAGTATTAGCACATGTGTAGTTTTTTTTAAAACCATCAGCCGGCAACGTTATTGAGTTGGAAAAGTTGTACACAGCTAAAAGCCTTCAATCCGGAGGCCGGCAGCAGTAAACGGACCAATTTCACATTAGAGAAAAAGATTAAGAGAGAAAATAATTTTGAAAGGGGTGAACCAAAAGAATATTACCCTCTCAAAACCACCCACTCCCCCGCACCATGTTCACCTAACTTCTCACGCATAACTGGGATATGCTCAAAATAGTCAGGATCTGCACTCCGTACTAAGAGGGGGGTCTATGTATCCTGCGCATCTTCTTGGGGGAGCAGGCATAATATCTGGCGTTATTTCAGGCAAGTAACTTCCCTGAACTCAACCCAAAGGATCTGGATAATAGGGGCCCACAGGTCTGGGTAGACAGTCGCCTCGTCCTCGACTGTGAGTGACAGACGTTCCATCGCCAGGGTAACCCATAATTTGTGCAACCAACAGACGTGCTCTGGGATTTTCTTTGTCCCCGAGTGCATGAGGATTACCTGTTGCGCAGCGCTAAATGCTAAAAGCCTTTTGCCTGCCCAATGTTGATAACAGCGGAAAGGTCAGGGGTTTGGGTAAACCAAGGATAGTATAAGCAGGGAATCGGGGTATAGCAGTACAAAACGCTAGGTCAATATCGTTCACGACCTGTTACCGGAACCTGGGCAATTTGGGGCAGTGCCACAAGAAGTGAAGGAGAGAACCAGTCTGTTCTCAGCCTCACCAGTATTTTTGCGCTCGCCCGCCACCTATTCCATCTATGTATGTGTGCAGGTGTGAGATACCACTAGAAGGCTACTTTATAGGCAGACTCCATACTGGCCATGTTATGTGCAGTGTGATGTACCCTGTAGAAAATGTCATAACATTCTTTGATGGGGAGAGAGCGCCCCAGTTCCTCCTCCCAGCGTAACTGAATCTTATATTTCAGAGCGAGTCAACTGTCAGGGAGCAGAACATAAGAGTTCAGTAATGAGGTGCTTATCCCCATATTTATGTATCAGCCATTTCTCAAAGTTGGTGAGGGGGCGGAAGGACCCAAGTTTATAGTTTGGGGAGGTCAAGTATCTCAGCTGTAAATAATAGAATGCATCTGACGAGAGAAGAGAGTAGTCCTGCTTAAGTCGCTCAAAGGGGATAATCCCTGAGGTGTCGAAGAGCAAGCTCATTTGTTTACAGAACCTTTCACGCCATTGGCTAAAAACAACTGAGTTGTACTGTGGAGGGAATTTGGGGTTGTCAATCTGCGTCATTGGGGAGGGGAACATCGTCAGCTAGCCCGTGCTTAAGGGCTACTTAGTCCCATATCTTCAATGTCATGGCAATCACCGAGGACGAATACAACCCCCATGCACTATGCTTGCAAGGGAGCCAGACCTCTTGCCATATATTTATACTGGTGACCGTCTGGTCCATGAAAGACCAGTGCTTTTCCTAGAGGGGTCGATTCCACTCCATGATATAGTACAATGTGAATAGGGGGAGCCCCGGGACTCCTTCTTCTTTTGCGTGGGACAGTTGTTGATGGTGAAGGTGCAGCTTCTTGCCACTCCAAATGAGCTGGATGATGGCTTCTTGCAGAGTGCGCAAGACAGAGGGCGGAGGAGTCAGTGGGATAGTCTGGAAGATAAAAAGTATGCGCTGAAGCACCGTCATTTCAACTGCAGCAATCCTGCCAGTCCATGCCAATCGCAGATGACTGCACGAGAAAAGCATCTTATGGGACTGATCAAGAAGGGCCCTGTAATTAACTGCCTGTGTCTTCGACAGCGTGGGAGCTAGCTTTATAGCTAAATACGGTATGGTCTCCTTCACCCATATGAATGGGAACCATGCACACAGCACGAGCTCGTGCGGAAAGTTGACCGAGGTGTTCAGTATCTGGGATTTTTGAAGGTTAACCTAAAATCCTGACACCTCACCAAATAGTCACAACTCAGCAAGCAGGGATGACACGGAGGTCATTGGGTCTGTCAGAGATAAGATAATGTAATCCGCATACAAGCTGATGGTGTGACCATCAGCGCCAAATCGGATCCTGGAGACCGGCAGGTTGTCCCTGACTCTTTGAGCCATAGACCCTATGTAAAGTGCTAAGCGGAGCGGAGATAGAGGACAGCCCTGACAGGTCCTGCATGCGATAGAGAACATGGAGGATGAAGTCCCATTGACACTGACAAAGGCCCTGTGGCTGCTATAGATACAGCTTATCCATGTGATAAATGTATCTCCAAACCCAAATTGGCAGAGGGTCTCAAGCAGGTAAGGCCAACATACACGGTTAAACGCCTCCTCTGTGTCAATGGAAAGGAATAGAGCCTCCTTTTGCGATCGCTGGATGATGTCAGTGTGATGAATGAATGAATGACAAAGCATTTGTAAAGCGCCTGGTTACCCGGAGGCATCCCCGCGTTAGTGGACAATCTGTTCATCAGATAGTGCTTCAAGGGAAAAGTAGGGTTTTTAACTGTTTACGAAAGATAGCATGATTGCTTTGAGACCGGATGTGCATAGGGGCGGTGTTCCAGAGTTTCGGACCACAGTAGGAGAACCTACGGCCTCCACATCTGGTGCGTTTTACTCTGGGAACTGTCAACAAATATTTGCCCTCTGATCTTAGAGTTCTTTGTGGTTGGTGAAGGTGTATCATGGTTTCGGTCAAGGTAGAGCCTTTCCCATTCAGAGATTTTTGTATTATACACATAGCTTTGAATTTAATCCTATCCTGAATGGGAAGCCAATGTAATGAGGAGAGTGCCGACCTAGCTGATAGAGGTTTAGGAATATTCAACAAAAGTCGAGCTGCACAATTTTGTACGGTCTGCAAGACTTTATTAGTGGATAGCGGGGCTCCCAAGTAAATGGCATTTGAATAGTCCAACCTAGACAGGATAAGTACCTGTACCAGTATTCTACTAGCCATAAACGGGAGCAAGGGGAGGATCCTCCTGATCATCCGCAGAAGACCGTAACAGGTACCTGCAACCTTTCGTGCTTGTTCCTTAAAATCAAGCTTGGTGTCTAGCATGATTCCTAAACTTTTTATGGTTTTTTTAGGGATGGGCGGGGGTCCAAGACTAACTGGCCACCAGGATTCAACGGTTATCGATGTAGCTTTTCCGAGAAACATAACCTCTGATTTTGCTCCATTAAGCTTGAGGTAGGATGCCGCCATCCAGTTAGCCACTCTCTACAGACATGCCGTAAGTGCCCCACCTGAGTTGTTATCATTGTTCAAAGAAACGACTAGCTGAGTATCATCTGCATAGGTGATGATATGCACCCCAAATGGGGTGACAATGCTTGCCAGGGAGCTCAGGTAGACGTTGAACAACGTAGGGCTTAATGCTGAGCCCTGGGGCACTCCACATGAGAGCGGTACTGGGTCAGAGACGCAGTCGTCCGCAAAGACGGAAAGGACTCTGTCCTCCAGGAAAAAGCTGAGCCATTTCAATACCGCACCCCTAACCCCAATGTCTTGGAGCCGTTTAATTAGAAGTGAGTGGTTCACAGTGTCGAAGGCTGCACTGAGATCTAATAGGATAATTGCAGCGCAGCCTCTGCTATCTAGGATCTTCCTGGCTTCCTCCACCACCGACAGAAGCGCAGTCTCGGTACCCTGTTTTGCCCTAAAGCCAGTCTGCGAGGAATGCAGCAAGGCGTTATTTTCAAGGAAATTAGATAGCATCGAGTTAACGTATTTCTCGGCAATTTTGCAGACACCGGGGAGTAGAGATATGGGTCTGTAGTTTGACCAGACTTCCACATCTAGGTTGGGCTTTTTCAACAAGGCCCTAACCATTGCCTTTTTCCACAGGGGAGGGACAATCCCTGTATGAAACGACGCATTAATAAGTGCGACCAAAGCTGATAGGATTGTCTTCCTAATTTTAAAGAGAACAGTAGGAGGGGCAGGGTCGGACGGGGAGCCAGATTTAAGATGGGTGAGAATTCCCTCTATCTCCAGCTCATCTTCCAGAGGGATTTCAACCAAGAGGGGCTGTTCTGTCCCTGGCTCAGGTTGACGCAACAAACAAACATCTCCCTGCAGGGGAAAGGATTTATAGATGGTTTGAATTTTGTCAGAGAAAAATTAGCCATTTGGTTGCACCAGGATTGAACATTCTCACAGATGGGGCAGGGAGAGGGAGGTGCCAGAAAAGATTTTGCAATCTGGAAGATTTCCCTCGAAGAGTTAGCTGCAGATGTTATTTTTTCCTGAAAGAAGGTACTTTGTGCATATTTAATCTCGCTTTTATAGGCTCTAATAGCGTTTCTATATAGAGTTCTATCATTCAATGAGAAGCTTTCCTCCATTGCCTTTCGCATCTTTTACACTCTTGTTTAAGTTTCCTGAGTTCTGGGGAGTACCACAGGTTTTTCTTAGGGTCCGGTTTCACCTGAATCCTTTTTTTGGCAGAATGTTGTCTAATGAGACTTCCAGCCAATTATTAAAAATATCATTAGCCATTACGGGATCAGAAAGCAGTGGGGGACGGGTGATTTCTAGTTCATTTTCCCACTCTTCCCAAGAGAGGGTTGTCCAAGTTCAAATGGATTTTTTTATGTTTGGCAGTACCACTTTTGATTCCTGCCTAACCCATACAAAAGGGATCAAAAAATGATCAGTCCAAGGAAGGGGAGTGGGTTGCGCGGCAGTCAAAGACTGGATGTTAGAAAAAATGGGATCCAGAAGGTGATTTTTACTGTGTGTGGGGCCTAGGACTTTTTGAGAGAACTGAAAGATCTCTAATACCTCAACAAACTCTAATATTTGAGGGTTTTCAATTTTGTCAAAATGAATGTTAAAATTTCCCAGCACCGTAAAGTTGGATAAAGAACTGGCAAATTTAGTTACATTATCTGAAAAAATTTGACAAAAGGACGCATGCAAGAGCCGTTTAGTATTGTCCCCACATTGCCTCATAGGGATGAAGCCGGAATGGTTGGGGTCGACCAAGCTTGGCATATTAGGGTTCAATTGAGCAGCTAGGATACAGGTAAAAAGTTTGGCATTGATGTTGAGAAGGGAATGGTTCTGTATGACCCCCAGTCCCCGGGTTCCTTCAACGGCTTGAGTATCACCGAGATAGACGCCTCCAGCATTGAGTTGGTCAGGGAGCCGAAGTCAAAAAAGGAGTTAAAAAGTCAGAGTCAGATTAAAAGAGGGGCTAGCTCTTGACAAAAGGTTTTTAAAAAATGAGTTAGTGAAGCCATCCGGTCCTGGCTGCTTTAGAGGGTTTGAGGCGATCAACAGATGCAACCACCACCACTATGCGTATTGATTGGTCAAGTTGAGACGCGAGCTCCAGTGGTAAACGTGTCAGGGGGGAACTCCCTTGACAAAACTCTTCGGGTCTCCTTTGTGACCGTCTGAGTCAGAGTACAAAGTGCCATAAAAGTCTTTGGATGCCTCGGCTATTTCGGCGTCCGTGTGGACCCGCCCCCTGAATCCCCCCCTTACCCCGAGTCATTGAGACAGAGCTCACAGAACTGGAGAGTATTTTGCTATGGAGTCTATGACCCAGCATGCACCCACAGCAGTCACTGCTCAAGTAAAATTTATGTTTGAGGCGTAGAAGGGTGTAATCTGCCCTGTCAAGGTCAGGGTGCCGGAAGAGGTGCCTCTTCTCTAGTTCTTGCCAGACCCAGGGGCGCCTGTACGTTTATGGATCAACTCAAACTCGGAGACCGACTGTTCTAGTTGCTGGCACTTCTCGTAGCGAATCCGATTTAATTACAAGACAGGAGGCTAGCATTATGCAGTACCTTTTATTCACCAACTTCTGAGCAGCACTTTAAAAGCTACCAACATCTCTAACTGAAGTCATAAAACAATAGAACCTTCCACATAACATAAGCCCTTAACATTCTAAGCTCTTCCTCTTTTGTTTGCTGCTTCTGAGCAGATAAGTATACATTTAAATTTCGGCATGGATGTTTATTTTTAAATATAAATGTATATAGTTAGCAAGATTTAGAGTGTATTTACAGTTATAGCGGTTTTCTGTTGGCCATTTATGTTGTTTTAGAAATAACCCAATTTTCGGGTGTATTTTTAGATAAGGTATATGTTTTTGTTTAGTTTTAAGAATCGATGTTAGGCATTTTAATAAGTGTATGAATATATTGTGGCATTGTTTTTTTTGGCCGAATTGAAAAAAATATATAAATATATATTTATAACAAGGAAGTCTCTTACCGTTTTGATTTGAAACAGGAGAGAGACTGGCGCGTGCGTCCTCGTGATGCGCACGAACCGATGACTGCGTAGACGCGTCGGAAGTGCAAAGGTAAGTGGCTTATTTCGTAAGTAAATAGGGCGCGTTTGGACAGCGTGAGTCCATGCGCGTCTATTTCAAGAGGAGCGCAAGCTTGTTTGCTTTACGGATGACGTCTTTGTCTAGCAACGAAAGGTTGCTATGATACGAAAAAACTGATCGGCAAACGAAGTCAGTTGACTTTTGACAGTTTGCCAATCAGAGAGTAAGTAAGAGTTTTCTAATATTCCAGAAGATTTTTGGGATTAAAGTGAAGAGGTTTTAAATAAATTAGGAGGAAAGTGACTATTACATAAAGAGAAGGGAATCATTTAAAAAAAAAGAGAGGAAAGAGTGACAAGGTTGACTGAATTTAGGGAATTAGGAGAGATCTCTAAAAGTGTCAGAAAGGAAATTAAAATTAGGGAGGAAGCTGGTGTGAGTGCTAAGGATGTACAAGAAGAAATTGTTAGGAGGTTGATAGAGAAAGAAATAGGTAATAAAGTTCAGGAAACAGTAGAAAGATTGGCAAAAGAAGGAAAAAGGAAAGCAGATAATATAGAAGAGGAATAATTTTGGACATTATCAGAAGAAGAGGATACACAAAAGAGGGGTCCTGGTGGAAAATGCTTTAAGAAACAGAAACATAGTAATATGGTTGAGAATATTTCTAGTGAAGAGATTAAGAAAGTAAATGGTAAAAACAAAGGTGAAGTTTTGAGAGGTGTACAGAGCGGCACAAAAGAAAGGCAGGTTGACCCTGCAAATGAAAGAGGTGGACTACCATCATGGCCAAAAGATGAGAGTGAGAATTTGGATGAGTATGTTTTAGATCTTGATTATAATGAGGATCAAGATGAATTTTCAGAATATGCTAATTCAAAGACTCAATCTATGAAAGAAATGAAAGATCCTTTTGGACAATCACTTTTTAATCCTGCGTTGAATAGACATCCTAGAAGTTTAGAGTGGTGTCTAATGGAACATGTTTCAGATTATATAAATTTCTGGATACGAAGACCATTAGAAAGAAACAAGCATAATCTCATGAAAGCTGAATGCTCAAGTCCGGTAATTGTTGTTAGAGAGACCATAACACCTGATCTGGACCCAGACCTAATTACTTATTTATTTAAGTTGGGTTGTGACCCGAGAAAAGGGTTGGGAAGATCGCTTAAACAATACGAGGATATAGTTTTAGATATTCTAGGTCCTGTGGCAAGAATTTTTGACATGGTGGAAGAATCGTACCTAAATGGTACTGACATTGGCTTACATCTTTTAAGAGGTTGGAGTCAAAGGGCAGTGTGCTTCATTGGGAATGCAAACGTAGGATTAACAGCAAAAAGACGTAAGGCAGTCTTGTTCAGAATAAGCCCGAAATTAGGTGATTTTGCTAAGGAGAGCAGTGAGGAGTCAAAAGGACTCTTATTTGGAGATGGTCTAGTAAAATCATTAGGAAAGAATGTGCAAACTTTTACTTCTCTGGATAAGGCACATGCATCTATGAGAAGAGTCTTTGGAAGTGGAAATTTATATGGCAGGGCCGGAAGGAGGGGTCAGTCTTTCGTCCGTCCATATTCAAGAGGCCCATTCTATCAAGGAGGTGGAAGCTTGTAGGGAAGAAGTGGTTTCAGAGGAGACTCCTATCAAAGTACATCCTATCCTCAAAGAGATGTGGAGGAAGGAGCAGAGCATCTCACGAAACAGCAGGAGGACAAACAGGTCAAGGTAAGTATGAAAAATATTTTTGGTTTTACCCAGGGAAACTCAGGAGAGAGACTGAGGATGTTTCACGAGAAATGGAAAGAGGTAACGGGAGATTTCTGGGTATTAGAAACTGCAAAAGGTTATATGATAGATCTTGTATCTGTACCAAAACAAGAGAGAGAACAGAAGGAAATATGTTTTCAAAAAGAAGTTCAAAACATTATAGAAAAAGAAGTGAAAATAAGAGTTCCAAAGAGGAAAGGGTTTGTAAGTACCCTTTTTTGTTGTTGAAAAAATGGACAAAGGATGGAGACTAGTCATAAATCTGAGGGAGTTAAATCAATATGTGGTTTACAAACATTTCAAGATGGAGGGTATCTATCTGTTAAGAGATATTTTGATGGACAAAGATTGGATGGTGAAAATTGATTTAAAGGATGCGTATTTTTCAACAGCGATGGCAGAAGAGAGTCAGAAATACTTTCAGTTCAGGTGGAAGGGTCAGCTTTATCAATCTGCATGTCTTCTCTTCGGTCTGTCTTCGGCCCATGGTATTTTTCAAAGGTTATGGGACCGGTCGTGGGTTTCTTGCGAGAAAGAGTTGTCCGGATGTTAATCTATCTAGACGGCATACTTATCATGAATGGGGAGGTAAAGAGCTTATTGGAGCACAGTGTCTTAGTGCAGAACCTGTTGAAGGATTTAGGGTTTGTCCTGAATTTGGAGAAAATTATTTTGGTACCAGCTCAGAGGATGACGTTTTGAGGTTTTGTGGTGGACCCAATAAAAAACAAGCATTTGCAATGCAATAGGTCTCGCATTTACGCGAGTTTAAGCTACTGCTATTGTAAATGACAATGCCTATTATTTTTGTTTTTTAAAACATAAAAGGCATTGTCATTTACAATGCCAATAGCTTAAAGTCGCGTAAATACGAGACCTATTGCATTGCCAATTAGTTTAAAACCGAGTGCGGGCTGCTTCAAGGACACTGCACTCAGTTTCTTTTTTTTTTTTTTACTTTAACACTGAGCGGAGTGTCCTTGAAGCGGGCACCGCGCTCAGTGTTAAAGGTAAAAAAAAATATATAGAAACTGTGTGCGGTGTCATTGAAGAGGCCCCGCGCTCAGTTTTAAAGTAAAAAAAAATACTTACAGAAATATGTGTCACCACATGCAACCCCCACAACCCCCTAATTCTCCTGCAGCCGCCAAAATATTCTTTGAAAAAGCCGGCCCCCCTTTTGTTCACGGCCCCCTTGCCCCGGATTATCAGTCGCTCCTCCCGGGCCCTTGTCACACAGGCATTGCTGGTCTCCTGTCTGCGCTCTCACCCAGACATTAACTTGTCCCTGCAAGGCGTTTCTCAACAGCTTGCGCTTGAACCTCTTCCACCCCTCGCACCCCCAACTCGGCTCCCCGTGCTCATCCTTGCGCTTTTAATCGGAATATTTCAAGGCCATCATTAACGCTGTTACCGCCCTTCCACATTTAAACTCTTTTAGACTGCTGAGCTCACGAGTAATACAGCTAAAAGGTACTTATGCTACCGAATTCGAGATTAGTGACAGTACCCCTGATTTAACCTCCCCACGTGACTGGGGAATGTGTTGTGGTAATCGTTTCGACTGAAAATTGTCCACATTTATGTATCCCTTCCCCTCCCTTTTAATACGGTCTCTTTTTGGGAACATTTACTAACACTAAACAATTGGTGCACGATTCACAACCCGGATATCATACTTTCATGAACCAAGTCAATGTCAGTCTCATGTTAATCCTTTTTTTCCGGCCCAAAACTCACTCTCCTTCCCCGCTCCTGGTCATCACCTGGCATGAGGATTCTTGCCCTCTGATGCGTGCTCCGACACAGCTGACCCGAGGTTAAATTAAACTCCTGGGGATAAGCAATTTCCTCATGAGTGAAAACACAAGCATTTGCAATGCAATAGGTCTCGCATTTATGCGAGCTTAAGCTATTGGCATTGTAAATGACAATGCCTATTATTTTTGTTTTTTAAAACATAAATAAAAGGCATTGTCATTTACAATGCCAATAGCTTAAACTCGCGTAAATGCGAGACCTATTATTGCATTGCAAATAGGTTAAAAAATGGACACAGCGCCTCTTCAAGAACACGGCACTCGGTTTCTTTTTCTTTTTTTTTTACTTTAACACTGAGCGTGGTATCCTTGAAGCGGGAGCCGCGCTTAGTGTTAAAGTAAAAAAAAAAGAAACCGGGCGCTGTGTCTTTGAAGCGACACCATGCTCAGTTTTAAAGTAAAAAAAAACAACAACAAAAAACAGATCGCGGTGTCCCTGAAGCGGGCACTGCGCTCATTATCAAAGTAAAAAAAATAAAATTAAAAAAAAGAGCGCGGTGTCCCAGAAGTGAAGGCCGTGCTCAACTTGAATGTTCAATAGAAATAAATAAATAAATTGAGCGCAGTGTCCCTAAAGCGGGTGCCGCGCTCATTAAAGTTAAAAGCATACAATTTAGAGTGCATAGCGCTGCAGCCGCCATTGTCCCCATCAGTGTCCATTATCAAAATAGTGCTCACCAACCAAATAAAGCCCACCGTGTAACAAGCCAAGTAAAAGGTCCAGTCCTTATGGGCGTTTACAAATCGGTACCAAGGCGGGACTAACAAGCCTCATAATCAATAACAAGCATTGGCAAAGCCATGGGGTCTCGCCTTTGGGACCTACTGGCTTTGTCAGTGGGTTTTAGCCACACTAGGCATATTCTCGATGTTGTGCTGGTTGACTAAAGAAGAAAAAAGGGTTATGATTTATTTGGCTGCATTATTCTATCAGGCTCGCACCTACACAAAGACTCAGACACTTTTCCCCCCGTTTTTTTGCCAATCCAAGTTGGATCTGCAAATAAATAGAAAAATAATGTGTGAAAGTGTGGTGTTATTTTTTTGAAAAGCAGGCAGTAGAAGCGACATAGTAAGGGATGGCGCAGTTGGAGGAAAGCAAATGACTCAGAGAGAGAGCAATGTGGAGCCAGAGGGGTGAGGGAGAAAAGCAAACGAGAGAGTGCTACATTGACCTATGGGGAGAAACATACAGGTGAAAAAGCAGTGGGGAGGGAAGCAGCGCATTCAGGCGAGCACATCAAGGAGGGACGCAGTGGAGAAGCAAATGGTTGACAGAAAGGGCCCGAAAGAGGACTTGTGGGAGAATTACACAGGAGAGCGGTAGAAAACACATGCACTCCCATAGCATGCTTAACCAAAAACAAGTAGGTAGTGCTTTGAAGCAAACATTAAAAGGACAGAAGTAATGTATCCATGCTCCAAGGGAGAGACAAACACAACAAAAGGAAGTAAAGTCCACACACGGCAACAAATAAGAAGCATGCAAATAAGAGTGACAATAAAGCAAACCAATGGTAGGCAAAAGGTGGGCTCTAAACCTACTAATTGTAATTTAATACAGTTTGTGCTGTCTAGTAAGCAAGACCTAGGGAGGACTACAAGACCCAGAATGCACAGAACCCCACCCCCGCCCCGGCTTGATTGGCTACTGGAACATGGACAAGGCAGTCTTGGTGGCTCTGTGGATGCCTTACATTTGTGGTAAGTGATTGGAGTTTCGGGAAAAGAAAAGAATGCCTTAGTCAGCTGAATCAAACATATAAACCGTAGGTACTGAAGCGGCCACTGGGACCTTGAATCATGCACCTGCGTGGGCAGCCTTATTCAGAGTGACCAAATAGTCAAGTCCGCGCTTTCGCTCTGACGGATGCCCATCTTGCTACATACCTCGCTCATGTTTTGTGGAATTTTGTGCAGACCCAAGCAGCGATGTGCAAAGTGCAGTCTTGCTCTGCTACTCGCTGCCATGTAATGCTAATGTGACAGTCTGTTTATGGTGACTCGGAGACCTTGGGTTTTATCTTGTTTGATGTGACACGTCTGTACATGATCCAGCGACGCACGTCTAGAATCGAAAAGTACACGTGGCGCCTGGCAGGAAACGTGAGAGGATGGATGTGTAAAGCTCAACAAATCAGAGCTTTCGGACTGTTCACCCATTTTTACAGGCAAGGAATTACTTGAAGGATTTCTCCTGGTTACAGTTTCTTTACATTTAATCCATGTTACCTTTATCTGAAAAGCAAAAATGTAACATTATAAGCATTTTTTTTTAGGTATATATAAGTAACCCAAACGGGTATTTTGATTTTTCAGAAAGCTTGTCTGCATTACAAACTAGAAATATGGGAGACAGATAAGGACTCACCTGGGTAAGAGGGGAGTCTGAAGTATTGCGAATACTGAAAACAAACAGAGAAGCGCCCGGTACCTTCTAACGACCGGTGCTTCCCTACGCCTGGCAAAGAAGATCAGAGCGCGCCCAGGACAAGAGAGCGCCGCCCCCTCTCTCTGTGCCCACATGTGTGTGCATTGTTGACAGCCTAACGGCGTTAGCAGCGCACAGCGCTTCTCTCGCCATGCGAGGGCTTTTTACATGTGCACGCGTACGGAGGGACAAAGATGGCGACGGGCTGTCCACATGCACGCGCATTTGCAGCTGTATGTGGACAGCCCAACGCCATCTCTGTCTCTCCGTCAGCGTGTACATGTTGAATTGATTACAAAAAGCCCTCGCATGGCCAGAGCAGCGCTTTGCGCTGCCAACGCCAGGCGAGACCTAAAAAGCCAGCATTTTCGAAGGACAATGACACAAAGTCAATGACAAATATGGGCGGAGAGTGGACAAGGCTTCCACAGCATACCCTACTACAGGATGCCTCGCAGAGCTAGCAGCGCATGCGCTCTGCCGCCAGGCTCGACCTAAACAGTTGAAGTTACCAGAAAAAAAGATAATTTTAATAAAAAGAGAGGTGAATTATTTGTTAAGGAAACAGGAAGTAAGCTTAAGGCAATCAGCAAGAGTATATTTCTAGGCCTGTTGCATTACAGAGCGTTGCAGAGCGTGAAAGTTGAAACAAATGTCTATGGTATGGAGACAAAGTGAAGTTGGATGTGGAAGCAAAGGAAGAATTGAATTGGTGGCTGGAACATTTGCAGGCATGGAATGGATGGGCGATATTTGGAGCAAGTCCAGATTTTATGATCAAGATAGATGCGAGCAGTTTAGGATGGGGAGCAAGACTAGAAACTTAGGAAACAGGAGGACGATGGAATTTGAAAGAGAGGAACTATCACAAATTGTTTGGAACTAAAAGCAGGGGTTTTGGCAGTTTGCAGATTCGGGGAAAGAATTCAGAGGACAGTTTTATTGAAGATGGACAATATTTCGGCAGTTTCTTTGAAAAGGAAGGTGCACCAGAAAAAAATATCCCAGAGAACAAAATAAGCCCATCAATCTTCTTTATTCAAAATATATACAGAAACCGGCACTCAGCCAACGCGTTTCGTTCCTATTACAGAAGGAACTTCATCAGGGCTTGAAAAATAATGAGGAGTGTTCCCAAAGGATCCATAAAGTAAGTAGAAATGTTGTTCAGTTGTAACACTCTCAGTTGAGGGGAAATAAATCCGAACCCAGCTCACATTCTTCAACGAAGCAAGGTTACGATAACGGTATGGTGGCGGCAGCGATTTAGGATGTCAGTATATTTCGGCAGTGACATACATAAACAAGTTAGGGGGAAGCAGATCAAAGAAGTTAGCAGATCTGGCAAAGGATTTTTTGAAGTTTTGCTTGGAACACAAAATAAGTATAACGGCTCAGTATCTACCAAGGAGCAGATTGAAATTCTTGATTGTTGAGGGATTACATCGACTGGAAACTGAATCCTTTGATTTTCAAGAAGATTTATGGAAATGTGGAACCTTTAGAGGTAGATATATTTGCGTCAAGGTTAACAAATCAATTGGAGAATTATGTGAGTTGGAAACCGGATCCAGGAGAAATATGTGCGGATGCGTTCCGTCTAGATTGTAAAGGTTTGAGAGGCTATGCGTTTCCTCCATTTTCAATGATTACGAGGGTTCTTGCACAAGTGAGGAGACAGGCATGCAGTATCCTTTTAGTAACACCTTTCTGGATAACGCAAGCACGGTATCCATCAGTGATGGAATTAGCGGTGGAAGACCCGTATTTAATATAATAGCAGAAAAGGGACTTTAGAAGGAAGTAGACAGAAGAGCTGAAGCCCAATTAATTGCAAACAACATGTCACTTCAAGACAGTGCATGCCCTGTCTAGCCGAGACCTAAAAGGTTAGGTTTAGGCCTGGCAAAAGGTTTATTCTGACAGGTCAAAATGGCAGATTAAAACTGCACTACAGGCTGCTGTTGCAGGCCTGAGACATGTTTTCAAAGGCTACTTCGGTGAGTGGTACAATGAGTGCTGCAGGCCCACTAGTAGTATTTAATTTACAGGCTCTGTTTGCATGTACCATTTACTAGGGATATTCAAGTAAATTAAATGTGCTAATCAGCACTATGCCAATTTTACCATGCTTTAGGGAGAGAGCACAAGCATTTTAGCACTGGTTAGCAGTGGCAACGTGCAGTGTCCTAAAGCCAACAAAAACAAATTCAGCAAAGCAGAAAGGGTGAAGGCAAAACGTTTGGGGGTGACCGTGCAGAGAGGCCCAGGTCCAACAGAATTGATTGCCTATCATTGTCTCGATATGGTCAGTGAATATGTGGCATCTGGCTGTGGAAGAGGAGGCGGCAGAGGCTTGAAACCGAATGGGTGGAACTCTCTGTAGAAAGGATCTCAGGATGGGTCCGAAAGAGCCAGCACAGGTGTGTTTGTCAGCAGAAGAAGGCTCCTGCAATTCACATGGCTCGTTTAAATGTAGGGTTAATGCCCACAGCTGTATCAAATATTCACTTGAATAAGGACACCATACTGCCAAGCATAGTCTCTATTTCCCCCTTGCTCCTCCGTGGATGTGGAAAGGGCAGTTCAGATTAACTTAGACCGCATGCCTGTGTTCAGCAACACACAACAATTGTTTACTCCCATTTGCGAGAGGTAAAAGTGTTAGAAAACTCATTTGAAAGATTTGTATAAGTTGGTGCACTTGTTTGTATCAATGGATAATGAGCAAATAGGATTTCAATTGGGAAGCCTAATTTTTGTTTGCTGTATTGAACAGGAGGGGCAGCCTCAATGAAACACAAGGGCATGGCTATGACAGATGTAGGTAGCAATATAAAATCCAAATATTTCTCACCATTAATTGCAGATCTACCTTGGTCCAGCATATTTTGGGATCCCAGTCCTGAAGATAGTGTCTGTCCAAGAGTTTATAAAATGTACTATATGGGTGAATAAATAAAAGTAAGTCATAGTACATTGTTAGTGTTAAGGTATCTATAGGTGAATGTTGCATTGTATTTAAAAAGAAAAGAGAGAATTACATGAAAGTGTATGCCTTCAATTAGCTGGTAGAGTCTGCATGCTATGCACTAATGGATAAACGCAAGTATGAGGAAGGGGGTGAAGTGAAACTGCCCAGATTTTAATCTTCATTACATAGCGGTCTATTCTTTTTCATCCTTGTCCCTTATACAGGTATCATTCAAGTGTGCTAGCACTGTTGTTTATTGAGAGGCTGTTCACATTATAGTTCTAGAGAAGGATAATCATTGTAGGTCTATCTGTAGACAAAGTGACCTATTTGAAGGACCTTATGTCATCAATCCTCCAAAACATTTAACAGCTATAAACAGATAGCAGGATTTGAGCCAGCCCCCTTCAGTCATTGTTTTCCATGTGTTTATTTTGGTTTGTAATTGCTTGCATGGGATGTCCATCGTGGCCATGGCATTTCGTGTCTGTTTACATTGTCTCATTTATGTTACTATTGGGTTATGCGAATGGGGCTCTAGTAGTCCTTTGTAAGGCTACAGCCAGTGTGTCCTCTTTGTTGTATTTACTTTGCTGACAACAATTTTAATTGCTGGGTTATGTCTTTTTAGGTCACAGCCTACCAGACAGCACAGCTGTCAAGGCTTGCTAAAGACACCTTGGGGACATTCAGAAATTTGACCTAGGAATGCTTTCCGTTCATTGCTTACCATTGGCTTTGTGGTTTGTAACTCACATTTTCTGAGTTTCTATTTGCTGGCTTTATGTGCTTTAGGCTGTCCAGCTCAAGTTTGTCCCTCCAGTTGCCTAAAACTGGTTTACTGTATTGTTCCACAAACAAGCTTCTGTAAACAGGCCTTTAAATGTTGTTTTCATCTTGTCACGTTTGCTGTGCAGTGAAAGACAGAGGTCAAATGTCAGGCTGGGTCTTCCAGGGAGCATGGTGTTTATTTTTCTTTATCGGACTTCAAAGTAAGATGATTAATGTGACAATGATGCTGGCTAGTGGGGATCTGCTCGAGGAAGGCTGTACAGACGGGATTTATTTTCCTAGCACAAAACATTTAAATGCCTGTAAATGAACTGTGCTGACGATCAAATCAATACACTGGGTGGTGACATTTCCACACATTATTGCTTGTGCGCTGTATGCTTTTATCAGTAAAACTGTATGGGATTGCAAATGTAATGGTCATTTAAATCATAACATGCGTACTCCACGTTACCCCACTCTACTCTGGACTACTCCACACCACTGCACTCTACTCTGCACCACTCTACGCCAATGCACTTCAAGCCACTCTAATCTACTGCACACCACAGCACTCTATGACACTGCATTCTACACCACTCTAGTCTAAGCCACTCCACTCCACACCACTACACTGAGCAACACAGCACTCTACGCCACTACTTTCAATCACTCCACTCTACCCTGCACCAATCCAGTCTACACCGCATCACTCCACTCTACAGAACTCTACTCTATGCCAATGCACTCTACTCTACTTTAACTTAAAACCAATGCACTCTATGCCACTGCACTCTACGTCAATCTACTCTGCAACACTGCACTGTAGGCAACTATACTTTACGACACTGCACTCTACACTACTCTAAACCATTGCACTGTCAGTTTACTCTGCACCTCTCTACGCCTCTGCACTCCACAACACTCTACTATGTAGTACTGCACTCTCTGCCACTGACCTCTATTTTGCCTCACTTTATTCCAAGCCACTGCACTCTACTTTGCACCACTCTACACAAATGAACTCCACTCCACTGTAATCTACGGTGCACCACTGCACTCTATAACACTGCATTCTACACCACTCCAGTCTAGGCCACTCCACTCTGCACCACTCCACTTAGGAACACTGCGCTCTATGCCACTACTCTATACCACCCCACTCTACCCTACACCACTTCACTCTGGAACAATCTGCTCTACGCCACTGCACTCTATGCCACTCTACTCCACTCTGCACCATTCCACCCTACGCCTCTGCAAACAATACCGAGCCACTCTACATCCTACTCTATGCCACTGCACTCTACCCTGCACCACTAAACTCTACCTTACACAACTCCACTCTACTCTGAAACAATCTACTCTATGTCACTGTAGTCTATGCTATGCCACTGTACTCTAAACCCTTGCACTCTATGCCAATGCACTCTACACCACTGTACTCAAAACCAATGCACCATAAGCCAACTAGTTTGCACTTTTCCACTATACTTTACACCATTATAATGTACAACGGTCTACTCTATGCCACTACACTGTGCACCACTGCACTCTACGCCACTCGATTCTGTTCTGCACCACTGTAGTCTATGTCGTTGCACTCTGCACCACTCCACTACCCTGCACTCTACGACCCTGCACTCTGACAAACTAATCTGCATGAATGCAGTCTATGCCACTGCACTCAACTCTGGACCACTCAACTCTACGTCACTCTACACCACTACACTCTATGCTACTGCACTCTACTCTGCACGACTCCACAGCATGCCACTTAACTCTACGACACTCACTCTACACCAGTGCACTCAACGCCACTGCAATCTACTTAGCAAGGCTCTTCTCTATACCACTGCACTCTACATCACTGCACTCTACGCCAATGCACACTACACCACTTTACTTAAAACCAATACACTCTACGCCACTGCACTCTAAGCCAATCTACTCTGCACCACTGTACTTTAAGTCACTTCACTCTAGGCCACTCTACGACGTTACACTCTTCAACACTCCACGATCCGCCACTCTACGATGTTCTAATCCATTAAACTCTGCTCCACTGACACTCTACTCCACTCTATGCCATTCTACAACACTTCTCCACTCTACGCAACTCCCTCTATGCCACTCCATTCCACTTTACTACACTCTATTCTATGACACACTACTCCACTCTATGCCACACCACTATATCTGATGTGCGCCACTCTACTCTACAACACTCTACGCAACACCCTCTACACCACTCTAATTTGCTGTACACCACTTCACGAGACTCTATGCCACTTCACTTCACTCTACTCAACTCTGACACTGTGATCCACTCTATGCCACTCAACTCTACGTCCTTTCACTCTATGACCTTATACTCCCTCCAGTACACTCCACAATACTGTACGCTACTCCATGTCACTCCACTTCACTTTACAACACTCCACTCCACATCATTCTCCTATACCCTACACATTTTTAACCATGCTGAACAGCAGCCACTCTTGTGTACAACATTGCTAAAACATATTGGCAAAGCCAATAGCTCTTGCATAGGCGAAACCTATTCGCTTGGTCAATGCATGCTTTAATTTGGAAGAGATTACAGTTTGGATGCCTTAGCCTGTTATAAAGCATTACAACAAACAAATGATGGACGGAATGCTGACGATGCAGACATTCTCCCCCAGTCAAGAGATCTGGGTTAAATCCATCGTTCTTTTGCCCACTACACCACCCCAGTTTAGACATGGCCATATGCAAATCAGTCTTGACCCTGTGCCGCATGGGAACAGCTTTTCGCCCTAAGTGGGATGGGTATTCCCAGACGTGGGACCCGTGCTCACTACGCCACTGGAGTCAAGCTATCCTGGCTGATGACGGCTGATAGCCAGAAACCGGTCCTAGGATGCTTGATTCCGGTCCAGGGAAGACATGGCTTGGCACTTCGGGCTGGACTGTTCCCATGAGGCACAGGGTCAAGACTGATTTGCATATGGCCATGTCTAAACTGGGGTGGTGTAGTGGGCAAAAGAACGATGGATTTAACCCAGATCTCTTGACTGGGGGAGAATGTATGCATTGTCAGCATTCCGTCCATCATTTGTTTGTTGTAACGCTTTTCGCCCTAAGTGGGATGGGTATTCCCAGACGTGGGACCCGTGCTCACTACGCCACTGGAGTCAAGCTATCCTGGCTGATGACGGCTGATAGCCAGAAACCGGTCCTAGGGTGCTTGATTCCGGTCCAGTGAAGACATGGCTTGGCAGTTCGGGCTGGACTGTTCCCATGAGGCACAGGGTCAAGACTGATTTGCATATGGCCATGTCTAAACTGGGGTGGTGTAGTGGGCAAAAGAACGATGGATTTAACCCAGATCTCTTGACTGGGGGAGAATGTATGCATTGTCAGCATTCCGTCCATCATTTGTTTGTTGTAACGCTTTTCGCCCTAAGTGGGATGGGTATTCCCAGACGTGGGACCCGTGCTCACTACGCCACTGGAGTCAAGCTATCCTGGCTGATGACGGCTGATAGCCAGAAACCGGTCCTAGGGTGCTTGATTCCGGTCCAGTGAAGACATGGCTTGGCAGTTCGGGCTGGACTGTTCCCATGAGGCACAGGGTCAAGACTGATTTGCATATGGCCATGTCTAAACTGGGGTGGTGTAGTGGGCAAAAGAACGATGGATTTAACCCAGATCTCTTGACTGGGGGAGAATGTATGCATTGTCAGCATTCCGTCCATCATTTGTTTGTTGTAACGCTTTTCGCCCTAAGTGGGATGGGTATTCCCAGACGTGGGACCCGTGCTCACTACGCCACTGGAGTCAAGCTATCCTGGCTGATGACGGCTGATAGCCAGAAACCGGTCCTAGGATGCTTGATTCCGGTCCAGGGAAGACATGGCTTGGCAGTTCGGGCTGGACTGTTCCCATGAGGCACAGGGTCAAGACTGATTTGCATATGGCCATGTCTAAACTGGGGTGGTGTAGTGGACAAAAGAACGATGGATTTAACCCAGATCTCTTGACTGGGGGAGAATGTATGCATTGTCAGCATTCCGTCCATCATATGTTTGTTGTAACGCTTTTCGCCCTAAGTGGGATGGGTATTCCCAGACGTGGGACCCGTGCTCACTACGCCACTGGAGTCAAGCTATCCTGGCTGATGACGGCTGATAGCCAGAAACCGGTCCTAGGATGCTTGATTCCGGTCCAGGGAAGACATGGCTTGGCAGTTCGGGCTGGACTGTTCCCATGAGGCACAGGGTCAAGACTGATTTGCATATGGCCATGTCTAAACTGGGGTGGTGTAGTGGGCAAAAGAACGATGGATTTAACCCAGATCTCTTGACTGGGGGAGAATGTATGCATTGTCAGCATTCCGTCCATCATTTGTTTGTTGTAACGCTTTTCGCCCTAAGTGGGATGGGTATTCCCAGACGTGGGACCCGTGCTCACTACGCCACTGGAGTCAAGCTATCCTGGCTGATGACGGCTGATAGCCAGAAACCGGTCCTAGGATGCTTGATTCCGGTCCAGGGAAGACATGGCTTGGCAGTTCGGGCTGGACTGTTCCCATGAGGCACAGGGTCAAGACTGATTTGCATATGGCCATGTCTAAACTGGGGTGGTGTAATGGGCAAAAGAACGATGGATTTAACCCAGATCTCTTGACTGGGGGAGAATGTATGCATTGTCAGCATTCCGTCCATCATTTGTTTGTTGTAACGCTTTTCACCCTAAGTGGGATGGGTATTCCCAGACGTGGGACCCGTGCTCACTACGCCACTGGAGTCAAGCTATCCTGGCTGATGATGGCTGATAGCCAGAAACCGGTCCTAGGATGCTTGATTCCGGTCCAGGGAAGACATGGCTTGGCAGTTCGGGCTGGACTGTTCCCATGAGGCACAGGGTCAAGACTGATTTGCATATGGCCATGTCTAAACTGGGGTGGTGTAGTGGGCAAAAGAACGATGGATTTAACCCAGATCTCTTGACTGGGGGAGAATGTATGCATTGGCAGCATTCCGTCCATCATTTGTTTGTTGTAACGCTTTTCGCCCTAAGTGGGATGGGTATTCCCAGACGTGGGACCCGTGCTCACTACGCCACTGGAGTCAAGCTATCCTGGCTGATGACGGCTGATAGCCAGAAACCGGTCCTAGGGTGCTTGATTCCGGTCCAGGGAAGACATGGCTTGGCAGTTCGGGCTGGACTGTTCCCATGAGGCACAGGGTCAAGACTGATTTGCATATGGCCATGTCTAAACTGGGGTGGTGTAGTGGGCAAAAGAACGATGGATTTAACCCAGATCTCTTGACTGGGGGAGAATGTATGCATTGTCAGCATTCCGTCCATCATTTGTTTGTTGTAACGCTTTTAACCTGTTATAAAGACACAGTGCTAATCACTAATTACTATTTCACATTCATTTGCTTGTCTACGAGTATTAAAAGTCTATCTGTGAGAAATGCTACACAGTTTTAAGAATCCTCAAGTTTAACAGTTAATAATTAAAAAAAGCAAAAATAAGAAAAAAACATGAATACGATTACGACATGCCCTGCTTGTTCGGCATGAGAAATCTAAGATTCTCACACTACTAGAGAATATAACAACTGCACTAAGAAACAGCAAAGGTCCCTTGCTTTGCTAAAGTAAAAGAACAGGCAGAGATAAGGCAAGTACGAGCAGGAAAAACACATGAGCAAATCTTTCTTTTCCGCACAGATTTTCTTTAAAGCAATCCGGAAACTGAGAGAATGGCTAATAAAAGGACATGAACAGAGAGGCTTATGAAGGAAATACGATTTTCAAACAACACTTTGGGTCCTACTTAGTGGTAAAAACAAATTAAATTGCACAAATCAAATCCCCATCACGTTCTTTCACAAATAAATGTGCTGCCTTTGCATTCTTCGATTACTGGATGGGAGCACGTGAATTATTTTATGCATCGGTTCTATGTCGTCAGCGAATGGCCAATACGTCCTAGTGAGCGATAATCAACGTGTAAGACTCCTCACACCATCAGTGTTCAATTGTCAAAGCTGAACACAGACCATAATAAGCTCACTCGGTAAAAAAATGAATAATGAACCTTAAAGTGTGAAATTCTCTCTTTCATTAATGAAGGAAATTATACAAAATATGAAGCAGTGTGTGTAGCAATATTTCAACAAGAAGTAAAATAATCCAATTTTTTTTAAAAAAACGTTTAAGCTCTAAAATTGAAAAAAACACACCGGATATAAGGAATCCTATTGAACATTAAGGAAACAAAACAGGATTTTGGGCCACAGATTATGACAAAGCCAAGGATGAGCAGAGACAAAACATCTCGTTTTTGTGACTTTGCTTGTGTGAACAACATGAGCCATCAAGTAAGTGTTCTGAAAAGAAACATGATTGCATTTTGTTAAAAAGTAGACTCCTGCAGGGGTGATATGGATTCGTGAATGATTTTACCCTGTAAATGTGATTTACGTATCCCGAGGCAAACCTAAAGAGGAGTAGCAGCACAAAGGTTCACTCTAAGCAACCCCCGAGATATCAGATGGCAACATAATGCACACAAGCTTCCTCTCTTCTTGCTAATTAAACGAATCAATTAAGAGACTACTGTAGCAACTGTGTGGCTGCTGTTGTACGGGAGCAGAAACAACCCCACGGGGAATATTTTACTACATTAAAATGCTGTCCTCCACAACTCCAGTCGACGTTATTATAACAGTTATTTGCGCCTTGCTGTCAGACTGGTAGCAGAAGTAAATTATGGAATCTGCAGACCAGAATGGCCCCAGTATGAGCTCGGGTTTGCTTATCTGCCTCCAAGGGAACAATTGCTGAAATCCCAAAGTTCCCCAAAGTTCTTTAATGGAACTGATATAAATCCATGCGCCCAGCATCCTTTAAGACGCAAGGAAAGGGTCACGTATTTGCATTCTTTCCAGCTATGGAGATACAGTTCAGCTAGATAAATTATCATATTAAATTTACCCTTCTGAATTATACTGGTAGAGTTCAAAATTGTTTTCGATGGCTGTCATTAATAGCTGTTTCATCTGGAAGGCTGGCTCTGAAATCTAATTGAGCTCATTCAGCAAGGGTCAAATTAATGTTAATTTTAATGCTAAATCGCTGTGAAACATGTTTATTTTCCTAATATCATCACTCCAGCGACTAATGCCCATGAGTAATGTAGTTTATTTTTGTCAATAAAAAATTAATTCAATGCACATTTCAACACTTCCACTTTAATAACTTGATCATGATTTTGTGCCAGTTAGAGCCTCTGTTTCTGAGCAACATTAACGAGAGCCCCTCCTTAAACAGCTGCTGGATATATGCCAAATGAGAAGCCATTAAAAAGCTGTTAAAAGACACAGTTTAGGCATATGTTTTTCATCTGTAACCATACATCTTACCCTCGAGAGAAACACTGGGTTAAGTTTCTCATAAGAAGAGTGTAAAGCAATTCTTTCTTTGGGACAACATACCAAAGTCTATACAAAAGTCTAAACCGTAGCCTTTTTTGACCCAGGGTAATTGGATCTAAATATTCTAGTTCAAGGAATGAACACTAAGAGAAATCAAAACTCAAAAAATGAATCTTTCCTCTTTCCTTATGTATTGTTTTTAATTCCTTGCAGCTCCACAAACTGTCACATAATCCCGCTGCTCCTACGCACTCTACTTCAAATGTATTACTTTACTCTACTTTGCAAAATGGTAGGGTCACTAGAAAATCTTTGCTCGTTGTCTTTCCGAGCTCTGGTCACATCCTAGTCAATCTAAGACTGCATATTCACGTTTGATGCTAAATGAGACTTCTGGATCCATTCAACGATTTTCGAATAAATCTGGTGAACCAAAGATTGCAGGGAGCATTTTGTGTCTCCCTCCAAATCTTTACAGTAGGAAACAATTCATTAATTAGAAGCATTTTCTTGTCCACACACCTTTGCAGTGTTGGTTGTTACCCTGAGCAGTGTCTTTCCAAGCTGTAAAGATAACGGACGAGTTACTTACCTACGGTAATGATGTATCTGGTAGAGACGCAGTCTAGCAGCAGATTCCTTAACTTAGAATATCCCCATGCGTCAGACCGGACCCGGAAAAGCTTCTGCAGCAGCACCCCTGCGCGCCGGGGGTGGCGCCGCACGGGTCCGCCCTGACGCCGTCCACGGACGTGACGTCAGCGGAGCCATATAGCCCCTCTCGGTGCGCTGACGTCAGTTTTCGTCAAACTTTTCTGCACCAAAACGCAGAGCCACAACCAAAAATTGTGAGAGTATGGGAACAGTGTGCGAGAAGGATGAAAAAAGAAAAGAAGATGAAAAAAGAAAAGAAATCGAATGGTGAAAAACAGCACCATAAAGGACAGTGCTAGGCACTGTATACTGAAAAATAGTGAAGGGAACAAGCAGAGCACCGCTCTGAGAAGCAACCCCGCAAAGCAAAGGCTAAACCCTCCCCGGAGACAGAAGAAGATGTGAAAAAATATCATGGCAGACAACAGAAAGTCTGCAAACACAATATATAACTGTGAAGGACAACAGGTCTGGAACACATGAGCATTGACAATCCACCACAAGTCGGCAACAGAAATGGACGTCGTATCCCTTGTAAGAGACCTATAGACTGAGGCAGAGCCAATAGACTTCAAGCCAATGGACTGCAAGGGAGGTAAGAGACCCCCAGGTGTTTGAGAAAAAAGGGGGGGAAGGAAGAACATATGTAGACCCCACACTGGACGATCCAGGGTGTAGGGACGTAAAGGGTCACATGACACATGAGCATACCGCTCAATCACGAGAATGGCAGGAGTAGAACAAGCAAAACAGAATGAAGCATCCCGCGGAGGAGGGAAGTGAAGATGTCACCCAGCAGAAAGACAAAGTCAAATGGACGAAGGGGAATGTAGAAACCCAACCTAAAAAGGTCATTGCAGAACAGGGAGGATGGGAGGGCATTAAGGAATCTGCAGCTAGACTGTGTCTCTACCAGATACATCATTACCGAAGGTAAGTAACTCGTCCATCTGATAGAGACATCTAGCCGCAGATTCCTTAACTTAGAATAGATACCAAAGCCATACCCATAGAGGAGGCGGGCCTGCGACTGAACCCCACCAAGTTCCAGAGAGAACTTAGCCGTCAACAAGGTGACGATACACAGTGGGGACAGCAATGCCAGTGCAGCCAACACCAGACCACGAAGCTCTGAAAAGAGCAGAAAACAATGGGAGGCAAAGGCACCACAAGCCATCAAGGAACAGCACGAAAACCCCCGGGTGTATACCGGGTTGAGAGAAAGAAAGCACAGAGCCAGAAATGCCGGAGCGGAAGAGAGAGTTCATGGCTTTGTAAAGAAGATGAACTGAGTCTAGGGTCTGATGGATCTGCAGGATCCGATGTGACGACAGGAAGCATGACCCAGAGAGAGGACAAAACGATATGACAGAGTGAATGCATACCGGTTGAGTATGCACAACAGTGGAAAAAAGGCATAGTTGAACCTGCGCCAGTAAAGATTTGTGTGGCAGCATCGGCAGGATGCTGACCCATGGCCAGAAAGTGCGGCATTACCAGAAACACAAGATACTCCAGTACTCAGTCGCTCCTTCACAAGACATGTGAGAGGGCGGACAACAACAATCAGAAGCACCCAGAACAGGACCATAGTAAGACTGGTATTCATGTGGAAGACAGGAATACACATAAGCATACAGAGTGGACGGCAGAACCACACCAAGAATAGGGAAATCCCCCTGTGGGATAGCGTGAGCAGCCCAGATGTGAATGACGCATTACCAGGTAGGCAACCGGCAAAAAGTGGCCTCCGGCAAGCCGGACACACACGCAAGAGCCCGTCCCAAGATGAGACTGGGGCGAAGACCACGGACACCGCAGCAAGGAACGTTGCCTAGGCGACCTCGCTGTGGGAAGAGCAGAGAGCAGATATATATATTAGAAAGCTACACATCTAAAAAGAGTGTGTCGCATAAAACAAGACAAGGGTACACTATAAGAACCAACAGTCATGCTGAAGCAGAGTTGGACAGGACAATGTTCAGGACCATAAGCGACATCAGCCACCCGTCCGGGAGGAGCCAATGTCCCCCGCTAGACAGATGAGGAGATGGAACAGAACACGAAAGTGGAAACAGTCAGGACCAACGTAATGGTACAGACAAGCCCACCCAAGAAAGCAAGTATCCTGAAGAGAACACTTGCCCTGAGAGTGTTACAGCAGGAACCCAAAGCAGAAACGTGGAAAACACCTGCGCGGAAAGCAGCAGAGAAATAGCAAAAAACTCCTGTTTGGGAAGTGCCCAGAAATTGAGGGTACAAGGCAGTGTACAGCATAGACGTACATGGCGAAGACGCCACCGCCTATAAATAAGGCTGAAGTATGAGAAAGCATTACCCATCGCGGAGAGTGGAGGGTAGAACAAGTCACCGCAGAAGCAGAAGACCTTCTCAACTCAACCTCCCTAGATGTCGCCTTCCTGACGGAGACCTGGCAGAACCCCTCCTCGGCACCCGACATCGCCATAGCCATCCTGGACGGCTACAAGATCACCCGTAGGGACTGCACCAACAGAGTAGGAGGAGGAATCGCCATCGTCCACTGGAACACTCTCAGAGTCTCAAGCAACACGACGAAACCCTCAGCACTGCCGAACACCTGAACTTCCACATCCACACCGATGCCAACACCACCCTCAGAGGAACCCTCGTCTACAGACCCCTGTACCCCGACCACAGTTCAGCGACGCCATCACTGACTTAGTCAGCACACATGCCCTCTCCTCCACAGACTACATCCTTCACGGTGACCTGAACTTTCACCTCGAACTCCACTGGACCGGCCATCGCTGCATCCACTTCACCTTCAGGAAACCCACCCCGCACCACCGCACCCAACAGATCCCCCGCCACTGCTGGAGCAAAGTCACCGAAGACCAGCTAACCACCACCCTCGCCCGGAGCCCACCCACTGACCCCGACTCTGCCGCCCGCAACCTCAGACAATGGATCGACGACTGCACCAACACCCTCGCCCCGTTCAAGAAACCCTCCGAAAGACACACCAGCAAGAAAGCCAGCTGGTTCACTGAAGACCTCCAGGCCTCCAAGCAAACCTGCCGAAAGCTAAATAAGAAATGGCACCATGAACAGACACCGGACAGCTACACAGCCAACAAAAACGCCTCCCGCAGACACCATCACCTCATCAGATCCGCCAAAAGGGCCTACTTCAAAGACCGCCTAGACAACAGCGCACACAACAGCAAAGAGCTCTTCAACATCGTGAAGGAACTCTCCAACCGCAGCTCCAACACCAACGACATCCCACCTTCGCAAGACCTGTGCGACTCCCTTGCCACCTTCTTCCATCGCAAGATCGCAGACATCCAGGACAGTTTCAACGCCACGACCATCCCGACAACCACTGAGACCTCCGTCCCCACGGCCACCACCCGCACCGACCCCCTGCTCTCCTGGACCAACATAAACAATGATGACACCATCAAAATCATGAACACCATCCACTCCGGATTTCCGTCAGACCCATGCTCACACCACATCTTCAACAAAGCCAGCTCCACCATCGCACCCCATTTCCGGAATGCCATCAACATCTCCTTCGAGACAGCAACCTTCCCGGAGAGCTGGAAGCATGCCGAGATCAACGCCTTACTCAAAAAACCCAAGCCGACCCCAAGGACCTCAAGAACGTCCGGCCCATCTCCCTGCTCCCATTCCTGGCGAAGGTCATTGAGAAGACCGTCAACAGACAACTCACCCGCTACCTCGAAGAGAACAGCATCCTGGACCCGTCCCAGTCCGGGTTCCGCAGCAACCACAGCACCGAAACTGCACTTATCGCCGCCATCAATGACATCAGGTCCCTGCTGGACAACTGAGAAACCGTGGCCCTCATCCTCCTGGACCTGTCAGCCGCCTTTGACACTGTCTGCCACTGCACCCTACGCACACGCCTCCACGACGCTGGAATCCAAGACAAGGCTCTGGACTGGACCACCTCCTTCCTCTCCGGCAGAAGCCAGAGCGTCCGCCTCCCCCCTTTCTGCTCCCGAGCCACGAGATCATCTGCGGCGTACCCCAGGGCTCATCCCTCAGCCCGACTTTGTTCAACATCTACATGGCACCGCTCGCCCACGTCGCCCGACTGCACAACCTCAACATCATCTCCTACGCCGACGACACCCAGCTGATCCTCTCCCTCACCAAGGACCCCCTCACTGCCAAAACCAACCTCCACAAAGGAATGAAAGCCGTCGCCGAATGGATGAAGAACAGCCGACTGAAGCTAAATTCGGACAAGACGATAGTCCTCAGCCTCGGCTCCACCGCCTCAGCCTGGGACGACTCCTGGTGGCCGACCGCACTGGGAACAGCTCTAACACCCACCGACCACGCACGCACGCAAACTAGGGTTCATCCTCAACTCTACTCTCTCCATGACGAAGCAGGTCAACGCCGTCTCGTCCTTCTGCTTCAACACCCTCCGCATGCTCCGCAAGATCTACAGGTGGATCCACACCGAAACAAGAAGAACGGTCACCCAGGCCCTCGTCAGCAGCAGGCTGGACTACGGAAACGCCCTCTACGCAGGAGCCTCGGCCAAACTCCTGAAACGACTTCAACGCATCCAAAACGCCTCAGCACGCCTGATCCTCGACATCCCTCGCCGCAGCCACATCACACCCCAACTGAGAGACCTGCACTGGCTTCCCGTCAACAAGAGGATCACCTTCAAGCTCTTCACCCACGCACACAAGGCACTCCACAACACCGGACCAGCATACCTCAACAGACAACTCAGCTTCTACACCCCCAACCGCCAGCTCCGCTCCGCCGACCTCGCCACAGTCCTCCGCATCCCAAGAGCAACCACCGGCGGCAGATCATTCTCCCACCTCGCCGCCAAGACCTGGAACACCCTCCCCATCCTCCTATGGCAGACCCAGGACCTGCTTACATTCAGAAGACTCCTCAAGACCTGGCTATTCGAGCAGTAGCAGCCTCCCCCCCCCCCCCAGCGCCTTGAGACCCGCACGGGTGAGTAGTGCGCTTTACGAATGTTCTGATTGATTGATTGATTGAAGAAAGAACGCAGGCATCCCATGAAAGCGAACATACCAGGGTGCACCCACACTACGCGCAAACACGGAAGAAGTGTGCCGCGCACTGGCTCTGCCCTGGCGCGATATGATGGCCGGGTGTCAGCCGCGGAAGAACTGTGCCAGAAAGGAACAGAACAAAGGGTCCCAAGGGACAGTGGCTGGCGAAAAGAAGAGCAGCCAACATGGACAAAGAGGAGTACAGCGAAACTGAAAAACGCCCCTGGGAAAGGCAGGCGACGCAAAAGCCTCACGGTAGGGAACCTTTACCGATGATTCGAAGTACTACGGACAACCGCAGACCCCAACCCCAACTGAAGTGCAATAGAGTGATGCCAACCTGTGGGTCGCATAACAGCAGAAAGAGAGGACAGACTGATCCACAGAAGAATCTCTGTGAGGAAGGCTTCACAGGAGTGTATCAAGCCTTCCTTGTAGAAAGGCAGCTACACAATAGCCAGCAAATACCCCACATAGGGTAAGTCTTAACCCCGGCAAGGGAGTTCCTATTGAGACAAGATCACAGCCAGAGGACTGAAAGGAAGGCAGGACCAGCTGACCAGCTGTACTGAACAAAGGCAAACACGGTGGAGCAGCCGCCTAGACCATCTGGGCATTACGTCATGAACCCAGGGTGCCAAACAAACAAGGCAACGCTGCCTATGCACAAGAAAAGATAGGCCACAAGGGAGAATGCCGGGCCGCAAGGGCCAGAAAATCGGGCCAGAAAATCAGACCAGACATGAGGCGGGAGACCGCTGAATCATCGTGACAGTCAAAAAGGTCCACGCCATTGAATGGCCGATCCCGAAGAGCATCCCGAACATTGTAGGGAAAACGACTATCATGCAGCCTTGCATGGCAGTGCAAAGCAACCAACCGGGCCATTGCCCTGCCCACAGAGTCAGTAGCGTCCGGGGCTGATCGAAGGGAAAATTGTGCCATTCCCCGGCCGTCAAGAAGAAGGCGATGCAAGTCAGCCCGGGGCCCTTCTGGGAGAGAAGGAAGGAGGAGCTCAACCAAGTCCCAAAGGGCAAAGGAAGCACGTGCGAACACGAAAGATGTATTCAAGGCACGGATGCCCGCACTGGTGGAGACAAAAATGTGGCGACCACATGTCTCCAGCCACCGAGATTCCCTAGTGGGAGGTAGCAACGGCAGAGCGGAAGAAGGCTGCAAAGCGAAAGCCGCCTGGACAACCAGACCCTGAGCTCTAGGGAGAAGGGACAAGCAGACAGGATCGTCTGGGGCTGAGCAATGCTGGCGAGCAATGGCCCGATCAACAGGGTCACCAGAGGAGAGCCATGCCCAGGTACCAAGCCGGATGTCAAACAAAGACCCACCAAGGGGCAGCAAAGGCTCCACGTCCACAGGGTCCATGTAGAGGAGATCCAGTAAAGGATCAGAGGGCAGGGAAAGCGCAGGGGGCTGCAAGCGAAGAATATCTGCCGCCCTGCAAACAGCCCTCGCGAAAGCCGCACTAGCCTCTGTCGCCATTCTGGGGGGCAACAACAAACCATCGGTCAGGGACGATTGGAGGCTAACTCATCCGCTAGATAGTAAAGGTGGAGGAGCTTGAGGTTGATCCAAAGGCCATGGAACGCTAGGCACCTATACCAAGGTGCACTGAAAAGACCCTGGGCACGGTGAGCCCAGAGGGATCTAATCCTCCTGTAACAGAGGAGCCCTCGGTGCCGGCACCGGCATCAAATTGACGTCGAGAACCTCCAGAGGGGACTCGATGTGAGCGCGGACCGACGGCAACCCGACCTCCACCTGCGAGGAGGAAAGAGGCCGACCGGGCGTCGAACTCTGTGCCGCACCCGACGTCAGCGCAGGAAGCCACACAGGGCTATGCGGCAACTGGACGGGTAGGCTGGACGGACGACTGGGATGGCCCTTTGGGCCGTGTCCTATCGATGTCGTATGGACTCCGGAACCGGAGTCGATGCACGCAGCCGGCGCAGAGGACGAATACGCCGGCGAAGACCCAACATGAGTGCCTTCCACCTGTGTGGGACCCGAAGGCGCACCAGGGAGAGGGGGTGGCCCAAAGTAATACTGGAGAGCCTTTGAATAGGCCTCCATTTGGGTCCTTGTTGCTCTGACACCCAGGAAGGGTGGGTATGGGGGGAGACGACTGCTGAGCGCCTGTGCCTGGCAAAGACCGAGAGCAGCGGGCCTCAGCGTCACATTTACGAGAGGACGACCTCCGTGATTTACGTTTGTGCTTACCTGTCTCCGAACTACATCTGCGGGAACGACCCAGTGAGCCTGCCCGATCCCCAGAGGGAGACCGACGGCGTGAAGGCGTAGGACCGGACATCCGGGTGGCCAGCAGCTTCATACGACGCTCCTGTAGGGACTTGGGTATCATCTGCTGACAGGCGTCGCACTCTTCGGAGTCATGGTGCACTCCCAGGCACCACATACATATTGCGTGCGAATCCGTGACAGGCATTTGCCGCGTGCAGGTCTCACACGCTTTAAAGCCTGAAGGCATCGCGCACTGTTCCGTGACGCCGAAAGCATCGAGAATGTCTGAAAAACAGGCCAAGGAACCGCCGGTTTTCCGGGATCCGCGTTGGGAGGCGGAAAAGAAGTAAACTAATGTCAGCGCACCAGCAGGGGCTTATATGGCTCCGCTGACGTCACGTCCATGGAAGACGTCAGGGCAGAGCCATGCAGCGCTGCCCCCGGCACGCAGGGGTGTTGCTGCGGAAGGTTTTCCGGGTCTGGTCTGACGCCTGGGGATATTCTAAGTTAAGGAATCTGCGGCTAGAGGTCTCTATCAGATGAACAAGTTACTAGGGTTTCTTGTGGATACTCTAACTACAAACTCCTCACCTTTAGAATATCCCCAGGCACCAGAAATGATTTGGAAGATTTAAACAGTATTACTCCTGCGCATCAGTAAGTGATGCAGTGCGGCCTTGTGCTGACTTCATTCCGACCGGGAAGTGGCGATTGAGCAGCATCCCACAAATGCACATTTACGTCAGTTTTTTCTAGACTTTCTCTGTGCCCTTGGATAAAACACCAAACCATCATCAGAGGCAGGCGTGCAACGCCCATTGGGCTCAAACGGCTTCAGCCCCCCCGTCATGTGTGGCAGCCCAGGCTGAGACAGCTTCCAAGGGCACACAAACAGCCGTACCCGAGTACTTGACAGGTCTTTAACCCCTTCAGTGCCCGCCCCTTTCCCCGCCCAGTGCCGGCCGTTGCATTGGCGGGCGGGGTCTATGACGAGCTGGACTCGTCATGGGCGCAGCGCCACCGCGGCCCATGACGAGTCCAGCTCGTCATGGGCACTGAAGGGGTTAAAAGACCATTTACTTGCTAACGAGACTTTGCTGTTTTTCACCCCTTCTTAGAGCCCCTGCATCTCCACTCTGCATATTGCTGGAAGAATCAGCCCCCCCCCCCCCCCCCCAAAAAAAAATTGGCTCTAGTTGCGCCTCTGATCAGAGGTACCAATGTGCAGATCGCTAGTTTGGGACCCTTGGAGATGGAAAAACAGAGCATTCCACTGAATGGGGAGGTGGCAGGGTGGTGAAGATTCTTGGATTATATGGAGTATACACCAGAAAGAGTGTTACCGAAGGTAAGTAGCTTGTTCTTTTGACGGGTTAAGAAAGCATATGCAATGCATGGGCCACCCGCAGCTATTTTGGTACTGGATCTGGAGATGGTATTCAATAGGTCATGTAGACAGGGCTTGAGTCGAGGGTAGACGCTGTCTATCCACTATTTTCAGAAGGTAGACGCCATCTACCCAGCTGCAAAGCTGACAACTTTCAGCAGAGTGCCACATTCCTTTCCAACTTCTCCCGGAATTCACAGAAATATCCTGAACTTGTCCCAGTGCAATTTTCTGACACCGTGAGACTTTCAGCAGCGCATGCACATTGTCTGCTTTTGTTTCGAACAGCAACATGCAGGTGGGGAAGGGACTTATCAGATTCGAGCTTTGCACACAACAAAAGCCGGAGTTAAGGGGCCATTATGCCTCTTCTTGTTGGAGTATCCCGGCTGAAAGCTATTGGGAGAATGAAGGGGAAAGAAAGGCTCACATCTTATCATTTCACAGGTACTTAAGAGAGAAATTCTTTTGACTTAGTTCAGTCCCTGTTTATAAGATATGCGTACACTGTAAGAATGTCAGAAGTGTTAGTGGCCCCAGTAGTTACACAAATAATTTAAATACCACAATTTTGTTTTATTTATTTTATCGCTCTTTAGCACTACTCATCCCAATGCAGGGTGTAACATAAGACAGTGAGGGTTACAAGGCATAGGAGCCACATGTCCTTCATAGCTGACTGTGCTACATTGGAAGGATTACAATTTATGAAGTAATAAAAGGATCACCGTCTTAAAAGCAGTAACCCACTTACCCATTTACATAATATAAAATCCGTCATCTGCATGTTACGTAATGTGCTTAGCAGGAGACATATTAACCCTCTATGCTACTTTGATTCAAAACTAGGACTAGGCAAATCACCGATCTCTCCAGCAAATACGTTATTCTCGAGAGTTGTCACATTATTTATATTCCCTGAGATTTTGCTGGCACACAAAGATCCCTGCAGCAGGTGCCTTAACCCCATGAGATACTTTAAAATACAAATACTGCAACAAATTAAGCAAAACAGATTTACTACTACATTTCTCCTTGTTGCCAATTTCTTTGTGGAATGGTTTAAAAATACATAAATGTATAAGTTGAGGAGGTCCAGATTTTGCGTCGGGTTGCGTCAATATTTTGGCACAACTGCAATGCAAAATCTAATTTGTTAAATATTGTAATGCGCTCAAATGTACTCATGATAGACCGGCTAAACATATGTGAGGTCTTAAGATCTGCTGTCACTTCCTCTGAGGTCATGGTTTGCGATGCCACTTCCTGTGATGCCCCATGCGATGTCACCTGCTGTGATGTCACTTCCTGTAACGTCACACGCAGTGATGTCACAGCCATTCTGCCAAACTTGGTGAGCCCCCCACTTCTATTTTCTAGAACTTGAGCCCTGCACGTAGAGTTTTCCTTTTCCAGGTTTGCACCAATACAGGTTTGGGACAATTATCATGAACCTAATGAAAAAGTCACTTACCTTTGATAACGCTCTTTCTGGTGAATAATATGCCCCAGGTACCAGTCTGGATCTGGAATCACTTCAATAACTCTCCCACTCTGATAGTGGGTGCCAGCTCCCCTTCCGCGCTGCAGGCAAAACACTGTGGCGTGACTGGAACCATACGGCCCCCCATCAGAGGGATGGTAACATATATACCATACACAACAGCATTACACATTTGAGATGCGTGTGGTACACGAGTGCAGAGTTCCATCTACACCACATGCATTTGATGTCTATATAGAATTGAAAAATGCTTGATCCTGAATTATCAGCCTATATGTTTCTGATTGTAATGTACGTTTGTGATTAATGTCTTGCAGGTACCTAGCAACGTAGGGTGGCGACCAAGGTTACACCATCGACACAGTGGCATATATATATATGCTACCAGAAGCTCTGATGTCTGTCCTGATGAATGCCATAGACTCTGCTGAGCGACTAGGCAGAAACATGTTGACAGTTTAGTGTGGCTAGGATACTAGATCCCCTATTTTCCAAGTTTCGTTTTTAATACCAAGCATTCCATATGGTATAAAGGTCAGACTTGATAACCACATTGGTTTAGAAATGTATATATTTTTCACTGATCCGTATTCAGTAACAAGTGGCTCCCTGATTCCAGGGCATAGGTCCCCTCTGCATCAAACAGGTTTTTGAAGAGAAGAGTGCAGGGAGTCCTATAATGAAGCACAACATCTGGTGGTGTGTGCCACTGGATTCAAGCTAGCCTGGCTGATGAGGGATGTTACCCAGAAACCGGTCCCAGGATGCTTGTTTCCGGTCCAGGGAGGACCTGGCCTGGCAGTTCGGGCTGGACTGTTCCCCTGAGGCACAGGGTCAAGACTGATTTGCATATGGCAAGTCCAAACTGGGGTGGTGAAGTGAGCTAAGGAACGATGATGGATTCAACCCAGATCTGTGAATGGGGGTGAGTGTCTAAAGTTTCGGCACTCTGTCCATCATCTCTGTGTTTGCTTTGTTCGCCCTAAGCTGGCTGGGTATGCCCAGACGTGGGTCCCTTGCTCACTTTACCACTGGACTCAAGCTAGCCTGGCTGATGAGGGGTGTTACCCCGGAACTGGTCCCAGGATGTTTGTTTCCGGTCCAGGGGGGACCTGGCCTGGCAGTTTGGGCTGGACTGTTCCCATGAGGCACAGGGTCAAGACTGATATGCATATGGATGGGTCCAAACTGGGGTGGCAAAATGTTTTCAGCACTCCGTCCATCATCTCTTGTGTTTGGTGTGTGAGGACATCCCGTCACATTTTTGCGTTTGTTTAGGAGCAGGCTGGTATAACATGAATACATTGAATAATGTGAAAGATTAGAAAATATAATAAATCGCTCTGGTGGCTTTTTTTCTTTGTGTATAAAACGTTCTGTCTGGCGGCCAACTCACCTTAGAGGCTCCATAGCCTTTGGTTCCCTACCATGGATATTCTCCAAGGTTATTGTGATTTGATGCTCACCCAAGTCCTCACACCAGTCCACACACAGTTCTTCCTCATACAGCTGGTATTATAAAGGGTCCAGTGACCCTTCCCAGTCTTCCCTGAGGCCTAGCCCACGAAAATGAGGCTCAAGCTCTGATCTAGGAGGCAAAGCTCCTGCCGGCATCGAAGTCAATGTCCGCCAACGCCCATCCGGGTCCGTGTCGGAGTGAGAGAAACAATGGCGATGGCGCCGCCGGAGAGCACTGGGATGATTGACATCGGCGCAGGTCAAGATGGCACGACCAGCATCTGTCAAGATCCAGGAAGGGATCCCTGGGGCCCTGCTGGAGCCATTAGCATGGAACCAAATAGGGTCCCTTCCAACTTCACGGGCCCAAAGGCTCTTCAACGGGGTCGGGCCACCCAAATATGCGGGGCATGGCCTTATAGAACTCCTTCAGTTGGGTTGTGGTCGCTCTGGCCTTCGTAAATTTGGGGAGGCACGGAACCGGCCCATGTGCACGTTCCAGGGAACAAGGCTGAGAATGCCAAAGCTCCCTAGTCACGTCGGTTGGGAAGAAGTTAAAGAGTGCTTCAACTTCTTGCTATTTTTTTGTGCCTCTTACCCGAGTGTGCCGAGGACTTTGAATGGAACGTAGACGACTTTGGGCTCTGTGAATGATCCGAGGGCCTTCCCCTCGACCAGGACCTGTACTTCCACTATGTCACTTGCTAGGCCACTAGCCGCCTCAGCGACCACTTTCTCAAAGCCTTCGTGGCCATGGCCTGGCAATCAGAGCACGACTTTATGTCGTGGTAGCGCTCCAGGCACCACAGACAAGGTGCGGGTCAGTCACCGACATTGGGCTGTGACAGGCGCTGCAGGATTTAAAACCCAACTTGTGTGAAGACAGCTCAACATACAAGGAGGTAAGACCTCAAAAACAGTTGACAAAATGTCAAAAAAGCCTGTCAAAAAGCGACAGAGGGGTAGCTCTTCTCTGGATCAGCAATGGCTGGTGCAGAAAGAAAAGAACTGACGTCAGCATGCTTGGGGGGGTGCCTCTATAGGTACCGCAAAGTCACTTCCGGAACAGACAATGCAGATGACGGACGCGGAGCCAATTGATGCCACCTACAGGACCACTGGCGTACTGCTTATAAAAAAGCTTCCGGATCCAGTTTGACACCTGGGGAAATGCAAAAGGTGAGGAATCTGCGGCTAGAAGTCTCTCTCAGATTATAAACTTCAGTCAAGGGCTACCAAATTAGCCATTGTGATTCCCCCCCTCTTCCCTCCAATCAAGGGAAACACTGTGCAGGTCCTCATTGACAATACCACTGCAATGCATTACATGAGTTAGGGTTAAGGACTGAGATCGCTCAACAAGTGCAAGTAAGCTATGCTGACGACGTAGGCACTGGAGACACTCATTTAATCATTTTTTGCTCAAATAGTGGTCAATTAAACATGTTGGCGGAAGACTTTAGCAACCAAATCTAGAAAATTTGAGGCAAAAAACAAATTACTTTCGCAAGGGTAAAAAGCAACTCCATATAGCCTATGATACAACAGTTTTGGAAACAAGATGCGCCGCTGCATGGGGAGATCAGAATTGCTCTGTTGCCAACTGGTGACTGTACAAACTATACAGATCCAATCTATGCATGGGGTTTTTTATAAGATGAGGGTTCTGTAGGAAGAAGTGTCTATTAGAGACACAAATTCAATATTCATGCACAACATAATACACACCGAATTTAGCAAAAGAAAAAATCATTTTTACATATAAAAGCACTACTTAAAAAAAAAAAACTTCATATGATAAAAGAAGACTAACAACATAAACATTACCAGAGCGGTGGTTGTCATTGTTGGATACTTAATTTATCAAAGTGTCAATGGACCAAAGTGAACTTTTTAAGTACCAGGCCCTGGAGGCAGCTAATGCCGACATAAATCCAATGACTCTGAACTACCTCAAAGTTTCATACTTATTGGCCAACAGATCTTTTGACAGACAGTCCTTCGAATAACTGACAGTCATTATTTGACCAACTGATATTTTTAAAAAATTGTCAGAATGATCAACTACAGATGATATAAACATAAAAAGCGCATGAATGATACGCACACCAGACTGAATTGTGCCTTTTGTTAAATGAGAATTCTTTCTAGTGAACATGTGCCCAGGAGTACAGTATCACTTTATTAAAGGTTCACGCATTATATTTGCAATTACTTTAGGACTCACCACTGTGCCGAGGAACTGAAGACTTATGTTTCCTGCAGCATCTCGAGACAGACACTGAAAAGGACAGAAGGTTTTTAAAACGTTATGTGCAGCAGTTTAAAGTTGAATAACATTTTCTACTATAGCATGTCTAATATGATTTCCAGATTAGAAACGAACAATAAATGGGTTCTATTAAACAAGATTTTTCAGCAAAGGCAAAAATCTATTAGATAAAAAAATACACTCATATATGACACTACAGACATCCCTCAACCGCGAGCTATTTTCGACCTTGTACAAACCTGGGTTAGGAAAAGGGACATGTAAGAATTTGGGGGGCCCTGGGCCATACGTATTTTGGAGGCCCTTGTTCAGAACAGCTTTGATTTTATGATCCAATGTCCGCTTGTTCGTGCCCTCTTTGCCTGGTCACTGGCAGTGCACAGGCCGACTGGTCCAAATTCTAAATGTGTTTACATCTAATATTCAGGTATAGTGAGGGGTTTCCAATATTGCAACACAGCAGGAGCCCAATAATATTACTGCAAATAATCTGTGACACCCTCCCATATCCCATATGTCCGGTCGTGTTTTGATATAAAAGAAACTTTTTTATAGATGTTGCATGAAACAAAGACATTTCTTTGCAAAATGTGGATGATGGACTCTCACACATCACCCACATTAAAAATAAATTAAAGGAAAACGGTATTTAAAACAATTTAAGAATTATTCAAGGTCATCAGGTCAGGACTCTCTGCATAACAGAGCTGACTATCAGGGCCCCCCTGAAAGGCTGGGTCCCTGGGCCAGAGCCCACTTTGGCCTTGCCTTAAAACGTCTCTGGTTAGCACTGGAAACCCGTGCCTTAGTAATTTATATTAACCTTCGATTAAATTATGCTCAATAGCTTCACAAGTTTTCCAGAAAATGCACTCATGCCCACTATGTGCCCCACCTAGTTCTGAATACGAAATAGACATTGGGACAGGTCTGTGGTTGTGCCTGGGCCTAGAATTCTGCAATCAAGGGAGTCTACCGCATTTATATATTTCACTGACCCACAAGGCTCCCTGCATATTTCCAAAATATTTCACTGAACCACAAGGCTCACTGCATATTTCCAAAATATAGGTATGGTTCTGATTCTACTCCTTACGTTCAAAGCAGTGCGATCTTTAAAACCCATCCGTTATCGTTCACAGGAATGTGACTTCATAAAACCTAAATTGAAGCATATAATGTGACTACATTCCTCATCGGTCCTACTCGCTGACGACATCAGGAAATGTCTTGCGCAGCGTCATATGACTTGGGCATTCATGGAGCGGTGTCATATTTTATTTTTATTCTTTCCTTTTGTTTCTCCATTGCTGTGTATTGCCTCAGTACAATTATGATTTGGGTCTTACATTTTACCAATCCTACAGGACCATCAAAATAAAGCAGACTCACCGAACATTATCCAGTAGGACTGTACTCATGGATATAGTGTGGATGCTTGCAAAGGTATTAATGGACACCACTATAGTAAGGAGTCAAGAAAATAAGGATCTGAATCCTAAAGAAAGCCAGGGACAATTTGAAGGAAATGGTAAAGGCCGAAACATGTCAACCCATTCTGATGCAGAGAAAATAGGCAGTCCCATGCATCGCCATAGTTTCTAATCATCCCTTAGGTACACCCTTAATAAATAGAAATCCTTGCGTTTGGGGCATAGATATTTTTATGCTCTCTAGGTCATGTTTCCATAGATACCAACCCTCAAAAGCATTCCCAGCAACAATGGGGAGCCTATTCACTATTAGAATTTTCTCTTGTCGATACGGAGCAGCCAATGTTGAGGCACGACAAGCATGGGGGAGGGTATGGGGGAGGCCACACTTATAAATTGCTTTTTTAATCCAACCGGTCCTACACATGCTGGGAATTATACATGATAAGAAGGGCTCCCAGATGATGGGTAATTCTCTATGAGTGTCAACTTATTTTGTCTCTTCCAGATTGGTCATGTTTTCCTTTGTTATTTTATGTCTAGATAGGGAGGATGCAAACGTTGACAGACATCCCTTTTTCCTCTCCTTCCCCTGGACCTGCCTTCGCATTACGAAACCAGGTCCATTTGTTTTGTATATGCTTCTGGAGGGCCACATAAAGAGCCTTTTGCTAAGGTGGAATAGATCTGAACCTTGCTGCCGAAGGTCGTCATAGGGTGTCATATTAATGGGTGACAGAAGACACAGTGCAACAAGAAACAAAAGAGTTGGGGTCTTTCCTACTGGCTTCACTCCTTGGCTAGTTATATTTGAACTCTTAAACGTTATCTCTCATCTGACTTCTGTATAATCTCTTTCGCTATACAAAGCTGTTGCCTAGCAAAGAAGATAAGGACAAGCACGACCTGTAAGTAAGAGGCAGAGGTGATTTCAAAACTAATGTAATGGATGATTCTGCCATGTTGGGTGCGACCTTCCTCCACTGCATTGTGTGGAGTGGACATGTGTAGTATTGTGTGGAGTGGAACTGTGTGGAGAGGACTTGTGTGGCATTGTGTGGATTGGAATTGTGTGGCGTGGAGTGGAAATGTGTGGCATTGAGTGGGGTGGAGTGACATTGTGTGGCATGGAGTTGAACTCTATAGAATTGTGTGGAGTGGAACAGAATTTTGTGGCATTGTGAGGAGTGGAATTATGAGGCACTGAGTCGAGAAGCATTGTGTGGAGACAAATTGTGAGGCACTGTTTGGAGTGGATTGGGATTGTGTAGTATTGTGTGAATAGGCACTGTGTGGCATGGAGTAGAATTGTGTCATTGTGTGGCGTGGAGTGGAATTGTGAGGTATAGTGTGGAGTGGAATTGCTTGGAGTGGAATGGAATTGTGTGTCATTGTGTGGAGTGGGACTGTGTGCCATTGTGTGAAGTGGAACTATGTGGCATTGTGTACAGTGGAAATTTGTGATGTGGAGTGCGATTGTGTGGAGTGCGATTGTGTGGCGTGGAGTGCCTGTGCAAAAGAGTAGCGTGAAGTGGAATTGTGTGGCATTGTGTGGCGTGCACACAAATCTGTCACACTCTCTCTCTCTCTCCCCCTGTCTAAATTGTACAACCAATGCTATATTTCAGCTGCCTGACTAGCTTCATAAACTGCAGTAAGTGCTTCATGCGGCTTGGCAGAGTTTGCAGAGGCTGCGGTGCATGTAGAGAGTAAGACACAGACCGGCCAAAACTGGTATTATGGCTGGGTTTCACACAAGCGCAGTAGCCGATATTTCGGACCATAAGAGAAATAAAGTTAAAACATACATGTTAAGTAATTCTTGTTTGTAGGATGTGCATGTTTTTTTCACGAACAAAAATGACAACTTAACTGCTGTTTACTTTAAAGGATTAACGCAATGCCATGCAGAGAAAAGTTGACATTGGACAAACATTTCCTTCTATTTACATAATTTGTTTCCGACAGCAATGTAGTGTTCCTGAAACACAAGGGAGTAATGAGGGGGGATAGAACCTCGGAAGCGTAGCTGCCAAGGTTTGAGATTGCTTATGTGTGACATTTTTATAATTTCAGTGTACTTTATGAGTGACATTCAACAGGGTTGGATTGGGATCACAAATCGGCCTGGGCACACCAAAAAAAGTGCCCCACATTTGCGTATTGCCTTTCTGCAAAACACTGCTTCAGCGAAGATGTATAAAAAGAAGGGGGGTGGGGGGCATGTTTTATTAACTTCACTTAGATAAAAAAAGAATGCACAGATAAGTTCACGCTGCTGAGCCACACATGAATGCAAGTGAGACCACTTCTGCGCAGGCCCCCTACCCCGCTCAATCAGCATACATTAATGGGCGGCCCAGGGAGAGAAAGGGAGTGATACCTCCGCCCATCTGGCCCTAGGAAGGCCACTCTGGCACCCACTGGGCCGCTGGCGGCATCCTAACAGCACAGACAGCCCACAGGCTGCCCAAAAAAGAAGCCCACAGCTAGAACCCGGCTACCGGCCCAGGGCCATTTCCCGTGTGCCCGTGTTACCAATCCGACCCTGGCATTCAACGACCAAATGGGTGAAACTTAAGAGTGACACTTTCTGGTGAGTAAAATCAAGCAAAGAAGAGGTGGCACCATTTCACGTGGTCTCAGTTCCATCATGCTTGTACCAGTACCAGTAAATTAGTGTGTAGAGCCAGCCAAATGAATCCAGGACTACAACTGGTGCCACCCCATCCACCCCGTTAGTGCCACTGACATCTCTTGCGGCCAAGGCCGGCATTATCTGCAGATGATCACAAATGACGCTAAATGTTCTATCTTGAATCAGCGCCCTCAGGTATGTATGTACGTGGACAGACACTGTCTCACTACACTGCAGGGTCCGAAGTCGGAGCAGGCTGCAGCAGCAGAAATTGTTTGTAATTTCAATTTCCTGCCGATTGACCTGAGCCCAGAGGAAATGCTGCCGCCAGCCGGAGTTTGGCTGTGCTCCCTTACCTCAAACCACAGACACTTCAGGGCAGAGGTCCGTTGCAGCACACAGTTGTGACTATGGGCTTTCTGGGAAGGTTGCTACAGGTTTCCCTCTCAGGAGCGGCCTGTGCAGGTAATAGCGGTGGGGCAATGTGGGGAGGGAGTTCGACATGACGATGAGGGAAAATTGCATTAAAAAATAGAAAACCACTTACCTTGCGCTCAACGATGCGGCAAACACAAGGTGAGGGGGTCTTCTCTTTTTTATTCTCCCTCGTCGTCGGCTATCGACTCCCTCCCCACCCCATCTCACCGCTCTTACCGGCACGGGCGTCTCCCTTTCCCTCTTCTACAAGTGCAGGAGCTTCCTTTTCACAATAGTTCTTAGGTCTCGCCTGGCGAAAGCAGCGCGATGCGCTGCAGTCGCCAGCGAGATCTATTGTTGCTGACTTGCCTCGGAAGTGGGACAGGAGATGGGCACGCGCAGGCTCTTGGCGGATTTGAGTTGGTGTACGCGCTTAGAGCCACGCGGCGTGCACATCTCCTGTCCCCCTTCCCTCGCAAGCCAGCATGCAGTGATCACAAATGACGCTAAATGTTCTATCTTGAATCAGCGCCCTCAGGTATGTATGTACGTGGACAGACACTGTCTCACTACACTGCAGGGTCCGAAGTCGGAGCAGGCTGCAGCAGCAGAAATTGTTTGTAATTTCAATTTCCTGCCGATTGACCTGAGCCCAGAGGAAATGCTGCCGCCAGCCGGAGTGTGGCTGTGCTCCCTTACCTCAAACCACAGACACTTCAGGGCAGCAGTCCGTTGCAGCACACAGTTGTGACTATGGGCTTTCTGGGAAGGTTGCTACAGGTTTCCCTCTCAGGAGCGGCCTGTGCAGGTAATAGCGGTGGGGCAATGTGGGGAGGGAGTTCGACATGACGATGAGGGAAAATTGCATTAAAAAAATAGAAAACCACTTACCTTGCGCTCAACGATGCGGCAAACACAAGGTGAGGGGGTCTTCTCTTTTTTATTCTGCCTCGTCGTCGGTTATCGACTCCCTCCCCACCCCATCTCACCGCTCTTACCGGCACGGGCGTCTCCCTTTCCCTCTTCTACAAGTACAGGAGCCTCCTTTTCACAATAGTTTTTAGGTCTCGCCTGGCGAACGCAGCGCGAAGCGCTGCTGTCGCCAGCGAGATCTATTGTTGCTGACTTGCCTCGGAAGTGGGACAGGAGATGGGCACGCGCAGGCTCTTGGCGGATTTGAGTTGGTGTACGCGCTTAGAGCCACGCGGCGTGCACATCTCCTGTCCCCCTTCCCTCGCAAGCCAGCATGCAGTTTCACTTTCGTTTTTTTTTTTAAACATTTGGATTAAAGCTAAAGCCTTCCCAAAACTCCTTAAATCGAACAACAACATTAAGGCTCACTCAGCTAGCAATAATATCTCACACAATAAGCTGTCCTGAGCCGTGATTTCTTTTTTTCCAGTTAGGTCAATACTACTGTTGGATACATTTTACCTTTTCAACTATTTTTATCTAGGTAACATTTTTAACCTACCCCATTAATAAAAACCAAGCCTGATTCTGTAGTAGAAGCCCCCCCAGCCCTTCTTTACTCACCGGGCTGCTCTTCTGGGGGGGGGGGGGGCTCCTCCTCGGGGCTGCAGCACTTCTGTTGCGGGGCTTCCCTGCACTCCTGGGAGCCCCGCGCTGCTGTGGTCATCCTCGGCCGTGGCATTCTTCACCCGGGCCCCCTCCTGGGACCCGGGGCTTCTCTTCACTCCGGCCGCCACCGCGGGACTCTCCCTTCAACATGAGAGCCCCGCGTTAGCACGGCACGCTGGTTTCTGTTTTTGCCGGAGCAGGCCCCGCCCATGTCCCGGGCAAGGGCGCCTGACTTCCGGCTTGAAGACTAGCAGGTAACAAGCAATTGCAATGCCATAGTTCTCGCATTCATGCAATTTGAACTATTGACATTTGCAAATAATAATGCCTTTTATTTTTGTTTTCTTTTTAAAAACCTAAATAAAAGGCATTGTTATTTACAATGTCAATAGCTCAAACTTGCATCAATGCGAGACCTATTGCATTGCAAATGCTTGTTGTTGCTTCGACAGCTAAGATAGGAATCGTTTGGTTTTCTTTTCATATCATTAAAGTATTGTTTGTTTCAGCTGTTGTGGTGCAGAGGACCGGCGATTACATCAGGTTTACCTCCACTAACAGTGTTTCAGTTTACTTTTACTTTACTTCAGGCAGCAGAGAGGCTCATGTGTTCTGTGAGCGGTTGCAGTGCTGGGCCCGCTCACTTTTGTTTTTCTGGCCACACCAGTGGATTAGATAGACGCTGCTTGGCTCATGTTCTCCCGTCTCTTTGCTCTCTGCACTGATACAGCAGATAATGGTGCTGTGGCCAATTTCTGTTAGTGGTCGGGCCGTTTGGGAATCGGCTCTTCTAACTACAATGATATAGGGACCTGCTCTCCCCTCAGGTGCTGTGTGTGTATCCAGGAGTTTTCAGGCAGCAATTAAAATTTCAAGATAACTCTCGTAAACAATGTTCCTGCTCAAACCAGATAAGCGTTTTGTCTATTGGCAGTTTTCACCCGCCATGAAATAGCGCAGAAGGTTAATGTGCCTGCTGCAAAGAACGTGTGCCAGAGAGACCGCTAAACTGAATTTTATGTGGCTAGATCAGTGGGTTAGTGATTTTGTCACAGAGATCCTTTTGTTGCACAAGTTACTACTTGTGTAACGATATATCTGTAAGAGACATTAGTTAGTGATAGATTCCTTACCTTAGAATAATCCCCAGGCGTCAGACTGGATCCGGAAAGTTTTGCTAGCAGTACCGTTGCGCGTCAGTAGGTGGCGTCCTGCGGCTCCGTGTCCGTTGCTGGCATTGTAAGCACCGAGATGACATCACGGAGACTACTTAGGCGCCACCCATGCGCGCTGACGTCAGTTCTGTACACGACTTTTCACGCCAGGAACGCAGAGCCATGCAAGAAACTGACCACTGGTGCCATGAAACTTGGGCCCTGGAAGGGGATGACCTTAACCCTAGAATCAGTTCGCAGAACGGGGAGGATGGGTGGGGCGTTAAGGAATCTATCACTAACTAATGTCTCTTACAGATATATCGTTACACAAGTAGTAACTTCTGCATCTGAAAGAGACATGTTAGTTATAGATTTCTTACCTTAGAATAAATGCCCCAGCAATACCAACCCCGATGGAGGGTCTGCGAATAGATTACACCAGAAAGTCACGGAGAACAGAACGGCCAAAGAAGCCGTCTCTCCAGACCTGAATGTCAAGGCAATAATGCTTGGTAAACGTGTGCAGCGAGGCCCACGTAGCTGCCTGACAAATGTCCTGCAAGGGAACGCCGTGTCCCAAGGCAGTAGTGGCTGCAGTTGCCCTGGTAGAATGGGCACGCAGCCCCACAGGAGGCTCCTTTTTAGCCAAGGAATAACATGCTTTGATGCACAGAACGAACCACCGCGAGATAGTTCGTTTGTGCACAGCCCGACCTTTCTTGGCGCCCATCCACCCGGAACTGCTGTGTACGCTTCAGATAGAATGAGAGCGCATGTTTCGGGTCCAGACGGTGGAACCTCTCCTCCTCCCTTGAAGGAGGCGGAAAGAAGGTGGGCAAAGTGATGGTCTGCCCTATGTGGAAGGGTGTGACAACCTTTGGCAAGAAAGAAGGACGGGTCCTTAAAACCACCTTGTCCTGATGAACAGAAAGGAAAGGAGGCTTGGAAGAAAGGCCCTGGAGCTCACTCACTCTTCTGGCTTGGAAGAAAGGGCCTGGAGCTCCCTCACTCTTCTGGCAGAGGTGATAGCTACCAGGAAAGCAGTCTTGAGAGTGAGAAGACGCAAAGGACAGTTATGAAGTGGCTAGAAGGGAGCGCACATCAGATACGTCAAGACAAGGTTTAAGTCCCACTGAGGCATTATGAACAGCACCGGAGGAAACGTGTGAGTAAGGCCTTTCAAGAAACGGTTAACAGCCGGGGACTTAAAGAGAAGGCTGATCTGGAAGCTGTAAAAGGGCAGAGATGACCGAAAGATAACCTTTGATAGTGCCCAGAGCAGAGCCCTGCTGGGCCAGAGAGAGAAGGAATGGAAGGACTTCCGAAAGAGGGGCAGAAAGGGGATCCACAGCCTTCGGTGTGCACCATGCCACATGCTTGTTCCACCTGCAGGCGTATACCGTTTTAGTGGAGGGACGCCTGGCTGCCAGAATGACATCACAGATTTCAGGGGGAAGATCGAAAGCTGTCAACTGTCACCGTTCAATCTCCACGCATGGAGGTGGAGACTGGACAGGTTCGGGTGGAGGACTGTCCCCTGCTGCTGCGACAGAAGATCCTCCCGAAGAGGCAGACTAATCGGGGGATCGATCACCATGCTCAGTAGCTCGGGATACCAGTATCTTCGTGCCCAATCCGGAGCCACAAGGATCGCTTGGGTCCGGTCGCACAGAATCTTCTTCAGCACTCTGGGCAGAAGTGGTATAGGCGGAAAGGCGTACAACAGACGGAAACTCCACTCGCGACGAAATCCGTCGCCGAGCGAGTGCCGCCTTGGAAATTCCAACGTGCAGAACTGATGACATTGCACGTTCTCTTCGGTGGCGAATAGATCTAACCAAGGCTCTCCCCACTGCTGAAAGAGACCTTGCACCACGTCCGAGTTCAGACACCATTCGTGATCCATCAAGCACCGGTGGCTGAGTACGTCCACCCTGGCGTTCAGAGAACCTGCCAGGTGTTGAACCACCAAGGTAATGTCTTGACATTCCAGCCATGTCCAGAGGTGCAGAGCCTCCTGACATAGGGTCCAGGAACCCACCCGCCCTGTTTGTTGCAATACCACATGGCGGTGGTGTTGTCCGTGAACACCTGCACCACACTTCCCCGGACAGAGGGAAGGAATGCCTTCAGTGCAAGTCAGATTGCCCGAAGCTCCAACAGATTGATATGGAGCCGGGACTTCGCCAGAGACCAGAGGCCTCTTATCTCCACCTCTCCCAAGTGGCCTCCCCATCCCAGGAGGGACGCATCCGTCACTACTGTGTGCTCCGGTTGGGGAAGGGAGAGGAATCTACCATTGACCCAATCGCGATTCGTGAGCCACCACTGCAATTGTCGTGCAGTGCCATCCAAGATCCGGACATGATCGGACAAGTTACCCCGATGCGGCGCCCGCTGGAACTTCAGGTCCCACTGCAGAGCCCGCATACGCCATCTGGCATGTGGCACCAGCAGGATGCAGGAGGCCATCAGGCCCAGGAGCCGGAGGGTCATCCTCACTGAAACACAGGATAGAGGCTGAAAGATCGGAATCATAGTCTGAATATCCCGGACTCGCCGCTCAGGAGGATAAACCAGAAACAGCATCGAATCCAGAACCGCTCCGATGAAGGGGAGCTTCTGAGAAGGACTCAAATGCGACTTCGGCACGTTGATGGAGAACCCCAGCAAATGCAGGAGGTCGGCCGTAGTCTGAAGGTGGTTGACGACTGCCTGGGGCGAGCCAGCCTTCAGCAACCAGTCGTCCAGGTAAGGGAAGACTGACACACTTGACCTGCGCAGGTGAGCTGCAACCACCGCCATCACTTTCGTGAACACCCGAGGGGCGCTGGTAAGGCCGAAGGGGAGCACGGCAAACTGAAAATGCTCCTGGCCTACCGTGAACTGCAGGTAACGCCGGTGGTCTGGCAAGACGGGGATGTGAAAAGATGCGTCCTGCAAGTCCAACGCTACCATCCAGTCCCCAGGGTCGAGGGCAGCCATTTGGAACTTTCGGAAGAAGCGATTGACGTTCCGGAGGTCCAAGATGGGACGCAGACCCCCTTTGTCCTTCTTGGGGACCAGAAAGTAGTGGGAATAACAACCACACCCTACTTCTGGCCCTGGAACGCACTCGATGGCCCCCTTGGCCAAGAGGGCCGCAACTTCCTGCTGGAGAGTCGCCAAGTGGTCCCCCGACAAGCAGTGGTACCGAGGAGGCACGGCTGGAGGGGTGGACTGAAAGGGAAGGGAGTAACCCTTGCGGACAATCTGCAACACCCACTTGTCCGATGTAATAGCGTGCCAGTGGGGGAGGTGAAGGCGAATCCTGCCACCCACTGGCGTGAGGTGCTCCACAAAACTCGGATTAGGAAGGTTTAAAGGCAGAAGCAGCGGGGCGGAGGTGGACTGACCCCCATGCTGATTCCCAGAGCCGCCCCTGCAGAAGCCTCGTCCGCGGCTGCGCTGAGGCTGGTTCTGCACAGGCTTGCTGAAGGAACGTGCCTGGGCGCCCATGCCTTGGCCACGAAAGGAACAAAAACCAGGAGAGGCTGGGCTCTTCGCGGAAAGACCCAAGGACTTGGCCGTGGCCCGTGAGTTCTTAAAACGCTCCAGTGCACTGTCGGCCTTATCGCCAAACAGGCGAATCCCATCAAAGGGCATATCTATGAGCGAGCTCTGGACATCGGGCGAGAACCCAGTAGATCGCAAGCAGGCGTGGCAACACAGCGCCACAGTCGTAGAAATCGCCCTGCCCAACGAGTCAGCGGTGTCCAAACCACACCGAATGGCTAACTTAGCCGCATCCTTACCCTTAGCAACCGCCTGGGAAATTACAGCATGGACCTCCTCAGGACACTGAGGCAACACCTGAGCAACGGTATCCCACATCGCATGAGAATAGCGGCCCAATAAGCAAGCGGTGTTCACCGACCGAAGCCCCAAGCTGGCCGAAGAGAACAACCCTTTACCGAATTGTTCCAGTTTCTTGGAGTCCTTATCCGGCAGAGCCGTGGGAAAGGCACTCTGTGACGTCGAGGCTTGGATGACCAGACTCTCAGGCGTGGGATGAGTGGTCAGAAACACGGGGTCACCAGGCGCCGGGGGGTGATGCCTGGTGACATTCTTATCCACAGGTGCCCCCGTGGCCAGCCTCGACCAAGTGCTCAACAGGACGTCAGTGAGGGTGTCGTTGAAGGGAAGCAGGGGCTCTGACGAAATAGACGCCGTCTGGAGCACCTCAGTGAGGAGATTTGTTTTGAGGGCCACCGTGGGAAGATCGAGGTTGAGGACCTCAGCAGCCCGACGGAGCACCATCGTGTAGGAAGCGCCCTCCTCCATAGTAGGCGGGGAGAGGCAAACCCCGGGTCAGAAGAGACATCGAGGTCGCCGGCATCCTCCAGGTCGTCCACCCAGTCCTGCTCGGAGTCACACTGACGGGCAAGAGGGTCCTCGGAGCCCTCCCAGTCATCCTCCACCTCCGTTGCAGGAGGAACCGGCCGCCGCGGCAGAGCCGGAGAAGGAACATACGGCATCGGAAACGGCACCGTGAACGGCCCCGGCCGGGGCCGGGCCGGCGCCGTCTCCCAATGCGGATCCCAGGCAGGAACAAAATGGTCCTGGAACCGGGGCAAGGGCGGAACGAACAGCACCCATTGCGGCGCCGGAGCTGAAGGCGGTGCTGGGGCCAGAGCCAGAGCGCCGGACTTCGTGGCGCCGGGGCCGGAGCCAACGGCGTAGGATCCTGTGGTGCCGAAGCTGAATCCACCGGCAGCGCCGACGGCCCAACAGGATCTGGACACGGGACCGCAGGGCCCAAAGGTGCGCCGGCGGGAGCCCGAGGCCTAAAAAGGCAGTCCATGGTGGCAAAAAACTCTTGCACCTGTTCGGGAGTGGCCAACGGACCCGGGTAAGGCGGGTAGGCCGCTGGACTCTCAGGCTCCAAAGGAGCCGCACGGGCAGAGCCCCTGTACCCCTTGTCCGCATCCGTGGACCGACGGGGGTACGTCGGAGAGCGAACACGCTTCTTCAACTTCTTTTTATGACGTCGGTTACCGGAATCCGAGGGCGAAGACCTGGAGCCCGAGGAGTGAAGAGTGACGACTGCGGCCCGCGAGCGATCCTGGGAACGGTCCCTGGATCTGGAACGGCGCTGGGACGAATGCCGGATGTCCAGCAGCTTCCGGCGCCGCTCCCTCAAGGCCTTCGGGGGCCATGGCCCGACAGCCCAGTAGGACCGGGAGTCGTGGTCGGTCTCCAGGCAGTAGAGGCAAACATCGTGGGGGTCCGCCACCGACATATTGCGACGGCAGGCCCCACAAGACTTAAATCCAGGCATCCCTATGTGCACCAGGAGAAAAGAGGGGGGGTGGGGGGCGGAGGGAGACAAAAAGTCTCAAATGAGTAGTCAAAAAGTGACAAAGGTACATGCTCTAACCGGATCTGCGCTTGCTGGCGCGGAAAAAGAAAGAACTGACGTCAGCACGCATGGGTGGCACCTAAGTAGTCTCCGTGACGTCATCTCGGCGCTTACGATGCCAGCGACGGACACGGAGCCGCAGGACGCCACCTACTGACGCGCAACGGTACTGCTAGCAAAACTTTCCGGATCTAGTCTGACGCCTGGGGATTATTCTAAGGTAAGGAATCTATCACTAACGAGTCTCTTTCAGATACTTACAGTTCATAAGTTAAAATCCTAATATAACACAATTACATATGAACTGCAATCAAGGAGCTGCATTCAATTGCATAGTATAGGTTAGAACATTATTTACCCTCCAGTCTTTCATTATCCTAATGTTGCTAAAAGGGGTAGTTTGGATAGAAATGCATTCTTTTTAGTAAAACCAACCACTGTGGCACGTTTAAAATCCTGAGTTTGTGCTTCTCAGGACCAAACACACTTAAAATATACTGGCTACTAGTATGGATGACCTTTGATTCCTACAACTAGTAATCCTCATGGTCTTATGTAACATTTCCTAAAGACTGATGCACACACGTATGATTTGTTGTCTCTGTATAATGTGTGTATGATGTAAAGGGCTCTGACACCCTACACTGGTATGAGGAGCGCTATAAAACAAATGAAACACATGAAAGAGAGAGATAAGTGCCCTTCCATTTCTGGTGCTTTGTTGCAGTTTGAAGAGCTTACAGTTTCTCGTTGCTCATATAGGTGTAACTTGTGGTATTCATCTGTTTCCATGGACTTCTTTGCATGATTTTACTTGTGAGAAAGTGTCACTCTTAAGTGTCAAACATTTGGTCGTTGAATGTCACTCATAAGTTCACTGAAATTATGAAAATGTCACACATAAGCAATTTCAACCCTTGGCAGCTATGCAGCTGTTAACAAATCAATGCAGTCAGCTGAGCCCAGCAGCCGCGGTAGTTGGCGCCCATCATGGTGAGAACAGCAGACTGCTAATATTTAAAGTCACTTTTCCACACACACTGACTGAATGAGGCAGTATGATTCTAGCAGCACAGTCTGCACTGCACTTGCCAGCCACACTCTGTTGTTAATGCAGCTACTATCAGATGCGGCTCACCATCACTGGCATCGTCTCCCTACCAGTGCACCAGTGGTGCCAAAAATGCGTTACTAATGCATTTTAGTGCGGTGATGCGGATCACCACACTAAAATGCGTTAATCTAACGTCTGATGCGTCGTTCTCGGCAGGCCTGAGGAAGCAACAGGGCGGAGGGTGTGGAGATGAACGTGAAAGCAACGCTGGGAAGAGGATGTGTTGTTATGGCCAGAGCTGTCGACTTTGGAAACGGGAAACCAGGTTTGAGCCTCGGTGTCGACTCAACATAGTGCGATTCTTGGCAAATTACTGTGCCCAAAAAACATAAAAGTGTCCCTGTGTAATGTAGCTGGTGCCAATGTAAAGCTCTCAATACATTCCGGTCAAGTTCGAAACCAGAAAAAAAGGCAACATGGGGGAGGGTAGAGGTGGTGGAGAGAAGCACATGGGAGAGCACAACAGTAAAGGGGCCAGGTGACAGAGAGCAACAAAAGAGAGACTTAAATGAGGGAGGTAATATGAAAAAAGGACATTAATCAAAGACAATCAATCTGTACTTGACCCATACTCCAGAGTAAAGAAGAGGAAGTAAGGTTGGCAGGCGCTGCCCAATAAGGAGACCGAAAATTAGAGTGAAAATGAAGACAATTAATGATAACCAATGGACAAGCTCCAAGTCCCTTATTACATACAATACTCTTGCAAGAGAAAGCGCATGCACTGTCAAAGGTGAGGCCTCAAACTGAAGCCAGAAGCTGTGACAAAAATGCCTAAAATGATAAAAAGTAGGAGGGTGGCTTAGTATATGGTGTAAGTGTAGCACCCTGCACTAATCCAGACAACCCTTATGGTGATTTGAGTGGTCTTAGACAACCTTAGAAAGCTCTCTAAGTGGTAGCTGTCGAGAACAGCCTTCAGGCTTAGTCCAGAAAAAGAGTTAAGCAGCTTGTTTTATCAGAACGTAATCTTATTGGTATAGATTAAATGAAAAAGAACCACAGAGTGTATTTATAAAAATAGGTATTTATTATAAGACACTCACTAACACATACAAATATCTCCTACCCATAGATCTACACAATGCACACAATAATTTGCAATAAAAACAGGTAAGTAGCACAAATACACAGTGGTCGCTAGGGGGAGACCAAACCATATACTAAAATAGTGGGTTGCGAACCACGACCCAAGTCATGTCTATACCCAGAAGACGTAGAAGTGCTGGGGACCCAAGGAACCACCTGAGATAAGTAACCAGGAACCCCATGGATGCCATGTGCAGAGTGGGAACACGATTACGTGCTCAATTAAAGTCAATAGGTGAGTCGCAGTTGCAATTTAAAAAAAGGACCCTTCCCAGTGGACCTAGAAGGAACCCCGTGGAAGACAGAAGGTTGGGGAGCCACCCCACCGGTGGATACCCTAGGAACCAGGATACCTACACCAGGGAAGCCGGGTGAATAGGTGCAAAGTGGCATCTGAAACCGCTGTCGAACTCTATGGTGGACTTCAGGAAGATGCCGCTGTTGAAGAAGGTGAAAGTGTCTGGTGGAATCTAAAGGTAGATTCAAGTTGAGAAGTACCTGCAAGCAGAGAGGACAGAGTCTATGCCACTCAGGAGTGACCAGGAGGCACGGGAGACGAATGACAACTGATGTCAGGAGATGCAGGAGAGTTGACGATGACCTTGGAACTGCAGCTATGTGGACCAGGCGACGCTGTGGAAGACCAGGAGCCATTCACGAGCTGTCCCACATCGGATGTCGAGAGTTGAGGTGTTAGTGTCCATCGGGAGCACTAACAAGCCTTGGCAATGGCAAACAACGTGGTAAGTGAAAAAGGTGCAGAGTAGGGACAAGCAAGGTTGAAAGGGACTCACTGAGTGCAGGCGAGTCGGAGAAAGCCCGAAGCAAACAGGGGAGCCCACTGGAATCGAAGAAGTCCCATGAAATGACCCGAAGATCTCTGGAGACAAGAGTCGCCCAGCCTTAGCAATGGCCAGCCAACACGGAGCACAGGGGCCTGGTTCCAGCGGTGTCAACGAGGGAAACCGAACTCAGACTCAGTCTGAAGACAGTGCATGCCTCGAGGGAGTTGTAGAACTGCCACCTGTGTTACCGAGCCTGTTGGGAGTCCGTAGGAGCCCAGGATCAGCAAACCGATCAGCTACGTTGCGGTGCCTGCAGATGCAGGGAAGTGACTCCTTCACTCCAAGGGAGATTCCTTCAGTGTTTGATGTCACAGGTCCTATGAGGAAACTGTATGGAGCACGGACACTGACGATATAGCGGACTTGCAGGACGATAAGAACTGGAGCAGACAGAGTCTTCCCGGTTGCAGTCTCGGTTGCACAAAGCGAAGTTCGGTGGGGTCAGTCCGGCTCGGTCAGCACGACACGGTCAGAGTGTCCAAAAAGTTGAAGATGATGCGGAGTTGGATCTGAATCGAATCCCACGATAAATCTAGGGACCTACCAATGGGTAAGCCCTTAAGTACCCTAAGGAAAGGGTTGGTATGATTCCAAGTCCCTCTCAGAGGAGGGGCTGGACAGTGGGGAGGATACTCCCATGCCCTTTGTCAAGTTTCACACCACAGCGGGAGCCAACGGCTCCCTGAACTAGGGCACCAAGTGTGCCCTTCAAGCAGACTGAGTGGCGCTGGCAAGCACTCCCACCCAGCCTAATATACATTAAACCCCGTCTAGGAGGTGGTCGCACCTCCCAGTGACAGGATACCTTATGTAATGCCTTTCCCTGCTCGAGCTTGGCTCAGCAGCAGGAGGGCAGAATCGTGTCTCTGGTCGGTAGCAGCCATGTTGTGCTGTCCGGGTCTAGAAGACTGGTACCGGGAGCACTGATGGCCTCCCGGAGTAGCTTTACAGTGCACGGAATTATACCTCCCACACCGTTTATGGTGTGGGGGTATTATTAATAATAATAATAATAATAATGTGATTTATAGAGCGCGAACAGCTACCTCACAGGGAGGTGTCCCGGCGCTAGAAGAGGGGAACGTACCACAGAGGTCCAGGGGCAGGAGAGGGAGACCTAGCGAGGCTGAGAGAAGAGCCAAGTCTTTAGCAACTTCTTAAAGCAGGGTTCAGATGGAGCCTGCTGGATTGCTTGAGGTAGGGAGTTCCATAGCACAGAGACATTTGCTGAAAAGGTGCGACCACCAAGGCGCGCCTTTTTTGCTCGTGGGACAGCCAGCAGGATACGGACATTAGACCGTAATGCACGGTGTTGGGTATACCTAGGAAGGCGTTTTTTTAGGTAGAATGGGCAGGAGCCATGCAGAGATCTGAACGCGAGTGTCAGGGCTTTGAATTTTATCCGGTTGGCGACAGGCAGCCAATGCAGGGTTCGAAGATGCGGAGAGACTGACTGTTTGAATGGAATTCGCAGTAGCAGCCTCGCAGCCGCATTTTGAACTACCTGCAGTCTATGGATTAAGAATTTAGGGAGGCCCAGGTAAAGACCATTGGCGTAGTCCAGCCGTGAAGTGACAGTTGCGTGGACTACCATTTTCCTGCAACTCTCGGGAAGGAGTTTAAGAAATTTACGGAGGTTTCTTAATTTACTTAGGCAGCCGCCGGCCACTTGTTGGACATGGGAAGAGAAAGACATCTTATCATCCCATCTCACTCCAAGATTTTTTGCCGAATGACTGGGCAAGGGTGAGGGACCCATTTCCACCGGCCACCATAGCTCTGGGGCTGGGACAGGGCCTTTACCGAAGAAGATGACTTCGGTTTTATTGGCGTTTAATTTTAGTTTGTTGGTATTCATCCAGTGTGCAATGTCCTGGAGACAGCCTTTGAAATTTGCAAAAGATTCCTGTGTCATTTCTGTGTAGGGGAATACCAGCTGGGTGTCATCGGCATAAGAAATTGCCTTAACACCCCAGTTGGCAATGAGCGTGAAGAGGGGGGCCAGGTAGATGTTGAACAAAAGAGGACTGAGGGCTGAGCCCTGCGGGACTCCACAGTTGAGGGTTTTAGGTGTGGAAGAGATCGTCCCGAGTGCCACCTTCTGTGTTCTCTGAGATAGATAGGAGTTAATCCAGCTCAGCGCGTGGTCTTGAATGCCTATCTCTGCCAGTCGACAAAGTAATCTGGCGTGGTCCACCGTGTCGAAGGCGGCCGATAGATCCAGGAGTACCAGCATAGCTGAACTTCCTGCATCCATCGACCACCTCACTGACTCGGCCACCTCTAAGAGCGCCGTTTCAGTACTGAAACCGGGCCGGAAACCAGACTGAGTTTCATGGAGAATGTTGCTGATTTCCACAAATTTACTCAGTTGGCGTTGTATCACTTTTTCCAGCATTTTTCCTGGTGCGGCTAAAAGGGATATTGGGCGGAGGTTCGTCAGATCATCTGGATCCCCATTTGGTTATTCCAACATGTCTGATACCAAACATGGCAGGGTTCGTTACAGCCAGTTTAGAGATGGTCATCGTATAATGACACATGGCCACTCTATATATCGTAATTGCTGATGCACTTACTAACTGGGAGAACGGACTCCGAAGGTTGTAGGGGTGTCCTGCTCATGCAAGGGCACCCTCACACTTAGAACCGAGCATCCTGTCTTCAGGCCGACTCAGCGTCTCCAAGTCATCGCAGCTACACAAGTCTCAAACCCCGCATCGCCGGCGTATGCGACACACTGTCTCGGACTACGACACATTCCTAGTCCTACACGGCTTCGCACCTATGCATCGCCTACAACCCAGCGGTTCAACATCGACGCATCGGCCAGACTCACAGCGCTCTAGATATCAACAACATTGTCCGACTTCGGAAAAAACGCATTGCCTTAGACAGCGACGCATCCTCTCCTTTGCTTAACCCATGGTCCCCGAGCTTCGACGCATCCAAGGTACTGTCAGTGGGTCTGCGAGACTCTTGTATTCGGCCCGCACTCCATGGCGGTCAGACTGAACTTTTGATTTTACCTCAGTCAAGCACGACCAGATAGCCCCAGTTGAAGTAATTGATTTTCAAGCACTGTAATTTGATTTAATGTTGCAAAATTCATAACTTAGCTTGAGTATGTTGGATTTTTATTGTTTTGGTCTCGTTTTACTCAGATAAATATTGGCTATTTATCTCAACTGGTGTGTAGTGTTTTTGTGGTGTTTTAGTGTGTTACTGTGTGTGCCTTTATGTATACAAACGCTTTACACATTGCCTCTTTAGTTTAGCCCGACTGCTCTGTGCCGAGCACAACTAAACTTTTAGTGTGTACTACACCTACCCTAATTTGGAAGGTGGTTCCTGCTTGGACATTGTGCATACCTCTTCCAACCAGAAACCCACATTTTAACAGCCACCCCCAGCCCAGGATTGACGCATCTGTCACTACTGTCAGATCTGGCTGGAGAAGGGAGAGGGGGTGTCACTGATCCAATTGCGGTTCATTAATGACCACTGCAGAAAATTTGCAGTGTCGTACGCCGATCTGGACCATTTTGGAGAGATTCCTCTTATGCTGCACCCACTGGAACTTCAGATACCACTGCAGAGCCCGCATATGCCAAAGGGCAGGCATCACAAGCAGGATGCAGGAGGCCATGAGGCCCATCAGAGTCAGTCTCACCAAAACCCAGGATAGAGGCTGAAACATCGGTATCATAGCCTGAATATCATGATCGCAGTTTGGGAGGATACCCAAAACTGCACTGTGTACAAAAAAGCTCCAATGAAGGGGAGTGTTTGAGAAGGGGTCAGGTGTTTCTTTGGCACGTTTATAGTGAACCACAGCGGGTGTAGGAGGTTCACTGTGGTCTGTAGTTGGGAGACAGCTGCCTGGGGCAAGCCCGCCTTCAACAGCCAGGAGTAGAGCTAGGGGAAAACTGGCAATCCCGACCTCCACAGATGAGCTGCAACCACTGCCATCACCTAGATGAACAACCAAGGGGTTTGGTAAGGCTGAAAGGGAGCAGGATGAACTGAAAATGCTCATGGCCTACCGTAAACCTCAGAAAAACCCGATGGGTAGGCACGACGGGAATGTGGAAAAAAGCGTCCTTCAAGTTCAACACCACCATCCAGTCTCATGGGTCCAGGGCAGACAAGAGCTGAGCTAATGTGAGCATCTTGAATTTCTCCTTTTTGAGGAAGTAGGGGAGGGCTCAGAGACCTACGATAGGACGAAGGTCCTCGTCTTTTTCGGGACCACAAAGTAGCAGGAATAGCAACCACAGCCTAATTCTGACACCGGAACCCTCTCTCTGGCTCTCTTGGCCAAGAGAGACATGACTTCTTCCCAGTGCAGGGAAAGATAATCCTCCATCAGCTGGTCCTAAGATGGAGTCAGTCTCCCCAAAACCCAGAATAGAGGCTGAAACATCGGTATCATAGCCTGAAGAACAAGTTACTTACCTTCGGTAACGATATATCTGTAAGAAACATTAGTTAGTTAGATTCCTTACCTTAGAATAGAATATCCCCAGGCGTCAGGCTGGATCTGGAAAGATTTTTCGTCAGCAATACCCTTGCGCGTCACTAGGCGTCATCTGCGGCTCCCCGTCCGTCGTCGGGATCGCCGGGATGACATCGTCGGAGTACTTAGACGCCGCCCTCACGCACTGACGTCAGTTCTTGTACATAGCTTTCCGCGCCAGGAACGCAGAGCCATGCAAGAAACCGACACTGGTGCCATGAATCTAGGGCCCTGAAAGGGATGACCTTAACCCTAGATATCAGTTTGCAGAACGGGGAGGATGGGTGGGGCGGTAAGGAATCTAACTAACTAATGTTTCTTACAGATATATCGTTACCGAAGGTAAGTAACTTGTTCATCTGAAAGAAACACGTTAGTTAGATTACTTACCGTAGAATAGATGTGAGAAGTTGGCCTGATAGAGGAGCAGGAGCCTGTCTGGAGGAGCCAAACCACTGGAGTCCGGAGGAGCCAGACTGGCTCCTGCTCCTCTGCAAAAGAGAAGCACCCCAGACCTTCCTGGTCTGCACCAGAAGCAAGTCCTCCATTCTTCGTGGGTTCCGCTTGCCAAGGCTTGGTGAGTCCTAGTTCGACTTCGACGCCGCCGACAGAACGAGCCTTCGTGGGACAGCTGGCCTCCTGGTCCTGGTCGTCCTCGACGTCTCCTGGTACCCGTGGCTGCTGCGACAAGCTTCACCTCTTCACCTGCAATCTCCCGACATCGCCTGGTTCCTTCCTGGTTCCACATGGTCACTGGCTAGTGACCCAGACTCTGTCCCTTCTGCTTGCAGGTATCCTTCCTTCTTGATCCCCACCTTGGAATCCACCGGACACTCTTCACTGACTGCCTGTCAGCAACTTTCCTTCAGGCATCCATAGAAGTCCACGACGAAACCCAACGCAAGTTCACACCTATGCACCCGCAACCCGTGGGCTAGGTAACTTGGGTACTTCGGTGCTCACAAGGGTATTGACTATCCTAGGGTCTAGTTTCCGAGTCTCGACTTTCTAGCTATACCAGAAGTGTCCTAAAACTGCTTATTTCTGAACTGTACTATTTCTATCGATTATACGCATTACGCATGAGTGTTTCCACTCTCCACCTGAATCCCGTGGGCCTCCCACTTCCTAACTGTTGGTAGGGTAGTGTAGCCCCAGCGATGGCCTAGGCCTATCCTGTGTTCGTGACAGTGGTCCTCATACCACTTACTTAGTATATGGTTTGCGTGGCCCCTAGGGCCTAACTGTATTACTTACCTGTGTGACTTAATGTATGCTTAAATAAGACTGTGTTGTACTTACCTCGAATCTCATAAAGAGTGCTGAGGGTTTGACTAGAATAAATACACTTTATTTTATATATATATCTGTTGTGGTGTCCTTTCATTTGGTATTCAATGGATTACATATGGTATAACAGCTGGCTTCACATGCCATTCAGAGTTTAGCTTAAGGCTGCTCTTGTCCATGCTACCACTAGGATAGCTGGTCTATAAGGTTGACTTTACAACCAATCACCATAAGGGTTGTTTGGAATGATATAAGGTGTACACTAGAATTAGTGACATCATATATCAGGCCAACTTCTCACAAGCAGAGCCCCTCTGCAGCCTTTGGAACCTCTATCCCGGGGTTGTTTGTGATGCAGCCAACCATATACTCTTAAGTGTATTATAACCTTGTGGTAAATGCTAACTTTAAAACGGCTGCATGGATAGAGGTCGTGTTTGATGTCAAACACCTTGGAATCATACCTCCCCGACAGTAACTGGCGGGGTAGGTATGATTCCACCCTCCTAGAGGGAGAAATATGACAACACCGGTACACCCGTTACCAGCTTTCTCGACCCTGGCATCACAAGATGGATGCTGCTAGCCACAAACACGAGTCTACCCTCCTGCTGCTGGACGAAACTCCGGCAGGGTAAGCTGGACAATAGGTTTCCTGTCACAGGGAGGTGTGATCACTTCCCAGTCAGGCTTTAGTGTATTGGGGCTGGGTGGGTGCACTCAAAGAGTGCTTTGATGTCTGCACTGGGGGCACATTTGGTGTACCTTTGCATAGTCCAACTCAAACCGGTCGCAGGTGCTATCAGCCCCTGCTCTGGCGCAAAACTGGACAAAGGACATGGGTGTAGCCACCCCTCTGTCCTGTCCCTCCCTTAGGTGGGTCCCCAGAGTTTGTCCCACCCCTTCCTTGGGTATAAAGTAGGAACCCCTGACTACAGGACTTTAGATTTACCTGGACGAAACTCTGCTACAGAAACCAAGTACTTCAACTATCTACACTTTGTTGGATGAATGAAGAATCTCCCTTGGAGTAAAGGAGTTACTTCCCTGCAAGGCAGGCACTAAAAACGCATCTGACCGGTTTGCATCTATGCAGCTCCAGAAGGACTCAGAAGATTTTGCAACCCAGGAGATGGGTTCCTAGGCTTCCCCAGAGCCGACCAGTCTTCTCAGCAAACCTGAGGCCCGCAGCCCTTGTGGGTACCGTGCAACCTGAACCCCTGTACACCGTGCACATTTGCAGCAGCATATGCTTTTTAGTGATCTCTGAGGCAGTGCTTTGGGCTACTTGTAGTCCCGACCCCGAGATGTGATTCCACCGAAGATTACTGGCCTACACTCCACGAGTGTTCCGTGGGCTGGTATTTTGTGTTTCCTCTCAAGGTACCTTCGCGATCCCTGGCCGGTCGACCTGTGGGTCCCTGAGAAGGGTACTTTAACTTTCAGTGGGCTTTCCTGGTTGCTCCAGACGTGCCCTGACTCTCCATCGCTTGGGGAGTCCACAGGACCTTGCTGGTCTACACCGAAGCATATTTTCTCTGACCGCGTGGGTTGCGCCAAGGCTTGTTGGTCTCCAATCCGGACACTGACCCCCACAGCACTCGACATCCTTCGTGGGACAGCTCGCCTGCGGACTTTGGTCGACGTCTCTTGGTCCCTGTGGCTGCAGAGTCAAGTTTCACCTCTTCGCACCTCAAACACCCGACATCGGTGGGCATTCATCTATCGTGCCCCCGGTCACTGTCAAGTGACCCAGACTCTGTCACCTCTGCTTTCAGGTTCTTCTCAGCTCCGATCCAGGTTTGGATCACACCTGACACTTTTTCTCTTCACGGCAGCAGCACTTTGCAGCATCACGCCATTGAAAACGAGGAAGATTCCCGACACCATTTGACACCTATGCACCCGGCTTTCCTGGGTTAGGTAACACAAGTTCTCCGGTGCTCACATGGGTGCTGGCCTTAGAACCTTCTAAGTTTGAAAGGGTTTGCTCAAAGTCCTCTCCTAAGTGTCCTTATGTTTAAAATTCCAACCACGACTTTCCAATAGGATTGTATGGAGCTCGCGGCTGTGTTCTCACACTGCACGCGTCCCCCGTGGGTCCCCTGGGCCACTGCCTTGGGCGGTTCCTTGGGGTCCCAGCAATTCTACACTCTAGGCACTGTGTTCAGTCAAGTCGGGGTTGTTATACCACTTTCTTAATATATGGTTTGGTCTCCCCCTGGGGCCCACTGTGTATTGTGCTATTTACTGTCGTTCTAGTGCTTTAATATTGTGTATCTTGATCTCTAATCTCATAAAGAGGTTAGTAGAGAGTGTTTAGTAATAAATACATATATTTTATAAATACCTTGTGCGGTTCTCCTTTCATTTAGTCATTCAAGAGGATATAATCTGGTAAATCAAGTTGCTTTACATTCCTTCGAGACTTAGCCTGAAAGCTGCTCTCCATAGCTACCACAAGGATAGCTTTCAATAAAGGTTGTCTTCAACCTAATCATCAATAAGGGTTGTTTGGACTGGTACAAGGTGCCCACTATAACTTGTGGACAGCATATACCAGGCCAACTTCTCACAGTAGTGTTTCGTAAACGTGTGCGGTGATGCCCATGTAGCTGCCTAACATGTCATATAGATTAACTCCTCGTCCAAAGGCAGTAGTGGCTGCCGTCGCCTTGATGGAATGGGCGCGTAGCCCCACTGGAGGCTCCTTTTTAGCCAGAGAATAGGATGCTTTAATACATAAAACCCATCGAGAAATGGTTCGCTTGTGTACGGCCCGACCTTTCCTGGCGCCCACGTAGCCAACAAAGAGTTGGTCATCCACCCGGAACTGTTTTGTGCGATCCAGATAGAACGAAAGTGCACGTTTTGGGTCCAGACGGTGGAGCCTCTCTTCCTCTTTTGAAGGATGTGAAATCGGAAAGAAGGTGGGCAAAGTGATGGTCTGCCCGATGTGAAAGGCAGTGACAGCCTTAGGAAGGAAGGATGGACGAGTCCTGAGAACTACCTTGTCCGGATGGACAGACAGGAAAGGAGGCTTGGAGGAAAGAGCCTGGAGCTCACTCACTCTTCTGGCAGATGTGATGGCTACCAGGAAAGCAGTCTTAAGCGTCAGAAGACTCAAATGACAGTTGTGTAGTAGCTCAAAGGGAGCGCACATTAAATAGGTTAAGATTAGCTTCAAGTCCCACTGAAGCAAAACGAAGGGAATAGTAGGAAAGAGATGAGTTATGCCTTTCAAGAAACGATTAACCACAGGGACTTGAAAAGAGAAGGCTGATCTTGAAGCCGAAAGAAAGCAGAGATGGCCAAAAGATAGCCCTTGATAGTGCCCAGAGCAGAGCCCTGCTGGGCTAAATAAAGATGGAACAAGAGAACCTCAGAAAGAGGGACAGAAAGGGGATCCACAGACTTTGCTGTGCACCATGCCACAAACTTGTTCCATCGGCAGGCGTATACCGTCTTAGAGGAGGGACGCCTGGCTGCCAAGATTTCATCGCAAACTTCAGACGGCAGGTCAAAAGAAGTCAACTGCCGCCGCTCAATCTCGGCGCAAGGAGTTGGAGGCTGGACAGGTTCGGGTGGAGGACCGTCATCCGATGCTGCGACAGAGGATCCTCCAGAAGAGGCAGACGGGTCGGAGGATCAATGGCCATGTTGAGCAGCTCGGGATACCAGACTCTTCATGCTCAATCCGGAGCCACAAGGATGACATGGGGCCAGTCGCGCCGGATCTTCTTCAGCAATCTGGGCAAAAGTGGTATAGGCGGAAAGGCGTACAACAGACTGCAACTCCACTCGCGACGAAAAGCGTTGCCTAGCGAGTGCCACCTTGGAAGTTTCAATGCACAGAAGTGCTAACATTGCGCTTCTCTTAAGTGGCGAATAGATCTAACCAAGGCTCTCCCCACTGTCGAAAGAGACCTTGCACCACCTCCGAGTGAAGACGCCAATCGTGATCCATCATGCACCTGCGGCTGAGTTTCTCCGCCCTGGCAATCAAGGAGCCTGCCAGGTGTTGAACCACCAGGGATATGCCCTGATTTTCCAGCCATGTCCAGAGGCGGAGGGCCTCCTGACATAGGGTCCACGACCCCACCCGCCCTGTTTGTTGCAGTACCACATGGTGGTGGTGTTGTCCGCGAACACCTGCACTACTCTTCCCCAGACAGAGAGAAGGAATGCTCTGAGTGCAAGACAAGTCGCCCGAAGCTCCAGAAGGTTGATGTGGAGCCCGGACTCCGCCAGAGACCAGAGGCCTCTGATCTCCGCCTCGCCCATGCGGCTGCCCCATCCCAGAAGGGATGCGTCCGTCACCACTGTGTGCTCTGGTTGGGGAAGGGAGAGGGATCTGCCGCTGACCCAATCCTGGTTCGTAAGCCACCATTGCAACTGTCGAGCAGTGCCCTCTGAGATCTGGACGCAATCGGACAGATTCCCCTGATGCTGCGCCCACTGGAACTTCAGGTCCCACTGCAGAGCCCGCATATGCCACCTGACATGATCAACCAGCTGGATGCAGGAGGCCATGAGGCCCAGCAGCCTCAGGGTCATCTGGACCGAAAACCCGGGATAGAGGCTGAAAGATCGGAACCATAGCCCGAATATCTCAGACTCGCTGTTCGGGAGGAGTAGTTTTGCGGGTCGAGGGCAGACCAGACCTAAGCAAGCGTCAACATTTTGAACTTCTCCTTCCGGAGGAAGCGATTGACGTCCCTGAGATCCAAGATAGGACGCAGGCCCTTGTACTTCTTGGGAACCATAAAGAAGAGGGGGTAGCAACCACAACATACTTCTGGGACAGGAACGCGCTTGATGGCTCCCTTGGCCAAGAGAGCCGTAACTTCCTGCTGGAGGATTACCAGATGATTCTCAGACATGCGGTGGTAACGAGGTGGCATGGCTGAAGGGGTAGTCTCGAAGGGGAGGAAGTTGCCCCTTCAGACTATCTGCAAAACCCACCTGTCCGAAGTGATGGTGCACCAGTGTGGGAGGTGATGGCGAATCCTGCCACCCACTGGCATTTGATGGGCTTGAAAGGTCAGACTAGGAAAGTTTGGAGGCTGCTGCAGAGGGGGGGTTGGTGGACTGGCCCACCCGCTGGCCCCCTGAACCACACAGCTGGTTCCCACGTCCCTGGTCGTGCAAAGGTTGTGCAACTTGCTGCAGCCTCTGGCCCTGTATGGAACGTAGCAGGCCCCCTCCCCTAGCCCCAAAAGGGGCGAAAAGCAGACTGCGCCGACGGGAGGAGAGGCCCAAGGACTTGGCCGTAGCCCGTGAGTCCTTGAAGCGCTCTAGGGCGTTGTCTGCTTTGTCGCCAAAAAGGCGACGGCCATCAAAGGGCATGTCCATCAAGGTGTTCTGGACATCCCCTGAAAAGCCAGTGGACCTCACCCAGGTGTAGCGACGAAGCGCTACCGACGTTGAAATAGTCCTGCCCAGAGAGTCGATGGTGTCCAGCCCACAACGGATCGTAAACTTAGCTGTATCTCTCCCGGCGGCGACAGCATGGGAAAGCAATGCCAGGGCCTCCTCTGGACACTGAGGCAGCTCTTGCGCCACAGTATCCCACACTGAGTGCGAATAACAGCCCAAGAGACATATGGTGTTTACGGACCGCAGTCCTAAGCTGGCGGAATAGAAAATTTTCTTCCCAAGATGGTACAGCTTCTTGGATTCTCTTTCAGGTTGAGCGGTAGGGAAGGCCCTTTTGGAAGTGGAGGCTTCGACCACCAAGCTCTCCGGGGTGGAGTGGTGGGAGATTAAAGTGGGGTTGCCCGGAGCCGTGCGGTGGTGTCGGGCGATCATCCTGTCCACGGGAGCCCCCGTGTTGGGCCTGGACCAGGTGCCCAAAAAGGACATCCATGAGGGCCTCATTAAACGGAAGCAGAGGCTCCGAAGAGCTCGCCACCAGTTGAAGCACCTCAGTCAGGAGGTTAGTCCTGACCACCACCGTAGGAAACTCGAGGATGAGAGCCTCTGCCGCCCTACGCAACACCACAGCGTATGACGCTCCCTCCTCCGTAGCCACGGTAGGAGCAGACATGCCAAGGTCGGGTGAAGTGTCAAGACCACTGGCATCCCCCAGTTCCTCTCTCCAGTCCTGTTCAGAACCAAGCTGGTCAGTTAAAGGGTCACCTGACCCCTCCCAGTACTCCTCATCGTCCTCTGGTTGCCACTGTGGTTGGAAAGGTGCCCCAGAAGTTAACTGGGGCATGAAAACCCCACCCGGCGCCGGATCCGGCATCCGTCGACGCCGGTCCGGCGCAGTGTCCACATCAGGAAGGAGGCTGGGGTCCACACCGGCCGGGGGGCCGACTAGCGTCGAGCACGGTAGTGGTGCCGTTGGAAGCAGCGCCGGTGGAGGTGTAATAAGGTCATCTGACGCTGATCGAGATCCAGGCCTGGATCTAAGGGGGGCCTGTCGTGCCAGGGCCGGAGCCGCTGGCAGCGAAGACCTAGGCCCCCTAAATGAGTCCGCGGGGCCCGAAGGCACGCCGGCAGGGTCGGTCTGCCCAAAGATAGCATGCATCGCCTCGTAGGACCACGAAGTTGGGTGGGGGTCGCTCCGGGTCCCGGAAAGGGAGGGAAGCTTGGAGTCGACCATTCAGGCTCTGCGCGCGGAGCCGCAGGAGTGGCACCACCCACGCGTCTCGTCGGCCGACGAGGAGAAGGCAAAGAGCAACTATCCTTCTTCGACTTCTTCTTATGCTTTGACTTACCTGACCCGAGTAAGAAGACTTTGATGACCTCAAGCCAGACTGATGGTGGCTCCGCGACCGGTCCCTCAACCTCCCTCTCGACTGCGACCTTGAACGGCACGGAGCCAACTGCTGTCGTTCAAGCAGCTTTCAGGACCGCTCCCGCAAAGCCTTCGGCGTCAACAACGGACAGTCGGAGCACAACTTGGGGTGGTGGTCGCGCTGCAGGCGATAGAGGATTACGTGGGGCGGAACCGTCACCGACATCAATCGGGTACAGGAACCGCAGGCCTTAAAACCAGGCATCCCTTGTGCACCTGTTCGGAGTCGGAGACTCGAAACAAGACGTCGACAAAAGTTGAGACAATTGTAGTAAAAAAATGACTGAGGTACCGCTCTTCCCGGATCTGCGCTGCCTGGCGTGGAAAAGAAAGAACTGATGTCAGCGCGCGAGGGCGGCGTCTAAGTAGCTGCCGAGACGTCATCCCGGCGACCACGACGCCAACGACGAACACGGAGCCTACCGACACCACCTTCTGACGCGCAGAGGTACTGCTGACGAAAAAACTTTCCGGATCCAGTCTGATGCCTGGGGGTAATCTAAGGTAAGGAATCTACAAGTAACATCTTTCTTTCAGATAGCCATTTTTAAGTAGTAGAGCTACTCTTGTTAGTTTAGGTAGAGATAATGTATAGATCATAACTTTGTATTTTGTGCGTATGGAGCAAAGGACGACATACCAGCATTATTTGATTTCCCACAGTTTTATGCCTTTTCAGTAATGTTGATGTCACCTAAACATTTGTTGGTAAGAACGGCTGAGAAAATGGAAAAAGAAATTACTCAAGCAGTGCCCTACATTGGTAAAGGCAGGTCAGGAAAGAATTTTTAGGAGCAAATTGTATTCAAATTATTCATACTGCGTAGATGGTTCTGAATTCTTCTCCTTATCATCTAGTTGTGAATTTACTGGAGGTTACGTAAACTGAGGTACACAATACCATTTAGTTGCTGTTAGACAGTGGACTATTTAAAATTTAATATTAGGACTGTTAATGCTTAGATTAGTAATTAGAATAGTTAGTGAATATTTGTTGAATGTGAAAGAAGCTTAAAGATTAGAGCAGTGATGGCTCATCTAAAATGTAATAAGCATTAAAGTTTATAATCGAGTATTGTAGAGTTCAACGCAGGTGTGTAATAATAACACAAACTGCAAGAATCAGCAGACGGTTACTCCTCGAAATGATGCAAGTCGTCCTGTAAACGGTAACTGTATGTAAAAAAAATATCAAAAGGAGGTGATTTTAATTAGACTTAAGAAAAGAAGGAGACTTTCCTGAGAAGCAGGTAACCTCTTATATCTAAGTGGATGATGGTGCAAACAATGACGCATAATAAGTACAAAAAAGTCCTGAGGTGGTTTGCCTTTTTTTTTATTTCAAATTGTTTTTATTGATTTTCAAAAAAGAATAATACAAAATGAAATCACAGTGAATAACAGTAATACTGACATATGATAAAAAAAGGAAAATTACAAAAGAAGAAAAAAAAAAGACAGCAAGTTATCCAAGTACGTTGCAGTAGGAAGTGCAGTCATGTCCGAGAGGCACAGGTGGACTATGAATATCGCAATCTACATACAGTCTATGATACATTACAGGCGTACAGTAGAGGACATAGCAAAATCACTAAGGTACGTTATAGGAAACCATAAAACAATGCTATAAGAAACAATCTTTAGTGATGGGGAGGCAGGTGGGAGGACTCCTTTTAGAGTACGATGACTCTAGATACTGTGTTTGTGTGGTGGAATGCAGTGAAATGGGCTTCACGGTGGGTCAAATGTAAAGGAAAAGGCATCGAGGGACCTCCATAGTTTCCTATGTGGAGTGCGACAGGGAGAGGAATGAAGGGAGATATCGTCCGCCCCCCTGAGGAAGGACAACCATTCTTGCCACGTTCTGAAGGAGACTTCTTTGGTGTTCTTCCACTTACTGAGTACTATTTTGCAGGCCAGTGTAAGCATAAGGTCTAGCAAATAGCGGTCATTCACATCTGGAAGCATTGGGTCCAGAAAGTACAGCAGGATATAGGAAAATTCCCTTGGGGAGTTGATGTTAAATGTTTTTTTAGTACACTTGTATATTTTGTTCCAATATGCTTGTAAGGTGGGGCATTGGAATAGCATATGGGCAAGGACGCCAACATGTGTATTACAATTCCAGCATGTAGGGCTCTGGCTAAGTTTAAGTTTAAAAATCCTTTCAGGGGTCCAATATGTCCAGTTTATTAGCATAAGCTTTGTTTGGGACAATACTGGCGAAATTTTATTTGAGAAGGGAGTTATATGTATCTTGTCACAGTCAAAGGGGATTTCTCTGGTGTTACTTTGTATCGGCCATAACAAAAACTTAGCTGTGGACAAATTCTAAGGAAAGAATACAATGGAAAGAAGAAAGAAAGTAAAGGGCCAGTCCAGACTGATCCTTGGTAGTGTGTTCCGACAATAATTGAAACCCAGAGTGACACTGTTGGACAAGTTACATACCTTTGGTAACACCTTATCCGGTAGAGACATGATGGAACTGCAGATTCCTTACCTTCTTTCCAGGTGTCGACTGGATCCGAGAGACATTTCTTCGATCAATACCCCTGCGTGCCAGTAGGTGGCATCGGTCGCCTCTGTGTGACAACGGCGGCAGTGGCCACGCCAGAAGTGATGTCCGAGTCACCTACATAGGAACCACATTGGTGCTCTGATGTCAGTTACTTTTCAGGAATTCCATGACAGAAACGCAGAGCCATGAGGAGTACTGAGATTGGTGCGTTTTGAAGAAACGAGGGCCCTGAAAGGGAACAGTGCCCGTAGCGCAGGAATCTATGGCTAGATCATGTCTCTACCAGGTAAGGCATTACCAAAGGTATGTAACTTGTCGATCTGACAGAGACATCTAGCTGCAGATATCTTACCTGTAAATAGATACTTCTGCAATGCCATCCCCGGAGGGAATGCGTAGATAGTTACACTACGAAATCGTGCAGAACTGAGTAGCCAAAATGGCCATCCCTGCAGACTTGACTATCCAGGCAGTAATGCTTGGTGAACGTGGACAGGGATGACCACGTTGCTGCCTGACAGATGTCAAAGACTGGAACTCCATGTTGCAAAGCAGTGGTAGCAGCCTTAGCTCTAGTGGAATGACCTCATAAGCCTTCATGAGGCTGCTTCCTGGCCAGAGCATGGCAAATTGTGATGCAGAGGACTACCCACAGGGAGATGGTCCTCTTCTTCACAGCAGGACCTTTCTTTGCTCCAACCTACCCCACGAAGATTTGGTTGCCCACCCGGAATTCTTTTGTGCAGTCACGGTAGAACGACAAAGCTCATTTTGGGCCCAGGTTGTGGAGTTGCTCCTCTTCTTTGGAGGGATGCAAGTGGGCAAGGTGACAGATTGTCAAATGGAGTCACCACTTTCAGAAGGAAAGAGGCCCTAGTGAGAAGCACCAATTTGTAAGGGAATATTGTGTGAAAGGGAGGTTTGGACGATAGAGCCTACAGCTCACTCACCCTCCTTGCAGATGTAATTGCCAGTGAGAAGGCTAGTTTGATGGTGAGCAGCCGGAGGGGGAAATTATGCAGAGGCTCGAAAGGAGAGCACATTAGGAAAGCGAAAACAAAATAAAGGTCCCAATGAGGCCTAATGCAAGGGGCAAAAGGGAACTAATAAAAGGGTCAGGATGCAACATATGTAAAAGGCCTTTCAGGAATCTATGTACAAGAGGTAATTTAAATACGGAGGGCTTGTCTGGCATTCTCAGGAAGGCAGACAAAGCCAAAAGATACCCTTTCAAGGTGCCCAGAGCAGAGCCCTGCTAGGCAAGGGACAAAATATAAAGCAAACTCACACAAAGAAGCAGAAAGAGGGTCAATAGATTTCTTTACACACTACTTTACAAATGTGTTCCACCGGCAGGCGTAAACAGTCTTAGTGAAGGGACACCTGCCTGCAAGAATAACATTGCAGACTTCCGGAGGAAGATCAAAAGCTATCAACTGCCGCTGCTCAATCTCCACACAAAAAGCCGCAGAGTTGACAGGTTCAGGTGGAGAACCCTCCCCTGCAACTGCGACAGTAGATCCTCCTAAAGGGGCAACCTGATCAGAGGAAGGATGGCCATGCTCAACAGCTCGAGATATCAAACTCTCCATGCCCAGTCCAGAGCCATTAGGATGACATTGGCCAGTCGTTCCTGATCTCCTTGAGAACTCTGGGCAGGAGTGGTATGGGCGGAAAGACATACAGGAGACCTGAGCTTCACTCAGGATGAAAAGCGTCTCCGAGCAGAAGCCGCCTTGGAAACTCCAGCAGGCAAATTTGCTGACATTGTGCATTCTCTGCGGAGGCGAACAGATCTAACCAAGGCTCTTCCTACTTCTGAAAGAGACCATGCGCCACATAGGGGATCGTGATCCGCTAGGCATCGATGACTGAGTTCGTCCGTCATGGTTTTCAGGAAACCTGCCGGGTGCTAAACTCCCAGGGAAATGTCCTGCTGTTCCAGCCATGTCCAGAGACGCAGATCCTCTTGAAAAAGGGTCCACAACCCCACACCGCCCTGCTTGTTGCAGTACCACATGGCAATGTTGTTGTCTGTGAACATTTCCACTAGCCTTTCTTTGATGGAGGGTATAAACGCTTTCAATGCCAGTCAGATCACACGGAGCTCCAGCATGTTGATGTAGAGTCCGGATTCCGCCGGAGACTAGAGTCCTCTGACCCAGGAGTGATGCATCTGTCACTACTGTGAGATCTGAGTGAGGAAAGGAGAGGGGTCTGTCTCTGACCCAATCGCGGTACGCCAGCCACAACTGCAGGTCTCGTGCAGTTCGCCCCAAGATCTGCACCATGTTGGAGAGATTTCTCATATTCCTGCACCCACTGGAATTTCAGGTCCCACTGCAGAGCCTGCATATACCATCTGGTATGTGTCACTAGCAGGATACAGGATGCCATGAGGCCCAGCAATCTCGGAGTTATTCTCACTGAAATCCAGGATAGAGGCTGAATCATCGGTGATATAGCCTGAATATCCTGGACCCGCCGTTCTGGATAAGCCCAAAACTGCACTGTATCCAGAACTGCGCCGATGAAGGGGAGCATCTGAGAGGGAGTCAGGTGAGACTTCAGCACGTTGGTAGTGAACACCAACGAATGCAGGAGGTTCGCCATAGTCTGGAGGTGGGAGATGACAGCCTCTGGCGAGCCGACCTTCGGCAACCAGTCTTCGAGATAGGGGGTGACTGGCACACCTGATCTGCGCAGATCCGCTGCAACCACCACCATCACCTTGGTGAACACCCGAGGGGCGCTGGTAAGGTCAAAGGGGAGCAGGGTGAACTGAAAATGCTTGTGCCCTATAATAGGCGTCCTGCAAGTCCAACTCTATCATCTAGTCTCCTGGGTCCAGGGCAGACGGGATCTGAGCAAGAATTTGGATCCTGAATTTTCCCTTTTTGAGGAATCAGTTGAAGGCTCGTATGTCTAGGATAGGACAACGTTCCTTGTCCTTTTTCGGGACCAAATAGTAGCGGGAATAGCAACAACAGCCTACTTCTGGCTCCAGAACCCTCTATACATCTCCCTTGGCCAAGTGAGCCATGACTTCCTGTTGGAGTAAAATCAAATGAGCCTCTGTTAGCCGGTCGAAGGATGGAGGCACAGAGGGAGGGAGGGAGGGGTGGTACCGAAGGGGCAGGAGTAGCCTCTTCGGGCTATCTGGAGGACTCACCTGTCGGATGTGATAGTCTGCCAGTGATGGAGGTGATCACTGATCCTGCCACCAACTAGATGCCCATGGTTTGGAAGGGCGAGACCCGGAGGGTTAGGAGGCTGAAGCTGCTGGGGGAAGGGGGGCCTGACCCGACCTCTGGCCACCCGACCCACGTGGTCAGTACGAACCAGGCAGGTGTGCTGAACTTGCACTGCACGGTGGCTGGGGTAGTGCTGGTGTGGCTGAAAGCCCCTTCCGTACCCACAAAAGGGGCAAAAGGCAGACTGACGGCGTGTGGTCACTGAGAGGCCCAAGGACTTGGCAGTAGCCCTGAGTCCTTAAAGCACTCCAGTGCTGTGTCTGCCTTGTGTCCGAAGAAATAGGTGCCATCAATTGGCATGTCCATGAGAGAGCATTGGGCATCCCCCGAAAAGCGAGATGTCCTCAGTCAGTCGTGGTGTCTGACAGCCACTATTGATGAAATCGCAGTAGGAAATAGGATCTCCAGTTAGGATCATGGTGGGAGAGTCAACATTAGTGGGCGGAGGACTCAGAGGAATACGAACAAAAAGCACAAGAGCCCACCAACTGCCTAAAACAGTCCCTCTGTGGCATTGGGAACTGCTGGAAGAGGACGATCTTAATAAGATGGTTCTGGTGCATTCTTGGGATGGACGCTTGCCAGAGTTGGAGCAGGAAAACGTATGGCAAATATCTTTGAATCCTCTCTACACCATTGTAAAATCTGCTGCATTACAGAAAAATGCCTATACTTGGCATGAGATTTATTGGACACCAGAAAAATTGGCACGAATTAGAAGGGAGCAAGCAGGATGCCAATCTTGCATCCTGCTCCCCTCTAATTCATGCCAGTTTTTCTGGTGCAGAAAACTAGGATACTGAGGTTCAAATATTTGGGAGTTTCCCAAAGCTTCAGAACTTCTGGGTGGTGTTAGGGGATGTGCTTTTCCTAATTATGTAGTGCAGGGAAGCGGTATAGCTATGACGAGGGGACATCTTTGCTAAGCGGCATCTGGCAGAACTAGGTGCAGATGACTGGGCGCCCGGAAAAGTCTTCCATTTGGCGGTGAATGAGGACAATAACAAAAAAAAGTCCAAAGGTCTGTTCTTCGCTAAAGCCACCTAACATATACTTCTTACTAAATGTTGACTATGACATGGGGGTATTCAGGTTGCAAGTACATTAACTGGAAAGGTAGGCAAACTCTTTCTCACCTTCTCTTGTACTTTCTTTTTCCTCCACCAAATTCACTGGTACATTTAGCTCCATGTAAGATACTGTTATAAGCTGGATAACTGTAATATTTCTACACTAGTCTATCAAAGGCACCTAGTATCATAGGTTTGTGAAACTAGAGCGGCAATTCTGACACCTGCTCACTAGCTCGCATTCTTTCCATCTCTGGGGAAGGACTGTAATCACTCCTAAGAGCAGTCATACATTTGGCCATCCATACAGCGTATGTGATATAAACCGGATAAGGTACAAGTGTGTGAAGGGGAACCGCAACAGTGGCTTAAATAATGAATATACATGTAATTCATTGAGTGGGACATACTGTGTAGATTTACAGCTGATGCACAGGGCCAAAGTTAAGGTTCCTGTTCTGAATAGCGAAATATGTGTTTTTGTCTTTTTTAAGCTGTCACAGATTGGCCATATCAATGGTGAATTTCATGGCCAGGGCTATTTTCCCTCCCTGTAAGGAAATGCCTCTCTTTGCATGATAACCCCCAAAGGTTTGGACTGTTGATGCAGTTTTTCAACTCTGAGAGGGCATTAAAGCCTGCTAACCAGGACTCTGTGCCAGTGATCTGACCCTTCAAAGTATATCCTTGATTGGCTTCCACCCAATTGGTAGCAATTTACTTACATATAGGTCCATAGTATATGATTCCTGGGGAGGGCAGGGCTTGTAAGTTAAAATGCCCCACCAGGGCAGCAGCCTATATTGAGCCACCCGGGATGTGACAATGGGAAAACCTGTCTCCCAGCCTACTACAGCAGACTGGTAGAGCAGTTTTTAAACTGATAACTTTGCCATATAAAAAAATGAAAAAAGAACAATTGATGGACAGAATGCAGAACAACGTCATACATTCACCCCAGTACAGAGTTCTGGGCCTAAATCCATCGTTTTCTTACTCACCATCCCATTCCAGTTTAGACCCATCCATATGCAAATCAGTTTTGACCCTGCACCCAATGGGAACAGTCCAGCCCGAACTGCCAGGCCAGGTCCTCCTTGGGCTAGAAAAAATCATCCTAGGACCGGTTTCGGGCTTACAGCCCTCATCAGCCAGGATAGCTTAACTCCAGTGGCATGGAGAGCACGGGATCCAAGTCTGGGCACACCCATCCCACTCGGGGTGACAAATGCAAAAAGAACAATTGATGGACAGAATGCAGAACAATGTCATACATTCACCCCAGTACAGAGATCTGGGCCTAAATCCATCATTTCTTTGCTCCCCATGCCATTCCAGTTTGGACCCAGCCATATGCAAATCAGTCTTGACCCTGTGCCCAATGGGGACAGTCCAGCCCGAACTGCCAGGCCAGGTCCTCCCTGGGTTGGAAACAAGCATCCTAGGACCGGTTTCGGGCTTTCAGCCCTCATCACCCAGGATAGCTTGACTCCAGTGGCATGGAGAGCACGGGACCCACATCTGGGCACACTCATTCCACTCGGGGTGACAAATGCAAAAAGAACAATTGATGGACAGAATGCAGAACAGTATCATACATTCACCCCAGTACAGAGATCTGGGCCTAAATCCATCGTTTTTTTGCTCACCATGCCTTTCCAGTTTGTACCCAGCCATATGCAAATCAGTCTTGACCCTACGCCCAATGGGAACAGTCCAGCCTGAACTGCCAGGTCAGGTCCTCCCTGGGCTGTAAACAAGCATCCTAGGACCGGTTTCGAGCTGGAGTCCAGTGGCATGGAGAGCACGGACCCACGTCTGAGCACACCCGTCCCATTCGGGGTGACAAATGCAAAAAGAAGGGGCAGTTTGGGCTGGACTGTTCCCATGAGGCACAGGGTCAAGACTGATTTGCATATGGCTGGGTTCAAACTGGAATGGCATGGTGAGCAAAAAAACGATGGATTTAGGCCCAGATCTCTGTACTGGGGTGAATGTATGACATTGTTCGGCATTCTGTCCATCAACTGTTATTTTTGCATTTGTCACTGAGTGGGACAGGTATGCCCAGACATGGGTCCCGTGCTCTCCATGCCACTGGAATCAAGCTATACAGGCTGAAGAGGGGTGAAACCCCGAAACCTGTCCGAGGATGCTTCTTACCAGTCCAGGGAGGACCTGGCTTGGCAGCTCTGGCTGGACTGTTCCCATGAGGCACAGGGTGAATACTGATTTGCATATGGCTGGGTTCAAACTGGAATGGCATGGTGAGCAAAAAAACGGTGGATTTAGGCCCAGATCTCTGTACTGGGGTGAATGTATGACATTGTTCTGCATTCTGTCCATCAACTGTTGTTTTTGCATATAAAAAAATGAGGCTAAGCCCAAACCTCCCTTTTTAATGTGTAGAAGTCACATCTACAGCAAGCCTATTGCGTCCTAAGGCTGGGTACAGTATAATAAATAGTAGAACATGTATTTTTATATTCCCCAACACTAAAACCCCCAAATTGTTGTTTTTACTGATGAAAGGCCAAATGCTGACGGAATGGCTGCGGAGATCTCCGCCTTCGCTTAGCCACAGGTGACCGCTGATCCTCCCACCAGCAATGGAGCGCGTGGATTCCATCACCTGGGCGTTTGGGCTCTTGAGTTGAGGACGCTGTGGTGTACAGGAGCTTTTCTATGTTTTTTTCTCCAGAACTCTCGGGAATTTATGCAACCGGGCCGTTCAAAGGCAATCCAGGCACATGGCTCACAGCGGAGGGCTTATTACGTAGCGAAATCGAGATATGGAGATGAGGTCTGTCCGCTGGTGCTGACGCAGGAGGCCGGTAGGAGGCCAATGTGCTGTCGAGGTGAGGCAGGCAAGGCGAGGCTTGGTGTTGGGTGTTTGGTGACTAGCTTTAGCCTCTGATTTCGGGAATTCTGGCAATAGGGTAATTAAAACATTAAAGCCGGGAAATCAGAAGTGAGCCTGCAATCAATTAATATTTAAAGCTAACTCTGCTAGCTGAGAGGACTTGGGGCAGTCAGCATAATCAACCACAACCACAGGGGACTTATGGTATCAGAAGCGGCAGAAGCAGCAGCGTTCTTCCCTCAAGGCACAGGCTTGCGGCGAGTAAAACAAGACTTGTGCTTAATAATTGGTGCTTTGAACATTTGGCGAACAGGTCCTAGGATTTAAGGAAAGATGGGGATACATCTAAAACAGACGAATGCTGTTGCTATAGTTGACTCTGCAGCTGGGCTTAAAGCCAAAACGCGTTTAGCTCAAGCAAAAGCGGCATCATCGGCGGCCAGAGCAGGGAATACTTTGAACCAGCCTGGCTTGAATTCAAGCTTTGAGAGCTCTGACAAAGAGCCGCCTGAGCTCCATCTAGGGGAGGAGGATCCTACTGTTCTGAAACAAATAGGTGGCTCTACCGGTGGAGAGAAGGAGCAGAACGGTGGGTCAGTAAAAGCGACAAATAAGGGCGAGACAAACCGCTCTAAAGACTTTCCATTATTTTTCAAAACGGTTTCTCAGCCAGTACTAGCCAAATCTATGGCAAACCCGCTGCTACCTAACGAGGTGCCAGAAGAAGCACCAGAAGAAGCTCCAACTAGCCACTCGCAGATTCCGTTTACATCTTCACCTCCCCGGGCCGTGGCATCTTCTGCAGTCGCACTGACTTCTCAAAAGGCTGGCCAACCTGTGCACTGCCAGCTGGGTTCACCAACTCCATCAGTTCAGACCCCAGCTCCTGATCGGCCTTCCTCCGAAGACATCTTAGAACAGCAGTTGGAGGCCGAGGCACAGCCTCAGACACTGCCTCAGACGCCTTTTAAGGGTGGTCCAGAACTGCCAGGCTAGCTAACTAGGAGTCAGCAACAGGATGGAAAATCCCAACAGGATGAGTTTGACTCATTAACTGAAGGAGCCTATACGCAACAGATTGAAATAAAGACCATGTTGAATCTCATCTTGGATGAGATAAGAGAAATGAAGAAATCTCAAGAGAATGAGATAGATGCCCTACATTAGCGTCTTGGGAAAATTGAAGAGGCAGTGGCTTGTTTTCCAGCAAGAATACAAGAAGCCGAATCCAGGATTGCCCTGCTAGAGGATCAAATGAACTTCATGCTCCTAAGAGTAAATGAGGCAGCGAAAGACAAAATTGCTCTCGAGAATAAACTTGAGGAACTGGAGAACTATTCGCGCCGCTCAAATGTTCGGATAGTTGGGATACCCAAGGGGAGTGAGGGAGCTAATACTCTCCAATGGGTTGAATCGTTTAATAAACAAAAGGTTATGCCTGAATTTACTGGAGACTTAACGATAACAAGGGCTCATCGTTTTCCCTCACACCCCCTACCCAATCCTAAGTTTCCCCACACTATCTTGACTAACTTTGCAGACTACCGCAACTAACTTCGCAGACTACTGCATTAAAGAGAAAATTCTGGCTAAGGCAATGCAGCAGAGACAGTTTTCTATCAATGAGGGGTCTAAATGCTGGATTTTGCCGTTATGTCTGTGGTAGCCGCTTGCAGACGCAACAAGTTTGTAAAACTTTTATATCACTTTAAAGCCCAAGGCGCGCAGGCTTCAATTGCCCAGCAATCTAAGCTTTGAGTTCTCGTGAGAGGGAAATTCCATATGTTCTCAAATATAGAAGAAACTCAGGAGTTGTTGAAAGAGATCTCTTCTTCAAAATTAATATGTGGTTTATTTGATGTTTAGGGTCCACTGTCTCGGGCGGGGGGGGGGGGGGGGGTCACCCAGGGTACAGTTTCAGGGCACCCCACAGTGTAGAAGGTGGGGCGAGATGTGGTTAGTAGGGTTTAACACATTTCTCGGGGAGGGGGGTCAAGGAGGGTGGGGGTGGTACGGGGTGGGCTTATGGCAGTGAAAAGAGCAGTAGTAAAAGGGACACAGACGTGGGGAATAGGGTGTTGAACCCAAATGATCAGTGTGGCTACTTGAAACATAAATATGGCTAGAAGATGTCGTATTGTGTCAGTAAATGTGAATGGTATGTTAAACAGACAAAAATATGGAGGGCTTATAAGATGGTTGGCCACTTTTACGCCTCAAGTACTCTTTCTCCAAGAAACCCACCTAAAAACAAATTCTCCAAAGCTCTTGGGGTTTTCTCAAATGCTTTTTTCACCTCAGCTGGGTTGGCAATGAGAGGTGTAGCCATTTCTTTTTGTAGAAGTGTCGCCTGGGAATTTGTCCACGTCCAGAGAGATCCTCAGGGAAGATGGCTATAGGTTATGGCTGAGGCAAACGGGAATATATTGAATTTCATCAACTACTATGGCCCAATTATGGATGATCCCTCTGCGTTGTTGAAGATACATGAACTTCTCAGAGTGGTCCCCACTCAGATCTTTCTGGGAGGGCATTTTAAATACATTCAAGATCTTAGAGAGGATACCTCTAATAAAAACAAGAAACAACTGAAGCCAAAGACTAAAAACACCTTTGAGGCCTTAATACAAGATTTTCAGCTGATCGATCCATGTCAAAAAGCCAATGGGAGAACTCGTGATTATATCTGTTTCTCTCGCCAATTTCAGACAGCATCGCGTATCATTTGTTTTTTAACATCTCAATCTCTGAACCTCGTAGAGGCAGAAATTGGGGCGAATTCATTCTGGGGCCACTCCTTTGTTAGGCTCGATCTAGAAATTGAGGATGGGAGGAGGACGAGATCTAGGTGGCAGATGGACCGCCTCCTTCTCCAGGATCTTCAATGGGTAGAAGGATTAAGAGAGTGGATACTTGACATTTAAAATAAAAGAGGGGACGGCAGAACCATTTTGAGTATTGGGTGGATTTAAGGCCGCTGTTCGTGGACAAATGATTGCCTTCTCAGCGGCGCAGTCGAAAACTCGACAAACTAAAATAGCCAAATTCCAGCAAGCAGTCGAAAGCGCTATAAATCAGAGAAATTCCCATTCACAGGGTCAGCTTGAAAAGGCTAAGAAGGCGCAAAGGGATTTTTTCTTAGTAGAAGAAATCAATAGCTCACGGACCTTTCAACAACGCGTTTATGAAGAGTCTCAAATGGTTGGCAAACTACTAGCCGGGTCTACTAAGACCAGACAGGAAGTGGCCCTAATCACAGAGGTTATGGATCGCAAGACCAGATCAGTAGTGACAGATAGGAAGGGGATTGGCTCTAGTTTTTGCTGAACATTACCAACAGTTTTACACTACCAAATATGTGGTTAGCCAGGATACAATACAAAATTACTTTGAATGGGTAAAACTCCAGAGGCTATCGAATACCCTTCTAGACCAGGTTCAACGCGATATATCAAGTGCTGCGATTTCGGTAGTCCTAAATTCAATTGCAGGAACGAAAGCTTGCAGAGATGATGGGCTGCCCATATAATTTTATAAAGCATTTGCCAAGGAGCTGACCACCTTTTTGACAAAGCTTTTTAACTATGTAATAGCTGGAGGTGCTGTTCCCGCAGTTTTTAAGAAAGCCATTATTGTTAGCTTTGTGACGAAGGGTAAGAACCCTAAGGATGTTAACTCCTACAGACCAATCAGCCTTCTCAATGCTGATTATAAGATTTTAATGAAAACTTGGGTGCAGCGTTTCACTACATTAGTCCAGGAAGTGATCCATAGGGACCAGTCGGGGTTTGTTGCCGAGAGGTCGATGTCATCTAATACAGTGTTTTTGATACAGGCTCTCGATTTTTTCAGTATAGACAATACTCCAGCATGCATTATGATGGTTGATGCCGAAAAGGCGTTCGACCTGGTCAACTGGGACGCCCTTTTCTATGGTCTCGGTAGGTTTGGTGTTCCCCCTCAGGTCACAAAAATGCTTAGGAATATCTATCAGGGGGCCCAGGCGCAGCTGGTGATAAATGCAAATCAATTAGGGTTAGTAAATATAAACCGGGGGATCAGACAAGGGTGTCCGCTCTCCCCTTTATTATTCACCTTTTTTAACGAACCCATGGCTATCAAAATCAGCGATAACATAACAATTATTAAAGCCCTGATCTCGGGCATTTCAAAATGAAAGTTGTTCGCAGACTATAGTATTTTATATCTCAGTCCTGAGAGCCAAAATATGGACTGGGTTTTAACTGAATTTAATCAATTCGAAGTGATAGGGGGCTATAAAATTAACCAAAACAAAACTGAGATTTTAACCTTGAACACCGATATGGATTTTCTTCCGGCAAATCTTAAATATCAGGTCCTCAAGTCGGATCCAATACGGTATCTGGGGATTTATGTCTCAAATCAATATGGGCAGTTATATAAATTGAGGCAAAGCGGGGTAAATTAAAGACATGGTTGGAAAATCGGTCGTGTCTGCCGCTAACCTTGATAGGTCTGGTAGCCCTTATCAAGATGTCCATACTCCCTCTACTTATTTTCTTGTTTATAAATGTACCTATAAAAATCAATATTAGCTACTTCAAAGAGCTCGAATCTATGTTTAGAGAGTTTGTTTGGAGTAAGAAAGCTCCCAGGGTTAAACTCCCGGTGTTACAACTTGAAATCATTCAGGGTGGGTTAGCATTACCACAAATCCGTACATACTACACATTGGCCATTTTAGAGTTAACAGCTTGTCTATTGTCTTCAAACGGTTTATTAGATAATTTTTTGGGGGGATAAAATGGTACAAGAATCTGGCTTGCAGATCCCGACTTTTCTAAAAACCTCAAAACTCCCTAAGAGGACCAGTTATAAAACTCTTCTGGAATACTCCTTTAGACTACAGTTCTTTTTTAAGCAAATTGGCTCTTCCCGGTTTCACTATTTGAAATTATGTTAATGTAAAAGCTTGGGTCTTCAAATTCATCCTAGTCATCTCAGTAACTGGAAGGATTGTGGTCTTGAAGAACTAGGGCGCTTTTTAATTCTGAATAGAGTAATTACCCGGCAAGAGGTTCAGGATAGATGCGGTGACCGGAATAAGCCTGTTTTTTAAAAATATCTACAAACTATATTTTTTGAAGAGACACAACCTTTCGCCTTGTTGTGCTCTGACTAAATTGGCGACCACTATATTTGGAGCAAATGTTAAAGGGGTGGGCAACTGGTACCATTTTCTGTGTACCCAAAATGAGTCTCCCCTGGTCGAGGAATTCCTAGAGAGAGTAACCCGGAAAACTCAATGTATTTTTTCTAGCCAGGTGTGGCAAGTCTTATCTCTGCTAGGGAATAAGGCTTTAAGAGCTGCCAATTTTAAAAGAATGGCCTTTTTGTCCCGGTGGATGGCATACTTTATTCCCAAAAACCCCTTAATAAGAAATATCCAGAAGTGGAGAATAGATGTTTTCGTTGCCAGGTAGAAGGGGAAGGGGCTTGGCTACATACTTTTTTCACTTGTCCAAGGCTAGGGCTTTTTGAGGCAGGATTTTTTCGGCCATAAACCGGGCAATCCAAAAGCTGATAGATCCAGTGGCGGAGGTTGCCCTCTTTAGCATTACGAAATCTGGGACAAATCTGACAAAAGCGGAGGAGACTTTTCTAGCTATTTCCTCTCTTGTTGCTCACTCCATAATTCTCCAAAATTGTAGGTTGGCGGAAGCCCCTTCCTATCCAAGATGGCTAAACAAGATGCAGCGAACCAGGACGTTTGATGAAGCATTTGCAAAGCAGGTGGGGGCTTTAAAAAAGTTCACTACGACATGGAAATATTTAGAAAATCTTGAAAATTATGATGGTATGGAAGCCTGGTCAACTGTAGCACTTTAGCACTTCAGGAAGTTAAGAGTTTTTTCGGTATAAAACGCGGCGATTTCAATTTAAGTATATGTGGGAAAAACTGTTTTTTTGCCAGACTATGGTTGTAATTGTTTTCTTATGCATGTATTTTTCATTTCTCTGCACTACTTTAATTGTATGATCGGTATATGCTGATCAAATGTTGTTTTTTGGTAGAAAAATTGTAATTCTGTCATATGTTGGGCGTTATTTGCTTCTTTGCACTTATTTGCATCTTCAAAAGTATGATTTTATCCTGGTTTTGTATGTCTTGATCAAAGGCGGTTTTTAAATTCCCTGGAAATTTTATTGTAATGTCCCTGATGATCTGCTCGATAAAAAAAAAATTAAAAAATTCTACATGCACCATTGCCGAGTACAGGGTTACATGCCGACAACACAGCTGTGTTAACTTCTCAATGTGACTACAAACGCTGGAAGTTCAAAGTATCAAAATTATTGTTACAATAAACCTGTCTTGATGCCCACTTCAAATTTATGGTAACTTTTAAAGAAATGTATCTTTGAGAAAGTTGCCACTGTGATGCACAAGGTTTCCAGTGGCCTTGCAGATGTGGGCCACCAGACACACTTCTGCCCTCCTGGGTAGAAGTGTGAATGACTCACAGGAGCGGAAACAATAGAGGCCTGACGTTGGAAGAGGTGTTACCTCTCCCTTGCAGTAAGCCACGCAGGTTGTGAACCCAAAAGTAAGCCTTCAAAGGGAAAGCCGCTTTGGAAGGGCAAATAGTGGACACACACGCGAGGGGCTGCTCTTTTGTTCAGGTAGACTGGTTGGCGTCAGGGACAGAGAAGGAAGACCAGTTACTAAACAGTTTTTTTCTGTGGACATGTGGTCCTCAGATAGCCACAACTCTAGGGTGGGCTACCAAGCTTCACATACAGAAAGCGGGGTCCTGCCATCTTGGTAATGGGCAGAATGGTGCACTCTGAGATAGCTAGATGCCACACACCGCAGGAAGCCATCATTAGGCGGGAAAGGTTCTGACAACTGATTGGCTAGAAACTGCTGCATCCCTCTATGGAAGCTCCCCGTCGACCGCACAGCACCCTAAGCATATTCAGTATCGTGTATCCCTTGCATCAGGAGCATTTCACTGAAGTCTGTGGTGGATTGCTCTTGGTGTCCTCATGGCCGGAGCTGGTCACTCAAAGCAGGCAGGAATAGCCGAACACAACTTTATTAACGTTTTACAAAGTTTCCAAATTTTCTGCTTACTATTGCTTGTTGGAATATTACAGGCAAAGCAGTTTATTTACAATTTACTGAAAAAGTTATGACCCCAGAACCCTCCGGTCGATTATTTTTGTTTTGGTGTCTAAAAATTAATTAAAATGATTTCTATTTTTATAAATTGGTGTCGGATTTCTTTCGTGTTGCGTGACTTCTTTATTTTGTTTTTTTGGTATTACTAAATGCTTTACACTTGTTACTTTGTTTAAGCCTGGCTGCTCCAAGCTAAAGCTATCCAGGGTTGAGCTAAGCTTAAACAAACAAGCTTGACTGGACCCAAGTCAGTATCGTGAGTGTATTACTCTGTGAGGTTGCAAAACCTCACCATATAATTCACCACTTGTCCTCACACTCAAATGCCATGGCACATATCCACGTCAACTCAAGGGAACTTCTTCACACTTCATTTCAAATAAAATACAAGGGCATGTAACATGTCTCTAAGTACTCTAATAACATGCTTTAAGTTTGTATGGTTTTGGTTGCAGGTTAAAATTCCGGATGACACACAGAATACCTTAAAAAGCTGGTCTCACAGATGTGGCAATAACATCAGTTAGTTAAACAACACAATTTGTGGTGTGTACTATGTAAACAGTGGACATGAAATGAAATCAGAAATTGTGAAGAAGTTGTTTACCTTTGGTAATGCTTCTTCTGGTATATATTCCATATAACTACTGGGTGACTGACTTCGCGAGGGAAGTCAAAGGAGACTAAATTAGGCCACTCAATCTCCACACATAGAGGTGCAGGTTACGCCTGTCTGGGTGCAAGACCCTACCCTGCTGATGCAACAGGAGGTCCTCCCATAACTGTAGCCTTATCAGAGGTCTGATGCGCATGCACAGATTTTTTGGGTACCACACTGTCACGGCGCAATCCGATGCCACTAGGATAACTTAGACCTGGAAGTTCCTGATCTTTTTAAGAATTTGAGGCAGGAGAGGTAGAGGGGAAAAGGTATACAGGAGTCCCGAGATCCACAGTAGGCGGAATGTGCCGTAGATAGTGTTATTGCGAACTTCAGCGTGCAAAAGTATTGACATTGCGTGTTCAATGGGATGGTGGAAAGATAGAGCCAGGATTCCCCCATTGCCAGAGGATGCCCTGCACCACATCTGGATGCAACTGAGATTTGTGAGTTTCCAGATGTCATCGGCTGAGTTTGTCCATCTTGGCTTTTATGGATCATTCCAGGTGATGTACCAACAGAGAAATGGCCTGACGATTCAGCCAGATCCAGAGGTGCACAGCATCCTGGCATAAGACCCAGGACTCCACCCTGCCCTGTTTGTTGCAATATCATATGAAGGTGGTGTTGTCCGTGAGACCCTGCACCAGCTCACCTTGATGGTGGGCAGAGAGGCCTTTAACACCAAGAGAATCGCCTGTAACTCCAGCAAACTGATGCGAAGGCAGGGTAGGGAGAGGAATCTGTCATTGGTCCAATCGTGGTAGAGTAGCCACCTACTGCAGATATTTTGCAGTTTCCTCTCACACCTGGATGGAATCTGACAGATTTCCTTGGTGCCGTGCTCACAGAGATTTCAGATCCCACTGCAGAGTCTGCACATGCCCTCTGGCATGGTTGACAAGCATAAAGCAGAAGGCTAGAAGGCCAAGTCATCTCAGAGTCATCCTCTGAAACATGTGGATCATAGTTCAAACATCCTTGACTTGTTGGTCTGGAGGACAAGGCCAAAAGCGCAGCATATCTTGGATGGCGCCAACGAAAGGAAGCCTTTGCGAAGGAGTCGGGTGTGGCTTCGGCAGGTTGAGTGAGAACCCCAGTTATGTCAAGAGGTTTGCTGTGGTCTAGAGATGGTCCATGACTAACTGTGGCAAGCCATCCTTCAACAGTCTGTCATTCAGATAGGAGAAGGCTGGTACCCTCACAATGGGCAGCAAGCTCTGTCATCACCTATGTGAACTGAGGGGCACAAGTGAGTCTGAAAGGGAGCATTGGCAAACAAAGTGCTTGTGCTTGAACCACAGGTTACCCATGGGTCTTCAGGAGAGAGATGTAAAAATAAGCATCCTTTAGGTCGAAAGGCATTTTCCAGTCACCAGGGCAAAAGGAACCTGGGCCAGCGCTAGCATCTTAAATTGGTCCTTCTGCAGAAATACGTTAAGAGGGCGAAGATCCAAAATAGAATGCAGGCCTCCGTTCTTCGTCAGAAAAAAGTAGCGGGAGTAACATCCATCCCCACTTCATAGGCCGGTACCCGCTCTATGGCTCCTCTGGCCAAGAGAGACTGCACCTCCTGGCTCAAAACAGAGAGATGGTCCTCCGAAAGCTGCTATGTTGCAGTGGTAGGTACAGTTAAAGAAAAAGACTGACAGGGTGCAGCCAGAGTGGAAAAATTGAAGGACCCATCTGTGGGCTGTAATGCTGTGTCATCCCTGAAAGAAGTGGCTGACCCTGCCTCCTACCGGATGACTGTGTGCAGGTAAAGGGCAATAAAGAGGCTTTGAGGTTGTTGCTGGAGAAGTGCGGGACTGGGACGTACGCTGCCCCTGATGGCCGGTCATTGTCGGTGGGGCCCACAGCCATGACCTCGAAAGGGCTAAAAGGCCTGTTGCGCAAATGGCGGCCAGAACGCTGTTGATGTACCACAGCTCATGGCATATCCCAAAATGGGGTGAAACTGTTGGGGATTGCAGTACTGGAACCTGAAGGCTCAACAAGTGTGCTGTGGCTCGGCTTTCCTTAAATCACTCCGGAGATCCACTGAGTATCGGGGAGGGGGGGGGGGGAGGAGTCCAACCCACTGACATCTTGTAGGTCCATGCATCAATTGTACTAATCATTAGGTGGGGAAACTCTTCCCCACCTCCTCCACTGTCATCTCCATATGACTGGCTCTGGTTGGAGTCCGAGTCAAAAGATTAGTGTAGTGTCTGTGGGTGGCTATGTGGCAGTATAATCGCATCTGAATCCAACAGATTGAGTATTGGCTAACACACATCATGATCTGGATGCGGCCTTGGTCAAAACTGATTTACCTTGGATTTGGATTCCATGATGGGTTGTGGCTCCTCCTCTGGTGCAGATAGCATTGGTGCCAGCATCAATGTTCAAAGATGTGACATAGATTTTAGCGAAGGACCCTACGTCGGCACTGATGCCAGTGCAGACCCATGTAGGAAGCCGGCTCTCTATATAGTGTACTAAAAAGAAGTACACTGTACAGACTCTCCAGTGGGTCCCCAATTGGTTTACAGAGCCTAAAGTAGATAATACTAACACTCTCTTTTGTGGTAGTGTGGACGGGCAGTTAGGCTTATTAAAGGATAGTGCTAAATATTTGTTGAACTCACAGAGGCAATAAATGAGACACATACTCAAAGGATAAATCTGAGACCAATTTTGAAAAATAGCTATTTTATATATATCTATCTAACTCAAGAACTGAGTATCAAGGTAAATACAGTTTTCAATAAAAATATTCACAGGTAAGTAAATGTTCATACCTGTGCATTTTTACACACAATGCAATCCTATAGGACAAAAACCAAAGATGCATAAATGTAAGTACAGTCGGTTTCAGGGGTTCACCTTTTGGAATCGGAATAGTAGTGGGTCAAGGTTCAAAATGCTACCAGCAGTTCTTCAGGAACAGCCCTGGTTCTACCAGGATCAGGGTGCTGGTGAGGCTGGTAGCTGGCGCAATACGGGGAAGGGGGCCACCTGAAAAGAGGCTGCACAGGGAGACTTGAGGACAACTCTGAGGGCTACTAAGCGGGGGCTCAGGTCACAAGGGGTCTTGGAGCACAGGGGCACAGTCGGTTTGTTGAGACCCGGGTCGGGAGGCTTAGGTGTAGAGTGGTTACGTCAGCTGGGCTGGTGCGCAAATATGTACCTCGTGGTCAGGTACAAACCGCTGGAAGGGGCAAAATCAAAACAGTTGGTCCACTCTCGGAGTGGGTCTCATTGATCCTGATGTCCCTCGACAGTCCTGGTGCAGTGAGAATACACATTGGACTCTAGCTGTTGGTGTTTGGCGGAAGTCGGCCGGTATCCCAGGGTTGGTACTGCATGGCTCCGGTTGGTACTGGTGTGTTCACACTCAGTGGGCAGACAAATGCGACCTTCCAGAACACAAGTACTTTCCACTGGTCGCCTGAGGTATCGGTCAGGCTGTGCAGCTGCAGCGACGGTGGACCGGACTCTGCTTGTCGGTGCCTTGCTGACCGCAGGGGAGTAGTTTCTCTACTCCAATGGAGACTTTTGGTGCTTGTCGAAGTGCTGGCAGACTACCGTAGACTTGGGTAGCTCTCCGGCTCGCAGGATGAGTCACTCGGTCGCTTTTGACGAGAGAGGATTGAGGAAAGCAGGGTTTTGTGCCAAAGTCCAAAGTGCTGCTGCAGTTTTTGCCAGGCAGTGATTGTTCTTTTTGATTCTTCTGTTGATCTGTCGAATCTGAGTTCTTGGGTGCCACATAAATACTCATTTAGGGTAGTTTATGGGGAGTAAAACACACCAGATGATGGACAGAATGTTGCACATTGGCAAAACATTCACCCCCAGTCACAGATCTGGGTTTAATCCATCGTTATTTTGCTCACCACGCCACCCCAGTTCAGACATGGCCATATGCAAATCAGTCTTGACCCTGTGCCTCATGGGAACAGTCCAGCCCGAACTGCCAAGCCATGTCTTCCCTGGACCGGAATCAAGCATCCTAGGACCGGTTTCGGGGTTTCACCCCTCTTCAGCCAGGATAGCTTGACTCCAGTGGCGTAGTTAGCACGGGACCCACGTCTGGGCATACCCTTCCCACATAGGGTGAACAGCAAAACACACAAGATGATGGAGGGAATGTTGCACATTGACAAAACATTCACCCCCAGTCACAGATCTGGGTTTAATCCATCGTTATTTTGCTCACCACGCCACCCCAGTTCAGACATAGCCATATGCAAATCAGTCTTCAACCTGTGCCTCATGGGAACAGTCCAGCCCGAACTGCCAAGCCATGTCTTCCCTGGACCGGAATCAAGCATCCTAGGACCGGTTTCGGGGTTTCACCCCTCTTCAGCCAGGATAGCTTGACTCCAGTGGCGTAGTTAGCACGGGACCCACGTCTGGGCATACCCTTCCCACATAGGGTGAGCAGCAAAACACACAAGATGATGGACGGAATGTTGCACATTGGCAAAACATTCACCCCAGTCACAGATCTGGGTTTCACCCCTCTTCAGCCAGGATAGCTTGACTCCAGTGGAGATCGGAAACCTGTCTATGGTGGCTCACTGGTCGAGACCAGTCAGTCAACACACTAGTAGTTGGTAGGCTTTCAGGTGGCACCTCAAAGGTGCCCTCTGTGTGTACTTATTAATAAATCCAGCACAGGCATCAGTGAGGGTTTATTAAGATGAGGTGTTTGGTACCAAACACCTTAGGGTACAGTGAAGCAACCATGTAGCTGGGGAACTCGTAATGACGAGTGTCCAGCCCATGTACTCATTATGGCTTCCGGGTGCACTGGTAATATCCAAGGGTTAACTTGGATATCACTGGACATATCCACGCTCGTAGATATGCCCTTACATGGGTATAGTGCACCCTGGCTTAGGGTTGTAAGGACTGCCGTAGGGGTGTCTTACCTATGCCACATGTAATGCTTGCAGGCATGGCACAAAGGGATGTGTGCCATGTCAACTCTGCACCAAGACATACAGGCTGCAATGGCAGTTTGCAAGAGCATGGTGAGGGGGCCTTTAAGGGGGGGGGGGCACAATTTGTGCTGGAGGCCTTAGGGGCCCTCTTTATGTCCAATGCCTTAGGTACCAGGGGTACCATTTGCTAGGGACTTTCGAGGGGCCTAAAGGGGGTGCCAATAGTGGAATAATCATACAGTTCAGGGAAAGAATACTAGTGCTGGTGACCTGGTTAGCAGGAACTCAGCGCACTTTCAGATAAAGTTGCACCCGATACTTTGCAAAAAGTGGGGGGTAAGCATTTATGCAGTATCTAACCAGTAAAAATCATAAAACAAATTAGAAAGATAAGAGTAAATGTTAATAAATAAATCACACCAAAACAGAAAAAAATCAATAAGGAGAATCAAAGATATACATTGTTAACATTTTAATAGGGCCAAAAAACGTATGCACTAACTGCGGTTAACTGTTTGCAGTAGACTGGAACCTAGGCGAGATTTGAGGCTGACCACGATAGGGCGCACGCAAAATACAAGGACCAGGGCTGACCCGGAGAGATGATTTACCTTGAGACTTAGTCTGTTAAGTCCCAATCCATCACAGGAGTACATTTCTAAAAAATAAAAAAAAAAAAAATCTACAAAACAGGACTTCAGAAGAGGCCCTTAGAGAAGCAAAGCGTGGCAGGCAGAGAACAACAGGAGGGTCCAGTCCAGGTCCAGTTGCCACTTGCCAGCTTGGCACATCCAGGAAAAGGCCTTTTTTAACTTGATGTATTCCTGTAGCGTGAGTCCACTTCTTTGTCCTGGGTACAAGAGGTAGAAGGAGCAGTCCTGTCAGGTCACAGGCAACAGGTCCAGACCTCTTATGATCTTCTGCAGTGTAATGGGGATGCCACATTTATACCTGGCACCAGTTTGTGGGTTGAGTGACTATTTGCTCCTGCCTAACCAATGGGATAAACGCTCCCCCAGGAGTTACTCTGCCCCAAATTAGCAATTTTTCCAGTGTGCCCCAGCAGCTGCTCGCCAATAGGGAGCACCAGGGCAGTGAAGCCAACACTTTCAAAACAATCTTGTGTTCCAGTTTTTGCATGAAAACAAACCATCTTACCAATAGTTTGTTTTCATGTAAAAAGCTGTGCCATCATGTGAACACCAGCGGGGGCTCCATTGTGCCCCTTACAAACCTCAGACTGTGCAGCATTGCAACTAATGGAGCTTTAGTGGTGCTTGTCAATCATACACTCATATTCCCTATCGGAAGACAAGTTATAGAAGGAGGGTCGACCTCCAACTCTATCCTGGCTTCTGATCAGGCAGAGAGAGGCTCTAGCATATGAAAGGGGAAGCTGTGGCGTCAGCTTCCAGGCCTTCAAAGCAGGAGGTGCGAATCTGTGATTTTCAGGACCAGCCAAGCAGGAACTGCAGCTCGGAGTGTGTGAGATAAGGTAAGATTTCAATACCGGAATGTGGGGATTTCTGAATGTGTGTATTTCTGAATGTGTGCATGCTAATGTTTCTATGGATATATGTGTGTTTTATTGAGGGCGTGATGAGTGGATGTGGTTTATGGTTAAAAACTATCACTTTTAATAGCTTTTTTTCAGTGCAGTGCTACAATGCAAAATATTAATTATGCCCACGCTTCCGTATGTTAAAGAAGTATAATTGTTTTCATTTTGAGGACACTTCTTCATATTTATGTGAATGTTGTTTGTAGTATGAGTTACAAAGCAAATAGTTTCAGGGCTCGTCTAAAAATAAACAAAAATGCACTAATTGCACCATGTTTGTTTTTGTTTCTTTAACAGGTGAAACAAAAACAAACGTGGTGCAGTAAGTGCATTTTTTTTTTTAACTTTTTATTTATTTTCAACAACAACCGGGTGCCGGCACAAGAAATACAAGTTTACTATAAGACTTTCCCCCTCCAATACTTACATCATCACTTTAACATCCACGTATAAACAAAATGAGAATCATTGCAGGCTATTACATCCATATAGTATCTAATCACTCAAAAGAGACAATACTATCCAAAGAGCTCAGATCATAGTGTAATAGGTGGCAGGGGCTATGAAATCGCAAAGACAATACCTCTAAGGGGGAGAGGCCATCACCTCTGCCGTCAACTGGGCCATCAGTGTCCGCCTTTCTTTCTGGAGCTCCACCGTCGGGGAGATGCAAATGTCCCCCCTATATTTGTTCCATTTTCCCCATTTCCGATCCCATTTCCTGGGGCAACCCCGACCCTTAAACACAGACTTTTCGGCAATCATTGCGGTGTCCATATTTTTTGTCCAATCAACCAGCAGCGGGACCGCCTCCACCCCCCATTTTTGCGCAATGTTTCGTTTCACAATGACAAAGCCCATTGAGGCCCAAGCCTGTTTGGCTTGGGATAGGTCAGTCGCCCCCCCAAATATTAAGCAGGCATAGCTCGATGGACCTGCCACTCACCCTCTCAAGTTGGCGGGCAATCTTTCCCCAGTAACCCTGGTATGTAAAAGAAGGTACCCACTTGATTACAGTGAGGAAGGCAGAGCGGATCAAGGCGTCTACCTAGTTTGAACAATAGTGTGGCATCACAGTAGATCTGATGAAGGATCCTGAGTTGGAGGAGTCGCATGCGCATGGGAATAGCAACTTCACGAGGGGAGGCCAGTGCGTTCCGCCACATGTCATCCTCCATCTCCCCCAGGTCCCTTTCCCAACCCACTCTTAATTTTTGCATCGGGTCTGCACGGTTGTTAACCAGTTTCTTATATGTGAGTGAGATGGCTTTGTGTGCCATAGGATCCAACAACAACCGGTCCTCTAAGGGGGAAGAGTCGGGGAGGGGGACACCCTTCGGCAGGGCAGAAGATACAGCGTGACTGATCTACAAGTATCTAAATGTCTCGGATTGAGCCAATTGGCATTTTGCCTGAAGTTCCGCGAATGTGGCCAGCTTCCCCTTCACCCAGATATCTCTGATCGCAGAAATCCCAATTGTATCCCATTTGTCAAACCCTGAGCATGTGCTGAGGTGACCAAGAATATCAGGTTCCCATAAAGGAGTCGCTTTCGTCAGACAGTTATGCCATCCCAACTTTCTGGTGACGCTGTGCCAAGTCTCGACCGTCCGTGCCGTGGGCCCAGTTAAGTTTGCGAGGATTGGTATAAAACGCTCTGTTATAGCCGCCCCGTCCCATGAGCCAATGGTCTGTTCGAAAATTAGGGTCATCGTTGTGAGAAGTTGGCCTGATATATAGTGCTCACTATTCTAGTGATCACTGTGTATCATACCAAACGACCCTTATTGATGATTGGTTGTAAGTCAACCTTATAGACTAGCTATCCTAGTAGCATGGACAAGAGCAGTCTTTAAGCTAAACTCTAGAGGGCGTGTTAAGACAGCTGTTTTACCATCACATTTACCCCTTGAACACCAAGTGAAAGGACACCACACAAGTTGTTATGAAAATAAAGGATATTTATTTATAACCAGACTACCCTGGCTCTTTATGAGTCAGGGAGCTAAGCACAATACAAAACTCTTAAGGAAATACTTCAAGTTGCACAATTTACACAAAGGCCCGAGGGGCACGAAAAACCATATACACTAAAAGTGGAATGCGAAATGCTAGCAGGTGAGTAACCAGATCCAGAGGCTTCAGGATCGCTAGGACTACACTACTGAACTCTAAGGTTAGGAGCAGGAGGCCTAGGGAGATCGGGTGCAGAGTGTGCACTCTCACGCGGGATGCGGGAAGAAGTCTATGGATGCTAGCGTTTCTAAAGTTACTGTTTTCGGACGAATCCGACCAGCTAGACTGAAAACGAAAAAGGATCTGGACACTTCGATAGTGAACCTATGTTGGAGCACCGAAATGCTCGGGTTACCTAGCCCAGGGGCTGCGGCTGCATAGGGTTCAAAAGACGTCGGGAATCCTCGTTGAAGTCTCTGGAGCCTGAAAGAAGTAGTTGCTGGCAGGTGACCAGTGAAGATTATTCGGAGGGATCCAAGCCTGGATCGATGCTGGAGATGACCTGAAAGCAGAGGGGACTCAGTTCTTAATCACTAGCCAGTGATTGTGTGGGCACCGGGATGGCACCGGAGGAAGTCACCTCGGCCAGGTGAGTGGGCGACGCTGGACTCTGCTGTCCCACGGACCAGGAGGCGTTGTTGGCGACCAGGCTGGCGGGGCGAGCTGTCCCACGAAGGTGTCTGCTGTCGGCGGTGCTGGGTCCAGGATTGGAGCAACAAGCCTTGGCAAAGGCAAGCCCACGCGGTGGAGTCAAGATGGCGTCTGGAGTGGACCAGGAGGGTCCGGGGTGCTCCTCTGTTGGAGGGGAGCAAGGGCCAGTCTGGAGCAACCAGACCAGCGGGGGAAACGTCGTGGTGCGTCGTAAGGAGGGCCACTAGCCAACGGCAAGTGACCGGACAACGCGATGAGCAGCAAAGAGCAGAAGGGCCCCCACGGAGTTCTCGTGGATGCAGGGGGGGCTGGACTTCGGTGCTGGGGCTGCTCAGGGTTAGGGCTTCTCAAACCCCAAAAAAGCACTCACTCGAGGATCCCTCGGCGGTCGTGCTGGATAAGCGTCGTGCAGTTTCAGAAGATGGCCGGTCCCGCAGGTCTCGTCACACCCACGAATCTCAGCTGGGCTGATGATGCAGGTAGAGGTCAGAGGTGGCAGGGAATCCGGGTCTTCGTCGAGCTTGGTCAGTCTTGATCCGGAGGACAGACGTACAGCAAACCGCAAGCGCTTAGGTGGTGCCTGCTGGTGCAGGGTGGCTACTCCTTAGCCACAAGGGAGAGTCTTCAGAATAGTCAAGAGTTCCTTTCGTGGAAAGTAGTTCAAGATTTAGAATGATCTAATTTGGGAAGGGGGCCCGCTCCTACCTTTATTCTAAGAAAAGGGGCTGGCCTGTGACTAGGTCCTGCCTATGGGTGGGACCAGGAGGGGGGTGGTTACACCCCTCTCCTTTGTCCGGTCTCTTCCCAGCTCAGGGGCTGGGGTGCCCCTGGAACTGGTTTGAGCCGGCCTATGCACAGTGGGCACCGGGGTGCCACTTGCAGTCACCTTCCTCTCAGCCCTGCCTACCTGGGATACACAAAATCCTGTCTGGGATGGTGCTAGCACCGCCCCTGACAGGAAACCCTTTGCTAGTAGCCCGGTGGCAGTGGGCTGGCTGGTAATACGCTTGGATAACTTGTCGCTATTTCCCTGCACTCTGCCCCCGCTGATTACTAGCGCAGGCGATGTTTGCTAGCATTGTATTTTTACTGTCACTAACTTGCTTTTAAAGGTTGTGCAGGTCCTCACCTTATTGGGGTTTCAGAGTTGGGTTGCCAGGGCGGGTTGGCGTATCTGCGGGCTCCCAGTGGCAGCGGGCGCCATCTTTGATCGGGCTGCCTTCCATCCCAGCCCTGCCCCATCTCCACCGCCCCGCCCCAACTTAATCGTGCAGTATGTGTCAGCGCAGCGGACGAGCGCAGCGGGCGCGCCGGAGTTGCACCTGAGTTAAGCCCGTCTGCGCCCGTCCGCGGCCGACCGGGGCTAGGGGCACGAGAGGCTACCCGTCTAATTACGTATCCGCCTGCACTATTACTCTCTTACTGGGTCCCTGGAGCTGTTGACCCTTTGGTCAGTATCTACCTGAGACAGCTTGGTCTATACTCTCCCCTTCCTCACTGTCCTCCCATTATCGCTTCACACTTAGTCCCTTCACCCAAAACACCATCCATTACTCCCTTGTTCCCATCAGCTCCCTCCGCGCCATCTTGCAACACCTCAGCTATGCTCCTAAACACTAGGTCTGCGGTTAGTCATCAGTACGAGTTATTTGATTACATCGATACTCATAACCCAGACCTCCTATTTCTAACCGAGACCTGGTTCAAGGCTGACTCCCTACCCAACGTGCTAGCTGCGTTGCCCCCATCATACTCTGCCATTCAAGCAGACCGGCCCGAGGGCAAACGGGGTGGTGGAGTGGCCTTAATAGCCCGGACCGATTTCAGTTTCCAGATTCTCCCTTCCCCACCCATTCCTGAGGTAGACTACCTTGTAGCTCGCTCGACCTTCCATCAGGTACCACTCACTTTTGTTTTAATTTACCGTCCTCCTCAGCCTACCCCATTTTTTCTCCCAAGCATTCAGGCTCTCTTAGCCACCCTGGTGGTCAATAATTCATCGGTACTAGTTCTAGGGGACCTAAATTTTTGGCCCAATGAACCTGCTGAGAGTCCTCAATCCAAAGAATTCACGGACTTTATGACTTCTCTAAATTTTTTACTGCTTACTCATGGCTCCACGCATATACATGGTCACATGCTGGATCAAATCTGGGCATTAAACATTCCATCTACATCTCCCATAATCTCTCCGTGTTCTTGGTCCAACCATTCTATTATTTCCTTTTCCCTTGCACTGACCGCGTTGGTCAAACCTCCACTTCCCAAAAACACCTGGGTCAGGAAATGGGGAAAAACGGCTATGTCCTCTCTTTGCTCAACCCTGGCCAAAACCTCTCCCGATCTTGCAGACCTTGCTGCTACCTCTCAACTGGTCGCCATTGACAACTGGCTGACCCTGGCGGGTGACGAATTTGCTCCTCTGAGGCGACTCACTGTTAAACGGGCCCATGCAGCCAATCGATGGTTTACCTCAGACCTAAAAGAACAGAAACTAGCAGCAAGGAGAGCCGAGCGAGCCTGGAGGAAAAACTACAGTCCAGAGCTAAAGACAATTTATTTATCTGTTTTAAAAACTTATAAAAAGGGCATTCTTGCGGCTAAAACTGAATTCTATACCAGAAGGATCATGGCAGCTGAGTCTCGCTCAAAAGAAATTTTCACCACGGTCCATGAACTAGCACTATCCAGTAGAACCACGGCTACCCTTCTCCCCTCTCAGTCCCTCTGTAACTCGCTCAACGAGTTTTTTATTGACAAAGTAGCCAAAATTAAACTTAACATTCCCCCACCCTCCCTCACATTTGTCAATCCTTCCCCCCCGCCCACTGTCCCCAAACTCAATATTATTCCACTACTAACCGAGGATACATTTTTCCCACTACTTCACCGAGTCAAATCTGGTTCTCCCTTAGACTTTGCCCCAGCCCATATTCTCAGGGAAATTTATTTAACCTCCCCCACTCCTCCTCTGACCCTCCTTAATGATTCAATAAGGAAAGGAAATGTTCCTAGCCTACACAAATCAGCGGTCGTAATACCTATCATTAAAAAACCTGACGCTGATCCTTCCTCCCCCTCCAATTATCGTCCCATATCCCTTCTGCCTTATTTAGCAAAAATCCTGGAAACCCACGTCACAACCACCTTAAGCACCCATGTAGAAATCAATCATTGTCTCTCCTCTCGTCAAGCCGGCTTTCGCCCCTTGCACTCCACCGAGAAAGTGGTGATTTTGGTAATGGATGTGCTACGCGAAGGCATTGACACCAACCTCCCGCAAGCCTTGATCTTATTAGACCTGTCCGCCGCCTTTGATACGATGGATCACTCCATCCTCCTCAATCGTGTCAGGGCGGCGGGCATAGAAGGCTTAGCCTTCTCGTGGATTGAGTCCTTCCTTACAGGGAGGGCCCAAGCAGTCCATCTGGCCAACTTTACCGCTGTCTCCCGTAAGGTGGAGTGCGGGGTTCCTCAGGGCTCATCACTTTCCCCCCTCTTATTCAATCTATACATTTACCCCCTCATTTTTTCATTACAGCAGATGGAGGTCACGGTGTTTAATTACGCCGATGATCTCCAGCTAATCTTTAATCTTTCTAATTCCTCCTCATCTGCTTCCAATGTTCGGACAGTAATGACATTCATCCAGGACTGGATGAACTGCAACCACCTCAAACTCAATCCGGACAAGACTGAGTTAGTCCTGACCGGAGGTGGTTGCAGCCCATGGGCCCCGTCCCACTGGCCCCTGTCACTTGGTGTTCCCCCTCTTCCTGTCCCTAAGGTCAAAACTCTCGGGATCTTTCTAAATTCACAACTTTCTATCCACTCACAAGTTGGTTCAGTGGTCTCTGCTTGCTTCTTTTCACTAAGACTAATTAGGAAATTGTCTCGTTTTTTTTCCCTCTCTGCGTTAAAAATCATTGTGTTGGCCATGGTTCTATCACGAATGGATTATGGCAATATCATCTACAATGGAGCCCCTGCCTATGCGATCCATCGCTTGCAGCTCATTCAGAACCAAGCGGCTCGTTTGATTCATGGCTTACCCAAATACCACCGAGCCACTCCCCTGCTTAAAGCTTTGCATTGGCTCCCGGTGAGAGAGCGTGCTCTTTTTAAACTTGGCTGCCTTACCTTCCAGGCTAGATCGGGAACAGCCCCCGAGTTTATACGCTCTGCCATAAAATCGTATCTTCCAGGTCGCGAACTCCGCTCTGCCCACATGGCTTTCCTGACCATTGCTCGCTTCAAGAAACAGAAATCTGGCGGAGCGAAGTTCGCTGTTCTCGCCCCGCTCTTTTGGAATTCTCTTCCTGCCGCTCTCCGTACTTCTCCTTCCTACACACTATTTCGGAAGGATCTTAAAACCTTGTTATTCGAGCTAGCCTACAATGTCTAGCCTTCTACTGCCGACTGCTACTGCATCACTTAAAGCGCCATGAAACCGCATGGTATAAGTGCGCTCAATAAATGTTTTTAAATTCAAAATTCAATTCCAAGCTCTCCTTGCTGGAAGGACTCCCAGCAGCAGGAGGTCAGACTTGTGTCTGTGGTGGCGGCATCCATTTTGTGATGCTGAGGCTCGAGTTAATTTTAACCGGGGTTCACAGTTACATACATGTTGTGTCCCTCTAGAAGGGTGGAATGCTAACCCCGTCGCCAGAATTGGCGAGAGGTTAGTATTCCAATTCGTATAACACCTTACTCGACATGTTTTGATAATGCGATACCAAAGTTAGCAAATAACCTCGAGGATTATAGTGCACTTAAGAGTATATGGTACGCGTTATTCTGGAACAGCTATTAGGACTTGGTTCCGCAAGCTGCAGGCGGGCTCAGCTCATGCCAGAGCACCATCTCACATAATTCCAAGCACTCTGCCTTCAGGATTGATAAGGCCTGCCATAGGAGTGACTGATAGGAATACATGTGTCCATTTTAGGGTTAGATATAGGAATACTATATCTAAAGCAAAGGGTGATTACACCACCTTGCCCCAGCCGTCGTGCAGCCAGTTGTGTCAGATTTGGGTGGCCAGCCAGGGGTGGCATAATACATGCTGCAGCCCCTGGTAGGCCCTGGGTACACCTATGCCCTGGATACCTAAGGTATGCTGATACAGGGACTGATAAGGTGGCCCAGTTCCAATTAGTAAATGCACCTAAGGTACATGTGTGTCAATTTAGAGAGAGAACAGGTAGGCTGTGGGTCTGATTAGCAGGCCCACAGCCAGGGAAAGTCGTAAACCAATGAAGCAAAAAGCAAAAATCTGGGGTGGTCATAGGATTGCAGACCCTACTCTCCTACATGACCCCCCCCCCAAACTTTGGGACAATACGCTAACCTTGACCAGGTGAGTCTTCTTGCTGTAAGTGGAAATACCTGGAGAGCCCATCTGCATTGCCATGATCAGTGCCAGGTCTATGCTCCACTGTAAAATCCATCCCCTGTAGGGAAATGGACCACCTAAGTAGTTTGGGGTTTTCACCCTTCATCTGATTTAGCCACAAGAGGGGCTTATGGTCGGTCTGAATCTTGAAGTGAGTGCCAAACAAGTATGGCCTCAACTTCTTCAGGGCCCAAACCACAGCAAAGGCCTCCCTCTCAATAGCTGACCAATTCTTCTCTCTGGGGGTCAGCCTCCCGCTAATAAAAGCAATGGGCTGGTCATGACCATCAAAATTCAGCTGAGATAGAACAGCTCCCACACCCAACTCAGAAGCATCTGTTTGGACAATGAATGTTTTGGAGTAGTCTGGACTCTTTAGGATAGGTGCTGTGCACATGGCCTGCTTCAGGTCATCGAATGCCTTTTGACAGCTTGCTGTCCACTGAACTTTCTTTGGCATTTTTTTACTTGTCAGGTCGTTAAGTGGAGTCACAATGGATCCATAATTTCTGACAAATTTCCTGTAATATCCAGTCAGGCCCAAGAAAGCTCGAACCTGAGTCTGGGTGGTTGGAGGAGCCCTGTCCTTGATGGCCTGTATCTTGCTCTCCAATGGTTGAACCTGGCCTCCACCTACAAGGTGGCCCAGGTATATAACCTGCGTCTGCCCTATCTGGCACTTAGTGGCCTTGATAGTGAGACCTGCCTTCTGCAGTGCCTCTAACACTTTCCTCAGGTGGACCAGGTGATCCTCCCAGGTGGAGCTAAAGACAGCTATATCATCAAGATATGCTGCACAGAAGTCATCCAACCCAGTGAGAACTTGATTCACCAGCCTTTGGAAGGTGGCAGGTGCATTTTTCAAACCAAAGGGCATTACCACAAACTGATAATGCCCACCAGGGGTAGAAAATGCTCTTTTGGGCTTGGCCTCCTCAGCTAACCTGATTTGCCAATACCCAGCTGTCAGGTCAAATGTACTTAAGTAGTCGGCGGAAGCCAATCTATCTATAAGTTCATCTGCCCTTGGTATTGGGTGGGCATCAGTCTTAGTGACTGCATTGAGGCCTCTGTAGTCTATGCAAAACCTCATCTCTTTCTTACCACCCTGGGTGTGAGGCTTTGGCACTAGAACTACCGGACTAGCCCAAGGGCTATCTGAGGGCTCAATGACTCCCAGCTCCAACATTTTCTGCACTTCTGTCTTGATGCAGTCTCTGACATGATCAGGCTGTCTGTAGATTTTACTCTTGACTGGCAGACTGTCTCCAGTGTCAACCTCATGGGTACACCAATTGGTTTGACTGGGTGTCAGAGAGAACATATGTCTAAAGGATTGAAGAACTTGTTTGCAATCCTTTTGCTGATGTTCAGAGAGGCTGCCACAAAAGACAACACCATCTACTGACCCATCATCAGGGTTCTGAGTGAGCAGGTCCGGGAGAGGGTCACTCTCCTCCTCCTGTCCCTCATCTGTGGCCATGAGCAAGCCCATGTCCTTCCTGTCGACATATGCCTTGAGCCTGCTCACATGGAGCACCCTGAGGGGGCTCCTGGGAGTTCCAAGGTCCACCAGGTAGGTGACCTCTCCCTTTTGCTCAATGATTGTGTGGGGCCCAGACCATTTGTCTTTGAGTGCTGCTGGGGCCACTGGCTCCAGCACCCACACCTTCTGTCCAGGCTTGTACACAGTCAGGACAGCCTTTTGGTCATGCCAAGCTTTTTGTAATTCTTGGCTTGCCTCAAGGTTTTTAGACGCCTTTTCCATGTACTCAGCCATCCTGGAGCGGAGACCAAGTACATAGTCCACAATGTTTGATGCAGGCTTTTTGAGAGGCCTCTCCCATCCTTCCTTTACCAAACAAAGGGGTCCTCTTACAGGATGCCCAAACAGAAGCTCAAAAGGGCTGTAGCCAACCCCCTTCTGTGGGACCTCTCTGTAAGCAAACAAGAGGCAGGGTATCAGGACATCCCATCTACGCCTGAGCTTTTCAGGTAGTCCATGAATCATCCCTTTGAGGGTCCTGTTGAATCTCTCAACAAGCCCATTGCACTGTGGGTGATAGGGTGTGGTGAACTTGTAGTTGACACCACATTCCTTCCACATTACAGTCAGATATCCTGACATGAAGTCGGCACCTCTGTCAGAGACAACCTCCTTAGGGAAGCCCACTCTGGAGAACACTCCAACCAGGGCTCTTGCCACAACAGGTGATGTAGTGGTCCTAAGGGGAATAGCTTCAGGATACCTGGTGGCATGGTCCACCACCACCAGTATAAACTTGTGCCCTGCTGCTGTCTGGGGTTCCATTGGACCAACAATGTCAATCCCCACTCTATCAAAGGGCACCCCCACCACAGGTAGTGGTATAAGGGGGGCCTTTGTTGTGCCACCTGACTTACCACTGGCTTGGCAAGTGACACAGGAGCGACAAAACTCCTTGGTATCTTCATTCATGTGAGGCCAGTGAAAGTGTGTGACAAGTCTGTCCCACGTTTTATTCTGGCCTAAGTGTCCTGCAAGGGGAATCTCATGGGCCAAGGTAAGAAGGAAACCCCTCTGAGACAAGGGAATGACCAGCCTCCTGGTTGCACCAGGCTTGGGGTCTCTTGATTCAGAGTACAGGAGTCCATCATCCCAGTATACCCTGTGGGCACCTGTGGCGTTCCCTGCAGCCTCAGCAGCAGCCTGCTGTCTGAGGGGTTCAAGTGAGGGGCAGTCTAACTGTGCCTTCCCCAGGTCTTCCCTGGAGGGTCCCCCTGAGCCCATAAACTCAACCTGATCAGGTTCAAGCTCTTTAGGCTCAGTTTCCCTCAGTTCCTTAAGGTCAGCCTCCTCAGAGACTTGATCCACAACCTGGGGCAAGGGGGAAGGCGATGCCTTACCCTTACTGCTCCTTCTCTTGGAAGGTGTCTGGTCCATTATTCCAGGATCCAGCACCTGTTCAGTGGGGCATCTTTTGGCCTGTGACCTAGTCACAGCAAGGACATGTGCTGGCAAGCCTAACATTTCCATGTGAGTCCTCTGCTCCACTTCTGACCATAGTGATGTTTCCAAATCATTGCCCAACAGACATTCTACTGGGAGGTCTGAGCTAACCACAACTTTCTTTTGGCCATTTACCCCTCCCCCGGAGAAATCAACAACTGCCATACTATGATGGGTAGTGACATTGCTGGCATTGGTCACCAGGTAATCTGTACCTAGCATGATCTGTCCAGGGTCCACAAAGTTAGGTGTCACCATCGTGACACTGGCACAAGTGTCCCTGTAGGCCTGAGCCACTTTTCCATTAATTAAAGGTGTCTGCCTGTATTTGCCCAAAGTATTGGGACTGGCATCAGAGGATATATCCACATCCCCTGTACAGACAAGGACAGCCTGAGTGAGTGTGCCAACTAAGTTGTCATACCCCTCAGTTCCCAAGGTTAACCCAACTATTCCCTTGGGAGGTGCACTACCACTGCTGACTGTACTAGGGGGGGCAGGTGCCTTAGGGGCTGCAGTGGCAGGAGTTTGCCCTCCTTTCTTGGTGCACTCACTAAACCAGTGAGTCTTACTTTTACAGTATTGGCACCACCTTTTTGACTGGCCTTCTTGAGTCTTCTTTTTCTGCTGTGAAGCCTGACCCCCACCCTCTTTGGTTTGTTGGGGACCTGTCGAAGACTTCTGGTCATTTTGTTCACTCTTGTTACTACCCTTTTGGTCTGCTTTCTTCTGACCACCCTGGTTCTGAGTCTGGTTCTGCTTGACCCTTGTTCTGACCCATCTGTCTGCCTTCTTTCCCAATTCTTGGGGAGAGGTCAGATCTGAGTCATCAAGGTGCTGATGCAACAATTGGTTCTGACAGTTGTTTAAAATCTGTTCTCTCATGATAAGATTATACAATCCTGTGTAATCAGTAACCTTGCTACCCAGCAACCAGCCTTCCAAAGCCTTAGTGACACAATCGACAAAGTCAGCCCAATCCTGAGACTGAATTTTCTGGGTGTCTCTGAACAGCAGCCTGTACTGCTCAGTTGTTAAGCCAAACCCATCAATCAGTGTATTCTTCAGGACTTGGTAGTTGTTAGCATCCTCAGCTCTAGTAGTGAGGAGCTTGTCTCTACCTTTACCTTCAAAGGAGAGCCACAGTATAGCTGCCCACTGACTTGGGGGGACGCACTGGACAGTGCAGGCCCTCTCCAAAGCAGTCATCAATTTGTGGATGTCATCCCCTTGTTTAAAGGGGAGCACTATTTTACTCAGGTGTCTAGTGTCTAAACTCCTGTCTTTCTCTCTAATGATAATGCTGCCACCAGTGGGGTCTGCCCCACTCAATTTCTGCTCTCTGGCAAAGGCAAGTCTTTCTTTGGCAAGGGCAAGTTCTTCCCTCTCAATCCTCAGATTGACTTCCCTCATCTTAGCTTCATGCTCTCTTCTCTGAGGGGATGTCATTCCTCCCCGAGAAGATGCCTGAGAGACATGGGTTCGAACAGATCTGTTAGAGCCTCTGGAGAGAGACCTAACTCGTCCATTCCCAATGTTAAGCCTGCCTGAGAGTGGGCCTGGGGCTCCCCCAGTTCCATTCTCATGCCTGCTTAAGTTGGTCCTTGTGAGCCTACTGACTACTACTGGACCTTTGTCTGCCTCGTCCCCTGATAACTCCTCTTCCTCTTCCTCCTCACCACGGAGGCCAAGGTCAGGGTCACCAAGGGTTCCCTCTAAGGGGGGCATGTTCCCATCTGGATTAGAGGGGCCTGTGTTAGAAGCCCTTCTTTTTTTTTTTTTTTTTGAAACCGTTTATTACAAAATTCAAAAAATATACAAAGATGGGCCTACAACCTTCAGGCCGGCCGCTAGCAAACAAGAGGAGCATGTAATACAAACAATAGCGCGCATGCCGCGGCAAAGGAAAATGCACAGGAGTTAGAAGCGGTGGTAGCCACACCATCCGGGCCCACATAACGGTTTCATTTTAATATAAATAACAACAAAAGAACAAATCCACAAGGCAACCCACAATCGGAAACAGCAGCATGTGCTCCCCTAACGGGGGGGACCCTACCAATCCTTAGGAATAGCAAGGGGGGGAAAAAGGTGAAGACTGGGATCAGGTGGACTCAGTGCCCGGGACCGGGGAGATAAACTGGCTAAGGGGACGGGGCCGGTGACGGATCGGGCAATAACGGCGGGGTACAGATTCCCCCGCGGTAGGCGTTCCAGGGGCCCCATACGTTCACCCATGTCCCAGGCTTACCTCTCGCAACATACACCACCTTTTCCCGAAACATGCACCAATCCATGTTATCCTTCCATGCCGAGACAGTCGGCGACCTCTGGGAACCCCACAATTGAGCAATGTCGCGTTTGGCCACCATATATCCCAGAGTCACCCACCGCGTCTGCGGCACCGAGTAGTCGGTTGGCTCCCACACATTCAACAGGCATCTCCTCGCTTCGGGCAGCAGCGACACACGCGTAACCACCCGTAGGACCTCATGCACACCACGCCAGAATCGCTCCACCTCCGGGCATTCCCACAAAATATGGAGAAAGGTCCCCAAAGAACCACACCCACGCTTACACAGCCCGTCCACAGCATATCCCATACGCAGTAGCCTTGGCCCCGTAACATAGACCCTATGGAGTATCTTGAGCTGGACGAAGCGAAGGCGGGCCGGTATGGCCACCTCTTTCGGGGAGGCCACCGCCGATACCCAGTCTTCGTCATCCAGCTCCAATCCATCGGCCACCCATGCCTCACGAAGGTTAGTCAGCAGTCCCGAGCGGTCATTGATAAGTTTTTTATAGATTAATGAAATCGTGCTGTCCGGTACATGTCCATCTAGCACTCTATCCTCCAGAGGGGAATACTCCGGGATGGAGGCAACGTCCGGGAATACGGAGCATAGCGCATGACGGATCTGCATATACCGAAAGTACTCCCTGTCCTGCAACTGGAATTCTGTCCGTAGCATCTCGAACGTTTTGAATTCCCCCCTTGTCCAGAGATCACCCACCCTGCTGATGCCTATCATGTCCCACTTTTCAAAGCCCTTCGAGGTCCACAGGGAGCCCAACTGCTCAGATGCGTATAGTGGTGACGCCCGGGTCAAACGACCTTTCCACCCCATCGCCACGTTAGCCGCGTGCCACACTCGTACCATGACACGCGTGGGGCCCGTCAGACGTGCGTCAAGCGAGCTGGAGTAAAGCGCTCGGTTATAATCACCACCCGGCAGTAACATCTTATCCATTTCAAAGGCCGGGTTTAGAGCGGGCCCGTACAGGCCGTGATTAATCGCAGCCAGCTGGGAGGCCCAATAATACCGTTTGATATCCGGGAGGGCGATCCCCCTGTCATACCACGGGAGCGTCAGCTTCGCCAGGGCGATACGCGGTCTACCTTCCCAGAACAGTCGGCGCTGCAAACTCTCCACCTCGCGAAAGTAGCGCGCCGGGACGACGTCCATTGTGTTCTGCAGAGCGTACAGGAAACGCGGCAGCGACATCATCTTAAACAATGCCGCCCGGCCGAGCGGCGAGAGCGGCAAGCGCCTCCAACGCGCAACATCCTCCTTCAGGCGCTGGAGGGGGGGAAGCAAGTTCTGACTATATCGGGCCTCCCCGTCCAAGGTAATGAAGACACCCAGGTACCGGAATCCCCGCGGGGCGATCTGGATAGGATATCCCCGCGGAAGGATAGGGTCCTCCCCAGAGAGAACATAGACGCACGATTTAGCCCAGTTGATGACAAGGCCGGAGTTAAGACCAAATGAATGCAATACATCAACCAGTACTATCAGTGATTTACGTGGGGAAGCCAGGTACAGGAGAATATCGTCAGCGTATAGAGATACGCGGTCCTCATACTCGGGGGTCCAGCGGAGACCACGAATAGAAGGTTCCCACCGCAGCCACTCCGCCAGGGGCTCCAAGGCGAGCGCGAAAAGGAGCGGCGATAACGGGCAGCCCTGCCGCGTGCCCCTGCCCAGCTCGAACGAAGCCGACACTCTACCGTTCACCACGACCTGCGCCAGCGGGCCAGAGTACAACAATTTTACCCAACTGATGAATCCTGGGCCAAACCCAAACTTCGCGAGCGTCGCCCAAATATAAGGCCATTCAAGCGTGTCAAACGCCATAGTGGCGTCCAAGGACGCCAAAATGGCCGGCTCTCGTATGAACGGGACACGTGCGAGCACCCCATGCAAACGCCGCAGGTTAAGCGCTGTATTGCGATGAGGGATGAAGCCGGACTGATCCTGGTGAATCAAGTCACACACTACGCCGACCAGCCGATTGGCCAACACCTTGGCGAGGATTTTGGGCTCTGCATTCAATAACGAAATAGGCTGATAGGATGTGACCCGGTCCCGTGGCCTCCCCTCCTTATGGATAACCACGATAGTAGCTAGACGCTGGTCTAGCGGGAGGGAACCCGCCGAGTGGGCCGCGAGGAACATAGCACGGAGATGCGGTGCCAGCATATCCGGTCGCAGTTTATACAACTCGATGGGAAGACCATTAGGACCCATGGCCTTGCCGGAAGCGACCGAACGTATGGCGAGGGCAATTTCCTCGGAAGTTGGAGCAGCGTCCAACGACACTCTGTCCTCCTCCGAAAGGGAAGGCAGCGCGATATCCCTGAGCAGGGCGTGAGAATCCTCTTCAGAGCGGGAGGACACCGGGGAATACACCCCACGGAAATAGTCTGCAAAGCAGGAGACAATTTCTTCTGGTTCAGTGACACACACACCATTCTGTTTCTCAATCAACGGGACAACTCGACTCGCTCTCTCCTTTTTGTCCAGCCATGCAATCAATTTACCAACCTTATCACCCACATCATACAGTCTCCCCTGTTGCTCTCTACTGAGGCCCCTGGCCGCCTCCGTGACGAGGGCCTTATAAGCCGCTTGCTTGAGTCGGAGAACATGTAATTTGTCATCCGTCACCCCACATTCTAGATCACCCTCCAACTCAGTTATCTCAGCTTCAACACGAGTCACCTCCTCCCGCTCGCGCCTCCGGGAATGGGAAATAAGGGACAAGGCCTCTCCCCTGAGTACCGTCTTGAACGCCTCCCACAATGAGATCGCCGATGACACAGACCCCACATTCTCGTCAAAGTAGCGCTTAAGGGATTTAACCAGCTCTGCGCGAATGGTGGGGTCACGCAGGTACCAGGGATTAATCGGGACCACCCTACCCCCTCCCCTCGAAAGAATATCAAAGTGCAACAAGAGTGGGGAGTGGTCCGAAATACCCCGTGCCAAATGGCGCACCTCCCCTATCCTCCCAACGTGCGCCGCCGGAACCAGGACATAATCTAGCCGTGAGAGACTACCATGAGCCCCTGAATGGAAGGTGTACTGTAGCTGCGTGGGATGTTTCAAACGCCAACAATCCACCAGCCCCAAGGTATCCAAGAGGCCAGACAACCATGCCTGGGCACGGGGGAGATCCCTAGGGGGGTGACGATCCACAGTTCCGGAAACCACAGCATTAAAATCCCCCCCCACCACTAGAATCCCCTCCGGAAGGCCAAGGAGGAGGCGCCCCAGATCCGCAAAGGTGGTCGTCTGCAGCCCCGGCGGGACATAAACAGACACGAAAACGACCACTCTGCCTTCCAGTCTACCCACCAAAACCGTGTAACGTCCCCTGTCGTCATGGTGCACCTCATCAATCTCCAACGGGAGCGAGTTCTTAACCATAATGCCCACACCCCTTGAACCAGACGTGAAGCCCGAATGGGCCACAAGGCGGTAGCCCCGTCGGTTCATGGCACAAAAGGAGTTGCCAATGAGGTGTGTCTCCTGCAGAAAAACTATATCGGGCGAAATTCGCTTCAAGAACTGCAGGACCACACCTCGTTTTATCCTGTCCCCCAATCCATTAACATTCCAGGACAACAGACTCAGTCCCCTACCCCCCATCATAAACAGAAGCCAACAATCGTCCCCCAGAGAGCACTTCAGAAATGACACAACGATGCTTTTGCCTTGTGGTAGAAACGAACAACACCCCACCCAAACCCACCCACCCCAACAAAACTCCCCCCTCCCTGCACCCCTGCATGAGCCCAGACAGCCCCCCCAACTTGCAGTGTGCCTGTCGCCCCTATATAGTGAAACTAGCTAGACCCCCTAGAGGAGGAAAGAGTACCCCTTCTAGACCCCACACAACCTCCAAGGGAGGGGAAAGAACAAAGACAGAAGCTTGGTCTAAAGTGGCATCCTAGTCGTCCAGAGTGAGGCCCAATATCAACCCCTCAGTCCTGATCCAGTGGGCCGTCTCCTCCCGCCGCCCCCCCCCCACCATCTCGAGCACTACCCCCAGACAAAGTGTCCAGCCAGTCCCCGGCCGCTTCGGGACGATCAAAAAAGTACGTGCGACCATCCACCTCTACCCGCAGCTTGGCCGGGAAGAGCATGGCATATTTTAAGTTCATGTCCCGGAGCCGGCGCTTAACACCCAGGAAACTCAGTCTCTGTTTCTGGACCGCTTGAGTGAAATCGGGATAAAAGTTCACCTCCATATTTTCCAGCTTAATCGGCCCTTGCAGTCTGGAGGCTTGCAAGATCGCGTCCCTGTCCCGAAAGTTAAAAATCCGGGCAATGAGAGGCCGCGGAGGGGCTCCGATCTTCGGCCTTCCCCAGGGAACTCTGTGGGCCCTCTCCACGGCAAAGAATTTACTCAGTCCCCGAGGCTGGAGATGGGTAGCGATCAGGTCCTCTACAAAAAGATCCGCCGCCGCTTCCTCCCGTCCCTCGGGTACTCCGATAATGCGGATGTTATTCCTCCGGGCCCGACTCTCGGAATCTTCCAGGCGCCGATCCATAAGCGCACTCGCCTGACGAAGTCGGTGCACTTCCGTTTGGAGGGCCGCCACCTCAGTCGTGAGGGCCGACGCGGTGTGGGCCAAAGAATCGACCCGGTCGTTGGTCTTGGAGAGATCAGCCCTCACCAGGTTGACATCAACTAGGACCGCGTCGATTTTATGGGCTAAGGTGTCAAACCGCTGGCCCACCGAGGCCTTCATCTCAGCGATGGCACCCAAGACGTCTTGCAGAGTCAACTCTGTGGGCAAATCCGGGGCATCCGGGGGGCACTCAGAGGACTTGTGCGGTCCACCGGGAGATCCTTTCGGGAGGGTGTAGCGGTCCATGATGTTGGCCTGATGTGCGGCGCCACGCCGGGTCGACTTGGCCTTCAACCGATCGCCATCTTGTTTCGTGGCCATCGTCGCGGGTCTCACACCCTCACCAGCCACGCAGTAAAGGGCAAGCAATCAAAGCCACGGGCTCCGGGGGGTCACCCCAGGACGGCGGAGCGGGCCACAGCAGGCATGCAGGCTGGGTCACCCAGCGAGGCCACCCCAACACAAAGAGCGCCGCGATCCCACTTGCAAAGACGGCAAGGGGGCGCGAAAGTGAAAGTGAAAGTGCGGGGTACGCGACTCGCCAGGCCCAGCCCGCCGTTGTTGTTCACTTTGCCACCGGGCCGCCCCCAAACGCGAGTCCGGGGTCAGGAGCGAAGGAGGCCGCAAACTTCAATCGGTGCTCACTCCGGCAACCGAGGTCCGATTCGAAAACGGGAAACGGGTACCACCTCGGCTCAGGCTCACCGACACAGTAACCTCAACCGATGCAGGATGAAGGCAGGATAAACGTAGGAGGTCGCGGAGGTCCTCGGGAGCCTCGCACCTACGCGGCCATCTTGGTTGCGCGCTAGGCTCCTCCTCCCTAGAAGCCCTTCTTGCATCATAAGTCTCTAAGAGACCTATCAGAAATGTGATGGTAGGGTTAGAACCCTGTTTTAGCTTCCTGGAGCTACACAGTTGTCTCATCTCCTGGAAGCTAAGAGCTGCATATCTTGACACGACCTGTGGAGGGTCAATGACCACTAGTGGAGTCTCTGAAGACTCTCCGCGGTCAGACATGCTTTCTAGTGAGGTGTAAGTGATGCACCTACCTACACTATGGGTTTACCTACTGATCCCTTGCTAAGAGTTGTAGTCAGGGTGTGCTAAGCCCTGTTACACTACAACAGCTGCTTTAGTAGAACTCAGAGTATTCTAAGTTAAGTTATATGTACCTGGGTACTTATGTGATCTTTCAACTGATGTTCTTAGGATACGTGGGTGGTAAAACACAGCAAGCTCAAATCCCAACCGCTGCTCACCAATGGGAGAAGTTGGCCTGATATATAGTGCTCACTATTCTAGTGATCACTGTGTATCATACCAAACGACCCTTATTGATGATTGGTTGTAAGTCAACCTTATAGACCAGCTATTATTATTAAAGAGCTTATAGAGCGCTCAGTAACGCCATCTCGGCGTGTCCCCGCGCTAGAGCTACCAGCGATCACCATAAGAGCCTGTGTCCTACCCAGTGTATAAATGTGTTTTAAGCTTGGCCCTGAACAGTGCTTCACTGCTCTCCAGCCTCAGAGCAGGAGGGAGTTTGTTCCAGTGTTGAGCTGCTTGGCACGCAAAAGACCGACCACCCATTCTAGCCTTCCTTATCCTGGGGACTGTCAGCAGCCCGGCACCCTCCGACCGGAGGGTCCTTGTTGGTTCGTAGCGACTGACTAGATCCCTAAGGTAGGCGGGCGACCTGCCCCAGACAATTCGGTGACAGACGAGGAGGCACTTGAACCGCACACGTTTCTTCACAGGCAGCCAGTGAAGCGCATCCAGTGCCATTTGAGAATTAGCCCTCCTAGGTCTTCTTAGCACCAATCTAGCGGCGGAATTCTGGATAACTTGCAGGCGACCCAGGCAGCCCTCGGTGGCCCCTAGGAACAATACGTTTCCATAGTCCATCCGAGAGGTCACCAGTGCCTGCGTCAGTGTCCTTCTGGCCGCTATGGGTAGGAGGTCTAAGGTTTTGTTTAGAGTCTTTAGTACTCCAAAACATTTGCCCACAAGACGCCTTATGTGGCCATCATAGGAGAGAGAGGAATTCATCCAAACTCCTAGATTCTTGGCTTCCTCACAAGGTATGGGGGTAGGGCCAAGGCATGGAGGCCACCACTCGGCTGACCAATTTTCGCTTTTTCCCCCCACCACCAACACCTCAGTCTTAGAGCCATTAAGTTTTAGGCAGTGGGAGTCCATCCACTCCGCAAGTGCCTGCATACAGGACTTAAAGTTGGTGGGGGTGTTGGCGGTGTCCTGTGATAGGGAAATCAGCAGCTGGGTGTCGTCGGCGTAAGACACCAATTCTACCCCAAATGATTGTACAACCTTCGCCAGGGGGGCCATGTAAAGATTAAAAAGAGTAGGGCTCAATGCTGAGCCCTGAGGCACTCCCTGATCTAGTGGCATCTCGACCGAGCGACATGTCCCTTGCTGTACCTGGAAACATCTTTCAGTGAGAAACGACTGTAGCCAGTACAGCGCAGGGCCCACGACCCCAGCTTCGCTCAGACACCGTAGCAAGATGGAATGAGCTACGGTGTCAAAAGCCGCGCTGAGGTCGAGCATGATCAGGGCCATAGTGTGTCCTGCATCCGCACCAGCTCTTAAAGTCTCAGAGGCCCGTAAGAGCGCTGTCTCCGTAGAGTAGCCTGCCCTAAAACCAGATTGTGAGGGATGTAGTAAGTTCCCTCTCTCCAGGTGCTCAGTAAGCTGAGCATTGACCACCTTCTCAGCCACTTTCGCCACATACGGCAATAAGGAGATTGGTCTTAGGTTTTCCAGCACTTCCATGCTTACATTCAGTTTTTTCCTTATTGGGAGTACTATGGCCTTCTTCCACTCCTCAGGGACTCGCTGCGTGGAAAAGGAGGTCTGTAAGACATGCCTGATGTATGGTTCCAGGGCTACCAGGCCCTCTGAGATGACCCAGGCCGGTGCCGGGTCATTAGGGGAACCGGACTTCACACTGCGACAGATCTTTATTAGCCTGTCAGCGGCGGGAACCTCGAAAGTTTGCAGCGAGGCGTCAAGGGCCACAGGCGAGCTGCCTGCTATAAAATCTATGCCCTTATCTGGTTGTTGGGTGAAGGAGGCATAAATAGCTTTAACTTTGTTAGAAAAAAAGTTAGCGACTCTATTGCATCCCTCCACGGTGGCCCTTAGGGGGGTGTTAGAGCTGGAGACTAAAGATATTTCTTTGTATATTTTAAACAGTTCGCGTGAGGAGCTCTCGGCCGCCTCAATGCGTGTCTGGAAATATTTAGCTTTATCTCTACGCACCGCATACTGGTAGCTTTTGTGTGCTAAGCTATAACTGTTTTTACCTTGTTCGCTCGGGTTCCTTCTCCAGCTCCTTTCAAGTTTTTTACAATTAGACTTGATTTGCTGGAGTTCTGGAGTGAACCATGGGGCAGTACGTTGTCTGCCTTCCCTTGCTTTACCCTTACTCATGGGGGCTATCTCATCCAAGGTTGCAATCACAAGCTGATTAAATTCATTATTCGCCTGATCACTGTCCATAGCATGCGGTAGTTGCGCTTTCTGAATGGCGCATATGAAGTTTTCTTGAGAGTATTGTCTCCATTTCCGCCTCATAATATTTCCCAACCCATTCTCAGTGGCCCTAACTGGTTGGTAAAAACATTGGAAAGGGACCAAGAAGTGGTCTGTCCAAGGGAGCTGACACGGTGTAAGTGCCTTTATCAAGTCCCAGCTCGCGAAGATAGGGTCCAAACAATGACCCCTCTGATGTGTGGCTGCAACACTTATCAAGTCCAGTTGTAGTTCTTGTAGGACTAGACGGACGTCCTCTGCCTCCTTTTGTAGGGGATCCTCTAGATGTAAGTTCAGATCACCCAATACCAACACTTTATTGTGTTTGATCGCAGATTGAGTAGCCCCTTCCAGTAAACTACTACGGAAGTTGCCCAGAGAGCCAGGAGGTCTGTAAATTAGGATGCCCGTAATTGCCTCGTGTTGGGTCAGTTTGATGTTAAATTCACCAGCTTCGCAGTTATCAATTTTTACTGGTTTTAGAACACACTCAAAAGGTTGTCTGACAATGATGGCAATGCCACCTCCCCTTCCCTTTTCTCTATCCAATCTATGGAGGGTATAACCTGGCGGAATGGTATCCACTATATCTGGATCCGAGTGTTCTCCCAACCAGGTTTCAGTTAAGAATAATATATGCAGGTCCTCATCTAGTAAGAGATCCCACAGCTGAAGGGAATGTTTGGTGAAGGATCTACAATTTAGGAGCCCCCCTTTAGCAATAATCGCTTCAGGGTCAGGGACGGCAGGCGAAAGACACCTCCCTCTGAATGTACAATGAGGGCATGGACCCAGGTCAAGTGGCTCCATCAGGTGGCGACAGATCGTGAGTGAAGCGGGACAAAGGTCTCGCAGTCTCTTACTTGTGTAGGACTGCCCGCGGCACGCCCGAGATGTAGGGGTATGGGCCCCTGGCCACGGTCGGCCGCGGACGGGCACAGACGGGCTTGGCTTAGGCGCGGCTTCGGCGCGCGTCCGGCGCGCCCGCTGCGCCAGCCCGCTGCGCCGTCTGAACCCTACACACATATTATAGGTGATGAGGAGGGTGGGAGGCCGGCGCGACTAGAGCGCAGCCCCTGCCCACACCCAAGATGGCGCCCGCCGCCGCCTCAACCGGGAGTAAAAAACGGCTGGGCGAGGCTGTCAGCGAAGAGAGTAGCGTGTGTAGGGGTGTCAGAGTACCTCAAAACAATTCCCACTTAATTCTAGGAATAAAACCCCCCCTTTGAGTAAAAAGTGCATCAATCACAAACACGATCTAAAAATCACAATTAATAGCGCTGAAAAGGCAGAGACTCGATGCTGCTCTGTAGTAGCTCGCAGCCCTAGTCCTCCCTCTAGGGAGAGCTCTAACAGGCAGCGAGCAGCTGACAGAACCCTACTAAAATAATCTGGGAGGGCGGGAGGCCGGCGCGACTAGAGCGCAGCCCCTGCCCACACCCAAGATGGCGCCCGCCGCCGCCTCAACCGGGAGTAAAAAACGGCTGGGCGAGGCTGTCAGCGAAGAGAGTAGCGTGTGTAGGGGTGTCAGAGTACCTCAAAACAATTCCCACTTAATTCTAGGAATAAAACCCCCCCTTTGAGTAAAAAGTGCATCAATCACAAACACGATCTAAAAATCACAATTAATAGCGCTGAAAAGGCAGAGACTCGATGCTGCTCTGTAGTAGCTCGCAGCCCTAGTCCTCCCTCTAGGGAGAGCTCTAACAGGCCTCTATCCTAGTAGCATGGACGAGAGCAGTCTTTAAGCTAAACTCTAGAGGGCGTGTTAAGCCAGCTGTTTTACCATCACATTTACCCCTTGAACACCAAGTGAAAGGACACCACACAAGTTGTTATGAAAATAAAGGATATTTATTTATAACCAGACTACCCTGGCTCTTTATGAGTCAGGGAGCTAAGCACAATACAAAACTCTTAAGGAAATACTTCAAGTTGCACAATTTACACAAAGGCCCGGGGGGCACGAAAAACCATATACACTAAAAGTGGAATGCGAAATGCTAGCAGGTGAGTAACCAGATCCAGAGGCTTCAGGATCGCTAGGACTACACTACTGAACTCTAAGGTTAGGAGCAGGAGGCCTAGGGAGATCGGGTGCAGAGTGTGCACTCTCACGCGGGATGCGGGAAGAAGTCTATGGATGCTAGCGTTTCTAAAGTTACTGTTTTCGGACGAATCCGACCAGCTAGACTGAAAACGAAAAAGGATCTGGACACTTCGATAGTGAACCTATGTTGGAGCACCGAAATGCTCGGGTTACCTAGCCCAGGGGCTGCGGCTGCATAGGGTTCAAAAGATGTCGGGAATCCTCGTTGAAGTCTCTGGAGCCTGAAAGAAGTAGTTGCTGGCAGGTGACCAGTGAAGATTATTCGGAGGGATCCAAGCCTGGATCGATGCTGGAGATGACCTGAAAGCAGAGGGGACTCAGTTCTTAATCACTAGCCAGTGATTGTGTGGGCACCGGGATGGCACCGGAGGAAGTCACCTTGGCCAGGTGAGTGGGCGACGCTGGACTCTGCTGTCCCTCGGACCAGGAGGCGTTGTCGGCGACCAGGCTGGCGGGGCGAGCTGTCCCACGAAGGTGTCTGCTGTCGGCGGTGCTGGGTCTAGGATTGGAGCAACAAGCCTTGGCAAAGGCAAGCCCACGCGGTGGAGTCAAGATGGCGTCTGGAGTGGACCAGGAGGGTCCGGGGTGCTCCTCTGTTGGAGGGGAGCAAGGGCCAGTCTGGAGCAACCAGACCAGCGGGGGAAACGTCGTGGTGCGTCGTAAGGAGGGCCACTAGCCAACGGCAAGTGACCGGACAACGCGGTGAGCAGCAAAGAGCAGAAGGGCCCCCACGGAGTTCTCGTGGATGCAGGGGGGGCTGGACTTCGGTGCTGGGGCTGCTCAGGGTTAGGGCTTCTCAAACCCCAAAAAAGCACTCACTCGAGGATCCCTCGGTGGTCGTGCTGGATAAGCGTCGTGCAGTTTCAGAAGATGGCCGGTCCCGCAGGTCTCGTCACACCCACGAATCTCAGCTGGGCTGATGATGCAGGTAGAGGTCAGAGGTGGCAGGGAATCCGGGTCTTCGTCGAGCTTGGTCAGTCTTGATCCGGAGGACAGACGTACAGAAAACCGCAAACGCTTAGGTGGTGCCTGCTGGTGCAGGGTGGCTACTCCTTAGCCACAAGAGAGAGTCTTCAGAATAGTCAAGAGTTCCTTTCGTGGAAAGTAGTTCAAGATTTAGAATGATCTAATTTGGGAAGGGGGCCCGCTCCTACCTTTATTCTACGAAAAGGGGCTGGCCTGTGACTAGGTCCTGCCTATGGGTGGGACCAGGAGGGGGGTGGTTACACCCCTCTCCTTTGTCCGGTCTCTTCCCAGCTCAGGGGCTGGGGTGCCCCTGGAACTGGTTTGAGCCGGCCTATGCACAGTGGGCACCGGGGTGCCACTTGCAGTCACCTTCCTCTCAGCCCTGCCTACCTGGGATACACAAAATCCTGTCTGGGATGGTGCTAGCACCGCCCCTGTCAGGAAACCCTTTGTCCAAGCTCTCCTTGCTGGAAGGACTCCCAGCAGCAGGAGGTCAGACTTGTGTCTGTGGTGGCGGCATCCATTTTGTGATGCTGAGGCTCGAGTTAATTTTAACCGGGGTTCACAGTTACATACATGTCGTGTCCCTCTAGAAGGGTGGAATGCTAACCCCGTCGCCAGAATTGGCGAGGGGTTAGTATTTCAATTCGTATGACACCTTACTCGACATGTTTTGATAATGCGATACCAAAGTTAGCAAATAACCGCGAGGATTATAGTGCACTTAAGAGTATATGGTACGCGTTATCCTGGAACAGCTATTAGGACTTCGTTCCGCAAGCTGCAGGCGGGCTCAGCTCATGCCAGAGCACCATCTCACATAATTCCAAGCACTCTGCCTTCAGGATTGATAAGGCCTGCCATAGGAGTGACTGATAGGAATACTGTGGAAATATGGATTTTTCTGATCAGTTATGTCCCCTATCTTGGACCCCAACGGTTCCATGTATGAATCACAAGTACATGTATGTTCCCTCCAGTTCCAGTTATGAAGACGCAAACACATGTGCGTCCACCGTCAACATGTCCTCTGTCAGATCCGCCATGAATAGGCCGGATATTCTATTCCTAAGTATGAAAGGCCACCGGCTTTATCTGGTTCACTTATGCCATTTTACAGTCCAGGCAAGTAGGCCCTGATTCTGTCATCGAACTCTTCTTGCCTTCTGCCTCTGAAAGCTCCAGTCTGAGCCTGCATCTGTGACCATGAACTTTGTCTCATTCTCTGCGCGGCTCACGAAGCCTGACATCAGCCTGCTGCTTGCCAAAAACTGTATTTCACCTTCGAAATTATCTACTTCGTTCCCTGCCCGATGCATTCCTGTCTAGTAGTTTAAGTAAACATTCTTCCAGCTACCGAGCAAAGGCTCGGCTTCTCTGTCTTTATGAAAGTAATTCATAGCCCTATTGCTATGGAAGATATCCGCCCTCGCATCCAGTGTAGACACTTAGACGCTTGTACACGCACTAACAGTCAGTATAGTCAGTATAGAATAAAATTCTACTCTAAGAAGACCTCTCTTTTGGATAACTTAGTTCTCTAAACATGGGATGTTAGATATGATTTGGGATTAGGTTGACTTGACCCTCCAGACTTTTGTCTCCACATGTAGAGCTAAATGTCAAGTCCCCTTCACACCCTAGTTGCACGTCAATCACACGTCATGCTGCTGCGCGCGCATCTATGCCAAGTATAATCTTATAGATCCACCTATATATGACATCATAACCAATTATGTTCCTTTTTACTCCTCATTACGCCCATTTTCGGTTACGCATGTGAATTATTATCTTCCTTATCAATTGTTACGCCTCCCGCATTTGTTTCATTGTAATGTATGTTCTATAAAAGCAATTTCTTGTCAATAATGTATGTACTTCACTTCCTGAACCTTCGTGGTGATGGAACTTGGAGCAACCGATTATAATCGACCATTGGAATAAAGCCCATTCCGAACCTCTAATACCACGGATTCTGCCTCTTATTTACTGAGCTATTTTATTATGTTTCTGTATCAAATTAAGTCCCGGTAATTAAATTATTTACCACATGAATGGCGCCCGAATAGGGACACTTTCTCATCTCACGCGCCGGCGGTGCGTTGCAGGCCCGGTCTCCTGCCACAGCTGGACGGACAATTACGCGTACCAGCAGGATTTCCTGTATCTCCCTCCGGTCAAGCGGGGGCGACTGAGGCTGCGATCAACACCCAGACGAGGCGGTGAGAAGTGCGAAGTATCCCGACCAGAGCCTAGCTGAGAGAGCAAGATCCGAGGTATACAGAGGCCCACCAGTTCCCGAAGTCCTGAGTCGAGTCCAGTTTCCGAAGTGTTCGAGTCGAGTCGAGTCCAGTCCGGTTCAAGTTCAGTTCAGTTTCCGAGGCCTTCCGTTTCCGAGCTACCCGGTGAGTACCATTACTGGGGAGGCATTCTGACGTGCACATAGGTTGTGCCGGTCAAGACGGGTTTGGGTACACAAATCCGGTCTGCACTATTTCAGCAGTGTATCTGTACTGTTTAGCAGTATATCTAGTATATCAAGTGTATAAATTCAGAATAATTCAGTTAATGTCGAGTATTATGTTTAGTGATTAAGTTTTCCTTAGACCGTCATCATTATTGATTGTTCAGGTAAATGTTAAATGTTAAATGTTTTAAGTACGTTCTGCATATTGTGGTGTGAATGACTGTTCATCATCGTGTTTTACTGTATTTAGTTTGTTCAAAATCAAGTATCAGATCAGTTTTCAATATGCCGCTCTTTTCAAAATTAAGACAGATCACAACAAGAAAAGGGGTACTCGAAGAAGCCGTTCCTATTCCTCCTAGGGACACCCCAGGGTACTTCATGTATCATAAACATGGCTTAGACGCTATATTATTTCTTGATTTATGGGTAGACTACACCAAGGAATTACCGGAAAGTCAGAGGTGGCCCACAGCGGGAACCTGGGATGCAGAGTGCATCATGAAAGTAGAGGAAGAGTTATGGAAAAGGAAAGTCAGACAGTCACAGAAAGACGCCGTTGAGTTATGGCGTAAAGAATCTCATAGACGTACAGAAAAAGCCCTCCGACAGGAAGAGAGAAATAGAGAGAATTCAAATAAAGTCCGAGAAAACCTATTAATTGAAGAAGGTACAAGAGTGAAATCAGAACAAATAGACAGACAAAGAAATGCCCTTATGAATGGTATGTATCCCCTTCTGGCCGAAGGATTACCTAAGGCTACTCCAGAGATACCAAAAGACTTGCCACCCCCATTATTTCCAATAAAGGTACATCCCAAGGGGCATCCTAGAACCGCAGAAGACGTTTTTCTTTCCTCATATCTAGATGACGCAGCTCCCGAGTATGCTAATCCCGCCCCACATAGACCGCCTGCCAGGGATATTCAACGCCAAGATCCAGTACCCGTATCTCTACAGCAACAAGTTCTGACACAAGTTCCGGCAAGCACATCTGTTTCTGCATCTGTTCCTACAGCTACTTCTATAACTGTGTCCACACCTATAGTTGCTGTATCACGTTCAACGAATCCTTTCACGCCCGATACCCCAGATGGGGCTACGGGAGGTGCTAGCAACATTTTTCCTACGCCACCCAGAATAAATAAACTTACCTTTCAAGAGTCAGCACATTCACGTACCCCCAAACTCATAAATGCCCGTACGCTTAAAGAACTTCTTGTAGATTGTAGATATGACCCTGTGCCCGGCAAAGAGGACGAAATGATCATGGCATCATTACGTATCAGACGAGCCGCAGTGTATTTAGGGAAGTTACCAGGAATGACTACGCATCTAGACAATATATATCATTTTGTTCAAACAGGGCGAGATTCTGAATGTATTAACAGAGCTATGGAATACCAGAAAGTGGAGATACAGGGGGAACTGTTACGTTTCCTCATAAATTGTGTGATCAGAAATCAAGACCGACCGGGGGTAGACCCGGAAGCAATGCAAATTCTTACCAGATGGAGCCAGAATATATCAGAAGGAAGACATGATAAGCAAAATTGTATAATAGCCATGTGCCGAAAGATCCGTAAAGAAATAGAACGCCTACACGAAGAAAGATTAACGGTAGACCAGTTCGAACAAAACGAGGAAGAAGGATCAGGACTGTCCACAGGACAGTCAGACACCATAGCCTATGTAGGTAGAGGAAGATCTTGTAATAGTAATAGATGTCTTATTGATCCGATACGTCCGATATGTTCAGATAATAACAGGAATTTCCAAACACCTATAGTTCATATAAGGTCTAACGAGCATTCGTTCCAAGCCGCTGACAAATTACTCCGAGAACGAAGGGGTTATCATTTTCTCGATTCTATGGATGAACAAGAATTAGCCAGGTCAGCCGTCCATTGGGTTGACAGTCCCGGAAAGTACAGTGATGATACAGTAGCACGCACATTCTTGAATCTCACCCCAGATGAACAGCGTTTAGCTGGGATTTATATGATTCAACAACTCCTTATACTATATCAGAGTCAGCATTCGGACCCTGGTCCCTTGCCTGATATATTGACTGAATTACTCATGAATAGATGGAGAGGTTCAGGTACTAAATTAATTAAAGAAATACTAGAATCAAGAAAACAGTACATTCTTTTTGTATGTTCAGAACATGTCTCACTGCCCATTAAGGAAAGAACCACGTATTACATGGACAGACAGAATCCCTTACGAGAAGTACACCCAATAAAGGGCGAGGACAATGAGTTTAAACGTGTATTCGTATATACGCCCATATCGAAAATAGAATTGTTAGAAATGAAGAAAGTGGTACCCAGTCATGACAAAGACCCAGCGGGTTTTCACCGAGAAATTAAAGACATGTTACTCATGGGAGAGTATACCTATCCCGACATTATGACAATATTAAAGGTACTAATGCCTGCTGGCATTTATGAAAAACTCAGGGAAAAGGAGTGGGAGGTAGGAGACCAAAAGATAGAATGGTCAGCATTGGAAGCAGAAGAAAAGGCCCGAACTGCAGGAGCAGGACTTGGGGATAAAACTAAAGCACTACCAGGTTTACTAGTACAGGTATTGCCACGTTTATTAACTACGAAAAAGGAAGATTGGGGTACAATTTCAGCCTGTAAACAGAAGCAAGATGAAGACACTAGTGATTACTATGCCCGATTTGAAAAATGTTTTGGTATAAATAGTGGCATAAAAGCAAGTAGCGAATCATACCCACATCTGTTTGTGACCAAATTAGTAGAAAATGCCTTGCCTCAAGTGAAGAATAGAGTATTAAAATTCGAGAGTACATGGCAAGGTAACACTCCATCACAAATGTTACAAATGTTACAATACCATCACAATAGAATTAGAGAGGAACAAGAACATGAACATAGACGCATGAAAGACACGAAAATGAAAATGCTAGTCTCCCAGACAGTTCCAGCTGAGGGACATAAAAAGGGTATGACAAATTCCGGTGATTCAACAGGACCTGTAAAAGGGACATGCAACTATTGTAAAAAGCCAGGTCATTACGTACACGACTGTCCAGTTTTGAAACATAATATCGCCATAGGAAATACAAAAGAAAGACCACGGCCACCTAGACAGGATCAGAATGAACAAGGAGCCCCGCAGCATGCTCAGTCCATGCCAGCTCCACCACAGTCTATACAGTTTGTGCCGGCTGCACCAGCGCTGCCTGTTGCTGCCACCCAAACTACGACACGACAACTGTACCAGACCGCACAGTACGACTATCCTGATTACCAGCGATACGCATGAACCAGCCTAGAGAGGGAAGTTGATTTACCCCTTATCGAGATCCCTGTAGATCAAGAAGGACCTTATGTACATAGTGAATTATTAGGCCAAGACAGAAAATTTTTACTCGATACAGGGGCAAGTCGAACAACTATAAAACGTAGTGAAGTTCCAGGGGCACCCCTCTCAGGCTCACAGAATATTTCCCTTGGTTTTTCAGGAAAACCTATTGTTAATGAAGTGTCACAACCTCTTCCACTTACGATAGGACCTTTGACCCGAACTACAGATTTATTGCTTACTAAATCATGTCCAGAAAACTTGTTAGGAATAAAAACACTGAAAGCTCTAGGAGCTATAATATGTTGTTCTCCGGAAGGAGTAAGATTGTTTTTACGTGATTTTAAAGGTCACTATGTGTCTAGAGACATGGATCCCCGACTGCAGACTTTACCTACACATCTATGGGCAAAAGGCCCTACTGATGTTGGTTGCATGAATATTACACCATATCGAGTCACACTAAAGGCAGGAGTGGTACTACCACGAATGCGACAATACAAGTTACCACCAGATGCTGTAGTGGCTTTGCTGCAAATCATTGATGAACTCATTGCCCAAGGAGTGGTTGTGGAAACAGACTCCAATGTATGTAATTCCCCGATAATTCCGATTCTTAAACGAACAGATCCGAAGGACCCGCCAGTATATCGATTGGTTATTGATCTGCGCGAATTGAACAAATGCATTGTGCCACAATTCCCTGTGGTCCCAGATATCTCGTCATTACTGACAGCTATTGATTCCGAAGCAACATTCTTTACTGTAATTGATCTCAAGAATGCCTTTTTCAGCGTCCCAATAGATCCGGAAAGCCAATATTTGTTCGGATTTAGTTTAAATGGACGTAGCTTTAAATTCTCACGCGCACCTCAAGGATTTACAGAAAGCCCCAGCATCTATAGCCAAGCACTGAAACGAGAACTCGACAGTATCCACATGCCAGTTAACACTGCTCTGCTTCAATATGTCGATGATCTGCTGATCACCGCGAGAAGCGAACCCGAATGTGAGAAAGCATCACTGACAGTTTTACAATTTCTAGCCGAAAAAGGGCACAAGGTGTCCCCTTCTAAGCTGCAATTCTGTGTCCAGCGAGTTGTTTATCTTGGACACTCGCTGTCCAAGGAGGGAAGGCAGCTTACACCCGACCGCATTCAGTTAATAGCTAACATGCCAATACCCAAGACGCAAAAGGAGGTGCGGGCTTTCATAGGCCTCACTTCATATTGTAGGCAGTGGATCCCTCAGTATGCATTTCTAGCAAAACCACTTATTCAGTTGACAACACAGGAGGCAGCCACATCGACTGTTCTCCCTTGGACTCAGGAACATACACAAGCTTTTGAAAGCTTAAAGAAAGCTTTATGTCAAGCACCTGTCTTAGCAACGCCATGTTACAGAAAACAGTTTACACTCTTTGTTACAGAACGCGAAGGTACTGCCTTGTCAGTACTCACACAGGAACAAGCAGGAGCACACAAACCATGTGCTTATTTTTCTAGTACATTAGATCCCGTAGCTCAGGCTTTGCCTGCATGCCTAAAATCAGTGGCAGCGACAGCTTTAGCAATCAGACAAAGCGATGCCATAGTGTTAGGACATCCATTGACAGTTCAAGTACCACATGCAGTAGAGGTTCTTGTGAATAGAACGCAAACACAACACTTGACTATAGCGCGACTTACAGGGTACGAGCTAACATTGTTTCAGCCACATACAGAAATCAGACGCTGTAACACATTGAATCCTGCCACACTTTTACCTGTAATCGGAACAGACCCACTAGCCCATGACTGTATTGAAGTTATTACAATTACAACGAAACCCAGACAAGACTTAACCGATGTCCCATTGTCAGACCCAGACCTGACGTTGTATGTAGATGGTTCATGTATGAGAACAAGTACAGGAGAATTAGTGGCCGCTTACGCAGTCACAACAGACACTGAAATAATTGAGACAAATTGCATAAATACCTTGTCAGCTCAAGCCGCAGAGCTCATCGCTCTGACACAAGCCTGTATTCAAGCCACAAATAAAAAAGTCAACATATACACTGATTCACGTTATGCATTCGGAGTTGTACATGACTTCGGCGTGCTGTGGCGAGAGAGAGGTTATTTAACTTCCCACGGTGCCCACATTCAGCACGGACCCCTCATTCATGCCTTATTAGATGCGATACATCTACCCACTGCAATATCAATCATGAAATGTAAAGCTCATACGAAAGTTACTGATACCATTTCTCAAGGCAATGATCTAGCCGACAGAACAGCTAAACAGACTGCTCAAACACAAATATCCGACATGACAAAGACAATAGTCCCGACGCCGACACATTGTATGACAGTTAAAGATCCTACTCTTGACGTAATTGACATACAGACACATGCTACACCAGATGAAATAAAGAAATGGACCGAATTAGGAGGGATCCAAACGGATCAAGGATGGATGATGAAGGAAAAATCTGTGTGGTTCCTTCCTGATTCAATGGTCCAAGTTATAATTAACACTATACATAGTCCCGCACATCTAGGAGAAAAAGCTATGCTAGATAGCATTCAACACATTTGGTTCAATAAACATTTGCGAGCAGCAGCCAAACAAAAAGTTCGTACCTGTATGATCTGTTGCCAGTTCAACCCAGGAAAAAGCATTCCCGTAGAACAGGGTGGATTTCATCCTCCTGATCACCCTTTTGAAGTTCTCCAGATGGATTATATCCAGATGGAACGATGTCGAGGATTCAAATATGTTCTCGTAGTTGTTTGTGCTCTTTCCCGTTGGACGGAGGCATACCCGGTTTCAGATTACACTGCCCCGACTACTGCCAAACAGTTGGTTCGAGAATTCTTCCCACGATACGGTTTACCACGTGTTGTTCACTCAGATAACGGCCAGCCGTTCTCATCCGAATTAATGAAACACGTTTCACTTTTGTTAGGTTATCAGTGGAAGTTCCACTGTGTCCGACACCCCGAGGCAGCAGGTCTCGTAGAAAGACATAATCAGACCCTGAAAATTAGATTGTCCAAAATATGCAGGGAGAAAGGTGTCGACTGGGTAGTAGCATTACCAGTTGCACTCTTTTACACGAGAATGGTAGCACACTCTCGAACAGGGCTATCCCCGTATGAAGTGATCTTCGGCAGACCACCAAATATGTGGGGGACGCCTATACCACGCAAAATAACTGATATTAACTGTAATATGCTGACAGATTACTTGGCTTCCTTGATGTCTGCACTACAATCTTGTCGTTCACAGGTAGCTGCAGCTTTTCCTGACAACACTGAGGTGAAACCCCATGACGTAGTTCCGGGAGACTTGGTCCTCGTGAGGAACTTTGATCGAAAGACTCAGCTGGAACCTAGGTGGAAGTCGCCTCAGCTGGTGTTGCTCACCACAAGGACAGCCGTGAAGATCGAGGGCAGGAAAGGCTGGATTCATTCAAGTCATATCAAGAAATTTCATGGACTACCATCAGATGTGCATACCACACCTTGTGTGTCTTCACCCATTGACTCAAAACTTCCTTTTGTTGAAAAAAGTAATTCCGAACATTATAAGCTAAAGCTTAGGTCCAATCAGTCAAGCAATTTGATTGTTTAAGTCCTCTCCAAGGTGAAGCGGTTGAATTGTCTCTGACATGTATCCCTTGGACCTGAATAGAAACAACACCCGAAAAATGTTGAAACGACAGGCGTACTGTAAATCACTGCGTAGTCATTGCATAGTGACGTTATTAATTTTGTTTTTCTTAAGTCTTCTAATAATTACTGCAAGTATATTGTTGCACATATATTATCCTATTTCTAGACATGTTTACAATGTTACTGCAGAACATTCTTTTAGTGAATTACCTCCGCTTGAGTTGTCTTATAGATTTGCGCTGCGCAATAACACGTTTATTAGTATGTTACATCATTCCCATCAGGTTAGCAATGCTACAAATTGTTGGATATGTGGCCGACTCCCTCCCTATCAGAATTATAAAGGAATTCTACCTCTCTTTCCATACCCGTTCACACACAACGGCTCCTGTGGAGCATGGTTTAGTTTAATTAATTCTCTAGATTCAAATTCTGCAGTTTATCAAGATAACTGGGTATGGGGAAATTTGAACTTAGTTTTGCTTAAGGTTTGCTACCCTAACAAGGAGGGACTTCCCCAGAGAACAGGAACTGATCTAGAAAATGAAGTGTATGGATTAGGTAATTTTACGCTTAATCTTATGATCCTAAATGTCGAATCCGAAGCTACTCCAATTTTGCCCGCTATGTCAATATTTCCAGTAAAGGGTGAACTATGTGTAAGGAAAAATGGTTCCATACATATGGGCCACAGTAAATGCACCACTGTAGTAGAATTTAGTGATCAAGGCAAGTCTACATTTAGAGCTTCCCGCCATTCTTATTTCATATGTGGTCAGACGGCATATGTACGTTTACCTCTAGATTGGGATGGTACTTGCTACATTGGATTCCTTCTGCCACCTGTTTTCCTAGCTCCTCCTGATTATCACAGAAATACTCATTTAGTATATAATAGAGTAAGGAGAGATCTCCCGATAGTCGATTACACTGAAACAGCATGGGAAAAATACACAGATTTCAATAAAGGTCTCTTTCCCTATATAGGTACCGTTACTAATAGTAAGCTGATACGTAGATTAACTAGAACCCTTGAAGCAGTAGTGAACGAAACTATTTCCGCTTTAGGCAATTTAACAGAAGAGCAGTCTGCTATGCGGATTGTTGTGCTTCAAAATCGTCTTGTCCTTGACGTCATCCTGGCCGATAGGGGCGGAGCTTGTAGGGTCATCGGATCAAGCTGTTGCATTTTCATACCAGAAAATTCGCCATCTGTATATAAAGCCATAACTCGCCTTCATAAGATTGTAAGCCAGATACACCAGAACCCAGGCACCTGGACTTGGTCCGGTTGGTTTTGGAGTGTATTATCTACCTTTGGATGGAAGGTCCTATCTTTCCTAGGTATTGGCCTTCTCATACTATTCAGTTGCTGTCTATGTCTACAATGTGGACCAGCGATCTGTGGTCTGTGTGCCACATCGTGTATTCCACCACCAGGATTTCATTCATCACGGAAGAAGAAAGAAGAACAAATGATGCTATATGAACAGATCAATGGATTGATGAAGATTGATATCTCTTAACGGGCAAGTAGGGGACAAGGAGGGAATGTGGAAATATGGATTTTTCTGATCAGTTATGTCCCCTATCTTGAACCCCAACGGTTCCATGTATGAATCACAAGTACATGTATGTTCCCTCCAGTTCCAGTTATGAAGACGCAAACACATGTGCGTCCACCGTCAACATGTCCTCTGTCAGATCCGCCATGAATAGGCCGGATATTCTATTCCTAAGTATGAAAGGCCACCGGCTTTATCTGGTTCACTTATGCCATTTTACAGTCCAGGCAAGTAGGCCCTGATTCTGTCATCGAACTCTTCTTGCCTTCTGCCTCTGAAAGCTCCAGTCTGAGCCTGCATCTGTGACCATGAACTTTGTCTCATTCTCTGCGCGGCTCACGAAGCCTGACATCAGCCTGCTGCTTGCCAAAAACTGTATTTCACCTTCGAAATTATCTACTTCGTTCCCTGCCCGATGCATTCCTGTCTAGTAGTTTAAGTAAACATTCTTCCAGCTACCGAGCAAAGGCTCGGCTTCTCTGTCTTTATGAAAGTAATTCATAGCCCTATTGCTATGGAAGATTTCCGCCCTCGCATCCAGTGTAGACACTTAGACGCTTGTACACGCACTAACAGTCAGTATAGTCAGTATAGAATAAAATTCTACTCTAAGAAGACCTCTCTTTTGGATAACTTAGTTCTCTAAACATGGGATGTTAGATATGATTTGGGATTAGGTTGACTTGACCCTCCAGACTTTTGTCTCCACATGTAGAGCTAAATGTCAAGTCCCCTTCACACCCTAGTTGCACGTCAATCACACGTCATGCTGCTGCGCGCGCATCTATGCCAAGTATAATCTTATAGATCCACCTATATATGACATCATAACCAATTATGTTCCTTTTTACTCCTCATTACGCCCATTTTTGGTTACGCATGTGAATTATTATCTTCCTTATCAATTGTTACGCCTCCCGCATTTGTTTCATTGTAATGTATGTTCTATAAAAGCAATTTCTTGTCAATAATGTATGTACTTCACTTCCTGAACCTTCGTGGTGATGGAACTTGGAGCAACCGATTATAATCGACCATTGGAATAAAGCCCATTCCGAACCTCTAATACCACGGATTCTGCCTCTTATTTACTGAGCTATTTTATTATGTTTCTGTATCAAATTAAGTCCCGGTAATTAAATTATTTACCACAATACATGTGTCCATTTTAGGGTTAGATATAGGAATACTATATCTAAAGCAAAGGGTGATTACACCACCTTGCCCCAGCCGTCGTGCAGCCAATTGTGTCAGATTTGGGTGGCCAGCCAGGGGTGGCATAATACATGCTGCAGCCCCTGGTAGGCCCTGGGTACACCTATGCCCTGGATACCTAAGGTATGCTGATACAGGGACTGATAAGGTGGCCCAGTTCCAATTAGTAAATGCACCTAAGGTACATGTGTGTCAATTTAGAGAGAGAACAGGTAGGCTGTGGGTCTGATTAGCAGGCCCACAGCCAGGGAAAGTCGTAAACCAATGAAGCAAAAAGCAAAAATCTGGGGTGGTCATAGGATTGCAGACCCTACTCTCCTACAATCGTGAGGGCCCAACACCCATCTGTTGACTGCTATCAACTGGGACGCTTGGTAATAGAGTCTGAAAGCCAGTAAACCGATGCCCCCGTCATACCATCCCATGGTAAGCTTGTTCATCGCTATTTTTGCGGTGTGCAGTCTTCCCACAATAAGCCCCGTAATTAACAGTTCATTTGGGAAAAATAAGAATCTGGAATCGGGTTTGGGGTATTTTGCAAGGCATAAAGAAAACGCGGAAGTGCAAGCATTTTGAATAAGGACGCTTGCCCCAGGAGAGTCAGAGGGAGAGAACGCCAATGCAGGGCATCAGATTTGAAGCGCTGAAGAGGTCCGCGTAGGTTTTTTTCAAAGAAGAGATCAACGTCTGGAGTGACAAAGATGCCCAGATACCGAAAACCCCGGGGGCCACTGAAATCTCGTAGCCCAGAGGACTCGCCGGGGGAGCACCCCATAATGCATACATCTGGGATTTGGACCAGTTTATACGATATCCAGAGTGGGCACCGAAGATGTGGAAGATATGGAGCACCCGCCGCAACGAACGCGCGGGGAAGCCAGATACAGGAGGATATCATCAGCGTAGAGTGAGATCCGGTCCTCGTGATGTGCCATCCATTTAAGCCCCCGTATCCCCGGGTCACCCTGAAACCACACCGAAAGCGAAAGCGGGTCCAATACTAGGGCAAAGAGTAACGGAGACAAGGGACAGCCCTGCCTCGTGCCCCGATGAAGTGTATAAGTGGCGGAGCGATGATTATTAACAACATGTGCAGTGGGTTGGGTATACAGTAGTCGGATCCAGCGTATCAATTTGGGTCCGAACCCCATGCGAGCCAAAACGGCAAAGAGAAAATCCCATTCTATTGTATCAAACGCCATAGAGGCGTCTGTCGATAACAGGATCGCGTCTTCTTCTATAGTGGGAATCCTGCCAAGAACCCCATGCACCCGTCGCAGATTTCGAGCCGTGTTTCTCCCCGGCATAAACCCTGACTGATCCGGATGAGAGGAGTCAATTCGCCAGGAGTTTGGCCAGGATTTTGGCTTTGACCGTCAGGAGGGAAATGGGGCAGTAGGATCCTCGACAGGCTTATTCAGTTTGTGAATGACCACAAAGGCTGCGGTTCGGATATCTGCGGGGAGGAGACACAACTTGAAACATTCAGTATATAAATTCAACAGATGTGGAGCCAGCAATGTAGACATGGATTTAAAAAGCTCGATGGGGAGCCCATTGGGACCCATGGCCTTACCGGATCGGACATCTTATATAGCCTTTTGAACCTCCGCTACCGTAATGTCCGCCTCCAGGGTATCCTTATCTTGTGGGGAGATGGTAGTAACGTCAATGGTAACTAGGAGGTCAGCCAACAGCGTGGCCTGAGATGTGGGCGAACTGGTAAAGACCTCCTCAGAATGGATGGCAAAGGTATCGGCTATCAGTTGAGGGTCGGGGAGGAGTGTGCCCACCGGATTGGCTATCGAGTGTACCCACCTAGCAGCTTGTTCCCTCCGTTCAAGCCACGCCAAAAGCTTGCCTGTTCGCTCACCCTGCTCATAAATCCTATGGCGGGAAGCCAGAGAGCTCGCCATGGCGCCCTCAAAAAGGAGCTGTCTATAATCCTGTCTCTTGATCGCAAGGCTGGGTTGGGACTTGTGGTTAGGATCCCGCGCAACCGACTCCTCCAGAGCAGAAATATCCACCTCCAGTTCGATTACCCTCCTAGACCGTTCCGCCCTGTGCCCCACCACTAATGACAGTGCCCTGTCCTTTATGACTGCCCCAAAAGCCCCCCATAGTGTCACTGCTGAGTCGACAGAGCCCAAATTCTCAGCAAAGTAATATTCTATGTCCTTACGGAGAGCCTCTTTAATATGCGGGATTTTGAGTGCCCATGGCTGTATGGTAATGGAATAAGGGCGACCCATACGGTGGAAGCCGAAGGTCACCAGAATAGGAGAATGATCGGAAATCCCACAGGCCAGACAACTGGATCCGGTGTAAAACATGAACGTCTTGGGCATGTGTGAACATGTAATCAATCCGCGATTGGCTACCGTGTACTCCTGATTGGAACGTGAAGCGTGTATGCAGCGGATTGAACCACCTCCAAATGTCTACAACCCCCAGGGCATTCGCGAACTCCAACAAGCGTGAGCCTCTATGCGGGTCCTCCCGGGGCGGGAGACAGTCCAGTGAACCATTCACCGTAAGATTAAAGTCCCCTCCCAATACTAACACCCCCAAAGGCAGTTCCAACAGTAGGGTACCCACGTCACGCAGCATCTGGCGCTGCAGTCCAGGGGGGGCATAGACAGAAACAACGTTAATGACTCGTGCCTTCCAGGAGCCCGTCACTGTAGCCTATCTGCCCTGAGGGTCGGTCCAGGTGGTATGGACGATGTAGGGACAACCCCTCCGGAGCCAAATCCTCACCCCTCTGGAACCTGAGGTGAAGCCGGAGTGAACCACCAGTCTATAGCCTTTCCTATTCAGGGCCCTACAGGAGTTCCCCACTAGATGTGTCTCCTGAAGCAACACAAGATCTAGCTCAATCCGCTTGATGTATTGCAACACAATACCCCTCTTGATTTTGTCCCCCAAACCGTTAACATTCCACGTGGACACATTAAGTGTTACTCCTTGGGTCATCACGTCTAGTCAGTGAAAATCAAGTATTTCCAAGTTATCAAGTGTGGCCGAAGGAGGCCAAAGTGGATGTCACATGCGTCATTAACAATTACATTGATTGTGAGATTGGAGAGATCAACATTAGAGTGTACCGGTACCAAACACGAAAAAAACATAATAAACAAACCCCCGTCATCCCCATGTAACCCCCCCCCCTGCTGAACGGGCCTGGAACCACCCGCCCCCCCAACTTGCAGAGTGCCTGTCGCCCACCCTCAACAACTTCAGGGACGTGTACAACCCCACTCCCTAAAGCATTAGTCAGCAGAGCATATCACCATCCCCGGCCCCGACACCCCGACAATACAACATACATCAACCAAATTTGACATGTAAAGGATAAACAACTATAAAGACCTGAATATTAAAGTCTCGGTGAGCATCAAGGCGAGCAGACCTTATCCAAAAGTACATTTAGCAACCAATGGGCCTAAAGTAGTTCGTAGTCAAAAAGTGGCCCCAGCAGGTCATTACAAAGGAAGCAACAAATAGGCCTCCGAGAGGTCAGTCTTACGTGATCACCCAGTGGGGCTTTGGGAACTCGCTTCAGAAGGATGCGGGGATCGAGGTTGCTGACGCTACTCCGTGAGTTCCCCAGCCTTTGGTGTCGATTTGTGTGATTTCTTGCCGTCCTCAGGACAAGTGAAAAACCACAGTTTGCCATCCGACTCAATTCTAAGTTTCGCTGGGAATAACATGGCATATTTAATCTCTTGATCCCTGAGAGCACGTTTTACTTCCAGGAAGCTCCGGCGTTGTTTCTGGACTCTCAGGGTGAAGTTCGCGAAGAACGATACTCTACTGTTTTCAACAGTCAATGGGGGTGCTGCCCTCACCGTTTGTAGGATCAGGTCACGGTCGCGATAGTTAAACACTCGGGCAAGAAGTGGACGGGGGGGGGCTCCCGGTTTGGGCCTAACCCCGGGCACACGATGAGCTTGCTCGATAGAGAAGCATTTGGATAGGCCCCTTGGCTATAGACGATGCAGGATCAGCTCCTCGACGTAGAGATCGGCAGTCCGACCCTCCGCCCATTCCGGAATGCCAAGAATTCGGATATTATTACGCCGCATTCTACCTTCATACTTGTCCAGCTGAACTGCCATTGCCTCATGAGAAGAGCGCAGCTCAGTCACCTGCTTCTTTAGGAGGGCGGTATCAGTTACCAGCTCCGTTGTGGTGGTCTCGATGGTAGTTACTCGATCAGCCATTTTTCGCATGTCCTCCCTTATGAGGGCCACTTTCGTTGTGACCGTATCGATTCTGTTTCAAGAGACGTCCGCACAGTGGTAATAGCCGCTAGGAGGTCTTTATTAGTGGGCTCTGAGTCGTCACCACGGGCCGTTGCAGTGCCCGGTTTGTCCTCATGGCTCTTCTGACATGTTAATTTATCCAGTTTGGCTTGTGTCGCATTCCGCTCACTACGGCCTGAAGCCATGCTAGATCCACGGGCAGGGAGCTATATAGGGCAAGGAAGCAGAAGCTTCTCACCGCCGCCTGCTGTGGGACACCCACGCAGGCTGTCGGCTTTGGCACGAACCTCCGTCGCCCCTCAGGGGTTCAGCACTAGAAAAAGTCCTCAGGCTCCACTCAGGCACAGGTCAATCACCACGGGCAGCTATTTTGAAAGGGGGAGGGAGGCTGATACCCCGCGCGCCCCACCGAGCCGGTGACACTCTGGCCGTTGGGCCCAAAGGAATCCACAGATGTCTCAAAGGTAGGGCAGCTCACCAGCCCATAGAGCGCCTCGCAGTTTCCACCTTGCGCACTTTGTACATCAACTATGGAGCACACACAAATGCCCGAGCGAGAACATGCGCCTCAGACCACGCCAATAAAGTACTATTGGGCCAAAGTCAAACAAATGCGATCAATCAGCCACAGGCCACGACTTGTACTAGGGTCAAGATGGCCCAGGAGACCCCCAGGCCCTCGGCAGTGGTGGTGCGGGTTCCTTAGAGGCAGACAAAATTTGCCTATACTATTGTCCCCATCGGTGCCTTTGCATACTTGAAAGGGAGTTCGGCATGAGTCACACAGGGATCCGCGGCCCGTTGAAGATGTGGCGGCTTCGTCATGGCAGGTGAAAGTCAATGTGGGCTGAATTTTCCCCCTCCCGCGGCGTCCGTGAGCAAGCTACAGAGCATCGGAGGAGAGGCCAGGTACCTGTTTCTCGATCTCAGGCGCAGAGCAGCTCACACTAATCTCCCAAAACTTTTGCGGACCAGGCCGCATCCACGGCGTCACGTAACTCCTCGTAGCCGTAAGGCCGCACCTCCTTTCTGCCCAGCCACGTCCAATGAAGCCGGTGTCTGGAGTGCTTGCCAGCAACGTCTCGCAATGGGCCCCAATTTCTCACCGCAACTCGAGCAGCACCACAGGTGGTCCGAGAGTCCCTCGGGCGCAGATCAGGCCGGGGCGGATAGCATTAAACTGAGTTATCGGGAGTGGCACGACGGAGCTCAGCTACCGTGCGGCCATTCCCGTCGACAGTTGGCCACACCCCCCAGTCAGTGCATTTTTGTTCATTTTTAGACGAGCCCTGAAAATATATCCTTTGTAACTCATACAACAAACATTACCTAAATATGCTAAAGTATCCTCAAAAGGAAAACAGTTGCATTCTTTTAACATATGGAAGCTTGGGTATTAAGAGGGGAGACAGTTGACATGTAAAACCTTGTACTGACCCAGATAATTAGAGAGGAACATTATAGTCTATAAAATCAAACAACAGTTTTTTGTAGAGCTGGTATTCTGAAGCCAGATATTTCGAAGTGTTTTCATATGCAGATAGTGAACAAAAAGGTTGGTAAAATAAACTATTTACATATTAGCCACTGAATAGGTATCTGTCTTTTTTTTATATTAATGCTCTGTTGTAACCCCTTTGAGCATTTTTCTGTAGTTTTCCTATAGCACAAACTCTACCAAAAGATGTTGCAGTGATTTAGTGAGCACCAGTTACATCACACAAGGTAACTCAAATGAGAAATGCCAAGTATCCACATTATCTATTAGACCCTATCTAGCATCACCAGTCACTTCTTCTCACAAATCAGCACCCAAACAAATCCATTTGTTTTAACCAGGATACGATTCAACCAGTATTCCCACTTTCTAATCCTGGATGGTGCAATGATAACCATATGGTCACTGTAGACAAACGTACTGCTTTTGGCCTTGTTTTTTCAAAAGGTTCTTGTAGGACAGACCCCCCTGAACCCTCCTTTAGAGTGTCAGCCTTGCTCGCTTGTTCCGATTCCAGGTACGTATGCACTCCCTACCTCTTTTTAAGTTCACCAGCCGCCATTGGTGTGCCCTACAGTAAAGAATTCCATAGTGCCCCTCTCAGTCTAAATCCAAGATGGTGTGAGGAGGAACAGGGCTTAACCGAGAATCCTACATGGCCACCGTAGCTGGATATGGCGCTGCGGCGTCCAACAAACTAGTCTCATGGAGGGTAGAGCAAGGAAGAACGCTGCCCAATTCTGGTGTTGAAATAGAGGAGCGAGAAGGAGCGACGTGATAACGGACCCCAAACGAGTGGAGAGTGGGAGACAGCTGGCTCAAGGCAAAGGGAGAGAAGGAGGATGTTGGTAAAAGCAGCAAGCAGGAGGATGACAGTAGGAGCAGCGAGACGAATGAAGCGGTGGGCTTCACTGTTGAAGCGGAGGACACCAGCGGGAGAAGCGAGAAGGGTGAATCAGTAGGCTTCAGCGGAGAAAGGGAGGATGGAAGCAGAGGAATGAGAGCCCCAAAGCAAAGTGATTAAGTCCGACGGCCAGGGAAGTGGCAATGACGCCCCGGGTACCACAGCCTCGGCCCAGAAGACAAGTCGTGGCCAGAGGCAACTGCTGGGGGTATTCCAGTCAAGTGGTGGAGGTGTTGGGTTGGTCTAAAGGAGTCTTAAAGAAAGGGAGAGGTCTTACATGAAACATGCCGGTGTGAGAGATACCACAGGGGTGTAATGTGGAAGAAAACAGTCACAGGCACAAACCTGGTGGTGACAGCACTTAGATTATTTCTAAAGTAGAGCAGGTTTGTTAATGTGGTGCTTTTGGATTTCTTTTGAGGGTTTCCACACACTGACTGGTGGTACACAGAGAGAGGTCACCTATTCAAGATCTGAAGACCTGGAAGCATGGGAAGACTGGAGACCTGATTATTTTTATTTTGAAATGCCTCTTTTGTCCCTGATTAGGTGTGAAACCAATAGTTGATATACCTGATCTCAATAAAAAACAACTGAGAACACCTATATATATACCTTGCCCTGTCCACAAATGGTGAAGCCCTTCTCCTCTTGTGCAGAGCCTATGTCCCCAACCTAGATGTGCGACCAAAGGAAATAAAAAACCCCTCCTCTGTTGTCACTTCAAACCAGTTCAGGGGACACCTCTCCCCCACTACAACTGGTGCTTTTCTGACTGAGGGGGGGGGGGGGCAAAAGAAGGTGCCTGTCTAGGTGTCACTCACATCTGCCTGTGAAAGGGGAGGACCCTTTGAAGTAAAGTAAGTTCTTGGACACTGCCCAAATGGTTATCCTGCCAGAGGAAAAAAAATCCCACCACTGCACATCCAGGCCTTTGTCTCTGCTTCTGGAACCAGTCTGTCACTGGAAGTTATGCACAGATTAAGGAATTTGTGGTTAGAAGTATACATCAGAGCGGGTATTTCAATAATTGAACACTGGCTTCATGAAAATAACTACACATCACGAAAAAACATTTTTTCTATTGAGCTGGTAACCTTTTTCAAACTTAAAATATATGTTTAGCATATTAAAAATATTTTGTACATCTTACTGTACTTGGGACTGTTTAACATAGGACGTGCTTAATTTGAGACAACTAACATTATTTAAAATTATTTTAACAACTTCCCCTTTAAAAGTAATCGGTGCTGTCTAGTTGCATTTTAGGACTTCAAAATACCACGGGGCAGAGTGCATCCTTAAAAGCCTGGCAAATGTGCTATCCAAACACATACATTTAAATGTAAATCCTCTTTTTCAACATACAGCAAACTCAGTAATTAATTTTGTATATAAAAGTAGCGTTATTCTAAATGACTGTTATTTGTATGGCCTAATCGTACATAGCTACCTTATTCTGCAAATCAGCAAAAATAAACACATAAGTAAATAATGTAAAACTGGGGTGCATGATGCCAAAGTTTGACATTACAACTCCGTCTAGCAGAAATGAAAATATGGAAAAATAAAACTGCATACAGAAGTTAGAGTTTACTTTCATAAAATGAAACAGGAATGCACACTTTTCCCACAGTCGAGTATAAACATTCAAGTTTTGGAAACGGCTAATGAAGAACAAAGTACCGACTACGTACAATAAGACATTCCATGCCAAAAAAAACACGACCTGGCCAGTCGATAAGCGGCCAGTAAACTGCAACATGAAAAAGAGAAAAACGGCTTTGGGCGTGGGGAGTAACGCCAATTGTTTTATCAAGCATGCTCCACCCATAGAGTTTTTCCACTACTGTGTAACCTTTTGTTGCAGCAGGCGGCACTGTTTTGCAGGGATGCTTACTCGTTTTTAGCCTCTCCAGTCACTTCGTTTGCAATCGCCGGGATGGGCCTACGAAGCGCTAAATAAGATAGAATGCACTTCATGAGCAGAAAATGTTAAGTGTAGTAAGACAACTAGGGTGTTTGTATCCTGAAAATGAGACAAGGTCATCGATGAGGATTAAGAATGTACCCTACTGCGTAAAGCCTGTAAGAAACCTATACTGGCAGCCTGTTCAACAGAAACTGGGCCGCAAGACCGGAAAAGCCACGGTGTTTTACACTGCTGCTGGACGCCTGCGTGGAAGGACATACTGCAGTCTTCCAGTTAGGGCCGGTCACAGGGTCTGCTCTTCCGCTAGACGCCAGAGCCGAGGGGAGGACACGGGGGTTTGCTTTCCTTCTGTATCCCGCGCGGAGAGGGGCAGGCGCGCTGCAGTGCGGTTGAGAAAAAATCACGCCTGGCCTGCTGCTGCCGCGTGCACAAACACCTCCACGCTGTGCCACGCACGCTGGAGTTCTTCCTCCACGCTACGTCTGGCGCTAAACCCAGACCGACACATAAAAAACATAAAATAAAACCAGCGACTACGGGCTGGAAGACACGGAGAAATTATTTATGTGCTTAAGAAATTCAAAGTACCATTAGTGTTCTTTTCAGCAAACACCGACAAGCAAAATTGCAAATACAAAACGACTTTAGCTAGTGTTTTGTTTTCGATTAAAACAACGCTCGAATACAGACACCTCTGTGCTCGTTTATTTATTCGATGGGTATTGTTTGTTAGAAATAAATCAAGTGATGCAGATGGGGTACTTAAGGACCTGCAGATTTCAATATAAACCCCGTTTAGGTTGTATAGAATAAAAAGAGTCATGGGAGTTACCTCTTCAAATCTCTGCGAATAAACAATTTTCGGTGCAAAACGTTTAACTCATGGAGCCTTTCGTCTTTTTCAAAGTTATAGAGCCCTTTACGCGTTTTAAAACGTTTCCGATGTAGATGGTATAATTTTATACAATATTATCTTTGTGCTAAATATTTGTTGGCTTGTCGGTGTACAGCGGAAGTGTGAATACACTTTTGAAAAGACAAACTTCACCGGAGACACGATATTCTGTGTGGAGCACTGGAAAATGTATTTTTTTAAATAGTAATACCAATTTCAAATAAGATTACACATTCAAAGAAAATTAAAGGACAGGATATGCTTGTACGTTTGACACATTATGCATCCTTCTGCCTAAGAAATAGATCATTTGATTTACTTTGAAGGTGGAACCAGAATGGGTTCAGAAATAATCAATTTAATGCAGCGTTTCACACAAAGGATTCGAGGTTTGCGAGACACTACTTCAGAATCACCGCTTCACCAAAGGAAATTAGTTCCACTTAGTTGGGCATCAATGACCTATTCAATGTAAATTCCAGTCGGGTTACAATCCGTTTAGCACAAGTGCCCGCAATGGGTGAATACCTTCAACTAAAAACAAAACAAAAAATTTCCCAACCACAATGGGACTAGGTACGTGGAAGAGAGATGTGCGACCATAGTCTCAACATGGAAATGGCAGGCGAAGTCGCACGGTACTGCTCAGAATTTAGAAAAAAAATCTCTCAGACAAACAGGTGCTAGCTGCTCGCGAGACCCTCTGGCTACCTGCTGAGAGCAGGTGGACACGACAAGCGAGAGCACACAATGAGGATGAAGCAGACCAGGGGCGGCTTGATTTGCATTTTGCAAAAAGGGAAACCAGAGCCGCGACGAAGACGCACAGTAAATTTCTAGATGAGCTATATTTTCCGCAATTATAAACTACTAAAACAAGTAAGATTAACATTGCATGCCAGAATTTGTAGTTGATATCCTCAAACAAACCCGGTGGATTAATCCAGCATTGCTCCAAGGCAACTCCACCTCTCTGCAACAAATCAATTCTCCTCGGTACTCAATCATTCATTAACGTTTTAACTGAACCCTAACATCTTACAGGAGCGTACCAGCTTCCTTTTCTGGCCGGTGTGGTTTGAATTAAACTGATTCTGGGCCAAAAAATCTAAGCATTCAGTAGATATTTACGGTACTGCATAGAGCAAAATACTCCAGTGGGTGTCAATGTCCTCCAGAGTTACCATGGTCTCGCTACATGACTTACACCGGTGCAGCAAAAGGGAAATTTTATTTTAATAAGCAAGTCAAATTGGATGGGAGGGCTGGGAGGTGGTGTGTTTCTGGTGTGCAAGAAGTTTAAGATTAGGGGAAGAGGTTGATTATTTTCTCGAACTGAAGGTCAGACTCTGATAGCTGGAAGGGTGCTGGTTCGAGGCTAGCCCTGAGAAAGAGTGGTGGTGTAAAGATTCTACTGCAATGTAGTCAGAGGAGGCAACAGATGGCTCACCATTGTAGGGAGACCACACAGAGTCCAATATTTTTGTACATCTCAAAGTGGCATCACCGATTCCTCAACGAATTACATGAGCCATGCAAGGCTTGAAAACAATACGAGAGGTTGACAATAGCTGCTTTTTTGTGAGGCGTTCTCCATATTCAATGCACAATAGTAGGGCCTGAGGAGGTTTAAAGACCATCAGAGGACGACTCCCCTCTGACCATGGGCGTAGGAAGTGTGGGGGACGCGGGGGATATATCCCCCCCAGATTTTGGAGTGGGGGGGACACGGGGGACAAGGGTGGGGGGGACGAGGGGACAAAGGAATTTCCCCTCTCCCTTCTGTTATCGCAGGGCCATTAGCACGCGAAAGTGCTACCTAATGGCCCTGCACTTGACCTGCCTGGAGTCAGAGGCCACCCGCCCTCTGCCTTTTGTTATGCTGCAGGACGGCTCAGCCGTTCTGGGAAGGGCAGAGAACGGAGAAAAAATAAACGCTGTCTCTTTTCCTTCATGGCAAGGACCGTGTCCACTACTCCTGATCTGCCTCTGGCGGCTGCCCACCTCTCTTTATTCCTCCATCTCTTTCTGTCTCTGTCTCGCTCCTGCTTACATGCTGATTTCAAGAGGCAGCTCTTAAGGTACTCTCTCTTGCCTCTCCTTTTCTTTATTTGTTCCCCTGTGAAATTGATCCAAAAAAGGCTGAACACTTTGGCTGTAAATGTCCTCATTTTCTGACCGTTTTCTATTGAAAGGAAAAACCTCGGAATGGAGAGAAAAAATAGTTAAATACCTAAATAAAGCAATACAGAGTGGACAGCAGACAGGCCAGACTGTTATTTACACCCACACACATTAGCGCCACTTTACAGAGTTTGCCAGTGAAAGCGCTACTTTCTTTTTATCTTCTTTCTTTGAACAACATTGTTTTCCCAGGGTGGGTAAGTGCGCCATTCCTAAAGGGACTGCACTACCTGGTTGATGGGTAGAGTGGAAACGTTTAATATGATCGTTTTAAACTTTTTAATTATTTTAGCTTATAAAATGCGGCTCTGTGTTTGGGGATGTGGTCTTTTTTAAACCAAACTGCATACATTTTGAAAGGATATAAGCAATGGACATTGAAAGGGGTCTCTTCCTGGTCCTGTAGCCATGTCTTGAACTTTTCAGGCAAAATCACTTACTGATTTCTGAATAATGAGTTTAAAACCGTTAAGGTAACCATGTTTTTTCTGATTACAGTTCACATGCTTTGCTTATTCTTGCATCCCCTATGAGTGTTTGCTTTTTCCAGTGTGTTATTCATTTTTTTTCAGGCAGCATTTTACTGTTGTCTAGTGCATAATTTGAATTTAGTCGCAGCACAATTGAGTTGTGCTGAAGGCAGTGCGAGTTTCTCTCAGTGAGGCAGTATGGTGTTCAGTGTGGGAGAGAATGTGGCACTCTGGCCAGAGCTGCTGAATTTGGAACTGGAGAACCATGTTCAGACCTTCATGACCAGTTCACCATACCACACTCCTGACAGAGCTTATTCCGATGCTACACCTTAGAAGGCCCGATAGACCTTAGAAGCCCAGGTGTCTTAGCACCCGCAGGAGGACCTGTCCACCACAATCCATACTGCAGTTCACTTCCAGTCTTACGGGCAGGCATATGAAGAAGCACATCCTAGATCGACAGTGAATCTGTCACTGAGGTCACAAGACCCTTGAGGCCAGTCCACCTCACCCATTGGTACCTCCATTGGCCTTTTTCCAGCACTAGCAGTGCAACTTGCCAGGGGCTGGCAATGTAGGATTTGCATGCACACCAAACTTAGGGGGTGATGATAATGGCAGTGGGACCGCCACGTCACCCCGTCGGTGGTGGTCCCACCGCCATTGGTGACTGCATCACAGCCCGCCATATTACAATGGCGGGTGGTTACCTGGAGGTCGGAAAGACCAACCACCACGCACCCGACGGGCTTCTTGAGCCCGCCGGTGTGGTGGAGGGGCTCATGGTTCCTACAATGCTGGTGGTGCCTACCATGCACCGCAGCAGGGATTACGATGTCCCTTACCCGCCAGCTTATCAATGGCGGTTCACCTGCCATGGAAATGCTGGCGAAAGGGACATTGGGGGCCCGTAGCAGGCCCCTTTACCCCTGGCCCTCAGACATGGGTCCTGGGGGGCATCTATGATGCCCCACAACATATCACTGCACCATGTGGCAGGCACCGATATATTTAACATGTTCCTTTTTTTTTTTACTTTGCGGCGGATGATGCAGCCAGCAGCACCTGCTGCAATGTAAAAGATAGGCACTGCGAACACCGTAGTAGCAGTCGCATTGTAATGCCTATCGTGGGGCCTCCACCTTGAAGGCCAGTGGTCCCATTCCCCGATTCGATGGCGGTGAAGTCCGCCTGCCATCGTAGTCTGCCCCTAAGTTTGCATTTTATGAATATGATTCAGCGGGAAATAAATTGATGTTTGCAATTTAATTGACTTTGGTTGGCCTCTTATCTATGAGATTTCCCTGTTGAATGTGCCTTTACATTATACATTTTTGGTTGTATGAATTGATTGCATACTACACTCTCCTACAGGTATTAATTTGAGTGTCATTAGGAGTGTCTGGGACCAATTGTTTTCTTAGGAATTCTTTTCTTTACTAACCTTTGCAAAGGGCCCTAAACTTCACAGCAACACAAGTCACATTTCTTTTAGTAATTTGGGATCCGTTTGAGCTACAAAAGTGTTTTGGAGGAAATCGTTAGATTATGCAGCAGATGATGTATTATGTGGCAAATATGATACAGCCATAGTTAAGTGGAAAACATTTTTCCACTTAATTGTGCCCCAACATTGTAGTTGATCAATTTGTAAGTTCCCCAAACCCAAAAGTCGAGTTTGGGCACAACTTTGCATTTTAAAAGCCGCCCTATAACACAGGGCTACTTTTAAACTGACCTCAGGCTTCAGCAGTGCACACATGCAAGCACAGAAAGGGCTGCTGGCCTCTAAACTGCCATGCCTTATTATATTCTAGGGACTTAAAAGTAGTTCTAATCCCCCTGCCCTATTATGTACTAGGGCCTTATAGGAGAGGTCATGCCAATCATAGGGGTACCCTAACCCATAGTGCACCCTAGTGTATGTAGGTGTTTTCACTGTATTTTTAAGTGCCTCTTTCAGAATAGCACTGGCTGTTTAGGCAGCGGCCAGGGTCAGTCAGTCAGGTACCACCAGTACCAGTCAGCAAAAAGTTGGGGAGTGCCCAGGGCGGCTTTGCAACACTAGAGAAACACAAACTCAGAATGTAAAACATAACACCATGGTTGGGGGGTTCTCTTCAATAATCAGAATTGATTTCTATCCTAATGAACCCATTTTCCAACATTAGGATAGGGAAAGACTGGGGAAAAATAATAACGTTCTAATCTATACATTGAAGTTTTTATGCAGCTCTTTGATGACGGTTAATAGCTCACTGTTCAATGTTAGGATTTTAACTTATAAACTTCAAATACCAAAAGAATATCTCAGACAAAAGCAGTAACTCACTGAACTATTGAATTAAAACTTTCACTAGACAAGCCTTCGATCTCTCTCAAAAAAAGAACATTAATCACCAAAGTTATCTTCACATTTTTATTGTTGCCTGAAAATTGCTGGAGACCAGGAATGCAGCAGCAGGTACTTTTCAAATCCTAATGCACTTGCAAACACGACACCCCCACCCTAAGTCAGCGGCCTTTGTTTGCTTTGTGCGTTAAGATGCAAGATTCATATATATGTTTTTTTAAACGTTTGGTCTCATTACTATATGAATGTAAATAACAATAAAGCATACATGCAAACTGTGACTACATGCCTGCTTTTCTCAATATTTCACTTCGAAAGTATGCGATTGTATTTGTTTAACGGGCGGTGATTTGTATAGGGTCACTGGAAAGTGCACAAGGTTGTCCCTGTCCCCCCCAGAATTTTAGTGTCTCCTACGCCCCTGCCTCTGACACAACTAGGAAACACAAAAATGACCCCTGGATTCAGATATCAAAGAGAGTGCTGGAATGTCCCTTTTTCAGGACGGTTTCCCTCACCCTCCCGTGGGTGGCATGCTTCATCGGGTAACCTTCTTGCACTACGAACCTAGGCATAATGCGGTCTACAACCCCCTCACAGAGAGGGAGGAGCTCAGGGATATTTTATCTGTAAGAAAAAGAGGTATCCTAAAACCTGTAGATGAGCGGGATGTGGCGAGAAGAAAGAAAAAGAGTGTAGTGAGCTAAAACTAACTCTATGGCATGCCAATCAATTTTTAACCGGGCATCCAGCTGTAAACGTAATTTAAATACCAGTGGGCACTAAAAACAGCGTTTATATAATAACAAATTCACCTCATTTGAAATAGCGTTAACTTTAGACAGTGAGGTGAATATACTGAGCTCTCCATTCCCCCTACAGGCCACAACAGCTCAGTTTTTGTGGCACGAGTGTGAAAGATATGGGAGAGTATATGAGTCTCTGACTAAGTAGGAGGGAGGGCCACATGTGATTCTAAGGAAAGAAACCAATGCCAGAGAATAAGCTACACGTATGAAACTAATTTCTTTTCAAGCTTTCGGTCTGTCATAGATTTACTTGCCTAAATCAGAAAGGTAAGCAATAATCTTAATAACGCCAAAAAGGAGACTGCTCTTTAGTGAAATAGGTTATACAGGGATGCTTGGCACATGGAATAATCTATTGCAGTATTCAGGTTCTGGCAGCAGTGCCTTTGTTGAACATTTGCCTGATCTTCCAAGCACCTGCACAACAAATGCCTGGAAGGGATACCTCCGCAGTAGCAAACATGCTTCTAGTTGAATGTGCAGTCACTTTACACTCAAGAGGACGAATACCATTCTGTGGCAGACGGAGATGCAGTCTAAAGTCCATAGGGAAATGGCGGCTCTGTTATAGGGCAACCCTATCAAACCAAGTAAAGGAAGATTATTTTTGATCCAATGTTCTAAAGCCCTTAAGAGTGGTCGATGTAGAAGTTGAAACACATACATCAAGAAAATGAAGTGCCCCCTGCAGGAGACATGGACATTTGGAAATAGCAAAAGGCGCACTATTTGTCATACAGTGAAAGTCAGATGGCATCTTTAGCATCGACTTTGGGTTGATACTTAAGAAGTCTTTATTCTTAGTGAAAATGAGAAAATGCACCTAGTGAATGCCCCGGGCGCTCATACTTGTTTTGCTGACATTTTGGCCAAAAGCAGTGTTGTCTTCCAAGAGAGTTATTTCAAGTCTGCCTTGGAAACCTATGGAACATGGAAGATATGAGAAAGCTGAGCACAGTATTGAGTACCGTTGGTAGTGGAGGGTGGTATGAATGGGGAAAATTCCAAATGAGGCCCTTCATAAACTCGTTGACAATTATTTGGGAGAACAAATAAAGTGAATTGAAAGTTCAACAGTGTCTAGACATAGCAGCGAAGTGGCCGTAATTTAGGACTATTAAGTCTCTCCTGTGCTAAATAAAGAAGATATGGAAGAACTTGATGGGGTTTTAACGAGTGTGGATGCAGGCATTCATTTGTGCACCAAATGCAGAATCTTCTCCATTTAGCAATATATGGCTTCCCGTGGATAGGACTTAAGCCTGCGCTAGAAACCTTCTGCACTCAGAGGAAATGTCCAGATGTTCAAAATCTAGGTAGTATGGAACAAGTCTGTGAGGCTCAATGATTTTAGTTGGTGGCGTAATACATTTGTTCCTTTCAGTCTAGAGAGGAGACTGGCGATACAGGCAGAACTCCAGCTACCCCAGGTCAATGTGCTCCAGAACTGACATAGCCATGCCAGAGACACCAGGATTAGAACGCTTTGCTATTTTTTGGCCTTTCAGAGATGTCTGGGAAGACAGTGGAAAAGCGTAGGCAAAGATTTTTCAGTATTTCATCAAAAGTGCATTGCCCTTGGACTTTAATTGTTACTGCCTGCATCGAAGAACCAGCATTTTCTACTCTGGACAAAAGCGAAGAGGACTATAGATGGTCCTGGTGGAGCTCAAATTCATGACAGGTCAACAATGAGCTAATGGCTGTGTCACTTCATTGATCTAGAAGATGCTCTACCTGGATGTTTGCCTCTTTTCCAGTGGCAGAGTCCTTGAGCAGTCATGCTCCCTCTGACAATGTAAAAGCCCTCAGACTCTCTTGCTTCGTAATATATTAAATTAAGATTGTGCTGTTTGTTCTGAACAGCTCAGACTGGTTTTTCTATTGCAGTAGGAATGCAAGCAGGCCCAAGGGGCTTGCCTCAACTCCAAGACACTGATGTGAAAGCATCTGTTATTGCCTGTCCCCAAGCACCTGCACGTGAGCACCCAGATGTCCATGGATGTGCCTGACGCCCCAATATAAGTCAAATGTGGAGGCTGAAATGGAAGCCCTGAAGACAGGTTCACCGGAATCCACCAACATAGCAAGACCTGTAAAGGCATTGGGTAACTCTCACAATATTGTTCCACAGTCATGTAGTGCTGATGAACAAGTTACTTACCTTCGGCAACAATATATCTGTAAGAAACATATATTAGTTATAGATTCCTTACCTTAGAATTACCCCTAGGCGTCACACTGAATCTGGAGAATTTTTTCTCAGCAGTACCCCTGCGCGTCGGTAGGTGGCGTCGGTCGACTCCGTGTTCGTCGTTGGCGTTGTGATCGCTGGAATGACGTCGCGGTATCTACTTAGACACCATCCCTGCGCGCTGACGTCAGTTCTTTTACACGATATTCCACGCCAGAAGCGCAGAGCCATGCAAGACACTGACCACTGGTGCACAAAACTAGGGCCCTGAAAGGGAGTCCCTTCCGCTAGAAGTTAGTTCGCAGAACGGGGAGGATGGGTTGGGCAGTGAGGAATCTATAACTAATATATTTCTCTTACAGATATATCGTTACCGAAGGTAAGTAACTTGATCATCTGAAAGAGACTTTTAGATATAGATTTCTTACCCTAGAATAGATACCCCAGCAATACCAACCCTGGAGGTGGGTCTGCGAACTAAGTTCACAGCAGATAGTCCTGGAAAACTGAACAGCTACAGAAGCCATCTTTCCGGACTTGACTATCCAGGCAATAATGCTTAGTGAACATGTGCAGTGATGCCCATGGTGCTACCTGGCAGATGTCACTGAGGGGCACTCCACGTCCCAAAGCAGTAGTGGCTGCTGTCGCCCTGGTGGAATGGGCGCACAGCCCTCCTGGAGGCTCCTTTTTCACCAAGGAATAACAGATTTTAATGCAAAGGACGACCCATCTAGAGGTTGTTCTTTTTGAACGGCCAGACCTTTCTTGGCGCCCACATAACCGACAAAGAGTTGATCATCCACCTGGAATTGATTTGTGCGATCCAGATAAAATGATAATGCACGTTTTGGATCCAGACGAGGGAGTCTCTCCTCCCCCTTGGAAGGATGCCGGGGCGGGAAGAAGGTGGGCAAAGTGATGGTCTGACCTATGTGGAAAGAGGTAACCACCTTGGGAAGAAAAGAAGGCCCAGTCCGAGGACAACCTTGTCCGGATGGACAGCAAGGAAAAGAGGTTTAGAAGATAGAGCATGAAGCTCACTCATCCTGTGAGCAGAGGTGATGGCAACCAGAAAAGCAGTCTTTAAAGTCAAGAGTCTGAGAGGACAATTATGTAGTGGCTTGAAAGGAGCACACTTAAGGTAAGTCAAGATAAGATTCAAGTCCCACTGGGGCATTACGAAAGGAATAGGAGGGAAAAGGTGAGTAATGTCCTTAAGAAATCTATTTACAATAGGGGACTTGAAAAGAGAAGGCTGATCAGGAAGGCGAAAATGGCCGAAAGATAGCCTTTAAGAGTGCCCAGAGCAGAGCCCTGCTGGGCCAAGGAAAGAAATTAAGAGGAGAACCTCTGAAAGAGGGGCAGAAAGGGGATCCACAGCCTTTGCTATGCACCATGCCACACATTTGTTCCATCTACAGGTGTATACCATTTTGGTGGAGGGACATCTGGCTGCCAAGATAATGTTACAGACTTCTTCAGGAAGGTCAAAAGCTGTCAACTGTCGCCACTCAATCTCCACGCAAGGTGGTGGAGGCTGGACAGGTTTGGGTGGAGGACCGTTCGCTGCTGCTGCTGCGACAGAAGATCCTCCCAAAGAGGCAGTCTGGTCGGAGGATCGATGTCTATGTTCAACAGCTAGGGATACCAGACTCTTCGTGCCCAATCCGGAGCCACAAGAATGACTTAGGCCCGGTTGTGCTTGATCTTCTTCAGCACTCTGGGCAGAAGTGGTATAGGCGGAAAGGTGTATAAAAGACTTCAATACCACCTCATGACGAAAAGCGTCACCAAGCGAGTGCCGCCTTGGAAATTCCACTGCCGACATTGCGCGTTCTCTTCAGTGGCGAACAGATCTAACCAAGGCTCTCTCCACTCCTGAAAGAGACCTTGCACCACCTCCGAGTGAAGACGCCATTCATAATCAATCATGCACCGACAGCTGGGTTCGTCCGCCCTGGCGTTCAGAGAACCTGCCAGGTGTTGAACCACCAGGGCCATGCCCTGATGTTCCAGCCACATCCAAAGGCAAAGAGCCTCCTGACATAGGGTCCACGACCACACCCGCCCTGTTTGTTGCAGTACCACATGGCATAGTGTTGTCCGTGAACGCCTGCACTACCCTTCCTTTGACAGTAGGAAAAAATGCCTTCAGTGCAAGACGAATCACCCGAAGCTCTAGAGGGTTGATGTGGAGACCAGACTCCGCCAGAGACCAGAGGCCTCTGATCTCCGCCTCCCCCATGTGGCCGCCCCATCCCAGGAGTGACGCATCTGTCACCACTGTGAACTCTGGTTGGGGAAGTGAGAGGGATCTGCCGCTGACCCAATTCTGGTTCATTAGCCACCACTGCAATCGGTGTGCAGTGCCCTCCGAGATCTGGACGCAACCAGAAAGATTCCCCTGATGCTGTACCCACTGGAACTTCAAGTCCCACTGCAGAGCTCGCATATGCCACCTAGCATGATCCACCAGCAGGGTTTTATTTATGTATTTTAAAGGTTTTATATAGCGCTGGCTAGACCCAGGGGTATCAGAGCGCTTTACAGGAGTGTGAGGAGGAACATTAATCAATACATTTGGTCAAAAACATGACATTAAGAACCAATATAACAAGGAAAGCAGATAAATACGAATGCTATTTACAAAAGTACAATAATAAGCTCACGTGGGTAGAAAGTAATAAGGCTAGGGTGGGTGTGTGGAAGTGAAAAAGAGAAGATAAAGGAGGGGGGTGAGGAGAGTTGGAGTAAGGGGAATCGGGGAAGGGAGATCAGTGGGAGGCCGTGCGTGAGGCTAGATGTCAAAATTAAAGGTAGAGGCAGGGAGGGGGGATTGGGGGAGGGAAAGGTGTAGTGTGAGGGAGGGGAGTTAGGAGGGAGAATGGGGAGGGGAGAGAATTGGGGGGCAATAGGGGGGAGCCCGATGGGGCGCAGAGTGGGAGACGGTGTCAGAGGTAGGAATTATTGACCACAATATTTGTTCAGGAGGTACAATTTGAGGTCTTTTTTCATGTTGATGTGGGAAGGGTTACAGCGTAGGTTTTTAGGCAGGGAGTTCCAGATGGAAGGAGCGTTTCCAGAGAAGGAGCGAGCTTGTGTGCATTTCTTTTTTAACATAGGGGGATAAGAATGAGGGCGTTGGTGCTCCTTGTCGGTCAGGTGCAGCCTGCTTTGTGGAGTTTGTCTGAGAGATAACGTGGGGAGTTTTGGTGAAGGACTTTGTGCGTGATACATGCAATCTTATAGGTGGATCTGCCTTCGATGGGAAGTCATTTGAGGGTTTTAAGAACGGGGGAGATGTGGTCAAAACGTTTGTAGTCAGAGATAAGTTTAGCAGCAAGGTTGAGCACAGATTTGAGTGGTGCAAGATGGACTTTAGGTGTTCCAGTGAGGATAGCGTTACCATAGTCTATTCTCGACAGGACCAGAGATTGGACAACAGTTTTAAAGTCATCAGCTGGGATGAAGGGGTTAATTTTCTTGAGATGACGGAGAGTGAAAAGTGCTCCTTTGGCTGTGGTTTTTATGTAGGAGGTAAGGGCAAGGCTAGTGGTGAGGGAGCAGTTGAGAGCATTAAGGTCGGATATCCAGTCTTGTATGGGGAGTGGGTTGTTTTTAGGGGAGAAGAGAATGATTGCGTCTTTTTTTAGGGTTGAGTTTGAGATGATTGTGGTGGAACCATGATTGGATCTTGGTCAGGGTGTAATTGAGGTGTAGGACATCAGAGTGGGATTTAATCTTATAGTAAAGTTGAGTGTCGTCAGCATAGAGGTGGTAATTGATTCCTGCTTGTTTGAGAATGAGGGTGAGGGGTTCCATGAAGAGGATGAAGAGAGCAGGAGAGATTATGGATCCCTGGGGGACACTGAGGGAGATTGGAGTGGAGTTGGAAAGGCAGTTCTCGATTTTGATTTGTTGGGTTCTGTGTAGGAGAAAGGAGGTGAACCAGTTGAGGAAATGGCCATTGAGGCCAAAGCGGACTTTAAGAGTGTTAAGTAAGGCAGTGTGGTTAACTGAATCGAAAGTAGCAGAAAGGTCGAGGAGAATCAGTAGGCAAGACTCGCCATTGTCAAGTAAGTGATGTATGTCGTCCACTATATTGAGCATGGCCGATTCTGTGCTGCATCCTTTTCTGAAGCCGGATTGCAGTGAGTCAAAGAGGTCAAAAGTGTTGATGTGATTGTCCAGTTGGAGCAGGGCACATTTTTCAAGGGCTTTGGTGGGAAGAGGGAGGTTGGAGATAGGTCGGAGGTTATTTGGGTCGTTGAGATCTGCGTTGGGATTTTTGGAGATCGGTGTGATTTGACCCAGTAGGAGGGAGGCAGGAACACATCCAGTGGTCAGGGATTAGTTTATAATGGTGGTCCAGAGTGGGGCGATGATATGTTTTAGGTCTTGGACAAGGTTAGAGGGCATAGGGTCTTTGGTGTGAGAGGATGGTCTAACCTTAGAGATGATGTTATAGACTTCGTGTTCCGTGACAGGGAGAAAATTATGCCAGGAGGCATTGTTGTTTTGTTGCTGGGGGAGAAAAGGGTTGGATTCAGGTGGGAAGATAACAGACGAGAGACGGGAAGGGACCTGGGGAGGATTTAATGGGCAAGAAGATTCAGGAGAGATGTCATAAGAAAGTAGTGGGTTGGGAGAGATGGGATTTAAGAGGAAGGATTGATCTATTTTGGTGATTTTATCAGCGAAGAAATTTGCAATTTCTTCACATTTCTCATTTGTGGCAGTCAGTTTTTGGGGTAGTTATGAACAACAGGAGCAACCCTGACAAACCTGAACCAGGGGCAAATACTGGAATTCTAACAGAGGCTCAAAGCGACAATACATACATCAAAAATCAAAAATACAAAGAAATGTGTCAATCTAACATATCGGAGAAGAGAAAAGCAGGAAGAGATGAAAAGAAAAAAGTAATCAGGAAACCTATGTATAACAAAGACAATTATAAATTCATACAAAATTTATTAACAATTTTCTTAAAAAACTGAAACACATAAGGGACAGTGGCGCTCAACACGGTACGCAAACAATAAAAATAATCGACAATACAATGTGTAGTCAAAAAAGTGGCTGTGGGAAGGGTTTATACATAGACTGGGAGTTCAGAACAAAACTGAAACAACACAAAAACGTAACAATGCGTCCTTCATTAATTGCGGCCACATATATAGATGTTTTATCTAACTGGTCTGGACGCTCAGATAGTTATTTATCTGTCCTGATGATGACCGTGAATGTCTACTACGGTCGAAACGTCGACGATATATGTGGCCGCAATTACTAAAGGACGCATTGTTATGTTTTTGTGTTTCAGTTTTGTTCTGAACTCCCTATATATGTATAAACCCTTCCCACAACCACTTTTTTGACTAAGATGAACGTTTCTGGTCAATTTCTTGTGTTTGATGCTTTTGGCGGGGAGGAGGTGGGCCATAGTGGTGATCGTGAAGAGGATGGGGTGTTGGTCGGACCAGTCGATGGGGATGATGTTGGAAAGGGAGGCCAAATCATTATTAGTGATGATGGCATCAAGAGTAGCCTCTTCGGTGTGAGTTGGAGAGTGACAAATTTGTTTAAGGTCACTAATCTCCAGAAGATTCGCGAGGAGATGAACAGCAGGGTCTTTGATATAATTCCAGTGGAGGTTGAAGTCTCCAAGGAAGAGATTTTTAGAGTTGGAAAGTGAGGATTGGGTGAGGAGGTCAGAAAGTTCCTCAGCGAAGGGAAGGGATTCACCAGGAGGCACCCTGAATTTTAAGTTCTGCTCTGAGGTATTTAAAGGTGGCAGGGTCAGAGTTCTTGACAAGCGAGCGTTGAAGTTCGTTTTTAAAGATGATAGCTAAACCACCTCCAATTCAATCTAGTCTATCTTTTCTGAGTATGGAATAACCGGGGGTGGGGGGGGAGAGTAGGTCAAGGATAGATGAAGAGTGGACCTTGAGCCAAGTTTCCGTAAGGAAGGCAATGTCAATGTCTTCGCTGAGAATGGTTTTAGCTATTTCAGTCGCATGCGGGACAGCTGAGCGGCAATTGACCAGCATGCATATGAAGGGTTTTGGGTTGTTTATGGGGGGGAGGGCATGTTTGGATAGCGGTAAGTTGTGTTGGGGGCCTACGGGAGATGGGGAGGAAGGGTTTCTGTACGTCCCCAGGATCACGGGAATGGTAGAGTGGGGGGGAAGGGTCAATTGGGTATTTAGGGAGGTAGGAGTTACAAAGGTCAAGGAGGTCTGAAGGGGAGAGATGGCTCGAGGCACGGGGTGGTCGGTGGGAACAGTTGCAGCAGGGGAAAGGTTCTCCACTGTTGAAGGCTGGAGGCATTTTGTGCGTCAGGGCTTGGGGAGATCGCGCGGTTTAGGAGGAATTCAGAGGAGAGGGAGTTAAAATCTTTCCTGAGTTGAGAGAGTTCAGACGACAAGGAAAGATCTTTCCTGAACTGGGAGAGTTCAGACTACAAGGTAAGAAGGTAGCTTTCGATGTTAGATAGGGTCTGTGTTAGATTAGGATCCGAGTTTTCCGGGGAGAGTGGTCTGTGGAGTGTGTGGGTTGGGAGGCCGGGTGGGTGGTGGAGACGCGTTCTCAGGTTGGTGGACGAAGGGAGGCCCGTGTATTCGGAAAGGGAGTGCACAGAGTCATAATCTGTGTTCTGACATGGTAAGGTGTCTTGAGGGGAGAGAGAGGAAATAACATCCTCGCTAAGGGGGGGAAGACAGTTTGGAGAAGGTGGAATTTGTACAGGCAGTCGAATAATAGGAATATCAGGAGGAGGGTGCTGGCAGGAGGAATTGAGAGAGGGGGTGTGTCTAGTGGTGGGTAGGGAGAGGTCATTAGAGAGAGAAAGGGTTTGGGAGACTGGGCATGCTGTGGAGGTGTCCGGATGAGGGAGGGTTGCTAGCGAGGATGCAGGAGGCCATGAGGCCCAGCAGCATCAGGGTCATTCTCACCGAAATCCGGGATAGAGGCCGAAACATCGGTATCATAGCACAAATATCCTGGACTCGCTGATCGGGAGAATGAGCCGAAAACTGCACTGTATCACGAACAGCTCCGATGAAAAGGAGCTTCTGAGAGGGAATCAGGTGTGACTTCGGGGAGTTGACAGTGAACACCATTGAGTGGAGGAGGCCCGCCGTAGTCTGGAGGTGGCTAGGAACGGATAGGATATATGTTTGTAGAGCGCTCGATTGCCGTGGCGTCTTGGCGCTAGTGTATGTGAAAGGAAGTACGGCCTGTATTACCAGAAGGACTAGGTGAAGGTAAACAGCCATGTTTTCAAATCCTTCCTAAAGAGCTGGCGTTTAGATTAAAATCTCATGGCCATTGGCATTTTGTTCCATAGCTTTGCCGCACAGTTCGATAAAGTCCTGCCACCCCATCTTGCCCGCCAAATCTTAGCAATCTGGATAAGGCCCAGATTTGCGGATCTAAGAGCTCGAGAGGGGGTGTAAGGTAGGAACATTTTTGGGATATACTCGGCACCACCATAAAGTGCCTTGTGTACCAGGCATAAGGCCTTAAATTTTACGCGCTGCTGGATGGGGAGCCAGTGCAGTGACTTAATTCCTGCCGAGGTTGGTCATCCTTTAGGAATGTTTAAAAGTAATCTTGCTACAGCATTCTGTAAAGACTGCAGTTTTCTCATCTGGGTCTTATAAATGCCCAGAAAGAGGGCATTGCAGTAGTCCAATTTGGACAGGAAGAGAGCCACCACCACCGTCTTTTGCAATTCTTGTGAGATAAAAGGAAAACATTTTCTCAAGGTTTTTAATAAGAAGAAGCAAGAGGAAGTGAGACTATTAACTTGGGCAGAGAAATTTAGCTGTTCATCGAAGATGACTCTGAGGTTCCTGACCTTAGGGACAGGGCACAGGCATTCCCCAGCCTCAAGTGGCCACCAAAAGTCGTTCCACAGGGATCGGCCCTGGCCAAACTCTATCACCTCCGTTTCATCTGTGTTAATTTTCAGGAAGCTATGGTTCATCCAGGTCATGATGTCAGTGAGACATGCATGAAAACTGGCGACTGTGGCCTCTGGCTGATTGAATATAGAGATCACGAGCTGAGAGTCATCAGCATAAGAGACCAAAGCAAATCCATGCCTTCTGATAAGCCTGGCCAATGGAGTGACGTAGGTGTTGAACATTGTCGGGGATAAGGCCGATCCCTGTGGGACCCCACATGAAAGATGGCAACTATCCTATTGTAGACCATCCCAATACAGACTCTGCTCCCTCGTGTCCAGAAAAGAGGAGAGGAGGGCCAAGGCAGTGTTCTCGACCCCCACATCCCTCAGCTGCTGCACTAACACCGTGTGATTCACGGTGTCAAATACTGCTGACAGGTCTAGGAGTACGAGGACCGCTCTGCCACCCCCCGTGGGAGGTGGGAAACGACAGTCTGGGGCGAGCTCGCCTCCAACAGCCAGTCGTCGAGATAGGGAAAGACAGGAACCCCTGATCTGCGCAGATGAGCCAGGACCACCGCCATCACTTTCGTGAACATCCGAGGGGCGCTTGTAAGGCCAAAGGGGAGCACAGTAAACTGAAAATGCTTGTGGCCTACCGTGAACCGCAGGTAAATGCCTGTGGGCTGCCAGGATGGGGATGTGGAAATAAGCGTCCTGCAAGTCCAACGCTACCATCCAGTCTCCAGTGTTGAGGGCAGACAGGACCTGAGCCAATGTCAACATTTTGAACTTCTCCTTCCGGAGGAAGCGGAGGAGGTCCCTGAGAAAACCCACATGTCCGATGTGATGTTGTGCCAGTGGGGCAGGTGATGGCGGATCCAGCCGCCCACTGGCAATTGGTGGCCCTGAAAAGTCGGAGTAGGAAGGTTTGGAGGCAGCTGCAGGGGGGGGGCATTGGTGGACTGACCCGCCCCCTGGACCCACGACACTGGGTCCCGTGTCGCCGGCTGGGCACAGACTGGGTGGCTTGTGCTGCCCTGTGGCTCTGGGTGGATCATGGTGGGGCACCCTTTCCGTGGCCACGAAAGGGGCGAAAGGCAGACTGCATGGGGCGAGAAGTTGCTGCAAGGTCCAAGGACCGGGCCGTAGCCCTAGAGTCCTTGAAGCGATTGAGAGCGTTGTCCGTCTTGTCACCAAACAGGCGATGGCCATTAAAGGGCATGTCCAAAAGGGTGGATTGGACATCCCCAGAGAAGCCAGAGGTTCTCAGCCAGGCATATCGCCTCAGGGCTAAGGAACGTGGAAATCGTTCTACTCAGTGAGTCGGTTGTATCCAGCCCACACCGGATGGTGACCTTTGCTGCGTTCCGACCCTCAGCAACAGCGCAGGAGCGCACGGCCCGGGCCTCCTCCGGGGACTGTGGCAGCACTTGCACAACCGTGCCCCACACCGAATGTGTTTAACAGCCCAAGAGAATTGCGGTATTCACCGACGTCAGTCCTACAGTGGCGGAAGAAAACATCTTCTTCCGAAGATCGTCCATCTTCCTGGATTTCCTATCTTGAGGAGCTGTAGGAAAGCACTTTCTTTCGAGGATGAGGCTTGAACCACGGAGCCCTCGGGGGTAGGGTGTTGGGAGAGGAAAAGTAGGTTGCCCGGGGCCGGGAGGTGGCATCGGGCAATCATTCTATCCACAGGAGCCCCTGTGCTAGGCTTGGACCAGAAGGACGTCAGTGAGGGCATCATTGAAAGGCAGCAAGGGCTCTGAAGAGGCTGCTGCCGGCTCAAGCACCTCAGTCAGGAGGTTAGTCCTGACTGCCACCGTAGGAAGCTCAAGGCCCAAGGCCTGAGCCGCCCTATGTAACACCACAGCATAGGAAGCTCCCTCCTTTATAGCCAGGGTAGGGGGCGAAAGCATACCAAGGTCTGCGGAGGTATCCAGACCACTGGCATCACCCAACTCCTCTCTCCAGTCCGGGAATCTTCAAGCTGGTCTGCAAGAGGGTCAATAGACCCCTCCCAATCCTCCTCATCTGGCTACCACTCAGGGCGATAGGGAACGCCAGGTTAATTACAACAGTACAAAAGTACTCTTCGGCACCGGCGTCATTCGACACCGGTCCGGCTCCATGTCCAAGTCGAGAGGTAGGCCGGGGTCGACGCCAGCTGGGGGCGCAACTGGCGTCGGAGGCGGCGGAGACATCGTCCGAGGATTCGGGGCCGGGAAGGTCCTGTGAGGTCGACCGGTGCTGACACGGATCCAGGCCTGGATCCTTGGGGGCCCTGCGATGCTGAAGCCGGAGCCGCCGGCATCGAAGGCCTAGCACCGCCAGCCGAGTCCGCGGGGCTTGAAGGCACACTGGAGGAGTCAGCTCCTGGAAAGGGAGGGAAGAGTGGAGTGGCCCCAGCAGGCTCCGAGGGCAGAGCCGGAAAACGACGACCCTCCATGTCCCGCGTTGCTTCAGTCGACGGACGGGGAGAAGGCAAAGAGCGACATGCTTGTTTGCCTTCTTCTTGTGCTTCGACTTACCCGACTTCGATGACGAATGGTGATCGTGGCTCTGCAACTGGTCCCGTGACCTTCCCCTTGACCTGGACCTTGAATGGCGCGGAGCCGACTGCCAGGCCTCCAAAAGCATTCAAGACTGCTCCCGCAAAGACTTAGGGTTCAGAGCCCGGCAGTCGGAGCACGACTTCGGGTCGTGGTTGCGCTCCAGGCCCCAAAGGCACACGAGGTGCGGATCGGTGACCAACATCAGCTTGCAACAGGAGTCACAAGGCTGAAAACGGGTCAACAATTGGACATCTCTCATTCACCGGGTCGATAAAAAGTCGAAAAAGTTTAGTTCAGATCTGCGCAGGCTGGCGCGGAAAAAGAACGAACTGATGTCAGCGCGCAGGGGCGGCGTTTAAGTAGATCAGATGTCATCCCGGCGATCACAACGCCAACGACGAACACGGAGTCGACCGACGCCACCTACAGACGTGCAGGGGTACTGCTGAGAAAAAATTCTCTGGATCCAGTCTAACGCCTGGGGGTAATTCTAAGGTAAGGAATCCATAACTAATAGTCTCTTTCAGATGCAGAGTACAATCCATCAGGACATGCTTCGTTTCTGCACTGCCTTTTCTTTCGTGGCTCCAACATTTCCCTTGAAGGGTTGATCGTTCACCCGGAACGGTTTTGTGCGATAGAATGACAATGCTCTATTTGGGTCCAGGTGGTGGAGTCTCTCCTCTTCCTTAAAGAGATGAGACGGAGCATAAAAGGTAGGCAAAGTGATGGACTGGCCCACGTGGAATTGGGTGACTACCTTCGGCAAGAAAGATGATCTACTCGGAAAGAAGAGTTTGTCTGGTAAGAAAGAGACCCATGGTGGCTGAGATGACAGCGCCTGCAGTTCACTGACCAGCTGTGCAGATGCGTTAGGGCAGACAGGACTTCAGCAACTGTGAGCATTTGGAATTTCTCCCTTGTCAGAAAGAAATCGAGCGGACGCAGGTCTAGGACAGGACAAAAGCCTCCGTCCTTTCTGGGCAACAGAAAGCAGCAGGATTACAACTACAACCTACTTCTGATGCTAACACCATCTATCTGGCTCCCTTGGCCAAGACAGCTGTAATTTCCTGGTGGAGTAAAGAGGTGTGATCCTTCGTCAGACTGTCGCAAATGGGTGGAGGGGTGGTCACAAAGGGGAGGGAGTAGTTCCTTTGGACAATCTTGAGAAACCAGCAGTCGGATGTAATCGACATCCAGTGCAGGGGGTAATGTATCCTGCCTCCCACTGGATGCCCATGATGATTGGAGGCAAACTAAAAGAGGGTTGAAGGTTGCAGCTGATGGGCGGTGGTCAACTGGCCCGTCCGCCACAGAGGGCAACTGAAGGTCCAGGACCTCAGTCCCCCTTCTCACCACCACAGCAAATGGGGCTCTCTTCTCCATAGCCACGGTAGGAGGAGAGACCAAACCAGTATCAGGTGAGATGTCCAGACCACTGGTATATACCAGATCCTCACACCAGGTGTCCTCTGTGACATCAAGGGGCTGGTATTCATCAGGGTTCAATGGCCCCACCCAACCATCCCCAAGTCCTAGTCCATAGGAATAGGGCACAGGCTCCAGCCAGGAAGGCATGCCTCCAGTCAGCACCAGAGTCGGCATCGGACAACGCACATCCGGCTCCATGTTACAGTCAGGGATAAGTTTGTGAACGGCTTCACCCGTGCCAGGGACCTCGGCAATGGAGCCGGCGCTGGGGAAGGTAGAGGTAGCTCAAACTGCGTTGGGCACCGTCCGCCCATGGATCCAGGACAAGAGGCTCGACTGGCCCCTTGATGAGGCCACTTGCAGAAAACCAGTGGGGACCCCTCCTGTGCCCGCAGGGCCCAAGGGTGGGCCAGCGGGGAAGGGCCACCCAAATATGAGGTGCATGGTCTCATAAAACTCATTGAGTTGGGTGGGGTCGCTCTGGGTCCAGGAAGCTCTGAGAGGCATGGAGACAGCCCTGGTGTAGGCTCAACTGCGGAGCCAGTCCTCAAATGCTTCTGTTCTTATTATGCTTGTGGGACTTCCCATAACGCCCAGACAACTTAAACGACGAGCTCTTGGAATAGTTCCGCAACCAATACCAGGTTCTTCCTCTCGACCTGGATCGGGACTGTTGTGCACTGAGCAGCAACCAGTTTGTGTGACCGTTCCCTCAAGGCCTTGGGATGCATTTTGCAGTATTCAACGTAGGTCTTAGTGCTGAGGTCGCCCTCGAGGCACCAAAGGCAGACGAGGTGTGGATCTATCCCTGACATTTACTGGTGACAGGAGCGACCAGTATTAAATTCCGCCTTCCTCACAGACATCTCTGCCACGCGAGGAGACAATGTCTCATAAATCTAAGACAAAAGGGTTAAAAAAGGTCAGTAAAAGAGTGAATGGGTAGATCTTTTTCAGATCTGCACTGACTGTCATGGAAAGAAAAGAAATGACATCAGCGCGCTGGGGTGGTGCCTACATAGGCACCGCGCACGTCACTTCTGGCGCGGATAACGCCACACGGAGCCGAATGATGCTACCTACCAGCACTCAGGGGAACTGCAAACTAATAATTTCCAGATCCAATCTGATGCTTGGGGATAATTCTAAAGTAAGGAATATGTGGCTAGAAGTCTCTTTCAGATTATGACAGCCACTACTTCGGGAGGTAGAATGACTGCAGTCAACTGCAGCCAGTCAGTCTTCACACCTAGAGGTATAGATTGCTAGACCTGGGAGCAAAAACCTGCTCTACAGTTGCAACAGGGGGTGGAATGAAATTAAAGAATATCACTACCTTCTGGCCCAATCCAGAGCCGCTAGGATGACTTGGGGTTAGTTGTTTTTTATCTCCTTCAGAGCTCCTGGGAGAAGAGGTGGCGGCATACAGGAGTCCAGTGCCTCTCTCAGTCCAGTGCCTCTCTCTAGATGTAAAGGATCTCAGAGGGAGACCCTTCTTCGAATCTCCAACATACAAAAGTGTTGATACTCTGCATTCTTAGGAGAGGCAAAGAGATCAAGCCAGGACCCCCTACATTGCTGGAAGACACCTGGCACCACCTCCATATGTAACTGTCGTTTGTGATCCACTAGGTGTCACTGGTTGAGTTTGTCTGACATTGCATTTAAAGATCCTGCCAGGTCCTGTACAATTCAGCCAGGTCTGACGATGCATGACCTCTTGGCATAGAGCCCATGAACCCAGCCCACTCTGCTTGATGCAATACCACATGGCGGCTGTGTTGTCTGTGAGAACCTGGAGCTGCCTCTCCTTGAAGGATGTTAGGAAGGCTTTCAATACTAAGCGACAAGCTTACAACTCCAGCAGGTTGATGTGGAGGCGGGTCTCTGCCGGAGACCAGAATCCTCTGATCTCCACCTCTCAGGTGACCTCCCTAATTTAGCAGTGATGCATCTGTCACCAAGGTCAGCTCTGCATGGAGTAGTGAGATCGGTCTAGTGCTGGTCCCACTGCAGTTGAACAGCCACCACTCGAGATCTTTTGCAGTTGCCTCCGAAACCTGGATTGATTCTGAAAGGTTTCCCTGGTGCTGGGGCCACAGACTTCAGACCCCACTGCAGAGCCCACATATACCTCCTGGCATGGTCAAAGAGCATGATGATGGAGGCCAGTAGGAAAAGACGCCTCACAGCCACCTTCACTGTGAACTAGGTCTGAGCCTGAAACATCAGGCTCATAGCCTAAATGTCCTGGATTTGTTATTACGAGGAAAGGCCAGAAAGTGCACTGTATCCTAAATGGCTTGGATGAAATGGAGCCTCTGTAAAGGACTCTGGTGAGACTTTAGCACATTGTTTGTGAATCTAACGATGCAAGGAGGTTCAATACCACCTAGAAGTGGTCCAAGACTGGCTGTGGTGAGCCCACTTCAACAGCCAGTTATCTAGGTAGGGGAGGACTGGTATCACCAAACCTTTAATGGTACGCTGTGACAATCCGCCATCATCTTTGTGAACACTGAGGGGCACTGGAGAGGACCAAAGGGAAAATGGCAAACTGAAAATGCTTCTGGCCCACCACAAACTACAGGTAGAGTCTGTGGGCCTTCAGGACAGGGGTATGGAAATAAGCATCCTGCAGGTTCAACACCACCATCCAGTCACCTGGTTCCAGGGAAGATAGAACTTGGGTGAGTGAGAGCCGCTTGAATTTGTCCTTACGCAGGAAAAAATGAGGTCTCGAAGATCTAAATTAGGGAAAAGGCATCTGCCCTTTTTTGGAACTAGCAAATAACAGAAAAAAACAATTCTGATCTCTGAGGCCTGGGCTCTCTCTATGGCTTCTATCTAAAAAAAAGCCTGAACTTTCTGCAACAAAATGAACAAATGTTCCTCCAAAAGCTGCTCCAATGTAGGTGCAGGAGCCAGCAGGGCGGAAAGGAGTAGCAACGTGTAGCCCCTTTGGACTATCAGAAGGACCCACCTGTTGGATGTTTTGGCTTGCCAAATGTGGAGAAAGTGAATGATCCATACTCTATAAGGTGGTCGTTCATCACCAAGGACAAACTAAAGTGGGCTGGAAGCTACTGCAGGAGAGGCTTGGGGGCTGCAAACTTCAGTGACATCACTGGCCTGGATGTTGTCTACCAGATACCCTACCCTGACTCTGAAAGGACTGGAGTGCCTGTTGTTGGGGTGGTGGTCCCTGACGTTGTTTGAAGGCAAAACACCTAGCAATGCCTCGAAAGGGGCAAAATTGTTGGGATACTGCCTTGCAGATGTGGAAAGAGAAATGGCTCACTTGAGGGTAGAGTAGGCCTTCTCGCCAAAGAGGCAAGACCCATCAAAAGCCATATCCATGAGTGACGTTATCAGAAAGGCACGTGGACCTCATCCACACATGGTACCCGAGCACCACGCTAGTAATGACTGCTCAGCTTAAGCACTCCAGACCTGGCCAGATGACATTACTGGCCATACCCTGGCCATCTTGAATGGTCTGTGCCAAATTGGCTCAAAAGTTTACCTGAACTGCTGGTAAAAGCTCAGCAACCGAGTCCCATAATGCATGGCAATACCTTCCTAGCAAACAGCTGACATTGACTGACCTGGGAGAGAGGCTAGTGGAAAAAAACATCCTCTTACCAATTCTTTCTGATGCTCTGTCCAGTGGGTAATAGGGAAAAAATCGGGCGTCATCCCTGCTAAAGGAGGCCTGTACTACCAGGGTCTCAGGAGTAGGGTGCTGCATTAGGAAGCAGGTATGTGACGATGTGCCACCTGTTTGTTTTTATTGGTGGGCAAGAGCAGGGTATGGTCCAAGTGCCCTTGCGAGTTACTGCTATGACTTTGTTGAGTGGCAGTAGATGTTCAGATGAGGACGCTGTTTTTTTACGTCAATAGAAGGCAATAGTAGATCTAAGACTTCAGCTGCCTGTCTAATGACCATGGCAAAAGAAGCAGACTCTTCTGTAGAAGGACCAGGCGGTGATACTACACCCCAAGTCAGGGGATGTGTACAGCCCACTGGCGTCTCATATGTCCAAATAAAAATTGGCATCATCACATTCTGGGGTGAATTCTTTCCAACCATCACCAAAAGTTGGTTGGCTCTGATCAGAATCTGATCTGAATATTTGTTGGAGCACTGGAGGTCAGCTGTTAGGTAAATAACAGACACATAGGGACAAAGCAGAGCGCAGCTTCAGCCGAGGTTGAGACAGATTCAGATGAGAGACGGACTGAACCAATGCCTCAATATCCTCCTATGGCATCAGTGTTCATGCGGCAGAAACTGGCATGGATCTTGGTGCAAGCGACGGAGTCCACTACGCAGTCGGAGATTATTCCAAAATGAGTTCAGGAGGCACAGCTGGTGCTGAGGGCAGAGCCACTGACAGTAAACACCTGGAGGCCTCTGCATATCCATTGGACCCAAAGGTAAACCAGAGAGAGCCAGTAGGGTGCTGAAGTTGCAGAGCATGGCCTCCTTATACACTTCAATGTATAGTGGCCTCTCTGACAAACTTGGAATACAGGGTGCACCAGCAATAGCTGTGTAATCACATCCTCAGTAGAGGACCGGGAACAAGACTGAATGGCACCTTGACATCTTCGAGACTTCTTAGATGGAGTGTAGCAAAGTTTGGACGAGGCCCACTTGGGCTTCTTGTGTTTCTTTTTGGATTCTGACTTACCCAAAGACTTGGATCGCGGTGACAACCTGGGACAGGACTGGCCCTGAGAGCGGGAATGGATCTTTGTCCTTGACCTCGAGCAGGAACTGTCTTTCTGCAATGTTCACTGTTGCGCGGCGACTTGCAGCTTGGCTTTCGGGTTCTCAGACTGCCTTCAGATGCATTAGGGAAAACCTTTCACACAACATGAAGTCGTGACCCGACCCCAAACACCACACATGCATCTAGTGGGATCTGTCACAGACATTTGCTTATGACAGTCCCTACAATACTTAAACCCTGTGTTTTTATGAAAGGACGTATTCCCTTGCATACTGGAAAGGTATTTATGAGAGAAAAAGCTTGTCAATGAAGGGAAAATGTTAGGACCTAGCTCCGGATCTGCGTCTAAAGGTGCAGAAAGAAAGGAACTGATACTAGAGTGCTTAGGTGCACATACATGCAACTTTTGGGACAGAGCTGAAGCACGCAACATGACATACTGGTGTGCATTACCTATGCTGAAAAATCTTTCAGATCCAGTCTGGTGCCTGGGATAATCTAAAGGCGAGGAATCCGCGATAGGAAGTATCCATCAGAATGTTTCTTAGCCAATGTTTATCAAAACGTATGTAAAATTCACAATATGGACTACTTTTCTCCAAAATGTCATGGGGTAACCCTTCCCCTCTGCAACCACCTATTACCCCTATAATCTTGAAGGTGGTGCGCCTTAGTAGGCAGTTTTTGATTTATTGGATTATTTTAAAAGTCATAATTCAAAATGTCTAGAGGTGTGAACTTTTGAAAAACAAAAAACATCAGCCATCTGAACTCCCTTAGTTTGTTTGGACTCACTTGCTTGCTCTGCACTGTTTAAGATATGATTCTTTTTCTTGCTACTCCCTTAGAAAATCCCAATAAAAATTAAAACATATATAGATTTCTTATACACTGATCTATTTCACTTGACTCTCCTTAATCATATATTAGAACATTTTAGCTGTGTTACTTTAATGTTTGTTGTTTTTTTGAATTTGCAGTTACTGGAGTTTATTCAACTCTTGATTGCGATCAATTTTTCTCAACTACATGACATATCATTAATATAATGAGCTCCCATTAGATAGCAGAGCATTACTAATTTTATATGTGATCCCTATTATAGGACAGAAACTTTGTGCTGAGCTTCCTTCTAGAAATGGAAACATGCAATATTTTAAGGATCCAGTGGTTTAAACAGTGTGAGGAATATAAGACAATACTCTAATTGCTAATTTAATGAGTCCTATAGGCTCTCCCGGCCACTTTAAGCTTGGTACAGAAAACAATTTTATGTGAATTTTTAGTGACAGTGCTGAGCGGTGGAGTAATGGCACAATAGCACTAAAGGAGACTGAAGTTGTACTTATTTTTGTTTGGCACCATATGCCACTTTCAAGCAGTTTTAGAGTGCTGTGAGGTGGAGAGGCGAGGATAAAGGATGATAGGAAAGCTGAGGAACCCCATAGGAACAAAAACAGGCTGATAATTATTACAGTTCCTAATTAGTCACATGGCAGTCCTTCACACCCAAGATTCTGTAGAGTTTCATCCTGTGAACCGACTAAGATGGTGAGGTTAATTATTCCCTCCGGGGGTAGTTTGTGAGAAGTTCATAAAGGTTTGGGCTAATTTGCTGTGTAATCTAGAGATTACCGTGAACAGGAAACCATTAAAGTACGAGTTACTTACCTTCGGTAACAATGTATCTGGTAGAGACGATTCTAGTTTCAGATTCCTTCACGTAGAATTATCCCCAGGCATGAGACTGGCTCCGGAAACTTTTTTGCCCAGCATCCCCGTGCGCCGGGAGGACGGCATCACGCGACTCCGCCCAGGCGTCGTCCGCGTACGTGACGTCAGCGAGGTCACATAAGTCCCACCCCGGCGCGCCTACGTCAGTTTTCTTCTGAGAACTTTTCCGCACCACAACGTGGAGCCAGCAGACAAAACTGTGAGAGTATAGGAACAGTGTGCGAAAGAGCAGAAAAAGGAATGGTGAGGAACACCACCATAAAGAGTAGCGCCTTAGCGCCTGGCACTGCAGTACCCAAAGACAGGGAAAGAATAAAGAACAGAGCAGCAACCCTGCCAGTACAGACAACCCCCCCCGGAGACAAGGGACATATGTAAAATGTCAAGATCACATGCAACAGGACTACAACCCCAACCGAAGACAAGGAAGGGGAACCAGTCGGAGACACACAGGGAACGACAAAATTCCAAGACATCCCCATCACAGAGTGTGACAACCCCCATCAGGAACAAGGGCAGAGGCACAGCCAAAAGACCCCAACCTCAAGGATCGCAAAGAACCAGAAGTACCAACAAACCTACCCTCCCATGTGACAACGGGGAGGAAAAGGGACAGCCTGACAGAAAGAGGGAAAGAATGTACTCATAGAAGACACAGCCACCCACAGGGAAGCGAGTGCAAAAGACCAAATCACAAGCCCTCGCAGAACGGGGAGGACGGGCGGGCTGTGAAGAAATCTCCGGCTAGAATCTTCTCTACCAGATACATCGTTACCGAAGGTAAGTAACTCGTACATCTGATAGAGACTACTAGCCGCAGATTCCTTCACGTAGAATAGATACCCTAGCCATACCTTAGGGGAAGGAGGGTCTGCGAGAGGACCCCACCCACCTGGGCATAACAGAGGACCGCACGGGGGCAGAGTCCGAAACAGGACGAGGAGCCCTGTCCAGAGCGGAGCGAAGGATAAATGCCACCAGCTCCTGGCCATCCAAGACATGGTGTCTCAAATCCACACAGGCACCCTCCTGAGAAGCGGCGGACATAAGGGACTATGCCGGGTCCCACAAGCAAGAAGTGGCCCTAGCCAAAACACAGAGTGTGTTAAGGGCCCGCAGAGCCGCACTGGTCGAGGCAAACATATTGCGCCCCCAGGAGTCCAGCCAGCGGGCCTCCTGTGACGGGGAGACAACAGCAGAGGCAAAGCAGGAAAGGCAGACTGCAGAAGGGGGCCTCCGGTCAAAGGGTGAAGAGAAAAACACACCGGATCACGTGGTGCCGGATGGTGGCGGTGCAGAAGGTGCTGGGGCACCGGGTCCCCCGTGGCGGGACGGCCCCAATTCCCCAAGAGAAAAGAGTGGAGTGAACCCTCGAAGGGAAGCAACAGTTCCCTACCACCAGAGCCCTGATGGAGAACCTCCAGAAGATGATCTGCGGGGAAATGGGTAGCTGGATCACCCATGCGCAAAACTCCCACAGCCGTGGAAACAGCGCAGACGAAAGCCGCACCCGCCTTCGTAGGGCCCCACGGAGGGGAAAGCAGCTCCTCCTTAGGCGACGGCTGGAAGCTAAGGCGGCCATCCCCCAAGCCAAAAAGAGGAAGGAAGGGCCAAGGACAGAAGGAAGGAAGAGGGACCGAGGAGTGGGGGACCTGCGTCTCCTCCGGCGAAGACCGCGGTCGTGGACACGGCGAGGAGCAGCCTTTAGACAACGTCGGGGAAAAAACCACGACACGGCGGACCGTCTCCGGAGAGGATGACACCAGCAACCGCCGAACCTCTGGAGAAGAGGAGACGTCCGAAGACGAGTCAACGACCCGACGCCGGCCCGGTGTCGATGAGTCCGCAACCTGAGGCAGGACACCGCCGTCGACCGGTGCTGGAGGAGACGCCGGGGCGACCTCCGACACAGCACACAGCGCAGGAGACCGGAGCTGGGCCAGAGCCAGGGGAGAGAAGGGGCGGCGCCGGAACAGCACCGGCCTGACCTCCGACGAGGCTGCCGCCGGCGTAGAAGAACAAGAAGGGCCCGGGGAGGGACGAGGAGTCCCCCGCCAGCCGCGACCCGTGAAAGGGCGAGATTGGCCCTCCGCCGACCCTTGTGGCACAGCCAGGGCCCTCAGCTGCTGGCGCCATAGCGGCGTCACCTCGGCCCGGACAAGGCCACCGCCTGTCCCGAGAGGGGCTTGGGGGTGCGACCCGAGCCCCGGCGATCTCCCGCGACACCACAGGGAGGTGCCGTGGTCCGAAGGAGGAACCTCTGAAGGGCCGCACCCCAACGGCACCACATCCTCCGAGCCTGGATCCGAACCAGTCGGGGCTTGAGCCGCCGGCGTCGGTGCGGAGGGCCCCACACACTGCAAGGGATCCGCAGACGTCCCAGGAGGGGAAGGAGGAGGAGGAGAAGCCAGCAAGGCCTGCAAAGCCGCCGCATATGTCTCCATCTGGGCTCTGGTCGCCCCCACGCCGGGAAACGGCAGATAAGGGGACGACATGCGGGGCCGCACAACCCGCGGAGAGCCCACGCCCCCGACAGGCCGGAACCCGACCCTCGGGGAAAAACTGCAACACTTACCAAGAGGTGAGTGGCGCTCTTGCGACCTGGGAGAAGATTCAAGTCGGCGAGGGAAGCCGCGGGTCCAAGAACCCTCCACAGGGGCCGGGCGAGATGACAACGCCGACCTGAACACATGAGCCGAAAGATGTTTCATCCGGTGCTCCCGCCGGGATTTCAGCTTCATCTGCTGGCACGCCTCACAATCAGTGGAGTCGTGGTGCTCCCCCAAACACCACATACCGATGGGGTGAGGATCCGTCGCCGACATGAGGCGGCCACACGACGTGCAAGTTTTAAAGCTCGAAGGCATTCGCACACTGTTCCCACACACGCAGCAATAGCATAACGGAAAGACCTAAACAGGCCCAGAGCACAAACCGGATCCACGTTGCACGCAGAAAAGGAAAAAACTGACGTAGGCGCGCCGGGGTGAGGCTTATGTGACCTTGCTGACATCACATACAAGGACGACGCCTGGGCGGAGTCGCAAGATGTTTTCCAGATCCAGTCTCACGCCTGGGGATAATTCTACGTGAAGGAATCTGCGGCTAGTAGTCTCTATCAGATAGACAGATTATTACAGAAAAGTCCTAGAGAACAGCATAGTCTTCAGTTCTCTCCAGAATTTCTACTAGTCTAACCTTAGCCCTAGTGATGGGTTCAGTCTGTTCCAGGATCCAGGGCCATGTGTTCACAAGAGTTTTAATACCAAAAGAGGAGGAACAAGGGGCTATTTAGGACAGGTCCAGCATACTTAGCCCAGGCATGAATCTAAAAGAATAAGGGTATGCTGTTCCTACAGAGGCTATCAAAAGTTATGAAATTGTATGAGTCAGGAGGAGATTCCTCCTTAAGGAAAGAGACCCTCACACATCCGGCAGACTCGCTGTCATGTATCGTCAGCAGGTGGCCCAGATGTCAAGTATCATCATCAGGTCTGCTCCGAATCGGGGCGGCGCTGCAATCCCCGATCGGCGACTTTAAAGGCGCCTTTTAGTGGAGATCTTTATTCCATTCATTGCCGGTTGGTGAGTGCAAGTGAGGGCCCTATGGTGAAGTGCGTGTGAGACTAAGTGTGTTAAAAATAAGTAGTGGAGATCCTCAACAAGTTTTAATAAGAACGGTCCCACTCTTAATTAAAAACAAAAACATGCGTAATCTTCCAGTGAGGGTGTCTGAATTACGCTCAAGTGGTCAACATGTTTCTTGCATTGGTCAAATAGACTGCAATTCTTCAGGACCAGAAAAGTACACACACTTATTGGTGGTGGTAGCAACTAATACTTACCACTGATACAGCACCCTATAATAAGTGGTTACTTAAAAATTAGTAATGCCTGTAATAGAGAAGATAAAGGGACACACATACAAATCATGAAGATAAATTTGCTACAAACAATCTAAATACTAATCGCCTCATCAACTGCACCCAAAAAAAGTGTCATGCAGTGTAAGTGATGTGTAGGTACACAACATGGTAACGGGTGTTAAACAAACTTCTTAGTGACTCAAGTGACATATTATTTATGTCAGACAAGGGCTGTTTGCAGAACTAATATGTTAAAAATATGCCGAAGAGTGTAAAACCTGATGAAAGAAACAACTCACCCTGGTGTTCAGGGCGTCCGGTTCCAGCGAGCAGGCGCTGAACATTAACACTGAGTAGTACAGTGTTCTGTGGACACAAAAGCACCCGTACATGGAGTGTATTTAAACAATGTCGTGTATATACAATAAAGGCTAACACATCGTTATCTGGGGGTGGCACTGTTACCTGGTTTAAATTCAATAAAAAAGATAATCAGTTGCATCACGGGAGGAGATAAAGGAATACAAGGGTGTCTGTAAGATTAAGATAGTCGTCTTAGCTACCTTCGATTGTCATAGCAATCGCGTATTTGAGCTAGCCTCCAGTTAAGGATCAAGCGAAACAGAAAGGAGTCTCTGTAGCCCCCACGACGATTGTTTATTAAAGTTGCCCTCAGTAAAGGATCAAGAAAATAGAGGGAAAGCAAGGAGTCTCTAGAGCCACCCCGACAGTGGTCAATACTCACAGCCGTCCGCGATGTGGAGAGACTCAGAAACTAACTTCCGTCCGCGCCAGCTCGGTGGACGACCCTGGATTCTGGTGGAGAGAAGACATAGCTAGCAAGAGCCAATCAACAGGGAGGGCTCATCGGCACACGTCAAACGGTTGCGCGTGTGGAGAGTAGAGCCATTCTGATAGGCTCCCGTAAGTTTGGAAGGATTAGAGTAGACGTCCTATTGACGCTCCGGGGTAGAGATGCCAGCCAATAGGTAGTGGTGTACTAGGTTCTATCTCCTGGTTACGGTTACTAAGCAACGTGACTGAGGTTTCGATAAACAAGAACTCGGCTGTTTCAAAGCGTCCACAAATGCGTAATAATGCTGCTTATTAGCAATACATCCCATGGAGGTTAAGGTTTTAGGAAGATAGAAAGACCCCCGCGTTATCCGTGTCAAAACAATTCACAGGTAATGTAAAAAATTGTTTTTGACAAAGCCATCACGGAACCCAAGGGTGATTGTCATATGATACACATCGGATCTGGTAACGTGAATGCACAGTATAATGCAAATATTCACATGCCAGTCATCGGCTATATGAATAAAAGGAGCGGAAGGGGCAAATAGAAATCCGTCATAAAAAGGGGAGTCGGTAGGGGAAACACGGACACTACCCACAGTCAAGTGTTGACAGGGGAGTCACGGGTGATACTGAAGTGGAAAACGGCCCAAAAGTACCTGTGTGGGGGTAGGTAGACAGTGGTGTTGGACCCGTTCAGGGGTGTCATTTCTCGTCTACGATGAATCGTGTGCGAGCCAAAGTTAGATTAGTGAATTGGTTCACCGGTTCAGTAGGCTAGCCCATGGGATGTCTTCATTCAACCCTGCCAGGTGCGAGGATAGTCTCATGACCCACCTTTGTTCAATGGAGAACAATTTAGCATTGCTAATGGTCTTGAAGGACTGGAGGACTGTCCACTGAAAAGAGTCAGGGGAATGTTTCTTATCAAGAAAATGTTTTGTCATTTTCGTGTTATCTTTGTTGCACCGAAAATTGCTCCGATGTTCAATAATTCTAGTTGTTACTGGTCTAGTGGTCATCCCTATATAGGGGAGACTACAAGGGCATAAGATCAGATAAATGCAATTTTGGGTGTTGCAATTGGTGTGTGTTCTGTTTTGCCATGTGAACCCATTAGGGAAATCAATATTCTTCGTAACTTTAGTGAGAGGGCATACTACACAGGAGCCTCAAGGATGATGGCCTGTAACAGGAGGGAGGTTCCATAAGGTGGTCTGTCTAATGTTGTTAGGTGGTTTTGGTCTAGTGTGTATAAGCCTGTCCTTCAGATTGGTAGTACGTTTAAAAGCAAAACGCGGGGTAGTCAATGAAAGAACCCCGGTATTGAGGATGTTCCAGTGTTTCTTAATGGTGTTTCTAAGTTGTGCCGAATTCGGCGTGTAAGTAGAAACACATGTGAGGCAGTCTTCAACGGTGCGTTCCCTTGGTTCTAGTAGCCCTTCCCTATTGTTATTGCGGGCACGTTTGAATGAATTCTTAACAGCATGACTCTGATATCCCCGTTGCAGGAGATTATTAGTCAGAATCGAAGATTCCTTAATGAAGTCAGGTAGCGAACTACAATTCCTCCTGATACGGAGGAACTGTCCGAAAGGGAGGTTTTGCTTGAGAGCTAAAGGATGGTAGCTCTCAAAGTGTAGTAAACTGTTCCTGTCGGTGGACTTACGATGGAGTGTGGTGCTCATAGTCTGGTCTTTCAGTAGGATTAAGAGGTCCAGAAAAGGGATTTGTTTATCAGAAATAGTATGGGTAAACCGCAGATAAGGGTTTAAGGTATTAACCCAATTGCAAAACTCCTCACAGTGGACTCGGTCACCTTTCCACAGAATAAGAATCTTAATCTTACAGACACCCTTGTATTCCTTTATCTCCTCCCGTGATGCAACTGATTATCTTTTTTATTGAATTTAAACCAGGTAACAGTGCCACCCCCAGATAACGATGTGTTAGCCTTTATTGTATATACACGACATTGTTTAAATACACTCCATGTACGGGTGCTTTTGTGTCCACAGAACACTGTACTACTCAGTGTTAATGTTCAGCGCCTGCTCGCTGGAACCGGACGCCCTGAACACCAGGGTGAGTTGTTTCTTTCATCAGGTTTTACACTCTTCGGCATATTTTTAACATATTAGTTCTGCAAACAGCCCTTGTCTGACATAAATAATATGTCACTTGAGTCCCTAAGAAGTTTGTTTAACACTCGTTACCATGTTGTGTACCTACACATCACTTACACTGCTTGACACTTTTTTTGGGTGCAGTTGATGAGGCGATTAGTATTTAGATTGTTTGTAGCAAATTTATCTTCATGATTTGTATATTTGTCCCTTTATCTTTTCTATTACAGGCATTACTAATTTTTAAGTAACCACTTATTAGGGTGCTGTATCAGTGGTAAGTATTAGTTGCTACCACCACCAATAAGTGTGTGTGTACTTTTCTGGTCCTGAAGAATTGCGGTCTATTTGACCAATGCAAGAAACATGTTGACCACTTGAGCGTAATTCAGACACCCTCACTGGAAGATTACGCATGTTTTTGTTTTTAATTAAGAGTGGGACCGTTCTTATTAAAACTTGTTGAGGATCTCCACTACTTATTTTTAACACACTTAGTCTCACACGCACTTCACCATAGGGCCCTCACTTGCACTCACCAACCGGCAATGAATGGAATAAAGATCTCCACTAAAAGGCGCCTTTAAGGTCGCCGATCGGGGATTGCAGCGCCGCCCGATTCGGAGCAGACCGGATGATGATACTTGACATCTGGGCCACCTGCTGACGATACATGACAGCGAGTCTGCCGGATGTGTGAGGGTCTCTTTCCTTAAGGAGGAATCTCCTTCACAAGAGTTTTACCACCTGTTGGAAATGGCCCTTTTTGCAGGGTTATTCCCAAACGTTTTGTTTCTTCCTCCTGCTTTTTCCCGACCGGCTGTTGTTGGTTTTAGGACTCTCGGCACTTAACTACTGCTAATCAGTGGTAAAGTGCATATGCTCTCTGTGTAAATTGTATTATGGATTGATGTTTCCATGATTGGCATATCTGATTTACTAGTCAGTCCCTAGTAGAGTGCACTGAGTGTGCCAGGGCCTGTAAATCAAATGCTACTAGTTTACCTGCAGCACTGATTGGACCACCCACGAGTAGCCCTGAAAATGTAACTCAAACCTGCCACTGCAGAGTCTGCGCACAGTTTGTAACTGCCATGTCGACTTGGCAAGTGTACCCACTTGCCAGGCTCTAACCTTCCCTTTTCTTACATGTGAGTCACACCTAAGGTAAGCCCAAGGTACCCCTGTGGGCAGGGTGCAGTGTATGTTAAAGGTAGGACATGCACTTATGTGTGTGACATGTCTTGGTAGTGAATTACACTGCATTTCGTTTTTCACTATTGAAAGGCTACCTGGATCATAGGTAAGCATGGGAGTTAATTTATAACATCTTATAAATATAACTTCCCATTGGGAACAGATAGGAAAATACAGTTTAGTATGCCTGAAATCAGAATGCTAACATGCATCTTTTAGTGAGGGAGATTTTACATTCTGTGTTTGAAAATACCACTTTTAGAAAGTAGGTATTTTCTTGCTTAGCCATTCAGAGTGCCTCTGCTAGGATGTGTTTTAACTGTATGGCTGTGGAGTGACAGGGACTGGGGATGTGCAGTGGCTCCAGAGAGTCTGGATGAGTCAGGGATGGGCTGACTAGACCTGGGCTGCATTCAGAGTAGTGGGAGGAGCTCTCACTAGCACCTGAATAGACCCGGTCTGCATTTAGAGTGGTGGGACGAGATTTCCCTTGCACCTGAATAGGCCCTGTTTGCCTTGGTTAATACTGTCTTTGCCTCCTGCTGGGAAGCTGGGCCAGAGAGGACCAAACTGGTTTGGACTAAGCACAGACACTCTCTGCCTAAGAGAACAAAGGAATAAAGAGTATAAATATTGGGGTCCAGACACAAGAACTTTAGAGCTCTTTTGGAACCAAGAAGACTGCCAAGTAGAAGAGCTGGAGAAGCTGTGAGGAGAGACTACCACTTTGCTGTGTGCTTTGCTGTGTTGGCCTGCAGTGGCTGCTTCTGTCTTGGGCAGTGAAAGGACTGGACTGAACTTTCTGCAATTTCTTTTTGTGAGTTTCTTCAAGGGCTTGAGGTAGAGCTTGCCCCCTGTTCAAGAAGTCTCAGGAACAGCAAAGACTTCAAGTTCTTCTGCCATCAGCACTGGGGACTGTGTGTTTTGTGCTGCAACAGAAGAAAAAGCAACCCGAAGCCGACGCCGTATCCAGAAGGCACTGCAGAGGGCACCACCGCAATGCTGCACCGCAACCCTGGTCTCATCGACGCCGCCACCGCAAACGCCGCCACCGAGCCGCTGCTTGCACAGCAACCTGTGGGCTCTGCACTCCGCACCGCTTCACGCCTTCGCCCTGGTATCCCGGACGACACCGCTCCACTCCCACATTGACGCCGCTGCTTGCACAGTGGTTCGAGGGCACCACTCGTAATTTACATGACGCACTATCCTCATCCCGCACCGAGGCACTGGTCTACCAACGCCATCGACTCCAGTTTGTCAGCCAATGACAGCACTTCAGCAACGACACTGCTGCTTGCACCATGACCTGACAGCACCGGAACGAACACCGCATCACTTCACACTGCAGCCCTGGTCTCACTGACGTTGCAGGACGACCGTCACCGAGCTGCTGCCTGCACCGCGACCTGAGGGCACTGCACGCTGGACCGCTGCACTTCGCACCACAGCCCCGACGCCTGCCGACGCTCCCGACTTCAACGCGAGGAGTTCGATATGCAACATGTGTGACTTCAAGGGCCCAACGGACGCCGGCCTTTCGGGGCTCATCGAGAGGTCTCTGACGACCTGCATTTCTAAGGGTACTGTTTTGCGGGTCTTCCCGACACTGTAGCTGGCCAGTGACGCTGCGGTCAGCTAGAACTGTTTGGATTTGTTGTTCACAATGCCGTGATAGCCCAAGACCGGGCTATCGACTTCAAGGAACTATATTTCAAGTCTATTTTGTTGATTGAAGATTTCTAAGTACTGTATTGTGGATTTTTATCGTTTTGGTCTTGTTTTAAGTATATAAAATATTGGATATTTTTCTAAAACTCGTGTGGTGTCCGTTTGTAGTGTTTTAACTGTATTACTGTTGGTTTGGTGCAAATGCTTTACACACTGCCTCTAAGATAAGTCTGACTGCTCTTGCCAAGCTACCAAGGGGGTACGCGGGGGTTATTTTAGGAGTGTAACTCCCTTATTCTGACTAGAAGGAAGGATCCCTAATTGGACAAAGGTGCAAACCCTTGCCAACTAGAGACCCCCATTTCTAACACCACCTGTGTCCCTGTTGTTGAAAGGTTCTGGGGAGATCCTGTATTGGATGACAGCCTCAAATTGCCGGCTGGCTTGTAGTGATGAAAGAGCTAGATCAGGTACTTTGGATACGAGTAAACTCTGTTGGTTATGCAAATCATCTGGAATGTTACCAATTGCTCAAAAATCAATCAGTGAGGAGACACCGAGCAGATATTATGATCTGGCCTATTCATACAAGGGCCAGTCTTGTCACTTGTTTTTGTACAAACAGAAGTTATTGTAGCACCTACTTCAAGAAATCTTTGTACATGGGGTTACAATAATTTAGATATTACAAGATCGATGACCAGGCGAAGACAACTTAGCAATGAAAATTAAGTGGGACGTCTAAGCATTTATAGCTGCCTCTTATGTGCTGAGCACTCTTTGGCACGGAACTCACTTGAAAGGTAAACAAGCGTGTTGGGTCAAAATTGACACAGAGATTGCTTGTACTGGTTGATGGGGCTGGTGGGCTGGCAAGTATCTGTGGCCACTAATTACCCAGTATATTGGCCCAATCTTTCAAGAACAAAAAGGGGTTTCAGATACACAGACTATTTAATGGCAGATTTTCCATTTTCAAGACAGCAGTATTCCCCTTAACGAAAAACCATTCAGATACCTTTCAGAGGACTGTACAGACCTGTACAACATCTGAGGACAGATTCCGTGGCAATTTTTCACCACGGGACACGTCGGATACACAAAGCTCCTATGACTGGTATGCGAATACTTTGCAAAAGAGGTTCAAACTGACAAAGTCAGGTTCCCCATGATGGCATTAGGGAGTCATTCCGAAAATTAAGAGGGTAAGAAGTGGAGGAAGATCCCTCTCTTACCAAGTAGCTAGACTCTGGAACACCCTGCCCCCACACCTTCACTCGGAACTTCGCCATCTCCCCTTTCGAAAACATCTTAAAATATGGTTATTTCAACATCCCACACTATAATTTTCTCAGTCCTCCTTCTGATCGGCCGCAAGCGCTGGGATGCCTTAGTGTAGCTATGCGCTTAATAAATGCTGAATAATAAAAACTATAATAATAATAATAACAGTGTTATGGGGGATCAAAAACACTACAGATACACAAGTACCATTAAACCTTTTTGCCATTTCACAGCCTACGAAGAAGGCGCCAAAATCCGTTTGTCGCCCATGCCTTTAATGCTTAAATTGATCGAAAAAACACAATTTCCCTCCTTATTCTGTTTACAAAACCCTTTTGCATCTTACACTGAACTTGCTTTGAGTGGCAAAAACACATAGATAACTACTAGCTATATGTAATCAATCTTGATTTCTGCTTTCCCCCCCTCTCTATTGCAAGATTAATCCTGGAGTAACACATCATTACCATTTCCCTTCATATTTGCATTATTTTATGAACCATGCAATTGGCAGAACTGTAATTTATGTCACTGAAGTACAAATCAGTTATACAACTATTAACGTTAAATATTTACTGGCAATACTGCTTGCTTGGAAGAGTGACTGCTGTCTAAAAGAATGACAGGCGTGTGAATTGTGAATGGGATTTTATGGCAGAAATGCACCACATTCTCACAGGGTGAGTGGGTGCATAAAGGACGCCTGATACACAAATCAGGTGTGAGTTGCTTGGAGTTGGCTTGTCTGCCTCAAATGGTAATCAGAAGAAAGAAAACGTACCTGCACGGTCCTGGGAGTGCTATCGACGGTGACGGACGTTAAAGGTGATGCCAGGTTCCACTCACTGGTCACATTCAGTTTCGTCCCATCAACCTCCACCTGAGAGACCAAACAAAGACCATTAGTGTGGTGACAGACAGCAGCCCGATGCCAGGTTCATTAAGGCGTACAAGGCGGCCGTCCTTTTGAACAGATGGCACCCAACAACCTGTCATGTTTACCGCCTCAGCTTTAAGACAGGGTCCAACAACACAGCCTTTTAGCCATCTCTGGGGAGATGGGCAACACCTGTGAACAGCTGCCTCAGGTACCAAGCTTTCAAGTCCTTTCGAGCACGCAACAGCCCTCCAACTTTTAAACCCGCTTGGATATGCTACATTTACTGCAATTAGACAAATGGCGCTTATAAATTCCAGTGACACTTTTCCAACCCACACATCAGGGCTCAGCTTATAATATCCTCCCCAAGGAGCAACAAGTAACTTATTCGTGTATGTCCTAGTGAAGGGTTCGGCATTGTTATCTTAATTAAACAGAAACGCTAATTAAACCGAATGGCATTGCGTTGCAGCTCATATTCAGAAAACTTTCTGAAGTACTGTCTTGTTCTACATTCACAGCAGCTGGAGAACAGCCAGTTTACATAAACATTTACTTTGATGGCACTTTACAACTGAAACTTCTGTGCATCTGACATTTGGTTCCCGTTCTTCTGCGATGTCCCTGCGCAAGGCCACACTATTAAACAAAAGAGAGGTACTAAAAGTAATCTAACAAAGGGTTTACGAATCAAAGCCATCAAACGAGAGGGAGTCTATATATGACTTTAGAGAATGGTTTATGAGCAATTATTTGCCTAAGTTAAGGCAATGAACAATTTTTAGTGCACCATTACACTGATAATGGGATTCTGGTAAGTTTCGATAGTGCCACACGTATTTACAAGAAAAAAGGCACATAGCAGTGTACTGTCAATTTCAAGACAGACATTTCATTAGCACTCAAAATGCCCGCGATTCTCCCTCAAACATGAACTTTATGTTTCATTTATATCACCAGGGACACTTTGCTATTTCCATTAGTTTTAAGAGCATCATAGGACGAGAGTAGATAGAAATGCATGGACCTCAAATTGCCATCATGCTCTTAGAACCCTTAGTGGTCGAGCCTTGCACATTCTGTAGATGCATTGCTCTCAAATGTCCACAAAAACAACAGTGCGATGAGGGGACACATGGGGTAGCAACAATCAGAAGGAGGTGCAGCTTGACCACCCTACTTTACCTTATGCTTGAAATCGCTCACTGCTGTTCCCTTCTGTCGAAAGGAGTGGGATGCACAGCATCAGGCTACTCACATACAGCAGAGGTTGTGCACATGCCGTCCTGTCCAATGCCACTGAGCTCAGACCCGCTAGAGGCAGAGGACCGTGGGGAGTGAATGGAGGTGGAGTAGCAGCGGGTTCGATTGCTATGTCAGTGCAAAAAGGCAATAGTGAAAAATTGATTTCCAACACTATAATGTTTCAGCAGTAGAAAGAGGCTTCAGATTGCACTGGTGGTTCCAGACACACAATTGCGGTGTGATGAATATTGAAAGCTGGCTCTTCGGATGCAGATGAAAAATTTGCTGACACAACAGATAAAATAAGAGTTCACCATCTCCATTCAATCTCTCCATGTTCAAGGCTATGGTAACACAACCAGGCAGGACATATTGAGGTCTTCAAGACAAGAAGAGTAACTGACTGCTTGGTAGACACCCTGGCCAGACCTGCTTGCTCGTATCAATGGCCCACCCTCCAAGTATCTAACTAACTTGCATCCTAAATTACTTTGAAGGGGATGAAAAGCAACCTAAAGTGCTTCCCAAAATAATATCAATAATAAATTAATAATGGTATGACTAGTGGGTCTGCCTCCGGTTTCACCCCATCTTGTAACTCAGCAAAAATAACCCTTTTTCAGCTTTATTACTAGGCACAGTATATAATGTGGTCTTAGATGGAATGAGGCATAAAGGCATGTGAATCGCAAATTCACATTTTTGAGGTTTTTTTGTAAATAGCTTTTTTGTCATTACAGACATCTGAGTACTTTTCCTCTTTTAGGAGTCAACATTAAATGGTTTTTAGTACACTGAAGATTGAATATTTCAAGTTGACATTAAATATAAAGGCACAAATATATGTTACAGATCACAATTTAAACCATGTATGTCATACACTGAGATAACATGAAGCACAGAACGTCCTTGTGTATTTGACTAATCGTGGCACTTCACTTGAGATTTAACACTTTTATAATACGTACGGTTCTGTAAAGAGGAAATTTATTAATTATGGCAGCTGTCTGACATAACTCAGTGTGTCCTGTGTTCTGGGGGTTATTCGCTGAATTATAGGAATGGTTGCTTGAGATGCCAGTCTTGTTACTTGAGGGATGATTACTTTGGAGGGATGGTTAAAACAACATTTCATAGTAAAAATGTGCCTGTTATATTGTTGGGTCTTTCCTCTTTCACCATGATGTTTTTTTATGCAATTTTATTTGTGCTTCTAATGTAACATTCTTTTAATTTTGCAAGGATCGCCGCCAGCCCAGACCTAAATTCCTCGTAAAAATAGATCAGTGATTTCCAATAGTTCTAGAACCACAACCCAATTTTCATATTGACAACTTTTGCGACCTACCTAGCTTTAATGGACACAAGGAGAGTGATTTTTTAATGACTGCAAAGTGAGAGGGTTTTCTAAACACCATCCCCATGAGGAAAGACTTGCAGTTTGGGAAACACTAGACAGTATAATCCTAAGGTCTTGGATGTGAGGCCCCTCTCCGAAAGTTGATATTCCAATGCCATTATAAGAAATCTATTAAGCCGTCAAGTAATTATTTTACTGGACTCCAAAACAAATGGCATTTTGATACCCTTGAGAAATCTCTCATTTATGTAATATATACGGTTTTGTTAACAAACGGAGTTTAGAAAGCGCCATATTCAAATTGGTAATGCCTACATTCATTCCTTAATGTGTGATTTATCATGTTGCCATCCAATTGTCTCACTGTCAGCCATGAGTTTCTAATTCCCTTGCTTCTTTCTCACTACTTATGCTTGACAAACAACATGGCACATTTGGAGGACTTACTGTGAAAAGTATTAATTTTATATTGGATGTTGTTGCCTCTCCTACAAGTGTCTCTTTCAACGTCAACATGACTTACCTTACTTTCTAACCTCTCAAGACCTTCCCCACATAATTTTTAGATTTTGACTCAATATATTTCTTGGTTCCATGTAGGACAGCAGCTTGCGTGTCTGAGTAACTTTCATACTTTCCCAAATGGTATTCCAGTTCTTTTTCTCTATTAAAAATCTTCTCCCCAGAAAGTTCTAAAGGCATCTTTCAGTAAACTCACAAAGGGTATATCAAAGTAAATAAATTAGGATTTCAAGATTATTTTCGACATCAGTTGTATTTATTATCAATTAAGGAAATCACAAGTCATGAACACAGAGCATAAAGTGAAGTCTCTATAAATTGGGTGCACTCAAATCCCCAGCCAGAGGCAATATAGTATCCTGACTCTCTCACCATAAACCTCTTAAATCTGCCACCTAAAGAACTATGGTCCTTTAGGCCTACCTAGACATTGTGTTTAAACTTTGAGGTCTCAAACTTCAGCAGGGAAGACTTCTGAACAAACAAAATCCGTTCTCAATTTCATGCGTTTGCCCCTTCCCATATTATTAAACCCCTTTCAAATTCCATTCAATACTTTTATTAAAAAACTATACTTCCATATTTCACACCAAACCGCAGAAAAAGTCAAATAGAAAAATAACACATATGAATCCCATATCTAAGCCCCATTTAAAAGTACCAATGAAAACAAATGTTAAGAAAAGGCAAAAGTAAGGAACCAGAAATGGCGCTGAGCACAATATCTACCTAACAAAACACCATAGATTACAATTGGTAATAAAACCAATAATGGTAAAATACAGCAAGTTTAAATTGACAGGCTGTGGCCCACAATATCATATTCAATAACGTATTTTGCATATACCAAGCAGGCATTGTAGCACTGTTCAACGCTGTTAACGAACTAAGCAGTTCCTCCAGCAAGTTTTGACATTATGATATGCATACCAAGAACAAGAAAAAATGAGAATTAGCAATTAAACATCAAGATATAGGCAGGAGATTTATGTGGGTTGAGTTATGGCTCAGCTACGCAGCCGGTTCTGCCATCAATGTAAGAGAAGAGGAATCAAATGAAACCATTCTTCATCTGGTAGAGTTATGCATCAAGAGAGAATTCAATCAACAAGTCCTGGTTGCTCCAGTCTTATTTTAATGATTTCACTCATGGACATCATCTCATTCACCAACTGTCCCAACGCAGGTAGAGTAAACAAACTGAAAGAGTCAATTGCTTCATGCAAAATAAAAACAAAGAGAGAGAGTAAACAACCAAAAAGGTTCAAAACTTGATTAAGAATTTGACAGACAGGATACACCATTACAAACTGGATGGAGTACACTGTTGAATTGCTCTATGCTGACTTGGTCAGACTATCAGCTTACTGGCGGCGGTACCTCTGCTGTTGGAACACCTTACTTGAACTGCCTGATGGAGAAAGGGCCATCCAAGTAAGGAAATCAACTCTCAGCATTTAGAGCAAAAAGTCTGACATCTTTTTCTTTTGTCAATCACTGCCAGGAGAAACGTGGTAGGGATGGACAGAAGAAAAACTTATGAGCCCCACACACTGGGAGAAAACTGCCCCCTTTAGGGTGTTTCTTCTGGGAAAACAAGAGTTTAGTATGCGTCTTCATAATTGATGGCGGCTGTGTAGCAAACTATCAGTAACTTCAGAGACGCCACTGTGGCAGGGGATCCTGCGAAAGGCACACAGATCACTACAGGGCTAGCAGTGTTCTTCTAGTCTGGCCTGAGCGGAGGAGATGAACTCCCCCACCCTGAAAGACTGTGGACGGGCCCGCCGCTCACGGCCAAAATTAGGCTCGTTCTTTAAATGTAATGCTCAACAGGTGGTAAAGCTAAAAGCAATAAACATTGAGGGATACCAAAAGGAAAAAGCCCAGTGCATATGCACTAACAAAAGCAATAATAATAGTTAGGGTCAAAACAAAAAGATAATCGACAGAAGAATGCAAATAAGAGGCTAAAATATTTAGAAAAAAAATACATACGTTGCATATAAACATGAAGCAGAAATAGCCGTTCAGCACATCTAGTAGCAGGCAATAAACGTGCATAAAACGCTATGAGTTCGTAATACGATTAATAAAAATGACAAGGAACATTTACTTTTAGACATTTACTTCTGCCTCGGCCATCTCAATGCATGAAATTCCATGATATTTGTGCAAATATCAGCGGCAAAAAGCAGAAGAATCCTTCACAAATTTGAAGCAGGAACCTTCAGATTTAATAGAAGCTCCCACCTGTAGCCCTCAGTGAGGATGATGCAGCACATTAAAGGCCTTCACTGAGTACCCACCTTGAAGGAGAAGGCGGGCCAGTGTCAGCACTTTTTGCAATTAAAAGGGCCAACTGGATGGATCAGGGCTATGCGTGAGTCCCAAAGGATGAGAGCTCTAGACATTAAATTATAAGGAAACCCAGAGAACCCACATAGGAAATCCACACAGGAAAACCCACCCGGCACAAGATTCAAGTACAAACCGCAAAAGCTTATTTAAAATTTAGAACTCATTACAGAAGGGAAAAATAGTCTACTCAATTCAAAATAATCATAATGCAAACAAATGTGAAGTTGCAGGCAGATGAGAGCGCAACTGCTGCCCGCTGACCTGGCATGGGACTGCACCCCCAACCACCTCAACCTCCCCAACTGTCGCCATTCTCTCAATACATTACGCACTACATACGCTCATTTTTCTCCATGGCCCCCCAAACCCTATAGTTGCTGTTTGTTTAGCACACACATCCCTCAGCTCAACACCCCAAAAGGTAGGGGTTCATTTTCTCAGTATTGCCCATATGATCATCAGATTCACCCATGACCCAGACAAATGTGTGCCTCCTTATTGCTCAGACTAAATTCGAAACCCCCTTTGGTACACGCGAGGAAAGGAACCTGTAAACTGTTCTTTTCAAATGCATTTTAACAGCTAAAACGTGGGAATCTTTGTATTCATGATACATTGTGCAAATTGCAAAAAACTTTAATAAAAAGAGTTGTAAACAAAATGCAAACAAATGTGACTCAATATAGCCAATGGAAGCTAAGGCCTATTTTAGTAGTTAGCCAGACAATTGAGTCAAACAGCAAATTGTCATAGGGACTGCACAGATTTAAAGACAGGAGAGAATCATAAAAAAACATTCTAAGTTCAAAGTTTGACAATAGCCTGATATAGAGCCTGTATCTATGAATAAGAAAAAAAGCATTGGCACACATCCCCAAAACAAAAGTTATTATAGCATGTCTGCAGCAGAGAACCAGGCTCTAAACATGGTGTTAAGCGGCACTATTGGTGGGAGTCCTAACGTTGCATTAATAAAAAACAATAATCATTCGAATGTTTAATTACATGAAAAAAATCACTCTAGAAACCCTCTCAAAATTAGTCAACAAGTAGAACCTTTAGCCTACATACATGTGGAAGTGACATTGATTTACTAAACAACAGTTGCTGCAAAATATGACTAAAACACAGTTCTACTACCAAACACATTGAAATATTATGTGTGTGTTTTCCTCTGGCAGCAAGTATGAGCTAGTAAATTGTTATAGCGAAAATAAACAAATGATCAGGGCACATTTTGATGATTATATGGAGAGGAAAACACTGACTATACGAAAAGATTAAAGCAGTGCACAGTGCAACTTTTTTAAGCCACTTTTTCAATACAATCGGGCTCGTGGCCCATAAATTAGTTTTGTGGCTTACTTAGTCTAACTTAAACACACAATTTTTGTAATGCTAATTTCGCGCTCACCCCACCAAGTATTACATGGCAAACAACAACCAACATGCTTCAAAACATTGACAAGAGAATGAAACCCGGTCCAGAGCTCTACACATGGGTTCACCGCCTATACACTGACTCAATTGTGAGAGTCTGGGTTAATGGAGTGCTCTACAGGGAGTTTGCCATACATGGGTGAACCAGACAGTGATGCCCGCCATCTCCCCTCCTGTTTGCCCTGGCAGTGGAGTCCCTGGCATGCTGGATTAGGAAAGATGCGCAGGTGCGGGGCATACACTAGAACCTGGAGTGGGAGGAAAGAATCTCCGTATATGGCTTCTGTATTTGGTCAACCCAGATGGCTCAATCCCCTGACAACTGGATATTACATGGATTTTTGAAAGGTTCACGGGTCTTGGGCACAAATCGATTCTCCACCCAATTACACAATGGGAACCAGCTATTGAGTTGAAGGGCCCCCTATACAGTGATCTCCAGAGGCCTTCAAATATTTTGGAATTTATTTCACCAAAGATCCAACAAGATTTCACAGTGCCAAACTGGGACGGATTATCTGCCCTTTGGCGATGCCTCCCATTATCACTGCAGGTCAGGGTCACATTATTTAAGATGATATCCCTTCCTAAAATTCTCTACATGTTACAAAACACGTCACACGAAGTACCCAGCAGATTCTTTCAGGCTGTTGACAGAGTGACCAGACTGCTCCTGTGGGCAGGGGAAACTTCGAGGATAGCCTTTCAGCAGTCCGCCAGGGGGCATAAGAGGGCAGTACAGTTCTCTCCAATCTGCAGCTCTACTATTGGGTGGCCCAACTGTTCACAATAAATGAATGGGCATTCTCGACACAACAAGAACCAACACTGCTTTCAGACCAACAAGCAATGGGGGGACAGGATAAGTGGCTTGCCTTTATGACAGACAGAAACTGGGACCCTTCCTGACCCCCACGGAAACGGTACTGGCGGTATGGAGGAAAGTCAACCAAAAACTAGGCTGGGGCACAAAACTGACAATGGAAACCACGTAATAGGACTTAAAGTTATTGGAGAATCTCAGACGCCTCAATTGCTGTAGGCAGTGGGACTTTCTCAGTATTTTTCATTACTGGGAGACATATTGGGGGGGGGGGGAGGGGAGAATAACACGGTATCCTTTGCTATACTCCAGGCAAAATATGAGTTAGCGGAAACTCGGAGGCCCAGATACCTTCAGGTGAGACATGCACTCGCCAAGTATAGGAAAAAAATTGAAAAGGTTGAGGATGAAGCTCTGCTAGAATTCTGAAAACTCACATACCCACTACTTGAGTAGGGAACTTCAGAAATCTATAGAACACACTTAACGCATGGAGTCACCCTCCTCACGCCTCTCCGAGACCGGTGGGAGCGAGATTAAAGAATTCTGGACAACACAGACCGGGGGAGGTGTGCAGATACCCCACGGAGGTGTGCAGATACCCCACAGAGGTGGCAATACGGGCGGGGCTCAGACTGGAGCAACCAAAAATCTTCCACTGGGCATACTGCACCAGAACATGACTGCAACACAAGGGCAAAATAAACATGGCAACATGTCTCAAAGGCTGCGGCCTCCTGGGAACCCTACTGCTACCTAGAGAAGAGGTGTGGAGAAGCAGCCAGGGCGGCTGACGCTGGAGCAGGGGAGGGGCTCACGGTTCGATCGCCGGCAGCAGCTCAGCCCAGCAAAAGTCACTCTGGGCAATAGCTAGCTTAATCTTACAGACATCCCTCAGCGCTTTGAGACCCTTAGGGTGATTAGTTTGCACTTTACAAATGCCGAGTTATAGCTGCATATGCTATGGGACTGTCCGCACATCCAACCATTTCGGTATAGGATACAACGGGAAAAGGAGGCCATGGGAGAGGAAACACATTTCACAACAGCAATGGCGACTCTGGACATCTGGGTGGAACAAGTCATTATGGAAGAAATAAAATATGAAAACACAGTGCGACAGCAGAGAGCATCACACAGCTATGCGTGGTGAATGAGCAGTGCAGGCCAAAAACTCGTGCTGATGAAAAAGAGGTGAAGAGTTTACTTGAGAACCTGTAAAGTCATAGTTAAAGGAAAACCCATGTTTGACAAACTTGAAGAAAAGGGGAGCAGAATACTGAATTAGCCAAGAACACACAGAATATGATAAGCGGTCTTAGAAGCACAATGATAGAGCACACACACAAAAGAAAATGCATCCAACCCTAATACACATGCACTCAAAATTAGAAGAACACTTTGTTTGTTAAGCATTGTTGGAACTGCAAAAAAGGATATGTAGAGAATAAGGATAAACTCTAGATTAACAGGTGACCTCACGTTTTTCCATAACTAATGTGTACCAATGTGTAACTGCCTAGTAATTCATTGTTTGAACTTTTGTGACTAACATTGTTCAACTGTGTTTAAAAATAGCTGCCTGTGAAGCAGGAAACTGAGACCGGCTGTTTACTTGTATGAAGATGGTCGTACTCCCAGCAGCGACAGTAAAAGCTGTTTTCACATTGTCAAGAGTAGTCTGTCATTTTCTTCATTTTTAAGTTTCCCTGCAACACAACCCTACCTAACTATACTCTTTTGTGGTGCAACATTGCCATGGTGGTGGCCAGGAGAGGCATAATCCACCTTTGGGGTGTGCAGAAAACGCCAAATGTGACAGACTCAGCAAGGAATATGGACTGGTGTCTGCAAGCAGAAGAGATTTTATAAAGCGAGGAGGTGACCAAAGAAATGTAACAAAATATGAGACATATGGCAGAACTACGTAAACAATATCATGTTGACCACACAGAGGGAAGGCTGTGGGTCTGCTGCTGTGCCTGGCCATGTCCAGCCTTGAGATGAGGGAAGGCAAGTACTTAGAAGTCGGGGACGGGGGGTGGTATGGTTTCAAGTTGTTGTATCAATTGTGCTATTCCCCTTCAAAGGGACCAGTTGGAAACAATATAGTAAAAGAAGTATTTAAAAAAACCTTGACATCAGACCCTAGCAGCTGTGGCACATAGCCTCTCTCCTCCAACCCAGTTTACCAACAGTCCCACTACTGTCTCATTTGAAGACTGGAGAACACATACGCTGTCACGCACCTTAACAGAAGTGAACTGTCTGAACAACTTTTTATAACCATAGCTCTGGTGCATTTTAAGTCTTCTACAACACAACCAACACACAACTGATCACCCTAATTCTTGACAAAAAAATAAAAAACAATCTTATCCCTGTGTTAGTAACCTGGACATCCACACACAATAGTGACAACATTGTATTGCACTGGTGTAGAATAATAGATCTGCTGAACCAGCACACGTTCTTTGTGACTACACCAAACACATCATAATACCAAATCAGCCCAAAATGATGATAAATCACTTTTCCTACAAATAATAAATTTATCATGAAACATTGGAAGAGTTCACTTGGAACAAACACCTTAACCTGAAATCTAAACACATGATAAGACACACTCACTTATTAATGAAGTGTCACAATTAAGGAGAAATGACAATATTATAAACAGCACTGGAGGCTTTTCGACCAAACTGTAGACCCATCTCAATGAAGTAAAATTCCTACAACGTAACTGCGTGATAGTTGCTAACATTCACCAACCAGTGACAGTGTTGAACTGGAAAGAGAAACACTGTCAAAGTACAAATGCCATTTTCCTCTTACGTAATGCTTTAAAACAAGGAGATAGAATAAGGATCAGTAAAACAAACTACGTGACTAACAACAAACCATGTAGGCACACTTTTACAGGTCAGACTACAGAAAACTGTAATACAGGAATACAAAATGATATTTACTGTAGGAGTCTTACATATGTAACATAATTCAATCATAGACATAAAGGTTCACGTATGAATAAACAGAGGTGAAATATAAGATACAATTGTTCAATATCTCCTGAACACAACTCATTACTTCTTACATAGAGGGTTTTGGGTCTAAATGGGTTTGCCTAAGCGAAACAACACTAAATTTCCTTAATAGAGTGTTAAAAGAGAAGCAGTGGAAAAATAACTGTGTTGCTACAGCCAAACTGTGGCCTTAACAATGAATGTATTTCTCTTGCTCTTCAAGGAACGCAGACACAAGTTCTAGTTCATTAAATTCTACAAACACCGAAAAAAGGAATTATGAGGCATACATGTAGTCTTCACTATCCAGACGTTCATGTCCTACAAGATTCCTACCAAGAAGCCAGTCAGTACTCAATCTGAATTTCATGATCTAATTGATCCAACTATGAATTATATGAAGCACAAAGAAAGACAATCCTGAAATCCACATCAAACACAAGACCACTAACTTTAAAAACTATGATGTATTAAAATAAAGAAAATATTGGTGACCTAGTGGAGAAAACAAAAGAGACAAGGAAAAACAGGGTAAAGGGAGAAAAAGAGGCGCTGGCCAAAAAAAGACATCAAAGGAAAATCACATTTAGGGTGCATAAAAGCAATAGACATCGAAACAAAACGTACTCTAAAAGTTAGTGACGCATAGAAAGAGGAAAAAATGGACAAGTTACTTACCTTCGGTAACGACGTTCATCTGAAAGAAACAGTTAGTTATAGATTTCTTACCTTAGAATAGATGCCCCAGCAATACCAACCCCGGAGGTGGGTCTGCAAACCAAGATCACCCCAGAAAGTCCTGGAGAACAGAACGGCTGAGGAAGCCGCCTCTCCAGACTTGGCTGTCCAGGCAGTAGTGTCTCGTAAACATGTGCAGTGATGCCCACGTAGCTGCCTGACAGATGTTATTTAGGGGGACTCCCCGGTCCCAAAGCAGAGGTAGCTGCCATCACCCTGGTGGAATGGGCGCACAACCCCACTGGAGGCTCCTTCTTTGCCAAAGAGTAGAACAAGTTACTTACCTTCGGTAACGATATATCTGTAAGAGATGTAGATTAGTTATAGATTCCTTACCTTAGAATTACCCCCAGGCGTCAGACTGGATCTGGAGAATTTTTCATCAGCAGTACCCCTGCGCGTCAAAAGGTGGCGCTGGCTTTGTGGTCGCTAGGATGACGTCGCGGTAGCTACTTAGATGCCGCCCTCGTGCGCTGAAGTCAGTTTTTTTACACGACATTCCACGCCAGAAGTGCAGAGCCATGCAAGACACTGACCATTGGTGCACAAAACTAGGGCCCTGAAAGGGACTCCCTGACCCTAGAAGTCAGTTCGCAGAACTGGGAGGATGGGTAGGGCAGTAATAATTAATCTACGTCTCTGACAGATATATTGTTACCGTAGGTAAATAACTAGTTCATCTGAAAGAGACAATTAGTTATAGATTCCTTCCCCTAGAATAGATACCCCAGCAATACCACCCAGGAGGTGGGTCTGCGAACTAAGTTCACACCAGAAAGTCCTGGAGAACTGAACGGCCAAAGAAGCCGTCTCTCGGGACTTGGCTGTCCAGGCAGTAGTGTTTTGTGAACGTGTGCAGAGATGCTCACGTAGATGCCTGACAGATGTCGTTAAGGGGGACTCCCCGTCCCAAAGCAGTTGCAGCTACCGTCGTCCTGGTGGAATGGGAGTGCAGTCCTAGTGGAGGCTCCTTTTTTGCCAAAGAGTAGCAAGCTTTGATGCACAAAATGACCCACCTGGAGACGGTCCGTTTGTGCACGGCACGACCTTCCTTAGCATCCACGTAGCCAACAAACGGCTGGTCATCCACCCGGAATTGTTTGGTGCGATCCAAATAAAAGAAAAGCACACGTTTTGCATCTAGACGGTGGAGCCTCTCTTCCTCCTTAGAAGGATGCGAAAGCAGAAAGAAGATGGGCAAAGTGATGGTTCGACCAATGTGGAAAGAAGCAACCACCTTGGGAAGAAAGGAAGGTCTAGTTCTGAGGACGACCTTGTCCGGCTGAACAGCCAGAAAAGAAGGCTTGGAAGAAAGCGATTGAGGCTCACCCACCCTGCACGCAGAGGTAATAGCCACCAGAAAGGCCGTTTTTAAAGTCAGAAGCCTGAAAGGACAGTTGTGTAGCGGCTCAAAGGGAGTGCACATAAGATACGTAAGAACCAAGTTCAAGTCATACTGAGGCATTACGAAGGGAACAGGAGGAAAAAGATGAGTAATGCCCTTAAGGAAGCGATTTACAACGGGGGACTTGAAAGGAGAAGGCTGATCAGGAAGCCTAAGAAAGGCTGAAATGGCTGAGAGATAGCCCTTTACAGGGCCCAGAGCAGAGCCCTGCCGGGCCAAAGAAAGGAGGAACAAGAGAACCTCAGAAAGAGGGGCAGAAAGGGGATCCACATCCTTTGCTGTGCACCATGCCACAAATTTGTTCCATCTGCAGAAGTATACCGTCTTAGTGGAGGGACACCTGGCTGCCAAGATAACATCACAGACTTCGGGAGGAAGGTCATACGCTGTCAACTGTTGCCGCTCAATCTCCACGCAAGGAGGTGGAGACTGGACAAGTTTGGGTGGAGGACCGTCTCCCGTTGCTGCGAAGTCGGATCAGAGGATCGATGACCATGTGTAACAGCTCAGGATACCTGACTCTTCATGCCCAATCCGGGGCCATAAGGATGACTTGGGCCCGGTAGCGCTTGATCTTCTTCAGCACTCTGGGCAGAAGTTTTATAGGCGGAAAGGCGTATAGAAGACCGCAACTCCACTTGCGACGGAAAGTGTCGCCTAGTGAGTGCCACCTTGGAAATTCCAATGTGCACAATTGCTGACATTGCGCGTTCTCTTCGGTGGCGACTAGATCTAACCAAGGCTCTCCCCACTGCTGAAAGAGACCTTGCGCCACCTCTGAGTGAAGACGCCATTCGTGATCCATCATGCATCTGCGGCTGAGTTCGTCCGCCCTGGCGTTCAGTGAACCTGCCAAGTGTTGAACCACCAGGAATATGCCCTGATGTTCCAGCCTTGTCCAGAGACAGAGAGCCTCTTGTCAGAGGGTCCACGACCCCACACCGCCCTGTTTGTTGTAGTACCACATGGCGTGGTGTTGTCTGTGAACACTTGCACTACTCTTCCCCGGACAGAGGGAAGGAATGCTTTTAGTGCAAGACGGATCGCCAGAAGCTCTAGAAGGTTTATGTGGAGTCCAGACTGCGCCGGAAACCCGAGGCCTCTAATCTCCGCCTCTTCCATGTGGCCACCCCAGCCCAGATGTTATGTTATGTTATGTTATGTTATGAAATCATTTATTGAGCGCACTAACACTGATTAGTTTCTTGGCGCTAAAATTGACAGTAACACAATCGAAGGTAGAAAAGATGGATTAAAAAGCTTGTCTAAAGAGCCAGGTCTTCAGTGCTTTCCGGAAAGGTAAGAGATCTTGGCAGGACCGGATTTCCAGGGGAAAGGTGTTCCATAGGCAGGGGGCCAATATGGCAAATCTACGTCCACCAGAACATTTAAGTTTAAAGGGAGGGGTCTGGAGAAGGCCTAGGTGGAGTGAACGAAGGTTACGGGAGGGAACGTATCTGGTGATTAATTGATTAACTTTTGCCGTGTAGTGACTTAAAGATCATACAACCTGCTTTGAAGGAACAACGTTGTATGACCGGAAGCCAATGCAGCTTGATGAGGAGGGGAGTCGCCGCCTGCCACCTTGGTTGCTTCAGGATCAACCTAGCAGCATAGTTCTGCACCATCTGGAGACGCTTGAGTAAATAGTTTGGGAGACCCAGGTAGATGGCATTCGCGTAATCCAGATGGGACAGAACAGTGGCGATCACAACCTGGGTAATAGCTTCTGGCGTTAATAGTCGCCTGACCTTCCTGATTTTTTTTAGCTGGTTAAAGCATTTGGAGACCACTTGTCCCACTTGTGCTTTTAGTTAAAGGTCACTATCCACAATGACTCCAAGCGTTTTAGCCGATGGTGATGGTTGCGGAGCTTGACCCAGATCTGAAGGCCAATAGTGAGAACCCCAGTACTTAGCACTGTCCCCAGTCAGTACCAGTTCGGTTTTACCTGGGTTTAGTTTCAGCTGATTTTGATCCATCCAGGATTTAATAAACCTCATGGTTGACTGGAAATGACTCATAGATTTGTCGGAATTATCAATGGTGAAGAGTAGCTGCAGGTCATCTGCATAATTAAAAACTCTCACCTGTTTGTCCCTCAAGGTTTGTATAAGGAGGAGTATGTATATGTTAAAAAGATGGGGTGACAGGGAGGAACCCTGTGGCACTCCACATGAGATGGACTGTTTAACACCGATCAAGTCCCCCAGACGCACCGCTTGGGAGCGATCCTCCAAGAAGGACCTCAACCAGCAGGCCGCCACGCCCTGTATGCCGGCCTGTCCGACACGGTCGACCAGGATGTTGTGGTCGACCGTGTCGAACGCGGCCGACAGGTCCAAAAGCACCAGGGCCTGGGGAGAATGTCTATCTGCGCAGTCTCGAAGTGTGTCCAGAACTGCAGTGACCACTGCCTCCGTAGAGTGTGCAGGCCGGAATCCAGCCTGATGAGGGTCAAAGCAGGAGGACTCCTCCAAAAAATTAGAGAGAGTTTTCGCCACGTGTGCCTCTAGAATTTTTGCCAAGTAAGGCAATAAGGAGATGGGCCTGTAGTTTGCCTTACATCCAGGATCCGCCCCGGGTTTTTTTAATAGAGGTATGACCGTGGCTTCTTTGAAAGCGGACGGGACTATGCCCGACAAGAGGGAGTCATTTAGAAGGGCAAGAACAGGGGTTGGATAGGTGGAAAAGCATTCTTTCAAGATACGAGGGGGACAGATATCCAGTGGGGAGCCAGATTTGACTCTCATCATTAATTCCAAGAGCTGGCCATGAGTTATGGGTTGAAAATTGGTAAGGGTGGCAGAGCCAGTCTTTATTGTCATGCCGGTCGTGATTAGGGTCTTTGATTGGGGAATGCTAGTTTTTATGTCTGTGATTTTGTCACTAAAGTAAGAATTCAGTGAGTCACACAGACACTGAGTGGGGATTACTTTAGGACGGACATTCTCCAAGTTGGTCAGTTCATTAAAGACAGAGAAGATATCTTTAGATTTGTTTGATGAGTCTAGAATACGAGAAGAGAAATACTCCACCTTTGCTGCAGAGATGGCATTCATATATTCCTTCCTCGCCCTAGTATATTTAATTTTTCCCTCAATGTCATAATCACGGCGCCACAAGCGCTCAAGATGACGGAGAGTCAGTTTCCTGCTTTTCATGTCGGCGGAAAACCATCTATTGGCATCCGTGCAAGTTTAATTCTTTTGTGCGGGGCATGGAGATTGCTGGCCGCTTGTAGCCAGTCGGTTAGAGAAGATACTGACAGATTTATGTCATTGTCCAAGGCGGGGACATCATTAGCTAATGACTGTAAAAAAGCAGTCTTATCCATAGCGTTCCAATTCATGGCTAATCTGCCGGCAATTGGCACAGTGGTTCTGATGTGAGTAACACAAATCTTAAATTTAAGGATAAGATGGTCTGACCATAGACAAGGCAAGGTTAGCGGGGAGGTCACGCAAGTGATATTAGACCACACCTGATCCAATATGTGTCCTCTATCGTGAGTGGGGGAGAGCACCAGTTGCTTGAAGTTGAGGTTAGACAGAAGGTCAGTCAATTCCGCCGATTGAGAGCCCTCTGATGGGTCTTTGTACCAGTAATTGAAATCACCTACTAACATAACCCTGGCGTGATCCAAAGCTAGGTTAGCAACTTGCTCACTAAAGGCCATGGGAAACAATGGCATTGAGGTGGGCGGTCTATACAATAGGACACATGCTATAGTCATGTGAGGAGTGGCAATTTTTAGTACAAGATTATCTGTGTTGGCTAGTGTCAGACAGGTAAGAGTAGTGACATCCAGGCTAGAGTGGATAATCGCCGCAACTCCACCTCCTCCTTTCACGCTGGCGCGGTCTGCCTGGATAATATAGTAGTCAGGTGGTAGAGCTGCTATGATATCGGGTGCTGAGGTAGGAGATAGCCACGTTTCTGCCAGCAGAAGGATGTCAGGTTTCTCCGTGTCGAGTAACAGGAAGATGTCCATCTGATGCTTGACAAGGGAACGGGTGTTGAGGTAAAGGATAGCGAGCGAATTGGGGGGTGGATTGGATGGAGCCAAACATGCTGCACGAGTGGAAAGGTGACAGCCTTGGCTCAGGATACCATGCTTACAGAGCTGGTGGAGTGTATCCTTTGATAGAAGTAAATGATCATTGTTCTTATTGCACTCCAAAAGGTCGGCCCTGGAGTAATGGAAAGTTTGGGTATTATGAGGTGCCCCTAGTCCCGGTCGGTCGTGGACGGGCGCAGACGGGCTTTCCTTTGGCGCGCCTTCGGCGCACAATCGTCGCGCCCACTGCGCTCGTCCGCTGCGCTTCCGAGGAAAGCACATGATTTATAGAAGAATGGACTGACGGTCGGTGGGCGTGGCCTCTGAAGGGGGCGTGGCCTGCGGGCTGAGCGAGGTGCTGGAAAGCGTTCCACGCCTAGTTACAGGACAGCGCTGAGTCCGCTTTACAAGCGTGAGAAGTGAGGGTAAGTGAGTTTTAAAACAACGGAAATAATAGCAACAACAATTTTTAAAATAAGCTGCCTCCCGGCTTTCCGCCTCAGGAGTGCGTCACGATGTGATGCATCCATCACCACTGTGTACTCCGGTTGGGGAAGGCAGAGGGATCTGCCGTTGACCCAATCCTGGTTCGTTAGCCACCACTGCAATTGACGTGCAGTGCCCCCTGAGATCTGAACGCAATCGGACAGATTCCCCTGATGCTGTGCCCACTGGAACTTCAGGTCCCACTGCAGGGCATGCATATGCCACCTGGCATGATCTAACAGCAGGATGCAGGAGGCCATGAGGGCCAGCAGCCTCACGGTCATTCTGACCAAAACCCGGGATAGAGGCCAAAAGATCACAATCATAGCCCGAATATCCCAGACTAGCTGCTCATGAGGATAAACCCGAAACTGTGTCATGTCCAGAACCGCTCCAATGAAAAGGAGCTTCTGAGAGAGAGTCAGGTGTGACTTTGGCACATTCACAGTCAACCCCAGCGAGTGCAGAATGTCCGCCATGGTCTGGAGGTGGGAGACGACTGCCTGGGGCGAGTCCACCTTCAACAGCTAGTCGTCGAGATAGGGATAGACTGGAACCCCTGATCTGCGCAGATCAGCTGTTACCACCGCCATAACCTTCGTGAACACCTGAGGGGCGCTGGTAAGGCCAAAGGGGAGCACGGTAAACTGAAAGTGCTCGTGGCCCACCGTGAACAACAGGTAACGCCAGTGGGCCGACAGGACGTGGGTGTGAAAGTAAGTGTCCTGCAAGTCCAACACTACTATCCAGTCTCCAGGGTCGAAGGCAGACAGAACCTGAGCTAGCGTCAACGTTTTGAACTTCTCCTTCTGGAGAAAGCGGTTGACAATCCTGAGATCCAAAATAGGACGCTGGGCTTTGTCCTTCTTGGGCACCAGAAAGTAGTGGGAATAGCAACCACGACCTGCTTCTAGGGGAGGAACTCACGCGATGGCTCCTTTAGCCAAGAGAGCCGTAACTTTCTGCTGGAGAAGCGCCAGAGTATCCTCTGCCACACAGGGGGGGGGGGGGAGTCTCGAAGGAGAGGGAGTAGGCCCTCCGGACTATCTGCAAAACCCACCTGTCCGACGTGATGGTGCACCAGTGGGGGAGGTGATGGCGAATCCTGCCACCCACTGGCAATCGAGGGCCTTGATAGGTCGGACTAGGAGGGTTTGGAGGCTGCTGCAGAAGGGGCACTGGTGGACTAGCCCGCTCGTTGGCCCCCAGACCCACGACGGTAGGTTCCACGTCCCCGGCCACGCAGCGGCTGAGCAGCTTGCGCCGCCCTGTAGCTCTGGGTGGAACGTAGCAGGGCACCCCTTCCATAGCCACAAAAGGGGCGAAAATCAGACTGCGCAGGATGGGTGGAGGAGAGGCCTAAGGACTTGGCGGTAGCCCGAGAGTCCTTGAAGCTCTCTAGCTTGTTGTCTGCTTTGTCGCCGAACAGGCGACTGCCATCAAAGGGCATGTCCATCAGGGTAGCCTCAGCCAGGTGTAGCGTCAAAGGGCTACCGACTTTGAAATCGTTCTGCCCAGTGAGTCGGCGGTGTCCAGTCCACAGCATATGGTAAATTTGGCTGTGTCTCTCCCCTCGGCGACTGCGCGGGTGAGCACGACCCGAGCCTCCTCCGGGCACTGGAGCAGCACCTGCGCTACCGTATCCCATATGGAGTAGGTATAACGGCCCAAAAGACATGCTGGGTTTACCGACCGCAGTCCAAAGCTGGAGGAAGAAAACATCTTCTTCCCAAGATAGTCCAGCTTTTTGGATTCCCTGTCAGGTGGAGCGTTAGGGAATGCACCTTTGGATGTCGAGGCTTGGACCACCAAGCTCCCAGGTGTGGGGTGTTGGGAGCGGAAAGTCGGGTCGCCCCAAACTGGGCGGTGGCGCCGGGCAATCATCCTATCCACAGGAGCCTGTGTTGGGCCTGGACTAGGTGCCCTAAAAGATGTCCGTTAGGGTTTCATTAAACAGCAGCAAGAGCTCCGAAGAGCTCGCCGCCGGTTGAAGTACCTCTGTCAGGAGGTTAGTGCTGACCGAAACTGTAGGTAGCTCGAGGTTGAGAGCCTCGGCCGTCCCACACAACACCACTGAGTAAGAAGCTCCCTCCTCCGTAGCCACGGTAGGAGGAGACAACATGCCACGTCTGGGGAGGTATCCAGACCACTGGCTTCCCCCAACTCCTCTCTCCAGTCCGGATCATACTCCAACTGGTCAGTTAAAGGGTCTCCAGACCCATCCCAGTCGTTCTCACCCTCCTCTGGTTGCCAACCTGGCCTGAAAGAACCAGGGTAGAACAGGGGTACAAAGGTACCCGTCAGCGCCGGATCCGGCATTGGTTGACATTGGTCCGGCTCCGTGTCCACGTTGAGGTGGAGACCGGGGTCGACGCCGGCTGGGGACACAACCGGCGTCGGGTGTGGTGGCGGTAGAATCGGCGCTGGTGGAGGGGTTATGAGGTCGACCGGCGCTGATCCGGTTCAGGCCTGGATCCAAGGTTACCCTGGGTGCCGGGGCCGGAGCCGCCGGCGTCGAAGGCCCATGGCCCCCAGCCGAGTCCGCAGGGCCCGAAGGGATCGTGGTCGTGTTCCAAGCACCACAGGCACAAACGGTGCAGATCCGTCGCCGACATCAGTTTTCAGCAGAAACCGCAAGCCTTGAAACCGGGCATCCCTAACGTGCACCAAGAGTCGAAAGACTCAAAAACAGTGTCGACAAAAGTCGCAAAAAAAGTCAGTCAAAAAGTGACTGGAGGTACTGCTCTCTCTGGCTCTGCGCTGGCTGGCGTGGAAAAAGAAAGAACTGACATCAGTGCGCGAGGGCGGCGTCTAAGTAGCTACTGCGACATCATCCCGGCGACCACAACGCCAACGAAGAACGCAGAGCCAACTGACGCCACCTTTCGAAGCGCTGGGGTAATGCTGACGAAAAAATTCTCCGGATACAGTCTGACGCCTGGGGGTAATTCTACCATAAGGAATCTATAACTAATTATCTCTTTCAGATGGAGTAGTGCAGTACAAAAAAGGTAAGGAGGGAATGTCAAGGCTGGGCATGGAATGAGATGTCAAAATGTGGGAGATGGGAAGGAGAAAAGGTGCAGGGGACCATGATCATAGTGGAGGCTGGCGGGAGAGCTGGGACACAGAAGCAAGCCGCCCGGACCGGCTGAAGAAAAAAAGCTCTGCAGTGGGTTGGGCTGCTCACCAGCCCTGGAGGTAGCTGCAGACCCCAGCCATGAGTAGGGGACTTGAGATGGGAGGAGGGGTCTAAGACTTTGTGACTGAGCCGAGGCAGCAAATAAGAGGAGGTGTGGATCAACTCCTTGCACCAGCAAACAATGGAGGAAGCAGGAGGGGCCTCACTGAGATGTCTGAAGCAGATAACAGACTCCAGAAGAAGATGATATTCAAATAAGGAGGGAGCACCTAAAGGGGATCCAACAACTCTTTATTTTACAAATGACAAGTGCAGGGCCTACTAATGTGTGGTTATGTAAGTGGGCCTACGGGCCGTATAAACTCCTGAATGTTCGCATCAGATTGAACCAAGAACATCAGTCAAGACACTGGCAAGGGTCGTACATCAGTATCAGCATGAACCCGCTTAAATGACAGGAGGCAGGCCTGACCAAGACCCCTGTGAGAAGCTGGCCCCATCATCCAGAATAGAGAGCATTCCTTGGACAAACCTATAGCCAGGGAAAGACCATGGGGTCCAAGATGGCAGCCTAAAATGAGAGGAACTCCAGTACTACTGGGGCAAGGAAAACAGAACTAGGTCCACACCTGGGCCAACTGAACAGACTAGAAATAGAGACTACTTGCTGGAGACCTCGCAGCGCAGAGGAGGTTACTGAATAAGAGGACCTGGGCTCAAGATGTCCAGCAGGGACCGACAAACACCAAATCTGTAGAGGTTAACAAAAACATTTTTCCCATGGAACGGCCGGCCGGCTGGCCGCCACCTCCCCGCGTGCCCTTCCTTCCTCCTTTCTGCAGTCCGGCCAGCAGCAGAAGGCACTCAGCACACAGGCTCCCCTGAGTCAATCATAACGCTGCAATGCAGCATTGTGATTGGTCTGAGGGCTGTGAATCGACGCTCAGACTTGAAAAGGTAGCCTGTGCATTTTCCTTACCAGGCTATGTAATGCAGCCTGGTGGGGAACATGCAAAGTGCGAATGAACGGTTTGGTCGGCCCAAGAGGACCAGCCAAACAGTTCATGCACACTCTGGGAGTGTAAACCACTCCTCCCCTACTCTGGCAGCCCACCCGCCCCTCACAGGCCACTGACTGTATGCAATTGGAAAAATAAAATGACAATAACGATACGTTATTGTCATTTTATTTTTCCTTTTTGCGCAGTGAGGCAATGCTCCTCTGCCTTAGCGGTGGAGCCGTCACTGCAGGAAATTAGTAAGGACACACAGCTCTCTAGGGCAGGCAGCCATTAGCTTTTTCTAACAAGGTGTCATTCAAACGTTTATCCTTGAATACAAAAGAGCTAATAACCCTAAACAAAGGACAAAACCCTAGAGCTGTAAGAGGAAGCATAATCTAGATGTTTTTTTTCTTGCAAGAAACCATCTCCTGCAGAAGGACCAATTTCCCATGCGTGACAAACTCTGCCCCAAGCAACACTGATGTTCTCTTGCTACAAAGACCTCAGGAGTAGCAATCTTTTTCAAGAAGCACACAGGTGGAGAGAGGACTAGGGTCAAAACAAATAGAGATGGCTGCCATATCAGAGTCTTACTCACACACTACCATACATCGTATATCTTCCTGAACCTCTACACCCCTAACACCCAACAGGAGTCCTTCCTCGTGGGCTCCTACATGGAATATTAGTGGAGATGAAAGGCCACTTGGTAGTGGGAAGATACTTAAACCTGGCATGGGGCTATGCACTCTGCAAGACACACAAACCATCCTCCGGCAGGGAGAATATGTCCAGGAGGTTAAAAAAAATAGTCTTATTGACTGATGGTTGTGGAGGTACCTCCACCCAGAATACTGACACTATTCCTTCTTCCCACATGTCATGCAGTGTCAATATATAAATATATTCATGTTACTCAAACTTCTCGACTCAATAGTCGGGCAGACATATCCTTTTCTGATCAACATATATAGTTGTATCGTTCGAGGTGGGGATGGGGCTCTGGAGGGCAGACAATAAGAGATGGAAGGCCAGCGCTCATAGAGACCATGCCCTCAAGATTAAGATAGGAAAATAAATAGAATAACTATTTAAGGAAAACACCCCACTGGAGGGACCCCAGCCACTACCTGGGATGTGTTCAAAGCAACTAGGGGTGAAGTAGCCATTAGTATGACAGCAAGATGGCTAGAGAAAGGATGATAGTCAAACACTAGCTCAAATTAGAGTTTAAAGAATTGGAAGCGCTTAACAATCTATACCCATCCCAGTAGCACCGGCTGGCTATGAAAAGAGGCCAAGTAAGGATAAATAGACTGGATATGACAGCTACATACAGACCAGCCAATCAGAATAAAGCCATAGCAAAACAGGGAGTCATCAGGTGGTTAATGGACTGTATAAACAGAACTTACGTTGTAGCCAACATACAATTACAAGGAAGAATGACCGCACATTTTACCAGGCTAATCTGCTGCAATCTTTTTTGTTAGCAAATACCTACTTTCTTAAATAAAATGTTAGAAATATTGGGGTCGCCACATGACTTCCACCAATGTTTCCAAATGGACATAGATAAAAGGGCTAGCTTCTAATTGGCACAAATAGTACTGAAGAACTTGTCCCAACTCTTCAAACGACCACTTCGGCAGGTCGACTGGAAATACACTTCTGATTCTAAACAAATGGCTGATGGAGGTAGCGTTGGGGAGAAGAAGCTGAGGGGAAATGCAAGAAGAATTAAAGTTCAAAAATACGTGGAAATGCACTTTAATCTGGGTGCCTATTAGACAATGTAAGAACAATGATGACTATTTACATACGATTTTCAGTCTGACTTATGGGATGTTCAAAACAAGCATAAAAATAACCTATAAAAGATAGAGAGGTGATGAAGTGCGGGTGAAACACCAGGAAGCCACTCAAGGGGACTAACAGTCCAGTCTCTGAGAAGACATCAATCTGCGGAAAAATCTGCATGCCATAATTGACATTCACTTCCTCAAAAGACAGTTTCGAATCCTGTCACAAGGTGGCAGCAGATCAACCACTAGCTGTGAATAAGAGGCCAGAAGAGTACACTGAGAACCGCCCAGGTTTCGCTTCCAAGTGCCTTTTCAGGTTGATTCTTCTGAAGCAGTCTCAATTGACTCGTCATTGTAGCTGCCGAGACACTCTGCTTTCAAGAAAGCTCAACCATCAAAAAGATCAGCTCTGTCCTTCCGGGGCCTCATCAGTGTGGTGTAGTTCAGCTGCTTTGGAGTTGGCGGACCCAATGCAACAGAAATGTAACATTTCCTGGAACTATTCAAACAGAAGCCCTGAGGCTTTTATCAAGAGGTCTTCACCCACAAGAACAAAAGCACAAAACACTGGGTGTTACTGCTAATATTACCAGCACTCTCCCTCAATTAAAAATCACCATTTCGGTATTTAAAAAACTTTAGAGAAAGCTTCAAAACCTATTTCATGAAAGGAACCCCTTTCAGATTAGACCGTCCCCATTTATTATAAATGCACCATAAGCGAGAAGCATCCCTCGATGGTATATGGCTTCAAAGGGAACCCTCTTTCATCAGAACTACATCTCCTGCCTGGAACATCACAGGGTTTGCACTGCCACACCCCAGGTGATTTTGATTGTGCACACCGCTTTAAAGTAGCACTTTGCAGGAAGATCAAAACATGCCTTGGCAAGCGTTTGCTATTCAGAAGCCTGCTAAGATGTAGAGACGAGACGATACAGAGAGACGAAACTCACCGTGGCACCTCAAAGCTCCCCCAACAGACCACGCACAACAAACTGCGGAGGCGCTGGTGGGGCCTTGGATTGCGGTGTGGCACAGACAGGTTTGATCGCTCTTTCAACGATTCATTCACAACGAGGGTGCAGTGAAGGATCAGCTGAGAGGGTGAAAACAAAAGGATTCTCATGCAAAGGCTCGCGAGGAGCTCCGGTGCTGGGGAAACCTCCCGATTTCATATTTCGCCTTCACAGAAATGTCGTTTCCGACGCAACATGGTTTATGAGAAAAGAAAGGAGATAGGACTGCAACTAAGAAACATATCTGGATGCATTGTAAAGGCAGCACCGCATAATCACTCCGACTTGCATATGTTTCATCATAGACTGCGAGTCCGGGTCACCGAATTGGATGGTTTGATTTTTTTTTTCTCCAATCACTAAAACATGCTGCACTGCTAACGTTAATTTAGAAGAACCTTCCGATTAAACAGTGTCATCCTTTGGATTTTGGTAACCTTGTTTAAGACTCATCAGGTGCCCCTGTCCGGAAAAGTTTCGCATTCATTGCCCAGTTTCTGCAAAGCCAAGCCTCGCGATGCCAAACAAATAGAATAATACAACAGAGTTGAGCTGGGGAAACAGACAGACATGAGATAGAGGGCAGTTCACTTTCCCAGGGGGGGGGGGGGGGGGAGGGGGGGGGGGCTTGGAAGGTCGGGGCACCGGGCAATTCGCCACTTTGCCCCTGCCTTATAATGTCTGTGCATCTAAATGTACAATACATACTTGTGCCTAAAAGCCACGCCTATGGCAACCGTATGCTATTCAAATAGTGATAACCTTAATAAGACATTTTAAATAACTGAACTTCGTCATTTCAATTGCCTTGACTTAGTAATGTACTTGCTACAATTGTCAGATACTGTACCATCTGTTGCATAGTCTGCACATTTCACCAACAAAAACATTCTATTCAAACGGACCAAGAGGGACAAAAAGCAATGCATTTGGGACCCGATCCAAAGCCTGACTGTGGAAAAGGTAACTTGGCCATAACGCAATATGCAATACAAATTAAAGGATAAATAACCAGTAAGGACTACCCACTTCAAAATCAATAAAATATCCTATCGATGTGTAACAGTACATTTTAATAGCTTAAAATAAACCACTTACAATTCTACCTCAAAATAAAGTGCTGGTGCACAAAGAAATCCTATCCCAGCTTTTCTACAATCATTTACTAGACGCAAATAATATTAAAGAGAAGTGTCTACTAGGCATTGAGTGTCAAACTTTACAGCTGATTTACAGAGTAACAGCCTCCATGCAATACTGATGCTTCTTTGCTTTTAAGAAAAAGGTGAGCTATTTTTTTTATCAATAAAAAGGAAAAACAAAACAAAACAGAATTTCAGTATCACAGATATGGCAACATTCAACATTATGTAAACATTCAGCTCTAAATGTTGACTTATGCATATTGTTGCGGCAGAGAGATCCTATGTCTAATACCACTTGACTTCCTATCAGATTTTGATACAGATGGTCTTCTGGATCAGGAGATGCAGCAAGTAGCTATGCACTGGCTTGAAGGGCGTAAATATAAGAATAATAAAAATCAAGTTAAGATCCCACTGTGGTATCACAAACAGTTATGGAGGGAAGATGTGTGTCAAACCTTTAATCTCATCACAACAGGTAATTTATACAAAGGTGTTTGGTCCGGCAAGTGCAGAAATACTGAAAGAGCCAACAAATAACCTTTAAGAGTACCCACTACAAGGCCTTGCGTGGTCAAAGATATAACTAACAAAACAAAATCCCACAGCTTTGATTTTAAGGACAGTTTTGAGAACAACATATCAAGCCACAAATTTGTCCCAGCACTCAACAGAATTTTGTTTTGTGCGAGGGCATCTAGTGACAAGGATGACATCCACAGCTTAAGGCAGCAGATCAAATGCAATCAGTTGCCACCGTTCAATCTCCATAAATGTAGGAGTAGATTGTGAAGATTCAGATGGAGAACCTTGCCCTGCCGTTGACAGGAGGTCTTCATTTAGTGCACTCCTTATCAGAGGAAAGATGGTCACGCCCAGAAGGTTCAGGTACCACCCACTCCTGGCCTAATCCAAAGTCGCTAGGATGATTTCGGCCTATTTGTTCCTGATCATTTTCAGAACTTGGAACAGGTGACACAGGTGCAGGAAGGTGCACAGGAGTCCTGTGTTTCCTTCCAGCTGGAATTAATTGACTAACCAATGTTCCTGTGGAAACGCCAAGGTGTAAAACTTTCACATGTTCAACAGTGGTGAAAAGATCTACCCAGGGTACACCCAAACTGTTGAAAAATGCCCTGCGCCCACCTTAGGATAGAAATGCCATTTGTGATCTGCTGGACACTGCCTGCCTAGTTAATCCATTCTGGCTTTCAGGGACCGTGCCAGGTGGTTTGTGATCAGGAAAATGCCCTGGAGCTCCAACCACCACCAAAAGGACAAAGCCAACACACGACCCAGCATCACACGGGAAACAGCCATTACAACAAAACTTTCACAACGCAAGTGCCATTACAGCGTACTGCTATCACAACACATGCCATTACAACGCATATGCTTTTACCACGTATGCCTTTACAACAAATTATGTTGTAAAGGCATGAATGGTAAAGGCATATGTGTTTTACATGTAAGTATATATATATTCACTGAGAAAACCATAGGTTTCAGGGGTGTTATAGTTAGCTGGACATTTCCCTCGTACAAAACCCTAGAAATTCCCCGGTTATAGTTAGTTCAGCTAACTATAACTCGCGCCCCCGCAATGCACTGCTGATGACGTCACATATTACATCACTCATGACATGGTCAGTGACATCACTGATGACATCACTGATGACATCTCAAATGACATCACTGATGACATCATCCATGTGATAAATTAGTGCATCTTCTCACACCCTAATATAACCTTTGATACACTGACTCAAAATTTTAGATGGCCATTTTGAAAACCATAGATACTCCAATACGAGTAACTACATACCCACTCATTAACTCTTAGGTCTACATACACCTCCACTCACTCACCTGTACAGTCACTCATTCTTACAGTCACTCCGTACTAGACTATCATATGCATTTATACACCTACATAGACACTCACACACCACCAATCATCCATAGAGGTACTCTCACACCTAGTCAGTCATGCAAATAATTAATCACACTCCCATTTACTCACCTACACAGTTATACACACTCAAGTTCACTTACTCATAAAAATAGTACCACATTCTTACGCTCTTATACAATCATTGATACAAGCACACACTCATCCATACAGCCACTCTCACAATCACACACTCTCACATATACCCTCTTATATACTCTTACACGCATATATACAGCCTTTCACATACGTAGTTAGTCATACATGTACCACTGAGATATACATTCAATCCCTAACACACCCATACATACACTCACTCAACCATACAGTTCATTACAGATGCACTCTTAAAACCATGCACCCATAGAATCACCCACTCACACATCTATGCATAGAGTCACACACACCCTACGCACACAAACACTCAGGCACCCATACAGATACTCAGACAACCAATCAATAACCCATATAGACACTCATATAGCTATTTACAAAACCATGCAGCCACTTATACACCTACACACAGACACATACAGACATTCACACAGTTTAGTCACTAGTCTGCAGTAAGATACATTTAATGACTCACTTATAGAGTCAGTTACGCACCTAGAAAATCATCCATTCACACACTTGTACACCCACTCATTCTTCCACAGGCCTTTCACTATAAATATATAAAACGTATTTAAACTTTACAGAAACACACAGTCACTGGATGACGTCATCAGTGATGTCATCAGTGATGTCATTTGAGATGTCATCAGTGATGTCACTGACCATGTCATGAGTGATGTAATATGTGATGTCATCAGCAGTGCATTGCAGGGGCGCGAGTTATCGTTAGCTGAACTAACTATAACAGGAGAATTTCTAGGGTTTTGTACGAGGGAAATGTCCAGCTAACTATAACACCCCTGAAACCTATGGTTTTTTCAGTGAATTTCTAAGGTTTTTTAAATGCTAATTCCTATCTATAACTTATCTCTAAAGATATCATGAAAAGCATTCTTTTTTAAAAGTAGGGTGCACATTAGTTTTGTGGAAAAGCATCTTTGTGATTGGTTAAGAAAAAGCAGTTTAAACGTGGAGTACATATCATAGGATAAAATTTGCTCAGCTCAACCACACCTGCTACTTGTATTTGGAAGGCACTGTTCGAACTTAAAACAATAGTGAACTTTTAACCTGCACGTGTCGTTAAATGTTCAAGAAACACAGCTACATTTTCTGGAGCCAAAGGTATGCAGAAAACAAAGGCATTCACAAAGACCTAGGTTTGCCAAATGTAGACATTAAATGGATTGGACAGAGAGGGTTAAAGTGGCACCAATAGATGCCATTGGTGAAATCCTTCATGCAAATCCAACACCCTGACCTCATAATAGTGCACTGTGGTGGCAATGACCTAGGCACTTTGACTGGGGTAGGTCTGGAAATGCATATGAAGGACACCTTTGCAGAACTGATTTCACTTTTCCCTAAAACTGCCTTTGTGTATTCTAACATATGCCAAAGGCAGAAATGGAACTGGTCCGATCATTTTTGTCCACAGATTGAGAAAGCTAGGAAACATGTGAATAAATCTGTTTCTGCTTTTCTCCGAGACTACAGAATGGGGTCCATTTACAATAACAATCTGCGCTTTCATATGCAAGAGATGTATAGGAGAGATGGAGTACACTTTACTGATGAAGGAAACAGAGTCTTCCTCAACAACTTTAGACTCTGTATAGGTACTTACTTATAAGTACCAAAAACTCTGAATGAACACAACGGCTCTTTTTAGAGCCACTCAAGATCAAAACACTTAAGCTTAATCTTTATCTCCCAACAATTTTTTTTTTTTCCCTTGGATCCGCGAACCCACCGCGTGAGAATCCGTGCATCCAACGCGATAGGATGCGCGCACCGTGCGTGCATTTCGGCGTTCAAAAAAAAAAAAAAAGGGGGGGGCCCCAGGGGGTCCTTCTGGGACCCCCTAAGCACCTCTAGAGGGTCAGAGTATTTCCACTCTGCCCCCTTTATATGTTTTACACACTTTTTCCCCTTGCTTCTTCAGCCTCGCTTCTACCGAGGCAGAAAATGGCTGCCAACAGTTCCTGGTTTAGAATGTAGACAGACACTCGACAGCCAATTAGCATTCAGCGAGGGATCGGGAGGGTGCGCGCTCAGTTCGGGGAGGGTGAGCTTACGGTGCGTGTATGGTCCGCGGGTCCTCCGCGGCCATAGATATTTATGTGCTTTTAACTCTAATTTTCTCAGGAACTACTGAACGGATTCACACCATATATGCAAAAGGCACGAGTCTGAACTGAGGACTACCTCTTTGCCAAATTTGGTGTCATTCCGTTCAGCGGTTCGGGCTGTAGCTGCGACAACAGATCCTATGTGAAATTGCATGGGTAAAACGCGTTTTGGGACCCCCCTTTTTTCTCGGCCCCCGCTTGACGAATCACCACGAAACTTTCAGGGTAGGAGCGGAGCGGAGCTGGCCAAAAGTTTGGAAAATTTCACGAGGGTTCATCAACCGGCTCCAGACTTAATGGGAATAGAATGTTGCGGATTTCCTATGGAAAATAGGTCCTAACTATAACTATCTACTGGCGACCGCCAGTAGAATATATATGTAGAATATATATATATAATGCACAGTCTTATTTAAGAAGCCTATAGGGGGGCGCAATCAAAGAAATCTCTCACCTGCAGTTCCGGACTGTGCGTGTTCCTTTCCACGAACAGCCTCTGAGGAAGATTTATGAAACGCGTCAGGCAGTAGTGGTTGGGCTGCCAAAGGTATCGGAAGTCCGGAGTTCCTGACATAAGATTGAGCTGCCGCTTGAGGCTCGTGTCTGCGCTCGAGTGCCTCTCACTGTGTTGGAAACAAGCCCGAGCTGGAGATATATATATATATATATTACCTACTGGCGGTCGCCAGTAGGTAGTTATAGTTAGGACCACGTTTCCATAGGAAAACCTCAACATTCTATTTTGAATAACTTTGGCGCCGGTCGACGAATCCTCGCGAATTTCTCAAAATAGGTGGGGCGCTACGCTCCGCTCCTACCCTGAAAGTCTCGGGGGGATTCGTCAAGCGGGGGCTGAGATAAAAGGGGGGTCCCAAAACGCGTTTTTCCCATGCATTTTTCCATAGGACCTTTAGAACGAGCTACAGCCCGAACGGCTGAACAGAATTACTAGAAATTTGGCAGAGAGGTAGTCCCTAGGTCAAGGAAGTGCCTTTTGTAGGTTTGGTGTAAATCTGTTCAGTAGATTCTGAGAAAATAGCCTTTAAATCAATATATATATCTGAGCCCGCTTACGGTACGCTTACCGTAAGCTTACCGTACGCTTACCGTAAGCTTACGGTGGCGTGCGCGAGCGCGATTCTGATTGGCTCTTAGACCTTAGTAAACATTCGAATCGGCCGAAACCAGGAAGCGGCGTCCGCCATTTTGTCTCTCGCACTGAGTGTTGTTTATCAAACATGATGGCCAAAAACATGTTACGGGGCTGTTTTGACAACTCCCTCCCACATAGTCATGTTGAGGGAGTCCCCAAACATCCCCCAAGAGCAAAAACGGTTTTATTTTTTTTTCGGCAATTTCGCGGGGTACGCTTACCGTACGCTTACCGTACGCTTACCGTAAGCTTACCGTACGCTTACGGTAAAAAAATAAAAAAAACACTATCCACACTTACCCCACCCCCTGTGCTTTTGGTGGCCGCAGGCCACCAAATGTGCAGGGCTTATTAATAGAGAAAAAAAACGTAATTTTGGCAACATGAAATTATAAAATCGAAATAAAAAAAACACTATCCACATTGACCTCACCCCCTGTGCTTTTGGTGGCCGAAGGCCACCAAATGTACAGGGCTTATTAAAGTTGATAAAAACCGTGCACGGAACGAACTGCGTTAAGTGGGCGCGCACGCCACAAATGGCGTAAAGTAACTTAGCATTTAAAAAACCGTACAAATTCACTGAAAAAACCATAGGTTTCACACACGTTATAGTTAGGAAATAGCATTTAAAAAACCTTGCTAATTCACTGAAAAAACCATAGGTTTCACACATGTTATAGTTAGCTGGACATTTTACTGATAAAAAACCAATGAAATTCCCCCGTTATAGTTACTGTAGGCAACTATAACTCACGCGACCGTAATCCTCTGCTGATGACATATGTGTCTTTATGAAAAAAAAATATTTGTAATATATGTATAGCTAAAATTTAATGGAAGAAGATATGGGCAAATAAGTGTCTAAATACAGTATTAGCATCAGCAGAGGATTGCGGTCGCGTGAGTTATAGTTGCCTACAGTAACTATAACGGGGGAATTTCATTGGTTTTTTATCAGTAAAATGTCCAGCTAACTATAACATGTGTGAAACCTATGGTTTTTTCAGTGAATTAGCAAGGTTTTTTAAATGCTATTTCCTAACTATAACGTGTGTGAAACCTATGGTTTTTTCAGTGAATATATATATATATATATTTGAGACAAAGTTTCCCGACTGCACCAGCTCCACTCCTCTCACGAGTTCCGGGTGTCGGGACCAGGCTTGCAATGTTCTGAAATTCCACGAGCAAGATTATGCACACAGAAAAAGACTCGCACACCAGGGTTCGTGTTCAGCAATTTGTTATTGGCAAAGCGTTTCGACCAGACGGTCTTCTTCACAACTTCGCGAAATTTTCAAAACTAATGGGGCGCTCCGCTCAGCTCCTACCCTGAAAGTCTCGGGGGGGATTCGTCAAGCAGGGGCCGAGAAAAAAGGGGGGTCCCAAAACGCGTTTTCCCCATGCATTTTCGCATAGGACCTTTAGTCAAAGGTACAGCCCGAACGGCTTAACAGAATTACTTGAAATTTGGCAGAGAGGTAGTCTTCAGGTCAGGGATGTGCCTTTTGCATATATAGAGTCAATCTGTTCAGTAGTTCCAGAGAAAATTGCAGTAAAAAGCACATACATATCTATAGCCGCGCACCATGTGCGCACCGTGCGCGAGCGTAATTCTGATTGGTTGTTACATGTCAGTCAACGTTCGAATCGGTCGAAATCAGGAAGTGTCGGCCGCCATTTTGTTTGTTTTCAGTGCGAGAGTGGAAAAGGAAGGTGGCGAACGTGAAAAGGGGGCAGGGTAGAGAGTTCCTGACCCCCTAGCCTTTGTCAGGGGGTCCCTGAAGGACCCCGAAGGCAGAAAAAAACATTTACATTTTTTTTAAAACAAATCGCGGGGGTGCGCGCACGGTGAAAAACCATTAAAAAAATTTGAATACGTAGGTTATTGAAAAATAAATATATAAACAAAATAATAATACATACATAACTTAGCATTTAAAAAACCATACAAATTCACTGACAAAACCATAGGTTTCACACACGTTATAGTTAGGAATTAGCATTTAAAAAACCTTGCAAATTCACTTAAAAAACCATAGGTTTCACACATGTTATAGTTAGGTGGATATTTCACTCGTAAAAAACCAATGAAATTCCCGCGTTATAGTTACTTCAGATAACTATAACTCGCGCGACCGCCACTCTATCACAAGGATGATGTCATCAGTGATGTCAAGAGTGATGCCACTGACCATGTCATGAGTGATGTAATATGTGACGTCATGAGCAGAGGATTGCGGGCGCGCGAGTTATAGTTATCTGAAGTAACTATAACGGGGGAATTTCATTGGTTTTTTACGAGTGAAATATCCACCTAACTATACCATGTGTGAAACCTATGGTTTTTTAAGTGAATATAGTTATAGTTAGAACCTAGTTTCCATAGGAAAAACGTTTTTTCTTTTCCCAATAACTTTGGCGCTGGTTGACGAATCCTCGTGAAATTTTCAAAACTTGTGGCTCGCTCTGGTCAGCTCCTATTCTGAAAGTTTCGGGGTGATTCGCCAAGTGGGGGCCGAGAAAAAAGGGGGGTCCCGTGTTTTCTCCATGTTATTTCCTATAGGAAACTTTAGACACGACTACAGCCCGAACTGATGAACGGAATTACACCAAATTTGGCAAAAAGGAAGCCCTTGGTTCAGGAAGAGACCTTTTTTTCAAATGGTGTAAATCGGTTCAGTAGTTTATGAGGTATTAAAGGAAAAAAAATCTTCATATATCTGGGCGGGACCTAACTACACAAGCACGAGCTTGGCTCTAATTGGCTGCCAACACTTCAATCCAGGAAGTGTTAGCAGCCATCTTGGTGCAATGCTTTTTAGGTCTCGCCTAGCGACGCAGCGCATGCGCTGCCCACTACACAAACACCACTGCACTGCCCTAAACCCTAAAACACTACCCCAGCACAAACCCCTATACTGCACGAACACCACTGCACTGCCCTAAACCCTAAAACACCAGCCCCAGCATGACCCCCTACACTGCCTGAACACCACTGTACTGCCCTAAACCCTAAAACACCAGCCCCAGCACAACCCCCTGCACTGCCCGAAACCCTGAAACACCAACCCGCACGACCCCATACACTGCCCAAATACCACTGTACTGCTCTAAACCCTGAAACACCACCCCCAGCATGACCGCCTACAGTGCCCGAACACCCCTGCACTGCTCTGCCCTAAACCCTGAAACACCACCCCCAGCATGACCCCCTACACTGCCCGAACACCACTGCACAGCCCTAAACCCTGAAACACCACCCCCAGCAAGACCCCCTACACTGCCCGAACACCACTGCACTGCCCTAAACCCTGAAACACCACCCCCTGCACGACCCCCTACACTGCCCGAACACCACTGCACTGCCCTGAACCCTGAAACACATGCCCCAGCAAGACCCCCTACACTGCCCGAACACCACTGCACTACCCTATACCCTGAAACACCACCCCCAGCAAGACCCCCTACACTGCCCGAACACCACTGCACTAAACCCTAAAACACCACCCCCGGCACGACCCCCAACACTACCCGAACACCGCTGCACTACCCTAAACCCTAAAACACGACCCCTAGCACGATCCCCTACACTACCCAAACACCACTGCACTATTCTAAACCACGACCCCCTACACTACACAAACACCGCTGCACTACCCTAAACCCTAAAACACTCCCCCAGCATGACTCCCTACACTACCCAAACACCACTGCACTACCCTAAACCCTATATCTACCCTCATCACGACCCCTACACTACCCAAAACCACTGCACTACCCTAAACCCTAAAACACTACCCTCAACGCGACCCCCTACACTACCCAAACACCACTGCACTACCCTAAACCCTAAAAAAGTAACCACCACCCCATGCCCAACACCCTTACCTCTCACTCTCGTGGTTCCTCTCTCCTCGTGGTTCCTGCTTCATGTCGTCTCTGAGGGGCGGTGCACGTCGTTGTGAGGAAACGGAACAGCCTCTGTTTCCTTACAACGACGTGGATCGTCTACATTTTTTTAGAACTCATGGTCATTTACCATACATACCTTTACAACAAAATTCGTTGTAAAGGCATGCGTGGTAAATGACCATGCGTTCTAAAAAAATGCGTAGTAATGACTTCGCGATGTATTATTATTATTATTTCGGATACTTATAGAGCGCAACGAATCACCCGGGGGCATCTCGGCGCTATGCCTTGTCGAGTCCTGAAGACGGTGGAGAAGGGAAGTTGGCAAAGAAGATGAAGCGAGGCCCACGATGATCAGTATTGTACGAGAAACCGATCATAGAGGGTTAAATAGAAAGGTTTTCAGTTTTTTTTCTGAAAAGGATGAGAGAGGGGGAGGAGCGTATGGATGTAGGGAGCATATTCCAATAGCGGGGGGCAAGATATGAGAAAGATCTTCCCCCTGCACGGACAAGGCGGATACGTGGGATCTGCAGGAGTCCTAAGGAGTTTGACCTAAGGTGCCGGATTGAACTTTGTTTTGTGAGTTTATGTGAAAGATATTGAGGTCCTTTCCCATTTAGGGCCTTGTCGGTGAGACAGCAGGTCTTAAAGAATGACCGTTTCTTTATCGGTAGCAAATGAAGGTCAGACAGTAGAGGGGCTGACGCTGTGCCCGGAGGGCGGTTCAGTATCATGCGTGCAGCTGTATTTTGAATGGTCTGCAGTTTCCTAACCAAAGTCGGGCCCAGGTCAGCCAATAGTGCATTGCCGTAGTCAAGACGGGAAATCACCATGGCCTGAACCAGGGTTTTCCGGTGTGTGATGGGTAAGTAAGGAAGGATTCTCCGTAGAAGCCGGAGGCTATAGTAGCATGAACTAGTCGTTGCTGCAATATGGTCCTTCATGGAAAGCGCTTGATCAAGTCTAAAACCCAGATTTTTTTACCGTTTGTTTGGCGACAGGGGGGGCCCTAGGTCAGAGGGCCAGCAGCCCTGTAACCAGCACGCCAAGGCTTTTCCGATGAGCATAATTTCCGTTTTACTGGGATTTAAATGGAGATCATTTTCTGTCATTCAATTTGCGATGTTACGCATTCCTGCTGTAAAGCGCAGGTGTTCCGATTTTTCTGCAGGGTTGATCTTGAAAATAAGCTGCGTATCATCTGCGTACGAGATTATCTCAAAGCCTGAGGATTCAGCAATCTTTGCTAGGGGAGCCATATATAGATTAAATAGTGTGGGACTGAGGCATGATCCCTGCGGAACCCCTTTGTCCACAGAGTACTTATCAGAGTGGTAGGGTCCGAGTATGATAGTCTGGGTCCTGTCAGAAAGGAAGTTTTGTATCCATTTCAGGGCCTGCTCTCGGATCCCACATGAGTACAATCTCTCCAATAGCTTGGCGTGAGAGATGGTATCGAATGCTGCAGATAAATCTAGGAGGACCAAAATAGCTGATCCTCCGGCATCCATTACCAATCTCAATGAATCCGTCACTGCTAGGATTGCGGTTTCAGTACTGAATCCTGGACGGAAACCTGATTGTGATGGGTCTAGGTGATTGTTGGACTCTAGGTGGATACTTAGCTGTTTGTTGATAGCTGATTCCAGGAGCTTGCCTAGTAGGGGTAGCAGAGATATAGGACGGTAATTATCCAGTATGAAAGGGTCAGCAGCTGGTTTCTTGAGAATGGGGAGGACAAGCGCTTCCTTCCAAGCTTGAGGAATGATACCTGATCTAATGGAGGAGTTGAAGATTTCTAGTATTTCTAAGGTGCAACTAGGAGCTAACAAGGCCATAATTCTGGCTGGGCACGGATCACTCGGGGAGCCAGATTTGGTTAACGATATAAGTTTAAGGACTTCCATAGAGGAGAGAGCTTGAAATTCAGTGAGATTAGTGGAGACTGGTCGTTGATTTTCCTCAAAACTCCTACCGGACATTGTGGACCAGGTTGGTGCAGGAGGGAAATTATCGTGGATCCGAGTTATTTTATCTTGAAAATGCTTAGCAAGGGAGTTGCAAAGATCCTGCGATTCCGGTTGAGCTGTCCTGCATGCTTGAGGTGAGACGAAGTCTCTAACTATATTAAATAGTGTTTTTGATGCATTTGTGGCCTGGTCTATTTGAACCGTTTCCTTGCTTTTTTTATATTTAGGTGATATTCGGATTGGGACAGTTTGAAGGTATGTCTATCTGAAGATGTTTTGCTATGTCTCCAGCGTCTCTCCAGGGCCTTACATTTAGTCTTTTCCCTAGCGAGTTCGCCTGTGTACCATGGGGCTGATGGCCGTTGTTTAAAGGGGGAGAATTTTTTCCCAGGAATCACCATATCAAAAACCTGAGTTCATCTGGAGTTAAAGTTCCTCAGGAGGTCAGGGACCGAAGAGCCTGGCATAGGAGCTATGTGAGGGTGGGCCTGATAGGCGGCCTCAAAGGCCTCTGGGGAGAGGTTATTCCAGGGTTGGCGAAGTTGCTTGGGTTGAGGTTCAGATCGAACGGGACCCACTGTGAATTGTCGTTGAGTGGAGAAAGAGACCATAAAATGGTCGGACCATGTTAGGGGGAGAGGGGGAAGGACGAATAAGTGCCTGATATTGGTAAAAATCAGGTCTAGAGCATGCCCTGCCTTATGTGTGGGATCGGTAGACAATAGTGAGAGGCCAATGTACAACGCATGCGTGGTAATGCATGAGCTGTAATGGTTTCGCGAAGTAAAAAAGTAGTTGTAACAGCTGTTTACTGATCAAAGCTGGCCTCTGTTCTTCAGTGAGTCGTTTATTTGATAAGTTAGGAGGAAGGAATGTGTTTTTTTTTACCGAAAAGTGCATTCCCGGCTGTTGTATTGTGAAAGTGTCCGCGTGGCCTGGTTTCACTTCCGGTGAGAGAGTGGAAGAGTCTGTTTGGAACTAAAGGGGTTCTGCTGTTGGACGGGGCCGGAGCGACACGTCATCAGAAAACACATCTAATGGAAAGCGTTGTCCCCGAAGTGTGGAGCAGTGCCATGAGAGGTCAACGAGTGTGCGTCCCACTGCAGTATGACCGTACCGCATGACCCATCTGCCGCCTCCAGTGTACGGAAGGCAGAAGCGGCATCCATCGCAGGTTCTCTTGAAGACCGTTGTAGCACTAATTCTACATTTTGGAACTAGGGCATTTTAACCTTGATGTTCCTGCCAGATACAAAGAGAAGATCCTGTGCTATTCAGTGCCCTCGTTACCTTTTCTGTGGGTAGTGGTGCTTGTCACTTCGCTGCCCCGCCGGTGCATACGACTGGGCTCCCCACCTCGTGTGCCATCTGCAGGGCCTCTGCCCTCGGATTTCTGGTTTCGGTTTCTGGAGTGGCAACATAAACAGCTGCTCCCAAAGGACTAGCCTGAACACTTAGGTGAATATCCCCTGAGCCAGCATTCCTAGCTCTCCCACGTCGACGACGATGTCATAATAGCACGGCTCCGCTTGCGACACCGTATGACATCATAGGAGCCATAAGAGGACCTCGTTGGAGTGCTGACGTCAGTTCCACCCATTTTTTCCGTGCCCCCGAAGTAAACAGGTGGACCGACACATTTTCACATGTATACATAGTATACTAAATATATATATATATATATATATATATATATATACACACACAAATGCATAACCAATAAAGGTATAAAGAAATAGCAACAGATCAAGCATTTCTCACTATTAAAACATAAGCATGATTAAGACATATTAAAAACATTCATGCCAAACAGTAAAAGCATCTTTTTGGTAGAAAGAGGTGGACAACGGGGAGGCAGGTGGGACAGTGAGGAATCCACAGGCAGATACTTGCCCTTCTTGTGGATACTTCTGCCTGTTGATTCCTCACCTTTTGAATAGAATCCTCAAGCCGTACCTCACCCGGAGGAGGGTGTGCACCTGACTAGACCAAAAAATCTTGCAAAATAGATCGAGCAAAATGGCTATCCCTCCTAACCTCCGAATCCAATAATAATCGAATAATTTTTAGTCGAAATTATATTGAAAATAATACTTTAAAAATACTTTTATTAATACATGTAGACAAACACTTAAGGGAAAACTTTAATTTATAATTAATTTAAAGATAATTCATACTTTACAAATCATGCCGAAGTTGCGACCCCAGCGTGACTTTTCAAAATGGCTACCGGAATACTCGCAGCCATCGTGTAAGGTGCGCGAAGGGTGCGCGACTTCTGTATAATATTAAAAAAAAAAAAGAAGGAATATAGTTTTCCCAACTAAAATTTATTCACAATTTATATAAATATATATATATATATATATATATAAAGTAAAAAAAAACATAGGATTGAGGTACATTAGACTTACAAATTTTCATTTCAAAAACCTTTGTAATTCACTGGAAAAACCATAGGTTTCAGGCACGTTATAGTTAGTTGGACATTTCACTCATACAAAACCATAGAAATTCCGGCTTTATAGTTAGTTTAGCTAACTATAACTTGCGCCCCCGCAATGCACTGCTGATGACGTCACATATTACATCATTCATGACATGGTCAGTGACATCACTGATAACATCATCCACGTGAAAATCTGATGCACCTCCTCACACCTGAATATAACCTTTGATACACCCACTCTAAAATACAGACTACCATTTTTGAAAAAATAGACACATCAATACCAGTGACTAAATACGCACTGACTGATTCCTAGGTCTACACACACATCCACTCATTCACCCATACAGTCACTAATACATGCAGTCACTCATCAATACAACACTATCATATGCACTCATACACCTATACAGACACTCACACACTGCCACATATCAAGAGTTACTCACACACTTAGTCAGTCATGCAAATAATCAATCATACTTCCATTTACTCACCTATACATTTATACAGACACAACCTCACTTATTCATACAGATACTAACACGTTGAAATACCCTTGAATAAAATCACTCATCAGCTAAAAGAAATAGAAAAAGAATTGGCTACAATTGATCTAAACCCTGAAATGAAAAAATTCAAAGAGGACCTGGAAAAATTCATTGATAAACATGAGGAAAGTGTCCGAATTCGAAAACAAACCAAGTTCCAGAGAGACAAGGAAGATTATGAGGATGGCCGTATCTTCACATATGCCAGAAAATATGAAAGATTTAGAAACAATGATTTTGGTAGTATGTCCTCAGTATCCTCGATGGCTTCAACGGAACCAAGCCTCAGTGGGGGAGAAGAAGAGCAAAGAGAAGCCAGAGCAAGGAATACTTTTTTAGGCGATCTAAAACTGGCTTTCAACCAAAAGACTTGGGAAAAAACAATGGGTCCCCCCAGATACACAAATCCAAGAGGAAGAGGGAGGGGAAGAGGACGGGGAAATATTCCCCTAAACAAACAAGGAGAGGCAAGCGAAAATACGGCACAAGCTTCTGGCGCAGACCGCGTAGGAACCATGACACGCAATATGAGAAAAAAATGGAACGCATAAATTTGGATCAAGAAATGAACACGATAAGTCCTGAAACAAACCAACTCGACACTTCTACGGATCAAGAATTACAAGTTATTAATCTATCCTCGAAACAACTCAGTGAATCGGAATTACAGGTTCTCAAACGGGGTATGAATTTCTGCCCCACCAGCGGCATGAATCTAGCGGAAACCAGAATTGACCTTTACAAGTTTATAAGGAAGATCAAACTTGCAAAACTTTTCATTGATAAACCGGATATGGCTGCATATAGAAGAAATATTGCTCTACCAACCCTCCAAACTCCCATAGAGGATGCAGAACATTTTGTAAACCTTATGGAACTAAGTCAAACGCCACAAGAAGGAGGTGGACAAGTACAAACTTATTGTGTACAGCTAGGGGCTGGAATCTCTAATATCAAACCTAAATCCAGATTTTATCCACAACTCCCCCCTGGGAATAAAATTGATTTCTTCCAGGAATGCGTTGTAAAAGATCTTTATCAGCTAAAGATACCATTCACCAAGGACAATCTATCTAGACAAGAACACCAGGCTCTTAACTCATTGCAAAAAGATGACACCATTGAAATTAAAATTGCAGATAAGGGTGGCAATGTGGTTGTTCTAGACAAAGAGGCATATATGCGGGAAGCTCATTTTCAATTAAACAACAAGGAATATTACGAAAAATTGAAAACCAACCCTCTACAAAAATTAAAACAAGATTTGGATGCAAAGTTGGATTTTTGGTTCTCACAAAAACTTTTAGACATTGATGAACTCAAATATCTTCAAACCAAATTCCCCAAAATGGCTACAATCTATTTCTTGCCCAAAATTCATAAACACGCCACCAGACCGCCAGGGAGACCAATAATTTCCGCCAAAGGGGCATTGCTAGAACCGATTGCCAATTACATTGATGTATTTCTGTTACCATATGTAAGGGGTCTAACATCTTATATAAAAGACACAGGCGATATGCTAAGAAGACTACAGGATACTCCATGGCAACCCACGTATAAACTGATTACAATGGATGTAATATCTCTATACTCCAACATTGAAAATAAAATTGGCATTGAAGCAGTTAAATCTTTCCTTAAAGACAGAAGCATACAACTAACTGACCATAACAACATGTTGTTGGAGATGATCTCTATGTGCCTGGAGCAAAACATCTTCTTATTTGGCAATGAAATTTACCGGCAAGCAAAAGGTACTGCTATGGGCTTTTCTTTTAGCCCATCGTACGCCTGCCTAACAATGGGACAATGGGAAAAAACATGGGCATGGAGACCAGAAAATGATCAAGCAGTCCAAAAAACCATAGCATGGCTAAGGTATATAGACGACTTGCTGCTAATCTGGGAAGGAACCAATGAAGAATTTGAAAAGTATTTTGAAATTTTGAATGATTCAAATTTTGGTTTACAGTTTACTTATACAATCAGCGACTCGAGGGTTGTTTTTCTGGACACTGAAATCTTTGTTAAAGATAATGTACTTCAGACCACCGTTCACCGTAAAAGTACCGCGACAAATGCGGTTTTACATGCTCAGAGCTTTCATCAACTCTGCCTCCTACAAAACATTCCGTATGGAGAATTTCTCCGGATAAAAAGAATCTGTTCCAATGAGAACGATTGGCAAGAACAAAAGAAACTGTCCATAAACAGATTCTTAAAAAGGAAATACAATCCAGCATGGATACAAACTGCCTCCATCCGTGCCACAAGGATCAACAGAACGGATTTACTGATGGATAAACCACAATCCTCAAAAGAGGAAGTAGACAAAATACGTTTCATCACCACCCATTCAACTGCCAACAACTCAATTACAAGGATTCTCAAAAAGAACTGGCACATTCTCCATATGGACCCCACAATATCTCAAATTGTGGGAGACCATCCTAATGTGACGTATCGAAGGGCAAAAAATCTGAAGGATAAATTGATCCATAGTCATTTTCAGGAATCTAAAAAACCAGAAACATGGGGTAGACCGAAAGGATTCTATAAATGTGCAGGATGCAAAGTGTGTTGCATTGCGAAAACAACGAAGGAAATACCAATGGCAAATAATAAAACATGGAAAATTGAACAACTAATCAACTGTAAAACTCAGTTTGTTGTGTATGCCCTTGAATGCCCTTGTTTGAAGAAATACATTGGAAGCACAAAAAAAGAACTTAAATTACGAATTCTGGAGCATGTCCGCGCCACAATTAATACTGATCGCAGTAACCCGATGGCAAGACATATGGAGAAGGAACACAAAGGGGATTGGAAATCCCTAAAGTTTTATGGCATTGAAAGTGTTGGACCAAACAAAAGAGGAGGAGATCGCGAACTGGTAATGAGACAAAAAGAGTCTAAACACATCATGAACTTTCGGACCTTGAGCCCATATGGGCCATAATCAAGATGAAGAATTACACTGCCACCTGTAATGACATTTATCAGAGAGCAAATGGTGCCGACTCTCTCTCTTTTTTAATTTAATCCAAAACAAACCCCCTTTTCAATTGGGACATGGTTGAATTTATTGTTTAATTGGGATATTCAACAGATCACGATGTGGTATAATGTTGCCCACTAGAGGGCTTTATTTTTGAATTCGTTTTCATTTTTATTTTATTTTTACTAAAATTCTTTCGAGAATTAATGTTCAAGTGAAATATGCTAAATTGAGAGCATTTCGTGATTTTGGTGATGTCAATAATTATTGTTTGTATAAAGTTTTTGTAATTAGTTCGAAAAAACTACATGTCCCATAATGCCTGTATAGTCTACAGGAAGTGATGTAACCCAATTAGGTTTTCCCGCCCGGGTTTCTTTAATTCAAAAGCAAAATCACAATCGTACACTTTACTTGTGAGCAAGGTCTCCGTAGAGACCGAAACGCGTCAAGATTTTTTTGCTGGAAGCTGTAATAAACGTTTTGGAAATTGAATGAATACCTGGTGGTATTTTCTTTGAACTTCATACACGGGAGTGCACGAGGAACAAACCTTCCCCACGGGAAAATTGAATTCCATATATATATATATATATACACACACAAATGCATAACCAATAAAGGTATAAAGAAATAGCAACAGATCAAGCATTTCTCACTATTAAAACATAAGCATGATTAAGACATATTAAAAACATTCATGCCAAACAGTAAAAGCATCTTTTTGGTAGAAAGAGGTGGACAACGGGGAGGCAGGTGGGACAGTGAGGAATCCACAGGCAGATACTTGCCCTTCTTGTGGATACTTCTGCCTGTTGATTCCTCACCTTTTGAATAGAATCCTCAAGCCGTACCTCACCCGGAGGAGGGTGTGCACCTGACTAGACCAAAAAATCTTGCAAAATAGATCGAGCAAAATGGCTATCCCTCCTAACCTCCGAATCCAATAATAATCGAATAATTTTTAGTCGAAATTATATTGAAAATAATACTTTAAAAATACTTTTATTAATACATGTAGACAAACACTTAAGGGAAAACTTTAATTTATAATTAATTTAAAGATAATTCATACTTTACAAATCATGCCGAAGTTGCGACCCCAGCGTGACTTTTCAAAATGGCTACCGGAATACTCGCAGCCATCGTGTAAGGTGCGCGAAGGGTGCGCGACTTCTGTATAATATTAAAAAAAAAAAAGAAGGAATATAGTTTTCCCAACTAAAATTTATTCACAATTTATATAAATATATATATATATATTCACTGAAAAAAACATAGGTTTCAGGGGTGTTATAGTTAGCTGGACTTTTCACTTGTACAAAACCATTGAAATTCCCCCGTTATAGTTAGTTCAGCTAACTATAACTCGCGCGCCCGCAATGCACTGCTGATGACGTCACATATTACATCACTCATGACATGGTCAGTGACATCACTCATGACATCACTGATGACATCTCAAATGACATCACTGATGACATCACTGATGACATCATCCAGTGAATGTGTGTTTTTCTGAAAATTAAATATGTTTTATATATGTATATCTCAAGGTCGATGGAAGAATAAATGGGTATATAAGTGTCTAAATGGATGATTTGTTTTTGAAAAATTGATTGTGTAACTGACTGATTAAGTGTATCATAGTGAATACATGGCTTAGTGAGTAATGTTTAAATATGTAAATATCTGTATCAGTCTCTCACTTTGTGTATAAGTGGCTGCATGGGTTGGTGAGTAGCTACATGGGTGTCTATATAGGTTATTAGTTGGTTTTTTGAGTATCAGTCTGAGTGTCTGCATGGTTCGGTGGGGGGTATTACGTAGTGCATAGGTGCATGAATGAGTGACTCACTGTTTGTATGTGTTGAACACAGCATGTGTGCAGGACTGTATGGGTGGATGAGTGTGTGTATGGGTGTGTTAGTGAGTGAATGACTGTCTCAATAGTGTCTTTATGAGTAACTACATATGTTTTAAACTAGTATATGTGACTATTGGTGTATATATGTGAGTATATGTGAGGTTGAGAGATTGAAAGAGTTCCTGTATGAATAAGTATGTGTTTCTATAAGTGATTGTTTAAAAGACTAAATATGTGTAAGTTTCCGTAGAAGTAAGTATGGTGGTGTGTGTATAACTGTATATGCAAGTAAATGTATGTTTGATTCTTTATTAGCATGAGTGAATATGTGTGTGAGTAACTCTATGGATGAGTGGCATTGTGTAACAGGATGTATAGGTGTATGAGTACATATGATGAGTGAGTACATGTATGAGTGACTGTATAGGACTGTTGGTGAATGAGTGGATGTGTATGTGGATCTTAGAATTACTGAAGAGGTTGTTGTAACTGGTATTGGTATGTCCATTGTTTTGAATATTTTAGTCTCTATTTTTGAATGTGTGTATCAAAGGTTATATTAGGGTGAGAGGAGGTCTGCCACTCTATCACAAGGATGATGTCATCAGTGATGTCATCAGTGATGTCATTTGAGATGTCATCAGTGATGTCATGAGTGATGTCACTGACCATGTCATGAGTGATGTAATATGTGACGTCATCAGCAGTGCATTGCGGGCGCGCGAGTTATAGTTAGCTGAACTAACCATAACGGGGGAATTTCAATGGTTTTGTACAAGTGAAAAGTCCAGCTAACTATAACACCCCTGAAACCTATGTTTTTTTCAGTGAATTTCTGAGGTTTTTTAAATGCTAATTCCTAACTATAACGTGCCTGAAACCTATGGTTTTTTCTGTGAATTTCAAAGGTTTTTTAAATGCTAATTTCTAACTATGCCTACAGAGATAGGACATGTGAAGAAAGAAGAAAAAATGCACAGAAAGAAACAAAAGAAGTGCAGAAAGAAGCAACAGAATTCCTCAAATACGAAGATAAGTGCAGGAAGAAGGATAACGTGCAGAAAGAACAAAAAGAAGAGCAGAAAGAAGCCTTGTTGCAAAATCATCCTGTACCCTCAACTTTTTCAGACGGATACTGGTGGTAACTGAGTCTGACTAACCAGTCCTAGAGCCAGTGCTATGTTAAAAGACACTTAGAATACAGTGAAAACACCTACATACACTAGGGAACATTATGCGTTGGGGTCCCCCTGTGATTAGCATGACCTCCTCTGTAAGCCCCTAGTGTATAATAGGGCATGGGGATTAAAACTACCTCTTAAAACAGGCCACAGGGCGTTTTTGCACACGTTAACTCAGGCCCCGTCCCCTCCCTTCACCACTGTGTAAACACGCCCTGTGTCCATTTTTAGTTGGGAGATTAAGTTCATTTGAATCCTGAGGGTCCCTAGGGTCCAACTAGCCCACTAGGTACCTCCAGTAAGTTCCACAGAGCTGCGTTGCAGAGAGGTGTAAAAAGTGGCACGGCCTGGACCACCTCTCTGCAATGCAGCTCAGTGGCGCTTACTGGAAGCACTTGGTGGGCTAGTTAGCCCCCAGGGGCCCTCAGTATTGAAGGGAAATTATATCCCCAATTTAAAACGTGCCATAGTGCGTGTTTGCACACGTCACCTCAGGCCCCGTCCCCTCCCTTCACCACTGTGTAAACGCGCCCTGTGGCTGTTCTAAGTTGAGAGATTAAGTCCCCTTGAATCCTAAGGGTCCCTAGGGTCAAACTAGACCACTAGGTACCTCCAGTAAGCGCCACAGAGCTGCGTTGCAGAGAGGTGTAAAAAGGGGCTTGGCCTCAGAACACCTGGCTGCAGCGCAGCTCCCTGGCGCATACTGGAGATGCCTGTTAGGGGCGCGTTTGCAGAGTGCTGCACGGAGGGGGCATGGCCTCCGGCACGATGCCAGTCTTTTATTTATTTTAGTTTTTTAAGAAGGGGGGCTGTTTGGTTCCCCTTCTTATTCTAATGTATTGGCCCTGATGACGCCATCCCCCAGGGCCGGTCTCCTAATTATATTTTTTTGACCCCAATCCCCAGGGCCGGCCACTGTTTTTTATTATTTTTAAAAAATATATATTTATAGACACACCTAGGACATGCTGGACAAACCGTACGTACCTATCACCATGACGATTTGCGTGATATTCATTAAAAGGCGACTATGCATGCAATGAATCCACGTGGAATGTATTTACACCACTAGTGAAGCTCTGACATGTCTGATGCCCTACCGTGCCTAATCCTGGTAGACACCCTTGTCGTTTATTTATACAAACATGGGTAGCTATTGACGGGCACATTTAATTCACATGCACACCAAGCCATTCAAAGGGGATTCGACAAAAATTCGACCAAAACTATGCAAGAAACCCCCCTCACGGTTAATAAAACACACATCCACTGCCGGATGTGTAATACTTTTTATTTTACTCTCTGGAAAGGGGACGAACATCACTTGAGAGTCACAGCGTGCTCCTGACAGAGCCCAATGCTGTGTTACACCCACCATTGCCTGCCGAGTGCCACACACCTCTGTGTTGTATTCCACTAGCTAGTGCATATGCTATGACACTCTCTAGCCCATGTGCACTGTAACACCATCCCGTGAATATGTCATGCCACACTTGTCTTCGCACGGGTTATATTGCCCCATCTAACGTGCCTTTCTCGATGCCTATGTTATAACGCACAGTGCTATGCCATACATATTACAATCTGGGATCCATATCTTTGTCACAGTGCATATGCAACGTTACACTCCCCAGCACATATTTTATATTACAACTTTAGAGACTAGTTAGGTTACACAACACTGCCCTGTGCATATTACACTCCAAGGCGCATATCGCATAGCACGCGCTAGTGCCTGTGCTATCTCGCGCTCTCCAATGAATCTGTCATTGCGCACAATGTATTGCATATTATATTTCACGCCCGGTTCATCTTATATCACACTTTTTGGTGCATAGTTTATACCATACACTATATCTAGTTTTCATTTTCAATCGTGCTCTCAGGACTATGTTCTATATAACACTGTGTTCACCTACCCTTTTCACGGGCATTACATTTTGCGATAGGGGGTGGAGGGTCAGGGGGTGTTTCTGCCAAGTGAGCCCGGAGTCACAGTCACAAACGTCCTCTTCTTCTTGAATAATAGTGAGATTATGCTGCATACTTGTTCATATTTTAAGTAGTTCGCACAGACACAATGTTTTAAAAACAATAAAGTTCCTAATACCCGCCTTCTCTGAACAGTTACCTTGCTGCCCCATCCCCTTCCTCCCTATCCTCTGTTGTCTGAATCCATGGACTAGCCTCCTCCCTCCTGCCATGCATGGTCTGATGTGCTGCCACTGCCCTCAATTTAGTATGATGTACCAGTCCACTCCTCCTGCCCTCCATTGCCCAATTCTATGCCCCATCATTGACCTCCTGCTTAAACTCTGTGCTTAGCTTGCTGCCCCTATTCTCCTTCCCCCTGCCCTCCGATGTCTTTGTGCATGCCCCTGCTCCATCCTTTTTACCCACCATGTCCCATGGACCTGCCACTCCTATCTACTCTGAGTGTTCTGTTGAGCTGCCACTCCCCTCCCACCTGCCTAGCATTGTCAGATGACTGTAACCTGTCCCTGCCACCTCCACCCTGCCTGTCCACATGCCATGCCCCTATCCTCTTCCTCCTGTCCTACATGGTCCATTGTACTGCCACACCCTTCTGCCCTCCCTGGTCTGTTGTGCTGCAACTGCTCCTCCTGCCTGCCCCGTGTGGTCTGTTGTGAGGTCCCTTCCCCTGAACTTTCTTGTCTGTGCACAGGTCCTGACCATCCCTTCTATCCTCCATCGTCCTTTGTGCATGCCCCTCCACCCTCCTTCTTGCCCATCATAGCCATTGTGCTGCCACTAACCCTCCCACTTGCCATGCATGGTCTTCTGTGCTGCCATGGCCCCTCCCACCTTCCCTGTGTGGTCAGTTAGCTGCCCCTGACCCCCTCCCACCTTCCCTCCATGGTCTGTGTGTATGCCATCACAGTCTCACTGTTGCTCTTCATGGTGTGTCTTGCTTCTAGTGCCCATCCTGCCTGACCTCCATGGCTATCTTGCTGCTCCTGCCCTGCCACCTTGCCCCCAGCCCTACTCCCTCCCTCCTGGCTTGTCTGTTCCATTGTAATGCCCCTGATCCGTCCCTCCTGCCCTTTATGGTCTGTTATGCTGCAGCTTTCTCTCCTGTCTGTCCATTATGGTCAGCTAGCTACCATTGCCTCTTGCCCCTCTGTTCTTTGTTGTCCATGTGCATGGTCCTGTCCCCTCCCTCTTGCTTTCTATGGATTGTTGTGCTGCACTCCCGTCCTGCATGCCCTGTGTGGTGTATTGTGCTGCTGCAAACCCTGATGCCTGCCCTGCAGGGTCAGTTTGGTGCACCTCTCCATGTCCCTCCTGTCCTCTGTTATCCAAGTCCATGTCCCTATCCCATTTCCTTCCATGATCCAATGTACCATACTTGCGAACATTTTGAACTTGGTAAGAGGGAGATTTTGAAAAAAAACTGGGGTATTGATTTTCCCCTTTGAGTTACATTGAAAAAGAGGATATTGTAGACAGGAGACAGATCAAATAAAGCCCATTTGAGCTTAAAAACATTGGACGTTTCCTGGCTGAATCGGGTCTGTTGGCATGTATGGTTGTACTACCATTGCCTCTTCCTTCTGCCCATAATGGTCTATTACATTGCCACAGCCTTGAAGGAGGGTAGATTTTGTATCACAGGGGGCCCCTGGCCCGTTCTGTCCACACCTGAAGTATGAGACCCTTATCCTTGCCCTGCCAGCTGCATTTGTAGGCCGTATTAAATTGACCAGCGGGTCCTGTGTTGCTATATAATTATCCTGAGACATCCTTACAACTCAGCCAGCATAAAACCCCTGTGTAGGCCCTTCTGTTCAATATGTAGGCCTCTTTGTTAAATTGACCATAGCTCTGCAATTTTAGTGTATAGCAGTCTGAAGGCAGGTCTGCGAGGCCTTCTGATCCAAACTAGTAGCCCCCACTCTACCCGAGTGCTCCGTGCTCGGTATCAAAGTTAAACATCCCCCTGAAGCTGTCGACATACAGTAGGCTGCATCCTGGACTGGTACTTGCTTCCTGGGCAGGTTTCCCGCTTTTAAGGAAGTGGCAACCGCAGAGCGTCAAGTTAGGAGAACTGAGGAGATTTTATACATGAATATATTGAATTCCCGTACAATACCCATTATTTTCTGCTTGCTCTATGGAACTTACGATAAGCGATTGGCCTGAGAGACTGACCTTTTCACCCAGTCCATTGTCAGCATTAAGTGGGTAAATGACGAAATGTCTGGTAAAATCTGCAGACGAAGCTTTTGGGTAGCATACGTAGGTAGATGTAGCGTGCAAAGGAGCCCACAAAATGATATAAAAAGGGAGCACCCACAGATATCGACGGACTACCTCGCCGTCTGTATGTAGGTTAACAGGCAGTGCAGGTTTTCCCCAAGAGCTGGGAGCTCTTGTCTTCCTTTGCTTAAAATGTCTTGCTCTCCTTTGCTTGAAGTATCTTATTCTATTTTACCTATATGAAATGTCATGTTATGTTTAACCATTGTTCTCTTTACTTTTGCATTTAAAAGATTTTGTATTGTAATTGCAGGAATGCTTGCTCTAAGAGTAAACGTGAGTGTTCCTAGGTAACATTTTCCTTGGTGTAACTTGTTTCTCATGATGCATTTATAGATGTGTTTTCTCTCTCTCTCTGTCAGTACATTAATTGAGATACAGAGAATATTATGACAGCTGTATGATTATCTGGATTCTGTATTTTGTACTTTATGTCTCTATTCTGCGGTTTCTTTGAAGTTGCATCTTCTCATTAAACTGCCATTGTATTCTGCCTCCAATTCCATGTCTCATATGTCTGTTTTCTTCATTTTTGGAGCAAGCGTTCCTAGGCACCCCGGCTCAAATTAAGGTGCCCCTTTTGTCCCTGACTCACTCTCCTGCTCAGTTCTGTGGTGGCTCCCGGGGATCTGGGGACCGCCCCTAGCTTCCTTGACCCGTAATAGATCTTCCCTCCAACAGCCTCTCTTGCAAGTCCTGTATTGTTGGTTTGTTGCCCCTGCCCCCCTTTCCACTGCCCTCCATAGTCTGTTGTGCTTCCACGGCCCTTCCTGCCTGCTCAGTGTGGTTATATTGTTGCCTTTGCACCCTCCTACCTGCCTTCAATTTTCAGAGTCCGTGCCCCTGGCCTCTGCCTCTCAACAGTATCCTAATGAACAACTAGATTGCTAACATTCTATATTTATTACAAAAGTGTGGAACGCCTGACATCATCTTGATGTAATCAAAACTGTAATACCTAGAGCATTTCCTTTAGAAATTACATATATGAGAGGGTCTTATTGGCATCAAAATTATGGTTAGTGCTCTAAAAGACTAAAATAAGGACATATTTTCTGAGTTTTCAAATAGCGACAAAGCACTTTTAAATTATTTGTTATCTTTATGTTTTTTTATCCAGTTGACCACTTGATTAAATGTTGCACTTAGGGGAGAGGATGTGGTGTTACTTCCAGAACTGCAGACTTTGCAACTGGGGAACCAGGTTGAAGTTTCTGCTTCAGCTCGACATTCTGTGATTCTGGTCAAATCACTTAGTCTCCCCATGTCTACAACCAAAATGAATTTGTTCTTGTGTGATGTAACCAATGCTCATGTAAAGCACTCCAATACCTGACAAGTCTGCACTATATAACACTGCAAAAACACAAAATAATAAGTGTTTTGCACACTTCTGTCATTGGGCTATATTTGGGCTACATCTGGGTGATTTTGGGCTACATTTGGGCTCTTTTGTCTCCGGTGGCCATCTTGGGAGATTTATTTGTTATGAAGTTTCCTAATTTCCTCATGTACTGCAGTCTCCTCAGTAGGAAATGCTTTCAGTTTTTTACTTTGATTCCATCATGAAGGTATTCAGATATGTCACACATTTGCCATCAATTCTGAATGTTAGCACTCTAGTTGCTCATTAGATCACTGTAGTAAAACTACTGCACCATGGAAGTCTGCTCCTGGTATTAAAAGGGCATGTTTCAGTCTGCATGTCAGAATTTTTTAATGAAATAGAAGAGGATTTGAGAAGTCACTCAAAATGTGCCCTCATTTTCTTTCTTCAGCATTAATCATAATTTCTATGGCAAAATGAACCTCCTCATTGTGTTCCTTTTTAAATTAAATGTTTTAAGTGTTACCAGTTTATTCCAATCAAGATGGCTTCAGGTGTGCCATACTTTTGTCATAATGAAGACAGTAAGCTCTCTAGTTGTTTTTAAGAACATTCTGGGACATTCTGTCATTGGGCTATACTTGGGCTACATCTGGGTGATATTTGGGCTACATTTGGGCTCTTTTGTCTCTGGTGGCCATCTTGGGAGACTTATTTGTTATGAAGTTTCCTAATTTCCCCATTTACTGCAGTCTCCTCAGTAGGAAATACTTTCAGTTTTTTACTTTGATTCCATCAAGAAGGCATTCAGATGTGTCACACATTTGCCATAAATTCAGAATGTTAGCACTCTTTTTGCTCATTAGATCACTGTAGTAAAGCTACTGCTCACCAGGGAAAACTGCTGCTGGTATTGAAAGTGCATGTTTCAGTCTGCATGTCAGAATTTTTTAATGAAATAGAAGAGGATTTGAGAAGTAGAAGTCACTCAAAATGTGCCCTAATTTTTCTTTCTGCAGCACTAATCATACTTTTTATGGAAAAATGAACCCCCTCATTTTGTTCCTTTTTAAATTAAATGTTTTAAGAGTTACCACTTTAATCCAAGCAAGATGGCTTCAGGTGTGCCATACGTTTATCATAAGTAGGACTGTTAGCGCTCTAGTAGTTCTTTGGAACACTCTGGGAAGCTGCAGTAGAACACAAAGGAATCAACTGACAGTCTCTGCCCTTGTTGGATGTACATGTTTTACTGAGAATGTCAGACTTCATTCTCACATGACTGAGAAAGATAATGTGAATTTACAGAAAATAAGCTCTCAGTTTAGCCTATAGATCACCTTCCAAACCTCTGTGGTAAAAGCATGAGAAAATATTTTTCTCTCAATCATGATATCCCAGCAGAAGGCTTTTTCACATGGTGAAATCACCTTAGAACATACCACAATTCCTAAAATGAGTATGGTACCATCAACAAATGATTTATAATGTAACTAAAGTCTTAAAACCTTCTATTAACTGCAATGCTTTTTAATGAGGTGCTATCATGTATATTGGTCCCAAGATGGCTGCCAACACTTCTTGGATGAAGTGCTGACAGCCAATCAGATCTCAGGATGAGATGTGTGGTTAGGCTCCGCCCACATATATATATGCTTTTAAATGCTATTTTCTCAGGAAATACTGAACAGATTTACACCAGACCTGCAAAAGGCACTTCCTTGACCTTATGGCTACCTCTCTGCCAAATTTCAAGTAATTCTGTTCAGCCGTTCGGGCTGTAGCTGTGTCTAAAGGTCCTATGGAAAAATGCATGGGGAAAACGCGTTTTGGGACCCCCCTTTTTTCTCGGCCCCTGCTTGACGAATCCCCCCGAGACTTTCAGGGTAGGAGAAGGGCGTAGCGCCCCACCTATTTTGAAAATTTCGCGAGGATTCGTCGACCGGCGCCAAAGTTATTCCAAATAGAATGTTGCGGATTTCCTATGGAAACAGGGTCCTAACTATAACTACCTACTGGCGACCGCCAGTAGGTAATATATATATATATAAAGTAAAAAAAACATAGGATTGAGGTACATTAGACTTACAAATTTTCATTTCAAAAACCTTTGAAATTCACTGGAAAAACCATAGGTTTCAGGCACGTTATAGTTAGTTGGACATTTCACTCATACAAAACCATAGAAATTCCGGCTTTATAGTTAGTTTAGCTAACTATAACTTGCGCCCCCGCAATGCACTGCTGATGACGTCACATATTACATCATTCATGACATGGTCAGTGACATCACTGATAACATCATCCACGTGAAAATCTGATGCACCTCCTCACACCTGAATATAACCTTTGATACACCCACTCTAAAATACAGACTACCATTTTTGAAAAAATAGACACATCAATACCAGTGACTAAATACGCACTGACTGATTCCTAGGTCTACACACACATCCACTCATTCACCCATACAGTCACTAATACATGCAGTCACTCATCAATACAACACTATCATATGCACTCATACACCTATACAGACACTCACACACTGCCACATATCAAGAGTTACTCACACACTTAGTCAGTCATGCAAATAATCAATCATACTTCCATTTACTCACCTATACATTTATACAGACACAACCTCACTTATTCATACAGATACTAACACATAATTACTCTCTTATAGAATCACTGATACAAATACACACTCATACATTAAGCCACTCTCACATATAGTTATTTATATACACCATCACTCACATATACTGCCTTTTACATATGTAGTTACTTGCACATGTACCACTGAGACATCCATTCACTCACCAACACACCCATACACACATTCACCCATACAGCTGTTTCCACATGCACTCTTGAACCCATACACCCAATGAATCAACCACTCACACATCTTTGCACAGAGTCACACACCTCCCACCCACCCACACACACACTCAGGCAGCCATACAAATACTCAGGCAAGCAATCAATAACCCATATAGACACTCATGCAGCTACTCACCAACCCATGCAGCAGCTTACACAACAACAGACTGATACAGACTTTCACACAGTTTAGTCACTAACCCATGCATTCAGTAAGACACATTTAATCACTCACTTATACAGTCAGTCACGTACCCACTAAATCCTCCATACAGACACTTATACACCCACTCATTCCTCAATACAGCTTGGCATATATATAAAACAAAATTAAACTTTACAGAAACACACAGTCACTGGATGATGTCATCAGTGATGTCCCTTGAGATGTCATCAGTGATATCACTGACCAAGTCATGAATGATGTAATATGTGACGTCATCAGCAGTGCATTGCGGGGGCGAGAGTTATGATTAGCTGAACTAACTATAAAGCCGGAATTTCTATGGTTTTGTACAAGTGAAATGTCCAACTATAACGTTCCTGAAACCTACGTTTTTTTCAGTTAATAATAATATATATATGGTAGTTTTATGGTGGGTTTGGGTTTTTGGTTGGGAACTGTAATTTTAGGGTGAGTTTTTGGGTGGGATGGGGGTTAAAAAAAAATATTTTAAATAAATAAATAAATATGTATGTGTGTGTGTGTGTATATATATATACAGCTATATATATATATATATATATACAGATATATACAAACACACACCCACATATATAGTTATTTACCTACCTTCTCCACTTTTACCAAGTGTATGCCTTTACCATGCATGCCTTTGCGATGTAATGGCTTGAGTGGTAAAGGCATAAAAGTGGGAAGAGGAAGTAGCCTTACGGCTAGAGCTGTCGACCTCGAAGCTGGGGAACCGGGTGCGTGTCTCGTCAACGACGTTCAACATCCTGTGATTCTGGGCAAATCACTCAATCTCCTCTTGCCTAATAAAAATGAATGTGTCCTTCTGTAACAACACTGGTGCTCATGTAAAGCGCTCTGATACCCAATGTCTCAAGTCTAGTTTGCGCTATATAAAACTCTAAAAAAATATTTTTTTAAAGTGGTAAATGTTGTGATGGTGTAGTAATACCCGCGCTGTAATAGCATGCATGGTATTAGTACAAGCTATGTCATATATTCCACATATATTTGCATCACACTACACCCAGCTGGATGCAGTACTACAGTGCGGTGGTGTTGTCCACGAGAACCTGCAACAACCTTCTCTTGAAGGACAGTAGGAAGGTCTTTGGAGCCAGACGGATGTCCTGCATCTCCAGGAGACTGATGTAGAGCCGGCCCTCCCCCTGAGGCCAGTCTTCTGATCTCCGCCTCCCCAAGATGACTTCCCCCATCCCAGCAGAGATGCAACAGTCACCATCATCAGCTCGTGGTGGAGACATGATAGGAGGCTGCCGCTGGACCAATTACATTAGAGCTGTCACTATTACATATCTTAAGCCATCTTCTCCAAGACATGCATGGCACCGATCAGACTGCCTTGAAGCTGGGCCCATTGGAACTTCAAATTCCATTGCATGATCCACTGATGCTGCCACCTGGCATAGCATAGGAGGAGGATGCAGTAGACTAAGAGGCTAAGAAGCCTCAGAGCTGCTCTCACCATGATCCAGGATTGAGCCTGAAACATCTGGATTATGACCTGAATGTCCTGAGCTCATCGCAGTAGAGGGGAAAGTTCCTTATGCCGCTTTGTCCAATATTGCTCCAATGAATTGCAGCTTCTGCAAGGGAGTGAGGAGGGGCTTTGGCTAATTGATAGTAAACCCCAAAAATGTTAAAAGGTCTGCCATCCTCTGGCGGTGGTCCATGACTGACCGTCATGACCACGCCTTCAACAGCCAAACGTCAAATGAGGCCCTCTCTTCCACTGGTGGCCCACATGGTAAGAAAATCTCCATCTCAAGTGAAGTGGCAAGCCACTGGCATTTTCTCCATCAATATACAAGGCATCATCAGTGTAGTTAGGGAGAAGCAAGATATCCCCATCACCCTCATCTTCATCTTGAGGTGCTCTCTGCTCCGGTATAGGATCAGAGTCAGACCCAAAAAGATAATCAAGCCTTTGCTGGTTCGCTTTTGTTATTTTGCAGCGCAACATCAGTTGGGCTCAAGCCAAAGTCGGACTGGGGTCTGACATTCGTGTCGGTACTGGGTCATCCTCCAGCACCAGTGGCATCGTCACAGGCATCGGAGTGGCGCCGACAGGTGTGGATTTTGGGGCAACAGTTGAAATCTGTACCAGCATTAGTATAGGCCTGGTAACAGTTCACAATTACTGGCAGACTGGGCCAGAAATTGTAATTATTCCTTAGTATAGTTTATTTTATTTTTACTATGGTACTATATAAATATATTTTAAATACTTTTTCCCCCCCACAAAACAAGGACAATGTGGCCTAGAACATAAAAACATTTTACAATGTGCCAGCAATTAGGTACAATTATTATAACCCCTATATGCATTTTTCTTCATGGCAAACTCATGCATAACAATATCTACATCTAATGGCAGCAGCTTTATTCATTACAGGTCTACCCAGCCCACATCTGGCTATTCTGGAGGTCTCTTCCCAGTCATGTTTGCTCCCTCCATTGGGTCCATGATATAACCCGGTTCATGGATCATAATCGTTTTTTTTTATATTATTGATGTGGTTGTCTCAGGGTTCAGTGGCACACCTCTAAGCCCTTCAAAACGGAGGAAGCCACCGTGCAGATGACTAGTTCCTGCAACATTTCAGTGTATACGAGACAATCATCATCTACTTTATTAGTATGCCATACCTTTCTTCTGCTAGTGCTCACTTAACCATATCTCTCACTCAAGTCTGAACCGTTGGTCTGTTACTTGACAGCCATCGAATAGCAGGTATTCTTTTGCCAAGAGTAACCCCAGTGATGCAAAATGACAACTACATTTCCTATTATTGGTGGGAGGGGATAACCCACCAAAAGGCAATATTTTACTGACAGTTCAGTCTGAATGTCCAACACCTCCCTCAAGTTTTTAACTATCTTCCGCCAACAGATTTTAAACTCAGCGCAACTCTCAATCACATGTAGGAATCCTGTACTCACTACTTTACATCTGGAGCATATGTCTGATCTGGCTAGGTAGATTTGATGTGGCCTAGTGGGTAGGAACAAAGCAGTATATAAAAATGTGAAGGTTTAAATCTGGCATTACTTGAATCCTCCTGCACCTGGGCACCTGCTGAAACCATTCCCTTTTTGACAATGGATCCTGCATAAGTTCCTCCCATGTAGAAATAAATTGCCCAGGGTTTCACAACCTCCATCTCACCATAGATATATTACTATTTAGTTTTGCTGTGGTATTAGATTTAAAGTTTTATGTAAAATAATTTGAATTAATTTTAATGGCAGGTTGTTGGGTTTGTAGTTGAGTAGTGTGGGTAGTTTTTAACATATTTCACAATTGTTTATAAATGGTTTATTTTAATTTGTTAATCTAAAGTACTTGATTCATAAATTATTTAATAGATATTTTAAAATATGTAATTATTTTAACAGGATAATTTGAATAGATTATTTAGCAAATTATTTAATACTTTTAAATAATTTTTAATATTTTTATGTTGATTAATTGTATTAGATTTGGGTATTTTCAAGTATTATTTAATTTGATATATTTTAATTTATTGTAACTATTATATTTTTTTCTTGAATTTTTATTTGTTTTTGGGGGTGTTGAATTTTTAGGGTAAAAGGGTAGGAAGTGTCCTACAAATATATGTGTATTGGTATTCTGAATTGATAAACACTTCTAATATCTTATTTATAATCTTAATTTACAAAATGAATGTACAAAATATTCTATATTGAAATATGTATTTGTTTAATCTATTTTTGGGATTTTCATTTACTTTAGAATTGGGAATAGAAAATTGACCCCTTGAAAGGCCAACACTTTCACTACGGTTGCCCCAGTTAAAATGGGAATAGCAAATGTCACCCCTCCAAAGAGTAACACTTTCCCTACTCCAGCTTAGTTTAGCGTGAGAAAAGTTAATTTGATGCTTCCAAATCAAAATTATTTTATTAATTTAAATTGTTTAGTTTTATTGTTTTAGCATTACCTGTGAATTAAATTCACACATTTCTATTCAAATTTGATTTTTTAGAGTATTTTTGAGTAATATTTTAATAATGTTACTGTATATATTTTTTTAAATGTTAATGATATAATGTTTGAACTATTAAATATTAGTTTTCATTCATGCTTATTTAATCATTGTATTTATTATCAAAATGTTTATTTTTAAAGTATGTATTTTATTATTTTTAAGTTACAAAATGTATTTATAACTTTTTTTTAAAAGGTAATATATTTTTCAAGCAAATATAATGTTAACTAATTTAAATTCGATATACTTACCTACTTAAGGACCATGTTTTGGTCAAGTATATTTTAGTATTTGATTATCTAGTACGCAGCATATAAAGTATGTAATGTCTCTATTTGTGGCCTTGATATTAATTTTGCAATATTTAGTATTGATATTTGTGTCAGTGATATTACGTCAGATGTGTGCAGTTTGATACGCTCAAAAAGTAGGACTTGGACCACCGACAACGTTGGAGGCCGCATACAATTGAAAAAACAAACTTCCCCATATTAAATGGATCGATTTTATTAACCGTGGCACCACATTCAATTTTTTAAAGAATCATTCATACTGAACTCAGTTTTTTTTCAATGCACCAAATAACAGTCTACCTCATGAGACCACAAGCCCAGTGTGTATAGCATTGGTTACAGTACTTCCTGTGTAGTCCACAGACTATTTCAGATTTTGAAAGGTTTTCTGGCTTCTCACTGGCTGAGGGCTCAACACATATTAAAGTTCCCTTTCCTTGCCAACATGAGGCACATCGATCATTTTGTGTGTAGGAAGAGACCTGACCAGCTGCTGCCACTACCCAAAATTTCCTCAGAGTGCTCTTTGGCAAAATTCGGACATCTTTGTGGACCTTTCACTGTTTCTCCACTGGAAGGGTCAGATGAAGTTCAGTGTTTAGGAGAGGGTGCAGAGGTGGAGAAGCAGTCTGACATGAGGGAGTTCTGTACTATCCTGTGGATGAGAAGCAATTGAACACATCCCGGGTATAGTGCATGCTATGTGACCGAAAACTTACCAATGAAGCAAGAGGGATCTACTTCTTTGGTATGTCAACCATACGCTAACACATAGAGAGGTGTAATCACAGAGATAGGAGGAGAGATTGTGTGCTGAAGCACAAGAGGGCAAAATTCTGCCAAGTGTTCCTGCAGAGGTGCTAGACAAGGAATAGCAGGAATCCGATCTGCACTCTAAGTCTTTATTCATTACTGTATATATACAGAGCACAATTTAAAGATAGTAACTGAATGGCAAGATGGGCGATCTGACAGAGAGTTGGAGCTTCGCTGGCCCATGATGAAATCCTGAGGCTTCAAGCAGGCGAGAGCAGCTACACTACCTGCCTGGACTGCCCTACATCAGGGTGAAGGGCCTGCTGTCCTTTGTGGCGGCTGCTGGGCTCTGGGGCTTCCTGGCGGAGCTGCAATGGCTACCATGAGGTCCAGCTGTGAAGTATCACCGCATCCAGATTGCCTCTAGAGCCGGTGGGCTGCCCTGGAGATGCAGCAGAGGGCGGGGGCAACTTTGGAGCTGCGGAAATTGGCTTTACTCACTGCCTTGGGGTAGTGTGATGACAGTGAGTAACCTGCCAGCTCCTGCAGTGTGGTGATAGCTGACCGTCGGAGGACTTCTCCCCCAGAGCCCTGGGCTGTTTCAATCGAAGTGTGTGGAGGTCTCCAGGGTGGTCCTACGAAGTGGGAGGCATTGGCGGTGCACAGCGGCAACACCCTCTGGGAGCACCGAGTCTGCGACCAGAGTTGCAGATTGTGAGACTACCTGCTGTGGTGGGCCTGTGGCAGGCATGGACTGGGGGGGGGTCTCTCTTTGTTGACCAGGAAGGACACCACTGGGACGTGCCCTCTGGTGATTAGTCTTGGTTGGACTTGGCTCCCAGTGCGGAGAGGATAGAGGTGTTGTTGGAGATGGGGGATGCCTTGACCCCTGAGCTGGGGGCTCAGGGGGCCGCGGTGGGCCCCCTCAACACCACTGTGTGACATGCCTGCAGGGGTGCTGCTGTTTGGTGATGGTAGGTGCACATTGTAGACCTGCGCTTGATGACCTTGCCCTCTGAATGCACCTAGGGCACCTGGGAGAGTTTTCCTGGGGCACTGACTATCCCTGAACAGTGCGGGTGCCTTTGCTTTTCTAAAGCCCAACAGAGGGGTGCAACCTGGGAGGTTCCCTACAAGTGCAGTGGTGAGCTGCGGACTAGCAGACCCTTACGGGCTTGGATCTGGGGAGTACAGCTGTCCTGGGCAGCTGCGGACACCATTTGCCAGCATGGGGAAGGACAAAGTGCTTCCCAAAGCAGGGATCTCCAACAGTTAGCTTGGGTTCTACTGGTAGCTTGCCAGTACCCTGGAAGTAGCTCCCAGGAGTGCAATCCAGCACAGTATGTAAGTCAGATGAGTCCAGTAACATTAAATAAGGCAGGGCTACACATGTCCAGATGCTTATAGTGACAGCCAGCCTAACCAATGGCAGGGCCATTCACTTATACGCAAACGCACTCTGTGACAGTCTATAAGATTACAGCATGGCCACCTGCCTCCACTCTCAATTTTGCAAAGCACATGAATATTTGTCAGTTTGCAGGACCCACTGTATTAGTCATGAAGAATGTGTGAAAAAGTTTAATGTTCTTTTCCCAAAAATGCTTTTAGCCAAAATAAAAAGTGAATATTTGATAGAAACATGTATATTTTTAGAACGTGATATACTGATATTTGAAAATATAATTATTGAAAATTCATTTTTTTTTAAATCTGATCTTTCAATGATAATCTATGGTGTGTTTAGGAGATTTATAGCTGTTAGTATTTCATTCATGATAGTGGCTACTTATTGCTGTGGCTGTTGCCTGAAGGCATTTTATGCTGACTTTTTTACCCCCAACATTGCTGTTGATACCTCTGACTTATGTGCAGGAGTTGCTAATGTTCTATCACAATATTGAATTTTAAAGCGCTCCCAGATACGAGGCAAATGGATGCACTACTATGCGCTAGACATTTATATCTCTGACAAGACTATTGATGTATGGATGGTAGCCATCAAAGGGTGCACAGGGCGAAGGTGCAATTTTATGTTTTTATTTGTTGTATTGTGCTGTATGCAACTTGAAAATCAAGAAAATAGTTTGTAGATTTTTTTAAAAAATTATCGACATGCATAATATCGTATCCAAAATATAGACAACATCATGAAGGTAGGTATATATAGGTCAGTATAGTTATATTTTCATTCTTAACTCCACATATATTTATCTTCAAGAAATATCTACATTATACATCCCTTCAAGGTTTGTAGACATGGATCTAAGATTAGTACATCTCTACTTGCCTGTGTATAAGGACCTCCTTGATAATATGTATTCTGGATTTGAAATTTTGGCTGATTTTGTCATTTAATAATGTTACATTCATCTGAGTGTTCACTATTGCGGTCGTGTCTGGTGTGGTTGCTACCGCAACAATGATTACATTAGTTAGAGCTCACAAGTATTTTCACTGATAAGAAGTAGCTCTCATTATAGAAAAGGTTGCAGACCCCTGTACTAGTACATTTGGGGGACTCGGTGGGGATGAGGAGCTGGATAATTTTGCGGGCGTGTCCGGGTTGCATGTAAACAAAACAAAAAGTTATGTGTTTCCCCTTGGATGGTAGAGTAGAGGGAGTAGGCTGGCCCAAATGGTCTCGGACTGAGAAGGGAATTAGAGCGGTTCCGATACTTAGGTACATCGACTGCGCATGCGACAGCAGCCCACTATGATCTTACTATAGGAGCACTGCTGAGGGGGCTTGAGCGATCGACAGGCTACTGGGTTAAGCTGCCCTTGTCACTTGAGGGTCAAGAAATAGTCGTGAAAATTGTGTTTCTTCCCAGGTGCTTGTACACCGTGCAAAATATGATGTGTCCGATACCACTGGTGGCGTTTCGACAGATAGATCAGCTGCTTGATCGGTTGGTTTGTGGAGAGAAATTCTAAAGCTTCTATTCGTGCAAGGGGGACTGGGTCTACCGGACCTGTTCCTACACTATGCTGCAATGCAGCTGCAACAGCCAATGAATTGGTTTGAGGAGGGATCCCAACTGGGAACGGACGCTCCTGGCTGATAACTGTGGCGTGCACTCTCTGGAGGAACTTTTCCTGATGGGTGACTGGGTTCCTCAAGACTACCTTTACTTGTTACAGCAGTTAGTGGCAATGTGGTGTTAAATCTTACGGCGGGCACCCTTTGCTGACTCCCTGCCAATATGGTATCAACGGTTATTTGCTGTATTGCCCAGAGCTATGATCTATGCCCTGTGGTGAGAAGGAGGCTGTGAGACTGTAGGGGGCTTTTTTTATAATGATAGATTTAGCAACTTTAAACAGGCGCAGGAGCAGTTTAGAGTGGGTCTGGGACAATTTTTGCAATATGCAAGTCAGGCCAATGTGGCTCGCCAGATCTGGCCCTCATTCTTGGACAAACCAGGCATGCACAATGTACTGCTCGGTGTACTTGATTTGTTGGGGTGCCGGTGCATGATCACGCTCCTACATAGGGCCCTGGAGGAGGACAAGGGAAATATGACGAGGAGGGCTAGGAAGAGATGGGAAGTGCCTTGCCCGAATGCACTGTCAGAGCGGGACTGAAAAAAGGCCTGCTAGGCAGTGAAGTCTATGTAGCCCAAAGCTAGATTTAAGTTGACTCATTTCATTTACATACACCAAACCTATTTGATGCCCAGGAAACTGACCAGGGTTACCCCATCAGGATGGTGACGTGTGCGGGCTGCGTGCTGTGGATTTCCTTCTTATGACCTGGTTATGCCCACCTGTTGAGATCTTTTGGGAGATGTTACGGGGGAATTAACATAAACAGACGCACTAAGGATGGAGAGGACAGTAATGATGTGCCTTCTGGGCATCCTGAAAGACTGAAAAATAAAATAAAAGGGGGATGCTCCAGGTTGCACTCGGATTGGTACTGGCCAAGCGCAGAGTAGCGATACATTGGGTTGCCCAAAAGCCCCTCAGGTGCAGATATGGACGAATAATTTGGTGGAGTGGGCAATAGCGGATACACAACATCTGAGGCACACGAGGCGCAATGGAAAAAGTGGAGGAAGTCCTCGAGAAGTGGGGTAGGATGCTTTACAGAATTGAGGAACAATCAGATGACCACATGCATAGCTATGCCACAGGTGGGAGTGAGGACACTGATTGCCAAACAACATGGTTTATGTTTATAGAGTGCTGAGCAGGATATGGGTTTACTTAGGATTGCTATGCTATGTGTCTTAACTGTTTGATGCCTCTGTATCCTGCCGAAATGGTTGCAACTGCAATGGTTACGTGCCTATTTTGTTAAATCCCCCACCCAAAAATAAATTACCTAGCAAATGATGAAAACCATATCATCGAATAGGGTTACAACAAGGGGTACCCACGTTCCACACAATATTTACTCTTTGCAGTCGCCAACTGATCTTGGGAGTTGTAATGTTTGTAAATAAGAACAGGAAGAATCACAACCCCTTCCCCCGCCAAATTATTAGTTGCTCTCTAAACAATGTTTAGTTGAGTGCAAACACCAGAAAGTTTTTGAACAGGGACAATCCATTTACTGCAACCTAGAAAACAGGATTCTACCACAACATATACAAGTGCCATAGTGCCCAGCATTCAGAAGTATTATGCAGGGAAGATATTGTCAATTCTTGGTTCAGGATTAAGGTTAGGGTCTGCAAGTACATTGAAATTGGCGTAACTTGTGATCAGTGGCCAGAGTGTCTTTGAAACAACAGCTTTACCATCAGGCAGAAATAATATAGGTAATAATAGAGGGTGGGAGTAGAAGGTTATCTGGCTCACAGGCAGAATCTAGGACCATCCAGCTCCTATTTGAGCATTCACATTCAGACAGCGCGAAATGCAGCCAGGTGCAGGACATTTGCATGGTAAGGAAGAGTCAAGAATTTGCTTTAACGCAGGCTCTAGGGTTGTGGTTCTAAGCCTGGGCTGGGTATAAGCTAGTGGTGCTGGGAAAGGACAAGAGGAGGGAACCAAAAGATCAAGAAACAGGAACATTCAATCGTTGGCACATGGACAATGAGTGTGTGCTCGCCAGGAAGACTGACAATTCTGCTAATCTGCACTTGTAGCTAACACTGTATTGGGCAGCCATTCTCCACTTTGCACTGAAGGGAAGATATGGCTCCTAGGTGTTTAAGGGGTTTCGTAACTCTGGATTACTTGGGCTGGTAGAGGCATCCGGGCAAGAAAGGCCATTAATAGCAGAGCTGCCCAGGAATGCTTTGCCAGGGTATTGAGGAAATGGACAACACACCGCCAGGGCATTGAGGAAATGGACAGCATACCGCCAGGCCATTGAGGAAATTGACAGCACACCGCCAGGGCATTGAGGAAATGGACAACACACCGCCAGGTCATTGAGGAAATGGACAGCACACCGCCAGGTCATTGAGGAAATGGACAGCACACCGCCAGGGAAATGAAGAAATGGACAGCACACTGCAAGGGCAATGAGGAAATAGACAGCACACCGCCAGGGCATTGAGGAAATGCACAGCACACCGAAAGGGCAATGAGGAAATGGACAGCACACCGCCAGGGCATTGAGAAAATGGACAGCACACCGCCAGGGCATTGAGGAAATGGACAGCACACCGCAACCCTGAGCTGGGGTAAAGCTGCAGCTTATAATGCCAATCCCTAGCAGTTTGGTAGTAGCCTACTACAATCGGAGCCAATGACTCTCTGAAGCTTGTATTTCCAAGAAACCATGGCAGGACAGAGCTGTCCTCCTTAAGAGACATTTGGGAGGAGTAGTGTTGGCTCTCCTCTCAGAACACACTGTGGGGGCTGGCGACTACCTGACTCCAGGCAGATGCAATTGCTCTGGACCTCCGTTTTCTTTCTCTCTTGCTTTCTTTCTCTTATGAAATGAGTTAGAATGGGTATACATGAAGTTATGCATGACCATTTACATACTTGCAGAACAATCTACTTTGGAAAATAAAAACCCTAGAAATCTAAATTGACAAAGTTGAAACCAACACATAAATATGCATTTTTATCGGAGTAAAACCGGTTCGAATGAATTTCCCAATTTTTTTCTTGTAGATAAATACTGACAAAGAGACCCATAATCTTAAACCTAGTTTCTAAATTAGGACTGTTGAGCAATTCCTTTTAAATAAACGCCTTATTTCTCCCACCCCAATAAGACGGACTTTTCTTTCCTTCTTGTGCGTGCTTCTGACAAAGGAGCCCGTTATTCAGAGATGTATAATGCATTTCCGCTCGTTAGCACCTCTAATTGTAAATCCAAGCTCGCTGGTGGCGTTATACCGTTAAAAATGACTTATTCGGTCCAGTTTAATAAGTATTTGTGATAGCGAGTCACTCTCTTATGCAGCTACTTAAAACAAAATTTCTACAGCATTGTGTTAGGAGCACAAAGTAATTAATTAGTTTAACCAAGACTGCCAGCTGGGCTGTGGCATTGGAGGATTTTGGAGACAGACAGGTGCGGTGGACTGTTTTCACCTGGAGGATGGTCGTGGAGGCTGTCCCTATGGTTTATGTGATATTGTATATAATTCATATTGTTAACTTGTACTTTCCTTGTAATAATTACAATGTAGTGGTAGCTGGGCGTACTGGATACAATATTGTAAGTCGATATTGTCTACCTCGCTATAGTGACACATAACCAACCGTAATGAGGGCAGGCGCCTGGAAAGAACAAGGCATTCCATATCCTCAGTGAGGGGAAACCACTGTTTATGAAGATGCATTCCTTAATGTTTTCTCTATAAACATGCAGCAGTGTTGGTCTTGCTCTGGGAGAAAGTATCATTTTCCAGGAAAATAAAGAAATGGCTTTGCTGCAGTGCTAGTCTGGAACACTCTAAAAGTCCCAATTAAGGCAAGCACTCCGAAAATAACATTAAAGGATTGAAAGATAGGCATGCAGGATTCGGTATCTTATAGGGGATTGCTAGGCAAGTTAAACCTTTTAAAAAGGGGAAGAAATATGCATATCGTTTATATATCTTGTTAGCCCAGTATAGGTTTAAACCCTCCAAATTATTAAAGCGTAGCTTACAAACTAAACTGATATTTATTTGATCGGTCATATTCAGCTTCTTGTGCCAAAACACTAACACTTCTTGCCCTGAAGGTTAGAGGGTGTCTTTTCTGATTCTTAATGCGCCTTTATTCACGCAAATCTTTTTTAAGGCTTTGATGCTAGGGAGCCTACAACTCCTGCATCATGCACAATTTCCAAACCTTGCAAAGACCTAGTACAAACATTGGAAGGACACTTTTCATGACATTTGCTCCTCAAACCCCTGTGCGGTGGTCAGCTTTCTTTGAAGTTTTTCAGATGGGGATTGACAGTGACAGAATTTAAACATGACAGTGTGCAAAGCCTAACTTGGGACCTTTCTCAGAACCATAAAGTTCACTTCATAGAACAGAAACAAGTGAGGGCAAAGAGGAATATGAAGATAGGGTATCCACCAGACAGATGGGTACTGAAGGTTAATAATTGATTTTTCTGATGGATACTTCTAACTGCAGATTCATCACCTTTTGACCAGATATGAAAGTACTGCCTCCGAAAAGAAGGAAGGTCTAAGGAGTGTACATAGACTAGAAGGCGAAATGACCCTCCTCTGGGACCTTAGGGGTTAGACAGAAATGCCTGATGATGTTGTGGATGTGCGCCCATATGGCAACCTGGCAGAGGAACAGCATTGGAATACCTCTCACCAAAGCTGTAGTGGCGGCCTTTGATGTGGTGAACAAGTTACTTACCTACATTAATAATCTTTCTGGTAGATTGTCTGTCTAACTGCTGAACCCTTACCTTTAGAATAATTCCCAAGTTCCACGCTGGTTTTCACAGCAGTGCTCATGTGTACTGCTAAGTGGCTGTGCGCGGCTCCGCATTTGCCTTGTTCTGTCCTGACGGAGCAGAGTCACAAAGAAACCGCCACCCATGCGAGCCAACGTCAATTTTTTAAATTACTCTTTCAGCACCCTCAGATGCAAAGCACAAACAATTGGAGGAACCAGTGGGCTTATTTATAATTTGGGATATTTTAGACAGTTAAAAAGGTGGCTACTCCACAGAACAGGGAGGTGGGAGAGCAGTGAGGAATCTGTGGTTAGGTAGTGTATTCACCAGAAGGAGCGTTGCCAATGGCAAATAACTTGTTCTGATGGATACCTCTATCTGCATATTCCTCACTTAAACAACAGATATCAAACCAGTACCTCCTAACAATGGAGGATCAGTGGAGTGGGTTCAGAACAAAAAGTTGTGCAGGACCAAAAGGGGAAAATGTCCTTCCCGTCAGACCCGATAGTCAAGGCAGCAGTGCTTCTTGAATGTATGCACTGATGCCATGTTGCCGCAGGACGGATGCCATGAACAGGCACTCCACGTGCTAACGCAGTGGTCTAAGCCTTGGCTCTGGTAGAATGAGCCTTCAGTCCTTAAGGAGGCAGCTTCCGAGCCAACGCTTACCAGATTTTAATGCTGAGGACTATCCGCTTTGACAATCTACACCCCCTTACATTTCTTTGCTCCACACAAGGCTGACCATCCACCCAATGTTCTTTTGTTTGGAATGCAAGAAGTTAGCAGATCAAGTAGGCGTAAGACCATCAGGACTGGAACTTGTGCTCTGTTGTTAAACATCAGAATCACAGGCCAAATAGCTTATATCCTCTAAGGAGGTGGAAACGTCGGATTTGATGTAGTGCCCGGTTATGCCTCTATAAACGGAATGTGCTGAATAGGCACCAGGTGAGAACTGGGCTCATTGATGGAAACGCCCAAGTCAAAAAGGTGAGACGCATTGACTTGCAGGTGTTGCAGTGCCCCCTCGAGGGACTCCGCTTTGATTAGCCGTTCTACCAGGTAAGGAAAAACTATGATTCCTGTGCATCTGAGAAAAACAGTGAATTTATTAGTACTTGTTCGGAAGAAGTTCCTCCTCATCACGATATTGAATAAACCCAGTAGGAATGTATTATCATTGATAAATTCAAAGCAAAGTGGGGAAATACATATAATAAGAAGGAGGTGAGAAAAATAATTATTTCTTGTTTAGTTATGATAAAGACTCTACAAATGGGTGACCTTACACTTTTAGAGACCTTTTTCCTGGACTTTAAGTTAGTAAATCCAGGGCAGGTCTGGTGTGACTTATGTTGGGTGATTCAGATTTTTTTATCACTTGCATATATGGATTCCAATTTTGCGATGAGGTGTGAGGAGTGTGTGCAGTATAGGAATGGGATGCCCTGTAATGGAATTTGTACAAGAAGGCATGTATGATTTTATATGTGTTTATGGATTGGAGAATATATTAAACCAATACCACTGAAGAATATTGATATATGTGTGGGGTTTTTGACTATTATGAGCATGATTTGCTAATGAGGAGTATGAACTAAAAAAAAGGAAATGCATTGGATGATTATATGTTGACAAACTAAGGGAGTGAACATGGTTTGTTATAAAGTACTCTAAATGAAGAACACTATTTTAATTAGTCATTGAGAGCGTACACAATGAATGGCAATTAATGTATACCTGCTGGACAAACACTATATATATATATAAATATATATATATATATATATATATATATATATATATATATATATATATATATATATATATATATATATATATATAGATAGAGAGAGAGAGAGAGAGAGAAGGAGCAAGAGAGTTATATTTTGTTTGTATAAATGATGGTTGCGTTGGATTGTAATACATGTTTTGTCCATTCCCTTATTTATAGATAACTTTGTGATTGCTCTTCTTTTTCATTTATGGAAGATTTAAATATGAGCTAGTCCAGAGGAAGCTGGCATATATACATAAGAAGTCCACCGAAATGTGTTGACAATCTTTTTTTATATGCACATCTATTGGCAGTGGGGGTCGTAACAATTTATTGACTACTTTCTGGAAATCTAGTCAAAGTAGATGTGTATATATAAAATACAGATTATTGTGTATCATTATATCTTCCTGATTTCAAATTATATTCTTAGATTTTTTTACTATGCGCGTGATTAAAGAGATATATATATATTTTTTTTACAGACGAAAACTCCTCTTGGGTCCGCATATGTTTCTCCAGGATTGTTTTTAGCTGGATAGAAAAACCGGCAGCACAGGGTGGTAAGTTTTAGTACTCTTATTTTATGTATTTTTGCATACAGTGCAGTCAAACAAATGATCTACACGTTTCGGCGTGAGCCTTCCGCAGGGTCGTCATTATATATCTCAAAACTGAATTCTCAAAATATAGACAGATATCTGCACTCTAATGTAGGGATATTTCATTTATTTGTTTCACAGCAACAGTACACTGGACGCGTTGCAGCTTGTAATATAAGCCTTTATCAACTGCAAAGGCACGCCGTAAATTGCTTTTTATATGTACACATGCGTTCAATTTAACCATGTGGTAATGTTAAAGGGCTAGCTCCCAGTTTCAATGTGGCAGTAACTTGACTAATGTCCTTTTAATATTTCCAACGAGAAGCCAGGCAATTTTCAGAACGTATTGTGCAAAAAATGTCACTTTTAAAAACAAAACCGGCACCCTTCTTTTTTACTGCTGACCGATAAATAGCCAACTAATGTTGCATTACCCCACATTCCAACACTTAGCTCAATGCGTTGTGATGCCCAGCTCCGAAGCATTTTGATGTACACACACACATATTATAATTGTTTTTGGTACTGTGTTTTTGTTTATATTTTGTGAATGAGGTATGAGTGTGAGTGCTGAATAATATTATTAGTTATTAGATTGGTCATTAGCTAAGGTGAGTTTCTACCATTTGGTTTAAATAACCTTGTCCCCTCAGTCTGAACAATCCATTAATCAGGGGTTTGTAGAGTGCACTACTCACCCGTGAGACGTGAGGGACTCAAGGCGCTGTGTGGGGGGTGCGGGCAGCTCTGCGGTCATCTGAAGAGCTAGGTCTTGAGATCTTTTCTGAAAAGGTGCAGTGTTGGCCTTCGTTTGATGCGGAAAGGGAGTTCGTTCCAGGCCTTGGCCGCAATGGAGGAGAAGGATCTGTCACCCGTTCTGGCCCTGTGGATACAGGGGACCGTGGCCAGAGCTAGGTGAGTGGAAGTTTCTCTTGGTTGCGTGGAAGGAGATTCTTTTATTGAGGTATTGGAGTCCGGTGTTAAGGAGGGCCTTGTAGTCTTAGAAGCTTATTCGTTTTTCGACAGAGAGCCAGTGGAGGTCGCGGAGGTGCTGGGTGATGTGGTCATGACGTGGGATGCTGAGCACGAGTCTGGCTGCGGCGTTCTGGACAGTCTAGTTTGCGAAGGAGTGTTTTTTTGATTCCGGCGTAGAGCGCGTTTCTGTAGTCCAGTCGGTTGGCGATGAGTGCGTGGGTTACGGTCTTCCTCGAGTCGGGGGGGGGCTCCATCTGAAGGTCTTGCGGAGAATGTGGAGGGTGTTGAAGCATGGAGGAGAGAGCAGTTACCCTGACCAGGAGGTCTGAGGGGTACTATTGCTTATTTGTTCAGTCAGTCATTTTAGATGTCATCATTGATGTTAATAATAACAAAGTCATTTAACATGTCAAGACTGATGAAATATGTGAGGTAATAAGCAGTGCGTGGTGGGGCAAAAGTTATAATTAAGTCAATAAAGTAAATTTGGTGAATTTTAGTGCCATTTTGGTTTATAAACTTTAGTATTTAAATGTGTACAAGATCTAACTATAATGACCCTTTAACCTTTGTTTTTTACAGTGAATATCTGAGTTTTAATAACATAAAATCTTATAACCATACCAAGCTATAACGTCACTAACCTTCGGTTATTTCAGTGAATTCCCTTCTTTTTTAAAATCATATTCACCAACTCCCTCACTGAGCATAACTTTGGGCAAATCGCGGTACGGGGCAGCCAGGCAGTGTGTGGCGTGAGCCTGGCCCAAGGTTGTGCACCCAACTCCCCACAGGCACACTATCCCACAAAAGGCCACCTGCTATTGACCACAACCCCATATTTTTTTTTCCCCTTGTACAGATGCACTCGTGTAGTATTGCAGGTAAAGTGCCAGCCGCAGTACCGCAAGTCTGCGCACTTGTTGATGCTTGCATGGGCTCACTGTACAACAACACCTGTGAGAGTCCAATGACAACACGTGGGGAGAGGGCCGCTCTGGGACCAGTGGCATAGAAAAAAAATATTTTAGCCCCAGGGAGATGGGGGATATAAGGAGGTCATATGGGTGAGGGGTCTCATAACAGCCAGGGTATCCTTACTCTGACCCCTTGCATTTTATTTTGTTATTAAAGCTCAGGACACGAGGACTGAGTACCCTGAGTCCAGAAATGGTGTCCGCAACATTTCTGTCAATGTTGCGGACAGCCAGTCAGATTGCTCAGCCCGCAGGACCATCAGGAAAAAGCCCTCTCGGCCAATAAGAAGGCTTTATTTTTAAATCTGCTGTACCTCAGAACCTCACAGGACAAACTGTCTAGTTATCACGATATTTCAAACCTCAACTTTTCAAAAATGGCTGAATGGTTTTACACCAAATCACAAAAAGCAAGCTTTCTGAGTAGAGATCTAGCTTTCTGCCAAATTTGGTGTAATTCTGTTCAGCCGTTTTTTCTGTATTGCTTTCCTAGGGCTAGATGTACAACAGTTTTTTGCGTTCGCAAACGGAAAATCAGCCCGTTTGCGACTGCAAAATAGGCCTCTGTAATGTACAAACCCTATTTTGTGAGTCGGTAATCTATTACAGACTCACAAAATCGAGTTTGCAACGTGCTATTGGGAAGGGGCGTGCCAAGGGCATCCCATCCTACTAGTGAGTCGCACTTCTACGTACGATTGTTTTGCGACTACAATTGCGGTTTACCACCTATTTCAAAAAGGTGGTAAGCCAACCGCAAACGGGAAGGGGTCCCCAGGTGACCTGTTCCCCTTTGTGACTGGCATCGAAAATATTTTTTATAAGCAGGCAGTGGTCCCACAGACCCCCTGCCTATGCTCCAAAAATGAAACAGAAATGTTTAATTTTTCTTTTTAAAATGCATCCCATTTTCTCTTGAGGAAAACGGTCAGCATTAAAAAAAACTGCTTTTTTTAAAAATCCGTCACAGACATGGTGGTCTGTGAGTGCTGGCCATTTCCATTGGGGGTCGCAAATTAAGACCTGCCTAATGAATATTAATGTGGCAGGTCGTCAGCGACCCCATTGGGAATCGCAAACAGTGTCTGAGACATTGTTGTGCATTCCATTTTGCGTGTCGCAAAATGACGCAATTTACGACTCGCAAAATGGAATGGTCGTACATCTGGCTCCAAAAGTCTTATGGAATTTACATGGGAAAAACATGTTTTGGGACCTCCCCCTTTTTTTTTCAGACCCCACTTGACAGATCCACCCGAAACTTTCGACTAAGGGGCAGAGGTGGATGAATCTTTGGGGGAAGATTCGTCAAATGCCCATTTTGTTATTTACAAAATAAAAATAAAAATCTTCTTATGGAAACTGAGACTTACTGTATAAGTACTACATTATATATATATATATATATATATATGCTTGATTTTCGTCCAAGTGTTCTTCACATCGAAATGACGATCACAGACCCAGTTTTGGTGCAATTTCTTAATTTATTGTGTTCAGACGCCCTGCACCACCGCCATGACGCGTTTCGGGCAGCTCCGTGCCCTTGATCACATGACGCGCTGGTGGAGTGTTTCCCAAAATTTAAAGTGACAGTGCAAGTTTTTTCCTTCATCACAAGGCATAGATATAGAAAACATCCGCAAATTTAAATATAATAGGCGAACATGTTTACAGTTTAAATAAATAATGCTGAATAAAACTAGACGGTAATAGAATAAATGTCATCTACCATCTTATAGTGATAAAAGCAATATTTACGGTAATAAATATTTAAAACAGAGATATTAAGTTTTAAAAAGACTTTAAAACCACCAATTTAAAATATCAACCACATGTTATTTAAATCTGGTTCATAAATATGTGCAAAGTTGCAAAATTGGTAATGTAAACATTTAGTTCATTCCTAACTATGTAGGCCTAGTGGCCATATTTGGTGATGAATTCGGTATTCAATTCTGCCTGAGTTGATAGTGCAAAAATCAGGGGGATTTTAATGAACCCCTATTAGTAGTCACAGCCGTGGCTTACTAAAGTGCTAACTAAAGTGCAAAGTGTATAAAATAAGGAAAAGATAAAAGATATATATGAAAGGTTTTTCGTTGGTGAGGCAGCAGCTAGATGGATAAAAAGGTCATATTAAAATCTCATCTAAAAACTCTACATGTATTTCATTCATAAGCATGTATAAAAATCCTCACTCGAATTCAAGCCTTGGGGTATTTTACTGTCCAGTTCTAAGATGTAACGTATATATATATATATTGGCAACTGAAATTTGCCAGTAATGGAATGCATGCAATGCATAAAGTTACAAGTGTTGGCAACCAATGCACTTAACACCCATAACCCCCATTTGCAGGATAGGTGTGGTTAGATATATATATATATATAACTAACCACACCTATCCTGCAAATGGGGGTTATGGGTGTTAAGTGCATTGGTTGCCAACACTTGTAATTTTATGCATTGCATGCATTCCATTACTGGCAAATTTCAGTAGTTTAACTGGCCTTAGCCCAGTCAAAACACGTACAGCAAGATATCAATGTGCTTTTTAAGTGCTTTTCATCTCAAAGTCTTATTCAATCAGTTCAAAAAAACAATTACTTGAGAAAAGTGCTCAGTGTTTTAGTATGTCCAGAGCTTACCACACATAGGCATTTATGCATCTACAAAAATAAATCAGAGCAAGACAATTTAAGCAGAAAGCACAAAAAAGCTAATAAAAGAAATCAAGATAATAAATATGGAGATCAGCAAACTACAACCTTGAGGAGTGTGTAGGTATTGCATGCCTACTTTGCTTCTTTGTAGTCTTGTCTCAGCAATATGATATAATCATTGCACATTTCTCTAGGCGACATCTTTTCCTGCAGGGGAAATAAGTCCCTCACTCATTGAGACTAGACCCCTTCCCATTGAAAATGTGAAGTTAGGATACTTTCAAATCCTTGTCCAGATGAAGGGAGCCATATTCTGGAACTCCAATTTAAGAATAATAAATGGGCACACATCTCATCTCGTTGAAGTTCCCACTAGTGAAGGAAGTGTATAAGCCTGCTCAGTAAGTCTGCATGTAGATTCTCGAGTACTGCCTGTGAGTTGTCGACAGATTGAAGCACTTGGAGAGGGGCTCAGATCAAATGTGAACTGCAAGTTTACACAGCTGAAGGGAACATATCTCCAATTTTTGCAACAGAATTTGCTATTGTGTTGCCTTTTTAGGCAGGTATTATTTTCCATTCCACAGAAGTACAGAAACATGGCCCATAACACCAGACGATTTAAGTGAATGAGTTGTAGCTGCACCTAAATTCTCAGAGGCCTCAGCATTGCCCTTACAAAGATGCTGTCTGAAATCTGTTGTTATAATGATTTGAAGGTCAGAGGTCAAAATTACACACCCAGTGAGCAGGTTCTGATCCAAGGTCCACAGCTGAAGATCTTGTTTTAATAATCAGACAATGTAATTGTCCTACCAACAAACAGGTTAAATGTAACTGTAAGGGAGGAGCCTAGCGCGCATCCAAGATGGTCGCGTGAGCACAGGGCTCCCCGGACCCTTGCTGCTCCTCGGAATTTATCCTGAGAATAACCTGATGTGGTTTATGGAATCTGGCAGATGAAGACCGGCTGAGCACGTATCTCTTTTCAGAACTCGAATCGGACCTGGGAATCCTGAGTTGTCGTTGTTCGAACTTTTGGGACCCACCCGACGGAGGTGCCCGGGGCGAAGGTGAACCGTGGAGCCGTGTCGTAATTGAACAACAGCGGCTGCAGTGCGGTGCCAGTGGCCGCTCTACCACTTTCGGTTTCACTTTCGGACTTCAGGGGGCTGGCCTGCGAACGCACTTGATGTGGCGAGGTGTTTCCTTGGCCTCTGCACGAGGCCTTGTTTCCACCTGCCACTAGTGTGCCCATCGCCTTGGGTCCCCCCCGCACCGCTATCTTGTGGTCCCTGGTGAGGCGCTGGTCTGCGGTGCCGGTGCCCCTACGACTCTTGATCGGCGGTCCCCTTCGGTATCCGTGACCACATGGGGGGCAAGGGGGGCCCCGAGGGGCGTAAGACTAAGGCCTCCCTCCGCGGGGGACCGGTCCAGGCCAACAACATGGACCGCTACACTCAGGGCAGAGGGTCCCCTGGAGCGACCGCCCCCCCCCCGGATGCCGCCGGCGGTGGCACGACCGTCTCTCCGGAGCTTTCCCTGCAGGACATCATGGGCGCCATTGATGGCATCAGGGAAACCATCGCCACGCAATACGAGGCCCTGGCCCGTAAAATCGACACGGTGGCAATCGATGTCACCTTAATTCGGGCAGACCTCTCCAAAACTAACGAGAGGGTTCAGGCTCTCGATGCGCGGACCTCCACCCTTGGCGCGGATGTGTCGGACCTGCAGGCCGCGCTGGGTGACATTAAGGCGGTCAACGATCAGATGGCTCGGCGGCTGGAGGACTTCGAGGGACGGGCCCGACGCAACAACATCCGTGTCATAGGCGTACCGGAGTCCTCTGACAACCGCCCGGTTGACCTCCTGGTCGAGGAACTCATCCTCCAACAGTTGGCCCCTGCAGGCCTAAGCAAGTTCTTTGCCGTGGAGCGGGCCCATCGAGTTCCGGGCGGTCGGCCGCGGCCGGGGGCCCCCCCGAGGCCTATCGTGGCCAAACTGTTCCACTATAGAGACCGAGATGCGATTCTGCAGGCCTCACGGGTCCACGGCCCGGTTCGTCATGAGAACTCATCCATTAACTTTTATCCGGACTTTACCCAACTTGTCCAGAAACAGCGGATGGGATTCCAGGGGGTGAAGCGTCGTCTCCGTGAACTGGGCCTAAAGTACTCTATGCTCTACCCTGCAAAACTCCGAGTGGAACATGAGGATCGGACTGCCTTTTTTGACTCTCCTGTGGCCGTGAGTGACTGGCTGGACTCGCTGCCGGACAGAGGTGGCCGTCCCGGGCCCTCTGCAGGCGCCGAAGGTGACGGGTCCCCTTTGGAGTGACTTTTGGTCCTTGATTCTGCCATTTTGCACTGTTCAGCTGGGTTTTACTTCTTTTGTTCATTTTGTCTCGCTAGGACCTGTGTGGGGGGCGGGCGGGGACGGGTCCCTTTCCTCCTCCGGGGTCTTTTCGTAGAATGGGGTTAGGAGGGCGACAGGCACACTGCAAGTTGGGGGGGTTTTCTGGCCCGCAGGGGTGCAGGGTGGGGGGAGTTGGATTTGGGGGGGGGTTGGGGGGAGGGAGGGGTTGTTTTGCTGTGTGTTTTTCGTTTGCAGGGCGAGGTACTGATTTTTGTCCAGATTCGGGAACTGTGCTACTGAATGGGGGGCCTTTGATCTATTGGAGGGGATGGGGGGGGACGGGTTGAGGCTGATGTCATGGAACGTCAATGGGTTGGGGGACCGTATCAAACGGGGTGTAGTACTGCAGTATTTGCGCCGTCTGACTCCTGATGTGGTGTTTATCCAGGAGACGCATCTGGTTGGTAATGTTTGTCATGCAATGAACAGGGGGGGATACCGCCTCGTGGCCCATTCTGGTTTCACAACTGGTTCCAGGGGGGTGGGCATTCTCCTGCGATCCTCACTTCCGTTGGATATCACTAGGGTAATCTCGGATGACAGAGGGCGCTATGTGTGTCTGACTGGAAGGTGGGAGGGGCAGCCCCTTTCCTTGGTCTCAGTTTACGTCCCCCCGGGCCTCCAGAACTCCACCTTTGCGGACTTGGGTCGAATGCTGCTTGAACTTCCGGATAGTCTTTTGCTTATGGGCGGGGACTTTAATTCGGTGGTTTCGGGTGACCTGGATCGTCACCCACCCAGGGCCCTCCCCGCTGCCCAGGCATGGCTTGGTGGACTGCTGGAGACCTTCGGTCTGGTAGATAGTTGGAGATTAATGCATCCGACCCAATGTCAGTACACCTTTCACTCTGGGGCGCATGGGAGTCTTTCTAGGTTAGACTATTTCCTTATGCCCGCGGCACAGACTGGTCGGATACGAGGGATTAGGCACCTGGCGCGGGGTATCTCCGATCATTCCCCGCTGTGGTTGCTCTTTGACACCGAGTCGCGGTCTGCAGGGCGGATCGCTCCCATCAACCCGTGGTACCTGCGAGACCCTACGACTCGCGACAGTCTGGTTAAGGCTATGGACCAATACTTCCTTGAAAACGAGGGGTCGGTGTCGTCCGCAAGGTCCCTGTGGGAAGCCTTTAAAACCGTAATCCGCGGACACGCCCTCTCCCAGATAGTGGTGGCTAAGAAGCATAAGAGTGAGGCAGTGGTGAAGCTGGAGACTGACATCTCGGGGCTGGAGTCGGCCTTGGAGACGGGTGTCACTCCGGACGGGCTCCATGCCCTCAGCCTGAAACAGTTTGAATACAGGTCTCTTGTCACTGACGCTGCCAAAACGATGTATAGGGAGCAGCAGGGTCGATTGTATGATGCCGGGGACAAGGCGGGAAAGTTGATTGCGTGGCTGGATAAGAGGGAGAGAGTGAATCGTGTGGTCCCGGAGCTGCGTGTCTCGGATGGAGTGTGTCTGACTGAGCCTGGCGAGATTGTGGAATGTTTTGCTGACCACCTCCGGGCCGTGTACTCCCCGGTGACTGATAGGGACGAGGAAGACTCTTGCCTTCTGCTGAGGGATATTGCTTTGCCCTGCCTGTCCGTCGAAGACCGTGAGCAGCTGGACGCCCCCTTGTCTGTAGATGAAATTGCATCTGCGATTCGGTCCCTTCGTTCGGGCAAGGCGATGGGTCCCAACGGTCTGCCTATTGAATTATATAAGTTGCGCCCGGATAAACTCGCGCCCTTCCTCCGTCGTATGTTTCAGGAGTCCCTTGAGGCAGGCTCCCTTCCTGACGATCAGCGTCTGGCTACGATAGTCGTGATCCCCAAGGACGGTAAGCCACGAGACCGCTGTGCCTCCTATAGGCCTATTTCACTGCTAAACGCAGAGCCTAAAATCCTGGCCAAAGTCCTTGCCAATCGTTTGTTGAGCGTCATCTGCGATCTGATTCATCCTGATCAATGCGGCTTCATCCCTCACCGTAACACCGCTCTCAACTTGCGGCGTCTTCACGGCGCCCTCGCCAGGGCGGCGTACCTCTCCGAACCGGCCGTGCTGGTTTCTTTAGACGCCACGATGGCCTTTGACACCATCGAGTGGCCATTCCTCTGGGCTGTCTTGACCAAATTCGACTTTGGGGAAGGATTTCTTGGCTGGGTGAAGCTTCTTTACACGGGACCCATGGCTCAGGTGGTGGTTAATGGTCGGGTCTCTCGGCCCTTCGCTCTCGGTAGGGGTACGAGGCAGGGGTGCCCGTTGTCCCCTCTGCTCTTTGCTCTTGCCCTGGAGCCGCTCGCTGCTTGGCTCCGCTGGGAGCCCTCGCTCAGAGGGATCCGGTGGGCCCCGGGCTTCGAGGATCGGGTCTCGTTGTATGCAGACGATATTCTCCTGTATCTCACCTCGCCGCGGCAGTCGCTTAATGTTCTCTTTGATGTTCTGACTTCCTTTGGGAGAAATTCGGGTCTAACGATCAACTGGTCTAAATCCTGTGTCTATCCTATCTCCGGCGACCCTCCTCTCTTTCCGCCTCGGCTTCCGATCCAATTATCTCTGTCCGGCTTTAAATACCTGGGAATATACGTCTCGATGGACCCGGTGGCTCGCTATGAGCAGAATCTCCTGCTTCCACTTCGGCGTTTGAGGGAGGACACGGCTCGGTGGTGTAAGCTGCCCTTGTCCCCGCTGGGTCGGGCAGCGCTGTTTAAAATGATGTCCCTTCCCAGATTCCTCTATGCACTTCAGAACTCCTTCGATGTCATTCCTGTGTCCTACTTTCGGGAGGTGGAGAGCCTGCAGAGGAGATTGGTGTGGGACGGACGGGCTCGTATCGCTCTGGCAAAGCTTACTCTCCCCTGGTATGACGGGGGCATCGCGCTTCCCGACATTCGCAGGTACTATTGGGCCTCACAGCTATCGGCCATTAACCATGCCACGTATGCGCCTGGCTTGAATCCGGCGTATGAGATGGATAAATTCCTGCTTCCCGGCGGAAATTATAACAGGGCACTTTACTCCAGCTCGGCTGGACGGACCCTTACGGGCCCTACTAAGATTGCGGTACGGATCTGGAGGGCGGCCAATGTAGCCATGGGCTGGAGTGAGCGATTAACATGTGCTACTCCCCTGTTTGCCTCCGACCGACTGGGAAGCCTCTGGACAACGAAGGGGTTTGACCGTTGGGACACGATTGGTATTAGTAGAGTGGGAGACTTATGGATTAAGGGTGCGGTTAAAACATTCGCGGCGCTCCAGAGCGAATACGAACTTACGGAAAGGGAGTTCTTTCGCTACGCCCAGGTTCGGCATGCTCTGCTCTCTGTTTTTGGGGAGGGGACCAAGATCCCGGCTTCTTCGCCCCTCGAGGACCGCATACTCGATGGTCATGTCCCCGACAGTACTATCTCTTTAATTTATAAAAAACTTATCAATAATCGGGCTGACCTCTTGGTGCGCCTCCGGGAGGCGTGGACGGGGGATGGGGTGGAACTGGACGACGAGGACTGGCAGTCCGCACTGTCGTCCCCCAAGGAAGTGGCCATTCCGGCCCGTCTCCGCCTGGTCCAGCTTAAGATTCTCCACCGGGTGTATGTGACGGGTCCCCGTTTGGTTTCGATGGGATTTTCTGAAGACGGGCTCTGTAAGCGGGGATGCGGGCTCAGTGCCACCTTTCTCCATATCCTTTGGGAGTGCCGCGAGGTGGCTGAATACTGGCGCCGGGTTCATGTGGTCATGGGACAAGTCACCGGGGTTGCGCTGTTGCCAGAGGTGCGTCGCTGTGTCCTGAATGTGTGGGAGCCCAATGATTATAACGCGGCTCAGACTCGGTGGGCGGCCCTGGGGAACATGATTGCCAAGAGAGATATAGCGCAGCTATGGGGTTCCCAGCGGCCTCCCACCGTGTCCGTATGGAAGGAGAACATGGACTGGTGCATGTTCAGGGAGAAGACTGTGTATGTGGCTCGTGGTAAACCGGGGGCATGGGGTAGAATCTGGGGGCAATGGAACGCGTATCGTGGGGGTATCTGTACTCCCCCCCTAGTGGACACCGATATTGCTTTGTCCCCCTGACCCTTGATGGTTCCTTGCGACTTTTGGAATAACCGAATATAGACGTTCCTCTCCCGTGACCCCCCCCCCGACCTATCAGTACTCCTTCCTCTTGATAGCTATTTGAAGGTCTGAAGTAGAGTCCCCCGGAGGTAGCCTGACCCACACTTTTTGTCCTTATGCCTCGCCTTTTGTTTTTATTTGTTATTTATGTTAAACCTATGTATCCTGCTTCCCTAGGACTATCCGGAGCCGTGTACGGGACTGGGCCCCGGGAGTCGACTACTGCCTTAAGAACTGTATGATCCTTTCTGAATCTAGCGGCCGGCCCTGGTGGTTGTAGGCCCATGCTTGTAATTGATTTATTGTTCAATAAAATTTTCGAAAAAAAAAAAAAAAAAATGTAACTGTAAGGGGTCGTGGGGACCAGCTGCGGAAGCCAGATTTCTCTCAGTGTTCCCCTCATACCAAGTAATGGAAGGTGCGCTGATGGAACTGAGGTAAAGTAAGACATTCTCTATGATCGATATCCCTTTTGTCAGAGAAGTTCATTTTAGTCGAAGCATAGATTGAGCACATCTTTGAAGGTAACCAATGAGGAATCGCTAATATTTGCTGACAACAGCCGGTCACAAAGTAGAGGAATCATAGCTAAAGAGATCAAATAGCTGTTGCCAGAGAGGAAACCCTGACTAACCAATTCAGAGCTATTTCATGGACAGTCACTAGCAGAAGCCACCATTCCCCCAGTGCCCATGAAGCTAACTAAATGTAAGTCAGCTGATGGAAGTAAAGTAAATGGAGGCCTTCTGCGTGATCATCATCTATTCTGGCAGATGTTAATTTCATTCTGGGCACAGATGACGCATATATGTGATGGAAAGCAATGAGCACTTCCTCATATTTCAATACAGCAGCAGGTCGAAAAGAAGAGTAGTCAAAGCTCAGGAGACAACATACATGCATGCAGAAAAGAAACCTTAACCAAAATATTGTGGGGGTCAATGCGTGCTACTTGAAGTTGCAGAACAGACACAACTGCTTCTTTCCTCTAGGGCAATACCCAGAGAGCAACACTAAGGCCAAAAAAGGGGAGCGTAGGGGGAAGCAAGGGCAATTTACTTTGTATTGAAAATACTTGCCCTTGGCCTCAATCTTTAAAACCTCCTGTGAGGCCCACAATCACTGAATCAAAATGGGATCCTCCTAAAGAGCACAAACCAGCAGAGAGGCATTATCTGTGCACTGTTAAAAGCTCTAGCATGAATAAGTTAAATACATGAAAATCTCAACATATTTAAAGCCCCCATTGTGGTTATTCTCCAACTACAAAGAAACCAGGTAGAAACACGATCCAATCTTTTCCAGTGGAACAGGCTGAAAACCCTACTGTTGCAGAAGCTTCTTAAACTTAGACAGGAACTCTGGAGACACTGCATGACTAGGAAGACGGGAAAAATTAAGACTGGAAGCTGAAAACCATGACAGACTAGTGATAGTACTCAAAGATTCAGTATTATTTTTCGTTCCAGACCTTCAAGAATCCTCAAACTCTACACCAATATCTTGCTTGTCATACAGCACAGCCAAGTCATTGGTCAAGTCACTAGAACACAGCAGACTGGATTAATGCAATAGTCTACTTGTGGTCCTTCTCATTATTCGTTCTCTCTTCTGGAGAAGAACTTAGGGTCAGATGTAAACCAAATGTAAGCTCGCAAATGGCCCGATTAGCAGAATCTGGCTGTTTGCGAACTAAAAAAATATTTTGTACATGTACCAAGCCCTATGTGCGAGTCGGTAATCTATTACCGGATCGCAAATAGGGTTTGCGATTTGATATTAGGTACTAGGTATTAGGCATCTTTAGGGCATCCCTTCCTAATACCGGCTCGCAGTGGTTATATGTGAATGTTTTGCGACCGAAATGCAAACACAAATCATTCACATTTTACCACCTACTTGAAATATCGGCCCTTGATTAAAGGCGGAGGGTGGCACGCAGCCCCTCTCCCGGGCCGATTTTAGCCCCTGGAACCCCGTCCCCTGGGGCCTGGCTAACTAAGGTTGGTGCCCTGGTGCCCACCAAGGGTACCCACCATACCATTGTTGGGGGCAGCGGGGGGAGCCCCAAGGTCCTAGCTAGCTCATCGCATCGAGCGGGAGCCGGCATTGCTCCCGCCCACAGTGAGCAGCTAAAAATGCTGCTCCCTGCGGGCAGGAGCAATACTTTCAACTGTTTCCCTGCCTGCTTCGGTGCAAGCAGGGAAACAGATGAAAAGCCCCTTCCTATCAGGCGGGAACAATTTTCATGCTCCTGACCGCAGGGAGCGGACTTAGTGTTTGCTCTTGCTTGGCGAGAGGTTTGAATTGCTCTCGCCAAGCAGGAGCAAACACAGGTTTCCCTGCTCGCAGCAGTATGGGCAGGGAAACGGCTATGCCCCAGGGTGGGCACACTGGGACATAGCTGGAACTGGCCCTGGGGGTTGAGGGGCAACACTGCCCCCCTGCCTTTTGAAAATGCGGCCTAGCCCCGGAGGATGGGGTCCCCGGGGCCAAAATCAGCACGGGAGGGGGAAAGGGTGCCATATACATCACCTACTGGCGGGCGCCAGTCGGTAGTTATGGTTAGGACCTAGTTTCCATACGAAATGTGTTTTTTGTTTTGCCAAGAACTTTGGCGCCATTTGGCGGATCTTTACGAAATTTTTTAAACCAATAAATGAATGGAATTCATTTTATTAAGTGCGTGTATCATAGTGCTAGAAAAAAATTAAAATAAAGCCAGACTAAAGAGCAAGTAAATCATAGAGACGCAACATGACCCTAGCAGCAGCCTATTCCACAACTTTAGTCAACAGCCAGGTTTTCAGCTGCTTCCTAAATTGCATCAGGGAGGATTGACATCGGAGCGTAAGAAGAAGTGAGTTTCACCATTTTCCTGCACAAATGGAAAAAGCCCTACCCCACCATCTTGCTTTGTTCGATGTGGGAATGAGAACAAAGCATATGGAAATGGATCTAAGGTTCCTGCTTGGCTTATACTTTGGGCCAGTCTGATAAAGGCCCTTGTGGACCATGCACATGGCCTTAAAAATCCTTTTTCTCACTGGGAGCCAGTGAAAAATCTGCAATGATTCCAATGTAGGACTAAATTTATGGATTTTAAGTAGCAGTCTCGCCGTTGCATTTTGCAAAACCTGCAGCTTCTTTACCACACATATCTGGGCACCTAAATACAGAGCATTACCATAATCCAGCTTAGAAAAAATAAGGGCTGTTATAACAGTTTTCTGACGGTCCAGGGGAATAAATGGAAAAATAAATTCAGGATCTTCAGCACAAAAACGCCGGATGAGGGAATAAGGTTTATTTAATCTGAAAAAGATAATTCAGTGTCAAAAATGACTCCCAAATTTCTAACTTTCTGGACCAGAGTTGGTAGTGTACCTAGGCTCGATGGTTACCATGAGTCATTCCAGAACATGGTCTCCTTTCCAAAAAGCAGCACCTCTGGATTGTCTGTATTCAATGTCAGTCAATTATTCTGCATCCACAATGCCACTTGGGACATGCAGTTACAGACGTTTCTAGCCTCCTTATTTAGGTCCGATGAGATAGAAACCACTATCTGTATTTCATCGGTGTAAGATAACAGAGCTAAGCCATGGCTTTGAAGGAGCCTGATGAGGGGGCTAACATAGACATTAAACAACTTGGGCTGAGGGAGGACCCCTGGGGAACACCACATGGTAAAGAGAATGGTGACAAACTCGCATCCCCCAGCTCCACCCGTTGCTGCCTATTAATCATAAATGAGCTCAGCAAGGTCAGAGCCGAGCTTCTGACACCAAGCAGGTGGAGACGTTTTATGAGGAGTGAATGGTGAACTGTGTCGAAAGCGGCAGAAAGATCCAATAAAATCAGTGCTGCTTTTCCACCCTTATCGATTGCCATTCTTAGTTCCTCAGAGGCTGCTACCAAGTCAGATTCAGTGCAATGATTTGCTCTAAAGTCATACTGTGAAGGGTTGAGCAGCAAGTTAGCATCCAGAAAAACTAGCATTTCCTCATTCAATGATTTCTCAAACATTTTAGCCGGGAAAGGTAGGCGGGATATAGGCCTGTGGTTTTTCATCTTCATTGGATCCTAGGAAGGTTTCTTTAACAGTGGCAGAATAGAAGCGTTTTTCCATATATTCGGAAATTGCCCTGAAATCAATATTTCATTGAAAAGTTCTGAAAGCGGGCCGGCAACAACATTGGCGACTTGCTTAAGAACCAGTGGTGGACAAGGATCTGATGGAGCCCCGGATTTAATAATTTTGATGGAACTAATTATTTTTTACTTAGTAAAAGGAGAAAAACTACAAAATTGTGGGTACCCTGAATAATAACTGTTCTGCAGGTCAAGTTCATGTACGTAAGTTGAAATATCACCTGCACCTAATGTGCTTGGGGAAGGTGATAAATGTTGATAGAGTTGACTATAGACTGGAAAAAGGTCACCAACTTATTGCAGAATGCTTCGTCTGGACTAAAAGAACCAACTTATTGCAGAATGCTTCGTCTGGACTAAAAGAACAATCATTGTTCCATTTTGACAGAGATTTAACTGTATTAAAGAGTTCTCTGCTTGAGTGTTTTGCTACGCTTATGCATTCAGAAAAGTGCCAGTCACGTCAGCTGCTGTCTGGAAAGTTTTGGGGTGATTTGTTAAGCGTGGGCCAAGAAAAAATAGCGGAGTCCAAAAATGCATTTTCCCCATGCAATTTCCCATAGGGATTTTAGACATGACTACAGCCTGAACCGCTGGATGGAACTACACGAAATATGTCCGAAAGCTAGATCTTGTTACAGAAAGTGTTTTTTGTAATTTGGTGTAAACCTGATCAGTAGTTTTGGAGTTATTAAAGAAAAATAATTTATGTTTGTCTAAAGATGTGGATCCATGCTTCAACAGCAATGCCATGATTGGCTGGCTGCAACTTGTGAGATAAGTTGTGATCGCCATTTTGTGAATTGGGACACGGTTCCGGGGGAGGGGGGAACCCAGAGAATGACTCACATACCCAATCACAGATCCACACAGGCACTCATACACACACTCATACACCATCTTAGAGACCCAGAAAACCACTCATACACCCATACAAATGCTCATACAGAACCTCACATGCCCAGAGATCCAGAAACCACTCACACACATTTACAAATACAACCACTCACACACCCACTTACAGACCCAGAGAACCACTCATACATCCACTCAAATATCCACACAGGCACTTATACACCCACTCAATACAGTCACTGATACATCCACTAAAAGACAGAGAGAACCACTCACACACCCACACAGGTGCTTACACACAATTACACATATGGCCACTCAAACACCCACCTAGACCCAGATAACCACTCATACATCCACTCAAAGACCCACACAGGCAACCACACTCCCACTCAATACAGTCACTGATACATCCTTTCAGAGGCCCAGAGAACCTCTCACAGACCCACACAGGTACTCACACAGCCACACACACAACCACTCACACACCTAGTCAGAGACCCAGAATCCACTCACACAAACCCATTTTATACACTCATACAGCCACTCACACCCACAATCAGACAGATGACCACTCATACATCCACTCAGACTCACACAGGCACTCACACATCCACCCCTAAGTACACAATGATGCAGTTTGTGATGCACCCATTCACAGACCCACACAGCCACTCACACACCCAGCACATACTCACACACATACTTACACTAACATACCCATTCACACACCCACACAGCCAGTCATGCACCCGTCCAGAGATCCAGAAAACCAATCACACACCCATACAGCAACTCACACAACCACTTACAGATCCAAAGAACCACTCACATATCCACTCATACCCACACAGGGACTCACACACCCACATAGACACTTATACAGCCAGTCGTATACCCACTCACAGAAACTCACAGCCACTCACATATACTCAATCACACACCCACTTACCCACAAAGCCAGTCACACAGGCGAGGCCTTGTGGCCAACCCCCAATGCAACCAGCAGTGGTTGGGTTAACGTATGGTAATTAAATATTACTTTACGTTAAAAAACCCTAGAGATTCACTGAAAAAAAAACAAAAGTTACAGGGACGTTATAGTTAGGAAATAGAATTATAAAAATCTTAGAAATTCACTGAAAATCCAAAGGTTACAGGGACGTTATAGTTGGGTTCAGATTGTACGCACATTAAACCATGGAAATTCAGCAATTTTAGGTATGTCAAGAAACGATAACTAGTGTCCTAAAGTAACTATAACTCGCACCCTCGCCATGCACTGCTAATTACCCCACATATTACATCACGCATTACATCTTCTATAACATCAGTGATAATATCATTGCAACAGTTGCAATAAAATTATTGATAAGAAAATTGTGCATGGCGGGGGCACGAGTTATAGTTACCTTAGGGCACAAGTTACAGTTTCTTGACATAAATATAACTGCTTAATTTCTATGGTTTTATGTGTGTAAAACCTGAACCAAACAATAAAGTCCCTGTAACTATATATATATTATCTACTGGCGGTTGCCAGTAGATAGTTATAGTTAGGACCTATTTTCCATAGGAAATCCGCAACATTCTATTCCCAATAAGGCTGGCGCCGGTTGATGAATCCTCACAAAATTTTCCAAACTTTTGGCCAGCTCCGCTCCACTCCTACCCTGAAAGTTTCGCGGTGATCCGTCAAGCGGGGGCCAAGAAAAAAGGGGGGTCCCATAACGCGTTTTCCCCATGCAATTTCTCATAGGATCTGTTGTCGCAGCTACAGCCCGAACCGCTGAACGGAATGACAACAAATTTGGCAAAGAGGTAGTCCTCAGTTCAGACTCGTGCTTTTTGCATAAATGGTGTGAATCTGTTCAGTAGTTCCTTAGAAAATTAGGGTAAAAAAGTTAGTGATATCTATGGCCGGGGAGGATCCGCGGACCCTACCCGCACCGTAAGCGCACCCTCCCCGAACCAAGCGTGCACCCTCCCAATCGTGCACTGAATGCTAACTGGCTGTCGAGTGTCTGTCTACATTCGAAACCAGGAACTGTTGGCGGCCATTTTCTGCCTCGGTAGAAGCGAGGCTGAAGAAGCAAGGGGACTAAGTGTGTAAAACATATAAAGGGGGCAGAGTGGAAATACTGGGACCCCTTAAAAAAAACTTCGAAATGCGCGCATCCTATAGCGTTGGGTGCACGGATTCTCACGCGCTGGGTGCGCGGATCCAAGGAAAAAAAACTGAAATTTTTGGGAGATAAACATCAAGCTTGAGTGTTTTGTTCTTGAGTGGCTCTAAAAACAGCCGTTGTATTCATTGAGAGTTTTTGGTACTTATAAGTAAGTACCTATACAGAGTCTAAAGTTGTTGAGGAAGACTCTGTTTCCTTCATCAGTAAAGTGTACTCCATCTCTCCTATACATCTCTTGCATATGAAAGCGCTGATTGTTATTGTAAATGGACCCCATTCTATAGTCTCTGAGAAAAGCAGAAACAGATGTATTCACATGTTTCCTAGCTTTCTCAATTTGTGGACAAAAATGATCGGACCAGTTCCATTTCTGCCTTTGGCATATGTTAGAATACACAAAGGCAGTTTTGGGAAAAAGTGAAATCAGTTCTGCAAAGGTGTCCTTCATAAGCATTTCCAGACCTACCCCAGTCAAAGTGCCTAGGTCATTGCCACCACAGTCCACTATTATGAGGTCAGGGTGTTGGATATGCATGAAGGATTTCACCAATGGCATCAATTGGTGCCACTTTAACCCTCTCTGTCCAATCCATTTAATGTCTACATTTGGCAAACCTAGGTCTTTGTGAACGCCTTTGTTTTCTGCACACCTTTGGCTCCAGAAAATATAGCTGTGTCCCACAATCCACACTCTAAGCTTCTTGAAAGGAGGTCTGGATGCACTCAGATGGTCTCTGTAAACGAAATGGCAGTTTGGAAAGTAAGATTTTTCTAAAATGGTGGCTAAGATGCAGTTTTGAACAAAGACAAGCAATCATTGGTTGTTTGACAACCTTCTACACTGAAAGGTAGGGTGCATATTTCTGTTTTTTAAAAGTATGATTCTTATTGGTTAACAAAAACTGATTGTAAGGAACATTATATATGATAAGCTGATATGTTGAAACGTCAAGCACACTTGCTGTCTTGATTAGCAACCTTGTGTGCTAAAGTTGTGACCTGTGTGCTCAGCACAGTGTTCCATGACCTGTTTCTATGGTAACAGGCAGAAGGCAGATTGGGGGAAGGGTTCAAATGTATGTCATTTGGAAAGGGTTGAAATGTTTAATCAATAGAAATGTGTGTTTGGTTTTGAATTTATGTGGGAAGGAATGTGATTTGATGTTTACATGTATATGTGGGGAAAATGAGAGGGAAACTTTGCCATTCTTTGGTTCTGCTGACAGGTGCACAGTACAGAGATTATGTATAAGAAAATCTGGTGTGTGACTGATATCTGGTGTGTGACTGATATACTTCTTAATCTACAAAACAACTTGAAAGGTGAGTTATTTAATTGTGAGGGGATGTATGTAGACTAATTTGATTTTAATCAGACTAATGTATTTCTCGTGCTAAAGTGTAGGGAGTACTTTTTTTCTCTACAATCTTATTGACAGTGTGTGTGCATGTAGAAACCATTCTGTGATAAGCATTTGTGTTTTTCATGTGGTTGCAAACAGATAACTGTGCTGTTTTTATATTTTGGTAGAATTAGAAACCAGTGATTGTTTATGAATTTGTGAAATGAGTTATGTTTCTACACTAAAATGTATTACTCCTTCTAGATGAAGAAATGTGTTTTTGTATAGTGCAAGGGATAGTGTTGTTTGTCTAGAATCCCACAGTGAGTCTGTGTACATTTGGGAACCACTGTGAGAGAAGCATTTGGTAACATTGTGTATATGCTGACAGTTAACTGTTTTAAAACCTGTCTTGTTGTCAAGTTTTAGTAGCATTAGAAGGCAGTTTTTGACTCTAAAGTGCAGTTCTGAAATATGTAGTTTGTGTGCATTCCCCTTACCTCTTCCACTGTAGTGAATATGTTTTGGTAAACTCCTAGGGATAGTGGTGCTTGTCTAGAATTATACTGTGAGTTTGTGTGATTTTGGGAACCATTGTGAGAGAAGCATTTGGTAACATCATTTATTTTCTGACAGATAACTCTTTTAAAACCTGTCATTTTGTCAAGTTTTAGTAGCATTAGAAGCCAGTGTTTGCTTATGCATTGATAAAATGAGTCATGCTTTGACACTAATATGCTGTACTTTAATATGTAGATTGTGTGTAGTCTCCTTACCCCTTGCACAGTAGTGAATGAGTTTTGGTAAGCTGCTAGGGATAGTGTTGCTTGTCTAGAATCACACTGAGTCTGTGTGCATTTGGGAACCACTGTGAGAGAAGCATTTGGTAACATTGTGTATTTGCTGACAGATGACTGTTTTAAAACCTATCTTGTTGTCAAGTTTTAGTAGTATCAGAAGGCAGTTCTTGCTTATGCTTTGATTAAATGAGTCAGGCTTTGACACAAAAGTGCAGTCCTGAAATATGTAGATTGTGTGCAGTTCCCTTACCACTTTCACTGTAGTGAATGAGTTTTGGTAAACTCATAGGGATAGTGGTGCTTGTCGAGAATCACACTGTGAGTGTGTGTGCATTTGTGAACCACTGTGAGAGAAGCATTTGGTAACATCATGTATATTCTAGCAGATAAATCTTTTAAAACCTGTCATGTCGTCAAGTTTTAGTAGCATTAGAAGCCAGTCTTTGCTTATGCGTTAATTAAATGAGTTAGGCTTTGACACAAAAGTGCAGTCCTGAAATATGTAGATTGTGTGCACTTCCCTTACCACTTCCACAGTAGTGAATGAGTTTTGGTAAACTCCTAGGGATAGTGGTTGTTGACTAGAATCTCACTGTGAGTCTGTGTGCATTTGGGAACCACTGTGAGAGAAGCATTTGGTAACTTTGTGTATTTGCTGACAGATAACTGTTTTAAAACCTGTCATGTTGTCAAGTTTTAGTAGCATTAGAATCCAGTCTTTGCTTATACATTGATAAAATGAGTCATGCTTTGACACTAATGTGCTGTACTTTAATATGTAGATTGTGTGTAGTCTCCTTACCACTTCCACTGTAGTGAATGAGTTTTGGTAAACTGCTAGGGATAGTGGTGCTTGTCTAGAATCACACTGAGTCTGTGTGCATTTGGGAACCACTGTGAGAGAAGCATTTGGTAACATCCTGTATTTTTTGACAGATAACTATTTTAAAACTTGTCATGTTGTCAAGTTTTAGTAGCATTAGAAGCCAGTCTTTGCTTATGCGTTGATTAAATGAGTCAGGCTTTGACACAAAAGTGCAGTCCTGAAATATGTAGATTGTGTGCAGTTCCCTTACCACTTCCACAGTAGTGAATGAGTTTTGGTAAAGTCCTAGGGATAGTGGTTGTTGTCTAGAATCACACTGAGTCTGTGTGCATTTGGGAACCACTGTGAGAGAAGCATTTGGTAACATCGTGTATTTGCTGACAGATAACTGTTTTAAAACCTTTCTTGTTGTCAAGTTTTAGTAGCATTAGAAGGCAGTTTTTGCTTGTGCTTTGATTAAATGAGTCAGGCTTTGACACAAAAGTGCAGTCCTGAAATATGTAGATTGTGTGCAGTTCGCTTACCACTTCCACTGTAGTTAATGAGTTTTGGTAAACTCCTAGGGATAGTGGTGCTTGTCTAGAATCACACTGTGAGTGTGTGTGCATTTGTGAACCACTGTGAGATAAGCATTTGGTAGATCGTGTATTTGCTGATAGATACCTGTTTTAAAACCGGTCATGTTGTCAAGTTTTAGTAGCATTAGAAGCTAGTCTTTTGTTATGCATTGATAAAATGACTGAGGGTTTGACACTAAAGTGCAGTACCATGTAGTATTTTCTTCACTGCACCAGAACTGAAAATTTAAAAGTTTTACCCAGGCACTGTCCTAGCAGTAGTCTGATGATTTAGTCAGTTTCCAAGTACTCATGTTGTGAACCATACATTACCACATAGAGTGCTTCAAATGTCTATGCAGTATGCATGCAGTCTTCTAACATACTATACACTTGTCTTTCACACCTTCAATTCCCTAGTCAGTATCCATATAGTCCAGCAAACATCCTGTGACTCCCTTTGCACTCCTCTATTGACCCATTCAGTACCAAGTACTAATCCATTCACTGTGTCAAAAGCCAACCACTTACAAATTCACCCAGGCACTCTCCTTGCTGTACTCTAATCATTCAGTCAGTACCCAAGTATTCATGCAGTGAGCTATGCCTTAGCATATAGACTGCTTCAAATGCCTATTCACTATGGATGCAGTCTTCTAATCACCTACACAGTTGTTTTTCACACCTTCAATTCCTCAGTAAGTATTCATTCACTTCCAGCAAACACCCTGTCACTCCTTTTGTACTCCTCTAGTGACCCATTCAGCACCATGTACTAATCCATTCACTGTGCCAAAACTCAAACACTAATCATTCAGTCAGTGCCCAAGTATTCATGCACTGAGCCAGGCCTTAGCACATAGACTGCTTCAAACACGTATCCACTATGCATGCAGTCCTCTAACCACCTACATACTTGTCTTTCACACCTTCAATTCCCCAGTCAGTATATATACACTCCAGCAAACACCCTGTCACTCCCCTTGCACTTCTCTAGTGACCCATTCAGTACCATGTACTAATCCATTCACTGCGCCAAAACCCAAACACTTATAAATTCACCCATGCACTCTCCTTGCAGTACTGTAATCATTCAGTCAGTATCCAAGTACTCATGCAGCGACACAGGCCTTAGCACATGGACTGCTTCAAACCCCTATCCACTATACATGCAGTCCTGTAACCACCTATACACTTCTCTTTCATAACTTGAATTCCCCAGTCAGTATCCATACACTCCAGCAAACACCCTGTCACTTCCTTTGCACTCCTCTAGTGACTCATTCAGTACCAAGTACTAATGCATTCACTGCGCCAAAAGCCAACCATTTATAAATTCATCCAGGCACTCTCCTTGCAGTACTCTAATCATTCAGTCAGTACCCAAGTACTCATGCAGTGAGCCAGGCCTTAGCACATGGACTGCTTCAAACGCCTATCCACTATGCATGCAGTCCTCTAACCACCTACACACTTGTCTTTCACACCTTCAATTCCCCAGTCAGTATTCATACACTTCAAGCAAACACCCTGTCACTCACCCAGTGTGTTTCCTTATAGTACTGTAATCATTCAGTCAGTTAGCATGTAGTCTTTTAGTGAGGTAGGCTTTAGGGAATGAACTGCTTCAAAGTAGTATGCACTATGCATGTAGTGTTTTAACCATTGTCACACTTGTGCTTCAGGGCTATAGTTTCTTAGTCAGTTTTTATATAAAATGTGTTTCTACAGTAATAGAATAGTATAAATTTGAAAGTTATTAATATACATTTATTTGTGATTCTTTTTTACAGATACTGTTTTTCAATGTTAAAATAGAGAAATCATGCCAGAAAAAAAAAAGAAAAGAACAGAGACAGGACGATTACTTGAAGAAACATCAACCACAAGTATTGAATGTACAAGATAATGTGGCTAAAAGGAAAAAATCTTCTGGTAAGATTACAAAGCAATTTATTAAAAATGTTTGTAGGACCAAACAGAATGTACATAATGCTGGAACTACAGAGAATTTTTCAAGTAAGAAAAAAATTCAAAATAAGAGGAAAAGCAAATGGTCAGTCAAAGGAGACAAAGTATGGTAAAAGAAGACAAAATCAGTATAAGGAATTGCGCAAAAAAATATTTTACAAGAGAGTAGTGCATAATTTGCTGAAAGATGTGAAGAAATATAAAAAGAGAGCTTTATTTTATAAAAAGAAGAAGCATATTGAAAACATTGTGGAAAAGACTTTTGAAATAAGAAGGAAACTGTTTATTTTAGTATTAAACAGAATTCGATCACTAGATAAACCAATCCATGTAATGAAGGCCAAAAGTAGGAGGAAAAGAGTTATTAATAAAAAAAAAAATTGTGATGTTTTTTTGGGAGGATGGAAACAGTTCCAGTTCAGAGCCTTTTTTTTAACGAAGAGAGTTATTCACTGAGTGAAAAATTATTGTATGCAGTTGACACCAGTGGTAGAGGTTATGAGGTTAGCGACGGTTGTCCAATTGAGAAAGAGAAAATGGTTGAAAGAAATGCAGAAGAAGTGATAGCTGATGACGTTTTAGGGAGATGTGCTAAAAACCCTGTGTACACTTGGAATTGCAGTAGTACTTGCAGTGTACGACAGGAATCTATTGAAAACGTATGTAGTTTTTTACGAGCCTATACTAAAAAAAGTGTCAAACAAAAGATTAAGCTGTTGCAAGGACTAGGCCCTTGCAGAGTGAGAAAACATGCTGGTTTGCAAGGTCATTCTCTGGCTTGTCTTTCTAGGAAAGTTTGTCAAAGTGTTTTTCACCATTTCAGAATGCTGGCAGTACATCATACTCAAATGCGGAAGTTAGTGAGAAGGTTGTATTATGCAAAAAGTCCAGCACTAAAGTTAAGTGAGTTGAACAGTGCTCTTTTGCGTGGGTCAGTATCAGATGTGAAGCAGGTCTGTGATGATATTGAGTTTTGTTACTTTGGTCCTCAGCAAGAGAGTGAAGAAACTGACACATTAGTAGAACAAAATGTTGAAGACAATGTACAACCCGTAATTACAGAAAAATTTGAGGATGAAATCACAAAGTTTAAGGTAATTTCAGATGAAAGACCAAATGTGTCTTGTTTTTGTTGTCGGTGAAGTCACTATAAAAATCAGACTATGGGTGTCAATCTGTATTTAAAAGGGGAATAGAAGATAATGATAAGTGGATGGAATTTGCAACTTATTTGTTGGTAGAGGATTGTTTTGATTTGGGATCTGAGCAGCGTATTTGCAAATATTGTTATAACAAATTAGATGAGAATAAAATGCCTGCTAGAGCTGTTCATAATAATCTAGAGTTGGTTGCTATTCCATCAGAGCTGATAGATTTAAATACGTATGAGTCTATTCTCATACAATGTGCTCACCCGTTTCAGGCTATTGTTCGTATGGAGCCCAAAACAGGTAAATTACCTCCATCAGAGTTTCAAAGAGGATTGAAAGGAAGAGTTGTGTATTTACCGTTAGATTTAAGGAAAAATATTGAAACTATTGGTGTAGACCATGCAGAAAATGAGCCACTAGTCATTCTAGTTAATGGTGTCCCTACTAAGAATAAGAAAATTTGGCAAGAGTTAGTGGATGTTAGAAAAGTGCAAAAGGCGTCATTGTATCTGTTAAAAAATAATGAGTACTATAGAAATGTGTTTGTTGGAGAAGAAGAAATAGATTTAGCAGAAGATTCTGAAACAATAAGTGGACAAATAGAAAAAGTGGACATGTCCAGATTTGAGGAGATATATGAACATTTCAGTGTATTTCCACTTCATTCCAAAGAGGTGATGGGAAATACAATTGAGTTGTTTCAAATGAAAAAAGCAACAGGAAGTCCCATGAGTGTATGGGAAGAGAGCTTAGAAGCTCGTTGTTTCCCATAGTTGTTTCCAACAGGAAAAGGTGGACGATATGATGAACGTCCTGTGCATATTCCTGCATCTGAATATCGAACAACAAGATTATATGCAGAAGATCCAAGATTTCGACAATGTATCCCTTATATGTTTCATCTTCTGTTTGAAAGTGACTTGTCTGGACTTTCATACGCAGTAAATCACATTTTAAAAACTGGAATGCATCTTCAAAATGTAACTGCAAAGGATTTTATGGATAAAGTGCATCAGAGAGATGATCCTTTAGAATCTCAGTTGATTAATCTGATGGCATGTCAGTGTGGGACTAATGAATATTGGTACCGTCGACATGGAGAACTGAAATGTATGCTACGGAACTTGGGAACTCCTACATGGTTTGGTACACTAAGCTGTGCTGAGTATGCTTGGGATGATTTACTTGAATTTCTTCGAGGGGCAAATTCCAATTTAAAAAATATTGAATACAAGACACCTGGAGAATTGTGCTCTTTGGATCCTGTCAATGTATCCAGATATTTCAATCATAGATTTGAAGCTATGATGTCTTTCATCTGCAATAAAAAGAATCCTCCTCTTGGAGAAGTTGTGGATTTCTTTTGGAGAAAGGAGTATTAAGCAAGAGATGCTCCTCACATACATATGTTGTTATGGATCAAGGAAGCCCCCAAATTTGGAACAGATTCAGATGAAACTGTTTTGTCTTTCATTGAAGATTATGCTACATGTGCTCTTCCCAATAGCAGAGAAGATAAAAACTTAAAACAACAAGCCTTACGATTTCAAAGCCACAGGTGTGGAAAATACTGTTGACGAAAGTACAAGTCAAAGGATAAGTTCTATACCAAATGTCACATTTTGGATTTCCACGTCCTGTATTATCCAAAGGAAGAGTGAACAGTTTTATGTCAGCTATGCGACATACCATCACAAGAAAGTCTCCGAAAAACACCTACAACTTAAGAAGAAGCGAAGAATCGAAATACATAAATGACTACAATTCACTTATTTTATCCATGTGGAACGCTAACATGGATATTCAGTATGTTGCGGACAATTCCATTGCTCTTGCTCGATATGTAACTTCTTACATTACTAAATCAGAAAAGACTGAATTGAAAGAAATGTGGGAAGAGATTTCTCACGAGAATACTACAAGTAAGAAATTATACAGTTTCAGTTTGAAGATGTTATCGCATCGTGAAATTGGAGCATATGAATGTTCAGATCGGTTATCATCTGCAAGTCTATATTCCAAAAGTAGAAGAATCATTTGGGTGAGTCTAGGTCTTGCAGGAATGCGAAATCGGGTACTGAAATCTGTTCAAGAAATTGAATACTTAGCAGAAAATGAACCAGAAAGTACAGATATTTTGAAAACGAATATGTTGGACACATACTACCCAAATAGAAGTCATCATCTTGAGAACATGTGTCTCTATGAAGTGCTGCAAAACTACACTTTTAAACGGAATACTACAGAGAACATCAACGATGGAAAATATGCAGTTATTGGTTCCGAAGGATGTCTGGTGAAACAAAGGAAAGGAAATTTAATTAATCACAGGAAACTGAGTTGCGACACTGCTGACAAAAGGGAATTTTACTATTTAGCCCTTTTGCAAATGTTCAAACCATGGCGTTCAGAACTGGAATTACTTGGGAGATTTTCCCAGCTATGAAGATTCATTTAATGCTTCTAAAGATAGCATACAATGCAGTGCTTTCGCAAATTATGTCAAAGTGTTGAATGATGAAATTGATCAAGAAGCTACAATTACAGCTGAGATTGCTAGAGACAGTTCTCAAGACAGTCAAAGTTCTGCTGCACTGAGTCAAGATCCACTAGGACAACCAATTGTTGAAAATGAAGCAGCGATTGCAATGAATGAGGTGGAAACAGCAATGTATCAAGCTCAAGAAGATGCAATACAGTTAGGAAACTTGGAAGAACAACTAAATGTTGAACAGAAACAAATATATCAGCAAGTGAAAGAGCAGATTGACCATGGATTACTTCATGAAAAGAGAGGGTGCTCATGTACATCATTTCAACCTATCCGAATGTATGTGAGTGGTCAAGCTGGAACAGGAAAAAGTTTCTTAATTAAAGTAATTACAAGTTATCTACAGAAAACAACTGATTCACATTTGTCTTGTGTTGTCACTGCTCCAACTGGGTTGGCAGCACATAACATTAAAGGAATTACTTTACATTGTTTACTAATGCTGCCAGTAGAGCATGAGAACAAATTGGAATACCACAAGCTATCTGGAGAAGCTTGTTGTGAAGTTTCAAGAGTCCTGAAGAAAATGAAACTTCTCATTATTGATGAGGTGAGCATGGTCTCAAACTTGATGCTTGCCTTTGTGCATTTAAGAATGCAGCAAATTCTTAAAACAGAGTATGACGTGTTATTTGGAGGAAAACACGTCATAGTTTTTGGAGATCTACTGCAACTGACTCCGGTAAAAGGACAACCGGTATTTAAAACACTAGCCCATGAAGATACCAGAAAGTCTCTTGGCAGTGTTGGTAATGTGAACATTTGGACTCATTTTGAATACAAAGAACTGACAACAAATATGCGACAGGCAAATGATGCTGAATATGGAAGTATTCTTCAAGATATAAGAATTGGAATTCTTTCAAAACAAGGAAAACAAGCTTTGGAGAGTCGATTACTTTGCAATGTCTTTCCAAATGAAAATGCAGTTCCTGCAAAAGTGTACGTGGAAATTGCTAAAAATAAATCAGTGATTTGCTTAATGCCAACACTGCGTGAGTGTTCCATATTCAACGAAGAATTATTGAAACTGGAAAATAAAGAAATTGTAAAAATGGAAGCCATCGATAAAATACTGCATGAAGGAATCACTATTATTTTGACGGAAAAGTTGAGATCAAAACTGGATTGTTTAGAAAAAAAAATATCTAAAACTGCTGGTTTAGAAAAGACACTATATGCGTGTGTAAACTGTCGGGTAGTTTTAAGGCATAATTTGGATGTAGAGAAAGGTTTAGCTAATGGTGCAATGGGTAAAGTGGTGGATTTTGTGAATTATCAGAAAAAATAAGGAATTGAATTTTTAAAAATTAAATTTGATCAGATTGATGAAGTTAAAGAAATTGGTCGTTATTCAGTTCGTTTTTTGCTTGTTAAAGATTTATATGTCCGTAGGAAACAATTTCCATTTTCTCTGGCATATGCAGTGACTATTCATAAATCTCAAGGATTAAGTGTAGACAGTGCATTGGTGAACATTGGATCTACTGTATTTAAAGAGGGTATGGCATATGTTGCTTTGTCGCGAGTCAGAACATTATCTGGTTTGTTTTTGGTTGATTTTGATGAGACAAAGATTACTGCAGATGCAAACTGTGTAAAAGAGTATAATAGGTTAAGAAAGGCGCATGCACCAAATTTAGGTCAATATCCTGTATTTGAAAAGCGTGTGGTTGTTCGAAAAAGAAGGTTAGAGAATATCTGTTCTGAAGGTGTGAAGAAGGGAAAAGAACAAGATAATGTTGTGATTGCAGGTAAAAAGAAATTGGAGACTGTTGAAGAGATTGTTGGTTATCAGTTTGAAAATAGTTCTGGTGTCAACTGCTATGCTAATGTAGTGGTCAATGTTGTTTTTTATCTGAAAGGTTTGCAAGAACAAATTATGCAGAATCAGGGAAAAAGATTTTGTTCTCTGTTGCATTCTGTTTATGAAAAATTGACAACAGATAGAAGTAAAATACAATCTGTTTCAGATGTTCATAGTCTTTTGGATGTGTGTTCTGGTTCTCCACAATTTACACAAAATATCCAACAAGATGCTCGGGAATTTTTAATGTATATGCTTACCATTTTTGAAAATGAAGGTGTAGAAATAGAAAATATTGTTGGCCTTTCTTACAAATGGGAACATCATTGTGAAAATTGCATGTATACATGTAGCACCAATGTAGACACTGAGAGATTTCTGTATTTAACATTACCAGACTGTAAATCAGTGTCTTTCAATAAATTAGTTAAAGGTGCAAATCAAAACATGGAGTGTAGCCCATGTAAATCAGAAATGTTATCCACATTATTCTTAACAAAATATGGAAAATACATAATTTTAATGATGCAAAGTTGTACAGCTGACGGAAGAAAATTGGATACTTTAACAAAGCAATTTGTAGCAGCACAACTATCAATATCAGGAAGGACTTTTGTAGCAATTGCAATAATTTTCCATGATGGTCCTTCCACCACATCTGGACATTACACTGCCTATCTAAAATGTGAGAAAGGCTGGACACTTTGTAATGATTCCCAGTTGGTTTTTAAACAACGTTTGCTTAGGGAATTACAAAATTCCTACCTAATATTTTTAAAGTCAAAGTTTTAGGAAGATAATTCACTCTCTGAGGAATTTATTATTATAATTTAATAGGACTACCACTGGACAATTTACATAAAGCAGGAGTGCAAAAATACCATTTGGCCTCAAGGAAAGGTATATTTTTGAATTATGGACTTTTTGGTGGTCATTGATTTGGTGAATATTTTAATGCGGCAATATTTACAGTTTTTATAAGTTAAAGTTATAAACTTTTGTTAGCCGTAAGCATTTCATACATGTGTGATTTGTATTTTATGGTATTTTACTGAGAATAGCATGTTGTTTTTTTTTTAACAATCTTTCTGATTGTGTTTTTTTTGCCCGCTGTTAAGTGATGAGTACGAAGAAATCACTATTACTAGTGAAATTCAATATATTCTGAGAACAGCAAAAAAGGCAAACAAATTACTTTGTGGAAATTATGCTGTGTTGTTAAAAATTTATTTTTACATGTTATAATGTATTTTTTCTATTCTTTCACAGACCCAAATTTTAAAATAAGCAATTTATATGAATTTAGATTGCAATGAAAATCTGAAAAAAATGTATACCATTTTTTATTGCTATTACTGTGAAGGTAAGTTTAACTAAGTCTCAATATGCAGAATGAGGAGGTGTGCAAGAAGCTACAAAGTTGAAACACGTTTGTAAAAACACTCTGTTTATACCTATGTAGTTTTAAAATCTGACCATAATCAGATATCATGTGACCTGCAAAAAAAGAGATTTGAGGGGTTCATAATATTTCCCATTGTAGCTATTGAAGGACCGCAATCATTTCAATCATTCTTCTTTGAACATCTTTGCAGATAAAACTCTGTGCTTACCTTCTATCATTCGCCAGGAATTTTAAAACTGGAAACAAATCACTTTTTGTAACATAGTTATTGTGCAAGACACTCTTTCATATTTACAAAGAGAGGAAAAGGCACTCTGTGCACTTTTTATACTCCATGTAAATACAACCTCATTAAGCACACCAGTTTGCGTTGAAAGGGTGTTCTATAAGTGTTGTTGTGCATGATTGCACTGAATACTCATAGAACAAGACACATGTCTAGATTTATCAGAAATCATAAATCTCAATATGTGTGTGAATGCTGCACCATTCTAAAATTGGTGTAGGAAAGCACAACAAGGAGAATTGTTTTCATTTCTCCACATTTTTATATCTTCAATGCATGCTACAATGCTTAGCATACATTGAAGGAGAAAAATGCCTTTACTGATTGTTTTTGTGCAGGAAGGTGTGTCTTCCTGCACAAAAACAAACAGCACATGACACAGATATCCTTGCACTATGGTGCAAGGGTGCCTGTGTCACCACATGGCTGCAGTTTAAGCCGCCGTGCAGAGAGAAGCATAGATTTGCAACATATTTATGTACCTATGTTGCATCCCTGTGCTTCGGAAGTACTACAGCACACTGCAGTTAATGAGGTTACTGTGTGATGCTGCAGCACTTCCTCATAGTTCTGCACTTATACATTGACCATATGCTACTAATGCATTCATTCAGTCAATTACGTACTACACATACATTCATCTAAACTTTCACACACTAACAAAGAAATTTAGCTCTTTTTTTAAACCAGGAAAGTTAGTTCTTACAAGAACTTTTTTTTTCTTCTTTCTTCTTTTATATTTTTTGGGGGGTTTTCTGAACAATTTTTAATTTTTTTTTATTTTTCTGCAAAAAAAAAACAAAAACAAAACAGGAGGAACCAAACAATGAACTGCAGGGAACAATAAAAAAATTAAAAAATAAACTCGCAAATGTGACTTTCTTGCCGGCGGCAGATCAGATCGATCGACTGCTCACCGTAGAACAAAGTCGCATTACACTTAGTGCAGAGCACTTTTAAAAATTGAAACTGAGGACGGATGTCCAAATTTTGGGCTGATGGATGCACTCTTGAAGTGCTCAGCTGCGATGAGGTCGCAGGAGCAGGAGTGTTTCTCATCCGTTTGCACTCTTCTCGTGCAAGATTGTTTGGATGAAGGGTCCTTGGGTGCTTCATCATACTAGCCATGCCGCACGAGTATTTCTTGTTAGGATCCCCTCGCGACAGCACTCTTTTGCAAATCTTGCATGTGACCAAGGTGGCATTGGTCTTATTCTGCCCCTCGGGAAAAGTAAAAAATTTCCACACCACTGAAGAAAAACGTTCTTTGCGTGGTGCCTCCTCCAAAAATTCATCCTCAGATGTATGAGGAGATGCAGGTGATGCCTGCTGCCCTGAAGCCATTTTTAGTTGAAAAAAGTTAGAGCTAAGTTTAAACTTAGTCTAAAAAAATCTTCTTCTCTGCAAAGAGATGCTCCTCCAAAGAAGGTCAAAGAAGAATGATTGAATTGGGTGGGGTCTTTCAATAGTTAAAAGAGTTAGTGTAATGAACCAATCAAATCTCTTTTTTTGCAGGTCACATGGGATCCGCGCACCCTGCGCATATGCAGCACGCACCCAGCGCGCATCTGCAAAATTGAATTAAAAAAATTATAGGATTAGATGTAAAAATATATTAGTTTTAAGACTAGTTTAGAGTTTGTCTTCAATTAATATTCACATGAAATACATATATATATGTTTTTTTAAATGTTAAATATTTCGCGGGATCCGCGCACCTACCGCGTCATAGACGCAGATGACGCATCGCGGAAGCGCGTAAACGACGCGTTACGTACATCGAACGTGTCGCGTATAGGCTGGGAGTCGCGTACCTGTCGCATTGCGATCGCGCACTAAACACGTACCCAACGCATACCATGTGCGGATGCTAACGCGTAGGGATCGAGAACGGTGCGCATAGGGTGCGCGGATCCAAAAACCTGGAAAAAATATATATAAAATAACGTTTTTAACATATAGTTAAAGAAATATTTTTAAAAATATAAACAAATATGTTTGAAAAACCCAATAAAAACAAATACATTTTTTTTAATTTTTAAAAGAATTAATTAAATAAATAAATTTAAAAAATGGTGATAAAAAAGAATTTCAAAAGAACATAATTAATGAGATTGACACACTGAATTTGAAAAATATAGAAATCCAATGAAAATCATTAAACATGATATCTTTAGAGATAAGTTATAGATAGGAATTAGCATTTAAAAAACCTTTGAAATTCACTGAAAAAACCATAGGCTTCATGCACGTTATAGTTAGGAATTGGCATTTAAAAAATCTTTGAAATTCACTGAAAAAAACAAAGGTTTCAGGGGCGTTATAGTTAGGAATTGGCATTTAAAAAACTTTAGAAATTCACTAAAAAAAACATAGGTTTCGGGGGTGTTATAGTTAGCTGGACATTTCCCTCGTACAAAACCCTAGAAATTCCCCTGTTATAGTTAGTTCAGCTAACTATAACTCGCGCCCCCACAATGCACTGCTGATGACGTCACATATTACATCACTCATGACATGGTCAGTGACATCACTGATGACATCACTGATGACATCTCAAATGACATCACTGATGACATCACTGATGACGTCATCCACGTAATAAATTAGTGCATCTTCTCACACCCTAATATAACCTTTGATACACCGACTCAAAATTTCAGACAGCCATTCTCAAAACCATAGATACTCCAATACCAATATCTACATACCCACTCATTGACTCTTAGGTCTACATACATCTCCACTCACTCACCTGTACAGTCACTCCGTACAAGACTATCATATGCATTTATACACCTATATAGACACTCACACACCGCCAATCATCTATTGAGGTACTGACACACCTAGTAAGTCATGCAAATAATTAAACACAGTCCAATTTATTCACCTATACAGTTAAACACACTCAAGTTCACTTACTCATAAAAAATACTAACAAATTCTGACGCTCTTATACAATTACTAATACAAGCACACACTCATCCATACAGCCACTCCCGCAATCACACACTCTCACGTATAGATAGTTATATACTCTTACACACATATACACTGCGTTTCACATATGAAGTTACTGACACATGTACAACTGAGATATACATTCAATCACTAACACACCCATACATACACTCACCCAACCATACAGTCCATCACAATTGCACTCTTAAAACCATGCACCCACTGAATCACCCTCTCACACATCTATGCACAGAGCCACACACACCCTAGCCACACAAACACTCAGGCACCCATACAGATACTCAGACAACCAATCAATAACCCATAGACACTCATATAGCTATTCACAAAACCATGCAGCCACTTATACATCAACACACAGACACATACAGACATTCACACAGTTTAGTCACTAGTCTGCAGTAAGATACATTTAATGACTCACTTATAGAGTCAGTTACGCACCTAGAAAATCACACATTCAAACACTTATACACCCACTCATTCTTCCATAGGCCTTTCACTATAAATATATAAAACATATTTAAACTTTTCAGAAAAACACACATTCACTGGATGATGTCATCAGTGATATCACTGATGACGTCACTGACCATGTCATCAGTGATGTAATATGTGACGTCATCAGCAGTGCATTGCGGGGGCGCGAATTATAGTTAGCTGAACTAACTATAACAGGGGAATTTCTAGGGTTTTGTACGAGGGAAATGTCCAGCTAACTATAACGCCCCTGAAACCTATGTTTTTTTAGTGAATATAGATATATATATATATATATATATATAAAACATTATTGATTCTTGGGGCGAATAGTTATATTTTCGAAATCGCAAAAACAAAAGGAAACCACATTTTCTGCTCTTCAAAAGAAAATTGTTTCTTTCCCACAAAGTCACATGTAGTGAGTGGCATTTACGAGGTCTAAAGTTGATATGGAAACTTTTCCACAAGTTGTTTGCATGTCCAATTTTCCGATCTACGTAAATACAGGGTTAAAGAGCAAAAGTGCACACCCTTAAATAGTCTGGCATGGCTGGCAAATTACCTACATCCTTTCCCAGTAAAGTTAAATTATTTTCACACCCATGAAGTACATTAAAAAGGTGGCAACAGCTGAAAAAAAACGACGTGAGCTCATTATGTCAATGGCTACAAGCCAAAAACATCTCCCAGATGGCAAATACCTGCTTTTTTGCAGAGATAAATAGGAAACGGGGTACATCAAAGACAACCCGAAACAATGCTTTCCTAGGCAAAATCTAATGAATGCAACAAAATAAAAGATAATTACTTTATGTGTAAAGTTCTGGGAAGGGTACATAAATCCATGCAAGTAGTATCATTTTGAGGCCAGCGATGACACATAAAATGGGGGGAAAAAGACACATAATTCATATAGACTGGGAAAAAGAAGCACTGTGTTTTAAAACACTACAGTTTGTTAACAGAATGGATTGGGGGTGAGTTATTCGGCGAAACGTGTGTGCAGCATTTCTAGAAAAGGAGAATAGTTCACACACACTGCCTGTTCTTTCTGCGGCCTTGCTTAGCATGGCATAATCGAATTTAAAGTAGAAGATATATATTCCAGTGGTCATGTTATGAAGGTGAGTTTTCTAAACCACAAACTCTTACCAGCTTGCGACCTGATGCACGTGAGACTCTAGCATTTGATGGGTAGGTTAGTTGAAGTTTTCAGTTCTGGTGGGAAAGGCAAACAATATTTAATTTTCGAAAGGTCGGCTTGGTCCTTACGTTTTTCTTCAAAGACACACAGGCCTTCGACCCATTTGCTGACTGTAGATCACGAAATCGACCGCGGAGATATGGTGGGTAAATATTTCCACCATACAAATAAATCCAGAATGCGCATAAATATGTTAAAACGCAAGAAAACAACCAATGAAACTTAATCAAGCGCTATGGGCTGTTTGGAATGTATGACTGATCAAATGTTGGCGTATTTCTGATGTGCTCATCCGCTCTTAAGAGTGTGCGCTCTACATTTTGAGATGTGAAAGTAAGTATTGGCTTCAAATGATGAAAGAGCATGCATAGTCACCAAAGACAGAGTAGACGTCTCTTGTTCATTAGGCTAGGTGTGTGATTTAGGTTTCAGATGAGTGGCTGGAGGGGTTGGCCCGTTTATGAGCCTCTGACTGGTTATCAGTCGGTGCTCAGCAGTTATAATTAGAAGTGGGTGGGGTGGCCGGATGATTAACTGCAGATTACACCGCGTTTCTCAGCCATGCTGGATGCATACAAGATTTTTCTGCCTTGCAATGCAATCATTTTCTGTCTGGGCTGGGCAATAGAAGTACTTCAGGGCAACTAGCCAGGATGATTAGCAAAGAGTGGTCGAGGCTCGGTTATAGACTGTGGCACGCGCTCAGCGTGGGGTGACCTGGGCTATGGAAAATCTGGCCACAGCGACTCCTTCAACGCTTTTACTGATTGATGTCATCCGTGGCAATGGAGCGGTTTCCGTCGATGCCCTGCTGCTTTTCCCTCCTCATTACCTCATAGGTTCATCATGGAGAGTAGGGGGTGATAAAGGGTTGATGGTCTCTGCCACTTTCACTGCTTGGACTTTGGACGAACCAAGATATTTTAGGCTTTGTACCCCATGCCATGGAAGCAACTTTGCTTGGGGCCAGGCCGCCATGGGTTCTTAGAGGTTGATTTGGGTACTTGGCTTTCATCTCTACAGCCATACAGGTGTCTCCCTAGAATCACACTGTTTACTCTCTGCATAAAATTGATTCCACTCATGATTCAGCTGGGTATTGACTTGTATGCTGTCTACACTCTTACTTAGATAAAGAACACTAAGGACTTAAGAATTCGATGTACTATTTTAAATGCATTAACTTACAACTGCAGATTTCCATTTCTGTAAACAATTTTCTCCTTTCTGTCTTTACATCCTGAGTTTTCTCTTCAGAATCTCCTCTTCGTTCTTTCAAGTTTTCGATCCCAACGCTGTACTATCTCATTCATTTTGTACAGCCGCTACATGCATTTCACAAATTAAACGTGTTCTAGCGCTTTCTGTTGCGTTCTTTTGTGTACCAGGATTTCCTGTTTCGATTGCTGAGTGCTGTCAAGTGTGCCACGCCTGGGAATCGACATCTCTGAAATAAAAGCACCTCCAGATATAAACTGTCACCATAATCCAATCTCCAGGACAGTTCCCTGATGTCAGTGTGGCTCGATTCAACAAAGTTAGGTGTTTATAATGCTCAAGACTTTTTGATGGACCAAGAAAGACAATGTGACAATTACTAACTGATAATGGCATTACTCCTAGTCACTGTTCCCTGTAAGGTGCGCGCGCAACTATGTCACTTCGAGCGCGCAGTATACTTATTTGAAGCGCGCGCACTTAGTATTCATGTTGATGCAGGGCCCTGTAGAAGCAAGACGGGCGCTGTCATCAAAATGAATACTTTAAAAAAAAGCATTTGCAATGCAATAGGTCTCGCATTTACGCGAGTTTGAGCTATTGACATTGCAAATGACTGCCTTTTAAGTTTTAAAAACAGATAAATGCATTGTCATTTGCAATGGCAATAGCTCAAACTCGCGTAAATGCGAGACCTATGGCATTGCAAATGCTTGTTATCCTTTATTATCACAAGGCAGGTGATGTTTTAACACCCCTTTAGCCCCCTTTCTTGCCCTCTCTTCACCCTCTGACTCCTGCTGACACACATCAACATACCCATCATTTGCTATTAGTGATTTAGGTGAGCTGGGGGAGGTGCGGGGCTATTTGTGTTCAGGGGCCAGTCCCTGCTCATCCAGGTACTGACCAGTGAACAGAAAAGTGGCCCCCTGCTGCCTCATTTAATTCACTACCATCAGCAAGGGTGCCAAAATGTCCTCCCCCCAGGCCCAGGGCGCTATTTTAGCAAAGACCATCTCTGAGTCCAAGCTACTTGTTACTGCTCTGTGGAAGGCAGACACACACAGGCACAACCAGGGGGCGCCGGCGCGCTCTTTTCTTGCTTCTGTCTGCCACAGAGGACAACAGGGTTATGTTTTCCAGAGATGCAATTACCGGGTCGGCCAGGAAATGGAGTCCTGGCTGCCTCCGGTATACAATGTCGACTCCAGACCAGCACAGAATCACATAAAACATAAAAAACCACGAATGTGCCATTAGATAACATCTTGTAGTTAGGCGAGGGGCGTATCTTCCATTGGTGCAGCAGGTGCAGTGGCACCGGTGTCCAGAGTCTAGAGGGGCCCACTGAGCCCAGATTATTGCTGAATTTAATAGTTCAAACAGGGGCCCATTTCCTTCCTTGCGCTAGGGCACGTGACACACTGACCATGCCTCTGAGTAACGCAACAAAATAGTAGAGAAAAACAAGTGGAAGGATTGTAGAATGGTGAATACAACCTACAGACTATGGGAAAAAGAAGCCCCGACCAGAAACGGTGGGGGAGGGTGGTGCAATTACGAACCATGACCAGGGTGTGGAGACACAGTGTTCAGGGGCATAAGGTAGCCTTCTATAGAGCTTGAAAGTCACCGACCTCGAATCTCACCCCTCCCCCCTTCCCCGGGGCGTCCCGCCTGGCCAAGGCATTCCTAGATCTGTTGAGCGAAATGCTTTCATCACTTTGCCACACTGCCCATTAGGCGAGCAACTCTTAAAATGTTTGCGTGACTTCACTGAAAGTGGACACATGGTGACCTATCGCGAGAAAGATGGCGAGAGTGCGATCGATCGACAGTTATTGAGTGGCAGAGGGGAGGGAGTTAACTGGAGAGGACTGACCTATATGAAGAGAGGGGAGCTGGGAGAGAGCGATACACTGGCAGGCGCGATTAGGGTGGTTTAATTGTGAGGGAAGGAATAGAGGGCGTGTAGATAGAAACATATGAAGAGGAGTTCTTGCACGAGAGAGAAACGGAGAGTAAGGGGGAAAGAAAGCGAGAAACACGCAGATAGAGTGAAAAGAGGTGCAACGGGTGGTTATAGAGAGCCAAAGAAAAAGAGAGAAAGGCTAATGAGAGGAAATACAGACGACAGAGAAATGAGACAGGGTGCCTAAGAAAGAGTGGAACAGACTATATAAAAAGAAGAAATAGAAATATCGAGAAGAGGTAACGGAGAGAGTTAAATAGGAAAGAAAGAGTTGTAGGAAGCACAAAGAGGTAGAGAGAGGGGTGACTAAGGTAGAAGGGGAAATGTCAGTTCTTGTTATGAATATGAGTGTACTGGTTGCAGGCTGTGCAAACACACTTTTAATATGTCGAGTGTTTATAACCACACCGGATACCAAACTCCTCACATGCTGGGGTGTTGTCGAAAAGAAAGGCCTCTGCATTATGTTCATCCTTAAATGAGATTGAACGTCATCAGGAGGGGCGTGGTTGTAAAGTAGTGAAGCGGCACAGGCGCCAAGGAGTATGAGGAGGCCACTGCACCCCAGTTATAACAGTTTTTACTACTAAACTAGGTAATGGGGCCCCATTTCCCTTGCTTGCATAAAGTCCCATCAACAGTAGATCAGACAGACATACATAATTACTCAAGGAAACTTGCAGCGTGCTTATTGTAACAAGTCAAGAGTTAACAAATAAAAAATAAAAGTCTGGAAAAAGACCGTTGGCCTCTGACCGAACTGTGAGCGATTCCAGCATACACCGACACTGTGACTAATCGGCACCCTGTTGGCCGGGATTAAGCCCACCACAGGGGCGGTGCAAATCCGAATAAATAAACGCTTTCGTGAAAACAATGAACAAAAGAAAAGCACGCCGCGCTCAACATAAATGTCCATTTAAAACAAGACACACCCGGCGGAGCGTGGTGCGCGCGCTTGGCGGGGGCGGGGGAGCGCATTCCAGGCGGGGGAGCGGACCCTTTGAAGTACGATGCCAAACGGATTGCATGGCGGCACGATGCACGTGATTGTGCGCGTGCTCGCCATGCAATCCACTTTTGGGAGCACTTTTGGGAGCCCCTTACTAGAGTCTTGCATAGCGATTGCTACGCAATAGCTAGGCGAGACATAAAAAGCAGACAATCTGCTCCCAGCCGCCCTCTATTAAGAAAGGGCACACAGCAAGCCTAAAAGCACGACGTGTGCTTTCACAATCACTAACATATATTAGTGATTGTGAAAGCACACGTCGTGTTTTTATGCTAGCTGCATGCCTTTTGTTAATAGAGCGCAGCAGATTGTGTGCCTTTTTGAAAGTTTTCATGTTAAATGCAGCCTCGTATATTAGCATGTCGGGCGCTGCAATTAACATGAAAACTTTCAAAAAGGCACACAATCTGCTGCGAACTAATAACAAAAGGCATGAAACAAGCCTAAAAGCTTACTGCATGCGCTCTATTAAGAAAAAGGCATGGCCTAAAAGCTTGCTGCATGCCTTTTGTTAATAGAGCCTGGCTGCGGGTAGATTGCGTGCATTTTTTAAAGAATTCATGTTAATTGCAGCGCCTGTAATGCCTGTACACGGCGTTGCAATTAACATGTATACTTTCAAAAATGCACAAAATTTGCCTGCAGCCACGCTCTATTAAAAGAAGACATGCAGCAAGCCCAAGGCTTTAAGTGGGCCGGGTCCTAAAGCAGGTGCTGAGACAAGTCCCAATCGGGCTCTTCATTGTTGACCTCACCCTCAGGGTAAAAAAAATCTCAACTCTGCAGCAGTACAACTGCTCAAAGCCTTTGGTGTTCTTTCACAGTCTGATCATTTCAGAAATGAAAGCATTTCCAATACTCAACGTTGCTTATTTATCTTATGCAACTAACAACCACTGACAAAGCTAATAGTCCTGGCTTGTTGTAGTTATAATGTTACTTGTTGCATTATATACCTTGATGCAATGACTGAGGCAGCACAATAACAGTTGGGCGGCACAACCAATCACCAAAGAGAGCCTGGCCCTCAAAAGGCAGCTTCAGCAAAGAGGCCTTCTTGCCAGGATCCGCCTTCCCCTGCTGGAGCCACAATGACTGCCTGGCTGCCACCAAAGCCCCTGTGGACATAGCCCATATCCAAATAATGTCCGAAGAAATGGCAGCATGTAATGTTTCTGTAGGAAGCGAGGGACCTGAACTTTGTCCACCTACTTCCACTCCCTCATAACCATCTCTCGTACCGGACCCTGAAAGGGCATGCATAACCTTGAGGGCTTCACCTTCTGGAGAAAAAGCTCCCCCCTTCTTCTGCAGGCTGGAAGGCAGGCAACCCCAAGTGTTCACGGAAATGGGCCAAATTCTCCCACATCACCTCCCTGGAGACAGTTTCCTCCAGAGGAGGTGAAAGGGCCATCCACATCCCAAATTGAAGGTTCAGCCCCAGGATCCACAGGCCAAGGATATGCTTGTCAGGATGTCCCTGCAGCGCCTTGGGCACTCTAGCCTCAATCATGCTCTGTACTTCATCCCTAGACATGAGGCACCTCAACCCCAGCAGGGCTCCTCACACGAGGCCACTTACGGAGAACAGGAGATTGCTCCTCCGAGGAAGAGGTGAAGGACACCACATTATTCCGCTTGAACAAACTCTTCCGACATATCCTGAAGAGCAAGTGTCATCAACCTGAGCACTAGCCCCAGAAATAGCTGCCTGGAAAAAAATCTCAACAAGCATTTGACAATGCAATAGGTCTCGCATTTACTAGAGTTTGAGCAATCGGCATTGTAAATGGCAATGCGTTTTAATATATCTATGTATGTAATCACTATGGCTACAGAAATAAACATAGATGTTTTGGGAAATAACGGACTAAGGTTTAAACATGTGTCAGGCATACGCAATTAATAAGCGTCATACATTAAAGCGCTTAAGCTACAAAATTAATGTTCAGCATAGTATAACGCCTAAGTGGCATTTTACGAATCCTGCTACTGCACCCAAACAGTTTACAATAATAGCCTACCTCCAAAACGACGTAAACTTTATGTTTCTGTAATATGACTAGTGGCTATATACAACAATGCTATACTTTAGGACTAATTTAGCGCTATATAAAATGGCCCAAAAAGCAAATACATTTTTAAACCATAAAATGCTACAAAGGTAACATCAATTTTCCCCCCTACAACTACGGTACAAACTGTGAGCCCTATTGGCACCCCTTCCAAGAACCTGCTTGGACCAGGCCAACTTAAAGTCCAAACTAAAGTGTAGTAGTAATAGTAGTTTAGCAAATATAAAGCATACGCAAATAATTTTCTCCCTAAAGTAACCACTGCTTAAAGTTTGCCCTTCTGTATCATTTTTATTTTCAAAAGCTTACTCGCCCGCTTGGAGCAGATTCAGTCTCTAACAGACTCTTAGTAAAACAAGTAAATCTGTTTTTAGAATACTCATGTTCCAAATTACCGGACCGCTTGTTAACATGCATCTCCCTCTCGTCTATCTACTAAGGCACTTGTACATAATGTGGACGGTACTGATACTATACACAAATTATTAATCCAATGCCAAGCAAATTACAAAATACAGAAGGCCTCTCAGTGGATCTGCATCGCTGCAGCTCATATGACAGCCGAGTCACGTAAAATAGTCACCTATAATAATAGTAAAAAAATGCACAGCCCCATTAGCCCCCGTTGCAGTATCTGTTTGGACCCGGCCCAATTAAAGCAGTAAGTAAAGTGTAATGCTAATAACAATTAAACATATAGAAAGCATAATAAAAACGGGCTAGTCATTACGGGCAAATTTCTAGCATAAGGAAAACGTTTCCGCCTTTGAAGTTTGCAGAAAGCTGGTTCTAGTCACAGCGCTACACGTAAGCTCAAAATCAGTGTTTAGCATAGTGTACCGTTCAGAGCCACCGTGATCAAAAGAGAGCAATAATAACGCGGGAAAAAGTCCTCCCGCTACCAGGGCCGTTTCTAGGTGTTTTGCTGCCCTAGGCGAGAATTGAAAAATGCCGCCCTCTCCCTTTTACTACGATCACTCTCTCCCCCTGTCATCCAGGCTAGAACAATTAATGCATTAGATATTCTCAAACTCATGTTTTTGGCACCCTCCCCCTTTTGCCACCCTAGGCAGCCGCCTAGTCTTGCCTAATGGTAGAAACGACCTGCCCGCTACGGTGTTCTAATACCCAAAAAATGCTGGGGCAGACATTACAGTTCAGTGCCAGCGTGCTCAAAACACGGCAATAATAAACATCAAACTTATAACGCGGTAAAAATTCCGCCCGCTACAATGTTGTAATCATTTATTGCTCTGTTTGGAGCACAGTAGCTGTGAACTGTAATGTCTGCCCCGGCATTTTGTATAATTACAAGACTGTAGCGGGAAGATTTTTTACCGCGTTAGAAGTTTCATCTTTATTATTGCCGTGTTTTGAGCACGCTGGCTCTGAACTGTTATGTGTGCCCCAGCATTTTTCACAGGAAAAAGTCGCAGACATAACACTTCAAAGCTACCGTGCTAAAAAGAGAGCAAAAATAACGCAGTAAAAAGCACTCCAGCTACAATGTTGTTATACAAACAAAATGCCGGGGAACACATATCAGTTCAAAGCCAATAATAAATATCAAACTTATAATGCGGTAAAAAGTCCGCCCGCTACAGTCTTGTAATCATACAAAAGGCTGGGGCAGACATTACAGTTCAGAGCCAGCGTGCTCAAACAGCCTACAACCTCTATCAGTGATAAAACGAAGGCAAATAAACAACATGCATTAAAGTCTCCAATTGCAAAGGTAAAGGGCAGGCTAGAGCGTGCTAACCAGATAGCAAGCAAAGTGAAAGGACACTGTAGTTAAAAACCGCTGCATCGGAACTACACGGAAGTTATACAAGCAGGATGGCTCTGTCTCCCTTCACGCCCAGGGAGGAGGGAGATGCGAGCAGAGCATCAAAGGGCTGGGTGAGAAGGGAGGGGGGAATGCAAGGGTCAAAGCGGCGAAAGTGAAAGTAATCGACCAGAGCATCAAAGGACTGGGTGAGAAGGGAGGGGGGAATGCAATTAGCAGAGGAGCAGCTGTGCATGTGCATGTGATCTCGTGCACTCAAGGTTTAGGCCAGCCAAAAGTGTGGGTAGCACTTTGAAAATCCCACATATAAAATGTCTCTTCGAGCCTTTGGCTCGCGAGACCTAAAAACAAACGAGGACGTGCCACGTCCCATTAGCCAATCAGATGCAATGAAAAAAACCTATAAAATGACCAAAAACAGGGATCAAACCCTTTCTTGCCACCCATAAGTGTCAGCATTCCCCGAGGTCCCCTGCCGATCCAGCTGCAACGTGACCCGGAACAGCCCCAGCAACCAGAGGACCACCGGACTCCGTCACAGCATCTACATGTAAGTGCTCCATACCCTTACAACTAAGAGCCGTAGGAGACAGCCACGCTGCCGGAGGAACTCCGCCAGATGCCCCACACAGGCCGTGAACCACATCCGAAGACACCCTCCCCAGCCACACCACAGAGGGGAAAAAGCTAAAGATAAGTCTCACCCGTGGGACAAAAAAGAACAGGAGATGTGGGGGCGGGCTGTTTTTATAGGCTAGGGCTGGGTCTATGGGAGGCAAGGGGTCTCATTGGTTAAGAAGGAAGGCAAGAGAGGGATCGGATGTAATGGAATTGCACTGATGTGAGGAACAAAACATTTTTGTTAGTAAAAAGGCCCTCGACAAACAAATCTGGCTGGCTGGACAATCAGCTAATGAGTGATATTGTATATGTAACCTGTTGAGGTCTGAGTCTCTAACCCCACTTCACCTCCCCAGGTAAGCCTTTGGTTGTTTGCCTCGCTACCCTGAGGGTCAAGTGCCACGTGGTTGTTGGTACCTGGAGCTCAGTGTCAGGGCCCCCAAGATGTTTTGGAGGAGTGTGTGCACATTCTTATGCTAGTTTATGCTACTAACATAGCAAACCCCATTCATTCTGTTTCCTCAGTGTGTAAAACAATTTCAGTTTATTGAACACGTTTTGAATCACAGTGGTTGCCTACTTGAGGCTGATTTAAAAGGGGAATCATAAATCCGAATCTGCAGATTTACTCTTTTGCTTGGCTGTAGATAATACACTTTTGAATTCACAGATGGGCTGTGGTTCTAGTGTGTTTAGCCGGTAACCAAAGTTTCGCATTTTGTAATCGTGCTATGATAAAAAAAAACAAAAAAAAAAACAAAACCTGTCCTTGCCCTCAGTTTAAATTTATCATCACAATCGACAACAAAAAGGCTCTGTATTCCACTCAGTGCTTTAAAAAATAATAAATTCCAGCCCCCGAACATAGCCACTCACATAGGTCACATATGTAGACTATGGTCATAGAATAACCTAAGACTGCAGACCTGCAACAAAAGAACTGCATCACCCCTGAGCTGATTACGAGTGATAAAAACTGTCTTGGATGAACGTGCCTTGTGTGGTTGTGGCGCTCATTGGTACCGGTAAAGTTTCTGTTCTGCTATATCGTTATGGTGCTCAGGGAAGGGGTGATCATCCAATTCCCCAAAGTTGAGATCCCTAGAGATCTGTCCATCAATTACTTGCACGCCCTAGCACACATAGTAGTTATCAGTATACATTATTCATAGTAATAGACATTGCACAGTAAAGTTTGAAATACGAATTCTTTAGGTTTTAAATTTATTTCCGTGTTTCGTCGTCAGGGATTTGTAACCCATGACTTCCTCAGAGCTGTTTGAAACTATGATACTGTGGTCTGCCTTCCTGACTATTGTAATTCCGTCCTGGCCATTATTAGGGCAGGGAATGGTTGAAGGGTTGCGGCTCCTGATTTTCCGATATTCCTGCAAACTAATATGTATGTATGTATGAAGGCCTGTATTTCACTGACCCTTCTCGTGGACTTGAGACCGAGTAACAGAGTAACTTTCCAAATGAGAAATTTTTAGATCCGCCTTGTGAATGGGTTTGGAAGGATGTTTCATCAGTTGCAAGAGAACCAAATTGAGATGTCACTCTGGTGGAGGGAGGAGCACTCACTGGTGGGAAAGCTCTGAACAGTCCTTTCATAAATTGTTTTATTACTCTTGTTTTACAGAAAAAGAGCCTGCGTAGAGAGTCTGTATCTTGGAACTGCAGCAAGGGGAGCTTTGATTGAAGCATGTACAAGGCCTGACTTGGCCAATGAGAGGAGAGAAGGCAAAATCTGCTCAGGAGAGGCTTCAAACAGGTGTAAGTCCTTTTGATGACACCAAGAACAGAATCTTTTCCATTTTAACTTGTAGGTTTTATTTGTGCCCTTCGCTCTTGCTTTGGATATATTATCCCTGCATTCTTGAGTAATCTTTAAGTCTCAAAACTCATAGAAGTCAGAAGCCATGCATGCAAGTGGAGGGAGGCTGGCTCCGGATGTAGAACCTGACCCTGGTTCATTGTCAAGAGCGTTTGTGTTGGTGTCAGGCATATGGGACTGGTCTCCGACAGGAGGATGAATTCCATAAACCAGTGTTGCCTGGGATGCTTGGGGGTGATCAAGATCAAGCGACAGTGTTCTGCTTTCATCTTGTTGAGAACCCTGGAAATTAGTAGGAAGGAGAGAAAAGCGTATGCATATATTCCAGACCATCACATCGAAAAGGCATTCCCACACGACCCTGGGAGGGGATATCGACTGGCGTAGAACTGGCATTTGGCGGTGGCCTTCATTGCGAAGAGTTCCAGTGCTAGTTTCTCCCCAGATCTAGAATATTCTTTTCAGCTGTCATTGGTCCAGTTCCCACTCGTGGCCACAGTGTTTGGACCTGCTGAGAGCATCCGCTAGGGTGTTGTGTACTCTGGACATGTTGTGGGCCATCAGCCAACTCCAAAGCTCTTGGGCTTTGTGAGAGAGGTTTAGAGATGTAGTACTTCCTTGTTTATGGATATAACACATTCTGGTTGTATTGTACATACGGAACAGCACAGAGGATCCTGTTATTCTTGGAAGAAAAGCTTGCAGGGTGAGGAAGATGGTTTTCAGTTCCAGGCTGTTGATATGCAAGGATCTGTGACATGTCAACCACTTTCCTTGGATCTATAGATCCTGCAAGTGCCCTCCCCGGCCTTCCAGTGAAGCATCCATAATGACGACGAAATCAGGTACCAATGGTAGAAATTGAGGCCCTTAGACAGATGAAATGTGTGAGTCCACCATGGTAGTGTGTCATCTTTGGGGATATGGGAATCGAGTCATCAAAGGACCCTTCTGGTGAAATCCATTGGAGCTGCAGTTTTCCCCACAATGGTCTAATCTCGAGACAGGCCAACGGGACGAGGCTGATCACCGATGAAATCATGCCCAGTAGCGTCTTGAACAACCTCACAGAATCATAAGTTTTCATGATATTTTTCAAACCAAGGATGATAGACTCTTTTGTATTTCCTGGGAGCCGAAGGCTTTGTTCTTGATGGTATTGAGGTCGGCTCCTAGAAACATCATAGTTTGACTGGGAGTGGTGGAGGATTTCTGCGGATTCACAGCGAGACCCAGCTTAAGGAAGAGGAGTGACAGGCAGGCTTTCATAGCTTTGGCAGCTTGCTTTGGAGTCAAAGCTTTGAGCAGGCAGTTGTCCAGGTAGGGGAATACCTGATGACCTTGTTTCCCGAGTGTCGCTGCTACTGGGGCCAAACACTTGGTGCATATGCATATGCATATGCGAGAGGCTGACTTGAGGCTGAATGGGAGGACTCTGAAATGGTAATGGGTACCAGCTACAGTGAAGCGGCGTTATATGCGGTGTTTGGGATGAAAGTGGATGTGGAAATATGCGTCTTCCAGATCCAGTGACGTCATGTGGTCTACGCTGTTGAGGAGGTGAAGTATTTTTGAGAGAGTTATCCAAAAAGATTGTTTGGAGGGGAATTTGTTCAATTTTCTGAGATCTAGGATGGGTCTTCATTTTCCTGATTTCTTGCGTATGAAGAAAAAATGGGAACAGAATCCTTTTCCCTTTTGGGTAAGAGGAACTTTCTTCATTGCTCCCTTGGCAAGCATTGTGAAGGCTTCCTTTCATAATAAATGGAGATGGGGTACTCCCCTTAGCAGGGTATTTGGTGGTCTTACCGTAAACTCCAGGGTGTGGCCATAGGTGACTAGGTCCAAAACCCATGTGTCTGAGGTGATGACTTCCCAATGATGGGGGTAATTTGAGATATTCACACCCACAGGGTGAGAAGAAAGAGGTGTAGCTGGTACCTGGTTGTGATCACTGCTTACAACATGTGTCCCCCTGCTCTGAGGCGATGGCCTTCTGCTATGGACTTACTTGGTATAACTCACTGAGGATGGTCAACGATATGCTTGTTGTTGATAAGCAGGTCTGTATTGTGGTTGATCGGACTGATATTGGTGGGAATGTTGGTAGCCATCTCTATTGGCTGAGAAACCTCACCCCACACCCCCTAAAAGGGCAACTTCCTGTACTGGAGGGTGCATAGGGACTTGTCTGTGTCCGATTCTACCAATGTGCTTGCCGAACAGTGTGTCCCCTATCATAGGCCATGTCTAACATCTTGGATTGAACTTCACACCTAAAAGAGGTTGTCTTTAGCCATCCCTGGTGCCTTAAAATAGCCGTGCCTGCCAGTTAACTGAAGCTGTGGCGGCGATGTCCATGGCGCAATCTAGGATCTCAGTGGAGCTGCATTCGCCCTCCTGTAAGATCTTCTTGGCTTTAGGTCTCTGGAATAAGGTCAATGATGGAACTGATATCTGACCACATTTGCTGGTCATAGTGGCCCAGAATAGCGACGGAGCTAGCTGAGCGAACTGTGATGACAGACATGATGGAGAACCTTTTGCCGATGTTGTTTAAATGACTCCCCTCTTTGTCCAGCGGTGTCTATATTGGGGTGGATGGGTTCTTGGATCGACACTGTGCAGCCTGAAAAATGACCGAGTCTGGTTTGGGGTGTCCTGTGAGGCATGCAGGGGAATCCTCTGGCGCTCTGACTTTTTGTCGATACGAGGCAGGACAGCTGCCGTGGCAGGATTCCTTATTATCGTCACACCCTCTTGCAAGACATAGTGAATGATGGGTATAGCCCTGACTGGCTTTCTGGTCTGTTCCTTGAAATCATAGAGAAAGCAGTCAGACTGTTTGACCGATATAGGGAAGTTGAACCTGGTTGCCGCTCTTTCCATGAGGTTATGAAAACCTCTGATATCCTCTGGGGGTGAATCAACTGGGTGTTGAGGAGGTGGGGATGGTGTGGGTATGACAATCATCCCAGTCATCTAGTGGAGGATGAGGCTCAGGAAGCTCGCCTTCTTCCCTTTTGTCATCAGACAATGGATCCTCCCTCAGTGGTGCTGCTATGTGAGAAGCAGGCGTAATTCTAGGAGTGGCAGTTGGAAGAATAAGTGCTGGATTAACAGGAGACACAGGATGTGATGGTGTCACCTGTTGTTCCTCAGGCGGTTGAGGGAAATGTTTCCTGTAGTCTGAGAGCACAGCTTGAAGATCCTGGACTAAGGATCTAGGCATTGGAAAGTCCTCCTGTCTAGGTGGAGGATCAGGAAAGTGTCTGAAGGGCTCATAATGCCTTTGAGCAGGAGGAGGATAATAGTCCTGATAATACTGTCCTTCTTCATCAAATTCCTCATCTTCTTCTCCTTGGCATTTTACATGTAGCTCGGAAGGGCTGTGCGCTGCTCAGAAAGGACCTTCATCGTCGGACTCTTCAAGGTCCCGTAAATGGCTTGGAGGCAAAGGTGAAATTCCTGGGGGAAGTAACCTCAGGACGCAATGTGTTATTGGTTATCTTTGTGATTTTGATCCTTATCAACAGTGGCATTGATGGTGTTGTGGTCAGAGTAATGTATGTATTGGGTCTTGATACCTGTATTAAAGTTGTGTCCCCCACAGACAGACTCGTCGTTGACAGGGCTGTAGTTGATGGGGCTGTCGTCGACGGAGTCATGGTCGACAGGATCGGCAGCGGCGGGTTAGTCATCGAGTACATCATTGCAGACGGGATCTTGGATGGGGCCAATGTCGACGGGGGAGTCTACAAGAGTTTAGATGATGGTGCAACCTTGTAGATGAGATGGAAGCGTCTATCAAGGCTGACTTAATTGTCTTAGCCCTCGATGGAGTCACTGACGGTCGACGTTGACGATCTTGCTGGTGACGGAGCTGTGGGCGGGTCCTTCAAGGAGGATTTGTGCTTCGTCACCGACGGATCTGAGGAGGAGGGACGAGGGTGGTCTTTATCCCTTTTAGAAGGCATAGATGGCACAGATAAGGATGTCACAGAGAAGAATAGTTTGGTTCTACTTTTTCCTAGAGCCCTTAGCCTGATGAGAAATCCTCTGGGATTTCTTGCTTTCCTCAGAGGTCCCTTTATGGGACCTAGCTCACTTGTGAGACCTGGAAAAGGTATCACTGTCATCATCAGAAGATGCTTTGTTTTTTTTTAGAGCCACAAGAGCAGCCTCCCCGCCTTATCTTTCAAGGTTTTTTAAGAGAAAGTGCGACAAATTTTGCACTCTCTTACCTTGTGGTGGGGGTAGAGGCAGAATAGGAAATCCTTATGTGGATCATCCACATGTACTATTTCCTCCCCACAGGTCTTGCAGGGATGGAAAACGCTTTTTGTGTTGGGCATTATCAATACAGAGCAAGTTTAGATATTCTTGTAAAAGAAAACTGAGCAGAGCTCAGGAAGAATCCATTCCCACACGACGTACAGTGAAAGTGAATTTGTAATTACAATTCAAGCTAATTCCACTTATACTATGACATTAAATGTATGAATAACTTGCTGAACTATGCCCCAAGCCTTAATAAAACCCAATGAAAAGGCGGAAAGGCGAAAATTAATTCAGTCTAGCTGACCCTTAATATGTTTGACTGATTGAGAGCAAAACCAAGCCTGTCTTACTCCCAAGAAAGGAGTCATCACACAGCCCTAGCACATTCCCAAGCTGAGGTGTAGAGCTTTGGGAATTAACCTGCGTAGAGGTCCATTAATGGTGGCAAAAAGGTGCTGTGTTCATACTCTGTATTATAACCTCATCAATGCACAAAGCTCTCACAATCATCCATGGTTTGCACCTGTCCACCACGTTGAACATGGAGGACAGGTGCATAGATCCGAAGCATATCGGTATTATATCTTTCTAGAAGTGACGTCCATATTGATAATCAATATAAAGTGAGGCATTTATGTCTATTACTAACACAATCCCTCAATGGAAACTTAACATCAAACAGAAGAACAAGTTACTTATCTTCTGCAACACTCTCTCGGGTGGATAATCACTCTAACCGCAGATTCCGCACGTGTGAATATCCCCAGGTGGCCGATTGGATCTGAATACTTTTCTCAGCATTGCTTCTGTGTGCTGGAAGGTGGAGTCATGCAGCGCCGCTTCTGCTATGTTGCAACCCAGACATTATGCTGGAGCCACTTATAGGTGCCAACCTTGCTTGCTGACAGTTTCTTTCTTGACTTGATTTGCACCGCTTGTTAACTGATCAGATATGACAGCATGCAGATCTCTAATTGGGAATCTTTTTACAGATGGTGAAACTAGTCCATTTCATAGAATGGAGGGGGGCAGGGCGGGGAGGAATCTGCATTTAGATAGAGTATCCACCATTAAGAGTGTTACCAAAGTCAAGTAACTTGTTCTTCTGATGGATACTTCTAACTGCAGATTGCTCACTTTGTGAATAGATGCCAAAGCTGTACCTCTCCTGGTAGGGGGTTCTGGAGAATGGCTCAAATCATAAAATCCTCCAGTACCAAGCGGGCAAACTGCAAGGAAATAGTGCTTCATGAACATATGGAGTGATGTCCATGTCGCAGTCTGACATGTCTAGAACAGGCATTCTGCATGCCAGTGCGGTGATAGCAGCCTTGGCTCTGGTCGAATGAGCTCTCAGACCTTCAGACGGCTGCTTCTTAGCCAATGCGTAGCAGACCTTTATACAGAGAGCTATCCAAATTGATACAGTCATTTTCTGCACTGCGTTACCCGTTTTCACTCCAGTGAACCCTACCCTGTCTTCGGTATTATCAATGTAAAAGTTAAAAGCTCTTTTGGACCCAAGTGGTGAAGTCTCTCCTCCTCTTTCGAGGGGTGAAGCGGAGCAAAGAATACCGGACATGTGATGGCTTGTCCAACAGGAGAGAGCATCACGACTTTCGGTAAAAAAGGTCTAATCCACACCTGTTTTTCTGGAAAAAGGTGTGCATGATGAGGGAACAGACAAGAATCTGTAGGTCACTCATGTGATAAACTGAGGTTATCGCTATAAGTAAGACTGTTTTGAGAAAGATGAGACGCAAATAACAGCTGTGCATCTGCTCAAACAGAGTACACATCAGGAAGGTTAGGACCACATTAAGGTCCCATTGCAGAATCACAAACAGTCTGGGTGGAAACGTATGGATTAGCCCTTTAAGGAAATGCATCAGAACAGGTTCTTTAAACAAAGATGGCTGGTCAGGTAAAAGCAAAAAGGCTAAAAAGGCCAGCAAGCAACCTTTAACTGTGCCATCGGCAACATCCTGCTGGGCTAAAGACAGCCCAAAAAACACAACATTCTGCAACTTTGCTTGTGATGGGTCTGCATGGCGGGAATAGCACCAGGCCACAAACTTGGTCCAGCGTAAACAGATGTTGTAGATCAGGGGTACTCATAGTACGGCCCGGCAACCCTTTCTTGGCGGCCCGCGGACCTTGCAGACATCGTACCGGTGTTTGTTTAACAGTGTCAGCAAACACTTGGAGCTACTGGGGCGCTAAGAGGTGAAATACAACAAAGCCTCGTTATCATGCAAATGGTCTCTTAAAGACCTGTGAAGTACTCGGGTGGGGCTGTGTGTGCGCCCTGGAAGGGAAGCTGCCTCAGCTGCCAGGGGCAAAACACAGCCCCCGCGCTGCGGGGGCCCCCACGTTCCAGGGGCCCCCTCACTCTAAGCGAGGGAGACGGCTGCGCCTGGAAGCAATCCTCTTCAGCCTCCCCAAGTCCCCATAAATTAAACTGTGCGCGCACACCACGGTGACAGCATCTAAGCCTCGGAGTCTTCCCTCTCATTCTGTCTCGCTCCTCAGTTAGTGAAAACCGAGACTTCAAGAAACGGGTATTACCCTCTCTTTCCTCCTTTCGTTTATTTGCTCCCCTGAGAAATGGATCCAAAAAAGAATAACATTTTTGCTGGAAACGTTGTCTTTCTCTGACACAAGTGCAGCCTCCGAGTGGAGAGAAATAAAACATTCCAAATGTGAAAAATAAATAACTAATTAAAGCAAGACAGAGTGGTTGCAAGATGTCCAGATTGATTTATTTACACCTAAACACATTAGCGCCACTTTACAGTGTTTGCCAGTGAAATGATACTTTTGTTTACTCCTCACTCTTTGAACAACATAGTTTTCCCTGTGTGGAAAAGTGCACCTTGCCTGGAGGTACTAAAATACCTGCTTGATGGGTGAATTGGAAAACAAAATGTGTACAGCGACTGTGTGTTTACGAATGTGGTCTTTTTATACCATACTGCCTATGTTTTGAAAGAATATAAGCAATGGGCACTGAAACGGGTCCCTTTCGGGCCCTGTAGTCATGGCCTTACCTTTTCATGCAAAAGCACTCACTAATTTCAGAATAATGAGTGTAAAAGGAAAAAGGTAACCATGACTGAGAGGGAGGGAGACGGGGAGAGGAAGGGAGACGGAGAGGGAAGGAGAGAGGGGAAGAGGGGGAGAGGGGGAGGGAGGGAGGGAGACGGAGAGGGAGGGAGATGGAGAGAGAGAGAGACGGAGAGAGAGAGAGGGGGAGAGAGGGAGGGAGACAGGGAGGGAGGGAGACAGAGAGAGGGAGGAGACAGAGGGAGAGAGAGAGGGAGGGAGACAGGGAGGGAGGGAGAAAGAGGGGGGAGGGAGACAGAGGGGGGAGAGAGACAGAGAGGGGGAGACGGAGAGGGAGAGAGACGGATAGAAGGAGAGAGGAAGGGAGATGGAGGAGGGAGGGAGATGGAGGAGGGAGGGAGATGGAGGAGGGAGGGAGATGGAGGAGGGAGGGAGACGGAGGGAGAGGGAGGGAGACAGAGGGAGAGGGAGGGAGACAGAGGGAGAGGGAGGGAGACAGAGGGAGAGGGAGGGAGACAGAGGGAGACAGAGGGAGAGGGAGGGAGACGGAGGACGGAGGGAGACGGAGAAGGGAGGGAGACGGAGGAGGGAGGGAGGGAGATAGAGAGATATGTGTATGCCGGGTCCGGTGGCTCAGTGGACGAAGGCGTCCGCTGCAGGGACCCGTGTTCCACCTCATGGTCACAGTTTTATTTTGTTGCTCTAGCCCCGCCCCCTCCCCCAATGACCCCGCCCCCAAGGTGCAGCCCTCGGCCACAAACCACACTGTAAATTTGGCCCCCAAGAGAAAGTTTGTGAGTACCCCTGTTGTAGATGGACGTCTGGCTGCCGGAATGACATCCTCCCGAAATAGAGGGAGACTGAAGGTAGTCAACTGTAGCTGCTCAATCTCCATGTATGGAGGTGTAGATTCTGCAGGCCAGAATGACGCACCCAGCCCTGCTATTATGACAGAAAATTGTGCCGAAGAAGCAGCCTGATCAGAGGACAGATGCTCATGCCCAGAAGTTACAGGTACCACACTCTCCTGGCCGAATCCCGAACAACTAGGATGACTTGGGCTCAGCCATTCCTGATCTTCTTCAAAATCGTGGCAGGAGAGGCAGCAGTAGGAAGGCATACAGGAGCCCTGTGCTCCACTGTAGGCGGAATGTGTCTCCAAGAACCTTCTTGGGAACTTCAATACACAAAAGTGCTGCCATTGCACTTTCTCTGATGAAGAGATCTAGTCAGGGTTCTCTCCTTTTCTGGAAGACGGCATGCACCACCTGCGGATGTAGTTGCCATTCGTGATCCATGAGGGCATCTCTGACTGAGTTCATCCTCCCAGTCATTGAGACAACCCACCAGGTGGTTCACAACCAGCCAGTTTCAAAAGCACAAGACCTCCTGGCACAGGACCAAGGATCACATTCCACCCCTGTTGTTGCAGTACCACATAGCAGTGGTGTTGTCCATGAGCACTTGAACCAGCCTCCCTTTGGAAGACCTCCAATGTCAAGTGAATGGCCCAAAACTCCTACAGTTTGATGTGGAGGCGGGGAGCCGCTAAATACCAGAGTTCTCCCATCTCCTTCTCTCCTAGATGACATCCCAAACCCCAAAGCGATGCATCTCTCACCACTGTCTGCTGTGAGTGGGGTAGAGAGAGAGGTCTGCCACCTGTCAAACTGCAGTTGAGCAGCCACCACTCCAGGTCTTTTGCAGTCTCCTCCAAAACCTGGATTGAATTGGCAGGTTACCCATGTGTTGAGCCCACTGATACTGCAGCTTCTACTGTAGAGCCTACATGTGCCATCAGGCAGGCATAGTCTATCAGCAGGATGTAGGTGGCCAAGAAATCTCAGACCCACCCTCACGGAGAGCCAAACTGCGGCTGAAACTTCGAGATCATCGCCCGAATGTTATATATATGTTGATCTGTAGAGAAGGATCGAAATCGCACCTTATCCAGAACAGCTCAGATAAATGAAAGCCTCTGTGAAGGCATCAGGTGTGACATCAGCCCATTGACAAAAAACCCCAGTGATGTTAGAAGGTTTGCGTCATCTGGAGATGGTCAGTGACTGACTGTGGTGAGCCCACCTTCAAGAGCCAGTTTGTGAGAAGGGGAAGACTGATATTCCTAAACTGGAAGATGTGCTGCAATCATCACCATTATTTTTGAGAATACCCTAGGGTAACTGATAAAGCCAAAGGGGAGCATAGAGAACTAATAATGCTCCTGGCCCACCTTGAACTGTGTACAATGCCTAGGAGACTGCAGGGCAGGAGTGTGAAAATAGGTGTTCTGCAGGTCCACCGCTACCATGCATTCTCCTGGATTCAGGGCAGATAGAACTTGGGCCAACATAAGCATCTTGAATTTGTCTATTTTCAGAGCGAAATTGAGAGGGCAATGATCTAAACTAAGACGAAGGCCTCCATATTTCGTCCGCATCAGAAGTAACACCCAGTTCCATATTTCCAACGCTGATACTCTCTTGATGGCTCCTTCCTGCACGTGCTGGTGCGGGCAGGGAAACTACAGTGACCCTGGGGTGAGCTTCCCGGGTAACAGTAAGTGAGCTGGCCCCAGGGGAAGGGTACCCCGGGGTCTTTCAAGGCTCTGGGAGGGGGAGGCCACATGGCCCCCCCTCCCTTTTTTTCATAATTTTGCCCCTGGGGGATCGGGTCCCTGGGGCTTAACAGGGATAAGAGACGGAAACCTTACATAGTTCTCTGTCCCCAGTTAGTTCACGGTTATTTAATGGCTGCAACCCTATAGCCTCTGTGACATCCCTCACAGGGGTTCAATTACATTGCACGGCACCCATGCGGCGAGGCGATCACTGCGCGCTCCAGTAGGGCATACCCAGAGGCTGGTCCCGGACACATACCTGCAGCCCCACTCAGGGTAGAGGCGAGTGGCCTGAGGGCCCACGAGACTGAGAGACCGAAAGGGCTGTGACTGGGCGCTCCTGATATGTAAGTCTCTATGATAATGGCGATACCGCATGTGCCTGTGTGTATTATTGTTTATAAATGCCAATAAAAATGTTTTACAAAAAAAAAAAGAGACGGAAACCTTACTGACACCCCCTACCCATATATTTATATATGTAATAAAGAAAATGGTGGTGCCATTTTCCTTTATTTTTAACTGGAGAATTGTGGGGGGAAAATTCAGTTTTTTTTTATTTTTACCTCATGGGAGTCCCTATGTGCCCACCCCCCTCGCCTCCCCACACACACAGCGTCTTTAAGCTTCTGGACAGGGGACTATGTCCCGGAATCCTGTAATGGCTGCCAGCAACATTTTCCTCGTTTTGCTGGGAGACAATCAGAGCGCTCGCTCCTGCAGGAGTCTGACTCCCGTGGGACTGAATAGGCCACGAGGGAAAAGCTCCATAGGCCAATCAGAATGTTCGATTTTTTATAATTGAGTGTCCCTCGAAACCAACCATCCAGTTATACAACTATTTTTAAACCTTAATTTTTCAAAAACTACATTTACACCAAATCGCAAAAAGCACAATCTGGGGGGCAAGATCTAGCTTCCTGCCAAATTTGGTGTAATTCTATTCAGCATTTTTTGCAAAAATGCTTCTGACAAAAGTCTATGGAAAATGCATGGGTGTTTTGGGACCCCCTCTTTTTTCTCACCCCCGCTTGACGAATTACCCCGAAAGTTTTCATGGAAAAACTAGGCAAAAATTAGCACTTTTTTGTGAAATTGAGATTCATCAAAAGGTGCACCATCACAGAACTGGTGCATGACTTATGAGCAAGAATACAGTCTAGCAATTTCTACATCATGTATGTAATCCTACTAATGAGAGGTGGAAGTGGGAATAATGGATACAAATAGAACTACATGCTACAACGGTAATGTACCCTACAGAAGCAGCCGCTCGTACTATGAAGGGGTGGGGCGGGAGGAACACAAAAAAGACAATAAAAAAATAAATACAATTTCACTTATATGCTCCGACGGTTGCTGCCTTCCACCCCATCCTCGCGTTCTTGTCAATAGCCTGGTGTACACTGTGCAGGCTCCCAGCTCCCAATCCCAGCGCTGCTCACATGCTGGGAATGCTATTCCCAGCATGTGAGCAGCGCTGGTATTGGTCTGAGCGCCTCGGTTGTGCGCCCAGACATTGTCTGGAAGCCTGTGTTGGTTTCTCCAGTCAGCTGTACAACACAGTTCGGTGGAGAAAGGCAAAGTGCATATGATGGTTTGGCCGGCCAAACCATCATGCGCATTTAGCAGTTCCCACCACTCCCCCCTCCTCGCTGGTGCAGCTGCAGCGTCACTGTGGCTGTCCCGCCCTTCCCTCGGCTCGGCTGGCACGCAGCCTGAAGAACGCACAATAAAATTATAATAAAAACGTTTTATTATCATTTTATGTATGTCCATGCCTCTGCTGACTTTCAGCAGATGGGGGGGGGGGGGGGGGGGGGCACGTTCCTCCGCCATAAAGGAGGAGCTACCACTGTCACTGATCGGCTTAATGGACTCATGCACATGGTTTCCCGCTGGAATCATAAGTGACAAGGAAGATGCGAAAATAACCGGAAACGTGTCATTCCTTAAGAATACACAGACAAGAAACGCCGACATTCTGCCACTAGTAACAATTTCCCTGGATCACGATATGACTTTCAGTCCTGCTGAGGAAAGCAGATATGTCCCGATCACCTTGGCAGCAAACGGGGGGAAAAATATCTGCAAGTTTGCTTCTCGTCGCCTAGGAAACGAGCGCTCATTTCAAGCTGATAGCATAATGGCTAAACATTAAAGGCAATTAGGCATTATCACAGCATTATTGGCCCCGGTGGAAGATTACAGCATGCTAAAACATTTGACTAGTATTGTGCACACTGTAACCAGAAAAGGCAAGTTTGTCTTTATTATGATCATCGACAATTTCCCAAGATGATTAGCACTTTCTTAATTAGGACCGCATTAACTGGCCTTGGGCACAATTCTGTTTCTTACAAGAACAAAGAGAATACTTAAGTCTGTTGTCAATTTTTGGAAAGAGGTATTTATGAGTTCAGAATAAAAGCTGATGCCCACTTTTCCAGACACCTATTAATATTTTTCAGTGACATTATTTTCATATGGATGCCACTTTTTGTTACCTGGAATATGCGGTTTCACAAATACAAAGTTAGACATTACAGGAAGGAAACCGAAGGAGGTAATGATTCTTCTCAGCCAGCATATCTTATTCTTCCTTGCTTGAGAGAAATGTGCTTTAATTATACAACAATAATGATGCTATACTTGACAAGGACAACTATAAGAAATCTGTTCCAGCGGAAGCGGTTGGTAGGACAAATTGTGGACAAGCCACAGCTTTTATATTCTGCAATTAAATTGCATGTCATTTTCAACCTGGTGCCACTACTTGCCCCTTCCGTAACAATTATTCTCAATTTCTTTTCATGTCCTGTAAAAAATGATTGCTTCTGCTTTACTTAATCCTCCACTTAAAGACAGTCTATTATTCTCGCCTTTCCCTTTCATCTGCTCCACATTAATGCTTTGTAGTGTGTTTGATCTGGTGTTTTTTTGTTTCCTGCTCCCCACAGATTGAGCCCGATAACGAATTTGCAGCAGTAATGTGTGTAATATGTAGACTGATATTTGACTGAATTGTGGTGGTCAGTTCTGATGAATGAACTGAATTTAAACTTTGGCTCGCAGTCTATTATGAACTGTGCTTCTGGTCTAAGAATAGCTACAACAAAAATGTTTTCTAAATCCCATCAATGTTCTTTGGAACAAAGTCACTGCTATATCAAACAAGTAAAATAAATAAAGTAAAAATTTCCATTCATTTCAGCATGTGTCTGAACAACAAAGCTCTAGGACAAAATGAAAATGGACAGCCATTAAGCACCCAGGTATGGTTTGCATGTTGTTACACGAAAAGAACCTTTGAAAGCCTACCAAAGGTGTCCATTGAATTGCCTAGGCTGCCTACATTAACCGGTCTCAAAATGCATTGCTGGAGCAGAGAAACAGCAGATGATCCAAAAATCATCATTGGAATTAAAACATCCAAGTGTTTAATGTGTTCACCCTAATAGACGAGCTATTCTGAAAAGATAAAAACTACAGTGACAACATCCAGGCTTTTCAAGAACCCAACCAACAAAGTCACATAGACTGACGTAGAAAAGGAGGAGGACATTTTTGATGTGTGTAAATTGGCTTGGGAGATAATAAATACTGGCCACTGGGCAGACTCGAAGTTTAACATCCAAAACAAGACTTTTTTTTTTAGTTTTTCTTATAAAAGGATTCACAGAATCAGCAGATTGCGGTGTAGTATCCTTAAGAAACAAGCATCAGAAAGCCAATAGTTTTGGCTAGAACTCTGGGTTCTGGATTCAACCTATAAAAGGCCTGGTGCAGTGAAAAATAACGAAAAAACAACTGTTTTCTGTGGATTATGCATCTAAGAGATGCCTAATTTAATTTGTGATGATTCAGTGTACTTCTGAGATGCAAAATAGTCCCTCGATCATTCTATGCACTCCATAGGAAGTAGATCCCACACCAAACATCCAACAGCTTGAGGTGGGAGAGATAACTTCTCTTGGTGAAGCAACGCCCTCTGGATAAACAGTTTACATTATTTTAGTTCTGGAACAGGTCAGCAGAAAGCTGCACTGCCAAGACAGACCTACAAATACACACAATGTTCAATGGCACATAGGGTCTGATTAGGCGCTAAGGCGTTACCAATCACCCCCGCTAAATTACGAGACCACGGGGTACGTTATCGGGTGCGATAAATACCAGCTATTAAGAGTTTATAGGAAAAAATATACAGATTTAGGTGTTTAACAAACCAAAATCTGCATGATACAATAAATAAAGTATGTTTTCCCTGTTAAATTTCGTTAAGTTTGACCTGCAAAAATTAACTGAAGGTGGAGTTATTTAACACATCTGAAAATAATTGGATGACTTAAATACCTTCAACTGGTAATTCCGACCCGAGTTTAAACGGGGCATGGGTCGCAATATTACGAGGAACTCGTAAACGGGCCCTTAGCGTTTCCGAATGACGCCCGCATGTTTTCTAATAGCACACTCTTCAATCTAAACATTTTGCTAGTAAGGTAAGACACGGTTCAAATAAATCATTGGTATCAATAATACACCAGACAAAAAAGTACCGCCGCTCATCTGCCGCACATGCTTTGTTGTCACACAAAACGAAATTCAATAATTAACCGACTTTCTGAGGGACGCTTTTGCTGGTGTGAATAGAAGCAGCGGGGGTCATTCCATATTAATCATAAGCTGCCTCATGAAGGTGCACCCAGGGTCCTTCCATCAATTCCAACAAATGGCACTATAAAAAGGAACGCACGTATGTAGATCATGTAAACGGTCAGGTTACTTGAGGACTGCCCCATTCTGTTGAGCGCAGAACGGAATAAGCACTGGTAGCGGCAAGTCGGAAAGAGCACAGAACATTGATCATTTATGATCACGTGGGAAACTCCAAAAAACGAGAACGGATAATAAAACCGTGTCTTAAAATACAGATGCCTGAGAGGGGAAATAACACAAATGTGACAGAAACAGTAAAATGATCGGCTTATGTAATTACTCAATCCTCCCTATCACAAAAGACTATCACGAAATACCAGGAAATTAAATTGAAGATCAGCACAATAGTGAATCAAATCAAAAGTGCGATGCAGCAGATGGTGCTCAGCTCACACAGGCTGCTGTTGAAAATAAGTGCCAGCTCATTGAAGTCATAGTGCCTGTGCCTGGAACACCAAGGGCACCAAAAAGACACCTTACTTGCCACAATGCAGGGGCGAGAAAAATCACTTGCAGGCAGCTTAATGGCTGGATAGCTCACTAGTAATCGTCATTACTTCAATTCTCCCTTCCTGGCAGGGATCGACAGGGACAGAAAATAGGCCTAGGCACCAACCTAAAACTGGGCCCTATTAGTGAACGAGATGGCTAAAGTGGCCAACATTTACAAATGTGGGCAGTTTTGAACTTGTAAAGACATGCTGTATAAGTGCTTTGCAAGGTATGGGAAATGCATGCATCTGTGCTTGCTGGAGGCAATGGTTGTGGTAAAATCAGGAAAACCAACTGCAAAAAACGGCCCACCAAACCATAAAACAGGCCCACAAACAGCAAAAAGTCCGACCCACACATTGACCTGCCAACCAGCCCTTAGGGCATTGCCAGGTTGTCATATAGGCCAGTCAGACCCTGCTTCCTTGTCCCTGTACTTAAGGGATGAGTGATAAACCTCATCTACAAGACATCCCCTTTCTTAAGCTCCCCCCTCTCTAATTCACTCTCCCTTACCTTTGATCTACCTACTACTGGTACTGTAACGGGTTCTTATGCCCCCAAGGCATCTTTATCATCCAAATCCCACCCTTAATTTCCAAGGAAGGATCAGGAGGTTGGGAACTTTAGTAATGGTACAAGGAATGAGAGAATTCTAGTAATGAAGATTATCTGTAAGTAATGCAACAATTACCTTCTCATCCTCTTCTTTGACCCTTTTCTTGCATCATGAGACGTACCAAACTGGCCTATATTGCAATCAATCCAACAACTAGAAGACTCACTGGAAACCAGAGTACAGCAACACAGCAATGTTTATTGAAGCACTACTTCATAATGAGATATAAAAAATATTTGTCCTGAAGCACCTGCCAGAACAATTGTGCCATAAACCAAGTCTCCTGACCCACACCCAGTCTGTAATGTGTAACAAATATAGACGAAGCAGCCCAGGTAGCTCCAGACGTCCGAAATGGAAGTCCCATAACATTCAGCCCATGAGCCCCAGTCCCACAAGTAGAACGAACTTGAAGAAATCCTAGGACATCTCACCCAGCCTGGTTAACAGACAAAAGAATGACCACCTTTACCCAACTACTCAAAGATGACACAGAAGACTTGCAACCAAGTTTTGCAGTAGCAAAAATGATAAATAAGTTGTCACCACATCTATACTCCATAGCACTGTGAAGGTACATTTTAATAGCTTGCACCACATTGGCAGACGTAGATGGATTACTACAAAGTGCAAAGAGGTGTGTGGCCAATGATTTGACAGATGACAGGTTTCCTCAAAGGAAATAAAAGGCCCGAGTGGCTACCCATTGTTTTCGTAAGGCTGATACAAGCAGAACACTGTCAAAAGTATACTGCAAAAAGTGAAGAACAGACACAATTTGACAGTGAACTGGGGATAAAAGATGCTGTTGACATGATCTGGCTAAGGACGACCACTGATGTTTGTAGGATTTCCTAGGAGTAATCGCTGAGAGGCTTGGATTGAAAAATAAGGAAGGAAAACTAACTTGTGAAGTTCTCTCCTTTCAATCTACACACCCAGAGCCTTGGGATTAGAGCACATGTCGACACCAGAGGCGGATAATTAAGTGCAATGAATCACTAGCAATATCCATTCTGGGCATATCGCAGTTTGTCAGACAAGATGATACCACAATCTCCTTAGTCACTAACGAAGCACCATAATAATCTGTGCTCTCTCTCTCTGTATTGGGCCCAAGAGATGAGAGATGAGGGAAATCTGAGGGAAGACAAGCAACTGAATTTTCAGCTATGAACTAAGTGCTAAATCTGCCCCATAGCTACAAGACATGAAAAACTGAGAGAAAAACTGGGGCAGTGGTGCATTGTGCCAATCTATGAAAGAGCCAAAGCCTATTGATGTTGGCCTCAAATTCTGAGAGGACTTAAATACCCCACTCTGAGCATCAGCCGATGTTGGCATATCCTCAGATTTGTGCTACCCGAGTTTAAGAACTGTTTTGGTGGAACAGAATCTGACACACAGCTGGCTCGGAGATTAGGAACCTGTCCGGAAGTAAGATTTGATTATCATATTGTTGTTGGTAATCACCGGGGCTAAGCCTGAATCTCTTGGGACTACATCTAAAGAGTCCTAAGAACTGTCCATCAATCCCTACAATCAGAAGAATGTCTAATTTTTTAAGGGGATGAATGACCCTAGTGAGTTAGTGAACGACCTTAGTGGGTTGACGTACCCCAAACTGTTCTCTCTCAGACCCCCTTGGCATTTGTAGGAATCACTGCAGCGGAGAACCAAGGGAGAGTACTTTAGCCAAATTGGATGGCTGCTACTACCACTGGAGCCCAGTGCTGAAGGAGGACCAGGGGCTCCAAGTGAAGGACTGGAACCACACTGCATAGCCAACTTACAAAAAAATACACATTACAAAGAGGAGTGGCTTGTCACATACCCAAAAGATGGACACGTTCCTCTCCATTTGTACATTCCATCCATTACATCTCCCTGCACCTGATACTATTCTTTGGCTGAAGGCTGGTTCCATTACAACAAACTGATCCATCTGCAACGTAGTTGGGCATTCAGTGCTGGTGGAAGAAACACCATTCATCGTCTGTCCTTAACCAGGCACTAATATTCTTCAGACTGCACTTGACGAAGGAGGAACTTAAAGTAGTTGATTAGAAATCTGCGGTCCTGGAGAAACTCCGCAGTTCAAAGAACCCGATCACTGTGGGAGCCTGAACTAACAGATCATTAAAAAAAGGGTAGACTTAAATGTCCTCCTTGTGATGTTCTGCCTATAGCGAAGAGAGGAGCCTGGTGAACATCCTGGGGAAGGAAGCATTTATCATGAATGAAAAGACGCGCCAATACTTGAGAAACATCGCCAGCACACTTACCTGTCTGCCCATTGCCGTGAGGAAAACGGCCAACAAGAAACCCAGCAGCCTTCTTTCCGCGCTCTGCATCCCGCCGTGAGGGGAACGGCCAGCGAGGACTACATCTCCCAGCGGCCCAGTGCTCACCCCAGGCGCGTGTCATTGATGTCAGCAGGCATCCGGGGGCGCATAAAGCCGCTGCTGGTGCCCCGCACAGCCCGTCCTTGTCCGTCACTGCCAGGTGGTGCCAGGCCAGGGCTACCCCTCTGATGTTGTTCTCTGTTCTCTATTTATATTGTCCTCCAACACCAATGAGAAAACTCAATCGAGTCCAGCAACAAAGAGATTTGATTCAGCCCTAAGAAGACGCTGCCTATTTGCTTGCTTTACGGACTTCTGTTGTTCTTGTGGTCCGGGCTTTGCCACCTTTTTTTGCCACAATTGTTGAGGGTAACCTGTGGTTTGAACATTTAAGTTGCTGATATTAATACCCAGTTAAGTAAATATGATGGCCGCTTCTACAATGCCTAATATTAGTGGCTCTAATATTGTCCCACATGTTGGAGGGTCGCTTATGGGTACTTTCATCATTCGGGTATCCACAGCTTTGGCCAAAGACATTGAATTGACTGAGAAAAGGTTATCCTTAGACCCTCTTTGTGAAAAAAGGTCATCTATGGGAAGCATAGCTGGTGCTAGGTCCCCTATATTGTACGAAGTCGATTTAGACGACTCAATATGTTCTTTGGCCTAAGTTTCAAGTAGCCCTATTGTTTGTACTGAAGTTCTTGCCGTGGCATCGGAACAACCGGCAGCACCAATTTTAAGAAAAAAACATCACGGCATCTCCAAGAGTAATTTGACATTGTCTACTATAAAAACAAGGTCTGCAAATATTGCAAAAAAGGGCGTGGCCAGTCAACTAAATGCAGATACAACAAAAAACGGTGGTCATGGGGCAAAAACGAGAACACCAACACAAGTTAAAAAAAAAAAGTGATGATAAAGGGAAGAGAGGAAAAGTAAAGCAGCAACCTAATAAGGAAAATATTGCACCAAAAGCTAATCATGATTCATCCTCTCTAGTAATTGAAGAAACATTGCCAATACCAGCAGAGGAGATGGGTACCGTGTTTTGGAAAAGACTTGAAGTTCTTCTTAAGAAGTCCATTCAACCCATAAATGGAAGGCTAGATCGTATTGAATCAAGATTAGCATGCCTGGAACTCTCGATGGCATCGGCCCAAAAGACGATAGGAATCCGGAGCAAAGATATAGCTGGAAAGCCGGCAATATCGCAATGTAAAAATATTGATGATGTGGGTGTAACAATGAATGGTCCACATAGCTGTAATAGTAATCCCGTAGAAAATTTGACAGAAAATGTTAGACCCGTTAACCTACTAGCCAAGGGCTTAGATTCGAACAAACCAGGCCAAACATCAAAAGATATTAATGAGGCGACTAATAAATTAGCAACAAATCCTTGTCCATCACTGCCTAAACAACGGGATAAAGAGATTTTAAATTTGCCAACTATAGAACTTCCCCCTGAATCAGCCCCATATGTGGTTATACTGGCAGGTGTACCATCGTTAGTGGCGGGTAAAAGAGAGACCCATACTGAACTAAAAAATAAGTGCATATTTTGGCTCAATGCCAATAGGCCCTTACCTATATATTGTAGGGCAGAGATTTTGTCTGTGAGAAGGGTTAACTGGATAGGTAGAAACGCTAAGACAATTAGTGGGGATTGTGTTATTGTCAATTTTAGAGATAAAAGATGTGTAGAACACATCTGTAATTGGCCACAAATAGAAATTAGATCCACAATTCAACCCCTGCCACTGACCTATTTTTATGCCCCAGTACAGGATCAATGTAGACAAGTGTCCTCATGGAACCGCCGCAAGGAATTTAAGATTACATAATAGGTTTTCAGTTTTGTCAGGAATGGAAGAATGTGACTGACAGCAATTACAGGGTGGGGGTAACGACACAAGTGTAACCAGTGATAGTATCACCGAAAGTAAAGGGCAAATAAGTGAAGGTGAAGTTTTGGTAGGTGGAGTATTGAATCCTGGGGAAAATAAAGGTGGCGACATTGCCATAGGACCAAGTATTAATAGTCTTTCTCCATCCTACGCACTTAGCCCTAAATATTTATTGATTTCTTTGGAGAACCCAACATTACAGTCTAACGCCATCCCTAAAGGGACGGTGTTACCTAAGGGTCCAGAAATTATCACTGAGCATGTGACGTTATTGTCAAGCTCATCTTTAATTAGGAATATGCCAACAAAGGGCTCACAAATTTCATCCTGTATGATTCCGATGGTATCATGGAACTTGGCAGGCATCGGGACTAAAATTGTTTCCCCATGCTGGCTAGGTTTCATTAATAAATTTGATATTTGCCTCTTCCAAGAGACCTGGTCTGTGGAACCTGTTTTTATCCCGGGATACTTGAACTTCTACGTCCCTGCTGTGAGAGGGCAAAGGGGACGATCAATGGGAGGACTGATAGTCTGGGTTAAACAACATTTAAGCTGTAGTATTCAGTCACTTCCAGTTAGACATTGTGACATTTTTGCTATTAGACTCAGTATGGGGGATGGCCTGAAAATGGATATCTTTAATGTGTATGCTAGAGGAATCCCTGGAGGGAAAAAATCTGAGGTGCTAACGGCATTGGAATCACTGATTGAGTCCGAGCCAGAAGGGGTTCTACCGATAGTTGCGGGTGATTTTAACACAACTTTCGAACCCTTAGGGTTAGAAAATGTAAATATGATGGGAGAGGAAGATTCCAGAGTTAGGGTTAGAAAATGTAAATATGATGGAAGAGGAAGATTCCAGATGGGGTGTCCCTGAACTTGAGGATAGGCCGATAGTCAAATGGACTGAGGCAGCGCTCAATTTGAATGGATTTTGTCTAGCTAATCAACTAAGGGCGGCGAATGGACGGACTTCGTCCGATAGAAAGGGGGCGAAAACTTTCGATAATGGTATAAGATCAAGCAATATTGACTACATACTTGTCCACTTGAAGCTCTGGCATACTTTGGTGGATATGGAGGTCAAGTCCCGTGTCGAGAGTGATCATAACCCTTTAACAGCAATATTTAGGTTAGGCCAAGAAGGATTGATCAATTTTAGAGAAGAACGGACAGTCCCTGAAATCATTTTATCAAATGATGAGCACCATCTTAAGTGGTGCAAAGTGGCTAATCAACCAGATGCACTTGTCGCCATCCAAGACTTAATAGTAAAGTCCCTAGAAAAAATCAGAATTAGCACTAGTAACGAAGAGAAATATAGTTCTATGGAGGATGAACACAAAGAATTATTTTATAATCTCAAAACCCACTTTTGTAAGTCATGTACTACTAAATCAAAAACTATAATAAAATCTGAGAAGTGGTATAATAAAACATGTAGGGAGGCTCGTGTTGCATTAAGTATAGCCCTAAAGACTAGGAACTCAGTGTCAATAAAAATGGCACGCGTAAACTATAGGAAAAAGATTGATGAGGCAAAAAGAGAGTGAGATGACCAACTGTGGCAGGACCTTAAAGATGCTTGTAAAAGTAAGAACCAGGCATTGTTTTGGAATACCTATAAATGGGAGGGAGGAGGCTATGCTGTATCTCCGCAAAATAATGTGCCCATAAATTCATGGGTTGAATATTTTAAGCCCCAGTTTGCCTGTATAGAAGGAAACTTAAAGGAGACAGCCCCAGATTTCAAATTGTACAAAGGAATTGTTTTTAGTTTGGGGGATGTGGATAGTGCCTTGAATCTAGGGGCTAAGGGGCGAGCTCCAGGGATAGATGCTATACCTGCGGATTTATACCTTAGTGATAGAGTGAGATGGATACAGTATATCTACTATCTCTCTAATGCTATTGCCCAGGGGATGGCTGTTCCTAACACATGGAAAGGTGCAGAAATTGTGCCTGTTTATAAAAAAAGGGGACAAGGCCCTTGCGGCTAATTATAGGCTGATTAGCCTGATCGATTCGTTACAGAAAATAGTGGGTAGACTGGTCCTGGGAAAGATACAGGCTTGGATGGACGAGGGGGATATCCTGAGCCCATTGCAGGCAGGTTTCCGACCTAGGACCAGTACGATAGATCAGGTTTTTAGATTGATTGTCCTATATTGGCGTACAGTTGTTTTGGATAAAGGGGTATTATACGCAGTTTTTGTCGACCTTAGGGCAGCGTTTGATCTTGTCCCGCGAGTGAAGCTTTGGAAAGTACTGGAGGAATTGGGTATGCCCCTGGAGTTGGTGACTCTGATTGCTCGCTTACATGAGGATACCTACGCCAGAGTGAGATGGGGCAAGCCGGGTGAGGTCACAGATGTATTCCCGGTTAAGAGGGGAGTGAGGCAGGGTTGTGTTATGGCACCAACCCTGTTCTCACTCTTCATAAATGGGGTGGCAAAATATCTTTCCCTGTTTCCAACTGATGCCCCCATGATCGCTGGAGAGCGTGTCCCGATCCTTATGTTCGCGGACAATACATTAATAATCTCGAGGACTCCAAGTGGTCTTCACCGAACCTAATTGTCACAAGTCAGTGAAACGGTTTAAGGGAAGATTATATATGAACAGTAATCCTCTTGAACAGGTTGAAGCTTTTATGTATCTTAGGGTTAACCTACAGAACAATATGTGTTGGAATGCCCAGATAGAAATGATGATATTAAGGCATAAGCAACAGGCAGGCATTTTACTTAAAAGATACAAGTCCTCCTTTACAAAACCGATTAGGCCATTACTTGAGATTTAAAGGATGAAAGTTATGGGTTCTGTCCTATATGGTGCAAAAATATGGGGATTTACAAATATCAAGCATTTGACGATATTAGAAAATGAGTTCCTGAGGAAAGCTACGTATGTACCTCGTAGTACTCCTTTAATCCCCTTGTTTTGGGAACTTGGTAAGAGATCAGTGCAAGATTCAGCCATGTTACGTCCAATATTATATTGGCGTAGACTTTGGACAACTGATGAATTACATCATTATGCCAAGGGATTTAAGGACCTCATAGAGAAAGACCACTTTCATAAAATTAGCTGGTTGAACTCAATAAGGGTCCTTTTAGGGAAAATGGGATTGACAAACTTATGGAGCGATCCCGTAAATGCTGTCTTTCCCTCTAAAATAGAAATGAAGCGGATATATTGGGAGATGATTATTTCTGAAAAATGCGCTGCTAATGTTTCTGTCCACCTTGCAGCGCGCTTTCTTCAATTCAAGCCCCTCCCTGCATTAGAACCATATTGGGACGCAATCGAAAAACCAATGGATCGCAAGTTATACTTTCAATTTAGGGTAGGTTGTTTACCATTAAGGGCTTTTACCTCAAGGTGGGCAGGTCTTGGTGATGACAAATGCCCAAAATGTAAGGACAAGATAGAAAGTATGAGTAATTTTTTGTTCTTTTGCCCTTTATATGTTGCCCCAAGAAGTAAATGGATAATACCCACATGTCGTATAATCGGTTTCCAGAAACATGAGGAGGCACTGAGGATACTGTGTACAGACTCTAGCCTCTTAATATCAATATCCATAGCAAAATTTTTAAAATGGGCTTGGCTTATCCGATCAAAGGAAGTCGATTAATTAGATAAAAGTCTTGTAGGAGCAGTCTGTAAGGAAATAAATGAAGTAAGGTGATTTATCCCCTATAAACAATTTTTTTTTCTTTTTAGAATTTTCGACAAACAATTTGTATACAGTTTAATTAATTTTTAAATGCCGTGATAAATTTTTAACTATTTATGTAATTGTTTTTTAATGTATAATGTATTTGTACATGTGATGCTTTTATGACTCTTTGTCGAATAAAGTTTATTGAATATGAAAAGACTTTCAGATGCCAAATGATGATAACGCACACAAAACCCAGGAGTCTCCAGTGAGACTCTTGGAGAAGTACATTAAGGTATGCATCCTGTAAATAGATGACCATCAAGAAACCTTCCTTGAAGGCAGACCTACGACATGATCTGTTGCGGAATATTAATTTTGAAATTGTGGCAGACCCAAAAATTAAAATGTTCACGTCTTGAGGCATACAGAGAGATGCTGAGTCAGGCGATTACCGATTACTTCCGATACAATGCTGGGTCATGCCAGTCCCCAGTTGTTTTGTGGGAAGCGTTTAAGCCCTCAATTTGGGGTGCAGACATAAGCTACCGCACCTGGGAAAAGAGTCGCCACTTGGCCCAGGTATGTGACTTGGAGACCAGACAGGAAGAACTCCAATCCCTTATGGTGGGCGGATCAGACCCTACGGCCCGCAGGAATCTGTTGCATGTGCAACAAATGCTCCATCAAGCCCACACAGACTGTGCCAAGGAGGCCTGGCTGGCCACCCAGCATAGGATTTACCAATGGGGCGATAAGTCTAGCCAAGTGCTCCATAGGCTCTGCCAGGCTAGGGTGGCCCAGACGCAGGTACCCTTTTGTGGTCCCCCGCAGGGGTTACACGTACATCCCCCGAGGAGGTTGTTCAGGCCTTCGCTGATTTTTATGCGGCATTATATGAAGCACGGGAGGTGATTTCCGAACCCCTCATAGATGCCTTTCTAGTGGATATCCCTCCCCGCCACTTATCGGACGAACAACGCGAGGCACTGGAGGAGCCTATTTCATTGGAGGAACTGCGGTCGGCTCTCTCCAACATCCACCCTGGCCGTGCGCCGGGCCCGAACGGGTTCCCATCTGATTTTCTGCGGCCTCATCTAGATATTCTGGGGCTTCATTTACTTGAGGTGATTCATGACACCTCGGAGCAGCGTATTCTCCCTCCGGATTGGTGATACGCAGAAGTTGTAGTGTTTCTAAAACCAGGCCCCCCACCGAACGACCTGGATCCTTTCGCCCCATTTCTCTGCTAAATTTCGAGCCCAAACTCTTGGGGAAAATCCTGGCGGACCGCCTCCGTACCTGTATACAGGAGTTGGTACACCCTGACCAGTCGGGCTTCATGCCACAGCGCTCCACCAGACATAATATCAGACAAGTCCATAACGCGGTGGAAGAGGCTCACCGGCTGGGACGTCCTGAGGCTGTTCTGCTGGACGATATCGACAAGGCATTCGATTCATTAAGTTGGACGTACCTTTTTAAGCTTTTGGAGGCGATCAACTTGGGCCCCCAATTCGGGCCTACGTGCAATTGCTTTATACGGATCTCACTGCATTGGTCCGAGTGGCTGGCCATTGCTCAGCCCCCTTCCCCATTAGGAGGGGCACACGGCAGGTTTGTCCGCTTTCCCCATTGCTGTTCGCACTGGCTATTGAGCCCCTGGCAGTGTGGGTCCGCCTGGACTCTGGCTTACGGGGTCTGGACTGGTCTCCAGAGTGCTCAGATAGGATAGCGCTTTACGCTGATGATTAACAAAACAACAATGTCTCAACTGGATGTCATTTAAAAGACAAATTTCAAAGCAATAATGAAATCACAAGGGGAAGGAAGGGAGACCACTAAGAAATTCATGAAAAAAGTATATTGTAAGTAGTTAGAACAGCACTACGGTACAATAAAAGTACAAATGACCAAAACACACAAGTGAGCACTGGGCGTGCTAGTGATGGTGAACGGCGCAGTGAACACAATAGGTGAAGACAGCGTGAACGGAGATGAAATAATAATTACAATGTGGTCATAAGAATATAATTATATACAAACTAATTTAAATAATTTTACAAGTGACCACAGAAAAGCCAAAGTTCTTTGCTGAGGGTTGTCGACGGCGTTTCAGCCTGATTGATTTCAGGCCATCATCAGAAAAATACCTGGACGTAGTACAGGTAAATACGGAGAATCCAATAAAGATAAATCTGGATGCAAATCAGTGTGTCATCTAAGGGGGAACAGAAGGGCGAAGGGAGCAGGATTAGTAACCAAAATCATAAGTATAAAGGGAGGGAAACAAGGGGGAGTTTAACTTGTATTTTTCTCTTTTTTCCCTCATTCTTGGGGTTACGTTTCTGTTTGGGCCTTTCTCTTTGAGATAACTCAAAATCCTCCCTTTTCTCTTTTCCTTTCCTCACAGCACACGTTTATTTATGACCATCGTCCTGATGATGGCCTGAAATCAATCAGGCTGAAACGCCGTCGACAACCCTCAGCAAAGAACTTTGGCTTTTCTGTGGTCACTTGCAAAATTATTTAAATTAGTTTGTATATAATTATATTCTTATGACCACATTGTAATTATTATTTCATCGCCGTTCACGCTGTCTTCACCTATTGTTTTCACTGCGCCGTTCACCATCACTAGCACGCCCAGTGCTCACTTGTGTGTTTTGGTCATTTGTACTTTTATTGTACCGTAGTGCTGTTCTAACTACTTACAATATACTTTTTTCATGAATTTCTTAGTGGTCTCCCTTCCTTCCCCTTGTGATTTCATTATTGCTTTGAAATTTGTCTTTTAAATGACATCCAGTTGAGACATTGTTGTTTTGTTAAACATTATTGCCCGGTCTCTGCTGGGATAACGGGCTCACTCCTGTTTTTTGTCTCTCAGTTACGCTGATGATGCCTTGTTTTTCATGTCGGATCCATGGGTCTCCGGGCCCCGAGTGCTGCAGATTCTGAGGGTTTTCGGGGAGACAAATCCACTTTGTTTCCAATTTGCGGGGACCAGCGGTCTCAGGCGTGGGCCTCGCGGCTGGTGGTTGCGGAGTCCAGCTTCCGGTGCCTCAAAGTAGTTATTACATGATGCCCCCTCGAGGCTTGGTCGCGGAACATTGCGCCGTTACTGCCTACGGTTCGGGATGAGATGACGGTATGGTCCCAACTCCCTCTCTCGTTGTATGGCAGATCGGCCATTTTCAAACGATATCTTTGCCTCGCCTGCTATATAGGCTGCAAAACTATCCCTTTCCAATCCCCCCGTCCTGGTTTCGTCAAATTAATGCTCTACTCAATAGGTTTCTCTGGGGAGGCGGAGCGGTCCGGGTGGCACAAGCGACCTGTATTCAACCTACCTACTGCGGGGGGATAGCGGCGGCAGATGTACAGGAGTATTACCAGGCTTCGCATCTCCTGGTGATAAATGACTGGTGGTACTGCTCGCAATCCGACCCAGCTTACGCTGTGGAACGCGCCTTCATGGCCGAAACCCCATTACTTCACTTTTGGTATAGTTCCTCGCCTCTGACGGAACTCCCCCCGGCCTGTAGGACGGCCATTCAGATTTGGCGGCGAGTGGTCCGACAGATGGGATGGTGGGGCAAGCTCACCGGGGCTACGCCTCTGTGGCGCGGCACACACCTCTGGCCAGTGGCGGCTCTGGCGGGTTTTTGCAGGTGGGATGACATTGGGATTTCTGTGTTGGGGGACGTTATGCGGGGATGAACACTTAAATCCTTTCAGCAACTACAGGCCGATTTCGACATCCACAAAACGCAATTTCACAGATATTTGCAACTTTGACCCGCTATATCTCCTTTGATAAGGGACATCACAAATCTCCCGGAGTTCCACCCGCTGGAGGGCGGGCTGCTCATGGGGGAATTGGGAGCCCACAAGATCCGTCAAATTTATCAAACGTTTACTACACATTCCAAGACCACTTTACACCGGACCCGGGCGGCGTGGGAGGCGGATGTGCCCATACTGACGGATGATGACTGGGCCAAGGCACTGGCTAGCCCCAGATACTCTGCGGTCTCTGCCCGCTACCATCTGATCCAGTTCAAATATCTCCCCAGGGTCTACTATACACGTTTACGTCTTTACAAGATGGGGGCTGTTCAGTCCCCTATGTGCCTACATTGTGATTCTGAGGAGGGGTCGTTTCTCCACACGGTTTGGACCTGTACGGCTCTGCGACACTTCTGGTCGGGCATAAGATCCTGCTTGGGGCGGGTGCTGGCATGGAGCATTCCTGCAGACCCCCATTTGATACTCCTACACAGTACCGAAGACATCGGGGGGAACATATATAAAAGGCATTTATTGTTCCTAGGGCTTACGCTAGCGAAACGCGACATTGCACAACACTGGAAGGCAACACTTCCACCCAGTATTGGTACCTGGAAGAAAGCAATGGATAGGTGCCTGTCCGCTGAAGTTGCAGTATTTCAGGACAGGGGATGTCCGCAAAAACACAAAAAGATCTGGGAAAGATGGGCCGCGTATCGTGGCATAGACCTGTCACTTCTGGGGTCTTTGGCTCCCCCTGATCCAATAGATAGGTTGGTTGTGAGCAATTAACCGATATAAGACAATGGTGTTGTGTAGAGGTAAAAGGGGGCAAGCTTGAAATAACGATTACATGATAATGTAATAATGATGTATGGTGCGTGGTTGGGGAAGGGGAGGGGGTTTAGGGTCTGCTGTTTCGCAGACTGCATTGGGGGCGATATATGGTGCCTTGCAAATGTATATTGTTTTCTTACATGCTTGATGTTCGCTGGGCTTGCCCATATGGTACCTTGAAAACCAATAAAACCTGTTGTTAAAAAAAAAAAAAAAATCACATCTTTTATCAGTCTCGAAACCTGAGGCCTCACGGACAAAGAATACAATGGACTTCCCCCCTTATCGATGCTATTAGGGAGTAACTACACTCATAACCTTCTTCTGGAGCACAGTCTATACTATCCATCAAACCCTGCCACCTCCTCAAATCCTGTGTCCAAAGGATCAATACCCAGCCGGAAGGAATTGACACCAAGTCTATAGCACATCATAGAGTTGTATTAATCCCAAATTACTGGGGTCGCACCTGATAGATTTACTCAGACACAAAAAAGAAAAATATAATATTTTAGGAGAAACTAGAAACAAGTAGGTGTTTCTCACTCCTTGGCTAAAGAGTTATGCTCAGGTAAGAACATGTATTAGGAGTAAGAGAAATTCTCTGAGAATCTCATCCCGAAGGAGATGTATAGAGTCCCACTCCGTACTTCAAAATTAGAATAAAAACACAGTAGTTTGTATTTTACACTATAATATTATTAATCATTCACTATTTGCAAATCATGCATTAGAATTACTGAAAATATTATAAACAGCTCAGCAATTATTATACATATTACGGCCAAGGCTAGATAAGCTCCAATCGTATGTCATTTAGTAGAGAACCCTACGTTATAACCAGACCTCTCACAGCATAGTTGTATTAGTTTATTGTATTATGCAAAGTATGTTAAACCTCCCTAAATACCTCATTGTGCCATCAGGCCTAAAGTCTCAACATCATATTTCAGCATCCCTCCAGCTACAAGTTTGTGTGGTTTAACCCCATCCCTGCACTGGCATCTAATACACCTTTCTCATACCTGGGGCTATACGGAGAGAGGAGGAGTAGACTCATTCTTATGTCTTGTTCTGTTACACAGGATACTAAACAAGGCTGCTTTTTCAATATGGAAGCTTACTGCTACTTTTTTACTTCTTCCTACAAGCCAAAACCCCATAGGTAACTTCTTCTGGAAGTTATATTTCAGTTGCCATGTTTCTCAAGGAACTCTAAAGAATGGGATTGTATGCTTCTCCGGCCCATGTGCTTGAACATCAGAAAAACATTCTAGCCTTTGTTCTTTGCCTTGCACTTGCACCACACACTTCAATATGCTGAACAACAAATAGTGACCATAGCACACAACCAGGCTTGAACTGCAAGTAACAAGATGTACATGTAGAAGCCCTGCCACACACATTCACAAGGGACATTACCTCCAGAACTCATCTGTGCTCTATTACGTTTTCTAACCAGATTTGTTAAAGATGGAGCAGGTGTGCTCCCAACAGACCCAACCCCCAGAGAATCATGGTACGGCCAGGAACATTGTCTCAGAGTCCATTTAAGCTCTTGAAGTTGGGACTTCTTGGAGCATCCCTAGATTGGAAAGAAGAGCAATTAAGATGATTGCTAATAATGACTAAGGTGAGATCACTCAAAGATTTCTGGTCTTGTCAAAGTATTTGGAACCAAGATTTAGCATGCTTTTGATTGAAATAATTTATGATGCCCCATCTCCAACTACTTGTCATAGGAGTTACAACCTGAAAATGGCATCCTAAAAGGCAAGTGTTTTTAGCTTCATTCACCTCCCAGCACCACAAATGCAAATGGAGACAAGCTGCTATCAAAAGTGTAAAGGCCTTTAGATTATCAAACATGACACTGGACACGAACATTGCTTGGGGTTCTATTTGAGGCAACAACTAGGAACAATATTCTCCTCTTTGCATGACAGTGCCCAGAGCAGACTTCTCCAACAAGTAGCTACCTATAAGTAGCTTTCCTATGAACAGCCCTGCCAACTAAATTAGACGTTTCTGTGTGGCTGAATTAATCTATGTATCCCAAAATTGAAAATCCCATATTCCAGCTGAAAATGTGTTGTTTCAGAACTCATAAGCAATGTTTAGTAAAAAAATGATTTCAATAATATATTTAAAGCAGGTATTTGATTGATAAATCAATCAAATAGTCAAATAGTCTTTATTCAATGATATTATAACAATAAAAGCACATACAAACTAATATAAAACAATGCATAAATAGACAGCATGCAAAACAGTTAAAGTACGAGTTACTTACCTTCGGTAACAATGTATCTGGTAGAGATGTTTTCTAGCCACAGATTCCTTAACCTAGAACATCCCCAGGCGTCAGACTAGATCCAGAAAAGTTTTTGCAGCAGCACCTCTGCACGCCAGCGGACGGCGCCACACGACCCCGCCCTGACGTTGTCCACGTACGTGACGTCAGCGATGTCATATAAATCGCTCCCGGTGCGCTGACATCAGTTTTCTTTGGAGAAACTTTTCCACGGTACAACGCGGAGCCACCAACAAAAAAACTGTGAAAGTATGGGAACGGTGTGCGAGGAATAAAAGCCCATGAATACAGAAGGAGGATGGTGCAAAACACCATCGAGAAGACAGAATTAGACACTGCGCACATATAAGCCGTGAGAAAGAACCCCGCAAGCAAAGCGAAGACCCTTCCCGAGAGCAACAAGGGAAGAACATCTCAACAGTTAGAATAGTCTGACATTACTATGTAGAACACCAGACAGAAATAAACTGTCATTACCATGTAGAACTGTGTCACGTAGCAAGAACGGGGCACAGAGAGAACAGCTCACCGCAGGAAGGAATGAAAAGGAAAAGACTGGCACTACCCCTACAATAATGGAGATCTGAGACAGAGGTCAACAGATCCCCAAGGAAGACGACTGGAGAGGAGACCAGAACCCTGAGCCAATAGAGAAGGCGGGAGGGAAGGAAGGAAGCAGGAGAAGAAAGGAAAATAAGGATGATTCTCCTGCAGAAGGACAAGCAAAAGGGATCACGTTGAATGTAGAAAACCTCCAAGAGGGAGTCAGCCTTACTAAGGCAACTCTGAAGGGACGCAACAACTTGAGCCCCCGTTAGAGAAAACCAACGGCAATTGAAGAGGTCAGTGGAAATACCCATTTGGCAAGATGAACAAGTTACTAACCTTCGGTAACGATGTATCTGTAAGAAACATTAGTTAGTTAGATTCCTCACCTTAGAATATCCCCAGGCGTCAGACTGGATCCGGAAGATTTTTCGTCAGCAATACCCCTTGCACGTCGCTAGGCGTCGTCTGCGGCTCCGCGTCCGTCGTCGGCGTCGTGCGCCGGGATGACGTCGTCGGAGTACTTAGACGCCGCCCTCGCGCGCTGACGTCAGTTCTTGTACATAGCCTTCCGCGCCAGGAACGCAGAGCCATGCAAAGACCGACACTGGTGCCAAAAATAAAATCTAGGGGCCTGAAAGGACAACCTTAACCCTAGATGTCAGTTCGCAGAACGGGGAGGATGGGTGGGTCGGTGAGGAATCTAACTAACTAATGTTTCTTACAGATACATCGTTACCGAAGGTTAGTAACTTGTTCATCTGAAAGAAACACGTTAGTTAGATTCCTCACCTTAGAATAGATACCCAAGCAATACCATCCCCGGTGGTGGGTCTGCGAACCAAGATCACACCAGAAAGTCCTGGAGGACAGAACGGCCAAAGAAGCCATCCCTCCGGACTTGGCTGTCAAGGCAATAATGCCTGGCAAACGTGTGTAGCGAAGCCCACGTTGCCGCCTGACAGATGTCCTGCAAAGGGACACCCCGTCCCAAAGCAGTAGTAGCCGCTGTGGCCCGAGTAGAATGGGCGCGCAGCCCAACAGGAGGGTCCTTTTTAGCCAAGGAATAGCAGATTTTTATACACAAAACGACCCACCGAGAGATGGTTCGTTTGTGCACAGCTTTCCCCTTCTTAGCGCCCACGTACCCAACAAAAAGCTGGTCGTCCACCCGGAACTGTTTGGTGCGGTCCAGATAAAAGGAGAGCGCACGTTTTGGGTCCAGACGGTGGAGCCTCTCTTCCTCTTTGGAAGGATGCGGAGGCGGAAAGAAGGTGGGCAAGGTGACAGACTGCCCAAGGTGAAATGGAGTCACCACTTTAGGAAGAAAGGAGGGACGAGGCCGAAGGACATCCTTGTCCGGATGAACAGATAGAAAAGGAGGCTTTGAAGATAAAGCCTGGAGCTCACTCACCCGTCTAGCCGAGGTGATGGCTACCAGAAAAGCAGTCTTTAGAGTTAGAAGACGAAGAGGGCAATTGTGAAGAGGCTCGAAGGGAGCGCACATCAGGAATGTCAAAACCAGATTCAAGTCCCACTGAGGCATTACAAAAGGGACAGGAGGGAACGTGTGTGTAATGCCTTTGAGAAAGCGTGTAACCACAGGGGACTTGAAAAGAGAAGGCTGATCAGGAAGCCGCAAGAAGGCGGAGATGGCAGCAAGATAACCTTTCAGGGTGCCCAGGGCAGAGCCCTGCCGGGCCAGAGAAAGAAGGAAGAGGAGAACCTCAGAAAGAGGGGCGGAAAGGGGATCCACAGCCTTTGCTGTGCACCATGCCACAAATTTGTTCCACCGGCAGGCGTATACCGACTTTGTGGAGGGACGCCTGGCTGCCAGAATGATATCACAGACTTCAGGAGGCAAGTCAAATGGCATCAACTGCCGCCGCTCAATCTCCACGCATGGAGGTGGAGGCTGGACAGGTTCGGGTGGAGGACCGTCCCCTGCTGCTGCGACAGAAGATCCTCCCGAAGGGGCAGACGTATCGGGGGATCGGTCAACAGACTGAGTAGCTCGGGATACCAGTATCTTCGTGCCCAATCCGGAGCCACCAAGATGACTTGGGCCCGGTCGCGCCTGATCTTCTTCAGCACTCTGGGCAGAAGTGGTATAGGCGGAAAGGCGTACAACAGACCGCAACTCCACTCGTGACGAAAAGCGTCGCCGAGCGAGTGCCGCCTTGGAAATTCCAACGCGCAGAACTGCTGACATTGCGCGTTCTCTTCGGTGGCGAATAGATCTAACCAAGGCTCTCCCCACTGCTGAAAGAGGCCTTGCACCACTTCGGAGTTCAGACGCCATTCGTGATCCATCATGCACCGGAGGCTGAGTTCGTCTGCTCTGGCGTTCAGAGAGCCCGCCAGATGTTGAACCACCAGGGTGACGCCCTGGTGTTCCAGCCATGTCCAGAGGCGCAGAGCCTCCTGACAAAGGGTCCACGACCCCACCCCGCCCTGTTTGTTGCAGTACCACATGGCGGTGGTGTTGTCCGTGAACACCTGCACGACACTTCCCCTGACAGAGGGAAGGAAGGCTTTCAGTGCAAGCCGGATCGCTCTCAACTCCAACAGGTTGATGTGGAGACGAGACTCCGCCGGAGACCAGAGGCCTCTGATCTCCGCCTCTCCCATATGGCCACCCCATCCCAGGAGGGACGCATCCGTCACTACAACATGCTCCGGTTGGGGAAGGGAGAGGCTCTTGCCCTTGACCCACTCGCGGTCCGTGAGCCACCACTGCAACTGCTGTGCAGTACCCTCCGAGATCAAGACATGGTCGGACAGGTTGCCGTGATGCTGGGCCCACTGAAACTTCAGGTCCCACTGCAGAGCCCGCATGCGCCGCCTGGCGTGATGCACTAGTAGGATGCAGGAGGCCATCAGCCCCAGAAGCCGCAACACTAGCCTGACCGAAACCCGGGATAGAGGCCGAAAGATGGGAATCAGGGCCTGTATATCCCGGACCCGCTGTTCCGGAGGATGGACCCGGAACTGCGCCGAATCGAGAACCGCTCCGATGAAGAGGAGCTTCTGAGAGGGGCTCAAGTGTGACTTCGGCACGTTGATGGAAAACCCCAGCAAATGCAGGAGATCCGCCGTAGTCTGGAGGTGGGAGACGACTGCCTGGGGCGAGCCCGCCTTCAACAACCAGTCGTCGAGATAGGGGAAGACTGGGACCCCTGATCTGCGCAGATGAGCTGCGACCACCGCCATCACTTTCGTGAACACCCGAGGGGCACTGGTGAGGCCGAAGGGGAGCACGGTAAACTGAAAGTGCTCTTGGCCCACCGTGAACCGCAGGTAACGCCGGTGGGCCGGCAGGACGGGGATATGGAAATATGCGTCCTGCAAGTCCAACGCTACCATCCAGTCTCCAGGGTCTAGGGCAGCTAAAACCTGAGCCAACGTGAGCATCTTGAACCTCTCCTTTCGGAGAAAGGCATTGACGTTCCGGAGGTCCAATATAGGGCGCAGGCCCCCCTTGCCCTTCTTGGGAACCAGAAAGTAGTGGGAATAACAACCACGACCTACTTCTGGACTCGGAACGCGCTCGACGGCCCCCTTGGCCAAGAGAGCCGAAACTTCCTCGCGGAGAAGATCCAAATGATCCCCCGAGATACGGTGGTGCTGCGGTGGCATGGCTGGAGGGGTCGTCTCGAAGGGGAGGGAGTAGCCCCTTCGGACGATTTGCAGCACCCACCTGTCCGATGTTATGGACCGCCAGTGGAGCAGGTGATGGCGAACTCTGCCGCCCACTGGCGTGGTATGGGCCTGAAAGCTCGGACTAGGAAGGCTTTGAGGCGGATGCTGCCGGGGTGGATGTGGGCTGACCACGTCGACCTCCATTTCCGCCACGGCGGAAGCCACGTCCGCGACCGCGCGCAGGTTGGTTCTGCGGCTGGTGGCTTTGCGGACGGGAGGAGGCGCCCCTTCCTTGGCCACGAAAGGGGCGAAAAGCGGAGGTGTGCGCCCGCGGAGCCGAGAGGCCCAAGGACTTGGCCGTAGCCCGGGAGTCCTTAAAACGGTTCAGCGCACTGTCCGCCTTCTCACCAAACAGGCGAGTGCCATCAAAGGGCATGTCCATGAGGGTGTTCTGGACATCCCCGGAAAATGACGTGGACCGCATCCAGGCGTGGCGGCGGAGCGCCACCGTGGTGGAAATCGCCCGACCTAGCGAGTCCGTGGTGTCAAGCCCACATCGTATGGCGTGCCGTGCCGCATCCCTCCCATCGGCCAAAGCCTGGGTAAGACGCGTCCGGACCTCCTCCGGACACAGGGGCAGCACGTCCTCCACCGTATCCCACAGGGAATGGGAATAACGGTCCAAGAGACAGGCGGTATTTAAGGACCGCAGGCCCAAACTAAGGGACGAGAACAGTTTCTTGCCAAACTGCTCGAGTCTCTTGGAATCCCGGTCCGGCGGAGCGGTCGGGAAAGAGGATTGGGAAGTAGAGGCCTGGATAACCAGACTCTCGGGGGTGGGGTGTTGGGACAGGAAACTGGGGTCGCCCGGAGCAGGGCGGTGGCGCCTGGCAACGTTCCTATCCACAGGAGGAACTGTGGAGGGCTTGGACCAGGTGCCCTGCAGAACGTCAGTGAGGGCCTCGTTGAACGGCAGCAGAGGCTCAGTGGAGCTTGCTGAGGTTTGAAGCACCTCAGTGAGGATGTTGGTCCTCACAGCCACGGCAGGCAACTCTAGCCCAAGGGCCTCAGCCGCCTTGCGCAGCACCACAGAAAATGCTGCACCCTCCTCCGAAGCCACGGTCGGAGGAGAAGTGAATCCAGCGTCTGGCGAGGTGTCCAGTCCGCTGGCCTCCCCCAGTTCATCTGCCCAGTCCTGAGAAAGCTGTGACTGAACAGCCAGAGGGTCCTCGAACCCCTCCCAGTCGCCCCCTTCTTCCGATTCCTGATAAACAGGAGGAATGATCGGAACCGGACTGTAGAGATGGTAGGACTCAAGCGGCGTCGGATGCGGCGTCGGCGGACGCCGTGCCGGCGTCGGGTCCGGATGAGGGCTAAACCGGGGCGTTGGCGTCACAGGCGTCGGCGGCGCCGGCGTCGGTGGTTCAGGCGTCGGCGCCGGTGGAGGAGTGACAAGGTCAACCGGCGTCGACTGGGGCCCAGGCAAGGGCCCCGCGGGGACCTGCGGCGTCGAGACCGGAGTCGTCGACGGCGCCGGGGCCGGAGCCTCCGGCACGCGAGGTCGCCCAGTCGAGTCCGCGGGGCCCGAAGGCGCGCCAGCGGGCGTCGACGGCGGGGCCAGGCTCCTCATGGCCGAGAGGAAGGCACTGATCTCCGCCGGCGCCGCGTCAGCCCCAGGGACCGGAAGGTATGGGGGCGGACGCGGCACCTGCGGCTCCGCCGGAGCCGCGGGGGTGGAACCACTTGGACCCTCGGCCGAGTCGCGCGACCGGCGAGGGGAGTCCGAAGAGCGATGTCGCCGCTTGGACTTCTTAGAGTGTTTGGACTTACCCGACGACTTGGAGCCCGACGAGCGATGGTGGCGTCGGCTAGGGCTCCGCGAGCGATCCTTGGACCTCCTCCTGGACCGGGATCGCGCACGACGCGGAGCCGAGTGGCGAAGCTCCAGAAGCTTGCGGGACTGCTCCCGCCTAGCCTTCGAAGTCAGGGCCTGACAGTCGTTGCACGACTCCGCGTCGTGGTCGAGGCCTAAGCAGTAGAGGCACCGGCGGTGGTGATCGGTCACCGACATCAGTCGATGACAATCTTCACAAGCCTTGAACCCAGGCATCCTACCGGCACCAGATGTCGACAGACAAGGATCAAAAATGATCAAAAAGATTTAGTCAAAAAAGACTAAAAGGGGTAGCTCTCCCGGATCTGCGCTTACTGGCGCGGAAAAAAGAAGAACTGACGTCAGCGCGCGAGGGCGGCGTCTAAGTACTCCGACGACGTCATCCCGGCGCACGACGCCGACGACGGACGCGGAGCCGCAGACGACGCCTAGCGACGCGCAAGGGGTATTGCTGACGAAAAATCTTCCGGATCCAGTCTGACGCCTGGGGATATTCTAAGGTGAGGAATCTAACTAACGTGTTTCTTTCAGATGTGCGCAGAACAGCAGAAAACCCCATTTGGCAAGTTGTTCGCAGAACGGGGAGGCTGGGTGGGCGTTAAGGAATCTGCGGCTAGACAACGCCTCTTACTGATAGATTGTTACCGAAGGTAAGTAAGTCGTACATCTGCTAGAGACATCTAGCCGCAGATTCCTTAGCTTAGAGATACCACAGCTATACCCCAAAGGGGAGGTGGGTCTGTGACAGTACAACAGAAGCGCCAAGCAGGTGAGTCAGCAACCGAGTCACAGACAATGGGGAAGGCCGTGGCAGAACAGCCAGACAGCAACCCAAATAGCTTGGAAGAGCAAAAGATAATGGTATGCAAGACATCCCAAAAATGCCAGAATGGTGTTACACCAAACCAGTATAATCATGAGAGATAGAAACGGCACCAGCCAAGAAAGAGAAGGGAGGACCCCTCTCAGTGTAATGGCGCACTATGTGAATATCGACCAAATGTCGAGAAGAAACATGAAGAGAGGTAACCAGAGCCTACCAGGCTAGCCCACGGAGGGAAGGCCGGAGAGACTACAGCCAAGGACCAAAGGCTAAGACGTAGCAACCAGCAATGTCTCTAGAAGTGCAAGCGGGTATAAGAACCCCGTTAAATACACACCCAGCCCCAAAAAGGGGGAAAAAACAGGGGTGAACAGTGACAATGCGAAGCACGCAGATGCAGGCCACCATAGAAACATGCACAGAGCAAACAGCCACAGAGACCAGAAGGTGGCATATCCAAAATAAGCACAAGGCTGCTTGACCCGGCAGCTGGAGGACCAAAACGACAGCAAACACATGCAATACAAATATGCATGGTGTAGACCTAGGATGACTGACAGTAGAAGTGTTGTCCTGTATGCCCACCTGATATCAAATAGATATCAAACAGGGTGAACTGCAAGAAGGAGGCACCTCCGAAGGGAGGAGCAGCAGAGCCCCCAAAGTACGAAGGCGTAGAGATGCAGAATTGCAGCCCACACCCTCCGAAGGGAAGGAAAGCAACCTCTATCCAGAAAAAAGTTGTCCAGGAACTGGAAACAACTCCAGTAAGTGCAACATAAAAGAGTGCTTTTCAGAAATGCCGTATACATGACCGAGTAGCTCCCTGAAACATGGAGACTTGGGACCCTAAGTCGCTGCCTGGAAGAGAGGGGAAGAGGTAGGAACAAGAGTACTTATGGAACTTGCATGTATACAGAAATAAACTACGCACAACCATGGAACATAGTTGTAGAGGAACACATCCGGTACATGAATGGCAGACAGAAGCTGCCGTCAAGCGTGGAAAACCTCCTAAAAGCTCCCAAGTAGGAGAAGGATGCAATAAGCAAGAAGATCTATGATGTACAGATGATGACGCCAAGGCCCAACAGTGAGTGCCATACAATAGACAGACAAGAGTACCAGAGGAGGCATAGAGGCCAAAGATTCTCCTAGGCCCGGTTGACCCAACCTGAGCTATAAAATAGCAAACAAGTACCCCACACGGAGTATGCACACCCCAAAAACGGGGAACACCCATTAGGACAAGCCACAGTCCGAGGAACAATCTGTGGAACACTGCCACAGCTGGCGAATTGCCATTTTAAAACGCATATTGCACCCAAAGGATGCCAAGGAAGGGGTAATCACCCCTGACCATACAAAAGAAAGACCTGAGGCTTACCACCAGCCCAACAACATATAACGCATCAATTGGATGCTGAACAAAAGGGTACCACTCCAGGACAAACACCTGAGAAACACAATCTAAGGTGGGGGGCGAAAGCCCGCAAGAAGACGCCGAACTGCTGAGTCGGCGTGTGCATCAAACAATAAAACCCCATCAAAGGGCAAATCAACAAGTCTTTCCCGGACATTTTCCGGAAAGACGCTATCCCGGAACCAAGCATGGCGCCGCAAGGCGACCGAAGCAGCCTTAGCCCGGCCCAAGGAATCTACAGTATCCAAGGCGAAGCGAATGACAAACTCTGCAAGGTCACGGCGGTCCTGGAGAAGGTGAGGGAGGTCAACACGAGAGCCTTCAGCGCTGGCAGAGAGAAAAGACTCTGCAGAGTCCCAGAAGGCAGAAGTAGCCCAAGCTAGGACACACACCGTGTTTCATCACCGTAGTGCGGCACTAGTGGAGGCAAAGATGTTCCGACCCCATGAATCAAGCCATCTGGACTCCCGGGAGGGAGGAAGTATCAGCCGTGGCAGGGAAGGGAAGGCAGTTTGCACAACAAACCCTTGCACGTCCGGCTGCACAAATAAGCATACCAGATCATGTGGAGCAGGACGGTGGCGGTGCAAGACCGAACGAGCCACCGGGTCACCAGAAGCTGACCGAACCCAGGTACCCAAAAGGGCATCATAAAGAGAGGTTTCAAAGGGCAGAAACTGCTCCACATTCCTTGACCCACGGTGAAGGACATCAAGTTAAGGGTCCACAGAGAGGGGCACTGAAGGGGGTTGCATGTTCAGAATCAGAGTGGCCAAAGATACCACTCGCAGAAAGGTTGCACCAGCCTCGGTAGTCCTCCGAGGAGGAGACAGGAGCTTATCATTAGGTGAGGGCTGTAGGCTAATCCTCCCAAGACAGTGAGGGTGCGACCAGTGCTCCACAGAGGGGAGCTCCACTGAGGAATGGGGGTCCTGAGGAGGCTCCGGAAGAGGCGAGGAGTCAGACGGTTGTGGATCCTCCTGAGAAGGCGGGGATCCTGTTGGCTCCACATATTCTAAAGGAGGCACAGGCAAGAATACTACCGACGTTGACGGGGGTGAGTCTGTCTCCATGCTTTCTACAAACGCTTCCGGAGAAGACTCATCAACAACCCTACGTCGATGCAGTGCCAAAACAACCGCAGCCGGCGCCGACTGCACAGCGTCCGGCGCCGACCTGACTCCATCCGGTGCTGAGCCAGCTCCGTCCAGCGCCGAACCTGCTCCGTCCGGCGCCGAATCTACGACCAGCTCCCCTTACGAAGAAGAGGACGGAGAAGGAGCTGGATCTGGGGAGGCAAGCCGTCGGCACCGTACTGGCGCCGACTCGGTCTCGACCACAGAAGGCCCTGACTCCGGAGAAAGAAGCGGAGGCAGAGCCGGGGAGACAAGTCTACGGCGCTGAGTTGGCGCCGGCCCCAGCTCCGGTCAGGCATCCGCCTGTCCTGAAGGCCGAGGCATGCACAAAGCGAGGCTTTGGGCACTAGCAACCGCCTGCGAGGCCACAGGGAGCCCTGCAGGACTATGTGGCGTGGCAGGGGTGCAGGGGGTCGCAGAGGCGGACCCAGCCGGGCCGCACTGTGACGACGCCCTAGGGATCGTACAGGGGGACCTAGCCGAGCCGCGCCCTGACGATACCACATCTCCGACGTCCCTGGAGGGCAAAAGCTCATTCGCCGCCGGAGGTGAACCCCCCTGTGAGTCTGTCGGGGACCCCTTCTGATTGCAGAGGCCCCGAGGACGCCCCAGGAATGGAGGAGGACCCAAGTGAGGCCTGCAAGGCCGTGGCATAGGCCTCCATTTGGGCCCGAGTCGCCCTCGCACCCGGATAGGGCGGGTAGGGCGAGGGTAACTTGTTGGGGCTCGGGACCAGAATGTCCTGGGAACCAGCGCCCCTGGTGGAGGTCGAGGACCTCGGAGACATACGTCGTAACTTAACAAGAAGTGGTGAACAACAGCCTTGGGACCCAGAGGGCGAACGATGGCAGAACTGCGTTGAAGAGGGCGGGAGATGAGACGACTCCGACCGGGACAGCCGTGCCGAAAGAAGCTTCATCAGGCGCTCCTGCCGGGACTTCGGTTTGAGCTGTTGGCAGGCGTCGCAGTCCGTGGAGTCGTGGTGCTCGCCGAGACACCACATACAAATAAGATGCGGGTCCGTCGCGGACATTTGCCGCGAACAGGAAGTACAGGATTTAAAGCTCGAGGGCTTTGCACACTGTTCCAGACCAAACCGTCGATGAAGGGCCTGAAAACAGGCCTTACCCCCTAGAACCGGCTTTCTGATTAATGCTCGGTCGCTCATAAAAAACAACATCGCCTTCCACGAGTTTGTCAATGACAGGCAACCCGACTGGGTATTCGTAACTGAAACTTGGGCATCTGCCTCGTCGGGCCATGATCTGGTGTTGGCAATCCCAGAGGGCTATACCCTACATAGACTGGATAGAGTGGGTCGGAGAGGGGGGGGGTTGGCAATTATTTGTAGGGCCCCACTCCTGTGCTCCACTAAAACACTGTCTGACCCTGAAGACGCATTCGAGGCCTTATACTTCTGTATAACTTGCTCTCCGACAGAGTCCTTTACGGGTATCCTGGTCTATAGACCACCGGGCCCTAGAACCAGCTTCTGCTCTGAGCTGTTCCGTATCCTGGAACCTTACTTTGACAAACCTCATTTTTCTATTCTGGGGGATTTCAACTTTCATTTAGATGATGTGGTTTCCAGGGATTCTGCCCAGCTCATTGATGCGCTGGAAGCTTGCGAGTTTATTCAGCGTGTAAAACATCCGACGCACAGGGCTGGCCACACCTTGGACGGGGTGTTTACCAATGATCCCAGACTCTCTGTTGGCTCCCCCCTCCCCTTGGTCTGGTCGGACCACTTTGCGGTTCCCTTAGGTTTTTTATGCGCCACTAAGGATCTTCTCGCTGCCGCGCCTTGCAATAAAACTTTGAAAAGAGGTTATAGGAATATTAACAATTATGCCCTTGTTCCTTTCCTAAAAGACTGTGGTATTTCCGGCTCAAGAGATGCGGATGGGGCCGCTCAGGAGCTGGTCAACTCTATCACCGTTGCGGTTGATACGCTAGCTCCCGCCTCTCTACGCTATGTCGCGCGGCGGAAACCATCTGCACCATGGTTTACGGAGCCACTTAGACTCTTAAGACAATCCTGCAGGACTAAGGAGCGGAAATGGCGTAAGTCATGGGCGCCTTCTGACAGAGATGATCACAAACGGACACTGCGCGAATATAAATCTCAAGTTACCAAGGAGAAGCAGGAATATTTTGCCAAGTTGACAATGGCGCTTCCCTCATCTAAGGAGCTTTTTAAGATTGTGGATTCATTGTGCTCGCTTCAGACCCCTGACCCTGTGGTGGCTTCGCAGGAGCTCTGCAACAATCTTTCCGATTTTTTCTATAATAAAATCTCGGATATTCACTCGGCCCTTGACAATCAGAAGAAGTTGCTGAATGAGCATTCTCTGAATAACATTAAGGTCTCGGAATGCTGGGGGAAAGATCCACTCATCTCTCTTTCCTACTTTCCGCCTCTCTCTCTCGAGGATCTCAACCTACTGTTGGATCGGATTAAGTCAGCCTCCCCGGCCGATCCTTGCCCGTTGAAAGTTTTTAAGGACTGTCGGGAATCACTTCTGCCTCCACTACTGGCAGTCATGAACGCGGCCTTGACTCAGGGCAGCTTTCCAGTGGTCTGGAAAAAGGCCATAGTGAAACCCCTCTTAAAGAAATCCTCCTTGGATCCGGGAGTGATGAAGAATTTTAGGCCCATTTCCCTCTTGCCTGCTCCTGCAAAGATGCTTGAAGCCCATTTAAACTTTCACCTTTCTGCTTTCCTTGATTCCTCTGGGTTCTTAGATAGTTCACAGCATGGTTTCAGGAAACTTCACAGTACCGAATCTGCTCTGACTATGGTAGTGGATAACATCCGGCGTAAAGTTGATCTGGGTCAGTCTACGATTCTTGTTTTGCTGGATCTGACTGCAGCATTCGATACCCTGTCTCCCTCCACCCTTACATCTCGGTTGAGAGAGGCAGGGGTCGCAGGACAGGCTCTCAGCCTTTTGGACTCCTTCCTGCACCAGAGAGAGCAAAGAGTTCTGCTGGGGGATTACCTCTCCCCTCCCAAATCTTTGCAATGTGGAGTGCCCCAGGGCTCGGCCTTGAGCCCTACCCTATTTAATCTGTACGTGGCCCCCCTTGCAAGATTAGTTAGATCGCAGGGGATGGAGGTTGTATCCTATGCAGATGACACTCAGATTATGGTGTCTCTTAACCATTCTCTGAGTGTCTCTGCCGCGAACTTTAGGGCCTGTATGCAGATGGTGGCTGAGTGGATGGTGCTTAACTCCCTAAAGCTTAATGCCGACAAAACGGAGGTCCTTGTGTTCGGCAAAGATCAAAACATCTGGTCCAATGAGTGGTGGCCTCCTTCCCTAGGAACTTGCCCTACTCCCTCCTCTACGGCTAGGAACCTTGGGGTCATTTTTGACACCTCACTTGCCATGAACAGCCAGACTAATAGAACCGTGGCTACTTGCTGGGGAATTATTAAAATTCTTAAACGCATTATTCATTATCTGTCCCCGCAGGCACGAAAACAGACAGTCACGGCCCTCGTGGGCTCCAGATTAGACTACTGCAATGCACTATATGCGGAGTCTAATAAATATCTGATACAACGTCTGCAGGTAGTACAGAACGCTGCCGCTAGATTTGTTCTAGGACTCCCCAGGGACTCTTCGGCGACGATGGCCAGGAGGAACCTGCATTGGCTCCCTGTCAGATTCAGAATCTCTTTCAAACTTCTCTGTCTCACTTACAGGGCCGTGCAGGCTGGCCCCTCAAATGCGTTGGGGTCTCTACTTACACGATATGTCCCTGGCCGGTCTTTGCGTTCTGCAGTCGCTAACAAGCTTGTGGTCCCCCGCTCTAAAAAGGCCAGATGGGGGAGCAGAGCTTTCTCCACCGTTGCGCCTCTACTCTGGAATGGCCTTCCTCTAGAGATTAAGGCGCTTCCCTCTTTGGCCTTGTTTAGAAAAGCTCTTAAAACCTGGTTTTTTATAAAGGCATATCAGTAAGCTCTCATGTGTTTTTTTCCAGTCAGCTTTTATGTTAGGCGCCTTGACGCCCATTGGGCTAAGTCTGCGCGTTATAAGTTCCGCTTCATTCATTCATTCATTCAAAGGAACCGCTCACTCCAGATCCGCGTTGTACGCGGAAAAGAAGGAAACTGATGTCAGTGCGCCAGGAGGGACTTATATGACCTCGCTGACATCACGTACCTGGACGACGTCAGGGCGGGGCCGTGTGGCACGGTCCCCCGGCGCGCAAAGGTGCTGCTGCAAAAAATATTCCGGATCCAATCTACCGCCTGGGGATCTTCTAAGTTAAGGAATCTGCGGCTAGATGTCTCTATGAGATATACACATTACAAAATTAGTGAATAAGAACTCAAATAAAATACTCTAAAAACAACCCTCAGATTATAATAAAAAGGCAGAGGCCAACAGCACAGTTAATCTAACATAAAATCTTTTATTCTCACTACAACTCTAAAAAAACAAAGACAGCCCTGCTCAAAAAAAGAATATGATCATCAGACAAAAGCTGGAGAAACATCAGGGCTGGTCGTGCTTGTGCACAGTTAAGGGACTTCAGTAAAGGCTTAATAATTATTTGCCTAGGCCCAGTAAAATAATTACAGAACTACATGAAGTGAAGGGTAACCTTAGGAGACAGATGATCACAGACACAGGGACCCCGGAGGACTCCAGCCCCTCGGCGAGGCCAAACGATGATTTGGTCAGTATAAATCTGTCCCTATCACCCCTCATACTGAGCAGGTATGGTTCCATAGACCATGCAGTTTTTAATAGCATACACCCCCTCACAGTGGTTTTCAATAGTTCAGTCTGTTCTATATAAAGTGCCTTATTTTAAAAAAATGTATCCCTAACCCATTTTACCTCTGCAGTGCCAACAGTCTGAGGTCTACAGAATAAATCCTCCCTCCCCAGACTACAAAAAACTCCCTTGATGTAGGCAATCCATTGCATTCTCGTCCACACCTTGATCCAGCCTATCAGTGGCCTGAGAGAAATCTTATCAGCTATATACTGGACTCATAATTCATAATGCACAGATAGTGCCAGTGTGCTATGGGGAACCAGCAAAATCCGCCTTAAAAACAAGTTTTCCACAGGCTAAATGATGTCAACTCTCGTGTATCCCCACATCTTGCTGCCATATAGTACCTTGGAATCACACGGGCCTAATACACTTTAATTAAGGTACTGGGTGAAAGAGACCTCAATGTCTGTGCAAATCTATGAACAACGGCAGATGCCTTGAGAAGCTCCATTTTCTTACTTTCAACCAGGGGCTTACAGTTACCATGACAATCAAACAGAACCCCAAGATATGAAAAGACAGGAACTTTGACCAATGTGTGCGAGCGCATCTTAAAGGTTTTCGATCGAGTACTTATCAGCCCCAAAACCATCACATACAATTTAGTAAAATTAACCGCGAGATCCAAGCTGGCCATATGGGTTAAAAAAACAAGTATCTAGTAGCAACTGTAGACCCAGTGCGGTCCTTGCCATCAGGGCTGCATCATCTGCCTATAGTAAGACTGGCAACAATCTCGACCCCACCCTCGGGCAATCTGGTCCACCAGATAGGAAGGCTTGCTAAAACCCATTAACATGTAGAGTAAACAAAGTGGACAATAATATATCCCTGGCGCACCCCTCTGCTAGTGGCAAAGGGCAGAGTATATGCCCCTCCCTGAGACTATCCCACTGAAGCTATTGTGTGAGTGTGACATCACTGAACAAATAAACAATGTTTTCTTTTACGCAGATGACCCTGTCAAACGTGGGCGTTAAGTCCATGAAGGCAAGATGAACAGATTTGAACCTAGAAACACTATTGGTTCGTTGTTGAGCTACCCTGCCTAAAACCATATAGGATATCACAAATAACATAGTGATCTTCCACCCACCCCCCATCAGGCTATTGAACACCACCCTGCCAATAACCTTTAACACTGCTGTGCTCAGGCAAATAGGCCAATAACACTGGGGGTTGTCTTTGTCCCCCTTCCTAAAGATGGGAACAATGTTTGCAGTAGCCCATGTAGACGGAGAACCAACTTTCACTGCAGCATTTGAAACTATTTCCAAGAGGGGGTCGACAGTTCAATATCATGCAGAAACAAATTCAAAGGAACCCATCCAGCCCTGGGGATCACTAAATGCACTATACACAATACTAAAATTATCAATAAGAGAAAACAAGGACACTGACACACAAATAAAATCAATTATCGACAGTGAACACCAAATTATGGTTGTTTAAAATGGTGTTTAGCTCGGAGCCTGCACTGGTATGCACCATGTTTAGGCCATCAGCCAACATACACTTAGACCTACTGTTCATGGAATCCAGAGGGCTCACACATAGGTGACAATTAATGTACCCCACAAGAATTATCTTATCCAGTCCCTCCCCTCCTGCCTGACAGAGTATCAATAGCAGAGCTTAGGGTACTGAAGTTCGTCGGCTCCTCCACCCAGGCTTTAGCATTATTAAAGTTAATTAAGACAAATGACACAGTAAATCCCAACCAAAATCCTTTATTCTAACACACAAGACCACAGAAACAAGTGGTCAAACCTTCTTTAGCCCACTCTTCCTCTGTGACCACTGATGCCAAAAAAAAGAAGAAGTGATTTGACTCTTCCCACGTTTCCTGGAGGCAAATCACCCGGTATTGTCTTACAAAAGCAACCCAGTTGAAGTCATTAAACTTGGCTGACAAGCCTGCAATGTTCCATGATAACAGGCGAAATTGATTACATTTGACAGTCAAGACAACGGAAGGGACAAGAGTAGGGACAGTAACAGACTGGGGGGGCACAGCTGATCAGACAGGCATGGGCTGGGGGACAAGCCAGCCGCAAGAGTCCAGATTACTTAGCGAGGCAAAACTATTCTTGATCCTCAAGATCGGATCAGCTTGCAAGACTGGTAAGGGCCTGTCCCAATTGGCCATCTCCAGAAAACCCAGCTTCCGTTTGTTCATAAAAACCAATTCAGGCCTATAAAAGAAACCGAGAGGGAGGTGCTGGATGTTAGTTGGTTTGATCAATCTGCGAGAGCCTATGGTGGGCAGGGCACAAGCCGCAATGGTGGGTTTATAGAAGCTGATTATCACCCACTCCCAATCTCATCGCTTCACGTCTAGCCCTATCCAATTCACCCTTCTTACCATATTAATAGAGTCAAATATCGGCATCCCCACGTTCGAATGATTGTTTAACCAGTGCTTCGCCTTATTTTTAAGCTCATCAAAGAATACCAAAGCCGGGTTAATCAAAGGTGGCACGTTCCCCAGGATCACTACATATGGTGCAGCTTCAACGGTTAAAGAATTACTGTTCATGCGATGGGATATGGAGGGGGGGCAGCATTGGCCCAGTCAGGGATAATCGTCTCTCTGCAAGCTCAATTTCCTTGGATACTGCCCCCACAGCTTGTGTCAGAAAACCATCAATAGTGGAAGTACGTGGGACCACATGCAGAGACATGGGCTTCAAGGAAGGCACCTTTGTTTTTTCATACTCCCTTGAATCGATACAAGAGCGGGACCAGCAGAAACGCCCCCCTCCAAGGCGATTCTTGAATCATGTACTGTTGATGTTCAGTTCACTGAAACCCCACACTGCCAAATGGGGTTTCCTCCTGATCTCCCTTTGCCTTTTCCCACGCCAATCAACCTATCCAGGAAATGTTCTTCCCTCTCTTGCATAATGGCACCCCACAGGACCGAGTCCTCACTCGCCTAGTGTTCCAAAGCGCGCACTAGTCCAAGGCTTATAATGTACCTCCATATGTAAAGCCAACTCCATAGACTGGTTGGAGGTATCCGTCAGGAACAAGACGAGTTACTTTACAAAGTAAACGATCCCTTATGATTAATCAAGAAGTGCTACATCTAAGGGCGCTCTCACACTTATCAATGGCGAACCAATTCAAGAAGTTCTAAATAAATGTATAGTTTATTCAAAATGTATTCCTACACCTCAAAAAATAAAACCAATAGGGAATTCTACGTGTGAACATGCAATTCTTACGCAAATACACAAAGTGTCTTCAATGTATATTAAAACAAAATAGGCAAAATGTTCAATACTGTTCAAATTACAATCTCGTCTAGCTAGGTAGCAAGAAGGTACATGAACTTAAACAGTTTTTAGCAAATTGCAAGCCAATAAATCTCCATGTCTTGGCCTTTGTCACTGGTTCGTATTTGCCATATCTATGTGTTTTGAGGGACACTTTTCCCATTCTTTGTGACCTGATGCCGCCACACTTATTTTCAGTCCTTCCTATACCTGTACTTCTTTATTGTGCTTCTCCAAATATCGTTCCTAGCTGCTTGTTAAGATTAACGTCAGTGAGCAGAAATGAAAACTAAATTGAGGAACGAGGACTGTTGATTCTCGGCTGCTTGGAATCATATTTGCACTCTAGTCGGAATAGGTGCATTTCAGGTTGAACTATCGGCCTTGCGGGGCACAGAGCTCCTGGCATCCAGTGGTTTGCTGGGATGGAGAGGAGAGATGGGGAGTTATTCTTGGCATAAACAGTTCACCTGTCATTACCGTACTAATTTCTTTAAAAAAGATTACTACTCTTTACCCTTGAGAGCCCTTTTAAAGGTCATCCTTAAATGGCGTTCTAAACACAATGGGACACCAATATTTTTTTAATAACATTTTAAGCCTACTTACAGATGTGTAGGGATAGTTTAGGCCCCATATTTTTATTGTTTCTATAGTCAGCAACTTTACAAACTTTCACATAGCAAAATAATTCTTCAGGTTTTTGCAAGAACTGATATCCCTGTATTGTTAATGTGTATAGAAGACTATAAGTGCAATCACAACTTTAAATAACTTTATGTTTCATTTTTCCACCTTTAAGTGAAGAGCATATACTAGGCTTTAACATCAGAGGACCGTTTTCCCAGGAACAGCTTATCTTAACACTGATTCGTCAAGTAATGAACTATCCCCATATATCAGACTCGATCCATCCAAATATATCGGACTCCAGACATGAGATACTTGCGGAGCTAGACGCCATTTCAGCAGAGAGGAACAGGTGTCGCAGGAAGTGAGACATAGTCTCTGTAGAAACACCTCCTGATGCCCATGAACACAGTTTCCCTCAATCACCGGCTACAGTGAAGCTCAGCGAAGAAGATAACAGAAACTAAGTAAATAAGACAAAGCCAGATAGATAATAAAAATGTAAAAAATATTTTACAAATTCCATTCGCAAAGAAGTAAGAGTGGGGTGGAGCAGTGATGAATCAGCCAGATGTGTCCACCCAAAAAAGATAAATGCACACATACCTGGCTCTTCTAATGGATACTTACTTCTTCCTGCTGATTCCTCCTATAAACATTTATTCCATTAGCCGTTGCATCCTTTTGGACGTGGGTCTACAGGTCACAAGTATAGTTCCTGAATAACTAGAGTAGTAAGTACTGCACAACCAAAACCGATCTAATTCCTGCCATCAATATCCTAAAGATGGCGCTTTGTTAAAGAACGAACATAAGTCCAGCTGCTGCCTGACAGTTCAAAAATAAAGACTCTAAGCAGAGACGGCCGTAAACAAGCAAGTTTTACAGAGTGTGATACTCAGAACAGTCCATCAAAAAGGTTTTGCTTGGTGAGACCTCTTCCTTTTTCAGCCCCAGCCTTTGTGCTAGTGAAAAAGAAACTTGCAGGATCATGTTCCATTAACTTTGGAGAATCGGAGGAGGAAAACAATATAGGCAGATTAATTTTCGGTTTCAAGTGGAACTCAGAAAACCACCTACGCAAAAATTAAATTCAGCTATACAAAAAACCTTATCTGCTGGAAAAAAAAATTATATAGAGGCTTGGCACCAAGGGATTTTAGCTCCCCGAGTAGCAACAGCTGCTACAAAGTTATTATATATTTATTGGTGCAAGAAATAATACGCTGCAAAGGCACCTCTATAAAGGACACATTGACCCTGCTGGAGAGATTCAAATCCTTTAGTAAAAAAGCGTTTTGAGACCAATTAAAAGGCGTTTAACTACCAGCACTTTGAATTTAAAAAGAAATTTGTAAAACAAAGTGATGTCATGAGTGATGTCACTGACCATGTCATGAGTGATGTAATATGTGACGTCATCAGCAGTGCATTGAGGGCGCGCGAGTTATAGTTAGCTGAACTAACTATAACGGGGGAATTTCAATGGTTTTGTACGAGTGAAAAGTCCAGCTAACTATAACGCCCCTGAAACCTATGGTTTTTTCAGTGAATTTCTAAGGTTTTTTAAATGCTAATTCCTAACTATAACTTGCCTGAAACCTATGGTTTTTTCAGTGAATTTCAAAGGTTTTTTAAATGCTAATTTCTAACTATGCCTACAGAGATAGGACATGTGAAGAAAGAAGAAAAAACGCACAGAAAGAAAAAAAAGAAATGCAGAAAGAAGCAACAGAAGTCCTCAAAGACGAAGAAAAGTGCAGGAAGAAGGATAACGTGCAGAAAGAACAAACAGAAGAGCAGAAAGAAGCCTTGTTACAAAATCCTCCTGTACCCTCAACTTTTTCAGATGGGTACTGGTGGTAACTGACTCTGACTAACCAGTCCTAGAGCCAGTGCTATGCTAAAAGACACTTAGAATACAGTTAAAACGCCCACATACACTAGGGAACACTATGTGTTGGGGTACCCCTATGATTAGAATGACCTCCTCTGTAAGCCCCTAGTACATAATAGGGCAGGGGGATTAAAACTACCTCTTAAAACGCGCCACATGACGCATTTGCACACTGGTTAAGGGACGGGGGGCTGAGCTGACGTGTGCAATTACGCCCTGTGGCCGTTTTAATTTGGGGGATAAAGTCCCCTTGAATCCTGAGTGTCCCTTGGGTCCAACTAGCCCACCAGGTATCTTCAGTTAGCCACAGACCTGCGTTGCAGAGAGGTGTAAAAATTGGCATGGACTGGACCACGTCTCTGCAACGCAGCGCAGTGGCGCTTACTGGAAGCACCTGGTGGGCTAGTTGGTCCTGCAAGTCCAACGCTACCATCCAGTCTCCAGGGTTGAGGGCAGCCAAGACTTGAGCCAGAGTCAGCATTTTGAACTTCTTCTTCCAGAGGAAGCGGTTGACGTTCCGGAGGTCCAAGATGGGACGCAGACCCCGTTTGTCCTGCTTGGGGACCAGAAAGTAGTTCTACTTCCGTGGCCTCGAATGGAACAAAAACCAGGACTGGCTGGGCTTTTTGTGGAAAGACTTACGGACTTGGCCGTAGCCCACAAGTCCTTAAAACGCTCCAGCGCACTGTGGGCTTTATCGCTAAACAAGCGAGTGCCATCAAAGGGCGTGTCCATGAGTTAGCTTTGTACATCTGGCGAGAACCCGGTAGATCTAAACCAGGCGTGGCGACGAAGCGCCACAGTCGTGGAAATTGCTTTACCTAGTGAGTCCGCGGTGTCCAAACCACACCGAATGGTGAACTTAGCCGCATCTTTACCCTTGGCAACAGCTTGAACAGCACAGCTTGGGTCTCTTCAGGACACTGAGGCAACACCTGTGCAACGGCATCCCACACCGCGTGGGAATAGCGGCCCAATAGGCATGCAGTGTTCACCGACCACAGCCCTAAGCTGGCCGAAGAGAACAACCGCTTGCCGAACTGCTCCAGCTTCTTAGAGTCCTTATCCAGCGGAGCAGTGGGAAAGGCACTCTGGGACGTCGAAGCTTAGATGACCAGGCTCTCGGGCGTAGGATGAGTGGTCAGAAAGGCAGGGTCACCCGGCGCCGGGCGATGACGCATGCCGACATTCTTATCCACAGGGGCCCCTGTGGCTGGCTGCGATCAAGTGCCCAGTAAGACGTCAGTGTGGGCGTCATTAAATGGCAGCAGGGGCTCCGACGAAGTGGACGCCGTCTGGAGCACCTCAATAAGGAGATTAGTCTTTAGGGCCACCGTAGGGAGATCAAGGTGGAAGACCTCAGCGGCCCGACGGAGCACCATCATGTACAAAGCGCCCTCCTCCATGGTAGGCGGAGGAGAGGCAAACCCCAGGTCAGAGGAGAGATCAGGCCGCCAGCCTCCTCTAACTCGTCCACCCAGTCCTGCTCAGTCACACTGACAAGAAAGAGGGTCCCCGGACCCCTCTCAGTCGTCCTCCACCTCCGTCGTATGCGGGACAGACTGCGGCGGCAGAGCAGGGACTGGGGAAGGAACAAACGGCGCCGGGACCGGACGGGGCCGAACCGGTGCCGTGTCCCAATGCAGATCCCAGGTAACCTGGGCAGGGACGGAACAAATGGCATCCACTGCGGCGCCGGAGGCGGAGCCAAGGCTGGCGCTAGGGCCGGAGCCGGCAGCGTGGGAGCTTGTGGCGCCATGGCCGGAGCCAGCGGCGCAGGATCCTGTGGCATCGGTGCCGGAGCCGCCGGCCCGACAGGATCCTGACATGGGACCGCGGGGCCCAAGGGCGTGCCGGCGGGAACCCGAGGCCTAAACAAGCGGTCCATGGTAGCAAGAAATTCTTGCACCTGTGCGGGAGTTGCCGACGGACCCGGGTAAGTTGAGTAGGCCGCAGGACTCCCTGGCTCCGAAGGAGCCACAGGGGCAGAACCCCTGTCCACCTCGTCCACATCCGGGGACCGACGGGGGGACGTCGGAGCGCGACAACGCTTCTTCAACTACTTTTTGTGTCATCTCTTACACGAATCCGAGGGTAAAGACTTGGAGCCCGAGGAGCGATGATGGTGGCCCCGCGAGCGTTCCCTGGAGCGGCCCCTAGACTGTGGATGGCGCTGGGACAAGTGCCGGACCTCAAGCAGCTTCCGGCACCGCTCCCTTAAGGCCTTCGAGGCCATGGCCAGACAGTCCATACAGGACCGGAAGTCGTGGTCGCTCTCCAGGCAGTAGAGACAGACGTCGTGGGGGTCGGCCACGAGCATATTGCGACGGCAGGCCCCACAAGACTTAAAACCAGGCATTCCTACGTGCACCAGAGTAGACTCAAACTTACAGGAGACAAAAGTCTCAAAAAGATTGTCAAAAAGCGACTAAGGTACGTGCTCTAACCAGATTTGCGCTTACTGGCACAGAAAAAGAAAGAACTGACGTCAGCACGCAAGGTGGCGCCTAAGTAGTCTCCGTGACATCATCTTGGCGCTTACGATGCCAGCAATGGACGCGGAGCCGCACGACGCCACCTACCGACGCGCAGGGGTATTGCTGACGAACAACTTTTCCGGATCCAGCCTGACGCCTGGGGATATTCTAAGGTAAGGAATCTATCACTAACGTGTCTATTTCAGATGAGGTGATCCAACGAATTGAGAGCAACCAAGCTGCCTTGCTGTTCAGACTTGATGCATCAGCCAAATCTCGCCATCACTTATGCCCGCTAGGGAGTACTAGTGGAGAAGAGCAATACAAACTCATGCGGAGGATCAAATGGTCAGCCACATCCATAGGGAAGTTTGAAAGATGGAATTCAAGCTGGGCAGGGTGGCCGCCCACGCTCCAAAAGTCAGCAATTATAAAGTGCTGGTCTGGGCTGTCATATGACCTGTGCACACTCCTACCAGGGAATCCACGGACTGCAGTAAATTATAATACAGCCCACATGCTAGGTCCAGTAATAGAGATCAACAAAGTACACAGCAAGTAAGGAGCAGCTAAGGACCGCAGCCATTGCCATGAAACACAAACATCTGGTATGGGAGAATAGGAGGAAAGCACAGGAGGCCAGGTGGATCAAAATTTTCGATATGATCACCGCTATCAAACTTCCGCAATTCTTGCAATCTCTCAACACCTTATGCTATGGGGACTGCAGCAAAGGGAACTCTGTCCAACCGGGGGAATGGATCGAACATGTCAAATCACTTTTCTCCAAGCGCCAGCACAAACCCTCCCCAAATAAATCAGTTCTCAAGAGGGAAGTAGAAGAAACTGACGCGGAGATGAATCTGTCATCAAGGGCACACTTATCATTGAGTGAATCTGTGATCCAGTGTCTAAAGAAGATCAGAAAGGTCGGGGCCCCGGACACCAAAGGCCTTCCTGGGTCACTATTTAGAAAAGATACCCAGTTTTGAGCCTTGATATTGACACTGTTGTATGCTGAATGCTCCTCCCAGATGTCCTGGCGCCATGGAGGGGATCCCTCTTCAACCTATCTTCAAGAAGGGTTCCAACACCGACCCAAGGAATTATCAGCTAATAGCATTGTTGAATATTGAGGGTAAGACGTAGGCCAGCATATCACTTCAGGAGCTAGGTCAATGGGCCTGCGCTGAGGGCCTACTACCTTTCTACCAAACAGGGTTTCATGCAGAAGGGTCAACCGTGGACAACGTTGCCGCACTTTTATACCTTGCCCATCAAATGGTTACTCATACACCCGCCGTGTTTGCCTTTATAATCGACTACTCTGCCAGCTTCGACTGAGTCGCCTGGAACATCCTTTGGCAGATATTAGGTGTAGAATTTGCCCTAAACAACTGCGAGCCCTCATGTCCCTTTACACCAGGACCTGGGTAACAGTGAAAGTCACAGAGGCGAGAGCCACTGACAAAATCAACACAGATCGAGGATTAAAAGAGGGCTGTGTGGTGGTTCCACGTTTATTCAACCTCTACACATCTGACTTGGGACTGGCCTTATACGGTGTGACCTTACTCACTCCAAGAATCGGTGATAGCTGAATCCTACTTATGCAATATGCGGATGGCCTAGTGCTGCTAGACTGTGCAAAAGTTGGCCTACAGCCCTCAAAGCCCTGAACATGTACAGTCTTAGGAATGAACTTGTGGCCAATGCGAACAAAACAAAAATAGTGATCTTTGGTAAATAACCCCAAAAAAGGTCTACCAAATGGTGGTTGGGCTCACAGAGGCTAGAATTATCAGACCATTATAACTATCTGGGAGCATGACTGTGCAAAACTGACAAACCGTCAATGCACCTACCAAAAATGAAGATCACATCACATATGCTCGGTGCAAACTAAACACCACCCTCGACAGTCCAATCACAACCACTATACGGAGAGTTGTTCGAGCTAAATTGCTCCCAGTGGTCAACTATGTGCAGCTGGCTTTCCTAGGTATGCTGGCGACTGAACCATAAAAGATCCAATGCACAACCTACAAAACATTGTTTTACTTGCCCTCTTACACATGGAACACACTTATCAGGCTGGAATTCAGGCTTGTCCAGCAAAAAATGGAAACCATGGCCGCTCTGGCAAAATACTTTTTCTAGACAACAGTCGATCCCAGCATCAACACCATGAAGGTCCTAATAAAAACCATCTTCATAAGCGTCAACAACCCATGGTCCACAAATCTTACAGCAGCTAAGGGACACCTGCAACTTGTTGTGAAGAACTGGGATCTAAAAATGATCAACTACATAAGCATTTAAAATTTTACAAAAAAATAACTTCACCACCGCTCACAAGCACTGGACACAGAAGCCCTACTAGCTAAGCCCCTACATGAGTCCCTAACGGCGCCCCAACTGCACAAATCTGCAAAGCTCCATCTCTATCAGGCACTGGGAAAATGTGCTGTAAATCAAATTCTATCAGCAAGACTAGTGCCACTTCCAATTAGAGAATTGAATCCAACCTGGAGATCCCTCGAAACCATTACCCACTGCTGACTGTGCAATTACAGAAAGGAAACACTGGCAAACATACTACTTTTCTCTCCGGCGTTGTTACATGCTTGCCAAACCTTACTGAGGCCTATCTTCCTACAACAGGGCACCAGCTCGGCCAAAGAGTCTGTCTCTCTCTTATACTCTCTGGCATCAGTGAGTGATATGGCCAAGTTCGGGAGATTTATATCTCAGGCCCGGTATCTGTTAAAGGGTAAAAACAGCTAACAGGCCTAGCAGCCCATAGTCCAGTACCTCAGACAAATTAGTGAACTTTAACAAAGTGGCCTGTACTTCTGCACTAAAGACTTAAATTGCCGCTTGAACTTTACGTGACTTGTTCCTCTGGACTTTATATTTTGCACTTGAGTGAACATAGCTCTGAACTCACTCTCCTGTTCTATCCGGGATGTCACTAGCTCGGCAGTTCCCTGTGGCGCATTTCTATAGGCAATATTATCATTGGTTTTAACACTGCCACTACTTTATTATAAATGTGCTCCATGATCTATACAATTTTTTATGATTTTAAGCAACAATGCACTTTATTATATGACATTTTATATTTGCACAATTTCTTTTATGATTTTAAGTAATTACACAATATACTCATCAATGTCGAATTTGCTCCTGTTCATTCAAATGCTTCTTTTCATTTGATGTCAGTCATTGTTTCTTCTCTAAAATTAATTACAATTATGAGTGATTGGTAGAAACTGAGACTCTTGCGTCTAAAGTTTTTAATTTTGACGGGTAAGTCTCATGTACATGAAGTATAGACTCATACTTTACATTTGCACCTCATCAAATTTTGGTGCATGTCCTCTGACAGTTTAGGGACAGTCTGTAAAGGCCAAAATATTGGTGTGCATGTAAGGTACAGGGCCTCTTTTCTGGCCAGTTCGAGGAAGCAGCCAGTGTCAGTTCAGCATCTTAACAATGATAGTGATCAGAGAAGTCAGAGGAAGAGGCTGCTAGTGAAAAGCTGCCTTTCGGGACCACTTAATAACGAAACACTGCAATAAAGCTTCTTTAGGTCTCATTTGTAGAAAACATTTCTCCATGAAATATTTCAAACTTTCAGGAAAACAGTTCCTCCACTCTCCTCTCCAGCACGCAGATCATCTCAAGCTGTGTAATAGATACTTGCTCCTTCAGTTTGCAGAGGCATCCATACAGTCAATGTATATATTTTGCTACTTTCTTGCTCTGCCTCAGTCACTCTCATTCTCACACTGTGGGTAGTCCTTTACGAGAAACCTCAACTCTTCAACGACCATTCAACCCATAGAAAGCCTGTCAGCAGTCTGTTACCACTTCTACTATGGCAGTTGTGGTCAGCTAAGACAACCCTTTTTCGAGCCCTAAAAACATTAGAACAAACATAACCATTGACAAATAACACCAACACTCGCCTCAGACTTTGAGGTCTTGCTGTCAAAATGAGCAACCAAGCAAGGGCACATTTTTGCATATGGCACATCCTGTCTAAAACAAGACCTGGGTGAAAAACACACATCTACTGTTGTTACTGTATTCAATCCTATTTATCCATCTTCATGTGAACCTCAAGTCTATGCCCAACACACCTAACTTTTTATCTACCAACTATGACCATGCACAAACAGATTCTACACAGCATTTCTGGAAGAGGGCTAATAAATAAAAATAAATGCATGGAGAAGAACAGATGAGCTTTGAAGTTGTCCTTTCTGAAAAATAACAGCGGTAACCAAGCATTCAGTGTTAGAAGAGACTTTACATTGTAGTATGCACCATTTGACCCGACATGCTCTCTCACTTTTACCATACTTACCGGTCCTATTGACAAGGAGGACACCTAGGGGCTGATTTATAATGTGGCAGCTAGGGTGCTCTGTTATAAACCCTGTCCGACAAACTGATAGTTCACCTGTCCTATTTAGGGTCAGAAAGACTGCCAGCTTTCACTCGACGCCCTTCCTCCGAAGGACACTACTCTGCCCTCGCAAATTAGAGTAGATGGTGTGGGGTTATTTTTTTCTCATTGCAAGGTTCTACCTGATGGTCCAGGTAGAACCTTGCAATGAGGGAAACAAAAAACACATAATGAACCCCCTCCCCCAAACAACCATGGACCAAAACTCCCTGGGTGTGAAGCATTAATCGTTTTTTTTTGTTTTTTTAATAACATGATCCCACTTAGTTAAAGGTTGGTGGATCTCTATCAAAACCTAATGCTGCAGTCCACCCTAGTTTTTGGACCTTGATAGAAACCGCAATAGCAGCAGTTCCGGTCAAGTTACGGAGATCTGCAAATGTAGCAGACGTAGGCCTTCGGGGTGGCAGACATAATGTGCTCTACAACCCTAACGGATGGAATGCTGCCTGCCAAGCTATAGATGAGCTTCTTTATTCACAGAAATATTTTGAGTGAGTAATAATTGCAGATCCATACATGAGGAGCTGGCCCTATACCCGGGGAGGACAGAGGAGAAAGGGAATAGGCCAAAACATTGCGACTAAGAGACATGGACGGTGATTGTGAACGCATAGGCATCTGCAGTTCTGCCCCCTGCTGGTGACATAGTGGCATGAAATAGCGCTTCTTCTTTCTCGGAACGCCCGACAGTGGCAGTCATCTCACTCAGGGTACAAATATAACTTCTTTATTGCACAAAGAGTGAGATAATAAAAGAGTGAGATAATAAAATAGTCAGGTGCTGACTGGTAAAGACGGCACAATCTGAGCAAGAGACCCTGCAGGTGGAATACATTTGATGCACAGGAGGCAACAAGCTGCCATACAAGTAATTAATCTATAAGCATTGTGAATGCAATGCCGAGTCTTTACGCAAGAACTTTTGTAGTCAAATGAAGGAAGTAGTTTTGAGGAGTAAAGCAGCTAACGTAAAGCACCACTGCTTCGAACAAAGGCTCATTTCGAGGCCCCGTCTTTAATTTCACCACTGAATAGATCAACGGCCGCACTAACGCCTGGCGCAGTCTAAAGATAATACGCTAATGAACATCTTTACAGAGTCACAGCTGATGATGCCACCAGCATGGCGCTGATGAAGGCTGTTTGAAGTAGCACAACCATATACATAAAGGCAAAATATATTGCGCGCCTGTAGAGATAACAGATTAGTTGATGGCTGCAGATGAATTCGTAAAAATGTTGGATTACGCACCAAGCACTCGGTGCCAATTGCCATTTTCACAGCGTGCGGTTCATACATTTTTTTTTCTCCGTGCAGTGATTTTCCCTACGAACGGAGCTGGCAAGAAAAATGCTAACTCTGTGATTTCATAAGAAACATTACTGCAATTAAGATAACAAGATCCTTTATGCGTTCACCTGCGCGTAGAGTTCATTATCCTTTATTCATTGCCAGCTAGGGCACCAGTGAAGCTATGCAAGGCACAGCAGCCACATTTCTACTGGATGTGAACGGTGAGACTGGGGTCTTCAACCTTTTTAATCAGGCTACAAAAAGTACAGCAAGGGGTTTCAGCAGCAGCAGCAATTTTGAAGATCAAATATTTCCAAAATGAGATAAATTGTAAGCTCTACAGTGAAATATAGTACATAATGGGTAGCATTGTATTATTTATGGCCCAATAAAGCCACTGAGGGGCTTTGGTGGTAGAAAAACAACGGAGCCGAAGGCAGAGTGGCTTGTAAATATTACCAGAATCTAGAGATGGCTTTCCTGGCCCGTAATACACTTTAGGAATTAGATCATTTTATATGGCATTTTATTTTACGTCGTTTGCCTGAAAAGGACACTTTTTTTTACAGGAAAATGTGTAATAAAACAGCCAAATGAAGGACTACACAGTTTGCTTGTCTATAGTAAAAAGGCAGGGCCGCTGGAATGATGCAATTTTGCAGCCCTGGCGTCTTCCGCAGAATTTGGTATTTGCCACATAATCCATCATCTGCTGCATAATCAGCAGATTCTAACAAAAAATAATACGTTTCTAGCTGAAACGGATCAAAAGTTAATAAAAACGTGGTGACATGCCCCAGTGCAGTGTAAAGCCCTTTGCAAAGGTTGACTGGTCATCTTTCAATTGCGTATTGCTGTATTTGGGAGTTAAATCGTTACTAATAAGGTTAAATATTTTCCCAGACAGTGTTACCATGTGTAACAAGCACTGGCAAAGCCAATACGTTTCGCCTATGCGAGATATGGGCTTTGGCAATGTTTATTAGCCATGCCGTACACCAGTGTGTCTGCTGTTCAGCATGGCTAAACATTGGTGGTGTGGTGCAGGGAGGGGTAGAATGGAGTGGGGTACAGTGGAATGCGGTAGATTGAAGTAGCGTAGATTGGGGTAGTATGGAGTGGGGTAGGTTGGTGTAGAGTAGCGTGGAGTGGGGTAGTTTGGTTTAGAGTGGAGTGGGGTATATTGGAGTAAAGTGAGGTAGACTAGAGTGAGATAGATTGTAGTAGAGTGGGGTAGGATTGAGTGGGTGGGGGGGGGTAGAGTCCAGTGGGATAGATTGGAGTAGGGTAGGTTGGAGTGGGGTAAGTTCCATTGGGGTAGGTTGAATGGAGTAGGGTACAGTGAAGTAGGGTAGAATGGAGTAGAGTAGTGTGGAGTGGGACAGATTGGAATGGGGTGGGGTAGATTGGAATGGGGTGGGGTAGACTGGAACTGGATGATGGAGTAGGGTGGATTGGTATGGGGTGACAAAGTGGGGTAGATTGGAATTGGGTGGGCTAGATTAGAGTGGGGTAGACTGGGAGAGCGTGGAGTGCGGTAGATTGGTTTAGAGTGGGTAGAATGGGGTAGCTTGTAGTGGGGTATATTGGGATAAAGTGAGGTAGACTGGAGTGGGGTAGATTGCAATGATGTAGAGTGGGATGGACTGGATTGGATTGGGGTGGATTGGAGTGGGGTAGATTGGGGCAGACAGGTGGAATTGGGCAGATTGGAGTGGAGTAGAGTGGAGTGGGGTTAGGTGGAGTGGAGTAGATTGGAGTGTAATGGGGTGGACTGTAGTGAGGTAGATGGTGTGGAATGGGGTAGGTTATATTGGAGTGGAATGGGATATATTTGGGTGGAGTGGGATAAATAGGAGTACAGCAGATTGGAGGGGAGTCGGGTACTTGGAATGGGGAAGATTGGGTGGATTAGAGTTGGGCAGATTGGAATGGAGTGGGGTACATTAGAGTGGGATAGATTGAATTGGCGTGGAGTAAGGTAGATTAGAATTGAGTGGGATGGGGTAGATTGCAATGGGTTGGGGCAGACTGGCATGGGGTAGAAAAGGGAGGAGTAGACTGTAATGACGTAGATCAGGATTTACTGGCCTGGGGTAGATTGAGGTGGAGTGTGGTCGATTAGAGTTGGATAGACCAGTGAAGTGGAGTGCAGTAGACTGGCCAAGAGTGGGGTGGGGTGGATTGGGGTAGACTGAAGTTTGGCAGATTGGCGTGGAGTGGGGTAGATTGGGTGGATTAGAGTACGGTAGATTGGAATGGAGTGGGGTAGAATGGAGTAGGGTAGATTGGAGTGAAATGGAGTAAGAAGGTAGACTGGAATGGAGTAGGGTAGAACGGTTTGGGGTAGAGTGGAGTGGAGTAGATTGGGCTAGAGCTAGACTGGAGTGGGGTGGATTGGGATAGAATGAGTAAGATCGGAGTGGAGTGGAGTGTGGTAGATTGGAGTGTAATAGATTAGAGTAAAGTATTGTGGGGTAGACTGGGGTAGATTAGAGCATAGTAAATTGGAATAGAGTGGAGTGGGATAGATTGTTGTGGAGTAGAGTGGGGTCGATTGGGTGAATCGGAGTGGGGAAGAGTGGAGCGGGGTAGACAGGGGTAGGGTGGAGTGGAGTGGATTTGGATATGGAATGGAGATTGGAGTGGGTAGATTGGAGTGTAGAACAGTGGGGTAGATAGGATGGATTGGAGTGAGGCAGACAGGAAAGGAGTGGCGTAGATTAGAATGGAGATGTGTAGACTGTGGTAGATTGGAGTGGAGTTGGATAGATTTGAGTGGAGACTGAAGTTGAGTAGATTGGAGTGGAAGGGGTAGATTAGAGTGAAGTGGGTTACATTGGAGTGGAGTAGATTGGGTGGATTAGAGAAGAGTGGAATGGTGTGGTGGGGTAGATTGGAGTGGGGTAGATTGGAATGGGGTAGATTGAATGGAGTAGACTGGACTGGAGTGGGTAGATGGGGTATACTGGAGCAGGATGGAGTAAAGTGGCTTATGGTAGATTGGGATAGGGTGAGGTGGATGGGTTGAGGTAGTTTGGAGTGTGGCAGAGTGGTGTGGGATGGAGCTTGAAAGAATGGAGTGGAGTAGGGTAAACTAGAATGGAGTAGATTGGAGTGGGGTAGAGGGGGAGAAGCGGAGTGGGGTAGATTGGAGGGAGTGTATTGAGGTCAACTGTAGTGAAGGTGCATTTGCACGATCAAATGTAAGGCTCCTGAACGTATGTTAGGATGATTCTTCTAGCTTGTTGTATTATCTCACTTTAATGACTTTCTTCACTTGCCCAAGTGCAGCTAACTTTACCTTTACCTGTTGTTGGGGCCAGAGTCTAAAGGACGGAGGAGCGGACCGGGAGTGCAGCGGGAGTAAGGACTACACTCCCCAGGCTCCTTTGCGGTATCCAGCGCTGTCGCGCACCCGCCAGCATCATCAGAGCGCCAGTAGGTGCCTTTAAAGCTTTCCAGGGGCTCCAGTAGCGCAGGAAGCCCAAGTGCATCTAACTTTACCTGTTGTTGGGGCCAGAGTCTAAGGGACGGAGGAGCGGACCGGGAGTGCAGCGGGAGTAAGGACTACACTCCCCAGGCTCCTTTGCGGTATCCAGCGCTGTCGCGCAACCGCCAGCATCATCAGAGCGCCAGGAGGCGCCGTTAAAGTTTCCAGGGGCTCCCGCAGTGTGGGACGCACACGGCTGTGCCCGGGCCGCGCCCAGGCAAAGCCCGGGCCAAGGGCGGGCCCGTCCGAACCCGTCAGAGACAGTAAGAGGCTGGGTCGGGCCACTTACCTAAGATTTCTCTTTTTTTTCTATATGGGACTAACGTTGCATATTGTGTAATTGCTTTGGTATATTTTAATATTGTGGCTAGCTACTGCTCAATATGAGTAAGTTAAAGTACAACAAAGGACCAAACGTTGTTGGGACAATAGATGCCTTTCTCCAAAGGGCGGAATCATGCCTGATAAATGAAATAAAACTCACAGAACGAAGGCTATCCCTAACACCTCAACCCTTTCAGAGCAGACTCCATCACACCGGTACTTACGGATTCTGCCACAACAATTAACAACGAGCCATCACCTTCACCGCCCAGTACTTCGCCTCAAGCAAGAATAGATACAATATCAGATACTGCTTCTATTTCTCCCCCTGATTCTGGATCAAGCCCTGTTAGCTCTAAAGTCATCACTTTAGGGCAAAAGGCCACTTATAAGTTAGACTACCCCACTGAACCTGCCTCCCAAAAAAGGAAAGCTAAAAACACTTTAAAACAGAGCAAACCCGCGCAGAGGGTAAATGGGAACAAGGTGAAATCCGCCACTGGCACGGGTGAATCCAATAACGGTCCACTGATTATTGTTAAACAGAGTGAGACGGATAAACCTATTGATAATGTACTTGACAGGAACTTCTGGGGTAGACTCGAGACAATGTTGTCAACTTTCCTTGAACCGCTCATATTAAAGGTAACCACTGTAGAAGCCAGACATACAAGAATAGAGGAGCTGGTTGGTAGTATACACCCAGCAAGATTGGTAGATAACACTAACTCAAACAAATGCAACCTGCCTAATAGGGGGGCGGGCATGGTTGTTGCTTCAACTACTAGTTCGAATGCCACTGATCAAACATCTAATAGGAGTAATAACCCCCATACGATCACATCCAACATAGAGAACCCACCTACTCACGCAGGCCAACACTCTAGTATAGACAGACCCATTAAGATAGTCCCCAGCAACACCGTTGACCCAGAAAGGGGAGTACAGGCTAAAGGGGTGACTGGTGGAAATAAAGCAATAAAGAAAGGCAGAGAACCACAAGAACAGAAAGATCAGTTTCATAGTCCACCATCTAACTTAAATCTACCCCCAGAAGTGACTCCGTATACGGTAGTTCTGGCAACTGCCCCTCCTTTAATCAACAACGCCTTTGAACACTGGTTGACCTTAAAGAATAAGTCCCTCCACTTTCTAACCAGAAGGACTGGCTAAAAGAGACCCTTTTTTCTGATTTTAAAATGGGACGTAGAATCGGGTGGGTTGGTCTCTCAGCCAAAACATTTCGTGAAGACTGTGTTGTACTAACTTTTAAATCACCTTTATTGGTGCACACAATCCTAGAGAGGGGCAATAGTGGCCCTCCCAATTCTTTTTTGTTTTTTTGTTTTTTTGAAACCGTTTATTACAAAATTAAAAAAATATACAAAGATGGGCCTACAACCTTCAGGCCGGCCGCTAGCAAACAGAAGGAGCATATGGTACAAACAATAGCGCGCATGCTGCGGCAAAGGGAAATGCACAGGAGTTAGCAGCGTTGATAGCCACACCATCCGGACCCCACATAACGGTTTCTTTTTGATATAAATAACAACAGAAAACAAATCCACAAGGCAACCCACAATCGGAAACAGCAACATGTGCTCCCCTAGAAGGGGGACCCTACCAATCCATAGGAGTATCAAGGGGGGGAAAAGGTCAGGACAGGGACTAGGTGGACTCAGTGACCGGTACCGGGGCGATGAACCGGCTAAGGGGACGGGGCCGGAGACGGATCGGGCAATAACGGCGGGGTACAGATTCCCCCGCGGTAGGCGTTCCAGGGGCCCCATACTTTCACCCATGTCCCAGGCTTACCTCTCGCAACATACACCACCTTTTCCCGAAACATGCACCAGTCCATGTTGTCCTTCCAGGTCGAGACGGTCGGCGACCTCTGGGAACCCCACAGTTGGGCAATGTCGCGTTTGGCCACCATATATCCCAGAGTCACCCACCACGTCTGTGGCGCCGAGTAGTCGGTTGGTTCCCACACATTCAGAAGGCATCTCCTCGCTTCAGGCAGCAGCGACACACGCGTAACCACCCGCAGGACCTCATGCACACCACGCCAGAATCGCTCCACCTCCGGGCAGTCCCACAAAATATGAAGAAAGGTCCCCAAAGAACCACACCCACGCTTACACAGCCCGTCCACAGCATAGCCCATACGCAATAGCCTTAGCCCCGTGACGTAGACCCTATGGAGTATCTTGAGCTGGACGAAGCGAAGGCGGGCCGGTATGGCCACCTCTTTCGGGGAGGCCACCGCAGAGACCCAGTCCTCGTCGTCCAGCTCCAATCTATCGGCAACCCATGCCTCACGAAGGCTAGTTAGCAATCCCGCGCGGTCATTAATAAGTTTTTTATAGATTAGTGAAATCGTGCTTTCCGGTACATGTCCATCTAGCACTCTGTCCTCCAGAGGGGAATACTCCGGGATGGAGGCAACATCCGGGAAGACGGAGCATAGCGCATGACGGATCTGCATATACCGAAAGTACTCCCTGTCCTGCAACTGGAATTCCGTCTGCAGCATCTCGAACGTTTTGAATCCCCCCCTAGTCCAGAGATCACCCACCCTGCTGATGCCTATCATGTCCCACCTCTCGAAGCCCTTCGAAGTCCACAGGGTGCCCAACTGCTCAGATGCGTATAGTGGCGACGCCCGGGTCAAACGATCTTTCCACCCCATCGCTACATTAGCCGCGTGCCACACTCGTACCATGACACGCGTGGGGCCCGTCAGACGTGCGTCGAGCGAACTGGAGTAAAGCGCTCGGTTATAATCACCACCCGGCAGTAACATCTTATCCATTTCAAAGGCCGGGTTTAGAGCGGGCCCGTACAGGCCGGGCCCTCCCAATTCTAACGACATACACATAGTGCCATTGGGATATTTTTATCGTCCATCAAATTTGCTAACACGACAGGGTTTTTTGCCTGAGGGAGACAATTTTTTTAAAAACCCAGGCCTAGATATCCCATCCCAGTTTATAATCGCTTCGACCCTCTGAACTCCCTGGAAGATATTGATTGACTGGATCCCAGGTCTCGTGTATTACATAATCATGTAACCAGCAGACCTGAACACAGGGGTTATCTTGGGTTGAATCTAACGAGTGATGACGGTACTGTATGTGATCATCATGTAAGAAATGATAGTGGATTGGCTCGAGGGACCTTGAACTTGATTACGGAGATACAGGGTGACTGTTATGGTATCCCAAATGCCTCTCTCTCAACCAGTGATCCAAATGAATTTTTGGTTGATAACAGTAGACCTGAGGTACAAGGATTTTTGGGCTCACAGACCGTGGCTCTAATTATTTCACAGGGCACCTTAATTGTTACCTTCCCATTCACAAATGCAATTGATGACTTATCTGGGACAGCAATTCACCCTTGTAACCACCCTGCTGATGCCAAACCTTCTTTTTGCAATACAGTTTCATGGAACATTGCTGGGATTCGTTCTAAGTTAAACACTCAATTGTGGTGGGAATTTATTTTACAATTTGAGGTCCTATGCTTTCAGGAGACATGGTCCAAGGAAGCGATTCACCTGAATGGATATAGACCTACCACACCCCAGCAGTTAATGTTCAGAGTGGCAGGGCAAAGGGAGGCTTATGCAGAGGCGTAGCTAGAGCTTGTGGCGCCCGGGGCTATCCCTCAGATTGCCACCCCTGGAGAGGGGGATGAGGGGTGCTGGGGAAAAAGGACCGAGAGACGCATAGTATCGCCGCTAATAGTTACCTCGATCATTCAAGTTACATGCACATACATGACACCGTCCAAGGCTACACAGTTAAATACACCGATGACCGGCAGTACAAAGGAGAACACACAGACTGCCACCCTGCAGGATTTCAGGAAGGGCCTAAAAACATGGTTATTCGATTAACGTCCCTAATCAGCAGCACCGCCCCCACCCTCCAGCGCCTAGATACCCTCACAGGTGATAAGTAGCGCTAAGCAAATCCTGTTTGTTTGCTTGATTGACACCCGATTTCCACACATCGTTTGTGCCCTACATTAGTTTTATCTGTAAAATTGTATGTCTTTGCAAGTTAAGTGACCACTTCAATGGAGATTGTGCTGTCTATAAATGACACTGCGCGAACACACCATGCTTTAATGATATATGTTCAACATTGTGAGTTCAGTGATGAAGCACTGATGGCAGCGACGCCACTCTGAAAATTGTTCGAGCACCACTGGGTGTTCCCAATCCTGTTTCTCTTGGTTATTACCTTCTCTGACTCAACGAAATTCTAGTCCCCCTCCCATATGAATGTGTCACAAGCCCTCTGGACATTATTAAGGCAGGTATTGGCCTGATAATGTGGTAACCAGATATTGTACTCATTTGCATTTTTAAAGAAGGGCGCATGTTGTGTGTGTTTTTAGTGTCTCACCAGAGTGACCAAAAAAAGAAGCCTGCTGTGGTAGGCCCTTTATAGTTTTCAGAGCTTGTTACAGTCTCTGACAATTCTATGTTTATTTGTAAATTGCTGGCCTTTGTGCTAAGGCTGGGTGTTAAGCAGTCTGGATTCCTCCTTGCACAATTGTTGGCTCAATTACTTTAACTGTAACTCTAAACCTAGAACACAAACCCTAACCACAAACCTGCGGTAAGACCCAATCGAAACACTTGTGTTCATCCAAACCTTAAAACTAACCCGCAATCTAAGCATAATCATACATGTATCTCTAAACCTATTGTTAATCCAAGCGATGCTAATAACTCCAGTCCTCGTTCCACCCCATCCCATTCATCTAACCATCACCCTCATCCTAGTTGTAACCTAATTCTTTCTAACACTAATATTGACTGTCAGTCCAACTCAAACACTAATACCAGCTTTAAGGCAACCCCTATCTCGTGCCCTAACTCGAGAATAGCAGATCTTGTTTCAGTGCAAGATTTGTGCATGCTGTGGAGCCTTATGTTAAAAACAAGATCTGCAAACTTTAGTCCAGTCTCTAGATGTCACCAGGTAGGTATGTGAAACTGCCCTACTCACTGGCCTATCGAGCCTGGCTTCCCCAACATTATTATTAATCTCAGCAGCAAGGCTTACTGCAAACATGGAAAAGGGCAGACCACAGCTCATCAGTTAGAGAATGTCTGAGCTTGCTCCCAGTAGAGAAACACTGCATACTCAGGACAGTGTGCATAACCTTCAAAGCCCTTCAACAACCTACCTAGCATCAGCAATTACATGTCACTGGGCAAAACAGAAACCCCAGAAACAAAGAAGCACTGATGCTTGTAGCTCTGAAATTCAACATAAAAAAATCGTATGGCCTTATTTAGAGATTGGTGAATGGAATATTCTACCACACAGTGGCACATATCCTGTGCTCTGTCTACAAAGGCTATAGGCTACAATGCACCTGTAATACATTTGTGTCTGAGCATCCCATCGGCCAAACTCCAAAGTAGGCCCTTACTCCATCTCAATAACAGCACCCAGAATATGGATTTTCTATTTATCCAATAAAACTCCATATTCATGCCTCATAACACCTAACACTTACGTTTGTGACATTTACTTGCAGCTCTCTCCAGCACTAGCACCGCCACATATGCAGTGTCATTCTTAAATCAAATATTGTAGCGTGAAGAACAAACTGACTACTTAACGTTCACTATAAGACAACACGTCTTTGCTAACATGGATTTATATGACTTGGATGCATTTCTCAAAATATGTATCTACAAATTGCAAAATGCTCTGACATCATCCTGAACATTTCTTTGTAAATATGTATGTTTATTATTTGGAATCATTTCTCACATTTTTTTGTAAAAATAAAAAACTGTAGAGTACTTTAACATCGTCTGCGTGTGGTATAAAATTTCAAATAAAGAAATAAAAACCTAGAAATTACCTCAGGCGTTATCGGAGCAGCTCAGAGGAGGGAAAGGCCAGGCACCCTTGTCGCCTACCCAGGCAGGGGATAATCACGCAATCGATCCTTGTGCGGGCCCAATTCTGGTCAGTGCCAGCGTGCTAATAGGCCCAAAGCGCTCCTCCGCACTCCTGTGGGAGCCGCTCCACAGGCCTTGTGGTTTCACCTACGTTGGGCCTCCGCCAGATGCCGGTGTGCGCTGTCTCAATGGGGTAGCTCAGTGTGCCACACCCCGCCCTCAATCTGTACACAAGGGCAGCTCAATGTGATCGTCCGCAGCAGGAGACTTCGGCGAGTACACCTCAGCCCCAGGCGGTGGTCACCCTCCCCACCGCCATGCCATTATATGGGCCACTCCCTGGGGCCGCCGCCACTCACCACAACATCCACGGCGCTCCAGACGTGTACTCCTCTGCAGTCTTCCAGCGGGCAACAAACAATGTCCTCCTCAGGGGGGTCACAGCAGGCCACAGTCAGGGGTTCAATGGTGCCTAGGCCGTGCTCAGCGGGGCCCCCGGGACGCGCCCTCCGTGGTGTAGCCCCAGCAACAGGAAGCAGGCCTTCAGCCGAATAAGCAACTGCAGCGATCACCAGGCGGGCCCCGCCGCGCCCTTGATGCACCAGGTGGGCCGTGTGGGGCCCAGACCGTCACCGCTACTTCCAGGCACGGCGCCACAGGGATCGAGGGTTTCCCGCTCTAGTGCGAAAGCGCAGAGCATTCGTGCTCTCGCTCAAGGACCCTGTCTCAGGGACAGAGAAGGGCCCGAAAGGGGACCAGTCAAGCCACACGGGATCACCTGCTTCGGGCCGTGCCATGCTGCGAGCTCCCGGAAGGATCAGAAGGCAGAATTCTTCACTCCGGAGAGCGGATGGTATGCGCACAATACGGCGACGCCACTCTGAAAATTGGTGATCCCGGCCCGGTCGCGACTCGCGCGCACGCACCACACCACCACCACCACTACTACTATGCGGTGCGTGCAGCGTGCGTGCGCTTGTGCAGGCAGTAGTTGCAAGCAGCTCACGTGAGCTTGCACTTCAAACAGGGCCACGAGGCACTGGCGGCCCGTTGCGGCGGCCTTTATAATTTATTTGGGGACTGGGGACACTGACTGACAAAGTGTTAGCCAGTGAGTGTCCCCAAATAAATTATAAAGTCCGCTGCAAACACCACCCTGTGGACACATCAGTTCCACCCTAAGGATCTCCCAGTAATTGCAGACTAGGAGGGTGTGAAATAGGCGTAATTTGCTTCCGAGTAGTTACGAGTAAGGTAAAATAACTAAAAACCCACATGGCCAAGCAAAGACCCACAATCACTCAAGGGGAACTGCATTATGTACAAGCACCTTTGAGTCATATCACAGAGAACCTCAAAGAGGAAACCAAGCCAGAGTATCCCAACTACAAGCTTAACACCTCCCGATAGCCAACAGCGATGCCAGCTTTATTGTGGTTTGTGTCCTGTTTTGGAACCTTGAACATGTTCACGTCTGGACTTCTCTTTACAACATGAAATTCTAACTTTCAATGGAACAAACAGCAGTTCCACCACCCTCTTGGTTGGTTTGCAGTGAACAACAGCATAACAATGTGTGATTATATTTTTTAATGAGCTATGTAAGCATCAAAATCAAATTTAACAATGTGTACCAAGTCAGGAATACTATTTTTACCTGTGTGTATGGAGAACACTATTTCTTGGTTGTATATTTTACAATTCACGATTTTCTAGTCTACTCTCCCTTTCCACATTTCAACTCAAATACTGTCTGCATTTGTTTAAAACATCTGACCAGCGGCTCTGGGTAGGATGTTTATATATCCTCATCAGCCTTGTATTCCTAAGCATGTTGAGATGTTTCTGCATTGCCACATTGATTCTAGAGTAGCTGTACCCAGTACTGGTCCATGAGGGTCAGGTCAATAACAGTTTTAAGGACATCTACTTAAAATGAATCTAGAGAATGGGTCTCCTGACAGATCTGTTATGGATCTTGCAGTGCTGTGCGGGAACCAACATTGGACTTCTGGCTTCTATGGAATCTAGTGGGTCCTAAAGGATTAACCACAAACATCCTCCAGAGCCTTTCTACTAAATTACAATAGAAGGCAATGAAAGAGGATATGCTGGGTATGAAAGTTGATTTCACATTCAAATCAACATATTTTCAAAGATAAAAATAGAGATGAAAGTGTCCCACAGACAAAAAAAGCAAGACTGTTCTATGGATGCATCGCGGGGTTGTACAAAGTGACTTTTAAATTAGCGTCAGCCTACAGAAACGGACAGAGAAATAATAAATGAAAATTCTGCTATCCATTCTGAGCATATTTTTGCCAGTGATTGCCGAAGGTGAGCACCAGCACTCATTTCTAGGAGGCCAGGACGTATTTTCAGATTATGCACAAGAGAGTGAAAGGCAGAAAATGAAGAATGGAAGAGAAAGATAGAAACACAGGGCCAAAGGAAGAAAGCAGAGATTAAAAGAACCAGCAAGTGGGAGATAATGAAAGACGAAATGGCACTACAGCAAAAGTATTCTGCATTTTACTCGTAGTGAAGATCCATAAACACAACGCTAACTGTAGCTAGCATAAACATCAACTCTACAAAAAGTTTCGATCCACTGTTGGTCTAAAAAAAAAAAAACACTTTGTGAAGGTGAAGAGCCAATAAATGTTAGCGTGAGCCCCCACAGACCTCACTTATGTGACAAAACAGAAATGCTAGTTCAAAATTTAGCATTTGGAAAAAAAAAATTACATTAGTTTCACACATGAATTTGCACTCTATCATTAAAGCAGAACGAATCACTACAAACAACCGGCAAATACAGTTTCAAAATGACAACGAAAACAACTTTTTTTTTACAGCAAAAAATTAAGATAAAAGATTACTAGGTGCCTTAAAAATCCAGTCATGAATACAAAAATAGATTACATTTCCATGCATAAAAGTGTAAATAACAAGTTAAGATTTTACATGGAGCAACGGTTAAACGCGCACTAGCAGAAGCCAACTAAAACAACGCCAATTGACGAATGCATTGCTTGCAATTAACTCAATTTGTCCTAATTGAATTACTCTAGTCTCCATAATAAGCAGCACGTGAGCACTACCAGCCGAAAATAATACACACGTCCCTTCTTAATAGTTTATGTAACTTTTATTGGTTGCTAACAGTCCTCAAACTGGCACTGCAGGGTTCCGTTTACACGCAATCACAAGTTACCTAATTAGTTTGAAGTTACAAAAACCTTACCTGCATAGAGGTCGAACACCGTAGGGACGTACTCCTCTGGGAACGCGTCATTCGCATAACTCATCAGCAGACATGTTTGCGAGCTCCCGGAAGGATCAGGAGGCAGAATTCTTCACTCCGGAGAGCGGATGGTATGCGCACAATACGGCGACGCCACTCTGAAAATTGGTGATCCCGACCCGGTCGCAACTCACGCGCGCACGTGCACGCACCACACCACCACCACTATGCGGTGCGTGCAGCGTGAGTGCGCTTGTGCAGGCAGTAGTTGCAAGCAGCTCACGTGAGCTTGCTTGCACTTCAAACAGGGCCGCGAGGCACTGGCGGCCCGTTGCGGCGGCCTTTATAATTTATTTGGGGACTGGGGACACTGACTGACAAAGTGTTAGCCAGTGAGTGTCCCCAAATAAATTATAAAGGCCGCCGCAATGGGCCGCCGCCTCCAAAACAGTGCCGCCTGGGGCGGTCTGCCCCCCTCGCCCACCCCAGCTACGCCACTGGGCTTATGCACGCATATATCTAGTGGTATGAATATAAAGAACATCACAATGCTTGCCAGTGATGATTATTACCACTTAGATTGGATCTTGATAAATCATCCTCTATAGGTTTGGTCAATTTTTACAATAATATTCCCCCTGGGAAAGTGGGTACCGTTGTAGGAAACATGTTACAAGAATTGAGATCAGTGGGTAAAACCAAGAGCAAAGATACAACACTTATATTGGTAGGGGATTTTAACTGTGCGCTATGTGAGAATGCTGGAGATAACTCGTGTGGAGGTTTAAGAAAAGAAGGAGTATGTTTATCTCATTTTAGGCATACGGCTTTGGGGGGAGCAGTTAAACTTATTCTTAGTCTTGATTTGGGATTTGTTAATGATATATGCCCAATACCAGCCCCAATGCCATGGATATTCAACGGTAGGGGCCTCTGCTCCACCATAGATTTTATTTTAGTATCAAATAATCACGCACAAAGTTTACATTCTTTTCGTGTCTCACAGAACTCGCTTAGCGATCACTTTCTCCTTTGTCTGACTATTACGGGACCCTGTAGTAAAACTTCTAGATCAGACATTAATAATGACCGGTTGCTAGTAAACATATCCATTGGTAGTACCAATGGGTACTCGCTTCATTGGGCCATGGTAGATCAAGCTGTCGTGACTAAAGTTGTGGTGGATAAATGCAAATCACACATAGAGACATGCCTGACCGAAACAGCACCCCCTGACAACATTTTAACTTCCTTTATGGCAATAACCACTGCCATAAGAGAGTCCCTCATAAGGCGTAAAAAGAGTAATAGCTCTCAGAACGGGTGATTTGACCACAGGTGTACTCAAGCTTACTCCCAGCTAAAAAAAGTACTTCATAAAACTCAGAGAAATACACTGGAAATAAGGCTAGCTAGAGGGATATACAAACAAGCAATAAGGGATAGAAAAAATACATTGAAGAAGGAGGTATAGGAGACACTACATGCGGCCTCAATAGCTAGAGATACTGCAGCATTTTGGAAGGTAATCAGGGTACCATTTTTAACTAGCGAGATCGGCCCGTCAATTGAGATAGCCATAACGGAAGAACAGCAGATCGGGCACTTTGCCCAAGTATATAAGGGCGAGGGTAGCCTGAACACAGTGTATATTCAAGCCTGTGGGGCGCAAAGCTCACATTTTTCGTTAAACTATAAGGAAATAATGCACAAGTGACTACTTGTGTAACGATATATCTGTAAGAGACATTAGTTTAGTGATAGATTCCTTACCTTAGAATATGCCCAGGCGTCAGACTGGATCAGGAAAGTTTTGCTAGCAGTACCCCTGCGCGTTAGTAGGTGGCATCATGTGGCTCCGCGTCCGTCGCTGGCGTCGTAAGCGCCGAGATGACGTCACAGAGACTACTTAGGCGCCACCCATGTGCGCGGACATCAGTTCTGTACATGACTTTCCGTGCCAGGAACGCAGAGCCATGCAAGAAAGTGACCACTGGTGCCATGAAACTAGGGCCCTGAAAGGTGGATGACCTTAACCCTAGAATCAGTTCGCAGAACGGGGAGGACGGGTGGGGCAGTAAGGAATCTATCACTAACTAATGTCTCTTACAGATATATCGTTACACAAGTAGTAACTTGTGCAACTGAAAGAGACACGTTAGTGATAGATTCCTTACCTTAGAATAGATACCCTTGTCCAGATGCACCGAAAGGAAAGGAGATTTGGAAGAAAGAGCCTGGAGTTCACTCACTCTTCTAGCAGAGGTGATAGCAACCAGGAAAGCCGTCTTAAGAGTAAGAAGACGCAAGGTACAGGTATGAAGGGGCTCGAAAGGAGCGCACATCAGATAGGTCAAAACGAGATTCAAGTCCCATTGAGGCATGATGAACGGCACGGGAGGAAACGTTTGCGAGATGCTCTTTAGGAAACGGTTAACAACCGGGGACTTAAAAAGAGAAGGCTGATCTGGAAGTCGTAAAAAGGTGGAGATGGCCGAAAGATAACCTTTGATAATGCCCAGAGCAGAGCCCTGCTGGGCCAAAGAAAGAAGGAACAGAAGGACTTCGGAAAGAGGGGCAGAGAGGGGATCCACAGCCTTCGCTGTGCACCATGCCACAAACTTGTTCCATCTGCAGACGTACACCGTTTTAGTGGAGGTACGCCTGGCTGCCAGAATGACATCAGAGACTTCGGGAGGAAGATCAAAAGCTGTCAACTGTCGCCGCTCAATCTCCACGCATGGAGGTGGAGACTGGACAGGTTTGGGTGGAGGACCGTCCCCTGCTGCTGCGACAGAAGATCCTCCCGAAGAGGCAGCCGGATCGGGGGATTGATAGCCATGCTGAGTAGCTCGGGATACCAGTATCTTCGTGCCCAATCCGGAGACACAAGGATGACTTGGGTCCGGTCGCACCGAATCTTATTCAGCACTCTGGGCAGAAGTGGTATAGGCAGAAAGGAGTACAACAGACCGCAACTCCACTCGTGACGAAAAGCATCACCTATCGAGTGCCGCCTTGGAAATTCCAACGCTCAGAACTGATGACATTGCGTGTTCTCTTCGGTGGCGAATAGATGTAACCAAGGCTCTCCCCACTGCTGAAAGAGTCCTTGCGCCACGTCCGAATGCAGACGTCATTCGTGATCCATCAAGCACCGGCGGCTGAGTTTGTCCGCCCTGGCGTTCAGAGAACCTGCCAGGTGTTGAACCACCAAGGTAATGCCTTGATGTTCCACCAATGTCCAGAGGCGCAGAGCCTCCTGACATAGGGTCCAGGACCCCACCCGCCCTGTTTGTTGCAATACCACATGGTGGTGGTGTTGTCCGTGAACACCTGCACCACACTTCCCCGGACAGAGGGAAGGAATGCCTTCAGTGCAAGACAGATCGCCCGAAGCTCCAAAAGGTTGATGTGGAGCCGGCAGGACAGGGATGTGAAAATACGCGTCCTGCAAATCCAACGCTACCATCCAGTCTCCAGGGTCGAGGGCAGCCAAGACCTGAGCCAGAGTAAACATCTTGAACTACTCCTTCCGGAGGAAGCGACTGACGTTCCTGAGGTCCAAGATGGGGAGCAAGCCCCCTTTGTCCTTCTTGGGGACCAGAAAGTAGTGGGAATAACAACCACATCCTACTTCTGGCCCAGGAACGTGCTCGATGGCCCCCTTGGCCAAAAGGGCCGTAAATTCCTGCTGGAGAAGCAGCAAGTGATCCCCCGACATGCGGTGGCACCGAGGTGGCATGGCGGGAGGGGAGGACTGAAGGGGAAGAGAATAACCCCCGCGGATGATCTGCAACACCCACTTGTCCGATGTGATATCGCGGATCCTGCCGCTCACCGGCGTGGGGTGCTCCACAAAGCTCGGATTAGGAGAAGGTTTGGAGGTAGAAGCGGCGGAGGTGGACTGCCCCCACGCTGATTGCCCGAGCCGCCCCTGCGGAAGCCGTGTCCGCGGCCGCGCTGAGGCTGGTTCTGCACAGGCTTGTTGAAGGAACGTGGCCTGGGCGCCCCTGCCTTGGCCACGAAAGGAACGAAACCCAGGAGTGGCTGGGCTTTTAGTGGAAAGGCCCAAGGACTTGGCCGTGGCCAGCGAGTCCTTAAAGGGGCCCAGCGCACTGTCAGCCTTATCGCCAAGCAGATGAGCGCCATCAAAGGGCATGTCCATGAGCGAGCTCTGGACGTCAGGCGAGAACCCAGTGGATCGCAGCCAGGCGTGGCGGCACAGTGCCACAGTCGTAGAAATCGCCCTGCCCAACGAGTCAGCGGTGTCCAAACCACACCGAATGGCGAACTTAGCCCCATCCTTACCCTCAGCAACCGCCTGGGAAAGCACAGCATGGACATCCTCAGTACACTGAGGTAACACCTGAGCAACCGTGTCCTACACCGCGTGGGAATAGCGGCCCAACAAGCAGGCAGTGTTCACCGACCGCAGCCACAAGCTGGCCGACGAGAACAACTGCTTACCAAACTGCTCCAGCTTCTTAGAGTCCTTATCCGGTGGAGCCGTGGGGAAGGCACTCTGCGATGTCGAGGCCTGGATGACCAGACTCTCAGGCGTGGGATGAGTGGTTAGAAACGCGGGGTCACCAGGCGCCAGGCGGTGACGCCTGACGACATTCTTATCCACAGGGGCCCTGTGGCAGGCCGCGACCAAGTGCCCAACAGGACGTCGGTGAGGGCGTCGTTGAAGGGAAGCAGCGGCTCCGACAAAGTGGACGTCGTCTGGAGCACCTCAGTAAGGAGGTTAGTTTTGAGGGCTACCGTAGGAAGATCAAGGTTGAGGACCTCAGGAGCCCGACGGAGCACCATCGTGTAGGAAGCGCCCTCCTCCATCGTAGGTGGGGGAGAGGCAAACCCTGGGTCAGAAGAGACATCGAGGTCGCCGGCATCCTCCAGATCGTCCACCCAGTCCTGCTCGGAGTCACATTGACGGGCAAGAGGGTCCTCGGAACCCTCCCAGTCATCCTCCACCTCCGTTGCAGGAGGAACCGGCCACGGCGGCAGAGCCGGAGCCGGAGAGGGAACAAACGGCGCAGTGAACGGCGCCAGCCGGGGTCGGGCCGGTGCCGTTTCCCAATGCGGATCCCAGGCAGGAACGAAATGGTCCTGGAACCGGGGCAAGATGGGAATGAACGGCACCCACTGCGGCACCTGAGGCGGAACCGAGGACGGTGCTGGGGCCGGAGCCGGCAGTGCCGGACCTCGTGGCGCTGGGGCCGGAGCCAACAGCATAGAATCCTGAGGCGCCGAAGTTGGATCCACCGGCGGCGCCGACGGGCCAACAGGATCTGGACACTGGACCGCGGGGCCCGAAGGCGCGCCGGCGGGAGCCCGAGGCCTAAAAAGGCGGTCCATGGTGGCAAGAAACTCTTGCACCTGTTCGGGAGTCGCCAACGGACCCGGGTAAGGCGGGTAGGCCGCGGGACTCCCAGGCTCCAAGGGAGCCGCAGGGGCAGAACCCCTGTCCCCCTCGTCCGCATCCGAGAACCGACGGGGGGACATCGGAGAGCGAACACGCTTCTTCGACTTCTTTTTCTGTCGTCGCTTACCGGAATCTGAGGGCGCTGCGTCAGGCGAGACCTAAAAATGGGAGACAAATAAGTCTCAAATGAGTAGTCAAAAAGTGACTAAGGTACGTGCTCTATCCGGATCTGCGCTTGCTGGCGCGGAAAAAGAAAGAACTGACGTCAGCGCGCATGGGTGGCGCCTAAGTAGTCTCCGTGACGTCATCTCGGTGCTTACGACGCCAGCGACGGACGCGGAGCCGCATGATATGATTATATATAAATATATATATATAGAGATAGAGAGAGGTAGCTAGAAAAGAGGTAGCTAGATATAGATATATATATAGAGGATACCTAGGGGCCTCCGAATTATGATTGCCCCCAGCTATGAGACTCCGAACCCACTCATGATGGCGGCTTGCACAAATATTGGTCAAATACGTTGACATAGATAGAAGTGCGCTTCAGGAAAAAGAAATTGAGCCACAAGGGGATCCACAGTTCAAAAAAAAAAAAAATGGTGGAGGAGATGACTGTTCATCTTAGCAAGGAGGAGGAAAAAATTAAAAATCGAAAAATCTACAAGTTTAGGCGAGACCGTGACGACTACGCGAACGGACAGATCTTCCTGTTCGCAAAAAGATATGACTCAGTGCGAGTGGCCACTGCAAACAAACGTATGGATAATGTGAATGATAATAGGGGAAACCGAAAACCGATTGAATCCCCCTCAGCCTCAGACTTGAGTTCCGCTGTGGAAAGCGGCTCGGAATCAGATAATTTGGGAGCAAGGTCAGAGGCCAGTAATATCAAACTAACTTTGGGGGAAGAGCTGGAAATTTTAAAACGCAGTCGGAGGGAGACATTAAGGCCGTGCAACAAAGTGCCCGTCAGAACAGGGCAACCCGGAAAAGAAGGGGGCGCCGGCAGGCAAGGAGAAGGTGCCAAGAAGCGCGGGCGAGGCAGGGCCCGTAAATAGAGGTCGAAATGCGGGACATGAGGAACAATGATTCCAGTGCCAGTTCCTTGGAAAGTAATACCATTATCAATCTAGCGGGTATTGGCCTCACCACTGCGGAGCAGCAGCTCCTATCACTTGGATTGTCGTATTGTCCTGAGTCTAATTTTAATTACACCCAGACTAGGGCGGAGATATACAGGTTCATACGGAAATTGAAATTAAAAAAGTTCCATTACCAACGTGGCAAGCAGGGCGGACCGGATGGGGTGGAAACAGCATCGCAGGTCCCTGGGTTGTCAGGGCTGTTGGGCTCTGATTATGAGTTGTTACATGATCTACAGAGTCTAGAAAGAGGAGATTTATTATCAGCGGATGCCTCTACCAACCCACATGAGGGAAATGAAATAGCAGGCCCACGTTTACAGCAGTCACCAATACATGGGACTAATGGACTCCTTTCAAAACGAAATCTAAATTTGTACCTATCATGGCTAGAGACTCCATAGATGTTTTTAATGAACAAGTGGTTGCACAAATAAAGAGATTGAACATCACCACCAATATTGCCAAAAGGAAATTTACCAATCATGAGAGGAAATATCGTCAACTTGTAAATAATCTTAAGGACAACCATCAAATCATAATACGCAATTCCGACAAAGGGGGGAATTTGGTACTATGGTCCTTAAAGGATTATTTGGAAGAAGCGCACAGCCAATTGAACAATATCGAATGTTATAGAAAGGTTTCTCCCACGAAATTTAAGGACACACAGGAGTTATTGTTTTCCCAATTATTAGATTGGAAAAGTATGAGCCTGATAAGTTGGGAGGAGTTTAAATATCTCAAGAAGGAGCATGCTACTATCCCGGTGATTTATTTTATACCTAAAGTACATAAAAATATCAATAAACCACCGGGACGTCCCATTATAGCAGCATGTGATGGCCTGTTGGAGAACCTTTCTAGATACATTGATTTTTTCTTGCAGGACTTTGTTAAAAGTCTCAAATCATTTGTGCAGGATACGTGTGACTTTCTGAGGAAGATTCAAAACATCACATGGGAGTCCACATTTTTGCTGATAGCGCTCGATGTGTCCGGCTTATATATATGCATTAAGAATAAGGACGGAATGAGGGCGGTTGAATACTTTTTGATGAATAGGCCAATTGTATTTTCTCAACACACTACTATGCTGCTCAAGAGGTTAGTATTCTGCTTGGAAAACAACTTATTTTTGTTTGATGGCAAAATTTATCAGCAGACTCAGGGGGTTGCGATGGGGGCCAGCTTCTCCCCCAGCTATGCCTTTTTGTTCATGGGATGGTGGGAAGAGCTGGTCCCCATGCAACAACATGAGCAGATTTTTAATAAGAGTGTGGTAACATGGCTGCGCTATATTGATGATTTATTTATAGTGTGGGATGGAGATGTTGAGAGTGCAACTGCTTTCATTGAGTTATTAAACAACAATACAGACAACCTACATTTAACTTCTGACATTAGTATGGATATAGTCACGTTCTTGGATGTAAGCGTCCAGGTAATTAACAACAGGTTATCCACTACCCTTTTTAGAGAACCTACAGCAGGGAACACACTCCTGCATGCGTCCAGCGCGCATCCTCCCCATCTTATTCAGATTATTCCGTATGGGGAGATGCTGCGCATTAGACGGATATGCAGTGAGGAGGTCGACTGTAACCTTAAGCAGGGGGAAAGTCTGAATAGGTTTCTAGCTAGGGAATATGGACCAGATGTTATTGATTCGGCAATTGCCAAATCTAAATCTTTGGCAAATCAGGACTTATTGAAATACAAGGAGAAATATGCCAGCAATGATGCAGGTAATGAACCCCCAAGGTTGATTCTAGGTTTTTCGCGACAGGAAAAACAGATAAGGGCAATTGTGAGGAAGAATTGGCCCGTTGTAAGGGACGACCCAGTGATTGGAAGGTTGCTACCTCACAATCCAGCAGTAACCTTTAGAAAGGCCAACAGTATGGGTATGGCACTTGATAGAAGCAACCTTGAAGTACGAGGAAAGGGCTCATGGCTTATGGCGTGGAAAGGGTTCTATAAATGCTCTTTATGTAAGGCCTGCCAATTTGGTGTTAACACTACAACATACACAACTGCATTTAGTTCCAGAACTTGCAATATAGGTCAACATCTTACATGCAAGGCTGAGTTTGCGGTCTATTTGTTAACATGCAGCTGCAATTTGAAATACATAGGCAGCACTAAATTGCCAGCACATAAAAGGATCCTTTAGTATATCCGGGCAATTCTTAACAATGATGAGAGTTGTCCGGTTGCAAGGCATTTTAGGATCAGCCATAATAGTGATCGAAAAACACCTGAAGTACTATGTTATAGAGGACATAACTCCCCAGAAAAGAGGTGGGGACAGGGAAACAAAATTGAGGAGGCTGGAAACAACTTATATCCTGCAATTAGATTCTAAGTACCCCAGGGATCTTAATGCCAGTGAAGACATATACGTTTTTATGGGGATGTGGGTTGATTGAAAGACGATAGGAACTATATGGAAATTGTAGGCATGAAGGTTTGGCAATGAGAGAAATATACACCTTCTGATATGACGAATGTTGATTGGCGCCACCTAACATGAATTTTTCATTTTGCATGTTTTAGGGTAATTTATATATTTATGATATTTAAGGTTGGATTTTAGAAATCATTTCTGGAAAGTGTATTTTTATACTTCCATTTATATACTGTGATTTTCTGAGGGATCTACCTATTGTATTTATTGATAATATATATTGCTGTCCTTAAAATGTTTGCACTTTAAAGATTGATGTAGTTTGCACAACTCTATCCGTTTACAGTGGATGTGTTTTGGCCGCGTGCATTGTTTAGAACGGAAACTTGGATCTTTCAGTTGACAAATAGGGGTCCTTTGGGAATTTAGCTTCAGGTAGGTCACTTTACTGGAACAAGGAACAATAGAGTGTTGTTGTTTTTTTAAGGGATTCATATTGAATGTTATTATTGCACTAATGTTAAGCACTATATATTTTTTCACTGGTTGGACATAGTAAAGAACTGGAAATAGTTTATGCATTTATGCTATTATTGTATTGTATATATTATTATGTGCTGATATGTACTGTTATACCTTTTTAATTTTGAAAGGGCATAGGATTTTAGTGGCCATGATTGCGACATTTATGTTTTGTATTAACGGTCATTTGACACAGCAAATCTAGAAGTGTTTCTTCTACGTCCACAAAAATGTTATTGCACTTTAAAAAGCGAGTAAAATTGCTGATGAGTGGTCATGTGATCAAGGACGGGATCGTCCGAAACGCGTAATGGCGGATTTGGCAGAATAAATATATACACAAGATACCTGGGTCCACGCTCGTTTGTTCTTGAAAGCAGGAGAAGTTGAAGACGAGTTGGGGATATATATATATATATATATATATATATACAAAAAGAAACACAGCTCCTTCTGGAATACTGGGCCCCATAGGAAGGTGGCGTACACTCCGGCGGAGCATGCCGGTGATAATTATCCAACCAACAAACACAAGTTTCAGTCGTACGCTCTCAGGAAAGACCAAGCAGCAGTCAAAAAAGGTGATCCAAATTTAATTCTACACAACGCGTTTCGGCGACAGCCTTGTTCACGTGTAGAGTTACAGTGAGAAAACAATACTGATAAAGTTACACATGATCCACAATCATAGACATAGAAGATGGGGGACTGTGTGCAAAAGAAAGGTCACTAAACATGGCATCCATCTTGGAAAGGTGTGTTTAAAACGTCAATAACATGCTGGTGTGTTGTTAAACAATGGTTTTTTAAATAAAATCCACATCTTCATGAGAGAAGTGAGTCTTCTCTCATAGTATCTGACATGATAATAATAAAATGCGTAATGTTATCAAATCCCCATTACAGATACATGGGGGAGGGCAGCTAATGCGTTGATACGCGATGTAGTATACCATACGGAAGGTCAGTGAATGTGTCTTTACCTGATGTTAGAACCAATGTTTGTAAACTTAACAATTATTCATTGATATATAAATCATGTCAACCTTCTTATTCCATTTAACGCAGTGATATATACATACGGTTGCATAGTGCATGAAGGAAACAGTGGGTTGAAGCACAATTGTTAATATTGGTTTTTTCTTTGTCTTTTTGAACTTCACAGGAGAAAAGGAAGGTACCCCTTTGACACGTATTCACCTGCACGGGCAACCTAACCTTTTCTTCATATGCACAGTGTCCTCTCACCATCACCAATCTGGTATGTACACGATCCACGTTCACTGTTCCTTGAGCATATGAGACTGGGGAGTCAACGCATGGGACTGGTTTTTCTATTAACGGGGCACTATCCCTACAATAGTTTAGTCCACGTCTAGCCACTTGGCTCTGTGACTCATTTCGGGGACGGTTGGTCCCGGTCCTTATCTGGCCCGTATAGCATAATACTTTCCTAATGTTATCTGTGGAGGACGGTCTTGTGTAAATTGTACATTGTGCTTCAACCCACTGTTTCCTTCATGCACTATGCAACCGTATGTATATATCACTGCGTTAAATGGAATAAGAAGGTTGACATGATTTATATATCAATGAATAATTGTTAAGTTTACAAACATTGGTTCTAACATCAGGTAAAGACACATTCACTGACCTTCCGTATGGTATACTACATCGCGAATGTGAGATAGAATTTTACAGGTAGAGGATCAACAAACAAACAGCTCTTCCCAATGCTGCACCTTTTTCGTTTACCACGTCTGTTGCTCTTGCCAAGCCTTGCTGGTGCTTCCGCTGGACACCGACCCCCTGGTTCTTGATTTGCGACATGGGACAGCTTGTGAATGGCTCCTGGCCTTCCACAGCGTCGCCTGGTCCTCACAACTACAGCGACAAGGTCACCGTCATAACTAATGCATCTTCCGTCATCGGTGGTCATTGGTCTTCTGTGCCTCCTGGTCACTTCCGAGTGGCATAGACTCTGTCCCTTCTGCTTGCAGGTACTTCTCTTCAAGAATTCATCCTTGGATTCCACAGGACTCTTCCACTTCCGTCGCCAGCGGCATCTTTCCTGAAGTCCTCCACTGTGGTCTACAGCGGTTTCCAACGTCACATCACACCTATGCACCCAGCTTCCCTGGTGTAGGTATGGGTATCAACGGGTGGGGTGACTCACCAACCTTCGGTCTTCCACAGGTTTCTTTAGGGTCCACTGGGAAGGGTCCTTCTTCTTCAAAACTGCAACCGCGACTGTCCCATTGACGTTCATTGAGGATGTGGCTGTGTTTCCAATCTGCACACAGCCTCCGTGGGATCCTGGGTACTTACCTCAGTGGTTCCTTATGTCCCCAGCTCTTCTGAGTCTTCAGGTCCAAGCCCCAACTTTGGTCACAGTTCGCATTCAGCTTCTTTAGCATATGGTTTAGTCAACCCCTGGAGACCACTGTGAATTTGTGCTTACTTACCTGTTTACATTTGAAGTAATGTGTGCATTGTGTTGATATCTCTGGGTAAGAGATATACCAATGTGCTAGTGAGTGTGTATAATAAAAATACTTATTTTTATAACTACACTGTGTGATTATTTTTCGTTTAACTTACACTATATGATTAGTTCTGGTAAAACAAGCTGCTTAAACACTCTCTCTGGACAAAGCCTAAAGGCTACTCTTCACAGCTACCACTTCGAGGGCTTTCTATGGTTGTCTAAGACCACTAAAATCACCATAAGGGTTGTCTGGATTAGTGCACGGTGCCTCACTTAAATAAGTGAGCACCATATACTAAGCCAGCCTCTTACATTGACTACGCCATATTACCGAAAACACAAAGTTACATATTCACCTGGGTAATGGTGGGATTGCGCGAAATGATTTGCTGTGAGCCTTCTTACAGATTTGGAGCGTTTCAGAAAGGTGATTTATAGTTTATATTATGACTTTAATGAGACCTTATTTGCTCAATGAATTGTTGAGGTTTAGTTCGCTTCGATCTATGTATGTACAGAATAATAAAAAACTACTGAAACCTAAAACAGTTTAATGCAAGGGAGGACGGTATAGGGAAAAAAGCTGAAAAATCATTAGAGCAATTGGCTTAATGATAAATTGATAATAGTGTACATAAAAGAACACCAATGCAGTGTTAGATCCTCTGAAACCCTTCGGTGCAGGAGGAAAATCCTGTTCATATGAAGGAAGGAAGCTGGAACCTGTAAGACCTAACAACACTGCATGCACCATTTGATGGATATATCACTAGACTCATGAAACTACTAAGGTTCTTCTGTAGACTCACCTGAGGAAAATACATTATCAAACATGTAAATTCTCTTCACCTAACGATTGCTATTTGAAAGATAAGGACAAGGGCAAGAGTGACCTTCAATTTGCTTTCAGCCGTCTCAATCTGGAGCATTCAGCCACTAAGTGGTGGTAAGCTAGGCGACGCTGACAGAGGTTCAGAGGAAAGGTTTGCCAATGTGTTTAAGATGTATGCAGCTGCTGGAGCGGGTAGTACAACATTTTGTATACCCCCCCCCCATTCTGCATGTTTATATTAATCAGAATAATCAATTAATTGTAATATTATTAATTTGTTTGAAGTGATAACTCACCAACTATATTAACAAGAGAAATACATGTGGGAATTGCACTTTGCATGGCTATATTAATTGTGAATTAACTAGTGTACGCATATTAATAGTAGGAAATTAGAATATTATATGTTATATGTTGCTTAAGTGATGTATTGGTGATTTGTGCTTTATTTAGTAAGTATAAACCGCTCTGAGTGTTGCTTCTGCTAGGTAAATACACACACATATGGGTATTAGTAAGGGGATAACATTTTATTAGTAATTTCCATCTTTTAATTACGTTTTTGTGTTTCTTTTGCTTAAGTTGACCATTTCAGCCTATACAAGATGGCTGAACGAGACGGTAAACGTGACTGCCTTGACAACACGAGGTTCTGGGTGAAGTACGCATGCGTCACCGCCAGCAACAGTGGCCTGGACCTGACCCCGGGTGAACATGTACCCTCCAAAGTCATTCCAGGAACCCGTCCAAGACTAAGAGACAATGCCCAATTTAAAAGCCGGAACAAGCAAGTTTGATGACTTCATCTTCGACACCCTGAGAACTGCTCATCGCCAGTCGAAATTGACCAATTAGAACTCTCTAAACCCAGTCTTGCTACAATTTTGTTAGTATTTTCATTATAAAAGTAGGTAGGCAATTAGGGTAGGATGGCACGCTCGATTGCTCACTCTATCTCGAAGCTACGACCGGCTCGCTCTTCTTTGACAAACTTGTTTTCCTGACGTTATGCTGACGGAGAGGACGTGACACTGCTGGACAGCTGTTATCCTGAATCTATGAGAGACTGAATTGCGGCCTAAACTTTGCAGAAAATTTCTCTTTGACTGATTGACTTAGAGGACGACGTTAGCCAGAATAGGTAAATATGATGTTCTGATATGCTGATGATGATTTTAACATTTCTTTCAATTTTCTTAGATAAAGTATGATTGATTAATTTACAAATGTGTTGTGTCGATTATTTGAAGAAGAAGATTAAGAGAAAAGTAATAAAACAAAGGTAGACGAGTATATCCTCAAGCTCCAACTCAACTAAATGATCTATCTCCGTATGGGAGGGATATCTTAGGTTTTAATGTCAATGTGTTGAAGGTGTGGTAAAGGTATTCCTCTCATGTCAGCGATGTGAAACGTATTTTCCATCAGAAAACAGGTCAACCGAGTGTAAGTATATTGGTATTATGGGCCCCACCAATGAATGTATGTGAGTAAATTGAATGAGGTGGTAGTTGGTCTGTGCCAAAGGGGGAAATTTGACGTTCTGCGCTGCATCAGTTTTCTGGTAGCAGAGGATGGTTTTTATTGTTTTGGTTTGGTGATTATTGCTTGTAAATAGCTTATTGATTATTGGTTATTGATATTGGTTTATGTACTAACACTCTGGTGAGTCGTGTTGAGTTTTATGTTGTTTGCACGGCTTCTGGGATGTAGGAAGTCGGAAGTTTGTAACGGTTCCGTAGTAGAGCAGAGGTAAGCACTATTCTCGGGAAAGATGGAATTGTTGTTATCCTGTAGGTACACAGGAGAAAACGTGTGACGATTGAAGTTGCACGACGCATTGTCTGGGTTCAATTCGGTGACATCGCCGTGTGTTGCCATTAGAGACATTTTCTGTGTGAGAGAAGTGTGTATGATAGCGAAGGTTACTTGTGAAATTCTGGTCTTAGGTACCAGGGATCCAACTGGAATTCCGATAACGCTTATCACTGGAAAGGTAATAGGTACTCTCTGAGCTTGTTAGAAGGACAAAGGAGAGGTAAGCGCTGCTTTGTTAACGTATGTCATAATTCTGTAGTAGGACAGACTGTTCGCTGTTCTCGGGAAAGACAGGATTCTGTGTGAATGTACTACATTTTCTAGTGTAAAAGTGCGTGAACGAAATAGCATTCAGGTTAATTGTGAAACTCTGGGTTTATTTCTCAGGAGCATTGGGTCTCCAACTATGTGTCTTAAATTCTGGAGAAACAGTTATCTAATGCTTGTTAGAAGGGTAAGGTAGAGGGATGTGCTACTTTATCAACGGAAGTAACGATTCCGTAGTAGGGCAGGGGTAAGCGCTGCTCTCGGGAAAGACGGAATTCTCGTGAGAAATGTCTATTGGTATTCTTTGGTTAGCGAAGCGGACAATGGAGATGTTTTTATGTTGTTATTAACAGAATTGTAGGAATTGAAACAAAAACTTACTGAGCAGATTTGTAAAGGAGGGGTAGACAGGAGCAGGAGCTGCCGCAGCGGCTGCTAACGTCAGAACGACCGCGCTGGGATTGGACAGTCGGTCAGAAACGTACAACGCTCTGGATTGGTGTGTTAGTGTGCAACGCGCTAGGAGTGGAGAAATACAGGGTGACGTAAAACGCTCCCTATTGGTGCGTTAGTGTGAGTCGCGCTGGGATTTGAGAATTGTGACAGTGACGTAGACGCTCGATTGGTGCGTTAGTGTGAGTCGCGCTGTGATTGGATAGAATAGCAGTACAGTTGTAAGGAGAAACTAGTGAGACACGAAAGAAAGGAAAATGTATTACGATCCACCAGAAAAAGAGAAAATGTCATGGTTCGGGAAAATTAAGAAGTGGTTTAAGAAAGACAAACCGATCAAAACTAGGGAAGGACAGTTACTTCCTCCGCCGAAAACCCCTGCATCTTTAATGATGGCAAAATATGGATATCACACCTGTATTTGGTTAGACAACTGGGTTAAGTATACAAAGGAGGACTGAGTGTTAGCTTTTCCAGAACATGGTTCATTTAATTTGGCTGTTTTGAGAAATTTGAGAGAAAATGATGAATTTAGAACCGAGACCTAGACCGACTCAATTTGAAGCTTTGACGGAATGGGAAGACGAAATGCATGACCGAGAAAGACAGAGAAATGGTAGAGGATATAGGTACTTGTTTGGCAGATCGTACGGGCATGAGACGCATGATGATCGAATGAGTAGGTGGCGGAATGAGAGTATGACTGAGGAATTGTTTCCCGTAAGAAGTGCAGGAGAGAATGAAGGGCGAAAGTGTGTAGAAAAGAGGCATAATGTGGAGACGAAAGGGTATGGAGGGAATGAATCCGAGGATGATGTTCTTGATGATATGTTCTATAAGAATCCACCACCATCCCGACCAGAACCAGAAATATTAACTCCAAGTGCCCCAATGAAAGAAACAGTACGAATCATAAAATCGGAACCAGAGTTCCAAGATTTAGGAAGAAATAATCCTACTAGAGAGGTAGAAAAGAAGTCTGGAGGAAAATTGGATGGAGAAAATTCAGCAGAATTAGCCAAAACAACCCTAGAACTAACGGAGAAAATAAGAGAATTAACTAAGAATCTGGAAGCAGTAACTGTACCAGTAACAATAGGTCCAGTAATGCCTATTTTTGACAAGCAAAAAGACAGTGAGCATTGTTTGACAGTCCCTTATAGAAGTAATAAATCGGTTGAACAACCAAGAGTGAGTCAGAGAGAGGATCCATGGAGACAGACTATGAGTATGATTGCATGTATAAAACAGCAAAAAGAGAAGAAACAGGGGAAACTGAAATATGAATGAAACAAGAAATCAATTCGAAATTTCTGTAAAAGAATACAAAATGTTATGTTAGTGTGTTGATATAATCACCAAAGGGGGGGTTGCTGGAGCGGGTAGTACAAAATTTTGTATACCCCCCCCCCATTCTGCATGTTTATATTAATCCGAATAATCAATTAATTGTAATATTATTAATTTGTTTGAAGTGATAACTCACCAACTATATTAACAAGAGAAATACACGTGGGAATTGCACTTTGCATGGCTATATTAATTGTGAATTAACTAGTGTACGCATATTAATAGTAGGAAATTAGAATATTATATGTTGCTTAAGTGATGTATTGGTGATTTGTGCTTTATTTAGTAAGTATAAACCGCTCTGAGTGTTGCTTCTGCTAGATAAATACACACACATATGGGTATTAGTAAGGGAATAACATTTTATTAGTCATTGCCATCTTTTAAATACGTATTTGTGTTTCTTTTGCTTAAGTTGACCATTTCGGCCTATACAAGATGGCTGAACGAGACGGTAAACGTGACTGCCTTGACAACACGAGGTTCTGGGTGAAGTGCGCATGCGTCACCGCCAGCAACAGTGGCCTGGACCTGACCCCGGTGAACATGTACCCTCCAAGGTCATTCCGGGAACCCGTCCAAGACCAAAAGACAATGCCCAATTTAAAAGCCGGAACAAGCAAGTTTGATGACTTCATCTTCGACACCCTGAGAACTGCTCATCGCCAGTCGAAATTGACCAATTAGAACTCTCTAAACCCAATCTTGCTACAATTTTGTTAGTATTTTCATTATAAAAGTAGGTAGGGAATTAGGGTAGGATGGCACGCTCGATTGCTTGCTCTATCTCGAAGCTACGACCGGCTCGCTCTTCTTTGACGAACTTGATTTCCTGATGTTGTGCTGACGGAGAGGACGGTGACACTGCTGGACAGCTGTTATCCTGAATCTATGAGAGACTGAATTGCGGCCTAAACTTTGCAGAAAATTTCTCTTTGACTGATTGACTTAGACGACGACGTTAGCCAGAATAGGTAAATATGATGTTCTGAAATGCGGATGATGATTTTAACATTTCTTTCAATTTTCTTAGATATAGTATGATTGACTAATTTACAAATGTGTTGTGTCGATTATTTGAAGAAGAAGATTAAGAGAAAAGTAATAAAACAAAGGTAGACGAGTAAATCATCAAGCTCCAACTCAACTAAATGATCTATCTCCGTATGGGAGGGATATCTTAGGTTTTAATGTCAATGTGTTGAAGGTGAAGTAAAGGTATTCCTCTCATGTCAGCGTTGTGAAACGTATTTTCCCTCAGAAAACAGGTCAACCGAGTGTAAGTATATTGGTGTTATGGGCCCCACCAATGAATGTATGTGAGTAAATTGAATGACGAGGTAGTTGGTCTGTTCCGAAGGGGGAAATTTGACGTTCTGCGCTGCATCACAGCCTGTTATACTTTCAAAAAGCACATCTGAATGAATATATACACATTAAACTAACATGCAAGACCATGAAACCGGTCTGGTGTACAGTTCTTAATTTATCAATGAAATAAAAATGTGCTTAGCGCACTTGAAGAAAGGCTCTTTTTTAATCTCTAGATTAACCTAGTCCAGAAAAGAGCAAAGAAGGCTTCCTTATGCATGGCGAACAAAACCCTTGTCATCAACAAGTGGTATAGCATTATTGTCTGAAAGTTTGCAAGATGAAAGACACTGAAGGCGAAATCACATTGGTTTATTAGGCACGGACAACATTTCAATTATCCTTGCCGAATTCTAGAAAGTTGCAAATTTCACTCTACATAAAGTTTGCGAAATGTTCTGAAATTTTGCATTACGCAATTCTCCGTAGCAAAAGACTGATTTTCATACAAAATGTCTTGCTCGAGAGACATCTTCAGCTCGAACCAGTTTCCTGCCGGTATCTAGCATGACTTTATTTAAGCGAAATACTGTGTGAAATTTTCATGGAAGATACTAGCAAACGCATTTCGCATAATTTTCCTGGAATTGTATTAAAACACTGTACACAATTTCGCACCCACCGGTCCATGAATGACCAAATATGCATTTTTGGTCCATCTTCATTTCCAACACAAGAGTTTCTACAGAATGAGAATACGGGAGTCAGGTACCGCCAAGGCTGGTTTTGATCCGAGGAGTGAGACGCATCTTTTCGTCGGTAGCCTGATACACGGAGCTGTGTCAAAGATCACTGAAGTCTGCCAACAGTAGGTCGTGGCACAGAAGGAGCCCTTGTGGACGAACAAAGGCCCGCTCGCTTAATAATAACAGTTGTGTAAACATAAGGTCTGTAAAGTTAAAGAGAGAGCAACTTCAAAAAGCAGTAAAACACGGAAAGCGAAACCTTCCGCGCTTTGAAGAAGCCCATGTGAAGCGAGGCGTTTCTAGTTACGGGTGAGTGAAATGAGGATTCCGCGGTGACAAACGGGCTTCCAAGTCCCCAGAAAGACTAATTAGATCCATGTGAGAAGCCGTGTCTAAAACCGCTTCACACATTTCAAAAGACAGCTCCAGTGTTTCCTTTGAGGAGACTATAGAAATACATTTAGTCACAGATGATTCGCTTCTTCAGATGCCGCCACAAAGTGCGCAACGACGGCAAAATCTGCTACTGTACTCGGCTAACTCGAAAATGAGAGGGGAGGGAAAACCGTAAAAGCGGAGGCAGGAAGAACCCATTTCCCTTCCACGAGGGTTCTTAACAGCTATACGTCACCGCCACGGCCTTTTTTCAAACTGAAAAATGATCACAGGGTCAGTTACATACGTACATTTCAAATAAAACATGGCAGGCAAGGAACAACAAAAACATGAAGTCTGTATGAACGTTTGTTAAAGTCAATCAGTTACAATGAAGATGCCTAACTAGGGACTTCTTCAAGAATTTTGAGAACTTCTCACAAAAAATGGACAGTATGTGGGGCGCATGTAAGATTTTTGACTCCCAGTGACAACAGGATCTGACCTTGCGTTAGACTTCCAGAAGGGAGACAGAGGGAACTACTTTATAAGCCTCAGCATTCCTTAACGTCGTGCTACGCGCACACGCCTATTTACTGTCTGCCCCCTCAGAAGCTGGACTAAAACCACAATCTTTTCATAGAATTTACACAGCATTTTTTTCTCTTGTGGTCGGTATCATTCCAGGGCCCATAATACAGTGCCAGTGTGTCCCGAACCACTATGATTCCTAGAAACTATTTTGACTATTTAATATTGCTCAGAATTGCAATCCTTTCTTCGCTTAAATATCAGTACACCTTTCAGATTTTTTTGCATTTTTAGTTCTACCGTTCCTTATTTTTTTTAATCCATTTTTTTAAATAATGAATTGTTACAACATTCAGACAAAAGTCCACCACAGGAAGCTAATAAAACTTGTGACAAAAAAAGTAAAGAGGCAAAATACCTTTGCCAAATTCCTCATCATGAGACCTGCTCGCATCACTGTTGTGTGCATCATCAATTCAGTGAGAGGAATGACTTGCATTTGCATCCAGAGTACAGTTTGCGCTCTGAATGACCAAACAATGTGGCTTCCATATCCAACCATCTCACAAGTTGCTTGCTTTGTCTAAGACCATCTCGTGATATGAGTGACGTCTTCAAAGCTTTAATGGTCTTCAGCACTTTTGACACGGTTTTAGGAAGCAGCTTATTCTTATTGGCTTCACCCGGACGTATGCCAAAGCCAAAAAATGCCATTTAAAAAATGTTGTCCTAAGAATGGACTAAAATCCGTCCATGTGATATTCCGCTGGCAGACAGGAGATTATAAATTTGATGGTTTTGCAGACTAAAGCTCCAGAATTTACAGAGCACATTGTAAACGATATGGACTGATAGCCAAACTGCAAGGGAGATACTCAACAGGACAGGAGAACTCACCCCAAGGGCTTGGAAGGTCCTGGTTGCGAGACGCTGTGGTGCTGTACGATCATTGGATACTGCAGCTTGAGGGGGCCTTCCCGATTAAGAGACACTGCAGTGATACTAAAGTGGAGATGTATCATTACATACTGCTCCATCTGTGTGATGTGACTTGTTATTGGCAAAGCTGTAGGGCACATCGCTGTGTCGAAAGCCATCTAGCATAAACGCCTTAATGCTTCTGCCCTCAATGCTTGTGTCACTATCAAGATCGATGGTAACACTGCCTGTCTGCTTGAAGCCATGTTTGGTGCTTCGGTGGCTACTCAGATAGCTACACCGTTGCATTTCTTAGCAACGAAGCATAGTGGCAGTGAAAATAACTTCAATCTTTCTCCATTGTTCCTGTAAAACCCCGGAGAACAAAATGTGACAAGGAAAACTTGGCTAAGGTTATTTAATTATTACTTGGTGAAAACTTTTAAAGCAGAGTGAAAAAAGTCTTATTATGAAGTTTCTTCGTGAGGATAGTCTAAGAAATCCGAGAGGAGTAGATGGTGCTCTTCCGAAGCACGGAAAGGGGAATTTGTCCCATAGGATGGGTGCAAGACAGCTTAAGCTTATTTCTTGCTTTCTCCTTTCTTGATGTTGGGATTTCTAGGATAAGTCTGTTGATTCTGCAGGTGTGGAAGGTAAAGGGAAGCTTGTATGGATGGGTGCAAGACAGCTTAAACTTATTTCTTGCTTTCTCCTTTCTTGATGTTGGGATTTCTAGGATAAGTCTGTTGATTCTGCAGGTGTGGAAGGTAAAGGGAAGCTTGTATGGATGGGTGCAAGACAGCTTAAACTTATTTCTTGCTTTCTCCTTTCTTGATGTTGGGATTTCTAGGATAAGTCTGTTGATTCTGCAGGTGTGGAAGGTAAAGGGAAACTTGTAGGGCACGTTAATGTGCCTATCTGTCTGCATAGGTTCATTGATGATGCACAGCGATGTCATGATGAAGTCCAGTTCCAGGGGTGTTGCACTTGGAAGGTGGCTATGGGCGGAATGAGAGTGGTGTCAGGGAGGCCAGTGAGAAGAGCATCACTCTCAATCGGTGTAGAAGACGAAAGCTTGTACAGTTCTGAGAAAGATCCAAGAGAGGAGGGGGAAGAGCACAAGTGCTGCTTCTGACCAGGCTGGAGTGTACTGGGGCCTACTAACTGATGGTGAGGCTAGAGGGCACACACTAAAGCCCTGAATATAAGACAATATGGGACACAGAAAGGAGGATGGGACACTAATCATATATCAATTGTCAGGTAACATAAACTGAGTTTGGTAACTGGCCGGAATGACAATCAAGGGATAAATGGAGGGTATAATATGAAAAAGCAATGCAATGAGAGTAGAGACAGTATATTGGAAGCTCTAGGTGCGGGGACAAGGGAATGCTATACTGACCTACGGTATATAACTACATTATACATTAAGAAGACATGACTGTTCTTTAACCTTTAACGCCATATTTGACGTGAGATATGAAATCAACAAAATACGATTTTGGTTTAAACTTAATAGTAAACAAAATAGAGAGGGCCATAAAGTGACAAACTTTTGCACAAGTTCTTCCCAAAGCGACGTGTTCATTTTATTGCTGCTTTCTCTTGCAGCACACTAAAATAACATACAGCAACGTGGGGTAACATTGCAATCCAAATCATGTTAGGTGAGAGAATAAGTCCCTAAACAAGTATGGTAGCTTTTCTTGAAAGGGATTACCTTTTTCAGCTGGACTCGAGTGTCAGCCATTTTGTTAGAGTAGGTCTATGGTAAAGTAAATATCCATACACAAGGACCAAATAACCTTATAGACCAGACTCAGACTAGAGTAACTAATTCACACTACACACAAGCATCCAGTGGGTTTCATTTCTAGGTGAGCATCCCCATATTATACTTATACATACATCAATCAAAATTCTAAAAATGGAAGAGAAAGTCACCCTAAGTGCCATAAATCAAGTATTAATATAATATACGATTCGAAACAATATGCATTCTTAAATAACATTATGTAATTTCAGAAATAATTAGTTATTAAGCACTTTACAAGCTGTAGACATGTATAAACATAAATCTATGACATACGAAAATAAGACACAAAATGAATCACACAAAAATCGAAATAAATACACAGTGTCCCACATTAGTTAGCATGGATAGTTATTTAGTCATCAGGGTTTGCCTTCTTTAATTTCAATGGTCCCCAAAGTAATGTGCCTTATCTTTAAATATTGGAGAAGTGTCTTGTATTGATCAAACACTCCTCTAATCTTTATATCTGCGGCCAACATGTTTCAACCTCCTCCACATGGGATATAATCATTTTATAGAGGTCATCCTCAGGGTGTTACCCTTTGTAAATGTAGACACTATATATAGAATACAAAATAGAATAATCACTACTGTAATTCCTCAATATGTTATTATTCTATGAGTTACTTTGGGCAGTAATAAACACTTAGTAATTGTGATATATATGATTATTAATGTCAAAACTCAAGATACATCGGACATGCTTACAATGCAGGCAGATTTCTTGCATACAAAGCCTGGAAAAGTCGGAAATTTAGCCCCTCCCCACAGTTGTATGTGGGTCGATTCCCTCCGGGTCTCATACACGGCAATAACTAAAAAGAGACCTTTTAACGGGTTCGTATCAGGATCTATACTAATGCCCCTAACTTTACAGGTAAACACCCAGATTAATTTCTCTAAATCAGTATCTCAACAATCAATGACTGTAAAAACCATTAAGGTAATCCATGTCCGTGAGGTTGCTCTTGTTTAAATTTCATGTCTTACTTAATTTACTTCCCTAATAGTATTTGCTTTTTATAGGATGTTGTTTTTACAGTTGTGTTTTTTAATTCAATCCATGGTCCCAATGAACTCACAAAACAATGGTAACATGTGCCAATTGTAATTATATGCAAAAGTATGGGAAGGAGGTAAAAAGATGTTAAAATACTGACAGGGCGAAAATAAACGAGAATGCACTGCTTACAGGTGGAGTGGGTCTCTTGTGGGCTTGTGTGGATGGACAAGATAAGGAGATGGAAGGAAGTACGTGCAGAAGGAGATAGTGAAAAGAAGGTGTGGAAAGAAAAGATATGGAAACATTTCAAAGTCTCTCCCACCCCGAAAGAAGGCGCCGGCTCCATCTCCAGCATCGCACACAACGTCTCATGAAGTCACTGGAGCCATAAATAGCACAGTAAGCATGATGACGTCACTTGCCTTTTTTCCCACCATCAACACGTTCTGGAGCTCTCAATTTTCTTCAGGAGTGTAGATCAGCAATTTCTCTTTAATAAAACCACTGTGACACTAAATTCTTTTGCGCTATTGGTGCCAAAACAGTCTGGTTTCAAGCCATGTAGAGACAGAGTCAGATATCCATCATTCAAGCCATGTAGAGACAGAGTCAGATATCCATCACAGACCCTCACAACATCTGCCCTTACTGTCCTGGTTCCGACCACGACATCAATGCACGAGAGTCCTGCCAGACGATGCATCCCAAAGCGCTCAAGGAACAGGAGGCAGAAATGTTCATTGAAACAGTGCAGGGTGAACACTTTGCACGTTGAAAGTCCAGACCGAGGCCAAAGTCTCCATCACATCCATCTTTTAGGTCTTCCAAACACAGGAGGTGGCGTGAGTCTCGAAAACATGCCTCCCAAATGAAGTCGCCAAGACCTTAGGCTTTGCCTCAAATGGCATCGGATCAAAAACATCAGTCAAAATGGACGCTGACCCACGGGCCATAGTACATAGGTTAGCGCAGCACTTTCAGCAGGTGTACACATCACAGTCAGCGATGACAATGGAAGAGGCACTGACCTATATCAGGGATATTGCGATGCCCAAGCTTGCGCCAGAGACAGCCCTCACATTGGAGGCGGATCTGACGACATAGGAGCTACAGGTAGCAATTGGCTCCTTACAGACAGGGAAAGCGCTAGGACCGAATGGAATCCCCGTAGAACTTCACAAAAGGCTGACGGGGACAGTGGCCCCGCACCTACTCAATATGTACCGGGACAGCTTGGCGAAGGGAGAACTCCCGCGGGATCAACGTGTAGCCACAATACTGGCGATCCCGAAACCCGGGAAGCCCCCGGAAGAATGTACATCATACCGCCCCATTTCCTTAATTAATGCTGAAGCAAAAATATTAGCAAAGGTCCTTGCGCTGCGGCTTACTCCGCATCTCGCAACCCTGGTTCACCCGGATCAATCAGGGTTTATGCCTAGTAGAAACACGACGTTAAATCTGAGGCAACTGCATGGAGTGATGTCCTGTATACCTTATCTTCAGGAGCCAGCAGTTATCCTGTCATTGGACGCCCGTATGGCGTTCGACATGGTGGAATGGCCCTTCTTATTTGCGGTTTTGACACACTTGGGGTTTGGCCCAAGGTTTTGTGGGTGGGTGCGCCTACTCTACACAAAGCCACTGGCCCACGTAATGGCTAATGGGCACATATCCAAGGACTTCCCACTGTCCTGAGGCACGCGTCAGGGCTGCCCGCTGTCGCCGTTATTGTTTGCGCTGGTGCTGGAACCACTGGCGGCATGGATCAGGTGGGAGCCCCAGATACGCGGACTGCGGTGGACAGCAGACTGGGAAGATCGTATAGCGCTTTACGCGGATGACGTTCTGCTTTATTTGGCCTCACACAGGCGCTCCATCCTGGTACTTCTCAATTTATGTGACCAATTTGGTCGTGCATCGGGCTATACTATCAATTGGTCCAAATCAATACTTTTTGTGCTCCGAGGCCCACCGCCACAGCTCCCAGAGGACTGTCCACTGCAGATCTCGTTGGTGGGATTCCGATATTTGGGAATCTACATCACGGCGGACCCAGATGAATTCTTTAAGAAAAATCTTATGCCTCCCCTGGAGCGTCTAAAAAGAAATGCCACCCACTGGGGGACACTCCCCCTAACGCTGCTGGGGAAGGCAGCGCTTTTTAAGATGATGGCATTGCCTCGATTCCTGTATGCCCTCGAAAATACGCGATACTCGGTGCCGCCCACCTACTTTAAGCACATTGCGGCTCAGGTCACAAGGCTCATGTGGGGGAACAAACCCGCACGCATCACACAGCGCAAGCTCACCAAAGGGTGGTATGATGGGGGCATTGCACTGCCGGACGTACAGCTATATTATTGGGCGGCGCACTTGAAAGTTATTAATCAATGGGTGCCAGCTCCACAGACGAATCCCGCCTATAAGGCAGATAGATATGGGCTCGGGGCTGAAGGCATGATGTCCACACTTTACAACAGAAAGCGTACACCGATACTACTCGGACCCACTAGGCAGATGGTCGACATCTGGCATGCAGCACATGCTAAAATGGGATGGGCAGGAAAGATAACCCAGCTCACCCCTCTGTGGGTGACACAGCGGCTGGGCGGCTTGAGGCACTGCAAGGGCTTTGACAAATGGGATACAATTGGAATTTCGACAGTGGGTGATATGTGGCATAAGGGAGGAATAGCCACGTTCGAGCACCTCCGGGCGCAATCGGCCTGGCGCCCTCTGAATGCTTTAGATACCTGCAGATCAGACATGCGCTGCAGGCGGCCCTACCATCCGGCACTGAGGTCCCTGAAGCCACCCCCTTAGAGGATAGACTGTTGACAGACTGCATGTATAAACGAGCTACCTCTTTCACATATCGAAAACTAGTGAACAATCTCCCGGACCCTCACGGGGCACTCAGGGGAAAATGGTCACGAGATGTGGGCGATTTCGACGACCATGAATGGCGGGAGGCGCTTGCCTCACCACGGGAGGTGGGGATACCGTTCAGACTTAAACTAGTGCAACTAAAAATCTTACATAGAACTTATTACACTAGATATATCCTGCACACTATAGGGTCGGCACCACACCCGTACTGCCTGAGATGCTGTGGGGAGGAGGGTACTTTCCTTCAAACCTTGTGGGAATGTCCCAAGATAATGGAATACTGGGTAAAAGTGATGAGGACTATGTCACAGGTGGTGGAGATATCGCTGCCACCCGAACCTAGGAGATGCATTTTAAATGTGTGGGAGCCGAACGATCTTACACGCCCAGCACAGGAATGGGTAACAATAGGGATAATGGTGGCAAAGCGCAACAACGCACAAAAATGGGGTGCCAGAGAGACGCTGTCGCTTGCCGCCTGATGTGGGGATCTTGATATGGCCATGGTGGCAGAGAAAGCAGTGTTTATAAATCGTGAGGAAATGGAACAAGGTATGGGGGGCCTGGAATAAGTACAGGGATACATTTGTGAACCCCCCGACATAAGAGTAGAGGAGGACTCGGACACTGAAAACGGTGGGGAGCTGGAAATGTAATGTGAAGACTGTTTTCATTTTATCGAGATGTTTATGATTCTATAACACCAAGTGCCATAATTTTCAACAATGCAAAGGTAATGGTTATAAGTATTTGGTTAAAGTATCAGAATTGTCTATGCCTTGAATATAAAAATAATAAAAAAAGTTTTCAGAAAAAAAAAACATCAGTCAAAAGATCCTTTGGATCTTCTAAGATTCTGTGGCTCTATCCGACTCGGTGCAAGGTCTGGACTCTGTACCACCTGTGGAGCAGACTCGAAGGCCGCAGACTGGTAAACCATTCAGCGATTAGCTTGTAAACTCCGGTGAGACACATTTGAAAAGAGATAGTGAGAGTGAGAATGCACGGACATTTGACTCCCACAAGTAAGTGGTAAAGGTGATGGACAACGTAGTAGAAGTACTGTGTGAGGTGTAATAACAGTTAAAACAATAGACACTAAGTTACGTGTGATCCTGTTTTTAAGATCACGGATGTGTGAGTGCAACACAGATATTGGATGGTCAATTTAAAAAATATATATATTTTATTATGGAGATAAATGATATACCATAAGGAAGGGGCGAGATAGACTTAAAGGAGAAATGTAGGGGAGACATAGGAGTTTAATATTGCCTCCTATTGTGTTTTTGTCCACAGTAAATGATGACCTCTATGTAATTCGTAGAAGGCGAAGTGAAGACCTCAGTGAGGGGTGAAACTATAGTAATTGAAGGGATCCACACCTTGATCAAGGCCGCCGTGACCTTTGGATAATCAATATCGAACAAAGATATGCAATTTTAGATACAGAAATGTATTCTTTGTGTTTAAGTTAAGTATCAACTCTTTCAGAAATAAACAAAATCAAAAGAAAAAGATAAGGCTGTATATACAATATTTTGAGAAACGACGCAGTGACCAAGTGAATAAAGTGACTTAGTGCAATAAGTGACAATGTGAATAATTACAATATATGCACGTATTTACTAAATAAAACCAAAATATATATATATATATATGCTGTGTATTTTGATTTACTGTCAATGAAATTAATTGTTTCCCTATGGAACCATTGTTTATATTATGTTGATGAGGCCCAGGTTCCTTGGGTTATAGGGTCACCCCTGTTTCTTTAACCTCTGTGACCTTTGGAGGCATTGTCTAGGCCAAAACACTTTGGTTATTGCAGTTGGGGTATGGGGCCATTGATTTCCCCTATATATCCCCTATTTTTCTTGGTATTTTAATCCTATTGAGGGGAACCGAGAATAAAGGTAACTTTTGGTATCCTCTGAGATAGTTTTACTTGCACCTGTCTGCACTTGATGATCCCTTCTTGAGGGAGCACTTTTCCCTTTGTCTATCTTCTTATTTTCATACACTTTTTGTTTCCCTTATCACACTATATATTCCCCAAAAATATTTTGCACTCCGTCCAGAGTGTTGGTCTGTGCCTGGACGTCTGATGCGGCCCTATGATGAAGCATGACACTGCAAAGTGTGTGAGGGTAATATTAAGAAAATAAATAATTTTCCTTCTTTATTTTGTCCCCTTTCCTTGTTTAAGCATTATCAGTATATAGTGAGAAGTGGGAGCAGGAATAGAACACTTGGTCTTGCTATTTAGTTTCTCTTCTTTTCTTAGTCCTTCTCTCTTTGGTGAGTTACAACCATTCACAACACCTTGAAGTGATCCATCCGCATTCCTGAAGCACAAATTACTTACCTTTGCTAACGATATTTCAAGTAGAGACTCTACCTAGCTGTATATTCCTCACTTTCTGAATATTCCCCAGGCACCAGACTAGATCCAGAAACGTTTTCATAGTACCTCTGCGAGCCAGAAGGTGGCCCCTTGCAGCTCTGCATTGATGCAGTTCTACTCGGAAATTATATAGATGCCACTCTCATGCACTTATGTCAGATACGTTCGAGACTGTCTGTGCCCCCAGATGGAGATCCCCAAAAGCAAACTGGTAGACAGTGTGCAGATTCCTAGACTTGGGATCCTATCAAAGGGTATAGTCGAAACACAGAACAGAAAGGATGGGAGGGTTGTTGAGGAATCTGCTGCTAGATAGGATCTCTACTAGAAAGAGCGGTAATAAAGGTAAGTAACTTGTTCTTCTGAAAGATTTCTAGCAGCATATTACTCACCTTTTGAACAGATATCAAAGCAGTACCTAAGGAGTTGTGGATGGACACAAGCAGTACCTAAGGAGCTGTGGATGGACTCCAACCAGATACTCCTGCATAACTGAGCATGCAAAGTTCGCTTCTCAGTGGACTTGGCTGTCCAGACAATAGTGCTTTGTGAACGTATGGAGTGGTGCCCATGTAGCTACCTGGCATATGTTGTTGCACTGCGGGCCAAACCACGACCCACAACGCTGCCCATTTCTCCTTCACGGGCCGCAGTGCAGCCAGCGATGCCTCTCCTCCTTCTCGAGCGCGTCGAGGAGCAACACGGTGGCCCACTATTGCCATTTTGGCATTGCAGATGTGCCCGCGACGCCTGCTGCCTCTTTGCTTAGGGCACGCTGCGGACTTGCACAGTGGCCCGTTAGATGTTTCACTAACATCTTAGGAATACTGCAGTTCCCAGGTGGAGACTGCAGCTTCCTATTCTGTTTGGGGGACACTTGCATTTACCTTTTGCATGGCATTATCCTGTAGGTCATCTCCTTTGGGGTCATCTTGTTGCCTGTTCTCCTTCTCTCCTTCACAGTCGTGCTCCCAGAGGACCTTGGGGAACGGTTGTTCTGCCTTCCTAACATGGCGGCCTTCCTATTCTGCTCTTCACTCCTTCCCTATCGATGATGGCAAGGGTCTTCTTCCTGTTTTTTCAATTCCTGTTCCTGTCTTGTCATTTCCTGTTCCTGTCACTTCCTCTTCTTCGGTATAAAAGGGGCAGAATCTTTTACTTCCTTGCGTTTCAACACTCCTTGTTCCTGTTGGGGTGTCCTCACTCCTGTTGGTTCCCTGCTCCAGTTTTTGGTGGTCCTTTTCTTAAGACCGGTAAGAAAGACTCAAAAAGTGACCTATGTCTAGCACAGTGACTCTGCATGCTAACACAGTGTTAGCAGCTTTAGCCTTGGTTGAATGGGTACACAGTTCTTCTGGAAGCTGCTTCCTCGCCTTTGTGTACCAGATGTTAATGCAGAGCACAATCAGGCATGAGAATGTACGCTTCTGCACAGCCTTACCTTTTTTCGCACCAGCAAATCCCACAAACAGCTGATCATTCACCCAGTGGTCTTTGGTGCGATTAATGTAGAAGCTGAGTGCTCTTTTGGATCCAAGTGATGGAGCCTTTCATCCTCCTTAGAGCGGGGAGGTGGAGCAAGATCGCCGGCAGGATGATGGTTTGGCGTACGTGAAATGGTGTCATAACTTTTGGGAGAAAGGAAGCTCTAGTATGCAGAATCAATTCATCAGGGAAGGTGATGTAAGGTGTATGAACACACAGAGCCCGAAGCTCACTCACACATCATGCAGAAGTGATGGCAATGAGAAAAACAGTTTCCGGATCCAGTCTGATGCCAGGGGCATATTCAAAATCTGAGGAATTTGCGGATACAAGTCTCTATGGGAAAGCTATATTCAGTGGTGGCTTGATCCTCCCTGGTGAACCAGTTGTTCCTACAGATCCGATGGCCACTTAGTTTGGGGGAACTCCAGTATCCTACCAACAAGCGTGCTTCACTCAATTTCTTTCTCTGCAACAAGTACCATGAGAGAATCTGAACCAGATTCCTGCACCAGCAGGATCAGCCGGGAATGACGCCGCCTCCATTCCACATTTCAAGCCCATCTCCTTTGGCACAAGATCTGAACACCTCTCTGGCACAGCAATTGACTTCCCCAGCACCAACGATGATGCCATCGAAGCCACAAGTGACTCCAACGGTGCTGCAGCCCATAGCGCAGCAGCTTAAACTTTTATCTCAGACTCCACAAGTGCATGAGTCTGTAAATCTTCCACTGATGCTACACTGCTGAAGAGAAGCTTACAGACTTATTGAAAAGGACACATACTTCTTTGGAGACAGACAAACTGAACTTAGCCGGATTTTGAGAGATTAAAAGATGCAAGCAGTCTTCACACATCTTCAGAATGGGAGATCTTAGCCCCACCAAGGACTAGTGACATATTTGGAAGTGTTGGTGCTTCAGCAGATGTTTCTCATTTAGAGGTCATCAGTAGTATACCACTCAACAACAACAGCAATACCAGGCAAGCGCCCTCTACAACCAATCTAGAGCATGAGGCAAAGGAAGGCAACAACATTACCCCTTCATCCCTCCTTATCCTCATCCCCTTCCAAAACTACAGTAGGGAAGCAGCCCTAGTTCCACCCTATCTGAAATCATTCAACAAGTTGGAGGATGGATATCCTTCTTTCCTCAAGTGTGGAGGACAATCACTTCACACCCTTGGGTCTTGCATATTGTGAAAAGAGGGCATGCTCTATCCTTTAAAAACGCATTTCCTTCCATTCCTCCCAGGCCAGAAGCACTGCCGCAAGATCATTTGCAGTTCCTTCAACAGGAAATCTAATCACCTCTCCTAATGGGCACAGTATCATTGGTTCCTGAGCAGGAACAGGTCAGGGAGGCTATTTCCGGTACTTCCTGAACCCCAAAAAAGGACAGCAGGCTACATACCATTCTAGACCACTGGGTTTTGAACTGGTTCCTCAAAAAGAAAAAGTTCAAAATGCTGTCCCTGGCTTAGATCCTTCTTATGCTGGAAGCAGAACACTGGAGGGTGTCTGTCGATCTGCAGGATTCTTACTTCCACATTCCTATCCTGCAGTCACACAGGAAGTATCTCTGTTTCACAGTTGAACCCAAGCACCATCAGTTTGAGGTTCTTCTGTTTGCCTCACTTCAGCTCCTCGGATTTTCACAAATGTGATGGTAGTGGTTGCTGCCTATCTCAGATGGGGGGGGATTCCAAGTATTTCCTTTCCTGGCTCATCAAAGTCAGCTCTCCAGAAATGGCGTCTTGCGACTTGTAGGCGACAACCCAACTGCTGTTCAACCTGGGCTTTTTTGCCTCACTAAGCTCAAATCTCACCTGGTGCCCTTTCAGTACATCTTGTTCTTAGGGGCAGTAATAGACACCCATAGAGTCAAGCCTTTTCTCCTCCCAAACGCTTCATGATATTCAGACTATGATTTCAATGTTTCGGAGTGGAATGATCACTGTAATCCTGACGGTCTTACACCTGTTCAGTCTATTAGCGCAGTGCTTCCAACACTATGGATATCTACAAAGCTATAGCAAACAATCCAGAAACACTGCAGTGGATCTATGTTGGTGGGATTTGAACAGCAACCCTACACAAGGAAAGCCATTTTACCCCAAACCCCAGGTGACAACAGTGATCACAGACACATCCACGCTAGGATGGGGAACCCAACTGGGGGATCTGGAGATCAGAAGTCTCTGATTTCCAGAAGAAAAGATATTGCACATCAATCTGTTGGAATTAAGGGTAATTAACTTAGCGTTCATGGCTTTCCTCCCCTTCTATTTGTGGCCAGTTAGCCCAGATCTTGATGGACAACAGAGCCATGATGTGGAACATCAACCAGAAAGGGGGAGTATCTCCTTTGCCAAAAATCTCTGCATCTCTAGTCCTGGGCTCTGGACCATCAGATCAGATAGCAAATCACCTGACAGGAGCGCTTAGCAGACAGTCTTAGCCAGTATCACCTTGCCAACCACGAGTGGTGACTTCACCCAGAGGTAGTCTATGACACTTTCATGTGAGAGACTCCTAAGAAAGACCTCTTTGTCACTCACGAGGACGTTCACTTCCTGACATTCTGTGCCCTCCAGTATCCGCTGCAGGGACCACGGAGAGATGGGTTTAACTTGAGGTGGAACTTTCCACTACACTACCTGTTTTCTCCCATACCCTTGATTTCTTGCATCTTGCAAAAGATTTGTCTTGACCGGTCCCAAGTAATTCCAATTGCCCTGGACTGGCCCAGAAGGGTGTAGCTCCCCCTTTAATCGGCAGCGAGACCAAGTGGCATGCTGATACACTTGTGACTTCTGTGGAGAGAGAAATAGAGTGGCGGAATGGGGACAAGTCCCACTTGGTTTTCTTGTGCTTCTTCTTAGACTTGGATTTACCTAAAGACTTCAATCGTGACAAGAACCTATCACAGGAATGACCCACGGAAGGGGAGCACATCTATGCTCTCAATTCTGAGCAGTAGCAGGATTTGCGTGGTTTGTTCTGGTGTTCACCGACATACAGAGAGTTTCACGTTCCCAGATTACTTTCGGGTTCATGAAAGCACAATCCTCAAATGAATGGTGTCCTGACCTCTAACACCAAAGCCATACCTCGCAGGGGTAATGGATATTTGTGTCCAATAATCCGTGCATGGTTTAAATCCTGCTGTCTTCAGAGCAGGCACAGATCCTTTGCACACTGATTTTCTTTTTTTTGAGGGTGGGGAAGGTTTGGCAAAAAAGTTTTCAAACTATAGGAACAGAAGTCAGCACGCATGGGTGGAGCCTATGTCAGCTCAGTTCTTTCACTTTGGGGACAGAACAAAGTCAACGTGGAGCTGCATGATGCCACCTACTTTAGCCAATTAAGCAACAGTTAACCATGTATACAATATTCAGACTGATTTTTCCTTAAATCCATTTTTTTAGATACTACCATTTGTATGGTAGTGAAGAAAACGAAAAATGTCAGTAACAAACATCCACCAAGTCAGTGTTTGCAAACTGTAATGTTCTTGTATGACTCTTCAATAATTAAAGAAACAAACAAGTTTATTTTCTTGATTACGGTGTTTCAAGGGGATAAACAGTCTGCAACTTCCACACTTTAGAATACCCTCGAGGTGGTAGACTAGATGTGGAGCATATTGTAGCAGTGCTCCCTCACATCAATAGATGGTGCAGTGCATCTCTGCACTGACTCCACACCGCCCCGGAAGTGACGGAGAAGTCTCATGCAAGTGCAACCCCTTCACGCTCATGTCAGTTTTTTGTCTTTTCTTTTTCCTCGCTCTCAGACACAGAGTGTGAACAGTTGTTGGCAATGGTGTACTGATCACTAACTTGAGACCTTTAAGATGTGAAAAAGGAGTCACTCAACAGAACAGGGAGGTGGAAGAGCAGTGAGGAATCTGAGGTTAGATAGTGTGTTCACCAGAAAGAGAATGACTGTAGGCAAATACCATGTTCATCTCTGGGATACTAGGACACTGTATATGCCTCACCTTAGAACAGATATCAAAGCATTACCTTCAAAAGGTGTGGACTCAAACCAAACACCTTTAGAAAACGAAGCAACTAAGTTTTACTTCTGTCAGAACTGACTTTCAAGGTAGTATGGTCCGTAAACATATACACCGAAGCCTGCCAGATATCAAGAACAGAAACCCCTCATACCAATGCAGTGGTAGTGGCCTTAGCTCAGGTGAAATGTCTCTCATACCTTCTGAGGGCTGCTACTTGGCTAGTGCATAGCACATTTTGATGCAGAGGACTATCTATCTTGACAGGATCATCTTCTACTCAATCTTCCCTTTGCATTGCTCCACAAAAGCCCACAAAATATTGATGATCAACTCAATGGACCATGGTGCAATCAATGTAAAGGCTTAAAGTCCTCTTGGGATCTAACCAATAGAGACTCCCCTCTTCCGAAGTGTAAAGAGGAGCAAAGAATACTGGTAAAGAGATCAACTGTCAAACATGGAAGGGAGTCGCAAGTTTCAGCAAGAAGGCCACTTAAGTCAGCCCCAATTTGTCTGGAAAGAGAGTTGTGTAGAGCAGTTACACAGAAAGTGCCTGCAGTTCACTCACACGACAAACTAATGAGATCACAATGAGAAAGACAGTTTTCAGAGTGAGAAGATGTAGGGAGCAACTATGCATAGGCTCAAAGCAAGGTCAAGACCAATTTGATGTCCCACTGGGGTATCACGAACAATTTGGGGGAAGTGCATGCAAAACCCCTAATGAATCTCATCACAACAGGCATTTAAACAAGGACAAATGGTAAATGAAGTCAGGTGCGATAAATAACCTTTTACAGTGCCCACTGCAAGGTTTTGTTGGCCAAAGGAAAAACTAAATAAGAGGACGACCGACAAGTTTGCGTGTAAGGGTTCAGTGTCCCAGACACCACACAATATTACAAACTTGTCCCAACACGCAGCGTAGATGGACTTTGTGGAGGTGCATCTGGTGGCCAGGATGCCATCTACCACTTCGAACAGCAAATCACATGCGGTAAATTGCTGCTGCTCAATTGCCAGGTATAAATTTGTAAGTTGTAGAAGATCGAGTAAAAGACCCTGCCTTGTTGCTGTGGCAGGAGATCTTCCTAAGGTGGTAGCTTGACTGGAGGCAGATGTTCATGCTCTGGAGATCAGACTCTTCTCTCACAATCTGGGGCAATTAGGATCAGTTGCTCTTCTTCAGAACTCAAGGCGCATAGGTAGTAGAGGGAAGGTGTACACAAGTCCCTTGTTACATTCCAGTCAGAGTGAGTCTCCTAATGATTGTTCTTGCAGAAACAATATGCAAAACTGCTGACATTGCATGTGTCCACAGTGGTTAAAAGATCTAGCCAGGGCTCTCACCACTGATCGATTATGCCCTGCATCACTTCAGGATGGAGACACCACTTGTAATATGCCAGATGACATCTGCTCATTTTACCGGCTCTGAAATTCAGGGACCCTGCCAGGTGGCTGATGTTCTGTCACCTCTAGAGGGCCCAACTCTGCCCTGCTAGGAGCAGTACTACATGGCGGTGGTGTTGTCAGTGAGAGCCTGCACCACTCCCCCTGATGGATGGAAGGAAGGCCTTCAAGGTCAGACAAATGTCCCATAGCTTCAGAAAATTGATTTAGAGCAGGCTTGCCACTGGCAACCAAAGTCCTCTGATCTACATCTCCCATGGGGATGCCACACAACCCAGCAGTTGTGCGTCCATCACCACTGTCAACTCAAGGTGGGAAAGGGAAATTGGCCTGCCGCAGGACAAGCTGTGGCCTGTCAGCCACCACTGCAGATCTTGACCCATTTCACCTGAAGTCTGGATCCTGGATGGTGTCAGGAAGGCAGCCTTGATGCTGGGCCTACAGAGATTTCAGGTTCCACTTCAGGCTTGCATGTGTCACTCAGCATGGCTGACAAGGAGGATGCATGACATTAGGAGGCCAAGAAACCTTAGAGATGCCTTCACCAGGATCTGAATGGACTCAGAAATATCAAGATCATAGTCCAAATGTCCGGGATTTGCTGTAGTGGAAGAAAAGCCTTAAACTCCATTGTGTCCAGAATCGCTCCAAATATGGAGGCCTGTGTGAGGGAACCAGGTGGCACTTAGTCTGATGTATGGTAAACACCAATGATGTTGGGCGTTCTACTGTTGTCTGGAGGTGGCCTCTGGCTAATTGTGTTGAGCCTGCCTTAAGCAGCTAGTCGCCAAGGTACAGGAACTCCCTACCGCCGAATATGGACAGGGAACACAGTGATCACCTTTGTCAACACCAGGAGGTAGAGGAGATGCTGATGGGGGGCACAGCAATCTGAAATTGCTCCTTTTCCACCTTGAACCACAGGTAACGCCTAGGGGACTGCAGGACAAACATATGAAAAAATGTGTCCTGCAAGTCCAAGGTCACCATCAAGTCTGCGGGGTCCAAGGCAGAAAATATCTGCGCCAATACGAGCATTCAGAATCTGAGCTTCTGCAGGAAGGCATTCAAGGGTCGAAGGGTCAAGATGGGCCTGAGGGCCACATCCTTTTGCAGGACCAGTAAATATCAGGAATAAAAACCCCGCCTTTCTCAGAATCCAGCACCCACTCATTAGCACCCTTGAAGAGCAACAGGCATATCGGCTGCACCAGGTGGGCGGATGCTCCTCCCAAATTCGTTTCGGCACAGCATGAATATAGGGTGGGGAGAAGAGGAATTAAAGGGTGTAGCCTTTCAGAACATTCTGCAAGACCCATCTGTCTGATGTGATGGATACCAGCTAGGAAGGAGTGTTGAATACGCCACCCTCCCCCTGACTACATGCGAGCAACTGGGGGCAAACATCCTGCGCTGCTGACAACACACAGACACTGTTCTACCTCTCTGCTAGTAAGTTTAACTCGGGCAGGGAAAGCTGAACAAAGGATTTCCTGTGACCACCGCTCTTTTAGAAATTGGTAGGGTGGGGGCACTTCTGAGCGCCACCAGACAGCATTGAAGGGCACATTTGGTGCCCTCCTTGCATAAACCTGTTTTACCCAGCAAAACCACACAAAGGAAAGGGGAGTGTTCGCCCCCTGTCCAGCTCCTACCCAGAGCTCCTCCAGGTGTCCACTTAATTCTGCCATGTTAAAACCTGGCCCTTGGTAGCATCTGGCTGGGAAGGCTAGCTGACTACCATCCCTGACCCCCCGCCCCGATAGGAGAGTCACCGCAGAAGAGGTCCTTCCCTTTTTAGGGCTACTTAAGCGCTCCTCTGAGGTTGGGTCTTTAGATTTGTCCAGACAAAATCTTCAGGAACTGGCTGCCTGTCTTCTTAAGATGGTCGAAAGACTCTTCTGCTGGTGGATTCTGGAACTCTGCTGCTTCTTCGAGCAAGGACCAAAGACAAGACTGCGTGGGAAGATTACTACTGCAACTTTGTCTCCAGTACGTTTCTGCAACTTCGTGGCCATGCATCCTCAGAGTCAGCAAGGACTCTGCATAAATCCTAACAGGAAGGAATCTCCCTCAGATTGAAGGAGTCAATTCCCTGCATCCGCAGGCACCTCGATGTCGACGACCAGTCTGCTGCTCCTGCTGTCCCATGGACACCTCCCAGCTCTGCAACACTGGTGGTGGTTTGTTGGCTCCCTAGAGGCCTTACTAGTCTTCCCTGCAACTTAGGCGACTGTAATCCCTCTCTAGCTGACCTGAACCGCCTCCCTGTGCACCGCGTCTGTCTGTCTGCCGTTGTTAAGCCTTGTCAACTCTCTTCATGGAAGATCTTCAAGCTCCAAGAAGCCCCAGCCTCGCACATCTCCAAGAACAACGTCCTGCCTACATCCTATGCATCGTAGGCCCTCATTTCCTAGGTGCTGCTAGGCGCCCCTGCGACTCCCTGTGCCAGCTGCCGGAGGGTCCTCTAGAGCGCTCCAACGATTCCTGATGGCTCTCCTGCATGCTGGGGATTGACTCACCTTTGCGGGGGTAAGTCGTACAGACCTCGCTGGTCTGCATTCAAGCATCTTTTCCTTTACCTCAACTGTTGTGGTTGCTAAGGCTTGCTGGTGGCCCTGCCAGCCACTGATCCTCATGCTTCAGCATTTACCTCTGACAAGGGGTGGCATTGTACTCCTGTGCCTCATGGTCCCCTCCCGGTGGTTTGAACTTTGTTCCCTCTGATTTCAGGAACTTCTTGTCCAGAATCCACGTTTGGATTCCATCGTTTGTGCCCAGGATTTGTTGTAGCTGCCGGACTTTCAAGATCCTCCATTAGCATCAACGGTCGGTTCCAACACCACTTCATCCCTATGCACCTGGACTCCCTGGTGTAGGTACCCTGGGTATCCATGGGTGTGGTGACTCTCTAACCTTCCCTGATCCAACTGGTGTTTTTCAGTGTCCTTTGGGAAGGATCCTGAAACCAGAAAATACCAACCACGACTTACCCTGTGTAATCCTACGGACGCTTGCCCCGGTGTAACCACTCTGCACCTGGGTGCCTTGGGTTCCTTACCAACTCACCTTTGGTGGTTCTGTGTCCCCTGGGCTTCTCCATCCTTGGGTAATGGTCTTGTTTTGGTACCTATTTCACATACTACTTTCTTAGTATATAGTTTGGCCCCCAGGTAGGGGACCATCTGTTTTTCTATGCTACTTAACTGTTATTGAAGCCTTTCTGATGTGTATGTGTATTTGATATCTCAGGGTAGGAGATATACCAAGTTAGTTAGTAGTGTTGTGTGAATAAATACTAAAGTTAATGCAAAAATGTTAACTTTTAACCCATTTAGGGCACAAACAAAGGTGCTCTGCTCACTGAGCACTGTTCGTATAATCAGTTTGAAATTTTGCTTGATAACCACAATGATGGAAAAATTACCTCTGTGCTGTAGCCATGACAACACACTACACAGTATTAAAGAGTTACTATCTTATGCATTACTCGCAACTCACATAATTTGGATTGGTATAGCCTCCTTGGACTCATCTTAATTCTTCAAATAAGCAGCATGCCTCTCGTGTACTTGACTTCCTACCTTTTTATATTTTAATCTAAATTCATTTCAGTGGGCTGACACATCATCCCTAGAGACTCAAAATGTTGAGGTGTATGTCTACACTCTGACCAAGAAAGGAGTATAAATACCACATCCCAATACCAGCTTCTGTTATGGTAAAATGCCTCTCCTAATATTGCATGCCAAAGAGGTTTAAGATCACAATGTTTGAAACAAGAAAAAAGGTGACAGTTAAAAGCACAAAAGGATATGAGCAAGGACTAGGCAGATACCCTCAAGGGTGGTACTTGTTAGAAACTTAGCAAATGATTGATAAATGTATTACATTTTTACATAGCACTTCATCCAGCACTTATGCCATTTCTAAGCACTGAAAATAACAGGTGTTACCCAATTTAGACCTCGAATATGAGGTGCAAGGTACTGTAGGGTGGAACCTCCAAACCCCCAAAAAACGGTACCATGTGTTAACACCCCACCAGTACTGTGCAATTATTAGTTAAACCCCCAGAATGGGATTAATTGAGCAGAACTTGATTTACTGAAAGAAAATCCCTATTTCTGGGGTTAAAGGCAGACTTTACCCATCTGCTTTTAGTAGGTGGTAAATGCCTCCAGGAGTCATGTGTACAGTGGGGGAAAGAGAGCGAGAATGCGGAGGTAAGAAAGGGGAAGATGGCGCTTAACAACAGGGAGCATTACATGCTCACCCGGGTCGATTAGGGGCTGGAGACTAGGGTCTAGCTGCACTGCAGTCCATTCCCTAAGGCGATTTTTATCGGACTAAATTTCCAGCCAGTAAAATCGGGTCCGGTGTACACGCACTAGGGAAATTCCAGGTAAAAAAAAACCCAGCCATCTCATACTTGTATGGAGCAGAATACAGTGGCGGTTTCTCCACTTAGGTGGAGAAGCGGCAAAAAGGAAAAATAAAATGATAATAACAATGTTATTATCATTGTATTTTTGTACGGGCTACGGGGCTACGCTAGGGTGGGACGGGGTTACAGGGACGATGAGTGGTTTGTGCACCCTAAGTGCGTGCATGACAGTTTGGGCAGCCGCCTTGGGCCAGCCAAACAGTCATGCGCACTTAGCATTTCTCCATCTGGCTGTGTTTCACAGCCGGGTGGAGAACAGTCCCAAGGCTCCTAGGCACTGTCTGAGCAGCCAAACAGGCCATTCAGACCAATCACGACGCTGCTGTCATGCTGGTGAGAGCAGCGCCGTGATTGGTTTATGGGAGCCTGTCTCCTGCCGTGAGCCAGGAAGAGAAAGAAGACGGAGAAGAAGATGCGACTGTAATCAAGCGCCCACTGGAAGAATACGACACTTCAAACTCCCCTTAGTACAACTCTTAATCGTGCCATAACAGTCTTGGAGGGATAAAAGCCTGAGGCAGCCTTGTTAGAGGCAGCCTTGTTAGAGGAGTAAAAGTCGTGATCTGCAGATTACCGAATGTTTCAGCGATGAACATTTAAGCCTCAGACATCCTGGCTGCTTTATTATGAAATTCATCAAAGTCCAGTAAATTATCTTGTTAATGTGTTTTTTCCAAGACTGTCCTTATATTGTACCTTTTAATTGTTCAAGGTTGTTCACAAGGATATGCATGAACCCATGTACTTCACTCACTTTTAACAGAAAACTTACACAAAAGAGGTCTCCGTTGTCTGAGACTGTAACAGAGTGAGAATTGCCATCCAGCTGTACCGAAAGTTCCCAGCGCTTCAACTTTGACTTTGCCAGGGCAACCCTGGGGACAAGAGGAAAGAAATAAAGAAAATGACATAAAATTTCTGTTCTACATATTCTTTTAAAATAACCTAATGAAAGCTTACAGAAAAAACTAAATACACAATACGGCGCCGACGGCAAACACGCCGGTAAAACTGGCCGCGCCTGACCACATTTCTTCTTTTGCCCCCATGGAGTTAGCGACGTACCTCCTATGGTAGGAGGCATTTTTGGATGTCACAGAGGACTTCAAAGACTAGTTAGTTAAAAATGCGTTTTGAAGTGCGCGCAATTTTAATCACCTACTTCTTTACAGAGCTTCTAAACCGGTGTCACGTTGCTAAGTAATGTATCAGAAGCATAAAATAGCCCTGATGAGGTTGCACAGTTACTAGCAGTTCATACTACAAAAAATACGCTTGGCTTTGAACCAACATGGCTTTTTAATGGCGGTTTTCATCCTTTTAACACTGTCCATGTTTTGCATAATTATTACATCGAATTGTCAAACTAAAGCAACAGAGAAGCAATGTTAGGTACTAGCTTTGTTCTGTAATACCAATCCAACGTGTCAAATCGACGAATGGCAAAAGTAATCAAGCTACTGGCGGTAGATCTTTTTCAAGCTGTGTAAGGTTACTGACTGCAGACAAAGCTCCCAGGAGTCTAACGTAAGGCCCACCATTATACCCGAACACCAGCCCCCCCCCCCCCCCCCCACTACCACCACCACCACCACACTGTCACACGCACAAACTAAGCAAGCATGTGCGAGGTAATGTTAAAAAATGACAGCCAGGTCTTAAGAATGTCTAGCAATGACTATCACAGTGCAAATTCTCTACCCTGAGGAGTGTTATCGGAGGGGGTAACACACTGCGAGATTTCACATAATAAAATACCAGTTTGCAGCCTTCAACACTATATTAACAATATATCTTTAAACGGCTCTTAGTTTTAAATGTATTTCTTAGTCGGGCCTACAACCTTTGCTGTAACTGTTCATAATAAACAGATCAGACCTCTGGCATTGGACATACCTTTCCATAACCAGTGCTTAATTTGTAATAAAATAGGTGCCAGGGCACTCACCAGTAGGCTACGGCAGCTATAACCATTCCCTTGCCAACGCTGCCAACAATACCTAAGCAATTACCAACCACAGCACTCCCACAAGTGTGATTATTAAGACTATTCTAGGCCACCCAAACTATAAGAATGGTTTGGGTGTCTGGAATTAATTGTTTTTTAATGTATATTGAATTAATAAACAGCTATTGTTCTGCTCATCTTCAAATTAAACCGACAGCGCCACCATGTGGCAGACTGTCACAGTGCCGGTGTTAACAATGACGTGCCAGTGCGGAGCACTGGAAACCACAGGCTCAAATTAAGCAGTGCCCCTAACTAAACATTCATGCCCATAGCTTTCAGCATTGGTTTCTAGCCCTCACCAAAGGAGACCCGCTGTATTGTGTGTAAGCTGCCAGCGATTTGGCTGTTTGTCATAAAATTACGAATATATTCAGAAATACAGTTAGAAGAGCATTACACATGCCATCAAAAAATGGCCGAATGAGGATTAACACTGCAAATCTTCAACTTCAAATATTTGTCAAAGGGGGTAACCAACATCAAAACCCCTGCGTACTACGACAAGCTGGGCAACCCCTGTACCAAAATATCGGACTACAGCCTTCAACACAGTTAGGATAACCCACTCTGAAAGGGTTGGTCAGGCTTGCTGCCTTCATCATAATTTTTCATAACAAACATAACAGAGCTATGGAATCTGACATACATTTTCCTGGATAAAAAAATCGGGCCACAAGCCTTTATTACTGGCATGTCACCATGACTAACTCTGGCCTACTGAATTCTCCATAAGCATTCCCAAAAGGCAACCCCCAGGCAAACAGAACATTATAAATAAGCACAGCCTCACGCATGTGGCGCTGTTGCCCGAGGCGAGGAGATGCCTGTTGAATGTGTGGGAGCCTACCGATTACTCGGTGCCGCAGACGTGGTGGGTGACTCTGGGGTATATGGTTGCCAAGCGTGATATTGCCCAGCTGTGGGGATCCCAGAGGCCCCCGACTGTCTCGGCCTGGAAGGAACATATGGATTGGTGCATGTTTCGGGAAAAGGTGGTGTATGTGGCGAGAGGTAAGCCTGCGACATGGGTGAAAGTGTGGGGCCCCTGGAACGCCTACCGCGGGGGAATCTGTGCTCCACCGTTATTGCCTGATCCGTCGCCGGCCCCGTCCCCTTAGCCAACTCATCCCCCCGGTACCTGGGCATTAGGTGTACCCAGCCCTAGTTCTGATCTCTCCCCCCTCTTGAGATTCCTATGGATGGCTAGGATCCCCCCTCTAGGGGAGCACGTGTTGCTATTTCCGATTGAGGATTGCCTTGTGGGTTTGTTTGTATTTGTTGTTCTTTAAGTTTAAAATGGAACCGTATAGTGGGGTCTGGATAGTGTGGCTCGCAACGATGTTACCTCCTGTGCATGCTCAGCCGCAGCACCATGTGTTTTATAAATGTATATCGTATGCTCCTTTCATTGCTAGCGGCCGGCCGGAAGGTTGTAGGCCCATATTTGTATATTTTTGAGTCTTGTAATAAACGGTTTCGAAAAAAAAAAAATAAAAAAAAAATAAGCACAGCCAACACGTTTCGTCCAGTAATGGACTTCTTCAGGGCATGAAGACAAGAAACAGGGCACTCCTAAGGGATGCCAGCGTTGGAGTATCCACGGTAGGTAAGATTTACAAGTAGGATTTACACAAACTCGTTTCAGCAGGAATAAATGTAACGGAGATAGGTACTTCTCTTTAAAGGAGTAAGAGAATCCAAGGTATGATAACACCTGTAAGAACCATTCCAGAAGCCTCACCACGATAAGATGGGCCGGGAGTAAATGGGGCAATCACCCGATTCAGCCTCGAAACGGCTGTAATCCAACACAAAGCACCTCCTGCAGAACGAAGGTGTTTGGAATTGTTATAATCCTGTATTGGATTGCACAGTGGCAGTGGGTGCATTAACAGTGTGCACACATGATTGATGGGGGGCTGAGTGCTGACTGCTGACAACGCCGCTTACCTGTGTCCTTGGAGTCCCGCGGAGGGTCCTGCTTCTCTGCCGCGTCCCGCGCCTCTCTCCCGCCGTCGCACACCAACGCGACCGCTGTGTGGAGAGGAGCGCAAGAGGGGACTACATTACCCAGGGTCCCCAACGAGCCAAAAACCGGAAACGGACCTGTTTGCGCACCCGGAGGCGCTATTTAATTGATCCTGCCCTCGGCAGAGCGGGGGCTGAGTGCTGACTGCTGACAACGCCGCTTACCTGTGTCCTTGGAGTCCCGCGGAGGGTCCTGCTTCTCTGCCGCGTCCCGCGCCTCTCTCCCGCCGTCGCACACCAACGCGACCGCTGTGTGGGGAGGAGCGCCAGAGGGGACTACATTACCCAGGGTCCCCAGCGAGCCAAAAACCGGAAACGGACCTGTTTGCGCGCCCGGAGGCGCTATTTAATTGATCCTGCCCTCGGCAGAGCGGGGGCTGAGTGCTGACTGCTGACAACGCCGCTTACCTGTGTCCTTGGAGTCCCGCGGAGGGTCCTGCTTCTCTGCCGCGTCCCGCGCCTCTCTCCCGCCGTCGCACACCAACGCGACCGCTGTGTGGGGAGGAGCGCCAGAGGGGACTACATTACCCAGGGTCCCCAGCGAGCCAAAAACCGGAAACGGACCTGTTTGCGCGCCCGGAGGCGCTATTTAATTGATCCTGCCCTCCGCGTCGCGGGTCCGCGCGCGGGCTAAGCCCGGGCAAAGGGCGGGCCCTCTTAGGCCCTCAGAGGCCTGAGGAGACTGGACTGGGCCAGGGACCTTGTCCGTTTTCAATATACAGCGGTTACCATCATGTCTTCACGCGAAACAAGAAGTAGCAAAGCTGTGGCCGGTAGTTCAAAATTGACTGGAACTTTGGATGATTTTATAGTCCGTACCAACACATTAATAGACCAGGGTATTGTTCTCATGGAGAGAAGGGTTTCGCAAGATCTTGCTTTGGCCAGAAGGTCCTCCATGGGTCACATTGCTATAGCACGAACCCCAGTACGAACCCCTGAGAGCACTTCAATTAACTCTAATACATTACATATTAATGCTGAAGTTCACGGAACCACCATTATACACCCTGATCTCCAAGATTGTAATGTTCATGACTCACAGGGTTTGACAACCATAGAAAGAACCTCGCTAACCCCACAGTTAGATAACCAGTTAGCTAACAACAACCTTTTAAGAAAGGGGAAAAGGGAGGGAGCTATTCCCAAAAAAAAAACAAATAAGCGATTCTATAAAAAATATCCCGCTCCCAAAACTACAAAAGCTTCAAAGATAGGAAAACGCAATGAAGATAGTATACTTAATGCAAGAGCAACAAGGGAAAGCCAGGATCATGAATCTGGGAAAGGAGGGGTTGTCCCTAAGACATTACCCTTGAACATCATAGATGATAGTTTTTTAGACAACTCCCTAGCAGATATACTTTCAATTAATCTATCAGCTGATAGTACTGGTACAAATATAGGGAATGAAGACCCACTTATACCGACCCTGACAAAAATACTTAAGACTCTACTTATTCCTATAGAAGCAAGATTAGCTGGGATAGAAAAACAATTTATAGAATTGAAGAAAGGGGAAATAGTTGATTATGCTATTCAGCACAAAAAGGTAATCCAGGTACCAGTCCCTATTAGCAATGCACAGGTGCCAAACATATCTGACAATGACACGGAAAAAGGAAAAAATTTAGCGTCTAAGGTTCCTAATTCTAATTCTACCACTATTGAAGTAGGTAAAAACAGTGTAAAATCTTCTCTGACACATGAAACTGTAGCTCAAAAACCGGCTCATTGCAATATACCTACACATAATGAGGATAAAATGCTCACTGGAAAGTGCAGGAACATCAATCTACCTCCGGATGCATGTGATTATGTAGTCATCTTAACGGGGGTCCCGGAATTAGGCCCATCAATTTTAGAACCGTATGAGGCGCTTAAAAATAAAGTGTCCCATTGGCTAAATATTAACCATCCATTACCACCCACAATAAGAAGTAACATCTTAATGGTCGAGAGAGTATCTTGGGTAGGTTATAATAGGAAAAGAACACAAGGGGACTGTGTGATTGTATCATTTGAAGACCCTCGGTCAGTAGGACATATTTGTTCGGGAGAGCCTAGGAAAAAAGGTTCATTGATTGTGGCAAGACCCCTGGCTTATTTCTATACGCCAATGGAATATCCTGATAAGGCATGGAGTTGGACAAGGGATACAAATCAAATTAGGGGTGGAATTGGGCGTGAGTTGTTAAGGAACACAAATCCTAATAGATGGGAAAGGGAGGGGGATGATGGCTGGACTACAATACAGCGTAGGGCCAGGAGGCCTCAATTAACTAATATGCAGTATCGTGGAGAATGGGCGGGCCCACAGTTCGCCCAACCCTTCATTACCTGTTACAACAGGTTTAGTGGACTGGAGGACATTGATTGACTCCCAGTATACCGGGAAGTACATAATCTTACTATCTGTCCTTCCGTCTCACCTGTAATTTCTGCTACGGTTGGTACTAGTCTACATAAGTCATCCGATGAATCAAATGGTTTGTCTCGATTGCTTTCAATCAGTACACAGGGGGACAATACCATATCTATAAAAAAACCTAAGGAAGCCCCAGGATTAATACTGGAAGTTGATCAAATAGAGCATCGAGACTTAAATGAACAGAATAGTGTAAGGTCAGGAGTGCATAGGAGACTAAGTAAAACCCCAGCGGTCAATAGTCTTAGCCCAAACCAAGACCTTTCTGTGGCCAAGATTGTGTCATGGAATGTCGCAGGTGTGGGCTCAAAAATAAGGGATCTCGACTGGAACCATTACATAAATTCCTTTGATATTTGTGTTTTACAAGAAACATGGGCTACGAAATCCATGCATAGAGTTGGATATAGAACTTATCAGTTGAACGCAGTCCCATCAGTAAGAGGCCGTCCATCAGGAGGGTTAATAATATGGGTTAGCGTGTCTATTAACATAGCCATCCAGCAACTAAGAATTGACTCCTTAGATATACTAGGTCTGGAAATGGTTACCATTGATAAACGGGTGATCCATCTTTTTAATGTGTATAATCGACCGCGCCCATTATACAAGGAGTCACCATGTATTGACAAATTAGAGTCAATACTGGATACTCTGGACCCGGAAACAAGTACGATTATATGTGGGGACATGAACTGTAATTTTGAGCCCATTGTTGGAATGAATAATTTGTATGAGGATGAAGATAATGCTAATGGTATACCATCCTTATCTAGTAATGGGGCAGTTGTTGGTACTACCCTAGCTTTCCAAATCACAAGGGTATTGGTAAGTCATGGACTGAGGGCATGTAATGGGCGTTTCCTGTCTGATAGTCCCAAGGCACCTACTTTTTCGAGACGCAATTGTCAAAGTATAATTGACTATGCTATTATTTCCGTGGATTTATGGCCATATACTAAAGATCTGATGGTCAAAACAAGATTTGACAGCGACCACCATCCCCTCGAAATTAGTTTCGCAAAGAGCTTAGTAATGGGGCCGGAAGTTAATGAAGGAGGACATCAACCAGCCCTAGATAATGTCATATTAAGTAATAATCGTGCCGCTCGTAGGCTCGCCATTAACTTCATCCTACCTGGGCTCTGCTGTGAATCACCGAGGACATCACGGACATTGTGGACGAGGTGCTGAGTGGGGCGCAATTTTAATCTGTGCACTTTCCAGCCCGGGACTGGGAGGACCAGGCTGCTTGGCGGCGTCATCAGCTGTCTCCTCTTCCCGGCCCCTCCCCCCGCAGGTACATAACGCCTCGCGGCCCCCGCTTCGCGGGAGCCGCTCGTAGGCTCGCCATTAACTTCATCCTACCTGGGCTCTGCTGTGAATCACCGAGGACATCACGGACATTGTGGACGCTGTGCTGAGTGGGGCGCAATTTTAATCTGTGCACTTTCCAGCCCAGGACTGCGAGGACCAGGCTGCTTGGCGGCGTCATCAGCTGTCTCCTCTTCCCGGCCCCTCCCCCCGCAGGTACATAACGCCTCGCGGCCCCCGCTTCGCGGGAGCCGCTCGTAGGCTCGCCATTAACTTCATCCTACCTGGGCTCTGCTGTGAATCACCGAGGACATCACGGACATTGTGGACGCTGTGCTGAGTGGGGCGCAATTTTAATCTGTGCACTTTCCAGCCCGGGACTGCGAGGACCAGGCTGCTTGGCGGCGTCATCAGCTGTCTCCTCTTCCCGGCCCCTCCCCCCGCAGGTACATAACGCCTCGCGGCCCCCGCTTCGCGGGAGCCGCTCGTAGGCTCGCCATTAACTTCATCCTACCTGGGCTCTGCTGTGAATCACCGAGGACATCACGGTCATTGTGGACGCTGTGCTGAGTAGGGCGCAATTTTAATCTGTGCACTTTCCAGCCCGGGACTGCGAGGACCAGGCTGCTTGGCGGCGTCATCAGCTGTCTCCTCTTCCCGGCCCCTCCCCCTTAACATTCTCCGCCCATAAAGCTGCAAACCCGTTCCACGCGCAAGCGGGACGCGCGCGGGACATAGCCCGGGGCTAAGCCTGGGCAAAGGGTGGGCCCTCCTAGGCCCTCAGAGGCCGAGTGAGGCCGGGCTGGGCTCGGCTATTGATCAGTTGGTTGTGGTAGCGCTTGTACTTGTGTGCGCTTAATGTGTAATAACCTAAATGGCTAATATGGCTAATACCCCCATTAGCATCGTAGAGGAGAAGACGAAAGTTATGTCAGCTGGCCCTCTGGACACTTATTTTAAAAAGGCGCTAAGAGTGGATGAAACGGATAATAGCATGGACAAAAGGAGATCTGAGCGTCGTCGCTCAATAGAAAGCTTGAAGCTTAGGTCTTCTGATAACTTGATTTCACAGGTTGCTCCCCGGCCAGTCGGTAGTGGTGGCGCCGTAGTTGACCCTCTTGTACCACTGTGTGATCCCCGCTTGCAAAGGGAACCTGCTCTTATCTTAACTCCCTTACCCTCAGAGCTGCCCATTCAAGAGATACTTGTTAGCGTTCATCCTGACCCTCCTATAGATATAACTAGAAGTGTGCAAGTACTTGGTAAACAGGTTAAGAAGTTCACTAAGCCAATCAAAGCGGCTAAGACATATGGGCCACCCCCCATTAAAAGAAGATGCAAGAAAGGGGGAGTTATAGTTAAACCTAAGCATAATTATTCTGAGTTTGGGAAGCACGATCTGAAAGGTTTAAATTTATCTAAAGGGTCAGGAGTCGAACCAACAAACACTCCTAACCCTGCTCCTCCATTGACATCTGTTGCTTTGGAACCTGAATTGCCCTCTGTAACATCAGGCTTCACCCCTGTCGCCCCTTTGTCATCTCCTTCCCCTTCGGTTGTTTGCCAGGATGCCCTGGGCCAGGTGATTAAGTCCCTTATCTCACCACTAATTGAAGGCTTATTAAGAGTGGAGAAAAAACTCGCGGACCTGGAAGCCATAATAAGTAAGAAAACCAATCCAATAACAGGGCAGGGGAAGGCGGGTGTTGGTAGTGGTACCGATGTTACAGCGGTGGTACCTATTTGCCACCCTCACCTCTCCACTCTTCCTCAGGATACGGGAGAGCCGTCTAATTTGTTGGCGGTGTCTCAGTGTGTGCCTGTGACGTCGTCAAGTGGGGGTTCTCAGAGTGTGTACATACGAGACGACAAAGAGGGTGGGGGGATTAACCTTGTCCCAACTACTTTGCGGGAAAATAGGGAAATCCCTAGTAATGGTTTGCTTGCATCTAAGTATGTGCCACAAGTTGATCTGCCCCCCGAAGCTGTACCCTTGGTGGTTGTTTTGACGGGGGTTCCGCCTTTACCAGTTGACAAAAGAGAAGGGTTTAGCGAGTTAAAAAACAAAACCATGTTCTGGCTCAATAGTTATAGACCTATCGAGGAGAAATGTAATGGTGAGATTTTACATGTGAGACGTCTCCCTTGGATGGGTGGTACGACAAAAAACATTGCGGGAGACATCGTGGTAGTAAATTTTAGAGACCCACGTGTAGTTAAGTACATTTTGGAGTGGCCTCCCGAAATAGGTAGTAATGGCATTGTTCCACGTGCGCTAACCTATTTTTACCCTAGATCATCGGTGTTTCCCCTTTCTGATCTATCTAAGCAAGCCTCCCTATTGCCCACTCCATCAGGCACATTTAGGCCGAATTACTTTTCGGGCCCCACACACACCCGACAAGTTATTGACCCTTTAAGGTGGCATTATATCCCTCCCAGTTTTGATAGGATTTTTAATAGAGGATGTGTTAATGTGAAGCCTTCTAATCCTTTAGTGTTAACGAACAGGTTTGAAGCCCTTTCTAGCCTGGCTGATTGCGATTGAAGGTTAAAGTCCCATCGGGGCTGTGGGGGGCCAACAGGTTTATTTAGCCCCAAGAACACCGGTTGTGAGAGGAGTATGGAAGCACACGGAGCTGCTCCGGCTATCACAGGACTACCAACTATAAGTGGATTTGCTAGTGGCGGGAATGTATCCACCCCTCTTCCTACCCCCTCGGATAATAGTGTTGTAATCCCCTGGACGATAGACCACCCAGTCCAACCAGATCCTATAGGTATTCAAACCATGTTGGACTTGGACAGGCCTGCAGTTACCCCCTCAGATTTGCATTTGAGAGATAATGAAGCCTTACATCTAGTTTCTTGGAATGTGGCGGGTCTGCAAAGAAAGTTGGTCTTGCCTGAATGGAACGTTTTCATCGATCAATTCGATGTATGTATATTTCAGGAAACATGGAGTGTTTCTCCATTATATAAATCGGGATACACCACTTTTTTCATACCAGCCCTGAGTAAGGGCAGGGGTAGACCAGCTGGGGGTCTGCATGTATGGATCAAGATCGCCCTGAACCTTAAAGTAACTACTTACGACTCCGGATGTTGTGACATCCAACACATCTCTTTTGAGGGGGGAATTAGTAGGATTGACCTATTTAATGTCTATGCAAGAGGTACCACAGGGGACTTAAATTCAAGTACCATATCTATTTTAGACCAGGTATTGGCTACTTGCCCCCCCTCCTCTAAAATTATAGTGGGAGGGGATTTTAATTGTACCTTTGAACCACTAGAAGGTGACGATCCTTTGGGTATAGAGGAAGTGGACTCTAGATGGGGTATCCCGACCCTGTCTTTGCCCACAATCAAGAAATGGTCTCTTAGGGTTATACAGATCAACTCCCTTACCGTAGAACATAACCTCAGGGCTCTCAATGGTAGGACTCCTTCTGACCTTGATGGGGCTATGACCTTTAATAGGTTAAGCAGCCCGTCAAGAATTGATTACATCTTATTAGACGTGAAACTATGGTGCGATTTAATAGATATGGTGGTGACTCCTTCACAGGACAGTGACCACAATCCCTTAGGCATGTCGATAAGATGGGGAAGGCGGAATACCACTGAGAGGAGATCGCACCCGAGATCTACTAAGGAGGTGATACCTTTTCAGGGAAATCGTAGACTGAAGTGGGAGAAGGTCCAGTCGCAGGCCCACAATTTGATAAAAATCAGGGCGTATGTTGAAGACCTGAGTACAGAAATGGGGGTGTTTGATCCGGACCTAGCGCCTCTACAGGGCACGCTTTTTGTCCAGGCGTACAATAGTTTAACAGAGAAAGTTGGGGAATTTTTCCTCTTAAAAGGTAATAATAAGGTCAAGAGTGGTGGCAGGGTTAACAACAAAGATATATCGAACAGTCCCTGGTACACGGCGCATTGTAAAGCTACAAGAAATGAGATTAGAATTGCCTTGCGTCAAAAGAACCAACTCCGGGTTAGTGTAGCCAGGAAAGAATATGCTAGGGCCTTGGAGCAAGCAAAACGTGTATGGGAAGAACAACGCTGGCAAGATCTCAAGACAGCTTCCAAAGGAAAGAATTCTTCGCTGTTTTGGGATCTGATCAACAAAGCCAGGTTGAATAGCTCTCGCCCTTTAGATAGCCACATAACAGGTCAGCAATGGCATTCCCATTTTTCATCAATTTATGGTGGGTCAGAAACTCCCCTTGCCCCTTCTGTTTATGCCTCCAGCGCCCACCCCACGCTCCCGGTCAGTGAACCCTTTTTGCCATCTGAGGTGCTGCTAGCTATTAGTCATCTTACTCCTAAGAAAGCAGCAGGCCCAGATGGGATACCTGGAGATCTCCTCATGGAGGCCCCAGAGTTATGGGCCAAACTCATTGCAAAAATAATGAATCTCATCTCCCATGGTTACCCTGTCCCAGTTTCGTGGAAGGGAGCGGAGGTAATCACTGTCTTTAAGAAGGGTGCCAGAGACGACCCTGCCAACTATAGACCAATCAGTTTGATTGATGTGTTACAGAAGGTGGTTGGCAGGGTAATCATATCTAGGGTCGGCACCTGGATGGAAGAAATGCATGTGTTGTCTCATCTCCAAGCTGGGTTCCGACAAAAGGTGGGCACGATGGACCAGGTCTTTCGCTTTTCCGCGATCTACTGGAAGTCGGTTACTATCAACAAAGGTAGCTTATACTTGGCTTTCATAGATCTTAGGATGGCTTTTGACCTGGTACCACGTGAGAGACTGTGGGAGGTTTTGGAGAATATGGGGTTTCCTGGTCCCCTCTTGAGTTTAATCGTGCACCTCCATGAGGGGAATTATGCCAGGATCAGGTGGGGCACCCAAGGGGAACTAACTGAAAAGATCCCCGTGAAGAGGGGTGTACGCCAGGGATGTGTCATGGCTCCTACGCTGTTCTCTCTTTTTGTGAATGGAGTGGTGGATTACTTAAGAGAAGAATCAGCTGATGCTCCATCCCTGGCAGGTGTTAAAATCCCCACACTCCTCTTCGCCGACGACACTATTTTAATTTCTAAGTCGCCGTCTGGCTTACAAAAGCTTTTGAACCGATTTAGTGCATTTTGCTCTGATAGAGGTCTCACTATCAACACTCTAAAAACTAAGCTCATGGTTCTAGCACCTTCACCCAGATTTAGAAATAATCTTTTACTTAATGGAGAGCCCTTGGAGCTGGTAGACTCTTATGACTATTTGGGCATTAGGGTCAATAGTCGCATGAGCTGGAAGGATCACTTGGCTAAAATGATGTTAAATTATAAAAGAACTTCTGGGGCGGTTATGAGTGAATATCGCAAATCTAAAAGCAAGCCCCTTTCACCGCTCCTAACTATTTACGTAGGCCAAGTTCTCCCGTCCGCTCTATATGGCTCAGAATTATGGGGGTTTGAAAATACTGCAGAGCTGGACAGAGCTGAAAACAAGTTTTTGAGAGATGCAGTAGCCCTCCCAGTCTCCACTCCCCTATTCCCTTTAAGGGCTGATATGGGCAGGCGCCCCCTTAAGGATTTAGTGCGCTTACGCCCGTTACTCTTCTGGGTTCGTCTGCGCAGGACAAGGGAGCTCCAGGATTACGCTGCTGCCCTAGATGAATTAATCCAGCTAAATACCAATAATAGGATTAAGTGGCTGAGCAACTTGAAGCGGTTGGTGGTGCTCTTGGGTTTGAGCGACTCATGGGCAAACCAATCACCTCCGCCCAAGATGGTGATTAAAAAGCTCTACTGGAACCTAGTACAGCAGGAGACACTTTCTAGTAGTTCTGTGGGCTCACTTACTGAGCGCTTCTTGTCCTTTAAGTGGTCAAGGAGCTTTGAACCTTTTTTGGATTACATTGAGCAGCCTTTAGATAGATCTCTTTACTTGAAGGTTAGGCTTGGGATCCTCCCAGTAAACGATTATACCTCGGGGTGGAAAAAGAATGTCGGCAAAATGAGATCATGTCCAGGCTGTGCAGCCCCTACAGAGTCAGTGGCACACTTCTTTTTTGCTTGCCCAGCTTACAGGGTTGCTAGGAGGATCTGGTTAAAGCCGTTATGTAAGAATTTGGGCGTTAGATGCCACGTATCGGCCTTGCGGATATTTAGCACGGATACCTCTTCGATTGCCATGGTCTGTGGAGTCGCAAAATTTTTGGGCAATGCTTGGCGATCCCGCATGAGGTGCTGTAAAACCCATTCTGACCCACTTATTAGTCAAGAGTAGTTGGTTAGGATTTTCACCATGTTGATATGTGACTGTGCTTACCCTTAAGTGGTCTAGTGCTTAATTGTGTTTTATTAACCGTCTGTTTGGAAATTTTACATTGTATTGTGTTGTTAATTGCTCTTTTATGATGAATTTTCATCGAATAAAGAATATTTGATTTGATTTGAAGTAATAATCGTCGGGCTGTTAAATGGGCATATATCCTGGAACAAGAAGACCTAGTGGCAAACATCTATAACTGCCTTATTAATATATTTGATACCTATAATCCCTCTAAAAACGAACCTGGTCAATTTCTTAAACTACATAATGAGTTCTTCAAAGAATTACTAGAACTCATGACTAAAAGACCAAAAAAAGGAACGGGTGCTGTGAATCTACAGCCTATAGGTAAACCATGGTTTAATAAAGAATGCCGAATAGCAAAATCAGCCTTGATTGATTCGGTAAAAACCAAAAACTCGCTGGCAGTTAAAGTAAGTAGGAAATTATACAATAAGGTGCTGATTAACGCAAAGCGCTCATGGGACGAGGACCTATGGTCCTGTATGCTGATGGCAGCTAAATTCAAGGACCAAAAGTTATTTTGGGAAACAGTGGCAAAGGGTAACCAAAGGGAGAAAGGCTCAAGAGAGGTTTTTTTAGATGAAGCAACCTGGATAGATCATTTTACGAATTTGTATGCCGCTCAAGGGGCTGATAGTGCAATACAGGAAGAGCATGCTTTGCCGCCCGTAGAGTCTGAACTCTCTCATATAGTTTTTGATCTAGAGGAAACAGAGCTAGCTATTAATGCTGTTAAACACGGGAAAGCTCCTGGGCTGGACAAAGTACCAGGTGATCTATTCAAGCATGAATTAGATGTTTGGGTACCATACCTTAATCATTTGTGCAACACTGTTGCAGCCGGAGAAGCAATTCCGGACACATGGAACGGAGCGGAAATTATTACTGTTTTTAAAAAGGGCGATAGAAGCAATCCTGCTAACTATCGCCCTATAAGCCTTTTAGACATTACCCAAAAAATGTATGCTAGACATATATTAAATCGTATTAATACATGGTTGGAGGAAGAATTAATTTTAACGAAATATCAAGCTGGCTTCAGGAAAAAAACAGGAACCATTGACCAAGTCCTAAGGCTCTGCTGTTTGTATTGGAAATATGTCACCCTCCGTAAAGGCTATTTGTATGTGGCATTTGTTGATTTACGAGCCGCATTTGACCTTATTCCGCGAGACCTTTTGTGGGAATCACTGAAATCTCAGGGACTCCCACATGATTTATTAAAATTGGTTATTGGATTGCATATGGATAATTATGCCAAGGTCAGGTGGGGTCCTACTGGGGAACTTACAAAAGCCATCCCAATTAAAAGGGGAGTACGTCAGGGGTGTGTATTGGCACCGACTTTATTCTCCCTGTTTGTTAACGATATTCCGTCTTATATGGAGTGTAGTGACAATGATTCACCAAGACTAGGGGGCGAACGGGTTTCGTCCCTCCTGTTCGCAGACGATACCATTCTTATTTCACAAACGCCACGAGGCCTGCAAAATTTATTAGATAGGTTTCAATTGTATTGTTCCTTGAAGGGCTTAGAAATTAATACTAAAAAAACGAAATATATGGCATTAAGCCCACATAGAAATTTTAAGAAAAACCTAATGTTAAATGGACAGAAGCTTGATTATGTGAAGAATTTTATCTATCTAGGTGTCTCAATAGATTCTTCATTAGCATGGAGATCACAGCTAGAAAAGAACAAAATAATCTTCAAACAAAACTGTCTCCCAATCCTTAAGAGACATAAAAAATGCTTGAACAAGGCAGTGACCCCTGCCCTAGAGTTTTTTAAGTATAAAGCTCAATTGGCAGTACTATACGGGGCAGAATTATGGGGACCTGTATGTAGAAATACATTTGAAAGCCTTGAGAACAAGTTTCTCAGGGGGTTATTAAAAATACCTATTAATACCCCACTGACACCCCTTCTTCTGGACCTAAATTTGAAACGTACAGATCAACATGCAATACGAAGACCGTTATTGCTGTGGGTTAGATTGTGGACGGCTCCAGAATTACTTGACTACAAGAAAGGCCTGAAAGAAGTCATGGATCTCGATAGTTGTAACAAAGTTTATTGGTTCAAACACGTTAGAAATTGGTTAGGCATGATCGGATTAGCCCATTTCTGGAATGACCCTGAGGCTATGAACTCGTGCTCTAGAAAAATTGTTAAATCATCCTTTTGGTCATATGTGAGCTACGAGTCAGTGTATACAAGAACCCATGGACCCCTAACTGAAAATTTTTTATCGTTCAAGGATGTAGCATCCTTTGAACCCTTTCTAGACGAGATTCATCCCCCACTATCAAAAACTCTGTACCTAAAATTTAGATATGGTACGCTTAGAACAAAGGCGCTTGAAAAAAGCTGGGCAAAATCAGGAAGCGACCTCTGTATTTCATGTACTCATGGTACTAAGGAAGATGATTTACATATACTTCTATTTTTCTCCAGCTATGCAACACCAAGGAAAAAGTGGATAGTGCCGCTTTGTCGTAATATTGGTTCAAGATCCTATAAGGAGGCTGGCAGAATCCTAAAAACTGATACCAGCCAGGTGATAGTTTTTGGAGTTAGTAGATTTCTTCTCGCTGCCAACTTTATTAGAGTAAAGTTGGGTCTACATTTTTAAAAGATATCTCCATAATGAACATGATAATTAAATATTTAAACCGTATGTTCATTTACCCAACCAGGAGGGTGCTGTTGCTGTCTTTTATGAATTTTATGAATTTTTTATAAAAATGTCCTAGCGGTTAATGATTTAATACTATTTTTAATAGTTTTTTAGATTGTATTTATTATTAATTGCTTTTATTATAATAAAATTTTCGCCCGGGCAAAATGTGTATGATAAAGAATCTTGTTATTAGATATGTCTACTCGATGCAAGGGACATACATGAAATAGGTTAGCTTATTGACCCCTTTACTCCTTTCTGAATTAGCTAATGTTGATTGTTAGAATAATAAATGTTTTTATTGTATCTTTTATGATGTTAATGCGTCGAAATAAAGATTTAAATGAAATGAAATGATTGATGGGGGATTTCCATTGGCTATATAATAATTAGGAAGAGCGGGTCAGGTGCTAGGCCTTTACAGTGTACACTGTCAAAAGTTTGTTCTAATTATAGATAAGAACTAAAGTATAGTTGGGAAAACAACAGTCTACGCTTCCTGAAATCGTTAACAAGAATTATCAAAGCACAAATCTTCTTCCTGCAGAGTTTGTCCAGTCAAGTCAAAATCAACTTTATTCGGCTGGTTAGAGCCATAAAAGTACACCGAAAAACATAGTATAAAACATCATGTGAACCAATATACAAGTTCATGTCCTAACGATCTTAAAAACCATTTAAAATTTTAAACAAAGAGAACAGTGTTCCGCCTTTTTGACTGTTATAAACAGAGATGTTACAAAAAGGTCAGATAAACAGTTACTCCATTGCACAATGAGATAATCCATCTAAAATTCATATCAACACACAATTCATAAACAACACATCGCTTTTGAAAAAACAGCCGGTTAAAATACAGACCGTCATAAAAAGGGACGAGACATTCAGTTTAAAAAAACACATCATTATGAGATTCATACGAGAAGTATTCATATAAAAATTTCAGCCCTTTATGTCATACTTTTTCTAGTGGTAATAATTACAGCTTTACATGGTAAAGATAGCCCTACGTTTGCTTTTAATTTACCTGCCACCATGGAAAGCTATCATATTAATAATAAATTAGGATACTGGGAGCGTGTATATAGTCTCATTAAGATTATATTACATCATTTAGGAAATAAACATATTTATGCTGCCACGGTATCGCCAAAGGCTAGCTCGACGACAACCTATTCCTATGTCTAATACCCCCAATTTAAAAACTTGGCATCCCCGACATAGACTATAGGAGAGGCTAGCATTTGTAAATAAATCAGCGCCGGCCTTACCTGCACAAAATTACGGCCTCTTAGCAGGGGAAGAATTAACTTCCTGCGCAAGGAGTCATAATGAGCGCAGAAAAACATTATGTGAAGAATGTCTTGCTCAGAGCAGTTGTCACAAGGACAAGGGTTTGTTGAGTCCAGATTAGAGTAGCCTTTAGGAAAGGCCAGTAACAAGGGAACCAGATTCAATCGGAATCTCGTCAGAACAAAGAGATGGTAACCTTTGTTTACATATGATAAGTATGGTTGCATCTGCTGGCCCAGGCGCACACGTTACTTACTTGTGTAACGATATATCTGTAAGAGACATTAGTTAGTGATAAATTCCTTACCTTAGAATATCCCCAGGCGTCAGACTGGATCCGGAAAGTTTTCGTCAGCATTACCCCTGCGTGTCGGTAGGCGTCGTCGTACGGCTCCGCGTACGTCACTGGCGTCGTAGCCGCCGAGATGACGTCGTCAGAGCTACTTAGACGCGCCCATGCGCGCTGACGTCAGTTCTGTACACAACTTTTCCGCGCCAGAAGCGCAGAGCTATGCCAGCGACCGACTACTGGTGCAATAAAATTAGAGCCCTGAAAGGGATGACCTGAACCCTAGAGAACAGTGCGCAGAATGGGGAGGATGGGCGGGCGGTAAGGAATATATCACTAACTAATGTCTCTTACAGATATATCATTACACAAGTAAGTAACTTGTGCATCTGAAAGAGACACGTTAGTGATACGATTCCTTACCTTAGAATACATACCCAAGCAATACCAACCCCGGTGGTGGGTCTGCAAAGTAAGATTACACTAGAAAGTCACGGAGAACTGAATGGCCAAAGAAGCCATCTCTCTGGGCCTGACTGTCAAGACATTAGTGCTTAGTGAAAGTATGCAACGAGGCCCAAGTGGCCGCCTGACAGATGTCTTGCAGGGGGACACCACGTCCCAACACTGTAATAGCTGCTGTCTCCCTGGTAGAATGGGCGCGCAGCCCAACCGGAGGTTCCTTTTTAGCCAGAGAGTAACAGGCTTTACTGCACAAGACAACCCATCGCGAGATAGTTCGCTTGTGCACAGCCCGGCCTTTCTTGGCACCGGCGTAGCTAACAAAGAGCTGGTCATCCACCCGGAACTGTTGTGGTGTGCGGTTAAGATAAAACGAGAGCGCACGTTTTGGGTCCAGACGGTGGAGCCTCTCCTCTTCTCCTGAAGGGTGCAGAGGCGGAAAGAAAGTGGGCAGAGTTACAGTTTGCCTGATATGAAAGGCAGAGACTACTTTTGGTAGAAAGGAGGGACGTGGCTGAAGCACAACCTTGTCCGGATGAATCGCCAGGAAAGGAGGTTTGCAGGAAAGAGCCTGGAGCTCACTCACCCGCAGAGCGGAGGTGATGGCCACCAGGAAGACAGTTTTCAGAGTCAATAACCACAAAGGACAGTTATGAAGAGGCTCAAATGGAGCGCACATCAGATATGTGAGAACCAGGTTCAAGTCCCATTGAGGCATCACAAAAGGAATAGGAGGGAAAAGGTGGGTAATGCCTTTGAGAAATCTATTGACAATCGGGGACTTGAAAAGAGAGGGCAGATCAGGCAACCTAAGAAAGGCTGAAAAAGCAAAGAGGTAGCCCCTGATAGTGCCCAAAGCGTGGATCCCCCGATTCGACTGCCTCTTCATAGCATAGGTGGGAGACGACTGCCTGGGGCGAGCCCGCTTTCAACAGCCAGTCGTCGAGATAGGGCAATACTGAAACCCCTGATCTGCGCAGATGAGCTGTGACCACCGCCATCACTTTTTTGAAAGCCCGAGGGGCGCTGGTAGGGCCAAAAGTGAACACGGTGAACTGAAAGTGCTTGTGGCCCACCGTGAACCGTAGGTTACGCCGGTGGGCTGGCAGGATGGGAATATGAGAATACGCATCCTGCAAGTCCAACGCTACCAGCCAGTCTTGCGGGTCTAGAGCAGACAAGACCTGAGCTAGCGTGAGCATCTTGAACTTCTCCTTCCGGAGGAAGCGATTGACGTTCAGGAGGTCTAAGATAGGGCGCAGACCTTTGTCCTTCTTAGGAACAAAGAAGTAGTGGGAGTAACAACCACAACCTACTTCTGGCGTCGGAACGCGCTCGATGGCCCCCTTGGGTAAGAGGGCCGTAACTTCCTGCTGGAGAAGTGCCAAGTGTTCCCCCGACATGCGGTGGTACTGAGGAGACATGGCTGGAGGGGTAGATACGAAGGGGAGGGAGTAGCCCCTGCGGACATTTGCAGAACCCACCTATCCGAGGTTATGGAGCGCCAGTAGGGAAGGTGATGGCGAATCCTGCAACCCACTGGCGTCAGGTGGGCCTGAAACACCGGACTAGGAAGGTCTAGAGGCGGCAGGGGAGGTGGTGGACAGACCCGTCCACTGTTCTCGGGATCCACCATGGCGGGTCCCACGTCCACAACTGCGCTGAGACTGTGGCTGCGCAGACATGCGGGTCTAAAAAGAACGTGCCTGGGCGCCCCGACCTTGACCTCGAAAAGACCGAAAAGCAGACCCCGAGGGAGAACACGTGGTGGCGAGACCCAAAGACTGGGCCGTAGCCTGAGAGTCCTTAAAACGTTCCAGGGTGCTATTCGCCTTATCACCAAAGAGGTGTGCACCGTCAAAGGGCATGTCCAACAGGGTGTTCTGGACATCCCCAGAGAAGCCAGTAGTGCGGAGCCAAGCAAAACGACGGAGCGCCACAGTTGTGGAAAGAGCCCTACTGAGAGAATCGGCTGTGTCAAGCCCACAACGAATAGTAAATTTTGCAGCATCTCTCCCCTTGGTAATGGCTTGGGAGAGAACCGCCCGTGCCTCCACAGGGCACTGAGGTAGCACCTGTGCCACAGTGTCCCACACAGAATAGGAATAGCGGCCTAGCAGGCACGCAGTATTCACCGCCCGCAACCCAGAGCTGGCAGATGTGAAAATCTTTTTCCCAAATTGTTTCCGAGATTCCTTGTCCGGAGGAGCAAAAGGGAACGCACTCGGCGAGGCAGATGTTTGGACAACCAGACTCTCAGGCATCGGGTGTTGTGTGAGAAAGCTGGGGTCACCGGGCGATGGCGGCGTGCCACACCCTTGTCCACAGGGACTCCTGTGTTAGGTTTAATCCAGGTGCCCAACAGGATATCAGTAAGCGCTTCATTGAAGGGCAATAACGGTTCCGCAGAGGAGGACTGCAGCTGCAGGACCTCAGTCTGGAGATTGGTCCTGATAGGTACAGAAGGGAGCTCGAGGTTAAGAGCCTCAGCTGAAAGACGTAAAACCGCCGAAAAAGTCCCAACCTCCTCCGTGGCCACAGAAGAAGGGGACAGAGTGCCAGGGCGTGGAGCGAAATCCAGATCCACTGGACCCTCCACATCGCCTTCCCACTCAGGCTCATCCTCGCATTGAGCTGCAAAAGGGTCCTCAGACCCCTCCCAGTATTCCCTTTCGTCCACCGGTTGCTGAAGGGGCCAGTAAGGACGAGGTGCCCTGGGAAACGGGAAAAACTCCCCTCCAAGAAATGGAATGGAAGGGTAAGATACCAGTCCCGGGTCGACGCCGTCCGGCGTCAGCGGCGGCGCCACGCCCGGCGCCAGAGCCAGGGCTGGCGCCGGAGTCGGCACTGAGGCCGGAGTCGGCACCGGTGTCGAATCCGGAGCCAGCGCCCGGTCCGAGGCCAAGGCCAGGGCTGGTGGCGCCACAGGGTATGGTGCCGGCATAGCTGAGGCCAGAGGCAGCGGCACGGGGACAAACCCTTCCGACGGATCCGCGGGACCCGAAGGCGCTCCGGAGGGACCCGGCGGGGCAAACAAATGGCGCAAGGCCGACATAAAGGCCTGCACCTCGTCCGAAGTTGCATGCGGCCCCGGAAAGGGAGGATAGGCCGCAGGCAATGACGGAGGCTCCAACGGAGCAGTGGGGGAGTTACCGCCCACCCCCTCTGCCGCGTCACGCGACCAGTTAGGGGTAGAAGAAGAGCGATGATGCTTCTTTGTCTTTTTATGGCACCAAGACTTACCTGTCCCCGATTCCAACGAGCGATGCTGATGGCTCCGCGACCGGTCCCTTGACCTCCCTCAGGATCGGGACCTTGATCGGCGCGGAACTGATTGCTGGACCTCCAAAAACTTTCGGGAATGCTCCTGCAAAGCTTTCGGTGCCATGGCCCGGCAATCGGGGCACGCCTCGGGGTCATGGGCGTGCCCCAAGCAGAAGAGACACACGTCGTGAGGGTCCGACACCGACATGTTGCGGCAGCAGGCCCTACAGGACTAAAAACCCAGGCATCTCTATTGCACCAGGAGTCAAGCACACGACAAAAGAAATTGTTAGAAACCAAGTTAAAATTTTAACTAGGGGTACCGCTCTCTCTCGGATCTGCGCTGCTGCGCGGAAAAATAAAGAACTGACGTCAACGCGCCTGGGCGCGTCTAAGTAGCTCTGACGACGTCATCTCGGCGGCCACGACGCCAGTGACATACGCGGAGACGTACGACGACGCCTACCGACGCGCAGGGGTACTGCTGACGAAAACTTTCCAGATCCAGTCTGACGCCTGGGGATATTCTAAGGTAAGGAATCTATCACTGTGTCCCTTTCAGATTCAATGTGACAAACGTTCTCACCGAGGGTTTGATTAATTCTTTTTCCTCCCTTAGGCCTTGTCGTCTGTCTAGAAACTGCTGTTTAAAAGCTCTAATAGCAGACTTGCCCAAAGGAGTAGGGGTAAAAAACAGATCGGGGCAGCCAAGATTCTCAGTCTGATCCTTGATATATCTTAGCCAGGGAATATTTAAAGCCTTCTCTAGGGCTAAACAATCTAGAATAATGAGTTGATTTAGATTTGGGGTTGGTTGAGCACAAATTCTCAACCAACGTAGGAGCGGCGTAGCCGCAATCAGGTCTGAAATATAACCCACTCCCAGTTCCTCATGTAAATTAAAAATTCGGGTGGATACAGGGACCGAGAGAAGTTTGCGCATAAAATTGTTCTCGCACCTTGGATTTCTTTCACATCTTTATAACCCCAAATGTCGCTGCCATAGGTGGTCATAGGAATACACTTCGCGTTATAGACCTTCAAGAGCGCAGGGAACGGCTTCGACCCTATTCTTTTCGCAAAATCTAATGTGGCCCCCGCTGCTCTGGCTAAAACATTCTTTTTAAGTGCACGCTGAGCGCACCATGAAGGTTGGCATCGAAAAGTACCCCTAGGTATGGGAAGGTGGACATTTTTGTTAGCTCGATCCCCTTACAGTAGAATTTGGCCTTTACCGCCCTCCTAGAGCCTATGGTCATGGCGTGCGATTTTTTAAAATTGGTAATTAAATCCAAAGAGTCCATGAAGTGTATAAAACAATTTAAAAGTAGTTGCAGCCCCCTAGCTCTTCTGGACACTAAAACTGCATCATCGGCATACAGAAGTGCGGGAATCATTTTGGTGCCAGCTCTTGGTATATATTTATTACAGGTTATTAAAGAATCCCCTAGTTTATTGATGTAGAGGGTGAACAGCAGAGGAGCTAATATGCATCCCTGCCGAACCCCTCTTTTTACTGCCCAGGAGTCAGTCAAGCTCCCATCTTCATTAAAGCGTTCTGCAGCCGTTCTACTATCATGGACGGTAGCCAGGAAGGAGATCAGATCAGCATCTAGCCCCAAGTCACGAAGGATCAACCACAGCTTAGACCTATTAACAAGGTCGAAGGCTGAGGTTAAGTCCATGAAAGCCAGATGTAGGTCCCCTCCTGTCAATGGAAGCAACCAACACTAAAATCCTTGCTTACTACAGTAAGCTGTGAGGATTCACGTCCCGCAAAGAGAATCTACACACTTACACTGGGTAAACAATCCACCCTTTTGGCTATAGCATATGATCTTCACAATAAAAATGTCAAGACTACTGTGTTTTGTCAATTTTAATAATAAAAAATTGGACCTATGTTTTCCGACCTAACTTTTACCAGCTAACCATTCAGGCTTATGGTCTTTATCACCGGCTTCTCACCATAACCACTGCAAGCGTACTGCATTGTTGATAACTTTTCTCACAAGGCACCTATCAACATACAATCATAAAATTACAAATATATACAAAATTAGCATTGGAAAAACAATATACAACCCTTCCTAAAACAGCATAACAAGGATTTCCAAAGTGCAAATCTTCTACCCCAAGAGTTTGGCATGGAGACAACCGACACCAAAATAAACGCCTACTATGATAGCCTCTGAGATTCCGCATAATAATATTTCGGTCTACCAGCTTTTTTGTTTTTTATACGCACTTTATTGGTTTTCAAGTTACATGTATTACATGAACTATTATAGTCTTGGTCTTGTTTCAAATATGCAAGTAATGTATGCAGTATTATAGAATAAGACAAATCCAAATCAGTTTACAAGGTTAAGACAGTAGGCTGTCAGTATAAACAAGTATGCATTTCTACAAAGGGAGAAAACTTTCCCAATCAAGAAAAAGAAACTCCCTCTCACTCACTCCCGAAACCAGTTTGAGTGGTCCAATTTTGGGTAAGGGTGCAAGCGTTTGGGGGCGTGGTAAAGGTCTCAGTGTGGCAGTGTATTGGCACGTGCCTAATGTGCTTGACAGTTGGGGGGGAGAATAGGTGTTCCTCTATACCTTTCAGGCGTCAGGTATGTATGCCCAGAATTGCTCCAACAGGTGGGCCCAATCCGACAAGATTGGCTTCTTGTGAAGCTCTCTATTTTCCTCTCACCTCAGAGCCGTGCCCTCCGCGGGCCCCAACGCAGAACCTCCCCCCACCAGGCCCCCTCCCTAGAAGCTCTTTGGGACTTCCACCGTTGTGTTAACATTCTTTTCGCCAATAGTAAGGAAACGTCAGTAAAGCGCCGGAGCACTTTAGCTGTTTTGGGCAATGAGGTCAGACCCACAATTCAGGAGTCTAAGGATAATCAAGGGGTTATCCCAGACAGGTGTGAGAGGCCCTCCGAAACTTCTCCCCAAACACCGGACAGGAATGGGCATGACCAGATCATATGGATGAAGTTAGCGTTAGATGTATGACAACATGAGCACTACGAAGAGGCCGCCTGGTACATTGAATGCAATTTTTGTGGCGTTAAATATGCTCTATGTAATATTGAAAGCTTTATGAACTTAAACCGGGTATAACGGGAGATCCGTTTTGGGTATTCAAGAATGGTAGCCCATTCCTTATCAGACAGGCCCCTCGCCAAGTCAGAGTCCCATATCTGACATAGCCGGCGTACTAACGGCTCTTATGACCCATTGTGTAAAGCGCACAAAGTAATTCATATGTGGGGAGATCCTTGTTCTCCACTATCCAGTGTTGGCTGACATAGTGGAGAATGCTAGCGTGGGTTAGGAATAATGTGTCAGGTACCCCGTGGGTGTGCACAAATTCAAAAAGGGATCATACTGTTGTCACCCGCCCTCTCCCAAGGGCTAGTCTGCGAGTCGTCAGCGTCCCCATAGCTATTGGTAGATCACAGAGCGGAATATTTGGTGCACATGGGGTGGACGTGTTAGTGTATTTTTGGGCCATTTCCAGCAGTGTTTAGCCTTCCTTAACAACAATGAGCTTATCTGTGGATTCGTGGACCCTGGGCAAAGTAAGGCATGGAGTTTCCTTTGCTGTAGTCGTGTTGTTGTGTAACCAATCTCAAATACATTGTGACCAGCCAGCCAATACGATAACCATTGTAGTTGCCCAGCTATACAAAATGCTTTAAAGTCTAGGGCCCCCATGTCCCCTTTAGTTGTTGGTAACTGAGGTTTAGACAAGCTAATCCTACAACATCCTCGCCCCAGATGAAGCCTATCAGTATGGAATTCAAGAGTTTAAATATTCAGGTAGGTACCACTAACAGTAAATTAACAAAATGATATAAGAATCTCGGTAACATTATTATCCTAGCGAATGCTAGCCTACCCGCCGTGGATAAAGGTAATTTAACCCAGAAGGCTACCTGTGACTTCAGGTAATTATTCATGCGTACCAGATTTCCTTCCTAGATATCCTGTGTATCTTTGTAGATCCTGACGCCTAAATATCGGAAGGAAACAGGTTCCATTTTCAGTTGTGCAGCACCAAACTGAAGGTTGGGTGCAGTGTGAAGTGCCGTAGAAAGAGTACGCGCAGGACTTGGAGGAAATGATCAGCAGACCTGACAAGAGGCTGAATCGTGCGAGCAGTGTGGTCAGAGGATGCATGCCTAGGCAAAGATCTCCGAGGTACAGGAGTATATAATCGGCGTACAAGGACACAGAGTCCGTAACCCGACCTATCGGGATCCCGATTGTTGGCAACACCTGGTGGAGATGTTGAGCCAGTGGCTCTATAGCTAGCACAAATGGTGACAAGGGACAGCCTTGACGGGTCCCTTGGAATGTTTGATACAATGGTAAAATATATTGACCAGTTTTGGCTCTAGCTGTGGACAGAATATAAAGAAATTCTACCCAATGGCAGTATTCTAGAGGGATTCCATATCGCCGTAGTGCTGCAAGCATGTAGTCCCATCCCAAAGTTTCGAAAGCATGCCGTATGTCCAGTGATAGACAGGGGTGAAGTTTGCGGGGTGCGTCCATCAACTCGAATAGACAATGTATATTTAAAGTGTTGCGACGGGGAACAAAACCGCATTGGTCTGTATGGATCAGCCCGGGGAGCAAAGAAAGCAGGCGGAGGGCCAGAATTTTACTGAGTATCTTGTACTCCATGTTAAGAATCAATAACGGCCAGTAGGAGGATAATTCGGTGGGTGATTTATCTGGTTTTGGTAATGAAGTTATGAATGCCTCGCTGACTATGGAGGTAGGGCTCCCTCGGCCAGGGAAGCTATGTAAAGCTGTTGCAACTTCGGTGTCAATTGTGGTGCAAAGGTAGACATTTTGTTGTTAACCCACTTTTTTAATGGCTCAGTAAATCTTCGTCTTCGTAATAGGGGCCGATAGGACCTTGACATCTGCTGCAGAGATTACGGGATGGGGTACTGCCGCCAGGAAGTTATATAGCGCCTCCGGGATAGATCATAATGGTGCAGAGTAAAATTCTGCATACTAATCATAAAAAGCTGTGTTGATCTCCAGTATCGTATTTATCAGCCCGTGTGCAGGAGTGATAACTGATAGTATAGGTGTGGGTTAAGGCGATGGAAGGATTAAATGAACTAGTAGTGTACCTGACCTGTTTGCTTCCGAGTGTGCCCGTTGGGTATAGGAACTTAGGTCGATCAGCAGCAATCGCTCCAAGAGTTCTGCATACCAAACTCTGGCCTCAGTCAGCTCCACTTCCTTTGATACATCATTCTGGGCTGCTACCTTTAGAGATTGCAACTGATTCTCTAGCTCCGCTATATCTGGAGTGACCACCTAGCTACCTCACTACAGCGCTCACCGAGACTCCGCGGATCACCACTTTAAAGGCCTCCCATTCTATTGACCGCGTGGTAGTTGTATCCGCATTCTCAGAAAAGTAAGAAGTGATTGTGGAGGCCAAAGTGTCTCTGAATACAGAGTCTTATAGTAGCTGAGGCTGCAAGCGCCACGTCGGGATCAGGGAAGGGACGAGACCCCAATGGAGCGTAAGTTCAAGCGAATTGTGGCCTGAAATAGTTTTGCCTAGATATGTTTTGTGAGTCACAGAGGAGAGGTAAGCATGTGTGCAAAGAAATCTGTCTAAGAGGGAATGCAGGGTATGAGGATGTGAATAAAAGGCGTACTGGCACAAACCGTAGTTATTGACTCACCCTGCATCCTGCCAATCCCACCCAGACCACCCATCGGCGCAGGGCCTCGGCTTGATGTGTTATAGCAGTACCTGGGAGTGGGGTGTGTCAGCAATCCAGGAAACCCTTGAGTACTGCATTAAAATCCCCACCCAGTAGCCAGAGATATTATGTCCATTCTGCCAATTCAACGAACAAGTGGACTAAGAAAGCCTTGTGGTCAGAGTTAGGGGCATATATAGATCCTAATACAATCTGATTCCCATCTAGTGTGCCCCTAAGCAGCACATACCTTCCTTGATAATTATTCTTTGATTCTACTGTGGTAAACGGGACCCCGGCACTTATCCACACCGCTGCGTCCCTTGAGAATGCCGAGTAAGAAGTGTAATGCAGTTGCCTCTCCATCGTTTATTCAGTTTGAGGGCCTCCATAGTCACCAGGTGGATATCCTGGAGGTACACTATGTTTGCGTGGCACCTATGTAACTGTGCCAGCTTTTTCGTCAGCAGTACCGCTGCGCGTCGGAAGGTGACGTCGGTCGACTCCGCGTTCGTCGTGGGAGTCGTGGTCGCCGGGATGACGTCGTGGTAGCTTCATAGACCTCAGTTCTGTACACGACTTTCCACGCCAGAAGCGCAGAGCCATGCAAGACACTGACCACTGGTGCACAAAACTAGAGCCCTGAAAGGAAGACCTTAACCATAGAAGTCAGTTCGCAGAACAGGGAGGATGGGTGGGGCGGTAAAGAATCTATAACTAACCTATGTTTCTAACAGATATATCGTTACCAAAGGTAAGTAACTTGTTTGTCTGAAAGAAACAGTTTGTTATAGATTCCTTACCTTAGAATAGATACCCCAGCAATACAAACCCTGGAGGTGGGTCTGCGAACTAAGTTCACACCAGAAAGTCCTGGAGAAGAGAACGGCCAAAGAAGCAGTCTCTCCGGACTTGGCTATCCAGGCAGTAATGTTTGGTGAACATGTGCAGCATTGTCCACGTAGCTGCCTGACAGATGTCATTTAGGGGGACTCCTCGTCCCAAAGCAGTGGCAGCTGCTGTCGCTCTGGAGGAATTGGCGCGCAGTCCCACTGGAGGCTCCTTCTTTACCAAAGAATAGCAGGCTTTGATGCACAAAACGACCCACCTGGAGATGGCCCATTTGTGCACAGCCCGACCTTTCTTAGCGCCCATGTAACTACCCAGAATTGTTTGGTGCGATCCAAGTAGAAAGAAAGCGCACGTTTTGGATCCAGACGGTGGAGCCTCTCTTCCTCTTTCGAAGGATGCGGAGGCGGGAAGAAGGTGGTCAAATTGATGGTTTGGCCAATGTGGAAAGATGTAACCACCTTGGGAAGAAAGGAAGGTCTAGTTCTAAGGACGACCTAGTCCGGATGGACAGCCAGAAAGGGAGGCTTGGAAGAAAAAGCTTGTAGCTCACTCACCTTGCGTGCAGAGGTGATGGCCACCAGAAAGGCAGTATTCAAAGTGAGAAGCCTGAGAGGACAGTTATGTAGCGGCTCAAAGGGAGTGCACATAAGATATATAGGAACCAAGTTCAAGTCCCACTGAGGCATTACGAAGGGAACAGGAGGAAAAAAATGAGTAATGCCCTTTAAGGAATCTATTTACAATAGGGGACTTGAAAAGAGATGGCTGATCAGGAAGCCTAAGGGAGGCTGAAATTGTCGAGAGGTAGCCCTGTAGAGTGCCCAGAGCAGAGCCCTGCTGGGCCAAAGAAAGAAGGAACAGAACATCAGAAAGAGGGGTGGATAGGGGATCCACAGCCATTGCTGTGCACCATGCCATAAATTTGTTACATCTGCAGGTGTATACCGTCTTAGTGGAGGGACGCCTGACTGCCAAGAACACATCGCAGACTTCGGGAGGCAGGTCAAACAACGTCAACTGCTGCTGCTCAATCTCCACGCAAGGAGGTGGAGGCTGGACAGGTTCGGATGGAGGACTGTCCCCTACTGCAGCGACAGAGATCCTCCCAAAGAGGCAGTCGGATCGGAGGATTGATGGCCATGTTGAGCAGCTCGGGATACCAGACTCTTCGTGCCCAATCCGGAGCCACAAGAATGAATTGGGCTCGGTTGCGCTTGATCTTCTACAGCACTCTAGGCAGAAGTGGTATAGGCGGAAAGGCGCATAGAAAACCGCAACTCCACTCGCAACGAAAAGCGCCGCCTAGCGAGTGCCGCCTTGAAAAGTTTAACGCTCAGAACTGCTAACATTGTGCGTTCTCTTCAGTGGCGAATAGATCTAACCAAGGCTCTCCCCTCCGCTGAAAGAGACCTTGCACCACCTCCGAGTGAAGACGCCATTCGTGATCCATCATTCACCTGAAGCTGAGTTCGTCCGCCCTGGCGTTCAGGGAACCTGCCACAGTGGTGAACAACCAGGGATATACCCTGATGTTCCAGCCATGTCCAGGGGCCGAAAGGCCTCCTGACATAGGGTCCACGTCACCACCCCGCCCTGATTGTTGCACTACCACATGGCGGTGATGTTGTCCGTGAACACCTGCACTACTATTTCCTGGACAGAGGGAAGGAATGCTTTGAGTGCAAGATGAATCGCCCAAAGCTCCAGAAGGTTGATATCCACTCCGGATCCCCGTCCGACCCTCTCCCATACCACATCTTCAACAAAGCCGGCAATTCCATCGCACCCGACCTGCGCAACATCATCAACCTCTCCTTCAAGACCGCTACCTTCCCTGAGAACTGGAAGCACGCAGATATCAACGCCCTACTGAAGAAACCCAAGGCGGATCTGAGCGACCTCAAGAACTTCCGGCCCATCTCCCTGCTTCCGTTCCCAGCAAAGGTCATCGAGAAGATAGTTAACATCCAGCTCACCCGTCACCTCGAAGACAACAACATCCTGGACCTCTCCCAATCAGGATTCCGCAGCAACCACAGCACCGAAACTGCCCTCATCGCCGCCACAGACGACATCAGGATCCTCCTCGACAACGGCGAGACGACGGACCTCATCCTCCTGGAAATCTCCGCCGCCTTCGACACCGTCTGCCACCACACACTGCACACGCACCTCCAAGACGCAAGGATCCGGGAGAAGGCCCTGGACTGGACCACCTCCTTCCTCTCCGGCAGAACTCAGAGAGTCCGCCTCCCCCATTCCGATCCGAGGCCTCCAAGATCATCTCCGGCGTCCCACAGGGATCCTCCCATAGCCCGACGCTATTCAACGTCTACATGGCACCACTAGCATGCACCGCCCAACAGCACCTCAACATAATCTCCTACGCCGACGATACGCAGCTGACCATCTCCCTCATCAAGGACCCTCTCACTGCCAAATCCAACCACCACCAGGGATTGAAGGCCGTCGCCGACTGGATGAAGGAAAGCTGACTTAAGCTGAACTCAGACAAGACGGAAAACCTCATTCTCTGGTCCAACCACTCAGCATGGGACAACTCCTGGTGGCCCGCATCACTGGGGACCCCCCCGGCACCTACCGACCAAGCACGCAACCTGGGAGTCATCCTCGACTCGAAACTCACCATGACCAAACAAGTCAACGCAGTCTCCTCCACCTGCTTCAATACCCTCTGCATGCTCCGCAAGATCTACAAATGGATCCCGACAAACACAAGGAAAACAGTCACCCAGGCCTTAGTCAGCAGCAGACTCTACTACGGAAACACCCTCTACGCCGGAGCCTCGTCCAAGCTCATCAACAGACTACAAAGAATCCAGAACGCCTCTGCACGCCTGATCCTCGACGCCCCGCGCCGCGACCACATCACCACCCACCTGAGGAACCTGCACTGGCTCCCCGTCGACAGAAGGATCTCCTTCAAGCTCCTGATCCACGTACACAAGGCACTCAACAAAACCAGCCCAGCCTACATCAACAGTCGACTCTCCTTCCACGTACCCAACAGGAAACTCCGCTCCCCTCCGCTGACCACGGTCCCGCGCATCCGTAGAACCACTTCCGGAGGCAGATCCTTCTCCCACCGCGCCGGCAAGACCTGGAACACCCTCCCCCTCTACTTATGACAAACCGAAGACCTACTGACCTACAGGAGACAACTCAAGACCTGGCTTTTCGACTAGTAGCAACAGCACCCCCCCCCCCCAGCGCCTTGAATCCCTTACGGGTAAGTAGCGCGCTTTACAAATTTACTGATTGATTGATTGATTGATATGGAGCCCGGACTACGCCGGAGACCAGAGGCCTCTGATCTCCGCCTCCCCATGTGGCAGCCCCATCCCAGGAGTGATGCATCTGTCACCACTGTGAACTCTGGTTGGGGAAGGGAGAGGGATCTGCCGTAGACCCAATCCTGGTTCAGTAGCCACCACTGCAATCCGTGTGCAGCGCCCTCCGAGATCTGGATGCAATCAGACAGGTTCCCCTGATGTTGGGCCCACTGGAACTTCAGGTCACACTGCAGAGCACGCATATGCCATCTGGCATGGTCCACCAGCAGGATGCAGGAGGCCATGAGGCCCAGCAGCCTCAGGATCATTCTCACCAAAATCCGGGTTAGAGGCTGAAACATCTGTATCATAGCCCGACTATCCCAGACTCGCTGCTCCGGAAGATAAACCTGAAACTGCCCTGTTTCCAGAACTGCTCCAATGAAAAGGAGCTTCTGAGAGGGAGTCAGGTGTGGCTTCGGCACGTTTATAGTGAACCCCAGCAAATGCAGGAGGTCTGCCATAGTCTGGAGGTGGGAGACGACAGCCTGGGGCGAGCTCGCCTAAAACAGCCAGTCGTCGAGATAGGGGAAGACTGGAACCCCTGATCTGCACAGATGGTCTGCTACCACCGCCATCACTTTCGTGAACACCTGAGGCGTGCTGGTAAAGCCAAAGGGGAGCACGGTAAACTGAAAATGCTCGTGGCCTACTGTGAACCATAGGGAACGCCTGTGGGCCGACAGGACGAGGATGTGGAAATAAGCATCCTGCAAGTCCAACGCTACCATCCAGTCTCCAGGGTCGAGGGCAGACCAGACCTGAAATAATGTCAACATTTTGAACTTCTCCTTCCAGAGGAAGCGCTTGACGTCCCTGAGATCCAAGGTAGGATGCAGGCCTTTGTCCTACTTGGGTACCAGGAAGTAGTGGGAATAACAACCACGACCTACTTCTGGCACAGGGACTCGCTCGATAGCTCCCTTGGCCAAGAGAGACGTAACTTCCTGATGGAGAAGGGCCAAGTGATCCTCCGACATGCAACGGAGTGTTGGTCGCATAGAGGGAGGTGTAGTCTCGAAGGGGAGGGAGTAGCCACGAAAGGGGCGAAAGGAAGACTGAACGGGGCAAGAGGTGGCAGCAAGGCCGAGTTCTTGAAGCACTCAAGCGCACTGTCCGCCTTGTCGCCAAACAGGCGACAGCCATCAAAGGGCATTTCCAAAAGGGTCGATTGGGCATCCCCGGTAAAGCCAGTGGACCTTAGCGAGGCATAGTGTCTCAAGGCTACTGACGTAGAAATCGTTCTACCTAGCGAGTCAGCGGTATTCACCCCACATCGCATGGCGAACTTCGCTGCGTCTCTACTCTCTGTGACCACACAGGAGAGTACAGTCCCGGCCTCCTCCGGGCACTGTGGCAGCACTTGCGCAAAAGTGTCCCACACACAGTGGGTGTAGCGGCCTAATAGAGACATGCGGTCTTCACTGACCGCAGACCTAAGCTTGCGGTAGTAAACATCTTCTTTCCAAGATGGTCCAGCTTTTTGGATTCCCTATCTGGGGGAGCAGTAGGGAACGCGCCTTTGGATGTTGAGGCTTGGACCACCAAGCTCTCGAGGGCAGGGTTTTGGGAGAGGAAAATTGGGTCGCCCGCGGCCGGGCAGAGGCATTGGGCAATTATTGTATCCACAGGAGCCCCTATGCTGGGTTTGGACCAAGTGCTCAGAAGGATGTCTGTGAGGGCCTCACTGAACGGCAGCAGGGGCTCCAAAGAGGCTGCTGCCGGCTGAAGCACCTCAGTCAGGAGGCTAGTCCTGACTGCCACCGTAGGAAGCTCAAGGCCCAAGGCTTCAGCTGCCCTAAAAAACACCACAGTGTAGGAGGCTCCCTCCTCTGTGGTCATGGTAGGGGGAGAAAGCATACCAAGGTCTGGGGAGGTATCCAGACCACTGGCCTCACCCAACTCCTTTCTCTAGTCTGGCTTTTCCAGCTGGTCTGCCAGCGGGTCAACAGACCCCTACCAGTCTTCCTAACCCTCCTCTGGCTGCCACTCATGGCGAAAAGGAACGCCAGGGTAGAACAGTGGTACAAAAGTACCGGTCATCGTCGGAACTGGCATCGGCCGGGTCCGGCTCCATGTCCAAGTCGAGGGGGAGGCCAAGCCTGACCCCAGCCAGGGACACAACCGTTGTCGGAGGCGTCGTCAGAGGAATCAGCACCGGGGGAGGTGTCGTGAGGTCAACCGGTGCTGATCCGCATCCAGACCTGGATCCCTGGGAACCCTGCGGCGCGAGGTCGGAGCCGCCTGCATCGAAGGCCTAGAGCCCCTAGCCGAGTCCACTGGGCCGTAAGGCGCGCCAATGGAGTCGAGCTGCCCAAAGATGGAGTGGAGTGCTTCGTAAAATGCACGAAGCTGGGCAGGGGACACTCCGGCTCCTGGGAAGGGAGGGAGGCTCAGAGCCATCCCAGCAGGCTCTGCGGGCAGAGCCCAAGGTCGACGACCTTCCGCATCCCGTCGGCCGATGGACGGGGAGAAGGCAAAGAGCGACGGTGCTTCTTCACCTTCTTCTTGTGCTTCGACTTACCCGATGACGAAGACTTCGTGGAGGAATGATGGTGGTGACTCCGCGACCGGTCTGCCGACCTCCCTCTCGACTGGGACCTCGAGCGGCGCGGAGTTGACTGCCGGGCCTCCAGAAGCTTTCGGGACTGCTCCCGCAAAGACTTCGGGTTCATGGCACGACAGTCGGAGCACCACTTCGGGTCGTGGTCGCGCTCCAGGAACCAGAGGCACACGAGGTGTGGGTCCGTGACCTACATCAGCTTGTGACAGGCGTCCCAAGGCTTGAAGCCGGTCCGACGATGGGACATTCCTACGTGCACCAAGAGTCGAACGACTTAAAAGAGATGCTGACAAAAGTAAAAAAAGACTAACGGTACCGCTCTCTCTGGATCTGCGGTGGCTGGAACAGAAAAAGAAAGAACTGACGTCAGCACGCAGGGGCCGCGTCTAAGTAGATACCAAAACATCATTCTGGCGATCATGAGGCCAACGACGAACGCAGAGTCGACCGACGCCACCTACCAGTGTGCAGGGGTACTGTTGAGAAAAACTTCTCTGGATCCAGTCTGACACCTGGTTGTTATTCTAAGGTAACTTATGGACTCTTTCAGATTAAGGTCCTATTGGAGCTTCAAAAAAGGAGTAGAAGGGGACAAGTGTTGCACACCTTTCGGAAAAAGAGTGTCACAATAGGTGACTTGAACAAGTAGAGTTTATCCGGCAGCCGTCAGAAGGGCAAAATGGCAACAAGTCACCCTAACAGAGTCCATGGGTAGGCCCTGCCAGGCTAGAGACAAAACAAACAGCAACACCTCCGACAATGGTGCAGAAAGGGAGCCCATTGACATGAGGAACACCAAACCACAAACTTATTCCAACAGCTGGTGTATATGGCTGTATTGGAAGGACACCTGGCTGTAAAGATGACATCACACACCTCAGAAGCTAGAAAAAACGTAACTGTCGTCACTTACTCTCAAGATATGAAGGTGGAGACTGCGCAGGTTTGGATGCAAGACACTGCCCTGTTGCTGCGAAAGGAGATCCTCCTCAAGAGGCAGCTGAAAGGAGGGTCAATGCTCATACTCAAGAGGTCGGGATACCAAACCCTTGGTGCCCAATCCGGAAGCACAAGAATGCCTTGGGGCCCAGTCGGTCCTGATCTTCTTGAGAACTTGGGGCAGGAGTGGTATCAGTGGAAAGGCATAGAGGAATCCCGAATTCCGCTTGAGACAAAATGTGTCTCCAAATAGAACAAGTTACTTACCTTCGGTAACGATGTATCTGTAAGAAACATTAGTTAGTTAGATTCCTCACCTTAGAATATCCCCAGGCGTCAGACTGGATCCGGAAGATTTTTCGTCAGCAATACCCCTTGCGCGTCGCTAGGCGTCGTCTGCGGCTCCGCGTCCGTCGTCGGCGTCGTGCGCCGGAATGACGTCGTCGGAGTACTTAGACGCCGCCCTCGCGCGCTGACGTCAGTTCTTGTACATAGCTTTCCGCGCCAGGAACGCAGAGCCATGCAAAGACCGACACTGGTGCCAAAAATAAAATCTAGGGGCCTGAAAAGGATAACCTTAACCCTAGATGTCAGTTCGCAGAACGGGGAGGATGGGTGGGTCGGTGAGGAATCTAACTAACTAATGTTTCTTACAGATACATCGTTACCGAAGGTAAGTAACTTGTTCATCTGAAAGAAACACGTTAGTTAGATTCCTCACCTTAGAATAGATACCCAAGCAATACCATCCCCGGTGGTGGGTCTGCGAACCAAGATCACACCAGAAAGTCCTGGAGGACAGAACGGCCAAAGAAGCCATCCCTCCGGACTTGGCTGTCAAGGCAATAATGCCTGGCAAACGTGTGTAGCGAAGCCCACGTCGCCGCCTGACAGATGTCCTGCAAAGGGACACCCAGTCCCAAAGCAGTAGTAGCCGCTGTGGCCCGAGTGGAATGGGCGCGCAGCCCAACAGGAGGGTCCTTTTTTGCCAAGGAGTAGCAAATTTTGATGCACAAAACGACCCACCGAGAGATGGTCCGTTTGTGCACCGCTTTCCCCTTCTTAGCACCCACGTATCCAACAAAAAGTTGGTCGTCCACCCGGAACTGCTTTGTGCGGTCCAAATAAAAGGAGAGCGCACGTTTTGGGTCCAGACAGTGGAGCCTCTCTTCCTCTTTGGAAGGATGCGGAGGCGGAAAGAAGGTGGGCAAGGTGACAGACTGCCCAAGATGAAAAGGAGTCACCACTTTCGGAAGAAAGGAGGGACGAGGCCGAAGGACAACCTTGTCCGGATGAACAGACAGAAAAGGAGGCTTCGAAGATAAAGCCTGGAGCTCACTCACCCGTCTAGCCGAGGTGATGGCTACCAGAAAAGCAGTCTTAAGCGTCAGCAGACTAAGAGGACAATTATGAAGAGGCTCAAAGGGAGCGCACATTAGAAATGTGAGAACAAGATTCAAGTCCCACTGAGGCATTACAAAAGGGACAGGAGGGAACGTGTGAGTAATGTCTTTTAGAAAGCGTGTAACCACAGGGGACTTGAAAAGAGAAGGCTGATCAGGAAGCCGCAAGAAGGCAGAGATGGCAGCAAGATAACCTTTCAGGGTGCCCAGGGCAGAGCCCTGCCGGGCCAAAGAAAGAAGAAAGAGGAGAACCTCAGAAAGAGGGGCGGAAAGGGGATCCACAGCCTTTGCTGTGCACCATGCCACAAATTTGTTCCACCGGCAGGCGTATACCGACTTTGTGGAGGGACGCCTGGCTGCCAGAATGATATCACAGACTTCAGGAGGCAAGTCAAATGGCATCAACTGCCGCCGCTCAATCTCCACGCATGGAGATGGAGGCTGGACAGGTTCGGGTGGAGGACCGTCCCCTGCTGCTGCGACAGAAGATCCTCCCGAAGGGGCAGACGTATCGGAGGATCGGTCAACATACTGAGTAGCTCGGGATACCAGTACCTTCGTGCCCAATCCGGAGCCACCAAGATGACTTGGGCCCGGTCGTGCCTGATCTTCTTCAGCACTCTGGGCAGAAGTGGTATAGGCGGAAAGGCGTACAACAGACCGCAACTCCACTCGTGACGAAAAGCGTCGCCGAGCGAGTGCCGCCTTGGAAATTCCAACGCGCAGAACTGCTGACATTGCGCGTTCTCTTCGGTGGCGAATAGATCTAACCAAGGCTCTCCCCACTGCTGAAAGAGACCTTGCGCCACTTCGGAGTTCAGACGCCATTCGTGATCCATCATGCACCGGCGGCTGAGTTCGTCTGCTCTGGCGTTCAGAGAGCCCGCCAGATGTTGAACCACCAGGGTGACGCCCTGGTGTTCCAGCCACGTCCAGAGGCGCAGGGCATCCTGACAAAGGGTCCACGACCCCACCCCGCCCTGTTTGTTGCAATACCACATGGCGGTGGTGTTGTCCGTGAACACCTGCACGACCCTTCCCCGGACAGAGGGAAGGAAGGCTTTCAGTGCAAGTCGGATCGCTCTCAACTCCAACAGGTTGATGTGGAGACGAGACTCCGCCGGAGACCAGAGGCCTCTGATCTCCGCCTCTCCCATATGGCCACCCCATCCCAGGAGGGACGCATCCGTCACTACGACATGCTCCGGTTGGGGAAGGGAGAGGCTTCTGCCCATGACCCAATCGCGGTCCGTGAGCCACCACTGCAACTGCTGTGCAGTGCCCTCCGAGATCAAGACATGGTCGGACAGGTTGCCGTGATGCTGGGCCCACTGAAACTTCAGGTCCCACTGCAGAGCCCGCATGCGCCGCCTGGCGTGATGCACTAGTAGGATGCAGGAGGCCATCAGCCCCAGAAGCCGCAACACTAGCCTGACCGAAACCCAGGATAGAGGCCGAAAGATGGGAATCAGGGCCTGTATATCCCGGACCCGCTGTTCCGGTGGATAGACCCGGAACCGCGCCGAATCGAGAACCGCTCCGATGAAGAGGAGCTTCTGAGAGGGACTCAGGTGTGACTTCGGTACGTTGATGGAAAACCCCAGCAAATGCAGGAGATCCGCCGTAGTCTGGAGGTGGGAGACGACTGCCTGGGGCGAGCCCGCCTTCAACAACCAGTCGTCGAGATAGGGGAAGACTGGAACCCCTGATCTGCGCAGATGAGCTGCGACCACCGCCATCACTTTCGTGAACACCCGAGGGGCACTGGTGAGGCCGAAGGGGAGCACGGTAAACTGAAAGTGCTCTTGGCCCACCGTGAACCGCAGGTAACGCCGGTGGGCCGGCAGGACGGGGATGTGGAAATATGCGTCCTGCAAGTCCAACGCTACCATCCAGTCTCCGGGGTCTAGGGCAGCTAAAACCTGAGCCAAAGTCAACATCTTGAACCTTTCCTTCCGGAGGAAGGCATTGACGTTCCGGAGGTCCAAGATAGGGCGTAGGCCCCCTTTGCCCTTCTTGGGAACCAGAAAGTAGTGGGAATAACAACCACGACCTACTTCTGGACTCGGAACGCGCTCGACGGCCCCCTTGGCCAAGAGGGCCGAAACTTCCTCGTGGAGAAGATTCAAATGATCCCCCGAGATACGGTGGTGCTGCGGTGGCATGGCTGGAGGGGTCGTCTCGAAGGGGAGGGAGTAGCCCCTTCGGACGATTTGCAGCACCCACCTGTCCGATGTGATGGACCGCCAGTGGAGCAGGTGATGGCGAACTCTACCGCCCACTGGCGTAGAATGGGCCTGAAAGCTCGGACTAGGAAGGTTTTGAGGCGGATGCTGCCGGGGTGGATGTGGACTGACCTCGTCGTCCTCCAGAACCGCCTCGGCGGAAACCACGTCCGCGCGCAGGTTGGTTCTGCGGCTGGTGGCTAGGCGTACGTGAGGAGGCACCCCTTCCTTGGCCACGAAAGGGGCGAAAGGCGGAAGTTTGCGACCGTGGGGCCGAGAGGCCCAAGGACTTGGCCGTAGCCCGGGAGTCCTTAAAGCGATTCAGCGCACTGTCCGCTTTCTCGCCAAAAAGGCGAGTGCCATCAAAGGGCATGTCCATGAGAGAGCTCTGGACATAACCCGAAAATGACGTGGACCGCAGCCAGGCGTGACGTCGAAGCGCCACTGAGGTAGAAATGGCCCTACCCAGCGAGTCCGTGGTGTCAAGCCTACATCTTATAGCATGTCGCGCGGCATCCCTCCCATCGGCCAGAGCCTGGGTAAGTCGTGTCCGGACCTCCTCCGGACACAGGGGCAGCGCGTCCTCCACCGCATCCCACAGAGAGTGGGAATAACGGTCCAAGAGACAAGCGGTGTTCAAAGACCGCAGGCCCAAACTAAGGGAAGAGAACCGCTTCTTGCCAAACTGCTCTAGTCTCTTGGAATCCCGGTCCGGCGGGGCGGTCGGGAAAGAGGATTGGGAGGTGGAGGCCTGAATAACCAGGCTCTCAGGGGTAGGGTGTTGGGACAGAAAACTGGGGTCGCCCGGAGCAGGGCGGTGGCGCCTGGCGACGTTCCTGTCCACAGGAGGAACTGTGGAGGGCTTGGACCAGGTGCCCTGTAGAACGTCAGTGAGGGCCTCATTGAACGGCAGCAGAGGCTCAGTGGAGCTTGCTGCAGACTGAAGCACCTCAGTGAGGACGTTCGTCCTCACAGCCACGGCAGGTAGCTCGAGCCCAAGGGCTGCGGCCGCCTTGCGCAGCACCACGGAGAAAGCAGCACCCTCCTCCGAAGCCACAGTCGGAGGAGAGATGAATCCAGTGTCTGGCGAGGTATCCAGACCACTGGCCTCCCCCAGTTCATCTGCCCAGTCCTGGGACAGTTGGGCCTGAGCGGCCATAGGATCCTCGGATCCCTCCCAGTAGTCCCCATCATCCGACTCCTGGTGTAGAGGAGAAAGTAACGGAGCCGGGCGGTAGACAAAATGTGTCTCTAGCGGCGTCGATCTCGGCGTCCATCGACGCCGGACCGGCGCCGGGCCCGGAGCGGGACTGAACTGGGGCACGACGTCGAGCGGAGTCGACGTCGGCGGTGGTACCGGTGTCGACGCCGGCGGAGGAGGCATGACGAGGTCGACCGGCGTCGACGGGGACTCGAGAACGGGTCCCTCGGGCGCTTGCGGCGTCGAGGCCGGAGCCGTCAACGGCGCCGGGGCCGGAGCCACCGGCAGGCAAGGCAGCCCAGTCGGGTCCGCGGGGCCCGAAGGCGCACCAGCGGGCGCCGACGGCGGAGCAAGGTTCCTCATGGCCGAGAGGAAGGCACTGACTTCCGCCGGCGTCACGTTAGTCCCAGGGACCGGAGGGTATGGGGACGTGCGCGGCGCCTGCGGCGCCGCCGGAGCCGCGGGGGTGGAACCACCCTGACCCTCGGCCGAGTCGCGCGACCGGCGAGGGGAGTCCGAAGAGCGATGTCGCCTCTTGGACTTCTTGGAATGCTTCGACTTACCCGAAGACTTGGATCCCGACGACCGATGGTGACGTCGGCTGCGGCTCCGCGACCGATCCTTGGACCTCCTCCTGGACCGGGATCGAGCGACGCGCGGAGCCGAGTGGCGGATCTCGAGAAGCTTACGGGACCGCTCCCGTCTAGCCTTCGAGGTCAGGGCCTTGCAGTCGGAACACGACTCCGCGTCGTGGTCGAGGCCCAAGCAGTACAGGCACCGGCGGTGATGGTCCGTAACCGACATCAGGCGGTTACAGTCAGCACAGGCTTTAAAACCAGGCATCCTACCGGCACCGGAGTCGATTGACAGGATCAAAAAGGATCAAAAAGTTAGTCAAAAATTGACTAAAGGGGTAGCTCTCCCGGATCTGCGCTTACTGGCGCGGAAAAAAAAAAGAACTGACAGCGCGCGAGGGCGGCGTCTAAGTACTCCGACGACGTCATTCCGGCGCACGACGCCGACGACGGACGCGGAGCCGCAGACGACGCCTAGCGACGCGCAAGGGGTATTGCTGACGAAAAATCTTCCGGATCCAGTCTGACGCCTGGGGATATTCTAAGGTGAGGAATCTAACTAACGTGTTTCTTTCAGATAAAGCCGCTTTGGAACTCCTACATGCAGAAGTGCTGAGATTTCATGTTCTCGAGGGAGGTGAACAGATCGAGCCAAGGTTCTCCCCAGACACGGAAAAGACCTTGACACACCTCCAGATGCAGTCGCCATTTGTGATCCGCCAGGTATCAATGGCTGAATTTGTCCACACTGGCATTGAGTGAGCCTGTCAGGTGCTGCACAACAAGAAATATGTCATGGTGCTCCAGCCAAGTCCAAAGACACAGGAACGCTTGTACAGGACCCACAACCCCAGCCAGCCGTGTTTATTTCAGTATCACAGGGTGGATGTGTTGTACATAAAAACTTGAACCAACCGTCCCTTGATGGAGAGGAGGAAGACTTTCAATGCCAAGCAGATTGCCCACCACTTCAAGAGGTTGACGTGGTATCTGGGATTCTGCTGGAGACCAGAATCCACCTCTCTCCCAGGTGGCCGCCCCAACACAGAAGGGATGCATTGGTCAAGGCTTTAGTGGTTGCATCTCTTCTAATTATGGACTTATTGCCATTTGGACCCACCCTCTAAGTACAGTCTTCTGGCCACCTACAATGTTACACCAGACTGGATTGCCCTCTATTGTTTTCTAACTTCTCTCAACAACAAGAGTATGTCATTATCTCGCAGTCCCCATGCATTTAGCCTCCAGGCATTTTTTCTTTGGTGGTCAGAAGATCCTAGGGTATAGAGAAGTGGGAAGAGATCTGATATGCCTTCAGCAAGGTACTCCTGATATCTATATGAAGGGAATCAGTAGTCAGCATACCAATATGATCCAGTCTGGAAAATGACTGGTGGGCATGAAATGAAGGAATACTGCCCATTTCAGGGTTAATCAGCAAGCCATATATCTATCTATGCAAAAAGAACAATTGATGAACAGAATGCAGAACAATGTCATACATTCACCCAAGTACACAGATCTGGGCCAAAATCCATTGTTTTTTTGCTCACCATACCACTCCAGTTTGGACCGAGCCATATGCAAATCAGTCTTGAGCCTGCGCCAAATGGGAACAGTCCAGCCCGAACTGCCAGGCCAGGTCCTCCCTGGACATGAAACAAGCATCCTAGGACCGGTTTCGGGCTTTCAGCCCTCATTAGCCAGGATAGCTTGATTCCAGTGGCATAGAGAGCACAGGACCTATCCAGGCTGATGAGGGTTTCAAACCCTGGAACCAGTCCTAGGATGCTTGTTTGTGGTCCAGTAAGGACCTGGCATGGCAGTTAGGGCTGGACTGTTCCCATGAGGCACAGGGTCAGGGCTGATTTGCATATGACCAGGTCTAAACTGGGGTGGCATGGTGAGCAAAAGAATGATGGATTTAACCCAGATCTCTTGACTAGGGGTGAATGTTTTGATTTGTTCTGTATTCCGTCCATCAATTGTGTGTCTTTTTTTACATCTATCTACTATGAGCACCAGAGTTGTATTGTCTAGTGCAGGCTCCGGGGTATATGAGAAGTGGTAGGAAGTATCTATATTTCTAGACTTCAGTCATTAAAGTGCCTCTAACTCACCCCCTCCCCCCACTTGAAAAGATTTAGAAAATGTCTGTCACTTTTACGTATAGTCTGGGAAAATTCTCATTGTTTATCCTTCAAACCAGGACTCTCGTGCCTTATGTATCTGTTGTAGTATTATGTCCCTTTCCCAGTATTGGAATCTATTTGTTGAGAATAGTCTTGAGTGAAGCCTTGTATGGGTCAGCAGCCACACCAACGTCCTGTGAGCTCTTGCACCATTGAAAAAGCAGACAATATTTTGGCCTCAATTGCATCTGGATGTCAATTCTCAAAAAAACATGGTTCAGTCTATTGGGTCTTCAGGCACTCCAGAAACCCAGAAAAATGTTTTTCACCTTTATCACACCTCTTCGTCCTCTGCTCTGGTATTAAGTGCATGGATATGATCAACTTCATAAGTCTGAGACCTCTGCTTTTAGCTGGAACACCAGGTTCTTTGTTTCCTGTACCCGGACCACAACTTTAAGCAGATCCACTCTCTCCAGGTTCACCTCAAGGGATTTTTTTTTTCTCACAACATTCCTGAGATTTCTATTGTCTGGAAAAATGTTTTGGGGGGTGGTTTGGGTGAGGCACTCTGTGATTGTTGTACAGTGGGCACCATCAGATATTTTTTGTCCCCATTCACCGATGTGTACTTGTCGAATGTATTATGTTGTACAGGTCTGGTATTTCTATCTTTGCCCAGCATGATGTCCTATCTGGACGGAGTGAGTTTCATCTGCAGATAAGGGTGAAGGACGGGTACTTATGGACAAAACATTCTATACATCGTAAGTGGATGAACATGTGAACGACACATTAACATACATGAAACTGGATAAAGATCTCATGTTAGAAGTATCACAAGTTCTGGCAAACATATTGCAAAAGGCAGAAGACCTAGGATAGATTTCCTTTTCAACCAGATCATTTTTGACCATGTCATATCCAAGGAGACCACATTTATACATGCTTCCCAAGGTGCACAAGATATTTCAAACCCACCATTCAGACCAATAGTATCAGAATGCAATTCAGTGTTTGAACCAATTGGAAAATATCTGGAAACTTTTTTTTACAACCATTTGCACAGATGTGGAGTACATATATTAAAGATACCACACATTTTCTAAATAAACTTGGACTCAATTCCGCATCAAGAAGGTATAGAGGCGGGGGAATGGACACTACTCAAGCAACCAGACATTAAGGCTCATAAAGTTTTTTTATTATAACTAATACATTTTTGCCTTTACCACACCTATTTTGAGTGGAATGAGATTCTAATTACAGCTCAGAGGAACTTTGATTGGATTTGCCGGGGCTCCGGATTATGCAATATATTCATGGCTAAATTTGAAGCAGAAAACATTCTAGATATCCCAACATGGCAAGATAATTTGGTAATGTATTGTCGTTTTATCGACAACATTTTCATAATTTGGAAAGGCACTCTTGAGGCATTGTCTCTTCATATTATCAAACTAAATCAAATTAACTGCAGAGTAACATCAGCTTTACAGAGATATCATTCTTGGATGTAGGTATCCAAAAAACACGAAACAGGATTGAGTACAAGCGTACATAGGAAAGCCACAGACCGGAACAACACATTACTTTATCAAAGTATCCATCGGGGGAATCTGCTGAGAATTCTTTTTTGAGAATAAGAAGGATCTCCTCTAAACCACAGACACGTATAAAGAACATAAAAGAGCACAAAGAAAAAACTTACAAAGAAAGTATTCATCTAAATTACTGGATGATACCCAACAGAAAGTTATGACATTGGATGGACAAACTTTATTAAGAAAACAACCAGAATTTAGGTATTTGTCTCCAAGTACTCTACCCAGTCAACTAACATAAAAAAATCATAAACCAGCGATGGAATTATTACAACAGTAACCTGACTTTAAGAGACTTTTCGAACAAAAACCTTTATACACTTATACCAGAACACAACATTTGAAAGAAAAAGTAAAATTCACTGAGGCTACACCAAAATTGAAGATGACAGGTACGAGACAATGTCATAACTGTATACATTGCAATAACTTGATAATTGGAAACGCCATCACACACCCTAGATCAGGAGAAATTTTAAAATTATGACACTCTACAACTTGTAATTCACATAATGTAATATACAGTATAAATGCCCTTGTGGCATCTTGTACATTGGAAAAACAGAACAAATGGTAAAAATGTGTACAACAGAACATAAGGGCATGATACGAAATCAGAATGTGAAGTCCAACTTAGCTTTGCACTGGATGGAACTTAGACATACAATTTCTCAACTTAGATTTCAAATAATAGAATCTGTAGGCATCCACACTGGACAACAACTCCCAGGTGTTGTCCCAAAAAGAGAACTCATGGATAAGACGTTTAGACACAAGAGTTTCCAAAGGTCTTAATGACAAGATTAAAATGATGTGTTTTTTTTATAATAGAACATAATTTAACTTGTCATATTGACACAAATTTACATTTGAGCTGTTAGAAATGGGGGGTCTCTAGTTGGAAAGGGTTTGCACCTTTGTCCAAGTAGGGAACCTTCTTTCTAGTCAGGGTAAGGGGGATGCACTTCTAAAATAACTCCTGCTCATCCCCTAGGTAGCTCGTAACCAGCAGACAGGCTTATCTCAGAGGCTGTGTGTAAGCATTTGTGAACACACACAGTAATACAGTGAAAACACTACAAATGAACATCCCACCAGTTTAAAAAAATTAGTAATCTTTATCTAAACCACAACAAGACCAAACGACAAAAAACCACAAAACAGTAATAAAAATATGACTTTCAAATGGTAGAAATAGTTCTGTTCAAAGCAAGTTGCAGATGCGACACTTTTCACACAAAGTACCTTGGATGCGTTGTGCACGCAAACAAAAAAGGTCGCAGGGAAGGTGATGCGTCGGCTCCTTGCTTCGGGGGAGGTGATGCGTTGGTTCCTTACCGCTGCGCAGAGGAGGTGATGTGTCAGTTCCTTACCGGACAGCAGGTGATGCGTCGGATTCTTACTGCGTGGGGAGGTGATGCGTCGATTTCTTACTTCGTCCCCCAACGATGCAACAGACCTGGCGCCTCGATGCAATACATGACGATCCTGAACTATGCGTGGGCTCTTGCAGCCAAACAGCAGGGCTTGCGTCGGAATCGATGTGGTGATCTCGGACTTCGGAGATCAGTGCACCCGATGCGGCGTGCAGCGTTTTTTTGACCCGCGGGCAGGTGCTTCAACGGTTACTTCGGCGATGCGTAGGAAACCAGTATGGATGCGTCGCGCTTCTCGTCATTGCGTTGCTTTTACAGCTCCCACAGCCAGAACAACCTCCAGAGGCCCTCGAAAAGCTACAGGCACCTCTTGGCAGGTCAGAACTGCCAGCAAGGAAGTTAAGGGGAGCTGGGGGTGAGGTCTTTGTGTTCCTGACACTTCAGAACAGGAGGCAAGCTCTTCTTCAAGCCCTTGGAAATCTCCCTCAAGCAGGGGACATAGCAAAGTACTTTTCCCTTTCCTTGGCAGAAAGAACACAGGGGCAGTATTCCTCGTCCGTTTCTCCAGCCTTCTCCTTGGCAAAGGTTCCTCTTGATTTCGCAGAAGTGAAACTAAAAAGTCTGAGGGCTGGGCCCCTCTTTATAATACAAAATACTTTGTTCTCTGTGGCAGAGAAGCTCTCTACCCAGCCAAAACCAGTTATGTCCTCTCTGGTGCAGCTTCCTGGTAGAAGGTGGAACCAGCATTGTCTAAGGCAGACCAAGTGCAGGTGTGAAAGAAATCTTCTCCCTCTACTCTGAATGCAGACCAGGTCCATTCAGCCCAGCTCTGACTCACCCTGGAAAGGCAGGAAACACCTAACCCCCCAAGTGGCTATGTGAACAGAGTGTGCATACCCAGCCCCTGTCACTCCAAAGCCAGACAGTCAATACACAATCCTAGCAGAGGCACACTGGATGGCTAGGCAAATAAATATCTACTTTCTAAAAGTGGTATTTTCAAACCCAAAATGTAAAAATCAACCTCACTAAAAGATGCATCTTAGCATTCTGAGTTCAGGCATACTAAACTTTATTTTCCTATCTTGTTCCCATGGGTAGTTATGCTTATAAGATCTTATAAGCAAACTCCCAATTCTAAACTATGAGGACAGATAGCCTTACAATAGTGAAAAATGAAATTGGCAGTGTTTCACTACCAGGACATGCCACACACATCAGGGCATGTCCTACCTTTCGCATAGAATGCACCCTTCCCACAGGGGTACCTTGGGCCTACCTTAGGGGTGACACACATGTAAGAAAAGGGATGGTTGGGGCCTGGCAAGTGGGTGCACTTGCCAGGTCGACATGGTAGTACTAGACTGCACACAGGCACTGCAATGGCAGGCCAGAGACCTTGTTGCAAGCCTACTAGCAGCATTTGGTTTACAGGCCTTGGGCACATACAGTGCACTGAACTAGAGACTTAACAGTAAACCGAACAAGCATTGGCATGGCCAATAGGTCTCGCCTTTGGGACCTTATAGGTGTTTAGTTATCCAGCACAATATACTTGGTGCAACAACATCAACTGTTGCATGGCTAAACACTTATAAGGTCCCAAAGGTGAGACCTATTTAGTTGGCTTTCACATTGCCCCCAACAGTACTAGGCCTGGGCGCAATATAAACAACACAGGTGCAACTCACACAATTTTGAGAATTTATCTTTACCTGTGTCAGTCACATTCTTAACCTATTGAGGAGAGCATGCACACCCAGAGTCCAACAACTTCACCTCTTCCAAACTTCCTAACTCGACTGTAGAGTATCCTCTATATATCAACCACTGACCGGCCCACACACTATGCAAGTCACACTATATACTCCTAACTATGGACCATAAGACTACTAACATACCATTGAAGGAATTTTTGAGACTCCAGTCTATGATGGAAACCTTGAAATGTCATGCACAGTAACCCAGAGAGTTGTCAGGGCCACAAGCCCATAATAATGACAGAGAATATGGAAAGTGCTATGTAAATACCAACACAGTATATACTGTGAAATAAGAAAGGGGATACACTTAGTCAAGCGCTGCCCTCATCCTTGCCGCAAACTTACATTTTTAGGTCTCGCCTGATCCAGCGCATGCGCTGCTCTGGCCAGACTTATTGAGAGGGCTCCAAAAAGTGCTACCAGGCCAGCATAGAGCTACAGTGCATGTGCGCGGGCGCGCGCGTCGCGCTTTACCGCGGTTACTTTCACTTTTGCGGCCGTTTTGATGTTTGATCGTGATCACGATCATAGCCAATAGGTCTCGCTTTTGGGATCCTTATAAGTATTTAGTTATGCAACTGTTGCTTAGCTAAACACTTATAAGGTCCCAAAGGCGAGACCTATTGGCTATGCCAATGCTTGTTCTTGATACCCTCCGTACCCCACATTTCGGACAGACCCTAATCGTATACAAAAAAACTGATGCAGGCAATGATTAATAACTCTTTAGAAGACTGGAATATGCAGTAATAAATAATGGATTAGAAATCTGAGCAAATAAGACCCGGAAAATCCTAATTTAGAGTGTTAAAAAAATAATATAAATATGAGGTAACCAGTAACACGGTATTATAGGAAGAAACCCTTGCGCTCCTTTACCATGAGCTAAAATAAATATGGTAAAAGGAAGTACAAATAGGTATGAAAGACATTCACCATCTATGGATAAGCAAGCAGGTCTCACCTTTAGGACCTATTGGCTTCCACATGGGTTTGTATCGATGCTGGCCAACTGGCTAAAGATTAAGCAAAAAAAAAAAAAAAAAGGCACTGTGACGTATCTGTGCAGCTCATTGTGTAGGTGTACTCAACATGCAGCGCACGTCTACAAAATGGCTGATGCACTTTTTTCTTTTTATTTACAGACCCGATTTGGAACAGTAAATTGTTTTAAAAAGTTACACAAAGGCATTTTTTTTTACGTGCAGGTGGCAGAAGCAACGCAGAGTGTTTATCTGTGGAGAAGCAACACAAAGGGCGCAGGTAGAGAATTAAGCAATAGAGTGGTGAATTGACACAGAGGGTGGGGCAGAAGCAACACAGAGGGCACAGGTGGGGGAAAAAATATGGAGGCTGATGGGAAGCAGAAAGCAACACGGACGAGAGAGAGGAACCGGGAGCTGTTGGCGAGCACAATAATGAGGAGTCTGGGGAGACAAGCACACCAGTGAGAGAGCAACACAGAGTGCGGCAGAGAAGAGCAGCACACAGAGAGACATCTGACAAACAAATGCAGTTTTGTAGAGTGTTTAAAAGAAAAAAAATTAAAAGATAATGCTTCAAAAGTGACCAGTGGAAGGATACAAGTAATGCGTCCATGCTCCACGGGAGGGACAAACACATGAAGAGGAGAGAAACCTATGGCAACTGACCAATAAGAAACAAGAGATTGACAATGAAACCAACCAATTGTAAGCAATAGGCTGCCTCTAAGCCTACTGTTAATAAATAAAATGCTCAGGTGAGACCTAAAAATGAAATTCTGACTAAAACCTTACAGTGTAACTGTAGTTTGTAATCGCCCCATAATGGTAATAGCACCTATTTAGCAAAAAGCTATATAGGTAAAGTACATGCAGAAGGGTAGAGTCACTGCCATGTGCAGCAGCGGCCAATGGAAATGTAGAAACTAAAGCTGGGGTCAAAGTCAAATAAAGGAAGCGACAGAAGAATTACGTTTGAAGCATGAGGTTGTTTTTCCGTGCATTCATTTTATGCATTTGAGTGTCTCGCTTAATTTTGCTTGGCATTTGAATTCCCATGTTTAAAACGGTTGAGGCTTCACCTATAGAAAGAAGTGTCCTTGAAAATCAAATAGCAGGTGTTCTTCGCAACATCAATATCAAACAGGAGACAAGAAGGAAAAAATATAACTGATTGGGAAATACCTCCCTTCAACACTCTACAACAAACAAAAAAATTCAATTGGCAAGCTGCTGTAATGTTTGTGTGTCCTAATGTAGGGGAACGAGCTGCCTACATGGGGTTACTGCTATAGATAATTCTTTCTGCAGCATTAAATGTGTTGCAGGATGGAACAAAGGAACTATCCTATTAAGAGGAGACACCTCACTGGAACAACTTGATAAGTAGTGCAGTACATGCCCCCCTCGCCGCCATCGTCAGAAGACATGAGCTCAGCATAGTATCCTACACAGACGACACCCAGCTCATCCTTTCACTCACAAGGCAACCTGACATCACTAAACTCAGCTTCCAGGAAGGAATGAAAGACGTCGCATCCTGGATGAGCAGCAGATGTCTGAAGCTCAGCTCGGAGAAGACAGAAGTCCTCATCCTCGGACCCAAACCCACAGCCTGGGACTACGCCTGGTGGCCCTCGGCAGTCCGCTACTCCCATGGACCACGCACGCAACCTCGGCACCATATTCGACTCCTCCCTCACCATGACCCGACAGATCAATGCCGTATCCTCCTGGTGCTACAACACCCTCCGCATGACTTTCAAGTAGTTCCCCGCCGAATCCAGAAAGACCATCACCCACGCACTCATAACCAGCAGACTAGACTACAGAAACGTCCTCTATGCCGAAATTAACAACTCCCTGCTCCAGAAACCTTAGACCATCCAGAACAACACTGCCAGGCTCGTCCTCGGCATCCCACGACATGAGCACATCACCCAACACCTACGACACCTCCATTGGCTCCCTGTCGAGAAAAGAGTAACCTTCAAACTACTCACTCACGCCTATAAATCCCTCCACAACACCGGACCCCAATACCTCAACGAAAGAGTCTTCTTCCATGCACCCAAGCCTTGCCCCCGCCGAAACCCCGCACTTACGCAGAGCCAGAACAGGTGGTAGAGCCTACTCCTACATCGCAGCAAAGACCTGGAACGAACTCCCACTCAACATCAGACGATCCTCCACTCTGCCGACTTTCAGGAAGAACCTCAAGATCTGGCTCTTCAGCTGAATCGGAGCTGCATGATAACCCCCCCGCGTCTTGAGAACCTTACAGGGGAGTACAGCGCTTCACAAATCCTGATTGATTGATTGAGAAGTAAAGTCTGCTGTGTCCCAAACTTCAAATTATTGGTATCTTGAAGATGTAGTAGGCCAAACAGAGGCAACAGGGACTAATACACACTTTGTGGCACCCTCAGTGAGTTCTCCACAATGGCATACACGAAGACTTACATCTAACATCCTCTTGGGGAGAGGATGTGGCGTAACGGCCAGAGCTGCCGACCCTGGCACTCATTATTTACTATTTAAGCACTGCATTTAAACCATTCGATGCAGCGTGATACAGCACTTTCCCTCAGTTATCCGGGTTCGTGAGGCCAACTCGGGAGATGTTGGATGAGTGCACTTCTCCACTGCCAGACAGCTTTTCTCCACGCAAGGCACCAGTATAAGCTGCATCAGTTGGTCGGGTCTTCCCTGTTGATACTGAAACATTTCTAAAAAGATTTACTTCAAGATTTAGAAGGGGAGCCACAGGAGCTCTCAGTGAAGCGCCCTGTCGGCCACGTTGCCAAGTCTCGCCCATATGCCACCAATATTTCACAACCCATAAATGGACCTCCCTGCAGATTACCTGGCACACAAGTATACTGTATTTAAACACTGCTCGTTTATTGAAATAACTACAAAAGAACAATTGGATACATTCTTACTCTCTTTGCACAGTAGTTAAGTTGTATCTTCTTTAAGGCCTCACCAAACGAACATCAGTCTTGTTCTAGAATGTATCATGACTTTGGAATTAACATCTCGATTTCTGTGAGAATTTTACATACGCATTACAATTTGGGATTAAAAAATGGACCAGTTACCAAAGACATTCGAGTTTAACCTAGTTTTACATTTCTACAACAAGCACTGTTCCTGTCTTCAAGATCTACAAACGGTCTTGCAATGACGTCAAGAGATGTAATAGCAATTGAAGAGAGAGCAGAGGGGGAAGGTAGAAGTGCAGCGCATCACATACCCGTAGAAGAGAGAGCAGGCTGTCGTTAAACGTTGACAGAAGATGTTCAAAGAAAGTCCCCTGCTGAAATTGTGAAAAGCTGGCTAACATGTGTACCTCGTTCAGCTATTTCAGCTGCAGCAGCGGATATCACATACTGAAAGATGAACTAACTGGGCGGAAAGATGTCAGGGCTGCAGTTGGCCATGTCAAGAAGGGGGTCAAGGATCTAAGAGATTCAAGGAAGAGGCTCGAGAAACAAGAAAAAAATACAGAGTGCTTATGGCAAGCATACAGATCCAGAGTGTGCTGCCAGAAATTAAGCGCCCATCAGAAGAAAGCAAATTGTTGCTTTAGCGTTATTGCAGACCACTCTTTCTATGATACACAGAATGTTAGGATATGATGGTTAAATAACCAGAAATCTCTTGAAAATGCCCGGATTTACAAAATCAGAGAGTTGACAACAGAAGAGTTTTTCAGATTTAAATCTTGCATCATTTGAGGGCAGATGAATAGTTTAACATTCCAATTTAAATCAATGCACGTTTGATATCGCCCGTGGTGATATTTACAACAATTTTTGCCATTTCAGGACAAATCAGTATTGCTGGCAATGTATGACAAACAAAGCTCTACAAGGCAAGTCTCAGGATCATTCAAAAGCTATATTTAAGGGGGACAAGGTTGTGGTTAAGACAGCCAAATTGCATCTACAGAACTGGCAATTCACTTGCACTCCGGCCATTTCTGCTCAAAGCTATAAACGTTCACCATTCTCCAACTACCAATTCACAAATGTATACTAAAGACACTCATTTTACACGAGGTACAACTGGCTACAGTACAAAGTTATACTTATTTTAAGATCAAGACTATCTGGCCAAGGGATTCAGACACGTCAGTGACACTGGATTTCCAGCTTTTAATTAAGTTTCGGCTGAAATTTTACTGAAGCACTATATGAAAAAAAAAGAACCGAAGGCAAGCAGCCTCATTAGCGCTGGAAATAAAAGGAGGTTCCTGGTTTAGGGCGGGGGGCACACTTCAACAAGATCAGTTATACACGAAGCTGGACTTTGTGGGTAAGGTGCTATACCGTTACTTGCACTGCCTCGGTCACTGGCTGCATTGCATAAGTGTCCATATCACTCAACAAGCAGCCACTCAAAGTCGTCGCTGCACAAAACAAGGATAGCAAAGACAAGTTTGAAAAATACACTTAGACATAATGGTCAAATACACTTGGGCCAATTACACTCCGTTTTAAAAGGATGACTCACTATTACATCCTATGTGTGGCCGGTCCTGGCATGCCTCTGGGCTGATTTACTTCCACAAGTGGCTCATTTGTAAATGAGAACCACAGGAAACAAATAATCCCGTATAGTCAGCCGGTGCTCGCCATTGCCTAGCTTGCCTCTGTTGTATGCCTCACAGGTTTCCTGTTGACAAAAAGCCACAATCCAGTCAGACTTCAATTATTCAACAGATTATTGGTAGTTATATTTTCCCTTACTGGCCGCTACAGCCGTCCTTAAAAATTACAATATGTGGAGGGAATGGCACAGGTCAACAACGCACATCGAGTAAATAAAACTGGCCTTCAGCAGCCAATCCGAACTCAGTGAGACATTTCATGAGCCTGTCACGCATTTGCACAAACAACAAACTCCCCAGTGGCAGAGCTACAATTTAGAAACCACTGCGTCAATAAAAAAACTAGACCGTCACCATATGTTGCGCTGGTGCGGGCACTTTGATATACAACAGCGAAATGTTGGAATCAGAACTACGATTTTATGTGACAAAAACATAGCGGACATTTTCGAAACCACCAGCAAGCAATGCTCGACAAGGATGATTTTTTTCTCAAAACTGTCCAATTACCTATTCCGCTGAAAATAAAGGCGAAATATTGACTCAAGACATTGTTAATGGTCAAAGAATCATTAAGAAATCCTTCATCATAACTTCCTCAGCAGGTGGCCGACACAAAGATGAAGAATAATGCCCTGGATCCTGCAGCAGTCGGGGTCAGTTTCTGCATACAAATCCAAGCAGGGGCAGGAAAAACAAGGACTAGCCTTCAGAAAGTGGGTCATTCATCTGAACCGAGTTCAGAGAATTTCTAGCACTGGGAAAGATATGTTATGCGAGCACATAGATGTATTCAGTGGTGTAGACTGAACCCAGCTACACGGAGACTACAAAGGGGCCCTCCCATGGCTCATGAATAAGTCGAGGAAATGATCAGAAAAAAAACCGCGAGATGTTTAGACAGATGGCCCACTTAAAATGCCTGGGACAAAGCTTAAGCAATTTTAATGAAACTTTAGACGTAGACTAGGAATTGATTTTTCTTTTGTATGCATTTTTCCAAAACAAAAAAAGGAGAAAAAAAAAATAACAGTCAAGAACACCAATAAAAATACAACAGTCCTCGTAAAAAAAATCGCTCAGTCCCCCAAGCCCCGAACAGACACGTCACATTTGCGAGGCTCATTGGTTAAAACCGTCCTGCCTGGAAAGACACATGATTTGTTGAAGCCGCAGTTATCAAGATGACTATAAAAGCACATGCGAGTTAGATTGAAGGAATTAAAAACAGCAGCGGGCAGCCAACAAAAACAAAAAGGCCCAGCCTCGCCAGTGCATACTTTAAACACTTTCCAATGTAAAAGTTCATTGCGACCCGAAAGATGAAAGGGGTGTTTTCACAAGCCTTTCCGCAATGAATAATGTTGGCGGCATGTGCACGTATCTGCGGGAGGTGGAGGGACGCCCTCCTGTCGCATCAACGCAATGCTGGCCTCGAAATGGGGTCTCGTGGGGGGCCCTGAATGGCACGTCTAACTCTAAGTGGAAACTCAAAAATAAAAGGCATCACACTCACCATGCGCTGTGACTCAATGGTCGAGACTTGAACGCACGGCTTAAAGGTCACTATGCCTCTGAATGGAAAGTCCCTATATTTTATATGCCTTTACTTCATATAAATTCGTTATTGGGACCTTTGCCTGACTCTCCTGCCTAATTTCTTAATTCACAAAGTGCTCTCTCAACGTTGCTTTTATAAGCCCCACAATCATCCAAAAATATTTCAATGTCAACATATTGATTTAATTTTTTGAATGTCCTTTCTGAAACAGTAAAGGATATACAAAACTAAAAAATGTCAAAACATAACCTTCGAGAAGGCTGCTGGCGACAACACGGGCGCTGATCGAACTGCGCGTGGATTGTCTCGTTTACGACTGTCGTGCAGATGCCACCTATTTCCTTCAGCAGTTTGATCAAAAGGTTCTCCGCAGGTGATGCCATCCCACAGCATATTACCCACTGTGTGGTGCAGTAGTCCATAAACGGGCAGGTGTGCGTTCAGCAAGGAAGCGGGGCACCTCTGGGGCCATGAGTATAGCCAGCTGCAGGAAGAGATATCTAATGTGTAAAGTCGGCATTTATTCAAGCATATGGACCTGTATATTTTAGGTACGATTTAGGGTAACACTAAAGAGTTGGGCTCTACAGCGCCTACCATTTTGTATAAGTGTTGAGTATTTTGTCTATTTACATTGGTCAACTCTTATTTCTGTTCCATTATCGATTGTTGTCAGGAGTAGATACACTGAACACATTAGCCCTGGTGATAGTTTAGCGATGACGAGATGTGTGAGCCGTCGGTGCTCTGGACGGACATTCATGCACTGTAGGAACCAGTGTTATAGGCATCATGAGAAAGACATACGCCGCTTTCACTATGCAATGTCATAAAACAAAAGTTGTACAAATGTAAGTGATGTCTATTGATGTTTAATGATAAGTGTATCGGTCGAGACTGGGGAAAAATAAAACAAAAAATATTAATAAAGATATTCAAACAAAAAATGAGTATAGCCAGCTGCATCACTGTACTGACATTTTCTAGGTAATTGCGCTGCATTCGAAAATCATAACATGAAATACTGGTCTTCAAATCAAGGTTTGTGAACAACACCGGATCTACGGCACATGATTAATTCCTCTACAATGTGTACAACCTTCAGCCTATCACCTCTTTCCATTGATACGGCCCAAAATCAGGGGCGTTGCTTCCATTGGTGGAGAGGCCTGAGGGGGCCACTGAATTCGATTAGTGCATTGCACAATTCAAACAGTGGTCGGGGGCCCATGACACTCTGCCCAAAATCTATTCTTTAGCAAACCGAACCTAAATAAGCCAGTGGTGCTGGAAGAATTCTGAGAGTGGGGGTACTGCCATCAATGTTACATCACTCAAGTCACAGGGACGGACTGGCCATAGCGGGCACCGGGCGTTTCCCCCTGGGGGCCATTTTTGTTACCAGGGGTCGGCATTATCTGCCCCCTGTAACAAAATTGGCCGAAACCGGCCCAAGCAAACAGCTTGGCTGCAGCCCCCTGGGGGACCCAGCCGAGCAGTTTGACAGGGCTGGTTTCGGTTCCCAGTCCAGCCCTGCACAGGGATAGCGAAAAATCTGAGCGTGTAGTAAATGAGCCACGCTCATTCAGCAGGAGAGTGGTAACAGAGTGGTAGGTATAGCCTGTGGGGCATTTTAGAGCACGCTGTGACAACTACATTACTGGTAGCGCACAGTTGTTTACAGAGAGCACACTGTCCATTGAAGTGGCCTCTAAATTTGAACAGACGTGCAGTTTTACTGATAAAACTATAGAGCACACAAATGATAACGCGTGGAAGTCAGGTTTCAGCGAATGTTCATCATGTGCGCATCACCAAGTAAAGTGTCTTGATTTGTTTCGGTCCTATTGAACAAGTTACTTACCTTCGGTAACGATATATCTGTAAGAAACATTAGTTAGTTAGATTCCTTACCTTAGAATATCCCCAGGCGCCAGGCTGGATTCAGAAAGATTTTTCGTCAGCAGTACCCTTGCGCGTCGGTAGGCGTCGTCTGCGACTCCGCGTCCGTTGTCGTGATCGCCGGGATGATGTCGTCAGAGTACTTAGACACCACCCTCGCGCGCTGACGTCAGTTCTGTACATAGCTTTCCACGCCAAGAACGCAGAGCCATGCAAGAAACCAACACTGGTGCCATGAAACTAGGTCCCTGAAAGGGATGACCTTAATCCTAGGTATCAGTTCGCAGAACGGGAAGGATGGGTGGGGCGGTAAGGAATCTAACTAACTAATGTTTCTTATAGATATATCGTTACCGAAGGTAAGTAACTTGTTCATCTCAAATAAACACGTTAGTTATATTACTTACCTTAGAATAGATACCCCAGCAATACCAACCCCGGTGGTGGGTCTGCGAACCAAGATCACACCAGGAAGTCCTGGAGAACGGAACGGCCTAAGAAGCCTTCTCTCCGGACTTGGCTGTCCAGGCAGTAATGCTTGGCAAACGTGTGCAGCGAGGACCACGTTGCTGTCTGACAAATGTCCTGCAGAGGGACTCCCCGTCCCAAGGCAGTAGTAGCCGCTGTGGCCCGAGTGGAATGGGCCCTCAGCCCCACAGGAGGATTCTTCTTAGCCAAGGAATAACAGGCCTTAATGCACAAAACGACCCACCGAGAGGTGGTCCGCTTGTGCACTGCCCTTCTTAGCGCCCACGTAGCCAACAAAGAGTTGGTCGTCCACCCGGAACTGTTTGGTGCGGTCCAGATAGAAGGAGAGCGCACGTTTTGGGTCCAAACGGTGAAGTCTCTCTTCCTCTTTCGAGGGATACGGAGGCGGAAAGAAGGTGGGCAAGGTAACAGACTGCCCGTTGTGAAAGGCAGTAACCACCTTAGGAAGAAAAGAAGGGTGAGTCCGCAGAAGAACGTTGTCCGGATGGACAGAGAGGAAAGGAGGTTTAGAAGAAAGAGCCTGGAGCTCACGCACTCTTCTGGCAGAGGTGATGGCAACAAGGAAAGCAGTCTTGAGAGTCAGAAGACGAAGAGGACAGTTATGAAGTGGCTCAAAAGGAGCGCACATTAGATAGGTTAACACCAGATTCAAGTCCCACTGAGGCATTACAAAGGGGACAGGAGGAAATATGTGAATAATGCCTTTTAAGAATCTATTTACAACAGGGGATTTGAAAAGGGAAGGCTGATCAGGAAGCCGTAAGAAGGCAGAAACAGCTGAAAGATATCCCTTGATGGTGCCCAGAGCAGAGCCCTGCTGGGCCAGGGAAAGAAGAAAGAGGAGAACCTCAGAAAGAGGGGCGGAAAAGGGATCCACAGCCTTTGCTGCGCACTATGCCACAAATTTGTTCCACCTGCAGGCGTATACCGTTTTAGTGGAGGGACGCATGGCTGCCAGAATTACATCACAGACTTTAGGAGGCAAGTCAAATGGCATCAACTGCCGCCGCTCAATCTCCACGCATGGAGGTGGAGCCTGGACAGGTTCGGGTGGAGGACCGTCCCCTGCTGCTGTGACAGAAGGTCCTCCTGAAGAGGCAGTCGAATCGGGGGATCGATTGAGAGACTGAGTAGCTCGGGATACCAGTATCTTTGTGCCCAATCAGGAGCCACAAGGATGACTTGGGCCCGGTCGCGCCTGATCTTCTTCAGCACTCTGGGCAGAAGTGGTATAGGCGGAAAGGCGCATAACAGACCGCAACTCCACTCGTGACGAAAAGCGTCTCCGAGCGAGTGCCGCCTTGGAAATTCCTACGCGCAGAACTGATGACATTGCGCGTACTCCTTGGTGGCGAATAGATCTAACCAAGGCTCTCCCCATTGCCGAAAGAGGCCTTGCGCCACGTCCGAGTTCAGACGCCATTCGTGATCCATCATGCACCGGCGGCTGAGTTCGTCCACCCTGGCGTTCAGAGAGCCCGTCAGGTGTTGAACCACCAGGGTGATGCCCTGATGTTCCAGCCATGTCCAGAGGCGCAGAGCCTCCTGACAAAGGGTCCACGACCCCACCCCGCTGTGTTTGTTGCAATACCACATGGCGGTGGTGTTGTCCGTGAACACCTGCACTACACTTCCCCGGACAGAGGGAAGGAATGCCTTCAGTGCAAGCCGGATCGCCCGCAGCTCCAATAGGTTGATGTGGAGCCGGGACTTCGCAGAAGACCAGAGGCCTCTGATTTCCGCCTCTCCCATGTGGCCCCCCCATCCCTGGAGGGACGCATCCGTCACCGCTACGTGCTCCGGTTGGGGTAGGGAGAGGGATCTGCCGCAGACCCAATCACGGTCCATGTGTCACCACTGCAACTGTCTCAGAGTGACCTCTGAGATCAGGACGTGGTCGGACAGGTCGCCCCGATGTTCAGCCCACTGGAACTTCAGGTCCCACTGCAGAGCCCGCATCTGCCACCTGGCGTGATGTACCAGCAGGATGCAGGAGGCCATCAGACCCAGCAGCCGTAGGACCATCCTGACCGAAACTCTGGATAAAGGCTGAAAGATCGGAATCAGAGCCTGAATATCCTGAACCCGCTGTTTCGGAGGATAGACCCGAAACTGCACCGAGTCCCGAACCGCTCCGATGAAAAGGAGCTTCTGGGAGGGACTCAGATGTGACTTCGGCACAATGATGGAGAACCCCAGCAAATGCAGGAGGTCGGCAGTAGTCTGGAGGTGGGAAACGAATACCTGGGGCGAGCCCGCCTTCAACAACCAGTCGTCGAGATAGGGGAAGACTGGAATGTAGGAGAGTAGGGTCTGCTTCCTATGGTCACACCCACTTTTTGCTTTTGCTTCACTGGTTTTCGACTTAGATCTGGCTGTGGGCCTGCTAATCAGACCCAGAGCCCAGCTGTTCTCTCTCTAAATTCATACTATGTACTTTAGGTACATAACCCAATTGGTAAGGCTCACCTTATGGGGCCCTGTACAGTGTACCTTAGGTACCCAGGGCATAGGTGTACCCTAGGCCTACCAGGGGCTGCAGCATGTATTATGCCACCCCTGGCTGGCCACCCATCATGACACAACTGGCTGATCACTCAGCTGGGGCAAGGTCGTGTAATCCCCCCTTGCTTAGGTATAGTATTCCTATACCTACCTTATATATAGACACATGGGTAACTTTTAAGCCACTCCTATGGCAGGCCTTAACAATCCTGGAGGCAGAGTGCTTGGTAACATGTGAGATGGTGCTCTAGCATGAGCTGAGCCTGTCTGCAGCTTTCGGAGCCATGTCCTTATAGCTGTTCTATGATATCGCCTACCATATACTCTTAAAGTGCCTTATAATCCTCACGGTTATGGTAACTATGGTTTGGCTTTATCAAAACATGTCGTGTAAGGTGTCTAACACTTTGGAATACTACCCCCATACCATTTCTGGTGATGAGGATATTATTCCCCCCTTCTAGAGCGAGAAGACATGTTAAAATCCTACTTACCGGGTTAAAGTTAACCAGAGCCCCAGCATCACAAAATGGATGCTGCTGCCACAGACACAAGTCTGACCTCCTGCTGCTGGGAGTCCTTCCAGCGAGGGAGGCTTGGACAATAGGTTTCCTGCCTTGGGAGGTGCTAGCACCACCCCAGACAGGACTTAGTGTATTGGGGCAGGGAGGGATGAAAGAAACAAGACACTGCCTGGGGCACACAAGGTGTCCCATGCATAGCCCGGTTCAAAGCGGTGCTGGGGCACTCCAGCCCCTGCCCTGGCGCGAAACTGGACAAAGGGAAGGGGGTGTAACCACCCCCCTCCCTGGTCCCACCCATAGGAGGGACCTAGCAGGTAACCCAACCCCCAGATTAGTATAAGAGTGGGAGCTGAGTCCCTAGGACTTTGGATTATTCTGAATTGAAACTAGACACAAAACTCTGGACCTTCGACATTCGACGACAAGAAGACTGAAGAATCTCCCTTGTGGCCAAGGAGTGGCCACCCTGTGCAAACAGGCACCAACAAGCGACCTGCCGCTTGCTTTGCCCAAGTTCTACGAGGAACAGACTGCAGAGCCCGACCAGCGCCTTGACCTCCAGACTTCTCCGACCCTGATCCACATCCACAGCCAAGCTGAGATCCATGGAGGCGACGAGAGACGTGGGACCGGCTACCTGGCAAAATTGGCAAGTAGCTTCCAGCGCAGCTTCTGAGGCATCCTGGAAGTTGTGCTCTGGGGATTGAGAAGCCCCAACCCCGAGCAACATCTGCATTGAAGATCAGCCCTCCACACTCCACGAGTTCTGCGTGGGGCCCTTCTGCATTTTCCTGCTCGACGCGTCGGTCCGGTTGCTGGCCCGTTGGCTAGTAGCCTAAGTGACGACGAACCCTTAACTTTCCACCGCTGGTTTGGCTCCTCCAGACTGGCCCTTGCTTCCCTGTGAAAGAGAAGCACCTCAGACCTTCCTGGTCTGCACCTGAAGCGAATTTCCATTTCCGTGTGGGTTGCCTTTGCCAAGGCTTGTTGACTCCAATCGGGACGTAGACTCCGCCATCAGCAAGATCCTTCGTGGGACAGCTCGTACCCTGGTTCTGGTCGTCCTGACGCCTCCTGGTCCACGCAGCTGCAGAGACAATCTTCAAGACATCACCTGTGTTCTGCACGACATCGCCTGGTTCCTTCCTGGTTCCACATGGTCACTGGCTAGTGACGCAGACTTTGTCCCCTCTGCTTGCAGGTGTTCTTCCTTCAAGATCCATCCTTGGATCCAGCGGACATCTTCCTCCTGGCCGCCTGCCAGCATCTGTTCTTCAGGCATCCATAGGATCCAGCGACGACACCCAACACATCTTCACACCTATGCACCCTTCTCCTGTGGGTGAGGTAACGCGAGTACTCCGGTGCTCCAGTGGATATTGACTATCCGAGTGTCTAAGTCTTTAGTTGCTTCCTCCTAGTTAATTCGGAAGTGTCCTTATTCTTCCTATTTTTTAACTGTTACATTCCCATTGACTTTAATGTAACCCGCGTGTGTGTTTCCACACTGCACACGCTTCCCGTGGGCCTCCCACTTCCTAACTATTGGTAGGGTAGTGTAGCCCCAGCGATTCCCTAGGCCTACTCCCTGTTCGTGACGTGGTACTTATACCACTTTCTTAGTATATGGTTTGCGTGGCCCCTGGGCCTAACTGTTTTTTCCTGTGTAACTTAACGTATGCTACTTAAGAAATTGTTTGTACTTAGACCTCTGAACTCATAAAGAGTGCTGAGGGTATATGTTAGAATAAATACATTCTAATTTTATATATACCTGGTGTGGTGTCCTTTCATTTGGTATTCAAGGGATTATAATGGTATAACAGCTGGCTTCACATGCCATACAGAGTTTAGCCTAAGACTGCTCTTGTCCATGCTACCACTAAGATAGCTGGTCTATAAGGTTGACTTTACAACCAATCACCATAAGGGTTGTTTGGACTGATACAAGGTGTACACTAGAACTAGTGACATCATATATCAGGCCAACTTCTCACATTGGTGAGTAGCGGTTGGGATCTGAGCTTGCTGTTGTGATACCATTATAATCTTGAGATATCAAATTGAAAGATCACACTAGGTACTGTAAGGTACATATAAAACAAAATCTTAGAATACTTAAGTTCTACTGAACTTAGTAGTTGTAGGTTGAAGGGCCTAGCACACCCTGACTACAACCACTAGAGAGGTTTAGTAGATACAACTAGTGTAGGTAGGTGCACACACCACGCCCTCACTAGATCATGTCTCTGAGAGGAGATCAAAAGGATTCTCTCTCAGGAGGGGGATATCCTAGAAAGATACCCTCTAGATATGATACCCTAACTTTTCAGGAGACGAGACAACTGTGTACCTCCAGAAAGTTAAAACAGGGTTCCAACCCTACCCTCATTTATCTAGTGGAGATCTTAGAAGAGTATGATGCTCAGAGAGCCTCCCACGATGGTACCTTAGGTACAAATGAGGGTCTGCCCTCTACAGAAGACTCCCCTCACCACACTGATCAAGATGAGTCAGAAGGGACTTCAGGAGATGAGGTAGACAGCCAGGTCCAAGTTAGGAGACTTAGCCAGGCTAACTTAAGCCTACATGGGAGTCAGAATGGGATCCCCCCATTCAGACCCTCAAGTGGACTTAACCAGAGAGGTAGGAGAGGAAGATCCCCTTCCAGGGAATCTATCCACTCCCATGTCTCTAATAGCTCCAATGCCTCTTCTCATATGGGAATGACTTCTCCACAGAGAAAAGAGCATAAGGCCAGAATGAGGGAAGTCAATTTGAGGATTGAAAGGAAAGAACTTGCCCTTGCCAAAGAGAGACTTGCTCTGGCCAGAGAGCAAAAGTTAAGTGGGTTAGAACCCACTGGTGGCAGCACTATCCCTAAGGATAGAGACAGGACCTATGACAATAGAAACCTGAGCAAGATTGTCCCTCCCTACAAGTGTGGGGATGACATCCACAAATGGATAACTGCTTTGGAGAGGGCTTGCAAAGTACAGCAGGTCCCCCAAAGTCAGTGGGCAGCTATCTTGTGGCTCTCCTTCTCTGAGAAATGTAGAGACAAGCTCCTCACAGTTAGTGATGAGGATGCTGATAATTACACTGTCCTGAAGAGTGCTCTGATTGATGGGTTTGGCCTAACCACTGAACAATACAGGTTGTTGTTCAGGGATACCCAGAAGACACAGACTCAGGACTGGACTGACTTTATAGATTGTGCCACTAAGGCTTTGGAAGGCTGGTTATTGGGTAGTAGGGTTAAGGACTATACAGGATTGTATAATTTGATCATGAGAGAACAAATCCTTAACAACTGTCAAAACCAGCTACTGCATCAACACTTGATTGACTCTGACCTAACTTCTCCCCAAGAATTGGGAAAGAAGGCAGATAGGTGGGTCAGGACTAGAGTTAAGCAGAAATCCCAGAACCAGGGCGGTGATCAGAAAAAGGCAGACCAGAAGAGTAATGAGCAGAAAGCAAAAGACCAGAAGTCTTCACCAGGCCCCCAAAAGGCTCAGGGGGAGGGTGGTCCCAAAAAGGATAAAAAGAAAGATGGCCAAAAGAAACCTTGGTGTAACTATTGTAAGTCCAATTCCCATTGGTATAGTGAATGCACCAAAAAGGAAAAGCCCCCAACCACCATTGCCCCCAAGGAAACTGTACCCCCTAGTCCAGCTGTAAGTGGTGGTTCCCAGCAAAAGGGTGTAATAGGGTTAACCCTGGGAACTGAAGAGGATTCTGGCCTAGTCAGAATACCAACTCAGGCTGTTCTGATCTGTGATGGGGACATAGCTTTGTCCCCTACTAGGAGTCCCAGTAACCTGGGCAAGTATAGACAGACTCCTTTAATCAACCATAGGATGGCTCAGGCCTACAGAGACACAGGTGCTAGTGTCACAATGGTGACTCCTGCCTTTGTGGACCCTGGACAGATCATGCTAGGTGAGAATTACCTAGTGACCAACGCTAGCAATGCCACTACCTCCCATAGTGTGGCAATTGTTAATTTCTCCTGGGGAGGGGTAACTGGCCTCAAGAAAGTTGTGGTAAGTTCAGACCTTCCTGTAGAGTGTCTGTTGGGAAATGACCTTGAAACTTCAGTTTGGGCTGAAGTGGAGTATAGGACCCATGCAGAAATGCTGGGAATAGATGCACATGTCCTTGCTGTGACTAGGTCACAGGCAAAAAAATCCAACACTGAACAAGTGCTGGATCCTGGGACAATGGACCAGACACAACCCAAGAGAAAGAGCAGTAGGGTTAAGGCTGTGCCTTCCCCCCTGCCTCAGGTAGAGAATCAGCTCTCACAGGAGGATGATTCTGAGAGCCCTGAAGGAACTGTCCTAGAAGAACTGGAACCTGACCAGGTTGAGTTTCTTGGGACAGGGGGACCTTCAAGGGCAGATCTGAGACAGGCACAATTAGACTGTCCTTCTCTTGAACCCCTCAGACAGCAGGCTGCTGCTGAGGCTGCAGGGAATGCTCAAGGTACCCATAAAGTGTATTGGGATGAAGGGCTGCTGTACTCAGAGGCTAGAGACCCCAAGCCTGGTGCTTCCAGGAGGTTGGTCATACCATTGAGTTTCAGAGGCTTCCTTCTTACCTTGGCCCATGATATTCCTCTTGCAGGACACTTAGGCCAGAATAAGACTTGGGACAGACTTGTCCCTCACTTTCACTTGCCTCACATGTCAGAGTTTTGTCGCTCCTGTGTCACCTGCCAAGCCAGTGGCAAATCAGGTGGCACCACAAAGGCCCCCCGAATACCACTCCCAGTGGTGGGCGTTCCCTTTGAGAGAGTGGGGATAGACATTGTTGGACCAATGGACCCCCAAACAGCATCTGGGCACAGATTCATACTGGTGATAGTGGACCATGCCACCAGGTACCCAGAAGCTATACCACTGAGGACCACAACAGCTCCTGTTGTGGCAAGGGCCCTACTTGGAGTATTCTCCAGAGTGGGCTTTCCAAAGGAGGTGATCTCTGACAGAGGTGCCAACTTCATGTCAGGATATCTGACTGCAATGTGGAAGGAGTGTGGTGTTAACTACAAATTCACTACACCCTATCACCCACAATGCAATGGGCTTGTTGAAAGGTTCAACAAGACCCTAAAAGGGATGATAAATGGTTTACCAGACAAGCTTAGGCGAAGATGGGACATCCTTTTACCCTGCCTTCTGATTGCTTACAGAGAGGTCTCACAAAAGGGGGTTGGCTACAGCCTTTTTGAACTTTTGTTTGGGCATCCTGTAAGGGGACCCCTATGTCTAGTAAGGGAAGGATGGGAGAGACCTCTCAGACAACCCAAGCTTGATATAGTGGATTAGGTGCTTGGCCTCCGCTCAAAGATGGCTGAGTATATGAAGAAGGCTTCTAAAAACCTTGAGGCAAGCCAAGAACTCCAAAAAGCTTGGCATGACCAAAAGGCTGTGCTGACTGTGTACCAGCCAGGACAGAAAGTGTGGGTGTTGGAGCCAGTGGCCCCAGCAGCACTCCAAGACAAATGGTCTGGACCCCACACTATTGTTGAGCAGAAGGGAGAAGTCACCTACTTGGTGGACCTTGGGACTCCAAGAAGCCCCCACAGGGTGCTTCATGTCAACAGGTTAAAGGCATATGTTGACAGGGCAGACATGGGCTTGCTCATGGCTACAGATGAGGGGCAGGAGGAAGAGAGTGACCCTCTCCCAGACCTGCTGACTCAGAACCCTGATGATGGTTCAGATGATGGTGTGGTCTTTTCAAACAGCCTCACTAATCATCAGCAACAGGACTGCAGACAAGTTCTACAGGCCTATAGACATATGTTCTCACTGACCCCAAGTCAGACAAACTGGTGCACCCATGAGGTGGACACTTGTGACAGTCTGCCTGTGAAGAGTAAAATCTACAGGCAACCTGACCATGTCAGGGACTGCATAAAGATTGGGGTACAAAAGATGTTGGAGCTGGGAGTCATTGAACCTTCAGAGAGCCCTTGGGCTAGTCCTGTAGTTCTTGTGCCAAAACCTCACACCCAAGATGGTAAGAGAGAGATGAGGTTTTGCGTGGATTACAGAGGTCTCAATGCTGTCACTAGGACAGATGCCCACCCAATACCTAGGGCAGATGAACTCATTGACAGATCGGCAGCTGCCAAGTTTCTGAGTACATTTGACCTGACAGCAGGCTACTGGCAAATCAGGCTAGCTGAGAGTGCAAAAGCCAAAACTGCTTTCTCAACCCAAGGAGGACATTATCAATTTGTGGTAATGCCCTTTGGCTTGAAGAATGCACCTGCCACTTTCCAAAGGTTGGTGAATCAAGTCCTTACAGGCCTGGATGACTACTGTCCAGCTTATCTTGATGATATTGCTGTCTTTAGCTCCACCTGGGAGGATCACCTGGTCCACCTGAGGAATGTTTTAGAGGCCCTGCAAAAGGCAGGCCTCACTATCAAGGCCACTAAGTGCCAGATAGGGCAGAGCGAGGTTGTGTACCTGGGCCACCTAGTAGGTGGGGGTCAGGTTCAACCACTGGAGAGCAAGATCCAGACCATAAAGGACTGGACTCCTCCAATTACCCAGACACAGGTCAGAGCTTTCTTGGGCCTGTCTGGGTACTACAGAAAGTATGTTAAGAACTATGGGTCCATTGTGACACCACTTAATGACTTGACCTCCAAGAAAATGCCAAAGAAAGTTCAGTGGACAGTAAGCTGTCAGAAGGCATTTGATGACATGAAGCAGGCCATGTGCACTGCACCTATTCTGAAAAGTCCAGATTACTCCAAAGAATTAATTGTCCAAACAGATGCTTCTGAGTTGGGTGTGGGAGCTGTTCTTTCACAGCTGAATATAGATGGTCAAGACCAGCCCATTGCTTTTATTAGTAGAAGGCTGACCCCTAGAGAGAAACGTTGGTCAGCTATTGAGAGGGAGGCCTTTGCTGTGGTCTGGGCCCTGAAGAAGCTGAGGCCATACCTGTTTGGCACTCACTTCAAGATTCAGACAGACCATAAGCCCCTCTTGTTGCTAAATCAGATGAAGGGTGAAAATCCCAAACTTCTTAGGTTGTCCATTTCCCTACAGGGGATGGACTTCACAGTGGAACATAGACCTGGGACTGACCATGCCAATGCAGATGGACTCTCCAGATATTTCCACTTAGAACATGAAGACTCACCTGGTCAAGGTTAGTTTAATGTCCCTAAGTTTTTTTTTGGGGGGGGGGGGGTTGTGTAGGAGAGTAGGGTCTCCTTCCTATGGTCACCCCCACTTTTTGCTTTTGCTTCACTGGTTTTCGACTTAGATGTGGCTGTGGGCCTGCTAATCAGATTCACAGCCCAGCTGTTCTCTCTCTAAATTCATACTATGTACTTTAGGTACATAACCCAATTGGTAAGGATCACCTTATGCGGCCCTGTACAGTGTACCTTAGGTACCCAGGTCATAGGTGTACCCTAGGCCTACCAGGGGCTGCAGCATGTATTATGCCACCCCTGGCTGGCCTCCCATCATGACACAACTGGCTGATCACTCAGCTGGGGCAAGGTCGTGTAATCACCCCTTGCTTAGGTATAGTATTCCTATACCTACCTTATATATAGACACATGGGTAACTTTTAAGCCACTCCTATGGCAGGCCTTAACAATCCTGGAGGCAGAGTGCTTGGTAACATGTGAGATGGTGCTCTAGCATGAGCTGAGCCTGTCTGCAGCTTTCGGAACCATGTCCTTATAGCTGTTCTATGATATCGCCTACCATATACTCTTAAAGTGCCTTATAATCCTCGCGGTTATGGTAATTATGGTTTGGCTTTATCAAAACATGTCGTGTAAGGTGTCTAACACTTTGGAATACTACCCCCACACCATTTCTGGCGATGAGGATAGTATTCCCCCTTCTAGAGCGAGAAGACATGTTAAAATCCTACTTACCGGGTTAAAGTTAACCAGAGCCCCAGCATCACAAAATGGATGCTGCTGCCACGGACACAAGTCTGACCTCCTGCTGCTGGGAGTCCTTCCAGCGAGGGAGGCTTGGACAATAGGTTTCCTGCCTTGGGAGGTGCTAGCACCACCCCAGACAGGACATAGTGTATTGGGGCAGGGAGGGATGAAAGAAACGAGACACTGCCTGGGGCACACAAGGTGTCCCATGCATAGCCCGGTTCAAACCGGTGCTGGGGCACTCCAGCCCCAGCCCTGGCGCGAAACTGGACAAAGGGAAGGGGGTGTAACCACCCCCCTCCCTGGTCCCACCCATAGGAGGGACCTAGCAGGTAACCCAGCCCCCCAGATTAGTATAAGAGTGGGAGCTGAGTCCCTAGGACTTTGGATTATCCTGAATTGAAACTAGACACGAAACTCTGGACCTTCGACATTCGACGACAAGAAGACTGAAGAATCTCCCTTGTGGCCAAGGAGTGGCCACCCTGTGCAAACAGGCACCAACAAGCGACCTGCCGTTTGCTTTGCCCAAGTTCTACGAGGACCCGACTGCAGAGCCCGACCTGCGCCTTGACCTCCAGACTTCTCCGACCCTGATCCACATCCACAGCCAAGCTGAGATCCGTGGAGGCGACGAGAGACGTGGGACCGGCTACCTGGGAAAATTGGCGAGTAGCTTCCAGCGCAGCTTCTGAGGCATCCTCGAAGTTGTGCTCTGGAGATTGAGAAGCCCCAACCCCGAGCACCATCTGCATCGAAGATCAGCCCTCCACACTCCACGAGTTCTGCGTGGGGCCCTTCTGCATTTTCCATGCTCGACGCGTATGTCCGGTTGCTGGCCCGTTGGCTAGTAGCCTCAGTGACGACGAACCCTTAACTTTCCACCGCTGGTTTGGCTCCTCCAGACTGGCCCTTGCTTCCCTGTGAAAGAGAAGCACCTCAGACCTTCCTGGTCTGCACCTGAAGCGAATTTCCATTTCCGCGTGGGTTGCCTTTGCCAAGGCTTGTTGACTCCAATCGGGACGTCGACTCCGCCATCAGCAAGATCCTTCGTGGGACAGCTCGTACCCTGGTTCTGGTCGTCCTCGACTCCTCCTGGTCCACGCAGCTGCAGAGACAAGCTTCAAGACATCACCTGTGTTCTGCACGACATCGCCTGGTTCCTTCCTGGTTCCACACGGTCACTGGTTAGTGATCCAGACTTTGTCCCCTCTGCTTGCAGGTGTTCTTCCTTCAAGATCCATCCTTGGATCCGGCGGACATCTTCCTCCTGGCCGCCTGCCAGCATCTGTTCTTCAGGCATTCATAGGATTCAGCGACGACACCCGACACATCTTCACACCTATGCACCCTTCTCCTGTGGGTGAGGTAACGCGAGTACTCCGGTGCTCCAGTGGATATTGACTATCCAAGTGTCTAAGTCTTCACTTGTTTCCTCCTAGTTACTTTGGAGGTGTCCTTATTCTTCCTATTTCTAACTGTTACATTCCCATTGACTTTAATGTAACCCGCGTGTGTTTTTCCACACTGCATACGCTTCCCGTGGGCCTCCCACTTCCTAACTATTGGTAGGGTAGTGTAGCCCCAGCGATTCCCTAGGCCTACTCCCTGTTCGTGACGTGGTACTTATACCACTTTCTTAGTATATGGTTTGCGTGGCCCCTGGGCCTAACTGTATTTTCCTGTGTAAATTAACGTATGCTACTTAAGAAATTGTTTGTACTTAGACCTCTGAACTCATAAAGAGTGCTGAGGGTATATGTTAGAATAAATACATTCTAATTTTATATATACCTGGTGTGGTGTCCTTTCATTTGCTATTCAAGGGATTATAATGGTATAACAGCTGGCTTCACATGCCATACAGAGTTTAGCCTAAGACTGCTCTTGTCCATGCTATCACTAGGATAGCTGGTCTATAAGGTTGACTTTACAACCAATCACCATAAGGGTTGTTTGGACTGATACAAGGTGTACACTAGAACTAGTGACATCATATATCAGGCCAACTTCTCACATGTAACCCCTAATCTGCGCAGATGAGCTGCGACCACCGCCATCACTTTCGTGAACACCCGAGGGGCACTGGTGAGGCCGAAGGGGAGCAGGGTAAACTGAAAGTGCTCGTGGCCTACTGTGAACCGCAGGTAACGCCGGTGGGCCGGCAGGACGGGGATGTGGAAATATGCGTCCTGCAAGTCCAACGCTACCATCCAGTCTCCAGGGTCTAGGGCAGCCAAAACCTGAGCTAAAGTCAGCATCTTGAACTTCTCCTTCCGGAGGGAGGCGTTGATGCTCTTGAGGTCAAAGATAGGGCTTGGACCAAGTGCCCATCAGAGCGTCGGTGAGGGCCTCATTGAACTGCAGTTGAGGCTCTGAAGAGCTTACTGGCGGTTGAAACACCTCAGTGAGGAGGTTAGTCCTCACGGCCGCTGCAGGGAGCTCCAGGTGAAGGGCCTCGGCAGCCCTGCGCAGCACCACATAATAAGTCGCACCCTCCTCCGTAGCCACGGAAGGAGGAGAGATGAAGCCAGTGTCAGGCGAAGTGTTGAGACCACTGGCATCCCCAGCTCGTCTGCTCAGTCCTGAATTAACTGGCACTGCTGTGCCAGAGGGTCCTCAGACCCCTCCCGGTCCTCCCCTTCATCCGCCTCCTGGTATACAGACAGAAGGACGGAGCCGGGTTATAGATGAAATGCTCATCCATCGGCGCCGGAGAAGTCTTGAAGGAGTGTTAAGCTTATTGTTTTACCATAGATAACCTCTTGAATAACCAAATGAAAGAGTAGTCCACACAGGTATATATATATATATATATATATATAATATATGTATTTATTCTAGGAACAACCCCACTAGTCTCTTTATGAGGACAGAGGTGAAGATACAATTCAAACAAGCATTGATAGTTACAATAAATAGCACTGGAATCACAGGCCCCCGGGGGGGGGACCAAACCATATATCAAAAAAGTGGTATAAGAACCACGACAATTCTACAGACAATGCCTAGGGCATTTAGGGTAGCTGGCCCCTTGTGAAACCACCCAAGGTAGTGAGGAAGGGGACCCATGGGAGACGCGTGCAGTGGCTAAAGTCACTGTCGGGATTTCTAATAAAGCCTATGGAGAATGTCGCGGTTGAATTTTACAAGTTTAAAAACACTTCTAGCAGGAGTTCAAGTTCAATACTTTAGAGTTAAGCTTTTGAAGGGCCCACACCCACGAGAGTACCGAGGTACCACTGATTGACCTCCGCTAGGGCCCACAAGTCGAGAGACAAGGAACCGCGGGAGGCAGCAATTTGGCGTGCGTAAAGATGCGCCCAAGGGTCGCCGGAACGGGCTAGGGCGTCGATCTTTGGCACAGATGACGCTAAGAGGTTGGCTCAATAATGGGCCCGAAGCACAACTTCCCCACTCGTCGGGGTCGGGTGCTGTGCAAGAGGTGGCCGGTGTCCTGGGGTATTGGAGATCTCGGCACCCACAGGGTCCACGGTGCTGAGCATTGCTGTGCACACTCACTGGCCTCTGGGATGCTTGGAAACCCACCTCAAGGTAGGAAAGGGTCGTCGATGTCCCTAGGAGCAGCGAGGTTCCAACCGGGTCACTTGCAGTGTTTCAGGTGCCTGCCACGCAGGGGGGTAACTCCTTTACCCCAAGGGAGATTTCTTCAGGTAGCTGTGCGGCAGCAAGTCGAAGTTCAAGTCTGTGAAATTCAAGAATAATCTGAGGCTCTGGGGACCCAGTATTCACCTTTATCCAGAGATTAGGGGAGGGTCCAGATCAGAGCCCACCAATGAGAGGTCAGGTGGGAAAAGGGTGGCTACACCCTCTCCCTTTGTGTGTTTCCCGCCTGGGCAGGGGACAAGAGGCCCCTGAACCGGTTCCAGGCGGTGTATGCAGAATGTAGGCACTGGGGAAGCCTACGTGCAACTCTGAACGGCATCCTATGGTGCACCCACCCAGTTCCAATCCACATAGTCTGTCTGGGGAGGTGGGAACACCTCCCTGCAACAGAATCCCTATTGTCCAGCTGCCGTGGCTGGAGTTCTGCCCAGCAACAGGCAGCCAGAGTCATGTGGGTGGCGGGTAGCATCCATTTTGTACTACGTGTGCACTTTTAAATTGGTGTCTAAATTCTGCCGCTTTTCCCATATCGCCCCTCTAGCAGGGGGGAATCATGCCCTCAGTCCCATGGCTGGATTGGGGGTATGATTCCTACATATTTGACATCAAACACAATATGGTTCTGTGTAGCCATTCTCAAGTTAGCACGCTATCGCGATATAATTATAATGCGGTTAAGAGTATATGGTATGGCTACACTACAAACAACCCAGCAATGATTTTACGAAGGTTGCAGAGGGGCCCTACTCAGGCAGGGGTCCCCCCTCACACATATCTCAGCACCCTGCCTTGTAGGATTAGCAAGGCCTGCTTTAGGGGTGACCTATGAGGATATATGTGTTGTATTAAGTGGGATACAGGATACCTATATCCCTGTAAGGAGTGCAAGCACCACCTTACCCAGACTACAGTAGTGGTCTGGTGGTGTCATTTGGTATGGCTGTCCCAGGGGTGGCACAATAAGTGCTGCAGCCCCTGGTAGGCCTCTGAGGAACCCATGCCCTGGGTACCTAGGGTACCATCTACAAGGGCTGATAGGGTGTCCTCAGTATCCAATTGGAAGGTACCTAGGGTACTCACATCAGTTTAGAGAAGAAGCAGATAGGCCGGGGTCCTGGATGGCAGGGCCACAGCCTGGCTAGTGTCATAAAACAGTCAAAACATCAGCAAAAAGTTGGGGGCAACTATGCAGTCGCTGCCACTCTCCTACAGCGCCGTTCAGATGCCGGACCCGGACCGGGGCTGAAACTAGGGACGGCGGCGTCCGAAGACGGCGCCGGGGGCGGCACCATAGGGGTCAACCGGCGTCGACCGGGATCCAGGCCTGGATCCCACGGGGACCCGCGGCGTCAGGACCGAAGTCGACGACGGCGCCGGGCCGAAGCTACCGGCTCGCTAGGCCCCCCGGTCGGACCTGCGGGGCCCGGAGGCGTGCCGGCAGACCACGACGGCGGAGCGAGACTCCTCATGGCCTCGAGGAAGTCCCGAATCTCGCCCAGAGTCGCGTGAGGCCCAGGGACCGGAGGGTATGAGGCCAGACGCGACTCCTGCGGTTCCGGCGGAGCCACGCGGGTGGTGCCACCCGAACCCTCGGCCGAGTCGTGCGACCGGCGAGGGGAGTCAGAAGAGCGATGTTGCTTCTTCAACTTCTTTTTACTGTGCCTCGACTTACCTGAATGCGAGGACTTCGATCCTAACGAGCGGTGATGACTTTGGCTCCGCGACCGGTCCCTCGACCTCCTCCTCGACCGGGACCTCGAGCGGCGCGGAGCCGACTGCCGGATCTCGAGGAGCTTGCGGGACCGCTCCTAGCCTTCGAGGTCAAGGCCCGACAGTCGGGGCACAACATGTCATCATGGTTGGCCCCAAGGCAGTAGAGACACCGACGGTGGGTGTCGGTAACCGACATCAGTCGGTGACAGATGTCACACGGCTTGAACCCGGGCATCCCTACCGGTACCAGGAGTCGAAGTCGACTCGAAAAGGGAGACAAAAATGTCAAAAAAGTTAGTCAAAAAGTGACTAAGGGTATGCTCTTCCCGGATCTGCGCTTACTGGCCCGGAAAAAAGAACTGATGTCAGCGCGAGAGGGCGGCGTCTAAGTACTCCGACGACATCATCCCGGCGATCACGACGCCGACGACGGATGCGGAGTCGCAGACGGCGCCTACCGACGCGCAAGGGTACTGCTGACGAAAAATCTTTCCGGATCCAGCCTAACGCCTGGGGATATTCTAAGGTAAGGAATCTAACGTGTTTCTTTCAGATAATTTCCATCACGCTTCAAATTATGAAAAAATTTGCTTTCCTGTATTTTAAAGCATTAGTACAATTCATTTACTAGGAAAAAAATGACATCCCACAGCCTTTCCTTTTTACATTCCCCAGGAACATAGTCACATCGTTGACTTTACAAAATCCTCACACTTTGCAGTCAGAGGGAACGAAAAGTAAATACCAATCTCCATGTTAACATGGTAAACATCAATTTGTCAGAAGACAGCCTGACATTTGACCTCTGTCCTTTAAGCACAACAAAAGTGCCAAGATGAAGGCTGTTTCCGCCTAGATGAAGAACAGCTTTCTCAAAGAAGACAGAAGTCCTCATCATGGGCGCCACCCTCTCCGGCTGGCAGGGCTCCTGGTGGCCCACAGCACTTGGAACCTTGGCATCATCCTGGACTCCTCACTCACCATGAACCACCAGATCAATGTCGTCTCATCATCCTGCTTCCACACGCTACGCCTGTTCTGAAAGATCGTCAAATGGATCCCCACCAAATCCAGAAAGATGATCATCCACACACTCTTCAGCAGCAGAATCGACTACGGCAACGCAGTCCACGCTGGCATCACGCAGAAACTCCTCAATAAACTGCAAAAAATCCAGAATGCCTCTGCCAGACTCATCCTCAACATACCCCGCCACAGCCACATCTCCAGCCACCTAAGAGACCTCTACTGGCTCCCAGTCAACAAAAGAATCACCTTCAAGCTCCACACGCACGCCTACAAAGCCCTACACAATGCGGGACCTGCATACCTCAATCACCCCCTAAATCACATTCCACGCACCCACCAGAGAACTTCGTTCCGCTCAACTGGCCCTGGCTACCGTTCCACGTATCCACAAGACCACAGCCAGAGGAAGATCCTTCTCCTACCTCACAGTAAAGACCTGGAACACCCTCCCTTTCACCTTAGGCAATCTCAGTCACTGCCTCAATTCTGGAAGGACCTTGAGACCTGCCTCTTTGACTGAAGCACAGCACCCTCGATGGACCAGCAGCTATCCCCCCCCCCCCCCTCCAAACGCCTTGAGACCTTTACAGGTGAGTAGTCGTGCTATACAAGCCATTGACTGAGTGATAAGATAAAAAAAGTGAATGGCATCCTTAATGCTCATTCGCCTTCTTAAGTCCAGCATGGTTACTTTATGGGTGCTGAAGCCACTCCTCCGCCGCTCCCTTACTTCCTGCACCTATGAAACTAGCAGAAAAGAGAAAGGTTCAGAGGTTATTTTAATGAACACAGAGCCTTCTACAAGCATCATGCAGAGTTACTTTGATGCCTCAATTTCACATAAATGATGTCCTTGTGAAATCAGCGTTCATATTCCCTCCTGTAGTACATCAGGCACATGTGCATGCATGCATGCATGTGTAGTACTTGTTAGAAACTAAGGGTTTAACTTTAAGTTTGCCAAGACAGTGTACTCTACCACAAACATGGTAGCTATCCCTTTTGCCGTATTCCACGTGCAGTTATATTGCACTTCTAATATGGTGGATGGGATGTCGGCTACGTTTGTGACCGAGTATCCCCACATCCACCAAACTCTAAATAAGGCCCTAAGTAGTAAAGATAGAAACAGACCCCTCATAGAAACCCAATCCCTTTTTTAAAATTACTGTTATACAGCTTCACCCACATGAATAAAGCCTGGTGAAGTTTAGCAAACAATTCAGCGAAGCAAAGTAACGAATGGATGTGGCAATGACTGATATGTACTGGTCAAACGTGCGGGGACCTATTGGACACATTCACACCTCAAAAAGCATACTTTTATTCAGAATGTCTAGCAAACAGCCTCATCAATTTTCACAGGCAGCCACAACTTGTACTGACAAGGAGCTTTTCGAAGCTCATGGCTGTTCACCCATATATTGTTCATCCATTTCTTACAATTACACAACCTTGTTTATTGTCATCCAATACAGTATTGTGTACTGTATTCTTATGAGAATCTTACAAGCACTTCCTGTAGAATAGCCAATATCTGTGCATTACAGTAAAACTATCTGAGGTAGTTTCAGGGGTCATCCTTAACAGAGCTTCATCATGTTGCAAGGTGGACGGTCTAAGCAGTAGGCCTCACACCAGGAAACCCTGCAGGACGAACCAGGCAAAATGGCATTCTCAGAGAATATGCCAATCACATTAGTAATGAGTGGTGACCTTGTGGATAGACGCCCAATTAACCAGCTAGCAGATGTCCAGCACAGGAACATCCCAGGCTTAGACTAACTATAGTGGAAGCCTTAGCTCTGGTCGAATGAGCCTGACGGCGCTAAGTAGGCCAAAGAATAATGTATTTTTAGGTAGAGAACAATTTACCTGGATACGGTCTGTATCTTTCCTCTCACAACCACCAGAAAACCCCACAAAGAGTTGATCATCTACTGGGTACTCCTTTGCTCGATGAACCTAAAAGCTTTCAGGGTGGGGGGGCCCAATCAGTGCAGCCTTTCATCCTCCATACAGTAATGTGGTGAAGTGAACAAAGTGAGGAGCGTGATGGAGTGCCCCAGACTGAAAGGCGACACCACCCACTTCTGGCAGAAATTATGCCCAAGTCAGAAGCCAAATCTATTAGGGAAAAAAGTGGTGCATGGTGGTTTCACTGACAACACCGGCAGATGACTGGCACGGCACATGGAAGTAACTGCAATGAGCAAAACAGTTTTAAGGGTCAGTAGTCTAAAAGAACTGCTGTGCATAGGCTCAAAAGGTGTAAACATTACGAAGGTAAGAACAAAATTATGGTCCAACTGTTATAACTGACAAGTTACTTACCTTCAGTAACGTCTTATCTGGTAAAGACATGATCTAGCCGTAGATCCCTTACCTGTGAACTTCCCAGGTGTCAGACTGGATCTAAAACATTTTTCTTGAGCAGTACCCCTGCGTGCTGATAGGTGGCGTCGATCAACTCCACGTGAAGTCGAAGGCGTCGTCTCCATCATCGTGACATCCGCGGCGTATATATAGGCGCTACCTCAGCGTGCTGACGTCAGTACTTTTCACTACATTCCCTGCCAGAAGCGCAGAGCCATGAAGTTGACTGACGATGGTGTGTTTAGACACCTAGAGACCCGAAGGGGAAAGCCTTGGCATATAACTGATCCACAGTGTGAGGAGAATGGGTGGGTCAGTAAAGAATCTGCAGCTACCAGATAAGGCGTTATAGAAGGTAAGTAACTTGTCCATCTGATAGAGATATCTAGCTGCAGATTCCTTACCTGTGAACAGATACCCAAGCACTACAATCCCAGGGGTAGGGACTGCGGAAATGTTTAACCCAGAAAGCTCTGTAGGACTGAACAGCCTAAGAGGCCTTCCCTACAGACCTGATTGTCCAGGCAAAAATGCTTGGCAAATGGGTTCAGGGACGCTCACATAGCCCCCTGGCAGATGACGAGGACCGGGACACCAAGCTAGAGAGCCTTGGTGGCTGCCTTAGCTGTGGAAGAATGAGCGTTGAGGCCTTCAGGAAGCTGTTACTTTGCCAGAGCGTAACAGATCTTAATCCTGAGGATAACACGTCAGAAGATGGTCCTCTTCTATTCAGCATGTTCCATTTTTGCTCCAACGTACCTCATTAACAGTTGTAAGTCCACCCGGAGCTCTTCAGTGAGGTTAAGGTAGACCGAAAATGCTCTTTATGGGTCCAGACGGTGGAAACGTTCTTCCCTAGAAGACTGCAGAGGAGCACTGAAGGTGGGCAAGGTGACAGACTGCCCCAGGTGGAAAGGTGTCACCACTTTAGGCAAGAAAAGCCCTAGTGCAGAGCACTACCTTATCTGGGAAGATGGTCAGGTAAGGAGGTTGACAAGAAAGTGCCTGCAACTCGCTCACCCTCCTGGCAGAAGTTATTGCATTAAAAACGCTGTCTTGATGGTGAGCAGCCGAGGGGGCAATTGTGCAGGGACTCAAAAGGTGAGCACATTGAATAAGTGAGGACCAAGTTAAGGTCCCGTTGGGGCATGACAAAAGGTGAGGGGGGAAACAAAAATGTAAGCCCCTTCAGAAATCTATTTACAATAGGAGACTTGAATAGTGACAGTTGGTCCGGCAACCATAGAAAGGAAGTAAGGGCCGAAAGGTAACCTTTAAGAGTGCTCAGAGCAGAGCACTGCTGGACAAAAGTCAGGATGAAAGAAGGATGTCAGAAAGGGAGGCAGACAGAGGGTCAATAGACCGTTCTGTACAATAGTTACAGTATTTGTGCCATTGGCAGGCGACTTAGTAGAGGGACGCCTGGCTGCCAGAATAACTTTGCATGCTTCGGGAGGAAGGTCGAATGCTGTCAACTGTCACCGCTCAATCTCCACGCATGGAGGTGGAGAATGGACAGGTTCGGTGGAGGACCCTCCCCTAGTGCTGCAACAGACGAACCTCCCGAAGGGTCAGCCTGATCGAAGCTAATCTTCAGAAACTCGGAATACCAAACCCTCTGTGCCCAGTCAGGAGCCACAAGAATGACTTGGGCCGGTCGCTCATGATCTTCTTCAGCACTCTGGTCAGGAGTGGTATGGGCGGAAAGGCATATTGGAGGCCTGAGCTCCACTTGAGACTAAAAGCGGTGCAGAGCAAGAGCCGCCTTGGAAACATCAATGCGCAAAACTGCTGAAATTGCTTTTTTTCTCTTCGGAGGCGAACATATCTAACCAAGGCTCTCCCCACCGCTTAAAGAGTCCTTGCGCCACATCTGGATGGAGACACCATTCGTGATCCGTTAGGGACCAGCGGCTGAGTTAGGCTGCCCTGGCGTTCAGGGAACCGGCCAGGTGTTGAAACACCAGGGATATGCTCTGTTCTTCCAGCCAAGTCCAGAGATGCACACAGGGCCTCCTGACAGAGGGTTACGACCCCACTCCACCTTGTTTGTTGCAGTACCATCTAGCGGTGGTGTTGTCTGTGAACACCTGAACCAGCATTCCCTTGAGAAATGGTAGGAAGGCTTTCAGTGCCAATCAGATCACACAAAGCTCCTTCAGGTTGATGTGGAGACCAGCTTCCACCGGAGACCAGAGTCCTCTGATCTCCATCTCCCCCAGATAGATGCCCCATCTCAGGAGTGATACATCTGTCACCACTGTGAGATCTGGGTGGGGAAGGGAGAGAGGTCTGCCTGTGACCCATTTGCAGTTTGTCAGCCACCACTACAGATCTTGTGCAGTTCCCTCCTAGACCTGGACCAGGTCGGTGATATTCCCCCGATGCTGCGCCGTTTGGAACTTCAGGTCCCAATACAGAGCCCCATGCGTCATCTGGCTTGATTCACTAGCTACCAGGATGCAGGGGGCCATGAGGCCCCGCAAACTCAGAGTCAGTCTCACCGAAATCCAGTAAAGAGGCTGAACCATCAGTATCATAGTCTGAATATTCTAGACTCACCGTTTGGGAGGATAGGCCCGAAAGTGCACTGCTTCCAGAACAGCTCAGATAAAAGGGAGCGTCTGGGTAGGAGTCAGGTGTGACTTCAGCACGTTGATAATGAACTCCAGCAAATGCAGGAGGCGTGGCGTACTTTGGAGGTGGGAGATGACAGCCTGGGGCGAGCCCACCTTCAACAGCCAGTGGTCGAGATAGGGGAAGACTGGAACCCCTGATCCGAAGATGAGCTGCGACCACCGCCATCACCTTGGTGAACACCGAGGGGCACTGGCAGATAGCGGCGATGGGCAGGCAGGCTGGGAATATGGAAATAAGAGCCCTGCAAGTCCAACGCTACCATCTGGTCTCCCGGGTCCAGGGCAGGCAGAACCTGAGCAAGAGTGAGCATCTTGAACTTCTCTTTTCTGAGGAAGTAGTTGAAGGTTCTGAGGCAAGAGGAAAGGACGAAGGCCTCTGTCCTTTTTGGGGACCAGAAAGTAGAGAGAATAGCAACAACAGCCTATTTCTGGCACCAAAACCCTCTCTATGGCCCACTTGGCCAAGAGAGTTGTGACTTCCTCTTGAAGTAAGGCAAGGTGATCCTCCATCAGCCGATCATATATAGGAGCTATAGAAGGAGAGGTTGTCTTGAAGGGGGAGGGAGTAGCCCCTCTGGACTATCTGTAGAACCTACCTGTCCGAGGTGATGTCCCGCCAGTGGAGGAGGAGGCATATCCTGCCACCAACTGGACGCCCATGATCTGGGAGAATCAGACTAGGAGGATTTGGGGTTGGAGAAAGGAGGGGGGTTTGTAGCCTGACCTGACCTCTGGCCGCGGTTGCGGTAACGCTCTCACTTTTTGACAGATTTCTAATGCACTTTGACCATGGGTACCAAGGGCTCTGTGACAATGGAAGTCCTCTAAGGGCTGCAGCACATATTATGCCACCTTTAGAGGTCCTGTACATTAACACACACACACACTGCTATTGCAGGCTGCATGTTTCAGTGCAGAGAAAAGTGAAGAGTCGCTATGGCACCCATACCCGTGTTACTTGCCTGCAACCCACTGCCTATGGTACAGGTGAGTCACCCCTCTAGCTGGGTGCACTATGCCACTAGTGAGGGTACAGGTGCATGAGCACTGTACCCCTACAGCTGCGGTTCCCAATCTGTGCGCCGCGGCACCCTGGTGCGCCATCAAAACGAGCCAGGGGCGCCGCGAGCACTAATTGGAATTCAGTGCTTTTAATTCCTTAGGCTGTGTATGGGACCCACGCTGCACTGCAGAGGCCTCGGTTATGCCCCTGAAGTTTTTCTCACGTTTCACAATTCAGGCATCTCAGGGAATCACACGACAAACAGCAAAGAAATCTTGATGCGGAGGGTTATTTCTCTTATGAGTAGACGCTTCCTTTTAACGTTGCAAATAACCTATATGACGTAAGACATAATGTTGCGTGCATGTCGCAGTAGAGGTACGCAGTAGCCAGTTGTGTGTCCGATGGGAGCTATCGTTCTTTGAATTAACCGGTACAAGGCTCCCTATGGGGGCTCCGATAGATATGGAGCTGAAAAAGGTAACATGCACTTATATAACGCAGTATATTAATTACATATTCGAACGGCCGAAAGTATATTCATTCCTGTGTACCAAGACCGTAGCTTTGTTCCAGGCACAAGATAGCTTGTATGTACTCTATACCGGAACCGAGAGGAGCTGCCTGCGTATTATAACCCATACTCCAGTTTGCCAAAACCCAGTGACGAAGGACACAGCCCATATTGTTCACTAAGGCCCCCCTCCCCCATCAATCAAGAAGCATCTCCTTTGTCTCTTGGGTCTGTATGTATATCGACCCATGTCCCTCCATTCCCTGTGGTTGTGCCTGAAAGAAGGACCTAACACTGATGGAGGCCATCATCGGTGACAGCCTCCGGTTTCGTACAGCTCTGAACTCATGCATGGACCCACTCTCAGCTACTCACACTCACGCATTTTGGACAGTGTGGCACTGCCTCGCAGTTTAGCAGCTATGCCCCACTGCCTTACAGCTGCGCTGTAATGCTTAATTAAAGGATAGACATACCTATGTTGCTAGCATCTCTGCAACCGACTCTGTTTCGGAACACTGGGGCGAGCAGGTATCCCAGACACACTTTACTTTATCTTTGTCCGAAGATCAGCACTCTGGGTCACACGTGTCCCTGTTCCCATTCTTGAACAAGAGACCTTGGTAGAGTAATTTTACCGGCGGACATTAACTGAGAAGGAAACCACATTCCCCAGTTTACAAACAGAACTGAAGCGTTTTCAATATGCTTTACTACGAAGGCATGGTTGTTGCTGATTTATCTTATGCAACTAACAACCATTGACAAAGCCAATAGTACTGGCTTGCTGTAAGTGCAATGTTGCTTACTGTATTATTTATCTGGATGTAATAAAAGTAGTAGCAAATTACCAGTGGGGCAGCGCGCTAAGCATAAATTCAGTTTACGTGCTTTTAAACCACGCCCTTAATTACATCGGCCACGACCCTTCAGAGACCCTCCAGTTTTTTAATCCCATTTAAAGCCCTGCTTATAAAAGACCCTTTATAGACGGGCCATACGCTGAGTCAAGGTATTGTCGCGGCCACCTTTGACCTCCCAACTACTTGCAACATGACCAGGCGCTCACTTATACAGACACTCAATGCACACTTCACCCAACACACAGAGAACACTGGTGCTGGTGGGGTAATCGCTCCTGGATGCATGCCTGCACGGTTCTCTATGTTGGCTGTGCGAGAGCACTTTGAAATACTGGCCATGATTAGGCACATGTTCCCTGCAATGTGCCCATAACCCCCAGGCTTTTCATGATTTGATTTTTGAGCATCCAGGGATAAGTTATCTTCACCTTGAAAGCAACATGGTTTACGCTCTGGGGCTCCAGAAGCAAACTGTACTTGACATAGTTCTCGTTGTCTAACACTGTTTGCCTGGTAGCAGCGGTGTGCACTGTTGCATGAGATGACAAGCACTGTACATGCCTCTTCCCAATATCTGTGCCTAGATAAATCTCACTCTGGAGTTCTCACCTTTCCATCCCACTATTCCTGTGGCATTTGATTGTCCAGACAGCCGTGGATAGCAGCACTGCAGCTGTCACAGGCTGTTGGAAGAACTTTTCAAATACCAATGTCAGACTCGCCGAATCCAACCAAAAACACATATAAAAGATCAAACAAAAATTTTGTCATTCCCATATCGAGCACAAATCCATCAGTCAATCTATCTAACCTACCCTCCCTTTCAGACACTATGACTAATAGGATGACATCTATGATTATAATACATTCAGGCTTCATCTCAATTATTTTTAAGGAGAAAAATAGAAGTACTCCCGAGGCCGGGCATACACCCCCCCTCCCCGCACAAAAAAAGTAACGTAGTGGGGAGCCGCAGCCAACGGCCAATAAGTCAAGGGAGACGCTGGTCTAAAAAGTTTGGGAACCACTGCCCTACAGTGTCTAAGTCCGTTCTTAGACATTTTAAGTGCAGTAAAGCCATAAAGAGTATAGGGCCTGGGAGTTTGTCATTACGAATTCTACAGCACCATAATGGCATTACTGAATCTGGGAAGTTTGGCAGCAAACGTCTCAGCATAATAAACCCACACTGATGCCAGTGTGGGATTTATTATACAATGCACTCAGAGGGAATCTTAGAGATGCCCATGAAAAACAAAAAGCCTCTGGTGGGTTCACTGACAGGTAAACAACAGTCTTCCACCACAAGACACATTTCTGGATACCTGGGGTGGGAGCCTTCACTCCCTGGGCCTAGAAACAAAGCCTTTCCTGGGCGGAGGTGTTCACACCTCCCCCAGGTCAGGAAGAGCCATCTGTGGCAGGAGAACTTCAAAGGCCTTGTTGCCTTTGCAATCGCAACCCCCAGCTTCTCCCGCTATCAGGAGCAGGCCCCCTTCCTGTCTCACCCCCTTTTTGGCGGGAATACCGGCTGGAAACCTTTGAACAGCCCAGAAGGTGTGCACACCTCTGCCAACCCCACCCTTCAGGTGGGGGAAGTGAAGTGAAGCCCACTCATCGGTGCCCGCCATCTTGCAGATGGCAGGCACTCTCAAATCAGGATTAGGGATTGTTACTCACCTGGGATGTGCACACCAAGGGTGTAATCACCCTAAGGTCAGTAGCCCATTGGCTACTACCTCGAGACCCCTAAAACGCTTCATAATTACAGTATTTAGGGAGCAGCTCTGAACCCAGAAGGCAGATTCCTGCAACCTGTGAAGAAGAAGAACGGAAGAAGGCGCACAGCAGAAGAGACTACACCGAAGAACTGACTTGGCCACAGCCCTACCGGACCTTTCTGCAATTTCCGGAGATTCTGCACCAAAAGTCGAATTGTCCTGCAGCCAGCCCCATCCAAAACCCCTGGGAGGACTGAGTGCCTTCAACAAAGACTGGATCTCCTGCGAACAGCAGCTTTGTCTCAAAGAATCTCCAAAGACAGACTCTGTGCCTGCTGAGGATGAAGAAACTCAACGCCTATAACCACCACTGCATCCGTCGCCTACGGCCCGAGTCCAAGTGTCTCACCAGTCTCAGCGAGGTCCCCCAGCGCTCCAGAGTCTGATTCCAACGTGGGTTGACACCTCCACGCCATCACCTGCAGCCTCTGCATGGAGACCCCCCTAACCGCGAGGGCCCGGGAAGGTGAAATCCGACCTCAAAAGGCACCCATGCGTTCGGCTGCTCGGCGCCCCGGAGAAGAGGACCTACGGTGCACCTACCTACCTGAGCCCTCCAACTTACCTGCCTTGTTGTTGGTTCCTCCCAGAAGACTTCCTGGGCCGAGCCTGTAGACAAAATAAAATACCAGCAACCTCCATAGTATTGCTTTGGGCTCCCGACCCCTCCTCAGTACCCTGCACCCGACCGCTTCTGCGCCGCTGGTTGTGAGGACCTGGTGCTCTCTTGGACCCCCTTTGCCCTGACCTTAACCCTAGGAGCTTGGCTCTCGAGACCGAGTGGCCTGCCCGTGAGCTGAGCCTTTCGGAGCCCGTGGGAGCCCAGGATCAGCAGACAGGCCAGCTACGTTGCGGTGCCTGCAGATGAAGGGGAGTGACTCCTTCCCTCCAAGGGAGATTCCTTAGGGTGTCTTGGATGTCCACCGGCCCTGTGAATAACCTATATGGAGCACAGGCACAGACGTTGCAGGAGTCTTCCCAGTTGCAGTCTTGGTTCCAAAAGCGAAGTCCAGCAAGGTCCAGACGGTTGAAGTTGAAGTGGTATGTGATCCAAATCTTGTCCCACAACGAATCTAGGGACACACCCACAGGTAAGCCCTTAATAACCTAAGGAAAGGGTTGGAACCATTCAGGGGTCCCTCCCAGAGAAGGGACTGGACAGTGGGGAGGATTCTCCCATGTCCTTTGTCCAGTTTCACATCAAAGCGGGAGGCAACTGCTCCCTGAACTAGTTTGGCCTGGAGTACGCAAGGAGGGCACCAAATGTGCCCTTCACACAGTCTGAGTGGTGCCGGCAAGCGCCCCCACATTGTCCCAAAACACTAAGTCCTGTCTGGGAGGTGGTTACACCTCCCTGTGACCGGATACCAATTGTACTGCCTTCATCTGCTCGAGCTTAGCTCAGCAGCAGGAGGACAGAATTGTGTCCCCGGTCGGCAGCACCAATAGTTTGCTGTCAAGGTCTGGAAGACTGGTACCAGGAGCACGGACGGCCTCCCGGAGCAGCTTTACAGAGCATGGAATCATACCTACCACACCGTTTATTGTATGATTATAACATGTTGGATACCAAACACGACAGGGTTCGTTACAGCTAGTTTAGAGATGGTCATCGCGTAATGGCCACTCTATGTATCTAAACAGCTGAGGCACTTACAACCCAGGAGAATGGACTCCAAAGTTTGTAGGGGTGTCCTGCTCATGCAGGTACACCCCACCACTTAGAACCAAACACCCTGCGTTCAGGACTGAAAGGCCTGCCTTAGGGGTGACTTGTAGGTTTAAGTGCAGTGACTTCAGATATAAGGAACATTATATCTGTCGGGAGTGGTGCTAGCACCAGCTTACACAGGCTGCAATAGCAGGCCTGTAGTCACAATTTGAGTGGTCTCTTATGGCTGGCATAAATACCTGGGAGGCCCCTGGTGTACCTATGCACTGGGTATCTTAGTACCATATACTAGGGACTTATCAGGGTACACCAATATCCAATCTGGAGTGTACTTCAGTACTCACCAGTCTTTCCTGTCCAGGGAAGACCGGGGGCTTGGCAGTTTGGGCTGGACTGTTCCCATGAGGAGCAGGGTCAAGACTGATTTGCATATGGCTGGGTTTGAACTGGGGTGGAGAAGTCAGCTAAAGAATGATGATGGAATCAACCCAGATCTGTGACTGGGGGTGAGTGTCTGAAAAGTGTCAGCGCTCCGTCCATCACCTCCTTGTGTTTGCTTCGTTCACCCTAAGTTGGCAGGGTATGCCCATTCGTGGGTCCCTCGCTCACTTTGCCACTGGATTCAAGCTAGTCTGGCTGATGAGGGGTGTTACCCTGAAACCGGTCCCAGGATGCTTGTTTTCGGTCCAGGGAAGGCCTGGCTTGGCAGTTCGGGCTGGAATGTTCCCATGAGGAACAGGGTCAAGACTGATTTGCATATGGCCATGTCTGAACTGGGGTGGTGGAGTGAGCTAAAGAACGTTGATGTATTCAACCCAGATATGTGACGGGGGTGAGTTCTTTGAAAAGTTTCAGCGCTCAGTCTATCATCTCCTTGTGTTTACAAAACGGAAGGTTTTGGACATTCTTCTCTCCAATGTCATCAATTCTTTAGAACCCTTATTTTCAGCCGGGACTTTTGAACCTAGGATTCAAAAGGTGGAATGGTAGCAGTCCAACTTTACTAGGAGGATATAGTCTCAGGAGTGTACTTCAGTAGGAAATACATTTGGGAATTGAAATACTGGAGGACACGAGAGTTAGAATAAGGTTGAGAGCAGCCAAATCATCTTTTGCCGACCAGTACATACAAAATGCGTACAAACTATTTATCAAATGGCATTTGCCTCCCGCTAGATTGCACAGATTATGGTAGTCACAAGACACAATGGAAAAAGTGTGGAAAAAGGGTCATGAACGAGGTACCTTATTCCGTATGTAGTGGACATGTGCGCATGTACAGACTAAAATAAATACTTTCACAAATTAAGAACTCAACCAGGATTACACTTCCCTTACAGCCTCTAACAGGGAAAATAGCATTTTATCCACTTAATACACTGACTGGTAAACTAATCTCACACCTATTATTGGCAGCTAGGTTGACAGTGAAGAAAGTTTGCAAACTCCAGTCTTCACTACTGTTAAGTACATGGAGGGATAAGGTCTGAAATACATGAGAGAAGAATAAATTAACAGCTATTTTGCATGATTGAGTTCCAAAATTTGAAGCAGTCTGGCTGGCACTTAAAACACATGAAAAGTTTCAAGTTATAGTGAGGAGGGATACAACATTTATGTTGGGAATGGTATGTAAAATCTCCTCCTCATCACCCAGCACTCAATGCGTATGGACATGATATAAGGCCTCATGGCCTATTAGACAGACTCCTACAATGAAGGACTGACAACACCTTACACTGAAATGTGGATTCTGAAACCCTCTGGGCACAATTTCCTGCATTGTACTAAAGCTATTAATTGCTAAATATGTAATTTCATGCTCCTTTCACAATAGCAGGGAATGAAAAGTTGAAAATAAAGGGGCATATGCATCAACCAAACTAATACCGATTCCTTAATAGCGAAAAATAAGGAATCGCCATTAAGGAATCGGTAATTGGCATGCATCAACAGATTCGGTGAAATTTAGCGATTCCTTAAAAATCGCTAAATTTACCGATTCCTTAATAGCGGGGCACGCAAACGGCCCCACTAGCAAATAGCGAGTTCGGTAATACCGATTTGGCTAATAGCGAGTTCGGTAATACCGAATTAGCAATTACCGAATCGGTAATAGCGAAATCGCAAATTGCCGCGTCGCTCCGGGAACAGGCTGATGACATCACCAACCAGGAAATACTGCTGCCCCACCCACATAGCCTCGACAGAGGAGCAGACAGGAGCTGGAAAGAAGGACAGGCTGTGCAGAGTGAGGCCACACAGATTCTGCCATTCACATCACACATCCATCATGTCGCAGGAAGTGCCATCCAGCGCAGAATCTGCACGCAAGCGCAAGAAGAAGTTTTCGGACAGGGAGCTGGAGTACCTCATCGAGGGAGTGTCCAGCAAACACGACCGCCTCTTTGGCAAGCTGTCCCTCAAGGTGCCTGAGACCGAGAAGCGGCGCATCTGGCAGCGCATCCGTGAGAGGGTCAATGCGGTTGGCGTCACTAGCCGCAGCATCGACGACCTTAAAAAACGGTGGTATGATCTGCGGAAGCGCGCAAAAGAGAGGATTGCTGAGAGGCTCCGGGAGGCAAGAAGGACTGGAGGCGGAACAAGCACTGCACCATCCAACACAGCCCTGGAGGACCTTGTGGAAGGGACGATAGAGCGGGAAGCCGTCGTGGGGGTGATCCAGATGGACACGTCCGGCGCAGCCACAAGTGCCCAAGGTAAGATGCATGCCTGTGCCACACCCAGCATAGCGTAAATCCATACCCATGCCCCCAGCCCAATCTCACTGTGTCTGCAGCTCTGGCACAGACAGTTCCACACATGACACTACTGCATCTTGGGAGTTGTAGTCTAGTCAGCCCAGAGTGCAGGTACAGGCGTAAATCCTCTGAGCACACAACACATATTTTGTACATGGCTGTAGACTGTTCATTTGTTGGACCACAGAGGGACATTGATGGGTACAACACTATGTAGGTGTAATCATCCCACTAATCATGCACTGTTTCACACACAGATGCATCACCTGGGGACTCTGACGACAGCGACCAGCTGATCATATCTGAGACACCCGTGGAGTCAGACCAGGAGACTGCGCAGGATGCGCACGCACCGCCAACACCTGCCACCCCACCAGCACCACCTCCACCAGCGCCACAATCAACGGCACCAGCACCAGTGCCACAAGCCAAGGCACCTGCGCCACAAGCCAAGGCACCACCACCTGCGCCACAAGCAACGGCACCAGCAAGCCAGCCTGCAGCTAGTACAGCCACAATACCGCAGAGGCACAGGCACCAAGTTGCGCCCTTGCAGGAGATGGCAACCCCCCCCCCGCAATTGGCACCCACGCAGCGCACATCCACACCACCTGCTGCACCACATGGAGGCTCAAGACACGCACGGCGTCACAGGGCCCGTCGCAGTTCCGTCTCCTCAGCTGACCAGGATGTCCCAACAACCTCTGCAATTGAGGAGAGGATGCTGCGTACACAGAACCTGCAGGGAAGACATGTGGCTAGCATCAGCTGCAACATCGTGCGCCTAGCGAGGGAGATGCGCGCCATGACTGCAGCAGTCACCGACATGGGCTCCGCGGTCAGGGACATGGGCACGGCGGTCAGGGACCAGACCACTGCGGTTGCTGATGGCAATGCTCAGCTCAGGGAGGAGGTACGTGAGCTCACCCGTGCCATCAGGGAGGGCCATGAGTCCCAGAGGAGGAGTAACCGGCAGCTAATGTTGCGTTCTGCCGCCGCTACCAAGGCCATACAACGGCACAGCAACTGCACCGCTGTGTTAGCACGCCGCACAGTCTCCCTGCAGGTGGACCTTGGGCACTTCTGCGGTGATGTGGCCAAGTCACTGGGACACATCACCACTGCTGTGGAACAACTTCAGAGCAGCACATGCAGTGCTGCAGCATTGGGAGGGGATGACACCAGTGAGGCTGCCTCCAGTGTCAGCAGCGTGTCACTGGCAGAGGCCAGCACCAGGCGCCGAAGTTCGCGTGCCTCCACGGGGACAGGCCGTGGTGAGGGTTTGGATGCACCTGAGCGGAGGCTTGGTGTACGTGGCAAGCGCCACTAGAAATTTGGACATGCTGCAGGTCCATGGTGGAGCAACCATGGCCATCCAATTATTGTGTTTGCACAGGCCTGACTTTAAGGAACCTTTTATTTACATTTATGCAATCGGAGCATGATTCACAATGCTAGTTCTGTTGCACAATCCTCAGTGCTACTGTGCATTAAACAGTTGCACCCAACACCAACTTGTAATGTCTCATTTTACCCAGGGTCAAAAATGATTTTGCATTATGTCTGTCCGCCTCCTATGGCCCTCTGCTGTGTTTGGGATGTGTGCCGGTCGTCGTTGGGCGGGTGGTTGGTCAGCCTGGGGGTCGTCATCCCTGTCCACCTCCATGGGTATCCCCCTTCTGGTGGCAATGTTGTGCAGCATTGCACATACAGCAATTATTCGACAGCATGTGTCTGGTTGGTATAGCATGGCGCCGCCAGTCTTGTGGAGGATACGGAAGCGGCTCTTGAGAATCCCAAAAGTCCGCTCTATCACATTCCTCGTGCTGATGTGTGCAGCGTTGTAGCGATGTTCCTGCGGGGTTGCTGGATTTAGGTATGGGGTTAGTATGTATTCCCGCAGGGCGTAAGCACTGTCACCTAGAAGATAGAGGCATAGACTTAGCATTGGTGATGTACATACATGTGTGGTGTTGGTGTGGGGAAGCGTAGTTCTACTTACCTAACAGGAGTCCCTCTCCAAATTCTCCATTGAGTAGTCGCCTGTGCATTCCACTGTTGCGGAAGATGTATGAGTCGTGTGTGCTCCCTGGGAATTGTGCCACTAGGTCCGTTATGATGTTGTTGGCATCGCACACAACCTGCACGTTGATCGAGTGGTATGACTTGCGGTTCCTGAAAAGGTACTCATTTGCTGACGGAGGGCATATGGCGATATGCGTGCAGTCGATGCATCCAATCACATGTGGGAATTGTGCCACCTGGTAGAAAGCCTGTTTGGTGCGGTCCAACTGCTGTGGGGTTGTGGGGAAGCTGATGTGTGTGTGTAGCATTGTCAGCATGGCATCTAGGAATTTTTTGAAGAAGCGTGACAGTGCGCTTTGCGACACACCTCCGGCAACCGCAATTACCCCCTGGAAACTCCCTGAGGCCAGTAGGTGCAGGCTGCATAGGACCTGAACGTGCGCAGGGATTGCATTGGTCCGGTGTGTCTGGTGCTGCAGTAATGGTTCCAGGTCTGCAATCAGGCGCATGATCATAGCGCGATTGAGGCGATATTTCTGGTACACCTCGTCCTCATTCTGTCCGAGCAGGGTTATGCGCAGTCTGAACACTCGCTCCTGGACCCTTCTCCTGCGCTGTCCTGCTGCATTGATCCGCATCCTCCTTGCAAGCACATAGAGGGCAGCCATTTTGTGGGAGCCAACAGGGTCTCCTGGGCCAAATTTAAGGGTTTAGTGATTGCCTCAATCATTTGCACATGTAGGAATTTTTTTTTAAATTTTTTTTTTTGTGACTTTACCTCCAGGTTTTGATTCCCCTTATTTAGCTCTGGCAAAATAGCGATTTTTGGAATTTTCGTTATTAGCGAGTTTTGTTGCATTGGGGTGCGATTCGTTATTTGCTATTGGCAATTTCCGGGAGCTAATAGCGATTTCGGTAATTGCGAATTCGGTATTTAGCGAATCGGTAAATTAGCATTTTGGGTATTAGCGATTCGGTATGTTCGAGGTTATTTATTTAGCGATTCGTTATTTGCTCGGGTTTTGGGTTGATGCATTGGGATTGGGTATTTTTCACACAATACCGGGAGCTATTACCGAATCGGTATTTTACCGACTGGATTTTGGCTTGATGCATAAGGGTGAAAGTTGTTAAAAAAAACTGGTGGTGACAACGAAATAAAAAAACAACTCCTAAGAGTCAATGGAAATTAACAGCAAAACTACAGTTGATCTCTCAGCTACACGATTAATTAACAGATGCCTATCCCCCTCCTTTATGTGCCGTGAGCAATTTAGTAACATTTCACATGACATTTGAAGTTATGATAAAAACGTTTGCGGTGTTTATCCTTGTTCCCTACAAAATTTACATGTGGGAATGGATTTTGTTGCTTGCTCTTCATGGCTTACCATTAGGTTCCAGGTTCAGTTTCTCTCTCCCTTCTGAAATGAATGAGAAAAAGAGAAAGGCATCCCAAAATAGAATTTCTTGGGTTCAGGTGTTTCAGCTAGCCAGTAATTTCAAAATATGTTATAACATTGTTTTTCGCTGAATATCTAATATACTAGTTATCTTAAGCCATGATCAAATTAAACATAAGATACCAATCAGGTAGCAATTCAACTCAACATTTTGGGCAATTGGCTATGACAGAGTCTGTACCTACTGTACTACAAAAAGACATGACTGGAAAAGGAAATGGCAGAGAATCTGCTCTTAACGTACCAAGTTTCAATTCTTTGCCACTTTCATGGAGACCCAGGTCAAGGGTTCAAAGATCAGCATCATCTCTGGAATGTGGTGGACTTGTTAGGCAGGAGGAATGGCTCAGAAAAGCATCCTATACAGGATGCTCTGATGAAGGGGCACTGATGTGAACAAGTAAGGAGTGACTTTGGCATATTTCTGGAAAAGCCCAACAATGTTAACAGGTTGGCCGTCCTCTGGAGGTGGCCTACGAGTGTTTTTGTGGCGAGCCCGTCTTCAATCACCAATTGTCGAGGTATGGGAAGATTTGTATTCCCAACCTCTACAGATGGGCTACAACCCCACGATTAGCTTGGTGAACACCCAGGATGCCCTGGTAAGGCCAAAAGGAACACAGAGACTTTAGAGCGCTCGTGGCGTGCTCTCTTTAAATCTCTCATGGGTCGAGCCAGCCTTCATGCCTACTTTTGAGCAATAAAAGGACATGTCCATTTAGAACTGTTGCACATTCGAAGAATCCATAGACCCAATCCAGGCATGGCACTGAAGCACCATGCTTGTTCCGACTGCCCTACCGAGACAGGCATTTGTGTCCCGACCAGAGCAGATAGTGTACTTTCCAGAGTCAAGACCATCCATGATTACTCACTGCAGGGTCGGTCTAATCTCTTCCAGGACAACCAGCAGGACATCTGCCACCCTGTTTCAAAAACTGTAAGTGTACCTGCCCAGGGGGCATGAGGCATTAACAGACCTTACGACTGCTACTGGAGAACACCCTTTTGCAAATTAGTCCTTTCATTTGGACTCCTTGTTCGAGGGGGAGAATGGAATGATTTTAGGTTTAGGTGGCTGAAGGATTCACGTCCCACCAACCATTCAGGGGTGGGGTGCAGGCAGAAGCAAAAAGTCAGGGTCATCAAGAGCAGCCCTGTGTCCTCTCACCACTAGTCTTATTTACTAGAGGACAAGATCCTTCTTTCGCCCAGATGCCCACCAGTATGCCCACCTCGTTCAAAGGTAGTAAGGGTTCTTGGCTGGTCTGTGCTGGGTTGAGAAAATCAATTAAGACATGTGTCTTTACTTCCTGCGTAGGGAGTGTAAGTTCAAAGACTTCCACCATCCTCTGTGGCGAAGAAGCCAGAGATCTCAGTTGCCATAGCTTGGTTAGGAGAGGATAACCCAGTGTCTGGTGACGTGTCTAAGCCGCTGGCATCCTGAAAGTCTCGAAATATATCCCCTTCTTCACAATTAGCACCTCCATAGTCACCATTCTTATCATAGTGGTGGTATTTTGCGGGTTGGAATGGGCATGATATCGAGGGCCAGTGGATAAGGGCAGAGTTTCTGAGCCCGATACAACTATCAGATCTGTTGAGGTTGGAGTCGGCTGGGGCGCCGTGGAAAGCGCCAGACATTGCATCAGAGCTGGTGGTGCAGTGCTTGAAGAAGGGGCTGACCTTGGATGGAGGTCGAGCGGTGTGTTGGGCATCTGGCACTGATCCTCCAATGAGGTACCGACTGGCAGGAAAGAACAAGTTACTTACCTTCGGTAACAATATATCTGTAAGAGACATATATTAGTTATGGATTCCTCACCTTAGAATTACCCCCAGGCGTCAGATTGGATGCAGAGAATTTTTTCCTCAGTAGTACCCCTGTGCGTCGGTCGACGTTGCCATCGTGATCGCCGGAATGAGGTCACAGTATCTACTTAGACGCCGCCCCTGCGTGCTGCGTCAGTTCTTTACACGACATTCCACGCCAGAAGCGCACAGCATGCAAGACATTGACGACTGGTGCACAAAAACTAAGAACCTGAAAGGGAGTCCCTTACCTTAGAAGTCAGTTCGCAGAACGGGGAGGAAGGGTGGGGCGGTGAGGAATCCATAACTAATATATGTCTCTTACAGATATATCGTCACCGAAGTTAAGTAACTTGTTCGTCTGAAAGAGACTATCAGTTATAGATTTTTCACCTTAGAATAGATACCCCAGCAATACCTACCCCGGAGGTGGGTCTGCGAACTAAGTTCACACCAGAAAGTCCAGTAGAACTGAACGACCAAAGAAGCCATCCCTCCGGACTTGGTTGTCCAGGCAGTAGTGTTTAGTAAATGTGTGCAATGAAGCCCACGTGGCTGCCTGGCAGATGTCCTGAAGAGGGACTCCACGTCCCAAAGCAGTAGTGGCTGCTGTCACCCTGGTGGAAGGGCACGCAGCCCCACTGGAGGTTCCTTCTTGGCCAAAGAATAACAGATTTTGATGCAAAGAACGAACTATAGAGAGATGGCCTGCTTTTGTATGGCCCGACCTTTCTTGGCCCCCAGATAGTCAACAAAGAGCTGGTCATCCACCCGGAATTGCTTCGTGCGATCCATATAAAATGAAAGCGCATGTTTTGGATCCAGACGGTGAAGCCTCTCCTCCTCTTTAGAAGGATGCGGGGGCGGCAAGAAGGTGGGCCAAGTGATGGTCTGTCCTATGTGGAAAGAGGTAACCACTTTGGGAAGGAAAGATGTCAGCATTTGGAAGTGGCTCATACATGGGGGCCCTGACATCATATTCAGGGTGGCAAAATATATACCCTTCACTCTGGAAGGGCTTAATCTGAAGCACTCCTTAGCGAACATGTTGCTTAATTCAAAACTTATACAGTTTGCAGTTTCCAAAAAATAGGTTTATTCAACTGGTAATCGATTCATATTGTATCCAAGTTGATATGCTTCTCAATATCTTCATTCAAGCGAAAAAGCAATTTGATGCATCTTTAAAGCGTATGCATGTATATAGTTGCATCACAAAAGATTTAAACATATCCCTGATGCATTTCGGGTTTTAGCCCTTCGTCAGGGGAAATTCTCTGAAAAGAAAGAAAAACAATATGTACACGGAGCCAAGAATTAGAGGAATGTGCATAGAGTGAAGGTAAATGAAATAGAACAGACCCTATAAAAATAGCGAGGAACTCAAACCAGTGCAAACTCGATGTGTATGGTGACTAAGTACTCCAAATTCTGAGACCACCAAAAGAAGAACGACGTCTAGTCCCGTGTAATTAAGGAACATTAATCTGTGCTGGTGGTAAATTCACAAATCATTAGTCGAAGTTCCGGAAATGTTCAAAATAGTGCATGATGGGATTAAGAAGTGATTTCAGATCGTGTTAAGAAAACGTGCTGTGAAAGACGTAGTTACCGAAAAAAAATCCTGCTGCTAGAAGTTAGTTGTGCGCTAATAAAAGTGCTGGTCTACGGAAAATACCTGTTAGGAGACTGCATGAGCAGCTCGTACTAGTTTCACTTAGCTGAGAGTCCACATAGCAGTACTTTCGGGCTGTGGGCAGCTTTCTTGAGGTTCGCAAGGGGTGACATAATGAGTTATTTGCCTGGCGCTGGCCATGTCCAGTCTGCTCCCCAACTCGCTTCTAGAGAGCATAGTTACGACCTCTTTGATTGGCATCCCCGTACTTGCTCGACTGCCATTGATGTTGTTTTCATACGGTTTCTTTAGGGTACTCCGGCTGTGTTGCTCTTGGTTCTAACGCTCTTCAAATCTCCTGCGTCTCGGCCCCTTATCTGGTAAGATATCGCCAGATGTTGCGCTCTCTGTGAGAGTGATCCCTTTCAGCTAATGGCGGTAAGGTGGATTCTTCCTACATGCAGTGTGGCTTAGTGATTTTCAGGTTGGCTTGTGTTAGTAATAGGGCTTCCTATCTTTGCTCCAAATGGCCATCAGTGTAAGGCCATAAGTAACAGAACGGTGGGATAGCACGAGGGCTGCCACCTTATCTTCTAGCCAGACGTAACTCTGCTGTAATGAGCTTTCTGATATATCCTGAGCCTGTATTCTGCATGGTAGTAATCTATCTAATGCATAACAAGACTCGGGGCACTACGTTGGGTCTCTGTTTTGTTTGAGTTTTAGTGGGATATTGAGTGAGCTGTCGGTGTTCTCCTGGCTGCTGTGCACCTGTGGTGGATGAAATGGAAGGTCTTGGTTGATGGTGGTGGTCCCAGTGGGTGGCTTTGCAATGCTGGGGTCACTATTGTATGCGCCATTCACAGGTTGTGCGGAGCGGTCAGTGCTATTGTGGAGCTCATGGTGTTTTTGTAAATAAGCATGCAGCCTAGGGCTCTCACTGGGTGGTGCGAGCGCTTGTCGGTGGTTCAGCATCTACGTTTGAGTCCTGCCCAGCGGATCGAGGCGCACTTGTAATGTTGAAGTTGTCAGCATTTTTATTTTTGTCTTTTTGACTGGGGTTCAATTCATCCTTGCGCCTATGAGGTTTTCTAGCCCATGTTTACAGAAGCCAATTTCAGGGTTGTTTGTGATAGTTTCACCAGGGTGCCGTTTTCAGACTTCGTTCACGTTTCCTGTCAGTTCATTTATTTCTGTTAGGCTCTGCTGTGGGCACTTGGCACTATTTCTTCAACTGCCCTGTGTCACCCTGGCTTGTTGACTTGATGCCTGGGTGTGGTTCATGGGATGTCATTTCCTTGGGAAATGGAGAGTTGCTCATGGCCTGTCTGAGACTGGGCAAGTTTTCGGCATTTGCATTCTTCTATCGCTGTTGTCTCCAGGTTTGTTTGCTCATCACCTGCATTGAGATGTATACAGGCCGGAGCATCTTCTCCAGGCCGAGTCCTGTGGTGCATCTCTTATCATGCTTGCGGTGCAGCAGGATACGGTGTCTGGCTTAAGCATCCCCAGGGCTGCTGTGTACTTGTTGGGGATGCCACTGAAGGAGCTTGTGTCTTGCTTTTAGCTGCGTTGCCACGTTTCCACATTGTCTGCTTGGCGGGGACAGTGGAAGTGGGAGGCTGGCGGTGTGTGTCTTGAGGGCAGCTGTTCTCCTGCAGGGGTCCCTGTTGTGTATGTTGTTGACTAGTGTGACCAGTTGATGGCACTTTTGTGGTTGTTCTGGGACACTGCTGGGAGTGTTTACTCTGTGAAGCAGTCCCTTGCCTTTGGTTACAGTATGGTTTTACTCTGCGATGCTCTATGCTTTGGGGGGAGTTCTACCCCCTTGGTGAGGCATTGGTCACTGTCTCCTGCTTACCTAGTGCGTGGGCTTGGGTTGAAGCTGTTGCCTCATTCCGTACTTCCTGGTTCCATCTTAGCCCCTCTTGTTGGCATTTCTACATTGGTTGAATGGGGTTGTTGCCCTCGGATCGTATGATTTGCGATGTGGTTGGTGGGCCAACGGATTCTTGCAAAACCATTTCTTTGGTGCCCTGAGCAGCATCATTTGGGGACATTGGCGGCTCTGTCCTTGGGAAGGATTTGAAGTCTATGGCAGTGGTTATCCAGGAGGGGGGCGAGTGTGTCAGATGTCCGGATGGATTGACGTGTTGTATTTCTGGCTGTTGTGTTGGCTGTTATTGTTTCAGGCATCTGTGGCTTCCTCCTCTATTTTCCTAGCCAGCACTTACTATGGTTGCAGGGCTGGTGGATGGTTCTGGCTCAACGTCTTTGTTTCTTTGGTTGCCGTTTGGGGTGCCAAGCTGTCGGTGTCTAGTTAGAGGATCTATCCAGCTGTCTTTCATGGATTGGTAGCCTGCCTGGTCCTGTGGGTCGTCTTCCAGCATTTCTTTTACTTGGATTTTCTTGGATGCAGGAGTATTCTCATGAGGACGGGCGTTCCTTTTCCTTCCATAGAGGATGGTCTCTGCCAGGTCAGCTATACGGCTGGATGTCTCCCATGCTGCAGATAAGTAGGGGCAGCACGCCTGGCTTGACCAGTCAGGTGGGCCCATGGCCTGTGGGTGGTCATACATGGTGTACCTTCCAGCATGGTGCTTTCCTTTTGGCTTCTGTCCTTGCAGCTGATCCTTCCCCTGTTGTCTCCTGGGGTATTCATGGCTGCATTCATTCTGCTGGTTGTGTTTCTGCTCCGGCATGTTTATCAGTGTCGTCAGCGGTTCTTAGGTTCACTGTGGAGTTGTGCTTTTCCAGTTCCTGGTCCTGCTGGTCAGCCTGTGTACCGGTCACCAGGTTGTTGTCTGAGTGTTGGCTCCCTTTCTGGCTGTTCTTCGTCTGCTGTGGATTTCCTTCTTCCCATTTCTGAACGGCTAATGGTCTAGGGGCTATCTTTTCCCCTGCCCTGTTATATGTACAGACAGTGCTGGGTTTTCTGTCTTATCATGGCTTCTTGGTGCTGCTAAGAAGTTGTTTTTATGCATTCCATTGCATGACAGATAATTGGCCTGTGGACCTAAGGTTTGTTCTCCCTCCTTTTTCTTGCTGCGGTAGTTTTTGGTTTCGGTTCGGAGGATGGGAGCTCCACTTGTTCTAGTGGCTCTGGCATGACCCCATTCTGCCTGTTGCTTATGTTGCTGGAGATGGTAATGGGTCTGGAGTGGTGGTTTCCATTGGTTCCACCTCCCCTATGGTCTCTCTGCATGGGTCTCCTCTTCCGTGACGGCATCCGGAAGGTTGCTGCCTGTTCTTCTTTTGCTCAGCAGGATAGTCGTTTCTGGCTTGGTGTGCTAAGATGCATAGGGTTCCACTTTGTTTCTCTGCCTCAGGTGCGGGTTTTCTTCATAATGGGGCTTTTCTAGCTTCCAGTCCCCTTGAGGGGGTCTAGTGGTCATTCAGGGCCTGGTTCACAGGACCTTCTCTGGGTTTTCAAATCTCCGTCCTGTCCCTCTAGTGATGTGGGCGTTTTGGGTTATGCATCTGGTTTTGCGGACTCTCCGGTCCCCCATGTTTGCGTCCTTAGTGTCTGTGGGGTCCTGTCTTTTGGCTTTGCTGGTTGTTTCTGGTGGCGGTACTGTCTGCTTGCCGGCTGGCGGCATTTGGCACTTTGTCTTGTCTGTCTCCTTGCTTCAGGTGTTTGTGGACCGGATTCTCTGGTTGGGCCCGAGCTTTGTGCTTCCAGTGCCTTCTTTTGTTTCATTTTCCACTGGTGGTGTTTTTCCAGCTCCTCTGTCTACTGGACATTTGGAACTTAATTTGGTTGCTGTGCGAAAGGTGGTTCTACTCTTCCTGGACCATGTGTGGATGTTCACGGTCTCCTCTGCTTGTTGTGCGCTTGGTCTTGGTTTTCGAGCAGTCTGGTCTGTCTTCTCCCCTAGGGTTACTGGGGAGGTCTCCCTGTGGCTTGACGGCTTCCATGGCTGAGGATAATGGTACTTCTTTGCTGTAACTGTGTTGGGCTGCCTTTTGTGCATTTATTTCTACCTTTGTGCCAGCCTTTGACTCAGGCCTTGAGCCGGTAGGTCGGGTTGTGCTTCTGCTTGTTTTTTAGCAGTTTGGTCATTCTTCTCTCAAGGGTTACTGGGGAGTTTACCTTGTGGCTTGTCGGCTTCGATGGCAGAGGTTCATGGGACTTCTTTGCTGGAACTTTTTTTCTTCCTTTAAGTCTCCTTAGTGGGTGGTCTAGGGTCCTGCGGTTCCGGATTTGTTGGGTTCCGCAGTGCTGACTTCCGTGTTGTTCATAGTGTTTTTTGACTGTGGCTTGACCGTGTGTTTGCATTTTCTGTCCGGTTGTCTTGGCCACTTTCTGGCTTGGGTACAGCTCAAAGAGTGAGTCATCAAAACGAGAGGGATGAAGAGGTGATGCTGTGATACTTACCGGTAATAGCATTACTCTGAGTCCTTCTCTCGCCATGATGAGTCAGCCCTTCCTCCCTCCTGCCCTTTTCGGCCAGTCCAACTGTGCGTTGTTTGGGCTAAGAACAGAACAGGAAGCAAGGAGGAGGGAGGGATTTTTACCTGTGGGGAAGGGTTGTTATTGGAGGAACAGTGGCCTCAATGAGTGTCATCACTGCGAATGAAAGACTCAGAGTAATGCTATGAACAGTAAGTAATCGCAGCATTATTAAAGGCCCTGTGAGCTGGCTTGAGAGAGGCCACTGCTATGCAGAAGAATAAGAAACATTAATGGACTTTGCATCTATGGGACAATCTCCTTGAAGCATTAAAATACAGTGGTTCTAGATTCTCCTGCAATATTGTTATACATGGGACTAAGTATATTTATGAAAGCCCTGAGGTTCATAAAGAAGAAAAGTAGTTTTGCACTCTCTCTGTGATAATGTCTGAATGACTGTTATGTTGCTTATATTCCCTGAAAACATCTCAGTCATGGTGCAGCCCGTTAATGAGACTGGATTGTTAACGATGGATGAGGCGGACCAAGCCATAATCTCACAAAATGGAAAATAAGCTAGGTCAAATAATATTCAATGAAATGTATTTTACTCGGAGCTTATCATATGGGCCCCCTACATGGAGATTGTAGCAAATTGGATCATGCACACAGGGTTTGTGTCTATCACCTGGTTGGGAGCTGTGAATGTCCCGATTTATTAAAAATAAATAAATAAAAAGACTTCAGGAAAGACCCAGCGAATTATAGGCAGTCTCACTGATAATTGACAAAAACATTATGGTCATGTGATTTTGAGTCGACAAGGGAGCCTGTATTGTGTTCAATAACATCCAATCTGATGGTCAAAACGGCTTCCGCAGCATTACAAGTACTACTGACCAGGTTTTCAGACTACTTATTATAATCAAGAAATATGGTATACTAAGGGGGGAATCCCTGTACCTTAAATGGAGAATAGACCATCCATTCCAAATCAACTAGGGAGTCAGGCAGAGTCAAGTCCTAATTCCACCCTTATTTACTTTAGTCATTAATAGTGTGGTGAGCTAGTAAAAAGACTGTACTAGTAACATGCCTTTTGTAGGTGGAGAAATGTTCTTTACATTTCTATTTGCCGATGACACCTTGTTAATTTCTCGCAATACAGTTGGGATACAAAATCTGTTGGATTGCTTCCAGACTTATTGGAATGCCCAGAGATTAATCATCAACCAAGCGCTGACAAAATGTATGTTCTTCAAACCTCAAACATTTTGGGGGGAGCTTATTTTGATTAACATGCCACTGGAAAGTGTTTTATTCTTGTGTTTATTTTCTATGTGCTAGATTAAGTGGGATAGTCAAATATCAAGGAGCAACATAATTTTTGCACAGAGATCAGGCTGTTACTCATTCTGCAAAAAAGATTGCAGGCGTGGCTGTTTCCCCTTCCCAATGTTCTTAGTGTATAATCAATACAAAAACAGACAAAACAAAAAAGCTCACACTGTTTTTGGTCTTAAGGGTTTTCCCTATACTCATGGGCGAGAGACCTCATAATAATGGAGAGAACATCTCCCTGTACTTTCACATTCGTCATGAAATCGGCGACTCTGTAATTTGCATCTCTCATTCTCCTCGCCAGCGAGGAGAAAGTATCTTTTCATGCTTCTGTTTGTTTTATCTGTTTGAGTGCTGTTGACTATACATTAAGATATTAGAATCTGAGACACGTATGGATCAGAATCCTGATTAAAGCCTCTTTATCTTAGAGGCAACTGAAACATGTCAAGTAAGAATTTGGATGGTGGGGTACTATTTTTCTTTCCAATTCATATACAATTAATTCTGTCTGCAGAAAAAAGGAAAAAAAACAAGGACAATAAAATGTTGACTTTTTTGTGAGATAATTTTATTTTCCAGTAATATAGTTATCTCACATCCTTTTCACACAATATTAAGTGCTCACATTCGAGTGGTTGTGCCCATCCGGACATAACTAATATCTGGATGTACAGCCAGACGATGAAGCATGCCACTAACTGTAGGAGAGGGCTGGTTTTCACTCCAAACAACAATAGGCTGTAATTTGAACATACCCTCATAACAAGCCTCATCTAGGGACTTCAGACGCTTTGCTATACTGCTGTGATTATTGCATTGCAGGGAGGAAGTAGTAGTAAGCTGTTTTTCCCTCTCTTCTTCGATTTCTATAAACTTGCAGATATAATCATAGTAAAGAAATAAGCCACAATAATATTTCTTGGAGGACACAGTACTTTGGACAGGTTGCAGGGTAAAGGATAACAACCAGCTGGTGTGGGTATGATTTGCTAACACTAGTACATCTGTGGCTGTTGTGTACGCAAAATTGCGAATTCATTTATGAACTGTGTACATTGCAATTAAAAAACTATTACAAAGCAATCTACTTTAACCTCATTTTCAATAAAAGGCAAATAGATATGCAAAGTCCTTACAATTGGTGAGCACTAACACGCTGCAGTTGGCGCACGCCAGATGATCGGGCTCATTTCAATCTATTTTTGAATAGTAGCATATATTTTACAGTTCACATCTTTACCTTTCAAAGCCACACAAATTGGGGGATTGTTTCACATGGTCCATGATGACACGCGCATTACTTTATCTTTAATCTTCCGGTATTTAACTTGTGTGGAAATCTGAGCTTGCTCTGGTAATTTAAGTCTATCGATCCTGCCTTTTGAAATATATTCCTAACCCCGTTTTACCGATACCAATCAGCTCTTTTGAACAACTCCTCTGTAATGCCGTTTTCAACTATTTGACAGCAAACTTCTCAAAAACCGCAAAGCTAACGCCAACATACTATGACAAATACTAACACTAAATAATCAGCAGTAGCTTTCGTCCCCCTAAGATCAACTAAATGCAGCCTGAAAGCTGTGACACCAGAAAAAAAACACATCAAAAGGAAATGCTGCAAATTTTATAATTTGAAGCTCCACTTGCTGAGACACCATCATAAGCGCTTTTACTAGAGGTGTGCCATGCACCAAGAAACATCTTTACGGAACGAATATCAAACGTTCAACCAGGCCTCGCTCGCAACATCGGGACACGTCGGATCAGCGACTCCATTACTCTGTAAAACATCCTCAGATCAAAGGACTTAAGGGGGTTAAACAAAAACCACAAATGTACGGCAACATGAAGCATGTGAAAAAATATCTAGACTGCCAAAAAGAAGCCTGCTATGCCGGTTACCCTGGTGATGGGTTAAAAAAGGATTGCAAGCTGAATAGCCGTATATGAAATTAAAATGTTTCACGTTGAACAATCCAAAATGAATTGGAAAAGGTTATAGAAGAAGAGAATGAGAGAGAAATCAATTCGCCGATGGCAAATAGTGAATGGGGAAGGCGCATGAATAGGATTTGCCAGTGGGGTGCAACAGCTGCCAAATATCCTGCAGCCAAGGCATTACAATAATACTGATGAAGTGTGCAAGAGCTTTTGGAATCATTGCAGGGAACAGAGAAATACTCCTACAATAATGAGCCTATTCTATTCCGCCGCTGCCCATGCAGCCCCTGCTGCAGAATTCAAAGGCGGAGAAAGGACGGAAACTGAAATCCAATGGCATATTCACATAAATAATGGACTGTGTGAAGCGGTGCCCCTAAAACGGACCCTTTTCAAAAGCATGTTCAGTCTGCGTCACAAGAATCTATAAAAAAAAAGCATATACTAAGTAAACCATCAAATATGCTTTCCCTGCTCAGCCTATGGATTCTTAACTCTACCTCTGGTTCCAGAATGTCATTCCGCCGTCAGAGCAGTACATATAATGTTGCTGCGCTAACTACGCGGAAGGCGACTTTTCCTCACATAGTTTTGAAAAATAAAACAATCGCACTTTCGGCGTCTGCTAAGAGAGCGCAGCATTATTTCATGTTTAACTCGCACGACGAGGCTCCTCCGCACATGACCGGTCGAGGCGAATGTAAGGAAGCAATGGGAAGGAAGGACGGGGCTGGCAACCGAACGCTGTCAAGCTGGGAGGACTCGAGGGACCAAAGGCCTTGTGTTTAGATTGGGTGGGAGGTAGGACTGAGGAGCGGAGGGCGGGACTTCCGAGAGCAGGTGCGTCCCATGCACGCGGCTAACCGCGAGGACACTGCCGGCGTAGGAAACCTTGACAGACGGAGAGAAAGAGGGTTCGGCGGCACTCTGAAAACTTCTCGACTACACAGGACAGAATGCAGCACAGCGGTTCAAAAATAGTTTGTCTTTATGAACAATTATTCTAAAGATGGAAACATATTCGAATCGCAAAGAACGTTAGCGCTCACCCAAAAAAGATGCATGTTGCGCATTCCAGACCCTTCTTTCCTAATTTGTATTTATTTATTAACAGTACATAGCGCAGTGCAACAATTAAAATGTACACACGTGGGGACAATTCACAGTTAAGTGAAGGGTCAGGTAAGGGCCACGGAGTCAAAAATGGTAATTCAAATGAACGGCGTGTGCTTTGCTCATTAGTTGCTTATTGTGAGATAGGGCATTAAGAGATAGAGGCGACATTAAACAACATTGATCAGATTTTTCGTTTTTATATTGAGAGGTTTGCGTTTAAATGGCCGAGCGATTCATAACATAAGGGCGGGATACAGGGAGTCTAATCGGTAAAAATTATAATACATATAACGGGTAATGGTGTGGTGAGCCAAGTGAGAAATCCTGACAATCAGGAAGTGCAAGCAAACGCCTTACAAATCATTTCAGCAGTAAAAAAAAACCTCTAAATAATCACAGTGACAAATTCCAACCACAAACCATTTGAAGAGTCGGCGATAACATAGCCACAAGCAAGACCATATACAACCGTTTAAGTAGTTTCTCAAGAAACAATTTCTTTCGAAGTGATTTAAAGTTCAGAAAAGTAACGCCCTTCCTGATGGGAGGAATCGGAGCGTTCCAAATTCCAGATTCATTAACTCCGATGGATCTGTAACCCTCTTCTTTGAAAGAGGTGGGAAAATCCATATTTTGCTTTGGCTGTGTAGTGTATATTAGCCTCCAGATTGGGATAATTTATCGGGAAAGATATTTTGAAGTGTGGAGTTTTTGTTCTTTGTAAGTGAGGCACGAGGTTCTAATGGCACAACACGTCCCAACCAGGAGTGATATGATCACATTTTTGGTGCCAGTAAGAGAACTGAAACAAAAAAAAGGGCTAGCCTGTAGAGACCCAAGAGCAAGGCCACTTCAATTATGCGGCAGGGGAGGTCCAAATTATGAGGCAGGGTTGATTAAATTATATGCAGTTAGAAAAGGAACATTATGCGACATAATGTAGCATATTTTGTAATGTTATCACTCCATAATTTTGTAATTTGTTTCACGTAAAAACTCTGTGGCAAAGATTTCACCTCTTTAGCACCAGTTTAACTTCCAAATACAGTTATAAGCAACTGAAGGATGGCAAGTAAACCTTTGCATAGGGACTTCCATTGCGGGGCAAAATAGGTCACCAGCATTTTAGTAACGTTTGTTTCTTTTGAGCTAAGAACAAAGTTTTTTGGGTAAATAATCAGATTATTCAGCAGATGCTTTGTTATGTGACAAAGCCACAATTAGGCAGAAAAAAATTAATGCAGAACTGCATTATGCCAGTTGCCCTGCCTAAGAGGAACCTGGTAAATTAGCTGCATAGGCAAAGGCAATAGAGGTTACAATAGTTTTTATTTAAGCAATCAGAGCTAATCATGATAAAACTACTAACTAAGCTAACAGAAAGGATTATTTCATCACAGAAAACTAAATTAGCTCAGAAACATCGAACACCACAAGACTGAAGTCTGTCAAACCAGCTAGTCCTTAGGTTTTTACAAGCTGTATTTAGTTCAATAAATATATACATGTATAACATGCACTTGTGGTGATCACACAAAAGTGAAAAGGACTGTGTATAATCCAGAAGGCAAATTAATATTGGAAATTTTACAAACAGCAGCCCAATTAAGGCATTCTGTTAAATTGACCAGGTTGGAGTAGATGGTGTGTTCATGCGCACTCAGTTGCAGTACTTGAAATGAAAAAATAGAAGTGCGGGTACTCTGTACCAAGGTACACCTGCTCGTTTCAGAGGAGTGCCGGTACTCTCCAATTAAAAGTATCAAGTTTCTCTCGAGAAGTGCAGGTACTCTCCCTCTCAAAATAAATAAGTGCTGGTACTCTACCGGACAGTATCGGCCCATTTAAAGCAATGCTCAGGTGCCTAGCTTAGTCCAGCCAAACCATAGCTTTTAAATAGATTGCATATTGTTGGTTAGCTGATAACCCCAGAAATCACTCTGGCATCCACGACTCACTGCAAATTGACACGGGGACAGGAGGGTAAGAAGACACTATTGCTAAACATTAATCTAAATAAAACAAAACTTACTTGAATATTTTGGTAATGTGCTACCACCATTTCAATCTGCTGTTGGATAAAAAGGGTGAGATCAAGTTGAGAAAAATGGAAGGACCTTGGTCATATCATGGGGTCTCTCCAAAACAAATCAGTTATATTTCTAATGATACTCTCAGATTTGTGTAGGGAGATGAATACCTTAAAGATACCGGAGAATGGCTAATCTATCTTTTCTCAGGAAAGCAAAAAATGGACTAGTTAATAGTCCTGGAACTTGATTGCATATGTTTAGCCTCGGGCAGGGCTAAAGCCTAAGTGTACTTTTTCAGCAAAGAGATTTTTATAATATGGTCCTTGTCCGAGGATCACATGCAGGGATAATATGGAGTTTCTGAATATCCACTAGGAGTTCTGAGGATTCTGCCTTGTTTACTAAAAGATAATTGGTAAACTACGTTAATTTTGAAAGGAGTGAAGAGAAAATAACTCCAAATTATACAGTGCACCCTTTATCAGATGAAATCTGAGCCTCTGGCCTCCACCAAGAAGTCAACTGGACATCTTCGAATCAGAAAATGCGTATGCCAAAGGTCCTGGTTGTACAACTGTAAAGGGTTAGGTTGTGTTTGGAGCTGATACCATTAAAGCATATTTGTGAGGCCTTGGATTTAATGCACATCCTGCGCGCATTCTTTTTAAACTCCAACATTAATATGGCCACGATATAATTTCCACGAACACAGCCCGCCACCTTCTATGGGGTCACTCGCTTTTTTTAAGAAAGAATACTTGTTTCCTTCCAACAGGAAACCAAAGGCGAGTGTGACTGCGAACAAACTTGTTGGGCGTAGCCGGGCTCCTAAATGCAATAAGGTAGGAGCCGCTTCTGATTAGAACAGAACAGAGACCAGGATACCCTTCCGATCCGAAAGCCGACCAGGAGAAATGCCAACTGTTGGCTAATTTCTTTCACGAGAAAATCCAAACAATTTTGGATTCAATTCCCCCTGCGAGTCCGTGTGAAGAAAATATTCTCCCCTGCCCTACACTACCTACTTGTCTCACCTCGTGGGGCCAAGTTTCAACAGAAGAAGTACGAGACACGCTTAAATCTATGAAGAGCGGATCCCCTAGGGACCCTGCTCCACTCCGAATCCTCAAGGAGGTAGCCCCCACAATCATTCCCCCTCTTACTCATCTGATCAACACCTCACTCCAACAAGGAGTTGTACCCCTGAGTTGGAAGATGGCCGTCGTAAAAGCCCTATTGAAGAAACCATCCCTCGACCCTGAAAATCTGGTTAATTACGGGCCCATTTCCTTACTCCCAGGAGTCAGCAAAATCGCTGAAAAACTGGTCAATAGGAAACTCTCGCAGTTTCTGGAGGCCAACAACAAGCTAAAAAGTTCCCAGACGGGCTTCCGACCAGGGCAGGGCACGGACATCGCCCTGCTGGCAGCGGTGGAGGAGGCCAGAGCGCTATTGGATGGAGGAGGATCAGTGGCAGTGATCCTCCTCGACCTTAGTGCGGCGTTCGACACCGTGAACCACCAACTCCTCATCAAAAGACTCAAAAGAGTTGGTGTGGAAGGCACAGCCCTGTCCTGGCTTTCATCCTTCTTGGCCCAACGGACCTACCAGATCTGGGAGAAGAACGCCCGCTCCTCCGAAATGCCCCTCCAATGTGGTGTGCCTCAGGGCTCCTCTCTGAGTCCCACATTATTCAATATCTATATGTCCACATTGGAGGAGGTTATCACCCCATTCGGAGTGCGCGTTATCAGCTATGCTGACGACACGCAACTAGTGGTGTCTCTGTCCCACCCCAGACAACACTCAGCTGACCTATACAACTGCCTCACGCAGGTCCACCGCTGGATGAATAGGTCAGCCCTAAAGTTAAATGGGACGAAAACTGAGGTTCTTCTTCTTGGCCCGAAAGGAATCTCACTCTCCCCGAACATCTGGCCAGCTTGTCTGGGTCCCCCCCCTGACCCAAAAACAGAGGTAAAAAGTCTGGGCGTGTGGATTGACACTGACCTCTCATTCACTATACAGGCAAAGAAGGTTGCCGGGACCTGCTTTGGTCTCCTGAAATCTCTGAGGAAAGTCCTGCCCCTCCTACCCTTCAACTCCCAAAAACTGTTAATCCAAGGCCTAATAGTATCAAGGCTTGATTACAGCAACGTGATCTATCTGGGCGCTCCGGAAGCGACCCTCAACAAGCTTCAGAGAATCCAGAACACCGCTGCCCGGATTATCACAAATACCCCTGCCAGAACCTCTGCTAAACCTGCTCTCAAACTTCTGCATTGGCTCCCCATAAGAGAGCGAGTCAAATTCAAGGCCCTATGCCTAGTCCATAAATCACTACAAAATCAAGGCCCCCCGATTCTTAGCAAATTCATCACCCGCTATAAAACTACAAGACCCCTCCGTTCAGACTCAGAAAACCTCATCAACACCCCCAGATTCAAGAAAGCCCGATCAGGAGGAAGACGTTTCTCGGTCCAAGCTGCACGCCTCTGGAATTCGCTCCCCCGCCACCTGAGACTCGAATCACAATACCTGCCTTTCAGGAAGCAGCTAAAGACTCATCTCTTTCCCTAAGGTCTTAAGTCCTCCCATTATTCTGAGCCTTTGCTTCCCCCCCCCCCCTCCTCCCCCCCTCCTTTGCTCTGCCCCGGGTCCGCCGAACTGTAGAATTGGGGTTCCTAGCGCTGGGATACCTCTTGGTGACTATGCGCTCTACAAAAATAAATAATAATAAATAATAATAATAATAATTTTGAATAACAGTAGTGGTTTGACCCAAGCATACACCTTCATCCGCGTGTTGATTATCATTTTTGCAGTGTCAAGTCAAGAAGGGAGCTGAGTTACAGACATTTTTGAGGAAATTGTCATCGTGTTTGTTCCATCACCACATACGAACTGTAAGCATTTTGGTCCCTAAAAAACTTCAGAGATTGTGTATTTTATAGTCCGGGTTTTTGTCCTTATGAAGTCATATTGTTTTTCAGATATGTTACATTGTGATTTTGAGGCATGGATCGTCTGATCCAGCAATAATACAAATTAAGGTAAGAGTTTCGTCCTCGAAGCGGAGAGAAAAGAGGTTAGGGGTAGACATGCGATGAATTAGATACTAAGGAATTGTGTCATTTGTTTTTTAACAGCTTTCTGGTCCTGAAGAGAACCCCGTAGTGAGAGGGGTTCGAAACGCGTCGACCTTTGTTTCGTGGCCAATTGTTTTGTGCATGCTATTTAAAGAATCAAAAAGTTTTGAATTGTATGAAACGTATTTGGTCTTTGGCCTTGTTATGATTTCATTTATATATTTTGATTGAACAATTGTTTTGGGAAAGTGGGCTGGGTGTGGGTTGTCTGTAATTTTTGGGAAGTATGAATCTGAGTATTGGTTAAAAAGTGTGATATAAGTTGGGCGAATGGGTGCTGAAAGTGATGTGAATGTGAAACATTGAGGCATGTAAGAAAAAGAGTGGCTTTGTGAAGAGATGGTGATGAGATGTACGTGAAAAAGGTTTTTAAAGATTCGACAGTGTGTTGAATGTAACTTTGGTAATTTTGTGTTGAAGGCCAAAAAATAAATTTTGATTAAATCACATGGAAATTGATTTTCCGTGGTGAAATTGTTTTCCTCGATGTTCCAGTTCTTGAAGAATGAATAACAGATCAGTGTTGGCACTTGTTTGTTTTTTGAAGGTCCTGGTTATGCACTTGCATTTTGCTGTTCTGTGTGAAAGTCTTCTTTTTCTAGGCATTCTTTTAAAGTAGGCTGTAACATAAAACACTGAATAGAGAGTATCCCGTAGAGGTTCCTCTTGGGGGCATGTTGCAGTCATAGTGCACAGGGCAATTTTATCATGACCACACAAGTTTTAAACTGGATGAGTGCAACGTGTAGACTGATTATCCAGACACCAATGCAACTGATCCCCGAGGATGCTCACCACAAGGGCACTCCCATCTTAAGGCAGGATCCTGAACTTTCACAAACCAAGGAATGCACCTAAACTTCCTATATTGAAGAATTGAAAAGACCAGATAAATTTGCCACAGGGTAAAACAAGTTTTGGCTAACCTCGTCTTACCTTGTAAAAGATGTAAGCATTAAGAGTCAAAAAGAATTAAATCAAATCATCTACGTGCGCGACAAATATCTGTCAGAACTCATATTTTATGTGTTACCTTTAAGCCTAATGTTTTATATACCTAAATTGCTTGAATCATTTATGTAAAAACTTGTCTTTATGTAGCCAAGAATTACCAAGCTCACTCAAATATATTTGTTGTAATTTTGTATTGGGCAATAGTGGGGACGTTTCCATATTCTGAGGCCCGTAAAACCCACAGTTGATGCAACAAAAAAATATTGCTACAGCGAATGGTCAGTCTATGACTATCTTAGGTGATGATGATGTAAACAATAAACAAAAAAATTGTGATGACTTTCCAAATTAGCCTTTTAAGGAAGCCAAGTAAAAAGATGTGAAAGCCCAAAGAACATGGAGTAATGCTCATTTTAAAGCAGAATGGTCTTCCTTACATGTGTTTTGGCAATTATAGCATCGATGAAAGGGTAATGGTTGCCTCAAATGGGTTTTTCTATTGTTTGTCTGTTTAAACATATATATTGGCCATTTGTTGTGCCTGGCTATATCAAACAGAAGTCAACAAAGATGAATAACTTCTTGTGACTTTTGTAGTTGCAAGTAAAAGGTATAATTTTGGGAACTCCGTAAGCCACATATAACATTTCAATGTTTTTCTAGGGTTATCTGTCTACCCTCTAACTTGTAAAACAAATTTCTGCTAAGCTTGTGAAACAGTTCTGTATACCTCTGCAAGTTGCTTTACATGTGCAGGAAGTATATGACAAGGATACAAGGTGATTTGGCGTCACGCTCCTCAAAGTAGAATACTTTGTGGCAAAAGTATGTTGCAAGATCCGTACTTTCCCCAAAACGTTAAGTGCCAGGCGTTACTGCACCAGGGAGTAGCAGAAGGTAGCAAAAAGCTGCTCAGAAGAATTGCCTAGGTTTGCAACCACTCCAGGGTGGAAAATGTTTTTTCTTCATTTTAGTCACTTTGATGACCAGCACAGATTTAGACTGATGTCTTTTGACGGACTTTGGTGTTTATGTCTTTTGACAGACTCTGATGTTTATTCTTTCTTTCTTCGAGGCCAGTAATCTATCTGTGTGGCCTCCAATAAATACAAGGCTCTTAGCATGAGGGCATGGAAAACTTAAGTACGGTGGATATTGTCTTTCTTTATCGTCTAAGCAAAGTATTTTTAATAGGAGGGAAAGAGAAGACGGAGTGAGGCGACTCTGTGTTTAAGGCACTTCAAGAGCAGAGGCATAGAAAGGAGTCATGGGATTGTGACTGGTCATTATGGGGAGGACAATTTGACCCAGGAATATAGAACAGAGGGCCCTAGATGAATGGGTGGTAAGCCCTGAAATGTTCTATGCTGACAATAATGAGTAAAGCAAGAAAGGAGAACTTTGGGATACTAGATGTTGGGGCGATTTAGCGAAACAAGCATCATAAAATGGCTAAGAGTAGCAAAGATGATTTTAAGTTAAAGGTTGGTGCAGTATCCTCCCAAGAAATTGATTAAAAAACCCCACAGCAGTGCCCTATGGTAGGGTTTAATGATTCGGGGAGGGTAGGGAGGTGCCACTTGCTCAGTGATCCAATTAAGGAATACAAATCTGGATCTAGCAGCAGATATAGGCAGTCATACATATGCCTTCATTTTAAGTACAGATTTGGCTGTATTATTATTATTATTATGACATTTTATATAGCGTACAGCTACCCACTGGGGTTTCCCGGTGCATATCCAATGCCCACCCCCTGTAGAGCTTTGGATGGAGTTTCAATAATATAATCAGTGTACAATCTCCTTCCCTTGGAAAAGCTTCGAGTTTGCAATCATCTAATTATTGTTAAAAGGCAAAAAAGAGATTACAAGTGTGTTCACATGGATTACGTCAAGCCGCAGTGGCTGCACAGGCTAGACCCGACCAAACTCTACCCTAGATGCCGGTCGACGACTGGGACCTATACTCATATGTGGTGGTAATGCCCGGGTGTGGGGGCATTCTGGACAAAGTAATCCAGGTACTGGGTGTGTTGACTGAGATGCAGCTACTGCCACCGATTCAGCTGTGTCTTCCGAGACTGGTGACTAGATTTAAACATACTAAATATGCAGAAAAAGTGTTGGAGCTGGGTTTAGCTGTGTCGAAAAAATGCATAGCACTACGATGGATGACTAACAGACCACCCACTAGGAAACAATAGCTTTGGGAATTTGCGAGATGGGTACAAGCAGAATGCAGGATGAGTCAGACTAGTGTACTGTGGGGCCCATCAAGGGGGTAGAATGGAATGGGATTTGGTGGAGGTTCGGCTACAACATTAGCTGGAGAAACCTGCCGCGGAGCAGGGAGGCAGATTCTGAAGAGGACTGATATGTGAACATGCTTGGGGATCCACAGGGATTTGAGATGACTCAGCATTAGCACATATATGTGCACAGCCTATGTACATTGCCTGTGTCCGATCTATTGGTTTTTATTCTTTTCTGTCCCACATATTATGCCTGTGGGGATTTACCTCTCTCTCTAGGTTTGTAGGGGGTAAAAAAAGGGGGGGGGGCGTTATTGTACTAATTTGTTTGCTTACAAAACTCAAAAATATATAAATAAATAAATAAAAAGGAAGCAAAAGAGAATAGCATCGGAGAAAGATCAGATCTTTTCTTAGGCATTAATACTCCATCAGTAGGGATAGAGTACCAACAACGATATATATACTGAGTCAGTATCACAAGCCTTTAATTTTAGGTAGCAGAACTGGTGGTGAAACTACTCTTGAACTTGAAGTATTTAATTTTAGGTACCAGGAGTGGATGGAAAATGTCACTTGAACTGAGGAGTATTTTAGGGAGTCTAGAACTGTACTGAAGATGAAGAAGCCACTGTGCAGTAGAAGCAAACCATCTCTTTCTTTTTTTCTTCTTTTAAAAAAGTTTTTATTGAGTGCGCAAGCATTAAAAAACAAAAACAAAATTACAGCACGTAAAATATCTATCTTAGAAATACAGAAACGTTGAATAAGGTATTAAATATTGAATACATCCGGAGGGCATAGATTTATTATGAACATAGAAACACAAACAATATTCAGATAAATCATTAAGCAGCTCATTAAACAAAAATCAGTCAGCATGGAAACATAGGGTGTTAAATATTAAACCACGAATGATAAATTCGTTATATACATCAAAAACACAACAATGTTTTGATAAATCATTTAGCAAACAACTGCCGGCATGAGCTGAATAAACAGCAATCTCAACTCTGACCCTATATATTCTCTTAAATCCCCTATAAACAGTGGTATTTCACCACAGTTCCTCTAGACTCACCCGATGTTCAATTCATATGTTGCCATAACCTCTTTCCACCACTCTTCGTATTTTGGCGAGAGAGCGGATTTCCAACTCCTCACAATAATTAACTAAGCCAGCGAGAGAACATAAAAGACCCAGTTGGTAGTATCTATGCCCAACAACCTCTTCTTCGAAGGATTGTTGACAAATATTTATATAGCATCTCGGATAAATATAGCTGTTTATTCAGTCTATCTTAAATGACATGGTAATATGGGGTGATAAGTGGACTCACAGCCGAGGCGAGGAGGTCAAAAAGCAGAACTAACTTGCATTTTAGGGCGATTCTGTAAGGTTCTTACTCCCACAAGGCTGCAAGGCCAGATTTATTGCACACTGTTTGATTTTTATATCAGCCCCTCCAAACTGAGCAAATGGTACAATAGATCTTACAGCTGTCCACGCTGCTCAGCTGGAGCGGCTGATACCGTCCATATGATTGTTAATTTCTCCTAACAACCTTCTTGAGTGGCATACTATCTCTTTCAACGTTGGTCTTCTAGAGCTCCAGAGACATCAGTAAAACCCTATCTGTTACGACTAGCTCCTCAAATCCCAAGAACACTTTTTCCTGAGGTGAATAGGCTACAGGGATGTGCAATATCTCCTTGCTTCGGTAGAAGAGTGAAATCTTGCAGAGAAAGCACTCTTCCGTTGTAATTACTGCTCTCACTGCTAGAGCCTTCAGGATCTTACCTCTGTCACAGCACACAGAACAGAGAGATTTCTGGGGACTTAAATTCCCGAAAATATACTGTGTGTTGGAACCTGCTCTTCAGTTAAGGACCGAGGAAGTGCAATCACAAAGTGCTTGTTGCCGTGATAAAAGAATACAGCCAAGGCCAATGGTGGATTTAGCACTTGTAGTAACTGCAGCCCTCAGCCTCAGTCCCCCCGCCCAATTTCAGGGGCAGTCAACTGCATATCTCATTGATCACCAATGATTATAGTAAGACACACTTTGAATTAATTAATCAGAGCATATCACACAATATTAAAGTGGAAATCTAACGTTTTTTTTAAATCTGTACAATACATTTTACGTTGTCTTTTGAGAAACTGCTTCCTCCTACCCAATGGTGAACCCCTATTTCACATAAGTGAGAGCAAGCTGAAAGGAGGTTGAGGTCTTCAGGTTGTGTGCAATGATATTTCTTTGCTGGAAGCCTTCTGGTTACAGACCGAGATTCAGGAATTGCTCTTGAAATGGCAAATAGATATCCATAATAATAAGTGGTCTCAGCGGGAAGGATGGGGCAGAGGAGGAGGGAAAGACAGCAGATCAAAGAAAATGTCAATGTTATTACATGTTATATATACAATCTGTAATTGAGATGAAATTATATAGACCTGGGGGAGGCTACAATGTTTTTTTCTAATGCATCTTCACAACTCTTAAATGAACCGTGCAGTAAATTTTTTTTAAAACATACATCTTTTAAAATCCCCCTAGGATAGTTTTGTTTGTAATATTAATCAATGTGTTATTCCAGGGGGGTCCAAGCAGACATTTCCCAAGAGAGATGTGCAGTTTTCATCAAACACAGAGCCAGCATTGTTTGCAAATCTCAAATATGGGTTCTTCGCTACCTTTGCTGCTCTGGGTGAAGTTCTGCACCGTTTTAGAGTTAATCACTTTATTGATAGCAGCTTCCTTCTGCCAAGCCAGCAGGCTCGATTCAAGCAACCGCTTAAGTATGAACCGATTGGTATTTTAAGAAAGCTGAAATATAGCACTCCCATCCATGTGCTACTCTTCAGCTTACAGATGCCGCCTCAAGATTTTTTTGATGTCTTTCATCAGTTGTTTGGTTTGCACATTTCTTTGGACACATCATACAATGGAATTTACACGATTTTTTTAAAACAAATTTTATTTGTCAAATGCACATACAGCGGAGCTCTGTAACCCAGAGGCTTCCGTAGCATCAATGAACAATATCCTGACTTTGACAGTTTTCTCATGTAATAACAAAAAAGGAATAATGAAGGGACATGCATATAAAATACAACAAAATTAAACAAAAAAAACAGATAACACCACCCACCCCACACCCCATCGCACAGTCAACCCAGCAAAATCAGCAAGAATGATCGGAGCTACAGTTCTACCCTTGCTATGAAAAATGTCCAAGAGACACCATGCCGCCCGGTACACGTATGGTACAGGCCCCCCCAAGACAAGGGAGAAGAAGACTACAACCCACACAATCCCTGCGCTGGAATGGGCTCCAATTCCAATCCCCTGTAATCCACCCAGCGCTTCCAGATTTTATAATGTGTACACGGGCAGCCCTGTGCTATAAAAATGGGGGCCTCAAGGCCCATACAGAAATCCAGTCCTGCCTTCCACACTGAGACGGAGGGTGCGGCCGTCGCCTTCCAGGCCCTCGCAATGTCACGCTTGGCAAGGGTAAAGCCCAGGAGCATCAGGTGGCGCTTGTAGACGTTGCCCCCTATATCATCCATAACATGCAGGAGCACTACTTTAGGAGACCGAGGGAGATCCCAACCCAGAACCTCTGAGAGGCATGCCAGTACACCCCGCCAAAACCTAGTTAGCGCAGAACAATCCCATATAGTATGCAGCAGAGTACCCTCTTCATGCAAGCAGCGGAGGCATTTCGGGGATGCCACCAGACCAGCCCTGTCCAGTCTGACTCTAGTAAAATATACCCTATGGAGGTATTTAAACTGGATGAGTCAAAGGCTCATAGCAATAGCCGCCCCGCGTGGGGAGGCTAGGGCCTCAGTCCAGTCCTCCTCCTCAAGTGAGCCCACATCCTCCTCCCATGCCCAGCGGAGACGCTGTAAAGATGGGGAGCAGTGTGTAACCAGGGACTGGTAAATTTTTGATATCTTATGATGGTCTTGCAGGTCTCCCATGAAAACTTTCGCCTCTACCGGACTGAAGTCGGCCAACTCCTCCAGGCCCACCAAGCTAGGGGAGAGAGCATGCCGAAATTGCAAATATTAAAAGAATTGTGTACCCTGCATTTGAAAGTCCTTCTGCAAGCCCTGAAACGATTTCAGGACGGGTCCCCTCATGACATCCCCTAGGGTGGAGATCCCAATCGCATCCCAATCTTGGAAGCCAGGCAAGGCCGCCAACTGCGGCAGACGTCCATTTTGCCAAAGCGGCGTCTCTCGAGTTAGGCGATTCCACCAGCCCATCCTCCACAACGCCTGCCACCAAACCTGAAACACCAGCTGTGTCACACTCGGCAGAGAACGCCGCAAAGGCGCAGAATAGAGGAGCGTATGTAGCGAGTGATCACCCATCAAACGGCGCTCCAGGGTATACGCCGGACCTGACCTATCGCCATACCACCATTCATTAAGAACCAACAGGTGTGAGGCCATATAGTACGAAAGAATGCTGAAAGTAGCGAGTCCCCCACAGTACGTGGATTGAAAGCAAGTTCGGAGAGCCACCCTAACAACCCCCCGCACCAGAGAAACTGGCTCAAGGCCGCATTAACCTGGAAGAACCAACCCGAGGAAATAGGATATGGATGGTTTTGCAACTGGTACAGCAAGCGAGGAAGAGAGACCATTCTGAAGATGGCCGAGCGGCCATTTATAGATAGGGGCATGTGGGACCAGACTCTAAGATCTTCACGCAACCTGTTCCACACCGGCACCAAGTTCCTTTCCTAGGCAATCGACCGCGCGTCCGAGAGGAACACACCCAAATATTTCAGCCCCCCACGCACCACCTGCACCGCGGAGGCCCAGGCACCAGGGTCAGCCCTCCACCCAAGACCCACAGGGTAGACTTTTGCTCGTTCATATAAAGGCCAGTAGTCTCCCTAAACACCTGCATGATGCGCAGCAACCGCGGGCCAGTGCTATCCAGCTGAGTAAGAAAGAACAGCACATCGTCCGCATATAAGGCTATACGATCCGACAGTCCGTTGGCCCATTCAAGCCCAGCCACCTGCGCATCAATACGCACCCATGCAGCCAGGGGCTCCATTGCCAGGGTGAACAAATATGGTGACAGGGGGCACGCACCCCTGCCTGGTGCCTCGACCAATGGGAAACACTGACAAGACAGAATCCGCCACGCGCACAGACGCTGTTATGTCCGTGTAAAGTAAAGTCAGATAGGAGAGAAAGCGAGGTCCTAGATTCAATCTGCGTAGGAGGGCGAATAAATACTCCCAGCTCAGTGAATCAAAAGCTCGATCCATATCTGCAAGCAAAAAGGCCGCGCGTACCCCCAAACTCCCGGCTGCCGCGATTGCTGTATGAGCTCTACGAATATTATGGCGGGTCGCCCGCTGAGGCATAAACCCGGCCTGGTCCGGATGAACAATAGACGAGACATGGGGACGGAGGCGATTAGCAAGCCTTGGCCAGAACCTTGGCCTCGACGTTGAGAAGAGAGATGGGACGGTAAGATGCATCGTGTTCGGGAGGCCTGCCGGGTTTGTGAAAAACCACCACCTCAGCATGCCGCCAGTCTCTGGGCAAACGACCACACTCCCTAGCCTCTTCCATGACCTTACAATAATGGGTCCAAGCTGCTGGAAGTACCGTTTAAAGAATTCATTCGGGAAACCATTGGGACCCGGCGCCTTACCAGGCCGCAGCTCCTGGAGAGCAGAATTCAGTTCATCTGCCGAGAATGGGCGGTCAAGGTCTGCGCTTACCTCGTCGGTCAGAGTTCTGGGCGGAAGATCATCTAAAAAACAGCCAATAACCTCTGCCAACAGACATTCTCGGGGAGCACAGAGGTCCGCATAGTAGACAGCAAAACTTTTTGCGATGGCTGACGGATCCGAGATCGGTATTCCATCGGAACCGACTATACCCGGGAGGACCAGGGAGCCCGTCGCCCCTTGGCACAATCTATGTAAGAGTTTGCTCGACTTGTCCCCCCACTGATATATCCTGCTGTGGGTTGCCAGCCATGCTTGGCGGGCTTCATCTAGCAAGAGGGATGAGTAATTCTGTTGCGCCAGCGACAACTGGCGGCGGGCCAGCCGTCCCCCTTCGTCTCTACTGCGCGCTTCTAGGTCCAAGATCTTCACCTCTGCCCGAATAAGAGATTCCCTGCAGACCCTGCGTGCCGCCGCGCAGAAGGAGATGTCCACCCCACGAAGTGTGGGCTTCATCGCCTCCCACAGAGACGCCGCCGCCGACACCGTTCCCATATTGTGCGACAAATACTGGTCTATGGCGTCCCCCATGTGTTCCCTATACTCTGCCTTTTGGAGATTCCATGTGGATAGGCGCCACCGGAAAGGACCGCGCGCAAGGCCAGCACGCAGTGTAATGGCCACAGGCGAGTGATCAGAGAGCCTTCGAGGGAGAATGTCGGCCCCCATACCCTGCCAGCATCCCCCCGAGACACAAAGATATAATCAATACGAGAGAAGGAGTCGTGGACCGCCGAGAGATAGGTGAACCCCGGAGTCCTGCCATGCAACCGACGCCATGGGCCATCCCAATCTTGGCCCACTACGAGGGAATGAAGCTTGGTGGAATTGCGAACCATTGGGGCCCAGTCGGGCCTCCACCTGTCAAGAGCAATATCTAACACATCGTTCCAGTCCCCACCAACCACTGCCAGTCCCTCTGGGATATCTGTCCACACGGTCACACGTTTCTCTACAAAACCCCAGGACAGCGGCGGTGGGGCATAGACGCTACCCAATATCATGTACTCACCCCTCAAAGTAACCTGCAGGAAAATATATCTGCCCTGCGCATCACCCCACGTTCTAATGTGAATATAAGAGATTCGTCTGTGGATCAAGACTGCCACCCTTGAACTCCGCACAAAGTCCGCATGAAACACTTGGATATATCCGAAGCGCTGAAAACAGAGTGCTTTAGTCCCCATAAGGTGTGTCTCTTGTAGCATCAAGATATCAGCGCTGGCGCGCTTAGCCTGCTTAAGGATAGCTCCCTGCTTAATCTTATCTAGCGCCCCTCTGACATTCCAGCTCAAAATGCGCAGGGACCCCGCGGAGTCGAACGATCTACCCACAAGGCGGTCATGCCAAAACATCAGAAACTTGAAGAGCCCTGGTGGCCCAAGACATACAACATAGCGCGGCCCGACCTGCAATTGGACAGTGCGATGAAAGAACAACAACAGTTCCCCCTGAACAACCCAACCAACCCCCTACCCCCACCCTATACCTCGAAAACAGTGAAGTACCTGTCACGGCAGGCAGAGCAGGCAGACCCCGACAGAGGGTACCACCCCTCACCCACCAATGGATCCCCAAACTACAGCCCATCGTCCCCTATCCCCGTCTGGAATAACCGTCAGAGATACTGGCCCTCATTGGGCTCCTCTGGCCACTACTAACATCTCTAAGAATTGTGAATGCACATGCACAGAAATTAATCAGTTAGCTGGTGCAGCTTGATCCAAAGCAGATCCCACACGTGACGGAACATCGCCGGATTTGGACCGCCTCCTGGAGCGGCGAGACCCCCTCACCCAGCCACCAGGCACGTTCCGGACCACTCCGCTCGAGGATGAGTCAGATTCTCTCCCGGGCGGAGAGTGGGGGCGCAGCCGCACCGTCTCGTCCCTCCAACGGAAGACCTCCTCCGGGGAGTCAAAAAAATACGTTCGGGAACGATAGACAACCCGCAGCCAGGTCAGGTAGAGCAATGCATACGGAATTTTGTGTTCTCGCAGGCGGGCCTTAGCTGCGATGAATGATTGCCGCTGTTGTTGGGTCTGTTTAGTATAGTCCGGGAATATCAGGATACGGGCATTATTATACTGCAAAGGTTCTTGGGCCCTGGATTGCTTCAGGATCACATCCCGATCGTGATAATTAAGTAGTTTCGCAATCACTGGCCTCGGCTGAGCCCCTGGGGGAGGCTTCTGCATCAGGGCCCTGTGTGCACGCTCCACCACAAAGCATTTAGACAAGGAGTCGGGGGTAGCCAGCTCTCCAGCCACTGGGTGGTAAACCTCTCCATGTTTCCAGACTCACACCCCTCCGGAAAACCAACGAAGCGGAGGTTGTTGCGTCGCGCCCTGCCCTACGCATCCTCCACCCTGGACGCCAAACCCCGCTGAGCAGTCTCCAGAGATGCCACACGTTGTTGCAGGGTCGTCACCACATCCTCCACTCCAGAGATCTGTGTCTCAGTCTCAGTGATGCGTGCCACCGCATTTTGCAGGTCCCGGCGCAGCAACATAACGTCTGAACCCACCGCCCCTATTTTGGCATCCAGGGTGTCCCTGGATTGGGTAATTGCCGCCAGGAGGGCAGCATTGTCTGGAACATTACCCTGGGCCCCACCCACCACCACCGCGGAGCCCCCAGGGCCAGCAAATTTGACCAGCGTACTTTGCTTGGAGGACCCTCCACCGGTTTTGTCTCTCGTCATGGTGGGCCGGGTATACCTTCGTGACCCCCCTTCCCAATAGGCAGGCGCTATCACCGTTCACCCCGGTAGGGTAGCGTAGGCCGCACAGGGGCGACACTACTGTCCGGCAGCGGTCCACGCAGCTTGATCCAACTGCCAATGCGGCCATCAGGGTGCCCTCGCCGTTTGTCCCTAATCCCCGTGCGCCAAGCGCCACCGCTCCACTCCGCCCGGCAACGCTCCCCAGGTGGGTGAATGTCAGTGTCTAACAGTGACCCTGCGGGCGATGGGGGTTCTGCCAGGGCGTCCCTGAAATCACAGCACGGGCCCCAGTATCACAGTATGCCTCAGAGCCTGGGCCCTCAATGGTAGCCCCCACAGAGCGACAGAGAGGCCCCCGGGAACGAACAGGATGCGCCCCAGGGCCACCTAAGGGACCCAGTATATTCTGCAGGCCACGGTCGCCACCCTGCACCCCCACGCGGTCCGACAGCACTGCCGAGCCCCCACACAGACCTGGAGAAGACGGGGGGGCAGGGACCTAGACCCACCCGTAGAAAGCAGGCCACTACCAGCGGTCCACCGCAGCACACCCCTGGGCCCAGCGGGGGATACGACCACTCACTCCGTGTCCCCCGGGTCCTTCCCGCAGCCCGATCTGGCTGCCGAACAGATAGGAGCGATCTACCGTGAAAGCCGTGAATCGCCGGAGGCACAGAACGGATGACCGGGAGCCCACCTGCGAACCACGAAGGACGGGCCACCCTTCGGTGCCCGGGAGCCACGCACCAGGCCCGGGCTCCCAGATGTCCAAACAAGCAAAGCCCCAGGCAGGGCAGGCCTCCGCCGACTGCCAACACCACCAGGCTAGGCACAGGTACCGGGAGCTCCACAGCCGGGGGGCCCAATATGGCGGCAACAGCAGAAAACGCCTCCCCCTCGATCCGACTGACCGCCGGTCAATTGGGGGGGGGGGGCGCTCCGCCACACAGGAAACCCCGCCAGCAATCAGGGTGGAGCAGGTTGACTCACTCCGCGCTACCAGCAGGGGGCCGCACCATCCGCAACCGCTCCGCCGCTGCAGGATCTACCAGCGGGCCGCACTCGAGGCCGCGGTCTCCGCGCCGCCCACAGGCCTCAGCATCGATCTCCGTCACACCGCCGCTGCAGGATGCAGCACTGGCCCCCAAACACCGCCAACAAGTGTCCCACTGGGTGAACCCACAACATTAATAGTAATCAAACCAAGTATGAAATGGGGTTTACGTTTAAACTCTCAAAGTCCAACATTATTTGTTTAATTTTCCCGATATGTGCCCCGCTCCCGGTTTGTTGGCTCAGGTCTATGCTACTGGAATGTGAGAACATGCAAACATTCATTTACCGACTTATTCCAAGTGAGTACTGGAGATTTGCATTCGTAAATAAAACTAAGGGCTCCATTACATCAACCTGACGATTACCTCGGAATGGCTCTAGCGGCCAATTGCTGAGGTACAATATGAAATCTGCACACTCAGCTCAAAGACAGGTCAAATCGAGGTCCCTTTCATGGGTCTGCACAAATGCCAGGTCGATTTAGTGCTGTCCACTCTAATGGATACCGAGGGACTACAATACACGCAAGCAATATCTAGCATCTTCCTTGTGATATTTTGTTGTTGTTGCCTAAATTGAGTTATAATGAATAGTTGTATTTCATTTTAATATGCAGCATCTTCCAAGTTCGAACATTTCTAAATTAAACCTATTGTGCAACTAGGGACAACTAACTGGAGCAACTCGCATGTCACACAAATTCATTTTCACATCTTAACATCTAGTGTTTTTCTAATGTTTGCAAGCAGGTAGCAGTATAGATCAACCTATCCATAATCATTCCTAAAGGAAGAAAAAGTGCAGCTCTCTGTTGGGGATTTGTAGATTCGGCCATACTTGGAACCCTTCACTTCGATTATGAAAGTTGAGATTTGCAACATACAACACCTTTCCACATATGAGATCTTCAAATGTGTTGGAATACACGATCAATACATATCTATCCAGTGCCAAGGTCCATGCCATTTGGGAAGACCGGCACACAGTGGTGTTCCAAAGAGTTCTACTTATTAAAGGACTGGATGACACGAGGTTTCAGACTAACATTATTATACATTGCTCTTGGTCAATGAAGTGGCATGGACCAAAGAAATGATCCTAACTGTTATTAAAAAACAAACAAAGCACACAATCTTAATTTTGCCCAGCGAGCTTTATCTCACTAAGACTTTTTGATGGTCTAATATATCCGCCTCTTGGCAAGGCCACACACCCTTGTCGTGTCACTCCACAATGGGCTCTCTTCAGCATTTTGTATCCATGAGCCGGCATAGAGGAATCTATGTTAATTCTCTACAGCATCGACCAAGCAGTGAAAGTAGAATTTTATTGCCTGGCTGAGCGACAGGACTAAGACCATAGAAGCTAAAGAGAGTAATTTGGGAGGCTGATGGAGATGTAAATTGGAATGTTGTTAACGAACAAGTTACTGACCTTCGGTAACGATATATCTGTAAGAAACATTAGTTAGTGTTAGATTCCTTTCATTAGAATATCCATCTGCGCGTCCGTCGCTGGCGTCGTATGTGCCGAGATGCCGTCACGGAGATTACTTAGGTGCAACCCATGCGTGCTGATGTCAGTTCTGTACACGACTTTCCGCGCCAGGAACGCAAAGCCATGCAAGACTCTGACCACTGGTGCATAAAACTAGGGCCCTAAAAGGGATAACCTTAACCCTAGAAATCAGTTCGCAGAACAGGGAGGATGGGCGGGGCGGTAAGGAATCTAACACTAACTAATGTTTCTTACAGATATATCGTTACCGAAGGTAAGTAACTTGTTCATCTGAAAGAAACACGTTAGTGTTAGATTCCTTACCTTAGAATAGATACCCCAGCAATACCAATCAAAGTGGTGGGTCTGCGAGCCTAGATCACACCAGAAAGTCCTGGAGAACAGAACGGCCAAAGAAGCCGCCTCTCTGGACTTGGCTGTCAAGGCAATAATGCTTGGTAAAGGTATGCAGCGAGGACCACGTAGCTGCCTGACAGATATCCTGCAAAGGGACTCCCCGTCCCAGAGCGGTAGTGGCTGCCGGCGCCAGAGTAGAATGGGCACGCAGCCCCACAGGAGGCTCCTTTTTAGCCAAGGAGTAACAGGCTTTAATACACAGAACGACCCACCAAGAGATGGTTCGTTTGTGCACAGCCCGACCTTTCTTGGCGCCCACGTAGCCAACAAAGAGTTGATCATCCACCCGGAACTGCTGTGTGCACTTCCGCTAGAACGAGAGCGCTCGTTTTGGGTCCAGATGGTGGAGCCTCTCTTCCTCTTCCGAAGGATGCGGAGACGGAAAGAAGGTGGGCAAAGTGATGGTCTGCCCGATGTGGAAGGGCGTGACAACCTTGGGCAAAAAAGAAGGACGGTTCCTTAACACTACCTTTTCCGGATGAACAGAAAGGAAAGGAGGTTTAGAAGAAAGAGCCTGGAGCTCACTCACTCTTCTGGCAGAGGTGATAGCAACCAGGAAAGCAGTCTTCAAGGTGAGGAGACGGAAAGGACAGTTGTGAAGCAGCTCAAAGGGAGCGCACATCAAAAAAGTCAACACAAGATTCAAGTCCCACTGTGGCATTATAAAGAGGACCGGAGGGAACGTGTGTGTAATGCCTTTCAAGAAACGACTAACAACAGGGCGGGGTGGGGTCGTGGACCCTATGTCAGGAGGCTCTGTGCCTCTGGACGTGGCTGGAACATCGGGGCATGTCTCTGGTGGTTCAACACCTGGCAGGCTCCCTGAACGCCAGGGCGGACGAACTCAGCCACAGATGCATGTTGGGTCACGAATGGCGTCTGACCTCAGACGTGGTGCAAGGTCTCTTTCTGCTGTGGAGAGAGCCTTGGTTAGAACTATTTGCCACCGAAGAAAACGCGCAATTTCCTCAATTCTGCGTGTTGGAATTTCCAAGGCAGCACTCGCTCGGAGACGCTTTTCATCGCAAGTGGAGTTGCGGTCTGTTGTACGCCTTTCCACCTATACCACTTCTACCCAGAGGGCTGAAGAAGATCAGTCTCAACCAGGCCCAAGTCATTCTTATGGCCCCGGATTGGGCAAGAAGAGTATGGTATCCCGAGCTACTCAGTCTGGCAATCTGTCCTCCGATCCGACTGCCTCTTCGGGAGGACCTTCTGTCGCAACAGCAGGGGACGGTCGTTCACCCGAACCTGTCCAGCCTCCACCTCCATGCGTGGAGATTGAGCGGCAACAGTTGACAGCTTTTGACCTTCCTGCCGAAGTCTGTGATGTCATTTTGGCAGCCAGGCGTCCCTCCACTAAAAGGGTATATGCCTGCTGGTGGAATACATTTGTGGCATGGTGCACAGCGAAGGCTGTGGATCCCCTCTTTCAGAAGTTCTTCTGTTCCTCTTTTCTCTGGCCCAGCAGTTCTCTGCTCTGGGCACTATCAAGGGCTATCTCTCGGCCATTTCCGCCTTTTTAAGGCTTCCAGTTCAGCCTTCTCTTTTAGTTGCAATACCACATGGCGGTAGTGTTGTACGTGAACACCTGCACTACCTGTCCCTGGACAGAGGGAAGGAAGCCTTTCAGAGAAAGTTGGATCGCCCGCAGCTCCAGAAGGTTGATATGGAGCCAGGATTCCGCCAGAGACCAGAGGCCCCTGATCTCCGCCTCTCCCATATGGCCACCCCATCCCAGGAGGGACGCATGCGTCACCACTGTGAACTCCGGTTGGGGAAGGGAGAGGGATCTGCCATTGACCCAATCGCGATTCATTAGCCACCACTGCAATTGACGGGCAGTGCCCTCCGAGATCTGGACGTGATCAGACAGTTTGCCCTGATGCTGTGCCCACTGAAACTTCAGGTCCCACTGCAGAGCCCGCATATGCCATCTGGCATGTTGCACTAGCAGGATGCAGGAGGCCATCAGGCCCAGGAGCCAGAGGGTCATCCTGACTGAAACCCAGGAGAGAGGCTGAAAGATCGGAATGATAGCCTGAATATCCCGGATCCGCAGTTCGGGAGGATAGACCCGAAACTGCGCCGAATCCAGAACCGCCCCGATGAATTGGAGCTTCTGAGAGGGACTCAGGTGCGACTTCGACACATTGATGGAAAACCCCAGCAAATGCAGAAGGTCGGCTGTAGTCTGGAGGTGGGAGACGACCGTTTGGGGCGAGCCCGCCTTCAACAACCAGTCGTCTAGATAGGGGAAGACTGAGACCCCCGATCTGCGCAGATGAGCTGCGACCATCACTTTCGTGAACACCCGAGGGGCGCTGGTAAGGCCAAAGGGGAGCACGGTAAACTGAAAGTGCTCGTGGTCTACCATGAACCGCAGGTAACGCCGGTGGGCCGGCAGGACGGGAACATGAAAATAGGCGTCCTGCAAGTCCAAAAATACCATCCAGTCTCCTGGATCGAGAGCAGACAAGACCTGAGCCAAAGTCAACATCTTGAACTTCTCCTTCGGAGGAAGTGGTTGACATTCCGAAGGTCCAAGATGGGACACAGACCCCCTTTGTCCTTCTTGGGAACCAGAAAGTAGCGGGAATAACAACCACTTCCTTCTTCTGTCCCGCGAACGCACTAGATGGCCCCCTTGGTCACGAAAGGAACGAAAACCAGGAGTGACTGGGCTTTTCGTGGAAAGACCTAAGGACTTGGCCGTGGCCCGCGAGTCCTTAAAACGCTCCAGCGCAGTGTCGGCTTTATCGCCAAACAGGCGAGTGCCATCAAAGGGCATGTCCATGAGTGAGCCTTGGACATCTGGCGAGAACCCGGTAGATCTCAACCAGGCGTGGCGATGAAGCGCCACAGTCGTAGCAATTGCTCTACCTAGTGAGTCTGCCGTGTCCAAACCACACCAAATGGCGAACTTAGCCGCATCTTTACCCTCGGCAACACCTTGGGACAGCACAGCTTAGGTCTCTTCAGGACACTGAGGCAACACCTGTGCAACTGTATCGCACACCGTGTGGGAATAGCGGCCCAAGAGGGGGGCGGTGTTCACCGACCGCAGCCCTAAGCTGGCCAAAGAGAACAACCGCTTGCCAAACTACTCCAGCTTCTTAGAGTCCTTGGAAAAGGCACTCAGGGACGACGAAGCTTGAATGACCAGGCTCTTGGGCGTAGGATGAGTGGTCAGAAAGGCAGGGTCACCCGGCGCCAGGCGATGACGCCAGACGACGTTCTAATCCAGAGGGCCCCTGTGGCTGGCCGCGACCAAGTGTCCAGTATGACATCAGTGAGGGCGTCATTACATGAAAGCAGGGGCTCCGACGAAGTGGACGCTGTCTGGAGCACCTCGGTGAGGAGATTTGTTTTTAGGGCCACCGTAGGGAGATCAAGGTTGAGGACCTCAGCTGCCCGACGGAGCACCACCGTGTAAGAAGCGCCCTCCTCCATGGTGGGCGGAGGAGAGGCAAACCCCGGGTCAGAGGAGACATCAAGGCCGCCGGTCTCCTCTAACTCGTCCGCCCAGTCCTGCTCAGAGTCACACTGACGAGCAAGAGGGTCCTTGGACCCCTCCCAGTCATCCTCTATCTCCGCCGTATATGATACAGACTGCGGTGGCAGGGCAGGGACCGGGGAAGGAACGGTGTCGGGAACGGCACCGGAAGGGCCGAACTGGCGCCGTGTCCCAATGCGGATCCCAGGTAGGGACAAAAGTGTCCTGGAAACTGGGCAAGGGTGGAAGAAATGGCATCCACTGTGGAGGCGGAGCCGAGGGTGGCGCTGGAGCCGGCAGCGCGGAGCCTTGTGGCACCGTGGCCGGAGCCAGCGGCGCAGGATCCAGCGGTGCCGGAGCCGCCGCCAGCCCAACAGGATCCTGACATGGGACCGTGGGGCCCAAGGGCACGCCGGCGGGAGACCAAGGCCTAAACAGGCGGTCCACGGTAGCAAGAAATTCTTGCACCTGTGCGGGAGTCACCAACGGACCCGGATAAGGTGGGTAGGCCGCGGGACTCCCGGGCTCCGAAGGAGCCGCAGGGGCAGAACCCCTGTCCCCCTCGTCTGCATCCAGGGACCGACGGGGGAACGTCGGAGAGCGAAAATGCTTCTTCGACTTCTTTTTGTGTCGTCTCTTACCCGAATCCGAGGGTGAGGACTTAGAGGTCGAGGAGCGATGATGGTGGCCCCGCAAGCGTTCTCTGGAGCGGCCCCTGGACTGTGAACGGCGCAGGGACGAGTGCCGGACCTCAAGCAGCTTCCAGCGACGCTCCCTCAAGGCCTTCGGGGCCATGGCCAGACAGTCCATACAGGACCGGGAGTCATGGATGCTCTCCAGGCAGTAGAGATAGACGTCGTGGGGGTCCACCACTGACATATTGCGACGGCAGGCCCCACAAGATTTAAAACCAGGCATCCCTACGTGCACCAGAGTAGACTCGAACTTACAGGAGTCAAAAAGTCTCAAAAAGATAGTCAAAAAGTGACTGAGGTACGTGCTCTAACCGGATCTGCGCTTACTGGCGCGGAAAAAGAAAGAACTTTATTTTTTTGTATTTTTTAAAGAGTTTTATATAGCGCGAACGTGACCCTTGGGTATCAGAGCGCTTCACAATTACACGAGGTAGGTTAACGATACAATTTGAATAGCAGGACGATTTACAGTAATATGAGGTAGATTAGGTATGCAGCTATACAGTATTAGCAAATAAATATAAATATACAGTGACAAGATTAGGTTACCGTGTGATGTCAGGAATCACATATATATAGTTATTTCCCTACTATGTTTAACTTCAATGTTCCAATTAAAGTTATTGGAACTGCTTATTGTACAATGTGTACTGGGACTTTCAATACAAATGTTCCGAAGTATCTTTTTCCGAGCATTCTACATCTGTGAGTCTCGAATAGTATAGAATCGTAAATGGTTATCCCCATTATATCCGGTGAATTATCTTTACATATTCCGAAGGACTGTTATGAGAACATCTATATCACGGGGCTAGTGATGAGCTGTCTTGTTTACGAAAGGAACTTACTCATTAGGAAGATCTTCGCTTCCCTCTTGAATGTTGCTGTGTTAGGAATTTTCCTAATGTTTGGAGGGAGTGAGTTCCAAATTCTGGGGGCTGCTCCGGAAAAAGCTCTGTCATACGTTTTCTTCTTCCGGAAGATGGGTGGTCTCAGCAACAGCTCCTTATCACTTCTGGCAGGCCTGTTCCCCCCTGATAGTTCAATTTTCTTGGCCAAATATCTTGGTGTTCTGTAGTGGAGCGCTTTGTGTGTAATACATGCCATTTTAAGTTGAATTCTGGCTTCGTAAGGTAACCAGTTTAATGCTTTCAGGTGTGGGGAAATGTGGTTGAATATCCTCGATCCGGTTATAAGTCTTGCGGCCGTATTGAGACATGCTTTTAGTGGTGCTGTGGAAGTTTTAGATAGACCTGCTAGGGTTGTACATCCATATTCAATCCTTGAAATAACTAAAGATTGGACTGCCAATTTGAGGTCTGCCATAGAAATGAATGGTTTCACTTTTCTAATGTAGTTCAAGTGAAATTGGGCACTTTTTGCCATTGCTTTAATGTGGGCTTTCATGTCTAAGTTCTTGTCCAGTGTGATTCCTAGCGATTTCGCTGATTCGACTAGAGTAGGGGTGCAGTTTAGTGCTGTGATCAGTTCTGTCCATTCTTTCGCTTCTGTCTGGTTCTTTGGTGGTGAGATTAATAGGAATTCAGTTTTTTGTGCATTTAGCTTCAGATGATTGCTAGTTAACCAGCGTAAAGATACTTTTAAGGCCTCATTCATTAACTTGATGTCTTCCAGCGACGAGATCTTAATGTATATCTGCGTGTCGTCCGCGTACATGTGCTAGGATATTTTTGCATCTCTGAGAATTTCTGTAAGGGGTTCGACATACAGGTTGAAGAGTGATGGAGATAGTGTGGATCCTTGAGGGACTCCAATTGAATTTGGGCATGTTGGGGATAGTGTCTGGTTGACCAGGAATCTTTGCGTTCTGTTCTCAAGGAAGGATCCAAACCATTTCAGCACATTTCCCGACAATCCCATCCTGTCATGAAGCCTGGCTAGTAGATTTTCATGATTTACAGTGTCAAAAGCTGACGACAGGTCAAGAAGGATTAGTAGGCATGTTCTATTGTGATCTAGGGCCTGTAGCGCATCATCCACAATATGTAGGATCGCTGTTTCCGTGCTGTGGCCTGTTCTGAATCCCGACTGGCAGTCGTCCAGCAGCTTGAAATTTGCTATCTGATGGCTCAGTTGATTTTGCACACATTTCTCAATTAATTTGGCAAGTAAAGGAATATTGGTTACTGAGCGGAAGTTATTGGGTTCTCCCGTATCTGCTGTGGGTTTTTTGATGATGGGGACGACTTAACCTGTTTTTAGGCATTCTGGAAGGATCCCTTGAGATAGAGAGGCATTTATTATTTTTGTTCATATTGGGATGACTATATGGCTGATTGTTTTTAGGCATTTAGAGGGGAGTGGGCCATTATAGTGGTTATTAGGTGTGATATCCGATAGCGTTTTGGCGATGGTATTCTGGTCATATAGCTTGAAGGAACTGACGTCAGCACGCATGTGTGGCGCCTAAGTAGTCTCCGTGACGTCATCTCGGCGCATACAACGCCAGCGACGGACGTGGAGCAGCACAACGCCACCTACTGATGCGCAGAGGTACTGCTAGCGAAAACTCTCCGGATCCAGGCTGACGCCTGGGGATATTCTAAGGTAAGGAATCTACCACTAACGTGTTTCTTTCAGATTGGGATCTTTCTAAATAATTTGACAATGTCAGACACAAATGCTTTTCAAGTTCAAAATCTTGATAAAAGAAAGACAGTTGAAAGTTGACAGACAAGGAGTGGTGTGACAAACAAGGCCTAAAGTGTAACATACAGCAGCATCTTGAACAATTTATAGTCTGGGCAAGAGGTAGGGATTGATCAGGGCATGTGTGACCTTGTTAGCAGTATTGGATGCGGAGGGTTGGGGGCGGGGGACGGTGAAGGTGACAGCCAACTATAAGGGTTGGAGCCTGATCAGGGGAGGTTTGGATAGTTCAGAAACTCGCTACAGAAACCATCCCACTCCAGCACAAGTTTAAATGATTTTTATGCATGAGAATCTTACACCCTTCATGGATGATATTGGCTAGGTCTGAGCAACAGGGGTTCTGAAGCCATGTCTCAGTCAAGAAGAATACATCCAATTTCTTGGGGCCTAACAGTTGCATTACTGGAGTATGGTCTGACAAGTATAAAGCCAGTCAAGCAAGGGCCTGGTCTCATACATTGCTTGAAAGACATGAGAGAATATTTTTGTCTATCAAAGGCTATAGAAGTGTAAAAATTGAATAATAGCAGTTCTGTCACCTTCATCCTCTTTAATTTCTAGCTCATCCAAGATAGTAATTAGATTGAAATCAATGCTATGCAAAGCCCAGAAATGTGCTAAACATTTGATCGGAGAGGAAACTGAGACAAGGCGAAAGTTACCCAGGATAGGATTATGAAAGTTTTTTTTATTTTGCAGCAGCAGCAGCTGTAGTATACTGATTTTCCTGCAGAACCTGTTATACACAAAAAGCACACAATGTGGAGCCAATTGAAGCATTATTGGACATCTGTGGCTCTGCAAGAGGGAGCAGAGCAATCAAAACCTGTGTAGCCTACCCTTTTACATCAAGAAAGAGTGGAGCAGGGGAGGAGCCTAGCGCGCACCCAAGATGGCCGCGTAGGTGCGAGGCTCCCGAGGACCTCCGCGACCTCCTGCATAAATCCTGACCGAATCCTGTCCTAGATGAGGGGACTGTGTTTGTGAACCTGAACTGAGGTGACGCCCGTTTTCCGTTTTCAATTCGGACTTCGGACACCGGCGGGAGCACCGATTAAGGTCTGCGGCCTTCTCCACACCGGCCCCCCGTACTGGAGTTGTGGGGCGATCCGGCGACAAAGTGAATAACAGCGGCGGGCAAGGCCGGGCGACTCGCGCACCCCGCACTTTCACTTTCGCTTTTGCGCCCTCCTTGCTGCCAGGCGAGGTAGGGTCGCGAAGCGGTGTGCGGTGGTGTGGCCTCGTTGGGGTGCCCTGCCGGCCCGCCGGCTGCGGTCCGTCCTGCGGAGCGGTGGTCGCCCCCCCCCAGAGCCCTTGAACGGGATTGTCTACCCCCTTTCTGAGGAGATTGGCTCGATTTGGGGACCGCGACCATGGCCACAAAACAAGATGGCGACCGGGCTAAGGTGAAGTCGACCCGTCGTGGCGCGGCCCATCAATCCAACAACATGGATCGCTACACCCTCCAGAAGGGGTCTCCAGAGGCGCTGCGTAGGTCCCCTACGGGCCCGACTGATGCTCCTGCTCTGCCCACGGACCTGACCCTCCGAGACGTCATGGGCGCCATCGCCGAGATGAAGGCCTCGGTGGACCAGCGCTTTGACACTCTGGCGCAGAAGATCGACTCGGTCCTCGTGGACGTGGGCCTCGTGAGAGCCGATCTGTCAAAAACAAATGACCGGGTCGATTCTTTGGCCCACTCTACCTCGGGCCTCACATCTGATGTGGCGGCCCTCCAACAAGAGGTGCGCAGGCTTGGCCAGGCGAGCGCCCTGATGCATCGTCGACTGGAGGATTCCGAGGGTCGGGCCCGGAGAAACAACGTCCGCATTATCGGGGTGCCGGAAGGACGCAAGGCAGAGGCAGCGGATCTGTTTGTGGAGGACTTGGTCCTCACCCATCTCCAGCCTCGGGGGCTGAGTAAATTCTTTGCAGTGGAACGTGCCCACAGGGTCCCCGGGGGTAGGCCTAAGGCCGGAGCCCCTCCGAGGCCTCTCATCGCCCGGATTTTCAATTTTCGGGACAGGGACGCTATCCTGCAGACTTCCAGGCTACAAGGGCCGGTCAGACTTGATAATATGGATATAAATTTCTATCCTGACTTTACTCCGGCGGTCCAAAAGCAGAGACTGAGCTTTCTCGGTGTCAAACGTCGCCTACGGGACCTGAATCTCAAATATGCGATGCTTTTTCCGGCTAAGCTGAGGGTGGAGGTGGATGGCCGCACGCACTTTTTTGATCGTCCCGAAGCGGCCGGGGACTGGCTGGACACTTTGCCCGGAGATCGGGGCCCGGGGGGTGGGGGGGGAGCGGTTGGTGGGGAGGGCCCGCCGGATCAGGACTGAGGGACTAATGGTAGGCCTTGCTCTGGACTGTGTTATTGTCACCATTGACTGTTAGGGTAAGTTCCCCTCCTGTGGAGGTCGTGTGGGGTCTCTTGGGGGATCTCCCTCCTCCTCTGGGGGACTAGTTAGTTTTCTTTCTATGGGGCGACAGGCACACTGCACTTTGGGGGGGCTGTTTGGGCTCATGCAGGGGTGCAGGGTGGGGGGAGTTCTGTTGGGATGGGTGGGTTGGGGTGGGGTGTGGTTCGTTTCTACCGCAAGGCAAACCCTTCATTGTATTGTTGTTTTTGAGATGCTCTCGGGGGGACAAATGATGGCTTCTGTATGTGATGAGGGGTAGGGACCTGACTTTGTTGTCCTGGAACGTTAACGGACTGGGTGATAGGATTAAGCGGAGTGTGGTCCTGCAATATCTGAAACGGATTTCGCCTGATGTGGTCTTTTTGCAGGAGACGCACCTCATTGGTAACACCTTTTGTGCCATGAATCGGCGTGGCTATCGTTTGGTGGCCCACTCGGGCTTCACATCAGGCTCACGAGGGGTGGGCATTATGGTCAAGACCTCGCTCCCGCTAGAAATAGACGAGGTGCGCCATGATGAGAGGGGACGCTACACTGTCTTGGTGGGGAGAATGGAGGGCAAAGTAGTCGTCTTTGTCTCAGTGTACGTCCCACCGGGGTTACAGTCCACCACCTTTGCGGACCTGGGACGCCTCCTGCTTGACCTTCCGGGGGGGCTTCTGGTGGTTGGGGGGGACTTCAATGCGGTGGCCTCTGGGACTATGGATCGCTATCCCCCTAGGGACCTCCCCCGGGCACAAGCGTGGCTGTCTGGCCTTTTGGACACACTGGGATTGGTGGACTGTTGGCGTCTAAAGCATCCCACTCAGCTGCAATACACCTTCCATTCCGGGGCCCATGGTAGCCTTTCGCGGCTTGATCATGTCCTTGTCCCTGCGGCCTATGCCGGGAGAGTGGGGGAGGTGCGCCATTTGGCGCGGGGTATTTCAGATCATTCCCCACTCCTGTTGCACTTTGATGTCTTCCCGAGGGGGGAGGGCAGGGTAGCTCCAATCAATGCCTGGTACCTGCGCGACCCCACTATTCGTGCGGACTTGATTAAATCCTTGCAACGGTATTTCGAGGAGAATGTGGGATCTGTCTCGTCGGCCATCTCCCTGTGGGAGGCTTTCAAGACAGTGCTTAGAGGGGAGGCCCTCTCCTTTATTTCCCATGCCCGGAGGCGCGCACAGGAGGAGGTGACCCGGGTGGAGGCCGAAATTACTGAACTGGAGGGTGATCTGGGGAGTGGGGTGACTGACGCTGCGCTGCACGTTCTACACCTTAAGCAGGCGGCCTATAGGTCCCTCGTCACGGAGGCGGCCAGGGGCCTCAGCAGGGAGCAACAGGGGCGATTGTATGATGTGGGTGATAAGGCTGGCAAGTTGATTGCGTGGTTGGATAAGAAGGAGAGAGCTAGTCGTGTGGTCCCGCTGATTGAGAGAATGGATGGTGTACGTGTTACTGAGCCGGAAGGCATTGTCTCTTGCTTCGCAGATTATTTCCGCGAGGTATATTCCCCGGTTTCTCCCTGCCCGGAGGAGGATTCCCATGCCCTGCTGCGTGACATCGCGCTGCCCTCCCTCTCAATGGAGGACAGGGAGTTGATGGATGCCGCCCCCACCTCGGACGAAATTGCCCTCGCCATCCGCTCGGTCGCTTCTGGCAAGGCCATGGGCCCGAACGGCATTCCTATCGAGTTGTATAAACTGCGACCGGATGTACTGGCACCCCATCTCCGCGCAATGTTCCTTGCGGCCCACTCGCGGGGCTCCCTCCCGCCGGACCAGCGTCTGGCTACCATCGTGGTTATCCACAAGGAGGGGAGACCGCGAGACCGGGTCACATCCTACCGGCCTATCTCGCTCTTGAACGCGGAGCCTAAAATCCTAGCCAAGGTGCTCGCCAACCGGCTGGTCGGCGTGGTGGGCGATTTGGTCCACCAAGACCAGTCCGGCTTTATTCCCCATCGCAATACGGCCCTTAATCTGCGGCGCTTGCACGGGGTGCTCGCGCGTGTTCCGTTCGTGCGGGAGACGGCCATCTTGGCGTCCTTGGACGCCACCATGGCGTTCGACACGCTCGAATGGCCCTACATCTGGGCGATGCTGGCGAAATTTGGATTTGGCCCGGGATTCATCAGTTGGGTCAAATTGTTGTACTCGGACCCATTGGCACAGGTGGTGGTGAATGGTCGAGTCTCGGCCCCATTCGTGCTGGGACGGGGCACGCGACAGGGTTGTCCCCTGTCGCCGCTCCTTTTTGCACTGGCCTTGGAACCCCTGGCGGAGTGGCTGCGGTGGCACCCTTCTATCCATGGTCTCCGTTGGACCCCCGAGTATGAGGACCGCGTGTCCCTCTACGCTGACGATATCCTTTTGTACTTAGCCTCCCCGCGCAAGTCACTGATTGTCCTGGTCGATGTTTTGCGCTCCTTTGGCCGTAATTCAGGCCTTGTCATCAACTGGGCTAAATCCTGTGTCTATGTGCTTTCCGGGGAGGCTCCTGTCCTCCCTCGGGGTTGTCCGATCCAGATTGCCTCGCAGGGATTTCGATACCTGGGGGTCTATATTACGCTGGACCCGGTGGCCCGCTACGAGCGAAATTTGCTTCCCCCCTCCAGCGCTTGAAGGAGGACGTCGCGCGCTGGCGGCGCTTGCCGCTCTCGCCGCTCGGCCGGGCGGCATTGTTCAAGATGATGTCATTGCCGCGCTTTCTGTACGCTCTCCAGAACACTATGGACTTGGTCCCGGCGCGCTACTTCCGTGAGGTGGAAAGCTTGCAGCGCCGTCTGTTTTGGGACGGGAGGCCGCGTATAGCTCTGGCAAAATTGACGCTCCCGTGGTACGACGGAGGGATTGCCCTCCCGGATATTAAGCGGTATTACTGGGCCTCCCAGTTGGCTGCAATTAATCACGGTTTCTATGGGCCCGCCCTAAACCCGGCATTTGAAATGGACAAAATGCTCCTGCCCGGTGGCGACTACAATCGAGCGCTCTACACTAGCGTGCCCGATTCCCGCTTGACGGGACCCACGCGTGTCATGGTGCGAGTATGGCATGCGGCTAATGCAGCTATGGGATGGAAGGACCGTTTGACCCGAGCGTCACCGTTGTATGCGTCGGAGAGGCTGGGCTCTTTGTGGACCTCGAAGGGCTTCGAGAGGTGGGACATGATAGGCATCAGTACAGTGGGAGATCTCTGGACGAGGGGAGGATTCAAAACATTCGAGACGCTGCAGGCGGAGTTTCAGCTGCAGGGCAGTGAATACTTTCGCTACCTGCAGATCCGTCACGCACTGGGTTCCGTCTTCCCAGACGTGGCCTCCATCCCGGAGTCCTCCCCCCTGGAGGATAGAGTGCTAGATGGCCACGTTCCGGACAGCACGATCTCCCTCATTTACAAGAAATTGATAAATGACCGCTCGGGCTTACTGACTGGCCTCCGCGAGGCTTGGGTTACCGATGGGCTGGAGTTGGACGACGAGGACTGGATTTCCGCGGTGGCCTCTCCGAAGGAGGTGGCCATCCCGGCTCGCCTTCGCTTCGTCCAGCTTAAGATACTCCACCGGGTGTATATGACGGGGCCAAGGCTTCTGCGTATGGGCTATGCCGAGGATGGATTGTGTAAGCGTGGGTGTGGTGCTTTGGCGACTTTTTTGCACATTCTGTGGGAATGTCCGAGGGTGGAGCGATTCTGGCGTGGTGTGCATGAGGTCCTGCGAGCGGTTACGCATGTCGCGCTGTTGCCTGAAGCGAGGAGATGCTTGCTGAATGTGTGGGAACCGACCGATTACTCGGTTCCGCAGACGCGATGGGTGACTCTGGGATATATGATAGCTAAACGTGACATTGCTCAACTGTGGGGATCCCAGAGGCCCCCGGCGGTGTCAGCCTGGAAAGAACACATGGATTGGTGCATGTTCCGAGAAAAGGTGGTGTATGTGGCGCGGGGTAAGCCTGGGGCATGGGTGAAGATATGGGGCCCCTGGAACGCCTACCGCGGGGGTATTTGCGAGCCGCCGTTGTTGCCTCCCACTTCACCAGCTCCATCCCCCTAGTTGACCCCCTTCCCCAGCCCCGGGCACATTGTTCTTCCAGTCCCGGATCTGTTTCCCTTCCCCTCTCTGGATTTCTTTGGATGGTTGGGGTCCCCCACTGGAGGAGCACGTGTCATCATTTTCGATCGCGGGTTGCCTTGCGGGTGTGGTTTTATGTTGTTGTGTTGTATAAAACGAAACCGTATTGTGGGCTCAGAGTCATGTGGCCCACGTTGTTGATACCTCCTGCTTTATCGTCTCTGCAAAGTCAGGTGCCTTATTGTATGTATGTCATTTGCTTCTGTCACTTTAGCGGCCGGCCGGAAGGTTGTAGGCCCATACTTGTATATATTTTAGATTGCAATAAACGGTTTCAACAAAAAAAAAAAAAAAAAAAAGAAAGAGTGGAGCAGTGGCTGATATGCTTTCGTGATACTTGGGAGAGGAAGGAGAGGTGACAGGCAAGGTGTGTCGGATTGCGTGGACTAATACCAAACCCTCCAGTGGAAAAAGTGCTTTGAGGAGGGAGATGACTACAACTCCAGTAAGAAGCACTTAAGTAGGACTTGGAAATAGAAGTCTGTAATTTTAGATTGAGATAACCCATTTATTATAACGGAGTAGAAGTTTCCAGGAGCTGAGGGCTTAAAACAGCTGAGGCAGTGACAGGGTGGAGATATTGAGACTTCACAGACCGACAGATGGGGAAATATTCTCATATTGGAGGATACCTGGCATCTATGAACAGGAAGGGAAGGGTGGTTTGGCAGACTGTTTATTTCAACCTTGTACAGACATGGAGTAAAAAAAGGGGTCAATTCCCCGAGCTCTTCACATCACCAATCAGAATCCAATTCTGGCATTCATGGTTAGATTAGAAAAGTATATATCCTAATTATGGGGCAAGTTCGATCAATTGAACTAATAGGTTACTGAGACAGCTTTTCACGACTTTCCACACTAGAAGCGCGGAGCCCTGAAGATCATTGGCACTGTTGTGGATAAAGTGGGGCCCTGAAAAGGCTCAGCCCAGACCCTAGAAATCTGTCCGCAGAGCGGGGAGGATGGGTGGACCAGTAAGGAATCTGCAGCTAGATATAGTCTCTACCAGATAAGGCGTTACCGAAGAGAAGTAACTTGTTCATTTAATAGAGACTTCTAGCTGCAGATTCCTTACCTTTGAATGGATACCTAAGCAATACCATGCCCGGAGGTGGGTCTGCGGACCAATTTCACACAAGGAAGTCCTGCAGAACCAAATGGGCAAAGTGCCCATCCCTACCAACCTGACTGTCCAGACATTAGTGTTTGGTAAATAAGTGCATAGACTCTTATCTTGCTTTCTGGCAGATGTCCCGGACCGAAAATCTACGTGCTCGCAGCTATAGTTGTGGTTTAAAGAGTTTGCAAGCCTTCAGGAGGTTGCTTCATGTCTTGTAATGTAGAGCACAACCAACCTTGAGACGGTTCGCTTCTGGACCTCCGGACCATTCTTCACACCAACATACCCCACGAAGAGTTGACTGTCCACCTAGAACTCACGTGTGCAGACAAGGTAGAACGACGATGCTCTTTTTGGGTCTAGAGGGTGGTGTCGCTCCTCTTCTTTAGAAGGTTGCGGAGGAGTGAAAAAAATAGGCAGTGTGATGGATTGGCCTACGTGAAAGAGTGACCACTTTAGGTAGAAAGGAGGCATTTTTTAGAAGCACCCCTTTGTCAGGATAGACTGAGAGGAAACTCTCAACTTAGATGTCAAGGCCTGCAGCTCACTCACTCTTTGTGCAGATGCAAGAAGCCTGAGGGGACAGTTGTAGGAGGCTCGAAAGGATCACACACAAAAAAAGTGAGAACTAAATTAAGGTCCCACTAAGGCATTATGAACGGTGAAGAGGGGAAGAGGTGGACAAGACCCTTCAAAAACCCATAGGGAATTAAAAAAAAAGAGGGTTGGTCAGGCAGCTGGAAGAAGGCAGACAGACCAGAGATATATCCCTTAAGGGTGGACAGCGCAGAGCCCTGCTGGGCAAGGGAAAGAATGAAGAGCAAGACTTCGGAAAGAGGACCAGAAAGGTGACCAATGGATTTTCCTGCGCACCATGCCACAAATTATTTTCATCGGCATACGTATATCATCTTGGTAGAGGGCCGCCTACTTGTCAAAATATCATTACAGACTTCGGGGGGTGGAGGTCAAAAGCTGGCAACTGCCACCGCTCAATCGCCACATAAAAAGGCAAAGAGTGGACAGTTTCGGGCGGAAAACCCTCCCCTGCTGCTGCAACAGACGATCCTCTCGAACGAGCAGCCTGAGCAGAGGATTGATGGCCATTCTCAGTAGCTCGGGATACTAAACTCTCCGTGCCCCATCAAGAGCCACAAGATTGACTTGGGCCCAGTCGTTCCTGATCTTCTTAAGAAAACTGAGAAGAAGTGGTATGGGCGGAAAGCCGTACAGGAGGCCTGAGCTCCACTCAAGACGAAAAGCACCTCCGAGTGAGAGCCACCTTAGAAACCTCTGTGCACAAAACTGCCGACATTTCGTGTTCTCGACGGCGGCAAACAGCTATAATCAAGGCTCTTCCCACTGCTGAAAGAGACCTTGCACCACCTCCCGGTGGAGATGCCATTCATGATCTGCTAGGCACCGATAGCTAAGTTCGTCGGCTCTGGCATTCAGGGAACCTGCCAGGTGTTGAGACACCAGAGCTATGCCCTGCTGTTCCAGCCATATCCAGAGGCACAGAGCCTCTTGCCAAATGGTCAATGACCCCACGCTGCCCTGTTTGTTGCACTACCACATGGCGGTGGTGTTGTCTGTGAATACCTGCACTAGCCTTCCTTCGATGGAGGGTAGAAAGGCTTTCAATGCCAGTCAGATCGCATTGGAGCTCAAGCAGGTTGATGTGGAGTCCGGATTCTACCGGAGACCAGTGTCCCCTGGTCTCTACCTCTCCTAGATGGCCACCTATCCCACCCAGGAGTGACACATCTGTAGCTACCATCAGCTCTGGTTGGGGAAGGGAGAGGGGTCTGCTGCTGAACCAATCGTGGTTCGTAAGCCATCACTGCAGGTCCATTGCAGTTCCCTCTAAGATCTGGACCAAGGCATAGAGGTTCCCTGATGGTGTGTCCATCGGATCTTCAGGTCCCACTGCAGTGCCCCCATATGCCATTGGGCATGTGTCACAACCAGGATGCAGGAGGCCATGAGTCCCAAAAGGTCTGCCAAACCAAAATCCAGGATAGAGGCTGAAAGATCGGTATCATAGCCTGAATATCCTGGACTCGCCACTTGGGAGGGTAAGCCCGAAACTGCACTGTGTCCAGAACAGCTCTGATGAAAGGGAGCATCTCAAACTGAGTCAGATGTGACTTCAGCACGTTGCTAGTGAACCCCAGGGAGTGCAGGAGGCTCGCCATAGTCTGGAGGTGGGAGACGACAACCTGGGGCGAACCCGTCTTCTACAGCCAGTCGTTGAGATACAGAAAGACTGGCACCCCTGGTCTTTGCAGATGAGTTGCAACCACCACCATCACCTTGGTGAACACCCGAGGGGCAATGGTAAGGCCAAATCAAACAATAAATTAATCAGCATTTGCAAAGTGCAACTCAGTTACCCCTAAGGGTATCTGGACGTAGTGTCTCAGTTGAAGAGCCAGGTCTTGAGTCTTTTTCTGAAGTCTGCCAGCGAGTGGGACGTATGGAGCTGGAGGGGGAGATCATTGCAGGTCTTGGCTGTGATGTAGGAGAAGGAGCAGTGGGTGCGGCGGATGTGAGATGGGGAGTATGCGAGGGTGAGAAGAGGAGTGTAGGTGTCTAGCAGGTTAGTGGAAGTTCAGTCGATGGTTGAAGTAGGCAGGTTCTAGGTCATTGAGGGCTTTATAGGCGCTTGTGAGAATCTTCAACTGGCATCTTTTCTAGATAGGGAGCCAGTGGAGGTCTCTCAGGTAGGGGGCGATGTGGGTTCGTTTGGAGAAGTCCAAGATGAGTCTGGCTGTAGTGTTCTGTATGGTCTGAAAACTTCTGAGGAGCTTGATGGAGATTCTGGTGTAGAGGACGTTGCGCCATAGTCGAGGCGGCTGGTGACGAGGGCTTGAGTGACGTTCTTTCCCGTGTTGGTTGGGATGTTGAGACAAGTTTAAGGGGCTAATTAGGTGGGTGACACAGGACAACCCATCGGCAGATAGTCAGCTTGTGCACAGCCCGGCCTTTCTTGGTGCCCACATAGCCAACAAAGAGCTGGTCATCCACCCGGAACTGTTGTGTGCGGTTGAGATAAAACGAAAGCGCACGTTTTGGGTCCAGACGGTGGAGCCTCTCCTCTTCTCATGAAGGGTGCGGAGGTGGAAAGAAAGTGGGCAGAGTGACAGTTTGCCCGAGATGAAAGGCAGAAACTACTTTTGGTAGAAAGGAGGGACACAGTTGAAGCACAACGTGGTCCGGATGAATCGCCAGGAAAGGAGGTTTACAAAAAAGAGACTGGAGCTCACTCACCCGCCGAGCGGAGGTGATGGCCACCAGGGAGACAGTTTTCAATGTTAATAACCGCAAAGGACAGTTATGAAGAGACTCAAAGGGAGCGCACATCAAGTATGTGAGAACCAGATTCAAGTCCCATATTAAGCATCACAAAAGGAATAGGAGGGAAAAGGTGAGTAATGGCTTTGAGAAATCTATTAACAACTGGGGACTTGAAAAGAGAGGGCTGATCAGGCAGCCTAAGAAAGGCCGAAAGAGCAGAAAGGTAGCCCTTGATAGTGCCCAGAGCAGAGCCTTGCTGGGCCAAAGAGAGAAGGAATAAAAGGACCTCAGAAAGAGGGGCAAAAAGAGGATCCACAGCTTATTCCGTGCACCATGCCACAAACTTCTTCCACCGGCAGGCGTATACAGTTTTAGTCGAGGGACGCCTGGCTGCCAGAATCACATTACAGACTTCAGGAGGCAAGTCAAATGGAATCAACTGTCGCCGCTCACTCTCCACGCCGCTCACTCTCCACGCAAGGAGGTGGAGGCTGGACATGTTCGGGTGGAGGACCGTCCCCTGTTGCTGCAACAGGAGATCCTCCCGAAGAGGCAGTCGTATAGGGGGATCCACGCTCATACTGAGTAGCTCAGGATACCAAACTCTTCAAGCTCAGTCCGGAGCCACAAGAATGACTTGGGCCCCGTCGCATTTGAATTTCTTCAGCACTCTGGGTAGAAGTGGTATAGGTGGAAAGGCGTACAACAGACCGCAACTCCACTCGCGACAAAAAGAGTCTCCGAGCGAGTGCTGCCTTGGAAACTCGAACGCGCAGAACTGCTGACATTGCGCGTTCTCTTCGGTGGCGAATAGATCCAACCAAGGTTCTCCCCACTGCTGAAAGAGACCTTGTGCCACCTCCGAGTGAAGACGCCATTCGCGATCCAACTTGCACCTGCGGCTGAGTTCGTCCGCCCTGGCGTTCAAAGAGCCTGCCAAGTGTTGAACCGCCAAGGAAATGCCTTGACGTTCCAGCCATGTCCAGAGATGCAGAGCCTCCTGACATAGGGTCCACGACCCCACCCCGCCTTGCTTGTTGCAGTACCACATGGCGGTGGTGTTGTCCGTGAACACCTGCATTACTCTCCCCTTGACAGAGGGAAGGAATGCTTTCAGTGCAAGTAGGATCGCCCTGAGCTCCAAAAGGTTGATATGGAGCTTGGACTCCGCCGGATACCAGAGGCCTCTGATCTCCACCTCTGCCATGTGGCCGCCCCATCCCAGAAGGGACGCGTCCGTCACCACTGTGTTCTCCGGTTGGGGAAGAGAGAGGGATCTGCCGCTGACCCAACGCTGGTCCGTGAGCCACCACTAAAAGTCCTGTGCAGTGCCCTCCGAGATCTGGTTTCCCCGATGCTGCGCTCACTGTAACTTCAGGTCCAACTGCAAAGCCTGCATATGCCACCTGGCATGATTGATGAGCAGGATGCAGGAGGCACGAGGCCCAGCAGCCTCAGGGTCTTCCAGACCGAAACCCGGGACCAGGGCCGAAAGATCGGAATCATAGCACGAATGTCCCGGACTCGCTGTTCGGGAGGATAAACCCGAAACTGCGCCGTATCCAGAACCGCTCCGATGAAGAGGAGCTTCTGAGAGTGAATCAGGTGCGACTTCAGCACATTGATGGAAAACCCCAGCAAATGCAGGAGGTCGGCTGTAGTCTGGAGGTGGTAGACGACTGCCTGGGGCGAGCCCGCCTTTAACAGCCAGTCGTCGAGATAGGAGAAGACTGAAACCCCCGATCTGCGCAGATGAGCTGCGACCACCGCCATCACTTTCGTGAACACCCGAGGGGTGCTGGTAAGGCCGAATGGGAGCACGATGAACTGAAAATGCTCGTGGACTACTGTGAACCGTAGGTAACGCCGGTGGGCCGGCAGGATGGGGATATGAAAATAAGCATCCTGCAAGTCCAACGCTACCAGCCAGTCTTGCGGGTCCAGGGCAGACAAGACCTAAGCAAGCGAAAGCATCTTGAACTTCTCCTTCCGGAGGAAGTGATTGATGTTCCGGAGGTTTAAGATAGGACGCAGGCCCTTGTCCTTCTTTGGAACCAGGAAGTAGTGGGAGTAACAACCACGACCTACTTCTGGCGTTGGAACGTGCTCGATGGCCCCCTTGGCCAAGAGGGCCACAACTTCCTGCTGGAGAAGTGCCAAGTGATCCCCCGACATGCGGTGGCACTGAGGTGGCATGGCTGGAGGAGTACACTCGAAGGGGAGGGAGTAGCCCCTTTGAAGTCTCTGGAGAACCCACCTGTCCAAAGTGATAGTGCGCCAGTGGGGGAGGTGATGGCGATTCCTGCCGCCCACTGGCGTCTGGTGGGCCTGAAACACCGGACTAGGAAGGTTTTGAGGCGGTGATGGCAGGGGCGGTGGTGGACTGACCCGCCCCCTGGCCCCGGGACCCACCACGGCGGGCCCCACGACAGCGAATGCGCTGAGGTTGCGGTTGCGTTGGCCGGCGGTTCTGAAAGGAACGCGGTTGGGCGCCTCGACCCTGACCTCAAAAAGTGCAAAAAGCAGTCCCCGAGGGAGCGTGTGTGGTGGCGAGACCCAAGGACTGGGCCGTAGTAGGAGAGTCCTTGAAGCGTTCCAAGGTGCTATCCGCCTCGACACCAAAGAGGAGTGTGCCATCAAAGGGCATGTCCAACAGAGTGTTCTGGACATCCCCGGAAAAGCCAGTAGTTCGGAGCCAAGCGTAACGGCGGAGCGTCACCGTTGTGGAAAGAGCCCTGCCGAGGGAGTCGGCCATGTCAAGTCCACAACAGATAGTGAATTTGGCAGATCTCTCCCCTCGGTAATAGCCTGGGAGAGCACCGCCCGAGCTTCCACAGGGCACTGAGGCAGCACCTGTGCTACGGTGTCCCACATAGAATGTGAGTAGCGGCCCAATAGGCACTCAGTATTCACAGCCCTTAATCCGGAACTGGCAGAAGTGAAAATCTTGTTGCCAAATTGCTTCTGTTTCTTAGATTCCTTGTCCGGAGGAGCAGAAGAGAATGCGCTCGGAGAGGCAGAGGCCTGGCCAACCAAACTCTGAGGCGTTGGGTGTTGTGTGAAAAAACTGGGGTTGCCAGGCGCCGGGCGATGGCGGCGTGCTACACCCTTATCCACAGGAACCCCTGTGTTAGGCGTGTTCCAGGTGCTTACCAGGATGTCAGTAAGGGCGTTGTTGAAGGGCAGCACCGGCTCCGCGGAGGACGACGCTGGCAGCAGCACCTCAGTCAGGAGATTGGTCCCGATAGGCACAGAAGGGAGCTCGAGGTTAAGAGCCTCAGCCGCCCTTTGCGACACAACAGAAAAAATCCCAACCTCCTCCGTTAGCCACGGAAGAAGGGGACAGGGTACCAGGGTGTGGAGAGAAATCCAGATCGCCTGGACCTTTTATATCACCCACCCAGTCCGGTTCATCCTCACATTGAGCTGCAAGAGGGTCCTCAGACCCCTCCCAGTACTCCCTTTCATCCGCCGGCTCTGGAAGAGACCGGTAAGGAAGAGATGCCTGGGGAAATGGGAAAAACTCCCCACCTGGAATTGGAATCAGGAGGTAGTAGACCAATCCAGGATCAATGCAGTCTGGCACCGCCGATGCCGGAGCCGGTGGCGCCGCAGGGGATCGTGCCAGCGTAGCGGGGCCAAAGGCGGCGGCACGGGGGCAGAACCCCCCAACAGGCCCGAAGGCGCTCCGGATGGACCCGATGGGGCGAACAAACGGCCCATGGCTGACAGGAAGACCTGTATTTCCTCCGAAGTCGCGTGCGGGCCCAGGAAGGGCAGGTAGGCCGCAGGCAACAACGGAGGCTCCATCAGAGCCGCAGAGGAGTGACCGCCCGCCCCCTCCACCGCGTCCCATGACCGGTGAGGGGTAGACGAAGAGCGACGTCGCTTCTTGGACTTCTTATGGCGCCGTGACTTACCTGTCCCCGAATCTGACAAGCGATGGTGTCAGCTTCGCGACCGGTCCCTCGACCTCCCAAGGGAACAGGACCTCGAGCGCGCGGAACCGATTGTCGGACCTCCAACAACTTTTGGGAATGCTCCCGCAAAGCTTTCAGCACCATGGCCCGACAATCACGGCCCGCCTCGGGGTAATGGGCGTGCCCCAAGCTGAAGAGACACACGTCATGCGGTTCTGCCACCGACATATTCCGACGGCAGGCCCTACAGGACTTAAACCCGGGCATCCCTACTGAACCAGGAGTCGAGTACTCGACAAAACAAGAGAAACAAGTTCTCAAAAACCAAGTTAAAATATTAACTAGGGGTACCACTCTCTGCGCTTGCTGGCGTGGAAAAAGAAAGAACTGACGTCAGCGCGCGTGGGCGCGTCTAAGTAGCTCCAACAACGTCATTTTGGCGGATACGATGCCAGCGACGTACGCAGAGCCGTATGACAACACCTACCGACGCACAGGGGTACTGCTGATGAAAAACTTTCCGGATCCAGTCTGACGCCTGGGGATATTCTAAGGTAAGGAATCTATCACTAACGTGTCTCTTTCAGAGGTAGAAGTACATTAAATATGCCAATTGGATATAAGCAAATGTTACCATATTTAGAGACGAGAGCACAAGCACTTTAGCATTGGTTAGCAGTGGTAAAGTGTATGGAGTCCTAAGGCCAGCAAAAACGAGGTCAGGAAAAATGGAGGAGGAAGGCAAAAAGTTTGGGGGAAGACTGCCCGAGGCTGACAGGTTTAACAGCAACTCTTCGTGACCTGTATATGCCAGGTGTGGACCACAGTAATGAGAGAGGGCCAGAACCCTGAAGCAGTGTGAGACAGTTAACCATAGGAGGTTGCTATCTCTGGAAGCAGAGTATCGACTCAACGACCTGCTGCTGGACTTAGGAAGACTTACCGTATGACCGGAGGAGCACTGTGGATGCCTCCTGCTTCACATACAGCATCCAGACATCTGCTCACTGCTGAGCCACTGAGAAGACTGATTACCGTGCTGCCAGGTCTCAGGGGGGAACTTTCTTTGACTGAATTGATATAGAATGGGGACAGTTTGACTTTTAAAAAGTTCTTGCGGAGCTTCTAAGACTTGTACTCACTGGCGGAGCCTAGCCTGTAAACGGGGAATAACTGCCATCCTTATGAAAGAAAGTGGGACTCAAGATCTTACCCTAAAAATGCTAGAGTGCCAGCCTTATGAGGACTGTGTATACTTTTTGTGGTGTAACACCTTTCACTTTGTGTTTGTATCTGGTTGGATATTAATTTATTGAGGTTCGTGAGCATGTTTTGAGGCTTGTTTCCAAGTAAACCTTGCGTTTACACCCCCCACAAACTGGACTCACCCAGGCCACCACTGAGAGTCAAGTGCTGAAGGAGTATTTGGTCCAGTTGCTCAGAGCCTATAGTAGGTCGGGACCCTGAACATCAGGAGTAAAAGACCTCAACCCCCCCACAGTTGTGCCCAGTAGCTCTAGTCTGACCCATGGCCCTCTGAATAGGGTTCCGACAGCTAGAGAGGTCTTTTTTAAAAACTGGACTAAAAATAATATTTGATAAATTACAATAATATATTTTATATATTTATAAACATTTAATTTGATTTGATTTATGCATTTATAAAGCGCAAGGTCACTTCGGCAGGAGCATCTTGGCGCTATGCGGAGGTAAACAGAAGATTTGGACCATTATTTAATTTGATGAGCTAATGTGCTGTAACATTTTATTTTATTAGTTCTAGGTTAATAATAATGTTAAATTAATGCACATTTTTATTTTACATTAAAATGCTTACTATGTTGTTTAAAAAAAAAAAAGAATAAACATCATTCTTCCTTATACTTTCTCACTGGGAGATTTCCGAATTCATGTGAAAAAGTATGCACTTTACAATCGAAAATTCTTTATGTCTCCACCCTCTGATTTTTGCAGGTGGGGACATTCATTTCTTAATGTAGGTATAAAACTGCAATCGGAAACATAATCAATGAAAAGGGGTAGACTCAGACCAAGGTGCAAGAGTAAATTTACATATGAGTATATCTTCATGAGTAAATTTACCTTTGTGAATAGAACCCTCGCTCTTTTTTTATTGTTTTCTCCAAAAACACAATATGCAAAAGGTTGCTATTTGAGGAAGAAAGAGAGAACAGACTTAACACTAAGCAATGCCAGGGAAGTCAAATGCGTGATAAATTGAAAGTACAATTAAAATGTATCTAAAGAGTAAGCAGCAGTCCCTTTTCATAGCAAAACCGGAAAAACAAATCATTCATATATTTCGCTCCGACAAAATGTAGTGCTCTAAACAGTGTCTCAAGAAGCACATTAAAATAGACACAGGTTTAACTGAGGATTTGTATAGTAAGAGACATTTCTCAGGATAATGATAAAGCTTTACATTAAATGTCTGACCTAAACGAATAATTTCTCACAACAGCGTTTACACAGTCCAGACATAACCCCTCTGTTCTGACTGGCTATCACCCAAAGTTACATCCAAACATTATTGTTAAAAAAAGTAAAAAATAAAAATATGGCAGTTCTTTCATGAGACTAGGTCAGTCACAGGCCGTATGTGAGCACTGTTAGCAGATTCCTGCTACTCAACAAATATAATTTATATTCCAGTTATATTAACATGCCACTCGGTAAACAAACCTTGTAAGAAGCGCTCTGAACTGTCACGGTCCATGTCTAGCACAAGATGGCGGATGTCAAGTCAAAGAAAGGTATGAAAAGATTTAAATTATATGCCCTGGCAAGGGAGCAATGCCTCAGCGGGATAACAGACAAAATGCCAGTTAAAATTGTGAGAGGGAGTTCATATTTCTACCTCAAGACCAGAGTAAAATGCCAAAAAAAACATTTTCATGTTTGAATCTATCTAATGTAATTACTTGCGAATTCACTTTCAATTCTATATAACTGATTTTTCCTGAGGGAATATTCTTTTTCAACCACAAACTAGACATTATGCCCTTCTAGGCTTTTAACAATTTTAAATGTGTGGTTTGTTATTAATGTGTTATTGGTGTGCATACAAAAAACACCAGATGTACTTCTATCTCTTCTTACCTTTTATGTCTCAGGGGAAGGGGGATGGGGCGAAAAAAAGCATGAACCAATTTTAAACTAAAGCACCATTAATTAAAAGAAAATTTAATTAGAACCATTATTACAATGCCATGCTGTTTCTCGACGCACTTATCTGTGAACTAGGTGATGCTTTTGACGAAGGTGTCCAGCAAATGTGCTGAACTAAAATATCCTACCTGGGACTCTCCAGGAACCGTTGTGATCTCTGCTGTGCAGCAACATACAAAGACACCGCAGTTGCCAGCAGCTCATTTTTCTCTTGTTCTGTCAAACTGTGCCCTGGTTTGAAAATGAAAAAGAAAGTCGTGTGCGTCAAGACAAAAGGATCATCTTTTGACCTCAACACCAAACAATGCCTTATGCCAAAAACAGTCATCACCTTAATCACATTTCACTTCAACACCGCAGTACACACAACAATTATCCATAAAAATGTAACTTGAAACACTAAGATGCATGTGCATACGGAAAGAAAAATACATACGAGGCGATTATCATGTTTAGAGATGCAATTTATTAGCTGTTTTTTTTGTTTTTTTACACAAATGACTCGGGCGAGCCTTGTACTTATATCGCCCTTTTTATATAAGGAGGATCTAACATTGCTATTCCTACCCTTTAGCGATACTTTTAAAATAAAATCATCTAACTCAGTTTCGGGCTGTATCAGCATCCAGAAAAAAACAAGTGTGTTGAAAAACATAGCCTGAAACAAACGCACAGACCCCTGTTCCATTTAAAAAAAAAAGAAAATACAAAGCCCATCACCAGCATTTACTTGCTGGGGACTGCACTTGGGCACTGTTTACTGTTTCAAAATTATGCTTTTTAGGTCTCGACTAGCGAAGGCTGCGCTTGCGCAGTCTCGCTCGCGAGATTTAATGTTTTAGAAGTGGGGCTTTAACCCACCCCTCTTCTTCCCTCTTCTCCATTGGCTGGCCTCTTAAATGCTGGTCAGCCATTGGAGAAGAGCTTTGTCTCTCCAAAGAAGCCCCGTCTTTTTCGGATTCGGGGGCGTGTTTTTTACTTTCTTTCACTCCTCTGGAATGTAAACATTCCAGCCAATGGCAAGAGGAGAGAAAGAAAAACACGCCCCCGAATCCGAAAACGCCGCTGCGTTTCTCCGAGGCATTTCTGCTTGACCTCGGAGAAAGGTGGTGGTGTTAATGGCGTCCTCTCCCCCTGCTCTCAGCTCCCGTGTTCGGCTGCTGCTCTGGTCTCCTCCCCCCTGTCCTCTCAGGCTGGCGCCGAAGTGATTAGAACTTTGTGGAGCGCTATTTTCAAAACATCTGGTAGGTGGGAGGTTGGCCTGAGACCGGCACGCACAAATGTCTTAGAGGCTGCGTTACAGTGAGGGGCAGCTAACTACCAAGAGGCCTGGCTTGGTGCCTGAAACACGTACGGCACTCGAGCCTTTTCAGCACATCGCCAATTCAGATTACAAAGCCTGCTGTGCCGATGTTATACAGTCGCGGAAAACCACATTCCATTTACATTAACAGTCAGCTTTGGCTCGAACTTTATCCACGGCATTTACAAGACCTTAGTACTCCTGGGAACTAAAGCTTCCCAATGCAAGCTACACTGCTACGCAGCTGGGACGGAAGACATGCAGGAAGTAACATACTCTTGGTGTACGAGCCGGGTGGCTTTCGGCAACGGAAATCGTCACAGAAGCTGCTTTGGGGCGGAGCTGTTAGTCCGTTTAGCCTAAGGCCGCCTTCTGGTGATTTTGATCACGTGCTGCGATTCTGTTCACACTATCAGCGAGCCGATTCAGACAGACAGGCTGAAAGAGAGGCTGGTCAAGTCCTGATGCAAAGCAGCGGGGAGTCCATCTGAAGGAAGGAGATTTGCTGTACTACAGTGGAAATTTCTGAAGCAGGGTGGAAATTTCTGAAGCAGGGTACGTACACGTCACAATACTCAGCCAATAAACAACTGACATGCGTTTATTAGGCCAGTGGCGAGCCACTGCACAGCTTCAAAGGCCTCGTGTCCAATGAATGACCAACAATAACTCTTCTTTCTCCAATCATATAAGGGGTTCCCTAACCAATACAAGGTATGCACACTTTCCGATGACTAATCCGATATGTTTGTTCTTATATGATTGGTTGTGAGTACCTTGGTGTCCCCAAAGCTGCGGTTCTTCGCTCTCCTGTGAATACGAACAGAAGACGTCTGTGAAAGGAGTATTACCGGAAAATTAATTCCAGTCTCAAATAAAGGGCTGTCGAGTTACAGAGGGTGGGAGACCTATTATTAGGGTGCAAACCTTGCAGGGTTTCCATGTGACTGTTAAGAGCAAGGTGAGACTTTAAGTAGGGGGTGCCAGATTGCTGAAATACAGTATACTGTATGTCATGATGACTCTGGTGTTTAATGTTCTTCCTAGAGAGAGATCGGAGTTTTGTCTAGTGGAAGCTTTGACTCCTGGAAAGGTAGCACATAGGGTTAATGTGCCTTCAGCAAAGAACATGTACCATGCAGATCACAAAGTGCACATAATGTAAATAGGTCAGTGGGCTACTGCGTGTGTGTGTGTGTAGGTGGCTCTATTTGTGTGTGGATTGCTCTATGTGAGTGGCTCTGTGGGTGGCTCTGTGTGTGTGGGTGGCTTTGTGTTGGGCTCTGTGTGGGTGCAAATGCAATAGGTCTCGCATTTGAGAGTGATTCAGCTATTGACATTGTAAATAACAATGCCGTTTCTTTAAATGTTTGAAAAACAAAAATATAAACAAAAATAATGTCATGAGCAATGCCATTAGCTCTAACTTTAACAATGCCGAGACCATTGCATTGCAAATGCTTGTTTTTTTATATGCATAGGGGGTCCAGCTCCCTTCGCTGCACTTACAAGCAGCTGCAAAAGCAGAAAAAGACTAGGCTCCTTTCCATAAATTGCACAAAGGAAGGGCAGAAGACCTGATCACAGAATGCACTTAAAGACTGTTTTCAAAAGGAAGCTAAAATACAGCCGAAAAAGATTCTCAGACTGCTTTCTATATACAACAAGCAATGTCAAAGAATATGTCTGGCGTTGGCAGCCACCCTTTTGTCTTGTTTTGTCATGGTTTTAGCAAAACCTGTTGGGGAAGCTGCAGAGCCCTCCTCAATCTTAAAAACTGAAAACAACAACATTGGATAAAAGCAAAAAGATTTCGTAGGTTCTCCCAAATAAAAAATAAAATAAAAAATAATCAACAAGAAAAAAATCGCACACTGCCATAGCAGTACCCGGCACTTAAGGGAATTACTTTGTGTGTGGATGTGCTCATTGTAAAAGTGAAATAAGCAGTTAATCATAGTGAAGTTAGCCAGAGGCAAAAATGAGCTGACTTACTGCCCATGTTGTATTCTGTAGTGGGTGCAAGAAAAATGTAAATGATACAATAACAGAGCAATAGATGTAGAGGACGGGCTGAAAGCCCACTTAAGCTTATTACCAATATAATTTTAGCAAAATCAAAAAGTCTAGGTTCACGCCAGACCTTAAATTGAACGGCTAAGGCTGGAAACTTGTACCCACCTCCCTAAAGGGCCAAATGTATCACATTTAGGAGGCGATGCCCTTTAAGTTGCCTATATCAGTTTCTCTATTTTCTGAGCATGTGCTGTGGCTAGTAAGCAAAAACATGAATACTATGTAATCCCAGACAATCGATGGCTGATGAACTGTACAAAAGGAAAAGTTAATAACTTGAAATGCTAAACCTCAAAATACTGCTGTTCATGTAGGTTTTCGCTGTTGTACCGTGGTCTTCAACATTAGAAAGAACTTCATCAGTAGAATGTTATAATGCCTCCATAGATCAAGCAAATCCACCGGGAAGGAAATGTGAATAACGAGTACTACAAATCAGCTCTACCTTGATGAAATACCACAATAGAAGTTAACGGGGTAAGTGGAAGAATAAGATGGAAAGCAAGATAATGAATATAGATCTGAGCAACCACTGTAAGTAGGTAACATCGCCTATATACTATTCTTCATAGAGCGTTTCAAGTTGTCTAAACCTTTAGAAGCATTACCTATCTAGGATAGGCAGAAAAGAAGAATGCAACAAGAGATTACTAAAGATTGGTCTGTCAAACCATTCACTAACCCACATCTTAAACTCAAAGCGCACTGGACATGCAATACTAATTTGTAGCAGAGTATAACTCCGGAAACCACAGTCTCTTCAGAGTGACCTTGGCCCGTAAGTCAAAAGCTTTGGCAAGCTCAAAATGAGTCACACAGCACGTAGAAAGCAGCAACAGAAGAGCAAGTTACTTACCTTCTGTAACACCTTATCTGGTAGAGATGCTCTAGCCACAGATTCCTTACCTTAGCATTATTGCCAGGCATCAGACTGGATCTGGACGATTACTTAAGCAGTACCCTCTGATTGCCTGTAGGTGGTTTAATTCGGCTCCACGTGCCAGTGTCCGCTCTGGAAGTGATATGCGCAGTACCTATATATGTGCCTCATCGGCGCGCTGATGTCAGTTACTTTTGTGACTTTCCATGCAAGGAACACGGAACCACGATAAGCACAGACAATTGGTGTGACAAACTAAGGCCCTTAAAAGGGTGTTCCCTACACCGTATTTGTTTTGCAGAGCGGGGAGAACGGGAGGGTTGGTGAGCAATCTGCGGTTAGATAAAGCCTCTACTAGACAGAGCCTCTACTAGATAAGGCATTACTAAAGGTAAGTAACTTGTTCATCTGATAGAGACTTCTAGCTACAGATTCCTTACCTTAGAATAGATAATAAATCAGATTAGAAAATCCTGCAGGACTGAAAGGGTGAAGTGCCCATCACGATAGACCCGACAGTCCACGCGGTAGTGCTTTATGAACGTGTGCAGTGAAGTCTGCGGTGCTGCCTGGCAGATGTCCGGGACCAGTACGCCACACACTAAAGCAGTGGTCGCAGCCTTGGCTCTGGTAGAGTTAGTCAGCAAGCCTTTTTTGGGGGGGGGGGGTGCTTCTTGGCCTATGCGTAGCTGATCTCAATACACAGGACAATTCATTGTGAGAAAGCTATCTTTTTTTTATTGTCTTCCCCTTATTTGATCACATATAGCTTACGAAGTGTTGATCGTCCACCCAGAACGATCTTGTGCAGTCATGGTAGCATGACAACGCTTTTTTTAGGTCCAGATGGTGGAGTCTCTCCTCTTTGGAGAGATGGGGTGGAGCAAAGAAAGTAGGCAATGTTCTGGCCTACATGGCAGGGAGACGCAACCTTCGGTAGGAAGGATGCACATGCCCAGAGGACCAGCTTGTGTGGTGTAAAGAGAGTGTGTAGAGGGCGCTTGCAGTTTGCTGACCATTCTGGCCGATGTTATGGCCACTAAAATGACAGTTTTTATTGTTAGGAGCCTAAGAGGACAAATGTGCAGAGGCTCGAATGGTGCACACATGAGAAAGGTGAAGACAAGGTTGAAGTCTTACTGAGGCATGATGAAGTGCCTAGGTGGAAACAGATGCGGCAGGCCTTTTAGGAACCTCGTTACAACATGTAACTTAAAAAGGGAAGGTCAGTCCAGCAACTGCAAGAATGCCGAGATGGCAGGAAGGTAATCCTTAACTATGCCCAAAGCAGAGCCCTGCTGGGCCAATGAAAATGCAAACAAGGGAACTTGTGATAAAGGTGACGTGAGTGGTCGACATTGTGGGAATCACATCATGAATCACACCATGACATGAACTTGGCTGCCAGATTAACTTTACAGACTTTGTGAGGAAGGTCAAAAGGTGTCAGCTGTCACCGATCAATCTCCACGCACAAAGGAGGAGAGTGCTCAGGTTCTGGTGACGAATCCTCCTCTGTTGCTGCGACAGAAGATCCTCTAGAAGAGGTAGCCTGACTGGAGGACCAATGGACATGCTCAACAGCTTTGGAAACCAGACTTCCCGTGCCCAATCTGGAGCCATCAGAATGACTTGGGCTCAGTCATTCCTGATCTTCTTGAGAACTGTGGGCAGGAGTGGTATTGACAGAAAGGCAAATAGGAGGCCAGAGCTCCACTTGAGATGAAAAGCGTCTCCAGGCAGGAGTCGGCTTGGAAACTTCAGCGTGCAAAACTGCTGACATTGTACTTTCTCGACAGTGGCGAACAGATCTAAACAGCACTCTCCGACTGCTGAAAGAGACCTTGAACCACCTCTAGATGGTGACACCATTCATAATTCGCTAGTCATCTTCGGCTCAGTTCATGCGTTCGGGTGTTCAGTGATACCACCAGGTGCTGAACCACCAGGGAAATGCCCTAACATAGCTGCCAAGGTTTCAGATTGCCATTTCTTACATTTTCATAATTTCAGTGAAATTATGAGTGACATTTCAGCAATTATGAGTGACACTTTCTCGGAAGCAAAAATCATGCATTGAAGACGAGGGAAACTTCTAAACAGGCAGCACTGAGCACTGCAGGCTTCCTCAGACAGAATGAGGACGAGTGCTAGTACTTCTAGTGCTTACTATTGTCTTCAACTTCTCTCTGCTAGCCATGGGTGACGGCGGTGTCCCAGGCGCTGAGCCGCACGGCGGGGGTGACATGCTGTGCGCCTGCCTCTCGTCGGACGGCGATGCACATGCCTGTGGCAGTGTGCACACTGCAGCGCCTCTCCCAGCACATACAGCGTGCCCGATGCAGCCACAGGACCTTCTCATGCAGCGCTGCCATGATCGTGTGAGACTCTGCGACTCAGAGTCCCGCCACCGCCGGCGGCTTCTTCTTACAGACGAGCCTCACACTTCCTGCTTCCAACTACAGGACGTGAGGTAATTGGCGCCAGCACAGACAGTTAACGCAGACTTGTCTCTCTGAGAGGGCAGGCCCCGGGTTCCCGGTAATTTAATTGGGCAGGGTGAGTCTCTCACATCATGACTCACTCTGTCTTGTGGTCAGCGCCGCGGTGGGAGCCAGCACTCTGCAGCCTGCACAGTTTTGCAACATTGTAGCACTGCTAACAAGCATGATTGAAGGGCAGGCAGCATATTTCAATTTGGGCACGCACGGGCTCCAATGTCAATTACTCTGTCTCCTGGAGTCCTGCCGCGCGCTAGCACCCTGGCGTTAAGCCAGTTTCAGCGCATCAGCAGAGAGTGGTCAAAATGCGTGACAATGCATTTCAGTGCGGTGATGCGGAACACCACACTGAAAAGCGTTAGCGTCATGTGACACTTGGCAGGACTGCCCTAACATTCCAGCCTTGTCCAGGGCTTTTGACAAAGGGTCTACAACCCCCACCCCTTCATGAGTGATGTTTCTGTCACTACAGTCCTCTCCAGTAGGGGAAGGGAGAGGGGCATACCACTGACCCAATCGTAGTTCGTTAGCCACCATTGCAGACCTTTTGCAGTTCACCCAAGATCTGAACCATGATGGAGACATTCCCTTATGCTGTGCCCACTGGGACTTCAAGTCCCACCGCAGAACCCGCATATGCCAATGGGCATGAGTTAATAAACAAGATGCAGGAGGCCATGAGGCCCAACAGTCTTCTGAGTCAGTCTTACCGAAATCCAGAACAGGGGCTGAAACATCAGATTCATAGCTTTAATACCCTGGACTTGCCACTTGAGAGGATAGGAGCAAAACAGCACTGCATCCAGAATGGCTCTGATGAAAAGAAGCGTTTGAGAAGAAATCAGATGTGACTTCAGCATGTTGATAGTGAACCCCAGTGAATGCAGAAGGTTCACTGTAGTCTAAAGGTGGGAGACAAGTGCTTGAGGTGAACCTGTCTTCATTTAGCCAATCATTGAGGTAGGGGAAGACTGGAAACGCCAACCTCCGCAGATGAGCTGCCACCACCACCATCACTTCCGTGAACACTCGAGGGGCTCTGGTAAGGGCGAAAGGGAGCACAGCAAACTTAAAGTGCTTTTTCCCTCTGTAAATTGCAGGGGGAGTCTGTGGGCAGGCAGGACGGGCATGTGGAAATATACATCCTGCAAGTCCAATGCAACCATCCAAATCTACTGGGTAGAAAGAAGACAGAACTTCGGCGAGCGTGACCATTTTGAATTTCCCTTTCCTCAAAAAGAGGTTGAGAAGGCACAGATCTAGGATAGGATGAAGTCCTCCGTCCTTCTTTGGCACTAAAAAGTAGCGGGAATAACAACGCAACTTATTTGTGATGCAGGCACCGTCTCTATAGCTGGCTGGGCCAAGAGAGCCCGCACTTCTTGATGGAGTAAGGAAAGATGGCCCTCCGTCAGCCGATCATAAGTGTGTGGCATAGGTGGCTGAGTAGTCACAAAGGGGAGGGAATAGCCGCTTTGGACGATCTGAAGAACCCAGCGGTCTGATGTCACTGACCGCTAGTGAGGTAGGTGATGCCATATCCAGCCTCCCACTGGATGACCATGATGCCTATGATGGTCGGAGGGCCAACTAAAGAGGCTTGGAGGCAGCGGCTGGTGGGAGAGTGGTGGACTGACTCTACAACTGGCCACCTGTCCCACGCTGTCTTTGGGACTCATGCCCTTGACCATGTAAAGGCTGGGAATCTTGTTAGCCGTGGTGACTGGGAGGCTAAGGGCGCAGTTGGAGACCCCCTTCAGGGGCCATGTAAGGGTTGGAAGGCAGACTAGGGTTGACAAGGGGCCATAGACAAGCCCAAGGACCTGGCTGTAGCTCTGCTGTCCTTAAAGAACTTCAGTACTGAATCTGGATCTGTGGGGCACATGACTGCGCTGAAGGTGAACCCGTAGGGGCCGGTTCATCCAAGTATGAGGCGCATAGACTCAGAAAACTCTTTTCAGTGGGGCGAGGTTGCTACGGTTCAGCGAATATCAGGGAAGTGTGTAACGGACCCAGGTTCTGGTCCCGAGGTATGGTGGTACCTGGAGTGCCAACGCCCTTGGGTTGCGATAGAAGAGTTCAACGGACGCAGTGAAGTTGAAGACCTCTTCGACTTCTTGTGTTTGTAGGATTTACCCGACAATGAACACTGGGAGGGGCGCCGCAAACGCTCCTGGAACCTTCTGCGCAAACGGAACCTCGAACATCGTGGAGTCGACTGACATTGGGCAGTGAAGAGCTTGAGGGATCGCTACCTCAGCACCTTGGATGTATGGCACCAAAAACACATCAAGTGAGGGGAATTGTCACCAATAAGCCCCACATGGTTTGAAACCAGACAGTTTCTTGGGTGATACCCTTCACACGAGGTGAAAATCTAAAAAAAAGAATAGACAAAACATCGGAAAAAAAACAGTGGCTTGGAAGGCCATCATGGCAGCAGCTTTTTAGCTCTGCTACGCTCTAAACACTTCTAATCCGTTGGATATCTGACAGCTTTACTGCCATGGACATTCCTAGATGACTCCCTGACTTGTGCAACTAAGCAGAAACATCCCTGCCCATGGAAGTCTCTTGAAAGCACACCGGATGTCAGCTGGAGGAGGCTGAACTGCCGGCTGCTGACTGGAGACTGCGGCCTTATCATCGACCTCGTGGCTGCTGACCCCACCTGGGAACGTCTGAGCCGCCTGCCCATCGGAGCCTGACCCCAGTGCCTTCCGCAGGACTGATCCTGAGGGGGGGAACCGTGAATGGCTTTATTTATGCCCAAAGGCTAACAGCTATGGGGTGTCAGCCAAGGGACTTGAGAGGCTGACTCACCTGCTCCCCCACCTGATGCTGCGGCGCAGCCCGTGGTGCTGCAGGGGTCCTGTGCCGCGAGTGGCTGGGCCCTTCTCCTCCCCTGGACCAGTTACACTGCCCGAGCCCCCCAAGGGCCTGAGATGTAGGCTGTTGACCCGAGGCCGCGGATTCACCATCGACCTGGTGGCTGCTGATCCCCCAGGACCCGTAGAACAAGCGACTTACCTTCGGTAACAATGTATCTGTAAGAAACATTAGTTAGTTAGATTCCTCACCTTAGAATATCCCCAGGCGTCAGACTGGATCCAGAAGATTTTTCGTCAGCAATACCCCTTGCGCGTCGCTAGGCGTCGTCTGCGGCTCAGCGTCCGTCGTCGGCGTCGTGCGCCGGAATGACGTCGGAGTACTTAGACGCCGCCCTCGCGCGCTGACGTCAGTTCTTGTACATAGCCTTCCGCGCCAGGAATGCAGAGCCATGCAGGAGACCGACACTGGTGCCAAAAAATTCTAGGGCCCTGAAAGGGATAGCCTTAACCCTAGATGGCAGTTCGGAGAACGGGGAGGATGGGTGGGTCGGTGAGGAATCTAACTAACTAATGTTTCTTACAGATACATCGTTACCGAAGGTAAGTAACTTGTTCATCTGAAAGAAACACGTTAGTTAGATTCCTCACCTTAGAATGGATACCCAAGCAATACCAACCCCGGTGGTAGGTCTGCGAACCAAGATCACACCAGAAAGTCCTGGAGGACAGAACGGCCAAAGAAGCCATCCCTCCGGACTTGGCTGTCTAGGCAATAATGCCTGGCAAACGTGTGCAGCGAAGCCCACGTTGCCGCCTGACAGATGTCCTGCAAAGGGACTCCCCGTCCCAAAGCAGTAGTAGCCGCTGTGGCCCGAGTAGAATGGGCGCGCAGCCCAACAGGCGGTTCCTTTTTTGCCAAGGAATAACAGATTTTTATACACAAAACGACCCACCGGGAGATGGTCCGTTTGTGTACAGCTTTGCCCTTCTTTGCACCCACGTAGCCAACGAAAAGCTGGTCGTCCACTCGGAACTGTTTAGTGCGGTCCAAATAAAAGGAGAGCGCACGTTTTGGGTCCAGACGGTGGAGCCGCTCTTCCTCTTTGGAAGGATGCGGAGGCGAAAAGAAGGTGGGCAAGGTGACAGATTGCCCAAGATAAAAGGGGGTCACCACTTTCGGTAGAAAAGAAGGACGAGGCCGAAGGACAACCTTGTCCGGATGAACAGATAGAAAAGGAGGCTTGGACGATAGAGCCTGGAGCTCACTCACCCGTCTAGCCGAGGTGATGGCTACCAGGAAAGCAGTCTTAAGAGTTAGAAGACGAAGAGGACAATTGTGAAGAGGCTCAAAGGGAGCGCACATCAGGAATTTCAAGACAAGATTCAAGTCCCACTGAGGCATTACGAAAGGGACAGGAGGAAACGTGTGAGTAATGCCTTTAAGAAAGCGTGACACTACAGGGGACTTGAAAAGAGAGGGCTGATCTGGAAGCCGTAAGAAGGCAGAGAGAGCAGCAAGATAACCTGTCAAGGTGCCCAGGGCAGAGCCCTGCCGGGCCAAAGAAAGAAGAAAGAGGAGAACCTCAGAAAGAGGGGCGGAGAGGGGATCCACAGCCTTTGCTGTGCACCATGCCACAAATTTGTTCCACCGGCAGGCGTATACCGTCTTTGTGGAGGGACGCCTGGCTGCCAGAATGATATCACAAACTTCAGGAGGCAAGTCAAATGGCATCAACTGCCGCCGGTCAATCTCCACGCATGGAGGTGGAGGCTGGACAGGTTCGGGTGGAGGACCGTCCCCTGCTGCTGCGACAGAAGATCCTTCCGAAGGGGCAGACGTATCGGAGGATCGGTCAACATACTGAGTAGCTCGGCATACCAGTACCTTCGTGCCCAATCCGGAGCCACCAAGATGACTTGGGCCCGGTCGCGCCTGATCTTCTTCAGCACTCTGGGCAGAAGTGGTATAGGCGGAAAGGCGTACAACAGACCGCAACTCCACTCGCGACGAAAAGCGTCGCCGAGCGAGTGCCGCCTTGGAAATTCCAACACGCAGAACTGCTGACATTGCGCGTTCTCGTCGGTGGCGAATAGATCTAACCAAGGCTCTCCCCACTGCTGAAAGAGACCTTGCGCCACCTCGGAGTTCAGACGCCATTCGTGATCCATCATGCACCGGCGACTGAGTTCGTCTGCTCTGGCGTTCAGAGAGCCCGCCAGATGTTGAACCACCCGGGTGACGCCCTGGTGTTCCAGCCATGTCCAGAGGCGCAGAGACTCCTGACAAAGGGTCCACGACCCCACCCCGCCCTGTTTGTTGCAATACCACATGGCGGTGGTGTGGTCCGTGAACACCTGCACGACACTTCCCCGGACAGAGGGAAGGAAGGCTTTCAGTGCAAGTCGGATCGCTCGCAGCTCCAACAAGTTGATGTGGAGGCGAGACTCCGCCGGAGACCAGAGGCCTCTGATCTCCGCCTCTCCCATATGGCCACCCCATCCCAGGAGGGACGCATCCGTCACTACGACATGCTCCGGTAGGGGTAGGGAGAGGCTCTTGCCCGTGACCCAATCGCGGTCCGTGAGCCACCACTGCAACTGCTGTGCAGTGCCCTCCGAGATCAAGACATGGTCGGACAGGTTGTCGTGATGCTGGGCCCACTGAAACTTCAAGTCCCACTGCAGAGCCAGGCATGCGCCGCCTGGCGTGATGCACTAGTAGGATGCAGGAGGCCATCAGCCCCAGAAGCCGCAACACTAGCCTGACCGAAACCCAGGATAGAGGCCGAAAGATGGGAATCAGGGCCTGTATATCCCGGACCCGCTGCTCCGGTGGATGGACCCGGAACTGCGCCGAATCGAGAACCGCTCCGATGAAGAGGAGCTTCTGAGAGGGGCTCAGGTGTGACTTCGGCACGTTGATGGCAAACCCCAGCAAATGCAGGAGATCCGCCGTAGTCTGGAGGTGGGAGACGACTGCCTGGGGCGAGCCCGCCTTCAACAACCAGTCGTCGAGATAGGGGAAGACTGGAACCCCTGATCTGCGCAGATGAGCTGCGACCACCGCCATCACTTTCGTGAACACCCGAGGGGCACTGGTAAGGCCGAAGGGGAGCACGGTGAACTGAAAGTGCTCCTGACCCACCGTGAACCGCAGGTAACGCCGGTGGGCCGGCAGGACGGGGATGTGGAAATATGCGTCCTGCAAGTCCAACGCTACCATCCAGTCTCCAGGGTCTAGGGCAGCTAGAACCTGAGCCAAAGTCAACATTTTGAACCGTTCCCTCCGGAGGAAGGCATTGACGTTCCGGAGGTCCAAGATAGGGCGTAGGCCCCCTTTGCCCTTCTAGGGAACCAGAAAGTAGTGGGAATAACAACCACGACCTACTTCTGGGCTCGTAACGCGCTCGACGGCCCCCTTGGCCAAGAGGGCCGAAACTTCCTCGTGGAGAAGATTCAAATGATTCCCGAGATACGGTGGTGCTGCGGTGGCATGGCTGGAGGGGTCGTCTCGAAGGGGAGGGAGTAGCCCCTTCGGACGATTTGCAGCACCCACCTGTCCGACGTGATGGAACGCCAGTGGAGCAGGTGATGGCGAACTCTGCCGCCCACTGGCGTGGAATGGGCCTGAAAGCTTGGACTAGGAAGGCTTTGAGGCGGATGCTGCCGGGGTGGATGTGGACTGACCGCGTCGTCCTCCGGTACCGCCTCGGCGGAAACCACGTCCGTGACCGCGTGCAGGCTGGTTCTGCGTCCAGTGGCTAGGCGGACGTGAGGAGGTGCCCCTTCCTTGGCCACGAAAGGAGCGAAAAGCAGAAGTTTGTGGCCGCGGGGCCGAGAGGCCCAAGGACGTGGCCGTAGCCCGGGAGTCCTTGAAGCGAGCCAGCGCACTGTCCGCTTTGTCACCAAAAAGGCGAGCGCCATCAAAAGGCATGTCCATGAGGGTGCTCTGGACATCCCCTGAAAAAGACGTGGACCGCAGCCAGGCGTGACGTCGAAGCGCTACTGTGGTAGAAAACGCCCCACCCAGCGAGTCTGTAGTGTCGAGTCCACATCGGATTGCATGGCGCGCTGCATCTCTCCCATCGGCCAGGGCCGAGGAAAGCCGCGCCCGGGCCTCCTCCGGGCACAGTGGCAGCACGTCCTCCACCGCATCCCACAGAGAGTGGGAATAACGGTCCAAGAGACAGGCGGTGTTCAAAGACCGCAGGCCCAAACTGAGCGAAGAGAACAGCTTCTTACCAATCTGTTCCAGTCTTTTGGAATCCCGGTCCGGAGGAGCGGACGGGAAGGAGGATTGGGAGGTAGAGGCCTGGATAACCAGACTCTCGGGGGTGGGGTGTTGGGACAGAAAACTGGGGTCGCCCGGAGCAGGGCGGTGGCGCCTGGCAACGTTCCTATCCACAGGAGGGACTGTGGAGGGCTTGGACCAGGTGCCCTGCAGAACGTCAGTGAGGGCCTCATTGAATAACAGCAGAGGCTCAGTGGAGCATGCGGCAGACTGAAGCACCTCAGTGAGGATGTTAGTCCTCACAGCCACGGCAGGCAGCTCAAGCCCAAGGGCTTCGGCCGCCTTGCGAAGCACCACAGAAAAAGCTGCACCCTCCTCCGAAGCCACAGTCGGAGGAGAGATGAATCCAGTGTCCGGAGAGGTATCCAACCCACTGGCCTCCCCCAGTTCATCTGCCCAGTCCTGTGCAAGTTGGCTCTGAAGGGCCATAGGGTCATCAGACCCCTCCCAGTCGCCCCCGTCATCCGATTCCTGGTAAACAGGAGGAATGATCGGAGCCGGTCGATAGACGATATGGGTCTCTAGCGGCGTCAGATGCGGCGTCGGGCGGCGCCGCATCGGCGTCGGGACCGGACAGGGGCTGAACCGGGGATCGACGTCGACCGGAGCCGGCGGAGGAGGCGTAACGAGGTCGACCGGCGTCGATGGGGGCCCAGGCTCGGGCCCCTCGGGGACCTGCGGCGTCGGGGCCAGAGCCTCCAACGGCGCCGGGGCCGGAGCCGCCGGCATGCGAGGTCGCCCAGTCGAGTCTGCCGGGCCCGAAGGCGCGCCAGCGGGCGTCGACGGCGGGGCCAGGCTTCTCATGGCCGAGAGGAAGGCACTGACCTCCGCCGGCGTCGCGTCAGTCCCAGGGACCGTCGGGTATGGGGACTTGCGCGGCGCCTGCGGCTCCTGCGGAGACGCGGGGGTGGAACCACCCAGACCCTCGGCCGAGTCGTGCGACCGGCGAGGGGAGTCCGAAGAGCGGCGTCGCTTCTCGGAGTGCCTCGACTTACCCGAAGACTTCGAGCCAGACGAGTGACCATGTCGAGTGCGGCTCCGCGACCGATCCTTGGACCTCCACATGGACCGGGATCGAGAGCGACGCGGAGCCGAGTGGCGAAGCTCGAGAAGTTTGCGGGACCGCTCCCGCCTAGCTTTCGAGGTCAGGGCCATACAATCGGAGCACGACGCCGCGTCGTGGTCGAGGCCCAAGCAGTACAGGCACCGGCGGTGATGATCGGTCACCGACATCAGTCGGTGACAGTCGTCGCAGGCCTTGAAACCAGGCATCCTACCGGCACCAGAGTCGAGAATTGACCAAAAAGAGTCAAAAAAGTTAGTCAAAAATTGACTAAAGGGGTAGCTCTCCCGGATCTGCGCTTACTGGCGCGGAAAAAAGAAGAACTGACGTCAGCGCGCGAGGGCGGCGTTTAAGTACTCCGACGACGTTATTCCGGCGCACGACGCCGACGGCGGACGCGGAGCCGCAGACGACGCCTAGCGACGCGCAAGGGGTATTGCTGACGAAAAATCTTCCGGATCCAGTCTGACGCCTGGGGATATTCTAAGGTGAGGAATCTAACTAACGTGTTTCTTTCAGATTGAGCTGTCCGCCCATTAGAGCTCGCCCCCCCCATGCCTGCCGCAGGACTGATCCTAAGCAGGTGAGCCATGAATGGCTCTGTTGCTGCCCTGTGACAAAATGAGGTAGGGTCTTGGCCCGGGGCCTTGAGGGGCCTACTCACCTGCTCCACCATCCAATGTTGCTGCGTGGCCCGTGGTGTTGAGGGGGCCTTGCGCCATGAATGACTACACCTTTCTCCTCCCCTGAACCGGAGACACCGCCTGAGCCCCGTTGCGGCTTACTTCTGCTGTGACCCAAACTGGTCCCATGGAGGGGCCTGCATGTGGGCGTCCTGCCGGCTCTGCAGTCTACTACCGGGGACAGTTGGTGGGGAGCATTAGGCCCGGAGTTCTTGAGGACCTACCTGCCGGGGCTCTACAATGCGCCGTGACACCCCCAGGCGCCACTTGAGGGGCTCCTTTCTCCCCTGGTGTTGATCAGGGTCTGCGTCTTACCACTGTTCCTGAAATCCTGTGGCTCCCAAACCCCCCCACCCACCACGACAGCTGCACTGTGCGCCCAGACCAGCACAAAGACGCAGCACCCTGAATGCTCCAGTCCCTTGCATCTCCTGGTGCAGGACGATTGGGAGAGCAACCCTGACTGCAGCTACTCTGCGCCTGACTGGGCCTCTCGGTGTGCTGGGCCCCCACGCCTTCAGAACCCACGGGTCCTGAGGCCGACCCTGCCATTGTTGCGGGACTTTCCTGGGGGCTGCTCTCCTGTCCTCGGCCGTGGCGGGAGAGGTACCCAGGGACGGCGCAAGGACTGGGCCCTGCCCAGGAACATACTCCTAGCTCCTGAGGATCTCTGGAACTTGAGTGGTTGCTCTTGGTCCTGGCTTATCTGCTTTATGGAGGCTCTTCATACCATAATCCCCCCATGTGCGATGTGGGGGTGCCTTCGTTGCCCTTTCCCAGCCATTTCTGCACCCCCCATGGTAACCTACGGGCCTGACTAGGAACACTTACCTCTGCCTTGATCGTTCCTTCACCCTGCGGCTGAGTTGCTTTCTGAGTTTCATGCCCCCGTGCTCTGCTTGGCAGTGTAGACTACTGAGAGTTACGCAGTGTGCCCTACAGCAATAACACGCTACTGCCCTACTCTCTGTCTACACCCCTTATCCATGATGGAGTGCGACTGCCGTATCCACAGAGCTGGCTGCTTGTGTTGCTGCAAGCTTGTCGCAAGCAGGCCGACTTCTCTCCATTGTGAGACCCGGATGACCTGAGATCACATCACAATGGGTAAAGATAGGCCCACCTGCTTCACCACATCGCAAACCCACATAGATCAATACACTACTGGACCTACCAGAGGGATGCCTGGTCCTTTCAAGGGAGACAAGTCCGTCTCTCCACCCAGCTCACCACTGTCTTTCAAGCTATTCAGACATCACAGGGTGCTGTGGAAACGAAAATCAGAGAAGTGAAAATGAATGTAGCTCTACTTCGCCAGGATCTCTGAAATGCCACTGCATGCATCACAGAAGCAGAGCCCCGGATCTCTACAATGGAGGACAACGTTCCTACACTTAAATCTCAGGTTTTTACTTTACCCACCCGCACGGCGGAGCTCCATCGACGTGCCAAAGATGCCGAAAATTGCTCCAGTCGCAATAATGTGTACCTAATTGGCATCCCTGAAGGTACGGAGGGCAATGAACCTGAAAGGGTTGTGGACTTTTAGGAACACTGGTTCAAATCCTGGATGGCCCCCAAACATTTGTCCTTCTGGTTTGCAATAGAAAAGGCCCATCATGAGTGGACTCCCAGGCCTCCCCCTGGGCCTCCCCAAGACCAATATTTGTTCGCATCATTAATTGTAGGGATGGGGATGCGATCCTTGGGAGGCTCAGGTACATTCAGAACTCCAGTTTGGCGACAATAAGGACCTCCTTTTCCATGAATACACCCACAAAGTGCAGCAGAGACACCGCTCTTATACGGAAGTAAAGCAAAAACTCAGAGCGCTGGGGCTCCAGTACCGGTTATTGTTCCCAGCTCAACCCTGAGTCTTTCATGCGAACAAATCACACTTCTTTGACAATACAAAGTCTGCTTGGCAATGGCTCAGTGAGAAAAACATACTCCGCAACCACGCTGCCTCCACTTCACGCTGGCCGAACTTTATGGACTTGCAGAGCCCGTCACTGCTGCCTAAACCATGTGAGATACCAAAAACAGGGTTTGGCTCCTATACAGCAAGGCCATGCCTACTATACTTAAAAAACAAAGAAGAGCACCAGTGCTGCAACTACCTTCAGATTCTGTATATAGTGCATTGAACAAAACAAATGTCACCACAACCACTTTTTCCGTTGGATTTAATCTACAACTTTTTTGAAACATTTACATTAAATTTTCAACAAAACCACAAAATATTGCCTATAGCTTTGAATGTTTAGACTTTCTTTTAACAAATAAGACAACCCACCCTTTTCCCCTTTCCATTCTTAAAAAACTCTGTTTTACTTACAACTCTCATACTCTTGTGCACACTCTCAACAAACCAATCACTCTGTCATATATCCAAACTCACTCAACACATCACCACATTGCTAACAAAACACTTCACTTCCAATCATACACCCACCCAAACCTGCTTCTACAGATTATTTCTCTGAGAAGACACTTTGTACAAAAAACTTAGTACAAGAAGCTTAGTACAAAAACCAGCAAAGGCCATCAACAAACATAGATAATACTCGATTGCCAGTATCTACAATTTTTTTCTTTTGATTAGCCTAAACGCCGTGGTCTACGCGTTTCGAATCCCACCGAATATGGAGATTCTCCTCAGGACCAGAGTAGCTGTAAAACATGAAAAGGAATATCCTTGTCTTAATCAGTGACCACAAAGACTACCCTCACTCGCAATACCTCCTATGCACATGGGCTCTTACCTTCTAAAGCACTCAAAAGCCAATTGTTCTTTTTATCAGCTGTCACTCCTACAAGGAATAAATAAAGCTGTCACAATCCTGTCGCTTTAGTCAGCCAAAAAAGTGTATATGCCACTTAGTATCAATAGGATCTTACTTGTGACATCACGAAAAAGGCGTGGGGCCAATGGCGGTTCCAAACGCTTTCTACATATCTGTAAAACAGATGTTTATCATTAAACACGGTGATACGAATTGTTTCTATTTACAACATTCAACCGTGAATGCTGCTAATCGTACCTGATTGGACGTTGTTTTTTCACAATGGAGGCACCAGCTGTGCGGGTACGCTTGGCAGCGGTCTACTCCAAAGAAACAGTTTTTATTGGAATGTATCATTTGGCATGGCGGGTATCGTGGGAAACCTTACAGACCAAAGTCTGGTCGCGTTTAACTCAAAAAAGGCCGATTAGGCATGTCTCTGCTGTGCTTTCAGAGATTTTCAAATTGTGATCATTCCAATTTCCTTCTGTCACTCAACTAACACACAGAGCCACGGAGACACTACAGATTAGGCAATTGATGTAGCAGGTCGGATGACCTCTACAGGGCACTTGGCAGGGCAAAGTCTTATATTGAGACATAGGAAACACTAAACAAATAACACGATTGGAAGCACCCTTGGACCACAAATCCCAAAATCCATAAATCTAGGCACAGTCACAACACTTTTTTTCTCCAATACAGTGAGATGCAAATACACAGCTATTTTTTGAAATTGCAAAGACGACTTGGTTTTAGTCTAGAAAGTGTATGAGACAGGTTGCGATGAAAAAAACAAAGCGTTATGATTTGGCTGAGCGCGGAGTGAATGACAACCACAACTCCCAGAAGCCCAGGATTTATGACGTCATTTCTGTCACACGCTAAAATGACGAGAAGGTGTGCGTCCCGGGAAAATAATTCCAGAGACAGAATAAACAGAAAGACTCCCCCGTGAAGACACTGAAGAAAAGCCTTGAGGTAAGAACAGCTTTTTAAGCACAGCAGAGACATGCCTAATCGGCCTTTTTTGAGTTAAACGCGACCAGACTTTGGTCTGTAAGACTTGCCGCGATACCCGCCATGCCAAATGATACATTCCAATAAAACCTGTTTCTTTGCAGTAGACCGCCGCCAAGCGTGCCCGCACAGCTGATGCCTCCATTGTGAAAAAACAACATCCAATCATGTACGATTAGCAGCATTCACGGTTGAATGTTGTAAATAGAAACAATTCGTATCACCGTGTTTAATGATAAACATCTGTTTTACAGATTGTAGAAAGCGTTTGGAACCACCATTGGCCCCACGCCTTTTTCGTGATGTCACAAGTAAGATCCTATTGATACTAAGTGGCATATACACTTTTTTGGCTGACTAAAGCGACAGGATTGTGACAGCTTTATTTATTCCTTGTAGGAGTGACAGCTGATAAAAAGAACGATTGGCTTTTGAGTGCATTAGAAGGTAAGAGCCCATGTGCACAGAAGGTATTGCGAGTGAGGGTGCTCTTTGAGGTCACTAATTAAGACAAGGATATTCCTTTTCATGTTTTACAGCTACTCTGGTCCTGAGGAGAATCTCCATATCCGGTGGGATTCGAAACACGTAGACCACGGCGTTTAGGCTAATCAAAAGAAAACATTTGTAGATACTGGCAATCGAGTATTATCTATGTTTGTTGATGGCCTTTGCTGGTTTTTGTACTAAGCTTCTTGTACTAAGTTTTTTGTACAAAGTGTCTTCTCAGAGAAATAATCTGTAGAAGCAGGTTTGGGTAGGTGTATGATTGGAAGTGAAGTGTTTTGTTAGCAATGTGGTGATGTGTTGAGTGAGTTTGGATATATGACAGAGTGATTGGTTTGTTGAGAGTGTGCACAAGAGTATGAGAGTTGTAAGTAAAACAGAGTTTTTTAAGAATGGAAAGGGGAAAAGGGTGGGTTGTCTTATTTGTTAAAAGAAAGTCTAAACATTCAAAGCTATAGGCAATATTTTATGGTTTTGTTGAAAATTTAATGTAAATGTTTCAAAAACGTTGTAGATTAAATCCAACGGAAAAAGTGGTTGTGGTGACATTTGTTTTCTTCAATGCACTATAAACAGAATCTGAAGGTAGCTGCAGCACTGGCGCTCTTCTTTGTTATTTAAACCACGTGAGCAGCACACTTGCTCCAAAAGGAGACGGAGAACTGCTGGATCCAAGTCACCTTCATGGTCCCCCCCCAGATATGGCCGCTTTCATTATCTTTGCCTCATTCCAATCTTGCCTCTGAAGAGGAGGAACGGGGACCGAATCGGGGTAAACCTACAGCTTCTCTATCATCTCAACTGGCTGCTCCTCACTCCGACACTCACCTCTCTCGCAGCCCCATGATTTAACTCGTATTGACTCTCCGGCAAGCAACTTGTCCCAGGATATAGGAGTTGTCTTGCTTGTTTACTTGTCTTGCTCTAAGCTTACTTATTCAGTTGTTCTTATGTCTTCTTTGTGGATGTCTCCACCAAACAGAATGGCAGTTATCAACATATCCTTTACTAAGTTGGAGTTTCGCCCTATGATGCCACTACATTGTTGTGTACATTGTTTTCCTTAATGCTTCTGGGATAGAAGTATGAGGAGGGATGGGAGTTGGGGGATGGGATTTAGTGACATGCTGACGATGTTTCAGTTTTTCAATATGCATTGCATGTATGTTTTTTTTTGTTTTATGCCTTAGGTTTTGACACACACCTACGCAATTGTTACACTAGTGCCTTTTCAGTTGTGACTTCTTGTAGTGCTTTGTCGCCACACTTCCTGCTCTGCTGCTGGGCCACAATGGACTGTCTCTGTCATCGGAACGGGAAACTGGCCATCAAGATCTTAAATCCTGCCTCAGCCATGTTGCCAACTGGATAAACTTTAATTCCCTTGAAATAAATGAAGATAAGACTGAGGTGCTACTACTGGGCAAAAATCCTCAGCTCTGGGGACCCCAGCTTTGGATTTCCTCCTTGAACTGGCCGACAAGGTGAAAAGCCTGGGCATCTGGCTGGACTCCACCTTGTCCACGAAACCTCAAGCAGCCAGAATGACATCTTTCTGTTTCGCCACAATGAAATGGCTTGAAAAGATTCTATGCATGCTCCCCTTTTCAGTCCACAGAATGGCCGTTCAGGCCATGATCCTGTCCAGACTAGATTATGGCAACATCTTTTATTTGGGCGCTGATAAGGCAATAATCTGACGCCTTCAGATTGTTCAAAACTTGTCTGCAAGGCAGCTTTTCCGGCTTCCCAAACATTCTTCAGTGTCCGGCCTCCTTCAAGACCTCCACTGGCTTACTGTGGATAAACGTATCAACTTTAAGGCCCTTTGCTCTATGTATAAAACCAAGAGCCACATAGGAACTTCATTTTTACAAAACCTGGCTGTGCCCGATTTTCCCTCTCTTACACTGCTCGTTCTAGTAATTAGTCTCTTTTTTCAGTGCCTAAATTCAGACGTTCACGAATAGGTGGCCGGTCATTCTCTTTCAATGGTCCCAAACTGTGGAACAAACTTCCTGTCAATCAGAGGTTGCAACTCCCTGATCATGTTCTGCAAACAGTTAAAAACTTGGCTATTCTAGGTAATTCAAGTAGGTTACTAACCAATGTCCTCCAGCGCTGGGAAACCTCACAGTTAGCTGTGCGCTATACAAGAATGAATAATAACCTAATCAACCGTTGCACGCGATCACACCTGTTCCTCGTAGTGATGACCATCCAAGTACTGTCTTGGAATGTTAATAGTCTCCTGCACCACGTGAAACGGTTCTCACCTGTGCCCACCACCAACCTCCCTGAGGCACTCCTATTTAAAGAATCACATCTTAGGGAGGATTGTTGCACCTTTTTGGCACGTATGATAGGGTCTATCATGCAGGGTACACCCGAGGGTCTAGGGGAGTTGCCATTCTGCTGCGGCGCTCCTTCCCTCCTAATGTTTCCCATGAAATACGCGACCCGCAGGGCCACTTCATCGCCCTGTCAGGAACAATGAAAGGTCCGGTGTTCAATTTAGTGTACATCTATGCTCCGCCTGCATTTCTTACCACCTGCCTCCATGGGCCTCTCCAAACTCCTTATGAGCCTCGCCCAAGGTCTTACATTAATAGGAGGAGACTTCAATGTGGTGCCTGACCCAGAGCTAAACACAACTGGGTCTTCCACCAGCTCTAGATGTGCGGAGGCACGTCATCTTACAGACTGGACCACAACTCTCGGCCTCTGCGATACCAATTTTCACATACCTCAGCAGCCTATCATACTCGCTCATGGATAGACATAGTCTTTTTACGCGCCTCTGACTGTTGAGCGCTCCCAAAAATCCAAATATTTGCTCATGGGATTTCGGACCATTCCCCTCTACTCCATCATCTTCGACCCTCCAAATCTGGCCAGCAAGCTATGTGGCGGCTAATCTGGCCAGCAAGCTATGTGGCAGCCTAATGCCTGGTATCTCCAAGATAAGGCCTTTGTTCAAACGATTAGTGCTGAACTCTGAGCTTACTTCTGCAGTAATGAGGGGTCGGTAGTGAAGGTTGGCACCTAGCAAGGTGACTATACAGAGCTTTGAAAAGGGGCGCATTCGTTTAGTTTAGTTTATTTCATTTATAGAGCGCTTGGTTACACCAAACGGTGTGTCCCTGCGCTGAGACATAGGAGAGGGAGAGCTGATTAGGGCCCAGGAATGTGCTAGCTCCTCTCATATTACTCAATTAGAAGTGCGCCCCCTTCTCTTGGAACGAAGCCTCGAGTCTGATACCCAGGAGAACATCTCCCGGCAACTGGGTCTCCTTCACAAGCAAATCCGTAATCACTCCCTTGATGCCGCCAAACATCTTTGGCGAGCCACAACAGCCAAGATCTATGGACAGGGAGACAAAACGTGAATCTGTTATATTGGTTGGCATCCCGTCAGTAGGTGAATAGAATCATACCCGAAATTACTGATGCAAGTGGTTGCCCATGTCATACTTTTTCTGAGTTCACAGGAGTGTTTTTGCCAGCTTTAAAAAAAAACTTGCACATGGCTCCCACAGGAGTGGGGAGGTGGGGGAGCTGGTGAAACACAGATTTTCCTGGTCACTTCCTTGATGCAGTCCTTCTTCCTCGTTGGTCTCCTGCTGAACCCTTTACAGCTGAAGTGGTTGGGGAAGTGTTGCCTGGATTGGCGCAAGGGAAAATCCCAGACAGCTTCCCTACGGAATATTATAGTACATTCTGCGAGACACTAATTTCCCACCACTTGTCCCTTTACAAGGAAGTGTGTCACACTGGCACCTTTCCGCCAGAACTGGAATCTGCCACTATAGTGGTGATCTCTAAGACACAACTTCCCTCCACATCATGTTCGAACTACTGTCCAATATCTCTCCTTAATGGAGAAGTCAAAATCTTCGCCACTATACTGGCTACCCTGCTCAAACATGTTCTCCCTTTGTTGATCCACCAGGATAATTGCAGCTTTACGCCGACCCATAGCACAAGGCATTGGCTCCAACTCCTCCAAGTAGCGCTGGCTCACCGTTAGCGATTGCCACACTACCGTGCCGTACTTTTAATTGATTTTGCAAAAAGCCTTCAACACAGTGAACTGCGGTTACCTTCAGCTAGTGCTGACGCGAGCTGGCATCGGACCTCGATTTCATAGCATGGTTCGTTCTCTTTGTTCCAATCCTACCGCCCAAATCTAGATTAACGGGGTCCTCTCTGCAACTTTCCCCATTGGGCGAGAGACAAGACAGGGCAGTTCTCTACCCCTCCTCCTCTTTGCGCCTGCAACTGAGCCTTAGGCTCAACTTATCTGTGCACATGCCCAGTTTAAGGGATGGAATTGGAGTGATGGCCAAGAGGACTGCATAGCTCTGTATACAGAAAACTTCCTTCTTTATCTTGCGGACCCGGTCATGCATGCCCCTCGCTGTTTTCATTTGCTGAATGCTTTGCGGCAGCCTCAGGTCTCAAGATGAACCCCTCTAAGTCCGTACTGGTTCCCCTGGCCTCATTCAGTGACTACTTTGACTGGCAGATGAACATTCCTCCTCATCAGTTCAGTTTCAATTATTTAGGCATCTGAGTTACTTTACATCAGTAACTCACCTGGACCCTCAATCTCCAACCCCTAGCCCGTAAGGCAAAATCTCATCTTTTTATATGGCAATCACTCCCTCAAATGTTATGGATCGAATTAATTTACACACAATTATGATTCTCCCACGTTTCCTGTACATTTTTCAGAATCTACCGCTGCACCTGCCGCAGACGTGGTTCCGAGCTCAGGATGGGACGGCCACAATGTTTCTGTGGCACAGGTCTCGACCCCGTCTTGCTTTTATGCATTATCAAGGCGGTCCCTATGATGGTGGCCTGGGATGACCAATCTTTATCTTTATTATTTGGCTTGTCATGTTAAAATTATTTTTAGAGTGCACGTACACCGATTGGTTCCTTGGCGCTAGTATAGGAGTAGCTGAGCCCCGGTGAGTCTATTCATATGCCTGTTATTCATGATTGGCTCAATAGGGGATGGTCCGACCCTACTTACTGAGTAGAATTATCCCTGTTGCGCTTTTCTTGCCTAGACTCCCTTCTCTATGGCTCCCCAATCCCTACCTTCATGCCTCAAGTAACTAGAATGATGTTACTAGAATGGAGAGCTGCACTTAGACATGTGCAATGGGCAGCCAAGCTCACACAGCAACCACAACCTCCCAACCTCTCTAGCATGGCATCTGGTTGAGGGAGTTGGTAATGCTTCAGGGTTTTAAGGCCAGGGATCATATTGGCATCACCCAACTGGAGGTTGGGTTTTGTAGGCAGGTATTAAGTTGGGAGGGAGAGAATGAAGTAGGGTGACATATGGGAGGGTGTCTGGGAGGGTATTGGCAACAGGTGCAGTGAAGAGGCAGAGAAAAACCGTGGTATAAGAAGCATGTTTTAGAGAATTAAACATTAGGTTGATTCCGCTTTGGTGATAGAGGAGTTGAAAGGACGATAGCGCTGACAGTCTGAAAGATATGGATAACAAATAACGAAGTAGTCAGGAAGTTTGAACAACGGAAATGGAACTGATGTTTGTAAAGTGGGGTAGTGTAATGAACATAGAGGTGGCATTTGACCAGAGGGACTAGGGGAGAGGAGTAATACTTCATAGAGGCAGGGTAATGTAACGATTACAGAGGTTGCACTTGATGAGAGGCACGGGGGAGAAAGGCAGTTTGGATCAGGAATAGAAAGTAGAGGTATTCATTCAAAGGGGTAGCATTAAGCTACGTTTTTTTAACGGGAAAACGTTGATTAGGGGGAACGTCATGGGCGTTTATGCACATTAATTATCAAGTGGGATTGGGTTAAGCATAGTCTAATCAATGTGTTTTGCATTTGTAGATAAACAAACCCCTGACGAAGGGCCAGACATTAGGCCCGAAATGCATTGGGTAAATAAGATTTATGTTTGTGGATAAAACTTACGTACGCTACCGTGGCGCAGGATAAGGCTTGGATTAGCATTTCTGCACCATTTAAAATCCAGTGAAGATGTAAGCGCCTCTCTTGTGATTTGCGCAAAAAACATGAAGAAACGATAAACCTTCGATTACAATGAAAAAATAAAAGAGCTTGGAGAAAAATTATGAAGTTGTTGGCATTTGTGAAATGCAACGGAAATTAAAGCTCTGCATCCGACACGGGGTGGTATGCCGCTCCTGTTCTGTGCATCACCCAACTGGAGGACATCTGGTACGGGACACACATGCATCTTTTCCAAGACCTTCAGGCCAACTACGCCCTAGCAAATACCCAATTCTATAAATACCTTCAACTCCCACATGCTCTCCGCACTCATGTCCTGGTACTTGAAACCTTGCCAGAGTTTAGTCCCCTTGAAGCCAAACTCCTTATGGAAAAGCTTGGTCTCGGCGGAATCTCCCAGATTTACCGTACCTTGATAATAAATTCACCTGGTACGCTACATCATCTTAAGACCAGGTGGCAGGGTTGGCTGGGCCCCATTGAAGATGAAGATTGGTTAGACGCCCCGATGGCCCCTTGAGAGCAGCTGGTTCAAATATATTATCTTAATTATGCCTACCTCTCCCTGGCCTGAATGCATCGGGTGGGCCTACGCCCTAGCCCCTCATGTCCCCTATGTGGAATGGATCCAGCGGAATTTTATCACATGATAAGGTCCTGTGGAAGAGGTGTGGCACAGAAGCCAGGGTGCCTAACCATGGAGTTCACGGTTCGATCCCCAACGCCGGCGGCAGGTTAGCCCAGTACCATGTGACTTTGGGCAATAGCTCGCTCAATCTTCCCGACGGCCCCCAGTGCCGGGACACCTCTCCAGAGGTAGTTGTGCGCTTTACAAATGCTGGTATTTATTATTAATGTATTTATTTGCAGAGTGGTTACAAGCTATTGGACCATGGTGAGCCGAGATCTATCAGAGGTTCTTGGGTGGGAGGTTTCTCTTTCCCTCTTGTTGATATTGCTTGGTGTGTTTGAGGGCTCTGGAGGCACGAGAGCTGAACGGTTGTTCCTGGGTAGGGCCCTTCTGGTCGCCAAACGTGTAATTTCTGCTCAATGAATGTCCCCCACTCCTCCCACCCTGTCAGGGTGGCTGCGAGGAATTGACTGGTGCGGGCAACAGGAAAGCGTGGTCTATGAGGCCAGAGGTGGCCCCCATAAAAATAGGCTGGTTTGAGGGAACTGGTTGGGTCAATTTGTTAGAAATTGTAACTGATATAGAATTTTGGTTGTTGCTTTTTACAACTATGATGTACTACTTGAGAGCTGCTGATTTGTGCAAATCGCTGCCCTTTCTTCTGTATCGTGATGCATATTTATCAATTGTTCAATTTTGCCACTTCTGTGGTTTAAAACCAATTTATAAACAAAATTGTACCACATTTTTTTCATTCGCCAATACAAATCAATCAGTCAAAGCATCTTTATTCGGCAGGAAGACCCGCCATAAAAGCAGTTTAATATGCATACAAAGAAGATAAAAGTGAATATCAATGGCAAACAACTTATCGTATAGAACTTGAGTAAAAGCATGACATACATGGATAAATAGTCCACAAAAGTACAATGATGTTCATCGAAGTGCATGGTGCTTCTTGAACGTATGGGTACCTTAAGAAACAAACTTAGGCAACAACAGGTTTCATTGTCAGTTAAATCTTGCAGACACCTAAAAGCTTGTTGGCATTTACGATAATTTCGGAGTTTTAAAAAAGGTACTAAATACATTCTCATAAATGATTGGTAGTACCCACAAAAGAAAGTAAAATTAATCATAGTCGGCTTAGATACGTTGTTGCACGTGCAAATTCGTGAGCTCACGTTGTGCCGAAAACCTCGCAGGAAGCAGAGGGAATATTTCAGGGTCCCTGCGCTAAATCGAAATAGAAGCTAGCGCACCCAACTCCTGGATGTATTCATCAGGTAATCAGTTGACACAGTACCAACATTAGCAAAGTACTCTTGCAGGGTTGGCTCAATCCTTTCCTCCTCCTTCTAGGTGTTCCAGGACAGGGAGACAGCTGTCCCTGCATATGAGACTCAGGGCGATGTTCCCTCACCTCTGGGAGTTGGTTCTCCGGGGCACACCAACTCTGGTTGAGCAGTGATCTTCTGGGTAGTCAGTGGAGCACCTGCTCCTTGGTCAGAGATAACTTGCAAATTGAACAGCAAGTACCTGCCCCACCCTTCAACAGGTACAGAAAACAGGGGAAGTGTATTCTCTAGCTGCACATTCAGAGCCAGTTTGGATCTTCTCCCCTCTATGTGTCCTTTTTAGTCTTTGTATACAGTAACGCTCCTTAGAGTAGGGTTGTTTCTTAGGTGGAGCATCCACAAAAGAGGCAGAAAGAGGTGTGAGCAGTCTTGACCTGGCTATCAACACCCACCTACAGTCATCAGGAAGAACGATAAAAAGCTGGCCTCTTCTAAAGGACCCTTCAAACTCTCAACAATTAGTCTCAGTCATCACCCCGTCATTAACCAAGTGGCAGCATTCAGAAAGACTAGTCAACAGCCCTCTGCAAAAAAGGGACCTTATTCAATTACGGGTTAGACCAGGCTCCTCTTTCCCCATGTCTAGGACCCCTCCATCCAGTCTCAGAAATTCCAACAATACACTTTCACTGTCTGGGGAAGTAACCTCACCTCCATTTTTTGCACCATGTTATTTATAGGGCCCTATTTCCTGGCTGGTCATGCCAATAATCTACCCAGTTTGTCCTTTTCATTACCCATCTTAGAAATGCGGTAAAGATTATCCAAACATTGCTTGATTCCTTTTTTTTTTTTTTTTTTTTTGTTTTTTTCTCTATCAATAGTAGCCCTACAGCCTTCTTCCCCAATAAAAGCTCGAATATAGTTGGGGGGTCCTGACTGTCTCCCTGAATCCCTGGTAAATTATCGTTTAATTGGAATAAAATTGACATTTGAGCTAACTGGGAAGAATAATGATACAATCGAAGGTTTGGGAGGGCCATTCCACCTCTATCGTAAGGAAGGGACATGAACATCAAAGATCGTCTTGTTTTCCCATATTGCCATATGAACCTATTGAAAACTGATTCCAACTTCTTCAGTAGTTTTTCCTCTAGCAGGAGGGGGATAGCACGAAACAAATAAAGAACCTTGGGGAACATTGCCATTTTGAGAACATTCACCCTCCCCACCAAAGATAGATGTAGAACGTCCAATCTTTTTAACTCCGCTTCTATTGAGCCAATAAGCGGACCGTAGTTTTCTACATTAATCTTGTCCACTGCTGCATTGATCCTCACCCCTAAATATATTGCAGAATCAACATATCTATTATCTGACTTAATGATGTTATTTGTACCAATAATCTGGGTCTTCCCCTCGTTTAACAAGTACCCAGATCTTTTGCCAAATTCTCTTGCCAGCTCCACTAGTGCCGTCATCGCCTGCTGTGGATGAGTCGTAAGAATCGCCAGATCATCGGCATAAGCCAACAACTTATTACTATACCCATTAACGATCACTGGGCGAATCAATGGACAATCCAAGATTCTATAGATCAGAGGATCTATATATAGCGCAAAGAGTATCGGGGAGCAGGGACAGCCCTGACGAGTGCCTCTCCTGATCATAATTTTCTCAGAACTCTCCCCCATCACCGAGACCCTGGCTACCGGATCTTTATACATGGCTCTGATAGCATTAACTGCTTTTGTACCGAATCCTCTATCTTCCAGAATGCCCCAAAGATAGTCCCAGGTTACACGATCAAAGGCCTTCTCTGCATCGAGGAGGATCATGGCCATCTCGTCCCCCCTGGCAGCGTGAGCGTCGAACAGAGCGATTGCTCTCCGTATGTGATCTGTAGTGCCCCGCCCAGGCACAAACCCATGCTGCCAGGGGGATACAAGACCGCCAATAACCCCCCCCAGCCTTTTGGCCCAAATTTTAGAATACAGTTTAGTGTCTGCATTAATGAGTGATATAGGCCTATACGAGCCTGGGTTTTCTTTAGGTTTGCCTTTTTTATGGAAAATAATTACATTTGTCTCTTTCCATGATTCGGGGATAATGCCTGTACACAGGATACCGTTAAACAAATCCAACAAGATAGGAACAATCTCAGGTTCAATGTTCTTATAAACTTCTAGGGGGATTCCATCGGGGCCTGCAGCCTTCCCGACAGCCAGCTCATGCAAGGCATCCTTAATTTCCCTTTCAGTAATGTCTCTATCCAATTTTTCCCTCAGTGATTCATCAAGAACTCTACCTCCATTATCAAACTCACATCTTTGATGATCTTGCTGATCGATAGAGAGATCCTCACAGTCATACAGTTTTTGATAAAAAATTTTAAAGACCCTAAGGATGTCTTGAGGCTCAGAATAATTTTTACCATCCTCTTGTATGTTTGAGATTACATTCCTCGTTCTATCCTGTCTTATTCGTAGGGCAAGAATCCTACCTGCTTGCTCGCCTGTCTCATAGCGCTTGGCCTTGGAAGCCTGATACTCACCTACCTCCTTCTCTGTAACTAATCTCTGTATATTGGCTTTGATGATAGTCAAACTTTTTGCACTTTCCGAGCCATCTATTCCATTTCCGATATCCCTCACATGAAGCTCCTCTGCTTTGATTAAATCTATCATTAACCTTTCCAGCTCCAGTTTATCTGATTTCTTTAAATTCACTGAGCAGCTAATTGATTCCCCTCTAAAGGCCGACTTAAAAGTTTCCCACACGACATTCCTTGAGGTACTATATCGATTGGCATCGAAGAACTCCTTGGTCCATTTTAAAATATGATCTATAAATCTATGATCAGATAGTAGTCTTCTTTCGAAGGTCCAATTAGTACGAGTTCGCCCTGCCCTAACTATACAACAAGAAAGAATTAGAGGATTGTGATCGGATATTGTTCTGGGGAGCTTCTTGATACCAGCCTTGCACAAAGCTGACGACGAAATAAAAAAATAATCAAGTCTGGTATACTTTTGAAACGGGTATGAAAAGTAAGTGTAGCCTGGGTTCTGTAATTCCCTAGTACCCCAAACATCCTCCAGCCCATGAGATCTTATAAGGGAGGAAAGAGCCCTAAAAACCCTTGGCTTCCGCCCAGAATAATTCTGTAAATTGTGTCCATCAATAGAAATATTTAGGTCGCCACATACTATCAATGGGGTTGGCCAGTCCGCTAATTCTTCCTCCAACAAATCAAATATATCCGGGTCATCACAGTTTGAACCATATATTGAACAAATTGTATAGCCAAAATTCATTTCTGCTATCACCCACCTACCCATTCTGTCACTTTTTGCCCTCTTTGCCCCTCCCAAAGACGTTCTACCCAGGATTGCAACCCCCCTTACACTGGACGTTTGTGTGGTACAGGCTATAATATCAAACCCTTTCATACAGAGTAAATTACGGCTGGCCCAAGGTAGATGAGTCTCTTGTATACAGATTATATCTAACCTGTTAAATGTAATAAAATGAAACAAATTTTGACGCTTCTTCAGATTGTTCAGTCCATTAACATTGATAGTACATATATTGATATTAGCCATTCTCATAATTTTAAAACCTCCTTAGCCACAAAGCCCCCGAATGAATTCAACACTGATTTATGCACAGACCCACAAAGAAAAAGGCAAGACACCCAGCACACATAGCCTTCACTACAACTACATCTACATCTTTCTGTTTGAAATACCTCCCTACCACACCAGATAAACTCTTTTAATTTTTTCCCCCCTGCTCCCCCCAACCCCCTCCCCCTCCCCCCAACCCCCCAACCCTTCCCCACCTCCAACCCCCCCCCACACCCTCCTACACCCCTGCACCTTACCCATAGTTGAGGCGCTCAGTAGAGTCTGAGCATGTGATGCGAGCATGGTCGCAGGAGAGAGACATAGAGCCAAAATACACTCAGGAACCAAACATTCCTCTAAAGCCGTTGAGGCCATTACTATATGAAGGAGAGAGAGAAAGAAAAGAAACAAACCAAACCCTATGCTTATCAGCCACCTAATGAAATACAATGCTTGAAATAATTAATTCCCTTAATTCAGTACTCCCAATTGGCCCCGTTAGCCTAATGCATCAAGAAACTCCTTCGCCTTAATCTCAGAGGAGAAATAATTAATCTTCCCTTCCTTAATAACTTTCAACTGGGCTGGATTAATCAGATAGGCTTGAAATTTTTTGTCCTGAAAAGGTTTGATGAGCTGCCGCAGTCTCCATCGCCTTTCTACCGTGACATGGCAATAGTCCGGGCGAACAAAGAAAGTCACCCCTTCACTAGATCTTCTCATATCCGGCCTCGCCATCTCGGCAATCAATTGCCTTAAAACAAAGTTTCCAAAAAAAATCAGAATAGCTCTCGGCTTGTCGCCCTCTTTCGTATTTCTACGCACTCTGAACGGGGTTCGATGAACCCTCTGAATTTCCAAGGACCAGTTCCAACTAGATAGCTCGGGAAAGGCTTGACCAAACAGTTTAATGACGTAAGCTCTAATATCTAGGCCTTCGGACCCCTCAGGGATCCCCAAGACCCTAAGATTGCTCCGCCTCAATCTGTTCTCCATATCCTCGAGCTTCCACTGTATATCTGAAAGCTGCGAATTATGAGCATCCACCTTGGCCACTGCCTCGGTGGCCTGAGCTTCTGTGGCTACAATCCTTTCTTCCAAATTGGAGACCCTGTCGCCCAATGTTGAACATGCCTTAGATAGTTTCCTCACAGCTCCCTGCATTTTTCTCATAGCTGCTTGTGATTTCTTACTGTCCTGGCGAGTCTCCTCACGGTGAGCAACGATTTCTTGATGAATTAATTCCAATAATGATGCCTGAGATGCCTGAGATGCCTCTAGGGTGAGACTCCCCTGTACTGGCCTGTCCGACGAGTCTTCCCATCTAAGCTCCTGATTAACCTGACTCTTGAAGATTTTTTGACCAACAATGGGCCGTACTGTGGTAGTGGGTGGCTCAGGTTCTTGATCACTTCCTGTACCCCGGGTACTACCATCTAATACAGAGCTTTGATCTCCTTCTTCCTCCTCGTCTGACCATTCAGCATCTTCAGATAATGAAAAGAAGCATTCACTTGGTACTTTTTCTTTTTCAGCTGGCCCCTGCCCCTGTCCCAGCCTCTCCACTTCTAGGGCGGCCCCCCTAGGAGCAGACTCGAGGGTTTCACAGACTGCATAGTTATCCTGCTCCCTGCCCTGCTGTTCGTTGCCAAGCTCAGAGGGGCCAATACTGCAGGTGGATTGAATGCCAGCGTTTATAACATCATCCGCTTTTATAGGAGCCGATGCCTCGTGCACAGCCGAGATATTATTAATATTGGATAAATCCTCAGATACACAGCTCAAGACACCCACCGGTTCACCTTCAGCTCCTTCAACTAGAGATACATCCAAAGTATGTGTCTTATCCGCTCCTGCTCCGCCTACACTAAGCGCTGGCTCCTGTATTTTCCCTGGGGACATCAAATGTTGACTGCCATCCACCCTCTTCTCCTTACTTAATTTAATAAACATATCCGTTAGCATGGTGGAGGAAGCCTGACGAGTCTTCCCAATTATCCGCGGTTTCCGAGCCAGGGGAGAATGCGTTCTAGTGGAGTGAGCCTGCCCCTCCTGCCCTGATCCACTTGCCAGCCCTCCCTTTGCTTTCTGTGTCGCCGGGCTTGCCCTTACAGTTTTGGGAGGCATCGTGGCCGGTCTCGTCGTACGAACCCTCCTCCTGGTCATAGAGATGTCACTCCTGGGACACGGACAGCGCGGCTCCCAGTCCCGAATCCTGCTCGACTCCTTACCTCCAGCGACCAAGCTCGCGCGGAGTTCCGCTCCGCTACACAGTCTCCTCCCCCAAACAGCAACGAAGCGCCAGCGGCGAGATGAACGAACTGCGGCAGCAGCCAACATCCACAGGAGCGGGGCTCTGGAGCCGGTAGGTTCTAGGAGCATTATTCCATCGTTCAAGTTGTTCAGGTTGCGATTGAATCCCACGCTGTACTATAATATACATCAAACTTTCCTCCAAGCTCTTTCGGCTTTCAGCTAGCAGCTTGCGGTTTAGTGCTCTCTCCCCCGCACAATCGGCATCTCTCTCCTGCGATCAGCTGCTCACAGCCACTTCACGCGGCCGCCATCTTGCCTCCAAACATTGCTTGATTCCAATGTAGACGTATCTCCATGCATTGCACTAATTCATACACCTCACAGCGCACCATCATGGGATTTCCATAACAGGCCTACATGAAACCCTCATTGTCGCGAATACAGTTGATAAGCTCCCTTAATAAAGTATGATACACTGGCAGATTTGGGGCAATGTTCTTATCTAATATCGGGGTATTTAAGTTTTTTTTACCCCCATACCGCTACTGATGAACAACTTGAAAGTGACTTGATCTTGTCCAATCCAGATATGAAGTTTCCAATTACTGAGGTGACTCCAGCCCTTTCAATATAAGATTGTTTTGGTGTCGACATTATACATGTCATTATTAGACATTTAATAACATCCATCAAAAAAGCTAGCGCTCTGGTTCGCAGCCCACGGGGCCATGTTTGTGGTTTGGAAAATACTGCATTATCTACAATCGGGCATATGTGTATATTATCCATACTTCATTCAAATCTAACATGCCCCTTGTATGTATATCTGGCTGTATAAGAAGTTTTAAATTGTCTACACAATAGAGATATGTGAATATAGTTAAGATCTGAAGTGGGGATTGTCTGTCTCTCTGGCCGCATTAGGCTAGTTACTGCTATTGAAAAAAATCAATAAAAAGAATTTACAAACATTCCCCAGGGCAATTTCTTATCTTTCATCTGGGTCAGAGATATATGGTGCATTTGTGTCCATCCCATTGCAGTATTTTCACACGTCTTTTGGTCAGGTAAGTTTCCTGAAGTAGGCCCAACTTGCTGCGTTACCATAATCCTCCATCATTTAAGCTTTTGTCATTACATATCATCTTAGTGTTTTATCTCAACATTAATAACACATTTCACAGTTGCTATACAACTGCCAGTCATTGGGTTTTCATTGTAATAATTTTGATCCCTAGTTTCCTGTCCCGCCTCCAAAACGTGGACAGATATCAACTCTTGAAAATGCACAGTTCTGAATTTTACAAAGTTTAAAGAAAATGGTCTTATCTTTCTCTAAATCTATGAACAGCAGATTGGGAGACATACTTTTCCATCTCTGTATCAAAAGACAATGTTTAGCACTGTCAATAAATTATGGGAATTCAGACTCCTTACAAATCATATTGCTGAACATAAAAGCATTTGAATCTGTACAAACCTTTGAAGCCATCAGGATACACATCAGGGAGGAATTTGGTGGTTATGTTTCCTTCAATGAAGAGTGGATTTGTGATGACTTCTCGCAGAAGAGGAACATTATGAGTAACACCTACAGGTTAAATCACAAAATGTAACAATTTAAAAAAATGTGCAAGAGAAAAACAAGTAAAATTGCAAAGAGTAGGTTGTCATTCAGCATTAGTTGTACTGTTTAAAACTTTGTGAAATATCGCAACTGCTCAAAATGTAGAGATCTATTTAAAAAATGCATTGTCTAATTTCCTGGAGAATAAATCTTCAGACTTTGAGAGGCTCATAAAATTAAGCAACTTTAGCAGGTTTAGGGCAGTATTAAAACAAACGGGAGTGCTTACAAGAAAAACGTTAAGTACAGAGTCAGTTCGGGCTGGACTGTTCCCATGGGGCACAGGGTCAAGACTGATTTGCATATGGCTGGGTCCAAACTGGAATGGCATGGTGAGCAAAAAAACGATGGATTTGGGCCCAGATCTCTGTACTGGGGTGAATGTATGACATTGTTCTGCATTCTGTACATCAACAGTTCTTTTAGCATTTGTCACCCGAGTGGGACGGGTATGCTCAGACGTGAGTCCCGTGCTCTCCATGCCACTGGAATCAAGCTATCCTGGCTGAAGTGGGGTGGAATCCCGAACCCGTCCTGGAGAGAAAATCTTCAGACTTTGAGAGGCTCATGAAATTAAGCAACTTTAGCAGGTTTAGGGCAGTATTAAAACAAACGGGAGTGCTTACAAGAAAAATGTTAAGTACAGAGTCAGTTAGGGCTGGACTGTTCCCATGGGGCACAGGATCAAGACTGATTTGCATATGGCTGGGTCCAAACTGGAATGGCATGGTGAGCAAAAAAACGATGGACTTAGGCCCAGATCTCTGTACTGGGGTGAATGTATGACATTGTTCTGCATTCTGTACATCAACAGTTCTTTTTGCATTTGTCACCCCGAGTGGGACGGGTATGCTCAGACGTGAGTCCCGTGCTCTCCATGCCACTGGAATCAAGCTATCCTGGCTGAAGAGGGGTGAAATCCCGAACCGGTCCTAGGTTGCTTGTTTCCAGTCCAGGGAGGACCTGGCCTGGCAGTTCGGGCTGGACTGTTCCCATGGGGCACAGGGTGAAGACTGATTTGCATATGGCTGGGTCCAAACTAGAATGGCTTGGTGAGCAAAAAAACGATGGATTTAGGCCCAGATCTCTGTACTGGGGTGAATGTATGACATTGTTCCGCATTCTGTCCATCAACTGTTATTTTTGCATTTGTCACCCTGAGTGGGACGGGTATGCCCAGACGTGGGTCCCGTGCTCTCCATGCCACTGGAATCAAGCTTTCCTGGCTGAAGAGGGGTGAAACCCCGAAACTGGTCCTGGGATGCTTGTTTCCAGTCCAGGGAGGACCTGGCTTGGCAGTTCGGTATGGACTGTTCCCATGAGGCACAGGAACAAGACTGCTTTGCATATGGCTGGGTTCAAACTGGAATGGCATGGTGAGCACAAAAACGATGGATTTAGGCCCAGATCTCTGTAGTGGGGTGAATGTATGACATTGTCCTGCATTCTGTCCATCAACAGTTCTTTTTGCAGAGTCGGTAGTATATCTACTGATTAAGCTCTGCCCTGTGATAGAAAACTGCTACTTGTACAGATTCCTTCTAGAGCCGCCATGTGTCCTCATCAAGTAAAATGAAGAATGATCCTAATCACACAAATTAATGAACCTGCATCCTTACAAGCATTTGTTAAAGACTCTTATTCTTCTTCCTTCAGACATCATCCTATTAAAAGGGCAGCAATACAATATCCATCTCTTCTCCCAAGAGCTATCAGCTGCCAAACTTCACATGCACAAGAACCACAGAGTGAATATAGTGGATACCAATCACGGAGACAAATCCACTATAAAAGACCCATTCACAGCAAAGACATGCAGACTTATACCTTCTATAGTTCCCTTGAACTTCGGAGAATCTGCCAAGTACATGGAATGCATCAAGATGTCCACTAGAATAGAATAACCCCAAAGTACAGCCACCTTACTGAGGTAAAATAACGATATCTCATCGATATCTCATCCTGTCTGCTCAGATAATGCATTGAGGTCATCCTATTTTCTAGGACGTTAAGCGCTAAAAACATACAATCATATTCCTATTTGTTATCAAGAAGTTTAACTAGGGAACGTATTTAGGGCCAGATGTACGACGTGATTTTACATGCGCAAACGGGTTTGCGAACCCGTTTGCGCATGCAAAATCACTGTTGGCAATGTACAATTCCTAAATAGCGAGTCACAATTTATTTGCGACTCGCTATTTAGGAATTGCGAGTCGCAATTAGGAAGGGACGTTCCCTTCCTAATTGTGTCCGCAATGCTATGTGTGAATGTTTTGTGGATGCAATTGTGGTCGCAAAACACTCGCAAATTATGCAGTCGCAATTTGGAAGGGGTCCCCAGGGGACCCCTTCCATTTTGTGACTGTCTTTAACAATATTTTTTAAGGGCAGGCAGTGGTCCCAGGGACCAGTGCCTGCCCTTAAAAACTGAAACGCAAAGGTTTCATTTCATTTTTTTTTTAAATGCAGCCCGTTTCCTTGAAGGAAAACGGGCTGCATTTAATTAAAAAAAAAAGCTGATTTATTAAAAAGCAGTTCCAGACATGGTGGTCTGCTGAGCCCAGCAAGCCACCATCCCTGGGGGGCTGGCATTCCCAATGGGCTCGCAAATTGCGAGAGGCTCATTAATAATAATGAACCTCTCAATTTGAAACCCCATTGGGAATCGCAAAACAGTGTAATAACAATGTTGTACGCTTCATTTAGCGCCTCGCAATTTGCGACTCGCAATGAGTCGCAAATTGCAAGGCGCTAAATGAAAGGGTCGTACATCTGGCCCAATGTACTTTCACATTTGAAGTACTGTTAATGTCCCTCAGCTTCACATGAGTCTTCTTTGATTACAAGAAATAGCTTTGGTATCATTTGAAATGAGAGAAACCGTGTAAGCCTGGTCCTTCAATAAGCTAGACGAGGATTAGTAAAGCACAATAAAGGACAACTAACACTGCTAAAGAGTAAAACCTTTTGAACAGCAGGAGTCAACAATCTCCTGTGCCTTCTCCTAGTACTTAAAGGAAATCTACGCTACAAATGGGAGGTAGTACTATTCGAGGACGTCAGAGGGATCGAACGCACCATTGGATATCATTTGTCAAGTACAGAGTCGATATTTTCCAAAAGAATTAGTCAATTGTGTTTAAGACAAAGAAAAACCATGCACACAAAAAAGAACTCTGTTTAAAAAGAAAAGGCACTCATCACTTTGAATGGATCCTACCAATCGTGGACACATGGGTGTTCTCTAGGGAAAAGTAAACAGGCACTATCCAGACAAAAGTGCTAAGATCACTGTAGGAAAGTACCCCTTTTTGATATCCCAGTTTTTGCCTGGTACATGATGTGGTTTCGACAGAAAGTGCACTGTGTTCCTGCCAACCAGGATCCCAGTGCCAGAGCTATTGCCCTAAACTGTACAATTGCTACCCCAATTAGCAAAACCTTTAGCACGATGTGTAAGTCCCTAGTACCATGGTACCTAGGGCGTGTGGTACTAAAAAGGGTCTCTAAAGGTTGCAGCACGAATTGTGCCACCCTAAGGGACCCCTCACCAAGCACATGCACGACTGCCATTGCGGGTTGATTGTCTTGGTCCAGACAAAATTGAAAATCCCTGTGTGCCATGTCCCCCACCACTGCATATGATATTTTGAAGTCACCCCTACAGAAGGCCTGACAGCCCTACGCAAGATGCTTATTATTATATGTGAGGACATATCTGCATGAGTCCTATTACTGCCAGTGTAAATATTAAGGGAAGCCATCTCAAACCACATCGCGGACACTGGTGAAAACGAGTTCCCAAATACATGATGGCTTCACTGAAAATAGGGAGGTTTGGTACCAAACATCTCGTCTTGATAAATCCACACTGATGCCAGTGTTGTATTTATCAAAACATGCATTCAGAGGGTTCTTTAGAGGAGCCCTCTGAAAACCTACCAGTCTCTGGTGTGCTTGCTGACTGGAGTCTGCCAGCCTGCCACCCGAGACAAATTTCTGATGACCAAGGGTGAGAGCCTTTTGCTCTCAGCAGGTCAGGAACAAAGGCATGTCTAGGTAGAGGGTGTAACACCCCCTCCCACAGGATGAACCGCTGATTAGCCTCCTTGGGCTAGTGAGTTTCAAAGAAGCCACCGCCTTTGGTATGCAAATGTGGCTCCCTTCACAGGAGAGAAAGCCACCCCCCCTGTCCAGAGCCCACTTGGCACCTGGACAGGCGAGAAAATTAGCTAGACAGGTAGGCATGCCACCCGCAGGCTAGTACCACCTATAAGGTGGGCTAACTGCGAGGTGGACACAACATTTCAGTGGTAGTTGTCTTTGTAATGGCATACCTAGGAATTCTGGGACAGGATTGTGCCCACTTACCACAAGAAGTGAGCACAATCCTAAGGGCCAGTCTCTCATTGGCTACTACCCTACACTCCCCCAACGTCCCTTAAGTTCAGTATTTTGGGGAGTCTCTGGCACCAGAAAAGGTGATCCTGATAACCTAAGAAGAGAGAGGACACCAAAAAGCCGAAAAAGCAGAGAAGACTGAAGGGAGCACCTGACTTGGTCCCAGCCCCGCCGGCCTGTCTGCAGCCCTCGTAAATAAATGCGCCAAAGTCCACTCGTCCTACAGCTGTGACTCCAGAAACTTGGGAGGACTGCCTAACTTCGAAAAAGACTCAAGCCCTCCCATGAACAGCGGACTCGTCCAGCAGAAACTGGAAAAAGAAGCCACTGAAGCCTTTGGGACCACCAAAACCCGACACTTTGGAATTGCATAGCAACCCTGTCCATGATTAAGGGAACCCCTGGACTCTTTACACAGTATATCAGATTATTGATATATTAAATAAAGAGCCAGCTTCCTACTCTCAGCTTCTGAACATTTGCCAATATGTGATGCCATCAGTACTAAAGAACAAGTTACTTACCTTCGGTAACGATATATCTGTAAGAAACATTAGTTAGTTAGATTCCTCACCTTAGAATATCCCCAGGCGTCAGGCTGAATCCAGAAAATTTTTGTCAGCAATACCCTTGCGTCCGTCGTCGGCGTCGTGATCGCCGGGATGACGTTGGAGTACTTAGACGCCGCCCTCGCACGCTGACGTCAGTTCTTGTACATAGCTTTCCGCGCCAGGAACGCGGAGCCATGCAAGAGACCGACACTGGTGCCAAAAAATTCTAGGGCCCTGAAAGGGATAATCTCAACCCTAGATATCGGTTCGCAGAACGGGGAGGATGGGTGGATCGGTGAGGAATACCAACCCCGGTGGTGGGTCTGCGAACCAAGATCACACCAGAAAGTCCTGAAGAACAGAACGGCCAAAGAAGTCGTCTCTCCGGACTTGGCTGTCCAGGCAATAGTGTTTGGCAAACGGGTGCAGCGAGGCCCACGTTGCTGCCTGACAAATGTCCGCAAGGGGACTCACCGACCCAGGGCAGTGGTCGCCGCAGTGGCTCGAGTGGAATGGGCCCTCAGCCCTACAGGAGGCTCCTTTTTAGCTAAGGAGTAACAGGCGGATCGACCGATAGACTGAGTAGCTCAGGATACCAGAATCTTTGTGCCCAATCCAGAGCCACCAAGATGACTTGGGCCCGGTCGCGCCTGATCTTCTTCAGCACTCTGTGCAGAAGTAGTATAGGCCGAAAGGCGTACAACAGACCGCAACTCCACTCGCGACGAAAGGCGTCCCCGAGCGAGTGCCGCCTTGGAAACTCCAACGCGCAGAACTGCTGACATTGTGCGTTCTCTTCGGTGGCGAATAGATCTAACCAAGGCTCTCCCCACTGCCGAAAGAGGCCTTGCGCCACGTCCGAGTTTAGACGCCATTCGTGATCCATCATGCACCGGCGGCTGAGTTTGTCTGCTCTGGCGTTCAGAGAGCTCGCCAGATGTTGAACCACCAGGGTGATGCCCTGATGTTCCAGCCATGTCCAGAGGCGCAGAGCCTCCTGACAAAGGGTCCACGACCCCACCCCGCCCTGTTTGTTGCAATACCACATGGCGGTGGTGTTGTCCGTGAACACCTGCACTACACTTCCCCGGACAGAGACAAGGAATGCCTTCAGTGCAAGTCAGATCGCCCTCAGCTCCAGAAGGTTGATATGGAGCCGAGATTCCACCGGAGACCAGAGGCCTCTGATCTCTGCCTCTCCCATGTGGCCCCCCCATCCCAGGAGGGACGCATCCGTCACTATTACGTGCTCCGGTTGGGGTAGGGAGAGGGATCTGCCACTGACCCGTTCGCGGTCCGTGAGCCACCACCGTAACTGTCTCGCAGTGCCCTCCGAGATCAGGACGTGGTCGGACAGGTTGCCCCGATGCTGGGCCCACTGAAACTTCAGGTCCCACTGCAGAGCCCGCATTCGCCATTTGGCGTGATGCACCAACAGGATGCAGGAGGCCATCAGACCCAGAAGCCGCAGCACCAACCTGACCGAAACCCGGGATAGAGGCCAAAAGATGGGAAGCAGAGCCTGAATATCACAGACGAACAAGTTACTTACCTTCGGTAACGATGTATCTGAAAGAAACATTAGTTAGTTAGATTCCTCACCTTAGAATATCCCCAGGCGTCAGACTGGATCCAGAATATTTTTCGTCAGCAATACCCCTTGCGCGTCGCTAGGCGTCGTCTGCGGCTCCGCGTCCGTCGTTGGCGTCGTGCGCCGTAATGACGTCGTCGGAGTACTTAGACGCCGCCCTCGCGCGCTGACGTCAGTTCTTCTTTTTTCCGCGCCAGTAAGCGCAGATCCGGGAGAGCTACCCCTTTTAGTCTTTTTTGACTAAATATTTTGATCCCTTTTGATCCTTGTCAATCGACGTCTGGTGCCGGTAGGATGCCTGGGTTCAAGGCTTGCGACGATTGCCACCGACTGATGTCGGTGACCGATCACCACCGCCGGTGCCTCTACTGTTTGGGCCTCGACCACGACGCGGACTCGTGCTCCGATTGTCAGGCCCTGACCTCGAAAGCTAGGCGGGAGCGGTCCCGTAAGCTTCTCGAGATCCGACACTCGGCTCCTCGATCCCGGTCCAGGAGGAGGTCCAAGGATCGGTCGCGGAGCCGCGACAGACGTCATCGCTCGTATGGCTCGAAGTCTTCGGGTAAGTCCAAGCTATCTAAGAAGTCCAAGAGGCGACACCGCTCTTCGGACTCCCCTCGCCGGTCGCGCGACTCGGCCGAGGGTCAGGGTGGTTCCACCCCAGCGGCTCCGCAGGAGCCGCAGGCGCCGCGCACGTCCCCATACCCGCCGGTCCCTGGGACTGACGCGGCGCCGGCGGAGATCGCTGCCTTCCTCTCGGCCATGAGGAAACTGCCTCCGCCGTTTCATGAGGAAACTGCCTCCGCTGTTCCAGAGGATAGGCCCGGAACTGCGCCGAGTTCAGAACCGCTCCGATGAAGAGGAGCTTCTGGGAGGGACTCAGATGTGACTTCGGCACATTGATGGAGAACCCCAGCAAATGCAAGAGGTCGGCCGTAGTCTGGAGGTGGGAGACGACTGACTTCAACAACCAGTCGTCGAGATAGGGGAAGACTTGAACCCCCAATGTGCGCAGATGAGCTGCGACCACCGCCATCACTTTCGTGAACACCCGAGGGGCACTGGTGAAGCCGAAGGGGAGCACGATAAACTGAAAATGCTCTTGGCCCACCGTGAACCGCAGGTAACGCCGGTGGGCCGGCAGGACGGGGATGTGGAAATAAGCGTCCTGCAAGTCCAACGCTACCATCCAGTCTCCAGGGTCTAGGGCAGCCAGAACCTGAGCTAAGGTGCGCATCTTGAACTTCTCCTTTCGGAGGAAGGCGTTGACGCTCCTGAGGTCCAAGATAGGGCGTAGGCCCCCTTTGCCCTTCTTGGGAACCAGAAAGTAGTGGGAATAACAACCACGACCTACTTCTGGACCAGTAACTTCCTCCCGCAGAAGTTGCAAGTGATCCCCCGAAATTCGGTGACACTGCGGTGGCATAACTGGAGGGGTCGCCTCGAAGGGGAGGGAGTAGCCCATTCGGACGATCTGCAGCACCCACCTGTCCGATGTGTTGGTACGCCAATGGAGCAGGTGATGGCGAACTCTGCCACCCACTGGCGTGGAATGGGCCTGAAAGCTCGGACTAGGAGGGCTTTGAGGTGGGTGCTGCTGGGGTAGATGTGGACGGACCGGCACGTTGTCCCCCTGTACCGCCTCGGCGGAATCCACGTCCACCACCGCATGGAGGTTGGTTCTGGGGCCTGTGGCTAGGCGGGCGTGAGGGGCGCCCCTTCCTTGGCCACGTTTGCAGGCACAGGGACGAAAGGCACAAGGACATTGCCGTAGCCCTGGAGTCCTTAAAGTGCTCCAGCGCACTATCCGCTTTGTCGCCAAAAAGGCGACTGCCATCGAAGGGCATGTCCATGAGGGTGCTCTGGACATCCCCGGAAAAACTCGTGGACCGCAGCCAGGCGTGGCATTGAAGCGCCACCGTGGTCGACATTGCCCTGCCCAGCGAGTCCGTTGTGTCCAGTCCACATCGAATTGCATGCCGTGCCGCATCCCGCCCCTCGGCAAGAGCCTGGGCGAGCCGTGTACGGGCCTCCTACGGACACTGAGGCAGCATGTCCTCCACCGTATCCCACAGAGAGTGGGAGTAACGGTCCAAAAGGCACGCGGTGTTGATAGACCGCAACCCCAAACTAAGGGAGGAGAACAGTTTCTTCCCAAACTGTTCCAGCCTTTTGGATTCCCGATCCGGGGGAGCGTACGGGAAGGAGGTCTGGGAGGTAGAGGCCTGAATAACCAGGTTGTCGGGCGTGGGGTGCATGGACAGAAAACTGGAGACGCCCGGTGCAGGGCGGTGGCGCTGGGCCACGTTCCGGTCCACAGGAGGAACTGTGGAGGGCTTGGACCAGGTGCCCTTCAGAACGTCAACCAGTGCTTCATTAAACTGCAGCAGAGGTTCCGAGAAGCTTGCTGACGGTTGGAGCACTTCAGTGAGAAGGTTAGTCCTCACGGCCACAGCAGGCAGCTCCAGCCCGAGGGCTTCGGCCGCCTTGCGCAGCACCACAGAAAATGTAGCACCTTCCTCCGAAGCCACGGTCGGAGGAGAGATGAAGCCAGTGTCAGGAGAGGTGTCAAGACCTCTGGCATCCCCTAGCTCGTCTGTCCAGTCCTGAGATAACTGGCCCTGCCTGGCCAGAGGGTCCTCAGACCCCTCCCAGTCGTCACTGTCATCCGATTGCTGGTATACAGGTGGAATAATCGGAGCCGGGCGGAAGATGAAATTGCCACCCATCGGCGTCGGGTGCGGCGCCGCCGCTCCGACGCCGGGCCCGGGACTAAATCGTGGAACGGCGTCGTCCGAAGGCGGCGCCGGGGGCGGCACCGGAGGAGTCGGCGCCGGCGGAGGGGTCGTGAGGTCGACCGGCGCCGACAGGTATCCAGGCCTGGATTCCTCAGGCACCATGTGATTCCGCCCTGACGTCGCGAACGGACGTGACGTCAGCTAGGTCAAATAAGCCCCACCCTGGCGCGCTGATGTCAGTTTTCTTCAGGGAACTTTTCCGCGCCACAACACGGAGCCATCACAAACAAAACTGTGAAAGTATGGAAACAGTGTGCAAAAAAGCAGTGAAACAGAAAGGGAAAAGGCGAATGGTGAGGAACAGCACCAGTAGGGACAGTGCCAGGCACTGCGTCACTGAAAGTCATGAAAGGAAAAGAGCAGAGCACTTCTCTGAGAAGCAACCCTGCAAGCGAAGGCGATATTCCCCCTGGAGGTAGAAAAGAACATGTGAAAAATGTCACGGCAGGCGACAGAAAGTCTGCAGCCACAACCATAACAGTGAAGGGCAACAAGTCCGGAACAGAGGAGCAACAAAATATTACCCCAAGACAGCACCATCGAGGGGTGTCGTAGCCCCTGTAAAGAGCGAAGAGCATGAGTGTAGAGAAGAGGACGTACATATGAACCTACCTTCCAGTCACCAGAAAGGAAGGAGGGAACAAAAACAGAACAAAACATCCCATCAGGGAGATAGTGAAAGAGGGCACTTCGCAGAATACAAAGCCACCCGGAGGGAGGCAAGTGCAAAAGACCGAGCTGAAGGTCCTCGCTGAACAGGGAGGAAGGGCGGGCCGTGAAAGAATCTGTTGCTAGAATCGTCTCTACCAGATACATCGTTACTGAAGGTAAGTAACATGTACATCTGAAAGAGACTACTAGCCGCAGATTCCTTAACGTAGAATAGATACCCTAGCCATACCCAGAGGGGAGGAGGGTCTGCGAGAGAACCTTTACCAGCGTGGAAGAACACAGGACCCCAACAGGGGATGTGTCAGCGTGGAAACACATGGTCCCAAAAGGAGATCTTGCAGAGGGACAGGAAGGACGGCCCAGCCCCCACCAAGCAGAAGTAATCAAGAACAAGGAGAAGGGAAGGCCAGGATACCACAAGCCGACCCGAGGGGCAAAGGGCGTCCGCCAGAAAACCCGGAGGGACAGACGGCACCAGGAGAGTACCAAGGAAGATAAGAACCACCCGCAATATCCAAGGAGAAGAGGTGGAAACGGAGACCGAGCCCGCCACAGGAGAGCACACACAGCGAAGGTAACAGCTGAACAGCATCAACCCCAAGGCAGGGGACAGGGCAGGAACGGCCCCGCAGCGAAGAAGCGCATACATGAGAAGGAAGACACAGCCGCGCAAAGTTCCAGCGGAGCAAGGGACAGGAGCATACGGGTACACTCCGAGGCCCACGGAGGCGGACCATAACGACCAGGCGTGAGCAGCAGGCAGCTGGTTAACACTACGAAGTAGTGGGCCCAGAATAACCCGAGCTCGAGACGAAGACAGAGATTAGGGAACCCCAGAACAAGCCCCAGAGAAAGACCGGGCCAATGGCATAACCTGTCCCACCAAGAGAAGTGGGAACGGTCAGAAGAGCCGAAAGCCGTCAACCAGAACACTGGGGAACATCAGGAAGAACCTAGCCCCCCTGGAACACAAGGCATAGGACAATGCCGAAACGTCGGCTAATAAGGTGGAAACACAACAACACAATGCCGTAGACAAAGGGCGGTCTGGCGATACAGAGGCTGAAGAGGGCAGGCAAGCCCTGCAGAAAAAAGGGGGGGTAGAACACCCTCGGACACTGAGCAGGACAGAACCTGGAGCAGCGCAAGCTGCACTAAAGCGGGAGAGAACAAAGAGAGAGAGAGACCGCACCAAGCGGTATACAGTGACGCCAGGAACCGCGAGGAACCCGAGAAGGTATCCACACCCACCCAGCTTAGGACAGAGCTATACAATAGCCTACCAGTACCCCACCTAGTGTATGACACGTCCCCAAACAAAACAGGGGAACACCTCTTAGGGAAACCCGCAGCAGAGGTCAAGAATGTGAGAAGTTGGCCTGATGTATGATGTCACTAGTTCTAATGTACACCTTATATCAGACCAAACAACCCTTATGGTGATTGGTTGTAAAGTCAACCTTATAGACCAGCTAACCTAGTGGTAGCATGGACAAGAGCAGTCTTAGGCTAAACTCTGAATGGCATGTGAAGCCAGCTGTGATACCATATATAATCCCTTGAATACCAAATGAAAGGACACCACAACAGATATATATATAAAATAAAGTGTATTTATTCTAGACAAACCCTCAGCACTCTTTATGAGATTAGAGGTAAGTACAACACAGTCTTATTTAAGCATACATTAAGTCACACAGGTCAGTAATACAGTTAGGCCCTAGGGGCCACGCAAACCATATACTAAAGAAGTGGTATAAGGACCACTGTCACGGAAATAGGATAGGCCTAGGCCTAGGGAATCGCTGGGGCTACCCTACACTAGCAACAGTTAGGAAGTGGGAGGCCCACGGGATTCAGGTGCAGAGTGGAAACACTCACGCGTAATGCGTAAAAGTCGATAGAATTACTAGCAGTTAGAAATTAACAGTTTAAGGACACTTCTGAAGCAGCTAAAGAGTCGAGACTCGGAAACTAGACCCTAGGATAGTCTCTACCCTTGTGAGCACCGAAGTACCCAAGTTACCTAGCCCACGGGCTGCGGGTGCATAGGTGTGAACTTGCGTCGGGTTTCGTCGTGGACTTCTATGGATGCCTGAAGGAAAGTTGCTGACAGGCAGTCAGTGAAGAGTGTCCGGTGGATCCCAAGGCTGGGATCAAGAAGAGAGGAGACCTGCAAGCAGAAGGGACAGAGTCAAGGTCACTAGCCAGTGACCACGTGGAACCAGGAAGGAACCAGGCGATGTCCTGAAGATTGCAGGTGAAAGGTGAAGCTTGTCGCTGCAGCCACGGGTACCAGGAGACGTCGAGGACGACCAGGACCAGGAGGCGAGCTGTCCCACGAAGGCTCTTGCTGTCGGCGGCGTCAAAGTCGAACTAGGACTCACCAAGCCTTGGCAAGCGGAACCCACGAAGAACGGAGGACTTGCTTCTGGTGCAGACCAGGAAGGTCTGGGGTGCTTCTCTTTTGCAAGGAAGCGGGAGCCAGTCTGGAGGAGCCAAACCAGCAGTGAAGATTTCAGGATGCGTCGTCACAGAGGCCACTAGCCAACGGGCAAGCAACTGGACAGGCGCGGCAAGCAGGAAAATGCAGAAGGGACCCACGCAGGACTCGTGGAGTGTGGGGGGCTGATCTTCGGTGCAGATGGTGCTTGGGGTTGGGGCTTCTCAATCCCCGGTGCACAACTTCGAGGGTGCCTCAGAAGCTGCGCTGGAAGATACTAGCCACTTTTCCCAGGTAGCCGGTCCCACGTCTCTCGTCGCCTCCACGGATCTCAGCTCGGCTGTGGATGTGGATCAGGGTCGGAGAAGTCTGGAAGTCAAGGCTCTGGTCGGGCTCTGCAGTCGGTCCCTCGTAGAACTTCAGCAAAGCAAAGGGTAGTCTCTTGATGGTGCCTGTTTGCACAGGGTAGCCACTCCTTGGCCACAAGGGAGATTCTTCAGTCTTCTTCTTTCGTCGAATGTCGAAGGTCCAGAGTTTCTGTTCAAGTTGCAGGTTCAGGAAAATCTAATCTCCTGGGGCCCAGCTACCACTCTTATACTAATCTGGGGGGCTGGGTTGCCTGCTAGGTCACGCCTTATGGGTGGGACCTGGGAGGGGGGTGGTTACACCCCCTTCCCTTTGTCCAGTTTAGCGCAAGGACTGGGGCTGGAGTGCCCCAGCACCGGTTTGAACTGGACTATGCCCCCCTAGACAAACCGAGGTTGCTCTCCTTCCCTCAAATCACAACCGAAACGTTTCTCAGCACCCTGCACAAAGTCAAAAGCGGTGCCCCGTCAGACCCAGCTCCGATCAGTAAATTGAAGCTAGTTGCTTCCACTATAGCCTCTCCTCTCATCAACCTGATCAACGCCTCCTTCGAACATGGCACAGTCCCAGCAAACTGGAAAAAAGCCACTGTGAAGGCTCTCATAAAAAAACCGCACCTTGACCCCACAGACCCTTCAAATTTCAGACCGATCTCACTGCTACCGGCGATGAGTAAAATAGCCGAGAGAGTAGCGAACCAACACCTCTCTGAGTTCCTAGAGACCAACCATCTCCTCCGCCAAACCCAGACAGGTTTCAGACCAGGACAAGGGACGGATACCGCACTGTTAGCCGTGGTCGAAGAAGCTAGGGGCATACTAGACGTTGGAGGATCAGTGGCAGTGATCCTCCTCGACCTGAGTGCCGCTTTCGACACGGTGGACCATGCAACCCTTGTTCACCGTCTTGAACTGATAGGAGTGGCGGACTCCGCTTTAGCCTGGATCTCATCCTTCCTTGAAGACAGGTCCTTTCAAGTCACAGATGGGCACGCCATCTCCAAGGCTCATGCACTCAAGTGTGGGGTGCCCCAGGGGTCCTCCCTAAGCCCCACACTTTTCAACGTATACATGGCTCCTCTCGAGGAGGTTGTCAAACCTTTTGGGATTAAGTCAATAATGTACGCCGATGACACTCAGCTCGTCGTCTCCCTCAACCAATCAGACAACGCCCTCACCAATTTATTTAACTGTCTAGAAAAAGTTCACCAATGGATGTGCGAGTCCCGGTTGAAACTGAACGGGGAGAAATCAGAAATAATCCCTCTAGGAAACCCAAATAAAATCCCCTCTCCTCTTCCCTGGCCTCCATGCATGGGATCACCACCATCCCCAAAATCCGAAGTAAAAAGCTTAGGGATATGGCTGGACCAGGATCTCAGTTTTAAAACACAAGCGAGTAAAACTGCGGGAACATGCTTCGGCCTTATGAAGATGGCTCGAAAGATCCTCCATCTACTCCCCCCTCAATCCAGGAAGCTCCTGATGCAGGGACTGGTGAATTCCAGACTGGACTATGGGAATGTCCTATATCTGGGGGCCCCAGTCTCTGTAGTCCACAGACTTCAATGCGCTCAAAATGCGGCGGCTAGAACACTCACAGCAACCGCAGCAAGAAACTCGGCCAAGCCAGCCCTTAGAAGTCTGCACTGGCTCCCAGTCAAGGAACGGGTCAACTTCAAGACCCTGTGCATTACCCATAGAATACTGCACAACGAAGGCCCACCCATCCTCAGGTCTCTCGTGTCCCATCAACAATCAAGTAGACAACTCAGATCCAACTCCCTCTCCCTGGCAAAAGTCCCCAGAATTAGGAAGGCCAGAACTGGTGGCCGCCTTTTTTCGTACAATGCCCCCAGACTATGGAATGCTCTCCCACTCTCCCTGAGGCAGGAACATAACCACCTCAGATTTAGGAAAAAACTAAAAACCTTACTCTTTCCCTGAGCACTCCCCCACATAACTTCCCACCCTACAGGACTGTGTTCACTAGCGCCGGGATGCCTAAGGGTAGCTGCGCGCTCTACAAAACCCAAAATCAAATCAATCAATCAATCAATCAAATCATCATTATGCACGGGACACCTTGTGTGCCCCAGGCATGTCTCATTCTTTTCATCCCTCCCTGCCCCAATACACTAAGGCCTGTCTGGGGTGGTGCTCGCACCTCCCAAGGCAGGAAACCTATTGTCCAAGCCTCCCTTGCCGGGATCACTCCCAGCAGCAGGAGGTCAGACTCGTGTCTGTGGCAGCAGCATCCATTTTGTGATGCTGGGGCTCTAGTTAACTTTAACCGGGTAAGTAGGTTACAACATGTCTTCTCCCTCTAGAAGGGAGGGATAATATCCTCATCCCCAGAAATGGGATGGGGGTATTATTCCAAAGTGTTAGACACCTTACACGACATGTTTTGATAAAGCCAAACCATAGTTAACATAACCGTTTAAGATTATAAGGCACTTTAAGAGTATATGGTAGGCTATCATAGAACAGCTATAAGGACATGGTTCCGAAAGCTGCAGACAGGCTCAGCTCATGCTAGAGCACCATCTCACATGTTACCAAGCACTCTGCCTCCAGGATTGTTAAGGCCTGCCATAGGAGTGGCTGATAGGTACACATGTGTCTATATGTAAGTTAGGTATGGGAATACTACACCTAAGCAAGGAGTGATTACACGACCTTGCCCCAGCTGAGTGATCAGCCAGTTGTGTCATAATGGAAGGCCAGGCCAGGGGTGGCATAATACATGCTGCAGCCCCTGGTAGGCCTAGGGTACACCTATGCCCTGGGTACCTAAGGTACACTGTACAGGGGCCAATAAGGTGATCCTATCCAAATGGGTTATGCACCTAAAGTACATAGTATCAATTTAGAGAGAGAACAGCTGGGCTGTGGGTCTGATTAGCAGGCCCACAGCCACATCTAAGTCGAAAACCAGTACAGCAAAAGCAAAAGCAAAAAGTGGGGGTGAACATAGAAAGCAGACCCTACTCTCCTACAAAGAACATAAAAGACCCGTGGGCAGCACCACAGGCGGCTTACCAATCAGCCGAAAAATACACAGATGGTCCAAACTGAGGACCAATACTGCTGCACCAACAGCCAAAAAACACACGCCCCAAAAACTGAAGGGCTGAACCAGCAGCCAAAAGCACAGAGGGGCCAACTTAAGGACCCTGAAGGCATCCCAAACCATACACAGCACACACACAGGCGAACCGAAACACTAGGCCCAAAGAGAAAGGTGGGATAACGCCTCCCATAAGCACCGAAGGACCGACAGCGGAAGCTTACGGAGGGGGAGGAGGAAGGAGCCCCGCAAGGAGTCGTTGAATGGCAGAGTCCGCGTGGGTGTTAATTAAAAGAACCCCATCAAAGGGCAGGTCAACAAGACGCTCCCGAATATTCTCCGGAAAGAAGCTATCCTGCAGTCAAGCATGGCGGCGGAGGGCCACAGAACTCGTCATAGCGCGGGCGAGAGAATCAGAAACATCCAAGGCCGAACGGAGAATAAAGGCAGCCAACTCCCGACCATCCAGCACATGGTGCTGCAGCTCAGCGCAGACACCCTCATGGGAGGTACAAGTCAGAAGGGACTCCGTGGAATCCCATAAGACGGAAGTAGCCCTGGCCAATACACAAAGTGTGTTGAGCGCTCACAGAGCAGCACTAGTGGAAGCAAACATGTTACGTCCTCAGGAGTCCAACAACCGGGCCTCCCGTGACGGAGGGAGCAACACTAAAGGCAAAGAAGGAAAAGCAGCCCTGGGCAGATGGGTGGGAGGAAAGGCAGATTGGGTCGTGCGGGGTAGGACGGTGGCGTTGGAGGAGCGGCTGAGGCACCGGATCCCCCGTAGCAGGACGCCCCCAGGCTCCCAGAAGAGATTTGTGGAGCGAAGCTTCAAATGGAAGAAGCAGCTCCCCTCCACCAGAGCCCTGGTGGAGAAGCTCCAACAAATGGTCCGTAGGGAGCCCATTTGTAAAACGCTAGCGGCTGTGGAAATTGCCCAGACAAAGGCTACATTTGCCTCTGTTGGGCGTCGTGAGGGAGAGAGCAAGGATGGAAGACCCATGGATGAGTGAGGGGCCTAAGGGGTCTCCGGAAAAGGCGGAGATGCCTGCGGGGCAATCAACCGCGAGGTGCGAGAGAGTGGGTCCTGGGGTTGTGGCCGTGGAGACGGCGTAGAACCCGCCCTGGAAGAAGCTGGGGAAAAATCAACGATGCGGCGCCTAGTCTCCGGTGAAGAGGAGACAAGGAGTTGACAACCCTCCGGAGAAGAAGGGACCTCCGGGAAGAGTCGACGATCCGACATTGGGACGGCACCGTGGAATCCGCCATAGGCACTGGCGTGACCTTTACTGGCGCCGAAACGTCCACCAGGGGTGGACGCTCGACCTCCACCACCACGTGCCTCCGAGGAGAAAGGGGCGGGGTCGGAGCCGAAGCGGCCAATGAACGGCGCCAAAAAGGCACCGGCTGGACCTCCGACGAGGCAGCCACCTGCGAGGACCGAGAGGGACGGCCTCCACCCGTGGCGCCGCCAGGGCCGGCGAGGAAAGTCGTCGGCGACAGAAAGGCATTGGTTCGGCCTCCGGTAAGACAGCCGCCTGCCCAGAGGACCAAGAGGGACTCGGAGACTAACCGTGAGTCCCGGCGACCACCTGCGACGCCACAGGGAACCCCGCGGGGCTTTGCGGCGAGGCAGGGACACCATGGGTCGAAGAGGGGAACCCCGTAGGGCCGCCGGCGAGTCCGCAGAAGGCCCCGCACATGGCAAGAGAGTCGCAGACGTCACAGGGAGAGCAGGAGGAGAAGGGCCCAAAGAAGCCTGCAGAGCTGCAGCGTAGGCCTTCATTTGGGCCCTCGTCACCCCAACGCGAGTAAAGGGCGGATAGGGTGGTGACGGCCAAGGGCGCGCAGCCCGAGAGGAACCCGCGCCCTCTGCAGAAGGAGGACAGGGCCTCGGTGAAAAACTGCAGGACTTACCCGCAGGCGAGCGATGCCCATGGGGCCTCGGTGAAGGACGATGCCGCAGTCGGAATCGGCGGCTTCCGAGGTAGGGGACGGACGCTGTGACGAGACCGATCTGGACAAGCGGGCTGAAAGCCGGGACTTCGGCTTAAGATGCTGACAAGCATTGCAGTCCGTGGAATCATGGTGCTCGCCCAAACACCACATACAAATAGGGTGCGGGTCCGTCGCCGACATATGACGCATACACAAAGTACACGTCTTGAGACCCGAGGGCATTGCACACTGTTCCCAACGCAAAGGTGTTAAAAGAAGGCCTGAAAACAGGTCAAGGGAACTCACTCCGGATCCGCGTTGCACGTGGAAAAGAAGAAAACTGACGCCAGCGCGCCTGGGTGGGGCCTATGTGACCTCGCTGACGTCACGTCCGCGGACGACGTCAGGGAGGAATCACGTGGTGCCGCCCCCGGCACGCAGAGATGCTGTGGCAACATTTTCCGGATCGTCTCACGCCTGGAGATAATTCTACGTTAAGGAATCTGCGGCTAGTAGTCTCTATCAAATGTAAAGAGACAAAGGGTGAAAGCCAGCAAAAGACTTGCATTCTTATTCTTGTCGCCATAGAACTTTGCTTAAATATGTTTCTCTTCCCACCATCTTTGACATCCAAATCTCAACATTAAACAAACCGGGAACTCAGGTGCCCCCTTGATGCAGAAGCCTCTGTAAAATGAGAGATTATATAAATCATCAAGCATTACAGCAGTCTACTAAGACATAAGGAAGAAACGGGTGGTTGATACCTTAAAATCATACTTCATTTAAACAAGTTCAGAAAGTGTCTGCTAAATGAGAAATAATCAACTATTAGCTTCACATTTCCAATGTTTTGCAATACAACTCAACATTATTTATTTATAAGATATTTTTATTGGTGTTTCTAAAAAATACATAAGCAAATAAAAATAATATGGATGAGTTATGACAAAATGAGTCCAGAGCAAAATTAATGATACCCACAAAAAGTAACGCCGTTCAAAGAACATCACATATAGTTTTTCCAAGCCCAACAATTGCTTTGAAACATTCCCTCTCTGGTAAAACCTAATCTTGCTTGCCATGGTTGGTGTATTGATGATGATTGAGCTGTAAATGTGAGACATCATACTGTCTAAACTCTGCCTCAAGAGGCCTGAATTCAGGAATGGCCTCTAGAGCATGCAAATAAGGAGAGAGAGCATGCCTCAATTGCAAGCATCTAAAGATTTGGGACCTATGAAGGTCTAGTTTCTGCTGTAGATCTGAAAACGTAGGCTTTTGAGTTTGGAGTACCATATCGTTTAGCAATGATTTACCAATGGTGTTCCACCCAGAAAAACCCTGAAGACCTGTTACCTGAGAAAAATGACATATTCCAAACAGCAAACACAAGGAGATGATGGACGGAGCGCTGAAACTTTTCAGACACTCCCCCCCAGTCACAGATCTGTGTTGAATCCATCATGATTCTTTAGCTCACTTCACCACCTCAGTTCAGACCTAGCTATATGCAAATCAGTCTTGACCATGTGCCTCATGGGAACAATCCATTCTGAACTGCCAAGCCAGGTCTTCCCTGAACCAGAAACAAGCATCCTGAGACCGGTTTCTGGGTAACACCCTTCATCAGCCGAGCTAGCTTGAATCCAGTGGCAAAGTGAGCAAGGGACCCACGTCTGGGCATACCCTGCCAACTTAGGGCGAACAAAGCAAACACAAGGAGATGATGGACGGAGCACTGAAACTTTTCAGACTCTCGCCCCCAGTCACAAATAAGCGCTCAAGGTTTCCTTTGCCAGAAAGATGGCCAGGTTCCTTTTAAAGTTAACACTTGTAGCTCAAAGGCCCAGCCAACACCTTTGGGTGATCCCTGAACTGGACCAGCAAGAGGCAGAAACCAGTTAGCCTGCAAACCACAAAAGAACCCAAACTGATCCAGCAGCGTCAGTGCGTGTGGGAAGAGAACATACTGAGGAATAACAAGTTGTAGGCATAAAGAAAGACTCAGTCTTTCAGTCCAGATGCCCAATCATAACTCCAAATTGTAACATCAGTTTAAAGACTTTCGGCCAGCGCTGTAACGGCCAGACCAAGAGCAGGGTTGATGCTCTGTTGGGACGCGTTGTCAAAGGACTCTGGAAAACAGTCACTCGACAGTACAGAGTCCCACTGAGTCAAATGCCTTTTCACAATTCACAAGACGTGTCGCAAGAGGGCCTTCCAACTTTTTGGCAAAGTATACTGTATTAGGAAGGCATCTGAAATGGTGATAAGTGGAGCACTTCAGTATAAAATCATTTTGGTTAGCATGAACTAAGGAATGGATCAAGAACCCTAAACATTCCCTAATGCGTATCCCAAAATTTCAGCTTTAAAATGAATCAAAGAAATGGGCCTATAAAAGGAGTACTCATCAGTGGACATACCTGGTTTCAAAAGAACAGTACTGGGACCCATTCAAAAGACTGTTAGCAGAGCTCCATCTTCCCAGGACCTAGAGATCACTGTATGAAAGGGAGGCTAGTTGGGAGGCAAAACGTTTGAACAAATCAGCTGGGAAACCACTAGGTGATTTTGAAGTCTAAGAGGAGTCATCACCTTTCTAAACTCCTTACATTCAATCTTGTTTTATAAGTGAACAGAGTCCAGGGAAGATAGGCGCTGCAGTAAAATGTAACCTAAAAAACATCCGAAGGCGAGGACTGACTCTTTTTCTTACAACTCAGCAATAAGCTGTGAACATATTGGTCACTGCACCTCTTAAAGTAACCAGAACTCCTTGGTCATCATAGGTTTGGTCAACATGCCAACCTTGTTTCCCACATCTACCCAGTCAATTAAGTAGTTTGCTTTGCCACCATATTTGGATATCTTTGTGCAGAGGGTTTTCACAGGTTCAGCATCTCATCAGTAAATATGTATCAGCTTGGAGCGATTAGTTCCCTTGTTCACTTATTTACAAAAGGTTCCTAACTTGGAGTCAATTTCAATCAAGTGGGTCTCCAATAGAGTAATTGTGCAATGCAGGTTCTTATTCAACCAGGAAATACACATCTCTGCACAGGCCTAATAGCTTCTCAAAGTACTACCAAAGATTCAACTGATCCTGCACTGCTCTAGAAACAGAAGTCAATTTCTGTGCAGAGTAGGCCTATACAGGCCTCATCCATTACCCAGCAGGCATTAAGCCTCTACTCACCACAGTAGTGTGTCCCCATGCACTCCCAGAGTGAGTTAGATGGTGGAGTGATCTGATAAGACAGCGTGTGTGAACTGGGGCCACTGATATGTTCAACAGTGAAACGGACATTCGATAAAATGATCAATGAGCCCCTAAAAAAAGTGAACTCTCATTTGGGTGGGACCATACATAAACAAGCAAAATGACAAAATCATGGAGTAATGTTGCATTCATCAAACCATTGAAGTTTGCATACAACAAGCATCCCAGGTGCCATCTGAAGTAAAAGAGACCTCAACAGGTGAAAGAAGAAACAGATGTTAGACCATTCATACTAAGACACAAACATGTGTCCTTCTAATACCCTACCATGCTGAGGGTTTCATAAACATGAAATAGAGTTATTCTAAAGGAGAATGGCTACCCCTTGACCCTCTGGTAAAATCTGCATGGTAAACAGAAGAAACTCCATAGCTGCTCAAAAAAGAGCAAGGTTAGTGAATGGTAATTGCTACCCTCACAACTGCCACTCTCTTGGTCTTATTGTTTAATACAGTCACATTCCAGGACAAAAACCTCTGTAGTGGCAAGTCGGAAGTGTCTTTAGTAGGTTTCATCTACGGGGAAATGGCTAACCAATTCACTTAGAACAGGGTACCTTTCAAGCTGCCATTTCCCTGCACAGATCAAAAGCCAATAACCTAAACAATCAATGGTGACAACACCCTTGCCCCACCCTTAAAACCCTAGAGACCACCTGCCTAGAAATCCCAAATGCTAAGTCTCATCCAACTCTGTGTAAGAAAACAGCTAAAAACATCCAAAAGACAAAAAGGCAAACTAAAAGTCAAGTGATGAACTGCACACTTGTAAATGCTAAGATTGTGACCAGCATGACAGTCTAAAGCATATAACTAGCAATAATGTCAGACTGTATGACAAAGGAAATGCCGAGAGCAGAATCGAGCAAAACCCAGTCAAGATAATTGATGAATACATACTCAGACCTCAAGAACCACAACAGTTGTTGCACAATGGAAGAAAGGTCATGCTTTTTCATTTTGAGGATGGGAAATCGCCAGATGGTTCACACTGAATTGTGATTGAGCAGCATCTCTGTTCCGAGCCTCTCCAGTACCAGAAGAGCGATGTATCTTGCTGCTTCTTTTTTTGGGGGGGGGAGCAAAAATTATCATAAGGTGAATCTCTGCCTCATTTTTGTCAGAGGTCAGCATCAAGCAACTTTCCTTCCCGCTATTCAGTCCCAGTTGAACTCTGGACTGTAAAAAAAAAAAAAAAAGATTTATTAAGAATTGAACCTTGACTACATGCTACTTCTTTCAGTTAAGGTAGATGAAGTTGCATGTAGTAAAAATTCTGAGCTCCTCGTAGACCCCTTTGAATGACTTGCACTGTTGATGAACTTATTTTGGATAATATGGGAAGTGACAAATTCCAGAGGATTCACAGTTTTGACTTCCGCTGGCTTCATAGTTGTGACTTTATGAAGATTAAATATCTGTCCTTTTGATTAACTAACTTTGAGATCATTGGATATGTAAGAAATCCAGGAGGTCATCACTGGACCAGAGCCTGATGTGACCTCTCCACTACAATGCACATTGACATCACATGTGGGCACCGAAGATCAGAGCCAAGTGTCAAAAATAGCTTTGGCTAATTACTTTCAATCCCTTCAAGAATACCCACTAGGGAAAGCCTGTAACATCTGGCTCAGTGGCATCCACTTGCTCAACTAGAATTTTAGATGCGCCAGTTAGCTACAACAATAAGATCTGGAGATCACTGTCTATGCTCCCCTTCCGTGACCATCGACAATGTTACAGAAGTCCTCATGGAGAAGTGTCAAATCCCTTCATATCTCACCAATTATGAATTCCAGTGCCATAGGAGGGGGTGGGGGGATGCTTTGGGGTGAGATCATTCCAGTATCATTTCGGTATATATGACAGTTCACAGTCAGGAGGAGCAGCAGATGATGGACATTTGGACGAACCAGTTGAAGTTAAAGCAGCAGCATCATTGAGCTTGGTATATTTGCCTAAATTACCCAGGCAAGGTAGAAGATCTGTTTTCTCTTCACCATAATGAACAGGACAATTTAGAAGTCCGGGAATCCAGGACCTTTAAGAGAGAGTGCTGGGGGGAGACAAATGAAGAATATAAGACACCTCCAGATGAAACTTAAAAATGAGATATCTACATCGTCCAGAGAGCACACCCATGGGGGGGAAGCCAAGTCTGAGGCAAGAGGCTTTTGAGCCAATGTGAGGCACTACTGCATATGCCTGAATTCAATATGATAGTATGGCCCTCCTAGTGAAAGAATGACTACATGGTTAAGGGGAAGCCTTAAAGACACCACAACATGTAAATTTAATTTGAGCTTTGCATTCAAGAAAGAGCGCAAGAAGACCTAAATTGAGTTCTCAGAGTTCTAAAATGGTGGTTTGCATGCCTCACTTTGGCATTAATACAGGATTTGGAAGTCAGGCTACAAGACTAAGATCCCTGGTTGCAAGAGTGAACCTCAGTGATATGCGGTTTGTGGCCCAAGACTTAGAAACTATTGGGAGGTACACTAAAATGGCAGCAGAACTAACAGACATTCTTGTTAAATTTGCAAGATCCAGCCTCATACTCATTCAGCAAACCCAGTTACTAGGTTTTGTAGTAGATGCAGGGTCAGTCATCCTGAACCTGCAAGAAGAGAACATTTTAATGATCAAGATACAATTTAAAGCAGTATTAAAACATCCAAAGGGACCTTACGGACTTCAGTGAGAGTTTTAGGGCTGCTGTAAACTGCAATCCTAGCCTTCTTTCTCAGGCCTCTGAATTACAGGCTCAAGCAATGTCCTTCATCAGAGTAAGCAGATAAGCTATCGCAGCTGGGTTACCCTATCATGGGAGGCCTGGAAAGACCTGTCAGGAATGGAAAGGTCATTTTTGGGGATACTCCAGTTTTTTAACAGGGTCAGATGCTAGCTGCTAGGGTTTGGGGTGACTGTTATAATGAGGGGGGTATATGCTGCTTGTGGTTTCAGGATTGGATGGACTCGCCCATCAACTAGCGGGAGCTGCTAACCAGCTCTTCGTTCTTAAGAGCCAGACTGGAGATCGAGTATTTCTAATGATTTGTTCTTCTGGGCAATATGTCACCTTGTCGGACAAGTTACTTACCTTAAGTAACGCCTTATCTGGTAGAGACATGATCTAGTCGCAGATTCCTTACCTTTGAATTTCCCAGGCATCAAACTGGATCCAGATTTTTTTTCTTTGAGCAATACCCCTGTGTAACGGTATATGGAGTCGGTCAGTTTCGCATGACATCGACAGCACCCTAGTCACCTATATAGGCACCACCTTGGCATGATGACGTTGTATTCTATTGTATTGTATGGGATTTATAAAGTGCCAGAATCACCTTCGAAGGGGTATCCCCGCACTGTAGAGAGGACAAAATACAGGTCCGGCACTATCAGTCCCAGAATAATTTTACGTTAATACTTTTCATGAGTTTCCACACCAGGAGTGCAGAGCCATGAAGTGCACTGACAATGGTGTGTTTCTGAATAACTAGGGCCCAGAAAGAGATCAGCTCTGACCCTAGAAACCTGTCCCCAGTGCGGGGAGGATGGGTGGTTCGGTAAGGAATCTGCAGCTAGATCATGTCTCTAATAGATAATGCGTTAGTGAAGGGAAGTAACTTGTGCATCTTATAGAGAAATCCTGTAGCGTAGGGCTGCCAAAAAGGCCGTTCTTGAAGGCTTGACTGTCAAGCAGCAGCGCTTGGTAAATGTGTGCAGGGATACCCATGTTGCTGCCTGATAAGTATTGAGGACTTGTACTCAACGCCGCAATGCTGTTGTAGCAGCTCGGGTGGAGTGAGCCCTTAAGCCTTCAGGAGGCTGCTTTTTGGCCAGAGGGTGGCAAATTTTGAAGCAGAGGACGACCAAGTGTGAGATAGTTCTCTTCTGCACTGCACAACCTTTCCTCACTTCCAACATACCTCACAAAGAGTTGGTCGCCCACCTGGAACTTTTTAGTGCAGTCAAGATAGAACGAAAACGCTCTTTTTGGGTCCAGGCAGTGGAGTTGCTCCTCTTCTTTAGAGTATGACAGAGGAGCATAGAAAGTGGGCAAGGTGACAGATCGCCTAAAATGGAATGATGTTACCACTTTCAGAAGGACAGAGTCTCTAGTGCAAAGCACCAATTTGTTAATGATTATTGTCAGATAAGGAGGTTTGGATGCCAAAGCCTGCAATTCGTTCGCGCTCCTGACGTCAGAGATTGCCACTAAAAATGCTTTTATTGATGGTAAGCAGCCAGAGGGTGTAGTTGTGCAGAGGTTCAAATGGGGCACACATCAGGAAGGTAAGGTCCCACTGAGGCATAATGGAAGGGGAAGGTGGGAACATATGTAAAAGGTCTTTGAGGAATCTATTTACAATAGGTGATTTAAATTATGAAGGTTGCTCTGGCAGCCTCAGGAAGGCATACAGGGCCGAAAGGTACACTATGACTGTGTCCAGTACAGACTACTGCTGGGCAAGGGTCAAAATAAAAAGCAAAACTTGAGAAAGGGAAGCAGAAAGAGGACCAATAGACCTTTGTGTGCAATATTTTACAAATTTGTTCCACCAGCAGGTGTACACAGTCTTGGCGGAAGTCCAACTGGCCACCAAAATACCATTGCAAACTTCGGGAGGAAGGTTGAATGCTATTAACTGCAGCTGCTCAATCTCCACGCAAGAAGGCATAGAGTTGACAGGTTCGGATGGAGGACCCTTCCCTACTTCTGCAAAAGAATATCCTCACGAAGGGGCAGCTTGATCAGAGGATCGATGTTCAATTGGAGAAGTTCAGAATACCAGACTCTCCGTGCCCAGTCTGGAGCCAAAACGATGCCTTGTCCCGGTTGCTCCTGATCTTCTTGAGCACTCTGAACAGGAGTGGTATGGGCGGAAAGGCGTACAGGAGGCCTGAGGGCCACTTGAGATGAAAAGCGCCTCAGAGTGAGCCACCTTGGAAAGTCCAGCACGCAAAACTCCTGAGATTGAATGTTCTCTGCAGAGGCGAATTGATCTAACCTAGGCGCTCCCCACTGTTGAAAGAGGCCTTGCTCCACCTCCCGGTGGAGATGCCATTCGTAATCTCTAGGCTTCGACGGCTGAGTTCATCCACCCTGGCGTTCAGAGAACCTGCCCAGGTACTGAATCACCAGGGACATGCCCAGCTGTTCCAGCCATATCCGGATACGCAGAGCCTCTTGACAAACACCTGAACCAGCTTTCCCTTGATTGAAGGAAGAAAGGCTTTAAATGCCAAACAAATTGCTTGGAGCTTCAGCAAGTAGATGTGGAGTCCGGATTCCGCCAGAGACCACAGTCCTCTGATTTTCACCTCTTCCTGGTGGCCGCCCCATCCCAGAAGTGATGCATCTGTCACTACTGTGTAATCTGGTTGGAGTAGGGAGAGGGTCTGCCTCTGACCCAATAGTGGTTGGTCAGCCACCACTGCAGGTCTCGTGCAGTTCCTTCTGAGATCTGGACCATTACCCTGATGTGCGCCCACTGGAAGTTCAGGTCCCATTAAAGAGACCACATATGCCATCTGGCATGTGTCATTAGCAGGATGCAGGAGGCCATGAGGCCCAGCAACCTCAGAATCATTCTCAACGAAATATAAGACAGATGCTAAAACATCGGTATCATAGCTTGAATATTGTGGATTCCCTGCCCCGGAGGATAGGCCTGAAACTGCACTGTGTCCAGCTCAGATGAAAAGGAGCATCTGAGAGGGAGTCAGGTGTGACTTTGGCACATTGATAAGTGAACCCCAGCGAATGCAGGAGGTTTGTTGTAGTCTGGAGGTGAAAGACAACAGCCTGGGGCAAGACCGCCTTCAACAGCCAGTCATCAAGATTGGGGAAGATGGACACTCCTGATCTGCACAGAGGAGCTATGACCACCGCAATCACCTTGATGACCACCTGAGGGGTGATGGTAAGGCCAAAGAGGAACACTGTGAACTGAAAATGTTTGTGGCCTACTGTACACCGCAGTTGCGCCGATGAGCGGGACGGACCGGAATAGGGAAAATAGGCATCCTGCAAGTCCAACGCTACCATACAGTCTCCTGGGTCCAGGGCAGACAAGACCTGAGCCAGAGTGAGCATCTTGTACTCTCTCTATTTGAGGAGGTAGTTGAGGGCTGGCAGATCTGGGATAGGATGCAGGCCCTTGTCCCTTTTTGGGACCAGAAAGTAATGGGAATAACAACCACAGCCTACTTCTGGTGCACAGACCCTATCTATGGCTCCCTTGGCCAAGAGAATCATGACTTCCTCCTGAAGCAATGTTAGGTGAACCTCCATCAGCTAGCCATAAGACGAAGGCATGAAGGGAGGGGTAGTCTCGGAGGGGAGGGAGTAGCCCCTTCAGACTATATGGAGAACCCTTCAGTCCGAAGTGATGTTCTGCAAGTGGTGGAGGTGATGGCTGATCCTGCCACCAGCTATTTGCCCGATCTGGTAGGGCAAGCCTAGGAGGGTTTGGAGGCTGAGGTTGCGGGGGTGACCCGACCTCATCCACCCTACCCACAGGGTCGGAACAAACAGTGCCCACGGTCGTGCAGAGGTAGTTGAACTTGCACAGCCTTGTGGCTGGGGTATGACTGGCGCGGCTGAAAGCCCCTTTTGCAGACATGAAAGGGGCGAAGGCAGACGGAGGACATGTGGCCACTGAGAGGCCCAAGGACTTGGCAGTAGCCCGTGAGTCCTTAAAGCTATCCAGTGTCATGTCTGCCTAGCCTCCAAAGAGACATGTGCCATCAAAGAGTATGTCCAAGAGAGAGGCCTGAAAATTCCCTGAAAAGTAGAAGTCCTCAACCAGGCGTGGCATCGAACAGGCCCCCTCGGAGATCTGTGGCAGCACATGAGCAATCGTTTCCCACAGGGAGTGGGACTAACAGCCAAATAAGCATGCAGTATTCACCTCCCACATTGCAAGGGTTGCAGAAGAAAAATAAATTGTCCCCAACTGTCCAGCCTCTTGGATTCCCTGTCCAGACGAGCGGAAGGGAATGCACTGTGGGAGGTAGAGGTTTGGATCACCAAGCTCTTGAGGGTTCTGTTGGTGACAGTAGGCACCGATCCGGCACCGGGTCGTCAGGGATTTAAATGGGGCTGGCACCGCCAGAGGGAGTCTTGTTGTCAGAGCCAGGGAAGGTCACAATGGCATGACCTGCGACGGTCCAAATACATCGGCGGATCCATTGGAGGGAAGAGATTGTGAATCGGTGCCGGTGGCGTGGAACCTGATGGAGCCTCCTCTGAGCCTCCTTGGCCCGAAGGCAAGCCGGTAGGGTCAGGCCTGCCCAAATATGAGGCACAAGGCGTCAAACTTTTTTAAGCAGTGCTGGGGTCGCCCTGGTTCCCGGAAAGGCAGGGAAGCGTGGAGCCGACCCAGGCGCAGGCTCAGAAGAACAAAGACTAGAACGCCGAGACTTCTGCGTTGCGACGGCTGATGGTCGTGGAGAAGTCGAAGCACTCTTCGACTTCTTATGCTGTTTGTGCTTATTACCTGACCTACGCAATGGCTTTGAGTGGGAAGACAAAGACTTGGGACTCCCGGAGCGGTGACCAAGCCTTCCTCTCAACAGGGACCGTGAACGAGACCTCCAAGGGGAGCAACGTGGTGCGGAGCACCAGGCTGCAAGCAACTTTAGGGACTGCTCCGTCAAAGATTTAGGAGCCATGGCCCAGCAGTTGGAGCAAAACTTCGACTCATGGTCGAGATACAGGCACCAGAGGCAAACCAGGTGTGGAACCATCACCAATATGGCGCGGTGACAGGGGTAGCACGGTTTAAAACCAGAAGCTTTCTTGGACATGGTGGAAAAAGCCTAAACACCAAAAAATGGGGGTCAACAAAGCCTCGAAAAAAGCCTGTCAAAAAGCGAGAAAGGGTAGCTGTTCATTGGTCCATGCTGGCTGGCTAGGAAAGAAAAGAAGTGGCGTCAGCGGACTGAGGTAGTGCCTATATAGGTGACGCGGACATCACTATGATGTGGACAACGTTGACGACGTCACCCAGAGGCAACCGACGCCACCCACCAGCGTGCAGGGGTACTCTCTGAGAAAAATCTTCCATATCCAGTCTGAAACCTGGGAAATTCAAAGGTAAGGAATCTGCGGAAAGATGTCTCTATCAGATTACTCTGAGCTTTCCCATCATCAAGACAGACTGGAATTACCAGCAAATTTCGGATTAGAGAGATAGCATGCTGGACAGTGTGGTGCTGTAAGTGGCTCCAAAAAGCTTCAGATAGTTTGCTCCTCACCTTAGTGCACAGTTACCTCGATTTGTCAAGTGGCATATGGACCCACACATGCTGTTTTTGATCCTCCCAACACTGCAGGCTCATGGTTAGTTTACCCTGAGCCTTGAAAAGGAGGTGCAACTTTCCCATTTTCCTTCCATGGTTTACGAGGTTTGTGCGGGGTCCTGGAAGTGGGAAGCAAGTGTGTCAAATTAGGCACATTGAACAAGGCCTTTCACAAGGGTCTTTGGATCTCATTACCAAACACTGTTAGAGAATAACTGAAATAATGGTGAGTGTGGCTTCAATGGAGTGCAGAGCCACAAATGGATCCTGTTACTTCTCCCTTTTGCTAGTTTGTCAAAGGTATAAAGTACAGCAGGACCGTGAACATCTAGCAGCTGGCGACAAGATGGTAGATGGTTTCCCTGTAGGTATAAATCCCGAGTGTGTTATGATTTTGAGATGGAACCTTCAATTTAAGTATAGCTGGATTTGGGATGTCAGCCAAGTTTATTTATTAGAGGTAGGACAAAAAACTAGGCCTCTTTGAAGAGCAGACTTTCAAGCTGACAACGTTATGTCAAACATGTTATAGAGGAGTGTAGACGACTGGCTTAGTATATGGTGCAAACATATTAAAGTGAGGCACCTTGCACTAATCCAGGCAACCCTTATGGTGATTTTAGTGGTTTTAGACAACCACAGAAAGCTCTCTAAGTTGTAGCTATGGAGAGCAGCCTTCATGCTTATCCAGGAGGAGTGTTAATCAGCTTGTTTTTACCAGATCTAATCATGTAGTGTAGGTTAAACTACAAAGAACCACACAGTGTAAATATAAAAATATGTCTATTTAATACACAACACTCACTAACACATTGGTGTATCGCCTGTCCAGAGAGATTAACACAAATACAAACTAATACTTCAACTGCAATAGGTAAGTAAGTACAAAATAAAGTGGTCTCCAGAGGGAGGCCAAACCCTATACTAAAAAAGTGGAATGCGAACTGCGACTGAAGTCAGGACTTGGACCAAGAGACTCAGAGGAGCTGGGGACACAAGGAACCACCCAAGGTAAGTACCCAGGAACCCCAAGGAGGCTGTGCACAGAGTGGAAACACAGCTGCGTACTCAATAAAAGTCAACAGGAAAGTCGCTGTTGCAGTTTTGAAGAAGGAGGACTCTTCCCAGTGGACCCTTAAGAAACCCTGTGGAAGACAGAAGGTTGGAGAGTCACCCCACCCATGGATACCCCAGGAACGAGTATATCTACACCTGGGTAGCCGGGTGCATAGGTGCAAAGTGAAGTCAGAAACCGCGGTAGGCCGCAATGGAGGGCTTCAGAAAAGATGCCACTGGTGAAGACTGTGCAAGAGTCCGGTGGAATCCAAGGATGGATTCTTGAAGAGGAGAACCTGTAAGCAGAGGGGACAGAGTCTATGCCACTTGGAGGTGACCAGGAAGCAAGGAAGAGCAATGCCCACCGATGTCCGAAGGTCCAGGAGTGATGATGGTGACCTTGTCGCTGCAGCTATGAGGACCAGGCGACGCTAAAGAAGACCAGGAGCTGTGCACGAGCTGTCCCACGTCGAAGGTCAAGAACCAGGGGGTCAGTGCTGGCGGGAGCACCAACAAGCCTTGGCAGCTGCAATAGCCGTGAAAAGCGAAGAAGGAGCAAAGTTGGGACCAGTAAAGTCCAAGGGACTCACCATAAGCCGGAGAGGCAGAGACGGCCCCGAGAAAGCAGGGGAGTGCATTGGAGCACAAGCAGACCCTAAAGAGGACCCACAGGCTGAAGATACAGGAGTCGCTACAGGACCTTAATTAGCTCAGCAAAGATGAAGGCCTACAGTGCAGAGAATGCAGTGAGGACGTTGTTCTTGGCAGGAAGTGATGCTGGAGGTTGGAGCTTCTTGTAGCCTAAAGATCTCTGGAGTGCAGATCCAACAAGCCTTAGCAACGGTAAGTCAACGCAGTGTACGGGGTCTCCGTCCCAGTGGTTCCGATGAGGAATACTGGCCTCAAAATTGCAGAGAGAGCAGGTCAGGCTTCGAGGGAGTTGCAGAACCACCACCTGTGTTGCAGAGCTTTTCAAAGTCCGTGGAACGTCAGGAGCAGCAGACCGGTCAACTTTGTTGCGGTGCCTGCAGATGCAGGGGAGTGACTCCTTCACTCCAAGGGAGATTACTTCGGATGTCCTTGATGACCACAAGTCTGTTAAAGATCCTGGAGGAAGCAAAGACACAGATAACGAAGAAGACTTGCAGAACAGCGAGACCAAGAGCAGCAGGTGCCTTCTGTGATGCAGTCTCGGTTCCAGGTGGTGCCAAAGTGTCGACACGGTCGAAGAGTGACTTGGTTTCAGGTTTGAGTCTAGTCCCACAACAAATCTAAGGACCCATCCACAGGTAAGCCCTTAAATACCCTAGGAACGGGCTTAAGATGACTCAGCCGCCTTCCCAGAGGAAGAGCTGGACAGAGGGGAGGATACACCCATGTCCTTAGTCCAGTTTAGCACTAGAGCGGGAGCCAAGGGCTCCCTGAACTGGCTCAAACCAGAGCATGCAAGGAGGGCACGAAATGCAAGCGCAGGAAACCTATTGTTCAACCTTCCCCTGCTCAAGCTCAGCAGCAGGAGAACAGAATCATGTCTGGGATCGGCAGCAGCTCTAGCTTGCTGGCAGAACCTGGAAGGCTGTTACCGGGAGTACTGGGGCTTCCCAGAGGAGCCCCCCCTCCCCCCCCCCCCCAGTGCATGGAATCATACTTACAACACCGGTAACGGTGTTGGGGTATGATTCCAACAGGTTTGATAGCAAACATGCTCAGGTTCGACACAGCCACTACATAGTTTGCCATCGCGTAGTGACGGATGGCCACTATATGTATTAAAATGGCTATAGGGGTTAATTTAACAGTTGTACCTCTGCACTCCTATTATTTATCTTTTTCATTTAAACACGTATTCTGAGCATCAGTTTTGCATACATATCAGGCAGCTCAAATCACAGGAAAAATAGATTGTTGAATTTGAAATTGCATAAATGTAATGGGTCGGACCATTGCATATCAGTGTATTCTTTGATTACACATTTGTTGTAAACATTTATATATGAAGAAATAGCATGGTCCGGAGATAAAGAAAAAAAACACACAACAGCAGACACGTGTTTCGTTACATATGTAACATTTTCAAGGCTTGAACTGCAGTAAATATGTACCTACTCCAATAGTTTGATGGTCATTGAAAGCCCAGAAATAGGCGTAGGCCCTATGCCTTACTGTAGGATCCGAAAGGCCTGGAGGAACTAAAGATACAGGGTGATGTCTGCTGAGGTTATTTGTGACGCGGCCAACCAGTCCCAGGAAAGGGTGTATAAATAAGTATTTCTAGATGTTTTAGTTAAAAGCAAATAGAATAGAGAACCGGGAAGTGGGCTTATATATAGATGTCCTTCCTATATATTGTGGCACATGCGTCACATAAAGTTGTCGATTTGGCTAAAGGGTCTGCCCATCAATTTACAGGACTATAATATGTCACTTTAAAATTCCAAGTTTTGTTGCGAGTAAGTTCAGGGCTGTGTTAAGCCACTTGCAAGATCTTGCCGTGAGCCGAATCCGCACTTCCCTCTGGTCCACGTAAGGAGCCTGTAGGGGTGTTCTGCTCATGCATGGGCACCAACACACTCACAACCCAGCATCCTGCCTTCAGGATTGAAAGGCCTGCCTTACGAGTGACATCAGATATTAGAAAACTTATATCTGTCGTAAGTGGTGCTAGCACCAGCTTACACAGGCTGCAATGGAAGGCCTGAATGCACAGTTTGAGTGGTCTCTCATACTGATACCAGCAAAAAGTGAGTGTAATCATGACAGCAGATCCTACTTTCCTACAAAGAGCTTCTGAGATACGTGCTATGGATGTCGAATGATGGTTGTTTTCTGAGCAAGGTGGTATGCTGCTATGTCGCAGGTGTCTGCTGTAAATGTCTATTTGCTTCTCCCAAAAAACTGAAATTATGCTTGATAAAGTATGTAGGGGATGGGGTGGGAGTAGGGGGGCTGGAGCTTGACCAGCATCCAAGATGTCCGCCTAGACTTGGAGCTTTGATGACTAGGACTTAGATATCCACTAAACACTGATGCACGCTTGCGGCCCCTCACCCCTTCGGTGTTCAACAACTGCACTGGACCAGCTGAGATCCAGTGTGGATGCAGCTATATCGATGCATATCACAAGATGGTGGTAGGAGGGCACTAGGGCGGTGATCTGTAGCCTGCTGTAGCCACTGGTGGATTAGCATCTGGAAATGCCCTTGGGACAAAAGCCGGCAGTGGGTAAATATATACGGCTGTGCCTGTTGGCTCCCTCAAAGAAGAGGTGGGAATCTGCTGGGAGTGGTCCAGGCCCCAAGCTGGCCGAAACCTGCATGGGATCTGTGCGCCCTCCTCACAGTGCAGTAGGGAGCTGCCGGGGCAGTGTGTGTTCTATTAACACACTTAGGGTGTTATGGTATAGAGAAAAGAGAAGCTCCAGCAGGATAAATGAAGAACAAGTATACCAAAATAACTTATTCATTGTTATCGGTAGAGGAATTTTGCATCTATTACTTAGACATTTTTACACACACATCTATATTTTTTAATATCAACCAGAGCATCACTGTTATGTAGAAAGAGGCAAATATCATAGATAGAACCCAAAAAATGTGTTTACTTTTGTCTTGACTTGAGGCGGAAAAGTTCAAAATAAAATAAAGGTATTCATGCTGTCAAAGGCAATATTACAATAACAGTTTTATGCAACAAAAAAAAGAACCCAAAAAAATAAATATATATATATATATATAAAGCACAATCCTTGCTAAATATACAGTGTATAAAAAGAGACGGTCGAATCCAATATTTGGGGTATGAGTCTTACTATGGAGACGCAAGCCAAAAGATTGGCAGTTATATGTTTCGGGATCCTCCGATGATCAGGAAAATCCCAGAGAACTCAAGAAAGACCGTGGTACAATCATTGGTGGCCTCGAGACTTGATTATGGCAACTCGCTATATCTTGGGTCACCTAAATATGTCACCAATAGGCTACAGGTTGTTCAGAATGCTACAGCTAGACTGCTTCTTAAAATACCTAGGAACCAGTCATTTGAGAGAGCTGCACTGGCTCCCCGTCCAGACCAGGATCAAATTCAAGTCCCTCTGCCTGGCACACAGAGCCATGTATGGCAGAGGCCCCCAGTTATGCTACGAACTTTGATCTCCCCATATTCACCCCGCTGTTGTCTCAGATCAGGGTCTAATTTTCTGATGTGCACCACTAGAATTAAGAGATCAAGGTGGGGTGGTAGATCATTCTCTCATATGGTGCCCAAACTCTGGAACAGTTTGGATACAGAGTTGCGACTCATTGGAAACAAACAGTCTTTTAAAAAGAAACTTAAGACCTGGCTGTTTCCATAACTCTCACTTCAGATAGCTGCCGTACCTGTTATAGCGCTGGGATACCTGCGGGTAGCCATGCACTCTATAAATCCCATAAACATAAACATCAAAAGGTCAATCGCCTAAACTCAAGGAAAGCAAGCAGTACTAGCTCTTAGAGTAATATATCAATTGTGTCTATAAAGTTCGAGCAATGGTCTTTAATAAAGATTGGCTTTGTTTTGCAGGTCTTCTAAACCGAGCTCCTGGGGTTGATGGTCGACGTGTTTCAGCTTTGTAATTCTAGGCCTCTTCAGGACTGGGCAAGGATATGCACCAATGGATAATCGCTGGATTATCGGAGTTTCCACATGGGCACTCAAAAGAACGTGTGGTACCATGGGATACTTATCACTTGTGGGGAGGATTTGCTAATTTACCAAAATCATAGGTATCATACAAGCCCGATGCGGCTGCACACGGCTCAGGGACAGGACTTGGCCCGTGTCCGTGATGCTCAGGGGCGCCAAATTTGTCTGTTGGAGTGGTCGTAGTCTGGTCACAGGCACGACCTGGAGGATGAAGGAAACACATGTAGAATAGTACAACGCAAATTATTTTGGTATAGCTAGAACTGTCATCTCTTCCGGATAGGGAGCAAGTGAAGGTTTCTGAGGTGGGGGGTAATGTGGGTCCATGTCGGAAACTCCAGGATGAGTCTGGCTGCGGCATTCTGTATGGTTTGGAGTCTTCAGGGGAGCTAGGAGGAGAAGCCGGCTTAGAGGGCATTGTATTAGTTGGGGCGGCTGGTGACAAGGGCCTGCGTGACAGTTTTCCTGGTGTTGACTGGGATTCACCTAAAGATTTTGAAGAGCGTCTAAAGGGTGTGGAAGCACGAGGAGGCAACTGCGTTGACTTGTCGTTCCATAGTTGGTTCGCTGTCGAGGATCATGCCTAGGTTGCGTGCAAGGTCTGTGGGTGTGGGTGCTGGTTCGAGTTCTGCAGGCTACCAGCTATGGTCCCATGCGGACGTTTTCTTCCCGAAGATGAATACTTCTGTCTTGTCGGAGTTGAGTTTAAGGCAGTTGTCTCTCATCCACTTGGCTACAATGGTCATGGCATCGCAGAAGTTATTTCTGGCGGTGAGGGGGGCCTTCGGTGAGCCAAAGGATGAGTTGATTGTCGTCTGCGTAAGAACTTATGTTAAGGCTGTGGAATCTGAAGACATGTAGGTGTTGAACAAGGTGGGGCTGAGGAATGATCCTTGGGTTACGCTGCAAATTATGTGTTTGGGTTCGGAGGTGAAAGGAGGCCCACAAATGCTCTGCGTGTGTCCTGTGAGGAAGGAGGCGATCCACTTGAGGGAGTTCTAGTATGATGATGTTGTGTAGTCTGTCCATGCAGGTGAGGTGGGAAACCATGTCAAACGCAGCAGTGAGGTCGAGGAATACCAGGGCCAAAGTCTGTCCATGGCCGAGGAGGGTTCTCATGTAGTCTGTGGTGGGGATCAGCGCTGTCTGTGCTGTGGTTGGCACAGAATCCTCATTGGTAGGCATCTAGAAGGTGGTTTTGTTCCAGGTAATCGGTGAGCTGTTGGTTTATGGCCTACTCAAGTACCTTGGCCAGTAGAGGAGCAGGGAGAACGGTCGATAATTTTTTAGTTTGCTGGGGGTGGCGGAAGCTTTCTTTAGCAAGGGGTCTGACCTCTGTGTGTTTCTAATTGTCCAGGATGATCGCTGTGGAGATGGAAGTATTGATGATTCTGGTGAATTCCGTGCTGATGAGGTTGGTTCCAAGGTTGAGGGGATGGTGGTGGCAGAGGTCGCTGGGGTGCCCTAGAGTGGACAGAAGACATGCGTGGTGAGCAGAGACCAGGTGGTGATAGTTTGTCTGATGTGCATTGGTCTGCTGAGGTTGAGGGCAGTGGGTTGAGGGTCGAAGTTATTGTTTATGGTGGCGATCCTACTGTGGAAGTAGTCAAAGAGAGTGTCCCAGAGTTCTTGGGATGGGTGGATGGTGTTCATGGTGGCTGCTAGGTTAGAGAATTTGTTGACTGTTTGGAAGAATTCTTTTGTGTGGTTGTCCGCTGCATCGATGCAGGCGGTGAAGATGCTCTCTTGGCTTACATGATGTGTAGGTGATAGTTGCTGAGGGCAGTTTTGTGGTCGGCCCTGTCGGAGTGGTTTTTTGAGGCGCGTTATCATTTCTCGAGTCGGTAGAAGATGCGCTTGGTGGTTCTGAGCTCTGGAGTGTACCAACCTTTTGAGTTTTTTTTGTTTTTTTGCTGGTTTTATCAGGGCGACACTGTCGGCGCATTTGGTGAGCCAAGCGGATACGTTGAGGATAGCCTGGTCGAGGTCTGATGAGGCTTCGGGTTGGATCGTGCTGAAGGCATGTGTCCACTGTGTTTCAATTACCTTGTCCCAGCTGCAATGGGTGTGGCTGTGGTGCTTGGTGATGGTGGGCTGAGCGTAGGAGATGCTGAAGTTAACGATATCATGGTCGGTCCACGTGAGTTCTGTGACATGGCTGAATTTGATTCTGTCGCTGGAGGTGAAAATGGAGTCGATTTCGTGACCAGCTATGTGTGTGGGTTCAGTAACCACTTGGGTGAGGCTGATGTTGTTCATGTTCTCTAGTAGGGAGGTGGAGTTGGCGTTGTTGGGGTTGATTGATGTTGAAATTGAGGTCGCCCAGTAATACGTACCCATAGGAGTCAATGGCCAGGGGGGCGATGAAGTTGGAGATGGCTTCACTGAAAGCAGGATGGGGTCCTGGGGGGCTGTATACAAGACTGCCTCTGACCATGGTCTTGCCGTCAGTCTGAAGTTGGAAGTTGAGGTGATCCATGAGAGATGTGGGTGTCGTTGTTGGTGGCTATACATCACATGGTTTCCTTGAACATGATGGCGATGTCCCCGCCATGTTTGTTGGTGCAGTCTTGGTGTTTCATCTTGTATCCTTCAGGAGTCGTGATGGCTATATTGGGTTTCGAGGAGGGGTTTCTGTGATGAAGGCAGCATTAGGCGAGTGTGTAGTGATGGTGTCCCAGATTGTATTGGCGAGTTTGCAGAGGGATCTAGTGTTGAGCAGGATGCATTGGAGAGGTGAAGGTTTGATGGAGGTCTCCTGGGTGTAACTGGCACTGGATCTTGTGCTGCAAGGTGATCCTGTGTTGCAGGAGAAGTTGGTAGGTGAAAGGTCCCCTGGTAGATCTTGGGGAGAACGTGCAGCAGCTGTTTCGATGTCAAGGGTCCACGGCCAGGATCTCCTCGGCTGTGTAGCTGCGGAAGGGCAAGGAGTCCTGGTGCTGGGTATGGTCCAGGTGCTGACAGGCCTGCCTTTAGCATGCAGCGGCCTCCATTAAGTAGGTCCTGGGAGGGGCACTGGTTGGTGGTAAGCAGGAGCTGGGAGTGGGCAGAGGAAACGGTGTGGGAAAAACAATAGGTAAGCGCAGCTGAGACAGCAACAACAAACAGTACAAAACAAAATAAATAGTACAAAATCATGGCCGCCATACAGTTTTAGGCAATGGGCACGGGATAAGCTGGCTAGCAACCAGAGGTTGACTGCTCTCTGGGGAGTGGAGTAGATGTGTCACGCTGACACTTACTGGGCAGAACAGGCGGCGAGGTGCAGAGGGAAAGGCGAACGCAGGCAGACTCAAGAGACCTGCTGGCCTGGATGTGAGAGCTGGCACTGGGCATAGTTAGATTAAACAGTGGCCACCAGGCGCAGCTTACTACATGCAAACTTAGAAACTGGACGGCGCTGCAAAATTCCACTGCAGAAATATTTTCCCTCCTTGCCCAATCCCAAAACTAGAGTGTCAAAAAGAAGGGGCAGAATTTTGTTACGATGTGTAGAGCTGTTCAATGAAACCTTCAAGGGCATAGCTTGGTCGGTTAGATGGTGCGGGTGTGAGCTTAAAATTGCCTAATTATCACACTGGCATTTCATGGTAAAATACATTCTTTGTGAAGCAGAGAAGGAGGGGACTTAAGGGGCAGTGGGAAGGGATTGCTTAAAAGACAATATTTTGTAATATAAGTAACGAACAGATTTAAGAACTTCAAATCAAAGAGAAGATCGAGAGTGTGTGTATGTTTTTGTCTGCGTGGCATGGAAAAATCCTAGGTGAAATCCGACAGCCACCTCTCCATACCCAACTGAGGCAACTGTACCCATCTATTTACTAGAAAATACAATTATTAAGGGAGTGGGGTGTAAAACTCCCGCCTGAGGCTACAACCTTGGAAAACGTACCATTCAATGATCTTTAGAACTACCATCTTGTCAAGTAAACATGTTGGATCCCCAAAAACTAATTGTTTTGACAATTTCTGTTCGAAACTCGACAATACATGCAAGAAACGGTGAATGTGCTTGTAGGTACGTAACGTTTGTGCTTCACAGTTACCTACTGAATGAATCTATAACAGCGATAAAAAGTACATACGGGCAAACATTCCCACACAGGAAATTCAACTGGGACAAAATAATTTACTTTAGTTGAGTATCTGCAGCACTGCACAATGTATAGAATTGAAGAAGGGTAGCTGACAATCCTGAAGTTATAACCACTGATGGGTTCCATGTAATCTCTGATAGGCACCAACATTGAAGCTGGATTATGTTGTTACTTAGTACCCCAAGGTGGATAACTTGCCAAAAATCAGTTGCCCTGGGGTTCATGAGTTATTGGAAAGTTATAACATGGCCTCATCTTCCTCATGTCTATCCTCCGCTGAATGTCAAAACTAGTCTATACAAGGTATCCTGCCACCTATCCCCACCACCCTCTGGCCATGTTCCCACTCTCCCCCGATTAAACGTCAATAACAAAAACTTGCATCCAGTCATCTTCACCCACACCCTTATGATTACCTTCTCATCACACAAAAGTACAAAAAATAGGAGTCCTGCCATACTACCCACACCACCTAAAATATCGCCCTCCCATCACACCTTCCCACTATTTAACAAACATTGGCATTCTTTCACCCTCCCCCACCATTAATACAAACATTTAAAAAGAAAACAAATACCTGGCGCCCAGCCGCCTCCTCTAACACCTGGCCTCTGCAGGTTTCGCTCCCCCTCTCTGCCAGAAGCCATGCTCCAGAGAGTTAGTGCAATGCCGCCAACTCTTGACAGGTGCTCACCACAATAGCCTTGTATCTCATCAGCGCAGGTTTGCACAGACCTGCTATGACAGCAGAGGTTGACATTCCAATGCCTCTCAGAGCTGCTGAGACCCAAGAGAGGCAACAGACTGTCAGCCCTCATTTCACTTCCTCCTTCGCGTCTCTGTAGGACCAGTGGAGGAAGTAGATCAGCACCCACCAGAGCACATGCTTCAGAGTCGTTTCCACTGCTTTGACGTCAGAGAAAAGAAAAAGAAAACTTGTTTTCCGCCCCCTCCGACATCAGAGCAATAAACAACTAGAGTACATAATCTGTGTTCACGATACCACAAAATTATAGGTGGGTGGCTGTCATTATCAGCGTTGTTTTCCACAAAGAGGTTCCAAGTGACATTAGATAGAAAACAAGAGTGTTCTATTACAGACTTTCCAAATATCTCTGGGTGCACACAATGTTGAAGGACAGCATTCTTGTAATCTATGTAATGCACCTGTGATGAGACTTTCTGGCTCTTTCCATATCCAATCTTTTGCTTCAAGCTTGCCTCATTTACTCGCTGTGTGATGTGCCACACATTTCTATCTACTAGGCAAGTCAGGATGAAGTTTAGCCTCTCTTCCATTTGAGGAGACTCGACTGGTCCAAAGGCAGGCCAGCTGTACATTTTCCAAGAAAATGCTTAGCCATTCTTCATTACTGAGAGGACTCAAGCATTTTCAGTAATGTCTGCTCAGTGGTATTAGTTCACAAAAAGCCAGGCTGGTGCAATCCTTCCACGAGGGTACAAAGAAAGAAAGTCACCAGAACTTCTTGGCCTTACTGAGGGTAAGAGACCAAGCTTATTCTTCATTCTTAAGCACCTCCTCTTCGACTGCCAGGTCACTGAAGAAAAGAAGGGGCTTTCAGCTCTTAGCAAAAGGACTACTAAGCAGTGAAAGGCTTGAAAGCTTTTACAAGCTGGAACAGAAAGGAAGATTTCTGCAGTACTACGTAAAAGTTACTCAGCAATTTGGCCATGAATGCACCAGTTTAGTACTTCTACAGTACTTTATTTGTCGTATGATAGAACAAGTTCTTCCTTTTGAAAGGGAAGTCAATGGCTTCTTTATGGCCTCCAGCTTCAACTCTGAGGACTTTACCAAAAACTCCAGAAGAATTGTCTAAGCAGAGTTGTAGGAAAGTAGGATCTGCTTCTTATGGTTATCCCCACTTTTTGCTTTTTGCACCCACTGTTTTGACTAGTCTGGCTGGGATCCTGCTAATCAGGACCCCAGCCTAACTGCTGTCTCCCTTAAATTGATATGTATGTACTTTGGTACAACTCCAGATTGGATGCTGGGGTACCCTTATCTGTCCCTAGTATATGGTACACATGTACCCAGGGCATAGGTACCCCAGGGGCCTCCCATGGGCTGAAGCATGTATTATGCCACCCATGAAAGGCCATGCAAAATGGAACCTCAGGTCTGCTACTGCAGCCTGTGTAAGCTGATGCTTGCACCACTTACGCGAGATATAGGTTCACTATATCTATATATATATATATCACTACACTTAAAACTTTATAAGTCACCCCTATAGCAGGCCTTAAACATCCTGAAGGCAGAGTGCTGGGTTTTACGTGAGAGGGTGCTCCTGCATGAGCAGGGCCCCTCTGCAGTCCTCGGAGACCATTCTCCGGGGCTGTACGTGATACTAACACAGACATATAGGTAGAGGTGCATTATAACCTCGTGGTAAATGCTATCTCGAAAACGACTGCAACGAAGTATGTTGTGTTTTTTGTCAAACACCTTGGAATCATACCTCCACACTAGTAACTGGTGTGGGAGGTATGATTCCTGCCCCCAGAACCAAGGTTCTGGGGGTACCTAAGTCTACCGGTACCAACTTTCTCGAGCTTTACAGCACAAAATGGATGCTGCCCGCCACAGACAGGAGTCTGCCCTCCTGCTGCTGAGCCAAGCTCAAGCAGGGGAAGGCAGCACAATAGGCATCCTCTCACGGGGAGGTGTGACCACCTCCCAGATAGGATTTATTGTATTGGGGCTGGGTGGGAGCACTGTCTCAGTGCCAGAAAGTCTGCACAAGGGGCACATTTGGAGTCCCTGTGCATAGTCCAGCTCAAACCAGTTCTGGGAGCCATTTGCTCCTGCTCTGGCGCGAAACTGGAAAAAGGACATGGGGGTAGCCACCCCTCTGTCCTGTCCCTTCCCTAGGAGGGTCCCTAGAATCTGTCCAACCCTCTCCCGTGGGTATAAAATGGGTTACCTGGCTACAGGACATTAGATTTTACGAGGAGAAGATTCTACAAGAAGATACCACTACACTTCGACAGTCTGGACCCGCTGGACTTCGTTGGACCTCCCTTGGGCTCGACTTCGTCTTTCCTTGCCGTCCCCAGTCTCGCCAGTGTCCGTGATCCATACAGGCTCTGTGCAGGTCCCTGTGGACCTCCAACACAACAGAAGAATCTCCCTTGGAGTGAAGGAGTCACTCCCCTGCAAACGCAGGCACCGTACCGCATCTGATCGGTTTGCTGATCCTGAGCTCCTTCGGACTCAGAAGGCTCAAGCAACACAGGAGGTGGGTTTCTGAAGATCTCCGAGGTTGAGCTGCCCTTTTACCAAGTTTGAGGCGGATAGCCCTCGTGTGGACCGTGTAACCCGTACCCCTGTTCACCGTGTGTATTTGCAGCTACACATGCTTGTTGTCGTGCAACATTTCCGTGCATTGGGCCATTTGTAGCCCTGACCCCGGCGCATCTTTTCTGAGGACTACGGCATCCTCGCACTCTATGCCCTGCTAGCTAGTTTCCTGTGACACCGCCTGAGGTCCCCTCACAACTCCTGTCCCTTCGACCTGTGGGTCCACTTGAGGGTCAACTTTGCTTTACTTGGGCTCCCCTGGTTGCTCCAGGCATGCCGTGACTCCCCTTGCTCTGGTGAGTCTCCTGGGCCAGATCGACACTGAACTTGACCATTTACATTGTTTGCCTCTGCCAAGGCTTTTTGGTGCTCCCGCCGGACACCGACCCCATAGCACTCGACATCCATCATGGGACAGCTCGCCTCCGGCTCCTGGTTGTCCTAGACGTCTCCGTCCTCACAGCTGAAGAGTCAAGATCACCGTCATCACACCTGAAGCACCTGACATTGGTGGGCATTCGTCTACCGAGCCCCTGGTCACTCCAAAGTGACCCAGACTTTGTCCCCTCTGCTTTCAGGTTCTTCTCATCTAGAATCCACGTTTGAATTCCACCGGACACTTTTCTTACTTCCAGCAGCAGCATTTCTTTGTCGACAGCCACAGAGAACGACGAGGGTTTCCGACGCCACTTTGTGCTTATATATCCGGCTCCTCTGGGATAGGTAACTCTGGAACAAAGGTATCCACAGGTGGAGTGGCTCATCAAACTCTTAAGTTCCAAGAGTTGTCTTCGTAATCTGCTGGAAAGGGTCCTTAATCTCTGATTTTCCAACCGCGACTTTCCCACTGAATCGTACGGAGCACGCAGTCGTTTTCTCACTCTGCACCCGTCCTCCGTGGCGTCCCTACTCACACACCTTGGGTGGATCCTTGGGGTCCCAGCGATTCTACACTTCTAGACTAGGTCTAGTCCCGAGTTGTGGTTCTTATACCACTTATTTAGTAAATAATTTGGTCTACCCTTGGAGCCCACTGTGTTTTGTGCTACTTACGTTTTAACTCTTTGCAACTGTATTATTTGATTTGTGTTCTATCCTCGTGTAGAGGATACTAGAGAGTGTTATATATAATAAATACATATTTGTATAACTACTGTGTGGTTTCTCTTTCATTTAACCAATACTATAAGATTGCATTCCCGTAAAACAAGGTGCTTAACATTCCTTCAAGACTTAGCCTGAAGACTGCTCTCCATAGCTACCACTAGGATAGCTTTCTATAAAGGTTATCTTTGACCTAATCACCATAAGGGTTGCTTGGACTGGTATAAGGTGCCCACTTTAATTAGTGGACAGCATGTACCAGGCCAACTCCACACAAGAGTTAACTGTTCTGATGGCCTCTTCAGTAAGGTTCATGGGATTCAGCAGGTTGTGTTCAGCAGTCTCTTTGCTCAGCGTTAGCATAAATGTATGCTCACACAGGAAATAATTCATTAACCATGTCCTTTAAAAATGGAAGTGTTTTAGGTGGCAGGATGGCATGTGTGTGGCTGACAGCAATGCATTGCATGGTTATGGAAAAATAGAATTCTTGAGTCTGGAAGCATTTGGCCGATTGTGGATAGCTGTTGTATTCTGTGTGTGTGGCCCTAAAACAGATGTAAACAAATGCTGTCAAATTTGACATACAATGATAGGAAGCAATTGTGTTTATTGTGAAATTATGGGTTAAAGTTACAATTTTTCATTACAAACACATACACAAGGCCCTTGATTTTCTCATTTAACATTTAAGCCTAAATGTATACAAGCCCATGCCAGGTTCCATTTTGGAAAATAGGAAACACCATGAGACAGAATTAATGCTGAATTACTGGAAAATATATACTCTGAGCTGGGGAAGCTTGTGTTTTTCCAAAGTTGTACTTGTGTTCATATAATTTAGCTTTCATGTTCAACATATTCAGATATTAAGGTCCTCTCCATCTCAAGAAAAGAGCATACAATTCCCCATATCCTTGTGCTCACTTAATGCTCTAGGCATTTTTGTTTCAAATTTTTGTGAGAAGTTAAAAACCACGTCAGGAGTCAATGGACCTGTCCCTTCGCCCACTGGACCAACCTAATTAATCTAAAACTGGCAAGAGTAAATAGTGTAATGTATTCAAGTAAGAATAGGACACCTGCAGAGTAAATGAAAAACAGAAGCAGATGTTTACCATATTAGGTCACCAAATATCATTGTAGGTGTAGGAAACCCACCTCTCTATATAGTGCACTACTATCGGGTACACTGGCCCGACAGGTCGAAGAGACTCTTACTGGTATACAGAGGCAAAAGTATTTAATTCTAACACTCTATTTTGTGGTTGTGTGGGGGAGCAGTTAAGCTTATCAGACGGTAGTGTTAAGCATTTGTTGTACACACCAAGGCAATAAATGATATGCACACTCAATGAATGAAGTCAAGGCCAAATTAGAAAAATAACACTTCTTTTTACATAAATATGTAGACCAAGAACCTTTGTTCCTTGCTCCCGGTAAAATCCGGAAAGCTCCCAATAACTTGGCCTTGGTACTTTGGACCTTGGCACGAACCTTCCGATTTCCAAAAGGGTAACCACACAATAATTGTACTGCATTGCTTTTTCCAATTGCCTTTTTTCTTTCGTAGGAAATGTATTGTGCGTAATTGCGCACCACTGTAGATATTGCATTTACTGTGATTTTCCCATATTGTGAAAAGTACTTACCTTGTACCCGAAGGACTTTGTAGTCGGCGCGTTATGAAGGAAGGAGGCCACCTGTAAAAGCAAAGCCAAGGGGGACTTGCAGGCAAGGCAAAGGGCTCTCAATGGAAAGTAGAGGCCACAAGGGCTCTGGGGCCTCGGGAGCACAGCTGGTTGGAAGATGCCCCACCGGGCGGCTGAGGGCAGTGAAGATGTGCAGTTGGGCAAAGGCGGGCAAAGATGAACCTCGTGGTCAGGGGCTGGCACCTTGGTGTGAGGATTCTGGAGCAGCTGTGCCACTGTGGAGGTGGATCTCTGAAGGCCTCATGTCTCTCGTTAGGTGCTGGCTCGCTGTTAAGTTGAAGTTGTCTGAACTCAGCTTTGTAGGTTTTTGCAGCAGGGCAGCGGCTTCACTAGGGGGGAGAGGGGGGTGCTGACCGCACCGGGTGACACCATCCCATGGGGGTGACACCAATCTGGTTACGCTGTTTACAACAAATACTGCAGTCTGCAGTATGGCGTTGCACGCCACGCACGCACCATCTACTAGCATAGTGGTGATGGTGCGATGCGCGGCGTGCCCAGTTTGTGGGTCCCAGGGCCGTCAATCTTATAGCGCAACCAATGCCGGCCCTGGGACCGCCCCCGCGTTGTGCTCCTCTGACGTGCGCCACCACCACGCACTTAGACTGGGTGGAGACAGTCTCGGCATTGGAGTGCTGCTGGGCAATATGCAGAACCCTTACGGTAGGGGCCCAGCCACCACCACAGTGGAGTCAGAGTTTAATAAAAGGTAAGATGTCACTGTGACTGAGATAAATATGCACGTCATGTGACGGGGCTGTGTTTTGATCTGAGTCAGGAGCTCGCCTCTCAGGCCAGGGGCCCCCAGGGCTCAACCCAGCATCGTGGGTGCTAGGGCTGCCCCGGCCATTGCCACTTGTAGTTCCAGGTGGCAAAGATGTATTCCTCGTGAGAGGAGGGTAGTGTGAGTGAGGTTGTCACCCCCTGAGTTCCAGAATATGCCCTTTAATCGGCGCTTATAAAAATATTTGAGGTACAGTCAGATTACTTATTACCCAAAGCAACGCTGATGTGTGCGCTCCCGTGGGGCACGTGACCCCATGTACTCACATTGATTAGACAAGTATTTTCTTGTCTTTATTCAAGGTGGAGCCAGTATCCTTCTCCAAGGTTTACACGGAGGTAAAGCTCCTCGCCCCTCTCTTCAGCGCCACTCAGCGCTATTTCTTTTGGAGAATCATTTTCTGCTGCATCATCAGTTGATCTTGGGTCTTTTCTGGTGGCGATGAATCCCTTCCTGTCTGCTGTAATCTTTAAGGCTGAGTGCTGTGTGTGTGTGTAGGGAGGGGCACAAGTGGTCTGTGGTTTATTAAAGCCTGCCAGGTCTGTGTGCAACCTCCTGCATGAGCGAAGAGGGCAGTAAGCCCCCCCCCCGCCGAGGACACGTCTCTACAGGTGTGTTCAATGTACACACCTGGGGGGGGCAGCCAGGGGACACTGTGGTCACCTGGGCACCTGCTCTTCCGCCCCCTCGAACTCTGGGTGCCCACCCAGGGGCGTAGAAACAGAAGACGGACTAATGGCAGGATTTAATAAACCAAATATTGATTATCGGACACTTTCACTGCAACTCAGAACACACCAGAAACTTCCTTTGTGTGTCTTTCACATTGTGTTAAAAAGTCGCAGTTCAAGTGCTGACTGGTTGAAAAATCACGAAATGCTGTTAATAACATCTACCCACCTACTGACGTGGTGAAACTTTTATTTCAGAATGTTCTTTCCAACAATCAATGTTGTATCCAATCTGAGTGATCTTTCTCTCGAGGCCCGTTGTGATTGGCTCTCCGCTTCATCGATGTCACACCCACGAGCTCGTGACTTCTGCTTTTATTCTGATCATTGACCACCATGGAGATAAACAATGTCCGCTTTTATCTCCCTTCTCCCTGTATTTACCCCTCTTCCCCCCGGCAATTCCTCCTCGCGCACCCCTCTTCAGTCCTTCTATACACTGCGTGTCCGTCTGTGACATGTCAATCTGTCGTTACTCATCTGTCCATACAATAACCTGTGCATCTTCCCTGTTTTCAGCCCCCGTCCCTGTCAGTTGTCGGCAATTTGCCTTCTCTGTTGGTCTGTGGATGTCAAGAGGGTGGGGGGGGTCTGTGGTACAGGCCAGGCTAACTGGAAGCTGAACATAGAGGTCGGAGGATGTTTGGCGGACAGGGGCAAAGGGAGAGAGAGAGAGACAGAGACAGAGAGAAGAGGAGAGAGAGAGTGACAGAGAGCGAGGAGAGAGAGAGTGACAGAGAGCGAGGAGAGAGAGAGGTGGGGAGAGAGAGGGGGGAGAGGGAGACAGACAGAGAAGGAGAGAGAGGGGCAGATGGAAGAGGAGAGAGATGAGTGAGAGACAGAGACCGAGAGAGACAGAGAGGAGAGAGAGAGAGAGACAGAAAAGAAGCAAGACACATGAAAAACCTGGGGGTATATTATCAAGAAATATGCCATTGAGAATTCCAATAGAAGCCCAGGTTAACACCAGAACCTGGGCTTCTATGGGAATTCTCAAATGCATATTATCAAGCCGATTATCACCGCTTTAGCGGCAGTTTCCTAACGCTAGAACCGCGATAATGTTATTGCCTTTCTTGATAATATGCCCCCAGGTTTAATGGCAGTACGGGATATCCTGGTGTACGGTATGGGGTCTTCTGAGTAAGGGATGTCCTGGTTTAGGGCATGGTTGGGATCTTCATAGTTTGGGATGTCCTGGTATACGGTATGGGGCCTTCAGATTAGGAAATATCCTGGTATGGGGTCTTCTGGTAGGTCCCTGAACGATGCTTGAAGCCGTTTTATTTATTTATTATATTTCGTGCATTTTTATAAAGCGCGGACATTACCCAAAGGTGTCAGAGCGCTGTACAATAGAGCTAGTTACGTTACAAGAGAAAAGTAGAACAAAATAGAACATTACAAAGAAAAACAGGAGACTAAAAATGAAGGGCACACAAACACAAATTCCAACACAGCACGCAGGGGTGAGGAATGTACAGAAAAAATACAAATTTACAATGAAGAGCGAACTTCCAAGAGGGGCCTGAGAATGAAAGCCGTGCCAGTAGTCGGTCCTAGTTTCTGCCCGCTCACTACGACGCCTCGGGTGTTGCATCTCGACTCCTCAGTGTGAAGCTGGAGCAAGTCTGACAAGAGGGCCGAGGCAGGTGCGACCTCAGAGGGTGGCGATGCAACAACCGAAGCTTCAGGCCCTCTTTGGAACAGAGAGTAAGAGGCAGTTTGGGAATGAATGGTACTTGGCGTCGTAGTGAGAAGAGAAAGCAGAACCCGGGAGAGGGAGCAGCTGAAGGAGGAATGAGGAAACTTGGGCGAACTAGAGACAGAGACCCAAGACAGCAGGTATTACTGAAGAGTGGACACGTGACACCAGAAACAATGAGGGGGGCCTGTGAGCAGAAACCAGAGATCACAGCAAACTGTACCCACAGGCCCTGGGGCAACAACTGCACACCGCCGAGCTAAGACTGGGACAGGGTGGTACCCGGGACCGGGAGCAGATCCTCAGGCCAAGAGAAGCAGCAAAGGGAACTCGGGGTCGAAGGAAGGGAATGCCAACAGAGACGGCTCATGGACAGAGGAAGAAAGGGGCTAAAAGGTGCCAGTTGATGCCACCCAGCAAGGTCCTGGCAGCAGGAACAAGGCACGCATGCAAAGTACAAGACAAGACAACATGAAAGGAGGGCAACAAAGAAATACTGTGAGGCGAGACCGCTCCTGACAAAACAAACTGTCATAGATGGCAGTCACTGCAAACAGGCCAAGATGATACAAACGCAGTGAAGGGATGCACACTGAGCATCACAGGAGCGTAGCACCGGTCCCAAACCCCTGCTCGCATGTGCGGTGACGTCACGGTGGTCCCTTGGCCCGAGGACAAGACCCTGACTGTGAACCTTACCTCAACGCTGATGGGACGCCATTTGCAGCATCATTTGAACGTTTTTTTTTTGGTCTGTGAGATTGGGCGCCAACTGTGTCCACTGGCGGACTCGGAGCGGAGGAAGTCCATGCGGTAAGTCGTGACGGGGTGACACCATGAGTTACCCGCACCGGGTGACACCAACTCTAGTGACACCACTGCAGCAGGGGGTCTGGTACCCTGTGTATTTGTGCCTCTAAACTCCGGTAGGTCCTGTCAAAGAGCTGCATGGTTTAAACGTCACTCTTGTGCAATAAGTTGTCTGAAATCCAGGGCAAACAGATGATTTTCAGTGATTTAACTTTAAATAGCGTTTGAATGGCATAGAACCAGTCCTTAAGTCAATAGCTCTAAAAGAGCCCAGGAGTACCCTGTAGGTAATACAGACTTGCTCCCACCTTGATTTATTCATTTAGATATATTGGTATATGTTGGTCAGTTATGAAACAAACCAAAATCCATTGATGATGCAGAGGATAGCTTGATGGTCACCTGTGTTGACTGTTACTGTTTATAGTTACAGGGATGGTTGATGCTTATGTGCTAAGATGAGATCCGATTCCTGGTGGTTTGCCTGAAAAAGGGCACAGGTCTTCATCGTCGCTTGCAGCTGGACAGAAACTGCCTTCCCAAAGATCTTGCCCATAGAGAAGAGGTGGGGGATGGAGCAAAGTTTGACGCGGTCCTCAAGGTCAAGCCTTTTCTCTTCAAAAGAAAAACCGGGGACACTGACGAAAAGGGAAACAGAGGCTAATGCTGGTTAGCAGTCTTATGAGGACATCACCAGAGACCAAAGAAGGACTACACCGCAGGTCACAAAATGATGTTATCTTTGTATGAAGAGGTGTTAAGAAAAGCTGACAAGTCTTGAGCGGTCAAACGAAAAATACAACAAAGCCAATGAAACCTGTTACATTTCTGTTTGTTATCCGTGGAGAGGATTTTCTTTGCAACTCAAGATCACCACATGCACGTGGAGACCAAACTCCATACCTATCGACTACCACAATAAAATGTCACTGTTTGGGAAACTTACATAAAGCCACAAATGATACAAAAAATAGCAAAACACTTTAACAATAGAGGCACATTTGTGATGAAATTGATTATAGGAGCTTAGTGGGTGAAGAAAAAAAACTAGTAACACATTTTTTGCAGCATCGTTATTCATGTCTTATGAAACACATAAAACCCAGTAAGGGATAGCTCTCTCTGAGGGTTGACATATGATGAATTACTGGGCAGATTGTTCGGTGACAATCTGGAAATATTTGGGGTGTAAGAGCAGCTAAGGAAAATGGGGGAGGCGCTGCAGGCTTGTGTGTGCTTTTTAAAGAGTGTAGGGTGTTTTGGCACTAATCCCCACCTTCACCCTTATATTTGTAGGGTGCCATCAGACTGGGGTGCAGGACTACTGACAAGCACTGGAATTTATCCTCCTGGAAAGAACTACATGTGGTCAAGTGATACCCCTTCCAGACCTCAGATACTTACTTATCTAAAGATTGTGACCTGTTTGAGCCTTGGCTTCAACTGCAAATTCCCCTTCGTACATACAACACTATGCCATGTTATTTTGCTGAACTCTGTTTGACTTTCATCAATAACTAAATCAATCAATGCAAGGAATGAACTTTAAAGCCATTTATGATGGAATTGCATCAAAAAACAAGTCCCAAATTGTGCTCTGGGTAACAGTACCAGAGGCCCCATTGAGGAAAGCAATGTAGATTTGTAAATGTATTACATTTCTATGTGTAAACCTTTTAACTAGCTGCGAAAGGGATTATTGGTCTGCCAAAAACACGAATGATGTGTACACAAACCTATGACGAAACATTGCCATTGTTTTCAGAAAAACAGGATTTTTGGAAGTCACGTCTATGGGTATCATAACGCACTCTGTTACATTCATTAGAATGGTGTAAATGCATGTCTTTAATCCCCGTAAATGAAACAATCAATGAAATAATCTTCTATGAAATTCTTCTAAAATTGGTCTGATCCCAAATAGAACTACTCCATGTCCATTTCTGATTTACTGGATAAGTGATCCGTCTTCAATACCCGCTCACCGTTGACTATGCACACAGTAGTAGAACTATTAAATAAAGTTGAAACAACTTTTAATGCTACAGATTCGATACCCCTATTAAAACCCCAGGACACGCTATAAAGATCAGCCAACATTGAATACTGATTATCCTGTTTCACTGCATCATATGGTCAGCTGTGTATCCTCAAACACAAATCTGTATTTTCGCAAGAAAAGGTAATTTGAGTCTTCCACGCATCCTGGAGATAAATACTTCAACATATTTAACTTTTTGACAATTATACATTTTTCTAGTGAATACAAGGTGTGTTATTTGCTAAGTTATTGCTCAGGCGTGCTGCTTGACCCAACTTGGCGGGCAATTTACCGTAGCTACAATCACTATGTTATATTATTTGCTTTTTCGTCACTTTTGGCAACATAAACTAAGTGAAAAGCCTTTTTTGGCCTGTGTTCAGCCCTTAAATTGCATTTTGCAGCTGAAACCTGCTAATTCTGGCATCATCTATGCATCTCGCTATTCGTAGCTCGAAAATCTTGTTCACATTACAAATGTGGTTTCATACAGATGTGTCTGGAAAGCTTTCTAAAAACCCTGCTTACCTTAATAATGCTGCAAATATATGAACCCTATTTTAGTAAGAGGTTCAAATAAAATATAGAGCTCTGATTGCACTCGCTATGGTCATCAATGTTGTCACCAGGCAAGCGATTACAATTTCAACCTCAATTCCGAAGAATGCTACATTACGACATATGATATTAAACTGCATATGGGTAAAACAGGCATTTCAGGGCTTGAACATTTTTGGATGGCATTTTTTAGGGGAATAAACCGCAAACCCCAAGGGGTAGATGATTCAGAGCTTCAGCGATACTCATTCGCTGTAGCCAAGGTGTGAACAGGATAGTAAGACAACCTAGGTTGAGGTGGTTCAGAGCCATGTCGGATTTTCAAGCCCTCAAATTAGATAAATTTACATACAATGAATTTGAATAAAACTAATTTAAATAATCAGTGGTTACCGTGAACATCTACATGGGCACACATGTAAAAAGCCATGTACTGAAGCACCGCCTGAATTGACATCACTGCTGAGTATATATATCGCTATCACTCTGCGCCCTTTGGTACATGGACAAATCCTGGCAGGGAGATCAAAAAACATTCCAAGCCAGTCTAGTCTCCCTTCCGAACAAGAAGAATGGCTAGCCTAACACTTAACACAGGGAATGCCGTACTCATAAGAAGCAGTGTGATTGAGGTAACTTATTCTTCTATTGGATAAATTTACACTACAGATTCTTCCTTTTTAAAACAGTCTTCCAGCAAAGGGCAAACATGTTATATGCGTGGCGAACCTTCAGAAATATAGAAAAAGAATTCATGCTATCGAAGGTGCTCAATACCATGCCATGCTTGACTTTGAGAAAATCAGGGCGAGACACAAGCTCCTCAAATGTCTGCTTCCATTGACCCCGTCTTAAAACACATGACTCTAATTATACCAACCATCTATTGACTCGACTGGGAAAAATGTTTCGATTTAGGCGACTGCCAAACCACACAGGAATTCATGTCCAAATGCGCAAAAATACTAAAAAGAGACCTGTAGCAGGGTTAAAACATACACTGAAACTTGATCACCTAAAACTTGACATTCTCTCAGTGGCTCCCTCGGAACACCTCAATAACTTGACATGCATTCTGACTCATCCAAAAATGCTTTCAGGGAAATGTCACAGTGCATCTCATCAAAAACAGAGAACATCATGACCATTGAAGCACAAAACTACAACCTCGTCCACAGACCATGCTAGACGTCAAAAGGTGAGGACCAACTGCAGAAGCGCTCTTATTTACAACCATAATGAGACAAATCATATTTTTGCTCCCAAAGAATTTGAAAGGGCACTTAGAGAATCTGGCGATGGGGGGGGCGTGGCTAACTGCCAAGCATGGCGGACGTAGTGTGAGTGAGCTCCGTGCCCAGGCTAGTAAATCCTACCTAAATCCTATCTAATCAGACCTCATCTGCGATACTATCGGCGGCAGCGAACCTGCAGAGTGCTCAGAGCGTGGATTGCCTGCCATCGCATCGTCAGGAGTCTCCCGTGCCGCCCAACGGGTGTAGGAGCCGGACACTGGACGGACACCGCGTAGGCAGCTGGGCCCAGGAGGCGGTGAGACGGTGCTCAACTGGGACAGCGACAGGCTGTGGTGACGGGGACTCGGAGCGGCGGATCAAGACCTCTGCACACCCTCCGGTAACCACCATTTGCCGATTGGGGCGTGCATGGGATCCAATGTGCGGGGACCATGGACGGCGGCCTGACGTGGGCCCATGTCGCTGACTGTGACCTGACGGGCTGCACCACCCTCCGGCACCGCCGTTGCTGCAGCGGAGCGCCTGGATGCCCCCCCCCCCCCCCCCCCCCCGCTGCTGAACAAGCTTTTGCCCTGTGCCCTGGTGGTGTGAGCGGGGGCTGCGACCGGGGTGCCTTGGTGCGCTGAGTGGATCGAGATCTGCAGGGCAGGCGACAGCGGAGTGCATTGTGCACGGAGAGCCTCGCCTGCACCACAGACACTGCTTGTAGCCCCGCGCACACCTCTGAGAAGGCTGCCTCACTGGTTGCGACACCGTGGCCTATAACAAGGCCATCTGCTGATCCAATACGCAAACGGCGGTGTGGGAGAATTGCCGGAACACGGCGGTCTACATGCTGTCTCCCTGCTCCTCCTCCTTCACCATGTAGGGGAGTGTAGACTTCTTGGAGGGTGAAACTATGATGATGCAGTAGCCGCTAGACCTCTGGGGCACATCCTGGGCCAAGTCACTGCGACGAGACCAGCGGGGTAGGCCTGTGACTGCATCGAGCCTGCAGTGAGTGCCTGTCCCCGTTTCATCCATCTGGGGCAGCCGCAGCGCGAAACCGCGTCCCTTGTAGATCCCTGCCTCCTTGTTTGATACTCGGGACTGGCTATGTGGAGTGTTGTGTGAAGGCCTCATTATAAAGTGAGTGGATTGCAGGTGCGCACCGGAGCCGGCAATTGTATAAGCGCCCATTACAGAAGGTGGCCCATGCTTACAAAAGGCTCAGACATTTAGATATATCCACTGAGACGACCCCCACTACATGTGGAAGCGTTACAGTATTTAACCCCAACCAGAGTATACAAGCGGCAGGATATACGAGCCATACACTGGTGTCACAACAGGAAATACTGCAAAATGGGGCGCCCTAGGTGCAAGACGCCGGATACCAATGCTGCTGACAAACAACAGACAGAAGACAAGGAGGCCCCTACACACAGGTAACGAACTGTGTCCCACCCACTAACCTGGAAGCAACACCAGACAAATTAGACCTAATCCTGCAGGAGGAGAGATTCCAGTGGATCCATCGAGCAGTAAATTGGCTCCCTAACAACGGGGTTTACCTTCCTGAAGGCAGACCACACTAAACTTGCCGCCACTGTCAAAGACAATAAAGTCGCCCTGGCAGAGCTCTTACCACAGTACAAAGAGCATGCTATGCAAATTGCGCAACTGCAGCGTCAGGTCACCAGGCTCCAGGACAGAGTGGATGACACCGAAGGGAGAACTCGGCGGAACAATGTCCGAGTCATAGGCTTGCCAGAACATAGCGAAGATCCAAATGTTGCTAAATTCATGGAACAATGATTAAGGGAACATGTGGCCCCAGAGGTCTTATCAGATTTCTTCTGCGTGGAGAAAGCGCCCAGAATCCCTACTGGTAGACCGACGGCTGGGGCTTCACCCAGACCTCTGATTGCCAGAATATTGAACTCTAGAGATCGGGATGTGCTGTAGCAGAAAGCAAGAGAACAGACTCAAATCCAATACGAAAACCACAGTGTCGCGCTATCCAGATTACACAATGTTAGTGCAACAAAGGCGCTCCATGTATCAAGAGGTTAAAAACAGGCTCTGAGCATTGGACATTAAATACAATCTGCTAATCCCGCCCAGACTGAAAGTCATTCATGACCAAAAAACACAATTCTTTGACACTCCAGAAAAAGCGGAAGAATGGCTAGAAATTATGTTCCCCTGACAGAATCTGGGTCCTCCTCGCAATGCATCCCCCGGTCCCCAAAAAACAAACGGAATCGCAGGCATGTCGCAACACCTTCATCAATAAATCTCAAGCCAGGAATCCCACCCTGGAACAAGCTCAAAAAGAGCGTGAGGCGGCGTTGGCAGCAGCAGGCATGATCCGGGACTGTAGCCAACCTTCAGATGAGAATACTGTGCACCCTGACCCGGAGAGTAGCCTAGCGCTATTTAGAACCGCGACACCTCCAACTGCTGATGGTTTCCTGGGATAGCATGGCTTCCGCTGAGGTGGCCTGTAGAGTATAGTAGGTTCACTGTGAGGTAACGCATGGCTGGCTGCCAAAAAAGGTACACATCCGTTCTTTCAATCACAAACTGATACCACCAAGCAACATGTCTGGCCCAGGCAGAGATGAGTTCGCTTGGCACTCACCCCATTAGTAGGGTCGGTAGTGATCACCCCCCAATGGCGAAAGCAACTAGTAATTTGTTAAATGTTCGCACTGTTGTGAATTTAGTTTGGACCAGTGCAGTTCCGGTGCTGGACCGAGTATTTAAGGTTATAGATAGGGAGTTTTTCCTTTATTTTTGGTACTTGGCCTGCCCCATACTCTACACCACACGCTGTCGACTCTGGCACCTCCAACACTCAAATCCAGCACACATAGCAACACGAACACATGCAAGGTAACTACAATATAATAACCTGGAACGTGCGGGGACTGGGGTCCATACATAAACACCATAGAATACACGCACAGTTGAAAAGACGCAAGGCACACGTAGTGTTTGTGAGAAGTTGGCCTGATATATGCTGTCACTAGTTCTAGTGTACACCTTGTATCAGTCCAAACAACCCTTATGGTGATTGGTTGTAAAGTCAACCTTATAGACCAGCTATCCTAGTGGTAGCATGGACAAGAGCAGTCTTAGGCTAAACTCTGAATGGCATGTGAAGCCAGCTGTGATACCATATATAATCCCTTGAATACCAAATGAAAGGACACCACAACAGATATATTATAAAAATAGAATGTATTTATTCTAGTCAAAATACCCTCAGCACTCTTTATGAGATTCGAGGTAAGTACAACACAGTCTTATTTAGGCATACATAAGTCACACAGGTAAGTAATACAGTTAGGCCCTAGGGGCCACGCAAACCATATACTAAGTAAGTGGTATAAGAACCACTGTCACGAACACAGGTTAGGCCTAGGCCTAGGGAATCACTGGGGCTACACTATCCTATCAGTTGCTAGGCAGTAGGAGGCCCACGGGATTCAGGTGCAGAGTGGAAACACTCATGCGTAATGCGTTAAAGTCGATAGAAATAGTAGTATTTAGAAATTAAGAGTTTTAGGACACTTCGGAAGGAACTAGGAGTTAGAGACTTGGAAACTAGATACTAGGATAGTCAATACCCTTGTGAGCACCGGAGTACTCAAGTTACCTAGCCCACGGGCTGCGGGTGCATAGGTGTGAACTTGCGTCGGGTTTCGTCGTCAACTCCTATGGATGCCTGAAGAAAAGATGCTGACAGGCAGTCAGTGAAGAGTGTCCGGTGGATTCCAAGGATGGAATCAAGAAGGAGGATACCTGCAAGCAGAAGGGACAGAGTCTAGGTCACCAGCCAGGAGCCGGGAAGGAACCAGGCGATGTCGTGAAGATGCAGGTGAAGAGGTGAAGCTTGTCGCAGCAGCCACGGGTACCAGGAGGCGTCAATGACGACCAGAACCAGGAGGCGAGCTGTCCCACGAGGGCTCTTGCTGTCGGCGGCGTCGATGTTGAGTTGGGACACAACAAGCCTTGGCAAGCGCAACCCACGAAGAATGAAGGATTCGCTTCTGTTGCAGACCAGGAAGGTCTGAGGTGCTTCTCTTTCACAGGGAAGCAAGGGCCAGTCTGGAGGAGCCAAACCAGCAGTGGAAAGTCAAAGGTTTGTCGTCGCAGAGGTCACTAGCCAACGGGCAAGCATCCGGACAGACGCGTGGAGCAGGAAAATGCAGAAGGGCCCCACGCAGAACTCGTGGAGTGTGGAGAGCTGATCTTCGGTGCAGATGGTGCGCGGGGTTGGAGCTTCTCAATCCCCAGAGCACAACTTCGAGGATGCCTCAGAAGCTGCGCTGGTAGCAAGTAGCCAATTTTCCCAGGTAGCCGGTCCCACGTCTCTCGTCGCCTCCACGGATCTCAGCTTTGCTGTGGATGTGGATCAGGGTCGGAGAAGTCTGGAAGTCAAGGCGCTGGTCGGGCTCCGCAGTCGGTTCCTCGTAGAACTTCGGGCAAAGCAAACGGCAGGTCGCTTGATGGTGCCTGTTTGCACAGGGTGGCCACTCCTTGGCCACAACGGAGATTCTTCAGTCTTCTTCCGTAGTCGAATGTCGAAGGTCCAGAGTTTCTGTTCAAGTTTCAGTTATCAGGATAATCCAAAGTCCTAGGGACTCAGCTCCCACTCTTATACTAATCTGGGGGGCTGGGTTACCTGCTAGGTCCCTCCTCTGGGTGGGACCAGGGAGGGGGGTGGTTACACCCCCTTCCCTTTGTCCAGTTTCGCACCAGGACTGGGGCTGGAGTGCCCCAGCACCGGTTTGAACTGGACTATGCATGGGACACCTTGTGTGCCCCAGGCAGTGTCTCGTTTTATTCATCCCTCCCTGCCCCAATACACTAAGGCCTGTCTAGGGTGGTGCTAGCACCTCCCAAGGCAGGAAACCTATTGTCCAAGCCTCCCTCGCTGGAAGGACTCCCAGCAGCAGGAGGTCAGACTTTTGTCCGTGGCAGCAGCATCCATTTTGTGATGCTGGGGCTCTGGTTAACTTTAACCGGGTAGTAGGTCTTCAACATGTCTTCTCCCTCTAGAAAAGGGAGGAATACTATCCTCACTGCCAGAAATGGTGTGGGGGTAGTATTCCAAAGTGTTAGACACCTTACACGACATGTTTTATAAAGCCAAACCATAGTTACCATAACCGCGAGGATTATAAGGCACTTTAAGAATATATGGTAGGCGATATCATAGAACTGCTATAAGGACATGGTTCCGAAAGCTGCAGACAGGCTCAGCTCATGCTAGAGCACCATCTCACATGTTACCAAGCAATCTGCCTTCAGGATTGTTAAGGCCTGCCATAGGAGTGACTGATAGGTTACCCATGTGTCTATATACAAGGTAGGTATAGGAATACTACACCTAAGCAAGGGGTGAGTACATGACCCTGCCCAGCTGAGTGATCAGCCAGTTGTGTCATAATGGAAGGCCAGCCAGGGGTGGCATAATACATGCTGCAGCCCCTGGTAGGTCTAGGGTACACCTATGCCCTGGGTACCTAAGGTACACTGTACAGGGCCCTAGAAGGTGATCCTTACCAATTGGGTTATGTACCTAAAGTACATAGTGTGAATTTAGAGAGAGAACAGCTGGGCTGTGGGTCTGATTAGCAGGCCCACAGCCACATCTAAGTCGAAAACCAGTGAAGCAAAAGCAAAAAGTGGGGGTGAACATAGAAAGCAGACCCTACTCTCCTACAGTGTTTATACAAGAGTCCCACCTCACTGACACCGAAGCAGCTAAATTACGCAAGAAGTGGAAAAGCCAGTCTCCACATCATACTCAGCTTTTGCCAGGGGAGCAACAATCTGGATCAGGAACGGGGTCCCCTTTGAGGCACTGGAACAACGGACAGATCCCCTTGGGAGATACATATTAGTAAGGGGCACACTAGATGGCATTATTGGGTAGCCTGTATCCCCCTAATTTTTAACAGGACAAATTCCTTATGAGCCTCAATTCCATACTAGCGAACTGGACATCATACCCATGGATATTAGGTGGGGATTACAACACCGTCATGGATGTAGACATAGACCGCACACAACCCCACTTCAAGGCGCAGGGTCTATAAAACAAGCTGAAGCACTGTGTAGATGGTCAGAAGGCTGGGCACTAAGGGATGTATGGTGCCTGAAAAACCCAACCAATAAGGAGTACTCATTTTTTCCCCACCTCACCAACTCCACACGTGGATAGATAGGATACTCTGCTCCGTGCTCCTCACCACTCGGATTACACACACCACATACCTAGGTAAGACCTTCTCAGACCATTAACCCCACTAGAGATTACCCCAGCATGGGGTAAAATCCCCACCCCGGTTCCTACCTGGAAATTATGCCACAAATGCTGGAAGACTCTGTCTTCCGCAGCGCACTGAATGTAGGCATCACAAATTATTTCACAGAAAATACCGGTACGGCCTCCACACCCCAAATAGAATGGGACACCTTCAAAACGGTGCCAAGGGGCATAGCCATAAGCACCACAGTCTGGGCTAGACAAGAAATACACAATAATCTTTAAAAAGTCGAAAGTAATATGAACAATTTGAAACAGGAAGCAATAGTTGACCCAACAAAGGTGGCGTTGTTACAGGAAGCCCGTATTAGACACGCAGAACTGTTGGAAACTCTTAGACAAATTGACTACAAATCATATATCCAACTAAAACATACCGATGCTGATAAAGCAGGCAAGCTTCAAGCGCATATAACCCGAGACGAGCCTCCCCATATACCAATACATGAAATAACAACCCTAGGAGGGGACACTGTGAACACACAGCAGCAAGTCAATGAGGACTACTGAGAATATTATCAAGTACTATATCAATCACCCCCACAACTGGCAGAAGACTCTTTAAGTGCATTCCTAGCTGACTTAACATTCCGGCGACCCTGGAGTAACAGTAGGTCTCCAGCGAGACACACAAGGGGGACACTTGCCCAGATGGTCGACGCCGGTATTGCCGATCCCCGTACAGAGAGGGTTGCGAGTGTGGGACACGAATAATACGTGCCCAATTATTTTCACTTTTGCCATCTGTCATCTAACCACTAGGGATTATAGGGTTTCCTCCCTGAGCCCCTGTTTTTTATGAGCGAAGGTCCTGATGAAGCGCTAAGGGATCCACGGGAAGCGCGAAACATGTTGACCACCCACTATCCACTCACTATTTTTCTTTAGTGACCTACACGGGTTGAGAACAGAGGGAGAAAAATTTGCATCTCCCCACTGAAATGAGCGCATGTTGCGCACTTGTTTCCCTGTTTTATTTTAACTGACCCTTAGGACCCTTAAATAAATCTACCAGGATACCTACGGGCCATTTTATCCTCACCATTCACCACCTAACCTTCACACCCACATGCACAACTGCGGCGACTCCTTAAAAAGATCTCCGATAGAGCGCTCTTACGAGGGCCCGTGAGGGACTGCAGCGCCACCCCCACGAGGAGCATTGCCCTAGGATGATGCTTTGCACCCGCAAGGGTGTGTGAGGGCACAACTAGCACCCGCACAAGGAGTATCATTACCCCTCCTCACGCACACTCCTTTGCCTGGTTCTAGGGATACCTTTCCCCTGAAGCATATCCGACCTGGACTGCAAAATTGGGGACCCCCACTATCCCCGCCCCTGCTCTTTTTCCTTTAGGAACTGATACCATCCTTTTTTGTTGACTTAACATTCCCACAGCTGAATCGAGCAGCTCAAAATGACCTGTCTGGCCCCATCACAAAAGCTGAAATAAAAAAAAGCCACTCGGTAACTGCCACGAAACAAAGCCCGGGCCTTGATGGCATACCAATAGAATTCTTTGCCACTTTCTCAGATGCATTGGTACCACAGCTAGAATGACTTTATCAATCTGTACTCGACACCACCACAATGCAAGCCTTAGTAATATCCCTTCCTAAACCGGGTCGCTTGGCATCAGACATTTCGGGATACCGGCCCCTCTCACTCCTTGTGACGGAGTACAAAATAGTGAGCAAACTTCTAGCGTGCCGACTACTCCCATATATTTACAAGTTGGTCCACCACGACCAATGCAGATTTGTACCAGTGCGTAACACTTCATTAAATATCAGGAGGCTCTACCACATAATGGAATCAATGCGTGCAGACCAAGACCACCATAACACTGGCTGCATTATGTTAGATCTAAGGCAGGCATTTGACACCCTCATATGGGATAATATGGTCCAAGCACTTGAAAAATTCTGAATACCACCAGCCTACCTGCAGTAGGTAAAACTACTATATTCACTCCTACAGCGAGAGCCCACACTGGTAATCACATCTCGCGTGCATATCCTGTTGGCAGAGGTACTCTGCAGGGTTGCCCCCTACTATGTGTGCCTGCCTCAGAACTCCTGGCCATTAAGCTGCATTGTCCGCGGAGCGGATGGGCATCAGGCTGGGTAACTCCACGCATGTGTTGTCTGCCTATGCGGGTGACATTATTTTATATACTAACGACTTTACCACCACCTCAGCACCGGTGATTTTTTCACACTTTGCACAAATCTCGGGCATCACCATAAACGATACACAATCTCAACCCTTCTTCTTCTGCCTTGGTGAACGCCCAAATGTGATCTTGTGTGGGCAACTCTCCCTTTCTGTAGATCAGCAAACTTGCAAGTACTTAGGCATCCAAATTAACAGAAGCTCGCAAGATCTCATAGAAGGAAATTTAAACAGAGCCATAAGGGCACTTCGATCACAGGCTATCTTCTGGACCTCACTGCCACTATCTGTGATGGGTTGAGTGGCAATATCGAAAATGGTGGTCCTCCCGAGACTGCTATATTTCTTTCCAAACTTGCCGGTAGAAATCCCCACTCCTGTATTTAAATCATTAGACACGTTACTATCAGATCTGATATGGGGAAACGGCCGCCACAGGGTGGGACTAACTAAACTGCAATTGGCCACAGATAAGGGAGGGCAGGGAGCACCTGATCTCCGCGCATACTGTTATGCGAGCCAACTCCAATGGCAGTCGTACTGACTTGTGGGACGTAACCTGCATGAATTAGGATACATGATCCGAGACATCGACTGAGGTATCCTGCATACATTGCTGTTACCACGGGCTACCATACCACCGAATGCCCGACACTACTACTCATTGCGCTTAATTACTGGAAGAAGACACTGCACTTAACACGCAGATGCCCAACATATGCGGATAACACACCACTATTAGGAATCCACACACCCACCGACCTAATCACTAAAAGGAGAATCCTTGCCTGGAATGAGGGGGGGTCACCACAGTGGCAGCATTGTTTGACAACGGGACCCTAATGGATCACAGAAATTTCACCAGACAGTATGGGTACCCGAGACTCTATATCTAACACACGCTGCAAGTCTCCACTATACCAAAAAGCACTGGGCTCCACTTAGGGTGGAACCCCAAAAACACGAATTGGTGCGGCGGTTTATCTAATGGGGGAAGGACGTCACCTCACGAGATGGTTGTATAAAGGCATTAGGGCGCATACAGGGACTCCCCTTACAGATGTACACACCAGATGGGCCACGGACCTTGGGAAAGAACTAACTGATAAAGAATGGAGTGTGTTAGTAGAATACCCCCAAAAAGTATCCTATAATGCCAAATTTAAATCATTCAATGTATGATAGTACATAGGGCATACCTTACCCCACACCACTTGCAACGAATGTTCTCAACCACACAAAACCACTGCCCTAGATGTAAGATGGCGAAAGCCGATCTACTACACATGCTATGGATATGCCCTGTGCTCACAGAATTCTCGAAAACAATAATCTGGAACATTAACTCGGCGACCGGTTTACCAATACCGGAAACGGTCGACAGCTGTCTGCTGGGTATGTTCCGGCGCTCAAAAACCCATAAAGTGCAACTACGTTTCACCGACCTAGCACTACTTATAGCTAAACGTTCAATAACAATGAGGTGGAAGTCAGCTAAATCCCCGACAGTTTCTGCGTGGCACGGGGAGGTGGGGTAGCGTGGCAAGTGCTGCCATCCGACGAGAAGAAGCCCGGGGGGTATGGAAAAAACTAATCTCGATGGGACTGGTACCTAATAATGGAAGTATTTAGGGCACCTGAACCTGCACCTGTCCAAACTGAGCAGGAAGAATAGACACGTTCAATAGATCAGTATCCTGCACAAACAAGAAACCCTGAGCATAGTTCTGTTACACAACTTTACCATGCACATTTGTACTACCCCCGCTGGCGTTAGTGGTGATACACGAGTTGCAGCCTATTGACCACAATGTGCGATGGAGAAGGGCCAGTAGAGTTGGGAAGTTGGGTGGGAGAGGGGAGACAAATAACACTGTTTAATTTCCTTTCTTTGTTAATACTGCTACTACATCTGTATAGGTAAACAGATTACCGTCTGCAGCTACAACAGAATTGTCTACGACTAATACAGGATGCTTTGCCAACTGTAGGTTGCACCACACAGTCCCAATGTCCAAAGATAAATAAATTTACGAATATCTGTCCAATATTGATAATGTTCAAAGTTCTTTATTCTTCTTTTCAATTGAGAAATATGCACCAAACAGCCAACGCGTTTCGTTCTATTACAAGAACTTCATCAGGGCTGTAAAAAACATTTAAAAAACATATATATAATACATCATGGTACAAATAAACAGATACACGTACAATTAATATAACATACAAAGACAAGAGATCATTACTTAAAAAGAATTTGACAGACTTATTTGACCTTAAATGGCAATGTCAACATTGGTTTCTTTGTTCATTTAAACCGTCCTGGTATAAACAAATTCCCACTTGATAGTCATATGTCCAGCCATACAAGAACCCACATGTATTTCCTATTGAAACCTGTTCATTTATTGAAAACAATTTAAAACCAAGACAGTCAGTGGATAAATGTGCCATCCAATACCAGGCCAAGCAGTTTACTAACCATTTCTAATCCATGACATATAGTCATGATTTAAACAATAATAACAAAAAAAAGGAAAAAACAAAGAGATGGAAGCATATATATATAATTAGTAAAAGTACTGGCACATCTAAAAAGCAAGAAGCCCTGGAAAAAGAGAGAAAGGAAAGCTAAGAACAAACTTCTCCCCCAAAACCAGACTTGCATAGTGACAATCTGACGTATTATTTTTCATATTTGATAACCCGGATAGGCTCCATCCTGAGCACACACCCCTCTAAGAAGAGGAACAGAAATAAACCTACCGAATGTATTATTGCTTGCAAGTTTAAATCCAAAGGAAAAAATTTGTCCAGCTTCTTCCCTCTCGTTGAGGTGTATGCTGCCCGAGGCAAAATATGTCTGCTATGCCTGCAGAATATAAAAGATCAATTTGTTTGAAAATCTAATCTATACAAAACTATCACAAATATGCTTGTAAGCTAAATGTAATATTTCTAAGTTCATGTCCCGAAGTAAACCCCCTTCAATAGGCATATTCCAGTAATCCTAACCCCACTAGACTACACATAGGCATCAATAAAAAGCACTGTCTTACCTATTAGACTTTTTTGAGACGCGAAAGTCCAACTTCGACGACAGTACAATGTAAAAAGGCTGATGTGCCTGGAACGAGATTGTAGACAATCAATACAACTCGACTATTGTTGACAGTGATTGTATAGTCGAGTTGTATTGATTGTCTACAATCTCGTTCCAGGCACATCAGCCTTTTTACATTGTACTGTCGTCGAAGTTGGACTTTCGCATGTCAAAAAAGTCTAATAGGTAAGGCAGTGTTTTTTATTGATGCCTATGTGTAGTCTAGTGGGGTCAGGATTGCTGGAATATGCCTATTGAAGGAGGTTTACTTCGGGACATGAATGTAGAAATATTACATTTAGCATACAAGCATAATGGTGATAGTTTTGTATAGATTAGATTTTCAAACAAATTGATCTTTTATATTCTGCAGGCAAAGTAGACATATTTTGTCTTGGCCAGCATACACCTCAATGGAAGGGGAAATTAAACTGGGAGTACATAGTGGAAGAAGCCGGATGACTTTTTTCCTTTGGATTTAAACTTGCAAGCAATAATACATTCGGTAGGTTTATTTCTGTTCCTCTTCTTAGAGGGGTGTGTGCTCAGGATGGAGCCTATCCGGGTTATCAAATATGAAAAATAATAAGTCAGATTGTCACTATGAAAGTCTGGTTTGGGGAAAGAAGTTTTTACTTAGCTTTCCCTCTTTTTCCAGGGCTTCTTGTTTTTTAGATGTGCCAGTACTTTTACTAATTATATATCTTGGCCTGGTATTGGGTGGCACATTTATCCACTGGCTGTCTTGGTTTTAAATTGTTTTCAATAAATGAACAGGTTTCAATAGGAAATACATGTGGGTTCTTGTATGGGTGGACATATGACTATCAAGTGGGAATTTGTCTATACCAGGAAGGTTTAAATGAACAAAGAAACCAATGTTGACATTGCCATTTAAGGTCAAATAAGTCTGTCGAATTCTTTTTAAGTAATGATCTCTTGTCTTTGTATGTTCTATTAATTGTACGTGTATCTATTTATTTGTACCATGATGTATTATATATATGTTTTTTAAATGTTTTTTACAGCCCTGATGAAGTTCTACTAATAGAACGAAACGCGTTGGCTGTTTGGTGTATATTTCTCAATTGAAAAGAAGAATAAAGAACTTTGAACATTTTCAATATTGCACGGACATTCGTAAAGTTATTTATCTATGAACATTGGGACTGTGTGGTGCAACCTACAGTTGGCAAAGTGTATGTTGGTTAATTTAACCGCCCCTTAGGAACGGCAGGGGCAGTGGTGTCGCACACTGTGAGAGCATAAGGCTCATTGTTTTGTTTAAACGCAGGAGGGATATAACGTAAGGACCCGTGTCTTTACCAAGAGGGAGGTGCATCACAAACCATTTTTCTGTTTGTATGGTTTAGCTATTCCTATGTTGTTTTGGACTAATACAGGATGTCTTAAGTCATGTTTAGTGTAACAAATTAAGATCCCTACTTGATTCATCAATGTATCTGAAAGAAACACGTTAATTAGATTCCTCACCTTAGAATATCCCCAGGCGTCAGGCTGCATCCGGAAAGATTTTTGTAGCAATACCCCTTGCGCGTCGCTAGGCGTCGTCTGCGGCTCCACGTCCGTCGTTGGTGTCGTGCGCCGGAATGACGTCGGAGTACTTAGACGCCGCCCTCGCGTGCTGACGTCAGTTCTTCTTTTTTCCGTGCCAGACAGCGCCGATCCGGGAAGAGCTTACCCCTTAGTCAATTTTTGACTAAACTTTTTTGACTCTTTTTGGTCTTCTGTCGACTCGACTCCGGTGCCGGTAGGATGCCTGGGTTTAAAGCCTGTGACTCCTGTCATCGACTGATGTCGGTGACTGACCACCATCGCCGGTGCCTTTACTGCCTGGGGGCCTACCACGACGCGGAGTCGTGCCCCGATTGTCAGGCCTTGACCTCGAAGGCTAGGCGGGAGCGGTCCCGTAAGCTTCTCGAGCTTCGGCACTCGGCTCCGCGCCGCTCACGGTCCCGGTCCAGGAGGAGGTCCAAGGACTGGTCGGGGAGCCGCAGCCACCATCATCGTTCATCGGGCTTGAAGTCTTCGGGTAAGTCGAAGCGATCAAAGAAGTCCAAGAGGCGACACCGCTCTTCGGACTCCCCTCGCCGGTCGCGCAACTCGGCCGAGGGTCAGGGTGGTCCCACCCCCGCGGCTCCGTCGGAGCCGCAGGAGACGCGTCCGTCCCCATACCCGCCGGTCCCTGGGACTGACGCGACTCCGGCGGAGGTCAGTGCCTTCCTCTCGGCCATGAGGGGCCTGGCTCCGCCGCTGACGCCTGCCGGCGCGCCTTCAGGCCCCGCAGGCTCGACTGGGTTACCTCGCGTGCCGGCAGCTCCGGCCCCGGCGACGACTTCGGTCCCGACGCCGCAGGTCCCCGAGGGATCCAGGCCTGGATCTCTGCCGGTGCCGGTCGACCTCACGACGCCTCCTCTGCCGGCGCAGGCACCGGTTCCGCCTCCGGACGACGCTGTTCCCCGGTTTAGCCCCAGTCCGGGCCCAGCACCGGCGCGGCGCCGCTCGACGCCGCTTCCGACGCCGATGGATGAGCGTTTCATCTACCGCCCGGCTCCGATCATTTCCTCCTGTTTATCTGGAATCGGATGACGGGGGCGACTGGGAGGGGTCTGCGGACCCTATGGCCGGACAGGGCCAATTTCACAGGACTGGGCAGATGAACTGGGGGATGCCAGTGGTCTGGACACCTCCCCGGACGCTGGTTTCATCTCTCCTCTGACTGTGGCCTCGGAGGAAGGTGCACCTTTCTCAGTGGTGCTGCGCTAGGCGGCCGAAGCCCTGATGCTCAAGTTGCCTGCTGTGGCCATGAGGACTAACATCCTCACAGAGGTGCTTCAACCGTCAGCAAGCTCCACAGAGCCTCTGCTGCAGTTCGATGAGGCCCTCATAGACGTTCTGCAGGGCACTTGGTCCAAGCCCTCCACAGTTCCTCCTGTGGATCGGAACGTGGCCCGGCGCCACCGCCCTGCTCCGGGCGACCCCAGTTTCCTGTCCCAACACCCCACCCCCGAGAGTCTGGTTATCCAGGCCTCAACTTCCCAATCCTCCTTCCCGTCCGCTCCTCCGGATTGGGGATCCAAGAGGCTGGAACAGTTCGGAAAGAAGCTGTTCTCTTCCCTGAGTTTGGGCCTGCGGTCTTTGAACACCGCTTGCCTCTTGGACCATTTCTCCCACTCTCTGTGGGATACGGTGGAGGACGTGCTGCCCCTGTGTCCTGAGGAGGCACGGACACGTCTCTCCCAGGAGCTTGCTGACGGGCGAGATACAGCACGACATGCAATACGGTGTGGACTAGACACCACGGACTCGCTGGGTAGGGCGATTTCCACCACGGTGGTGCTCCGGCGCCACGCCTGGCTGCGGTCCACGTCTTTCTCGGGGGATGTCTACAGTACCCTCATGGATATGCCCTTTGATGGCACTTGCCTTTTTGGTGAGAAGGCGGATAGTGCACTGGCTCGTTTTAAGGACTCCCGGGCTGCGGCCAAGTCCTTGGGTCTCTCGACCCGCGGCCGCAAACTTCCGCCTTTTGCCCCTTTCGTGGCCAGGGAAGGGGCGCCTCCTCACGTCCGCCTAGCCACCGGCCGCAGAACCAACCTGCACGCGGTCGCGGACGTGGATTCCGCCGTGGCGGTACTAGAGGACAACGTGCCGGTCAGTCCACATCCACCCCGGCAGTATCCGCCTCAAAGCCCTCCTAGTCCGAGCTTTCAGGCCCATTCCACGCCAGTGGGCGGCAGAGTTCGCCATCACCTGCTCCACTGGCGATCCATCACATCGGACAAGTGGGTGCTGCAAATCGTCCGAAGGGGCTACTCCCTCCCCTTCGAGACGACCCCTCCAGCCATGCCACCGCAGTGCCACCGTATGTCGGAGGATCACTTGAATCTTCTGCGGGAGGAAGTTACGGCCCTCTTGGCCAAAGAGGCCGTCGAGCGCGTTCCTGGTCCAGAAGTAGGCCGTGGTTGCTATTCCCACTACTTTCTGGTTCCCAAGAAGGGCAAAGGGGGCCTACGCCCTATCTTGGACCTCAGGAGCGTCAATGCCTTCCTCCGGAAGGAACGGTTCAAGATGCTCACTTTAGCTCAGGTTCTGGCTGCCCTCGACCCTGGAGACTGGATGGTAGCGTTGGACTTGCAGGACGCCTATTTTCACATCCCCGTCCTGCCGGCCCACCGGCGTTAACCTGCGGTTCACGAAGGGTCAGGAGCACTTTCAGTTCACCGTGCTCCCCTTCAGCCTCACCAGTGCCCCTCGGGTGTTCACGAAAGTGATGGCAGTGGTCGCAGCTCATCTGCGCAGATCGGGGGTTCCAGTCTTTCCCTATCTCGACAACTGGCTGTTGAAGGCGGGCTCGCCCCAGCAAGTCTTCTCCCACCTCCAGACTACGGCCGACCTCCTGCATTTGCTGGACTTCTCCATCAGGGCGGTTCTCGATTCGGCGCAGTTCCGGGCCTATCCTCCGGAACAGCGGGTCCAGGATATTCAGGCTCTGATTCCCATCTTTCGGCCTCTATCCTGGGTTTCGGTCAGGTTGGTGCTGCGGCTTCTGGGGCTGATGGCCTCCTGCATCCTGTTGGTGCATTACGCCAGGTGGCGCATGCGGGCTCTACAGTGGGACCTGAAGTTTCAGTGGGCCCAGCATTGAGGCAACCTGTCCGACCATGTCTTGATCTCGGAGGGCACTGCAAAACAGTTGCAGTGGTGGCTCACGGACAGCGATTGGGTCGGGGGCAGATGCCTCTCGCTACTCCAACCGGAGCACGTAGTAGTGACGGACGCGTCCCTCCTGGGATGGGGGGGCCATACGGGAGAGGCAGAGATCAGAGGCCTCTGGTCTCCGGCGGAGTCTCAACTCCATATCAACTTGCTGGAGCTGAGAGCGATCCGACTTGCACTGAAAGCCTTCCTTCCCTCTGTCCGGGGAAGTGTTGTGCAGGTGTTCACGGACAACACCACCGCCATGTGGTATTGCAACAAACAGGGCGGGGTGGGGTCGTGGACCCTTTGTCAGGAGTCTCTGCGCCTCTGGACATGGCTGGAACACCAGGGCGTCACCCGGGTGGTTCAACATCTGGCGGGCTCTCTGAACGCCAGAGCAGACGAACTCAGTCGCCGGTGCATGATGGATCACGAATGGCGTCTGAACTCCAGATAGATAAAGTAAGGGTTTCCCATGGGGAGGGGGGAGGTCTGGGTGGGCACGGGGGGGTGCAAGTAAAAATTTCTAAAAAGTCCTCTTTTTTTGCCCGTTGTTACATTCTTTGGGTATGGAGAATCATGATTCTGAAAGAGAAAGTTAGTATTATTAGTATCGTTAGCATAGGTTTTTCTTTTTGTAGCTATGGGGTGAATACCTGGTTGGGGGGTAGAACTTGTCTCTATGGATAAGCTTAGAGTTCTTTCATGGAACATTAATGGCCTTCGCTCTAGCCCAAGAAAATGGAAGATTATGCAGTATCTCCGAGATTTTGATGCTCAAATATTGATATTACAAGAGACGCATCTTACGGAAAAAGAAATGCTTTCTTTAGTTAAAAAAAATAGATGGGTCGATTTTTGTGTATCTACTACACAAAACTCTAATACTAGAGGGGTCGTGATTATCTTTAAAAAATCATTAAAAGCCAGGTTAGTTGAAAAACTTGTTGATTCAAGTGGGAGGTGGATTATTGTCTCTGTAATTATAGCTGGGGCCCGAGTTACCATAGTAGGCTATTATGGGCCTAACCAGGATGACCCATCAGTTCTGAGTACCGTCTTCTCCCATCTTCTTCTTTATCCTGAACCTATCATCCTGGCTGGAGACTTTAATGTGGTCTTAGACCCTGTCCTTGATAAATCTTCATCTAATAGATCTATATCTTCATCTAAAACTAGGTCTCTTTTACTTGAAAAAATGGAAGAGTTTGGATATGTGGACGTATGGAGGCTTAAGTCTGGTCTAAGACAGGGCGTCTCATTTCGGAACTACAAATATCATCACCAGTCGAGGATAGATCTAGCATTGGTCAGTCAGGAATTAGTTAAACTGGTGCAAAAGGTCTACTATCTCCCCTTTCATCTCTCTGACCATGCTGCTTTATGCCTTGAGCTGGTTGGGCTGTCGGAAACCACTGCCACTGCCAGAACATGGTCGTTTGACCGCTCGTTCCTTAATGTTCCAGATGATATTTCTTTTTTAAGAACTGAAACGCAGTATTTTTTTGAAAACAACACTGGCTCAGCTTCGTCCGGCTCTGTATGGGACGCATTTAAGGCCTTTTTGCGTGGCCTAATTACTAACAAGGTCTCATATAAAAGGAAAATTTATAGAGACACGGTCATCTCGTTGGAAGCAGATTTAGCTATGGTTCAGGATAATATCTTGTCACATCCTGTCGCTCCTCCAGAAATACTAGAAGAATGGCAAAATAAAATACTTACATTAAAAGGGGAACTGGGTTCCATACTGAACTTACGAGTTCTTCAGAGATGGGAGGCCAGTAAGATGGCCCACTTTGAATATGGGGAAAGTGCTGGAAAGCTTTTGGCTTGGAAAGCAAAAACGGATCGTATTAGAAATAATATTGATCAAATTTCGGCGGAAGGTACGGTCCACTCAGCGGATAAAGAAATCAGAAATGCCTTCCGTGACTATTTTAAGAACATATATCATGAGGATAAGAGCATCGATGCACGACAAGTTGAGGACTGGCTGAGTGGAGTATCTCTTCCCTCTCTTTCTCCTGTTCAGAAAGTTGCCTTGGATAGACCAATTACAAAAGAAGAGATAGATGGAGCTATCTTAGGCAGTAAGAAGGGCAAGGCATCAGGTCCGGATGGCCTCCCTTCGGAGGTTTATCAGGTTTTATTACCAACAATACTTCCCTTCTTAACTCAGCTGTTTAATCAGATCTTTTTGGAGGGGGTGTATCCTCCTGAATCTTGGAACGAAGCCTCTATTACTTTGATATTAAAACCTGGTAAACAGGCTGACAGTTGTGGGTCATACAGACCAATTTCTATTCTAAATTCAGATTACAAGTTTTTTTCATCTGTCCTAGCTAAAAGGTTGGGAGAGGTGGCACCCTCTATTCTACATCAGGATCAGCGTGGCTTTGTGAAGGGTCGCCAGCTGTTTGAGTTGACCTATGATCTGATAGGTGCTATCGACATGGCGACTACGGACTCCTTGCCCTTAGCTGTTATCACGTTGGATGCCGCCAAGGCCTTCGACAGGGTGAATTGGACATTCCTGTCGGGGGTCTTGGCGAAGTTCAATATTGGTGAGGGTTTCCGTGGAGCGGTCGGTTCGCTGTATCGGAATCCAACAGCTTCTGTATTAGTCAATGGTGAACTGTCAGATCCCTTTAATATCACTCGGGGTACCAGGCAGGGCTGCCCACTCTCCCCTCTCCTATTTGATTTATACATCGAGCCCTTTGCCCAACGATTGAGGGATGATGTTAATATCAAACCCTTTATCTATAGGGGATGGGAGAGGAAGGTGGCCCTGTATGCGGATGACATTCTCATTTTTTCTTCTGACTTGAGTACAGCATTATCCGCGATCATTGCACAGGCCAATGATTATGGTGAGATGTCAGGATACCAGATTAATGCATCCAAAACAGAGATGATGATATGGAACGAGGCTGAGCCAGTGGTAGGGGTCCAGCCCAACTGTTCCATGCGGTATCTCGGACTTACCATCGTTAGAGATATAGACAAAATTGTACCGCTGAATCTAGACATAGTGACAAGAGATTGCAGAAAACTTATGAGGTCGTGGTCTTCCCTCTCCCTTTCCATCTTGGGTAGAGCTAATTTGGTAAAGATGTTTATTTTACCTAAAATTTCTTTTCTGTTCAACAGTATTCCATTGTACTTTGAACCTTCTATTTTACAAAAACTGCAAGGTTATATTAGTTTGTTTATTTGGAACGAGCATACACCTCGGATAGCTTGGAAAAAGATTAGACGCCGCAGAGAAAAGGGGGGATTAGCAGCACCTGATTTACAGTTATATGCTTGGGCTTTCCAACTTTCCCATGCCAGGATGCTGCTTAAGATGCCAACAAATGTGGGTATAGGAAGCGTGTTTGCTGCATTATTGAGAGGAGGGGGAGTAGACCAGAATGGTTTTTTGTTTAAATTTGGGGATCCCAAGTTTTTTAAAAAGATTAAGTTGAAGATTTTGTTGGGTTTCATAAGAACATGGGTCAAAATAAGAGGTGCAATAAAGGTGGGTTATTTCTCAGGCAGGTCACCATTATGGAACTCTCCCGGTTCCCCGGTGTGGCTTCTTGACAGCTTGGCAGTACCTCTGAGAGAGGCGGGTCTGGAAATTTGGGGAGATCTTTTCTTTGATGGAGTTTTGCTATCTTGGGACCACATACTAGCTAGAGTTGGGTTAGGTCTCTCTAAATTTAAATATCTACAGATAGCAAGTTGGGCCCGTATGCAGAGCTCTGTCAGAGGTAGGTTCGAAATAGGTGGCGAGAGTAGTATAGTGACCTTGTTGATGGATAGACCCCCTGCACCTAAAGAGATTTCGTTTTGGTATAACTTGTTGCTAGATGAAGTCGACGGGGAGTTTGCCTTACCTGAGACATTATGGAGTTCCTCTTTCCCAGGGGAAGACCTTGAGAACATCTGGTATTCCTCTTGTAAAACCCTATGGGATACGGTGAAGCCATCATGGTTATGTAGGAACCACCTTTTTACTTTACACAGGGCTTATTATTCTCCACAGCGGCTATCTAAATTTTCTAATGAATCCACTGTGGCATGCCCTAAATGCGGATTGTTAGCAGCCTCGGATCTACATATGTTTTATGAATGCCCACTGGTGTTACCTTTCTGGGATGCTATTAGCACACTGTTGACAACATCTGTGGGACATCAAATTTCAATTAATGCACTGTTCGTAATTTTTGGAACATCACTGGAAGTTCAAGGTTCGGTTAAAAAGCTTTTGTTTTATTGTATCCTACTTGCCAGAAGAGAGATATGTAGGAAATGGAAGGATCCACTGCCTCCCACCTTGCTGGACTGGCGCTTATCAGTATTACGTACATTAAAAATAGATCTAGTAAGATCGGGTAACCCCGAAAAACGAGACTTTTGGCACCTCCTGAATTGGGCCTAAGTATGTGCTTGGGGTTTTTTTTTTTTTTTTTTTTTTTTTTTTTTTTTTTTTCCCCCACATTGTCCGATGATTAACGCTGCTTGGTCGGCTCTCCCTCCTATATATGGATATACCCAGATATGGCTACTTAACAGCAGCAACATTGCCCTCTATATGGATTAACATTTCGCGGTGTTTACTCTGGAGAGTTTATGAACAACACTGAGTGCTATCCTAGTATGTGAGAGCACTACCAGTTTATCTGTGACAGTGTATCGTATCTTTTTTTCTCTCCTAGAGTTTCTATGCGACTCTCCAAGGGCAAAATGAGGACAAAAAAAGAAAAAAAAAAAAAAAAAAAAAAAAAAAAAAAAAAAAAAAAACACCACCGCCATGTGGTATTGCAACAAACAGGGCGGTGTGGGGTCGTGGACCCTTTGTCAAGAGTCTCTGCGCCTCTGGACATGGCTGGAACACCAGGGCATCATCCTGGTGGTTCAACATCTGGCGGGCTCTCTGAACGCAAGAGCAGACGAACTCAGCCGCCGGTGCATGATGGATCCTGAATGGCTTCTGAACTCAGACTTGGTGCAAGGTCTCTTTCTGCAGTGGGGAGAGCCTTGGTTAGATCTATTTGCCAGCGAAGAGAACGTGCAATGTCAGCAGTTCTACGCGTTGGAATTTTCAAGGCGGCACTCGCTCGGAGACGCTTTTCGTCGCGAGTGGAGTTGCGGTCTGTTGTACGCTTTTCCGCCTATAACACTTCTGCCCAGAGTGCTGAAGAAGATCAGGCGCGACCGGGCCCAAGTCATCTTAGTGGCTCCGGATTGGGCACGAAGGTACTGGTATCCCGAGCTACTCAGTATGTCAATCGATCCTCCGGTACGACTGCCTCTTCAGGAGGACCTTCTGTCGCAGCAGCAGGGGACCTGTCCAGTCTCCACCTCCATGCGTGGAGATTGAACGGCGACAGTTGATGCCATTTGACTTGCCTCCAGAAGTCTGTGACGTGATTCTGGCAGCCAGGCGTCCCTCCACAAAATCGGTATACGCCTGCAGGTGGAACAAATTTGTGGCATGGTGCACAGCAAAGGCTGTGGATCCCCTTTCCGCTCCTCTTTCTGAGGTTCTACTCTTTCTTTGGCCCAGCAGGGCTCTGCTCTGGGCACCTTGAAAGGTTATCTTTCTGCAATCTCTCCTTTCTTACGGCTTCCTGATCAGCCTTCTCTTTTCAAGTCCCCTGTTGTTTCGCGTTTTCTTAAAGGCATTACTCACATGTTTCCTCCTGTCCCCTTCGTAATGCCTCAGTGGGATTTGAATCTTGTCTTGACCTTTCTGATGTGCGCTCCCTTTGAGCCTCTTCACAATTGTCCCCTTCGTCTTCTGACTCTTAAGACTGCTTTCCTGGTAGCTATCACCTCGGCTAGACGGGTGAGTGAGCTCCAGGCTCTGTCATCTAAGCCTCCCTTTCTTTCTGTTCATCCGGACAAGGTTGTCCTCCGGACTCGTCCTTCTTTTCTTCCAAAAGTGGTGACCCCCTTTCACATCGGGCAATCGGTCACATTGCCCACCTTCTTTCCGCCTCCGCATCCTTCGAAAGAGGAAGAGAGGCTCCACCGTCTGGACCCCAAACGTGCGCTGTCCTTTTAGTTGGACCGCACCAGACAGTTCGGGGTGGACGACCAACTTTTTGTTGGATTTGTAGGTGCTAAGAAGGGGAGGGCTGTACACAAGCGGACCATCTCACGGTGGGTCGTATTGTGTATAAAGGTTTGTTACTCCTTGGCGAAAAAGGACCCTCCAGTTGGGCTGAGAGCCCATTCCACCCGGGCCACAGCGGCGACTACTGCCCTGGGACGGGGAGTTCCCTCCTTGCAGGACATCTGTCAGGCGGCGACGTGGGCCTCACTGTTCTGGTGTGATCTTGGTTCGCAGACCCTCCACCGGGGTTGGTATTGCTGGGGTATCTATTCTAAGGTGAGGAATCTAACTAACGTGTTTCTTTCAGATGAACAAGTTACTTACCTTCAGTAACGATGTATCTATAAGAAACATTAGTTAGTTAGATTCGTCACCGACCCACCCATCCTCCCTGCTCTGCGAACCGACATCTAGGGTTAAGGTCATCCTGTTCAGGGCCCTAGACTTTTTGGCACCAGTGTCGGTCTCTTGCATGGCTCTGCGTTCCTGGCGCGGCAAGCTATGTACAAGAACTGACGTCAGCGCGCGAGGGCGGCGTCTAAGTACTCCGACGACGTCATTCCGGCGCACGACGCCAACGACGGACGCGGAGCCGCAGACGACGCCTAGCGACGCGCAAGGGGTATTGCTACAAAAATCTTTCCGGATCCAGCCTGACGCCTGGGGATATTCTAAGGTGAGGAATCTAACTAACTAATGTTTCTTACAGATCCATCGTTACCGAAGGTAAGTAACTTGTTCAACTGCTTTACATATTACTATAAAACATTTATTGTATGTACCTATGTCTCTATAAGATGCAAAACTTTTTTAAAAAAACAAGGAAGTGTGTTAAAAAAATAAAAATAAATTAGAGAATCTGGCGATGTATACAGACTCTTACTACTATTCTCAATGTAGCATTCGTTGTGGTATAAAAAAGCATGCAATGCTCTGTGACGCAGTGAGTTTTGACAATATTCATTAGCTTGACCTTCACAACACAAAAAACCTGCCAGAATGCAGGCCGAGACCCTTAATAACAGTGCATTTAGTCCAGTCCTTTGCTACAGCAGACACCCTGGAAAATCCATGTAGATCCCTTTAGGAAAGCAAATGAAGAACAAGTTACTTACCTCCGGTAACAATGTATCTGTATGAGACATATGTAGTTATAGATTCCTTACTTTTAGAATTACCCCCAGGCATCAGACTGGATCTGGAGATTTTTTCTTTAGCAGTACCCCTGTGTGTGGGTAGGTGATGTCGGACGACTCTCTGCGCCTGTCGTTGGCGTAGTCCATCATTGGCGTCCTTCGTTGGCGTCGTGGGTGCCGGAATGACGTCCTGGTGTCTGTTTAGATGCCACCCCTGCAAGCTGACATCTGCTCTTACACGAGTCTCCACGCCAGAAGCGCAGAGCCATACAAGACACTGACCACTGGTTCACATAACTAGGGCCCTGGAAGGGAGTCCCTATCCCTAGAAGTCAGTTCTCCGGAAAGGGAGGATGGGTGGGGCGGTAAGGAATCTATAACTACATATGTCTCTAACAGATACATCGTTAGCGAAGGTCACCCTGTCGCCCTGGTGGAGTGGGCACGCAGTCCCACTGGGGCTTCCCTTTTTGTCAAGGAGTAGCACATTTTAATGCGTAGGACAACCCATCGAGAGATGGTGCGTTTTTGCACAGCCCGACCTTTCTTGGCCCCCACATATACAACAAAGAGTTGATCATCAACTTGGAAATCTTTTCTGTGGTCGAGTTAGAAAGACAGCGCACATTTTGGGTCCAGACGGCATTTTGGGTCCAGACGGTGGAGTCTCTCCTCCTCCTTGGAAGGGTGCGGAGGTGGGAAGAAGGTGGGCGAAGTGATGGTCAGTCCTATATGGAAAGAGGTAACCACTTTGGGAAGAAAAGAGGGCTTTGTGCGGAGGACTACTCTGTCCGGATGAACAGCAAGAAAAGGCGGTTTGGAAGACAAAGTCAAAAGCTCACTCACTCCGCGAGCAGAGGTGATGGCAAGAAGGAAGGCTGTTTTTAGAGTGAGGAGCCTCAGAGGACAGCTGTGAAGATGCTCGAAGGGAGCGCACATAAGATAGGTTAAGACCAGGGTCAAGTCCCACTGGGGCATTATGAACAGAGAAGGAGGAAAGAAGTGAGTAATGCCCTTTGGAAATCTACTTACAATAGGGGACTTGAAAAGAAAAGGCTGATCAGAAAGGCGAAGAAACACAGATATGGCCAAAAGGTAGCCTTTAAGAGTGCCCAGGGCAGAGCCCTGCTGGGCCAAAGAAAGTATATATAAGAGAACCTCCGAAAAAGGGGCAGAAAGAGGATCCTCAGCCTTGCTGTGCACCATGCCACAACCTTGTTCCATCTGCAGGCGTATACCATCTTAGTGGAGGAACGCCTGGCTGCAGAGATGACATTATAGACTTCAGGAGGAAGGTCAAAAGCTGTCAACTGTCACCGCTCAATCTACACACAAGGAGGTGGAGGATGGACAGATTCGGGTGGAGGACCCTCCCCTGCTGCTGTGACAGAAGATCCTCCAGAAGAGGCAGTCTGATCGGAGGATCGATGGCCATGCTCAAGAGCTCTGGGTACCAGACTCTTCGTGCCCAGTCCGGAGCCACAAGAACGACTTGGTCCCGGTCCGCTTGATCTTCCCCAGCACTCTGGGCAGAAGAGGTGCAGGAGGAAAGGCCTGTGGCGTAACGATAATTGAGGGGGTCCCTGCAAGGTACTTGGAGGGGCCCCCTCTGGACTTTATCAGGAGCTCCCAGCTGAAGTGCAGTGCTGAGGGGGCCCCCCTGGAGCTTGGGCCCCCCACACTGCGGGGGCCTGTGTTACGCCCCTGGGAAAGGCTACAGGAGGCCGCAGTTCCACTTGTGACGAAAAGCGTCGCAGAGCGAGAACCGCCTTGGAAATTCCAATGCATAGAATTGCTGACATTACGCGTTCTCTTCGGTGGCGAACAGATCTAACCAAGGCTTTCCCCATCGCTGAAAGAGACCTTGCATCACCTCCAAGTGAAGGAGCCATTCGTGATTCACCAGGCACCAGCGGCTGAGTTCATCCACCCTGGCGTTCAAAGAACCTGCCAGGTGTTGAACCAACTGGGACATGCCCTGACATTCCAGCCATATCCAGAGACAAAGAGTCTCTTGGCATAGGGTCCACGACCCCACCCCGCCCTGCTTGTTGCAGTACCACATGGCGGTGGTGTTGTCTGTGAACACCTGCACCACCTTCCCTTTGTCAGAGGGAAGGAATGCCTTCAGTGCAGGGTGATATCGAGCCCAGACTTTGCCGGAGACTAGACACCTCAGATCTCTGACTCTCCGGGATGGCCGCCCCATCCCAGAAGTGACGCATCCGTCACCACTGTGAGGTCTGGTTGGGAAAGGGAGAGGGATCTGCCTCTTACCCAAGCTTTATTTGTTAGCCACCACTGCAGTTGACGCGTGGTCCAATCCGAAATCTGGACGCAGTTGGAAAGATTCACCTTGTAGTGGAGACGGGGTTTTATGTGCACACATTGCTGTTAGCATAGGCGCCTTAGAAGTAAAACGCCATCTTGCCACTTTGCTGCTTTTGCACACGACACTACAGGTAGCTGTTATGAAAAGTAAAACTGCTTGCTTGCTTTTCCTTCACATGAGAACGGTCTGTTGTTCACATCCCTAGACGTGCACCGCGATCTTAGTCTGAACAATGTGTGCAGAAGCCGTCAAGGTCAAATAACAATGTATGCTGTTGAATTCAGGTTGATCGGCCCACGCTCAAGACACAACACGCACACAGCTGCAAATATCTGAAACTCGGGTGCCTTTAATATTGCATTTGCATGCATGATTCAGACACTTTTCAGACACAGAGAGCAGAGCTGATCCTGTGATGTGATTCACCTAAGCTGATCTTTGAGGTATGGGGTTCACCATTCAAACCTAGAGACCTTCTATTAGTTTATAAAACTAGTTTACTAGCCAAGGGAGGGTGGTTCACAAAGAATTAAAGGACTTGTTTTCCACTATCATTTTTAATATGATTTCTCCCTTCATTTTCTATGGTATTGTAACAATGCTGATGGTTTTGTTTTTAATCATTTGCCTGCTTATATTAGCCAAAGTACTGCACCTTAGAGCACGTAGTTAAAATAAACATTTTAAACTTTTCCGTGTCTCTGATTACTCTTGTTGTGGACTGATATGAGAATAATAACAAAAAGGTGTTTCTGATTCCCACCATTCCTGTGAGTACTCTAAGTCGCTTGTTCTGGGTTGTCTAATCATTGGTAGCTTCGAGATGATACGGAGAACGAATGAGACACTGATGCTAGTCGGATAGGGGTTCTGGGTACGGAGTTGAGTTTTTTGGTACACCACAATTCACTGAGGTCCTGGTTTCCTGTGCATAGTTCTGTGCAGGAGCAGAATACCCGCAGCAACCTGATGCAGGTCCCACTGCAAAGACCGCGTATGCCATCTGGCATGATCCACCAGCAGGATGCAGGAGGCCATGAGGCCCAGCAGCCTCAGGGTCATTCTCACCGAAATCCGGGATAGAGGCTGAAACTTTGGTATCACAACCCGAATATAACGGACTCGCTGCTCGGGAGGATAAGCCAGAAACTGCGCTTTATCCAGAAATGCTACGATGAAAAGGAGCTTCTGAGAGTGAGTCAGGTGTGACTTTGGCACTTAGTGAACCCCAGCGAGTGCAGGAGGTCCGCCATAGTCTGGAGGTGGGATACGACAGCCTGGGGAGATCCCGCCTTCAACAGCCAGTCTTCGAGATAGGGGAAGACTGGAACCCCTAAATCTGTGAAGATGAGCTGCGGCCACCGCCACCACTTTTGTGAACACCCGAGGGCCGCTGGTAAGGCCAAAGGGGAGCACGGTAAACTGAAAATGCTCGTGCCCTACCGTGAACCGTAGTTAACGCCGGTGGGCAGGCAGGAGGGGGATGTGAAAGTAAGCGTACTGCAAGTCCAATGCTACCATCCAGTCTCTGGGTTTGAGGGCAGACAGGACCTGAGCCTACGTGAGCATCTTGAACTTCTCCTTCCGGAGGACGCGGTTGAGGGCCCTGAAGTCTAAGATAGGATGCAGGCCTTTGTCCTTCTTGAATACAAGAAAGTAGTGGGAATACCAAACACAACCTACTTATGGCACAAGGACCCTTTCCATAGCTCCCTTGGCCAAGAAAGCGTTACAACAAACAAATGATGGACGGAATGCTGACAATGCAGACATTCTCCCCCAGTCAAGAGATCTGGGTTAAATCCATCGTTTTTTTGCCCACTACGCCACCCCAGTTCAGACATGGCCATATGCAAATCAGTCTTGACCCTGTGCCTCATGGGAACAGTCCAGCCCGAACTACCAAGCCATGTCTTCCCTGGACCGGAATCAAGCATCCTAGGACCGGTTTCTGGCTATCAGCCGTCATCAGCCAGGATAGCTTGACTCCAGTGGCGTAGTGAGCACGGGTCCCACGTCTGGGAATACCCATCCCACTTAGGGCGAAAAGCGTTACAACAAACAAATGATGGACGGAATGCTGACAATGCAGACATTCTCCCCCAGTCAAGAGATCTGGGTTAAATCCATCGTTTTTTTGCCCACTACGCCACCCCAGTTCAGACATGGCCATATGCAAATCAGTCTTGACCCTGTGCCTCATGGGAACAGTCCAGCCCGAACTACCAAGCCATGTCTTCCCTGGACCGGAATCAAGCATCCTAGGACCAGTTTCTGGCTATCAGCCGTCATCAGCCAGGATAGCTTGACTCCAGTGGCGTAGTGAGCACGGGTCCCACGTCTGGGAATCCCCATCCCACTTAGGGCGAAAAGCGTTACAACAAACAAATGATGGACGGAATGCTGACAATGCAGACATTCTCCCCCAGTCAAGAGATCTGGGTTAAATCCATCGTTTTTTTGCCCACTACGCCACCCCAGTTCAGACATGGCCATATGCAAATCAGTCTTGACCCTGTGCCTCATGGGAACAGTCCAGCCCGAAATACCAAGCCATGTCTTCCCTGGACCGGAATCAAGCATCCTAGGACCGGTTTCTGGCTATCAGCCGTCATCAGCCAGGATAGCTTGACTCCAGTGGCGTAGTGAGCACAAGTCCCACGTCTGGGAATACCCATCCCACTTAGGGCGAAAAGCGTTACAACAAACAAATGATGGACGGAATGCTGACAATGCAGACATTATCCCCCAGTCAAGAGATCTGGGTTAAATCCATCGTTTTTTTGCCCACTACGCCACCCCAGTTCAGACATGGCCATATGCAAATCAGTCTTGACCCTGTGCCTCATGGGAACAGTCCAGCCCGAACTACCAAGCCATGTCTTCCCTGGACCGGAATCAAGCATCCTAGGACCGGTTTCTGGCTATCAGCCGTCATCAGCCAGGATAGCTTGACTCCAGTGGCGTAGTGAGCACGGGTCCCACGTCTGGGAATACCCATCCCACTTAGGGCGAAAAGCGTTACAACAAACAAATGATGGACGGAATGCTGACAATGCAGACATTCTCCCCCGGTCAAGAGATCTGGGTTAAATCCATCGTTTTTTTGCCCACTACGCCACCCCAGTTCAGACATGGCCATATGCAAATCAGTCTTGACCCTGTGCCTCATGGGAACAGTCCAGCCCGAACTACCAAGCCATGTCTTCCCTGGACCGGAATCAAGCATCCTAGGACCGGTTTCTGGCTATCAGCCGTCATCAGCCAGGATAGCTTGACTCCAGTGGCGTAGTGAGCACGGGTCCCACGTCTGGGAATACCCATCCCACTTAGGGCGAAAAGCGTTACAACAAACAAATGATGGACGGAATGCTGACAATGCAGACATTCTCCCCCAGTCAAGAGATCTGGGTTAAATCCATCGTTTTTTTGCCCACTACGCCACCCCAGTTCAGACATGGCCATATGCAAATCAGTCTTGACCCTGTGCCTCATGGGAACAGTCCAGCCCGAACTACCAAGCCATGTCTTCGCTGGACCGGAATCAAGCATCCTAGGACCGGTTTCTGGCTATCAGCCGTCATCAGCCAGGATAGCTTGACTCCAGTGGCGTAGTGAGCACGGGTCCCAGGTCTGGGAATACCCATCCCACTTAGGGCGAAAAGCGTTACAACAAACAAATGATGGACGGAATGCTGACAATGCAGACATTCTCCCCCAGTCAAGAGATCTGGGTTAAATCCATCGTTTTTTTGCCCACTACGCCAGCCCAGTTCAGACATGGCCATATGCAAATCAGTCTTGACCCTGTGCCTCAGTAGTTCGGGCCCACCCACCCAGTTCCTCTCGCCAGTACGGCTCTTCAAGCTGGTCAACCAAAGGGTCCACAGACTTATCCCAGTCCTCCTCACCCTCCTCTGGTTTCCACTCAGGCCTGAAAGGAACACCAGGAATGAACAGAGGTACAAACTTACCTTCCAGCGCCGGTACCGACGTCTGTCCGGCGCCGTGTCCAACGCTGATGACACTCAACTGCTTTTCACGTGTGGGAAAGGCCAGGCTTTTGATGGAGAGAACATCCGGGGTTGCTTGGAGTTGGTCTTTGGCTGGTTCCAGCGAAACGGCCTTAAGGCAAACTCCAGTAAATCGGAGGTGCTGTTCTTCGGCTGCTCTCTGGACCCTGATTGGCAGGCCTGGTGGCCATTAGGTATGGATTGCCCTGTCCAGGCATCGCTTGTGGCTAAGAATCTGGGAGTGAAGGTTGACAATAATTTGTCACTGAGCTCACATACTTCTGGCCTGGTGGGTACCTGCTTTGGTATGCTTAAGATGCTCCGGAAGTTCCTGCCTTTACTCTCAGAAGAGCACAGAAAGATCACTGTGCAAGCCTTGATAGGCTCGAGATTGGACTATGCGAACGTCCTTTATGTAGGTCTTCCGGAATATCTGGTTCAGCGGCTGCAGGTTGTGCAGAACTCCGCGGCCCGGGCCATCTTTGGCCTTCATAGGCGAGCGAGAGCTTCGGGTCTGGTGCGATCGCTTCATTGGTTACCTATCCGGAAGCGGATTATGTTTAAAGCACTGACCCTGGCGCATAAAGCGCTATTTGGCACCGGAGCGAGGTATCTACAGCAGAGATTGTCTTTCTATCGCCCAGTTAGATCTCTGCGGTCGGAATCTTTGTTTCTCGCGGTGGTTCCTCGGGTGAGGAAGGCCCGCACTGGGGGTCGCTCTTTTAGTTTGAGGGCCCCTCAGTTGTGGAACTCTCTGCCTTTGGACCTACGGTCCTCTTCTTCTCTCCTTCTGTTTAGGAAGAGCCTCAAGACGTGGCTTTTTAACCTGTAGGGTGTCTTTGTCTTTTTTTTGTCTTTTTTTCTTTAGTCTGTTTTTATGTTTTCGGTTTTACTGAGCTGCCTCGATAAAGCGCCGGGACACTCCACGGAGTAGCCGTGCGCTATAGAAATAAAAGTTTAACATAACATAACATAACAAGGAGTGAGGCTGGGGTCGGGGGAACAACCAGCACCAGGGACGTTATCACTGAAATCGGCGCCGGGGAACGTACCGTGAGGTCGACCGGTGTCGATCTGGATCCAGGCCTGGATCCTCGAGGGCACTTTGGCGCAGGAGCCGCCAGCATCGAAGGTCCAGGGCGCCGAGTTTGCGGGGCCCAAACGTGCGCCGGCGGAGTCGTGCTGCTCAAAGATGCCGTGAAACGCTTCATAGAAAGCTCGAAGCTGGGCAGGGGACGCTCCGGATCCAGGAACAGGAGGGAAATGCAGAGGCATCCCAGAAGCAGGCTCGGAAGATGAAGCCGGAGAGTGAGGATGCTCCGGGTCCTGCGTCACATGGACCGACGGACTGGGTGAAGGCCTAGAGCGACGGTGCTTCTTCGCCTTCTTCTTGTGCTTCAACTTACCCGAAGAGTGCGAAGACTTGGATGGCGAATTCTGATGGCAGCCAGTCCCGAGACCTTTCTCTCAACCGGGATCTTGAACGACACGTAACCGACTGCCGGGCCTCCAAAAGCTTTCGGAACTGCTCCTGCAAAGACTTCTCGTTCATGGCCCGACAGTCGGAGCATGACTTCAGGTCATGGTCGCGCTCCAGGCACCAGAGGCACACGAGGTGCAGACATCAGCTTGTGACAGGAGTCAAAAGGCTTGAATCCGGTCTGACGAAGGGACATCCCTCATGGACCAGGAGTCGAAGACTCGAAAAAGACATCGACAAAAGTCGAAAAAGTTTAGTCAACAAAATAACTAAGGGGCAAGCTCTCTCCAGATCTGCGCTAAGCTGGGACGGAAAAAGAAAGAACTGACATCAGCGCGCAAGGGAGGCGTCTAAGTAGACACCGCAGCGACATTCCGGCAACCACGACGCCAACGATGGATGCAGAGTCGACCGACGCCACCTATCAACGTGCAGTGGTACTGCTAATGAACAAGTTACTTACCTTCGGTAACAATATATCTGTAAGAAACATTAGTTAGTTATAGATTCCTTACCTTAGAATTACCCCCAGATACCAGCTTCCTTTCCAATATTGCCCGGAGTATCTACCTTTCATCCTTTCCAAAACATTTGAACGTCTTGTGTTCATTTGCCACTTTCTTAACCTGAACCCTAAAAATCTGCTTACCCTGCTTGATCTTTCTGCAGCTTCTGACACCGTTAACCACACTACTTTAGTTGCCACCCTAATGGCTCTTAATATAACAAGTTCTGCACTCAACTAGTGTCCCTCCTACCTCATAAACAGGATTTTCATCATGCACTGGCAATTTACCAGATCTTCTTACATCTCACTTCCAGCTGCAGGATCTTAATGAGTTCCTCTTCCTTTACCCCGCTCCACCAACTTTCTTGGTATTAACTCACTGGAAACACAAGGAGATGATGGACGGGCGCTGAAACTGTTCATTCACCCCCAGTCACAGATCTCGGTTGAATACATCATTGTTCTTTAGCTCACATCGCCACCCCAATTCACACCCAGCCATACGCAAATCAGTACTGACCCTGTTCCTCATGGGAACAGTCCAGCCCGAACTTCTAAGCCATGTCTTCCCTGGACTGCAGATCAATGTAGTCTGTGCATCATGCTTCCATACATTAAGATGTCCATGGCAAGATTCTTCCATTCTTGCTATTTGAATTACATGCACTAATAGTCTCTAACTATATCCTATCCAGGATTGATTATTGTAACATTTTATATCCTGGACTACCCAACAGCAGTGTAGCCAAGCGACAGCAAATCTGGAACAATGCAGCCTGGACAGCTGTACAATAGGTATGACCATGCATCCCAAGCAAGTACTCAACTCGCTGGGTCCCGACCAGGCAGAGGGTCTATTTTGAAACCTCCAGTCTTATGAACAAGAATTCCATGACACTCAGAAATCCTGTTTACGTTGTCAGTTCAGATGCTAAATTCAAGGAAGAAACATTCACTCACTTCACCACCAGTTGGCCGTAACCTGTTTTAAGAAATCACAGATTACATGGTATTCTCCTCAGTTTCTTGTGCTCTCCACTGTGGAACAGTCACCTACTTTAGCTCAGAACCACTAGCACCTGGTTTTTAGGTAAGCCATAAATAGTTGTTATTCTGCTAATGCCTGTTGCCCCCATATTGCCTTCTACTGCTTTTTTTTTTTTTTTTACTCTTGTGACTATTTTATTGACTATTATTATTTAGCGGACGATCAGGTTAGCACTGAGCTGGTTTTAAAAGTTTTGCGAATCTCTGTTATTCAGGGTGTTTTCCCCATATTTTATGGCGGCTGTACTCAGTGCGCTATTTGAATAATTGCTGTTCGTAGGATTTCATTTCAATAGTGTGAAAAATTCCAATTTTTTTAGCATTTGTCTTAGGCTCACCTCTGTTACAGGTCCCCCCTGTCCTTCTCTTTCGGCCCGCTCTCTGTTCCACCACAGGGTCTTTTACTCATTTGAGTGGAGAGAGTATGAGGGAGAGAATCAAGCCCCTTCTATTTCCGGTTTCCTGCACGGTCGTTGGGTTTGACGGTCTAGTTGTTCTCGGCCCAAATGTATTTAAACACTATGGCGATGCTGGCGAGCTAAAAGCAAGCCCGTCTGCGCTCGGACCACGCTCAGTGTCACCTTGCCAGTTTTCCACCGCACAGGGTAAATCCTTGTCACTTTCCACGAAATTACCTGGTTCTCTACAGAGATTTCTGTAAGTACTGTCAGGACCTGCGTTGAAACCACAAGGCCCACTAAATCCTAGGACTTGCCCTCAATGCCAGCTTACCCTGACAAACATCAGAATTAAGGGTGCTATCCCCACAATGCTGGCTACTACCTATTCCAACTCCTGCCTAATAACTACTGATTCAACTCCTACTAATACAGGGTCAAAACACTTCAAAGCGCCGCTTATCAACACAGGTCACTGATAAAAACGCCTTGGCTTCTGCTGATTTTGAAAACATTTTTTGGGGGGTTCATGAACTGGATTTGGCGTTCATTACTGAGACCTAGTCGGATGCTGGGTCGGACCCTGACCGTATTATGGCTTCCACCCATGAGTTTGCCATGTCCAGATAAGATTGTTCACTAAAAAGGGGCGGGGTTAGCAATTATCTTTCAGGAACATCTGAAAGTCTCCTTTGAGCACTTACAGGCCATATCGAAGTGTGAAGCACTAGCTTTCAAAATTGCTGTGACTAACCACTACTCTTTTGATGGGGTTTTAATGTATAGACCCCCAGGCTCTAGAGGGACCTTTCTGAATAATAGCAGCCAACTGCTGGATATTGAAGTTCACTTTACAATATTAGGAGACTTTAAACCACCTTGAAGATATAGAAGCTAGAGATACCTCTGACTTTATTGACCTCCTGGAAAATGTGGGTTTCACACAGCTAGTTAAAGGCCCTACGCATGTGGCCGGCCATTCTCTGGATGGTATTTTCTCAGATAATCCCTATCTCAAAATGTCATCCATTCTCCCCCTGGTGTGGTCGGACCATTCAGCTATGATGTTTTACATTTCTCTGGAAGTGGTAGCCGATCCTGTGCCCCCCCCCCTCTTCGACTAAAACGTTAAATCGCCCATGGCATAAGATTACTCCTGAAATTCTCAAGACCTACCTGAGTAGCTGTAAAACTGGAATTTTGGTGGACCTATGAGGCTACTAATACCTAACATAATTGGATCATTGATAACCTAAACATCTTGGCACCTTTAAAAACCACAAAAAATAAAAGGACTTCTCCTTCCGAGCCGTGGTTTGATGATAGCCTTAGACGTCAACGACAACAAATCTGCTGCAGGCTTGAAAGTAAATAGTGCACCTGTTACGATCATAATGATAAAATCTCTTAAAAAAAATCTATTCAGGATTATAAAATGAAAGTTTCAACTGCTAAAACAGTTTTTCCACTAAATTAAGACCTCCCTTAATAACCCTAAAGAACTTTCTACAACAGTACAAAAGCTTAGCAAACTCCCTGAACCGAGAAACATTGGAGCAAATCAAGAATTCTGCCATATTTTTGCAAGTTTCTTTAAGGCAAAAGTAAAAGCAGTCTTTGATTATTTTGCCTCCTCTCATCTGGCGGTGGAAGTGCGCATAGAGGGATCCATCTCCTCTATCTTAGGAGGAACACATCTTACAGATATCCTAGCAGACAATACTCCTATTTTTGAAACTGTTAATTCAATTTCTGACTCACCCATTCTGACTCTTTTTGATCAGACAAGATTTGGATTGCCTTGGGACCCGTGTCCTCCAAAGGTTATTCATTTGGCACCTGAGGTTAGGCCAGCTACCTTAAAGTTATCTTCAATAAGATGTTTCTTGATGAGTATTTTCCAAGAGAATGCAAGAGAGCATCCATTCTCCAGTTGCTGAAGAAACCAAATCTAGATAACAAGGACCTCAATAACTATAGGCTGATTTCTCCATTACCTTTTCTGGCTAAGATCATAGAGAGGGCTATGAACATAGCACTGTCACAGTTCATTAAAGATAACAATCTCCTGGGTGACTCACAATATGGGTTCAGAAGCCAAAATAGCACTGAGTTAGCCCTGATTAATGTCTCGGAGGAAATCAGAGAGGTATTGGACAAAGGTGGGAAGATAGCCTCGATCCTGTTGGACCTCTATGGGGCCTTCGATACAGTTTATCACGGTCTACTCATCGATCTACTTTTTGCCTTAGGCATTAGGGGCAGGGCACTGGAATTACAAAAATCTTTTCTTGAAGATAGGGAGCAACCGGTGCAGCTTGGCGGGTTCAGGTCCTCCTCGTTTTCCTTTACCTGTGGGATGCCGCTGGGCTCCTCATTGGGTCTGACACTTATTAATCTTTATGTCACTACCCCCTTGGCACTCTAATAAAGTCCTTTGGATTCACAGTTGTGTCATACGCCGATGACACGCAAATCGTGGCATCCTTTGCTGGTGGTCTGGAGGACACCGCGTTTCATGGCTGAATGCAGGAAGTTAGAAAATGGATGTCCAAAAACTGCATCAAGCTGAATGTAGGAAAAACGGAGGTACTTCTATGTGGGTGCAACACCTCTTTCTGGACACCTAGTTGGTGGCCGCAGAAACTGGGAGAACTTCCTAAACCAGTCACCAAGGTAAAAAACGTAGGAGTCTATTTTGACACCAAACTGTCTTTCGAAGGTCAAATTAATGCTATTACCTCCTCCTGCTTTTTTATGATCAAAACTCTCATGAAAGTTCTACTGTTTATTCCTTTAGACCTCAGAAAGCAGTAATTTCTGCACTTATTGTATCAAATATTGATTACTGTAGAGCACTTTTTCTTAATACTCAGTCTAGACTCTTAAACAAATTGCAGGTTCTCCAAAATGTGTCAGCACGTCTGCTGCTTGCCATACCTAAATATCAATTGGTGGTGCATGCCCTGCCTAAATTGCATTGGCTGCTAGTTAGAAGGCAAATTGAATTTAAGTCCATCTGTATTGCCTTTAAAGCACTACATGGGCTTGGTCCTGATTATTTTCCACATAGATGTATGTGGTATGTTCCAGAAAGGCAGCTTTGTTGGGCATCGTCTTTTAATCTTGTAACTCCAAGGGCAAAAACTGCATCTTTGGGGGGGAAGAAGTGTTGTGGCAGGCACAATCAGGCTGTGGAATTCTTTGCCTTTGGACTTAAGAAAGAAAACAATCTTCTAATTTTTCGCAAACTTTTAAAAACCTGGCTGTTTAACAAATTGAATGAGGCCCTCAACCAGCCTTTTCCATTTCTTGTTAGTCCCTTTAAAAATCAGATCTTCCGCACCTAGACACCCCTGGGTATTATTGCGGGTTACAAATTATAATTTAATTTCAATTTCATTTATATACAAACTAATTATACGCTTTACGACGAAGATGCCAAGTAGTAAGTGAACGCTGTGCTCCTCTAGCAATAAATCAGATCAAAGCCCTCAGGATGTTCTAGTAAGCTCAAAAAGTGACCATAGATACAGGGATCCAGAAGGTTCCACCCTGAAAGAGAAATTAGGTTTACACCAGAAACAGGCAAAGCAATTCACCCCATTTTGCATCTCAACTTCAAGCTTGGTACGAATGCCTTTGTACCCTCCTCTGCCACAACAGGTGATGGGCACTGACTTTTAACACTCCACTAGGAGATAAGGAATCCCATATCTAGTTAGCAGATCATTTAACCCTATTTTTGCTTATGGCATAATGGCACTCAGTTTTCTTTTCTTGATCAAAAATGTAGGACTACGGATGTCAGCTCACAAAGATGAAAGGAACTGTATGACATGATGCTCTATGAGACAAACCATTTCTTGAACAATGGGATTACATAACAACGCAGGTAACGAAAACTGTCAGTATTACATGGACAGGCCCAAGGGAAGATAAGGGGAAACCATCCCACAGTAAAAAGTAAACTCAGGAATTTATTGTAAAAAAAATTAATACATTTTTCTTTTTTTATAGTAATAAAAGTATCAAAATATAATTCAAGACTCAGATACAATGCACAAGAGGAATTTAATTCCAATTCGACTACCCCAAAAAAGTGCAAATTACAGACAGTAATAAACCAGTAACAGAAAACAACTTTAAAGTAACAGTCGAAACAGTCGCATAATGGCCCGAGTGCCAGACTCAGAAATCCAACAGAGGACAGGGACAAAAAGGAAGAAGAAATACGAGTACAAGATTGAGCTCATACGCAACTATATAGTTCATCATATATTTTGCTCACTATATAACATCCCTGGCCTAAAGAAGAACAACCCCAACAGAGGAGTTGGTTGGTGAGTTTGAAAACAACTCTGTACTAGTCACTGCAGGATATCCCAGTAAATGTCAGTCATTACTTTGCATCATTTCACATAAATAATTAAGAACTTGCTGTAAGTGCATCGGGGACATGTATATATGTATGTGTATATTCGATATTTCTTTAGCACAAACCTAGCCAAAAGGCGGTGGACTGATGATCATGGTCAAAGACAAGCATAAAGTCAAAGAGTAATAGGAGAAAAGGCTGGGTTATGGACAGTTAATGCATTGTGATGTATTGTTCTTAAGAGGTGAGTATTCAACTCTTTCCGAAATTGAAGCAGCATTGGGGTTGTCATGATGAATACGGGCATGTTGTTCAAGAACCAGAGTGCATAGATAAAAAAGGCCTAATGTCAAATTATTTTTTGTTTTTAACACTTCTTAGTCTGCAGTCGGATGGTCTCCTGGATGCGGGTGTGCTGATAACTACCTTAGAGGGCTAGCTTGTCTGCACGAAAATAGTGGTAGCTGATCATAATGACTGTGTAAATGATGCAGCTGCTTTTGAAGATGGTGTGGGCCGGCAAGGGGAGCTAATGGAGTTCCCTGAGGGTGGGGCTGATGAGATAGTACTTTTTCAGGCCCTAGATGAGACATGCTGCTGCATGTAGGATGCCTCTAAAGGACGCCAGTCTAGAGTCTGAGAGGCTATGGAGTAGCACACTACCACAATCCGGGTGTGAGAATTTAAGGGCTTGAACAGCAATTCTGAAGTTGCTTTCTGGAAAAAACAATTTGACTGTCTTTAGAAGAGACAGCTGATGCCCAGGTCGTCTGTGTTTTTTGCAATGTGCTCACTGAGGGTGAGGTTGGTGTCTAGGGTGAATCCAAGTGGCTTGGCATTGGTACAAATGGGGGGTTTGAAACAGCCAAGGCTCCTGTCATTGAGCCAGGTTTGTGCTGTATCTTGTTTGTTGTTCTTGGCCAATAATAGGAGGTATGTCTTGGTTGGGAGCTCCATGTAAGGTTGAAGATGACAGGGGAAGTATGGAACCCAGCAGGGCTCCATAGGGATCGTTTGTGGCCCGGAAGAGTCCATCTGAACAAACTGGTGTAAGTTGGAAAAGCAGCAGAAGAACTAATTAGGAACACTGTTGGTGAATCACATTTGAGACTCCGATATTAATATTACATTGTAATTACTTATTTGATTTTTTAACACAAACTTTATATTCAAATAGTTTCTTACAATTACATATGGATGGATTTAATGTACATATATTTACACAGTAGCACACCAAATGTAATGCTTATAACCTCATAGTTATAGTAATAAATAGGAACACCTTAAAAATGTAATGAAACAATATCTATTCAAACCAGTAAGAGATACTACATGCATAGTCATCGCTGTCAAAGTAGTAAGGGTAGTAATGTGATGTATAATCTCACCTTTAGAATTATTTACAACTTTTGCAATTGCATCTGTTTCATTAAGGGTGAGGTCAAGAGCATTGCATTTGGGTGTGTGCTTAATAGTTTGCATGGCTGTTGTGTGAACTATGGATTGTGCTCACAACCCTTACAGGCAAATTTCAGTGTTTTTTTGGTTTTAATTAATAACCATAACTGCAATTGAACAGTGTATTCGGTGAATTTCCAAAGTTTTTTAATCATACGCGGAGGTGCGTTAAAACCAAATCTAACCATAACTTCACTTTAACCTTTGTTTCTCCAATTAGGTAGTTATAGTTAGGACCTAGTTTACATAGGAATAGCATTTTTTGACTTGGCTATACCTTTGGCGTCGTTTAACCAATCCTCATGAAATTTTTCCCAAAAAGTGTCAAGATAGGTTCTGGTTGCATTGAAAGTTTGGGTGTTATCCATACAGTGGAGAGCGAATATGCCTTTTGCCTATTTGGTGTAAATCTGTTCAGTAGTTTTGACAAACTTAAGTTGAAAATTATAGTGATATCTCTGGTTGCAAAGCCTTCACGAGCAAAGATGAACTCGTGCAGGGAACCACACTTCAACCACGAAGTGAGGAAGTGTTGGTAGTCATCTTGGGACTCGGCTTCACCAAGTCCCAAAAAAATAAGTGAGAATAAAGAAAAGGGGGTAGGGTAGGAATACCCTGACCGACAAACCATGGTCTTGGGGGTCCTCCTTGGACCCCACCACAGCATAAAAGAATAACAACAATTTTTTTTTTTAAAAAGCTGCAAATTTGTGGCAAAAAAAAAAAAAAAGAGTGCGGTCTCCCGCGCTTGATTTTAAATAATCCCCGGGTGGGCCAGGTCCCCGGAGAATGTAATAAATATAGGAGGGGGCCCTTTGGGCCCACCTCCTAGGGCCTATCAAGCCCGAGGGACCGCCCCCTCCCCGGTGCACTTTTCATTATTAATGCGGGCAGGTCCAATGGTAACAAGAGTACTTATTGGTCCCCAAGGACCGTCTGGAGCCCAGGGGACTTCATCCCACAACTAGTATTCCACCAGGAGGCGGATTTGCATAGTTAGCTCAGATAACTATAACTGCTGAATTTCTCTGGTGTTGTACCAGTGAAATGGCAGTCTAACTATAACGTCCCTGTAACCTTTAGATTTTTCAGTAAAAAAAAAATATATATATATATATTCCACCCTGTCCTGCAAAAATAAAGGGTGGGTGCCTCCGTAAAACGTGAGGATCACTACAAACATACGATTTCGCTCTCAGACAACAGCACAGAGCATTCACTGGGTCAACGATTGTGTTTTCATTAAAAGCAAATGCGTTTCGGCAACCATGCCTTTGTCAATGTTTACATCATAATGAGAAGGGGTCAGGTGCGACTTCTGCACGTTGACTGTGAACCCTCAGCGAATGCAGGAGGTCCGCCGTAGTCTGAAGGTGGGCGAAGACAGCCTGGGGCGAGTTTGCCTTTAACAGCCAGTTGTCAAGATAGGGGAAGACAGGAACCCCTGATCTGCGAAGATGAGCTGCAACCACCGCCATCACTTTCGTGAACACCCGAGGGGCGCTGGTAGGGCCAAAGGGGAGAATGGTAAAATGAAAATGCTTGTGGCCTGCCATGAACTGTAGGTAATGCCTGTGGGCCGGCAGGACGGGGAGAAGGAAATAGGCATCCTGCAAGTACAACGCTACCATCCAGTCTCCAAGGTCGAGGGCAGACAGAACCTGCGCCAATGTCAACATTTTGAACTTCTCCTTCCGGAGCAAGCGGTTGACGCCCCTAAGGTCTAAGATAGGATGCAGGCCTTTGTCCTTCTTGGGCACCAGAAAGTAGTGTAGGTAACAACCACAACCTACTTCAGGGATGCGCTCGATACCCTCCTTGGCCAGGAGAGCCATAACTTCCTGACGGAGAGGGGCCAAGTGATCCTCCAACATGCGATGGAATGTAGGTGGCATGGATAGGGGGTAGTCTCTAAGAGGAGGAAGTAGCCCCTTCGGACTATATGCAAAACCCACCTGTCCGACGTGATGTTGTGCCAGTGGGGGAGGTGATGGCGGACCCTGCTGCCCACTGATAACTGGTGGCCCTAAAGGTCAGACTAGGAAGGTTTGGGGGCTGCTGCAGGGGGGCACTGGAGGACAGGCCCGCCCGCTGGCCCCAGACCGACGGTGCTGGGTCCCCGGCCACACAGAGGCTGAGCAGCTTGTGAAAGCCTATGGCCCTGGGTGGAATGTGGTGAGGCACCCCTTCCGTAGCCATGAAAGGGGCGAAAGGCAGACTGCATAGAGCGCGAGGTGGTAGTGAGGCCCAAGGATCTGGCCATAGCCCTAGAGTCCTTGAAGCGCTCTAGCATGGTCTGCCTTGTCACCAAACAGACAACAGCCATCAAAGGGCATGTCCAAAAGAGTTAATTAGGCATCCCTGGAGAAGCCAGTGGACCTCAGCCAGGCGTAGCGTCGCAGGGCTACCGTCGTATAAATTGTCGTGCCCAGCAAGCCGGCGGTGTCCAGCCCACAGTGGATGGCGAACTTTGCTGCGTTTCTACACTCGCACAGGAGAGTACAGTCCGGGCCTCCTCCGGGCACTGTGGCAGCACTTGCGCGACCATGTACCACACGGAGTGGGAATAGCGGCCCAAGAGACATGCGGTGTTCACCGACCGCAGTCCTAAGCTGGCGGAAAAAAATATCTTCTTCCCAAGATGGTCCAGCTTTTTGGATTCCCCATCTAGGGGAGCAGTAGGGAACGCGCCTTTTGAGGTTGAGGCTTGGACCACCAAGCTCTCAGGGGTAGGATGTTGGCAGAGGAAAAGTGGGTCACCTGGAGCCAGGTGGTGGCGTCGGGCAATCATCCTGTCCACAGGAGCCCCTGTGCTAGGCTTGGAACAAGTGCCCAGTAAGATGTCCGTGAGGGCTTCATTGAAAGGCAGCAGGGGCTCCAAAGAGGCTGCTGCCAGCTGAAGCACCTCAGTCAGGAGGTTAGTCCTGACTGCCACCGTAAGAAGCCCAAGGCCTCAGCCACCCTACGCAACACCACAGTGTAGGAGGCTCCCTCCTCCGTGGCCACGGTAGGGGGTGAAAGCATACCAGGGTCTGGGGATGTATCAAGACCACTGGCTTCACTCAACTCCTCTCTACAGTCCGGCTCCTCTAGCTGGTCTGACAAAGGGTCAACAGACACTCCCAGTCCTCCTCATCCTCACCTGGCTGCCACTCAGGGCAAAAAAGAACGCCAGGGATAAACAACGGTACAAAAGTACCCCCTGGCTCTGGTCAACGCCGGTCCGGCTCCATGTCCATATCGAGGGGGAGGCCGGAGTCCACGTCGGCAGGGGAAACAACCAGCGTCGGAGGCAGTGGAGGTGTCGTCAAAGGAATTGGCGCCACGGGAGGTGTTGTAAGGTTAACCGGCGCTGATCCGGATCCAGGCCTGTATCCCTGCGGGCCCTGTGGCACCAGGGCCAAAGCCGCCGGCATCGAAGGCCTAGAGCCCCCAGCCGAGTCCACGGGCCCGAAGGTGCGCCGGCGGAGTCAGGCTGCCCAAAGATGGAGTGGAGAGGAGGAGTACTGTGTTTTAAAAGTGAAGGATGTGGTTTTGGATGCCGACAATAGTGATAGGAACAAACCCAGATGTGAAGTGGAAGTGGCAGGCATTCCGGTGAATCGGGTAGCTTATTCTCGGTCTCTATTCAACATCACTAACTTGGAAAGCTTGAAAGGGAGATAGGTGAGGAGTTGAGAAAATCTGATATTAACCCAGAAAGCATTAAAGGAATAGCAATACCAATGGTGGGTGGCAGAGATAATCCATTCAAGTTTAAATGCTGAAGGACACAATGTAGGGTGTATGTTGCAGAGTACGGACCGTGTGTACTAGGTTGGAGAGACCAGAGAAGTTTGGAAATCATTATAAATCCCAACAATGAAGACCAAGTGCTAGTGATTAATGAAGGGGACAATGTGGGTGAGAAAATACCCAAGGACTACAATGAGGTATTTTCGGTAAAGATTGGTTTGTTGAGTGTTTAAAAACGAGATTATACTGAAGAAAAATGCCGTACCAGTAAATTACAGGGTTGGGAATGTTCTGTTTGTTGTGAGGAACGAAATGGAGAAACACTGTCAAGATTGGAAGAAGCAGGAATAATAGAACTTACATAGTCAAAAAAGATTAAATTGATTTTAACTATGGATTTATCTTCAGCGTACCACCAGATCCTCTTCACGAGCAAAGCTGAAAAATAACCACTTTTATCACACCCTATGGATGTTTTCAATATGTGAGAATGCCATTTGGGCTTGTGTTGGCAGACTCTGTTTTTCAGAGGTTGGTGTGTGAAATGTTTTGGTATACTGTGGGGGTTCTGTATTTTCAGGATGATGTTTTGATTATGGGCAAGAACGGAAGGGAGCATGATGAAAGGTTTAAGAAAGTTATGAAGGTGTTAAAAATGAAGGGATAGAAGAGTTTCCAAAATGTTGTCTGTGCAAAACCAAGTGACATATTTGGGTCATGTGATTGGGAAAGGAGGTATACCACCCACAAAAAAAAGTTGCTTGAGGCACTAAGGGAAGCTCCTGAGCCAGGGAATAAAGAGTAACTGAGCTCTTTTCTTGGACCCGTGGAGTTCTACTCAAAATTTGTAAACAACTGTGCAGAAAAGTTATACGATCTAAGACAATTGTTGAAGGTGTGAAGTAAGTTTAAGTGGGGAGAAAACTGCGTGTGAGCATTCTAGAATATAAAGAATGACATTTGTAATGCAGCACACATTTATGGGTTTTATCCAGAATTATAATTATAAAATCAAATATGTGCCAGTTGTAAAGAACAAAGTTTCTGATTGCTTAAGCCGTTGCCCATTAGAGAACTGTTAAAAAGTGTGTGGTATAACTACTAGGTTGATTCAGCTGTTGAGGAAGCCATGGACTCCAATGAGAGAGAGGAGTAGAAGACTGCGGATAAGTTACTCGAGAGAGTGAAATAGTGCATCTTAGGAGGTTGGGGGGCCAGGAAAAGCAAACAAACTGATTTGAAAGGTTATTGGGAGGTAAGAAATGAGCTTGGAGTGGAATCAGGTTTTGTGGTGAGAGGAGGGAGAATTGTGCTGTAGGAAAGTCAGAGAGAGAAGGTTTTGGATTTATGTCACAAAGGGTATTTTGGAATAGTAAGAACAAAAAGAAAGGTTATCACACCCTATGGATGTTTTCAATATGTGAGAATGCCATTTGGGCTTGTGTTGGCAGACTCTGTTTTTCAGAGGTTGGTGTGTGAAATGTTTTGGTATACTGTGGGGGTTCTGTATTTTCAGGATGATGTTTTGATTATGGGCAAGAACGGAAGGGAGCATGATGAAAGGTTTAAGAAAGTTATGAAGGTGTTAAAAATGAAGGGATAGAAGAGTTTCCAAAATGTTGTCTGTGCAAAACCAAGTGACATATTTGGGTCATGTGATTGGGAAAGGAGGTATACCACCCACAAAAAAAAGTTGCTTGAGGCACTAAGGGAAGCTCCTGAGCCAGGGAATAAAGAGTAACTGAGCTCTTTTCTTGGACCCGTGGAGTTCTACTCAAAATTTGTAAACAACTGTGCAGAAAAGTTATACGATCTAAGACAATTGTTGAAGGTGTGAAGTAAGTTTAAGTGGGGAGAAAACTGCGTGTGAGCATTCTAGAATATAAAGAATGACATTTGTAATGCAGCACACATTTATGGGTTTTATCCAGAATTATAATTATAAAATCAAATATGTGCCAGTTGTAAAGAACAAAGTTTCTGATTGCTTAAGCCGTTGCCCATTAGAGAACTGTTAAAAAGTGTGTGGTATAACTACTAGGTTGATTCAGCTGTTGAGGAAGCCATGGACTCCAATGAGAGAGAGGAGTAGAAGACTGCGGATAAGTTACTCGAGAGAGTGAAATAGTGCATCTTAGGAGGTTGGGGGGCCAGGAAAAGCAAACAAACTGATTTGAAAGGTTATTGGGAGGTAAGAAATGAGCTTGGAGTGGAATCAGGTTTTGTGGTGAGAGGAGGGAGAATTGTGCTGTAGGAAAGTCAGAGAGAGAAGGTTTTGGATTTATGTCACAAAGGGTATTTTGGAATAGTAAGAACAAAAAGAAAGGTTAATTCCTTTTATTGATGGCCAGGTGTGGATTTAGAGGTTGAGAGAAGAGTGAGGAATTGTGAGCAGTGCAAAAACTCGGACACAAGTTTACATACCATGACACCAACTTTGATGCTGGTAGAGTTCCCAAACATGTTGGCAGTGGATTTTGTGGGTCCAGTGCACATTATATTGGGTGAAAGTAGATACATTATTGTCCTAATTGACTATTTTAGCCAATGGGTGGAGTTGGACATGGTGCAAAAGGCAGATGCGGACACAGTGGTGACATTTGTGGAAGAAAAACTTTTAATAGAAGGGCTGCAGAGTAAACTTTTGAGTGAACATAGTGTGCATTTTACAGCTTCTAAGGTAAAACAGTTTTTTAAAAGAAATGTGGTGAAGCCTTTAAATACTGAGATATATCACCCAGCAGGAAGTGGAGGGATTTAATCAGGTAATCAAAGGCACAATCCAAATAGCTTGTGAGGAGAAGAAGAGATGGGAGATGGAGTTGAAGAAAATGTTGTGAACATACTAATTGACACCTTCCCTTAATGGGTACAGTCCTTTTGTGCTGATGCCCAATAGGAAACCATTAACCAAAGCAAATGAGGGGTGAACTGATAGTGCAAGATGAGCTGAGTAGTCTCCAAAAGTGGTTAAAAGGAACATTGTTAAAGCGCAATGTGCCTATAAAAATTATTATGAAATAAAGAAAACAACTAAAGAAGAGACAGTGCTGGAAGGAGATTGGATAAAGGTAAAAAAGGTGGGAAGAGTGCCAAAAAAGGCAAAGTGGGTTATAAACTACGACGAAATCAAGGCCCCCCTGCTCTCAAGAAATTCATCGCCCCTTATAAATCCTCAAGACCTCTCCGTTCCGACACCGAAAACCTCATTGTTGCCCCCAAATTTAAGAGAGCCCGATCGGGAGGAAGGTGTTTCTCAGTCCAGACTGCACGACTTTGGAACACCCTCCCCCGAGTCCTGCGTCTCGAACCTCAATACCTCCGGTTTAGGAAACTGCTTAAAACCCACCTTTTCCCACAGTGAATCATTCCTGGTCCTTATCTCGTTCCTTTGTTCCGCCCTCCCTGTCCTCTTTCTTGCCCCTCTTTTCTTTTTCCCCTCCCTTGGTCCACTGCACTCAGGAGATAGGATTTTTTTTTTAGCGCTGGGATACCTTCGGGTGACTACGCGCTCTACAAAAATAAATAATAATAATAATAATAATAATAATAATGAACAATTGAGGGTGATAGAGTGTTTAAAAAAACTCAGCAGTTGGGGAGCGCGCGGCGGCGGCGACAAGATGGCCGGGACCTGAGGAGCTCTGTAGCGCGGAGCTACGTTTTCGCCCGAAGGGTTCCTGTTCCAGCAACACAGCTGCTCGCAAAGGGGCGCTCATGCGTCGGAACCTGCCAGGAATGTTTAGGCAAGTTTTCAGCTGATTTTTTGGCTGGTTAGACCCTTTTTCCTACATCATCACTTTTTCGCCTCAGTGCCTCCAGTAATAGCGGCCGCCATTTTGTGCTTTCCCGCTGCAGCACGCTAATTACAGTTATGCCGCCTTCCTCAAAATTAACTTATTGAGCGCTTTGGCACTGCTCCTACTTCAGCATTCACGATGTTTGTAACAAAAAGCTACATCTCAGCATTTTAAAAGTCAGCGCTTCTATTAACTTGGAATTTTGTTTTCTTCTTGTCATGATGTCAGTACTGCTCCTTCCTCTGCGTCATTTCTAATCAGCTGTTGTGTTGGTTTTCTCACTGAAACTACCTTGATATAAGACATATATCCTTGGTCTTTCTATAGTGCCTCATCGTCGCGCACAGTATTGTATTAATAAATACGGTCTGTAACTAACCTGTTTTTTTTTCAAGCCTGCTGGTTTGCATTGCCCTTTGGGATCTGTTAAGTTATTGTATTTTTCTCTGATAAAAGGCCCTTTTCGTGCGCAATGTTTTTGTGAACTGCTGGCTCATTATCCCTCTGCTTCTGCCTGACTTAATTTACGGTGACTTTATTATCTTTTTTTTTGGGGCATATACAAGTGGTGTTTCGAGTTCGCCTCACTTATCCTTTTTACCATGGAGCACTCACAGTCCAACAAATCTCATGGGAGTGCAGGTGCTTCTTCGGGTGGTCGCAAAGACTCAGCAGCTAACACAGGGATCCTTCCTCTCCATCTAAATCTCCTCTTCCCCTCACACTAGAGGATATAATGGATGAACTGCGCCTCATTCGTCCCTTTATGTCGGACACCACCGCTACCCTCCAAAGAATTGAAGAGAAATGGTCTGGCCTTGATTTAAGACTTTCTGATGTCGAACAAAAGATAAGCGACGCACAAGATGTCATTGCCAAGGTCGACAGTCTCACTAAAGAAGTTAACTACAGAGGACTTGGAAAATCGAAATCGGCGTAATAATCTACGCATTTACGGAATACCAGAAGGTTCTGACATGATCTCCTTCCTGAAATCTCAAGTCTTGCAGATTGGTGCCCTTCCAAAATCAATGGACTTCAATATACAAAGAGCGTACAGATTAGGGCCTCAAAATGCATCTTCCTCTGCTAAACCAAGAGGTATCATTGCATATTTTTTTGCTGTATTCTGACCTTATGATGATCCTTAATGCTGTCAAACACGATAAGCAGATGATATGATCTGGCCACAAAATATTTTTAAGTCAGGATGTCTCTAAACCAGGGGTACTCATAGTACGGCCCGCGGGCCGCCAGCGGCCCGGCAAGCCTTTCTTGGCGGCCCGCGGACCTTGCAGACATCGTACCGGTGTTTTTTGTTTTTTTTAACAGTGTCATGTCAGCAAACAGACTCTGCTCTGTGGGGGCCGGGCGATTCAAGCGATAGTCCGAGTGGAGCTGCTGGGGCGCGAAGAGGTGAAATACAACAAAGCCTCGTTATCATGCAAATGGTCTCTTAAAGACCTGTGAAGTACTCGGGTGGGGCTGTGTGTGTGCCCTGGAAGGGAAGCTGCCTCAGCTGCCACACAAGCGGAGGGGGGGAGGTGACAAAGGGAGACAGAGAGGGGAGACAGGGAGAGGGAGGGAGAGGGAGAGAGAGAGGGGAGAGAGAGGGAGGGAGACAGAGGGGGGAGGGAGACAGACGGGGGAGGGAGACAGAGGGGGGAGACAGAGGGAGACGGAGAGGGAGAGAGACAGAGAGGGAGGGAGAGAGACAGAGAGGGAGGGAGAGAGACAGAGAGGGAGGGAGAGAGAGAGAGAGGGAGGGAGACGGAGGAGGGAGGGAGACGGAGGAGGGAGGGAGACGGAGGAGGGAGGGAGGTGGAGGAGTGAGGGAGATGGAGGAGGGAGGGAGACGGAGGAGGGAGGGAGACGGAGGAGGGAAGGAGACGGAGGAGGGAGGGAGACGGAGGAGGGAGGGAGACGGAGGAGGGAGATAGAGAGAGGGAGAGAGTGAGATATGTATATGCCGGGTCTGGTGGCTCAGTGGACGAAGGCGTCCGCTGCAGGGACCTGTGTTCCACCTCATGGACACAGTTTTTTTTTGTTGCTCTAGCCCCGCCCCCTCCCCCAATGACCCCGCCCCCAAGGTGCGGCCCTCAGCCACAAACCACACTGTAAATTTGGCCCCCAAGAGGAAGTTTGTGAGTACCCCTGCTCTAAACCAACAGCTAACAGACATAAGGAATTTCTCGATCTCAGACCAGCCTTGAAATCCATGAATGCTCGGTATGGCCTTATACACCCCTGCTTCTTTAAAGTTACTTATAAAGACAGAACATAATCATTCGAGGATCCAGCTGACTTTCGGAAGTTCATCCATACTCATCGAGGAGAACTTATGGAACTTAGCAAACATTGAATGACTTGTTTTTTGTTTTTCATGCTTATTTTTAGCCTTTAGGACTAATGTATGGTATCTGTTATGTTAACCCTCATGTATGTTTCTCATTCATTTCTTTAAGGTTCTACCTGTGATGTTCTGTTGTTGAAGATTCATGACCTCACCGCCCTCTTGTCTATTATGTCTGATTCATCTTGTTGCTTTGTTCCCTAATGTCTGGTAAGTTCCCTTCCTGCTGATTTCATTTGTTTATCATCTTTATTATTGGAGTTTTTCTCCCTACCTTTTTTTATTTTTTTGATATAGTTGACTTGTTTCCTCTCGATGCTCTTCCCAGTCCCAGTGGAGTGGTCGTCTTGGTCTTAGCCGTCCCCCCTCCCACATTAATGTTCTTTTTTTTCTTGATTGTTATGGCTAAAGCCATCTGGCTTTCCGTCATTTCCTCTTTTCTAACTTTTTCCACGCGAATGTTCTCCCTTCCTCTACGGTTCTTCCTTCCCCTCCTTTTCCCTTCTCTTCTCCTTTTATTGCTGTATACTCCCTTCCCTTTACCCTCTATTCATCTCGGCCTGTTCCCGTGGTGGTCATACAGTTCAATTTCTTCTCTTTTTGCTGTTTTTTTACTATCTTCATCTTTCCATCCTCTTTTACCCTTATTTTCTCTTCTCCTCCCCTTTTTTGACTTCTCTTCACTTTTTAGCCAACTTATATTCAAATTCCAGGGATGAGTGGTCTTCGCGTTATCTCATGGAATGTTAAAGGTATTCGCAATCCTGTTAAAAAACAACGTGTTTTATCTCATTTAGCGAGATTGAAATGTCAAGGTGCATTGTTGCAAGAAACGCACCTTAATTTGCAAGATCTGTCTTCACTGCCTAAACAATGGACAGGAGAAGCTTTCTGCTCCCCGGCAGTGAACAACAAAAATTGTGTTATTATTTTGTTTCATAAGTCGTTAAATGTTCAGTTACAAAATGAGTTTCAAGATACTTATGGTAGATGGTTGTTTTTAAATACTACTGTTAATAACACACAACTTTCCTTTTGTAATGGCCCTAATGGTATTGATATAATCTTTTGGAAGGAAGTTTCCACACTTCTTTCTTCACATTCAACTGATGATTTAATTGTGGACTGTGATTGTAACCAACTCATGGATCCCTTTTTAGACCGGAAATCACAAACCAGATATGTTCCCAATAAGATGCAGAAATCTTTTTATAAAGCTATCTCCTCCAGGGGCCTAATAGATTCCTGGAGAATATCTCACCCTGACACACTAGAATTCTCCTTTTTTTTCCAGTTCATTCACCCCACTCCCGTATTGACTATATTTTTCTCACTCAACATGCTTTCCAATTCATGACTAATTCAGAAAATGGGTTCTATTCTTATTTCAGACCACGCCCCGTTATTTTGGACATGGAATACCCCTAACCTACTCCCCCCTCTCAGCGCTGGCACTTTAATAATTCTCTACTCCTAGGCTCCCAGTTTATTGAGCAATTCACGCCTTTCATGGAGGAATTCTTCCATAATAACCTTCACTCTATTTCTCATTTTCACTTTATTTGGGATGCCTTGAAGGCTGCCGCCAGAGGATTTATTATTGACTTTCTATCTCAAAAGAGGAAAAAAGCCCTTTCACAGTCATCTCACTATCTTAAACAAATTAAAGAGCTTGAACATCTATATTTTACCACAAACTCCACTGATAGACTATCTTCTCTTATCAAAGCGAAAATGCAATACAACAAGCACTCCTGGGACTCTGCATGTAATAATCTCCTCAAATTCAATGCTAAAATGTATGGAAGGCGGAACAAAGCAGGCAAATCCCTTGCAAATTATCCTAAAATTAAAAAGCAAAAGTCCAAAATCATAGCTATTACTGATACCCATGGAGTTCGTCAGTCCACTGATGATAAAATCCTTGATTGTTTTGTCCAATATTACTCTTCCCTTTACACTCCAGATTCCAATCCTTCTTCCGCACAAATTGACTCTTTCTTTCAATCTATTCACAAATACCCCGATAATCTTACAGATCTTTCATCCCTAGACATTCCTATCTCAGAAAAGGAAATAATCAATGCCATGACTCTCCTACCCAAGGACAAAACACCCGGTCCGGATGGCTTCACTGTTTGCTTTTATCTCCACTTTAAGAACATTTTAATACCACACTTACTCTCATTTATCAACCATTTTCTTGCCAAAGGAGAATCTAGGGGATCCTTTACACAGGCAATGTTATGCTTAATCCTAAAAAGATAAGGACCCCTCCCTTTGCGAAAATTATAGGCCCATTTCCTTAAACAATACAGATTGTAAAATTTATACCAAAATTTTAGCCATTTGTATTAACAAAGTCATTTCTGACCTTATTCATATTTATCAATCTGGGTTTGTCAAAGGGAGATCCATTACCGATAATTCGAGAACTCTCCTTAACATCATCCACCTTGCCTCAAAGATGGACTCCCCAGTCGCAGCTATCACATTAGACGCTGAAAAAGCGTTTGATAGGGTAAGCTGGGACTTTATGTTTGGAGCACTGAGATGGCATGGTTTTAGCCCCTCCATTATTCAATATATTCAATTGTTGCATTCTGCCCCCTCTACTTCTATTTGGGTTAATGGCTCTCAATCTAATTATTTTTCTCTTCGTAGAGGCACCAGACAAGGTTGTCCCCTTTCCCCTCTTCTTTTCATTCTCGCTTTAGAACCTTTCTTGGAAAAAATCTGGCGTTCACCATCTTATACCAGCTTTACATTTCAGAATATTGATATTAAATTTACTGCTTATGCTGACGATATCTTACTCTACATTTCTAATCCGTCCACTTCTTTACCCTCGCTTTTCTCTTTATGACAAGAATACTCCTTTGTCTCTGGATATAAATTGAATATAGATAAATCTGAAGTCTTACCTCTAAACAAATTTTGCCTTTCCCATATGTTTCATGGTTCTGGCTTTGAATGGAATCCCAGGAATATTAAGTGCTTAGGTATCCTTTACGCTAACACTATTAAAGAAACTATTAAACTCAACCATACTACGGGCATACTTAAAAAGATCTCTGCACTCATTGACCGCTGGTCCCCTCTTTTCTTATCCTGGTGGGGAGGCTAGCAACTATCAAAATGGTGTTTCTTCCTATCGTCAATTTTTATCTCTCGGTGCTTCCTATTTCTCTCCCACTCTCTTTCTTTAAAACCATAAACCGCCTCCTAACAAAATTCTTATGGAATAATCGCAAAGCTAGGATTTCTCTCCCTCGTCTCCAACAACCCAAAGATTTAGGTGGAGTTAACTCTCCTAATCTTATCCGATTTCATTCAGCTTTCACTTTAAAACAAATTTGGCATTTTTTAACAGATTCGTTTTGTCCTCTCTTAACAGCTTGGAGTTCAATCGAGCTCACACAACTCTCACCTTTTTCGTTCCTTACAGCTTCTCGCTTATCTCAGCCTCCGAAGCGATTTCTCACCCCCATATTTAAACACTCCAGAGCACTTGCTCTTTCACTGTCTTGTTACTTTCTCTCACATGCTGATTCTCACTCCATAACTCTGATTTGGTATAATGAATTCTTAAAGATTAATAACAGAGCGCAATTCTGGAAGGAATGGATTGACAAAGGTATCATTACCGATGACCATTTACTTAAAGATAACTCCTTGAGGGATTTCTCAGACATTCGTGACTCATTTGACCTTTCCAACACACACTCTGCCCAGTATCCCTTGCTTAAAAATGCCCTAACCTCTTTTATTTCTCAAAATAGCTCCCTGGTCACTACTACCCCGACCCTCTCCCTCCGCAAGACTTTTCTCTTCCTCTCAAAGCTGCTGCCATTTATAAACTACTCTCTCGTCCCACTGTCGATAGGTCCAAGTCTAAACTTGAACTCTTATGGGAAAGGGATCTAGCTCAGGAATTCTCCTTCCAGGTTTGGGACTCTATATGGTCTAAATTACATACCGTTTCCCGCTCTGCCAGCACCACACAGACTTTATACTTCTTTTATAACAAACTTTTTTTCACCCCTTCTGATTTACATAAATTCAGATTACTCGGATCCAAAAAATTTTGGTCCTGCTCATTTGTTGATCGTGATTTTCTTCATATGTTTTTTCATTGCCCGTAGGTTAAATCCCTTTGGTCTCGCATCTGGTCAAAAAGTAAATGACATTCTAGCCACAGACTATCCTTTTGAGATTGTTCATATGTTTTTGGGCGGTTCCTCACCTATATGGAATGTTCAATGTAACGTACGTACATTTATAGATCTATATATAGCCATTTCCTTTGAGATAATCACAACCAACTGGAAAGATACTTCAAAGATTTCATACAGTGCCTGGTGGAACCTGTATGTCATCATCATAGGCTTGATCGGTCCTTTGCCACCACAGTACCTTTACTGATCAAAAAAGACTTGTTATGGTTACCTTTAACTTATTTCCTTTCTAGACATGTTCCTTGAATTTTACCTTTTTCCCCTTTATATTTTTAATTGTTATTATTAATTGCATTTCACTTTTAATTGATTATGGAATTTTATGATTTTGAATTTGTATTTCATGTTGCCTTTTTGTTTTTTTTTCCTTCCTCCCCCTCCCCCTTCTCTCTCTCTTTCCTCTCCCTCCCTCCCACAAAACAAAATACCTTTAAAAGCTTTTTCTCCTTGGTACAGTTTCTATATCCCTTATTGGGATCACATTGCATATTGTTAATTTGTAATATTCTTTCACCTTATTTTTACTGCCCTATGTTTTTGTAATCATGTTTTACTATGCCTATCTTATTCAATAAAGCTTTCTAAACTGAAAAAAAACTCAGCTGGATTGAGTGACAATCATGTGTGGCACATGAGTCACTTAGCCAAGTGTAAAACAGTTGACAGAGGATAGGGAGGAGACGTTGGGGACGAAACTACACAGAATGATTGGCTGTATGAAATGGAGCAAGGAAATAAGCAAGGTGAATTTGAGACTTTTGTGGAAGTGATAGAGACTCAAGAGACTGATGAGGTTGGCAGGAAAAGATTGGTCAGGTTGGGAAGGATCATCCACACTCTTACCAGGCTCAAGGATTTTGTGTTAAGCTAATTGTAGTCCTTGATGGACAATTTGCTGTAACCTGTTTATTGAAGTCCACTAGACTCATGAGGGTTGGGAATGGAATTGCATATATGTTTTGTGGGAAATATTGGGCAAAGTTATTTTATGTTAATTCGATACAATTGTCATATTAGTTGTTTTATTAACCAGCATATGCAGAGGGGGGATGTGTGGTGTTGCTGCACTCTGGGTTGGAATGTGCAGGGCATTATTATGAGGTATGTTGGAATGGGGAGCTTGAGGGTTCTGCAGGATGACAGTTGAAGGGGAGGCCTGGATGTGTAAGGTGCTGTTTCAGTGCTGTCCTGCCATATTGCAGAGTTGAAAATAAAGGAAGTTATACACTTTGAAGCATGTGTGTTCTTTCCCCAAACTCTTCATCTGCGTTGGCTGTATTTGAAAAATGAGCCCCTTGTCACAACCGCTGCTGGAAAAAGTGTCTTGCACAAATCCACAGGTATCAGTCAAATGGCTACATTTTATTAAATAATTTACGATCTCTGTCCATGGAAAGCATGCATTCTTTCCTCCACAAATGGTAGTACAGACAGGGCCAAAATACAATACAAAAACAATTCGACCCTGTCCTGTCAAACTCCAGGTCAGGTGCATCCTCAAAACGTGGAATAAATTATGGGCAAGACTGTATAAATATTAACATTGGTGTGAATAAATAAGACTGCATACCTTGCGTTTTTTAACCTAATCAAGGTGTCATGCAGGATTGGAACATAATGACCTTTATTCACTTGCAATTTAAAAAACGCTGGTATGTTCATTGGGAGAAAACATGAAAATGGTTACACAGGTATGGCTGCCAAAAGCGAGTATTTAAATTCAGACTGCATCATTCCTTTCTGTCTTGTTACTTTACTATCTTCCAACAGAAATGTTCATGGGACTTTTAAACTAGAATGATGGTGTCAACTTCATTATGTTGTAAGTATTGACAAAGGCATGGTTGCTGAAAAGCATCTGCTTTTAATAAAAATGTAATCCCTGACCCTGTGAGTGCTCCATGCTGCTTCCTGAGAGCAAACAAGTATATACATATACATATATATATATATATAACCTACTGGCGGTCGCCAGTAGGTAGTTATAGTTAGGACCTATTATCCATAGGAAATCCGCAACATTCTATTTAGAATAACTTTGGCGCCGCTTGACGAATCTTCGCGAAAGTTTAAAAACTTGTGGCCCGCTCCAGTCCGCTCCTATCCTGAAAGTCTCCGGGTGATTCGTCAAGCGGGGGCTGAGAAAAAAGGGGGGTCCCAAAACGTTTTCCCCATGCAATTTTCCATATGGACTGTTAGTTGCAGCTACAGCCCGAACTGCAGAACGGAATTACACCAAATTTGGCAAAAAGGTAGCCCTTGGTTCAGAGTCGTGCCTTTTGGTTAAAAGGTGTAAATCCGTTCAGTAGTTCCTGAGAAAATCAAAATCAAAATCACATATATATCTATGGCCGCTGGATCGGCGCACCCTGAGCGCACCCTCCCGATCACGAGCTGCATGCTAATTGGCTATCAACTGTCTGTCAACACTCCAAACCAGGAAGTGTTGGCAGCCATTTTGTGCCTCGGTAGAAGCGAGGCTGAAGAAATCAGTGGAACTAGTGTGTAAAACTCATAAAGGGGGCAGGGTAGAAATACCCTGACCCTCTAGATCTGCTTAGGGGGTCCCACAAGGACCCCCAGGGCCGTAAATTTCTCTATTATTTTTTTTAAAGAAAACGGCGAATGCGCGCAAGGTGCGCGGATCCTGCCGTAAAAAAAAAAAAAAACGAAGCGCGGGCTTTAATAATTAGCTCCCGGGGGCAAAAGTTTAAAATTTTATAGGGGGCCCAGAGGGGCTCCCCAGCCCCGGGGACCGCCGCCCAGGGCTACAACATTAATGGGTGGGGGGGGGGGGTCAACCGACATCCCCCCAGCATAACAGATGGGTGGGGGGGCTCAAAGGTGCCCCCCCCAGCCCCAGGGACCGCTACCCCCTGGGGCTTTCTCAGAAATGGTTGGGGGGCTCAAAGGCCCCCCAAGCACCGGGGACAACCACCCCCGGGGCTTTGTATGTTGTGGAGGGGGGCAGCGTGGCCCCCCTCCTGGAGCCCTCGAGAGCCCTGGGGACCGCCACCCCCCAGGGCCGGCTCCTGCAGTGTCCCGGGGTGCCCACCCTAGGACACTGCTGTTTGCTATGGCAGGGCGAGAGCCGAGGCTCCCGCCCTGTTATAGCAAACTTGGTTTGGATTTTGAAAGAGAGAGCAGGGAAACCTGCTCTCTCTTTAAAAATCCAAACCATTTTGCTTTTCCACATGGGGAGCTGCATGTTTGCAGCTCCCCGTGTGAAAAAACAATGCCAGCTCCCGAAGGACGCGGGGAGCCGGCTGGGACCGTGGGGGCATAGGGGATCCCCCCACGGTCCCCAACGTTATAAATGAGCCCCGGGGGATGGGGTCCCCGGGGAGAATAGAAATTAGTGATAGGTGCTATTTTTTTCAACGGTAAAATTAGGAGTCGCGCATCCAGTGCTGCGCTCAGCGCGGCCCCCTGGTGTTCACGCGTTGGGTGCACGATTCCCCTCGCAGACCCTGGTGTGTGCGCGTTGGGTGCACACACCAGGGATAAACATCAAGCTTATGTGTTTCGATCTTGAGTGGCTCTAAAAAGAGCCGTTGCGTTTATTGAGAGATTTTGGTACTTATAAGTAAGTACCTATACAGAGTCTAAAGTTGTTGAGGAAGACTCTGTTACCCTCATCATTAAAATGTACACCATCTCACCTATAGATGCCTTGCATATTAAAACGCAGATTGTTGGACCCCATCCTATAATCTCTGAGATAAGCAGAAACAGATTTATTGACATGTTTCCTAGCTTTCTCAATCTGTGGACAAAATTGATTGGACCAGTTCCATTTCTGTCTTTGGCATATATTAGAATAGACAAAGGTAGTTTGGGGGAAAAGTGATATAAATTCTGCAAAGGTGTCCTTGATAAGCATTTCCAGACCTACCCCAGTCAAAGTGCCTAGGTCATTGCCGCCACAGTGCACAATTATGAGGTCAGGGTGTTGGAGATGTAAAAAGGATTTAACCAATGGTATCAATTGGTGCCACTTTAACCCTCTCTGTCCAATCCATTTAATGTCTACATTTGGCAAAGCTAGGTCTTTGTCAATGCCTTTGTTTTCTGCATACCTTTGGCTCCAGAAAATATAGCTGTGCCCCACAATCCCCACACTAAGCATCTTGAAAGGAGGTCTGGATGCACTCAGATGGTCTCTGTAAATGAAATGGCAGTTTGAAAACTAAGATTTTTCTAAAATGGTGGATAAGATACAGTTTTGAAAGAAAAAAAAAACATTGGTTGTTTGAGAACATTCTATTCTGAAAACTAGGGTGCATGTTTCTCTTGTTTAAAAGCATGTTTCTTATTGGTTAACAAAAACTGTTTGAAAAGAACATCATATAGGATAAGCTGGTATAGTGAAAAGTCAAGCACACTTGCTGTTTTGATTAGCAACACTGTGTGCTGAACTTGTGACCTGTGTGCTCAGTTGAGTGTTCCATGAACTGTTACTATGGTAACAGGCAGAAGGCACATTGGGTGTAGGGTTCAAACTAATGTCAATTGGAAAGGGTTGAAATGTGTAACCAATAGAAATGTGTGTTTGCTTTTGAATTAATGTGGGAAGCAATGTGATTTGATATTTACATGTATATGTGTGCAGAATGAGAGGGAAACTTTGCCATTCTTTGGTTTTTCTGAAAGTAGTACAATACAGAGATTCTGTATAAGAAAATCTGGTGTGTGACTGACATACTTCTTAATCTACAAAACAATTTGAAAGATAAGTTATTAATTTGTGAGGGCATGTATGTGGTGCATTTTGTTTTTAATAAGAGTAATGTGTTTCTCCTGCTAAAAGTCCAGGAAGTAGTTTTTCTTGTCTAGAATCACATGGTGAGTCTGTGTGCATTTGGGAACCATTGTGACAGAAAAATGTGGGTAGTTCATGTGTTTGCAGACACATAACTGCTTAAAAACGTATCCTGTTTTCATGTTTTCGTAGAATTAGAAACCGGTCATTGCTTATGTATTTGCAAAATGAGTGAGGCTTCTACACTAACGTGAAGTAGTAAAATATGAGCAAAGTGTGCAGTCACCTTACCTCTTGTAGACTAGTAAATGTGTTTTGGAAAAATGCAAGGGATAGTGTTGCTTGTCTAGAATCACACTTTGAGTCTGTGTGCATTTGGGGAACCACTGTGAGAGAAGCATTTGGTTATATCGGGTATTTGCTGAGAGACAACTGTTTTAAAATCTGTCATGTTGTCGAGTTTTAGTAGCATTAGAAGCCAGTCATTGCTTATGCATTCAGAAAATGAGTCAGGCTTTCACAGTAGTGTGCAGTATTGAAATATGTAGAATGTGTGCAGTCACTTTACCCCTTCCAGACTAGTGAATGTGTTTTGGTAAAGTACAAGGAATAGTGTTGTTTGTCTAGAATCACACTGTGAGTCTGTGTGCATTTGGGAACCATTGTGAGAGAAGCATGTGGGTATTTCATGTTTTTGCAGACACAAGTGCTTAAAAACCTATCCTGTTCTCACGTTTTTGTGGAATTAGAAACCAGTTATTGTTTATGTATTTTCAAAATGAGTCAGGCTTCAACACTAAAATGCAGTGCTAAAATATGTGGAATGTATGCACTCATCTTACCCCTTGTAGACTAGTAAATGTGTTTTGGTAAAAAGCAAGGGATAGTGTTGCTTGTCTAGAATCACACTATGAGTCTGTGTGCATTTGTGAATCATTCTGAGAGAAGCATTTGGATATTTTATTTGTTTGCAGACACATAACTGCTTAAAAACCTATCCTGTTCTTACGTTTTGGTAGAAATAGAAACAATTTATTTTTTATGTATTTGCAAAATGAGTCAGGCTTATACACTAATGTGCAGTAGTAAAATATGTGGAATGTGTGCAGTCACATTACCTCTTCAAGAATAGTAAATGTGTTTTGGTAAAATCCAAGGGATACTGTTTGTTTTCTAGAATCACACTGTGAGTCTGTGTGCATTTAGGAACTATTCTGAGAGAAGGATTTGGGTATTTCATGTGTTTGCAGACACATAACTGTTTAAAAACCTATCCTGTTCTCACATTTTGGTAGAATTAGAAAGCAGTCATTGCTTATGTATTTGTAAAATGAGTCAGGCTTCTACAATATTGTGCAGTAGTAAAATATGTGGATTGTGTGTACTCCGTTTACCCATTCCAGACAAGAAAATGTGTTTTGGTAATATGCAAGGGATAGTGTTTGTTGTCTAGAATCACACTGTGAGTCTGTATGCATTTAGGAACCATTCTGAGAGAAGGTTTTGGGTACTTCATGTCTTTGCATACACATAACTGGTTAAAAAAACTCTAATCATTCAGTCAGTACCCAAGAACTCATGCAGTGAGCCAGGCCTTAGCACATGGGATGCTTCAAACGCCTATCCACAATGCATGCAGTCCTCTAACCACCTACACAATTGTATTTCACACCTTCAATTCCCCAGTCAGTATCCATACACTTCCAGCAAATACCCTATCACTCCCCTTGTACTCTTCTAGTGACCCATTCAGCACCATGTACTAATCTATTCACTGTGCCAAAACCCAAACCCTTAAAAGATTCATCCAGCCACTCTCCTTGCAGTACTCTAATGATTTAGTCAGTATGCAGGTACTCATGCAGCGACCCAAGCCATAGCACATGGACTGCTTCAAACGCCTATCAACTATGCATGCAGGCCTCTAACCACCTACACACTTCTCTTTCACACCTTCAATTCTCCAGTCAGTATCTATACACTCCAATAAACACTCTGTTACTCTCTTTGCACTCCTCTAGTGACTCATTCAGCACCATGTCCTAATCCATTCACTGCGTCAAAACCCAACCACTTATAAATTCACCCAGAAACTTTCCTTGCACTACTCTAATCATTCAGTCAGTACCCAAGTTCTCATGCAATGAGGCAGACCTTTGCACATGGGCTGCTTCAAACGCCTATCCACTATGCATGCAGTCCTCTAACCACCTACACACTGGTCTTTCACACTTTCAATTCCCCAGTCAGTATCTATATACTCCAATAAACACCCTGTCACTCCCCTTGCACACCTCCAGTGAACCATTCAGCACCATGTACTAATCCATTCACTGTGCCAAAACCCAAACACTTATACATGCTCCCAGGCATTCTCCTTGCAGGACTGTAATCATTCAGTCAGTGAGTAAGTACTCATATAATGTCCCGGGGCACAACACAAACACTGGTAGAAACCTTTGTCCATTACACATGCAGACCTGTAATCACCTATTTAGTTATGTATACACCTTGATTTACAATTTCAATTAGTGAAAAGAAAAATAAGTGGTTAAATGGTTTTTAAATAGAATGTGTTTGTATAATAATTGAAAAAGTATAATTTATAAATTTATTAAATTACATTTATGTTAACTTTTTACAGATATTGTTTATCATCATTAAAATAAAGTTATCATGCCTGAAAAATCAAGAAAGAGAAAAGGACAGAAAAAGGAAAAATATTCGAAGAAAACTCAACAAGTATTAGATGACCAACATCATGTGCTAAAAAGAAGAAGTCTTCTGGTAAGACAACCAAGGAATTCATTAAAAAAACTTTAAAAGCGTACAAACAGTGTGCGGAATATGCAAACTAATGACAATGATTCGACTAGACAAAAGAAAATCAATAACAGGAAAAGAAAAAAAGATAATTTACATGCAAAAGATTCAAAGTATGGTAAAAGAAGGCAAAATCAGTACAAAGAAATACGTAAAATTCTTTTTTACAAAAGAGTGGTTCTTAATTTGCTGAAAGATATGAAAAAATATAGAAAAAGAGCACAATTTTATAAAAAGAAGAAGCATATTGAATTCAATGTTGAAAAGGCTTTTGCAGTAAAAAGGAAACGATTTATTTTAGTTTTAAACAGAATTAGATCACTAGATAAACCAATCCATTTAATTAAGGCCAAAAGTAAGAGTAAAAGAGTGATTAACAGAACTAATTTCTGTGATTTTTTTTGGGTGAATGGAAACACAGTTCAAGTTCTGAGCCTTTCTTTAATGAAGAGAGTTATTTACAGACAAATGATTTGTTGCATGCAGTTGATACCAGTGGTCGAGCTTATGAGGTTAGAAATGGTTGTCCAATTGAGAAAGACAAAATGGTTGCCAGAAATACAGAAGAAGTGATAGCTGATGAAGTTCTAGGCAGACGTCCTAAAGCCCCAGTGTACACTTGGGATTGCAGTAGTATTTCTAGTGTACGACAAGAATCTATTGATATTTTACGCAATTTCTTACGAGCATATAGTAAAAAATCTGTTAAACAAAAGATTTAGATATTCAAGGAAAGTATGTCAAAGTGTTTTTCACCATTTCAGGATGTTAGCAGTACACCATACTCAAATGCGAAAATTAGTCAGAAGATTGTATTATGCAAAAAGTCCAGCACTAATGTTAAATGAGTTGAACAGTGCTCTTTTGCGTGGCTGTATGACGATACATAGCATGCCATTTCTACGCATGCTTTTAGTGTGATTTATTTACATCGCAAACAGCATTAGTACGCATAATATTACTACGCTTACCATAACTTCGTAAAAGCATGAATATTATAACAAATATGTTTTAATGCGCAGACCATTACTTCGCATTCCACTACTATGTGTACATGCCCCTACACTACACATACATCACGATACTACACTGAAACCTTTAACACTACACACCACTACTCTTCCCTAAACCCTAACTACCCACAGCACAACTCCCTACACTACAAAAACACAACACTACCCTGAACCCTAATACACTACTCCCAGCACGACCCCCTACACTACATATACACCAAAACACTACCCTAAACCATAATACTCTACCCCAGTATGACCCCCACGAGCCCCACTCCTGTCCCTACATTCCTACACTACCCAGCACGAGCAACCTACACTACCCTTAACCCTAAAACACTAACCTACACTACACATACACCACAACACTACCCTAAACCCTAAAACACTACCCCAGCTCGACCCCCTACTCTACACATACACCACACCACAACACTACCCTAAACCCTACACTCAAACCTTTAACACTACACATACCCCTTAACACTACCCTCAACCCTTAAACTGTACCCCCAGCACGACCCCCTACTCTACAAAAACACACTACATCCCCCTTACCTCACTCTCCTCGTGATTCCTCTCTCCTCCTGGGACCTTCCTCACGTCGTCTCCGAGGGGCGGTGCACGTCGTTGTGAGGAAACAGCCTCAGTTTCCTTACAACGACATGGATCGTTTTCTTTTCAAGCATACCATTACAACGCATGCGCAGTATCAACGCTTGAGATGTAACAACTTGCGTACTAATGGTACGCGTTGTAACATCGCAAGCGTAGTAACGCTTGTGAAGTAATGGTATGCGCAGTAGCAGCCGCGCACTAAAGGCTGTTTACCCTTTTGCGTGGATTAGTATCAGATGTGAAGAAGGTTTGTGATGAAATTGAGTTTGGTTACTTTGGTCCTGAACAAGAGAGTGCAGAAACGGATACATTAATAGAAGAAAATGTTGAAGAGAATGTTGAACATAGTAGTACAAAAAATGTTGAAGATCAAATTACAAAGTTTAGGGTGATTTCAGGTGAAAGGCCAAATTATTCTTGTATTTGTTGCTGGCGAACTCACTATATAAATCAGACTAGGAATGTTGATCAGTATTTAAAAAGTGAAAGAGAAAATAATGATAAGTGGAAGGAATTTGCAACTTATTTGTTGGTAGAGAATTGTTTTGATTTGGGTTCTGACCAGCGTATTTGCAAATATTGTTATAACAAATTAGATGAGAATAAAATGCCCGCTAGAGCTGTTCATAATAATCTAGAGTTGGTTGCTATTCCTCTCGAACTGATAGATTTAAATACCTATGAGTCTATTCTCATTCAATGTGTGCACCCGTTTCAGGCTATTGTTCGTATGGAGCCTAAAACAGGTAATTTGCCTCCTTCAGATTTACAGAGAGGATTAAAAGGAAGAGTTGTATATTTACCTCTAGATTTAAAGTAAAATATTGAAACTATTGGTAAAGAGAATGTAGAAAATGAACCACTAGTTATTCTAGTTAATGGTGTTGCTACTAAGAATAAGAAAATCTGGCAAGAGTTAGTGGATGTTAGGAAAGTGCAAAAGGCAACATTGTATCTGATAAAAAATAATGAGTACTATAGAAATGTGTATGTAGGAGAAGAAGAAATAGATTTAGCAGAAGATACTGAAACGTCAAGTGGACAAATCGAAAAAGTGGACATGTCCAGATGTGAAGAAATCTATGAACATTACAGTGTACATCCACTTCATTCCAAAGAAGTGATGGGGAATACTATTGAGTTATTCCAAATGAAAAAAGCAAAGGGAAGTCCCATGAGTGTATGGGAAGAAAGCTTGGAAGCTCATTGTTTTCTGCAGTTGTTCCCAACAGGAAAAGGAGGACGATATGATGAACGACCTGTGCAGATTCCTGCATCTGAATATCGGACAACAAGATTGTATGCAGAAGATCCAAGATTTCGACAATGTATTCCATATATATTTCATCTTTTGTTTGAAAGTGACTTGTCTGGACTTTCCTATGCAGTCAATCACATATTGAAAACAGGAATACATCTGCAAAATGTTTCTGCAAAGGAATTTATGGATAAAGTACATCAGAGAGATGATCATTTGGAATCTCAGCTGAATAATCTGATGGTATGTCAGCGTGGTACTAATGAGTATTGGTACCGTCGTCATGGAGAACTTAAATGTATGCTAAGGAACTTAGGAACTCCTACATGGCTCCTTACCCTAAGCTGTGCTAAATACGCTTGGGATGATTTACTTGAATTTCTTCCAGAGGCAAATTCGAATATAAAAAATATTGAATACAAGACACCTTTCAATCATAGATTTGAAGCTATGATGTCTTTTATCTGCAATAAAAAAAATCCTCCTCTTGGAGAAGTTGTGGATTTCTTTTGGAGAAAGGAGTATCAAGCAAGAGGTGCTCCTCATATACATATGCTGATATGGATCAAGAATGCCCCTAAATTCTGAACTGATTCTGATGATACTGTTTTGTCGTTCATTGAAGAATATGCCACATGTGCCATACCCAAAAGCACAGAAGAAAACAACTTAGGACAACAAGTCTTACGATTCCAAAGCCATCGTTTTGGAAAATACTGTCGACGAAAGTACAAGTCTAAGGAAAAGTTTTATACAAAATGTCGTTTTGGATTTCCACGTCCTGTAATATCAAAAGGAAGAGTAAACAGTTTTATGTCAGCTATGCGACATATCATCACAAGAAAGTCTCCAAAAAATACCTACAATTTAAGAAGAAGCAAAGAGTCAAAATACATAAATGATTACAATCCGGTTATTCTGTCCATGTGAAATGCTAACATGGATATTCAGTATGTTAGAAGAGTCTAAGTACGAAATTATACAGTTTCAGTTTGAAGATGTTATCCCATCGAGAAATTGGAGCATATGAATGCTCAGATCGGTTATCATCTGCAAGTCTATACTCCAAATCAAGAAGAATCATTTGGGTGAGTCTAGGTCTTGCTGCAATGCGAAATCGAGTACTTAAATCTGTACAAAAAATCGAATATTTAGCAGAAAAATATCCGGAAAGTACAGATATTGTGAAAACAAATATGTTGGACACATATTGTCCAAATAGAAGTCATCATCTTGAGAACATATGTCTCTATGAAGTGCTGCAAAACTACACTTTTAAACGGAATACTACAGGAAACATCAATGAAGGAAAATATGCAGTGATTGGTTCCGAAGGATGTTTGGTGAAACAAAGTAAAGGAAATTTGATTAATCACAGAAAACTGAGTTGTGACACTCCTGATAAAAGGGAATTTTACTATTTAGCACTTTTGCAACTGTTCAAACCGTGGCGTTCAGAATTGAATATGCTACTTACCAGTATGCATCTGTTCTTGGCATGTAGGGCTGCTGACATTCATATCTGTGCATAGATCGCCGCCTAGTGTTGGGTCCGGATGTTTGCACGTTGTTGTCCTGGAAGAGTCTTCGAAGTATCACGAGATAGGTGACTCCTCCCCTGGACCACAGTGCGCATGGGCATCCTCTCCATCCTTAGATTGTTTTGCGCCATTGTGGCGGTGATGGAGTAGATACAGTAAGTGATGACCATGCTATACAGTAATTCTGAGAGCTGCAGCTGCTACAGGCGCCGGGGAGGAGGGTGGGCGATATGAATGTCAGCAGCCCTACATGCCAAGAACAGATGCATACTGGTAAGTAGCATATTCAGTTCGAGGCATGTGGGCTGCTGAATTCATATCTGTGCATAGAATACATAGCAGTACCTCCTATTAGCGGCGGCTACCAGTGCCAGCTGTAGCAGTCTGAAAAAGAGTTTTGAGAACAGCCTGTCCTACAGCTGCCTGCTGTTTTGAGTGTACATCTACACAGTAGTGTTTGGTAAATGTATGTATAGTGGACCATGTGGCTGCTCTACATATTTCCTGTAAAGGAATGTTTCCCAGGAAAGCCATGGACGCCCCTAACTTTCGTGTTGAGTGGGCTCGTGGGGGAATCGTTAATGTGCGTTTAGCTTTTTGATAGCAAATTTGAATACATTTAACAATCCATCTGGCTATACCTGCTTTGGAAATGGCGTTGCCCTTGTGTTGTGGAGAAAAGGCAACGAAAAGTTGTTTTGTCTTCCTAAAGTCCTTAGTTCTGTCTATATAGTACATGAGGGCCCTCTTTACATCTAGTGTATGGAGCATTCTCTCAGCGACATTTTGTGGATTTTGAAAGAAAACAGGCAGTTCAATAGTTTGATTCATGTGGAACTGCGATATTACTTTAGGCATGAATTTGGGGTTGGTACGTAGTACGACCCTGTTTGCGTGAACCTGTATGAATGGCTCTTGAATGGTTAGTGCCTGGAGTTCACTAACTCTTCTTAACGAAGTGATTGCTACTAGGAAAGCTAATTTCCAGGTGAGGAATTGAATCTCACATGAGTGGAGAGGTTCGAAGGGCGGACCCATCAGTCTGGTGAGGACCAAGTTGAGGTTCCACACCGGTGCTGGTGGGTGTCTTGGGGGAATTACTCGTTTAAGTCCTTCCAAGAAGGCTTTGATGGCAGGCACTCTGAATAAAGAGAGGTGCTGCCTGTTTTGGAGATAGGCTGATATTGCGGTCAAATGGATACGTATTGAGGTGTATGCCAGATTGCATCGGTATAGGTGTAAGAGGTAACAGATTATGTTTTGAATGGATGCGTCTAGCGGGTTAATGTTATTGTTGTTGCAGTAAATGACAAACCTCTTCCATTTAGCTGCATAGCAAGCTCTGGTAGTGGGTCTCCTGGCCTCCTTGATGATCTCCATACAGTCAGGTGGCAGGTTTAGGTAGCCAAACTCTAAGACTTCAGGAGCCAGATTGGCAGGTTCAGCTGTTGCGGATCTGGGTGCTGAATTTCGCCATGGTTCTGCGTCAAGAGTGCAGGTTTGATCCGCAGCCTTTGATGCGGCACCACGGAAAGTTCTAGAAAGGTGGTGTACCATGGCTGGCGCGCCCATGTGGGAGCAACTAGGATGAGTGTCAGTGAGTGCTGTCGCAGTTTGTGTGCCACCAGCAGTATTAATGGCGCTGGGGGAAAAGCGTACGCAAATCTGCCGGACCAGTTCATCCATATCGCATTGCCCTGCGACTGTGGATGTGGGAACCTGGCGGCAAAGCTTCGGCATTTTGCGTTTTTGTTTGTGGCGAATAGGTCTATCTCCGGATGACCCCACTGTTGGAAGTACGGTTGGAGAACGGACGGATGTAGCTCCCACTCGTGCATCTGGTGGCTGTGTCTGCTGAGCAGATCCGCCATCTGGTTGTCCTTGCCGGGGAGGTGTTCCGCCATGAGGAATATGTTCCTCTGAATGGCCCACTTCCACATGCTCTGAGCCAGATGAGACAACTGTGGAGAGTGTGTTCCTCCCTGCTTCTGTATGTAGTACATGGCAGTCATGTTGTCCGTCCGGATCAACACGACTTTGTTGCACAGGTGTACTGTGAATGCCTTCATGGCTAGGAAGATTGCCATCAGTTCCAGAAGGTTGATGTGCATCTTCTTTTGTTGTGTCGTTCATAGTCCCTGCACTGTGTAATTGAGTACATGAGCTCCCCATCCCTGGAGAGAGGCGTCCGCCGTCAGTATTATTTGTGGAACAGGCTCTTGGAACGGTCGGCCCTTGCAAAGGTTTTGTGGATTCCACCAATGCAGAGAGTTGTATGCCCGACCGCTCACCAACACTAGGTCTTTTAATTGCCCGTGAGCCTGAGTCCATTGACGTGCCAAGCACTCCTGAAGCGGGCGCATATGTAGTCTCGCGTGCGGGACTATGAAAATGCAGGAGGCCATCATGCCTATCAACTGCATGAACACTCGCGCAGGAAGGGAGTGTTGAGGTTTGAACTTTGAGATCAGCAGTTGCATGCTGTTGATCCTCACTAAATTTGGCTGAGCTGTGGCTGCCAGAGTGTTTATGGTCGCGCCCAGGTACTGTAGTACGTGTGCGGGTTGGGTAATTTTGTGAGAATCCCAGACTGTGAAGAAGGTGGATGGTGAGGGACATGTGGCTGGCGCATTGCTGGGCTGACTTTGCTTGAACAAGCCAGTCGTCTAGGTAAGGGTAGACGTGAATGTGTTGTCTCCGTAGATGTGCAGCCACTGTAGCTAGGCACTTGGTGAAAACCCTGGGTGCTGTTGTCACGCCGAAGGGGAGGACTTTGAATTGATAGTGCTGTCCCTGAATAGTGAACCTGAGATATTTCCTGTGTGATGGGTGTATGGGTATGTGGAAGTACGCATCTTTGAGGTCTAGTGTGGCTAGGAAGTCTCCCTGGCTGAGCAGCGGGAGAACCTGCTGTAGGGTGAGCATATGGAAATGCTCTGACAGAATGTAGTGGTTGAGGGGTCTCAGGTCTAGTATAGGTCTGAGCGACCCGTCCTTTTTTGGGGATTAAGAAGTACAGAGAGTACACCCCTGTCCCCTGCTGGTTGACGGGCACGACCTCTATGGCACCCTTTTGCAGCATACTTAGCACTTCCTGCTGCAATAATGCTAAGTGCTCTACGGACATAGGACGGTGCTTTGGCGGTATGTTGGGTGGAGTGGAGGTTAATTCGAGACAGTAACCGTGCTGGATAATGTCCCTGACCCACCTGTCTGTGGTGATGGTTTTCCACGTGGACAGGAACCGCTGGAGTCTCCCCCCGACAGGTGTTATGTGGTCGGGGGGAAGGGAGAGGGCGTCACTGTTTGTTTTTGGGAGAGGACCTGGTGTTGCCGTAACCACGTCCTCTGCCCTTGGTGCTGGAGCCACGATATCCACCTCTGTTGGTTTTATCGTAGGTACTCTGTGTGCCCCTTTTAGTGTTTTGTTGCTGTGACCCCTGGCCTCTAGCTGCTCCTCTATTTCCGGGGCGACGAAAGGAGCCACTACGAAATTGCTGCGTTTGCAGAGCCCCCATTGACTTCGCAGTGTCAGTGTCTTTCTTTATTTATTTTTTCTAAGGTGGTGTCAACTTCTGGGCCGAATAAGTAGTCGGGGTTGACTGGCTGATTCAGGATGTTGTTTTGAATCTCTGGTTTGAATCCTGAGATTCTTAACCAAGCGTTTCGGCGTAACATGACGCTGGTGTTAATTGCCCTTGCTGCTGTGTCGGCAGCATCTAGTGCGCACTTAATGGATGCGTTGGTAAGGAGCTGTCCCTCTCTGGTGAGGAGCTCCGCTGCCTCTTTGTATTCATCTGGCAGATGCTGGAGTAGCGATTCTAGCGTGTCGTAGTGTGAACGATCATAGCGGGCCAGGAGGGCCTGTGTATTGGCAATGCGCCAGATGTTTGCTGCTTGAGCTGCAATTCTTTTGCCTGAGGTTTCCAGCACCTTGGACTCCTTGTCTGGGGGAGGAGCATCACCTGTTGTTTGCGAATGGGCTCGTTTGCGAGCGTTAGCAACCACCATGGAGTCCAGAGGTAACTGACCTCTAATGTACATAGGGTCTCCGGGCGCAGGCTTGTATTTTTTTTCAATCCTGGGGTTTAGCACCCGTGCCCTGGTTGTTTCTTTGAAAATGTCCTTTGCAGGTTTGAGAACACCTTTCAACATGGGCAAAGTTTTGACAGTTCTCTCGGAGGAGGCGAAAGTGTCCACTAAGAAGTCTTCCTCAACAGTGTTAGAGTGGAGTTGTACTCCATGATTGGCGCAGCACGTTCTATGAGGGCATTGAAGGCAGCAGTGTCCTCTGTGGGAGATGTTTTGGCGCTGTAAAGCTGCGTGTCCTGGGTATCTGGCGTGGTACCCTGGTCTGTAGGGTCATCCCATGCTTGATCTGGGTCCTGCTGCTCATCACGATCGACATCCCCAGGGTAGGTGGTATCATCACCCATGTAGTCCTCCACTGCGTCTGTGTCGGAAGGTGTAGGAGAAAAGGACTGGGGATCCTGATAGGAGGTTTGCAAGCGTTCATACAGAACCGGTTCCGACTCTGCTGGCAATTTGTGCTTCAGAGGTATTCTGTAGGAGTCCAAGCCCTTCTCTGGCGTGATCTTCCCTTTGCGGAGCATCAGTTTGCCAGTGTCGGCGTCGATGAATTGTGGCTGTGAAGGCTCAGAAGGTGAGTGTCCAGTAGATGGGGACTGTGTCTGGCGGACACGTGTTCGGATCTCGAACATCTTCGGCGCCGTGGATGGCAGCAAACCAAAAGTGATGTTGGTTGGCGCCGAGGGTGCGTTTGGAGCCTTGTTCGTGTCGGGGCCCGACATGGATCGGAGGGCTGCCCGTTCTCTGATGCGTTGCAACGACGCCGCGACTTGTCGCACCGAGAACGCCGAAGGTTCTTTGGTGCCGGTCGGTACCGTGGAGGTAGGCGTCGACTGCTTTGGAGCCACAGGGTCATCAATCCGAAGAGAGGTATCAGCGGTCGTCGGAGTCGATGACTTGGCGTGTGCGGCCGTCTTCGAAGTGGACGCAGATGGAGCGGCCATTTTGACTTTGGTGGTCGGGCCGACTGCTTCGGTGCCAGGGGCCGAGGCGCTTTTGTGGGACCGAGGGCCTTCCTTTTCGGGTTGGTACCGATATCCGCTGCAGCGAGTTCGGCGCCGAAATCCCTCTTAGTGCGTTCGGAGCCGACGGTCTTTGTTGGCATCAAAGGAGTGGAGGTCTTCGAGCCGATCACGGCCAGTTTCACTTTTGGTTTCGGTGGAACTGGTGCGACGATTGGTTTCGGTTTCGTAGAAGGGAATCCAGTCGTCTTTGGTAATAATGGCTCGTGTTGGATGTTCGAGGCCGGGCCCGAAGGCGGGGCCGAAGAACTTTGGGATTGATCTCGGGTAAGGCCCGGATGCGATCCCTCGACCTGAGCCGTAGAATGACGCACTTTGACGGCCTCCGTATCGACGGGTAGGCCTGGCTCTTCGGTAGAGCTATCTTCTTCGGCCCCAAAGGCCTCATCGTAGTCTCCTACCTCGTCGACGGCTTTTTCCCTGTGAAAATGCACTTCATCGGCGTCTTCCGATCGGGAATCGTGTTCGGAAGCGGGGCTGGAGTTTACTTCTTCCACGCTCTCTACATCCTCGTCCTCAGTGCTGAAGATGTTGGCCGGGGCAGGCGCCGATTGCTGCGCTTCTAATCTCGCTGCCCGTCGATTCCGGAGAGTCTTCTTCGATCGGAATCGGGCACAGGCCATACATTTCGATTCGTCGTGATCCGGTGAGAGACATTTGTTGCATACCGGGTGGACGTCGATGTGTGGGTATTTGGCGTGGCATACAGGACACCGTTTGAATGGGGTCCTCGATTCCATCGTCGATGTAAGGTCAATGTTTGGATCAAACGGATCCGAAAGGCTGGAAGAAGTTTCTAAACTAATCAAGAAAGCAGTCGATACCGAACGGGAACAGTACCAACGAAAACTAAAGGCCTTTTGGCCTTAAACTAAATTTTCCTAACTTGAGCTAAGATAAGCACATCCGAACCCAATGGCGGAAAAAAACAATCTAAGGATGGAGAGGATGCCCATGCGCACTGTGGTCCAGGGGAGGAGTCACCTATCTCGTGATACTTCGAAGACTCTTCCAGGACAACAACGTGCAAACATCCGGACCCAACACTAGGCGGCGATCTATGCACAGATATGAATTCAGCAGCCCACATGCCTCAAACTGGAATTACTTGGAGATTTTCACAGCTATGAAGATTCTTTCATTGCTTGTAAAGATACCATAGAATGTACTGTTTTTGCAAATTATGTGTAAATGCTGAACGATGAAATTGATCAAGAAGCTACTATTGCAGCTGAGATTGCTAGAGACAGTTCTCAAGACAGTCAAAGCTCTGCTCCACTGAGTCAATATCCACTAGGACAACCAATTGTTGAAAATGAAGCAGCAATCGCCATGAATGAGGTGGAAACAGCAATGCATCAAGCTCAAGAAGATATTATGGACTTAGCCAACTTGGAAGAACAACTAAATGTTGAACAGAAAGAAATATATCAGCAAGTAAGACAACAGATTGATCATGGATTTCTTCATGAAAACAAAGAATGCACATGCACCTCATTTCAACCGAAATGAATGTATGTGAGTGGACAAGCTGGAACAGGAAAAAGTTTCTTAATTAAAGTAGTCACCAGTTATCTACAGAAAACAACAGACTCACATTTGTCTTGTGTTGTAACTGCTCCAACTGGGTTGGCAGCACACAACATTAAAGGAATTACATTGCATCGTTTATTTATGCTACCTGTGGAGCATGAAAACAAATTGGAATATCACAAGCTATCTGGAGAAGCTTGTTATGAAGTTTCAAGAGTGCTGAAGAAAATGAAACTTTTGATTATTGATGAGGTGAGCATGGTCTCAAACTTAATGCTTGCTTTTGTGCACTTAAGAATGCAGCAAATTCTTAAAACAGAGTATGACGTGTTATTTGGAGGAAAACATGTCATAGTTTTTGGAGAACTATTGCAACTTACTTCCGTAAAAGGACAACCAGTATTTAAAACACTTGCGCATGAAGATACCAGAAAGTCTCTGGGTAGAGTTGGAAATGTTAACATTTGGTCATATTTTGAGTACAAAGAACTCATTACAAATATGTGACATTCAAATGATGTTAATTATGGAACTATTCTTCAAGATATAAGAATTGGAGTACTGACAGAACATGGCAAACAAGCTTTGCAGAGTTGGTTACTTTGCAATTTGTTTCCAAATGAAAATATAGGTCCTGAGAAAATATATATGAAAATTGCAGAAAACAAATCTGTAATCTGCTTAATGCCAACACTGCGTGAGTGTTCTATATTCAACGAACAACTTTTGAAGCTGGAAAATGAAGAAATAATAAAAATGGAAGCCACTGATAAAATACAGCATGAAGTTGAAAACAAAATTGGATTCTTTAGAAAAATCAATATCTAAAACTGCTGGTTTAGAAAAGAATCTATATGCATGTATAAACTGTTTGGTAATTTTAATGCGTAATTTGGATGTAGCAAAAGGTTTCGTTAATGGAGCAATGGGCAAAGTTGTGGATTTTGTTAATTATAAGAATAAGGATGGTATTGAATTTTTAAAAATTAAATTTGATCAGATTGAATAAGTGAAACAAATTGCTCGTTGTTCAGTTCATTTTTTACTTGTTAAAGATTTATATGTCCGTAGAAACCAGTTTCCAGTTTCTCTGGCATATGCAGTGACTATTCATAAATCTCAAGGTTTAAGTGTAGACAGTGCCTTGGTGAACATTGTAAGTACCGTGTTTAAAGAGGGTATGGCATATGTTGCTTTGTCCCGAATCAGAACTTTATCTGGTTTGTTTTTGATTGATTTTGATAACACAAAGGTTACTGCAGATGCAAACTGTGTAAAAGAGTATGATAGGTTAAGAAGAGTGTATGCTCCCAATTTAGGTCAATATCCTGTATTTGAAAAGCGTGTGATAGGTCGAAAAAGAAGGTATGAGAATATCTCTAGTGAAGGTATAGAGAAGGGAAAAAAACAAGATAATGTTGTGATTGCAAGTAACAAGAAAAAGGACACTGTTGAAGACATTGTTGGTTATCAGTTTGAAAATAGTTCAGGTGTCAACTGCTATGCTAATGTAGTGGTCAATGTTGTTTTTTTTCTTGAAGGTTTCCAACAGCAAATTATGGAGAATCGGGAAAAAAGATTTTGTTCCTTGTTGTATTGTGTTTATGAAAAATTGAGAACTGATAAAAGTAAAATACAAAGTGTTTGTGATATTCGTAATCTTTTGGATGTATGTTCTGGTTCTACACAATTTACACAGAATATCCAACAAGATGCTCAGGAATTTCTAATGTATATGCTTACCATATTGGAAAATGAAGGCATAGAAATTGAAAAGCTTTTTGGCCTTTGTTATAAATGGGAACATTATTGTGAAAATTGTATGTTTACATGTAGCACTAACAGACACTGAAAGATTTATATATTTGACATTACAAGACTGTAAATCAGTGTCTTTCAACAAATTAGTTAAAGCAGCAAATCAGAACATGGAGTGTAGGCAATGCAACTCAGAAATGTTATCAACATTATTTATACAAAGATATGGACAATATATAATTTTAATGATGCAACATTGTACAGCTGATGGAAGAAAACTGAACACTTTAATAAAACATTTTGTAGCAAGTCAACTATCAATATCAGGAAGGACTTTTGTAGCAGTAGCAATAATTTTCCATGATGGTCCTTCCACAACATCTGGACATTACACTGCCTATTTAAAATGAGATAAAGGCTGGACATATTGTAATGATGCTCAGATGGTTTTTAAACAACATTTGCCAAGCGAATTACCAAATTCCTACCTAATATTTTTAAAGCCAAAGTTTTAGGATCATAATTCGGCCTCTGAGGAATTTATTAATATGTATTATTACGATTACTGTTGGACAATTTAAATAAAAAGGATTTCAATAATACCATTTGGCCTCGAGGAAAGGTATATCTTTGAATGACAGACTTTTTCTTGTACATTCTCTCAGCGTATATTTTTAAGTAACAACATTTACAGTGTTTATAAATTTAAAATAGAAAATTATCTTAGTAGTAAGTATTTTACATATTTATGATTTGTATTATATGGTATGTTATTGAGGATGTAGTCTTGGTTTTTTTTAAACAATCTTATTGATTGGTTTTTTTTTTGCCTGCTGTTATGTGATGAGTACGATTGAAATCACTGATTCTAGTGAAATTCAATATATTCTGAGAACAGCAAAAAAGGCAAAGAAAATAATTTGTAAAATGTTAAAATTATGCTGTGTTGTAAAAAATTTATTTTTATATATTATAACTATATTTTTTTCTTCTCTTTCACAGATCCTAATTCTAAAATATGACATTTTCAGAAATTTAGATTATAAAAAACAACTGAAAAAATTGTGTTAGCATTTTTTATTTCTATTACTGTGAAGGTAAGTTTAACTAAGTATTAAAATGCACAATGGCCTGTGTTTGCACACAGGTGAAGAAAGGGGAGATGGACGGAGTAGATATGTGTGGAAAGATGCTCTGTGAACGTTTTAAGTTTCAGGATAAAGTTGACATGAATATTGAGTGTCGCTGGGAGCCAACTAACCCACCAGATATGTGCAGAAAGTGCCAGAGAGTTCCATTGCAGAGAGGTATAAAATAGGACATGGCTTCAGAACACCTCTCTGCAACGCACCTGTATGGTATTCAATAGAGAGACATGGTGGACTAGTAGGGCCCAGGGACTTTCAGGATTAAAACAGACAAAATTCCTTAACTTAAAACACGTCACAGGGTGTGTTTGCACATGTCACTTCAGGCCTCATCCCTTCCCTTATCTATAAACGTGTCCTATCAGTTTGCCAAAACGTAAGTACTTACAAATGTATCTTGTTCTCTGTTGGCAGTACTGAAATTACTCTACTTATTACTCATATAGTTATGGATAGGCCTAGCCATTAACCCTAGTACAAATTAATTTGTTTATATACTATGCAAGCAGATCTGCAAGAAGCTAGAAAGTATTAATTCAGTCTTGAAAACACACAGTTTATACCTATATAGTTTTGGAATCTCACTCATAGGATATCGTGTGACATAAAAAAAAAAGATTTGATTGGTTCATCAAATTTCCCATGGTACCTATTGAAGAACCGCAATCATTTCAATCATTCTTCTTTGAGCACCTTCAGAGACATAACTCTGTGCTTACCTCCTATCACTCACATGCAATTTTTCAAACAATGAACTAGCAATATGTTCTTATTGTAACAGTCTGTCAATACCTAAGCACTTATGCGACAAATTTAGAAACATCTTGTGCCAAAAACATGTCACTTTTTGTAACATAGTTATAGTGCAAGACACTCTTACATATTTACAAAGACAGGAAAAGGCAGTCTGTGTACCTTTTCTTCTCCATGTAAATACATCATCATATATACCACTTTGCGTTGAATGGCCGTTCTATAGGTGTTACTGTGTGTGTTTGCACAGAAGACTCATAGAACAAGACTCATCTTCAGATTTATCAGAAATTATAAATCTGCACATGTGTGTCAATATTGCAGCATCCTCCAATTGATGTAGCAAGGCACAACAAGGAGAATTATTTTCATTTCGCCTCTTTTTTTCTCTTTCAATGCATGCTGCATTTCACGGCATACATTGAAAGAGGAAAATGCCTCTACTGATTGTTTTTGAGCAGGAAGGTGTCCCTTCCACACGACCCAGACATCCTTGCACCATGGTGCAAGGGTGCCTGTGTCACCGCATGGCTGCAGTTTGTGCAGCAGTGCAGAGGGAAGCACAGAGTTGCAACATATTCATATACATATGTTGCATACCTATGCTCCGCAAGTACCACAGCACACTGTAGTTAAAGAGCTTACAGTGTCATGATGCAGCACTTCCTTATAGTTCTGCACTTATACATTCATCATACACTACAAATGCATTAATTCAGTCAATTATGCACTACACATACATTCATCTAAACTTTCACACACTAGCACACAAATTTAGCTCTTTTTTTAACCAGAGTAGTTAGTTCTAAAATGAACGTGCTAGGTTTACCTGATGTAGGCATTTTAAGTGTTTTAACATGCTTGCGGTCCCGCAAGAATATTTTTTGTTAGGGTCTCCACTTGATAGTACAGCGCTACAAATTTTGCAAGTGACCTTAGTAGCATTCACTTTTTTCCGTCCTTCTGGAAACATAAAACATTTCCAGACGATGGAAGAATACCTCTGAGGGCGTGGAGGTGCCTGTACAAATTCTTCGGTGTCTGAATGTTCTGAATCAGATGATTCCTATGGTCCAGAAGCCATTGTTTCTCAATGCAAATCCAAAATAGATGTTCAATCACCCAAAAATGAGGTTCTTCTTAGTAGAGTTGTTGCTCCAAAGAAAGTCTAAGAAGAATGATTGAAATGGGTGGGGTCCTTCAATAGTTACAATAGGAAGTGTTATGAACCAATCAAATCTATTTTTTTCTGGTCACATGAGATCCGCGCACCGTGCGTACACGCAGCACGCACCCAGCGCGACTTCGCGAAATTACATTTCAAAGTAATATAAGTTTACTATTTTTTAAAATAACTCAGATAATGTCTTGCGTTAGTATTTTTAATAAATACATATATATATCTTTTTAGGGATTAAAAAAAAATTGCCGAATCGTGCACCCAGCGCGTCAAGTACATATATGACGTCACGCGGAACCGCGCGAACGTCGCGTAACGTAATACGTATATGTTGCGTATGACTTGAAGTCACGTATCAGTCGCATAACAATCACGCAGGATAATGCGCACCCATCGCACATCCTACGCGGATCCTACACATCAATCCTAAAATGGTTAGGATTCCGCGGAGTAATCGAGAATGGTACGCTTTGGGTGCGCGACTCCAAAAATATATATATATATTTTTTTAAAACAATAAACAAAATAATGTTAATAAATTTAAAAAATATATTTAAAAAACAATTTAAATATTTTTTACAACATTTTTTTTCAATGTATATTAAAATTATGTAATTTAATTTAAAACATAAAATATCTAAAAATAAATAGTTTAAAAAAATGTGTAAATCAGTATCAAAAAATAAATAAAACAATTAAAACATTTAAAAATTGTAATTTAATAAACCTTTGAAATTCACTGAAAAAAACATAGATTTGAGGCACATTATAGTTAGGAATTAGCATTTTAAAAACCTTTGAAAATCACTGAAAAAACCTTAGGTTTCAGGCACGTTATAGTTAGGAATTAGCATTTAAAAAACCTTCGAAATTCACTGAAAAAACCATAGGTTTCAGACATGTTATAGTTAGGAATTTGCTTTTAAAAAACCTTAGAAATTCACTGAAAAAACCATAGGTTTCAGGGGCGTTACATACACATCCACTCATACACCAACAGTCCTATATAGTCACTTATACATGTACTCACTCATATGTACTCATACACTTATACATCCTGTTACACACCGCCACTCATCCATAGTTACTCACACACATAGTGACTCATGCTAATAAAGAATCAAACATCCATTTACTTGCATATACAGTTATACACACACTAGCACACTTACTTCTACAGAAAGTTACACATACTTACTCTTTTAAAAAATCGCTTAAAGAAACACATTCTTATTCATACAGGAACTCTTCCAATCTCTCACTCTCACATATACTCACTTATATACAGCAATACTCACATATACTAGTTTAAAACATATGTAGTTACTTATAAAGACACTATTGAGACAGTCATTCACTTACTAACACACCCATACACACACTCATCCACCCATACAGTCCTGCACACATACTGTCTTCAACACATACAAACAGTGACGTACTCATTCATGCATCTATGCACTAAATAATACCCTCCACTGAACCATACAGACACTCCTACTGATACTCGAAAATCCAAGTAATAAGCCATATAGACACTCATGTAGCTACTCACCAACCTATGCAGTCACTTATACACAAAGTGAGAGACTGATACAGATATTTACATATTTAAACATTACTCAGTAACCCATGTATTCACTAAGATACACTTAATCAGTCCGTTATAAAATCAATTTAAAAAAAAAAAATAATTCATCCATTTAGACACTTGTATACCCATTTATTCTTCCATCGACCTTGAGATCTACATATAGAAAAAATATTTAATTTTAAGAAAGACACACATTCACTGGATGATGTCATCAGTGATGTCATTTGAGACGTCATCAGTGATGTCATCAGTGATGTCACTGACCATGTCATGAGTGATGTAATATGTGACGTCATCAGCAGTGCATTGAGGGCGCGTGAGTTATAGTTAGCTGAACTATCTATAACGGGGGAATTTCAATGGTTTTGTATGAGTGAAATCTCCAGCTAACTATAACGCCCCTGAAACCTATGGTTTTTTCAGTGAAAATATATATATATATATATATATATATATATATATATATATATATATATATATTATCTACTGGCGGTCGCCAGTAGATAGTTATAGTTAGGACCGTGTTTCCATAGGAAATACGCAACATTCTATTTGGAATAACTTTGGCGCCGGTTGACGAATCCTCGCAAAATTTTCAAAATAGGTGGGGCGCTCAACTCCGCTCCTACCCTGAAAGTCTCGGGGTGATTCGTCAAGCGGGGGCCGAGAAAAAAGGGGGGGTCCCAAAACACGTTTTTCCCATGCAATTTTCCATAGGGACCTTTAGTCCAAGGTACAGCCCAAACGACTGAACAGAATTACTTGAAATTTGGCAGAGAGGTAGTCCTCAGGTCAGGGATGTGCCTTTTGCAGGTCTGGTGTCAATCTGTTCAGTAGTTCCTGAGAAAATCAAAAGTAAAATCATATATATATGTGGGCGGAGCCTAACCACACATCTCATCCTGAGATCTGATTGGCTGTCAGCACTTCATCCAAGAAGTGTTGGCAGCCATCTTGGGACCAATATACATGATAGCACCTCATTAAAAAGCATTGCAGTTAATAGAAGGTTTTAAGACTTTAGTTACATTATAAATCATTTGTTGATGGTACCATACTCATTTTAGGAATTGTGGTATGTTCTAAGGTGATTTCACCATGTGAAAAAGCCTTCTGCTGGGATATCATGATTGAGAGAAAAATATTTTCTCATGCTTTTCCCACAGAGGTTTGGAAGGTGATCTATAAGCTAAACTGAGAGCTTATTTTCTGTAAATTCACATTATCTTTCTCAGTCATGTGAGAATGAAGTCTGACATTCTCAGTAAAACATGTACATCCAACAAGGGCAGAGACTGTCAGTTGATTCCTTTGTGTTCAACTGTAGCTTCCCAGAGTGTTCCAAAGAACAACTAGAGCGCTAACAGTCTTACTTATGACAAACGTATGGCACACCTGAAGCCATCTTGCTTGGATTAAAGTGGTAACTCTTAAAACATTTAATTTAAAAAGGAAAAAAATGAGGGGGTTCATTTTTCCATAAAAAGTATGATTAGTGCTGCAGAAAGAAAAATTAGGGCACATTTTGAGTGACTTCTCAAATCCTCTTCTATTTCATAAAAAAATTCTGGTATGCAGACTGAAACATGCACTTTTAATACCAGCAGCAGTTTCCCCTGGTGAGCAGTAGCTTTACTACAGTGATCTAATGAGCAAAAAGAGTGCTAACATTCTGAATTTATGGCAAACGTGTGACACATCTGAATGCCTTCTTGATGGAATCAAAGTAAAAAACTGAAAGTATTTCCTACTGAGGAGACTGCAGTAAATGAGGAAATTAGGAAACTTCATAACAAATAAGTCTCCCAAGATGGCCACCAGAGACAAAAGAGCCCAAATGTAGCCCAAATATCACCCAGATGTAGCCCAAGTATAGCCCAATGACAAAAGGTCCCAGAGTGTTCTTAAAAACAACTAGAGCGCTTACTGTCTTCATTATGACAAAAGTATGGCACACCTGAACCCATCTTGATTGGAATAAACTGGTAACACTTAAAACATTTAATTTAAAAAGGAACACAATGAGGGGGTTCATTTTGCCATAGAAATTATGATTAATGCTGAAGAAAGAAAATGAGGGCACATTTTGAGTGACTTCTCAAATCCTCTTTTATTTCATTAAAACATTCTGACATGCAGACTGAAACATGCACTTTTAATACCAGGAGCAGACTTCCATGGTGAACAGTAGTTTTACTACAGTGATCTAATGAGCAACTAGAGTGCTAACATTCAGAATTTATGGCAAATGTGTGACATATCTGAATACCTTCATGATGGAATCAAAGTAAAAAACTGAAAGCATTTCCTACTGAGGAGACTGCAGTACATGAGGAAATTAGGAAACTTCATAACAAATAAATCTCCCAAGATGGCCACCGGAGACAAAAGAGCCCAAATGTAGCCCAAAATCACCCAGATGTAGCCCAAATATAGCCCAATGACAGAAGTGTGCAAAACACTTATTATTTTGTGCTTTTGCAGTGTTATATAATGCAGACTTGTCAGGTATTGGAGTGCTTTACATGAGCATTGGTTACATCACACAAGAACAAATTCATTTTGGTTGTAGACATGGGGAGATTAAGTGATTTGACCAGAATCACAGAATGTCGAGCTGAAGCAGAAACTCCAACCTGGTTCCCCAGTTGCAAAATCTGCAGTTCTGGAAGTAACACCGCATCCTCTCCCCTAAGTGCAACATTTAATCAAGTGGTCAACTGGATAAAAAAACATAAAGATAACAAATAATTTAAAAGTGCTTTGTCGCTATTTGAAAACTCTGAAAATATGTCCTTATTTTAGTCTTTTAGAGCACTAACCATAATTTTGATGCCAATAAGACCCTCTCACATATGTAATTTCTAAAGGAAATGCTCTAGGTATTACAGTTTTGATTACATCAAGATGACGTCAGGCGTTCCACACTTTTGTAATAAATATAGAATGTTAGCAATCTAGTTGTTCATTAGGATTCTGTTGAGAGGCAGAGGCCAGGGGCACGGACTCTGAAAATTGAAGGCAGGTAGGAGGGTGCAAAGGCAACAATTTAACCACACTGAGCAGGCAGGAAGGGCCGTGGCAGCACAACACACTATGGAGGGCAGTGGAAAGGGGGGCAGGGGCAACAAACCAACAATACAGGACTTGCAAGAGAGGCTGTGGCAATGTAATAGACCATTGTGGGCAGAAGGAAGAGGCAATGGTAGTACAACCATACATGCCAACAGACCCGATTCAGCCAGGAAACGTCCAATGTTTTTAAGCTCAAATGGGCTTTATTTGATCTGTCTCCTGTCTACAATCTCCTCTTTTTCAATGTAACTCAAAGGGGAAAATCAATATCCCAGTTTTTTTTTCAAAATCTCCCTCTTACCAAGTTCAAAATGTTCGCAAGTATGGTACATTGGATCATGGAAGGAAATGGGGTAGGGACATGGACTTGGATAACAGAGGACAGGAGGGACATGGAGAGGTGCACCAAACTGACCCTGCAGGGCAGGCATCAGGGTTTGCAGCAGCACAATACACCACACAGGGCATGCGGGACGGAAGTGCAGCACAACAATCCATAGAAAGCAAGAGGGAGGGGACAGGACCATGCACATGGACAACAGAGAACAAGAGAGGGGCAAGAGGCAATGGTAGCTAGCTGACCATAATGGACAGACAGGAGAGAAAGCTGCAGCATAACAGACCATAAAGGGCAGGAGGGACGGATCAGGGGCATTACAATGGAACAGACAAGCCAGGAGGGAGGGAGTAGGGGTCTGCACATGTAAACAGAGGGCTGGGGGCAAGGGGGCAGGGCAGGAGCAGCAAGATAGCCATGGAGGTCAGGCAGAATGGGCACTAGAAGCAAGACAAACCATGAAGAGCAACAGTGAGACTGTGATGGCATACACACAGACCATGGAGGGAAGGTGTGAGGGGGTCAGGGGCAGCTAACTGACCTCACAGGGAAGGTGGGAGGGGCCATGGCAGCACAGAAGACCATGCATGGCAAGTGGGAGGGTTAGTGGCAGCACTATGGCTATGATGGGCAAGAAGGAGGGTGCAGGGGCATGCACAAAGGACGATGGAGGATAGAAGGGAGGGTCAGGACCTGTGCACAGACAAGAAAGTTCAGGGGAGGGGGCCTCACAACAGACCGCACGGGGCAGGCAGGAGGAGCAGTTGCAGCACAACAGACCAGGGAGGGCAGAAGGGTGTGGCAGTACAATGGACCATGTAGGACAGGAGGAAGAGGATAGGGGCATGGCATGTGGACAGGCAGGGTGGAGGTGGCAGGGACAGGTTACAGTCATCTGACAATGCTAGGCAGGTGGGAGGGGAGTGGCAGCTCAACACAACACTCAGAGTAGATAGGAGAGGCAGCTCTATGGAACATGGTGGGCAAAAAGGATGGAGCAGGGGCATGCACAAAGACATCGGAGGGCAGGGGGAAGGAGAATAGGGGCAGCAAGCTAAGCACAGAGTTTAAGCAGGAGGTCAATGATGGGGCATAGAATTGGGCAATGGAGGGCAGGAGGAGTGGACTGGTAAATCATACTAAATTGAGGGCAGTGGCAGCACATCAGACCATGCATGGCAGGAGGGAGGAGGCTAGTTCATGGATTCACACAACAGAGGATAGGGAGGAGGGGGATGGGGCATGGGGCAGCAAGCTAACTGTTCAGAGAAGGCGGGTATTAGGAACTTTATTGTTTTTAAAACGTGTGTCTGTGCGAACTACTTAAAATATGAACAAGTATGCAGCATGATCTCACTTTTATTCCGGAAGAAGAGGACGTTTGTGACTGTGACTCCGGGCTCACTTGGCAGAAACACCCCCTGACCCTCCACCCCCTATCGCAAAATGTAATACCTGTGAAAAGGGTAGGTGAACACAGTGTTATATAGAACATAGTCCAGAGAGCACGATTGAAAATGAAAACTAGATATAGTGTATGGTATAAACTATGCACCAAAAAGTGTGATATAAGATGAACCGGGCATGAAATATAATATGCAATACATTGTGCGCAATGACAGATTCATTGGAGAGCGCGAGATAGCACAGGCACTAGCGCGTGCTATGCGATATGCGCCTTGGAGTGTAATATGCACAGGGCAGTGTTGTGTAACCTAACTAGTCTCTAAAGTTGTAATATAAAATATGTGCTGGGGAGTGTAACGTTGCATATGCACTGTGACAAAGATATGGATCCCATATTGTAATATGTATGGCATAGCACTGTGTGTTATAACATAGGCATCGAGGAAGGCACGTTAGATGGGGCAATATAACCCGTGCGAAGACAAGTGTGGCATGACATATTCATGGGGTGGTGTTACAGTGCACATGGGCTAGAGAGTGTCATAGCATATGCACTAGCTAGTGGAATACAACATAGAGGTGTGTGGCACTCAGCAGGCAATGGTGGGTGTAACACAGCATTGGGCTCTGCCAGGAGCGCGCTGTGACTCTCAAGTGATGTTCGTCCCCTTTCCAGAGAGTAAAATAAAAAGTATTACACATCCGGCAGTGGATGTGTGTTTTATTAACCGTGAGGGGGGTTTCTTGCATAGTTTTGGTCGCATTTTTGTCGAATCCCCTTTGAATGGCTTGGTGTGCATGTGTATTAAATGTGCCCGTCAATAGCTACCCATGTTTGTATAAATAAACGACAAGGGTGTCTACCGGGATTAGGCACGGTAGGGCATCAGACATGTCAGAGCTTCACTAGTGGTGTAAATACATTCCACGTGGATTCATTGTATGCATAGTCGCCTTTTAATGAATATCACGCAAATCGTCATGGTGATAGGTACGTACGGTTTGTCCAGCATGTCCTAGGTGTGTCTATAAATATATATTTTTTTAAAATAATAAAAAACAGTGGCCGGCCCTGGGGATTGGGGTCAAAAAAATATAATTAGGAGACAGGTCCTGGGGGATGTGGTCATCAGGGCCAATAAATTAGAAGAAGAAGGGGAATCACACAGCCCCCCTTCTTAAAAAATTAAAATAAATAAAAGACTGGCATCGTGCCGGAGGCCACGCCCCCTCCTTGCAGCACTCTGCAAACGCGCCCCCTGGCGAGTTGTAAGTTGGGGAATTAATTCCTCTTCAATACTGAGGGTCCCTGAGGGCCAACTAGCCCAACAGGCATCTCCAGTATGCGCCAGGGAGCTGCGCTGCAGACAGGTGTTCTGAGGCCAACCCCTTTTTTACACCTCTCTGCAACGCAGCTCTGTGGCGCTTACTGGAGGTACCTAGTGGTCTAGTTTGACCCTAGGGAGCCTTAGGATTCAAAGGGACTTAATCTCTCAACTAAGAACAGCCACAGGGCGCGTTTACACAGTGGTGAAGGGAGGGGACGGGGCCTGAGGTGACGTGTGCAAACACGCACTATGGCACGTTTTAAATTGGGGATATAATTTACCTTCAATACTGAGGGCCCCTGGGGGCTAACTAACCCACCAAGTGCTTCTACTAAGCGCCACTGAGCTGCATTGCAGAGAGGTGGTCCAGGCCGTGCCACTTTTTACACCTCTCTGCAACGCAGCTCTGTGGCACTTACTGGAGGTACCTAGTGGGCTAGTTGGACCCAAGGGACCCTCAGGATTCAAATGAAATTAATCTCCCAACTAAAAATGGACACAGGGCGTGTTTACACAGTGGTGAAGGGAGGGGACAAAGCCTGAGTTAACGTGTGCAAAAACGCCCTGTGGCCTGTTTTAAGAGGTAGTTTTAATCCCCCTGCCCTATTATATACTAGGGGCTTACAGAGGAGGTCATGCTAATCACAGGGGGACCCCAACGCATAATGTTCCCTAGTGTATGTTGGTGTTTTCACTGTATTCTAAGTGTCTTTTAACATAGCACTGGCTCTAGGACTGGTTAGTCAGACTCAGTTACCACCAGTATCCGTCTGAAAAAGTTGCACTGTAACACCACCCCATGATTCTTTATTAGCATGAGTGACTATGTGTGTGAGTAACTCTATGGATGAGTGGCATTGTATAACAGGATGTATAGGTGTATGAGTACATATGATGAGTGAGTACATGTATGAGTGACTGTATAGGACTGTTGGTGAATGAGTGGATATGTATGTGGATCTTAGAATTACTGAAGAGGTTGTTGTAACTGGTATTGGTATGTCCATTGTTTTGAAAATTTGAGTCTCTATTATTGAAAGTGTGTATCAAAGGTTATATTAGGGTGAGAGGAGGTCTGCCACTCTATCACAAGGATGATGTCATCAGTGATGTCATCAGTGATGTCATTTGAGATGTCATGAGTGATGTCATGAGTGATGTCATGAGTGATGTCACTGACCATGTCATGAGTGATGTAATATGTGACGTCATCAGCAGTGCATTGCGGGCGCGCGAGTTATAGTTAGCTGAACTAACTATAACGGGGGAATTTCAATGGTTTTGTACAAGTGAAAAGTCCAGCTAACTATAACACCCCTGAAACCTATGATTTTTTCAGTGAATATATATATATATATATATATATATATATATATATATATATATATATATATATAGATATATATCACACTTGAGTTACTCCTTCCGGAGATTGTAGCCCATCGAGGGGTGGCGCGATGCCGGTGGAGTGTGCAGGTATTTAAATATATTGCGATCAACGAAGTTCCAGTCGCGCTCTCAGACCATTACACAATCACCAAAATCCAGGTTCCATCAAAAGGGGTTTATTAACTCCATAAACCCGCCGTGCCGCGTTTCACCCTCAAGGGGCTTGTTCACACAACGGTGCTACATTGTGTAGAGGCTTTACATACACTTCATGAATAAACATGTACATAGAAAGCGGACTGCTGTCCGTCAAAATGAAAATGCAGGCGCCATTTTGGAAATAGGGATTTTAAACACGACTACAGCCCGAACCGGTGAACGGAATACCACCAAATTTGGTAGAAAGCAAGATCTTAGTCCAGAAAGAGTGCTTTTTTCTAATTTGGTGTAAATTGGTTAAGCAGTTCTGGAGCTATTATAGAAAAAAGATTTAAGTATATCTTGGGGTCTACGTGCCAATAGCAATGCTTTGATCGGCTGACTGCAATCTGACAGTAAAGTTGCGGCTGCTATTTTGTGAATCGGGACACGGTTTCTGGGGTGAGGGGATAAAGTAGTAATATGATGGGAGTGATGTAACATGTAAGGTCATAAGTAGTGCATTGCTGGAGTGTAACTTGCTGAATTTCTATGGTTTTGTGTTTAAAATCTGAGGGTAACTAGAACATCCCTCTACCCTTTGTTTTTTCAGTGATTTTATATATATATATATATATATATATATATATATATATATATACATACACACACAAACACATATACAGTTTACCCAATGGCAGTCGCCACTGGACAGTTATAGTTAGGTTTGCGTTTCCACAGGAAATGCCTTTTTCAGTTTGCTTAACTGTGGCACAGTTTGACGAACCTTTATGAAACTTTTTTTTAAAGTGGTATTTTTTTATTTGTTTCTTCTAAGAAAATTTCAGGGTAATTCATCAAGCAGTGGCTAAAAATTCCCATGCATTTTCCATAGACTTATTTGGAATGCAATACCACAAAAACTGAACGCAATTACACCAAATTTGGCAGGAAGCCAGATCTTGGTCCAGAAATTGTACTTTTTGTAATCAGGTGCAAATCTGTTGAGTGGGTTTTGATAAATTAAGATACATATATAATTGTACATCTGGACTGTTGGGTTCAAGGGACTGTCAGAGTTCCTCAAGGGACTCTTGTGAGAGACCCACGAGAGCAACTTAAAAAAAAAAAACAGCGTTCTGATTGGCCAAGTATCCCCACCCTCCGCCCCCAATTTGGCCCGTCTCGCTCCCACAGGAGTTGGTGGTCTCATTGGCTGGCTGCAACATGAAAGAAAAGGTTACAGGAGTCATTACACACCTGCAACTAAATAACACAGTTAAATGAAATGACCATCTTGTTTTTAAACATCTCCTCAGCTTAAATATTACACGTTTTCTCTTTAGATTTGCATTCAAGCTGCAATTTTATTATATTTCTAAGTACTGGAATTTGAGGTGTTTCCTTGAAATAGAATGCAGTCCAACCGAAATACCCATCTTACCTCGGATGACGTAGCTGTCCAGCGCTCCTTCCATTCTTTTCAATGCTTCAGCTCGATTAGCGCCATGTGTGACCAACTAAGAACAAAGAGTTGAAGAGCAGAGGTGAAATCCAAAGACTGTCACCCCACAACAAAATATAATTCAACTCCCACTAAATGTAAGAAGGGATTTTTCTCCAGTGACTCTTCCCACGAACAAAAACACAGCAAACTGATGATATATGTACACCAATTTGGTGGACATTCAATTGCACTGAAATGACCATCACAGTTGATTAATTGTCCCAGTTCATAAACTTGCAATGAGCACCTTAGAACGTGTTCTGTAACATTTGAACATGCTACGTACAAGACGCCCTCTTCACTGTTGAGTTATCCACTGGATCTTATCCCTCTTTTCTTTTGCAAATGCATTTATTAACACTTTTGAAAAACATAAAGACAAGGATAACTGAGCAACTAAGTTTTTCCAGTTCCTGACAGTTCAAGCAAGAAGTATTGAGCAACATTGTGTCCAAAACCATATTATATATGTCTTGTATTGTATATATACACATATATCATACCCAGCGACGGTCGTCACAGGGTAATTATAGTTTATACTAAATTTCCAATAGGGAAATAATTTTTGGGTTTCCTTAGAACTTTGGCGCCATTTGACAAATCTTCACGACCCCCTCCCACCCCCACCCCCACACAAAAGAGTCTCATTCACCTCAGCTCCTTCTGCAAAGTTTCAGGGTGATCCGTCATGAGGGGGAAGTGAAAAAGGTGGGTCCAAAACACGTTTCCCCATGTAATTATCCATAGGAAAATTAGACACAGCTACAGCCAAAACGGTGAACAAAATTACATCAAAATTGGCAGCAAGCTAGATCTTGCTTTTGGTGATGTGGTGTAAATTCATTTAGTAGTTCTCGAGAAATTAAGTTTAAAAAACATTGTATATATTATGCCGCGGAGCTGAGAGATCGCAAGATGAGAAATGATTGGTTACTACCCAGCAGCAACAATGTGATGGCAGTCATCTTAGAACTCAGGATTCAGTCTCGAATCCCAGAAAAACATTTTAAAAAAAGATCTAAGGTGGCAAGGTAGGAATACCATGTCCCCCTAGGCCTGGTGGGTGTGTCCCAGAGGAACCATCCTGGAGCCACAAATATTTTTTAAATGTTGCCACAAGTTCATGGAGGATCCACAAATCTGTGGCAAAATCACACCAAAAAAACAAGTGCAGGCTTGAAATAACACAACCTGCAGTGGGCCAGAGGGAATTGCACATGTATCTTTAATGGAGGGGTGTGTGGCCCCCTCCCCAAACCTCTAGGAGTTCATGGGGACCCTCACCTACCCAGGGCTGATTGAAAATTAAAGGTGAGGGGGGGGGGGGTAAGCAGCCCCCCACCTTCAGCCTCCAAATTCACGGGAATCCTATCACCTGGGGCTGAAATTGTTTTAAAGGGGTGGGGGAACATGGCCCCCCTTCCTCGAGCCTTGTAAGTTCCCAGGGACACCCATCCCCAGGGTTGCTATTTCAAAAAGTGGAGGGTCATCGGGCCCCCGTCCTCGAGCCTCGAAAGGCCATGGGACTGGCTTCACTGTTGTACCCCTTGGAGCCCACCTCGAGACACAGTTTCCCTGCCCACAAGGGCATGGGCAGGAAAAATAATGTGTGCTCCCACCGGGGAGGAGTCAACAATTTTTTCCCTGCAGGTGTTCTTGCAAGCAGGTAAACAGAGAATACTCCTGCCCGGCGAAAGCAGAAAATACAACTAGCCCCAGCCAGGCAGGAGGTAAGCCAGACCCCGCTGCATCCAGGATGAGTGCATGCGGGGAGCTAGTGGGGCTGGGAAGGCTCAGGGGCTCCCCCTGCTGCCCACCAACTTTCTTTATTGTGTATGCCCTAGATGGGCCCCACCTAACGCCATAAAGGCGGGGTTTCCAAGGGCCTGAAAAGGCCTCTAAAAAAAATAAGGATCTGGGTGTCCATTAATAATAAATGAGTGGAATGAGTCACTCTATTTTTCACTGCTGTTAAAGTAGTGCCCTATACTGCCCTGCGAGGGCTGTTTAAATTTGTTTTTTGGAGAATGATAATGTCTGTAAAAGGGACAGGGGCACCACCAAGCCTTTTTTGTTTTTAAAGTTGTGGGAGTGCTGCAGGGAGTGCAGCAGCCCCCAGCACCATTTAACCAAAAACATTTTTAAAGTAATTCTCCAAGGTCCTTTTTTATTAGTTTTATATAGCACGAACTAGGTATCAGACCGTTTTACATGAGCACCAGTTGCAATACAAACGGACACATTTTTTTTGTTTTGTTTGGCACGCGAGGGAATACATGATTTGTCCAGAATCACAGGATGTTGAGCATCCCTGCCGAGACTCGAACTCGGTTCTCCAGCTCCGAGGTTGTCCGCTATAGCCATTAGGTCACATCTTCTTCCCTAATTACATCCATGACCCAAGTAGAGGTTACAATTTTTTTTTAAGCACTCCTAGCTCGAGCTCTATAATGTTCAGCTAGAGTGCAGAGCCCCCTTGTGGTGGGTTCAATGGGTGCACTTTGCAGGTTGAAAAATGTTTTTTTTAAATACTTTTTTAATCAAACGTTATAAAAATTTTATGACAGTCCCTTATACTGAACATTTCAATGGATGAATTGTTGAAATACACATTTCATTGCAATTATTGATTATTTTAACAACAATACATGTGCTTTATATATGTTGATATCCTGGTTCTTTCATAAAGGCAATAGCCTACTTTTTATATTTTGGAGTTCTGATCCTTTGAGAAAGTCAGTGGGTCTGCCTAACTTAAAATGACACCCAGGTCCTGTGCTCAACCATTCCTCTCCTCAGCTGCCCATGGTTTAGGAGCAGAGGTGGGGGTTGAGTACCAGCTGGGATAGAGCCAGGACCTGGCCTGAGGCTCACCTCACGTCGCTCACAGCCATTGGCTATGCACAGCATGGTGTTGGTGTTACGTATAGTCACCCAGGCCCTGTGCTCAACCCCTCCTCCCCTCTCAGCTGCCCATGGCTTGGATGCAGAAGTGGGGGTTGAGTACCAGCTGGGATAGGGACAGGATCTTGCCTGAGGCTCACCCCAAGTCGAGCACAGCTGTTGGCTATGCACAGCATGGGATTGGTGTTACGTATGGTAATAAATAATACTTGCCGTTTTCACCTAATTATAACGTTCTTTTAACTTTTGTTTTTTGGAATATATAAGTTATAGTTACCTCAAGTACATAAAGCTGCTGATTTTCACTGGTTTTGTACGAGTGAAATATGAAACTAACTATAAGGTTCCTATAACCTTTGGTTATTCCATTGGATGGCTATATATTACCTACTGGCGGTCGCCAGTAGGTAGTTATAGTTAGTTAGTTATAGTTAGGACCTATTATCCATAGGAAATCCGCAACATTCTATTTGGAATAACTTTGGCGCCAGTTGACAAATCTTCGCGAAATGTTCAAAACTGGTGGGGCGCTCCGGCCCGCTCCTATCCTGAAAGTCTCGGGGTGATTCGTCAAGCGGGGGCCGAGAAAAAAGGGGGGTCCCAAAACGTGTTTTCCACATGCAATTTTCCATAGGAACCTTTAATCGCAGCTACAGCCCGAACTGCTGAACGGAATTACACCAAATATGACAAAAAGGTAGCCCTTGGTTCACACTCGTGCCTTTTGGTTAAATGGTGTAAATCCGTTCAGTAGTTCCTGAGAAGATCAAAAGTAAAATCATAGATATATCTGGACGGAGCCTAACCACACATCTCATCGTGAGATCTGATTGGCTGTCAGCACTTCATCCAAGAAGTGTTGGCAGCCATCATGGGACCAATATACATGATAGCACCTCATTAAAAAGTATTGCAGTTAATAGAAGGTTTTAAGACTTTTGTTACATCATAAATCATTTGTTGATGGTACCATACTCATTTTAGGAATTGTGGTGTGTTCGAAGGTGATTTTACCATGTGAAAAAGCCTTCTGCTGGGATATCATGAATCATGTTTGAGAGAAAACTATTTTCTCATGCTTTTCCCAGAGAGGTTTGGAAGGTGATCTATAAAGTAAACTGGGAGCATATTTTCTGTAAATTCACATTATCTTTCTCAGTCATGTGAGAATGAAGTCTGACATTCTCAGTAAAACATGTACATCCAACAAGGACAGAGACTGTCAGTTGATTCCGTTGTGTTCTACTGCAGCTTCCCAGAGTGTTCTAAAGAACAACTAGAGCGCTAACAGTCCAAATTATGACAAACGTATGGCACATCTGAAGCCATCTTGATTGGAATAAAGTGGCAACTCTTAAAACATTTAATTTAAAAAGGAACAAAGTGAGGGGGTTAATTTTGCCATAGAAAGTATGATTAGTGCTGCAGAAAGAAAAATTAGGGCACATTCCTCTTCTATTTCATTAAGAAATTCTGACATGCAGACTGATACATGTACTTTCAATACCAGCAGCAGACTTCCCTGGTGAGCAGTAGATTTACTACAGTGTTCTAATGAGCAACTAGAGTGCTAACATTCTGAATTTATGGCAAATGTGTCACACATCTGAATGCCTTCTTGATGGAATCAAAGTAAAAAACTGAAAGTATTCCTACTGAGGAGACTGTAGTAAATGAGGAAATTAGGAGACTTCATAACAAATAAGTCTCCCAAGATGGCCACCAGAGACAAAAGAGCCCACATGTAGCACAAATATCACCCAAATGAACAAGTTACTTACCTTCGGTAACAATATATTTGTAAGAAACATTAGTTAGTTAAGATTCCTCACCTTAGAATAATCCCAGGCGCCAGGCTGGATCCGGAAAGATTTTTCGTCACCAATATCCTTGCGCGTCTGCGGCTCCGCGTCCGTCGTCGGCGTCGTGATCACCGGGATGACGTCGTCGGAGTACTTAGACGCCGTCCTTGCGCGCTGACGTTAGTTCTTGTACATAGCTTTCCGCGCCAGGAACGCAGAGCCATGCAAGAGACCGACACTGGTGACAAAAAATTCTAGGGCCCTGAAAGGGATGACCTCAACCCTAGATATCGGTTCGCAGAACGGGGAGGATGGGTGGGTCGGTGAGGAATCTAACTAATTAATGTTTCTTACAGATATATCGTTACCGAAGGTAAGTAACTTGTTCATCTGAAAGAAACACGTTAGTTAGATTTCTCACCTTAGAATAGATACCCCAGCAATACCAACCCCGGTGGTGGGCCTGCGAACCAAGATCACACCCGAAAGTCCTGGAAAACAGAACGGCCAATGAAGCCGTCTCTCCGGACTTGGCTGTCCAGGCAATAGTGTTTGGCAAAAGAGTGCAGCGAGGCCCACGTTGCTGCCCGACAAATGTCCTGCAAGGGGACTCCCCGTCCCAGGGCAGTGGTCGCCGCTGTAGCCCGAGTGGAATGGGCCCTCAGCCATATAGGAGGTTCCTTTTTAGCTAAGGAATAACAGGCCTTGATACACAAAACGACCCACCGAGAGATGGTTCGCTTGTGCACCGCCCGCCCCTTCTTAGCGCCCACGAAGCCAACAAAGAGTTGGTCGTCCACCCGGAACTGTTTGGTGCGGTCCAGATAGAAGGACAACGCCCGTTTGGGGTTCCAGACGGTGGAGCCTCTCTTACTCGTTCGAGGGATGCGGAGGCGGAAAGAAGGTGGGCAGCGTAACAGACTGTTCGATGTGAAAGGCCTTCACCACCTTAGGGAGAAAGGAAGGACGAGTCCTGAGAACAACTTTGTCCGGATGGACAGAAAGGAAAGGAGGTTTTGAAGAGAGAGCCTGGAGCTCACTCACCCCTCGTCAATACCAGATTTAAATCCCACTGAGGCATTACGAAAGGGACAAGAGGAAACATGTGAGTAATGCCCTTAAAGAATCGAGAAACAACAGGGGATTTGAAAACAGAAGGCTGATCAGGAAGCCGTAAGAAAGCAGAAATAGCTGAAAGATATCCTTTAAGGGTGCCCAGAGCAGAGCTCTGCTGGGCCAGAGAGAGAAGAAAGAGGAGAACCTCAGAAAGAGGGGCGGAAAGGGGATCCACATCCTTTGCTGTGCACCATGCCACAAATTTGTTCCACCTACAGGCGTATACCGATTTTGTGGAGGGACGCCTGGCTGCCAGAATAACATTACAGACTTCAGGAGGCAAGTCAAATGGCATCAACTGCCGTCGCTCAATCTCCAAGCATAGAGGTGGAGGCTGGACAGGTTCGGGTGGAGGACCGTCCCCTGCTGCTGCGACAGAAGGTCCTCCTGAAGAGGCAGTCGTATCGGGGGATCGATCGACAGACTGAGTAGTTTGGGATACCAGTATCTTCGTGCCCTATCCGGAGCCACCAAGATGACTTGGGCCCGGTCGCGCCTGATCTTCTTCAGCACTCTGGGCAGAAGTGGTATAGGCGGAAAGGCGTACAACAGACCGCAACTCCACTCGCGACGAAAAGCGTCTCCGAGCGAGTGCCGCCATGGAAACTCCAAAGCGCAGAACTGCTGACATTGCACGTTCTCTTCGGTGGTGAATAGATCTAACCAAGGCTCTCCCCACAGCCGAAAGAGGCCTTGCGCCACGTCCGAGTTTAGACGCCATTTGTGATCCATCATGCACCGGCGGCTGAGTTCGTCTGCTCTGGCGTTCAGAGAGCCTGCCAGATGTTGAACCACCAGGGTGATGCCCTGATGTTCCAGCCATGTCCAGAGGCGCAGAGCCTCCTGACAAAGGGTCCACGACCCCACCCCGCCCTGTTTGTTGCAATACCTCATGGCGGTGGTGTTGTCCGCGAACACCTGCACTACACTTCCCCGGATAGAGGGAAGAAATGCCTTCAGTGCAAGCCGGATCGCCCTCAGCTCCAGAAGGTTGATATGGAGCCGAGACTCCGCCGGAGACCAGAGGCCCCTGATCTCCGCCTCTCCCATGTGGCCCCCCCATCCCAGGAAGGACGCATCCGTAACTACTACATGCTCCGGTTGGGGTAGGGAGAGGGATCTGCCACTGACCCAATCGCGGTCCGTGAGCCACCGCTGCAGCTGTCTTGCAGTGCCCTCTGAGATCAAGACATGGTCGGACAGGTTGCCCCGATGCTGGGCCCACTGAAACTTCAGGTCCCACTGCAGAGCCCGCATCCGCCATCTGGCGTGATGCACCAACAGGATGCAGGAGGCCATCAGACCCAGAAACCGCAGCACCAACCTGACCGAAACCCGGGATAGAGGCTGAAAGATGGGAATCAGAGCCTGAATATCCCAGACCCGCTGCTCCGGAGGATAGGCCCGGAACTGCGCCAAGTCCAGAACCGCTCCGATGAAGAGGAGCTTCTGGGAGGGACTCAGATGCGACTTCGGCACATTGATAGAGAACCCCAGCAAATGCAAGAGGTCGGCCGTAGTCTGGAGGTGGAAGACGACTGCCTGGGGCGAGCCCGCCTTCAACAACCAGTCGTTGAGATAGGGTAAGACTGGAACCCCCAATCTGCACAGATGAGCTGCGACCACCGCCATCACTTTGGTGAACACCCGAGGGGCACTGGTGAGGCCGAAGGGGAGCACGGTAAACTGAAAATGCTCTTGGCCCACCGTGAACCGCAGGTAACGCCGGTGGGCCGGCAGGACGGGGATGTGGAAATAAGCGTCCTGCAAGTCCAACGCTACCATCCAGTCTCCAGGGTCTAGGGCAGCCAGAACCTGAGCTAAGGTGAGCATCTTGAACTTCTCCTTCCAGAGGAAGGCGTTGACGCTCCTGAGGTCCAAGATAGGGAGTAGGACCCCTTCGCCCTTCTTGGGAACCAGAAAGTAGTGGGAATAACAACCACAACCTACTTCTGGACCAGGAACGCGCTTGATGGCCCGCTTGGCCAAGAGGGCCATAACTTCCTCCTGCAGAAGTTGCAAATGATCCCCCGAAATGCGGTGGCACTGAGGTGGCATGGCTGGAGGGGTCGCCTCGAAGGGGAGGGAGTAGCCCCTTCAGACGATTTGCAGCACCCACCTCTCCGATGTGATGGTACGCCAGTGGAGCAGGTGATGGCGAACTCTGCCACCCACTGGCGTGGAATGGGCCTGAAAGTTCGGACTAGGAGGGCTTTGAGGCGGATGCTGCTGGGGTAGATGTGGACGGACCGGCACGTTGTCCCACTGTACCGCCTCGGCGGAATCCACGTCCGCTACCACGTGGAGGTTGGTTCTGTGGCCGGTGGCTAGGCGGACGTGAGGGGGCGCCCCTTCATTGGCCACGAAAGGGGCGAAAAGTGGAAGGTTGTGGGCGCTGGGCCGAGAGGCCCAAGGAATTGGCTGGCTTTGTCGCCAAAAAGGCGACTGCCATCGAAGGGCATGCTGTGTCTGGGCTTCCCCCGGACACTGGGGCAGCACTTCCTCCACCGTATCCCACAGAGAGTGGGAGTAACGGTCCAAAAGGCACGCGGTGTTGATAGACCGAAACCCCAAACTAAGAGAGGAGAACAGATTCTTCCCAAACTGTTCTAACCTTTTGGATTCCCGATCTGGGGGAGCGGACGGGAAGGAGGTCTGGGAGGTAGAGGCCTGGATAACCAGGCTCTAGGGCGTGGGGTGCATGGACAGAAAAGTGGGGTCACCCGGTGCAGGGCGGTGGCGCCGGGCCACGTTCCGGTCCACAGGAGAAACTGTGGAGGGCTTGGACCAGGTGCCCTTCAGAACGTCAATCAGTGCTTCAATAAACTGCAGCAGAGGCTCCAAGGAGCTTGCTGACGGCTGGAGCACTTCAGTGAGGAGATTAGTCCTCACTGCCACAGCAAGCAGCTCCAGCCCAAGGGCTTCGGCCGCCTTATGCAGCACCACAGAAAATGTAGCACCTTCCTCCGAAGCCACGGTCAGAGGAGAGATGAAGCCAGTGTCAGGGGAGGTGTCAAGACCACTGGCATCCCCCAGTCCGTCTGCCCAGTCCTGAGATAACTGGCCCTGCCGGGCCAGAGGGTCCTCAGACCCCTCCCAGTCATCACCGTCATCCGATTCCTGGTATACAGGTGGAATAATCGGAGCCGGGCAGAAGATGAAATTGCCACCCATCGGGGTCGGGTGCGGCGCCTGGCGGCCGATGCCGGGCCTGCACTGGGACTAAACCGGGGAACGGCGTTGTCCGAAGGCGGCCCCGGGGGCGGCACCGTAAGAGTCGGCGCCGGCGGAGGGGTCGTGAGGACGACCGGCACCGACTGGGATCCAGGCCTGGATCCCTCGGGGACCTGCGGCATCGGGACCGGAGACGACGGCTCGCAAGGCCTCTCAGTCGAGCCTGCGGGCCCGAAGGCGCGCCTGCAGGCGTTGACGGCGGAGTCAGGCTCCTCATGGCCACAAGGAAGTCTCTGATCTCTGCCGGAGTCGCGTCAGACTCAGGGACCAGAGGATATGGGGTCGGACGGGACTCCTGCGGCTCCGATGGAGCCGCGCGGGTGGTGCCACCCGAACCCTCAGCCGAGTCGCGCGACAGGCGAGGGGAGCCCGAAGAGCGGTGTCGCCTCTTCGACTTCTTGCTGTGCTTCGACTTACCGGATCTCGAAGACTTGGACCCCGACGAGCGGTGATGGCTTCGGCTCCGCGACCGGTCCCTCGTCATCCTCCTCGACCGGGACCTTGAACGGCACGGAGCCGACTGCCGGAACTCGAGCAGCTTGCGGGACAGCTCCCGCCTAGCTTTCGAAGTCAAGGCCCGGCAGTCGAGGCACGACTCGGCGTCGTAGTCGGCCCCAAGGCAATAGAGGCACCGGCGGTGGTGGTCCGTGACCGACATCAGTCGGTGACAGGAGTCACAAGCTTTGAAGCCAGGCATCCCTATCGGCACCAGAGTCGAGGTCGACGAGAATGGAACCAAAAGAGTTCAAAAAATTTAGTCAAAAAGTGACTAAAAGGGTATGCTCTTCCCGGATCGGCGCTTACTGGTGCGGAAAAAAGAAGAACTGACATCAGCACGCGAGGGCGGCGTCTAAGTACTCCGACAATGTCATCCCGGCGATCACGACACCGACGACGGACGCGTAGCCGCAGACGATGCCTAGAGACGCGCACGGGTACTGCGGACGAAAAATCTTTCCAGATGCAGCCTGACGCCTGGGGATATTCTAAGGTGATGAACCTAACTAATGTGTTTCTTTCAGATGAAACCCAAGTATAGCCCAATGACAGAATGTCCCAGAGTGTTCTAAAGAACAACTAGAGCGCTAACAGTCTTACTTATGGCAAAAGTATGGCACACATGAAGCCATCTTGATTGGAATAAAGTGGTAACACTTAAAACATTTAATTTCCAAAGGAACAAAATGAGGGGGTTCATTTTGCCATAGAAATTATGATTAGTGCGGAAGAAAGAAAAATTAGGGCACATTTTGACTTCTCAAATCCTCTTCTATTTCATTAAACAATTCTGACATGCAGACTGAAACATGCACTTTGAATACCAGCAGCAGACTTCCCTGGTGAGCAGTAGCTATACTACAGTGATCTAATGAGCAACTAGAGTGCTATCATTCAGAATTTATGGCAAATGTGTGACACATCTGAATGCCTTCTTGATGGAACCAAAGTAAACAAGCATTGAAAATGCAATAGGTCTCGCTCTCGTTTAAGTTAAAGCAATTCTGTTTGTAATTAGGTGGCTTTTTAGCTTTGCTTTTATAAGTGTGTTTCAAACTTTCATGTACATAACATGCATATGTATATGTATGCATGCATTTATATTTATATAGATATGCAGATTATATATATGTTTATATATATATATACACATATATAAATGCATATGCATATATATGCATATATATGTGCATATGTGTGCGTGTAGAGAGAGGTAGAGAGGTAGAGGTAAAGAGGTGGAGGTAGAGAGGTAGAGGTAGTGGTAGAGAGAGGTAGAGATTAGAGAGTGAGTAATAGAGTGAATAGTAGAGTAGTAGAGAGTAATAGAGAGAGTAGTAGAGAGTGAGTAGTAGAGTGAGTAGTAGAGAGTGAGTAGTAGAGAGTGAGTAGTAGAGAGTGAGTAGTAGAGTGAGTAGTAGTAGGGAGTGAGTAGCGGAGAGAGAGTAGTAGAGAGAGAGTAGTAGAGAGTGAGTAGTAGAGTGAGTAGTAGAGAGAGAGTAGTAGAGAGTGAGTAGTAGAGAGTGAGTAGTAGAGTGAGTAGTAGAGTGAGTAGTAGAGTGAGTAGTAGAGAGTGAGTAGTAGAGAGTAGTAGAGAGAGTAGTAGAGCGTGAGTAGTAGAGTAGTAGAGCGTGAGTAGTAGAGAGTGAGTAGTAGAGAGAGAGCAGTAGAGAGAGCAGTAGAATAGTAGAGAGTGAGTAGTAGAGAGTAGTGGAGTAGTAGAGAGTGAGTAGTAGAGTGACTAGTAGAGAGTAGTAGAGAGTGAGTAGAAGAGTGAGTAGTAGATAGTAGTAGAGAGCGAGTAGAAGAGACCAAGTAGTAGAGAGTGTGTAGTAGAGAGTGAGTAGCAGAGAGAGTAGTAGAGAGTGAGAAGTAGAGAGAGTAGTAGAGAGTGAGTAGTATAGTGAGTAGTAGAGAGTAGTTGAGAGCGATTAGCAGAGAGTGAGTAGTAGAGTGAGTAGTAGAGTAGTAGACTGAGTAGTAGAGAGTAGTAGAGAGTGAGTAGTAGAGAGTGAGAAGTAGAGAGAGTAGTAGAGTGAGTAGTAGACTTAGTAGTAGAGAGTAGTAGAGAGTGAGTAGTAGAGTAGTAGAGAGTGAGTAGTAGAGAGAGAGTAGTAGAGTAGTAGAGAGTGAGTGGGAGAGAGTATTAGAGAGGAGTAGAGTGAGTAGTAGAGAGTAGTAGAGAGTGAGTAGTAGAGTAGTAGAGAGTGAGTAGTAGAGAGTAGTAGAGAGCGAGTAGTAGAGAGTGAGTAGTAGAGTGAGTAGTAGAGAGAGTAGTAGAGTCGTAGAGAGTGAGTGGTAGAGAGTATTAGAGAGTAGTAGAGTGAGTAGTAGAGTAGTAGAGAGCGAGTAGTAGAGTGAGTAGTGGGAGTGTAGTAGTGAGTAGTAGAGAGTAAATAGTAGAGAGTGAGTAGTAGAGAGTGAGTAGTAGAGACTGAATAGTAGAGAGAGTAGTAGAGAGAGAGTAGTAGAGAGTGAGTAGTAGAGTGAGTAGTAGAGAGTAGTAGAGAGCAAGTAGAAGAGACCAAGTAGTAGAGAGTGAATAGTCGAGAGAGTAGTAGAGAGTGAGTAGTAGAGAGTGAGTAGTAGAGAGAGTAGTAGAGTGAGTAGTAGAATGAGTAGTAGAGAGTAGTAGAGTGTGAGTAGTAGAGTAATAGAGAGTGAGTAGTAGAGAGAGAGTAGTAGAGAGTGAGTAGTAGAGTAGTAGAGACTGAGTGGTAGAGAGTATTAGAGAGGAGTAGAGTGAGTAGTAGAGAGTAGTAGAGAGTGAGTAGTAGAGTAGTAGAGAGTGAGTAGTAGAGTGAGTAGTAGAGTCATAGAGAGAGAGTAGTAGAGAGCGAGTAGTAGAGTGAGTAGTGGAGAGTGAGTACTAGAGAGAGAGAAGTAGAGTGTGAGTGGTAGAGAGTAGCAGAGAGTAGTAGAGTGAGTAGTAGAGCGTGAGTAGTAGAGAGTGAGTAGTAGAGTGAGTAGTAGAGAGTGTGTAGTAGAGAGTTGTAGCGAGTGAGTAGTAGAGAGTGAGTAGTATAGAAAGAGAAGTAGAAAAGTAGAGAGTGAGTAGTAGAGAGTGAATAGTAGAGAGTGAGTGGTAGAGAGAGAGAAGTAGAGAGTAGTAGAGAGTGAATAGTAGAAAGTGAGTAGTAGAGAGAGAGTGAGTAGTAGAGAGTAGTAGAGAGTGAATAGTAGAGAGTGAATAGTAGAGAGTGAGTAGTAGAGAGAGAGTAGAGAGTGAGTAGTAGAGTAGTAAGGAGTAGTCAGTCAGTGTCAGTCAATCAGTGTCAGTCAGAGTCAGCCAGTGTCAAACAGTCAGTGTCAGTCAGTGTCAGTCAATGTGTGTCAGTCAATCTGTGTCAGTCAGAGTCAGTGAATCAGTGTCAGTCAGTCATTGTCAGCTAGAGCAGCTCTGCTGACCTGGTTCTCTGGCTCTAAAGCAGCTCTGCTGACCTGGTTCTGTCCCTCTAAAGCAGCTCTGCTGACCTGGGTCCTCTGGCTCTACAGCAGGTCTGCTGACCTGGTTCTCTGGCTCGAGAGCAGCTCTGCTGACCTAGTTCTTAGGCTACAGAGCAGCTCTGCTGACCTGGTTCTCTGGTTCTAAAGCAGCTCTGCTGACCCGGTTCTATGGCTGTAAAGCAGTTCTGCTGACATGGTTCTCTGGCTCTAGAGCAGCTCTGCTTACCTGGTTCTCTCCCTCTAAAGCAGCTCTACTGACCTGGTTTCTCTGGCTCTACATTAGCTCTGCTGACCTGGTTCTCTGGTTCTAGAGCAGCTCTGCTGACCTGGTTCTCTGGCTCTAAAGCAGCTCTGCTGACCTGGTTCCATGGCTCTAAAGTAGCTCTGCTGACTTGGTTCTCTGGCTCTAGAGCAGCTCTGCTGACCTGGTTCTCTGGCTCTAAAGCAGCTCTGCTGACCTGGTTCTCTACCTCTAAAGCAGCTCTGCTGACCTGGTTTCTCTGGCTCTACAGCAGCTCTGCTGACCTGGTTCTTTGGCTCTAGAGCAGGTCTGCTGACCTGGTTCTATGGCTCTAAAGCAGCTCTGCTGACGTGGTTCTATGGCTCTAAAGCAGCTCTGCTGACTTGGTTCTCTGGCTCTAGAGCAGCTCTGCTGACCTGGTTCTCTGGCTCTAAAGCAGCTCTGCCTGCCTGGTTCTCTGGCTCTAAAGCAGCTCTGCTGACCTGGTTCTCTACCTCTAAAGCAGCTCTGCTGACCTGGTTCTCTGGTTCTAGAGCAGCTCTGCTGACCTGGTTCTCTGGCTCTAAAGCAGCTCTGCTGACCTGGTTCCATGGCTCTAAAGTAGCTCTGCTGACTTGGTTCTCTGGCTCTAGAGCAGCTCTGCTGACCTGGTTCTCTGGCTCTAAAGCAGCTCTGCCTGCCTGGTTCTCTGGTCTAAAGCAGCTCTGCTGACCTGGTTCTCTACCTCTAAAGCAGCTCTGCTGACCTGGTTTCTCTGGCTCTACAGCAGCTCTGCTGACCTGGTTCTTTGGCTCTAGAGCAGGTCTGCTGACCTGGTTCTATGGCTCTAAAGCAGCTCTGCTGACGTGGTTCTATGGCTCTAAAGCAGCTCTGCTGACTTGGTTCTCTGGCTCTAGAGCAGCTCTGCTGACCTGGTTCTCTGGCTCTAAAGCAGCTCTGCCTGCCTGGTTCTCTGGCTCTAAAGCAGCTCTGCTGACCTGGTTCTCTACCTCTAAAGCAGCTCTGCTGACCTGGTTTCTCTGGCTCTACAGCAGCTCTGCTGACCTGGTTCTTTGGCTCTAGAGCAGGTCTGCTGACCTGGTTCTATGGCTCTAAAGCAGCTCTGCTGACGTGGTTCTATGGCTCTAAAGCAGCTCTGCTAACCTGGTTCTCTGGCTCTAGAGCAGCTCTGCTGACCTGGTTCTCTGGCTCTAAAGCGGCTCTACTGACCTGGTTCTCTCCCTCTAAATCAGCTCTGCTGACCTGGTCTCTGCCTCTAGAGCAGCTCTGCTGACCTGGTTCTATGGCTCTAAAGCAGCTCTGCTGACCTGGTTCTCTGGCTCTAGAGCAGCTCTGCTGACCTGGTTCTCTGGCTCTAAAGCAGCTCTGCAGACCTGGTTCTCTCCCTCTAAAGCAGCTCTGCTGACCTGGTTCTCTGCCTCTACAGCAGCACTGCTGACCTGGTTCGCTGGTTCTAAAGCAGCTCTGCTGACCTGGTTCTATGGCTCTAAAGCACCTCTGCTGACCGGGTTCTCTGGCTTTAGAGCAGCTCTGCTGACCTGGTTCTCTGGCTATAAAGCAGCTCTGCTGACCTGCTTCTCTGGCTCTAAAGCAGTTTTGCTGACCTGGTTCTCTCCCTCTAAAGCAACTCTGCTGACCTGGTTTCTATGGCTCTACAGCAGCTCTGCTGACCTGGTTCTCGGCCTCTAGAGCAGCTCTGCTAACCTGGGTCTCTGGCTCTAGAGCAGCTCTGCTGACCTTGTTTCTCTGGCTCTACAGCAGCTCTGCAGACCTGGTTCTCTGCACTCACGATGCATGCACCTGACTTCGCGAAAATATATTTAAAAACAATATAAGTTTATTATAAGTACAAATATATTATTTTTATGAATATCTTCGATAATCTCTTGCCCTAATATGTATATTAAAGACACATACATATCATTTTGGAGCATACATTTTTTTGGCCCCAGCACGTATATTACGTCAAGCAGGACCCACCACCGCGCAAGCATCTCGTACCGTAATGCCCATGTGTCGCGAATGCGCAGGAGCAGGAGTCGCGGACTGGTCGCATACCAATCGCGCACATCACGTAATATTAAATGTATATGATGTAATTGAAAAACACGCAGCCGTCACACACCGTACGCAGATCCTTCACCACTTTTCTAAAATGGCGGCTAGAATCCGCGCACCCACCGTGATGGGTAAACTTTGAGTGCGCGACTCCGAAAAAAATGGAATTATTTTTTAAAAGAAAATAATATAAATATATTAAAATAAAAAATGAAAAGAAAAAAAAATAATCAATATTTCAGATTGAATTTTCTTTTTTTTTTGCAATTTTCAGAAAAATATATGTTATTTAATGAATAAAATATTTATAAATAAACAGTTAAAAAAACTGTAGAATAGCAGTACAAAAAAATAGGTATAACTACTATCACACTTAGAAATTAGCATTTAAAAAAACTTTGAAATTCACTGAAAAAAACCCATAGGTTTCAGAGACGTTATAGTTAGAAATGAGCATTTAAAAAAGCTATGAAATTCACTGAAAAAACCATAGGTTTCAGAGACGTTATAGTTAGAAATTAGCATTTAAAAAACCTTAGAAATTCTCAGAAAAAACTATAGGTTTCAGGGGTGTTATAGTTAGCTGGCCATTTCACTCGTACAAAACCCTAGAAATTCCTTTGTTATAGTTAGTTCTGCTAACTATAACTCGCGCGCCCGCAATGCACTGCTGATGATATCACACACTGCATCATTCATGACATGGTCAGTGACATCACTGATGACATCTCCAATGACATCACTGATGACATCATCCACGTGACAATCTGATACACCTCATCATACACTAGTATAACCTTTCATCACTCACTGTAAAATACAGAGGACCATATTTGAAACCATTGACACACCAATACCAGTTACTACATACCCACTCACTGATTCCTACGTCTACACACACAACTACCCATTCAACAACAGAATCATTTATACATGCAGTCACTAATTAATAGAACACTATCAAATGCACTTATACACATATATAGACATTGACACATCAGCAGTCATCTTAGTCGGTTATGCAGTCATCCTACTCACTCCTGAAAAAAATTAATCACACTTATATTTACTCACTTACACAATTATCCAACAACACCTCATTTATTCAAACACACAGTAACTCATAGTTAATATGTTAACAAATCACCATTACAATTATACACTCCTTCATATAGTTACTCACAATCACTGACTCTTACACATACTTATTTATATACACCAACTCTCACATACAATGCCTTTTATTTTTTTACTTTGTTTAAGATGTACAACTAAAACATATATTCGCTCACCAACACGCAAATACATACACTCAGTCACCCAAACAACTGTTTCCACATGCACTCTTAAGCCTATACACCTAGTCTATCAACCATTTACACATCTATGCATAGAGTTACACACACCTCATCCAACCACACACAAACTCAGTGTCCCATACAAATACTCACCCAACTAATCAATAACTAATATACACACTCATGTAGTTAGTGACCAACTGATGCAGCATGTTATACAACAACAGAGACAGTGATGCACACATTCACATAGTTTAGTTACTAATCCATGTATTAAGTGAGACACTTTTAATTACTCACTTAAACAGTCAGACAGCTACTAAATCCTCCATCCAGACAGTTATATATCCACGTAATCTTCAATACAGATTGGTATATATATAATACATATTTAAATTTCAAACTAAACCACATTCACTGAATGATGTCATCAGTGATGTCACTGACCATGTCAGGAATGATGCAATATGTGACATCATCAGCAGTGCATTGCGGGCACGCGAGTTATAGTTAGCAGAACTAACTATAATGGAGGAATTTCTATGGTTTTGTACGAGTGAAATGGCCAGCTAACTATAACACCCCTGAAACCTATGGTTTTTTCTGTGAATTTCTAAGGTTTTTTAAATGCTAATTTCTAACTATAACGTCTCTGAAACCTATGTTTTTTTCAGTGAATATATATATATATTTATATATATCCACCACAATCGTTCTTTCGACGTCATTACACTTGATTTACTCATGTATGAAATTTTATGTAAAGTCTGTCTTTCTAGCTCTGTATACTCACATATGCCACAGTCTGTTTTCACTATCTATTATGAGGAAGTGAGTCACGAACACTGTATAAACACTTGTAAATTACTTACACTCGTACTCGTGAGAAAGGAGGTTTCCTCCAAAACGCGTCGAGTGATCTGGCCAAAACCTATATTTAAATAAACACGCTGTTTAAAGGATTTAGTAGCTATGGCATCGTTTTTTGCTGATGTCGACAGAACGATTGTGGTGGATTATAGGGGTTTGCGACCCCGCCACGGCCCACCTCTGAAAGAGGCTCGGGTCTGTCCGTGACAATATATATATTATCTACTGGCGGTCACCAGTAGATAGTTATAGTTAGGACTGTGTTTCCATAGGAAATCTGAAAATTCTATTTTTAATAACTTTGGCGCCGGTTGACGAATCCTCGCGAAATTTTCAAAACTAATGGGGCGCTCCGCTCAGCTCCTACCCTGAAAGTTTCGGGGTGATTCGTCAAGCGGGGGCCGAGAAAAAAGGGGGGTCCCAAAACGCGTTTTCCCCATGCATTTTCCCATAGGACCTTTAGTCGAAGGTACAGCCCGAACGGCTGAACAGAATTACTTGCAATTTGGCAGAGAGGTAGTCCTCAGGTCAGGGAAGTGCCTTTTGCATATATGGAGTCAATCTGTTCAGTAGTTCCTGAGAAAATTGCATTTAAAAGCACATACATATCTAAAGCCGCGCACCGTGCGCGCACGGTGCGTGCACCCTAACGTGTGCGAGCGTAATTCTGATTGGTGGTTACATGTCAGTCAACGTTCGAATCGGTCGAAGTCAGGAAGTGTCGGCCGCCATTTTATTTGTTGTGGGTGCGAGAGTGAAAAAGAGAGGTGGCGAACGTGAAAAGGGGGCAGGGTAGAGAGTTCCTGACCCCCTAGCCTTTGTCAGGGCAGGGGGTCCTTTAAAATTTTTAAATCGCGGGGTGCGCGCACGGTGAAAAACCATAAAAAAATAAAAAATAAAAAAATTAGCATTTAAAAAACCGTACAAATTCACTTAAAAAACCATAGGATTCAGGCACGTTATAGTTAGGAATTAGCATTTAAAAAACCTTGCAAATTCAGTTAAAAAACCATTGGTTTCACACATGTTATAGTTAGGTGGACATTTCATTCGTAAAAAAACAATGAAATTCCACCGTTATAGTTAGTTCAGATAACTATAACTCACGTGAAGCGCACCGTGCGCGCACGGAACGAACTGCGTTAAGTGGGCGCGCACGCCACAAATGGCGTAAAGTAACTTAGCATTTAAAAAAACGTACAAATTCACTGAAAAAACCATAGGTTTCACACACGTTATAGTTAGGAATTAGCATTTAAAAAACCTTGCAAATTCACTGAAAAAACCATAGGTTTCACACATGTTATAGTTAGCTGGACATTTTACTGATAAAAAACCAATGAAATTCCCCCGTTATAGTTACTGTAGGCAACTATAACTCACGCGACCGTAATCCTCTGCTGATGACATATGTGTCTTTATGAAAAAAAAATATTTGTAATATATGTATAGCTAAAATTTAATGGAAGAAGACATGGGCAAATAAGTGTCTAAATACAGTATTAGCATCAGCAGAGGATTACGGTCGCGTGAGTTATAGTTGCCTACAGTAACTATAACAGGGGAATTTCATTGGTTTTTTATCAGTAAAATGTCCAGCTAACTAGAACATGTGTGAAACCTATGGTTTTTTCAGTGAATATATATATATATATATATATATATAGATATATATATATGAAGAGAGCAAGTTCCCCAAGTCCAACTAGTAGGCGGAACACGGGTACAGACCACAGCACGCTGGAAGTGAATTTAGTGCAATTTTATTCCATATGGATCGGCATGACGCGTTTCGGCCGTGTTGCCACGGCCTTGATCACACATATATATATATATATATATATATCTTATAGTTAGGGTCAGATTTCACTCGTATAAAACCAGCGAAAATCAGTTGTTTTAGTTACTTGAGGTCTGCTTATGACATCACATATTACATCACTCATGACATGTCAGTGACATCACTGATATCTCAAATTACATTACTGATGACATCATTCAGTGATTGTAAGTGTTGTCTAAACGTTGCTGAGTGTTAAACATATATACTAAGGTACCACAAAAGTAAAATTAGTATACTTTGTATACCACTAATGAGTGATTCAATTTTGTAACATATATTGAGTAAGTGGCTAAGTGACTGTGTAACTGTGTGTTTCATTGTGTGAGTGGATATGTGAGAAACCCTTTGGGTGTATGGGTGGCTGTATGGATGAATAAGTGGGTGTGTGAGAAGCTGTATGGGTGAATAAGTTGGTGTGTGAGTAGCTGTATGAGTCTGTGAGTATGTTTTTGGCTGTATGGGTTAGAGATTGACTGGTGTGAGTGGCTGTATGGATGGGTGACTAGGTGGATGAGTGGCCGCTGGGGTGAATAAGTGGGTGTTTGAGTAGCTGTATATGTGGGTGTTTGAGTAGCTGTATGGGTGAGTGAGTGGCAGTTGGAGTGGGTGTTTGGTTCATTGAGTGGGTGTGTGAGTCACTGTATTGGAGACGAAGTGTCTGTGTGAGAGGCTGTATGGGTGAGTGAGTAGGTGTGTGAGTGCTTGTATGGATGTGTGAATGGGCATGTAAGTGGTGTCGGTGTGTGAGTGGCTCTGATAAGAGGCTGTATGGGTGAGTGACTGGATTTGTGAGTAGGTCATGGGTATGTGAGTAGGTCTATGGGTGTGTGAGTGATCGTGTGGGCATCTGAATGGGTGTGTGAGTGATTGTGTGCATAAGTGTGTGAGTGGTTCTGTGGATGATATCAGTGATGGCATTTGAGGTGTCATCAGTGATGTCACTGACCATGTCATGAGTGATGTAATATGTGAGGTAATACTCGGTGCATTGCGGAGATGTAAGCTATAGTTATCTCAGGTTATACCTGCTGAATTTCACAAACTTTGAATGAGTAAAATCTGAGCCTAACAAGAATGTCTCTATGACCTTGTTTTTTAAGTGAATTTTTAAGGTTTTTTACATTTCATTTCTTACCTGTAACATCCCTGTAACTTTTGTTTTTTTCAAAGAATGTCTCTGTTTTTTTAAAATGTTATTTCCTAACTATAACGTCCCTGTAGGAAGCTGGCTCAGTATATAATGACCCCTAAGGTGAGGCACTGAGTCCAGGCAACACTTAATGATTTTGTTTAGGTCTCTGATAATCAAAGCTCTCAGGGGGTGGCTGTGGAGAGCAGCTAAGGCTTATTCAGGTTATACCTGCTGAATTTCACAAACTTTGAATGAGTAAAATCTGAGCCTAACAAGAATGTCTCTATGACCTTGTTTTTTAAGTGAATTTTTAAGGTTTTTTACATTTCATTTCTTACCTGTAACATCCCTGTAACTTTTGTTTTTTTCAAAGAATTTCTCTGTTTTTTTTAAATGTTATTTCCTAACTATAACGTCCCTGTAGGAAGCTGGCTCAGTATATAATGACCCCTAAGGTGAGGCACTGAGTCCAGGCAACACTTAATGATTTTGTTTAGGTCTCTGATAATCAAAGCTCTCAGGGGGTGGCTGTGGAGAGCAGCTAAGGCTTATTCAGGAGGGTGTAAACTGGGTACATTTACCATATAGTCAGTAAGCAAGCTTTCACTCAAGAAAGAATCACACAAGTGTTTACAAAAATACAGTAGTATTTATTATCACAATACTAATAACTAACTTTGTATATCTCCTTCCCGTTGATATCAAATACGCATCAGGAGCATGTCAATAACAGGTAAGTAGCATAGAAAAACAGATGGGCCCTACCAGTGGGCCAAACCATATACTATGAAAGTGGTTTAAGAGGTACGTACCAAAACAAGACTGTTACCCAAGGATGGAGAAGCCCAGGGGAAGCAGGAAACTGTCAAGTTGAAAAGCTAGGGACCACAAAGTGCCCGGGTGTAGAGGGGTTACACCGGGTCAAATGTCCATAGGCTAACACAAGGTAAGTTGCGGTTGGTATTTAATTGTTTCAGGACCCTTACGAAAAGACCCCAAAAACACCAATTGGATCAGGGAAAGTTGGTGAGCCACCCCACCTGTGGATCCCCAGGTAACCAGGATACCAACACCAGTGAGCCCAGCTGCACAGGGGTGAAGTAGTGTCATAACTGTCCATTGACGCCAATTGAGCATCTTGGAAGTCCGGCAGCAGTAGGAATCTTTCACCTAAGAGCAGTCTTATCTTCGGTCCTGGCTCAAAAAAGCAGCAGGGTTCCAGTGTCCACCAGCAGAAGAGTCTTTAAATGATCTTAAGAAGACAGGCAGTCCGTTCTTGCTGCTGTCCAGACGAATCTAAGGACTCCCCTTAGGAGAGCCCTTAATTAGTCCTAAAAGGGGGAAGCACCTCTTCTGCAGTGCTCCACCTATCGGGGTGGGGGTCAAGGTCACTACTCAGCTGGCCTAACCAGTCAGATGCTCCCAGGGGCCAAGATTGAACATGGCAGAGGGGTGGACACTACCCTGTCCTTTGTGTTGTTACACGCCAGAGGAGGAGCCATGGGCTCCTGAACTGGACAAAACTGGTTTATGCATTGAGGGCACCAAATGTGTCCTTCAATACAGTCTGGTGGCGATCAGAAGCGCCCCCAACCTAGCTAATTCTAATGGAGAAGTGGTCACACCTTACCTTTGCAGGAAATCCTTTTTTCAGCATCCCCTGCCCGAGTTAAGCTCATCAGCAGGGGGGCAGAACACGGTCTAGGGTCCGCAGCAGCGCGGGCTGGCAGGAAGACCCTGTAAGGCTGCACAGGTAGGTATTAGGGGGTCCTCTAAGGAGCCCCCCAGTACACAGTATCATGCAACAAACACTGGAATTGGTGTAGTTGCATGATTCCAACATGTTTGATATGAAACATGACCAGCTTCGGAGCATCCGTTATGTGGTTGGACACCTCAACTTGCCAGTGTCTCTTACATACCTTAAAATGACTGCCCCAAACTTACTAAGTCCAGAGAATGGAGTCCAGGGTTTCTAGGGTTACCTCTGCTCTTGCAGGGTTACCCAAACACTTAGAACCATGCACCCTGCCCTTGGACTGAAGGGCCTAACTTATTGGTGACTTACAGGTTTAAAGTGCAGTGACTGAAAACACAGTTTGCATGGACTCCCATGGGTGGCATAATACATGCTGCAGCCCATGGGAGACCCCTTGTATACCAATCCCCTGGGTACCTCAGTACCACAGTCTGGTACCCCAGTATGCCAATTGTGGGGTGTACAATGTGCTTACCATCAAATTTTGTAGAGAGAGCACAGCCACCGGGGCCCTGGTTAGCAGGATCCCAGTAAACTACAGTCAAAACACACTGACACCAGGTAAAAAGTGGGGGTATCAATGCCAGAAAGATCCTATTTGTCTACAGCTCCTGTAACCTTTGTGTTTTATTTGTGAATTTCTTAGGTTTTTAAAGTGTTGCTTCCTACCTGTAGCCTTTAGAAGTGAGTGTGTGAGTACATGAGTGTCTCTGTGGGTGTGAGTGTCTCATTGGGTCCGTGAGTGAGTGTCTTAAGCGTCTGAGTGAGTTTGCGAGTGTCTCCATGAGTGTGAGTAGATCAGTGAGTGAGTGCATGAGTGTCTGAATAGGTCTGCATGAATGTCTATGTGGGTCTGTAAGTGGGTGTATATGTCTAAGTGTGTCTGGGAGTGGGTGCATGAGTGCCTAAGTGGGTTTGTGGATGGGGTGGGAGTGTCTGAGTGCATCTGTGAGTAGGTGGGTGAGTGTCTGCGTGGGTGTATTAGTGTTTTGGTGGGTCTGTCAGTGGGTGTGTGAGTGGCTGTATAGGTGGGTGTCAGCAGCTGTGTGACTGGGCCAAACTGGAACCGCGCCTGAACCTTTATTCAGCAAAAATCTACAGATTTGCAGAAGATATGTACTTAAGTGGATTACTTCCTACAGGTAAATTACTAAGTGCTATCTCGTTGGGTAAATGTCCAGTACGTATTCTACACTACAGCTGCATAATGGACCACGAGGTAATGTCACCAGTGACCTTGTGTGCGTTTTTGGAAATGTGACTGTTCCTCGTGCGTCTTTATCTAGAAATATGTGATCACATGAATCTTCCTATACAGAAGACAACGAGACTACAAAGAGGTAAATCTCCACCAAACAATTGTCCTTCTACTTAACTATATGAAGTGAAGTGCTTCCTTGTTTTGAGGAGAGGTCCGCATATTCCTCTACTTCAAGAACGCCTCACCAAAATCGACAATAAGCATGCTGAAAGGGTACTCTTGTAAGGCCGGTAGACCTTTGCATACTACTAAGGTGGGCACGGCAAATGGGTGAAGCTTCCACGTGATTTGCATACTCGTAGTAATTTACAGGAAGATTCACAGACTCTGCTCTTACCAGGTAAGGACAAGAAAGAACCCACTTGTCACAGTCACTACAGATTGTGCTCCAATAGATCAATGATGCATCACCCCCAACAAAGATTTCAGATTGTTTTTCAAAGTGGAATTGCAGAGAAAACACACTTGCTTTGCCTTTGGTAAGCTCATGAAGTCAGGATCATGGGTCCTTTATAGAAGGGGGGTCCCCCTCCCCAGGCCAATTTTGGCCCTGGGGACCCCATCCCCAGGACCAGGAGAGGAAAGGCGTGCATTCCCCCCCCCCACCCTGGGCTAATTTAAGCCCCGGGGATCCCATCCACCAGGGCCCGGCCTCTTCATGCTGGTTACCCAGGAGCCGACCCACGACACCCAGTGTGCAACGATGGGGACCGCGGGGGAGCATCAATGCCCCCACGGTCCCTGCCGGCTTCCCGCCTCCAGCAGGAGCTGGCATTGCTCCTGCAAGTAGGGAGCAGCCAAAAATGCTGCTCCCTGCATGCAGATGAAAATTCTGCGCCCAGCAAGCAGGAGCAGTTTTCCTGCCTGCTGGGTGCAAACTCTTGTTTTTTTGGCAGGAACTGTCAAAGCTCCTGCCAAGCGAAAGCAAACTACCATGTCCTGCGAATGGGCACCTCGGGACATAGGGAGCCACCCCGGGAGGGGGGGGGGTGGTCCCGAAGGTCATTGGTGGCTCCAGAAGAGGGAATGCACAGGCCCCTCCTTTGTTTTGTAGGGCCTGTCCCAGGGAGGTGGTGGTCACCAGGGCCGTACGTCCCAGGACTTCTGTGGCGTATCTGAGGAAAGCCATCATTTATGGAAGAGGAAACCTCACACACAATTGCATCATGCTTCATCATCAGTATCCTCTCCCCACCCTGGTAGGTCAATGCCACCAGGATGGACACAACCTCCTCGAAGACTTTAAAGGAAGGAGGGAGTTCTCAGATAAAAACTATTGGATAAGGGGAGATCCAAACTAACTAAAAATATCTCTGTGTTCCATGGTTAATGAGGACACAGGGTATATCTAAAAACAATCAAGAGCGGATATATTGAGGACAGTGGCTCTAACCCGTCTCTCATCTGCCAACATATTTCTGCCCAATGATGGTAGCCTAAACAGACTGGTGCATTCTTCAGGGCTTGTGGCTCCCTTCTACTAGTTTCTGTGGCTCCAACAGTCACTTAATAGAATACTATGAAATGTTTAAGCTACCTTTACCAAGGTGAATCCTACCTGGAACTGAATCTAATGTTCTACACACTCACCGCTCTGCATCACTGGTGAGCTAATCATTAAAAAAACAGCAGAGGCGACGCGCTTTTTTTTTTTTTGTTAACATTTTTGCTGTGAATTTAAAAATACTTGCTATTTTGCGGCAAAACCTTTTATAACAAAATGCTTTTTTGCCCTGGCGGGGTCCCTGAGGGTTACAGAATAAACAACAGAGGGTCCCTGTAAGACAAATATAAGAAGAGGGAAGCAGGGAATAACAACAAGGTAACAACGGAGGACCTCTTCTTAAGAATCAATTACAATGTGGGGAATATATCCACCATCACAAACAACAACAATGTTCCACAGAGATGAATTGATAATTCAAATTTTTATTTATCAAAACATATTTTTTTATGTATTATAGATTACATTTTCTCATTTTTAAACATAAATATTAGAATGCATTTCAGAGTACATAATCAGGGTCATTATAAAAAGTGAGCCCAAGAGGAAAACAAATCGAATGACAAAACAGAGAAAGAGAAATGTTATCTGCATTATAAATACTAACAATCTAAGCAATCATACCACACCTGCACTCATACTCTACAACATAGTTACACATGTAAAGATATATACAATTAAAATGAAAGGGCAACAAAAAGCGCCGACACGCGTTTCAGAGTGGAATCAGAGACCCACAATTCCTTCGTCAGGGCGCAATAATCTTTATGTACTTCAAATAGAAGTCAGTTATAATCCAGACTTTTCCAACAAGTTTTTCTCACAAGGAGTACAAACAAGGGCTCAAGGGAGCTATAAAATAAGGGATACCAGCACCAGGGCTAGGGGGTCAGTGTATCCCTACCCTGCCCCCTTTTCTATATTTTTATGTTTCCTTTTTTGGGAACTCGGCTGAGGCAGAGTCCCAAAATGGCTGCCAACACTTCCTGGCTGAAGTGTTGGCAGCTAATTAGATCCCTGCAGAAGATCGTCAATATTTGCGAAGATCGTCAATAATCGCTAAGTATTCGCAACCACAGATATACAAATTTTGTTTTTTTTAAATATCTTGAAAACAACTGAACAACGGATTTACACCAAATCACAACAATCACGCTTTCTGGACCAAGATCCAGCTTTCTGCCAAATTTGGTGTAAATACGTTCAGCGGTTAGGGCTGTAGTCATGTCTAAAATCCCAATGGGAATTAACACGGGAAACACACTTTTTTAGACCCTCCACTTTTTCTCCGACCCCGCTTAACGGATCACCCTGAAACTTTCCATGGAGAACTAGAACCAGCTGGGCACTTTTTGGGGACAGATTTCATGAAGATTCGTCAAACGGCAGCAAAGATATAGGCAAGTCAATAAATGATTTTCCTATGGAAACTAGGTCCCAACTGTAACTACCTACTGGTGACCGCCAGTATGTAATATCCATCTATACTCTGTCCCCTCATCTCACAAGTTGCACTAAAAAATGGTCATGAGGAGTCTATGATTTGATTCCATTATTTTCGTAATCATCTCTCCCCAAGTTACCAAGTCTTCCGTGACTTTGTCATCTCTTCAACTGTGTCTAATGTGTTGTTCATCTGCAAGCGCCCATTCCAGCATATCCTTCTTTTAATCACTCATCTCTGGGGCGCAGGATAAAGCCCAATGTCCAGCTTTCCAGCAACTTTCTAGGACTGCCCCTAGTACTATCATTTGTGACTCAATATTTTCTTTTCTCCGTCTCTGTAATATTCCTAAGACGATCAACTTTAAGGACCCTTCCAGGTACACCCACCACAATTTGCGATAGAGCCTGACTCACTTCCCCCTGAAGTCCGCAAGCAGCTGGCAGGATCATGACACATGTAAGAAGTCCACTGAGGTCACCTTGCATTTACAGCAGGCTATGGAACTCACAGGATATACCTGGGTGAGGTTCTTGGATGTCATACGCTCATTGTAAAAAATGGAACTGAATCACCTTAAATCTGTCATTGGGGGAAACCTGCTCAACCAGCGCACACGCGGCTTTCCATTCTACTGTGGTTAGCTAGTCTGAACAATCAGCACTCCTTCTGTCTATAGCACGGTGCTTTTTAACACCCCTATCTGTCACTAAGACCACATACAGAAGAGTTATCAATCACCTGCTACCTGCCAACTCCAGCACTTGATACACTACCTCATGTTTTTGTGGTTTGTCAGGGAACCTGGTCTAGAACCCACGAGATGATAGGGGCCAATCAAGCATATTGTAAAAGTATCCCTGTATTCTTGACCCCATCAAAACTGCTCCTCTGTCTGTGTGAAAGAGATAAATGTATAATTTAAATATAGGTTGCCTGCCCATTCACATCCCTATTACCGGCATCTGAGAACAGACACGTCTTTTAGCACGTTAGAGAACGGCTCCAGGAACCGCATAGGCATGTCTTCCACGAAAGAGAGTTTTTGAACAAACATACAAACTACTCTATGCCAAGCCTCAGCTATCTGTCGGAGCAACTATGAGAGATCTCTCTGTTGTTCTGAGAGCGTGTATGGCCCATATAAACTCGCCAATTATGCTTTCTCCTAGTTCAGATCATCATTAAACCAGTGCACCGCATGCTGGAGCTGTGTCACTGCATAATAAAGGACCTAACATGAGAGCACCAGTCCACCGTCTTGCTCAGGGAATTTTGTTTTTTTCCAGATGAACTCTGTTCTGTGTACCCATCCACACCAACATGCATAACAAACTATCGGGTAAAATGTAGAAGCAGGGATCAGAGACATAACATTCTTCAGTACATACACAGCAGGAACACCATCTTAGCTATGGATATTCATCCCATCATGGACAGCAGCAACGTTTTCCAGAAACAGACCGAATTAGACAGGCCCTCCATCACCTTGGAAACATTATGGCCTTTTGCTCTCTGGGGCAATGATGCATCACCCAGATCCCTAAACATCAAAACCTATCCTTATCTCATTGCATCCCTAGTCTCTAGGGTGGAAGGGTGAGAGGTCACATCAGCACGTCCTAATCTACTCAGCAGAAATAATTTGGACTTAGTTCTGTTCGTGTGGAGCCCAGAAACCACAGCAACTCCCCTTAACTCCTACAACAGAATTGGATCCTATCTCTCTTAGCTTAATTCATCCGTTCTTCTCACACCATTTTTTGAAAGCACCCCAACTTTTCTCTTTACCAAGGTTCCGTGCAGAAATAATTACAAGTGTGTGTCATCAGAACTATACTAAAAAATCCTAATGCATATAATTGGATTATAATTGAGACACAAAAACAAAATGGAGTAAATTATTTTGGAACTTTCAATTATTAAGATAAAATACATCAGCATCTGCAATCTGATGAACCATGGCCTTCCAGTGGCAATACATTTAGTAGAAATTGTAGTACTGTCAAAAATGAAATACAAATATTTGATGGCTAAAATACCAATAAAGTATGATTTCCTTTTTTTGATTTTTTCAGAATATTATGGTAAAATAAAGGAGTCCTGGTCTGACGTCTGCATTCACAAACTTCTGTGAAGACAGGGGGGCTTGGTTTGCTGAGCAATAAAATATTAAGTAAAATAATTTGATTGTTTCATTTTAATTTAAAGTAGCAGAATGTCCAAGGTGGGGGAGTGAGGGGGTAATAGAGAGGAACCTATATTGGTAATAATATAAAAACTTGATCAATTAATTTCAACTTGAACTCTGATCATAAAGGAACCAGAAAAATTGATTAAACTGATATAAAAAGAAAAAGCAGGTACATGCTGAGAAAAATAAAGTTGAAATTGTACTATCAACGAATGTATAAGGCCTCAAATAACAGATATTTATCTGAATTCCACAGGGAATATTCAAATGTTTGCGTTACCTATTTCAGATTTCTACTTTACATAAAATAATTGGGTAGAACTCTACAGAGATTTTTTCAAAATGAGAAAATTGACTAAGTCCAAGGACTTGGGAACAAGGATTTCAGAATAGGAATTGAAACCTGTCTAGCAAGTTTCCTAAAGGGTTAGTGAACATGCCTAGTAGGTTAGCTCAGTAAAAAATGCAGTGCACACCATTAGAGATAGACAAAGTGAGGTTTAAGTGGATTTTTCTGTTTGAGAAGCCGCTTGGCTCGCTACAGACGCTTGCCACACTGTCATTATTTCCTCCATGGTGCAGGCAGCACTGTTAAACTTCAAAGGAACCAGACCTGCAGGGGAGAGGTATACGAGAGCCACGAGGTTGGCTCTAGCACGGCAGGGCATGGTGATGGTCGGCACCCCTAGGGGGGAGTGCTACACGGATCACCACAGTCTGTGTGTGTCTTATTGGTCCCTGCTTCTGCCCGGAGGGAAGGGACATGTTTGAAAACGGGAGTACACTAACTAGGGAAATCTCTCTTCTTTCTCCAGTGACTGTGAATTTCTGTGACCGCGGAGCTCTTACCCTTCAAGGAAGCATGTCATCAAAGTCCCGTGGAGGAAACAAAGGCGTGTAGGAAAACAAGCATTGGAACTGGAAAGGCTCTGTCATAGAAAGGTCGAGTCAACAAGCCTTAGTACCTACAAATAACTGCTCAATAAAAGGTAGGCGCTTCTGGGAGCCGGACATGTCTATCCTTGCCAGTCTAAATACATTTATAAGCATCTGTGCTATCATGGCAGGGGGATGCAGCAGAGGCAATATAGGAGGTGCAATTTTATTTCCTAATTAGCGAGAGCCTGATGCACGCCATAGATGCATTACTCTAAAGGCAATATCGTCTGCCGTGGAACACCACGGCACATTTTCATACTGACGGTGAAAAGCAGTGTACAACGCTCTACAGGGGAAGAATGGGGTCTCTATCGGCCCAAGGGCACTCAGGAGGTCCCCAGAAGGGCAAAGGTGAAGTTAAAGACAAGGTTAAGGTGCCGTTAACCTCTATCCCTTCAGATACCTTCAAAAGGCTCTGATAAGCCTATCTAAAGAAGTGCAAAGATGCACTAGACATTCCTTTACATGCCCCCAAAGAAGAGTTCTATCTCCCACAAGGAGATTACATTGATGGCAGGGAAGAGTCCGGCAGTCATGATGAGCACTCGGGTGAAGAACAACTTCCCAGCAGATCTTGGCGACCGGAATGTGGTCCCAAATGTCTTAGGTTGGAGGCAATTACAGACAACCCATTAGGGGCCAAAGAACCTCCGGGCATGCAAGATCCTGACAACATACATCATCCCGAATCCACAGATTGGTTCCCTGAGGCCAAGGTAGGCCAAGGTAGCCCAACACGTGGGCACCGGAATCCAGAAACCAATGGATAAAGAGGTTCAGGATAGACTAAGGGCAGAAAGACCAAGACAATCCCTAGCAAAGGAAGTGGTTTGGTTCCCCTGCAATAGACAGCAAGCTGGCCAGATTTATGATGAAGTTTACAGAAGACCCAAAACAGGGAATAGACTGCTCATGGAAGTCCTGTCTGGACAAACTCCTTTAGCTGTTGAAACCCATTACAAAAATATTGGATATTGCCTGGCATGCCATCAGGATGGGCCAGAGGACAGTCTACTTTTTACGGAATGTCAATTATGCATTGTCTACAGAATGCAGAAGATCATTACTGATCAAGAAAGACTCCAAGTTGGAGGAACTGCCACCACTGAGGTAGGGGTGGTGGCAGAAGGTGTCCACTTCAGAGACTCCGTCTTTAAGGAATTAAGCAAATTTGTCATAACATTTTCCTCCCAGGATAAGGTGCAACAGTCCATGTACAAGGTCTTCAGCCAGAAGATATTTTTGTTTTGGGGACTAGTAGGTGCAGAGGGATCTCCCTCCTCTCCAGCTTCCCAGATGTTCTAAACAAGGAGATCCTTACAGTGGCAGGATCAGCAGAAATGTTGAGGCTTCTTCCCTACCTGCGACAATGACTGAGGCAACTGAAGAGCCTTCCGGGGCTCATACAATGCACCAGGAGGAACCACAGTTCAGGAATACCCTTTCTTCACAACGAGAAGTGGGGAGAAGACTAAGATGGTTTGTGCACAAATGGAGTGAGGTAACGAGGGATACTTTGGTACTTCAAACCATTATGGGCTTTCAAATAGTTTATTGAACTCCACACCAAAGAACTCAAACCTATCACCTCTCCAAGCAGACGAGTTATTAGTAGACCAGGAAATAGAGGCCCTTTTTACAAAAAGTACGATAAAGCCACCACCCTTTCATCCTCTGGGTTTCCCAAACAACCGTTTCCTGGTGGAGAAAAGAAGACTTGACACTGTCAAGTGATCAATTTGAAAGAATTTAACAAATGGCTGGTATATTGATATTTCAAAATAAAAGGAATACACCTGTTCTGGGGTTATCCTCTCTCCAAACGATTGACTCTTGAAGCTCGACCTGAAGGATGCACACCACATAATCCCAATTTTCCCATCGCAGAGGAGATTCCTCCAATTCAGGTGAGTACAACTGGTCTATGAGTCTGTGTCTTTAATCAGCATCATGGTGCTTCACCAAGGTGTTGAAGCCAGTAATAGAATGGTTGCAGAAAGGGGTATAAGGCTACTGGCAATTAAATGGCCTAATACTGATGTATCAGGATCCTTTCCGATTCAGGGAACAACTGCATGTGGCAGTGTCACTTCTCCAAGATTGCGGATTCGTAACAAATGAGCATAAGTCAGAGTTCGAACCCTCTCAGGGGATGATAGTTTTGGGTTTCATGAAAGAAGAAATGAAACGCGTTACTTACCTGTAACAGCAGTTATCCAGTATTGGTGTCTTTCATAGATTCACATGCCTGAATCATTCCCCGTCGTCGAGACGGGAGCCTCCGGTACATAGAAAAGTAATGTCCTATAGACATACATAGAGAAAAATAGGCCTAAGGGCCTCCCCTTAGTAGCCTATCCTTGTCCTTATGCAAAAAGGACCAAACGCTTAGACCCAGCCAATCAGCTGTCGCCTCCCTCTAGAACCTTCCTGACAGGAGCCTCAGTCCCTCAGATTTTCGTACGCACCAAGCTAGGTAGGCGTAAAATAGCCCGAGAGAGATGTGAGTCCTTCCAGGGGAGGCGGGAGGGTTGCATGTGAATCTATGAAAGACACCAATACTGGATAACTGCTGTTACAGGTAAGTAACGCGTTTCTTATCCAGTATTAGGGGTGTCTTTCATAGATTCACATGCCTGAATCAGAGTAGTCAGCAATACATTATGCACATTTCTGATGTAATCATGCCATATAGCCATTTTAGATAATACACATATTACTATGCGAGTTTGAAACATTGGCATACATCAATACAATATATCAGCAAGAGATGTGCATACCAGGATGGCGGGATGTTGGAAGGCTCACCTCACTGGAATAGATGGCGAAGCACCGCCTGGCCCACTGCCGCATTCTTCGTAAGTTCAGCATCCAGGCAGTAGTGTCTGGAGAAGGTGTGTGGTGACTTCCACGTCGCCGCTCTACATATGTCCAAAATCGGCACTCCGGCGAACAGTGCTGCTGATGTGGACATCGCTCTGGTGGAATGCGCTTCCACCCTGTCTCTCAAAGGCCGTCCGGCCCCGTCATGGCAGAATGCTATCGCTGAGGAGATCCACCGTGAGATGCTCTGTTTCGTCAGAGGCATACCCATCCTTGGCCTACTGTAGGCCACAAATAGCTGAGATGACTTCCTGAAGCTCTTTGTTTTGTCTATGTAAAACTTTAGACACCTTTTGAGGTCCAGAGAGTGGAGCGTCCTTTCTGCTGCCGTGGTAGGGTTTGCAAAGAAGGAACGTAGAACCACCAGGTCATTGAGGTGAAAGTCTGAAGGCACTTTTGGTATGAATTTGGGATTTGTCCTCAGCACCACCCTGTCCTGTTTGAACTGCATGAAGGGTTCCTGAATGGAGAGAGCTTGAAGCTCGCTGACTCTCCTGGCAGATGTTAGAGCGAGCAGCAGAGCCGTTTTCCATGAAATGTACTTGATGGAAGCTCGATGAATGGGCTCAAAAGGGTGCTTCATGAGTTGGTTAAGGACCAAATTGAGGTGCCACGTCGGTGGGACCCGTCTAGGTCTTGGGAAGGACCTATATAGTCCCTTTAGGAACTGTTTGATAAGCCTACTGGACCAGAGAGACGGGCCTTTTGTAAGTCCTGGTGAAACGTGAAATGGCCGCCAGATGCACCTTTATGGATACATGCGCCAAACCCGACTGTGCCAAGTGTAGTAGATATGGCAATATCTGTTCAGGTGTGATATGGAGTGGTCTCAGGCCTTTCTCTGAACACCATACGCAGAATCGTTTCCATTTGAGAGAGTAGGTTTTGTTGGTACTGTCCGCTCTCGCCTTTGCCAGCACGTCCCTGCATTCCTGCGGGATGTTTAAATGACAGAACTCTCTGTGCTCAGGAGCCAGGCCGATAACCTGAGCGATTGCAGGTTCGGGTATTGCACCTGCCCGTTGGACATTGTCAGCAGGTTCGGGTGCTGTTTCAGACGAATCGGTGTCCTGATGGAGAGGCGATGAAGATCTGAGAACCAGTGCTGCCTCGGCCAGAACGGGGCAATTAGGATCAGGGTACAGGGCTCCGCCTTCATCTTCCTGAGGACCCTGGAAATCATCGGAAACGGTGGAAAAGCGTACGCAAATACGCTGAACCAACCTATGGAAAAGGCATTTCCGAGTGACCTTGGTTGGGGATGCCAACTTGCGTAGTTTGGGCATTTGGCGTTCTCCTTGGTGGCAAACAGGTCGATTCCTGGGACCCCCATTCCGAGAATATCTGAGCCAGCGCATTCTCGTCGAGCTCCCATTCGTGGGAGAGGGATTTCTGTCTGCTTAGGGCGTCTGCAATGGTGTTGTCCTTGCCCGGGACATAGTCCGCCCTGAGAGTGATCCCATGGAGAACAAGCCAGTTCCAGATCTTTTGCGATTCGCGTGATAGAGTGAGCGAACGCGTTCCTCCCTGTTTGTTGAGATAGTGCATCGTCGTGGTGTTGTCCGTTCTGACGAGCACCTGGGAGTTCTGGATGCGTGGTAAAAAGGCTTGTAGCGCCAGATACACAGCCCTCAATTCCAGAAGATTGATATGGAGATGCTGCTCCTGATCTGTCCATTTGCCGCTTACTCGGAGGTCCTGTAGGACGGCTCCCCAGCCTGCCAGAGATGCATCGGTGGTGATCACCAGAGGTGCTGCTGGAAGTAGGAATGGCAGTCCTATAGACAAATTCCTGTGATCTCTCCACCATTCCAGGCTCTTGGATATTTGCGGTGTTATCCTCACAATGTCTTCGAACAAACCTGTACTCTGAGTCCATTGGTTCGTGAGGGCTTCTTGCAATGGACGCATTCGAAGTCTGCAGTGAGGGATGAGGAGTATACAAGAAGACATCATTCCTAGGAGTGATTTGTAGGTTCGAACTCTTAGGGACTTCCTTGATGCCACAGCCGTGGCCAGAGATATTACCTTGTTTTTCCTTTCCTCTGAAGGAAATGCCCTTGCGCATTCCGTGTTCAAGGTCGCCCCGAGGAAGGTGATGCTTCTTGTTGGGGACATATAGGATTTCTGGTGATTGAGAGTCAATCCTAGATGTTGAAATAGATTGATGCAGGCGTTGGAGGATTTGGTTGCGCCTGCAGCTGAAGGTGCCTTTACCAGCAAGTCGTCGAGGTAGGGGAAGACTTGGTGACCCATTTGACGCAGGAAAGCTGCCACAGGTGAAAGGCACTTGGTGAAAATCCGCGGAGCCGATTTGAGGCCAAACGGTAGGACCTTGAATTGGTAATGCTGTCCTGCCACCTCGAAACGTAGAAACTTCCTGTGCCCCCTGAGTATCGGGATGTGATAGTAGGCATCCTGAAGATCCAAAGATGTCATGAAATCTCCTTTTTCTAGAATGCCTAGAATTTCTTGGATCATCACCATCCTGAACGACTGACTCTTCAGGAAAGAGTTGAGTGCCCTGAGGTCTAGAATGGGCCTCCACTTCTTCTCCTTCTTGCGTATAAGAAAGAAGCGGGAATAGAATCCTTTCTCCCTCTGAGACGATGGAACTCGCTCAATCGCTCCTTTCTTCAACATCGCAGATATTTCTCGGAGTAGCAGTCGCAGATGTTTGTGTGGGAACCTGCGGGGAGGGGTTGCAGGTGGGATGGTGGTGAATTCCAGGGAATGGCCGAATCTTATTAATTGAAGTACCCATCGATCTGTGGTGATGAGATGCCAATTTTCTAGGAAATGGGTCAATTTTCCTCCAATCTTTGATGAGGGAGATAGTCGCTGGACTGGCTGGAGTAACTGGTCACTGGTGTCCGCCGGTGCCCCTCTTCTGGTTTTTACCCCTGAAGTTTGTTCTCCCATAAGAAGTCTGACGACCTTGTTGTTGTTTCTGCTGGTACTGGGATTTATTCTGGAAGGAATACGAGGACCTATTCTGATAGGATCCCCTGTAGGAGGACTGGCCTCTGGATTTGTTGCCTCGAAAGGACTGATTCCTTGCCTGCAAAGTACCAAGCGCTCTAGCCGTATCAGTGTCTTTCTTGATTGCTTGGAGCGCCTCGTCAATTTTATCCCCGAAAAGGTGTTGGCCGTCGAAGGGCATGTCCAGCACCTTCGTCTGCACTTCCTGCCTGAACGATGTTGCCTTCAGCCATCCCTGACGGCGCAGGACTGCAGCCCCAGCCAGTTGACGAAAGCCTGTCATGGCCACGTCTATGGCACAATCAATGATCTCGGCCGCCGAGGTTTGGCCCTCAGTAAGTAGTGCCTTGACCTCCTCCTGAACTGCGCTTGGCAGCTCCGCTATATATGGGGCTATATCTTCCCAAAGTTGGCGGTTATAACGTCCTAACAGGGCTATGGAGTTGGCCACCTTGATGGTCATTGCCGATGTGGTAGAAAACCTTTTACCAATCGTGTCCAACTTTCTGCCTTCCTTGTCTGGTGGGGCTGACAGAGGAGAGGAAGGGTTGCGAGAATTCTTCTGGGCCGCCTGGGTTACGAACGAATCCGGTTTCGGGTGCCCAGTAAGGCAAGCTGGCGCCGTGGATGGAGCCTTGTACTTTTTATCCAGGCGTGGAACAACCGCAGGTACGGAGGCCGGCGTCAGCATCAGTTTCTTTCCCTGGTCCCAGAGAAAGTCAATAATTGGGATTGACTTCGTCGTCTTCTTTGTCTGCTCCTTAAAGTCATGTAAGAAGCACTCAGTCTCAGTCGATTCCATCACCATATGAAACCGCGTCGCTGCTCTTTCTACTATCTTATGGAAACCGCCAATATCCACTGGCGGTGAATCTGCTTGGCGCGGTTGCGGGGAAGCTGGGGAGGATGCCACATACTCCTCCTCATCCTGATCCGTCTGGTCTTCCTGGACTTCCCCCTCTTCCATCTCTTCAGCCTCCTCATCCGATGACTATCACCTGAGGTGGCACTTTCTCCTGGCGGACCTGAGCAGTTGGTCGTGTTTGTTTTGGGGCTGTCGTTGGTGGATTCCCTGTCTCCAGTGCCGGTGATTCCAGGAAACGTTGCTTGTAGTCCCGGATAAGGTATTTGAGGTCATTAACAATTGACAGGGGAAGGCATACCATCGGGGTGACCTCCGTGCGAACCTGCTCCCGGACCTGGAGTTCCTGGCAGCTCATCTCCTCCTGCTCTTCGTCTGTGCTCTGACATTTGACGTGCAGCTCAGAAGGGGAAGTAGCCTGATCCAGGAGTTCTTCTTCAGACTCCTCACTCTGAAGAATCTCCATAGGCAAATGAGTTTGCACCTTACTTGGAGACGTTGTTTCTGGTGTAATCTGTTTCCTGGTCAGTTTGCCAGATCCAGAACCCTGTACAGGATCCCCTGCCGTCGTCCGTGTTGTTGTCGACGGTGGTAGGGTCATAGACGACACTGGTTTGGATTTCCTCCATGGCTCCGTAATACCTATGGACGACGACGATTTCTCCGTCGACGATATCCTCGTCGACGGCATGGCCTTCGTCGACGGTGTCCCCGCCGACGATGTTTTCTTCGTCGACGATGTCTTCGGCGACGATGCGCTCGTCGACGATTCATTTGTCGTCGACGCCTTCGTCGTCGACATCTTCGTCGTCGACGTCTGCGTCGTCGACTCTCCCGTCGACGGGGGGCTCCTCATCGACGATGTCGTCGTCGACGGGACAATCTTCGTCGTCGACGAGGTCTTGGATGTCGACAAAGGCTTTAGCAGTATAACAGATGAAATAGGTGTACCTGCTGACGACGATGAAGGGGTGGTCGTCGTCGTCGAGAAGACTGACGACGCTGTCGTCGTTGACACAGTTGTCGTCGCTGTGGAGACATAACCTGGCGCCCCAACTCTTTTTTGCGCTGAGGAGGTTGTCACCATTTTGCTGGCCGACTGGGTAGGCTTCTTAAAAGTCTGAGAATCCTTGTCAGACACTGAAGATTTTGAAGATCTTGCCTCTGAAGACTTCTTGTGTGCCTTCATAGGAGGAGTGTCTGAGGGGCCAGGAGACGTAACTCTCGGCCTCTTCAGGGAGACTTCAGAGGTTCTTGAAAAGCTTCCCTCTGAGGATACCACACTCTCCCTGTCCTTAAGCCTGTCCAGCCAGATAAGCAGACGACCTTCTCTGTCCCTCAAGGTCTTGTGAGGGAAAGACCTACATATTTTACAGTCCTTAGGCACGTGGTCAGGATAAAGGCAATATAGGCAGAGGTCATGCTTGTCGTCCACGTGTAGCCTCTTCTTCCCACATGAAGAGCAGGCCCTGAAAAGGGCTTTCTTCTGGGATTCAGACATGCCAGAAGTTTTAGAAGAAATAAATCACTCACTGCAGTAATAAGTGGCCTGAAGCAATCTCTGTTCACGTCCTTGAAGAAATAAGTCACTTTAAAAAGTGAACAATCTGGTTTTAAAGAAATCCTGAGGAGAACTCAGGCTGGAGACTCCCTAGCACAACGTGCGGTAGAAAATCTGAGGGACTGAGGCTCCTGTCAGGAAGGTTCTAGAGGGAGGTGACAGCTGATTGGCTGGCTCTAAGAGTTTGGTCCTTTTTGCATAAGGACAAGGATAGGCTACTAAGGGGAGGCCCTTAGGCCTATTTTTCTCTATGTATGTCTATAGGACATTACTTTTCTATGTACCGGAGGCTCCCGTCTCGACGACGGGGAATGATTCAGGCATGTGAATCTATGAAAGACACCCCTAATACTGGATAACCAGCAAACCCATAAGGTGCCGCATAAAAATATGGCTCTTATAAGAAGGGAACTGAAGGGAACCCTGATCAAGGAGAGTTTCCCTCAGACTGCTAGGCAGGATAGGGCACTAATTGCACCATCCATAAAGGTGACATTGTCGGGACCCCTTCACTGCACGGGGTTCAAAGACTCAAGATGATGCACCACAGGAAGGGGGCTCTCACGCAAGAGGTAAAGACTGAGATTCAATGGTGATCGAATCTGATCTTTTTTAGAATTGAACGCAAACTGTGCGGACTGGGGAGTTCTTTAAGGGTATTTTAATACAGGCAATCCATAGTCAGGACAAGAGGAAATAGACCCTGAACATTAACAGCCTGGAGATCTTGGCAGGTGCATTCGTTGTCGGGAGAATGGCAGTGATCACATTTTCCTGTTCAATCCTTCTGTAGATCGACAATGTATCTGTCAGATGCACAAGTAGACTTTCAGGGACGAGGCTGAAAGCTCTAATGGAGCTGGCCAAGGAACTCTGGCACTCAGGATCTCAATGATGGCAAAGTATCTACCGGGAAAAGTTAGCGTGATAGCAGACTGGAATTCCGGGTACCGGTGGGATCCTAGTGTCTTTAAGCTAGGTCCAAATCTGTTTCAGGTACTGATAAACAAGTGGGGCCCACGCAGGACAGCACTTAAAGTCTGGATAACCAGCTGCCACCCTTCTACAGTTGGCATGCAGATTCTCTTGCAGAGGAGACTGACGCACTCCTTCAGGACTGTAGTTAGGAGCTCGGCTATGCCTTCCCTCCATTTTCAATGATAATCAGACTCACAGCGCAGGACAGGAGGTAGAAGGTGGAAATTGTGCGGGTGGCACCACTTTGTAATATGCAAGCTTGATTTCCAGTTCTTCTAGAACTTTTTATGGAGTATCCAATTCCTACTTCCGCAGACTCTGAACCTTCTGACGAACGTTCACGGCAACTAACATGGTGCAGGAAAGAACCCTTACATTGATGCCATGAAGGACTGCAGGGGACTCTAGAACGTCCGATTCTTTTAACAACAGTCTTCCAACCTCATCAGGCGAGCGTTACCTTTAAGACGTTTTATTTGAAACTAGTAATGGGGTGGCATCACTGGTAGTAAGTAAGCCTTAAGGAACAAGTTACTTACCTTCAGTAACGATGGTATCTGTAAGCGACATATGTTAGTTATAGATTCCTTCCCTTAGAATTACCCCCAGGCGTCAGACTGGATCCGGAGAATTGTTTCTTAGGAGTACCCCTGAGCATCAGTTAGTGGCGTCTGTCGACTCTGCGTCCGTCGTCGGCATTGTGGTCACCGGGATGGCGTCGCTGTGCCAACTTAGGCATCGCCCCTGCGTGCTGACGTCAGTTCTTACACGACTTTCCATGCCAGAAGCGCAGAGCCATCAAAGACACTGACCACTGGTGCGCCACAACTATGGCCCTGTAAGGGACTCCATATCCCTAGAAAACAGTTCGCTGAGCGGGGAGGATGGGTGGAGCAGTAAGGAATCTATAACTAACACATGTCTCTTACAGACAGAGTTACCAACGGTAAGTAACTTGTTCATCTGAAAGAGACAGTTAGTTATAGATTCCTTACCTTAGAATAGATACCCCAGCAATAGTATCCCCGGAGGAGCGACTGCAAACTAAGTTCATACCATTAAGTCCTGGAGGACAGACCAGGCAAAATATCGCTGTCCCTCCGGACTTGATTGTCCAGGCATTAATGTCTGGTACAATTGTGCATAGATGCCCACGTGGCTGCCTGGCAGAAGTCAGGAAGTGTGACTCCGCGTGCCAATGTAGTGGTTGCTGACGTAGCCTTAGTGGAATGAGCAAGCAGCCCCACTGAGGTTCTGTTTTCGCTAAAGCATAACAGATTTTAATACAAGGACAACCCATTCAGAGATGGTACGCTTTTGAACAGCCCGACCTTTCTTTGCACCTACATAGCCAACGAAGAGGGCTGATCATCCACCCGGAAATCTTTTGTGCGGTCAAGGAAAAAGGACAGCGCACATTTAGGGTCCAGACGGTGGAGTCTCTCCTCCTCCTTGGAAGGGTGCAGAGGTGGGAAAAAGGTGGGCAAATTGATCGCTTGTCCTATGTGAAATGGTGTAACCACTTTTGGAAGGAACGAGGGTCTCATCCTAAGCACCACTTTGTCCGGATGCACAGAGAAGAAATGGGGCTTGGAAGATTGAGCCTGAAGCTCACTCACCCTGCGAGCAGAGGTGATGGCAACAATGAGTGAGGAACCTGAGAGTACAGTTGTGAGAGGCTCAAAAGGAGCACACATAAGATAAGTTAAAACAAGATTTAAGTCCCACTGGGGCATTAAGAAAGTAGATGGAGTAAAGAGATGAGTAGTGCCCTTAAATAATCTATTTACAATATGGGACTTGAATAAGGAGGGCTGATCCGGTAGCCGGAGGGAAGCAGAAATAGCTGCAAGATAGCCTTTAAGAGCCCAGAGCAGAGCCCTGCTGGGCCCAAAAATTATAAACAAGAGAACCTCAGAAAGAGGGGCAGAAAAGGGATCCCCAGCCTTTGCTGCACCATGCAACAAATTTGGTCCATCTACAGGCGTATACCGGGATGCCTGGCTGCCAAGGACTTTGGGCGGAAGGTCAAAATCTGTCAACTGTCGCCACCCAATCTCCATGCAAGTAGGTGGAGGCTGGACAGGAGAAGGACCGTCCCCTGTTGCGACAACAAATCCCCCCGAAGGGGCAGTCTGATTGGAGGATCGATGGCCATGCACAGGAGCTCGGGGTACCAGACTCTTCATGCCCAGTCCGGAGTCACAAGAATGACTTGGGCCCGGTTGCGTTTGATCTTCTTTAGCACTCTGGCAGAAGTGGTACAGACGGAATGGGGGCCGCAGTTCCACTCGCGACAAAAAGCATTGCTGAGCGAGTGCCGCCTTGGAAACTCCAACGCGCAGAACTGCTGACATTGCGGGTTCTCTTCAGTGGAAAACAGATCTATCCAAGGCTCTTCCCACCTCTGAAACAGACCTTGCACCACCTTCGAATGAAGACTCCATGCACCGATGGCTGAGTTCATCCGCCCTGGCATTCAGAGAACCTGTCAGGTGTTGAACCACCAGGGTCATGTCCCGATGTTCCAGCCATGTCTAGACAAGGCGGGTGGGGTCTTGACATAGGGTCCAAGACCCCACCCGCCTTGTTTGTTGTAGTACCACATGGCAGTGGTGTTGTCCGTGAACACCTGCACCACTTTCCAATCGAGGGAGGGAAGGAATGCTTTCAGTGCCAGGCAGATCATCCAGAGCTCCAACAGGTTGATATGGAGTCCGGACTCTGCCGGTGACCAGACACCTCTGATCTGAGCCTCTCCTGCGTGGCCGCCCCAACCCAGGAGAGGCGCATCAGTTCCAACTGGTTGGTCTGGTTGGGGAAGGGAGAGGGATCTGCTCTGACCCAAGCCGAGTTCGTTGACCACCAATGAAGTTGTTGTGCAGCTCCCTCCGAGATCTGGACGCAGTGGTAAGGATTCCCCTTATGCTGCGCCCACTAGAACTTCAGGTCCCACTGCATGCAGAGCTCGCATATGCCATCTGGCAAGATTCACCAGCAGATTTTTTATTTTTGTGCATATTTATATAGCGCGAACTCGACCCGAAGGTATTGGAGCGCTTTACATGAGCACTGTATTTACATTACACATTCAGGCACGCACACTAGAACTTCAGGTTCCACTGCATGCAGAGCCCGCATATGCCATCTGGCAAGATTCACCAGCAGAATTTTTTTGTGTGTGCATATTTATATAGCGCGAACTCGACCCGAAGGTATTGGAGCGCATTACATGAGCACCGTATTTACAGTACACGTTCAGGCACGGGGGATTAAGTGATTTGCCCAGAATCACAGGATGTGGACGCGACCTGGAGGCTCGAGCCCTGGTTTCCAGCACCAAAGTCGGCAGTCTAGCCGATGGACCACAACCTCTTCCCTAATGAGGCCATGAGGCCCAGCAGCCTCAGAGTCATTCTCACAGAAATCTAGGATAGAGGCTGAAACATCAGTATCATAGCCTGAATATTCTGGACTCGCTGCTCCGGAGGAGAGGCCCAAAACTACACTGTGTCCAGAACAGCTCAGATGAAAGGGAGTGTCTCAGAGGGAGTCAGGTGTGACTTCGGCAAGTTGAAAGTGAAGGAGTGCAGGAGGTCTCCTGTAGTCTGGAGGTGGAAGACGACAGCTTGGGGGGAGTCCGCCTTCAACAGCCAGTCGTCGAGATAGGAAAATACTGGAACCCCTGACCTGCGCAGAAGAGCTGCAACCACCACCATCAGTTTCGTGAACACTCAAGGGACACTGGTAAGGCTTAGGGGAGCACGGGGAGCTGATAATGCTTGTGGCCTACCGTGAACCGTAAATAGCGTCTGTGGGCTGGCAGGACGGGGATATGGAAATAGGCGTCCTTTAAGTGCAATGCCACCATCCAGTCCCCAGGGTTGAGGGCAGACAGGACCAGAGCCAACATGAAGATTTTGAACTTCACCTTCCGGAGGAAGCGGCTGAGGACCCTGAGGTCTAGAATAGGAAGCAGGCCTTTGTCATTCTTAGGCACCAGAAAGTAGCGGGAATACCAACCACGACCTACTTCTGATCCAGGGACCCTCTCGATATCTCCCTTGGCCAAAGGAGCTGAGACTTTCTGGTGGAAAAGTGCCAAATGATCCTCAGACATGTAATCGAAAGACAGTGGCATGGAGGGATCAGTAGTCTCGAAGGGGAGGGAGCAGCCCCTACGGACTATTTGTAAAACCCACATGTCCGACATGATGGATTGCCAGTGGGGGAGGTGATGGCGAATCCTGCTGCCCACTGGCCGTTGATGGGCCTGAAACGTCGGAGTAGGTGGGTTTGGAGGCTGCAGCAGGGAGAGAAAGGGTGGACTGGCCCTTTGCTGGCTGCCAGAGATGCGAGGTCCCTGGGTCCCACATCCACGGCCACGCAGAGACTGGGCAGCTTGCATGAACAAGTGGCTAGACTAGGCCGGACGTCGCTGGGCATCCCTTCTGTAGCCACGATAGGGGCGAAAAGCAGACTGGAGTGGACGGGAAGGTAAAGTGAGGCCCAAGGATCTGGCCGTAGCCTGAGACTTATTTAAAGCGCTCCATCGTTGAGTCTGCTTTGTGATCAAAAAGACGACAGCCATCAAAGGGCATGTCCAGCCAAGTTGACTGGACATCCCCCGAAAAGCCAGATGTACTCAACCAGGTGTAGCGCCTAAGGGCTACCGACTTGGCAATCGTTCTGCCTAGTGAGTCGGTGGTATCCAGTCAACACCTAATTGTGAATTTGGCTACATCTCTCCCATCTGCCACTGCCTGGAAGAGAACAGCCCGGGCCTCCTGCGGGCACTAAGGCAGCACCTGCGCGACGGTATCCCAGAGGGTATGGGGGTATCGGCCCAAGAGGCACGCGGTATTCACAGACTGCAGTGCCAAGCTGGAGGAACAGAACATTCAGTTCCCAAGGTGATCCAGCTTCTTGGATTCCCTATCTGGGGGAGCAGAAGGGAATGCGCCCTTTGAAGAAGAGGCTTGGACCACCAAGCTGTCACGGGAAAGGGTGTTGGGTGAGGAAAACTGGGTTGTCTGGAGCTGGGCGATGGCGGCGGGCAATCATTCTTTCCACAGGAGCCCCTGTGCTGGGCTTGTACCAGGTGCCCAGGAGGACGATGAGAGGGCCTAATTGAAGGGCAGAAGGGGTTCAGAGGAGGTTGCCGCAGGGTGAAGTACCTCTGTCAGGAGGTTAGTCCTAACTGCCACTGAAGGGAGCTCCAGGCCCAAGGCCTAAGCCGCCCTTCGCACCACCACAGCGTAGGACGCTCCCTCCTCCGTAGCAACGGTAGGGGTAGAAAGCATGCCAAGGTCTGGAGAAGTGTCCATACCAGAGGTGTCACCCAGGTCCTCTCTCCAGTTCTTCTAGCTGGTCTACTAAAGGGTCCAGCGACCCCTCCAAGTCCTCATCACCACCATCTGGGGGGGGGGGGGGGCTGGGGAGAACATCAAGGATGAACAGGGAACCAAAAGTACCCATCACCGTCGGATCTGAAGTCAACCAACATCGGTCCGGCTCCGGTCCATCTCAGGGGTGAGGATGGGGACAGTGCTGGTGGGGGGCACGGCCCTTTTTGTCCACTACTTAGACTCAGTATGGAGTCTTTCTTCATGGAGTCAGGCTTTACGTCCCGGGACAAGATGGCGCCCCCACGGGAAATCTCGCGGGACTTCAGCGCTTCTTCCAGGTTTAAGTACTCGGGCAGACCGCAGTTGCGGTAACATGCAGGTGAGGACAAGACTCGTTGTTACAGAGGCGAGCCCGCACCCATACTAGGTGGGCCCATTCCAGTGGTCGGGTCGTCTTTCCTTCACCTATGAGGCCTCCGGTCCTACTTTTCTGAGGTGGAGTCTCTCTACAAGAACCCTGAGGTGGAGTCTCTCTACAAGAACCCTGAATTAGGAACTTGTGCTAATTTTGGGGTAGATCCCATCCCTTAACTGACCAACAGAGGTCGCTATATATTTAGATCTACCTCCGGTCCTAAAGAAGTGTCGCTCTATCTCGGAGCAGTGAAGACACGAAACATGTTGACCACAGTCAACGATAGGCTACCCAGATACCTTGACTCATTGCAGTAGCCCCACTGGTTTTACTTAGTCCCAGCCCCGACACCCCTATTAAAGGATCAACAGGGCCAGGGTCAATTTTAATCACCTTTCTACACAAATTAGGAGCCATTGACTTCCTTCACTCACACACACCCTTCACATACGGCGTTCTCAGATCAGAAGATCTCCGCTAAAGATGCCACCAGGCCGGTTGGACATTGCAGCGCCGGTCCGACGAGGAGCGCCCAATGATGAAGCATGACCCCCCTAACAGGTGTGTGAGGGCATTAAGATCTGAAATACAGATCTCCCCCCGAGACCACAAAATTGCAGGCAGTTAGTGATCCTTATGACCTAGGCCTTAAGAAAGGAACTGTTTCCTTTTGGTGAATCAAGATCAGTCACAGACATCAGCTTTTAACAGGAGTCGCAAGGCTTGAACCCGGTCCGGCCAAAGGGACATGCGCACTTTAAACATAAGTGCACAGCTCCCTGCTTCTCCCACTCAGCAGCAATTGACCGGCACCGTCCTGACACTGCGTTGAGGACAGGTTGCTAAAAAAGAAAATGATAATAAATAAACTTTATTACCATTTTATTTTACAGCTGTTCTGGGTATTTTTTTTGAGACACCAGTTTAAAATCCTGAGGCATAGGATCGGTCGAAGTGAGGCATTCTTTTTAGGGATCAGAAAATATCTAGACTACCTTTCCTGTCCCTTTTCCTGCTCTGGAACCAATTACACTGTACCCTGGAGTAGAAGGGAATGAATTTCCTGTTGGAGTATTTGAAAGTTTTCGAGCGGTAGAGAGTCTATTCGGAAGGGTAAGGGATCGAGCTGTGGTTGGAAGGGTAGAGAGTCGCCCCTTTCTACAATTTGAAAGACCCAAACGTCTGACGTTCCGTTTTTGATCAAAGTGGGATACCCGTCATCCAACAGGTGGAGAATGAGCTGGTATACAGAACTATGGCTGCTTCCCCGTTGTGGCTGGGAAAGTGGAAGATGAGGAGGAGAATGGGGATGGGGGAAGAAGAATAGCTCGCTTCCGTCCCCTTTGCTGCCTGTAATGAGGATTGACTATTGCAGGCTGTACTGCTGTCTGCGCCTAAAGGAAAATGAATGAATGAATGAAATTATATTTATATAGCGCTTAGCTACCCTGAGGCCTCCTGGCGCTTTGCGGAGCGGAGAGATGAGAGCGAGGGGGACTCACGTTAGAGTGCTGAGAGGAAAAGGTGGGTCTTAAGCAATTTCCGAAATGCCAGCAGATCAGGTTCTCCCCGAAGAATGGGGGGTAGGGTGTTCCATAGGTTGAAAGCGTTTAGAGAGAACGACCGCCCACCCCACCTAGATCTTCGGACTTTTAGGGGAGTGGCAAGAAAAGCCGAACTGGAACGTAGAGGCTAAAGCCTCTAATTTTATTTTTTGTATCGTCTGTAGTCTCTTAATTGAATTTGAAAACCCACAGATCTAGCTGTTGACTGGCTATCCATAAATCATTCAAGAGCAGAGTCAGCCTTTGTTGCAAAAAAACAGTAATTATCAAATAGTAGGTCCATTAACTGTTATTTGGACGTCCTGTGAGAAACACGAATTCTTGAGCCAAGCATGACGACAAAAGGATACTGAAGAATTCATAGCCCCGCCTACTGAATCAGTCGGGTCCAGGCCTGACTGGATTACTTATTTGGCTGCTGCTTGGCCATCTGCTACTAACTCTGAAAAGTCCAGCCTAAGATCTCCAGGGAAGGATCCAGTAGAGCATTACAAGTTCTGCTTAGCAAGTAATTGGCATTGAGAGATTTTAGTGCCATACTACCTTCTAAGAAAACTTTTTTGCAATATGCTCCATCTTTTTAGATTCTCGATCTAATGGGGTTGAAGGAAATGATCCTGAGTCGATTCGGCTGATCATAAGGCCTGAACCACTAAGCTTACGGGAGAAGGGGGAGCTGATAGAAATGTGGGATCTCTCGGTGCTGCTTTGTATCTTCTTGTAACTGATCTAGAGGCCACAGTAGAGGTAGTTGGTTTGCCCCAAATTATCAGTATAGGTTGAATGAGTGCCTCATTGAAGGGTAGAAGAGGCTCAGATGAATGCAAAAAGGAATGAAAGATAATAAATATTAGGTTTTAGTTCTGCTGTCAGCAGATTTAAGTCCAACATTTCAGCAGCTTTCCTTACTACAGACTGCTAAGAGGTGACTTATAGAGGAGGAACTCCTGAGGGAGATAGGAGCTCGCATTCTGGAGATGTATCTCAGCCACTTGCATCTTTCAGGTTCTCGTAAGTGTAGTTGAGGAATGGTTGGTCATACTCAACATCGTCCCCATCATCTGGATCACCTTCAGGGTCAAAGTCACCCATCACAAATCTTTCTTCTCTAGAAGCCTCTGTGCTTGAAGCCTCATAGGCAGCATATATGAATGAGATCTTGAGGCAGGCAAAGGGAAAGGTTGAAGTGGAGGAGACATCGGAGTAGCCATGGTATTCAAGGCAGCGGAGCCGATGATGTCTCTTGTGGCGCTGATAAGGTTGATTGTGACGCCAATGGTGTGGATTGAGGTGGTGCCGGTGAGGTTAAATTCCAGGGATGATGGCGTAGTACTGGGTGCCAAAAGACGTAAGGATCTCATTCTTGGTGCCAATCCTGTAGATTCAGAAGCCGGTAAAGGATTTGCCCAAGTTACTTGTGGCAACGTGTAGAAAGGATGAATGGAGTTGACTAATGGTGTCGGCATTCATCCTGTGTTATAGGATAGAAGACCTATGGGGCCAAGTGGCGTACCAGTGGTAATCAGTGTCCGACTAATATATACAGAAAATGGTGTTCAGGAAATTTGAAGGATCTGTCCTTGGAGCCAGAAAATGAGGGTACTGTGTTCCTTACTGGGACCTTGGGGATGGCACCACAGGCGGAAATGGATCCGAAGCTGGCATCGGTTACTTTGGCGCCGCTGACGTTGGGTCGACGCTGGCAAATTTTCATCTTGCATAAGGTGTTTGACGTCTAAATCAGAACAAGGTGGGGTTGCTGGTCTCAGGGAAGGTGACCTATTTTTGAAGGTCTTTGTCTTGATCCATCACAACAAGCAGAAGAAGCACCTTGGCTTGACTATGCAGTTTGTAAAAAACATTTTAAACTGGTCCTAATATACCACAACAGGATCAACATAAAGGGGGTCATCCACCCGCCATCACAACATGATTTACCCCCCGCCATATTATCATGGCGGGGGGTACCGCGGCGGACGGAAAGTCCGTCTGCCGCTTTTCCGCTGGTCGGCAATCGTTACGATTGCCGGCCGGGCAGAGCTGGGGCATAACATGGTGGCAGTGCTTTCCAGGCGCCGCCAACCACATTATGTTGACGAGTTGACAAGGCCTTTCCATGGCGGCGATGCCGCCATGGAAAGACTGGCGGGAATTGCTTTGGGGGCCCATTGCGGGCCCCCAGGGGTGGTGGGGGGCTGCACTACCCCCTTCATTGCCATGCAACAAGGTGGCAGGCACCGAGCGGTGCCTGTCACGTTGTGCATGGCAATGCACGGCATGCCTCTTTGGCATTGGGGTGGGTGCTGCTTACAGCAGCACCTGCCGCGATGTTAAAGATGCGGAATGCGACCGCCAGGGTGGCGGTCGCATCCTAATTGGCGGTGCGGGACCCCCACACTGCTGGTGACCGGTCCCAGCACCGTTAGGGTGGCGGGCGGACTGAAGTCCACCCGACATCCTAATTAGCCCCAAACAGTTAAAAAAAAAAACTATCATTGATTGCTCAGTCCAAAAAGCAAATCAAGACACATGTATTCTTGGTATTCATCTTTTATTTCTTTACTTCCATTTTCAATAAGGAACAAGGACACAGCAGAGTTTCATCCCAAAACATAGAGACTTCTTCAGGGCACAAAAAAGTATGACTTATCCCAAACCCATAAGAGTAGAATTAAATGCAGAGTTATTTCCCGTTCGGTATATATTACTGATATTGGTATAGTCACTGCACCAATTTTTTGCCATCAGGTTGCCAGAGTATGGAAGCACTTTCAAAATTATTGTGCGATGCAAGTCACAACATGTGAAAAAAACTCAAAAGTATTGGGCAGGTGTACTAATTTTTCCTTAGTACACACATAAAAGATGAATACATGTGTCCTGGTAAGCTTTTTGGACTGAAAAATCAATTATAGTTTTTTGATACTGTGTATGTTGATCCTGTTGTGGGATACTAGGCCCAGTGTAAAATGTTTTCTACAGACTCATAGTCAAGTCAAGGTGCTTCTTCAGCTTGTTGTGATTTGTCTAATTATTGAGGCATTCTAGATGGTTGGCCCTAAGAGTGAGCACCATATACTGCGGGAATTATACAGTGTGCTGTACTCATGAATCATAACCGTTCTAGCTGTGATTTTATCTTGATCTATGCCTTTTCTTCTTTTTATCTTTTCTCTGGGATGATTTTTAGAATGGAAGAGATGGAGATCTCGTGATCTCAGACGCAACTTTCTACAATTCCGCTTTTCTTCCTAATCTCTGGCCATGAACATTTTGGATTTCCTTTCTTTCAGAGCATTGGGGTGCATTTTTTGACAGGATTTCCATTTGTCGACATCATGGTGCGAACGCAGGTATCAGAGGCATATTTCGTGAGTGTCAGTAATTGACATTTGCCCTTCACAGTCTATGCATGGTTTGAATCCGAATCGCTTCAGGTTGGGACATTACGATGAGAACTGTACCTAAAGTACGAGTTACTTACCTTCGGTAATGATGTATCTGGTAGAAACACAGTCTAGCCGCAGACTCCTTAACTTAGAATATCCCCAGGCGTCAGACTGGATCCGGAAAGTTTTTGCAGCAGCACCTCTGCGCGCCGGGGGACCGTGCCGCATGGCTCCGCCCTGACGTAGTCCGCGGACATGACGTCAGCGGAGCCATACAAGTCCCTCCCGGCGCGCTGACGTCAATTTTCTTTGGAGAAACTTTTCCGTGCCACAATGCGGAGCCACCACAAAAAACTGTGGGAGTATGGGAACCGTGTGTGAAAAATTATAAAAATTAGTGAAACAAAAGAATCGAATGGTGAGAAACATTATCATAAGGGACAGTGACAAGCACTGTATACTGAAAACAAGTGAAGAGCAGAGTAGTGCTCTGAAAAGTTGCCCCGCAAAAGCAAAGGCAATACCCTCCCTCGAGGCAAACGATACATGAAAAGAATGCCAAGGCAGACGACAGAAAGCCTGCAAAAACAGATCTAATCTTGCAGGCAACAAAGACCTGAACGACAATATTAAAGACGATCCACCAAGAGTCGGCAACACTAGGCATGCCATATCCCCTGTAAGAGAACTATTGGACTGAGGCACAGTCAAAGAGACCCCAAAACCAATTGACTATAGTAGAGTCAAAGACAAGAGACCCCAAAACAATGGAGAAGGTGGGAGGGAGGGAAGAAGAACATTAGAATGCCCCACACTGGAAGAACCAGGGTGTAGGAATGTAAGAGGATACATGAACCGTCCAACCCATCACAAGAATGGGAGGAGTAGAACAAGTAAAACAGAATGAATCATTCTCTCAAGAGGGAGGATGAAAGATGTCACCCCGCAAGAAGACAAAGCCACCCAGAGGGAGGCGAGTGCATAAAACCCAACCTGAAAAGGTCCTCGAAAAACGGGGAGGATGGGTGGGCGTTAAGGAATCTGCAGCTAGACTGTCTCTACCAGATACATCGTTACCGAAGGTAAGTAACTCGTACATCTGATAGAGACATCTAGCCGCAGATTCCTTAACTTAGAATAGATACCAAAGCCATACCTCTTAGGAGGAGGGTCTGCGAAACAACCACCAAGTTCCAGGAGAACATATTCGTAAAAAGACAGACGAAACACAGTGGGAACCACAATGCCAGGGCAACTGACATTAGACCCAGGAAACTCCGTAAGGGGCATGAACAAGGGACGGCAAAGACACCAAAATCCGAGTGACGGTGTGAGACCTCTCTCGCCCAGACACAGACCAAAGGAAATACAGAACTAGAAAAATCAGTGCCAACGTAAGAAACAATGCAGCGACTCCTTCAAAGAAGGATCCCAGCACTGGTCCCTATGATCCATGAGGAACGAAGCCCCAAAGGGGTAAAACAACATGACAACGGTGGAGCATACCGCCTGAACCTACACCACAGTGGATGCCAAAATTAAACAGGGGACAGTCCGAAGGCTGTCCGGCCAAGAACAGGAGCCGCAACAGGAGGCCTGTGTGTGCAAGAAAAAACACACATGAAATGTGTACCCCCTAGGACATGTGACAACAATGGCGGGGCCGAACCCAGAGTCTAGCGCCAACAGAGACAGAAGAGCCACCATTGAGCAAAAGATCAGCAGGTAGGCATGCAGCCAAACGTACCAAAAGGTACCACTGTGAGGGGATAACCTGGAAAGCCAGGAACACATAGAGGACTGTATCCTGAAGGAGAGAGTGAGCAAGAGAGCCTGATACTAGGGCAACAAGAATCTAGTATGCGAGTACTCCTGTGGCATGTAGAACCTACGATATATACACAAAGAGACAAGAATGTTGCCACACATACGTGAAGTGACGAAACTCTAAACAGGGGAGTCGCTCAATTGGTACAACTGTACCGGTGTGCGGCATACCAGGCACAGAAGGCAGAATAAAAAACAGTTCCCCGAGGGGGAAGAACCCTGGTCTCCTGTGAGGCAGGCGGGAACATAGACCATGATACTGCCAGTAACGTATTGAGAGAAGGCACAGATAGAAGCCTGTAGCCAAAAAGCAAAAACCACCATAGACCGACACCATCTACCAACAAGGAGAATGGAGAGAAGAATACATGCACAGCAATGCTACCTAAAGAAGCAACTGTGCCAGAATGGGAGTAAGAACTCACACCCAGAAAAACAGAAGGTGGGGAGCCCATCACTAGTACTACAAATGTAAAGAAGAAACCACACCCGGAGAAACCGCTGGGGTAGAGCACAGATCTGGTGACAGAAAGTCCTAGACAAGAGCCACTCCTTGAAGCACTAAGAAATATGCACAGGGCAGGAAAGGACAAACCGGACCCCCTGTCCTGCAAGAAGCAAGGGACCGGAGACCCTGCTAGGGAAGTGGGGTAGGAGCTAACACACAGCCGAGACAGAGCTGGCAGAAACTCCCCTTGCCTTAGGCAAGAACCTCGACAGTGCTTGAGCCACAAGAAAAGACGTTGAGTACAACCCTTTATGCACCAATGCGGCAAGCATTCACAGAATACAGAAGAGACTGTTCCGTTACGGAACAGAGGAACCTGCCCCCCATGGACGCATGTCCACCTGTAGACAAGCAAGGCGGGCACAGAAATGCTGCAAGAACACGCCAGGAAAGAACAGGCATAACAAAATCCCAATGAAACAGCAGGGAAGGACGCCCCTACGGAGGCAGGGATGTATTACGGACCAACCGTAGACAACCCATTGTAACCCCCGGAGAGAAACCAACCCCATGGATCTCACCAGAGGAGATATCCTACAACAGTAGGAAGAGTCAACTTGCATTAAAAGTTCTTGTGTAAGGAGGAGTAGCAATAGAACAGCCAACAAAATACCCCACATAGGGTAAGGCAAAACCCTACAAAAGGAGGGTCCCTCTTGAGACAAGCTCGTAGGCAAAGACTCAAAAAGAAATGTAAACACAGCTTCACCAGCTGTACCAGTAGAGAAATAACACGGCTGAACAGCCACACAACCCAGAACATCTGTAACCCACAACGGGTAACAGAAAAGAGCGAGACGGCACTGTCACGAAACAAAAAATCCTCCACGATGATTAAAACCTGGGAAGACAATCAAACATAGACAGGAGGCGTTTGACCGATGAATCAGCATGGGCGTCAAAAAGAGTGACCCCATCAATGGTAGATTTCTCAGCCGCTCCAGAACATGCTCTGGGATAACGCCATTGCGCAACCACGCATTGCGGCGCAAGAAAACCGAACTGGCCATAGCATGACCCACAGAGTCAGTAGTATCCATGGTAGACCAAATCGAAAATTGTGCCATATCATGGCCATCACGGATGAGGCGGGCCAGATTGGCACGAGAGCTCTCCGGCAAGGAGGGGGGGAGCTGCTCGACAGAGTCCCAAAGGGCAAATGTAGCCCGAGCAAACACACACAACGTGTTTAGGGACCAGAGTCCCGAGCAGGCGGATGCAAACACATCGCAGCCACATGACTCCAACCACCGAGACTCCTGAGTGGGAGGATGCAACGGAAGAGGAGTAGTAGAAAGAGCTGCCTGAAGCACAAGTCCTCCAGCCCCAGGATGGAGGGTCAAATAGGCGGGGTCATCAGGAGCCGTGCGATGGCGATGTGCCACAGCACGATCCACGGGGTCCCCCGAAGAGGGCCTCACCCACGTCCTGAGACGGATGTCAAATAATGACTCTGCAAATGACAACAAGTGTTCCATGCCCCCTGCGCCCTGGTGGAGAAGATCCAGCAAAGGGTCCGAAGGTCTAGGGACTGAGGGCGGCTGCATTCTCAAAATGTCTGCAGCCCTGCAAACAGCCCTGACAAACGTCCCACTAGCCTTCATGGCCCTGCGAGATGGTGACAGCAAGTCATCAGTAGGTGACGGACACAAGCTAATCCGGCCACCTGACAGAGGCTCAGCAAAAGGATAAGTAGGCCAATGTCCCACTGGCGCCCGCTCTGGAGAGCGTTGAAATGACTCAGGGGGTGGGGAATCTACGGGGACCACCTCCTCCACCAATAAAGCCAGAGATAGTACCAGCGTTGAACGGCGTTGAGGCGACATCGAGCCGGCGTCGGCTACCTCCGAAAAGGCCTCGACTGGCGGAGTGGAGCAAGCGTCGGCGACCTCCAAAAAGACCTCGACCATCCAAGTCGACCCGACGTCGGCGAGCTCCGAAAAGGAATCTTGATCATCCGAGTCGAGCCGGCGCCGGCGACCTCCGAAGAGGCCTCGACCGGCCGGAGTCGGGCCGGCATCGACTCAACATCCCCCGAGGTGGAAACCTGAGGGGAGAGAGTGCGCCGAAGTGGTGTCGTGCACCGCGCCGCAGCCACCTCCAGCGACGCCGCAGGGAGCCTTGTAAGGCTGTGCGACGGCAGGACTAGACGTCGTGAGATGCCCCTCCGGGCCGTGTCCCGATGTTGCGGCAACTCCGGAGTCGGAGTCAGGGCACTCGGTCGGAGCCGAGGTAAACCCGCCGGCGGAGTCCCGACCTGAGTCCCTACCTTCACTGTGGGGCTCGAAGGCACGCCAGTGAGAGGAGGTGACCCAAAAATGGAGTGCAGAGCCTTAAAATAGGCTTCCATCTGGGTCGGAGTCGCCCCATCACCCGGAAAGGGTGGGTATAAGGGGGGTCGACTCCTGGGGGTCAGCGTCCGGCAAGGGCCAGGAGCTGTGAGCCCCGCTGTCACGGTGAAGTGAGGCCGACGACCTCCATGACTTGTGCTTCGGCTTACCTGCGTGAGGCGAACGAAGTCCGCGAGAACGACTTCGTGACCGGACTCAAACAGCCTGAGAGGGAGAGCGGCGTGGGGGCGCCGAGCGGGACATCCAGGCAGCCAATAGTTTCATCCAGCGCTCCCGAAGGGACTTAGGCCTCATTTGTTGGCAGGTGTCGCACTCCTCGGAGTCGTGGTGCGATCCTAAGCACCACATGCAGATCACGTGCGGATCTGTCGCCGGCATCTGCCGCGCGCACGTCTCGCATGCCTTAAAACCCGAAGGCATTACACACTGTTCCCCAATGCCCGAAGGCATCCAGAAGGCCTAGGAAACAGGCCAGGTGAAAGGAACTGCTTACTCCTGGATCAGCTTCGGGACGCAGAAAAGAAGGAAACTGACGTCAGCACGCCGGGAGGGACTTATATGGGTCCGCTGATGTCATGTCCGCGGACGACGTCAGGGCCGGAGCCATGCGGACCCGTCCCCCAGCGCGCAGAGGTGCTGCGGCAAAAAAATTCCAGATCCAGTCTGACGCCTGGGGATATTCTAAGTTAAGGAATCTGCGGCTAGATGTCTCTATCAGAGAACAATCAGAATTCTCAAATGAACGATTCCCATTTACTCTGAGGAGAGTTATCCTGGAATGCATCAATGGCACAGAAAAAAAGGAACAGACGTCAGCACGTCGACGGAGGAACTTTATGGCTCTAGCGACATCACAAGGCACTGTGTGCGGAGCAGACTTGGAACCGGTGCCCCATGCCAGTGTAGGAGAGCTATTGGAGAAACGTTTCTGGACCCAGTCTTGAACCTGGGATATTCAAAAGGTGTGGAATCTGCGGGTAGATGCATGCATCAGAAATGTGAAGTAGGAACAGTAATTGGTGCGTGATTGCATTCTATATTTCTAACTGAGGCATCAAGCACTGGATTTGAAACCACAGATAGAGAAACAGCTATCAAGGCTAATAACCACAGCCGAAAATGTGATACAAACCTTGCAATGACCGAGAAGCCGGATATTGGACACATACAAAGTAAAGACAACAAATTGGGAAAAAAATATCCTGCAAGAAGAGAACAAAATAAAAATGGGCAGATGTTTAGATCCAACTATTAAGGATGTCAATATTATTTAGCATTGACAAATGATGTATAAACTTCTGTATGGATGGGACTGCAGAGACAACAAAAAATCATCGAAGGTCTGACCTGCTTGGGTGAGAATACAGGATTGAAGGAGATCTGATTCAAACCAGATAGAGCTACCCTAATCTCCCAATGTTACAGAGTGAGGGTAGAGAATCTGAAAGGGGCGATGGTATGTTTTCTATTCTAGATGTTCATATTAGGAATAACTGGAGACAAAATAATTAAAGACTTATCCTTTGACAACCATGCAGGCAATCCTAATCACGCAATTGTCGAGCATGCTTGCTGTAGGACAAAGAAAAAAGTTGTTTATTAAAAAAAAGAAGAGAAGAAAAAAAAAGTGCAATGCCCAATATTATGGCTAGTGTGAACACGTGCCATACAAAAAGACATACCCCATCAGTGTAAACCTAAAGAAAAAATACCCACAATATCGGTTTATAAAGTTTTGCAATATCCCTTGGTCATTCCAGATATCCTTGTAATGATTATCTGCCAGACGTAAAGGACTGTGGAGGTATGGGGAAGAATTAGAATCCCATATTATTTCACTAGATGATAACAGAAGTTCCACTCTGTTCAGTGTGGTGATATGAGAGTATGATCTAAAGTGTAATATATTTGAACAAAAAGGCGAAGATGTCAATTTTTTTTACCTAAAAATTAAAAGGCGCGTTGTTTGGTCATGCATCGATGAAACCGCGTTATTATAATCATATAAAAACCTAGTAACAAATTGTATTTTTAAAAATTAGTAGAATAAATAGATGGAAAGGTTCCCACTAATGAAGTTTCATGTCACAACAAACCTGTTAAAAGCACTTCTACTTTAACAAAATAAGTCAACATGTATCATTCTGTTTTTTTAAGACATAAGAATTAAACACATAACCGGAAATGAAGGGGGAAATTTAAAAAACTAACTTTTGAGATCATGGGGTCATAGTAAATGCTGATGTCACTTCCTTCTTGAATGCCGCTGTCAACCCGAACCTTAAAAACAAAAGAAAAGAACAGCAAATTGGCCACAGTTTAAGGGTCTGCTCCATTTACAATTTCCCATCATTATAGAAAAAAAAGCACCCTGACAACCATGCCAGTGTTTTTTATTCAGCTGTAGTAATATGTATTGCTTAATACTCAATAACAAATGTATTTTTGCACATATTTTACCAATCTCCTATAGGTACAAGTATACTTGAGCCTGGCAAGATTATTTAGGTTGCAAATATCTCTGCAGCATGTACAATGACCAAGTGGACATCATAAAAGTGCCCATGTTATCTTATTAGAAAACAAATTAGGCCTAAAGTATATTTGTTTATTTATGCTTTCTGCTGTCACACATACCATGAATAAAAGCAAATTGCCCAAAGCATACAATAACCAGAGAGGCAAATGAAGCAACAAGAGAAAATACCATAGAGTAAAAGAAGAGAGGAGAGAAAACAAAAAACACAATAATTCATGAGTCCAGAGCTCATGCCCCAAGACATACTTAAGAGGTTGTCAATAAGAAGTGACATCTCCTTTACTTTAAGCACCAGGCATTCTTTAAAGAGTGATCCCTTCACCGGGCATCCACTTAAGAACTGAACGCTTCATTTCTTTTTAGTTAGGTTTGCCCTTTACAACTACTTCGTGTAAATAAACCAATTATTCCCAATAACAATTTTCACGTTGTTTTCTATTCTACAAAAGAGGATTCCTTACACCTACCAAATTAAACCAGATCTTTTCAGAGGCTCAACTCTGCTGCACCCGCTGCCAATCTGATAATGCGGACCTCCAACATGTCCTCTGGTCCTGTCTGCCCCTAAGGCACTGCGGACAAGCAGTTCTGGCCACCATAGCCGACATCACTCACTGTGATGGACTTAACACTTGGAGGGTGGTGCCCTTGGTTTCTACAAGCGCACTAAGATCAATAAGGCAGGATCTAGGTTCACTGACCTCCCCCTCTTGCGAGCTAAACAGACTATAACCCCAAAGTGGCATGAGCCGTTACCCTCGCTGGCTGCATCTTGGTGGCATGCCCGGGCTCACTGGGCCAAAGCTGGTAGCATGGCAATATGTAGAGAAGTGGCAAAAGGCCTCTGCAAACACCCCATCTCTATGGAATGGGACACTATATTGATCCACTTGAATATCATTATTAAAGACGACTCACCTCCCATGAAACCAACGTCCACTATATTAACTGCTAATGGCTAATGCCTTTTCTCCTTATAGACATTCCCCTGTCACTTGCCCACCGGTGCCTACTTCCAGTTGACAAGTACCACCACATCCCTCTGCATTCTCCCATGTAGACCCCACGGTTACATCGGCCTTACCTCCTTACACTCAGGTTGTCCCCTCTGGTGCACAGATAGCCACTAAACAATCAATCACACATCTACTAGCGCTCACGTATTGCCAGACAGTTCGCCCTTCTTCTTACTTTTTAAGCATTACTTGACATAGCATCACATTAGCATTTTCATTTCTTCACAACATGCCAGTTTAAAAGTTATCTTATGTATGCAGTAACCTTATCTATAATCTGAATGACATGTGAATACCGTCTGTAATGCTCCAACTTAAAAACGTTTAATAAGATTAAGGCTGATCTGGCGCGCTGGAAACCATTGTTTATTTCTTGGCTGGGGCGCATTCATTCGCTCAAAATGACGGTCTTGCCGAAGCTGCTACACTTATTTCAGGCCCTCCCCATTGAGGTCCCTCTTTCCTTCTTCTCGACCATACGCTCTCTCTGTTCCCGTTATGTCTGGCAGGGGGGGAGAGCCCGCCTGTCGCACTCTCTGTTACGGAGGCCCCGCTCTGCTGGCGGTGCGGGCCTTCCCGACTTCCACCTCTACTATATGGCGGCGCAGCTACGTGTGCTGGTTGAGTGGTCCAAAAGAGAGTCCGATAAACATTGGTTACATATGGATAGGTCGATTGCGGGGCGGTCGATTTGGGATCTGGTCTGGCGCCCTAAACAAGATCGGCCAGATAACACATACATTAGCACGCCCACCAGAACGACGTTGGAAGTCTGGGATACTTTATCCCAGGACGATCGGTGGACCACCTTTCCCTTCCCTCACACCCCCATACATGGGCACGCGGCTTTCCCGCCGGCAATCATCAGGGGGCCTTTCACTGCTTGGGCGGAGGGCGGTTGCTTAATGGTTGGGCATCTACTTAGGGGTTCGCGGGTGTTGTCGTTTTCTGAATGTAAGTCCGACTTTAGCCTTCTGCGGACTGAACACTATAGATATCTCCAATTACGTCACTGGCTCCAGTCGCCTGCCATGCAGATGGCGATCAATAGGCTCCAGACCCCCGTTTGAAAAATTCATAAGATCTACCACTACCATGAAGGGGGCAATTTCTTTCCTATACGGTCACCTCCTGGCCACGGTGGTTTCGCCGACACCACGCTTCAAGGCTACGTGGGAAGAGGTGGCGAATAGGCCGATTGAGGAGCGCGAATGGGAGGCGCTATGGTCCGACATCACGAAACACAACCACTCAATCGAACTAAGGGAAGCACACACTAAAGTGATGGTAGATTGGTACCTCTACCCAGCTAAACTGAGACACATCTTCCCGGGCACCTCTGATCGCTGCTGGAGAGGATGTGGGTTACTAGGGGACTTTCAGCACATCTGGTGGACCTGCCCGACTATTCGCCCCTTCTGGGAAGAGATACTGGCGCAAATTAAGACTATGTTGGGCTACCCGATACCCACCTCTATTGAGACCGCGCTGTTGGGCCTCCGAGACCCCTCCTTGCGCTACCAGACCAGAGCAGATAAGGCCATTATGTGGCTTTGCTTGGGGGCGGCGAAGGTGGCTATCGCTGCCAACTGGAAGAAACAGGCGGCCCCCACGGCCTCGAAGTGGCACTCCCGCCTTTGGAGGCTTCTAAGTCTGGAGAGAATGGCGGATATTTTTAGGGATGCCTATGCTGCTTTCGAACTTACCTGGGGCCCACTGGTGACATTCCTCTCTCGGGGACTGCCGGCGGCTGTTTGCCCGCCCCAGGTGAGGGGGTTGCGGCTATTCCAACTGTAGCCTCCTGAAGTCGCCCCTAGTGAGATCTCCCTGGTGGTCCAACTCGGGGGCACGGCGTCGCCTGGATGAGACCATGCCCAGATCCCCACCCTTGATGGTTTTAGCCTCCGGCCCTGGATCTCCGGTGTTCCCTCCTTGCGACTCTCCTCTCTCTCTTTTGTTTTCGTGTTTCCCTCTGTTCTCTCTCTCTTTTTCCCAATGGGGGTTGGGGGGTGGGAGGGGGAGGGTTTGTGGGAGTTGGGTTTTCTATAAAACAAGTTTGATACTCCGTGGCACGGGGGCTGCGGCTTGAATGGACTCTTATTCTCTGCACAGACTGCGGACACCGGTCTATTGGACTGTAGGCTGTGCCCATGGGTGATGCCCAGGGCGTCGTTTCGAGGACTGCTTCGCCTTATATTCCGCACTACTGTACCCCTACTTTAGCATTCATTATGGTTGGTGAAGCCTGCCCTTCTTACGTCTGGGTCTGGGTCTGTGCCTTTTGCTCTTCTATTCCTCACTTGCTGGTCCATTCTGTGGTAGTACTCGTGTCATGACCTGTATTTTTTTGATTTGTTGCTAATAAATACAATTTTGACAACAAAAAAACGTTTAATAAAAGCGTTTTGAAAAAGAAAAGAAACCTATTTCTAAGTTTGACCCATGCTGTTCATCATTTTTTTGACAATCAACTTTATTGACTTTAAGCTCAAACAAAGCAAAATTAACAGCACAAGACATTTGGATAATGCTACTAAGCACCACCACTGGTGTTAGCTGTGACTTTAGGCAAATAAATGGTTGAGAGCACATCCACGATGCATAAACAACACATTTGTGTAGATAAGTGAACTTTGGTTCGATTAGACCAGCTAATTGAACCATTTGCCCCAGATTTTATTGTATTCGGTTGAGCAGCCCCGGGCTTCGAATAAGGGTTTTTCCTTTGCGGCACACCAGTCCACTCCCCGGATCCATATGGCTATGCTGGGGGATTTAGCCCTGCGCCCAGGTAGGTGCAATATCACTTTGGCCACCACAACTGCTGTCCCAAGGAAGAGCTTGTCTGATCAAGAACCGTCCGGGCCATCCATTACCCCCAGGATGAGACGTATGGGGTCAAGGGGAACCTGCCAGCCCAGGACCTGTGTGAGTTCGGACTCTATAGCTGACCAATACAAGGCAAGATTAAGGCATGTCCAAATCATGTGGTAGAAGTCAGACGGGTCTTGTCCGCATCACGTGTAGTTTGGAGAGGGGCGAAACTCCGCCCTATGTAGGAGTTCTGGGGTGAGGTAGGCAGCATGCAAATAGTATAATTCAATTAGGCGAAGCCTGGCTGAGGTCGTGAGCTGTTCATCATTTTAATGGTAAATATCTTGATGTTTCAGCACAGTCTGGAATAATGTACCTGCAAAGCTCCGAGGCACCTACAAACACAAATGTTCTATTTGTTTAATGCACAAAACCAATAATTAAAAAAATAAAAAAAAGATTCCATTCAGTTACTAGTATAATGAAATAATTAACATTTTATGGTAATATGCATTGAGTCCAAATTCCTTTCTTCTGCAGTACTTTTTCTACAGCACAACCTCAAAAGAAATGCAAAACGCAAAGGTACTGAGTAGGATTTTTGACCAAGGCTTTGGCTTTCCTATCCCCCACCATCTCCTTTCAAATGTTAACTCCACTGTTCCCCCTTTTGGTGACTCCGGTGGGAGAAACCTGCAAAAGGAATGCTGGGAGATCTGCTTGGCAGCGGTTTGAAAAACGTCTATGCCAGTCACAAACGCCCTTTGCTGTCCACCCCAACAGTGTCCTTTTTGAGGGCTGTGCTTAAAATCAGCCTTGTTAATGAATGGCATTGCTGTCAGGAAGCACACGTGTTGGTTATGATTTAGCAGAATATGGATTACCTCTCTGTGTGACTTCATCAACTGCTTACTGCCTATAAAATCTATGTCAAGTCGTAAGGAATAAATATATATATTTTTTAAAGGCCTTCGTAAGGCTGAGTAATATGTTCTACAGAAAAAGCCCATCCAGACAAAACTGACCAGTGCATCCTGGGAACCTCAGGGGCAGAAGAGCCACCGGAACAGCAGGGTTCATATTCCAGAAACTACTGGAGGTTGCAGGTTATTGGGAGGCGCAGTGATGGAAAATCGGTGCACATTTTCACCTGAAGAAGCCGTTCAACAAACCGGCGTCTCAGCAAGACAGTACAAGGTCGGCACAGTGGCAGCTGGATGTTAATACTTTAATTTGAGAAACTGTCAGCAGGCGGTGTCTTGTCTGTGCTATTCACATGAGGGCACCTTGATGACTTAATTTACTAAATGACGGCAAGGATACCCCTTGTGCATTTATTACTGCCTTTTATTTCTATTTGATTCTTTTTTTAATACTCGAATACCACCAGGGAAAACGCATGGCAAATTAATCTTAAAACTTTAACACATTATTTAATAGTGTTAAAGATAAACAGTGAACGGTCTTGTTTAACTCTGCTTTTCGGAGGAAGAGGGCGACTGTCATTCCCCCTAGGGGTAGGATTTGTTTCAATATTAACATAATCTGCATTTAGATGCTGTGCAAAGGATCACAGGTGAAATAATGTATATTTGCAGTTGTTATCATCAAAATCGGGCACTAATGTGGCCCAATTGGGACAGGCAGTCCTGACTTCCCAGACAAAACAAGGCGCAAAAGATAGCAGGTAATTCCTATGAATGACAGATGTTCAGCCAATAGGATCCAGGAATAGGCAAAAAAAAAGCGTAACGGATAACGTGTTGTATTCTTGTATCTTTCAAATCTGGTGACATTTACAGCCACCATCCGTTCGTGTCTGTAGCATGTTTAGAACCCTTTAAAATGGCATTACAATAAATTATTGCGCGTATCGGAGTCGAGTATCTAAATACATAAACGTAGATTACGATACTATTTTGAGCACATTCAACAACGCATACAAATACTCCTGCGCGGGTGTATATATATATCTTTATTAACCATACACGTGTGAGTGTATACAGCTAAATATATACTGATAGAAAAATGCCGTTGCCAATTGTGTCATCATTAAAAATCCGAAAAAGTGGTAATGGTTGCTCCCCGCTTCGAGCAGCTGTTGGGTTGCAGCGCGGCGCGGGGAGTGGACCCCAAGCAGGCGGCCCGGCCCACTGTTATGAAATCCTCCAGCCACGGCGGCGGATGCCTTCGGCATAATTAAAATGTCTTTCCGTCGAGTTCGGCGCTGAGGCCGGGCCACGTGAAGCTATCAAACATCTCCCACCCTTCATTTTCAATTCACCTCTCCCCCTTCCGCCCAACTCCCAGGCCGCCATGTCTACCTGACAAGTGACAGCCCAATCTGATTAAATGCGTGCAAGGGAGGGGACTGGCGGGCCTGCGTGACAGGCCAAAAGTGATCACCATGGAGATACGTAATTACAGCCGTCAACGCGCCCACTGCCCTGCTGGCATCATTGTGATTGCTCCTAACAATAATGATAGACAAAGCCTCGCGCGCACTCCCATGCACCCAATCACCAGATCGGCTCCTCGGTCCATTTAGCTGACATGCAACATTCACACAAGCAAATAACAGCAGTACGCAGAACATTTAAGGCATTTTAATTGTTTTTTCTTCGCGAGACGGTCGGCTTATGGGCGCCGGCGTTATTGCATAAGGCTCCTGCTGCAGCATTAATTGAAGAAAGATTTGGTGGGGCAACGGCCCTGGGGGGTACGGTCTTGTCCATTATCACTTGTACTTTCAACAGGTCTCACGTTGGAAAACTGCAAATTGCAAAAAAAGAAAAAAAAAACCTTGTAAGGGCAAAATGTTTGACATCTTGCAAGCTGGCGTTAATGCATCCAACGCGACTGACAATCAGCGTAATTATCACAGACTGTGATTTAATAATAATAAAAAAAGGTCGTCTTTGAAAATGAGTAACTGCTTAAGAGCAGCCTTGCAGTCTCATTTGCCTATCCGCGGACTCTCCGCGGTTGTTGCTGCTTTCAGACTCAGCGCAGCGTGAGGCCTAAAGGGCTAGCAAGGGTCAGGCCCCCTCAGGAAACGCAGAGGCAACATAGTTCACAAAAAAGCAAACAACTCCTCGCTCATTTGCCCCATCCCTCTTTTCTAAATGTACAATTCCTCTTGGCGAAGCTTTCCGCGCCTTCCATGCACGTAAGTGGGGTGAATGATCATACACTCAACGGTGGAAGCCTTGTCACTCCGCCGGCAGCCTGGGAGTCATCGATATACACTTACCGCCCAGACTGCTCGTTACCACAGAGGAGGCGATGTCCTGGCTCTTTCCATGCAGAAGGAAAAGGACTGTTTAATAGAAAGGCCGAATGGTGGCAAATATGTTGCGTGCTCCTGTTGTCTTAATCAGACACTCCAATATTGAACTTACTTCACGCTCTTTGGCCAGGGCTTTAAGTGGGATGAAAAAAACTGGAGGGTCTCTCAAAGGGGCGTGGCCAATGTAATTAAGGGCGTGGCTTAAAACACAAACTAGAAAACCTCTGCTTAGCATAGTGTGCCCCCCCCCCCCCGACTTGTATTTTGTTGTTTCTGTCAATGCATCTGGATATATGATACAACAAGTAACATCATACCCACAAGTCAGGACTGTTGGCTTTGTCAATGGTTATTTGCATTAGATGAATAAGCAGCAACTATGGCTTGTTATATATAATATTGAAAAATCTTCCACTTAGAGCCCTGGTGACACCAGGACAATGCTGCTGCTCCTTAGTTTAAAAAAAGAAGGGAAATCCAGAGAGAAAATGACTCTTTAAAGGATTTGCCTTTCCCTACAACGCTCACCAGGCTTGACTTCATGCCGTAACTTCTCCAGAAGTGAGCAGTGTGAGCATGCGCACATCCATGTGCCTGCTGTCACTGCAGTCCAGGAAAAAACGGACCGCCTGTGTCAGGGCACAAAACAGAGCCCGCCTGTGCCAGGGCACAAAACAGAGTCCGATAGAGACCCGTTTTGAGGGCCCCTTTTAAAAAACTGCCGGTGCTCAGACCCGGTGAGACCCGGCCCACTTAAAGCCCTGTCTTTGGCCATTGTCGCAGTCTGCCTCTGTAGGCAGGCGCAGTGCCAGAAGATGCTCCTAAAGGGGACCTGATTGCACCAGGAAACGTAGCAGATTACCCTCAATGTGTTCAGAGGTCAAACGTACCTCTAAACTCATCCTTATTAGGAAAGTGTCACCCTCCATGGACTCATCCTCGACTCCTAAGCAGGCAAAAGGCTTTCTATAGATTTGAATAGGGTCACCAGTCATGAAAATCTGTTCACCAGTGCTTAATTTGAGCCGGTGGTTTCCAGTGCTTGGCAACAGCACTTAATTGTCGGCATCGATACTTACAACAGTCCACCACATGGTGACGGTGTCTGGTTAATTTTGAAATAAGTACAAGAACAGTTGTTTAATAATTATTTATACATTAGAATTGACTAGTACCAGCCGCCCAAGCCATTCTTTTAGCTTTGGGCAACCTGGAATAGTCCAAAATGTCACTCTTGTAGAAGTGTCATGGTTAGTAGTAGTTATTGCCAGTGCAGGCAGGGTCAATTGGTGGTGCAAGCTGCAGTGGCCTCCGGACAAGGGCCCTGGCACCACTTTTTTTTTTTTTAAACAAATTAAGAACTGCTGTCCACCCTCCAAAAAACATTGTCTTCAATGGGGGTCACCTTCCAAACCTGCTCAAGCTCATCCATCTTGGAGGCTCAAGAGTCTGAGCGGTAAGTCAGCCTTGCAAGGGAAGATCTCCGCTAGGCGTGGTCAACTTGGTGTGGCGCAAGTGATGATTGTGCATTGCTCAACCACCCAAAATGTTTTTTCTAAGTTAAGCCGGGTAGACTTTCCAATTCTCTGAATTTGGAGGACAGGCGCGACCACAGTGCGTTTCTTAGTCCTCGACGTATAACAGTAAATACAGCCCAACCAAGTGTACAACTACTCACCGAAAAAGTTTGGTCAATTGAGAGCCTATTGCTGCAATTTTAAGCGTTCTCCAAATACTCGCCCCTTGTTCCGTCGAAAATTCGGAAATTCCAACGGGAGCAGACGAGAGAGTGAAAAAGCTCTCAACTGAACCCCAAATTTTCCACTTTGAAGATGTTGGTCTATATGCAGTCATGTGATTCAAATGGCATCGGCATATTGAAGCACTGAAAACTGTGCAGTACATCATTGCAAAGTACATTTCAATAAGAAAGAAAAGTGTAACTTACTCCTTCAACATGCAGGGGCTCTCTGTACTGCGAAAGACGACCAATAGAAGGCAGGCCGAAGGACTTGTAGGGGTCCTGCAACGAAATTCAAAACAAGACAAGCATTAACTCCCATTGATAAAGCACTGGAAACAAGGTCAAGCAGGAAGGGGGATTGAAAAGACACTGGCAGCCCTATTTCAAATAAGTGCTTTAAACCATGCTTGCAAGAGGCCCTATTGTTGCTCCTTGGTGTGCCTCAGAGCTACTATAGTCAAGAGTGACACATTTCCCTGCTATTCAAGTGTTTAACACGCATCTTGCGATTAGCATAACAAGTTTTAAATTGCTGTTGTGTCAGATGAGACGAGACAAAACAGACACAGAGACATTTAGAATGCCAGAGGCAACACAAAGAACTGAAAGGACATGGAAAAACGCTACTTAGCGGGCTACGAAAACACACATGGGCATGTACCACCCAAAAGCGTGTCTGTCCTTGACGGCCAATGTCAAACGTTGTGCTGCTCCCCCCGAGTTAACAGATTGAATCGCCCTCGCTGGTGCACGCGCCTCAATCGAACACCACCACCGCTAAAAGACTCAAACTGGTAACTTTTCATTCCATTCACTGCAGAAAACTGCTGGCCTTAATGGGAAGAGGAAAGCCATATTCTTGGCTGCCACGCACTAAGATGCAAACTGCTAAAAGGATACATAACTTACAATTTTTTTAGCTGCAAATTCTCAATGGCTTCCCAGAAATAATTTCCAGGTGTCTGAGAATTGGTCACATGCTTAGAAAATTAAAAGCACCCTAAAAGGTAAAGCTTTTGAATCAAGTGCAGAAGGAACTGTTTAAAAATGTAACAGATAATCATAGAATAGCTTTCCAAACTCTTTAGAACCACAACCCAATTTTTTAGAACGGCATATTTTCGCGACCCACCTAGCTTGAATGGATATGAGGCTGGCGATTTTTTAATGTAACCAAAGCATTGTGTGGTAGAGCACTGCCATTCACAGACGGGACATTTCCCATTGAAAGGGCCAATAAAGTAGCACCACGTAGCTTTACTAATAAAACTACACTGCACACAAATGATAATGTGTGGATATCAGGTTTCAATTAATATTTATCATTTGAGCATTATTACCAATAAGTGTCTTGATTTGATTTGATCCTTTGAAAATAGTTTTTCCATCACACTTCAGAATAACAAAAATATGTACTTCATTTTTGCTTTCCTAACTGCTGAATGTGTACAGTTCATTTACAGGTGTTTACATGTTGTTGTGTGTTACAAAAAATGACAACCTGCAGCTTTTCTTTTCCATCTCCCTGTCCCCCAGCAAGATTGTCACATAATTCACTTTACTTTTCGTTCTCTGACTGCAGAGTGAGAAGACTTTGTAACCATCAACCCTCTTGTTAAACATAAGCAGCAATTTGTCAGAAGAAATAGCCCCACGTTTGAGGTCTACAGTGGTGGCTGGCATGTATTCAGGGCGGTGGGCGAGCAAAATACGGGTGGCATTAAAATAATTAAAAAAAAGGCCCTTACCTTGTCACACAACGTCCTCCTTGGTTGGGTGTCTTTGCTCCTAGAAGCTTTGGACCCAGGAACCCGTACTACCCAATCCTGGCGCTGCTCTCACGCTGTGAGAGAAGCAACAGGATTGGAGAAAGAAGACTCTCAACGTTCTTAAGAGCACTGGAGGTCTGTGCTTTCTCTAACCCAGCTGTCTAATACAGCTAGGTTAGAGAAGTTTAAAATGCACATGTCTGGCTTGCGGTCGCAAGACAGCTGGCCAAAGGGACATGTGCACTATAAACATAAGTGCACAGCTCCCCGCTTCTGCCACTCAGCAGCAACTGCCCCGCACTGTCCTGACACTCCGTTCAGGACAGGTTGCTAAAAAATGAAATGGTAATAAATAAACTTTATTGCCATTTTGTTTTCCACCTGTTCTGGTGTCATTTTTTTAGCGGGGCGACGCTGCTCTGCTCTCATGGAGGAGCCGCCCCATGTCACATCTATCTTTGAAGAGCGGCAAAAGTGAAAAGGTAAGTAAAGAATCTTTATATATTGGTTGGACTTTCGCAACCCACATTTTGGGAGACACTGTTCTATGGTTATTCAGTTTTCATCTAGAGATCGTGTGCCATCACAGCAACAGGCTTTGTATTTCAAACTTGACACAACTGCTTTACCACCACCTCTTCCACCCATTTTACCTCGGCGTAGACTCGACATTCAAGCGCCCAGCCGTTGATGGGGATGTCCTCTTGTCTGTGCTTCAGAGGGTAACCCTTGGCAACGCGGATCATTTCTTGGACGAGGTCCAGGCCAGTAATGCATTCGGTGATGGGATGCTCAACCTGCAAGATCAAGGACTGTCACTTAGGAGGCAAAGAAATAACGGCAACAGACGGCAAGGTAAAAAAGCATGCGCACTCCGGGGTACAAGGCCGCCATTTTAGAGACATCTTCCAAGAAAACTAGCAACATTAAGTAGGGTTAGGTTACAAGACCAAACACTGCACCAAAACTTGTTTATTTTTCCTTTTGTTGCAGGGAGGTTATCTTTATGGTTGCAGTTCACAGTGATCACTTATGAAATCGCGCCAGCGCACTCATGCATCAGTGTATGCGCGTGTGTGTATCATTACACACACTTCGGCTGGCAATCTGGAGCACTGAAAGCAGACGATGAGCATGTCCTGTTGCACTTCACATGGCGTGGACAGGAGCAGCAGCTTGCGCCTTTCTGTGGAGCGAGCCTTCCTCCAGATCTCAGCCCTTCGCCTGCTTTCACTAACCTGTCCTGACAAGCAACCAGATTAGTGTAATCTTACATCAACGCACTCTTGCAGAAAAGAGCAGATGGACCTTGGGTTACCCCCTCCGCCCCACCCACACACAGATGGGTTTGTGCTGCACTTAGTATGCAAAACATCAGGGCTGGAGCAGCAAAGTCAACCATATTCAGAAAATGACTGCCAGCAGCGTAGGATGATACAGTCGTGGGAAGAAGTTGGTCTCCCACTCTCCAGCCACCGGTGACCGAGTACACTCCTTGAAGCACAAATGAATTCGAGGACACTCGAGTTATAGCCTCAAATATTACAACTGCACATATGGAATCTGGGCCTTGCAATCACAAGAGACACTTTTCTGGTATTCTGTACATCAGCACAGGTAAAGACTCAAGCTATGCGTAAGAACTCCAAAACACAGGATATATTCCGACGTGTGGCAAGGTGATTGGTTCAGATCAACGTTCCATTGTGAAATAAAATACTGGACGGGTCTATTTTGCAGAGAAAAATGTCCATAACAGGAACATGATTTGACAAAGCCAAAAGCATAATGAGGTCTCAAAAATATTTAAAAAGCCTGTTGCAGTGAAACACAAAACAGATAACTATTCGCTTCTTTATGCAGTGCATCAAAGAAATAAGGAATTTAATGTGTGACTATTCATCATACTTCTGAAATGTAAAGTACCCCTCATGCATTGCAGTGCAAGCATTCCACAGGAGGTAGAATGATACGCCAAAGTGCCAGGAGCATTAGATGAGGTGAGCAAGAAACACTCCTGTGGGAGTAGCCACAACCTTATGTATAAAGAACTGGGAGCAGTCGGTACTCCAGAGCTCTCTGTTGTCAAGTCACACCTAAAAAGCACTATTTCTACAATTCCCAAGTTCAAAGGTTATTGCAGGTCCAATATTATTTACAGAAACTAGTTTATCTTTTCACTCAATAAAGTGGAGCTAAAATCCGAAATGTTATTGCCAATAGTGGAAGGGATTGACACCAACTAGTTTGAAATAAGACAGTTAGAAAAATGTCTTCATTCATGGCAAACGCCAGGTGATAGAACATTGGGGATCTCCTGGTCTCAATGTTGCACACCATTTGTCTTATCAAAGGAAACATGCTGCAAATCCCTCATCCCACGGGCAGAGAAACTACAAAACTGGAATCCAAAAGAGAAAATATTAGATTTTATTTCCAATAAAATATTGCTTTTAAAAGGGGGTGGGGGCATGGAGGAGTAGTAGAGAATGATAAAGGAGTAGGAACATATGGGTAGTTTCATTAAAAATGTACTTGACAACACGATGAAGGAAGGAAAGCACATTCCAATTCAGAATTTCCATAGGTACCCATAGCTACCTGACAGAATCCGGAAGACTTGACCTGAATACCACATTTAGCCAATAATGAGATATAGGACAACACAATAGCCCTTCATCCAAGTAGTTGGGTAAATCCAGATGTTGGTGAACAAGGTGTTTGTACCCAAATTCGGATTACAAGCTTTTTGTCTCATTATTTTCCCTTGTACACATTTCTTCAATTATTGCCTGAAAGAATCTGCTACAGGAAAAGATGTCAGTATGAAGAAAAATATGATGTAGATGAGCAGATTTCATGTTTTATTCCTTATTTTCAACCTGAAAAACTGAGAATAGGGTCAAAAAGTTCCCAGAAAATGCAAGGTGCAGCAACGGATTTATCCCAGGGCAATTTTCCTTCCCATTCATTTCAAGGTGGTTAGGATGCAGGTCATTAAAATTGTGCCAAATAATGGGCCTTTTTTTTACAATGCTACAAAGACGGATACTGAGACACTCGCAGCTAGAAATTTTCCTAATTGGCAAAGGTGTGTACCCTTTCCAAGTAGGGACAACAATCCTAGTTAGCGTAAGTTAGATACACACCCTAAATGAACCTGTGCTCACCCTCTGGTAGCTTGGCACAGAGAAATCAGGTTTAAAGTATTTATGCAATACTGCAAACAGCAAAACAGTAAAAATGCCACACAAAAATAATCCACAGCAGGTTAGAAAAATAGAGCTTAATTAAATTAACAAAACAAGACCAAAACAAGAACCGGAGTTATACATTTTTAAAGAATATCTACAAATATAGGGCCATATGTATCAAACAAGAGTTTTGCGATTCTCAAATTGTGATTTTTAGCGAATCGCAATTAGAGAACCTCAAAATGCAATGTATGTTGGATTTGCTAAAAAATTTGCGAATCCTACATATTCCTTATTTGCGAATCACAAATTGAGATTTGCAAATACGGAATACCTTCCCATTCATTCCTATGGGCTAAGAGGCCCATAGGAATGAATGGGAAGACATTCTCAATTTGCGATTACCAATTAGAGAAACGCAAATTGAGAATGCAATTTCAAGGTTGAAAGGGTGCCAAAAGGACACCCTGTTGCACCCCTGAAATATGCATGTGTTCACATTTTGCGCACATACATGCCCTAAGGGCATGTATGTGCGACATATGGCACTTTAAAAAAATGAAAAAAGTGCTTTTTTAAAGAAAATCGCAAATTACAACCAACTTGAAGTTGGTGGTAATTTGCAATTCCTTAAGGCCAAATAGCAAATTTCTGGTGCTTCCAGAATTGCATTTAAGGAATCACAATTTGCAATTCCTTAACTGCATTCGCAAAATAGAGAATCGCAAATTTTGCAATTCTCTATTTTGTGATGGCCTTTTGGGATGATACATCCAAAAAGGCTTTTTCCAATTCGCAAACGGGCCGATTCTTAGAATCGGCCCGTTTGCAAACGGGAAAAAGGCTTGATACATATGGCCCTCAGTGCTTGAAAGCATAAAGCGCCAACCAGGGCTATCTGGACAAGCTTGATCAGGCCAAACCTAAACGTTCAGGCCGACCACAATGGAGCATGGGTCGGATACAGTGACCAACCATGTCCTGCAGAAAAAGTATCTTGTAGCGCTATCAACGGGGCCTAATGCATGGAGCATATGAGGCAAACCATCGGGGTGGATCCCTCTTGATGTAGGGTATGCATCGGTTCGGAGCCGCGCAAATCGAGATGCGTCGGTGACTTCTTCCAATGTAGGCGATGCATCAAACCGCACAGCCGGCGAAGAAATATCCTTGAAGCAGGCAATGAGTGGGCGCCGAAGGAGATGCATCAGTTCCGTCAGGCACAACAACGGGATGTGTGGATTTTGTTAGTTGCAGCACAGAGAACCACTTCCAAGGGCCCAAGACTGGATCGGAACCACTTGGCAGGGCAAAACCCAACAGTTAGTGGAAGTCTTGGCTGTCCCTCAGACTTCAGAATAATAGGCAAGCCAGAGAGCCCTTAGAGTCACTTTGGTTCTGTGGTGTAGAGATACAGGTCCAGTCCTTCCGACTCCCAGGCAAGGAAGACAGCAGGACAGACACAGCGGAGCAGGAGTCCAGCAGAGTTCTGAAGACTGACCGCCCTTTTAGCAGCACAGCAGTTCTTCTCCCTGGCAGAGTATCCTCAAGTTCACAGTGTACTGAAGTGGTGGTGTGTGAGGTCCAGTACTTATACCCAGTTGTGCCTTTGAAGTCGGGGAGACATCAAAGTGAGGCCTGTGTAGTGCACAGAGTCCCTACCCTTCGTGCCCTGGCTCCAGACTCACTACAGGGAGGTATGCAGCCCTTTGTGTGGGAACAGACACAGCCTATTCAGGTGTAAGTGTTAGCCCCTCCCTCCCATGCTGTCCATGATGGCTCATCAGGATGTTGATCCCCTATCAGTCACACCTAAGTTCCTTTTGTGTGTGGCTGTCTGGAAGGAATGCACAAAGCCCACCTGTCATCCACCCCAGTGTATTCAGAGACAGACAGAAGGCACAGAATGGTTAAAGTAAGAAAAGGCCACATTTCTAAATGTGGCATTTTCAGACTTGCAACTTAAAATTCAACTTTACCATAGGTTGTGAATTTAAATTGTGAGTCGAGAGACACCAAACTTGAAATATCTATCTTTTCCCAACTGGAAATTACACTTGTAACATGTCATAAGGTAATCCCAATGTTAACCTATAGGAGGGTAGGGCTTTGTAGTAGTGAAAAACAAAGTTAAGAGTTTTTCACTACCAGGACATGTAAAACTTAAAAAGTACATGTCCAACTCTTTAAATACACTGCACCCTGCCCTTGGGCTGTCCAAGGCCTACCTTAGGGGTGACATATGTATTAAAAGGGATTGTTTGCGCCTGGCAAGAGGGATAGCTTGCCACGTCCACTTGGCATTTTAAAACTTCGCATACAGGTTCTGCAGTGGCAGGCTTGAGACATGTTTAAAGGGCTACTGGAGCGGGTGGCACAATCAGTCCTGCAAGCGCACTAGTAGCATTTATTTTACAGGCCCTGGGCACATGTAGTGCACTTTATTAGGAACTTACAAGTAAATTAAATATGTAAATTGTGGATGAGCCAAAGTTACCATAAGTAGTGAGCACATGCACTTTAGCACTTGTTAGCAGGGGTAAAGTGCCCAGAGTCCTAAAGCCAACAAAAACAAATTCAGCAAAACGGGGAGGAGGAAGGCAAAAAGTATGGGGGTGAAACGGCAGAAAGGGCAATTTCCAACACTCACTATCCGCAACTGATTGAAATCCAATAAACAGTTTTCTGCCCAACTAAAAAATGTCCACATTTTCTAGAGGCAATTGAATTATAAAATATTAGAGGCTCAGGAATTAAATGGACATGATAAGTAATAGAATACAAACACAAATAACCATATCCCTCTGCTGTGATGTAAGATCTCCTAGATGTTGGCAGGCATGAGATACTTAAGTTCCAAAAGGCCTGACAAAAAAAATATATGTGACCAAGAAGGATTCCCTTTCCCCAGTACCCGGAAGAACCCCTTGCACCTCAATTGTTTAAGCCATGTTGGCATCAGAGGTACTGGAGAACTTCTAGAGAAACCATTCCAATTAAATTAAAAAGGAATGAGGATTCTTTCCCTTCAAGATGCAGATTGATCACACACTGCACTGCTCTTTGGAGTAACTATGTCTATTATAAGTAGCTGCAGTTTCAAAAGTGAGTAAAAATAGAGAAACCACATCTTCGTGAGGCTCTCACTCATAGGGGCTGAAAGAGTTAACTTGATAGCAATTGATCACCACAATATGCACATCAGACAAGCTCCTTCTCTTTCAGAATCCAGATCAAAAGTTACACTGCCGAAAGACTAGCTTGAGGGGTATCAATACATTGTCCTTCAGAAAAAGAACACTGATAAGTAAGGCCCTCGCCACTAAAGTACATAAAACATGGATTTTTAAGGAGCCAAGTGTTGCACTCATAAAAAACAACAGAAATAAACATTCCCGGATGGATGAAGGAACGGGACTATCCACTGGCACGTCTCTCTCCAATGACCACCATTATAGTTCTTGTTTCACTTTCTGAGAGATGGGGACCAACAAGGACAGGTTTATCTCCTGGTTTCAGCGTGTAGCTACATAAAGCTGGTTATGAAACATTAACATGGGGAAATCTGGACCACAGTTCTTTGAAATCACCAGACCAAATCATTTATTTATTGCATTTATATGGTGCACACTACAAAACGAATTATCTCTAGAATCCATAGCATATACAGGGGTCAGTCCTTTAGGAGAAGTAGAGGATGGCAACTCAGGGCATTGTTCTCACTGGTTTAAAAACAGGAACATTATGATTGCTTTTCTAAAGCTAATTAGATTAGGTGTATTTCCTATCTGAATCGGAAGTGTGCTCCAAAGTCTTGGGATAATTATCACAGATGTCTAATATCCTTTCCAGGGTCTACCCTGAATAAGCAATGAGAGAGTTCGAGTGGGAGTACATTTAATACTTTTTACCCGGAAGTAGCTTGGGACAAGTAAATGCATCTATTTTGTAAGCAAGATACAGCTTTTAAAAGCAACTCCCTTAGAGATCAGCAGCTAATAAACTAGTTCAATACTTGCCATACTAAAAACTACCTTGGTTTACAAAATAAAGCAAGCTGCTGCATTTTGAGCTACCAAAGATGGGTTATTTAGTACTGGGGAAGTCCTCCAAGGGGAGCATAGCCTAACCTGCATTTAACATGTTCCTTCTATTGCCATGTTACAAATAACTCCATTGGTGTATGCAATAGCATATTTTTGTTGTTTTATTCTGAAAAAGTCTGGCTACGAGGCTGTTCCAAGCTGTGCTTCAAAATATAATTATGCATCTAAAATGAAGCAGAGATTTCTTGCCTGTTTGGCAAAGGTGGTTGTTATATCAATCAACTTTGGAGCTTTGATGCTAACTCTGGGTTGTATGTGTTGAGGTTCTGTCCCATCATGAAGTGTCACTTTTAGCACCTACTAGTTTTATCCCATTTTGAATCATTTAACTGACTTGGAGATAAACCAGCCTGTCTTTCGCGTAGACGTGATAATGCTTGTTTTGAAGAATGCTGAACAGGAGTTTTAAAAAGATATTGAATAATAAGGGTATGAGTAGGGAGTAGTGTGGGACACCAGTCTATTCAGAATGACTGAAAAAAGGCTCATTCGTATGTACTACATTCTCTTTGATATGAAGGAGGAGAACCGCCCTTCAGGTCATTTCCAAAACATGTGCTTCATCTGTAGTCTCCTGAGAAGAAGTTTCTGTGTCACCATATAAAACGTGGCTGACAAGCTCAATGAGAATAAGAAGTGAAAGGTCTCCTCATCTCTTGCCTCAATCGTGTTGTCCTGGAGTGTCAACAGTATAGTTTTCTTGCTATGTAATGAGCGTAAATCAGACTGGTGCTTATTCAATCCCGAGGGATGAAAAAGGGTAAAGAGATGTTATGTTTTGTGGGTATTTCTAACGTGCACGTTCACCAACGGTCTCTTGGCGCTATGAGTTAAATAGGGAGGGTTCGAAGCCGAAGCAGTCTAATTATGAGCTAAAGTAAAAAGCCAAGTTTTGAGCAATTTTCTAAACCGTACATAATCTTCTTCAAGTCTCAGAGTAATCAGCAATGAGTTCCACAGTTTCGGGCCCAGTATAGAGAACCGCGATCCTCCAGTGCGTTTACGTCTGAATCTCTGTACAACCAATTGATTCAGATACATAGATCTAAGGGTTGCGCTGGGGGGCATACTTGCTGATTCTCAATGAGATATACCTGGGACGGGTAGCCTGAATGTCTCTAAAAAGGATACATCCTGTTTTTAACATAGTTTGTTGCTCCACTGGAAGCCAGTGGAGTTCTTTCAGCAGTGGGCTAATGTGGCATCGTCTATCCTTTTGATAGATGATTCTAGCTGCTTGATTCTGATTCATCTGAAGACGGTGCTTCTGATGTTGCGGGAGGTCAAGATACAATGCATTTCCATAATCATTTTTGGAAAGAATCAGGGTGATAATGATTTGGATACTAGCCTCTCTGTTGAAGAATCTTCTAATCTTGCGCAGCTTACGAAGCTGAACGAAGCAGGCCGAAGTAACTGATCCAATCTGGGAGCTCATGGTGAGATCCGAGTCAATTTGTATCCCCAAACTCTTAATCACCGGCTTGGGGAGCAGTGCAGAGCCAAGCTAAGGGGGGCCAATGTGTGGGAGTCCAGTGCATGAGTTTGTTTTTCGGTACAATTATTTCAGTTTTTTCGGAATTCAATTTTAAGTGACTGTTGTTCATTCAGTTTTTGATGAACAGCATGGAATTCCTGACGAATTCCTCTGATTTAGGTGACTCTTCAATAGTAAAAATTAGCTGCATATCATCAGCATAATTATAAATCTTAATCCTCATCTGCCGGAGACTGGAAATGAGCAGACGTATGTAAACATTGAAAAGAATCGGAGAAAGAGAGGAACCTTGCGGGACTCTACAGCTCATATCTACAGTTTTGGATATAAAAGGTGAGAGCCACACTGATTGTTTGCAGCCCTCTAGAAAGGATTTAAACAAATCCAAGGCTGAGCCCCCCCAGACCAGCTGCGGCTAAACGATCCAACAGTATATCGTGGTTAACAGTATCAAATGCCGCAGACAGGTCTAGGAGTATAAGGGCCTGAGTACAGTCCACATCTGCCTGGCCTTTAAGATCATCTATAACCGACAATATAACTGATTCCATAGAGTGTGATGGACGGAAACCTGCCTGGTGAGTGTCCAAAAAGTTAGAGGCCTCTAGAAAAAAGCTAAGACATCTGGCTACATGGGTCTCCAATAGCTTAGCAGGGAAAGGGAGGAGAGATATAGGCCTGTAATTCTCCAGCTTAGGAGGATCCAGGCCTTGCTTTTTTTGCAATGGAATAATCACTGCTTCCTTAAAAACTGAAGGCACAGTACCTTGGGTAAGAGAAAGATTCAAAAGCTGAAGGACAGTATCAGGAAACGCTAAATAAATGGCTTTTAATATATGAAGAGGACATACCTCTTTAGGGGAGCCTGGTTTTATCTTATTTACAAGGCCAAAGAGGAGTTTCCTATTTAGACCAGGAAAGGCTGTCAAAGAGATAGAGTTTGGAGGAGCAGGAAGATCAGTTTGGCTACTGTGGCTAGAGCCAATTGAGTCCTGGATTTTTTTGATTGTTTCCACGAAGGAGGAGTTCAGATCATTGCAAAGTTCCTGTGTTGCTGTGATAGGCGGAGTCACGCGTCCTGGAGTAGATAACTCCTTCACAATCTTTAAAATTTCCCTTGACCTATTGTCCGAGTTCAGAACCTTATTAGTAAAAAAAACTCTCTTAGCCTCCCGAATGGCTCTTTTATAAATAGTAAGACTTGCAATATAGTGTGCTTTATCCTGTGCTAAGAAAGTTTAACGCCATTTCCTTTCAGCTTGGCGCACGTTAAGTTTTGAGCTTTTTAGATCAGCAGTGAACCATTTGGATGCTTTATGTCGCATTAGGCGGGAGGTTTTGATCTGTAAGGGGGCATGGATGTCTATAGCATAAGTGTGCCAGTTTGTAATCTCCCTCTCAAAACTGTCCAGGTTTTCCTGAGGAATAGGCTGTTCGTGAGTTAATGCAGTCAAGAAGGATATCATGTCAATTCGATTCCAGTTTCTAAAACTGCTTTTTTGTGGCAGTGACGGCTTATGCAGCGACATATCCCTCACATTAAAACTGATAACCATGTGTATGGTCAGATTCTGGAGTGTAAGATTGATTGACCACACTTGATTGAGTGTATGGCCTTTAATGTGCGTGGGGGAATGGATATGCTGAGTAAGACTTAAGCTAGCCAGGGACTCCTTTAACTCCCCTGACAATTTTACCCCTTCCACCTTGTTGGCCCAATAGTTCAGGTTGCCTAAAATCAAAACTTTGTCACAATCTACGGTCAAAGATGCAATGTTATTGGCTAAGACTTTAGGGAAATCTGGCATCGCTGTGGGAGGTCTGTACAAAAGTACATAAACTGGTGTACTGTTTGGAGAATCCAGTTTGATCACAAGATTGTTGACTGAGGTGATTTCAAAATGGGAAATGGCAATGAAGGGTAATCCTTTCTTAATAGCAACAGCCACCCCACCCCCTCTTTTTCCTGAAGAACTATTAGTTTGTAATAGAAAATAATTTTCAGGGAGGGCTGCTAATATCTCATGGGAAGACTCCTCTGTTAACCATGTTTCAACCAGAAACAACATATCTGGTGAATTAGTGGTCAAGAGATCAAAAAGTTCCAATTGATGCTTAACAACAGATTGTGTGTTGAGGTACATAATGTTAAGATCTCTATTAAGAGGTTGGCTTCCCTCAGATCTAGCTAGAGCTGTTTGTCTAGGTTTCTGCCCCCCTCCCTTTTGTTTATTACAGTAGGATGAAGGGTTAGGGCAAAGGAGGTCTAGCTCTACCAACTTCAAGCAAAGTTGCTGATCAAGTGCTTGCCTATCTTGTGGTGCCACATTTTTAAGGGTGGCCTCTGAGTAGGATGTATTTTTGACCATAATGACATGCCCCTTGCACCGTCCAGGCGCAGAAGGGCATGCCTTTGGCGCGCCAGCGGTGCGTCCTCGCTGCAGGCATGAATTTAAAACCTGCGTCGTCGTCTAGGGCTCCGCCCCCCCTCCCAGCTGATGGTTAGCGCTCCTATTGGTTGTGGACAATACGGGGAGTTGCCAACTCAAGCACACCGGCAGTCACGTAAAGCCCAACCAATTCTCAGTACACAAAAGCGGTAATATTAATTTTTTTTAAAAGCAGCGAAACTAAGGTTTGTTAAAAAAGCCTAATCAACATTCACAGATTCAAAGTAACGTTATAACAAATTTTAAAAAGCTCTGGGCGCGGCGTCTCTATTCAACATGCGTCCTCGCTGCAGGCATGAATTTAAAGCCTGCTGCGGTGTCTAGGGCTCCGCCCCCCTCCCAGCTGATGGCTAGCGCTCTTATTGGTTATGGACAATACGGGGAATTGCCAACTCAAGCACACCCGCAGTCACGGAAAGCCCAACCAATTCCCAGTACACAAAAGCAGTAAGGTTCGTTTTTTTTTAAAAGCGACAAAACTAAGGTTTGTTAAAAAAGCCTAAGCAACATTCACAGATTCAAAGTAACGTTATAACACATTTTAAAAAGCTACGGGCGGCGGCGTCTCTATACAACACGCGTCCTCGCTGCAGGCATGAATTTAAAGCCTGCATCGTTGTCTAGGGCTCCGCCCCCCCTCCCAGCTGATGGCTAGCGCTCCTATTGGTTATGGACAATACGGGCAGTTGCCAACTCAAGCACACCCGCAGTCACGGAAAGCCCAACCAATTTCCAGTAAACAAAAGCGGTAATGTTCGTTTTTTTAAAAAGCGGCGAAACTAAGGTTTGTTAAAAAAGCCTAAGCAACATTCACAGATTCCAAGTAACGTTATAACATTTTTTAAAAAGCTCCGGGCGAGGCGTCTCTATTCAATAGACAGATAGACACTCATATATTGAAGGTGAATACCACTTTGGAAGAAAGGATCAATAAGTGTGGTGAACCAGTTTGTCCATGGGAAAGACAGTAAACGGTAGCTAAACCAACGGGTCCTGCAAAAACTAGAGCTGAAGTACTTGCCACCCAGAACAACAAAGGGGACAAGCAGAAACATGAACAAAACATCTTTCAAGAAACATGCCACTAGAAGCAATCTGAATAAAGTCGACTGGTCAGGAAGAAACAGGAATGCAAAAAGAGCATCCAAATAGCTTTTAATGTTAGAAAGTGCAAACCTTGTTGAGCAAGGGAAGGAGCAAAGCACAAGAGCCTTGTACAGGGTTAAGTCTGCAGCCCTGCACCAAGAAATACATTTGTCCTAACAGATAGAAGTGAAAGATTTGGAGGTTAGTTTTCGAGCAGCTAAAATGACATCCACTGTCTCTGTCAGTAACCTAACGGATCCATCATATTCTCCACGTGTGCAGACCAAGAATTTGAGGATTGAGGTGGAGGACCGGGCAATGGCACAAGCTGTGAAAGCAGGTTAATTCTGTCTAGGAGGGGAAGAAGAGGCTGAACGATGATTTCCATCAGATCTGCCAAGTCCTCCTTGCCCAACTGTGTTGGGGGGGGGGGGGGGGGGGGGGGGGGGGGAGAAAACTGTACACCATACCACGCCTTCTGAAAAATCTTCGGAAGCAGTAGAATGGGAGGAAAGGAATACAGCAGGCCCTACTACCCTCTCATTCAGAAGGCGACACCCAGGGAACAATGTTGTGTCAAGTGCAGAAAATAGGTAATTTCCTGTTTAGAGCCATGGAAAAGAGGTTGGTGCAGGGTGGACCTCCCTGCAAAGCTGGTAGAAGATGATGTCCGTCACATCAGGATGGAGCTACCTTCCATGATCCTCCAGGAAAATATGGCTTAAGGCATCCACCGTAACATTTAAAGTGCCTGCCAGATGAGCGGTCAATAAGGAAACATTCCTCATCTGAGAGCCCACTGAGACTAGCACAAAGCCTCCCAGCACTGTGCCCATAAACACGCTGCGCTCTGCCGATTGATATCATGGATTGCAGTAGTTTTGTCTGACTGGGTTTATACCCTATGGCTCAAGATGGAAAGGGGAAATATCTTCTGGGCTAGGCAAATGGCCCAAACATTTGGTCACAGTTGTCCTGATGAGAGCAAAGGTCTTAAATTGCTATTTCCCTTTAATGAACACCCAAGACCAATGAGAAGACATTGATGACTATGGTGGCTTGTTACTAATGTGGACACAAGGGATAACTAACTATGAGGTTGGTATGGCGCATTTACCAACCAAGATCTGGTATAACAGAGACAAAGATCTTCACCGTTGCAGAGAGACTTTCTTGATGCTCAAGCCAGTGTCTCTTCAGGCATCACTAGTGATCTCATCCACCCCATCATTTGTGGCACAAACAGGATGCACAAGGCCCTGAAGCACAACATGCTTTGGGCAAAGACAGACTCTGAGGCAGAATCTGAACAATGAGTGTCATATCCAAAATTTTCGAGATCCTCCAAGGCAGGGAAAAAGTTTTTGTAACGGTCATGTCCAGGATGACACCAATAAATGCCAACCTCTGGGTTGGAATGAAGAGGGCCTTCTGTTTCTAGATGGAGAAGTCCAGTCAGTGGGTAAGGGTGCAATCCAGTTGGTCCAACAGTGCTGCGTACCCTGTCTTCACTGGCCAATCATCCAAGTATAGCAATATATTTACTCCTTACCTCCAGAGACCAGCCACCACCACAACCAGCACTTTAGAGAAAATTGGTAAAACAGTCATGGGATCAAAAGTGTTTGTATCGCAAACAAGTAATGCGGGGACCCCGCCATGAAGCAGACATAATGCCTTTGAGGAGGAAGGATTGGCAGATTGAAGATTAAAGGGCACCATCCAATCCTGTGCATTCAAGGTAAGGAAGATCTCATGCATGAAAACCATTTTTAATTTTCCCTAATGCTTTACGCCATTCAAAAATTTCAGGAACAGAGAGAGTTTGAGGCCCTTGTCCTTCTTGCAGACCAAGAAATACATGGAAAAGAATCCCATGCCCTCTCTACTCCACAAGCACTACTTCTATGGCCCCTTTCTGCTGCAAGGCAAGCACTTCTACTTTAAAGATCAAGGTACAGCCCAGTGTGCACTTCCTAACAGAAGGTGAGTAGGTGTCAGGTGTCAGCAGCTCAAGGAGGAGTCAGGAATCACTAACCTCTGCGTAGCAGCCAGCAGGGACGATGTCGGGTTGAGTATATTGCCTCCTCCACCGGACACGGCCTCTCCCCACAGTGTGATGTAACACAGCTATGAGGAAGCGCACCCCGGGGAAAAGGAACAGGGATATAGCAAAAATACTGCTGGGGATCTTGCGTCTGGGGTCTGGTCTAGGTGTGTGTATAGGCGATCTGCATGGAGGACACAGAAACACACAACACACGCATCAAAACATCTGCCTCAACCATCAACGTCACCCTCCTTCAACTTCCCTTGTAACCAGTCATAAGTACCTGATAATTACGTGGCTGGTGGGTTTATCGCAGCATTTCTGCTCCAGAAAGTCACGATTTTTGTCTGCGGTTCCGAAACAGGCAGAAAACGTGCCACTCCTCCGCTGTTTCCTCACAGCAGGCAGGATAGCACTCTTAACAGGTTTTTAGATACTGTTGGAATAGCACAGCATCTAGTGCAAAACATCTCTTCCTGGTTCCAGCACTCACCGAGATTCAAGTCTCTGAGTGTAGCCAGGAACACCCATAGGAATACAGGGCAAATAACATATCGTAAGTAAAGTACAAAGGGAAATCCTACATGCGCCTCAGAGGGGGGGGGTTTGCACAGTACCTGTCCGTTCTTAGCCGGAAAACGGGAAGCGCTGCCCAAAGGTGAAAAAAGGAACACCGGAGGAGCGCTCCAGATTCTCTCGCCGCTCCGCTGTCGCCGGAAAACCACTCAGCGAGAAGGGAAGGATGAGGGCATATGTTTGTAGCTGACGTCTAGGCAAACACACCACTGGCAAGGTCCTTTTAAAGTCCTCTCTGGACGCACAACTCTGATAAAGTCCAAGGCAATGATCGGCTGATTCCGATCCGCGGGAAGGAAAGCGTCCGCACGTCGCTTTCGTCCGGAAGGGATTGTCAAGCGCCTCCCCATTGCCCCGGAAGCGCTTGTGTAGGAAGCCGGCTTGGAAAACGACCTTCGGGGAGTTGTAGTGTAGGAGGCCGCCTGCCCTTTCACACCTGCGCCCTTTCACTCTGGGAAGGAGTACGCGATAATCGCGTCTCTGTCTACGGCTCGGTAAGTGAAGGAGCATGACAGAACTCCCTCTTAAGGATCACCGACTCGGCGGTCATCCTGGCTTTCCAGGGTTAGCCTCGTGGAACCGTTCAACGAGATCAGGGCAGTGGAGGTTCTGTACCAGTTCCCATGTCCTATCCTCCACTCTAAAACCCTTCCATTCCACCAAATACTGCACTCGTCCCCTTACTAAACGGGAATCGAGGAGTTCCCGAACTTCATATTCTTCCTGTCCCTCAATTTCTAAAGGGAGGTGACGTTCCGGCATCCTTATGTGGCGAGGACATGGTTGGAGCAAGGAAACGTGGAAAACGAGGTGGATGCGCCATGACGGGGGTAAGGATAGCTTCATAGCCACGGGGTTAATAGTTTCTACTATGGTATAGGGACCTATGTATTTAGGTTTCAGTTTATTGGCCCCCTTGAGATGCAGGTTCCTAGTAGCTAGCCACACCATGTCCCCCAACTTGTATTCTGGTTCCTTGGTTCTCTTCCGGTCTGCAAATCGTTTGTGTGCCGCCTGAGCCTTACTGAGGTGTTGTTTTGCGTCCTGGAGTACGGCTCTTAGATGCGCATGATGTTCTTGAACGCTAGGGACCGGTGAGTGGACGGGCCATTCAAAGGGGAGCATGTTAGGATGGTGTCCGTACAAACAGAAGAATGGAGAACACCCTAGTGTGGAGTGTTCTGAGTTGTTGTGGGAAAATTCCGCTGTCCACAGTAGGGGGACCCAATTTGTATCGCTCTGGAGGGTAAAACATCGAAGGTATTGTTCTAGGGTTTGATTTAGGCGTTCCGTTTTTCCATCGGTCTGGGGGTGATAGATAGTGGACAGTCTGCCATCGAAGTTCATGGCTTTGCATAACGCTCTCCAAAAGCAGGAGGTAAATTGTGTTCCTCTGTCCGTGATGAGAACGCCAGGCAGTCCGTGGGCTCGGACTACATGTTGCAGAAAGATAAGGGCTAATTCGGAAGATGAAGGTAGCCCTTTCAAAGGTATGAAATGCCCCATCTTGGTCAAATGATCCACGACTACTAGCACAACCGTGTAACCACTGCAAGGGGGCATTTCCAAGATAAAATCCATTGATACTGTGTGCCAGGGTCGAGGAGGGATAGGCAAAGGTCGCAGCAGTCCCACTGGTTTGGTGTGATCAGCTTTTCCTTGAGCACACACTGAACACCCACTGAGGTACTCTTTTGTGTCTTTCTCTACCGTAGGCCACCAGAAGGAGCGTTCAATACAGGCGATCGTTTTGTAGGTTCCCAAGTGTCCTCCTAAAGCGTTATCATGAGCCCATAACAGGACCTGTAACTGAAGACCGGTGGTCGGCACATACAGTGTTCGGTGATGATAAAGTAGGTTCTTGTCTTCCGCTCTGTGTTCGGGTTCTTCTTGTATCCATGCCTGTACATCGATACCGGCTAAGGAAGTCCTCACTTCATCTAGGAAGTTCTGGGAGGAGAGTAAGGCTAGGGTCGGTTCTTCGATGGTGCCCTCCGCGAGGATCAAGGGGGGTTACGGAGTCTCTGTGTCTACGGGGTCCTCAAGATCTTCAAAGCGGGATAGGACATCTGCTTTCCCGTTTTGTGGTCCGGGTCTGTATTTGATGACGAAATCGTAATCAGCGAAAAAGAGTGTCCATCGCAGCTGTCGGGGTGTGAGTGCCTTGGCCGTTTTAAGGAACAATAGGTTCCGGTGATCGGTGTACATTTAGATTGTGTGGCGCGCTCCCAGGAGATAGTGTTGCCATTCCTCACAGGCCCGTTTTATGGCAAGCAACTCCTTGTCGGAGATGGAATAGTTTATTTCGCTGGCGGTGAGTTTCTTGGAGAAGTATGCCACAGGGTGTAGCTGTTCTGTATGTGGATGTCGCTGGGACAATACCCCTCCTAGGGCGTACTGGGAAGCATCCGTTTCAACCACGAAAGGGAGAGAAGAGTCAGGATGCCGCAAATAATGGGCCTGGGTGAATCTATTTATTAAGTCCTGAAATGACTGTTCAGCCTCCTCTCCCCACACAAAAGGGGCGTTCTTTCTCAATAACCGTGAAATGGGTTGGATAATCTTCAAGGAGTCTTTGATAAAACGCCGGTAATAGTTGGCGAATCCTAGGAAACTTTGTACCGATTTTACATGATGTGGGGTCTTCCAGTGGGTGATTGCCTCCACTTTGTTGAAATCTATTTGAAACCCATCAGCGTTGATCACGTAGCCCAAAAAGGCTACCTCTTGAACATGGAACAAACATTTCTCCAGCTTGGCATACAGGGAATGTCTCTGGAGCCGTTCCAACACTGCCTTGAAATGTGTGACGTGGTCCTTTAGACAGGGAGAGTAGATGACGATATCGTCTATGTACACCACACAAAAGACGTCCAAGAGGCCTCGCAACACCTCATCCATGAAATATTGAAAGGCCGCTGGGGCGTTACAGAGCCCAAAAGGCATCACCCTGTATTCCAATAGCCCGAATTTGGTCCGGAAAGCGGTCTTCCACTCATCCCCACTCCTTACTCTGACGAGGTGAGATGCGCCCCTCAAATCTAATTTGGTAAAGTAACGGGCACCCTTCCGTTGATCCAAGAGCACAGGAATCAAAGGGAGCAGGTTGCGGTTTTTTACTGTCACACGGTTTAACGCCCTATAGTCGACACACATCCATAGCTCGTCACAATCCTTCTTCGGTATAAAGAAAAGAGGGGACGATGCAGGAGAAGAGGAATGAGTGATGAATCCGGAGGCCAGGTTCTCCTCTAAGTAGTTTTTTAAGTACCAGGTTTCTGGTTCTGTCAGGGCGTACACCCGACTGCATGGAATGTCCGCTCCGGGGATCAACTCGATGCGGCAGTCATGGGCTCTGTGTGGAGGTAGTTGGGTTGCCTTCTGTTTGTCAAAGAGGGTCTGGTATTCCCGGTAGGCATCAGGTAACGTGACCGGGTTCTCATAAGCTACTGTAATACAGGCGTTTGCCATCAGAAAGGCTTGAGTCTAAGAGTCAGTCGCTGGCACGGTCGTCTGTTTTGTACAGTGCACCTTGCAGTACTGAGAACACATGGACACTGTGCGGGCAGCCCAGCTGACAACGGGGTCATGCAAGGTGAGCCATGGCATGCCTAGGATGAGACGAAACTGGGGTGCGTCGATAAGGTCAAATGATATGTGCTCGTAGTGATCCGTACCAAGCCGCATCAGGAGAAGTTGGGTATGACTTACGACGGGTCTGGACGGCAACTCTGAGCCGTCCACGGATCTCACGTTGTCAGGGTTCTTTTTCCTTTCCCAAGACACTCCAATGTTCCTTGTGTATGTTAGGTCCATGTAGTTTCCTGTGGCTCCTGAATCAAGTAAGGCCTCCAAATGCAATACGGTAGACCCTTCAATCCACAGTGAGACGCCAAGACTCACTGTGCCACCGCAGGTTGGATGGTGTTCGCAATGACAGATGAGATCGGTATGCGTTGTTTACCCGAACCAGTGACCTCAGTCTGACTTGAGCTCTTTAGTTTTCCGCTAGCCCTTTGTTCTCCAAGGAGGCTTGGGCCCTTGGCGTGCTGCTCCGTTCCGGGAGCTGAGCCCTGGCACGGCATTCTCGTATGAAATGCCCTCCCTTTCCACAATAGAGGCAGAGTTTCATCTTTCTCCGCTTTTCACGTTCTTCGGTAGTGAGGGGGCCTCGGATTCCCCCGATCTGCATTGGTTCCGGTCCGCCGGCTTCCTTGGAGCGATCATCAACCGGAGGCCTAGGACGGGGATATAGAGGACGCACCTCCCCTCTATTCCTATCCCCTTTTCTCTCCTGTAACCGGTGTTCTAATTGTACCGTAAGATCAATCATTTCTGCGCACGTGGGGGGCAATTGTACTACCTGTGCCAAGACATCCTTCAGATCTCCTCTCAGCCCTTGGTAGAATAGGGTGGTTCTTTTCTCTTGGGGCCAATCGGTCTCCACAACTAAACACTTAAACGAGGTGATGTAGGATAATAGGTCCTGGGACCCTTGCCGCAGGGTAAAGAGTTCGTGATCCAGGGACATCATATGGGACTTCCGATCAAAGAGTTTCCTCATCTCTAAACAGAATTCCGCGAACTTGTGTAATACAGGGTCGTTTCTTTCCATCAACGGTATGGTCCAACTGGCCGCGTTCTCTCCCATGTAGGACATCATGAAGGCTGTCTTTGCCGTTTCGTCCTGAAAGACGGTAGGCTTACACAAGAAGTGCAGCTGACACTGATTAAGGAAAGTCTCAAACTTCTTGGGGTCTCCATAGAAGCGTTCCGGGGGTGCCAATGGAATACTGAGGTTCTGGATCACATGGACAGTTGGAACGGACTCGGAGGTCGGTGGGGGACCTTGAGAGGCTGCGAGGAACCCACCCCCATGTGCAGTAAAGGACGAGGGAGGGTGGACTGTTTGGGAAGGGGGGTGGAGAGTGGCTTCTTTGATGTAAGGACTCGAGCCTGGGCCCCTACGGGATAAACCCGCAACCTCCCTACGTAACGTGCTCACTTCTTTAAGTAAGTCTTGGTTCTCTAAACGCGAAGTTTGTACCTCCTGCTGCAGCACTGTTAGGCTCTCCAGCAGTGAGGACAACATGACATTAGTGTCCATCGTCCGGGCTGGGCGTCGTTCTTGGGCTTGACAATCTGTCAGGTGTCAGCAGCTCAAGAAGGAGTCAGGAATCACTAACCTCTGCGTAGCAGCCAGCAGGGACGATGTCGGGTTGAGTATATTCCCTCCTCCACCGGACACGGCCTCTCCCCACAGTGTGACGTAACACAGCTATGAGGAAGCGCACCCCGGGGAAAAGGAACAGGGATATAGCAAAAATACTGCTGGGGATCTTGCGTCTGGGGTCTGGTCTAGGTGTGTGTATAGGCGATCTGCATGGAGGACACAGAAACACACAACACACGCATCAAAACATCTGCCTCAACCATCAACGTCACCCTCCTTCAACTTTTCCCTTGTAACCAGTCATAAGTACCTGATAATTACATGGCTGGTGGGTTTATCGCAGAATTTCTGTTCCAAAACAGGCAGAAAACGTGCCACTCCTCCGCTGTTTCCTCACAGCAGGCAGGATAGCACTCTTAACAGGTTTTTAGATACTGTTGGAATAGCACAGCATCTAGTGCAAAACATCTCTTCCTGGTTCCAGCACTCACCGAGATTCAAGTCTCTGAGTGTAGCCAGGAATACCCGTAAGAATACAGGGCAAATAACATATTGTAAGTAAAGTACAAAGGGAAATCCTACATGCGCCTCAGAGGGGGGGGTTTGCACAGTACCACTCCGTTCTCAGCCGGAAAACGGGAAGCGCTGCTCAAAGGAGAAAAAAGGAACACCGGAGGAGCGCTCCAGATTCTCTCGCCGCTCCGCTGTCGCCGGAAAACCACTTAGCGAGAAGGGAAGGATGAGGGTATATGTTTGTAGCTGACGTCTAGGCAAACGCACCACTGGTAAGGTCCTTTTGAAGTCCTCTCTGGACGCACAACTCTGATAAAGTCCAAGGCAATGATCGGCTGATTCCGATCCGCGGGAAGGAAAGCGTCCGCACGTCGCTTTCGTCCGGAAGGGATTGTCAAGCGCCTCCCCATTGCCCCGGAAGTGCTTTTGTAGGAAGCCGGCTTGGAAAACGACCTTCGGGGAGTTGTAGTGTAGGAGGCCGCCTGCCCTTTCACACCAGCGCCCTTTCACTCGGGAAGGAGTACGCGATAATCACATCTCTTGTCTACGGCTCGGTAAGTGTAGGAGCATGACAGTAGTAGTGGAAAGGAATAGGGAGGGAGTCAACCCATGTGAACAAGCTGAAGAACCAGCGATCCATCATGATAAATTCTCCATTAGTCAGATCAAGGTGGCATTGAGGTGTCAGATGCTGCAAAAGACGCAGGGGACTGGGGTTGCTGATGCTGAAGTACCTTTGAATCACCTCCCCTGTAAAATGAACTGAAGAACCTTGTGGGGTCTGAACAGGTTAAGAGGATTGGTGCTTCCTAGAGTTATCCCATGAAAATGCCACAACTTTGATTAGGTTGTTGGTGCAACTCTTTGGCCAGGGAGGCCAGTCCCAGAGGGTGGATTTCAGCACATTTATTTCTGAAGTGTCCTAAGGAGTAATCTGTCTTGGTACCTAACAGCCTTTCACCATCAAATGGCGTATGCATTAGGACAGCCTGGACGTCCCAATAAAAGTTAGTGGAGAGCATCAAGTCATGCCTGTGGGAGGTAACAGCTCAATCTAGATCCTAATGCCAAATCCGTTTGAAGGTTTCCAGGCCATCTTTTTCTAACCCAGAAAATTTTCATTTTATGTGTTCCATGAGGCTAATGACAGCCCACCTCTCCGTTTCCATGCCTGATAAATGTATTAAACATGAAGTATTAGTGACAATAGTAGTATGTAGAACTAGAATGCAAGAAGCAAAATTAAAGCTTTGTTAAAAGGTAGAAGGAACTCCGGAGCCCCTAAAGATGGCTAGAGGATTTCCAGAAGCATGTGAGAATTAGGTTTCACGGACAGAAAAGGCAACATAATCGCCCCCACTGCCTTTCACACAACAGTGATGAAAGTACAAGATTCCTCAGAGAAAGGTCCAGAAGGATAAAAGGCATTACCCTTCCGGGGACATATCATTTTGAAGATCCGCATAGAGGTCACCATCTCTGTGAAAAGCAAAAGAGATTATCAGCCTCTGACTCGTACTGCTCTGTGTACCCAAAGTTTAGAATAGGCATCCACAGTGCAACTGAAGCAGAGTTTAAGAGTTTATCCTGACCTATGAACCGCTGGGTGCATAGAAATACCGAAATATTATTTTCAACACACCCAATGAAGGAGGTTCAGTTATTAAGGCTAGCAAATGTCTTTGCACAAGTCGCGTGATACGATGTAGACAAGTGTTTTGGCATCAGACTACAAAATAATGAGTATCTTAATTTGACAGTATATTGATAAAGATCTGTCTTATGGAGGGTTAAAAGAGTACAGTTGTGCTCTTTCAAAAGATAGAACATAAGAAGAGAATGCATTACTTCCATACTGAGCCAGTTATCCCTGAACATCGTTCTGGACTCCAATTATGCATGGTGCTAAAGACTTCAAGTGTCTCTAAAAGAAGAGGAAGAGTGTTGCAAGCAGGCGTCCATGTTCAATTAATTAAGCCTTTCGAATGAAGCAAAAGAGGACCACCTCCTGGAGAGGGCCGACACTCCCTGGTATTGCTAATGGAAAGCTATCTGTAGGAAATACTAACAGTTTCACTCTTGCTGTTAGGGGACTTGGTAGTCACAGTAAGATTAACTAGGTGTGGACAATAAAGAGCCAAACCAATCGCCAAATGGCTCTTTCTAGTAATCGGGGGTCAGTTAGGAAAAATAGACTGGCTCTATATAGCAGGGCCACCACAGGAAGCCGATCCTAGAGGCCTTAGTCAGAGGATTTAAAAGGGTTCTACAAAGTACCAAGAAAACCAGAAATTCAGATTTAAACACCCCACGACAAAAAAGAAATTCAAACGCTTCTGAAAAAACATATTAAGATCCTGAGTAGTCAAAGAGGGAGCAAGCAGATTAAAATCATAATATAGATCTTAAAAAATCTTATGAAGTTGGAATGGAAGCCAAAAACAGCAAAACAAAGCTGAAAGCAGCCCTTAACTACACGTAGGCGAAATTAAAATTCTAACTGCCACGCTGTAAAACTTTGCTAGAGGTCATCTTTTCCAGAAAAAAATACTTTTTTGCAGATAACATTTCTACCACAAAACCATTTCTTGCAAAAGTGTTTGTCATTAAAAAGTGTGTTTTCCAGGTTTTTAAGAAGCAAAACCACGTTTAGCAATACAGAGGCCCAATGATTCATTAATTATGAAACATTTAATTAACCGAGATTAAAACATTACCCGCTCCAACACAGAGAGCATTTCTACTCCCCAAATCAGGTCATAGGTGTACCTACAACCTGTGCACTGGATGGAAAAGTGAAGTAATGCTATAAACACACAGATAATTAATTATGTAAAACAAAGGATGTGAAACTAAAGGGCGACAAAAGGATTCCCTGATAACCCCTTCCAGCCAAGAAGTGAGGCATGGGACTTACTAAAAATCAGACTACAGTTACAGCTCTACAGTAACATTCCTACAGCCATAAGTAACACCACCAACACCACCAAACCATCCAAATGTACAGAAGGTACTGCGGTATGAATGACAGAAGCCCAACTGTATTTGTATCATTACACTTGTACAAAAGTGCAAAAATGTAAGAAGGTGCACCAGAAAGAAGTCCAGTTGCAATATGAATGTCAAAATCGTTCCTTTATTATCTGTCTTCAATATAGAAACGTAAAAATCCAGCCAACGTGTTTTGTTCCATATACCCCTGGAATTTCATCAGGGCTCCAAACCATGTACGGCGATTATTTTTTATTATCCGTGTAGCTTGATAATCCGTTTTCAAACTAGAACGCAGAACACTCGTACCATTGATACTTGTCACAGTGATAAATATGAGGCCTGATGAACTTTCTCGGAATTAGCCGCAGGTCACCAAATAGACTGAAGACCTAATGTGGAAACGTTTTCACGTTTTATCATATGGATGGATTATCAAGCTACACGGATAATAAAAACAAGTATTGGCATAGCCAATAGGTCTCGCCTTTGGGACCTTATAAGTGTTTAGCCATGCAACAGTTGCATAACTAAATACTTATAAGGTCCCAAAAGAGACCTATTGGCTATGCAAAGTGGCCGTGCGGCCGCGAAAGGGAAAGTGATCGCAATCGCGAAAGTGAAAGTAATCGCGGTAAAGCGCGCGCGCCCGCGCACATGCACTGTAGCTCTAGGCTGGCCTAGTAGCACTTTTTGGAGCCCTCTCAATAAGTCTCGCCAGACCAGCGCATGCGCTGGGTCAGGCGAGACCTAATGAATCGCCATACACGGTTTGGAGCCCTGATGAAGTTCCAGGAGTATATGAAACGCCGCTGTCCTTACTCTTGTAGTTGTACACCGTGACATAAGTATAACCAGAAGCGGCACCTACAGCTCGCTTTGCAGTAGGAATTCGAATTACACATCTCCTGTGAGGCTACTTGTGGTCTCATTCTGAGGGGATGTTGTCTCGCAGTACAAGATAGATTGTTCCTTTTGGGAGTAGCAAGGATGAGTTACATATAGTTGACACTTTTCTACAAGGTTACGAATAATTCAAGCAATTCCATCTAACACTTTGTTCTCTCTCTCTCTCTCTCTCTCTCTCTCGGTTATATAATCTTCATGTGAAATTTATTTATGGAGAGTATGTTCACCAAGGGTTTCATGGCCCTAGACAAGTGAGTAAAAAAGAGAAATGGACGACAGAGCAGCAGGAAAAAGCAGAAATCAAGGTGGTGAAACACCTGGAGATGTAATGCGAGATGAATAAAACGTGTCATAATCAATAAACGTAGGAAGCACAGAAATAGTCAACTTAAATAGACTTGGATCATGACAAATATGCAAAACAATATTCAAGTTGGAGGTAAAACCCCTGAGACCTCAGGATATTGCGGCATGGATTAGCAAATTCAGCGGCACAAATATGGAAATTTGGCAGCATTTTTGCGGCACTTTATTTTACCCATAATCGTTCATTTTCAGCCATAAGTCAATGGAAACGGTTTTAGCAGAGTATTCTACTTTGAAATAGGGATTTTTAAAGTTCAGCTCTACGGAAGCACAGCTCAAATCCTAACCTTGTGCCTGCCGGGAGACCTTATTGGTGGCCGAAATAGTAAATATCACAGCCATCGCGCTAGTTAGCTGATGTCACGTTTTTTTCGTGAATTGCGAAATCGCGAAATGCTGAAGGGTCTGGCTAGAGCGGTCAGTAGGAGAGACCAAACAAACACCTGGATGTTTCCCTATTTTTCTAAAATACTTTTAGAGTGATTCCCTCTTATATTTGCAGTTTCAAATCATATAGTTCAAGGGAAGAAGAAAATATCTGATTTCCCTGAATTTCTCTATTTTGTTTTACCCGTCTTGAAAAATAAATGATGGGCAGGCTGTTAAGTACTGGCCAAGTGACATGGGATGGCAGGAACCCCATTGTTAAGAACTCACGCTCTACGGTGAAGTTGAACGAGTTCTTCATTACTACTATGCACCAACACAGGCTCTGGTGACGGAGCTCAGGAATGTGCTGCGTGTCGGGTCATCAGCTGTCAACTGCAAGGTGACGTTGCCAGCTGATGAGAGAGCGAGCAGTACGGTGTCCTCGCAGGGACACAACTAGCAACACATAAGGTGTCCTCGCAGGGACACAACTGATAGACGTAACACATCTTCCCCTGAAAGAACAGAGATAGACAGTGGGAGAAGAAAAGGGGGAGAGAGAGAGAGAGAGAGAGAGAGAGAGAGAGAGAGAGAGAGAGAGAGAGAGAGAGAGAGAGAGAGAGAGAGAGAGAGAGAGAGAGAGAGAGAGAGAGAGAGAGAGAGAGAGAGAGAGAGAGAGAGAGAGAGAGAGAGAGAGAGAGAGAGAGAGAGAGAGAGAGAGAGAGAGAGAGAGAGAGAGAGAGAGAGAGAGAGAGAGAGAGAGAGAGAGAGAGAGAGAGAGAAAGGAAGAAGGAGTATGAGGCTGGAGAGGGAAGTACCAACAATGCTGAAATTCCCAAAATACAAATTGTTATTCACAGATGTAGTCAGAAAGTTTCACTGGGGGTAACACCCTTCTCCCAACTCTGCTGGTGAAGACCGGGGGAGCTTCACCCAACTCTGGAATGGGAGGTAGCTGTCTGCTGACTCTGCCGTAATGCCGTTCCGGGAGGAAGCCTGTAAACAGTTTGCCGGCTGAGTAGGAACTCTGCTGGACGAGGCAGACTCATTTGTGGTGGGCTCTTGTTCAGATTCACAGTCGGAAGAATCAGACAATGGTCTGCTGTTTTTACTCACAGGGGTTTGTTCTTGACAGGATGCCCCTTCTGTAGGAGTGGCAGTTTTCTCAGATATGTGTCTGCACACTGAGAGGGCAGAAAAGTGCCACACTCTTCCGTCGCGTAACAGGGCTGAGTTGCAGTACAACCTGCGTACAATCAAGGGTGTGGAGAATCTGTCCTGCCCCTTGCTTACATATCCACTCTTCTTTACCTTAACGGTGTCCCCTTCCTTGAGCTGTACTGGTTTGCACCCATGCTTTTGATCAAAATGTATTTTGTATTTGCTCTGTGCCTGCTCTACTTTTTTCCTTACTTGTTCGGCTGACCAGTGTACTCTTTTAGCGGCCCTGCACCAACCCACATTGTCTTTTGTTAGGGGAGTTCTGCCCCGCATGAGTATGAACGGGCTGTGGCCTGTGGTGTCATTAGGGGTGATGCGGTACGCCCACACGGTTTTAAGTATTTCTTGCTTCCAACGTAGCCTGTTGCTATTAGCTAATTGGATGATTCCCTTTAAGACTCTATTAAACCTCTGCACGGCCCCATTGCCAGCGGGGTGGTAGACGGAGGTAGTCTTGTGTTCAATTTGATTTCTTTCTGTGTACGCTCTGAAAGCTTCTGACATGAATTGTGGCCCATTGTCGCTGACAATTTGTTTAGGTAGCCCTTCTCTTATGAATACGCAATCAAGGAATTCCACAATGTTTTTTGAATCGGGTGTAGTGAGAAACTCGATTTCGGGCCACTTGGTAAAATAATCTATGATGACAACGATGTACCATTGTTCATCACGTTCCATGACTGGTCCCATAATGTCCACTGCTACTCTTTCGCACGGTATGGAGGGGCAAGAGATAGGTTGGAGGGGAGGTCTAAGCTTTACCTGTGTCTTGTCAGAGTTTATGCACTTGTTGCATTCTCTGACCAACCTTTCTACTGCGGTGCTGATCCCTGGCCACCAGTAGCTTTCTTTTACTCTGCTTTTAGTTTTTACTATTCCCAAATGACCCTCATGACATAAGTCCATTATTCTTTTCCTTAGTGTAACAGGGGGAACTGCTCTTCCACTCCTCAACAGCAATCTCTTTTCGTGTGATAGTTCACCCTTTACTTCAAAAAAATTGTATCAAAGTATCACTGAGTGTGCTGTTGCACACCCACCCTTTCTGTACCATGTCTATTATTTTGTACAGATCAGTGTCTTTCTCTAGCTCTGCGAGCCATTCTTCTTTTGAGATCCCCTGGAAGTTCTCATTTATGCTTGCAACACATGTATCATCACTTTCTGTGGGGATATCTTGCTTTAAATTACTGACTGGCATTCTGCTTAGAAAGTCTGCTACCACATTTTTCACACCTGGTACGTAATGAATGGTGTAGTTGTAATCAAACAAATGCATCGACATGTGTGCTAACCTTGGAGATGCTGCATACATACCTGCCGTGGTGAACACTTTTGTAAGGGGCTTGAGGTCTGTGCACAAGGTGACTTTCCACAAATTGAGGGAAATGTTCTAAAGCCCATACGCATGCTAATGCCTCTCGTTCGATCACTGAAAATCTTTCTTCAGTTAGCGTTAGTGATTGTGACGCGAATGTGATGGTGCTTTCTATTCCCTTACAGTCTTTCTGGGTCAGCACAGCACCCAGACCCTTAGAACTAGCGTCTGTGGTGATTGAGCGAAGGGTCAAACCCCTGTAGTGGCATGGTCTCACACAATTCTTTTTTGAGAGAGATGAATGTGTTATGACACATGTCGTCCCATTCGAAATTTGTTCTTCATTTTTAGTAACTGTCTCATTTCGTAGGTCTTTGCCCTAAAAGTTCTTAATAAACTTTGCGTAAAACTCCACAAGGCCTAGGAAGGACCTCAATTCATCTTTGTTACTGGGTACAGGTGAGTCTCTGATGGCGTGTAGTAGTTCCTGTTTGGGCCTGATTCCATCGCCAATAATTACATGCCCCAGATAGTTTACTGAATTACATGCGAATCTGCATTTTATGTGTTCTGCAGTAAGCCCCTTGGAGTCTAAAATGTTGAGTACTTGTTCGACTTTCTCATCATGTTCCTCTCTTGACTTACCCATTACGAGGATGTCATCCTGGAACATTAGTATTCCGGTTACTCCCTTGAAAATATAACTCATCAGCCGTTGAAACATCGCGGCTGCTGATGCAAGACCGAACGGGACCCTCGTGAACTGGTAACACCCGAAGGGTGTGATGAAGGCTGTAAGTTTTTTTCTGTCACGATGAAGCGAAACCTGGTGGTATGCGGCTTTTAAATCGATCGTTGAAAACCACTTAACACCCTTGGTAGTTGCTAACATTTCGTTTATCTTGGGGAGTGGAAATTACTCGACCACTATATTTTTGTTAAGGTCACGTAAGTCAATACACAGTCTCAAACTCCCGTTGGGACGTTTAGCTACGACCAAAGGCGCAATCCACTCTGACGCCTCCACCAGTTCTATAATTCCATCTTCGAGCAATTTCTCTAATTGCGTTCTTACTTCATCCCTTATCGAAAATGGAAGATTCCTGACCTTATGTACTGCGGGGTTGGCATTGGCTTTAACCTGGATCTTATGTTGGCATCCTTTCAATGCACCAATCTTGCCATTAAACATATTGCTGTATCTGCTCATCAGGGTTTTTCCATAACCGTCTTCACCTTGTACAACAATAACTGGTTCATTTTTGCTTGGGTCGAGAACAATCCCTAAATGTCCTTGATCCATCCATCCCAGCACGGAAGGACCAACGGCGGACTCGTATAGTTTGCAGACCGACTCCCTTCCCTTGTATTCAAATTTTAGTCTTCTGAAACCACACACATCTATCGGTTCTCCTGTGAAGGATTTTATTTTAATGTCTGCTTTATCTAGATCTTTCCCAATGCTGGGTGAGAATTTCTCTTCCCAGGTCTTCTTGTTCACAATTGTATATGGGGATCCTGAATCTGCAACGATGCTGATACTAACTCCACCTATTGTCATGTCACATATGTTTTTTTTTCTCCTGTTAACGGTGCCGTCACTGATCTCATTGACTTGTTGGTCTTCTATGCTGAGCACACATATGTCTACGTCTTCCTCATCATGTGACTCTATGTTGTCAGCTTTGTCGTCATATACAACTCGAATTGAGCATGTATTCCTCCTTTGGCACACCTTTTGAAAATGGCCTACGACGCCACAAAATGTGCATTTCACGCCTCTTGCTGGACAATTTTTGTCATTTTGCCCAGTGTGAGTTGTTTCCGCATCTGTAGCAGCACCTCTTCTCGTTGCTTTGTTGTCTACTGTATGTACTGTAACACCTTTGTGCAGTGTTGCTCCCTTTTTGACTTGTTTTATGTTTTGCTTGAATTACCCTGCTCACTGTTCCATCTTCCTTTTGATTCTGAAATAACTGCTTTGGCACAACGTCCAGTCAATTCGGCTTTCCTTGCCATATCAATTATGTTTTGCAAAGGATACTTTCCTTTCGCCCATAGATTGTCTTGTATGTCCGAATTAGATCCCTGCATGACTATTTGATCTCTTATAAATTCGTCATACAGAGCTCCAAAACGACAGTTAAGGGCTAATTCCTTGAGTGCGGACACATAGTCATCAACAGACTCTTCTTTGCCCTGCTTCCTATGGAAGAATTTGTACCTGTCCACCCCTACACACACTGTGGGCTTATAGTATGTATTCAGGTCATCAATTGCATTGGCATAGACATTATCCTCACTTTCTCCCATGGCCTTTTTGTTAATTTTGTTGTAAACCTTGATGCCACCGGCCCCTAAACAATGCAGCAAGAGTTTGAGTTTCTTTTTGGGGGAGAACTCATCATCATCAAATTGCGAACTATAACTCTCAAAATACTCCCTCCATTCTTCCCACTTGTTCACGGGATCACCCACGCCAGAAAGGAATGCTTGCGGTGGGGAAAGATTCCATAAGTATCCTGATGCCATGCTAAAAATTTCCTGTTTTTTATGAAAGTTGCAACCAGACTACACTGAGTCAAAGTAGTCTCTTTTATTGCTGTAGGGTAATTATTGTTCTTGAAATTGCTCCATTAATAAGTGTAATGTTAACCCCTTCTTTTGTTTTCCTTGTGTACCAAGTCTTTCAGTTCAAGTAAACAGCACTGTTTAATTTTACTCATACCACTTGCTTATGTAACCAGCGCGCTCTGGACTATACCTTTGTCTGGTGGGTGGTCCGCTTCGAGCTTGCGCCTATTCTGATGCGAGGGGTTTCCCCAGTTCAATGCGTAGCGATAGTTCTTTTCGCTATGTACGGCGTTTCCCGTTTTTGATGAATTCAAGATGGCACCAGTGAACGTGCACTTTGCATCACCAGAAAGACTAGACCGCCTCCTTCAGGATAGTGTTTTCCTCCTTGTGTGTGGGACGTCACCTCGTAATCCTCAGGTGATCGTGACGTAAGCATCAGCTGGCGGTTGGCTTCGTTATTTCCGTTGGTTCACAAGCAACTGTAAACTGCCGTCCCTTACTCAGTGCCTCAAATTACTTTACTTTTCTTCCAAAAACATTCCTCGTATTCATTTGACATTTTCAAGGGTTCTCGCTGTAGACTAGCCAATTCCTCTTTACGCTTTCCTTCAATTTATTGATATAACACAAACTTCTCTTGTCAGTACTATATAGTCATATTAAATTTCACGAACCTGTCACAAGTCTCTGCGTTGTCTATCTTTTCCTCGCAGATGTACATTTTTCTGTGAAGATTTTTTTTAAATCTTTCTTTTTCAGACACTGCACACGAAGGTATTTATTTCCTTCCAAATTTTGTGGGTTCCGGTGTTGGTGCCTCGTCACCACTTTGTTAAGAACTCACACTATACGGTGAAGTTGAACGAGTTCTTTATTACTACAATGCACCAACAAAGGCTCCGGTGACGGAGCTCAGGAATGTGCTGCGCGTCGGGTCATCAGCTGTCAACTGTAAGGTGACGTTGCCAGCTCATGAGGGAGCGAGCAGTACGGTGTCCTCGCAGGGACATAACTAGCAACACATAAGGTGTCCTCGCAGGGACACAACTGATAGACATAACACCCATGCCAGTGGAACCAATTAGAGGGGCCTGGCAGAGCAGCCGCCATGTTGTCTCGAATGTCTCGAGGACAGATAACTGCTGTCCTTTGAAGTTCCTGACTCGAGCTTACACGACACGCGTGGGCTCTACTTACAGGTCTGCTCCCCATACCTGGCGCCTACCCGGGACACGAACCCTCACCTGGTGCGGACCTTCCAGTGCCATACCTTCCTCCAGTGCCATGCTTCCAGGGCACTGACCACCTCTGGTGCGCTCGAAGGAGACAATGTTACCAACTAAGAAAGCTCAGCGGTTTAAGAACTTGCTTTAGAGTTATGCGTTCAACTCAGAGGTTCAAGGGAGGGGATGTGGTCCGTCGGCTAGACTGCAGACTTTGGTGCTGGAAACCAGGGTTCGAGCCTCGGGATTGCGTCCACATACTGTGATTCTGGGCAAGTCACTTAATCTCCCTGTGCCTGAATGTATAATGTAAATACGGTGCTCTTGTAAAGCGCTCCAATACCTTCGGGTCGAGTTCGCGCTATATAAATATGCACACAAAAAAAGTCTGGACCCTCCAGCTCAGCTTTCCTTCGTTTTCAATAAAATTAAGTGAGTCTAATGGACCCTCCAGCTCAGCTCAGATTTCCTTTGTTTTCAATGAAATAAAGGGAGTCTAATGAACTCCGGCGATAGTAAAATGTTATTCACAGTGCTGTGGAACAACAAAACTGCAGTAGTCAGCGCTACATGAAAAAAAACACAAGTGAAAGACACCGCTTTTTGTTTCTTTTAAACCCTAAATGCAAAAAAACAAATTTAGGGGAGTTAGTTAGTCTGGTCATGTGCTGAGATTTTCCCGCCGTAGTCGTCAGTGAAACCCAATACATGTGTTCGCCAAGTGGGTTGCGAAACAGCAATTTCTCCTTTTAGTCCAGGGTCTTACGAGCAAAAGCTTAGGATAGGAAAGTGTTATTTCTAATGTGTAAAGATATAATGATTGCAGCCGAGATCTGCCATAATCCGGGGGGTGGGGGGATGCTGAGTGCGGTCACACTCTTTCGCTTTGCTGACACGGTTCCACACAAGTGCTCCTTTGAGGGGGACCGTAGCTTAGCCAGTGTACGTCCTGAGCCCTAAGGGCAAGGAAGGAAAAGAGCTACGGCTGCTATTCTATTTTAAGGCTGTACGTACTCACGTAGTGACGTGTTTGCGTACAGCCAATAAAAAGCCACCATTTTATTTATACCTGCCAGGAGACCTTTTGTGCCGCCAAAATAGTAAATATCGCGGCCATAGCGTTAGTCAGCTGATTTCGCGATTTTTTCGGGAATCGCTAAATGCTGAAGGGTCTGCCTGAAAGGATCAAACAAAAGATTTATTGAAAAGGAAATCTACCACTTGGACCAAAGAAGTCAGTGCTATTGGACTAGGTCAATATTGTGGACTACTGGGACCACATCTTGATAGGCTTTTCTGGCTTAGCGCAAAGCCGGGCTCCTGTTTTATGTGTTTAAGGTGCATTATTTAATGTGATATTTATCTCAGGCTTTACTTTCAGACAGCAAAACACACGATGGACGGAATGTGGCACAAATCAAACATTCACCCTCCAGTCAAGATATCTGGGTTAAATCCATGGTTCTTTTTCTCACCATGCCACCCGAGTTTAGAGCCAGCCATATGAAAATTAGTCTTGTCCCTGCTCCTCATGGGAACTGCCCAGACCAAACTGCTAAGCCAGGTCCTTCCTGGACTATAAACAAGCATCCTGGGACCGATTTCAGGTTAACACCCCTCATCTGCCAGGCTAGCTTGAATCCAGTGGCACAGTGAGCACGGGACCCACGTCTGGGAGTACCCAGCGCACTTAGGGCGAGAAAGCAAAAGACACACAACTTACGGACGACAGCACAGTCCAGACAGAGGAGAACCTTGCTCACCGTGTCTGAGCTGTAGTATCTAAAAAAAGCATAAACTCAAAAAATCTCGGGTAAATTAATTCACTTCACGGCCTGAAGAAACCTAAAAAGGGCGCTCTATTCTACACCGCGCCAGAAAAGGAAATCCTGATTTGGCACCTGCGGGTTAATGCCTTAGGATTAGGAACATACCAAAAGGATAACCACAGAAAAGCCAGATATCCCTTGGATCTCTTCACTGCTCTAGCCGCTACATGATGCTTTTCGGAAGCTTGACAGTGCTATAATAACACATATTCCACAAAAAATATGCTTCATGGCATGGATCATTTTCGTAGTAAAGGTACCCTTTGAAACTCAAGGAAAAAAACACAGGGTTGACGTTTGCATACTTAGGCTTTTTCCTGAGCGATTTTGTCAGATCGAAAGCCTGTTTTGGAAGCTAGCAGGAGGGAATAGCTTGCCCGACCTACACATTTTACCTCCTTACTCCACAGTTGCTTGATCGCAATGGCGTAAATAACAATCGGCTCTGTGAAAAAATCCTTGCTGCTATATCACTTTACTTGCCTGTGACTTGGTAGCGTCACTGGAGAGTTAAAAACTACAGAAGGTGTGGTTTCTTTTCCATGAAGACTGCCTTAAGTCGCATGATGGTCATATGAACCACAGTAACTGTCCAAAAAAACCTTTGCTTACAGTGCGATATCAACAACTGGCAGGCTAAATAAATGACTTTGCTGGGCTTACAATGGCTTCAACGTAAAGATCAACATTTGCATTGAAGTCAATCGTACTAACACAAGAAGACTCAAAACATGGTGCAACCGACACAAAACTCGGCCAGAAAAGTATTTTCTTAAGCAGAGTGACTAAATATAAAAAAAACAGTTTGTAGCACTAAAAATCATAGTCTATGAAGTCAAATGCCACTAAAAAGCCTCAGCATCTGTTACAACTGTGAAACCAGGTCATAAACGCGAGTGTAAAAGTTGCCTTTGCAGCAGGGTGCACACCCACTGAACATATGCTTCAGCAAACTACAGTTCTAAAAGTCAGACGGAAGGTCACGGAGGCACTAAAAATGGTTGGATTAATCAGACTGGAGTGTTGCTAAATATAAAATATGTGCAGTCCCAAAAGAAAAATAAATGCTTGTGTGGGTGAAGGGGAATGTTAAGTAAATAAATGAGCTAAAGACATACTTCGATGCCATCCATGGTATACAGAAAGAAAAAGGTACTTACCTTCGGTAACCTTCTTTCTAGATATTCTATCTGCAGATTCCTCACTTCTTGAATATCCACCCAGGTGCCTGACTGGTCTGGAAAAGTGCCATAGCTTTCACTCGACGATAGGGGGAGCCGGATTCGCTCTAGTGCCGGAAGTGACGTCATGTGGTTCACAGAGACTACAAAGCTACCCCGCCATTGAGATATAAGTTTCTCATTCATTATTTCCACACTGCTGAAGCAGCAGGATAAGAATGACATTCGTTTGTATACGTAGTGCAACAGCATAAGAAGTGGAAGATTTTTACTGAGGCCCATAGCTATCCATCAAAAAGAAGGAGGCGGGAGGGATCAGTTAGGAATATGTAGGTACACATAGTATCCACCAGAAACATTGTTACTGAAGGTAAGTAACTTTTTCTTCTGATGCATACTTCTGCCTGCAGATTCCTCATCCCTTGAATAGATTCCCAAGCAATAACACCCTGGGAACGCAATGGCAGTTGGATAATTACACCATTCCCCGCCTCCAAATGCAGCATTTCTTGGCAAATTTGTGAAGAAATGGCCAAGTGGCTGCTCTGCAGATGTCACCTTTCCCTATAGACTCCTCTAGCTAAGGCAGATGTGGAGGGCTTGGCTTCTGTGGCATGAGCCCCAATGTCCTCAGGGAGCTCTTTCTGGGCAATAGCATAGAAGATCTTACATCAAAAGATTATCCATCTGGATAATGTCCTTTTCTGCAGATCGCCCCCTTTTGTTGCCAAGAGATACCACAAAAAGATGGTTATCCACAGAATCACTTTGTGCAGTCAATATAAAAACTGACCGTCCTCTTATGATCCAGCCTATGCAGCCTCTACTCTTCCTTAGGAGGGTTGGTGGGTGGAAGAGATGGGAGTGTGACCAACTGACCTAGATGGAAGGGGGTCACCACCTTAGGAAGGCAAGCGGCTCTGGTTCGGAGCACAAGCTTGTTGGGGAAGAAAGAAGTAAAGGAAGCCTTACGCTCAGCACCTGCAGCTCACTAACTCATCTGGCAGATGTAATGGCAATAAAAATTACCTTAAGGTTCAGAAGACGTAACAGACAACTATGTAGGGGGTCAAATGGAGACCCCAAGTACTAAATTTAACTCCGACTGAGGCATAACGAAGAGGAGTGATAATAACATGTCCTTGAGAACCTGCACCTGCTTCTTTTTGATGGTGGGCAGGAAGGTCTTCAATGCCGAACGAATCACCTGCAACTCCAGTAAACTGATGTGGTGGCAGGTCTCTGCTAGACACCAGAGCCACCTTACCTCCACCTCTCCCAGATGGCCTACCCAGCCATGTAATGACATGTCTGTCACCATCATCAACTCTGGGTGGGGTAAGGAGAAGGGTCTGATGCTAGTTGAAATCCAGTCGAGCAGCCACCACTGCAAACCTTTTGCAGTGTCCTCTGACACCTGGATGGAACTGACAGGTTCCCCTGGTGTTTGACCCACTGAGACTTCGGATCCCACTGCAGAGTTTGCATGTGCCATCTGGTATGGTCGGTGAGTAGGGTGCAGAAGGCTAACAGGCTGCGACGTCTCAGAGCCATCATCACTGAGACCCAGCACAAAAGCTGGAAACATTGGGATTATAGCCTGAACGCCGTTGACTCGGTCCAGAGAAAGGGGCCGAAAGTGCACTGTATACATGACGGCCAGATGAAAGGGAGCCTCAGTGAAGGAGTCCAGTGTGACTTAAGCAGGTTGATTGAGAACCCCATGTAGGACGCTAACTTCTTATTATGCAGTGGTGCTAATGTAAGGGTACACCATGCAAAAAGTCCAGACAACCCTTATTGGTTTACTTTCATAATCCCTAATGCTGTATTTGTGGTACTGTTGTCGAGCAGCTTGGGCTTATCAGAGAGGAGCGTTAAGCATATGATGTGCACACTCAGTCAACAAATGATTCACACACTCAATAAGAAAGCCAAGACCAATTTATAAAAATACAGTAGATTTTTATACGAATTTAGACACCCAAATCTTTAGAATAACTTGCGTACAAACAGAGATATCGATTTTAAAGCAAAATTAGGAAAATACTCTAATAATGGTTTTAAGACATGAGCCTTGAACGCTACAATGTTATCCTATGGGATAAAAACACAGAAAGCAAACAGGTACTTGCAAGCGGTATTCAGAGGTGCCGTTTGGGATTGAAGGTGCTAGGGGGCCAAGGTCCAAAATACCACCAGCAGTTTGGTTAACCTGCCCTGGGGTTTCGGGGTGCAGAGGTACTGATCGGGATGGCAGCTTCAAGCGCTACATCATTGAAGCCAATGGGACTTGAAACAAGTACTGAAAGGAGGGACTTGAAAACAAGTCTGAGTGAACCCAAAGGGGTATTCAGGTTGTGGGACCCCTTAGGCCAAGGAAACGCTGTCAGAAGCTGTGGAGCTCGGGTGCAGATGTCTTGTCTGGCTAGCCACTGGAGTTTGAGGCTCTAACGGTTGTCAGTAGATCTGCTGAGGGAAGAAAAAACAAAACAGCAGGGCCACTCTGGTCATGGGTCTCGTCTGTCCTGATGGAAGGATGGCAGGAAGGCTTCCAATGCAGTGGTGTCCGGGATGGATGTGGAACAAGCCTTGGCAAGTGCAAGTGCCCTGGTATTGGTGCAGGGGAGCTCCTGGAGTGTCTAGCGTCTTGAAATTTAGCTGAGAGATGGGGCTGTCCTCCTACAGCCACGAAGACCTTCCTCCTGAAGTGATGTTCCTTCAGCGGGCTCTATGGTCAGCAACACGGTGAACCAGACAGATGAGGTCAGTGCCTGCGGATAAAGGAGGATGACTCCACCACTTCAAGGGAAATGGTAGCTGGTTGTCGAAATACTAGGCAGCCCTCCAAGTGATGGGGAGGATGCACAGCTGCAGGATGAGTTGGATATTTGCAATTGTTAAGGGGCAAGCTGCTCACTGGCGCAATCAGGGTTTGGCGCCAGGTTCTGTGCAGGTCCTTGGTTCTTGCGGTATTGTTTCTTCTTTGTCCTTTTTCGGCTCCCAGGAAGTCGAATCTGGGGGTCTGGTGTCGAGTGAAGCCTAAATACTCAATTTAGGAGAGTTCAGGGAAGTGTGAGGTAGTAGTCAATGGGCTACCTACCCCTAGGGTGACTACACCCCATACATGACCACTTCCTGTGAGGAGTGGGCAAAATCCTGAACCAGAAGTCCCTAGTTCAGCAAAAACAAAATGGAGATACCCTTCTCTTGCTGTTCACTTCAGGTAACCTACCTTAAGGGTGTGGCTAGCCTATGGGTGCAACACGCCTCCTGAATAACTAATTTCCTGCCTGTTCTGGTGCCAAATGGGCCTCAGGGCAGGAGGGCCGATCCCCAGGTCTGGGAGAAAGCTGGGGTTGCATTTCAAAGGCGGCAGATATTTTGAAGCCTCTGGCTTTGATATGCTAACTTGTTAGCCATCCTGCAGGAGGAGGCAAGAACACCTACTGCCGAGCAGGCATTGTTCCTGGCCTCAGAGTGTGGGCTCTCCCTAGCAGGGTGCCTGGAACCAGTCTGTGGTGACAGGCTGGAAGATACAAGTCAGACAACACATGACGAGATTAGTAGGGCTACAGCTGGCACCTCTAAGGTGCCCTCTAAGTGCATGTCCTAATAATGTTACTACTGGCATCAGTACAGATTCATTACGACAAGGTGTCTGATACCAAGCATCATTATTTTTAGTGAAGAACTGTCATCATGTAGCTGGGTAACTCATAATGACTAGTGCCCAGTACATGTCATCAAAATGGCTTCCTTAACACTTGAAATGACTAGCAATGGAGCTAGGCATCACAGGGGCAAATCTGGTCATTCAGGTGTGCCCTCACATATACTATAATGAATCCTGCCTTAGGGCTCTCAAGGCCTGCGGAAGGGGTGACTTACAAATAGTATATACAGTGTATGTGGGCACTGCAAACAGGAAGTGGGCAATGTCCTGTTTTTGTAATGGCTTGCACCATTTCACGCATCCTGCAATGGCAGTCTGCCTGCAGTATAAGCGTGGGTCCCTTTGGAGTGGCATAATACCTGCTGCAGCCCTTAGGGACCCTCTTTTACTACCCATTTCATTTATTTGAAAAGTTTTATAAAGTGCGAACATGACCCTTGCACTGTGAAACAAGGAGTACACAATCAAGATCAGGGACCAGGTAGTGGGCCACTCTAGTTCAATTTCTCCTAGAGTGCAAAAGATTTCCTGGAACATTCAGCAAAACAATCAATAATGACTTGATAAAACATAATACAATAAATGACAAATCTGTAGTCGGGCCAACTAGTATTGTACCGTAAGGGCCCTAGGGTAAAATAACAATTTACCAACCAATCATAAAATAAATAGAGAACGATATATTGGGATAGATGTCAAATCTGTCAACAAGGGGACTTGAAAAAGAGTACAAGCTGATGCAGTTAATATTTACTCAGGAAAGAGGCAGTGGAAGGATGGGCTCTAATCTCAGTAGGAAGAGAGTTCCAAATCCTAGGAGCAAGGCCGGAGAAAGCACGTTTGAACGTACTTTTCTTTTTGAATTTGGGAGGTTTCAAGAGTAGTGTGGACATACTTCTTAAGTTCCGACCCAAGCCAGAAGGAACAAGCTTATTCGCCAGATAGGCCGGAGTGTTGTAATGCAAGGCTTTGTGTGTGAGGCAAGCTATTTTAAAACGAATGCCCTGGCAATACCCATGCCCTGGGTACCATTTACCAGGGTCTTACAAGGGAGCTAGAGTACTTGCCAGTTGGGTTACAATTAACATTTGAGTGTTGTTTTAGGGAAAGAGCACTGGCACTGGGGCCTGGTTAGCAGGGACCCAGCAAATCAAATGGTGGCCCCCACGTGACACTAGAATTCCCTTATGCAATCCTCTCCTATTCACACCTCAATCATACAAAAAACTGAAAATACTGAACCCAATTATGTGTGACAATGTTACTTTTTATTGCTATATCAATGCTATTAAAACACTTACAAAATGTTTAAAAACAATTATTTCAATTGAAAACAAGGCCTTGTCTTTCCTAGTTAAGTCACCGGATTCTACTCTTTGTGTAGATACAATTCATACATCAATATACATAGATTAAAAACACATTAAATCATAAAAGTCACAAAAGATGTACAAATTCAAAACTGGCATATAACCATCCAAATTCATAGATAATACAAGTAACATGTAGTTGTCGACTCGGCGTTTCGGTGGATGGTACTCAATATAAACGACCTTCTTCAGGACTATAATTTTATGACAACAATCATCTGTTACTTTAATTGTTATCCAAGGAATACACATAGATTCTGAAGGCAAATTCCAGGATGTATTACTGTTCTTTTTAGAATCACTCCCTTTTATGCCCTCGGTGTCCTTTTGTATTTCCTGTACATCTACAGTAAATGTATTAATTGGAGAGGTTCTCTTTTCATTCAGTGCTCTTCACGATGTTCCAGTTTCTATATGTGGGAATGGAAAATCCTTTTTCTCTTAATTACAATTTTTGGCCATTTCACCACAATGTCATCTCTATAAATATTCAGACTGGCGTTCTGGCATTCTCTGACTCTTGGCTGCTCCCATCCTTGCGATCGGGTGTTCTATTTTCTTCTCAATTGAGCAGGGACCCAGTGCACTTCCAATCAAAAGCATCAGTACCTGTGGGCAAAACGTGGGGGCTACCATGTCTAAAAGAGGCACTTTCATACATCACAACAATGTCATGAGGTTTGTTGTCAAATGACTGTGGCGAGCCCACCTTTAACAGCCAGTGGTCTAGGTATGGGAAGAATGGTACCTCCAACAAACCAAGCTCTGATGATGGGCACCAACCACTACCATCAGCTTTGTGAATAGCGACGGACATGTGAGCCTGAAAGGGAGCGTGACACATTGAAATTGTTTGTGGCCCACCTTGAACCACAGCTAGTGTCTGTGGGCCTGCAGGACAGGGATGTGATAATACGCATCCTGCAGGTCTAACACACCATCCAAGATTCCGGTGTGAATGGTGGATACAACCCGGGCCAGGTCGAGCATCTTAAATTTGTCCTTGCGCAGGAACACTTGAGTGGACATTGATCAAAAACCAGATGAAGGCCTCTGTCCTTCAGCACAAGGAATTAGCAGGAATAACATCAAGCTCCCACTTCCAAAGCTGATCTTCTCTCTATGGCTTCTTTGGTCAAAAGAGCCTGAACCTCCTAGCGTATAATGGACAGATGGTCCTCCGAAAACTGTTCTGATGTAGATGGGGCAGATGTGGTGTGTCTTAGAGAACAACTTGAAGTACTCACCTATTGGATGTAACGTTCTGCCACCCCTGAAGGAAGGGACAGACCCTACCTCCTACCAGATGGCTTTGCTCCACTAAGGGTGCACTAAAAAGGACTTGAGGTTGTTACCAGAAGGGAGGAGGATTGGAACGTGTGCTGCCACTAATGCCCTGGTCTTTGGCTGTTGGACCCACAGCCTCAACCTCAAAAGGGATGGGAGGCTTGTTGTGCAGGCAGTGAGACCAGAAGCTGTTGACACACCACAGCCCTTTGCAAATTCCTGAGAGGGGCATGATTGCTGAACTGATGCTGGAACCCCCAAAGAGATTCCTGTGGCCCAGTTGTTCTTAAAACGCTCCAGGGCAAAGTCCCCCTTTTTGCCTAACTGACAGGAACCACTGAAAGGCATGTTCATCAGGAATGCCTTTACGTCCCTGGAGAAGCTTGTAGTTCTCATCCATGCTTGGTAATGGAGCAGAACACTCGTCCAAATAACCCAATCGGTGGAGTCTGGGCCCAAGAGGATGACAATCTTGGCCACCGTTCACCGTTAAGCACTTATTTTACAGTCACCAGTGGGTTAAGGTTTTTAAAGTCACTTTGTGGCATTCCTCATGTTCATTTTTGAGTACACTCATAGGAGATATTTGTTACTGTTACAGAACATCCCCAGATGAAGGCTTTACAGCCGAAATGCATTGGGATCACTAACATGTACACATCAACCATATTGCATTCTGGGAAATGATGTTCAAAGTGTTTGAACAACAAACAACAGAATTGTGATGTAACAATTCAATTAAAAAGCAAAATTTATGGATAAAGAGTGGCTCTTTACAACTTATCTTATAAACTACTGAAACCTCCATTGAAGGACTTCGCAATCAGTGCCCGGGGGACATACCCCACTTGCATGGGAATGCATCCAGTTTAATCTTGGCCACATCCCAGCCATTCTGAATAGTTTGGACTAAGGAAGCCCATAAGTGTTCCGGGACAGCTGGTAAGATCTGATCAACCATCTTCCAAACTCTGTGGGTGTAATGTCTAAGGAGGCAGCTGGAACAGACAGTCCTCAAGGCAAGACTGGATGATAACATTATTTTGCCAAAAGTATCTATATGTTTGGACTTTCTGTTCAGAGGAGTGGTTAGAACGCTGTTAGCGTTCACTCTGTTGATGGATGTTAAATGCTGGGTTAAAAAAAAGGTAGACATTGAGGGCTGGTCTGCACCAACAAACTCTCAGGAGTTGGATACTAGGCAAAATAAAAATGACATTGGGTGCTGCTCTATGGCAATGACCTGAAGGCCATAACATAGTTTGGCCCAAGTACCAATTGCGTGTCAGTGAGTGCATAGTTGAAGGGTAGAAGAGGTACAGTCGGTGCCTGGTCAGACTGAAGGACCTCATCAAGCACGTTCGTTTCCTCCATATTGAGGAGGTGGATGTCAAGGACTTCAGCACGCATACCCTTCTAATAACTATAACGAAAGACATGCATTCCTCCATTGCTGGTAAAAGGGAGAACCAACCCAGTATCGGGCAAGGTATCCAACCCACAGGCATCAGTTGTCTTCTTCATAAGGTGGGGCAATTCTTATTATTCATATGGCTATCTCTGGTTGGAGACTGAGTCAGAGTTTGAATAGTGTCTGTGTGCGACGGCATAGCAATAGGATGGTGTCAGAATCAAAGAGATTGAGTACTGGATGTGTCAGATTTGGTTTCAGGCGCATCCTCGGGAGAGGCAAATTCTGCTCAGAATCGAATACCACAATAGGTTGCGGCTCCTTCACTGTTGCCGTCCAGGGAACCGGTGCAGATTTTAGCAGCAAACCTGATGTTAGCGCCTATGCAGTATCTGAACCTGGCTACAGGGACATAGACAGCGCCATGGATAAGTCAGTTGGCAGTAACCAGACTGAAGGCCCCAGCGCATCTTTGGTGCCCGAAGATACGCAAGAGGGAGAAGAAAGCATGCCAAAGATGGGCAGGATGGCCTCCTGAAGTCTTTCTGCAAGATCACAGATGGGCCCTAAAACTCAGTTAGAATTGGTTCCTTGGTGGAACTGAAGCAAAACATGGTGGCACGGATGATGCCCTCATGCCTTCTCTAGAGAAGGAGAATGGTGAGAAGGGTCAGAGTCCTGCTTAGACTGCTTATGTTTCTTCTTGGACTTACTCGAAGACTTCAACATGAAAAAGATCTGGAGTGTGTACGACTTCAGGAGTGGGAATGTGGTCCGCACTCTCTACTTCTAACTGGAGCAGGGCTACATAGAGCTTTATTTTGCATTCTCGTATGACTTTCAGATTCATCTGGGCACAAACATCTCAGGCCTCCGAGTCATGCACAAATCCCAAACATCAGAGGCACGACTCATGGGGATCTATCATGGACATCTGCATACAACAGTCTCTCCGACGATTAAACCTTGTAGTATTAGGGGGTGATCTGTTCTGTAACACATTGGAAGAATTTATAGTGAAGAAAAAGAAGTGTGCACCTCCACATCCACGCCTGAAGGAAACGAAAGAAAGGAAGGAATGGATATCAGCGTATGGATGCCGCCTATATGCGGATCTACTCTTTACTTCTGGACTGGAACAGAGTCAACACAGAGTCGCATTGCACCACCTACCAGCACACAGGAACACTGCTTTTTGTGTTTCAGGAGCCAGTCTAGCGCCTGGTGATATTCAAAAGATAGGGAATCTGAGGTTTGAAAAATCCATCGGAAGCAACTTGTGATCACCAAGGTAACGCAGACTCAGAACGTAGGCCCTAGTGTTCATAGAGCCGGCATGATGATTTGTCACCACCCACAACCAGTGGTGGTTTCGCCCAAGACCAAAGTCCTAGAAACTGCAAAGAGGTTGAGATTCTCCCACCTCTCCACCCCCCTTTGCTTGTTGATACACCACATAGTGGTCGTATTGTCTGTCAAGGTCTAGACTGACAGATCACGAAGGAAAGGAAGGAAGGAATGCCTTGAATGCTAGATTAATCACACTTAATTCGGGCAAATTGATGTGTAACTTTTTCTCTGCTGGTGCCTAAAGGCCTGGGATCTCCAAATGTCCAAACTATGCTTATGAATGCTTCACCATGAGCCAACAAGTCCATACAGCATAAGATAAACTTGAAATGTTTTAGTGTTCGACTGCCCCTTCTTCAGGAGATTATGCTTCGTTTGAAGCTACACTGCAAACAAGAGTAATAGGAGTCTGTATATATATATGTGTATGTACAGAGGTTTATACGGAATTTATTACTACTGCTGAGTGTAGGGGCTATGGCTCACATGAAGCGAAGCCTCAAGTGATTTATCATGGATCCCCCCCCCCCCAACAATGGTAATAAACAGCACGACATACTCAGTGCATCGCCTATATAGTTTATGACATGGCAGTTTTTCACATGTATTCATTTCAACAAAACCAGGAGCAAGAGGACTGACTACAGTTGAGCATCAATGTAAAATCACACTTGGAGGTCTTGTGACTATTAGGAGAGATTCTTCCTTTTGTAAAGTAACTGCTACATGCAATTCATTTAATCTATCTATCTATATATGTGTTCTAGACCAAAATACATCAAATACAATATCTCATTTTCATAATGACTACCCAGTCCCTTATATCTTCAAAACCAAAATCAATAGTTATGAAAACAAATTTAAGTGAGTAAGGCACTTATACAGTATACCTACAGATTTCAGCCTCGTCTTATTAGGATGGTGTGAACTACATATTTCCCACTACATTCCCCAATATACCTGCTAAGGGGCACCAAAACAGGTGGGGTGAAGATGTGATCTAGTGATAGGAACTGCTGCAATGGGGAGGTGTGGCAAAAGTAGAAGGTGCAGGGGAGCCCAGACGCCTTTACCATGAAGAAAATCAACTTTGGGAAATGAGGACAAGAGATGGGTAGTCCTGCTCTGGAGGGTTCCAAAGTAATGTGTCAGTGATGATGAACATCATAAGTGGACCAAGAGGTGGCAGCAGGTGACCTGGAAAGAAGTGGGTAAGATTCAGACCAGGACAATTCCCGGATTCCGAAAAGGCCACAGCTCAATGCAGAGACTGGAAATCATTCTGGTCAACTCAGGAGAAAGGCAACTTCACCCCATCTGTTTTGATGCCCCTTGGGAAGTTTCTGCTCTATCTTGAACACTTGCTTCTCAAGCTCACTAGGGCTTCTAATATTATATTCCTGATGATGGTACAATATTAGCACAGGATCAAAAAGCCATCAAATGTTGTCATTTGGAAACCCTAACATCTTTTATGTTTTCATATATGGTCCTATAATACACTAAAATTTAAATTTTCTTGTATGTCACAACTGAACACAATCACGTTTGTCTCACTGTCACCAAATATTTATTTAGAGAAGTTTTTGCTGATTTGTATGCTATTATAATGTCTGCAATTAAATGCATTACACTGAACATTCAACTTTTTTATTGAACTAGGAACCCCTGTAGGCCTCCCTAAGGGCCTGTGGGCATCTGGAGTCGTGCAAGGAGCAAGTCTGTACTGTGAGTATGCTATATTAGTGTCTGCTTCCCTTTGCAACACATCATCCACATGCTTGCTAAACAAGGTGTGCCCAGCCTTGTCGTCCGAGCACTGCTGCTCCTGCAAGCTGTTGAAAGCCTACATTGGAGCTGTTCATCAATGCATCAATGACGGCAGCCAAAGCACCAGCCATTTCTTTAACCAAGGATCCTACCTCATCTTTCCTGTCTCCCTGGACCAAAATCACACAAAGGGGATGTTGTGCCACATGTGGCAGCCGTAACAGCCTATAATAGCCAGAATATTCACCACCTTTACTGCCGATACCTGCGGTGGAACTAGCTCTGTGGCCTAAGATATCAATAAGCCTATCATCTCTGTCTGGGGATGCAGAACAAAGTTTTATCAGATTCTTGGAGTGCCTCTGAGCCGCTACCGAGTCCAGTTTACGTGGCCTGTTAAACATGCTGTATTTGAGTCAGGTAGTTTATATTTCATTTTAAAGGTGGGCAACCTTTGCCTGAATTGTGGCTAGAAATTGCATCAGCTTTAACCTCTCCATCCAGACATGATTTAGGATAAGGATGGATTTTGTTGTTTTTCTAGGTTGTTCCTTAAAATCGTATAGAAAGCACTGCCGCTCAAGGAAGGTAAACATTTGTTACCACCTATTTAAACAAGGCATGACATTGTCATAGTCACCCAGTGGGGTATCTGTCTCATAGTTTAAGCAATATGAAATCGTGGCCTGCTTCCTAATCTTAGCAGCCTTCCCCTTCATCCTCCCATTTGTCAACTTTGTCAAGGTCACTGTCAGAAGGATCTTCTAACCCCTTATCCCTTGATGTTGAAGGTGTAGGACGGGGTACCGGAGGCAGTAGAAGAACAGGCATCTATGGGTGAGAAAGCCACTGTGGTGGATGTGTTATCTGGAGAACCTCTGGAAGATGATGGTGTTGCTGCTGTGGGGGGCCAGCCTATGAAAGGCTTACGTAATGTACCGAAGAAAATAGGCACTTGCTATACAGTGCATTTCTGATTATAATGCCTAGACGCACATAATGGCCCGTAAGCTCTTCTGCACTTTCACATGGAAGCTACTGGGTATAATACGCCTAGTAACTTTGTGGTGCAAACTGCGTGCCTCCTCATGTCTCTACATAGTCCCATTCCTCGTATTCAGGAATGTATTACGTATCCAGCAGTGTGGGGCTGGAGGCAATATCTGAGGGGCTAGTGGCTGTATCTGAGGCAAACTCCTAATCGCTGATATCAGCCTCCAATGCAGAATCAAAGATGTGAACTGGCAATTGAGTGGAAACCTTCAAAGTGTGCTGTCCTTGATGGGATAGTCGATGGCGCGATTGCTGCCACATTATACACAGGGACCACTGTAGACACCGGGGTTGTTGTTGGAAGTATCTTCGTCGCCAACAGTTTAGGAGGGAGTACTGACAGGATATCAGTAGTGCTTGATTTTCACACCATTTTCTGTGCAAGCTGTTGTCTGTTTTTCCATGTCTTGTCTGACGAAGGCTTGGTTTTGAACTTCGTGGAGGCAGATGCAGGTGCATCAGTTAAATTCCAGCTGAGGAAACTCCACATGCTTCCTTTTTTGGCGTTGCCTTTGTGGAAGTGCTTGATGGAAGACTTTTCACTGAATCCTCCTCGGACGGTAGAGCATCTCCTTTAGAGGAAGAAATCTTCTTCCTCTTAAGAAGATACACTGCCAGCCTCCTTTCCTTAAGTGTCTGAGAGATAAAAGTCTTACAGATGTCACAGCGAGAATGTCTGTGAAATGCATAAAGACAATAAATACACTGTTTGGGCAGGACATCAATATACATTTTCTTTTATCTACAGTCTGAGGAGGACTTGACTAGAGATCTTTTTTCTTTCTCTTGTATGACGGCAATTGGAAGATGTTTCTAGTGCCACAAGACCGGGGAGAATGGCAAAACAACCCCAAGTAACAACTTAGAGTTTGTTGAAGCTGAAACTAGGGATAGCTGAAGTCCACGGAAGACAAAGCAGAAGTCAAAGTACAGCCATTGCACGGTAAAAGTAAGGTCAACACGGAGCTCTGTCCAGAGACTCCCTCGAACATGACGTGCAGAGGAAGTCTGAGTCACAGCTGCCTCTAGGGGAAGTAGAGAGCTCAGCACTTCAGTCACATCAGGTGAATTCTTGATTTCTTCAAATGAAGTGATGTGCAACTAAAACCACTATCTTTGGGCCTATCGTCATTTTAACAGTGTTCACTGCTATTTAAAGTTACCGGGGATTTCCAGCCTGATGACAATAAATAATTCAAGCATTTAAGTCTAGAAAATATCCACCCCAGCAGAACTGGACAGCTGATAATTCACAAAAGTGGAGTACAGAAAGTTGGACACAAATGAGGGATACATTCAACAAATAGGCCACATTGATCACTATGGCTATGTCCACATTGGTTGAAATCTGGCCAGTCTGCCATTCTTTACCCTAGATGCTCCCACTGTCACAAAACCAAGGTTAGGCATTCCCAATGATCTAACCCTGCACAGCTTATCAAGACCACATTACAATTAACTCCAGTTTCTTAGTCAAGCAGGCACCAAATATTAATGGAATTTTAATCAATCTTCTTATAAAATACTTATTGAACCCATTTTCATCGTTCCCGTAAATAAAAAGATATTCTGCAGCTATCGAACTGTAAACAAGTGTCAAAATGGATAGGGGTATTGTCCTTGTTCATGTACAGGGAGAAGCAGAAATGCGAAAGGTGCACCATTTTTGGCCCCACTATATTTTAATACATTATCATTAAATGTGCAGGAGATATGAGTAACTATTCCATAAGCGTTGTTTACAGACCCTCCTTTCTTCTACCTTAGCAGACTTTGGTTTATGGATGGAAAAGAAGGTATGGCCTAGATATATTTTCCTCAATTAGACTGTTCAAATCATGACTTTCTAAGATCATACGAGTAAGTCAATGTACTGTACAAAAATAGTATGTGTGTTTTTCTTCCACATGGCCTAACAGACTGCATTAAGTTTAAATCACTTGCTAGGCATTATCATTTGTATGCCATTCAGTGCAATATATTTATTGAAACCTCAGAATAAATCTGATTCAGGGTTAATCCACCACACCGTAGAAGAGTAAGTATTTTCAAATGTTAAACACCACAAGCCCTTTTGGCAAACTTAATGAACCAACTAATCTCTACATATATTAAGCCACCATTAAAAAACGAGTTGGATATTACTGCTCCTGTTGCTGCAGCCAGAGGAAGCAATTCCTCCAAAAGTAAAAAGTTTGATCATACCAAGGTCACCAGCATCTAAAGTCAAAGGTCATACTCTGGAAAATTTTTTTTTACAATAAATAAATCAGGATTATATTCCAGGCTAACACAAATGTGGCTTTTATTTGAAAGGTATAAACAAACGATGCATGGAGCACAGTAAACTCTACTTTTCATGCACTTCAATTGTATCATCCAATTAAGAATAGAAGTTTAAGTAAGTTACTAAAATAAGGATATCTAGAATATACGCGAGGATCCCATCTACGACAAAATATTCCCAATAAGACACTTAAGTGTTCTTAACACAGTCTTACTGAAGTAACATCACTCAGATTCTCTAAATTCTAAGGTTGCTTCTCCAACCACATAACCAACAGGAGTCACAGCTCCAGGTATTTTACACTAATAACCTATCTCTCAGGGCAAGAGGTTTGCCATGCTGCTTAAATTAAAAGCGTAAAAATATCAGTTCAGGAAGACCAGACACATGCTACCTTTCTATGAAAACTGCTCGCAAAAAAAATTCATATACATTCATTGTAGGAAAATGTATCTAACGTGGATTTCATGGGTCTCTAGCATTAATCTAACCCTTTGTGGACCACTGTTTGGCAGACAATACTTAAAGCAACCCACTGGTTGAAAAAACATAATTAGACCTTCCAACAACCGCAAATAAAAGACCAAATAAAACTCCCTGTTCAGAGCTGACTGTATCACAGAGTGTTAGCAACTTTTTACAAGTATACTGCGAACCCTGCAGCCATGCTGGATAGCTTGTGATCTAGCAGAAGTCTAGAAGCTGTCCAAAAACAAATGTGAGCAAGCTAACAAAGCATTGACAAAGAGACAATAGGCTTCGCCTTAGGGACCTACTGGCTACGCCAGTACTTTTGTCGATGCTGTAAAGCATGGACAAAAGAAAAAGCAAAAAACAAAAAAGCAATAACACAGCTGCAGTGGCCGTGTCATTTTGTAGGTCAATGCATGTGCGATGATGTGTGTGCTTGCATTAAGCATTATGCATGCACACCTACAAAATGACGCTGGTGTCAATTTTGTTTTTAATTTACCGATCCGAGGTACGGGCTCAAATGAGTGAGCAAATGAGAGGAGTCCTGCATTTACAGTGCTAAGAAACCAGAGAAGTGTGGTTGAAGCCCTATGTAAAACAGGTTGTTATTATTATTATTGCCGAAGGCTCTTTTGTGTCGATGTGTGGGCAGTGAGAGGAGGCTGTGTATCCACTGATGGTTTCCTAGTTTGCTATTCTAAGGTGCAGTCTCTGTTATCTTTTGCTGTTGGTACAACTAGTCTAAAATTACACATGCTGCGCTGATTGAAGAGTGATGTACACCTACCGTGGACATTAGCAAATAAGTAAAGTAGAACTTCTCCCCTTAACCAGGAGGAACATGGAACGAGTAGCAGGAGAATGTGAAGTGGAAGATGTGTGAATCAAGCAGAGGAAATGAGCGACCACATACAACAGAGTTCACTGGAAGGGTGGAAGCAGGCAGCAGCAAAAGTGGACAATCTAACAAGGGGGTTACAGGAGTGAGGCTGATAACCATGTAGATCCTAGTCTTGATCTATAAAGCAATCCATTATGTAACGGCTGCCCTCCGTGAGTACGAATTCAAGGAACCATGGATTTACTTTAAGTGTTAAAAGACTGGATTTGGCATAAACCCTATCTAGGAAAGTAGGATCTGCTTTTATGGTTACCCCCACTTTTTGCTTGATGTAATGCTGTTTCCGACTAATCTGACTGGGATCCTGCTAAATTGGTATGGTAAGTACCAATTTGGAAACTGGTGTACACTTATCAGCCCCTAGTATATGGTACTAAGGTACCCAGGGCATAGGTACACCAGGGGTCCCCCATGGGCTGAAGCATGTTTTACGCCACCCATGGGAGATCACTCAATTTGTAACGACAGGCCTGCCATTAAAGCGTGTATAAGCTGGTGCTAGCACCACTTTAGAAATATATATGTTTACCTACATCTAAGGTCACTGCACTGAAAACCTATAAGTTATCCCTAAGGCAGGCCTCTTAATCCTGAAGTCAGGGTGCTCAGTTCTAAGTGTGAGGGTGCCCCTGCATGAGCAGGACACCCCTAAAGCCTACAGAGTCCATTCTCCCGGGTTGTAATCGAGACAGCCATATAACATCTAGAGGGGCACCTCATCATTACGCGATGACCATCTCGAAACTGGCTGTAACGAATCCTGTCCTGTTTGGTATCAAACATGTTGGAATCATACCCCCACACCGTAAACAGTGTGGGAGGTATGATTCCATGCACTGTGAAGCTCCTCTGGGAGACCCTCGGAGCTCCCGGTACCAGTCTTCTAGACCCAGACAGCACAACATTGCTGCTGCCGACCAGGGACATGATTCTGACCTCCAGCTGCTGAGCCATGCTCGAGCAGGGGAAGGCAGTGCAATAGATATCCTGCGACAGGGAGCACATGGAGGTGTGACCACCTCCCAGACATGGTATAGTGTATTGGGGCCGGATGGGAGTGCTTGCCAGTGTCACTCAGTCTGCTTGAAGGACATACTTGGTGCCCTCCTTGCATAGTGCAGTTCAAACCAGCTCAGGGGACTGTTGGCTCCCGTTCTGGTGCAAAACTGGACAAAGGACATGGGAGTATCCTCCCCACTGTCCAACCCCTCCCCTGGGAGGGTTCCCTGAATCGTCCCAACCCTTTCCTTAGAGTACTTAAGGACTTACCTGAGGGTGGGTCCCTAGATTCGTCGTGGTACAAGATTCATTTCTGACACCACTTCTTCAACCGTCTGTGCACTCTGGACTTAGCTCTGGGCATCAAGGCTGTAACTGGGACGACGCCTGCTGCTCCTGATCTCATCGTCCAGATGGTCTGCTGCAACAACCTGTGCACCATACAGGAACTTTGCAAGGCCTGTGGGCATCCAAGACACCTGAAGGAATCTCCCTTGAAGTGGAGGAGTCACTTCCCTGCATCTGCAAGCACCGCAACTAAGCTGACCAGACTGCTGATCATGGGCTCCCACAGACTCCGAAAGGCTCAGCAATACAGGTGGTGGTTCTTCAAATCCCTTGAGGCCTGCCCTGTCCTCTCACCAAGTTTGAGGCTAGTATGCCTTGTCGGAGCCGCAGGAACCAAACCTCTGTGCACCGCGTCAACTTGCAATTGCAAAAGCTTGTTGGTTCCCTTCCACCAAGATCTTCGGGCTCCAAGTAGCCCCAACCTCAAGCATTTCGAGTGACCAAGATATTCATCCTCACCGCATCACTTGCACCGTGGGCCTGCATCTTTGGTGAGCTGCTCGAGGTCCTCTTGCGACTCCAGTGCCTCCGTTCTGTGGGTCCTCTTGAGGATCATCTTTGAATTCTTTGGGGTCCCCCAATTGCTCGGGCCTGCCCTGACTCCCCTGCTAGTGGTGAGTCAGCTGGACCTTGCTGGTCCTGACACTGCACCTTCTTCGCTTTCCATGTTTGCAGTTGCCAAGGCTTGTTGGTGCTCCCGACGCACACCGACCACTCAACTCTCGACATCCGTCGTGGCACAGCTTGTGAATGGCTCCTGGTCTTCCACAACGTCGCTTGGTCCTCACAGCTACAGACCCAAGGTCACCATCATCTCTCCTGCAGCACTGGACATCGGTGGGCATTGGTCTTCCATGTCTTCTGGTCCCTCCTTAGTGGCATAGACTCTGTCCCCTCTGCTTGCAGGTACTTCTCAACTTGAATCCACCTTTGGGTTCCACCGGACACTTTTACCTTCCCCAGCAGCGGCATCTTCCTGGAGTCCTCCATTGGGTTCGACAGCGGTTTCTGACGACACTTCACACCTATACACCTGGGCTTCCCTGGTGTAGGTATCCTGGTTCCTAGGGTATCCATGGGTGGTGTGGTTCTCCAACCTTCAGTCTTCCACACGGTTTTTACAGGGTCCACTGGGAAGGATCCTTATTCTTTGAAACTGCAACCGCGATGTAGCCATTGACTTGCATTGATCTCGCAGTCGTGTTACCACTCTGCACACTGACTCCGTTGGGCTCATGGGTACTTACCTTGGGTCCCTGGCACTTTTACGTCATCTGGGTATAGTTTTGACTCGAGTTGTGGTTCGCATACTATTTTAGTATATGATTTGGTCTCCCCCTGGTGACCACTGTGTATTACGTGCTACTTACCTGTTTCTATTGAAAAGTATTGGGCGCATTGTGTATATCTCTGGCTAGGAGAAATCTGTATGTGTTAGTGAGTGTCTTATAATAAATACATATTTTTATAAATACACTGTGTGGTTCTTTTTCACTTAAGCTATACCTATAAGATTATGTTCTGGTAAAACAAGCTGCTTTACACTCCTTCTGGACTAAGCCTGACAGCTGCTCTCCAGAGCTACCACTTGGAGAGCTTTCTAAGGTTGTCTAAGACTACTAAAATCACCATAAGGGTTGTCTGGATTGGTGCAAGGTGCCCACTTACATAAGTGTACATCATAAACCAAGCCAGCTTCTCACACCTTTAGACTAATAATTACTGTTATTCCACACAGTATTAACACAATGACAGAAGAGGAACCGGAACTGATCGTATTCAATTTGTTTCTCTCAAGACAAGCCCTCTCAGGGCAGTAAATGGGTTTCATTGAGAAAATAAAAAGCATGAAGATGCACACAAGGTAGATCCTATACAAGGGCCCAGGAAAAGAAGCATGAGAGGGAAAGTAACACAAGCACAGGGGAGAAACACAAGACACAGAGTTTACAGCACATAAAGGAGGCAGCAAAAGATAGCCTAAGTATATAGGTGGAGGTGGAAAAAAGCACAAAACGAAGAGAGTTGGAAAAACATGCACTAACATGGGGGATGGCAGGAGAAGGGCATCCAAACACTCGGGGACCTATACCATGAGGGGGCGCTAATACCATACACAACGCTCGTAGAAGAAGAGGGACTGCCAACAGGGCACTTCCTCGCGCATCGCGCGCTGGTGGCCTCACTTACGGCCAAATGGGGGGGATGTCACTACAGAGCCGCGGATGCATCTGACCATGCAGTACTTGCACGTCATGCGACAGAGCAGACATCTAACGTGCTGGTTGGCATCCTCACTCAGAACTCACACAGCGATCAGTCTTGATACCCTTCGTCACAAGTGGGAGTAGGACCTGGGTCATCAGTTTACTGACTCAGAGTGGGCCCGGGTGCTTGAGAGCCCGACACGCATCCCCAGGAACATGCGCTTCCGGCAGATACAGTTATACATAGTCCATAGGGCATACCTCACGCCTGCGAAAATTAATCAATATTTTAGTCGTGGAGATGCCACATGCCAAAGGTGCACTGAGAATGGGGTGAACTTAATACATATGTTCTGAAGCTGCACCCAGGTGGGCACATACTGGAGCGGCGTGGCTGTATTGCTGCACACTTGTACTGGCCGGGAGCTGCCTTTCGATTGGCCCACCTATTTATTGCGCAAGTTCCGCAGGATACCCAACACGAAAGTCATATCCAGATTTTTAGACCTGGGAATGATTGTGGCCAAGAGGCTGATCAGTAAAAGGTGGAAAGCGCCAGACTCCCCCCATATACAGGCTTGGCGAAACTCCATGTTCGTGTGGGCCAAGGCGGAAAGCCTTGCCATCAAACGCAAAGAAACCCTGGGACTGCGTAAGGTTCCTATCGCCACATACTGGGACGCTCTCTACACTGAATTACAACAAAATACAGGCGCACCGACTGGGGACCCCCCTGATGCACAGGCCATAGGTAGCTAACATGCATAGAAACCGAGACTGCGTATACATCACATCACCCTCTTACTGGCAGATATGTGCTGACTGTATCAACACGCAAACACACACTTTAGGAGTGGGGAGGTAGCTGGTAGCTACCAGCTGTATGAGCAATATGTAACACATGGACAAGGAGAGGGGTTGAGGGCTGAGCAATTGTTGCACAAGTTTTTTTTTCACTTTTCTTTTTCTTTTTGCAGTTAATGTATGCAAAGTTCTACTTTTCCTTTTTGCTCCCCCGTGAATCTATTACTATCGCCTAACCGTATATGAGCGCCAGTGCAACTGCTTGATTTGTAAGCTTACCCATGTAAAAGCATGTAGAGGTAGATATGTAACAACATATATGCTTCAGAGGATACACAAGAATGTAAGCTATGGTGTAACTGACATGTCTTCTGTCCCCCTTTCCCTCCTCTCCTCCCTTCTCTTACCTATCTATTGGAGACAAATTACGAAGGCACTTACAAGTCTTATTTTTTACAGTTTTTTATACTACCCTGGAAATGTAATAAGAATATACAAACGTACATGTGCTATACCGTATGTAACAACTGGAACGTCCAGAAGTGCCTACATATATATGTGTTATATGCTACTGAAACACAAAATCAATAAAATAGATTTACAAAAAAAAAATGCACTAACATGGACTGCCCATCAAGAACATAAAAGTCGTTCCCTAAAAATGAGCAGTGGAAGGATTGGAGGAATGAAACAAGCCAATCTGAGAGATGGTATAGGGGCTATGTTCCAGGAGGAAGGACAAGCACAAGATTGAGAAGCTGAGACAAGAAAAGTGATCGAATAAGAAGCAAGGAAATGAGAGAGACGATAAAGCCAACCAATGATAAGAAAAGGGTGGGGGCACTATAAGCTCTCTACAGTATGCCTTTTTCAACCAGAAAGCTTTCAACAATTTAGCTTGACCTCAGAAATGAGATGTTTTAGAATAGAATGTAAGCCTTAGGATGTTATGGGTTTACACTGGACAAACTTTATGCGAGTAGCAATTGAGTATGCGACGTGAAATTAACACTAGAAGATGGTTGCAAGGTTAGATATTGGATTACTGAGCATTGGGAGGAGGAACTTTGCCATTATGTAATTTATGCATTTTGTATGGTATAAAAAGGGATTTCAAGATGGGGCTGACTCAGAACCCCAATATTTGGGTCGAGTCTACGCGGGGGAGTATTCTCCCTGAGGTAAGATAAACAGGTCTGGAAGGTTTTCACTGTGCTTACCCGATTGTATGTGATACTTTCAGTCCTCTGCTAGTAATACTACGAGTGCGTGCTGCATGTGTCACTTGTCGCTAGTCATACTACGCGCATGTGCTGTTTATTTTACTAGCCATTTAACTGACGGCGGCAAATGGATAATAGTTTTTTATATCTGATCTTGGTCTAAGTAAGAGGAACCACTGCTCATGATTGAATATTTGCATACTAATCTTGAGGCAACATTGCCAGCAGACACAGTATGTCGGAGTAACTGTCATTCGTATGTCTGCTATGTATCAAATGATATCGGTTTATAATCACTGCCTTTGATTGATAACAACAATGACAAAGCAAATATGTATTTATATGAGGTAATTTTGTGAACGCCATAGCTGCCGTTATCGCATAAGGCTATAATGTAGAAGGTGTTGCAAAGGTGCACTCACTGTGACAACCTCTGGAAAGACATCAGAACTGGGGCCTAACATGGCTAAGGTTACAGACCATGTTAACGTATACTTATTATTACGATATAATGCTCTAATGTTGGTTCCTTGATCCTTGTAATTAGAGTGCAAATATAATCTCCTTTACAGATACAAAGTTTCATATGAACTAACATGTACATACTCTGTACATTTGCCTGACTTAATTATATGGATCCTATACGCTATACTAGTCACATATTGGGCAAGAGATGTTTTGATATGACAGCTCTCGCATTGTTGGATGGATAATAGATCATTTGAGATTAATGTGCAAATGTCTTTACTGGACTAGAATTATATTCTATGACGAGAAGAACATTTTGCTGATTAAATTACCACTGGTTAAGGTGAGTTCAGTGCGATACTGTATGGTAGAACTTCGGGGGTGCACATTTCAACTTAATTATAGGGAGACCGCGGCCATGTGGGATACAGAGGCACATAATATGATATGCTAATCACTTATGATAATCAGGTACTAATGAACATGTGGTGAATAGTCTGACTGGTACTCTCTATTTCTTTGGCTGATCTTACACACCTCAGCCAGAGAACTTGTCATCTCGCACACTAACTATTCGGACATGTGGTGGAACTTAGGTTCCTTACGCAGGTGATGGCATCTTTTAATCCTAATACTCCTACCACATTCAATATATTATTTACAATGGTAGCCCTGAAGAAGTCTGCTGTAATCTTTCAGCGTGGATGAAACACATGTTGGCAAGGGCAAAGTGTGCAGTACAAGATAAGAAAATAAAGAACAAAACTCTGATACCACGATCTCAAGAGTGATTTGCTGAGTGCTTGGAAAATGTACTGAAAGCTTGAGCTGTCTGGTAGGCTCAACCTAAAAAGGCCACTCTTAATAAGAGCATTGTGGAGAGGAGAGGTATTGACAGAAGTGAAGACCACAAAATATTGGTCCTGGGCCTGGAAAAACTGTTTGGCATTAGTGAGAAGCATATCATGAACAAGGATAAAATGTATTTACCCTAACGAAATGCAACAAGTCAAATTGAGAACCCACTATTATCCCCTCTAGATAATGAACTGTGGGGTTCCACACTATTCCCAACTCTTCTCTGTGCAATGTAAGTTCTAGGCGAAGCAACTGCAGATATTAAAAGGTAAGCAGCAAAAAGTCAGCTTTATATTCAGTATTCTCAGATGTATTTCTCTATTGAAGATGTCAGCTATCTGTAGCTCATGTACCAGCATGCTTACGTGCAGTAACTATGTGACAATTTGCATGAGGCAAAACTGGACGGGTGCCAAGACTGTTTTCAACTTCTTAGGATGAAAAGGCCCTTCACTTGATCACTAGAAGAACACTAATGGGGTGGGCTGTAAATAGACAGTAGTACCTAAGATGTCCTTTGTTCTGTCAACAGAAATAGCAATCAGAATAATATTGAAGAATACATTTCTATCAAAAGGGAGGATAAGGAAACACGGTTGTTGTTGATAACTGACAAAATAAAGTCATAAATGGCTCACCTGTGACGATGGATTCATAAACATATCTAAGTATATTAACATTTTCAATTTATCCACTCACCAAGGTAGTGACTCCAAACAAGTTTCAAATTTTTTTTCCCGTTTTCTACCTTCCCATGTTCTTGCTGTCAATGTAGCATTTGTACACTGCACACTAATGTTATAGGTAAGTTCTTTATTGCTTGATTACAAAAACATTAGCAATACCAAAATACAGATTCAAATTTAAAAGAATACGTATTTAAAAAGTTTGTAATATCATCATAAAAGTCGTCATTTGCATATACAGTTAATTATAGTAAGCCTAGGAAACAGGTGAGCAAATAAAATCACAATAAAGTGTTGTCGTTAAGAAGGTACATGTACCAAAAGGTCCAGGCAACTGGAAACCTTAGCTAATTACAGGACACAACCAAAATTATTTGCAAGTCCGGAATTAGAGCATATTCGCTCGTACTGGGGAGGATAACAGATAGTTCTTTTTTTTTTTTTTTTTTTTTTTTGAAACCGTTTATTACAATACTCAAAAATATACAAGTATGGGCCTACAACCTTCCGGCCGGCCGCTAGCAATAAAAGGAGCATACGATATACATTTATAGAACACATGGTGCTGCGGCCGAGCATGCACAGGAGGTAACATCGTTGCGAGCCACACTATCCAGACCCCACTATACGGTTCCATTTTAAACTTAAAGAACAACAAATACAAACAAACCCACAAGGCAATCCTCAATCGGAAATAGCAACACGTGCTCCCCTAGAGGGGGGATCCTAGCCATCCATAGGAATCTCAAGAGGGGGGAGAGATCAGAACTAGGGCTGGGTACACCTAATGCCCAGGTACCGGGGGTATGAGTTGGCTAAGGGGACGGGCCGGCGACGGATCGGGCAATAACGGTGGAGCACAGATTCCCCCGCGGTAGGCGTTCCAGGGGCCCCATACTTTCACCCATGTCCCAGGCTTACCTCTCGCCACATACACCACCTTTTCCCGAAACATGCACCAATCCATATGTTCCTTCCAGGCCGAGACAGTCGGGGGCCTCTGGGATCCCCACAGTTGGGCAATATCATGCTTGGCAACCATATACCCCAGAGTCACCCACCACGTCTGCGGCACCGAGTAATCGGTAGGCTCCCACACATTCAACAGGCATCTCCTCGCTTCGGGCAACAGCACCACATGCGTGACCACTCGCAGCACCTCATGCACACCACGCCAGAACCCCACCACCTCCGGGCACTCCCACAAGATATGCAGAAAAGTCCCCAGCGCACCACACCCACGCTTACACAAACCGTCCTCAGCATAGCCCATACGCAGGAGCTTTGGCCCCGTCATGTAGACCCTGTGGAGTATCTTGAGCTGGACGAAACGAAGGCGAGCCGGTATGGCCACCTCTTTCGGGGAGGCCACCGCGGAGATCCAGTCCTCGTCGTCCAGCTCCAGCCCATCGGCTACCCAAGCCTCACGAAGGGCAGTCAACAAGTCTGAGCGGTCGTTGATCAGTTTTTTGTAGATCAGTGAGATCGTGCTGTCAGGGACGTGTCCATCCAGCACTCTATCCTCCAGGGGGGAACACTCCGGGATGGAGGCAACGTCCGGAAAGACGGAGCCCAGCGCATGCCGGACCTGCAAATACCGAAAGTACTCGCTGCCCTGCAACTGAAATTCCGTCTGCAGCATCTCGAACGTTTTAAATCCTCCCCTCGTCCAGAGATCCCCCACTTTGCTAATGCCTATTAAGTCCCACTTCTCAAAGCCCTTCGAGGTCCACAAGGAGCCCAACCGCTCAGACGCGTATAGTGGTGACGCCCGGGTCAAACGGTCCTTCCACCCCATAGCTAACAGATAGTTCTTAACTGTACCAACAGATATTAAAGAGGTAATTTCTGGATTGAAGAGACACCTACTGATACTTAGACTTGGATGAATCTATAACATATAATAAGGACGTATGATCATATTTATTGGAAATGGTTTGGAGGATTTGACTATTGATTTTATCCGGGACGGAATTACAACCAGTTTCAGACGCAGTCCCAGACCTTACAGTGTTTTGATGGTACAGCCCGAGGAAGTCGTGGGGTATGCCCCATAAACGACAAAACACGTGTTGGGTTTGAGGCTAAAAAGAAAAGAAGAGGCAGGCATGACGAATAAATAAAAAGATCATTAAAAGTAGATTGTAATTTTGAATATATCTTTGTGTCCTGTAACACTGAATGCAGCGTGTGCTGGGCACTGGAATGTTATATATACAGTGGTCTTTGATCACTCAAATTGAGGAGTTGGGTGAATCTCCCTACCTCTTGTAGCACTGTAATCATATGAGCATTTGGCTGGATATTATGTGGGATCGTCAAGTGAGCACCAGATTCCTATTCGATCACCCCTCACAAGACTTATCAATACACTTTATGTTATATTATGGTATGTAGACAAAGGGTCCACGACGCCACCCCGCCCTTTTTGTTGCAGTACTACATGGGGCTAGTGTTGTCCATGAACACCTTCACTAGCCTTCTCTTGATGGAGGGCAGAAAGGCTTGAAATGTATCGCTCAGAGCTTTAACAGGTTGATGTGGAGTATAGATTCTGCCAGAGACCAGAGTCCTCTGATCTCCACCTCTCCCATATCGCCGCCGCCATCCCAGGAGTGATGCATCTGTAACTACTGTTAGATCTGATAGGGAAGGTGAGGGGAGTGTGATGCTGACCCAATCGTTATTAGCTAACCACCACTGCAGATCTTTTGCAGTGCCTTCTGAGATCTGAATCATGTTGGAGAGATTCCCCTGACGCAGCATCCACTGGAACTTCAGGTCTCACTGCAGAGCCCACATATGCCAGTGGGCATGTGACACAAGCAGGATGCAGGAGGCCATGAGGACTAGCAGAGTCAGAGTCAGTCTGATGAAATCCAGGACAGAGGGTGAAACATCAGTATCATAGTCTGAATATCCTATATCCTAGACTCGCCATTTGGGAGGATAAGCCAGAAACTGCACTGTGTTAAAAACAGCCTTGATGAAAGGGGGAATCTGAGAAGGGGTGAGGTGTAACTTCTGCAGTCAAAGTAAACCTCAGCGAGTGCAGGAGGTTCGCTGTAGTATGAAGGTTGGAGATTATTGCCTGGTACGAGCCTGCCTACAAAAGCCAGTCGTCGAGAAAGGGGAAGACTGCCACACCGAATCTCCGCAGAAGAAATGGAAACAACGCCATGACCTTGGTAAACACCCAAGGGGCGCTGGTAAGGCCAAATGGGAGCACAGTGAAATGAAAGCCCTTGTGACTTACCGTGAACCGCAGGTAACGTCTGTGGGCAGGCAACACATTGATGTGAAGTATGTGCCCTGCAAGTCCAACGCTACCATCCAGGCTCTTGGGTCCGGGCAAACAGGAAATGAGCGACTGTAAGCATTTTGAATTTTTCCTATTTCAGGAAGAAATTGAGAGGATGCAGGTCTAGGATAGGATAGGATGACGGTCTCTGTCCTTCTTGGGCACCAGAAAGTAGCAGAAATAGCACCCATGACCTACTTCCGATGCTGGCATCCTCTCTTATGGCTCCCTTGGCCAAGAGAAGCACCACTTCTTGGCGGAGTAAGGAGATATGATCCTCTGTCAGTCTGTTGCAAGTGGGTGGCACCTAGGGGAGGGAGTAGCACTTTCGGACAATCTGATGTTATTGACCTCCAGTGGTGCAGGTGATGGCCTATCCTGCCTCCCACTGGGTGTCCATGATGGTCAGAGGACACACTAAAGAGGCTTGAGGCTGAGTCTGCCAGGGGAATGATAGACCAGCCCAATCTCTAGCTATCTGACACATGTGGTCTGGGGGTACGGCGTTCTTAGCCATGCAGGTGCTGGGAAGCTTGCGTGCCATGGTAGCTGTGCAGGTTGAGACGTGGCAGGAAGCCCCCTTGCGGGGCAATGAATGGAGAAAAGGCTGACTAGGATTGGCAAGGGGCCATGGAAAGGCCCGTAGCTCTGATGTCCTTGAAGTGCTCTAGCACCGAGTCCGCCTTATCACTGAAATGATGGGAGCCATCATAGGGAATGTCCATGAGCAAGGCCTGGACATAACCTGAAAAGCCAATGGTTCTAAACCAGGTGTGGTGCCTAAGGACTGCAGACAATGAAAATGGAAGGAAAGCGCTGCAGTAGAGCGCCACGGGCCACAAGCCCCAGGCAGACTTGCGTAGGGAGGCCGCCACCAGCATTACCGTGCCCGTAGGTGCTTGAAAATCCGCTTTGTGCTCCTGCATCATATGAAGGAGAGCGCTGCAGCAGGGGCCCATGGACCACAAGCCCCAGTTATACATGCGGCAGGGAGGCCGCCACCAGCATTTCCATGTTCAGAGGTGCGTGAAAAGCTGCTGTGTGGTCCCGAAGGGCAGGAGGGAGAGTGCTGCAAGAAGGGGCCATGGACCACAAGCGCCAGGCAGACTGGCAGCAGGGAGGCTGCCACCAGCATTTCCACACCGGGAAGCATTCGAAAAATCACGTTGTACAAAACTGGGCCCATCTGCACCCCGATGAGGCTGGACCCGCTCCCTTCGGAGCCCGTTACTGGTGGTCTCTGCGGGGGGTGTGATAACAGGTGATAGCTCCCACTATTCTTCATAAGTAAGGACAAATGAAAAACTGCAGGCACTACTGTTGTGTACCAGCCAACAGTGACTATCAACAGCATGCTTGAGAGGGTAATTGGGAAAATCTCTACTGAAATTGTTCTTGCAGAGCGCACACTTTCTTTGGGCAGTGGCTCTCCCCCAAATAATATCGGAGACTGTTCTGCCCTAAATGACCGTACTTCAGAATACATTGATACAGGAGCTGGTGCAACGCAATCCCTCACCCTGACTAGTGGCCATGATGAAATACCTTCCAATGCTGATAGGGAACCAGGGAACCAGAGCCTGAGCCACCCAGCCCAACCGTCGCTCAACCCACCTCTCAGACCCATAGTGGCCCGCTGCAAAGAGGAAAAAACTCACAAGGAAGAATCCAACCTCTAGTTGTAACAAATGTATTTGTAAATCTGATCATCATCACCTACATTATGACCTAATGAGAATGACAGCATCCCTAATGAGGATATTTTGAACTTCCCACCATGCACATTTAATTTTGGCAGAAGACCGACCCACCCCTCCCGTTTAGGCCTGAGCAACAAGAATTGTGGAACAAGCTCTGCAACAAACTATTGGTTAAATGAGTACAAACATTGCAATGTGAGGGACCAGAAAGAGGTTATTATGGTGAGAAGGATAAGTTGAGTGGTGCAATCAAAGAAAGCTATTGAGGGTGACAGCATTATGATCAATTTACGGAACACATCTTGTGTCCGAAAAATATTGGGTACGAAAGAATTTAGTTGCTTTTCTGAATCACGAATCACTGCACTCCCTCTTGGTTATTTCTACAAGCCATACTTATTACATCCTGCATGTATACCCCTGTAGATCATGCACCCCTGCTTGCTTATGCGAATAGGTTTGCACCTCAGAGTGGTCTTGATGAAATAGAGTGATTATCAGGAGGGGGCAAAAGCTCACCAAGGTTTAGCATCAAATAATGCAGTGCTTCCATTACCACCCCGCCCCCCCGTGTACCCTCCCTTACTAATGCCTTGATTGCTCACAGGATAATTTGTTACAAATATTAAGTTGAAACATTGCAGGTCTTCAGTCAAACATTAGCTTGCCCGATAGGTTATCCTTTATAAAGGGATACAATGTTGACATGTTCCAAGGGACCCGGAACGTATCGCCCTCTGTGGTCGAAAGTTTCCAGTAGCTCAATGTCACTGCTTCACCTTCCCATCACGGATGTGCGCCGAGGGGCTTACCTGTGTGGGTACGGCCGATCAGGTTATTAAAGCATTTAACAGTTTAGGTGCCAATGTAGGAAAGCACTACTGAAGCCCTTTTGCCCCATAGCCAACTCCCTTAGATGGTTCAATCATGATTGTTACATGGCTAATCGCATGCTGCGCCAGAGCCTTGCATCTGTGGTTCCGATTATGAAAATGCTCTAGCTAGTGAGTCAGTCGTAGCCAGCCCACAGCGTAAGGCAAAACGTAGCCGTGTACCCCCCCGACCCCGGTCAGCAATAGCTTCGAAGACTATGGCTCAGGCCTCCTCTGACACCATAGGCAGCACCTGCGCAACCGAGTGTCAGAGCAAGTGGGAGTATCTGCTGAAAATGCACACGGTGTTCCCCAACCACAGTGTCAGGCTGGCGGAAGAAAACTCTTGGATTCCCTGTCTGTTGGAGTGGTAGGGAATGCACCAGGATTTAGCTTGGAAGTGGAGGGTTGGATCGCCAAGCTCTCCGGGGTGAGTAAGCGGAGGTTCCCCGGGGCAGAGTGATGGCAGCGGACTATTGTCCTATTCACAGGAGCTCCTGTGCAGGGCTTGGATCAGGCCCCAAGTAGGACATCCGTGAGGGCTTCATTAAGAGGTAGAAGCAGTTCCGATGAGAATACACCCTGTTAAAGCAACTCCATCAAGACGGGTCTTGACAGCCGCAGAGGGTAGCGTAAGGTCCAGGGTCTCGGGCCGCCCTTTTCATGACCATAGCAAATGAGGTTCCCTCCTCCGTATCAACCCTAGGAGGAGATACCAAACCAGCAAATAGGGGTATGTCCAGTACACTGGCCTCTACCAAATTCTCACACCAGTTATTCTCATTGAGGTTTAGGGGCTGGTATTCATAAGGTTCCTGGGGCCCTCCCGATCCTGCCAAAGTCCTAGCCCACAGGAATAGGGCTCGGGCTCAGGCCTGGATGTAATGCCTGCAGTCAGCATCAGATGAGTTCCATCCTTGTCGGAGCTGGGGATAAGATGGTGGCAGCGCCGGAGATGTCAGTGGGGAAGGTCGAGGTGTCGCGACTGGTTGTATGATAGAGGCACAACTGGATAAACCACACGTTCCTCTACAAAGCACCCTAAACCACAAATGCATCTTAACCACGCATTCCTTTACCATGTAATTTCGTGGTAAAGGCATGAATGATTAAGGGGTATAAGTGGCTAAGGTCGCAGTCCCCTCTTCTCCCACCCTAAGCTACAAACTTGCCCCACCCGCCGCCCTCCTCGGCCTGAGGTCCAAATACCCCTACTCCCTCCCAACCCCCATGCAGTTCCTAACCTTTAAACACTACCTCCACCCCCCAACCCTATTGCGCTTTCCCTACAACTACCCTAACCCCTTCGGAAGACCCCTATTTTAAAAAACTACCCCAGCCCTAAAAACTACCTCGCCCTCCCCTAAGCCCTAAAAACTACAGAGACTACCCATTCCCCTCCCCTGAGGCCTAAAACCCTGACCCTTAACCTGACCCAGGCCTGACACTGCCCTAAAAACTACCCCGCCCTCCCCTAACCCTAAAAACTACCCCAATTACCCATTCTCCTGCCCTGAGGCCTAATACCCTAACCCCTAATAAAAAAAACTACCTAACCCTACCCAAGCCCTAAAAACTACTCCGACCCCCCAAGCCTGAAAACTACCCCTAACCCCCAACCCTGAAAACTACCCCTGGCCCCCAGCCCTGAAAACAACCTCCAACCCCCCAGCCCTAAAAACTTGCCCCTTACCCCAGCCCAGAAAACTACCCATAACCCCCAGCCCAGAAACCTACCCTGACCCAGCCCACAAAGTGACCCACCCCCAGACCACAAAACTTCCCCTGACCCACCCCCAGCCCTCAAAACTATCCTGACCCACCCCCAGCCCACAAAAACTACCCAGGCCCAGAAAACGTCCCCTGACCCACCCACAGCCCACAAAACTACCCCCGACCCACCCCCCAGCTCAGAAAACTAATCTGACCCCCACAAGCCCAGAAAACTACCTCGATCCCCAGCCCAGAAAACTACCCCAGGCCCTGCCAGCCCAGATAAGTATTCCAACCTCCCCCCCCACCCAGAAAACTACTCCCAGCCCAGAAAACTACAGCCCAGCCCCACTTACTTCACTGCGGATCTCTTCCTGGGAGGTCTTCCTGCTTCCGTCCCCAGCAGCTAGACAGCGCACTGCCTTAACCAAGCATATGCGTGGTTAAGGCAAGTGTGGTTTAGCTTGCAGAGTCGGAACACTCATGGTTAAGACCGCGGTGTTACGACTGTTTCCCGTCTTAACCAGCATCAGTCCGGATCAGTCTATGGATCCAAGGGGCCAGAGTAGTGCCAGTGGCTAACCTGCAGGCAACAAACCAGTAAGCACCGCTCCCAACCATGTGGGGCCCGAGGGCATACCGCCCACATATAAGGTGAATGGTCTCACAAATCTTACAGAGTTGTTCAGAAGTTACTCTGGTTCTAGGAAACTTGGGGAGGCGTGGCGACAGTCATGGCGCAGACTCAACTGCAGAGCCAGGCCTTGAAAGCAGACTATCACTCGCTGCGTCCAATGACTTCAACGGATGGGGTGAAGTCGAAGACCTCTTCGTCTTCTTGTTTTTCTTCTTTTTGTGGGACCTACCCGGACAACTTTGATGATGATTGATGGCTCCATGACCTATCTCAGGACCTTCCTCTCAACTGGGATCAAACCCGTCGCGATGTCACACATCGAGCAGCAACGAGCTTGAAGGACCGCTCCCTCACAGCTTTGCGAGCACTGTGCGACAATTGTCACACCAGAGGCATATAAGGTGTAGATCAGTCCCCGACATTTGCCAGTGACTACCTCGCAGACATCCCTGCCAGACCAGGAGACAATGTCTCAAAATATCTTTGTTAAAAGGTCAAAATAGATCAGTTAAAAAGTTAATGGGGGTAGCTCTTATCCGGATTTGTGCTGAATGGTGCGGAATGAAAAGAACTGACATCAGTGCACTGGGGTGGTGCCTACATAGGCACCGTGCACCTCACTTCCGACGCAGACAAGGCCACGCAGAGCCAAACGACGCTACCTACCGGCAGACAAGGGTACTGCTCCTGAAAATATATCCAGATCCAGTGTGACACCTGGAGATAATTCTAAGGTAAGGAATCTGTGGCTAAAAGTCTGTATCAGATCAGTTATTTATATCCTTATCATACTGTAATGACTGTACTATGTGGGAAGAGGTGTGGCGCAGCGGCCAGGGCGTCTGACTCCGGAACACTGGGGCTCACGGTTCGATCCTCGGTGCCGGCAGCAGGTTAACCCAGCACCATGTGACTTTGGGCAATAGCTCGCTTAATCTTCCTGACGGCCCCCAACACCTTGACACCCTCGGGTAATTGTTTGTGTTTTACAAATACTGGTATTATTATTATTATGTATGCAGAGAAGCTGAAGTGGTCATCATACATATTCGGAACACAGAGACACCATGAGGAAAACAGCTAATGTTTTGATTCTATTTTATAGTCTTGCTTTTGGTAGAAAGAGATTGCACGACTATAGAATAGCTCTTTTGATGCTAGAAAAGCCCCCATTTCAACAAATTTTGGTAAATCTGTCATTTTAAGTGCAAAACTGTTTTGTATTTTTAGTTTTAATGCAAGCCTGTCCCGTAGTGTCACCTGCTGCTGTTTATATGTCCATGTTGCAGGCTATATTTGAAATGTAAGGGCCAACTTTTTTCTTTGCATTAAAGTTAAATAACTAATATTAGTGGTAGCCTGATCCATCTGTATGCACATTGCAGCTGACTTATAAAACGGTTAAAAAAGCCACTTTATTTGTACAAAAAAAAAGTTTCTATGTTAAGAAAAAGGCCATGCTGCTGAAGTTGTTACAAAAAGCCTCAACTGACTACAGGTCAGCTAAAAATACCAGACTTTTAAGAACAAAACCCAAAAGAAATTGAGAAACATATGAAGCAAAACAATTGATTTCTTAGAATTGCTAACTGGTTTTATAAAGTTAGTATATACATGCTCCAGAGGAACTGCTGTTCTATCTCCTCTGCCAAAGAAATCAACAGCTAGTAACTGCAGGGAACACAAACAAAGTCACTCTACTTTCTAAAACGTTACACTATTGTCACTTGGACACAAACCAGGATATAGCTGTAATTGTAATTATGCAGCGTTTACTACCCCTGGTGAGGAGTTGAAGCACTTTACGTCCGGCAGCACTCATAAAAAAAAGCATTTGCAATTCAATAGGTCTCGAATTTGTAGAAGTTAAAGCTATTGGCGTTATGAATTATAATGTTTTTTATTTATATTTTTGGGTTTGCAGTGGAGCGATGATTTAACGAAATAAGTACACACAATAATATATTATTAGAATTAGTTGGGGCGTTAAGAAGTTGGGGGGTGGAGGGAACGATTACAGAAAGAGGAGGAAGTCAGTGAGCTAGTTATGGGCATGGGTGGAGCCGTTGGACAGAACACAACTACCCCAGGGAGGAGATGGACTGGACTATGAGGAATCGGGTGAGGTCTGCCAGCAGTTGCGTGATCTAGAAGTACACTTTCACCCTCGCTGCCTGACGCAAGAAAGGGAGAGAAGGAAGTTGGTTGAGCCGTGCCTAAGAGAAGACAAGTACGGCTGCCATTGTTAAAGATGAAGGCGGCTGACAGGCGATACGAAAGCGGCGTGCCGCGCAGCTTACCAAAAGCATACAATATTGACAAAATAGAGTTTGGCGAGCAGCACCGAAGAAAAGAAAGGCACAGCAGTCATTGTTAAAGATAAAGTCAGCTGTCAGGGGACGCAACAGCGGCGTGCCGCGCTGCTTACCAAAAGCATACAATATTGAACAAATAGAGTTTGGCGAGTCGTGCCGAAGAAAAGTGAGGAGTGGCTGCCATTGTTAAAGAGGAAGGCGGCTTGACTCGCTGCTTAAAATCAGGTTGTGGTGCAGTTAGACCCCAGGGCGGTGGAAGCAGGAGAGCTTGTCGTGCCTGCAACAGCATCTAGGATAAAGTCATTAACCCCTAACATGCATCGGACCACTGGGAGCCGTCCGACGTCACGCACCAATGCACGGGGGAAGCGCTGCCACTCCCCCGTGGGCCACACTTGAAGCTGCCCCCCCACGTCATCAAATGACGTCAGCGCGCCTCGAGGATACCGGATGCACTGGAAGCCATTTGCTTCCAGTGCATCCAGAGGAGAACAGGTGAGTTTCTCCTCGGGGAGGGTGGGGGATTTGTTTTAAAAGGCATCAGAGGAAAGGAAAGGTTGTCCTTTCCTCTGATGTCTTTTTAAAAGCATTCCGTGCAGCAGGAATGCCTGTTTTTTTTTTTTTAAATGCCAATTTTGTGTGTGGGAGCGACCCCTTGGGCAAGGGTCGCTCCCCTTGGGGGATAAATGTGTATGTTTGGTTCTGCCCCCCTTGGGGGAGGGGGACGGATCGGACTATTTTTTTGTGTGCCACAAGGGATTTTTTTTTTTTAAATGCCCTTTGTGTGTCGGGGAGCGGCCCCTCGGGTAAGGGCCGCTCTCCTTGGGGGAGCAAGTTGTTAAGATGGGTCTGCCCTCCTTGGGAGGGACGCAGATCGGAAAAAAAAAAAAAGTATGTGTGCCCCCACTGGGCCACATGGGATTTTTTTTTAAAATGCCGTTTGTGTGTCGGGGAGCGGCACCTTGGGCAAGGGTCACTCTCCTTGGGGGAGCAATCGGTGTAGTTGGTTCATCCCCCGTTGGGGGAGGGGGGGGGAGATCGGAATCAAAAAAGTATTCTGTGTGACGGGGAGCGGCCCCTTGGGCAATTTGTTTAGATGGGTCTTAAATTATGTTTTTGGGGAGCGGCCCCTTAGGCAAGGGTCGCTCCCCTTTGGGGATCATTTATTTTGGCAGTTTCTGCCCCCCTTGGCAGATCGGCCTTGTGAGTCTAGGCCAATCTGCCCCCAAGGGGGGCAGATCCATTAGACTCCAGGGATTGTTGTAGTGTTGTTGGGGAGCGATATGTTTTTGGGGAGCAGCCCGTTCGGCAAGGGTCGCTCCCCTTTGGGGAGCGTATATTTGGTCCATTTCTGAACCCCTGGAAGGGTTGATCGACCCAAATAAACAATTCATTTTATTGTATGCCCACTAGGCCACCAGGGATTGTTTTAGTGTTGTGGGAAGCGGCCCCTTGGGCAAGGGTTGCTCCCCTTTATGGGGTGAATATTATGGCTGTTTCTGCCCCCTTTGGGGGCAGATCGGCCATATATTTTCAGGCCCATCTGTCCCCTAGGGGGGCAGAAGCCACTAGACACCAGGGCTTATTAAATGTTGGTGTTGGGAAGTGACGCCTTGGGCAAGGGTCGCTCACCCTTTATGAGGGTGATTTTTTTGGGCTGTTTCTGCTCCCTGCTGGGGCAGATCGGCCTTATGATTTTAGGCCCACCTACCACCCTTGCTTGGCTTGGGGATAGTGTGTGGACTAGTGCTTTATTTGCATATGTGATTTAAATGTTTTATTTCTCCTTTTTATTCTAGTGCAAAGCTTTTGATTCTTGTTGCGGTTTCGGCAGTGGTTGATCTGCAGTTTTGCGTAGTTGCATTTTTTTGGTAAGAAAAACATTTTTGCTGTGTGTACTCCAAATGAGTATTAATGTCATGCATGAATGAATTTGTTGTAAGTGGTGTCATAATAGCAGCATATTTAGTTAGTGGTTTGAGCGTGAAATACTTTGTGATGTGTTTTGCGTAGTCTTATGTGTAATTTTCTTTTCTTTTTCTGTTTTAGTGGGATACTGTTGGTCCTTACTGTGTCTGTGCAGAGTAGGTGGTGGTGAGTCTAGCTGCGTCTGGATACTGACCATTGGTGCATTAAAACTAGGGCCCTGAAAGGGATGACCTTAACCCTAGAAATCAGTTTGCAGAACTGGGAGGATAGGTGGGGCGGTAAGGAATCCATCACTAACTAATGTTTCTTACAGATATATCTTTACCGAAGGTAAGTAACTTGCTCATCTGAAAGAAACACGTAGTGATAGATTCCTTACCTTAGAATAGATACCCCAGCAATACCAACCCGGTGGTGGGTCCGCGAACCAAGATCACACTAGAAAGTACCGGAGAACAGAACTGCCAAAAAAGCCATCTCTCCGGACTCAGCTGTCCAGGCAATAATGCTTAGTAAAAGTGTGCAACAAGGTCCACGTAGCTGCCTGACACCACGTCCCAATGCCGTAGTGGCAGCCGTCGCCCTGGTGGAATGGGCGCGCAGCCCCACCGGAGGCTCTTTTTTAGCCAGAGAATAACAGGCTTTAATACACAAGACGACCCATCTGGAGATGGTCCACTTGTGTATGGCCCGACCTTTCTTGCCGCCAACATAGCCAACAAAGAGCTGGTCATTCACCCGGAACTGTTGTGTGCGATACAGGTAAAATAAGAGTGCGCGTTTTGGGTCCAGACGGTGGAGCCTCTCCTCTTCTCTGGAAGGATGCGGAGGCGGAAAGAAGGTGGGCATAGTGATGGTCTGCCCAATATGAAAGGCAGTGACAACGTTTGGCAGAAAGGATGGACGTGTTCTGAGCACAACCTTTTCAGGATGGACATACAGAAAAGGAGGTTTACAAGAAAGAGCCTGGAGCTCACTCACTCTCCTGACAGAGGTGATGGCAACCAGGAAAGCTATCTTCAAAGTCAACACCCGAAGAGGACAGTTGTGCAGCGGCTCAAAAAAAAAGCGCAGATTAAATATGTAAGAACCGGGTTCAAGTCCCACTGTGGCATTACAAAGGGAATAGGAGGGAAAAGATGAGTAATACCTTTGAGGAATCTATTAACAACAGGGGACTTGAAAAGAGAGGGCTGATCAGGGAGCCGGAGAAAGGCCAGAATAGCAGAAAGGTAGCCCTTCATAGTGCCCAGAGCAGAACCCTGCTGGGCCAAAGAAAGAAGGAACACTAGTTCTTCTAAAAGAAGGTAAGAAAGGGGATCCACAGCCTTTGCTGTACACCATGCCACAAATTTGTTCCACCTGCAGGCGTATACCAACTTAGTGGAGGGACGCCTGGCTGCCAGAATGACATCACAGACTTCATGCAGCAATCTCGAAAGGAATCAACTGCCGCCGCTCAATCTCCACGCAAAGAGGTGGAGACTGAACAGGTTCGGGTGGAGGACCGTCCCATGCTGCTGCGACAGAAGATCCTCCCGAGGAGGCAGTCGGATCGGGGGGTCAATGGTCATACTGAGTAACTCGGGATACCAAACTTTTCGAGCCCAGTCCGGAGCCACGAGAATGACTTGGGCCGGTCGCGCCTGGTCTTCTTCAGCACTCTGGGCAGAAGTGCTATAGGCGGAAAGGCGTACAACAGACAGCAACTCCACTCGAGTGCCGCCTTGGAAATTCCAACGCGCAGAACTGCTGACATGGCGCGTTCCCTTCGGTGGCGAATAGATCTAATCAAGGCTCCCCCCCACTGACGAAAGAGACCTTGCGCCAAGTCCGAGTGAAGACGCCATTTGTGATCCATCATGCACCTGCGACTGAGTTCGTCCACCCTCGCGTTCAGTGAACCTGCCAGGTGTTGAACCACCAGTGAAATGCCCTGATGTTCCAGCCATGTCCAGAGGCGCAGAGCCTCCTGACATAGGGTCCACGACCCCACCCTGCCCTGTTTGTTGCAGTACCACATGGCGGTGGTGTTGTCTGTGAACACCTGCACTACTCTCCCCTTGACAGAGGAAAGGAATGCCTTCAGTGCAAGTCGGATCGCCCGAAGCTCCAGAAGGTTGATATGGAGCCTGGACTCCGCCGGAGACCAGAGGCCTCTGATCTCAGCCTCTCCCATGTGGTCCCTCATCCCAGGAGGGACGCATCCGTCACCACTGTGTGCTCCGGTTGGGGAAGGGAGAGGGATCTGCCATTGAGTCAATGCCGGTTCGTGAGCCACCACTGCAGCTCTTGTGCAGTGCCCTCCGAGATCTGGATGCAATCAGACAGGTTCCCCTGATGGTGCGCCCACTTGAACTTCAGGTCCCACTGCAGAGCCCGCATATGCCATTTGGCATGAGTGACAAGCAGGATGCAGGAGGCCATGAGGCCCAGCATCCTCAGGGTCCTTCTGACCGAAATCCTGGATAGAGGCTGAAAGATCAGAATCATAGCCTGAATATCCTGGACTCGCAGTTCGGAAGGACAGGCCCGAAAGTGCCTAGTATCCAGAATCGCTCATTGATGGAGAACCCCAGCAAATGCAGGAGGTCGGCTGTAATCTGGAGGTGGGAGACGACTGTCTGGGGTGAGCCCGCCTTCAACAGCCAGTCGTCGAGATAGGGGAAGACTGGAACCCCTGATCTGCGCAGATGAGCTGCGACCACCGCCATCACTTTCGTGAACACTAGAGAGGCGCTGATAAGGCCAAAGTGGAGCACGGTAAACTGAAAGTGCTTGTGGTGTACCATGAACCGCAGGTAACGCCTGTTTGCCGGCAGGACGGGAATGTGGAAATATGCGTCCTGCAGATCCAACACTACCATCCAGTCTCCAGGGTCGAGGGCAGAAAAGGCCTGAACCAGAGTTAGCATCTTGAACTTCTCCTTCCGGAGGAAGCGATTGACGTCCCTGAGGTCCAAGATAGGACGCAGGCCCTTGTCCTTCATGGGCACCAGAAAGTAGTGGGAATAACAACCACGTCCTACTTCTGGCGCAGGAACGCACTCGATGGCCCCTTGGCCAAGAGGTATGCGACTTCCTGTTGAAGAAGCGCCAAGTGATACCCGGGCATGTGGTGGTGCTGGGGTGGCATGGGTGGAGGGGGGAGTCTTGAAGGGGAGGTAGTAGACCCTTCAGACTATTTGTAAAACTGACTTGTCTGAAGTGATGGTGCGCCAGTGGGGGAGGTGATGGCGAACCTTGTCGCCCACTGGCGTTTGATGGCAAGAAAAACCAGACTAGGAAGGTTTTGGGGCAGTGGTGGATGGGGTGGAAGTGGACTGACCCGCCCGCTGACCCTTGACCCGCCTCGGCGGGTCCCACGTCCGCGCTGAGACTGTTGCTGCGTTGGCCTGTGGCTCTGAAGCGTACGTGTCGGGCGCCCCTTCCGTGGCCACGAAAGGTGCGAAAAGCATAAGGCGGAGGAGGGCGTGTGGTGGAAAGGCCCAAGCACTTGGCCGTAGCCCGCAAGTCCTTAAAACGCTCCAACGCACTATCTGACTTGTTGCCAAAAAGGCGAATGCCATCAAAGGGCATGTCCATCAGGGTGTTCTGGACATCCCCAGAGAAACCAGTAGTCCTCAGCCAGGCGTGGCGACGGAATGCCACTGTCGTGGAAATCGCTCTGCCCAGCGAGTCAGCGGTGTCAAGGCCACATCGAATTGTGAACTTTGCTGCATCTCTCCCTTCAGCAATAGCTTGAGAGAGCACTGTCCGCGCCTCCTCCGGACACTGAGGCAGCACTTGCGCCACCGTCTCCCACACAGAGTGGAAATAACGGCCCAAGAGGCATGCAGTGTTCACAGACCGCAGCCCTGAACTGGCGGAAGAAAAAATCTTCTTACCGAACTATTCCGGTCTCTTGGATTCCCTGTCTGGGGGTGCGGTAGGGAATGCGCTCGGGGATGTGGAGACTTGGACAACCAAGCTCTCAGGGGTGGGGTGTTGGGAGAGGAAAAGGGGGTCGCCCGGGGCCGGGCGATGGCGTCGGGCCACGTTCCTATCCACAGGAGCCCCTGTGTTGGGCCTGGACCAGGTGCTCAAAAGAACGTCTGAAAGTGCATCATTAAAAGGCAGCAGTGGCTCCGCAGAGGTAGCTGCCGGTTGAAGCACTTCTGTCAGGAGGTTAGTCCTGACGGACACTGTAGGGAGCTCGAGGTGGAGGGCCTCGGCCGTCCTACGCAACACCACTGCGTAACTTGCAACCTCCTCCGTAGCCACGGTGGTAGGAGTTAGCATGCCATGGTCAGGAGAGGTATCAAGACCACTGGCATCCCCCAGCTCCTCTGCCCAGTCCGGGTGGGGGTCAGCTGTGAGGGGGTCCTCAGACCCCTTTCAGTGCTCCCCTTCCTCCGAAGGTTGATGTACAGGCCAAAAATAAGGAGGCTGGACATAGGGATAGAAAGGCCCCATCGACGCCGTTCCGGCACCGTGACCACATCGGGGTTGAAATCGGGGACGACGACGTCCGGAGGCGACGTCGGAGGCCTGGATCCTTGGGGGCCCTGCGGCACCGGACCCGACAGCGATGCCGGAGCCACTGACAGTAAAGGACGAGGACCCCCAGTCGGACACGCGAGGACCGAAGATGCGCCGGTGGGGCCCGACGGCACAAAGAGGCGAGCCATGGCTGACAGAAATTCCTGCAGCTGGGCCGGAGTCGCCGACGGACCCGGGAAAGGCGGGTAGGCCGATGGTGACTGCGTAGGCTCTGCCGGAGCCGCGGGGGAGGCACCACACGCACCCTCAGCTGTGTCGCGTGACGGGCGAGGGGAAGCCGGAGAACGACGGTGCTTCTTCGACTTTTTGTGATGCTTCGCCTTACCTGACCCAGAGTGCGAATACTTCGATCCCGACGAACGATGGTGATGGCTCCGCAACCGGTCCCTCGACCTCCCACGGGACCAGGATCTTGAGTGGCGCGGAGCTGACTGCCGAACTTCAAGCAACTTTCGTGACCGCTCCCGCATAAGTCTTCGGCGCCAAGGCAGTCGGGGCACGACTTTGGGTCGTGGTCACGCCCCAGACAGTAGAGACACACGAGGTGCAGGTCCGTCACCGACATCATGCGATGACAGTCCCCGCAAGACTTGAAGTCGGGCATCCCTACGGCACCAGGAGTCGATCGACTTGAAAAAGAGAGACAAAAAGGCCTCGAAAAACTCAGTCAAAAAGTGACTGGGGGTATCGCTTCCTCCGGATCTGCGCTTGCTGGTGCGGAAAAAGAATGAACTGAAGTAGCTGCTGCGACGTCATCTCGGCGTCTACGATGCCAACGACGGATGCGGAGGCGCACAACGCCACCTTCCGACGCGTAGGGGTACTGCTGACGAAAACTTTCCGGATCCAGTCTGACGCCTGGGGGTAATTCTAAGGGAAGGAATCTATCACTGCGTGTTTCTTTCAGATATTGCCATTCTAAGAGTTCCCTAGACTGAGTGGAAGACTAATCAAGAAACGTAATGCAAGGTAATTTACTCTCGGATCATCCAACGTATCTAACAGAAGGAGACAACACATGACTTGACTGCCTAATGCTGTCTTATCCTTTCTACAACATTCTAAACAAGCATTTGCAATGCAATAGGTCTCGCATTACTAAAGGTTTGACTATTGGCGTTGCTAATAATAATGTAACACCAATAGCTCAAACATTTAGTAATGTGAGACATATTGCATTGCAAATACTTTTTTTCTCTCACAGTTTTATATAGCGTGAACTTGACCCAAAGGTATAAGAAAGAGCGCACTACAGAGCGAGCCGGCAGTAAAACGACAGGCACCAGTTAAACCTGAAAAAATGTAAAACAACCTCCTTTTTAAAAATATTTAAATAAAAGCCAGCAAACGGAGGAAGGGACCAATGGATGAAAGGGTGGACGAGTGAAGACTAGGAGAGAGAGGAGCAATAGAGTGGGCACAGGAGTAACCGAGGAGATGGTCATTTTAATAAAATAAAAAGAAGTATATAGTAGTAGTTTAGTTTAATAGTTTAAAAAGTAGAACCTCCGGTAGCCAAGCAAAGATAAATTCCACACTGAAAAAACAGAAGCACGCACACATTCTCTAATATTATACTCAGGTAAAGAATTACAAAAATGAGTTCATGTGCTCCCACGTGCTCCTCCTCTAAGCAGACCATTACGAACTTGGAATGCTTCATGGCGCTCTCTGGTCGGTAGGAGAGGATGAACAGAGAATTCAGAACAGATAGGTTGTGATTAAAATCTGATTGAGACTCATAGTGCGTACCATCTGAGAGGCGCTTTAAGAAGCACACGTGTCCTTTTGAAATGTATTGTTTTTGGGGAACCGGAACAAGCTTTGGTTGGGAGAGGACCAGGGGCAATTTATGTCAAGATTTCAGCCACTGCATTCGCCGGATTAAACCAGAAAATGTTTTCCTACAGTACTTTACACGCTTTTCTGTCGTTTCTAAGCACAGCAAATAACCGGTGTTACCATAAGCCAAATTAACGGGACCAATACATGATGGTAGTCACAACGATCACTGAGGAATGAATGGGAATAGAGAACCAGACATGGTCACAGGACGTTGATCTTGCACTAAGACGGCAAATGTGTTTATACATTGAAAGAAGAATAAAAGTCACCCATAGACCTAATATATACCCCTCACTAATTGCCAAGTCGCCAATAATAAATGTTGTATGGGACAAAGGCTGGGTAGCCTACCCCCATCATCCATTGTTGCAACAATAGCTGCAACGCTCGAGAATGCCTGGTGCTTAATGACTGCAGTTGCTCCGGTTCAAACTTTCAATTAGAGCAGCGTGTTTTTTTTTATGAAGCATCACCACGTTTTCCTGCCTTTCTGCACGCATTGCTCCTCCATATACTGCCTATAGATGAAATTAAGGCATGAACACAATCTAGGGCTGGCTGTGCATGCAGAAAACACATTATCATCTGCCCAGGGAATAATTGCCTGGCGCTGCATACAGATATCCAGTACCCGCGCATGCAATGAGATATGCTGTGCAGAGGCAGGCAGCAAGCATTGCTGTGTCACACGTAGGCTTTCCAGAAGCAACGGCGCCGGTCTAGCTGGCTGCACACACACAGTTCACATGACTACTGGGGAGGCGGGCGCTACCACTGTATGCAGCGCAGGGCAGGCCGTTCTGTCTCGTGACATTTCACTCTGCACACAGAAGTGGATGCTTGAATTAAGTAACAGTCACATCGCGGCTAATCACGGGTGCATGCCAGGGAGCGGCGAGTGTTGGCGTTGTAATGCCCAACGCTCCATGGCTCTCTTATGGGCAGATGAGCTGGTCCAGAAATACCCCTTCCCAAGCGGGACTAAGATGGCCCTATGAATCCGTGCTGCGTAGTGCTGTCTAAATGCGATGCTTCGGCCGCCATTTCACTCTACACTGCGAAGCTCAGCAGGCATAACAATTGCACCTGAGCAGTAACAAAACAGTGAAAGTAAAAGGAAATTAAACAAACACTGTTGTTCAATTCAATATGGAATCACAACCGGGTGCCATCCCAAAACCAGGGAAATTGTGTGGCGGACGCTGCGGCAATTGTGAAACTGAAAGCACGCATGGCTCGCTAAAAATGACAAACCAGCAACAGAGGAGCCCGCGAAAGTGAAAGTGATCGTGATTACGATCGCTACGGAGGAAAGACACATGGCGCTGCGCGCGTGCACGTTCACGTGCACTGTAGCTTTAGGCCACGGCAGCACTTTGAAAAGCCCAGATATAAAATGTCTCTTCGAGCCTTTGGCTCGCGAGACCTAAAAAGGAGTGGCAAGCTAAGCATTACCTTAAACAATCCAGCGTATACTTGACGTATTTATCTTTCAAAGTGGCAAAGAATAACAAACTTCTGAGGACCCTGAAACTCTCCCACTCATCAAGTTAAGTATCAAAACTTTAACTTCTCTTTGTAAATGAGCCCACCGTAACTAAATTAGAGGACCACTTCCAAAGAGCTCCATTAAACACTCTTGCCTCAAACAGGTACAAATCCTGCAGAACCTTAGAGGGACATGGGACTTCTTCCGGAGTACCAAACTTACATCTGGTTAGTCTCCCACAAACAAAGTCAGTCTCTTCATCTCACCTTCCCATGTTATTCCAACCATGCAAAGAGAAAAATATGTTGAGATGGTGTGTGAGGGCAATTACAGGAGAGTCCAAGACCTAGCCATACAGGGTGAGTGATGTAGGAAGGAAAATAAATTGAGCGGTTTAGTCGCTGAATAAAGAAAGGAAAATACTGGACCGGCTACACCCAGCCATATGGTAACTGAATGTCTGGGATTTAGAAAGTGGACCAAGGGGTAAAGATTTTACAAATATACGGCTAAGATTTGAATTAAGATGGGGAATTGTTCTGAAAAAGAGCAGTTTGGATATACAGAACAACTGAAGATAGAGGGAAAAGTTGCACTGGCAACATGTGCAAAAGTGTACCACTTGGAAAGAAAGTGAAATATGAGGGGAAGGACACAGAGTAGATGGAAGAGTCTAGGAAAAGGAAGAACCAAAAACATTTACAAACCCAGTGTTTTTTTTGTTGTTGCAAGAAAAGGGTCTGTAGCAGAGAGAAATGCTAAAGGAATAACTGTTAACCTGTACAAGAGGAAATGAAAGATTAAAAAAATATATAGGGATTAAAAAATGTGGCTTGTTCATAAAGTGCTCTTCAATTTAACAGCACTCTCCCCAAACACCCGTCTTGATTTCTATCTGACAACTAGTCAATCTTCACATTCCAGAAAATGACCATATCCTTAAAAAAGAGAGAATAAACTTGTTGTTTTAACTCGAAAGCAAGGACGGGAAGCAGACATGTAAAATAAGTGTTTTCTTTCTCAAATGTTTATCTGCTACATTTGACGTTGACTTTGGAAAATGACATACAAGTGGTAAACAGCGAACAATACAGCAAGGCACTTGGCTTAGAAGCTGTAAGAAACAGAATACTCAATCGGTCGTTGGAGTGCTGTGCAAAAATGATTAGTTTTGTCTGATTTTGCAACATTTTGGAATCTCACAAAAGCCAGGCACTCGGCCTGGGACTGTTTGATAATCTCAGTCGCTCTTGGCCTCTGTACTACTACAAATCAGCTGGAGACATTAAAAACCTTGTATAAAAGCCATCATGCGTATGGTTCACGGCGTCTTCCCATTTGTTTAAGTGTTGCGTTATTTACAAATCACTGAAACCACAGAAAATAACCTACACATTATAATTTGGGGGGGTCAAGTTGAGAATTCAGTTATTAACTTATCTTCCACTGACCCTGATGTCAAAGAGGGAACACATCATGAACTGCAACAAGGCTGCACTGAGTTTTGGTATAAACGGTTACAATCCATTGAACTACACGCATTGCAGTTAGTCTCTGAACCTGCACTGATCAGGAAAACATGTTTTAGGGTAAACAATAGTGGCCCACTGCTTTTAAGCAGTGCGAAGCAGAAACATAAAATTATAATAACTTTGCATTTTTATCATACGGGTTGCGGGAGGACAATAGCTGCATGAGATGCGGGGCAGCGGGAGCCTATTTCACACATGTAGCCTGGGACTGCCCCGGAATTCGCACGTTCTGGGCAGCAATATCTGAAGCATTACAAGACATGCTCGACACATCCTTGCCCAAGACGCCATTAGTCACTCTTCTGGGTAATGACAAAGACTTGCCAAAAGCATCAGGTAGGTTGGCAGCCCTGGGCTTGCTGCTCGTAAGAAGGACAGTGGCCATCCAATGGATGAAGTGACCACTGCCCACTCTATCGGAATGGTATACAGACTTATCTTATTCCAACACACACTCATGCAATTATAATGCCCTTATTCCAACACATAGCAGGCCACAGAACATATGGAGACCCTACCAAGTACACCTCATTCGCAACGCAGCAGCTGAAGAAGAGGAAAGGACGGGGGTGGAAGTTGGTAAAGGATAGAGCCAGGGGATGATATACACACACCCCCTCCCAAACCAAACATAACCAAGCAGTGCAGGAACTCACAGTGACATGATATACAAGAGATGTATTCATGCCAAATGATGTATAATATGCAAATTGCCTCACACTTACTCGTTATACCCTATCGAAACAAGACTATGTCACTTCATCGATATTGATTGGATGAATAATCCAATTACATGATGTACTCCCCTCCCACTACATGATGTAACAACGTAACTGTGGCTACTGTACTGATTATAAAAGAATAAATAAAGTTTAGAAAAGAAAATCTTTGTTTTATTAGCATTTTATGCAGCTTCCTGCTGCTTTGCGGGCGGGTTGGTGGGCGGGGCTGCTCTGCTCCTGCAGCAGGGGAGAAGTGGTTTGCTCACTCCTAAGTGCACAATGACCATTCAGTCGGCCCTCTCAGGCCGCCCCAAACTAGTCATGCGCACTTTCCCCATTTCCCATGCAGGCTACATTACAGAGAACATGCCCAGGCCCCCATTACCTGGTTGAGCGTCGAACCAGGATGCTCAAAACCAATCCCTGTGCTGCATTGCATTGCTGTGATTGGTCAGTGGGGCCGGCTTCCTATTCCCCAAGGTACATGAGGAGAGCAGGAGCAGGGATGCGGGACTGGACGGTGGCAAGGTAAGTTTATTTCTTTGTAATTTTAAAAAAATATTTTCACCATGTGAGACCCCCACCAGCGACCCCCGCCCCGCCACCCGCGAGCAATGCCAGCCGCCACAGGCAAACAATACCACTGCACAGAACTCAAAGCACACGACCAAACTAAATTCAGCAGTGAAGGTTTCGTTCTGTGTTTCTCATACACTCATGGGTGTTAGCGAGTAGACCTAAGAAGCGTCAACAAAGCTGCTAAATTTGGCTTTGCTCCACCCCGATCTGACACCACCGGCTTTCCTAAGCTCATCATGGTATTACATATTAGATAAATTCCCCTGCTGCCAGCACTTGTTGTTTGATACGCCTACTGCCATCAACACATGGCCACTTTATCAGGAAAACATCAATGCACAGGGCAGTGGTTCTTAACCTTTTGACTTCTGTGGATCCCACTAAATCCGATCTGGAAGCCTTGGACTCCCAAGTCATTTCTACGATTTGTATCTGAAACACTAACACACAAATACTAAACAAGTATACACTATATGAAATCAGCACATCTACGTCACTCTGCAATTGCATGTTTAAATATGAGAGTGACTGCACAACGATACAAGACTACGGTTGCATTCACAAATCAATAGGTAAATCATGTGAAATCAGAGCTCTCAAGAAAAGAGGTGGGACAGAAGTAGTGACTGGATTGATTGACCTCTAAAACACACAGGGCTGCAATCGAGCTGGGTATGGACAAAGCTAGAGCGCATGTTGTGTCCCTGTGTCAAAAGTTGATAAAGACTGATTACATAAACGATGGTAGACCAGAGGCTAGATCATAAACATAACAATGTAACAATGTCTCAACTGGGGATTATTATGCATGAACAGTTAGAAACACAGCATACATCATAGGGACCAAGGGAAAGGACAAAGGGAGACCACAATGGAAAGAATGAAAATAAGTTTTTTTTTAGTAATTGCAGGTAGTTATAACAGCACTACTGTACAATTGAAGTGTACGGTGACCATAACACACAAGTGGGCACTGGGCGTGCTAGTGACGGCGCAGTGACACAAAGTGGAAAACGGTGTGAACGGCACGAAATTATAACAAATAGTGGTCAATAAGGGGACAAGTATGTACAAAATTGTTCGTAAATTGGGTAAATTAATTGACCACTACAGTGCCAAGGTTCTGTGCTGGGTAGTCGACGGCGTTTCAACCTGATTAATTTCAGGTCATCATCAGGACAAATTGTCACGTTATTTACAGTGTTAGTGCTGTAAGGGGAAATGGAAAGGGAAAAGTATAAGCAATTGAGTGGCCCGAAGAAGTAAAGAAGGGGATTAAAAGAGCCAGGGGCCTGTTGATTTACATGGCGCAAGAAAGATAACCAATTTAGGCAGCCAGAGGTCCAGTTAAGGCAGGGGGTCCAGAGGGTGGTTCAGCACGCAATTAAAACGTGGGATAGCTGTGGGAGGAGGATAATTGCAATTAGGGGTAAGAAGTACAGGAAAAGGTGCCTGAAGCAGTACAGAGGTAGAGGGGGTTGGGTTACCTGAGCTTTCTTTGGGAGGGAGAGTGAATCCAGGAGCGTAACCCGAATTGTCAATCTGCGGGGGGAAGGAGAAGTACAAGGCAGGGTCAATAACCGGGTCCCGCAGCTGGATCAAACGGGGGGGGGGGGGGGGGGTGTTAAGGGAGTTCACGGAGGCAATGTATCCTACCTTGTTATAACCATGGAAGTTGGGAGTACGGTCCGCGTGTAGAGGCATCACGGGCCGGCCGGTAATATTGGGCATGAAGGGGAGGCACTCCGGTGAATAATGCCGGTGAACGAGTGAAGCGCCCTGAACCTCTGTCTCGATGGAGGCAACCAATAAATTACCAGAAGGGAAGGGAGCGGCAGAGGGAGGAACGCCGCAAGGATAGAAACGACTAGTGCGGGACCGAGCAAGAAATTTCAGTGCCCCGGGGGGCTAGCTTAAGGAGAAGGGAGCCTAATGGGTTCCCCGGTGGGACTAACCGAGGGGAAAGCGAGGAATTCACCAAAGACAGGGTGTTCAAGGCTGCAGTGTAGCCGTGATACTGTGCGGATAGTAACTTAATATATACACAATATATACATGATATAGGAGCAGATCAATGTAACAAGAGAAATAAATAAAACAGAAAGACATGAATACTTTAAGTTCTAGATGCATAATGCTACACAATAAGATAATTACAGTCAGTAAAGAGCATTACTCAATTACTTTGGGGTACATGCGTACAATGCATGACATACAGATTAAGAAGCAATTTTAAAGAAACAAAACAAAAAGGCGAATTTAAGGGAGAGAATACTATTGCAAGAACGGATGTCCGAAACAATGCAAGTCTGTCGGTAGGCATTGAGAATTCTCAGAGATTAACTATTGGGTACAACCGTACACAGCATGTTGGGAAGGCAATTGTAAAAAATTGTTTTATGTAAGGGATAAAAAAAAGCTAGCACTAACCATGAGATACAGCAAGTAGAGTGGTGATGTGTTTCTTAGAGGGAATGATATCCTGGTAGTGCATGAGGTACATTTAAGTGGATTGTCACGAGGGGAGGGCAGTCGGAAGGGTCAGAGAAGTTAAGATCCAGTGATGACCGTGTTCCATTTGTCCAGGGTGTTCAATCCATTGTTGACGGTGTCACAACGGGAAATCCAATGACATTCGCGTTTGTTCAGTAAGAGTTGCAAGTCACCCTCACTGGTAGGGAGTGTTGGGTGGTCAATTACTTGCCAAATGAGGTCGGTTTCAGAATGTTTTTTTTCTTTAAAGTGTCCGACCAGTGGTGCTGTGTCAACATTGCATCTGTTGATGTTGGAAGATCCGCTGTTTACCATCTGGGTTGTCTGGCCGATGTATAAGAGGTTGCAGGGGCACCGTATCGCGTAGATGACGTTTGTAGTTCGACAGTTGGAAAAGTGTCTGAGAGGATAAGTACGCCCTGCCGCGACAAATTCCTTGGTATTAGAGGTCAGATTGCACGCTAGGCAGGTTTGGCACTTGAAGTGTCCGATAATGGGTGGGAGACCCCACATGGAGGTCAGTGACTGCGTTCCCTTATCTTTTGTGGGCCATGTGATGGCATGTACCAGTTTGTCTGCGATGTTGGTGCCTCTTTTGTAGGAGAAGAGAGGGGGTTCCTTGAAGGAGGGGTGAGACCGCAGGATGGTCCTTACTGATCTTGTTACTGGAGGGGCAGTAGGTGGATGCAAAGGGGATCCGTTGGTTGATACGTTTGGTTGCAGGGCAAAGAAGGAATTCCCTGTGGCAGTACCACGCTCGTTTGGAGGCGCGGGTAACTATGCGTTTGGGGTATCCTCGGTTGATCAATTTTTCAGAGAATGATCCCCAGTTGAGACATTGTTATACTAATTACCCGGTCTCACCTGGGTTAACGGGTCCTACTCCTGTTATTCTTGCCTTGATATCAAACATAGCCGGCAAGTTTTCCAGGCCCATGTGTAACTAGTTAGGCTGTTCCCCCTTTTAAGAATTCTGGGACTTGTTATCTAGTTTTATATTTGGCTAAATAAGACTACAAGTCTACAAAATGGGACTGGCAGGACTAACCACGAACGGACCTTGGAAACTTCGCAGCTATGCATAAAGTGCCATATGAGAGCAACAGGCATGAGTGCTTGCTTTCTGCACCATCAGGGCAGTTTGATATTACAGAAAGGGCCGGAGAAGCTTGTGTGCCCCCTTCTGTAAGGTATTTGAGCCAGCACAATGGCATGGGTATGATCTCATGGTAGTGTGCCCTCATTTGCGTAGGGGCGCGGGCCAGTGCTAATAAGGGAAAACGTGCCATAATATAGATGTGAGCACAGAGGTGTTAAGAGGAGCATTGATTTTGACACAAAGAGGTGATGCACAGCCAATGAGCCACCTAAGTGCAACCCCTGCAAAGGGGTGAAAGGGGGTACCATAACCCACCCCATACAGTCACCCACTCCTGCAGGTGGGTGCAGTCAATCACTGCACCCAGCTACAGGTGGTCCCTGAGACCCTTCAAAAGCAGGCCGGGTACCACCTTCACTGTGAAAGACGGATCAGCTGCTTCAAACAGCCAGTCCAACATTCACCTATGCCCTACCTCTAGGGCAGGAGTGAGTGCCCTGGGGACAGAGCACGGTCTGTAACAGGGCACATTGGCCAGGTATGCACCTTGAACACCCATTTAAAGGTGTGCTACGGTGCAGACCAGATCAGTACGCCCTTCCTTTACATGATCTAGCCACACATGCTCATTATGCCAGAGTAGATGCCTACTGGAAAGTATCTGTAGAATTACTTCAGCTCTGCTGAAAAGTGCAGGCACTTTCGAATAAAAGAGTTTATAAGTGTCTTCTTAGGCAGGGATCACTGAGATTTTAGAGCGCTGGTTAAGTGTTCGGATGAATAAGATTTAATAGAAAATCATAAGAAAATTAAAATTGTGAACATTTCCAGCCCAACAAGTTTCATTGTGCCATCCTTCTTTATCACACAAGCTACTTTTTCCTTGAAAAATCAGCAGCATGGAATCAGAGTCTCGATGGTGTCTTTTAAGTAACCAATATTATTAACTTCTGACTGGAGTACGAAGAGAGCTTCCTCTGACCTCTTTTGGTCCATCTCTTTGGCCATCATCAACACTGCTGCCAGCGTTAAAATTCCTAATCATCGGACTCTGAAAAATGCAAAAAAAATGATCGCCTATACTATGAATCATTTTAACATAGACAGGCTAGGTGTTGTCTACTGGAGTCAAGAGTAGAGATATCGACAGGACAAACTGCTCAGGGCTCTAAACATGTTACTTTCTGTTCTACTACTTCTCAATTTTTTTTTCATGTTTGATAGATGGTGACTCAGGTATTTCTATTGAAAGGAAGATGAATCCTGCACAGGGAGTTAATACTGGAGAAGAACAGAAAGTCGGAATATGTTTTGTTAATTAGTAGCACCCGCAGTACCAATTTAACTATGGGTATAAGCCTTTAAACAGTTAAAACAAAGGGAGGGGGGATTAATTTCTCTGAAGTAGCACTGCTGACCTTTCTTGGAACCGTGGCTTAGTATGGTTGGTTAGATCCAACAGCTTGCCACATACTACCCAAAATAGTCCACCTTACAGGAAGCACTGTTTCAACATCAGGGGAATGCCAACCATTCAAGCACCATGACTGGTACCTGACCTATCTTATTTGTGTGGGAGAAAGACAACACACTGGATCCACATGATGGTGTTTTTGAAAAGCTCACTTATGTACTTGAGGGATAAAAGTGGATAAACAAATAGGGAAGTAAAATAGCATATGGGCACCTAAGGCAGTATATGGGAGCTAAGTGGGTATTGTAAATGGTGATCCAGTTCACGGAGCAGCTGCACTTCTTTCTGGCTACTAACAGATTTCCTCTTCAGTAGAGGAAAGTCAAAAGGGAAAAACATGGCAGTAAAGATGTTGAACTGTATGCCCAAACTGACAAATAATGCTACAGAACAGCTCCATATATTCAGATAGCCACAGAATGAAACTGTGGTGTTGAATCCCATAGAGCTTTCCATCTGGAGCAACGACACAGACAAAGGGAAAAAATGTGTTTTTGTTTTTGTAATGAATGTGCCATTTATGTGGATAAATAGCCTGATAATGACCGTCGCCCATCACCATCTCAGTCTTATTTAGCATATTATTACATAATACGAAGTAGGGCTTGATTATGTCTCTTTCAGATTCTGACTTTATCTTGCTTAACGGTAGTGCTTGCTATTGGCTTTGGCCTGATCTGATGTCATCTTGCATACTAATTTTGCTCTTCTGCGTGAATAGAGGCTTACGCTTAAGTGACTCCATTTTCTGAGCTGTCGCCATTTTCTGAGCTTCACTAGGTGAGAAAGGCATGTTTTCCTTTTCACTTGTTTTTCGTGGTGAGGTGTTCCACTAATTTCTAGTTTTCCTACTGTTCTTGCTTACTATAACTTTATTTTCAGGTTCCATACATTTATATACATATATAGATTTCTACATATAGGTTTGCCTTGATTGTGTTTCAATCATACTATTGATATGTTAGAGTCTGCTATGATAGGTGCATTTGGCTTACCGTGTGGTGCTATTTACTAATAAATATATCCCAGATATACCAATTCATCTTTTCCTTGTAGCAGGAGGTGTGGACTCTTCTTGGCCAAGTATTCTGTTGTAGAAGGATGGGTGAATTCCCTTCTAGCAGGTAATTGTGTTATAGGAAGTTGTTCTACTCCTGGCACGTGATGTGCAAAGTATATCTTGCTCTAGAGCAGTGTTGTGTGTGTTACCTTGGTCTAGAGGAGACTCATGTGATATTGTTTTCTTGCCTTTGGGGGAGTGTTGAAAGTTTGCCCACCTTAGGAAGTGCTGTGTATATGTTACATTCCATAAGTTTGGAACTGATATTCTCTCCCTGGGAAAGTGACGGTACATACCTTGGTCCAGGGGAGATCTGAGACCTTTCATTACAGTTTTGGGTCTCACTATGAAACATTGTGGCCCAGATCTTGGCCCTGAAGTTGTATAATGGATCCACTTGTGAGATTTAGGTCGGAATAGATTTTTTAAATATTTTTTTTAATGGTTGAGGAAAATGCTGGCTTGGCCTTGATCCAGATCTTGAAGTCAAAAAGAATGCTGCACTGGCTGAAAAATTATATACAGGCCACTTACTGAGGGATAACAAAGGTGCAGCGAGTGAACTGGCAGGTCAGTTACCAGAAGGTTGAAACCAATTCCTACTTTGCAAGGAAAAATACGGATGCTTGGGTTGCTGAAAAGCATGGCTATTTAGTCTTGATTCCAGCCCACGCCTCTTTCTTCCACTGCCCTACAGTTCCTGGCCCTTAACTCACTGTTCTATGTTCTTTTTCAACCCTTTTCTCTTCCTTTGTCACTCTCTTCCTACCTTTCTGAAGATGAAACATAAGGCCTGGACTAAAAAAACGGTGCCAGTGCCGAACACTTGTAACCAGTAGTACAAACAAGCAAAGGATGGGCTAAAGCCATTGAATATCCATGTGAATGCATAGATGGCTACTCTATATAGTAAAGAAAAGGATGACAGGGACGGGTACTGCACTACATTTACACCCAACAGTACAAAATAACTTACCAAAGTCTGCAATATTTAGAGACCAATTATAGATCCAAAGTACTGTTGTGTGCAGATTTAGATTCCGTATATAGGTTTCCCGATTTATGCCCCTATATAGGTACAATTCACATTGCCCTTATTTGGGTATAGAAATCCGGCGCTTATTTAGACATTGTCCGTACAAACCAAATACAAGCATGGCCACCTACATCTGTCCATCCACGTCACAATAAATTCTTGGAAAACCAGACCCTTAAGCCTTTAGGAATTTCCCTCAGCTTGAATATTGATTTCTCCAAGAGCTCATTAAGTATGCATGAACATCTATTCCTTAGGGGTTCATTCATGACGTTCCTCTGCCAGACTTTTACGTCAATACTGGCATTCCTAGACACCTTCAAGGTATAAATATACCAGCACTTGCCCTAGCAAATTGCGGTTCCCGGAGGATTCGATCCAACCCAGACTACGCGGTTCGCCACGGCAAGTTCGGAAGGAGATCAAGTTCCAGCCTGATGCACTGACCTGACGCGGCCATCCTCCTCGCAGAGAATCCAGCTCCAGTGCTCTCTGACTTCCCTTGCAGGGGGTTAGACTATCGAGTCCAGAAAAGAGATTCCAACCTCTCTCATTCTCTCGTATGGAGCTGACTAAAACTTAGAGAAACTTTTGGCAACTCTTGGCTAAACTAAAATATAGCTAGCTATACTTTGGAAACAGCACCTACTTCAAACCGCGTACTGCACTTAGGTTAGGTACACTGGGGTAGAACAATTTAGAAGCATCAGATGAGTATCACATTTTAGCTTATGTTATTTATGTATGTATTTTGATTAATATATGTCATAGCTACAAACCATGCTATTGCAGTATTATTTTATCTTACTGCTAACCTCGTATATATTGTACTTTGCAGTCTGTCTTACGATTGTAGCAATTCATATCTCTTGCATAAGAAATAAGACTGTTTAATAAACCCTTTTATTGAAACGCCCGTCTCTCTATTTCTGTGCAACTCTGTAGAAACGAAGCATGCACGATTGACTGAGTGGAACTGTTATCTATTGTTTCCACGATTCTGAGACTGTGCCGATTCTAAAGGGAAACAAAGTTGTCACGTTTATGCGGTTGTCAGAGACTAATCCCTTCTTGTATATTCAAGAAGTTTCTAGTGACCTCTGAGTTAGCTAGCACACACAACTAATTAAGTTTAATCTACTCGAGAGACATACTGACCTCAGTCCTATGTCAAATCTATAGTGTGTATTATTCCAATGCGCAGAGCCTATCAGGGATATAGGAACTACACTACAGTACAAACTGAGGTTTGCATTTGATATAATACTCTTATTAAGATTTCCTATATTATAGAGATGTCTGTATATGAAACTCACAAACTCAAAAATGGTTAAATAGAGGCACAGCATCCAACTTAAAAACCCACAAAAAGAGTCCATGAATAAAAGTTAAATGCATTACTGAAATATTAACGAACAATATTTAGCAAACAATAGAATTTGCAGATCTGCAAACATTACAAACATGATCTGACGTGACCAACAATATTAACACCACCGCTTATTGCGACTGTAAACGATGAGACCAAATGTCTAAATAAACCATTGCTTTCCTTAATGATATTCGGGCTTACGCACTCATGAGGTGCAATGAATGCAACACATGACCTGCTCGTAATGGCAGATAAATTGAAATTTCATAATTAACAAATTGTTAGTGGGGAAGACGATTAGATTCACTAACTAAAATGGCACATGGACTTAAGGAATTCGGATATCTAAGGAATTCGGATATCTATGGCTACACTCGAGCAAGGCAGAAACAGTGAGCATAGTAAGGGACTATGCTTGGCCTTTCAAAGGTTACTTAATAGAAAAAAGTTTTAATACAAAGTAACGCCCATAACCAACTGCACCTTTCCCCTCCATTTTACAGACGGATTAAATAATTCAAGCTAATCAGAAAAGAACCCTCCATAGAGTAACTTCATGGTGTCATGCCATTATATTGAGTGTGAAAACACAACAACCTAAATCTGGGAACTATCATTTTAGGTATTCTTAGTAAAGGTCCAGCATATTAACGGGGAACATATTTTTTCTAAATGGAATTGTTTTTATTGGGAACAAATGTGTAGCTTAATCCCTCTTCTAGTGGAATTCAGCATGTCGGTACCACTTCAAGAAAAATAAAAGTTTAGTTGCCAATTTGAAAAAATATCAAAGCAAAGTGGCTAGCTAGGCAGAGTGAACTTTTGACGGAAATTCGGTTATGACCTCCTATCAGGTCCTCTGGGAAGATGTAAAGCACTGCTTGGCACTGAGCCCACTTAACCCATTGGGATTTATATAATTGCAAAATCACTTAATTACTTTTAACAGTCGACGATTTTACCTGTAATCTCGTGTTCATTTCTAAAAAGTAGAAGTTCTTCTTTGAGTCCACGAGAAATTCCACTGTTCCAGCAGAAGAATAATTTACATCTCTGGCGAGAGCCACCGCTTGTTCTCCCATAGCTTTTCGGGTCTCTGGGTCGAGAAATGTACTAGAAAATAAGAAAAACATGATTTCCTTGGGTATGATTTTTTCGGAAAGGAGCTCTCGTGCAAAACAGATGTGACAAAGCAAATTTAATTCCTTACCTGCAGCGCCCAGTCAGCCAAAAAGAAAAGACTGCGGAGGGCCGAACATTTTAAGAAATGGGAGGAAAACAAACCAGGACTTTCCTTGGAGCAAACCACAGGCAACCCACGGCTGGACTTTAAGCAAAAGCTACAGCACAAGAAAGCTACAGGGCACGCAAGCTTCCCAGGTTCACGAGTGAGTACTCAACTAGCCCAGGTTTGTATTCGAATTCTGGGACTTTTAGTCTCGTTTATCTAAACAGGACTACGAGGAACAGAACGAAAGCAAAGTCAGGAGTGGAGGAGGTACTCGCGTGACATGCGGAACCTGAGAGCCATGCAGGTGCGTGCGCACATATAGGGCAACACATTATTGTGCTTCATTGAAAGTAATAGTAAGCTGGCAAATTTATATGCAATCCTCCTTTTCAAGGGTCATTTTCAAACTGCACTTTTCAAGGCATAGTGAAGCACCCAGCATATCAACTTCAGCGGGGAAACTCAAAATATGGACAGTGAACCAAAAGCAACATGTGCAGCACCTGTACCGTAAATTACCAATATATTTTAAATACAAAGCAATCCTGTGTGCAAATCTCCAAATGTGCCCCTGGCCCAGAAGCACCTCCCCTACCAAGGGGATATGAAACAAAAAAACTGGATTAGAGCTGCACCACTGATAATGAAAATGTCCATATGAAATAACAGAATACATCTTTCTTCGTGTTCTTTGGGGGTTAACAAAAGAATCCCATTTTTAGTGTTAGTTTCACAGTCAGGTGAGGACCATGCGGCTTTATCTTATGTTTCCCACTTTGTCTTTACAACCCTTATAATACATTCTCATTTGTACCCTTATTCCATCTTCTAAATCTTTTTCATTTCTTCTCCCCTTTCCCCTTGTTTCTTTGACACATTCATGTCAACAGTCTTTGTTGCTTCAAAAAAACAAAAATGTGTATATTTTCACGTTTTATCCGTGCTTTTTGGGTATGGTTTTAAATGGTTTCTTGGACCAATGACTTTGAGTGGTCCTTGATACATTGAGACGCATATACTGTATTGTATTGTCATAAGATGTTGTCTCTATGTCTATGTTACATATATGTTGTGTAGATATAAGTGTGGTTAGTCATGAATAGTTTGATTTTGTAAATGTATTTTAAACATATTTTTAACTTACAGCCCCGAAGAAGTCCTATGTAAAAAGGCCGAAACGCGTTGGCTGACGATTTATTACGAACACAACTTCAGCGGGGTTTTTTTTGTTTTTTATGGCACTTCTTAATTCAGGGACCCGATGGTCACAAGACAGGAGTAGAAGATAATTTATACTGCCAGAATGCATGGTGCTATGTCACATCTGTTCTGGGGAGGTGGATGGGAAGCAAAGAAGCCAAATAGGACGACAAAGAGAAATGATTAATATGACAAAGAAAAAATAAGTGAGTGGCAAATGAGAGAGCAAAAAAGGAAGGAAAGAAATAAGCAGCGAAGAAAGATACAAAAAAAGGAGAATGTAAGATGGCAAGTAGGAAAGAAAGATGGAAAGAGAAAGAAAGCAAGGATGGAAAAGAGGATGGATGGAAAGAAGGGCTTCAAAAAGAAACAGAAGGAACGGAAATCAAAAATGGAAGTAGTAAAAGAAAGCAGGAAAGCAGAAAAATAGTATGAAGTGATGGAAATAAGAAAAGTTATTTAGGGAAAAAAGGAATAAGATATGGTAGAATTGACGGTGAAAAGAAGAAAGAAAACAAAAAATTAAAGTAAAGGAATTCGAATACCCTTATATCTCCACAGGAAGAGTTGGAATTGTTCACTGACTTAACGCCGCATGTTTCAAAGGGAAGGGTATTTTAATCGTCTGGCTACTCCCTTGCTCTTCATCATCAGTTATTTAAGGAGTGTTAAATCAAGCCAAGGGCATCCCAGCACTAGAAATCTATTTATATCTCGGGAGGATCCACATTATGGACCATATCTGGTACAAAGCGTCAGGATTCACTCTCAAGACATGACAATGATGAAGTAACAAATACCCGTTTTCCAACCCACAAGTTGTTCACCTGCTTCTTTGAAATAAATATATTTCATTAGGTTTTTCCAATTGCACATTTGAGCAGGTCAAATAAAAATGAAAACAGAAAGCACACTGTTTACTAAATTCCACCGCAAAATCCCGTCAATTATCATCACAGGGAACAATAGCAGCACAACGGTCATGTTACAATGGCGGTAAAATGAGCTCCTTGCTACTGCTTCGCTCCATCATCTGTTGCCGTGTGGGTCCTAATTAGGCAGCGGCTAATACGTACAAACACTTGAAGAGCAAGATTTATCAACATTTCTGCGGGCATTTACCAGACGCCTATCTATATTTCTAAACCAGGCTTCTACTTCTGGGAGCGGGCTACTGCACCATTGTGTGATATCTCAAGAAGCAACAGTCAATCCCAGTTTGATTAGGGTCTTAAGATGTCTGTATCCAATAACCCCAATGATTCAATTTTTGCATGAAATGCAGCAGTGGTACCCAGTATCTCTGAGAGGGCTCTACTAATGCCACCTAAAAAGGTCATCAATCTAGGAGCCTTCCCAAAGGTGTGTAAAAGGGTACCATGTTCCACATACACCCTCAAGCCCTCGGCAGTGTCAGGTCATCTCATAATATATACTCTTGACCCTATGACATATATCCGTTGGTGTATTTTAATCTGCACTGGACTGAAGATGGCCTTACTCATCGCCTCTATGGAATTACTATGGTCTTTCAACAACTACAAATCTTCACATGATCCCAGGTCTTTTTACTTCTTGGCCATTAGTTGATCTTAAGGACCGTGAAGTTGATTGTCATTGTCTTGTACATCATACTCTAGTCTCAAGGGGCGTGGTCAGACAACCCTTCCCCTTTCACAAAGTAGATGCCTAATGCATGGCAAACCTACAAAGTATATGAAGTATCCTGACATATGCAGGTTATATTCTGTCTGGAGTAACTTGAAAATTTTAATTTTCGTGTGTATCTATACGTACCCAATTTCGATATTCCTAATAGAGCACACCCACTAAAACGCTTTGTTTGGGCATGCCATGCAGACCATTTCCCAATGAGAATGAGGTCTCACCCGTGACCCTGTTCTCCTACATAACCAGTGAGGAAGCACCATGACCAGCATAGCCAAGGCAGGGATGTTCCTTTCCTCCATTATCTTCCTTCTAGTCTTAAAGATGGTCCCTCCTGCAGAGTAATCGTACAACGTGACTAGTTAGCTATGATGCCCAGTAGAGGTTTCTACAATAGGTAGTGCTTACTTTATGTATTTCTTTATGTAAAGTGTTACAGAGGTCCGTGGCACTCCTGCTTTCCACAGAGTTCCAAGAGATACATTAGCGTTGTCAAAAATTATTTTGTATCAAAAAAGGGGTGTTTTGAAACACATGCAGACACCTGGAGAAGGCAACCTTTTCAATAGCGTATTCCTGCCCAGAAGTTACAGGGGACTCTTTTGATGTTGTGTCCTCTCTGTATATTCATAACAATTTGTTGAGATTATGTTCCAAAAATTCAGCCATGGATCTTGGTAATTACCACTAACAATTATGTATCGGGAACAAGACACATTTTCCCAGCTGGTTCCGAAAACAGTCTGCCATGTTCCCCAAAGAAGTACATAAACCTGGGAATGGTATAAAATGGGTCAGAAACATAAGGATATCGTCAGGGAAGAGTGAGGCTTTATTCTCCCATTATCTAAATATTCTAAAATCTGTGAAGAGGGGGTCCCTCAGTATCTAGCAAGCCAACTCAAGGTACAAGGCAGACAGCAATTGGAAGGGGGAAATCCTGGTCTCTTCTACCTCGCAATACCTGACACAACATCCTCTTTACCGACACCCTTGCAACAGGATGAGCATACAATAGATGTATTCACTTTATATATCGTAAGCCAAAACTCCTCAAATGACATCTCCATTTCTAACAACAGGATGAATATCAGGTCAGATGCAGAACTGGCCCTGTCAGGTTATATAGCCTCCAAGGGTTTAGTCTGGAAGATTTGTCTGGCATAAACTAGGCTTGGCCAGACACACCAGGACACAAATTACCTCCATCTGTCGATTAGCCATAATCTTAGTCAGCACCCTGACTTTTAAATTCAGTAAGGAGATGGGGCAAAACCAAGCTGTGCTCTTTAAATTTTTTTCTCCAGCCTTACCCTTCATGTACTTGGATACACAGAAGGCTCTTGACATTAGAATGAATATGCATAATTTGGACTGTAGGTGTGTATCCTATCCCTAAAAGAGGATAATGATAGACTAAAATGCCTTATGAACTGAATAGTGTCATTCACAAGCAGCCAATACAATTCCCTCAAGCAGATATGATGTCATAATGTCTATGTGTTCCAGGCAAAACATGCATAGTAACATTATCAAGTCAAGCAACCCTGGCATGATTTTATTGGGGCGATCAGTATTAGCAGGAAAAAGTATGATGTGCAGTTACTCCTTGTTTGTAATCACACAAAGGGAAAAAGTCTGAGAGCAGAATGTGGCCCACAATATTTTCTAATGGCCAAGATTAGCTCAAGGTTTCAATTCGTCACTTTTTAGTTTTATATATAAATACAAGTTTAAGCTGCAGTAGATGGTGCTATACCTGATCAATGATCTTCTGAAAGAGGCTGACAGCTTGACTGGTACCAGAATCCAGAAAATGTGTTGATTCCCAAATGCATCGTAGTGCGAGTGTAAATTAAATTGTGAGCAATCACATGTGCAGAAACAGTTCTAGGATTGTCAGGAGGCGATCGCTGTATGCCCAATGTGCGTAAGGCTAAAACACTGAAAGGTGGTAGGCTATACAGAAATTGTGCTGCTGTGGAATGTCCTTTTTTTCAAATCATTTCTGCCACCATATGTTTCCTTTCAATAACTTGAAGGTTGAGACTTTGGGGGCTTAAACCTCGATTTGGATTTTTCCCCATCCTTTTTTAAACAACCTGCTTTCTTTAACCAGAAAAAAAAACACTTTACGGTTAAAAAATAGAGACATGAGCCAGCCGCTGACTAAGCCTACTCTAAACACTTTATATAATGACAGTTAGGCGTGCACATTCACCTCCCTGCCTTTTCAATGTGTGTGAAAGTTGCAGAGCGCGCCGTACTTTTCAAATCTCAATTCAGTTCAAAAATGACATTTGGAGATGTGTTTTTCAAACAATGTATATTCTTTTCCCCAATCTATTAAACATGTGAGGACGGACTGCCGCTGCCCGCGTCCCACGCAGTGGGACATCAGCAGGGCAGCTCTCTAGTGGCCGCCCGTCGCAGCCTTCCCCCTCCTTCTGCCTCGCGCGCGAGGCCACGCCCAGGGAGGAGATCTCCCAATGAGTGTGTAGGTGGAGGCGGGCCGTTAGGGGGGGGGTGAGGCTTGCCCCCCCTACATAGGCGTCCCTCTCGCCCAGTTCCTCCTCTGCTTCCTGCGCGCCACTCCTGCCCGGACACGCGTATTGCGCCGCTCCTCCGGGCCACGTTCCGACCTGCGACGCACTCCGGGCCTTCGGGATCTTTTTGAACAACGCAATGGTGAGTCTTGCGCAAACCCCTCCCACCCCGGCCCTGTCCCTGGGCAGTACCAGGTTGACGGGGCCCTGTGGCTCGATGTCCACGGGTGGGGGGGGCGCAAGTGGCGTGATGCGCGTCGGTAGGATGCCTTGGTCGGTTTCGTGGCGGGAGGAACAGAGCGTGGCGGGCTTGCAGGACAGCGTGATTTCTAGCGCCAGTAGACGGGACTGTGTGCTCGGAGGTTAAACGTCTGGACTCCAGCATGGTGAGTCGCCGCGGAGCATAGCTCAGGGGTTAGAGCACTGGTCTAGTTACCAGCGGTCACGAGTTCAAACCGCGCTCGGCCCTGTGATATTTTCAGAAGATCGGGGGTGAGTCCCTGTGTCATGGGGTGCATTTCGTTGAAATGCGGGATGGGGATGCTTGAGAGCAACCCCCCCGACGGCGCCTGCCGCGTGGGGCCCTCGTGCGGATCGCGTGAAAACTCTCTCCACCCCTAAACGACCCCCGCCACCGATCTCGGTGGCTTTGCAAGCCCCGGTGCCCCCAGGCCTGTGTCCGGGTCTCGAAAGAAGTTAGTTTGTTTAAATGACTGCCACGCGAGAACGTACTGTTTTAAATTCGATTTTTGGGCAATTGGCATGTGGATCCTTGCGTTGCTGCCTTTAAGGCTTATGAGCAAGGCCCCCCCCCCTCGTGTTCGCAAAACCCTCTTCCGTGGTAGGTCACGTGGTCCCCTATGCCTGGCAGCGTACACAATGGGGGCCGTCCGAAAGGAGGGGATGGGTACATGTGTACGGGCGGTCGGAGCACTGGTTTGGAAGCGTACGTGTCGATTTGGGAGTTTTGAGCCCGGGCATCCCGCAATCTTTTGCTCCGGGAACAGCATTCTATCTCCCCGTGCCTACGGAAAAGATTCTGCCCCGATTGGGTCCTTGTGCCACGCAATAGACTGTGGCTACGTGATGCTTTTGAAGCCGCAAGTTTGGTAGTTGTTGTTTCTCATCTTGCGTGAGGGGGAGTTTCGCTTGGCAAGGAAGGGCTCGATGTGCATAGCTGCCGCGGGTTTCCGGTTGAGCAGTTGCAGATTTTCGGAATTCATGGCGGTTTCGTGTGCTAGTTCACTGTCTCGCAGGGAGAATGTTCAATAATACTGATGTTATTCTTATTGATTGGTTCTTCGCGTCACATGATTTGTAGTCTGCTTTTACTTGATGACTATAAGTTTTGTAGTTCAGAGTGTTACTCTGGTACTTCACAAGTTGCTTATATGGACGTTATACCACATTTGAATTATATACGTGAATTAACATGAAACTATTGCAACTGAAACAAAATCGTTATGTTGTGCTTTAATGTGTTTTTTGGCTTAGACTAAACTAGGCCTCAGCTATGCCTCGTTTCCATCTTTAAAAATATAACTGCCATTTCATAATGTTCATTGTGTGTTTATATTTCTCGCTTGGCCAGCACGCAGCAAAATGTGCATTGTTTGATAATGGTATACTGTTGAGGAAAAACTACAGAGGAAGCCTATTTGTTACTTTCATGGCTCTTCCTGCTCTTTCGCTTAGGCCCTTACAATTGTGGTTGTTTTGAACGCGATTGCCAGCGGTGTGTGATGTTGTCACGGTCCGATGTGAATCTCTGGGTTACTAACGTTGGCGCGTTTGGTGCGTCCCGGGGCGGTTCGGCGGAGTCGCGCTCTATACATGGCGGTCGGGCCCGTGTATGAATCGGGGAGGGGATGTGGAGCTCCGGCTAGCCTGCCGACTGTGGGGCTGGGTGCCGGAGTTCGAGTCTCGGGGTCGCTTCCGCTTCTTGTGATTCTGTGCTCATGTGAGGCGCTCCGCTGCCTTCGGGTCGAGTTCGCGCTGTATGGGTGCGCAGCGGTTTCGGCCGTTGAGCGCCGATGATGCCTGCTTTCGCCGCGGGCCACTGTGCTTCGGTGTGGTTAGTGCGGAGAGTGGTGTGCCTGCTGCAGAGAACGTGTGCCGAGCGGATTGCAGAGTGCGTATGATGTAAATAGGTCAGCAGGTTCTTATGTGCAAAAGAGGCATCCTTTGTTACTTGCAAGGTATATCTGAAAGCCCTAATAGTCAACAGTGCACTCGAACGCTCATCCTAGAGCTGGGAATGGGAAAGAGTCTCGGGAATGACGCTGAGCATCCTGTGATCCTGCAAATCACCCTATCTACCCCTGCCTAACACGGGCTGGCATTTGCAAGGCAATAGGTCTCGCTTTTCCCCGGAGCCGGCGGCAAATCGGCGCCTGGAGGCCCTGACGGGTGATTGTTCGCGCTTTACAGGTGTGGATTCGTATTTGTGCGTGGCGCCGCTACACGAGGGCAATTTGTCTCGTTTGTTGTGCCCAGTTGTCTGCACACCGTCTCGCCGGCAGCCCCGTGGCCATAAGCCGTAGAGGGGGGGGGGGCTCACAGTCGGTGCTTGGGGCCAAAAATGAAAGGTGGCTGAACTGCCCGCATTCCCAGAACAAGGAACCTGGGCCCTACGTGCAGCAACGGATGTGTTATGCCCCTGGTCCCATCTTTGCACGAGGTTATCCCCCATGGAAATAATAGACGTTTTAGTGTTCTGGCAGCCTTGATAGGTGCAGAATGTAGACCATCCAGGAGGGAACTTTGAAATATGGGAAACTGGGTTGCAGCGATCCTCTAGGCCCCCAACCTTGGCGGCCACACAGTCTGAGGCCCAGCCTCCTTATAACTCCATTCTCCGGTCTAGACTCTGGGAGTGCGGCCAAACAGCCTATCTGCATTGGGTAAGCCCAGCACATTACTAGTGAGTTGAAGCCTACTAAGGCAGGTGTCTTGGAAATACTTGCAATTATGCACTCATATCATGAAACTTCCTACATTGATAAATATGAGTAGTTAAATTGTAAGGCATTGACCTTCATGTAAACCAATTATTATGTTTAGAATAAATAAAATCACACATAAACACCAAAGTACCAGACTGACCCAAATAATAATACAAACATAAGCAACCAATTGCAAAGCCGATATGCCTGGCTAGCATTCATTTTGTATCCTAACTACAAAACGTAAAAGGCAGAGAAAATAAAGCAATAACGATTGATCATTCAATTTGACGCATCTATGAGGAAAACAAAAGTGTGATGATATATTGTACTTTAGAGATGTTAAGTAGTCCCTGATACTTTCAATGAAAGCATTCACTTGGAGGTGGAATAATCCACCAAGCAGCCAGTAACATGATGTGAGTAACGCTGCTCTGGGGAACCCACATTCTACCCCATTTCGATTTTAAAGCATTTGTAGCTATAATGTCTTAAGAAAAATGCCCTGTCAAGCCAGATATCAAAAGGGTAAGAACCTGGGGAAGTCAAAGAACATATTGGCCTTGAGCATATAGTATAATAAATCTACCCGCATTTATTCGTAATTTCTTCCGTGTGAACCCCTTAACATATATTTTCTCGTGTTTGGAAATAGGGGACATATTTACTTTCTAACTTTCAAAACTGTCGCAACTCCTACCACAAATGCCGCTTCTCAAATAAGTTCACTTACTCTAGATGTGTTTTAAACACAAGTGGCGCTTGGAAAACCCATAATATCTAATCATATATAAGCGTGTTTTCATTACGTAGGAAATGCAATCAAAACACCTCTGGTGTGATGCCTCAAGACAACTGTAGATTTACAAAAGAAGAGAGAAGTCTCAGCGCCTTATCAATATGCAGTGATTCTGGGAAAATCACTTAATCTCCCCGTGCCTAATAAGAAAAGAGTGTGTCCCTGGTGTAGCGTTAGTTGGTGCGCAGGTAAAGCGCGCAAACACTCGATACCTTGCTGGTCGTGCAGCACTACCATACATTTAAAAATTTAACTTGAAGGCTGTTTCATTCCTGAAAGCCGTGAACCAGATGCCACCATCACTATTCACACTATCGCCCCCAAGCTTTCCTTCGATTCCTGGCTTCATGTTGAACATGCATGTCTTTGATATTTCTAACGTACCCCTTGCCAGCCACTCGCGATTTTATTAAGGAAGTAGGCCTGGCTGATGGTGAATAAGATAGTCACATGAGATCAGATATTGGTTAAATGTTTGGTTTCGGAATACGGATTTATTATTGTTAGTTCCACGCTTAGGTCAAGAGATGCTGCTGCTGCCTTTCATCTTTAGCCTTGCTATTCGGAAACAGCTGCTGTAATGTTTCAGCTTAGTCTATACAGGACAGTCAGCAGCCTGAGCTGTTTTAAGACAAGCGGAAGGCCTGGGTTTGTGTGTCATACATACCATCCGTAAAGTTATTCTCACGAAGTGATGAAGTTATGTGTCCTGAGTGGGGCAACAGGATAAGGGAGAGTATGTATATATATATATATATATATATGTTATCTTGGTAGCAGGAGTACAAATAACAAAGGTATTTAGTAAGCACAAGGAGCACGGGGGGCGTTTCTAGCTCTAAAAGGATAGTTGAGACAGCCAAGTTAAGTTCAGTGCAAGGCTACATTTGGTGGGGCATTTCCAGGCGTAAGCATTAAGCCAGACAGCCGTAGGAATTAGGCAGGCGTACGATGAGCTAAGATTTGTTCAGACTGAGGGAGAGCATAGCGACCACAATTAAATGTGGAACCAGAAAAAGCTTTACAAAGCAATGCTGTAGATTTCCGGTTGAATGCTGTAGGGATAGGCTTCAGTGATAAGGCCATGACCTTTCTGGAACGGGTATTCTTCTTCGACCTGTGTCGAACTGGGAAAGGAAGTAAGGCGGGGTCTATAACTCTTTATTCTACCTGCGTTGGCACGTCTTGCCAGGAGTTAGTGTCAAAGTTTTTGCCTTCAGCCAGCCTAGGTTACCACCCATCCACTCCAAGCTAATTGTTCATGGTGATATTGGGCCTCAGTTACACAGCCCAGTATTTGGCCCCTGGGGTTGTCAGTGTCGTGAATTACTAAATTTCACTGAAATGAAGGTGTGGCCGGGGTGTTACACTAACAGAAGTTTGGGAGTGCAAGCCTCCACCTAGGGGGTGGCTGGCTGAATTTGATGAAATACTTCAAACGTTTCACATCACTGCACGTGGGAGAGTGTCAATGACCTGGGCATACTTCAACCAGACACCCCAGAATGAGTGTCAATTACCCGTGCATACTTCAACCAGACACCCGTGTATGGCATGCCCCCATCTACATGGTAATAATTGGGAGGGCAGAGAGCGACCATACCTCTTGAATTTTGCACTTAACACCCAGAGATGTGCTGCTCTCCACTGATATTTGACAGGTTAATGGGCAAGGCTAGCGAAAAAACCAGATGTATTGTCATCATTTAAGGCGGACGTGACCCAGGTATTGGCTAGATAGAAACACTGCCAACTATGAGGATATGAACGAAATCTCAACTGGGGCTCACAACAAATTATTTGATAAAATGAGAAGTTTCCTTGTCAAGCCACGATGTCGGTGCCGCGACTTACCTATAGCACAGCAACACCGGTATAACAAGGACTGTAGGCAACCTATTAACTCCTTTCAGCAGCAATAAAGTCCAAAGCTAGCTTCTATTCAACAAGCAAGGAAATTGGATACGCTGTCCCAGTGGAGAGTAAGAAAAGTTTGGGATAAACAGCGGGACTAGTATAAGACTCTATCGTCCAATTTAATGTAAACTAACTTGCTAGAAGAAAGGCTAAAACGAGGAGGTGTTGCTAAGATATGGGCCAGTTTGTAGTAAACAATAGGCTAATACAATGTGAAAGGAAGCAAACTTAGGAAGTTAAGGGCCAAAAAAGGTAAACATGGCAGAGTTGGCAATTTTTTATCGATTGTCATTGATTTGGCCTAGCATGCTGTAGTAAGGTGGGACTGTCTCAGCGAACCACCTGCCAACAATGCTGTCTGTTGGGAACACAATTCTAAGCCAGGAAGGCCCCATATTTGGCCAATCGAAAATTCTTAACAGGATTGCAGGTCCATAAGCGCCTAGTTCACCAATGCCTTGTTACCCATGCCATATTTTCCAGCCTGAGAAACAGATTTAGGTGTTGCTCTTCTCGCTCAGCCTCTCCTTGGAGCCAGGGAGGTGGGGAGCGTTCACAAATTTGGGTCCTCGAGCTGAGAGATGTATTCTTTCGCCGCTCAGTCAGTCATATTGGCTTTATCCGGAGTCATGATAAAGAATGCGTCCATTTAGCAGTTACGTCAAAATGTTTTGTCCTGCTGAGAAATCATGCAATCCCCGCAGCGGTAATTCAGGAACCATGGCGCTATCTATACATCACCTTTGTAGACAAAGTGGAAGTTAAAACCTTCGTGCTAGGATATGAAGGGAATCGATGGATTGACGAATTCAGCTATGGTTCAGTTCTGGCTCCATATGTAGGTGCTAGATCTTCCCATAATTACGTTAGGAAGATCTGCAGTGGCTTCGCTAAGAAAGCTAGGAACACCAGTCACGTCTAAGCTGAACGGCAGCGGGGCCAAAAGATATCCTTTGTTAGTCTGCCTTGGGCTTCTGAGTAATGTTGCAAATTACTGCCGGCATTTACGGGTTACAGTACCGGACCCATAATTTAGCCCACTAAAAGCTGGCTCGCAGGGGCAGGGCACATATAACAGCGAAGGGAGGAAGGGGGGGCTCTGGCAGCGACGGTAGCCTCCCCAGAGCTGTGGCGGAGTTACAGGGCGATCTGGAGGCAGACGGGTACAGTAAGGGTACCTCTGCGACAGGCGGTACAGTAAGGGTACCCCTGTCCGGCACAGTAAGGGTGCCCGAGCCAAGGTCCAGGAGCCGAAGGGGGTTCTGGGAAGACCGTGACGGCGCCCCGTTAGTCCTTCGGGCGGTTGATGGGCCTGACCAACCGGGGGTGTGCCACAACACGCTCCGCCCCTGTCAGAAGGGGCGGGAGTAGGAGACAGATCACGTGACCCAGTGGATGATCTGAAAATAAATATGTGCCGCACTGCCGGGCATCGACCCACCGTGCGTGCTGGCTCACCAGGCGGGCGGAGCAGCGAGGGGCTGCTTGCCCTGGATCGCCCGTAAGATAACCCATTTATCGTCATACTTATGTTGTATGAAATAAACCTGCAGCAGTTCTTCACCCACAATGAAAGTGTCAGTGTAATCCTTGGGTGACGTCTGTGCATGCGTGTTGAATGAAGCGGATGACGGTGTGGTCACTATGCCGCTGCCCGCGTCCCACGCAGTGGGACATCAGCAGGGCAGCTCTCTAGTGGCCGCCCGTCGCAGCCTTCCCCCTCCTTCTGCCTCGCGCGCGAGGCCACGCCCAGGGAGGAGATCTCCCAATGAGTGTGTAGGTGGAGGCGGGCCGTTAGGGGGGGGCGAGGCTTGCCCCCCTACATAGGCGTCCCTCTCGCCCAGTTCCTCCTCTGCTTCCTGCGTGCCGCTCCTGCCCGGACACGCGTATTCCCACCCATTCCGCTTACCCTGCGTGGCAGAGACAGCGCGTTATTGGAATGTTTTAATGTTTTTCTTTTGCGTTGCAGGCGGAGTTACAGGGCGATCTGGAGGCAGACGGGTACAGTAAGGGTACCTCTGCGACAGGCGGTACAGTAAGGGTACCCCTGTCCGGCACAGTAAGGGTGCCCAAGCCAAGGTCCAGGAGCCGAAGGGGGTTCTGGGAAGACCGCGACGGCGCCCCGTTAGTCCTTCGGGCGGTTGGGGGGCCTGACCAACCGGGGGTGTGCCACAACACGCTCCGCCCCTGTCAGAAGGGGCGGGAGTAGGAGACAGATCACGTGACCCAGTGGATGATCTGAAAATAAATATGTGCCGCACTGCCGGGCATCGACCCACCGTGCGTGCTGGCTCACCAGGCGGGCGGAGCAGCGAGGGGATGCTTGCCCTGGATCGCCCGTAAGATAACCCATTTATCGTCATACTTATGTTGTATGAAATAAACCTGCAGCAGTTCTTCACCCACAATGAAAGTGTCAGTGTAATCCTTGGGTGACGTCTGTGCATGCGTGTTGAATGAAGCGGATGACGGTGTGGTCACTATAGTTGGTTGTTTCTCAATCCCTCCTCGCCGCTCACCAATTCCCGTTCAGCATACAAGTCCGTGCTTGGCAGAAGAGCACCAATTTCCGCAGAAGTGTTATGGCACATTCTGTTCAAGATTAGAGTTAATTTAAATGACTAAGACATGGACGAGGGTTGGAGCGTGTTTCTATATTCTGGTCTGTCAGCAGGAGCAGGCAGTAACACCGGTTTGGCGGTTCCAGAAAGTTCCAGAAGGAGCCAAACAATCAAGGGGTGAGGAGAGTACACCCAAGCCCACGTGGATGTACTTACGCTCATTACCTCAGACAGTGTGTTGGCAAAGTCCTGGCATACAGGAGAACTCTGCCAGCATTTGAACTACAGCCCTTCTGTTACAGGGGAAATCCATGTCCTCAGGGAATGCCAGACTCTTCAAATTGAGATGGCATAGGCCCCCCCAAAATTTAACAGCAAGCTTTGGTGTAGCTGACATCTCTTTGAAAGAGTCCCCGTTATTGGCTTGGATTGATGCTATTACTGAGCTTGAGGCCACTCAACTGCCGCTGCGCAGTTTAAAGTCCAATGTGGCCGTGAGCTCATATATTTTGGTCATTAAGTCATCCAGAGCTGTAACTGCATTCGTTTTGGTGCCTATCCTTGCGAAAGAGCCCTTTGGAGAGCAATCCAAGATGCGCAATGTTACTGGATGATTTCGAAGTCAGCGATCCTGGTGTTTTTCATCTAGCTTGGTGACCACAGGCAGCAGAGAGGGGCATTAATTAATTCAGTGGCCCTGATTACAGGGATGAACTAGGCACACCAAGGCTTCATAGATATAGAGATTTTTTTTTTGATCTGGTCATCCTGTCAGGTAAATATTCTTCAAGTATGGTCACTGTAAATCCAAATAGTAAGATGTTACAATACAGAAGAAAAAAAAAAAGGAGCAGGAAAATAACATTTCCCTACGCTTGACAATGTGTAGACCCAAAAATCATCCCACTGATTTAAACTTGTGATTATGGGCGAGATGAAAACTACTGCTGAATGAACACTTTCAACAGGTTTTGTACTGTGCTACATTTAACCTTTCTGTTATTTCAGAGCGCAAATTCTTATGAAAGAGTGTTGTCAGAATGAGCATGTGCCCTATCAGGTGATGTGGAGCCATGCCTTACATTCTGCATTCATGTTCCCCAGAGAGTCCTGATGGTCCATTTAAAAAGTGAGTCTGAATACTTCATTTTTCAGACGTATCCTGAAGTGTTTGTGGTTGGGTGGGTTCCTATATAAAAGAGGGCTGAGTGAATTTCACAGTTTTGTTCTTGAATCCCCAGAAATGTATCTCCATGTGTGATCCTCCTGAAGACATAGATAGCACTCTTTCATCCATCAGAGGCCATAGTACAGGAATTAAGTGATGGAGGTTTTGTTTCAGTTGTTTAGTCAAACATGTATTTTAGTATCCTCTGAATTCGAGAAGATTTTCCAAGAAGCTATCGTAGATATTGAATAAAGAGCCTTGAGTGATGCCGCAAGAACCAGGCGGGTGGAGGACTCCGTTGATCTGATTTTGATGGGCTTGCTGGGCTGGACTCGCATATTTTGGAGATTTTGAATTCGAAAAACTCTATCAAGTCTTAGCAGTGTTTGAAAATGCACATAGGGTATTCTTCATGGCATCAAGGTTGGCCAATTGATGGTATATATTACAGATCGGTTTCCAGTTTTTTGTTACCTAAGACATGTGTTTTGTGAAGTAGACCTTTGTGGCTCTCTCTGGATTGTCCTGTGGTATCCTTTTCTGTATTTAGCATAGACTTTTGTTTTCTACTGTCTTCAATTTACACCACTGAATTCATGGGTTTTGGCTTTCGCTCTTTAATTTGGAAATTACTGCAATGAACCACTTGTTGAATACATTAATGGTTTGTGAGATTTCGCAGGAACATAAGTGTCAATTGCTGCAGAAATGTTGGTGTATATTTTGAGAAAGGCATGTCAATGGGAGGGGGTTGGTATTTTCAGGTTGCAGAGTTTTGGCTTCAGTGTGATTTTGACTCAAATGTTTCTAAAGGGATACATTTTAAGTGCCTGTAACAGCCAGGGACGGTGCAGTTGGTGTTTTAAGCAGTGGGTGTGAGAATGAGCTCTGTCAGGTCCGTGTAGCTGAAGAAGTGCTCAAACTATGTTTGGAACTACATCACCAGGTTCACCGTTCCAAGTGTGTATGTGTATATAAGGTCAGGCCTATGCCTAGGTATGTGTGTGAGGCCTAAAACTAACTGTTGAAATCACAGTGCCAGCATGTTTTCTGCACAGCAGGGTTTTCTCTTGCGATGTCACCCCTTAGACTGAAGTCACCCATAATCACTATTTTCTTGGCCTTAGTCTGTAGGAGGCGTCAGCTCCTAGCGTTCTTCTATGATAATGGCATTGTGGCCAGGGGGCAGTAAAGCACTGCAGCAATCAGAGAACAGTTGGGATTAAAGAACAAGCAGGCAGCTGTATAAGTGAACAAGGGCTAGGTAGTCTCAGGGATGATAGTACATAGCATGTCAGTGGAATGGACTGGGGCTATCCTTCCCCCTTATCAGGTGTCAGGCTTCACCCTCTAGGAGGGCCAAAGAGAAGACGTTGTGGGCTAGCGATCTCCTCTTTCCCCCACAGCTACCGACAACAGAGGACAAGAGCAGTCAGGGAGAAAAGAACACCTGGCCCTTTAAGGATTTCCCTACCGATGCAGGACACACCCCCTGGAGGGCGGACGCGCCAACCACAGAGAGATCTTCAACTCGTGACGCGGAGAGAGACGTCGGCAAAGCCCGGGAGGAGGAAAGACGCACTAGGAAGAACTCCGACGGAGGAAGAAGAGGAGGACCGGTGTTCCCAGAGAGAGACGCGCCAGAGGACGACCCACTACACGAGATCCGGGACGCTCAGGAGGACGCATCGCCCAGCCACGGCCCCGGAGGGTCGTGGCTACAACAGGTGCGTGCATGTCTCCAGGGATCCGGTAGTCGGGTGGGTTTAGGAACCCCAGAGAAGGGTGGGGAAAGCTACGCAACGACAGGCTCTTGAACACCGCCGCCGCAGAGTCCCTGCCCGCTGCTATCCAGCTCTCATTGGTGATGGTTTCTCCCCCTCCCGCACTCAGCCATAAGACGGTGATTCCCTCACTCCCTTCCCTAAAGGGTACAGAGAGAATGCGCACTAATGTGTGCTCCTTTTGTTTTCTTTTCATTGGTTTTTGTGTCCTCCCGCCACCCTGAGAAGAAAGACGTACTGGAAAGAGACGAGACGATCCCCGACCAGACCGCCAAGGACCCTAAACCCCGCCAAACGGCTACTTTTTCTTTGTGTATTCGAAATAAACAAGGGACAACCCTGAAAACTTCCATAAACTTCTGAGCCTCCCTTTTTGCAAGTTGACAAGTGGTGTTTCTGCCCGGTCTTCGTACCCTCCATTGGGAGCCCGGAAATGGAGAACCTAATACAACACATGGTGGAGGGTCAGAAAAAACTGGAATGGGTTGTGGAAAGACAACTCACATCTGCGCATGCAGACCGCGAAATGTTCAAAGACCTCATGAACGGACAGATGGAGGCCATATTACGGGTTGGGAAGGAGGCAGCCCATCCCTCTACAGTCCAAAAGAGTAACCGGACTATGGCTTCTGTCCCTACGGTGGCCCTACAAAAATACTTGGTGGGCGAGGATCCCAACGCTTTCCTGTTGAATTTTGAACGGGCAGCTAGGGCATCAGGTTGGCCAGTGGCCAAATGGCCGTTTTTTTGGGCACCCCTCTTAACAGGGGACGCCCAGGCGGCATACCAGGTGGCCAACCCCGCTGGGGTTACCCCCTACGAAGAAGTCAAGGCCATTATCCTGGATCACCTGGGTCTCGACGCTGAGGCATACCGCTTACGCTTTCGAAAGGAAAGGGGGTCCCCCAGAGATTCAGTGAAGACACTATACTTTAAACTAAAGATTGCCGCAGACAAGTGGCTCAAACCGGAGGTAAACACCAAGGAACAAGTCATGAACGCCATATATTTAGAACAATTTATCGAGGCGTTGCCATATCCCACTCAGCGTTGGCTTCGGCAACATAACAACCTCAGCCCAGAACAGGCTGTTGAAATGGCGGCCTCCTTTTCCAGAGCACAAACCAGAGGGGCCTCGTGGGAGGTAGAGAAACAATCAAGGTCCTTACCAGCACCCCGAAAACCCCTTCGCCCTATCAAAGAACCTGAGTGAGTAAAACCTAGATATGAGGCCCCCATTAATAGAGGACCTCAGTGTTTCGAGTGTGGGGAATGGGGCCACATTTCCCGTACGTGCCCAAAGAGACGGACTGAGGAACCGATGGATGTCAGCTATATTCCCCGCCATCTGCTGTATACTGAGGAACTGGGGGCTTGTTTTTATATAAGTCTTTACCTCAATCACAGACTCGTTACTGCCCTCCTTGATTCTGGGTGGAGACAGTCTGTGGTCAGGGGTGACTTGGTTCAACCAGGGCGGGTCCGTCAGGGGAAACAAGTGTTTATACGATAGGTGCATGGGGATGTGAAAGCGTATCCCTCTGCAACGTTGCCTCTAAAATGCTCGGACGGGGCAATTCTTCAAGTGACTGTTGGGGTTCTTCCAAACCTACCGGAGGAGCTCATCTTAGGTACTGATAATCCTCGATTCCTTTCCCTGTTACGGACAAAAGTAGGGAGCCCCTCCTCTAGCAGACCTTTTACGACCAAAGCAATCCCCAGAACCCTTTTGACCCAGGAGCCTTGGGAAGGGGACAAAAGCTTCCGCTGGGCACAACTCAATGATCCCACCCTACATCACGCCTGGCAACAGGCTCGCTTGCCACAAGACCCCACTCATCTCAGGTATCCTTACTTCCAGATAACCAATGGCCTGATATACAGAATAGGGAGTATGGAAGAGGAGTCCCAGCTTCTAGTACCGAAGCGATACCGAGAACAGATATGTTTCTTTGCACACTCCCATCTCTTACTGGCCCGGTATTTATGCGCACATAAAGCGGTACTGCCAGGAATGTCCAATCTGCCAGAAAAAGAATCCCTATAATCCTCCCGGTGTCCCTCTCCAACCCCTCCCTATTATAGGAAAAACATTCGAACGAGTAGGCATGGATCTCATCGGTCCTCTACCCAAATCCAGCAAGGGCTACCAATAAGTCTTGGTACTGGTAGATTACTGTACCCGATTTCCTGAGGCTTTTCCACTGAAATCCCCTACCACGGCCGTCATCGCCGATAGACTTCTAGAATATTTCTCACAGGTGGGTTTCCCTCGCCAGATCTTAACAGACCAAGGGACCCCGTTTGTCTCTCGACTCATGGCACAGGTTTGTAAACTATTGGATGTCCAGCAGTTACGTACGTCGGTTTACCACCCCCAGACCGACGGCCTGGTCAAGCGATATAATGGGACCCTAAAACTAACGTTAAGGAAAATGTTAACAGCAGAAGGGAAACACTGGGACAGACTCCTACCCTTAGCCCTGTTTGTTGTTCGAGGACAGTTGCATAGTAGTCTGGGTTGCTCCTCCTTCGAGATGTTGTACGGTAGACAACCTAGAACACTCTTAGAGATGACCAAAGAAGCCTGGGAGAAGGACACAACTACCTCTAGCACCGTCTTCGACTACACGCAGGACCTCAAAACCCGTTTAGGCAAGTTGAGGAACCTGGCTCTGACAAACCTCGAAAAGGCCCAAACCCAACATAAACAACAATACCATAAAGGAAAGAAATGGAGGACCCTTCAAGTCGGTGATTGGGCCTTGGTGAAGTTACCCGGGACCCTAGGTAAAGGAAGAAAGGAGTGGGACGGTTCCTATCTAGTAGTAGACACAATAGGGAATACCACCTATTGCCTACAGCTTACCCCACACCAGGCAGGCAACTAGAGCCAAATTTCGGGGGGGGGGCTGAAAAAGATTTCGGGGGGGGGGGGCTAAGTCTTCCAGCCATAGGCAGAATGGCTGTAAGAAGGGGTGAAAACACAACAAAAGCCTCATTAACGAGTAAATGGTCTTTTAAAGACCCGTGAAGTACTCTGGTGCGGCTGCAATTAGACGGACGCCAGCCCGCGAGGCTGTCACACACGACGGGGGGGCTGAAGCCCGGCGAGCCCAATGGGTGTTGCGCGCCTGCCCCACACCGCACTCAGACTTATCACATTAACCTTCTGAAGAAATGGATAGGCGCCCCTCCTGTAAACAACCATCTAACCCTTCCCCAATCAGCCGTCTCAACCACTCTAGACCTGCTAACAGTAAATGAAGACCTGTCAACCGCTCAGACGGAGTCGCTGTTAGACACATTATTTCCCTTTTCGGCCCTCTTTCCAGACCTACCCGGAAGGACCTCCCTGGTCGAACACCATATAGAAACCCCTCCCAATCAAACCGTTTGGCTACGACCCTACCGTATACCCGCCGGACGACGAGAGGCTATCTCCTCCGAAATGAGGAACATGTTGAAAATGGGATTGATCCAACCCTCCCACAGCAACTGGGCCTCTCCCATCGTTCTAGTGCCTAAACCCGACGGAAGCATCAGATTTTGCATCGATTTTCGTCAAGTCAATGCCATCTCCAAATCGGATGCTTATCCTTTACCTCGGGTGGATGAGCTGATTAAACAACTAGGAGAAGCACAATACATAACCACTCTAGATTTAACCAAAGGATATTGGCAGGTTCCCCTGCGCCAATGGGACCAAGAAAAAAACGCTTTTATCACCCCTGACGGTCTCTTTGAATTCACTGTACTACCTTTTGGGCTCCACGGTGCGCCAGCCACCTTTCAACGTCTTATGATTAAAGTACTACAGCCACTTAAAGAGTTTTCCGCTGCCTATTTGGATGACATCATTATCTTTAGCTCATCCTGGAAAGAACACCTCCAACATTGTCAGCGAGTATGCTCTGCCTTGCAAGAGGCCGGGTTACACAAACTCCCGTAAATCCAGAATGGGATTTTCTAAGGTTAGGTATCTGGGGTATCTGTTGGGAAACAGGTGTATCGAACCACAACAAGAAAAAATCAAAGCCATCACACAGGTCCCTTTTCCAACCACAAAGAAAGAGGTTAGGGCCTTTCTGGGACTCCATGGTCATTATAGGCGGTTATTCCCCACTATGCAGAGTTAGCTGCCCAGCTCACAGACCTCCTAAAAAGGGTGTACCAAACCGATTCCAAACCCAATCACCTCCTGCAGCCTTGACAGCTTTCAGAAACCTGAAAGATGCCATAACTCAAGGACCAGTACTTGTGTCACCCGACCACAACTTACCTTTCATAGTTCAAACCGATGCATCCGATGTTGGTATCGGGGCTGTCCTGTCCCAGACAGCAAAGGACGGTCTCGAACGCGCAGTAGCATTTATCAGAAGGAGACTCTTTCCTCGAGAGGAAGCATACCCCACTATTGAAAAGGAATGCCTCGCCAAACTGCAGTATTACTAGGAAGGACGTCCATTCCTTCTTTACACTGACCACGCCCCTCTGGTGTGGATGTGTAGGAATAATCCGCGGGTCAAGAGGTGGTTCCTTTCACTTCAACCGTTTACTTGTAGACTTCTCCATCGCAAAGGCACCCAAAACGCAAACGCTGACTTTCTTTTCTGACATCCACTCTTCCCCGATCGGGAAGACTCTGGGGGGGGGGGGGGTCTCAGGCTTCACCCTCTAGGAGGGCCAAAGAGAAGACGTTGTGGGCTAGCGATCTCCTCTTTCCCCCACAGCTACCGACAACAGAGGACGAGAACAGTCAGGGAGGAAATAACACCTGACCCTTTAAGGATTTCCCTACAGATGCAGGACACAACCCCTGGAGGGCGGACGCGCCAACCACAGAGAGATCTTCAACTCGTGACGCGGAGAGAGACGTCGGCAACGCCCGGGAGGAGGAAAGACGCACCAGGAAGAACTCCGACAGAGGAAGAAGAGGAGGACCGGTGTTCCCAGAGAGAGACGCGCCAGAGGACGACCGACTACACGAGAGCCGGGACGCTCAGGAGGACGCATCGCCCAGCCACGGCCCCGGAGGGTCGTGGCTACAACAGGTGCGTGCACGTCTCCGGGGATCCGGGAGTCGGGTGGGTTTAGGAGCCCCAGAGAAGGGCGGGGAAAGCTACGCAACAACAGGTTCTTGAACACCGCCGCCGCATAGACCCTGCCCGCTGCTATCCAGCTCTCATTGGTGGTGGTTTCTCCCCCTCCCGCACTAAGCCATAAGACGGTGATTCCCTCACTCCCTTCCCTAAAGGCTACAGAGAGAATGCGCACTAATACGTGCTCCTTTTGTTTTCTTTTCATTGGTTTTTGAGTCCTCCCGCCACTCTGAGAAGAAAGCCGTACTGGAAAGAGACGAGACGATCCCCGACCAGACCGTCAAGGACCCTAAACCCCGCCAAACGGCTACTTTTTCTTTGTGTATTCGAAATAAACAAGGGACAACCCTGAAAACTTCCATAACCTTCTGAGCCTCCCTTTTTGCAAGTGGACATCAGGATAATTTTGTAACCTTGAAAAGATTGGCAATGGAGGGAGTACCACTTTCTCCAAACCATGTTTTGGTTATGCCAAAAAGGAGGCAGCTGGACTTGTGTTGTTATGACAGAGGGAGAGTTAATAGAACTGATCTTTACAAACAGGTTTAGGATTTTGTGGGTTGCAGTCAGTTGGGGTGCTCAAGGGCGCTGCTTTTTCCCCGAGTATCTGCGAATGGTGGTAGGATGGTCAGTGACAGTGGTGTTTAGGTGTAAGCTCTGGGTAAATCCTTGTTATGGAGGTGTCGATGGTTTGGCACTGTTGTAGTTTCAGTTAACATGCTTTATATCAGTTGAGGGGCTCAGAGATTTATTTTAATGCCAGGAGTTTCAAATCATTAGACTGAACCATGACATTGCTGTTATTAAAGATTCTGATTGAAAGCTTTCTGAGTGCACCTCTGGAAAAGGCATCAAGTCTGAGCCCTCCTTGAATATCTGCAGGGTTACTCGCTGTTAGGATAGTCTAGTGTAGATGTAGCCATGCCTCTCTTTGGTGTGAGCAGAAGTAGTTTCTTTCATGAATTTGGACATGGTTGTTTTTGTGCAGTTGGTGGTGTAACTCTCAGGGTTACCAGCTTGGAGCTGTGGTTTTATTCCTCTAATCTTTCTGGGTGGAATATCATAGTGACTGTTGTGGAATGGTTTTAACGGTCAAGATGAGCTGTCGTCTAAAAAGTCTTCTAAGTGGTGCATTATACCTAGATATGGAGGTGATGTGGATATTTCATACCCTATAGGTGACTTCAAACAATACTGTACAGATGTACATATATCTATTTGAAAAATGGCGCAGCCATGTCTCCACTAAAGGGAATTGCTCACTGGCATCATTCATTGCACTAATGTACTGCATTTTAAAGCATTTTGACTGTCTCCTCCTTTTAGGCGAACACCAAGGAGGACCTTCTCTCCTTCCAAGACTTAACAAGCATTGGCATAGCCAATAGGTCTCGCTTTTGGGACCTTATAAGTATTTAATTATGCAGCACAATATCCTTGGTGCAACAACATCAACTGTTGCATGGTTAAACACTTAAAAGGTCCCAAAGGCGAGGCCTATTGGCTATGCTCGATGACTCAATTATGTGGTGTTCTTCTGAATTGTGTGGCATGATGTGGAATTCTGTGGAGTGGAATGGATGTATGTGGCGTGTAGTGTAATTGTGTTGAGTTGAAATATGTGGTTTAGTGTTGAATTATGTGGTGAGGTTTGGAAATGTGTGGAGTTGAATTCTGTGGCGTGGAACTGTGTGGGTAGCTTTGCCTTTTTGTTGACATAAAAAATAAATAGGTAGGAGCTAAGCTCCAAATCTGTGTTTTTGGATGTTAATTAAAAGAAAAGCCAATTTTTCCCCACCATTGACATAATGGTTGCCTCGGTATAGTAGTTCTTTTATTCTCCTCACTCTAGCCAACGCCTACATTTTCCAAGAGTTCACTGTCACCTAATGAAAACTGTAAAGTTGATTTTAATAAAAAATTGTGTTATTTTTTATTTCTGCATAGCTGGTTAAAAGGGTCAGAAAGTAAGTGAGTGAAAGGATGGATGGATGAGTGAAATAGTGGATGGATATGTGAAAGGGTGGATGGATGATGAGCGAAAAGATGGATGGATTAATGAATGAAAGGTTGGATGATAAGTGAAAGAGTAGCTGGATGTATGGGTGAAAGGCTGGATGGATGGACATGTTGAATGGGTTGAAAAATGGATGATAGATGGATGGATGAGTGAGTGAAAGGATGGGTGTAAGGATGGACGAATGAAAGATTGAATGAATGAGTAAAAGGGAGGACAGATGGATGGCTGGATGAAAGGGTGGACGGGTGGATGAGTGAATGGATGGAAGGCTGAGTGAAAGGGTGGATGGATGAGTGAAAGGCAAATGGATGGATTTATGTGTGAGTGAAATGGTGGATTGCGGGTGATTGAAAAGATGGATGGATACACGCATGGATGAATGAGTAAAAGGATTGATGTAATGATGCATCTAATCACAGGCATTTACAAATGCAGTTTAGCACATTAAAGCCAGACAATTTGCCAAAAAAGGATTGGTTTCTTATTGGTTGCATATACAAGAAAAAGAAATGAATATGATACTGTGATGACAGAGTGTACTTTTCACTGGCAAAGTAGTCCCTCGAGCATTTTAATGGAATCACTTTAAAGAAAATGGAATGATACACCTGAGGTGAGATTAAACACTCCTCTGAGCGGCATTCCAAACCTTCTCTAATCTGTACTTTAAACCTTTAGTAACAATTGGGCAGTACTGTCAAACCAGAGCTAGTAATAGTGGTAATTACATTTTGTAATGCATGGAAAATGCTGAATTCAGTTTAAAGCGTTGGACGATACAAGTTCCCAAAGCAGATTTCACATTAACAAAAGTGGAAAGTAGTCGTCCATTTGGAAAATAGCAAATGTTGACAGAGGGTTTTCTAGAACCTTCGCATCTTTAAAAGAACCGTTAAAGTACCCAGACTTCCCTGGCCTATCCAAAGAATCAGCTGGAGGTTATGTGTGACCTTGTGCAGCCCAATAAGAGTACAATCCCAAGACGTGCGTGCATGCGAACCATTCCTCTCTCCGTTACATTAAACGGGATATCTAGATTAAAGATCTCGGGTTTGTTTTTGCATATTTCGCCTATAGAAGCCCTGAACGCTCCCAAACCACAAGACTGGCGGTTGCGCCACCTCTGACAGACAGGCAGCAGCTGCGAACAAAATCGGAGATAATTGTACATTACAAAAGCGAAAGCACGCGATGATTTCGCCCGACATTGAAAAAATGCCAGTCATGTAATGCACGAGATAATGGAATGGCTTGTTGATAAACGGAATGGGCCAGATGTCTGATTTATGCATAAACCAGTCATCGCCACGCTGACATTTCAGATTTTGCAACAATATGTATGGCCTGCTGGTAAGAAAAACAAACAAGCCCTGGAGGTGTGTGCGAGCGCTAAACAGAAAGTTAAATTTAAAAAAACACGCGAGTGGTGCGCGCGCGCTAAGGCAAAAGTGAGGCAAAAGTGAAAGCAGCTGTGGCGAGTGGTGTGCGCACACCGTGACGAGAGAGGAAAGCCAGATGGCGCCTCTGCTCGTCATTGTGCGCATAACCGCACGCTCTATGCCACCCGGTCAGACTTTTTAAAGCCCACTCACTAAATGTCTCGCCAGAGCAGCGCATGAGCAGGCTCAGGCGAGACCTAAAAAAGAGAGCTGCGTCAACAAATGAAGGCAGACCTTGCCACATACTGCGAAGCCTTCAAGTCTGAAATCCACTCCAGGCTTACTACCCTTCAGCAAGATGTAGACTCTGTGGGTGCCCGGACTCTAGACCCCGGTAGTAAGTGGACCTTAGTTTCTGTATGTTATTGTTATAATGTTTTTGTTTCTGGTACATGAGTGGGAGAATTTTGATGCACTGGGGGGAGAGGGGTTGGGGGGGATGGGGGTGGTAGACAAAGGGGTAGTCTTTCACACCTTAAGTTTTTAGGTTGCAGGCAGGAGGAGGTTATGCCTTAAGTCAGGTCTGTGTCTACTGAGTGAGACTGGTTATGTAATGACATTATGGTATCGAGTACACTGACATGGAACGTTAAAGGTCTAAACTCTCCGGCCAAGCGTCAAACTCTGGAAATACCTTCTTGACCTGAGACACGACATAGTAGCATACACGTCAAATGAGTGACTGCCACAGGGAATTCCCCCTGATCTACAAATCCAATGCCACCATTACGCACAACAGGGTAGCTCTCCTTTTCCACTCCTCCTTAAAATTACAAACTGAAGGATGCAAAACTGACAAAGAGGGAAGAATAATGCTAGTGAAAGGTCGCACTGCAGGCCAGATGTGCACAATCGCTTCCATATATACCCCAAATCCAATCTGGCCCTGTTTGGGCGCTTGTTCATAGCTCTCCTAGGGGTTTTTTATAGAGGGAGAGATCATCCTAATGGGTGATTTCAACCCTACGTGGGACCCAGGCCAGCGATACTACCACTCGCATAGATCTCCCACTGGGAGTTTTCCAAAAGCCCTGAAACAAACTATCCAGTCAGTGTATGTGATAGACGCCTGGAAAACCGCCCACCCAATGACCCGGTGTGAGAAGTTGGCCTGATATATGATGTCACTAATTCTAGTGTACACCTTGTATCAGTCCAAACAACCCTTATGGTGATTGGTTGTAAAGTCAACCTTATAGACCAGCTATCCTAGTGGTAGCATGGACAAGAGCAGTCTTAGGCTAAACTCTGAATGGCATGTGAAGCCAGCTGTTATACCATATGTAATCCCTTGAATACCAAATGAAAGGACACCACAACAGATATATATAAAAATAGAATGTATTTATTCTAGTCAAACCCTCAGCACTCTTTATGAGATTCGAGGTAAGTACAACACAGTCTTATTTAAGCATACATTAAGTCACACAGGTAAGTAATACAGTTAGGCCCTAGGGGCCACGCAAACCATATACTAAGTAAGTGGTATAAGAACCACTGTCATGAATACAGGATAGGCCTAGGCATAGGGAATCGCTGGGGCTACACTATACTACCAAAGGTTAGGAAGTGGGAGGCCCACGAGATTCAGGTGCAGAGTGGAAACACTCACGCATAATGCGTAAAAGTCGATAGAAATGCAAGTTATTAGAAATTAGCAGTTTTAGGACACTTCTGGTATAGCTAGGAAGTCGAGACTCGGAAACTAGACCCTTGGATAGTCAATACCCTTGTGAGCACCGAAATGCTCAAGTTACCTAGCCCACGGGCTGCGGGTGCATAGGTGTGAACTTGCGTCGGGTTTCGTCGTCGACTTCTATGGATGCCTGAAGGAAAGTTGCTGACAGGCAGTCAGTGAAGAGTGTCCGGTGGATCCCAAGGATGGGATCAAGAATCAAGGAACCTGCAAGCAGAAGGGACAGAGTCTAGGTCACCAACCAGGAACCAGGAAGGAACCAGGTGATGTCGTGAAGATGCAGGTGAAGAGTTGAAGCTTGTCGCAGCAGCCACGGGTACCAGGAGGCGTCGAGGACGACCAGGACCAGGAGGTGAGCTGTCCCACGAAGGCTCTTGCTGTCGGCGGCGTCGAAGTCGAGTCAGGACCCAACAAGCCTTGGCAAGCGGAACCCACGCAGGATGGAGGACTTGCTTCTGGTGCAGACCAGGAAGGTCTGGGGTGCTTCTCTTTCACAGAGGAGCGGGTGCCAGTCTGGAGGAGCCGGACTAGCAAGTTGAAAACAAAGGTTCGTCGTCGCAGAAGTCACTAGCGAACGGGCCAGCAACCGGACAACACGTAGAGCAACTCAGGTGCAGAAGGGCCCCACGCAGAACACATGAAGTGTGGGGAGCTGACCTTCTTTGCAGATGGTGCTCGGGATGGGGGCTTCTCAATTCCCCAAGCACAGCCTCGAGGGAGCCTCGGAAGTCGCGCTAGTCAGGTACTAGCCACTTTTCCCAAGTCGCCGGTCCCACGTCCCTCGTCGCCTCCACGGGTCTCAGCTTCGCTGGAGATGTGGATCGGGGTCAGAGGTGTCTGGAAGTCTCGGCGCTGGTCAGTCTCTGCAGTCGTCCCTCGTAGGATCTGTCGCAAAGCAGCGGTCGCTGGATGGTGCCTGGTTGCCCAGGGTGGTCACTCCTTGGCCACAAGGGAGATTTCTTCAGTCTTCTTCCTGAGGTCGAATGTCGAAGGTCCAGAGTTTCTGTTCAAGTTGCAGATTCAGGTTAATCTAATTTAGCAGGGCTCAGCTACCTACTGATATACTGGGCTAGTGGGCTGGGCTACCTGCAAGGTCCCTCCTATGGGTGGGACCAGGAAGGGGAGTGGTTACACCCCCTTTCCTTTGTCCAGTTTCGCGCCAGAGCTGGGGCTGGAGTGCCCCAGCGCCGGTTTGAACTGGACTATGCATGGGACACCTTGTGTGCCCCAGGCAGTGTCTAGTTTCATTCAACCCTCCCTGCCCCAATACACTAAATCCTGTCTAGGGTGGTGCTCGCACCTCCCAAGGCAGGAAACCTATTGTCCAAGCCTCCCTCGCTGGAAGGGCTCCCAGCAGCAGGAGGTCAGACTTGTGTCTGTGGCAGCAGCATCCATTTTGTGATGCTGGGGCTCTGGTTAACTTTAACCGGGTAAGTAGGTTACAACATGTCTTCTCCCTCTAGAAGGGAGGAATAATATCCTCATTGCCAGAAATGGTATGGGGGTATTATTCCAAAGTGTTAGACACCTTACACTACATGTTTTGATAAAGCCAAACCATAGTTACCATAACCGTTTAAGATTATAAGGCACTTTAAGAGTATATGGTAGGCTATATCATAGAACAGCTATAAGGACATGGTTCCGAAAGCTGCAGACCAGCTCAGCTCATGCTAGAGCACCATCTCACATGTTACCAAGCACTCTGCCTCCAGGATTGTTAAGGCCTGCCATAGGAGTGGCTGATAGGTACACATGGGTCTATATCTAAGGTAGGTATAAGAATACTACACCTAAGCAAGGAGTGATTACACGACCTTGCCCCAGCTGAGTGATCAGCCAGTTGTGTCATAATGGAAGGCCTGGCCAGGGGTGGCATAATACATGCTGCAGCCCCTGGTAGGCCTAGGGTACACCTATGCCCTGGGTACCTAAGGTACACTGTACAGGGGCCAATAAGGTGATCCTAACCAATTGGGTTATGCACCTAAAGTACATTGCATAAATTTAGAGAGAGAACAGCAGGGCTGTGGGTCTGATTGGCAGGCCCACAACCACATCTAAGTCGAAAACCAGTGAAGCAAAAGCAAAAAGTGGGGGTGAACATAGAAAGCAGACCCTACTCTCCTACACCCGGGACTATACATTTTCCCCACACTCCCACGCACATACTCTCGCCTTGATTACGCCTTCATAAGTCAATCCCTAGCACACACAAATGTGGAGGTCTAATTTCACCCCATCGACGCTAGACTAGGATGCCACAATGCCCAAGTTTCGCCATTGGTTTTTCCCACCCTCACTAGAGATCGCCTCTTCCAGGATGAGATCCGTAAAACCATTAAATAATTATTTCAACTGAATAACCCATGAGATACTAATTTGTCAAATACGTGGGACGCCTTAAAGACAGCAATCCGGGGAAGTGCATTTCTTTATTGTCCACCCTGAGCAAACAGAAATCCCAAGACAGGTTAGCGATTAACGCTGAACTTGAATTAGTAGAACAGGCTCATAAAGATACTCTGACCTTACCCCTACAACAGAAAGTCATGGCACCATGGGGGAAACTCTGTGCCAAATACACCAATAGAGCAGAGTTCACTCTGCTACACCTTAACAAAATAACATATGGCCAGAGTAAAAAAACTGGATACCACTTGGCTCGGCAACTCAGGACCAAAGATCAGAAGGAATAGGTCACACCAACTGGGAGTCCGGGTTGCCAGCTACCTCGGAAGAAGATACTGTATTGGTTTTCAGAGAATTTTACAAACACCTTTACTTCTTTGAACCTACAGAGGAAGTTGCACAGCTGGACTACCCAGCAGGAGTAGACCTGCCCCAGATGACAGCTGACCAGAACGAGGTTCTGGGAGGCCCAATCAAGGATGACGAAGTTCAGGCCGCCATTGACACGCTAAAGCTCCAGTTCTCTAAAACCTTTAGCTCTGATCTGGTGCCTCACTTAACTACCCAGTTTAATTCCATTGAGGTGGCCCGCACAGCCACCCACACGAAGAGAAAGCATTAATATCGGTCATCCCAAATTCCTGAAAGGATCCCCAATACTGTGCTTCCTATAAGCCCATTGCGTTGCTAAATCTGGATCCCAAACTTTACACTAAGATACTAGCCACTAGACTGAACAACATTATGCCTGACTTGATCCATCCAGATCAGTGTGGTTTTATACAAGGAAGGCAAACACATGAAAACCCACGGGGAGTGGTCCACCTGGTCGAAAAAGCTACTAAGAAACCCAATCTGCAGTCCTATTGGCCCTAAATGCCAAGAAAGCTTTCGACCAAGTGGATTGGTCCTACCTCTTCTATACTCTTCGCTGCTTTGGCATTAATGAACAATTTATAGCTATGGTGAAGGCCAATTATGCCAACCTGCAGTCGCAAGTACTGGTTAAAGGGGTGGGCTCTGACAGGTTCAGTTTAGAACGAGACAGGGGTGTCCGCTTTCTCCACTTTTATTTGTCCTTAGTATTGAGCCCTTGGTAGTCAAAGTGCGAGCCACACAATCCATCCAAGACCTCCCATTCGGATCAATAGAACACAAAATCTCATTGTTTGCAGTCGATATGTTGCTGTCCCTTACTTCTCCTCGGACAATTCTGGCAGCCCTGCAATCTGAACTGTCAGTCTGTGAGAAAGTGGCAGGATTTTGTATCAACCTACACAATTCCTTCCTTTTGAATCTGACTTTGCTTGCCCCAAGATGGAGACGCTAGTTGGTTCCATCCCTTTCCACTGGGCCCAAAAATATATCACTTACCTGGGTGTCAAAATCACCCCCACAGTAGCTCATCTGTACCATTCAAATAATCCGCCGCTCTTACAACAAATTAGGAGAGACCTTAAGAGATGGTCACCCATGTACATTTCTTGGCTTTGCCTTATCTATTTGGTTAAAATGACTGTCTTACTTAAGTTGTTATACCTCTTTCAAGGGCTGCCCATTGAGATAGACAACTACTTCTTCCTGTGCTCGGCTCCTTGGTAACCCATTTTATCTGGCAAGACTGAAGAGCACGTCTCCCATATAAATTGCTGCGACTACCGAAAGACACTGGTTGTCTGGCCTACCGACCCACTAAGGGAAATTGTTCACTGGCATCATCCATAGCACAAATGTACCTGATGTTTTAAAACATATTGACAATGTCACCTCCTTTTAGGCAACCACAATTTGTGTCCAGAAACCGTTTCCTATGGCCTACTGTTAGGCATCCACCTGGGGGTTATATTGCAAATATAACATTTCCATGCTACAGAGGACAAGATTGGGGAGTAAAGAGTTTTTATACCCACTTTAATGCAATTTGTATGTCTTTCACTTCCTGTCTGTCCACTTCTTCTTGTAATACAGGTCCGGTGCACAATTGTGTGAATACTGGTCCTAATGCCATGATGAATTTACCAGTATGTTTTTGTGTGGCAATGAAACATGTTGACCGTTAACAATAAAATGGTCTAAACATGCAATTTTGCCTTAAACATGAGCATAGGCATAGAATAAGAAGTGTGTAATATGCCTTACTGGACTCATTTTTAGTAAACTTTTGTTAGGAAGATAGTATAGCCATTTCTTCCTGAATGAGGACCAGCAGGAGGGTGATGTATGCTTTTTTAGCTTAAAGAGAAAGTGTAAACAGGGAAAACTATTAGCTTTAGTCAGGGTGTTGGTTCCTCCTGTTAATATAGGAAAGTGGCCAATGATGATAAAGCAATACAGATGGTGAGTAACAGCCAACCGGCTCAAGGCGGTCACTTATGTGGGGCACTTCCTATATGTATTCTATATTTGTTATGGATTTTTTGAATTATATGTCCCTTGAAATCAGGCTTTAGACAATAAGTATCACACCTGGGGTCAGGGTATGACTCTGAACATACATTGGAGCTTGACCTCCCAGTCATAAAGTCTGTGACTTTAGGGGGGTGCCCTTAGATAGAGAGATATTGTGTGTGTGACAAATATCAAGGGCTATGTTGTTGGTTTGGCTTTTTGAGCGGAGGGGGCCCTTGATATTTTTTCAGTCCCTCTCTAGCTCCTTTGTGATTGTCTTCTAAAATGTGCCTTGCAGCCTTCCTGGTCATGGCGAGTCTGCTGGCATAATTGGTGTTCCAGGAGAAGCCTGGTAGTTCTGTCTAGGGGGGCTGCTCTGGGCAACCTCCTCACTGTCTGTGAGATAAGGCAAATGCAGGGGAGTCCTTGAACGGACACCATCCAAGTAATCTGATGGTGCCTGCCCCATGGAATCACTGGCACCACAGCCTCAAACTGTGCCTAGGAAAACAATGCTGCTTGTAAAAAGAAGAGGCTGATCTAAATCACCATAGGGACGCTGCAAAGGTCTTAGAAATTATGAATGACTAGGTTCTGGAGTTACCAAGGCAAAATCTTTGCAGTTCAGATGTTAAAAGTAATGTAGCATGAAATCTAGCAGCCTATTGTACCTACATGTGATGTTTTGGGAAAGAAGATGAAAAAGGTTGGATGTCTAAGATGTAGAACATTATGCCAGGCACAGCAATGAGTATAACTTTCTGAGCGGAATTAAGAGCATCCCAGATACACTTTTCTATTTGGAGTGTAATGATAATATTCCATTAATTACTTTTTGTTGAATGATGCTGAGGATTCTCTAAGAGTTTCTGGTCATCTCAATCCTCATTAGATGAAAACTGCTAAAAAAACACCCTGTCCATACCTCCACAGTCAGCCTGGCATTTATTCATTTGAGATTTTTCATGCCATACTTCTCTACTCAGCTGCTTCCACAACTGTCAAGGATGGATGTGGAACAACATGCGATAACATGAGAGAGAAAACAGATCAGTCAATTCTGTCATATAATCTGCCAAAGTGGGTTGTGGGCTATAACTGTCCAATCCTTCAAACAGTCATTTTATTTTTAGAGAGTCACACCATGCACCTGTTAAAGTGAAAAGGGGGGTTTGGGAAGTCTTGGATAGCTGACAGGTGAAAGGAATAGGTATGGAATTGAGAAGGATGAAACACTTTATGAAAGAGACGTAGGTAGGGAGACAAAGATGTTTTGGAAGAGTTGGGCTCATAAGCAATGCCAAAGAAATGTTGTTAATGCTCTCTAGAAGTCAGTTATAAGTCTCCTGGGTATGTAGTACTCTGCTGCAAAATCATTCATAATCAGGCGCTCTGGACACAGTTTTCTGCTTCAAATCCGTTCAACGTCTTCAGTACCTTCCCTGAAATTCTAGTTGTATAGCTAAATCCTTGGGAAGCTCCGCTGAGGATAAAAGTAATGTGTTAAGCAAAATACATAACCATCAATCCGAAAGCAATGCATGTATCAAAGGTTAACATACTTGAAGAGCACAGGAGGAGGGTTGGAGCACACTGCCTCACATCCCTGCGCTCAATTTGCCTCAATGCATCATGGTAAATGCAGAGCGTGATAACACTTAATTTAGTAGTAGTCTTTAATATTTCACCCTTGTTGGTGCAGCCTGTGCAGTGTAACTCTAGACATGTGTTTATGGATTCATTCATTCATCAGTAGAGAGCAATAAGTCGCTTAGGGAGGGGCGATGTATTAAGCAAAATACATAAAAATCAACCCAAAAGCAATACACTGAACAAAGGTTAACATACTTGAGCAGTACAATAACCCCAATAAGAAAAAAAATACTAATCATAATCTCAATGCTACTAATTATCTTAAAAAGTAAACTAATCAAATCAGGGGACCACTGTTTTGAGCATATTTTTCCCTGCATAAGGATCTTGTGTCACTCGAAACAAGCCCCTAAACGTCCAACCCTGGCCGCCAATTGCCTTTACCTCTCTCTATCAACCTCTAATGCACCAACAGCATTGGCCGTACACAAAATAACCATTATCGCCTAACAGTAGCGCCACTACATCCACAACCTAAAGTTTTGTTAACAAATGTAAATAAAAAATGATACATTGTACCCGATCTCAGTACCCATTTCACCAAACCCTGGAGTGAGAAAGAAAATATTTATGTTGTATTTGTACAGGAGCTGAAATGTAGAGGACCGCTATACAGTGTCAAAGCCAAAGGTAGTTAGTTAACCAGAAATTGGAGGGGTACGTGAGTTCTGTACCAAAAAAATGTTAAAAAATAGGTTACAATTTTAAATGTTATGGTGGTTAAAATCATAATGATGTTGTTAAAGAAAATCTGTTAGAAGCTGCTGCTAGATTTAAATTAGATGCATTGATAACGTAAATTAACTCAATAAACGTGAATAAGCCTTGAACTAAAGTTTGCTTTGTTTTGACTTAAAGACAGTAACCAGCACAACGGGTTTAGCACGAAGTGGCATCTGAACCCTGGTCTCAATATTATTACGGACTTCTGCAACTTTAATACAAGCAAGCTATGTCAACACACTTCATATTTTAGCCTTTAAGAAACAATGTACTTATTTCTTCTATATGTTATCTGCTTTGAAACCAATCTCTAATATATTTTTTTAGCCAAAATTATTTTGGGGGTAGGGGGTTATAAGAAACCATGTATCGTCACCGCCTTGCAAGAAATGTTAATGTCCACACAACTTCAAAAGCTCAATTTAAAAAAAAAAAATTAAAAACACTAAACACATTTTGAAAAAGGATATTCTGCGCTGCTGTGAATTCGATCTGAAACACAACTGCATCTCCCACCCTCAAATGGACGCTCATTATTATAACAGAAAAGACAGACTAAATAAATGTCCTTAATAGAGTAAAATAAAAAGAAAGCAAACATTGAAAAACCTGAAAGAGGTAAAACGATGTAAAAGAAATCTGCTTTCAAACCATGTATGCCAAATTGTATTCCGTTAAATTGTGTCAACCGCACGGAGCTCGGAAATGGCTTTTGACAAAATGTAACTGCTCAGCCTTCTAAATTTCAAGTCCAATCTAAATGTAATGTCTGTCCACAGAGAACAAAGACAGGAAATTATAAGGTAGGCGTAAGTGGGGATTATAGGAAGCCCGGACGGGTGTTCATGCGGAACAAAATGAAGGACATTTGGGTTATAATGGAAAAAAATTAGGGGAAGTAGTGTGAAATAGGAACACGCTTGGAGGTGACTTTTTCGCCATTTAGGCTTACCACTGGAGACAATCAACGAGGGCAGCCCAACTCGCTCCGTTTGTTTTTCAACCACATGAAGAGAACTGAAGACTTTGATCTCGACAGTAATTTCTGATTCTGGTTTACGACTCTCAAGGAGAATTGAAAAAAAACGCTGTACAGTGTCACTTTTACCCAGACAAAGGAACAGTTTTGGTTAAAATAAAAGTGGGATAATGCTGGACATGAAATATTCAAGTATTCTGTAATTTGTTTGGACCAAGGGCTGCTGCCTTTGCGGATTGTAGGGAAGAGAATCAATGGAAAATGTAAGTATAAATCGTAGGGGTGCATGAAATGCATATAAAGGGCAAGGGAGAAAGAAAACCCGAGTTGATTAACCTGGCTGATTGCTGAGATAATCCGCCATTTTGGCGCGTAAAGCTTAAACCCGTGGCAGAGTTCAAGTTTAGCAGTGCGACACCCCTGCTCCATTCTTCGCCTTCAGCAGGAGGTGAACTGAACGGAGGGGGGTGCACAGGAAAGGGGTTGCCGGCAGACATTTGAAAGACACCTCTAAGGAGGTACCGCATTTTTTTTAAAATTAATCTTCGTGAGAAATGATGTTTCTCGCCACTGACCCGTACGTCATCCGGGAAAAACCAAACGACCGCTCGTCGTAGGGAGTACCACTGATCTTTTACGAATTATATCATCAAAAGTTCTTCCACGAATTAACTGGAAGTTTCCTTGAGGTTATTCGACATTTTGTCGTGCTGCCTCAAGTGTAAAGGCCGTCTTTGTGCATTTTGAATGATACCCACGTTCACGTGCACTGCTGGCATCCCTTTGTCTTCTGTCTTTATACGCCGACAGCACTTACTCTAACAACGAAAATATAAAATGTTATTTTCAATCAAATAGTCAGGGTTTGCCGGCTGGTGTGCTGTCTCATATTTAACGAAACAGTCACCTTCAATTTCCTTACAGCGTGCAATCACAAGTCGTTGCCTTAAATACAGCAAAGACGAACGAACGCATTAGATTTGTTATCATTTTCTGCAGGAAGCAACTGCACGATTTTCAGATGGATCATTTCATGATAGTGCCTCTGGCAAAACTGATGCAGGGCATGCATAAAGTGGAAACAGTAGCACGTTAGCGTGAAGGGAATTCTTTGCTCCCCTTAATGTTTAATAATATGTTTTCCAGACATTAAGAACTAGCTAGGGTGTTGTAACGAAGAAACGGTGCAAAATGAGCTACTTAGCCAAAGTCATCATTCTCAGTCGATAGCATTATAGGCAGAGCATGCTTTACATTTGCAATATTGGTTTTACCAGAAAAATAAGAGCAAACACTGCAATGTCTAACTAAAATGCAAGAAACGGGGCGGTTTCCTCAGTAGCATGGGTCTAGGCTGCATCAGTAGGTACAAAAGCACAAACATGATGCCTGTGCCTAGGGGCTGGGTGAAGGATAGTTGTGGTAGGGGTGGACAACAAGTAGGAGAAATGTATAAAAGCCTCTGAGTATATGTAGAAAACCCACCATTAGCAGCCTTGTAGGAGGATCTCCGGAGAGAAAGTGGCTTTACAGGTCTGTAGCAAGAAACCATTTTACTGGGCCTGGAGAAAGGGCAGCACAGCAAGTCTGTTGATGCTGGCTAATCCAGGCCTGAACAGTAAGGAGGGCTGGCTTCTACATGGGTCTGGGGAAGATAAGGATGAGCAAAGCGAATCAGGAGGGGAACAAGCATTTACAATGCAATAGGTCTCGCAAATGCGAGTTTTAGAGCTATTCGTATTGTAAATGGCAATGCCTTTTGAAAAATTAACAGGTATTGTAATTTATAATAGTAATTTTCTACCTGTACCATAACTACCACTATTATTATTACTATCACCACAGAGTAGTAATAGTAATAACTGTAGTGGTGGTTATGGTACTTGTGGTGGTTGCAGTGGTGGTGGTATTGGTACTGGTGGAGGTGGTACTGGTGGTGTTGGTACTGGTGGTCTACGTGGATTTTATTTAATTACTTACGATACTGCTGTAATATCTTTTAACCAAAAAATACAAAAACTAACAAACATTATATTATCATTTGCAACGCCAATAGCTCAAACTTTTAATAATGCCAGCCCTATTGCATTGCAAATGCTTGTTTTATGTTACACGCATGAGGTGCATCATCTACTTCCCAAAATAAAATCTTAGATTTGTAGACACTCTTAACAGTCCTATGGTAGGAGGTAGTTGTTCAGCCAGTGTAAGGCTAATAGCTAACACAACTTTGCATTTTGAAACCTGAAGTTTTAAATTACAATAAATGTAGTAGACCTCGGGCAGGAGACTTGAGTTATCAGTAAATGTGGAAAGAGCAATAACTTTAGAAACTGGTGCTTTATTTCACCTTTTCTGTGTTAGGAAGGTTACGTAACTGTTTTATTGCATTCAAATGGGCACAATGGGGCTTATTTACAAGTCCCTTGCACTGCCGGTGCTTCACTTTTGTGTGGGAGGAAGTGACGCAGCAGTGTCACAAGGGGCTTGTAAATAAGCCCCAATGTCCTGTTTCTCTGGCTCTAAAGCAGCTCTGCTGACCTGGTTCTCTGGCTCTAAAGCAGCTCTGCTGACCTGGTTCTCTCCCTTTAGAGCAGCTCTGCTGACCTGGTTTCTCTGGCTCTGCAGCAGCTCTGCTGACCTGGTTCTCTGGCTCTAAAGCAGCTCTGCTGACCTGGTTCTTTGGCTCTAGAGCAGCTCTGTTGACCTGGTTCTATGGCTCCAAAGCAGCTCTGCTGACCTGGTTCTCTGGCTCTAAAGCAGCTCTGCTGACCTGGTTCTCTGGCTCTAAAGCAGACCTGCTGACCTGGTTTTATGGCTCTAAAGCAGCTCTGCTGACCTGGTTCTATGTCTCTAAAGCAGCTCTGCTGACCTGGTTCTCTGGCTCTAGAGCAGCTCTGCTGACCTGGTTCTCTGGCTCTAGAGCAGCTCTGCTGACCTGGTTCTCTGGCTCTAAAGCAGCTCTGCTGACCTGGTTCTCTCCCTTTAGAGCAGCTCTGCTGACCTGGTTCTCTGGCTCTAAAGCAGCTCTGCTGACCTGGTTCTATGGCTCTAGAGCAGCTCTGCTGACCTGGTTCTCTGGCCCTACAGCAGCTCTGCTGGCCTGGTTCTTAGGCCCTAGAGCAGCTCTGCTGACCTGGTTCTCTCGCTCTAAAGCGGCTCTGCTGACCAGGTTCTCTGGCTCTAAAGCGGCTCAGCTGACCTGGTTCTCTGGCTCTAAAGCGGCTCTGCTGACCTGGTTCTCGGGCTCTAAAGCAGCTCTGCTGACGTGGTTCTCTCTCTCTAAAGCAGCTCTGCTGACCTGGTTCTCTGGCTCAAGAGCAGCTCTGCTGACCTGGTTCTTAGGCTCTAGAGCAGCTCTGCTGACCTGGTTATATGGCTCTAAAGCAGTTCTGCTGACCTGGTTCTCTGGCTCTACAGCAGCTCTGCTGACCTGGTTCTTAGGCTCTAGAGCAGCTCTGCTGACCTGGTTCTCTGGCTCTAGAGCAGCTCTGCTGACCTGGTTATATGGCTCTAAAGCAGTTCTGCTGACCTGGTTCTCTGGCTCTACAGCAGCTCTGCTGACCTGATTCTCTGCCTCTAGAGCAGCTCTGCTGACCTGGTTCTTAGGCTCTAGAGCAGCTCTGCTGACAGGTATGCGGTAAAGTTTGGGACTCCAACCGCCTTCAGCGTGACTTACCAGTCGACAGCAAAGACAATGGACTTCGGGAGCTGGCCCTCGATCGGTCCTCGGAGGGAGAAGAGGACTGTGACCGATGATGGACCTTCAACCACTGCGCCACTAACAGTGTCACACACCACTCCTGCAGCTCTGCCAACTGAAGCTGAAGACAAGAGCCGCACCCCCCCGAGTCATGGTGTGCGCCCGGACACCACATGCAAATTGAATGAGGGTGCAGGGTCAACATCGTAGTCCACAGGACCCTGAATACAACAGAAAATCGCACACTGTGGGGGAGACTTACTACGCTTTTGCGCCGTGTTTGCGTCACAAAAGTGACACAAAATCTTTTTTTTGTAATTTACTTTCCAGGGCTAAACCTGTTTAGCGCTGGAAATAACATAAAAGTAATGCGAAACAGCGCATTTCGCTGCTTTGCTTTACTTTGCACCATGGGGGCGTACCAAGGGTGGAGCATGGGCATTCCCATGCAACTACCCAATGTTTCTCATGCTAAACCCAATTTACTAAAAAGAGTAGAGCAAGACCACTGACTCATTGTCAGTGAAATTGCTCTCCCTCCCTCGCAGCTCCACCATCAAGTGAGGCCTTCCCCCGAGCCCCTGCACTCTTGAGTGCTGGTGTTCGAGGCTCTCCTCCACCCGCAGGTTTTACCTGCGCCTCATCCCTGGTGGTCCAGTGGACCTCTATCTCCTTTCTCTCGCTCCGCTCTTTCTCTCAGTTTTCACTGGTTTTTCACTGATTTCAATCTCCCCCTTTTACTGTCATTCTGTGTCTTTCCTCCGATTTCACTTATTTTTCACTGATTTCATTCTCCCCCTTTCACTCCCCCTCTGTGTCTTTCCTTCGTTTTCACTCGTTTTTTCACTGACTTAATCTCCCCCTCTCATTCTTCTTCTGTGTCTTTCCCCCACTTTTCTTGCACTTTTCACTGCCTCATTTCCACTCTTTCCTCACTTTTTGCCCTTTTCTGCCTGTTTTTCCCTGCCGCTGCTTCCTCCGTGGCCCCTCCCCCCCAGCACTACCAACACGACCGGCCCAATCCAGCTCCCCTCCCTGCCTCCCAGCTGTCCAGCCCTCCCCGACCCCTACTTAATGGCGGCCGCACCGCTGGCACGCCTAAGGCAAACCCAACTGCGCTCGTCCGCGACCAGCGCCAGGAACCCTGGACCTCCACAACGCTACGACCCAGCGGCACTCCACGCTCTCAACCCAGGACGCAACAACAACTGCAAGCTAGCATCACCAGCCGACACCCACGGATCCTTCAGCTGTCACCGCTGCAGGCACACCTGCAGCACCTTCAAGACCACGGACACGGCGCAAACTGCCCACAAGACCACAACCGAACCAAAGACCCTGCAATGCATCCTCCTCAACGTCCGATCCCTCCACAAACACGCCACCGGAATGTGGGACCTCCTGGACAGCACCACCCCGGACGTAGCGTTCTTCACCCAAACATGGACCAACACCACCTCGGGACCGGACTTCGCCATCGCCATTCCCCAAGGATATAAGATCTCCAGGAAGGACCGCCCCACCTGCCGGGAGGAAGAATCGCCAGCGTCCACAAATCCTCTTGAGACAAACTCAGCACCTTTTCCACCACAAAATCAAGAGCATCTACGACAACTCCGACGAAAACAACCAACACACTGAACCCTCACCAACCACCCCCGACACACTGAAGCCAGCAATTGACAACTAGAAAGCCCTCACCACCAAAGACACACTGAAGACGATGAAGTCAATCCACTCCGGGGCCCACACGGACCCCTGCCTCCACCACATTCTCAACAGAGCCGCCGACACCATCGCACCCATGCTCTGCCACACCATCAACCGCTCCCTGGCAACCGCCTCGTTCCCCGAAGACTGGAAACACGCCAAGGTCAACCCCCTCCTGAAGAAACCCCCAGCGGACCCCACCGACCTCAGAAACTACAGACCCATCTCCCTGTTCCCATTCCCAGCGAAAGTCATTGAGAAAGTCATCAATGGCCAACTCGCCACATTAATCGAAGAGCACAACATCCTCGACTCCTCCCAATCACAGTATGGAAACCGCCCTCCTCGACGCAACAGACGACATCCGCACCATACTGGACAAAGGAGAAACAGCAGCCCTCATCCTCCTCGACCTCTCAGCGGCGTTCGACACAGTCTCTCACCGCACCCTAATACGCACACTCCACAACGCAGGGATCCAAGACAAGGCCCTCGACTGGATCCGCTCCTTCCTCTGCGGCAGAACGCAGCGGGTCAGACTCCCCCCTTTCCTCTCGGACCCTACACCTACTGAGTCCCCATGGGGTCTTCCCTCAGCCCTATACTCTTCAATGTCTACATGGCTCCGCTCGCCCCCATCGTCACAACCTGCGGACTCAACATTGTGTCGTATGCAGACGACACCCAACTCATCCTCTCCCTATCCAACAAACCTAATAACGCCAGATACAACTTTCGAGAATGCATGGAAGCCGTCGCCAAATGGATGAAAAACAGCTGCCTACAACTAAACACCAACAAAACAGAAGTACTCATCATGGGCCCAAACCCCAACGCCTGGAATGACACCTGGTGGCCCCCTGCCCTCGGAAGCCCGCCCACCCCCACGGATCACGCACGCAACCTGGGAATCATCCTGGACTCCGAGCTCAAAATGGACCGCCAGATCAACTCTGTCTCGTCCTCCTACTTCCACACCCTCCGCCTCCTACGTAAGACCTTCAAATGGATCCCCCTCAAACACAGAAAGACCGTCACTCACGCCCTGGTCACCAGCAGACTCGACAACGGCAACTCACTCTACGCCGGAATAAACAAAAACCTAATCTGCAAGGTACAGAACATCCAGAACTCCGCCGCAAGACTGGTTCTCAACCTGCCAAGACACTGCCACATCTCCCAGCACCTGCGCACACTCCACTGGCTCCCCATCAAAGCTAGAGTCAACTTCAAGATGCTCACCCACAAGGCCCTCCATGACACAGGACCAGCATACCTGAACAGCAGACTCAAATTCCACACACCCCAGAGGACCCTACGATCAGCCCAGCTCTCCTACGCCGTGGTCCCCCGCACCAGAAAGACCAGATCGGGAGGCCGCTCCTTCTCCTTTCTCGCGGCCATAGCCTGGAACACCCTTCCGCTCCACCTCAGACAGACAACATCGCTCCCCATTTTCACAAGAAATCTCAAAACCTGGCTCTTTGACAGACCCCTCCCTTGATGGACTGGAACCTGTTAAACCCCCCCCCCCGTGCCTTTAACCCCTAGGAGTGAGTAGTCGCGCTTAACAAATGATTGATAGATTGGGTTTAGCGTGAGAAAACTGCGCCTTTTTAAACCAGGCGCAAGGAAGGAGAAATGCTTTAATTTCTCCTTCCTTTTCCAATTTTGCATGGGTGCTGCACTGTGCAGCACGCGTACAAAGTGGGAAACGCTTTCCCTTGTGTCTAGAATAGTATTTTGTACAGGAAGGGTACCCTTCTTGTACAAAACCCATGCTAGTCTCACACACACACACACCCTAGCGCTATGGCGCATGCGTGACGCACAGCAGATGTAATCAGCGCCGGCGCAAGGGAAAGGGGAGGAGAGAGCCACATCTTTGAAGATATGGCGCTCTTCTGTTCCCTCCCTGTCGAGCACCGCAGCGCAGCCTCGCAGCTCATCAACACCATCCTGAACCATTGACCCAGAGCAGATAGAGATTCAGCAAAAGTGAGCATTTTAAATTTGTCCTTCAAAAAGGGATGTAATGGCTGGAAATCCAGTAAAGGCCTTTGGCCTTCTCCTTCCTTCAGCATGAGAAAATGATGTGAATAGAACCTCTCTCCAAGTCCAGCACCCGCTCGATGGTGCCTTTGGTCAGCAGAAGATTGACTTCTTGCATCAAGATAGCGGTGTGGCCACTGAAAATTGCTCTGGTGTAGGGGAAGTAAGAGGTGGTGAAGAAATAAAAAGCAGGACATAGCTGCTCAGAATAAGTTGTAATATCCATCACTCTGATGTGACAATCTCTAGCCAGGGAGGAAATATACTGTGTCCTGCCAGCTGGTCATGGGTCTGGGCTAGCAAATCAAAGCAGCATAGAAGCTGCTGCAGTAGGATAGGAAGAGTTGGAAGACAGCTGTCCCTGCTGGTGTAAACTGCCTCAGCAGCCAACACATCCTCTGCTTCAAAAGGGCTGTATCTACTAAGGCATCAACTGATTATGTTGGCGCGGAGAGTAAGCTAGGTCTCTGAAATAACCCTTAAACTTTCTATACTACTGTGGGAATTGTCTGGCTAGGGACAATAATCCCAGGATCGAGCTGCAAAGCAGCTATGTTTGAATCCCTTAAGTGTTTAGTCAGCCTTCTCTATGAACAATTAATATACAGCAAAGGGCATGTCCCTTAGCAGTGCTTGGACAACCCCAGAAAAGCTGATTGATCACATCCATGCCTGCCTAAGCACTACACCAGTGCCCATGGCATAGCCTATGAAGTCTGTGGTGTTGAGGACTGCATTAAACACACTTTGCTATGCCCTATTCATCTTGAAAACGGTTGGGCAAGTGAGTTCCTAAAGTCTTCAGGAACGACCAGCAAGATCTTAATGGCCCGGTCCCACAGCACATGGGAATAACTGTCCAGAAGACAAACAGCATTTATAGAGCATAAAGCCAGGCTAGCTGAGGATAATATTTTCTTGTGAAAGGCTTTGCTGCGCTTTGAGTCCCTATTGGCAGATTCAAGGAGAAGGATGTGGGTTGATTTTAACTGTGTACGTATGCATGACAAGATTTGGAGGTGCTGGCTGTCTTGTCCCAATATCAGGGTCACCAGTGGTAGGTCTGTGATGTCTAACCACAGAGTCTCAACATAGCTTAGACCAAGTGGCAACAATAAGCTCTGTTAGGATCTCAGTAGATGGGGAGCAGTTGATAAGATGAAGTCAGACCTGGTTGAGGAATTTCAGTCAAGAAACTGGCTTTGGTTTCCAGAGTAGGCAATTGCAAACCTAACACTTCTGCTGCTCTTCATACTACTACAGCAAACAATGCAATTTCTTATGTTGGTGTACCAGGCGGGGAGTTTACCACTGCCTCTGTTGAAGTGGCTAGCCCATTGGCATCTTCCAAGTCTCAATACAGCCCTTTAGTAAGTGTAATGAGAGAAGAGCAGAAGATCTGCTTCTATGTCAGTGTTGTGAGCGACATTGGTATGCCTCGGACCACAAAGGCATCGGAGCCAAAGAGGGCTGCTATCCTCTAATAGCACTGGGATCGAGGGAATGGCAGAGGCTGAAGGTCTGTCTACATTACCACTGACTGCACCTTAGTAAATGTATAGCGTGACATAGGCATGGAACAACGTCAACTTAGGCTCAGAAACTGCAGTCGAAAGGGGAAGTAGTATAAGTATGAATGGCATCGATGCTGGGACAAATGGAGCTGGCATGGATCGGAGGCACAGAATAAATACCTTGACTGGCTTCAGTACAGATCCAGAAACGGGTCCAAAAGGGTAGCTGAAGCTGTGGGAGAACCGCCAGTTTAGGTGGAAATGGACACCGCTGCAGCCCCATAGGGCCCAAGGCCATCCAGAGAGTTGGTAAGGTAAATAAAATTTGCAACATTGCCTTGCTGAAGGCATTTAAAACGTGATGAGGTTACACTATTTAAATAATGTTAAAGTGGAAGAAGAGGCACTACAAAGTAAAATCACCACAGGAAGCAACAGCTATCTTTAAACAAGAAGATGAGCAAGACAAGGAGCTGTCTAAAGTACAAAATGGCTAATCATCACACTAGCAAAAAGAATCTGGTCAGGGGGAAAATGATCTGGAAAGTATATAAATGCATGCAGAGATGTCCTTTAACTCATGCAATGAGCCAGTGATGACGGGAGCAGAAGAATCCACACCTGGAAAAGAAGTGGCTGATTAGCAACCTGAGAACTGGAGCTAAGTTATCATGAGGGGGGAAGAGTGACAGTTGGGGCTGATAAAATTAGGAAGTCTTGTGTTTACAGTATAAAGAGGATATAAAAAAAATGGAATTGTATGATACCACTGGCCAAACAGGGAATGCAGTTCTTGTGAGGGGTAAAGAATATTTGTTTGTTGGGTGGAATTGTTTTCTATTGAAAAGTTAGGCAGAGCTAGGTACAAAGGCAGTGACAGTTGCATATACTGGCATAGAGGTGGTCGTGCAAAGAGCACAAGAGCAAAAGGTCCAGAGCCTAATGATGTTGCACTGCGGGTCATGGCTCAGCCAGTGGTGCTGCCCACTTCATCCTCGCAGGCTGCAGTACCTCCTTCTCCTCGGGCACAGTTTCAGCATCGCGGTTACACTCCGTGACGCTTATGTCTAGTTGGGCACGCCACAGCGTACACTCAATAATACACAGTAGGAACACCACAGCTACATTTTTGGATCTGCGGCTTCCAGTACTTCTATGGGGCATATTTTCACTCACCTTTTGTTTTGCACATTTCACTGAGGCTTCCAGTATATTCTCCTGGTGACATTTTGTTACTTCTTCCCATGAGTCCTCAGTCCCGTTTCCCAGAGGGGCTTGGGAAGGTTCTTTGTTTTAACCTTATCAAGACGGCAGCCTTTCCTATTCCTTACGTTTCCTTTTCCCTATCCTAGATGGCAACTGCTTATTTCCATGGTACATCACTTCCTGCCTATGAGTATTTACGGGGCTGAATCCTTCATTGCCTTGCGTTGCAACACTCCTTGCTCCTGCTGGTGTGTTGTTCCGCTCCTGTTGGTGACCTTTGTTCCTGCTTTAAAAAAAAAAAAATAGTTCTATTAATTTTAACAACAAATCACATATACTAGTCGCCATAGGTCGCAGCCTTTGCTCCTCCTTGGTGTATTTCTTGCCTTCCATTCTGCACTCTTTGCTGGTGCTTGCTCTTATTTGTGGGTTCTTTCCTTCCTTTCCGTTCCACCTTCAACAGAGGTTTTTCCCTATGGGTTTTTTTCCTCTTGGGACTCTTTTTGGAAGGCACAGCCTTGTTGTGTGTAGATTTAGATTCCGTATATAGGTGTCCCGATTTATGCCCTTATATAGGTACAATTCATATTGCCCTTATTTAGGCATAGAAAATCCAGCCCTTATTTAGGCACTGTCCATGCTAACCAAATACAGGCATGGTCACCTACATCCGTCAATCTATGTCACAACGAGTTCTTGGAAAACCAGACTCTTAAGCCTTCAGGAATTTCCCTTGCTTGGATATTGATTACTCAAAGAACTCATTTATTATGCATGAACATCTATTCCTTAGGGGTTTCATTCATGACGTTCCGATGCCCGACTTTTACGTCAATACAGGCATTCCTAAACACCTTCAAGGTATAAATATACCTGCACTTGCCCTGGCAAACCATGGTTCCGGTACGGTCCAGTTCGACTGTATACTTGCGGTTCGCCACAACAAGTTCAGAAGGAGATCGAGTTCCCGACTGATGCACTGACCAGATGCTGTCATCCTCCTCGCAGAGAATCCAGCTCCAGTGTTTCTGACTCCCCTTGCGGGGTGTAAGAGATTCCAACCTCACACATTCTAAGGTATGGAGCAGACTAGAACTTAGAGAAACTTTTGTCAACTCTTGGCAAAACTAAAACTATAGCTAGCTATACTTTAGAAAACAGCACCTACTTCTTACCTCGTACTACACTTAGGTTAGGTACACTGGGGTAGAACTATTTAGAAGCATCAGATGAGTATTCACATTTTAGCCTGTGTTATTTATGTATGTATTTTATGAATATATGTCATAGCTACAAACCATGCTATTGCAGTATTATTTTATCTTACTGCTAACCCTGTACGTATTGTACTTCCCATTCTGTCCATATCTCTTGCATGAGAAATAAGACTGTTCAATAAACCCTTTTCATTGAAACGCCCGTCTCTCTATTTCTGTGCAACTCTGTAGAAACGAAGCATGCACGATTGACTGAGTGAAACTTATCTATTGTTTCCACGGTTCTGAGATTGTTCCGACTCGAAGGGAAACAAAATTGTCATGTTTATGCGGTTGTCAGAAACTAATCCCTTCTTGTATATTCGAGAAGTTTCTAGTGACCTCTGAGTTAGCTGGCACACACAAGTAATTAAGTTTAATGTACTCGATAGAGACATACTGACCGTAGTCCTATGTCAAAACTATAGTGTATATTTTTCCAATGCGCAGAGCCCATCAGGGATACAGGAACTACACTACAGTCTGCTCTGGCTTTTCATTGTCGGCAGCACCGTGGCTACCAGAAAGGGTTGCCCTTACCTCTAACAGACCAGAGCCCACAAGAACCGAAGCCGAGAACCTCTCCAACACACCAGAACTGGTAAGAACATTACAAGCTGTGACAAATAATGACCAGTATGACCACTTATATTTTATGCAGCCAAGGAAGCCACTAAAGATGATGGGCATTCTGAGTCTGCTGAACGAAGTAGCGCTACGAGAAATACAATTCCTTAAGGTTAAATAATACAGATCTTCCCACAGAAGTTACTTGGAATCTGGAGATAATAAAACAGAAGGGGTGCCATTATTAGCCATAGAAAACGTATGTTGGATACGTCAAAGGTTGAAGCAGACATACAGGGTTTGTGAGTTGTGTTGGTGCAGAAGGGTGGCTCCAGGATGATACTTGATTTGTTGTGAGCTCATTTTTGGATAAAGAGGCATTTCTAAGACTGGCAATTCTAACGGTACCACTGGCATTGCTTAATTTGTTTTGGAGTTTGTGGGTGGTGGGCACCAGGACTTATTTTTGGGGACTGGGGCTTAACTCCGTTTAAGAGAGACAATGGCAGAAAGGGAAGAAAAGTGGAGAAGAAAGATTGGTAACCATCACAAAGGGAGAGAAAGCAGTAACAAAAAAGAACCTGCAAGAGTGACATATAGAGACAAGAAATGTAGAGTGGTGGGAGAAATGCATGCGGTCGAATGAAATGGAGGTAGACTTGAAATTCAGCGATCTCTGCATTCAACAGTGATGGCGAGAAGTTCCAGGCAAGAAAGCAAAGAGCCAAAAGGACAATCACTCGTATCGAGGAAATTCTGTCACAGAATGGCAAAAGATAAAGTAAAGAAGGCCAACGGCATCAATTTAGAGAGCTTCCTCCATAACTATGCACAGGGAAAAAAGATTTAAAAGGAGCAAGGAAATATATTATGAACGCAGGTCTTACCACATAAAGTGTAAATCTGTAGGCTGCAATTCAAAAAAAAGAAATCCCAAAGGCTCAAGAGAACAAAAGCCACAAGCCCGACATGTTCATTGCAGATTCTTTTTTTTAAAAGTTTGAAGACTGACTTATTGCTACCATCACAAGCTTATTCAAACAATTTCACATGGCTTGATCAATTTCCTGATTCAGGCTAGAAAGATCGAACTTTGTCTTCCTAAAGCCAAGACAAGATCAAAGCTGGTGTGGGTCTTTAGGCCCCTATCATTTCTAAGCATGTGAGCAGGTTTACTAGAACAATCACAAATTGTTCAGACCGCCTGAAATGAGATACGAGATGGTGCATTCAGCAAAGTCACGTTTAATCAGGGGAAGACTGTTCAAAATGCAGTACACAAGTATTACAATAATAAATAATTTCATAAGATTTTATGTGTATTTCACAGAACACAATCTGATAACACTCGACATTAAGAAATGTGCGATTGTGTCAAATAAGGGGTTTGAATAAATTGCGTTGAAAGAAATTAGCTAGGAGGACAACAATTGTCATGGATTATAGCAATTTACCTCACTGAAACCTAAGGCATACCAAATGGTTGGCTGCCTACATCTACGTTCCAATTTGCCAGATCTAGAAAACCACTCACATTGCTTGTTTGTCAGAAGCCAGCTATGCGTAGAGCATAAATTGCGTTAAAGTATAAAATAGCAATACCTATCGACAAAGTCTTAGTTTTGGTCATGAATCCACAGCGCTCACTCCATCAGAGAATCAGATCGGTGTCTGAGTTTCAACAAGAGATCTCTGAATCAGAAGTTACCAAAGGCCCAAGCAAAGCAGTTAACAGAACGGTACCCTTAATGGTGGTAATGGGATCCAATTCAATATCTCGGGGATAAAAATTACACCCAATACACACTACTGTAGGAGTTAACTCCCTTCTCTGGTACAGGAAACCAAGAAAGAAATTCAAAAAATGTCTGACAGTATAATATTTCTGAAAGGGATTGGTAGCTACAATGAAGACAGCATTACTCAGGTGCATTCCATTCGATTATAGGCGATCCCTATGGCAGTGGCAGCCTTCCCTTCTCCAGCAGGGTCAATACCGAAATTTTCAAAGCTTAGAAGTGATGATGAGTCGATAGGCTGGTTTACAAATGGCTCAATGTGTTCCTCTGTCAGGTAAAAATGGGCGTTGTATGCAAAAAATGAAGAAATTCTGGAACCAGTAGTTCACTTCACACTGTATTTAATTCCTCGTTCAAGAAAAGAATCAGGTGTCTGCTAATCCCATTTGAGAAGTGGATGCAATGTGCACTCTCATACTAGGTATTGGATATTTATGTGCTGTATTATCTATGTATCTAACAATCGATAATAATACAGCACAAATTGTGGGCGGAAAAGAGTCAATATTAACAATGTTTTTTCACTGCCAGTTTACACAGTCTTGACTGTATGTTTGATAGTACGTTCTAGACCAGGGTTCTCCAACCTTTTCTGAAATAAGAGCTACATATGTTCAATAAATATCCGCCCGTGCTACTGATATTATTGTAGATGTAATAATAACCATATAAAGCAAGATTACATGAGTGGCCACCATATGCAAGATTACCAGCAATGATGTAAAAATATTTTGTCAATGGGAAATGCCTCTGCCTGTGTAAAACGTAAAAGTCAATGCTGCACTGCTCCTAGCACCTAGCTAATAATATTAGTAATAAGTCTCCCCAATACCATTTTACTTTTATCACTCAAATTAGAGCCTTAAATATATCTTGAAAATGTAAACCATTTTCCCCCAAACATCAATTTATGAGTTCTAAAAGTACCCACATTTTAGTCTCGAAATACATTCTTTTCAATTTTAGGATACATATACTATTTCAGCCAAGCAAAGCTTCTAATTTAGTTCACAGTGCTGCCTATAGAAGAGCTACTTACTAGCTGGAGAGCTACCATTAGCTCATGAGCTACCCGTTGGAGAAGCCTGTTCTAAACTAATGCTGGTAAGCATCTGGGGACGTGGTCACATTGGGTGTAGGTAGGAGGGCATGTTAGGTGCGGGGAGGTGGGAATGTTCAATCAATCAATCAGTTTGATAAAGTGCTGTTCCTAACCCCTGAGGATATCTGAGTGCTGAGGTGTTGGTGGTCTCAGTCGAAGAGCCAGGCCTTGAGGACTCTTCTGAATTCTGCCAGGGAGAGTGATGTTTGTGGGTGGAGGGGCAGGTCGTTTCAGGCCTTTGCAGTGAGGTAGGGAAAGGCATGACCTCCACTGTGAAGGATGCGGGGTGTGTGCGGGAGGACCAGACAGGTGGATTGGTGGAAGTTCACACGGTGGTTGATATATGCTGGTCCCTAGTAGTGTAGGGCTCTGTAGGTGTGTGTCAGGAGCTTGAACTGGCATCGTTTCTGGACGGGGAGCAAGTGGAGGTTTTGGAGGTGAAGGGTGATGTGGGCGCGTTAGGGGAGTGTGGAGGCTGCGTTCTGTATGGTCTGGAGTCTCTTAAAGAGTTGGGTGGTGATTTCGGAGTAGAGGTGATTCCGTAGTCGAGACGGCTGGTGACGATGGCCTGGGTGCCTGTTTTCCTGGTGTTAACGGGGATCTATTTGAAGATTTTTGCAGAGCATGTTGAGGGTGTGGAAGCAGGTGGAGACGACTGCACTAATAATGTGCTTCATGGCAAGTTTGCTGTTGAGGATTATACCGAGGTTGCGGACGTGGTCTGTGGGTGGGCCGGAGCTTGGAGGGCCACCAGCTGTTGTCCCACTGGGAGGTGTTCTTCCAAAGATCAGCACTCCCGTCTTGTCAGTGTTGAGCTTCCAGCAGTAGGTCCTCATTCAGTTGGCCACACTGGTCATGCAGTTGCAGAAGTTTGTTCTGTTGGTGGAAGGGTCTTCAATGACCGGGAGGATGAGTTGTGTGTCATCTGCATTGGATATGATGTTGAGTCTGTGTGTTTCTGACGATGTCCGCGAGGGGTGTCATGTAGGTGTTGAATTGGGTGGGGCTGAGGAACAATCCTTGATATAGATGAGGATGATTAATTTGTAAAGCGCAGCAATATCCTGAGGTGTCTAGGCGCTACCCAAAAGCACATCCAGATTTATTTTACGGGGGCATTAAAGTTATACCCAACAAAGCCAGGTTTTTAGGCTTTTCCTGAACTTTAAAAGATTTGTATCTTTCTTAAGAGAGGTTGGTAGGGAGTTCCACAATTTTACTGTTGTAGTGGTGAAACTCTTTTCACCCCACTTGGTCTTTTTTACTCAAGTGGCAATCAGATTCCAAAGCTCGGCTGATCTGAGTGGCCTTTCAGGGATGTAGGATTTTAAATGATTTGCTAGCTGAGTTGGGCCCAAATTGGTGAGGGATTTAAAAGCAATGCAGAGGGATTTGAACTGGATCCACTTTGCTACCGGTAACTAGTGGAGCTAAGACAGAGTGCTGGTTACCAAATCCGATTTGGGGATTCACAGGAGTACCCTGGCCGCAGCGTTTTGTACTGTCTGTAATTTTTTAATGTTGTGTTTAGTTGCGCTGGTAAGCAGAGCATTACAATAATCAAGTCTAGAGTATATCAAAACAGATATCACAGTTTTCCTTAATTCTGGTGGAATTGAAGGCAATATTTTACTGAGAAGTTTTAGGATGAAAAAATAGCCAGAGGTGATGGAGATGATTTGAGCTTCAAAGGACAACTTGGTGTCTATAATGACTTCCAAGTTTTTAGCCTTAGACACAGGCGCTGGTAGTAGGCCAAGCTGGGCCGGCCACCAGCTGTTGGTCCAGATGAGAGGATATTTTGCCAATAATCAAAGCCTAAGTTTTGGAGGAATTCAGTTTCAGACAATTGTCTGACATCTCATTCCCTATATGACTCATGCAGTCATGAAAGCTGTTTGCTGTGGAAATGGATGGGCCACTTAATGAGACAAATATCTGTGTACCGTCTAAATACGATATGAGGGCAAAGCCATAGCTTTTTATTAGTTTGGCCGGCGGGTGAAATAGAGATTAAAAAGTGTAGGACTCAGGGACGATCCCTGAGGTACACCACAAGGCAGTGAATAAGGGGATGATACATAATCACCAGTGCGACCCACTGAGATCGCCCGGACAGAAAGAAGCCTAACAGGGAGAGCGCCTTATCCCTGATCCCAATGAAAGCTAGACTGCCCAGCAGCAGCCCATGATTAACGGGGCAAAAACTGCTGACAAATATAGAAGGATCAGGGCGGCGCTACCCGCGCCATCCAGCATACGTCTGAGCTTTTCGGTGGCCATGATATTAGCCAGTTCTGTGCTATAATGCACACGAAAGCCAAACTGAGAAAGGATCCAAGATTTCGTTGTGCTTGACAAAGGAGGATAGATCTAACTTGATGGCTTTTTCCATTACTTTTGATGGGAAGGGAAGTCTAGAGACAGGCCTATAATTAAGTGGATCCTTAGTGTCCAGCGTGTTTAAAAAAAAAAAAAAAAAGTGGGAGTATGGAAGCTTTCTTCTACTCTACTGGGAAACTCCCAGAAGTGAACATTGCGTTGAAGATTGCTGTCAGAGGAAGTGCTATAGTCTTGGGCGACAGGTGTAAGATTTTTTGGGGGACAGAGATCTGATGGAGAGCTTGATTTAATTGCTCTAATTATTTTAGACGTTTTTTCGGCAGTTAAGGCCGTGAAAGATGACAAGGTGGAAGATACTGCCCCAGTGCTAGGTTGAATTCTATTTAGTTGGGTGGGGGTCTGTGCCAGGCCATTGGTCTGTTGTAGGAAGGTGTCATAGACAGCCTTAACCTTTTTTGAAAGGTATCCGCAAAAGCATTGCAAAACTCCTGGCTGTCGGCATTGTCCTGTGCAGCTGGTAATTTGGACAGGCTTTTTACAGTATTAAACAGAGTTTTAGGGCATCTATTGGCCGCTCTAATTTGTTCAGTAAAGTAGGTGGCCTTCTCCCTGAGGATGAGGCATTTGTAAGCCTGAAGAGATTCTTTGTATTCACTTTTTGTGGTTACATTGTCGTCCCGTCACCACTTTCTCTCGTGTCTGCGTCAAAGTTGTTTTTGCGATTTAAGCCTGTCGTTGAACCAAGTTTCAGAGGGGGCACACCTGATAGCTCAAAAGTTTTTGGGTAGACCCAATTCTATCATGGCTGAATTCACCCATTAGTGATAGTTTGCAACAGCTGAGTTCAAGTCTGTGGACATTATTGGAGAGGATTTTGATAGGTGGGATTCTAGCTGATTTACCTCATTTTTGTTCCAGGGCCGACAGATAAAATATCTCCTGATTGTTTAATGAATGGTCTTTGTGATCATAAAATTTTGAAGAGGACTGCATAATGGGCCAACCAGGACAAAGAAAGAGAACCGGTCCAGCTTAGATAAGGATTATCAGTGAAGATCCCATCTAAACAGTGACCTGCAGTATGTGTCGCACCTTTGACCAGTTGGTATATGCCAACACTGGCCATCTGGTCAAGAAGTGCTGTTGTAGACAGGTCTTAAATATTTTCTAGGTGAAAATTAAAGTCATCTAGAAAAATACAATCAGGGTGATCAGCTTTAAGGCTTAGAAGATGGTCTAAATTATCGATAAAAGAGGCCTTAGGGTTGGGTGGTCTATAGAGTAGAGTACCGTTAAGAGAATAATGCTCGTCTGGTTCAACCTTAAAATTCATGGCTTCGCAGTCTAGACTACCGGGTAACTTTGTGGTGCATGATTTAATATTTGATTTCAGAACAAGTGCTATACCGTCACCTTTCCTACCAACTCTGTCAACCTTATGGATTTTGAAACCCGCCGGTAGGGACAGGAGTAGGTCTGGATTTGAGGAAAACTCTGCCCAGGTTTCAGTTACACACGCTAGATTGATCTTGTGAGATTCTAAGAACTCTCGAAATGGAATGGCATTTTTAACTAATGACCTCGCTTTTATCAACACGCATGATTGTGACAGTCTCAGGTCTGAGTAATTAAAGGTTTGGCTACAAAAATCGCAGTGCAATTTACCCTTAACTGAGCAAGGATCGAAAAATGGGCCAGGGCATTTCTTACCTGAGGCTTTAAGGTCCATCAGGATATCCTTGGTGTACTGCAATAAAGGCTTGGGTGGAAGGGGGTCTGGTACCAGACCGGCAGCATGGCTGGTGCCGAGCGCAATCCGAGCGTGGATGGGCCTGCCTTTGGCACACCTTTGGCGCGGATGTGCTCCTCATCAGGCTTTTAAGGCCATAGGAGGTGGTTGGGAGGCGTGGCCATCGGTGCTGCAAAACGTGAGGGCTAGGTTTAAAAAAACAGTTTTAAAGCGTGATGACAAATGAAAACAAAAACAGGGGTCCAACCACCCCGGCTACCCTCACAAGCTCCCTTGTGAGATGTACTGTTAAAGAAAGACAACTTAAAATAAGCAGGATAAAGGAAACCATAAACAGATAAAAACGCCACTCCAAGATCCTTGGGGGCGGGGGGGGGGGGGGGGGGGTCGGAGGGAGATGAGGAGTGAAGCCTCAGATAATGGTCTTGTGTTTGGAGGTGAAGAGTGGCAGGCGGATTCTCTCAGTTCGCCCTGTGAGGATGGATGTGATCCATTTGAGGATGTTTCCCTGGATACCGATGTGGTTGATGAGGGTGTGATGGGATACGGTGTCGAATGCTGCTGAGAGGTCAAGGATTAGGGCTGCTGTTTCACCTTGGTCAATGAGGGATTTAATGTCATCAGTGGCGACGATTATAGTTTTCTTGGTGCTGTGGTTTGCACTGAAGCCGAATTTGGAGGCATCAACCAGGTTGTTTTCCTCTAGGTGTTTGGTGAGCTGGTAGTTGATGGTCTTCTCTATGACTTTGGCTGGGTACGGGAGAAGCGAGAAGGGGCGGTAATTACTGAGTTTGCTGGGGTCTGCAGAGGGTTTCTTCAGGAGTGGTTTGACCTCCCCATGTTTCCATCTGTCAGGAAAGGTTGCTGTGGTGGTGAAGGCGCTGAGGATGTTGGTGAGTTCTGCACTAATTTGTATGGCTCCAAGGTTGAAGAAATGGTGAGGGCAAGGATTAATGGGTGCTCTGAAGTGGATGGAAGACATGAGAGCGGTAGTGGTCTGTGTGGTGATTAGACTCTACGAGGTGATCTAGTGGGTGGTTTCCGTGGGAAGGCTGAGGTTGTTGAAGTCGACTTTGGTAGATTGGGGTCGAAGTTGTTGTAGATGGTGGCTATCTTGCTGTTGAAGAACTCCTAAAGTGTGTAGCAGAGTTCTTGGGTTGGGTGGACTGTGTTCTCAGTGGCTGACGGGCAGGAGAACTACCTGACTATGTTGAAGAGTTCCTTTGTGCTGTTGGCGCTTGTTTCGATGCGGTATGTGAGGGTATCTCTTTTGGTGTCCTTGATGCGTTGATGGTACCTGTTGAGGGCTGATTTGAATACTGTTCGTTCTGCTGGATCACTGGTGATGTGCCATTGTATCTCTAGTCGTTTGCGGTTGTGCTGGATAGTTCTGGTGTGTACCAGCTGGCTCCTCTTGGGGCCCTGCAGGTTTTTGCTGGTTTCATGGGGATGACTGTCGGCGCATTTGGTAATCCAGTCGGAGAAGTTATGGATGGCCAGCTCCAGGTCTGACGCAGCATTGCGCTGGGGGGTGTTAAGGACCTGTGCCCATCAGGTCTCTGTTACAGCAGCGGTGAGAGGAGCAGGGTAGTTTGGCGGTGGTGCCCTTAGAGCCAGGGATGGTGAAATGGCGTGGTCGGTCCACGTGAGTTCGGCAACATAGCTGTACTTGATTCTGTCACTGAATGTGAAGATCAGATCCAGCATGTGTTCTGTGCTTTGTGTGGGGTCAGTGACCAGTTGGGTAAGACCAATGTTGCTCATGTTTTCCAGGAGATTGGTGAAGTTGGGTTTGTTGGGGTCGTCAAAGTGGAGGTCGCAGAGTAGGGTGTAGTGCTTGAAATCGGTGGCTAGCGAGGCAATGAATTTGGAGATGGCGTCGCAGAATACAGGTCGCAGTCCTGGTGGTCTGTAGGCAAAAGTGCCCTTAATGGTCGTCTTGGAGTCAGTATGAAGTTGGAAGTTCAGATGCTCTATGATTAGTGTGGTGCTGTCTTTGGTGGCAGTGCATCGGATCATTTCGTTGTGGATTATGGCGACGCCTCCTCCGCGTTTGTTGGTGCGGTCGCGATGGATCATCTTGTAGCTGTCGGACGTTGCAGTCGTGATGTTGGCGGATGCGGAGAGATTGCGCCATGTCTCACTGATGAAGATCATGCCAGGGTTGGTGATGGTGTCCCAGAGTTCTGTGGCGCGTTTGCAAAGGAACCAGGTGTTGAGCAGGATGCACTGGAGCAGTTCTGGGGTGTTAGTGGTCTTCTCGTGGGTGTAGCTGGGGTTCCTGGGTGGACAGGCGATCTGGCGTTGCATGTGAAGCTGGAGCAGGAAAAGGGTCCTTCCGTGGATCAGGGAGAAGTAATACAGCAATTTTTGTTGTGGTGTCTGGGTCGAGGGCCAGAAGCTCGGCAGCAAAGTAACGGTGGCTGGTCGGAGGGCCAGAGGCATGTTAGTACAAATATTTATAAATGTGCCACAGTAAAGGTGAATGGCAGTTTGACTCTTTAAATTAAATGTTGGATATTACCATGTACTAAATAACAAATGTGATTCTATCGGCCCTTCCAGTAGAGATCCAGTTCTGGTTATAGTTGGGAAATGGGAAAATAATCTTCCAGTTGCTGCTATTGGGAATCAAGGTAATGGTACCAGGCAAAGGACAGCATAAATGTTGGAAATGTAGTTGCACTGAATTTGTTTTTGAGTGTTGCCAGAAAATACTACTCACATACTAAAGGATGGCAGAAGGGATCAAGATAAAATGGTCACCTTTGTACCCTCCACGCCTTCAGAGTTCCCTTTCCTTCCACATGAAGGTGCAGATAGCACACATTGCTCTCGTTCCAGGCAGTAAACAGTAAAAGATGGCACCAGCAAACTTGTGAAAGACAGCATTTTTCATCTTAAAGTTATAGAGGCCTAAATCCTGTGCATTTCCATCAGCCTGTTCCTGGACCACTTTCCACACAACAGCACTAAAACCTTGCAGACAATTGACTGCCGTGGACACAACGAGGACATACATTAATTCTAATTGGACAGCTACAGTATCCACTCATCAGAGACCAAACACTGCCACCAACAGCTAGATCGTGATGGTCGCTGAAAATAGCCAGAGTTCAATGAAGTGCTAACAACTAACGCTTGCAAGTGCTTTTGACCTGGCTAAGTCATTTATTTTTTCAAGTCGCAAAACTATTCCAACTATCAATGCCATTTGGGATGAAGGTCTAGATTTGTTCCCGAATGACAGCTGCCATGCATCATAATGTGAATTGGCAGAATGGAGTGCTGATATCTGATGAAGTGCTAATATCTGCCGAGGTAGACTTACTAAAATTTAAAGAAACAAAAGTGGCATTATCTGAAAGAATACAAATAGTACGTGAAGGGTCACTGCCAATAAAATTTGATAAGGCAGCAACAATAAATGTTGACGAAGCAGATGCATCAATATGAGAAGGATATGAGTAAAACATTTGAATCGATAAGGAAGCTACTATCGGAAGGGTCACCAAAATGTGAGGTGGGCTAATATCAGGCACGATAATATCTGTAGTAGCAAGGGTGCAACCACTGACTAACAATCCACCACTCAAATTACTTTCATATTTCAATATACTAATTCACTACTAATCCTTTAGGGTTCCGGAGTAACGTACTACTCGCTGAAAAGCGCTTTAACACCCCATCAGGGGTAGCAAGCGCTATATTAATGCAAAACCTTTTCCCTCTACTATACTGCCACTATCCTTCTCAATCCAAATAAGTAACATATCCACCACTCAAATTACTTTCATATTTCACTATATTAATTCACCACTAATCCTTTATGGGTTCCGGAGTAGCGTGCTACTCACCGAAAAAGCGATTCAACACCTCGTCTGGGGTAGTGAGCGCTATATAAATGCAATTACAATACCTAGTGAAGTCCAAAACGCTCCCTAATTTGCATGAGGGATCTGCCACAAACAAACGAGGAAACCTCACGTTCATATCATTTACAGACATGGATGCAATGGCAAGGTAGCTGTCAGGACGCGCAGTGATGGTTGATCACATAGAAGGTGGCACACAGTCAGTGTGCCCCTTGAGCCCAAGGGTCTTAGTGATGCCCTTGACATCCAACTCTAGGATGGGTGCAGTAACACTGTTGGAATTTAGAGAGCTTTGCTATCCAGAATTTCTAACACTGGGCATTATCTTTGTAGAAGCAAGCAAAATGGGATATGGGTCCAAGGACAAGGAATCTAGAATTATGCATCACGCAGAGATGATTGCTCCAAGCGGTTATCAAGCCAGCTCCTCAAGTGGCATAGTCACAGTGGCACTAAGTAGATTGCTTCTGATCTGGCTCAAAGAGGGAGTGAACAGAAGGGAAGAGGAATGGTAGGGTATGGAAATGAAAGGTTGTAGGGTTAAAGGAGTCGCATTATTGGGGTCTGTGTTAACTGTCAATGAAAATGTCAATTAAAATCTACAGAGATTTAAAACAAACAAGTCCCCTTGCCCTTTTCAAACAAATAAGACACACACATACATGCCATACATAAATTAAACAAAACTGTCAATACTTCAAGTAAAAAATTGACAATCAGCAGCAGTGACGTTGGAAACATCCAACAAAATAAAGTATGCAAGTGCCTTGCCTGGCATTAAGAGGGGTTCCAGAAACCAGGTATCACTTTTTTTTTTTTAAATGACTGGAGGTATTTGCTTGCCCATGTGCCCAGATATAAGCATTTATAAATGGTCCTCTGAAGAGGATTTGTGGATGGATTTGTAAATGTACTGAAAGGCATTGTTAACAGCATTAAGGCAGAGATATTAAGATTCGCTTAACCACGTCTGCTTTCAGGCCTATGCAATGAAGTCAACCGTAGCATGTCGAGTAATTCTGTACCTTCTCTAAGAAAATTTATAGTAGACTGTGGTTCAGTCACTTCTCGAAACATAGAGCAACAAGCCTGATGAACATGTGACACACAAAACTGGTAGCAGAGGTATACATGCAGTGCTTAATTTGTAAAGCAAAAATAAGTGCCAAGGCCCTTCTCAGGAGTCAATTGCAGCTTGCACCACCAATTGCCCCTGCCAGCCCAGCGAATGACAGTACGAACAAAACGACTAACTATCACACTCCTACAAGTATGACAGTTCAGACTATTCCAGGCCACCCAAATATATAAGCGTGAAGAGGGTGGCAGGTATTATTCAGTTTTAATGTTTATAGAATTATTAAACTCTCTATAGTATTGCTCATCTCAAAATTAGACAAACGGCACCACCAAGTGGGAGACTGTCATAAGGATTAGCTACTTACCTGTAATCATAGTTCTCTTCCAGGGGTATCCTCAACAAAGTCATAAGCATTGGAATTTTACCGCCTATGCGCGGGACCCCGGAAACACTATATTATATGTGCCCCACATATATATCCATATATATATATATATATATATATACATATATATATATATATATATATATATATATATATATAAAAACAAGCAATTGCAGCCTACTAAACACCAGAGCTGAATCATACCATAAGGAATTTCTACCATACGTGAAAAACATGCATTAGAAACAGGAGAAAACAATAGCAAAATTTGTTTAGAAACTGTTTTAATGCTCAGCACACAGTAGAAATCCTCATAAATCACTGAAAGCATAGGAAGCTCCCAGGCTGCATTGCAAACACCCAGTCTAAAAAGACTGAAAAGCTAACTTGTAGCTGCATAGCAATAAACTGACACCGTGCCTTTAAGGCACACCTGACCCCCAACTTCCCATCATGCCTCAGGGGTGACAGTTAGGTCAGTTGCTCTTTGCGGAGACTGAAAAATCCATGGCACAAAGAGTTAACAACATCTTCAAAAGATAACCATCCTTTGCCCGGGGAGGCGGGAGGGTTGCTTATGACTTTGATGAGGATACCCCTGGAAGAGAACTAGGATTACAGGTAAGTAACTAATCCTTCTCTTCCAGGGGATCCTCATCAATAGTCATAAGCATTAGAGTAGAATAGCGAGCCTCACCTCATCTCCCTGCGGGCAAAGGGAAAAAAACTGAAAATGATCAGTAGGCTTAGAAAGAAAAAGCTAAGCTACCCAAATAGATTCCTCAAGGAGGCTTGGCCTACTTGAGCATCAGCCCTGGAATCAGATTCTAGGCAGTAGTGCCTCGTAAAGGTATGAACCGATTTCCAGGTGGCTGCCTTGCAGATCTCTGACATAGGGACGTCATGCAAGAAGGCAACTGTGGCCGCTTTCCCCCTAGTGGAATACGCCTTAGGAGGCAACGGTAAGGGCCTTTTCGCCAGCTGGTAAGCTAAGGTAATGCAGGACACAATCCATCTCGAGATGGATCTCTTAGCGGCTGGGAAGCCTGTTCTCATGGCGCCATAATTGACAAATAACTGATCTGTCTTCCTTATGCCCTTGGTACTTTCTAAGTAGAACTTAAGTACCCTCTTGAGGTCCAAGGAATGAAGCGACCGTTCAGCCAGGGTCGCTGGATTTGGAAAAACAGAAGGAAGGGAAATGGACTGATTGATATGAAAATCAGACACTACCTTAGGGAGAAAAGAGGAGTTTGACCACTTTGCTATGGTGAAAAACAGTGTAAGGATCCTTGGTACACAGCGCCTGGATCTCGCTTACTCTGCGCGCCGATGTTATGGCTACCAGAAAAGCGGCCTTCCAAGACAAATGCTGCAAGGAAGCTCTATGGATTGGCTCAAAGGGCGGGCCCATCAATTTAGATAATACCAGGTTCAACTCCCACGGAGGAGAAGGGTTTCGAACAGGAGGATACACCTTCTTCAACCCCTGTAAGAAGTCCTTGACCACCTGCATCTGGAAAAAGGAGGGCTGACTAGGAGATCTCCTGTACGCTGTAATGGCAGATAAATGGACCCTGATAGAAGCATACTTTAAACCTGATCTTGCTAAGTACAGAAGGTAAGGGAGAATGACATCCTCCTGCCTCTTAGTAGGATCAAGGTGATGTTCTCTACACCAAAGAAAAAACCTCTTCCACTTGAACGCATACGACGCTCTTGTGGAGGGTCTTTTAGCTTCTTTCAGAATATGCATGCAATCAGGAGGCAGTTTCAAATGTCCGTATTGCAGGACCTCAGGAGCCATGCTGCCAAGTTCAGTGAGGGAAGGTTGGGATGAAGAATCCTCCCGCCCATCTTGGTCAGCAGGTCCGGCCTGCAAGGGAGTCTCCTGTGTGGAAGTACCAACAGATGAAGAAGGTCCGGGTACCACCACTGCCGTGGCCAGTCTGGAGCAATCAGAATCATCGTCATGCTGGATCGGAGTAGCTTGGACACCACCTTCAGGATCAGGGGCAGAGGAGGAAAGGCGTAGGCATATGTCCCTGACCAGTCCATCAAAAGCGCATTCCCCCTTGTCCCTGGACGGTGGAATCTGGACGCGAAGGCGTGGCATTTTGTGTTTTCGTCGTCTGCGAAAAGATCTATCTCCGGACGACCCCAACGATGGAAAAGGTCCGCCACCACCTCGTCGTGCAGCACCCAGTCTGGCTGATCTTCGAAGTGCCTGCTGAGTGCGTCTGCCTTGATATTTAGCTCTCCTGGAAGGTGCACTGCCACTACCGAGAGGTTCCGGGCGAGAAGCCAGTGCCAGATCGCCTGCGACTCCAGGGAAAGAGGACGTGACCGAGTTCCACCCTGTTTGTTTAGGTAGAACATGGTCGTCGTGTTGTCGGTCTGGACCAGGACCGAATCGGACTCGATTGCCGGTAGGAAAGCTTTCAGAGCAAGGTGGACTGCTCGGAGCTCCAGCATATTGATGTGGTAGGTCTGTTCCTTCGCCGACCACCGCCCTTGTATCTGAAGGCACCCCATGTGTGCCCCCCAGCCTTGCAGAGACGCGTCTGTCACCACCGATTGCACTGGAAGTGGCTGGTGAAAAGGGACTCCCACCATAAGATTCCGCTGCTGAGTCCACCATGTGAGGGAGGATCTCGCCACTTGGGAGAGACATATCTGATCTTCCCAACGACCTGTTGACTGATCCCACTGGTCCTCCAGAGTTTGTTGCAAAGGCCGCATTCTCAGCCGTGCGTTGGGTCAGAGAAAGATGCAGGACGCCATGGATCCCAGCAGGGATGCCACCTGCCGGACTGACGGGTTCTGCACCTGGAGCAGGAGCCTGCACTTCCGTGTCATTGAGGACAGTCTCTCCACCGAAGGATACGCTCTTCCCACGCTTGTGTCCAGAACGGAGCCAAGGTAGTGGATGGTTTGTGTGGGCTGCTGCACTGACTTCTCCATGTTGACATGAAGGCCGAGATCATGCAACTGTTGCAGACAGATCTGGAAGTCTTGCCTCACCTGCTGCTGGGATGGACCTTTCAGCAGCCAGTCGTCTAAGTATGGGTAGACGAAGAGACCTTTTCAGTGAAAAAAAGCTGCTACCACTGCCATGCATTTGGTGAAGACTCGCGGAGCCGACTTGAGTCCAAAGGGCAGGACCTTGTATTGGTAATGCTTGTGGCCGACCACAAACCGCAGGTACTTGCGATGACACTTTGCAATGGAAATGTGGAAGTACGCATCTTGGAGGTCCACCGAACACATCCAATCCCCTACTTGCAGATGTGGACATATCTGATGAAGTGCCAACATGAGAAACTTCTCCTTGACTATGACCTTGTTCAGAAGACGAAGGTCCAGGATCGGCCGAAATTTGTGCTCCTGATCTTTTTTGGGGACCAGAAAGTACCGGGAGTACACTCCCTTTCCAATTTGACAAGGGGGAACCTTCTCGATAGCCTGGTTTTGAAGAAGGGCCCTCACCTCCTTTCGAAGCAGCTGCAACTGGTGAGGATGGGACTTTTTTGGTGGTATGTCCTTTGGAAGCGCACGGAAACGAAGCGCATATCCATTGCGCAGTATATTCAGCACCCAGCGATCTTTTGTGATGCTGTCCCACTCTGCCAGATGTTGTGAAGCACTTCCTCCCACTGGAGTGGGCAACGGCGGCAGAGGAAGCCACTGCTCATGACTTCCCTCCTGCTCTCGCCGTGGTAGAGGACTGCTGTTGGTGGCCCCCTCTACCTCTGTTGGACTTTCCTCCCCGATACTGTGACTTTCCCTGGGCCTTAATCTGGGACCACTGAGGGGTTTGAACCCTCTATTGAGGCCCTTTGCGCTGGTTGGGTCTGTAGCGGCGTCTGAACTCCTTCTTTTTCTCCAACCCAACCGCCTTGAGGGTGTCCAACTCGGTCTTCATGCGACCCATCTCTTCATCCGCATGCGTGCCGAAGAGAGAAGAGCCAGAGAATGGAAGGTTCAAGATTCTCTGCTGCGCATCTGGTTTCAGCCCTGTTAGTCTCAACCAGGACGATCTCCTGGCGCATATTCCATGCGCGTAAGAATGCGCTGATAGCACCGCTCCATCCGCCGCCGTGCTAATCGTCTGATTAGCCACCAAGGATCCCTCAGTGACTATCTCCTCGAAATCCTTTTGGTCCTCCTTTGGGAGCTTGGATCTGAACTGCTCCAAAGAGTCCCAGAGAGCTCTGTCATAACGGCCGAGCAGCGCAGCCGCGCTGGAGACCTTAAGGGATGCAGCTGCCGACGTGCAGGCTTTGCGACCCCACAAGTCCTGAGCTCTGCTCTCTTTATCTGGTGGGACAGAAGAAGATGACGATACTGCGTGAGTCTTCCTAGCCGCCGCTACTATTACCAAGTCTGCAGGAGGGTCCATCTTAACAAAGACCGGATCAGAGGTAGCCGGCTTATATTTCTTAAGGATGCGAGCCGGCACCGCCTTGATGGTTAATGGAGTTAAGAAGGTGTCCATAACAGGTTCCAGGATCCCAGGAACCAATGGAAGCAGCGGTCGAGATGCAGTCTTCTGATGCAGAGTCTCGAAAATCACCGTCGCCGTGACTTGCGGGACTGACATCTCAATGTTGAGTTAATGAGCACCCCTCTGCAGAACCTCATGGTATGTGTTGATATCTTCTATGGGCGAGACCCTGGACACTGGGCTGTCCGATAGCGTGGGGGAGTAATCCCTCTTTGAGGACCGGGTGGAGGAAGTCGAGGAAGTAGATGGTGTTCTTCTACCCCGTCGATGATCACAGACCCGTGATCTGACTGCACGATCTTCTCGCCTGGGGGAGCGCGACCTAGGGCGCTGTCTCTCAGGTGACTTCTCGCGTGCTTGCCTGGGAGGACTCACTCTTGGATGAGTGCGAGGACGAATGGCGCGAAGCTGACTCCGTCACTAGGACCACCGATCCATCCTCAGACCTCACCGAGGCCTGTCTCGACGTCGAGCGTGCTCTCGACGTCGATCTGGGCTCCTGCCTTCCTGCTTGTCGGGACTCTCGTCTGCTCGACGTCGAACGCCGTGTCGACGGCGACCTGTTCCGATGAGCAGGTGAAGAATGTTGCCTCGACGTCGAACGGCGATGTGAAGCCGACGACAGAGGGACTCTCTCTCTCGACGCCGAACGTCGTCTAGACGACGGCGGAGCTGCGTCCTATCTCGACGTGGACAGTCTGCACGATGACGGCTGAGGGGTATTTCTCGCCCTCGAAGCCGAACGCCGTTGAGACGACGACGGAGACCTCATCCTCGACACCGATCGTCGCCTGGTTGACGACGGCGGAGGAGTCTTCACTCTCGACGTCGATCGCTGGTGGAACTGCGACGACGGGAGTGAGCCTGCCCTCGACAACGGAGGGGTGACACTCCTCGACGCCGAGTCGATGACGGCGGAGGGTCTCTGCTCCTCGACGCCGATCGTCGCCGGGTTGACGACGGTGGAGGGTCTCTGCTCCTCGACGCCGATCGTCGCCGGGTTGACGACGGCAGAGGGGTTTTGTCTCTTGACGCTGATCGTCGCCGGGTTGACGAAGGCAGAGGGGTCTTGTCTCTCGACGCCGATCGGCGCCGGGTTGACGACGGCGGACGAGTCTTCGACGTCGAAGACGTACCTTTTCTCGACAGCGAGCCCGCTGTCGAAGGTCTTTTCTTGGAAATATGACCCACCTGAAGATCTTTTTTTCCGCGCCGAGCCCGACGCTGGAGCAGAAGGACGCGAGGACTTGCTTCTAGAAGACGTTCTAGACCTTTTGGAGCCCTTCCTTACCGAGATCTTCCTCTAGATGGTTTACCTGCCAGGCCATACAGGCAAATTCGTTCCCTGTCCTTCAAAGTTCTTCTGGACAGGTTCTGGCAGTGAGGGCAGGTCGTAGGATCATGGTCCTCCGGTAGACAAAGGATACAGACCCTATGACAATCAGTCTTAGCCTTCTTTTTGCCACAAGAAGGGCAAGGGTCAAAAAGATATGGCATTTTAAGATATTAAAAAATGCCCAAACCTGTCAAAAAAGACAGCTTCTTACTTTAACTGATGAAAGACGTCGAAGTAAGGAATAAAAGTTATGAAAAGTGAAAATATTTTCTGACAAAAATCAGAAAAGAGTGGAGCTGTGCTGCCAGGATCCTTCCTGAAGGAGCCGGAAAGAACAACTGACCTAACTGTCACCCCAGAGGCATGATGGGAAGTTGGGGGTCAGGTGTGCCTTAAAGGCACGGTGTCAGTTTATTGCTATGCAGCTACAATTTAGCTTTTCAGTCTTTTTAGACTGGGTGTTTGCAATGCAGCCTGGGAGCTTCCTATGCTTTCAGTGATTTATGAGGATTTCTACTGTGTGATGAGCATTAAAACAGTTTCTAAACAAATTTTGCTATTGTTTTCTCCTGTTTCTAATGCATGTTTTTCATGTATGGTAGAAAATCCTTATGGCATGATTCAGCTCTGGTGTTTAGTAGGCTGCAATTGCTTGTTTTTATATATATATATAGGTATATATATATGGATATATATGTGGGGCACATATAATGTAGTGTTTCCGGGGTCCCGCGCATGGGCGGGAATATTCCAATGCTTATGACTATTGATGAGGATCCCCTGGAAGAGAAGTGCCGGTGTCGCATGCCAGAAACCACCGGCTCAAATTAAGCATTGTATATAAGTCTACATGAAATCAACATTTTCAAAGCAAGAGAGAGGATTCCGGAGAGGTAAACCCTAACGAAAGTAAAATCAAGTAAATGCAGACAAAATCTAGGACTAATACCCAAAAGGCTGTACAACAAGAGCTGAAGAAGTTAGACTGGGGACACATAGGAACAAGGGGTTTCAGTAGAACATTTTAAATTGCAAGATAGGGCATATTTTTAAGGAGGAGTTCCTGATCCTGGCCACAGCATGATTTCAAGCCACTTTAGAAAAGTGTAAAGCAGAACAGAATAAAACGCGAAAGAATTCTAGGTTAATGAACAATGTACCTGGGAAATAATGTTGACTGCAGTAAGCGAAGTACCATTAATATGACGAGTTACTCAAAACAGACATTTTCATCACAAAGTTTAATTCATTTGGAACATACGTGGGAAAATTCAAAAGCATTCATACTTTGTATTAAAGGTGCTGCGTGTGTGTAGTACCCATGTCCTCTAGTAGAAAAGCAACAATTGCAGAATTGGAACAGTGGTAAAATATTACGCTATTTTAAGTAATTGATCTTGTCTTGGCTTTGAAAAACTGTGTCGAAAGACTGTATTTTGGTATAAAAAAAATAATCAGGTGGGCATTAGCCTGTTACGAGCACAGACCCGCATAGCGCAATGCACAAATTTTGCTTATAGGGCCACCCTTATAAGAGTCATCAGTCTCAATCCTGGACAAATGTTTAAACTCTTTGTTGTTGTTGCCAACTTGTCCAGGACCAGCTGAAAACCTACACAGAAATAATTTCTTAGACATGACACACTTGGTAACGTTTTAAGTTAATGCTACTTAGAGCCGATTGAATACAAGCATTTTAATTTGAAATGTAGTGAAGGAATTCTTATACAAAGCGTGAAGCAGAACATTGCCCTGGGCATGTACATACTGCCAAAATGTGTGAACACAATACTCACCTTGGTGCCTCTTCCACTACTTTCTGATTTCTTCTTTGAATAGAACACTCTCGCTCATTAAGCCACAAAGCATTGCCATGTTTGTCCGCTAACACCTGACAAGTAAAAAAAAAAATATATATATATATAATATACAAATGTTTAATATTTCAGCGTTAAGCAGACACTCACGCATTTTAATATATTGGTATACAAAACTAAGCCTTCATCTTCATTTAAAGGGAAAGCAACAAAACACAAAGATGAAATATAGAACCCATATTAGCAAATCTTCAAACAATCTCAACACAGAATGCTGTTTTTGGGTTGTTGAACTGGCCACAGACTCAGTGACAGTGAATCGAGAGAATGCTATTGGGTACAAAGAAGCAAGGTGGGCGAGGAAGGAGAGCCCAATCCTAACTACCCCCTACATGGCTACATGACGTCCAATACAGCTACAGAGTTAGGCAACTCCAGGGGAATGGGTTAGCAAAATGAAAAGGAGGAAACAAGCACTGGCCAAGCCAATTGGTCTGCCTTTAACACACCAAGGCACTTGCAAATGCTGTTGCATGTGCAAAACCCATTAAATTAATTTAATTAATTTAATAATTAAATTAAAGCCATTAAATGAATTTATTTAATTACATTAATTAATTAGCACATTAAAGCCGGCCGCCACTGGCATTACCAATGCTGAGAAAAAAAGTCGCAAAAAAGATAATTCTCTATACATTGTACAAGGAAGCTACATGAACTGAATGTGGCAAACCACGTGGTGGTTGAGTGTATGTTTCAGAACTATAATAGTCCCGCCAGCATTCCAATGGAAACACTTCCTGGGAGGCAGAAAGGCACAACCAATATGTTGGCAGGCAGCAGCCCTGTCAAGCTACACCTAACACATACTCCGTGAATAAGAGAGGGTTTATAGGTCCAGCACGGAAATTGTGTGTACTCTCTTCTCCTTGCTTCCCACAACGGAGGGGCTAGTTTCTTGAATATATTTAAACCAGTAAATAAATAAGATTCAGCTCTTTTCTCATTCAATTCTTCATGGTGTTAAGTCAAGCAGAAATGAAGAAAACCTTCCATCTTGATAACCCGATTTGAAATACTGACCCAAACAACTAAGTTGCCGTCTCTACACATCTGCGGATACCAGGTGGGATGGCGACTTACAAATTAAGGAATGTCTGCCTCAATATTGGCAAAGAACAAAATATCTTCTTCCAACATATTATATAGCCTATTTTGGGAAGCCCTACTTTTCTTCTTACAAGTCTTCCTTATTCCAGTATGGAGCTACTCAAGAACAAGCATTTGCAATGCAATAGGTCTCGCATTTATAAGAGTTTGAGCTATTGGCATTGTAAAATTACAATGCCTTTTATTTATGTTTTGGTTTAAAAACAAATAAAAGGCATTGGGGCATATGCATCAACATTAGCATTTGCGATTCCTTATTAGCGAAAAATAAGGAATCGCTAATAAGGAATAGCAAAAGGCTATGCATGTAGGAATCGCTATTCAAATAGCGATTCCTTAACATTCCTTATTACCGAATCGGTAATACCGAATCGGTAATAAGGAATACCTACCCATTCATTCCTATGGCCTTGGAGGCCCATAGGAATGAATGTAAAGCCATTCTGTATTAGCGATTCGGTATTACCGAATCGCTAATAGCTGGAGCACTTTCAAGGGTGCCAGGGTGTCAAAAGGACACCCTGTTGCACCCCTGAAAATGATATGTGCACATATGTTGCACACACACATGCTCTAAGGGCATGTGTGTGCGCAACATGACACTTTGAAAAATGCACAAAAGTGCATTTTTCAAAGTTTTTGCAAATTACCATGCAGTTCATCTTCATGGTAATTTGCTCCCCTTATTAGCGAAATCGCTAATTTTTTAACTTTGATGCATTGCATTTAAGGAATCTCACTTTGGGATTCCTTAAATGCAATCGCTATTTAAGGAATCGGTATTTAAGGAATCCCTATTTAAAGAATCGCTATTTAAGGATTCCTTAAATACCGATTTCTGCTTTTGGGTTGATGCATTGGGATTGGGTATTTTTTACTTAATACCGGGAGCTAATAAGGAATCGGTATTTTACCGACTGGATTTTGGCTTGATGCATAAGGGTGATTGTCATTTACAATGTCAGTAGCATAAACTCGCATAAAAGCAGTGTGTGGAGTGCAGCAGTGTGTGGCGTGCAGCAGTGTGCGGCGTGCAGCAGTGTGCGGCGTGCAGCAGTGTGAGGCGTGCAGCAGTGTGTGGCATGCAGCAGTGTGTGGCGTGCAGCAGTGTGTGGCGTGCAGCAGTGTGTGGCGTGCAGCAGTGTGTGGCGTGCAGCAATGTGTGGCGTGCAGCAGTGTTTCGTGTAGCAGTGTGAGGCATGCAGCACTGTGTGGCGTGCAGCGGCATGCAGCAGTGTGCGGCGTGCAACAGTGTGCTGCGTGCAGCAGTGTGCTGCGTGCAGCAGTGTCGTGCAGCAGTGAGTAATGCAGCAGTGTGCAGCAGTGTGTGGCGTGCAGCAGTGTGCGGCGTGCAGCAGTGTGTGGCGTGCAGCAGTGTGTGGCGTGCAGCAGTGTATCATGTAGCATTGTGCGGCATGCAGCAGTGTGTGGCGTGCAGCAGTGTGTGGCGTGCAGCAGTGTGGCAGTGTTTCATGTAGCAGTGTGCGGCGTGCAACAGTGTGCGGCATGCAGCAGTAAGCGGCGTGCAGCAGTGTGTGGCGTGCGGCGGCATGCAGCAGTGTGTGGCGTGCAGCAGTGTGTGGCGTGCAGCAGTGTGCGGCGTGCAGCAGTGTGCGGCGTGCAGCAGTGTGAGGCGTGCAGCAGTGTGAGGCGTGCAGCAGTGTGAGGCGTGCAGCAGTGTGTGGCAGTGCAGCAGTGTGAGGCGTGTAGCAGTGTGCGGCGTGCAGCAGTGTGCGGCGTGCAGCAGCGTGCGGCGTGCAGCAGTGTGTAATGCAGCAGTGTGCGCAGCAGTGTGTGGCGTGCGGTAGTGTGCGGCGTGCAGCAGTGTGTGGCGTGCAGCAGTGTGTGGCGTGCAGCAGTGTGTGGCGTGGTTTGTAAACAACAAGAAAAGCGGTTATCAAAGGAAGGGTGGGAGGGAACGAGCATATGGGGTGCGAGTTATAACGAAAGTTCATTGTTGTAAGAGGGGATGCAGGAAGTGAGGCCGAGCGCGCGCTGGCGAAAGCAGTCTGCTGCTTTCAAGTCCGATGCCAGATGCCAGCTTCGCGCATGAATGCCTCACACACACTGGCCATAAACCACATTCCTAAGGTCTTGTGCCCCTTACTAAATCTCTCTGAATGCGTGTGGCGGCGCACGCGCAGGAAGTAGCTGGTGGCAAATGGAATGCGCGTGGTTGTGCGCGTAACCGCCACCCGATCCGCCTGGGAAGCCTTTGGGAGCATTTTCTGAAGCCCTACATAAGTCTCGCTGAGCGATCGCTTACGCGATAGCCAAGCAAGACCTAAAAAGGAAAAGCCACCGTAAAAACCCTATCCCAGAGGCTTCCACCTTGGGTACAGTAATAGCATGCCAGGCTTGAAACCATGATATGCCAGGAGAGAAGACAGGGTATATACAGTATAGGTATACCCTGCCCGATTCGAGCCTCAAATGCTTAAATACAGCTTCACATAGAAAAATATAGTTTCCAGTGCACAGTCACAGATCCAAATGGCTGGGCACAATCATACAGTACTCAAACATGGCTTCATATGACCAAGCACAGCCTTCTCTGCGGGAGATACTTATCTGCCTCACATGCCTCCCCAGACTCTTACTTCAAAGGGCACCTCTACCCCAATATTGAGGCGAGCAAGGAGGGGCTTTCAAAAGTGACACCAACTTGATGTCACTGGGGCGACCCAGCTCTCTGCTTCACCTAGAAAACACCTGCAATGTATTGCATAATATACCATCCTTACTAGATTTTGACAACCTCTCTATTTGTTTTAGTTATTCATTATTTTAATAATTACAAAGCACAAGTGGGATATTCCCCAACATCACAATCAGCAAGCAGTAGGTAATAATCCACTCACCCAAATATAAATCAATTTCAGAACTCAGTTCCTGTGTGACATGGCTATCACTCTGAAATGCACCATAGCTTTCCCAACTGCAGTGTAGATGTCTCTCTAGCCAAAGACACCCTTTACCGTAACCATCAATGCCTGGCACCATTCATAAAGGTTAACATCCATATACTCAAATATATTTATACGAGCTGGCAGTGCCATGCTTGGGCTAGAATTTGAATCTCGGGAAACCATTTCTTAGTTTCTAGAGTCAGGACTGCCTCTCCTCAACATGCCTGGAAGAGTGAACTAGTCTGTTCTTCCCTTAGTACGTATTATGTCCCTTCAGTTATCGCTCTTAGTTTTGCAGGGGTAAATATACCCTCCTTTCATTCACAGCCTAAAAATGGCTTCTACGCTGGTTCCAGGATATTCTTCTCCTCTCCAATGTATTACTCACATCAAGAAACATCAGTAACAGCAGGCACTTCTAAAGACCCGTCCCTTTATTTCTTATCCTGCTCAAAAGTCATATGGTGGGCAAGGAAGATCGGCTGTGGCGGGTGGTGTGTTGACTGGCTACATGTCCGACAGGTGTGTCCTGGGGCGATCGTGGGGGGAAATGAGCCGTCGTAGGGGTGGGCGATAGACCCGGGGGCACCGCCCATCTCTTCCAGTCGGTCCCCCTACCCGCCTATTGTACCGCTATTGTTGGGTCCTGCGTGGCGGGAGATAGGGAGGGGGTGCGGGGCGGGGGTTGCGTTACTTCCGGTGTTTCCCCTGCTGTCAGCTCCTGTTTAAAGTGGATTAAGAGCTGCGGCCATTCCATAGATATTGGATGTTTACGTGTGCCCTTTACCTCTTCCTCTCTTAGGGTCTCTTCCTCCGCTGCCCCCCACTTGAGTAGTGCCCCTGCCCAAGCTGCCTCTGAAGGCCCAGTAGGGGCCCTCCAATGCATGGCTATATTCCTCTTTGCTAAGAGGATGGCGAAGGATGCAAATCTCCATTGTAATTTTGCAGATTTCTTTTTCCGGAAGATCCCCAGGGCGCATGCTTCCCATGTGGAAATGTTTGGGAGATTGACCGTTGTTCGGAGTGTATGATGTACCCTGTCCCAATATAGCTGTATGGAGGGGCAAACCCAAAACATGTGCTTAAAGTCCGCTTCTGGTGCTTGGCAGCGGGGACACGTGAATTGTGTATCGAGGTAAAACCGGTGTAGCTTATCCGGTGTGAGATACGCCCGGTGTAGGATATTGAACTGTATGTTTTTGAATCGCGCGTTTCTGGATACCTTTTTGGGATATTCCAAAGCTTGGCGCCACTCCGTATCGTGGAATGCCCGACCCACGTCGTCCTCCCATGCCCGTCGGAGTCTTTCCAGGGGGACATCTGTCAGTTCCCGGATCGCTTTGTAATGCCACGTGATTAAGTGTCTACCCGCACCCATTCGCAGTATCGTGTGTAACACTGGGTGTTTCGGGGGCTCCCCATCCCGAAGGTTCCAGTGTTGGCGACCACTGTCTAAGAGTTGGCTGTGCCGCAAAAACTGTCCTTGTGGGAGGTCATACCACTCGACCATCTGGGCATAGGTCTTCAGTTGCCCTTCATGAAACAGCGCCGTGTTACGTCGTGATCGGTCCATACCCGAAGGGCTCCCGCGGTGTAGTATTCACTCCTCCGGGGGAATCCCACCAGGGGGAGCAGCGGAGAGTATAATGGTCGTCCCTTCGACATACGGTGCACCCGCATCATACACTTGCGGGCTACAGAAACCTGTAGCGGGTGTGTGCGCGCTGGTTTAGTGCCTGGCAGTAGCATTCGTCTGATAGCGGGAAGGGGTATTCTGCCATCTTCGGTTATTGTTTCTCCCACGTGCCTCTCTGCTGTCCAGCGGGACAGCCATTGGAGTTGTGCCGCGAGGAAATATGATTCGAAGGATGGAGCTCCCAGGTCTCCGCCCGTCGTGGGCAGATACAACGTGCGCAGTGCTATTCTATGACGACTGCCGCCCCAAATCAGAGCTGCTAGCAGCGCGTCTAGTTCCTGAAAAAAGGAGCGTGGTGGGATTATCGGGAGATTTGCGAAGTAATAAAGCATTCTCGGAACCATAATCATTTTTGCTATGGCTACACGCCCAATGGGTGCCAATGGTAACGTCTTCCAGAAGCCCACCGCCGTTCGTAAGCTCGCTAGCGCTTTGCGATGATTGCCCTCATAGAGGACCCCGGGGGAGTGATACAGCCGCACCCCCAGATATCTGGGGGCCGTCGCGTTCCACGTCAGTGTCTCGGTGCCCACCGTGATCTCCAGAGGCGCCAGATGGGCGCTAAGAGGAAAGATCGTTGACTTCCCCCAATTTACTTTAAGTCCCGAGGCCTCTCCAAACTCCTGTAACGTTGTCCAGATTAGAGTGAGATCTTCCGAAATGTCACGTACATAGATCAGGAGATCATCTGCGTATAGCGACACGCAATGGATTGTATCTGCTATGGGAATCCCCCATGCCTCCCCACTCCCGTCGCAATCTTATGGCCAGAGGTTCAATCGCTAGAGCGAAAAGGAGAGGGGAAAGGGGGCACCCCTGCCTGGTCCCTCGTGCCACCGGGAATGAGGCTGATATAAATTTGCCGACACGTACCCTAGAGGTGAGGTCTCTATAGAGGAGCTGAGTATACGCCATGAGCGTGGGGCCGACGTTTATACTCCGGAGGACCGCGAACAGATTGGGCCACAGTAGGGTATCAAACGCTTTCTCTAGATCCAGGATCAGGCACGCTGCTCGCGGGAATCGGTCTTTTGCTCTGTCTTGAATATGAAACAGTCTACGTAAGTTATGTGAGGTATTGTGTCGGGGAACAAACCCACACTGGTCAGGGTGCACTAAAGCCGGAAGGATTTGACTGTAGCGATCGGCTAAGATTTTCCCTGGAATTTTGCAGTCTGCATTTAAGAGCGTTATCGGCCTGTAGGATGCTGGGAGTGTGGGATCTCTGTGCGGTTTCAGGAATGTCACCAGTATCGATGTCCGTAGCGATTCCGTGAGCATCTCTCTGGCTAAAGCCTCCTCATATACGGAGGCCAACCGAGGCACCATCTGGGTCATAAACGTGCTATAATATTCGAGTGGAAAGCCGTCCATTCCTGGCGCCTTCTTGCGCGCTAAAGACCTGACCGCATGTGTTACGCCTGCGGGTGTGATCTTCCCGTCCAATTCCTTCCTGTCTGAGGGGGAGATATTGGGCATGGGCGACGGGCCTAGAAATCGGGCTAGCTCTCGTGGCATCTCCGTCTGTGGAGCCCGGTATATTTCCGCGTAGTATTCAAGAAATATGCGCAATATGTCAATTTGGGGGTGTTTGGGCTGTCCGTCTGTGTCTATAAGTTCTGTGATGAGGTGTGGCGTTGTGCCCTGTTTGACTAACCAAGCCAGGAGTGACCCCGTCCTATTGCCCTCCCGGTGTGTTTTAGCCGCATAGGCTCGAAAGTTGTATTTGCGCAGGTCTCGCATCTTTTCAGCGTGGGAGGATTTTGCTGCAGACAGTGGCGCTGGTGTGGCTTTCCCTTGGTCTATGCTTTTCGACAGTTCCTCCAATTTAGCCTCTGCATTTTGCAAGGCACTTTCCAGCACTCTCCTCACCCCCACGACCTGTTGGATGCAGTGTCCCCTGGCGCTGACTTTAAACACGGCCCATTCTATAGATCTGGAGGATGCCGTGCCATCGTTTCGAAGAAAGTGTTCCTGAATATATTCCCCATAAATTCGGCGGAATGCCGGGTCAGTGAGGCATTCTTGGGGTAGCTCCACGTTGGGACTGGGGGATGGGGCTGTCGCCATCTAAGGGTCACTGTGTGCGCATCGTGATCCGACACTATCCTGCCCAAATAGTCCGCTTGCTGTACTTTGGGCAGACGTACCGTGCAGCACAGAAACCTGTCGAGTCTGATTCTCAAATCGTGTGGGATGGAGTGAAAGGAGTAGAGTCTAGTGGTTGGGTTCCGAGCCCTCCAGGCGTCCATCAGTGCCCATCTATCTACCCATCTTCGGAAGCGCTCAGCTTGTTTGTATGCCGGTGAGTGAATCTGTGGGGGGTGCGATCTGTCTAGGTGTATATCTAATGTGCAATTGTAGTCTCCCCCTAGGAGCCACGGGGTCGACGTATGGTGCGCCAATACGCTCGTGAGTCTATCCCAGTATTGCTCTTGCTCTACATTGGGGGCGTATATACTTCCTATGAGTAGCGGTTGACCCTCCAACAGCCCCATCAGCAGTGCATATCGCCCTTCTTTGTCTATTAGTCGTGTTTGCTCTTTGAAAGGTACCCCCGGCCTAATCCATATAAGTGCACCTCTGGCGAATGCGGAATACGTCGTGGCGCAGATAATGCCCCGCCATTTTTTGTGCAGATGGTCTATCTCCCCTGCTGTCAGGTGTGTCTCTTGTAGGACGGCTACTTGGGCTTGCTGTCTCTTAATGTATGCGTAGATAGAGTACCGCTTGCGGGCTGTGTGCATTCCCCTGACATTCAACGTGATACATTTTATGTCTGTGTTAGGCGTTCTGTAGGACATGTAGTGTGAGGTTGGAGCAGTGTATTTGTGATGTGCCTCTTTAACCCGTCGTTCCCACCCTACCACCCGCCACTCACCACTTACCATTAATCTGCATTGTCCATTTCCGCCTCCTCGCCCACTTGAGGATACCTGGGGAATAAACGAAAGGGGAGGGGGGATAAACTGAAACACTGGGGAACAGTCCCAATTCAGGGGGCCTATCGCTCGAGGCAATACGCCCAAACTGGTTTTCATATGTAGACTTTAGTTCGTTACTGAGGGGGTCGTGGCTTTGTTTCTTCCCGGCTCTCGCCGTTGTGGCCGCCCGTTTGTTGTTGATATTGAAAATGTGCCTGCTAGCACCATGTCCGTACTTAGTTATCCGTGTCCGGCTGGAATATTGTTCACTGTTACCATGGTTGCAGCTCGCCTGGACGGTCCCGACCCAGTGCCACTCCGCCGGTATCCACCTCGGGCCGGGGCCGTGTTATTTCCCCCTTGCATCTCAGATGATTGTTGTCCCATTATATCATTGTGTCTGCTGTCTGGGGGGGTCACTATTGGAGGTGTCACCGAGCCCCCCCGAGACATGGGTGTATCGCTGCCTTCGTCTTCTTAACTGAACAAGTGCGGGCCTCTCTCTAGGTCCGACCCCCTCTCCGCGGGGCTCAACGTGGCCACCGCCTGTAGTGCTTTCCTGCGTTCTGTTATGATTTGCGCAAGGTCTGGCGAGCTGGTATTGGCTGCGCTGGACCGCGCACTGAGCTGCGTGAGGGTGACCTTTCGGAATCGGCGTCCCGGGTGTCCGGGCATCCGAGCCGCTTGTTGGTTGGTGCCGTCCCTAGGGTGCCGTATGCGTTGCTCCACCCAGGTTTCCGCATCCCTTGGGTCCGTAAAAAAGTGCGTTGTACCATCGTATATGATTTTGAGTCTGACAGGGAAGAGGAGAGCATATTGTATGTTCTTTAGGCGCATGGCGCGCTTAACTGCGAGGAAGGTGGCCCTTTGTTGTTGGACAGCACGCGAGTAGTCCGGGAACAGCATGACCTGTTTGTCTTCTACTTGTAGCGTCCATGCTGCCTGGCTGCACGGAGAATGGTGTCTCTGTCCTGATAATGTAGGAGCTTCAACAGGAATGGGCGAGGGGGCAGGCCCAGCGGTGGTCTGCGTGCCGGGACCCTGAGGGCCCTCTCTACTGAGAAGTAGTGGGTTAAATCTTTTGCGAGCGTGAATGTTGTTATCCAGGAGGTGATGTATATGATCGGATCAGTCCCCTCTGCCCCCTACGGCAGATTCATAATTCGGATATTGCTCCTTCGAGAGCGCCCTTCTAAATCGTCCTTCTTGGTTTCCAATGCCTTTATCCGTGATTGCAGGTCTTTCATAACATTGTGCTGTTGTTGTATCTGGGGTTCCATTGTTTGGATCGTTTGTTCACTCTTAGCGACTTTATCCACCAATTTTCTATGGTCGTCACGGAGAATATTGAGGTCAGTGGCCAGTTCACTCTTGAGTGTTCAATGGCCGCAAAGACCTGGTCCAGTTTCCTGGACATGGGGTCTTCACTGGTGGGCTCCTCTCTTGACCGGGTCACAACAGGTGTCGAGGGCGTCGTTTTCTGTTGTTCCGGGGCGTGTGACGCTCCCACCGCGCGCTGCCGGGCCATGGCGGGGGCGGGGGGGGGGGGGGGGGGGGGGGGTTCTTTCCTTTTCTTGCGGTGATCAGCGCCCAGCGACCCCCAACTCCAATCCCAGATCCACGGGTTGCTGCGGGGCGAGCGTGTCCCCCCGGAGATCTCCGACTCCCCCTGAGCGGCTGCGGTCACTCTTCGTCGCTCTTAGAGGTCCTCCGTGAAATTCTCCCCCACCGTTCGTGTGACCCGTTGTGCAAATGTCTCCGCGGCGTCGTCCACCGCAGGCTCCCTCGATGCGTCTCTCCACCTCTCTCGAGACCCAACTATGGGGGGAGCAACCGGCGACAGCCCAGCGGTCCACTCCCGCGCCAGGACTCGACGTCCGTGCCCTAGAGGTGATCCGGGACCCCAACGAGGTCACAGCCGCCCATGCGGGGCTCAGTCCCGCCGATGAAGCTGCGTCAAGCCGGATCCTTGGCGGTGGGGCGCCCAGCCCGCAGTCGCAGGCGTCGATGATGGGTCGCTTTCAACCTCGTTGCTGGTCAGTCAGATTAGTGCATGCCCCGGTGGGGGGGCCATACGCTGTCACCTTGGCCTCCCGCCCCGGAGTGTAAAGGGTGGTAGCCGGCACTGTTTTTGCCCCTTGCACACCGTACGTCTAAGCGCTGAGCGCCTCCACGATGAGGGGTCCCACCCCTCGGCACCGTCCAGGGACCTCCTCGCCTCGATGAATGCGTGGGCAGGGGGGGTTGGCTGCAGCTCCTCTACTCAGACTGTTTCCTTCACCGTGAGGCGCATGGCGGATAGGGTGTAGGGTCGCTCTCTTCCGCCCTGTGGGGTCCCGAGGGTAGGGTCCGACCAACAATCGCTGCGCTCTCACCCGTGTTAGTCACTGACGGTGGTGGTTCCTCCGTCCCGGTCCGCTATGGCGTCATCGAGGGCCGGGTACCGGTCCGGTGATTCGCAGCTCGTCCCTCCGTGCAGGTCAAGTGTTCTGGCCCGCCGGGCCCAGGGTTGGCGCGGCTGCGGTGCCGGTCCGACGGCTTGTAATTCGTCCTACCTCCTGTTCCGCCAATTCTCCGGGTAGATGTTGCCTGGGAGGGGGATCTTATGCCGACAATCCTAATCGCCACAGTCCATGTCTCCCGGCCCGCTGCTCGTGGGGGGGGCCGTCCCCCAGCACCCTGGTGTGCGGAGGTTTCCGCTCCCTCGGAGGTCGGTCGGGGTGCCTCCTCGTCTGTCTCTGAAGCCACCGGCCACCGCGTTTTCGCCCTCCGACGGCGCTAGTCTTGTACCAGGATGCGGCTGCTCCCTCCGTTACTTCAGAGGGCTGTGCTAGTATGCTGCGAGTCCGCCATTTTGTCCAGCGGTCTCAGGGGAACCTCCGCCTGGTGCCCCAGCGGTGCCGGTGCAGCCCGCCCCGGGGGTCCCGGGCCTACCGAAGCCGTCGCCGCATCTTCGAGGCCCGGTGCTGTTCGTTATGAGGCTGACAGGTGCATGGGGCAGGTATTAGTGGCGCGTGCACGGGCCACCGGTCAGAGCCTCAGGGAGAAGAGTCCGCCATCTTGGCTGGCTCGGCCACGCCCCCTTTCTACTCAAATCATCTATAAGGTGTACCATAAGAAAAGGCTCACCATGCTCTCTTCTGAATCATGCGTCTTCATAGCCAATTTAGAGACAATCTACCATGTTCAGCTGGAGACTCTTCAGCGTTTCACCATAATGATTTACATCTATTTTACTCTATTGAAGGGACCAGTAAATCCACAAAAGGGAGGCAATAATTTGGCTTGGCAGTTCGGGCTGGACTGTTCCCATGAGGCACTGGGTCAAGACTGATTTGCATATAGCTCGGTCTGAACTGAGGTGGGGCAGTGAGCTAAAGAATGATGATGGATTCAACCCAGATCTGTGACTGGGGGTGAGTGTCTGAAAAGTTACAGCGCTCCGCCCATCATCTCCTTGTGTTTGCAACAATTTGGCTTTTACCAATGCTTGGTACACACACACACACATATATATATATATATTGTTATTGGAATAGTTAGTAAAATGAAAATCAAATACACATCCGTCATTGCACTAAATTCAAACATAAACTGTTAAGTTATTTCTTTTCAGTTAGTAACATAGCAACAGTATTATTTATATTACACACTCAGTCATAATTATACATAATTAATACTATATTGCACTTATCACTCATTTCTTTCATATTGACTCAATTATTTCTTGCCCCAGAACACCCCATAGACTGAAAAAGTTAGCATAATACCCTGATCCCAAAGTGTATCTCTTTTCCAGTTCCTTTATTCTTTTTAATTTTAACTGACACTGATGGAATCTCGGGGCTGTTTCTGAACGCCAGTTTTTCAGAATAATTGATCTGGCAGTCAGTGCAAAAATATACATTATTTTCCTTTGTAGAGAACCCATTTTTATATTGGGTGAATAGCCCATGATCGCAATGTGGGCATCTGTGGACTGAGAGAGTTTTACAACTTTCAGGCAGTATAGTTCAATTTCAGACCAAAATGTCCTTATTACCGGGCAACTCCAAATTATAAAGGACCATGTCTCTGCCCCCTCCATCTTACATCTAAAACATTCAGATGAAATTTCGGGATTTATTTAATGCAATAGCACAGGAATTCAGTAGAGTAACCATTTGTAGCAGAATTGCATTTGTCTAAAATTGGCCCCTTTTAACAGGGTAAAATTAAATGTATTGCTCTTATTACATGTTCCAATGAGATATCAATATAATCTTTAGCGTGCCATTTATTTCTGGCTTTCTCATACACAATTATTCTTTTATTATGCCTCAGAGTTGAGGCCCATCCGCTGAAGGATCTTCTCATTCTGGGGTCTAGCAAATCCTGAGCTAGTTCCAGACTCGCCTTTTATTTATTTATTTTATTTAGAGTGTTTTATAAAGCGTGCACATGTCCCAGGGGTATCAGAGCGCTGTACATAGGGTTGAATAAAACAACAACAAGAAGAAGATATAGACACAGATACCTCTAGATTGAAGAGCCACATTGGGCTGTATTCTATATGCATCTAAATATTTTAAATAGCCTCTAATCTTAATGAAGGACCATTGCAGTGTATTTTTATGTGACCTGATCCCAGCTATTATATTGTTCCAAACCTTCCATGATTCTTGTACAGCTTGACAATAAGACTGTTCTCAGTTACAAGTTTGACATTACTTAATTTAAGTAACTTCTACAGCTGAAGCCTAGTTCCACTGATTAAATATGCTCCTGTCTAGTGTTGACTTTAACTTCATTCACTTGTCTCCTGCTTCAATAATGTGCCTAACTTGAGAAATTTTGCATCTGTCCCAGTCATAGATTTTACAATTTATAGCAGCATCTCATGCTTGAACAGTGGAAATGGTCATGGTGCATCACCTAAAGAGCAGTTTCTTCCTGTGTCCTGATCTAAGTGTTAACATGTATGAGATGGATCTGCTTCAAGGGTTACCTACAACCCAGAAACCTGTATAAATGAAAGATACACAGCCACAAAAAAAGGGAAAAGCAGTGCTCAATTCCCAAGTGGATTTTGAAGCACCACAAGTAAGGAGGAGCACAAAATAATTATTAACGTTGCCTAGAATGCACCATAAGATCGCCGCCACCTTCCAGAGTAGGGCAGTCATTTCAAATGTCCAAAATTATGAGCTTCACACCCTCTGGATTCCTGAACAGGTTGATTCATGATTTGCCACTCTGCTGGTCAGATGACTTTGTACTTCATTTGGTTGTTTCTAAGATCACTGACTCTACAATAGCTGCCGATGTATTTCATTACCTCACAGCTGCCTGACTCTGAGATAATGCAGTCTTAAAATAGCCCTCCCAAGCAGCTGCTGTTAAGTTCCTCTAACTCCCAGAACATCCGACCTGTCAGACGGCCTCTGTAAAAGGCTCCACAAAATAAAGGCCAAATCAACAGCTAATGGGATTGGAAGAGACATACGCACCTGTATGGGGAGAGTAAGCTGTTCTGGTTCTGTATCAGTGTCTTCAGTAACCCATGCTTCCCGCAAAGATCACCAATGAATCTCCCCTCAGCAGCCTATTTCCAGCTACGGACCTGTTTCGTTAACACATAACCCTCAGGACCCAAAGTGCCTGAAAGGAGCTGCAGTCCCAGTTTCTTCTAAGCAATCACAACTGATTTCTCTTTGATACAATCCCAGCACCTTGAATTTACTGAAGAGTTCGAGATAAGGGGTGGTGGGCTATACAGTTCCCCCACACGAAAGAGTGCGAAGTATCATGTAGCTGTCTCAGATTTTCCAGACATGAATCTCCTTCATGTGGAGATCCATGTTAAGCAAAACCGTTTGCTATTAAACAGCAAAACAAACACTGCAGTGCTGGTATCACCAATGTGGTAAATCTCCAGGGGAATGCCTTCGATATTCCACCACTCCCAAGGCATCCCTGGAGTAATGTAAAATGCAGATGGGCCGGCTGAATGCCAATCTGAAAATGAAAAATCAAGTCAAGATTACGTTTTTTTCCTGTCTCGTCTCATTTCCTGTACATTAGGAGTCTTGAGGTCGGTCATTAGTTAACTCGTAGACCGACAATGCAACCACTCTATATTTGGGGTGCAGTAAGAAATATATAGGAAAACACAACATTTCATAAAAAGTAGTTGTGCAACTTGTGTTGGGTATATGAAAATGCAGGCACCTATCCTCAGCCAGAATAAAATAGTTAATTGGCTATGGGGAGGGTGCAGTTTTATTGATGCCTGAACGGATCTGGTTTGGAAAACTCAAGATACAAAATAGTTTTTCCTAGTTCTAGCAGAACCCGAAGGTCCACAGCCACTGGACTGTTTTACTAATGTCCCTCCTGCCTCATTTCTACTGGTTGCAATAGACTGTTAAACATTTGGAACTCAATTTCTTCAGCCCAGGTATGAGTTGCCCAATTAAAAAAAATTAAAACTCCCCTAAAAAATACTCTCTTTATTTAAGCACAGACCATACTCTTTTTGACAACTCAGTGGGTTAGAACAGTGCCCAAGATGCCCTGGAGAGTATGTGCCTTACCACTCAACTCACATCCATGAACTTGTTGAACTTACTGCACTTCATGTCATTCTTTATCTTCCAAGTCCTACAGGTCTAGCTGTGGGTGAGTACAGACCAGAAAGACCTTACATCAAAGCAGCATAATTTTTTAGGAGACCTGTGAGACCTGCTCTGGGATCCGCAACAGTAAGGGAAAATTTGCTGAGGAGGACGCTGCTCCAGCATTCTTGGCCCCAAAGATTTGGTGATGGATCCCTAATGGAGAGTGCATTTTGATAATTTAGAAATCAGCTGGACTTGGGATTAGTAGGAACAACTGTGGCACAGGCAGTGAGAAGAATGTTATTGGTGGATGTTATTTCTTCTTTCCATTGTGCAGGAAAAGTCGAACTGTCATGGAGAACACCAGTGCCATGCACTATTTCAACAAGAAAGGCGATGTGAGGTTGTGAATACTTTGCATGGATTCCATGAAAAATTGGTACTGGAGTAAAGGATTGATCTCTCCAATCTCACCTTGCAAGGAGGGACTGCAAACAAGTAGACTATATGAACAGTTTGACCTAGGCCAGCCATGATTTGAAAATGAACTGGTATGTTATCCTTGGGATCCCTGATTAGCAGAGGCCATTCCCAATCACTCTTTCCACCTCAAAAGCCAACACGTAGCACTGGGTTTCCAGCTTTAAAGGGATTAAACACCCGGGAGAGAGAAGGAGCTACTCTTGACATGAATTTTTCAGTTGCACTACATGTTCCCTACCTTTCTACTTAGACCTCACATCTAGGTTCAAAGTACTCGGTATACTGAGCGCGCTGACCTCAGTATTTGTCGATCAAAAAGGTGAAGCATTAAACTGGGCCTTTTATCCCAGTTGAGGGGTTTAGCACTATACCTCACACTTCTGATGACATACATTCAGGCTAGGAGACTTCCATAAAAAGTGACACTCCCTCAGCCCCTCAACTCTCTAGGATTTGCATGTAGTTAGGTGCAGTCATGCAGGTGCAATAGGTTCGCAGAATGGTGTTCTCTGAGAGATTTGTCTCAATTTTCGTGCCTTATACTTAGGATTATAGAAAATGTCATGTCCCTGGATAAAGAGTACTAAATTATAACACTGTTAAGTATTATGTGACTAAAAGTTGGCATTTGATCATTCAACGGATTATGGTTACCTGTTCAAGCTTCTTTTGGAGTAACATGTTCATGTTTAATTCCAACTAAACGTTCCAGACACTAAAGACTGGTTATTACCTTTACACTGGTGTGGAGTGGGACACTTTTTATGCACAGACCCCGCCCATGGTTATTTCTCACAACCTTATATAGTAAAGTATTTTGCAGTTCACACGCAATTTTAGTTAAGGATAGACAACCCCATCATAAACCCCATCATAATTTTGAATATGCTTTTCTCCACAATTTGAGGCTTTAAGGGTAGGCCAGGCGACTCTTGGTTGAGGTGTCAGACATACACACAATGCACATTCCAGACTGACTTGACCTTTGTGACTGGCCGTTTCACTTTACTAGGCATCAGTGGATGTCCTTTCCAAAAGGGATGGAACCCGATGATGAAGCAGGTAACATGTTGTGGGAAAAGGTTCAACGTCCTTTTAGCAAAGAGGTATACTACCATATTCATTCACTAAGATAGTTCTATAACAATAGTGGACCTTAGGATTTAGGACATTTGAATGGGTTGTGTGGTTACTGTGTTTATCCTGGATACTTGTTATGAGGCACTACAGGTTGGATTTCAAGGATAGAACAGAAGTAAGTTTTGGCCATGGTGTCCTTCAAAGGTGGAATATACGGTTTCTTAATTCACTAGACCCTTCCCTGGTTATTAATTGTACTGCAATAGAGTCTTTGTATCGATAAACTGCATGAAGTAGTATCCTTTAGGTATATTTTTGCTGATGGCTACCAGTGTCTTCTCGCAGATTACTCATTGCCAATTCTGATGGTTTGGAATCATTGGTAATGTTCTTCCAGTTCCTAGTTCTCTCCCCTTTGCCTCGGTGGTGCATGAAACTAAGATAGAACCAATGTCACTGGCATGCTTTAGAGTCTACATAGACCTGAAGCATCAAATCTGTTAGTTATACCTATGTGGTTCTACTTCTGGAGGTGCTCTGGAACAGCGTAGAGCCAAACTGAAACATTTCTGGATCCAATCTGATATCTGGGGATATTTCTATACATAACAATGTGAGTCACTGTATCCATCAGACAGGGCATTACCTAATGTTAACTTGTTCTTGGCCTTGCACTGAAACCTCACTAAGCGGTCTAAATAATACTATTTTACATTTAGCTTCAGATATGATCAGCAGATAATGTTGTTTGCTTCTTGACACTAAACATGCATTCTTGGTTCTGTCACACACTATATTCATTGTGTCTTTTTCTGCTCTGTGACCAGACCTGTTTGTTTACTTTAAATTATACATATGGGAAATAAATTCAACAGAACGTGTACATTTTATATAACAGAGATGAAGCTCATTAGAGCTCAGAATAATCCATAATAGGAATTACTGTCTTTACTAACCGAGAACACACCATTTCATTGCCAATGCAGAATGATACAAATTCTCCCTCCCCAAGAAAGTGATACTGTTCTCTTACAGATGTACTTCAGAGCTATGGTGAAAACCTTTGTACTCTTGTACCTGCATGGAGGCAAAGCTGTGATCAGCGGCATACCCAACACCACACTGATTTCCCTTGATCATATTTTCCGGTGTTGGACCTACTCTAGTTTCACATTCTTTACTACACCTCCACAATCCGTTTTAAATTGCACAGGCAATTTCTTCTCACTTACTTATTTGGCAACACATCTCCTTAAAGGCCTAGAAAAGTTAGACAACACCACCCCAACCATGAAGGAACTGCACTTGCTAGCCCTACAAGCTTGCTTCCTCCTCAATACTAGCAGAATCACTTACAAAGTACCCAGAGCCAGCTTACCCATACTAGGCCAGTAAAATAACACGGGCGGACAACTATAACACATGACGGCAAGATATTGTCTGAATGGAAAACACAACTGCAAAAAAAAAGAATATAAAAATAGAAGACATGCCTTTTGCATTTTCACTCACAGCATCTGGAACAACATACCCTTGAGCATCAACTGCCCTATCCCTTGAGCAACTCAGAAAAGAGCTGATGCGCCACCTCTTTAGAAATCATTACGTCTTCACACATTCGACCCACTGCCCATGAACACCCGGCTTCATTGTAAGTGATGCTGAATCATATCTTAAGCCTCAAGGACTTGTTCAGGACTTTGTTGATCCCTAGCTTTCTTTGCACTCTACAAATACCTGTACATGCTTGCCACTACATTTCGGAAAGAACAATTTGTAGTCTTCCTGGTTTTCAAACATCACTAACCACATCATACATTACTTTTCCCACTAGTAGTTTTGCTAAGGGCCAAATTAGCAAGAAGTACCATTCTTTCTACAACTCTCCTCAACGTGTCGCCTGAATGCTGCATATTCAAAGGAAAACAAACATACCATTATTTAGAAAAAAAAGTAGACAGGCAAATGGAATATGCCAGGGAGAGTTAAATTAATTCAGTCCTGAAAACATTCCAGAATGTTCATTTTATTAGGGGAAACCTAATTGAAAACTGCTAATTTAGCCAAGTGATTACCAAGTCAACATACGAGTTGAATAAAACATTCCCTGAAGATGTGAATAATGTATTTGGGCAAGGAGCACCGTTTAGCAGTCAACGTATTATAATTTATTAGATTTGCAAACGTGCCTCACGCTGTCACAGTGCCTCTGGGCGCCAGTAAAAATTTGACATGAAGTCAGAAAAAGCTCCATGACCATACAGTATGCTGTAAAATTATTGCATCGTAAAACAAACCTATAAAACAAGTACTGTGTAATCGTTTTTGTGTTGGCCCTTTATTCAAACAAGAAGGTTGCCGAGTTTTAAGCCAGACTCCGAGGAACTCGGTTGGTTTAAAAAGCCCAGCAAACAGCACAAGAAGGGTATCAGAGCCTGAACTTTTACAGACCGACTGCACAAGGCGTGATTTCCAACAAACCACTAAAGTACATCTGCTGTAATTATTTAATGAGCCTATTAAAAAAATCAAAATGTGTTTGTTCAAAATATAGTAAAAGACAGCAATTATAATGTCTATTCAGTTTGTCTATTTGCACAATATATTTCAGACTTTAAACTGATGGAAATACTCACTATATAGGGCGACGGAAAAGTTAAATCAATTCTAGTGTGCAGGACTGAAAAAACATAGTCCCTTATAAATCCATCCCGAATCTTCAGAGCCACATTTACGAAACTAAAATCCATAAAGATCTGCACACTTCCACTCCATCTCCTCTACAATACCAAAGCAGCAGAGTGGAAGGAGACAAACAGGTAAAACGGGCTTTGGTGGTGAAAAGTATGGACTCCAGTAATGGGCACTACTGGTATATTTTAATTTATTAACTGATTTATATCTCTACTGAGGTCAACAATGAGCATACGAAAAAACATACATTAATACATTTACATAATAACAAATGCATGAAATACTAACACAATGGTAAAAAAGATTTAAAAAATTTGAATAAATTAGTACAAAAAGATTTCCGCAGGGGAGGGAAAAAAGGCAGGGGTAGCGATCCTATTGGCCACACATTTGGAGGGTAAAGTCACTAGTACACAAGGAGAAATTCCGGGGCGCCTCCTCTCACTGTGTACTACATACGAGGCCCACTGCATGACCATTGCGAATATCTACACACCTAATGAACGACAAGAACCCTTCATCCTAGACGCAATAGGACGGGTGATGGAAACCACAGATACGCAAGTGCTCATAGGCGGGGACTTTAATATGGTAATGGACGCAAAGTTGGACCGCTTGGCACAGAGGGAGGGTAAAACATGCGTGCTATCATCACAAGGGCAATGCCAACTAGCCTTACACGATCTTATAGACACCTGGCACAAGCAACATCCGACAAGGAGGTCCTATTCCCAATATTCGGCAGCACACCAAACACATGCACAAATTTACCTTTTTTTCCCCACCAGCTCCGTAGCAGCATTGTCAGACCATTTCCCTGTGCATATCAAATTGAATCTGCCCACGTCCAATCACAGGCACCGAGCCTGGCAATTAAATCTCAAAATACTTACATATAAAACAGTGATCGCTGAGATTACAGAAGCACTGAAGGCATCCTTGGAAATAAATGATACACCCAATACCCCAATTGCGCTCTTATGGGACACTTTAAAGGCTCCCTTGAATCATAAGGGAATGGATCACTTGTAACTGGAAATAGGGGTCTTATGGTCGTTATCTGAACCACTTAATACCTAAATAGGTATTATGAGAACCCTCAATCACGTATTTTTGGTGGTATTGGCGGTGTATCTTGGTTCTCCGCCTTATGAATACGTGTAAGCATTATCATCGGGTCTCTTGTGTGTTATGCTTCCTCCACCTGGAGGCAACCGCTAACTCGCAGTAGTGATCAGAGTCATTGGTGCAAAAAAGGTGCAAAATAACGTGAAAAGTTGACGTTAAAAATGTCTTACCTACACTACCTTCAAAAAGCAAAATTTATTCTGTCAGGTGTATTGGTAGACTTCTAAAAAATGGTGGTGCAGTGGGTATTCTCCAGTACGAGCCCTTCAAGCCAGCGTCAGCACAAGTTGTGCATAGCCCACAAAGGAGGCTACGCGCTCACGGTGGCAAGGCAGCAGCCGCAACACGGATGCGCCCAAAAGAATAACCTTAATATACTGATGTATTCATTGTTTATGGAAATTACCATAAACCCCCTTCTCTGAACTGGAGAATACCGGTTCACACATTCACTAGGTCCTGAGGAATGCCCAACGACCCCCTCCAGGGGCGCTAGAAGGGCAGAAACATGTCGACCATTTTTTGATTTGGACACCTTATAGTGCTGGGGTTACATAATTTGACCCACTGCACCACCATTTTTTAGAAGTCTACCAATACACCTGACAGAATAAATTTTGCTTTTTGAAGGTAGTATAGGTAAGACATTTTTAACGTCAACTTTTCACGTTATTTTGCACCTTTTTTGCACCAATGTCTCTGATCACTACTGCGAATTAGCGGTTGCCTCCAGGTGGAGGAAGCATAACACACAAGAGACCCGATGATAATGCTTACACGTATTCATAAGGCGGAGAACCAAGATACACCGCCAATACCACCAAAAATACGTGATTGAGTGTTCTCATAATACCTATTTAGGTATTAAGTGGTTCAGATAACGACCATAAGACCCCTATTTCCAGTTACAAGTGATCCATTCCCTTATGATTCAAGATATACAATTAGGAAGAAGAATGGATGACTGCTCCTTCTAGCTCCCTTTTTTTGATTACAAGACACTTTAAAGGCTGTCATATGGGGGCACATTATCAGCATAGTAACCCACTTCAACAAAGAGAGTCATGCGAAACGGAGTATACTAGAGGGGAGGGTCAAAGAACTGCAGCAAATATACAAAAGAACGGGGACACATGAAACATGCCGCAAGCTTACTGTAGCTCGAAAGGAGCTTAAGGCCATGGATAGGGCTGAATAAGCCCTATTACAGATCAAACTGAAATATTACATGGGTGGGAACAAACCTGGCCGCCTTCTGGCCCAGAGATTCTGAGCACTGACAAATAGTCAGAGGGTGACCGCAACTGTTAATGCCCAAGGGGATATGCTCGAACAGGATGAGCTAATAGCACAGGAGTTTCAACACTTACTAGGAATTATATACAGCGGAGGAGTACTCAAACGCGGACATAGAAACCTACCTGAATCACGCCCCAGCTGATAGACTAGAACATCAAAATGCCCTTGCCATAGAGAAAGACCTACATATCAATAGGTACTTACTGCAATATCCTGTCTACTGGCAAGGAAGGCGCCCGGACATGATGGATACCCCTCAGGATTTTACAAACTGTGCACCCATGTATTGACACCGATCCTTACTAGGCTATATAACTCCTTTAGCGAAACAAGCATCCTGACTGAGACAATAAGATTAGCTACCATTGCAGTCATACCCAAGCAGGGCAAGGACCCAACTCAATGCGCAGCGTATAGACCCATCTCACTATTTAACGTAGATGCAAACATTTTTACTTCGATTCTCGCCTCGCGCCTAGCCCCAATGATGCAGGGCCTCATTGACCCAGATCACGCCGGACTTATTCCAGGGAGCAACTGCAGCGACAACACAAAGACTATGCCATCTATTAGACAAGTCCAAAGAACTAGGACGCCAGCACTCTGGTTCTCTATGGATGCGGAAAAGGCATTCAACAGAGTGCATTGGCCATACTTAGAGGCTGCCCTCCGTGCTGTTGGCCTAGGACCTAGATTTATAGGATGGGGTTTAGCTGGTTATGCAAAGCCCCAGGCAAGAGTGCGGGTGAATGGGACACTATCTCAGCCCTTCTGCATTGAACTAGGAACCTGGCAGGGTTGCCCCCTGTCCCCGCTCTTATTTGCATTATATATGGAGCTGTTTGCGGTGCGGATAAGGACAAACGCAGGGATTAAAGGAGTAAGGATGGGAGGTAGGGACAATAAACTGGCTCTATATGTGGGTGACGCGATAGTGATAATGGCGGACCCCCTCCGCTCTTTATCAAAGTTTGTTTTAGAGGTGGAAGCATTCGGTGCAATATCCGGTTTAAAGATCAACGCACAAAAGTCACACCTAATGAACCTCACGACTCCGGACGCAGAAAGTATATGGAACCTCTACCCTCATCCATGGGCTACGCAGGGGGTGACCTATTTGGGCCCTCACATACACCCCACGGTTAGGAAAACGGAAGAGAGCAATTATGGTCGCCTACTAGGGGACACACGCACGGAAGTGAAAAAATGGCAAGACCATACGATGTCCTGGCTGGGAGGCTAGCGGCAATAAAAATTACCCCTTGCCCCAAGATACTATATGTTATGCAAACCTTGCTCCCTTTCCTCCCCTCACCCCAGGTTCTACCTAAACTACCACACTTGATAGAACACTATGTATGGGCTGGGAAAATGGCATGCATCGCTAAACGCCTGACGTACCTGCCACCTACGTGTGGCGGACTTGTCCTCCCTAACCTCAAACATTACTACCAAGCAGCCCAGCTCTGGTATATGGTGGAGTGGAACAGGCCCACTACGGAGAAGCACTGGTGCTTCATCGATCAGGCCATCACAGGCATACACATATGGAAGATTCCCTGGCTCCCTAAGCCGCACCAGCCGCAGAGAGTATATATCTCCCCGATACTTCGAGCTACAATCAGTGTCTGGGACGAAGTAGCGATCCCAAAGAAATTATCCGAGACTTTCCCCCATGACCCCTTTTCTGGGAAACCCAAACTTCCCACCAGCACTGCACGGTTCGGCTTATATGCCATGGCAGCAGGCAAATTGCAAGAGAGTGGGCAACCTATTCGATCATTTGGGTATTATGTCCTTCCAGCAAATTCAAAAAGGATATGGGTTACCCTCCGCGGCACACTGGCAATACACCACTGTTCGTCACTGGGACACACAACCAGCCATGAAGCCCTCTGCGAGCAGACCACTGCTACCCTTCGAAAAATGGCTTATCACCAAACATACAGATAAAAAACTGATTTCAGCTATATACACTTTCCTGAACACATCACAATCACACACTAAAACAAAAGCACAGTAGAGATGGGACAAGGCGTGTGACAGACAGTTCACACAGAAGGAATGGTCAGACATACAGAAATGGGCAAATACAGCAGCAAAGTCTGCCAAGGGTAAAGGGACTCTATTACAGATAGCTCACTACTGGTACTATACACCCGAGCGCACAGCAAATTGGAAACGGAGAGGAGACCCCAAATGCTGGAGAGGGTGTGGAGACACGGGGACATTGACACACCTTATGTGGCAGTGCCCTAAAATACAGGCATACTGACAGGAGACATTAGATGCTGTAGATGAAATCTTTGATACTGAACTCCCCAGGTTCCCGAGTTATATTCTCCTGGGCCTCCCTAACCCTTTAACATATCCTCTTGGATAGCTGAAGGGACAAGCGATTACATTGGCTCTATGCGCAGCTCAACAAACCCTGCTGGGAAAATGGGGAACGGATGCCACACCACAACATATGGACTGGCTTTACAAGATGTGGGATATATTGGGGATGGAAAAGATTGCAGCAGTAGCAGAACACCAACTACCACGATTTGATAAGATGTGGGGACCCTGCATTAGCTACCTCAGAGGGAAATTCAGGGAGCTGACATGCCCGATTTATTTTTGAATACTCCTCCTAATCCCAGTAGTGACTCCATCCACAGAACAGGACTCAAATACTTAAAGTCTTGAGCGCAGTCAATATTGGTGCTATTCATCGGAGGAGCCCTATTGTCTGGCACCTCATAACATTTCTGAAGTGGCCTATCCGGTACTCTCCTTCCCGCTTGCTCGCCTTCTCTCCCTTCTTTTACTGGGTTTCCACTCCAGTTTTTGTGTTCCTTCTCGCTACATTTTTCTCATTGCCTCCTCACCGGCCGATGGATGTAGGTGAGAGTATTTGTATTGCTCCTCCTTTTCTTATATTCTTCTTTCTACTATACGTATTCTAAACAATAAAATGATTTAAATATAAATCGTTACAAACAAATTCATTAAGCGGAGAATAAATAAGAGAAATCAGATCATTCACAGTAATCACATTATTTCTAAAGCATATAGGATTTAAGAAACGATGCAGAGCTTCTACTACTTTATTTGAACGGATATATATCATGTGAGCTAGATCTTGTTCCCCTCCTTTGCAAAGCTTACATATTCCCCCATCCTCAGTAGAGGTAGCCAATGTTTGGTAGAGGAGTTCAAAGGCAGGATCCCCAAGCGAAGCAAAATGATGCTATGTTGCACACAGTGTGGTAAGTAAATTTCAGATACTGCTGATAGATCTTGTATTTGAGAGAAGCAGAATAAGACCTATAATGAGATAGCTGTGAGCAATAAGTTGAATCTAGAGCAAAACTCAGATGTGGTGTCATATTTTTTAAGAAGATTTTTAGATGGGCCTGCGACCAGGACTGTAAGAGTGTAATTGTACATTTGAAGCGTGATAGAGCTACTTCAAGATTTTTGTTGAATGTAAAATTGCTCGAACCAACCTTAAAGGTTTTGAGTTTTAATAAAGCTGTTACGGTATCTTTTTTGCGAGAGCATATTATATGGCCACCTAACTAGTCACTACTGGTAAATGAAACAAGCATTGGCATAGCCAATAGGTCTCGCCTTTGGGACCTTATAAGTGTTTAGCGATGTAACAGTTGCATAACTAAATACTTATAAGGTCCCAAAAGCTAGACCTATTGGCTATGCCAAGCGGCCGTGCGGCCGCTAAAGTGATCGCGGTCAAACATCAAAGCGGCCGTGAAAGTAATCGCGATCAAGCGCGGCGCGTGCGCCCGCGCACATGCACTGTAGCTCTAGGCTGGCCTGGTAGCACTTTTTGGAGCCCTCTCAATAAGTCTTGCCAGACCAGCGCATGCGCTGGGTCAGGCGAGACCTAAAAAGGGAGAGAGAAAACCACCAAAGATATTGCAGAAAAGTGAATAGTGAAAACAATTAGGGAAAAACCAAATCAAGGATATACTGAATTGAAGGGGTGCGTGGCCAAGACACCAAAGATAGCGGATGTGTGAGCTCTGAGCTCCGTCCCGATCTCACAGCAATCCTGTCACATAAAGCTACCAGGGCAGCCGCAATTGCTTATCAATAGTATCGCAGCCCTGAATGAGTAATGTGGCCATCGTGCTCAGAAAGAGCGACTCCTCCAGGCTGTCTCGTAGGGGAGAATCGCCATCGCAGCAGCCATTCTGTAATGTGGCCCAGAGGAACCGGGAAGCGAAAACAGAGAAGTCAGCGAACGACAGAGTCAAGTGAGGAAGGAGACTGCGCGGCAGCCCGCCTCTGTGAGTACAATGCCGCCGCACCTGGGTGAGATGCAGATCTGAACGGCCACGAGGACCCGGTGGATGGAATTGGAGGATTGCGGCCTGCACCAATTAGCTGACCTCCAGAGATGCTCCTGCAAGAGAGGCGATGGACGGGGCACATGAGCACAGTCGATAGAGCGGAGGCCAGGTGAGAGATCTCAAGGGGCTCTGTGGCGTGAATTCGAATATGGCGAGGGAAGTCAGGGCCCTTACCGAGGCCCGGTGTGGGAGTAGTGCACGCGCGAACAGACATGCACGACTGAGTGGCAGATGCTATCCCGGGCTTATGCCAAAGTGCAGCCCTGCAGGGGCGGCCCCGGCGGTGAAACGGGGGAAGTGAGAACCAACCGAGAGGAGTGTGGCTGAAAAGTTTGTGCTGGTAGGGGAGCTTCCCCCCTCCATAGCCCTCATTTCTGTTCGCCTACCTTGTCCCACTGACGTGGGGCTCTGTGGGGGGGGGGGGGGGGTCTGTGCTGAGCAGGAGGGGAAGCGCGACTTCCGTTTGCCCCCGTTGAGCAGGAAGGAGACGCATTGTGGGAGCAATGGCCTCGGCCCTAGCGGGGGCGGCCCGGAAGATCAGAGGTGGGACAATGGTGCCCGAGGCAAACAACAAGAGGACCACTGACATAGGGCCAAAGTAACCTAGTCGGTAACGAAGAGACGCTTTTGGGTGAAAGGTGTCAAAATCGGCTGCAGGTTATTGCCCATATTGACATTGGTTGTTATCACGCCAGCACAGATGGGAACTCATACCTCGGTGCTCAAGCACCAGTAGTCTGCACCTTAAGCGGTTGGTACTGGGGTGGTGGTGGGGGGGGGGGGGGGGTGGCAGAGACCCCCTCTCCCTTGGTGGACTATACAGGACAACAGAATGGGTCCCTACAATCGGCATTGCACAGCCAGGACCAGAAGACCTCGGACCGCTCTATTTTGAAGTGCACCACCACCCCCAGTGGCTGCAATGGGGAAGTTGAATCAAAAAAAGGGGGAACCCAGATGTGTACAAGGGATACCTCCCCGGCATCCCCAGAAACGAGGGAGGGCGGGAGCACAGTCATGGATACCTCCCTTTATTCCCATTTGGATAAAGTATTGGCAGCCATCACAGACACTAAGGCTGCCCTACAACAGGAAACAGAGCAGTATCACAGGGCCTGTGGCTTTTGCAGGTGGAGCAGCATCTGCTGATGGACCGGGTGAAGGGAGTAGAATGCTCCGTAGCTGAAATTTGACCAGAACAGAAGGCTGCATTCTCTAAGATCGCGAGATCATGTCAGAGTGGCTGCCTTAAAGAGATGTGCTGAAGATGTTGAGGGCCGCAGGCAACGAAATAATATTAGGGTGGTGGGGGCCCCCGAAGGTGCTGAGGGTACGGATGTGGCAACTTTTCTTGAAAATTGGCTGCGCACTGAAGTAGCTCCTGACCGGCTTACCCAGTTTTTCGCTCTGGAGAGAGCACATCCGGTCCTGCTCATCCTTTAGCTCCCAGGAGCCCCTCCCCCACCACCTAATGGTGGCAAGACTTCTCCACTACAGACATACTACTCCAACAAGCCTGTGCGCATTGTCCTTACATGATCGACAAAATTTGTAGGATTCTGGTGTTCCTGGAATTTACGGCCAAAGTACAAGCTCAACAAGCATCTTTTCTGGAGGCAAAGATAGCCCTTCGCGAAGCAGGTGTCCAATACTCCTTGATGTTATCTGCAAAACTCTGCATCGTCCTCGAAGGCAGGACCCATTTTTGCAACACCCCTGAGGCGGTGTGTTCCTGGCTGGAGGCCTACAAGGCAGGCACTCCCCTGCCGACACCTCAAGTGGCCCCCGAAAAGCGAAACGATCCAACAGTAAAGGCAGAGGCGTCCAGTGAAGAAAGTACGTTGAAGAAACCCTCATCATCGCACACAGAGCGTAAACGGAAAGCAGTCCTGCAGGCCTTGGCACAGATCATGTCCTCCCCAGAAATTTGACTTGGCCACAGATGTTTCATCAGAGTTCAAATATGCAGCCTCAGACTCTGGGGACTCGAATGGCAGTAAGACAAACTTACCAAAAATGACTCCTCAATCGGTGGATGAAATAATATGATACATCTAGGAGTTGCCTTTCCCTCCCCTGAGGAGTATTGCTCTGCCCTCAACTACAATTAACGGCCCCACTGAGTGACTATTGTCTCCTAGCTTTTGAACTAGAGTCTGTTACATGGAAGCGGTACCCCGTCCTTCCTGGACTCGGAAGAAGGATGCGACACAGCGCCTTAAGAGACCGTGTCGTTAGCCCTTGGTGGTAGGGTGAGGCCGGACCAGGAATTGAGTGTTTGACCAACACCTAGTCTGTCCCCCAGTTAGAGTGCCTCACCTGGCTGCCTAGAGGAGGTGTTCCACTCATAATATTTTTGTTTGCTTTCAGTTTTGGGTGGCCATTGCGAAACTGCCCTTGGGAAGGGGAGTTTGTATTTTGGAGTTTCGATTGCGCATCCAGGGGTCAGATCATAGTTTTGTTAAGGATTTGGTGGCAGACCAGACACTGCTGGGTGAGTTTTAAGGAGGGACGAGACATTCTCTGCTCACTGCCTGGTACGAGTAATCCCCTCAGGGAAATAAAGCTACTGTCCTGGAATGTCCGGGGAATGTGGTCGCCTGACAAACGCTATAATAGCCATAGATATGTATGCCGTAGAGGAACACAGATTGTGATGTTACAGAAGACGCACCTCACAGCGGAAGAAGGCACCCGTCTCAGGAATAGGTGGTGAGGTCAGTTGTATGCATCCTCATATTCGGCATTTTCCCGGGGATTCTTGCTATGGGTGAGGGCGGTACCCCTTTTGAGGCTACGTACACTATCATTGACCCTGATGGTCGTTATGTCCTGGTGAAGGGCAGGATACTGAGCAGGAAGGTGACATTAGGGAGTATATACGCCAAGAATCATGATCAACTACAGTTCCTTCAAAAGTTGTCAGGGCCGTTGTCTACAGTAATAGCAGACGATCCGCTCCTAGGCGGAGATTTTAATTGTGTGGCAGACGTGAGCCTAGACAAGTCCACTAAGATCTCACAGAGTTTTAAAAAATGGCTGGGGCTCTGGGACCGCATAGATGTCTGGAGAATACAGCATGAGGGACTACTCTTAATTCTCATCTCTCCATTGTTTACACATCCGCTTGGACATGTGTGTCTGCTCGGCACAACTTAGTTCGACAGTGACCCACACTGAATACCTGGGGTGCACACTGTCAAACCTTAGCCTGTTGCTTTTGGGCTTTTGCTCCATAGCTGAACAGACGGTTACCCCTACGTGGTGCCTTGACCCTGTCCCCTTAGTGGACACAAGCTTTAGGGACTCACTGCAGGCTTACAGCTCTGACTATTTCCGTTTGAACCAGGGCACGGCGAGCACCCCACTACTCGAATGGGATGCATTCAAGGTGGTGGTGAGGTGCCAATGCATGGGGCAGACAGTGGACGCGAGGCAGGAACTCTGTAGGGAGCTCAACACACTAGCTACACACTTAGGGTATTAGACTGGGTGCAAGGAGCCCTGCCCGGGTGCAACTCTCGGAAGCCAGAAGTAAATATTATGCAGTCCTGGAAAGACTACGTCTCCTGGATCTCTGTGATGATCAAGCAAGGACACATGCGGAGGGCGCGTGGGCGATTGGGGAGGCTATTAGTCTGGCTTGTTAGGCCAGAGAGAAGAGGCACGCCCATTACTAAGATCTTATCTGATGAGGGGGTTCTACAGTATTCTCCCAAAGATATAAATTCTGCTTGCTGGAAGTACAAAAACCATCAATATAGGAAACAGGATGAACAATTGCCTGGAACTTTAACGGCGTACCTACAGCCTTTAAGTCTGAAAACACTGGACCCTGCCATGCAAAACGAACTGGAGGGGCCGATAACAATACAGGAAATCCGCACTGTCATCAAAGACATGGCCAGGGTCTCAGCGCTCAGGTGCTGGCAGCTCATTATAGTTTACTGCGCTGCGCGGTGAGGCTGTTTGCTTTTAAAATTCCCGTTTTTCATTTCTGTTCGCTTTTGTTTGCTTGACCCTGCTTTTAAAATAGAGGTATTTTCTGGGCTCTCCCTTTACCTGCACACTAAATTGTGAAGCACCGCTGCTCGAGCGGACCCGGTTCTGGGGTGGTTGGGGGTCCCCCGAGTTGGTTGAACGCCCGCCATTTTGGGAAGGGCATTGACGCTCTTTGAGCGCCATCTTGTGTGTCCTGGTGGTGCGCTTTGACCCTCACCTGGAGGCACTATTTAAGGCGGTCCTCTAGTGTCAGACCTTGATAGGTCTCAGCGCTCAGGTGCTGGCAGCTCATTATAGTTTACTGCGCTGCGCGGTGAGGCTGTTTGCTTTTAAAATTCCCGTTTTTCATTTCTGTTCGCTTTTGTTTGCTTGACCCTGCTTTTAAAATAGAGGTATTTTCTGGGCTCTCCCTTTACCTGCACACTAAATTGTGAAGCACCGCTGCTCGAGCGGACCCGGTTCTGGGGTGGTTGGGGGTCCCCCGAGTTGGTTGAACGGCCGCCATTTTGGGAAGGGCATTGACGCTCTTTGAACGCCATCTTGTGTGTCCTGGTGGTGCGCTTTGACCCTCACCTGGAGGCACTATTTAAGGCGGTCCTCTAGTGTCAGACCTTGATAGGTCTCAGCGCTCAGGTGCTGGCAGCTCATTATAGTTTACTGCGCTGCGCGGTGAGGCTGTTTGCTTTTAAAATTCCCGTTTTTCATTTCTGTTTGCTTTTGTTTGCTTGACCCTGCTTTTAAAATAGAGGTATTTTCTGGGCTCTCCCTTCACCTGCACACTAAATTGTGAAGCACCGCTGCTCGAGCGGACCCGGTTCTGGGGTGGTTGGGGGTCCCCCGAGTTGGTTGAACGGCCGCCATTTTGGGAAGGGCATTGACGCTCTTTGAGCGCCATCTTGTGTGTCCTGGAGGTGCGCTTTGACCCTCACCTGGAGGCACTATTTAAACCAGTCCCCAGAGCGTAGCGGGATCGCGTAGCGGGTCGGCCTTCGCTTTGCCTGAGTCTTGCCAGAGTCCTGCCCGTCTGCGTCCGTCAGCGTCTCGGAGGCGGCGGAGCGGCGGTAGGCTCTGGTGGTATTTTGTTCTTAGGCAAGATCATTTGTTATTCTGCCAGGGAACTTTTCACATTGCGGAAATGTTCCTGTACATGCCGATCCGTGTTCCCGGGACGTTATAGGGGTAAGCGGCTTTGCCCGGGGTGTCGTTGGGTGCCTAATTATGCCCCCGTTTCCTCACAAGGGAGAGATGAGGATCGAGTGAGACATCTTTTCCTATTGCTCAATACTAGATCGGTAGGCAAGCATGCTCTGGAGATCTTTGATCTCCTTGTGAAAGAAAAGCCACTCTGCCTGCTGCTGACCGAAACCTGGTTGGGGGAGCTGTCTAATCCGGACATCATGGCAGCGATTCCCCCGGATTATAACATCTTCCGGCAAGATTGAGCCAAAGGCAGGGGTGGGGGGGTAGCGGTGGTAGTGAACAAAGCAGTTTCCTGCTCTATTCTTCCTCTTAACGCCATCGCAGGATCTGAATCCCTTGCTTTCACCATCAGACTGTCCCCGCAGCAAGCCCTGAAAGGGCTGTTGGTGTATAGATCCCCTGGCCCAGTTGGATCCTTTTTCGACAATCTCCAGGCCGCCACTGCTGAGCTGGTCTTGAGTGCGCAGCACTCTCTTCTGGCAGGAGACTTTAACGTCCATATGGATGTTGCCGGTGATTCGGATGACAATAAACTGCAGGATATCACGGCTTCTCTGGGCCTTGCCCCTTTTCTCACAGGTCCTACTCATGATAAAGGACACACCTTGGACCAGGTCTTCTCTTCAATCCCTCTCTTTGATATCGAGCTCCTTCCGGTGCTTTGGACTGACCATAGGCTGGCCAGATTCTCGATATTAGCCAGCAAGAAACCCCCTTGTAGTGGGCCGAGACAGCATGGTACGGCGCGGAGGGCTCTGCATAGAGTTACACCTGAGATGTTAAGTCAGGCGGCCGAGGACCATCCGTGCCCTATATCAGGCAACTTGGAGCAGGACGTTGAGTCCCTACAGGGGTGGTTGACGGAGAGGTTGGATGATCTTGCCCCAGTTATGGCCCCGAGAAATATGATCAAGAGGCTCTCGGCCCCCTGGTTCACTGAGGCACTGCTGGCCACTCGTCGCCAATGCAAGGTGGCAGAAAGGGCGTGGCGCCTCCATTATGATCTGGAGGCCAGAGCGGCCTATAGGTCAAGGGTTAAAGCCTACCACTGTGATATTCTCCGTGAAAAAAAGGTTTTCTTGGCCAGGAGGATTGAGGCCGCCTCAAACTCATGCAAGGAGATCTTTGCGGTAGTTAGGGAGTTTATGGCCCCCAGATCCAACCTGCCCCAAGGGGTTCCATCTGAGTTGTGGGTCTGTAACCTGGCCAGATTTTTCACGGATAAGATTAAGTCCATTCAGGACTCTTTCGCAGTGGGCTCAGCCGTGGTGCATGCAAGCGTGGTGGTGGGACCGGTGTGGCGGCCTTCACAGGCTGTGGTCCTCGCAGAGTTTCCACCTATTTCCACCGATGCTTCCTTGGCGCCTCTGGCCAATCTTAAGTCGGGTTCGCCATTAGATCCTTGCCCGGCCAAATTTTTGGCTAAGATAGCGACTGTGGTCAACCCTGTGGTCAACCCACTTGTGAATTTGTCTCTGAGGGAGGGGCAGGTTCCATCGCCCTGGAAAAGGGCGATGGTGATCCCCCTCCTCAAGAAGCCTGGGCTGGACTCGGAGGTATTGGCCAATTACAGGCCGATCTCCCTCCTTCCGGCGCTGGCCAAGATCACGGAGAAGCATGTGCACGGCGTTCTTTCCAGCTTTCTTGAGTCCAGTGATCTGCTACACCCTTCACAGTCCGGTTTCCGTCCTAATTTAAGTACGGAGACGGCACTGTTGGAGGTGTCTGAGATCATTAGGGAGACGCTGGACTCTGGAGGTCGCGCTATGCTTGTCATGCTCGATCTCTCGGCGGCCTTTGACACCGTCCCCCACGTGATGCTTCTCGCCAGACTTTATGACATCGGTCTGAGGGGGACGGTGTTGGATTGGTTTTCATCTTTCCTGGAGGGTCGCCGACAAACGGTCTGGGCCTCTCCGAGCTCCGCCGAGATGCCGCCATTGGGAGTCGGTGTTCCGCAGGGATCTGTGTTGAGCCCGACTCTCTTTAACATCTTAATGACACCTCTGGCGGCACTGGTGGAGTCTTTTGGGGCCCAGATCGTTTCCTAAGCCGATGACACGCAGCTGCTTTTCGCGTGTGGGAAGGATCAGGCTTTTGATGGGGAGAACATCCGGGGCTGCTTGGAGTCGGTTTTTAGCTGGTTCCAGTCGAATGGCCTTAAGGCCAATTCAGATAAATCGGAGGTGTTGTTTTTTGGCTGCTCGCTCGACCCTGATTGGCGGGCCTGGTGGCCGTCGGATATGTGTCCCCCTGCCCTGGCTTCGCTGGTGGCAAAGAATTTGGGTGTAAAGATGGATAATAGCCTGACACTGGTGCCACATGTTCGTGGTCTTACGGGCACTTGCTTCGGGCTACTCAAGATGCTCCGGAGGTTTTTGCCTCTGCTCTCGGAAGAGCACAGAAAGATCACTGTACAGGCCTTGGTTGGTTCCAGATTGGACTATGCTAATGTCCTGTACAGTGGTCTTCCGGACTATCTTGTTCAGCGGCTGCAGGCTGTGCAGAACGTTGCAGCTCGCGCTATTTTTGGCCTCCATAGGCGAGTTGGAGCCTCCGGTTTGTTGCAGTCGCTTCATTGGCTGCCCATCCGGAAGCGGATCATGTTTAAAGTTCTGCCGCTGGCGCATAAAGCGCTTTTTGGTGTGGGCGCGAAATACCTCCAACGCAGGCTCGCCTTCTACCGCCCTGCCAGATCCTTGCGATCCGAATCTCTGTTCTTGGCTGTGGTTCCTCGAATTAGGAAGGCACGCTCTGGAGGGCGCTCCTTTAGTCTGAGGGCCCCTCAGTTGTGGAACACCCTCCCTTTGGCCCTACGGTCCTCTATTAATCTGCTTCACTTTAGGAAGAGCCTGAAGACCTGGCTTTTTAACCTTTAGTATTTCTGCTGGTTTTTTTTCAGTTGTTCGCTGTATGGTGTTATGTTTTTTATTCTGAGCTGCCTCGATAAAGCGCCGGGACACTCCTTCGGAGTAGCCGTGCGCTATATAAATAAATGTATAACATAACATAACATAACATAACAGGGGCAAAACCCCTGGCCCGGATGGGCTTCCAGCAAAGTTTTATCCTGCATTTGCACCACTCCTTGCCCCTCACTTAGAAAAGGATATGCGGACTCATTGCACACCGGTGCGCTATCAGATTCCATCAGGGAGGCACTGGTAGCCCATCTACTGAAAAACAAATCCAAGACGGCCTGCCCATCTGAGTTTCGCCCTCTTTGCATGTTAAACCTGGATTTTAAGATACTTAGTAAAAATCCTAGCCACAAGACAGCTTTTGTTTATGCCAGGCCGGATTCATACCCACTAGATCGACTTCAGGGAACCTCAGGCGGCTTTATCACGTCTTACATCATCATGACATAGCTGTGTATCCAGATGCACTGGTAATGGTGGTTGATCTGGAGAAAGCTTTTGATTCCTTCCAGTGGGACTTGCTATTATCCGTCATGAGGCAGATAGGACTAGGGGATGGGTGGCTTAAATGGGTATGGTAATTATACACCCGCCCTATGGCAAGAGTCAGGATGGGTGGCACTTCTCGGCCTCCTACGGTGTACACAGAGGGACCAGGCAAGGATGCCCCATGTCCCCGCTCTTATTCACCTTGGCCATTGAAACCCTGGCAGAGCGTTTTAGGCAGGAAGGGGCACAATATGACCTCCTCCTGAAGGATAACGAACATATAATATCCCTGTACGCTGATGACTTGCTCTTATACTTGAGAGACAGTTCCCGGGCGGTATCCCATGCCTTGAACATACTGGAAGAATTTGACAAGCTAACGGGACTTAGGGTTAACAAGTCTAAGACCCATAACTTTTCAATAGCGCATACAAAGTAACAGCCTGCGACAATGCTCATACAGGTTCCTGGAAATACAGGTGTTGCGCAGCCAGGATGATCTCTTGAAGGGCAATCTAGGCCCTGTAATACGCTCTCTCAAGACTTTTACACAATTCTGGCGTTCCCTTCAACTTCAAGTTATGGCCCAAGAGGCATTGTCCAAAATGGTTATGCTCCCAAGGCTATTATATTATTTTGTCAGCCTCCCGGTGGTGGTCCCGCAGAGATGGTTCAGAGACCTGGATGCGCTGCTGAGGGATGTGACCCGGGATGGGAAGCGACACAGTGTCACTGGCGGTGCTGCAGAAGGCTGGAGGGGGGCGGATTGGGCACCCCATACTTTGAATTATATTACTTGGCAGCCCAACTTCAAAAGCTGGCTCAGTGGCTAGATGGAAGGGGCTTGGAGACGATAGGCACCGTAGCGCTGGCAGATAATCAAGGGCTGCTGCTATCCAAAACTAAAATTTTCCGCACCCAGGGTTCTCCTGCAGGTAGACTTGAAGTGTTGGCACAGGTGTCTCCAACGTACAGCGGGGACTCCCCTCTATGCGTCAGACCTCTCATTGGTGGGGCTTCCACATGGTGATAATTTCTCCCCATTCACGGCAGGTCAGCTGCGGGATTGGTCAGTTGCAGGCATTCAGACAGTCAGAGACGGTTTCCAAAATGGGGAGGTAATGCCATTAGATGACTTCCTCTACACTTTATGGTCCTCCCCTGGTCAGTTTTTTCATTACCAAGCCCTTGTGGGGACTTTCGGCACTTTTTGGCATGGGGGCACACATGAATCAGAAACACATGCGGTTCTTCAAGCGATAGTGACGCTAGGGTCAGCACTTCATCTAGTGAAATGGCTACACAGGGCTCTAATGCAGATGACCATAAAGCCCCTAGATCACGCTTGGGAGAAGTGGAGATCCCTACTGGACAGGCAGCTAACTAAAGCAGAGTGCGGTAGGGCCCCGAGCACCCCGAAGAGGGCCTCTAGGAATACAAATTTTCATTTCACACAATTACATTTCCTGCATTTGACCTACCTTACCTCACACAGGCTCAGCATTATGTATGGGAACATAGATCAGCAATGTCCAAGATGTAGTACACCAAATGCTGGGTTTGCCCATATGGTGTAGGATTGCCCAAAACTACGAGACTATTGGCTCATGGTTATAGCGGTGCTTAACGAGGTACTGGTGTGCTCACTGCCTTGTAAAGCAGAGATCTGCCTTCTGGGGCTATTCCCCAGCGCTAGGAATGTGGGCACTAGATTTGTAGACCTGGCATTGGCCCTTGCACGAAGACATATTGCCCTCAGATGTAAAGCGAGCGCGTGGCCCACGGTGATAGCCTGGGAAGGGGATGTGGAAATGTGGGCCAGGGCGGAGGAAAGAGCTTTCATGAAGGAAGATGCCTGAAGGATACGGCGACGCCCGATAGGAGGGTTGTGGTTAAAGGTGTTGTGAGCATTGAACAGCAGGAGAATAGATGACTTAGAAAATCCTTCTACCAAAACCCAGAATGGGGAGCAGACGGGGAGCCCCAGCGGTACACCTTTGGTTAATGAGACAGGACGAGTTGGAGAAGCCAATTTAGTATCATCATGACTCCCCCATTGGGGAGCCCGTGTTTGTCTGTTCTTTTCTTGCCCGCACCGCCAACCCGCATTTCTGTAGAGGGGACTACAATCCTCATAGATCAACGCGCCGGGGGGGCGCCAACACTTTGTTCTCGCGCCAGGAGGGGCATAAGAGGGGGACGGGGCACCCGCAGCACGGGACGCGCGCAGGTGAAGCCCGGGCCAAGGGCGGGCCCATCTGCGCCAGTCAAAGCCCGGAGAAGGCCGGGCTGGGCCACATTATTGAGAAGTTGGAACCCGGGACGTTGTCATCCATGCTCTGAAAGGTACTGTGCAAATAGTTTTACTGATACTCTTGTGATCGGACAGAGGGATCATAAAAATGAGTAAACGCAAGCTTGGCACTGGGCAGGGAGTTGTAGAGACATTGGTTGCCTTTCTATTGAGGGCAGAATCGACACTTATACATGAGATCGAACTTACTGAGAGGAGATTGTTGCTAGAACCCCAGCTCCCAAAGAATCAGGCAGCAATCACTGGACTATCCCTGCAAACTAGCCCTGAGGATTCCTCTATCCAACTTAACTTGTCGCAACCTACAGAAGTAGACCCTGAATATACTGAAGTATCTGAGAAAGAAGACAGACCTACCAAGCCTAATGTAACTACTCGGGGTCACAAGGCAAAATCAAGTCAAGGCAACAGCAATGAGCCGCCATCAAAGAAAAGGAAGGGCCGGGGACCCCAGAAACAAAATCATCATCTGCAAAAGTCAATGGTGCGTAAAACTAAGCCTGTCGACAATTACTGTAGCCAGGAGCCTAGTCTAGCGCCAAAAACCGACATGATGACTGGAATGCCTCCAGGTTTTTTCGAAGAGATTAGAGTCAACAGAATCAGCTTTGCTGGACCCTTTGATACATAAACTGTTTCTAATGGTAGTGAGATTAATAAAGCTGGAAGAGCTTGTTACCAATATTCCATCAGCCCCCCCCTGATAGTACCCAATGTAAAGATAAGAACATGCTGCATAGCAGAGGGATGGATATAGTGGTTAATCATCCTGGAAGCAATTCTGCAAGTGGACAAACGCATCAGTCTAGAACCAATAATAGTACAGTTCAGGCTGGGCCTTCTAATAAAACAGAAGCACCACCTCCACTAAACCATTTAGGGCCTCATAACCATAAAGATGCCTTGAATTCTACACGTGCCCAGATTGTAAACTCCCCAAATGGGGGATCTTTGGGTATGAGGAGTACCAAACAAGGTGTGGGGGAAAATTTTATAAGTACACAGAGTTATCAGAGAGTTATCAGGGAGATATCACAAATATGAACCTGGACCTTCCCCCAGAAGTAACCCCGTACACGGTTGTGTTGGCTAATGTTCCCCCTCTGTTATCGAAGATAACAGAACACTGGTCTACACTGAGGAACAAGTCGCAACACCTATTGAGTGCAAGGACTGGTATAAATAATAGGCTGTTCTCTGAGTTCAAAATGGCACGAAGAATAGGTTGGGTAGGTAAATCCACTAAGGCACTAGCCGATGACTGCGTAGTTTTAACATTTAGGTCTCCAGGTCTGGTCCAGTCAATCTTAGATCGGGCTGGTAACTGGACCGTAATGGCGCACTGTATTAATATTCTACCACTAAGGTATTTTTATCAACCATCCAGACCCCCATGGCCAACCTCTGAAAAGGAGAGATTCACACGGTCTAGACAGCCTAGATATGCAATCCCAGTTAGTAACCGTTATACTGACTGACTCACCCAAAACGCCATTCTCAAAATTTGAAGCTTAATTTAAATGCATACCGAGGTAACGAAGCACTTAAGCAGAAAACCACCTTTAATCAAGCTTGTACAGCTTAGGCTAATAGACTGTCATTTCCAGCTTCTAGCGAGAAGGAGGAGGCGGGCATGGGAACTACCAATTCGGCCCCAGCAGTCTCCCCAAACTCTCATGTATCCATAAGCCCAGCCACCTATTATTATCAGGGAACGTTCGCCCAGTAAGGTTGCACAGCCTAGCGCTATAGGTAGTAGGGATAACATCCTTTGCAATCTGGTTTCGTGGAATATATCAGGATTACGGTCCAAATTGATAAATCCAATATCGTGAGATTTTATAGCAAAGCATGACATATTATGCCTTCAAGAAACATGGGCTAAGGAACCTATTCATATTAATGGTTTCAAAACATTTCACACTCAAGCAGTTGGAGGGCAAAGCGGCAGGGCGAAGGGGGGGCTCAGTACCTATATATCAAGTAGGGGGAAGCCGAGAAAGATAGAGCCACACCTAGAGGAAACCTTTTAAAATATATATTAATGCTAATCATTGTATCGGATTGGCAAATTTTTATAATAACATTCCTCCGGAAAAATGTTGTCTGTGGTGAAAAAATGGGCAATGATTTGAACTCTTTGTGTAGAGATAATGTAAAAGACATGATGTTGATCTTGGATGGGGATTTTAATTGCGCTCTATGTTCAAATGATGATGGTAGATTATGTGGCTTCATTGGTGAGGAAGAGCTAAGTGACACCCATTTTCGACACTCTTTCCTGGGGAAGTTGTTTAACGAAATAGTTTTCTCTTTTAATCTGGGTTTTGCAAATGGATTATGTCCTACACCAGTCCCCATGTGCCACACCATTAATGGCAGAGGGTTATGTACTACCATAGATTATATTCTACTGTCAAACAGTCCTGCGTGTAGGTTGCACTCTTTTTTTGTTGATGATAACTCTCTGAGCGACCACTACCCCTTGTGTATTTCTGTCCTTCTCCCGATAAGTAAATCTGACAAGTATGACAAAATCCATCACGCGTTAGATAACATAACAATTGATAAAACAAATGGATATACTTTGTGCTGGTCAACGGTGGACCCTATAACAGTCACAGAACAAGTAATAACTAAGTGTAAACTGGCCTTTGACACCTGCCTGAGTGAATCAGCTACTCCAGATAGCATTTTATCCTCCTTTCAATCGATATTAAGGACGATAAAGGAGGTATTATTTGTCCGGAAACGAAATAAAGAGAAGACCGATGGCTGGTTTGACTCAAAATGTACAAGAGCTTACACCAATCTAAAGCATGAACTACATAGGATACCAAGGAACTCAATCGGCGTGAGACAGGCAAGAATGGAACATAGGATGGCACTTAAGGTTAGAAAAGGTGTCCTGAGAGATGAAGCCTGGGAATCCATCCATAAAGCTTCACTTATGAAAGATAGTTCATCATTTTGGAAAGCAGTGAAATCACCCTTTCTATCTCCTGGAGGTGGTCCCTCAATTGAAATTGTTATTCCGGAGGACCAATGGACCAAGCACTTCTCTAGGGTGTATAATGGTCAGGGAAACCTAAATGTACAAACTCATAATAACCAAGGGGAAACTAACGGGGATCCCTTAATGCACTATTCGGACCTCCAGTTCACGCTTGAGAAAGTAAATAGGACAATTTCGGCAAGCCTTGGTGGCAAGGCACCTGGGCCGGACGGGGTCCCTGTAGATTTGTTCAAAACAAACATGACCCTTTGGGGACCAATTATCACCCAGGTAATTACTGCGAGTTGTCGGACTCCTTTTCTAACTACTTGGGTGGAATCCATCATTGTCCCAATTTTTAAAAAGGGGGACCACCAAGACCCTGGGTGTTATAGGCATATCTCATTACTGGATTCCTTGACCAAAGTAGTTGGCCGAATAATCCTGGAACGCTTACATGATTGGGCCCAGGACAACCAGGTCCTATCTGATTTACAATATGGCTTCCGTGAGGGCTAAAGGACCACTGAACAGAATCTAAACTTAGCTATTCTTGTTGGGAAATATACCCGGGTGAAGAAGGGCAGACTGTTCTTAGCTTTCATGGATCTCACCGCGGCCTTCGATTCAGTGAACCACGGTAAACTATGGGAGATCCTCAAGACCATGGGAGTGGACGTACAAATCATCCATTTTCTTAAGTGTTTTTATAATGATGCTAAGGCACGAGTGTGTTATGGTATGGGTGGTGAACACACGGCTCCTTTTCCAATTAGGAGGTGGGTTAGGCAAGGGTGTGTTTTGGCACCCTTCCTTTTTAATTTATATATTAATGGGTTGGGTCAGGCCCTCCTTAAAGACGGCTGAGATTTTCCTCAAATAACCGGACGCCCAATACCTGTGCTCCTTTATGCAGATGACGCAGTTTTGATGTCTCGTACGCAAATAGGCCTACAGAGGGTCCTAGACAGCTTTTTCTAATTTTATGAATGATCTTGGTCTTAGTGTGAACACTTCGAAGACCTATATAATGAGGTGTGGCAGTGGTAGTCAGAAGTCCAGGGACATGTTCGTGGATGGACAGAAAATAGAGCCCACCAAGAGCATCTCATATCTTGGAATATTATTTAATAAAAATGACTCATGGACCCAGGCTGTCTCGGTAAAAAAACTGGTGTTTCTAAGAACAACAACAGCCCTTGTGAATTTCTCAAGAAAATTGGGCAGGAGACCTCCTGTAGAGCTTATTACAATTTACAAAGCAAAATGTATTGCCACTGCTATGTACGGGGCAGGGGTATGGGGATTTGCAGATATTAACCCGCTACAGTTGGTGGAAAACTGCTTTTTAAGATATATTTTGTCTGTACAGGCTAGTACTTCTTCGTATGTTTGCCATGCTGAGTTGGGGCTTTCATATATTTCTGATCTTATTAAATTGGAACCTATTCTCCAATGGCAGGACGAAAGTAGGGACAAAACTGAACAGGGACATCTTAAAGGATAGTTTGAAATTGGAAGGGGCACTAAAGATACCGTGGGTAAAGTACGTTCGAAATTTTATGGATGATTTACGTCAATTAGAATTCTTTACCGACCCGAGTACTATCCTGACAGTTTCAAGAATTGACCTAAAAAAGGAGGATCTCAAGCTATTGGACACATTAAGAATATCAGTAGAGATTTTAAAACCCAGTGTCCTTCATAATCAGCCGATTTTAACCACTTTTAGCATACAATCATACTTAATATTTGTACCTGGTGGGTACCATAGGTTACTATTAACTAGATTCAGGCTGGGGACCTTTAATAGATTTGTAACCTTTCCAAATATGAACAACTGGGCCCGAGACTTGCAAATGTGCCCATGTGACAACCAGTCAGCCCAATCTACTATCCATGTTGTTTTATTTTGTAAATTTTATAGGGAGTTAAGGAAGCTCTGGATTGCTTCAATTTTAAAATCATTTAGGATAAGACAATGTCGTCCAGCACTGATTATTCTGCAGCTCTTGGAGAATGAACACATAGCATGGAGGATGACAATGTTCTTGAAGAAAGTATTATATCAAAGGAAATGCATTGTAATTTAAGCACTGAGATTATGGACACATTGTCACATTTTTATCAAGTTTGACTTTTAATAATAATTTTGCATAAACTATTCCTTTTTCTTTTTATACCTGTCTATTTATGAGTAAATGAATTGTGTGTTTTATGTGCTTTTATGATTATCTAAAAATACAATTGAATAAAGTTTTCCTTAACTCGACTTGACTACCCCTCGATCCCATAGTACTCCTAAACACCCCCGCGTAACAGGGAACCACCACTATTAGAGTACAAGAGAACCTGAACCTCTAGTTTACATATAGAACCACTGGACGGCATACTAGTTCTTATGTTCGCTACTTTGAATGTTGCATAGCTGTTTTTTGGTACTTTACTTTGATGTCTGTAATTTGGCGATTAATGCAACCCCTCCCCCCTCAATGCATAATGTGGAAAAAGGGTACGGAGCTGTTTTATGGTTTATTGGTTATTGAGAACTACTGTCTGGTTAGTTGGTAATGTCCTGGAAGGTTCAGCATATCTTGACAGTCGTATGGACAAGATCAGTTTGTTTCTTAGATGCCCGCCCTCACACTTATGTAAATATGCAAAAAATGCCAATAAAGAGATAAAAAATGATCTACTGAATTGAAAATACTGAAGCCCCTAGAGAAATGACCACCAATGAGAAAAGCAACTGCCAATTATTGGGACTTCACACATTTTGGAGATGCATATCCTACCATTGAATTCACAAGGATGGCAAGTCCAAAGTGAAACGCCAAAAGTTAAATTAAACAGCTGTATAGAGTGACATAAGATGGAGGGACATTATTTTATCCTTCTGGTCTAGACTAAACGCAGCAGACAGATAATAATTTATTTGGTAAAAAATAATGCGACCAGTGAATATCCAAAGTAATCACTATATTTAACTTTGTATGCGTTGCTTGGCAGGCTAAATATATTCTTCAGCCTGAGGCTTGTTGGTCTTAGTGATAAGTTTTTTTGGGGTAAATCACAGTGTGTAACGTTTTAAAGTTGTTAATTGCAGGTAGTATATCGTATGATGATTTAATCCTTATTTCATGAGGACATACATTAATTATGTTAATATTACTTGCTAAAGCACACGTACACCAGTGATTTCTTGGCCCTATAAGACTACGAGAATGAAGAGAACCTGAGATACAACTAGCACGTATAAGCTTATCTAAACAGCCAGGTTTTAAGCTTTTCGTGTAGGTTACATAGCTGTTTCTAGTCTCAAGTGGCCAGGTAAGGTGTTCCACAATAAGGGGGCCTGCACTGAGAATATATGATCTCCCATGCTTTCCTTCTCATATCTCAGATCCTAGAGAAGATAGGCGCAAGAAGATTTAAATCTGTGGGAGGGAATGCATTTAGTAAGTCTCTTTACTAAACAAACACTGGTCCGAATGTGCAGGGCTTTAAATATTGTACGGTTAAGTGAATCCTTTGCTTGACGGGTAACCAGTGTAATTGTTTTAGGGTAGAAGTTATGTGGGAATGCCCCAGGAGTCTTAACATGATGCGGCTGGTTCATTTTGGATGACCTGTAGCCTCTGAATCACATTATTTGGAAGGGCTAAATAAACAGAGTTAGTAGTCTAGATGAGAAAGGACTATAGCCATAAGTATAATTTTCAAGGCTCCCATCAGGAGAACAAAGGACAATTTCCTGATAAATTTCAACATACAAATGCATTTAGAATCATCCACACCAAACTGAGATGTCGTCATTAGACCACTATCTAACAATACGCCCAAACTCTTAACCGGAGTCTTAGACCGAGGAGGGTCACCCAATTCCACTAGCCAATAAAGGTCGATCCTGGGGTCGATTTTGTTGCTAAAAATAATGATCTCTGTTTTGTTTCTATTTAACTTGAGCTGGTTACTTTCCATTCAATGCCAGAAACATCTCACAATGTTTTGAAATTCCAGTTGTGAGACCAGGGTATCTGAGTGGATGAGAAGATGGGAATCATCTGCATAATTGGAATTGTCTAAATAGTTGTTCGCTCTACAACCCCTACCTGACAAGTTCTTTAATTAGGAGTCTTCCATATATATTGAACAGATGGGGAGAGAGAGAGAAGATTCTTTGGGTACTCCATATGTACTCGGGGTAGATGTAGCAACAAATGGACCCAGCGTTCAAGGCAATATCCTTGTGCCCTGCTACCTTCAAGCAATCGACAAGAATGTCATGGCTGACCATATCAAAGGCAGCGGATAGGTCAAATAGTACCAATGCAGGTATCCGACCATTATCCCCATAAGCCTGAGATAATCTTTTGCGGCCATGTTGACCAATACGGTTTGGGGGCTTTTACATAAATCTACTTGCTGAGGCATCAAGTAATGAAATTTTTGTCAATGGTCACATAGTAACTGTGCCATGTGTGCCTCCAACAATTTTGCTAAATAAGGAAGTAGGGAGATGGGGCAACAGTTCTTTAATACCTTAGAGTTGTCCCCTTGTTTTTATTAAAAGAGGGATCACACTGGCACTTCTGGATATTGATCTTTGGAGGATAGATTGGTACAAGAGCTTTAAAAGTGGAGCTACAATAACTTTCTGCATATTTCTCCACATTTTCCCCCCACATAAATCTGTGGAGGATCCTCATTTGTCCTCCACATCAACTCATAAAAATGAGTGTCATCCAAAGAAGTAAAAGAGGTGAGAAAGTAGGAAATCTTATCCTACTCCTGACAGATCAAATTAGTGAAAGATTGCGTGATACTGGCTCTTATTGTAATTATTACATCATATTTATTTATGTAAAAGAAAAATCATGGTAACACAAAAATCCTGAGAAGGCGCTGCAGTTATAGTAACTATTTGGGGAGGAATGCTCATTCATTATTCTAAAAATCTCCTTTTGCTTACAGGAGACTCTGAAATTTTGGTACAATAGTAATTAGATTTGGTTTCAAGTAAAATATAGTTTTACTAGGACGTATAGTAGTTCTTCAGTTTTGTAGAGGAGCATAAATTTCGATAGTCTTCTGAAGAAAGCCAGAGATTTCAGAATCTGCTTCCTTTGCCTGCTGGCTATTCTCTTGTTCAGTAATCATTAAGGTATTACATACTAAGCTATGCCTGGCCTTTCAGCAACACTCCGTAGCGCCTGCCCATATGTCACAAATAACCAAAATGACATGCAGGGCCGGGATAATAACTCAAAATAGGCCAAGCAAAAATATTCAAAACAGTCCCACAATGTGGGCGGCTGCTACTAGGATGTGGACATGCCAACATCTAATACCAGCCCCTTGTCTGCAATCTACCGGGGAAATGCCAAAGTGATTGAATATCCAGTCTGGTTCAGATAACATGCAGCAATACGAGCCAGAAAGTTAGCTAATGAATGCATGTGACTGGCTATGTACAAAACAACTTACTAGACTGACAGGATTCAGAAGAAACTGAGCAGACAGTCACACAAATTAAAAAAAAACATCTATGTCAGAGCAGACTGCTCAAGGAGGAACATTGCTAAATGTAGGTTACACAAGATCAGACCAGCAGACTAAATTGGAACAGAGTGCCAAAAAAAAGAAAAAACAGTCAGTAAGCAGTCCGACTGCCAATAAATGGGATGCCCTTAAAAACACTCAATTATGTGATAGATGGAGTGTCCTTCCACCATCAAATGATAAATCTAAACCCCGTAAGAGTCAGAAAAGCAAGAAAATGTTGCACTTTTGCCACGTTGGTGGAAGTCAAATCTCACTGAAGAGACAGAAAAGGATGAGATTGTGCTCACTAATAAGCCAATCCAGCAGAAAAAAGAAAATTGCACAACACCACAGGAAACCTTGGGATCCCCTAGGTGGAAAAGATGCAGCTAGGGAAACAATAACCTCACATGAAAAGTGTGCCCTATCGGGAAGAATGTGCTGCTCTCAGGGCAGCGGCGAACTCGCGATGCCCTCAGGGCAGTGGCGAACTTGCAAAGCCCTCAGGGCAGCGGCAAACTTGCGATGCCCTCAGGGCAGCTGCTAACTTGCGATGCCCCCAGGGCAGCACATTCAAGCGAAATACGAAGCAGCTGTTTTAAAGCTGCTCCATGTTTCTCTGTGCAGGCGGCAACCCGCATGCACTTTTAAAAGAGATTAGAGATCCCCTTACAGGCCCATGCAGTGAGTGACTGCACCTGCCTGCAAGGGATGTTTGGGGGGTCCATGGGACCTTTTCAATCCTTTAGAGGGCTGCATTTAGAAGGTGAACTGAAAATTCGCCACCTTTTTGTGGTGCACTTTCAATGAGCCGTCTAAAGGCATGTTTGGCTCTGCTCCCAACTCTGTAATATGGCGCGGGCTCAGAGGCAAAGTGATTCCCTCGTTTGCACAGGGCAACGTCCCCATGCAAATGAGGGAACGCTAATGATAGTGCTGGCGGTATATGTGTGCCAGCGCTATCTGTATTACAGAAGGGGCCGCACAAGCATTTGGGACCCCTTTTATTATATCAAAGTGCACATAAAACGGGGTCAAGCGCCCGTTGCACTCTCAGGGCACTTGCGTAGTACCACCCCTGGTGTGTTTGCACTGGAAGTATTAAGAAAGTACGAGACGAGAAGAGACCATGCTACAACAGGAGAGTAACACAAAGGGAATAGAAAGCACAAATGAGAGCAGCACCTGAAACATTTTAACAGTGTGACAGAGCTTACCACATAGAGTGAGAGGTATATATCTTATGACCGATCATGTAAAACAAAAGGAAAAAAAGGCACTTGTACAAACACCAGAACGTAATCTGAAATACACAGGGAAAGGACTCAAAAACAGAATGAGTAACAACAAACTTAAACAAGAGGCTTAAGGACACAGATCGGCCTGACACCCAGTAAGAAACAATCAGAGTAATGGGCTAGAAGCAGCAATCAAGAGACACTTTCTGCAACAAAGCCAAGCATTTATTCAATTTAAAGGCTTATTTCCCTGTTTTCTGAGAAAACAGAAGAACTAAACTACAGCATATCTTTAGGGAATCATGGATTGAGAAGAGCAGGAAAGCAGTTCTCCAATGTCATCCAATACAATAAGGCACATATAAAAACATGTAGCAGTAAAAACTTTTAAAGGCAATGTACACAACTGTTAATCATGTCTTATGTGAAATTACACTGGTGGCAAAAAGATTTATCCAGGGTTTCCCCAGCGGCGGAAGACATTCTAAGCTACCTCAGGATTCAGACTCCACTCGTGATTAGCCTGACAGCCTCTGCTCTCCACTTTGGTCTTCATGGATCCTGCCAAGAGGCTGGTGCCCAGAAAGATGATCCTGCCACTCTAACCACTTCCAGTGGCACAAAGAAAGGATACAGGACTCGAGACCCCTCCCCACCCTGCTTGTTGCAGTACCACATGACAGTGGTGATGCCCGTGCGAACCTGCCGCAGCACTCCTTGATGGACAGCAAGAAGGCTAAATGCCATAGCGTCAACAAGGTGATGTGAAGTCAGCCCTCCAACGGAGACCAGAGGACTGTGAGCTCGACTTCCTCCAGGTGCCCCCCCCAAACCCAGCAGACCCAATGGAGAGTAGCCTGCTGCAGGACTAAGTGCAATTGGTTGGCCACCATAGCAGATCTTGAGCCAGGTCCTATGAAACCTGGATATTATCAGAAAGGGGACTTTGATGCCCGGCACACTGGGATTTCATGGTCGACTGCACAGCGTACATGTGCCACCCAGCACGGTTGAAAAGGAAGATGCCAAAAAACAAAAGGAGGGACACAGGGCTAATTAAGGTCCAGCACACACCCCCCTAGTAATGTCTGAAAAACAGAAAAGTGTGCAGTTCCTGATAGTAGTAGGTCGGTTGAGTCCTGAAGGAGTCAAGTCCAAGGGATCTGATCCTTTAGGAGCAAGGGCCCTCACACGCCCCAAGGGGTGTCATGCTTCATCATTGGGCAGCTTCAGGACTCAACCGACCTACTACTATCAGGAACTGCACACTTTTCTGTTTTTGAAAAGGAAGATGCACAAGGTTAAAAAGCTGAGAAGCCTCAAAGCCACCCTCAGTTGGATGCAGGACCAAGCCTGAAATATTGGGATCACAGCCCGAATGTCCTGGACTTGTTGCTGAAGAGGAAAAAGCCATGAACTCCACCATGTCCAGGATAGCTCAAATTAATGGAATATTTTGAGACAGATTCAGGAAGGACTTTGGCTCCTTTACGGTGAAAGCCAATGATGTTAAAAGATCAGCTGCTGTCTGAGGTGGTACACAACTGACTGTGGTGAGACTGCCTTTAACAGCTAGTCCTCATGGGTATGGGAACACAGGATCCTCTGACCTCTGAAGGTGGGATACTATGAAGGCCAAATGGGAGCAAGGCAAACTGAAAATGCTCCTGACCCATCTTGAACCATAGGTACACCTGAGGGACTGCAGAACAGTTTGATTAAATTAAGTGTCCTTCTGGTCCAAGAGTATCATTCAGTCTCCCATGTCCAGAGCAGGTAAAATCAGCATCCTGAATTTGTTTCTCCACAAAAAGGCATCTAGAGGTCAGAGGTCCAAGACAGACCTGAGCTGCTCCTATTTTCTGGGATGAGGAAATAGCTAGAGTAACAAATCCTGTTTTCTCAGAGTCCGGAACCCGATCTATGGCACCTTTGGAACCTACAGGCATACCACCTGTAGGAGGAAGGGCAGATGCTCTGCTGAAATTTGTTCTGGTGTAGCAAGGAATATTTGTTGAGGAGGACAGAAAAGATAGGGCATGGCCTGTTTGAACAAGTTCCAAGGCCCATTTTTCTGATATGATAGATCCCCAAGTCGGGAAGACGTGCTGAATCCTGCCCCACACTAGTTGGGCATGTGCAGCTGAGACCAAACTAAAATGGGTTTCTTAGACGCTGAAGAAGGGGAGAAGGAGTTGAAAGACTGGTGCCCCTGCTGGCCCGCATATAGCCTGCTGGATCAGTGTTCTTGAAAAGACTTAAGTGTTTACTGAATTTCTAGCTGGGAAGGTTGTCTCTGCCTAAATACCATCCCTTTAGAATAACAACCAAAGTTTCAGAATAGGTTAGGGAATTTTTGGCAGGAGTCAACAGCCCCAAAGAACATGCTGAAGCTCTGCTCTTCTTAAACAGTTCCATAGCAGAGCCCACCTTTTTTCCAAAGAGGAGAGGCCCTTCAAAGGTCATGTCCATTAGCAAAGCCTGTACATTGCCGAAGAACTCAGTTGACAACATCCAAGAATGTCTATAAAGAACAACACTGGTACCAACCTCTCTGTCAATGCAATCTTGTTCTATCCAGAATGGTGAGGACAGCGTTGTTGGCTGCATCCTACCTGTCCTGTATTGTCTGAGCCAGATAGGCCACAAGATCCTGTCAAGCAAGATCTTACTGGCCATGTTCCAAAAGGCAGGTGTGTATAGGCCCAGCAGACAGAATGCCTTTACGGATCGCAGTTCCAAAGTTTGCAGAGGAAAATTTAGTTTGCCAAAAGGTGTCAATCCTTTCAAATTCTCTGTCTAGAGAATTGGTTAGAAATTAGTTGTACTTCACCTTAGTGGCTCTCTGGAGTGGGGTGCTTGCTGAGAAAATATGAGGCACCAAGAGCCAGTCTATGATAACCGCACACCTGCCTGTTCACATGCAGGCAAGAACATGGCTTTAACCAGGTAACCAGCAGAGTATCTGTGAGGGCATCATTAAATGTGAACAAGGGCTCATATGATGCCGGCCAGACTGTAGAATTTCTTCCAAAATATTTGATTTAGTCCTAATGAAGGGCAGCTTTAATGCTGTACTTTGGCTGCCCTCTTAATCACCACTGCAAACGAGGCACTTTCTTCTGTTGGCAGCCCATGTGGATAGTAAAGCCCAAAGGTGTTTTCTAAATCAAGGTTTGGAGCATCATCAATCAATTAAGGAGGGAGCAAGTTCTCCTCCTCCTCTTCCTTCTAGTCCTCCTACTCCACCACATAGTTCCAGTCTTCCTTCTAGTCCTCCTCCTACTCCCCCTCTTACTCCTAGTCCCCCTTCTCGTAGCCGTAATCCTCCTCCAAGTCATTCTCCTAGCCTTATTCCTCCTTCCCTAGTCCTTCTCCAAATCCTTCTCCTCGTCTTCCTCCTTCTCTTCCAAGTCCTCGTTGTTCTGGTCCTCCTAGTCTTCTACTCCTCTTCCTGCTCCTTCTCATGCTCATGCTCCTTGTCCTAATTCTCCTTCTCATCCTAGTCCTCCTTGCTCTAGTCCTCCTTCTCATCTGAGTCCCAGTCCTACTCCTCCTACCAGTCTTATTCTTCTACTCCTCTTACTCCTCGTCCTGGTCCTCCTTCTATTCCTCGACTCCTACTCTTCCTAAGTCCTACTATTCCTCCTAGATTTTCCCTCCTGCTAGTGATTCTCTTCCTAACCTTAGTTCTAACCCTCCTTGTCCTACTCCTCCTCCTAGTTCTCCCCCTCCTGTTAGTACTCCTCCTCCTAGTCTTAGTTCTAGTCCTCCTCGTCCTACTCTTCCTCCTAGTTCTCCCCCTCCTTCTAGTCTTAGCTTAAGTCCTCCTTATCCTAGTCCTCCTCCTCCTACTAGTTCCCCTCTTCCTCCTCCCCCTCCTTCTCCTCCTCGTCCTAATCCTCCTCCTAGTCCTCCTCCTCGTCCTAGCCCTCCTCCTAGTGCTACTCTTCCAAGTCTTAGCCCTCCTCCTCTTCTAGTTCTCCTCGTCCTAATCCTCTTTCTCCTCCTCGTCCGAGTCCCCGTCTGAGTCCTACTCCCCAGCCTAGTCCTCCTCCCAGTCGTCATCCTCCTTCTAGCACTAGTCCTCCTTCCAGTTCTCCTACAGGTCGTCCTCCAATTCATCCTCCTCCTCCCCTTACTAGTCCTCCTCCTCATACTAGTCCTCATTGTCCTACTCTTTCTTCCCACCGTATTCCTACTTGTCAGAGTCCTAGTCCTCTTCCTCTAAGTCCTCCTACTAGTCCTCATCTTCTTCCTTCTTCTAGTACTAGTCCTTGTCCTTCTATTTATCGTCCTCCTGGTCCTCTACTCCTCTTTCTCCTCGTCCTCCTCCAAGTCTTAGTCATCCTTCAAGGTCCTAGTCTTCCTCTAAGTCCCCCTCCTCTTCCTAGTACTTCTATGCCTCAATTTTACTCTGGCTGCTAGTCCTCCTCCTCTGAGTCTTAGTCCTAGCTCTCCTTCTAGTCTTAGTCCTGCTTGTCCTAGTTGCCCTCCTCCTAGTCCTCTTCTTCATAGTCCTCTTCCTCCTGCTAGTCCGTCTCCTAGTCCAAGCCCTCCTCCTAGTCCTAGCTCTCCACCTACTCCTCCCTCTCCACCATGGCCTCCTCCTCCTAGTCTTAGTCTTCCTCCTCCTCCACATCCCTCCCCTCCTCCTCCTCCTAATCCTCCTCATTTTAGTAATAATCCTCCTCCTCGTCCTTCTCCTCCTAGTCCTTCTGCTCCTCCCCCTAGTCCTCCTACTCCTTGTCCTAACTCTACTCCCCTTAGTCGTTGTCCTACTCTTCCACATCCTATCCAACTCCTCCTCACCCTAGTGCCTCTCCTCCTCGTCTTAATTCTCCTCTTCCTCCTTGGCCAAGTCCTCATCCTAATCTTCCTACTCTTCGTCCTCACAGTCCTGGTCTTCCCACTCCTCCTCCTCACCCTAGTCCTCCTCCTCTGCCTCGTCCTACTCCTCCTCCACCTCCACCTCCTTGTCCTATGCCTTCTTTTCCTAGTCATAATCCACCTCCTTGTCCTAGTCCTCCTTCTACTCCTCCTAAATTCTACTTCTCCTCCAAAACTTATTCCTAGATCTCCCCTAGTCTTAGTCCTGGTACTCCCCCTAGTCTTAGTCCTAGTTGTCCTCTTCCTAGCCCTCCTCTTGCTAGTCATTCTCCTCCTAGTCTTCCTTCTCCTCCTCCTCCTAGCCCTAGTTCTCCTAGTCCAAGCCCTCCTCCTGGTCATTTTCCTCCTAGTCCTAGCTCTCCACCTACTCCTTCTCCTTCTCCACAATGGCCTCCTCCTCCTAGTCCTAGTATTCCTCCTCATCCTACTCCTCTTCCTCCTTCTCATCCTCCTCCTCATCCTAGTCCTCCTCCTAATCCTCCTACTCTTCGTCCTCACAGTCCTTGTCTTCCTCCTCCTCCTCCTCACCCTAGTCCTCCTCCTCTGCCTCGTCCTACTCCACCTCATCGTCCTCATCTTAGGCCTTCTTGTTCTAGTCATAATCCTCCTCCTTGTCCTAGTCTTCCTTCTCCTAAATTCTACTCCTCCTCCTAGTCTGAGTCCTAGCTCTCCCCCTAGTCTTAGTCCTAGTTCTCCTCCTAGTCTTAGTCCTAGTGGTCCTCTTCCTAGTCCTCCTCTTGCTAGTCATTCTCCTCCTAGTCTTCTTCCTCCTCCTCCTCCTAGCCCTAGTCCTCCTCCTAGTCCAAGCCCTCCCCCTGGTCATTTTCCTCCTAGTCCTAGCTCTCCACCTACTCCCTCTCCACAATGGCCTCCTTCTCCTCCAGCTCGTCCTAATCCTCCTCCTTGTCCTAGTCCTACTCCTCGTCCTACATCTTCTCCTCCTAGTCCTTCTCCTCTTTCTCCTAGTTCTCCTCCTTCTCCTCTTAGTAAAATTACATACAATGAACTTTGTGAAGAGTTCAAACACCACACAAACCCTGGAGTGTAGCTAAGTGAACTTTGCAATGCGTTAATCTTTGCACCAGGCTATGTCCCCTCACACCCTCACCCAAATGAAGTAGGTAACTAGCGAGGGGAAGAACAAGTTTCAGGGAGATTCAAACCTATCCAGCATGGATTCAAGATATCCCATGGATTTTTGCAAATATGTTTCTGCTAAAAATAAAAACGCACTGTATAAAAAGGTAAGCCAAAGAGAGCTGCAAGAAGATGATACAATAACATGATATGACAATGAACATCCTTAATTTCTATTTTGAGAGAGCCTCTGTAATTTTTTGAAGGCTTAATACTGCATAAATGAAACAATTAACTTTTCTTTGCTACCTACTTTGAAAGGATCACTAATTTTATGACGTCAGTAGGCACACTGTGTATTGCAGCTATGAAAAAAAGTAGACATGATGGCAAAGAAAGCAGCAGTGTGGGGATTTTAATTGATGGATCGTCATGGAACTTATGAGAAGAGGACACAGCTTCCATCTTTTTCCTATCCAGCCACCCAATACTTTAAAATGGAGTGGCACACTGCAATTCCAAAGTACCTTAAGGGCTACAGTGACTGGAACCTGGACAAGCATATCTTTGTCAGGACCTGGATCCAATATATTCTTCAGCTGGAGGCCAGACAGTGCCGCACAGACAACAGAAAGCTTCTTAGGATTGTGTAAGCCCTTATGTTAATGAACTGGCCACGTTTCTCTTGATTATGAGGGTTCTGTAACAGGTTCTGTAACAGTAAGGCAACATCAGGTAGAGCTGATTGCAATTCCATAGTGGCCAACACACTCATGATATCCAGTCTTTAAGAAATGCCAATAAAATAGTTTATTTTCCACTGTGTTTGCATGTTCTAGTGAATCCAGGATGTTTAGTTAGCAATGCAAACACAAGGAAATGTCGGACGGAGCGCTGAAACCTTTCAGACACTCACCCCCAATCACAGATCTGGGTTGAATCCATCATTTTTCTTTAGCTCACTTTGCCACCTCAGTTCAGACCCAGCTATATGCAAATCAGTCTTGACCCTGTGCCTCATGGGAACAGTCCAGCCGAACTGCTAAGCCAGGTCTTCCCAGAACCTTAAACAAGCATCCTAGGACCGGTTTCTGGGTAACACCCTAGATCAGTCAGGCTAGCTTGAATCCAGTGGCATGGTGAGCAAGGGACCCACGTCTGGGCATACCCTGCCAACTTAGGGCGAACAAAGCAAACACAAGGAGATGACGGACGGAGCGCTGAAACTTTTCAGGCACTCATCCCTAATCACAGATCTGGGTTGAATCCATCATCGTTCTTTAACTCACTTCGCCACCTCAGTTCAGACCCAGCTATATGCAAATCAGTCTTGACCCTGTGCCTCATGGGAACAGTCCAGCCCGAACTGCCAAGCCAGGTCTTCCCTGAACTGGAAACAAGCATCCTGGGACATGTTTCTGGGTAACATTCTTCATCAGCAAGGCTAGCTTGAATCCAGTGGCAAAGTGAGCAAGGGACCCACATCTTGGCATACCCTGCCAACTTAGAGTTTGAAAAGTTTAAGCACTCCGTCCATCATATCCTTGTGTTTGCTTTGTTTAGCAAGCAATGTCAGATGCACAGGTGTTCTCAGTCAGGAAAATTCAGTGTCACCTTCTTTGGAAGAGGATATGGCACTCATCCAGAATTCTACAAAAGTTAAAATATTTTAGGTTATCATGGACACAATTATTTGATTAATGGGTGATCTTATGGAGCCACACAGGCTTCTGTGCTAGGAAAAATTAACTACATTTCATTATTATTGCAAGAAATAAACAGTTACTCAACAATCAATCTTCTTAGATCTTATGTTGCATCTTGTCATTATTAAAAAGCTGATAACGGTTTAAGAATTCATAGATACACAACTGTAAAACTTTAAGCCCCTTCTGCCCACACATATTTAGTTGTGAGCCATCATTTGGCTTTAAAGTGGAACAGCGAATGACAAAGTACCATTCATGTAGACTTCAGCAACTTAATGTACTTGGATTTGATTTACTTTTAAAAGGGCCCTTCATGGTAAAGTCTTCCTCTCTTTCTCTAAAAGGAATTTGCTTCAATATCTTGAGCAAAGTGAAGACTAGTCTTGACTATGTTTTACCTGGCTTTGACTGGTATTTCACAACAGTGTACTGCCATAGGCATATTTCTGAAGAACGTCTGCCAGTCTTAGGAAGAAGCCAAGTTATTAAAAGTATATCTACATAAAGAAAAATGTTCTTTTCATTTTTAATCAATTACTGATCATCTCCACTGAGGTTTCCATTAATGTAATCAAGCTGTTAAATTAATGGCAGAGACAAATATTTTACCAGTCATATTTGTCTCTACATTTAACAACATTTGAATATATTTCATGTTAAATTAGGAGCATTTGGAATAAAATACCTCCAGAAAAGATTACTTTCCTAAGGGTTCTATTTTTTACCATTGGAAGATTGCAATTCCAGGTAGCTGCAGGATTATTTAAAAGATAATTGAGGCTATTCCCAATACTGAGGTTACTAACAATGATTAAATTAACATTTCCTTTCATTAGTCTTGCAGATAAAGGATTGATAACTCCAACAAATGATTGTGAAAATAATTGGTGTTGTACAACGAATTACGTTTGCCCATTATCTCACTTTTACACAATATTTTTGATGGCATCACTAGGACAACTTCAGGAATGGGGTTTCTATTGGGTACTGCTGCAGTTTGAAATAATGAAACAATGGGCAATATTAATCTGTGTGGCTTTTCTCCTCACAAAAATCAACAATAACCCTAAAGTTTGGGACATGCATTAGAGACAGATTATCAGTCATGTAAAATTCAACTGAGCTTTGGCCGCTATGAAACGCTGTTGGCATGAATGATCATTGATGGAAGTGTGTTTACTGTCCATAGCTAGTGCCTGGATTCAACAGTGAGACTCCTGTATGTTATCTGTAACAACTATTGAGGTTAGGTGGAGGTTAAATAGAAATAAAAAGATTTTAAAACAAATGAAAAGAAAGTTACCTTTGTGGAGAAAGTGTATGACAGTTTTGAAAATAAGAAGTTTTTTTAAACATTCACAAAAAAGCGGAGTATCTTTTTTTACAGACCTGGATTTCAATGTGCCGGGGATTGTCAATGAACTTTTCTATCAATAACCGATCATCTCCAAAGCTTGAAGCTGCTTCTTGCGATGAGAATTTGAAACCTTCCCTATAAGAGAACAAAGAAAATAATACACTTAAACTGCCACACGTGAGAGCTATATGATTTTAACAAAAATATTATACTACCTTATATTTATGAGATCCTATGGAATCTCCATTGCTTAAGTATTATTAGGAACTGGAAAATATGCTCAGATGAGCGCCCCAAATGGAGTCAATAACTACTGTTATTTGTCCGCAAAGCCAAGCCTTCTACTGCTGTGCAATCTCTAGTATTCTGTCAAAACTGCTACCATCACCTGCTTGTGTTCTTATCCTCCTTCAATATCTCCGATTGGAGAATTTACTCAAAAACATGCAACACTACATTAAGATGGCATGGGGTACACCAGAGAGCACTACTGCAAACCATAGAGCCTGCACAACCAGAAGGAACAGGAGGAAAAAGTAAACTGTGAAGGGAGTGTGACCAGGTAGAAGAGCAGTGTCATAATTAAGTGTCAGGTGGTTTACATTTAATACAAGACATATGATAAAGCTTATGTATATACCTTTGGGGGTGTGGCTTAGTTCAAGCAGGACTCACGCTAGTTGAGCGCTGCTCCACGCCCAAACATATTTCAACATCCTGATAGGAAATGCACTACTTGCAAAAAAGTATCTAAAACTGTGGACTAAAGAATTCATTGAAATGTGCTACTGAGGCTTCGAGTGAGAAGCCCTGATCTGCCTGACAGCAGAAGACTTGGTCTTCAGATTGTCAAAATCCCGTCCAGAGGATTCACTGCAATGTGCTTCTGAGTCCTCCAGTGATGAGTTTTGGACTGTCTGAGAGCGAAAGACTTGGGCCTCAGAATGTCAAAATCCCAGCCAGGTGCAAACCGCTGTGCCTTCTTCCCGCTTTAGCAGCAGAGAAGATTCCTTGAAGGGAATGGCTGTTGCTTTTTGAACTAGTGAGGACCCTTGGGGAGCCAGATGAGTTGCAGGCAGCATGAGAGCTGCTGAGAAGGAGGGGATGTTGTGTAAGTTCCTGAGGGAGACCAGACTACTCTCCTGGGCAGAGGTGGTGACCCAAGTAGAGACAGTGAGAACTTCCATAGCCCATTTAGACCTTGAGACTGGTTTGCAATAGGGGGAACACTGATGTACTACAGGAACTAGTCGGCACCAGCTAACGCTGACAACCATTTAGGCTATGTGTACAGGCTGCACCAGCTGCCTAGAGGTTGGACCCTGCAACTACTCACCTTCTTCAAACTAAAGAGCATACAAGTGGCAGGACAAGTTTAAGAGAGGGACTGACTGCCAAACCCTAGACGCTGCGAAAGAATGGAAAACACACCAACAGCATCAGGCCCAGTGGTCAGATCTACCAGGGTAGACTATGGACGACTGAGAAGATGGGGTAAGTCAGAAGGAACAATGCATTGTCATACAAAAGTCAGCGACAATATTGCCCACTGATTCCAGGACCTGGCACTGAAACCATCCTCTGCCCCAAACCAAGGGACCTAATGGGCCTGTTGACAACGCAAGAGCACCTGGCGGGGTGAACAAATGGGACCGCAGAAACTACCAAAACATTGCAATCCTACACTTTCTTAAGGCATTCACAAAGACGTTCAGCACACCCATCCACAGAACCCAGCTGTTATGAACAGAGGCACCCAGGATGGAAGGAACTCCAAATAAGGAAAGTAGAAAATCCAGCCCCCCCCTCCCGCCCCCCCCCCCCAAAGAAACAAGAGGGAGTGGAATAGCCTCATTGCTCATGCCACCTCATTGAGATATAGTAGTAATTGTTTGGGAAGTAGGCGGGTCAAGATACAAAGGTGACTCAAGATTTAAAGGTGACCATGCCATCCCATATGTGGCCCATAGGACCGCTGCTGAATGACTTTGTTCACACCACCAGCACCTATTGAACTACATGATAGGGCAGACTCGCATGAAACACCTCCATGTTTTATCAAGAGTAGACACCAATGCTCTCACTGCCTATTCCCTTCAGAGGAGTTCTGAGCCTGCTGATTCCCACTGTCAGAATGAGTAACAGTTCCAGACAGCTGGCCCTCAGGACGACAGTTGCTTCCCATCTTAAGCATGTAATAGACCTTCTACTGACCCCAGGCCACCAGGATATACAATGACTGAAGAGTCATAAATATATATATATGTAAATATGTAATACATAATTGTCCAAGCCTAATCGCTGTTAAAATGTAATCGTGAGGGAATTTACTATTTGTAGATATAGGACTCTAACCACTAGTATATGTAGTGGACCTTTGTACTTACTTCCATTCCTATGTGTTTTTTTGAATTTTTCCGTTTGTATCTCTTCCTTGAGTGACTTTACAACTTGGACATTTGCAATTTTCTTCTGTTTGTATCTCTACCTTGAATGACTTTACAACTTGTACATTTGCAATTTTTTCTGTTTGTATCTCTTATGTAACACATGCAATCCAAAGTCCTTATGCAACGCAACTCATTCTTTTGTAAAGCGCTCTGACACCTTCGGGTAATGTTTGCGCTATATAAAATCACATTAAATAAATAAATAACAGGGTAACAGGTGTGAGAAAGTGCCATCTTTCTTGCATGGTCTGCCCCCACTTCTTGCTGAATTGCTGAATGTACCTTGACTGAGTGTGCCCTGAGCTCCTGTCAATCAGGTGCCCAGGGCCTATGTTCGTTCCCTAAAAACTATGCTGAAACCTAAAACCCAATTTGGCAAACCCTGGCCACATGTCAGCCCCTGGTAAATGGTACCGTAGTTACCCAGGTCAGTGTGACCAGGGAAGGCCCCTAAGGGCTGCAGCACTTATTGTGCCACCCTTAAAGGACCTGTACCCAGACACAAACACACTGCCCTTGCAGGCTGAGTGTCTGGGTATAGAACAAAACAGAGTCGCCATGGCACACCTGTGTGCCATGCCCACAACATACACTGCCCTGGCATACATCAGCCACCCCTCTAGCTCGTCAACACGAACTCCACAGCACCATGATGGCTTCACTGAAGACTGAGAAGTTTGGTATCAAACTTCTCAGCACATTAAACCCGCACTGATGCCAATGCAGGATTTAATGTACAATGCACAACAGAGGGCATCTTAGAGATGCCCCCTGAACCTAACCTAAAATCCACGTCTGGTCTGAGGGGCTGCCTAGGCTGCCACACAGCAGACATGTTGCTGGACCCCTGGGTAGAAAGCCATCCGCTCTCCTGGGCCTGCAACAATGCACATCCTGGGCGAGGTGCTAGGTCTCCTCCCCCAGGATGGGAAGGGGAAGCTTCAAAGGCATGCCGCTTTTGTGAGCTTCTCGAGGCCACTTGCTGTACCCAGCAACTGGCCCCTACCGGTTGTAAACCCCCTCTCTGGCAGGAAGACTGGCCGGAAACCCCAAGGAAGGACAGGGGGTGTGCCATCCCCTGCCACACCCCTCAGGTGGGGGAGGCGTGGTGAAGCAAATTCCCGGGCTCTCGCCATCTTGAAGATGGGGAGCCCTACCCAATGAGGACTAGGCCACTGCCCCCCTCCCACAGGAGAGTGGCAGGATAGAGGGTGTACCCACCCCAGGGCAGGGACCCAGTGGTCCCTGCCCTTTACCTACCTGTAACGCCCCTAAATGTAGTATTTAGGGGCACCCTGAACATTCCAGATTCCAAAACAGCAAAGAAGATCAAGAAGAAATCAGACCTGCCGTGCAGCTGCTAACAAGAGGAAGACACCAACTGCTTTGTCCCCAGCCCTACCGGCCTGTCGACCCTCGAACCTTCCCCTGCTAAAATCCCGGCATCTCCCGTGGCCAGCAACCTCACAAACCCCGGAGGCGACTGTGACCCCGAATCTGGCACCCAAGGACTCACCTCGATGCTCCCGACGACGCCTGCAGCCTCAGAACCAGGGACCCTCCCAACCGCGATCAACAGAGGGTAAGATTTCCCGACACCAAAAGGCACCCCTGCACCCGGTGCCCTGCAGCCCCCTGTGCCCAACTCCTGGGTACCTACCTATCCTCCAACTACCCAACCTACCTCTCGAAGTGGTGGTCGCACCTGAAGAATCTCCGTCCCCGAGCTTGCAGCCTTTGTTCGTCCTTGAGCTTTTCCATTGCAATCCATTGAGGGCCAGACGGCTCAAAAGCACCCTGCACCCAGCCGCCCGAGTGGGCCTGGCAGTACAACTTCTACTCCTACCTACTTCCCCATTTGCCCTGAGCAAGTGACCAGGAACCCAGCTCCCACGGCCGCATGGCCTGCTAATCAGCAGCCACCAACCAAGGGCCCCCTGCCTTCCATAGGATAACATTGGGCCTAACTCACTCTGCATCACGCTGCCCCATTGCCGCTGAGGGTGTAACAACTGTACTTACCTGACCCTGGGAGACCCCTGAGTCTATGCCTAGAACCTTAACTCTGCCAGTTGAGTACTTACCCAAAAGCTGATAACTCACTTTTCTTCCATAGGGTAACATTGACTGGTTTCACCTGACATTTCTTCTAAGTGTGGAGTTTCTAAACTTTAAAATATTCACCTAAAATCAACAGAGTAAGGAAAACGGAAATATTCAGCTGCTATTAGGAGAGATCCCAGTCCTGGATCTTGGTGCCCAGCACAAACCCTAAAAAGTACTTACAACCGTACTTACTACTAACTCAATTTTCTTCCATAGGAAACCATTGACTGTTTTTCAGTGAAATTTCTTCTGTCGATTTTTGCAAACTACAAATATTCTTTAAAAATCGTACCAACTGTGAAAACGTAATTACTTACCTGGTTTAGATAGATGTCCCAGTACTGAGCCTAGGAGCCCAGCACTGGATTACAAAAGTAACGAGAACATACTTTACCCATAACTTGAATTTTCTTCCATCGGAAACCATTGACTGTTTTTCTGTGAAATTTCTTCTCAGTGTCGATTTTGCAAACATATAAATATTCGTTAAAAATTGCCTGTATAACTTAAACACAGTTTCTCAACTGCTTACAGGTGGTACACTAGTGCTGGATCCAGGATCCAACACTGACCTAGAAAAAGTAACCATAACCCCACTTACCTGCTAAGTGAATTTCCTCCCATAGGATAACATTGGTAATTTGATTAGAAAAAGTTTCAAAGTGTCAACTTTTAAAATAGCAAAATATTGCTTAAAAATCACTACAGTAACTAAAACTTATTTACTCATTTGTTTCCAAGAACTGTCCCAGGACTGAATCTAGGATCCAGTCCTGGAGTTAGAAAAGTAATAACTTAAAATTCCCGTTGAGCTCAATGTATTATTGTATTTGAAATTGTGTTGCCTATTGTAGCAAACTGTAACTATTGCATTTAAAAGTCAATTGCCTATTGCAAAGTATTTACCTAAAGCATCTCATTCTGAGAAAGTATATTTTGATACCGATTGTTGGTTCTAAAATAATACAACCATATATTTTTATATACAAACCATTGGCCTAGAGTTCAGTTCTTGAGTGTGTGAGACCATTTGCTGAGTGTGTACAACAAATGCTTTACACTGTCCTCTGATACTGCCTTACTGCTCGACCAAGCTACCACTTTAGAGAGTAAGGTTATATCTAACTTTAGCCTCTGCCAAACCTCTGGGGGCTGTGGACTCTGTACACACTGTACCTATTTGGGAACAGTATATATAGAGCCACTTTCCTACAACAGGCCATCCGGAGACAAGGCAAAAGAAATGCAAGCCCATGACTGTAAAGAGGGAGTGACAGACAAATTAATGTCGCTGACTTCCCCCCAGTCAGCTGGGCAGGTTAGACCCTATCAAATTTAGCAATAAAAGAGGTAGCACTCCTCAATGTATAGGGTTCTATATAGGATGCTGTACGAGTTACAAGAAACAGTGTTTACACTTTATAGTCTACATACTTCTGGTACATATGCATATTTCTTCACATTTATTATGATCCCCGCCACTCTGGATTCATTGTACGTTGTATCATTTTGATAACCTAACATGTATGGATTTAAGTAACTCTGGCATTTGTTTTTTGTTGCACATATGGGTATTGAAATGGCAACTCTTTACCATGTGTATGAAACTGTTTGTTTTTCCTTAAAAAACAATAAACAGATTGAAAAGAAAAAGAAAAAAAAGGTAGCATCCCTGGAAGTACATAGGTATAGGTACAGAAATTTGGGAGGAGATACAACATCTGGATTAAGGGAGGGTCATCCCAGTTGAAGAGGGAACATCCTGCAAAGGAGTCACCAGCCAGACGAATGTCACAAGAAGCACCGGAGAAGACAGCACTCCAGAGATACAACTGATAAGTCCCTTGTAACTCCACAATCACCCGCCATCTCCCACCCAGAATCCACTGCATACTTGTCGCTCCAAGGATCAAATTCATTTTTTGGCTACTTTTAAGTCGAGAATGGGTCTGTATTCATAAAGAACAAGTTACTTACCTTCGGTAACGATATATCTGTAAGAAACATTAGTTAGTTAGATTCCTTACCTTAGAATATCCCCAGGAGTCAGGCTGGATCCGGAAAGATTTTTCGTCAGCAATACCCTTGCATGTCGCTAGGCATCGTCCGCGGCTCCGCGGCCGTCGTCGTAATCGCCAGGATGACATTGTTCGGAGTACTTAGACGCAGCCCTCGCACGCCGACGTCAGTTCTTGTACATAGCTTTCCGCGCCAGGAACGCACAGCCATGCAAGAAACCGACACTGGTGCCATGAATCTAGGGCCCTGAAAGGGATGCAAAAACCAAAGGAAATGATGGACGGAGTGTTGAACATTGCAAGCACTCACCCACAGTCAACGGATCTGGCTTTAATCCATCACCATTCTTTAGCCCACTCTGCCACCCCAGTTCAGACATGGCCATATGCAAATCAGTCTGACCCTGTGCTTCATGGGAACAGTCCAGCCCGAACTGCCAAGCCATGTCTTCCCTGGACCGGAAACAAGCTTCCTAGGACCGGTTTCTGGCATTTCAGCCGTCTTCAGCCAGGCTTGCTTGAATCCAGTGGCAAAGTGAGAAAGGGACTCACGTCTGAGCATACCCTGCCAACTTACGGCGAACAAAGCAAAAACCAAAGGAAATGATGGACGGAGTGTTGAACAGTGCTGAAGACGGCTGAAATGCCAGAAACCGGTCCTAGGAAGCTTGTTTCCAGTCCAGGAAAGACATGGCTTGGCAGTTCGGGCTGGACTGTTCCCATGAGGCACAGGGTCAGACTGATATGCATATGGCCATGTCTGAACTGGGGTGGCAGAGTGGGCTAAAGAACGGTGATGGATTAAACCCAGATCAGTTGACTGGGGGTGAGTGCTTGCAATGTTCAACACTCCGTCCATCATTTCCTTTGGTTTTTGCTTTGTTCGCCATAAGTTGGCAGGGTATGCTCAGACGTGAGTCCCTTGCTCACTTTGCCACTGGATTCAAGCAAGCCTGGCTGAAGACGGCTGAAATGCCAGAAACCGGTCCTAGGAAGCTTGTTTCCGGTCCAGGAAAGACATGGCTTGGCAGTTCAGGCTGGACTGTTCCCATGAGGCACAGGGTCAGACTGATTTGCATATGGCCATGTCTGAACTGGGGTGGCAGAGTGGGCTAAAGAATGGTGATGGATTAAACCCAGATCAGTTGACTGGGGGTGAGTGCTTGCAATGTTCAACACTCCGTCCATCATTTGCTTTGGTTTTTGCTTTGTTCGCCATAAGTTGGCAGGGTATGCTCAGACGTGAGTCCCTTGCTCACTTTGCCACTGGATTCAAGCAAGCCTGGCTGAAGACGGCTGAAATGCCAGAAACCGGTCCTAGGAAGCTTGTTTCCAGTCCAGGGAAGACATGGCTTGGCAGTTCAGGCTGGACTGTTCCCATGAGGCACAGGGTCAGACTGATTTGCATATGGCCATGTCTGAACTGGGGTGGCAGAGTGGGCTAAAGAACGGTGATGGATTAAACCCAGATCAGTTGACTGGGGGTGAGTGCTTGCAATGTTCAACACTCCGTCCATCATTTCCTTTGGTTTTTGCTTTGTTCGCCATAAGTTGGCAGGGTATGCTCAGACATGAGTCCCTTGCTCACTTTGCCACTGGATTCAAGCAAGCCTGGCTGAAGACGGCTGAAATGCCAGAAACCGGTCCTAGGAAGCTTGTTTCCGGTCCAGGGAAGACATGGCTTGGCAGTTCGGGCTGGATTGTTCCCATGAGGCACAGGGTCAGACTTATTTGCATATGGCAATGTCTGAATTGGGGTGGCAGAGTGGGCTAAAGAACGGTGATGGATTAAACCCAGATCAGTTGACTGGGGGTGAGTGCTTGCAATGTTCAACACTCCGTCCATCATTTGCTTTGGTTTTTGCTTTGTTCGCCATAAGTTGGCAGGGTATGCTCAGACATAAGTCCCTTGCTCACTTTGCCACTGGATTCAAGCAAGCCTGTCTGAAGACGGCTGAAATGCCAGAAACCGGTCCTAGGAAGCTTGTTTCCGGTCCAGGGAAGACATGGCTTGGCAGTTCGGGCTGGATTGTTCCCATGAGGCACAGGGTCAGACTTATTTGCATATGGCAATGTCTGAACTGGGGTGGCAGAGTGTGCTAAAGAACGGTGATGGATTAAACCCAGATCAGTTGACTGGGGGTGAGTGCTTGCAATGTTCAACACTCCGTCCATCATTTCCTTTGGTTTTTGCTTTGTTCGCCATAAGTTGGCAGGGTATGCTCAGACGTGAGTCCCTTGCTCACTTTGCCACTGGATTCAAGCAAGCCTGGCTGAAGACGGCTGAAATGCCAGAAACCGGTCCTAGGAAGCTTGTTTCCGGTCCAGGGAAGACATTGGCAGTTCGGGCTGGACTGTTCCCATGAGGCACAGGGTCAGACTGATTTGCATATGGCCATGTCTGAACTGGGGTGGCAGAGTGGGCTAAAGAACGGTGATGGATTAAACCCAGATCAGTTGACTGGGGGTGAGTGCTTGCAATGTTCAACACTCTGTCCATCATTTCCTTTGGTTTTTACCCTGAAAAGGATGACCTTAACCCTAGATATCAGTTCGCAGAACGGGGAGGATGGGTGGGGCGGTAAGGAATCTAACTAACTAATGTTTCTTACAGATATATCGTTACCGAAGGTAAGTAACTTGTTCATCTGAAAGAAACACGTTAGTTAGATTCCTTACCTTAGAATAGATACCCCAGCAATACCAACCCCGGTGGTGGGTCTGCGAACCAAGATCACACCAGGAAGTATTGGAGAACGGAACGGCCAAAGAAGCCGTCTCTCCGTACTTGGCTGTCCAGACAGTAATGCTTGGCAAACGTGTGCAGCGAGGCCCACGTTGCTGCCTGACAAATGTCCTGCAGAGGAACTCCCCGTCCCAGGGCAGTAGTAGCCGCTGTGGCCCGAGTGGAATGGGCCCTCAGCCCCACAGGAGGTTCCTTCTTAGCCAAGAAACAGGCCTTAATGCACAAAACGACCCACCGAGAGATGGTTCGCTTGTGCACCGCCCTTCCCTTCTTAGCGCCCACGTAGCCAACGAAGAGTTGGTCGTCCACCCGGAACTGTTATGTGCGGTCCAGATAGAAGGAGAGCACACGTTTTGGGTCCAGACGGTGGAGCCTCTCTTCCTCTTTCGAGGGATGCGTAGGCGGAAAGAAGGTGGGCAATGTAACAGACTGGCCGATTTGAAAGGCAGTAACCACCTTAGGGAGAAAGGAAGGACGAGTCCTCAGAACAACCTTGTCCGGATGGACAGAGAGGAAAGGAGGTTTATATGAAAGAGCCTGGAGCTCACTCACTCTTCTGGCAGAGGTGATGGCAACCAGGAAAGCAGTCTTAAGAGTCAGAAGACGAAGAGGACAATTATGAAGTGGCTCAAAAGGAGCGCACATCAGATAGGTTAACACCAGGTTCAAGTCCCACTGAGGCATTACGAAAGGGACAGGAGGAAACATGTGAGTAATGCCTTTAAAGAATCGAGCAACAACAGGGGACTTGAAAAGAGAAGGCTGATCAGGAAGCCGTAAGAAGGCAGAAACAGCTGAAAGATATCCCTTGAGGGTGCCCAGAGCAGAGCCCTGCAGGGCCAGGTTAAGAAGAAAGAGGAGAACTTCGGAAAGAGGGCGGAAAGGGGATCCACAGCCTTTGCTGTGCACCATGCCACAAATTTGTTCCACCTGCAGGCGTATACCGTTTTATTGGAGGGACGCCTGGCTGCCAGACTGACATCACAGATTTCAGGAGGCAAGTCAAATGGCATCAACTGTCGCCGCTCAATCTCCACGCATTGAGGTGGAGGCTGGACAGGTTCGGGTGGAGGACCGTCCCCTGCTGCTGCGACAGAAGGTCCTCTTGAAGAGGCAGTTGAATCGGGGGATCGATTGACAGACTGAGTAGCTCGGGATACCAGTATCTTCGTGCCCAATCCGGAGCCACAAGGATGACTTGGGCCCGGTCGCGCCTGATCTTCTTCAGCACTCTGGGCAGAAGTGGTATAGGCGGAAAGGCGGACAACAGACTGCAACTCCACTCGCGACGAAAAGAGTCTCCGAGCGAGTCCCGCCTTGGAAGCGCCAACGCGCAGAACTGAGGACATTGCGCGTTCTTGTCGGTGGCGAATAGATCTAGCCAAGGCTCCATCGCTGAAAGAGGCCTTGCGCCACTTACGAGTTCAGACGCCATTCGTGATGAATCATGCACCAGCGGCTGAGTTCGTCCGCGCTGGTGTTCAGAGAACCCGCCAGGTGTTGAACCACCAGGGTGATGCCCTGATGTTCCAGCCATGGCCAGAGGTGCAGAGCCTCCTGGCAAAGGGTCCACGACCCCACCCCGCCCTGTTTGTTGGAATACCACATGGCGGTGGTGTTGTCCGTGAACACCTGCACTACACTGCCCCGTACAGATGGGAGGAATGCCTTCAGTGCAAGCCGGATTGCCTGCAGCTCCAATAGATTGATATGGAGCTGGGACACCGCCGGACACCAGGGGCCTCTGATCTCCGCCTCCCCCATGTGGCCCCCCCATCCCAGGAGGGACGCATCCGTCACCACAACGTGCTCTGGCTGGGGTAGGGAGAGGGATCTGCCACTGACCCAATCGCGGTCCGTGAGCCACCACTGCAACTGTCTTGCAGTGCCCTCCAAGATCAGGAATGGTCGGACAGGTTGCCCCGATGTTGAGCCCACTGGAACGTCAGGTCCCACTGCAGAGCCCGCATCCGCCACCTGGTGTGATGTACCAGCAGGATGCAGGAGGCCATTAGACCCAGCAGCCGCAGGACCATCCTGACCGAAACTCCGGATAAAGGCTGAAAGATCGGAATCAGAGCCTGAATATCCCGAACCCGCTGTTCTGGAGGATATACCCAAAACAGCGCCGAGTCCAGAACCGCTCCAATGAAAAGGAGCTTCTGGGAGGGACTCAGATGTGACTTTGGCACGTTGATGGAGAACCCCAGCAAATGCAGGAGGTCGGCCGTAGTCTGGAGGTGGGAGACAACTGCCTGGGGCGAGCCCGCTTTCAACAACCAGTCGTCGAGATCGGGGAAGACTGGAGCTCCTAATCTGCGCAGATGAGCTGCGACCACCGCCATCACTTTCGTGAACACCCAAGGGGCACTGGTGAGGCCGAAGGGGAGCACGGTAAACTGAAAGTGCTCTTGGCCTACCGTGAACCGCAGGTAACGCCGGTGGGCCAGCAGGACGGGGATGTGGATGTGGAAATACACGTCCTGCAAGTCCAACGCTACCATCCAGTCTCCAGGGTCTAGGGCAGCCAGAACCTGAGCTAAGGTGAGCATCTTGAACTTCTCCTTCCGGAGGAAGGCGTTGACGCTCCTGAGGTCCAAGATAGGGCGTAGGCCCCCTTTGCCCTTCTTGGGAACCAGACAGTAGTGGGAGTAACAACCCCGACCTACTTCTGGGTCAGGAACGCGCTCAATGGACCCCTTGGCCAAGAGGGCCGTAACTTCCTCCTGCAGAAGTTGCAAGTGATCCCCCGACATGCGGTGGTACTGCGGTGGCATGGCTGGAGGGGTCGCCTCGAAGGGGAGGGATTAGCCCCTTTGGACAATTTGCAGCACCCACCTGTCCGACGTGATGGTACGCCAGTGGAGCAGGTGATGGTGAACTCTGCCTCCCACTTGCGTGGAATGGGCGTGAAAGGTCGGACTAGGAAGGCTTTGAGGCAGATGCTGCGGGAGCAGATGTGGGCTGCCCGGCTCTCTGTTCCCCTGCTCCGCCTCGGCGTAATCCACATCCGCGACTGTGTTGAGGCTGGTTCTGCGACCTGTGGCTAGATGGACGTGCGGGGGTGCCCCTCCCTTGGCCACAAAAGGGACGAAAAGCGGAAGTTTGCGGGCGCGGGGCCGAGAGGCCCAAGAACTTGGCCGTAGCCCTGGAGTCCTTAAAGCGCTCCAGCGCACTATCCGCCTTGTCGCCAAAAAGGCGATGGCCATCGAAGGGCATGTCCATGAATGTGCTCTGGACATCCCCGGAGAAATTCGTGGATCTCAGCCAGGCGTGGCGACGAATCGCCACCGTCGACGCAATCGCCCTACCTAGCGAGTCCGTGGTGTCAAGCCCACATCGAATGGACTACCGTGCTGCATCCCGCCCCTCAGCAAGAGCCTGGGCGAGCCGTGTCCGGGCATCCTCCGGACACTGGAGCAGCACGTCCACCACCATATCCCACAAGGAGTGGGTGTAACGGTCCAAAAGGCACGCGGTATTAATGGACCGCAACCCCAAACTGAGGGAGGAAAACAGCTTCTTCCCAAACTGTTCCAACCTTTTGGACTCCCGATCCGGAGGAGCGGACGGGAAGGCGGTCTGGGACGTAGAGGCCTGGATAACCAGACTCTCAGGGGTGGGGTGTACTGACAGAAAGCTGGGGTCAGCCGGAGCAGGGCGGTGGCGCCGGGCCACGTTCCGGTCCACATGAGTGACTGTGGAGGGCTTGGACCAGGTGCCCATCGTCAGGGAGTGCCTCATTGAACTGCAGTAGAGGCTCCGAAGAGCTTACTGTCGGTTAAAGCACCTCAGTGAGGAGGTTAGTCCTCACGGCCGCTGCAGGGAGTTCCAGGTGAAGGGCTTCGCCAGCCCTGCGCAGCACCACAGAATAGGTTGCACCCTCCTCCATAGCCTCGGAGGGAGGAGAGATGAAGCCAGTGTCCGGCGAAGAGTCGAGACCACTGGCATCCCCCAGCTCGTCTGCCCAGTCCTGTCTAAACTGGCACTGCTGTGCCAGAGGGTCCTCAGACCCCTCCCAGTCGTCCCCGTCATCCGTCTCCTGGTAGACAGGTAGAAAGGACGGAGCCGGGCGGTAGATGAAATGGTCATCCATCGGCGCAGGAGACGGCGCCGGGCGGTGCCGCTCCGATGCCGGACCCGGACCGGGGCTAAAACTGGGAACGACATCGTCCGAAGACGGCGCCGGGGGCGGCACCATAGGGGTCGGCGCCAGCGGAGGGGTCGTAAGGTCAACCGGCGTCGACCGGGATCCAGGCCTGGATCCCACGGGGGCCTGCGGCGTCGGGACCATAGTCGACGACGGCGCCGAAGCCGCCGGCTCACTAGGCCTCCCAGTCGGGTCTACAGGGCCCGAAGGCGCGCCGGCAGACCTCGACGGCGGAACGAGACTCCTCATGGCCACGAGGAAGTCCTGAATCTCGCCCGAAGTAACATTAGGCCCAGGGACCGGAGGGTATGGGGCCGGATGCGACTCCTGCAGCTCCGACGGAGCCGCGCGGGTGGTGTCACCCGAACCCTCAGCCGAGTCGCGCGACTGGCGAGGGGAGTCAGAAGAGCGATGTCGCTTCTTCTACTTCTTCTTACTGTGCCTCGACTTACCTGAATGCGAGGACTTCGAACCCAACGAGCGGTGATGACTTCGGCTCCGCGACCGGTCCCTCGATCTCCTCCTCGACTGGGACCTAGAGCTGCGCGGAGCCGACTGCCGGATCTCGAGAAGCTTGCGGGACCGCTCTCCGCCTAGCCTTCAGGGTCAAGGCCCGGCAGTCGGGGGACGACTGGTCATCATGGTCGGCCCCAAGGCAGTAGAGACACCGACGGTGGTGATCCGTAACCGACATCAGTCGGTGACCGGCGTCACACGGCTTGAAACCGGGCATCCCTACCGGCACCAGGAGTTGAGGTCGACTCGAAAGAAGAGACCAAAAAGTCCCAAAAATTCGTCAAAAAGTGACTAAAGGGTATGCTCTTGCCAGATCTGCGCTTACTGGCGCGGAAAAAAGAAGAACTGACGTCAGTGCGCGAAGGCGGCGTCTAAGTACTCCGATGACGTCATCCCAGCGATCACGACGCAGACGACGGACGCGGAGCCGCAGACGACACCTAGCGACGCGCAAGGGTATTGCTGACAAAAAATCTTTCCAGATCCAGCCTGACGCCTGGGGATATTCTAAGGTAAGGAATCTAACTAACGTGTTTCTTTCAGATTGTCCTTTTTCTTCACTAAAAAGAATACGAAGTACATGCCTGTACCCCGGTGTTTGTGGGGTACAGGCATGTATGAATTTTGAAGAAAAGAAGCCTAAATGGCCGAGCTCAATGCACCAGGATCCTGTCACCAGGTGCCGGAAAAAAGAACTGAGGCAACTGCCACCTAAAGGCATGATGGGATGCTGGTGGTCTCCGAGTCCTTAAAGGCACAGACACTGTTTTAAACTGTCATAAGGGTAGCCTGCATGGCTACACTGCCCTGCTCGTCCTTTACAAAAAGGGTTTCTATGGCTGCGATAGCAAGAGTGCCAAGAGGATGAATGCCTTAAATGATGCCTGTGATGGCATGACTGATATGCGATGTAGGCCTTGGCGGTGCTACAGGAGGCATGTGCGCTAGAAGAGAAGGAGACGGAAGCGTTGGAGGCAGAGGAGGTGGAGGGGATAGGTAATCTGGAAGTGCTATCGGGGAAGCAGGAAAGTAAGCCCTTGAGCACTCTGAAGCAGGTGACAAAAAGATTTGCATCCATTTTTCCTCTTTTCATGTGTCCTCGACGTCGAGGTGGATTTTGTTGTAGACTGCCGATGTCGACGACTCAACATCAACCTTCTCCTCAACCGCGATCTCCGCCGCCGACTCAGTATCGAACAGCCCCATGGCATCGATGGATCACCTCGTCTCAACATCGATATGCTTCATAACGTCAATCTTACAGAGCGTGTCGTTGGCGCACGAGGTCTACCTAGCCTCGATGGCGATCTGCGTCTCTTTCTCAGCAGCGATCCAGTCTTTGACGGCGAGCAAGTCGGAGAAGTACCTGGTTTGGAGATCGAGTCCCTTGACGTTGATTGGGAAACACACAATTTTCTAGCTGCGCCCTCAGTTTGAACTTTCAATGTCCCTCATAGGCAGGCATCCTCTCCTCGCTCTGAGGTCTCATCATGAGACTGGACTTCCTGCCTGTGCAGTTCTCCGTGCCATGAAGGCAAATTCGTTCTCATTATATCTCTCTGTCTCTCTCTGTCTCTCTCTGTCTCTCTCTGTCTCTCTCTCTCCCTCCTCAGGGTGCAATGAAAAAACTTGGCAGTGTTGGCACTGCTCAGGAACATGCATGGATAGAAGGCAGAGTTTGCAGACATTGTGACAGGCAGGGCACTTTTCCAGCAGGGAAGGCATAATTATGGACCAAATGCCTCAAAATCCTGTCTGAAAAGGCTTAAAACAGTGAGAGGATATTGAAAGACGTCAAGTGAAACAAAGAAAACTAAATTCCAGAAATGAATTTTGAAGAAAAGAAGCCTAAATGGCCGAGCTCAATGCACCAGGATCCTGTCACCAGGTGCCGGAAAAAAGAACTGAGGCAACTGCCACCTAAAGGCACGATGGGATACTGGCGGTCTCTGAGTCCTTAAAGGCACAGACACTGTTTTAAACTGCCATAAGGGTAGCCTGCATGGCTACACTGTCCTGCTATCCTTCAGCTCGTCCTTTACAAAAAGGGTTTGTAAAAAAGATTTGAGCTGTTTTATAAAATTTGACTGACTTCCCGTCTGTCCTCCCAGACCAGCAAAACTCCCACACCTCAACCCGAGGCACCTCATCTTCACTGGACACCCGCCCTACATTATAACCACACATTTCCATGCTTCGCTGGAATCTAGACTAGATGAGATCTTTCTGAACTTTTTTTCACCTCAAGGCAGAATTACAAAGCCTCACAAGCATCACCAGGGAGCAATCAGTGGTCCAACAGGTCACAGATGAATTGTAATTGTAACCACGTCCAACTTGCTAACCTATGCCTTTGGCTGCCTCCCCATCCTTCTTCCTCTCCTCTCCCAAAATGAAGAACCATACCCTCACCTGAGTCACCCTCACCGCCCATTAGACTGATGGATAGACTAACTGACTGGGGACATTCAAATCCTCCTCCTTACCTATAACTATACTAACACTGTGGACCATGGGCCCTCCAAGCCAAATCCACAATATTCTTGCCAACCCACACACAGAACCAAGGCACCACGCCAGAACCCTAACATAGATAACCTTAAACACATTACCCTCACCCAGACTCCCTCAGCTGACTACATTACTAACCTGAAATGTATGTTACTCATCTGCAGATGGGCTGTTAAACATACGCCCTATATCTCCAACCTCATCCTTACACTTGTGCTTGACGTTGATATCCTTACAGAAACATGGCTTAATGAGGCTTCTGCCCTTCTACTTGACTTACTAGTCCCCCTACTACAATATCATTAGACTAGACAGAGCTAACAAACCGGAGAGTGAGATTGCCTACATCTTCTGTAACAATCGTTTAGTCTAACAGTCTCATACCACTGCCCTAGCCTCCTGTGAATGCCTTTACATTGCTATCAATAACAGTCCCATATGCAAGCTTCATACAATCTACCATCCACCAGGAGACAACCTACTATTCATTGAGCAAATCATGGAAACCACCACAACCAACGCGGGACATCACGTTACCCAGATCTTCCTTAGAGACTTTAACCTTCAATGGAATTAACTGAATGACTTGACAGTAAACAGCCTTAAAACCTTTCTAGATGACTTTGACCTGACCCAATTCTGCAACAGAAATACGCACAACAAGGGTGCGACCTTAGCATTGCAAAGGAGGATAACATACAACTCGAATCCATAGTCCCTTGCGACTGGACAGACCACCACTGTTTCACCTTACGCATCACACATACTGGGAGTACAATAAAAGCCTCAACTAAAAAAATTCTAAATATGGAAAAGAAGCATGAGGAACATAAACCTAAATGATCTTACTCCCCTCAGCGACAACATCCGACCCTCAAATAGACATAATAGATACCCAAGCCCTTAAAGATCACTACGATACCTTCATACTGAACATCCTCGACTCAATTGCACCCCTACAACTAAAAAGGATATCCATAAGACACTCAAAACCATGGTTCAATGACAGTCTAAACACAGAATGACACAACTTAACCCCTTCCCTGCTAGGCCTTTCCCCCCCTGTGCTAAGCCTTTTTTTGGCTATTTGGGGGAGTTTGTGCTTAGGCCCCCGTAACTTTTTGACCACATAAGGTATCCACGCCAAATTTGCGTCCTTTTCTTACAACATCCTGGGGATTCTAAAGGTACCCAGGGTTTGTGGATTCCCCTGGAGGGGACTCAGAAATTAGCCAAAATACAGCTAAATTCTCGTTTTGGGGGCAAAAATGGGAAAAAAGTGCTGCAAATGAAAGCTTCTGGGGTTTTCCCTACAAGTGATATCAAAAAAGGGTTTGTGGGGCTGAAATCACCATTTTCCCAGCTTTTATGAAATGACAGACTTTTGTCAGAAAACCAAACATTTTTACACAGTTTGGCATTTTTCTGGAACATAGCCTATTTTTGCTATTTTGTTTGTGCTTTCAACCTCCTTCCAGTTAATGGTAGACATGGTTGTGAAAGCAATAATGGATCCTGGAAAGCTATACATTTTTGAAAAGTATACAAAATTCTGAATTCAGCAAGGGGTCATTTGTGTAGATCCTTCAAGGTTTCTTTATAGAAACTAACAGTTAAATATAGGAAAAATTGAAAATTAGTTGAAAAAAACAGCCTTTTGTGTCAACGTTTTCACCTGTAACTTCTTCTAATTATGACAGCTCTTTGAAAGCAATATACCGTTACATCCGCTGGACCTCACTGGTTGTGGGGCTATATATGACTTGTAGGTTCACCAAGAACACGACGAACCCAGAGCCAAAAACTGAGCAGCGACTTGCAATGGTTTTTTATTATGTACCGGGTATATAGCAATTATTCTGGGAAAATGTATACATGGCAAAATCGGTATGAAAGACACCTATGTATTTCTGAAATGGGAACAAAATATAGAGTTTAGAAACAGTAGATATTTGCACATTTCCGAAATTGGGAATACTCATACTAGCATGAGAATTATCGATCATTTTTCAAAATTACTTCTTTTTTACACATTGTCTTTCATTTGGAAGGCAGAAATGCATCGAAAGTCAATAGGTAATAACAGTTGCTTTACAAATCTGAATTACCCTCAGTCTCCTCATACCAATGGTACCTCACTTGTGTGGGTAGGCATAGTGCCCACGATAGGAAACGGCTCAAAACGCAATGTGAACACACCACATTTTCACAATGAAAAATTACCTTTTTTTACAAAGTGCCTAGCTGTGTTTTTTTAACCCTAGCTCTGCCGGCATCTAGGGAAACCTAGCAGACCTATACATTTTTGAAAACTAGACACCCTGGGAAATCTAGGATGGGGTGACTTGACTGCCTCTCACCAGGTTCTGTTACCCAGAATACCTTGCAAACCTAAAACAAGTATTTGCAATACAATAGTTCTCGCATTTGCGAGAGTTTGAGCTATTGGCATTGTAAATGACAATGCCTTTTATTTATGCGTTTGAAAACCTGCAAGCTGTGCGTAAACAAGCACTTTGTACTTATAGTCCTTGTTTATGAGAAGCAAGGTTGGCAGTCTCTTTTACTGCCAGCCTTGCTTCTCGTAAGCAAGGACTATACGTACAAAGTGAGTGTTTATGCACCGCTTGCAGGATTTCAAAAGAAATGAATACAAGGCATTGTCATTTACAATGCCAATAGCTACAACTCTCGCAAATGCGAGACCTATTGCATTGCAAATGCATGTTTAAGTAGCGCTTGTTCCCTCCGTATGTACAGTTTCATAGCACTCTGAAGAGCAAGCATGCAATATCGGGCTCCAAAGAGATCGTCTGAGGGCTTCAGCCCGTAACCTGGCACCTGTGTTTGCTGAATTTAGATTCTCCACCTCTCCGCCGCCAAGGTGTGTTTTGGGGCAGAACTCTCCCCCCCTCCCCAGCTCCTGCAGCACTGTGGAGCACGAACACGAGGCGAGCAGGAGGGACACACTGCTAAACTGGAGCAAAGAAGGGAAGCGGGAGAGGGTGTGCCTGGGTGGAATGGAGGGAAAGGGGAAAGAGGTGAAGAGAGAGAGGGGAGCGTAACCAGGGGCCCTAGTGCAAGGAAAGAAATGCAACGATCAGATTTTAGTGGACACCTCGGATCTCTGGGCCCGGTGCTGCTGCACCTGCTGCAACTATGGAAGGTACGCCACTGGGTGAAGAGCAGAGCGCGAGGCACACGCGGGTGAATGTGGCAAGAGCAGAGAAGGAGGGAACGCGGAGGAAGGGGAGGAACGCGTTGTATTCTGTTTCCTGTGTTTTGGTGGTCAGTGCGTCACACAACGTCTATCTTGGCTTAAATCTGCAAGTGTTTCTTTAAGAAGACTCCCGGAAAATAACTGTACTAAATATTACACTCTTAGTGCACTAACACAGGTGATGTGGCCCGCAGCTGGAGAAAGCGAAGGCTGGTTAGTAACTACCTCAGTACTTTGAAGTTAGATGCCCTTTCGGACACTTTCTAACTTGCCCCTCCAACCCCCACCCATCTGGACAGGCAGAGGGGGTCATCGGGTCTCTTGACCTTCCACACACCATATGCCTACAGCCATGAGGCCTGTACAGAAAACTCCTTCCCCTGAGCCCAGTGACCCAGACCATCTCCAATCCCCACCTCACATGCACCGCCTGTCCACACGTAGCGTGGCACTGCCGGCATGCCAAGGGTCACGCATCACGTGTGACACTACGCATTTTAGTACACACTGCCATACCAGCAAGCAGAAGAAAATGACCTGTATTTGTTAAGTGTTTCTCTATGGGGATTAAGTGTCTCCACCCGCAGGGCTCTTTAGCTCCTCGCCGTCGTAGAGTCTCTTACCACCTTCCCTTGTTTTAAGAAGAAGAGTGCAGGGTACAGGAAGTAAGAGGTATGGGCCATACTGAGATGGCGAAGGAAGAGACAGACACAGGCACTTGGGAAGGGGAAGAAAGATGCACGCGGAAGAAGAGGGGATTATAAGAAAGAATGGGAAGTTGAAAGAGCCATCTGGAAATGTTTGGAGACAGAACCGCGCCGAGAAAGAGTGAGACACAAGTTAGGAGTGAGGTGGGAGGAAAGACGCCAGAACATAGACACTATTAGTTTCATCTCTGTAGAGTGCGTCTGTAGTGAGATTCTGGAGTAAGGAGGGAGTGTTAGAATGAGAGAGGCACTAGAAATGAAGGAGGGAATAGAGATCATGAAGAGAGGTGGAACAAAACAAAACAATAATACAACGGAGAAACGAGAATGACGGAGTACAAAGAAGCAGAATCTTTCAAGAGAAAGGTGCAACTATCCATGAAACCAGGTACCTTTAAGCAGAACTGACGTCATGTGCTTTAGACCTTTGCTTTGAAGGCGTGTTGCATTTCTACTTAATAATCGAGACTCTCTTTCATCGAGATTGGTTGAAGTTCGTATTGCTTGAGTGATATTTGGTTTGATGGTATACTCTTTGAGATGTAGTGTCCTGGCGTCCATTTATGACACGCCGGCTCAGTAGCCACTGCTGCCAAGATCTGTCCATAATCTGGAGGTCACGGGATAAAATCCTGGTAGGGCCCACTCTGCCCTTCAGCCGTCTGAGCGCGATATTATTATTGTTACTGTATTGTAGCATTTCTACACCAATTCATGTGATTAAGAAAGATCTACCTGCTGATGTTCTTGTGAAATGAATGGCCTAGTGCTGAGCATTCATCCAACGCTATTATGAATTCTGCAACATGTAGCTTTCTTTTATTTCAATAGAATTACAATGTTTTCAGACTAAAATGGTTTCACTGATAAGGTAATGTTTGCAGGCCACACAGTTTGCAAAAACATGGCACACAGATCAATTAGCAATATTTGAAATTCTGTGTGTGTCCATTCCTCTTTCTAGAGGTGGGGGCGGGTCATATGGAGTGTCAAGCTCATGACGTAGTTGTCAAGTGGCCCTAAGGGTTCTATGACTCACACCATCCACCAGTTACGACTCTAAACCCAAGATCACTTTGCATTCTGGACTGTTTTATGGTAATTTTGAAATCATTATATTATACAAAACGATGCTATTTCTGGTAGTTAGCTTATTACATGTCAATAACTGCTTTATTCTGCTCATGATGAATTTTCACTCATAATGTCACATATTTGACATTACAGTGTCACATATAAGCACACCAAAAACATGGAAATGTCACTCATAGTCAAAGGCAAACCTAGTTTGAACAAGACTTCAAGCCATGGTAGCCGGGTGGGGATGCGCACACGCTCCACAAAAAAAAAAAAATTAAGAAAATCTAAATAAACTCACCGCCGGATGTCCCAGCGTGTCCACAGTCCTGCCGCAGGTATGTGTGCCCGTGAGCTATCTCTGTTGCTGTGGCTTACACGCTTGTCTCTTGGCACCAGACGCCAGGTGTGCACATCTCCTGGCCCGTGAGATGCCTGTGAGGAGCAGGCGCCATCAGAAAGCAGCGTCCCGCTAGTGGTGCACACACAAGCCCGCGAGTGGTGGGCGCGCGACAAGGCCGCGAAATCCCTGCGAGGAGCGTGCGCCATGAAAAGAGCCGGCCTCCGTGTTTCTGTTTCCCACCCACAGTGCGATAGGAGGAGCCACAGAAAGTGCTGGAAGTCTGCGCTACTCCTGGGTGACAGCAAACCGGGAGCCCAGAGAGGAACTCCCGCAGCACCCGGGTGCGAGGCGGGACTGGCCTGCCCCGCTGCCACCTCGGCCGCCCATCAGTCTCACTTGGAAGGAGGTAGCAGCGGGCAAGGGTGGACACTGACGGGAGAAGGAGCGGAGGGTGGGCTGAAAGTTAGCACTGGAGGAGCCTGGGAGAGGAGGAAGGGACCGACGCTTGAGGAACATGCTTCTGTTCTGTTGGCAGGAAGCCGGCCGAGGCTCCTGCTTGGTGCTGGGCGTGCTGACTCTGCACTGCCTGCTGCCGGACACCCTAGGTGAGTCCGTCCATGGTCTCGAGACAGTGGGGTTGAAGTACGGGTAGTGCCAGTGGAGCAAAGTGCGATACAGCGCGCAGTGCTGTAAAGCGCCTACTGGGCATACAGTGCTAAGGGGCGCTGGAGGAGGCGAGTATGCACAGGCTCTGTTTGTTGTAAGTGCAGTGCATAACGTGCCGGGTGCAAGGGGGTAGCGTGAATGCACCCTGTGTGCGGCATGTGTCTGCCCCAGGGGATGTAGTTGCGCTCGGAAGGAATGCGGACATCGAGAGGAGGGCGAGAACTGGACGTCAACACATGACGGCAACAGAAAGGACGGGAGAGAAACCAAAAGCAAAGCATGCCATGAGTGCATTCTACTTAAACGCCGCAGCCTGTACGCGTGCACATCTCATGTCCTTGGAGTTGTGCTAACGCCGCCGTACGCGTGCACATGTCCTGTCCCCCTTCGAAAGCAAGTCAACAACAATAGATCTCGCCTAGCGAGAAGTGCATGGCGCTGCTTCGCTAGGCGAGACCTAAAAATGTAAAAAAAAAACATTTTCCTCACATTTCTGTGGTGGAAAGTTCTGGAATCTGAGTGGATCCACAAATTTTTACCCACCCCGCGTTCCCCAAAGTCAAAATGGTACCTCACTTGTGTGGGTAGGCCTAGTGCACGCAACAGGAAACGGCACAAAACGCAACGTGGACACAACACAATTTCACAGTGGAAAAATGACCCTTTTTTGGCAAAGTGCCTAGCTGTAGTTTTTGAACCCTAGCTCTGCCGGCACCTAGGGAAACATAGCAAACCTATACATTTTTGTGAAAACTAGACACCCAGGGGAATCCAGGATGGGGTGACATGACTGGCTCTCACCAGGTTCTGTTACGCAGAATCCTTTGCCAACCTAAACAATTGTAAAAAAAACCACATTTTCCTCACATTTCTGTAGTGGAAAATTCTGGAATCTGCTTGGATCCACAAATTTCCACCCACCCCGAGTTCCACAAAGTCTTTCGAGAAAAATGGTACCTTACTTGCATGGGTGGGTCAAGTACCCGTGACAGGCAAGGGCCCAAAACCTATTGAGGCGACATCAAAATTACCTATCACAAACCAACCTGGTTTTGCAAGGGGGGGTCCCATGACTTTTTGGACCGGAGCTCGGCGGCCACCTAGGGAAACCTACCGAACCCACACATTTCTGAAAACTAGACACCCGGGGGATTACAGGGAGGTATGGCTTGCGTGGATCCCTCAACGTTTTCTTACCCAGAATCCCTCGCAAACCTGAAATTTAGCTGAACAAAATCATTTTTTTCACACATTTTTGTGTGGGAATGTTGTGACATCACCGGGCTGACACAAATTTACTACCACCCAGCGTTACCCTAGGTCTCCTGATAAAAATGGTGCCTCACTCGTGTGGGAGGCCCAAGTTCCCGCGACAGGCAAATGCCCAAAACGTATTGAGGCGACATCAAAATTGACTATCACAGAACGACCTGGTTTTGCAAGGGGGGTCCCATGACTTTTTGGCCCGGGGCTCGGCGGCCACCTAGGGAAACCTACCAAACCCACACATTTCTGAAAACTAGACACCCGGGGGCTTCCAGGGAGGTATGACGTGCGTGGGTCCCCAATGTTTTCTAACCCATAATCCCCTGCAAACCTGAAATTTAGCTGAAAAAAATCCCTTTTTTCACACATTTTTGTGTGGGAAAGTTGTGGCATCACCGGGCTAACACAAATTCAAACCTCCCAGCGTTCCCACTGGTCTCCCGATAAAAATGGTGCCTTACTTGTGTGGGAGGCCCAAGTACCCACGACAGGCAAAGGCCCAAAACATTTTGTGATTGGCAATTTTGATGTTGCCTCAATAACGTTTTGCCTCCTTCTTCCTGGGAAAGACGGAAACAATACAAAAGGACCTGCGGATTGCAAGGGAGCTCCATCTGGTTTTACGGCCTTTCTGCCTCCCTCCCGAATAGCTTAGCCACTTGCGCTCATAGGGCACCCCCCCAAAAACAATGCCTCCTGGAATACATTCAAACCCCTCAGCGAAAACGCCATTCAAAACATTCTTACTGCACTTAAACCCTCAAACCACTTCAACAACCATTTACCCTCGGATATCTTCAGGGAGATCAAATCTTCCTTGCTCCCACTTTGGACTAAGATAGTAAATGGCTCACTTCAGCAAGGCAATATCACGGACTGCCTAAAAGTAGGACAGGTAACCTCTTTGCTGAAAAAAATCTACTGCAGATCACTCTGACCCAAACAATGTCTGCCCTATTTCCAACATTCTAACTTTAGCTACGCTCAGACTTTTCTACTTGTTTACTGCCCTGTTGCCCTTTGGTTTGTGCGGAACGCTTTGGTGCTGGGAGACTTATCTACTTGTTTACTGCCCTGCTGCCCTTTGGTTTGTGCGGAACGCTTTGGTGCTGACAGCCGTGTCAGAAGGATTCCCTGGTGGGACGAGGGTCCCAGGGATACGTGATACTCACTCCAAAATCGCTGCCAACACCACGAGAGGACTGCAACTCCCAGGGTGCGGTTGAGAAATGATGGAGGGTAGTGCCTTCTTAATTGGTCCACATCAGTGAAGAATCCACGTCAAAAACTTGGTTCAAAATGAAAATACTTGTGATGTTTTTATTACTAGTTGACATTGCAAATATAAATTGCGAAAAGAGAGCAAACAAGCCGACACGTGTTTGGCCCTAGTGGCCCATTGGCTGTGGGCTTTTTCAAGGCGGTTTTCAGTAGAGAGCAAGGTCTGCCTGCTAGAGGGTAAATGAGTCTCTGCGGTCTCGGAGAACAAAGCTGTCAGAGTGAGAGGGAGGCCGCGAGTGAGAGGGAGGCGTGGTCATCGCGCATTAAGCGCTGCCTCTACCCCCAAGGTGCGGGACGCGAGCGGGACGCAGCCTGGACGAAGCCCGGACCAAGGGTGGGCCCGTCTGAGACCGTCAGTGACAGTAAGAGGCAGGGCTGGGCCACCCCTCTAAGTTTTTATGCTCAAGGACGATATCTGTAGTTTTGTATCCTGGGAGCGGTTTGGTTGGGTTGGTCTTATATCATTATTATTTATTCAGGGGCACTTTGAAAACGAGCAAGAGAAGACTAAATAAAGGCCAAGGGGCAGTAGGCACCCTAGACGCTTTTCTGCAGAGGGCCGAATTAGGGCTCATAAATGAAATTAAACTCACTGAGCGGAGGTTGTCCCTGGAGCCTTTACCTGCTCATAGTAGACTCTCTATGACCCCTGTACTTACTGAATCAAGTGGGATGGGTATTCCCAGACGTGGGACCCGTGCTCACTACGCCACTGGAGTCAAGCTATCCTGGCTGATGACGGCTGATAGCCAGAAACTGGTCCTAGGATGCTTGATTCCGGTCCAGGGAAGACATGGCTTGGCAGTTCGGGCTGGACTGTTCCCATGAGGCACAGGGTCAAGACTGATTTGCAGGGGAGGAGCCAAGATGGCGACCGGAGCAGTCGCTTGAGCGCCCGGCTCCGTCGGCCCTTGGCCTCGGACTATCATCCTGATTCCTATCCTTGCCGATTTTCGAGGTGCAACGCGTGCGACGACGCGCTGACCGCGCCGCCGCTTTCCCGAAGTCTTAGCCCGCCCGGATGCCGGAGTTTTTGGTGCCTTTGTTCCCCGCCCTGGACCCTTGCTCTACTGTGGCCTCGGCCGACCCCCTGGAATCGTTGCAGTCACCGGACCCGCTGGTGCAAATCTGAGCCCGAGGTCCCGATCCCGCCTCACGCCACGCACGGTCGCCAGAAGAGCCGGGAGAGAGACGCCCGGACACCTCCTGTACCCTGCATCTGATGGGCTGGAGCCAGAGGGTAAGCCCCGGTGTGGCGGGTCTCCTACCCCGCTCTGTGGATCACGCTGTAGAAGGCTGCAGACCCCCTTCTTCTATGGTCTAGTCGGCTGCAAAGAGAGCCTGAGGGAGGGGAAGAGACTGCTGGCTTTCACCTGTTGCGGCGCAGACCTGTTGGGAATTGCCTCCTTGTCACGATCCCCCCCCTGGCCACGGTACCGTTCAACGGTAAAACATGGCGCTGATTGCCTGCTCGCTGCGGGGGGGTGATGCTCCGGTCTCGCCCGCTGCCCGCTTCGCCCTCCCTCTACCAGACTCCAGCTCTCCAGTGCCGTCCCGGATTGCTGCCGTTGGGGGGGCGCAGCTTCCGCTGACATACGGCTCCGTTCTGGCTGCCCTGCGGGACTTTCGTCTGCAATTGTGTGTCGGCTTGCAAACGCTGAGTGAGCGGTTCGACTCTACACTGTCTGCTGCGGGCCGTGAGCGCCCCGTTTGTGATCAACAAGACGTGAGTCTGCCAGTGCTGTGGTCCTCCTGCGGGGAAGCAACGACTGGGTATAACGGTGCTACACTGGTGTCTGCATTTGGCTTTCCCGGCGCTCAGGATCAATCGCTCTCCTGCTCAATGGCAGATACTTCGTTTCCCCGGTCATTGCCGCCTGCTTTGTTGTTGCCTGCCTCACCGTGCCCGCAGGAGTTTCCAGCTGAACTACACCTGGCGACCTCGAGGAACTGTTCACGGTGGCCTACGACTCCTTTTATGTGGAACTCATGTACTTTACAAGCCCGGTCTGGATTTTATATGGTGTGCAAGGGGACCTCAATAGATGATCGGCGGCCATTTTGTGACTCTACTTCTCCATCTTCTCCCAAGTGGCCATATTGTCTTTGTCTGTTCGGGATGCGGGGCATTCACGAGGGGGCGGGTCTAATCGTACGCCCGCGATCGGGCCAGGGCTAGATTACTTTCTATCATCATGGCTTCACGGCCGGGCTGGACTGGGACTGGAATTGTCTACTTATGTTGTGCGCACTCGTCGCGATCTGTCTGCCTTCATTTCCGTGGTGTTACATGCTATCTTCCCACGACCGCCTTTGGGTGTAGTGGGGTTTCGGTGTGTGAAGGCTTGGTTGGCCGGTGGTGTCGGGCGCTCCTGAGGATACGTGGGCTCCTCCCCGCCTCCTTTCTTCTTTCTTCTCTTAGTTTCTTTACTCTATTCCTACTTTCTCTCTCGTCTATATTTCGGGTTCATTGGGCGACAGGCACTATGCTGGGGGGGGGGTAGGCCATAGCCTCCGCATTGGTGTAGGGTGGGGGGGTAATTTACTGTTTCTTTTTTAGTTCTATGGGCCTCTTTCGTTCATGTCTCTGCGCTATACTTGTTTCGATTCGGGGTCCGGGTGTGGGGTGGATTGAGTGGGGGCGGCTTTTAGGGGGTGCGTATTTACTACTGTGATGATCCTGTTATCTAATTGCAGCGCCTTACTGTATGATATTTTCTATGGCTGTTTTAATGATGCTGCTGCTCTCCAGTGTATGAAGCCGACTTGCGGACTCGAATCTCCTTGTTTCTATCCTTTACTGACTTTTTTCCCGATAAAATTTTTTTTTTTTTTTGAAAACCTTAAAATTAACCTTCACTTCTCCTTCCCCCGGTGTCAAGGCTCCCTCCAGTGTATGAATCCTGTATCGTTGCTAATCTTGACCTTGACGCACAGGGGATGTATTGTTTGTCTCTGTGCTCAACCGTATTGTGGCCGGCCTGATGGTTGTAGGCC